>NC_132987.1:116255072-121255072 GCF_048564905.1 Vicugna pacos | reverse complement strand
CTCCTCTCCAAGGCTGTTCTCAGGAGCACGGGGAGGGCATGGGAGCAGCCAGCACCCTGGACACACCTGTGGCCCCTCAGCTGGACTTCAGGCTCCTACCACAAAACGGGAGTGATCTTGTCTGCCTTGCCCACATCACAGCATTGTGAGGGCTAAAATCAAAACTGGAGGGGTCCTGTTCCTTGTTCATGTTTCAATTCCCTTTAAAGCGTCCTTGGTCATTCGTACTCTTGGTGAGTCTCCGTTCAGTCGTATTGGCTAAGATTCTGGGTGGTTGCAGCTGCCAGCTTTCCCCAGAGATTCTGTAGCTTGGACTCTGTGTTCCACGAAGCACTTAAGCCAAGGGTCTTTGGGGTAACGACGAACGGCATCCCCTGCAGAGGGGCTTCTGTGGGTGCCTGGGCGTTCCCAGGTGGTGCCCCCTTTTATAGAAACATTTGCATGGATTTCTGAGATCACACAGTTAATATAAATGCATACTAGCTTCCTTGACATCATCCTTCCCTCCCAGAACATTCTTTTTCTGGTTTTCCTTTGAAGGGGTCTGTTCAAGGTTGGTGGGGTGGGGGTCTCATTCCCACCAGCTCTTGTTCACATGCTCCCTGTGGTCTTAAACCCCCAGCCCCTTGGTGACAGAGACCTCAGAGCCTGCCCTGCCCTGTCCCGGCCCAGAGCAACTGGCGCCTGCACAGGAAACTGCCCTGGCTTCTTCCCCTTCCTGCGGGGAAGCCTTGGACCCTGGCCGTTTTCCAGGCAAGCTCAGCCGTTCATTGGAAAGGCTGCTGGTGTCACTCCCTGCGGCATTCCTCCACGTGTGGGGGCAGGACGGCTCCCTGGATATTTTGCATCCCATCTTGCTGGACACAGAAGCATGGAGTTAAAAATATATATGTGAGAAGATGGCCAACAAGATGCTCAACACCACTAACTACCAGAGAAATGCAAATCAGAACCACAGTGAGGCATCACACCAGTCAGAATGGCCATCTTCAAAAAGCCCATAGATGACAAATGCTGGAGAGGCTGTGGAGAAACGCGAACCCTCCTACACTACTGGTGGGAATGTAAATTGGTGCAGCCGCTGTCGAGAACAGTGTGGAGATTCCTCGAACAACTAAAAACAGACTTACCCTATGAGCTAGCAATCCCACTCCAGGACATCTATCCGGAAGAAGCTCTGATTCAAAAAGATACACGCACCCCAGTGTTCACAGCAGTACTGTTTACAATAAACAACCTAAATGTCCATCGACAGATGACTGGATAAAGAAGATGTGGTGTATATATATACAGTGGAATACTACTCAGCCATAAAAGAATAAAATACTGCCATTTGCAACAACATGGACGGACCTGAAGATCATCATACAAAGTGAAGTAAGTCAGACAGAGTAAGACAAATATCATATATCATTTATATGTAGAATCTAAAAAAATGACACAAATGAATTTATTTACAAAATAGAACTAGACTCACAGACATAGAAAAGAGACTTATGGTTACCACGGGGGAAGTGGGGGCGGGGTAAATTAGGAGTTTGGAACTAACAGATGCACACTATCATATATAAAATAGACAAACAACAAGGACCTACTGTAGAGCACAGGGAACTACATTCAGTATCCTGTAATAATGTATAATGAAAAAGAATCTGAAAAAGTGTATATGTGTATATATATATCACTTTGCTGTATACCTGAAACATTGTAAATCAATTTTTAAAAAATATTAAAACATACATGTATGAATAATCAGGAACTGCAGTGCTTCGAGCACACTTGAGGCAGGGCTATCCTGCGTTTGAACAAACAGAAAAGGCGGGGCTGAAGCAGGACCATTTTCTCCCCCGGGGCCCCATCAGCTGCCGCCTTCCCATCACCGGGGGAAGAGCCGGAGTGCTTCCCTCCCCAGACTTCCTGCTTCATCTCTGTGACCCCCTCCCTCCAGGAGAGTCAGGCTGTTGGGGAGGGAAGCTGGGGTTGCAGGGCGTGTCCCCCTGCTCTGCCGGCTGGCTCCCCCATCCCTGGGCTCAGCCGGGCTCCCTGAGGGGGAGCCAGCAGAGCCTCCAGAACGTGACTCTGCCGAAAATGATGCACCAAGAGAACGCCCGTGATGACCGCAGGTGCTCACAGGTGCAGTCACATCCCCTACCCTGAGCCACACGGGGTGACGCCGGCATGGTCAGAACTGGTGAAAAATGAGACACTGCAGTAAATTGGTGGGACATTCCACAGGTGTCATAGGAAGGGTCACATTCGGGAACACCGGGATTCCAGTCCAGCTCCACCACCCTAGCCCACATTGTCCCTGCGCAGCAAGCCGAAGGCACTTGTGTTTTCCTCCTTCATCACTAGATCCATTGCTTCCGGACTCCAGTATTTTCTGGACCAGCAAAATTGTTTACTTTGTCTCATTGGACTCCTTGGCGAGCCACTGGGATAGATAATATCATTTGTAATTAGCACATTAATTATTTGCAGGTAAATGGGTGTTCTCGGGTGGTTTTTAAAGCCCTCTAATAGTAGTTTCTTTAGAAAGAAGACCCTCATGAACTCATCTGCAGAACAGAAACAGGCTCAAAGACACATTAAACAGGACTGTGGTCACCAGGGAAAGGGCGTAGGGAGGCGTAAACCGGGAGTTCGAAATCTGTGCGCATTAACTAGTGCACATAAAATCGGCAAACGACAGGTTTCTTCCGTGCAGTGCGGGGAACTACATTCAACATCTTGTAATAACCTATAATGAAAAGGCATATGAAAACGAACACACGCGTGTGTGTGTGACTAAAACATGATGCTGTGCACCAGAAGCCACTGGCTGCACTTCAATAAAAAATAAAAGTTAAAAAGTAATAGTAGTTTCCTTCAACTCTCAGAGGCCACGTGTCCCTCCAGATACTTAGCTGATTCTATCCTGGTGACCAGGAAGCCTTTTCCAAAAAAAAAAAAAAGAAAACAAGAAACAACAAAATAACGCATAATGCAAAGGAAAATTTGGGGCCCAAATGAAGGCAGATGTTGATGACACGGAATGTGCCTTGACTTGGGGCGGGGGGAGCTTCCAGGGCTCCCATCTTGGACGCCAGAGCCACAGCCCTCCCTCCAGCTTGGGGGCGTGGGACCAGCCGTGAGCGTGCCTGGTGCCACCCCATACATCAAATCCAGTTTATTCTGAAGTCAACACCGGGAATGGCCAGTCAGTGGGACCCAGGAGGCACATCCTGAGGGTTCTGAGAAGCTCAGAGCAGTGCCCAGGAGTCTGTCCCCAACAAGATGGCCCCAAGGCGCCCCTCCCCCCCCCCAGCTGGAGCCTCTGATGCAGGTCAAAGCAAAGTCGCAACAAGGTGGCGGAGGGATGGTCTGCCTTCAGTGCCTTCTCTCCACCCCTCAGTGCGCCCTCCCACCAGGCCACCACTCCTCTCTATGAACCTGACCTGTCTATGGTGGACACATCTGACTCCAGCCGTGTGACTTCAGCTAGCAGTGGACGTTCAGGTCAGCATTGTTTTGAGTTAGGGACAACACACGGTGTGGGTGACTACCTCTTCAGAAGGACTTTTTCAGCATATAAAAAAAATATGGTTAAATAGCTTCATTTATATATAGGCCCAGACCTTGGGTGCCAGCAAACGTGCCCAATCACCCTGCTCTCAGGCAGACACACAGGAGGCTTAACTGAGCCACCTGGCTGGGACCGAGCTGCCATCTGGGTCACATTCCTCTGTCCACCTGGTGTGGGCACAGAGTCACAGGGGCAGCGTCATCAAGGTGGCCAGGGCAGGCTCCTGGCAGGTGGGCTGGCCGGCAGCCGGCGGCCAGGCCCTGTGTCTGACCTTGTATCACCGCGTGAGGTCACTGGGGAGTGACAGCACATCCTGTTGACTGCTCCCCCTTCGGGTGAGAGGTGAGCGGCCTGAAGGCCCTGCAGGGGTGAGGCAGGGAGAGAGCTCGGACTCTCCCCCTCCAGCCACCTCCACAGCGCGCACTGGGGCGGGTTCATGTGTCTTCCCCAGAAAGGGCTTGAGACCCAGCAGAAGCTCCAGACAAGTCCTTCTTGTGTGAATGAACCTTAAATGAACTTCCTTCCCCTCTGGGTCTGAAAGAATCCACATCTCCTAGACTTCAGGACACAAAAGGCATCTCCTAGACTTCAGGACACAAAAGGCAATTCATCTTCTTTCGACAGATCTCTGCCTGAGCATGGAAGAAATGGGACCCTTCATTTCTAGCTTTTAACATTTTTCTATTTTTAGCAGAATTTGTTTGCTTTATAAAAGTTGATGGAAAGAACTTGGGCTTTGAGGTCGGCACCACTTGGGGTCAAACTCCGACTCTGCTGTTTTCTCCCTGTGTGGCCTTGGGCAAATGACTCAACCTCTCTGAACGCAGCTTCCTCACTTCTAACATGGGATGATGCCGTCCTTCGCATATTGCCATGAGCCCCTCAAGTGGTACTGATCCGCAGCGTCACTGGCAACACGCTGAGTGCGTGTATGGGGACCCCACCCCAGGGACGCACAGTGACAGCCTCACAGAGGAGACTCCCAGGATGGTAACTCCATCTTATGCAGAGATGCTGCCTTTCTCCCAGGGAAGCCGTCACAAAATCAAGAGCATGACCAGCAGGAGGATCAGAGGCCTCCACTGAGGGGAGGCCCAGTCTGGCTCAGCCCCCCAGCACCCCGCCCCCCCGCAGGCACGACAGGAAATGGCCCCCAGCTCCACCCCCTCAGCCTCCTACTGTGGAAACAACTAGCCCTCCCAGTGCAGCCGAGGAGACCGGGCCAGATACCCCGCAGGCCCCTCCGCTGAGGGCGGGGAGCCAAACCTTTGCTAGGAAGGAATCCTCGGAATGTCTTCTGTCAAGTGCGGCCAAAGGAAGCTGCACGTTTGTATCCACAGGTCGCTCACTGCAGCCCCGCTGGGGCCCAGGCTCCATCGCTTTCCCGGGGCGGTGGGGACACAGGCTGACAGTTCCAGCAGTAGCCACCGTCATCACCATCGTCATGCAAACTGCGGGCTGAGGAGTGAGGGAGAAGTGTCCTCGCCTAGTTAGAGACAGACTAGAAACTTCCTGGGCCTCCCCCTTCCCGCTTCTAGAAATTTAAGGTAATTAAGTGGAAATTTAATGAAATTTTTTGTGAGTATTTAAGTATATATCCCACTTTTTTATTAAGTCTTTTAAAAAACCCGTCAGTAGCTAATTCAATGGTAATGAATGAGTTTCTAGTACTAAGAAGGCAACTTTGTGTATAGTTATGAAACAGAGATGACATTGGGCATATTTAATTAATTTTTGAAAACGTAACATCATCATGGAAACTCCTGGGCTTGGGGGAGGGAGACGTTAAAACACTTCCCTGGTGGATGCGGGGTTGAGGCACCACATGGAGCAACAGAGCTTTGATTCCCGCTTCCTGTGCGCAGGCTCACAGCCAGTCACTGCAGAGCGCTCCAAAGGGGGACCCGGAGACATAGTTTCTGCTATTTCTTCTCTGCCGCCACGGGTCCCAGTGGATCCAAGGTTCAGAGCCATGCCTTCCAGAGAATTCCAGGCAGGTGGCTGCCTCTGGTGGGTCCCTGATCTGAAGATGGTTTCCATTGAACCACAGTATGAAAGCCTGGCTCGGGAACAAAAGCTGGCCCCTGTGTTCCTCTCCCCTGCAACCGGGACCTCAGACCCACCCCCACCACCCAGCCTGCTTGCAGAAGCAAATCGCTGCTGTACAGTGCGATGGTCCCCGACCCGTCACAGTCTGGTGGGTGATGGGTCTTTCCTGGGCAGAGCTGCCGTCAGGCTCCTTGGGTTGAAGGGTTATGGGATGGAGGAGAGGGCAGCGGGCTGGGAGCAGGAATGCCACCATGTCGGGGGGAACTGCTGCTCTTCCCTGAGAGCTGAGCCGTCCAGTGTCCTCCACGTCCTGGATGAACAGGGCAGGGAGCCGAAGGGCAGGGGGCCTGCTCTTTCCTGGCTTTACCAGGTGTTTCAATTCCTCCTGAGAGTTTTGGCCAAGGGCAATTCCCCTATGAGCCCATGCCATTCCTCATTTTCCCTCAATTTGCTTCTATGCAGAGTGATTCAATACTTAGATGTTTACCTTCCCTTTGAAAAACCTCACAACAGGGTGACGAATTCCAGACCTGGGTGGTTGTTAGTTTACAGTTTGTTACAAGCCTCTAAATGAGCCGGTGGGTTGAGCACGCCAGGGAGACGGGCTGCAGAGGAATGAGACTGGTTCCACCGGTCACACGGGATCAGGAAGGGCTGTCTCCTTCCTGCCAAGGTGGCCACAGCCAGTGCACATGCGCATGTCCCTTGTACTACAACAGGGAGACAGGAGTCCTGGGTATCTAGTTGTCCTGGTTATTCAGCAGGAGGGCCAGCATGACTCGAATTATTCAGTTGCATAGATCTGGCTACAGATCAGAAAATTTCCGAGAAAAGGAGAGCAGTTCCTCCCAACCCTCAGCAGCCTGTGGCCTGGAGGAGAGCTAGCGTGTAAGGGAGAGATAACAGGCAGGAGGGTGGTAAGATCATTCTGTTTCCACGGTCCAACATCAGACCTGTCCAGGAAGGGCTGGGCCCCCGCCCCAGCTCACCTGGGAAACCCGAAGAATTCACCTCCCTGCCTCCTTCCCTTTCTGTTTCCCGCTCAGGCTCTTGGTCCCCCTGCCTCCCAACTCCTTCACTCTCAAAGAAAATCAGGCCCTTGGAGGTCAACTCCTTCTCGCTCCTGCTGCTCCCGCAACACCAGACTCACCCACCCTCTTCCTCACCTCCCGTCTCTAAGCCAGGAATAGCCTCTCCTGTCAGGGCCCGTTCTCTCCACGCACTCGGTCTCCTTTAAGTCCTTCTCATGGCCCCTTGGGTCTCCTTCTAGCTGGTCTCTCTGACCCCCTCCCTCTTCCTTCCAACTCAGCCTCCACTTGCTGCTCGGAGTGATGTTTGTAAAACTCAATGTTCTCACTCTGTGTTTAAGACAGGGTGTTGGTTCCCCTTTGCACACTCTACTACCCAGAATTTAGGACCAGCAGCAGCCTCCGGACCACCCACTGACGGCCTCCAACCCACTGACGGCACCCCCTCACACTCTATGTCTCAGGGCACTGAGCTGTACCTCAGGCCTCAGGGCCTTTGCACGCGCGCGCGTGCGCGCGCACACACACACACACACACACACACACACACACACTTCTTGATATGCCATTAAACCAACCTCCCCCTTTCTAGCCTGGCACCTCACCCTCGTCTTTGATACTTGGTACATCAGATCCATTACAACATCTGTGGTTCTCCTTACTCTGCTATTCCCAGGGTATTTGCATAACAGGTATCAATAAATGCCACCAGCCTCTGAACCAGATCTAGAGCCTAATCTCCATCTGCAAAACTAGCCTGTCTCCTTAGCAATCTCCCCTCTGAGCCAGGTCGGAAGGCTTCTCCTTACCCAGTGCAGTGGCAGGGAGGGGCTGGAGAGGGACCCGTGAGGACCCTCTGCTGCAGTGGCGGGGCCAGAATCCCCACTGATGTTACCAACCAGACAGGCAGACCCTAGCTAGGAAAGAGAAGGCTCAGCGCCCCGTCTAGTCAACCCAGTTCAAGGTCGGATCCCCTTCACACAGTGCAGAAGTAAAAGCAAATCACTGTTTTGTGATTCAGGCTTTTCATTAGGTTTTGGAGAATCTCAGGGCCGTGTTTTGTGGCATTTTCTAACGATGGGGGCTGATTCCGCAAGGGGAGGAGCGCAGGGGCCGTGTCGCACAGCGTGCACACACACTTCTTAATGAGCATTTTTCTGAGACCCTTCTTGGAGTGGTCGTGGTAGCTCTTAGAGCGTGGCTCCGGGGCCTCCTGACTTCAGGGTGTGAGTTCTGGATTTCTAGGGACTTTCCAAGTATGTTAAAGCCAGACACCGTCTTGCCGGTGGGCTGACGGTAATCCTAGAAATCACCCTTCCATACGCACACGCGCGCACACACGCGCGTACACACGCGCACACACGCTACAGAAGCCCAGCCAGCCAGCCCTACTGTAGCCCCTGGGGTCGGGCTGACTAATTGCAAAGTCCTGCGCTTTCGCGTCGCCACGCCCGGGACATGTCAGCTCAGGAGAATGCCGAGGGGGGATCACACCCCGCCGCCCCACCGCCACCGCCCGGGGGGGGGACGCTGCGGGGAGCCGGCGGCGCCAGCACGTGGCGGGCGGCGGCCGAGGCCGCGGCGGGGGCGGGGACGACAGAGCAGCCCAGCGCTGGGCCTTTAAGGGGGCGGGAGGGGCGGGCCGCGGTGAGGGAAGCGGCGGGGACGACCCAGGCGCAAGGAAGGTCCAGGCCCCGCCCCGGCCCCGCCCCGCAGGCCGCGCCCCCTCCCCCGCCCCGCGGCCCGAGCCTCCTCCGGCCACTGCGGGGCCGCGGGCGGGACGCCCCGGGCGGCGCGCGCAGGAGGAAGCGCGCGGGGCCGCGGTCCGAGGAGCTGCCCAGACGCCCGGGTCGGGAACGCAGGCCGCCGCGTCCGCACTAGCCAGGGGTGCGGGGTGGGAGGCGCAGTCCCGGGCTGTGGCCCTCGTGCGCCGGCCGGGCTTTCCTCACGCTCACCCCGCCCGGCCTCCCGGCGCCCCGGGCCCGCGCCGCCGCGCCGCCGGGTTCCAGCCCGCCGCGCCCCCTCCCCGCCCCCCGCGAGCCCCGGCCGGCCGGGAGCTGATGTGCTGAGCTCGCCGCCCGCGGGCTCTGCGCCCGGCCGGGGGCTGCCTGGGAAGTTGGGGCGAGGCGCGCCGGGTATGCGCCATCACCATGTCCCGCCTGGGCTCGTGGCTGGGTGAGGTCCAGTGGCTGGTCTTGGTGGCGCTGTTCGTCGTGGCCCTGGGCACGGTGGGCCTGTACCTGGCGCAGTGGGCGCTGGCCAGGGCGCGACCCCGGCCCCCGCGGCGGGCGGCGGAGCCTGGCGAGGGCCGGCGCCCGGAGTCTGACACGCTGCTCGCCTGGATCCTGACGCTGAACAGCTGGAGAAGCCAGTGGCAGGCCGCCTGGGTGACCGCCCTGAACGATGAGGCCAAACGGAAAGGGGTGAGTTGCTGTGAAGGCGAGGGTGGTGCTGCGGGGTCGGGGTGCGGCTGATCCCGGGGTGCCGGTTCAGGGCAGAGCTCTTCTTCCCTGGAGCCTCGCCACAGCCCTTGGCAGATTCAAGCGGCAGAGCATCCTTGAAAGTTAGGAGAAAGACCCTGGAGACCCGGGACCCCTGATGGGGAATCAGACAAAATGATTAGATTTTATTCACCAAATGCAAGGTGTGCCTGGCCTTAGGCTCCACCGGAGGGACAGACTGGCTGTTGGAGAGACTTGTCCAGGGACCCATTCCCCCTTCTAGCTCACCCTGCCCTTCCTGGAGTCCTGGGTGGATTCTCGTACTCAGTTTGACACAAGTGCTTTTGCACCTGATACATGAGTAACTGTGAACCAAATACGCGTTCATCTGTAGAGATGAATTTCACCCAGAATCTATTTCCAAAAAGTTTGCGTTCCTTGGTGTTTAAAATTAGTGACCATTGAGGGCCAGCCACTCACCAGGCGTTGTATTGGGGGTTTTCCGTACATATGTCGTCTCTGAATCCTCTCAATGCCTGGGACAGAGGCATTGTCAAATTTTCCAGGTGGGGAAACAGAGATTAAGTAACCTGCCCAAGGTCACACAGCTTGTGGGTCGCACAGCTGGGATTTGAACCCAGCTACGCACTCTCTCCAAACTCAGGGGCTTATGACTGAACTCTGCTGCCTGCTGCTCCTGTGATTATGTTCCTTCTCTGGTTAATGACTTGGAGACTTATTTTTAATAAGATACCTTGGTTTAATGACAGGCTCCTGACGTCCTCTATTTCCAGGAATTCTATAGGAGGAATTCGGGACTGGTGGGTCTGGGGCAGTACCTTGCAGCCTTTGCTGGCTCTCCCTGCTCCCAACTATGCATGTTCCCACACCTGCTTGGGAACTCGGTGGAGAAGCCTGTGACCTTTTGCTTTGGAAATAGTGAATGCCGTGTGTCTGGACCATCAACCTTCAAAATATTCCACGGTGGGCCCTCTGCCTGATCTTTGTGCCCTGGCCTTGACTCACGTAGCCATGGGTTTCTAAAAGCTCAAAAAGCTTTAAGCGTGAATGAGCGTAAGTCCAACCAAGCACCATGTTCTGCACTCTGAGAAAAATGACCATAACTTTTGGGTGAAAAAAAGCCTTCAAGGTCATTTGATGGTGGTCTGTCTTGGCATCTAGAATCGGTGTTCCAGCTGCCAGAAGCAGACCCCTCTCCAGAGGACCCACCCCATCTCTCATGGGACCCCTACAGCCATGTGACCTCACCCATGTGAGAAAACACAGATTCGTTTCCCCGCGAAGCTCTGTCGCCGACCGCGGGTTGCTCAGGGGCCTGGGTTCTGGGGCTGAGTGCTGCAGGCTGGAGCTGTGAGTGGATGAAAGTCTTGTCCCAGATGGATGAGACAGGGGACATGATGTGGGCCACCGGTTCTGATTCTCAGGCTTCCATGAGTTGTAAAAGGTGTGTGTGTAGGGTGACTGGTCTGGAGGGTGGTGGCTGTAACCCTGGGAATCCTCACAGAGTCAGGCAGACACATGACCCTCCCCCCTATAAGTTTGGGAGAGTCCTGCTTAAACCAGTCTGCCTCATTCCCTGGCCTTTTCTGATTGGCTGAGAACCTGTGATTGCTGTAGACAGAATGCTTGCCGGTTACCCACGTGCCAGAGGCTGAGAGAGAAAGGAGGAAATCCCTGCTCGGGAATTTGCAGCTGCTCTTAACGATAAGAACAGAAGAAAATACCTGAAGGTTTCTGACGAAAGCCTTTCGCCCCACGCACTTGAATCTTTGTGTGGGAGTGGGGAGGGGCTCCGCTCAGGGGACGGGGAGAGACTTGGTAGGTTGCATCTTCTCTGTTCTCTGATGTTCACCGTGCGCTGCAGAGCCTTACACACCAGTTTTTCCAGAACTCTTGCCCGGAAGGAGCAATAATGTACCAGGTTTAAGCACAAAGCAGCCCTGAGTCTTCTCTGACAGTTTTGCTGAGAATAGATTGGGTCTGATTGTGGTGTCGGGTGGTTTGTGCGTGCATGCGTGCGTGCATGCGTGCGTGTGTGTGTTGAGGGGGAGGGATGTCACTCCACTCTCCCTGGTTCCCCGGGAATGTTGCTTGATTTGAATTCAGATGGAAGGTTTTGCAGACTGATAGGATCTGGATAAATCCTGCTACTGACTTGGGACACACCCTCCCCTGTCCTGGGCGGTCACCACTGTGGCGCTAATGACAGTGTGGCTGGGCAGGCCCCCGTGCTTCGTGAGTGGGTGTCCTGACCCGGTAGCCAGCCCTGTGGGAGTCTCTCTCTGCCCTCCTTCCAGCTCAGTTCCCACTAATCCCCGATTAGGGTGGACACTCCAAGCCCGCACTCGGCCCAGAGAGCCACAGCTTATGGGCCCCTCCTGCCTCCTCCCGCCTCCTGTCCTGTTAGCCTTCTGCGCTGGCCTGGAAGGAGACCACTGCTCTGCCTGTCACTGGGGGACGGGGGACCCGATGGCAGTACCCGGTCGCCTCCCCATCTTCTGTGCAAAGTGCAATTCTCCACTGAATGGAGACAGTGCCTCCTCGCCCTTCTGTTTTACCCCAGCTCCCATTTTAAGGCTGAAAGGAGCCCTGAACTCCTCTTGAGGAGACTCTTCCTTCTCCAGAGCGGAAGACGGAGGCCGTCAGTGGAAGAGACTCGCCGGGGCCGACCTGGACCCTGGGCTGGGGGCCTTTGTGCTCCATCCACACCTGTAGCCATGGTCCCCTGTGGGCAACAGATGCGACTTTGAGACCCAGATGTTCCCTTTAGCTGAGGTCCCGCATGACAGGATAAAAGGGTGCAGTTGCTGCACCTAGCATCCCTAACGTTGGGGCTCCTGTCTCCCGGAATCTGAGGAATGGTCACCAGCATGCAGAGTCTCCTTTCACCCCGGTGACCCCAGGTTCTCTGTGTCAGTGGGCCCTCCGGGATTTTGACTCTCACTCGGAATAATTAGGTAGGATGGGGAGTTGGAGAGGAGAGGAGACCATGGCTGCTCTGCCAGCTGGTCAGGCAGGTGCCAGGTGTTTGGGAAACGCTGGCAAATTGCCTAGAAGGCTTTGAAAGCATACACATGCAGCCCCCGCCGCCCCCCACTTCAGACTTAGTAAGGTGGGGGTGGGGTGCAGAGAGCTGGCTGGATTTTTTCACAGGCTCTCCAAGCTAGCTCCTCACTCCTGAGAAGCTCCTGGATGCACAGTGTCCACAAGCCGACCAGCAGTCAGCCAGCCAGAGCCCCCCCGCCCAGCAGCGCCCTCCAGCCTGGCGCTGAGGACACCGCCTTCCCGCTGACCTGAGTGCAGGCCCGTCCCAGAGAGCAGCAAGATCCCAGAACTGGCTCAGTCACTAGACTAGGAACTCGTGTCCGCCACCAGACTGGGAGCTAACACCCTAATACCCAGAGGCAACAGCTCTGTAGTTCTCCTATTTGCAGAGTGGTTTGGGGTGGCAGGCAGTCACCCAGCAAGGCCCACGCCCTCAACACCCACCTGGAAGCCCCGGAGTTGCAGTTTCCACAACAGGGCACCAGCTCTTGAAGCCCGTGTGACCGCAGCCTTGTGACTCCTGCCGCGGGGCTGGACAGCCCCTCCCTCCCCGGGCCGATGCTGTTGGGAGCACGGGTCCAGAGTGAGGGCCATGTTCTGAGCTGGGCTGGAAATGGGCCATTCGAGCAGGCCCAGGCCTGGCTAGGAGGGTCACTGAAGCTGTTTATTTCTTCAGACCTTTGCCCCATGATTTTTTCAAAGGAATGTTCTAAATGTGAACGACCAAGACTGTAGGACAATTTGTGGTCTTCATTAAAAAAAAAAGGTCGCTGTGTGAACTTAGAACATGTTATTAATAGCTCTGACTTGTATGTGAGCTTCGGCAATTTAAAAAGTAAACAAAGTGACAAGACTTGAGAGTTTTCTTGTTCTATAACGAGCTTTGTTTGAATGCTGCTCACAAAAACCCAAACTCCTTGACCACCAGTGGCCACTATATAAGAAATCGGCTGGTAAGAACGGGAAGGCAAACTTGGGTCAGGGTCGAGGACCTGCCCCTCCCTGTGCCCTCCACCCTGATCCCCCAGACCAATCTCCTTTCTGTTGCTCAAACATTCAGGGTCCTTCCCTGTGAGAGACCTTCCCATAGGGCATTCCGTGTGTCTCCAACACTTACTTCGCTTTTCTTTTGATTTAACTTCTGTCAGTATTTCAGATTTCAGTGCAAAGTTCCCTGATCGCCCCATTCTGTGAAGGATGCTGCCCCAGCCCCACCACAGCGGCACCAAGTGTGCACTGGTGCCCGCATCAGCTCCTGGGATTGTAAGGGAAGCAGAGGCCAGAGTCCTGTCTGTCCAGGCACAGCCCACCCGGGGCCCAGTGCGTGGCTGGCTCGGGCCAGGCAGCGGTTGGGGCCTGAATATGCCAGGCTCTGTTAGAAACTCGTCGCTGGAGGGGGAGAAGCAGTGGCAATGCGCGTCACCGCGTCTGAACACAGGCCTTCCCTGCCTGGGAGCCAGCCAAGCCCAGGCCAAACAAGCTGTTTAATGTGCTTTGTTTTTCGCTTCTAAAGAGTCAACATTAAAGGAGGCTCACTGATGACTTTGCAGATTGTCAATAGAAACCAGGAATGGATGCCAGTTCAGGTTGTTCTTTGCGCTCACCCGTTCCCTCAGCGAGACGGGACTTCAGGGGAAGGAAGAGTGGGTGTAGTGTTAATGTCAACAAAAATGCAGCCAAAGCTAGCTTCCACTCCCATCGGCCCTTCGCGGGGTGCTGAGGAGGGAGGGCACCTCCTGAGCCTCTTAGAAGAGCTGTGTGTTCACTGCTTAGGCTGGAAGGCAGCTCTGGGGCTGTGTGACCTTGGGCAGGCTGTGACCTCTCTGTGCTTCATCTGTGGAAGAGGATAACTTTACGTTCCGTCAGGAAGACAGCATCCACTCCAAATAAGATGAAATGAGATCTGTGCAAGGCCTGTAGCCAGTGGAGTCAATAAAGGTGGGCTGCTTTCTTGCAAGTCTCCCTTTAAAAAAACAAAAAACTTCTCATGTTTTTACTGCTTTTAGATTTAGAGAAAAGTTGCAAAAACAATTCAGTTTCCATGCTTTCCTCACCCAGCCTTACATAACCATAGCATAATGATCAGAACCAAGAAATTAACATTGGCACAATGTGACTGTAATTCATAGCGCAATGGTACTAACATTGTAACAGGATGAGAAATTAACATCAGTACAATGCTACTGTATTTCATAGTACAATGATACTAACATTATCACAGTGTAAGAAATTAGCATCCTGTTACCATATGTCACAGTGCAATGACAGTAACACTTTAACAGTACAAGAAATTAAGAAAAGTTTTAACCAAACTGAAGACCTTACTTGAATTTCACGGGTTTTCCACCAGTCTCCTTTTATCGTTCCCATTCACGTTCTACATGGTATTGTGTTGTTGCTTTGTGTTTGTCTCCTGCAGTCTGTGAAAGCTCCCCAGTCTTTCGTTATTTTTCATGACCTTGAAAACTCTAAAGAGTATTGATTGTTATCTTGCCAAATATCCCTCAATTTGGTGTTTCCACACAGTTGGACTGCAGTTGTATAAACCACGGAAGTGACGTGCCCCCTCCTGTGGCCTGCATCACGGGGTTCGTGATGTCACTGTGGCCGACTGGGGGACGGTGGCCTTGACCCCTTGGTGAAGGTGATTTCCGCCAGCTTCTCTTATATCTTACGTCTGCTTTTATACTTCTCCCCAATAGTTAACACATGTCTTGAGGAGATACTCTGAGACTGTACAAATCCTGTTACTCCTTACACTTTTGCCCACTGATTTTGGCATCCACCTGCATATCTCATCTGTAACAATAGACTCCGAGGAGTTTGCCTAATAATGGTTTTTACTTCTCTCTCTCCTTCTACATTTATTCATTGGAATTCTACTGCAAGAAAGAGCTACCACTTCTTCACCTACATTTTTAATTGGGCATATACATCAGTATGGACTCATGGATACTTTTATTCCATGCGTTATAATCCAGTACTATCGCTATTTATTTTGTTGCTTCAACTGTTTTTGTTTTGGCCATTAGAAGCTCTTTTGATCATGGCCTCTTGTGTTTATATATATATATATACACTTTTTTTTAGCTCTTCCTTGCTTTATGATTCTACAAGATGTTTGCTCTTGACTCATCTTGTACTTTTCTTCTCCCCTGGCTTTGGATTCTTCCACTTCTGCAAGCCGCCCCGATTCCTTTTCCTGGGAAGTGTTTAGAAACCAAGATCTGGGCATCCAGTGTGCTTATTACTGCTGGAGTCTCATTGCTTCTGGGCCCTCTTAGTGGAGAAACTGAGGAAATATATGTGTGGATGCTAACACATATGCACACATCTGTCTGTCTGTCTCTTCAAAACCATGACTTTTTACTGATACCCTGGATTCCAGGTCAGCAGCACAGAGTTCATTTTCATCTTCCTCTTTCCTTATCTTTAACTTCCTTCTCCCAGAGTGAGGCCTCTGGGACTTACACTCTGTAACAGGCTTACGTATTCGATCCGTTCTAGTGTGTGCACAGGGTACTTTCTGAATTGCTAACCTGTGCGCCTGTGATAAACAGGTTTACTGACTAGATTCTGGCACTATGTGCAGCCAGGATACTGTTTTCTGTAGTTTCTCAGGTCAGATCTGTTTCCTGGCCCCTGCAGGGTGGTGGTTTCTTGATGTGTTCTTGGTGCTTATGGTGCAGTCATGCTTGTATTCCACCTGGGGTTCCTCTCACATCCACATTAAAAAAAAAAAATCCCATCTTCACCCAGTGCTTTGGGATGCCACCTTTGTCACGCACTGTTTCTGCCAGTATCGGGGTCCCTTCTGGACATCCTGGTTTAGCTCACAAGTCGTCTCTGCCAGGACCACACAGTTTGAATTTTGGAAGTTCTGTGTGTTTTAATGTCAGGAGAGCTAGTCTCTTATTTTTCTCTCTCAACGTTTTCCTGGTGGTTCCTGCATGTTTCTTTTCCCTGTGCACATCACATCTTACTTCAGTCCACGCGGGGTTGAGTCTGGAATGGGACCACCTGCCATGGATGGAGTGTGGAGAAGTGGGTGATGGTGGCTGTGCTGAGCCCACACTAGGCTTCCCAAAACTCCAGGATTCGGCAGTCGGAAAGGGAAGGGGAGGCTCTGGGTCCTTATTTTGACTTAGTCGTTTATCCCCTTTGTGAGACTGCCCCTTGAAGTTGACATTCCCAGCAGAATAGGTTCAGGGCTTTCATTCAGAAGGAGCCGCAGGTAAGAGGGCGTGGACTGCACCTCCTGCTGGGACAGGAGGTGGCATCCACCTGCTTAGGGCCGCGTTGTGTTTTCACCTGGAGCAGAAGCTACCTTGTTTCACACGCAGTCCCAGCGGCTGTAACATCTCCTGCCCGGGGGTGATGGGTGGGTTCCCTGCCTGGCAGTGGGCTCCGTGCTGGGCACTGTTACCTCAGCCAGGGGGCCCGGCACAGAGCGGTGTCATCACCAAGCCCCTGGCCAGCAGGTCACACCAACCCAAGTTCCCAGCCGTGGAGAATGTCAGCAGGATAGCCCCTAAACATGACTCCATCACTTGAGAAGTAGATTTAATTCTCCCCTGGTGATTCTTAGGCGATGAGATAGATGTTGCTAAGACAGGGTGAGGTTTGAAGCATGTCGGTGACGATGCTCTTTGCTGTGGATTTACTGTTCATCACTGGGAATTCTTAAGAAACAGCCTGTGGTGACTTCATCCTTGCTCATCTGCTCTGCACTTGCCAGAAGAGAGCTTCAGTGCTGGTTTGCGCCATTTTCGTTCCCTACCCTTGGCGATGTGTGGCCGGAACCTGCTCATCACAGCTGAGCGCCTCAGAAATAGATGAGATGTGGTGGGAAGTTGTGGGGCTGAATTCCTTTTTGAAACACCCAGTCAGAACTCACTTTCTGCCGTGCTTTCCAGAGCGTGTCAGGAAGAGAGCTGAAGGAGAGTTTCGTCCCAGGCTTGTCATGTTGGCGTAAGTGTTTGGCCTCGCAAAAGAACTTGCTTTTTTAAAGGCCAAAACTTGGTTGGCTACCCACGCCCCGATTTGTTCTTTTATAAAGCATCAATCTTGTTCTCTTGTGATCATATTAATTTAATTGCACACCTCTCACTTGGAGATTTTAATTGCAAAAACCAGAACGGATGTAGGCTGACAAGCCATGGAGGACTTTTTGGCAGGGTGCAGGAGGATGCTCGGAGCAGAAGGCAGAGTTGAAGGAGGAGACCCCGGGGGGTTGGGCAGGAGCCCGGCAGCGCTGGTGTCTGCAAAGCAGGGGCTTGGGCATCCAGTCCGTGAACACAGTCACTGGCTGGCTCATTTCCAGCCAAGGAATCCCAAATTCCAGGGAGAACATCTGACCCCCCAGGGGTTCCTACCCCGGGCAGTAGGAGAGGAGAAGGGGGAGCAGCACCCCGAGCAGAGCACCAGCACCCACGTGGAGTAGGGAAAGGCGACTCTCTGAAGCCAAAGAGAGCGCTTTCCCAGCAGAAGGGGCGGACACAGCCCTCAGACCTGCTGTGCTTGGCTGGACACTGGGCTTGGCCTGCGGACCCACCGCCCAGCACAAAGCCGCCTGTCCGCACCCCAGGAGCCTGGGCCCCTCCCCTTACACTGTGAACAGGAGCGTTCAGAACACCTTTGCTGCCTTTATTGCAACATTGGTTTTGCTCTAGCGTTTGCTACCGTTATTTGTCCATCGCTGCTGTTTAGAAGCACGGATTTAACTAGAAGTCATATCACAGTTTCTTAGCTCTGCAGAGCTTTGTCACAAGTATGTGATTTCCCTTAGAAAGCAGCCCCGCCCCCACCCCAGAGCCCCCGCCTCCTCACTGTGCTTTTCCGTTCCAGGGCCCACTGCTCCTGCGCTTCCAGGAGGACCCGCTGCAGCAGCCCCTGGAGCTGGCGGTGCAGCAAGTCTCCAGCGCGGCCAGGTCGGCCCAGGAGAAGGTGAGCAGGCCGGGTGCCGCCGCTGGCCTTTCCTCACGGAGGAAGTGAATCTGAAGCTGGGCTTGGGGGATTGATTCTGTCTGAGAATGACTAAAAATGCGGACATCTTACATCCCCCCACATTTCAAAAAAAAAAAAAATCTGGCCCATCAACTGATGGGTGGATAAGTAAAATGTGACACCTCCACATAATGGAGGATGATCTGGCCTCATAAAGGGATGCAGTTCTGACACGTGCTCCCACGCGGATGAGCCTGGAAGACTTGCTACTGAGTGAAAGAAGCCAGGCATGAAAGGACATACTACATGACTCCATTTATGTGAAAGGTCCAGAGCAGAGACATCAACAGAGGCAGAAGGTGGATTAGTGATGTCCGGGGGGTGGGGACGGGTAATACAGGAGGGGACATGAGCAGTGACTGCTAGTGGGGACGGGATTTTGTGGGGGAGATGAAAACGCTCTAAGAGCGATGGGGGTGATGTTTGTACAATTCTGTGAAATATATTTGAAAACCATTTAATCTTACAGTTTAAATGGATGGATTATATCTTAATTTGTATATACATATATAATTATGTAAATAACAGCATGTGAAGAGTTCCATGGCATGATATGTAGATTGAAGCCGTATCGACATTACATGAGTTTGTTTCACAGTTGCTAACAGTTCAGGCCGAAATTACTTACTAGACCAGCCCAATGCCACATGTAATTGTGAAGTTTTTTTTTTTAAATAAGAGGTATCTGTAGAAAGTGAAACTTTCAGGTCCGAGGTCTTTTGCCCTTGTGTCTCTCCACATTTTAGCATCAAGTTAAATGCATGCCATTCAGCAGGAAGGCGCGTCTGTGTGGCCCCAGACAGAGGAGGAGGTGCCCCAGCCCTGGGGCCCTGCCCCCTGTGTGTCCTCCTGGGCTCACCCCAGCCCTGGGGCCCCGCCCCCTGTGTGTCCTCCCGGGCTCAGCTGGAGTGTTTGCTGCTTGTGCATTTGGCAGGGTCGCCGTCTTGCGTGCACAGTCTGACAGCAAGCTTTTTCTTTATACATCGTGGCGGTTTGGAGGTTCACGCAGGTCGATTTGTGCCCCGCTCGCTCATTACCTTGAGGTACCATTCAGGACTCTGGGGGATCGGGTCTGCTTCCACAGATGAATAATCGGGTAGCTTTCTTTTTTGCAAGTACAGTAGAGTTGCTGTGAACTGTCTCCTGAGTCCTCAGGCACAAGCACAGGAGTATCTCCAGGCAGTTGTGCGTGGGATTGGGGTTGTAGATATACACGCTTCAGCTCTACCCCAGATTCCAGAATTGGTCCCCAAGGCACTGGTCCGCCTTCCTCTGTCCTGGCAGTGCAGGACAGCTCTCTTTCTCCATCTCCTGGCCAACGTTAGAGTCACATAGCCCCCTAATCCCTGCAGCAAGCATGGGGAAGTCTCTGGAAGGTATTGGATTGGGGTTGCAGGAGGAAACTGTTGGCAACCACGCAAGATGCTGACGCCGGCACAGCCCAGAAGAGCTGGAAAGGGCCATGAGTGCAGATGGTCCAGTGTCAGAGACTGGGGGGCTGAGAGCCAGCTTGCTGCAGGCCTGACCTGCCCAGGCCCCTGCCTGGGAAGTGCCTCCCTGCAGTGATGTCCTCCCTGTTATTGACGAACAGCCCCCAAGTCCCCATGGGGCAGTCAGTTTCTGTTTGCTGTTTTCTGACTCTGTCTGCATTAAGAGAGGAGCAGAGCATTCAGGGGCTGGCCTGGAGGGAACAGGGAGGGAGCAGAGACTGAAATAGCAATAGACCATTTTTAAAGGTCTTAACATATTGTACCAGTAAAGCGACCTTTGGAAGGTGAGCGGTTAAACCATTTTAATACGACTGCAGAAATAGTGCTTGCCCATTAAAAAGTTAAAAATGATGTGAAAGTGCATAAGCCTTTTCTTTTTTTTAAGTCTGCCCCTACCTCCCTCCGCTCTCCTGGGATGGGACCTCAGATCGCCGTCCTCAGTGAATTCTCGGAAGCTCTCTACCCAGCAGACGGCTGGGAAAGTGTACACGGTCTTGTTTTCTTTTACAAGTTTCTCCATAGTGCCTGACTTCTGTGTTTCCTTGGCTAGGGAGGACCTGAGAGCGTGCCAGTGTCTTGTCGTGCTGGGGCCCGGCTGTCCTCTGTCCTCTGTCCTCTCTCAGTGCTTATGGGCTGCTGGCCAGCCCCCTGACTGTGCAGGAACGTAGGCTGAGTGCCGTGGTACCCTGGACCAGTCTGGGTCCTGTCCACGCCCTCCAGCGGGGCCGCTGTGGGGATCCACCTGGCTCCTGGGAAGTGGGGAGCAGGACACCCCAGGGTGCTTGGATCCTACACAGCCTTTTCCTCTCTTGGCTGAGAACCTTGGCTGATCACAGCCCATTTCAGGGCAGCCATTTGCAAAGCAGTCAAGCCAGGCTAATCAGTTTCCCTTGTAATTTGTCCCCGTGGGAGGTTCCCTAACATCCTTGCGCTAAATGAAGAAGAAATGTTGTCCCAGGAACTCGTGCTCCCAGACTGCCTGCTGGGCAGGACGCTGACAAGGGTGCCTAACTCCTTTTAGGAGCTAAACCACCCACCTGGTGTTCGAAACTGAGACTGAGTTCCCAGTCAGCGTCGTCATGTGTTCTCCGTGCTCTGTGTAATTCTTGAGAACGGAAGAGCCGTAGCAGAGCCTGAGGATGCGAATAGGTGGACAAGAGACACAAACGGGGCTTCAGGGACATCCCGCTCCCCTTCCGAAGCGCCTGCCAGAGCGTCAGGTTCTGTTTCTCAGCCTTCTCTCTCAGCCCTGGCAAGGGTCGTGTGGATGGCACTTGAGGTAAGTAGGGATGAGTCCTTCTGGACCAGCGGGTCTGGTAATAGGTACGCCTTTGATCAAGCAGATGAGAGCGGGGCCCTGGTCCCCCTCCGTGAGCATCTCCCTGGCTTAGGGCTGGTCTTGCATCTCCCTGTGGGACCCTCGCAGAACAGAAGCAGGCCTTCCCCGCCCTCCGAGTGCCCGGTACTCCGACTTTCTCCTGCAGCCCCTGAAGACCCCCACAAAGTAACCACCTTTGCAAACATCTGGCTCCTCAGAAAGCTCCTTGCCCCAATGTCCTACGTAGAGAGTGGGGTCCTGCATACCTTAGAAGCGTTTGAGTCATCTTTCAGGACCCAAGGTAGGTGCACAGTCCCCTCACCACTCTTCTGGCATCAGAAATGTGCGTGTTTTCCTTCCGCCCGAAGTGATCCTCCAGATCTCTGGGTGTCCACCGGGCGTCCTACAGTTCCGTTTGATTCTGGCCCTGACTACGCAAAGTCAGCGCAGACCCCTGCCCCCCCCCACTCCCGATGCCGACCCCTAGTCTGGGCTGCCTGGTGGCCATACAGTGGGGGTCACAGCCCCCTCCTCATGCCTCATCATTTGCTAGAACAGCTCACAAAACTCAGGAAAACTGGTTACTTAGTTACTGTGATTATAGTAATACACTCTAGCGTGTCATTACTACTTACCGTTACTGTTGCTATTTCTTACCAGCATTGGTTTCTCATAAAGAACGCAGCTCAGGAACAGCCAAAGGGAAGAGATGCCTGGGGCAGGGGAGGGAGAAGGGGTGGAGCTTCTACCCCCACCCACCCCCGCCCCAGGACCTCCTGGGGTCAACAGACCAGAAGCTCTCTGCGCCCCATTGTTCAAGGGTTTTTATGGCAATTCCATTACACAGGCACTGGCTGATTAAATCACAGGTCATTGGTGAGTGATTCAGTCTCCAGTCCCTGTGCCTCCCCTGAGGTCCAGGTGGCGGCTGAAAGCCTCTAATGGAGCCCCTGTGTCTGTGGCCCCCAGGCCCCCAGCCTGATGTTATTCTGCTTTCCCAACCACCAGTCACCCCTCGGCATACAGGAGACATTCTTATCACTGCGGAGAGTCCAAGGGTTTTAGGAGCTGTGTGCTAAGCACCGAGAGCAAAGACCAAATATTTATCCCTAAGACACAGTCCTGGTGCAGGGAGCCTGAGCGCCTCTGGTAGGACACCTTTGCAGGTGGCAGCTGGAAGCACCCTGTCTCCAGGGCTCCGTGTCCGCAGACACACGCTTGGCCTGGCCAGGTGGCAGGACCAGCGAGGGCTGGTCATGCTGAGAGGTGCTCTTCGCGGGGCGTTCCCCGCGGAGGAAGGCATCACCCTCAGACTCCTCTCCAGGGGCTGCCTCTGCCCTCTCTTCCCGCCTCGACACGCCCTGAGTACATCGATTTCTCCCACTCTGTAATTACGCTCTTACACAAGAGCACCTAGTTTGTACCCGCGTTTTCTTTCCTCATATCCTGGGAGAGGTTTGCTCCAGAATGTCTGACCCAGAAGACGGACACTTAATTTCTGTGTCACCAGTGGCCTGAGAGCAGCTCCTCCTCCTCGGGCAGCAGCGGCAGCCCCTCCGCGGCACATGGTGGGCAGAAGATCTGTGGGGGCGTGAGGGCTGCGCAGGCAGTGGGGAGCTCCTGGAAGTGGAGCAGGGTTTGGAGGGCGGCACTCACTCAGAAGGCCACGCATTGCCTTAGGAAGCGCGGTGAGCGTCCCTGCGGACAGGATGGATATGTAGCAGGCTTGCCAGGGAAAGCAAGGGTCACACTTGGTGCTGGGGGACCGCAGTGACATTGGCCTTCTTGGTGTGTGTCCTGTTCCATGAAAAGCATTACTTATCTCTGTTTTCAATGTCCTCTGTCAATAACAGAGGCGTCAGATGGTACAGTGATGGCTATGGGTTCAAGTTTTAAATAAACATAGCAATCTGCCCCGTGAGGAGAAAGTCCGGGAAGCCAGGGAGACTCAGGCCGGAGCTGAGCGCATCTTAGGCACCTCCTCCTCCCTTTGAGCCGCAGGCTTTGTCTGTAGAGGAGGACTCCCCCGGCAGGGCTGTGGGGGAGCGAGGGCCCCAGCCTGTGCAGTCCCTGCAGCGCCCCTGCCGCATCCCAGCTCCTGATGCCGCAGGCCGGTGGGGGCCGCGTCTGTTCCCATCAGTGTGCAGCTCTCCTCTGCCCAAGGAAGCGTCCTGCCCATTGTACAGAGGAGGAGACCGAGGCAAAGAGGCCAGGGCACTTGGGCAGGGGGACGAAGAGCCTCTAAATAGCAGAGGCTGGAATTGAACCCGACTTGGCCTCCAGAAAGCAGCTCCCACCGCTGCACGCCATGATCAATGGCATTACTATTATTCCTTTCATTTTTATTATTATCAATTCACTTAAGCTCCCACCCCACCCACCCCAACCACGGAAGAGATAATGAAGATGGGGAAAAAGGAACAAAAGGGCACTGGCCAAGCTTTGCTTCTGTAAAAACATAGCAACCAACAGACCTTGGGCAACTGCATGGAATTTCCCCCAGAATCTTACTCCACGTTGTCTGTCGGGGAACCCCACAGCTCTCATCCGGTATGAACTGAACCTTGTGAGCACATGGATTTTGGTTTTGTTTGTTTGTTTCTACTTAAGGCTCTCTGTTACACATTTATACACTAAAATAAATCCTGAGAGGTGCCAGGGTCTCCTGGGCTCTTTCCAGACCTTGGTGGGCGCGTTGGTTTGCAAGGTGAGTGATGCAAAGCTGTCCACATTTCTCCCTGTGGTGGCAAATAGGAAATTTTGTTGACTTTTTTTTTTTCTGGCTTTTCACGACTTGAAATTCCAAGTGCCACATTCTCTGGGTATTGACGGCTAAAATGCTAACAAGTTGTGCAATTGTTTTGAAGCAGTCTTTCCAAGGCAGGGGTGAGATGGGAGGCCCCGCCCTTTGAGACCTGAGTGGGAGCGGGGCCTCCTGGCAGGCCACCTGTTTGTTTGGATGACAGCCTGTGGAACTCTGCGCCGAGTCAGCCCTCAGGTGCTTGGCCTGGAGAGGAGGGGAGGAGAGGCCCCTCGGGCAAGTGAGGTTTTGTGTGTGTGTTGGAACACAGGGCAGCAGCACCAGGTGTGGGTGTGACAGAGTGACCTGGCCCTGACCTGGGGCGCTAACAGCCAGCCCGGAAGAGCCCTGGTTCACTCCTGCCCATCATTTTAAAGGAAGTGTCTCGTGTACATTTTTCAGCGCATAGAGTCCATGCAAGAGAGCAGGTGTTTAAGCTGAGGACTGCCTCCACTAAACCACACTGTGCAGTAACAGTACCTCCTATTACTGCAGTGTCCTGTTACTAGGAAGCCTCGTTCATTTTTTAAATATTTTGTTTTATTTATTTATTGATCTTGTTTGTTTTGAGGGGGGGAGGTAATTAAGTTTATTTATTTACTTATTTATTTCCACGGAGGGACTGGGGATTGAGCTCAGGACCTCGTGTGTGCTGAACATACACTCTACCACGGAACTCTGCCTGCCTCCCCCATTGTGCATTTTAAGGGGTCCCAACAAGAGAAGGGATGGGGAGCATTGCTGGGGGTGGGGTGTCGGAGTCTGTGCGGTCCCAGGCACACCCCTTGAGGGTGATGCTTAGAGTGTCTACCCAGCATTCCTAGGGGCTGGTTGGCCACCACCTTGTTCCCAGCATTTTTCACCCCAGTCCACTGGGAGAATTTTGTATAAAAATGCATCTTCAGCCATGTATTGGAAATGAGCAGGCAAGTAGGGTGAACTTTACAGACGCTCTGAGAACATCTAGCTCTGCCCGGGTTCTCTGGAGTAGAAGTGATGTTTTAGATCAGACTCGTGCCGTCTTGATATCTGCAGGGTGGAGACGAGGCTGCAGAGTTGGGGAAGAAATGTGATCAGACACTCGTAGAGGGCCTTTGCATCCATTTTATTTGGGAGTTCTCTCCTCATGATGTAATGTGGTGTGATTAAAGTGCAAAATACGCAGTGATGCAAACCTTTTAGATGCATTTTCTCAGCTGTGTTCCTCGTTCTTTTAGAGACAAAAGTAATTAAATGATTTCTAGTTCTCTAGAGTGTTCTCAGAGAGGGAGGAGCCGAGGCCACTGCACAAGAAACGGAACTGAAAAGGCAAGTGGGAAAGCACAGGGAGACTTGAAGATCAGAGGACTTTCTTGTTGGCAGCAAAACTGGTGAGCCCCTAGGCCTAGGGTTCTTTGGGCAAACAAAGGAAGACAGAGTCAAGAAAAGACCTATTTGCATAGGTGTGTGACTACTTGAGTTTAAGGTCTTGAAACTGGAGAGTTGTTGACGGAGGCGGAGGGTAGAGCTCAGTGGCAGGGCACATGCTCAGCATGCATGAGGTCCTGAGTTCAATCCCCAGTCCCTCCTTAAAATAAATAAGTAAATAAACCTAGTTACTTCACCCTGCAAAAGATTTCTGAAATCAAAAATAAATTGATGACAAATCATACATATGAAACAGATAAATTGAAAAAAAAAACAAAAAACACCTTGACTGAAGGCCTCAGGTCTCCCTCTGTGCAGGTTAGAACAAAAGGTGCCCTCTACACCCGGATGATTCTGCCTCCTGTCTTGATCACTGGGGGTGGACCAGCGACCCTGACCCACCCCTCACCTGTCAGCCCAGGCCCACCTCTGGGACCCTCGCCACGTGGAGCCCACCCCCGACAGGCGCTCCTGTGCAGAGAGGAAGGGGGGTCTATCTGAGTGCACTGTTGCATGATTTTGAGGTGGTTTGTGTCATCGACGGTTTCTTTGCTTGCTCTGGGGAAAAAAAAGTCTCGAGAATAAAGCAGGTGGATTTGATACAGGAAAATGGGGTGTGAGAGGACGGCCATGTCCCAGGTCCCAGGTGAGCCCCTGCAGTGTGCCCCACCAAGTAAGGCTCCTGGGCTTCATGCAGGAAAGAATTCAAGAGCAGGTCGTAGTTGAGTAAAAGTAGATTTATTCAGAGGGGTGCACACTCCACAGAGGAGTGCGGTGTCTCAAAGGCAAGTGAAAGGCCACGAGGGGCGGGGCCGCTGGTTTTTACAGCCTCGGTAACTTCAGGTGCTAACAAGTGGGAGGATTGTTCCAGCTGCTTTGGGGAAGGGGCTGCGATTCGCAGGAGCTGGCCCGCCACACCCCTTGAGCTTGTATGGTCGGCCTGAAGGCCGCCCTGGCGCCTGTGGGAGTGTCACTTACCAGGAGCCTATGAGGAAGCTCAGGGCTCACTGGGAGCCGAGTCTCCCGCCGCCCTGGTGCTCACTGCTGTGTCAGACGCCTGATGGCTGTGCCTGCCCCCTCCCCTCCTGTCTCAGGTTCGAGGGAGCTCACTTCTTTGCTCCCAGAGCTTGACTTGGCGGAGTCCAGCTCTGGGGCCCACGGCACTTCTGTTCTCAGAGAAGCCCTTGGTCCCACTTCAGAAGCCAGATATCATTTCAGTTTAACTTTAAAAATCCAGTACCTGCATCAGATGGCTTCCGTGGGAAGCTCCGCACCAAAGGGTTAGCAGCCGCGTCAAACAGCTCCACGTCACCGGGTGGCTCTGCGGAGGTAACTCGTGGACTTCAGGAGGGGTCCTTGTAAGCACGGCTGTGTTTGGGGTGGGAACCCTCTAGGGTCCAGGTCAGGGTCTCTAACTATTGGTCCGTATTTGGATAGAAGTCAACCCTGGACATTGTGGCCGTAGCTGGAAGGGTGGCCCTGCCTTCTGCGGTTCCGAGAGGGGACCCCTGGGGACGGCGAGGTCCTTGCCACTGTTTGCCTGGGTTGAGGGGATTTGACCCCCACTGTGGATAACACCTTAATGCGCTCAAAGAGATTATTTTTTAAACCTCCTTTCCATTTTGTTCCCGTCCACGTGACAAATGGGACGTTATCACTCTCGGGGTGGCAGGGCCGAGGCTGGCCCTGGGGAGGTTCGGGCCCTGATCGCTGTCTCTCTGGCTGGACTCGCAGGAGGAGTGGCAGCAGTGGGCTCGGATCGCTGTTTCAGTTGGCAGCTCCAGCTGAATACTGGAGGAGCGGGTGGTCTGGATGACAGACGTTGCTTAGAGGGCCGGGAAGCCGTGGGGCCGCCGGGGGAGACCCTCGGGGTCTCCATGAAAGGACATTTGGACCTTTAGGTGTCCCATTTCCAGTGAGTGCGCTTCCTTTCCCAGCGTGATGTGAATGGTAATTGTGACTTCTGGAGGCTTGCGCTCCAGAAATTTTATTGCTTTTTGTTTGTTTTTGTTGTTGTATTGCGGGGGAGGGGTGGGTAGGATTATGTTTCATCGTAATGGAGGTACTGGGGATTGAACCCAGGACCAAGGTAAACATGCGCTCTACCACCGAGCTACACCCGCCCCTCCACATTCCGGTAGTTTTAAAGTCTTTTAAAATCTGCTTGTTTTTGTATTTATTGGCTTTTAACCAGTCGCTGCCTGGTTTTTGACTTTAAGCAGTAAAATGGCCCGGCCTGTTGAGACAAAGGACAGAGAATTTTCTCTGTGTCATGTCATTGGTGTGTGTAACTCATCTGGCATTAAAGTACATTCCTCCAAAAAGGACTGTTTATAGAGCATTTATTTTTAAAATGAATAGACGACATTTCTTAGACAAACATTTTTCTGTTCCAACCTCTGATGCCCTCTGGAGATGCAGCACCACGATGAAGATTCGTAGCTAATCCACATAAACCAGTCCTGCGAGAGCGACCTTAAAGAACGTACGGGCTGTGCAATTTTTTTGCTGGTATCAAGAGAAGGCAAGATTTTCTCTCTAACTCTGCTGTCGAGGTCTTTTATGGTGGACGTTGGAGATGGACCCCTCGCTGGGGGCCTGGTGTGGTGCAGTCAGGTTTCTGTTGGAGGGACAGGTGGGCCCGAGTGGAGAGATGCGGGCCCCGGTGCAGGTGGGGTGGGACGGGTTAGGCAGGGACCACAAGGGGGCGGGGGGGGGCGAACGCGTTCCAGCCGGAACTTGGTGAAATAGCTGTTACCCTGACGAAGTGACTATTTTGATCATCTTTCTCCCTGCCTGTTTAGATTCTGATAAATCCACTAAGGAATTAAAGAATTTTTTCCTTCCTTCCTTCCTTCCTTCCCAAGTGACACCGTCCAGTGCTCGGGAATGCGGGGTCTGTCCTGCCTTACTCTCAGCCTCCTGATGACTCAGCTTTGGCCAGACACCCTGGCCACCTGCCGGGCCCCCTCCCCCGTCCCCCTGACCCTTCCTCCCAGCCTGGCACCTGGCCTGGAAGTCATCCCACACTGGGCTTGCTTGGCGTCCTGCCAGGAGGGTGGCCGACCCCTCATTCTGTAAGGTCTGCTCCTATAGAGGGACTCGCCGTGCGGTTACAGCTGTCACAATCGTCCCTCTAAAATGCTTTGCTGCGGGGAGGGTAGAGCTCAGTGGTAGAGCGCGTGCTTAGGATGCATGAGGTCCTGGGTTCAATCCCCAGTGCCTCCTCTGTAAGTAAATACATACATACCTAGTTACCTATCCCTGCCCCGTCTCCTAGGCCGTTAAATGAGCTCCTTTTACAGTCTGCTTTTGTGGAGGCTGCATTATTTTGTGAGTGTTTAGTATTTCATATGTCCTTTGAATTATCCCCATCTTTGAAAAACCGAGACAGGTTAAAAATTATTTAGATAGAAACAATTTCTTGTGTTCTAGGTACATTTTTTATTTTCCACTTGTAACAGCTGTAACTTATTTTCTTTTGAAGTCTCATTTTATTTTAGGGAGAGAGGATGGCTAATCACTTTCACTCCATATGAATATGAAATGTCTGGGGAATTTAAAATCAACTGTGTGGAGAAATAAAGCAAAGAAATATTTAAAGAAAAAAATCATTATGTGTGAGAAAGACTTTAAGTAGATTTGGACAAGAAATCCATCTGGAAGAAAAGATTTGAAATATTGTTTCCAGCTTTCAGACTACTGCATAATAGGAAAGATGGGAACCCGGATGTTGATCCAAGTTTGAAACTCTAAATTCCTGTCCTGGCTGATGTATGAAGTGCAGGTTATTTTGTTCAGTGAGATGAAGACGTGTGTGGTACCAGCTCTCCTCTCACTCACATGAAGTTCCCTCTGTAATCTCCTCCAGGTGGTGTTCTGTCACGTGGCGGGTGAGACCATTCAGTTCCTGGTCAGCGCGGTGCCAGCCTCGTCTGAAGATGCAGGGTGCCAGGTGTACGGCGTGCGGGTGTCCCCATTTCATCTGCAGGTAATGCTCGGGCGCTTGGGAGAGCCCTAGGAAAACTGTTCGCAGAAAGCTGTAGGGTGAGCGTGGTGTGATCACAGGACTGGGAATACCCCTGTTTTGTTCATTACCGTTCATTTTGTAATTTTCAAGCTGTCACCTTCCGTATTGTATCTGTAGGAAATAAAACAGTGTGCATGTAGTAGGTATATGTATATGTACGTGTGTATGCACACATCTGCACACATACATATATGCACACACATGCACACACATATACGCACACATATATACACACATGCACACACATATGCACACACATATGCGCATATACACATGAATGTATATGCATATATAATGAATTCAGGGGTTTCCTACCTATCAAATACGGGGAGTGTGGTATTTTTCAAGACGTTAAAATGTATCAAGGGTGTTGGTGACCGTTCAGTTAATGTAAATGGCATTTGAGGTGAGGAAAGTGGTTCTGTTTCAGAGTCAGGTGCTGGACCTCAGAAATCTGCTGCAGCTTGGAAAACCAGCTTAGGGGCGGGACTTGAAGTTCCTCCTTTTAGTTTTTGAAAAAGTCAACTTTAAAAGACCCCTTAAAATGTTTATAAGTTAACAGATGAGTATTACTATTATTTAGTGAATAATAGACATTATTATAATAATTATAATAGACACATGTGACTTATAATTGACATATATTTATATATAATATTAATAATTACATGAGTCATATATAAAATATATATTAAATAGAGATGTATATAGTAATTATAGTAGACTTACCAGTGAAAATTCTCAATGCTCGAACCATCAGGTAACTGTGTGTCTCACACGTGAAGCTCTCGCTTTTCGGGTGTGTAAAATTTGTGAATTTCTGGGTGTGTTTTAGGGGTCACTGCCAATTCAAGCTGGTGTCTCCTCTCCTCTGTCCTTGTGCTTGACTGCTGGTTTGGGAGATGAGCCCAAGTCATACAGGATTGCCAGCCACAAGGGAGAATGATATTCTGTAGGCTTTCCTTAAAAAGACACGGTTTTAAATACCCAGTGCAAACGAGAATTTCTGGCTCCCTAAATGGCTTTTCTCTGAAACCTAGCCTCCCACCCCCACCCCGGTAACACTCCCTTTCTGAGTGTCTAGAATCCAAGAGGTTCAGTTGACCTCGTGGACTTGTCAGCTGTCAGAGCCGTCCTGCTCCCCCCAGTCTGGGGGGCAGTGTGATTAAAAGCTAATTTTGAAGTGTGGGACACACGTACCCAACATGACACAGCTTTGGGGGTGGGGTGAGTCCATTCACCGAGGAACCGTCGTTTCTGAGATGCCGTTTGTGTGCCGTTTCACGCAGCCCAGACGCAGGTGACACAACTGTATCTTTGGTTTCTTAACATGGTTAAACGCGGCCTGGGGATTACCTCTCCAAGCAGAAGCGGCTGCTAGAGGCTGGTAAATTATTGATGCTTCAGGCAGGAGGCAGTCCCCTTTTCTGTTGTTTCTCAGACAAAAGGTGCAAAAAGAAACCAGCAGCTGCCCCTTGTCCCCCACGTGGTGGGCGGGACTTGGGGGTGGTGGCAGCGAAATCAAAGAGCCCTGCTGCTGGAGTCGCCTCGAACCACAGGGCAAGGTGCAGCGTCGTTTCTTTTACCCGGTTGCGGGCCTGAGACGGGCGTCCCGAGGACCCAGAAATCGTGTCTGGGGCAGTCTTCCCCTTCTCTTCTCCTGGGCGGTGGTGGAGGGATGAGGGGGTGAAGAGTCGAGATTTGGGCTTTAGAAAGAGTCTCCAGCCAAAGAAAGAAGGGAGGTGTGTTAGTCTGCTCTGGCCGCTGGAGAAAACTTCCACAAACTTAGCTGAAAAGAGCACACGTTTCTGGAGGTCTGATGTCCAGCACAGGCTGAAGCCCAGGTGTCGGTGGGCCGCCTTCCTTTCCAGGAGCTCTGGGGGAGAATCTGTTTCTTGCTCCCCCACTGTTGGCAGAATTCAGCTCCTTAGGGTTGTAGGACTGAGGGCCGACTCCTTACGGGCTGTCAGCTGAGGGCGGTTTCCAGCTAGTAGGGGCAACGTCACTCCTGGGGTCCTGGTGACCCCCTCCGCCTGCAAGTCACATCTCCCTGGCGAGCTCTCCCTTCTAAAGGCTCACATCCTTCCATGGGGCCCACGGGGATAACCCAGGACTGTCTCCCCACCTCCAGGTCCTCACCCTAATCACATCTTCAAAGTCCCTTTTTCCAGGCAAGGTGACAGGTTCACAGGTTCCAAGGACAGAGGTGTGGACATCGCTGGGGGCACGTTACTCTGTCATTGTCATGACAGGTGTGTAGGGCTGGATGGGGCGTTAGGAGGGATCAGAGTCCAGTTGGAAGTTGCCCAGCAGCCCAGGGAAGAGAGTATAGGAGCTGGGGTGCTGTGTCCCCAGCCCTCGGGGACCACAGGAGTCTGGGGCTGAACAGGGCATGCCGGCTCCCCTCTGTTTGTCCCTCTGTCTCTGCTCCACCTTGGTGATGCTCTCAGAAGACAGCTGCAAAGCAGAGGGTTCGTCATGTAAGAGGCTGTGGGATTTTGTGGCATCTGGCCCTCAGCCCCGACCCTGAGGTTCCTGCCTGAGTGGTAGGCGGAGGCAGAGGAAGGCGCCGGCAGGGACGGGGTGGGGTCCATGGTGCGAGGCAGGCCAGGGGATCTGGGGCTCTCCTGTCCATTTTGAAAGCACACATTCTGCCAGGGGGCGGGGAGAAACAGGTGTCTAAGAAACATACACAGACACACGGAGAGGTTCCGGTGGAGAGAGTGGGCCTCCGATAATCTCTCTCTCTCTCTCTCTGAAATAGCTGGAGCTCTACATGCAAGAGAAGAGAGAGGACATTCAGATCAAGTGGTCCTTCGTCAGTGCACCAGAGATGGCGGTGATGGTCCAGCCCAAAGCCCCGAGGGAGGTCAGTCTGAGTGTCTGTGCAGCTGTTTGCCCGTGATGAGCGCCTGCTCTGGGACACGGGGCCTCTGACGGGTGCATCTGTGATGTGTGATCCCCGGGAGCGGGCAGGGCAGTGGTGGGGCGGAGTGTGGGGGGGGGCAGGGACTTCCATGGGTTTAAGACCAGGCTCTCACCTGGACTGCACCTGCACTCACTCACCTGGCAGCTTTTAGAAGCTGCCCCGCCCCCTGGGCAGGTCTCATTGGACTGGGAATTTTCTAAGCATCCGCGTGCAGCGGAGGTTGAGAACTATCGTGGTGATGGGACCTGGGCTTTCCTTGACCTCCTGTCACACCTGGCCATCCTTTACTGTGGGGATGCTTCGGTTTCAGCTCAGGCTGAGCCCAAGCCCTGGCTCCCAAGGGCACCGCCTGCTCTCTCTCCACAGCTTTTGCAGAGCTGCTTCTGTAATCTGAAGGGGGCCTCCCTGCTCCACGTGGTCTTGGGTGTTTGAGGAAGGGACACTGGGAGCAGGAGTGAGCCTGCCAAGTCACATGGGTGCCGCTGCCGGCAAGGCCACGCGACGTCGTTTACCCCAAAGGCTGAGGATTTTAGGTTCTTCCTTTGCAGTGGCTTCTATGATATTTCCTTGAAATTCTATTCTATTTCAGACTCTTATTTGGCCCCAGAACTATCACACAGCTGAAATATGTGAATTTAATAATTTGTCCGTAAATATTTTAGCTGTTCATGCCTTCATACAGATATGGGCAGATGCAGTTTTTTTTTTGAGACTAAGAAATTTGAATTCTTTTCACTTGCATATATAGAATTGGAATTATTGCCTGACCGTTTAGTTATACAAAGCACACATGTTGTTTCTCTAGTCTCTGGTTTATTTTATTATCTTTTTTTTTAAATTGATGTGTAGTCGATTTACAATGTCGTGTTATTTCTGGTGTACAGCAGAGCGATTTGTTTATACATGGATATATATTCCTTTTCATACTCTTTTTTGTTATAGGCCATTACAAGGTACTGAATATAGTTCCCTGAGCTGTACAGTAGGACCTTGTTGTTTATCTATTTTATATACAGTAGTATCTGCAAATCCTGAACTCCCAGTTTATCCTTTCCCACCCCGCTTCCTTCCTGGTAACCATAGGTTTGTTTTCTGTGTCTGTGAGTCTGTCTCTGTTCTGTAAATAAGTTCATTTGTGTCCCTTTTCTTTAAAAAGATTCCACATATAAATGATATCATATGGTATTTTTCTTTCTCTTTCTGGCTTACTTCACTTAGAATGATGATCTCCAGGTCCATCCATGTTGCTGCAAGTGGCATTATTTCATTCTTTTTTATGGCTGAGTAGTATTCCATTGTATAAATATGTATGTATATATATTTCACAACTTCTTTATCCAGTCATCTGTCAGTGGACATTTAGGTTGCTTTCATGTCTTGGCTGTTGTAAATAGTGCTGCGATGAACATTGAGGTGCATGCATCTTTTTGAGTTAGAATTCGTTCCAAATATATGCCAAGGAGTAGGATTACTGGATCATAGGGTAAGTCTATTTTTGGTTTTTTGAGGAATCTCCATACTGTTTTCCACAGTGGCTGCACCAAACTACATTCCTATCAACAGAGTAGGAGGGTCCCCTTTTCTCCACAGCCTCTCCAGCGTTTATTGTTTGTGGACTTTTGAATGATGGCCATTCTGCCTGGTGTGAGGTGATCCCTCATCGTAGCTTTGATTTGCACGTCTCTGGTCATTAGTGACACTGAGCATTGTTTCACACACCTGCTGGCCGTCTGTGTGTCTTCTTTGGAGGAGTGCGTGGCTAGGCCCTCTGCCCGTCGTGGACGGAGGTGGTGATGTTGATTGTACTGTTTGTTTTCTTTTCTTCTTCCCCCCACGTGTGCATCCCCTTTCTCCCACGTTGCGTTGGTTTTTCGAGCTGGTGGTATACATGGACCGGCTCTGTAAACCGCTCCCCCGCTGCTACTGACATCAAAGCTACTGAAGTTCAGGGCTGCTCCACTGGTCTTCCTGTTGGAATGTGTCCCACCGAGGGGGGAATGGGCTCTGTGCTCAAAAACTACTCCAATTAAGTGCTCTCCTGTGTGTGGCTATGTTACCAGCCTGACGTGGTCCATGTGAGCAGGTGCAGGCATTTGCCTCCATTTGTGCAGTTTCAGGTTTGTCCCCATCTTTGCTGAATGTGCAGAATATTAACACGGTTCAAAAGTCAAAATTACAGAAGTCATACTCAGAATTCCAGTCTCCATCCCTCTGCCTTCCACCCCACCCACCCCTGCACTCTGCTCGCTTATTTCTTTAGTTTTCATTTATCTGTCCCGGGTTTCTTTTGGCAAAATCGCTCTGATTCCCCTGTTCTTACCCACCCGGTGGCTACATCTGCTCCTCACACCATGCTCCCCACCACGCCCTGTACGTGTCTCTAAACACATGCCCCTCATGTTAATGAGGAGCACGACTTTCTCACGACTTTCTCAATGAGGCAATTCCGTAGGATTAAGTCAGCCCCTAGGAGCAGGGTCCTGTGGGGTCAGCAGCCGGCCCTCCAGGACCCCTAGAGGGTGAGACAGTGTCGGGGAGGAGGACAGCTGCCAAGGGAGGCTCCCACGTCAGCTGCTCTGCAGATCTAAGTTGTGATGAACTCTGCCTTCTGAGCGCCCCCCAAACTCATCGTTCACCCTTGGTTCCCTCCTCTGTGAAGTGAGGAGAAATTGTGGGGGGTAAAAAGAATAAAAGTAGATAAACAAAATGTAGTACATGTCACCCACACAATGGAATATTATTCAGCCATGAAAAGGAGTGGAGTACTGACACACACTAGAACATGAATGAGCCTCGAACACATGCTCAGTGAAAGAAGCCACGTGTCATATGATCCTATTTCTATGAAATATCAAGAATAGGAAAACCCACGCAGGTGGGAAACAGAGTCGTTGTTGACAGGGGCTGTTGGCGGGGAAATGGGGGAGTGACTGTGATGGGTAAGGGTGATGGAAATACAGCACTAGATTGAGGTGGTGGTTGTACAACGCTGTGTATATGCTAAATGCCACTGCAGCGCGTACCTCAGAAGGCTTAAATGTGTGTTGTGTGAATTCACCTCAGTTTAACAACAAGATATCAAGAACCTGTTGCACACTGGAAGTTAGCACAACCTTGTAAACTGACTGTGCATCAGTGGAAAAGAAAAGAACCTACTACAGTAAGAGAAAGATGACGGCAGAGCGGGTCTGATGCAGACCCTGGAACCCTAACGCCCAGATTTGACTCTTGGCTCTTCCGCTTATCAGCTGTGTGACCCTACACATGCTAATTCATTTCTCTGTGCCTCAGTGGCCTCGTCTGTAAAATGGGGATGAAGATGTTCAAGGTGGTTGCGAGGATTAAACTAGCTAATGCAGTAAGTGCACAGAATCGAGCCTGAGGCATCCGAACAGTAATGAGGTGCTAACTGTTGTGATTGTTATCAGAGTTCCTGGCAGAGAGCAGATTTACAGTAAGTGGCAGATCTGGCCTCAGTTTGCAACCGTCCAGTCACCCTTGGGGCCACAGACCAGTATCTGAAGTCATGTCCACCCCCACAAGTTGGGAGATTTCCAGTCGGTCTGTGGTCCTGGCAGAGGTCAAGTCCTGTCAGTGTCCTGCCCCTCTGAGCAGGGTGGGGATGGGCTCGATCCCTATAGTGGGGACATTTACACCAGAGGTGACAAGGGACTGGGAGGGCCCTGGAGCTGTCAGGGGCAGAGCCAGAGTCACGGCCAGGGTCAGCACTCAGCTCCACAGCCACTCTGGACCCCATGGGATGACGGCGTGGACACCAGCACAGCCGGCAGTTTGACACATTTCATCAGCAAGTATGCAGCCAGATTCAGTTTCTAAGAGTTCAAAACAAAGCTATAATATTTAAACAAGGCTTTTATTGAGATTTTTAAAAATAGAGCTTGTTTGTTTAAAAAATGTAATTGAGGTAAAATGTGCAGAAAGGTGCACGTGTTGGAAGCATCCAGCTCATTGAAGCTCTCACACACTGACCATTTCTGGGTACTCAGCACCCAGCTCACCAACAGAACAGGGTCAGTTCCCCAGAGGCCCTCCTGGCCCCTTCCACTCACTCCCTGCAGCCCCCGCTAAGGGTAACCACGCTCCTGACTACTAACGTGTGTGAGTTATCTAAGCTTGCAAGTAATGACCACAAACCTAGCAGTGTAAACCAGTGCACCTTGATCTCATAGTGTCTGTCAGTCCATCCAGGCTTCACTGGGTCCCCTGCTTGGGGTCTCCCAAGCTATCATCAAGGTCTGGGCCTGACAGTGTCCTTCTTGGAGCTCCAGATCCTCTTCCAGTTTCCTGCAGTTGTTGGCAAAACTTGGTTCCTTATGGCTGTACGACTGAGGTCCTCCGTCCCTTGCTGGCTGTGGGCCAGGGCTGCTCTCAGTACCTAGGAGCCCTGTGGTTCTGTGCCATGTGGCCCCTCACACGTGGCAGCTGGCTTCTTCGAGGCCAGGAGGAGACCCTCTCACTCCAGCGTGCTACGAGGGGGTCCTGTATAATCTACCCTTTGACATCGCCTCACCTTTGCCGTATTCCGCTGGCTGGAAGCAGCTGTTAGACGCTGCCGGATACTGGCGTAGTTTCCAGTCTGGGGCCGTCGTGAACAGCAGCGCGGTGGGCGTTCTGGAGCAAGGGGATGCGTTTCTGCGGAGTCTCTGTTACTGCAGCTTTTGGAGCTTGACATCTGCGAGTGCAAGTCGTCCTGCTCTGTTGTTATTCCATAGCTTCCCGTCATTCTTCTCAGACATTTCTATCTACTTGAAGACTTTTTAATTAAAAAAAAATCAAATGTTACACAAGAAAGAAAAAACATCTGTCTGTATGTTTAGGGAAAAAGATGGATAGAGTGAGTGCAGAAATGTTAACGTGCTTCTATGTTGCACGTGTTTCACTTATAACCGTTTTTTAAACTAAGGAGCATGACTGACCCCTGAGATCAGCAAAGAGAACGAGTGTCCTCCCGGACCTCCCGGAGCCCCAGCGACGCCGGCTTTGCTTCATCTCGGGGACACGGAGGAGCCCTTTCGCTCGGGCGCCTGGTCATGAGATGACTGGGTGACCGCCTGCTCTTTCCGCAGGACCCGGCGGTTGGGACAGAGGCCGTAGCTGAAAGTCTCAAGGATATTTTGAAGCACCTGGTTAGCGCCGCCTCCCCATCGGTGGTTCTGAGCACCAAGCCTGTGGATGTGAGGGAAGTGCAGGTAAACCGGTTCCTGGGGTGTGGGGGCTTTGCACACAAGGGACGCGGGGTGTGGGGGGTCCGCGTCCCTTGGGGAATCTGTGCGCATTTCCCACACCCTCCACCCGCCGCAGCAGAGCGAGATTGCCCGACCGCTTGCTGGTGGATCTTGAGCGGGGTCTGAGGCGAAGCTCCGAGTTCAGGGCACAGGTCCCGAGGCCCCGTGGGAGGGAAGAAAGAGGTGTCTGGGCCGCTCAAAGTAGTCCGACCCTAATGAGCCCAGATCCTCTCCTTTCCAGGAACCAAAACCTGACTTTTCACTGTCCACTCAGAGCCTGCTGTCTGGGACCTTATCCGTTCAGGACTGAGGTGACAGCTTGCCCCAAGGCAGGCAGATGAGCACGCTGGATGCACAGAATGTTAGCCCTGGCCAGGGGACCGCCTCGTGATCTGGTCCTGCTGCCAGAGGAGCCACCTCTCGGAGCCTGTCTCCCTGGGTGTGTGGACATGAGGCTGTCTACTCCGTGTGGCCCCTTCCCGTGCCGCCGGCCTCCCTCCCCACCTGAGGCCCCCCCTGCCGTCTGATGGGGGTGCTGCTTCTGGGGCTAAATTCGTGTCCAGGACATTTGGCCCGGGCAGCCTCCCGGAGCTTGGTCTCTCACATCTTTACTGCAATCCTTCTAAAAACCTTTGTTTCTGGTGAGTCAGTTCTCCCAATTATGAGCAGATCTTCTTAGGATGATTATACAAAACATGCTTTTACAGTCCCTAAAGTTATTTTTTGTGCATATTTCCAGTATTTTTTTTGGCATGGTGGAATATCATCTTTATCAGTAGTTTTTAGTAAAGTCATTTTGAAATTATAACTTTTAATACAGATTTTTGACGCAGACTCAGTCTCTGGTTCTTATTACGGCATCACCAGCTATGAGTGTGTAGAGTCTGGAGACAAAAATCTCCTTGATCCTTTGAAAAAATACGAGTGGATCATGGTGTTCCATGATGTGTTCTGGGCATTGGGGATTAAAAGAATGTAAAAAACTGGCTTCACCCTCCTGACGCAGGAGCAGGAGCAGCTGAGTAAGCCAACAGGCAGAGTGAGATACAGGATTCCCAGGCCGGGCGGCTGACAGGGCTTGCCCCCAGAGGTGGAGGTGGGGAGTGGTCAGGCCAGGCTGCCCAGAGGTGAGAGCAGGCTCTCAGCTGCTCGCTGTCTCTCAGTAATTCCTTTGTGGTTTTTTAGTTCAAGTCAGAGGTGCCTGGTTGTTGTGAATATGGTGGTCAATTTTTAATGTCAAAATTGGAGAAACTTCAGAAAATAATGGCTTACTTTTAGAATATGTGGATTCAGAAAATTAAAGGACCAAGACTATCATAAATTCAATGATGCTTTTAAATAAATCTGTAGAGTTTATGTATCAAAATAGCACACACATTATATCAGTCAGGGTTTTCTAGGGAAACAGAGCCAGTAGGGTGTGTGTGTGTGTGGGGGGTATAATAATAGCCTCTATAATTGCATGAGCCAATTATATGTAAAATATATATTTTGTCATATGTATATGAAGAAATTTATTATAAAGCATTGGCTTACATGATTATAGAGGCTGACAAGTCCCAGGAGCTGCAGAGGGAGTCAGCAGGGAGACCCAGAAGAGCTGATGTAGCCATTCAAGTCCAAAGGCAGGAGAAAATGGATATGCCAGCTGGAAGGCAGCCAGGCATGAGGGACTCCCTCTTATTCCAGGGAAAGTCAGCCCTTCAACTGATTGGACGAGGCCCACCCACATTAGGGAAGGCAGCCTGCTTTACTCGGTCTGTGGATCTAAATGTTAATCTCATGCAGAAACATCCTGGCAGACATGCCCAGAACAATGTTTGACCACGTGCCTTGGCACCCCGTGGTCCCATCAGGTTGACTGTGAAATTAACCATCACATGGACGCAATTGAAAAGACACGGTGTCTCCATCCCAGACATTTGGTTCGCTCTGTCCCCGGTGCCTGTGGGCCTGGATCGTAAGGAGTTCTGTGATTACTTCTTGGCCTCCCAGCACCTGCAGCTCACAATTGGCAAGGCCCTGGTTCAGAACAGTATTTTCTAGACGGTGACCAAAAACACATTACAGTTGCTTGAGGCTGTAAACATTCCCTGCCGAAAGAATTCTGAGGTCAGATCATTTAGGATCCCTCCCTGGAAGGCTCTTACTGTGCGGAAGCCCATGATGTCTCTGAGAAGCCTCTCCAGGCTTCCCAATGTTTGTCTCTAAGGAGCCCCTTTAAAAGAACACTCGTGGCCACAAGTGGGAGCTGGAAGCTAGTCTGGGAAAGGCTGGTCTGGGGTGGGGTCCCCTGGGCTCGGGAGGCTCTCTGTTGGAAATGCCTCGATGCTGATTTGAGGACTGATAAGGACCCTGGCTTCCTCCCTAGCACAGGCACCCAGGCGGCACTTAGATATTCCCCACGTGGACAGCGGGTCTGCCTGCAGATGGGAAGTCGCCTGTTGTGTCCTGTAGCCATTTGAGCTGGTGTCCCACCTGGTGCTGCTGGCAGTGGATACCTGCAGCCTGGAGAGGGTGTCCCGCTCTCCCTAAGCATGTGGCCTGGGTCAGGCATGGACCCCGGCGAGCTTTGCTCCCAGTCTCCACCCACAGCGAGATTCTGGGGAGCCCTCACTGGCTGAAGGTGTCGCTCCTTCAGTTGCTTTCCTTGGGAGGTAAAAGGCTTCCAGGCAGGGAAGTGCCTGTGGCTGACTACTGCCCTCCAGTCCTGTAAGAAGGGAAGGTTGTTACAGAGCAGACCCGGGGCCAGGCTCCCAGGGCAGGTTTTCCTGAAGATGCCCTCGCTGGAGCAGGAGTCTGGCAGGCTCCTCTCCAGTCCTCTGTCTTCCCAGGGGTCACCGCTCTTTGTTTCTGCAGCAGCTACAGCGCACTTCATCTACTCAGGAATCCTGCCCTCCCAAACCTCCAAGGGCTCATGAGCTCAAACTGCTGGTGAAGAATATCCGAGCCTCACTGCTGAGCCGTCCTGGTGCCTCAGGTGGGCGGTGGGGCTGCCTGGGGCTCCCCGGTGAGGGCAGGGCGCCCGGCTGGCTGTGGAAGTGATGTCTGCAGTGGAGGCAGAGTGGAGGGCATGCCTTGTGGGTTCTCCATGGCCCTTACTTCCTCCTGTGGCTCCCAGCAATTGGGTCTGTGGTGTGATCCCCGCCTTTCAGTGGAGAGAGTGGCTTATCCCCAAATTGAGCAACCACACCAGATTCCCTTTCTTTTGCAAGCAGTTAGTTTTGTTCAGAGTGGGGCCCACACCGCTGCTGTAGTAGGGCCCCCTGCCACGGGCCTGCAGCCAGAACTAAGTCGGGGAGCAGGGGTACTTGGGGTCAGTCCAGGGCTGTGGACATCCACAGTGAGTACAGAGTCTGTAACCCCAGATGAAGTGCTTTGAGAATTTGCAAATGGCAAGTGAAAGGAACACTAGACCCTCAGAAGTGGGTGAGTCAAGGCCGTAGACATTTAGTTTAGCCTTTCTTGTATACACAAAAAAGTCTTAATGCAATTAGAATACAAAAATGAAAGCCAATGTGGTGCCCCTCTGTTTGGTTGCAGGCAGCGTTAACCCTGTGTGCGTAGTTGAGCTGAACGAGCCCGTTCAGAAGTTCTCCAGCAGCCTCGCGAAAAGCACTGCCACCCTCACTTGGGAAGAAGAATTCACCTTGTGCGTATGGCCCGCTACCGGGGCTTGGGTTTTCACAGTCATGCCCGCTTAAGACTGCCAAATTCTAAAACTATTCTGTAGCACTGTTCATAACAAAAGAGAGAAAGGAAGGAAGGAAGAAAATTTAACATTCTTTAAAGAATTACATTAAACATCTGAGGTAGCTCTAAGTCAGACGTGATTTCTTTTTGAAAGCAGCTCTTGGTATTGATTCCCTCCTCATTTAGGTCCACATGCCCTGATGTGACAAGAGAGATTTGTTGTTGGGCCTCCCACTTGCTTTAGAAACACATCATCCAGAGCAGAATGGAAGAAAACTTCTAATTGATACCAAAATCTGACAAAGAGCATGGAGAAAGGGAAGTGTAGGCCACTTATTAATTATGATGTAGGAATTCTAATGTATTATCAAATAGAATCCAGGAACACCTTGAAAAATAATATAGCAAGACTGAGTGAGTTCATACCAGGAATGCAAGCATGGTTCGACGTGAGATCTATTAATGAAATTCACCATGTCACTCAATCAAAAGAGAAGACAAACTTATTATCTCTATATATGTCAAAAAGATACTCAGTAACATTTAATACCCATTTCTAATTTTTAAAACTTAATTGGAACAAGATTTATGGTCACTTCTTTAATAAGATTTTAAAAATAACTATACTTGATACATACTAGAAGCAGTCCGACTAGTCGAGAGAAGGATACTCACTGTTTCATTCTGGAAGTACTGGCTAATGCAATTAGAGAAGAAAAAGAAATAATATACAAGTACTAGAAAGGAAGAGGCAAAACGAATCATTACTTGGAGATGATATTATTGCATATCTAGACTACTTAAGAAAATCAATTAAAACTATTAGAAATAATGGATATAGGATAGAAATAATAATAGTATAAAAACTAATACAAATAATATTTCAGTAAAGTAGCTGACTGTAAAAATATATAAATCAATCACTTTCTGGTACTTAATAAATAACTAGAAAAAATAATGGAAGAAGATGTGCCATGTATACTATAAAGAGTTTTTATAAAGTATTGATGAACATATGAGAACTCTTTTACAAAACTGGACAACATTTTTGAACTAGAAATACAAAATCAAGAACTGTAGGTAGCTGGAGACTTCTAAGAAGTTCAATCTCAGAAATAGTTAAAGAAATACAAACTTAAACAAAAGAGATTGTCTTTCTCCTTACAGGTTGGTAAAGAACAAGATAAGTGAGAATGGCCAGTGGGACTATAAATTGAAATAATTACTCTGGAAGTCATCAATATATATTAAAAAAGAAAATCTCTTAAATACGTGTACCTTTTGGCTGGCAATTGCTCTTTTCCTAAGGAAATAACCACATAGTGTGTACAAAGATATACATCTGAGGGTGTTTACTTCAGCTTGTTTATATTTATGAAATACTGGAAACAACCAGCCTGTTATTGAGGAGTTGGCTGAATAAAATTCCATAAGGCCAGATTGTGGAGTATTAGGCGCCTGTTAAAAAGGATGTTGCTCTGTCATTATTGACATGGGAAGATGCCAGTGATATCTTAAGTGAAAAAACAGCTTACAAAGGAGGAGGGAGGTGTATTATGTCCTATGTTTGTTTTCATACAATTATATATGGCTACACTTTTCAGTGCAGTAACTACTAGCCTTATGTAGCTCTTTAAATCTCAATTAATTAAAATTAAAATTAAAGCCATTTCTTCAGTTTGCACTAGCCACATTTCACTTTCTCAAGAGCCATGTGTGTCTAGTGGCCACTGTACTTGACAGCAGCTCTACGAACATTTCCATCATCATCCAGAAAGATCTGTTGGATAATCCTGGGAGACTAGTCACCAGACATTAACAGTAACTACTTCTGGAGAGTGAAGTTGCAGATATTCTTTGTGTTTTGGTTTTATGTCTCTGTGGTTTCTTAAATATTGATGTGATTTGCATTGATGATGATTTGCATTTCTTTCTTTAATCAGAAAGAAAAACACTATTTCAAAAAAGTAGTAAAGCATTGTAATAGTGAAGCCTCTCTTCCCTTCCACAGTGAGTTGAATGCCAAGTCCAGGGAGTTGCACCTGCAGATTTCAGAGGATGGGCGATCCTCAGAAGGTGAGTGTCAGCAGGCGGTTGGAGGCGCTGCTCTCTGGGGGCACGTCCTGCTTTCCCCACGACCAGGGAGGGGAGGAGACCCCCCCAGAGGAGGCCAGCCCCTCCACCTATACCACTCCAGGTCTTCCCAAGGGGATGTTTGGTTGAAAGTCCATTCCAGATATTAGCAAGGTCAGACGTTTTGGGAAAGAGTATATTCAACTGGTTCTTTTTTTTTCCTTTTTTTTTTAAACAAATATCAAAAATCTTTTATTTAACAATTCTTGGCTTAGAGAAGCAGTTCTCATCCCTCTTAGCCTTAATAGATCTTTGTTCCCCCCATTTTTATTGTGGTGAAATGCATACAACATAAAATTTACGATCTTAATCATTCTTGAGTGCAAAATTCAGTGGCATTAAGTGCATTCACATGGTTACGTAACCATCACAACCACCCTCTGTCTCCAGAATTCCTTCCCTCTTACAAAACTGGACCTCTGTCCCCATTAAACACTCTCTCCCCCCGTCCCCTCCCCCGCCCTTCCGCTTTTTGTCCCTATGAATTGCAACTGGCTTTTCCTTATAAAAATAAGCCACAGCGGCTTAAATTGGACACATGCTTTAGATACAAGAAAGCAGCAATGAGAGGTAAAATCACTAAAGGGAACATGGACCTGTGTGTCTATGTGTATAAATCGGTAGTTTCAATATTATGTTTTTAAAGCATACGAAAACTGATAGGGGTGACGCTTGCCTGGTTTATCCAGCTGTGAAACCAGGCATCTAATTATCTCAAGTTACAAAGACTTCAGAAAAAGCAACTCAAGCTCCTAAACAAAACAAAACATTAGTAAAACATTTTGAGGTAGTTTCCTTGATTCTGTGGTCCCGAGATGACTGAGATGCTCGGGAGAGAGGAACTGACATTCCTAGAGAGGGTGTGGGTCTGACCACGGGGCGGGACCTCTGTCTGCCTAATCCATTGCCGGGGCACCGCCCCGTTGGCTCCATCTGAATTTCCTTCCAGTCCAGCCTGATGGGATCCATGAAACCTCTTCAGAAAAACAGGGCAAAGAACAACCATATAAACTGTTACTCAGACTCAACGTATTTTCAGTGTTTTGCTCCACTCCCTTTTAGCTTGCGCGAACACTCAGTGGTCGCTCTCACTTGCTGTCCCGCTGTCTACACACGCGCGCACACACACACGAGGGTAATGTGTGAGCCCCCCGAGTGTACGTTTCAGGCGTCCTGGCCCTTTACCCCTGATTTCTTTGGTGTGTACTTCCCAGGACTGGGGATAGTCTCTTAATTGTCCACAGCACAGTCACCAGCTTCCTGAACTGCGGTGATTCACTTCTTTAATCCGCCGCCCAGAGCCCGTGATTTCCATCCGTGAGCCTTTAACGCCCTTCGCAGCGGTGCTCTCCACTCCAGTGCAGGGCCAGACGCTGCTTCTGATGATCACACTCTGCAGCCTCCCTTGGTCTGGAGCATTTCCACAGCCTCCTTCGTCCTCTGTGACGTGGACGTTTCTGAAGTGTTCTGTAATGGGAGCCTTTCCCCGCCCACGGTCCCGTTGAGATGTCTCCTGATGTAGCTTCCCCGGGGCCCCTTTCACGTGGGCCTAACCCAGAAAGGGCTGTTTCAGCTCAGTGGTTCTCCAGCTTCTGTTCCCATCTTTATGTGCCGCATGGATGGGCGTGAGTGTGGGTCTCACCACCCCACGTCCATACTGGGGACACCCAGTTAATCAGGAGTTCGTTCCCACGGCAGCAGCCCCCTGGCCGTCCTGCTCCCGGGGAGCCCCGGGGACACACTGCAGTGCTCCACTCTTGTCCCCTGTCTCTTTAGCTCTGTTGGCGACGACGACTGTCCCCTTGGATTTGTTTAAGAAGCAGCCTTCCGGGCCGCAGAGCTTCACGCTGACCAGTGGGTCCTCCGCAGGCTGCTCGGCGCTGGGCTCGGTCACCGCGGAGGTACGTATGCACGGCATCACTCTCCACGGGCCAGGTTCCAGCTCGGTCCACTTGAGATAAGGAGCGTCTTCATTTATGTCTGTCAGGGCCTTGCTCTGGCTTCAACGTGAAACATGGAGCTCGTCTGAGAAGAGCTGGAGTTTCCTACCAGGCATTTCTGGACCGGGACGCTCCCCGCCCACGGTCCCGTTGAGGTGTCTCCTGATGTAGCTTCCCCGGGGCCCCTTTCACGTGGGCCTAACCCAGAAAGGGCTGTTTCAGCTCAGTGGTTCTCTAGCTTCTGTTCCCATCTTTATGTGCCGCATGGATGGGCGTGAGTGTGGGTCTCACCACCCCACGTCCATACTGGGGACACCCAGTTAATCAGGACGCTAAGTGACAGCTGAAGAAGCCAGCGGTGACGGCCGGGGAAGGGAGCACCCCTCGGCGGGCTGTCCGTCCTCGCGGACCACAGAGCACGTAACCTGCCTTCTCTGCAGTTTTCTTACATAGAACCCAGCGAAGCAAAATCCTGGCAACTCCCTTCACCTGCTCCTGCTGCAAAGATAGAGAAAGACCGCACGGTGATGCCCTGCGGGACCGTGGTCACTACTGTCACTGCCGTGAAAACCAAGCCTCGCCTCGACGCGGGGAGAGCCTCCCCGCTGAGCTCCGGTGAGAGCGGAGGGCGTCCTGCCCGTGCACGCCCTGGAGCCGCGCTTCCCCGCAAGCGCCACAGGAACCTCATGTGCGGGGAGAGCGCGAATTGTCAGGCCGTTCGTGTAGCCTTTTAGTTTTTGGACAGTTATCTTCCTACCTGGTCAAATACATGACAAGCCAAAGCAAGGCTCACCCCTGTAGTATATTCTGAAGCTAAAAGTCTAGGCAGTAGCTGAGCCATCGAATGCGCTCCATGACATTTCCGTGGGGACAGCGCACTGCCCTTAACCTTGGCTGTGAGCGGTCAGCGCCGAGCTGCTTCTGTTACAGGTCATTCATTTGAAGGCTTGTTGCTCAGCCGCTTCAGATCCAGCCGGATTCTGTGGTTGTCCCCACAGCCACCGCCTTGGGGGCAACTTCTGTGGAAGTGTATGGTTTATTTATTTATTTTTTTGGAACTTATACCGTGTTCCTGCCTGAACAAAAGCGTTATCTCCCTGGAATAGATCACTTGACACGGTTTTGGAATCCAAAACAGAACGTGAAATTCTGGCTTAATTAAAAGGTTTTTGAAATTTTATTTAAACCTGGGCTTCCAATGCCCCTCTAGCGCACCCCTTCTCCACTCCTCACCAAAAAAAAAAAAAAAGAATAAGAGAGATTGATAAAATATCTTGACGTCTGGCTCCTACCTTTTCCAGCCACATGAAGCAGGGTTGACATGAGGTGTGGTTTCACTTTCCCCTGACTGTAGAGTCGGGCACTTCAAGAGGGTCGTTATAATCAGGATTTCTCCCGGGCAGAGTCTCCCCTGCGGACACCTGTCAAGGTGAAGGTCATTGAGAAGGACATCTCCGTCCAAGCTGTCCCCTGCCATGGCGCCCCCGTCAGCAAGACGTTCTCCTCCTCAGACACAGGTAATCCCAGCCACGCCCCTCAGCACCTGCAGGCGGGCCCACCGGCCTCCCTCTCCTTGGGAGAAGGATGCAGCTCCTTTTTGAGGTTTGGGGAGGGTTTTTTTCATAATACGTGAAGAACTAGAGGGAGACAAAGGAGATCGAAGCTGATGGGAGGCCAGGAGGGGTGTTGGCTCCCTGCTCTGAGTTTCAGAGCACACTCCGCTCAGATCTCACTTAATAAACTTTATGAAGGTGATCTTTTTCTCTTGTTCAATGTGCCAGCTACATGGATTCCATAAAATAGTAGGACTCAGGTCACGTAATCATAAAGGCCACTTTATTTTTGTCTCCCCCAGCCCATGAAACCTACTTAAAAGGAGTTTCCCCCAGAACTCTGGGTGCAGATTGCCCACATTTCTGGTTGCTTGTGTTACTGTCTCTTGAAATCAAAGCACAGTCTAAACCGGGGGGTCAAGCATTCTCCCTTCCCTGGCCCTCTGCATCCCTGTCCCAAGGCCCAGCTCCCTCCCGAGGAGCCCTCCCCACGCCCTCCCGCCACTGGGGGTCGGCTGTCACTTTGCCCCCCTCCACTGCCTTTGGAAGTGTTGTGTCTGTTGTCCGCAGGCCAGGACTGAAAAGTTCCTGTTCACATCCCACTCCTTTAATTCCAGTGTTGCTTTAATCTCACTGCATCAGAAGTGAGCTTAGCGTGAGTTCCGGCATCAGCCTTGAGTCCAAGGGACCTGGCCGGGCATCTCAGCTCTGCCGCCTACCTGGCTGCCTCACCTCTTCCCTGTTACTCAAACGAGGATTAAAACAGCACTTCCCTCAGAGGGTCTGGGGGTGATCTGCGCAGTAGCGTGCGTGGAGCTCTTTGCAGGGCTTCGAGCCTCCCCGGATGGTGGCCCCCGTGTAGTTCCCCCAGGGGAAGGAACAGCTTCTGTGAACTGGCCGCCCATCACTCTGCACACTGGGGTGTGAGGTCCACCAGCCGCTCCTGGGCGGGAGGAGGAGCGGTGCATTGCCTCTCAAAGTTCACGGTCTCCCCAGAGCTTAGAGGTTTTTGTTTACCTGCCTCAGTTGTTCTTTCCCTCCACGGAGGCATCACTTACGTCCAGTAAAGTGCACGATCTGAAGTGTACCCCTCAGTGAGTGTTGTATCATCACAGAGCATCAGCTGTGGACCCAGGGTCAATGGACTGCAGCCTGTGGCCACCGCTGGCCCCAGCCCATCACCTGTCCTGCTCAAGCTTTCCTCTGAACCCAGCCCCGTGCACTTTTCCATATGGTCAGTGGCTGCTTCCCCAATTCCGAGGCAGCATGGACTAATTGTGACAGACCAGCCGCCCAGAAAACTCCAACTATCCAGCTCTCCGGTCCTTTACAGAAAGTATTTGCCAACCTCTCCTCAAGGACCATATCTGTTACCCCAGATGTCCCTGTCAAAGTTTCAGGCTTTGCTAATGTGCCCTCTCTCGCAGAGCTCCTGGTGCTGACCGGCACGGACCCCGTGGCCGAAGTCGCCATCCGACAGCTCAGCGAGTCTTCAAAGCTAAAGCTCAAATCTCCACGGAAAAAGAGCACGCTCATCATCTCCGGGGTCTCCAAGGTGAGCCCCTCGTGTCGGGGCCCGAGCTCTCCACCAGCTCCAGAAACGTCAGGTTGCCTTCCTCACCAAGGAGGGGTTCTTTGTGGTGTTTACGCAGCTTATCCTGTCAGTGAAGGAAACTGGAAAGTCTCTGACCGGGGATGCTTTGGTGGTTGAGAGGTTACTGAATCATTTGAAGAAAAATGATTGAAACAGAAAGGCCGACATGATGTCAGCTCCCCTTTGGGGGCAGCACCTCAGCCCCCATCAGCACCCCGTCACAGGGAGACTTCACTTTACACACTACACATCTCCAAACCATTTCCTTTTTTTTTTGCAATGAGTGTTTATGCCTTTTTGCCATCAGAGAAATGAAGCTTGTTTTAAAACACATCCCAACCCCCCATTTCTCCGTTCTCCTGCTCTGTGACGTTTGTCCAGAGCAGATGACGGCTGGTAGGCCACCCCTGGGGGACGCCAGGCAGGCCAGGCTGCAGGAGCGGCCAGCCCCTCAGGGAATGGCCCCATGTCAGTCCCGTACTGCTCTTTAACATTGCAGAATGAACGAGGAGAAAGTGAACAGTGGGGGACAGCTGGGAGATGTGGTCGTTGAGAGGGGATGAGGAAGAAGGTGGATTTTTGGACACAGGGTGGGTTGATACCATGAAGGCATGAGAGGGTCGGATCGGAGGGCACCGTGAAAATGGACCCCTCAGCTGCTGGGAGAGGGCCTAGAACAGGTCCTGGGAGGTGCGAAAGGTCAGTCACCCATGTTACCATGGTACCATGCCATGGAGGGGTCCAGGTGCTTTGAACAGCATCACCAGGTGATGCCACTGGGTTTCCAGCATGCACTTCCAAAGGCAGCCAGCAGGGGGCGATGGTGTCTCTGGAAGCCCCTGGCCCAAAGATTGGGTTTTCTTCAGGATGAATAAATGAGTGAAATGAGAACAAGGCTCCTCTAGGCTTTCTCTAAGGTTTTATTTTAGAATCACTGGGATCTCAGCATCTAATGTATCTGACTGATTGTAGTCGTCTTTTTTACTGATGCTCTAATAGTCCCAAATTGAGTCTGGGCACTTCTGACTCGAGTCAGAAAAGGGTGGTTGTCCGCTGTCACTGAGAGACTCTCGTGTGCACCTGCCACACAGATCCAGACAAGCAGCCCAGCCCCCCAGCGAGTCCCCTGTGTCCCCACAGCCCCTCTCCCACCCCAGCCCCGTAGGTCAGTTTAGCACCTGCAAGTGTTTTGCACGTGAATGTAGGGCTTAGGCTGAAGTGCGTCCTGATCCATTCTGCCTGCGAGAAACACAGAAACGCTGTGGGGACAAAGGTTAAAGGGCAAATCGGGTCTGGGGCTCCGGAGCTCCCTTCTCTGCCCCGTGTGCTCTCCTGTGCTTAGAAGGATGCCCTGCCCACACACGCGTCCAGCCACCCGGCTGCCGGGGGACGGGCCTTAACTGCTTCCTCAGCACCTTCCAGCCTGCGAACTCGGGCGGCCCTCTGCCGTGGGAGACCTGCTCACTGGGTGTCAGCCCGCGTCTCCTTAGCTGCCCCTTGGCCGCTTGGGCGTCTGGCTGACACTGCAGTGGCCAGTCGGGTGTTTGGATGGGATGGTAATGCTTTCCCCCACCCGCCGCTCCTTTCGAGTATCTGTGTGATCTTCCCTCACCCTCACTTCTCCTCTCGCCCCTGGACAGACCTCGCTATCTCAGGACAGCGACGCCTCCCTGATGCTGGACTACGCGGCCTCCATGCACAGTGCCCACCAGAAGGACGGCCCGGACAGTCTGGGGGCGGAGGTGGCCCCTGCCCCGCCTGAGGAGGAGGAGGGGGCCTCGGCCGGGGCCCTGCCGGCCCTGGAGCCTCAGGAGAGTGAACTGGACTCCTGGGACTTGGAGAAGGAGCCCCAGGCCGGGGCGTGGGGCGGCCGGGCCCCGCCCGACCCCGAGGGGGACGAGCTGTCGGAGAGCTCCCTGAGTGTGTCAGAGCTGGAGCCGGGCGCCACCAAGAAGCATAAAGGTACAGCCCTCCCCTCCCCCACCCGTCCCCACGCCCCTCCACCCCACGGCTCTGCCCTTCTGCTGGTGTCCAAGCTAAACCAGTTCCTGCCCTCTGCTTCCTTCCCCGTCTCCTCCACAAAGGCATCCCACCCTCAGCCCCACGCCCACGAAAACACCTGCACTGAACATTTGAGCCCATTTAGAGCGCGGAGGCGGGGGTGGAGGCCCTATTCAGAACCCTCCCGAGGGTGAGTGGCTGAGTCACCTCTCTGCCTTTGGAGGGGCAGTTTGTGTTCATGGCTGGAGGCGCTCCTTACCCTGTCTGGGCCCCGCCCCCGCAAGCAGGACTATCCAGAGCGTTGAGAGGGGTCACCAAGAGCTGGGCAGAGACTGGGGTTCCCTCAGCTGCTGAGACGGGCACCCCTACTCCTGTGTGCCTCTCTGAGTCTTTCCTCTAACTGAAACCAAGCCAGACCTCCCAACTCGAGCCTCACAGGGGCCACAGGGAGAGGGGCTCCCTAGAAAACTACCCGGTTCCCTGCTCCGTGTGCGGCGAAGAGGTGATCGTTGCGGGAGGACGGGGGTGTTTCCCACGAGCACCAAGTCAGTGCTCAGCATCCGTAAACGTCGTCCGTGCGGGCAGTTTTACCCAGACGGCGCTCTGGCACAACGGTGACCTGAAGGTGTTTACCAGGGGAACGCGGCCCGGAGGCTGGGGGCCAGTGCTGGCCGTGAGCCTGCAGGACTCGCCAAGCCTCGGCTTTCTCCTCCAGAAACGGGGACATGCCCACCCGTGTGTGCCCACCTCCCAGAAAACCCCATCAGCCAGGCAGTACCAGGAGGTCCCAGTGCAGAGGACAGGGCAGGGGGAGCTGGGGCAGGCGTCAGAGCTGAGCCTGGGGGCGCGGCTCCTCGCTGGGTCCCGACTCCCCGAGAGCATAAGTGTTAGGAACCTCGGCCACTTGGGGTCTGGATCCTGAGGGGGCTGTCCTGCCTCCTGCTCCTTTGCTCTTGGTGCCGCAGACCAGGGGTTCCTTCTTGGGTGACTGTGCCCCCTCCCCGGGGGACACTGGCAGCATCTGGAGAGGGTTTGGGCTATCTCAGCTGGGAGTTGGAGGCACTGCTGGCATCAGGCGGGTAGAGGCCAGGGTGCTGCTCCCCAACTCGCAGGGCACAGGGCGGCCCCGTGCACAGCACCACGTGGCCGACGGGTCCGTGGCACCATGCTGGAGAGCCTGGCTGCAGGGGCCTGCCTCCCGCCTCGCCTACCTCCCACCTGTTGGCTTCCCGCCTCTCCCCCAGGAACCCCCCTTCGTGGAAGCAGAAGGGACAGATGGGGGAGGAGTCGGAGTTAGAAGAGGGAGGAGGGGGCGGATTCTCAGACGTGATTTCTGGACCCTGGGATGAAGATGGAGTCTGTCTCCTGCTACCTGGGCTGGGGCCTGGTCCCGGGGGCACGTCAGGGTAATGGAGGGCAGTTTGTGAAGCTGTGACCAGATCCTTGGCGCACATGATGGGAAAGGCGGTCTGGCTGCTGCTTCTCACCCCTGGCCTGGCCTTTGTCTTGGGGCCAGAACAGCCCACGGGGGCTTCCTGCATCTGAGGAAGGCAGGTGGGCACTGTGACAAGTAGGAACAGGGGTCTTGTGGGGCGCCCTTTCCTCTCCATTCTGTCACCTCCTCCTGCTGGACCAGCTGTCCGTCCCTTCTGTTCACAGAACCCGCCTCTCCCTCCTGCCACCTCTGTTCATTCTGAAAGGCAGAGCCTCGCTGACCCAGGCCCATCCCGAGACCACTGTTCCTCCGTCCCCTCCCTCCCTCCTGCTTCTCCTTCCAGGGTTTTCCCTTGGGTCTCCATCCTTGCTGTGTGCTGGCCATCCTGCTCCTTCCCTGCGATGACACCCTCAAACAGGTGGGGACCTCGGTGCCAGCAGGTGTGCCTCGTTCCCCACCTGGAGGCCTGGCTGTGGGACCGGGCGGGGGTGCTGAGCGCTGCACAGATCTGGGATTTTTTAAACAGACACACTTGGCAGCATTTAAAAAACTGCTTTTCTTCCAGTGTTTTCTGAGAGGTATGTGCTCAGCATCTCTATGAGCTGTTGTCAGAACCTCAGATGATTTTGCAGTTGGGGTGCCAAAGAGTTTTCCTTTTCCACCCAAAAATTTCCAAAACCGGTGATTCAGGGGGCAGCTCTGTGGAGTTTCTTCTCACTTTTAAGGTCAAGCCAGTTTTCTGGCATAAGAACCACCTGTATCTCCTGATGTAGGAAGGAGCTGGCAGTAGGTTTCCAAGTCTGCTTGCCTGCTTACAATTCTCCTGGATTTTCTCTGGTCGGAAATGTACGTGTTGTGAGGATGCAGGAAATGCAGCCCCAAGTCTGGGTCTATTTTCAGCTTCACGGAGTGTCGACGTGGTTGCACAGCAACATGCGTGCACTTAACCTGCCCCAGCTCGACACTCACAAGTGCCAAAGATGGTCCGTTTCATGTTCTGTGTGTTTTTACTACCAGGAGGAACAAAAATATTGGTGGAGCCATTGGAAAATATTAAAAAGTAAAGAGAAAAAAAAAACTATGCCAAGCGCCCTGCACAGGAACGTCATATGTGGTGTAATGTGAATGCTTCAGACTCTGACCGTCTTGCATTCTGATTTTGCTCTTGCAAACTTTTCTTTTCACCTCTCCCTTCTCTCCACCTCCTGCGCATCCCCTTTAACCTAAGAGGATCGCTATGCCAGCCAGAATTAATTGCCTACACAGTAAGTTATTTTTGTCTTATATATGTTTTTAAATTAAGTATAGCCTTGCTATGAGAAAAGCCCGTCTCCTAACCGAGCCAGAAGTTAACTCCCCCTCCCCTCCCCGCCTTTTTCCTCGTGTCCCTCCTGCTTCCAGTCTGACCCTCCCAGGATGCTGATTTGCCCGTTTTCCTCCTTCAAAGCTCCCTGGTCAGGTAGCACGTTACCTACATCGCGGCCGGTCCGGGGAAGGTGTCCCTCTGTTCCCTGATGCGACGAAACAGCCTCACCATCAAGTACATACAGACCAGCTCCTTTCAGTGTCCTCAGTTCTAAAAAAGCCATCACTTCTGTGAACGGGCCATCTGTGGTTCCACTTGAAATCTGAAGCTGTTCTGGGGCAGCAAACTGCAGTTTATAAGGTTGCCTTTGGCCACTGTTTCCCTCTGTATCAGATTTTAAGGCACAATCTTCGATGTGCGAGTTATGTCTGTTAGACCCTGTGGAGACCAGTGGGCATGCATTTGGGGCTATTTGCAACATGAAGGCTGTACTTTAGTTATTTTTAATCCCTTCACATATTGTTTATACTTCATCCTTGTGACTTTCTTTTTTCAATCTTGCTAGAACCAAGGAGAGATTTTTTTTCTCTTCCCCGTCCTGTCTAAGATTTTGGGGTTTTTTTTTTGCCTCAGATGGCACATAACCTGTTGCCAGATTTTACCTTCAGGAATCTTTAAGGAGGCGAGTGAGATCTGAGTCTTGCTTCTTGCCTGTCGGTGTGGGTGATGTGGCCTGGAAAAAAGGAGGTGAGCTTACAGAATCCAGGCGGCCCCAGCTCCCCTCACCCCACTGAGGTGAATTTCCCCATCAGCAAAGGGTGACAGATCCCGTGCACCCAGAGGCAAGGGCGACATACCAAACTATTAGTTATTGTCTCGGTCGGGGTTCTCCAGAGGAACAGAACCAACAGGTTTTCGAGTTCGAGGAACTGGACCACGCAGTCATCGGGGCCGCAAGGCTGAGATCTGTGGGCCAGGCCAGCAGGCCAGGGGTGAACCAATCAGGAGCTGATGGTGTGGTCTTGAGGCAGAATTTCTTCTCCGGGAACCTTCGTTTTGGTCCTTCAGGCATTCAGTTGATTGGATGAAACCCACCACGTTATCCAGGGTCATCTCCTTTTGTCCAGGCCACCTGATGGTTGATGTTAACCTCGTCGACCACGTGCCTTCCAGCAGCACTCAGATTAGCGCTGGCTGGAGTCGCCAGGTGCACTGGGCAGACTGGTACCGTCTCCGTTAGCCCAGGTCGCCCCCTGTGGTATCACCTCCCAGCAGATGAGAGGTGTGCTCGCCCGTCTGAGCTGCGACCCCGCACCCACTGTGGCCTGGCCGCATCGGCGTCCACCGAGCACACCTGTGCTGTGTCCTCCCAGCGTCATTTACCCCAAAGGTCACGGTGATTTAGTGGCCAAGTTACAACAGACATTAACATTTTCATTTAGAAATGAAGACGGCGTAACCTCTGTTAATGCTGGTCATTCCTCATGTTTGATGAGTGAAACTGTGGGCCCTGGAGATGGGCTCACATCGCTAGAATGTCCTGTCCTGCCCGCACTGCCCACGGGCCTCTTGAGAAAGTCGCATCATTCTGGAAAGCCTGTCTGAGGCCCTGCCTGAGTGCTGGGCTCTGCTCTGCGATCCCTCTGACAGCAGTGTCCACCCTGCCTTCCGGAGGCCTCTCTAGTGGCCGCCCACGGACGGGACCTCCAGACCCCCACCCCTTCCAGCTCAGACACCATCCTTAGCAGCACTGAAGACCAGGAGTGACAGCCCAGCTTTGCAACGTGGGCCCCCGTCGGTAGGACAGAACACATCGCGTCTCCGAGTCTCTGCTTCCTCACTTGGCAGCGAGGGATGAGGTCACCCTCAGAGGTCGTCCAGACGTAAGCAGGGCTTGGGCCTCTAATTTGCAAACCTCCATCCCTCCCCTCACGTGACTCTTCTCTGTCCAAGAGCCGATGTCCCCCAGAAGCCTTGACAAGTCGTGTCAAGTTAGGGGAGCGCAGGCCTGCTGAGTCATGCAGATGACTTCGGGACGATTTGCACCTGGGTACACGTGGCGTCACCCTGTCCCAGCATCAACGCTGAACAGGCAGAGCCGACCCCGCCGCACGCCTGTTCCAGAGGGCGTGAGTGAGGACGAAGAACAGAGAGACCCCGCTGCGGGCCTGTAGGGGCAGCGCACGTCTGCAGGCATGCAGCTGGCTGGAGCAGGGATGCTCCGGGAGCAGGCGGGCCTTGGACGTGGGCGAAGCCACCAGCAGCCATTTAAACGATATGGCAAATGGTCTCCCTGCTCTGCCAGCTCCGTTCCCGGGTGGGAAGTCCTTGATGTTTTAACTTCCTGGGGCAAGAATTTGAAGTTTAGGCATCTAAAGCACAACGTCATTTAAACAACCTAAAGCGATGGCTTGGATGCGTGCAGAGTCCCTTTGTGAAGAGGTCTGAGCGCAGCCACCCCCGGCCTGGCCCCACGTTCTGGCTTCTCTCTCAGTCCGGTGCAGAGCTGGACTTCCTGGCAGCAGGCGCTGTGCCCGCAGGGCGGGCTGCCTCGTCCCCCACCCCCCATCCCACGCAGCACCCCTGAGACATCTAAACGTGGAGGGCATCACAAAACCAAGTGAAGGGAAGTGAACGTGCTGCCAACTTTCTGCTCTCCGGTCTGGTCCCAGGGCTGACGTCTGTGTCCTTAGCAACGAGGTCCCGCGCTCCAGGCGCTGATGGCGTCTGACCTGACCCCGGCAGTGGTTTCCAGCTGCACTAGAGGGACCTGGGATCCCCTAGAAGGTGCTGATGTCAGGGTGTGTCCCCAGAGCCCATCACATCAGATTCTACAGGGCTGGGCCCAGGCGCCTGCACTTTTAAAGGGCTGCTGCCCGCCTCCAGCGTGTCTTGGAGCTGAGAACACCACTCTGCTTTGAGTCCCCTGCCCTGATCTTCCTCATGGCATCCAGGGTCCAAGGATAAACAGGAGGACGTGGCCGGCGCTTCAGGACCCTCATCTGAAGTCATACCTCCCCTCCCCCTTCTGGATTCCTGGGGTGGCCATAACCACAGACGGGGTGGTTGAAACGACAGAGTTCTTCTCTCTCAGTTCCGGAGGCCGGGCATCTAAGATCAAGGCCTGGGCAGGGCTGGCTCATCCTGAGGCTGAGTGGGAGAATCTGCCCTAGGCTCTCCCCCAGCTTCTGGGGGTTAACCATCTTTGGGGTTCCTTGGCTTCTAGAAGCGTCACCCCGATCTCTGCCATCATCTTCTCAGGGCGTCTCCCTGTGCCTGTCTGTTCAGATGTCCCCTTTTCACAAGGACACCAGTCACACTGGACTGGGCTTGTTCCAATGACCTCACTGTAACTTCATCGCCTCTGTAATAACCACATCTCTAAATAAAGTCACATCCTGAGGCCCCCGACATAGGACTTTGGGAGGGACATGACCCAACCTGTAACACCGACCCTGCTCACGCTGCAGACCCTGGCTCCAGACCCCGCCTGAAGCTCAGCGCAGGGACGTGAAGTGGGCTGTGCAGGTGGCGGCTTCCCCGAGAGATCCTCACTGCCCGGCCTCCACGTCCCTAGCTGTGCAGCTGGCCCGAGGCTGGACTGGTCTGTTCCCCTGCCCACGCTCCCTCCCCCTGGGGAGATCGGGGTGGGGCGTGGGGTTGGAGAGTCCATGTTAACCGAGTGGATCCCCCAGACCTTCCTTCCTCCCCTCTGCTCCGATGTGACAGCCCCACACTTAGGTGCTGGTTGGGAGCTCCAAGCTCAACCTAAAGCACATACCTGTGGGTCAGAAATGCCTCCCAGTTTCCCCCAACCTGAGGTTCTGGTCGGGCTGGGAGGCCCCAGGGCATTTGATAAGCTGAGTGCTTCACCAGTGGGCATCACTGCATCCGCCCCACCAGCCAGACTCTACAGTCCTGCCCTGTTGGTGATGGTCCGTGCTGTAACACACCCCTAACTGGTGATTCCTTTGGGATACACTGCACCTTACAGGGATGGGAACAGCCCTGGGAATGCAGTCTATCAGGCCTGTGACAGGAGCAAAGCCAGCGACCCTTCTGTACTCACCCTCCTGTTCCGTTCCCTTCCTTGCCGCCCTGAAACCCCCTGCACACTGCCTCCCGACTGTAGATAATCGTAAAAAATGTCCCGAGTCTTCGTGATAGGTTGATTGTGTCCATAGAGAAAAGGAGAAAAAAGTCTTTTCGGCAGCCTTGACCGAATTAAGTTGGGCCCATTCCTCGGAGCTGTTGAGTCTCTGAGTTCTGCTGCTTCACCGGGCAGGCTGGTCAGGGGAACTCCTCCCCGAGGCCAGGTCCAGGAAGTGGCCTCTTAAATTCCCCGGCGATGAGTGGCAATCACGCGAAGGTCCAGGGAGGCGCGGGGTCAGATTCCACATTGTCCGAGCATTTCACGGAGAGCAAGGCGATGCCCTGCAGCCTCCCGTCTGAATAAGCCTGGATGGCTATCTGTGTGTGTCGTGCTATCACAGTATCTGTTGGATCTGTGTTATGAAAAGAATAAATTGCCGAATTCGCTCTAAAGCTCCTTTTTCTGACGGTCAGGCCTGTCTTCTTTCAAAGTCATCACCTTCAGGGAAATGATAATGGATTTCACAGCCCGGCTGGAAAGGCCTCTGGGCCTTGCCGGGCCTTGTCAATAGCACGTTAAGCTAATGTGTGAAGTGTCAGCAGGTGAGTGGGTTCTGGCCGCTGCTGCGTGGGCTTGCGTTTGACCTTGGAACCGTTGCTGTTGAAATTATTGCCTCTGCTGAGTTGCTTCTATTCCACGTCCCACCGCTGGGCGTCATACACAGACAGGTCAGAGCAGCAGACGGAGCGGAGGCTCTGTAGGTCCACAGTGATCGAGTGAAAGACATTTCCTGTGACTCAGCCTGATGTACGTTGGATCTGGAGTCAGAGAGCTCTTACCCCCCAGGAGAATAAGTGTAATTTAACTTCCCCAAGAAAGTGGACGCCACTGTTCTCAGAGCCCTTCATCTGGCTTTAGTGGCGTGAGCACCCTTTCTGGGGCGCACGGCACCCCTGTCCTTTATGCCCATCTAAATGAAGGGGAGTGGGTAGGCCGGGGGACACCAGGAAGTCCGGATCTGAGTGCCTGCCCTGAGAATGGACCCCAAGGACAGTGCACCTCACTGCTCCCACGTTCGCGTTTTAAGCTTCTCTCTGTGCCTTGGAAGCCTGAGTGCTGTGCACACACCAGACTCCAGCTGTCTTTGTGGTGCCAGCAGTAAGGGCTCACCTTCCTCATTAGAGTCGTCCGCGCTGCCTTCTTTCTTCCCCCGGGCTCGTCGCCCGGCGTCCCTCGCCCAGCACCCCGACCCTGTGCCTTGCTCTTGCAGGAGGGATTTTTAGGAAAGGCGCCAAGCTGTTCTTCCGCCGGCGGCACCAGCAGAAGGACCCCGGCCTGAGCCAGTCACACAACGACCTCGTGTTCCTGCAGCCGCCGGAGGGGGCGCGGAGGAAGGGGGCGACCCTCGCCCGGATCCTGAACAAGAAGCTGCTGTCCAGGCACAGGGGCCAGGGCACTGTGAACAGCGTCCCCGTGGACCCCTGCCCGTAGCCCCCTGCACCGCCAATGCTGCAGACGCGCACCCACCGGAACCACCTGCCGGGACCCCGCAGGAGGGCCAGCCAGCTGTCAGACGGCCGCCAGCTCTAGCTGGGTTTTTTCCAACAATTTCATCTTTTAAAGGGGAAAAAAAAATCTGAGTCTCCAGCCAGGAGATCTCTCCCAGAAAGAACTGACAAAGCCGTTTGCCACCAGAAGCCACAAGACCCAGCGGCTCCACCGCGCGGGCTATGCTCACGTGTGAGGGTGGAAGTTAAACGCGAGAGGCGTATTTACAGGGGGACCCACAAAACTCCCTCTGGTGGACTGTGGACGGGCAGGGCGGGGGCCCTGACCTCCGCCCTTTGTGCTCTAACAGGTGTCATTTTAGGTCCGTGCCTGGATCGCGTCACAATGAGGAGGCTCCCTCTGTGCTGTCACTGTGAACAGAATGGATGGTCAGCTCTCCGAACGGGCTGCTCAGAATAAAAAGTGCAGCCCGCCTGCGAGTACTGAGTACTGAGAGGTGGGACAGAGGCAGGACTTTTGGGAAACAGAAGTTGCTGTAGGAACGGAAACACTCAGACAAATGTAGGAAGACATTTGCCTTTGATATTAGCCATATAACTTGAAAAATTATGCAAATACTAAATATATCCTATGCATATTATGCTGAACACTTTTCTAAGTTTACTTTGAGCCTATTTGCAAGTGGGAGATGTATTAATTCTTATGTGGTTTTTACATTTTTCTCTACAGCATCAAAAGCTCTAATAATAGCAACAGAGCCCTCAACACATGGACGTCCTCATGCCGCCGGCGTCCTCGCTAACGAGAGCCGGGAGCCTGTTGGAGGAAGTTAGGGGCAGAGAGCGACAGCTCGTAGGATCTGCTACCCACACGTGCACGGTGTTTCTTTTGTCCGAGGTGGGTTTGCCAAATGTTGCCAATAGCTGAAACAAAGTACTTTCAGGGCAAGAGAGGAAATGATTTCATGTCTCAGGTGTGAGTCTTAGGAATGGAAGTTTAGTAACAAATGAGCCAAACGTGCATCAGAGTCTTTTTATGAGCGGGTCGGAATCTGCTGTGGACAGTGTGCTTAACACAGCTTGGGATGCTCTTGCTTTGACTGCCAGTGGACAAAAACGGTAAGCTTGACACAGGATTTTAATACCCCCGTGTGTCTTCCAAACCACTTTCCTCATCAGTGCGCCTTTCCGCCAGGTTTCATTCACAATTCTCACATCATCCATTCCTTCTGGAAGAGCCACTTTTAGGGGACGTGCTTATTAAACAACACTTGTCATCAGGGTGAAAGGTGTTAAGTAAGATTCATTTTCCTCCAATAAGATTTAAAGTCTACTAGGAAAATGTGGCTTCCGTCACGGGTGTGAAATTGAGAGCGTCCCTTCCTCCGGGTGCTTTTGTTAATCCTTAAGCAGATATTTCGGGGTAATCGAGCTGTGGGGGAACGAAAACCTTTGTAAAAACCAAAATTACAGAATTTCGTCTTTTCCTCTTTTCTTTTTTTTGAGGAAGAGATTAGAAAACTACATTAAGAATTTTATTTTTGAATACATTCTTAAAAATTCTTAGGTGTCCCAAGAATTATCAAGTGACTGTAAAATGACTTTTTCACCATATTTTGCTTTTAAAGGTTATATTTCAATTGTAATCATTGTAAACTAGCACCCGGCCGTCCAAACTATCGTGTGTTACCACTGAGTCAGCCCCCACGGGCCAGCAGTCCCTGCTGGGCTTGTGGAACCAGCGGGTTTATTCATGTTCTGTTTGACTTGACGGATCATTGTTCTCTCTCCTGGTCAGCAGAGCCGTGACATTCCAGGATTGATTCTAGTTTAATTCGAATTTCAGGTACTGATTAGAGGGTTTTAATGCAGGTTTTTGTTCATTTGATTTTGAAATTCAGCTGGATTCCATTTATTCGAGTGTGAAGATGTTGGGGATTTAGATTCAACTTTCTCGCTCTAAAAAATGTCTTAGCCATTCCCACTCCTGTTTGACTCCATGAGCGTCCAGTCCACTGTTTAACACCTTCCTCAAGAGCTCTGCTCTCAGGCCCCTCGTGACTGGAAATCTCTCTGGGGCCCTGGGACGGTGTCGGGGGGCCTGCGTCCGCCCGGTGTGTGAGGAGCACGGGGATTAACACGAGGGAGAGTGTCGCCGGGGAGACCTTCGGGTCCGCCGGGTGTACTTGGGGAAGCCGGCACATCTGAGTGGATCCCGAAGCTCACCCCCAGGACGCACAGACACAGCCACAGTCAGTGGCCTTTCCGGAAGTGACGGAGGTCACTAACGGAGCAGGAGATACGACAAGCAAACAGAAAAGCAGGGCCAGGAGAGCACCGTGACAACGTGGGCTGCACCGCTGCTGCGAACGGTTCCTTCCCGAGCTGTGGACCCAGGTTTGCTTTTTTAAGTGGTGTAGGGTATTTATGTTACAGTGAGTGTCGCCAAGGCCGAACGTCAGTTAGGATGGCACACCGAATTCAAAACGTGCTAATTTGTGAGTCGCCTTATTCCCTTACCTTTTGCACACGCCGGAGTGGTTTGAGGGCTTTTGGTTTTGGTCTTCATGAAATTTTCGCAGAGCGGTGTTTTAAAAGCTATTTCTCCTGAACACTAATATTAACGTGTGTCTGGATGTCTGGAACCAGCTGCTCACGCTGGGGTTAACGAGCTGGCAGCACTCTGGTTCGTATAAGGACGCGCCTGTGTTCTCTGTGGAGGAATGAAATGGACCTTTAAGTGTGTGTGTTTTCACGGCATTAACAGAAGTACCCGTCTCGCCATCATGCCGGGTGAAACCTGCTGTGAGGAGGAAGGTTTAGACCCAGCACTGTTTAAATCCAGGTCTCAAGCTGAAGGTCAAAAGCAGCACTGGATTCCCAAAGATGGCTCCCCGGCCCATCACCACCAGCCAGTCACAAGCTGGGCGCCTGCCTAGATTTCTGATTGGTTTTACTGGCCACATCTCTAGAAGCTGCAAGTTTTTCTTCTTGAGCAGAAAGGGAGAGATGAACTTACGCGGCTGCCACAAAATTCCAATGTTTCCTGATTTATAATCTCACCATTCTTGGTCTTGAAACCTCAAAGCATGAGTTGGTGGACGCTGGAAGTCAGAACATTTAACGCTACCAGATGGAGGACGGGTCTCAGCACTGGCCTGGACCCTGACAGCAGACCCTGCCTCCACCCCCTCAAACCCACCAAGGTGTGATGACCAAAGCCAGCGGCACGGAGACACCAACACCGCTAAGTCCTGCACAGCAAACTCAGGTTACAGCTCTCTGGTTCCTGTTTTTGGCATTCCTACTTTGGTGTGAGGAGGCAGTCGAGGTAACATGACCTCGCCCCGTTCACCGTTCACTCACCTCCCAGCTAGCCAGCGACGTGCCATTTATAATTTAGGCTTATGGGTTTTTTCCCCCAATATCATATCAAAGCTACATATTTTTAAAGAAAATAAAAGGCGGTCCAGGTATGTGGAGAGGTTTGACCTGATGACCAGTGTCGTGATGCATGTACAAAACGACTGTATCCTGGGCAGCGCGGTCCACAGCCCGCGTCGACCCTGTGCGGCTGGGTTCGTTCGGAGATGTGGCTGGAACACGAGTGGTCTTTGAAGGAAATAAAGGTGCACACAGAACACTAGACACCGAGTTGTTCTTGCCGAGTCCTGTGCTGTCCCCGCAGCCCGGTAGCCTCTTTGAGGGTCCCAGAACCGGCGTCTTTCATCAGGCGCCTTGGCGGTCACTGCTTGTGGCCGCCACGGTCAGCGGGCATAACGGAAGAGCCCTTCTGCTGACGTTCTTACAGGATCTTTCAGTTACTCAGCACCTGTTTGAGGCCTGGGGGTAAAATCACGTGCTAGAAAGCCAAGGTGTCCAGTGAGCTTCCGGGTCCTGGTGAGTTGTAGCCGCTATGAGCCATGGGCTGCTTGCCCTGGGTGCCCCAGCGGCCGTGTGACCCTGTGTGACCTCCAGGAACCTTCTGAGGAGTGCTGTCCCCTCGTGAGTGAAGCCTTCATCCCTCCATCACCTCGTTGTCATCACCCCGCCCCTGTGGTCACCCGAGGGTCGGTGCAGTGTGAGGTCAGAGGGGCGGATGCTGGGCAGGGTCCCAGGAGGGCTGGGGTGTCTTGTGCCAGCCCCGCAGGCCTCGCGTCTCTTTTTTGGTGATCAGTTTCCTTCAGTTTCATCCCCCCTGCTCTGCCCAGGTGCCCAGCACTTAGAGATCAGGGCCCTGGCCCCCAGCCCTTCTCTCAGAGGTCCCAACCATGCCCATCCTTTAGGAGGTGGAGTGGTCACTTGGGAGCCACATCTGATGCACACTCTGCATTTCCAAGGAAGAGTCTCCCCGTGGAGAGCCCCAGCATTAGTAGGGCTTGGATTCCAGAGTCTGCTCTGGACGTGGACGGTGGCCATGGCACGGCATCTTGGTTGGGATTAAGGTGTCCCGGGGCCTGGGCTGGAACTGCTGCTTCCTGTGTGACCGGTGGTCCACTCTGTGCTGACGCTCCAGGAGGAGTGTGGATGGACTTGCTGGATGGCCGGCTTCCCTAACCTGACCTCCTGCCGGCCACTTGTAGGTGCGTGCCGTGTTCGTGCCAGTCCCATTTACACAGCCCAAGCCACCTTGGTCATTCTGGAATGCGCCCCCCTTGTCTCCAGCACACACCCCTCCCCATTCTCATGATCTAACCAAACACAAGCCCTGCCTTCTCCATGAGGCGCCTGGCCACCAAGGATGCCCAGGGCGCTTCCATCAGCACCCTGCAGTCCCTATCACTTGGCCCCTCTCACTCTCTCGTAGACTTGTACCCTGGTAAGAATGTAAGTGCCCATACCCCCTGGGTTCAGGGTGATGCCCGCTTAGAGCAGTGATGGGCATCAGCTGGAAGCTTTATATAAATAAGCTCGTCCGGGAAGTCTGCTTACACCCATCCTGCCCCACTCATCGGGCCCAGGGTCAGAGCTAGACCTGGAGGGTGTGCACAGGACAAAAAACATGCTGTTCTTGACCTCATTCTCCCCCTGCAAATACAAGGCACTGTGCGTGTATGTCAATAAGCAGTTCATAAAAAAGAAAGGCAGCTGGCTCACCACGGAGGACTGGACACCAGGATGGATGGGCTAGCGCAGCGCCTGCCCTCAGGGAAGGCTGCAGGCCAGACCCTCTTCCCACGGAGACTCTCTCACCTCTCCCACAGCTCACCTCCGCCCTGTGTCAGGGCCTGCAAACTGCCAAGCCGTGCCCTGCCTGTGCCAGGCATTCAAAACTGCTGACTACACTGATGTCACCAGCATTTGCAGTCAAGTTGGGTACTTGCTCAGGCTTTGGGCTACTTGGTGTTTTAGAGAACTACTGGGAGAGAAAGACTAGCGCTCACAGTGATGATAATTAACCCTAACTGAGCACTTACAGGGTGCCAGGAATTTTTCAAAGTGTTTGACACGTATTGACTCCTACACTCTTTGAGTGATGATCCGTTTCAGTTTTACGGGTCAGGAAACTGAGGCACAAGGGGGTTAAGTAAACTTGCCCAAGTTCACAAAGCTGCTAAGTGGCAGAACCAGAATCTGAGCGCAGGCGGTCTGGCTGGAGAATCCCTGCTCGTGACCACGAGTCTCTACCTCGTGTCAAACGGAGAGACAGAGGACTGTGGCCTCATATAGACTTTCCTGAACTTTAACGCGCTGTTACAGGTGAGAATGATGGAACGCGCTACTTTGCTCATAGCAGGAATTAGGTTATTTGCTGATTCTGTCCCTCTTTATCTGGATGGGCAAGAATTAAGCCAGACTGAAAGCAAGAGCTACACGTGGTGTAGAGGGGCATCTTAGGATGTGTGCATCCATGATGTCCCCTGACAAAGGAGGTTTGTATTTAAATTAACAACAAACCAGAGCTGATGAGACACATTAGTTGGAAAGCCCACGTGTAAGGCAGGCCAGTGACAGGCTGAGAGCATCACCCCCAGCGTGGCGCCACAGGGCAGGGTGACTACATCTTAGTGCCACAGCTAGTCTGTTTGGGAAGGAAAATCCACTAACACTGAACTCTGAAGCTCTTCTGTTTAAAATCCTCTCAGTAAATTTTTCAAAATTTCAAGCCTACAGAATAACCTACATACCTTCACCTAGATTCACTAGTTTCACTACATTTGCTCTATCCAATCATCTTTCGATCAATCAATTGTAGTTTGAAGACTTCATGTTTCCCCTAAATTCCTCAGAAGGCATTTTTCTAAGAACCTAGGCATCCTCATTATTATAATTCAATGCAATTATCATGCTTAGGAAATTTGACATTAATGCAACACTATTATCTAGCTTCACAGTCCATATTCACATTTCTCCAACTGCCTCAGTAACATCCTTTATGGATGGTTTTTCTGCCTGGGATTCAGGGAATTCCTGCTGCATTTGCTCCCAATGAGAATTTGGCACTTTCAGCAACTCTGAGCGACACAACTTTTTTAACTTTAGATTTTGGATATAAATCTGCCTTAAAAGGAATTATTTCCAGCCCTCATAGCGGAAAAATTCTGAACACACTCAGAACTCTTTTGAAGATGCAATGGCATTTGGGAACATGGACCCCAGCCCTGTGCTGTGCGCATTGCCATGAGAAATGGCTTAGGTGGGTTGAGGTCTTGCCTGCTTTGTTCTTCACTCTTGCTCTGACCTATCACTTTTCCTGTAAATGACCTGCTTTCGTGCACAAGTGCCAGTACCTATTTGGTGTGCAGAGACCAGAGAACTAGCCATCTGGGCGTGAGAATTGCAAGTGATGTCACTAGAGGGCTGTGTAGGTGGAGAGGGGGTGCAAGTTGGCCATTGTGGTCAGTTTGGGGCTCCTGGGAGTTGGCGTGCATTTGGGCAAAGACCTGAATGGTGGGGAGATGGTGGTGGGGAACCTGGGACTGTGTTCCAAGATCTTGAGAACAGAAGGCCGGAGGGAGGCTGGGATTTCACAGCTGGGCAGGGCACAAGCAGGGTGCAGGTGAGGTGATCAACAAGGTGTGGGAGGCCACAGTTCAGACCTACCTGTGAGTGCCCTGGGAAGCCACTGCAGGATGTCCCGGGACAGGGTTGGGTGGGAAGATGAGCCCAGCAGCGCATCGCGCTCGGCGGGCTCTCTCCTGCTCCCTGTGGACCTGCTCTTCCAGTGGGTACTTAAGACCAACCTCACATGCAAACCAGTTCACACAAGTGAGTCTGGCTGTGGGACAGATTCCTACAGGTGGGGCTCCTGCACCAAAGGCTATGTGCACCTTGAATTTCTATGGATATTAACAAATGGCCAGGGCGGAGGCTGTTCATCAATTCTCCCACTTGGAAAGGATGAGACTGCTTGTTTCTCTACAGTCTCTTCACAGTCATGCTATTAAACTTTAAAAGTCTTTACTAATGTAATAGGTAACAATTATATCACCATAATTTTTCTTTCTCTTATTACAGTATAGTTGACTAGCATCTCACATGCTTAAGAGCCACTGTATTTTCTCTTCTGTGAACGGTCTGTAGACTGTTCATTTTTCAGTTATTTATCTTTTTCTTATTGATTCTTGAGAGCTTTACACATATGAGGGGGACGAATCCTTTCTAATATCAATTTCAAATCATTTCCTCCATTTCATCTCCTCTCTGACTTTATTAATGAAGGCTTTTGCCAGGCAAAAATGAACAAGACAGCTTACATCTCTGAATGTGACAGCACAGAACTAGATAAATGATCCATCTAGCCCCCTCTATTTCTAATACCCTGTGGTCTCTTGTCCACTGAAAGGTAGGAGTCAAGTGCCCACCCAAGCCCCCGAATTTGGGAGGTGGGAGGAGGCAGAAACACTCAGTGCCAGGGAGCGGTCTGGCCTCAATTTCGCACCCCAGGTTGACGTCCCAACTTTCCACAGGGCAGTGTCGGGTAGCGGTTAAGGCGGGGATTCTGGAACTCACTCCCTCTGGACTTAAATGCCTGGTCTCCACTTCCCAGCGAACTGCCGGCCTTCCTCTACTTCAGGGGGCTTGCGGGTGGGGGCGGGAGAGGGAGGGAGGCAAAGCAAGCGCTTCTAAGCAAACCAAGCGCTTCTAAGCGTTTATTAAGTGGACAGAAAGATGACTGCAGCAGCCCGTGGGCTAAATTCACAAATCATTATGATTAGGCAGCAAATCTTAGACCCATTTTAAAGAAAAATTCGACTCCCTCTCCCACCTAACTCTCTAAAAGGAAATTAAGGCTTGACGTGGCCATCAGAAAAAAGGTACGGGGTGGGGGGAGGGCACCCGTGCGAGCTGCCAGCGCTTTGCTGTCGTGGGTCGCGGGATGGGGCTGCGCCACCGAGGAAGGGGCTGCACGTGGGCACCGGACGCCCCTTCCAGCCCCGGGGAAAAGGACAGCCGGAAGCCGGCCCGCTTCTCCCGGCCGATCCGGATCCACGCGACCCGCTCACCCCGTCCACGCCTCGCTACTGCCCTGTGCATCCCCTCGCGCCCTGCCACTGCCCTGTCTATGCCACTCCCGCTCCCCCCGTGCACGGGCTCCGCAGTCCCACTCCCCCTTCCGCCGCATCCGCTCCTGCTCCAACCGTCTGTGCACCTTCTCCGTCCATACGACCCGCGCCCTGCTGCTCTCCGGTCCATGCCTTCCGCTCCCCTGTCCACGCCGCCCTCCCGCCCGCTCCCGGTCCGCGCTACCCGCTTCCCCGTCCCCCCTCCACATCGCCCATTTCCCCGTCCACTCCCACCGCTCCTCCGCTCTCTCGTCCACACCGCGGGCTTCCCCGTCCAGGCTGCCGCTCCGGGTCCAGCCGCCCTCTCGCCCGCTCCCCGTCCACACCGCCCGCTTCCGCGTCCACGCCGCCCTCTCGCCCGCTCCCGGACCGTGCGGTCCGCTCCACCGTTCCCCCTCCACATCGCCCGTTTCCCCGTCCAGGCCGTCCGCTTCCCGGCCCAAGCCGCCGGCTCCGCGTCCACGCCGCCCTCTAGCCGGCTCCCGCGTCCACGCCGCCCGCAGAGAACTACAACTCCCACAATGCCCCGCCGCCGCCCCGCGGCTTCCGGTGCTGCGCAGTTTCCGGAGCGGATCGCAACCCGGAGTCCGGATCCGATCCCGCTCTGCACATTCCAAAGGCAGGTAAAGCCCGGGCCCCGCGCCCGCCGCCCGCCCCCGCGCGCGCCGCCCCGGCCCGGCCCGGCCCGCCGCCCCCGCGCGCGCCCGCCCGGCCCGCCGCCCCCGGCCCCGCCCGCCCCGCCGCCCGCCCCGGTCCAGCCGCCATGCCGCCTGTTCTTTGTTACATTTGCCGGCTGCGGGCACCGTGGGCGATCGGAGTCAAAACCCGGCTGGATTTCCCGGAGCCGCTCCGGGATCGCCCTGCGCGCCGTCCGCCCGCCCGCCCGCCGCGGGCCTCGCCGCCGGCCCCGCCGCGGACCCCTCCGCCCACCCGGCCGGCCAGCTCGGGGCGCGGGGCCTCGGGCCGCGCTCGCCCGTGGGCGCGGCGCGGGGGGCTCCTCCGCCCCCGGCCCCCGGCCCGCGGTCCCGCCCCCGGGCGCCCTCGTCGCCGACGGTCCCTCGTGATGTCACGCTCCCCGTCCTGGGCCCAGCCCCCAGGGGCGCGCGGGGAGGCTCCCCGGACCCCGGGCTCCTGCGGTTAGAAAAACAGATGCCTGGATTCAGGCGATGGAGCTGCCCAGGCCCCCCAAGAGCACCCTCGGCCCCGTTTGTGTAAACCCTTGGGTGGCAGAGGCGAGGTAGTGAAATCCAGGGACAGGTGACATGTGCCCGCTCTCGGGGTGGGTGGCTGTGCTAGGAAGGGGCGCCCCCCCCCCCCCGCCGGGCGCGGACAGGTGGACAAGCTGGCCATGTGGCCTCTGGCGAGAGGGACAGGTATTCGCGGTAAGGGTCAGTTTGAGAAGACAAAAGTGGAAATGCATTCTGGAGATACCCACCTCTTAATAGTTCTATAGTTATTGTGTGTTTATTCAGCTCTTAATGTAGTAGGTTAGGTTTTTTTCCACAAAAGCTCAGAAATTGCCTCCTCCCCATCAAGGATAGATTAAAATGGTAGAAACAAGTGTGTATCAGAGACTCAATGACCCATGTACGTATTTAAAGCTGCCAACCCACAAAAACCACTTTTGCTTAAGACACTCTCATAAAATCTGGACTCACCAGATATATTTGGAGAACCAACTTGATTCCTGGAGGTATTTTTAAGGATGGAAAGTAAATGAGCAACTGGTTTTGTGACAGGTCTTAGAAGGCAACAGTGATAACTGCCTGCAGAGCGCCGCGAAGTAGACACTTTGTATTTATAAGTGAGCCTCCCCCCACCCCTACCTGGCACGCACACACCAACACAGTATTTTGTTTCAGACCTGAACGTTTTCACACTTTCCACATTTTCACTGCTCCACTCTGCTCTGGGTTTCCTTAGCATCACTGCTCTATGGTGAATGGTTAGGAAATAGAACTATAGTTTGAATTTTGAAAGGGAAAAACAGTAAAATGTATCCTTTATAGAGTTTTTTTCTCCTGATATCCTTGATTCATATTTTTGCAGAAGAGTTGCCAACAAAGACTACAATAATAGATCCCATTTTGTAAGCAGGAGGAGGAGTTATTTTTTCCAGGAGACCAATATGTAAATTCAAAAATCACCCCCAATTGCAAGGCTAATAGCTTTTCTGGGAATAATTATGTCTGAGAAAGACCTCCGCTAGCCTAGGCTATACCTATCAACCATCATTCTTTTGATATTGTCGTCTGTGTGGAAGGCCAAGAGAAAAACACTCCTCCCATTTAGCAGATTTAAGGGAGACTGAAGGCAACTGTTTCTTGCACATGTGACTTCAGAGGCCGAGCTCCTGAGCAATGACTCACGCACTTTCTCAGCCTGCCTTTCACAGCTGTGATGTGTGATGAACGCTATCCAGCCCCTCTCACAGGGCTCATTAGCGTGTGTGTGTTCACTGGCCATCCGTTCAACAGATACATAATCAGTGTGCAGCTACCAGTTGCTGGGTGTTGCAGCGAAGAGAGAAGGCCCTGCCTGGTGGACCGAATGTTCCAGAGGGAGGGAGGGAGGGAGCTGGGCAGTGTTAGAGCCTGGAGAAGAAGGCAGGAAGGATGGCAGATGGAGGAGGGCAGGGGAGGGCACACTTGGGCAGCTGGGACTAGAAAGGTCTGTCTGAGCAGGGGGCATTTGAATGGAGACCAGTGCTGTGAGGCCCTCAGTGGAGATCTGGGGTGAGGGTGTCACGGGGAGACAGAAGGCAAGTGCAAAGGACCTGGGGTGGTAACACGCTTTGGGCAGCTGAGTTGGCGAAGTGCAGGAGGGCAGCACGGGCTGTACTCTATTCAGAGTTTATCCTGAGAGCCAAGCAGACACCACGGGGTCTTTGGGCAGGGGTGGAGCAGGATCTGTGTCCTTTTAGAGAGAACTCTGTGGCTGCCATGTGGAGAGTCCAGGCCCAACAAGATTCCCCTCAAAACTAGGTGGAGGCAGAAAGGGAAATGAGGAGGCAGGCCTTGCTGCTGGTTTGGTTGGAGAGTTGGCAGGGGTCACCGGGAGGTGTGGATAACAGGTGTGCAGGTTGGGGAGTGGTCGGGGGAATCAAGGCTGCATGTACCTGTGTCATCTTCGAACTGCCCCTTGGGGTGGGAGGAACCCTTGCCCAGGGCCCAGGGTCCTGGTCCTCATCTTCCTTAAGTTCTCCGGTCCTAAGGAAGGGTCCCTCTCACTATTCAGAAGGCAACCCCTATTCCCAGTCTCAGTGTGGGCTGTGGGATGCTCTGGGTCCCCACGAATGTGTGGGTATCAGGAGTGACTCCACAGGGCATGAGAGACCCTAGGCACGTGGTCGTGGGTAAGCGGTTGCTGTGACAAAGCTCTTCTGTTCCAGTTCCTTGTCACTGGAGCAAGGTTTCCTGCACGCGCATAAAAACAAAGAACAGGAATAGAGTTGAATGGGATTCCATGAGATGTGGACGGACTGGGGGGAAAAGTCCTGTTCACCTGCTCAGACACAGCTTCCCAGTCAGGTGACCCTTACCAGTGCGCGCAGTGTTTCCGTGTTGACCAGTGGCGGCCCACTTATTGGACGGATAACTCAGTCCAGAAGAAATGAGCACAAACTTACGGTCTCAGGAAACCAAGACTGATTTCATCCATGTGCATAATTATAGTGTGGTCAGTAGTCACTTCAGGCACAAATACATCACGTTGAGTTTAACATCTGTAGTGGTGGGGGCCAGGGAGGCGGCGCTGGGGACAGCAGTGCTGTGAGCCTCCTGTCGAGGAAGAGCTTGTCCGTGTGCCTTGTGACTGGGTGGCAGGGACATCACACTGCAGGGCTTTGATTCCCATAGACATATTTAGAAGAGCCACGTAATAGTTTTATTTTAAGCAGTTAATATTTGTAATATGCTTGCAGCTGTTTAAAGTAAAGGTGAGCAGTTGAAAACTTTTTTGTCTGTTTTCATGAGCGAGCTCTGTTGGAGGCTGGTGGGAATAATCTGGGCGTGTAACTCTGCAGCAGAGGGAGGGGTGTACTAAGGAGGGTGCAGGGGTGGGGCCCCCTGTGGGGTCGGGAAGTGGGCGCAGCGTGCCCATGTACCGTGTGACAGGCGTGGCCGAGAGGCCTTCAGAGACGAGGGGCCATTTGGCTTAGACTTTAAAGGAGTTTGACAGATGGACGTAGGAAGCTTCTGCAAGAAGAAGCAAGAGGAAGGGTCCGTGGAGGCTGGGAAGCTGGTCGTGGGTAAGTTGGGGTGGAGAGGAACCCTGGGCTGTAATGGGGTGGGGGCCACTCAGGGCCGTGGCAGGGGCCCCGTTGAGGCCTCTCGTCCTAAGAAAATCTGAAGAAGCCCGACTCTGCATCCTCCCCTGGAGTCTCCCAGAGCCTGTGGGGTCATATTTCTGCAAACGTACAGAAAATTGAAGCTTAGGCTTCTCAGAGGCGACACCTTTCTTTACCTGAGAGATGCTGTTGGCTGGGCTTGGCTTGTGTTTGGCAGTAAGCACCATCTGCTTCTCCAGCTGGAGCATCAGTGTCCTGAGGGGGCCATCAGAAAGCCCTCAACAAGCTGGCCTTCCTCCGTGGTGCGGCTGGAGGCAGACTCGTCGTAAGTGTTTCAAGTCGAGTGTCCTTAAGTCACGATCGTGCGAGGGGCCTGCACGGGGTAATGTGGAGGACCGCTCCTCCCCAGTGGCTCCCAGGGAGGAGGGACCCTGCCTGCTGGACAAGGAGTCTGTCTTTGGGAAGGAGTGCTGCCAGTGTTTTTGAACTCAAGGCCTTTGGTCTTTTGTAAGTTTAAAAAGTATATATGCTAATTGGTTATAGTAAGTTTGCCTTTTATTGTGACCAAAACTGTAAATGCAATCTTGGTCCCATTTTAGTGAGGAGGTTTACAAAATCCCTGCTCCGACCAGGCCGCTTCGGTTCTGTCCATTGATCCCGCCCCCACCACCTCCTCAGTCCCCCGGGGTCCCTTTCTCCCGCACATCTGACCCCTCTGGACTTTCTTCTCTGCAGCTTCTGCTGCCACCCACTGTGCTCCCACTCTTATGCTGCGAATGTGTGGAGATCTTCTCACCACCAAAGCTCCCAGGGTGCCTAGTTTTAAAATACCCTGTCTGTCTTACAAGGGCCCAGGAGTCGGGCCTTACCACCTCCCCTCTTTTGTGTTAAGCAAAAAGGTGACTGCCCGTCAGAGTTCTTATCAGCCTGAGCAGGTCGATGCCAGCTCAGTTTCCATTTTTAAGACAGCAGAGTGCAGACCTCTCTCTCACCCTCTCTGCTCAGAAATCCTCTTAAAGAATCAGATGCGAAAAATCAGAAAAATCGATGTTGTCTGGTGAAACTAAGAGGCTTAGAAAGAGGAACCGAGAAATTATGAAAGAAATAGCACAAGAAGATCTGAGGCCCAGAGGGCAGGAGTGCCGGGCTGAAGAGGCCAGTCCGTGCTGAGCATCAAGGCTGGCTGAGCCTTCAGGTCACTGGAGCTGCAACCGTGGGTCTAAGAGATCCGGGGGCTGGGGCATCTCAAACAAAAGGTTTGCCTGCTAGGAAGTCACCAGACTCCTCAGTGGGGACACTGGAACCTGAAGGACGATGGAGTCCCACTTTCTACAGGAAACTCACCGTGTCCTAGGCAAGGCTGCTGTCGTGTGAGATTGAAATAATGACATTTGCAGACACTGCAAGTCCTCTCCAAGGATTTACCTCCCAGGCACCATTCTAGGAAACTCCTAATGATGAACGTCAGAATTGTGCCTATGCAGGATGGAAGGGGGCTCAGAGTAGATAGTCCAGCCCTCATTTTGTGCAGACAAGGAAACCAAGGCCCACGGAGGGGAAGTAACTCACTGGAGGTCGTCTCTGCCAGTCACCGGCGGCTGGGCCCTGGCATCCGTCCTCTCCCAGCAGGACCTGACCCTTCCCTCCTTCTGACGCACCCAGAGTCTGCTCAGGACCACGAGTCTCTAGCACGCTGATCAGTGTGTGCAGATAAATTCAGGAACTGCTGGTCTAAACACATTTCAGTAGATTCTTATTGCGGGACTTCTCAGGGCCTTTAAAGTGCATTGTGTATCAAGACTCCAGAATGAGAATCTGAGATGTTTCACAAATTTATTGGCCATGAAATCCCTCCTCCTCCTCCACAGAGCATCTTTCAGGACTGTTTGCAGCTCATGTCTGAAAATTGCTCTCACTTGTTTGCTTTTACCCTTTCGTCATTTTTCCTCTTAATGTTTTCAATATCATCATGAGGGTACGTGCCCAGTGGGAAAATGTCCCTCTTGCTTAAAAACAATTCCCTGAGCCCCTGGACTGGGACTGGCTCCTGAGCCCTTGAGATGTGGCAGAGCCGAATGAAAATCAGCTGTAAGTATAAAATACACACAGATATGTAAGACTTAGTGTGAAAAAAATCATTAATTTTTTTAATACTATGTGTGAAATGATAATATTTTGAATATGTTCTATTGAATAAAATGTCACCGAAATTACATATGTGGATCCCAGTAGGATTTTTTTTTGTGGATATAGGCAAGATTGTTCTGAAAGCAAAGGAACGGGAACAGCTAAAACAGATTTGGAAAAGAAGACGGTGGGAGGAACCACTCTACCCAATTTTAAGACTTATTACCAAGCAAAGGGAATCAAGACTGTATTGACTGATCCCCACCAGCGTAGTGCTGGAGGAGGGTGGGCACAGAGATGAGTGGAACAGGAGGGAGGACCCAGAAACAGACCCACACAAACAGGGCCAGCCGGTTTTTGACGATGGAGCGGACGCAACTCAATAGTGCTGATGCAGCCGGACGTCTGGAGCGAAAAAATGAACCTGGACCCCAGCCTCATGTCTTAAACAAAAATTAACTCAAATTGGATAGTAGACTGAAATGTAAAAGGTAAAACTCTGAAGACTTTTCTAAGAAACACAGGAGGAAGTCCTCAGGGGCAGGGCTGGTGCAGACCTTAGATCTGACCCCAAAGGCACAGTCCATCAAAAGAAAGATCAGTATGTTGGATTTTGTCAAAATTAAAAACCTGTGTTCTATAAAGCACCGCATGAAGACGATGAAGACAAGCTAGAGGCAGGGGCGACGTGTGTCCCGCCGTCCTGCGCATGCGTAGTGGCGTCTCCTTGTGGCTTTGCCTGGCGTTTCCCTGACGGCAAATGATGTTGGACATCTTTTCATGTGCGTATCTGCCATTCTGGTGTTTTCTTTGTTGACATGTCTATTCATGTCTTTTGCCCACTTTCTAATTGGATTGTTTGCATTTTTACTGTTGAAGTTTTGCAAAAAAAATTTTATTGAAGTGTAGTTGATTTTCAGTGTTAGTTTCAGGTGTATAGTGAAGTGATTCAGTTATACGCACATACGTATTTTCTTTTCAGATTCCCTTTCATTATGTTGTTACAAGAAAATGATTATAGTTTCCTGTGCTATACAGTAGGTCCTTGTTGTTTATCTATTTTATACACAGTAATGTGTGTCTGTTAATCCCCAACTCCTAATTTACCCCTCCCCACCCTTTCCCCTTTGGTAACCATAGTTTGTTTTCTATACCTATGAGTTGGTTTTTGGTTTATAAATAGAATTTGTATCTTTTTTTAGATTCCACATATAAGTGATATCATATGATATTTGTCTTTCTCTGTGTGACTTCACTCAGTATGATCATCTCTAGGTCCATCCATGTTGCTGCAAGTGGCATTGTTTCATTCTTTTTTTAATAGCTATTTACTGTTGAGTTTTGAGAGCTCTTTGCATATTCTAGATATGGATTCGTGGTTTGCAAAAAATGTCTCCTGGTCTTTACTTTATTCATCCTCTTCACAACATCTTTTGCAGAGCAAAACTTTTCAATTTTGGTCAAGTCCCATTGATCAATTTGCGTCTAATAAACTATGCTTTTGGTGACAACTATAAAAACTGGCTAGCCCTAGATCTCAAAGATTTTCTATTTTTTAAAACACTTTTTTTCTGTTTTCTGTTTTAAGTCTGTAATTCGTTATGAGTTAATCTTGTATAAGATGTGAGGTCGTAGGTCACAGTTCTTTTATTTTTTTTGCCTCAGGATGTCCAGTTTTTCCAGCACCGTTTGTTGAAAAGACCGTCCTTCCTGCACTGAACTGCCTTTACCCTTGGTCAGAAATCAGTTCAGCGTGTTTGTGTGGGGCCGTTCTCCACTTCCGCTGACCTGTGTGTCTCCTTCCACCGGTGACAAGTACCACCAATACCTCATTACTGCAGCTTTATAATTAAGCTTGAATCGGGTGGACTGATTCCTCTCACTTCAGGGTTGTTTCTAACAGCTGTCATCTCCAGGGCTGCGTGTGACCGCCAGGTGTCGTGGGGAACACCTGGCCTGAGCCCCCCTTGTTTCCCGTGTCCACCGAGTGCCACGCAGGTGGCCCTGAGCCCGGCTAACTTCACAGTAGTCCTGGCTGTCTGGTCCTGTTACTGCTCTGGTGCTCCAGAGATCACAGTTGTGGTCAGCTTGTTTGCCTTTTGTTGTGCTGATCATACAATTTGACAAAGATTTAAGGTTACGCAGTGGTTCTCAGACTCCAGCTGCATCAGAATAACCTGGCGGTTCGTGAAAACACGCAGTGCGGGGCCCCCGCCCAGAGAGGCCTGGGGAGGTGCCCGAGAATTGGCGTTTCCGAGAAATGAGGAATGCCCAGGCGGCACTGGTGCTCCTATTTGCTGGTCCAGGGACCACACTTTGAGAACCACTGGGGTAAGGTAAGTTTCCCCAGTGTCAGTGGTTAAAATTGGCCGGATCTCAGACTTAGAATTTTCCTACCATTTCTGCAATAACAGTACTGTCTGCGATTTCTTGTTGAAATTTCCTTCATGCCCCAGAAGTCTGGAGACTGGACTTCCTTCTCCAAGGGAGCAACCTGAGTGCCATGGGGAGTTTTGCCACGACAGCAGACTTCACAATGCTCCTTTCCTGCCTTGTTCTGCCGCCCAGGGTGGCTGTGAGCTACATTCTTGGGCTGAAAGGACCACTTTAGAGCCCACATTTCAGGGGCCAGATGCTTCTAATAAAGATATTATTCCCAGGACACAAACATGTAAATATGAGAGTGCAGTTGAATAAAAGCCTAAAACTTGGAGCTGTGTCCCTCCCTCCCTCTCTCATTTTCTTCCCGCGGCCACTTCAAAAACTGGCTGGGTGTCCTCTCCCGTCAGGTGTGCCCTGGGGACTCTTGCGGGGAGGGGGACCCTCCTCCAGAGGCCAGACTGAAGGCAGGCGCTGCGGGGGGGAGGCAGCCACACAGGGCCTCTCGGACTTGGCCAGAGTCCATGAGGAGGGCCGGGGCAGCCCCCTGTGTCCACATTCCTCGATCCTGTGGGCCTTGTGGGGACCCCAGATTCTGCTGTGATCTGGCTACAGTTTGGGGGCTGCCTTTGAAGACCCCACTGTTCACCTTTCAGAACTTCCTCGACCAGCAGCTGGTGTTGGCAGGTGGGCTGGGTTCCCACTGGCGGGCAGCCGGCTCTCAGGCCCCTGGGGCACTCAGCAGCTCACAAAAATGGGTTTCCACTTGTTTCTTCTGCCGCGTCGCTCCTCACTTTTTGCTCCATGACCAGCGGTGGCCCCTGTTCCAGACTGGCTCGCAGCCACGCCTGCAGATCCCACCAGCCAGGAGACCCCAAGTTAGACTTGCCAACAAGGCCATGTGAGACACCTTGTCACTTACATGGGTGCTCCCAGGGAAAGAAGGCACCACGCCGTGCGGGGGGAATCAGCCTGGTAATTTGTCCTCGGCATTTTAAGGGCAAATTGGAACCCACCTCTGTCTCATTTCCTTAGAACGAATTCACTTCCGTGGTGAAATTTTCAGCTGTTCTCTTCCTGCTCAGTAAAGCCTGTGTTCAGCAAGTCTGAATCTTCATGTGGACTTTGCATCGTCTGCTTTCCGTTCTTTAAGCTCCGGGGTTGGGAGCGGGCAGAGGGCATGTGGAATCAGCATTCAGGAAGTGCCGGCCTGCGTGCCTCCCCAGAAGGGCTCCTAGGAATTCAGAGGGGCTTGGACAAGGAGCGGGGTGCAGGGAGGCTGCGCTGGGCTGGCTTAGGTGTGGGTGGGGGAGTGTGAGGGGAGAGGATCGGCTGTTTAGTGGCACGTACTGGGTGTCTCTCACTTCATGCTCCCCTGGAACTACATGAAGTGGGCGTTTGAATTTCCATTTTATAGGTCAGGAATCTGGGGTTCCAGGATTAACACGTTCATATCACCCACGAATGTGTAGGGGCTTAAGAGCGACTGCCTGCTGTGGAGGTGGTGTTTGAGGTGAACCTCCAGGGAGGTAGACGTGACTGGATGTGATAAAGGCTTCCTGGAGAGCAGGAGGGCTCTCCTCCCTGATGTCACGCGTGGCTTTCGTCCCCAAGAGAAGTGAGTGCCGGTTGGGTGTCACACACAGGTCAGCAGCTGGAGAAAAATAGAGATCGTGTGAGACGGGGTTGCCCTTGAGGAAGTCACCGTCCGGGGAGGGAGGAAAAGCAAATAGAAGTGGCAACGTGAAAGCTAGGGTTTTAAAATTGGTGGTATGAGCGGGGAGAGGGTGTAGCTCAGTGGTAGAGCATGTGCTTAGCATGCACGAGGTCCTGGGCTCAATCCCCAGTGCCTCCGTTAAAATAAATAAATAAACTAGTTACCCACCCTCCAAATGGTGGTATGTTTCTTTTACAAATGGAAATAGATGGCTGATATGGAAAGGGGAAGTTCGCCAAGACTTCCTAATCTAGAGCCACTAGCCAGTGGCTTTTACTAAAAGCAGCATCATTTTAGGTAAGAGACCACTGCAAGGCCGGCGGCCCCGCTCCACGGCATGGGGGCCCTGCTTCGTGCTGTGTTTAAAGCACAGAGTCAGCGCCTACACAGGCTCCAGGCGGCCCTCGGCAGGAACTGTCTTTGAACCTGGCTTGGGGAAGCGCTGGTCTCTGATGTGGCTCTCTGTCCCGGCAGGTGTCGGCGATGGCGGAAGACGGCGAGGAGATCATGTTCATCTGTGAGTGGCCCGAGGCCCGCCCTCCGCGCCCATGGCGCCTGGTGTTCACAATGGAGAAAAGCTGTCTCTTTTTAAACTGAAGTGACTTTACCTGCTTTGCAAACCACGATTTATTTGTTCCATGAGAAAGGTGCTGCTGGCTGTGGTTTTAAAAGACTCACCTTCTTAGCACTCCCAGCGGAGGGCACTTTGCAGGGTTAGCTGTTGACTCAGAAAAGTGACTCCTGGGTTCAGGAAGAGGTTTACGACACATTAGATTTATGATAAACAGGTTAAGTTGATGAATGTTCATTGACTGTCATTCCCGGGGAAAGACGTCCTTTATCACCAGAGAGGTGACTCTGCCTGCTTTGAAACGGGCCTTGGTGCTGGGTTTTCTCCTTGGGGTGCACGTCCTGTGTGTCAGGCTTTTTATATTTGTGGGGAGCACTGTCGGTCAGGCCCCTCAGCAGGGAGTCTGTGCCTCCAGGCTCGGATGCTCAGCCGCCCCATCTGTTTGCAGGGTGTGAAGACTGCAGCCAGTACCACGACTCTGAATGTCCCGAGCTGGGCCCTGTGGTCATGGTCAAAGACTCCTTTGTGTTAAGCCGGGCACGGTGAGTGATAGCCGCAAGCTGTCTGTACGGTCCTGCCTGTCAAACAGGGTTGTCTGCATGTCCGACTGCGGCCAGAGCTTGGCGGCCTTGACGTCTGTACAAAGGGAGAAAACAACAAGGAAGGAAAGATTCGGTGAGAAGGACTGGCCCTGGTTCCGGAGGCCAGCCGGGATCTCCATCCCACCGCGAGCTGAGTCGCCGGCCTGCCCGCGGGATGAGCCCGGGGGTGCTGCAGAGGCTTCAGGGTCAAGGTCTTTTATCCCGTTCCTGGTTCTCAGGAGGCGAGCTGTATCAGATGCCGAGGGGCAGCCGTGGAAGAGCTGATGGGCTGCGTTAACTTATGCTTTGAGCGGCCATGGCCAAGGTCGTAGGTCTGTTCATTCAGTGTCCTCCGTGGTCCAAACCCAGACCTGCCATCAGACATGCCTGCTCTGGGCAAGGGGGTGGGGTATGCAGGGAGCCAGGCAGAGCCGTCACAGCTTTGGAAAAGCACCTGCAGATCTGGTGAGGCAGCTCCATGGCTCTGCCACTGCGTTTCCCTGAGGGGTGGCTACCGTGTCCCCCGAGGGCCTCCTGGGTCACAGCCCCGTCTGCCGTGTAGTAGGTCTTTGGACGCAGACGAGGCGTGCGCCTCTCTGTGCCCCAGTTGCCTCCTCTGGAAAGTGAAGAGAGAAAAGTACCACCTGGAAAGTGGTCATTGTCCCTGACTCAGGGCCTGGCACGTGGTGGCGCTTAAGTTATCTCATCCATGCTATTTCTAGAAGCCTCCCCACTGGTTTTCCCAGCCTCTTTATTTACTTTCTCTCACTGTGACTTTACAAAGTAGAGAGATCACTATTTTTGGCTGAAGTGGAGAGCTCATCAGCTCTCTTCCAGAACCTTCAGTGGTTGCGTGTTGCCCACAGAAATCCAGTGGGAAGCATCAGTCCCTCAGTGGGGCCTTCGGGATGTGCTCCTCCGTCAGCCCGGCCTCCTGCCTGCCCCACGAGGGGTCTGTGCTGCAGACGCCCTGGGGGTCCACCCCGCTCCCTTGCCTTAGCTCCCGCTGGGTCTCAGCCCCCATGACATTCAAGTTTATTTAAAAAGGTCACATCCTCAGTGAAACTGGCCCCAGGCATCCTAGCTGGAAACCCTTTTCTGGTCTTTGGAATGCCCTGGCACTTTTGGTTTTCCCCGTGGCACTTTCCACGTGGCACCCCTTCATGGTCTCTCTGTGGTCCTCCCTCCCTCTCTGTTGGCGTGCCGCAGTCCACACTCAGGCTGGCAGCTGTCTTTTGGGCAGAGATTTTAAACGCATTCTCTGGGAAACGCCCCTCCATTGCCTGCTCTGGGGGTCGGTGAGATCGACCTTTTCCGTCATCCTGCCGTCTGTCCCCTGGTGTGAGTGGCACCTCGGACAGTGGGTGCTTGGGGCCGACAGTCTCTTGCTTTGTTTCATTTTTAGGTCGTCCCTTCCTTCCAACCTGGAGATCAGACGACTGGAAGATGGGGCTGAGGGGGTGTTTGCCGTAACGCAGCTTGTCAAGCGCACGCAGTTCGGTCCATTCGAGTCCAGGAGAGTCGCCAAATGGGAGAAGGAGTCTGCGTTTCCTCTGAAGGTGAAAGCTGGTACCAGCAGGGCTGCGGGACCTGTTTTGTGACTTTCCTTCTGTGCAGATTCCGGTGGGGGGTCGGGTGGCAGGCAATGCCCACTGAGTTCCAGTGGTTCACAAATGTCTCGGAAACTCCTCTGTATTGTGTGCCGGGGGCAGCTTTAAGCCTGCAGAGGGAGGGTGAGGCCCGCTGGGAGCAGCCCCAACACCGGCTGGGGTCCTTAGGCACCTGGCGGCCCCCTCTGCCCCCTCCCCTCACTTCTGAGGGCTCCATCCTCTGAGGGGGGCCTCTACCTCTTAGCAGTGGGGGCCCCTACAGGAAGAGCCCAGTGAGGAAGCAAAGATTGAGTCGGAGAATAGAGGACAAGGGCCCCCGATTCCATGTGGTTACTTTGAACTTCAAAATATTCCAGCTTTTCCCCCTGCTCCCTGCCTGCATTTAACCTGTAAGGCAACGGTGCTGCTCTGCAGGTGAGGGGACAGCTTATAAAGATGGAGGACTCTGCTAAAGCCACTGAGCATACTTGCAACAGGGCCAGGAGAAGAACTCAGGCGTCCTGATACACCTGGCCCAGGCTTAGTGCTCAGGTGTCCCAGTGACACCTGGACCACACGAGTAGACCTCAGATGTCCCAGCTCCCACCTGGGCCACGCACAGAACTCAGGTCTCCTTATAACTCCTGGGAGTGGAACTCAGGTTTCCTCGAAAAACCGAGAACAGGAGTAGAGCTCACGCGTCCAGGTGCCCACCTGGCCCACAGGTTGAAATAAGGCGTCCCATTCTCACCTGGGCCATGCATGGAACTCAGGTCTCGACACCGAGCCTTTTTCTGTGTCTCCTGTTCCCTTTTGCCTGTGACCAGCCTGACCTATTCAAGCCCCGTGGATTCCTTGTGCCTCCTACCAGTGTAAATGCCGGAACAGATCCCGTATGGCCTGGTGTGGCCTCTGATGCGGCTCTTTCTAGACTGTTTGCGCAGCGTGCCCCACCATGGGCTGGCACACGGGCTGGCGCGCGGACCTGTGGGTAACTGCTCCCGGCCGCGCTCACCCGCAGGTATTCCAGAAGGATGGGCACCCCGTGTGCTTCGACACCTCCAACGAGGATGACTGCAACTGGATGATGCTGGTGCGGCCGGCGGCGGAGCCTGGCCACCAGAACCTGACCGCCTTCCAGCACGGCAGCGACGTCTACTTCACCACCTCGCGCGACATCCCCCCTGGCACCGAGCTGCGCGTGTGGTATGCGGCCTTCTACGCCAAGAGGATGGACAAGCCGATGCTGCGGCAGGCCTGCCCCGGGCTCCCTGGTATGTAGTGCCCCTTGGCCCCGCTGCCTGCCCTCTATCCACTGACAGCCCCTGGGCCCCAGGCAGCAGCCTGACCTCAGGGGATCGGCCGGGTGAGCTGGCTGGGATGGGGAGCGCTGCGGGGTCAGCCCTGACCCCACGTGGTGGCTCTGTTGTTCTGCTTGTTGACTGTCCGGGCCGAGACCCTCAGCCAGACACTTGCTGGCGGAAAGCTCTGCCTCCAGCCCTGCGGCGGTGAGCTGGGCTCAGCTCTGCCCTTGGGACCTTCCACAGGTGACTCACCTGCCCGGTCCTCCGAGGTCAGGTTATTGTCCCTGGTTTTGGATAGAGATAGAGCACAGCGAGGTTAAGGAGCTGGCCCTGAGTCACAGTGTGGAGAGGGAAGGAGTCAGGATTTAAACCCCGACACTGGCTCTGGTGCTGGCCACCTTCCAGCAGCCTCCTCCCGGAGGTTGGGGGGGTTGTGTGTGTGCATGTGTGTGTGTGTCTGTGCACGTGTGTGTCTATGCATGTGCGCATGCACATGTTTGTGCGTGCATGTGTGTGAGTGTGCACGCCCGTGGTCAAAGGAAGACCCAGTGGAGTCACCCACATCCTATTGGAAAAGCAAATCAAAATGCATTCCTGCTGACCCAGGGTTGGGCATCACCTTGTGAATGGACCCAGGGAATTTAAATCTTTCCCGCCCATCTTGTGGGTCTTCTGGATTCTTTGGGTGCCTGTCCTCTCCACCCAGCCTTGAGCTGCCAGGTGACCTGGCTCACGCTTAGCCGTGACCTGGGAGAGCAGTGATTTCCTGCGGCTCCACCTGGGACGGCCCAGAGGCTGTACTTCCTCAGGGGCACAAGTCGGCACTGACTTTCCTTCTGACCCTCAAAACAACAGGATCCGGACAAGAAAAGGACTCCTTTTGTTATGAGCACCATGGGATATAGACGGCTCTGTCGAGTGAGAGGCCTGATGTATTTGGGAGGTTCTGGCCTGCCTCTCGTGTACGTGGTGGCTGAGGGTCTGTGAGCTCTCTGGGTGGGCACACACTGCAGCCTCGGGGGAGGCATCGTGAGGTGGCCCAAACAAAGCACCACAAACTGCGGCTTCAGTGGTAGAAGTCTGTTATCTCACAGGCTGGAAGCCTGAAGTCCAGGATCGCGGTGTCGGCAGGGCCGGTTCCTCTGCCAGCCGGGAGGGAGGACCCTTTCCTGGCCTCCGTCCAGCTGCAGGACTGCTGGCAGCACTTGCCATGCCTTGGCTTGCGGCTGCCTGGGTCTCTCCCTGTGTCTCTGGGTTCTCTCCTTACGAGGACACCGGTCATTGGATTTAGGACCGCCCTGATCCAGTCTGACCCACCTTCCTTGATTGCATCTGCACAGACCCTACCTGAAGATTCCAGGTGGACGTGAATTTTGGGGGCCAGGCTGGGAGGAGGCCAGTGGCACAGGGAGCCTCTGGGGCTCCCTGGGGAATGTCAGAAGGCCAGCACTCAGGGTCTGGTGGCAGCAGAGGGTCTGTCCCCTCACAGGGGTATTTGCAGAGGAAGACTGGGCTTCATGGGGCTTGCTTTATTTTGATAGTGAAGGTGGCAGAGAGAATTTATCAGTGAGACCTTTGGTTTTTCACCAGACTGCTCCCAGTCTGAATTCTCTCTAGGATCTGCTAAAACCAGGTACCTGGCCTGGCCCCCTGGGAGGCCCTTGCAGCGGCACCCCACTGGGTCAGGGGTCATTTGCAACCACCACAACCCAGGCCAGTTCCCCGGGTGCTGTCCAAGGTCCCTGGGATCTTCCTGACCTGGTTTTCTCACGTGCCCCGGGACCAGCCCACACTGCACGTCTAGGTTTGGGTTGTTAGGAGCTGACCTTTTCAGCTGTCGAGGTCACACCCTGGAGGACGGCACACCCTGGTCTCTCAGAGTCAAAGTCGGCGTTAAGGTCGCCTCCCCTTGTTGGAGGTGCTGCTGTGCTGTTGCCTTCTCACCTGTGGGAGAGCTCTTCAACCTGGGGCAGAGATCTTAATGAAATGAGCCTGGGACCACGTTGTCCAGCACAGCTGCTGCCTTTTTTTGTCCTAGTCGCTCGCGTCGGGGACACCGGGGAGAACGCGTGTCACTGCGGGAAGCTCTGCTGGACACGCCAGGCAGGTGCCGCGGCCACACCGGGCTGAGGGCCCACTGCCCAGCTGTTTCAGGTTCTGCCCTTTCTCATTGCCTGAGCCGCTGAGTGACTAGGGGATTCGACTTGGGCTGTAGGATGCGTTTCTTCTCAATGTTGTATGAGGGGGTGCGTCTGGTGCCCCTGGACCGGCTCATGGGAGGAGGCCACATTTCTGTGACTGGTGACAGTGCTGTGTGGCCAGTTTCCTCATCTGTGAAACAGGGATGTTCACGAGCACAAACGTGTCCGTGTGTGTAAAACTCCACGATCCCACCCTGCAGCCTTGAAGCTGCTCAGGAGTGGTGGCTGCTGCTACTGCTGTCACTGTCACCTCCCATGGGAGCAGGTGCAGGCTCTGCTGGGCTGGGCTTCACGGAGGCAGGAGCTGCCAGGGACTGTCTTCTTCCACCTCCACCATCTCGTCTTATCTTCTGAAGCTGCAGGCACCCCGGAAAACAGCGCCCCGGCCGAGTCGGAGCCCAGCCAGTGGGTGTGTAAGGTGTGTTCCGCCACCTTCCTCGAGCTGCAGCTGTTGAATGGTAAGGGACACGATGGGCCGGGGCAGCCCTATGGTAGCAAGTCCTGTGCTGAGCTCACCTCGACGGTGCTGGCCCGCCCTCGCCATCCCTTTGGACAGTGGTAGGACACACGGCCCTTGGGAGTTCCCTGGCTTTACCCGAGCGGCTCCGCTCCCCAGCCTGTGTCTCCTCCTTGGGCCTCTGTCAGCTCGCACTTCTGGGCTTTGACCTGAAGCTTCTCTGCACGTCTGTCTCCCACAGAGGGACCTCGTTTGCTTTCTCTGAAGCTCAGCCGCGTCTTATAGTTTGTAGGGGAGGGGGAGTGTCTCTGGTTTTGTGGCCTGTAGTTGAGGTTGGTGATGGGAAGAACTAGTCCTTGGCCGAGTCATACAGGCACCTGCAGTCACTTGAGGGCGTTAGTCCGCACCTGTCTCGTGGGTCCCGCTTCCTCTTGCAGATGTCGGCCACCCCGCTGGCCTGAGCCCTGCCCACCTTCACTTGGGGGGCGTGGCCACCCCCGCCCGTCTGCTTCCTGTGTTTTGCTCAGTTATCTTTTCTTGGGAGGTCTCTGAGCTTTTCTTCCCTTGAAAATAAAGCAAAGTTTTCTTGCTTTCATGCAGTGTTTTTTTTTTTAATCTCCTTTTTTCTTCTTTTTTCCCCTCGTGCAATGTTTTTAAGAACAACTGTGTTCATCATGAATTAAACATTTGTTAATGCTCTTGAGAGGCTACAGTTTTAAGTAATTATATTATGTATTCATTCTAGAAAAAATAAGAAAATTTAAATAAGCTTTAAGAAGAACATAAAAATTGCCCACAAGGTCACCATCTAGAGAGAACCACGTTACTGTTTCGATACGTTCTTTCACAGTTTCTCCGCACACGTGTGTGCTTTCAGTTTTTACAGACTGTGTGCGCAGTTTTACACACCTGCCCTCCTCCCACCACGTGACTGACTTTTTAAAGTGGCGGTTGTGTTTGGTGTATTGGAAATGCTTTTGTTTTCAAAAGCGGAAATAAAGTTCATTTGCCTCTGCAGGAGGCACGCTATTAGCAAATAAAATTAAGAACAAAGTGGGAGTCAGCAATGGACACCCCGCCTTATGCTTTTGCGCCCCTGTCGTGCAGAGCACCTGTTGGGCCACTTGGAACAAGCCAAAAGCGCCCCCCCAGCTGGCCAGCAGGAGCCGGCTCCCGAGAAGGAAGCCGACGCGCCCCGGGGGGAGCCTCCCTCCCTTCCCAAGAGTGTGGGTACCACCAAAGAGCAGAAGAAAAAGCCTCGAAGGGGAAGAAAACCCAAAGCATCCAAACCGGAGCAGCCTCTAGTCATTGTGGAAGGCAAGGAGCCAGCAGGTGAGGCTGGACCAAGGGGAGGAGTCAGCAGATGGGGATGGACCTGGGGGAGGAGCTATCGGGTGAGGGTGGTCCCAGGGGAGGAGCTAGCAGGTAGGGGTTGTCCTGGGGGAGGAGCCATCGGGTGAGGGTGGTCCTGGGGGAGGAGTAACAGGAGTGGGGAAGGACCCCAGGCCGGGTTGCCTCCCTGCAAGGCAGAAAAACTCAGAACAGAGAGCCCATGTGGAGAAAGAATCGAAGCCCGTCTCTCCTCTGAATCAGCTCTTTCGAGAACAACCTACATGCAGTGCAGTTGGCACTGCGGAGCGTGCAGGCTGTGAGCTTTGACAAGTGGGTCCACCGCTGTGACCAGTTATCAGGACAGAGAACACTTCCGTCTCCCTGGCCACTTTCTTGCCTGTCTCGGCGTGGACTGGCATCCCCATCCCGACACTCCTTCTGTGCCCAGCGTCTTGCTCACAGCACGTGGGGAGACTCATCCACGTCAGGTTCCCCGCTGCTCCTCCTCCTTTGCTGCCGAGCAGCGTTGTCCACTGTGTGGGTGTCCCACCGTCCGCTCCCCCATCACCTGTGGACGGGCATGCAGGTTTCCAGGCCATGGCTAAAGATTCTCTGACATTACAGTAGCCTCAGTTGAGTTTGGAAGGACCTTAGACCCACCTTCTCGGGTGCACAGTCCCCACAAGGCCACGTCCTGCCGCTCCTAGCACGGCCTCTGCGGGAAGCACCCAGCAGCAGCGGGTTCCTGGGGGGTCTCCCCTGTGAGGACCGGATGTGGTGCTCAGATACTAGCCAGTCCCCTCCCTACCCCCGTTACTGGCCCCTGGGCAGTTTTTCTTTCTGCCGTCTGCTCTCGCCCAGTCTTCCTTCTGTGACAGTGAGAAGAAATCCTTGTTCTTTCTCAGAATTAAAGAGGAGAATTCAGGGAAGCAGCCTTCACATAATAGGCTCAGGAAGAGTGGTTTAAACTTCCCTGGACAGTCTCCCTGTGTCTCTGTGCAAGTAGAGAAGACAAGAAAGAGGTGAAAAGCTTATTAAGTGATTGTTTCACAAAGTACTCGCTGTGTTAGGAAGACACATCACAGCGGGGGAAGTGGCTCGGTCCTTTTGTGTCATCTTCCTGTGTTTCATGTGTCTGGAGCTTCAGGCCAGGCCCTCCCACTGTGGTTTTTGGTGTTTGACGCTTGTACAAAATGGTCATCTGCATGTGAGTGCACTCAGGATGGCTTGTGTAATTATCAAAACTGGTATTTCCAAATCTCTTAATAAGTTATAAGATCCCAGTCTGTATTAAAATGTTTTGATTTTAGGTGGTGTGAAAAGGGATTGAAATAGTATTATCACTACTGTGATTTTAACAAAGAATCACAGATTGTAACTCCAGTTTTAAGAGTGACATTGTGCTTTTCTAAACCTCCAGGTTAAGTGTGTGGATTCTAAAACACTGCCAGTCTCTTTTTCCCATGAAAACCATGCAGTCCGCGCCTACATCTTCAGCCTGGCTCTGGCCCCTTGGCCGTGTCCCCTGGGTTGGGTTATGTTCCAGCCCCAGTGGTGACACAGCTTGTCCCCTCCCCTTCATGCAGAGCAAGTGGCAGAGATCATGACCGAGGTGGAGCCTGTGACCGCCACGCCGGACGAGCGGATCATGGAGCTGGTGCTGGGGAAGCTGGCCACCACCGCCAGCGACGCCGGCTCCGTGCCCAAGTAAGTCTTGGCAGGAAGCCGCCCGTCTTTGGGGCAGAAGCACCATGGCAGCTGATGGAGCAGATGGCCTGATGAGAGGGGACTGGTTTCTTTCTTGTGGTGGGAAATGGACATGCTTGGACAGCAGCAGGAACGTTCTGGAGCCCAGGCGTTTAATAGTGCATCCATTGTTTAAACTTTTTTTATTGTCATAAAATACACGTGGGTTAAAATTTACCATCAACCATTTTTAAGCACACAGTTTGGTGGTTTTAAATGCATTCACAGGAGAAGTGGCTCAGTCTTTTCCTGTCATAGTCCTGTATGTCATGTGTCTAGAGCTTCAGGCCTGGGTCCCTCTTACTGTGCTTATTTGATATGTGACTCTTGTACAGAATGGTCATCTGCTTGTGAACATACTCAAGATGGCTTGTGTAATTTTAAAAATTGGTATTTCCAAATCTCTCAATAAGCTACAATTCCCAGTCTACATCAGAACCTTTTGGTTTTATGTGGCGCAAAAAGGGGGTGAAATAGTGTCATCACTGCTGTGGTTTTTATTGTGCCTCCAACTGTCCAGCTCCAGAACTTTCTCACCTTCCCCAAACTCCACACATACACAGCCGTAACTCCCCCACCCCCTTCCCTGCCCCGGTACCCACGGGCTGCTTTCCGTCTCTGTGAAGACCTTGCATGAGGCCCCTCTGTCTCCAGGCACTTGACGTAGGGGAATCGGACAGCGTTGGTCCCTCTGTGCCTGGCCGATCTCACTCAGCACAGTGTTCTCAAGGTGCATCCCTGTTGCAGCAGGTGCCAAAATTTCCTTCCACTTTAGGCAGCATAATATCCCATCCTGTGGATGGGCCACATTTTGTGTATCCGTTCTTCCATCAAGGACACTTGCGTTTTCTGTCTTGGCTGTTGTGAGCAGTGCTGCTGTGATAAAACAGTTTGAATTTCTGTAAGTTTAACACTTGGTGTTTTTCTTCTTTTTATGAATAGGGAAAATATTTATATTTTAGTTATTATTCTTATGTAATTTTTTTTTTGGCCGAAAAGTGGAATAAACTAGGGCCCTTTTTAGAGTGTCAAAGCCTGCCTGGTTCTGGGTAGTCCGGGAACCTGCGGAGACCCTAAAAACAGAGCAATGTCAGAAACGGTGAATGTAGCCCATTTTCACTCTGTCTTACGCTAGAGAACATTAGGGACTTTCCATCAGAAACACATTTAATAGGGAGAAGAAATTTGAAAACTCAGGTTCAGGGGAAATAGGAGCCAGGGCAGAGGTAAGACTAGTGAAAAAGAGCAGGTCTGGCTGCTTCAGCCGAAGCCCAGCCTGAACTCCAGCTGCCTGGCGGGCGGCGCTAAAGCCCAGTAAGAGGTGTGGCTGGCACAGGGAAGTCACCTGGTGCCACTGCGTGTTCAGGGTGCCTGTCCCTTCCAGACAGCCCAAAGCTGGAGGGACACCGGGCATGGTCCCTGCCCTGCCCTCCGTCAGGCTGGGAAGATCTGAAAGGAGCTCTTTCCAAGATGATGTAACTCTGGACTTCTTCTCCAGCGACCTCGTGTCCCACCTGTCTTACCCGTGTGTGTGTCTAACCTGGCAGGTTCCCCCATCATCAGAGCGGCACCATCACCCTCAAGAGGAGCCTCATTCTCTCCAGCCGACACGGCATCCGGCGAAAGCTGGTCCGGCAGCTCGGGGAGCACAGGCGGGTCTACCAGTGCAGCATCTGCAGCAAGGTCTTCCAGAACAGCAGCAACCTGAGCAGGCACGTGCGCTCACATGGTGAGTCCCTGCGGCCACGCCTCTGGGTGGGCGTCTGGGGGTGGGGAGTTGGGGATGGGGGCGCCTGCGGGGATGGGGGTGCCTTGAGGGGATGGGGGAGCCTTGGGGGTTGGGGACACCTCAGGGGCCGGGGATGGGGGCGTCTGGGGGATGAGGGTACCTGGGGGGACAGTGATGGGGGCACCTTGAGGGGTAGGAGAAAGGGGAGGCCGCCCGTCTCCAGGCCCTCTTCTGCCTCAGTGTCGGTGCAGGGCTGCCTGTCTGAGCAGGGGGCTGGGCAGCATGTCTGAGGTGGGCCCCGTGGTTTCCGAGCTCACCTGGAGAAGAGAAGCAGCTCTTTTCTGGTTATTCCTTAGGTGACAAGCTGTTTAAATGTGAGGAATGTGCAAAGCTGTTCAGCCGCAAGGAGAGTCTGAAGCAGCACGTTTCCTACAAGCACAGCAGGAACGAGGTGGGTGAGCGGACTGGGCTCTTTCTGGAGACAGAGGAGAACAGATCACACTGAAGCAAGAGTCACGAGAGAGGGGCGGGGGCCCGGGGCCTGGGCAGGTGCGGACAGGGCTCGGGGCGAGCCGGGAGGGTGCGGGCGGCGGACGTGGGCAGTGAGGGCACCTGAACGTGAGATTCTCTTCCTAGGCCACGGGGTGGCCAGACTGAAAATTGTTCATGTCCCTAAGCTGGGCAGGAGGGCTGGAGAGGAAAGGGTCGTGAGCCACACACGCTGGGCGGTGGGTGAAGAGGCTCCCCTTGGAGGAGGGCGGCCTCGCCGCACCTGCCGCCGGCCCTCCTCTCACCACGGCCCCTCCCGCCAGGTGGACAGTGAGTACAGGTACCGGTGCGGCACCTGCGAGAAGACCTTCCGCATCGAGAGCGCCCTGGAGTTTCACAACTGCAGGACAGGTGAGCGGCCGCCCGGCCCGCGCCGCCAGAGCGGACTCTGATGCCCGACCGGGTGGGAACCGTGCGCCTCCGCGGGGAGTCAAGGTGGATCTCACAGCCTCTCCTTCGACGTCCTCCTCCGTTCCGTGTGCTTTCAGGCGGCTGTTACTCACAGGTGGAAATGTCCCGTGTAAAAAGGAGTTTATGTCTGACTTCCTGTTATTCCACATGTTCCACTGGCCCACGTGTGAGAAGCAGGGGCTTTCATCCTCCCTGCGGCCGTGAGCGGCCGTGAGCGGCCGTGTAGGATTTGTTCTCCGGGCCAGAGAAGCACGCGGAGAGGTGGGGTGATGGCTGGGGGCGGGGACTTCTGCATCTTTGTCAGCTGGACCTTTCTTAACTGTCTGCTCTCCTCTGTCCCTGGATCCTGGACCCAGGCAGGGCCTGGCTGCTCCCAGGAGACCGTTTTTGCTCTGAGCCTGCCTGTCTGGGGATCCACACGTGAGAGAGAGCCTCATGTGCAGTTAAAGCCGGTGTGCTGGGACCAGCCTGTGGCTGGGAGGGGGTTCTCTCTGGGCCTGCACAGGGGTCTCAGGTCCTGTCTCTGGCCAAGCGGGTGGCTGGCATGCACCTGACGTATAAATCCCCGTGTGCGGCCAGGGGAACCAGTGGAGGATGCCCCATCCTGTCCCTGAGGCTGTCTCCCTGTGGGTCGTGGGTGGAGGTACATGGCCTCGCTTCCTACCCAGGGAGGACAGAGGTGGGGGTGGTCACTCCTTCCTCTGGGAGCCATCATACACCGGGTGGGAGGCAGGGGCCTGGGGACCAGTGGCAGTTGGCTTCGAGACCTATCAGATTCACCTTTGACTCTGAACCCCCTTCCCATGGAGCCTGTGTGTGCAGCGCTCGCACCTCTGTGCTGCTTCTCGTTAAGACGCCGGCCACCCCGCATCTCTTGGGGAGCCCTTAACCCCGTCACCCAGCGCATTACCTGAATCTCCACTGCTGGCGTCCAGCGTCTGCTCCTGCAGCCTCCGCCATATTTCTGTTTGGTTCAGTTTATCGTTCCGCTTTGAGGGCTCCTGTTTGAAACCACGCCTGTCCCCTTCATCTGCGGGGCCTGCTCCCACAGTGGGGCTTCTCTGAGTGGCCGGTGAGTCTGTTTCACCTGAGCTCCAGCTGCTCTGCGGGGTCCGTCAAGGCATGGAGTGGCCTCGGAAGCTTCCAGATGAACTTCCAGCATGTGACCCCACCTGCTTTCTGAGCCCTGCATCCCAGGTGTTCCCAACCATTTCCCCACTGTTTCCTCTGATGCCCTGTCTGTCGGATGGGCCTCTGCTGTATTTGTTGACGGAAGCAGGATGGCGCCCCGTGTGGCCACGCTTGGTTCTGCAGGAGTGCAGGGGGCGCCGTCAGACTGCAGAGATGCCACATCCTGTCAGGGTCTTGGGTGAGGCCGACCCTCAAAGTCCAGGAAGAGAGGATGTCCTCTTTTTACCTTTATTTCTCTGGCCACAAGTGAAACAAAGTAATAAAAGAAGTCAGAGCAGCGGTTGCTACACGTCAGCAAAAGATTCTGTTAAACCAGACGTTTGTCTGTCTTCATTGTATAGGAAGAACCAAGCAGCCCGGAATTGAAATGCAGTTTCTAATTTCAAAGGTTAGATGTTTTGTCTGGAAAACAACGGATGAAGCTGGCAACTGAGCTCATCTGCACACTGTTGCTATCTGCACACTCTGGCACTTTCTTACGCTATTCACGTGCAGAGGTGTCATCCGTAGACCATTAAGTCAAGGGTTTGTGCAGTGTTGGGGAGACGCTCTGAAATGAGTAGTCTGATAGGTTTTCTCAAGCTGTCACTGAGTGGGGCCTGTCCTGGTGTGGCCAGGCGCTGGTGTAACTCAGCTAAATGGCCCTCAGGCAAGACAGGGCCCCTCAGCCTCCCGTGTAGCGGCTTCCCCCGAAACCCACCATCCCATCTCCGATGACCCTGCGCCCCTGCCCTGCACCCGAGCCCATGTGTGGGGCTGCACCTCGCAGGCCCTGTAGTTTACCAGCCTTGAGACCAAAGAAAGAGGCTGGGGCCAGCGACAGAGTCCTCAGTGGTTTATTGGACAGAGTACCTTACACAGAGGATCCTGCAGCAACACCACACTGTGGGTGGCACACGAAGGCAGGACACGCAACAGCCTCCGCTCCTCGGGGGAGAGAGCGGCTGCGGCTGTTTACGGGGGATTGACGTCAAGCGGGCTCATCAGGTACTGGGGAAGCCGGCAGCGGGCTAACGACCAGCGCTGGGCAGATGCTCCCCTTCGGTAAACTGGCAGGTGGCTCTGTGCTGGCCTAAGGACCAGGACAGGCACTAGGTGGGGCCAGGGGCAGGCAGTTCACATGGGCAGGCATGGGTGAAGCAGGGGCTGGTCGAGCAGGAGTGGACACAGAGCAGGAGGACAGCCATCGTGGCAGGCCTGATCGTACACCACATAATAGGCATCCGTCCTCAGTTGCTCCGTTTTGTTAAGACGTGAGTGTGGACCTGGGTCGAGGGCAGCGGGAGCGTGGGTGGGAGAGGCTGTCCTTGAGGCTGTCTGCATTCCTGAGCTGGTGACCTGTGGATACCACGGCAGGGCAAGCCACTCGTGGTGACAGCCTGGGCGCTGGACGGCTGCTTCCAGCCCGCTCTCACCAGGCGGAAGCCACATCTGCACCACGGAGAACAGTTGGCAGTGGGCTCCCTCCATGTACCAAGAGGGACTCCTCTTGGAGAGAAAGCTGAGTCCAAGGGCAACACGTGCACCTTCCACGCTGCTGGGGCCCAGGGCCAGTGGGGCCACCTGCCCAGGCTGGGGGCTCACCTGTGTGGGTGGGAGGGGTCTTTGGTGACCTGAGGGAACAGCACAGTAAGGTGTGGCCCTTGCCTCTGGTGGTCCCAGTCCTAAGAATCCGTGCTGAGGAAGTCGAGCAGGAAAGGAAAAAAAAAAACTTGCATTACTGAGGATCACTAAGTCACCTACACTGTCAAAAATAATGAAGTCAACAGTGATACATGAGATGGGTGGGATGTTACGTAGCCACTAAAACACGCACAGGCATGTTTGTCTGAGAAGCACACGTCCTGCACACGCACACACGTGGGTCACACGTGGGTGCGGGGGGCCGTGCAGACCCCCTCCACGAGGGACCCCACCTGCGCCGCATGTCAGTGTCACCTGGGAGAAGTTAAAACAGCTGCTGAGGCCTGAGCCCCCGGGGCATCGGGCAGGGGCTGGAGGCGTTTTGGTTCTAACTGCTGCCTGGGGAGGGCGCCGGGTGGGGGCTTCCGGTGGATGGAGGCCGGGGATGCTGCTTGACGTGCGGTGCGCAGGATGGCCCCACCCTGGAGAACGATCCGGCCCAGTGGTCACCAGTGCCCAGGCTGAGATTCCTGGACGTGGAGGCCCACTGTGCAGCCATGAGTGAGACCCCCAGTTAGAACCACTATAGAAAATGAACCTCTGCCTTCAGTCTCTGGGATTTGTGCACTTTGCAAACATTTATGGACTCTGGGGACTGATCAGTGGGCCAGAGCCAAGGACCCAGAAGTTAGGGTGACAGAGTGTGTCCTTAGGCCCTTGCCCTGGAGGACACACACCTGTGTCATGCCCACCTGCACAGGTGACAAGGGCCAGGGCCCCTGGGGCTGCGGGAAGGCCAGTGGGCAGTGAGGGCTCCCTTCTGGGGCTGGTTTAGGTGACATGTCCTGGAAGGAGCAAGGTGGGCATGGTAGGGGAGGGGGAGCAGAGAACAAGTCAGAGCGGAGAGTGCGGGCTGATGGCCTGTTCTGGGTGAAGCCCTGAGACCCCCAGACTGGGGCAGAGGCAGACAACCAGTGAGGTGCCCGATGGCTCTGCTGGTCGTGCCCCCGGGGGCAGGCCTGGCTGGCTGTGGTTGGGGGCGGGATGGTGGGGAGCCGAGGGGATGCTCTGGGCGCCTGGAGGGAGAGAGCAGAGGGGACTGTCAGAGGCTCTGGGGGGAGGCAGTTTGGCTCCTTTAAGGGGGGACTGGAGGTGAGGCCAGGACACTGGGATGTGGGTATTTCTGGAGGCTTTGTTGTGGGGGAGGGGTGTGTTTGGCGGGGGGGTGGGATGCATGTCTACTAAAGGGGGGCCTCAGAACAAGACAGTTTTGCTTACAGGTAGGAGAAATAGGGGGTGTTTATGTGCCGTGGGGAAGGAGCCTGGGGAGGGCAAGATGAGAGGGAAGGGGCAGGGGATGGTGGGCTTCGGAGGAGCAGGTGCAGGGCTGAGCCTGCGGCGGGGAAGAAGGTGGCTCCTCTGAGGCTGGGGGGAGCAGGGACGGGGGCTGCAGTCAGGTCGGCAGAGGTGGGGAGGGCCCAGGACAGCTGTGGTTCGGGCCTCTTTCCTTGCCAGGAATCCCAAGATTCTGTGGGTGATGCGTGATGCGTGATGCGTGATGCGTGATGCGTGATGCGCGGGGAGGAGGGCGGGTGCGGCTTCGTGGACAAAGATGATCTGAATGTCCGCTCTGCCTGTCGGGACTCGGCTGGCTCAGGCCTGGCTTGGCCCGGGGCTCCGTCAGCTCAGGTGGTACTGTTTCTGGGCCTCCTCCAGCTCGGCCATTATTCACCTGAGTCTCAACGGCAGTCCCAAGGCCCGAGGCTGAGCCTGCCCTCGGCGTCATTTACCTAAATGTTGCCTCTTGTTTGCTTCTTTGACAGATGACAAGACGTTCCAGTGTGAGATGTGTTTCAGATTCTTCTCCACCAACAGCAACCTTTCCAAGCACAAGAAGAAGCATGGGGACAAGAAGTTTGCTTGTGAAGTCTGCAGCAAGATGTTCTACCGCAAGGACGTCATGCTGGACCACCAGAGGAGGCACCTGGAAGGTGAGCGCGCCTGCGTGGTCGGGGATGCGGGCCCCGCCCCCGTGTGCGCGTCCCGCCCCCGTGTGCGCACCCGGCCCCGTGTGCGCGTCCCGCCCCCGTGTGCGCACTCGGCCCCGTGTGCGCGTCCCGCCCCCGTGTGCGCACCCGGCCCCGTGTGCGCGTCCCGCCCCCGTGTGCGCACCCGGCCCCGTGTGCGCGTCCCGCCCCCGTGTGCGCACTCGGCCCCTTGTGCGCGTCCTGCCCCCGTGTGCGCACCCGACCCCGTGTGCGCATCCCGCCCCCGTGTGCGCATCCCGTCCGACCCCATGTGCGCACCCGGCCCCGTGTGCGCGTCCCGCCCCCGTGTGCGCATCCCGTCCGGCCCCGTGTGTGCATCCCGTCCGACCCCATGTGCGCACCTGGCCCCGTGTGCGCGTCCGCGAGGCACCACCCAATGGGAGTCCGCTTACAGCGTCCGGCGTTGGTCGGTGCTGCTGGAAGCATCCTAAATGCTCCACCGCGGGGAAGTTGAGAAAACTAGACTGTAGGACTGAACGGTATGCAGTCATTAAAAGTGTGTTCTCAAAGAGTTTTTAAATTTAGAATGGTGAGGAAATGCTTTCAATATGACAGAAAGTAGGAGAAAAGCAGCGTATGGAATGTCACGTGGGGTCTGCTTACAGCTGTGTGCGAGGAACAGAAATGTTCCAGGCGGATGCTGTGGGTGGGGCCACCAGTGATTTCCCCCTTATTCCTCCTGCTCTGTTTCCCGAGGGGCCCCCGATGACCCTCGCCCTTTGTAGTGGGCTTGGGGCACCTGGGGGCTGCCTGTCCAAGTGGTGGGTTTATGAGCGGCCAGGCCAGGAGAAAGATGGACTCCGTTGGGGTCGGTAATGGGGTGCGATGAAGGAATGAGGCAGAACTGGAAATGAGGCGTGGGATGCACGTGACCCCGCAGGGCAGACCCTGAGCTGTGCCAGCAGCAGCCCGGAGGAGAGGGCAGGGGCATTGGGCAGGGAGCGTGACCTGGGCCGCCGGTGTGTTCTGAGCACTGTCCCCAACCGGGGGGTTTTCTCAGAGCCTGCTCAGACCCTCTGTGAAAACAGCATTTTAGTTTAGTAATCCTGATTTTAACCCTAAAAGCCACCACCCTCTTGCCGACCAGCCCTCTGTAAGCGACGCTCACTGAGCAGAGCACCTTCCTATGAAGTCTGAAAAAACTCAGTTTACATAGAATTGCAAAAGAAGTATATGAAGGTTGGGGGGAAAAGTAAGAAAATGAGGTCGTGTGTGAAGTCTGACCGGTCCACGCAGATGTGTGTACACACCTGTCACCACAGCCTTTAAAATAAACCTGGAGTGGCGTCCTGCGTCACCTCAGCACCCTGCCTTTTTACCTGGCTGTCCTTAACGTGGTTTCATGAGCCCTGCCCCCTTCCTTCTGTGAGCCGGTGGGGCACTGAGGGCCTATCCAGCCAAACCTCGTGTCCACTTACAGCTGGGTGGTCTCGGTCACCTCCTGGGCCTCCATTTCCTCCCCAGTGCAGTGGGGATGGTCACTGTACCTGGCCCGCTGGGCTGGTTGGACTGGACCCCAATCAGAGAGCCCCAGGCAGGCCCACAGGTGCCACCATTGTGGCTGAAAGTCAGGTGTTTCTTGACTGACATAAACCTGGGCTGCAGAAGGATGGATCAGGGTGTCCAGGCCATGAGAGAGGGACTTCTCTCTTTTATTCAAAGATTCCCTGTTCCATGTGAACTTCTAAGTCTGTTTTGATACCAATTATGAACAGTTATGCCTTAAAACCATAGAGATTTTGTTATTGTCTGACTTTTTACCTTGATCCTGATTCGGCTGATTTAATTTGAAGGATGAATATTAGTATCTTTTAAATTAAAATGCGTGCCTGCTCACAGCCGCCTACAAGAACCTCACCTTTGCCTGAGCTGTTTAAGCACAGATACCTTCCTTAATAGTAGCTCATTACAACTCCTCTACCTATAAAACTCAAGATGCTCGCTGCCCTGGTATTTCCAAGTTTCAGGCGCAAGGCCTGGGAGCCCATGGGCAGCCTGCGTCCTCTCCCTGGGGCCCCGGGTAGGAGCAGTGGGTAGACTGATCTGTCATGTACAAGTGACACCGATCGCTTCTTGGTCCCACTCGTGGGCATCCCTGTCCTGCGTCCAGCTGGAGGTGACCCAGCCGATGTGGAAGTGGCCAGGCGCTCCCCGTCCCACGTGCGCTGACTCTCTGTCGGGCGGGTGGGGTTTCAGGAGTGCGGCGGGTGAAGAGAGAAGACGTGGAGGCTGGCGGCGAGAACCTGGTCCGCTACAAGAAGGAGCCGTCAGGATGCCCGGTGTGCGGCAAGGTAACGCGCCAGCTGGGTTTTCTTTAGGGAAACTCAGAGCTCTCCCCACTGCACATTGGTGGGAAGGAATGTTTAGGGTCACAGCGGATACTCGGGTGTCCAGAGCCACAGCACCCCTCACTCAGTCCTCTTGTCTTCTGCTCTCTTGCCTTCGGGGTGGGCCTCCAGTGAAGGAGCTGAGGAGTGGGTGCTTCTCCTGACAGCCTCCTCTCCCCTTGGCCATGATTTTTCACCGATGCTGCCCTGGCACTCATGCTCTGTCTCTAGTACCCTGTGCCATGTCCTTGTGGTAAAGGAGGCAGGACAGCCCGGGTTTATTTTCCTGGTCAATGCCGATCCCCCCACAGCATTTTCAAGTGAGGGACTGACCCAGCCACGGCCACATGCTCTTTGTACTTTCCATCGATGCCAGCACCTCAGTGAGCATATCTGTTCAGGGCATCCGAGCTGGCTGTCAGAGGGGGCTGAGTCCTTGGCAGACCCTGAATGTCCAGAGTGCACGGCCCATCAGAGCAGCCGGGCCACATCCAACAGCGAGCACTGGTCAGAACCACGTGGGGAACCCTGCCCGGAAGCTCCCGTCCAGGCCACGTCAGCTGGCCATGTGAAATGGTGGTGGTCTTTGCCAACAGGCTCCTGGTCTCAGCTGGAAGTGCAGTTACTTGTTCCTCCCATGACTCAGGTTGCCGAGTCTTTCAGCCACGTGCAGTCCACATGAGCCCCGTGGCCCTGGAGGGACAGGGCACCCTCAGCCCCCTCCAGGTCCCGAGGGTGGAGAAGCAAAGGCCTTGGGTAGACGGGCGGCTGTGACTTGGCCCGGCCTGCCGGCACACGGCAACACTGCCAGATGTTTTGACCTTTTCAAGAGAAAACGGAAATCTGTGTTTTTATGAGAAATTTCCTGTTATTTTTCAAACCACAAAGCAGACAGGTCAGCAGAGTGGCATGGCCTGTGGGCCCCAGGTTGGGGCTCTGACTTAGTGTGGGTTTGGGGGCCAGTGAGGCTAGAGGGAAATGGGGAGCTGGTGCAACAGAACACATACCAGAGCCCAGTGGCCGGGCCCCATCAAGCCCGGGTAGGGGTGGTAGAGGCTAGGTTGGCCCCATGTCTAAGCTAGGCACTTGCTGACCGCTGGGACGGAGCCTGCACCCTGTGTCCAGCCCATCCTCCCACGCAGCCTCCCTGAGCTCCATCTAGGGGCTGTTGGCCCCACGTCACCTGCAGAACGGCTTCTCTTTCATTCGTCTGTTGCATTCTCTTCCTGCGAGGCTTGATGAGCTATAGATCTGCTTTCTGGGTTATTTGGCCGTCGGGAAGGCTGTCCGGATGGAGACTCTCAGATCAGTGGGGACCTGGGGGTGTTCTCTGCTGCCCGTCTTGTCCACTGAGCTCTGCTGGTGGACACGGGGCCACATCGGACCTGTGGGCCACCGTGTCCCCAGCCTGGCCCCAGTGGGTGAGCACTGAGTAAATGAGTCCCCACACCCATCATTTCTGGAAATACCAAGAAGTTGGGAGAAGTGATAGGAATTATGCGTGAAATAACGGAGCACAACTGAGGATGTAACTCTTTGATACCCACTTTCAGAAAACCGTAGCAGTTTCTGTGACTCACTGTCTTGGTAGGCCCTGTCCTGGTGAAATATTTAAGTAAGCTGAATAAAACTGAGCTGAATACTCTTTGTAGTGAAGGCTGGATGATGGTTAATTGTGTATGTAATGTAAGCACCGATTGAAATGATTAAACCGTCCTGATTGTAACACTAAGTGATTATTTGTGTATCTCGCTGAGTTGCTGCAACTCAAACTTTGCAGGTAAACGTGCTGCGTTTTTGTGTTCAGTTACGGTTCTCAGTGAGGCCCGACGTGCACGTAGCAGGCTTCCCCACCCCGAGCTCTCCTGCCCGCAGGTGTTCTCCTGCAGGAGCAACATGAACAAGCACCTGCTGACCCACGGCGACAAGAAGTACACCTGTGAGATCTGCGGGCGCAAGTTCTTCCGTGTGGACGTGCTCAGGGACCACATCCACGTCCACTTCAAGGTTTGCAGGCATCGAGCGCAGAGGTGGGGGGCGGGGCGCGGGGGGCAGGGCCCGCCCCCGGGCAGGCTCGGCTGCTGCGATGCTGCCCTTCAGATAAGCCCTCAGGAGTGTTGTTCCTCGTGCAGCCCACCTGCAGGGCTCGAGTTAAAATCCCTCCGTGCTAGGTACCTCCCAAGAGAAGAGAAAGAGTCGGGATGGGGGCGTTTGCTTCCCTCCCTGCCTTTGAGGCCCTGACTTAGGGGAGTGGGGCGTCCCAGGCGACCCGAGGGAGCGGTTTGCGTCTGATGTTCCAATAACTGGTTAAAGCTCCCGCCAGGCGTGTTAGAAATCGGCCATGGTGACTGTTTTCCAGGACATCGCGCTAATGGATGACCACCAGAGGGAAGAGTTTATCGGCAAGATTGGGATCTCCTCGGAGGAAAATGATGATAATTCTGACGAGAGCGCAGACTCGGAGCCTCACAAGTACAGCTGCAAGAGATGTCAGGTAACCAGACTGTGGCCTTCACGGGCCTGGGGCTGCCCGGAAAGGAGGCTTATGCTGCAGGGCTGCTGGCCTGCAGGGGCTTGGGTGTGGGGGCCTGCCTCCCAGACTTCCTGGAAGGCGCCCCAAGTCTCGTTGCTTCTCAGGACGGTGGGTGTGGGTCTCACCCCGACAGGCAGACCACCGTCTCAGAGCAGTCTGGCCCACCATGCCTGTGTGGCTGACCCGGGGAGATCCGTGTCTGCAGGGCTCCTCTCTCCTCCTCCTTCACCTCTGCCTGCCCCACGGACGGCAGGGGGCCTTGCTTAGAGGGGCGTTTTGTTTCTGAGGACCCAGTGCTCCCCGTCTTCACGGCATGTATGGGCCTTGTCTCTGGGGCTTCACTGCTCCAGGAGCCGCGGTCTCTTTTCCTGCCCAGCACAGGTTCCTGTGTTCTACACGGGCCTTGGCACCTGTGCACCTGTCAGGGGCATGGGCGAGAGACAGAGGTCAGGTGGGTGGGTGAGTGGAGAGGAGGAGGGTTCTGGAAGCCGGCCAGGAGGGTGCACCTGCTGGGAGGTACAGGAGGACCTGGGGTCCGTTTGTTACACTCCCCCGGCCTCACGGTTTGGCCTGGCGCGGGCCCTGCCCAAGGGAGTCCCTTCCTCTTCTGCTGGGGAGTGGGCTCTCACCGGCGTCTCGGGCGCCTGGGTGCGCGGCGGGGCAGCATCAGCTGCGGAGGTCCCGGGCTGAGTGCACACGTGTGAACCGAGTGCGTGTCCGCAGCTCACCTTTGGCCGCGGGAAGGAGTACCTGAAGCACATCATGGAGGTGCACAAGGAGAAGGGCTACGGCTGCAGCATCTGCAACCGCCGCTTTGCCCTGAAGGCCACTTACCACGCCCACATGGTCATCCATCGCGAGAACCTGCCGGACCCCAACGTGCAGAAGTGAGGCCTCCTGGGCGGGAGTCCGGCGTCCGGGGTAGTGCGGAGGGAGGGCTGCTTCCTCGCAGAGAGGCAGGCGCTCTAACGAGCCGTCTGGAGCACAGAGCAGCTTCCGTCTCCTGCGGGAGCCCTGGGCCGGGCCAGGTCAGGGGAAGCGCTAGCCTTGCTTGTTCCCTAGGCCTTCAGTCCCCTCCCAGCTCGCACCCTCTCCTGGACTCACCACACGGGAGGCCGCGTTGCAGGCCTGCCTACATACAACCAGAGACCCTTTCCCCCACAGTTATTAGGTTTCAAGAATGCCGGTCCCACATCTGGCTACAGCCTGTAATCAATGCTGTGTGTCCCAGCGAGTCAGCCGACAGCCTTGTTTAAAGCTTATTAGTCTGCTGGGGCTGCCGGGTGGGTGGTGTGAACGCAGAATAGCGTTATCCCAGTGCTGGAGGCCGGAGGTTCTAGATGGAGCAGGGCTGGTTCCCGCTGTGGCGGTGAGCGAGGGTCTGGTCCAGGCCTGTCTCCTTGGCTTTTGGATGCTGCCTTCTCCTTGTGTCCTCGTGGCCTCCCACCTGTGCATGCCTCTGTGTCCCTGTTTATAAGGACACCAGCCATACTGGATTAGGGCCCACCCTAGCGACCTCATTTTTGATTTGACCCCTGTAAGCACCCCATCTCCAAGCACAGTCACGTTTTGAGGTGCTGGGAGCCAGGACTCCATAGTGTGAATTTGGGGGGGGGCACAGTTCAGGTCACACGGAGGCTAACATCTCTGGGTCCCTCATCACCCATGTATCCGTGGCACCATTTTAGCCCACCTGCTGTTAGAGGCGCCTGGGAAAGTGCATCCTGCTGCTGCGGGCCCCGCGGGGCCGTGCGGCCCATCCTGAGGCTGCATCTGGTTTCAGGTACATTCACCCCTGCGAGATATGCGGGCGGATCTTCAACAGCATCGGGAACTTGGAGCGGCATAAGCTCATCCACACAGGTAGCCTTTCGCAAGAGGATGCGGCGCCCGCGCTGCGGGAGCCCCTCCCACCCCTCCGGCACCGCCCTGGCCCCCGTGCTGCTCCTGGCGGAGGAAGGGAGGGCTCCGCGGGCCCTGCTCCCCGCTACGGGCGGGGCCGTGCCTCTCCTGCATGTGGTGCCCACGGGTACGGAGTTCCAGGTCTGCAAGTTGGACGTGTTTGCTTCCCAGGTGTGAAAAGCCACGCCTGTGAGCAGTGTGGGAAGTCCTTCGCCAGGAAGGACATGCTGAAGGAGCACATGCGCGTGCACGACAACATCCGCGAGTACCTGTGCGCCGAGTGCGGGAAAGGTGAGTGCGGGCGCCCTCGGGCGGCGGCGGCGGGGAGAGGCGCGCGGGCCGCGGCGGGGGTCGCTCAGACCGGAGTCGTTTTCAGGAAGACAAAACGTGAAGTCTTTCAGTGAGGATCCAGATGAAAAATAAAGCAGCCAAAGGTAGAAAGACGGCATAAAATCAAGGCACAAGTAAACCGTTTTAAAAGTAGGGAAATGGTGCAGCGTATGATTGTTTAAAGTCGCCGAATGGCCTGAGTGTAGATGCAGAATCGTCGCTGGTAGTGACTACTGACTAGAACCAGCTGTTAATTAAGACGCGGATTACGATGGCTTTATTCTGAGCAGGTGAAATTAGTTAAATAAACCTATTAATAAAATATCTCACATCAGTAAGTGTAATGAGGGGAAAAGAGATAATCCCAGTACATGGTAAAATTTTAACCCATTTCTGTTTAAAAACAAACCCAAACTGTCAGGAGGCCCCGGAGCAGTGGCTTCTAGCGGCGCCTGGTGCTGTGTGCAGGGGGCAGTGGCAGGGCCACCCCAACTCGGTTACAGGATAAGCCAGAGTCAACTGCTTTGCCTTTAAGATCTTTTTAAAATTTAACGTTCAGTTTTATTTGTTCCTTTATTTTCTTTTTAAAATTAAACAGAAAAGTTTGAAGGAAACACCAACACCCTGGAATTCCATTCACTGGATAACCCCCATGAGACAGATAAGATTACGTGTAAAAGGCTAAAAGAATTAAATGCAGAGAAAAGCAGAAAGTGAAAAGTTCTCTTTCCCCTGACCCTGGGCCGCAGTCCTAGAGGTGACAGTTTCTCCTCCGTTCTCCAGAATAACTCTATGAGGCATGTAGATTATCTGATTGAAAAAGCACCTAGCTGAAAAAAAATTCTTTTTGAATGACACAAATGGGTATGCCAAATAAAGTTATCCCCACCTCGGATCGCAGTAACAACCTTCAAAAGAACCCTTTAATCCTTGGCATGAACATTTCTAGAGGTTTCTCCACGTGTCTTAGTGACGGCCATGCTAGCTGGGGCTCCAGCGCCATCTTTGCCCCAGCTCTTCCAGCCTTTCCCCCCAGGGCGAGAACAGGGTAAATCTGGGGGTGGGGGCGGGCCCCCAGGTGGGCAGGGAGCAGCCACACCTGAGCCCTGGGTGCAGCTCGTCAGGCCAGGCAGGGCAGAGGGCACAGAGGTCAGGGTCACGTCTTGTATTAGATACACTTTTATATTTGAAATGTATTGAATGTTCAGTTTCAGGATTTCTGTCATGAATTTTGAACACTTCCAATAAAATGCTGGTGTCAGTACTTGGGTTACCATATTCATTGTACATAATCCTCAAATAAAATGTCGGTGGTGGTTTTGCTTTCACATTCTGGTCACTGGCACGTGCAAGCAGCTGCTTGCGCTGCCCTGTTCTTTCCGTACCTTGCTTTTTATTTACTTAAGTATCCAGCGTGGTGATCTTTTCGTATCAGAACAGGCAAATACTGCCCTAATTTTTCTCTCAAAACCTTGGCAAATTTCCTTCCTGTGGATTCTGCCACCAGACCCTTTTATTTAGGTACTCGGGGTTTTTTGGTGCGCAGTCTTTCATCACTGCAGGCAGTGTTGCAGGAAGTGCTCTCGCATAATGTTACTTTAGATTATTTCCCTAAAAATTCTAGACCCGACTAGGCCTTGTTCCAGCGAGGGGCTGTAGAAGCGATGTGAGCCATGCCACCTGGTGGCCAGGGCCTGTGCACCACGCCCCGTGGGCTCTGTGTGGAGCATTCGTAGCCGGGGATACGCGGGAAAACACCTTGTTCAGAACACGGTGTGCCATGAGGTGCTCAGGACAGACCCCCCAGATGGCTGGGTGACCTGTGTGGGGAAACCGCCAGGCCCTGAGCGGTGGAAGGGGTGCCCGTTCCAGGTGCGGGAATTCTCGGTGCTTAAAAAGTACCTGTTTTCCCTGGAGTAAGACGTGAATGTGACGCAGACTGAGTCACAGTCCCAGCAGAGAGCGCCTTACGACTTCCACACGTGGCAGTCACATTTATTTTAAAACTGCTCAAGGTATTTTTTTAAATTGAGAAAGATGAGCATGATTGATGCTGGCTGTGATGGGGAGGTCAGAACGGGGGTGAAATTTATTGTGTCTTTCCTCCTGTGCATTTTCTGTGTTTTTTAGAACCATGTATACTTTTGTAGTTTAGGGTAAGTTCATTTTAGACACACGGGGAGAAAGCGGCCGGTTTAGGGCAGGACAGCAAAGACCTTTCTGTTCATTTACTCCCTGAGTGCTGACCCAGCGTAAAATGTGTGGGAGTATCTGCCACTGCACTGCTTGTGACAGAGGACTGCCTGAAACACCAAGGGATTAATTACATCGGCCTCTGGGCCTTTGCACTGGCTTTTCCCCCCCGCTAGGAATGCTGTTCCCCCAAGTAGCTCTCAGCCCCCTCCCACACTTCTTCCAGGCCACTTTTTTAGATGCCCTGAGGCCCCACGTTATGAGCCAGTGCCAGGCTGCCTCCACGCGCTCCATCCCCACCCCTGCTTTATCCTGCTCGTCTTTCCCTCATGTGATGCTCTGCCTTCACTTGTTTGCCCCTCTCCACATGAAGCTGGGGACTCAGTGTGGTTCACTGCTCAGCCTCCAGCACTTGGAGCAGTGCCTGCCCGTGGCAGGAGCTCAGGGGTCTGTTAATGAGCAAATGCAAGCCATGAAAGCAATACGAGGGTCAGGTTCATCTTGGCTGAACAAGTATCAGCTGATGAGGCCAACGGAGGTGGACAGAGGGTAGGGATTGGGAGATGTGAAGCCGCCCAGGGTGCTCCCAGGAGTGTGTCCGGCGCCAGCGTGACCCGGGAGGGTGGTCCGGGCTGCCTGAGCTCACGCTCTGGGCCGACCTCTTGTTGCCTGTAGTTTTTTTCACTATGAGTGTGTAATTTTCTTTTTAACCCCAAAGATAAATAATTTTTTAAGGGTCCCCCTCGCCTCTAGCCCCTGCAGCCCCACACCCTCCCTTCCTGTGCAGCATCGCTCACCTAGTGGGTCTCCCTGGGCTCAGACCCTCCATCCCTAATTCAGACCCTGAGCCAGGGTCACCCCTTCTTCAGCACCTGACTTAGTGAGGTTGTAGCTTATTTCATTGCCTTCAGCAAAGATTGACTCTGTGACATTAAACTAAAGGTAGGTTAAAGTCCATGTTTAGCCTTAGAGCGTCTAATCTTCATTAACGTTTACATCATGAAGATCAACAGCAAACCTCAGGAGACCTGGACGTGGCTTGCCAGAAGATTTGGTTGGGTCCCAGTGGTTAGATTTGGCACATTTCCCCACCGCTCCCGTTGTTGGCGAGCACTGACCATCAGGGCTGGGTGGTCACTGACCAGATGGGCTGGCCAGACGTCGACAGTAAATCCCTAAGGGCCTCTGAGGGCACCGCTGCTCGCCTCGCCACTGATGGAGGGGTCGTCTTGAAGGCATGTCCCCTGCACCCTGCCCTTCCTCTTTTCGGGTTCCACACTCACCCAGACCTGTGCCTGCCCTGGGGGCTGGGGGGCGGGGCTGGGGCGCATGCTCTGTCGGAGGTGGGCGGACACTGGAGGGGGTGCAGGGGGCAGGAACCGTCAGTGGGCGGGGCGTGGGCACTGTCGGTGGGCGGGGCGCGGGGCGGGGGCGTGGGCACTGTCGGTGGGCGGGGCGCGGGGGCGCTGGGGCGCGAGGGCGCGAGGCCGCGTGGGCACCGTCCGGGTGTCTGCGGGCGCCAGCTCCAGGCGGCCCTGGAAGCCGCAGCGCGCTGACCTGCTCCGCCCCGCAGGCATGAAGACCAAGCACGCGCTGCGCCACCACATGAAGCTGCACAAGGGCATCAAGGAGTACGAGTGCAGGGAGTGCCACCGCAAGTTCGCGCAGAAGGTCAACATGCTCAAGCACTACAAGCGGCACACGGGTGAGTCGCGCTTCCCAGCCTGGCGAGGAAACGGCACCGGGAGAACCGCCGCTGCTCCTCACTGTCTTTAGCTCCCGACAGGCTGCAGTCTTTCTGGCCGAGCCCCCAAGAGTCGGTTAAGTAGCCGATTTCTCAGAAGCTACTCCTCCCCGCCGGTGCCTGCGTCCCTGCACACGCCGGGGGAGCCCAGGTCACCCCGCAACTTGTGGTCCTCAGTGTCCTGACGTTCTGCTCGGCCATTTCCCTGCGGGAGCGTGTGCCCAAGCACAGATCGGGGCCCAAGCCCTGTGTGCACACTGGTCATCATGTCGTCGTCCGGACAGGAGACACTGGGCCATCTTCAGTGTCCATCAGTAGGGCAGTGGCTAAATTGTGGTGTGTCTGCCAGAAAGGACAATGCGTTTCTTACAAGTGATGAGATGTATATGTTAATTTACATAGAAATTTATGATACGGTGGGAGAAAAGCCGGCCTATACAGCAAATGAGTTCATTTTTTATGAAACATTTGTATGTGGGTAAATGTGTGTGTGTAACAGAGAATTCAGATAGATGGCGTATGAGAGAAGGTTGTCCCTGGGTGATGGAGTGGTTCTGAAGTTCCTGGCAGGAGCCTCTAGTTGCTTCTGTGTCCTCTCTGAAATGGACTTGAGGGGGAGGGTACAGCTCAAGTGGTAGAGTGCATGCTTAGCATACACAAGGTCCTGGGCTCAATCCCCAGCCCCTCCTCTAAAAACAAATAAATAGACCTAATTACTTCCTCCCCCCAAAAATAAAAAATTTTTAAAATAAATTAAAAAATAAAATGGACTTGAGTCCTGCTACCGCCTGGCTCGGCCCTGGAGTGCCAGCCCCCACATCACTGGACTTTCACAAAAGTGTGCAGCCCTCTTCCTGGGGAAGCTCTCACTCCCCTGGGACTGGGTCCTGCGCCCCCTCCAGGGTCTCATGACCCTCCACCCACTGCCACGCCACTAGGGTGTCCTTCTGGCTTCCAAGAGCCACAGTGAGCGCAGGGTCTGGAGAACCAGGGGCTCAATCAAATACAGGACCTAGACGAGTAGACCTTGAGAACCACTTGCCTGGTTTCCATTTGGCAGGGGGAGGGGGGAGTCTTTGTTTAAAAGGTGCTCTGAGGGTCCACCTTCTCAGTTTGGAGAGCGAAGCAGTCTGATGGCTCAGAGCTTCCTTGCCAGTTTGCAGGCAAGCAGGTGACTGATCTGAGCACCTGGGACTGAATGAATAAGAGTGTCATGAATGGGGCTTCTGCCTTCCTTGATCATGAGCTGTGTGGAGTAAGCTCATCAAATCAGATTCTGTCCAGCGAGACCCCATGGCAGTCCGTGGGTCTCGGGCTGGAGCTGTCCTTGCCACCCTTCCCGCAGAAGGAGCTTGCCGGGGCGCCGGCAGTCAGGTAGCTTTCAAGCCACAGGTCTGCTGATTGAGGTCTGGAATGGACATTCATTCACTGTCTCTTTTCTCCTGGTCATTTACCCTCCTTCCCCCACCAAGGCCTCTCCAGATACAGAAACGTGTCCACAAGGATAAGACAGCTTCTGTGTGCAGTGAAATAAGAATCATGAAACACGAGAAATTAAGCGTGCCTTTTTCTGCAGGGATTAAGGATTTCATGTGCGAACTGTGCGGAAAGACGTTCAGTGAGCGGAACACGATGGAGACCCACAAGCTCATCCACACGGGTAGGCGCGGTGGGGCGGATGCAGAGTGTCTGGGGAAGCCGGCTGTGCGAGCAGAGGTGGGACCTCGTGGCTACGATTCTGTTTGTAGACTTTTCCAGAATATTTGGTGCTGTTCTGCCTTAATGGGGGCCCCTTACCCCCTAAAATTCAGCCCATCAAAACTTTCCAGTACCCATGTGCGAACTGTCAAACACCTGAGCAGCGATGCCGCTCCGGGTTCCACGAGGGCGGAGGCCACACGGCTCTGATGCTTATTTGTGGCCTGACCGTGGCAGGGGGAGGTGACCTGGCTGGCGACCTGAGCCGCACATGCAGAAGGTGAGGGGTCCTGTGGGCTGAGGGGGAGACCCTGTTCCTGACCCTTCTCTCTTTTCCTCCCGTGCACGTGGGAAGTGGGCAAGCAGTGGACGTGCTCCGTGTGTGACAAGAAGTATGTCACCGAGTACATGCTGCAGAAGCACGTGCAGCTCACCCACGACAAGGTGGAGGCACAGAGCTGCCAGCTGTGTGGGACCAAGGTGTCCACCAGGGCCTCCATGAGCCGACACATGAGGCGCAAGCACCCCGAGGTGAGCCGGGGCGGGCGAGCCTCCCTCCCTGGGCCCCACGGCCTGGCCTCCCCTGCCCCGTGAGTCCTCTGCCGCCAGGGCCCCCACCCACTGGCCCATAGGCCCCTCTCCCTTGCAGACCTGTGATTCCTGGAGGCAGGGCTGGGGTCTGACACTCCCCCCTGATGGCAGTGCCAGCGCATGGGAGGCACTGAATGAACAAATGGAAACGTTGCTAAAGTTATATTATAAGTTATATTCTCTCTGGAATCACAGCAGGACAGGAACATAGCCCTGGCCCCCGCCCCTACTCTTCCCTTTGGAGTAACTAAAAAATGAGCAGAGCAGGGGGAGCCCCCTTGTGATGTCAGGGGCTGATTAGAAGGTGGCGTTGAGGACCAAGAGGAAGAAATGGTCCTGGGGCAGGTGGATGTGGGCTCACCTGGAAGCTGGTTCTCAAGGAAGGTCTGGGGCATTAAATAATTCAACATACTTTAAAAAGAAGCACTCTGAAAAACAAAAACAGAAGAAAATGCAGGAAGATAGCTGTCATATCACTGAGAGGGGGAGACTTTCTAAGTGCAAAAGCAATGAAAGAAGTTTCAAACAAAAGATTTGACCACACAAGCAATATAACACTTAGAACTTCTGCAAGTCAAAAGAATAAGCAAAAGGACAGCTGAGAAATATGTTAAGATGTTATTACAGTTAACAAAAACTGTTAAAGGCAAAAACCATTCCATGAAAAGAGCCCAAAGAACCCAGTGTATCCAAGGAGAGGTGATTCATGAAAGAGAAGACACAGGTGCTTAAAACGCAGAAAAAGCCTTTAACACAGGAGGTGCCATTGAATTAGGGGAGATGCTTAAGACTCAAAATGACCGTGCTGCTGTCAGGAGCTGCTCCAGCCACCGGATGTCCTCCTGGAGGGCAGCGTGACTGTATCTCTCCAGAATTTTACAGATGATTGTTTGGACCTCACAGTGTCTGGCCAGAGGAATGTGATTAAGTTAGTGGCAGCTCAGTGATGCGCTTGGCTGTAGACACATTTGCAGAGAATTCTGAATAGAATTGTGAACATTTGTTGTAAGAAAGCAGCACCGCTATGCGCGCACTGCGTCTGTGCACACACTCCGGCTTCCAAGGTCTGTGTGTTTCCACAATGCGCACCCAGATCATACAAATGAGGGAGGTGGGCGAAGAAGGGACAAAAATCACACGGTGGTCTTCTGGTGTTGAAGTTTTGATAATTCCTTATCTTCACATTGTTCTCCATTTTATATACTTTTCCCCAAAGAACTTGGATTGCTTTTGCAATTATAAAAGCACCCCCTGCCTCCTTTGGGTGATAAGTGTGTCTTGTTCTCCTGGAACCCGGCTGTGCCGGCCACAGCCCGCGCAGCTCCCCCGCCGCGTACTCCCAGTCCTTCCCTCTCAGTCCGAGGAGCTGGGATTCCAGCAGCTTTGCTCTCCTCACTCCCATCCATTTCCACCTAGAAGCAGAGCCTGGAGCAGGAGCCCGCAGGGCCAGCCAACAGCGCCCTTCTCTCGGGGCCCTGGGCAGGCACCGCAGACTCACCCGGGGCCCGAGATGCGGCCGAGAGTGAGCGATTTCCGTTATACGGGGGTTTCTCTAGTTTCACGCCCTCATGGAGTGCGCATGTCGGTTTTTGCAGACGGGATGCGTGATGCGCATTGCGGGGTGCGGAAGCCTCGCTGCTGCAGAGAAGCGGACACTTGCGTCTGGTCGACCCTCTGCAGGGCGGCCTCTCTGGGCCCCTCTCCGCCCACCGCGGGGGGAAATGCAGCAGAGGGAGGGCTCCTCTGCCAAGGCTCCGTCTGTTCTCAGCCCCTTTTGACCCTGAAGCCGTCAGCCTCTTCCCCCGGTCGTTCCTGGGATCGTTTGTCTGACCTTTCATTCTCTGTTGCTCAGACAAACACACTGCGGTGCCTGCAGGGATGAGCGCCGGTGCGTCCGGTCCTCCTGGGCCCGCGGTCTAGGGCGCGGGGCGGGGAGCCTCGCAGCCCGGCTGCGGTGCTGGGCACGGACCGGGGTAGGGGCCATCGGAGGCCGGCTCACGTGGTAAGAAGTGTAAATAAACTACTTTCACGTGTTCAGGAACTTTTAGAATTGATGCTGTTTTATGACTTAAAGGTGTGGTCGTTCCCTCTGCTTCGAATAACTGTTATGTTAAAAAAATTAAAACACAAAAAGTACTGTCACGTGTGGTCTTATCACTCAAGAGTAAAGCCAGCAAATGCCTCCGTGGTGGTGGTTCTGTGACATCAGCTTCTGGACTGTGTGACTAGGACACTGATGGTGTCATTGAGGATGGAGGTGGTGGTGACGGTGACAGTGGTGGGGTAGTGACAGTGGTGACGGTGATGTGAGGTGGTGGCAGTAACAGTGGTGACTGGTGGAGGTAGTGACAGTGATACACTGATGGTGACAGTGGCGACAGTGATGGGTGTAGTGACAGTGGCGGAGATGGTGATGACAGTGATAGTGTCAGTAAGGGTGGTGACAGTGACTGATGACAATGGTGGCAGTGGTGGAGCTAGTGACGGGGTGATGGTGGTGGCAGTGGTGGAGGTGGTGGTGGTAGAGACAGTGGGAGAGGACACATCAGTGGCATCTGGCTGCTTTTACTCAGCTTTGCAGCAGCACAGCCATGCTTGGGTCCTCAGTGCCACGTCAGTATTTGAACTTTAAACAGACACAGCCCTTTTTGTTTGCCGTCCTTTCAGAGAAGGGCCAGCCCTGGGCTTTGAACCTAAGTCTGAAGATGCAGTTCCCAATCGATCATCCTTCTTAAATACGCCACACCCACAATGTATAGTTGATAATTTCTGTTCTTAATTTTTTTTTTTGACCAAAAATGTAAAGACGCTTGCAAAGCCATTTGGATGAAGAACCCTACAGAGAGTCTGTCGTGGTTTTCCCTGAGCTTGTCCAGTTTTTCCACAGCCAGGTTCCTCCCTTAGCATCTCACCGTCTTCCTGTCCCCCAGGTATTCAGTCCTCTCTGACTTGTGCTCCTTTGTCCACCTGTGACTTAGCTCACTAGAGTAATCACGTCACAGGTGCCACTGGCAGGTTCGTGGATGAGGTGCAGGAGGACGGGGAGGGACCGGGGGCCACGCGGGGAGTGGGTCACCGTGTGAGGGGCTGCGTGCTCAGGGCCCGTCAGTCGGTCAGTGTGGGGGCAGGCGGGGGCGGCTGCTTCATCACGAAATTGACTAGTGAAAGTGCCTGGACATGTGTCAGGTTAGAAAGTGAGGTGTTTAAGGTGTAAATGTCTTGTTTTCCATGATTCCTTGGAGGACAGGTTTACTGTAATGGACCTTATCCCCTCTGCGCTTGGTTTGAAATAATAAGATTCAGTGGAAACGCACGTTAGTGTGGGACAAAAAAGGGAGGGACTGGACTCCTCCCCCGGCAGAGGACAGGGAGTGACACATGGACAGGTATGAGGTGACACCCCCGGTGTGGAGCACTGCAGACACTTGGGGAGGGGGACCTGGCAGGAGGGAAGGAGAGGCCCGGACAGGACTCTGGAATCTAGGTTTTCGGGTCCTGAGCAGAGCCGGTGGGGACACGGGTGCCGCTGAGAGTGACAGCCTATCAGCCACGGGTCTGAATCTGGCCTGCCCTAGCATCCTGGGCTCACTGCCCTGTGCTCGATCATAGGTCCTGGCTGTGAGGATCGACGACCTGGACCACCTGCCAGAGACCACAACCATCGACGCCTCCTCTATTGGCATCGTCCAGGTGAGCGCACAGCGGGTGGGCCCTGCGGGGGCGGGGCACTGTCCCGGGAACCTCTGACCCGAGCAGCTCCAGCAGGTGTCACGAGCAGCCTGTGGGCGAAAGCCGTCCCATTTCACATTTGCTCCCCTCTCTGTTTTATTGGTTTTATTCGTTATTTATTTATTTATTGTTTTATTACAGAAACTGAAAGTCCTAGGTGCCTTTTAGTTTCTGTAAAAGTTTCTAGAATATCACTTTTCTGAATACTGAATACTGATGTGTCTCATTTTGGAGAATAGATGGCTTATTAGTCAGAGATCCCAGAGAAAACAGTCAATAAAGAGTGAGTGAGTGTGTGTGTGTGTGTGTGTGTGTGTGTGTGTGTGTGTAGGGAGAGAGAGGAAATTAGAGAGGCTGATATTAAGGAACTGGCTCCTGTGATTGTGGTTGGTGGGTCCAGAATCTGCCGGGAGGCTGGAGGCCAGAGACCCAGGGAAGAGTTGATGTCGTAGCTCAAGTCCAGTCTGGGAGCAGAATTCCCTCTTCCCCTGGGAACCTCAGTCTTTTTCTCTTAAGGCCATCACTTGATTGGGTGAGGCCCACCCACATTACAGAGGGTACTCTCTGCTCTACTCAGCAGCCACTGATTTAAAGGTTAATCACGTCTGAAAAATATCTTCACAGCAGCTGGTGTTTGACCCCCTAGCCGGGCACCCAGGCCCAGCCACGCTGACGCTTAACATTAACCATCACAGATGGTTTCTAGAAATGCTGAGCACAGTTAGATTGTTATAAGCAAAGTAACTTTTTTGTATGTTTGTTTTTGTTTTTTATACCATTTAACCACTTAAAAAAAAAATAGAGACACTGGGGATTGAACCCAGGATCTCATGCATGCTAATATTAAGCACATGCTCTACCTCTGAGCTCTGCAAAGTAACTTTAATGGTGTTAAGTAAACTTACTTTTTAAAGGAATTTTTAGTCAATATGTTCACTTAAAAGTTTTGTTTTGATGAGAACACATCACACTCAGTATTTTTAAAATCGTGTTTATAACTCTGTGCTTTGAGCCGGTGTCTGTAGCGCGGTGCCCGGCTGCAGGGTCCTCTGAGCAGCCGGGCCCCACCCCCCGCAGTGCCCTGGGCCACGCACACCCACTCCTGACGAGGGCAGCCCCTCCGTGGCCTGGCCTGGCTGGCTTCTTCGGGGTCTGCCTGCCCCTGGGTGGGATCAAGTCTCATGGGATGGAGCCAGAGAGGTGGTGGGTGACCAGGGTGGAGACCCTTGCCGGCCACCACTACCCAGTGGCCCCTGCGATGCTGTGGGTCAGAAGACCAGCCATACTCAGCAGCTCCCAGAGAAGTGCGTGGGGCACCTGTCTGGGGTGGCCATTACCCTGGGCCCTGTTTGCTGTCCCCGAAGATGACAACCATCCAGCTCTTTGTTTAAACTCACTCTGATGCAAGACAGTGTCTTCAGTGAGTTTGTTTCAGGCTTGATGAGAGCCTCGATGTGAAAGCATTTTCAGCCTCAGGCTGAGCTCAACAGGGCTGAGAGAGTAGCTTAAAAAATGTGTTTTCAGAGGTGTTTCTAGTTCAGCACAAAACATGGCCTTTAAAGATGTGACTAGTGTCTAATTCCCTTCACTTAAAAACCCAACTGAAACCAACGGAAAGTTGCCCCGATCCTTAGATGTGCAGGTGAACAGACAAGCTGTGGTCACCTGGTGTCCAGGGAGGGTGTCGGGACACGCTGGCCCCACGGACACAACCCCTTGCCCCCTCCACTTTGTCGAACCTTCTCTTCCTGCAGCCCGAACTGAGTCTAGAGCAGGAAGATCTGGCCGAAGGCAAGCATGTGAAAGCCGCCAGGAGGACTCACAAGAGGAAACAGAAGCCAGAGGAGGCGGCGGCGGCAGTGGCAGGGGCCACGGGGCCCGAGGATGCCACCTTCAGCGAGTACCCGGAGAAGGAGGCCACGTTCTCGGGCGGCGTGGGTGACGAGACGGACTCCGCTGTGCAGAGCATCCAGCAGGTCGCTGCTTCCGGTGCTGAGTCCGGGGCCCCGGGCGGGCGCGGGAGGCCGGCCTGTGCCGTGCAGTGCGGGGACCTGCCCGCGGCGCTGCGGCCCCCAGCTGCGATCGGCGCACGCCCAGCTCCCTCGTAAGGGTTTTCCAGCTTACACCCCGAAGAGCAGCCTGACGTCTGTTCCAGTGTGTCGAGGACAGCCCGCCTGCCTGGCTGGGGATCGGGGTGTCTCTAGTTTGGGGAGGGAGGGCCTGACCCCGCCCACCAAGGCCTGGCTGGGAGGGTGGTGGGCGGCCAGTCTGCTGCTTTTTTTTTTTAATTGAAGTGTAGTTGATTGACAAGGCTAGTTTCAGGTGCACAGCAAAGTGATTCAGTTACACATACACAGTCATAGATACGTTTTCTTTTCAGATTCTTTTCCATTATATGTTATTTTCAGTCTGCCGCTTTTAGTGGAAGCTGCCGCTTTACTGAACCTCCCTGCGTCGGTCCCGAGGCCCCGGCTCCTCGCTGGCGTGTCTGACGCCGCCTCGTGACTGGCACGGGCCTCCTGGATGCACTCGTTCTGCGTTTCTGGGTCCCTTCGTCCCCCCAGGAAGGAGCAGTGCTTCCTTTTTCATTTCTTACCTCTGGGCACCGCACGTTTGTTTCCTGCCCTTCTCAGCTTTACTGTTGGGATTTCCACCGACCAACAGCACTTCCCAGAAGTGGAAGGAAAGTGAAGACTCTGCTCTGGTTTTCTCATCACTTTTCTCTGTCTTTTCTCTAGCCGCTGAAATTCTTTGTTTCTCGGTTCCAGCTGATGACCGGTCTGAGTGCATCTGAGCATTGTCTCTCTTGTTTACTGGAATTCTTTTTTCAGGAAAAATTAACTTGGTCTGATCTTTCCCCCGAAGGTGCTCCCTAACCTCCTCCCTCCGGGCCAGGCGTGCAGTGAGTCCAGCACCGTCAGACAAACCCTGTTGCAAAGTGCAGCGCGGGCAGCTTCTTGTGTCTCCATTCTGAAGGAACTGTTAACTGTCCTGTGTCCTGTGTGACTCTTGCAGGTGGTGGTGACACTGGGCGACCCCAACGTGACCACCCCATCCAGCTCCGTCGGCCTGACCAACATCACCGTAACCCCCATCACCACTGCGGCCGGCACTCAGTTCACCAACCTCCAGCCAGTGGCAGTCGGGCACCTCACCACCCCGGAGCGCCAGCTGCAGCTGGACAACTCCATTCTGACCGTGACCTTTGACACGGTCAGCGGCTCTGCCATGTTGCACAACCGCCAGAACGACCTCCAGATCCACCCCCCACCCGAAGCCTCGAACCCACAGTCTGTGGCGCACTTCATCAACCTGACCACCCTGGTCAACTCCATCACGCCCCTGGGGGGCCAGCTCGGGGAGCAGCACCCGCTCACCTGGCGCGCGGTGCCCCAGACTGACGTCCTGCCCGCCCCGCAGCCGCCCGCCCCGCAGCCGCCGCCGGCCCAGCCCCCAGTGCCCGCCGAGCAGCAGCCACAGATGTACAGCTACTGAGATGCCTGGCAGGGACCTCAGGACCAGAACTGCAGATGAGGGGGGGTTGTTGGGGTATTTTTTTGAGATTTGTTTGCTGGATACCAAACAAAGGAACACCGCGTTGCAATGTAAGGAAGGTTGACTTAGCTTTTGCAGAACGATCTCCAAATCCCCCAGCAGCCGTCAGTCTGTCGGCCTAACTCAAGAAGTGACCCCAGGTGGCCAGTGGTACCCTGGAGCTGCTCGGGCTCTTCCCGGTGAAGCGACGCCCTCAGGCTTCCCTGCCCCGACGGTGATGGACACAGGGCTTGGGAAAGCGAAACAGAAAGAGAAGCAGCATCTTAAGAGGCAAGAGATAGGTGATTAGGAAGCTCAGTGGTTGGGTGCATTGCATTTTTCCCCTCTAGAGCTCAGTTACCGTGTTTAAACGGAGACGGGGTTCACACGTGGCAGCACAGTCTTCTCCTGGCTTCGGGACTTTTTTGCCAGTGAGCAGATAGAAGTTCCATTTATACTGATTCTCTTCGCAATTTGAGTGGAGTCCAGTTTGTTCCACAACTTCGGGCCGAAACCGTTTGAGGAGGTGGGTCACCGGAGGTCGCTGGCCAAGGCTTCTTAGTAACAGAATTCGGGAATCGATTTCAGTCTGTCTTTTTTTTAACTTTATCTCAAGCATATATTGCCTACTGGAGACTCTGCTGTGCCCTACCGGTTTACACTTGCTGTGCAGGAGTCGTTTGCACTGTAGGACCGCGGTCCACATCCAGTTCTACACGGCTGCCCCAGCAAGGAGGACGCAGCTCCGAGCATCGCCTGAGCCTCGCGCTGTCCCTGCTGGAGGCTCCTGGGGGCCGTCTCAGGATCTCTGCCATCCAAATATATTTATTATGGCTGAGGCTCAGCCAGAATCCCCTGAGCTGAAGAACAGGGAGGAAATTCCTCTTTTCTTTCTGTTTCAACTTTAATTCCAAAGGTTGATGTGTTTCAAGACCAGTTTTCTATAAAAATGTTGAGTGAGCTTGGTTTTTCTGAAATACAAAGGTGGTGCTGCCTCCTGCCAAGCGGTAGGAAAGTGGGAGAGGTTATTAGCTGACCAGCAGAAGCCTCAGTCCCCCTAAAGAGTGAATGACTGTGCTGAGTGGTGGCAGCTCTGCTCCCCCGGGGACACGGGCTTTCGCACATGTGTGGCCATCTCAGAGGCGGTGGCTGAGGCTCGGGGCCATCGAGGTGGCGGCCAGTAGCCAGCCCTCCTACTGCCCGGCTGGGGAGACAGGAAGGACGCTCGATTTTCGTTCTCCTGATGCTCTAACGCTGCCCGGAGTGCAGTGTTACACTTGCCTTGTTTTGTCCTGACCGCTTTGTCCCAGAGCCTGTGTTTGGGAGACCATCGTGAGGAGGTGCTGACAGTGAGTCAGGAGAGGATAAACAAGGCAGAGTAACCTTGTGCTGCTGGTGAGGCCACGGACGGACGTCCCCCGCACTTCGCTTTGTTCCAGAGAGCAGGGTTGTGAGGCGAGGGCCAGGCCTGGACTTGCTGCGATGCCCTCGTGAACTAAGTCCATCCCCCGCGCAGCACGAGAAAGGGGGCTTCGGAATTCACCCTCCACACTCACAGCTCGCCCGTCACTCCCGACTCTCACCTCTCCGTTGAATTAATCGTGGGGGATTGTTTGACTTTTAATTTATGATAATTATTTTTATGTTATTTATGTATATAATTAACTGCTTTATCCATAATGGTTTCATCAAATGAACTTGGGCTAGGGGTGATAAAATACTGTCTCCCTTCTCCAGAGGTAAGTGGTCCAGGTGTCTGTGGAAGCGTCAGGAGCGCCAAGGTTCCTAAGGTATTTTTTTTTAAAATCACTGACGGTTTCTTTTCGCATCTGCAGAACATAAAGGGAGAATGACCAACTAAAACAACCGAACATGGTTAGACACCTGCTAGCATTTATCTTTTATTCCTCCTCCCTATGAAATAAAGGCCTTTTAAATCACAATTTTATTTTTTTAAAAGAAGTTGTTTTCGTGCCTAGAGTAAGAATGCATCAAACATGTTTAAAGAACCTAATTTAGGTTGTGTGGCCCCAGGGACCTCCCACTGTTTATTTAAATACACAGATGTGTAATAATACTTCTTGTTATAGTAAGTGAGAACTCTTAAGTAAAGATCAAATTTACTCCTGAGTTTTCTGTAGAAATATTTGGTCCTAATAGGGTCACTGTCTGAGGCAGAGTAGGTTCCTGTTGTCCTAAAACTGGCTGTGAATTTGCATATTAGAAACTGGTGGGGGGAACAAAAGTACTTCTGGGCCAAAAGAGTTATCACTGTAGAGTGTTTCGCACACTTACCACTGTTTACTGATGGAAAGTATTTAATTTTTTTTAACTGAGCCCAGGTGCACAGCTGTAGCCATGGGTGGACATTGGGTCGAGCCATTGTGGCCCGTGAGCTCTGTGACTCCCCCAGGGTTACTCTAAATTAATAAACAGAAGAACTCACTGTTGGCCTGTGAATTTGTAAAGTTGGTTTGCTCTGTGCCACACAGAGGTCCACGGGCACCGGGGCTTGGGAGGGAAGGGCCCAGAGGGTGTGTGTCTTAGAGCTGGACCCCAGGGTACCGCCACCTAACGTGGATTGCGTGTCCCTGGGCCAGGAGGGCACGGAGACCTCGAGTAGGATGTGTCCTCAGGGCCCAGGAGGCAGACGCACAGACCTTGTATGTTCTTCCCGGTCTCGGTGCCCAAAGCTCATGGCTTCCAGCTCAGGGCGGTGGCGGTGACTTTCCTGGTTGGATTCTGAAAGGCATGAAGGCTGAGAAGTCATGTGTGTCTTGTGTCCTGTCAGTTTGAATGATGGCCAGTCTGAGGTGCCAGGACCTGTGTCTCCTACCTGCTGGCCCTCTGCTCAGGCTGCCCATTCCAGGTAGTGGACACGCTTGGTCTATTTTGAGAACGGGCTCTAATTCCTGCTACAGTTCAGACCCAGTGAAATGTCTGGATTATTTTAAATGACCCAAACACTTAAAATAATTGGGATATTGAGATATCAGAAGCTTTCACAAGGTTTTTTTTTTTTTTTAATCAGGTGAATGTAGTGTTTTTTGCAAAGTTTAGCTTGAGAGACTGGACACAAAAAAAGATGAGTAGTGGAGAGAAGGGCAAACTTCTAAGCAAGGTGGTTCTTTAGGCAGGTGGCCTGGAACCATCTCGTATTTTACTGATCAAATATTAAATGATGGAGTAGTCACTTTAAAGTTACGTGACGCCTGAAGTGTCCTCCCATCTTCTAAGGGCTTGAGCTCCGGGAACCTTGTCGTCGGTGCTCCAGTTGTATTTTAGAGGGCAGCTGGGAGCTGTGAGGGGGATTCACTCCCTGAACATCCAGCAAAGTGTGAGTACCTTCTTGCACATCCTTTCACACGCGCTCAAAGCAAATCCGAGTGGGTGGCGGAGACGCCGGGTCCCTGGCTCCTTCCTCTCACAGCTTTCACGTCTGGCCTGAGTGCCTTGGCGTCAGAGGTTCCTAGTTCTGGGGAGACGGGCAAGAATGATCTGACCTGCCCAGAAGCCACCCCGAGCTGCCCGCACACAGAGATGGCTGGGACCCTCCCTCCCACCTAAGCCCCGGCGCCCATGGGCCTGAGGCTTCCCCTCCCTGAGCCGGGGACTGCGACTCCCTGGGGGCCCCGCGGTCACACCTGAGGGAGGGCCCTCCGCACCCAGACTGCTCGGAGCCAAGCCGCCTGCTTTTTCCCGTTGACGGGTCTGCCTGCCCACATTTGCTCTGTGAAGAGGGAGACAGACCCACTCTTTATGGGAAGGTGTCCCTTCAGTGGGACACAGACCCACCCTGTGCCTCTGCAGGGAGCCGGCCCAGGGCACTTCCCCGGAAGAGGGAGGGTGGGGGACCCGGGCCTGGGTGCCCACTGGCTACTGCCTGTCCCACGTGGGACTTGCCGCTCCTCCCTGGCGCGGCTGCGTCCCCTCTGGTGTGAGCATCTCCAGCTTGGTCTCACGCCAGAGCTGCTCTCTTCTCTTTTGAGTTTTCGCCACAAAACATGGCAGCAAGGTCATGAAGGAAAGAGAGGGATCTATCACCGTGCTGTAGGAACTGCTCTGGAAATAGGAAGGCTGCACCCTCTGTTTTTCTGAACCGATCTGGGGCTCGGGGAGGGGTGGGGGCTGGCCACAATCAGGATTGGCCACTGTGTCGCTGTGTCGTTGGTGCATGGCCATTCTTCCCAGTTCATCCCCACCCGGATGTCTCCCAGGACCATCAGGCTCACACGTCTGGCCCTGGCCCCAAACCTGGTTCTCCCCGCTGTCCCCATCACAACCGACAGCCCTGCTGTCCATCTACTCACAGCGGCGGGAAACCCAGACCATCCCATGGTTACACCCCACTGCCTCTGGACCTGTCCAGCTGCCACCCTCTCCAAGTTCCCAGCTGACAACCCCTAAGGGGCCATCCAGACCCCGACTGGTCCTGGGAGTCTGTTCATAGCGGGGCCTCCATGGCCCTTGTAAAGGTGTCATTCTATGTGTTACCCACGCGCTGAGGGTAACATCCTCCAGCTGATTCTAAGTGCTCTCTGGACATGACCTCATCCTTTCTGAGGCTTTGGGGCTGCAGGGGCTGGCCCTGCCTCCCCCAACCCCAGCCCTCCCCCAGGTCTCTGCACACCCAGTGCCCTGACCACTATTGCTATCCCTTCAGGTCTCGGCTCAAATGTCACTGCCTCAGGGAAGCCCCCCACATCCTCCAGAGCCCTCACTTCCTGCTTTGCTAGCAAGCACAGCACTGGCCAGTTGGCAGTTACACTGACTATTGACTCTTGGTAGGAATTCGCTCACATCTGCGCTTCCCTGCTGCACCGTAAGCTCAGGAGGGAGGGGACCATGCTTTCTCTCACCCCTCCAGCATTATCCCTGGGTCCCCGGGCACAGCGAGCCTGACAGAGATTAAGAGGCAGTGTTTTTCCTAAGTGTTGAGAGAAAACATACTTCCTTGGCCACCAAAACTTAAGCACCAAAAAAAATCCTGAATTTATTACATCCAGTTGGAATTATCGCTTGACATTGCTAAGTCTTCATGAGACTCCTGGAAATCCTAATCTCGGATGATTTTATCTTATTACTAAGATCATTAATTCTTTGACTTTGTTATGATTTTGCCCCTTGTTAGCAGGTAGTAGAATATGATTAGCCAAGACTTCTGATTTTTCACACGACCTAAACGATTAATGGCAGCTGACCGTCCAGCAGCAAACGGTTCTTTCCCTATGACAAGTGCCCTTGGTTATGTTAAATGGCCACGTGATAGAAATGGTAGAAGAAAAGACACTCGCCTGACACAATCGTATAAGCCTCGTGCCTGAAACCGCAGCACGTTTTCACAGACCTGGAGGCACACGTCAGCGTTCGAGCACAGAAGCTGGGGAAGCGTTACTGCGCCTGATCTGCTTTCAAAAATCATTCTCCATGGACTGCTCCCCGGGCACCAAGCCTCCTGCGTAACTTCCTCGTACCCTCGCTGGGACGGTCTGTTGGAGACTTGATGAACGGAACAGAAGAAGCATGGAAACGTCTAATAAACGCCATCGTGAAAATAACACGCGTGCCTCGTGTCCCCGGTATCCCAGCCCCGGAGAAAAGATCGTTTCGCTGCAGCTGGTTGTCGTTGCGGCAGGTTGGACCCTGACTTTTCTAGTCTTTAGAAACCAAGAGCTGAAAGCTGTGTCCCAGATTTCCAGTTTGCGTGTACGTCTCGGAAGCATCGGCAAAAATATACAACTGAAAGTCGTCGTATTTAAAGACGCCACGTGTCAGTTTAGGTGAGAAGATGTACTGACTTGCTCAGAAGGGACTCCACCAGCACCGGCTCGGCCAATCCCCCAGCGGCCCCCCGAGCTGGCTGTCACCTCCTTGTGACACGAGGTGGGGTTCTCAGCAGAAGAGCAGACCTCTTTGCCCATGAAGTGTCAGAAAACTTCGTCCTCGTGAATCCGCAACGTCACGCACGTGGAGCTGGGCTGCTTCTGTTGTGTTTACGACAGTCAGCACTTCGGAGGGAACTGAATTCTGAGAAGCTGCTCGCCCCCTACTCGCGCCAAACAATTCCTTCTTTTTCTTTTTAATTCAATATCGTGTAATAACCTTTCATGAAAAAGTATGTGGAAATGAATATATATATACGACTGGGACATGATGTGGCACATCAGAAATGGACACAGTGTAACTGACTATAATTCAATTAAAAACAACGACAAAAATCCAGTTCCTTCTAACGACGTTGGTGTGGCTGGAGCACACCACGCTGACATTCCTAGGACTAACGGCATCACGTCAGGAGTCGTCAGAATGTTCCCAAAATAATCGGAATCTGAATGGGGCGCCAAACAGTACAGAGATTTTTTTTTTTTTAACCAGAGATTTTTTTCCTTTTTAATTGAAAAAGCAACAACCCAAAATCAAATGAATTGACTAGCTCCCAACCGTCTGTCCTCGTGGCTCCCACTCTGGTTGTAACTGCCTCCCACCCACACCTGCCTTCAAGTGGAGTCAAAGCCTAAATATTTTAATTGATTATTCACCAGCCACAGTCAGACTTCTGACTCTCCAGGGCTTACCGTCACCTCCAGGCTGCCATGCAAATCGCTGTGAGAACTTCTACTTGGTAAGCAGCTCATCCCTGGCTGCGGTGACTCACAGCTGAGCAGAACCATCTTTTTCCTGAACTTGGGACTCATTCAAGTTTTATAGCCTTGAGCTGTAATCTGGCGCTATGATTTCAAGCCAAGAGCAGAAACATGGCTAGACTCCCCCAGACATGATTTATTCTATTGTTAATGAGGCAAGTGGAAGAGATTTCATAACGTAATTGTTTCTGTCCAAAAACATCTTGTGACGATGATGGAGGGCACCCCCTCCCCTCTCGTCCCGTCTGTGGTGAGACCAAGGGGAGCCGATTACAGCCGTCTGTCTAACAGCTGCTCACATCTCAAGCCCGTGAGTGAACTCCCTGGCCTGCCCTGGTCTCTCAGACTCTTCTCTTGATGTTTTCTCCTCTCAGACCTTCCCTTGAACCTTCAAGCGTTCCCAGTATTGACTGTAAACCCGAAAGTGTTCTTTTGCATATTCTAGTTAAGGGTCTTCCCAACGAGGGCGGTGTGTGTGACTGAAAGCCTCGTGACGAGCAGCTCCAGTCACTTACGTTAAACACAGGTACACAGAGAGTGCCTAGAATTTATTGACTGTTGTTCTGTCTTTGGCGATAGAGTTCGCAGAACATCCCTGAGATGATAACCTTTTAAAAATTCTCACTTTCCCAGACTCACAGACCTAGAAAACAAACTTGTGATCACCGGGGGGTGGGGGGGAGGGATAAACTGGTGGGAGCCGGGGGTTTGCAGATACTCACTTCTACTCTGTATGAAATAGATAATCAAGGTCCTACTGCACAGCACAGGGAACTAAATTCAGTGTCTTGTAACAGCCTATAATGAAAAATAATATGAAAAGAAATACATATATATATAACTGAATCACTATGCTGTACACCAGAAATTAACACCACATCATAAGCCAACTATACTTCAATAAAAATTTTTTTCATAAAAATAAAATAAAATAAAAATCCTCACTTTCCTGAGAGCAGTGAAACAATGATGTGTCTGAACCACTTCGCGACGACGTGAGAAGGAAAACTGAACACACTGACCATCGTGGGGGCGTGAGTCTACGCACAGCTAATAAAGGGAGAACCCGCGCTGACCTGGAAAGGGTCCCGCACAAAGAACATGGCTCAGAAACAGACTCCTTCCACCCTTCCTAATAAAAACCAGCACGACCGGGCTAAGCGGGAAGCCGTCCCTCCCATGAGGGCCCGACTGTTCACCTGCACGCATGGCGCGCGCCTTTTCGTGCAGCTGGACGCCGCTTCCCGTTCTTGTACAGAAGCAGCTCATTCCTGTGTGTTTCTGTGGTTTTATTTCCTATCCAAACATGGTTCTCCATATAAACGTTGAATCTGATTGCTTTGAGGATCAGTTTTTCCGTGTTCTCCAGGGAGTTTAACATTTTAATCCAGCCGCTATCCAAAGCACGGTGGTTACACCAACTCGGGACGAATTTACAAACCATAAACAGTAAACTGGCCTTGCGCACATCTAGGGCTGGGGTCGCCTTGATTGGCTGGACACCTCCAGCCGCGGTGTGTTACCTTCCTGGGGTCAGCTCACTTAATTAACGAGCTGCCTCCGCTGATTCATCAGGCGCCTAGCCACCTACCCTTCCTGATCTTGTTCTTTGAAAGAGCATGTGCTGGCAGTGACAACTTCAGCTCATCACAGTCCCGTCGTGACCAGATGGGAAACGAAGCTTTCAGCACCCGTAGCTCAGATCACACTGCAATGCATGTACGGTCTGTTTTTCTTCCTTTTAAAATGGATGCACATAGAATCCTCCACTAGACAAAGGCTGTAAAACATTGCTTACATTAGTCATTCATCTTTCATTTTTACAATGTCTTGCAAAAAGTAATGTTACCTCTGTCACATGACCCAGCTGAAGGAGCTCTTTTTATAACCTCCAAAGACTTGCCTTTGAGGTGGAAATGGAGTGGCGTAGCAGACACCCACTCAGCGGGCAGTCAGGACACACTCATGGGAACATGTTCCGGCTTGTCCTTCTTGTCCAAGAATGTTTTCCAAAAATACAAGGTTTTGATCTGGTGAAACAATAGGTTCCAGAAGACAGTAAGTCAATTGCTATTTATTTGGAAACAGATGAAATATTCTTGCCAAATATGTTTCCTGTGGTCGGATATAATTAGGACGTTAAAACTAGGAAGTTTCGAAGGTTTTTGACTCAGTAATAGGCTTGAAGGTGGCACTTCCTTTTGAATCTGAAGTCAAGGGATGAGTGTGTAATGGGACATGACTCTTCTGGACAGATTGGCAGACAACTCCTCAGCTGCTCATTGCAATTTAGCAGCTTTAATAACTTCTTTTAGGGTTTCACTGAATTGACAAGACTGTGACATCCACCTCCTTGTGCCATTATCATACAGTGAAGGCTCAGACCGTGGGCGTTAATGCTGACGTCAGGTGGGCCTGGGACCCCGGCAAATGCCCTTGTGGGCAAAATTCACAGCCTGGCCTTCCTCCCAGCTGCACTCGTGAAAAACCACTGTGAGCAATTCTCTAGAAGCACTTTTTCTGAGTTAATTATATTTAGATTTGACTTTTTTTTAGGAAAGATTTAGAAATGCATTACTAATCGTTAAGATGGGAAAAAATGGAAGGTCAGAAATCAGAGGTTTTAGAAAGGTTTAGGATTTTTTTAAAGAGAATGGCATCTTTTTCTATGGTTATTGTTTGTCACTCATTGAAAAGGATTTTTTTTCTTTTTTCTTTAGCAATCTATTGCATTTGCTTTTGGAGGTCATCTAGTCAATAGCTTCATCCTAGCTTAAAAATTCCTTGACATCTTTACACTGTTGAAGATCTTTTTCTAGATAGGAGGCTAAGGAAAGACATTTTACCAGAAATCTAAGGTGTTAGAGGCATTTGTCTTGTGTCTCATCACAACTTTGGGTGACCTATGAGTGACACCAACTCTTGTGTTGACACATTTGGGACAGTCTCAGATTATGTAAGGAATCAGGGTGACATTGGCCTCTCTGGGTCCAATAGCAGGAAAAGAATTTAACACTTTCCTTCGAAAGTATTAACCCTCAGGCACGTTCCTGATTTTGTACTGATCGGGGGCAGCTTGAGGTCCTTACAAACTGCTTGGGTCCCGGATATCTTGAATACCAAATCAGAACAGGCCAGAATGTCCTTGACTTCATCACTTCCACGCGGGAATTGTGCGGGAACAGCGCATTTCAGTCAGGCCGTATGTGACTGCGCTCTCATGACCTACAACAAAGTCTGCTGCTGGCCTAGCTCAGCTTTCAAAACGTAAGGCCCTACTATACTCCAATAAAAAAATAAAAAGAAATTTAAGGCCCTGTTCATGGGAAACTTCTCGTAGGAAATAATGAAAGAAGAAAACTTTTTTTTTTTCAGTCACACCCACATTCACATATACAATTCATGTTCAGGATTTTCAGTTAGTATTTTAGAGCGGGTTTTTATTTTTAATTATTGTTAGCACGTCTTTGTGAACGAGTGTTTAACCGTACGTTAGTGCGCACGGGTGGAAATGTCTCCTAAAACACTTCCATGTGCTGATCACAATTACGATCCATATTGGAAATATTTGCATTGCAATTTCCTTGCAAGTATTTCTATCTGTGCTCAACTCTACTTCCTGCATAGACTTGACTGGTATTTGCTTTTAGCTGCTATAGATTTTTCAGGAAAAAATATGAATTATATTATAAAAGAATATTTTAATAAACCATACTTTACTAACGAGTTTATGTTTAATTTTGGAGTATGTATTTGTTAGTGTTCCAGCAAATACTTCGCTGGTAAGAGAACTCCGCGGGGCCAGGCCGGAAGGCGCGGTGAGTCAGAGCAACGCCACGTGCTTTTCCTGGAGGCACAGGTCACTTGATGGGTATTTTCAGACTTATATCCAAAATGGCATGTCACTTTGTAGCCATGTAATGTCTATTCTGAAAGGGGTACGAATAAGTCAAGTTTTATAATTTCCTTAATTAGAGTCTTCCAAAGCTGAGCAAAGAAAAACCGAATTCATTTTTTGAAAAGACCAAATTGACTCTTCATTTGCTGAATGTCCTCATGATGAGGATTTTAATAGTGGTTTTCATTTGTTGGCCACTGGCCCATGGTTTAATGCCAGGTAGTTTAGCACAGAGAAATAGATGGTTTCCATAGTAACTACCATTTCTCTCTCTCAACTTTTACCCCATCTGCAGTTTCTTGCAACGTGGGACAGTCCATTATCCCTGTACCTCTAAGCTGGCGGAGAGAGCCCCTGCCAGCCGTATGACCCATCCTGTACCTTGTCAAGCAAGGAAAGGAGGACGCCAGCACGAGGGACCACAGCGCTCATCCCGGAACATTGTTGACAAAACCGTCCGGGAAGTGTGGGCCCGCTGGAGCCTGCAGGTTGAAATAGTCTGAGCCACTGCTTTAAAACATGCCACAGAGCCCTATGAGTAGTTGGGGTTTGCTGGAATCAGAACGTGTATGTGTTCAAGACCATGGACATCGCTTTAAAAATCTTTGATACTAAATGATCTGTAAGTAACGCAAATATCACGGTTGCTTTGCGAAGCCTTTTGTTTTGCAAATTGAAGAGTTAAAGCCTTGGCTCAGAGAAGCCGGATCGTTTCACTGTTTCTACTGATTCCTTCCCGTTAGCTCAGCGAGCTGTCGGTGGTGCGCTGCGGCGTGTGCAAGGGTCGCAGCTCTGAGACAAATGGACCTGGAATTGTGGTTTCTAGGATGACAGGACAGGACCGAGGAGAAGACAGCTGGGCAAGAGTCACGAGGCTGGTTGTGCTCAGGGAACACGAGTGACAAGCCGGAAGGCACACCCGTGGTACGTGCCGTGACCATAACTGCAGCGAGAGTCTTCTTAGCAGCCTGAAGCAACGGGTAGTTTGTGATGTACTGAATCCAAAAGAATCTCCACGGGGAGCTTTGAGAACCCGTTGGCTTTCAAGCCTTTCATGTCAGGGACCTCTCCTTGAACGCTAACCCTGGGGTGGGCCAGGCTCTCAGGGAAGTGGCAGCCGGGTCATGCCGCCTCCCCCGGGCTCCGGGGCGGCGGCGTTTACTGAGTTAGGACGTGCTCGGCTCCCCTCCCTCGCGCGCACCTCTGCCCTTTCTGCACACTGCCGAGTTGTACGTGGACACACGCCAGTGACGGAAACAAACGATCTCCCCAGAAAGTGAAGGGATCTAAAATTGACCCAAAAATGTGGGAAAATGGGAGGCTTTTAAAAAAAATCATTCATGTATTTTAAATGTGTAGTTAATTTAAATGTTCTTAAAGTATTTTTAAATTTTTTTTATTTTGGAGGGAGGTACTCAGGTGTACTTACGTTTTTTGATGGAGGTGCTGGGGACTGAACCCAGGACCTCGTGCAGGCTGAGCACGTGCTCTACCCTCCCCACTGAAATGTTAACATGAGTTTTCTTTAGTGTTAATTAAAATTATTAAAATTTAATTAGATTATTATACAAGACGAACTTACCACTATTGGGTCATAAATTGTAACAAAGCACCACAGTAATACTGATGTTGATAAGAGGGGAGACAGTGGGGGTGCAGGGGCGGGGGTGGGTGGAGAATTCTGCACCATCTGTAATGTTTCCGCAGACCCGAAACTACTCTAAACACCCAAGTTTATTAATTTTGTTAAGACATACATATATGTATACATATAAAATAATACATGTATGTCTATATGCGTACATGTGTATGTGTGTACATATGGATGGGTGTGTGCGTGTGTGTATGTATGTGTATGGCTGTGTGCATGTGTGTTATGTGTATGTGTGCGTGTGTGCATGTGTGTATGTGTAGTTGTGTATGTGTGTACATGTGTATGTGTGTATGTATGGGTGTATTGTGCATGCGTGTGTGTATGTGTGTATGGGTGCATGTGCATGTGTGTATGTGTGTATGTGTATATGTGCATATGTATGGGTGTATGTGTGCATGTGTGTATACATGTGTATATGTATGCGTGTGTATGTGTGTGTGTGAGTGTGTGGCATTAGTGGGAGATCGAAGTGGTGGAGCTTCTCTGGAGAATTGTTTGTCAGCATCTTTTAAAGTTAAACATCCGTCTCCCCTACAGTTTAGCAATTCCACTCCGAGTTATTGACCCAAGAGAAATGAAATCATACTGGGGGGTGTCAGTGAGGGTGCCCGCACCAGGGCCGGGAGATGAGGGGTGAGAAGACAAGGGGGTTTATCCCCTTGTCCCCCTGTTTTCGTTCTCTTACTAATTCTCACTTTATCCACGTGGCCTGTGCCGTAACCCAGTCCCGGGAGTCTCCCTGCGCTCTGACGTGCAGAGTCCCCCACCTTCCCGTCCCTCCACCCTCTCTCTCTTCCCTGTCTGGAATTGCTGTGAGCTGGACGCTGGACCTCTTCTGCTGATCTGCTCCACTTTTCCCTTCCATGTCTTCTCTCTTTGCCTTTTGCTGAAATGTCTAGAAGCGGGGGAGGGTTTAGCTCAAGTGGTAGAGCTGCATGCTTAGCGTGCACGAGGTCCTGGGTTCAATCCCCAGCCCCTCCTTTAAAAATAAATAAATGAATAAACCTAAGTACCTCCCACTGTCCCCCCCAAATAAAATAAAATAGACAGAAACCAAGAATAAATTCTGAAGCAGAGAAGTACAATCAATAAAAAAAATTTTTAAAAAAAGACATTTCTGGAAGATTTCCTTGGTTTAAAAATTTTTTAGTTCTATGATCATGTGTTAATATCTAAGAGTTCTTTCTGGTTCTCTAACCACCTTCCTCCCCACCCCCACCGCCAGTCCTGTTCTAACTTCACGGGCGCAGCATCTGGTTCCCCTGGGCTCACCTGCCGAGCCCGTGTTTAAGTCCACCATCACCCTCAGGTGTCTCTGAACTGCCTCTGTTTCTTCTGAGTCCCCCTTTTCTGATTGTTTTCTGCCTCTTGCGTTGGAGGCTTTCCTCAAATCTCTGCCAATCCTGAAGGTTCTTTGGTGTAAACCTAGCCTCACCAGTCACTTCCCAGAGACGCCCGAAAGCCGTGTGAGAATGTGGGGTCTTCTGTGTGGTGGGCAGTGTGTGTGGGGTACGTCTGCCTGACAGTGTCCTGGGGGCGCTGGTGCCGCTGAGTGGAGGGGACTCTGGTTCAGACGCGCGCACACACACACACACACACACACACGTACAGTAAGGAAAAGTGCTTTAGACCTTAGGCAGGAAGGCAGTTAAGGATCAAGTTTTATAAAAATGCACTAATTTTTCATGTGTTCTGCAGTCACGCCTGTGAACTGTTCCTTCTTCCCAATGGACAGGTCTTGTATTTGAGCCATATTCTCTCACAATAAACATTGACTTTTCTCTCAGCAAATTAAAAATGGGCATTTCAATAATGTCTTGTTTGTTTAAGCTTTAAATTACAAATGAAATGAGTGGTCACAAAGCAGAGGTGGGTCTGAAAATAATGCAATAATGACATTCACTGAAGTCCCTTTCCTCCGAGTTCCCTCCAGCTCTACAGCTGCATGTGCTTCCCTGAGTCAGCACATGGGGACGTCACATGACCATTTTCTAGGCCAGGCAGGCGCGCCTTGACTCCTGTCACCTTCCAGAACTTCCAATCAGGAGTCAGAACCGGAGGCACTTACTGAAAGTGTGAAAACCCTGATTTCTGCAGGATGGTTGTTTGTTGCACATGTAACTTGGACCTGCTATTGTTTCTCAGCTTTCAAGCACTATGTTATTACAGAAGAGTGAATATGTTTTGCTGACCTTTAGAATTAATAGTGAAAAATAAAAAATGATAATCTCATCACTCCTTATGGATAGCAGTAACTGACCAGGTGGGGAGGGCGCTGGCATTTTAAGAGACTGTAAGTAAACTTGGAAGAATCTATTTCACCTTTTATTTTCAGACTGGCCTGAAGGTTCACTCCATTAAACACAATGCCTCTCATTTTGGTACAAATGGGAGTTTTGTGTTTATTTAAAAATAGTTGAGAGAAAGCAGAGGAGGAGAGACCTTTGCTGTTTGAAGGAACAGTCTCCCAAACATGCACTTAAGTTACAGTGAAGAACAGCCCGATTAGAGCATGTTCGCATTAGCCGCTGTCATTAATTTTGCCGATAACTCTGTGCTGTTATTCCCTTCCGAGTCCAGAGCTCCTTAACTTCCACCCTCTCACGCTGAAAAGCTCCACTCTCCACAGCGCAGGAAGCCACCGCATCTGAGCGTCACGTTTGCTTTCTCCCTCAACACACCCCAGTCCCAGATCAACACACCCACACCCCACGCTGACGGCAGTGCCTGGTGCAAGAGTCTGCCACCACCCCCAGCACGGTGACCGGAAAGGTCCCAGATTGTCTCTCTTTCTCGTTGTTCTTTTTGTCCTCGCATGTTTTCTGCTAGGAGTGCCTTTCACATTTCCACTTTTTAGAGTCACCAGGAATAACTCCCCTGTGGTTGGTCAGGCCTCCAAAGGGCTGCACATTTTGTTTGTCTAATTTTATTTTTGACATTTAGAGATTGCTTTTCTTTTAAGCTAATTTGTTTCGTAAGTAAGTGAAGTATTTGCACGGTTCCAAAGTGAAACCTTAAGATAAGACACGTACGAAGATGCTGCGTTTCCATCCCCGGTCCTTGCATTCTCCCTACCCGCCTGTAGGTGCCCTTCAACAATACTTATGCCTTATTCTCCACTGCTTATTTTTAAACTAGAAGTAGATAGATAGATAGATAGATAGATAGATAACATGATAAGTTGATGGCGGTTGATAGATGAATTATGATAGGTAGATAGCAGATAAATAGTTGAATGATGTTGATTGACAGGTGGATTGTGCTAGTTAAACAGGTAGATAGTTGATAAATTTTTTTAATTAAAAAAATTTTTTGAGGGAAGGTAATTAGGTTTTTATTTATATATTTATCTTTAATGGAGGTACTGGGGATCGACCCAGGATCTTGTGCATGCTAGACACACACTCTACCACTAAGCTGTACCCTCTCCCAATGAATTGTTGGTTGATAGATGGCTGATAGTTAAACAGTTGAACAATAGGTGACTGATGGATGGATTATGGTGACAGGTAGTCCCCCCCCATCCTGGATAAACTGTAATGTGCACTCTGCGCTCCCCTCCCCCTTGCTGTGTTCCCTGCGACCCCCTCCCCCTTGCTGTGTTCCCTGCACTCCCCTCCCCCAGGGCCGCATCCAGGGGTCGTCTTCCTCCTGCTCCCTGGCTGCCTGGTGCTCTTCCATGGGGACCGGTGGCCACAGTCCACCCAGTACCCCTCAGTGGGGGTTTGGGTTGTTGCCAACGCTTTGCTTTAACAAATTGTACAGTATTTGAACAGAAATGAGTGTCGTTACATAAATGCCTGTGACATGTTCTTTCACTGAATGTAACAGAATAGTGTCCTGCTTGTCCACACCCCCGGGGAAATGCACCAGATTGGGCTGATGGCAGATTAGACTTTTGGGTGGACACCCACAAAAGCAGCCCAGACTGAAAGAAAAAAGACAGAGCCGACACGGGTGCAGGGCAGGTTGTGCAGACATGGTTCCAAGGACATGTTTGCCCATTCAATTCCCACAGTCCTGTGAAGTTGAGACCCTCCTTCCACCTTCCTCCTCCTACAGAGGGAGAAACTGAAGGCAGACAGCCCAGCCGCCCACCCACCAGGAGGTGGCCCAAGCCACGGCACCACGCTGCCCACTGCCGTCCCGACCCAGAGACCCAGGAGGCAGAGCCAGGTCACCGCCACCCATGCTGACGGTAGTGCCTGGTACAAGAATCTGCCACGTGGGTGAAGGACCCTTTGCTTGGGAGCCGGGCTGGCGCATCTGTAGGGCAGCTGGTCCTGATACCCAAGCGGCCGCGACTGCAGTTCCCAAGCTCTGCCCACAGGTGGCAGATGCTCACCTTGCGGAGAGGCTGCCTTGAGATTTTTGGCAAAGCCACCAGGGTATGCGTAAGAAGCAGTACCCGAGAATTCCTGTCCAAATAGACATCTTGGAAGGAAAAGTCTTGGCTGGCGCGATCTGACCCGGAGCAGCGAGAAGAGAGACCCAGCAGGTGGAGTAACAACATGCTGTGCAGGGCCGCGGCCTGGTGGGGGTCATTTGTGGGTGGGGGGAGAGGCAGGAGGCGGCTCCACCGGCCAGCAGAGCAGCTAAGCCCTCTGCACTCGGGAGCAGAGCCAGAGGCCAGCCCGACCTTCAGATGCCTTGCTTTCAGATCGTTTTAGTACAGCTCAGGTCGCTTCAGAAAGAGAGCTTCTGATTTCTCTCCTTTTTGTCAGAGGACCTGCCTGGACAAGTGCAGTCTATGCCCCGACTGTTCACCTCACTGACCTTGAACAGTAGCTTCAGGCTTCATTGTAGCAGCTTAGAAATGGCTTAAAAAACACAACAACAAAATAAGATCTGAAACTATACCCTGTAGAGGGAGGAGCTATCCTCTCCCCCGGTTTTCAAGGTTTTAGATTTCATATTTCCTCAGTATGTTTTGTTATCATAACAGGTATTGGAACGAAGTTGGTCCAGAGTTGGACCTTCACCTCTGTCTTCTGTCTTCAGAGCAACACGACGAGGTTGCCTTTTGCTTGTGTCGCGATTTTAAAATTCAAGGCCCATTTCATTTCATGGGCGCTTGTGTCTTGTGCTGCAAACCAGCAACTTAATAAACAAAACTGCTGCCCGTGTCAAACTCCCGCCACCCCTACTGAGAGCAGCTGTCAGCGTTACAAGTTCTCCACGATGTGCAGTATTTCTTCCAGAAGTGGGTGTTTTAGGGATGAAATTGACCAGATATTTGCAAGATTACTTGGAAGGAAAGTTGGTTACCCACAGAGAGAAGAAGAAAACAATGGAGGAACATCTTAAGAATGTATTTAAGTATCAACTTTATAATTAATTTAACTTAGCATATATTTATAACCACAGTTCTCAGACTATGTGCCATGGCACCCTGGACCAGCACCGAGGACCCACAGGGGTGACGCAGGACATTTTAATTTTGAAGGGAACCAGCGAAACCTACCAGAAACCATGTCAACTGCTTAACTTCAGCTAATTCACACATTTGATATTCGATTCTGCTATGTTCCGATAATGTCATATCTTTGCAAAATTGGGCTTTGGGCAGTTGCTGTCACCAAAAGTAAGTACTGGATGAAAATCAGTGTGACAAGGAACAGAGGTGACAGGGTTTCATTTGATTCCCAGTTTTGAGAAATTGTGCAGTGCGCAACAGGCACAACTATCCCATTAGTACATAATTAGGCTTATTTAAGAAGGAAATACATTTTTTTACTTCAGTTTATGTGGATCTTTTTTTAAAAACAGCTACGTTGTTGTTTGAACATAAATCATTTAAAAAAATTGAAGTGAAATTCACATCACATACAATTAACCTGCATTAGGGTGATAAAATATACATAACACAAAATTTATCATTTTAACCATTTTTAAGTGTACAACTCATTGGCATTTAGCACATTTACAATGTGGTGCAATCACCACTACTATCTAGTTCCAGAGCATTGCCATCATCCCAGAAGGAAAGCCTGAACCTTTTAAGCAGATGTTCTATATTCTCCCCGCACCCCCACCACCCCCTCCCAGCTCCTGGCAACCACTAATCTCCTTTCTGTCTCTGTGGACTTACCTATTCTAGAAATTTCATACAAATGAGCTGGTATAATTGTGGCATTTTGTGTCTGGCTTCTTTCACTTGGCATAATGTTTTCAAGGGTCATCCATGTTGTAGCCTGTGTCAGGGCGTCACTCTGTTTTATGACTGAGTAATAGTCAATTGCATGGATATACAACATCTTTGCTCATCCGTTTCTCCATTAGTGGACACCGGGGTTTTTAACCTTTTACTATTTCAGATAACGCTTCTATGAACACTTGAGTACAAGTTCTTGTTTGAATTACTGTTTTCAATTCTTTCAGGTCTATACCCACGAGAGAAATTGCTAGGTCATATGGTAATTCAATGCTTAACATCTTGATGGCCTGCCAGACCATTATCCCATAAATACTTTTTGAGTTGTTTGATCCTAACCAACTTAATAAACAAAACTGCTGGGCATCTCTTGTCTAAGCACGCCGGAGAAAGAGCACTGAGATACTAAAGGTGCCCGTGGTGGGGAGGGGGGTTGGGGACTTCTGAGTCAGGGAGCTTGCACTGTACTGCCCAGACACTGGGGGGCTCTGGGGACAGCCCAAGCAGGACTCATTCCTGAATAACTGAACTCACCAAGGGTGAGTGTCAGCAGGGATAACAAAGCCCCCAGCCTCCCGTGTGGCTCTGCGGGGGTGACGTCAGCTGGAGTGGGGCAGTGCTGATACAGACTGGAAGGCCTTGGTGACACAGAACGGAAAGCGATGAAGGCAGGTGAGGCTGACTGAGGATTAGGGCCAAAGCATCCCAGGACTGGGAGCCACACATGCAGAAGGTCTGTGGAAGGAGGTGCCGGGGTGGCAGAAGAACAAAAAGGCCCATGACCGGGACAAGGAGGGGGTGGTGTCAGCGATGAACCTGGACAGGTGGGCGGGACGGAGTCAGACACGGGCCTCTGCCGGGGGTAGGAGACAGGCCACACTGCCCCCACAAGGCCCAGAGTGGAAGAGCCAGGAATTCATCAGCAGCCCCCCAATAAACGTGATGAGACGCTTAGCCACATGCCCTGTGAGCTCGTAAAAGAGGTATGTGACCATGTCTGGGACTTGGGTGAAGACCGAGACATGGGTTGAGTGGGAGTAAACCAGGCATCAGCTGAACTTTCCAGACAGACAGGACAGTTTGTGCAAAGGCCCTGGGGAGCCTCAGTTAGAGGAGCTGGGAGAAGTGGGGTGGGGGAGGGGCCGCCCAAGACCAAGAGCAGTGGTGGAGACCAGAGGGTGGTGCTGGAAGGGGAGGCCCGTTTCTGTCCTAAAGCAGTAGGTTGGATTTATGATTTCAAACCATCAGCTATGGCTTGAAGACCAGAGAGGGGCTGTGAGGACCCTGCTCAGAAATAACCAAACGGCTGTGGGACTCGGGCCCCGGAGCTGGCGTGGGCAGAGGAGTTCCCGTAAGAGGTCCTCAGGAGGGACAAGCTAGTGTCTTGGTGATCAGACTATGCCAACATTTCTGCCAGGGGAAGGCACAGGTTGAACTATGTGCTAATTGTCTAAATTGTTGAAAATTACAAATTAAGCTAAGAAAATGTTAAATACAATGTGCTCTGTCCTTCTGCTTTGACAAACACAACACCTTGAAGGGCCGGAGTCCAGCCCCTCCTTTTGTCCCCCTCCAGCTTCGTGGCACACAGACAGAGGCCTCCCAGGCCCACCCCCAGCCCCACCCTATCCCCTGCAAACAGCTTCCCGTGGCCATGCCTCGGCCTTGGGGGACTCACATCAGCAGTGGGCCGCCCCCTGGAGGATGGACCCATGCAGGGGTTGGAAAGGTGAGTTTGGGGGCATTTGGGCTGGGAATTCCAGGGTGGCAGGTGCCCAGATCTTGATGTAGGAGGGTGGGTACCTCCTGGCCCTGTGTAGATGGGCAGGCCCAAGGAAGTTCAGACAGGGGCCTTTGGAGCAGGCCTCTTATCCAGGCCTAAGGTGGGGCTGTTGGCAACCAACTGGGTCTTGTGGGATGGAAGGTGAATGAGGTTCTGCACATACTTCTTGGTTCCTGGTCTTCAGAACAGAAGGCAGTTTATTCACAGAGATGGGGACTCTGAAAGGATGAATTTGGGGGATGAAAATCACAGGCTCATCTCACATGTGTTGAGGTGCCTTAGAGACATTCCAGGTTGGGGGCCATGCTGGATTTTGGGGTCTGGAGCTCAGAGGAGAACACTGGCCTGGAGTTATAAACATAGGATTCTTTGTTGAATAGACAGGAACTGAGGCCTTGGGCCTGGATGAGGTCACCTAAGGATAAAGAGTGAGGGAGGAGAGGGTCTAGATGGGGCTTTAAGGAGCCCAGCACTTAAAGATGAAAGTGCAGAGCAATGTTATAAGTATAATTCAACCAGCAAGTGCTTAACCAGAGGGCCTCTTGACGCTGTGTCCCCAGGGCAGGGCCCAAAAATGGCCTTATAAGAGAACACCCAGGGAGAACTGAGACAGGACTGCTAGGGTCACAGAAGGCATCTCTCAAAAGGGAGTTTGTGTAAAAAGGACATACTTGTTGAGAAAAGCCAGAAATTGGGAGTCAGTTCCCCCTCCTTCCTTTCTCGCCCAAACTCCTGGGTCAGCTGTAGAAATCCTTGCCTGGAATCTTGCTCCTGGTGTCCTGTTCTCCCAGATCACTTTTGCAGAATTAATGGAGGCAGAATCGCAGCAGCGAACCTTAAAATCATGCAGGGAATTCTCAAAAAAAGCCTTGCAAGTTGCAGCAGGAGTGGCAGTTCCAGGAGAGTAAGGCCTCCTTCCTGGGGAGGAGCCTGCCAGGCAGAAAGAGGGCAGGGCTGGGAGGAGCCGCCGGGAGGGGCGAGGAGGGAGGGGGATGGAAGAGGGGCCGAGGAGGGGCAGGGGTGAGGGAGGGGAGGGGGAAAGGGGCAGGGAGGGGAGGACACCGCCCAGCGGCCAGGGCTCCACTGCCCCCTCCCCGTGAGCCCGTCCAGCCCGAGGACTGTAGAGGCGCTGGCTTCGTTCTGGGCCCCGGGAGCTCGGTCTGTCCCATATTGGCTCCAGGACCTAAGCCGTTCCCCTAGGAGAACTGTGTCATGGGGCGCGCTGCTCCGGCGACCCAGAGGAGGACAAAGATGAGTTTAAACCTCACGGAGCAGACACACACCCCAGAAGTAGTAACAACCGGCACCGTTTCTCCATCACCTGGTACCTGCCTGCCCTGCTCGCGCACTGTCTCCTTGAGGTCCCACGTCGGCGGCAACCCCCTCTTCAGGGACCCGCAAACTCTCCCGCGGTCGCGGCGCTGGGCCCCTGCCCCAGGAGAGTCCTCGCATCTGCCTCGTCCTTGACCTCTGGGGTCGGCCTGTCCCCGCGGGGGACGCAGAGGCAGCTCCCTGCCCTCCTCCGGCTCGCAGGGTCAGCGCGCCCAGGGCTAAGTGACCACGCGGGGAAGGGGACATCACCTCGCAGCCGGGCACCGCTGGAGGCCCCGGACCGGAGGGGCCGCCTGTTGCGATGCGCTGGCGAGGGCCGAGGTGGGAGGAAGCAGATTTGGGAATCCTTAAGGCGAAGGCCCAGGAGAAGCCCTGGGGGCCTGCTCTTCTCTCCTCGCTGCCCCTCCCCTGCTCACCCCAGCTTCGGGCGGGTCCGCTCCTATCTGAGCGTCAAGCCCTCCGGGCTCCGCTTACAAAAGTATTTTCCTCCTGAGGCCTGTGCTGTGTGCCCACGGTCTGCGCGCACGGAGCTTCTCGCGCGCCCCGCACCCCGGCCCGCACCCCGGTCCCCACTGTCGTGGTCGCGCTGGTCCTCACGACCACTTCTCCAGCGCGAGATGCGTGCCTTGCACTATTACCCACCCAATATTTTTCTTTAAATCGGTCCACTGTTATTTTTACCTAAAATACATTCAAGATGACTTTATGCTTTGATTGAAAGTTTTCATTGATATAAAAATTATTGCTATGTAGTGGGTTCAATCATTTAGGAGACTACGATTGTTTACAAAAGTATAGATGAAATTTCTTTGTTTACTAAGAAATGTGCAACAGCTCATTAAGATGGAAAACAATCCAGTATGCATTTTCTTATGTAACGTTCTGTTAAGATTTTTTGTATTTTAAAGCTAACAGGAAAAGCTTTAAATTTCAATTTTGTATGCTTAATCACATACAGAAAATGGTATGTTAGGATTTAAAAAAACAACTTACAAGTGCTCGAACACCTACAGTTTAAATATGATGACCTTTATATTTTGTGCCTTTTTAAATGATGTAAATCATTTAAACAAACTGATTTTTGGTGTTCATTTTACATTGTTTCACGTAGTTTGTCGCTGTTACTTGCTACGTTTTTATGTTACATATTCGTATAACAAAATAAGACTAAATATTTTCTTTAGACTCTTTAGTCTCATAACTTAATGTAGTACCAAGTTTTCTCTGTCAAAAATGGTAAAATATCTTCTACATCTAAACTGCCTTCATGGTTTCTTGGATGGCCATGGAGTAACCACAAAGGTTTATCTCCTCACATTGTAAAATAAACAATGCTAAAATAATCATTAAAATATTAAAACATGGAAAACAAACTTATGGTTATGGGGCGGGGAACAGGGTGGAGTCAGTGAGGGATAAATTAGGAGTTTGGACTTTTCAGATACCCACTACTATATATAAAATAGATGTACAACAAGGTCCTCCTGTTTATCACGGGGAACTATGGTCAAGAGCTTGTAATAACCTATAATGATAAATTATATATATATGTATGTATATATATGTATAACTGAACCATTATGCTGTGTGCCTGAAATTAACACAACATTGGAAATCATCTATACTTCAGTAACATTTTAAAAAATATTGAAACTTGGGGGAGGGCACAGCTCAGTGGTAGAGCTCTTGCTTAGCACGCACAAGGACCTAGGTTCAATCCACAGTACCTTCGTTATAACTAAATAAATAATCTAATTACCTCCTCCTCGAAAATATTGAAACAGTAACTTTTTTATCAGTAATTTATTTTAGTGAAGTATAGTTGATGTAGAATATTATGTAAGTTACAGGTGCACAATATAGTGATTCACAATTTTTAAAGGTTCTACTCCATTTATAGTTATTATAAAATATTGGTTATATCTCCTGTGTGGCATATTCTTGTAGATAGTTTTATACATAATAGTTTGTACCTCTTAATTCTCTGCCCCTATATTGCTCTTCTCCCCACAGGTAACCACTAGGTTGTTCTCTATTTCTGTGAGTCTGTTTCTAGCTGTAAGTTACTTTTGTTTGTTTATTTGTTTTTTGGGGGGGAGGTAATTAGGTTTACTAATTTAATTTTTATTGGAGGTACTGGGGATTGAACCCAGGACCTTGTACATGCTAAACATGTCCTCTACCACTAAACATGTACTCTACCACTAAGCCATACCCTCCTCAATATAAGTTACTTATATACTTGTAAATGTCAACCTTTCCTGCCAATGACCAACGACCATTAACATAAATAACAATTACTCTCCTATAATCAATCCCAGAGGGTCTCTAACCCACCTGACTTTAAGATTTCTGCCAGGGACTTTGTTTTCCTTTTACAGATTGAAAACCTGACCCTCAGAATGGGTTGAGTGGCCAAGATGAGGACCCCAGTGAAGTTGGAGGAGCAGCTGGGCCCGTCCACCCAGCCCTAGCCAGGATCTTTGGCCCCTATCCTCGCAGCTGAGGGCTGACTGTTGAGGCCCCTGTGGGCTCTGGTTCCCTGGCCCAGGAGCCCAACGCTGAGCCTGCAGCAGACACTCCATAAATATTTGTCGAGTGAAGCAAGCAGGTGATTAAATAAATGAAATTGGTGCGATTTATTACTAGACTGGTGTGGACTGTTAGTCACCGATGCCGCTGAACTTCCTGCAGTGAGACTCTAGAATCTGCAGGGTGTCTAGAGAAAGGTGTCAGAAGCAGGACACATGACTCATTTTCTACTCAATTCATTTTTTCCCCTCCAAAATAATGACTATATTTATGTATTTCAGGTTATCTTTATATATTTTGGATTCCAACTATTTTTTTAAATGTTAGTTTTAATATTAGTTCCATTTGTGACAAACCAACTTGAAATAACTATTTCCCACACCAGTTGCAAGGAGATCAATTCTGATTTCAACATTATGTCGTAAGGGATGTGACTGCCTGATTTTCCCAGGAGGCGCTGGAACACGCACTGTCCTGTGTAATCCAGTGTGTGAGCACTTGCCAAAGAGAAGTCCCAGGAGAAAGTGGGGCTCAGTTACTGGCTGTAAAATAAGATTATGTGCCCAGTGGAAGGTAAGTTCTTTAGAAGCCAAGTCTGAGCTTCTAGTGTAGCTGCTGGCTTATATAGATGCTGGTTTAGATCAACCTCTCCTTTTCAGATAACTAACACAAATCACAGTTAATGTTATTAAAATGCTCCCTCTTGTCTCCCCCATCCTGCCCCCATTATTTATCTCATTTGGTCAAGAATAAGTCTTCCTTCACTGCACAGTCATACACTAATGAGTGTTTTTCAGGTGTGAAAGTTTGTAATTACATTTCTTGACCTCTGACCCAGGTATCTGTCCAAATGCATTCCAGCTGGGATTTTTTTCCCCTACAGGTGGAAAAACTTATCTTTCCTTTTCAAGTGATCTGTTCTACCTGTAAAAAGACACGATTCTCTAGGAAAGGTTGGAAGACCCCGTGCGCTTTAGATTTGCTGTTGGGGTAATTTTAAAATAAGTCTTACTTTCAAAGTGGAAACTTCGGTGAAAAAGAGCCAGACGTGAATCTCCAGGAGTTATGCTGAATGCAAAAAGCCATGAGCTGCCACACTATATGATTCCTATGTACTAACATAACCTATTTTGAAATAACACAATTTTTAGAAATAGAGGAAAGATTAGTGATGGCCAGGGCTTGGGAGTTCAGTTATAAAAGGGCCACGAGAGGGCTTCTTGGGCGATGGAACGTCCCCTATATTGACCGTAGTGGGGGATACACGAACCTACACCGGTGATAACATTTTATAGAACTTATTACTCACCAACAAGGACAAATAAAATTGGGGAAACCTGAATAAGGTTGGTGGATTGTACCAAAGTCAGTATTTACATTTTTCTTGTTTTGTAAAGTTTTCCAAAGTGATAGCACTGGGGAAAAACTTGGCAGAGGGAATTATTGTTTACAACTGCATATGATTCTACAATGACCTGTACACGCACACACATTCGCACACACGCAGGCCAGTGGCCGCGCGCGGCGCCGGGTCCTTCCCATGCTGGGCGTAGGCTCGGTGAGTCCGCGCGTCCCCGGCTGAGTCTGTCCCGAGCCCGGGCCCGGGGTGGGGGCGGGGCCGGCGGGGGGCGGGACGCGCGGCGGACGTGACGTCAGCGGGCGGGGCGCGCACCTGGGCACCTGGGCGGCCGCGGCGGCGCCGGGCGTCGGCTAGACGCGCGCGATGGAGGGCGAGAGCCGGAGCCCGTGGGCCTTGGGGCTGCTGCGCACCTTCGACGCGGGCGAGTTCGCGAGCTGGGAGAAGGTGGGCTCGGGCGGCTTCGGGCAGGTGTACAAGGTGCGCCACGTCCACTGGAAGACGTGGCTCGCCATCAAGTGCTCGCCGAGCCTGCACGTCGACGACAGGTCAGCGGCCCGGGCAGGGTCAGGGGCGGTGGCGCTGGGGCGGGCGGCGGGGCCCGGCCTCGCAGCGGCGGGCTGGGGTCGGGGTGCTAGGATTGCGGGCGTGCTCATCCTCTCCAGCTGAGTCACCTCCAGAGCAGCCTCGGAGGGAGGGCAAGCGCCGGGCGAGGCCGCGAGCCCCCGGCGGCGTTTGCGCCGCTTGCCGGGCCGGAAGGACGCGGGGGTTGGTTTGGCGAGCTCGGGGGCTCATTGCTCACGCCGGGGCCCCGGGCTGCGGCTCCTACGGGTGACCTCGGGGGCGGTGGGGGTGCGTTTGCCTAAGACGTTGTAAAGTGCCCGGTATTGTTACCTGGCTTCCGGTGAGCCCCAGGATTTCAGGGTCGCGGGCTCACCTAGCGCCTGGGACCCGCGCCCCTCGGAGGCTTGTCCGGCAAGCCCAGGACGCACCCGGGCGCTGCGGTCAGCGCCGGGCTTAGAAAAATTGCCATGTGGGGATCTGGGCTTTGTGAGTTAGTTAGACTCCGTTCGACTTACTTAGTAATTTACTTTGGAGCACAAATTGGTGTAAGGCGGTAATTATTACTGGGCGCCCGGGCTCTTGAGCCTCGGCGCTCTCTGGCTTGGGCCTGGCGGTGCAGTGGGGTCTGGCAGGCGGCCCGGGGGCCCTGTTCCAAAGCCCAGCGCTTCCTCGCTGCCCATTCGCCTTTTCGCTGACTTGATTTCGGCCGACCCTCTGGGGAGGGGCCTGGCACTAACCCGCTTTGTGGCCAGGCCACAGCGCCTCCTGGACCCCAGATTCCCGTCCAAAAGCTGGATTGCCACCTGCCTGTCCCTCCACAAGTGGGGTGCTCTTAATGACCCTCCACAAATGGGGTGCTCTTAATAAAGTTAAGTTAATGAAGTTAACCTCCGCAAGTTAGTGAAGACAGTTGGAAAGGACAAGAGCTGCCCCAGTTAAATTCGGACCTTGGGCTGTGGTCTGTGCATAATTTTAGGGGTAGGGTAGAAGGAGGCTCTTGAGAAACAGCTCTTTTTTTGGGAATGGGGGATGTTCACCATTTACAAAGGCATTTTAAAAACTGATTTATAAGCTTCAATTGAGCACATTTAAATTACTTATCCTTTGGTGAAATTTGCATCATACATGGAAGTTATGTGGTGTTTATGTTCTGTATGGAGACCCTCGCCCCCACCCCTTATACAGTCAGCCCCCAACACAAGGAGACTCAGGAGAGCATCTCCTTTTAAATCCTGCACAACCTTTGCTGTTTCAAGAGACCTGGCTTCTGATCCGGCCTCCAAAGCCCAGCTTTCCCCTGGTAGGACGGTGTTGACGCTCATCCCTGGACGAGGGCGCAGTCACGGTTGGGAGGAAGCCCCCTGCCCTCAGCGGCTTTGCGTTTCCATCCTGGCCTGTTGGTGGCTTTTTGCTCTAAGCTGCAAACCCACTGTTTCTTGGGAACTTCAGTAGGGTGGTGACCCATGTCGTAGAGATTTCACTAACTCAAAGGTGAGATGCTTGTGAAATAAGCTCTTACTGCCCTCTCTGTGCTTTGGATTCTGGGAAGTTCTCAGGCCGGGAGGGGCGCTGTGGTTATTTTGATGAAATCCAAACCACTTTGAAAGCCAGCCAGTGGTTAGATCCTGAAAGGCAGCACTCCTGCCGCCGCCGTGTGCGTGTTTTTATGCTCTTGGGGACACTCACTTGTCTGATGGAGTCTTCTGGCCGATTTAGTCGTCAGCGGAGCTTTGCACACCGATGTCTTGTGTTGGAAGAGCGCAGTAAACAAGCGTGTCCCCAGGCTGACTCATGAGCCTCCATCCCCGGAATCTGTTGTTCTCAGCGGCCGGGCCCTTGTTTCTTGGGTGGCCCAGTTGGAGGGAGGATTTCTCCACTTGAGGCGGGCCACTTAGGATCTTGCATAGTCTGGTTGAAAAGTGTTTTGTCCTTTACCTGGAAGGCCTTCTTGCCCTGCCCGAAACAGGCAGGTGGTGGCATGTGCTGGGCAGCTGGGTCCAGGTCAGCATCGCCCAACAGGAAGATGTTCACCCTTGGCACTTTGCCGGGCCGGGTAGAGCCGGCTGGAGTTCTGCATGAGCAGCCAGGCCGATTTCTCTGACTGAGAGGATGGTCAGACCCCTGCTCTTTGTAAAGAAAACTCTTCTAGGTTACTGATTGACTGCCTTTGGTCTGAGGTGCTCACTAGGCATTTGTGACAGTCCCGCTGTGGTGCAGGAGGAGCTGGTTGCGTTGGGTCTTGCGGGTTGCATCTCCACCCCGACGTGGTGGTGGTGCCACCCGTCCTGCCAGGTTGGGCAGGGTGGTCTCAGTGCCCTTTGATGAGCTGCCTGCCACCCTCACCCTTCTATCTGCAGGATGCTTCCTGGAGTGGGGAAGAGGATTTTCCCAGGGCTCCTGGGTGAAGCCCCCAGCCCTGTAGCCCTCCCTGCCAAGTCTTGTCTCACCCCCGCCATGAGGGCCTGGCTTTTCCTCTCCCAGGGTCTCCACCACTGGTTACCTGGGGACCCAGCACAGGTTCAGGTGTGGCTCAGACTCATTTTCACCAGCTGCTTCTCCCTCTGGCCAGACTGGGGCCTTCTGGCCCCTCGCTGCTTCACTGGCCCCCGTCTTCATGCCCCTCCTTGGCCACAGCAGGGCCTGATCCCTACCCCCAACCTCAGGCTCCTTGGAGTGGCAGGTGCCCCAGGCCACGTGGAAAATTACAGGGCTGCCAGGTCCCAGAGACTCCTTGAGGTTCCCAGGGGGCAGAGAAACGGCTTCCAAGTGGCTTCCATGGGCACTTCAGGGAGGTCACAAATGACACCCTGTTGGTCTGCATTCCCACTCCCTTATCGGCACGTCTGGTGGCTTCGGGGAGATGTGTGGCTGCCCTGGCTGACCCTCGTTAGGGGATCATGAGAGCTTAGGCAGGGTCTAGTGGAGGGGGGCATTTCCATTTAGGAGAGAACTAAGCCCCAGAGGCCCCGTTCCTCCAGCACCCACTCCTGCCGGAGAGGAAGCCCAGAATGCCTGCGCGCCGGCAACTGCTGCGTGATCGCAGCAGCTAGTCGGGGCGAGCCTGAGCAAACCCCGGGTGTGCAGGGACAGAGCTGACGATGGACAAGCCCGGTTCTTGTCGGTTTTAAAAATAGCAGTGTGGGAACCCCTTGCAGGCTCCCTGGGAACAGGACTGGATTGGTGCTCAGTCAGAGGGCCTGGCCGAGAGGCATCAGCTAACAAATGATTAAACCATTTTTCCTGCTGCCTCTTCCCAAAGGTGGTTCCCAGGTTTCTCCCTCTGAGTTGCTCTCTGTTAGCAGGCGCCCTTGCCCGCTCATGGTCCTTTCCCCTCTTCCCCCAGTTTCCCGCTGCTCTGCTCCCCCAGGGCCGTTTTCTGACCCTTCCAAGGGACATGCCTCCAGGAAGCTGCCTTCTCCCGTTGGGTGTCTTTGGTCTTTGGAATTTCTGACCGAGCTCAGAGGAGAACCCCGTGACTTCTCCAGAAAGTGTCTTTTAGAAATAATCAGCCTGGTTTTATGTCTCATATTTCTTCCTACCCAGATACCCTCCCTGGGCTGGGGAAAATACACTTTGGCCAGCTGTGAATAATAAAAAGAAAAACTGAACTGATGTCAGTGCTTTTGAGAAAGTATCTTCAACAAGCTGAACCCCGACTCGATCCCATTAATGCCCAGAGATTTGGCATCTAGGACCAAGGTGGGTGGGGCAGGGGTGCTTTCCCCATTCCTGCTGGGAAACAGACTTAGCAACCCTTCCCGCAAGGGAAGAGAGGAGATGTGTTTGCAGTGATTACAGGAGCGATGGTGCCGGCCCTGCTGAATTGTGCCCAGTCGTAGGAACGCTTTTAGCACGTCGCCATTTTGAGGCTGTTTAGTTAGGACTGATGTCAGTGGACTCGGGTGGCCTGGAACTTCACTCCCAACCGTACAGAGTGGGGTTTGATGATGATGCCGCCGATCATGACGAGACTGGGCGCCTGGGGGTCCCTGCGCTCCCCAGCCCGCGCCCGCACCTGGGCTTTGGGGCTGGTTTGAAAATCTCTCCAGGGCCTAAAGTAGTAATACTCATCACAGTAACTGATCTCCAGCTCCGTTTGTGTTGTTGTCAGCGTGAACCAGAAACACTGCTTCCAGGGAAAGTATATTTAATAACATACTTGATGAGAAATGATGCCATTGATGAAATAGCAGTGGTTTTATGTGTGCAAGGACTTTCCAGCTTTCTTCCGGCAGCTCCCGGAGAGGGCCCTTTCCAGGCTTAATTGAATTGCAGGTGCCACTATGTGTGTGGGGGTGGGGGCTGGGGGATGAGGGCGGGGGTCCCAGCAGGGTGTCCCAGGGGCAGTTGAAGAAAGGCCCAGAGGATGGGGTGGCTTGGATTTCAGCCCGGCAGTTACTGGAATGTAAATGGGATGAACATTTTTGTGCCACCCTTTCTGAACACAACCAGTGCTGGCTTTCAGGGGGTCCAGCCAACCTGCTCCCCAGGCTGGTGTGAAGCGGCTCCCTCTGTGTCCCCGGGATCCCCTTCCTCGCCCCAGAGGGGTACAGTCGCTGGCGGGGTCCTCTGCTCTAAGGCGTTTCTGACTGAGCTGTTGTGGAGAAGGTGGTTTATCCCTGGAAACAAGACTTGTTTTCCAGGATAGCTGGTTCTCCTCCACGAAATGTCTTGGGATGTGTGGTCAGTGGTGCTAAGCCTGCCTGGCCTTTGTTCCAAAGACAGCATGGGCTGACTTTTTTTTTTTTTAACTGAGGTAAATGGGATTCCTGTTTGGTGGAAAGGGCCTGGGGCAGGGGAGAGAGCAGTGAACTAGCTGAACTCTGCTGGCGGGGCTGGCGGAGGGAGGACTGATGTGCTGCCAGCGGCTCTTCAGAGCCGCCGATGAGCTCAGCCAGCAGAAGTCACCTGGGTTTTACGTATTACTCGCTTTGGGCAAATGGAAGCAAACACTTTATTTGCCAAGAGACTCAGAGCCTCACTTGCTACGACCTTCGGCCTCAGTGTAATTGACCTCGGCCTTAGTGTAATTGCACACCTCCTCACCGCTCAGGCAGGTTGGCGTGGGGGCCTTGCTCTCAGAATGCCCTGACAGCTCAGGGCCTCTAAGCCTGTGGGCTGGGAGGGCGCCTCCCACTGGCTTCCGGTGCAAGTGGTCTCTGTCCGTCCTGCAGGATGCAGGCCAGTGCCACAGTGGTGCTGTGCACTGGACTTACACTGGTGGGAAGCAGTGGCACACCAGCTCGTTAAATGAAAGGAACAGACATGTTCCTAAAGGCATAGGAACAGACAAATCACAAAACTGATTCTTTTTTTTCCTTTTTCAGTTTTATTAGCTAGAATTATTACAGTTTGACTGCACACACACACATTATATTGCATGTAAATACATATATACAATATACTGCACATTTTTTTTTAGTTTACATGTGTGTACTGATCATTGTTTCTAAGAATAGAGCGTTAGCTACAAAACTGATTCTTAAAATAGAAACCAGAAGCAGCAGCGGTGCTGATCCCCCTGCAGCAGCCTGGGGATGAGCAACAGCCTGCAGATGAGCAACAGCCTGGGGATGAGCGTCGGAGTGCAGTCAGTGTGGATGGCCGGAGGTTTTCCAGGAGGAGAAGGAGGGAGGTGGGCCCGAAGGTGCCACGCTCTCTCTGCTTCTTGAGTGACTGCCTTTATGATGCTTGACCTCCGCATCCTGTCCCTTCTTCTTTCAGATGTCCTTCGAGACCGGGGGGCAGGTCGGGGTCTGCCTCCCTATGGTCCTGGAGCCCAGCAAGCCCTGTGGCCACAGGGGAGGGGCAGGCCGGCTTGGGCCAGGCCCCTGAGCCAGCAGCTTCCGCAGGAGGGTGGGAGCAGCCCTTAGGCCCGGGGACCCCCAGGGGCTCTTGTGAGCATCTTACTTTCCACTGAGTGCTAAGAAAGCAAGTATGCTCAGCTCAGCTTTATTTTCAGTGATGTCAGGATTCACTCCTGAGACCTGTCTCACTCATTCCCGACCCCAGTGGGATTCTTTTGCTCCTTGAGCCTGTTCAGAACCACTCTTGTCCCCCACCCCAGTCCCTCCTGCTGCTTCCATAAATGGCAACCCCCCCCGCCCCCCTGCCCCGGGACTCCCAGTAGAGATCTCACCTTTGCTACCTCTCTCTTCTCAGCCCAGTCGATCACCAGCCTTCATGGTTCTGCCCCCACAGTGTGCCCTGTGTCTGGCTTCCTCCCTCCCCACCTTGGGCAGCAGGGCCCTGGGGACCACCCTGAGTGCATCATGGCCGTGAGTGGCCCCTGACCTGGGCTCCCGTGCGGGAGTGGGGCTCTGACCTCCTCGTGAGCCCTCGCTGCTGCCCTTGGCCCACTTGAGTTAGGGACCCTTCATTAAACCTCCCCTGGCCCCGCCTCTGCTTAAAAGTACTCAGATTTTCAGCTACACTTTTGTGTGTAATTTTCCGTCTTCTGCCCTAGAAGGTAAACGTCACGGAAGCGGGGAAGGGGTCTCTTTTCTCATCAGTTCTGACATCTAGCGGATGCTCAGTAAGTAACTGTCAATAAGTGAATTTTAATCAGATGCAGATCAAAATGAAAATAAATGCTGGGAGCACTTAAGTGGGCGGTTCCAGTCTGTTGTGGTTGGTTTTAAATTGGGCTGAGAATGCGTTAGCTCTGTACCAGGGGATGTCGCGGTTGGCACTCTTGGCAGAGGGGCCGTTTAGTTCCTTGCCTTGGGGACTGTCCTGTGCACTGCTGTGCTGGGAGTCGAGCAGCACTCCTGGCCTCTACCCACTGGATGCGGTGAGCAGCCCCCAGGTGTGACAACCACAGTGTCTCCAGGCAGTGCCCCATGTCCCCTCAGGGCCAAGCTGCCCCTAGGTGAGAACCACTAGTCTATACCCAGGGATCTTCTCGTGAGACACCCACCTCAACGAGGGCTCCCAGCCCAGGTGCAGGGGCCGGGCGGGCAGGCTGAGGTGGCCCTGTGGGAGTTTCCCCAGCGAGAGCCCGCACAGGCAGAGCTGGGTGCCACGTGCCGTGGGCTTTGGTGGACAGTGCGGTGCGGCTCCCCTTGCTGCCGACCTCCTCCCGGGGAGATGCTTTTGTAGCTGTAAGGGCAGCCTTGGAGCATGTTGTGGTCCCAGGAGTTCAGATCCATAAGAAACAGGCTTGTTTTCTTGGTAGTTTCAGATTGATGCAAGTGCAGGTGGGGTGGGCAGGTGCACCCAAGTTCTGGAAGAGCCTTGGGCCCCTTGGTGGGTCATGGGCGGGATGGCTTGTGTGGGAATCTGCATTTTGGGGGGTCCCTGAGGCCGTTCCAGCTGCTGCCTGCCTCAGTTCACAGCTCCGACGGCTGTGTGGTTCTAGACTGTTCTTTAGGAGCTTACGAGAAAGCAGGTTCCCAGCACCCGCCCAGAGCCCATTCTCTAGGAGCCGGGCCGGGAATCTGCATTTCAGCCAGCTCCCGCGTGCTCTCTCTGGTGCTTGAGCGCAGGTCAGGCCCTGTCCTGTGGGATTCGGCTTCTTTTCCTAAATGCACTCAGACTTCGACCGGTCATGATGACACTGACTGAGGCCCTAGGTTCTTGTCTGTGAAGCTGTGGGCTGCACCAGGAAGTGGCCTCAGACTGGGGTTGGCACACTTTCTGTGAAGGGCAGAGAGGAAATCCCTCAGGCCCTGCAGGCTGCAGGCTCTGTTACAGCTGCACATCTCGGCCTCGAGAGCAGAAGCCCAGCCCATCCGGACACTGGTGGGCGAGACTGCCTTCCGGTCAGTTTCTTTCCAAGACACACGAGGTTCCACAGGACCAGGCCACTCTGCCCCTAGGAGTGTCTCCCAAAGAACTGAAAGCAGGGGCTTGAACACATGTTTGAGCACCTGAGCATCCAAATGTACAACAGCATTAGTCACAGTAGCCAGAAGTGGAAACAGCCCAAGGGCCACCCGCAGGTGAGTGGGTAAACACAACGTGGTGTGTTCAAACAATGGAATATGATTCAGCCATAGAAAGAGTGAGGTTTAGGGGGAAAGGGAGAGCTCAGTGGCAGTGCTTAGCATGCATGAGGTCCTGGGTTCAATCCTCAGGACCGCCATTAAATAAATAAACTGAATTTCCTCCCCCCACCAAAAATTTTTTTAAGAGAAGAGTCAGGTTTTGATCTGTGCCCCAAAATGGATGGACCTCGAAAACATGATGAGTGAAATAAGCCAGTTAGTAAAGGACAAAGGTGCACGATTCCCCTTGCATGAGGTCTCCCGGGCAGGCAAATCCATAGAGGCGGAAAGTGGAAAAGAGGTTAGGAGGGGCTGGGGGGGTTACCGCTGGGTGGGTGCGGAGCTTTCCTTGGGGATGGTGAAAAAGCTTTGGGTGTAGAGAGATGATGGTTGCACAACATTGTGAGTGTGTGGATATGCAGCCTGTGAACTGCACACTTACGAATGATTAAAATGGTAAATGGTATGTTACGTCTATTTTACTACCACTTAAAATGGCTTTTTAAAAAAGGTGGCTTTGGGCAGCGCCCTGCAGACCCTGCTTTAGACCAGTGCTCCGTTCATCCCAGTGCGGGCTTGGAGTCAGGAAGGCCTGGGCTGGGATGGGCTTCGCAGAGAAGGCGGCGGCGTTCTCTGGATGGAAACTTCGTTACAGCGTTTAGACATACCTGTCTTCTCTTCCCTCATCCTAAGAGAAGGGCTTGCCAGCTTCAGCCCCCTCATCTGAGGCTGGAGCCCGCATGGGCTCAGTGCTCCCTGAGGCTTTTCAGGTAATAATTGGAATCTCTCTCCTCCTCACTTATAATACCCCGCGATGCATACGTGTGTTTGAATGGCTGTGGGACTGAAGACGTGGGAAGGCCCAGGATTTAACTACGCGATGTTAAAGTGAGCTCTGTGTGTGTTCGCGCTCACCTGCACTTGTACGTACCTGTACCTGCATTTTAGTAACTTTCTCAGCCGAGTGCAGTTGGTTGTCTCTTGGCCACGATGCCTCGTGTCAGTGGCTGGGTGACCACTGCAGGTTCCTGACACCTTTACCTTTTCCAGGGAGCGCATGGAACTTTTGGAAGAAGCCAAGAAGATGGAGATGGCCAAGTTTCGCTACATCCTGCCGGTGTACGGCATTTGCCGCGAGCCCGTGGGCCTGGTCATGGAGTACATGGAGACGGGCTCCCTGGAGAAGCTGCTGGCCTCGGAGCCGCTGCCGTGGGACCTGCGCTTCCGTATCATCCACGAGACCGCGGTGGGCATGAACTTCCTGCACTGCATGTCCCCGCCCCTCCTCCACCTGGACCTCAAGCCCGCAAACATCCTGCTGGACGCCCACTACCACGTCAAGGTAGGCGCGTACGGGGACCAGGTGGGGATGCTCTGAGGGCAGGGGGCAGGTACTGGGGAGGTGTAGTAACTCAGGGTCGGCATGAGAGTGGAAGGGGGCGCAGGTCTGCTTGTGGGAAAGAGGTGGAAGCAGAGGCCTCTCTGCATGAGGACTCCCGGAACCCCCAGCCTTGCCAAGGTTGGTATAGACACCACAAAGTGTGTAGCTGGCAAATGGACTCTTAGGAACATGAGTCGCTCCCCCAAGTCCTGCAGCAGGACTCTCAGTGCTGGGCGCCCTGGAAAAGGAGGTTGTGGGTGTGTGGACTCTAGCCTTAGTGGCTGTCCTTTGGAATCAGGTTAGAAAGCAGACTGTGTGGGCTGTCTCTGTGTGGCACCAGGTCAGGGCTGTGTTTCCCCGCCGTCGTTCCTGGGGTCGGGGTGGCAGGAATATCAGGGTGCTCTGAAACAGGCTGCGGGGTGTCATGGAGAGAAACTCTGAAGGGGTCCTTCTGTTCTCTTCATGCAAAGCCTGTGAGCTCTGTTCTTCCTGTTGGATAAGTTTATAAAGTAGAAAAGTATGAGGGATATTGTAGCCAAAACCCAGGAACCGGCTCCCGGAGTTGGCCCTTGTTAACATTACCAGGTTTGTGTTTCTTTGAAGATGTCTCTCCCTCGGAGGCTGTCGTGTCCTTGTCGTGGGCAGCATGTGGCATGGATTTTCCTACGTGGTGTTGTTCGCATGCTCAGGAGGCCCGGGTTCTAGGCTGGTCCACCGGCCAAGGTCGCCCATCCCTCAGGACAGCGAATAGATGGGAAGGGCCCGCTCGCCGTGGCCCAGGTCCGCTCTGGCTCACGGCGTGGGACGGGCTGTGCTATTCTAGGCTGCACAGCACTGCAGGCCCCCCTGTGGGCCTCAGGAGGAGGGGGACCTGAACTCCGTCTGGCCCTGCCCCTCAGCATCCTCCCCTGTGGAGGGAGGGCTGGGACGACAGCACACACATGGCTGCTTCCTGCACCCCGACTTTGCCAGGCACAGCGTCTGGCCGAGCCAGCCCATTGCTGGTGGGGAAGTCAGGTTTCACGTCGGACACTAATTGCGAGGTGTCCTTCAGGAGGTGTCGCTCACTAATAAGATTTTAGCCAGGAGCTGGAAGTGCCGTCCGCTAAAGTGAAGCAGAGAATTAAGAAAAAAGCGTCAAATTGGTGGCTCGCAGTCTGCCCGAGTTCTAACACGCCCGGAATCCTGTCTCCTTCTGGCGGAGTGCTGGCTCCACCGTCGCACTGGAACGCACCTGTCTCAGGGAGGCTGCTGCTGATCGCACCAGGTGCTCGGACAGGTGTGTCCGTAGCCGTGTCTCTCTGAGCTGTCTTTTCAGAGTCACCGACTGTCGTTGGCCTGGCTGGGCTTTTATTTCAACTCATTCCCTTTCCACTGTCCCTGCCACTCTCCTGACAGTCACGTGGGATGTCTGGAGCACGAGTCTGTCCCTCAGAGGACCGCAGTGCCTCTTCCTTCCAGCATCCTTCCCTGGAGCACAGCCCTGCCCTGGCCCTGGTGGGCAGGAGGGTGGCCCTGGTGGGCAGGGGGGTGGCCCTGGTGCTGGGGCCTCTGTGCCTGGCACGTGGTGGTGGTCGGCGAGGGCTGGGGCTGGAGGCGGGGGTATTTTGTGGCCTGTCACGGTCCTGTTGTCCACACCAGGACGTGGACCCTCGCCCAGGGCTGGGGCACGGCAGGGAGGCGCGTGCTGCTCGCCGGGCACCGGGCCGCTCCCCGCGGGGGCCGCCTCTGCGCGGGCTCTTGAGGTCCCTCGGCTTGAGTGCTTTCTCCTTCCTCCGCGCGTCGGCGCCCGACGTGGCAGGCCTGATGCTTTGTGGCAGTGTCAGGAAGTGGGCGAAGATTCCTTAAAGGACCTGGGGTAGCCAGGAACAGTCTCCACTGACAGGGAGGGGGTGACGCTGTAGCTTCGAGGGGGTGGCGCTCGGCACTGGCCCCAGGTTCCCGAGAGCCCTGAGAGGCTGGGAGTGCACTTTTCCGTGACGAGTCAGTCACACGCACATCCCCCTCAAACAGAAAATGTGTTTCCATGACGTGTTTGATCCTCAGGAGCCACTCATTGGCTGCCGAGGCCAGTGGGAATCTTTGGGTTTCTGGCAGTTTTTAGTTAGCGGTTATTTGAAGCAATAAAGCTTATAATCTGGAATCTTGAAATAAGATAAAAAGTTGTCACTCCACGACCCTTTCCCCTGGTCCCTCAAGATGACATTTTTGTCCTTAGGTGGGATGATTGGAACTGAAAATGCCACAGCAACCACCTATTTGCAAAATATATTAAAAGCACTTAATATGAAATTAATATTTGATATTAAGTATACTAAGTGTCACTGTTAAGATATTAATTTTTGTAAACCCTTTTTGAATTGATAATGAAGTAACTGGATTTAAAATCTCAGGCTGCTTTTGTGGCCCAGCTCGGCCACACCAGACTGTTCTCCAAGGGACACCAGGGGTCCTGTTCTCAGTGGTCCAGAATAGCCTTTCTCACCAGGGTGGCCCTGCCCTGCCTGGGCCTCTATGGGTGTCGTCCAGCCGGGCCTGGAGCGGGAAGGAAGGGTCGTGTCTTGGGGCCCCTGTGAGCACTGGCTCTGGGCACCAGGGCAGATGCTCTGTTTAGAGAACTTGTTTGTAAATTACAGGCGTGCGCTGTTCACAGGGGCTGCCACAGTGTCCCACAGTGTCCCACTGTCCAGAACCCCGGGGCACACAAGGCAGGCCCTCTGGGCAGGACGGGTGAGGAAGGGCAGGTGGAGAAACCCTGCAGGCCGGAGGGTTGGTGGCCATCAGAGAGCCCTGATTTCTGAGCTTGCATTTTGATGCCAGAGCTTTTGCATAGAATTTATGCTCATTTTCTTTTCACCAAGTGTATCCTGAAGCAGCTGGCTGTATGTGAAAATGACAGAAAAAAAAAAAGGCTGCCACTCCGGAGAGAGGGGTCTGCAGCAGTGCCAAGATCCCTGCGTCCCAGGCTGTCCTCGTTTGTGAATTTAAACGGGTCACACTGCCAGGAGTTTGGTTCTGAAACTTTCCTGCTCGTCAGACTGTTTCAAGCGTTATCTCATGTCGCTCTGTCCCCGTCCCCGAGCCGCAGGGTCAGGGTGATGGGCTTGTTTGGAGAACTGGCACTTCCCTTCCTAGAATGGAAAGCTTCTCGAAGACCTGAGAAAAGACAGCTGCCGGGGGCCCAGAAGCAGCCAGGCTGCCTCAGTCTCGTGGGCCACTCTCACGCTGGCTGCAGAAATGGGGTCCAGGTCCTGCCTGGCAGGCTTTCTTCCCGGCCACCCCGCCCCCCACCTCTTGGAGGACCGAACCCCCAGTCATAGATTCTCCGTGTTTGGTGGTGATGATGCCAGGCCTTGGGCTCACCTGGTGGGCAGGTGCGCCTGGAATTAAAGGCCTGACTCAGCCGCATTTCCGATCACTCCAGAGGTGTGTCCTAGGAGGAGCCCGGAGTTAATTAGAAGGCTTAGAAAGATCCACAAGCCTTGCAGGAAAATTTATAAAGAGGCCGTTTTCCACGTGGATCCTGAGCCCCTTAATGCCCGTGAATGTGGCCTAATCCCACACACGGCCTCACTGCCTCCGAGGGCTCTGGTTTACCCCCGGAGGTGGGGAGCTGGGGGGTGGTGGGCTGTGACAGCCTGACGTCCCCGTCGTGGGTTTCCCTGAGCCTTCAGGACACCTTGGCCTAAGGAGACAAGGAGGCGGAGGTGTGGGGGGCCCGAGCTGGGGGGTGCAGGTGCCATGGAGGAGATGTGTCAGACCTGTTGTTTGGCTGCTGTGGGTTCGCAGCCAGCAAGTGTCTGTTCATGTGATGTTCCAGGTGGAGGACAGAAGGACCCACCAAGGTTGTCAGTGTGTTTTGCTCACTTTAAAGGGCTTCTGAAGGCACATTTCCCTTTAAAGAATGTGCTGCCACCTGCCTCCTCCCCAGCTGCGGGACTGCACAACTGGTTTGTCTGAACACCTGAAAACTCCAAGGCTTGCTTCCTGCCTTTGTGTGACTCGGGCAGCCAGCCGCCAGGGCAGACGTGATGCCCGACAGACAGGCGTAAGGTTGTAATTCATGAGTCCCTCTCCTGGCGAACTCCTCCTTTAAAGTGTAACCTCTCCCCTGTTCATCATGCTCTCAGTGGCTCAGACTTGGTTCTTCTGAAGCCGGCTGTGCCTTCCTGCCTGCCCGGGGACGCAGGTGCTGGCTCTCGGGAGTTGCTTCCTGAACAAGCCTGTGCAGCCGGGTTAGGGGACTGCACCGCCCAGCACTGCCGAGGGGACACATTGATAAAACGTCCGAAAGCGGCCACCCGGGGTGCCTCGCTCGGGCAGCTGCCCATGACCAGCCTCGTTCTCACCGCTGTGTTACAGATTTCCGACTTCGGGCTGGCCAAGTGCAACGGGCTGTCCCACTCGCACGACCTCAGCATGGACGGGCTGTTCGGCACCATCGCCTACCTCCCTCCAGAGCGCATCCGGGAGAAGAGCCGGCTCTTCGACACCAAGCACGACGTGTACAGGTGTGTGCCGGGCGGGCGGCCCCGGGCCCGGCAGGGGCTCTGCACCCCGTGCCTCCTGCTCTGCCCGCTGGTCTCCCCGAGGCTCCTTACTGCCGTCAGATACGAGGTGCAGTCCCAGCAAAAGGGCTGTTGGCCGGTGGGTACAAGCTGCCCCAGGTTGACAAGAGAAAGTCCTCTGCTGTAGGTGCATTGGGCCCCGTGTGGAGAATGTTAACGGTTGGTGCGGTTAGAGCCAGGCCCGCCACCAGGTGGGCAGCTCCTGCGCTGCGAAAGCTTCGGTGTTTTCAGGAAACGTGGGCTTTGTAGCTCAGCTCCTGGAAGAACGGCTGCTTTAAGTGGTCTGTGTGTCTGTCTGCGTGTGGACTCGGGCTCCCAAGTCCAGTCCCCTCTGGCCCAGAACTGACGCTTCCTGAGGTCACTTGCCTGGGACAGCGCAGACAAGCTAGAGGCCATTCGCTTACTAGTGTCGGGGATCTCTGTGCTGGTGAACACTCATGAGTCACTGGTGCCTTCCTTCCCCAAGCTGCAAAAGTCTTAATCCCTCCACCTTTGTGGAGGAGAAGCGCGGAGGGCGGGCGCGAGCACGCAGTTAAGACCCTCGTCAGGGTTCTTGTCCCACCCGGGTGACTGTCACCCTAAGCTGTGCCTTTGTGTCACCGCCACCCTGGAGTCCCGGCCGACTGGTTTGACCACAAATGCTGTGCGTGTGCATAGCTAAGTTCTGAGCTGTATGTCTGCTGGCGAGCGGTGCACTGGGTGCTGGTCTTAGCTTGTGGGGTGTGGGGAGGGCGAAGGTCTCTGTTTATTTCAGAGTTGAGAATTTCAGCTTTAGAACCTGCAGATTTCAGTGAACCTTCAGTGGGGAATTCTCTCATCTTCATAGACAGCTGCTCTCAACCCCGTACAGGCTGGTAGCTCAGTGTTTGGACTTCTGGTTTTGTTTTTTATAAAATCTTCCAGATTGAGCTCTTTCTGGGTGTACCCAGCGTCATTTTACATATTACATGCAAGTCTAATTTCCAGCAACCAAAAAGGGCTCTGGGAAGCCCAGCTGGCCACCCCCTGCTCTCTTCCGTGCACTTTGATCAGCGGTCCTCGGATGGCATCTTACTGGGCAGGTTACAGGAGACGCCCAGAGCTGTAGTCAGCATCCTGATGCCCAGTGTTTGCGAGAAGATGGTGCAAATGAGGCCGACACGGCCGTTCTCCCCCCGAGCTGGTGGTCCAGGGACGGGGCTGCTTTCTTCTCAGGGTCCCTTCCTGCTGCTCGGACCGACAGCCCCCTGGGTAGGGTTTTGTCTGTCCTTTGACATCCGAGATTTCACCATGCCTTGTTCCACGGTATGGGTATTTGCCTGTTTAAAAAAATTCACAGAAAAAATTGTGGTGTCCCCCCACCTTCTCGAAGTCTCTGGGGTGGTTTTCCTCATGCTTGTTGCTGTGTGCGGGACATTTGAGGACGTGACCCTGACATGCCTGTTTCCTTCCAGCTTTGCCATCGTGATCTGGGGTGTGCTGACGCAGAAGAAGCCGTTTGCAGGTGAGTGGACGTGTCTGGGGTGGAGGGTGGCAGGGTGCACCCATCTCTCCCAGAGCAGAAGGGGGCGTGATTTGTGGTCCTTTCTCTGTGTGAGAGGTGCCTGCACACCACAGTCCCATGGTGGGAGCTGCTCTCGGCCGGGGAGCCAGCGGGACGTCCTGGAGGATGCAGGCTCCTGTGCCCCACCCAGCAGGTCTGCACGGAGAGCCAGGACCCACCTCATCACAGGCTTTTCTAGGTGCTAGCGAAGCAGCCTCATGGTGCATTTCACATGCAGGAAAAGGCACGGACCTGATGGGGTCTGTTCAGGGACCGTGTTAGGTATCAGCCAGCTCTCTTCTGTGTGTGTGATATGATACACGTAACGTGATTTGTCTGTGTCCAGGAATTTTTTTAATCTTCTCGTCTTTAATTGTACAGTACGTACAGTATACAAATTACTGTCTTAACTGTTTTAAGTGGATGGGTCAGTTGGGTGAAGCCCACTCACGTGTCGGGCGGCCGGTGTCCAGAACCGTGGGGCGGGTGTTGACAGAGGGGATTCCTCCCTCGGCCAGGCAAGCACCGCTCTGATTTCTGTCCTCCCGTTTCAGTCCCTTGACTTGGTTGATTGGAAAAGGCAAGTACTTTTTCTCCTCATTATAGAAAGATTTCCGTTTCTTCTACTGGCATTTCTGAGCTACTCACTAGTTTCTGGTTGGAAAAATGCCAGTCAGAGTCAGCGTGTGCCCCCAGGGCTGCTGGCCCCGGTGCAGAGCAGGAGCCAGTGCGGGGTTTGTCCTGCCTCCCTGCCGCCGCCTCTGCGGAGGTCCGTGGTCTGGACTCGCTAGCGCCGTCGCGGGTGGGCCAGCCTGCAGCCGCTCTCTGAGGGTTTCAGCGCCGCGGTCGGGCTCAGGATGGGAGCCTGGGGAGCCGAGGCTCCCGTGCTTTATCAGCTTGGCAGGCGGGGTGGCCAAGGCTCAAGGAAGCAGCTCGTGAGTCTCTCCCGCCCGTGTTTGCCAGCAGACGCTGCCAGGTGCCTCGGGTCCTTTCACTTTATTCAGAGGACCCGTTGGAAGTCTGAGTTGTGGTGGAAACCATGTATAGAGAGTTATTGCACAAGATTTAACGGGAAAGTGGAACAGAACATCGGAGTAGGATCTTGGCAGCCGTCTGTGACTTTGGGCCAATTTTCCACCCCTGCTGACTGGCGTCTGCTGCCTCTTGGGAGTCCCCGGCCGTGGGCGTGTTGGGAACAGAAGCCACAGTCCAGCTTGGTGGGTGGCGTGGCTTTAGGCTGAGCGAGGTCTGTCCACTGAGGGTCACCTTGGGCCCCTCGTTCTGTGACCATGACTGTGATGAGGGGTCCATGCATGCTCGTGCAGGGGTTGGAAAGGAGGACAGGTGGGGCCCACGTGGCAAATTGCAGGGGGGAAGACCCTCGTCTGCACACCCCAGACCTGAGGAGGCTGGGAGTCTCGCACCGTCCCTGGGGCCGGCTTCCTGTGGAGCCCAGCGGGAGCCCTGTGCTTCGGGGTAGGAATTGAGGAAGACTTTTTCGCCATTGCAGGGAGAGTCAGGCCACTTGGGGGCTGGACGGTGTGATGCCATGGTTTATAAGTGTCCCTCCCTTTGGTTGTGCTGTGTGTTTTTTGCTGGTGTATCACGTTTGATTTGGCCCTGATGCCTTGGGAGTTTTTCTGAGAAATGGGGAAGTAATGCAACATCAACTTATTAAAATACATTTAAACACTAAGGGAAAAAAGGCGGGGGTGGCAGGGCAGGGCTTTGCCACCTGTCTCGTTAGGTCGTTTTCTCCTCCGAGCTTGGTTTTCCTCTGAGTTCGACGCCTAGAGAGGTCTGCCCTGTGATACGAGGCCGTGACTCCGTGTGGCCCATCACAGACAGTTTCTAGAACCTGGGGAACAGAGGACAGACGTGCCCCGCGAGGGGAAGGATTAAAGAAAGCTCTGTGCTTTGAAAGGAAATGCGGTGTCTCCGCAGCGGGCGCCGGTGAAGATGGAGCAGGTGGTGCGCCCCACACTTTCCCACAGTCGGCGCTTCCTCCCGAAGATAAGAAATCCGGCCTCCAGCCCCGTGGAGCTGCCCTGACTTGTGCGCCTTCCCTTTGCAGATGAGAAAAACATCCTGCACATTATGGTGAAGGTGGTGAAGGGCCACCGCCCGGAGCTGCCGCCCATCTGCAGACCCAGGCCGCGCGCCTGCCGGAGCCTCCTGCGCCTCATGCAGCGGTGCTGGCACGGGGACCCCCGCGAGCGGCCCAGCTTCCAAGGTGAGCACCCGGGGCCCCTGGAACAGTGCTGCTTGGCTGTCCTGCTGCTGCCCCAGGTGACAGAGCTGATGGCCAGGACTGGGGAGGCTGTCTGGAGACAGGCACCAAGGTGAGCCAGGCACCAACAGGTGGTGCTCACCTGTGGCACCTGCCTGTGGTCAGCTCCAGCTGTCCACCCCGGCATCGCCTGCCACCCCTAGGACCTGTACTTGGTGTTTCCGGTCCAGGTGCAACAATGCATTTTTTTAGGGATGACGTGACCACTGGCCTGAGGCTTTCTTTGTGTTTCTCTTGGGGCACATGTACTGTTTGGTTAGCAAAGTGCTCCTGACGTGGCTGAAATTGATCCCTGCCTTTGAAGCTTGCGGGGAAAACAGTGTGGACGAGGTGGGGGCCCCGCATTAGATGCTGGCGGCCCAGGCTATCCAGCTGCCACTCTGATGGCTGTGACCAATGGGACTCCCCGGAGGAAAGCTGCTTTGGGAAACAGGAACATAGTGGTTCTTCCTTGGAGTCTGGCCAGACCCTGCATGTTGTTGCTGGATGGGGGGCCCTGCTTCGGCCCAGGTAGAGGCCCCGGGGGTTTGCTGTGAGCTCAGGTGGGGCTGGCAGCGTGGGGGGCTGCAGTGCTGACCCGGCAGGAGACTGGGCGCCTCTGGTGCTGCCTCTCTGTCCTCGGCCGAGGTCGCACGTTTAAATAGAGAGTTCGTGGAAGTCCTCGTCCAGGTGATACACCCTTTTGTGTTTTCTCCCCAAAAGAAATTACTTCTGAAACTGAGGACCTGTGTGAAAAATCCGACGATGAGGTAAAAGAGGCAGCCCAAGACCCAGACGTGAGAAACGCGCCGGAGCCCGCAGGCGAGGTGAGGGGCTTCACGGGGCCTGGTCTCTGCAGCATCGGCTTCAGGGCTCGAGTCTCTTCTCTCTGCAAGCGCTCCTGCCCGTCTGGCCCGCTCGCCCCTGTCTGCCTCTGAGCCCCGTCCCGGGCCGGCCGGCCTCGTGCTTGCTGCCTGGGTGAGCCGGCTGCGGGGCCCTGTCTCAGGGCAGGGGGCGGGTCCAGGGCACGCTGGCTGCTGATCGGCCTCCTGCCCAACTGCGACCTGTCGTCCCACCTCCTGTCTGTGGTTTCAAAAGAGCAGTGGGGCCCGTGCTTGATATTAAGTGCCGCTGGCTGGATGCTCTGTGAACCAGGGGAGCCAAACGCCCCGCTGGGCCAGGCTCGGGGGGGCCTGGGTGTCTTCACGCCTCAAGGTTGGAGATCTGGCCGCCTCCTAACTGCTCGTGAATGTTTTGCTCTATAAGTGCAATGCGGGTCACGTGAAGTGTGATAAGAAATTCTAATTATGCTCCCAGGTAATAAAACTTGTAAAATGGAGCCTGATAAACTAACTTTATAAAGTGTCATCTGGCCTTACACCTGGGAGAGAGCTAATCGTTTATGGTGTGTCCGCTTGCTGAGCACGAAGGGGAGTGTGCATGAGGTCGGAGGGCAAAGGGGCGGGAGGAGGGGACCTGGCCCCAGATGAGGAAGGGAGGGGCCAGTGAGTAGGTGTGATTCGGCACCAGGCCACCCAGCGGGAGCAGATCCGCAGTTCCCAAGAAGGGGAAGATGTGGGCACAAGTGGGCAGAAGTAGGGAAGAGTCATGAGCCACACTCAGATTCTAATCCCTCACCAGAGGTCTGCCTTCCCTGTTAGGAGAGAGCCTTTAACAGGGCCCGTTAGGACACACTGGGTTGGAGCTCCGTGCTGGCCCCGCAGCTGGGCCCCCACCCCCACCCTGGCCCACAAGCAACCCCCAAGCCAGACTCACAGGGTTCAAAGGAGAGTCGCAGGTTGTCGGGGACGCAGTTCATTTCTTTCATTTCCTACCAGCGCTGACCTGTCCTGGGCGGCCCCAGCCAGCACTCAGGTTTCATCACTTGGCAGCTTTTTCAGGTTTTGTCTGATGACACTGTGGGCCTCGCCAGCAGCATGATGCAGAGCGTCCCATTTTTGTCACTGTCTTATAAGTTCCCCCATTGGGTGGACACAGCTTGGGGTCCCTGGCTCCCGGAGCCACGCATATGGTAACAGGAGTTAAATTCCCAGTGTGGCTGGCGGGGGGCCCTCGGGTTTCCCCGCCATCCTCTGCACCCCCGTTGGGGCCCTGGAAGAAGCCTCATGCCCAGCCTCTGCTCCTCTTGCAGGCGCCCGTGCCCGCCCCGCCCAAGCGTGCCTCCGCCCCGCCCTTCGACAACGACTGCAGCCTTTCCGAGCTGCTGTCCCAGCTGGACTCGGGCATCTCCCAGACCCTCGAGGGCCCGGAAGAGCTCAGCCGCAGCTCCTCCGAATCCAGACTTCCTTCGGCGAGCAGCGGCAAGAGGCTCTCGGGGGTGTCCTCGGTCGATTCTGCCTTCTCCTCAAGGGGATCGCTGTCCTTGTCTTTCGAGCGGGAGCCTTCCACGGGCGGTGAGCAGAGGACCCTTCCCCTGGGAAATAACAAGCTTAATTATGGGGCTGGGGACCGGGCAGAGCGTGTGACTGTTAAGGATCAGGCATCCGGTTTCTTGACCCGACAACAGTTCTTCCTTGTTTTCTCCATCCCTTCCCTCATTGGTTTTGGGTGTCAGTGCAAGCCCAGAGATGCTTGCCAGCAGGCAGGTGTCACTTAAGTATACAGGGAACAGGCCACACCCCCTGGCTGTGCAGAAGGGTCTTACCTGTGGCAACACCCAGTGCAGGGGCTGACCTCAGGTCTATAGGTTGAAGAATCTGGGTTGCATCGAGGGAGCCAGTGGCTGTATCGAACCCCACACCCTGGAGACCTCTCTGTCTTCTGATGTCAGCCCCGTCGCCCCTTTCTCAGGCAGTGCTAGGTAAATGCCCACTTTCTTACTCCTGGGCTCCCCGATGACTGGAGCCCTGCATGATGGTGGGAGAGTCATCCTTGGAGGCTGCAACTCCCTGGTCCTGTTTATACAGTTTGGGTTTTATTTTCTGAAGGTGCCTCTCCCTGCCCCACTCCAGGCACTGGTCCTGAGGTGTGGGAACTGTCGCTCCCTCACTGCCCCTGCGAGGGCGGGAAGGGAGGTCTCCTTTCCAGGAAGAGAACGGGATGTGTGCCCCCAGGGCCGCAGCGCAGGGGCGGCCAGCGGGTCGCGGGAAGACCGCGGCCGCCAGGAGGAAGAGGAGTTGTATTTTCTGGGGAATCAGGGGATTCCCCCTGGAACGAGGATTTCTGCTAGATGCCATGGGCCTCCTGGGATTTTGGAGTGGAGGGTTTGGGATGAAAGAGGGCACTTCAGGTTGAGGGAACACCTTGCAAAGACACAGGTAGAGAAGGCCCAGCTGGACTGGCGGTAAGCAACCAGCGAGGAGGATGAAAAGAAAGAAGTACCGTCTCCCCTGTGGAGAAGAGTGTAGAACTTCGTCTCAGGGCCTGATACCCTCAGTGACATGTTGTCTTCGTGCTTAGAGCGTATCAGTCACAACCCAACTCAGCAGCCAGTGTGAGAACCCCAAGTCCAGATGGGGTGACTCCCATTTCCTCAGTGCACCCCCGCCGACCCCTCTAATGCAAGGCCCCTTGAGAATGTTTCATGGAACGGCATCTTGTTTCATGCAAATAAGCACCCAGACAAGGTTGTGGGATCTTTTATGTTAAATCAAACCTTTCCATCATGAAATGGGAGGCTCAGTCCTTCGAGGGTTATTCCAGAAAACACGCCTTCGTGATGTTGCTGAAAAAAGTGGCATTGTTTGGAGGTTGGGCGGGGAGCAGGCTGTGGGCTCTGGAGGGGTGCCCCGGGGTGGGAGCTGCCAGCCCTCTGGTGAGTGGGGGGCTCCTGCCCTATCTGTGCGCCTGCCCGCCCGCCCTCCCTCCCTGTTAGCCGTCACTGCCATTTCTGAACAGCATTAAGGGCCTGAGTTATACATCCTTTAATCACAACCCTGCGGGATGGCTAGAATGAGTTTTATCTTGCAAATTGACAAAAGAGCACCTTGAGGACTTTGATTGGCCTGCCCAGGATCTCCCCAGTAGATCTTAAATTAAATCAGAGTGGCCAACACAACAGTTGAGCAATTTCAGTAGACCACGGGGCAGCGTGGGCCACGTCAGGACACCGGCCAGGCCTCGAGACCTGACCCGCGGCTCTGCTCTCCCTGCAGATCTTGGCACCACTGACATCCAGAAGAAGAAGCTTGTGGACGCCATCGTGAACGGGGACACCAGCAGGCTGATGAAGATCCTGCAGCCTCAGGACGTTGACCTGGTCCTGGATGGCGGCGCCAGCCTGCTGCACCTGGCCGTAGAGGCCGGGCAGGAGGACTGTGTCAAATGGCTCCTGCTCAACAACGCCAACCCGAACCTGACCAACGGGAAGGGCTCCACCCCGCTGCACGTGGCCGTGGAGAGGAGGGCGCGGGGCGTCGTGGAGCTCCTGCTGGCCCGGAAGATCAGCGTCAACGCCACAGACGAGGACCAGTGGACAGCCCTGCACTTCGCGGCCCAGAACGGGGATGAGGGCAGCACACGGCTGCTGCTGGAGAGGAACGCCTCCGTCCACGAGGCAGACTGCGAGGGCCGGACACCCATGCACGTGGCCTGCCAGCACGGCCAGGAAAGCATCGTGCGCATCCTGCTGCGCCGTGGTGTGGATGTGGGCCTGCCGGGGAAGGATGCCTGGGCACCGCTGCACTACGCCGCCTGGCAGGGCCACCTGCCCATCGTCAAGCTGCTGGCCAAGCAGCCGGGCGTGAGCGTCAACGCCCAGACGCTGGACGGGAGGACGCCCCTGCACCTGGCCGCGCAGCGCGGGCACTACCGCGTGGCCCGCATCCTCATCGACCTGCGCTCAGACGTCAATGTCTGCAACCTGCTGGCACAGACGCCCCTGCACGTGGCGGCGGAGACGGGCCACACGAGCACCGCCAGGCTGCTCCTGCACCGGGGTGCCCACAAGGAGGCCGTGACCGCGGAGGGCTGCACCGCCCTGCACCTGGCATCCCGCAACGGGCACCTGGCGACCGTCAAGCTCCTGGTGGAGGAGAAGGCCAACGTGCTGGCCCGGGGGCCTCGCAACCAGACGGCGCTGCACCTGGCCGCCGCCAGCGGGCACTCGGAGGTGGTGGAGGAGCTGGCCAATGCCGATGTGCTCGACCTGTCCGATGAGCAGGGGCTCAGCGCGCTGCATCTGGCCGCCCAGGGCCGGCACACCAAGACGGTGGAGACGCTGCTCCGGCACGGGGCCCACGTCAACCTGCAGAGCCTCAAGTTCCAGGGCGGCCACAGCCCCGCCACCACGCTCCTCCGGCGAAGCAAGACCTAGCCTGCTGCCCCCGGAGATGGGGCCCCTGTGGGTTTCCTGTCCCAGCATCGTGTTCTGCTGCAGGGACAGAGTGACACTGCACGGGTAGCCTGGGGGACACGACTGAGTGGACCGTCGAGTGGCAGGTGGCTGCTGACTCTTGCTTGGCACCCGCATGGGCTTGGGCGTCATGCTCCAGTTGAAGTTGGTCCGGGTGCACCTGGCTGCCCACCCATCAGTGTGCCCAGTGTCAGAGGGACGCTGGGTCGCAGGCATTTCATCACACTCCTCTGTCTGATGCCGGTCGCTCGGTGACAGAGCCACAAGTCCGCCCTTCTTGAGCGGGGCCACCTGCGACTGCTCGGAGCGCACTGTCGGGGAGGCGGGTGCGGGAGGAGCCGAGTCCCGTATCTCCATCTGCAGCGGCGGGCAAAGAAGCCTGTTCAGAAAGTTTTTGTGGGATTCTTGTTTCGTAGAATATCTTTAACAGGGGAGCAGGGCCAGCTGCTGCTTTCGACCTGTTTCAAAACGTTCCCGTCGCTGGGTAGTCCAGTCGGTGAGAAGTGAGTGTCAAGTTATCAGCTGGTTTTTAAAACACAAAACCAGTCTCGTCACCAGCTCTTTTATGTCCCAGTTTGTCCATCCGCCAGTCCTCGGGGGCGTCTGCACACAAGTAGCCGACAGCGCTGCCTGCCCTTGTTTGGATGCTGTTGCAGAAAACCTTTGAACTCTTAGGAGTCAAGTGTGCACACGTCGTGGAGCGTCCACTTCCGCCCCGCCTGGGACCCAGAGCAGTGTTGTCTGGTCAGAGCCCCAGCCGCCGCTCCTGTCTTTTTCTTCCCAGCTCTCATTTTTGGTAAGGCGGTGGCTTGTTCTGGGCGATGCTGTTCTGGGATCTCTCAGGGGGTTTCTGACCCACTTTACAAACACTACACTGCACAGGGGCCTCAGCTTTTGGGATGTGACCCCTGAGTCGGCTCTAGGAAGCAACCTTACAGCCTGGGACATGGAAGCCCTGCTCCTTCGTTGTGGGAGCCAGTTTGCGGCAGGACCCGGCCCGCAGGCAGACCCGCCCGTGGCCTGCTGTGTGAAACAGAGATTGATGTTAATGTACCGTGTATGTTAACGTGAGTCTGTGGGCAGGATACGTCTTGTCTATGACAGGAGACATCCAGGCTGCTTAGAACTGGCTATGTTTTAATACGCCTGTGCTTTTAATATGTTACGCTACTGTTACTTGTAGAACATGTGGAAGGAAAAAGTTCTGTTTGATGTCAATAAAGCTAAGTTCTCTTCCTACTTTTTGGAAGTTGGTGAGACTACATTTTCATATAGATGAGCTCGCATAATCTGATTTCTGGAAGCCAGAGTTTGAAGCATTCACATATGGTGTTGGAGCCGCCCTTCAGCAGGGCAGTGCGTGTGCCCAGAACTAACCGTGATCTGGGGCCAGAGGAGGTGGACGGGTGGACCCGGGCTTCCTGCCTCCTTAGAACGGGCCCTTCCACACGTGTGAACCCGCAGGGAAGTGATCTAGTCTCGGTGGAAGCAGCCCCCCCCAAAACAGCGTCTTTTAAATTTCTTTTTAGGTGTTTATGATCCTTATTTTCATTTAACTTACATTTTGAAATAATTTTCAATTATAGAAAAGTGGTAAGAATAGTGGGTAGAACTCCGGTGTGCCCTTCGTGGACTCCCCGTTCATTTACATTTTATCTCATTTGCCTGATCGTTGCCTTTTCTTTCTGTTCTACCCAACATCCATCTCCCCAGCGCACATCCCCACAACGCACCCATTCACCCCCTCATCTACCCCATCCATCTGTCCACCCCAACCCCCCATTCATCTACATATCCCCCCAACCCACCCATCCATCCATCCCCCAACCCACTCCATCCGTCTCCCCCACTCATACCTTCCCCACCCATCCATCCCTCCATCCCGTTTGTCATCCATCTGTCCATCCATCTATTCCTCTATCCCGTGATCCAGCTATCCCTCTCATCCCGTTTTTCATCCATTTGTCTATCCATCCATCCACCCCCATCCCCTATCCATCTGCCAAACATCCGAGTAGGTTGTAGACAGTGTGCCCTGTGACCCTTAGATACTTCAACGTATTCCCTAAAAACAAGGAGTGTCTCCTATGTAGCCACAGTGTATCCATCAAAATCAGGAAATTAATGTTGATACAATTCTATCATCTCTTCTACAAATCCTTTTCAAGGATTTACTGATTATCCCAAAAGTGTGCTTTAGATTAAAAACAGCCAACTCGCAGCAGCGCCGGGCCTCCCCCGTTCCCTCCCCGGCCCAGGACTGTGCTGTGTTTAGTGGTCCTGACTCCTCAGGCTGCAGCCCTGCTTCCTTCCTCTTGTCATTCATGACCTTCCAGGACAGACAGCCAGTTGTTTTGTAGCTGCCCTCAGTTTAGGTTTGTCTTAATTCTCCGGATTTGATGTAGGTTAAGCATTTTTGGCAGAAACACTACAGACATGGCATTGTGCACAAAGTACAGCTCACCTTTTAATTTTTCAGTTGTCAGTTTGTGGTCATGGATCCCTATTTGGTCAATGGATTCTGCTTCATTATCAGTTATTTTGATGTTCAAATTATCCCTGATTGGCCAGTTCACACTGGCTCTTGTGCCCTTGGACACATCCCCATCCTCCTTTGAGCACTTCTTTTCCGAAACAATGAGATGGTCCAGCCTCATCTTGTACTCCCTTCACCCCAGCCTCAGAAGCAGCCTTTTCTCCAGTTTCCTTTAGTGAAAAACGATACTTAGAAGCCAAGGTCTGGGCATTAGATGTGCTCATTGTTCTGGAGTGTCGCTGCCTCTAGTCCCTCAGGAGACGGACCTGGGGAAAGTGTGTGTGTGACTTACACATATATACACGCACGTATCTCCGTCTCACTGAGAACCATGATTTCACGTTAGTCCCTCCAATTATGGTCCAACACCCCAGGGCTCACTCCAGCTCGTCCACGTTGTGTCTGCATCCTCTGACAATGCGGAGGTCGGCCCCATCGTCCTCAGTGTAGGTGCCCCTATGTCCCATCCCCACGTGCGGAATAAATCTCGCTGCTCCGGCTGCCCCCTCAGTGTCTATCCCTTCACGCAGCCCGAGCCAGCAGCCGCCTTTCTGCCTGTGCCCAGCCGCACACCCTCTGAGCTGCCCGGCCTGTGGGATGAGGGTTCTTTTAAAAAGCCTTTTTTGCCAGGAATCAAGACCTGGGAACTTTTATGTCCTAAGCCTCTGCCATTCAGCTCAAGTTTCATTTTCTAGTGCATACCTTCATCATTTTCCTTTCTGTCTGGAGAGAGTTGAACATTACACTTTTCCTTCTTCACTTCCCAGGAACTTCAGGCTTCCCCCCCTTTTTTCTCTGATTCTTATACCATGCTTTTTCATTCAGGAGCATCTTCTGGTTTGAGGACTGTGTGAACTTTTCTCTTAGACATTCTGCTTTAGGGAAAAAATGCCTCTTTGTTCCTAGGAGGAAACAAAAGTGAGACTTGAACTTCATTTGCTCTGCTGTTGCTCTGGGGCTGAGGGCCCCTTAGGACACGGCCAGATAGGCCCTGGGTAACGTCAGAGAGGCATGCCAGCCTTTTCTGAATAGCTCCGAGCTGTGGAGATGGAAGGTTCTGGAAGAGAAGTGGTTCTTCCAGGGGTTGCTGGGGCAGATGGAGGAGCAAGGCAATGCTTCCAGCAGCGACGTCCAGGTGCCCACACGACCCCGCTCACAGCAGCCGGGGGAGGAGGTCAGAACCGGGGCAGCTTGGCACCGAATGTCCCCTTGTTACCAGGATATCCAGGGCAGGAGCTGCCCAGCAGAGGTCTCAAGCGCAGCCTCAGAGACATGGTCCCCTGGGCTCAGGTGCCTCCTGACTTGATTACTGTGACCACGTCACCCTTACAGACATACCTGCTGCCATGCTCTGGGAGCAGAGAGGTTGGACACCTGACCATGAACGGTGCATCCCTCCTGTTTCCATGGTTTCGCGACTCCATGTCCTACCGATCTCAGGGCATCGCGGGCCTGGTGCAGGTTCCTTCTGAGTCCCCGCTGGACAGAGGCGGTGGCCAGCCGGCTCCCGGTGCTCTCCCGTGACAGCCGCTGGCACACGCACCTGTGCGCCTGAGGGCTCCCTAGCAGACAACTGGTTTACCCCTTGACCGCTCCACTCCCCACTGTGTGTGAGCCAAGGGTCTCCATCTCCTTCCGGGTCACAGGACCTGATCCCAGTTCTCCGGGGCCTCTGTTTGCTGGACGCATTTCCCTGTGCTAGGCATTAGTGACTTACTTCAGAAGTGTGGGCGTGGCGGGCAGGGTGATTAAGGCCCCTGTTGAGGCGGCAGGAAGGAAGCGGGCGTTTGCAGAAGCTGACATTCAGGGCAGAGTCCTTGCCTCGAAGCTTACACTTCGGTGCCAGGTTCTTGAAAACTTTGACTCTTAGCGCTGGACAAGCTTTCCTCCCTGCTTGGCCTCCGCCTCTTCCCCATTCCCTCCCTCCCTCCCTCCGTCTCTCTTCCTCCCATCCCTATCCTCCCTTCCTTCCTCCCTCTTTTCCTCCTTTCCTTTACAATTATCCTGTGAGGTCGGGTGGTCAGGATCCACCACACAAGGACCTGCACGACCTTCTCAGTTGCTGGAGCTTCCGGCCTGTTGCGTCCATGCACCAACATCGTGGTCGGGGGACAGTGGCACCAGTGGTGACTGTCGAGTGAGGAGAGGTACTGGATGGGCAGTCTTTCATGCAGTGGTGCTAGACCCCACTAGCAAAGAAAAATGTGCTGCATTGTGCTGCCAGTGTCAGGAATGGTTAGATCCAGGCGTTCACACAATGTCACCTTTCCCCAGTGTCGGTTTCACTACTGGGCAGGGAGGCCCCTTGCAAAAAAACGGCCCTGACGTTTCCAAGCTTAAGTCACCTCGGCTCAAAGATCCCAGTAGACAGAGAGCTTCTTTCCCCTAATAGCTCCCCCTTCCCAAACCCCAGATTAAACATCATTCAGAGGAACTTAGACCCTCTGTAACATTTTAACAGATTTGAAATAGTTGACGGCATCTCACACTGGAAGCTGGCAGCCTCTTCTCTCTTGGAGGCGCTTTTAGATAGCAGTACATTGTATCATTCCTGGCACCTTAGACGTAATACGGTGGCTCCTCCGCCCGGCTGCGCCCCTTCCTAAGACCAGGGAACGAGAACGTTCTGGTCGACAGACTGGGTGGGGCTGGTCCATCTCACCCCTGAACATGGGGGTGGTAGTTTCCTAAAGGACTGGCTCCTGCTGGAAAAGGTGGGCTAGGGGCTGGGGAGTGACAGCCACAGGCGTTGTCACATGGGGACCCCTACAGAGAGCCCACATGGCAGCTGGACCACCCGTGGACCTGGGCTGGGTGGGCATCTTCTCGGGAATCAGAGGGGTCCCTGATCCAGGCCCTTCTCAGAACCCTGAGAAAAAGGTGGGGGTGTCCTGGAAGGACCATCGTCAGCCTGGCCGTGGAGACGTGCCCAGTGGCTTGTGAGCCACAGCAGATGGATCAGAGAGAGAGTCTTGGGGCCACTCACTAGATGCATCAGAGGTGGGGGAAGAACCCCAGCTCCCAGGATCTGTGAAGCTGCTGCACCACATCTGGAGGGGGAGAAAATTCACCCCTAGTCCTGAGCTCTGCCCAGAAGAGGAAGCCCAGAGCCCCACTCCCTGCTGAGATGATCCTAAGCCAAGTTGGACCTCCGGCAGTGCCCACCTGAGGGAAAGGGACAAGCCACCGAAAAACGGAAGGGCTTGTAGGAGCAGTCCCCTTGCTCAGGTGACCGCCTCTGCGGGCTGGGAGAGGGAAGAACATTCCAGAGCCTCCCAGGCAGCTGCTGTCGGCCCTGATGAGGAAGCGTCACGCACGGAGTGAGTTGTCTCCCTGGCCAACGGCAAGTGCCACGGTCTACAGTAACAGTGTTTGCGCTGAAAGAGAGAAGCTCACATTTAGACAAGTGTTCAGCTGCCTGCTGGACGAGGACGAAAAGACCATGCAACAGGAGACGAGCAGGCTCAGGGCAGAGGCACCCTGCTGGTCGTGTCACAGCTACGCATACGTGCAGGGAAAAGAATGAGCGAATAGCCGTGTGTAGCTCCGGAAAGATGCTCCCCCGAGTGTGAGGGCTGCTGCCCTAGAGAGTGGGGGTCCAAGGTGCGGGGGGAGGATGCACTTTTTTTAATGACACATGTCTGAGTCGGATGCTGCTGCTTGGCACAGAGCCTGGAGGTGTCATCAAGCAACCGAGGAGAATGTCTCCTTCCTTCCTTCCTTCCTGAGTCACTGCCCGGGCCGGCTGGGCCGCTGGAAAAACCAGCCCCAGGTGAAGTGGCACCTGGCAGGGACGGGGAGTGGAGCCGGTGGGGAGGCGGCCCCACTTGGGAGAAGGCTGCTCTCTGGGGCAGCCACTGCCTCCTGTGTGGCCCCAGGACCCCCTTCTCCCTTGGTCTTTCCTGGGCGGCTGTGGGGAGAGGCCCGAGCAGTGAGAGCCCTGCTGACCAGCCAGCCAGCTCCCGGAGAGCAGGCGTCTTGCTGCCTCTCTGCCTCTCCTTGTGCCTCTGGGAACAAAGCCCACCGAATGCGTTGAATCTGACACTAAAAATATCAGTCTGCAGGGGTGAAGGCAGCAGACTCTGAAGGGCATGGACAGACACGAGGACTGCTCAACATACCAGGAGCCCTTAGACCCGGACCTCTCCCCGCCCTGCCCCCTCTGCATCAGAGGTGGGACACATTTGAACCAGATGTGCCTGGATCCGGTGCCTCCAGGCCTATCTGGGGGGGGGGAGGAATTCAATGCCAGGAAATGAGGTCGATTTTCCATACTCTCAGGGAGAACTGTGCCTTCCCGGCCCCTCCAGCACCCAGCACCTCCAGGCAGGAAGCGATCTACAGCCCTGGCAGGTGAGGGTCACCTCCACCATCATCCCGCAGAGCCATCTGCTCACTGATAAGCCCCACCCATGCACACAGGGCTTCCAGACACCTGTTACTCATTCATTCATCTCTGGAAGATAAATAGTGAGCCCACTAGACACAAAGAGTGCCCCTCACTGGACAGATAAAGCAAGATACCGCCGCCAACCAGCCCAACAAGCAGAGAAAACGATCAGAGAAAACAAAATATGCAGCAGGAGAAAACTTAAAAATTTACAGTTACCTCAGGCCAAAACAGAAAATTTTAAATAAATGGAAACCAGAACAGGGGTGTGTGTGTGTGTGGTGTGTGTGTGTAAGTAAACATTTAGATAACAGAAATTGAACATTTTTTCAATGTGATGAGAGAAATGAAACTCTTAAAAGAAAAGATCAGAATCCTTCCCAGAGGCCCAGCATCCCGATGATAAGAGTTCCAGAAACAGGGATGGAAGCAAACCTGCCCAAAGTCAAGATGCAAAGCTCGGCTAGAGAAGGCCCACCATCGGGATGGGGATGGAGACATGGTCCTAAAAGCTTCCAGGGGGTTGGGCGGGATTCTAAATCAGATGGCATCAGGCTGTTAGACAACAAATGACCAGCAAGGAGACAAGGGAACGATGCCAACAGCATTCCATGGAAGGTGGCTTTTGAATCTAGAACTCCTGTGAGTTTTCTCCTTTAATTCTCAACTTTCTGTTGGTATTTCCATCTTTTTATCTCCCGGCGCTACATTCTGCATGATTGATCTCTAAACGAAAGTTGTGCCTTCTAGCTGCTGACTGGAGCTGATCTTGTGCTAAGTGGCCTGTGTCAAATCTGCAGTTAACCTCTCCATTGAAATGCTTATTTCACTCACTATGTTTTGTATTTCTAAAAGTTCTGCTTTATTCCTTCTGAATCTGCCTTTTTTTTTTCCAGTAGTACCTGTGTTCCGTTTCTTGTTTTACACCTATAATCATTTTAAACATGCCCATTTAAAGCTTTTATCTGGTAATTCTATTACCTGAGGTTCGTAGGGATCTCATTTCTGTTTATTGGGTCTGCTGGTGGATTGTGTCCTCGAGTTTTACAATTTCAGATTGTGAGCTCATTTTTCAGGCGGGCTCTACCTGTGGGAATCTTTTGTGCCCGGGCTGAGGATGTGTTTTCCTGAGAGAGTTTGTGTTTGCAAGGTTCTCAGCTGTACTGCCAGCCTGTGGTGGTTTTTATGCCAATTTCAGGGCTCTGTGGGTCATAGACTATGCAGATAGCATACATTTGAGTCTCATGCCTACAGAGGACAGGCCCTTCTTTACAAGTTCTCTGGGGTTTTTTTGTTTTGTTTTGTTTTGTTTTTTGATTTTTTTTAACCACTCGTGGTGTAGGCTAAAATAAATATACTTGGAGGTCTTCTCTCTTTGCTGGTAGGTGGATATGTTCCTTCAAGGGTCTCATTTATAGAAGCTGCCTCACACAGGCTCCCGGCCTTATCTCGTGTCCTGGGATGTTTGACCCAAATCCCAAGCTATGGAGACCAGAGCAATTTCACAGTTTGAAGCAGCTGTGTTCACCAGGCTGGTCCTGATTCCTCTCTTCTCTTTTGGCCCCTGGAGATTTTATTCCCTTTCTTCCTGGTACATCTAGCTTGTTGCTTAAAAGGATTCTCACATTTTGTGCAACATTTCTAGCTGTGTGGTAGGAAAGTGTTCGTGTTTGGTCCACCCAGGAAAGGGGTGGGTCCAATCCTATGGACCTAGTCATAGTGATGTATAAACAGTGAATTTTGATTTCATTGTGGGTGAGGACATAACTACACCGGGTGGATGTGGGTGTGGGTGGAGTTGTTGAGAAAGAGCTAAATCTCCATCTTCTACCAGTCAGCAATGAACATTTAACATCAAACAGAAAAGACAAAGACACCACAGTGTAAGCATGTGATGGGGTGAACACAAAAGAGAGAGCTGAGAGATTTGAACATGGCCGCCCCACTGTGAGAACTGTGTCTGGGTGGTGGGCAACGAGGAGGGCAGGGGACAGCTGTGCACCGTTTCCTTGTCTTGAGTGTTTTACTTTTTCACCCTGTGCATTTTTACCGATTTGACTTTTAAAAAACACACAAACTCACATGAAAGAGTCTGAAAACACTGTCTATACGGGTTTGTTTGCTGAGGGGAAGCCCCAGGGGGCTTGGGGATGAGCCAAAGGTCGCCCTGGGAGACCTTGTCTCTGAGGAATCCCAAACTGCAGGAACACAGGGGGTCTGCTTCCACCTTTCAGGGCAGCTGCCCTGAGTTTCAGCATCAATTCAACAAGCTCTCTCGTGGGGGCAGGGGGGAGGGTGTAGCTCAGTGGCAGAGCGCATGCTCAGCATGCACAAGGTCCTGGGTTCGACCCCCAGTACTTCCACTTAAAAAAATAAATAAACGTAAGTATCTCCCCTCCCGTTCCCCACCCCCTAAAAAGAACCCAAAACAAAAAAGAAGCACTCTAGCATCTCCTAAATACCAGTGTCTGAGCTGGTATTGAGAACCTCCCAGCTTTCACAAGGGATAACAGAAGATGCCCAGGAGTGATGTCCCAGCCCATCAACCATCCACTGAATGAGACCTGGTCGACTGACTGTAATTAACCCCATAGATTTTCCTTTCCAGGCAAACAACCCCTCAAAGGCTCATGGCGGCTTCCGGGGAAGGTGGCGTGACTGGGGAACTTTCCTTCTTGTTCCTTTAGCCCCAAGTTGGAATAATGGAATAATCGATGTTTACCCGGTGCTGAGTAACTGGGTGGGGCTTCCCCAGTGAGCCTGTTTCTCCTGCTGCCCTCCCTCCCTCCACCCAGACTTGGGCTTTGCCTCTGTCTGTGGGCGGCCGGAACCTTGATCTCCCTCAGAGGCCCTAACCGGGTTCCCTCTAGCAGCGCCGGCACGTGGACAGCCTGGTTACTTCATGTGGCCTTGCTGGGTGGTGGCAAGCAACTGGGCCCCACCTCCGACCGCACGGCCTGCAGCCTGGCCTAGTGGGCGGTGCCCCAGCTCCTCGGGCGAGTGGACCACTTTCCATTCCCTTCCTGGAGACCTTTACCGTCATGGTGGCCCCTGCAGGGAGAAAGCATGGCGCCCCGTCCAGAGACCTTGGTCCCAGGCCTGGCCAGCTGCTCCCGACCGTGTGCCCTGGGTCAAGCTGTAAGGCCTAAAAACTGAGGGTCCAAAGTTCCATGAGCTCTGAAGACCTGTTGGTGGCATTTACCCAACGAGCTGCAAACAGGGACTCAGGTAAGTGTAAGCACACCCGTGCTCAGAGCTGCACGTCCACAATCAGCACAGGAAGCAACCCCCAGCCCATCAGCAGATGACTGGATGAACACGCTGTAGTGTCTACACACAGCCGATATTATCCAGACATAAAAGGAAGGAAGCATGGGTGCCTGCTACCACGGGGATGGGCCTCTAAGTCACTGTGCTTTGGGAAAGACGATGGACATGAAAGGTCTGTTGATTCTGTAAAATTCCATTGCTGTGAAATCAATATTGATATGAAATTCCATTTCAAAATTCCACTGATCTGAAATCAATATTCCAGTGATTCATGGATATGAAAGGTCCCATCCAGGCAAATGCAGTGATAGACCAGTGAGAGTCAGGACTGAGGGGCGGGGCTGGGGAGAAACTGCCTAGGGGGTCCAGGTCTTGCTTTGGAGGGAGGGAAACGCCATGGCCACACAACACAGTGAATGTCCTAGATGCTCCTGACCGCTGACTCTGAAGTGGCTCGTTTAATGTTGCATTCGTCACTTCAATAAATGGAAAAAAAATTGGTTCCTCAAGAGAAGCAAGCCCCACGGCCACCAGAACCTGCTAATGAGGTGGGCAGTGGAGCAGCTCACCTGAGGACTTGAGCCGCTGTCCCCACCCCGACCCTGCCCTCTGCCATTTCCATCCTGGCTGGCAGGGCTCCCTCCCCAGGTGACTCTCCATGCAGAGGACACATCTTCCTGGGAAGGGGACAGCTCAGGCCGTGGGCCCTGGAAACCACATTTCTGCAGGAGTGCTTCCAAACAGCAGAACAAAGACACTTCCAAGAAATCACAGGAGGTCAGGGTGGTGTGAAGCAGTGTGGGTGCGAGGGGCTGGCTGGAGCTTCCTGGCTATGATTGGTCGTGGCAGGAACGCTCTTCACACCCTGGCCACGGCGAGCCGAGGTGGAGGGGCGGGGCTGGCACACGCAGGAGCGGGTGGGGGCCCTGTGGGCTCTGCTGAGTTGTTTGGCCCAAATTTGACCCCTCCAGAGGGCTTCTCCCTGCTCCAGCCGAGCCTGGGGAGCTGTGTGTATGATGCTTGTCTGCTCCTCCCAGTCCTGGGTGAGCGGGCAGAGGCAGGGGCAGGCCTGATGCGCCCTGTGTCCGTCAGGGCTCTCCAGAGAAAGCAACAATAGGATGTGGAGAGATACAAAGTAGGAGATGGATTGTAAGGAACTGGCATGTGCGATTATAGAAGCTGGCAAGTCCCAGTCCCGCAGGGTGGGCCAGGTGGCTGGAGGCCCAGTTCAAGTCTGAGGGTGACCTGCTGCAGTAGCCCTCTTCTTTGGGAGAAGACAGACTTTTGTTCTATTAAACCCATCAACTGATTGGACGAGACCCACCCACATTATGGAGGGCAGTCTGCTTTACTCCAAGTCCACCAATTTAAATGTTACTCTCATCTGAAAGCACCCTCAAAGTAACATTCAGAATAATGTTGGACCAGATGTCTGGGCACCACAGCCCGGCCAAGCTGACACATAAAATCAGCCATCACATTCCCTTCCTCTTCCCAGCAGCCCTGGGTGCTAAGGGCCACCCAGCATCGCCAGGCTCAAGCTCATGGGACCTAGGGTGCTGGCCTCCCCAGGGGTGCAGGCCGTTCCGGCACCCCACCAGGGGCCTGGCCAGGCTTCCTCTCTGGACATGGAACACCAGAAGGGAAGAAGTTCATACAGACAAGCGCATGGCCGCTGAGGACGCCGAGTCACAGGAAGCAGCTTCTGCCTGTCTGAGCACATTTCCCCTTCATTTATCATAGCCAGCGATGCCTGCTGGGACCTGCCACGGGGAATTGTCACCTCAACCTACCTGAGCACAGCCTTCCTGGGGTGGCTCCACCTTCCTGGTGGCCTCCCCATTGTCCCCACTCACATCCTGGCTCTTCCTCCACTTCCAGCCCGGGGAAGAGCTCCCAGTGCCCCTTGGAGGAAGCTTTCAGGGTCTTTCTGAGTCAGGGCATTGCAGCCAGGGGCCGACTGTCCTGACCTTGTTGGTTAAAACCGGGGCCAGTGTCACTGCTCCCAGGGGACGAGGAGGAGATGGGCACCCTGTGGGTCCTGACTAAATGGGGATGGGAGGTGGGTGCCAGTGCTGGCCCTTCATAGATGAAAAGACTGAGGCCCCAGGGAGGCAAAGTTACTGCCCAAGATAATTTTTTCATGTAAATATATGACAAATATTGCATGAAACACACTAACACTAAAAAGTTATCCATAGCGCAGTTTATTAAATTTTTTGTTAACATTTACAATTCTCAACTTCACTAACATTTCATCTGAAATTTTTGTTAAAAAAAGGAGTCATCATTTCTAACATAAATATACCCCAAATATTGCATGGGTCTTACACCAATTGACGAATGATTTAGGAATATTTATCATTTGTACTTTATGACTACTTATACTGAAAAATGGTTGTTTATCTGAAATTCACATTTAGCTGGGTGCCCTTGAATGTCATCTGGCAACCCCACTTATACAACATCTTCCTAGCAATTGTTCATTGTTGGACAAGTATAAAACTTTTTGTTTTTTTAATTTTTTATATTTTGGGGTTTTTTGGCTTTATTTAAGTATATATAGTTGATTTACAATGTTGTGTTAGTTTCAGGTGCACAGCAAAGTGATTCAGCTATATATATATATTCCACTTCATATTCTTTTCCGTAATGGATTGTTGCAAGATACTGAATATCGTTCCCTGAGCTGTACAGTAGGTCTTTGTTGTTTATCTATTTAATATATAATAGTAGCATGTATCTGTTAATCCCAAACTCCTAATTTATCTCTCCTCACCCTTAAACTTTGTTTTTAAGTACTTCAGAATTTGGATTTCTCTCGTTTATTCCACAGGTGCTACTGCAGCCCACAGGTGCCGAAACTCTATTAGCAAAGACGTTAACATTTCTTGCGGTACAAAGACACCATGCTTCGCCATTTGCAAAACTAGACATAAAACAAGGGGAACAGGATTCTCTTCAGCTTGGTAAGTTGCTTGTTTTTTGTCTTTGGCCACCATTCTGGGGCCAAGGACTTTGGGGGAGGTGCAAGGTGACAGAGTCCCAGGAGACACGGCCCCGTCTGCAGAGGCTGCCAGCCCCCGTGGGCACTGGGACAGGGACGAAGCCCCCAAGAGTGGAGTCAGACCCCGGGAGAGCTCAAGGAGGGAGTCAGGAGAGTGCGGGCCACACGAGGGCATTGGCCGGAGCCCCCGAGGTTCCGGGTGGACCGTATGAAGGGCCGGTCAGGCTGGCCATGAGCATTTAGCTCCTCCCTCGGCCAAGGGCACCTGTTTCCTGCCCAGCGGCAGGGACTTTGGCCTCTTCCTTGCTCTTAGTGCGAATTAGCTCATGGGGTTAATTCAGGATGCCAGCCGGGAGCGTGCCTCTGAGAGGCTCAGGGGCTCCAGGCCTCCTTCCATCTCGCCCTCTGTCAGCAATCAGCAGCCTCTAAAGGAATGTGACTCTCACTCCCAGGCCTGAAGCCCCCACAGGCCCCTTGTTGGCCCATCTGACCCCCGGGAAGGCCGCTCCCTCTGGCCTGTTTCTGGCCCCATCTCTGGTCACCACCCTGGACGTCACTGCCAGCCCCTGAGGGTCCACTGGCCCCACTTGCACATCTGTTCCCCTCCTCCTGGGCCTTCCTGCCAGGCTGGCTGCCCCGCCCTCCTCCTCCTCCACCCAGTCATGGCCACTTTCTCCAGGAAGCCTCCCAGCCCCGCATCCAGGTGTGACGGGCCCCGCCTGGACCCCGTAGGAGGATGCCCTTCCTCACCGTCAGCCTCAGGGCCTGACGGGCTTGATTCTATACTTCCCTGTGCGTCTGCTCTGAAGGAACCAGTGAGGATGTCTCCAGACACCTCTCCCCAAATTACCAAAGAATCTCGTAACAGGCAGTACCCTCCCCTGCCCCGCCATCAAGAGAAGGGTCTTGTCCTCTCTGGCAGAATCTGGGCAGATGGAGGAGGACGTGGTGGAAGGTTGGGGCGGCGAGGAGGAAAAGGGGGAGAGAAAGAACAAGTGATTAGATGAGGCCAAGTCGAGGCCTGATCGTTGGCCCACAAGATGGTCCAAGGGCTTCTGCTGCGTGCGGAGCAGCAGGGTGGACGGCGTATTCAGTGGGTGCCTCCCGAGTGCTTCCGCGTGCCTGCGCACCTGCTGAGTGGCTTAGAGGTAGGCAGACAGGTCGTAGAGTTCCAGAAAGAGAACCTTTACACCTCCAGCCCTGCTGCCCGGGTCCACTCCTGCGAGGGCGAAGTCGGGGGCAGGCTTCCCCTTCACCCCTCCTTGCTCATCCCAGGGGTGCTGAGCCAGCGTCCATCTCTGCCCTGGGGGCTGCTCAGCCCCTGCAGAGGGTCACCCAGGAGTCAGAAGGAAAGGGAGTATGACGACAAGGAAAGTGGCCCCGGGCAGGGCCGTGGCCCCGCCCTTGGGGAAAGAGTTAGTGAGGAGACCAAGGTGTGCAAACAATAACAAACAGGCCATTAGAGGGAAGGGCCAGATGAATGCTCCTTCCCACACCCCACCCCCAGGGCTGAACTTTCAACCCCACTGGAAGGTCCGCCTCCACCGCAGGTGTCCCGTCTCCATAGCAACCGGGAATCAGTTCACAAATAGGAGAATGGCCCTGTGGGAACTGGGAGCTGCGGGCAGATCAAGGGGCAAAGTTTTCATTTATAGCACCTTGGTATGAAGGTGTCAGGCCAGGTCTCAGCCAACTTCTACCCAGAACGATGAAGCTGGCCTCCTGGTCCTTTATTTGCCCGTCAGTAGAATGGCTCTTGTCATAGACAGTGCTGCGGTTAGGATGCTTTTGGCCATGAATAGTAGAATTTCTAACTCTCAGAAGCTAAAGCAATGCTTTCAGTTGTCTCATAAACTGTGTTGGGAGGGCACTGAGTTGGTGAGGTTTTCTTGGCTTTCCCCACAGTGGCAAGATGGCTGCAGGGGCTCCAGGCATCACATCTTCCTAGGACAACACCCAGTGCAGGGAGGGGCAGGTGGCAAAGGGCTGTTCTTCTCACAGCTCTTTTATCACCTCATCCAGAAGCCCTCCGTGACTTCATCTTCCTGATCATTGGCCAGACAGAGTCACCCAGCCACTGCCGGACATTCAAGCACTTAAAAACAAATGAAGCAGGGGGCAGGGTGTCTGGACCTGAAGTGTCCAGTCTCTGTGGCTGATGACCTATGTCCCGTTCCATCCCTCCAACTCACACACATGCACACACTCACACACGTGTACATACACTACACATTGACTCACACACACACACACACACACACTTCTACACCCACATTTGGTCCGCGCAGTTCCCGTGAGGCAGGACTGAGCCCTTCTCAAGAGTAGACACACGAGCGAGGCTGCCCCCCAGGCCCTGGGGAATGAGTGAGGGGTGGGCTCTGAGATCCTGCCCCTGCACTTTTCCTGGAACAATCTGGAAAGAGGTGCCCACCAGAGTCAGTGGTCAGGACCTAGCAAGAGCTTCAGGACACCTGCTCTTCCTCATGAACACAGCCCCCTAGATGGGCCCCTCTCCCTCCTGGGGGCTTGAGTTTGGGGCTGCTGGGCCCTGCGTTTCCTGCAACCAGTCTGCGGAGGTGCCCAGAGAGGACAACGTCACATTTTGTTAACAGCCTTGCAGACGCTCTTCTTAGCAGATGGGTACATATCCTTCACCTTTCCAAAAAGAAAGGGTTTGTAATCCACACACTGCCTTGTGATCTCCGTTCTCCCTTTGGGATGATGTGAACACTCTGCCAGGGGACATGCTTCTGCAGCTGACGGTGGCCGTGTCCCTGCCGCTCACACGCGCCTCGGCTGGTTGTGCTCACCCCGGGCCTTCCTCATTTCCTCATGGGCGGCAGCCTTTGCTTGAGTTATGGGGGCACGTGGCGGGGCTGCCACCCACACAGTCCTCTCACACGAAGGTGCCTGCCCGGGAACTGGCTCTCAAACTGCTTTTCTCAATCACTGTTCCCATCACAGCTGCTCTCACCAGAAATCGTGCTGTCACCAGATCCAGACTCCCTCTTCTCGCGGCCTGACAGGCTAGTAAATCAGGAGACGACGTGTTGAGGCAAGGAATAATGACTTTATTTGGAAAGGCAGCAGACTGAGAAGATGGGGGACTATTGTCCTGGAGAACTATCTTCCCTGAGTTAGAATTCAGGCTCCTTTTATACTGAAATGGGGAGGGGGCATGGCTGGTGGTTGCAAACTCGTTGGTGCCCACCAGACCCTGGTGGGGACATGATAACGCTTTGGTTTTGCAGTTGTGCATGTAGGTCTGGTCACAATGTTCCCGTGAACTTACATGACAAATGTTATTCTCTGTTCTGCAACTTTTTTATCTCTGTACGAATGGAAAAGTGCTCTACCCTTGAAGGTCAGAGCCTTGAGAATGGGCTACATATTTAGGCTCTAGGCCACATTCTTAAGCAAAAGCAATAGAACACAGAGGTCTACTATGGAGTCAGATCTGTTCTTCCCTGTACAGCATCCTTTGAAGGGACGCAGGCACTCCTGAGTTAATTTATGAGCTGCTGGGGTCCCCCATCCTCGCCCCCTCCCCCTCCCCTCCTCCTGCTCCCCCTCCCTCCTTCTCCCCCACCTCACATCAACCCTGTCACCTCTCGCCCCCTCCCACCAGATGTCCCAGACCCCGGCTCCAGCCTGATGTCTCTCCCTGGCTCAGGAATTCACACAGCACTGAGACTGTCTTGATCTGTCTGCCCAGGAGAGGGGACAGGTCACTGTAGGGTGGAAGGGGACAGGGCAGGCAGAGAGGGGACGGGAGGGAGAAGGGGACAGGGGAGGGAGAAGGGGACAGGGAGTGACCACAGAGGAAGACAGCGGCTTGTGTGAACCCTGCAGCTCCATGACCCTGGAAGTCTGTTAGCTTCTCTGGACCTTTGTCCTCAGAGAGCCCTGGTGCAAGGACACCAGGGGGCCTCCTCTCCCCCCAGCCCCATGGGCCCAGGGGCCAAACTGCCTGGTTTGTGAAGGAGACGCAGGGACCTTCCTCTCCGGGGACCCCTGGAGGGGAGGGTGCAAAACATCAGAGGCTTGGCTCTCGCCCCTGGCACGCACCTGCTCCCCAGACAGACTCCACCTTCTAGGCTGCTTCCCACGTGGGGTCAGCCAGGAGCTCAGGCTCCAGGGACAGCAACTCCCGTGGGGGAGGGGGTGGGTCCCCATCCCTGTGGGAGGTCCTGGAGGGGATCAGCCTCAGATGCCAAGACTCAGTTCTGGCTGTGGGGCCCCTGGCAATGGAAACGGTCAGGTGCCAGGTTTCCAGCTGTCCTGGAGGAACTTGATTCCGTGACAGGGAGTAGCTTCTCAGGTTGGGAGGGGGCCGGACACCCTGGGAGGTGGGTGTGTGGACAGAACCAGGGCCAGGGTGGCCAGTGGTGGTTGCAGTTCCTTCCCGGCCCGAAGACCGTTCCTAGGACCCAGGCAGCGCACAGTCCCGGGAGCCCAGCAGCCGGAGCAGACCCTCTGAGGCTCCGTCAAGAGGTTAATTATTCACACGGCCCAGGACCCAGGGCTGCCGCAGTCCGCCCCTCCCCTCCCCGCTGCCTGCAGAAGATGCCCTTTTGGACTCAGGTGCCAAGGAGGAGAGAGCAACTGTTACTGGAATCATTAAAATACTTTCTGTGAAATCGATGTTGGTTGAAACAAATTAGAAAACACAGAAAAGTATGAACTAGGAAAGAAATACCGCCTGTGAGCCCGCTAACCAGAGACGAGCTCTGTGAAGAAGTTAGTGTATTTCTGCCCAGGTTTTCACCCCTGAGTGTAACACCCCTGCTCCCCACGGCCTCCCCTGCGGGCTGAGGCTGGTGCCCGGGACGCAGGCCCCGCTGCAGGGGGCGGGCCAGCTCCGCTCCTGGCCGCCTCCAGCCCCTCTGAGCCCTGATAAAAGGAATGTTCACATGCTGAGACATAGGGAAGGCATCCTGGCTTATACGGGAGTCCACTTGAATTTGATGTTGACTGAAACAGCCTGTTTGTGGCCCATCGAACATGCACTGTCCATCTGCTTTAATTATTAAAGGAAAAGCCACATTGACCAGAAGTAAAGAAGGCCCACGTTAAAAATAAAGATGAAATGCCACTCTTCTGGGGAAGCCTGAGCTGGTCCTCCTTTGCTGGTAAGACCCCCTTCCCAGGTGGCCACACTGACTCGCTATGTGTGTGTGTCTGTGCTGCTCTGTGTGTGTGTGTGTGTGTGTGTGTGTGTGTGTGTGTGTGTGTGTGTGTGTGTTGAAACCTTGAAGAAATGTAACGCTGACTTGGTGAATGCTCTTTGTTCTGACACGATATAAAACTGTGCTGGAAGCCCTGCTTCTCCGGAGCAGTTTCTCGGAGGAGCCTGGGAAGCGGGCTTCCAGGCTGGTCCTCAGTTTGGCTCAAATAAAACTCTTCTCTATTCTTATTACTGATTGTTTCCTATTTTCGCTGACCCCCCTGCACCCCAGACCCCAGGCCGCCTCTCCACACGGTTGTTGGGGGCTGCTGCTTTGCGGGCCACTTGAAAGGTGAGTTGCGTACGTGTGCGGGGAAGAGCTGTCGTGGGTGACGGGTGCGCCCAGTGCCTCCTGTGCTCTGCCCCGGCTCCCAGGTGCAGCTGGGTCTGGGGGGCCCACCTCCCTTCGGACTAGTGCAGCCCCCCGCTCACTTTCTGCCCCCGCTTCCCCTCTTGAAGCCCACCTGGCGCCCAGGAGTCCCCAGGAGGCGTGGGAGTCACCCCCGCACGGTGGGAAACAGGGATGGATGGGCAGGGCTGCCCGCTGTCCAGCCTCCCCTGACAACTCCGAGGCCCCCTTTCTTCTCAGAGGCCCTGGGGGACCACACTCTCCAAGACCCTCTCCCCCATGTCTTGAATTGGCTTTCCGTCTCCTGTTCCCTCCTCGACCCCCTGCTCAGGCTCCCTGGGGTCCCTGCCTGACTGAACACCTGCACGTGGTCCTCTTCCAGGCCCTGCATGGGGGACCAGGCGTGGGCCACTGCTCCTGGCCAGCCTGCATGGGCTCCTTCTGGAGGACACAGGATGCCAGTGAGGAGCCTGGAACTGCTGAAAACGGAGGAGACAGTTGCCCAGAGTGGCGGATCGTCTGCGAGGCTGGGCCAGCCATGACCCCACAGAGCTCAGTTTTGGGAGTAGACGATGTGGCTTTGACACTCAGATGCCACCCATTTCTAACGTGGCCAAGTGTTCAGCAGGCTGAGACCTCCGCCAACTCAAGGCAGCTCCTGAACAAATATCATTCAAAGCATAACCATGATTTCTGAGTTACATCAGTTCGGGAAGGATGAAAATACATTAGGAAGGGTGGAGCTCCGCGGTAGACCACGTGCTTAGCACACCGAGGTCCTGGGTTCAATCCCCAGGACCTCCGTTAAAAATAAATAAACCTAATTACCTCCCATCCCATAATATATACATATATATACACATACATAAAAGTCTTAAATAAAAAGTTCAGGAAGGACGGCTGTGCCCCACTGGGCCTTGCTAGTACACGTTTTCTCGAGAGTCACCGGCAGCCTCTTGGACCATGAAACGTGGGCACAGCTGAACGCACCGGTGCCATCACAAATGGTAAACGGCGCACTCAGAGCCAGGGACTGGCTACCTCTAACCTTGAATGGACGCTGCCCGTCCCTGGGGAAGGTCACCTGCTTTCCACCTGCAGGGTCTCCCCGGGCCTGTGCCCAGGGAGCCAGGTGCTACTTCAGGGTCAGTGACCTGCTGTCCCACCTGGAACTTAACCCGGACTGGATGCAGATGAGGCCCCCGTCGCTTTCCAGACAAACCATAAAAAAGGTGTCGGCCCTTCCCTGTCTAACAGTCACCATTTCAGCTTTGGCTCCGCCTGGATTTTGTGCCCTGGCTTTGCATTTTAATGTCTTTGTTTTGTCTGCCCAGCCTGTTTTATTGCTACAAACCACAAAAACGGGGCAAGCGTGCCTGGAGCAGGCGGGGCCTCCCCTCCTCCCCGCCGCATCTTCCCACTTCCCCCTCCTCCCTCTCCTCCCTCTGCTCCTCCAGCAGGAAATGGGCTGTGCTAGGGGTTGGATTATGTGCCCCCAATTGTGCCTCATTTATGTGTCAGGGTTCTGTACCACACCCCGTACCTCAGAATGTGGCCTTACTGAGGTATGGGGTCTTTACAGAGGTGACCAAACGAAAATGAGATCGTTAGTGTGAGGCCCTGACCCGACAGGATTGGCGTCCTTATAAAAAGGGGAAGTTTGGGCAGAGACAGACCCGTGCAGAGGACGACCACGTGCAGACACGGGGAGAAGGCGGCCACGTGGCTGGGTGATGTGGCCCCAAGCCGACGACACCAAGGATGCTGGCAAACACCAGAAGCTGGAGGAGGCAAGCAGGCCCCTCCGCGGTAGAGCACGGGCTTAGCACACTGAGGTCCTGGGTCCATTGTTTGTTTTCTAGAGCCTTCGGAGAGAGCGTGGCCCTTGACTTTGGAGTTCTGGTCTCCGGAACTGTGAGAGAATACGTTTCTGTGTTTAGGCCCCAGTCTGCGGCCCTGTACTGAGGCAGCCCTGGGAAACAGCGCAGGGAGTGAACTCGGCAAGCGTGGGGACATAAGCCTGCCAAATACCCCCTTGAACAAGGGAGCTGTCACGCCTGGCTGTCCGTTCTGTCTGTTCTGTCTACGAAGTTGTTGCGGGTCACTCAGGACTTTGAGAAACAGGATATTTTCGAGACTCAAAAGGTTTACTGGCTAAAAGCTTGTCTTGCGAAATAAAGAACCCTGTGCCGACCAAATTCATAGACCTGTTTTCTTCATATCATCCCTGATTTAGTTTCCTCAGAAATAAAAAATGTATGAATGTAAGTGTCACGGTGTTTGAAAACAAGGGTCAGCTTATCTCCTCTCCCAGGACTTAGCTGCGACCGTGGTCCTGCCCCACCTGCCCACGGAAGCTGTTCGGAGCGGCGGTGGGCGGTCCAGGGCTTACCGCCCAGTTTTGAAAGCTTCCCTCTGCGTGGGGCAGGCTGCCTGGGGGAGACTGTGGGAGCCACAGCCTGTGCTGATGCCTGGAGTGGAAAATATGACAGTATTTATTGATTCTGGCTGCAGGTGAGGGCAATTTTTAGCAGCTGGCTGGCCAGCAGGAGGCCCCGGGGGCAGCCCCTGCTTTGGGTGGGAGGCAGGGCCTCCCCTGGAAGCCATCCAAGGAAGGCAGAGAAGGGAGATGCCCACACGTGCTCACACCTTCCTTTGCAGCCTGAGCTCTCCTTGAGCGTCCCCTGCGTGGGCTGGGTCGCCTCCCTAGCTGTGCTTGGGAGCCCCCTGGAGGCTGATGAACTGGAAAGTGAACAAGGGGGTTTGGAACCTGCCCTGCTCTGATCCCACACGGCGGGTGGCCCAAACTTGGGAAGGATGCTTCTGTCCTGTCTGGTCCTGGGCTCTGACCCCCCGGAGGCCTGACGGTCAGGGCGAGGGGCTGAAGGAAGCAGGCTGAAGCCCTGGCTTTGCCACCCCTCACCGCACATGAGGACCACGCCACACATCCTTCAAGGGGTCTTGTGAAGTGGACACAGTCTTAGCCCTCGAGTAAGTGGCCCACCAGTGTTCACCTTCATGAGGGTGGGGTGGTCTGCTGGCTGGCATCAGGCTCTGAGGGTGGGGCCGCACCATCACCAGGGGGGATCTTGGCATCCCTTCCCTTTCGCAGCGGGTGTGGACCCACATGGGGCTTGCCCTCCTTTCTCACTTCCTGGGCTGGAGGGGACCTGAGTCAGTCGTGAAAGCGGCAGAGGAGGCCGCCTTCCGCAAAGAGACGTGAACACTAAGCGGGACGAGTCGCCTCCAGGGAGAGCGCGGCCCAAGCTCCCTAGGACCACAGGCTGTCTGTGCGAAAGGGGCTTGAGATCGTCTAGCTTGACGTCGCCGAGGATGTCATTTGGCAAAAGGCGTGGAGGATGAATCCTCTTGGTTGAATGCACTGCAGGACTTCTCAGGGCCTTGACTGCTCAGCTGCTCGGGGAATGTGATAAACAGGGGTGTGGCTGCAGCCCTTCCCAGGGGTATCTGACTTCAACTAAAAGTCAGGTTTATTAGGGTGCAACTGACACAGAGCAAAACTCCTTCTCAGGGAGTAGTTCTACGAGTTTTGAAAAACGTACACACTGTGTTACCACTAAGGGAACCCAGAGTAGAACATGTCCACCCCCCAGCCCCCCACCCCTTTGCAGTCAGTCTCCTCCTTCCACCCCAGCGCCTGCAACCAGGGATGGATTCAGTCTCTGCTGAATGACTATAGGTTGTTTATCCGTCTACCAGGTGATGGACCTTTGGGTTGTCTCCAGTTTGGGGCGATTGTGAATAAAGCTGGCAGAAATATTTGCACACAAGTTTCAGTGTAAACACTAGTTTTCATTTCGCAGGTATATACCTAGGGTTGGAATTGCTGGATCATTTGGTAAATTTATGTTTAACTTCATAAGAAAATTGCCAAATGTTTTCCAAAGTGGCTGTACCATTATGAATTCTTTTTTTTTTAACTGAAGTAGAGTTGCTTTACAATGTTGTGTTAGTTTCTGGCGCACAGCAAAGCGATTCAGTTATATAGAGATATTTTTTCATAATAGGTTGTTATAAGATATTGAATGTAGTTCCCAGTGCCACACAGTCAGTCCTTATTGTTTATCTGATAGATAGTAGTGTGTATATATTAATCCCAAACTCCTAATTTACCCCTCCCCTCCCCTCTCCCCTTTGGTAACCATAGTTTGTTTTCTATGTCTGTGAGTCTGTTTCTGTTTGGTAAATAAGTTCATTTGTGTCTTTTTTTTTTTTTTTAGATTCCACATTTAAGTGATAACATACGCTGTTTGTCTTTCTCTGTCTGACTTGCTTCACTTATGGGATCATCTCTAGGTCCATCTATGTTGCTGCAGATGGCACCATGCATTTTCACCAGTGGTCTATGCAGACTTCATTTGTTCTGCAGGCTTATCAGCCCTCGGGGTTGGGTGTCGTCTCTTGCTGTGACTGTTGTTACAGCCTTTCTAGTGGATGTGTAGTTGTATCCCAGTAATTATCAGAGGTAATTTGCATTCCTCTAATAATTAATGCCCAGATGCCTTTACAAGGGCTTCTGAGCTTCTTTGCTATTCATTCATCTTGTCTGAACACTTTTTTTCCCCTGCTGGACTATTTCATGGGAAATGCTTTCCTGACCCAATCTCTTCATGTTAAAGATGAAGAGGAAAGTGCGCACCAGAGAGGGTGTGTGCTGAGCCTGAAGGTGCTCAGCAGCAGCAAGGCTGGGACAAGAACTCTCACGTGGCTCCCTCCCTTGCAGGGTGCAGAGGAGAAGAAAACCCAAAGTGACTCAGTTTTCTCTCCCTCCTCAACTCAAAAATGAAGTACCCTGATTCATAAGGAAAAAAGTTAGCTCAGGGAATGGCCCTTGATCTTCTGTGGGAGCTCCTTGTGTGACTTCACGTTAAACATGGTAGATCGAATATACACATTTATCAGCTCCGTTAAAAAAGCTTGTAAAACACCGGCATGGCAAAAGTAAGGAATCAGCTCACAAGAACAAAGGGAGTGGGAGAGGGGACAGCAGCAGATGTCCATGAAAATGTCAATGGACAGGCAATGCTGGTGGCCTCCCCAGTATCCCTTCACCCTTCTTTTTTGCTGACAGAACCCCAGTTTTGGCTGGAGCAGTCATGCTCCCAGTGAACTTGTTTCCCGGAGCCCCTGTCCTGGGGAAGTGGAAGTCTGCTGGAGATCCTGGGGAGCCTCCTTCCTGATCTTGGAGCCACTCCTTCTCCATCGTCTTTTCTTTCATCCCTCCTTGGAATGTAGACATGAGGCTGGAGAGGAACGATGGTCTCGTGACCATGAGGGAACCATGAAGATGAAAGCTGCATGATGAAAATGGCAGAAGAGAAAGACAGGAGGACGCTGGGACGGTGATAACACCATGGGGCTGCCGTACCAGCCTGGGGTTGCTTACTCTTGGTAAGAAAATTAAAGTGCTGTTTGGTTGTGCCATTGAACGGGGGTCTGTTACATGCAGCCAAATGCAAGCTTTATGTGAGGTATTGGCACCACAGACCAGTGAAAGTGAATCAAAATCTCTTGCCAAAATGATCACCAACCTACACAAGCAACTCACATTTCAAAACCCCAGAACGGCTGAAGGACTGGAGGCACCAAAGATCTCTGAAGGTTGGAGGGAGGGGTGGGTTGAACAGGGTAGTGGTGAAACGGTGGACGAAGTCAGAAGAAACCCTTAGACCCTGGGGTCTCACCCCCTCATCCCACTGAGGCAGACACTCTCCTGCCCCCGCTGAAGAGAAGTGAGGGTGTATACTCTGCAGAGAAGTTACACCAGACAGCCTCGGACTTGGTGACTCGGGGAAGAGCAGGAAGAAGAGAAAGTTATCTAACAAATAATACAAAAAAATTTTACTGAAACTGTAAGACATGACTTCCGGCTGAAAGAGTGAATGAAGCTGCCAAACAAAACATGAAAAAAGGCACATCATATTGAAATTCCAAAACATAGGGGATTTAAAAATCCTAAATATTTGTGTAAGAAAAACAGTGGGATGAATTCGAAGATCAGTATTTCTCAAGAGTAATCTTGTAAAGCAGAAAATAATGGAGCAATGCCTTCAAAATCATAAGAAGAAAGTTTTTATCTAGGATTCTTTATACAAACCATCAGTCAAAATGTAGAATAAAGGTGTTTGAAAATATATAAGATCTGTAAGATTTAAAAATTGTACCTCACATGCATCCTTTCTCAGAAAGCTACTGGAGGGTGTGCTTCATCTGAACAAGAAAGTAAACCCAGGAAGAGAACCATGTGGGACATAGGACACACTCTATGTAGCACAGAAAAATGCAGAGTCTCACTAAAGTTGAAGGGAGCTCTCAGGAGGGCAGCTGTGCCACAAGCCAAGGGGTCAGCCAGTCCAGACACAAACAGGAGGGCAAAGAGCTCCAGAAAGGACAGCTCCCCTGGAAAAGCAAACATCAAGAGAAAACAAAAAAAAGAATGGTTACCTGATGCATGTGACTTTGCTGAGAGGAGTTTTTCAGCATTGCTCGCTAACTTTGGGGAGTAAATGGTTACTAGTATATAGAAAATTAAGTATGTGAAGAAATGACACAATAGTTAACTCCAGGAAAAACCAAAGTTGCACAAGAAAAGAAAACGTAATCCTAATGCCCTAAGTGGCTTAGTTGTGACATTTGTGAAGTCATCATAATGCCAACCCTGAACACTGTATTGGCCAAACGCTGTTTTGGTTGTGATATAAGTAAACTGTGAAGGAGGTGGGTAGGATGGGAGAAGCTGAGAGTGTGCGGGGTGGGTGGCGGTGTCCGTGAGCTAAAACTGGAAAGCAAGAAACAATATAGTAATCATGCTCATTAAAAATGTGGCGGTAAAGGTAAAAAAGCCCAGAGACTTGGAACTAACTCAAGGGGAAGGGATTGAAGGCGGGAAGGGGTGCGGTGCGAGCCTTGCAACACTATTTGCCTTTTAAACAATGTTATAAAATTAATTAAAAAGGAAGAAATAATAATCTTAATAAAAATTACAGACTCTCCTCTCAGGAAACAATAGGATCAAGCACACCCAGACACTCCGTCTGCGCTGGTTTTCGTAGCCCAAGCCCAGGGGCGTGCTCCTCCAGACAGGCACCCTCGGTCGCCGGAGTCTCCGGCGGCTCCTCCAGGGGCCCTGGCCGCCGAGCCGGCTGGAGTCTGAGCACAGGCAGCCGTGACCAAGCCCGAACCACCCCTGCGTTTGGCAGGTTTATGGGTTAGTGCAGGTGGATTTATTGCTGTGCAGCCAGCCGCCCATTAGCAAATGAGGGCTTCCGACATGCCGAACTGGCAACACGGCGGGGAAGAGGGGAACTGTGCACCTAAGTCCTCTCCTTCCCCTGCTGTTCTCGTCAGAGTCTTTCTGTTTTCCTTCCCAGTGGAACCCAGATGCTGGTGTGTAAGCAGCAAAGGGAGCTCGGGAGCTTCTCCGGCCAGACCGCAGTTTCCAGTCCTGTCCTGACACTCCAATGAGCCTCCTTTGGGTGTGGGTGGGGGAGTCTCCTGCAGCCAGGCCCCCAGGGAGATTCCTCGGGTCCCTGCTGCCCCAGGGGAGAGCGTGGAGGGGAGGGGTGGCAGGCCTCTCTGACAAGGTCACATCTGAGAGAGTCACAGCTGATTTTGTGTCCAACGCCGAGAAATCAGAGCTGAGCTCTCTAACTTGTGTATTAGGCTCCTGTGGCTGTCGTAACAAATTACACAAACTGGGTGGTTTACACAGCAGAAGTGTGTGTTTTCACAGGGCTGGAGGCCAGAAGTTAGAAATCAAGGTGCCTGTAGGGCTGGTTTCACCGCGTGGCTCCTGAGGAGGGTCCTTCCAGGCCTGCCCCCTGGCTTTGGGCGCTGGTGGTCTTCCTTGGTGTGTAGACTGCTCACTGCGGGCTCTGCCTCCGTCTTCACGTGCTGTCCTCCTCTTGTGTCTCATCACGTGGGCCTCCCTCTGTCTGTGTCCAAGTTTCTTTTTCCCTATAAGAACACCAGTCATGCTGGGCTGAGGGCCCATCCGAATCCAGTATGACCTCATCTTAACTTGATGACATCTGCAAAGACCCCACTTCCAAATAACGTCACAGTCCTGGGTTCTGGGAGTTGGGAACCGGACATATATTTTAAGGGGGCACAATTCTACACCCTCGTGGCTGGCTCCACTGTCACGGCTGCTCAGGACCCTGAAAAACCCCTTCTTCAACATGCTGACCCTAGAAGCTACACTCCTATCATTGTCCCTCTTCCCTTGTCACCAGACTTCTTGAAAACGTTCTTTCCATTTGCTTTCCCATCGGCACCATCCACCCAGCCCTTGCTCGGCGGCCCAGCCCTCCTGTGGATGGCTCTCTCCTTGGGGGCAGTGACCTCTGCGGAGCTCACCCGGGGGTGGAACAGGCCGCCGAGCACCTGACTTCAGTCACCCAGTGCAGAAGAGTTCTTCCAGAGTCACTGTTTGGGGTGGGGGTTCACACTGGGCCAGCTGTCACCGCCATTCTCCAGAGAAGGCCTGGAGGCTCTGCATCGGAGCTTTGCTTCCAGAACCAGCTCGAGCCCTACACAGGCGCCCACCGCGCTCACTGCCAAAGAGCTCTACCTTTGTCTTAACTCGCAGAGAGACCATCTCGCAGGTTCACCCACTTCCCTCGATTCTGAACAGCTTTTGTCTCCTTCCAAAGTCCACGCACCCTCCAAGGTCAGAGGTCAAGCCGATGCGCTAGAGACCGGGAGGGGCTTCCTGACAGAAGGACTGATGCTGGGCGAGCCACCTGACCTTTTGAAACCTCAGCTTTCTATTCTGGAAAGTGGGGACGGTGGGGTTTCCTCACGGGGTGACGGTGGGAGTTAAATGAAATACACAAGGAAATTCTCAGGCCGAGTGCACGGCCTAGAATAGGAGCTCCGTGCACGGTGACTGCAATTACTCACTGAATGCAGTGGTCCCACAAGCGGCGGCCTCCCGGGGCGCCCCTGCATGCGTGCCGGGTCAGCGTGCGAGTTGACTAGCACACCTGTGTGACTCACCTCCCGCAGGGGCTATTCTGGGGCCAGGCAGCTCCTCCCTGGACTGTGACAACGGGCTTCCCGGGGACAGTGAAGACAAACAGGTTGACACTGTCAGCCAGACTCCACCAGGGCTTTCTGGGAGGACCTGCGGGGAGCCGGGCAGTTGGCAGGACGTGGGCAGCCCACAGCTCCCAGGACAAGGGGCTTTGGCTGTGGGGTCAGGTCAACTGAAAGAGCTTAGAACTTGGAACTGGAGGGCCTGGGCTGGGCAGCGAGGGGGCAGCCAGGTGACACCACGGGCCTACTCTGCCCTCCTCCCCCTCCCACACTTTGGGTTGTGCCCTGAGGGAGCTGCGCTGAGCCTCCACCTCTGTCACCTCCCACCCACGTGCTCTCTGCTCCTGGAGACACGTGGCTGGACATTCACTCGGCGGGGGTGGGAGAGGTGGGGGTCACTGTTTGGTGAATCATTCCCGCTGTAACTGCTTTCTTGGTTTAACTCTGGGAAAGTACATATAACATAAAATGTACAATTTTAACCATTTTTAAGTGTCAGGGGCTTTCAGTCTGTTCACATTGTTGTGCAACCACCACCACCGTTCGTTTCCAGAACCTTTTTATCTTTCCAACCTGAAATTCTGCCCCATTAAACTTTCACTTCGCATCCCTCTGTCCCAGCCCCTGAAACCCAGCATTCTACTTTCTGTTTGTGTGAATCCAGCTCCTCTAGGGACCTCATGTAAGTGGAACCATACAGCATTTGTCCTCTTATGCCTAGCTTTTGAGCATCATGCCCTCAAGGCTTGTCCACGCTGTAGCAGGTGTCAGAATGGCTGCGTGCTGTTGCATTGTGTGGCTGGACCGAGTTTTGGTTTTTCATTTATCCACCTGTGGACACCTGAGGGGCTTCCACCTTTGGCTAGTGTGAGAGACGCTGCTGTGAACAGGAGGCGTGCTGTGTGAGTTCCTGTTTTCAGTTCTTCTGAGGACATGCCCAAAAGCAGAGTTGCTAGGTCACACGGTAATTCCATGCTTAAGTTTCTGAGGACTCGTGAATGTTGCATTCTGTAGCAGGGGTTTAAATATGCAGTGTCAAAAGTAAGACATGTTGGGAAGAATGGAAAAAGGGCCCGGGTCCTGCCAGCCCAGACTGACTGGGGTGGGAATGCTGACTCTCCATAATCACAGCCAAATCACTTCACTTTCCTGAGCCTCAATTTCCTCATCTGTAAAATGGGAGTGATCCCATCCACCTCAGGTCATGTGGGCTTTTGAGAAATTTGAACTTAATTAGGAAAGGCAGAAATGCTAGTGGCTTAGAGCCAGGGTCAAGAAACCACGTCCTGCACCTGTTTTTGTACTGCCTGAGAGCCAGGATAGTTTTCACGTTTTTTAAGAGTTGTGAAAAAAAAAAAAGAAAGAAAAAGAACAAGTGACAAAGTCTGCACGTGGCCTGCGGAGCCCAGTGCACTTGCCCCCCAGGCCATTTTGGGAAAAAGCTTGTGATGCTTCGTTTAGGGGAGGGGCTCTGAAGTCAGAGGACAAGGACCAAGTCACGTAACCTTGACCAAGTCCCTCTATCCCTCTGACCCTCGGTCTCCTCAACTGTAGAGTGGGGTAACAATGCCTGAGGCTCGTTGTCTAAGCTCCGACAAGTCTCTGCTGCACACAGCCAAGCCTTGTCCCTTCCAGCACGTTCTGCATCTCTGTCTCCTGCTTTCTGTGTGGTCTGCCTCCCCAGCTTGGATGGAAGGCTCACGGGCAGGCATGTGGAGACGCTTTGTTTGCTGCTGGCTCTATTCCCTTTGCAGTAGACGTTTGTGGAGATAGTTCAGACCCCAGAGGGAGATGTGAGAAGGGAATGAGTTAGCACATGAAAGACATTGAGATGGTGCTGAGACAGGTGAGGGCCCAGGGCGGAGTCAGCCCCAGCTGGCACCCCTGGATATGCTGGGGGCTCTTCCTACAGTGCAGGTGCTTGGGGTTGCATCCCCATCCGGTGCCACCTCTTCCCAGCACAGCTTGGTGGATAAAATAGCAGAAGCACACTGGAAAAGGCCAGGTGCTTCCCAGAGACCAGCACATGGGGTGTGGTGCCAGAAGGGCTGCAGACCAGCTCTGCCATCCAAGGCAAACATGGTCAGCTCCCTGGGGACCTGCCGGACGGGTCGCCACACCTTCTTGAGCAAAGGCGGCGAAATGACAGGTCCTGTTTGCTGCAATGTCTTTAGGGAACTGAAGCCAGCCCCTGCAGCCACCCAGCTCTGCCAGCTTGACAAGTGTCTCCGCTCCGCTCTCTCATGAGACCCCGATGATAACCTACGGGAAGGCATCGTCCCATTTTACAGAGGAAGGCACTGAGGTTCTTGGAGCCGAAATGCCTCCCTCAAGCTCATGGTTACTACATCACTTTGCCAGAAATTGACCTTGGGATGGTATGCCGTGGGGCCTTCTGCTGTACAGAGAGTGGGTGAATTGAAGATGCACATAAGGAAGGGGGCGTTAGAATCACTGACCTTCTGGAGAGGAAGCAGGAAGACAGACCATCTCCCCTGAGAGAACCCAGGATGTAGCCAGTGGTCCTCAGGGCAAGGCCCGTGGCTGGCGGTGGGGGCTGGGGGGAGGGGGCGCTTGACTTCAAGCTGCGGACACAGGCTTGGCTCACATACCCTGCAGCAGAAAACCTGGAGGACCCCATGCTCTGACTTGCAGAATATCCTTCTCCTACCTCTGAAGACGGCTTCCCCGGGGACAGAAGGCTTAGATGTCAAACCCAAAGACAATGAGATCTCTGAATCTTCAGGGCCTCTCATCTTGGCCTCTGGGGCTGACTCAACCTCACGAATGTGCTGGCCTGGTGTTTTTCACATAGCCTGTGTTAATTTTTGATGGTTCTCTCCTTGCCGCCATGCTCCCAGCACAAACAAAGGCAGCCGGGCTTGGAGGCAGGGGAGGGTGGAGGGGGAGGTGGCCCGGAAAGAGGGCGGTGGAGGGCAGGTATGCGTGGCTTTGCTGACAGATAAGTGAACTGATGTCATGGAACAGGTGTCTCCTCCAGCAGGAAATGCAGGTCGGGTGACATACTTGAAGTTCAAGAACAATTACAGGCAAGCAATCCGCTAAGACCGCCTAACAGGACAGCTCCTGGGTTCCCAGGGCGTCGGAGGACGGGAGTCAGAGGCCGAGCTGTGTGGTTCGGAGAACCAGTCCCTGTCCCTTCCAACAGAGGCAGAAAAGGAAAGAACCACCATCACGCTTGTAGCATCATCACGCTCAGGCCACGTACCAACCAACGCAAGGAAACCTCAGCCTCTCCCCTCGGCCCCCTAGTTAAGCAAGTAAGATGGTCATTCCGATCTTTTTGCAGATGAGGAATTCTAAACATGCAAGAATTTGTGGGAAAAGTCACGTGGCAGGGGAGCCATGGAGTAAAAAAGGGGCTGGCTGGCTAGGTCACACAGCCCCACCCTCAAATGCGTTTCCAGCTAAATTCGCCCTGGGGGACACAGCATACCTTGCAAATTGGTTACTTGGAAAGCCAGGAAAGAAGCTGCTTTTTTGTTTCGTTTTGTTTTGTTTTTAAAAAAACTGGTGTTTCCTGGCCTGGCCTATGGGTCCAGCATTGACTCAGTCCCACAGGTGCGTTAGTTATCTCAGCCCTTCTGCCCCCATCACCCCAGGCCCGGAGCATCAGTGGCTCCATTGAGAGAAGAGGACGCAGAGGACCGAGGAGACATTTGTTCACGTGGGCATTTCGAGGTAGAGAGGTGACCTTGCATGGGCTCTGTGTGACTCCAAAGTTGCTCTGTGTTTGGAGAAGTCGAAATATGGGCGACTTCTTTCCTTCGGGGGGCAGGTAATTAGGTTTATTTGTTTATAGAGGAGGCACTGGGGAGTGAACCCAGGACCGCATGCCTGCTAAGCATGCGCCCTACAGCTGAGCTGTACCCTCCCCATGGCCCCCCGAAATGTGGGAGATTTCTAATTTGCCTTTGGGTCCTGAGACCCGGCTCTGGCTGAAAGGTGGGGTGACAGCGGTCACGACTGTGCCACGTCTTGGAGATTCGTCCTCAGCCCAAGAGCTGCTGCAAGTCTCAGAACCGTGGACTCAATGTCTGCTGAGAGGCTTCAGGGTGCGGCCTGAGGTCACACCCGTGCATGACTGGCCTGGCCACGGCTCACCCCAGCTCGAGGGGCTGGCCAGCTACAGGAGCTCTAGGTCCCCCTCAGGCCACCTCGAAGGAGGCCCAGACAAGGGCCTTCGTGCTTGGGAATCCTGGGCTACCTGGGAAGTGAAGGGAAGGCCCAGGTAGGACCAGGGGTGCCACCCCTCCCTCCGCAGGAGTCCGAGGCCAGAGCGAGGCTTCCCCTGGAAAGAAAAGGAAGGGAGAGGTCGGAGGGGGTTTTGATGGAAGAGAAAGGAGGGCTCTTCCTGGTGGACATCAAGGCCAACCGAGTCTGAGCCCCGTGGACAGAATGCAGATCACACAGTTATTGCTGCACAGCCCCAGCACAGGGACTCGGGGAGGTGAGAGGAAGGGGTGCTTCTGCGGAAACGTGCAGTCTTCTCCGAGGGCCTGACCTGCTGCATGCAGAGATGGGGCTCCATCCCTCCCTCCCCCAGCTCTATGGGACCCCAATAGGTGGTTGGTTGTCAAATCCCAGACTCGTCTCTTAAATACATCACCGATCCACCCTCTCCCCTCCCCTCCCCTCCTGTCCTCTCCCTGCTCCTGTCCAGGTGGGCCTCACCATCTCTATCTGGACCATTGCTTTGGATGAACTGATCCCTTCAGCTCTGACCCCTCCTTCATCCCGGCTCCATCCCGGGCTCAGACCTTCAAGCTTCCATCCCGGTTTACTCACTGGGAGGTTCTGAGTGAGCTCTGTACACAGAGAGCACTAAACACACACTGGCTGTTTTGGCTACTGCCCTTGTCTTTCCTACCACATTGGAGCCAACAAGCTATTTAAAAATATATCAAAAAAAAAATTTTTGTAAGGACTGTAAAAACAAAAAAAATCAAATCATGTCACCTTCTGCTTTTAAATCCACAAAGAATTATTCTCCAAATGATGTTGTAAAAGGGGTAGATGAGATCCCCTCTGACAATGTGAACCAAAATTGTCTGTGGATGTAAGAGATAAACAAAAGAATCAAAAAATTTTTTTTAAGTTGGAGAGAAAAATGTTTAATTGACCTCAGTTCTGGAAAGGAATGGTTGGCTTAAAATTAATGGAAGGAATCATAAATGAAGACATGAGCATGTTTGTCTAAGATAAAAATCTCCTGGGATGAGCAATGTGAGCAAAAATGAATGGTTAATGTTGCAAAACTACAGCATAAATATGGGCAAAGTGTTGAACTCCTTCACATACAGAAAAGCTTTTTATAAGTTAATATGAAAAATGTAGTCCACTAGAAAAACAGTCAAAAAGCATGCAATTTCAGCCTAGAATATTAAGGTCTAAGACCTGGTAAGGGTGTGATGTTCACGGAGCATTTGGGTTCCAGAGGCAAAGCTGAGTTATTTACATACATGTCTTTATTTGAGCCTGTTTACTGATAGACACGGAGGCATAGAGAGGCTATGGGATTGCCCCTAAGTCACCAGGTTCTAACTGACAGAGCCAGGATTTGAGCCCATCTTGGACTCTGAAGCCCAAAGCACTATGCTATATAAATTAAGTTTTTCAATAAACTACTTTAAAAAAACCCTCAATTGCACTAACAAAGAAATGCAAATCAAAACAATGAAGAATCAGCCACCAAACCAGCATGCATTTTTGAATCAGTGACTCACCCGTTCAGGTGAAGTCCAGGGTGGGGCAGGCAGGCACGTCTGCACATTGAGGTTGGTGCTGGAGTGTAAATTGTAAAGCTGTTTGGAAAGCAATTTTGAAATATGTAGGAAGAGCTTTACAAAGTGTTCCTACTCTGACCTAGAGATTTCACTTCTAGAAAACTATCGCAAGGAAGCAGAGATCAAAGTTAGTGAACGAAGAAGCTTATTACAGCAGTATGTATAACACAGGTTTTTGGGAACTAGCCAAATACTTCCAAACCGAGGACCGAGGAAATAAATGATAGTGTACCACAGGGGGAATATTATGCACTCGTTAAAAAGCACATTTCCCACTTATATGTGGAATCTTAAAAAAAAAAGGACACAAATAAACTTATTTACAAAACAGAGACAGACACAGACATAGAAAAGAACAGTAAACTTATGCTTACCAGGGGGAAAGGAGTAGGGAGGGATAAACTGAGAGTTCAGGATTTGCAGGTACTAACTACCATATATAAAATAGATAAACAACAAGGCCCTACTGTACAGCACAGGGGACTACAGTCAAGAGCTTGTAACGGCCTATAGTGAAAAAAAGTACGAAAAGGAATATACTTATGTATAACTGAAACACCATGCCGTACACCAGAATTTACAACAACATGGTAAACTGACTCTACTTCAATTTAAAAAAAAAAGCACATTTTTGAAGACCATGGGAAGTGCCAGTAAAATCTTAGAAGCAGGGCACTTCCAGAGCCCTCAGGGACAGACGGAGTGAGCGGGGCCACAGCCCTGACGGACGCAGGATGTCCATCCTGCAGGATGTGGTCTGTGCTCAGGTGAGCAGCCCAGTGAGCGTGGTTTCCGGTTTTCACCCTTCTCCAGTGGACCCAGTGTTTTACCCAGTCCACTGACGAGTACTGGATGCCTTCTGAGGACAGCATAGGGGCCAAGGGAGTGCCAGGAGGTGTCCTCCCCACCCCAGCCTGAGCCACCAAGAAGAAGAACAGAGACTAATGTCACCTGCAGATGGTCAAACTCAAGCCCCACACCTGTGTGGGCAGAGGTCGCGCTCCCGCCTCCTAGGCGGCCTGGATGTGCCAGACCACAGGTGTCAGCGCGTCCAAAAGAAGGTCGTTGCTGTCTGGAGGGCAGGCCTGGGCACCCGCAGGTGCGGAGGCAAGAGAAAGGAAGCGCTGGCCGGGCAGGGCCCTGCGAGCCCACCGGGGGCCTCCGCCGTGGGAACGCGCAGCCCGGCTGCCCCCTGCCTCGCCCTCCCTGCCTTCCCTGCCAGGGGGCTCCCTGCTTTCTCCTGACAACTCGGCCTCGGGTGCCCTGCCTGACTGACAAGGCAGCGTGGGGGTTCCCCCCTGAGCTGCTGGACGCTTGTTTTTCTCATTCTAGATGCAGATTTCTGATTTATGCCCCAGTCTCTTGTGGGTGTGTCTGGGCCGGGATCATCTTAATTTCTGCGTCAGAGGTTAGACCCATTTTGCAGATAAGGAGTCAGAGGCTCTGAGAGGTAAACTAACCTGCCCCAGCTTGTCGGAGAAGCTGGAATTTGGGCCCAGGGAGTCGGAGCCCCAAGCCCACCTCTCCAGAAGCATGGGCGAGTTACCCGCATCAGAGGTGGCCTGAGCTTCTGAGCAGGCCTGAGTGGCGGTACGAGCATCACGGGGAGCTTTCTGCTCGCAGGAGCTCGGAGGCCGGGATCTAGGCAGGCAAACAGGTCGTTTTCTAAGCTAGGGTCAGGGCGCAGCTACACAGACAGCTGTGGACACAGAACAGGGTGGGAGCGAGTGACCGGCATGACTATCGAGTTTCCAGGAGACACCTCGCTGGGACGCCAGTGCTGGGAGTTTGTCGGGTGGACGCCTGCAGGAGGGCCCCCCTGGCCAGGGAAGCTGCAAGGGCAAAGGCTTGGAGGTGTGAGATGCCCTGAATTCTGAGGGTCCCCGGCCAGGAGGTGGGGACAGAGTGATGTGGGACGAGGCTGGGGCCCGCCCCGGCTTGAGACCCATATGACGAGCCTGAACAGGGATGCGGGGGCTATGGGATCTGACCCGTGTTCCAGAGAGTTCTCCAGCTGCTCTGGGTGGGGGCGGTTTCGAGGAGAGAGAGGATGAAGGGAGAGAGACGGGCAGGAAAGCTCCTGTCTCAGGCTGGTGCTGTCACAAATGGAGGGGAGAACCAGGCGCCTAGGCGGGGCCCCCATCTCTCTGGTGGGGGGTCCACAAGGAAGCGGGGTGTGTGCAGGTGCCCCTCGGGGACAGTCAGCCGCCCACCTTGCACTGGACTCTGAGCCTGAGAGCAGAGACTCCTGGGAGGGATCCTGGCCTCCCTCTGGGCCCCCGGGCGCCGTGGGAAAGGCACAGGTCGGGACCCTCGCCTCCTCAGGCTGCCCTGGGCTCCTCACATACCTTTCCCCTTCCTCTCCCTCCTTTCAGCTCAGCATTTGTGCCGCACCAGGAACTGGCTCTTCTGGTTCTGCAAGTCCTGGTGATGGAAGCCTCAGGCCTGGGAGTCTAAATTTGACCTGGGGGAGCCAGCACCCACAGCGAGGTCCTGGGCCAGAGCCAGGGTCCCCCTCACTCCAGCTCAGTGGCGGGAGGGTTTTGTGCCTTCTCCGTGTACTTATTTATTTAATTTTATGTTTTATTTTTAAACTTGTATATATATTTTTATGAAAGTATAGTCATTTTACAATGTTGTGTCAATTTCTGGTGTACAGCATAATGCTGCAGTCGTACCTGAACATTCATATATTCGTTTTCATAACCTTTTTCACCATAAGCTACTACAAGATACTGAATATAGTTCCCTGTGCTGTAGAGTAGAAACTTGTTCATCTATTTTATATATATTCATATCTGCAAATCTCAAACTCCCAATTTATCCCTTCCCATCCTCTTCCCCACAGCTGTAACCATAAGTGTGTTTTCTATGTCTGTTAGTCTGTTTCTGTTTTGTAAACAAGTTCATTTGTGTCTTTTTTTAGATTCCACATGTGAGTGATATCATATGGTATTTTTCTTTCTCTTTCTGGCTTACTTCACTTACTATGATAATCTCCAGGTATATCCATGTTGCTGCAAATGACATTATTTCATTCTTTTTTGTGGCTGAGTAGTGTTTCATTGTGTACACATACCACAGCTTCTTTATCCAGTCCTCTGCTGATGGACGTTTAGGGGGCTTCCATGTCTCAGGTATCGTAAACAGTGCTGCTATGAACATTGGGGTGCACGCAGCTTTTTGAAGTAGAATTTCTACTGCATTTATGCCCTATGTATTTATGTTTTAAACAGCGCTCAGGCAGCATTTGCCATGTGGAGAAGGTGTTTCTACTCTGTTTTACAGACGAGGAAACCGACGCAGACACTGGCTGAGTAGCTTGGCCCTGGATGTAGGCTCGCGGCCGAGTCTGGGTCGGGCTCGGCCACCTGGGCTGAACGAGCCATCCTGGGGACTTGGCTGCTCTGGGGTCTCTTCAGTTACTCGCCGCCTTTGCTGAGCACCCGCTTCTTGCCCAGGCCGTCGCAGGAGGCAGCACCAAATGCACGTGCGACCACGATGAAAACCGAAGACATGACCTGCCTTCTCGGACCTACAAGGAAGAGCTACAGACAGAGCAAAAGCACCGCTGGCCTCCTGGTGGTTCTGGAGCATTCTCTGCAGAACACCGGAGGAATGGCAGGACCCCGGGAAGCCGCTGGGTGCAGGGGGCTGAGTCCAGGGGGACAGAAGCGGGCATTTCACCGTGGGCTCTCCGGGCTGACCCAGCTGGCCTGTAAATACTCCTATGTATGTTTGATTCAAGGGCCTGTTTTTAAAATTTAAAGACCAATAGGAAACGGAATGAGAGAGCTTTGTGGAGCTGCGTCTTTGCTTCAGCATTCTGGCTGCTGTGTGAGAGAACAAAATAGGGCTGTCTGGTGGCCCCAAACCAGAGGCACAAGCTCCCGGCCGGGGAGTCGCAGCAGAGCTAGAATGTGGAGCCCATGTGGTGAGGATGTGGGGGCTTCTGACCTCTAGGCGGTTCCCCCCTCCCCACGTACTCACACCGGGTCACCCAAAGGAAAGTGTCCACCAGCAGAAGCTGCAGCGCTCAGAAGCATGGCACCACCTGCACGGCCTTCTATTGGCTGGCGTGAGTCACAGGTCCAGCCAGGTTCCAGGCATGTGGAACAGATTTGACCTGGGGATGAGGGGCTGCAGAGGGGCGCGGATTCAGGGAAACAATTGCAGCTGTTTTTACAAACAATCCACCACACAGGGATTGCGGCATTTAATTGTCACAGCAACCCCACTGGTCAGAGGGGAAGCGGAGGCACAGAGAGGTTAAGTTCCTTGTTCTGCCTGGGAACAGGCAGAGCTGGGACATAAGCCGGGTCTGGGCTCTGGTGCCCTGCCCTCCAGGCCTGGGCTGTGTGCTGGGGACCCCAGCCCCCACCAGCCCTCACCTCCCAGTCACCAGAGTCGCCCTCAGGCCCCCGGACATGATGGGAAGCAGGAGCTGCTGGCCTCCTCTGCTGCCCCGCAGGTTCGTTCCCTCCTCCTCCCTTCTCTTCCTCTGCAGAGGAGGCCTGTGGCCCTCCCCCGGGACCTTATCACCCCGCGCTAGGGTGTGGGGTTACAGACAAGCTGCTCCCTCAGTGGCCTCCGTCAGAACCCGTTGGTGTGCACATTAGGCTCATAAGTAATTCAGGCTGGCTGTGCTCCAGGGAGGAAGCCAGCAGCAGTGCTTCCAGCCCAGGCAGGCGTGGGCAGGCACCGGCGTGAGCAACATGCAGACGGAGAGGCGGGGAGGCAGCGGTTCATGGAAGTTGTGCCCGCCCTCCTGCGTCCCAGGTGGGCTGGGGGCCGCAGAAGCTGCATGCCTGGGCCCCAGGCGTGCACCCCGTGGCTGTGGGCTGCTCACCCAGCACCCACCCTAACACTCTCCTGCCCTACCAGCCTCCACCCCGGGGGACGGAGCGCTAAACGCTCACTGCGCCAGCCTCCCTTTCGGCCTGAGGTAACTCAATATCACCCTTGCAGAACCGAAGATGGCGGAGGTCACGGCCCCGACTAGGTGAACCCCAGGAACTTCTAGCAAGGACACATCTCCAGCCTCCTTGTCATGGGAGGAAGACACCCCTACCCTGTTTATGGGTCACTCTGCTACTTGCGGCCCAGTGCATCCTACCTGACAGTGAGAGTAACTGGCAAGGACCCACCGTGTTTTCCCTTCTGCTCATCTGGGCCAAGCACTTGGCTGGTGTTCAATTTCCTTCTGTTGCCCTGGGCACCACCTCCGAGGTTTCCTGCCCGGTTCACTTCTTAGGCCTCCAGAATTAGCCACCTGGACGTAGGGCTGCCCTCCTCCCACTGACCACCGTCAGCTCCAAGGAAAATGGGAGAAGAGAACAGCAGGAAACACTGCGGAAGCTCCCAGTCCCCGCACAGCACACGGGAAACCGTTCACGTCACACGTGCGACGGCCAGCGGGGCAGTTTGGCTCCTGGTACTTGGCCGACTTCAATGTCCTTAAGCCTTTGGGGACAAGCTGTTAACCGCTGGGCGAATCCTTCTCATCCTCAAGCCCAGACTGCAATCTACTTCTTCCATTAACAGGGACCAACTTGGCGGAGGAAACCGACTCTGCCACCCAGCACGTGCCGGCCCCGCCAGGTCCCCTCCCTGTCCCACGGGGGCGCAGGGTGCGGTGGGAGGGACGCAGACTGGGGGGAGCTTGGGGGGCTGGGGGCCAGGTAGGCACTGCGGGACTTTGGGTGCGTGTCCTGGCCTCCCTCACCTGCGTCCTCACCTCTAAAGCAGGTGCGTACCTGCTCTGGGTGTTGGGAGGGCTGCACGGCCGTGCTCAAGTGCAGAGGACAAAACACCGCATGGTGTTCCTTTCGAGGGGCACAGCCCTGTCTCTGCTGCCTCCTGGGGCACTCACGGTCCTTTCCTTGCGTGACATTTACTCGCACAGTTTTTCCTTCTCCTCCAGCAGCGGGCAGTTACTTAAGAGCAGGGTTCTCGCACTCAGTCTGTGCCTGGAAGAGAGGCGCTCAGGCCAGGTTGACTTTACAGGCAACTGGACCTCCTTCCTCCCTCCCTCCTGTTGTTGAATTATTCATCACAAATGCAGACATACACTCATCCTTTGTGTTTATCAAACACCTTACCTACACCCGGAAATCTACCTTTGATCCAGAACTCTCCCATCCAGACTCCCGCCCCCCAAGTGGCATTAGGAAGAGCCATGTCAGTTGTTGCCAAATTGCTTGAGAATCACCCGCAGAAACAATGAGGAGCCAGCCTTCCAGCCGCTAACATGACTGGCTTGTAATCCGCCCCCTTCCATCCCAGGCCCCCTCGTGGGTGTGACGGCTCCTGCGCCCCCGAGCCTGGCGGACTCCAGGAATCTGTTTACATCCCGAGTCCTGGAGAACATGTGAACTGGGGCCCCTGCCGTCACATGGTCAGATGACGTGACACTCAGAGCCCCTTGTGGAAGACTGTCAGACACAACCAGACCCCCTGCAGGACAGCACAGTCGCTTTGAACTTCTTGTTTTGAGGTAGACTGTGGTTTTGAAGGGCCGGCACGCCCGTGACAGCCTTCTTCGAGGCTGGGGCCCCAGTCCGCAGGGGCTGGTGACTAGACGCAGCCCCAGAGCTTCCCCCACCCCAGACGGGGTCCTGCCCTGCGCGCTGTCCGTGACTCCAGGGAGCTTGTGCCCGGCCAGCACCCCGGGTTTGTGTCCCTTCAGCCTCATTGCTTTTCCAATGACGTTTGCTCCTTGGGGCACGTTTAACACCCAGAGTTGACATAGTGAGTTAATTACAGTAAATTATAAAATGGCCCTTAAACGGCCTGCTTTCAGCTGGTGAGCCAGGGGGTGAACGGATGTTTTCCGCAGAGGCTCACTTGGGAGAGAGTGGAGAAGAATGGGGAGGGGGTGATATTTTAATTGGATTTAATAAGTGAGTCGCTAGTCCTCCCCCCAGAAAGAGTGACCTTTTGGGTCTACCTTGATATGTTGATCAGATCTTGCTGTAAGAATAATTATTGTTTACTGAGTTATTACTGTGTACTAGATTTTAAAAAAATCTAATTATTCAACCTTTTAAATCCCTGTTTAAGTTGGGGGTTATCTCCATTTACAGAAGGTAAAAGGGACCTCAGTTGTCTGTCACCGGGAGATGAGAATTGTCATTTCCCTCTGGACAGCATCCTATCCCCACCCTCAGCTCTGGGTTTTGGGACGTGTCACCTCCACCCCCACTGAGAGGTGGCCCCTGCCTCCTGGAGGTTGAGTCAGGGCCCGAAGGGCAAGCCAGCAGTCCAGGCCTGGGAGGCCTGTGGGCAAACCACTTACAATAAGCCTTGTGTTATTCCTAAAATGAAGGGCTAGAAATTGTTGATCATCACGTGATTTTTTTCCCCATCTGGCAAATAAAGATCAAACATATACATATCTAGCTGAATCACTATGCTGCACACCAGAAACTAACGCAACATTGTAAATCAGCCATACTTCAATTAAGGAAAAAAAAAGACCAAACATCTCTTTATGCAGGCCTATAAGACTCTCCACAATCTGAGCCTTTATTTCCAGACTTCCCTAGTTGAAATCTGTACTTGGGCCAAGATGCCCTGAAGGAAACTGGATTTTCTTCCTTTAGGCCTTTGTTTCGCCTCAATTACCTTGGGAGCTTTCAACACCCACCTTCATTCTTATCTCCACTGGGTGAAGCACAACCAGCTCAGTCTGTAGGCCACCTCCTCCAGGAAGCCTTCTGTGAGACTCTGAACCCCGCAGTCAGTTTCCGTGGTTCTCGGTGCTCACGTCCTGTGCTCACTTCCCCTCCTCTTCAAGTGTGTGCTGGAGTGGGGCTGGGGGCTGCGACTGTTACTGATTCATCTGGCCACTGGCCTTAGGCCTTTGGATGTAGATTTGAATAAATAAGTTTAAATGATGCCGATTGGATGAATATATGTCCAACATCTCAGAGGAGCTGGAAGGATGATAAGAAGACCTTGAGTCATTTACAACAAAGTTGGAAGAAGACCCCAAAGATCCGCATAGACGCTGGATTTGTTAATTGCCCAAAGAGGTGGTATGTCAATAAGAAAACCCAGCCAGAAGTAGCCTTAAAGGGAAAAGGTGTTATTTACACAAGCAGGAAAAACCGTGTCTCACGGAGCTCTGCCTGCGGCAGGGCGGTCACTTCGCAGCCCAGCAGTGTGCACGAGGACCAGGGTCTCCCCGGCTCTGCCCCACCATCCCTGCCGGTGGTCTGGCGCTTTTAATGGGGCCCCCCTCTCCCAAGGGCAAGACAGCTGCCACCTTTCTCAGCATCAGATGCAGACGATCATATTCAGAGTGGGAAGGGAAGTCTCCCTCACGTGTTCCTTTTCATGAGAAAAATACTCTCCCAGAAGACTCCGGTAGGTCTCTCTGTATGTCTCAGGGGCCAGAACTGATCACCTGCCCATGCCTGTTTGTTCATCTATTTATTCGTGTTTTTAGATAGACTTTACTTTTTAGAGCAGTTTTAGGTTCACAGCAAAATTAAGGGGGAGGTACAGAGATTTCCTGTGCCCCCTCTGCCCCCACCGGTGCACAGCCTCCCCCGTTACCCACATCCCAACCAGCGGGGTACGTTTGTCACAATCCATGAACCTGCATGGAATGTCACCATCATCCAGAGTCCACGGTGCATGTTAGGGTCACTTTCCATGCTGCACGTTCTGTGGGTTTGGACAAATGTGTAATGACCTCCATCCACCACTACGGTCCGGTACAGAGTAACCCACTGCCCTAAAAATCTTTTATGCACCCCCTACTCAACCCTTCTTTAGTTTTATTTTTTTTTAAGAAATTTCAAATCTATTCAAAAGTAGAGGGAATAGTAACTTCAACATGCGAAGCCCTATTTTCCAGTTTCAACGATTATTAAGATTATGCCACATTGAATAAAGCCATCTTTTTTCTTTATTCTTTTCTCCAATGGAGTATTTTAAAGCAAATCCCAGACATCATGTCATTTCACCCCCTGCATAGTTCTGTTCACGGCAACGCAAAATATCATGAACGTTTCCTTACACAACCGCAATGCCATTACTGTTCCCAAGCTCGTCTGCTTCCTGCCCGACAGGACAGTAAATCAAGAGACGAGCTGCTGGAGCAAGGAATAGTGGCTTTATTCAGACAGCCAGCAGAGTGAGAAGATTGTGGACTAGTGTCCCAAAGAACCATCTTCCCAAGTTAAAGTTCAAGCTTCTTTTATGCTCAAAGGGAAGGGGGCATAGTCCTGCTTCCAGCCAGACTCCTGAGGGGATGCGCCAATTTCTTCTCTTCTGCGGCCCTCCACGGGTGGGTGTGGTCAGGACGTTTCCTGTGAGCTAGACAGAGGTGTCGCAGCTGAACGCTCATTGCCTGGGAGACAGGGTTCAATCTAAGCTTAGAAGCAACATCCCTTTAGTGATTAACTTGCAGTAGAATACAAAGTTGCTTCCTTCTTATATTTCCACCTCTAACAAAATTAACACTAATCCCTGGGTATTATCTAAAAATCGATCCATATTCAAATTTCCCCACTTGTTTTAAAAGTACCCTTTTCCAGTTTGTTGGAATTCTAGGTTGAATGATCTCTTAGGTCTCTTTTAATCTAGAGAGACTCTCCCATCACTTAAAAACAAAAACAAAAACAGGTGGGTTGACCTGTAGAGTGTCCTGTGTTCGGGAATTACCTGTTTCCTTCCTCCTTGTGTCATTTAACTTCCTCCTTTTGCCTTCATGTTTCCTGTAAACGGAAGTTGGCTCTATAAACTTAACCGAACTCAGGTTCAAGTTTCTGGCAGTATTTCACAGATGGTGGTGTCACATGAAAAGCACAGAACGTCTTGTCCCAGTTTTGCTAAAGTTAAGCCAGATCACTGGACTCAGGAAGTGGCAGCCTGATCCTTCCACGGTCACATCAAACTCAGAGCCAGTCATCATAAAATTTATTGTCCAAATCAGGACATCTTTTTCAAGACTTTATTTTTGAAAAATTGTACATTTGAAATTGTATATTTCAAACAATTGAAATTGTATATTTCTAAGCACTTTGCATACACAGGAGGAATTAATTTTATATTTGTGTATCTACAAAATAATTGCATTCAAATTGATCTGTATAATCAATGCATTCCCCATCAAAATGTCAGCGGGCTTATTTTTTTTTTGTAGAAATTGACAGGCCAAATCCAAAATTTATATGAAAATGCTAAGGACTTAGAGCAGTCAAAACGACTCTGGAACAGAAGGGCTGGAGGCTTTACACTGCTTGGCCTCAAGGTGCATTATAAAGCGACAGTTACCAAGGTGTTGCCGAAATATCGCCCCCGTCCCTGACCAGCCAAATAACCCAGAGACAAGGTCTTGGAGCTTAGAAGAAAAGAGGCAGCTTTATTACCTTGCCGGGTGAAGGGGACTCACAGCAGGCTCGTGCCTTCAGAACTGTGAGCCCGTCTCAGGGCTGGGGCTTAGTGATGACATAGTGAACAAGCTGGAGAGTGAAGGGGGACAGCAGTCAGCAGGGGTCTGTGATGAAGCTTCCTCCGGAGTCTTGGCGAGTCTGTCCCGCATCGTGGGACCGTCCGGTGGTCTGGAGGGCCATCCACCCGCGACCTTCTTTATCTGATCAGACTCATTAGGCGCCAGGAGGGACTTCGGAGGGTCTGGTCACTCTCCTGAGGTTGTCGTCCGGTGACTCCCTTCCTAGGGGGATGCCTCAGAATCCAAACATGATTGTAAATGTCAATTGCCAGAGTGAGGTAAACAAACAGGAAAATTAATAACTCCAGCTCTAATTGTAGCAGTGGGCCTGGGGCTGGGGGCAGGGTCCGGTCAGTCAGAGTTGCCGACCATTTTAAATGCAAACGGCTAGTATAAGGCCAGGAGTTAGTTAGCCTGAGCGCAGCTGTTTTATTATTTCTCTTTCAGAGGCAGCGAGGGTTGGCACTGAGTTGGACAACAGAGTGACGTAATCTAGAAACAGGGCAACGCTCGCATGGTTCCACTTCAAGATCGCAGCTTGAACTGCATACAGATTCAACTCAATGTGGATCATACATCTGAATGGAAAACCTAATGCTGTTAAAAGTTAGGAGATGGCTGAGGAAGCTTAGGGACTTTGGGTCAGACAGGGATGTCTTAGTTACAGCTCCAAAAGCACAGCTTGTACAAGAAAGAGATGGACAAATTGGACCTCATCAAAATCCAGAACTTCTGCTCTTCGAAAGACACAGTGAAGTGAATGAAAAGCCACAGACTGGAGAAAATGCTAGCAAGTGACGTGTCTGGTAAAGGACTTGTATCCAGTGTATACAAAGAGCTACCAAACCCAAGAGTAAGACAGCAAAGGTGGGGGAGGTTAGAAGTCAGTGTGTGCTTAGCATGCATGAGGCCCTGGCTTCCGTCCTCAGTACCTCCACTAAGATAAATGAATGAACCTAATCTCTCCCCTCCAAAAAAAGAAAAGAGCCCAATTTTTTTAAAAAAGAGCAAATTACTTGAATATGTACTTCATCAGAGATATACAAATGGCAAATAAGTACATGAAAGATATTCGACAGCATTAGTCATTAAGGAAATGCACATTAAGACCACAGTGGACTGTCACCGATGAGAACGGCTATAATTAGTGCTGGTGTTGGCCGGATGCTCAGCAGCCGGAACCCTCGTGCACTGCTGTTAGGCGTGCAGGATGGTACAACTTCTTTGGAAAACTGTTTGACAGTTTCTTAAAAAGTTAGGCGTATACCTAACTTATGACTCAGGCACTCCACTCCTAGGTACTTACCGATGGAAATGAAAGCTCGTGTCCGCGGGAAAACTTTTGCACAAATGCTCATAGCAGCTTTGCCTGTAAAGCCAAACAAGGAAACAAGCCAAGTGTCCGTCAACAGGTGCGGTGATAGAGCAGCTGTGTCTGCATTCAGAAGGAGGCCGGGCGTGCTCACGCTCTCGATTGAAGTGGTGGCTTCACGGGGGTGCACATGTGTCAAGGTAATCATATTGTGCACGTTACATTATGTAGAGTGTATTACATGGCAATTATACCTCAAAAAAGTTGTTTAAAAAATTAAAAATGCTTTCCAGGTCAGTGGTCAGGAGGGGCTAGATTCAGGGGAGCGGAGCCCTGTGAAACTGTAGTGATAGAAATGTTCTCAGTCTCACAGTAGCACCGAGTGACAGCTACATGGCTATGAACAATTGCCAGATTCACCAGACTGCACACTTACAGTGGGTGGATTTTATTGGATGTAAATTATAACTCAGTAAAGCTGGGGAAAATAACACTCAAAACAGCTTATAAAGAAATGAGGAAAATATAATGGTTATGTGACTTTCATTTCTAATAAGGTGAAAATTGTATTTACAGAGAAAAAGCCAAATTCTTTCAAAAAATAAAGATAACATTTGCTACATTAAAGCAAAAAAAACCCCCAAAAACCAGATTCCTTCTTTGCATTGATTGTCTAGATATTAAAAAGCAACTGAGTAACTGTTCTTGGTAAAAGTTCACATTCCTTGGTGGGAAGTTTACAGCTCAGTGGTAGAGCGCGGACTGAGCATGCGTGAGGTCATGGGTTTGATCCCCAGTACCTCTGTTAAATAAAATAATAATAATAATAATAATAATAATAATAATAATAATAATAATAAATACATCTGGTTACCTCCCCCACCAAAAAAATTTTTTTTTAAGTTCACACTCCTTAATCTGTTTTTTAATCTTATGTGATTTGATGCCATGTTAGTGGTATTTTCCAGAAGGATATATGACATTCACAGTTGCTTTATTACTTTTAATTTTTCACAAAATTGCCTGGCGTGTTCTTCCAGAAGACATTATGTTGATGATAAATCTGAACTGGCTGGTGAGTTAAACGGTGTCTTCTCTGTAAACCCTGATGCTATTGGATAAGTGAGTAGCCTGTGCGGGTACCACCTGGCCCCGTTCTGCTCAGAGAAGGACACCGCAATGTTTTTGTAATGAAGGTGTTGAAATTTAGCTCAGTTATTTTCACAGGTTCTGTGTTTTGGCTTCCATCCAGAGAATCTTCCTTTCATAAATATTTTTATAAGGCAAAATGTGTCAAATAGGCATTTTTTTTCATGTATGATTCTTTTGAATGCTTTGTCAAAATTATATGCTGAAAACGGTAGGTCTTCTCAGTTTTATTCCATTCTGATACATGCAGACATGTGCATACATGCAGATATATTCCTGTCTATATGTGTACCTCTCCAATTAAAATATGAGCACTGTTCAAAAATCCGCCCCATAAACAAAGATATTCCAAGGCGCCATTTTGGAATTCCAAAGTCCTTCTCATACACCACTTGGGCAGGCATCATGCAGTTTGTTCAGTTTTTCTCTTTCATCTGAAGCGATACATTTAGTCTGTCTGTTTTTCATCTTGTTTTCAATAATGACAATGATTCACCAAAAGCTTCAAAAGAAGTTTTTGGGAATCGATTTGTTGAACAGTTTGATTAAAGATTCTGACCAAAATGCAACCCAAATCCAGAGGATCCAGTTGCTCACACAGGAATCTAGTAACACTGTAAGTCATGCAGATCGATGTGCAAATGACTTTTTCACAGCTTACGCATTTCTAAAAACTGACCAGATATGGACCTCGAAGGGAGACAGAACATGCTGCCCTGATGAAGTCTTTCCTATTTGTGATCTGCATCAGCTTCATCACAGAAATTGTGTAGTTCAGTTTCTCTAACTCTGCATATAGAAAGGGGTTTGTAAGTTTTGATATAATGCAGCTTTTATTTCAATTAATGATATATTGCAGCTGAAGAGTCATTTATGAATTAAGTGTTCACCACAAAAATTCCAACTATATTTCTGCTTCATACTTTCTTTTAAAAAAATCATTAATTAAGTTTATGGAGGTCTCATTGACATACAAAACTCGTTGTTATGGTTTTTTCTCTTGTGATGAGAATTCTAAGATCTACTCTCTTAGCAACTTTCAACCCCCCCCCCCACTTCTGACAGCCACCAACACGTTCTCCATATTTATGTGCTTGTTTTTTGTTTCTTTATTTATTTTTTTTGGTTCCACATGTAAGTGAGATCATATGGTATTTGTCTTGCTTTCTGACTTATTTCACTTAGCATAATGCCCTCCAGGTCCATCCATGTTGTTGTAAATGGCAACATTTCACTCTTCTTCATGGCTGAGTAATATTCCATTGTCTGTTTATCATCTATCTATCTATTTATCTCACGCTTCCTTATCCATTCATCCATCAATGGACACTTAGGTTGTTTCCATATCTTAGGTATTGTAAACAATGCTGGGATGATCAAGGAGGGTACATAAATCTTTTCAAGTTTGTGTTTTCTTTTCTTTGTTTAATACCAGACATGGGATTTCTGGATCATATGACAGTTCTATTTTTAATTTTTCTGAGGAGACTCCACACTGTTTCCACACTGTTTTCCACTGTAGTGGCTGCCCCAATTTACATCCCTGCAAACAGTGCACAGGGGCTCCCTTTTCTCCACATCTTCACTAACACTTGTTATTTCTTATCTTTATAATAGTCAAGCTCCATACTTTCTTAATTTAATAATAACACATTTTTACCATGACACTGTGTGACCTCAGCATGTGTATTTGTTTTATCTCAATGAAAACAAGTAGTGACATCATTAATATTGACTTTTTAGCTGAGTTTGCATTTACATCTTGCATTTTCAAAAACACCACGGGACCCATCTTCAACAGAATAAATGTTCGAAGCTTTACTTGTATTTAATGATTTGAATAAAAATTAAGCAATTTTTAAAATTAGCTTAATTGGCTTTTCTATTTGAAACATCTGATAACACAGGTGGCAAACTGGCGTCAGTTCGCGGTTGGTGGAACTCTCCTGCTGGTGGAGCCAACACGGTAACAGCTATCACTTCATCTTTAAATGCACAAGCAAACTTGAAGTTGAAAATGAACACAGTTAATTAGAATGGCCATTTGCTCTAAATGAAGTCATACCTCACAGAGTGACAGCCACACTCCGCTGACTGTGATCAGCCTTTGTCTTTGCTGGTCTCCAAAGAATGATGCTCACAGACGTAGTAAACAATCTTATGGTTATTAGAGGGCAAGGGGGCGGGAAGGGATAAACTGGGAGTCTGCGATTTGTAAATATTAACTACTGCACATAGATAAACAAGTTTCTGTGTGTGCTGTATGTAGAGCACAGGCAAGTATACTCAACACCTTGTAGTGACCTTCGACGAAAAGAATGTGAAAACGCGTGTGTGCACGTACATGCACAGCTGAAGCGTTGTGCTGCGCACCAGAAACTGGCGCCTTGTGATTGACTGTGCTTCACAAAAACAAAGAAAGAGGGACTTCGGAGTGAGCGCTGACTTACTCAGCAGACCTGTGCCTTCTGCTTCTCACATGATCAGTGATGTCACTGGATGTGGAGGTGGCCACTCAAACGTATGGCACCTGTGGTACCACCGCCACAAATAACAACAGTGCCGGTTATTTGCCCCGCAGTGGAGAGATTATAACCAGAGGTGAAGGTCTTGTCTCCCAGCCCCACCCCAGTGTGACAGACGCAGGGTGGGGAGTCCAGCACTGTGACGCTGGGGTTGGATAATTGCTTGGGGTGCCCTGTGCACTGCCGGGTGTTGAGCAGCATCCTGGCCTCCACCCACCAGGTGCAGAGTGTCCCTCCGCCTGGATGTGACAACCGTGCTGTCTACAGACACTGGCCATGCCTCTGGGCGCCGGGGTGTTGGACAAAGGGAACAGCTGCGGTAGACAAATCCGTGGCTCTGTCTGAGCTGTTTCCCCTTTAGTAAAAGGGGAGGCAGGACCGTTCTTCTGTGTCACTCATGGGGAGGGGGTGCAGGGGGGTGCTGGGGTTCACAGAGTTCCCTGCTGGAAGGCGGGGTTCCCAAGGGCCCAAGCACACGCCAGCACAGACAACAGATGGGGGCCCAGCCACTTCTCCTGTGGGCCCAGTGACCGCTCCTGCCTGGCCCCCAAACTTGCCCCACCTATGCTGCCCTGACCTGGTAGGTGACGGCTGCCTCTGGCTGGCTCGCCTCTTGTTGGTGCTGGAAAGGCAACTGCCTTACGCTCTGACAGTCAGTCAACACAAGCCAGCTGCACACACTGTTACGCTGTTGTTACGCTGGCTGTTACGAGGGTCCTGAAAGTTTAAGGTGCAACCCACGCTCCCCCAATTCACCATCTAGTCAGGGAGACAGAGAAGACGCATGCGTAACAAGAGCCCATGAGGGAGAGGGTGTGTTTCTCAGCTTCCTTCACTGCCATCCAGCACCCAGGGCATGTCTGGCACACGGCAGGTGCTCAGCAAAGATCACGGGAGGAGTGAAGGAGCTCCGGGGAAGAGCGCAGTGAGAAGGGCGGCCCCAAGGCGGGGGCCTGCCCGCCTCCGGTCCAGCGCCACCTTCTCCCTGACCAGCCGGCCTTCAGAGACGTCTGGTGAGGCTGGCGGGGCTCTCCTCCCGGACTGCGGGCCCTGCCGCAGGCACAGCCTTGTCACCCATGGCACAGATGCCCCCTTCCCTCTCCAAGCACCACCGACACTCACACCATTGGAAATGGCGGTGGCTGTGAGGCCCGGAGGCTGGTCCTGCCAACAAACGTGCTTCCAAAGAAGCAGGTGCGACTGTATCTAACTTTGATTTTTCACATTCTGATGACGGCACTTTAACATCACTGGTTTCCTTCGGAATCCTACAGGTGTTTTCTTAACATGTTAACCTGAGAAATATTCGCGGCCTGAAAATGTCAGGAGCCCCCACTTAACATCAGAGCCATCTCTGCTCCGGGCCCCCTTCTCGCTGGGGGCCGCCCTCCTCCCTCCCATCCGCCTCGTCCCACCCCTCCAGGCGGCAACCAGCCGTCTGCCTTTTCACAGAGAGCTGCGCTTTACGGAACAGCCCAGCCCCACCCAGGAAGCCGAGGCCTCTGGGAGCTGCCCACCCCTCACCACCGTCATCCTGGTCAGATTCACCTGGTTCACGTCCCCAGGAACTCCCATTTCATACGGATGAAAGCGTAGCCACCCATAGTCGAAGCTGGGGCGGGATCGGCCAAGCCTGGGGGGCCCGAGGAGCCAGGCCTGCTCCCCCCACCGGGTCCTTTCTGGGCTCGCTTTTCCCCTCTAGAAACGGCCCAGCCCTGTTTTCTTGGCTCACAGGCCGTGTCACAGGTGAGGTCATCCTTGGAGCACCCCAAGAAGATGGAGAGGGTGCTATTTACAACCTTATCAGATCCTTTCCCTTGTGGTGCTGGGAGTCCCCAGGCCCAGCCCAGGCTGGGGCCCGCTCCCCACGGCCCGGAGGGGACAGGTGGAGGGGGCGGCTCAGAGGGCTCACCCTTCTGACTCCACAGACAGCCCCGGAGTGAGGGACACCCCTCACTCCTTTGGGGGTGCGCTTCCCCTCCGTGGTCTGACCTGTTGGCTCCGTCACTGCTTCCTGACATCAGGGGAGGCCCAGGTGGGCACAGGTGTCCAAGGGCGTCCCACGTGGGGAGGCTGTGGCGGGCAGGAGGAGAGCCCAGCTTTGGGGCCTGCAGATCTGCGCTCCCAGCCGGGGATGGCCGGTTCCCGGGCCTGGCTCAACCTCAGTTTCCCCGAGTGTAGAACAGGGTTGGTTCCCACCTTGGGTGGGGTTACATGTGCAGTGCACCTGGGGAGCCCCCAGCTCGTGAGGCTTGGTATAGAGGCCTTTCCTTCCACCTCGATGGAAGGGTGGTGAGGACCAGCCAGCTGTCTGAGGCCTACTGCGCCCCCGTCCAGTGCAGACACAGGACCCCAGCAGAGGCTGGGCCTGCTTGAACTATTTCTGTGACAGCACCGGCCGGCAGGGCCCAGGCTGGGATAGCCTGGGGCTCGGGACAGTCAGTCCTTCCTCAGTGGCGATGAGTCAGCCTGCTAACTGCTGCCGGTGGTCAGCGATGTTTGTCAACATCTGACCCCCTGCCAGGGGGCTCTTCCTTGACTGTCTGAGGGGCGCCCACCCCAGAGGGAGTTTGGGGCCCTATTCATGGAACAGCCGGGCACTGAGGGCAGTGCCCTGTAGCCTCCCGTGCGGGGCGACGTCCCACAGGCCCTGAAGCAGGTGTTTCTGTGACATCAACACACGAATCCCACCCCACAGAGACGCCCACGCCTTCCACGTCTGCCCACCGACACCCGAGCGCTTTGGGGCCCCTAGAACACAGCAAGGTCATTACAGCTGCATCTTCCATTCTCCACGTGGCAACACCTCCCGCGCGGGAGGAAGGACTCCGAGCGGCTGGAGTTGGCTCGTCCTCATGGTTCTCATGCCAGAATCTTCCTTTCCAACGCGGCCCTGGCTTTCCGCGCTTGCGGGAGCCAGCAGTCACCGCCAGGGAGCACAGAGACTCTCAAGAGCTCGGACAAAGCTCACAGGCCTTGCTTGGAAAGGGGGTGACACGTCAGACTGCTTTGGAGAGACCGAGCCGCCATGTCAGGGGACAGGCCTGGAGGGGTCTTAGGCGCAGAACGTCCAGGTAGCTGCTTGTTTCTGACAGTCCTGCTCCAAGGAAAACCCCTGCCTCCCTCCCGTGTCCTCGGGCGCTCACCTCCCCTAGGTGCTGCGCTCGCTGCTTTCACAGCATCTGTTCTCCCCAATTCTCAGCGACCTTTTGGAAAGGTCTGATTGCTATCCCATTTGACAGACAAGGAGACTTGGGGGGTGAACTCTCTGCCGGAGGCCCGGTGGAGCTGGTGTTGGTGGATTTGCGCCCAGGCCCATGGGACACCTGCCTCCCTGACTCCTACACTCTGCTCCCCGCCCCCCAAACCTGGCCGGCCATGGGGGCCACACTGCTGTGACTGCACCTGCTAACACAGGAAGGAGGCTCTGGGCCCCGCAGGTGGAGCTGGCCCAGAGATGGGGGTTCCATGAGCGGGACTCCCCGGGGTGCTGGTCTGATCTGGGAAATGGACCAAGGCTGACGTCACATCCCGTCTCACGCTCCTTTCCTTAAATCTTGTGGCCCCGGCCGACATTCCTGTCCCACTTCAGGTTTCCAATAAGGAGACACTTTCGGTCCTCTTTGTGCTTCGGAGGGATAAACCGGGAGTTCGGAATTTGCAGGCACACACCACTATATACAAAATAGATATACAGCAAGGCCCTACTGTACAGCACAGGGAACTATATTCAATAGCTTGTAATAGCCTATAATGAAAAGAATATGAAAAGGAATATATATGTATGTATAACTGAATCACTATGCTGTGCACCAGAAATTAACACAACGTTGTAAACCAACTATACTTCCATTAAAAACAGAAGGCACAGCTGTGTACACATTTATCTGTGTACAGGGGGCTTTGGGGATGGGGCCAATGTGCAGGTGAGGGTTTGTCGTGAGTCAGGTGACTTGGAGAGAGAAATAGATTCCGCTGAAATTCTCCGTGCAGCTCACCAGAGCAGCTGTTTCTGCAGAAGAGGGCTGGGAAGGATGTAGGCGGGCACATCTGTCCTCTGCTCACGCCCATGACCGAGCCGCCCACCTACGTCCACCTGTGGACTGGCTTTTCATCTTATGTTACTTCCTGAGAGCCCCCAGCCTTACATGAAGGGTCAGAGAAACGACCTCCTCCACCCCCGTGGGGATGAGATTGTGAATTCTGGGAGAGGACACACAGGGCTGATGGAGGTACTGACGCCTGGTGACTGCTCCCCACTCTCCCACCAGGGCTGCCTGCCTGCAGGGCTCACTCCACACTCTGTAAGAGCCTCACTCGGCCTGTCCACGTGCATGTGACAACATTCCAGCAGTTATGATATTTGTCATATGCTGGTGGCGGGGTGGGGGTGGGGTGCAATGAGGAAACCAAACCCGCTCCCTCCTGGGGACACTTGACAGCTGGTCTTGGAACCAGCGGGAAAACCTCCAGGAGCTGCAATGCCTGGTCAGCCCCGGGGCAGAGACTCAGATTCTGGGGCGTCTGTGAGAACCATCAGGGAGATGCCCCACGCTGCAGCCTCCCCAGCGGCAGCTGAAAGGAATGCAGACGGTCTGGGGCCCTGACTTGGAAGAAAGTCTGTGCCTTGGGTGTGAGAGAAAGAAGAGCAAACAGCAGAGTGGTCGGTAGAGTGGGAGTCCATTTTTTGGAAACAAAACCTCAAAATGACCCAGTATTCACATGCACGTGTGTGTCCGCACAGCCCGGGTCTGAGGCCGCCTGCAGACGGGTCACCGAGGGGAGTGGGGGTAACAGGGACACAGGCGAGGACTTAATTTTGTTATTTTATGTGTTTCTTGATTGTTTGAACCTTAAAAACAAATATGCAGATCTTCTAAAATTTTGTTTTTAATTGCCACCCCCACCTCCAAAAAAATACAAAGAGAGGTTCTCGAATGACTCTGCCAATCAACCAAGGTTGGAAATGGTCAGTTTCTACCCCGAAGTCTGGGCCTCGCCAGGGGATGCCAACTGGCTGTCCAGGAGGAGGACAAGGCGGGGGTGAAGGCAGACAGGTGATTGTGAGACCAGGAAGGACCAGGTCCCGGCGGTCTGGTCCTTCCTGGTGGATAACAGGTGAATTCACATGTCTTCGCTCAGCGGGGCGCCCATCCTCCAGTCACCGCAGGCACTGCCCCGCGGCTGGCGCCCCCGCCCGGCCCCTGTGGGTGTGGAGAGTGAGGCAACTCCACCACCCCGCACACAGGGGAGCCCCTGAGCTGCCACCAGCACTCAGGGTCACCACCAACAGCTGCCGCTCCCCACCCCGATTCCCTCTGCTCGCAGCCGCCACCACTCCCGTGTGCCTTCTCCGGAGCACGGTCCTTGGTGAACAGGAGCTGCCAGACGTGACCCCCGCTCCCAGCAGCCCTCAGCTAGGCACTTCCAGGCTGACACTAAACCACCAGCCCGCGGTCTCAAGGACAGACAGGGCTCAGGGACGATTTTACCCACGCCTTTCACAGCCTCCTTCTCCCCCACCCATCTCCTCTCTCCCCCAGCCATTTCCACAGCGCACCCTGTCCAGAAAGCAAGTGCGCCGTCCCGCCTGGGCTCTGGGTTAGGGGCGTGGCCCAAGGAAGTGACTCTAAAGATGGGTTCCAGGGCGGGATTCTGTGGGGCAGCAGCGAGATCCCTGCACGTGTGAGCTGGAAGATTGACAGCCCGGCCGACGGGAGCTTCAGCCTGGCCGGCTCTATTACTCAGCAGTTTACATAAAAGATGGGCGCCTTTACAGAGAGCCCCGTCTCCGCAGCAGGCAGAGCCGAGGACCAGGACGGGACTTAACCTGGGGAACGAGAAGTGACAGGGGCAAGGCCATTCCAGTTGCAGCCCAGAACTGCCCTTTATCTGAAAGGCAGTGCTTGTGGGGGAGACTTTCTGGGCCTTGGGAGAAACACCATCTGCCCGTGGGATGTGGCCAGACAACGGCATTTCCACCAGCGGACTACTATCCAGCCGTAAGAAGGAACGAAGTTCTGACCCGTGGTGCGAGGGATGGACCTTGAGGTCATTATGCTCAGTGAGAGAAGTGGACAGAAAAGGGCACACACGCACGATTCCGTTTATAAGGCATGTCTAGACTAGACAAATCCATGCAGGCGGGCAGTAAACAGATGAGTGGGTCCCTGGGTGATGCAGATATTCTAAAGTTGACTGGAGGGATGGCTGCACACCTGTGATTACACTAAAAATCATTGTATTGTATACTTTAAATGGGTAAATTGTGTGGTATGTGAATTATATCTCAATAACCCTGTTTTTGAAAAAGTTGTGGAATAAAAAATGAAAACAGTAACCACATCAACACAACCCCCACGTGAGTGTGCTGAGGGGTACTGATGCCTCAAGTCAAATGCAGAGCAGTTTCTCTCATTTGAAAAGACATGTGCACCGCAGTGTTCACAGCAGCACTGTTTACAACAGCCAAGACAAGGAAACAGCCTAAATGTCCATCAACAGATGACTGGATAAAGAAGTTGTGGTGTATTTCTACAGTGGAATACTACTCAGCTATTAAAAAGGAATGAAATAATGCCACTCGCAAGAGTATGGATGGATCTGGAGATCATTATTCTAAGTGAAGTAAGCCAGGAAGAGAAAGAAAAGTACCATATCATATAACTTATATGTGGAATCTGAAAAAAAGACACAAATGAACTTATTGACAAAACAGAAACAGACTCACAGACATAGAAAACATAGTTGTGGTTTGGGGTGGAAGAGGGTGGGAAGGGTTAAATTGGGAGTTCAAGATTTGCAGATACTAACTACGATATATAAGAGAGATAACCAAGTGTCTTCTGTACAGCACAGGGAACTATATTCAATACCTGGTAGTAACCTATAAGGAAAAGGCATATGAAAAGGAATATATGCATGTACATGTATGACTGAAACATGATGCTGCACACCAGAAATTGACACAACACTGTAAACTGACTGTACCACGATTAAAAGAGAAATCTTAGGCTATCTTCAAAAAAAAAAGAATTGTTCCAAAAAATGATTTTACTATTAAAAAAATTATAAACAATTGAAAACCACAGTAAGGGAAAATATTTGTGGTCTGTGAAAAAAAATTATGTAACTTTATATATTGCATGATCCCATTTGGTAGAAACATTTATTTGTCGTTTTTACAAGCTAAATTTTAAGCAAAAACAACAACAACAACAAGTCAGCAGTACAACATTAAAAAAAATAAACAGTTTGAAAACAATGTTTGAATTTAGAAAGACAATTGGAACCCAGGTTTGGCCCTCATTTCCCTTGGTTCCAGTGGCCATGGCCTTGGACAAGTCTGTTAGAAACCAGCGCAGCGCGAGGAGGGGAAGGGGAGGGGATCTCACACGCCCCGCGGGGTCGGCGTTCTGAGGCTCCTGACTGTAGAACTTACGGGAAACGCGCTGTTTCCACCATCCAGCGCTTGTGGGATGAAAGAGCATCCGATGTGGATTCAGAAAATCTGGATTTTTGCTGACCATTTGACCTTGACCTGAACTAGGCAGCCTCCCTCCGAGCTCACGGGGCTCCTATGAGGATGAAGAGGGAAGGAGTGAAGGCAGCTTGAAGGTGTCCAGGGAGGGGGACGAAGCGTCCCCTGCAGGGTCACTGGGACTGGGTTTTCATCCAGGGACATTTTGGACCCACTCTGTCTCCACTCCTCATGCGTCGGTGTCGCCCTATGAGGAAAACAATCTGTTTTTACCATGTTTTCTAACACGTGTTTATCACACGGAGGCCAAGCAGGAGACTCCTGACTGCGTACCAGGCTCCTCAACTGGCCTTGACTCACACGCCCTGGGCCGGCTCCTTTGAACTCCCAGGGATGTTTGCCCTGGTCCCCTCCGGCACGTCTGGCTCTGTGCGGCCCACACACCTGCCCGTGTGCCGAGCCTTCTCCGTGGGGCAAGCAGGAGGTTCACAGAGGAGCAGCCCCTTCCTCCGTGGTGCTCAGCTGCACAAACTTGCATCTCCACGGAACAGGCAAAACACAGACTCACCCCTCCTCTGCCCTCCCCTCGTCCATTCCTAAGACCTACAGTGCCTACAACCTGCTGCTGGGGTCTGGACACTCGGGGCCCTGTGCTCAGAAGGCCCCCCAGCTTGGATTAAAACTTTGCTGTCGATGTCCTGAAATTCCTAGTACTTTGTGAACAAGGAGCCCACGTCTGTAGTTGACACTGGGCGCTGCAGACTCGGTAGCTGCTCCTGCCTGCCGCCCGTTCCTCCCCGGCTCCCCGCACGATTCTGTCCTCACCTCTGCAAGGATGAGGGGTGTCATCAGCAGTGAGCCTTGCGGGGCAGAAGGAGGTAACAAGGGAACAATCAGCAGGTAGAGGACCAGGTCTGGGGCACGTGGAGGGCGTCCCGCCTCATCCCTTCATCCTTCCTTCCAAAATCTGGGAAGGACTAGGGATCCGTGCCTTGCTTTGCAAAAAGCAAAGGAGAAACGGGTCTCTGGTCTTCTGATTTGGCCACATTTCTGAAGCACAACAAGGGGTAAACATGATGGTCCCACGTTGATCTCAAAATACTTTACAACTTTAGAATGCTTTAGAGTCTCTCTCCTTTCCCTGTGTTCATTCTCTGGGCTTTGCAGCCAGGAATGGAGGTAAGGGGGAGTGAGCAGTTCAGGTCCTGTGTCCTAGAGGCCCCTCCCCAAGCTGGGACTCTGGCCTGGGGTCTGGGGTGGGGATCGGGCCCCCCCCAACTCCCCCTATCAGCGCTGTCCCTTCCTTGTGACTGAGGGTCCCCAGGAAGACTTCCTCCTGAAGGCTGCTGCTCAGTCCCTGAATGCAGTCTTTGAAAGTCACTCTTAGTCACTGAAATCTGAAACACAGGAGCTGACAAATATCTTATTAGTTTATAAAACAGTAATTCTAAAACCAAAAAGAAATGAAATTTTTTAACACTTTCTCATTAGTTCTTATCAGATCCTTAGACAAAGCACCCATTTATAAACGGCTTAAGACTTAAACTCAAATCAGATGATCTTAGACCTAGGGCACTGCCTGTAATTCACAGGTGAAGAAAGAGAGGACAGACCAGAGAGGTGAAGTAACTTGCTCAGATCACACAGCCAGCAGCAGAGCCAGGGCTGGAACCCAGTTCTTCTAGTTCTTGGGCTGGGGGAGAAGGAGCTGGGGCCTGACCCAGAGCAGTCAGCGGGAAGGGAGACTCCGGGTGAGAGGCAGGCATTGCAGGAGATCCAGCCGTGGGCCCAGGGACTCACGGGGGTACCTCCGAGGCCACAGGGAGTCCTGGCCCTCTGACAATGCTAAGAGGCAGGAGGGAAGGAGGTCAAGGATGGAACCAGTCTGAATTTGTTTATGTCTATTTTTGTTTAAAGATACCTTATTTAATATACATTGCTTTTCTTCTTCTTTTTTTAAATTGAAGTACAGTCAGTTTACAATGTGTTCATTTCTGGTGCACAGCATCATGTTTCAGTGATACATATACATACATACATATATTCCTTTTCATATTCTTTTTCACGATAGGTTACTATAAGATACTGAATATAGTTCCCTGAGCTGTGCATTAGAAACTTCTCATTTACCTATTTTATACATAGTAGTTAGTATCTGCAAATCTTGGAACTCCCAATTTATCCCTCCCCATCCCTTTTCCCCACCAGTAACCATAACTTTGTTTCTATGTCTGTGAGTCTGTTTCTGTTTGGTAAATAAGTTCATTTGTGTCTTTTTTTTAAGTCCACATATAAGTGATTATCATATTGTATTTTTCTTTCTCTTTCTGATTTACTTCACTTAGAATGATTCCCAGGTCCATCCATGCTGCCGCAAATGGCATTATTTCAGTCCTTTTTATGGCTGAGTAGTATTCCATTGTATAAATATACCACAACTTCTTCATCCAGTCATCTGTTGATGGACATTTAGGTTGTTTCCATGTTTGGCTGTTGTAAATAGTGCTGCAAATGTTGTAAATGAATATTGGAGTGCATGTATCTTTTCAATTTAGAGTTCCCTCTGGATACATGCCCAGGAGTGGGATTGCTGGATCATGTGGTAAGTCTATTTTTAGTTTATTGAGAAACTTTCACACTGTTTTCCATAATGGCTGCACAAAACTATATTCCCATTCACAGTGTAGGAGGGCTCCCTATTCTCCAAGCCCTCTCCAGCATCTATGGACTTTTTAATGATGGCCATTCTGACTGGGTGAGGTGATGCTCATTGTAGTTTTGATTTGCATTTATTTGAGCAATTCCTGAATGAGGTCTTTTCACTTGGGGCTTTTGAAAAACAATGACATTTCAGAGAAGAAGTCAATATTTTGGCTGAAATACTTAAAGGGTTACGTAACAATGAAAAGCCTGTGAGTGGTTCTGGTCCCCGTGATACAGGGTTGGTCCTGGGGCCTGACGCTCCCTTCCACGGATACCTGGGAAGCACTTCTGGCTGGAGGAGGGGCGGAGGCGTGCAGGTGCCGGGGGCTTCCTCCTGGCCCTGGGGTCTTCTTCCCGACTCCCTCCGCTCTCTCCTGGTGCTCGTGGTTTGCTCGTGGTTTTCTCGTGTCCTGAATAATGAACACTCATTTTCTGCCCCTCCCATCAGTACTGCCGTTCCCCGTCTCTTGGCCTGGAACGTCCTGGACACGTCACCCAACGGCGGCATCATTTTACCTTGGATTTTCACCCACAGGTCTTGTTGACAACATGACTTTGGTGTCATAAATGTGGAGCCAGACAAGCCGTGAGAATGTACTACGTCTGAGGGGAGGCCCCTTTGCCCTGTTAGACCGGAAGGTGAGAAAAAAAGCCACCTGGTCGACTCTGACGCACGGGTGATGCCTGGTCTGGCGTCCCCAGCCGTTGGCCTCCGTCTGTGGTCTAGGATGGCAGCTGCACTCCAGCCAGAAGGAGGCAGGACAGGAAAGGAGGCCGCGTCCACCGCCCCAACCGTGTAGGCACTGCCCATTCTGTGTCCACTTCCACCCCACGGCCAGATCTTGGTCACAGGGAGTGGGGTGGGGAAACTGCATTTTTATTCGGCCTGGTGGTACGTCCAGCCAGGAAGTGGAGGGTGGTGATGACAGAGGAAGGAGATGGGACAGGAAGGGAACTGCCACGGGGGAGGTGTGGGCTTCAGCCGGACGGAGGTGGGGGGTGAAGAAAACACAGGGGCCTGGGGCCCAGGCTGCCCAGGCTGCCCAGGCACTGGTGCCCCTGTGACCCTGACAGGCTCAGCGGGGCCACCTGTGTATCCGGGAGAGTTCAGATCTGGGGTCCAAGTTGAAAGTCTCCAGTTAATAAGCAATTTTACCCTCTAGGAGGAAAACCCCAGTCTGCCTAGGAAAGTAAAATTATTTTCTTACTTGGCAAGAGTCTTCTAAATCTAGGAAGGCCTAGAAGTCAAGATGGAAATGATGCAGCAACTTTAAGCCCCTGGAGCTCAGGGAAGGGACCACGTCTGTGACAACGCTCTACTGCAACTCCTAAGGAACTGGTTTCTGGAAGGTTCTTTCTAGGGGTAAAGACGATGAGGTTATAACAACTCAGGAAAGTTCACCACTAAGGTGCCTAACTTGGGTATTTTTTTCCAGAGCTGTTTTATCGCTTTCAGTTTGTAGAACTTGGGGACTATTTCCATTTGTACAGAAAAAAAAAGACAGCGACAGACACGATTCAGTGAACATTCAGGCTGCCTTGCTGGTGGCCCTGTGACCAACAGAAACGCTAGCCGGCCTTCAGGCCGGGCAGGACGCGGGAGCGGTGCGTTCCCTCTGATGCTCTCTGACCGCCCCAACGGCCCCACGGGAGGTGGGCCGGTGGGGTTGTTGCTCCTCCTGGGGTTTCCAGGAAGATCGGGCTTTCTCACAACCCTGTCTTCAAGCTCGGAGAAGCCCCTGGAACTCCTCCTGGCCCTTTTCTACAGCTCTTCCCCCCACCCCTTCCAGCGGCCCCCTAAGATGGGTTCTTCCCCTCTGCATCTTCATTACATCTGCTGAAAAGACAGAGTCAATGGAGGTCTGTGCTTGCATCACTATAATATAACGCCCACCACAGTGGGGGGCTCCCCCAGAGAAGCACCCCAACCATGAGTCTGGCCCTGCCCACGGGGAACGCAAGTCCCCGCTCGGGGGGCTGTGGGGGCGTGGGGGGCTGTGGGGGCGCGGGGGGGTTGTGGGGGTGCGGGGGGTGTTGTGGGGGCGTGGGGGGCTGTGGGGGCGCGGGGGGTGCTGTGGGGGCGCCGGGGGTGCTGTGGGGGCACGGGGGGTGCTGTGGGGGTGCTGGGGGCTGTGGGGGCACGGGGGGCTGTGGGGGCGCGGGGGGCTGTGGGCTTTCACCTGGAGTTGGTCTCTGGATGCTCTTTGGAAGCAATGAAAATTGCAGGGGAGAGTGGATATACACCAAAAATTGACACAACATTGTAAACTGACTATACTTCAATTAGCAAACAAACAAACGAAGGGAAAGTGGGTAAAAATCGCATTTTCCGGCAGGTGTGTGAGGACTGCCCCCAGCCCAGGCACTTCCCTGCCAGAAGATCATTCCTTCTGGGGTGAGGCATCACTTTCTGGGGTGAGGGTCATATCCTGGGAGTGAGCGAGGTCACAGGTGAGATGCTCACTGGACCCAGAACCTGGGGGCTCTGTGTCAGACGCCTGAGTCTGCATCTGACTTGTCACCCTTGTGTGACCTCAGCTAAGCTTGGGTTTCTGAAATCTGGAAATCCAGCTTGGATTCCTGTTCCACAACCAGAGGCAGCAACAGCCAGTGCCCAGCAGCCAGGTCTCAGCCACAGCCGGCACACTGGGCTGCGGGCTTCCTGTCTCTCGGGGGAGCGAGGTCTCCCAAGCCCGCAGGAGGGCTGTCCAGTGACATGCTGGAGAACACGAGGGACCCAATGGGGCAGGTGCCTTTGGTTTGGACCATTTTCTACTCTGGGGGTGGGTTGACACCTCTGCTAGATTCATATGCACTCATAGAAAACTGTTAGCGCTGCACATGTTTCTACCTGATGACAACAGTTGAATTCTGTGCTGTGGAGATGCTAAGAGTTTATCAACCGACAGATCATCACACCAGGGAGAGTTTTATTGCATTGTGGGGCCCTGTGCAATCTGCCAGCATCACCCCAGCCGCCTTCTGTCACAGACCACGGTCTTCCGTTTCCTCTGCACTCTCAGAACCAGCTGTACCGTCCCACTGGCGTCCCTATAATTGGGATCAGTGTCACCACCAGATGCTTACTTCGTAGGAGTCAGACTTCTGACTGTCAGACGGTTCTGCTTCCCCAAGGCATCCTCCTCTGCTCCCATTCTGTCCCAGCGGCCGCGCCTCCTCCATCTCCTCCGTGCGCCCCTATCCTCGTGTCAACTTCCATCTCCTCCCACCCACGCTCACCCCTAGCGGATTCATCCAGTCTCAGAACTGGACCGATCTTGTTGAGACTCTAAAATTCCTCTCTCTCCAGAACGGACCCCTCCTCCCAGTTCTCAACCTGTACACTTGCCCCCATGTCTTGTGAGCGTCCCAAATCTAATGAGCTGAAACTGAACTCCTGATCACCTACTTCACCCCAACCTTGCTTCTTCAACACAGCACATGGCAAATCCATCCTTCTAACTGTCCAAGCTGAGGGGAGGCGGAGGGTAACCAAACAGCCAAAATGTCACGGCTGAGAATAAGGCCCGCTGCTCTGCTCAGTCACCCCACGGCACCGGCCCCGCCTCTCTGCTGTTCGTTCTTTCTCAAACACCAGAAGCAGGATCCTACCTCGAGATCCTCCGTCTCACTCACATCTCACACTCGCACGTGGGGAAATGCTGCTGGCTCCACTTCCCAAGCCAGAACCAGAACCCAAGCTTGTCTTAGCATCTCCGCCACGCCACCCTGGTCCAGGTCACCCTCACTCTCTCACCTGTGTCATTGTGACAGCCCCCCACTCGGTCCCTTGTGTGCCTTTGTCCTTTTGTAAAAGTGATTCTCTAACCAGCCCTCTGCTCTGAGCCCTCCAGTAGCTTCCTTCTTTTGACAAAGCTGTAGATCCATCATTCTCAAATGGGAGTGAACATTCAAAATCAAGTGGAGAGGCAGCGAGCCTGCAGATTCCTGAGACCCATCCGCAGAGATTCGATGCAGTAGGTCTGGGTTGGGCCTGATAATCTGCATCTCTACAGAGTTCCCAGGTGATGCTGCTGCTCCTGGTCCTCACCCTCTGTCATCCATTCTCCCGTGTGGTCCCCTGTGAACCACACCTCCCAGCATTCAAGCCTTGGCACGGTCCCCTCCTCTTAAATCTGGCTGGCCCTGTGACTCACTTGAATCGATAGGATGCAGCAGACGTGGTTGTTGGTGGGTCTAAGCCTTAAGACTTGGCAGCCTCCACTTTTGCATGCCTGGTGCTCTGAGTCACGACGTAAGAAGGCCAGCTTCTCTGCCGGAGAGGTACGTGGAGAGAACTAGAAAGTCCACAAAAGGGAGAGAGGCCTTGGGATCACGTGGAGAGAGAGGAGCCAGCCATCCAGCAGCCCTGTCCTGGTCAGCCCCCAACTGGCAGGCCAGCTAAATGCAGCCACAGCAGGGACCACTGGCAAGACCAGCAGAAGAGTCCCCAGGCTGAGCCCAGCCCAGACTGCAGACTCCTGAGACACCAGAATGGGAGTTGTTTGCAGCCGTGACGTTCCGGGTGGTATGTCACCCTCTTCTCTCCTCTCAACTCAGCACCTGCTGCTGTTCCCTCCAGTCACTCCACTCCAAAAGCACTGGCCTTCATACTGCTTCTCAGACCCCTTAGCACAATCCTGCTAATGGGTGGGTGGGCGGGTGTGTGGGTGGATGGATGGTTGAGTGGTGAGTGGATGGGTGGAAGGATGGATGGATGGATGAATGAATATGTGGTTGGTTGTGTGGGTGGATGGTTGGTTGGTTCAGTGGGTAGATGGATGGATGAATGTGTGGATGGATAGTTGGGTGGGTGGGTAGATGGGTGGATAGATAGGTGAATGGATAAATGAATGGATGAGTGGTTGGTTTATTGAGTGGGTGGGTAGTTAGTTGGATGGGTGGGTGGGTGGATGGTTGATGGATGGGTGGATGGTTGATGGATGGATGGATGGACAACCTTTACTTCTCTAGCTTGAGGTTTAGATGATGTTCCCCAGGGCTTTGCCGGTTCTGTTTGCCTGGAGTCCCATAATTTTTGAGGCAGAATGCTTGTTGTAGAAAGTCTTAAGTTAGGAGGAAAGTGTGAGTAACTTACAAGTAAGACAAGAATGAGAAAGTGATTGTGGTGGGTGGAAAGGGGGAAGCAACCACGAGGGGGCAGACAGAAGAGACTGAGAGGGAACAGAGAAACTGGGTGAAGCAAACGGAGTCTGGCAGCTTTGAAGGTGTCCCCAGTTGCAGGTCCAATTACTTCTAATAACACCTTGGAGCTCACGGCGCCCTTCTCCTGAGAGCTCAAAGCCTTTTACTGACATCATGAACCTGCATGACATTCCATCGAGGGAGATACTGTTATTACCATCACCACCGTTTAATAAGCAGGGCACCCTACAGAAGTGGGAGCATTTGCCAAGGTCACGGGCAGCTCACAAAGGATGGAGCCAGGCACGCAGGGAAATGTTCCCTCCATTAGCAGCCACCTCCCGGCCAGGTGAGGAGCATGGCCTGCCTGACCCGAGCTTGACACGGCTGGGGCGCGCAGCCGTGCGCTGCTAGGAGTTAGTAAGTCACCGGGTCGAGTGACACACTGCGAGGTCACGGACCTTGCCAGCTTCGTTCCCAAGCAGAGGACGTCCCGACGCGGGGTTTGAGTGACTCCTTCTAAGTGACTCGATGTGTCAAGGCTAGACCCAGGACAGGGTGAGCCTCAGGGCCGGGGGGCCGGGTTGTCCTTGGGCGGAAGAAAACACCGCAGCAAGCAACGCCCGCTGCGCCCCAGGAGACCGCTGCCCTGCCGGCCCGGCCCCCCGGAAAGGAGAAGACCCCAGTCCTTGTCTCACCCGGAAGATGAGTTTACAGTCGGGAGACGGTGCGTTGTGCAGCGAAAGGCTTATTTAGACAAGGAAAAGCACGCCTCCGGGAACGGCCGGGCTGGCCCCAGGGCGGCGGAGCCGCGGCTTTTGTCTCCGCTCTGTCTCGTGCCCCACGGAGAGGTGGCCTCGTGGTTCGTTGACAGCTCTTGTCCCTGGAGTGCTTGGTCCTGTTCGCTGCCGCCTGCGCCCGTCCTCACCCGCAGTGTGCACGGACAGACCCCCGGGGCGCCTACGCCGCAGTGTTAATTATAATACAGGGAACACGGGTCCTGTCCGGTTAAGTCCTTTCTGCTACCGTGCAGGCGTGGCTGTCGGGTTCTAACCGGGTTCTTACTGGCAGCCGTTAGAGGTGAAGTCCCTTTATGCTGGAGGCAGGCATAGCGCCGTCTTCCAGACCATCCTCCCTCTCCTCCACCTGTCTGCCCAGTGCCCCCACTTATCTAAATACCTAACACCACCCCCTGGGGCCTCCAGCCCCCTCGCTCCAGGCCTCAGCATCTCAGCTTGTCCCTCTGCTGTGCCGGGCGTCACTCCCCCCCCCCCCCCCGCTTGCTCTTACACACACCCCCTGCCCCAGGGCTTAACCGAGCTCCTGGTTATCACCAGGCAGGGCTGAGGGGTCTACAGGTCAGGAGGCGGGCGGAGTGGCTGGCATCACTCAGGCCTGAGTCAAAGAGATCAACTGTCAATATAAACCAGTCCCCCCTCCGAAGGAAAACAGAAAACAAACCACAAACGCAATTCCCAGCACCAGCCAAGCAGGCACCTGAAAGGGCAGGATTTTTTGGCTTCATTACATCAGAAGTACCCTTTGTACCTTTATTGAAATGAGAAAAATGCGGAGCATTCTTGAGCCGCTCTGGCCTCCGGGGAGTCTTGTGGAGACTGGCAGGGGCGAGGCTGCTAATCACCCTTGCCTGGGGCTGGAGTCTTCCTCCTACAGGTTCCCAGGCTTCAGAGCGGGAGGGAGCAGCCCTGGTGGAGGGGTACGCCCTACCTGGAATGCAGGGCTGCTGAGAAATGGGCCTGAAAGCCAGAGAAGGAAGGGGGAATCGCACCAGCTGTACTGCGCTGGGGAAGCTGCTTGTGCCCTACGACTGCAGATGACCCCCACCAAACAGGCTGTCAGCTTCCTTGGTAGCCAGAGGCTCCCTGGCCGCAAGACTCTGGTCTTGAAAACCTTTGTAGCTTCAGAGGCAAGCATAACTCCAGGCACAGCAGCAGGGGCTCAACACTTTTCTATGAGATGGATGGATGGTGGATGATGAATGGATGATGGATGATGAATGAAGGATGAATGGATGGATGGATGAATGATGAATGGTGGATGGATGATGAATGGATAATGGATGATGGTGAATGGATGGATGGATGGATGGATAGATGGATGGACAGATGATGGATGAATGATGCATAGTGGATGGATGATGAGTGGATGATGGATAATGGTTGATGAATGAGGAATGGATAGTGGATGGATGGCTAGATGAACAGATGGATGAATGGACAAATGAACAGGATTCTAGGACATAAGGAAGAGGTTTGGGAACCTGCCCACATCCCCACTGTGGCATGCTTAAAAAGGCCAGGCTTACATATGGGGTGTGTGGGGAGGAGCCCCCTATGCCCCACGCAAGCAGCCCAGCCAGACTCTTGGGCATCTCTCAGCCTTCGAGAGCCACAGGGCTCGGTCAGGCGGCAGAGCAGGAAGGAGGAGTGAGCGAGGGAGAAAGCGGAAAGCTGAGAACTGGGGCAGCAGGGCCTTCCTGCTCCCCTGCCACTCGGCTCTGCTCTGCCCTTCCTCCCAAATCAGGCCAGATGGCTCCAGCCAGGTTGGCGGTCCTCAGGAGAGTCTAACCTGGGGCCTGGCTCTGCCCTGTCATCAGGGGCTTCAGGTGGCCCAGTTACAACTTTCCTTTCACTAGCATCTTTCATCTGTCTGGATCACAGTGGAGGGCTGTGATTACAGTCCCACCTTACAAGGGACGTGAAACTGGGGCACCTCAAACGTGCCCTTCATGCTCCGGCAGGACTTTACGAGCTGCCGGTGAAGTTCTCAGAGCTCCGGGGAAGGGGCACTAATTGCACGTTGCTGCTGGAGGAAGCCCCCCTCCCTGGTTGTTGGTTCTGTGTCCGGTGCCTGAGGGAGGAGGAGAAGGCTGAGAGGTAAAGGAGGAACTTGGTCACCACTGTCCAGCTAGACCAGGCTCCCAGGCTCCCAGGCTCCTAGGCCCCAGCAACTGCAACACCTGGGAACATCCGGGCCAAGCCAGCACCCTGCACCTTCCTGCCAAGGCTCTGCTCCCCTTGTCTGCCCTCATTTCCTCTCCCACCCGCTGGGCCTGAAAGTGTGCCTCCTTTTGCAGGCAGAGGGGGTTTACCAGGAAATGAATGAGCTTAAGCCCAGGGCCTTCATCTGAATGACCCCTAAGGGTATGCAGGGCTTCTGGGAGCTATAGAGTGTTGTAGTCTGAGAGGAGAGGCCAGAAGGCAATCTATATAGCCACTTCTGGTCAATTGCTTAAAAAGATTGCAGAAGAGAGACATCCGAATGTCCACAGCTCTTGCAATTTCTTGTCAATTGTTCACATTCTAAACGTGAATTCACATTTATGCCTAGTTTTGTGTGTACATCAGAATGTTAATTTTAGAAGATGTTTTATAAAGTCAGGGGACTTCTCTTTTACTTCTGCTATTAATATCTCTTTCAAGTATATATTATTCTAAAATTTACATCAAAGGAACTTGGTCCTTTTTATTTGATTATTTAAAAAATTTCAAGTAAATTTATTTTCTTCTACTCTTTTTTTTGGTGGGGGTGGGAGGTAATTAGGTCTATTTATTTATTTACTTATTTACTTATTTATTTAGTGGAGGGACTGGGAATTGAACCCAGGACCTCGTTCATGCTAAGCACGCAATCTACCACTGAGCTGTACCCTCCTCCCACCACATCTAATTTTGATTTAATAATTTTGTGTTCTGTTCCTTAAAGAGGGCCCCCATATCATATAAACTTCAGTCCCGTAACATCTGGTTGTGGATCAGGGTGGGTGTTAAGCCCCCTGACTGGTGTCCCTGGAAGAAGAGGGAATTTGGATAGAGACACCTGCCGAGTGAAGGTGGAGCAGGGACGGGAACGATGTGTCGAGCCCGGAGCCCAGAGCCCGGAGCCTGCTGGCAGCCCTGGAAGCTGTGGGAGGAGGAAGGAACAGGTTTCCCATCAGAAACCTCCAGAAGGAAACGATCCCGCCCACACCTGGATTCCAGGGTTCCAGCTCCCGAATTGTGAGAGGACAGGAATTTCTGTTCCTGTAGGCGCCCGTTGTGTGGCGCTCTGTCACAGCGGCCCGAGGACACTGACACCTTACGGGAGGAAGGAAGGACCTATGAAGATGGAGTAAAATTCTGGGTTTCAGGGGAAATGATTTAGACCATCAGCAGTTCATGTGTGGCTATTGATCAGGTTGGTAATTTTGACTCTCAGACTGTGGTTGTGAACAGTGATCGTCGTGATTTTTGCTAATGATTGTGCAACTGTTTAAATCCCTGGGAAGGAGCTGACTGACACCACGTCACCACAGCTGTCAGTGCCCTGCGTCTTGGCTTCCTCAGGGGTGCTGGCTGACGGAAACCTTTTTTTTTTTCCTTTTTAATCATAGCTGCCTGAATTGCTCAGCATTTCTTAGACGGCCTCATAAAGCTCGTGATGGCTCTAGTCTTGTGCAGACCCCGTGAGTCACTCCAGGGGTTTAGAGATGAATGAGGCCGAGCCGGCTTCCCAGGAAGATCAACCACCGGTCGTGGCTGGGCCTGCGGGGCTGGGGCCGCCGGAGGGATGACTCACGTGGGCCCGGAGGCACAGCCACGTGGGCGGCTGGGAAAGCACAGGACCTGAAGGCCGTGATCCGCCGTGTCCACACGTTTTGGGGGGCGTTTCTTCATTTTGTTGTTTCTTTTTGTTATTGTATATAGTACAGACCACATAAGTGGAAGTGTCCCATTTATAGCTGTGTACATATGAGATACCTCTGTTTATATATATATATCTATATATACGAGATAGCTCTATTTATATTTATATATATACTATATATATATACATGCACCTATATATACGGGACACCTCTCTTTATATGGTCTGTATATGCTATGCACTATACGCTATATGTGTGTGTGCGTGCGTGTGTGTGTATCGGTGTACGTCCCTGCCTCTGTCTCTGTTTCTCTCTGTATATAGAGAGAGAGAGACACACACGATATATAGGGTACTATATCTTGCATATATTACAGATACGGTGTACTGAGAAGGACTAAACCAGTGGTTTTCAGATTTTTAAAGCTGGAGAACTTTCTTTACTGTGAAACACGCAGAAGAACGTGCACAGACGGGAAGAGCACAGCGCCACGGAAGATCACGAGGTGGGGAAACCCCGCGGGACCCCCTCCCAGCAGCCCTGCGGGAGTCCGTCCCCAGCGCCTGGAGGACAAGAAACACCCGCTCAAGGAGAACGCAAGCCTGCTACTTAGGGAGGTGTGCTTGGGCGGAAATCACCACCAGAAAGGTTATTCCTGCCAAGGTCCTGGTGGTGGAAAGGAGGACGGAGTGCGGGCAGGGATTGCTCAGGGTGGGGAGGGAGCACAGGCGCCAGGACCTTGGCACCCTCCCTGGAACCCCCCGGGCCCCCACCCCTGCCTGCCATTACGGCGGTGGCACCCTGCATGTGTTCCATGCACGCGCGCACCCAGGGTGCTCCCTCTGCAGTTAATGTCCCTCGGGGTTGTGAGCAGCTTGGAGCCAGTGTGAGTAGATGTGAACCTTCTGTCCAGGTCTTCCTGGGGGTTAAGTAGAGGCCAACGCTTCCCTCTCCCTTCATTCCTCCCTCTCTCCCGCCCACCCTCCTGTTCACTTTTTCTCTCTCCCTTGCTTTCTCCCGCACCTTCCCTCCCCTCACAATGGGCACCCAGGCCAGCAGGATGGTGAGGACCTGCCTGCTCCGGACGGGGCCAGGGAGCACCGTGCCCTCTGCCAAGATGCACCCGGGAGGGCGAGGCTGCACCTGGTCTCGTGAATGCCCACAACAGTGCCCTTTCTCAGTGTCTCTGCCCTCCACCCCAGGGAAGGTCCACTTTATACTCAATTTCCAGCCCCGACTACCAAATCTTTTCCTCCCAGAAGGCATATACTTGATGAAATTTGTAAGGAACAACCTGTGACCTCGGGCTCCACAAAGGGCTCATACTCTGCTTGGGAGGGCTCTCATTTGGATGACCCCCTCTACTCCTCCAGACACTGCGAATTCTGCTCACCTTCTGGTAACCCACCTCTTCCAGGAAGCCTCCCTGGGTTGCCCTAACCCTGTGAACCCTTTGTCAACTGCTCCCATTGTCCTGGGATCTACATCTAGCTTCTCAGCCCCACCCTGCTTGCAAGAGAATAGGGGTGTAAATGCTGCAAGCTTTCTGGATGGCTTCTTGTTCTATTTCTCTCAAAGTTAAATGCACCCCTATCCTCGGGCTGAGCAGTCCCATTTCTGGAATCTATTCTAGAGATGCTCCCCAAACTGCTTTAAGAAGGATGGACAAGAAAATTCATTATATAATTAAATACATAATAAATAAACCTCAGCACATGCATTCAATGGAGCCATTAAAAAATTGAGGACAATATCCGTGGAACACAGGGAAGTGGGAAATATCATGTCTAGCACAGGACTATGTTCAGAAGAATCTCAGACTCCCCATGCGTGTGAGTGCTGTGTGCACAGGAGCAGATGGGGAGGACTCCACCAGCCATGTGGGTATGGCCCTCGGGCAGGTGAGCAGGCAGGTGGGGGAATCTTCCACTGTTTTCTTTATATCATCTGTCTTGTTCCAACTTGTTGCGTTAGGCAGCTCTCATAACTTAATTACTTTTAATTTTAGTCACTTTCATAATAAAAAAAGAATGAATAAAACAATATGTCAAAACATGTAGAACATGCAAGACCAAGAGTAAACCCTAATGTAAATCGTGGACTTCTTCAGTACTAATAATGTAGCAAAATAAATTGGTTCATCAATTGTCACAAAGACACCAAGCTAGTGAGGATGTTTCTCGCAGGGGAACCTATGTGGGGGCAAGGGGCATATGGGCACTCTCTGGATAGCTGTACATTTTTTTTCCTGTAAACCTGAAACTGTTCTAAAAAATAAAGTTTGTTTCTTACAGAGAGAGAGAAATAAACCAGTTAATGGAGACTTGGAGCAGAGCAGGGATTGGCAACTTCTTTTTCTGTAAAGCGCCAGATGGAGACTAGTTTTGGCTGTGAGACCCTGCAGTCTCTGTCGCAAATACTCAGACGTGCTGTCACCGTGCAGAAGCAGGGGCAGCTAATGAGCTCATGTAAGTGAGCGAGGATAGCTGTATTCCAATAAAGCTTTATTTACACAACAGGCTGAGTTGTCGTTTGGCAGTCCCTGGTGCAGAGGCATTGAACGAATCTGGGTGAGTTTCACATCCGATTGAGGGGAAAGCTGAGAAGTCACCCCCTCACCTTGGGCTGGCTGGCAAACCCAGGAAACAGTGGGTGCTTTTCCTTGGTATTGCATGTGGCTTTTTACCAGAATCAAAATGGATTTAATCGATAAATAACAAGGACCTACTTTATAGCACAGGGAACAACTATATTCAATATCATATAATAACCTATGACGAAAATGAATATGAAAATGTATACATATGACTGAGCCACTATGCTGTACACCAGAAACTAACAGCCTTGTAAAGCAAGTATACTTCAGTTAAAATACTTTTTAAAAAATGGATTTAAACAACTGGTTTTGTATACGTTGTTTCGCACTGTCTGAGCCCAACAGAGCAGAAGGTCGCTGACAGCTGGCGTTTCAGGGAGAGCAGTGCTGATAATTTAACTGGAGGAATTGACTAGGAAGAGAACTGGCTGCCTCCGCGGGCGGCCGGCGGCCGGCGGCCCCTGACTGTATTCCCTACGCCTCCGGGAGGACTTCTCCCGCAGAAGCGGCCTGAGGGTTTCCGGGGCCCAGCACGAGCCTGGCCGGGGTCGCATTCACTTTCTCCAAGGAACTTGAAATGTTGTAGAGGCCAGCTAGGAGAGCTGTCGTTCCCATTTCTAGAGGAAGATTAATAAGGGAAACCACGCGGAATCCTTTTGGCAACAGGGAGGTCGTGGGGCGGAAAGGAGGAACTTGGGCGCTGTGGCCCGCAGCCGCACCTCTGCGCGCTAGTCTGCGGCTGGGAGAACGCGGTCGGGCCCCGGGGCCTGCCCGCCTTGCTGGCAGGGCCGGCTGAGGCCCCTTGCTGCCCCTCCGCCCCGTCTCGGCTCAGGCTGGGCTAGGTGGGCCCTACTCGGGACCTCGGTAATCCTCCCCGAGACGCCAGTAATTGCGATTAACAAGCTCATCTTGCAGACATCTTGAAAACCTGGCTGTTTTTCAAGAACGTGTCACTTTAAAATCGCGGAAGACTGGAGCAGGTCCGAACCACCGCTGGTCCACCCGACTGACGGCCGGGTGAGATTGCTGGGGCGGCTCGTATCACCGTGTCTCAGCCCCGGGAGTGCGTGTGTGTGTGATTTTGCCAGGCTCGGGCCGGCAACGCTGGCGAATAGCGTCTTCAGGTAACAACGCGGGGCGCGGGCTTCGTCAGAATCCCTGGGGTGACGAGGGCGAAGTCCGAACGCCGGTCTCCTCCCGTTCCAGCCGCCCTCAAGCCCCGCGGCTGGGCTCTGCCTGTGCCCGCACGCGTGGCAGGAGCTGTGACATCCGCGCGCGTGCCGCCTCTTCAGGGGAGGGCCTGACCCAGCCCCGCCGGCCTCGAGGGCTGCCACGCCCGCTGAGCCGGGAGCAAGGCCAGAGGGCGTTTCCGGGGTCCCGGGTCAGGCCCCCGCGGAGGGCCAGCCGGCCTCGGTGGGCCAGCCGCGGGTGGAAGGGGCGGGGAGCGGGCGCAGGGGAGGGGCAGCCCCTTGTCACCCGCCCAGTGGGGAGGGGCAGGATGGTGTCAGCCGCGTGGACCAATCAGCAGGTAAGACCTGGGCTCGAAGCCCCGCCCCCACAAGTCATTGGCTCCTGTGACCGAATAGTGAGTAGTTAACTTCCTTACCTGATGCTCTAAGGCTTGGGGTCCTTCTAAGCAAGACACCTGGCGCATACTAGAGTCTTAATAACAGAGAGTTTCTAAAAGATTCCTCACGAAGCAACAGAGCCTCTTGATTTGGGCAACAATTTTTAAATCCTTTTTAAAAATAATCTGTTACAATGAGTCTGCTCCTGCCTTCCCTTTGCCTATGACCCCAGACCACAGCACATGTCCCAGGAAGGGGTGGACAGAAGGTCCCCTGAGAATACAGAGACCAGCTGGTCCACCTCCCATCCTGCCTCCAGGGGAGAGTGTCCTCTCTTCACTTTCCCTGGGAAAAGCAAGTGCGAAGGACGCAGGAGGAGTGATTTTGACTGAAAACATTCATACCGTTAACGCTGGCCGCCGCATCGCGCTTCTGCGCTGTGCAAGCTGTTTTCCATCACAGACACATCACTTCCTGCATCCATCACGTATCCATGTGCTCACTGCAGTAGAGTATCTTCCCGGGGGCTGGAGGGAGGGGCCCGTCCTGCTTATTCACGACTGTAACACCGGCCCCTAGAACAATGCTGGACACTTGCCTGCACTATTAAAAAAAATAGTTACTGTGCTTTCTTACTACATGAAGTAGAAAGTTAAATCTCCCATAATTCCATACCTTGCCTCCCCCACCCAAATTAACCATTAAAAAAAATTGAGGTATAGTTAACATAATATTGTATTAGCTTCAGGTGTACAACATAGTAATTCGATATTTTTATAAAATACATTCCATACAAAATTATTATAAAATACTGACTATATTCCCTATGCTGTACATTATATCCTTGTAACAATGTACTTATTTTATACCTAGTAGTTCGTACCTCTTAATCCCCACCATCTGTTTTGCCTTTCCGCACTTCCTCCTCCCCACTGGCAACCACAACTTTGTTCTCTGTATCTGTGAGCCTGTTTCTGTTTTGTTATATGTATCCATTTATTTTATTTTTCAGACTCCATTTATAAGTGAAAACATACAGTATTTGTCTTTCTCTGGCTTATTTCACTAAGCATAATATCCTCCCAGATCCATCCATGTCACAAATGACAAACATTCATTCTTTATTATGGCCGAGTAGTATTCCACTGAATGTATATATACCACATCTTCTTTATCCACTCATCTGTTGATGGATACTTGCATTGTTTCCATATTTTGGTTACTGTAAATAATGCTGCTGTGAACATTGGGGTACATGCATCTTTTTGAAGTAGTATTTTTGTCTTCTTCAGATAAATACCCAGAGTGGAATTGCTAGATCATATGGTAGTTCTGTTTTTTTAATTTTTTGAGAAACCACCATACTATTTTCAATAGTAACTTCACCAATTTACATTCCCACCAACAGTATACCAGGGTTCGCTTTTCTCCACATCCTAGCCAATGTTTGTTTGTGGTCTTTTTGATGATAGCCATTCAGCATTCAGAGAGGTGTGAGGTAATAGCTCACTGTGGTTTTCATTTGCATTTCCCTGATGATTAGGGATGTTGGATGTCTTTTCACATCCCTGTTGGCCAACAGTATGTCTTTTTTGGAAAAACGTCTGTTCAGGTCTTCTGCCCATTTTAAAATCAGGTTGTTTGTTTTTTTGATGTTGAATTGTATGAGCTATTTACACATCTTGGATATTAACCTCTTATTGGTCACATCATTTGCAATTTTTTTCTCCCATTCTGCAGGCTGTCTTTTTCCTTTGTTGATGGTTGCCTTGCTGTGCAAAAACTTTTAAGTTTAATTAGCTCCCATTTGTTCATTTCTATTGCCTGGGTAGACTGCCCTAGGAGAGCTTTGCTAAGATTTGTATCAGAAAATGTCTTACCTATGTTTTCTTCTAGGAGGTTTACAGAGTCTCGTCTTATGCCATTTGTGTATTTTTGTTTTTATTTCCTTTGCTTTAGGAGACAGATCCAAAAAAAATATTGCTATGATGTATGTCAAAGAGTGTTCTGCCTATGTTTTCTTCTAGGAGTTTTATGGTCTATGTTCTTACATTTAGGCCTTTAATCCATTTGGAGTTTATTTTTGTATATGGTGTTAGAGAATGTTCCAATTTCATTCTTTTAAATGTAGCTGACCAGTTTTTCCAGCACTGCATATTGAAGGGACTGTCTTTTCCCCATTGTATGTTATTGCCTCCTTTGTTGTAGATTAGCTGGCCATACATGTATGGGTTTATTTCTGGGCTCTCTATTCTGTTCCATTGATCTATGTGTCTTTTTGTGCTAGTACCATACTGTTTTGATTATTGTAGCTTTGTGGTATAGTCTGAAGCCAAGAAACATAATTTCTCCAGCTCTATTGTCCTCTAAGATGACGAATAAGACAAGAATGCTCACTCTCACCACTTCTATTTAACACAGACTTGGAAGTCCTAACTACAACAACCAGACAAGAAAAAGAAATAAAAGATATCCAAATTGGAAGGGAAGAAGTAAAACTGTTACCTCCTCTAAGGTAAATTTGTCCTATTTGCCTTAGTAAGAAAAAGAAATTTAATATCAGAAACAAAGGATGGACAAGTACATTCAAGTTACGCCACCTGCAGGAGCTGCTGAGCCCTCTGTCAGGTGCACTGTGGGGACAGGAGTCCCTTTACCTTCCCACAGAAACGTCTCCAGATTTATAAACTTCCTGGAAGTATTTACTTCTGCTTTCTAATATACTACTATTCAGACTGCAATGCTTATCTTTGTAACATTTTCCAGAATATCCAGAGTTTAATGAGAGCATATTTTAAAAATGGATAGTTCAAAGTTTTGTTCTAATCTTTTTATTAGAAGTGGTACAACCTTCTTTTCTTAATTGTTTTTATATTTTTGTATTTATAAAAATATTTTGTATATATCTAGTAGCCTATTTATTTAACATACGTGCATCTGCTATTTAAATAGAACCTAGAGTAATACTTGACTTTCAACAAATATATACGGAAAGAAGGAATAACTTTTTGATGACTTTGGCAGACCCCAGTGGCTGGCAAATCAAATTTCCATTCCCCTCCACATCATATGTCATCAGGGAAATGCAAATTAAAACAACAATGATGTACCACTACACACCTATTAGAATGGCCAAAATCCAGAACTGACAACATCAAATGCCGATGAGGATGTGGAACAACAGGAACCCTCATTTACTGCTGACACGAGTGCAAAATGGTGCAGCCACTTTGCAAGACAGTTTGTCAGTTTCTTACAAAACTAAACATCCTTTTACCCTATCATCAAGCAATTATGCTCCTTGGTATATACCCAAAGGAGCTGAAAACTTATGCCTTCATGAAAGCCTACACATGGATATTTATATTCATAATTGCATCTTTATTCATAATTACCAAAACTTGGAAGCAACCAAGATGTCCTTCAGTAGGTGAACAGATAAACTGTGGTACATCCAGACAATGGAACATCACTCAGCACTAAAAGGAAATGAGTCATGAAACATACCAAGGAACTTTAGATGCTTAATATTACTAAGCGGAAAAAGCCAATTTGAAAAGACTGCATACTGTATGATTCCAACCGTATGACATCCTGAAAAAAGACAGAATTTTGGAGACAGTAAAAAAATCAGTGGTTGTTGGAGGCTGGGTGAGATGAACAGGCAAAGCACAGAGGAGCTTTGGGGCCGTGAAATCCTGTATATGACACCTTAATGGTAGACACATCATGGTATGTTTGTCCAAGCCCACAGAAGATAAGACATCAAAAGTGAACCCTAATGTAAACTATGGACTCTGGTGAGATTATAAGGTACCAGGGTAGGTCAATCCTTGGTTATAAATGTACTAGACTGGTGAGTGATGCTGATAGCGGGGGGAAGATGTGCAAAAGTGGCGGCAAGGGGTCTACGGGAAATTTCTGTACCTTCCTCTCAATGTTACTGCAAACCTAAAACTGCTCTAAAAACATGATTTTTTTTTTTAATTGCCGTTCTCAAGGATGTTCTCTCGCTCCCATCTACCAACTACAGAGGCTAGAAAGTCTCACTCTTCAAGTCTCTACTCTTCATGTGTTTTCTGAGTGAGGCTTGGAGTCTCCATCCAACCAGAGCCTCAGAGTTGTCCATTCTCCATCCCAGCATGAAGCGCAGCCCCGCGGTGCAGGAGGGATTCAGGGTTAACTTGTAGGATTTGTTAATGAATGGATGGCTGGTGGGCATGAACTGATTTAAATAAGTGATGAGGAGAGGGAGTGAAGGGAGCTTCCACTCCCTGAACTCAGGGAAATGCATGCAATCTCTCAGACCCTAGGGACCAGAAAGTGGAAGGCAGTTTGCACCCTGACCTCTGGATCCTCCTCTTTTCAGATTGGCACTCCCAGGGCACCTCTGGCTGTCCTCAGCCCCCTCCAGGGAGCCCTGCAGGGGAGGGTGCAGGGGAGGGCGCGAGGCAGAGGTGAGGCTTGGAGCGGGGATGTCCGGGCTTGTTCCTAGGCCCGAGGAGCGAGCTGCAAGCTTCCCACAGGATCCAGATCAAAGCCCGTCCAGGTCCTAAAGCTAAAGTTGCTGGCAGCGGACACATATCCCTGCCTGTCTTGGCAGCGAGAGGCAGGAAAGGAATCTGGGAGGTGCTGCCTTTCTTACCAGGAGGACGCGTTCTGAACCCACTGCACGATGCCCTTTACGAGCTGAGGCCCACCCGGGATGGAGGGCCCGGGGGTGCTGGGGCTGTGGGTCAGCTGTGTGTGTGTGGGGGGGATGCAGATCAGTAAGACAGACACCCCTCAAGTGAGCAGGCCCCAGAGAGCTCAGCCTGAAACCCTTGCATTGTTCGTGATCAGCCACCCTCAGCAGCTACAGGGGGACTGGGCCTCGAGCAACGGAATTCAAGCATTTAGCAGGGACCAGTCTGGCTAAAAGAGAAAAGAAAAAATCCAGTTGTATTGCCTCTTTAATTGTTGCAGTCCACAAGACAAGGGTAGGGACCCTCTGCCTCGCCTTCCCCAATACAGGGCAGGTGTTTGCAAAGGGGTGAGGTGGACTTCGGAATTTCTTCTGCCCACCCTGAAACCCTCTGGGCCTGGGGCGGGGCAGTCGCTAGTGACGTGTGAGGACAATCAAGGCGTAGGCCCACCCGCCAAGGCAAGGCATGGGGCGCCCTCACCTGGCGGCCGCCGCTCTGAAGCCAGGTGTCTGTCCTGCTCAGGCTTCGCCCGGCTCCAGCAAACAGGAATCACAGAGAGATGCCTCCCTCCCTGTCTGAGGTGAACGGCCTTTGGTGCGTCTTCCTGGCAGAGGATGTACTGGTGCACGCAGGGCATGCGTGCGCTGGGATGCCAGCTGCCGGCTGCGCTCCTGCTCCGAGGGGTTGACGTCTGGTGACGCACTGAGGGCTCCCTCTCTGGCCTGCGGACTGTTGCACCTCCGCCTTCCGCCAAGACCCCCAAACCCCTTCTCTATAGGATCCAGATGTGCCTCTCCTGGCCGAGCTGGTGCGCCCCGTCTGCAGCTGACAGCTTCACGAGGGAGCTCGCCATCTTTGACCATCCAGCAGGGCTTGCACAAGGACACAGGCATTTCATTACAATCTCCCTTCTCTTCTAAAAATCAGAGGCAGTGGAAAAATCCAGGTGATATAAAACACAGTTTTATATTTTAGATTTAACCCGTTTCAGGCCAAACTGGGACTCCGTGGGCTGAAGGAAGCCGGTCTCCAACCCCCTAGAGGAGGCTCCGGGGGCCTCTGAGGCGACGCTCTTGGGAGGAGAATGTCAGAACGAAAGAAGGTAAAGATGCTGGACTGTGCCTGAGAGAATTGTAGCCACAAGGCGAGCAGGAATTTGACCATTTTTTTAACTCTCCTGGCCCGGAGCTGGACATGTGCAACTTTGTGGCCAAGGGGGACATTCCGTGCGGGGTGGGGTGTCCACAGCCCTGGGGCTGCCCACCAACCCGCGGGGAAACGCCAGGAAGGGAAGGAAGCCGTCCTCCAAGGCAGGCGTTTCCAACTCCGGCATGACAGCTGAAAAGCACACAAGCCAACGTAGGTAAACGCAAAACGGCCTCAAGGAGTTTCTGGAACGTCCCAGAGGAAGCCTGTCCTGGCAGACGCGACGGGAGCCACCGTGGGCCTTGGCACCTTAACCCACAGGCCAGCTTCTGACGATGTGGAAAGCGTCTTAGGACTCCAGTCCCTGAAGAAGTGCAAACACAGTCTATTCACGTATAATGTCTGATTTATCGCACACCTCCTCCCCCTAAAGCGTGAGCCTCGTTCTGGTTGTTTCTCCCCACTCCGGGCCTATCTCTCCTCCTTAACTTTCTAATAACCCCTCGCACTGTATTAATACTGTCAGTGTCTTTCCATGAACATGTCTTAGTGCATTCCTACTGTTTGACCTTGGCTCTGGCCTTGACAGAGACTCAGTCCTCCTTAGAAAACGGATTTAAATAATCTCAAGTCTTTGGGATCCCTTCCCACCATCACAGTGGCCTCTGTAAAAAGCAGCAACAAAAGTCCCCAAGTACTGCCCGAACTTTCTTAGTAAAGGATCATGGCCACAGATCTGGACCTTATACTTAACTGGTTGACCCTGTCAACCAGTCCTCTCGTTAGGGCCAGAGCCCAGGGCGCGCAGACGTGAGCCGCACTGCCCCCTGCTGGCCGGAGCGCGCCAGGCCGCCCCCATCGCTCTGTAGCTGCTCTGCCTTCTGTTAGCGGGAGAGGCTCGGAGCCTAACTCTCCGACAGCTAAAGGAAATGTCTTTTACTCATAAGAGGCTAGATTATAATCCCAGAGGGCTCTTCAACACCTCCCCCGCTCCCAGCTCCAGGCCTTCTGGGCAGCCAGTGAGCTACGCAGGCTGCGACCAAAACTGGCCAAAAACTCAGCAGCGCCCCCTGCTGTCGATCAACGGGCATCTGAGACCACCTGCCACGCGCTCAGCCCTGTGCTTGTCCGGGTGGGGTTCCGAAACGGCGGGATCCAGCCCGGGTCTTTCCAGGACTCACAAAGGACTCCACGACCTTCCACCCACCGAGCGCAACACCCAGACCTGCTTCTGCTGGTTGAGGATTAATGAGCGGAGTCCATGCTTTTCCCCCAGGTCGTCCATCAAATGTTTCGTGGACCACGAAGGCCACCCTCCATGAAATGGAGCGAGCGGAGAAGGAATGGAAAGAGAAGAAAAGTGGGGATTCCGGTTTTTGGCTGCGGTGAAGGCCCCCCACCCCGCAGGCCGTCATAACCACAGACATTCGTGAGTTACCTCTCCTCAGGGGCCCAGTCTAGACCCTGTGCCCCAAGTGAACACGCGAAACCCCTGGGAGCCTTCGCCCAGGCTCTGCAAGCTGAAATTGCTCTTCTGGGGGCCTGGGAGGGGCCAAGGTGAGCTCCCCCCACCTCAGGCAGGCAGGTGGGGATCCCTGAGCCCCTGCTCCGCACCCCTGTCTGGTGGGAGCCTAACTCCAGTCCCGGAAGGGGGGCCGCCCGGTAACGCTGGGCTTTCTGGTAGCTGCACCGAAGCCAGTTAACAGTTAAAACAGCCTGTTAAAATCAATTGTATCAATATGTTTTCTTTAACTCCATATATCCAAAATATTATCCTTTCAACATGTAATGAGATAAACGTTAAGGATGAGACATCTCACGTTCTTTGCACCGTCTTTGGAGACCTGCGTGCATCTTACACCGAGTCTGTGAGACCAGCCGCGTCCTGACTGCCTGGGTCCACAGCGGTGGTCCAGGCCACATTTCCTCTTCCTGATCTGGGAACAGCCGCTCAGCCAGGAAGGAGCCAGCATCCAGAAACACAGTTCTGGGTGGGAAAAGCTGCAGTGTTCCCAGTCATGTCCCTCTCCCCAAATCCACCTTCCATGCCAGTGCCTTCAGCTCGACTCTGTGCTGAAAAAAGAAATAAGCGACTTTCCTTGGTCTGTGAATTTAACTCCGGTCTGCAAGGGATTCGGGTGTTCCCGCCTCTCACCAGGAGGGCAGTATGCCACAGCGCAGAGCAGTGCGGGGGCCCTGGTGTGTCGTGGCTCTTCTTTGATAAACCTGTAAGTACTAGATGAAAGAAAAGTGTCTATGTACAGGAACTCCACCTGGAAAAATTCTCCACGTTTCCTGTCTCCTCCAGGGCATCTCAGAACTGGTGACAGGTGGTGTGACTACCCCCTCCACCTGCCGCAGGGAGCTTTGGAGCAGTGTGCAGTGGGCCCCAGCTCCACGGGGCCCAGCGCCTCTTCTCCCCGAGCGCCTCTGTCTAGTGCCAGGGGACACAGGATGAGGGACGCTGAACCAGTTCTCCAGATACGCAGACTGCTAACGCTTTACGATCCCAGGGGCTTTGTCCTGGGGGGAGAGGATTTGAATTAGAATCAGAAGGCCCAGATGTCAGCTTCCCAGGGCGGCCACAGCAAGTGGCCACAAACTCTGTGACTACAGAGGTCTGTTCTCTTCACCGCTCTGGAGGCCAGAATTCTAAAAGCAGGGTGCGGGCAAGGTTGGTTCCTTCGGAGGCTTCAGGGGAGAATCTGACCCAGGCTCTCCCGGTGTCTGGCGGCTGCCGGCAAGCTCTAGACTGTCCACGCACCACTCCAATCTCTGCCCTCAGCTTCACGTCACTGCCTGTCTCTGTGTGGGCTCCTCTTCTACTAAGGACAGCAGGTGTTGGATGTCCGGCCCCTCTGGGTAATCAGGATGCTCTCACCTCCAGGTCCTTAACCAATTACACCTGCAAAGACTCTATTTCCAAATGAGGTGCTGGAGGGACACCATTCAACCCACTGTACCACTGAATACCTATATTCAAGAAAAGTGAATGGGACGAGCATTTTGCTGTTCACACAACCTGATTCTAGCCTGTTTCCTTGGACCCTGGAGCAACACGGGTGCTTGTCCTGGCCTCTCTAGCTTGGCCCGAGCCACCATTCCCCCGCATGGATGGATCTCCGTGGACACCCATGATGACCCGAGCCTGACGCCTTGTCTGCTGAACGGATGTTCGAGAGGCTCTGCCCAGTGATTTTATCAATATCACCAAGTTAAAGTTCTGCAGAATGGTGAGACAAGCATTGACAAAGCAGGATGTGGAGGGCCAGATGTGAACGGAGGGGCTGGCGTGATTTTAGTTGCTTTTCTCCTCCCTTGTGGCAGCCGTCAGAGTTTGCATTCGTCACGGCTCTGTGGCACGAGCATTGGATCTCACTCCTGGGAAGTCTACGAATGGGTTGGTTTGAGTCATGTGCTCAACAGTGTCATTGAAAACCTGCTTACCCTGTGTCTCTCAGCTCTATCCTAATGGGTCTCCCTCATGGTGACAAAAATGCTGCAGTGATTCCAAGCATCATGTCTTCAGCATCCAGGAGAAAGAGAAAACAGGCTGGTTTCCAGAATGTCTCTTGGAAGAGCAAAGAGCCTTGTGTTCCTGAGCTCCCGTGAGGACACATGTGCCCCATGACTCAATGGCAGGAGGCAGGATGCAGGCTCTTTTCTGAACCCAAATCACACTGACAACCTTGGACCACAGTCACTCTAACTGATCCCTGGGCTGAGAGGATGAACCCACTCATTAGGTTCAAACAATGGAAACCATTTCTGCAGCTTGAGTAGGTCCACCCAGATCCACCCAAATGCTCAGAAATGCAGGAAATGATTTCCACTTGAGGGTGTTCATTTGCATTTCTTTTTCATTGCAAACAATTGAAAATAACTGAAATAAAATCACTTAGCTATTTGATGGCATATTACATAATCTTCTCAACAAATAATACAGGAAAATGTTTCAAAGGAAAACTACACAGTATGAACTTAGCTTGAAGCCTACACACCTGGGGCAAAAACCTGGAAAGGCGCACACCAGCAAGTGTGCTCTCCCTAGAACTAGGGATAGTGCTTTCTTCTTGATGATTTTTATATCGTCCATATTTATTCACAGACGTGTATTTTGTGTACATCTGTACATACTGTTTCCTGTAACCAAGCACCACAAACTGAGTGGCTCCAACAACAGAAGTTTATTGTCTCACGGTTCTTTCTGGAGGCCAGACGTCTGAGATGGAAGTGTGTGCAGGGCTGGTTCTGAGGGCTCTGGGGGAGAATCTGTTCCAGGCCCCCCAGCTTCTGGGGCTTTGTGAACGATCTGGGGTTCCCTGGCTTGTAGGTGCATCACACCAGTCCAGTCACTGCCTTCATCTTTGCAGGGCGTCTCCCTGTGTGCCTGTCTGTGCCCAAATTTCCCCTTTTATAAGGACACCAGTCATACTGGGTTGGGGGCCACCTTACTCCAGTCTGACCTCATCTTAGCTAAGTACACCTGCAGTGACCCTGTGTCCAAATAAGGTCCCGTTGTGAGGGGCTGGAGGTCAGACTTGAATATATGAATGTTGAGGGGACACAATTCAGCCCATGACTATCCGCATATATATGTTTATACACACACACATACACACACACACACAGACACACACACAGACACACAAACACACATACACACACAGACACATACACACACACAAACACACACACACACAGACACACAGACACATACACACACATACACACACACATACACACACAGACACAGACACACACACAAACACACACACAGACACACACAGACACATACACACACAAACACACATACACACACACAAACACACACACACAGACACACAGACACATACACACACATACACACACATACACACACACATACACACACATACACACAGACACATACACACACACAAACACGCACAGACACACACACATACACACACACAAACACACACGCAGACACACACAGACACACACAGACACAGACACACACACAAACACACACACAGACACACACAGACACATACACACACACAAACACACACACACACAGACACATACACACACACAGACACACACACACACAGACACACACACAAACACACACACACACAGACACACAGACACATACACACACACAGACACACACACAAACACACACACAGACACACACAGACACATACACACACAAACACACATACACACACAGACACATACACACACAGACACACAGACACACACATACACACACAGACACATACACACACAAACACGCACAGACACACACAGACACATACACACACAGACACACAGACACACACATACACACACAGACACATACACACACAAACACGCACAGACACACACAGACACATACACACACATACACACACACAGACACACACAGACACACACACAGACACACACACACACAGACACACACAGACACACACACACAGAGACACATACACACACACAAACACACACACACACACAGACACATACACACACATTTCTAAGCTCTGAGAGCAGAGTGGTGGCCGCGGTGGGAATTTGTAGCCGGCTGGTGAGTGGGGCTAGGATCGGGGACAGGAGGGAGAAGCCTCAGCGACTGTGAGGGCTGGAAACACAGGCCCATCTCCCAGTAACCCCTGAGGCAGGTAAGGGGGCCGTGTCCTCGCTCAACTCCCCTGGCGCCCAAGAAGCTGGGACACTTGGGAACTTTGCAGGTGTTTGCAGTCCCTGTGCGGCTAGCGTGGTAATTAGGATGGAAACCGTATCAAGCTTTCTCAGATAACAAGCCCGAGTGGGCAGCTCAGAGTGGCTGGACGGTGACACTGGATTCTGGAGACGCTGTGTGTTGACAGAGCTGAAAACTGCCTGCAGGGTGGGACCGGGGAGGCGGGGCAGGGGTGGGGGGCGCTTCCCAGGCCATCGGGTGCGCCCCAGACTGCGCCCCCAGCGGACGAGCGTGGAAGGACACCCGCCCTGAGTCCCCTGGACTGGTTGGCTCCGCCCCCTCCTCCCACATCCCCTTCCTGCGTCCCCCGCACCCTGCCCGCAGACCCCCTTGCACAGCCCCGCCAGCGATTCCGGCCCACCTGCATCCCTGCTTGCCCTTTTTGGTTCAGTCTTTGGTGCCAGCCTGCTTTCCTCCGGCCTCTGTGTCAGAACCTGAATAAATGTATGTGTTTAGTCATTGTTATCTCACTCCCCATCACTAACCACGGCACAGGAGCTCTGGGGCCAAGGAGAAGATGCTGCCTCGGGGACAAACGGCGGGGACAGTGGGAAGACACAGCGACGATGGAAGTGAATTAACCCCTCGCCCTTGTTGAATCACTCCTCGCTGAGTCGTCAGTCTGCTCACCTGACCTTCAATGTGCCGCCACCAGAACCAGCCCCCGTGCTAACCAGGGGCTCCAGGTGCATGACCACAGTTCCTATCCGCAGAGAGGCTGCCGTCCAGGGGAGGACACATATGCATGAACGATGATTAACTTGACAGTGTGGGACATGCTAGCATGAGGGCGGGCTCCTTCCACGACAAAGGGGCTTCCCAGAAGGCTGCTTGGAGGAGGCAACATATAAAAGGAGGTTTCCAGGCTTTGAGAGCAGGCTAAAGGGGGTGGGTGGGCACGGATTGCAAGGTGGCATCATTCTGACTGGACAGGGCTTCCCTTGAGAGGGTAGCAGGAGGTGGGGTCTCGGCCAGGCTACTCAGTGACCACGGTCAGGACCACAGTCAGCGCTGGCTGGGGATAAGTGGGGAGGCAGGGCCATGCTCGCTCCAAAGGCTCAGAGAAGAGTGCTTCCTGGCCTTCGTCGCAGCAGCTGGCATGCTGACAGCCCTGGGCTGTGGCCGCATCATTCCTGTCCCATTGTAGCTTGTCTGTGTCTGCATCTCTCTTCTTCTAGGACACCAGACTCAGGAACCACCCCTCTCCCCACTCCGGTCTGACCTCATCTCACCTTGGTTACATCTGCAAAGACCCTATTTCCACATAAGCTCACACCCACAGGCACGGGGTGGGAGCGGGTAGGACTTGGACACTGCTTTTGGGAGGGGCACAGTTAAACCCACAGACTGCACACAGCGAGGCAAGCATACATCAGCTTCGCCCCCTCAAGACATCTGGAGCTTTGTGCAAAAACAAGAAGCTTTCCCCAGGGAACAGGGAGTGGTGAGAACCCAGCCACCACCCCTGGGGGAAGAGTTGTGAAACCTCAAGAATGTAGAGCCCCAAACTTCCTTAACTTGAGACAGCGAGAACTCTCGAATCAAAAGCACCCGGGAGTAACGCCCCGAGCTAGTGGTGTCTTCTCCCATATCTCCTGTCAGGCTTGAACACGCTTAGAAACTCAGCCGCCACTTTAACCCCTGCCAGCACCGCGTGTGCCTGGGGCTTCCAGCTTCCTTGGGCTCCTCCCCAAAGCCAGCAGGACAGAGTTCCAGGCTCTGTGCCCAGGTCACCCACAGCCCAGGGGACTGGTCTCTGCCCTCTCGTCCCAGCGGGACAGCTGGGCCTGACCACGGCCTGGAGAGCGGCTCCTCCCCAGGAAAGGGCATTAGGACCTCGTGAGTTGGAGGTCCTTCCCTGGGGAGGAGATTAGTCCCAGCTCGAGGGGGTACTGGTAAGCTAGGGCAGAGGGAGGCCACACCACCAACCTCATGGCAGGTTTCCACTTGGTGCCTCTGCAGCCTTGGGAATGCGGGAAGGTCCTCCGCCTTGCGCTGGTCAGTCACCTCATCTGGAAAGTGGGCCAGTAGGAGGTTTAAACAACCCAGTGTCCTAGCCCGGGGCCTGATCTCAACTAATGATGCTGTGACTTCTGTTATTCTTGGCTTCATCATCCTCATTTGCATATTCAGAGGCCCTGGCCATCCCTTCCAGGTGCTTGGCACGACCTGCTTCCACCCCAGGGCAGCGGTGAGTGTCTGCTCCATCCATTTGCTCCAGCCAATGGACACGGCCTCTCTCCTTGTGAAAAGGTAAACCGAGGCATAGTGAACATTTTAAGAGTTCATGTGAGCAAAAATCAACTAGAATGGGGCAATGCCAAACCAGCAGGAGGTGGGGTGCTTGCAGACAGAGGCCGAAAAGATTTACACAAAATGGAGAGGCAGACCGGATGTGACGGGTGGCGGCAGCCCTGGGACCTTCAGGCTGCCCTTCAGGTTAGACTTCAGAGCCCTGAGGGGTTTGCAGGCTTGGATCTGGGTTTGCTTCCGTAGCTGCCACAGCCTTGGAGTCTTATCCGTCTAATGGCCTCTTTGTTGAATTAATTTAACACCTGCTGGGGGACAGCCGGTCTCCAAGATGGCTCTGGCCCTTCCACCTGATGAGGACCTCCCGGTTCCTCTAGGACAAACCTCTGGCCCAGGCCGGCCTCTTGGGCTGTGATCCAGATGGCCGCACAGGACCCCTGCAGTGGCACCCCCAGGGTCCCAAGCTCCATGTGCCCCTGCCCAGCATGGCAGTCTGCACCCCCTACCCTCTTCACTTGGTCCAGTAGAAGTATTCACGTGCCCGGGAAAGGTCCCCGCACTGTCCTGGGAAGGAGACGGCAGCATCTCCATCCGGAAGTGCTCTGCCTCACCCTCCGTGCCCAAAAGGCAGAGTGGCTCCAGCATCCTTGGATACTGCATACTGGATACAACCAAACAGTGAGCTCACCGTGCCCTAGGCACGTGCACGGAGGGCCGGATTCCCGCTGCCCCCAGCCCATCTGCTCATCCTCTCAGGGAGCAGGCGGATCTCTGCGGGGGCTCCGTCCCCTGACCTCATCTCTGAGCTCTCCTGCTGATCTTGCTGTGTTCCGATGCCTCTGTCAAATGCACGTCTCCGTGTGGGTGGGTGGGGGTGGGGGTTGTGAGGTGCAGGTGCCCTGCAGTGAGGCTTGTCCGAGGCTGTGGGCGGTCCTGGCTCACGGGCTCCTCTGTGTCCCTCAGGGGCCAGGCAGGCACTGTGCGATGGGCAGTTGTGAGGACCAGCACTGCTCCACTGGGACTGCTGTGGCAAAGCACCACAATCTGGGGGCTTAGTCAATAGAAACCCACTCTCACAAGCTAGTGGCCGGAATCCAAAGTCAAGGCGTCAGCAGGACCGTGCTCCCTCTGAGGGCTCGGGGGGGATCCTTCCTGCCTCTTCCAGATGCTGGGGGCTGCCAGCATCCTTGGCTGTGGCTTCCTCACTGCTTCTCTGCATCTGTGTGTCTCCCGTTTCCCACAGGGACATCAGGCATTGGGTTAGTGCCGGCCCTATCCAGCCTGACAGCATCTCAACTTAATTACACCTGCGTGGATCCTATTTCCAAATAAGGTCATTCTTCACAAGTAGAATGAAAAAAGAGGGGGAGAGAGGATAAGGGGAGAAGAAGCTGGGGAAAGGTAAAATAAAACGGAAGAGAAATGTCCGTGAGTTTGAAGGCAGCAGTGACGGTGACAAGAGGTGAGGGCAGGAAGGAGGTTCTGGAGGTGAAGGGAGCTGACTCTTCACATGAAGCCCTTTCAGCGTGCTGGGCGTTGTTTGAGAGCGTTACAGAACCGGTGGTCTAGCTTTTACAACAGCCCTGCCAGTGGTTATCATCATCTCCACTTTCTCTGCTGGCAAAGGGAGGCACAGAGAGGTTGCGTGACTTGCCCAAGGTCACACAGCCAGTAGTGACAGACTTGGGACTCAAACCCAGGGAGTTATCCTCTTGACCCCTCAGCTTGGCATGGGGTGGCAATGGGAGGTTTGGTGAGTCCTTGAGCCCCCCACTCCCCTCGCTTCCCTGTGGGAGGGACAGCGGAGCTGGGACTGCCTTGGGGCAGAGGCTGGAGCTGGCGAGGGGGCTACTCCACCACCACGTGGCCGTACCGGACATCTCAGAGGGGCAGCTTCATAGGGCTGAGGATTTATTTTCATTTTTCAAAACAAACATGGATGGTCTATGTAATAGGATGACGATATTTTGCAGCCTTTGAAGACAGACGTCTCAGAAGACGTTTTGAACTTCGAGGAGGCACCTCCGGGCCAAAGGTGCCCAGGATGCGTGTAGGATGTTCCCAGCGTTAGGGGCGTGTGGGCCGGTGGAGAAATTTGAGGAGTGACTCGGGTTAACCCTCTTCATTTTAGAGCTGCAGGAACTCGCCTGGGGAAGTCAAGGGACTTTTCCAAGACACCTTTGTGGGTAATTGGTGGTTGATTTTTTTTCTTTTTCTTCAAACATTCAGCTATTCCTTGCAGTCTCCTGAGGGCTTGGCCGGCGTCAGACCAGCTAACAATCAGATGCCAGGCCGGTGACTGGGCGGCCAGCGTGTGACCAAGCTGGGCGTGACCGCTCGGGAGACCACACCCCTTCCCCATCAGCCCCCGGCCTGGGCACGCACTTGGGAAGGCCGTCTTCACCTGCTTGGCACAAGCGTCGGCAGGACTGTGGGTGGAGCCGGGGGAAGGTAGCCCGGCCCTTTCATACTTCAGATGCCCTCTTGTCCAGCATCTGGGTGGCCTCTGTGTTAGCCAGGAGGGGTTTTGTAATGTCTTTCCACTGTGAAAGGGGCAGAACAGGCCCCCAGAACTGCCCTGTTGATGTAAGGATCAGTTTCCGCTGAAGGCACTTGCCGGCAGCAGGTGCAGGAAGGGCGCTCTGAGTGCCCCCCTCCTCCTCAAAGTGGGAGGTAGAGGTCCCCTGTGAGGGCGGCCCACCCAGCACCAGGAGGACGGGGGGGGGGGCTCTGCACAGGCCTCGTTCGAACGGCGCTCACGCTCCTCCCCACCACCGTGTATTCAGTCACTTTGCGGTATGAACGCATGTAGGTGTTGCTGCTTCTCGGGGCCTTCACTTCCTTGTGAGGGTCCTGTGCCTGGTGAAAATTACATTGAATAAAAGTGTATGTGCTTCTCCTGTCAGTTCACCTTATTTCATTCTCAGGCCAGCCAGAGACCTGAGAGGGAGAGACAGGGTTCGCCCCCTACACCTGCATGGCACCGGGCACTGATCGGGTGGACGGACACTGGCCGGGGTGCAGGAGCAGAGCCCCAGGGCCCCCAGAGGGGGCCTCCAGGGGGAGCACTTGGAGGGTCTTGGTGCAGGGGCCACCTAAGGACAGGTCCTGGAGTATTTCAGGGACAAGAGGCCCAGCCCTGCTGGCTGTCCTGCTGTCCACCGTCTCCATCCTCAGCTCCATTTGTCTGTGAACGTCTGCCCCTGGAGCAGCTCTCTGTGGTCCTAGCGCCCCTTCCACAGACCCTGGGGGACTTATCATCTCTAAAGAGCAGGACCAGCGCCAGTGCTCTGCAGGTATTGATAGAGACGTGCTGAGTTGGGGAAGAGCGTTTCTGCTAGTGGCACATACAATCTGCAGGCCCAGGGCAGGTGAGGCTCTGTATGCATCAGCTATGGCTGCCTAACAAGTCAGCCCAGGGCACAGCGGCTCAGAACACCTGTCATCTCACAGGTTCCCCGGGGGGGTCCAGGCACAGTGTGGGCAACCCCTCTTCTTTGGAGCCTCCCCCAAGCTTGCAGTCCAGGTGCCCATTTGGGGCCCCAGCCACCTGAAGTTCCACTAGGGTGGATCTGCCTGGGCACTCTCTCAGCGCTTGTGGGCAGGACCTGGCTCCTCGCGGGCTGGCTGTCAGCCTCAGGGCTTCACTGGCTGTTGGACAGAAGCTGCCCTATTCCTTGCCACGTGGACCAGGGCCTCTCTGATGCCGCTGCAGCGTCATTGGAGGGGGCAAGCTGGCAGCACAGTAGACAAAGAGTCCCACAGGACGGGAGTCAGTCTTAAAACATTCCATCATGCTTGCTACTTTCTTGTCCTTTAGAAGCAAGTCACTAGGTCCAGCCCCCACTACAGGGGAAGGGATCACACAGGAGGTGAATGCCAAGAGGCACGATTATTGCTGGGGGGCCGTCTTGGCGCCGGCTCGGTGTAGCCCAGCCCATCAGGTGGGCTGGCCGGAAGCAGCAGCACTGACGGACACTCACCAACTGCTAATTTTGTGCCAGCCTTTGCTCAGGGCTGTATGTTAATTACCTCCAGCTTCAGGATGTCCCGCCCTACAACGTGGAGACTTGGAGAAGGTGAGTGACTTTCCCCTTTGAGGGACAAAGCTTGGTGCTGACCCAGACCATCTGGCTGCTTAGGCTCAGTTTTCTGGCTGCTCAGGCTCAGTCTTCTGGCTGCTCAGTCTTACTCATCCTTTCTCAGAGTTGAGTGGTTTACTCTAAGCAGGCTTCCTGGAGGAGGAGGAAGCAGTGGGTGCAATATGACGGAGGCCAAGGACAGTGGCCTGCTGACTTTCATGAAGAATGTTCTTATAGGGGAAATGCCGAGTGCCGAGGTTAAGTTGTCCTGACCTCGGCTGCAGGTTTTTGGTGCTGAGGAGGGAGGCAGAGGCATGTCCTCAGGCTGCTGATTCTATTTGTACATTCTGGAAAACTGCCAGGGTTGACTCTTGGCAAAGTGACCCACAGCCTGGGTTTGCAGGTGACTGAACACTGAAGAACAAGCCAGCTGCTGTGACAACCCTCCAGCGGTCCCCTCAGTGTGGGGCGTCTCTGGGGCTGTGACATTCACCTCTCCCTGGGCTCTTTTGCACACAGGCAGGATGAGTCACAAATGCGAGACAAACAGCTGCACAGAGATGGGGACAAAGGCGCTGGCATCTGTGTGACCTGTCCTGCAGGGGCCTGACCCCTTTTTTGCCAGAACCTCGTCTCTTCCAGGAACTGACGCCGCTGTGAAGGCAGTGCCTGCCTGCAAGCCCAGATCAGTGCATCTTTTTTCCGTCTGAGGGCCTCTCTTTCTGTCTGGGGATCTGCACGTTGCAGGTGAATGATGACCCTGTTAGAAGTCAGATTCCTCTCTGTTTTTCTTGCTCTGGTTCAATAAGGAGGAGCAAAGGGATCCCGCACGGTGCCAGAAAGCCCTGAAGGAGGTCGTGTTGATGGGAATTGTTAACCGAAATAAAACGCACAACCTAGAAGCTGAGAATTATGTTTTATTCGAGGGCTGAGGACTTAAGCCAGGGAGACAGGCTCTCAGAATTCCTCCGGGCATTAGGCTTGGTAACGCACATCCGCCGCACCCAGGGGCTTCGCGGTCCCATTCCACTGAATCGAGGACTCTGGAGAAGGGCGGACAAGGATGCCTCTTGAGTAGGTGGAAGGGCGCTCTGGAGGGATTGCTCCAAAGAGATTAGGGAGGAGCCAGGATATATAGGGGCTTTTTGCAACAAATACCACCTAGTTGAAACATCAAAAGATTACCGTTAATTAAGAAAAACCAGACATCTCAAGTTAAGGAATTTAGGGCTTTCCTATGTATGAGAAGATGCAATCACTGAAATCACTCCTTTGAGCTGCACCTCAGCTCTCTAGGGCCAGCGTCCTGCTGTTCTCCATCCTGAGTCCCCTCTGGGTGCACAGTCGGGAGTGGCTGCAGTGGCTGATGGCTTGATGGCCACAACATCCTTTGTTTACTGAGATGGCGGGCAGCATTCTTCACCCACAAGCCTAGAACTGTGAGTTTGGGAAAGTGCCTGACATCTCTGCGTGAACCATTGGGTGGCTTTTCTCTTTCTTTCTTTCTTTCTTTCTTTCTTTCTTTCTTTCTTTCTTTCTTTCTTTCTTTCTTTCTTTCTTTCTTTCTTTCTCTTCTTTCTTTCCTTCTCTCTCTCTTTCTCTCTTTCTTTCTCTCTCTTTCTTTCTTTCTTTCCTTTTTTTTTGTCTGCCAATTTACCATGGGAGGACAGCAGCCAAACTAACTTTCCCAAGGGCATACCTTAAAGTTTCCAAGACACCTGAGTCTCAGGGAAAGCAAAGGCTTATCTAGGATTATTTACCTGGTGATAGAAATGGCTCTTTGAAAAGTCTTTCTACCACCGCATCAACAGTAACTCTTAGTTAAAATGTAAATTATTAACACATTCTTACAGAAAAAGACACAGAAGGCCCATTAATGGTATACCCTAGTTACCTCCACAATATTATTTTCCGGTTGCTTAATATACTTACAAAGCAGAAAAGCTTACAAATGTCAGGGAGCCTGGCCAGCAGAGATCACATTCGCATGGCAGCTTTGCAGATTAGACAGTAAATGGAGCGGCTCATATTTCAAAGAGCTTTCTTAACACCTATTGTCCTCTTGCCCAAGGAATCTTGCAGGTTTAGGAAGAAAGATTCTTTCTGAGAATTGAAAAATTTTGTGCCAGCCAGACCCCTTCCCAAAGCCACACTAGAAGTCCCTTTTCTGCCTCTTGGTGACTTTGTAGCACTCGTTTTTCTTTAAGGCAGGTTGTCACCTCCCCAGTCCGTGTGCTAATAATCAACCAGAGTTAAGTGTCACAGGAGTGGAACCGAATAGTCCAAGGACGTCATTGCCTCTCTCCGGTTGCTAAGCAACACCTCCTTTGCGGAGATGGACAAAACAGGTTGGGGGAGATACCAGAAAACAAGCCTTCTTATTCCAGGTCGGCCCCACTGCCCCCTGGAAGGGGACAGGACAAGGGAGCCTCTCTCGGGGCCACCTACTCAAGAGGCATCCTTGTCCGCCCTTCTCCAGAGTCCTCGATTCTGTGGAACGGGACCGCGAAGCCCCTGGGAGCGGCGGATGTGCGTTACCAAGCCTCATGCCCGGAGGAATTCTGCCGCGCCCGCTGCCTCATCCTCCGCCCGGACCCGGGGACGCTCTCCGCGCGTGGGCGGCTCCGTGCTCCATCCGTTTCCCGGGTTCCAGCTGAGAAATATCGCTCAGCCACGGGGATGCTCGGACCCCCAGATTCACTGGCCACAGGTGTCAGGCGCTTGCAGCGCCGCCCGCCGCGTGGGATGCTGCCGCAGCCTGTGCGCGACGAGACGTTTACATTCAGTCCCCTGTGCCGTCTAGAGTCCGCGGGGCAGACGGCGGTGCGGGAGATGGACGATGTGATCAGCTTTCCTGGGGCCGGACACAGCAGACTCTGGACTCCATCCCGGCCCTGCTGTGTAGACACTGAGTGCCCTGGGCGGGAGCCTTTCTGTGTTCTCTTGCTTAAAAAGTGGACATTTTCCCCTAGGAGCCAGCCCAGCAGGAATGCTTGCACAAGGACACATGTAAAGGGTGTTTACCATCACATTGCTTGTAACAGTGATGACTGGGGAAAAAAAAAGGCACAGCATAAAAGTTGAGAGTTATGCTTTATTTGGCGGACATTTCTGAGGACTTGAGCCCAGAGAAGCCCCTCAGGTCGTTCTGACGGCCGGCTCCAAAGAGGTAGAGGAGGAGCCAGGATATACAGGCGTTTTGCCACAAAGACCAGGTAGTCAGAACATCAAGAAATTACTGTCAATTAAAGAAAACCAGGCATCTTAAGTGAAGGAGTTTAGGGCTTTTCTGTGTGTGGGAAGATGCAAAAGTCTGGGCTCACTGAGACCACTCCTTCGAGGTGCACCTGGCTGTCTGGGGCCAGTGGCCCGTTCTCTCCCATCCTGAGCCCCTCAGGGGACGCCGCTGGGGGCGGCTGCAGAGGCCGGGCTGCCTGCCTGTCTCCAGCCTGAGCCCCTCCTGCTCACCACTGGGGACGGCAGTAGTGGCTGATGATTTGATGGCCACAGCGCCCTTTGTTTACTGATGTGGCTGCAATATTTTTCATTCACAATGACAACAACAGCAAAAAGGAGCCTAGATGAAGACTGTTAACAGCGGAAAGGTGCCATTGCACCATGTCTGTGCGAGGAGCTGCTGCTCGGGCATTAAGAAGGGCGGGGTAGCTCTATTCGTGTGGACGAGGGAAGAAGGCCTTGATGTGTTACTTGTTCAAACGAGGCTCCAATAAAGCACACTGCTGATGCTTCTCTGAAGCCCCTTCTGATTTACAGTAATTCTTACAGCGTCTACTTGTTAAAGAAATCCAGGGATTTGTCCAGGAGATTTTTCAGCATTCTGGATCAGGTTGTTTGAATCTTTAGATGTTCTTTAAAAAAATTCCTCCATCTCCTATATTGCCTGTAAAACGGGAGAAGATCTACGGACGGGCTGAAATGCAGGTTCAACTCCGGCGAGGATGCTTCCCAGGAGCTTTGTGCTTCCAAGAGCGCCTGTCACATGGAGAGGCCAGTGGTGTCTGGGTGCCTTGGTTTGGGGGATGTGCTGTTGAGGTCGACCCCTGGGGCAACTGCTGTCAACCTTCTCAGTTTCTGCAGCCACTGAAAATCTGGGTTTAGATCCATTATGTCATTGGGCTTTGCAAGATACAACTGTCGCCCATTTCCTCTACATTTAGAAGCTGGAGTTCTATAAAGAAGCATTTTGGGGGAGGGTGTAGCTCAGTGGTAAAATGCATGGCTAGCATGCACGAGGTCCTGGGTTCAACCCCTAGTACCTCCGTTAAATTAAAAAAATACATATACCTAATTACCTACCCCCCAGATTTTTTTAATTAAAAAAATACTAATTAATATGTACATAAAATAGATAAACAATAAGTTCATACAGTATAGCACAGGGAAATATATTCAATATCTTGTAGTAACTTCTGGTGAAAAAGAATATGAAAACAAATGTATGTATGTTCACGTATGACTGAAGCATTATGCTGTACACCAGAAACTGCCACAACATTGTAAACTGACTATACTTCAATAAAAATGTGTATGTATTAAAGATAAGAAAAAAAGAACTTTCCTTCAACGCCTATTTGTTTACACTAAAATGCTCTTTTTATAGGAAAGACCAGATACCTGATTTATTCTGTCCTTTTTATTAGTTTTCAGAATAACCGTCTTAGTAACTTCTGTAGTACCCTCGTTTGGAGGATGGAATGACCCCTTTGGTGGGCGCCAGTGGAAGCCCCTGCAGGCTGACTCCTGTGTCCTTTTGACACCATCTCAGCAGTCTTTGATAGCTTCCTTGCTTCGGAGCTGAAGATGGCCCAGACTCATTGTGCTTATCTCTTGCCCCAGAAGCCTGCCATCCCTCCAGGGAGCATCTGGCCCTTTTCAGTGGGAAATGAGATTTAGCAACCACAGCTGGGGTCCTGGGGCACTCACTGCTAACGGGCTGTCATTGCTTCAAGGTCCTTTGCTGCAGACGGAGGTGCTGAGATATTAGGTTTATTAGGGAGCTCTCTTGGGATCAACATCTGTGGAGCGGAAGGAAGCAGGATTGAACTCAGGCAGAGCTGGGCTGTGATGCATTCAGTGACCTCAGAGAGAGATCTCAAGTTGGGAGTGTCTGTTAGAGCTGCCCTGAGTTGGGGCCCCAGACCAGGCCTTTATTGCCCTGGATCAGTGATTACATGTGAGTCCCCTGGGAAGGGGGCCTGACCTTGGTGAACACAGCTGTCTCAGAGTCAATTCCTGGAAAGGGATGACAGCTGACATCAAACACCTGCCTTCTAATTTTTCTAATTCTGTCTTCAGCTGTGTCTAATATTCTGTTTGACGTATCCATTGAGTTTTTAATTTCCAATACTTGACTTTTTTATTTGTAGAAGTTTTATTTGTTTCTCCCGAAGTCTGTTTCTTTCTTTTATTTTAATAGACTCTCACTTCGTTTTCATAATGCTCTTTTATTTCTTTAAATAAAAATAAATAATTAAAAATAGATTTTTTTCCTCTGACAGTCACTGTGCTGTGCATCACATCCCCAGGACATATTTATTTTATAACTGGATATTTGTACCTTTTGATTCCCTTTGCCTATCCCCTCCCCCTACCTCTGACAACCACCAGTCTGTTCACTGTATCTATGCATTTGTTTTCTTCTTAGACTGTATGTATAAGTGAGATTATACAGTATTTGTCTTTCTCTGTCTGACTTATTTCATACTCATAGTTATTTTAAAATTCCAACCTGGCAGCTCCAACCTCTGGGTCACTTGGAGTCTAGTTGTGTTGATTGCTTTGTCTCTTGACAGTGGATTTATTACCAACACCACCCCCCTGCTTTTTTGTATGTCTTCTTTGTTGAATCTCAGATATCATGTGTTCATTTCAATGGACATAAAGTGTTTCCTCCTGGGAATGGCCGTGTCTCTTCTGTAAGGCATCAATGTGTTGGAGGGAGGTTTGAATCAACCTGCTCAGGTGTTGGCCTCAGTTTGGGACTTTCAGCGTACCAGCAACTTCAGATTCCAGTGGGGATGCCAGTGTCTTGTGCTTAGGACAAGAGCTGGGGGACGCAATGTTTTGCTCTGCCCTATGTTTTCAGCTGGCCCTGCTTGCCTGGCACACAGAAGGGACCTCTACACGTATCTGCCTTTCCCTGGTGGAGACTGACACAGTTCAGGCAGCTGCGCTGACGGGCTGGAGTCGGGAGCCAGGAGGGCTCTCTGGTCCTGGTCCAGGGCCAGCCTTGGCAGGCCCTGTGTGCCTGGGGCTTGGAGGGTGAGGCTTTCTCAGACTTCCTGCCTCTTCTCCTGGGACATCCAGCCTCCCCACTGTAAGTGTGATGGGTTTGTGTGGGTGTTTCTGGCCCTCCCTGTGTAGTCACCCTTTAGGGACCAGGTGGGACCCAGGCCTGTTTCCCATCCGCCTCTCAGAGGGAGGGAAGTCCTCCCCCACCCACAGCATGAGTCTCGAGGGGTGGACATGGGGACACACCTTCCTGACCCTCCACTCACCAAGGCCCCCACCCCAGCTGGGCCGCCAGGAGGCTCTGTGAGGGGGCTGCTGTGCTTGTGGTTTGTTCACACCTCCAAGAAGAAACTTCAAAGTATGTGGTGACAGAAAGTGAGGATGATCATGCTAAGTGAAGTAAGTCAGACAGAGAAAGACAAGTGTCATATGATGTCCCTTATATGTGGAATCTAAAAAAAGGTACAACTTTTATTTATAAACCAGACATAAATTCATAGACAAAGAAAAAAACTGTGGTCACTAGAGGGGAAAAGGAGGGGCAGGGACAGATCAGAAGTTTGGGATTAATAGATATACATTACCATATATAAAATAGATAAACAACAAGGACCTACTGTGCAGCACAGGGAGCTCTATTCAATTTCTTGTAGTAAGTTTCAATGGAAAAGAAACAGAAAAAAAAAAGTATGTGTATGTATCACTGAATCGCTTTGCTGTTTATCTGAAATTAACATTGTAAATTGACAATACTTCAATAAAAAAATAAGAATTAAAAAAAATGGAGGGACACACTCCATTGAGAAAGCATGATTTATTTGTCACACATGGGATGTGGCTTCCTGCCGGAGACAGAGAGGGACCCTGGGAACCAGGGCTTCCAGAGGAGATGCGCAGATTCATAGAAAGATCCAGATCGTCCTGCCACGCTCTTGCCCCAGAGTTCAGAGGGTTGGTTCATCATGCGTTTTTCATCTGCCACGTGCAGAACCTGGAGGCCCATGGAGGACTCGTTCTGGGAGGGGCACAGGTATGAACTCATCTGCACAGGGGGCAGCTGGGAGGAGGCTCACGGTCAAAAGCACGAGGGGGTGCTACAGGAGGTGGGTCTGCAGACCAGGGTGGGGCAGGAGGGCTGGAAGCACCCGGAGGACTGGCAGGAGGGGGCCACACACACGACCTGTTTGTAGCTCACGGGCACACGCACAAAGGACTGGCAGGAGGGGGCCACACCCACGGTGGGCCTGCAGCTCACGGGCAGGCACACGGGCCTGCAGCTCACGGGCACGCACACAGCTGGCTTACAGGTCAGGGGCACATAGCAGGACGCCTGGCAGGGCCTGGACGTGCAGCTGGACGCCTGGCCGGAGCTGGGCACGTAGCAGGCAGCCTGGCAGCCGGAGGAGCAGCTGGTGTGGCACATGGTGGCTTAGGGCTGGGCTGGCGTCGGGAGGAGGGCGGTGATGTCTGCAGCCTCCCTGCCCGGGCGGCCTTTATACCCGGGCCGTGGGCGTCCCAGCAGCACAGAAGCTCACCTGCTGACTTCCTCGAGGTTGTTGCCAACGCCTTATTATCATGGGACGCACTTTCCTGTATTGTTCTTCACCACAAATTAGTTTGGCTTTGAGGCCGATTCCTCCGCCCGTAAGCAGGATGTTCTGGTCTGACTTTACGTGGGGTGTGTGTTGTTCCTCCGGCCATCACTGTGCCCAGCGCACCCTTGCATGGACTCGGTGCTGTAACCTCTTACTCCTTTAGGTCTCATGACGTCAGCGAAGACTTTGAGGCAATACTGTACTTTGAGGGTTTTTTGCAGAGGAAAACGCCGAAGCGGGAGCCTGTGGGACAGCGCTGGCCTGCTGCCTGTGTGGCAGCGGAGCTCTGTGGGCACCGCCCGCCTGCGTGCTTAGCGTCCGGGGCCGCTCGCCCGGCCACGCTGAGCTGTGCTGAGGGAGGCCGCGTGACCGCGGAGCCTGAGAGTCTCGCTCTCTGCCCTTTACAGAAAGTTCGCCGGCTCCTGCTTCACAGTAATCAGTACAAGAGCTGGTTCGTTCATGCAACAAATTACACTGCGTGCTGGCGAGAGAGATGCCCCCGCCGCCTGAGCCTTCCAGGGCAGTGAGCAAATGAGTGCATGAAACATTCGTGCATGAGATGATTCCAGAGGGGCTGAGTCCCGGAAAGGAGAGCAGGCTCAGCAGGTGGAGAGAAGTGGGGAGCTGGTGGGTGGTCTGGGGGCCCCGGGAGGGGAGGCGACGCTGAGCTGGCTCTGCGTCCAGAGAGGGGGTCGGGGCGGCACTCCAGGCAGAGGCAGCCAGGGGGCTGTGAGGACATGGCTGCAGAAACGGGCAGTTCCAGGGGCAGCGGGGAATCCCACAGCTCGGGCCGACAGGGTGCGGGGGCCGGTGGAGGATTCCGACCGTGGGAACCGAGGAGCAGGCGTCACCACCCTGGGCTGATAGAGGAAAGGCTCGGTGGACCTGAGGACACGTCAGTGGAAATCATCCAACCTGAAGAAGGGGGACAAGGAGCTAAGAAAGATGAGGAGGCCTGTGAGACAACATCAGAGAGGCTAACGTGCGAGTGATTTCTGCCCGGGGAGGAGAGGAGAATGACACTGATATATAAGAAAACTGGGAAGAAATAGCAGATAAAATTCCCAAATTTGACTTTTTAAAAAAAAATTCCAATTGACAGATGCAGGAATCTCAGAGCACACGCCCAGGGCCCCAGCGCATGCGGCACAATGTGAGGACCCGGGACCCAGGGGGCTGACACCTCCAAGTACCTGCTTCTCCGTCTCAGCGCTGAGACCGTGCGCCCGTCATGGGCTCCTTCTGAATCGCCCTGAGGGACCGCCTGTGCACACGGGGCTCCAGCCGCCCCCGGGCGGTGGCAGGACTGGTCATTAATCGGTTACAAGGGGGTCCACGTGAAACGCTTAGCTCAGCCCCGGCACGAAGCTGGAACCCCGTCGCTGTGATCGTGGCAGTAATGTGGCTGCGGCTCCCAGTGAGGAGCCCAACCCTGCGGAAGAACCTCCTGGATCACTGAGTTTCCGCATCAAAGTTGGGGACGCTGTGCTTGTGCGGACGGACACAGGGTCCTTACAACTGGGGCGGACCCTGAAAATACGATGTGAGACTTCCGTCCCCACATGGTGGCCCTTCCCTATCCAGCCCAGGCTCCAATCACAGAAGTCGCAGGACCACTGTGTCACTGGGTGCCTCCCGCTGAGAAGGAGCTTCCTGAACTGGGTCACTTCCACCGGGAACTCCAGGAAGAGACTGTGGGGAGGGACGAGGAGGAAAAACAGCAGGCGGCCGGGAGGAGGGCACTCGCGTGCCTTGTGGCCAGGATGCCATGGCCTGGGCATAAAGGTCACCCAGGGGAGGAGCCTCCAGACCAGCCCTGTACTCAGTCCTGACCCCACCTCAGCGCCTCACCTCCAGGTGCCACACTAGCTGCTCTGCGGGCTGCCGGCCGGCCTGCCGTGAGCCCGGCCCCTGCCAGCAGACTTGCTATGTGTCACTGAGCCGCAGGCCTGTCGTGTGCGTGCCTGTGAGCTGCAAGCTGACCACACGCCTGCCCGTGAGCTGCAAGCCCCTGTGTGTGTGGCCCCCTCCCGCCAGTCCTCCGGGTGCTGCCAGCCCTCCTGCCCCGCCCTGGTCTGCAGACCCATCCCCTGTGGTGTCCCTTCCTGCTGCTGAGCCCAGGCCCTGCCGGGACCCCTGCCCGTGTGTGGGTCAGAAGCAGCCAACTCTGAACTCCCAGGGGGCGGCCCAGACATCGTCCTCTCCACACCTTCCGCACCCAACGCGACTGCGTCGCAGCAAGGCTGCTAGATCCCAGCCGGCCAGGCCGAGGGCCTCATCCTCGGCGGGGTCACCTGCCTGGCGCCCACGCCGGCTGGGGCGGCGTCCAGGCTCGGCAGCCTCCCGCACTGAAGTTCTAGTACACATCAGAGCGCGATGCTTGCGGAGCAGTGTCTCTCCCCTCCTGCCATTCCCTAAACTGCTTCCTCCGGGGGTGGTTCCCCCAGATTCTAGAAAATTCCTTTTACAGAGCAGGTCAGGTCACCAGATGACCATGTGGGTGACCAAGCTCGTGCCAAAGGTGAACTCCCAGCGCTCAGGTGAGGGACCCAGCTCTGTCCCCTGACCTTACGAGGCCAGTCCTCACCCTGCTCTGGGTGGACCGAGGGCATTAAGGTCCTGAACTCACCCCTTTTGTGTAAAATGTCCTTCTGCGCAGCATTGATAGGTGGCGCTCACATCACTAAATTAAACCCGGATGCTCTGCGGATACGCAGGGCTCCTCCCCCTCCCCATGGGTGGGAAAGAGCCTGATGGGGGCGGGGGGGGGGACTTCCGTGGTTCCCCAGGGATGCCACGTCCTGCCCTCAGGACCTGCGATACGTCCCCTTACACGGCAAAGCAACTTTGTGGACGGGAGTAAATTGAGGGCCTTGAGATGGGAGATGCTCTGAGTCCTCCAGGTGGGACTGATGGGGGGCGGGGAGACGGCCACAGAAGGGGAGGCCACGGGAGGGGCAAGCAAGACTCGAGGCCACGAGCCAAGGATGCAGGGCCTCTAGAAGCTGAAAGGACAGGGGTCACACTCTGCCCTGGAGCCTCCAGGGAAGCCCGCCCGCCCACACCCCAACTGTGGCCGGGAGACTCCTTCCCATTCTGCCTCCACGGCTGGGGGGCAGCACGTTTGAGCTGCTTCAGCCACGTTCGTGGTCACTTTTACGACAGCCACAGGCCGGCCAGCTTCTCGGTGGCACAGCCCCCCCTTCCACACTCCGTCTGTGGTCCTTCAACTGTGTGGTGACCTTCGGGGTTGTGGGTGGAAGTGGGGACACATAGGGCAGGAAGGAGAGCCACGCGGGGGCTGCGGAGCCGACTCCCCGGCCCTGCTGCCGGTCTCGGAGCCCATTCTCCCCCTGCGGGCTCTTCCTGCCCTGTGCCCCCGGCCGGGGGAAGAGCCCCTCCAGCCGGACCTTCCCTCCTCAGTCACTTGGAGGCTGACGGTCTTTCTGCCCAGGTCTGTCCTGCTCCAGGCTCTCTCCCCTAGTCTGAGTCCACACTGCCCTCTCTCCCACGGGTCCACACCGGGGCCGCGGGGACTCTCAGGCAGCATTCCTCTTAGCCCACACCTGTGCCCCCTCCCCGAGCATCCAGCACAGATTCTGGGCATCACGGCCTGGGGCAGTGGTGGTCCTCCCTGCAGGGGGCTCTGACGCCCTCGTGGTGACCCCCTGGGAGCCCCCTCCCTTGCCTGCAGAGGATGTAAAGGCCCCAGTCCTCCCTCCCTCAGGGACAGCTTTCTCCAAGGAATGCTCTCCAGAGCTCAGCACCCCAGGGCCTGGGTCCCTGACCCACAAGCACCCTCTTCTTGACCTCTCCACCCTCTGCAAGGGCCAGAGTTGGGGAGGGGCTGCAGCATCCTCTTTGGGCTGTCACGCAAAGCACCCAGGCTGGGCGGCTTCAACCGCACAAACGCATGGTCTCACAGTCTGGAGGCCGAGGTGTGGGAGGCTGGTCCCTTCCAAGGGCAGCAGGGAATCCGCTCCATCCCCTCTCCTGGCTCCCCGTGTTTTCAGGCATCTCTGGTGTCCTTGGCTCCAGGCACCACCCTGATCCCTGCCTGCATCTTCTCCCGTCTTCCCTCTGTGCAGCTTCCTTTTTTGTAATGAGGACACGATCATGTGACCTCTGGATTGGGTCCCACCTTCCAGGCCTCATTTTAACTTGATCAGATTTGCAAAGATGCCATTTCCAAATAAGGTCATGTTCAGGGGTACTGGGGTTAGGGCTCCAGCATGTCCTGTTCAGGGAACACGGTTCAGCCCATCACAGGGGCAGCTCGAAGCTGCAAGACTGGTCTGGCCCCTCCTTTGCACACCACATGGCTGTGCCTTGGCTTCCGTTGTTTCGAGGATAGTCCAGTTGGAGGCAGGCCACACTCCCATCCGGAACCACAGCGATCGCAGGAGCACTGTGTGTGGGATGCCTGCTCTATTCTGGGAAGGGGAAACCTGGCCCAGAAACCGGGGGGGCTGCCCTAGGAAGTGCCAGCTCAGTCCCCGTGGTGTGAACACTGGCCCCTCCAGAGCGTGGGCGCTGGGCCACCGTGGGCACAGGGCCGGGGGCGGGGGCGGGGGTGCCGGGAGGAGGCATCAGCCACGGCAGAAGGAGGCACTGCCACGCCAGGGTGCCTGCGGGAGCTGTTTGGGGACCAAGAAATAGTCTAAGAGGTGCGCCACAGGGAGGCCGCCCTGTGCGAAGGCACGTATCTAGAAAGATGTCATTGTGATGTCACGTGATCCCCAGGATGTGACGTACAGAGGGAATCCTTAGAGCATCCACGATGCCTGGCACTTTCTCATCCTTCATTCAATTCAAATCAAACCTCCTCTCCAGCCCTGTTTTTTTTCTTGTCCCCTGTATCCAAGCCAAGCCATTTGATGTCATGTCCTGGCCTTGCCCACACCCTCCCGGACACTCCCAGGAGCTGCCTGCGCTGTCCACCAGATGGGAGGAAGGCTTCACGGTTTACTCTTGTTTCATGTGGTACCTTGGTGGGCGGCATCTGTGAGTGGCCATTGTCCACATCTCAGTCACGTGGATGACAAAGGTGTCACAGTGACCCTGATCTGGAGGGTCTCAGCATTTAGAATTGTCCTTGTGTTACAAACATGTGCTAAATAAACTCTCCAAAGTAAAGACACCGTCATCTCGACTGATTCTTTCCTTTCATTTATCTCATTTTATTAATGATGGCAGTTGACCTTTGACACATGGAATATAAGAACCCAACCATGCAGAAGAGGGCTCCCAGGGCCGGCAGTTCCCCGACGGCTGGGGGGTTTGAGGGTGGCATGTTCAAGTCCCCTCCAGGCAGCAGCTGTGTGTCCACCGACGAGAAAGGGGAGGTCCTGGTGCCAGCAGAGGGACTCCAGGGCTCCTGAGAGAGGACAGCTGGGCTCAGGGTCAAAGACAGAAGCTGGAGAGAGGCCGGCAGTCCAGCCGGTCAGCAGCTGGACTTCTAGGCCGAGTCAGAGACACAGCAGGCCAAGCGGGAGCACCTGGGGCGGCAGAGCAGGGACACGCAGGAGGCCGGGCGGCAGCAGCTGGGCTGGCAGGAGGGGGCGGGGGCACAGCAGGCAGGTCTGCACACGGGGCGGCAGAGCAGGGACACGCAGGAGGCTGGGCGGCAGCAGCTGGGCTGGCAGGGGGGGGCGGGGGCACAGCAGGCGGGTCTGCACACGGGGCGGCAGAGCAGGGACACAGAGGAGGAGGGTCTGCAGCAGGACGAGGGGCAGAGGGTGGGCTCACAGCACACGGGCCTGCAGCAGACAGGTGTGCAGCACACGGGCCTGCAGCACACGGGCCTGCAGCAGTCCTGCTGGCAGGGGGAGGAGGTGCAGCAGGAGGGCTGGCAGCTAGACTGCGGGCAGCACAAGGCTGTGCAGGAGCTGCTGCAGCCTGATTGGCAGATGCTGGGCTCACAGGTCAGCTGGCAGCAGGGGCTGGGCTCACAGCTCACTGGGGCGCAGAGGAGGGTCAGGCAGTGGGGCTCGCAGGAGCGGGGCTCACAGCAGAGGGGCTCACAGCAGCGGGGCTCACAGCAGAGGGGCTCACAGCAGCGGGGCTCGCAGCAGAGGGGCTCGCGGCAGCGGGGCTCGCAGCAGCTCTCTGGGCAGTCGTCCACCTGCCAGGAGGAGCCAGTGCAGGAGTCACAGGAACCGGGCAGGCAGACCCGGCTGCCGTAGCTCAGGTCGCTGGAGCAGGTGGACAGAGCGGAAGCGGCCATGGTTGGGGTGTGAGGCTGGAGGAGGGTGTGAGCGTGAGTGTGTGAGTGTGTGTGTGAGTGTGAGTGTGAGGTGCTGGGGCTGTCAGCTTTTATACCCCGCCCGGGTGTGCGCGTTGCCCCAGCGGGAGGAGGCTCCCACGCCCTCCCTTCCGTGTTGACGTTTGGAGCTGGGCGCACGGGACTCTCTTTAGTGCTGGTGTGTTTTCTACAATTAGGTTTTACTCACTCAACACGTGAGTATGTTGCAAGGATCTGTTTTCCCATCTCTTCTTTGGCTCCAGAAAACTTGTGGAGAATATATGAGGCAAGTTTCTGCCGAGTGTCATGTTCACGGAGGGGCTGGGCGTGAGACAAGCTCCCAGACACTAGCGGCCCCTCCCTCACACCGCCTGTGCCCGTGTGACACCCTGATGGGGAGAGGTGCCCAGCGCTGTGGCAGCCACACTACAAAGCACCTAAGAAGAAAGTTAAGAAGATAAGTTGGAACAAAATAGTAACCTGACCAACGGACACATACCTCGTATGTCCACTGGGACCCGAGAGAGCTGTGGGCAAGAAACTTAGGGCTGTAGAGTCTCCACTCCCCCGGGTCGATCCATCACTGATGTGATTTCAGTCGGAACCCAAAAGGAATCTTTTTGATGTGCAAATTGGAGATACTGAGCTGCCAGAAAATATTGCAATATAAAATCAAGGTGTCTTTAAAACAGGGTGAGATACAAAAGCATCAAATACATCCTCCGTTCAGATCCCCAATTAGCATATGAAAAGCTACCCAATTTCATTAAAAATTGAAGCTTCTCAGATTAAAACATAAATGTTCCACCTGTAACACCAAGCAAGGTTTTCAGCGCCGGTAACGCCCTGTGCTGCTGTGAGTGAGGGTCTTGCTCTTAGAAATCGTTAGCAGGCGTGTGTGTGTGTGTGTGTGTGTGATAATGTACAATATTAAAGTTACCCTTTTAACCATTTGAAAGTGTTCAGTGTAGTGACATCTGGTACAGTTATCCTTTTATGTGTTTGTTGGCTGTTTGTATGTCTTCTTTGGAGAAATGTCTATCGAAGTGCTTTGTCCATTTTAAATTGGGCTGTTTGTCTTTTTGTTGATGAATTACGGGAATTCTTTATGTATTCTGGATACAAGGCCCTTATCAGAATTATGATTTGCAAATATTTCCCCTCATTCTGTGGCTTTCCATTTTACTCTATTGATACTGTCCTTTGATACATAGAATTTTTTAGTTTTAATGAATTCTAGTTTATCTATATTTTTTTGTTGTTGCTTGTCCTTTTGGGTTTGTATCTTAAAAATTGTTGCCAGATCTAAGGTCACGCAGATTTACCCCTATGTTTTCTTCCAATAGTGTTAGTGTTATAGCTTTATCTATTATAGTCAGGTCTTTGATCCATTTTGAGTTAAATTTTATACATGGTGTGAGGTAGGGTTTGACTTCATTCTTTTGCATATAACTATCCAGTTTTCTCAAAGTCACTTATCAAAGAGACTATGCTTTTCCCATTGAATGGTCTTGACACCCTTGTTGAAAATCAATTGACCAAAGACATGCGGGCTTATTTCTAGACCCTCAATTTTATTCCATCAATCTATATGTCTACCTTGATGCCACTACCACTGTTTTGATGACTGTAGCTTTGTGCTAAGTCTTATTTCTTCCTTTCACAATTTGGATGTCTTTTATTTCTTTTTCTTGCTTAATTGCTTTGGCAAGACCTTCTAGCATAATGTTTAATAGAAATGGTGAAAGTAGGCGTCCTTGTCTTACTCTTGATTGTAAGGGGAAAGTTTTCAGTCTTTCACTTTTGAATAAGGTGTTAGCTGTGGTTTCTTTCCTTTTCTTTTCTTTTCTTTTTTTTTGTAATGCCCTATATTATATTGAAGAACTTTTGTTCTAGTCCTAGTTTGTTGAGTGTTTTTATCATAAAATAGTGTCAGCTTTTGTCAAATGCTTTTTCTGCATCAGTTGAGATGATCATGTGTTTTTTTCCCTTTCAATTCTGTTAATGTGGTACATTATACTGATTGGTTTTCATATATTGAATTACTCTTGTGTTCCTAGGATAAATCCCACTTGGTTGTGGTGTATAATCCTTTTAATTTGCTGCTGTATCTGGTTGGATTGTATTTCGTTGAGGTTTTAAAAAATCTTCATCTCTAAGGAATATTAGTCTATAGTTTTCTTTTGTTGTCTTTGTCTCTAGCTTTGATATCAGGATAATGTTGACTTAACAGAATGAGCTAGAAAGTGTTCCCTCATCTTCTATTTTTTTGGAAGACTTGATGCTAATTGTTATATAGATGTTCAGTAGAATTCAGCTTGAAACTTCCTGGTCCTGGGCTTTTCTTTTGGGGGAGGGTTTTGACTGCTGATGTAATCTCATCGCCTGTTTTATATGTATTCAGATTACCTATTTCTTCTTGAGTCGGTTCACTCACTTTAGATCCAAAGATACAAATAGATTGAAAGTGAAAGGATGAAAAAGATAAACTTTGTGCAAAAGTAGCTGAAAGAAAGCTAGATGGCTATAATAAAATCAGACAAAATAGACTTGGAGTCAAATATTATTGGAAAAGACAAATAAGGGCACTAAATATTGATAAAAGATCAATTTATCAAGAAGCTATGACAATTATAAACACATATGCACCTAGCATCAGACCCTCAAAATATATGAAGCAAAAATTACGGGATTGAAGAAAGAAATAGACAGTTGCAATATTACAATAACAGTTGCAGACTTTAAAAAGTCATCTCCACTAATAAAAAATGAAGTAATACAACTAGACCAAAGATCAGTAATGACATAGAGGGCTTGAAGAATGCTACAAACCAGCTAGACCTAACAGGCATATACGAAATGCTCAACTCAACAACAGCAGAGTACACATTTGTCTCAAGTGCACATGGGACATTTTCCAGATTAGATCATATGTTAGGCCACAAAACAAATCTCAAGCCATTTAAAAAGATTGAAATCATACGAAAATATCTTCTCTGATTACAATGGAAAGAAACTAGAAATCAATAACACAACAAAAACTGGAAAAATAACTCAATAAAAAAGTTTAAAAATAAAAAAAAGTACTTAGAGCTGTGCCTGAAAAAACAGAAAGAAAGAAAAACTGGAAAATTCATAAGTAGGTAGAAGTTAAACAACACACATTTAAACAACAAATGGATCAAAGAATAAATCACAAGGGAAGTTAGAAAATACTTTGAGATGAATAAAAGTGAAAACACAGCAGACCAATGCTTATGAGACATTGCAAAAACAATGTTCACAGGGAAATGTATAACTATCAACACTTAATTTAAAAAGAAAAAAGATTTAAATCGAGAACCTAACTTTACACCTTAAGGAATCAGAAAAAGGAAAGCAGACCAAAGCCAGAGATAACAAAGAGGAGGAAATAAATATTGGAAAACAGATTAATGAAACTGAGACTAGAAAATCAATAGTGAAACCCTCGAAATCAATCAGTGAACCAAAATTTGGTTCCTGAAAAGAGCTACAAAATTGACAAAACTTTGGCTAGACTGACTAAGAAAAAAAGAGAAGTCTTAAAACTACCAAAATCAGAAACAAAACAGGTACATCTCTGCTGACCTTACATAAATAAAAACGCTCACAGTTGACCCTTGAACAACACAGCGGTTAATCCACATGGCCTTCTATTTCTGTGGTTTCTCTGCATCTGTGGATTCAAACAACCATGGATCAAGTAGTACTGTTCTACTTACTATTGAAAACTATCTGTGTATAAGTGGACCCATGCACTTCAAGCCTACATTGTTCAAGGATCAACTGCCTGTGAGACTAGTATACATCAAAACATTAGAAAAGCTAGATATAATGGAGAAATACATGTAAATTCACAAACTACCCAAACTGTCAACTTTCCTGGTGTTACTTCTCCATATGGCTTCAAGTTACTGTTTAGTGCCTTTTTATTTCAGCCTGAATTATCATTTCTTATAGGGCAGGTCTACTAGCAATGAACTCCTTCAATTTTTATTTATTTGGAAATGTCTTAATTTTGCCTTCATTTTTGAAGAATGCATTTGTTGGGTACAAATTTTTGGTTGACAGTTTTTCCTTTCAACATTTTAAATATGTCATCCTACTCCTTCTGGTCTCACAGTTTCTGATGAGAAAGTGGCTGTTAACTTTCTCTTTTGCTGCTTTCTGTCTTTGAATAATTTAGTTATAATGGGTTTCAGTGTGGATATTTTCAAGTTTATTCTACTTGGAGTTCATTGAGCTTCTTGGATGTGTGGGTGCATATCTTTCTTCAAGTGTGGGAAGCTTTTGGCCATTAGTCCTTCATATATTTTTTCTGCTCCTTCCTCTCTCTTCTCTACTTCTGGGACTCCTATTAAGTGTATGCTGGTGTGCTTGACTCTGTCCCACAGGTCTCTTAAGTTCTGTTTATTTGTCTTCATTCTTTTTTCCCCCATCTACTCCTCAGGCTGGAATATTTCAATTGACCTAGTTTCACGTTCACTAATTCTCTCTTTTGCCTGCTTAAATGTGCTGTTGAGCCCCTCTCGAGAAGTTTTCATTTTACTTATTGTACTTTTCAGCCCTGGAATTTCTATTTGGTTCCTTTTTATATTTTCTTTATTGATATTCCTTATTTGGTGAGACATTATTCTCTTGGTTTCCCTTAGTTCTTTGTTCACAGTTTTTTTTAACTCATAGACTATATTGAGAGAGTTTTGTCTAGTAAGCCCAATTCCTGGGTTTCCTCAAAAACGTATTCTACTAATTGCTTTTTTCACCCTGTGAATGGGTCATACTTTCTTCCTTCTTGCATGTTTCATGATTTTTGTTGAAAAATGGACATTTTGAATATTATAATGTAATAATTCTGGATATCAGATTCTCCTCCCTCCCTCTCATTTGTTGTTGCTGATTGTTGTAGCTTGTCATTTATTTATAGTGACTTTTCTAAACATTTAAGTTCTTCTATTTTGCTGCAGTTTGTTTTTTCTTGATGAAGAATTCGTTGGTTGTTGTAAACCTTTTGACTGTTTTCTGGAGTTCAGATAAAGATGATTCTAATAGTTTTGCTAATTTCCTCAGTGTTTCTGTGAAGGAGTGGGCCCTTAGATTTCTCTATTTCCTGTGTTTTCTCTGACATCACTCTTGGCAGGCACATATTTGAGGACATCGACAGGAGGGTGGAATTAAAATTACTTTGTTATTATAAGGCATTAACACTACCTGTGAGTTAGTGTAGTGTTATTTGAAAGTGAACTTGGATTAACTATAAATGTATATTGCAAACTCTACGATAACCACTGAAAAGGGGGGAGGAGAAGAAGTGTAACCAATATGCTAACAAAGAAGAGAAAAAGGAATCATATAAAATGCTCAGTTAAAACCACAAAAGGCAGGAAAAGAGTGGAAGATAAAAATAGAATCAAAGAACAAGGGCAATAAATGGAAAATATTAACAAATAAGACATTAATCCAACTACATCAAAAATCACTTGGCATATCAGTGGTCTAAATGCACCAATTGAAAGACCAATTGTCAGAGTGCAGCAAAAAACAAGAGCCAACTCTGTGTTATCTACCAGAATCTCATTTTAAGTATAAAACCACACATAGAATAAAAGTAAATGGATGGAGAAAGACATACCATGTTACTGCTAATCAAAAGAAAGCAAGACTAGCCATAATAACTTCAAAGAAATCAGATTTCGAAGTAAGGAAAGCTATCAAAAATAAAGAAGGATATTCCATAATGATAAAAAGGCCATCTCTCCAAGTGTATACAGCAATTATTAACATGTATGCTCCTAGCAACAGAGCATCAAAACATGTGAGACAAAAATGGACAGAATGGCAAAGAGAAATAGATGAATCCACTATCAGAGTTGAGGATTCAACATCGTTCCATTAAAATGGACAGGTCCACAGGCAGAAAATAGAACAGACATAGTAGGTGATACAAAGACCTTTACTCTTGTGTCCACTCCCACCTGTCCATCCACATGGCTGTTCCCAAGACTTCCTAGCTGCCAATCTTCCCATCCTTCTCCTTCCGAGCCATTTGCCACTGCCTATTAATCTAAGTGCACTCTACCCTCAGACCATCTGTACCTCCCAAAGTTCTGCTCATCGGGAGCATTTCCCTGATCACTGTCTTTCCAGGCAATCCCTTAGGGGGACTGCCCCACCTGCCAAGCCTACCATTTATCAACCGAGCTTGTGCTTTGCCATCTCCAAAATCTGATTGTAAAAGGCCTTCCATATGATTACAGTTGAGGGAGGGCTGCTGGCACAGCAATGGTAGGAGCCACTGGGGTCTGAGCTACCTGTTCATGCAACTTGCTTGGATCCCCTGACCTCAGTCTTACCATGGGTTGCTGCTGGATCCTCCCAACCTTATGATTTGGTGGGTCTGACAGAACACAGCTCAGCATGGGAAGTTTTGGTGCATGGTGCTCAGATATTCTATTTCTACCAAAGACGAGAACCTGCTTTTCAAAAGGTATATTCCCCCCTACTGCAGGTGGCATGGCCTTGCTCTGGAACCCCAGTGTCCTGAATTGTGAGCTTACCACTGGACCTTGTCACAAATCCATATAGTATCTTTTCCTACCACTCATAGTTTCAATACCATACAGTCTGCTGGCCCAACAGGGCCAGCTCGCTCTGGACTTGAACCTGCTGCAGACTCCTTTTTTTTAAGGCTTTACTCAAAGCTGACAGTCTTTGCATTACCTTATATGTGGGTCAAATTCATGTTCCCAGGTATAGAATATGTGTTATCTTCATCATACAGTGATGCCTGTCAGGCACTGGGCTTCCTTCTTAGTGGTGAAAAATACAAGACACGGTAATTTATCCTTTACCTTGAAGGGGATGTCCTAGCATGCCCCAGAATACTGGACTCTTGAACATTTTACTTCTGTGGCTGCTTTCGGAATCTCTGAAGAGTTTATCTCCAGTACTCTGGAACACATGTGTCTTACCAAAGCTCCCAACATACGAGCCACTTCTTGCTCATGAGGGTCCAATAGCCTGACAGTCACGATCCAGGGGACCAGTGTGACGTTTTGAAAGAGGTCTTGATGGTTCAGATCTGTTTTGACTATTTTATGTCAGAGGATGGTACAAAACCACAAATATACAGCTTCGCTTGTTTTTTTTTTATTTTTTATTGATTTATAATCATTTTACAATGTTGTGTCTCCTTCGCTTGTTTGATATGGATGTGAACTCTTTATGATCCTCTCCTATGATAGAATGGAAAAGTATATGTCGACTGAAAAAAGGCATAACCAGAAGTTGAAAGTTATGTTTTATTCAGCAGATTTTCTGAGAACTAGAGCCCAAAAATTGACCTCTCAGGTCACTATAATAGACTGCTCCAAAGAGGCAAAGGAGGAGCCAGGATGTATAAGAGTTTTTGCAACAAAGACCAAATAGTTGGAACATCAAAAGATAACTGTTAATTAAAGAAAACCAGACATCTCAAGTGAAGGAATTTAACACTTTCGAGGCGTGGGAAGGTGCAAAAGTCCGGGCTTACTGAAATCACTCCTTTGATGTGCACCTTAGCTGTCTAGGGCCAGTGTCCTGTTCTTTTCCACCCTGAGTTCCCCAGGGTGCCCCACTGCGGGTGGCTGCAGGGGCCGGACTCACAGTCAGGGGTGGCTGCAGTGTCTAATGACTTGACGGCCACCACATCCTTTGTTTACTGATCTGGCTGCAGTATTTCTCATTTGCACATGCGCTCACCAAATCGGCAGTTGCTTACTGCGCACTGAATCCTGGGTGAGGCTGCTCCAGCAAATACAGCACATCTGTCACAGCAGCTGCAACCTGGGCTGCTCCTTGGCTGAGTTTGCAACAGTTCGCCGTCATTTTCAGGATCTGTCTGGGTGTTTCAGGGGCCGCACTGGTGAAAGGAGGTGTTATGGGAACCACCCCCACATCCTCCTGGTCTTTAAAGCAGCACTAATTTCAGCCATTATTCCCAGGTTGCAAGGCTGATTTTGAGTCCCTATCTTGACCTGTGGTGGGGGAGGGAGGGGGAAAGCAGATTCAGAGGCTTCACCTCCACCTCTCTTAATATGATCATTCCTTCCAAAGCCTAGAAATCAATGTGGGGGGTCTTTTAAACACCAAGGACATCCATTCCCACTATACATCCAGGGACACAGGAATGACCACTGGGATGGTCTGTGGGCCCAGTGGACTCACTCTGGGCTGAGTGTTGGCTACACTAAATACCTCCCTTCCTTCCGTCCCATGTTGACAGGGAGCCCATAATGAAGTTTCAGGACTTGAACTCTGTGCTCAGCAGTCCTTGAGATGCTGGGGCAGTTCCCTTCCTCAGTGAGCTGCTGCACAAGTCAGTGCCTGGGGGGAAGGGCTGCGGTGGCTATTACCACATACTCGTGTCTTGACTGTAGGAGTCTTCCTTCTGGGGTGGGAGCATTTACATCAAGGAAACGGGCAAACACTGCAAACCACGACCTTTTTTTGGAAAGCCGGTTTCCTAGCCTATCACTGCATGTTCTCCAAAATCTGTCAAAACAAAACAAAACACCTTCTCCCAAACCCTAAAATAACAGAAGTAAAAGCTTGTCAATCAGGAAGGGGAGGGCAAACGCCTCGATAGAAATCTGACCTCTTGCCTAGTTCCTGGACCAGAGCCAGTCCTCTGCCTGCAGCATCTTGACTATGTCTGATGAGAAGTTGTCAGCAGTGTAACAGCCAGCTTGCAGACATTCAATGCTTGACTCCTGCAACGTAGCACAGGTCAGCTCCGGACGGTTCCAGCACAGTGGCTGGCGGCAACCTGGCTGGCTGTCCGGCACTTCCCCGGAGGGAACCTGTGTCCTAAGAACCACTTCCAGCTACTCCCTGTAAGATTCGTTCACTGAGGTCTGCCTTTCGCCGCAGTTCCCTCTACCTAATTTTTAAAAATTTCCTCCATGAGTAATAGTTTCATTAGGTTTTGGTTTATCCTTCCCTTGCTTCTTTAATGCAACCAAAAATCTGTGTGTGTTTACTCCCCCTTTTCACACAAAAGGCAGCGTAGGAGACACACTGGTCGGCACCTTGCCTTTCTCCTTCCCCATGTACCCCGGGGACCACTCCGCAGCGGTATACAGAGACCCCCTCACTGCTTTTTAAGGCTGTGTGGCTCTCCGTATGTGAACGTAACACAGGTTTATTGATGGAAAGCTGATTTTCCTCCGGTACTTCGCTGTTCTGAATAACTCAGCTACGAGCAGACGTTGTTTACTGTCTTTGCTGGTGTATCTTTGCGATGAATTTCTACAATTTGCTTTATTATTTATTGTTTATCTCTGGACCAAGAAGTAGTTTTCCCTGATCCTGTCAAACTCCCCCGTGTCCTGGGTTGCTCCATTTTGCACTCCTGTAGGGTGTGAGAAGGCCAATTTTTTTTGTCCAGTTTTTCCAATTGCACATGTCATCAAGATTTTGACTTTTTGTCATTCTGGCAGCTGGGAAACAGTATCTTTTGTAGCTTTTAAAATATTTACCTTCCCCTTAACATGAGTTTGAGCATCTTCTTGTATGTTCAAGCCCATGTGCGTGTCTTTTTCTGTGAATTGCTGTTCGTGTCTCCTGCCCATTTAAAGTCTTGATGTGCTGGTCTTTCCCTTCCCTGACTTCTGGCAGCTCTTAAATATTAGTGACAAAACACATTTTCTGCGGTACAAGTTGTAAACATCTTTTCCTAACTTGTTTTTTGTCTTATACTTTCCTTATGGCATTATTCTTTCTATCTATCTATCTATCACTTACCATCTTTCTATTTTAATGTAGAGCAAAGGGAACAAAAGATAGTTGAGAAATTCCACAGCTCACTGATGGTTCTGTCGCTCCTATTTTAATTCAAGTTTCTTTACTGTGCAATCAAATCTGGTTCTCGGCAGTTGTCTGTAGAGAAAAAATAAATGCTCACTGAATGGAAAAAAGCATGAAATGCTTTATTCCAGTTGGAGAGCCTGTTTCTAGTTCCCACAAGTGTCACCTTAGAGATCTCAATTGCCTTCACCTGTACAAGGGGGTAATGATGCCTGTTGGGCCAACACCGTGGGGCTGTGCCCAGATGCTCTCAGACCCCATCCCCACACCCGTGTGCCTCCTGGCTTCTATGTGGGTTTGCCTGGGACAACCCTCACCTGCAGGTCTCCTTGGAGGACCACCTGGAGGAGTCACTTTGCCACACATCTTAGCAAGTCTGCAGTGCGTGGGGATTTCCATCCTCCCGGGCCCCACTTCCACCAGCCCAGGCTGACAGGTGCACCCCAGCTTCCGTTCTCTGAGACGTGACGTACACACACTCTGTGCCCCCCCGGAATCAGGCTGGGACTTGGCCTTCTTCTGGTTCCTGAGCTGGTTGTTCATCCCGGTCCCTTACCAGGCTCTCCTGGAAGCACTTACTAAGTGCACGACTTGTGCTCCTGGGGAACCTGCCTCACCTCCGGGCCGTGAGGATGGCGACGTGACAGTGTGCGAAGAGCTCTGTGTACAGGTGACCGGGCACCCCTACCACCACACCCGAGCTGCAGTCAGTGTGACGGCTGCCCGGCACTGCTGCCCCTGCCCGGGCCCGTCCCCCCCTCGCCTCCCTGCCCACGCCTGAGCTCCGAGGACTTTCCATGATGCCACTTCCCGGCCCCTCCTTGCATTCAGAGCCTCACTCTTCGAGGCTCAAATAACTTCACCTTCCTTTCAAATCCTTCCTCAATCTGCCTCCGCCCAGCTGGTGTTTCTCTCCTCTGAATTCCCATGAAGCGTCTCCCCTGGGCCGAACTGTGTACTTCTTAAGTACAGACTATCTTGGTCTTTAATCTATTTCAGGTATAGAAATCTGGTCTGTCTAACATGACAGCACACATCCTGTCAAGATGCTTAACTGCTGTACCTCCCGGACTCACAGCCACATTTCAACATCTCTGAAATGGGGAGGCATTTTCTAGATGACGGCGTAGCGTAGTTCAGGTGGCAGCCACTGCTTTTGCTTAGATGTTCATAAAATGATAGAGCATCTAACTGTGCGTGAGATCTTTAGTCTTGAGGAAACATGGCCTGTCCAGGCTGTGTGTGTGCACACGTGTGTGCGTGTTCCTTAGTACTTTGCCCCAAATGGGTCCAGCCTGAGCATTAAACACCCTGTGATGTGAATTATCTGAAAGCCTCAGGCAAAAGAAGGTGCCTAAGCGATTGTAGCCTCATCAGATCACTTTTTGAGTTTCAAAAGCAAGCGCGAGCCCTTCAAAGCCAAATGCATGTCCTGAAGTCAAATAGAAAAGGGATATCCCAAAGGAGGAAGCACTGGGCACTAACTGTAGACAAGCGCCACGTCTCGCGACAGAGGTACACAACTAACAGCCTGGCCCTGAGCCCTCCGGAGCGCGCAGCCGGAGGGCTGGCCCGGGTCAGGACAGAGGAGCCCGCGCTGGAGAGGCGCGAGCCCCGGCCTCTGGGCTCCATCCCCCAGCCCGGCGACGTGCGTGAGCAGTCGGAGCTGTCTACAGGGGTAGTAGCAACAGGAATTCTATTGCTGACAATTATGGGGGCAGACGAGCCGGCTCCTCACTGCTGGATTTGCGGTGCCAGGGTGGGGAGCAGGGCGGGGAGGACAGAGCGGGGAGTCAAAGGTTTCTGTTGGGCCCCCCACCCCCAAACCCCCGGAGCCCAGCCTTACACAACCAGTGGGGCTCGGGTTTCTCTGGGCGGCCAGCCCTCTGGAGCAGCTCTTCCTGAAGGAGGCGGCGGGAGGGTCCCGCATGGCCTGTGTCGTGTGTCCGGCTGCGGGGTCAGTGGGTGGAATGCAGCCGGGTGGGTCTGCCCCAGGCTGAGGATTTGCAGAGCAAGGGCCACGAGGAGGGAACCGTTCTCACTTCTCAGGAGTCTCACCCAGCAAATCGGGTCAAAGGCTTCACGTGTCCACCCTCAGGAGTCCGGAGTCTCCGGGGCCCCGGGCAGGGCGTTCTTTCCCGGGTATATGCTGGTCCCTGAGCTGACCCAGCAGACCTGGGAGCGAGGCTAACTCACCTGGAATGTAAATATTTGTGCTCAGGGTGCTGAGTTCATACCAACATCAGTGATACTTGGTGTGCGTTCTTGTAAAACAGGAAGAAAACCAAAACACTTCTCGGGTGAAACCCAGCTCTGTTTCAAGTGAGGACACCCGCTCCCACCTCCAACAACAGATGATTATCTCATCAGAGTCAGAAAAGTTTTCCAGTGAAATCTTCCTGCCCTTTCCACCTCCATGTACTGGCAATCTTGCCGCCCTCAGCCAGGCAAAGAGTAGGATAGATCAGGAGGGAGGCCTAATTTAGAGTAAAAACAAAAGGGAATCAATCAAACAAACAAAAACTGGGGTCCAGAGAAGCCAAGCTTCTGCCTCTATGTCGCCTAACACGACCCAGACACTCAGCCTCATCAGGGGAAGCTGGCCCAGGAAGCCGGTCAGCGGTCACCCCCTGTGTCTTTACAGCAGGGCCTTCAGCCCAGGTCTCTTCTGATCAGATGACAAAGCCTCCGTGTAAACTCAGGTGCATCCTAGGAGCGTTCCCCTGCAAATCACATGCTCCCTGACCAACCCAGGTTTCATAATGTCTTTGTCTCCTGTTTTAAGAAGTCACGTGGGAGGCCCTCCATTTGGGCAGTGACCCAGTGATGCCATCAGGGACCCTTGCCTTTTCCATGTCTCTGCTCCACCCTCCTTCAGGTTGGCTTTCATCCCCCAGGATATTGCTTCATGATTGTATGGTGGCTGCTACAGCTCCGGGCATTGCTTCTGCAGTTCATGGAGGAAGAAAGAATGGGAGAAGGAAGAGTGGTGCCTGTTGCCGGGAAGTAATAACTTTCTCAGAAGTCCCAGCAGATTTCTGTTTATGTCTTGTTTGCCAGAAGAGTCAGGTGGCCACCCTTAGCTTCGTGTGAGTCTGAAAAGGTGAGTACTTTTGCGGCACATGTTACCTGCCTAGACATAACTGGAGTCCTGTTAGGATGCGGGGAAATGGATACTGGGTTGGCGACTAATGGTGCCTGCCCCTGTGGGTCAGTGAGGACACCAGGATCCCTGCCCGGTGGTGAGGTGTGCGCTTTAAGAAGCTGTCAGTTCCTTGTGGGGCGGGACTGGCACGTACCATCCGGCCCTGTTTTCTCTGTGTCTTGCAAAAATTATAGTCTTAATTGCTAAACTCTCCCACTCTTCAGGGACTGTTAAGAGAACTTTTGCTTTAAAGAACTGAGAATGTCAGACACTGGTGTCTTTTGGCAAAATTAGGTTCTGTCCAGCCCAGCTGGAGAATTCCAGGTGCTGGGAACAGAAGACACAGGAGGGCGTGAGGCTCTACAAGGCAAAAGGAAGAGATGGGGCTTCTTTAGCATGTGAGTTCCCCTTGATGGGGAAGAGGGTCCCAGGGCCCCCCAGGGTCCCCTGCCCCACATGCCCAGGTCCCACCCTGCTTAACCCTGGTTAACCCTGATTTCAGACCAGGCCCTGTGGCTTTAACCACAGTCAGTGGGAAAACCACACCCCTCACAGTGACGACATCCTGGATCCAACTTCCCTGACCCAATTCTATCCCTGAAGAGGAAACCTGAATCCCAGGTTGTTAAAAACTTACAGTGAAATTTGGCAGATGCTGACACAGCCCTGGTGACACGCAGCACTGCACTGGGCAACTTGCCTGCAGCCTGGAGGAAACTGAGGCTCTCACTGATCTTGGCAGCCCCCCGAGTCTCCAGTTTGCACCCACACACGTTCTCCCAGACAGGACTTGCGCGGGGCTGTGGTCCGCATCTCCTGGGGTGTGGTCCTGCTCCCATCCACTTCTGTGGGCTCTGTGTTTGGGTGACTTAGCTACTTGGCTTGTTCTCCAACACAGCATCTCTGGTCACCATCATAAATGCAAAGGGACAGACAGACAGACAGACAGAGATAGACACAGAGAGACGGGGAGAGACACACAGACAGAAAGAAAGGAGAGGGAGCGTATTCTTCCTCCTGTGGACCAGGTGCTTTGCGGCCTCCTTCCTGTGCGTGCTGCCCAGCGCCTGCCGCAGACGCAGGGCGCTGCTCCCTGATGGGTTCAGAAGTGCGATTCCAGCTGCCAGGGGACAGACATCTGCGTGCTCCCTGACTCCCAGGGATTCCCAGGGGGCACAGCCACGCAGGCGTGGGGAACGCTCCCTCCCCGGCATGTCAGAAGGCCCAGGTACCTCCTCTTACAGCGAGACATGAGGCTGGGCTTCGACCTAAAGTCCACATGAAGAATGGCCTAGTGGTTATGAATTCACATGAAAGACATTTTTCCCTCTACCCAGAACCAGCCCACAGCAGGGGACTTTGCCGGCCGTCCCCTTCCCACGGTGGGTGGATTGCTCGTGCGCCCCCTCGGGCGCAGCCTTTCCAGACAGCAGCCTTCTGCTCAGGCCTCCCACAGCCTCCCCCCTTGGAGGACTCGCCACTCTCTCTCCTGCCTTCCGGCTCCGCGTTGCTCCACCTGCTCATAAACACAGAGAGTTCCCATCCCCACTGGGAAGGACAGTCCCCCGGGCTGCAGGAGAGACACCATCTCCCACTGGGCTTGGATGCCCCAGGGTGTGTGTCTATGATTAATGTGCTCCAGGGCCAGAATGACCTGGCTGCCCCTCTGTTGTCCCGGTGAACATTTGGCTTAATTTAGGAGAGGGGAGGGGATGACGCCCGGGTGCTCTGGGAGGAGGTGATGAGTAGAGTGTTCAGGTAACCCACCTGTGCTCCGAGCGGCGACCTCAGGAGGAGGACGACCAAGGAGGAGCTGAGGGGGGTTCTCCCTGCAGTCAGCGCCTCCGGGAGCCTCCTGGGCGCAGCTGTGAGCGAGCGCTTCTCCAGCTGCCCCACCAGCTCCCCGGCCCCTTTCCACCTGCGTCTCTCCTCTCGCCACTTCTGGGGCCCCTCTGTTCAGTCTCGCTCATCACAGGTGGGGCCCAGGGGTGGGGTCTGCACCTGGGAGGGGAAAGGGAGCAGCCCAGGGCCCGCCTAGAGGAACTTGTCCCCTGGGTTTCGCCTGCACCCTGGGAACCAGCAACTCTGGAATTAACCTCTCCGCTCAGGTGCTGACTGGCTCCGTGACGTTAAGGTCCAGAGGTGTTTGCTCAGTTCATTCCATAAAATGAAAATAGCGCTCCCATCTACTTTACGAGAACGGTGTGAAATGAATCCAGCATTTTAAAGCGCTGTAAAATATGCTGGAGCCCGACTACAATTAAAATGCCGTTCAGAGTAACGTCAGCTGGATCCACCCAGAGAGGGCTGAGGCCAGAGGGCCCCCCCATCCCTCGGTGGCTCCCTCCCCCGCCCTGCTGTCTCCCCACCCCCTCCCCCCACCTGCCTGGAGGAAGGCCACCCGTCCACCTGCCCGGGTTCTGTCCTCCTCCTAGAAGGCCACCCACCAGTCTCTGTCTCCTCTGGTCCTGTCCTGTCGTCCAGGCTTTTCTGGTCTCATCAGCATTTACAACTTATGGGGCCCATGGCTCCGGAGTGTTCAGAACCACAGTTTGTACCCTAAATCTGGACCTGCTGCTGTAGAAAGATGGGGTCAACATGTCCACGTAGTGTTTGCTCTCGAAGCTGAGTTCAAGGCAATTGACAGTGAACTTAGGAGGATGCGGGCGGGCAGCAGGGTCTGTGACAGGTCTGGGAGGCAGAACCTGGGGCTGGGCTGGCCCCAGGAGGGAGGCCTCAGTCTGGGGGACTAGACTCCCCCGCGGGAGCCCCCACAGAGAAGTGGAGGTCCATCCCCAGTGGCCGCACAGGCGGTCCCTGCAGGGCCAGGAAACGCCAGCGCGTGGTCTCTGCACAACACTGTGCTGATCCTGAAATGAACACACACTCCCTGGAGGGGGCTCAAGCCCCCAGAAGCCCGCAGGGCAGGTCACTTTCTTGGTTCACTGCGACATCCTGGTCCCAAAAAGCAACTGCTGAGATCCCTTGGCTGCTCGGCCCAAGGAGATGGAACCCAGGGCCAAGGCCACAGGAACCAGAGGGGCCCTGGCCGCAGGTGTGCTCTTCTCCCTCCAGGGGGAGGCCCTCAGAGAGGGCCGATCTCGGGCACAAGTGGAGCTTCTTGGGGTCCCCAGAGGGACTGCTGCACACACACCGTGGCCCATGGGCCAGCAGCTCACTGTCATCCGTCCCAGAGGAGGGATTGGGCAGGTGAGAGTCGATCCTAAAGCCAAATTAGGTGTTTCTGTGGCTCTTAGGTACCAGATTTCTTCTCTGGGGCTTACAAGGGAGGCAAGGCCAATCCAGCAAAGATGGCAAATTGAACACAGATTGTCTTCAGGACCCTTCCATTCCCTCCTGGCACTTTAAATCCCTCAGCCTTTGGAACCCAGGTTCTCCCCCAACCCTTCTTTTTTCTATACAGCCAGTGGGGTAGGAGGAGGGCAAGCTATTACTAATTCTCACTCAAGTGTAAAGGACTGATAAGGATTGTCATAAGAGAATCCCCTTTAACAGAGAAACTCATCTCTAAAAGTGGCCCCAGGCTATTATTGGCCCTCACTCATTCCTCCACGGTCATTCATTTAATTTCACTGGAGAAGCAGATGAAATCCCCTCCCCTATGTGGCAGGACCCAGGACGTGCTTTACCTCTGTGTGGGCCCCTGCCCCCACAAGGGTTCCCAAGGCTGAGGTCCTGCTAGCTCTGAGAGAGCCCCACTTAGATAACTGAGTAGAAAACAGAGGACAGCTAGAGGGCTGTCCTTTCCTCCCAGGAAAAGGCCAGAAGGGCTCCCTTGCCCCTTTGCGGTTCAGGTTACAAATCAGGATTCAGGGAGTTCGGAGGGAAGCCAACGGTAGGGCAGCTATCGGAATAACTCAGCCACAGCCAGATCTAATTTAAGGAAAAGCTGGGGGATCTTTAGCTCAGTGGTGAAGAGCTCCTGAAATTCGGGCTCCCCCATGCACCAGCCACTGGCCTTTGGGCAACGTGTTTACTACCCCTAAGCCTCAGCTTCCTTATTCATAAAATGTGCTGGTGGCGGCCCCTAAGGTTTGCTGTGGACACTCACTGTGGTAAACGTATCAAGCACTTGGGACGGTGCGTCCTTTGTCTGGCCTCTGCGTGGCCATGCTGCTCACCTGGGCAGGGACAGGTGTAGAGAGAACGCTGCAGACGGATGTCATCTGGCCCCACGGACCACCCACAAAGGATGTGCGTGCTGTGAAAGCATTAACCCTGGAGATGTGAGCCCCTCTGGAGGTCAGGGAAAGTTTCCCCAAGGGACGAGGGCTTTGAGGCCAGAGCTCAGGTTGATTCAGCCGTGTCAATGAGGTGAAGCAGCGGGAAGAGTGTCCAGGTAGAAGGAACAGCACTTGTGGGACTCCTGAGGCCAGAGGGAGCGTGCAGTGAGCGTGAGGGGAGGGGAGGAGCAGGGAGAGGGCGCGTGTGCTGGGGGTGGAGCAGCTTCCTTCGGGGGTTTGTCCTTGTTCTAAACTACTGGTTTTATCAGGAAGGGGACATGCTCAGACGTCAGAGTCTCTTCATTTTCTCCTCTTTCCCCATATGACTGCATGCATTAAATCTAAATGTCACCCTAAAATCGATATTTTCTCAGTCTACAAATAACAAATGATGGAGAGGGTGTGGAGGAAAGGGGAGCCCACCTACACTGCTGGTGGGAATGCAGTTTGGTGCAGCCATTATGGAAAACAGTATGGAGGTTCCTTAAAAAACTAAAAATAGACTTATCCTACTATCCAGCAATCCCACTCCTGGACTTACATCCAGAAAAGATGAAAACACTAATTCAAAAAGATACATGCAACCCAATGCTTACAGCAGCACTATTTACAATAGCCAAGATGTGGAAACAACCTAAATGCCCATCAACAGATGCATGAATAAAGATATGGTGTATATACAGTGGAATACTACTCAGCCATTAAAAAGAATGAAATAATGCCACTTGCAGCAACATGGATGGACCTAGAAATTATCATACTAAGTGAAATAAGTCAGACAGAGAAAGACAAATATCATGTGATATCACTTATATGTGGAATCTAAAATAGGACACAAATAAACTTACTTATGAAACAGAGAGTCACAGACATAGAAAAAAACTTACGGTTACCAAAGGGGAAAGGGAACCGCGGAGGGATATGTTGGAATTTGGGATCAGCAGATACAAACCACTCCATATAAAATTGACAAACAACAAAGTCCCACTGTACAGTACAGGGAAATGTACTCCACATCCTATAATAAACCATAATGAAAAACAGTATGTATACATGTATAACTGAATCACTTTGCTGTACACTAGAGACTAACACAATATTGTAAATCAACTACACTTTGATAAAAGAAAGAAAATAAAATTGGTGTTTTCTCCATTCTTCTACATTGGAGTACAGTGGTCACTTTTATTACACCAAGAAATTAATAAATAACGTCATATCTAAAACTGAATTAGAGTGAGCGGGCCCCACACCGAGCTTTGGGTCGTTGGAGAGGGATCCCCAAACCCAGCCCGGTTTGGACACAGCCTTTGGGAGGAGGAATTTGAAAGGCCCGCTGACAATTGTTTGAAAGACCACGAGAGACATCACCCCACAGCAACCTGCCTATGTTTCCCAGACGGGGACCCTCCAGCTCACAATACCACCAGACGAACTGTGTTATCTGGGGGATGTACTTCACAGCAGAATTTTGGGGAAAGGAGAGGAGTGACGGGGAGAAAGGAAATGTGCTGTGTGTTAAGGGCAGTTTTTCAGCAGCAGGAAATAGGGGTGGTTATCTTGGAGCCACTGGGGATGATAAGTCATGCAAAAGGAAGAAGGCTTGGAGAAGGAGAGGGGGCACCCCGAGGAAGTCACACTGCACTAAACTGTCGAAAACCATTTGAAGAAAAAGCCGAGGAAAAGAAAACCCAACAGATGAGCAACAAGGAAACAGCCCGGCATTGGGGGAGCTGCCCTTTGCTCTGCTTTCCATGGACCAGTGACTCACACGCCACATGAGTCACCCCTGGAAACGGCGCATTTTGCTACACTCACTTGAGAAATACAAAAAGGTGTCACGGATGGGGTAAGTGCATTCTGGGCATTTCCTATGACACAGCAACAATGATTTACTGACTGGGGAGAGGTGAAGAGGACCCGAGTCACCGCTGGAAAGGCCAGACCTGGGGTGCACGCTGAGTTCAGATCTGATTGCAAACCCCACGCTCCTGGCCGGCCTCTCTCCGAAAAGAGATGGTGAGTCAATCCAGGATGCACCTAAATGTGAATTTGTAAACGCTCGCTTACCAGGAAAGCACGGTCCTTAAGCTGAAAATATGTATCAAGTCTAAAATCAAAGAGAATGTTAGTATCTATTTCTTTCTGGAAGGTATGTACAATGAAGCACAGTAGAAAAAGGCAATTTTGCCTTTTCCCTAATCTTGCATTTCAGGAGAGAAAGAGAGAGAGGGAGAGAGAAGGCAGAGGCACCTGTTGCAAATACTCCCAAGTGAAAACGTTCCCCCTCAGCCCCAGGTGGATGCCTCTTTTCCTTGTCCCTTCCCAGCTTCCTCGCTGCCTCTGACTCCTCGGTGGTGCTACTCCTTCCCCTTCCTCATTCCACCCCTGCGAAGGCGCAGTCACCTGGGGATGCGCCACCCCTGGGGCTCTTCCCTGACCTGGCTCCCTCCAGGTCCTGCAGGATCTCTTTCCCGCCTTCCAGGCAAACTTCCCAAGCCCGCAGCTTCTCACAGCCCCCTGCCCCCGTGTCCAGCCGTCAGGTGTCCATTTAGACTTCGACGGAAATTTCTGGAGACCTAACCACCACCCAACCACCTAACCCCAACCGCCTCCCCAACACCATCGCCTTGGGGGATTTAACATATAAATTTGGGGGACACAGACATTCAGACCATAGTGAGGTCAGAGTGGACGCAGCAGACACAGGGCCACAGGGGACAGAGTGGACAGCGTCTGCCGCCGTAGGTGCCACGCCCCAGCGTTGGTGACCCACCAAGGCAGCGTTTCGTTGCATAAACAAGCCCAGCCCTTTAGGAGTTTCGGGTGGGGGAGGAGCTACAGTGAGGGCAACGGTTCATAATTCTCTGTCCTATGGGCTGATTGTTGGGTTCTTTTTTTTTTTTAAGTTTACTTTCTTATCTGTAAGACAAACTCTGCCAACACTGGATTTTGGTTAAAATGCAAAATGCTGTGAGCCATGTGTTGAGTCACCTGCCCAAGGCGACGGTCAATCCTGCTGGGGCTTCAGTGGTCTGTGCCCTTGGCCATGGGCCCTAGGAACCCAGGGGACAAAGGCTCATTCTGGCCACCACAGTGGGGGCCTCAATTAGTCCCTGGCTCTCCCTGTCCGCCTGGTTTGGGGGGCAATGAGGATACCGCTGGGCGAGGCTAAGGCTGTCCTGGGACACAATCCTGTCCCTTCTTCAGAACTACTGTGATCTTGGCCAGAGTTGACCTTGAAAGCCCCTAATCTAGGAGGTGTTGGGGGGGGAAGGGGGGAAGGGGGGCAGGGAGAGACAGAGGGAGCAAGCCAGCGCTGTGCACTCCTTACCCTTAGATAAGAGTCGTGTTTGCAGCCCTGCCAGATTCTATTCAGGAAAACCGCCTGGAGTCAGGTGACCAGTTCTGCCCCAGGTAGAATCAATCTACTACAGGGGGTCTAGGGGCCTTTCCCCATCTCGCTGTGGCCACAGACCTCGGCTTCGGACAAACTCCAACTGTGTGAGTTTGCTGGTCCAGAGAGTCAGCCAACCCGAGACGTTCTGTGGTGATGGAAGCGCTCAGGATGTGGGATGCTGGCTGTCCAAGGTCACCCATCATGGGAGAATTTGGACCAGGAAGAATCTGGTGAAGCAAGGAAGAAAGGAGTGGGGCTGAGTGGAACAGAGGGGATGGAGCAGGGGTCTGAGCGCAGGCTGGGCTCTGCCCCAGTGCTGGGACCTGGGGAACCAGTAGCCTTGAAAGCCTGTGAAGTGAGGAATCAAGGCAGTCCATGCTCCTTGGACACAAGCTAATGACCCAGCTCTTGCAGCAGCACTCCATTAGCTGGGTCCCTGAGCAGCGCCGACTGTCACGGGCCCCTCGACCTGCAACTGGGTGACAGTTTTCATGGTGACAGCTGTCACCCGAGGCCACCAAGTCTCCAGCAACACAACATCGATACTTGTAAAGTGTTCTGGGAAAGGACCGGTGGTAAATCATCATTTCCTGTTCTTGAAGCAGTTACTCAGGTGTGCGGTGGATTTCAGGGCATCGGGGAAGTGACCCTGAGGATGTCAGCATCAGGAGAGACGCAGCCGAAGCACCTGCTGCTGGGGGGAGGGGGGAGCCGCAGGAGGAAGTGGCCAAACCTGCAGGGAGTGGTGTGCGGCGTTTCTCAGAGTGTGGCTGCCCCACCTGCAACAGCTGTCCTGGGAGGCTGGTTTAAAATGCAGACTCCTGGGCCCCGTCCCAAACCCGCTGACTCGGAGCCTCAGAGGGTCAGACCAGGCAATCTGCATTTTTAAGCTTTTCTTGGGGGGGAAGATAATTAGGTTTGTTTATTTTTTTAACGGAGGCACTGGGGATTGAACCCAGGACCTCTGGCATGCTAAACCTGTGCTCACCACTGAGCTGTACCCCCCCGGGAATCTGCATTTTACCACCACAGGTTTAGGGGGGTTTGATGCACGTTCAGGTGTGAAAACAAGTTGGGCAGCGAAGTCTGACTTATAAAAGTCAAACCCGTCCAGGTGGGCCAGCTCTATTCTATTTTAGTGAAAAATGCTCACCTAAGTCAGCCCAGAAATGCCCTTGGTGTAGACAGCCGTGTCCACGGGCGTAGACAGCCGTGTCCACGGGCGTGGCGGTTTAAGCCCCCAGGTAAACCCTCTCCTATCAGCTTGCCTTCGGGTTCCCAGTGTCATCACCTGACTCCTTAGGTGTTCATGTCTGCAGTGCTTGTTCCAAGAATGGTGACTGAGGCTGACTCCAGGCTTCAGGCCACGGATGCTTTCTTACCCTTCCTGGGCTTGTTTACGGCAGGGCAAGAGCCTGCGCACAGGGAACACTCCACGTAAATGCTTGCTGAAATCGATTAAAATGAAGCACTTGGACAAAAGTCATAGGCATCTGTGGAAGCCCCAGATAATCGCCTTATCTTCTGAAACGACTCAATGCCTTCTCGAGAACCCATTATCAAATTCTTTTATAACCGCACATGTGTACACATGGAATTGGCTGGGCTTCCCGGAAATAACCTCACCAAACAATGGACAACAAACTGATTTGTCCAAAGTTCCCCCAGTAAAACCACAGCTGAGATAAGAGTTCTGAGCCACCATCAGCCTCCAGTGAGCTACCAGTCGTTCTAGTTGGGAAAACCGGAAGTAAGCTCAGAAAAAAAAATGAGTGAGCAATTATTTAAATTAATCATGAATTCTCTAGACAGTGCCAAAGTTCAGAAAATGTGAATGTGGTTCATGCACGAATTCTTTATCTAAGATAATTGTGAAAATGAGCCATCTTTATACCTTCTCAAGGGCTCAGCGACCCATTATTTCTAAGAGGCTTCAGAACAGTTCACTGGACTCGGTGCTTCTTGGTCCTCGGCCCAGAGAATCCCTAATTCAGGGATCCCCAAACTTGGCTGCCCCTGCGAAGATCTGAAAGCTCCTATCAGAGAGGCCTCACCCCTTATTGATCAAAGCAGCGCCCCAGGGAGTGAACCCCAAGCACTAACAGGTTTAAAACATTCCCCGGGTATTCCCAACGGGCAGCCAGACTGCAGTCCACCCCGTCATAGAATCACACCTCTGAACTGCGCCTTCTCCCCCAAACAGATGTAAATTCCCTGGCAAATGAATGAGAAAAATTCACCTGGGATAGAACGAACCAGGTGAAATTCAGATTCTCCAATAGCTGCCTGACCAGAACCAACGAAGCCGTCGCCAGGAATCCTAATCTCCCCCAGACAATAGCGAGTTGCATTAGCTGATGCAGTTTACTGAGTCCCGTGCTCTTGTTTTAACCTCCCCTGTGTTTGCTTTCCTTCTTCCCGAAGTTACTAGGTAGCACAGTGATTTCAGTCTTGGCTGAACGTTGGCATGACCTAGCAAGCCCGAAAACTACCAACGCCTGCTTCCGGAGTGTGGCCCGGGCACTGGAGTTTAGGGTTTTCCCCAGGTGCTTCCGTGGGTATCCAAGGTGGAGAGTCACCGACTTTGTAGTTCCTTCATCAAAAGCCTCCGTTAAACTCTTCACTCTTACTAAGTCTGAAGTTGTTCTTTTGCGCTCAGTCTTCATAACCATTTGCTTGTTGATAGAATTCCAGGTTGAAGGTCATTTTCCTCTGCCTTTTGAAGTTTCCACTCAGTTTTCTATCCTGAATATTGAGGTGTCAGCTTTTAGTCTATCATTCCTTTGTGTAGGCCACCTACCTTCTTCCTCTCTGCTACTCTTTAGATTTTCTCTTCTCCTGTGTTCTTCATTTTTACTGCGATGCATCTGACGGCTTATTTTATTCTCCTACTTGCTTCTCTGTGTTATCTTTCTGCTTGGAATCCCATATCTCTCTTCAACTTTGGAAAATTCCCTTCTAGGACAAGTTGGAGAGCTCCTCCGTTCTTCCCCGTATTCTCTAGTCCTGGACCTGCTACCAGATGCGTGTTGCAGGGTCTCATTTCATGGCCATGTTATTTAAGTCTCTTCCCCATTTTTTATCTGTTTATCTCTCTGTCCCGCTGGCATTCATTCCTTGGTACAATCTTCTGTTTCACTAATTGTCTAACTGTGTCCACGTTAGGGTTTATCCTGTGTATTAAGTTGTTTATCTCAATATTGATTTTATTTTCTAAATTCCAGGGTTTCCAAGTGTCCATTCTTTTATCCAATTCTTCTTGATTGACAGCTGTTTGAGTCATTTCACAGAATCCTAATTTTTGGTCATCTCTGTTTTGGTCCTTCCCTCTGTCTCATTGAAGGGCACACACAGCATGTTAAAGTCCTTTGATGACTGCTGAACTCTGTGGATTTCCTCAGAGCATCCTTCCCGTTGTTACACTTACTGGAAATGTTTTCAAGGCATTTCTTTCCCCTACACTTTGAAACATGATTTTGCGGCTCCTGCTGGTTTGTTTGTTTGTCCTCCTGGCATCCTGTTACTGCTGGCAGGCTCATGGTTAACTCACCTGCAACTCCACCACCTTTCAAGGTCAAGCAAGCAGCCCTTGCCAAAAGCAGTCCAGCTTTCTGTTCACGGGAGGAAGCGCTGCTCCTGCTCTTTCTTCCCTAGTGTGAGCTGGCTCACTGGGTGCCTCCGGTGTCCCTTCCCATTTAGGGCGCGAAATCCTGGTGGCCCTGCCTGTGTCTGGGCCTGGACACCAACAGGCTGGTAGCTTCTGCCTCTTCTCTTGAGTTTCCTCATTCAGTTTTGTACCCATAACATTTTTTTTAAATGTGCACATAAAATACTTCATGTCTGTTAGGATACTTTGGGGCGCAAGAAACAGAAAGCCCAATTTAAAGTAACTTTAAAACAAGGAAAGTTACTTGTCCTGCAGCTGCACGTCCGGCAGTTCTTGCCCAGTCACCCTACACTGCGCTGGAAGTTTCCACTTGCCCCTCCAGACTGTCCCAGCCCTCCCTGTGCTGCCGGACAGACTCCCAGCGAAATCTGGCTAATGAGGAACATGAGCAGGAGAGCCCAGCAGGAGAGGGGAGTGAGGACGGTATTTCCTCTCCCACTTCCCCCTCTGCAGGGACCCCCGCAGGCCGGCTGCAGCCCACGGACAGGCCCAACCCCTCTGAGAAGGCCATCCCCACAGAGCCTCTCTGCCTCCAGGTTCCAGACTTCTCCTCCCCTCTTTCAGGACTTGGCGGAGTTGAGGGCAGGGGCAGAAGGCAGGAGGAGACAGCACCCCCCACTGGTACTACCTCCACGGGGGCACTGAACTTAACTCTTCCACACTTTTCCAAGCAGTTGCTTTATTAAACTCTCTTCAGATCATTCCTATTTCAACATGCCACCTATTGGGAACTTGCCTGAAAAAAAGTCACCAGAGATCAGGGCCTTTTTGTGTCTCCAATCTGCCATCCAGAGTATGAGCTCCCTCCTGAAGGCGGTTGGCTGTCAGATGGTTGCGGGCAGTCATTGTGAGTCCACGGTAACATCCAGTGAGAGAGAAAGAGGCCATCTCTTTAGACAATACAGAATCTTTCCCAGACGCCAACAGCCAACTTCCCTGGATGTTTCACTGGCCGTAGTCAGGCTCACGTCCGTTCCTGAGCCAGTCCCTCTCCACCAGGGAAATGCCATGTGTTGATTGGCTTAGACAAGGTCGTTCTGACCAATTGCTGTTGAAGAAGTTGGAGTTTCTATGATTGGCTTAGATTCTCTAGCTCTGAGACCCACCCGCCAATCGTAGGGCTGCTGCTACAATGCAACAGGGGTGGGATGAGTGACAAGGAGGTAACCGTCCTCTCTGCCACGTTTGGAGAGGACAGAGGAGGACATGGTGAATCTGAGGGTGTGTTTCCATGACAACTCCCTGACCACGTGGCTCTGCAGCCTACAGAATTTTGTGGTTCAGGAGATACCTCTTACTTGAAAGTAATGGCTCCTAAACCCTTCGTAGGTCCCCAAATCCAAGGCTACAGCCAACACACAAAATGACTTTAGTCTCCTTCCCTGAAACAGAATGAATATCACAGTGTTGCTTTGAAGACTGAACATGATCTGATGTCTCATGAGGACATCCAGGCCAGGTGGGGAGGCAGCGGCCACCATCAGGCACCGCTCTGCGCATGGCCCCCCTGACTTGGTGCGGCCATGGCAACAGTCCAAGGACGATGTTCAGAGCCTTGGAGGATGGCTTATGACAGGCCAGAGGCAGCCTGAGTGCCAAGTGTTGGGTACCACACCCTCTGTCCTTCCTGTGGAACTGAACCTTGAGGTGATTTTTGTTTCCAGATTTATCACTTAAGTACTTGTCTTCGTGAGAAGAAAAAGGAGCAGTTACATGAACCATTTTAGATCATCGTATACAACAATAAAAAGATGACTACATACGGGGCATATGCATTTAATAAAGCTTAAGCTTAATTTAAAAATTTTAACATATACACACTACTGTATATAAAAAAGATAAACAACAAGGTCCTACTGTACAGCACAGGGCACTATATTCAATATCCTGTAATAGCTTTTCCCTAATGGAAAAGAATCTGAAAAAGAATATATATATGTATGTGTAACTGAATCACTTTGCTGTACACCTGAAATTAACATAACATTGTAAATCAACTATGCTTCAATGAAACAAGCAAACAAAAATTTAAAGCTTTACCCGCTCTCCTGGGGGTATCTTGATCTAGAGAACAGATTTGTAGAAAAGAAAACAAAGGATGACAGATGTGTGTGTGTGTGTGTGTGTGTGTGTGTGTGTGTGATCAGGTTTGAGCACAGGTACACATATGAAGCCAAATGCATGCATATGTATGTACAGCTGGGCGTGCACACCTGAGCCCATAAGCGTGCATGTGCTTTGGCATGTGGGCATGTGTGTGAACTCCTGTGTGTGTATGTGCACACAGCTGCACTCTCCACTGTGCATATATCTTCCGGGTGCCTAGAAATCCAAAGGAGAATAGAATTTAAAGATCACAAATCTCACAATCTCTTTTGCTCCCAATCTGAATTTAATTAGCGCAAAAGACCCAGAAGTCTACCAACATCTGCCCACTTTCATTCTGCAGCAGAAAAAACTTGGTGAAAACAACAGCAAAAATGGAGAGAGGTAAATATTCGACTTGCCCTAGAAGTGTATCTGAATCATTGATTTATGCCTTTGCTGGAGAAGGATGTCAACGTCTGCATGGTGCTTGATATTGTTAACAACGCTCTATAAAGCTTCAGATGATGTCTCAAATCAAAATTTTGCAGACACTTTAATTTGCGCAGACTCACAGGCAGCACATCGTTACGGCCCCAACGAGCTCCCTGGGCGTGTGGTCTCCATCCACATCTGCCCATCGGGAAGGGTTTGGGGAACACCTATGAAGTCCAGGGCACAGGGTTTAGTTATCAGAAAATTCTAGACCAAAAATCCTATGGCTGTACCACTCTTTAAATAACCAAACAACTCAAAATAAGTTAAATTGATAATTTAAAAAGCTTAACAAAACAGTAACAGCTTGATAGCGGCAACAGAAAACAACTGCCAACTCAACACAACACAAATGATGCCAAGAAATAAAAACCTCTGGTAATCACCATCAGAGCACAGATCCCTAAATAAGCGTTTTCCCTAAAAAATTCAACCCCCAGTAAAGATTAGGTTGTCTTCTAAGTTCTTATTAAGTTTCTCACATTGTAAGGCACTCATAATTGCTTTTTAAAGTAATGTTGTTATTGTGAAATATAACACCAGATCTTTTTTTTTTTCTTTTTACAAAAAGCCAGTTTCTTCTCCCTGGAAGCGCAATGACCTGAAATGACCTGGATCAGGGGTTGCTTGGGATGCTTGGAGTAGTCACCTGGTTGAATCACTCACAGAAGATAAAGAAGAAAAGACATTGAACAGAGATGGAATTATTCCAGAAGGTATGACCTCACACTCAGGGACCCAGGGTGTCAAATAAGCCTTTTAAAGACCACATTAAAAACAGCAGGGTATCTAGGTTATGTAAAGTCACCTACAAAAGGAATGAAAAAGAAACAATGTTCTAATGTTTTGTCAACAGATTCAGTTTGGGATAAAGTTTCTAGTGACAGCCCTCTGCCTGAGCCAGCTTGCTGTAACTCAAAGAAATTAGACAGACAAACTGAAAACCACACGAGTACCCCGGAAAACTATCAGCTAGAAAGAGGTGGCTTCCATGGCGGGGAAACTGGATGACAAATTTGTAAGTCACAAGTTGGAATAAAATGGCTTCATCCAAAGGGAGTGTGAAAAGTCAGCAATATGGTCAGTTGGAATTTATACAGATGATGTCTGATATTTTATGGTGTGTAATGAAATTAAAACATTTTATATTTTAAGTAGAGTTTTGGCTATTTCTTCTGGGTCATTAAACCTTTTCTGGATTTTCTCATATGAAAATGTCTCTAACAGCCAGTGTTCCCTATCTCCGAGGACATGGGCAGCCTCTTGAGTTTGAGGGAAGCAGGAGACACTCTGGGCTTCTGCATTTTTAGTAAATGAGCAACTTGCTAATTTTCTTCTAGGACCTACAAAACCTTAGTAATCTTTAACCATTTGTTTCATAGGCTACAAGTAAACCACCCGTTATTTTACACAAAAAGCAAAGTCAACGCAATTAGGCCTCTTTTTCAGGTAAGGACCACAGACAGGTTTGTTCTCTCTGCCCACGTTAGTCCTCCTGTGAAGGAAAAACCGGGCTGGGCTAACAAGTTAACTCACAAATCTAAGTATTGAAATACTGATCTGAGTTCTGCTAGACTAACTTGTAAATCTAGGTTAATTAGTGTTGGTTTGCTGTTCATGTTTTTTGCTAGCCAGCTGGGTTTTCAAAGATACATATCTGGCTTTGGAATGTTGGTTTGCTGCCTCCCGCCTCCACTTTTGTGATGATGCTGCTGCTAAAGCTATTGGCCGAATACCCCCAAGCTTGTACTTTACCCTATAAAACCTCATGCGCACGTCTTGGAGGTGCTCAGAGCTTCGGAGCAGAAGCCCCTCTGAGCCTGCCGGCGTCATACATCTGAGTGCTCCGACCCTCCGAGTGGTGCTTGTTTCTTGACTGGCCTGTCGTTTCCATAACACTCCAGGAGAGAGAAACTTCGAGAGTTTGGGGGAGTAGATGGGCCAGTGCGGGAACAGAGAGGGCAGAGGGCGGGACAGGAACCCCACCAGTCTGAGACGTGAAGATGCTTGTAAATCTTTGCTCAGAGCCCCTCTCCTATTGAAAAGTCCCTTCCCCTCCTTTGCAATAGCCTTTCAAATACAGTCTCTCCTTTCTACATCCAGATGTTATTTGTTTTTAATTTGACAATATGTATTTATAGCTTTGGGGATTAATCTGTCCTGCTTCCTTAGAAGAAAATGTAGTTTTTAAATTACCCGCAACATAGGGAACCGAGTGTCAAAAATAGCTCTGGAAAGAAATGCAAATGGCCAAGAGGCACATGAAGAGATGCTCATCACTAATCATCAGGGAATGCAAGTCAAAACCACAATGAGCTATCACCTCACACCTAGAATGGCCATCATCAAAAACACCCAAAACCCCACAAATGTTGACAAGGATATGGAGACAAGGGAACCGTCATATTCTGTTTGTGGGAAAGTAAATTGGTGCAGCCACTGTGGAAAACAGTATGACGCTTTCTCAAAAAACTGAAAGTGGAACTACCATGTGACCCAGCAATCCCACTCCTGGGTATGTATCTGAAAAAAAAACATTAATTCAAAAAGACATATGCACCCCAGTGTTTGCAGCAGCACTATTTACAATAGTCAAGATATGGACGCAACCTAAGTGTCCATCCACAGATGACTGGATAAAGAAGATGTGGTATATTTATACAATGGAATACTACTCAGCCATAAAAAGAATGAAGTAATGCCATTTGCAGCAACATGGATGGATCTGGAGATCATCATTCTGAATGAAGTAAGTCAGATAAAGACAAATATCATATATCACTTATATGTGGAATCTAAGTGTGATACAACTGAACTTATTTACAAACCAGAAATAGACTCACAGACATAGACAACAACTCATGGTTACCAAAAGAGAAGGGGTAGGATAAATTGGGAGTTTGGGGTTGAGACAGAATGGAAGGGGGCAGGGCACAGCCATTCAAGGAATGCTACAGCAATTAACATTAAAATGGTGAAAGATTCAACCCCCAGTAGGCCTTGAAGCTCAAGATGATGGGAGATTTAACTTCTAGTAGATCTTGAGCTTCATTATGCACTCATTGTAATATATTAACATGGTAAATAACACGCCCACAGGCACCATGGCAGTCCCAAGGCTAGACACAAAAGATCAAAGAGCGGGAAATGGCCAGATTCCTGGGAATCCCAGTCCCTTCCCCAGGCTACTTAGACTGGTCCTTCCACTTATTAGCATATGAAGCCACCAAGCCCATGAAAACTAGCAACACTGCGGCACCTCGAGAGGCCGCCTCTCTCTCTCTCTCCCTCTTGAGATGGCCCACACTCTGTCTATGGAATGTGTACCTACTTTTAATCTGAGCACCGAACCCCCACACCTCTTGGACTTTCTTTTGCCTTTCAATGTATCTCTCTGAATAAATCTACCTTCACTCAACTGTGGCTTGCTCTTGGATTCTTTCTTGCATGAAGCCAAGGACCCACACATGGCAGGGCACGTCCCAGGGGCTCAAGAGAAGCCTGGGACACGACCCTCCTCACGCCCCACGCCTGTTTTCCTGCGTCAGGATTAACATACACACCACTCATCTTTGACGTCTTTCACCTGCTGGACCGGAATCATATGATGTAAGCGAGGCTGCCAGGTTCCTGTCTCTGCCACAGGTTCACTGGCTGTGTGACCCAGGACAGGTCATGACACCCCTCTGCCCTGGTCTCCTCACCTGCTGGGTGCGCCGCAGGGTGTCCATCCCGGGGCTGAGAGGATTCCTGGGCTGTGTCAGTGGGGACTCTAGCAGCATGTGGCAGACACGAGGGGCTCCCTCTGAGTGTTAAATAATGATCAACAGGCTTTCAAGGATCTCTGCCTGACAACCCACTCAGGTCCCTCATCTGCTCGGGTTTAAAGCTGTGAATTTAAAATGTCACCTGCCAAGTCAGTAAACAAAGGATGTTGTAACCATTAAGCCATCACTTTGCAGCCACTCCCAACAGTGCCCCCTACGGGGACTCAGGGTGGGAGAGACCAGGACACTGGCCCTGGACAGCTAAGGTGCACATCAAAGGAGTGATTTCAGTGAGTCCGGACTTTCGCACCTTCCCACGCCTAGAAAAGCGCTAAATTCCTTCACTTGAGAGACCTGGCTTTCTTGAGTTAACAGAGATCTTTTGATGTTCCGACTACCTGGTCTTTGTTGCAAAACCTATACATCCTGGCTCCTCTCCTGCCTCTTTGGAGCCGTCCCTCAGAGCGAGATGAGAGGCCGCCTCCCTGGTTCGCGTCCTCAGAAAGTCCGCTGAATAAACCGTAACTCTCAACTTTTAGGTTGTGCTGTTTTTTCGGTTCAGTCGACAAAGCCAAGCTGGAAGCTGCACCCCTCACCTCCTCCCACTTTCGGCACGTGGGGGAGGGGCGAAGTCAGCAGGTGGAAGGGGGCAGGGAATTCAGCTGATTCTCCACAGAGCAGTTCGAGTAAGGAGCCAGTTTAGGGGACGAAGATCTGGACTCTGACAGCCTCGGCAGCCACCTTGCCGAGGAGCCGTCAGGGACTCTCCATCACCCCTGAAGCAGGCGCCCGTCTCCCTCCCCGGGTCCTTGGAGTCCTTCCACCCCCACCAGGAAAGCCTGCAGGGAGCTGCCTTTCCCCTTCGAATGCAACAAAAGGCATCTGCATTTAAACACACTTCCCTTCCCCAGGGCCTCCCGCTCCCTCAAGCCCTCCTCCCGACTTCTGCTCGGAGCCCGGCGGCCGGTAGGCTGCCCCGTCCGCGCGGCAGAGGGCGGGCAGGCGGCCCCGGCGGGTCCCCCGCGCAGGCGCGGCGCGGGGTGCGCGTCCTGACCCGCGGGGCGGAGCGCGGCCCCACGACCCGGCGCCTCGTGGTTGCATGAGTCCCGCACATACAAAGTGGATGTTCTCCTCCCGTCGGTCTGCCTTACGTCAATTTAATTATTAGCCCAAAGACTTGAGGAGGGAAGAAGGGACGAGCTTCCGCCCCTGCGTGGCCTTCCGTCCGCGCACGAGCCCGGGGGCCCTGTGGGGCCACGTCTCCTCTCCCTGTGAGGACACCAGTCAGGGTGGACGCGGGCCTCTTTTACCAGAATCTTCTCTCTAAAGCCCTACCTTCCAATACAGTCACAGTCTACGGCGGGGTGGGGGCGGGGGGCGGGGCTTAGGGCTTCGAGCCTGGGAACTTGGGGGAGGGCACAACTCAGTCCCCAGCCCCACCTTGCCGGGCTTTCCTCCTGCCCCTTTGCAGGTTCCCTGCTGCCCCCGGGCTCCTCCCGGGCTTCCGCCCACCCAGCCGCAGGCTTCAGACGTCTCCATCTCGGCTTCTGTGTGCGAGTGACTCCCGCCTCTCCCCTCCAGCGAAGCCCTCTGTCCCCAGCCCCAGCCCCCCTCAGGTTCTCAGTTCCCTTTCTGACGTCTCCATCTGGGTGTCAAGCGTGCGTCTCGGATTGAACTTGTCCAAACCTGAGCCAGTCATCTCCCCACAAACTTTCCCCTTCTTATCTCAGTAGGTGACGGCTCCATGCTCCCTACAGGCCAGGCCGAAAACTCTGGAGGCTTAAGACCTGAGGGCCGTTCCTTCCCACCAGGAGAGCGAGACAATGAGCCCGAGTGCCTTTCTTCTAAACTAACACAAAGAGGCTGCAGAGAAACCCAGGCCCAGCTGATGGCGGATTTGTGTTTGGTACCGGCTCCCTGCATCTGCAGAGGCAGCTGGAAGGGCTTGGAGTGTGCAGGTCGCTTCCCAGCAGGCCTGTGCTGGCTAAGCGTCTGTCCTCGGGCCAAAGCTCACCTGCCGAGAGGCCAGGCTGGGTCCCAGAGGGTCGCCGTGGACCGTGGAACTCAGAGCGGGGGTTTTCCTGGATGCTAACGAGGTGGGAGCCTCGGGCCCCTGGGAGGGTGGTGCTCATGTGACCACAACCCTTTGCAAACACTACACAAGTAAGATGTCATGACTGCAGCCCTGAGGACCGGGGCTACCGTCTCTCTGCTCGTGGGCTCCTCCTGTTCTCTTGCTGATGCCGCAGCCTCTGCGGGCATCCTATTTGGATGGGTGTTCAGGGGAAGCTGAGTCCTGAGTCCAGGGTACATTTCATTTGGGATGCGTAAATGTTACATTGTCTGCCTCATGTGTAGCTAATTTGCTGTTAACGGTGAGGTGTGGGAATGGCTTCCCCAAATGCCCTACCGCCCACAGGGCCGGCTGAGGGCAGGGATGCAGGGCAGGCGTCTCCTTGTGACATGAGCGCTGTGTGTGCCAGGGTGCCCGGCGCCCTGCGACTGCGGAGTGCAGTGGAGCAAAAGTTCTAGACGTACGGGGCCAGAAGCTCCCCGCTAAGTGAGGAAAGGCAGAGGGTCCCTTCCATCCTCTCCACAGAAAGCCTATTTTTAAATTGTTCTCGTAAGTGTGAACGAAAAATACCGCAAGCCATATCAGTAAACAGAGAATACTGAAGCCATCAAGTCATCAGCCGCTGCCGCCCCCCCCCCCCCCCGTGAAGACAGGCCTGCAGCCCCGCCTCTGCAGCCACTCACAATGGTGCTCTCTGAGGGGACTCAGAATAAGAAAGGACAGGACATTGAATTCAATGAGCCCAAATGTTTGCTTCCTCTGATACATAGAAAAGCACTAAATTCTTTAACTTGAAATGCCTGTTTTTCTTTAGATAACACGTAACCTTTTATTGTTCCAACTACCTGGTCTTTGTTGTAAAGCTCCTGTATATCCCAGCTCCTCCCCTACCTCTTCGGAGCAGTCCCTCAGAGCCATCATCCCGGCTCGAGTCCTCCCACCAAATAAAACATAAGTCTCAATTCTTAGGCTGCGCGTTTATCTTAGTTGACAGAAGTAAACAGAGTGTGTACCCCCAAAATGTAGTTTAAAAGTTACAATAGAATTAATACAACTGTTAGGTTCTTTTTCTGAATTTGTGATATGGTGGGAATGTTAGCGGTTGAGAATTTGCAGTTTACTGTGGATTCTCATTTCAAATAGCCGTCTCCTTTTGATCTGTTCTTGGAGTGATGATTTTGTATTTTACACCTTAAAGAGGATTTTTCCAAGACAGGTAAGCTTCAGCCTCAGTGCAGTGCGGCTCTGGCCCTTGTAGGCGCTCTTGCAAATATGCATCGCACCCCTCCCCACCCCGCTTCAGCAGTGCTAGGCTCCCGGGTCCTGTGTAAATACTGGTTTGTTTTGCTATTGTTGACCTAGAAGAAGAGCTTGAACAAGCGACACCAAATAAAACCAGGTTTCCCACAGGCCCTAGTTGCCGGTCCCGGCCGGTTTGGGTTATGGTTTTGTTTGGATCTCTGCAGTGGTTTTGTGCTTCTTTTCTCTTTTCAAATCACTTCCAGATCCATCATTTCCTGGGCCCGTTGGTGCAGTGATGTAGGACGGGCACATCGCCAAGTCCCTCCCTTTCAGAGTTAGACACGATCACTGGCAGGCAGCCACCCTGCCAGACACCAGGGGAGCCTGGAGCCCAAACCCAGATTAACTGGCCTGGATGCTCGTCTGTCCAGTGAGGGGCCTGGTCTGGAGTCTCAGTGACAGACAGCCGAGATGTGCTCAAGGCAACTTCTGGCCTCCGGTCCCAGGGAAAGAAGCCCTTGAGCCCCAGGGGTTAATTGTCTCTGCAGTTTCTGGTCCAACTGGACAAACCAGGCAGGACAGGCGAGTGGGAAGAGGAGGAAAGCTTCCTGGTGTAACTAGTGAGACAGGAGGGAAGACCATTCACAAACCACCCAGTCCGCCCCTGGAGGGACAGAAACCGGTCCTGGGTGCCGCCTGGGCCCCTCCTGCGAGCACCCCGGCTGTGGACACGGCCACGCAGAAGGATCAGGGCTCACCTGAGCCTCTTGCTGAGTCCCCAGGTCTACCAGCTCCCCATCCAGCCTCCCAGATGTCAACCCAGCCCCCAAATAGGACAGGTGACCACACCACATGCGTCTGTTACCAACCTGGCCAGCCCTCCCTCTGCAGAGCAGACTAAACTTGGAGATGCCAGCGCCCGGCTCTCTGCCCTACTGGGCCTGCTGAGGGCAGAGGAGGGCCTCTGGGGCTCAGGCCTGGGCCCAGCTGTGCTGCCACCTTCTCCAGGCAAGGTGCCTCCTGCTGCCTCCCCCGCATCTCACCCACCTGGACAGCAACTCCTTGGCTCATGAGATCCCTCAGCCTCTGCAGCTGCCCCCAGTGTGCCAACTATGGGGACTCAGGATGGAAAAGGACAGGGCACTGGCCCTAGACAGCTAGCTGCACATCAGTGGAATGATTTCATTGAGCCCAGATCTTTGCACCTTCCCAGACACAGAAAAGCACCAAATTCCTTAATTTGAGATGTCTGGTTGTCTTTAATTAACAGTAATCTTTTGATTTTGGTCTTTGTTGCAAAAACTCCTGTATATCCTGGCTTCTCCCCTACCTCTTTGGAGCAAGCAGGCCCCTAGAGCCATCTCCCGGGCTTGGAGTCCTCAGAACGTCCACCAAATAAAACTTAAGTCTCAACTTTTAGGTTGTGCACTTTTTTTAAGTGGACAAAGGACGCCCAGTGGGCATGGACTCCAGTCCACCCCACCCCACCCCACCCCAGCCCTGACCACACTGCAGCTCCGAACAAGATGCCCCAACCCCACCCCGTCTGTCAAGCAGGGCTCGTGGCACTTAACTCCCAGCCTTGTTCCCAGAATCCGAGCAGATCACATTCAGGAAGCACCATTGAAGAGCAGAGCATATGGTAGATCTGAGAAATTAAAAAAAAAAAAAAACTAAACCTATTTTCTTCATCCATTCAGGCTGCTATAACCTGAATAGCGCAGCCCGGCTCAGACAGCAAACACCTCTCTCAGCTCTGGAGGCTGGGAGACCAGGGTCAAGTTGCCTTGTGTTCAGTGTGTAGCTGGCTGTCTTCTCACTGCGTCCTCATGTGGCCCGAGGGACCAGGGAGCTCCCTGGGGTCTCTTCCGAGAAGACACTAATCCTGTTCATGGGGGCTCCACCCGCATGACCTAATCACCCCCTAAAGCCTCCATCTCCACACACCATCACACTGGGGGTAGGGTCTCAGCACATGGGTCTGGAGGCGCACAAGCATCTAGTCTGTAGCACCTGTGAGTCACCTTGAAGGTGTCCCTTCTTTTCTGGAGATTTTAACTTTTAAATTAAGAAAGCCAGCAGGAGAGCAGGCTCTGGGGCACGGATGGTCCAGGTGATCTCCACGGAAGACAGGAGGACGCCCCCGGGTGAAGTCACAGGCGGAGCTACCCCTCACCCTTCCAGACTGAGACCCCTCTAAAGGAGAACCCCTCAGAGAAGCGTCACATCCCATAAAAGCAGGGGCGACCGGGAGAGGGTACAGAGTGTGGTCCAGACCACCAGTGTCAGCTCCACCCCAGAACCACCAAAGCGGGCTCTTGGAGGCGCAGCCCAGAAATTTGCATTCTTTTAAATTCAGGGTTTTGGGGTGAGTCTTATATTAGAATGAAACTTGAGAATTCGGGAGCTGTTACACCTACACACACAGGACCTCTGTGGTGGCGTTCTTCCAAGCTTCGGGGCTGACCCACCCTTCTTCTGAGTGACACGTTCTTCTGTTTCGTTTGTCTGTTTGCTTGTTTTAGCCGGTTTTGTACTTTTAATTGGAGTAAGATAAAGTCTCACTGGTTTCGAGCCATTTTCTCCCTTAAATGGGGGCACTGAACACCTATGCTCGGATCCGCTTTGAACTGCCTGCTACGGTGTCAACTGTCAGCAAGCGATTGTTTTATAATATTCAAGTTCTTGGGTCACCTCCTTGCCATCTATGTAGGGACAACAAATGCTTTTAAAATCCTGTTGTGCTCATGAAATCTCACCATTACAAACAAGTCTGCAAAGTCACCTTGTCCTTTGCAGGGGTTTTAGTCGTAGTTTCGTAGGTGGCCGGAGAACTTTCAAAACCAGTTGCTAACAGCTTTTCTTACACTTCCCCTCTGCCCGCTGGCTCCGGACTTTTATTTCTCTGGATATTGGGGTGGCAGATGGAGGGTCTGCCAGAAGGGACCAAGAATGGGTCTTTCTGGCTCTTTTAGTCCAAAAGCCCAAATCCTTAGGAGAACTATTTGGAGAGCACACTTTTGAAAGGCTGTAAAAAGAAGAGAGGAGAGAATTTGCTGAGAAAGAGAGGAACTTCCCTCTGCAGGGGAGGCGGGGGACGGGGCGGAGGGAGGGCTGGGCTGTAGGGGCTGCTGTATACGCTGTGCCCTTGTCTAAATGGGGGTTGTTTCAGCTTCCTCTTTTTTTTGTCTTTTTGCTTTGCTTTTTGTGGGGGGGGGGAGGTAATTAGGTCTATCTATCTATTTATCTATCTATCTATCTGTCTGTCTATCTATTATTTTTTAAATGGAGGTACTAGGGATTGAACCCAGGACCTGCTGCATGCTGAGCATGAGCTACACTGTCTCCCCTCAACTTCCTGCTGTAGACACTGCTGATCACCTTCTCCGGATAGGGTCTGAGGCTCCTGGTGCGGACCGGTTACCCTCCGGCACCCTAAGTAGCAAGTGCCATGGTTTTGCAGGTTTCGCCAGTTTTGCCCTTTCTCTGCGTGGGACCCCGTTCCCAGCGCGCAGGGCCACGGAGGCAGCCACCAGCAGGGAGTCCTTGTCCCCAGCTAGTCTTCAGATTTGTGCCTTTCTTTCTACGGGGCTGCATGGTATCTATTTTTAAAATTTTAGTTTGACATGAGTGGATTCATTTGGTTGGAAAAGTTGAGAATTTAATGTCGCCATTATGATTTTGAAACATACCTTGAAAAAAAAAAAATCCAGGACTGGGCATCCCTGCACGGAGGCCTGGGAAGACTGCATGGGTGTTTTATTCACTCGGATTCATTTATAAGTGCTGTCTCAAAATTTGGGTGCAAGATTGCAAAAAAAACCCAAAAGACATAAGCAATCAGGTGACTAAAGTAAACAAACGAGAAGGATGAACAAGGAACAAGACAAAGCACGCTGACCACAGAGGGGAGCACAGAAAATTCGTTTCCAAGCTTCCTGGAAACTGCGGGCATCGAGGGACACACGGCGGTTCCCTGAGGGAGCAGACAGTCTTTTCCAGAAGAACCAGCTTCCGCAGGGAGACCTCCCCACAGGCACACACAGGGCTGCGTGTGATGCAGGGTGATGCCCGCAGGGAGAGCCAGTCCTCGGCTGGGTTTCCTTCTGTAAATAACGGAGAAGAAAATCCCCCACTCTTGGATGGGCTTTAATATTTCGCCTCCAAAAGGCATGGAGTGTCACCGCCTCCCCTTTCACTCTCTCTCGACTCCCCAGCACTGGGGTTTGTGTCCCCCTCGGTCCACAGGAATCACCCTGGCCGTGGTCCCTGGATGGAGCCAGGGTGCAGCCTGGTCCTCCCTCACATCACAGGCCAGCTGCTGCTTCTGCTTGGATCCCACCTTCATTCAGCCTCCCAGGCCCTCTCGCCCCTTGGTCGCTCCTGCCCACATCCCAGGCTGTGCCCTCTCTCCCTCCTTCTGGGTTCCCCCAGCCCTGCCCCAGCTCCATTCGCGCGGGCACACTCCCTTCCTGGGGGCCTGCCTAGATCCCTGGCTCTGTCTCCACAGCACCTTCTGCTCGTGGCCCCGACTTCGTGTCTCCCTTCCTTCAGCTCCAACACAAACACATCATCTCCGCTGAGGGGCTTAAGTGGCAACCGTGTCTGTTTCCTGGGGCTGCTTTGACTAAATGCCAAGACAGGCGAGGGCCTTAAACAACACATTTTCCCCCCTCATAGTTCTGGAGGCCAGAAGCCCAGGGTCAAGGTGTTGGCCGGTTTGGTTTCTCCTGAGGCCCCCTCCTTGGCTTTCAGATGACCATCTTCTCGATGTGCCCTTCCACGGTCCTCCCTCTGTTGGCACACATGCTTTTTGTCTCTCTGTGTCCAAGCTCTCCTCGTAAGGACGCCAGTCAGATAGAATTAGGGTCTACCCGAAATGCCTCATTTTAGCTGAATCATCTCTTTTAAGGCTCTACCCCCAAATGTGGGACATCCTGAGATCCTGGGGGTTAGGGCTTCACCAGATGAACTGGGGAGGGACGTTCACCCAACACAGCTGCTCACAGTCAGCCTGCCCCAGACCACGTTCTTCGTCACTCCCGCGTCTGCGTCCCCATCTCCGTAACCGGCACTTCCAGTCCCCCAGCTGCTTGGACTAAACCCTCGGGGTCCTCTCTGGCTCCCTGCTCTCAGCCCCCATCCAGTTCATTAATGCCGCTGCTGTCAGTCCCGCAGCGTCCCAGCTGCCAGGACACCGTGGAATGCACCCTCTCTGTGGGCCCTCCTCACCGCGTGGTGCGCCAGCTGCACGCTCCCGTCGCAGCGGGGAGCAGAGTGCGCCTTCCTTCCGACGGCCCTGTGATCTCTCTGCCGCCTTCCAACTACTCGAAAACAAGCCAAGATTCTCTGGGTTGCCCCAAGGCCTTCGACAATCTGCCCCAGTCCCACTGCCTTCATTTCCATCTCTTATCGGGTCTCTGACACCTCTGGTTCCTTCCCCAAGCGCCCTAGAGCTGCTGCCCCGGGAAAGTCCTTCCTCCGCTCAGGTGCACCTGTTTCCCATCCCGTCTCTTTTGGGGGCCGCCCCCCACTCCTGTGTGAGGAGGACCCCCTCCTATCATCGCTCTGTCCCCACCCCCTGCCCTGGAGCACTTAGCCCCATCTGACCCTACGTGTTTATTGTTTGTTTCTGCTTTTCTGTTGGACCAGAAGCTGCACAAGGACTCGCAGCCGCGGTCTCCGAGCCCCCAGCACGGGCCTGGCGGGGGTTCAGTAAACTTGGCAGCGCCCCACAGAGCACAGGCAGGAGCCAGGAGGGAGCACAGAGGAAGGTGGGGAGGTTTTGCTTGCTTGGCAGAAGCTTCTGACCTCAGCCTCCAGTGAGACAGGGTCTCGGGAACAGGCTGCAGGGCACGCGGCATGGACCAGATCCAGCACCTTCTGGGAAAGCTCATACAGTGGTTCCAAGCGTGTCCCATGCCAGGGCTGGCCACGCAGATGCCCACATCAACAAAGGAGACCAAAGAGTGTCGCTCAGCGCCCAGTTCTACCGGGACTGAGGCGTGACCCACCGTGGTACCTGCCAAATGGGCACTGAGGGAAAATCAAGGCACTAACAGAAGGGGCCCTCTGTGCTGTGGACAAGCGGGTCCCCGGCATCATTAGATGCATATCTCAGGAAGCATCTCAATGACCCGGTTCCCTGCTTCTCCCACACATCAAAAAGCACTCACATCATTAACTCGAGATACCTGTTTTTTGGAACCAGCAGTAATCTTTTACCCAGGTGTATGCTTGACTGCATGAATTCCTAGCCAAAAAGAAAAAAAAAAGAAAAAAAAAGTCCTGTATAAACTGGCTTCTCCCCCACCTCTTCAGAGTAGTCATCTCAGTGTCACTGAGAGGCTGTCTCCCAGGCTATAGTCTTCAGTAAGTCCCCAAATACAACTTAAACTCACAGCTCTTACGTGCTGTGCGTTTCCCGTAAGTCTGCAGCTGCAGGGCTGCTGGGGCTGCCCCGGCTCCATCTGAAAGTTGTGAGTCCGGTCAGCCAGGTCTTCCAAGTCTTAAAGAGGAGCTGGAAAGCTGGATTTTATGTGACATCTTCCGTTTTAAAAATGTTGGTTCAAAATGCTTTTAGAATTCCATGTTTCTGCTAAGACATGTCATACAGACCTCGTTTGGCCACTACAACCAATTGAGAGCCTTGTTCTAGATCAAGCTAAAGGGGCTTTCCTTCTGGTCTCAAGTCATAAAGTCAAAGAACAATTAGGACACAAAACTAATTTAACCTTGAAAGCCATGCAGAGGAGAGCACCGCTTTAGAGGTCCTTCCTCCCATCTCACAAGATGAACACAGACAGGCAGTCTCACCTCGAGCTTGTTCAGCACTTTCAGGGGAAATAGGATAAGTGCCCCTTTCCACAAGACACTTCTTGGCACCTGCTGGAAACTCCCACGTGAAAGACCCACATCCCTCATGACTACAGATGTGAAAGGCACCGCCAGGAGTTGTGCAGTCCACCACCTGCACAGCCGCACAGGACAACCTAGGCCTGGATGTCTCTGTCCAGCCCATCCCAGACCTACTTGGGTTTGAGAGTTGTCTGAACTCTCCACTCTTTGGAAAAAAATGAAAACTTGTATTTGCCTGGCTCTCCCCAGTTGGCAAAGTCTCTCCTTATTCATTGGTTAGCCTGATTCTCCACAACCTAGAAATGTGTTATTGCGCCTGTTTTATGGACAAAGGGACTAGCTGAGCAATTTGCCTCTGAGGTTACGGAAGCCGTTAGAGTCAGGAGTGCTGACCCCAGAGCCCTGCCCGCAGGGCTTCCTGGAGGCCTGGGGTGCTCCCCCAACCCCCGGGTGGCCCCGGACTCCCTAGTCCTCATCCTCAGCGCAGGCTCGTGCTCCCACTCCCACCCCCACCCCCGCACCCTAGGTCACTGGGGGGCCACCCCCAGTCCCTCCCGGGGCACTGCCCCAGGGTTACTGGGGGGACTGGGAGCTGTACTTTTTCAAGGAAGCAGTTGATAAAAGAGAAAGGAGATTGCTGTTGTCTTCCTTTTTTACGTCAGAGTAATTCACTGTTTTACAGTAGATTTTTTCGTACCCAGAGCTGAAAGACTTTTACAACGGGCAACATGACTGCTGTTTAATTTTCTTTATTAGCTGTATTGAGTAATTTATCACCATCTACACAAAATCGACCCATTGTTGTCAGGTGCAGGCTCCCCCAACACTGCTCACCCAGCAGGACAAAGCCTAGCTCACTAGTCACGGCGAAGGCGGGGTCTGCAGAGGCCTGGAAGGCTGGGTTAAGGCGGGGCTTTCAGGGGGTGGGGGCTGGGGGTGGAGACGGGTGAGATTAGGGTTGGTTGTGGGTCACAGGACCAGAGCCGGACTGGTGAGAAGAGCCAGGCCAGGAGTTTGAGGCACGGCTTCAAAGAACCTTAGGGCACGAATGGTTGGTACTTTCCATTGAAGAGCTGGTGGGCCTTCGGGGGATTTCTGTAATAAATAATGGAGTCGTTTGCCTGGGCCTTCTGGAGTAGCAGGGTCATGCTAATGAAGGCAGAGGAAGTAAAGCCTTGTTAATGTGGACAGTGAGCTGTGTGGGGCATGGGGCGTGGGGCGTTGGTGGTTTCAGTTTTGATATTTTAAAGGACAGATTCACTGAAGTAGCTATAGCTTCTAAACACCAATGAAAAAAGGAATGGCTGTGTATTTAGATCTTAAGTGTATACACACACACACACACACACATTACATATACACAGTGTTTACACACACGTATGTGCATGTGCACACACTTAGGTACACATAAGCGCACAGATATTGAGAGAGTGCTCAGCATGTCGCAATCTCAGATAAACAAACGAGAGGCACTCGAGCCCAGATGAACGATGCGATTTATTCATCAGCTACGGTTCGTCTCCCGAGCGGACGGATGCAGCTGCAACGTGAAGCATCTTCGCGCCTGAAGACACGGGCGGGCCAGGCCGCCACTCAAGCTGCCAGCCTCCTTGGAGGGGTCGCTCCTAGTCTGCTTCGCATCGTGTTGCCCCCATCCTAACAGCTCGGCTGCCTGTCTCACACTTAGACTTACGGCTGGACATTGTGTTTCTCAGGGGAGAAGGAGATTTGAGGGCTTTATGAGACTTTGGGCCAGCCATTGCCAGGAAGAAAACCCCAGAAACATGCGCACCGCCCTAAGTTGCCTTCCTGACCCAGAGCTGAGGGATTTTGGGGGTGTGGAAGGAGACTGGGGGGCAGTAAATTCAGCATCAGTGTCAAGGTCTGAAAGTGTCATACATGATCTCAGTGCAGGGGGGACGTGCAGTCAGCACACGCTCAGGCGGACGCTTGCTGCCCGTCACGAGGAGCAGATGTCACCGGTAATGATTTTAGTGCTTTTCTAGATAAGAGGAGACACAAGAATCTGGGCTCATAAAATCTTCTCCTGAAAATATCTGTCTGAAGGCCTGTTCTGCTAGTTTTCCCAGAACATAGGGCGCCTCATTCCTGATCCCCACCCTGAACTCCTTGCAGTGGGTGTCAGAGGTCAGCGGCTGCAGCGGCCCATGGGTTAATCCAAGTAGAGGTAGGTGGCAGTGCCAATTTCAAGGTGGCAGTTGTTTGCGTGGATTTTAGCCATAAAAGAGAAATCGTGTATAAGCGTGAAAAAATTAAGCATGTTTTACAATAAGAAATACTTGTGGGGAAAAAACCTCTGAAATTTCGGTTTTTAAGAAGTTAACTACGATAAAATGATATTTATAATTTTTCTCTTTTTCAGAGAAAAAAGTTATTCAGATCATTGATACTCTTGAAAAGACTTGACTTTGTAGGGTGAGGGCGGCAGGAGGGTGAAGGTTCAGGGCTCACACAGGGGTTGAGTGGGGCCTGTTTCATTAGAGCAACCCTTCTGCAAATACGTTGCATTTGGTAATTAACGTGTTAATTTCTCTTGCCAGACCCCGGGTAATATGCGTTCTACAAAGAATAATAAAAACTGTATTGCTCATTTAGAAACAAATTTTAATAAAATGGTAAGAAAAATAAGAGGGGTGTAATATTATTTGCAATGCAAATGAAGCTTGTCACTAGGTCCCTGGGCTGACCACACTGAGCCCCTCTCCGGCCACAAGCACCTCCCCCTACCTGCTGTGTACCTGGTAGGGGAGGGGAGGAGGCAGAAACCAGAGGTGCAAATTCATCTCCTCTCTCTTCCTAAACCCTTCGAGGGTGTCCCTGCACTGAGGTCGAACCAAGCTCTTTGAATGGGCAGGCGAGGTCTCCGTGGTCTGACCCAGCCCGCTTTCAAATGTTCTCAAGCAGCAGCACCTTTCTAATGAGATATTGGCCACAGTCTGCAAAATGGACCCAAGCAGAGGTGGACAAAGGAGAGGGCTCAGATGTGCCAGGGGCCGCCCTAGCTTGGCCTCCATGCCCCATGGGAGCTGGCCCTCTCGGAGCATGCGCGGTGGTTACAGGCCTCCCTGCCCGGGAAGTGGGGCAGCGCAGCTCCTTTATGCTCTCTGTCCCACAGTGGCGCCACTCACTGCCCCTGCCTCCCCCACCTTGCCAAGGCCACCAGCCTGGTCTTCAACCTGGCCCTGGCTGGGGAACCCCCAGCACCTGGACAGTCCCCAAGGGCCAAGCTGGCCAGCACTTCTGCCTGCCTCACTCTCCTGGGAAGCATGGAGCTTGAAAGGAAAGGATCTGTGATGTGACATGACCCAAAGAGTGGCCCCTTTATGCCTCACACCCTTGACTCATACAACTTTTCATTCAACTTGGTGCTTTTCTCAAAGCCCAGGATGTGGGCTTGAAATGTAATTCAGGAGGTGGACCTGCAGTCAAGTTTGTTTAACAATAAACCGTTGTCATTGGAGCAGTGCTGCATCTACTAAAACGCTCTGAGGGCACGGTGGGCACCCAGTACACTCCTGCTTGTATTTCCCCTGCAGCTATGCTGCCGTTTATTATCTGAAAGTGTTGGCATTCAGCAACGTAACGAAAACATTAGTCTTGACCTGATGAAAAAAGTCTTTCACTCACTAAGGCAGAGAGAACTCAGTCCACTGGGTTCCTGACAGAGGCTAGGTATGTGGGGGCTCTGGTGAGAACGAGAGTTTTTAGTGCTTTGAGGTAGAATTGTAGTTTGACCAGAAATAGACTCCCAGACATAGGAAACAAATTTATGGTTACCGAAGGGGAGAGGGGGCAGGGAGGGATAAGTCAGGAGGTTGGGATTTGCAGATACACACCACTGTGTACAAAACAGATAAACAACAAGGAAGGTCCTCCTGTAAGTACAGGGAACTGTATTCAATATCTTGTAATAACCTGTAATAGAAAAGAATCTGAAAAGGAATATGTATGTGTATAACTGACTCACTTTGCTGTACACCGGCAACTAGCACAATATCGTAAATCATCGTAATACTTCAATTAAAAACAAAACAAAGCAAAAAAGAAATGTACTTTGACAGGAGACAGCTTGAAATTCACCAGGCTGAGGTTGGCAGTTCATCCAACAAGAGGTTGATTCCAGAGTGGATTAATTATAACCAAATCGGTGCACATAGGTAGGAAGTGCATACCCTTAATTTACGGTTCCCAGACCCAGGGGTACCATCCTGAGAGGCTAGAATGCGTCTCCTTGATGCCGTTGATCTGAGTCAGGGTAGGTGTGTTGCGAGAGCTGTAGCAGACTGTTTTAGGAAAAGGTTGTATGTCTGGGCACTGCTAGCAGTAGTTGTAATAATAACTGTGTAATAGTGACACTTTTCTAAACATTTTCCATGCTGTCACTCATTTAAACTGAGTTACCACCTTTCCACAGGAGGAAGCTGGGGCTCGGGGAGGTTAAGTGACCCCTGCCCTGTGTCAGGTTCCCTGGGAAGCGAAAAGTTTCTCAATGAGTGTTATTGGGGTCAACACTTTGGGGGCTGAAGGAAGCAAAGGTGGACGGAAGGAAGTGCTGAGCTGTGGTGCAGTCACCATGGAGGCCTCAGCCAGCCCCCGGGAGCTGGGGGTTCACCCCACCCCAACCCACCTGTCATTGGTACAGATGCCGTCCTGGTGGAGAAGGGTCAGAGGACTAGGAGTCCGGCGTCTTGGTGCTAGAGGTGGGCTTTGGGGGAACACGTAGCCACTTCGGACGTCACGGAAGAGCCAATGCTCCCCGATGCACCGCAGCTATCTGTTTACAGGGCTGTCCCTTCATTGCTGTGAGAGTGGAGAGTCACAGATGAAGAAACTTGTCAGCTCAGGGATTCATACTCTCTAGAGGAGAAAAAACATCAAGCAAGAAAACAGGCACAGAATCATGGAAAAAGCCAGAGAGAGGTGCAGTCACCTGGCCTGGCCAGCATCCTTCTCTCTCTGAACCAGGACTTTGGCTGGTGGGGACCGAGGACCAAGCCTGAATCTGGCTGCGGACCTGGAGACCTTCTCTCTGGACATGCGCTGGACCTGGCAGTGGCATCGCCTGAGATGCACCATCTCGCACAGAAAGCCTGCAATCCCTCCGCCCCTGACTGCAAAAGGAAGTCCCCCGAGGGCAGAGCGGGGAGCCAGCAGCTCCTGTCGGGACAGCAGGCCGGGGGTCCCAGCCCTCCGTGCTGGGCGGCAGTGGGGGACCTCCAGGCGATCACTGACTGCTGCTGCTTCTCCTCCTCTTTTCCAAGTAGGGTTTTTTTATTGCCATTGTCCTGTTTTCTCTCCATTATTACGAATTCAGTGTGGTGGGGACACAGAAGTTAGCCCCCAGGGTCAGGTTCAAGGAGGCATGCTGACCTCAGTGAGCGCACATTCACCAGGGTTCCTTGTCCCAGGTGCCTCGATGGGGGCGGGGGATGGTCTCCCCATGGAGGTGAGAGTGGCCGGCCGGGTGGGGAGGGCCCAGATCAGATGTAAGGGACTCAGAGCCCAGAAGGCGGGCAGAGGGAGGCGAAGGCAGGGCTGGCTGTTTCTCCGTCATCGTCACCGCCAGTGCTGGTGACGCTCCCTCCCCACCCCGCACACCCTTTCCCCTGTAATTGTCTCCCTCTGGGCTCTGAGCAAAGGGGGCCTGGAAGTCTGGGCACACAGACTGGGGCCCCTCCCAAGTCTGGGAGCCACAGCCCCTCTGTCTGATTCAGCCCACTAGACGGCTGCGCCCAGAGACCCAGCTCCGGTCTCAGCCCCGCCTGTGCGCCAAAGGCAGGTCAGGTGCCACTGCCCTGGGCCCCAGGGTCCTCAGCTGTGAACGGGGAGATCAGCGTGCCTGTCTCCCGGTGAGGCAGCGCAAACTCCAGTGTGGGGCCTGGCGTCGTAAATGTTTAATGAGAGGTAATTGCTATTTTTACAGGGCCGAGAGCCAGTACATACTGAGCCTCGGAGCAAAGTCCTACAACTTGCTTCAGCCACAAAAAACCCAGCAAATACTGAAAACTCTTTCCTTGTTTGAGCAAGTAGGATTTGAATTCACCCAAAGAACTTGCTGCAAGTGTGGCGACTGTACAAAGGAGCCCACAGGCAAGGTTATCTTCCCAGCAGTGGTGCTTGGATAAGGGGCCTCAAAAAACCCTTGGAACGACAGGCCGAAGGTCCTGAGATCACCCAGGGTGGTTTCGTGTGACTTCTGAACACTCCTTGCCTCCTTTTGACTCAGAATAAATCCTCTGTGTCCTGCATGTCTGTATTTCAAGGGGTTTGACTCTCTTTAGTGCCTCCAGGCTCTGGGTACCCATGGGACTCTAAGGGCTGGCGAGCATCAAACCACAGCCCAGTTATCCTCTCCCTCTCACCAAGTGTGCGGCCAGAGATGGACTTCTTTTTTTTTTTTTTTAATGAAGGGTTTTGTCTTTATTAAGTTATGCGTTTTTTGTATTTGCATATTTCTGTTTTTTTTTTAAATTGAAGTATAGTTGATTTACAATGTTGTATTAGTCTCTGGTGTACAGCAAAGTGATTCAGTTATATATACATATATATTCCTTTTCATATTCTTTACCATTATAAGTTATTACAAGATAGTGAATATAGTTCCCTGTGCTAAAAGTAGGACCTTGCTGTTTATCTATTTTGTATATAGTAGTTTGTATCTGCTAATCCCAAAGTCCCAATTTATCCCTCCCCCACCCCCTCCCCTTTTGGTAACCCGAAGTCTGCTTTCTACATCTGTGAGTCTGTTTCTGTTTCATAAATAAATTTATCTGTGTCATATTTAAGCTTCTACCCCTCAGTGATACTGTATAGGATTTGTCTTTGTCTGCCTTACTCAGTACGATCATCTCTAGGTCCATCCATGTTGCTGCAAATTGCATTATTTCATTCTTTTTTATGGCTGAGTAGTATTCCACTGTGTGTGTGTGTGTGCGTGCGCGCACGCGCACGCACGCGCCACAACTATACCACAACTTTATCCAGTTGTCGGTTGTTGGACATTTAGATTGTTTCCATGTCTTGCCTATTGTAAACAGTGCTGCTGTGAACATTAGGCTGCATGTGTCTTTCCAAATTAGACTTTTCCCTGGATGTATGCCCAGAAGTGGGATTCCTGGATCATAGGGTAAGTCTATTTTCAGTTTTTTAAGGAACCTTCATACTGTTCTCCATAGTGGCTGCACCAATTTACATTCCCATCAAAAGTGTAGGATGGTTCTTTTTTCTCTGCACCTTCTCCAGCATTTGTTATTTGTAGACTTTTTAATGATGGTTATTCAGAACAGTATGAGGTGGTACCTCACCATAGTGTTGATTTACATGTCTCTAATAATTAGCAATGTTGAACATCTATATATGTGCCTGCTTATTGGCCATTTGTATGTCTTTTTTGGAGAAATGACTATTTGGGTCTTCAGTCCATTTTTTGATTTGTTGCTTGTTTTTTTGTTATTGAGATGTATGAGCTGTTTGTATATTTTGGAAATTAAGCCCTTGTTGGTTTCATCCTTTGCAAATATTTTGTCCCATTCTGTAGGTTGTCTTTTCATTTTGTTTACGGTTTCCTTTGCTGTGCAAAAGCTTATAAATTTGATTAGGTCCCATTTGTTTATTTTTGCTTTCATTTCTATTTATTCTATTTATTTTTTATTGCCTTGGGAGACTGACCTAGGAAAACACTGGTAGGATTTTTGTCAGAGAATGCTTTGCCCAAGTTCTCAGAGATGAGTTTATTGCTGACAGATATGTAGCTCCCTCATTCTCATTAAGGGACGTGTTTTCAGGGACACACATTTAAAAACCAGTTAGTTTAATGATACATACATCATGTGTAAAATTCTGAAATATTCCATACATACAATAGGATTATATATAATGCAGAAAGGTATAAAGAAATCACAAAGGGAACACCTGTGTAGTCACCGTCCAGACTGAGAAGGATTGTCACCAATGCCATGATGCATTATGTCCAGTCCCCCCAGTTTGCATCTCACCCCACTGAACCCCATCCACTCCCACCGGGGAAAAACCACAGGACTGAACTGGGTGTTTATCCATTTCCTTCTCTTTCCTACAGGTCTGCCATGTATGAGTGTACCTCCAAAACTGTTATTCGATGTTGGATATTTAGGACTTTATATAAAAGGAGCCCCCAGTGTGTTGTCTCCCTGCAACTTGCTTTTTTTGCCTCACATTTTGGGAGATTCATCCACGGTACTGCAAACAGTTGTGGTCTGCCCATTCTCATTGCTGGGTAATATTCCATCATATGAACAGACCAATACATATTTATTTCTTTTCCCATTTGGAGGAACCGACAGGGGTTTCCTGTTAGTACTTAGGTTGTTTCCATGATTTTGCAATATAAACAGCGCTTCTGTAAACATTCCTGCAGAAGTTTCTGGGCACCTTGCAAGAATTCTAGGTACATCCTTGGGAGTGAAATTCCAGGGTGAAAGTTTTACACATCTTCAACATTACTGCAGAACACCAAACTGTTTTTCAATGTGGTTGTACTAATTGACTGCCTCCTCCTTTACCTCCCCGCTTCCCCTCCAGCTGACTCAATTTTGGTCATACATGGTACTGAGTAGCTTTAATTTTTAATCAGTCTGGTTTGGTGTTTTTTTTTGTGTGTGTAGTAAAATATACGTCACCTAAAATTTACCATTTTTCATGATGACTTCTACCTTTAAAAAAAAGTAAAAATTCACCATCTTAACCATTTTTAGGTGCATAGTTCACCGGCATTAAGCACATTCACACTGTTGTGCAGCCATCACCACCATCATCTCCAGAACTTTCCATCTTCCCCAACTGAAACTCAGTCCCCAGTAAACAGTAACTCTCCATTTGCCAACCGCAGCCCCTGCCACACTCCGCTCTGCTTTCTGCCTCTGTGACCTCGACCCCTCCAGGGACCTCATGTGAGTGGATCAGACAGTGTTTGTCTTTCTGTGTCTGGCTTATTTCACTCAGCATCATGTCCTCAAACTCCCTCCATGCCGAAGCACTCAGTTTTAATTTGGGCTCCACGTCCTACAGCGATGTGTGTCTGTGCGTTTTCAGAAGGGGTTGGTTAGAGGACCTGCCCCGCAGGAGCTGTGCAACCTGTCTCTGTGTGGCTCTTGTGTGCTCATCTGGTGCTGAAGCTTGCAGACCACAGGGGATGATGACATGTTACTCTGCTCAGGATGCCGCAACAAAACCCCACAGTCTGGGCGGCTTAAACAGGAGACATTTACTTTCTCACAGTTCTGGAGGCTGGAGGCCCAAGATCAGGATGCCTGGCTGTTGGGGTCCTGGTGAGGGCTCTCTTCCTGGCTTGCAGACAAGTCCTCACGTGGCCTGTCCTCAATGCATGCACACTGAGAGAGAGAGAAACAGACAGACATAGGCACATACAGACAGAGAGATCGAATCTTCTTTCTGTAAGGCCAGCCGTCCTGTCAATCACCAATCTACCCTTGATCTCATTAAACTCTGATTAAGTCCTGTCTCCAAATACAGTCACATTGGGGTTAGGGCTTCATCGTATGAATTTGGGGCGCACGGCTCAGTCCACAAGCGGAGTAAGTGCGGGAGGGCAAGGACAAGCTGGAGCCCTTACAGGTGAGCTGCAGCCCACCAGGTCGCACTGCTGCCCTAACCTTGACCAAGCTGTCCTGCAGAGGCTGGGGTGGGGTTCACCATCACAGAGCACAACACACGCAGCCTGGAGTCACAGAAGCCGGAGGATCAGGGGAAAGGACCTGGCCACTGCCTTGAGCAGGGAGGTGAGCCAGCTGAGCAGCAACGAGTGTGGAGCAAACACTGGCCCTGATTCACTCTGTCCGCCAAGCCTCCCAAGGGCTCATGGCCCCAGCTAACCAGAAACGCATGTGAAAGGGATTCTAGTGGGGCTGTCCCACTGCAAAGCCACCCCGTCATCTAAACATTCTAGTCCTTTATTCTCACATGTGATCTTTAATTTACCCAAATTGATTTGCGTGTTTCACATGATACAGGATTCTAACGTCAGCTTTTTCCTCCTGGGTCATGAGATTTCCCATTAGGCGTCTCCACTGGCCTGTATGCCCCTGAAACATTTCATGCTTCCGTACGGAGACGGCTCTGTGTCCAGGCTCTCTGTCTCTTCCCATTCACTGTTTCCTCTTCTCCCTACATTAATACCCTGATCAGCTTTCTGCCATAAAGTCAGGAGGCTCAGTCTCCTTCATTCTGTCTTCCAAGTGGGACAGTTTATTAATTTAGCCAAACCAGCTTCCTTTTACATACGTCCGTTCTACATGGGTCTCATAAATTGTATATTTCTGTCTTTAAATATTAGACAATCTGATAATCTATATCTTTCAAAAAATCTATAAATATTATCTGGACAGTGTGGAGTATTTACATGTGTTATGAATTACATTCCACTAGACAGGCTTAGAGTTTGCTTCTGCCATGTGCCTGGGACATCACCAGTCTGGGACCACTTTAGATTAAATTCTTGACTTGATGTTCCTCTGACTACAGAGATAGTGGGGATTCGGGTGCAAAACTTAAATTCTCATAAGAGGGCTTGTGGTAGTTATAAATTCTCAGGAGAGTGTTAGTGCTGCTCCACTGAGAGCTGAGACTAAGAAATGGAAGTGTTTACTGGTCATCACCTGTCAGTGGGATAGATACATTCTTAAAAAATCATCTTCTTTTTGAGGGCAGGGCTTTTTGGTGCTGACTTGGTGCTGTGGTGCCAGAACAAGCCCCCCCCCCCCGCCCCCGACCCGCTGAGGACTGTGAAGTTGTCATTCACCCTCACCCTCTGCAAGACAGAGGTGGCTGGATGATTTCAGGATCTCACAGCCACCCTGACTTCCCCATATGGGTGCTCCCGCTTCACTTTTGCATCTGAGGATTTGCCAAGTTTTCTTGCAAAATCATCTGTAACTTTAAAAGATTTTCAATAGTATATATTCTATCAAGTTCTGTTGTCTGTTTCCTAGTGTGGACAGTATTTCAGGATGTCTAGTCTGCCCTACAGCTATGAAGAGAACTCTGTTGCTTGTTTTTTTTTTTTTTAATATCTAATAATACTGTTCTGTTTTCACTGTGTTACGGCTACTCCCCTTGGTCAATAATTCTGATTTCCACTTGTATTCATGAAAGAAGTGGGGAAGGGGGCTTACTTCAGAGTTGGTTTGAGTCAGTGGTTGGATGATGTCATCAAGAGCTGGGTTCCCTGTCATTGCTATGCTATGGGGTTTGATGGAGGAGCCATCTTTATCCTGGTACTCGCTGCCTGGTGATGGGAAGATGGCTAGCAACATTTCTGAGATGACTGGCTGCTTCTTTCTCCCAGCACAAGGAGGAGGGTCTCTGGAAGCTCCCATAGAAGAGTGAAAATACACCATCCTCCCCACCCCGACCCCACGCCAGGAAACCTCTCTTCCAGGTCTCACTGGCCAAAAGCGGGTTGTGTGTTTATCCCTGAAGCAAGCATCCTGTCAGGGAATGGGCTTAAGCTGCTGAACCAGACACTGGCCACAGGCCCGCTGCTAGCACCGGGATGGAGCTGGCTCCCCAAGTCGGTGCTCTACTCCTGGGAGACGTGTATACCTCCAAACAGTTCCAGAAAGTTGCCAAGAGAAGGGGATGTGAATAGTGAGAGAACAGCCACAAGAGGGATGAAGGTGCGGACACATATACAGCCTGGTGGACAGGTGGACACTGGGGTTCTATGGAGCAATGGTGTCATTTGGAGGGCTCCGAACATGCTACTCAAAACATAAATAAGTGAGTCACTACCAAAGACCCCCTGACCTGACCTATCTGCAGGAGACAGTCCTCAAGGGTCTTCTGCTTGGACAAACGTGACACCAGTGAAGGATGAGAGATGAGAAGGACTGGGGCATGTGCCGGAATGTCCCCTGTGGTGGATCTAAGGGTGGGAGCCAAAGGAAAGGATGCGAAGAACTTACTAGGGAAGTCCAGCTCCCAGGACACCTGCTCAGGAAGGAGCGCTGAGCCAACGCAGCAGGTGATTTGGAATGAATTCAGCTTCCTTTCTCTTCTAAAGCAATCCACCTTAATTTACGTATTGCAAACAGCATTGGAAAGAGCCTCTTAAGGATGATGGAAAAGCCATGCCTTCTGAACGAAGATTCCTCTCACCCTCTTTCCTCACCCCCTGTTTCTCGTCTTAGGTGGGCGGGAAGACTTCAGCCACTCTTGGGGTTGTTCCCAGGGAGGGGGAGGGGCTTGGGACCTGAGGGCAGAGAGATGCCGCCCCAGCGGACTGCGGAGGGTCCTTGGCGCGAAGGGCTCCGGCCTTGGGCTCTACTGCCCGGGCCAGCGGTCCCTGGGCGCAGACTCCTGGGTCCTCGCCTTGGGCACAGAGGCCCTGCGGGAGCCAAGACCCCGCCGGCCCATACAAGACTTGATCAGCGCCCCCAGGATCCCCCTCCTGAATCCAAACTCGACTCCTCGGGCCGCGAAGCGCCGCGACCTGCTCGGCCAGGGAGGAGTACGGCGGGAAATGCCCTCTCCCCAACCCAAAACTGCCCGCCGGGGACGGAAGCGGCCTCGGAACTCCCTCTGGGTCCGGCCAAGGTCCCGGCCGGGCTTTCCCTGGGGGAAACTCCTCCTCCCGCAGCCCCCTCCCTCGCCCCGATCCGCCCCGCCCGGGACAGCCGTTCCCGTCCGTCCCCTCCCCCCGCCCGAGGTGACCCGGGACCGGCGCTTGGGGGTGTCTCCCTGGGTACTCGGACACCGCCTCCCGGGATTAAAGCGAGAGCCGGGGAGGATCGGGGACTCGGCGCTGGGCAGAGGAAGACGCGAACCCGGCGGGGAGGCGGAGGAGGAGGAGGTGGAGGAAGGGTGAGGGGCAGGGAGCGCCGCGCCCCGGAGCTCCGCAGGTAAGCGGCTCGCGCCGTGGGTTCCCTGCGCAGGGCTGGGGGCAGGGGGTCCCGGGAGCAGGGGAGAACCTGGGCGCCCGGGAGCGACCTAGCCGCCGCCCCGCGCTGGGTGGGAGTAGCAGCAGGTGAAGCCAGGTGTGAGCAGCTCCAGCCCTGCAGGCGCGTCCTCCCACCAGCCGGCGCGCGGGGCCGAGCCGGGCAAGATGACCTCCGTGGGGCCTGGAGGGTTCCGCGCGCCTGGGAACCCCTTGGCGCGCCGGTCAGTGGCCTCTGGCTGACTCGTTGGCATCGCTTGCCTCGGGCAGGCTGCCCTGCGGGTCCTTAGCCAACTGGTCGGAGAAGAGAGTGCCTCCGGGTCCCTCAGGGTGGGTCCCCTCGGCGGGACCCGACTCAGCTCCACCTGCTTCTGCGGGACCGGGGATGCGCCTTTTCCCCTGGGGACGAGTGAGAGGGGGGAATTGTCGATTCGCTTCTTTGTTTCGGGAAAATCTCTGCAGTCCCGGAGTGCTACCTGAACTCCTTCTGCTTCTTGGTTCCCTCCCGAAGTGGGGAGAAACTGGAAACTCGCTGAGATGCCGGGAGCGATACGGGCGGCGCGGCGGGGACGGCAGGGACAGGCCCGAGGGACTCGGGGCGAGGTGCGAACCGCTCAGCGGCCCCGGGGAGGGACTGCCCACGGCCTGGGCCCCGTTGCCGCGACCCGGAGGCGATGATCAGAGCTGGGCCACCTGGGCAGCGGGCACCGGCGGGTGCCTCCCCCCGCCCCCGCCCCGGCCTGGAGGAGTGGTCTTGATCCCAAGGCGCGCACTTCCTGCCAGGGACGAGGCCGGGCACCCGGGCTCTGCGGTCCACCGCAAGCCGTCCGGCAGGACGCGGGACGGTGGACTGGCATACTAGCGCACCAGCCTGTCAGTGGGCGCCCTGCCCGCGGCTGCACGGGCCTTGCTGAAGAATTGCCTTATGGCCCCAAATTTCGTGCTTCCACTCCCCAGGGGGCCTGGTTGCTGGTGGCGAAAGACATTGGCTGGAGCCCCGGCATTTTCGTGCATGGAGCCTTGAGCCCATGCGGCCAAGGGCCCGCCTCGCTGGAGGGCACAGAACGGTGATTCTGAATCAAGATTACTGCCTCTGAGGCACAGGCCGCGCCGGCGAGCCTGGTCAGGTGGAATCCTAGTGGATCGCTTGAGACGGAAAGGATAGCCACCCGAGGTCCGCCTGGTGGGCAGGGGTCACCCAGGGCTCGGCCTCCAGGCTTCGAACCCCCAACCTCCATTCAAACAGGCGCGGTAGCCCCGGGGCTCAGGAAGGAAGGGGGCACGCAGGTGAAGCGCTGATCCCTGCACTCCTGTAGTGAGCCGCCCGAATAATGGAAAATTACAAAGGCTGCTAAGGAGAGTTCCAAGGTGTTTAGCAAACCTGAAGTGAGAGGAGGGTTGTTGACTTAGCCTGGGAGGTCGCGGAAGGCTCTCCAGGAAGTGAGGCTGGCGCCAACGTCTCCCAGAGAAGGGGTGGCGACTGGACGCGTGGGCAGCGCTTACCAAGGACAAGGAGCCTGGGGGAACCTGCGTTGCTGCTGGAGAGGGGGGCCTGGTGGGCCAGGTAGGGGGGAGCCCCCAGGGAGTCACTGGAGGGGCGCTCTTAGCTTCCTCAGCTTTATCATGTGGCGCCTGCCTGCGTCCCCCAACCCCACCGACCTTTACTGGACCAGTGAGGTCAGAATGAAAGGCCCCGGCACCACCAGGAAGCGCTGGACACAGGAGTCAGGGGGCTGAGGTGGGGGCCTCTGCCTGGAGATTGACCATCAACACCTCCCTCTCTGGTTTTAAAAGTATCAGCTGGTGAGCAGCAGGGCCCTTGGTTCTGTTCGGTCTCCAGCTGCATCTGCTACTGACACTGCAAGGTCAGCCCTCTAACAGGGATGTGTCGTTGTCTGGGGCCACTTCTAGGGCCTAGCGGAGTGCTTGGAGCTTGGCCCCTTGGTGCCCTGGGCTGCTCCACCCTGGCTCAGTCACCTTACTTGTAGGAGACACTTTGGCCACACTGGTACCATCACGATACCAGTGGATTGGCACTTTCTTCCAGGCAGGCATCATTCCAAGCTCTGTAGAATGGATTTAACTCAGTTGTGTGGAAATTGAGGCAGAGAGCTGAAATAACTTGCCCTATGTCCTGAGACCTGTAGGGAGAACTGGGGATGAAGGCTGGTCATCTGGTTCCAGGGAAGCTGAGTGAGGCCTGGACTCCTCATGTGGTCGGGGCTTGTCCCCAGACAGGGCTGGTTTCCCATCATCCAAGAGCAGGGGCCCCCTTGGGCTCCGATCTGCCCCCTTCCGGTGAGACCTGGGCAGGAGAGCAGGGGATGCTTCACTGGGGCGGCGCAGAGGGCTGACCTCCCAGGTGGTGGGGCTGCAGATGAAAATGTCCTTTAGGCAAGAAAGCCCAGAGACACGAAGAACGCTAAGTGGGTAGTGATAGTCATCATTCTGTAAGTGGCTGACCACTGCTCTGGGCCCAGCCGGGGGTGGGGGTCAACCAGGAAGTATAAAAGTGAGAGCGGTGGCTCTCAGCCTTTTCCACCTAAACCTGTGGCGGGAGTCCCGGGGGCTTTGCTAGCATTTGGGGTCATGGCCCTGCATCAGCCTCTGATGGAATAGGAAATCTCATTTTCTGAGCCTTCCAGAGAATTCCAGGTTTGGGAACCAGGGGTCAAGTCTGAGCCTTGGGCTTGGACGTAGAGAGGAAAGGCGACTGGGTCAACTTAGAGCCTGGTCAGCTTTGCTTACTTAGGGTGTGGACGCCGGCCCTGCTGGTGCGGAGGGTGGAGGAGGGGCACAGGTGCTCTTCCGCCTCTGCTGTTTTCACGGCTCTGGGTCTCCTGGGGTGGTCCTGCTTCCCACAGCTGCTCTTCCTGTCCCCTCCTTTACTTTCCAGGGGCCCTGCCCTTGGGTCTGCCCCAGGATGAGTCGAGTGGCCTCTGGGGATGGGGCGCACGCACAGGTGTCACATGCCTGAGTGCTGAGGTCTGAGTCGGGCCGGCCGGCCTTAGTGAGTCCCTTGCTAGCTGGGTGTTGGGGAGCACTGGCTCGCAAGTCCCCAGGGCTGCAGGCCTGGGTGTGGGGGAGGGGACTCCTGGTGCCCCCCGTGCCCTTGACCATCCTGGTTCCAGATCCACGTGGATTCTTGGGGAGTAGCCAATGGCTCAGCTGATCATGCAGGCAGTTCTGGGGGACACCCTAGAGGCAGAGCTTGAGGTCAGGAAGGAAGGGTAGATGATCTGAGACTTGGTTTGCCCCGGCCACTGGACAGAGGTCAGGCGAAGAGGATTGGGAGCGTGGAAATGTCGTGGGCAGCCTAAGAGGCACCGAGGGAGAATGGCAAACCCTGATTTTCTGATGGAGGTGTGGGCAGTTCCTTGGACTGTAAACACTGTGGAATTTGAAGAAGGAAGGTGACTTAAGCATGCTTTTTCTCTTGTTAGAGGTGAAGAAGGAGGGAAGGACTTGCTGTATAGGTGGAAACTCCAGTCATTTCGGTTGTGTGTACGGAGTTAAGCCATCAGGCATTGGTGCGGGGAGTTGGGGGTGCAGGAGGGGGTGAGGATGCAGAAATGCGATAAGAAAGCACGGAATGTTTGAAGGCACCAAGTGAAGGCTGGAAGCTGAGGCAGGGTCTGGCTGGACGGGGAGCTCAGTCAAGGAGGACTGGGAAGAGGGGCCGTGGCGAGCCAGTAGACGTTTGTTAGGAAAATATTTTCTAGTGACTCCGAATTGGCAGATGAAACTAAGGCCCGGTGTTAATGATCGCTTGCTGACGCGTGGCCCGGCGTTAGAGTCCCTTTAAGGCCCTTGCTTCCCGAGGGCCTTCCCGGCAGCGCGCACACCTGGCCTCATTTGAGACTGGATCTGAACTCCGGACGTGTGGAGTTCATTCTTCAAGTTCTAAATCACAGGGAATAAAGGAACATCATGTCTGGCCTCGCAGCTCGAGCCCAGTTTGGTTCTAGAATGTGCTTGAGAAACGATCTTCCAGGCCTGGAGCAAACTTTCCTTGGTTTGAGGAACTCTGTTTCTTCCAAAGCAACCCAGTCGATATTAAAACGTTCTCATTGTTGGAAACTTGGTTTCCCTGGATTGAGCTAAACCTGCCTTTCTGATATCGCTGACCATTTTGATGCTGGATTCAGAGTCTGCTTTCCACATGACAGTCCCTTAGCTGCCATCAGTATCTCATTACTGAGGGCTGCCGTGTGTTGGGGTCGGTGCTGGGACACTCACACACTTATCTGTTATGTCCATTTCACTGACTGACCTGGGCAGTTTCTTCCAACCTTAGACAGTGTCCTTTGCACATTGTCCCTCCTGGAGGGACCGGGCCCCTCTCTGGCCCACCTGTCACAGCGGCATGCAGTCAGTTTTGTGTACCTGGACCTGTGAGGTCACCCGCATCCTCAATTTGGAGGCTGTTTTTTTTTTTTTTTTTTCAGGTGCAGGCTTTCCAGCTCTCTCTCTCTTAAATTTCATCTTACTCATTTGGCCTTTGGGATACCTAAAAAAAAAGGGAAGACTTTCTTTGTATGGTACAAAGCTAGATTTTTTTTAAAAAAAACAAAGGACCAGACCCAATTCCTGCCCTAAAAAGTTTGCAATCTCATTTGGACAATGAGGCATTCATAGAAAAAGAGACCTGGATGAGGCAGGCAGGGCCTCTCCGGAGCTGGCGTGCCCGCCCCGCTGCCCTGTGCCGGTCGCTGTGCGTGCCATTTCTCTGATCGCCTTAGCCTTGTTTATATTGAACTCTTCCTTAAACCCACCACTGTCTGTTAGCTTTCCTCTAGCAGCGCATTTTATCCCCAACAGTCGAGAGCATCTTTACGTATAATGTGATTTTATGCAGTGGTTGAGGTGTCAGTGATCCACTGATCATCCGTCTGCTCATTGGGTAGGGAGTGTCTGTTGCTCCTGCTTGCTGTGGAGTTTGAAGAAGGGGTACCGAATCTGAGGTCAAGGAAGCAGCGTGGGGGGACTCACAGCCCATCACACCTCATCATACTGCCAACATCTCAAGGCACCTGGAGGGCTCAATTCAGGAGCATGTGCATGAATGGCGGTGTGTGGAGGAGTCAGTGGAGCCTTCATTATAGGGGAAATTCCTACCCCTCTATGTGAGTCAGTGTCTATGAGATTGACCTCATTTGTGTTGGTTTAGTAGTTTTCAAAATAAGCCTCCAGTGTGTTCTGAGATCAGAGGAGTGATAGCGCACGAAGAGACTCCTCGGATTTGGAAATAGTTTCATTACATCAAGGGGTGCAGGAAGGAGGGATGGCCGGCAGGTGACTCGAGGCATGAGTCAGCTCCCCCGAAGGAAAGCCAGAGTGGACAAGACAGCCGTGTTCCGTTGTGTGACTCAGGTGGACGGCGTTGGAGCAGGGCCTTCCCCGGAACAGAGAGGGGGCGGAGCTTCGGCTCGTGTTCTCTCTGTCACTTCAAGGAGAGGTGCGCCATTAAGACTGGCTTTCACGAATCAAGGGCAGTCACCTGTGTCCTTTAACAGATGGGACAGAACATTCGAGAAGCAGTGTTGTCTCTCACCATCCAGGCTGTCTTGCCCCTTTCAGGGACCAGTTAAAGAGACGTGCTGCCTTGTGTGGGCCTGGAATGGCTGGTTTTGAAGATGAGCAGCACAGAACGTGCTCTCCTGGTCTCCTTGGACAGCGGGGCATCTCCCGTTGGATCCAGTTCCCAAGGGAGACGCTTCTCCCTTCTTTCCTCTTTGGCCACAGGGAATCAAAGGCAGCACGACTCGCACCTTCTCTCCCAAAGTCCGTGGTGGCGGGTCTGGGCGCGGCCGGTGCTCTGGTTCTAAGGCTCTATGGGCTGTGGGGTCGCTGGATGAGATAGGATTGTGCTGCGATCACTGCTGGCTCCTGGGCTTATACTGGGCCATTCATGGCCACGGCCCCCTGGTGCCCCTTCCTCCCCTGGCTTCCTGGTCTCTAGCTGTTAGGGATCTTGAATGAACAGAAAGCATGGATTTCAAGCACTGATTCATTCCTCCCTTCAGAGGGCTCTTAAACTGGGAAAGCAGCCAGTGGTATCGAATTTTCATTTCCTGAAACTTCAACCAAACCTATAACTGGTGAGATAGCTCAGGGGCACGGGGAGCTACCGCCTGAGGGCAGAGAAAGCAGAGGGTGAGAATGCCAACCAGGGCAGGTCTCCCTTGAAGCTGATCTGAGGAAGGTGGAACTTTTCTGCTCAGACTAGAGGACTGCGCTGCTGTCAAGTCTCGGGACCCTCTCTCTTTACAGAGCAGACGTGGGAAAGGTTATTAATATGCCATAATCACGTCCACTTACAGGCTGAAACGTCATGTATGTTCTAAATTGTGATCTCTTCCTCCTATACACAGATCAGGTTTCTTTCCTCATACCCAGCAGGGTGTTGACTCTTTTTTCTAGTCTTAAAAAAAAATCACAAAGCTATCAGTACGAACTGGTCCTTTTATCTTTATTTGAAGAGTTAATAAATGAGCCGGTGCATTTTTCTTGTGACTTGTTCAACAAGGTCTCCCAAGATTAAACAGCCATACTCAATATTTTTATTTATAGCAAGTTGATGTTGGTTTGTTTTTTTTTAAAGTGTAATGAGTCAAATAATAACTTTGCTCGGGAGGCAGAGGGGCAGAGCCGGCTGGCACCGGCTCTGCTGCGTTTGGGCTCCACTGGGTTTTCAGAGCTGGCGGATTTTGTGTCGGCATCTCAAGATCATTTTCCAGATGCAAATCTTAGAATCTGCAAATGCTCCAAATGAGGCCCACCCTGCCTCTGTGGGCTCTTCAACATGTATCAGCTTTGCGATCACTTTTATTTAGCGAAAACATACGGAGCCCTGCCTGTGTCCCAGGCACTCAGAACTTCACTGTCAGCTCGTTTTGCTTCCCTGACAACCCTAGAGCGGCTGCCAGTGTCAGCCCCCTTTGCACAGGAGGACGCCAAGGCTCAGAAGCCCCATCTGACCTGCCCAGGTCTCAGCCAGCCAGTGCCTGAGCAGGGTCTGGACCCGGGGTCTGGTCCCCAAGGTCGAGGCTGCCGCGCTGCCCCCTGCTGTTTGAGCACCTGCTGTGTGCCGGGCACCTTGTGGGGAGAACCTTCACGCCTGATCTGGCCGGCCTTGAGGCCTCGAAGCCTCGAAGCCCAGAGCTTTCTTCTCTCTGGGGACGCGGCCCTGGGGGCACGTGATGGCAAAGGCAGCCGGGAGCAGAGGACAAATGCCGTCCCTCGCTCGTGACAGGAGAGTGACGTTGGACGGGCTTTGCTATGAGGCCCCTCATGCCGAGGTCTTCCTAGCTACTGATGTTAGCTGTTCACAGAAGTCGGCAAACGAGGTGACTGGAGCTTTCTTGTCACTACCGATAACCTTAGAAACCACCAAAACGCTTAGTTCTGAATTTCTTTCTTTTCTGGGTTTGGGGTAGGAAGTGGAGGAGCCAGTGGGTGTGAATGTGTTTTAAGGAAACTTTTTTTTAACATAACGTGTTTATGAACATCGAGGGGATTCCATACGGCTTCTCTGAAAAGTCAGGCGTGCCTTCCACCTGGGACTAAGCCCTACACCGCCCGCGCCACGGTGGGGCGGCGGCTGCTCCCTGGGCCCGAGGATGCTCCGCGGGGACGAGCCACAGCCCCGGTGTGCGAGGCGTCTGCCTGCACCCTCGCGCTAAATCCCCACCCAGGCGAGCCAGTGTGATGTTACATGCACCTCTGTCCAAGCTTCCAAGAGGTCACCTGCCCAATGACTCCCCGGACGTGGCACTGCCGGGAGTTGACCCTGGGGCTTTGCCCTCCCCTCCCTGCTGCCGGACTCAATGTCCTCTCAGTCCTTGTGCGTGTATGTCTTCCCCGGATGCTCCTTTGGGTGGAGGTGACGTTGGGGAAGTCTGGGCTTCCCGGTGAGGCCTGCTCAGTGCAGCAGGCTCTTGACTTAAGGACCAAGCAACTGGATCCCCGTCTTTTTCAGGCGGGGCAGTTGCGGCAGGAAGAGGTGGTGAGGTGAAGTTTAAGGTGACCGCACAAAGCTGTCGTGGTTCTGGAGAGACGTTCGCCCAGAACGTCCAGTCCTTTCCTGATTCCTCTTCCGCACACTCACCGGCGTGGAAGTAACAGTCTTGCCCTTCCATCTTCTAGGTCACCTTGAACGTTCCAAATACCTGCCTTTCCCTGATGCTGCTGATAAAGTCAGCATGGCGCTAAACTCAGTAAGTGCTTAATTATTAGCTTCCTGGCCTTTCCTCTGCTCCCTGTTCCTTCTGTTGCTTCCAGCGGTGTGTGGGGGTCAGCATTTTAAGAGCTGCTTGCAGGGAATGCCTGTGCTCCAAGGCTGCTCTGAAGGCATTCTCGGGGTTGGGGCTGAGCAGGAAGGGGTGGGAGGGGAGGCCAGGTGGCAGTTGGACAGATGGGGGTCTCGGAGCTGCTGGGGGGGTGGGTGATGTGATCCCCCGGGGCCTCTTCTCTTCCACTCTGAGTGAGGGTGGAGCAGGGGACAGGGGTGGGGCAGGGGACAGAGAGAGGCAGAGGGAGTGAGTCCCCTGGAGGAAAGTGTGCGGGATCCCCCGGCCAGCGGACCACAGTGTGGCCTTGCTTCCAGGTGGGCTGGCACAGGCCACGGTTGAGTCGGACACTGCGCTGACCGCCCCTCAGCCCTCCCTGAGACCCTCCCGCAACACACACTTTGGCGACAAGTGCAGTGCCTTTATTCTCCATCATACACACATCACTGACTCACCTTGTACCTGCGAGTGAGCGCATTAAATAAAGCATTAATAACAGAAATCTGTGGTTAACAACAGAAGTTTTCCGTATCTTCTATCTGGAAAACAAATCTTTGATTTCCTCACCCCTGCACCTGGTGGGATTTCTTTTCACCGGATCCTTTTCAAATGTCAAGTCCAGGGCACAGGCGTTCACAGGGACAAAGCGCGGGGCTTGCTGTGACCTTCCTGGGAAGGACAGTGTGTTCTTAGAGGCCAGCGCCTGTGCGGTGGTGGCTGTTGGTGGTGTTCTTTGCCTCTGGCACCATCATTTAGATTAGAGATTACATTTCATTTTCCTTTTCTGTTGCTGCTCTGGTTTAGAGTGTAATCTCTGGACTTTTGAAGGAGCCCGTTGGTGAGTTATTAAGCGCCTGTTTGGCTCAGTGGTTTACAGCCACACTCCCTGGAGGCCCCTTTAAAATTCTAAGCACTTCATTGCTTTTAGTCAACAAGAGACAAGGGGCAAAATTAATGGGTGAGAAGTTGTCTTGCACAGGGACACTCAGACCAGGGGGCAACCGTGGCCTCCCAGAGTGGCCCAGCCAGTGGGCAATCCAGGGGGCCTGGGGAGGGCGAGGTCACAGGCTGCTGGGGTCCAGGGGGGCCTCTGGGGGCGGGGTCTTGAGGGGTAGGTCTGGAGAGGGCAAGTTTCAAGCAGGCAGAGTGGGAGGAGAGGGCTTTCTAAGAAGACAGAAGCCAGTCGAGAACGGGGCTGTGCGGCTGGCTGGCTCCCTCCACACTTCTGGGTGGACACGCTGCACCCCAGAAATTCCACTCCCAGGGGCGGAGTTGCTGAGCACACTCTCCACACAGTCGCAACTGCTGTAAGGTTGCTCACAGCAGTGGAGCTGCTAGCAGCCCCACCAACACACACAGAATGTAAACCCTTCAGGTAGATTTCTTAACCTCTGTCACTCACATTCCTGGCTGCAAAATGGGCATATTGATCACCTTAGGGGGTCACGGTGTCATGCTAGGGGTTCTGGTCAGGTTTCCAGGAGACCATGAGTGCAGACGCCCCGCAGCGGCAAGCTCTCAAAGGTCAGCGGTCACTGTTCTCATTACAGTGCTGGTCTTGCTAGTTCGTAACTTGGCAGCCCATCCTCAGGGCATAGGACATGACTCACTCTCAGACTTCTACGCATTTTTTCTTGAGTTTGTTACAAAGTCTCAGTGTCAATTTAAAAAAATAGTAAACAAACACAAAACAAAAACTTGCCAATTAGTTGAAAACGTGCTGGTTAGTTTATTTTAGGTGAGGTCAGTGTTCGGCATAATGGAAGATGCCCTCGGGGAACCTGCGGCTCTGTCCCAGGGCCTTGTCTGAGTGCGACGGGCTGTGCAGTCACCCGTCTGGGTGTTAGGATAATCAGTGTTTACATCGTTCATCCTTCTCGTTGTTCAGGGATCACCACCAGGAGTCGGACCTTACTATGAAAACCATGGGTACCAACCCGAAAGCTTCTGTCCTCTGAGGCCCTCTGCGGCCCCCAGCGCCTACATGGTGTATCCGGCTCAGTATTACCCGCCTGCGGTGCCCCAGTACACCCCGAGGGTTCAGACGCACACTTCGACACCCGTCATCCGCATGCAGCCCAAACCTCCGTCGGAGACAGTGTGCACCTCAAGTAGGTCCCCTTTTGCATGTATTTCCTCTAACGGAACCCGGGCCTTGGGTCTGCCTTCCCCGGGGGGCCCTCTGCTCCCCCTGGCTCTGCTGCCGGCTCTCCTCTGCCTGTCGGGTGGGTCTGTCCCAGGATCCTCTCGCCTCTCCCCCGCTGCATCAAAGCTGCGGCCCAGGTCTCGCCTCCGGCCTGGGGGATGCCCGGCTGCAGAGACCTTCATCTCCCGTTATTGCTCGTGTGCCAGCTTGGCCAGTACCACCCAGGGGGGGTCTTTCCAGCCAGGTTTCCCTGAACTTTTTGCCGGTTCATCTTGAGCAGATGGTAAGCCCCTGGCACAGGAATAAGCGAGCCAACCTTCCTTCGTGGTACTGATCCCTGAACACGTGCTCAATGAGTATTTCGTGTTTGGTGAATGAAGTGGCTGGTGCGGCTGTCGCACAGAAGCAGCCACGACATTTGTCTTGGCTGTGAGGATCTTGAGGACAGACCTGAGCGGCCGAGGAGGAGGGCTGAGGGATCAGAGGTCGCGTGTCCTCGCCCATCACCTTAATTCCACATCTTTCTTGTTTCATTCGTCTGTCTCCTTTCCCTCTGACCCTGCTGCCCCCCCCTTTTAGTGCAGGCTCGCTTCCACGGCAGGAGCCGCGCAGGCAGGACCGGCAGAGCGGGGGCCTGCACAGCGCGCTGGTTCCAGCACAGGGCTAGTGCCGGGGCTCGCTCAGTGAGCACTTGCACTGATAGGGTTTTTATTTTGTGAGATATGCATTCAGACACACACAGCTCATGCAGTTAAAGATGAATGGCAGGTGGATTTCCACGCCACCATAGCGGCAGTGGGTCATACCTGCGCTCTCTGAAGCCCCCAGGGCCCCCCAGACCTCTCCCATGCTTCCTGAGTGCCTTCACTCCTGTATTTCTGCCTCCAGTCTGGCCTCTGTCCCCCTGACGCTTCACAGGTGGCCCTTCCATCCTTCCTTCTCCCCACTGCTACTCTCTTCCATCCTTGCATTTTCTACCCCTTAAGGGTCCTTCCTCCTTAATCACTCCTGCTCCTTTCCTCTGTGGCTCTCTTTCCCTCCATCAGTTTCTTTCAAATCAAGGAAACGCTCGTCTCTGCACTTATGTCCTTCTGGCAGTGGCTGGGTAGGTTGAGTCTAGTGACTCCTAATTGGGGCAATTTTGACCCCCAGGGACATTTGGCATTGTCTGGAAACAGATTTGCTGTTATAAATTGGGGGAGTGATACTGGCATCTCCTGGGTAGGTACCACTGACACTGCTAAACATCGTACAGTGTGTAAGATGCCCCCTGACCAAGAGGGACCCAGCCAAGACGCCAGTGCTGCCAAAGCTGAGGACTCCTGGCCTCAGTCCACCATGAAGGTTGGAGGCAAGCCAGGCTGAGGAGGGTTAAGGATTTCCTGATAGGGGCATCTGCCTCCCCAAGAAAGAATACCAAGGGTGGTCAGAAAAACCAAGGGTCCTCTTGAGGTCAGCATTTTCAAAAGGGGGTGCTCAGACCAGTGACTGTCCAATCCAGGTGCACAAGAGGGTCCCACTTGCCTAATAGGCACATTTCAACTTTTCTGGGGGAAAATGTGGTGATGACAGAGAGTGGGACAGGCGTGTATAAATCCCTCATCTGTTGCTTCATAAGGAAAGACTATGAGCCTACGTGGATGACTTTGCATGAAAAAACTGCCCTTTAAAAGCTAGCTTAGTGACCACACTTAAACTTTAAAACACTTCATTGACTTCTATAGAAACACATACTTTTTATAAGTGTGATGTTTGCTCTTGGAAGTATTTTTTTTTTTTAACGAATAGACATTCTTTAGAGTAGTTTTAGGCTTACAGAACAAATGAGGAGGGAGTTCCCATGAGCCCTCTTCTGTCCGCCCCACATTTCCCTTTGCATCTTGCCTAAATGTGTCACATTTGTTACAATTGATGAACTGATATTGAAACATTGTTATTAACTAAAGTCCATAGCTTTATATTAGGATTACATTCTTCTTGCTGGATATTCTCTAGGTTTTGATGAATGTATAAGAATGTGTCCAGGATAGCAGTCTCCCTGCCCAGGAGATCCTTGCTGTGCTGCCGGCACATCCCGCCCCCCAGCCCTTGGCAACCGCTGGGCTTACTGTCCCCATCGTGTTGCCTTTTCCAGAATGTAGAGTGGGAAGCCTGTAGCCTGTCAGAGCCTTGACAGTATTTTGCAAGTTACTTAAGTGGCACAAATTCAAGGGAACTCCATCATGAGTACAAGGAACATGAAATTTGAGAGTCTGATTTCTAAGAAATTCAACCACTAAATTGTGTCCTCACTTCTTTTCCTCCAGAGACTAAGAAAGTGCTGTGCGTCACCCTTGGCCTGGGGGCCGTCCTAGTGGGAGCAGTGCTGGCTGCCGTCCTGCTCTGGAAGTTCAGTAAGTGCTGAGGAGCTGCCCTGAGCCGGAGAGGGCCAGGTCGTGGGGGGCTGGCCCTTCCGCACCTCTGCTCTCTGGGCTGGGGGACCACCCACAGTCCCTCTTGAAGTTTCCCACCTCTTGCCTTCTGTTTGGTTACGTGATGCATGAATAATCTTCCTCAAAAGCAGCCAATCTTGTCTGTGTGCTTCACTGTAATCTGTGGTTTGTCAAGATCCCATATGCTTTGTGTGGCATGGACACACGGGAGAAGCGTGTGGCACTTACCCTGTGCTTTGGGGCACTAGGTGGCACCTGGCATTCGTGAGCATGGTTACCCCACCTGGGGCCACACCTGGTCCCTGTATCTCAGTGTTCAGCGGTGGCTCCCCGGGCCACCTCCTGTAACCCAGTGCGGGTCTCCTCCATCAGCCCGGGGCAGCGTTTGTGGATTGCAGGACTCACCTGTGTGGCAGAGAGGATGGGGGCATGCTGTCCAGATTCAAGGCTAGGAGTCCTTCCCTCCGCCCGGCAGTAACGGACCCGAGGGGCTCGGCGTTGCTGATGGCCAGCCCCGGTTCCTTTGATATATGCAGTCCATGCAGTCGGCGAGGGCTCATCCCCTCCTTTCAAAACAAAGGAGAGGAGCTGACTTCCTCTCATCACGTGGGCGCTGGGAGGTCTTCTTGGTTTCTCAGCCTGACGGGCACCTCCCTCCCATTTCTCTGCAAGAGGAGAGCAAGTGCTCGGCGTCCGGGATGGAGTGCGGCTCGTCAGGGACCTGCATCAGCCCCTCTCAGTGGTGCGACGGCATCCTGCACTGCCCCGGCGGCGAGGACGAGAACCAGTGTGGTGAGTGGGAGAGGACCGCTCCTCCTGGGCTCCGGGCTCCGGGTGTGCACTGGAGGTGCGGCCGCCAGGCTGGGAGTGATGGTGCGGGGCCCGCGTCCAGCACGGCGATCGCTCCATCGCTGCATTCCTATCTGGAGGCTGAGCCATGCATCTAAGCCAGGTTTTCAGATGAGGAGACAGGCTCAGAGTGGGTGAGCTGCCGCCCGACATCGCACAGCCGGGGTCCGGGGAGGGAGAAGACAGCCCAGGGCCAGGCCAGCGTGTGCACCCAGCTGCCACAGGATGTCATCTCTTGGCAGTTAAAGTGAGCAAACTGTTTAAAAGATAAAGTTGGGAGTGTGCTGTGCTTTTTTCTTTAAAAAGATTTTTTTTACGGTAACTACGTTTGTTTATTATTTAATGGAGGCACTGGGGATTGAACCATGGACCTCATGCATGCTAAGCACTTGCTCTACCGCTGAGCCGCACCCTCCCCACGCCTCGCTATGTGTTTTCTAAACAAGCTGAACTTAGAGCGATCTGTTGTCACAGGTGGGCACCTCTTCTGCTTCTATAATTTTCTATTAATTATTTCAGGGGTGGTAAAGTCCTGCAAAGGGGAAATTGATTCTTGAGTCCGAGGGCTGCGCTAACATCCACCGATGGCCGTACCAGAGCCTGAAGTCCGCTGTGTGCTCTGGGAGCCGATAGCACTTAATGCAGGTGGTGCCAGAGAACGGCCGTGCTCGTGGGACCTGCAGGAACCTGCAGCTCCCGCCCCGGGAGTGTTTACACTTGTCAGTGGCTCACTCACTCCCTAAACTGTCAACGGAGTGCCTTGCCTTTATTTTGGTGATAATATATTTGTCACCATTTTCTTAAGTAAAGGAGGGAGCTTTTGAGATTGAGCAGTTGTGGTTAACATGTCAGGTGATTTTCCTGCACACGCGCGTGTGTCAATAATCTCCAGCCAGACAAACACGTAGTGTTCCCTGGAGAGACTTTCTCGCTCTCTTCTTAGTATTGAAGTTGTATTTGTTTAAATACTTTGAGTCCATGTGCTCAAATAGATCAAAATTCAGAAAGTCTCTAAGGGTGTGCAGTGACAAATCTCATCTCCCCACTTCCCTTACACACACACACACACACACAACACACACACACACAAATGCACTCACATACCATGAGACAATAGAAAATACATGCTGGTCTCCACCCCTACTTCCCGGCCCGGAGCTCCTGGAACCCTGGAAATTTCTAAGTGACAAGAGCACCAGGAGCATCATTTGTCCCAGCGTCTGGTCCCTTCCTGACACAGGACTCCTGAAACCCTTGTCACTCCCTGGGTGACAGGCGTGTCCTTTGTTCTAACGAGGTGACTCTGGGTGGCTCCTGGATGGGGGCTGATCGCCACAAAGAACAAGCCGTGGTTAGAAGCTTAGAACTTGCAGTCCTGCCCCTCGTTCTCGAGAGGGGCAAGGGCTGGAAACGGAGTTAATGATTGACCGTGCCTACGGGATGGAGCCGCCACGAAACCCCAGAAGTGCAGGGTGGGGAGCTTCCGGGTTGGTGACCACGTGAAGGCCTGGGGAGACAGGCGCGCCCAGAGAGGGCGCAAAGCCCCTGCCCCTCCCCCTCCCCACATGCCCGCCACACGCGTCTTTTCCTCTGCAAGTTCACCTCTGTCCTTCCCCACGTTCCTTTATAATAATCTAGTGAACAGAAAGTGAACGGTTTTCCTGAGTCCTGTGAGTCACTCTAGCAAATTAATCGAACCTGAGGAGGGGGCCGTGGGACCCTCTGACTTACGGCTGATCAGTCAGAGGCACAGGTGACAACCTGGACTTGGGACGGGCATCTGAAGTGGGGAGCAGTCCTATGGGCCTTAACCTGTGGGATCTGATGATCTCGCCAGGTAAAGAGTGTCGGAATTGAGTTAAATTGCTGGACACCCACTGGTGTCCCCGAGAATTGCTTGTTACGGGGTAAAAGCCGCCCACGTTTGGTGATCAGAAGTGTCAGGAGGAGAGTGTTCCGCATGAGCAGTGAAGGGACGCACGGGAGACAAGGACTCCAGGAGGAGGAAGAGCTGGGTTGTTTTACCGTCACACACGTGTGTGCTCACACGCGCGCGCACACGCCTGTTCACTAACCAGTCATGTTTTCCCCTTGGGGGCAATTAAAAGAGCATCTTGTTTGTGCAGGTTTTGCACCAGAAGTAAATACATGTTTGCATTCTTGATCTGCTCGTTTCCCAGTGGTTGTTACCATCCGGCTGATTCCGCAGTACTGGCCACACATCCTCAAAGTCATTATCCGCCCAGACCCCAGCCTCCCGTTTCCCTCCGCTGCCCTCTCCGCGTTCCTTTGCATGGAACACCGAGCAGTTTCGCGTGTACAGAAAATCGAGCAGACAGCACAGAGCTCTCTTGTCCCTGTTTTTAACATCTTGCATTGAGTGGTTCGTGCGTTGTAAGTGATAAGTCAGTATCCATACATCCTTTTTTTCTTTTTATTTTTTTAATATTCTATTTATTTTATTATTGTGTTAATTATCTTTTTGTGGGGAGGAGGTAATTAGGTTTATTTATTTTTAGAGGAGGTACTGGGGATTGAACCCAGGACCTTGTGCATGCTAAGCATGTGCTCTACCACTGAGCTATACCCTCCTCCCTTTTTTCTTTTTTTTAAATTGAAGTATAGTTTACAATGTTGTGTCAGTTTCTTGTTCACAGCATCATGTTTCAGTCATACATATACATACATGTTCGTTTTCATATTCTTTTTCATTATAGGTTACTACAAATTATTGACTACAGATCCCTGTGCTATATAGTAGAAATTCGTTGTTCATCAATTTTATATATAGTAGTTAGTATCTGCAAATCTTGAACTCCCAATTTACCCCTTCTCACCCCCTTCCCCCCGATAACAAGCTTGTTTTCTATGTCTGTAGGTCTGTTTCTGTTTTGTAAACAATTTCATATGTGTCTTATTTTTTAGATTCCACATATAAGTGGTTTCGTATGGTATTTTTCTTTCTCTTTCTGGCTTGCTTCACTTAGAGTGAGGATCTCTAGGTCCATCCATGTTACTGCAAATGGCATTATTTCATTCATTTTTATGGCTGAGTAGTATTCCGTTGTATAAATATACCACGGCATCTTTATCCAGTCATCTGTCAATGGACACTTAGGTTGTTTCCATGACTTGCCTATTGAAAATAGTGCTGCTGTGAGCATTGGGATGCATGTTGATACATTATTACTGACAAAAAGTCCTTAGTTTACATTGAGGTTCATTCTTAATATTGTGGACAAATGTCTAACGTACTTAAACTTGGACAGTAGGTTTGGACAGATGTATAAAGACATGCACCCATCATTACAGTATGGTACAGAGTAGGTCCACTGCCCTAAAAGTCCTCTGAGCCCCGCCCATTCACCACCAAGCCCCCCGAGTAACACTGATCGTTTTACTGTCTCCATGCTTTTGCCTTTTCCAGAGTCACAGAGCTGGCATCACACAAAGGGCAGCTTTTTCAGATTGGCTTCTTTTACTTAGACACATGCATGTAATGCCTCCATGTGTCTTCGTGGTTCGAGGGCTCATTTCTTTTTAGCACTGACTCATAGTATGCTGTCTGTTTACCACTCACGTGGTGTATGGACCCACTCCTCACGGAAGCGTTAGGACAGGATCACACCAAGGCCAGTCATCCCGTGGAGGAGTGAGCCCAGACATCAGGCTGGCCGTCCAGGGAGTCGGGGTCACCGAGGGGAGGCGAGAGTGAGCCCGGGGAACAGCCCGGTCCTCCCCTCACACTTAAGCCCACGTGCATCGCCCCCAGCCACAAAGCGGCATTTTCACGCTGGGACTTCCCAGAGGTCGTGCCACACAGAGCACGTCATTCGGCACCTCGCCGTCTTGTGCGCAGTGCCGTCTTCTGGATCGTTCATGTTAACGCAGGGCGCACTGGTTAACCCTCAAGTGTGCAGGACTCCCTCTGCGAAGAAGACACAAGGTGTTTCCCCCACAGCACGAAGAGTCTCGGAATTCTGCAGGAGGAGGGAGGGGGTGGGCAGGGAGGGGGCTTCAACTATATTTATAATGTTTTATTTCTTTAAACAAAGAGTTGGGTTGTTGTGGCAAAATGTTAATGAAGTTAGAGGCAGAGCTTTCCAAAGGACTCAGCACATCCCCGGGAGTTCTCTGTAGGGCCGAGGGGTCAACCTGCTGCTCAGAGTGATTGTCTAAAAGTGTTTTTCAAAAACAAATGAAAAATCCATAAAACCAAACAAAAAAACACTTTTTAAAGCCTCTTCATCTTATTCATTTATTTTCTTAAGAAACACTTTTATAATACATGCATAATTCGCAGGCCATAAAGCCAACCTTTTATTTAATTAATTTAAGTGAGGTACCGCCAGTTGCAACGTGTCAATTTCTGGTGCACAGCACAAGGTCCCAGTCGTGCATTTGCATGCATATGTTCGTTTTCATGTTCTTGTTCATTAAAGGTTATTATACAGAACATAGTTCCCTGTGCTCTACAGAAGAAACTTCTTAAGCCAATCTTTTAAACGGCTCAGTCCGGTGGTTTTTTTTTTTTTTTTTTTAAGTGGAGGCACTGGGGAGAGCACCCAGGACCTCGTGCACGCTAAGCGCATGCTCTACCACGGAGCTGTCCCCCTCAGGCCAGTGGTTTTTATCTATTCACAGAAACTGGCAGCATCAGCACAATCGTTCTAGCACATTCTCTTCATCTCGTAAGGAAATCTCAAGCTCTTGCCCCCGACCCCCCTCCTGTGTCCCCCTAGGCCCTGAGCAACCACGAGTCTACTTCCTGTCTCGTGCGTGTTCCTGCATGTGGTGTGTGTCAGCGCTCACCCCCTTTCATGGACGAATAATTCATGTTCCATTGTGTGGGCACCATCTTTTGTGCGTACACCTGTTGATGGACATCTGGGCTGTTTCCACCTGTGGCTCTTGTGAATAACGCGCCCAGGAACATTTTTGTACCATGTTTGTTTTGTCTGAATACTTGTCTTCAGTTCTGTTGGGTGAAGGGCACATTTTTTTTTGCCGGGAAAGGCTGGATTCTCAGCACACCTCATGAATGTGGTCAGAGTCTCGGGAAGAGGGAGCCCTGCACGCCCCCTCCCGAGCCTCTGTGTCCTCGGGCGGGAGGGGCTCGCCCGTGGCAAGACCACGATCTGAAGCTCATGAGCATCTCCCTTCCGCAGTGCGCCTCTACGGACCCAACTTCATCCTTCAGGTCTACTCACCTCAGAGGGATTCCTGGCACCCCGTGTGTCAGGACGACTGGAGTGAGAGCTTCGGGAGGGCCATGTGCCAGGACCTGGGCTACGGGTGAGTTTGCAGCCCCCCACCTCAGAGGTGGGGCCGTGACGGTGACAGGCATAGAAACGCCAGAAGAAGGACCAGTGCTTCCCCCTGCCCCTCCCTGGCAAAGCCAGGCTGCGGACACCACAGACCCTTGTCTCCATCCCGCAGCTGCTCCGGGAAGCCAGCAGGGAAACGTGTCCCACACCAGCCCCCTCCACGGCGTCTCCCAGCTCTGCCTCCTCCCGGGCCTCCATCCGCCCCGGCTGCTCAGGGCTGTCCAGTGCTGTGATCACCATGGTCCGGGGTGCTGGCTGAGGGCCTTGGGTGGCTCATTTCCTGAGAAGCCTCTAGGCAGAGTTGAGACCTGGACTTCGTTTGTCTCTTTGATCGGGGCTGGGGCTGGGGGGCAAGCAGGGAGGCTGCGGGGGAGGTCAGAAGGCACAGGTCCCAGTGACCTTCCCTGCATGCGTGCAGGAGACGTCGAAGGCTTCTGCACAAGAGAGAACTGATCATCAGACTGATCCGTAAGAGCATTCACTCCTCATGCAGCCACCAGAGGAGGTGGGAGAGGGAGGTGGGAGGGCCCCTCCCTGGGGTCCCAGTTAGCTGCAGATGCCTGGCAGCCGTCTGGCCTCCCAGAGGAAGGCTGTGTGATTTCACTGCCTCCTTTTCTTCCTTGGGGGTATCCCTGTGTGACTTCTGTGCAATTCTAGGGTATTCCCTGTATGCCAGTTTTCAAAATGAATTACCACTCCACAAGAGGCTGGCTTCTTAGTGAAATACTTCAAAATGCCATCCCCCCAAACTGTAGCACATGGCACCATGACTGACAGTGAGACCCCAGCATGGTTCAGGATCTGTGTTCTGTAACAGCATTTTCACATCTGTAACTTGGCTCATTCACAAGGCCTCACACACCCTTATCTTCACTGCTTCTTCATCCTCATCCAGATTAGGTCAGACGCACGACTGCTGGAGGAGTTTCACTTGACACTTCAGGGTCATCAGCGGGAAAGATGGTTATCAGGCAGTGTCACTTGATTGGAACTTATGGTTTTGTTTTTCAAAATGCTGAGATGTCCTTCTTAATCTGAACGTCATGCAAGAGAAGGATTACGACACAGCGTAGGATCTGCGTAGGATTTGCAAATGCTTACAACAGAACCATTATTTTAAGCAAGATTTTCTATCTTTTTTAGGAATAGTTTTTATTCTAGCCAAGGAGTAGCGGATGACAGCGGGGCCACAAGCTTTATGAAGCTGAACATCAGTGCCAACAACATCGATCTCTATAAAAAGCTGTACCACAGGTATTTCATTTGGTGGTTTCTCGTTTCCTTCCAAAAGTTTACAGGTAGAATGAGTGGGAGACATCGGGGGGGGGTCACTGTCGGAGTTTGGTTTCTCTGCTGCAGTCGTGGGTTTGGCGTGGATTCTCATGGGGAGGATACAGGACCCGTCGCTCTGGCAGCTCTGGGCTCGCTCTTGGGAAGCGGCCAGGTGTATCTGCCATCTTGTTTGTGCCGTCTGCCCTCTGTGGTGTTGGGTAACACTGCAAAACTGAGATTCTTCTTCCCTGATTTTCTTGGCTCTCCAGACATTAAAGAAGGGCCTTACTATGTGTCTGGATGTGGGTCTACGAATCCGAAAGAATGTCTCGAGGTCCCAACCCAGGTGACCTACTTACTCATCCTGGTTTGCCCAGGACTCTGCTGGTTTCACACTAGAAATCCTACTTCCGAGGCGTGCCCTGAGCCCCAGGTAGCAGGGGCGGTTGGTCCTCAGCTTCAAGACGTAGCTGTCAGACGGTGCTGTGTGTGTGTGGGTGCGGGGGCTGCTGGAAGTGAGCAGCTGGTCCCTGCAGCGGCCCACACATCCTTCTTCCTGTATCTTTGTTTCCTGTGCCTGGAGGCTGACTAGCAGTGCTGGACGTTTCCCAGTGTGTCCAGTGGGTGGGAATGAACCTAAGCTTGTCCCCTGAGGGATGGTTTAGCTGGTTAGGAGGATGGGGGAGAGGGCTGGGCTTTAAGCAGTCATTTTACGTTGCATATGTTTCAAATGATTGTGGTCTTCTTAGCATCGTTACTATTTATTTGAATGTTTTTTTTTCTTCTGACTTTTCTTCTGTTTACAATGTTGTATTATATCTGAATGTTCTTTAATGTGGAAGATACACAGTGTCCTTTGTGCAGAAGCCTCCCAGGTCCCTATCACTCATCCCCAGGTGGCCAGCCAGGCCATCACCTCCCTGCTGGCCAGGTGCCAGTCGCTGCATTTAGGGGAGAACGGACTGGTCATGTGTCCCCTCCTTCCCTGTGAGTGGGAGACTGGAAGCAGGTTTGCATTCCTGGTGGCCCAGGCTGAGGTGTCTGGGGGCTGACTTCTGCCTGAGGCACCTGAGCTTGGCCGTTTGCCGGAATGCGACAGGGCGAGCCCAGGAGGAGGGGTGGGCACAGCCAGGTGTGCCCATCAAAACAGCACCCCATGGTTTGCCCACCCAAGAAGCTAAACACAGCTGCCTGGGCTCTTTTTAAATGCCAAATGTCTCTTTGTCCTCCTGGTTCCATGGAATCAGGGCTGAGCAGGGGCAGGAAATCTACCACCTCTTGGTAAGAGCCTTAGAAACTCTCCGGGTAGCTGTAGGGTTTGGAGGAAAGAGAAAGTCATTGTCTGGCAGCTGGTGTTCTGGGTGCGGGGCAGGGGTGGGAGGACTTCCTTCCTCTTGGCTTTCAGAAGTTGCTCATTATTACCTGAGTCTCGGGCTCTTGGTGGGGCTTCTCCAAATGGCTGCTTTGTGCCCTGATGCTGGTGGCTGGACAGTGTGTCTCCTTGTAGAGGAGAATGGTCCTTAGAAAGCATCTCTTAATGGCAGTTTGTCTTCTCTTGGCATCCCAAAACCTCTCAGCCAGAGACCACCAGGACATGCCGTGTCCTGGAGTCAAGGGTGTCTCAGTGGGACGGTGCTGAAAAGAACTTATTATAGGACATAGGCTTGTGTTGGGTCATTTTGGGGAAGGTTCCAGGAAGCAGAGCTTTGCCCTGGATTGAAAGCTGTCAGGAAGTGACGGTGATTCTGTAGTTGGTGTCTTAATGCTTTTTTTAGAAGGTGGTGGTGGAAACCTGGTTACAGCTGAGAAGGGCAAAGAAGCATGGTCACTCATGTCAGCCAGCAGAGGGGGCTGTCGGTCACTGTGGTTTGGACCGGGTTCCTCATGGTCGGTCTGTTCAGAGGGGACATTGCGGTGGGCTTGCCTCTGTTCTGCTCCATCATATGACAGTGCTCTGGTCTGATGCTTTGTGGGGTTTTCTTCCTTTTTTTTTTGATGGGGGTGCCGGGGATTGAACCCAGGACCTCGTGAATGCTAAGCACGAGCTCTACCACTGAGCTCAACCCTCCCCTACCACCCCCGGCCCGATGCTGATGCTCTGCAAACAGTTTATGTTCAACGGGAGACACAGCCAGCTGTGACCCCCTGGCTGTCAGGGCTGCTTCTCTCTTCAGCATATTGGAGAGAAATTCACTCTGTGACAGACGCATTGATTATTTCTTGTCTGTAACTCTGAATGTCTGTCTCCCAGATGAGTAACTTTTCTTTCCTTTTGCTCCCAGGCAAATGATTGGCTGTCAACTTCCTGTGCAATAAGAGTAAAACAGTTATTGAAACCCAGAAGCTTACAAATGTCTTCCATACAGAATTAAAGGATGGAATTTAAATTCCAAGAAAAAAAATAATAGCTGCTATGTTGTGTGCTGCCCTTCCCAACCGCCTTATGAGTTGGTGCTATTTAGCCCATTCTGGAGATGGGGAAATTGAGGCACGGGGAGGTTAAGTGGTTTCCTAAGGTCACACAGCTTGAATTTGAACCCTGCACTTTGACTCGGCATCTGCTTTTTGCTACTGTCCCCTGTGGGTATAGATTCACTTTCCTTCTTCAGTTGTGGCCTCTTCTATGTCTGGGGAGGCAGGGAGTGAGAACACTGGAAGAAAATATTTATTTCTAAGTATTTTGAGAATCAAGTGTTTCATTTATTATAGTGACCACAGTGTCCCCTCTTCTTTTGTAGTGATGTCTGTTCTTCAAAAAGAGTGGTTTCTTTGCGCTGTATAGGTAAGTGGCCCTTGGTTTTCCTTTTTGCGCTTCTAAGTAGGAACCCTTCTGTACTTACAGAAGTGTGTCCCCGTGTCTTTGGGGGGCGTGGAGAGAAGAAGGCTGGGACACGGGTTGGAATATGCCCAGTGCTCTGCCCCAGGGAGCTCCTTTCTTCAATTTTGATGCACTTTCGGTGCCTTCTGCCTCGGGTCCAGGAAGCAGCTGTCCCACGAGAACGGGCACGTTCAGGACACCGACGGGCCCCGCTCTGTGGCGTCCCCAAGGCAGAGCTGGGGGCCTGTGGGAATCCCCATCCCTGGGTTCGGATTACTTAGTTTCCAAACTTCCATCAGCGTGGAGAACACTGGGATCCCTTCTCTGGGATGGCCCCACCCTGTTTCCACACGAATCTTGGGCCTGAAGCTCAGCTTTTGAGTTTGAAGAGGTAAAACGAGCAGGTGCCCCCAGTGGACGCATGTCCCAGCGGTCCCAGCAGTAACCTCCCAGCCAGGTTGGCTCAAACTTCTTGACGTACCCAGAGAGCGTGGCACCCCCTGCCCGTGCCCCCTGCCCTCCTGCCCAAGCCACCCCCTCGTGGTGGCATGGGAGCAGCACACGCAAGGAAGGCCCTCCTTAGCTTGTTCAGGAATCTTCGGGCCTCTGAGCATTCAAGGAGGTCCCAGGGCCTTCGTTACGCATGCCCCTGCTCCACCTGAGTATGCGGGGGACGCTAACGAATCACACTAGCGCCAGGAGAAGGCGGCACGCAGTGCCAGCAGAAGTGGTGCTTTCTGACTTGAAGCGAAACACGATGAAAACTTTAACATAAATTCTCTTAATACATTTACAGTTTTGTATTTACAAGCTAAATATATACAGGAAATCACAAATAAATCCCTTTTAATTAAAAAAAAAAGTGGAGCTTCCTCGGGTGTGGGGCTGGGGGCTAGAGGAACGTCCTCTCCTCTCCGCCAACTGAGAGAGACCAGGACATATTTTCTAAAACTCAGACCCCAAACAAACAGGAGCAAGAGGTGACAATGGTCATCCTCGAGCCAGGCAGAACCCCTGGGATGGGAGCCGTCTGGGCGCCCGGTGCAGCAGCGGGTTGGCCCTGCTTCTGCTCATCGGCCCGCTGCGCTCTGTTTGTCGCCGCCAGAGTGCGGGGTCTCCGAGAAGACGAGCCGCCAGAGCCGGATCGTGGGCGGCTCGAGCGCCAACCTGGGGGACTGGCCCTGGCAGGTCAGCCTGCACGTGCAGGGCATCCACGTCTGCGGAGGCTCCATCATCACCCCCGAGTGGATCGTGACTGCCGCCCACTGCGTGGAGCGGTAGGTTCCCAGTCCTAGAGGGCGGGGCCCGCGGGCGGGGGCGGGGCCTGGGGCAGGGGAGGGGCCCTGGAGCAGAGGCGGGGCCCGGGGGCGGGGCCTGGGGACAGGGGAGGGGCCCTGGAGCGGAGGCGGGGCCCAGGGGCAGAGGCAACGCTCTGCCCTGTGGCCTTGGGGGAAGTCTTTGACCTGTTTAAGCTCCGGTTTCCGAACAAGTGGGGATTCTAAGGGAGCCCACTTCGTGGAGTCTCCGGGAGGGTTACATAAGTCGTGATGTGAAGCCCGTGGCCAAGCCCATCCCTTCAGCAAATGTCCACCGCAGTAGGGCTCCCGAGCAGGGATGCTTTGAGGGGCTGGGGTGATACTGTGATCAGAACTCCTTCCAGCCTGCGGTCTTCTCAGCTCCAGCCTACCTTTCTTGAGGCCCCTGCCCTCTTGGGAGGCCTGGTCTCCCCTGGGTTCTCCTCTGAAGAGAGTGCGCTCAGGGACACTCAGACCTCACTCTGTCCTGCTGGAAGGTTCTCTGGTTCCTTAAACACCTTTTGCCACAGCGTTGCCCAGACAGATGGCTGGGGAGGGGCGAGGGTAACCATCATTTATAGCTTTAGCTTTTGTAGAAGATATTGTCCCCGTCCCCACTCCTTTTTTCTTAAACATGGAGTTTTTTGGTCACGTGCTTACTTTGAGAAAACCCTGCTCATCAGAGTGAGGGTGAGTCTGGCGTGGCTCCTGGCCCAGCCGTTCTCTGCCTGAGTGGCCCTGGACAGCTCACTCGGGGCATCTGACTGGACCATCTGCACCTGTGAGCCAGGTGCGCCGCTCCTCCCGGGGCTGCTGTGAAGGCTGAAGGGAGTGATGTTTATTACCCAAGAGTGTCCCTTCCTTCCATCCACTGGATTCCGTGGGCTCCAGGATTTGGGATTCTCTTAGAAGAGAAACAACTAGGTGAAGGTAATGCCCAGATGGCTATTAGACCTAGAGTCCGTTAATCAGCACACATTTATCAAGCACCTACTGTGTGCCAGGAAATGCCCTAGCTTATAAAGATAAGTCCCAGTCCTGCCAGAAATGGGGCTTCAAACCCCAGGGAGGCATTTAGGCTCCAGAATACGTGTTCTCAGGAAATTCGAAGGTTTGCAGGCTGGTGCCAGAGCACAGGAGGAGCAGGATTCATTAGTGAGGTGAAGGGGAGCTGTGGGAGGGCGAGGCTGTGTGAGAAGGCAACAGGGAAGGGCCTGAGACCGCCAGGCCAGTCTTGTTGGGTGGCTTTTGGCAAATTGAGTCACCTTGGGGACACTTGGCCCTAGCCAATGACTTTTCAAGATCCTTGTGGTTCCTTTGTGGTTCTGAGATGCTGAGGGGTGTTCATCTTTGTCTTCCAGGCCTCTTAACAATGCCAAGATTTGGACGGCCTTTGCAGGAATTTTGAGTCAATCTCTCATGATCTATGGAAATGGATATCAAATAGCAAAAGTGATTTCCCACCCAAATTATGATTCCAAGACCAAGAACAATGACATTGCTCTTATGAAGCTGCAGACACCTCTGACTTTTAACGGTAATACCTGTGTGCATGTGGTCCAGCGTGTGTGAACAGCTTTGACCAAACCTTAAGGACAGATTGATTGGAAATAAAGCATGCTGTGATGCAGGAAGGACGGAATTTGCACTGAGTGAGGGTGTGTGCAGGGAGGGGGTGGGGAGGGGCTTGGCTGATAGAAGAGGGCTCAGCAGAGGACAAGTTACCCAAAAATGTGCCCGTGGCCACTGAGGGGTGTGGTCAGCATGCTTCCTCCGCCGCACAGAATGAGATCACGGAATAAGTCAGCACACGTGAACGTCTAGAAGAGGCGAATTTGGTGGTCACTGTCCGGTCAGTCAGATCTGACTGGCTGCTGGCTGTAGCTGCCCTGCTGTGAGGTTCACTGTAGCAGGCTGACCGTCCACCTCCGTCCTTGTCCATTTAGTCTGTTGTTGACGCAGCTCTGCCATGTCCAGTGTCAACTGTTTGCATCCAAAGACTGTTGACCTTCAGTCTCCCAAAACATAATTCCCAGAAGGGGATGTCTGGCCTCTTAGAAGGGGGCCAGGCAGGGACAGGAAGGGGGCGTGCTAGGACACACTGGAATCCAGACGTCTCCTTAGGCAGGATGGTGGTGGTCCCAGTCCCGGGCCCACGCATGCACATGGCGAAGGCCCAGGTGGAGACCGTGGCCCCAGGTCTTTAGTTAGACCAGACCCCCTCACCGTGTTTCCCTCTCTTGAAACAGACAGAGTGAAGCCGGTGTGTCTGCCCAACCCGGGTATGATGCTGGAGACGACACAGTCCTGCTGGATTTCCGGGTGGGGGGCCACCTACGAGAAAGGTGAGGCTCACGGGACGGGGTCAGCAGGTCCCACAGAGCAGAGCACAGGGCTCCCGAGAGGGAGGTCTAGGTTTCAATCCTGGTTCTACTGCTAAATGATTGGGTGACTTTGGGCAACTGGCCCAGTCTTTGTGCCTCAGTGTCCCCATCTGCTAGATAGGACAATGCTACCTGCCCTACCTAACAGTGTTTTTATTACAATAAACGGAACAATGTGTAGAAATTGCTTTTTGAAGTGTAAAGGCCACGTAACGTGAGGGGCACACGGCCCCCTGTGTTCACGCCCCTTTGTTGCTAATGGGCCGCCCCAGAAGTCCACCTGCCATGGACGCTGTGTGATCACAGACTCGGTCAGGACGGGCTTGCGGGACCGGCGATGTCCGGCTGTGGGTCGTCAAAGCCTTTGTCCTCCTGCCTCGACCCCATAGAGACAGAGGAGCTAGACCGTCCTGCCGCGGGCAGACCTGGCTCCCTTCCGTTATAATGTGCTTTCATTCATCTCAGATAATGTTTTTCAAATGAGGTGATCCTGGCTGTATCATTTTTGTGGAGCATTGGAAGTACTTAGTGGTACAAAAAAGTATTTTACATACTGTTGACATCCTTCCAAAAAGTGTTTGGGGCGCCTGCGTTGAGCCTTCCAGTAGCGAGCAGGAATTCCCAGCAGCCAAGATGAAAGGGAAAATCAACTACGTTTTGCAGGGCACCCGCCTCGGGCTGGGAATGCAGTAGTGAACTAAATACAACAAAATCCCTGCCTGCGGGAACTTCGCCTTCTCTGTGCATGTCTGGGGGCGGGATGGGGTCAGAAGGGAAACAACCAAACGAGTTGCTTTATGACAGCGAGGGGTGGTCAGGGAAGACTTCTAGGAAGAGGTGACGTCTGACTGAGAACTGCACGGCAAGAACATCCTGGAACGGAAGGGCCAGTGCAGCTAGGGCAGGCTTGAGCAGGGGCAAGGGGGCAGGCTGGGGCCAGACTGTTTTGGGCCTCACAGGCTGTGATGAAGACACTGGCTTCTATTCTGTGTGAGACAGGGAGCTGTCAGGAAGTTTTAAGCAGGGGAGTGACATGATCTGATGGCTGCGTAGGGAGTCTCGGGAAGGGTGGGGCGAGGGTAGACAGAATGGTGCAGTGAGGGGACCACTGCTGCGTCCTCTGAGAGAAGAAGGCAGCTCAGACCAGGGAGGTGGGTGTGGAGGCACCTTTGGGTCAGAGCCACTAGGTCTGCTGATGGACTGAGCGTCAGCAGGGAGAGAGTGAGGAGTCAGGGAAGACGGCTGCAAGCTTATGGTCTGAGCCCCTCGCCGGTGGTGGAGCCGGTTCCTGAGCCGGGGAGGACTGGGTGGTGTGGATGGGGGTGGAGGAGGGCTCCGTGAGAGGTTCAGCTTCGGCACATTAAGCCCACGGAACCTAAAGATACCCTAGTGGCGGAAGCAAGGTGGGAGACGGAGCAGAGGCAGCAAGGACCAGGGAGTGTCTGGCACTTTCACAGTCATGGTGCAGACTGTCGGGTGCGATCGAGGAAAGTCAGTTTGTTTGAGGTGGAAACACAGGAGCTTCTCGTGTGCCCCTGGGAATATTCCGCAGAAGACGAAGTGACGGAGGAGGAAAAGTGACCTCAGGAAACCAAGTTGCTGGGTAATGAGAGGGTGACTCTAGGTCACAGGTGGAGCCCCATGGCCCCAGAGGCAGGCAGCCTTCCCCCTGAAACAGAATCTAAAGCCACTTTAAACACAGGCTCCCGCAGCTGGAAGATGCCCTGGTTCCCCAGGACACGGCACAGGAGCAGGGAGGGAGGGGAGGGGCGGGGTCGTCCGTCCACGTGTCCGGGAGGGAGTCCAGGCTTCCTGGGAGAGCCCGATGCCATCCTCTGTCGCAGGGAAAACCTCAGACGTGCTGAACGCCGTCATGGTCCACCTCATTGAGCCCTGGAAATGCAACAGCAAATATGTGTACAACAACCTGATCACATCGGCCATGATCTGTGCGGGGGTACCTGCAGGGAGGCGTCGACTCCTGCCAGGTAATGACCATTTCGTGTGTAGCTTTTGGGCCTGGCCTGGCTCCCAGCGAGCCCGTGAGAGAGGCCCCTCCCTGACTGGGACCTGGCGGCAGCCGTGGGAGGTGATGGCTGCTGACGTACCAAGGCGCCTTGTATCCCCAACAAGGCGAGCCACTGCTTCCTCTGAAAGGCTCTATTGGGTCAGTGTCAGTGCAATGGAAGTATTTTGACTCTAAAAATAAGATTTAAAAAAAAGATACAAATGAACTTGTTTACAGATCAGAAATAGATACACAGACATAGAAAACAAACTATGGTTACTGAAGGGAAAAGGGGTGGGGGGATAAATTAGGGGTTCGGGGTTAACATATACATAATACTATGTATAAAATAAACAAGGACCTATTGTACAGCACAGGGAACTATATTCCAAACCTTGCAATACCCTATGATGAAAAAGAGTCTGAAAAAGTATATATGTATGTACATGTATAACTGAATCACATCGTTGTACACCTGAAACTAACACAGCAATGTGAATCAAGCACACTTCAATTAAAAAAAAAAGGACAGTCATTTATTTGTTAACTGTTAGCTGATGCAGGCAAAAATTAATGCCCGGTACCGTCTCTCTGGGGGACTGTATTACTGTCACCTCACTGGAGGTGGCTTGAAGCCCGCAGGCACTCCCGTCACCCCTGCTGAGCCCCGTCCCACCTCCCTGCCCTCTGTGATGTGAGGCTTGTGGTTTGACTTCTGCTCTTGTAACTTGCTATGTCCCCCAGGGTGACAGTGGAGGTCCTCTGGTCACTCTGAAGAACAGCGTCTGGTGGCTGCTTGGGGACACAAGCTGGGGGTCTGGCTGTGCCAAGGCTTACAGACCTGGAGTGTACGGAAACGTGACAGTGTTTACAGACTGGATTTATCGACAAATGCGGGTAACTTTCCCGTCCTGACTGGGTTCTCTGACTTGCTGTGTCAAAGCCCAGATGTCCAGGAAGCGTGGTTGGCTGCAGTTGGCGTCCCCTCCCTCACCCTCCAGGGCCCACCGCTGGTGTTTGGGTGAACGTGTCTGGGGCTCAGCTTTGTGGGATCCAGAGCTGACTGTCACGGGTTTGCGGGACTCTGCTGACCACGCTTAGTTCTGGCTCCACTGGCTTTGTTGACTCACCTGGATGTCATCGAATCAGATTTCTGGTGACAGGCAGAGAGCAGAGGGAGGCCGATCAGCCAGTAGTGACTCTCCCTGTCCTTTTCTGGGCTGTGCTGTGCGTGCTGGGGCGGAGGAGCAGCTGGAACTCTCTGGTTCAGGGAGAGGTGGTGAGGAGGGGAGATGGTCCCTGGCGACCCTGCCCCCCCTGACTCCTGGCCTGGCCCGAGATGCTTAGTGAAGCCCTGTCGTTGACCTCCGCCCAGATCCTGGGTGAGGACCGGACCCCTGTCCATCACAGGGGCCTTGGGACTGGCAGTGCTCATAGATTTCAGCCCCCTCGAGGGCTAAGCCTCTAGTGGAAGAAAAAGTTTTATTTTGTCCCCTCTCGAGTCTCCAAAGGTGCCCAGATGCCAGGAAAGGCAGAACCAGAGGTGCTGCCCAGTGAGACCGTGCCTGCCTCTGCCCCATGTGACCATTGGTGCTCACACTTTCAAGCGACCATGGGGCCTGGCTAGTCCCTACCCGACAAAGGGCCGAGTGCTGAAACTAGACAGCTGTCCTCCTGTCCTGCCAGGGGCTGCATGGAGGAGGGAAGTTGAGGGGCCCGGGGGGGGGCTCTGGGAGGGGCAGGTGCCCAGAACACCTGGATGGAGGTGAGCCAGGCCGTGGAGTGACTGTCCCTCCAGGATGAGAGTGCAGCAGGCACAATGGGTTTAGGCACTGCCAGTGGCTGAGCACCTTCAGAGCAGGGACTGAGACAGCTGGGCGGCAGCAGAGGAGGCGGGGTAGAAGGTGGGGCTAATTAAACACTTGATGTCTTTCAATGGCCAAGGTCAAGCTTGATTTGCCCAGAGAGAGGCCTGTGTTCCAGCCGTGCTGAATGGTCTGATTTCCGCACACCCCGCTCTCCCTCCTCCCTCCGAGCCTTTGCACGTGCTGGTCTCACTCCACTGGTCAGCCTATCTCCTTGACCTTCACGCTGTAGGAGAAAATATCCCTTTCTCTTGTATCTGTTCATTTGCTGTGCAAGGGCCTCATGTCAATCCAAGGGGAGATAGTTTTCTACCTTCGTTTGTTTTAAGAAGATGACATCGTTTCGTTTTCCTTTTCTGAACAGGCCAACAGCTGACCCGTCCGGCCTTGGGCACTGGCACCGCTCCCCGAGGGAGTGCAGGGGCAGGCCTTCACCTCGTGCATCATGGCTGTGTAGAAATGAGTCCCCAGGTCCTTTCATTTTGATTAAACAGCAAACTTCTCTGTCGTTGGCATTCTCCGCAGTTCTGTGCAGGCCACGTGGCTCTTCCCCAGGGGCCCGCTCCCGGACCCCCATCCGAAAGGGGAGGCCCAGCTGGGTGTGGACACGCAGGACCAGTGCAGAACAGAGGGGTGGGGTCTGCCCCCCGGGACCTCCTTTCTGACCTCATTTGAGGGGCCACCCTTGCATGCACATGGGGCTGGTGACTTCTCAGATGCTGGACAGCGTGAGCTGGAAAGGAGAAAGCCCCAGGTGCTGGGGCTGCCTGCCCTCTGGGACCGCGGCCAGTGAGGGCCCCCTGGGGTGTCCCCCAGGGCCTGTGGCCCCAGAAGGGATTTTGATGATCAGTGTTTGTGCCTTCTCAGCAGCCCCTGAGGGTGGCCCAAGATAAAGGGACGAGCCCTTCATGGGGGATGACTTGAGAGCCACTTGTCAGGGCACAGAAGACTTCCTCCCTCCTTGGAGGGGTGAGGGTGTGGACGGGGTGCCCGGAGCATGGGATGTCATTGCAGATGTGCCGCCCACCCGCTAAGCGCTGCAAGGGCAGAGGACCAGCCTTACTCCCTGCTCCTCCCTGTCCTCTCCCCAGCCCCCCTGGAGATTGTGGCCCCCTCACCCCCGGTCCTCACGGGGGGGCCGGGTGGGGTGCCTGTTGATCCTCTTAAGGCCTGATAATCACCTGGAAATTGAGGTCATCAAGGAAAATCAGGGATGTGTGATTAAAGATACACTGTTTCCTATAAAGTTTCCACACGTTACTACCTCAGCCCTCATGGCATCTCCACTGTGATCCTCTGAGTCCCTACACTGGGCTCTTTGAAACTGCGGTTGTCCTGGCCCCGGTGAGCTGTGGCCGGCTTGAGCTGCTTTTACGAAGTGGCTCCTGATTTAATGTGCTGTAAGCAATGTGCTGTGGCGCAGCCCCTGTGCTTGTGACAAAGACGAGCGGTGGATGTTGGACTCCTGTGGCCTCTTCCAGCCCCTGAGGTTTCCCCTGGAGGGAAAGGGCCACCTTGAGTTGCCAGGTGTGACTCAAAAACTCAGGGGCCATGAGCACCACTCTCCCAAGGTCCTTCCTCCTTTCAGGCACGCTGGTTTCCAAGAGCGAAAGAGCGATGCTGTGCTGGGTCTCAGCCTCGGAAAGGAAGCCTGTGCAGCCCACGCGCAGGAGGCTCCCACCTCCCAGCGGCGGTGCACGCAGGCCTGGTCCCCGAGCGTCGCGGTGGGAGCGCGTTTCTTCTTTAGTGCCTCCTGTGATTTATATGACCTGTGTTTGCCTTCCGTTCTGTATCTTTTTTAAACTGTAAAATTCAATGGTGGACAATTGTACAAATAAATTATACATTTTTTTTTTCCAAACAAGTGTCAAGCCTTGGGCGATCTCCGCGGCGAGCAGAACCAGCCTGCGTGTACTCACCGGGCCATGACCTTGGGGCAGCTGCTGCGTGGTGGGGGCAGGGTTGAGGCGAGGTGGGGCCGGCGGCCCCGGTCTTCTGGGTGTCACCCCCGTTCCCACGGCCTGTCCTGTCCGAGCTGACTCGAGGACAGCTCCTGAATGGCCATCGCCTGTGCCTCCCTCTTCTCCCAGATTCAGGCCCTGAGACCAAAATCTTCTCGAGCTCTCTGCCCAGTGTCCCACACGTCCTCAGACCCAGCCTGCCCAAGCTGGAGTCCAGCATCTCGTCCCCGGAGCTGTCTTCCTCAAACCCCTGTGAGCTCGTGTGTCAGCTGCTTTGTCAATAGCGAGTGTCCCCGGCCCTGGAGGGTGTGACACAAGTGAGAGAGAGAGAGAGACGAGGTGAGTGTTCCCTGCCTCAAACAGAAGCCCATTCTTACTGTCCCAGTTCCCCAGATCCAGGAGTTCCCAGCACACAGCAGGTGGTCGGAGAACAATGACTGCTGACTGTCTTCATTAGGTCAAGTTGGGTTAAAGTTATGGGAAAAACTATGAGAAAAAGGTAAAGAAAGCACACATTTTTGTCAGGCAATATTCTTAAATGCAGCTGATTCTGTTATTTGAGGTAATTACGTTGTACAGAGTCCTCGCGAGCATTCAGTCGGTGAATCCTGAATCCGTGCTGCTCAGGGACAAACGGGGTCAGGTGGCTGCCAGCCTCCGGTCTTTGTCACCGATCGGTGTACCACCCTGTCCAGTGTGTGTTCGTTTAAAGACACCTCGCTGGTGTGTGTCTTCGGTTCACTGACACTGAGCTCACAGCCGGCAGCCCTGGGCTCGCTCCTGAGGGACGCTCATCTAACCACGTGACTTCTGCAGGGGGCACGGCCCAGCCTGCCTGCACTCGCCCCTAGACAGCTCCTCCCGCTGCGCGTGGGGCCACTTTCACAGGGAAATCACCAGCAAGGAGTGCAAAAGCGAAGAAAACACGGCACTACACAGCCTGTGGAAAGGGCCCCTGTGAGCAGCCTGAGTGGAAGCGAGGAGGCAGGGTCCCCCTGTGCCAACTCAGCGGGCAGCCCAGTTTCTTTCCCCTCTGCCCGCACCCACAGGAGCGCTGCTAGTAATGCTGTGGGGTAACAAGCAAATTGTGGCGAGTAGGCGAATCCACCAGTAAGGGATCCGGGAATAAGGAAGATCGACCGCTCACCTAAAATTGTCCACGTGGGCAAGGCGCTGGCCCTTCGGAGTTACATCATGCATGTCACTCCGGAGCCCCCTCGTGAATGGCTTTACTTTGGGAGGAGGCTGGCTTCCCTTAAAAGATCAGCCAGGATGCTGAGACTAGGAAATGCTGACGTTTTTGTATTTAAACATTTAATAGAGACAGAAGTTAACTTGCTTGATACAAATCAACGCCCAATACTGACTAAAGTGGAAAGACGGGTCTTAATAAAAGCGTGGGATCTGGGCTGCTCATTTCCTTGCTCCTCGCAGCTGCAGCAGGTGGTGAGTCCAGAGCAGAAAACGAATCCCCCTGGATCCGCTTCTCCCTGAGCTGCTACGGGGAGGGAGGGCACCCCCGTAATCTAGGCTTTCAACTCAGGTCCCTGGTCTGTTCCCAGCTCTTTCCTTCTGGCTCTCCTATGGTTTCCCTGACCTGACCCCGATTTCAGAGACGTTTTCCCTTCTGACCGAGGCTTTACCCCTGAATCTGACTTTGTAAAGGAGCCGCACACACCCTGGCTCGGAGTCAAATCCCAAGACCACGGCACTTTCGGCTTTGGACCCAGAGACGGTGACGCATGAGGTGACACCGGCCAGAGCTCTCCCCCGGGTTCAACCGGTGTTTTAACCAAAGGGCTACAATTTATGTGGCTCCCAAAGAAACATTTACAATATTCACTGCGTACCAGCTACCTCATTTAACATGAATTAACCCCATGAATTTTGGTGTTTGAGCCATTGCTTTGCTATGATTAAAGGCCCTGTTCTTACAATCCCCTGAGAATCCACTGATCCATTTGGACCCACTGAACCACGGAAAGCCAAGGCCGTTGCCCCTTCTGCTGCCTTACAGCTCCCTGCTGGCCAACCGGCCACTTGGACTGGATTCCTTTCCCCCCAAACAGAAACTGATGGAGGAAATTCACCCTGGCTGTCCGGTTGCTTTTGTCTTTGCTTTTTGCTCCAGGAGGAAAATAATAAAGGCAGGTGCTCCATAGCATCTTAGAAGATAGTCACGAATCCAGAAGGTCATCTGGACAAGTGCCCAGTGTACCCACACCCACTCCATCCCAGAGCATTTACTGAGCACCTGCTGATGTCAGGCCCTGCGCTGGTCAGTCCAGTGTTATCTGGCCCCTCTCCTTGCTCTGCTCCGAACTCAGCTCTGTCCTACGAGGTGAACTGAGCCCCAGGCTTGCCTGGAGGGCCCGTGAGTGGGCATCTGTGCTAATCTAGTCTACTCTGCACAGGTTGATGGACCTTCGAGCCGGTGCTGTGGAGCAGGCAGCAGGGTCTGGAGATGCGGGTTCTGATCCCAGAGCTGCCCCTCATGGGTGGAGATGGGGATGGGGGACGGGGGAGGGGCAGTTCACAGCTTGTCTGAGCCCCACCCCCACTGAGTGAGGGGTCACACTGAGTGGACTTCAGGGCTGTCTCTCCCTGTCCCTCCTTGGGAGGAGGGACGGTGTACTTTCCCCCTATCGCTGGCTGGTCAGACAGGCCTGGGGGCACCGAGACCCCTGCTCCTTGTGGCCAAAAGGAAAGCAACTGTCAGCACCTTGTAAGTGCTGACTTGTTCCCTGGGGAAGTCCCCGATCTCTGAAGCACTACTGCCGGCTTTCTCCCTCCATCCTGCGGAGGACTCTCTGGGAAAACTGAAACAGCAGCAAAAGAACCCTTGGCAACACTGACCCCTCTGGCTGGTTCGGGTCCAGGCAGATGCCCTTGGTGGCCAGGATGCCTGGTACTGGAGCAGTTACTCAGGCCAGACTCGAGGGGGCGCCGAGGAGCCTGAGCGACCTCTCTTGTGCATAAATTCCACAGCGTCCCAAAGCCCTGAGATCACTGAGCACTGAGTGTCAGAGGGACCTGGGATGGAGGGTGGGCGGGGGCTGGATGGTTGTCCAGCTTGGCCTGGGAGTGGACAGATATCCAGGCAGTCACTCCCTCTCTGACCAGGTGCCTGTGAGTGTCCCCAGCTCTGCTCAGTCCAGGGGGGCAGTCAGGACCCCACCGTGCTGTTTGGGCAGCTCATGCTGAATGTTCTGCCCTCCCTGCCTGCTGGCCCTGCACCTCCTGCGAAACCCCACTGGGGGGGCAGCGACCCCTCTGGACTCTGGCTTGTACCTTTCAGCCCTGTGCCAGGTGCCCGGTGATGAAGCCGACTGCACACTTGAGCAGCACACATTATAAACGGCGACTGCCCATTGCTCCCCATTCTGCTCCATTTCTTAACTTTGTTCCCCATTTCCCTCCAGCCTCTTGTACATAACTGAGCGCATTCCTTTGCTCAAGTGTTCTTTCTCACCTGACCCAGCATGGAGGGCAGCCTCAGCGCCCATCGACCGCTCCCCTGGTTCCCACCTGCTGTCATTTACAACTTCCTCACCCAAATAAAGAACGTGTCAGAGAAACGTCTGGGAAAAATGACTTTATTAAAAATTGAAGAAACAGGCTTCGGTGTGCAGTCTCACGTGGCACTAATGCCCCTAAAACGTCGGTGTGAAAGGCTATTACAGAAAGCAGGAAGACCCGTCTAGGATGCGGGTGCATGGGTGAGTATCTGACGAAGAGAGGGAGAGAGTTCAGGGAAGGGGAAGAGCAAGCAAGAAAATCGCTGGATGCCTGAAGCCCACGTGCTCATCACAGCTCCTTACAAAGTCCTCACTCACTAAGAACAGAGAACCTACTAGTCGCTCAGGCATCTGTGAAATGGGTCGCTAATGATTCGAGGCTACCAGGGAAAGACGTTGGTCCTCCACTCCCTGGGGATGTGGCCTGGAGACCCTGGACGGGCCGGAGGGCCGGTTTACCCAGGGAACTTGGCGAGCCGGCGCCGAGCCTGGGTCAGCCGCGACAGCCGCTCCTTCAGGAACTTCCTCTTGTCGCTGGTGTGGCTGCGTTCCTTGAGAAGCCAGTCATACTCGTCCTTGTTCTGCAGGAGCTGCAGCATGCCCTTCTGCAGCTGCTGGCCGAACGACCGCAGCACAAAGTACTGGATGATCAAGGGGATGTGGCTGGAGATGCGGTTGCTGACCTCCTGGGAGGAAGGAAGGGACAGTCCATAGCAAGTGAGGGGCCGCTGCAGCCTGGACACCTGACTTCACCACAGGGCCCGGGGACAGACTCGACCTGGCGGGCGGCAGGTCCCCGCCTGGGTTCACACCCGCCTGCATCCTCTGTGCTCTGGGCACAAGGGGTGAGCGCCAACCCTGCGCTCCAGTCACCTTCTCCTATTCACTAAATAGTTACTTTTTTTAGTTCCTCTCCTTTTTTTTTTTTTTTGATGGAGTTACTGGGACTGAACCCAGGACCTCCTGTATGCTAAGCATGCTCTCCCCCACTGAGCTATACCACCCCCTCTAAATGGTCGCTTTTGATGGAAGAGGTTAAAATGTACTCTAAAAAGCTAAATGGATGGACTGAGTACAAAAACTACATTTTCAAATTACTTGGAACTCTACCTCCAAAGATTTTACGACCTTTTTTTAAAATCAAGGCTAAAATTAATTAGCAGGAAAGAGGCTGGGTCATCCAAGGCCACAGAAGGAAACCCACTGTGTTCTATGTCTGTTGAAAATCGGTTTCAACTTTTCCTCTCTCTGTCCCTGTAACTGGGCAGGACCCTATGGGGCCATCCCAGGACAAAGCCCCCTATTTCCTCTGCTGGCTTCTTGTCTGGAAAAAAAAATAGCTAAGAATAAATTTAATCAAAGAAGTTTAAAAATGCCGAAACAAAGGATAATAGTTAAGCAAAACAAAATAATAACAGTGTAGCCGCTAAACAAAGGAACTTTTGTTCCTCCTCAAGGGCTGCAGGTCATATTCTGAGCTATGTCCTTTGACCTGTTTTACAGACACTAAACCCCTACCAGGCGGAAGAAGTTAACTGCATGCTGCCCACCAGTGTGCAGACCCCAGACTGGCTGGAACCAGAAGGTGGACGCTGCTGACTCCCAGGTACCTCACCACCAGCCAATCAGAAGAATGTCCACGAGCTGATCACAGACCCCAAACCCTTTCCTTAGCATGTCGCCCCTTCCTCTTGTCCCTACAGAATCTCTGAAGAAAATCTAGAAAATAGGGGGTTGGTTGTAACAGCGCTTCCTTAGAAGATGCAGGAGGGGCTCCTAGCCAGGGATGCGGGCAGCCTGCAGGAGCTGGACGAGGTGAAGAAACGGGCACCCTCTGACAACCTCCATCAGGAATCGAGCCCGCCTGACACCTGGACTGTGGCCAGTGAGGACCGTCCTCAGCAGGAGAGTGGGGTTCTCACTAACATCAGAGACGAGGCATGGCTGTTAGTCCAATACTGCTTTAAGTTGCACTGAAGAGACCAGAGGCAAGAAAAGGAAGTTTGAGCTAAAAATGGACGGAGGAGAGGAGGGTAAAACCACCATTTGCAAGAGGATGAGTGTTCGCTGGGCAAACTCGGGAGAATCAGCTGTAAAACCACCACCAGCAGGAAGAGGATCAGTGCGGGTGACGGAGTCAGACAACACGCAGAAAGCACGCCTGCTAACAAGAAGCAGAAGACGCATCGCGGGACAAGGCTCATCCACACTAGAGACAGAGATGAGACAAGGCGGAGGAGCAAACTTGAGACGTGTGCACGGCCTTCCTGCAGAGAACTCTAGAACACTTCAGAGGCCACCCAGAAGGAGCTCTTACAACTGGGAAGACTCAAGATGTTCTTGGAACTGAAGCTGCAGGCGGGACGGAGATCGCTCATCAGCTGACGTGAACTAGGGAGCATATCTGCGGTCACCCGTGGTGACCCGCGATGTCCTTGGACAGGAGCATCTGAAGTCACAAAGATGGCGACTCTTCTGTGCAGACCCGTGCATGAGTGCCGTCCCAGTAAGGATGCCAACAGTTCCCTTGTTGCATAAGGAGCTTGACAAGCTACCTCTAAACTTCTCACTGAAACTGGAACAGACAAGAAGAGGCACCCAATGTCTGCACAGAGAGGCAGGAGCACAGGTAGTTGTGCCCCATGTTCACTGCAGCCTCATTCCTGAGGGGCCGAAAGGTAGGGACAGACCTAGTGTCCGTGGGCCGATGGATGGGTGGACAAATACAGGACATACACACCATGGAGCATCATCCCCTTCAGCAGAGGAAGGGAGCCCTGACACCTGCCACACGTGTCATCTCAGGGGATCAGAAAGGATGAACCTTGAGAACATTATGCTGCGGAGAATAAGCCAGACACCAGAGGACAAATACTGTGAATCCAGTTACATGAGCTACGGAGAACAGGACAATTCAGAGACAGAAGGCAGAATGGGGTGCCAGCGGCCGGGCAGGGGGTGGGGGGTGGGTGTTCAGTGGGAGCAGAGTTTCCTTTGGGGAAGATGAAAAAGGTCTGGAGATGGTGGTAGTGATGGCTGCTCGCCAGCGTGGATGGGCTTAGGGCCACTGAATCGTACACCTGAAAACAGTTAAAATGGTAAATTTCATGTGATGTATGTTGTATCGCATTATAAAAAAAAGGAAAAAAAGGAAAAGAGGGGCAGTGGGTTTAGCATCGTACAAAGACGGACAGTTGTGGGGAGGGTAGAGCTCAGTGGGTGCGCCCGTGCCCGGCAGGCACGGGGTCCTGGGGGAAGCCCCCAGTACTGCCATCTAAATGAATAAATAAGTGAATAAGGAAGTAAATCAATACATAACATCTTTCCTGCCTAGACTTTTGCAAATCCCCACAGCTCCGAGCTGGGCACCCTTCCCCAAGGAGACTGAGAGGGCCCTTCCCATCGTGTGAAACGTGGGGTGGCTGTCCAAGCATGTGTCACTGCGGCCAGCTGCCTCTGAGCCCCAATGCTGCTGGAGGGGTTTCCTCATACCCCTCTCACTGACGATCCACAAGAACCCTGAGCGGAGACACCGTTTTACAGAGAAGAAAGCTGAGGCTCAGAGAGGTTAAGCAACTTGGCCAGGACCACACAGCCAGCAAAACCAGACATGAGTCACAGGCTTCTCATCTATCCGATGGAGCTGCTTCCTTGGAGGTTCACCAAGGACTGAACCATGGAGCTGGTGGTCCCCTTGCACAGACAACAGGAATGAAGGGAAAGGCATCACACACAAGGGAACAGGCGAACAGCGCCTTTCTCAGACACTCGCAGACTCACCTCATGGTAGGCAGTCAGGTGCTGAACGACCTCAGCTATGGAGGGGTCCTCAGTGAGGGTCGAAAAAGAATGCTTTGATTTTTTGTTCTTTTCTTCTTCGGCCTCCTTCTCCCTGGCCTTCTGCAGTGCACCCCGGTACACCTTGTCCTGGCAGTAGACGATCTGCTCCATTTGGAAGTGCAGTCGGATCACCTTCTCAGCTTCATTTTCTAGATCTAATTTAATGTCCTCAATTTTGGACTACAGCAAAAGAGAAACATGACAACATTTACCTCTGGAATGAATCAGGGGGTCGGAAGCAAATAAGTCCTCTGCAAGGGCCACCCCCAGCAGGTACCAATTTCTGCCCAATGTGGCCAGCTTCTCCAAGGCGGGCTCCCGCTCCTGGTGGAGGTCAGAATTTCCCAGGGAGCCCGAGCCTCACGGGTGACCAGACCCCTCATCCCCAGGGCCGGGGACCAGCACGGGCTCCATTCTCACGTCTCATTTCCAGCCTCCTTTCTCTTTTACAGTCTTTCCATCTGACAAGGAAGAGTGTTTTTCTACCAGAGAGCTCATAGGCATAAGTAGGGGCCAGATTTAAATCGGGAAATCACATACATTTCATATTCTGGAGTTCAGAGAAACTGGCTGCCAGAGAACCAGGAGGAAACCCTTCAGCCAGAAGGAATCTGGACCCCCAGACTTCACTGGGTACCACTGAGGGTGATGTGTGACGCCAGGTGCATCCTAAACCTTTTCTTCTATGTTCAGGACAAACTTCTGAAGGAGGCCTTTTTTTTTTTATTGAAGTATGGTTTGCTTACAACGTTGTGTTAATTTCTGGTGCACAGCATAGGGATTCAGTTATATATACATATATCTATATCTATCTATATATCTATCTATATATATATATTCCTTTTCATATTCCTTTTATTATAGGCTATTACAAGGGGTTGAATATAATTCCTTGTGCTACACTGTACAACTTTGACGTTTACCTATTTTATACATAGTAGTGTGCATCTGCAAATGCTAAACTCCCAATTATCCCTGCATCCCCCATCCCCCACCTCAGAACCAAAATTTTGTCTTCTATGTCTCTGGGTCTGTTTTGCTTCCTAAATAAGTTCAGTTGTCGCATTTTTTTTAGAATCTTAGATCCACATGTCTGAAAATGGAATTATTTTATTCTTTTTATGGCTGAGTAGTAGTCCATTGTGTACATATGCCACTACTTCTTTATCCATTATCTGTCACTGGACGTTTAGGTTGCTTCCATGTCTTGGCTGTTGTAAATTGTGCTGCTGTGAACATTGGGGCGTGTGTATCTTTTCCAGTTAGAGTTCCCTCTCGATACACGCCCAGGAGTGGGATGGCTGGAGCACAGGGTAAGTCTGTTTTTGTTTTTTTATGGAAAGTCCATACTGTTTTCCAGGAGGACTGCACCAGACTGCATTCCCACCCGCAGTGCAGGAGGGCTACGGAAGAAGGTCATTCTTAATCCCATTTTGTGGGTGAGGCGCTTCAGGCCCAGGCAGGTTAAGTGGCCCCAAGACCTCCGGCTTGGGAAAGGCAGAGCCAGTCTTCCCCAGAGTGCTGGGTGCTGGGTGCTGGGGGCACAACTTCAGTGTTGAAAGCCTCATCTGCAGTGTGAGGGCATCTGGAGGCGGGGTCTTGGCGGGGGTCTGGGCGGTGAGAGAGGAGCCCTGGAAATGGAGGCAGCCCCTGGAAGCAGAAACGCCAGAGAGCTCTCCCTCCAGCCCCCCTTGTCCCGGGGGAGGGACAGTGGGCAGGCAGCCGGCACCCGGGCCTGCCACTGCCAGGCCCCGCACGGGGAGGAGGAGGCGCGGTGGTGCCCAAGGCAGGACCAGGGGTCCAGGCTCCGAGGGCAGCCGGCTCAGCTCTCCGGGCTGACTGGCGGGGGAGGGCGGCCTCGTTGCCCTTTTGCTCTCTTTCTTCATTCTTGAAACATCACTTAAAAACATTTCTCTAAGGGAGTTACTGTGGTTTGACCCAGGACAGCATGCAGGCTAAGCACAGGCTCTACCGCTGAGCTCCCTCCCACAGGGATGGCAGGTTTGCCCTTGGCTGCCCCAGTGGGTCTCCACCCTCAGGGCCACGTTCTCCTGACGTGACAACGCTCTACACTCAGGACGGCTCTCTCGTGCTCCTGTGATTCAACATGTTGTTTCTGGATTCTCTTGACTCACTGGTCACATCGTTAGAGTCAATACTGAGCCTGGCGATTTCTTTCTCCAAATACGCGATAAAGAATCAAAAGTCTTAACCTAAGAAATCTCGTCCCTAGTGCCAGGCCTACATTTTTTTTTAATTAAAAAAAATAACGTAAGGATGGTTTTACCTTGGCAGTTCTGTGGAGGTTGAAAAACTCGTTAAAATGTGCTTCTGAAACATTTGTGAAGGCAAGCCGGACTATATCTGGTGAAAGAGAGACAGAGAAGCATTGCTAAGGGGTCCGGAGCTTCAGAGAGTGAGAAACGTCAGCGGGTGGAGCGGCAGGAGCAGCGCCCTCCGCCCGCCTCCCTCCAACCTCCTCCCGTCTCTCCAAACTGGGAAGCTGAGATGTTTTACTCAAAAACTCCCTGGAGGAATTTTAAAACCTAACGTCCCCAGCATATTTACTTGGCATTAAAACATTTTAACTCAAGTATAAACAGTGGCAAAGAGGGTCATTTCTGGTAAATGATAAGTATATCAATAGTTTATAGAAAAACACATCACTTTTTTAAACACAACAATAGAATCAAAATAGCCACGTTCTTCATTTGAAAGAAACGTAAACAAGGTCTGATTTCAATCAGAAAGTTTACATTATTTCTTTCTATTTTTGAAACTCCTATTTCCATTTGTCTTCCTCACAGAATGTTATCTCAGTCTGATGGACAGTATCTTTGCGCTTGGAAATCTTTGACACCACATCACAGCTTTGCAAAACAGAAGCAGGTATCTGTGTGTATATATAGATATAAATGTTTTTACATGTTTTCTGTGACTGGAAGCCGAGAAGTGCGACAAATTCCCTCAGGACTGAATGAAGGAGGCACACTTGGTCGGCACGACACAACCGCACATTTTGCCACACAGCTCTTAAGCCCGGAGGCAGACTGTTACTAGAAATGCACCTCCTAATGGTCCGCTACGGGTCTGTCCCCACCACTAGCTGCAGGATCTATGAATGACTATTACTGTCACTTAGCGCTAAAATGGGACAGTTGAAGCCTGAGCGAAAAAGCTGTCAGCCAAGGAGGCAACAAAGAAGAGACTGGCTGAGGCCTTGGAAACCAAGGGGCAGAGCACGTAGGGGGAGGGCGCGGTCAGCACTGCGGGCTGCTGCGTTTCTGCTGGAGGCGGGGGGCACAGCTTCCTACTCGGACCTGACAGCAGGGACACCGCCCCAGGTCCACACAGCGCCTCAGAACCTCAGAAACACTCCCAGAATGAGTACCTGCTTGATCGTCAGCCTGACTTCCCAGAGATTTAAGAAACAGAGTGCACTGAGACTGCGAAGTGTGCACAGCAGTGGAGTAGAGGGAGGTGACACAGGACAAGAAGCACACTCGGTCCTTGTCCCTGGGTCCCAGCACAGGCTCCTAAGTCCCTTAGAATTTCCTGGGTGATAAGAGCATCTCTCGTTCTAATGCGGTGACTCTCGGTGGCGCTAGAGGGCTTCCGCATGGGGTCAGGTCACCAGAAAGACCAAGCCCTGGTTAGAAGCCTGGAAGATTCAGTCCAACCTCCCCCTTCTCCCCAACCTCTGGAGGGTGGGTGAGGGGCTGGGAATTGAGTTAAAAATTGATGTCACCTCCATAAAAGCCCTTAACGACAGGGTTGAGAGAGCTTCCAGAATGCTGAACACATCCACGTGCCAAGAGGGTGAGCTCCCCCCAACTCCTCAGGACAGAAGCACTGCACTTGGGACCCGCCCAAACCTCACCCAACGTATCTCTTCCATCTGGAACTTTATAATATCCTTCATAATAAACTGGTAAAGGAAGCAAATCCTCTGTAACAAGCCACTAAGCGGAAGTCGAGCGTGTTCCTGAGTCCTGTGAGCTGTCTAGAAAATTATCAAACCCAAGGAAAGTGTCAGGGGGACTCTGATTTACAGCTGCTCAACCAGAAGCACAGGAGCCAGCGGCCGTGCAGGTGCCACCTGCAGGGGGCAGTCTCGGAGCCTGAGCCCAGGTGCTGTGGGCTCCGGGCTGACTCTGCGTGGGCAGTGTCAGAGCTGGAGCCAGCTGTTGCACTCCCAGCTGACACCTGGAAAACTGGCGGGGTTGCTGATGCTGCTGAAAAGCCCCCAAAAGGAGGCACTGGCTTGACTCTGCCCGTTCCCGGCCCTAGAAATAGGACGCCTAAAAGCAAAACCCAGAACTCACCAGTGACTCTGTGCAGCATGTCGACAGCCGGCTCTTCCAGAATCTCCACCTGCTTTTTGATGATGGTCTCAAACGTCTTGTAATTCACAAAGCCCGGCAACTCTCTGCCACGATACTGGTTTTCAAATTGCTGGATCTGCTTACAGATATCTTCGTAGCCTGCAGAAGGAAAGAGGGCCTCTGGGTTATTTCACAAATGCAACCTTGGGGTTGCACTTGTACTGCACTTTCTGCAAATACAGATGGGCAGGGAAACAAATCACATCTGATTCTCAAATGGGCATAGAGTCAGGGATTGCAGTAAAGACACGCATCCCAAGGTGACTGTCCTCAGTCATCTCCAGACGGTGAGCATACAGCCAGGTTATGACGTCAGAAAGTGGCCGGTGACTGCAGAAACTGAGCGTAAGACACATTCTCGAACAGGTGTTCAAGCAGGAAATTTTGCAAATCAAATTGGATTTTCAAAAACCTGCATCATAGAATACCACACCCTGCAGGCCCTTCAAAAGTCAGAAACGACCACGACGCCCTGTGCAGTCAGGGACGCGGCACAGCTCGCTGGGCGGGAACAGGAGCAGGCAGCGCTATGAATCCGCGGCCCTGATAGAGCTAAGTCACTGACCGGAGGCGAAGTCACTCTGTAGTGACTTTACTCTGTAAAACGCTTAGGTGTTCTTTACACATTTGGAGTTCTTTTCCCGCTCAGCAGAGGAGAGTATGGAGAAACCCCACAGGGGGTGCAAATTCAGCAGGGCTCTGGTTTCTTTTCTTAACTAAATCAAGGATGGTAACCTCGTTACCCTCTTTTGCTCAGGAGATACTTTCTCACAGGCATTTTTAAAAAATTGAGGTCCATACACAAACCATAAAATTCACACTATTAAGGTGTTCGGTTTTCAGCATAGTCACAAAGTGGTGCAACCATCGAGACCGTCTAATCCCCCAAGACTCCATCCCGCGATGGAACCCTGTACCGACCAACAGTCCCTCCCCGTTTCCCTCTCTCTCGCCAGCCCCTGGAAACCACTAATCAGCTTTCCAGGTCTGTGGATTCGCCTCATCTGGACGTCCACATAAATGGAACCATACAACATGCGGCTTTCTGTGCCCGACCACTTTCACTCAGCATGACAGACGCTAGGTTCATCCGAGGTGTGGCGCGGGCCAGTCCCTCGTGCCTTTCTAGGGGTGAATGATGTTCCACTGAGAGCTGAACTCTGTCTCCCTAGAACTCGTTTGTTGAAGACCTATCTCCTGGTGCCTCAGAATGGGACTGTACTGGGACACAGGGCCTTTAAAGAGGCAGTGAAGGTGAAATGAGACCAGGAGGGGACCCCCTCAGCGGTAACTCTGGTCCTAACAGCAGGAGATGAGGACACAGACACACCCAGAAGGGTGACCATGTGAGGACAGTGGGAGAGGGCCGCCACCGACAAGCCAAGACAGGAGGCCTCAGAAGAACCCGAACTGGTTGACACTTGATCTTGGACGTCCAGCCTCCGGCATTATGAGAAATTAAACTTCTGTTGCTTGAGACCCTCGGTATGACGCCCTAGCAAATGGGTACGTACCAGCAGACCACAATTTGCTTATCCATTCATCAGCTGATGTACATACGGGTGGTTTCCATTTCTTGGCCATTATGGACAGTGCTGACAAGGACATTCAGAACGCATTTATGTGAACACAGACGTCCATTCTCTGGAGGACGTACCTACGAATGGAACCGCTGGGTCATGTGGTAGCGCATCTGAGCGTCCGGGGGAACTGCTGGAAGGCTTCCCAGAGCAGCTGCACCATTACACTTCCTCCAGCGGTGCGGGGGTTCTGACGTCTCTAGACTCTTGTCAGCACTTCCTGTCAATGCTTTGCTGACAGGCATCCGAGCAATGATGATGAGATGGCGTCTCGCTGTGGGCTGATTTTGCATTTCTCTGCTGGATAATGAGCTTGAGCACCTTGTCATGGTCTTATTAGCCACGCGCACATCTTCTTGTTTGGAAAGATGTCTACACCAATCCTTTGATCATCTTTAAACTGGATTATTTGTTTTTTGTGCCTGAGCTGTAAGAGCTTTTTATATATTCTGTACATGACACTTACCAGATGTAAAATTTGTAAATGTTCCCTCCCAACCTGTGGGTGTCTTTCCACTTCCGTGCTAGCGCTCTCTGATGTACAGACGGTTCCTATTCAGATGAATCCAAATGATCTTTTTTTTTTTTTTTGCTGCTTCTGTTTTAGGGGTCCCGTCTGAAGAAAAGAGAACCACTGCTGAATCCAGCTCACGAAGGTCCAATCCTATGTTTTCTTCTAAGAGTTTACAGTCTCAGCCGTACATGTTGGTTTTTGACCATTTTGAGTTTATCTTTTGCCTCGAGGGTGAGTGAGGGGTTTCAGTTAGTTCTCTTGCATTTGGGTACCCAGTGATACGTAACTGATCGTTGCTGGGAGGCGTTCAGCATTTAAAAACTGAGACACTAGCTCACAGGCCGCCTGCCCTACACACTTACACCATAAAAACCCGGCTGGACAGTGCACGGGGGATCGCTGGAGGTCAAGGGCTGTCGTCGTCCTTGAACGGGGTCCCCCGGCTGACGAGAGGGCACAGCACGCAGCAGCGAGCCGCCCTCTCTCCGCTGGTGGATTCAGCTCCTGCGAACAGCGCAGGGACTATGGAAATGGGGCAAGTGACTGGCCCGAAATGAGTTTTCCGGACTTTTCTCCCTCAAGGGCACTGTTCCTTACCCTCCCTGCCCTCTGGCAAGGAACAAAGGCGTCACCTCAGCTTTATGTAGAAACTTGCATGATTTATCTTCCCATGTTCCTGACTCAGAGCCCAGGAGGCCTGCCAATCTGAACCTGGGGTCAGCCGAAATCAATAAGGAACACACCTGCCACCCCAAGTAGTTTGAATAAAAGCAAAGTTACTTGATATTGTCCTCAGCGGCTGACCTATGATTTGCTTCAGGCGTCTTGAAATATTAAAAGTAAATTTCAGATCACACTGTCTGCCTTTATAGACTCTGGAGGCTTTGATGATGCGAGGCTGGTACCTCACGTGCTGTTCTCTGTGCCTTTCATCACTGCGGCTGTGAAATCCATCACCAAACGCCTCAGGCTTCAAGGCCTCGGTAGGTTAAGGGAGAGGGAATCGGGGCCGTTTCAGGGGCAGCCCGACTGGCAACGCAAAGAGCCTCACACACGCGCCAGGCCCACCGGCTCTCTGCGGACGGAGGGCTGCTCTTCTGAGCGTCTCCGTGGAGACGGGCCAGGGAGGCTGCGTTTTCTCTCTGGATGTCCTTTGAAATCGGTACCAGAGGCTTCCAGGCCAGACTCAGGGATATGAAACGGCAAACGAGACTTTCCCACGACTGACCCCTTACCGTAGCCGCCTTTACCAACGGCACCACCCCCACCCCGCCCTGGGTTCGAGCCCCTTGCCAGGTCTCCCTTGTTGCCTGGGGCTCACCTTTTTGGAAATGTTTTTCGATCACAGTACTCCATTTGCTGAACTCACTTCGGATTCTGGTAAACAGCCGAGACTTGTGCTCCCCCACGCATTCCTCCCCTTGAATTAAAGCTGTGATCTCCTTATTAAACGCATCAATTTTCTGTCAAGAAGAAAAACACACGGATAAGGGGAGATACTCCAAATACGAGCAAGGTGGGCTGGGGGTCGCATGCATGAAGCGGAGAGCGAGTCCCTCTTTCCTGCCTGAGGGGCTCGTGGGCGGAGGGGAGAGAAGAGGCTTTGGCAGCGGATGAACCCCCCCGCCCCCGCCCTCCCTGCTTTCAGGGTCCCCCTGATGAGGAGCCAATGGTAGCAGTGGGATGGTCCCCTAAGCCCGGCCCCTTTTTGGTGCCAAGGGGGCAGAGTGACCTGGACCAGCTCTGGGGGAGTGAAGACAGACGTGCCCGAGGCACACGACCCCTTTCCGCACAGTGACTTACGAGTCTGCAGCTTGGTCCCCTGGCAACACTCACCTCTATCAGAAGGAACATTTTTCCACTTTCATCTTCCGGGATGTCGGAGCCACACTTCTGTAACTCCTCTGATATTTTCTGGTGACTCTCCTTTATCTGATTTTCTAACAGGGGCAGGGATTTCTGAGGACAACAGAAAACAACGGGAAGACACAGATGTGGGCGGGATGAGCAGAGGCCCGGGGCTCCCCTGTAGGTGCCGGGCGGTGGCCCAGGGCGCTCCATTCCTGGCCCCCCTAGAAGGCAGATGTTCCCGAAGGAGGGGGGCATGGGAGCGCGCACTGCTGCCCATCAGGCCTCCCCCCTGCCCGCTCCTGTGGAAGCAGCCTCAGGGCCACGCTGCGTGCCTCTGGGTCCTGTGACAGCAACACAAGGACCATGTCCCTGTGGGAGCCTGTGGCATAAACTGTCCTCAGGGGGACTAGCAAAACCCGTGTGTCTAGTGGGTCCTGAAAAAGTGGCCATCGGAATAATATGAAATTCAACACTTCTAAGTTGTTATTAACAGATTAAAAGCTATCAGGGACTTTGGTCTCTCATCACATGGTGACTGCACCTACTGGCTTCCCCGCCAACTGCAAATACCTCAAACTGCTGGCCTGAGGGTCACAAGCCCCCCTTTAAATGTGTCAGTGAGTTGGCAGGGGCAGGTCGGAGACAGAAGTCCAAGGCGAGGCGACAGTGGGCGCCCAGTGACTCAGGTGCCAGGGTGCCGGGGGAAAGGCTAAATGCCCAGTGGGCTGCTGAAGGCGGGGAGTCCTGCACGCAGCCGGGACCCCAGCCAGCTCCGCTCTCACTGTAACGGTCAGCAAGGAACACCCCTGCCGTCCGGCCCCACTCCTGGCCTGAACGCCGGGGCTGGGAGAAGGGGAGAGAAAGGCCCCCCTGGGAATCTGTAACCACAAGCCAGCACTCAAACGCATCTACACTTTCAACGTCACACTCCCGAAAGTGTCCCCAAACTCAGGCTGAAAATCTAACGTGATTCAGGAACACTAAAGGGCCCCCCCGGGGCCTGGCAGAAACAAACACGGTGTTCCCTGCAGAAGCCCTTTTGAACCTAGGCCCCCACAGGCACCCTCAGACCAGGTTCCAGGAAAGAGAGGCTCACAGTCCCAACTCCAGCCAAGTCCCTGTGGGGACGGCTGGGAGAACCCGGCTGCCGACGTTGGAATCATCCCGTGAAAAATAAGACAGAAATACGAGCAAAGACATCGTATAAAAGGTTTGTAAATGTGAAAAAGCAAGAGACTCTGTCCAGGCAGATTTGAAAAGGACCACAGAGAAATCTCAGAAGTGGCCCACACGACCGTCACAGCGACCCCGACGCCATGACAGCGGTTGGCAGTGAGAAAGGAGCGGGTGGTGCCGTGCTCGGAGAGTCTAGTTTTCACCCAGGCCAAGTGCGTCCGCACCATCAGCATCCCACTCAGCGTGTGGGCCTCTGACGGGCAACGCCCGCACCACCTGGGGAGCCCAGGCCGCATCGGGGTGCCCTGCGTCTCACTAAGGCCCCCAGGAGGTCGCAGTGAGCGCTGACCCTGCTGAGCCAGCGCGGCTCAGCTTCGCGCCTGCGGGACTCTATTCAGAGAACGGGCCGCTCTGCGTGCGCTTACACAGATGTGCGTGATGAGCTCCGCGGTCAGTTTCTCCGCCAGGCGGGGGACCGTGGCCCTCCCTTCCTCCAGAAGATCCCTGCAAGGGAAGACAGCGAACACGTCCACCTGGGTCCGGCCGGACGACGCAAGTCAGCTCCCTGCTGCCGGGAACAGCCACGGCAACTCCAGGTCCTCCCCACGGGGTGGACTGTCCTGCTGCCGGTGCCCAGGAAGTGCTCAGAACGGGGGCGCACGGAACCAGGGCTGAATTTTAGTGATGCTGGGTATTTCAAAAATGGTATAGAATGATCCCGCCCAGCTGAGACGTTGACTCTGACTCAGGACATCGGCCTAGAGAACCGGTCTTTGTAAAGACACAGTGTCCTCTAGCTGTGTGTTCATAACGTGCACGCCCTTCTGCGTACACGACGCATCTCGGCCCCGGGCTTCATGAAAATGTACGGACATGTGTTTACACAGGTGTGGGGTGCACTCTGAACGAGGGGGCGCACCTTCCCCAGGACGGGAACTGAGACCTCGGGCGCTGGGAGGGAGGAAGCCAAGCCCGCCTCTCACGCTTTCAAATCTGTGTTCACCGGCTGAGCTGTTACAGGGCTTCCGACATTTTAAAGGGCTTTTGAGGATGAAGGATTCAAGCCAGGAGGCGTGAATTTACAGGCAGATTTGTGGTAGTACACGGACACCTCCCTTTCAGTTTCCATCCCTGTCAATTCTGTAAACTGTGTAAAAATATACATAACATAAAATCCACCATTTAACCATGTGTAACTGCACACTCAGGGGTATTAAGTGCAATTACATTGTTGTGCATCCATCACCGCCACCCACCTCCAGAACCATCTCTGCTTCCCCAACTGAAACTCTGTCCCCATCAGCAGCAGCTCCCCGCCTCCTGCCCCCACACCCGGGGAACCATCCTTCCACTCTCTGTCTCTGTGACGCTGACTCCTCTAGGGACCTCGTGTGATGGAATCATCCAGGGCTTGTCTTTTTGTGACTGGCTTATTTCACTGAGCACACTGTCCTCCAGGTTCATCTGTGTCACAGCCTGTGTCAGAATTTCCTTCCTTTTTCAGGCCGAATCCACTGTCTGGATGGACCACATTCTGTGTCTCCAGGTATCTGTCAGCGGACACGCAGGTGGTTTCCATGCGGTAGCCATTGTGAAGAATGCTGCTGCGAACACGCGTGCACAGGTGTCTCTTCTGAAGTACGTGTCTCTGTAGGCTTCTGGGGGAGTTCAGTGTGATGCGGTGACAAAGCACGTGGGTCTCCACCCACGTGCGCATGTCTGCACACAAGGGCTCTCAGTGACTGTGTCCCTTTGTTCTCAGCATCTATACGCACCTTTGTGTTGGCACCTTATTGACACAGCTCTCGAATGCTTGCAAAGTCTGCAGTCTCTTACTCCGGTTCGTGTATACAAACCCCACGATTTCCAGTGTTTAGGTTCCAAATTTTCATGATTAAAAAGAAATGTGTGCTGAACAGCCTTTAGCCTACAGGACTGCACAGGTCCCTGTATTTTCCTGGGCAGAATTCCCAGAAGTGGAACTCAGCCTCGGGGATACACCTGTTCAGACTGGCTCGCATGTGACCACAGCACGTGCTCCCAGTAGCAGAGGTGAAGGCCCACACCCCTCCTTACCATCAACTCAACATCTTCTCATTATTTCAAATCTAACCAATTTAACGGTCTTTTTTCCTTTTTAAAAAATTCTGCTTTTGGCAATAGAGTTAGCATGATTATGGGATTAAACTCTCCACCTCTGTTTTCTTCTGGGATGCTTAAGGTGTCTTTCTTGTATTTAATTTTAAACTTCAATTGATATTTATTTTGGTATCCCATACTAAGTAGGGCACAATAAATTATTCCGAAATATTACACAATGTTCTCAAAGCCACTGATGGATAAACTGATGTAGCCCAGAGCTTTGAAATACCACATTTATCCCAGATCAAATATTTCAATCTGAGTCAATTTCTGGGTTTTCCACCTTTTTCTATTCTGCTGCACCTACATTGATATTCTAGTTTGAGAACTGTACTATTTAAATTATGGCAGAAAGTCTCTTTCTTATTTTGAATTTTAAATTTGCCTTTTGCAACACGTTGTCAATTTTTCCCTGAGTATTTCAAGCAAATTCCGAGGTCATTGTCCAGGAACAAACACACACGACTACGCTCAGTATCTGCTTTTGGACGGCGTCCATCTTTCCCCCTGAGAACGGAGGTCTGTGATTTCGGTTTAACCTCGGGAAGACACCGCCGTGCGTACCTGAAATGCGTGTGGTCCTCAAAGAAGGCCTGCTCCCTCTGAAGGGCCTTGGCCAGGCTCAGCCGGGCCTGGATGTCCTGCTGGCCCCGGCACTTAACGACCATGTAGCCCTTCTTCAGGTGGAAGACGAGGTTTCGTACCACGTCCACCACCTTGTCTTCAGTGCCCTTGTCCACAAGATCAGGCTTTGTCAAGATTCCTGCAGGCCAGAGACCTCCGATTAGAGAGCACCCAAAGCTTCCCACAGTGAGAAGTGAGCAGGGCTCCCGGCCCTGGGGAGGACGGTCCCCTGGTCCCCGGATTCCTCCCACCCTTGCTGGAGGGCAGACCATGGGGCCGGCAGGACAAAGGTGCAAGTCCCTGCTGCTGTGAGGACACCTGGCTGTGGGTTCTCCCCATGCACACGTCACCCAGAGACACGACAGCATCTCCTGGCCTTTCCGAGTCCCTTCCGACCAGTGGAAGAGGCCACTCTCTACGACACTGCTCTCAACTTCCCTGGGCAGCTGAACCGCCTTCAGGTGAGCGCTATAATGCAGACTCTCAGGCCCTCCCCAGGGATCAGACTTAGACGTTCAGTGGGAGCCAGGGACTTGTGTTTCTAAAAATTCTCCAGTGATTTCTGATGCACGTGGGGCCTGGCGCACATTCTGGGAAACACAGGTCGGGCCAGGACCAGCTACATCATTGTGGGGCCCCCAGCAGGAGGAGAACGCACAGCCCCGTGCTCAGACGTTGTATGCCACGAGACGGCAGTGGCACAGCCTTGCAGCACGCGTGGACCCCTCCGGGTTTGGGGCCTGGGTGACTGCCCATGCTGAATGCTAGCGAGGCCAGGACAGATCGAACCCTCGGGTCCACTGGCAGCTGCTGCCCTGGCCGAGAGACTCTCACCCCGGGCCCGGCTCGCGGCAGGACGAGGGAGGAGTCAGGACCACGGCTGAGGGTGGAGGAGAGACCGGTCCTGAGGGCTCACTGCCCGCGGGCAGAGAGGGGAGAGGCCTCTGCCCAGGTTACTTCTTCTGTGTGAGGATAAATCTCCATTTGTTTCAGCCCCTGGACTCAGGTCCTCCACTGTTCACAGCCAAATGCAAGGTTTTAAACATAAAATTGACAATTCTAACCATTTTTAGGGGAGCAGCTCCGGAGCGCTAAGCCTTTCTCGCACTGCGGTGCAACGTGCTCTCCTGTCCGCCTCCGAACCTTCCAGCTCCCACAGCTGAGACTCTGTCTCCACCAGCAGCCGCCTCCTCCCCCGCCCGCTCCCCGCACCCGACTGTGTCTCTTTGAACCTGACTCCTCTACATCCGTCATGACAGTGGGTCCCACGGGTCTGTGCGTTCGCACTGGCTCATTTCACTGAGCCTAATGTCTTCAAGGTCCACGCGCACTGGCGCACGTGTCAGAACGTCCTTCATTTTTAAGGCTGACGGCTCTTGCGGCGCACGGACACGTCGCAGTTTCTGTGTCCTTTCAACTGTCCGGGACGCTCGGGCTGTAGTGCTTCAAATGCCTTGTCAACGGATATAGCTGCTTCTGATTTCGCTCTGGCCCCCGAGCCCCCCAGGCCTAGTGTAAGCAGCTAGACAAGAACAGGAGCCAACACACGGCCAACAGGAGGCAGGTGTGGCCCGTTTCATCTGGCCTCAGTGGGTCCTCAAGTGCTCCTCGCCTGCTGGGCGCAGCCCCCCACCTGCCTGGGGGCCAAGAAACAACCAGTGCATTCAACGGATGCTTTTCTGCTGTCGAGCCGCCTACCATGTTTGGACTCTTCCCTCTTCTTACCTATGGTCCTGTCCCCATCGGGGTCCACCTCCTGGGCCATGCTCAGCGCCTCTGTGGTGGCGATGTCCACGTTACAGGGGACCACCACCAGGTTGATCGTCTCCTGCCTCTGGATGTACTTCCTGATGAGAGACTTGATCTGTTGGGATATGAGAGGGTATGAGAGTTAAGACAGGTCCTTCCCTCGTACTAGCTTCAGGCCCTCTCTGTCCCAGAGGTATTTCCCCAAAGAAGCAACTACAGAGAAACGAGTCCACGACACAAGCCTGGTGGCACTTTCCAGGCCGGAGAAACCGAGCTCTCCGTGGCTGAAAGAGAGCTCTGAGGTCAGGGAAAACTGTGAGGTTTTAGCTCATTAATTATCTCCTGAGACCTCAAAGCTGATGATCACGACGAAAAACAAGATGCCAGAAGAGCTGCTTGCGTTTCCCGAAATCTTTACTCCACAGAATGAGGTTCCCTGAGACAGAAGCATCATCATACTTGTGCCCGTGCTGTCCCTTCCCACATGAAGCCCCTTCCTGAGAAGTGCCAGTTTAGGCATGTGACAACATGTCACTGTCAGCAAAAACAAACCACTGCATAACACACAAAATGCACTTCCACCTTCACCTGTTTCCCTCTTTCCGCAGAAGCTTCCTCCTATCCTGGCGGAGTAGATTTCGACCATCACAAACTTCGGTTTCCCTATGACAACCCCTATCACCCGCTCTTCAAACTCAGTCCTGATCTGACTGATGCGCGAGTGCCCAGGCCAGGATGCAGCTTCAAGTCTCACCTGGTATTCAATGTCGTGTGGCTGATTGCCCACGGCCACCCTGGTGATGCCGGGAAGATCTATCAGCGTTAGATCCGGGACGTTAGGCGAGCTGACCTCCAGACTAATCAGCTCATGGCTGATTCCCACTCCTTCCCCAGCGATGGCAATCTGGGCTGGAGAAGAGCAAACAAGAAAATCGGAATAGAGCTTAGGATGGAATCTCTCGTTACAGCGAATCCTCTGAAAGCAACCTCCACCCGCTGTGATTCATGGATAGACCTATTTGGAGCAGATTCCCTTTTCTAGAGCAAAACGGGGCTTCGAAAGATAACTCGGTTTTGTCACTGCCATTGGCTAGAGTTGTCTGCAGAGGGATCCAGTGAAAATATCTCTAAAGATGACACCCAGCGGCACCAGTCCTAACCTGAGCAGAGCCAGTAAGTCCTGCTGTCACACCTAACTCCCCCGTGGATGCAGTAGGAACTTAACAACCAAGCAAAATCAAAGCAAATAAAATACAGGGTGGTTCCTGAAACATGACATTGAATATTATAGAGGGGAATGTGCTTGGCTCGGGCAAGATGAACGTTAGCTGCTGGGAGTCCCTTGAGGGATTTCATTTTGCCACGTCCTCCTGAACAATGAAATTTCAAGATATGAATCCAGTTCGTCAGATCGTTAGCTAACGCTGTATTACCACTGTCTACACTGAGAACGTATTTTTGGTATGTTTCCTAGCAGTCAAGGACGCAGAATGGAAACTATAACAACAGTGGTATGTGCGGCCAATCTGCTGACTTTTCCCCTCAAATCTATTTCCCGGAGACGTGGTCATGAGATTCAGGGGGGCTTGTGGGACAGATGTGAAGACACTACATGCAACTTCCAGAAAACGTGCTTAAGACACGATGTGCCATTGCCAACGTCCAGCTGACCCGAATGGAGACGTGCTGACTGAATCACGAGGCAGCCTCGGCACTGCAGACTACACAGAACAGAGAGAACAGATGGGAGTCTGGGTTCCTGACCCCAGAACCCCCACACCAGCTGCGGTCTGCCCACCTTCAGACTTCTACAAGAGCGAGAAGTAAAACGGGAACATTCTTTAAGCTCCTGTGTTAGTAACTCGCTTCCACAAATAGTGTCCATATTCCCTCCCATCGGGGCAGCTCGCTGCTTCACAGGGTGACTGCCACTTGTCCCATCCAGGGAGTCTGCTCCTTGAAATTGGGCTCAATCACGTGACTTTCTTTGGCTGATAGGACATTACAGAACATATTCTATTAGACATTCACAGGTGCTTACACACTAGGGCTCGCTGCTGGGAACTGCTCCACCACCACGTAACAAAGCCCCGCCCAGCCTTCTGAAGGCACCCAGCCTCCTGGTTATTCCAGCCCAGCCTTGGGATGAGTGCCTGAGGCGGTCCTAGAGTGCTGGCCGCAGCCAAGACAGCCCAGAGGGAAAGAACGGCCCGGCTGACCCTCTGAATCACAAGAAATGTACCCTTCTAAGCCATAAGGCTTTGAGCTTGTTTTCTTACACAGCAAGGGTTAACTGATACACACAGTGATTTCGACTTTTCTGCACCAGGCAGGCAATGTAATCCCCAAAACACAAAGTAACATTTGATTATATCATTATTTAAATTTTGCAGAACAGCCAATAAAAGATCATCAGTGCTTCCATCTTTACATGAGGCAGGCCCACACTTTCCTACTGTTGGATATCAGTTAATATCATTTCTCAAATGACTGGAATTGAATTATGCGACATGCTAGGAAGAAATTAAAGTCAGTAAGGAAAATCTGTGTACTCATCTCACACGTGGCAGCAGCTAAGTGTATCATTGCTTTGTCCCTATCTGCTGGACCTGCTCTCCTTTCAGATGTTTCAGACTGGTAAACGAATCCCCGTGGTTTGCATTTACTGGGAGCTGCCATAAATCTGCCGCAGCTAGGACTGTGCAAACGCTCACATCACGCTCCTGGGGGAAGAGAACCTCCAGTTCTGAGCGGGATTCAGCAAGGATGCAGTCAGCATTTTGGAATGCCTGTTTACCAAGTTAACAGGAAGGGGGATTCCCCCACCCCGCACCCTGATGCCTCTTCCATCATGTCTGTGCAGTTGGGGAGCCCTTGAATAAAGGAGAAGTCCTCCATATTAGAACACAAGCTTCAAACCTGACATTATGTTCAGATGCTTACATAAATACTAAACAATAAATTACTGAGATCAGATTCTGTCCAGGGCACTGGTATTTTTCCCCCAATATTAAAAATTGAATTACAGTCAATTTACACTGTGTTAATTTCTGGTGTACAGCATACTGATTCATTTACATATATATATATACACATACAAACACACACATATATACGTATATTCCTTTTCCTATTATTTTCCAGTAGAGGCCATTACAAAGTATTGAATACAGTTCCCTGTCAAAACACTGGCCACAATGAAAGTAAAAGAAGAGGACATACAAGGGAGCTGAGGGCCTCATATAGAGGAGGAAGGAAAGGAAAGGGTGCCCTAAGGACCAGGACAAGCCCAGAAAGGGGAGAGTGGGAACAGCGATGGGCGACCCCACCCAGGTCACCCAGTTGACCAGATGTTCAAACAAGTGATGAACACGGGACACTTACCTTGATTGACTTCCTTTTCCACCTGCAAAGGATCTGAAATCTCGGCCTCGTAGTCCCGGAAACTGACTTTGCCTCTCCATCCATCTTCGTTCACAAGTTTTTTCAGTTTCAGCACCAGAGGACATCTCGTAACAATACCTAGGAGGCCGTTCACGTCAGATCTATATTCTTCACAGTCCTGTACGGCGGCCTGACATCAGTGGTTCTCCGAGTTCTGTACAATCATCTGGGGAGACCGCTGAAACTGCACACCTCCTGCTCGCACCCTCTGACAGCCCGCCGCGCTCCTTCTGGAGGGGCTCCAGATTGCGCATCTTGACTGGGCATTTCAGGTGGCGTTTGGCTCACTGATGCATGAAGCCACTACGCTAGACCTCCTGCTCCCCCACCCCGCGGTCTCCATCAGCTCAGGAGGCAAACTGCAGTGGGAAACCCCAAACGTCTGCAGACATCTTCCACCACCCAGGCGCACACAGCCCGCTCCTATCAGAAAGGCCCACTGCCCTCACCAGGCCACCTCACAACGTCCCTTTGCTAACAGCTCCAGGTCCCACCCGCCTTCACATCTGACCTGTGTTTCAAGAGCCAGCCAGGTCGGCCTTCATCCCTCGAGGCCTCCCTGATCCTTGGCCTCGTAGCTCAAGCAGCACCCTAACCAGAGCACTAACCTTTACCCCCGGACGGAGGGTCACCTCCTGGGAAGGGGCTCAGGAAAGGCACCAACATGCACAGCATTCGAGGCTGGGGACCCACATACATTTCAGCAGCCCTCCACCCTGCAGGTTGCAGACAGTCCACACTCTGCGATGAGGGGGGCTGCTGCCCGAATTCCATCCCCCACACTGTCCTCAGCTGAAGCCGCACGCCCAGCGCGCCTATACTTGGAGATGGGCGTCTCTCCTTAAAGAAGTCATTAACATTAAACGAGGTCCTAAAGTGGGGCCCTAGCAGCATGCCTGGCATCCTTATAAAAAGAGGACGAGAAGCCAGACACGGCTGCACGCAGGGAAGAGGCCACGTGAAGACACGAGGGGGACACGGCTCTCTGTGAGCCGCGGAGACAGGCCTCGGGAGAAAGCGCCCCGCCGCCAGCTCGAGCGCGGGCTCTCAGCTTCCAGAGCGCTGAGCCCTACACCGCTCGCGCTTCCACTGCTCTGTCACGGCGGCCTCGGCGGAGGGACACGAGGCCAAGGGCTTACCGCTGCCTCGGGGAAGGGCGACCCCCGACAGCGCCTCCAGCACGGAGCTCTTGCCCGAGCTCTGGTCCCCGATGACGGCGATGGCGGGCAGGGCCAGGTCCTGCTCCACGCCCAGGGCCCGCAGGGAGTCGATGAGGTCGATGCACGGCCGAATCTTCTCCTCGTACTGGCTGTACAGGTTGTTCTCGGGCCCCTGGGGGAGGACAGGTGGAGATTTTTGTCATATCTGCAGGTCATGTTCCAGAGATGGACAATTCAATCGGCCTCAGATATACAGGTGATTCGGGTTCCCCAGAGAGAGTGGGACTGAAACAGAAGTAAGTGTTTGAAGATGATAGCTGAGACTTCCCAAAAGCTGGGAAAAAGTATTGACCGGAAGGTCCAAGCTCAACAAACCACAAGCATAAGAAACATAAAGTAAATGGCATCAGGGCGCATTATCGACAAGCTCCTCAAAGCCAGAGCTAAAGAGGAAGTGTGTGAAGCAGCCAGAACATGACAGGTTACACACAGAGGAGCGCACGTGAGATTCACAGCAGATTCCGCACTGGAAACAATGCAAGTCGGAAGACCCTGGCACAGCGTTTTTAAAGTGCTGACGGAAACCATCAACCTAGGATTCCCCGCCGAGCAAAAAGATCTCCCCGGGATGAAAGTGACGAAGGACTGCTTTGGACGCACACGAGTCAGTGACTACGTCAGCAGCAGACCTGCCCTACGGGGAACGGCGACACGGATGGTCAGCTGGAGGGAAAGTGCAGTGGAGTAAAATCTGAATCCACACCAAAAAACATACATCACAAGCAGCGACAAATGTACTTTTTTATTACTTAAATATCTTCAAAAGACATTTCACTATTTGAACAAAAGTAATGACAATACACAGTGGGGTTTAATATACTGTTAAAATTAACTGTCATGAAAAACCAGCATGAATGGTGGGAGGACAGAAATGGAGGCACGCTAATGTAAGGTTCTCACGTTGCACGTGAAGACGCAGAGCAGCATCAGAAGGCACATTTGAAACGTTAAAGACGCACAATGTGTTCAATGACACCATTACACTTAGTAGGTCCATAAGGGAGATAAGACACAATCACACACACACACTCACAAAAACTCGATTAATTCAATAGAAGGCAGCAAAAGAGGATAGAAGAAATTAAGCAAAAGACAAATATATGTGGAAAACAAAAAGCAAAATGATCTTTCCAAGTCTAATCATATTAACAAGCAAGGTAAACATAAAAAGTCTACAGAGGCCTACAACGGTCACATGACACTGAAAAGGAAGAACACAGCTGGGGGCTCAAACTACCTGATTCCCATACTTACTACAACGCTATAGCAACCAAAACACTGTGAGGCTGGTGCGAAAATGGAGAAAGAGATCAACGGAACAGAGCACACGTTCCAGGAATGAACTGATACGTACGCGAACAACTGGGTTGTGACCACAGTGCAAGGGCAATGCTGCGGAACAAAGGTAATCCCTTCCACTCATGGCACTGGGGTAACTGACTATCTATATGCAGAAAAAATGACCGTGAATCTGTGTTTTACACCATATACGAAAATAACTCAAAACAGATCATAGACCTAAGTGCAAAATTTAAACCTACAGAACTTCCAAAATAAAACACAGGAGAAAAATCTTTCTGACTCTGGGTTGGGCAAAGAGTTCTTATACATGGCCGCAAAGTACAACCCATAAAAGAACTAGCCGGTAAATTGGCCTTTACCACAATTGAAAATGTATGATCTTCAAAAGACACTGTTAAGCAAATGGAAAGACAAGCCACAGTCAGGAAGAACATATTTGCAAAGCCTGCATCTGACAAAGGCTCTGCACCCAGAATACATAATGAACAATCAAAATTCAACAACAAGAAAACAATTTCAGTTGAAAAGAAAATGTGAAACAATCATTTTGACATTGGCCTCTTTCTTTCCAGCTTCAATTGTTGTGTGTTCGCTGTAATATAATTCAATTTTGCTAGAACAGCCCTTCGGATCATGGTGAGAAGGCACTACCATTCGGACCAGAGACGAGTCTGCGGTGGGGCCGTCCCGGGCCTTGCAGCAGGGCTGGCGTCGCGCCTGGCCGCTCTCCACCGCTCACTCCGACTTGTGGCAACGAAAATGCCTCCAGATGTTGCCAGGTGCTCCAAGGGGCAAAAGTGCCCCCAGCTGATAACCCCCTCCTTAAGGAATGTCTGAGCACCCCATCTCATCTGCAGGGAATGCTGACGACACTCAGCAGAGAAGGGGGCGCCCCCGACAGGGGCTCCTTGAACGAACTTCAGTGGGGCTCCTGTGAGCCTTCCTCTCCACTAGGCCCCACCTTGGCCTGCTGCGCCCAGACATAGCCAGGAATGGAGCTAAGCCAGCTCATCCAGAACCCCCTCACCCCTGCGAGCTAATCAGGTCCCTACCCCCAGCCCCACTCTCCCCTTCCCCCACCCCCACTCTCCCCTTCCCCCTACCTTCACTCTCCCCTTCCCCCACCCCCACTCTCCCCTTCCCCCACCCCCACTCTCCCCTTCCCCCTACCTTCACTCTCCCCTTCCCCCACCCCCACTCTCCCCTTCCCCCACCCTGTGCACTGCCCCCACCCCCGACTTGTCCTGGTATCCACGGTGAGCTCAGTCTTTCTCCCCTATGGCAATACAGGTGAATACCGTCCTCTTTGCCATTTGTAGCAAGTGCCCTCTACAGCTGTTCTCAGTAACAACACTTAAGAAAGGACTAGGGCCCAGCTGCCCATGGCCTCTCCGCAGAAACCTGGCTGAAACTTTACACTCACCAGTGGCCTCAGCCCCAGTCCTCCTCGTGGGGGCCTTTCCTTTTCATTTCTGTGCCGCCCATTCACAAGAGTTTATAACACATGAGTGAGAACTGGCAAAAATGCATGTACCAGCCCTCTGGCTTGAGAAAGCAGGCATTCCCAGCGCTGAGGACTCTCCACCTCCCCTCCCCAGCCCCCTTCCTCCTGAATCCCCTTCACCCCCAGGGGGCGCTCTTCTCTTCGGCTTGTGAGAACCTCCTTCCTGCTCCTCAGCGCAGTTCTCACCCCCAGTCCATCCTTCCCTGAGCAGTACGTGGCTCATGGTTGCCTGCTGGGGAACCTCATATAAGTGGGATCACAGAGTATATCTCTTCTGGGACGTGCTTCTAGGGTTCACCATCGGTGGTTAGACTCAGCCACCCTGGTCGCCGGGACGCCGGCTGAGTCCCCGCACCGCTCCTGGGAACCCTGCCGCAGGGGCGGGCTGACCTGTGCACACATCGCCCCGGGGCCGCTGGGGTGGACTCCGGGTTCGTGCATACCCGACGCTGTATGAACATGGCAAAGTGCTGCTCAAACTTTAGCACAAAGGAGAATCCACAGGAGGGTCTGGTAAAGCATAGATGGCGGGCCCCGCCTCGGAAATGTCTAGTTCACTAGGTCCGGGGGCAGAATGTGTGAGGGTGCTCATTTATACTCCGAGCTTCCCCGGGGACTCTGATGCTGCAGGTCTGGGGGCCACACTCTGAGGACCAAGCTCTGCACCTAGAAGTGGGGCTGCTGCTCCCAGGACACACCTGCTCTAGCGGCTGGAGGAGGCCCAGCTACACCCAGATGCCTGAGTGTGGGCCGGGCGGTTCCGACTGCCCTGGGACCCACCCGGCACGGCCAGGCAGGAGACGACAGTTATGTCGGGGGTGCAAAGTGCGCGTCCTTCTCAGTTTTCTACGCCCTTCACCGTGCTTTCTAATATAGTCTAAAACAGTGTTACACACTGATTAAGAACATGGAGTCAGCTAGGAAGGGCTGAAGAGCTATAGCTTTACAACACGTGACAGCAAGAAACAGAGCTCTTTCTAAGCGCCCAGCCTCTACCCGAGTCCTCCCAAAGCCGCACAAACTAAATCCTAAAACCTTCCCCACTTTAGAGATGAGAAGCCAGGCATCTAAAGGGAGAAACAACCACCCAAGCTCATAAAGTGGAAAGTGGCAGCACTCGGATCAGATTCGGGTTGCGCTGATTCCCGAGGCCAAGTTTGCTTCCCGCAAACACGTGACGTGATTTTGGGAAGAAAGCTGTCAGGTGGCTTCACGGTGAGGGGGGGTCACAGGGACACCTCAGAGTTTTGCGCTGGAGACCGAATCATGACGTACGCTCGTGAGAACACAGGGCTCCTTGGACCCATTGCGCGGGACCAATTCCTACACCAGCCATTCAGCATCCTGCCTGCTTTCCCAGAACAAAATCCAATCCCAACCAGCATCAGCTAAAGCAAAACAGTGGCTACATCTGGCTGCAAGAAGGGCCCAAGCAGCATGAGTTCCTTGAGAGCATTTGCACCCACATCCTGCCCAGGAGAGATGTGGCAGCAGGCAGCCCCGGGCAGCCAGGGCGTCGCTGTCTGCACCGGCAGCCCTCAGATGGACACAGCTCGTGTCCACGCAGTTAGTGGTTTTCAGGCATCAACTTACTGTTTCCTGATTTTTCTCCACCATGTCATCATTTCCATTTAGTGACACATGATTGGATGCAGAAGCTGAATCAAATTCTTTGTTTTCCGAGTCAGAATAAACCATCTTCTTCCTTTACTGGGTCAGCTTAAAATCAAGTAGGTGAGCATCAGCACAACTCAGAAGACAGGTACCTTCAGTCACGGAGCCAAACCCCCCAGGGGACATGCTGGGACACAGCGGGGCCCATTCATTCCCTGCTGACTGATAAACCAACGACAGGACAATTCCATGGAGCCAAATGTCAGATGAGGGCAAATGCTCTCTCCTGGCTCGATTCTCCTCAAGGGCATGTATGCTTCCAGACCCCAAAAAGAGGTTTTGAAGTTCTGCATGTCCCGTCATGATTCTACACTGCACGTCAAAAGAGTTTTCACCATAAATTTAAATTGTGGCAAAGGATGAAATCTCTGATGCATTTTAAAGTTTACGTGTAAAAATAATAGTATTATAAAGCTCTTTCCAATGGAGACGACAGATTCTAAATACTATGATGATTTAACACTCGAACCTATATTTTAAAAAAATACGAGCTCCAAGTCATTTCCTGTGTTCCTTTTGATATTCGACTTCAGAGTTTGGTTTCATTTCCCCCACGGAACTGTGTCTTAATGTCATTCATTTGACTTTATAAGCACTTAAGTGGCCACTGTGTCTCACTTGTCTGCATCCAAAATATATACACGCATATATGTGAGATTCATTCAGATTTTATTCTGGGACCCAAATCTCTAAATATTAAATTTTACACATCTAATACCCGTGGATAAAAGTGAATGAAAAAATATGTCTTAAGACTTGAATAAATGCTATAAAAAACCTAAAGCACGTACCTGCAATATACCTTCCTTTTACTTGACGATGGAACGATGACTAGTCACCAGAAATGCAGAGCTGTTGTCCTACACCTCCTTGAAATCAGCCAAAACGTACAAATTACACCAAAACCCAGATGAATAAATGAAAGCAGTCATCACACTGCGTCCCCATGGCTGAGGATGCTGTGAAAGCTGCGGGGACGAGCTCTAGGAAGACTCAGAGTGCCCTGAGTCCTTCCTGTAATCTGAGATATTTAAGTTCTGAGACAGACTTGTAAGGCACACAGCAGGCTGTCGGTGCACTGCCTGAGCCAACAGCCTTTTTTTCTCCTTTTCTCATGGTCTCCTTGCTTCTTCTCAAGGGATCCTCCCCAAAACCTGTGAAATTTGGGGTCTATGTTGGTGCCATTGAAAGGTCAAGATTGCTTAAGAATCCAGGGGAGGGAGCTATGCCTTCTGTTCATTGAATTGTGGGAGAAAGGTGATTTTGAAAGGCGATCAATTTGAAAGAGGACTTACAGAATTTGGCCATCTGGAAAGTTATTCTCCAGCCCCACCTCCCCGCCCATGCCTTTGGAGAAACCTTGTGTAGCCAGGGCTTCCTGGACTGGAGCTGCGGCCCCGTGTGAAAGGCAGCAACCTCACTTGACCCTACTGTGCCTAGGCGGGTGGCATCACTGGTCCCCAGGCCTCGCCACTCCAGGATCGCGGGATTTTTTCATAAGCGTACCCTCTTCCTCTGTTTGTTTCAGAAAATGACATTCCCTGAAAGGCCCATCTTGTGGGTTTCCTCTGCACACCTTAATCGTTTGTACTTCTCTTGGGTCATCTTTGAAAATCCCTTTGGATTTCAGGACCAAGGCAACCTGAGTACTGAAAACCACTTTCCTCCGTATTCACTGCATTTGGCTTCCAGGGGCACTTGTCTAACTGAGCAGAGTGCATTGGCCAGTTCTGGCCCTGAGACCCTGAGCCCTCTGCTGGAAACAGCTCAGGAAACTCACCCACGCCTGGTGTTTGCAGACAAGGCTGCAGGGAGCTTCCAGGCAGGCACAGCGCAAGGAACCTCTCCTTCCCCACCCCCACCTTCCTCAGGCCTGCACACCCACACTGGTCGCTGGTGGGCTGGTTGTGCCAGGCTCTTTCTCAGGCCCAAGTTTGGGGTAGGGACAGGGAGAAAGTGCCCAGGCGCTGTGGGCTCTTTCCGTTCTTGCCCAGGGCAGGTCTGCCCACTCAGGTTCCCTTGGTCCACGGGGGTGGCTGTCTGGATGGCCCTTCCCCACCTGCAGATTTCACAGAGGGCTAGCTCCCCTGTGCCTCCCACACCCAGAGCCCATCTCTCAGCAGTTTCTTGGCAAATCCCTGGGAGGGTGGGGAGGGCATCAAAAGGTTTCCCAGGGGGAGCCTAACCTCCTAAGAAAGCTTCCTCAGCCCAGTGCACAGAAGAAGCAGGGATGGGAGGGAGCGGTCACTGACCACAGGCCCTGACAAGGACCACCTACCGAGCAAGTCTGAGGAAATGCCAGATTCAGTGTCTGCAACTTGCTCAAAATAATTCAGTCTAGGTAATCCGCAGGGGACTTAGGTTTGCATTTTCTCATGAAAGTTATTGCCTTTCAAAAACTCCCTGGCATGTAACTTTTATGACTGAAAAGGAGAAAGTCTAGCTCTTTATACCTAATGTTCTCTACCAAACCTCTCCGACCTGAGCTTCAGGCCGTGGGGGAAGGGAAGCTGGGAAGGAATTGCAAGGCCTGCCTACAATGGGAAGGGCAGAGTGGGGCTGGGGACTTCCTGGCCAGCGGCTCTGTTGCAAAGCAGAAACGTGACAAGTACATTTTAGGAGCCTTTTAAAGCTGGACAGTCAGGGGAGCAGGGGCGTTAGCATCACTTGACCCTACTTCCAACAAAAACTTGATGTAATATTTGACCGAATAATTTCGAGAATCCCGCTTGCACAGCTCAGCGGTCACCAGGGCAGGAGGGGCGGGGCAGGCGGGGGGGGGGGGAGGACGGTGTAGGCAGCACCTGGGTTATATCCATCAATCCCCAGGGCTGCCCTCCCTCCCTCCATCCCGACTACTAAGTGTGCCCGCCCCACGCAGTCTCTCCCCGCGCCACATCTGCGAGGACGGGAGACCCTGGGCATCTCCCCCTCCCCTGCGTTAAGGGTAATCCGCGCAGGGCCCTTTGCGCATGCCTCATCTCTCGGCCCGCCCTTCCCGTTCCCAGCGCGGCTCCTGTCCCTAAACCTCCCGGCGGAGACTCTCAGCTCCAGCCCCCTCGCTTCAGCAGGACTGGTGAAGACCCTGCTCCATGCGCGTCTAAGGATTCCACGGGCCGAAGATCTGTCTGGTTTGCACTCGTTAGCAGGAAATATAAAGCGATACATCAAGCGATGGTCGGCGTTTGGGGTGCGCTTGGAGGTCACGCAGCCCTGGATGTGACACTTTCTCAGCGCGCTCTCCTTAACCAGCGCGCTCCCTCCGAGACCCCCTCTGCCGGCATCTCCTCCACCTGCCCACCTCCTCTGGCAGAACGTCGCCAGTTTCAGGAGGGGGTGCTTTTCGATGTGTCTCCCAGGAGCCTGAGCATCCTGTTGGTGGGAAAGTTGAATCAGGAGTGCTCTGAGCCCTGCCAGCATCGTCATTAATGTTATTTCCGTTACTATCATCACCATCGTGACATCATCACTATGAATCTTGAGCATTTGTACTATTATACCCCAAGCGTTCATCTCCGCAGCCAGTCCCCCAAATGCCCCGAGCCCCCTGAATGGCCAGACGGTGCCCAGAGCAAGAAGCGCGACACTTACCGGTCAGCTCCCTGTGCTGTGACCAGCGCCAGGGGCCCGCTGCTCCTTACCTTTAAGCAGCTTCAGCACCGCCCCTCGCTCCTCCCTCCCTCAGCCCCCAGCCGCTGAGAAACGAAACTCCTGAGATAGTCCCAGGGCTTCTGGTCAGAAAGGAAACCAAACACTAGGCTTGCCACTGCCTGGGGCAACCCCAGCACCACTGGCTCCCAGCTGCAGCCCCCTGGAGGCCCTCCAGGTATGCCCTCCACCACACCCTTGGGAGCTTGCGGGCAGCGCAGATTCTGGGGTTCCAGGCAGACCTACTGCATCAGACACTCAGGCTCAGGACCTCGGCTTTATTCGGCTCTCCTGACTGCACAAATGCAGAGCCACTGCCCGAACAGCCCCGAGTCAGCCAAAGCTGAGCAAAGCTGTGCAATGCTTTGAACCTAGCAGGTCCCTTAACCCCTGGTCTTCTGAACACAAACGCTGATAACCGGCTGCTTCAAATCCTGCTGTAGTTTCACTCGGAACATCCAGGGATTGTCAAGCATTCTAAGCCCCACAGCTTCCCCCAAATCTCCCTCCCCAAGCAGAGCCATGTCTTCTTCCTCCTTTCCTGAGTGTCCTCGTCAGATTCAAGCCCTCTCTGGAGCTCAGCTCACTGCATTTCCCCAGAATGGAACCGGGGCGGAGGTGGGGGCTCAGGTCAAGTAGACCCATGAGTGGCCCTCCCGGGGAGGGCTCTGTGGGTGGGGCGACACCCCATCCCCTCAGCCCACCGGACAAGCCCAAAACCAGCCTCCTCCCCTCCACCCCGAAGACTCCTGTGATTAGCAAAGGTCTCCCCCACCCCGCAGGAAGACCCGGAAGCTGCTCAGCTCCAGGGGCTGGGGTCAGGCGTCCACTGGGAAAAACCCTGCACAACCCAAAAGTTGGGAGTGATGTTTACTTGGCGGATGGGTTGAGGGCCTCCCCCAGCACAGCCTCGCAGTCGCTCTGAGGGACACCTCCTAAGGGGTAAGGGAGGGGGTAGGATACGTGGGGGATTACAACAAAAACCTGACAGGCTGAACTTCAAAAGATTACCGCTACCGAAAACCCAGACATCTCAAGTTAGTGAATTTTGTGCTTTTCTGTATGTGGGAAGATGCAAGAGACGGGGCTCACTGAAATCATTCCTCTGAGCCGCACCTCAGCTCTCTAGGGCCAGTGTCCTGCTGTTCTCCATCCGGAGTCCCCTCTGGGTGCACAGTCGGAGGAGGCTGCAGTGGCTGGTGGCTTGATTGCCGCAACATCCTCTGTTTACTTGATATGGCGGGGGCGTTCCTCATCCACACAGGGAAAGCTTGGATGGGAACAAATTCACTATGGCGGCACCAGAACGAAGACGAGGAGCCACCGCAGAGCTGCTCTCTGGCCTGACCTCTGCCCTGCTCTGCGGGGTCCGCCGCTAGGGGCTGGGCCGTCCCACCCAGGGCGCGCTGGCGGGAGGGCACAGGCTTCCGCGGTAACTGTCAAGGAACCTTTGCCTGGCTGCTCGCCCCGTCTGGGCCTCAGATACTTTCTGGTCACAAAGAAGAGTGACACCATTTCTGCGTGGGCTGTGAGGAGGATGTGCTGAAGGAGCAAACCTGCACCTAAAGGCAGGGGAAAGTGGGGAGAGAGAGGCACTTGGTGGATGACAGGCTCAGCTCTGAGGGATGATCCTGCACCTTCAAACCGCGGGAGGCTCTCCCCGTGACTCCTGTTCAGGGAGGAATTCAGAAAGAGCGACCAGCAAAGGTGAAAACTGTTTGGGGCCAGGGCCAGGACTGGGGACAGTGGGCAAGGTGTCTGCGGGCAGATTGAAGGAGCCCCTCACTCTCAGGGCTGCAAGTGTGGCCTTACCTTTGGAGCCCCAGCTGATCCCCACCCCTCCCCTTCTCGCCTCCTGGCCTGGGATTCTGGGACCTGCTGTTTCTCACAGGCTCGTTATATGGCGGTTCCCTGAAGAACCCAGGGGCGTGTTTGGGGTACAATTCAACACTAGTACAATAATAGCTCCTGTGTACTAGGCAAAAGTAAGTGTGAGGGGCCAGGCTGAGAGAATGACTCACCTTCACCACCACCCTGTGGGGGGAGTCAGGGTAGCACTCCCATTTCACATAGGAGGAGACCGAGGCCCAGGCCTTCGCTTACTGCTGGGCCCCACGTCCAAGAAGGGGGAGAGCGGAGATTGCAGTCTAGGTTTCCTTCCCAGGCCCGTGCTCTGCAGCGTCCCCTCTCCAGACCAGAGCCCACAAGGTGAGCCCCCGTTCTCAGGAAGCTCACAGCCCCCACCTGTGTTGCTGACGCTTCTTTCTCACCTGTAGAATCCTTGATGCCTCTGTGGTCTACCAAGGAGTTTCAAGCTCTCAGCCCTTGAGAGCTGTGTCCCAGGCCAGCACCCCACTCACCATCCCTGAGTGCGGCCCAGCTTCTGTCCGCCTGTCTGTCCTTCTCCCTGGGCTCCCAGAGACAGTCTCCTCCCCTGCCAAGTCCCGACTGCATGGTCCGTGTCTCTGCAGCTGCCCTGGGGAGCTCCTTGCAGGCCTGGCTCAGCTCAGGCAATGATGTTTGCCTCTCAGATGGATGCTCTGCATCTTGGAGAATGCGGGCACCACCGTAGCAGTCTCACAGAGGTCTCGACAAAGTCTTTTCAAGCTTGTATCCCTCCAGGGCCTGCCACCTACCAGCAGTAGGTGCTGAGAAGTCACAGGCTGAATGTCATTGGTCTGGGCCCAGCCCCTTGAGCCCCCGAGATCCCGCCATGCCACTGCCCGGTCCTGCTCTCTTACTGTTGTTTCCTCACCGCGCTGAAACGTGTCTAGCAAAACCCTGGCATCCACAGGGACACATGTCAGAGGTCAAAGACTCACTCTCGCCGCCCACCCCCTGCCGCCTGTGCAGTCATGGGTGCCCAGGGCTCTCCAGGTCTCTCTTTTCCTTGTCCAGTCGTCTCATCGGATGCCCAGCCTGGCCTGGCCTTGCAGAGGAGAGGTGAGCTGGTGTTACCGGGAAACCAGGCCCGGCAAGCTTCTAGGCATCGCGCCCTACCTACAAACTGGTGCATTTCCTCAGACACCTGTGGGAAGGGAACAGCACCCTGTTTAAATGCTGCAGGTTCCCCCTGCAGGGCTGGGAGGGGGGAAGGTACTGCTCAGCTTAGGGCACCAGGCCTGCCTGTGCCAGGCCTCACCTCGCTGCACCCCCATTGCTTGGATGTGGCACCTCCTCACTACACAAGGTTTCCCTCCAGCTCAGGAGCCCGGTTCCTCCTCCATCTGCGGTGCTGGGCTTCTTCCCAGAAAGCACCCTCACTCAGTCCTTCTCCAGGCCTAGCACACTTGCTTTCTGGGAGCCCCATGCCCAGCACCCCCTTCCCCAGGATCATGGCCTCCTCACGCTGTCTCTGGCCTTGTGAAGGTGCAGTGTGTCACCAGGCCGTCAGTGGGGCAGGACCACGTCGTGATGTTGGCTGTTTCACTTGGGGTCTAGCACAGTTCCTGGCACATAACGTTTCAATCAGTGTTTCTAGAATGAGTGGTCCTTCTGTGATCTCCTGAGAGTTACCCTAAGCCACTGGGTTTCCTGCATTGCCTCCTCCCCTCCTGTCTTCTCTGATCTCAAGTTTCCCAGTCAGTTCTAGTAAGGTTTCAGTTTCTTTTTCTCTATCAAGAGAAATGAAACCTAGAGCCACTCAGGAATCAGGGGGCGGGGGCGGAGGGGCGGAGCCCAAAGAAAGAGGGGGCAGGGTGAGGGAGTATAGGGATAGGGGCGGGGCCAGAAGAAGGGGCGGGGCCTGGAGGGGCAGTGCTGGGAGAAGGGGCGGGGCCGGAAGGAGGAGGGGCGGGGCCAGAGGCAGAACGGGGCATGGGGCGCGGCCCGGAGGAGGACAGTGCTGGGAGGCGGGGACAGAGTCCGCTGAAGCAGAGGACGTTGCTGGAGGACCAGGAGGCGACTGGGGGTGAAATCCGGAGGAAGGGGTGGTACCTAGGGGAGAGTTGGTGTCAGAGGCCCGCCCCTAGCCCTGCTTGGTTGCTGCTCAACCTCCCTGCAGGTGAGCTGTACTCTCTGAGCAGGCAGCAGCTCTGACATCACTTGGAACCTGGACTCAGTCCTTCGGAGCCCAGGATCTCGCGGAGCGGTGTGGCATCCGGTAACCTCCGGGTAATGCGTCCAGATCTGACGCCGTGGGGGCTGAAGAGCAGAGCAGCGTGCCCTGGCCCAGCGCCCTTCTCTCCTGCCTGAAGCCCGTGTCAGAATCCTGTGTCACTGCTGCGTTTTGTTTTTTCTTCTGTGCGGGTGGCGTAGACCTGTGCTTCTCAAAGGCTAATTCCTGGACCAGCAGCACTGGTTTCACCTGGAGCCTTGTTAGGAACGCAGGGTCTGTCACTGATGGAGCTGAGCTGGTGGCCCTGGGCCCTGAGCCCTGGCTGGTGAAGTACACGTGGCCCAATGCCCAGCCCCTGGGGAAGGTCGGTGGCATTTCCAAAATCACAAGAGCTCTCCAAGAACATGGGACGGTCCTGAGCCTGAGGGTGTGCACTGTCCAAGTGGGTTCTTGCAGGATGCTCTGGACTTCCCTTCTTAGGGTGCTCAGGCCTGAATATGGAGAGAGGGTGACAACAGAGCAGCACAGAACACCTCCATCATCTCAGAAAGTCCTGCTGCACAGCGCTGCCCTTGCTATGGAAACGAAGGGCCATCCAAGAAACAGGCACCACTCGGAGGGTTGGAGTACTCAGATTTATTACGCCGGCGGGCTCAGAGGGGCTTCTGCTCCGAAGCCCTGAGCACCACCAAAACGTGTGCATGAGGCTTTATAGGGTTAATTACAAGCTTGAGGTATTCAGCCAATAGGCATGGAATAGCTGTAGCAGCATCATTATCACGAAAGGCCAAAATGTCTCTCTGAAAATCCAGCTGGCTAGCAAAAACCATGAGCAGGGACTGGCACTTATTAACTTAGATTTCTGAGTAGGCCCAGCCCGGCTCTTCCTTCACATTCCCCCCCTTGATGCTTTCACAACCCTTGTTGAGTAAGTGTCGTCACTCACCTGTCACAGTGGCTCATAGTTGGAGGCTGACATCTGGAGTTTTATAGCCTCCATCTGCTCACTGACAAAGCGGGTCAGGAAGTTCAGGACACAGGCCCAAATAGCAGAGCTACAAAAATCAGGAGCAAGGGACTGATGAATGGTGCCAGCAAGGAGGTCCAGCCCCAGGGGCCTGTCCACGGGCTCTTGTCTAAAATGTGCTTTTCTTTTTTTTCTACTCAGCCTTGTAACTCTTGAACCATCCCTCTGACCATTCCTGACGATTGGCATACAACAGCACTCTTCGTTTAGGAAGAGGCACAGTCCCCACTCTCTGGCCGTGAGCAGGTCCAGACCCCTCCTGTTTTGTGAGACCACCTCGGCCAGAGAGTCAATCTGATTTTGCAGAGCCCCCAGGGTTTCTGGTATTTGTTGGAGATCCTGGCTGAACTTACCTGTAAGCTGATAATAGTAATAAGAGGATGAGGCTGTGCCACCGACTCCTGTGCCCGCCCCTGCTGCCACTCCCAGCCCCACTAGCAACAGGAGTGAGGGCATTAGCGTCAGTAACGTCAGCCTTAGGATTATCTTAGACATGATACTGCAGTGATGGCACTAGTTATAGCAAGGTGTAAAGTAGCTATCAGGATGGTATGGCCTGTATCCCTGTCAGGCAGGGCAGTGCTGGCCAGCCCCACTGCCAATACGCAGGCTGGTATAGCAAACAAGGAAAGAGGCGAGAGAGCACAAGAGGAACGCATTTAACAGCTTCGTTGAGCTTTCCTGAAGCTTCGGCCATGCGTTGACTAGCCAGCTTCCAGGTGTGGCTAGAGCAGGGCTTGTCTATCTTTCTCTGGTCCCTCTTGATCTTGATCTTGAGCGGGTCTCCTGGGATGCTCTCAATTTTCCAGGGACCCTCTGTCCAAGGTGAAGTCGCTCTCTTAACCCTTCCCTGAGCTCTGAGGCCGGTATGCCCGGTATGCTGCGTGCAGGTTCCAGCGGATTCTCGGTGTCTTTGCCACTTGCTGTACAATCTCTGCCATGAAGGTGGGTCCGTTGTCGGACCCGATGGAGGTGAGCATTCAAAACCGAGGGATGACATCCCTGAGGAGAGCCTTTGTTACCTCTTTTGCTTTTTCTGTCCTGGTGGGGTAGGATTTTACCCACCCTGTGAAGGTGCAGACAAGAACCAGCAGGTACTTATATGCCTTACTGGGCCCAAGTTCAGTAAAGTCCACTTCTCAATCTTCGAAGGGAGCCAGTCCACATCGTTGTATTCCCATTGGCCCAGTGGGCCCTTGTTTTGGGTTGTTTTGAGCGCGGAGCAAGCAGCGTTGGGAGACTGATGCGCACAGAGTAGGGAGGCGAGAAGTCAGGAAATGCCGCTTTAGGAGGGCCTCCAAAGCCGTTTTTCCCATGTGTGTGGCCTCGTGTTGTTGTCGGACTATGCGATAAGCTAGTCGTTCTGGGATGAAAACCCTTCCATCCATCATGATCCACCATCTGTCCTTTCCTTTTTTCCCTTGTTCAGCCTGTGCCCACTTGTTTTCATCGTGGCTGTATTCTGGGGCAGTGGGTAGCTCTGGCGCTGCCATAATTTTAATTACTGGGTGTTTCTCGGCGGCTTCCTCGCTTGCCTTTTGATCAGCCAGCCTGTTCCCCTGGCTCACAGGGTCATTTCCTTTATGGTGTCCCTTACAGTGAATAACGGCCACTTCCTTTGGATCCCATACTGCCTCCAGTAACTGTAAAATTTTTTCTTTTCTTTTTTTTTTGATTTCCTTTACCCCAGCAGTCAAAAGTCCTCTCTCCTTACAGATGGCTCCATGTACATGCAAGGTTGCAAATGCATATTTGGAATCAGTGTATATATTGACTCATTTTCCTTTCCCTTCCCTTAGTGCCTGGACTGGTGCCCAGATCTCTGTTCGCTGTGCAGACCTTCCTGGGGGAAGGGACTCTGCCTTTATTACCTCTCGGGTTGTTGTTACAGCGTAACCTGCTCGCCGGTGTCCCTTCTGCATGCAACTGCTGCCGTCTGTGAAAAGCTCCAGGTCTGGGTTTTGCAGGGGCTTGTCAGTTAGATCAGGCCTGCTCGCGTACACCTCTTCGATGAGTTCCTCACAGTCATCGTCAGGCTGCGCGTCCCCCTCAGGCAAATATGTGGCTGGGTTTAAGGTTTGCACAGTCTCTAGACGGACTCTTGGGTTTTCACATAGAAGCCCTGGTACTGGGTCATCCTTGTGTTAGTGATCCATTTGTAGCCTGGGCCGTTCATCAGGGCCACCATGGAGTAGGGGCACTTTTACATTTAAAGTCTGTCCCAGTGTGAGTTTGTCTGCCTCGTTGACCGGGGGGCTGTGGCAACGAGGGCCCGTAGACAGGGTGGCCATCCTGATGCCACAGGGTCCAGTCTTTTAGACAAACAGGCCACAGGGCGCTGCCACATTCTGAGTCAGGACTCCAAGAGAAAGTCCCAGTCTGGTCTGGTGTCAGGGGCCCGTGTCGTGCTCACCCCTCAACATCCAGTGAGTCCCTGGGGACTCGGCCCTGCAACCGTTTTCATGCTTCAGTGAGAATGTGTCTCTTCTCCTCTGTGTTGAAAAGAGTCAGAAGCAGCTGGCGGACATCTCCCCAGGTGGGCCGGTGAGAATGGAAGACATTCTCTACGAGGTCAATCAGAGCCTGCAGTTTGACAACCTGATTACAGTTGTTACACACCGTCAAGTAGAAATCATCGTGGGCTGGACAGAGACCAAATATTGGCATATGCACGACAGAGCCCCATGACTGTCCCAGCATCGCTTCAGGGCTGGGCAGGAGCCGGCGCTCCCCCACAGTTGCCGTGACGGCGGCGGAGGCGGCGGCCGAGGTGGCGGAGGAGCCGGGGCCTCGGAGGCTGCTGCTGCTGCTGCTGCGGGCGGCTGCTCCCCTTGACACCATCCGCGGCGCGCTCCAACACTTTCTGCTCCTTTTCTTTGGAGGGCAGGCCGAAATTCCTGACTGATTCACCAGTGGCTGTTCATCTGCTATTACTGTGGAAGCTCTTCTTCTTAATTCTGTTCAGACCATGATGTGATTGAAATGCCTGCGGCTTTTCAGAGTAGGAAGGTGTATGATGGCGCCAGTTGAGAAGGTCTGTGGTGCCAAAGGGTTGATAGCAGAGTACGGGGCGCCCGGGCTGAACAGTCCCGTCCTCCCCAGTTTGCTGTGGCCCTTGTGTCTCCCGCAGCGGCATTTGGAGTGCCGGCGGTGCTGGCCTCCTGGCTTGTGCTGAGCAGAGTCTCCTTCCTACCGGCTCAGGCTGGGGGCTGGGCTCTGTCTCTGGGTCCTCAGGTTGGGGAGGTGGTGACACAGAGGGTGGTGGTGTCTCCAGTGGGACCAGAGATGTCGGTGCCCTGGGGGCATACGGAGGGGGTAAGCGCATCTCATCCTCTGTGTTTCCCTGGAAAATAAGCTTTTCTCTGTCTGTCTTTTTGGCCTGGACTAGCTGAGCTGCTAATATCTTGCATTGTCCAGGTCTATTTGAGCAGAACCGAATCCATGGGGGTAGAGTCTGGGCGATATTCAGCCAGGAGTCAATGTACAGGGATTGATCTGGGTGGCCTGGCATTCCAGTGATTATTCAGTAGACCGCTCGCACTGTTGCTAGGTCCAGAGTTCCTCCTGGGGCCACCCGACTCTGAAGGTTGGCCATTCAAGCTCACACAAAGTGCGGAGCCTGCCGGGGGTCATTTAAACTCCATAGTCTCCTGAGAACTCCGTTTTGAAATTCTTAATCACACAGTCCAGAGCTGTCAGCTTTGATTTTGAGGCTCCCATTATTAGTTGACAGATTTTAAGGCCTATAGGTGTGGGTCTGCTCCTGGCACCCAGGACTGTGACCCCAGTATGTCTGTTTTTTTCCACTCCTCAAAACGGTGAAGTTCTTAAAAAGCTCACTGCCTCGCTGGACCTAATGTCTATCTGCTTGGCTGCAAGCGCTGCCAGTGAGTTAGGGCTTCACGATAGGCAGGTGTCCCTGAGGCTCCCCTGGGTGTGGCTGAGCTCTAGGGGGTCCCTGCACAAAGCCCTCTCTCTAGCCTAAATTGGCAAAATATGAGGCCAGGATGGCCGGCCGGTGGCAGAATAAATGGACTAAAAGGGGACCTCAAAAGAGGGTTCCAGCCAGTGCTGGGGTGGCTCCCTCTGGCTCAGGTCTTGCGGGCTTTACTTTAGACAGAGGGGTAGTATTGAGGCTGGTTTATTAATCACGACAGGGTATTCTGGGGGACTGGTGACAAGGTCACCTCTGAAACTTTTTAGAAGTAGTCTCGCCTTAGTCCCCAAGGGCACAGGGGTCGTTTACTTCTATGCTGTTCTATGCCCCTTTCCCTCCCAGTGTAGCCACCCTGTGCCGGTGTTGCAGACAAGATGAGGGAGGGTTTTTGCTGCGTCCGCCTGGCCGCTCCCCTCGCGGGGACGAAGGTGCCTCTTAGCTTTGGCGGGTCAGTATAAGCCACTGACTCCGATCAATACCCCAAGGGGCCCATACCGCCCCGAGCCCCAGGTTGGTACTCACTTAACTCCGTAGCAGAATGCTGTGGAACTACAAACTCAAGCCTGATCGCAAGCTTCACAGGCCACACATTCACTCGCACAAACATACAGAGGCTATTTGCACATTCCCCTCCCTATCACTGGGGTGTCCCTAATCTAACCTGATCTCTCCGTCCGGAATACCGTCAGATGGGGAGCCTGGAGGAGGGGATCAGCCTCCTCTTCTGTCCACTAGGACAGGATCTGATTTACTCCCTAGGGGTTCCTATCTTGTCCAGACAGCCACCTGGTGAGTCAGTCCATCCCTCCACGGAGTCTGGCTCTGGTTGTAGCCCAGCCACCTGAGGGGGGCCAAGTTTCCATCACGAAAGAGAACCCGGAATACTGTCGTGTGGCGCCACCTCGTTCCTTATCGGAGTCCCGTCCCCTGGTCGGCCGGAGCCACCAGTCCAGCAGCTCAAAGGGCCGGCATGGTTGAATCTCGCTGGGGCCTCCAGAAATGTTACGGAAATGACAGGCCAGCCAAGAAACAAGCACCACTTGGGGGGTTGGAGTCCTCAGATGTATTACGCCGGCGGGCTCAGAGGGGCTTCTGCTCCGAAGCCCTGAGCACCACCAAAACGTGTGCATGAGGCTTTATAGGGTTAAATACAAGCTTGGGGTATTCGGCCAATAGGCATGGAACAGCTGTAGCAGCATCATTATCACGAAAGCAGAGGCAAGGAGGCAGCAAAGCGACATTCCAAGGCCAGATGTGTCTCACTGAAAATTTAGCTGTAAAAAGTACATAAGCAGGGAATCAGCAGACCGACACTTATTAACTTAGATTTACGAGTTAGTCCAGCACAACTCAGATCAGCAATCCGACACTTGTTACACTTAGATTTACGAGTAGGCCCAGCCCGGCTTTTCCTTCACGCCCTAAGTTACCAGATCTCCACGTGTGGGCCCACCCCAAACTCCCTGAGAAGGTGTTGGCAATGCAGAGACTAGGGCCTCGGATTCCTGGGGTGGTCCTAGCCCCCCGTGTGTTCACAAGCCCATCAGAAGACCTGGATGCAGCTGGAGTCTGAGGACAACTGTGTGAGTTTCCAAGAAGTGTGCTGATCCTTCAGTTTCATTTCTGGAGCAGGCTTTCGGTTTCATTTCCCTCCCTGCTGAAAAGGGAGGCACCATGGGGAGAGTGGTTTATATAAAAGAGAAGCAGAGGAAGGGAGAGACAAGGTGCTGGCTCCCTTCTGAAGGCGCACAGGTAAGAGCTGGGGCCCTGCAGGGAGGGCTGCTTAATGATACCTTAAGCACCAGACCTGCCTTTCTGTTAAGAGCCGTTCCTGGTGAACTCGGCTCCTGCTGGGAGGCTGGAGACACACAGAGAAGTGTCTGAAGATGCTTGTGCTGGCGCTGGCCCCAGACGGCCCTGCAGGCTGAGGGCACTTTCTAGAAAGAAAGTGGACGGACTGGGAGCACCAGGGGGCGCCTTCCACATCTAGACAAAGACCTTTCCACCGCAAAGAAGTGGCTTCGGGAGCTTCCGTGGAAGGTGCACATCTTCAGGGGGGGAAGGAGCTCTGTGCTCTGTGACACTGTGATTTACAGTAAGAAATATATTAACTATGGTCGCTGCGCTGTTACATTCCTGCAGTTAATAATTGTAGTTATTGAGCTGCTGAGAGCACAGACCTTAAAAGTCCTCATCACAAGACAAAAATGTAAGTATGAGGACACGAGGTAACTTACCGTGCTGATTACTTCACAATGTAGACAAATGTAGGGAAAAAGAAATGCGTTATCCAGTCTGTCAGTTTTGGACACAGAGCTCCTAAGAGACTTGGAAACTGTAAGTGAGGAGAGCACGTCTCCTGTGACCTTAATGAGGGGACGCGAGGCTGTGTGCTGTGCTCCTGAGACGGGGCTGGTTGCCTGGAGAAGCAACCACATGATGGGGGCCGGCACTTTCAGTCCCACCCCTGACCTCCAGAGAGGGGAGGGGAGCAGGAGACTGAGTTCAGTCACTGCTGGCCAGTGATTTAATCCACCATTCTGTGTAATGAAGCCTCCTTAAAACCCCCAAAGACCGGGTCTGGGGAGCTTCTGGTGAGACTGGAGATTCAAGGAGGTGGCTTTTGCAGAGGGCGCTGAAGCTCCGCACCCCTCCCACACCTGCCCTCTGCAGCTTCCATCGGGCTGTTCCTGACTTACATCCTTTTATGATAAGCCCACAGTCTAGTGAGTAAAGTGTTTCTCTATGAGCCGCTCTAGCAATTTATTGAACACAAGGAGGGGATCGCTGGAACCTCTGATGGATCTGTAGCCAGTGGGTCAGAAGCACAGGTGACAACCTGGACCTGCTGGAGATTTAGCATGTGAAGTGGGCGGGTTGGGAGGGGAGCAGGCAAGCAGGGCTGAGCCCCATCAGGGAGCCCTGTGGCCTCTGACGCCACCTCCTGCTAGACGGTGTCAGAGCTGAGCTCACCGCTTGGTGATGTGGGAAAATCACCCCGGAATCCGTGTGAGCACTGGAGCCGCAAGGCCTGGTCTCAGGGCTTCAGGAGCCCTCTCACTTGTGGCACTGGTGGCCCTCCCCGAGGCGTGCTGGACTCCGGCTCCCCAAGGGGACAGGGCGGCTGGTTTCCAGCATTTGCCAGTCCCTGCTGTCACGGGCACTGGTACACGACTGTGCCTGCAGAGTTTTACTCGGGGACAGATACCGATGCCAAGGCTTCCCAGCACAGAAAGGCACTCGGGGACACAGATTAGGTATGAACCATGATGTGTCAGGGTCCAGGGCTGTCCGGCAAAGCACCCCAGGCCAGAGGGCTCAGTCATCCGAAATGTTCTCTCTCCCAGCTTTGGGGGCTGGAAGTCTGAGATCAAGGCAGGGCTGGTTCCTCCTGAGACCCTGCGTAGAATCTGTCTCTGCCTCTTCCAGCTTCTGGTCATTGCCGGCCATCCTTGGCACTATTTGGGGAAAATACCTCAGGATGCGGAAATCAAGCCGCTAGCAGGAACAAATGCTCCAGGCCACGCGGTCAGCTGTGACCCATGACCCATTCTGGCAGATTTTGCAAGAAAATCAGACATCTGTGTATCTCCCCTGACATTCACGCAGAACCAGGGGCTGAGCCAAGGCGGAGGGAAGGTTTAGACTTGGATCTAAGAGTGATGACATCTTTCTTTCTCTTTCCTGGACACTGTATGGAATCTCAGTGAACCAGACTTTTATTGTGCTTTTAGGAGAAGTTAATTTCCTATTTAGCATGGAGGGAGAGGAAACATCCCCACAGGTCTGAGTGGGACATCACACAGATTCCGCACGAGATGCCAGGTCAGAGCAGAAGTTTTAAATGACTCGCAGGACTTCCCCCGATGTGGGCATGTGCCTGCTCAGCCATGGGACGTCTCCGCAGAACCCGGGGCCAGCACGGGGCCAGGAGGCCAGGCCCGGGGGCCAGGAGCTGGTCGCAGGGCGTGGGATTCAAGCCCCTCAGCCCTGTGACCCTTCTGGGGCTTTGCTGAAGCCTGTGGAAAGCTGGAAACACAAAAGCAAAAACAGCCCATGGGAAGAGAGCCACGGGGGAGGGGCTGGTTTTCAAGACTGCATTTCTGAGCTCCACTCATCACTGATGGGAGAACTTTGCCTTGAGATTTCAAAATCTGACCAGCCGTCCTGTTTCCTCTTTATCAAACTAACACATTATTCACTGTGTTACCAACCTCAGGCTCCTCTGCTCACCACTCAAAAGCCAATAATCAAGAGGCAGGTGTCAGTAGAGAGGAAAGGTGCTTTAATCAGAAAGGCTGGCAATGACTCAGGTCCAGAAGCCATCTCCGAAGATTCTGCTCGGCCAGGACGGCTTTTAGAGGGAAAAGGGGGGGAGGGGATCTCAGTGAAGCGCGGAGGCAGGAGGCTGGGGTCCGCATCTCCTCCACGGTGTGCGGACTGGCTGCCCCGCTCTCCTGGTGCTACCCGGCCCGCGGTCGGCCCGCAGGACTGCGAAGGGGCTGCGGGCGGTAGAGAGCGAGTGGTTCTCCAACTGCTCCCTTCTCCACCCTCACCTGGTTTCACGTGGGAATAAACCCCCAGGCGAGGCAAGACGCCGCGTGCAGTCAGGAGCGCGCAGGTCCGGTGCCGGTTTCCATGTTGCCCAGCGCCCTCGCTCCTCTAATTAGGCCCTTCCGGGGGGGGGGGCAGAAACGGACACACAGGAAGGGGCTGCTGGCAGTCCCCGCCATCGACATCGTCCCTCCTCTACGGAGTTAGGGGAGAAGGCGCGTCTCTGTGACCTCTTCATGCCGACAGAGGGCGCCCTGTCCTCAGGCGGAAGACGATGAAATGCGTCTGCGCACCTCTCTGCTGACAGCGCACTTGCCCACGTGCGTGCGCAGGGAGAGCCAGCTACCGCTCCTCTGAGGCCCCCAAAGGTGCAGATTCTCACGAGCCGTAGTGTTGATCCCGCGCTCGGAGAGCCAGGCCTTGGAGCTGTGCTGGCCATCGGGTCGGCCGGCTCGAGGCGGGGGGCTTGCGTGGCGGCTGCCGCCTGGGCCCCACGCAGGGAGCTCGGGCCCCGCCGGCAGTCGTGGTGTCTGTGCGACGTCTCGGGAACGCGCGTCAGACCCTGAGCCTGTGAGTCCGCTGTCCTCGTCATTAATTGCTCCAGCCTGCTCTTTTACGACGCTGCGAATCTGGAGGGCTCCAGCTTTTCTGCAGACGAGAGGCAGGGGACACGGAGGGGCCTTTGCACCTGGGGGGCCCTGCGGGGCTCTGCTCGGTTCCAGCTGGGTCCTCAGACTTCTAGCCGCGGGACGGCGTCTCCGTTGCTTAACTTGAAGTTCCCTTCCCGTGGTACATGGAAGCAGGGACAACGCCCACGAGATCAGAGAGCACACAATGCTCCACGGGGCCCAGGCAGAGCACGGAGGAGAGGCGGGCATGTCCGCCGCGCCCAGGCTTCCCTCCTGCGCATCCCCCTGGCCTCTTTCCCCGCCCTGTCTGTCCCAGCCTGTCTGTCCACCTGTCTGTCCATCTGTCCCCAATCCTGCCCCCACTCCCTCCTCAGCCTGTGTCTGGCTCTCAGCTCATTCCCCTCCTCCTGCTACATCACAGTCTCCCTGCTTCCCCTTTGCTCTCATGGCAGGTGTCCCCGCATGTCCTCCATCCCGGCTACCCTGAGGGTCCTGGTACTTCGTTCATGGTGCTCCGGCCAAAAGACACACCAAAGAGTTCTGTGATTAATGAGTCACGTCCAAAGAACTCAAAAACAGCAGGTTGTGTGGCGGCCAGCCGACATCTCCGTGCATCCTGGGAAATTCTGACGACCCCACAGTGCACCTGCGAGGTTGCTGAGGTTCCCCAGGGCACCCAGTTTGGGAACTTCGCTTTATAGTCTCGGCTAATTCCCTTTTTCCACCTGTGGGTCGCTCAGGGGCTTATCTGTGATGTGAGGAATCTCAGCACAATGTGGAGGTCTCTTCAGCAGAGGGGGCACTCTCCCTGTGGGCCCGCAGCACGGCTGTCCCTGTGGGGTGACGTCGCTCCCCTGGCTACTCTAGGGTGGACTGGACAGTGGACAGAAACAAGCGGAGGGTCCAGTTTGGGGGGAGGCGGGAGCTGAGCTCAGGCTGCGCTGCCGAGCCTGTGATGTGTGCGTGGGGCCCTGGTAGGCGGACAGCTCTGGGCTCTGTGCCTTGTCGTCAGGTCCAGCTGTACCCCCAGCTCCGCCCTGTGTCTCTCCCCTCTGGCTGTGGCTGACTATAGCCTTGCACAGTAAACCGTCCTTTGCTGGGACAGAGGTCAGCACAGGTCCTTGTAAGTGACGGAGGTTGCTGCCTGAGGCCCAGGGATGAGGCAGAACGACTCTCTCCTCCCCCTTTGCTGTCCCTCGGTCCAGCAGCAGCAGGGAGCCCTCCTCTCCTCTCCTCCTCCCACTCCCTGTGTGGTCCTCTCTGCCAGGTCACCCTTTGCCCACCCGGGCTGCTTCCTCCTCTGGGCTGCTGGCTCAGCCTCTTGTACGTGGACTGCAGCCCGTTGCCCCTGCTCGGATCTAGGTGGGGAGTGGGGCAGGCAGGGCCCCTCTCAGATGTAGAAGCTTTGGGTGAGAGGGAAGGAAGGAAAGAAACCCCCTCCCCATGAGCGACCTCAGAGACACTCGTGGGGGACCAGCCATCTCTCTCCGGCCCGTGTGTGTCCTCCCTGGCGCGTGGTGTCTTCTCCTGCAGCCTCTATCTTTGTCCTGTCAGGGACAGTTCTGGGCTCCTCACTTGCTGTGATCCAGCTGCCGCGGCCTGCCGCTCGGCAGCCCCAGTGTGGATGTTCGTCCACACGGCACCCCCCACAGGCCTCTCTGTGGAGCCCCCACCTCTTCAGCTGCGACCTCTCCCCATGCATCCCTGCCCCACCCACCGGACCCTCCAGCTCCCACCCCCTCCCCCCAGAAAAGGCAGAGCACCTACAGATGTCCCAAGACAGCTCTTGCACGCCCCGCTCTAAGCTGTTTTAAACAGTGCCACAGTCAAACCATAAAACCAGAATAAACTTTGCTGAGGCTCCGGGGATGAGTGTCAAGGAGCAGAGCGATGCCAGAGGCAGCTGTGACCCCTGCCTGCAGTCTGTCCTGGGCCTTCTCACTGCCAAGGCCGAGGGTGCAAGGGACGGACAGTCTCTTTCCGTCTTTACCCAGTGGGAGCGCCCGGTTCCCCAGGAGAGCAGCCTCCTCCAGCCTGGCCCTCTGCAGAGTTCTCTCCCCTGTGTTTACATTCAGGAGGTTAACATAATCTGAATATAATTTCCTTATATTCAGGGGATGAAATAAATCACTAGACATGTTCTGGAGTGCAATTTTATTCATTTAAAAAAAGTGGAGAATTTTTCTTTCATATTTTCTCTGGACACTGGCCGAAGGGCTAGGTGTTTCATAAAATCAGTAATTTTACCCAGAAGTCTGGGGACGGAGGGAGATGCAGGTACTGGCTTAGGATGTGAACACAGAGGTAAAGGCACTCCTTCCGCACAGCACCTTTGGCAGGGCTCCCCCGGGAGCAGGGCTGAACTGGCACCGCCCCTTCACTTAGGGTCCCCGGGCCGTGGGGCTGACCACGTGGAAGAGGGCAGGTGGAAGGCCTCTCCTGCCTCCTTCCAGCCCAAACCCAAGCAATGCCAGGCATTGCCAGGGCTGCCCCTAAGAAGGGAGCTGCCCCTGGGCTAGGCCTTCCCAGCCCCCAGGGGCAGGGGGTGCTCCGCCCAGCTCCCTGAGCTCAGGACCTTTGCACTTGCATTTCCGCCACCAGGAAGGCTCCTCCCCACGTCCTCAAGTTTGTGCTCCTCTGCCACTCAGTTCCCGTTCACAGGCACTCCTCAAACACGGGTTAGGGGAAACAACACCGGACCCAGGAACCATGACCCACCCCCTTTCTTCCAGACCCTCCCTCAGCACCTGGGGTTAGATTATTTGTTTGGGGGTCTCCGGGACAGAATGTCCGGACCTGAAGCAGGGGCTTTATCTGGCTTGGTCACCAGCACACCCGCCTGGCAGGAGGAGCCTGCACGTAGCAGGTCCTTGTTTGGGTTTGCTCAGGTTGCCCTAACAAAGCACCACCAGGGGGCAGCTTAGACAACAGAAATTTATCTTCTCACAGTCTGGGGGCCAGAGTCCAAGGCCAAGGTGCCAGCAGGCTCGGCTGCTCTGAGCTCACTCTCCTCGGCGTGTAGACGGCCGTCTCCTCCCTGTGTCCTCACAGGTCTTTCCTTTGTGTCTTCACTCTTTTCATAAAGACGTCGGTCAGGTTGGCTTAGGGCCGACCCAAGAGACCTCGTTTTACCTTATTCACCTCTTTAAAGGCCAAATCTCCAACACAGTCACACTGGAGGTCGCAGGGGTTCGGACTCCAGCGTATGAACTCGGGGACACAATTCAGCCCTTAACAGTCCTCCAGACATCTTTGTGGAATGAATGAATGAATGAATGAGCCACTCCCATTTTCCACAAAAGCCAGTGGCACACACAAAGTTGTGAACATGCTCGTCCAGTCTGAGGAAAGGCAGAATGCTGGGCCCAGCATTCAGAGAAGGGATTCTATCAAATATGGAAAAGGAGATTGGGGCCACATCTTAAGAACTTTGTCCTGCAAGAAAGGTCTCAGAGGTTTCTAGAAAGGGTAGTCATGCTGAGACCCGGGGTTTAGAAGGAAAAGAGGCCTACTAGGTGGAGAGAGGCCACTGTCGGGCGGGGACGGAGGGCTGAGGGGCCGCAGCTGGACATGGGGTACAAGTGGACCCCCCAGAGTGCAGCTACTGGGGAGGGGCCCCCTCCAGATGCCAGTCCCCCAACTGGTTAGTGCCCTGGGGCTGGCATAACAAACTCCAAACTTGGACGCTGAAACAAGACTTTTATTCTCTCACGGGTCTGGAAGCCAGATGCTCCAAGACGTCCAAGACGCTGGCAAAGTTAGTTCCTCCTGGAGGCCCTGAGGGAGAATCCGCTCCAGGCCTGGCTCCCGGCGCTGGGGCTCCTGCGCCCCCGGGTCCCCTGGCTGAGGCAGCATCCTTCCATCTCTGCCTCCGTCTTCGCGTCGCCCTCTGGTTGTGGGTCTCTGTGTCTCAAATCCCTCCCCACCCCCACCGTCTCTTCTTGCATTTCAGGCCCACTCGCATCTCCAGACCTTCTTTGGAAACATGTGCAAATACCCTTTTCCCAAATAAGGTCACATGCACGATCCCAGGTGGACGGGCATTAGGAGGAGGGCGGACACATTCACCCTCCCGCATCCGCTCTGCTCCCGGAGGTGGGGGGCAGCGGGCAAGGGCTCAGGACCCAGAGTCACCAGCTTGGCAGAGTCCTGACTCAGGCCAGGAACCGGACCCCCCACTTCTGCTCCTTGACCTGGAAAATGCAGATTAGGAGCAAGCACACCCGGTTGTTGTGAAGCTGAGATGAGCATCTCAGAGGGGCGCCGGGCGAGGCCGGCACTCGGTGCCGCCAGCGACTTCTCACAGGCCGGCTCTCTGATGACAGCCCCGTGGGGAAGCAAGACTCCAGCAACCGCTTCCCCCAGACGCCCCAGCAGCCTGAGCTGGCCTGGGGGTCAGCCCGGGTGGTGGCAGGGCAGGGGCTGGCGCCCAAGGGTCCCGGGAGAGACTACCTGTCATGTCTCCATGCCCACAGTCTCCTGTCCCGTCCTGAACCTCAGGTGACACTGGCTCATCAGAAGTCACAGAGGAACATTCAGACTTCCCCATGGAATCGTGGAGGCCCCTTGTCCACAGGGGGCCGGCAGGGACCCCTCTTGTGCTCTGAGCCTGTTTGAGCCAGCCCCTCCCGCGGTCGGGGCTGTGCTGGGCAACTGGTCTGCCCTGCGTCCATGCGCGGGAGGGCGCGCTGTGCGGGGCTGGTGGGGGGCAGGCCTGGAGGGATGAAGGCCCGGGGAGGTCTGCTTTGGGATGTTTGGGTCACATTCTCATCTTGTGTGTTTGCAGAGTTTGCGAAGAAGATTGGAGGAGCTTAGCAGCAGCTTGACGGGGCGACAGTGGATGCCTATGCCCTACCGGTCCCGGCCGCGCCTGACGCACAGTTCCAGTTCTCCCCGACACCATCCCAAAAAAGAAATGGCTTCCTTCCTGCAGCAGCCACCGCCAGTGGGCGCAGGAGCAGGACAGATGATGAGCACCCCAAACTGGCAGTCTGGGGGGAAGGAGCCTGTTTTCTTCGCCAAGGATTTCAAGCCTATCTTTTTGAGTGAGCAGCAGCCAGGAGGAAACAGAGAACAGCAGAGCACAAAGGCAGGTCGGGTGGAGGGGTGGGCAGGAAGGGCACTCCCGGCCACCAGGCCGAGGAGGACCGGAGAGCGGCCACGGGGGAGCCCCCTCCAGGGCAGCCAGGTCTGCACGTGTGGTCCCCCCGGCAGCACGGCTCTCTCCTGGGCACTTCCACCAAGCGCGAGGGACAGTCTCTGGGCAGCAGTGGCCTTCCCAGTCACGGGTCTGGGGGCTCCATTCCTTGTGAGGGGGCCTCCTTCCTGGGAGGTGTTCCTCTAGCTATGACTGCCACTGTCACCATGGCCAGCCCAGCCCAGCCCAGCCCAGCCCAGCCCAGCTCGGCCGTCCCGGGTCCCCCGACTCTCCTCCCTCCGGCAGGGAGCACCACCTCTCGGCAACTCCTCCCTGCTCAGTCGGGCACCTCGTCCTCCAGACCCAGCCAAACGCCCCCCACCGCAGCAGCAGAAGCCGAGACTCCACAGGAACAGAGCACCGGGCCCTCCCCTGGGCACGTCTCCGTCCACCCCTCACCCTCCTGTCTGTAACCCATCACCTGTAGCTGCATCAGTTCGGCCAGAGATTCCCAACGGTGGTGGGAGCCCTGTCAGAGGCCACGACTGTGAAGTCTGTTCTGCCTCCCCCAGGGGCCCGAAAACAGCCTGTTCAGCCCGTACGAGGAGAAGGTTCGGCCCTGCATCGACCTTGTTGACTCCCTGCGGGCCCTGGGCGTGGAGCAGGACCTGGCCCTGCCCGCCATCGCCGTCATCGGGGACCAGAGCTCGGGCAAGAGCTCCGTGCTGGAGGCGCTGTCGGGGGTCGCCCTTCCCCGAGGCAGCGGTAAGCACCGTTGTGCCAGCCTCGCTCTGCAGCCAGAGGCCGGCCGCCTGCAAGCCACAAAGCTTCCCTGGGACCAGGGGTTTCACGGGCTGGTCTCTGGGAGGGACCCCCGGAGGGTGGCTCCCACAGGCCCTGCACGGCGGGGTCTGCAGTGGACGGGGAGGGGGGCTGGGTGTCCCACGCAGCCCTTAGTACCTGGGTCCTCTCCCCGTGTCAGTAGGCATCGCTGGGCCTGTGTTAGTTTCCTTCTAGTGGTCTGTGTAAGCGTATTTCTTGTCTGATGTCATGAATTTGTGAGTTTCTCGCACACGAAGTCTTTCTGAAGAAGTTTAGATCACAGAGTGATAAGACCCAAAGTTTTCTTTTAAAAAAAATTAACTGTGTGTAGAGTTCAAAAGCTGTTTTGCATTTCTGATGTAATCAAATAATTATACAGGGAAAAAAAGAAGAAAGAGGTGGCAGCCGGGAAGAGGGTCGAGGTTCCGCCAGCCTGTTCCCTTCCTCACTCCCATCTCCTGCCAGCAGTGCCCATCCCCCACACCCAACCAGAAACAGGGGCCAGGGTTCGGCCTCCCGGGCACACAGGAGGGTGTGGGGGTGCTGGGGACGGCCCAGACCCTGCGCAGCCCCAGGAACAGCCGCGCCGCCAGGGGCCCTGGCCTGTGCTCCCTTGACCACAGACAGCTGGTCTTCTGCTCCGGGACGTCCCGTGAGATCCCCACCAGCCGGGCTCCTGATGGATGAGAACTCAGAGAGGGCACAGCGGCTCCTCCTCTCCGCCCTGGGTTCAGCCTTCTGGGGAGAGAAGCCACAGGGCAGAGAGTCTGGAGGCCACGGCAGAGACGTGGGGCAGGCAGGGGACCCTGGACAAGTGCCCAGGTCATAGGACAGCCCTGCTGTGTGCAGGTACTAGGGGCTCCACCACAGGAGCCCACCCCAGGCAGCTCAGGGCAGTTCCAGCTTCCCTGGGAACTTGATCCCTCCCTGCCAGGCGCCCCCACAAACCTCACCCTTGGGCCCCGATGTGCACATCCTGCTCCCCCCCCTGCCTACCCCCACCCCCGGCCTGAGAGGGGCCTGGGAGGGCTGGACAGGGTCGGGCAGACCTCTGGCTGCCATCCCGCCTGTCCCGGACAACGCCCGAGGCGTTTCTAGGGCCTGGGGGTAAGTGTGGTGGCCTGGACTGGGCCCTAGAGGGGGACAGAAATTTCAGACCAAGCCTGCGGGGACACGGGGCAGGTCCTGGGGATAAGAGCAGAGGGCACCTGTGAACGCTTCTTTTATGTTTGGGAAACTCTCTCCCAGGAATCGTCACCAGGTGTCCGCTGGTGCTGCAACTGAAGAAACAGCTGCATGAGTGCACGTGGAGGGGGACACTCAGGTACCGGAACACGGAGCTCCAGCTGCAGGACCCCTCCCAGGTGGAGAGGGAAATCCGGAAAGGTAGGGCCCAGGGAGGCTGCAGGGGCGGCTCCTCCTGCCCGTGGCCATCCTCCTCGGGGCCCCTGCAGCTTCACAGGAGCCTGTGCTGGTCCCCTCCCCTCGCCCCTGCCTGCACGCCGTCCCTCCTGGTTGTCTGTCTGATTCTTCCTCTTTCTTTTGGTCTCAGCTTACCTGCCTGCTTTTCCTCTGGGAAGTGTCCCCCGCAGGGTCCCTGCTGGCCCCAGCCACCCTGGCACTGCTCTGATCTGGAGTGGCTGATTGCCTGTGGCAGTGGCTCTGCCCCCAGACGACTTCCCCCAACACTGTCCCAGCCCCAGCCCCAGCCCCCGTAGCCCCCTCTCCCTCCCCTCAGCCGAAGGGTCATTAGTAGAAGCACAGCCAACCCTGGCCTTTGGACAAAACTCACCAGCCCTGGGGATTAGCCTCGGGCAGGCGCAGAATGCTCAAAAGCCTCCGTTGCTCCTGGATTCCGCTTCCAAACCTGCTTAGAGGAGCCCTGGGGGTCACCCTCCCGCAGCCCTGCCCCTCAGGTCCCTGAGTCTGCCTGTCCTTCCCAGAGGCTTCTCCCTGCCCCGCTCCCAAGCTGGGCTCAGCCAGGCAGGCAAAATTAGCCTTGATGCTCGCAGGAATCCCTGCAGACAGGGCCTCTGTTCCAGGCAGACGGGCTTTGCGCCCTACTCAGCCATAAACTCGGCACGTGAGACAGGGATTTTCACGGCACTCCCTGGGCATAACTCCCCGGGAACCGTGTGGCCTCGGCTGGCTCACCAGGGGATCCCTCCCAGGTGGAGAGACGCTGCCCCATTTCTAGCATTCACCCCCACCCCCAGTACAGAGGCTGCCTGCGGCCCTAACTGGCAAATTTCCTAGCGTCAAGTTTATAAAAGCTCTGCCCCCCAGCTCCGCCCGCCGCGCCTGTCCTGGGCGGCCGCGTGCCCCGCACGGCCCGCTGCGCCACTGAAGTCAGCCCTGGGCTCTGCAGCCCCACGAGCTCTGCGGGCAGAGCCCGGAGGGCGGTGGACTCCCACACACCATGGGCGTGTGCTTGGATGAACGTGGAAAGATGAGTCATGAGCAAACCACAGCTAAGGCATCTTTAGAATAGCGTCTTGGAACTCCGCTGCCCTGCTGGTGGAAGTCTGAGTTGGTGTGGCCACTTTGGAAAACTGGCACACTTTTCCAGTAAGGGTGGAGGCATGCACACCCCATGTCGCCCCAGAAGTCCACTCCTGAGCACATGGGCAGCCGACACGTGTGCCAAGAGTCAGGTTCTAGGATGTTCATAGGCCCCACTGTAGACCCCCCAGTGTCCGTCCACAGTTGACTTGATCATGGCACTGGGTGGACGAACAGGCAGCAGTGAAAAGGAAGCAACCTCAGCTACCAGCAGCAGGACGGGGACCACGCAGGCCTCGTGGGGAGCGGGAAGCCAGACCAAGGGGTCCTGTGGTTCATGATTCCATTTGTGATTAGGCGAGACCACGTGAAACTGCTGTTCTCGTAGGTCAGAGGTGGTCGCCTCTCAGCAAATTCACTCGGCCCAGCCACGGATAAAGTGCAAAGTGCGCAAAAGGGCCCAGGCCAGGGGTCATCCTTGCTGGAGGCTGATGCCCGACAGGGAGAGAGCGCCTTGGAGGGCTGCCCGTGCTCTGTGACTTGAGCCGTGTGTTGGTTACACCTGTGAGTCCCATCTGTGAAACTCACCGAGCACCTGCTTAGACGGTGGGGACTGTCCTGTGCGTGCGTGACTCCTCAGTGAAAGGTTACAAAAGTCGTACCTTAAGCAGCGACGATGAACGAGGATTGAAGCAGGGAAAGTTTACAGAGGAGCAGCCCTGGCTCTAGCCTGCCCCGAGCTCTGTCTGTAGAGAATCAGGCACTTAATCCGGCCTGCGCCTTACGCTGCTTCCCTGCCCCTCAGGGCTGTTCCCGAATACGGGAGAAGGGCTCAACGGCCACAGTTGCAAAGTGCTTTTGCCGGGCCGGGCGGTCCGTCTGGACTCTGGGTGTCTCCTCTCTGGTCTCCGCAGCCCAGGACGCCGTCGCTGGGAGTGGAGTTGGCATTAGCCACGAGCTCATTAGTCTGGAGGTCACCGCCCCTGAGGTTCCAGATCTGACCCTCATCGATCTTCCCGGCATCGCCAGGGTGGCCGTGGGAAATCAGCCCCAGGACATCGGGCGGCAGGTGAGCCTTTCTGGAACTTGGGAATGGGCCGTGCCACGTTGGGGTGGCTTCTGCGGCCTCTGCCGGCAGCCCCGCGTGCTCTGGTGCACCTCCGCAGCCCTCCCTCTGAGCGGCTGTGGAGGAGACTGGGGTCGGACCTTCTAGGACTGGGGGCCCACACTCAGGTTCTGAGAAGGGCCTGGCAGGTCATGGAAACAGGCAAAGTTGACTGAGTGTTTCAGGGGACAGCTGACACCTCACTGAATGTTGTCGTGTGGGAACGTCAGCCCTGTCTTACTGCTATCCTGATACTCAAAACGTGCCGGAACTTTGGTTGTTACATGAGATCTGCTAATTTTAGGAAGAATTAAAAAATCATTACTATGTGAGTGAGTTGGAACTCAGGCTGTGATCTCTGGTCTGAGGCAGAAAGGCCAGCACCATGGACCGAGACGAGAACAGGCTCACCTTGAAGCAGACCTTGCCTCCTGATGAGGGATTCCTGAAAGAGGCCGGGGGCTCTTGAGCCAAGCACAGGGTCATAGGACAAGGAAACCGGGAGGAAGCTGTCATCTATGAGGTGCTCCCAGAAGGTGATGGTCACAGAATCAGGGGACAGCAACTTCCCTCTGTTCAGAGGGGTGACCCGGAGGCTTAGCCAGGTTTGGGGTGAGCAGGGCACTGAGCCCTGGGGCACTGAGTGGTGCCGGATGGGAGGAGCTGAAGGAGAATGTGTCCCAGTGGACCAGAGGAAGGGGGTGTGAATGGGGCCGAGAAAGGCGGTGCTCAACTGAATGCCCAGAGCAGGGCTGGACCTCGACCCTGTGCCCGCCTTGCAGGTCCACTCCCTTCCGCTTTCTCTCTACTGAGCCTCTTGCAGCCGAGGCGTTTTGTCAGTTTTTCCCCTCGTTAAATGCCATGTGTCCTGCTCCCCCAAACAGGTCACTGTAGGGACGTGCTTCCTTCTTCCCCCTTGAAAGCAGCGCTTATAATGAGGAAGCGTCCAGTGGGGAGGTGAGCGTGTAAGTTGGTCAAAACCAGGATGTAACTGTCTGTGTGAAGCTAGTGTGTGCTCATGTGATGGAAATTTTCTATTTTGTGGCTGTGCCTACTATTTTCTGTGCACAACTTGACATTAGACGGGATGTCAGCTGGGCAGCACTAAGTGTGAGTTATACCAAATATTAGGAAACACACCCCAAGGTGCCAGCCTGCTCCACGGTTATTGGTTTGCATTCTCCACGCAGGGAGTTAAAGGCGTATCTGGCCCACGTCTCCTTTGTGCCTGCAACGTCTAAGAAATCTTATGACATCTCCCTAATTCTAATGAGCTAGACGCCTCCCGAGAACAAACTGCAGAAAAAGTCATTGGTTTTCCGCATAAACAAGGGTGGAGACATTACTGACGTCAGCTGTCACGGGGGCTGGCACTGAGCACCTGCCGCGGGCTGGTGCTGGGCTCTGCGTGGGGACGTCCGGGATCATGACAGGGACGCCCCAGAGGTGTCCTTCTGGGGAGGACACAGCACACACACACCACTCTCATCGAAGGCAGTCTCAGGAGCACCACGGGAGATATCTGGAGAGGAAGGGGGTCTCGGGGGTCCGGAGGTCTTCGGGAAGGAAGAAACACTGGTGATGAGCTGTGCAGGATACGCAGGACGTCAACAGAGGACCCAGGAGGGCAGGTGGGCGCACACTCCCGAGGAAGAGGACAAGCCAGGGCCCAGAAGTGGGACAGCTGGGCCGTGGTCTGGGTGTCACACACATGTGGCTGTGTCGTTGGGTGATCAGAGATGAGCTCTTCCTTTGTGATTCCCTGGCATCAGATCAAGGCACTCATCAGGAAGTACATCCGGAGGCAGGAGACGATCAACCTGGTGGTGGTCCCCTGTAACGTGGACATCGCCACCACAGAGGCGCTGAGCATGGCCCAGGAGGTGGACCCCGATGGGGACAGGACCATAGGTAAGAAGAGGGAACCCAGTTCTAGAGGCCGGGAAGGGCGGGGCGAGTCCTCGTGTATATGGAAGGCCCTGGGTGGGAGCTCTGCCGGGGACGCCCACTCCTGTGTTGGGTCTGAGTGCTGTTCCCAGCGGGAGCTCCAGGGGCTGGGGGTCACAGCCAGGGTGAGACGTGTGGCCACAGTTGGGAGGTCCTTTGCCCTCCTTCCTCTTGTCCCTCATCTGCATTCTCAAACCGTTCCGGATGGGGGACGAGAACGTCCACAGTGGTCCACAAGGGAGAAAGTGCCTGGCCCATCAGCTCTGCAGTCCCACAGTTGAGTTCTTATGACTCCCTGGGGATGGGAAAGCCCTTCATAGAGCCCGGATGAGCATACTCAGTGAGCACACGTCCAGGCGTGCCCTGCAGCACAAGGTGTCTGCAGAACTCACATTCAAGCACAACTTTTTGTTGGGGACCTGGGTTCCCTTATATTCCTTTCGTTAAACAGCCACCCTGGAAGGTATTACAGGGGACTTGGCTTAAGAACACAGACTGCTTGGGTTGGAAGCCATGTCCTACCACTTACTGGCCGCACACCCTTAGGCAAACGGCAGCTCCTGTTTTTAAAGTTTTAATATTATTACCCAATGTCCCTTCTTTACGAGTCATCGCACCTACCCATAGCGTTTTCCTTCCTGACAACTGGCAAGTCATTTCCCTTGACTAAGTGGATACTCAGTACATACCTACCCTTTATCCATTTTTATTTTCCCAAACGAGTTCCCAGTTTCCCAGTAAGGATGGACACAAGCCGAGGGGGGCGCGGCTCAGTGCAGTGTTACTCCAGGCCAGACCACGCGTGCTCCCTTAGCTCCTGCCCCCTACAGGCGTCTCAGACACATGGACACACAGAGAAAACGCAGGTCTGGGGTCACCAGTCCTTGTAAGTGCAATTCCTGTCTCTTCTCACGATCGTAAGTCATGAGGGATGTCCTGCTGACGGCCGCGGCAGGTAACATCACCTGCCCAGTAGGTCGATTTGGATGTTGACATCTCTGTAGAAACTGAGTAACGCTTCTTATTAATCGTTGTCTGTTCCTCTCGTTAGGCATAAACTCCGATAACCGAAGGCTCTCACTTAATATCAGCTGCTATTAATATGAATTCACCAAGAACTGCAGGCGTAGAGGACACACAGTCAGACCTTAGTGCGTCCCAGACAGTATCACGGTGTCCCTGCAGGCTTTCCATCTGCACTCCAGGTCAAGTGCAGCGACAGAGACAAGTGCGCTGGGTTTAAAAAGAAAAGGGAATCCCCACCCACGTGCACAGCAGCATTCTTCACGAAAGCAAAAGGTGGGAGCAAACCAAGGGCCCATCAAGGGAGGAGTGCACAAGCGAACCACGGTGCGCACACACAGTGGGGTGCTGTCCAGCCTTGAAAAGGAAGGACATGAAATAAGCCAGTCCCAGAAAGATAAATCCTGTAGATTCCACTGATATGAGGAACCTGGACAGATTCAAAGAGACAGAAAGTAGAATGGTGGTTGCCAGAAGCGGGGAAGGGGAATGGCAGTTAATGAAAGGGTACAGAGTTTTGGTTTTGCAAGATGAAGAAATTCTGGAGCTGGGTGGTGGTCACGATGGCACGGCAGTGAGGCTGTACTTAATGCCACCCAACTGGAGTCTTAGAAATGGCTACAATTGTAAACTTGGTTACGGGTATTTCACCATGCTTTACAAAACAAACTTGAGAAGTGGGGACCACGATGGTGCAGAAAGGGGGGAGCAGCGTCTTCTCACGCACTGAGGTATTCTCTGGTCAATGTGAGTTATGTGTACTTTAGCACATTTTTTAAAAACAGAAATGGAATGAATGCCTATGCAGTACTTCCAAAGGGTGAAAATAGAACAAATTTGGTGGATGGTGTAGTTGTGGCTTACAGAATATTAAGCTTGGGGAAGAACAGAGTCAGAATATTTGTGGGGTCCCCACCAAGCTTGTTCCCCATCCATGCACTGCTAAATGCACACTGTCCACACAGCCAGCTCCGGCTGAGCTCCTGGCCCCACCTTGGGACAGAGAAGGCTCTGGTCAAGGTCACCAGAGGCCTCCGTGCTGACAAACGCGCAGTGCCTTCTCTGTGCTCATCTTCCTCCACCTCTCAGCCAGAGTCAAGATGGCGACCACTCCCTTCTTGGCATCTTCCTTCCTTCGCTGGGACATCACGGCCTGCTGGCCTCTGGGTCCCCATTCTCTCTCAGGTCTCCTCTTCCCTGGCCACCTGGAGGTCTCGATCTTGGTCTGGTTGTTTTTTCAATTCTCTAACCTCTAAGTACTGGAAACCCAGAACTTGGTCCTGAGCTCTCCCTCTGTTAACACAGTCTCTTTAAATAATCGCGTCTGTCCACAATTTCGAGTCCCATCGATTTGCCCGCGACACCCACACCTATATCTGTAACCCTTAGCCTTCCCCTAGGCCTGACATCTCCACTTGGAAGCGCATTAAGTGTCTCCAATTTAATGTGACCAAAGCACAACCCCTGGGGTCTGCACCCTACCCAGATTCTCCTCCTTCCCAGGCTTCAGGCCTCTTTCTTAGCGCCACACCCGCCTGCCCAGGTCTGAAGCCAAATCAGACAGTCACCCCTGATTCTGCCTTCTGCTTGCTTGCACATGTCTAACCCATCTGAAGTCCTGGTGACTCTGCCTCCAGACCGACACCACAGCCATCTGCACTTCTCATTTGCACAGGCTGAGCCTCCATCACCTGCTGCCTGGGCTCTCCACACGCACCTTGCCCAGTGCACTGCACTCTCTGCTGGCCTTAAACATGTAAATCGGGTCATGTTGCCCTGCCCCCGACTGACTCTCTAGTGCTCCCTCCTCACATACACAAACCCAGACTCCTGTGCCTGGACGACAAGCCCCCTGTGGCCTGGCCCCTGCGTGGCTCTCTGAGCACAGTTCCCGTTGCTCTCTGCCGCGCCCTCCTCTCCAGTCCCGCTCAGTCATCCCAGCTCCTTCTTCCCGAGGGCCTGGAAGGGTCTTTCTCCATCTTCACTAGGCCGGCTCCTTCCTCCTGTCAGACCTCAGCCTGAGCGCTGCCTTCCCAGGGGCCCGCCTGGGGACCCAGCCGGGATCTATACCATCCACGCCTGCCTGCACTCACCCGCCAGCGGTCACTGTAGTTCTCTGCATAGCACGGATCAACAGCGGATGTTTTTCTTTGTTTCTTTTATGTTACTGGATTCATTTATCTAGCGCTTTCCCACTGGAAGGGAGGGGATATTCATGAGATCAGGGACTTTGCAGTCTTGTTCACGGCCACCTGCTCAACACCCACAGCATGTGCTTGACCCAGTGTGCTCCTTTCTTAATTCAATATGTTTGCGTAAAGCATCTAGGAATGGATTGATTTTGTTTTTATAATTGAAGTGTCTAGAAATGTTTGACAGTTAGTGGCCTTCCCTGTAGCCGGGGCCCTACATGAGGCTTATGAGCAAATGCTGCAGATGGGGGTGCATTCGCATGCATCCTCTTTTTCAACCAGGCTCACTGTGAGAAGGCGCTCTCCCCAGCTGCAGCGAGTCCTAGCAGAGCGTCCCAAGTTCTATTCTCTTGTACTTGTCCTCAGAATAAAGGCCAGTGGCCTAGGCTTCCACGAGTGACCACTGCTTCCAGGGACGGGCCTTCTTGGCTGCTTTCTCCCTCCCAGGGGAAGGTCCTCTCTGGCCACGGCAGGTGCGAGAGTAGATTCAGAGACATCTCGACTCTGTCAGTGACATGAAGGCCTGTGCTTGCACAAACCTCTTGGTGACTGTGAAGATCCGCTCTTAAATAACACCTTTTGGTGACAGGAAGGTCAAAAGAGAGAGAGAAATTCAATCCTTTAGGTGCCAGGAATGTCTCAGGAAATGGTGGACCAGAAGTCCAGACTTCACAGCAAATTAAAAACAATGACAGTGACAGTAGAAGATGACCTTCAGGTTTCTAACAGGAAACAAAGAGGAAATGCAGCGGGAATCTGACACTCAAAGAACACTATCACTCAGAATGCACGGCTTTCCATCCAGTGTGAGTGGGGAGCAGTGAGGGCGGGAGAGCGAGACAGGGAGGCAGGCGGGAGAATCTCAGAGGAGGAACCACAAGAAGGGGGCGGAGCGAGTCTGACCAGAGACTCCAGACCCTCCTGATGACGGGTCCTTGGAAACGTGGTGGTGGAGCCGGTCCGATCTGATGCTGCTGCCTTAGCGTCGGCACCCAGCAGGCACCCAAGAAACATTTGTTAAACAAGTGACCCAAGGCAGTTAAGGAGTCGAGTGAGTGGATAAGCAAATGCAGGTGCAAGGAAGAGGGGTGACGGTGGGATCAATGAATGGGCAGCCAGGCACTGGGCGGTCAAGGCTGCGGAAGACTTGGTTGGTCTTGCGCAAGAAAAGGCCCATAGCCTAGTGGAAGTCAAACACGTTTGAGGGGACAACTGACCTCCAGTGCTTTCCTCCATCATCTCACAGGGATCCTGACCAAACCAGACCTAGTGGACAAGGGCACCGAGAAATGCGTCCTGAACGTGATGCAGAACCTCACGTACCGCCTCAAGAAGGGCTACATGATAGTGAAGTGCCGGGGCCAGCAGGACATCCTGGACAAACTGAGCTTGGCCGAGGCCACCAGGAGAGAGACGCTGTTCTTCCAAATGCATCCGTACTTCAGGTGAGGTTCTTTGGGACAGCCTTGGAGCTGGACTCCCTGGAAGCCAGTTCCGCCTACCAGGATTGGCCGATACGATGACCAAATTACGTGTAAAATTATACCACCTGGCATAACATATCCTTGTCTTAATTTTGGTGTTAAGTTTTGTTGGCTTATTTAAACTAAACATTTTCTCTTGGTCTCTAATGATGCTGCTGATGAAAACCTTGTAACATGGCATTTCATGGGGCATATACACTGTGGTTTCCCCAAAGGTTTTCACTTGTTGCTCATTTGAGTCCCACAAAGTGTTAAGAGGTACATATAGCAGGTGAGGTTCTTCCCATTTTTATAGGTGAGGACGATGAGGTCAAACAAATAGTGAATGAAAAGAGGCCTAGAAATAGATCTTCTAACTTTTGGAAACTAGTGAACCTGGTCAAAGGCGTTAAAGATGTAAGATGTTAAATCAACCAGCACACCCGCTTGCTGTATGGAACTCTCCCAAACCAGCACCCGGATCCTCCCTTCTGTCTGTCCCCACCCTGAATCCAAGACACACACTGTTTTCGGTAGCACTGGGGGTCACAGGGAGAGAAGGCCCCGCTCGCCGAGCAAGAAGAAGGCTCTGTAACAGCCACACCCCTGGTTCTCAGCCCTGAGCCAGCAGGGGGATCCAGCTGGCTGTGCCCCGGCCCAGAGTTTCTGAGGGCTGGGCTTGAGGCCGCAGAATCTGTGTTCCTAACACGTTCCCAGAAGTTGCTGGTCCAGGAACCAGACTTTGAAAACAACCGAATTTGGGGAAAATTAAGTCTTGGATGAAAAAGTGTGTTGAAGCGCTTTGTCGCTGGACATCTGACTTCAGTCATCGTGCGTCCACGCACTGGGACTTGGCCCCTGCAGGACAGCTCTCAGAGCAGCCCTGGGACGATGAGCCCACGGGTCCGTCCTGAATCTGTGCTGACAGCAAACACTCAGAGGCCGGACCGCCTGGTGTGCGGCCCCGGACAAGCGCCTTCCCCTTTGTCTTTGCCTTTGCCTTTCTCTCTGTAAGCCTGGTTGTTCCATGATTAAATATTTGTAAAGCTCTTAGAACGGTGTAGGCACTCAGGAAGCCCCATGTAAACAGTTACAAAATCCATTTCATTACGGCAACAGCATTTGACACAAGGTCGACGTTTCCAAGAAATGTGAAAGTGCACAATGCAGTATTGTTCACCACAGGCACAGCGTTGTTCCACGGATCCCTAGAAGTGACTTATCTTGCAGAATTGAGACTTTATCCCCTTTGCTTAGCAAGCCCTCATTTCCTCCTGCCCCCACACGTGGCAACAGCCATTCCACTCCCTGACGGCACAAGTCTGATGCCTTTAGATAGCTCCTGTAAAGGGAGCCACGTGCTCTTTGTCCTTCTACGGCTGGCTTAATGCACTTAGCATGAAGTCCTCGAGGGTCATTCACGGTGTCACGTGTTGCAAAGTCTCCTTCCTTTTAAAGGTGGAACCATATTCTATTGCAGGCACATCCGCATTTTCTTTATCCACGTGTCTGTCCCCGTCGCAGACACTGTGAGCAGTGCGGCAGTGAACACAGGAGTGTCAGTATTGCTTTGAGATCTTGATTCCAATTCTCTTGAGTAAGTCCCCAGGAGGGAGACGACCGGATCACGTGGGAGCCCCATTTTAAAGTTTGGAATTTTCATACTGCTTTTCGTACTGGCTGCACCATTTTGCACTCCATCGACAGTGCACGAGGGACCCAGCTTCTCCGCATCCTGGCCAGCACCTGTGCTCTGGTGTGTGGATAATATCATCCTCAGAGATGGGAAGTGATGTTTCATTGTGGTTTTGATTTGCATTTCCCTGACGGTCAGCGACGTTAGCACATTTTCATGGACTGAGTGGCCATCGTGTGTCTTCTCTGAGGAAATCTCTATTCCAGTCGTTAGCCCGTTTCTCAGTTGTGTTTTCGGGGTTTTGATAGTGACTTGTAGGAGCTCCTTGTGTATTTCTGAAACACACTCTCGATCAGATGTGTGGTCTGCAGATGTTTTCTCCCGTTTGGTGCGCTGCCTCTTCCTCTGCTAATTGTCTCCTCGGTGCTGGGGCCCCGTGGTTCCATGTAGTCCTGCCTGCCTGCTTTGCTTTTGTTTCCTGTGCTTTTGCTGTCCTGGCTGTGAAACCATTTCCAGGACCGACGGGATGAAGGTGTCGCCCTGGTCCAGGTGTCTGCCTGGGCCAGGCTTCCACTGGAGCCGCTGAGCCGCTTCCTCCTGACTTTTGCGTCTGGTTTGAGAGGAGGATCCAGCCCCACTCTTTGCGTGTGGAAACCCAGTTTGGCCAACACCACCTGTTGGAGAGGTCGTCCTCTCCCCTCTGCAGGTTCTTGGTGCTGTTACCAACGCCAGTTAACGGCGTCCGCGCCCCGCAGGCCCCTCTGCCCGTCTCTGCGGCGGCAGCTCCGTCACATCTGTGACACGTCAGGGGCTGGGGTGCCTGCTGCTTGATCCTCTTTATGGAGGTGGATTCGGCCGTTTGGGGACAAGTGTTGGTTGGGAGAAATGAAATACTATTTTGGGCAAGTCGTTTAACCTCTCTGAAGTTACGTGTGTTTCGCTTTTCCTGAAAAGATGCCTCATGACTTTGTTGGGATGATAAGAGGAGACAGCTGAGTGCAAGCTTCCCGGCCCCGTGCTGGCCGCGGCGCGGGCTTCCACGGAGTTGCCAGTGTCCTTCTCGAGGGCCGCCTGGCTTTTCGGATGACGCGTGTTACCCCGAGACGCGAGCCGCCCTGGCCACCTGCAAGGCCCACTACTGGAGAGCGAGCCCTTCCTGAGCTGACGTGTGCCCTCTCCTGTTTCAGAGGTCTCCTGGAGGAAGGAAAGGCCACCGTGCCTCGTCTGGCAGAAAGGCTCACCGCCGAGCTCACCGCGCACATCAGGGTGAGTCAGAGGGTCGGGCTGCAGGCTACAAAAGTAACAGCCCGTCCAAGTCACGTTCGTGGGCAGCAGTTGGCCAAGACACCCATCAAACTGCCCAAATCAGCAAGCAAGCAAGCATGTCTGAAACGCAAGTCATTCAAGGCACAGGCTCACAAGAGAGCGCCTGTAACGGGGAAGCAACGCCTGCATGATGTTGGAAGAAAGAGTGAATCCGTCCGTTCGGGGGCAGTGAGGGAGGAAGGAGGACTCAGCGCCCGGGGCCGCCAGGGCCGTCCAGCAGCGGGGAGAGCGGCCGAGAGGGGAACGGACGCGCGGCAGCTTGGCAGGAGCTTGTTAACGCGTCACGGCACAAAAATCATCTTCCCAGCTTCCAGCTCGTAGGAGAGAAATGTTCAGTGTTCACCGGTTCTCAAGCACAGACGACCCCAGGCAAAGCTCTCCTGGCGTCGCTGACGCCCGGGCGACCGTGGCCCGGTGTTCTCGGAGCAGCAGAGCCCGTGTCGTGCTGCCCGGACCCGTGTGCCCGAGGTCGAGCAACGCGGGAAGAGTGAACATTAACCCTTAGGGCAGAGACGATCCCGGGGGCTGGATTCCAGTCTGTGCTGAGCTGGCTGTCACACAAAGGCAATGGATTCTTTTGAACCGGAAAACACAGATTCACAGGATATTTGCTTGGAAGTGGCCAGTGGATCTCAAACTGTGTGTGCACAGAAGTTACCCAGAGTGTTTCTTTCAGCTCAGATTCCCAGGGCCTGGGTCCGAATTTCCGAGTCACCAGGCGTTGGGTGGGATCCACGAGTCTCCCCCTCACGTTCCAGGTGACCTGGGGAACACACTTTGAGGAACACTGATTCCAGGGAAATCCCCTTAATCTGAAGCACAGGATTCTGAGAAATGCATGCCTGCCTCAGAGGTATATCCCTTGTCTAGTGGAGATAAACACCTTTTTTTTTAGAAGATATTGCATTTTGATAATAGTTTCATAACCTACATTTAAATATTTCACATTAACATTTAAACATTTAAATACTTCACGTTAAACATTAAAATTTAAATATTTAACATTTAAATACTTCATTGAAATTCGAATTTAAGTTTTTTACTATTTTGAATTCGTTAAACATTGTGTATCAAGACTCAGTTATGATCATTGGAAATATCAGAAAAAGAATGAATACATTTCTGCCTATGGCTGCGAGCTGCCAGAGAGAGAGAGAAACACACACACCATATCGACCTCTTGGGAAGCTAATCCACAAACTGCCTGTAAATCCCCATGAGCTCATCCTGCCCGGTGTCTGCACCAGCATCATGCACTCAGGTGCCTTTACCTACCCTGTTCCCGGGCACGGGCCGAGGATCGGGTGGTCAGGGTGCCCAGTGGAACTCTGCACCTTAGTAGCTCAGTGATATATCGAGCAGTCCGCCTCTCTGAGCCACAGGCTCCTCTCTTGTGAAAAAGAATCAATAAAGACGTGTGCTTTGTGTTGCCTGTGGGGCTCACCTGAGATGTGAGGTCTTGGACCGATGCTTGGCCCAAAGACCCCCCTCCCGGGTGTCCGCTCCATCCTTCCCAGTCCCTGACTTTGTCATCTTCATCAGTTACACTGACTGGTTGGCATGGTGCCCAGCCTGACACCAACACGAAAACACATCCTTCCACCAAAGCACCATTTATCAGTTTACAACACTCAAACTACCACCAACAGAGCATTTCATTAAATAAGTCTCCCATTATTTTCAAGTGTATTTGTTCTCTCGATGCAAAGCTCCAAGCCAAACAAAACAAAACAAGAAGCGGCCCCTCCTCCCCTGACGGCCCCCCTCCCAGATCACCCCGCAAAACCTCGCAGAACACCGGATCTTTCCAACTGCAGTGCATGGCATTGCCTTCAAAGCCCAACTTGGGCTCCTTAGCAGGTATCCAACTAAACAAGCTTCCCACAGGGTAATAGGAATTCCGGGTCCCCTGGAAACTTTCAGATGGGATTCCGCCCATATACCTGAGAAAGCTGTCGTCTGATTTCATCAAGCTGCAGAGTTTCAGTGTTTCTCTTACTTTGTTCAGAAATCCCTCCCACTGTTGGAAAATCAAATAAAGGAGAACCAGCAGAGGGCGATAGAGGAGCTGCGCCAGTGTGGAGCCAACGTCCCCAGCCATGATGCTGATAAAATGTTCTTTCTGATTGAGGTGAGGATGCCAGGGACTGCGTCTGACACTGGGCACAGAAAGTGGCTTCTGCGTCACCCGGTCTCTCTAGGTGGCCGAATCCTTCCTGGTGGCCCCGCACGTCTCTAGGTGGCCCTCCACGTGAGCGTCCCCGCAGGTGACATGTGGGAGCTCCGCCCTGTCCCCTCTGTGTCTCAACAGGGGATGAGGTGGCTGGGGGTTCCCCTGATCTCCTTGCAGACCCCAGCCCCCCACCACACGCTGCTGTCCCGGTTCCTGCTCTTAATATGACCACAGGACTGATGGATGATTTTATCTCATTTTTCAGAAAATTAAGGCATTTAATCAGGACATTGAAAAGTTAATAGAAGGAGAAGAAGTCGTAAAGGAGAAAGAGGCCCGCTTATATAACAAAATCAGAGAGGAGTTTAAAAACTGGGTCCTCATACTTGCAGCCAACACCGAAAAAGGTAAGTCCTGGGGCAGTGCTCCCCTAAGAGCAGGGTCATATTCCCCGAGACCAGACAGCCATCGGGGGAGCACTGTCCTCGCCAGCTCAGCAGGAGCCAGCCCCCCCCACCTGCCGTGTCCTTCTTGCCTCCCTGCTTTTCAAGGCTGGACAGTATCACTTACCCCGTCTCTCCCCTTCTCTTCAGCCCTAACGCAGGACCAAAGAGGGTGATGGTTTTCCTGACAAAGTTCTAGCTTCCATTCTGCTGCAGCCCAGGTCCCAGGAGGATACGTGCCCGTGTGTGCGTGTGCGTGTGCGTGTGCGTGTGTGTCTGTGTGTGTGTATCTTTGTTTTAACGCTTAATAAAAACAGCCCTCTCCATCCATGGGAGGATTCCTCCGGCTGTGTCTGGATGTGTTCTTGGGAGAGCTGCAAGTGCACAAGAATTTCTGAGGTTCTGTTTTCACTGAATCAGATTTTTTCCCTTCTAATTATAACCATTCAACTTCTCTCTCAGGATGACGACCCTCAATTGAAACACATTTGAACAGATAAAGATTTCTGTGTCTTAAATGTCACTGTTTCTCAAATTGGCATTATCAGAGCAATACATTTTTTGATTAGAAACATTGGGGTAAGTTTCAGTGGGTCCCATCTGTAAAATATCTCCGAAATTATTAGAGTTTACCATGGTGGTTTGTTCTGTCTTGTAGTTAAAAATGTCATCCACGAAGAAGTCTCAAGATATGAGAAGCAGTATCGAGGCAAAGAGCTCCTGGGCTTCGTCAACTACAGGACGTTTGAGACCATCGTGAAGCAGTACCTGGAACGGCTGGTGGACCCGGCGGTCGTCATGCTGCAGAAAGTCGTTGGTAGGAGCTCTCCTGCCAGCTGTACCTCCCGTGGGTGCCAGGGCCTTGGGTGGGGGGGGCGGGAACGGAATGATCGGACACAGGCTGCGGATTCTAGCAGCCTCGGGGGGAGGATGAGTATGTGTGAGCTTTATCTGCATCATAGCTGGGCCTCTGTGCTGCTGTGCGGGGAGCAGTCCCGTGCTAACCCTGTAGAGGACACACCCAGCAAAAGGCCAGGAAACCCAGGGACCTGCTCAGGGTGGCGGTGACAGTGGGGTTGAGAGCCGTCCCCCCTTCCCCCTTGGTCTGTGGATCTGGGGAGCTCAGCCCCAGGACGGGGACAAGGCGTCATGATCCATCCACCCTGTGTCTTCAGCCCGTTTCTTCCTGGCTGCAGTTCACTGCCGTTTTGCTTTCTTTGCTCAGAGACTGTCTGGCACACTTTCACCGACACAGCCAGAAAACACTTCAGTGAGTTTTCCAACCTCAATCAAACTGCCCAGGTGAGTGCCTGCCGTTTACCTGCTGGTCACCTGTACTTCGGGCTGACCCACCGGGTCTAACAGGTGAAGGAAGCTAGACATGTACTGTCCGTTGGAGACAGGAGGCCAGGGTGACGACTGCAGGGTAGCGGGGCTGGCGACTCCAGGAGCGGCGGCCCTTTGGCTCCTGCTCAGGAGAGGCCCCCTCCCTGGCGAAGGAGACCAAGCGCGCGCCCGGGAGCTCTCTTTCCCGCGAGCCCCCCAGCCCGGCGGGGCGCGGGCTGGCCGGTGACACCCGAGCCTGTCACTGAGCCGAGGGACTGGCTGGGGCTTGGAGTCTCCTCCCAGCACCAAGGACAGCGTGTCTGCGAGGCCGACCCCAAAGCCTTCCACGCCTGACTTAAAGACCTCGCCAGGGCTGTGTGCGTCTTCAGTCAGCAGCCGGCAGTTCTCCCCGAGCCCCTGTCTCAGTAGAGGGGAGCGAGGGCTGTCCTGGCTCCCATTCGGGTTGCGATTAAAACCCTCTTCTGCCCAAGCCTCGGCTGACGGGTCCGAGTCTCATCCCGCATCAGCTGAGCCAGGAAAACCGGTTCTGTCATTCTCTATCGCAAAACAATTTCTTCTTTCACCTCTTTGGCCAGTTGGTGAAAACTGAACTTCATTTCTGAGCCCTCTCTCTGCCTTTCCCAGAGGCTGTGCCCAAGTCCCGGGGCACCTCCTCAGGGGGTGGGTGACAGGCCGGCAGCTTTCAAGATGCAGGCAGTCCCCCGAGGGCCTGGGCGGCTGGTGCCCTGGGAGCCTCGTGCTCCTGCCTGCGCGGTCGGTCCTGCTGAGCTCTGGCCCAGCCCTGCCAGGGCCCGGGCTCCCTGCAGCAGCACAGGCTGCTCCCGGGACGAGGAGACAGCTGGCGCCCAGGGGCCTCCGTCCCCTGTGCCGTCCTGGAAGTCTGGGCACAGCTCCGGGGCCACACTGCCCCCCACGGTGACCGGGCTCCCACCCGGACACGCTCCCCGCCATCTGCTCTCTGCCCCAGAGCAGCATCGGGGCCCAGGGTCTCGTGTCCTCCGTTTCACTCCTCGTGGGAAGTGACACACGGCCCACTCCTGCTCTCAGACTTCAGTCCTGGGAGCGGGGCTGCCACATACATGCTTTTGGCCACGCACTCTCCTCTCCAGAACAGAGGGGCAGCCTGCCTTCGTGAAGCTCACAGGCTCCCTCTTCTCTCCAACCACTCTCTCCGCCCCCAGCATACGAAAGTCCCGTGGAAACTCGAAAACCGAGAAGTGACTCCCTGCACTGTGCGTCCCCGCCCTTCCCGGGGCCTCTGCCTGTGCGGGGTCGCGGGAGTCGCAGGGCTTCGGGGAAACCCGGGTCTCGAGCTGCTGCCCCACCGCGGTCGTTAGCGCAGGAGTCCTTCTGAAAGCTTGGACCGAAGCCAGCCAGCGACCCCAGAGTGTGGACGCACAGACGCAGACTGAAGCACAGCTGAGGGAGCAGAAAGGCGGGGGTGTGGGAGGAGACGGAGGTCGGGGCGGAGGGAAAACCCAGGCAGCACGGAAGGCGGGCCTGGCCCGAGCCGCGGGGGAGCCGCCCGCAGGCCCGGGCAGGACGGCAGCGCAGGCCGAGCCGGGGCCTCCTGGAAGCCGCCACTGGCAGTCTCAGGCGCAACAGTGTTCAGCGTGACGGTACTTTCTCAGTCATTTTCACAGCAGGGGGACAAAAGAGAAGTAAGGTGTTTCTCTTTCTTATCCAACCAGAACAAGATCGAAGACATAAAAACACAACAAGCAGAAAGAGCAGAAAGGTTCATCCGACTGCAGTTCAAGATGGAGCACCTGGTTTATTGCCAAGACCAGATTTACAGCGTGGTTCTGAGCAAAGTCCGAGAAGAGATCTTCAACTCAGTGGGAAAGCCTTCCCAGAATCTTCAGTTGAAGTCAACCTCTTTAAGTGACCCGTCTTCGGTTTCCTCCATCACTGAGATCGGGGTCCACCTGAATGCGTACTTCCTGGTGAGTGTGCAGGTGCACAGGCCAGCACTGTGGCCCCTCCGAGCCGAGGCTGGCTACCCTGGTTGACAGCTGCTTACCTGAGCGAGGAGGGGAGGGGCACCGCCGTGTGTCAGGCCCCTTCTGCTGTGACCAGTTTCTCATACGTCACCCCCTTGTAGTTGACAGTCACCCTGTGGAGCCTGTGTTCATTACTTTGCCCCAAATCAGGTTCTCAATGGGGCAGAGCATGTCCTCAAAATTAATTCCAGCTCCAGAGCCGTATGTTTTATGCTATGCATAAATTACAAAACTGCTATCAGAATGCGGCAAAACACAGCAAGCACTAACTTTACTGGATACAGTTTTGCTTCCTTAACGTTCAGAAGGCCCTCAGCTCTTGAAGGCCTCGAATTCACTAGCTCCACATCAGGAATGGAAAAGCCTTTTCCTAGATGCTGCGACCCTGTCAGCTGCGTGGTTCCCGGCCCTCCGCCCACGGGCTAAAGGCTTAGGGTGCATAGAAAGGACGGTAGCTGTTAAACTGCAGGGAAGCCCAACTCCTGCAGTCCTTTCTTGATCAGAACAGAAAGTAGAGTCACCCAGATGTGGGGTCCAGCTGCCAGGCCACCTGGAGACGCTGAGGAAGAGAGGGAAGGAGGCAGCACTGGAGCAGTGCCACCAAACTCAGGTCCAGCTGCTCGCTGCGCGGAAGTCACTGTTCAAAGGCAAGTGTTGGTAGGAAGGAAAGGTGCCTTATCAGAAGGCCGGCAGTCTGGGGAGAAGGGAGGCTCAGGTCCCCCAAAACCAAGATTCTGCTCAGCCATGACAGGTTTTAAAGGGAGAAAAGGGAAGTGACCTCCGTACATCCCTGAGGCGGGAGGTTAGGCTCTGCGTCATTGCCCACTGCGTGCGGGCTGGTGCCTCCTTGTCCTCCTTCTTCAGTGTCACCTCGTCCACGTGGTCTGCCTGCAGGATTGCTAAGGGGGCTGTTGGGATAGAGAGCTGGTCATTCTTTAACTACTTAATTCTTCATTCCGACTTCTTTTAATCCAGGGAAAGATTCAACGCATTGCGTGCATTCCATGGAGCGTAAGTCAGGAGTCAGGCTAAATGTTACCTAGTGATCTCATTTGTGTAAGGTTTGACAGGAACAGAAATGGGCAGACAGGAAAGGAGCGAAAGAGCTGCTTACAGGAGATCCCGACTCACTCCCAGAGGCGCCCCGGGGTCCCGGGGCCGGGAGGTCTCTGCGGGGGGCTGAAGTGGGGGAGGGGGAGGAGCCCCTGGGAAGGCTGGGCTGTCCAGAAGGTGGTATGGGTGTGCTAGCCTACAGGCGGGCTCTTATTGCCAGAGGGCATGCCTGGGTAGCGAAAAGTGGGCAACTCAAGCAGATCCTTCCCTTGGTTTGGTGCTGACCCTGGAGTGGAGGTGGGCCTGACACCAGGACCTCCCAAGGCGTCCATCCATGCGTCCGTCCGAGAACTCCTCTCTGCAGCCACAGGCCTTGGGCTGAGACCCCTCCTGCTGACCCTTCTTCCCCCTTCCAGGAAACCAGCAAACGTCTTTCCAACCAGATCCCGCTCATCATTCAGTACTTTATGCTCCAAGAGAACGGCGACCACGTGCAGAAAGCCATGATGCAGACGCTACAGGAGAAACAGCAGTATTCCTGGCTGCTTCAGGAACAGAGCGACACCTCTGCCAAGAGGAGAGTCCTTAGGGAGAAAGTTCACCGGCTTGATCAGGCTCGGCGAGCCCTCTATCAGTTCTCACTCTGAAAGGAACAGGCTCCCGAAAGAACGGCGGTACTTCTGGGTTTTGCTTCTGTGTGTCACGGAAGGGAGGTGGCACGGGAAGTGGCTTCTCTCTTGGGGTCGGAGTTTTCTGTTACTGTCGGGGCCATCTTCACGGTCCTTCTCTCAGCACCAGAGTTTCTACCTGACGCGCATCCGTGCTCAGAGCTGTCTCCTCTGCCAGGAGGTCCTCCCCATCCTCCATGAAGAGGGAGCTCTGCAGCCCTTGTGTCCTGTAGCCTCCAGTTACAGCGTTCTTAAACACCGCTGCCATTCTTTGTTAATTTGTCACCCCTCCCCATTCGACTATGTGACCCCAGAGGAGGGGTAAGGTCAGCCTCTTGTTCTTTTGTATTTCCAGACTCTCACATGGTACGTAGCACATAGTAGCCCCTTATTAACTGTCTCATCAAATAAGCGAATTGTGGAGATTCCCCAAGGCTACAGCTTAAATCCTGGCTTTGGTTGTTTGGGATGGTGTCCCTCAGCTGGTCCCTTGCGGATGAATTCGGTCATGACACCTGCTTCTCATCATTTGCTGTGATGGCGTTTCCCAGTCCCCCAGGAGAAAAGAGGCTGAGTGATACCTTTTTCCATTTGTATTGTTTTGTATTGTGTGATTTCCCATTTCTGCGTTGATTCTTAAAAAATTTTAATAAGGAGATCATTTTTTAAAAATACAGAGCTTCTGACCAGTGGTCATCTCTAGACTGGAGGGTCATGGCTAGTTTTATTTTCTTCTTCACACTAAGCGGTCATAGCTTCTCAGGACTTTAGGGAGGTGATGTGAAACCATGTCTGCAAACCATGTGCCCCAAAGCAGGTGTTCAAAAATGCCAGTAATTCTTCACTCTAACAAAGAGATCTTCTTGTTTTCTTTACCTCCTTGTCCACAGAGCAGCCCTCACTTCTAAAGCTCTTCCAGCCAGTTCCTACATTTAGGTCTTTGATAAGATTTCGAGTCTGTTTTTGTGCATGGTATTAGATAAGGGTCCAACGTCACTCTGTTGCATGTGGATGCCCAGTTTCCCAGCTCCCTTTGTTGAGAAGACTGTTTATTCATATTGATCTCTGCACCTTGTCAAATTCATTAAACATATGTGCCAGGATTTGTTTCTGGGCTGTCCTAGTTCTGTTCCATTGTTCTATAGGACTATCTTATGCCACACTGTTTTCGTAATTGTAGATTTGTAGTAAGTTTTGAAATCAGAGAGTGTTGGTCCTCCAGCTTTTTTCTTCCTTTTTTTTTTCATGACTGTTTTGGCTATTCGTTGTCCCTGGAAATTCGATAGGAATTTTCGGATGGGTTTTTCCTTCTGCAAAAAAAAAATGTCATTGGGATTTTTGATAGAAATTATACTGAACCCATAGATCGTTTTTGGTAGTAGTAGTTTATACTACTTACAGCCGGTATATCCAAGAACAGAATGCTGCCTACATTTCTCCATGCTGAATTCCCCCCAGATGCACTGTGGGTGGGGGACTACAGTGTCTAATGGCTTGATCCTTGTAGAGTGGGAGTGGTAGGCAAGATTTTTGTCTTTATGGTCCTAAATTTAAAGTAGAGACAAGAAACGAGGGCCTCTGTCAGTAATCACCCAAGTAGAACTGCTCTTCCTGGAGATAAAGGAGTTAATGTCTAACAAATTCTTAAGTGTGTCTTGCAGAGCAACATCTCAGAAGCAGCTCTTTCCAACCCTTCAGCCTGTAACCAGCTACACCATTTAAGCTCCCTTTAGTTACATTTCTTTCTTTATTTCTTTTTCTCTTTAATCACATAGCTTCCCAGCTTCATGTAGCCCAGTTGTTTTACAGGAAATTGGAGTTAGACCTGGTCCAGTGCCAGCCGGCTAAGCTGGTTGGGACCACTGACCCCAAAACTGGGCCTGGACAAGTGTTTGATGAGGGGCCTTTGACATCTGATGGCAGGAAAATGGTGCCCTCCCATCATGTTCAGCGCCTGTGAGACAGGAGGGCAGGGGCAGGAACAAGCATTAAGAAATGACAGAGCGATTAGCGTCAAGATGCCGGAAGATTCACCTCCCAGTAGACCTCAAGGCACAAGATGTCTGGAGATTTGACTTCCAGCAGACCTTGAGCTTCATTATTGGCTGATTGTTTTCCCTTAGTAGCTCGATGACACACCCAAAGGCGCCATAGCAGTTCTGAGGCTGACCAAAAGAAGTCCAAAAGTGGGTAGTGGCCTGGCTCCTGGGAATCCCAGGCCTTCCCTCAAAGTCCTTGGAATAAAAAGTCCTCCCCCTTGTTAGCACACAAAGCCAATAAGCACTAACAACCCCTCACCTCGTGGTCTTTCTCTTGCCTGTAGAGAAGGCTTGCATTCTGTCCATGGAGCGAGCATCTCTCTGAATAAATCTACATTCACTCCATTATGGCTTGGTCTTGAATTCTGTCCTGCAGGAAGCCAAGGACCCTCACCTGATGAGGTGCTTCCCAGGGATTCACCTGGGACCTGGGACATGGCCATCTTTGTGTGCCCTGTTTTCTTGTATCATCTGGAGGGTGAATCTGCAGAGACATGTGACCCAGATGCACCTGTCTAAGACACTGATTACCTCACCTTCCCCACCTCCAGTCACCCTGCACCAAGTCTAGGGCCACCCTGCTTCTCCCATAAACCTCCCCACCCCTGGCCTCCGGGAAGGTGGATCTGAGACCTCTTCTCCCATCCCCTGGCTTGGCTGCCTCGTGAATAAACTCTCTCTGCCACAAACCTCTTCAGCGTCTCAGTGTCTGACTTACTTTGGGTCTGCCAAAAAGATTTGGTTCAGCAACAAAATTCTGGTCATTTGGGGCTCATTGTCACAGGACTTCTTGTCTGCCTCCTGGGTTGTTAACAGACAGCAATGTGACTTCTCACAAGGCTGCCTAAGGCCGGCTGGCTTCCTGGACTGGCTACTGGGACAAGGGGTTGGTTTCCTGGGCAGGCTGCTGCAGCCTGCGGGTCAGAGCCCCATCTTCATCTGTGATCTGACCACCGTCTCTGTGCATATTAAGTCTCGCACAGCTTACTCTGTCCTGTGGGGCCTTCCTACCTCCTCTGCCCGCCGGCATTGCAGACCTGCTTCTACAAGTGATATCTGTCTTGTTCACAGTCTGGGGCTATGCATTGCTTGAATCTGGTCCCTCCCCATCCACCCCCATCTCTTCCCTCCCACATCCTGTTGAAACTACCCTAGGATTCCTCACCAACATGGACCTGCTCCTTTGGGGTGGGAGTCAAATGTGCAGTGATAAGAGGGAGGACTGTCCTGGAGAAGGTATCCACTGGTACGGTAAACAAATGTGGAGTTCCCAACTTGTTTCTACCCCCTTGAGGCCCTAAATGCCTCTTTGGTCATGCATAATGACATGGCGTAATGGTTGTCTACAGTTACATTACAAATTTCACCCCCAAAATTTCTTGTTTCACTATTTCTTTGGATCAGGAAGTCACAACAGCCCTGGTCTGGTGCCTCTGGCTCAGGGTCTGTCCTGAAGTTGCAGTCCAGCTGTGGACCAAGCAGCTGCCCTCTTGGCTCAAGGCTCAGCTGGGGGAGGGTTCACTTCCTTGGAGCAGTGAGCAGTGGCTGGCAGGTCATTGTGATGCAGCAGAGAGAACAGGACAGCTTGTGGAAGTGCAGAGAGAACTGTTTTCCTTTCTCTCTAGATGTGTGCTTTGGGCAAAAGAGTCGACCTCTTTGAGCTCCATTCTGAACTGATTTATTGTTGCGAGATTAGAGACCATGTGGGTAGACAATTTAGCCCAGTACGTTTTGTGATCATTCCATGGACTCCTCAAACACAAGAGATGACAATTTTAACACAGAGCTACTGTGCTGGGGGTCCGTCCACTTCCTATTCTGTGACACAGAGCCCAGTTGCAGCCAGCGGAGAAATGAAACATCCTACGTAGGAATTTGAAGAAGTTTGAAAAGTCAGTGGAAAGAACAGTTAACTCTCATTAGCCACTGGGAGAGGTCCTGGTAAGGCAGGTAACACATGGTCCTGCCTTCCTCTGAAAAGTATACTTTCACCAAATGCTGATCACCAGGCAAATGCCAGAGGGGCAGCTGGCCCTTATCCTGGAGAAGTGATTTTAGAAAAGCCACCGACCTTCCCCAGGGGCTGGGCATTGGGCCACGTGTACTTCACCAGCCAGGGCTCAGGGCCCAGGGCCACCAGCTCAGCTCCATCAGTGACAGACCCTGCGTTCCTAACAAGGCTCCAGGTGAAACCAGTGCTGCTGGTCCAGGAATTAGCCTTTGAGAAGCACAGGTCTACGCCACCCGCACAGAAGAAAAAACAAAACGCAGCAGTGACACAGGATTCTGACACGGGCTTCAGGCAGGAGAGAAGGGCGCTGGGCCAGGGCGCGCTGCTCTGCTCTTCAGCCCCCACGGCGTCAGATCTGGACGCATTACCCGGAGGTTACCGGATGCCACACCGCTCCGCGAGATCCTGGGCTCCGAAGGACTGAGTCCAGGTTCCAAGTGATGTCAGAGCTGCTGCCTGCTCAGAGAGCACAGCTCACCTGCAGGGAGGCTGAACAGCGACGGTGCGGGGCTAGGGGCAGGCCTCTGACACCGACTCTCCCCTAGGTACCACCCCTTCCTCCGGATTTCACCCCCAGTCGCCTCCTGGTCCTCCAGCAACGTCCTCTGCTTCAGCGGACTCTGTCCCCGCCTCCCAGCACTGTCCTCCTCCGGGCCGCGCCCCATGCCCCGTTCTGCCTCTGGCCCCGCCCCTCCTCCTTCCGGCCCCGCCCCTTCTCCCAGCACTGCCCCTCCAGGCCCCGCCCCTTCTTCTGGCCCCGCCCCTATCCCTATACTCCCTCACCCTGCCCCCTCTTTCTTTGGGCTCCGCCCCTCCGCCCCCGCCCCCTGATTCCTGAGTGGCTCTAGGTTTCATTTCTCTTGATAGAGAAAAAGAAACTGAAACCTTACTAGAACTGACTGGGAAACTTGAGATCAGAGAAGACAGGAGGGGAGGAGGCAATGCAGGAAACCCAGTGGCTTAGGGTAACTCTCAGGAGATCACAGAAGGACCACTCATTCTAGAAACACTGATTGAAACGTTATGTGCCAGGAACTGTGCTAGACCCCAAGTGAAACAGCCAACATCACGACGTGGTCCTGCCCCACTGACGGCCTGGTGACACACTGCACCTTCACAAGGCCAGAGACAGCGTGAGGAGGCCATGATCCTGGGGAAGGGGGTGCTGGGCATGGGGCTCTCAGAAAGCAAGTGTGCTAGGCCTGGAGAAGGACTGAGTGAGGGTGCTTTCTGGGAAGAAGCCCAGCACCGCAGATGGAGGAGGAACCGGGCTCCTGAGCTGGAGGGAAACCTTGTGTAGTGAGGAGGTGCCACATCCAAGCAATGGGGGTGCAGCGAGGTGAGGCCTGGCACAGGCAGGCTTGGTGCCCTAAGCTGAGCAGTACCTTCCCCCCTCCCAGCCCTGCAGGGGGAACCTGCAGCATTTAAACAGGGTGCTGTTCCCTTCCCACAGGTGTCTGAGGAAATGCACCAGTTTGTAGGTAGGGCGCGATGCCTAGAAGCTTGCTGGGCCTGGTTTCCCGGTAACACCAGCTCACCTCTCCTCTGCAAGGCCAGGCCAGGCTGGGCATCCGATGAGACGACTGGACAAGGAAAAGAGAGACCTGGAGAGCCCTGGGCACCCATGACTGCACAGGCGGCAGGGGGTGGGCGGCGAGAGTGAGTCTTTGACCTCTGACATGTGTCCCTGTGGATGCCAGGGTTTTGCTAGACACGTTTCAGCGCGGTGAGGAAACAACAGTAAGAGAGCAGGACCGGGCAGTGGCATGGCGGGATCTCGGGGGCTCAAGGGGCTGGGCCCAGACCAATGACATTCAGCCTGTGACTTCTCAGCACCTACTGCTGGTAGGTGGCAGGCCCTGGAGGGATACAAGCTTGAAAAGACTTTGTCGAGACCTCTGTGAGACTGCTACGGTGGTGCCCGCATTCTCCAAGATGCAGAGCATCCATCTGAGAGGCAAACATCATTGCCTGAGCTGAGTCAGGCCTGCAAGGAGCTCCCCAGGGCAGCTGCAGAGACACGGACCATGCAGTCAGGACTTGGCAGGGGAGGAGACTGTCTCTGGGAGCCCAGGGAGAAGGACAGACAGGCGGACAGAAGCTGGGCCGCACTCAGGGATGGTGAGTGGGGTGCTGGCCTGGGACACAGCTCTCAAGGGCTGAGAGCTTGAAACTCCTTGGTAGACCACAGAGGCATCAAGGATTCTACAGGAGAGAAAGAAGCGTCAGCAACACAGGTGGGGGCTGTGAGCTTCCTGAGAACGGGGGCTCACCTTGTGGGCTCTGGTCTGGAGAGGGGACGCTGCAGAGCACGGGCCTGGGAAGGAAACCTAGACTGCAATCTCCGCTCTCCCCCTTCTTGGACGTGGGGCCCAGCAGTAAGCGAAGGCCTGGGCCTCGGTCTCCTCCTATGTGAAATGGGAGTGCTACCCTGACTCCCCCCACAGGGTGGTGGTGAAGGTGAGTCATTCTCTCAGCCTGGCCCCTCACACTTACTTTTGCCTAGTACACAGGAGCTATTATTGTACTAGTGTTGAATTGTACCCCAAACACGCCCCTGGGTTCTTCAGGGAACCGCCATATAACGAGCCTGTGAGAAACAGCAGGTCCCAGAATCCCAGGCCAGGAGGCGAGAAGGGGAGGGGTGGGGATCAGCTGGGGCTCCAAAGGTAAGGCCACACTTGCAGCCCTGAGAGTGAGGGGCTCCTTCAATCTGCCCGCAGACACCTTGCCCACTGTCCCCAGTCCTGGCCCTGGCCCCAAACAGTTTTCACCTTTGCTGGTCGCTCTTTCTGAATTCCTCCCTGAACAGGAGTCACGGGGAGAGCCTCCCGCGGTTTGAAGGTGCAGGATCATCCCTCAGAGCTGAGCCTGTCATCCACCAAGTGCCTCTCTCTCCCCACTTTCCCCTGCCTTTAGGTGCAGGTTTGCTCCTTCAGCACATCCTCCTCACAGCCCACGCAGAAATGGTGTCACTCTTCTTTGTGACCAGAAAGTATCTGAGGCCCAGACGGGGCGAGCAGCCAGGCAAAGTTTCCTTGACAGTTACCGCGGAAGCCTGTGCCCTCCCGCCAGCGCGCCCTGGGTGGGACGGCCCAGCCCCCAGCGGCGGACCCCGCAGAGCAGGGCAGAGGTCAGGCCAGAGAGCAGCTCTGCGGTGGCTCCTCGCCTTCGTTCTGGTGCCGCCATAGTGAATTTGTTCCCATCCAAGCTTTCCCTGTGTGGATGAGGAACGCCCCCGCCATATCAAGTAAACAGAGGATGTTGCGGCAATCAAGCCACCAGCCACTGCAGCCTCCTCCGACTGTGCACCCAGAGGGGACTCCGGATGGAGAACAGCAGGACACTGGCCCTAGAGAGCTGAGGTGCGGCTCAGAGGAATGATTTCAGTGAGCCCCGTCTCTTGCATCTTCCCACATACAGAAAAGCACAAAATTCACTAACTTGAGATGTCTGGGTTTTCGGTAGCGGTAATCTTTTGAAGTTCAGCCTGTCAGGTTTTTGTTGTAATCCCCCACGTATCCTACCCCCTCCCTTACCCCTTAGGAGGTGTCCCTCAGAGCGACTGCGAGGCTGTGCTGGGGGAGGCCCTCAACCCATCCGCCAAGTAAACATCACTCCCAACTTTTGGGTTGTGCAGGGTTTTTCCCAGTGGACGCCTGACCCCAGCCCCTGGAGCTGAGCAGCTTCCGGGTCTTCCTGCGGGGTGGGGGAGACCTTTGCTAATCACAGGAGTCTTCGGGGTGGAGGGGAGGAGGCTGGTTTTGGGCTTGTCCGGTGGGCTGAGGGGATGGGGTGTCGCCCCACCCACAGAGCCCTCCCCGGGAGGGCCACTCATGGGTCTACTTGACCTGAGCCCCCACCTCCGCCCCCGTTCCATTCTGGGGAAATGCAGTGAGCTGAGCTCCAGAGAGGGCTTGAATCTGACGAGGACACTCAGGAAAGGAGGAAGAAGACATGGCTCTGCTTGGGGAGGGAGATTTGGGGGAAGCTGTGGGGCTTAGAATGCTTGACAATCCCTGGATGTTCCGAGTGAAACTACAGCAGGATTTGAAGCAGCCGGTTATCAGCGTTTGTGTTCAGAAGACCAGGGGTTAAGGGACCTGCTAGGTTCAAAGCATTGCACAGCTTTGCTCAGCTTTGGCTGACTCGGGGCTGTTCGGGCAGTGGCTCTGCATTTGTGCAGTCAGGAGAGCCGAATAAAGCCGAGGTCCTGAGCCTGAGTGTCTGATGCAGTAGGTCTGCCTGGAACCCCAGAATCTGCGCTGCCCGCAAGCTCCCAAGGGTGTGGTGGAGGGCATACCTGGAGGGCCTCCAGGGGGCTGCAGCTGGGAGCCAGTGGTGCTGGGGTTGCCCCAGGCAGTGGCAAGCCTAGTGTTTGGTTTCCTTTCTGACCAGAAGCCCTGGGACTATCTCAGGAGTTTCGTTTCTCAGCGGCTGGGGGCTGAGGGAGGGAGGAGCGAGGGGCGGTGCTGAAGCTGCTTAAAGGTAAGGAGCAGCGGGCCCCTGGCGCTGGTCACAGCACAGGGAGCTGACCGGTAAGTGTCGCGCTTCTTGCTCTGGGCACCGTCTGGCCATTCAGGGGGCTCGGGGCATTTGGGGGACTGGCTGCGGAGATGAACGCTTGGGGTATAATAGTACAAATGCTCAAGATTCATAGTGATGATGTCACGATGGTGATGATAGTAACGGAAATAACATTAATGACGATGCTGGCAGGGCTCAGAGCACTCCTGATTCAACTTTCCCACCAACAGGATGCTCAGGCTCCTGGGAGACACATCGAAAAGCACCCCCTCCTGAAACTGGCGACGTTCTGCCAGAGGAGGTGGGCAGGTGGAGGAGATGCCGGCAGAGGGGGTCTCGGAGGGAGCGCGCTGGTTAAGGAGAGCGCGCTGAGAAAGTGTCACATCCAGGGCTGCGTGACCTCCAAGCGCACCCCAAACGCCGACCATCGCTTGATGTATCGCTTTATATTTCCTGCTAACGAGTGCAAACCAGACAGATCTTCGGCCCGTGGAATCCTTAGACGCGCATGGAGCAGGGTCTTCACCAGTCCTGCTGAAGCGAGGGGGCTGGAGCTGAGAGTCTCCGCCGGGAGGTTTAGGGACAGGAGCCGCGCTGGGAACGGGAAGGGCGGGCCGAGAGATGAGGCATGCGCAAAGGGCCCTGCGCGGATTACCCTTAACGCAGGGGAGGGGGAGATGCCCAGGGTCTCCCGTCCTCGCAGATGTGGCGCGGGGAGAGACTGCGTGGGGCGGGCACACTTAGTAGTCGGGATGGAGGGAGGGAGGGCAGCCCTGGGGATTGATGGATATAACCCAGGTGCTGCCTACACCGTCCTCCCCCCCCCCCCGCCTGCCCCGCCCCTCCTGCCCTGGTGACCGCTGAGCTGTGCAAGCGGGATTCTCGAAATTATTCGGTCAAATATTACATCAAGTTTTTGTTGGAAGTAGGGTCAAGTGATGCTAACGCCCCTGCTCCCCTGACTGTCCAGCTTTAAAAGGCTCCTAAAATGTACTTGTCACGTTTCTGCTTTGCAACAGAGCCGCTGGCCAGGAAGTCCCCAGCCCCACTCTGCCCTTCCCATTGTAGGCAGGCCTTGCAATTCCTTCCCAGCTTCCCTTCCCCCACGGCCTGAAGCTCAGGTCGGAGAGGTTTGGTAGAGAACATTAGGTATAAAGAGCTAGACTTTCTCCTTTTCAGTCATAAAAGTTACATGCCAGGGAGTTTTTGAAAGGCAATAACTTTCATGAGAAAATGCAAACCTAAGTCCCCTGCGGATTAACTAGACTGAATTATTTTGAGCAAGTTGCAGACACTGAATCTGGCATTTCCTCAGACTTGCTCGGTAGGTGGTCCTTGTCAGGGCCTGTGGTCAGTGACCGCTCCCTCCCATCCCTGCTTCTTCTGTGCACTGGGCTGAGGAAGCTTTCTTAGGAGGTTAGGCTCCCCCTGGGAAACCTTTTGATGCCCTCCCCACCCTCCCAGGGATTTGCCAAGAAACTGCTGAGAGATGGGCTCTGGGTGTGGGAGGCACAGGGGAGCTAGCCCTCTGTGAAATCTGCAGGTGGGGAAGGGCCATCCAGACAGCCACCCCCGTGGACCAAGGGAACCTGAGTGGGCAGACCTGCCCTGGGCAAGAACGGAAAGAGCCCACAGCGCCTGGGCACTTTCTCCCTGTCCCTACCCCAAACTTGGGCCTGAGAAAGAGCCTGGCACAACCAGCCCACCAGCGACCAGTGTGGGTGTGCAGGCCTGAGGAAGGTGGGGGTGGGGAAGGAGAGGTTCCTTGCGCTGTGCCTGCCTGGAAGCTCCCTGCAGCCTTGTCTGCAAACACCAGGCGTGGGTGAGTTTCCTGAGCTGTTTCCAGCAGAGGGCTCAGGGTCTCAGGGCCAGAACTGGCCAATGCACTCTGCTCAGTTAGACAAGTGCCCCTGGAAGCCAAATGCAGTGAATACGGAGGAAAGTGGTTTTCAGTACTCAGGTTGCCTTGGTCCTGAAATCCAAAGGGATTTTCAAAGATGACCCAAGAGAAGTACAAACGATTAAGGTGTGCAGAGGAAACCCACAAGATGGGCCTTTCAGGGAATGTCATTTTCTGAAACAAACAGAGGAAGAGGGTACGCTTATGAAAAAATCCCGCGATCCTGGAGTGGCGAGGCCTGGGGACCAGTGATGCCACCCGCCTAGGCACAGTAGGGTCAAGTGAGGTTGCTGCCTTTCACACGGGGCCGCAGCTCCAGTCCAGGAAGCCCTGGCTACACAAGGTTTCTCCAAAGGCATGGGCGGGGAGGTGGGGCTGGAGAATAACTTTCCAGATGGCCAAATTCTGTAAGTCCTCTTTCAAATTGATCGCCTTTCAAAATCACCTTTCTCCCACAATTCAATGAACAGAAGGCATAGCTCCCTCCCCTGGATTCTTAAGCAATCTTGACCTTTCAATGGCACCAACATAGACCCCAAATTTCACAGGTTTTGGGGAGGATCCCTTGAGAAGAAGCAAGGAGACCATGAGAAAAGGAGAAAAAAAGGCTGTTGGCTCAGGCAGTGCACCGACAGCCTGCTGTGTGCCTTACAAGTCTGTCTCAGAACTTAAATATCTCAGATTACAGGAAGGACTCAGGGCACTCTGAGTCTTCCTAGAGCTCGTCCCCGCAGCTTTCACAGCATCCTCAGCCATGGGGACGCAGTGTGATGACTGCTTTCATTTATTCATCTGGGTTTTGGTGTAATTTGTACGTTTTGGCTGATTTCAAGGAGGTGTAGGACAACAGCTCTGCATTTCTGGTGACTAGTCATCGTTCCATCGTCAAGTAAAAGGAAGGTATATTGCAGGTACGTGCTTTAGGTTTTTTATAGCATTTATTCAAGTCTTAAGACGTATTTTTTCATTCACTTTTATCCACGGGTATTAGATGTGTAAAATTTAATATTTAGAGATTTTGGTCCCAGAATAAAATCTGAATGAATCTCACATATATGCATGTATATATTTTGGATGCAGACAAGTGAGACACAGTGGCCACTTAAGTGCTTATAAAGTCAAATGAATGACATTAAGACACAGTTCCGTGGGGGAAATGAAACCAAACTCTGAAGTCGAATATCAAAAGGAACACAGGAAATGACTTGGAGCTCGTATTTTTTTAAAATATAGGTTCGAGTGTTAAATCATCATAGTATTTAGAATCTGTCGTCTCCATTGGAAAGAGCTTTATAATACTATTATTTTTACATGTAAATTTTAAAATGCATCAGAGATTTCATCCTTTGCCACAATTTAAATTTATGGTGAAAACTCTTTTGACGTGCAGTGTAGAATCATGACGGGACATGCAGAACTTCAAAACCTCTTTTTGGGGTCTGGAAGCATACATGCCCTTGAGGAGAATCGAGCCAGGAGAGAGCATTTGCCCTCATCTGACATTTGGCTCCGTGGAATTGTCCTGTCGTTGGTTTATCAGTCAGCAGGGAATGAATGGGCCCCGCTGTGTCCCAGCATGTCCCCTGGGGGGTTTGGCTCCGTGACTGAAGGTACCTGTCTTCTGAGTTGTGCTGATGCTCACCTACTTGATTTTAAGCTGACCCAGTAAAGGAAGAAGATGGTTTATTCTGACTCGGAAAACAAAGAATTTGATTCAGCTTCTGCATCCAATCATGTGTCACTAAATGGAAATGATGACATGGTGGAGAAAAATCAGGAAACAGTAAGTTGATGCCTGAAAACCACTAACTGCGTGGACACGAGCTGTGTCCATCTGAGGGCTGCCGGTGCAGACAGCGACGCCCTGGCTGCCCGGGGCTGCCTGCTGCCACATCTCTCCTGGGCAGGATGTGGGTGCAAATGCTCTCAAGGAACTCATGCTGCTTGGGCCCTTCTTGCAGCCAGATGTAGCCACTGTTTTGCTTTAGCTGATGCTGGTTGGGATTGGATTTTGTTCTGGGAAAGCAGGCAGGATGCTGAATGGCTGGTGTAGGAATTGGTCCCGCGCAATGGGTCCAAGGAGCCCTGTGTTCTCACGTGCGTACGTCATGATTCGGTCTCCAGCGCAAAACTCTGAGGTGTCCCTGTGACCCCCCCCTCACCGTGAAGGCACCTGACAGCTTTCTTCCCAAAATCACGTCACGTGTTTGCGGGAAGCAAACTTGGCCTCGGGAATCAGCGCAACCCGAATCTGATCCGAGTGCTGCCACTTTCCACTTTATGAGCTTGGGTGGTTGTTTCTCCCTTTAGATGCCTGGCTTCTCATCTCTAAAGTGGGGAAGGTTTTAGGATTTAGTTTGTGCGGCTTTGGGAGGACTCGGGTAGAGACTGGGCGCTTAGAAAGAGCTCTGTTTCTTGCTGTCACGTGTTGTAAAGCTGTAGCTCTTCAGCCCTTCCTAGCTGACTCCATGTTCTTAATCAGTGTGTAACACTGTTTTAGACTATATTAGAAAGCACAGTGAAGGGCGTAGAAAACTGAGAAGGACGCGCACTTTGCACCCCCGACGTAACTGTCGTCTCCTGCCTGGCCGTGCCGGGCGGGTCCCGGGGCAGTAGGAACCGCCCGGCCCACACTCAGGTGTCTGGGTGTAGCTGGGCCTCCTCCAGCCGCTAGAGCAGGTGTGTCCTGGGAGCAGCAGCCCCACTTCTAGGTGCAAAGCTTGGTCCTCAGAGTGTGGCCCCCAGACCTGCAGCATCAGAGTCCCCGGGGAAGCTCGGAGTATAAATGAGCACCCTCACACATTCTGCCCCCGGACCTAGTGAACTAGACATTTCCGAGGCGGGGCCCGCCATCTATGCTTTACCAGACCCTCCTGTGGATTCTCCTTTGTGCTAAAGTTTGAGCAGCACTTTGCCATGTTCATACAGCGTCGGGTATGCACGAACCCGGAGTCCACCCCAGCGGCCCCGGGGCGATGTGTGCACAGGTCAGCCCGCCCCTGCGGCAGGGTTCCCAGGAGCGGTGCGGGGACTCAGCCGGCGTCCCGGCGACCAGGGTGGCTGAGTCTAACCACCGACGGTGAACCCTAGAAGCACGTCCCAGAAGAGATATACTCTGTGATCCCACTTATATGAGGTTCCCCAGCAGGCAACCATGAGCCACGTACTGCTCAGGGAAGGATGGACTGGGGGTGAGAGCTGCGCTGAGGAGCAGGAAGGAGGTTCTCACAAGCCCGAGAGCAGAGCGCCCCCTGGGGGTGAAGGGGATTCAGGAGGAAGGGGCCTGGGGAGGGGAGGTGGAGAGTCCTCAGCGCTGGGAATGCCTGCTTTCTCAAGCCAGAGGGCTGGTACATGCATTTTTGCCAGTTCTCACTCATGTGTTATAAACTCTTGTGAATGGGCGGCACAGAAATGAAAGGAAAGGCCCCCGCGAGAAGGACTGGGGCTGAGGCCACTGGTGAGTGTAAAGTTTCAGCCAGGTTTCTGCGGAGAGGCCATGGGCAGCTGGGCCCTAGTCCTTTCTTAAGTGTTGTTACTGAGAACAGCTGTAGAGGGCACTTGCTACAAATGGCAAAGAGGACGGTATTCACCTGTATTGCCATAGGGGAGAAAGACTGAGCTCGCCGTGGATACCAGGACAAGTCGGGGGTGGGGGCAGTGCACAGGGTGGGGGAAGGGGAGAGTGGGGGTGGGGGAAGGGGGGAGTGGGGGTGGGGGAAGGGGAGAGTGGAGGTGGGAGAAGGGGAGAGTGAAGGTAGGGGGAAGGGGAGAGTGGGGGTGGGGGAAGGGGAGAGTGGAGGTGGGGGAAGGGGAGAGTGGGGGTGGGGGAAGGGGAGAGTGGGGGTGGGGGAAGGGGAGAGTGGGGGTCGGGGAAGGGGGGAGTGGGGGTGGGGGAAGGGAAGAGTGGAGGTGGGAGAAGGGGAGAGTGAAGGTAGGGGGAAGGGGAGAGTGGGGGTGGGGGAAGGGGAGAGTGGAGGTGGGAGAAGGGGAGAGTGAAGGTAGGGGGAAGGGGAGAGTGGGGGTGGGGGAAGGGGAGAGTGGGGGTGGGGGAAGGGGAGAGTGGGGGTGGGGGAAGGGGGGAGTGGGGGTGGGGGAAGGGGAGAGTGGAGGTGGGAGAAGGGGAGAGTGAAGGTAGGGGGAAGGGGAGAGTGGGGGTGGGGGAAGGGGAGAGTGGAGGTGGGGGAAGGGGAGAGTGGGGGTGGGGGAAGGGGAGAGTGGGGGTGGGGGAAGGGGAGAGTGGGGGTCGGGGAAGGGGGGAGTGGGGGTGGGGGAAGGGAAGAGTGGAGGTGGGAGAAGGGGAGAGTGAAGGTAGGGGGAAGGGGAGAGTGGGGGTGGGGGAAGGGGAGAGTGGAGGTGAGAGAAGGGGAGAGTGAAGGTAGGGGGAAGGGGAGAGTGGGGGTGGGGGAAGGGGAGAGTGGGGGTCGGGGAAGGGGGAGTGGGGGTGGGGGAAGGGAAGAGTGGAGGTGGGAGAAGGGGAGAGTGAAGGTAGGGGGAAGGGGAGAGTGGGGGTGGGGGAAGGGGAGAGTGGAGGTGGGAGAAGGGGAGAGTGAAGGTAGGGGGAAGGGGAGAGTGGGGGTGGGGGAAGGGGAGAGTGGAGGTGGAAGAAGGGGAGAGTGGGGGTGGGGGAAGGGGAGAGTGGGGGTGGGGGAAGGGGAGAGTGGAGGTGGGAGAAGGGGAGAGTGAAGGTAGGGGGAAGGGGAGAGTGGGGGTGGGGGAAGGGGAGAGTGGGGGTGGGGGAAGGGGAGAGTGGTGTGGGGGAAGGGGAGAGTGGGGGTGGCGGAAGGGGAGAGTGGGGGTCTGGGAAGGGGAGAGTGGGGGTGGGGGTAGGGACCTGATTAGCTCGCAGGGGTGAGGGGGTTCTGGATGAGCTGGCTTAGCTCCATTCCTGGCTATGTCTGGGCGCAGCAGTCCAAGGTGGGGCCTAGTGGAGAGGAAGGCTCACAGGAGTCCCACTGAAGTTCGTTCAAGGAGCCCCTGTCGGGGGCGCCCCCTTCTCTGCTGAGTGTCGTCAGCATTCCCTGCAGATGAGATGGGGTGCTCAGACATTCCTTAAGGAGGGGGTTCTCAGCTGGGGGCACTTTTGCCCCTTGGAGCACCTGGCAACGTCTGGAGGCATTTTCGTTGCCACAAGTCGGAGTGAGCGGTGGAGAGCGGCCAGGCGCGACGCCAGCCCTGCTGCAAGGCCCAGGACGGCCCCACCGCAGACTCGTCTCTGGTCCGAATGGTAGTGCCTTCTCATCATGATCCGAAGGGCTGTTCTAGCAAAATTGAATTATATTACAGCGAACACACAACAATTGAAGCTGGAAAGAAAGAGGCCAATGTCAAAATGATTGTTTCACATTTTCTTTTCAACTGAAATTGTTTTCTTGTTGTTGAATTTTGATTGTTCATTATGTATTCTGGGTGCAGAGTCTTTGTCAGATGCAGGCTTTGCAAATATGTTCTTCCTGACTGTGGCTTGTCTTTCCATTTGCTTAACAGTGTCTTTTGAAGATCATACATTTTCAATTGTGGTAAAGGCCAATTTACCGGCTGGTTCTTTTATGGGTTGTACTTTGCGGCCATGTATAAGAAATCTTTGCCCAACCCAGAGTCAGAAAGATTTTTCTCCTGTGTTTTATTTTGGAAGTTCTGTAGGTTTAAATTTTGCACTTAGGTCTATGATCTGTTTTGAGTTATTTTCGTATATGGTGTAAAACACAGATTCACGGTCATTTTTTCTGCATATAGATAGTCAGTTACCCCAGTGCCATGAGTGGAAGGGATTACCTTTGTTCCGCAGCATTGCCCTTGCACTGTGGTCACAACCCAGTTGTTCGCGTACGTATCAGTTCATTCCTGGAACGTGTGCTCTGTTCCGTTGATCTCTTTCTCCATTTTCGCACCAGCCTCACAGTGTTTTGGTTGCTATAGCGTTGTAGTAAGTATGGGAATCAGGTAGTTTGAGCCCCCAGCTGTGTTCTTCCTTTTCAGTGTCATGTGACCGTTGTAGGCCTCTGTAGATTTTTTATGTTTACCTTGCTTGTTAATATGATTATGTGAAGGAAAAGCCCAGCTGGGCTAACAAGCTAAGTCACAAATCTAAGTGCAACAAGTGTCGGATTACTGATCTGAGTTCTGCTGGGCTAACTCATAAATCTGAAGTTTAGTGTCAGTCTATTGGGCTAACGAGCTCAGTCACAAATCTAAGTGTGATAAGTGTCGGTTTACTGATATAAGTTCTGCCGGGCTAACTTGTAAATCTAAAGTTTCGTGTCAGTTTACTGGGCTAACAAGCTAACTCGTAAATCCAAGCTCAACAAGTGTCAGTAACGTGATCTGTTCCAAATTGATAAGCTCCAGTGTACTGATTCCTTGCTTTTTGTTGTTTGAACCTTATTGGCTAATAGCCCCATACTTGTAATTAACCCTATAAAACCTCATGTGCACGTCTTGGAGGTGCTCAGAGCTTCGGAGCAGAAGCCCCTCTGAGCCCGCCGGCGTAATAAATCTGAGTACTCCAGCCCTCCGAGTGGTGCTTGTTTCTTGGCTGGCCTGTCATTTCCGTAACATTTTTGGAGGCCCCAGCGAGATACAACCACGCCGGCCCCTTGAGCCGCTGGACTGGTGGCTCTGGCCCACCGGGGGACGGGACTCCGGCAGCGAACGAGGAGGCGCCACCCGACGGTATTCCGGGTTCTCTTTCGTGACGGCAACTCGGCCCCCCGGGTGGCTGGGCTACAACCAGAGCCAGACTCCGTGGAGGGACGGACAGACTCACCAGGTGGCCGTCCGGACAAGGTAGGATCCCCCGGGAGGAATCAGGTCCTGTCCCATTGGACAGAAGAGGAGGCTGATCCCCTCCTACAGGCTCTCCGTCTGATGGTAACTCAGACGGGGAAATCAGGAATCAGGTCAGGAATCAGGTCCTGTCCCAGTGGACAGAAGAGGAGGCTGATCCCCTCCTACAGGAAATAGGATATTGGTATTGGTGGGAGGAATGTTGTTAACCTCTGTGTGTGTGTGTGTGTGAGTGAATGAGCGGCCTGTGAAGCATGCGATCAGGCTCGAGTTTGTAGCTCCACGGCATTCTGCTACGGAGTTCGAGTGAGTCCCAACCTGCGGTTCCGTGGTGACCTCATACGGCTCAGGGCGGTATCGGTCCCTCAGGGTCCCGATCGGAGTCAGCGGCTTATACTGACCCGCCAAAGCTAAGAGGCACCTTCGTCCCCGCGAGGGGAGCGGCCAGGCGGACGCAACGAAAACCCTCCCTTGTCTTGTCTGCGACACCGGCACAGAGTGGCTACACTGGGAGGGAAAAGGACATAGCCAATGAGTCAACGCCCCTGTGCCCTTGGAGGCTAGGATGCTATTTCTTTGAGAAAGTCTCCTACCTGACTCTGTCACAGAACACCCGAGACTTATTGTTCCCCTACTGAACTGACCCAAGTAGTGCCCCTTTTGCCTAGCCCCAGACACCCAGGACGTAAGTTTAGAAGACGAATTCCTTCAGGACCGGGCTTGCCCAGCCCTGGAGGTCCCTTTTCTAGTCCATTTGTTTTGCCATCTGCCGTCAGTCCCACGCCCCTGATACGTTAGTTCAGAATATAGAGAGGATTTAATGAAGAAAGTCCCTGAAACTGCTTGAGGCCTTGAGATCCAGAGACATCAGCTGAGACTGGAACCCAGAGTCCCTGACCAAGTTAGCCTTAAAACAACTCATAGACCCAGCAAGAGAGCAGTCTCTCTGGGAACTCCGGTGTTTTGAAGAGTGAAGAAGAAAAAGATATAAAGGTTACCTTCCCAAACATCTAAAGCAACAGAACTATTATCCTTAAATATCTAAAAGAATGGGAGGCTCTAAGTCAAAACCCACCACTCTAGACTGCATGATTAAGAATTTCAAAAAGGGGTTCTCAGGAGACTATGGAATTCGAATGACCCCTGGCAGGCTGCGCACTTTGTGTGAGCTTGAATGGACTGCCTTTGGAGTCGGGTGGCCCTCAGGAGGAACTCTGGACCTGGCAACAGTGCGAGCAGTCTATCAAATAATCACTGGAACCCCAGGCCACCCAGATCAATTCCCTTACATTGACTCCTGGCTGAATATCGCCCAGACTCTACCCCCATGGATTCGGTTTTGCTCAAATGGACCTGGACAATGCAAGATATTAGCAGCTCAGCCAGTCCAGGCCAAAAAGACAGACAGAAAAAAAGCCGATTTTCCAGGGAGACGCAGAAAACGAGATATGCCTGCCCCCTCCATATGCCCCCAAGGCACAAACACCTCCAGTCCCATTGGAGACACCACCACCCTCTGTGTCACCACCTCCCCAACCTGAGGACCCAGAGGCAGAACTCAGCCCCCAGCCTGAGCCGGTAGGAAGGAGACTCCGCTCAGCACAAGCCGTGAAGCCAGCACCACCGGCCCTCCAAATGCCGCTGCGGGAGACACAAGGGCCACAGCAAGTTGGGGAAGACGGGACTGTTCAGCCTGGGCACCCCGTACTCTACTACCAACCCTTTAGCACCACAGACCTTCTCAATTGGCACCATCACACTCCTTCCTACTCTGAAAAGCCACAGGCTATGATTGACCTCATAGAGTCTATCTTCCATTCTCACCGGCCCACCTGGGAAGATGTCCGCCAGCTGCTTCTGACTCTTTTCAGTACAGAGGAGAGGAAACACATTCTCACTGAAGCACGAAAATGGCTGCAGGGCCGAGCCCCTGGGGACACAATGGATGTTGAGGCGTGGGCCATGACACGTGCCCCTGACACCAGACCAGATTGGGACTTTAACACTCAAGAAGGAAGAGAAGCACTACGTGAGTACCGGGAGGCCATCCTACAAGGGCTAAAAGCAGGAGCCAAGAAGCCAACTAACATGTCTAAAACGACCACAGTGACCCAGAGGCCAGACGAAACCCCCACTGACTTCTATGAGAGACTGTGTGAAGCATTCCGAGTCTACACTCCTTTTGATCCTGAGGCCCAAGAAAACCAACGGATGGTCAACGCTGCCCTTGTAGCCCAATCATACCCAGATATACGCCAGAAACTCCAAAAACTGGATGGATTCGCAGGGATGAACGCTACACAGCTGCTGGAAGTAGCAAACAAAGTTTTTGTAAACCGAGAACGGGAAGCCCAACGAGAAGCAGACCAGCGAATGAAGCAGAAAGCCGCGCTCCTTGCAGCAGCCCTGGGGAAAACAGGCTTCAGCCAGAACCCTGCACCACCCCGGAAGAGGGGACCCCAACCATGGATGCCCCTGGGCCGAGACCAATGTGCATACTGCCGGGAGACTGGGCACTGGAAGAACGAGTGCCCAAACAGAAAGGATGGAAAGAGAGCACTCCCTAAAAGGCCTACTTATCAGCTGGAGCCACCAGCCAGTAATCACATCGGACTGGCTGGGGTTAACTCAGAATAGGAGAGACCGGGCTCCCTGCCCCTGGGCCCCCGGGAGCCCAAGGTCAAGATGTTTATAGGGGGCCAACCAATGACTTTTATGGTAGACACAGGAGCAGAGTATTCTGTGGTGACCCAACCTGTAGCCCCCCTGACCGAAAAAAAGGCGACTATTATTGGGGCTACTGGGGACTCAACTGCCCGGCATTTCTGCCAACCACGATCCTGTCAAGTAGGGGGCCATCTAGTGACACATGAAGTTTTATATTTGCCTGAATGCCCAATACCATTGCTTGGAAGAGACCTTCTGTCTAAATTGGGGGCACAAATTACCTTTGTCCCCGGGAAACAGGCACATCTGACCCTACAGGGAGAGTCTATGATTCTAGCCATCTCAGTTCCCCGAGAAGAAGAGTGGCGTCTGTATGAGAGCAGAGAACTCCAGGAAAATCCTTGCAAACTCCTGGAAGAGTTTCCATTAGTCTGGGCTGAAAATGGACCACCAGGCTTGGCACATAATCAGGCACCACTGGTGATTGACCTCAAACCTGGAGCCAGCCCAGTCAGACAGAAGCAATATCCCATGCCTCGAGAGGCCCACCTAGGAATCCAGAAGCATATACAGCGCCTCAGACAAGAGGGAATCCTAACTGAGTGCAGATCTCCCTGGAACACACCGTTGCTCCCAGTGAAGAAAGCAGAAGGAACAGATTATAGGCCAGTGCAGGACTTACGAAAAGTAAATAAAGTAGTCACTACAATACATTCAGCAGTGCCAAATCCATACACTCTTCTGGGCCTCATTCCGGCAGATGCCAAATGGTTTACATGCCTAGACCTTAAAGATGCTTTCTTCTGTCTTTGACTCTCACCTGTGAGCCAGCCCATATTCGCATTTGAATGGGAGGATCCCCATACAGGAGGAAAAACTCAACTGACATGGACACGTCTCCCCCAAGGCTTTAAAAACTCGCCCACCTTGTTCGGAGAGGCACTAGCCGCAGACCTTGTAAAATTCCCTGGGGAAACATTGAACTGTACTCTGCTCCAGTATGTGGATGACTTGCTGTTAGCCAGCCCCAGTGAAGAGGACTGTTGGAAAGGAACTCGAGCCCTCCTAGGGTTACTCCAAACAACTGGGTACAAGGTCTCATGGAAAAAGGCCCAGATCTGCAAAAAGACAGTCAAATACTTGGGATTTATTATCTCAGAGGGACACCGAGCCCTAGGACCAGAACGAAAACAAGTTATTTGTGCCATACCCAGACCGGAAACAAAAAGGAAACTGAGAGAGTTCCTGGGCGCAGCTGGGTTTTGCCGGATCTGGATCCCCGGATTTTCAAGAATAGCCAAGCCCCTCTACGAAGCAACTGCTGGATCAGGAAAAGAAACCCTCAAATGGGAAACTAAACAAGAAAATGCCTTTAGGCAATTAAAGGAACTACTAACCCAAGCCCCAGCACTAGGCTTACCAGATGTAACACGAGAGTTTAATCTGTTTGTACATGAAAGAGACCAAACTGCTCTTGGAGTCCTAACTCAGAATGTGGGGCCATGGCAGCGCCCTGTGGCTTATTTATCTAAAAGACTGGACCCTGTAGCATCAGGATGGCCACCCTGTTTACGGGCCCTCGCTGCCACAGCCCTCCTGGTCAATGAGGCAGACAAACTCACACTGGGACAGACTTTAAATGTAAAAGTGCCCCATTCTGTGGTGGCCCTGATGAATGGCCCAGGTTACAAATGGATAACTAACACAAGGATGACCCACTACCAGGGGCTTCTATGTGAAAATCCAAGAGTCCGTCTAGAGACTGTGCAAACCTTAAACCCAGCCACATATTTGCCTGAAGGGGAAGGGCAGCCTGACCACAACTGCGAAGAAATCGTTGAAGAGGTGTATGCAAGCAGGCCTGATCTAACCGACAAGCCCCTGCAAAACCCAGACCTGGAACTTTTCACAGACGGCAGCAGTTACATGCAAGATGGACAACGGCGAGCAGGTTACGCTGTAACAACAACCCGAGAGGTAATAAAGGCAGAGTCTGCTCAGCGAGCAGAGATCTGGGCACTGGTCCAGGCACTAAGGGAAGGGAAAGGAAAACGAGTCAATATATACACTGATTCCAAATATGCATTTGCAACCTTGCATGTACATGGAGCCATCTATAAGGAGAGAGGACTTTTGACTGCTGGGGGAAAAGAAATCAAAAACAAAGAAGAAATTTTACAGTTACTGGAGGCAGTATGGGATCCAAAGGAAGTGGCCGTTATTCACTGTAAGGGACATCAAAGAGGAAATGACCCTGTGAGCCAGGGGAACAGGCTAGCTGATCAAAAGGCAAGAGAAGCAGCCGCCTGGGAACACTCAGTAATTAAAGTTATGGCAGTGCCAGAGCTACCCACTGCCCCAGAATATAGTCATGATGAAAACAAGTGGGCACAGGCTGAACGAGGAGAGAAAAGAAAGGACGGATGGTGGATCATGACGGATGGAAGGGTTTTCATCCCAGAACGACTAGCTTATCGTTTCGTCCAACAACAGCACGAAGCCACACATATGGGAAAAACGGCTTTAGAGGCCCTCTTAAAGCGATATTTCCTAATTTCTCGTCTCCCTACTCTATGTGCATCAGTTTCCCAACGCTGCTTGCTCTGTGCACAAAACAATCCAAAACAAGGGCTCACTGGGCCAATGGGAATACAACGATGTGGATTGGCTCCCTTTGAAGATTTAGAAGTGGACTTTACTGAACTTGGGCCCAGTAAGGGATATAAGTACCTGCTGGTTTTCGTCTGCACCTTCACAGGGTGGGTAGAGGCCTACCCCACCAGGACAGAGAAAGCAAGGGAAGTGACAAAGGCTCTTCTCAGGGATGTTATCCCTCGATTTGGAATGCCTACCTCCATCGGGTCTGACAATGGACCCGCCTTTGTGTCAGAAATTGTACAGCAAGTGGCAAAGGCACTGAGCATCCGCTGGAACCTACACACAGCATACCGGCCTCAAAGCTCAGGGAAGGTAGAACGAATGAACAGAACTCTAAAACAAATGATAGCTAAAATCAGTCAAGAAACCCAGCTCCCCTGGGTGGACATTCTACCCCTGGCTCTGTTGCGAATTAGATGCACCCCAAGATTTAATATTGGGTACTCTCCCTTTGAAATCCTCTATGGGCGACCGCCACCTTTAGTCAGGATGAAAAACCCCACCCCAGAAATAGGAAATCTAGGGCTCCACCAACAACTGTTGGGACTAGGAAAAGTACTACGAGAAGTTTGGGGTTGGGTGATAGAGAAAACCCCCATTTCATTAGGGGTTCAAGTGCATCCCCATTAACCAGGTGACCAGGTATGGGTGAAGGATTGGAAAAAGGAACCTCTCAAACCAACATGGAAGGGACCATATTTAGTGGTATTAACTACTCCTACAGCTGTTAAAGTTGCAGGAATCGTCCCTTGGATCCACCACTCCAGAGTCAAGAGAGCAACTGCACCTCAGACAGAGGGTCCCTGGAAAATTGAGAGTGTCCCGGGAGACCCGCTCAAGATCAAGAGGGACCAGAAAAGGATCGACGAGCCCTGCTCTAGCCACACCCGGAAGCTGGCTAGTCAACGCACGGCCGAAGCTTGAGGAAAGCCCAACGCAGCTGTTAAATATATTTCTTTTGTGCTCCCTTGCCTCTTTCCTTGTTTTCTATACCAGTCTGCGTACTAGCAGTGGGGCTAGCTAGCGCCACCCCACCTGACTGGAACATAGGCCATAAAATCCTGATAGCTATTTTATATCTTCTTATAATTAGTGCCATCACCGCAGCATCATGTCTAAGATAATCATAAGGCTGATGTTACTAATGCTAATGTCCTCACTCTCCTTGGCTGTACAATGCACCTGCATGGAACCGGGTGACAGGTGGTCCATATACCGGCCTGTATTTTCAGCTTATACTTATCAGCCGAGTCAATGCTATGACTCCGCTTCAGAGTGCACATATCAGGGAAAATCCTACTGGATTGGCACAATTAAGGCTTATTATGTATCTAGCATCAAATGCTATGGCACACCCGGCAAGCTGGTGTGCTGGACCAAGCAAACACATTATGGGATGAGTGATGGAGGGGGCGTACAGGACCAGGCACGCCGGCAAGCAGTACAACAAGCAGTCCAGAGGCAACACCGGAAGTTATTACCTACCCGGAAGCCAATAAAACTTCCATCTTTAGCCGAGCCTCGGGATCTGGATCCACAAATAAATGGGCTGTTAGCCGCAGTCCATGGGATTCTCAATCATTCCAATCCAGACCTGGCTAAAGATTGCTGGCTATGCTTGCGTCCTGGCCCCATCCAGCACCTGGCTTTACCTCTGACAAACCTCACTAAGACTTTCACCACAACTCATAGCGATGCCGTTTCTACCACTAGGAGTTCCAGGCTGAACTGGGTACAGCTCGCCTACAAGGCACCAGAATGTTATTTCAACAATGGAACTAATCCTTTAGAGGGCAATCTAACTATAAATCAATGTATTAAAACCTCTCACTGTATGGGTCTAGGGTGCCAACCCACACAAAGATGGTGTTCTAATAACGGGACTTATTTTGTATGTGGCGAATTTGCCTACCGGTGCCTCCCTGCCAGATGGGCAGGGTTATGTGCTTTGGCTTATCTCACTCCCCGAATGGACATTATGCCTAATAATCAAAGTCTGCCCATCCCTGTCATAACTCACCAGCATCCACGGAGAATAAAACGAGCTATACAATTGATCCCCTTGCTAGTGGGGCTCGGAGTGGCAGCAGGGGTAGGCACAGGAATCGGGGGCATCGCCTCTTCCTCTTATTACTATTATCAGCTTACAGGTGAATTCAGCCACGATCTCCAACAAATAGCAGAAACCCTGGGAACTCTGCAGAATCAGATTGACTCTCTCGCCGAGGTGGTCTTACAAAACAGGAGGGGTCTGGACTTACTCACGGCCAAAGAGGGGGGACTATGCCTCTTTCTAAATGAAGAGTGTTGTTTTTATGCCAATCAATCAGGAATTGTCAGAGGGATGGTTCAAGAGTTACAAGACCGAGTGGAAAAAAGAAAACATATTTTAGATAAGAGCCCATGGACAGGCCCCTGGGGCTGGACCTCCTGGCTGGCACCGTTCATAGGTCCCTTACTCCTGATTTTTGCAGTTCTGCTGTTTGGGCCCTGTGTCCTAAACTTCCTGACCCGCTTTGTCAGTGAGCGGATAGAGGCTATAAAACTTCAGATGTTAGCCTCCAATTATGAGCCCCTGCAACAGGTAAATGATGATGCTTACTCCAACAAGGGTTGTGAAAGCATCAAGAGGGGGGAATGTGAAGGAAAAGCCCAGCTGGGCTAACAAGCTAAGTCACAAATCTAAGTGCAACAAGTGTCGGATTACTGATCTGAGTTCTGCTGGGCTAACTCATAAATCTGAAGTTTAGTGTCAGTCTATTGGGCTAACGAGCTCAGTCACAAATCTAAGTGTGATAAGTGTCGGTTTACTGATATAAGTTCTGCCGGGCTAACTTGTAAATCTAAAGTTTCGTGTCAGTTTACTGGGCTAACAAGCTAACTCGTAAATCCAAGCTCAACAAGTGTCAGTAACGTGATCTGTTCCAAATTGATAAGCTCCAGTGTACTGATTCCTTGCTTTTTGTTGTTTGAACCTTATTGGCTAATAGCCCCATACTTGTAATTAACCCTATAAAACCTCATGTGCACGTCTTGGAGGTGCTCAGAGCTTCGGAGCAGAAGCCCCTCTGAGCCCGCCGGCGTAATAAATCTGAGTACTCCAACCCTCCGAGTGGTGCTTGTTTCTTGGCTGGCCTGTCATTTCCGTAACAATTAGACTTGGAAAGATCATTTTGCTTTTTGTTTTCCACATATATTTGTCTTTTACTTAATTTCTTCTATCCTCTTTTGCTGCCTTCTATTGAATTAATCAAGTTTTTGTGAGTGTGTGTGTGTGATTGCGTCTTATCTCCCTTATGGACCTACTAAGTGTAATGGTGTCACTGAACACATTGTGCGTCTTTAACGTATCAAATGTGCCTTCTGATGCTGCTCTGCGTCTTCACGTGCAACGTGAGAACCTTACATTAGCGTGCCTCCATTTCTGTCCTCCCACCATTCATGCTGGTTTTTCATGACAGTTAATTTTAACAGTATATTAAATCCCACTGTATATTGTCATTACTTTTGTTCAAATAGTGAAATGTCTTTTGAAGATATTTAAGTAATAAAGAAGTACATTTGTCGCTGCTTGTGATGTATGTTTTTTGGTGTGGATTCAGATTTTACTCCACTGCACTTTCCCTCCAGCTGACCATCCGTGTCGCCGTTCCCCGTAGGGCAGGTCCGCTGCTGACGTAGTCACTGACTCGTGTGCGTCCAAAGCAGTCCTTCGTCACTTTCATCCCGGGGAGATCTTTTTGCTCGGCGGGGAATCCTAGGTTGATGGTTTCCGTCAGCACTTTAAAAACGCTGTGCCAGGGTCTTCCGACTTGCATTGTTTCCAGTGCGGAATCTGCTGTGAATCTCACGTGCGCTCCTCTGTGTGTAACCTGTCATGTTCTGGCTGCTTCACACACTTCCCCTTTAGCTCTGGCTTTGAGGAGCTTGTCGATAATGCGCCCTGATGCCATTTACTTTATGTTTCTTATGCTTGTGGTTTGTTGAGCTTGGACCTTCCGGTCAATACTTTTTCCCAGCTTTTGGGAAGTCTCAGCTATCATCTTCAAACACTTACTTCTGTTTCAGTCCCACTCTCTCTGGGGAACCCGAATCACCTGTATATCTGAGGCCGATTGAATTGTCCATCTCTGGAACATGACCTGCAGATATGACAAAAATCTCCACCTGTCCTCCCCCAGGGGCCCGAGAACAACCTGTACAGCCAGTACGAGGAGAAGATTCGGCCGTGCATCGACCTCATCGACTCCCTGCGGGCCCTGGGCGTGGAGCAGGACCTGGCCCTGCCCGCCATCGCCGTCATCGGGGACCAGAGCTCGGGCAAGAGCTCCGTGCTGGAGGCGCTGTCGGGGGTCGCCCTTCCCCGAGGCAGCGGTAAGCCCTTGGCCTCGTGTCCCTCCGCCGAGGCCGCCGTGACAGAGCAGTGGAAGCGCGAGCGGTGTAGGGCTCAGCGCTCTGGAAGCTGAGAGCCCGCGCTCGAGCTGGCGGCGGGGCGCTTTCTCCCGAGGCCTGTCTCCGCGGCTCACAGAGAGCCGTGTCCCCCTCGTGTCTTCACGTGGCCTCTTCCCTGCGTGCAGCCGTGTCTGGCTTCTCGTCCTCTTTTTATAAGGATGCCAGGCATGCTGCTAGGGCCCCACTTTAGGACCTCGTTTAATGTTAATGACTTCTTTAAGGAGAGACGCCCATCTCCAAGTATAGGCGCGCTGGGCGTGCGGCTTCAGCTGAGGACAGTGTGGGGGATGGAATTCGGGCAGCAGCCCCCCTCATCGCAGAGTGTGGACTGTCTGCAACCTGCAGGGTGGAGGGCTGCTGAAATGTATGTGGGTCCCCAGCCTCGAATGCTGTGCATGTTGGTGCCTTTCCTGAGCCCCTTCCCAGGAGGTGACCCTCCGTCCGGGGGTAAAGGTTAGTGCTCTGGTTAGGGTGCTGCTTGAGCTACGAGGCCAAGGATCAGGGAGGCCTCGAGGGATGAAGGCCGACCTGGCTGGCTCTTGAAACACAGGTCAGATGTGAAGGCGGGTGGGACCTGGAGCTGTTAGCAAAGGGACGTTGTGAGGTGGCCTGGTGAGGGCAGTGGGCCTTTCTGATAGGAGCGGGCTGTGTGCGCCTGGGTGGTGGAAGATGTCTGCAGACGTTTGGGGTTTCCCACTGCAGTTTGCCTCCTGAGCTGATGGAGACCGCGGGGTGGGGGAGCAGGAGGTCTAGCGTAGTGGCTTCATGCATCAGTGAGCCAAACGCCACCTGAAATGCCCAGTCAAGATGCGCAATCTGGAGCCCCTCCAGAAGGAGCGCGGCGGGCTGTCAGAGGGTGCGAGCAGGAAGTGTGCAGTTTCAGCGGTCTCCCCAGATGATTGTACAGAACTCGGAGAACCACTGATGTCAGGCCGCCGTACAGGACTGTGAAGAATATAGATCTGACGTGAACGGCCTCCTAGGTATTGTTACGAGATGTCCTCTGGTGCTGAAACTGAAAAAACTTGTGAACGAAGATGGATGGAGAGGCAAAGTCAGTTTCCGGGACTACGAGGCCGAGATTTCAGATCCTTTGCAGGTGGAAAAGGAAGTCAATCAAGGTAAGTGTCCCGTGTTCATCACTTGTTTGAACATCTGGTCAACTGGGTGACCTGGGTGGGGTCGCCCATCGCTGTTCCCACTCTCCCCTTTCTGGGCTTGTCCTGGTCCTTAGGGCACCCTTTCCTTTCCTTCCTCCTTTATATGAGGCCCTCAGCTCCCTTGTATGTCCTCTTCTTTTACTTTCATTGTGGCCAGTGTTTTGACAGGGAACTGTATTCAATACTTTGTAATGGCCTCTACTGGAAAATAATAGGAAAAGGAATATACGTATATATGTGTGTGTTTGTATGTGTATATATATATATGTAAATGAATCAGTATGCTGTACACCAGAAATTAACACAGTGTAAATCGACTGTAATTCAATTTTTAATATTGGGGGAAAAATACCAGTGCCCTGGACAGAATCTGATCTCAGTAATTTATTGTTTAGTATTTATGTAAGCATCTGAACATAATGTCAGGTTTGAAGCTTGTGTTCTAATATGGAGGACTTCTCCTTTATTCAAGGGCTCCCCAACTGCACAGACATGATGGAAGAGGCATCAGGGTGCGGGGTGGGGGAATCCCCCTTCCTGTTAACTTGGTAAACAGGCATTCCAAAATGCTGACTGCATCCTTGCTGAATCCCGCTCAGAACTGGAGGTTCTCTTCCCCCAGGAGCGTGATGTGAGCGTTTGCACAGTCCTAGCTGCGGCAGATTTATGGCAGCTCCCAGTAAATGCAAACCACGGGGATTCGTTTACCAGTCTGAAACATCTGAAAGGAGAGCAGGTCCAGCAGATAGGGACAAAGCAATGATACACTTAGCTGCTGCCACGTGTGAGATGAGTACACAGATTTTCCTTACTGACTTTAATTTCTTCCTAGCATGTCGCATAATTCAATTCCAGTCATTTGAGAAATGATATTAACTGATATCCAACAGTAGGAAACTGTGGGCCTGCCTCATGTAAAGATGGAAGCACTGATGATCTTTTATTGGCTGTTCTGCAAAATTTAAATAATGATATAATCAAATGTTACTGTGTGTTTTGGGGATTACATTGCCTGCCTGGTGCAGAAAAGTCGAAATCACTGTGTGTATCAGTTAACCCTTGCTGTGTAAGAAAACAAGCTCAAAGCCTTATGGCTTAGAAGGGTACATTTCTTGTGATTCAGAGGGTCAGCCGGGCCGTTCTTTCCCTCTGGGCTGTCTTGGCTGCGGCCAGCACTCTAGGACCGCCTCAGGCACTCATCCCAAGGCTGGGCTGGAATAACCAGGAGGCTGGGTGCCTTCAGAAGGCTGGGCGGGGCTTTGTTACGTGGTGGTGGAGCAGTTCCCAGCAGCGAGCCCTAGTGTGTAAGCACCTGTGAATGTCTAATAGAATATGTTCTGTAATGTCCTATCAGCCAAAGAAAGTCACGTGATTGAGCCCAATTTCAAGGAGCAGACTCCCTGGATGGGACAAGTGGCAGTCACCCTGTGAAGCAGCGAGCTTCCCCGATGGGAGGGAATATGGACACTATTTGTGGAAGCGAGTTACTAACACAGGGGCTTAAAGAATGTTCCCGTTTTACTTCTCGCTCTTGTAGAAGTCTGAAGGTGGGCAGACCGCAGCTGGTGTGGGGGTTCTGGGGTCAGGAACCCAGACTCCCATCTGTTCTCTCTGTTCTGTGTAGTCTGCAGTGCCGAGGCTGCCTCGTGATTCAGTCAGCACGTCTCCATTCGGGTCAGCTGGACGTTGGCAATGGCACATCGTGTCTTAAGCACGTTTTCTGGAAGTTGCATGTAGTGTCTTCACATCTGTCCCACAAGCCCCCCTGAATCTCATGACCACGTCTCCAGGAAATAGATTTGAGGGAAAAAGTCAGCAGATTGGCCGCACATACCACTGTTGTTATAGTTTCCATTCTGCGTCCTTGACTGCTAGGAAACATACCAAAAATACGTTCTCAGTGTAGACAGTGGTAATACAGCGTTAGCTAACGATCTGACGAACTGGATTCATATCTTGAAATTTCATTGTTCAGGAGGACGTGGCAAAATGAAATCCCTCAAGGGACTCCCAGCAGCTAACGTTCATCTTGCCCGAGCCAAGCACATTCCCCTCTATAATACTCAATGTCATGTTTCAGGAACCACCCTGTATTTTATTTGCTTTGATTTTGCTTGGTTGTTAAGTTCCTACTGCATCCACGGGGGAGTTAGGTGTGACAGCAGGACTTACTGGCTCTGCTCAGGTTAGGACTGGTGCCGCTGGGTATCATCTTTAGAGATGTTTTCACTGGATCCCTCTGCAGACAACTCTAGCCAATGGCAGTGACAAAACCGAGTTATCTTTCGAAGCCCCGTTTTGCTCTAGAAAAGGGAATCTGCTCCAAATAGGTCTATCCATGAATCACAGCGGGTGGAGGTTGCTTTCAGAGGATTCGCTGTAACGAGAGATTCCATCCTAAGCTCTTTTCCGATTTTCTTGTTTGCTCTTCTCCAGCCCAGATTGCCATCGCTGGGGAAGGAGTGGGAATCAGCCATGAGCTGATTAGTCTGGAGGTCAGCTCGCCTAACGTCCCGGATCTAACGCTGATAGATCTTCCCGGCATCACCAGGGTGGCCGTGGGCAATCAGCCACACGACATTGAATACCAGGTGAGACTTGAAGCTGCATCCTGGCCTGGGCACTCGCGCATCAGTCAGATCAGGACTGAGTTTGAAGAGCGGGTGATGGGGTTGTCATAGGGAAACCGAAGTTTGTGATGGTCGAAATCTACTCCGCCAGGATAGGAGGAAGCTTCTGCGGAAAGAGGGAAACAGGTGAAGGTGGAAGTGCATTTTGTGTGTTATGCAGTGGTTTGTTTTTGCTGACAGTGACATGTTGTCACATGCCTAAACTGGCACTTCTCAGGAAGGGGCTTCATGTGGGAAGGGACAGCACGGGCACAAGTATGATGATGCTTCTGTCTCAGGGAACCTCATTCTGTGGAGTAAAGATTTCGGGAAACGCAAGCAGCTCTTCTGGCATCTTGTTTTTCGTCGTGATCATCAGCTTTGAGGTCTCAGGAGATAATTAATGAGCTAAAACCTCACAGTTTTCCCTGACCTCAGAGCTCTCTTTCAGCCACGGAGAGCTCGGTTTCTCCGGCCTGGAAAGTGCCACCAGGCATGTGTCGTGGACTCGTTTCTCTGTAGTTGCTTCTTTGGGGAAATACCTCTGGGACAGGGAGGGCCTGAAGCTAGTACGAGGGAAGGACCTGTCTTAACTCTCATACCCTCTCATATCCCAACAGATCAAGTCTCTCATCAGGAAGTACATCCAGAGGCAGGAGACGATCAACCTGGTGGTGGTCCCCTGTAACGTGGACATCGCCACCACCGAGGCCCTGCGCATGGCTCAGGAGGTGGACCCCGATGGGGACAGGACCATAGGTAAGAAGAGGGAAGAGTCCAAACATGGTAGGCGGCTCGACAGCAGAAAAGCATCCGTTGAATGCACTGGTTGTTTCTTGGCCCCCAGGCAGGTGGGGGGCTGCGCCCAGCAGGCGAGGAGCACTTGAGGACCCACTGAGGCCAGATGAAACGGGCCACACCTGCCTCCTGTTGGCCGTGTGTTGGCTCCTGTTCTTGTCTAGCTGCTTACACTAGGCCTGGGGGGCTCGGGGGCCAGAGCGAAATCAGAAGCAGCTATATCCGTTGACAAGGCATTTGAAGCACTACAGCCCGAGCGTCCCGGACAGTTGAAAGGACACAGAAACTGCGACGTGTCCGTGCGCCGCAAGAGCCGTCAGCCTTAAAAATGAAGGACGTTCTGACACGTGCGCCAGTGCGCGTGGACCTTGAAGACATTAGGCTCAGTGAAATGAGCCAGTGCGAACGCACAGACCCGTGGGACCCACTGTCATGACGGATGTAGAGGAGTCAGGTTCAAAGAGACACAGTCGGGTGCGGGGAGCGGGCGGGGGAGGAGGCGGCTGCTGGTGGAGACAGAGTCTCAGCTGTGGGAGCTGGAAGGTTCGGAGGCGGACAGGAGAGCACGTTGCACCGCAGTGCGAGAAAGGCTTAGCGCTCCGGAGCTGCTCCCCTAAAAATGGTTAGAATTGTCAATTTTATGTTTAAAACCTTGCATTTGGCTGTGAACAGTGGAGGACCTGAGTCCAGGGGCTGAAACAAATGGAGATTTATCCTCACACAGAAGAAGTAACCTGGGCAGAGGCCTCTCCCCTCTCTGCCCGCGGGCAGTGAGCCCTCAGGACCGGTCTCTCCTCCACCCTCAGCCGTGGTCCTGACTCCTCCCTCGTCCTGCCGCGAGCCGGGCCCGGGGTGAGAGTCTCTCGGCCAGGGCAGCAGCTGCCAGTGGACCCGAGGGTTCGATCTGTCCTGGCCTCGCTAGCATTCAGCATGGGCAGTCACCCAGGCCCCAAACCCGGAGGGGTCCACGCGTGCTGCAAGGCTGTGCCACTGCCGTCTCGTGGCATACAACGTCTGAGCACGGGGCTGTGCGTTCTCCTCCTGCTGGGGGCCCCACAATGATGTAGCTGGTCCTGGCCCGACCTGTGTTTCCCAGAATGTGCGCCAGGCCCCACGTGCATCAGAAATCACTGGAGAATTTTTAGAAACACAAGTCCCTGGCTCCCACTGAACGTCTAAGTCTGATCCCTGGGGAGGGCCTGAGAGTCTGCATTATAGCGCTCACCTGAAGGCGGTTCAGCTGCCCAGGGAAGTTGAGAGCAGTGTCGTAGAGAGTGGCCTCTTCCACTGGTCGGAAGGGACTCGGAAAGGCCAGGAGATGCTGTCGTGTCTCTGGGTGACGTGTGCATGGGGAGAACCCACAGCCAGGTGTCCTCACAGCAGCAGGGACTTGCACCTTTGTCCTGCCGGCCCCATGGTCTGCCCTCCAGCAAGGGTGGGAGGAATCCGGGGACCAGGGGACCGTCCTCCCCAGGGCCGGGAGCCCTGCTCACTTCTCACTGTGGGAAGCTTTGGGTGCTCTCTAATCGGAGGTCTCTGGCCTGCAGGAATCTTGACAAAGCCTGATCTTGTGGACAAGGGCACTGAAGACAAGGTGGTGGACGTGGTACGAAACCTCGTCTTCCACCTGAAGAAGGGCTACATGGTCGTTAAGTGCCGGGGCCAGCAGGACATCCAGGCCCGGCTGAGCCTGGCCAAGGCCCTTCAGAGGGAGCAGGCCTTCTTTGAGGACCACACGCATTTCAGGTACGCACGGCGGTGTCTTCCCGAGGTTAAACCGAAATCACAGACCTCCGTTCTCAGGGGGAAAGATGGACGCCGTCCAAAAGCAGATACTGAGCGTAGTCGTGTGTGTTTGTTCCTGGACAATGACCTCGGAATTTGCTTGAAATACTCAGGGAAAAATTGACAACGTGTTGCAAAAGGCAAATTTAAAATTCAAAATAAGAAAGAGACTTTCTGCCATAATTTAAATAGTACAGTTCTCAAACTAGAATATCAATGTAGGTGCAGCAGAATAGAAAAAGGTGGAAAACCCAGAAATTGACTCAGATTGAAATATTTGATCTGGGATAAATGTGGTATTTCAAAGCTCTGGGCTACATCAGTTTATCCATCAGTGGCTTTGAGAACATTGTGTAATATTTCGGAATAATTTATTGTGCCCCTACTTAGTATGGGATACCAAAATAAATATCAATTGAAGTTTAAAATTAAATACAAGAAAGACACCTTAAGCATCCCAGAAGAAAACAGAGGTGGAGAGTTTATAATCCCATATGTTGCTAACTCTAGTGCCGAAAACAAAATTTTTTAAAAAGGAAAAAAGACCGTTAAATTGGTTAGATTTGAAATAATGAGAAGATGTTGAGTTGATGGTAAGGAGGGGTGTGGGCCTTCACCTCTGCTACTGGGAGCACGTGCTGTGGTCACATGCGAGCCAGTCTGAACAGGTGTATCCCCGAGGCTGAGTTCCACTTCTGGGAATTCTGCCCAGGAAAATACAGGGACCTGTGCAGTCCTGTAGGCTAAAGGCTGTTCAGCACACATTTCTTTTTAATCATGAAAATTTGGAACCTAAACACTGGAAATCGTGGGGTTTGTATACACGAACCGGAGTAAGAGACTGCAGACTTTGCAAGCATTCGAGAGCTGTGTCAATAAGGTGCCAACACAAAGGTGCGTATAGATGCTGAGAACAAAGGGACACAGTCACTGAGAGCCCTTGTGTGCAGACATGCGCACGTGGGTGGAGACCCACGTGCTTTGTCACCGCATCACACTGAACTCCCCCAGAAGCCTACAGAGACACGTACTTCAGAAGAGACACCTGTGCACGCGTGTTCGCAGCAGCATTCTTCACAATGGCTACCGCATGGAAACCACCTGCGTGTCCGCTGACAGATACCTGGAGACACAGAATGTGGTCCATCCAGACTGTGGATTCGGCCTGAAAAAGGAAGGAAATTCTGACACAGGCTGTGACACAGATGAACCTGGAGGACAGTGTGCTCAGTGAAATAAGCCAGTCACAAAAAGACAAGCCCTGGATGATTCCATCACACGAGGTCCCTAGAGGAGTCAGCGTCACAGAGACAGAGAGTGGAAGGATGGTTCCCCGGGTGTGGGGGCAGGAGGCGGGGAGCTGCTGCTGATGGGGACAGAGTTTCAGTTGGGGAAGCAGAGATGGTTCTGGAGGTGGGTGGCGGTGATGGATGCACAACAATGTAATTGCACTTAATACCCCTGAGTGTGCAGTTACACATGGTTAAATGGTGGATTTTATGTTATGTATATTTTTACACAGTTTACAGAATTGACAGGGATGGAAACTGAAAGGGAGGTGTCCGTGTACTACCACAAATCTGCCTGTAAATTCACGCCTCCTGGCTTGAATCCTTCATCCTCAAAAGCCCTTTAAAATGTCGGAAGCCCTGTAACAGCTCAGCCGGTGAACACAGATTTGAAAGCGTGAGAGGCGGGCTTGGCTTCCTCCCTCCCAGCGCCCGAGGTCTCAGTTCCCGTCCTGGGGAAGGTGCGCCCCCTCGTTCAGAGTGCACCCCACACCTGTGTAAACACATGTCCGTACATTTTCATGAAGCCCGGGGCCGAGATGCGTCGTGTACGCAGAAGGGCGTGCACGTTATGAACACACAGCTAGAGGACACTGTGTCTTTACAAAGACCGGTTCTCTAGGCCGATGTCCTGAGTCAGAGTCAACGTCTCAGCTGGGCGGGATCATTCTATACCATTTTTGAAATACCCAGCATCACTAAAATTCAGCCCTGGTTCCGTGCGCCCCCGTTCTGAGCACTTCCTGGGCACCGGCAGCAGGACAGTCCACCCCGTGGGGAGGACCTGGAGTTGCCGTGGCTGTTCCCGGCAGCAGGGAGCTGACTTGCGTCGTCCGGCCGGACCCAGGTGGACGTGTTCGCTGTCTTCCCTTGCAGGGATCTTCTGGAGGAAGGGAGGGCCACGGTCCCCCGCCTGGCGGAGAAACTGACCGCGGAGCTCATCACGCACATCTGTGTAAGCGCACGCAGAGCGGCCCGTTCTCTGAATAGAGTCCCGCAGGCGCGAAGCTGAGCCGCGCTGGCTCAGCAGGGTCAGCGCTCACTGCGACCTCCTGGGGGCCTTAGTGAGACGCAGGGCACCCCGATGCGGCCTGGGCTCCCCAGGTGGTGCGGGCGTTGCCCGTCCGAGGCCCACACGCTGAGTGGGATGCTGATGGTGCGGACGCACTTGGCCTGGGTGAAAACTAGACTCTCCGAGCACGGCACCACCCGCTCCTTTCTCACTGCCAACCGCTGTCATGGCGTCGGGGTCGCTGTGACGGTCGTGTGGGCCACTTCTGAGATTTCTCTGTGGTCCTTTTCAAATCTGCCTGGACAGAGTCTCTTGCTTTTTCACATTTACAAACCTTTTATACGATGTCTTTGCTCGTATTTCTGTCTTATTTTTCACGGGATGATTCCAACGTCGGCAGCCGGGTTCTCCCAGCCGTCCCCACAGGGACTTGGCTGGAGTTGGGACTGTGAGCCTCTCTTTCCTGGAACCTGGTCTGAGGGTGTCTGTGGGGGCCTAGGTTCAAAAGGGCTTCTGCAGGGAACACCGTGTTTGTTTCTGCCAGGCCCCGGGGGGGCCCTTTAGTGTTCCTGAATCACGTTAGATTTTCAGCCTGAGTTTGGGGACACTTTAGGGAGTGTGACGTTGAAAGTGTAGATGCGTTTGAGTGCTGGCTTGTGGTTACAGATTCCCAGGGGGGCCTTTCTCTCCCCTTCTCCCAGCCCCGGCGTTCAGGCCAGGAGTGGGGCCGGACGGCAGGGGTGTTCCTTGCTGACCGTTACAGTGAGAGCGGAGCTGGCTGGGGTCCCGGCTGCGTGCAGGACTCCCCGCCTTCAGCAGCCCACTGGGCATTTAGCCTTTCCCCCGGCACCCTGGCACCTGAGTCACTGGGCGCCCACTGTCGCCTCGCCTTGGACTTCTGTCTCCGACCTGCCCCTGCCAACTCACTGACACATTTAAAGGGGGGCTTGTGACCCTCAGGCCAGCAGTTTGAGGTATTTGCAGTTGGCGGGGAAGCCAGTAGGTGCAGTCACCATGTGATGAGAGACCAAAGTCCCTGATAGCTTTTAATCTGTTAATAACAACTTAGAAGTGTTGAATTTCATATTATTCCGATGGCCACTTTTTCAGGACCCACTAGACACACGGGTTTTGCTAGTCCCCCTGAGGACAGTTTATGCCACAGGCTCCCACAGGGACATGGTCCTTGTGTTGCTGTCACAGGACCCAGAGGCACGCAGCGTGGCCCTGAGGCTGCTTCCACAGGAGCGGGCAGGGGGGAGGCCTTATGGGCAGCAGTGCGCGCTCCCATGCCCCCCTCCTTCGGGAACATCTGCCTTCTAGGGGGGCCAGGAATGGAGCGCCCTGGGCCACCGCCCGGCACCTACAGGGGAGCCCCGGGCCTCTGCTCATCCCGCCCACATCTGTGTCTTCCCGTTGTTTTCTGTTGTCCTCAGAAATCCCTGCCCCTGTTAGAAAATCAGATAAAGGAGAGTCACCAGAAAATATCAGAGGAGTTACAGAAGTGTGGCTCCGACATCCCGGAAGATGAAAGTGGAAAAATGTTCCTTCTGATAGAGGTGAGTGTTGCCAGGGGACCAAGCTGCAGACTCGTAAGTCACTGTGCGGAAAGGGGTCGTGTGCCTCGGGCACGTCTGTCTTCACTCCCCCAGAGCTGGTCCAGGTCACTCTTCCCCCTTGGCACCAAAAAGGGGCCGGGCTTAGGGGACCATCCCACTGCTACCATTGGCTCCTCATCAGGGGGACCCTGAAAGCAGGGAGGGCGGGGGCGGGGGGGTTCATCCGCTGCCAAAGCCTCTTCTCTCCCCTCCGCCCACGAGCCCCTCAGGCAGGAAAGAGGGACTCGCTCTCCGCTTCATGCATGCGACCCCCAGCCCACCTTGCTCGTATTTGGAGTATCTCCCCTTATCCGTGTGTTTTTCTTCTTGACAGAAAATTGATGCGTTTAATAAGGAGATCACAGCTTTAATTCAAGGGGAGGAATGCGTGGGGGAGCACAAGTCTCGGCTGTTTACCAGAATCCGAAGTGAGTTCAGCAAATGGAGTACTGTGATCGAAAAACATTTCCAAAAAGGTGAGCCCCAGGCAACAAGGGAGACCTGGCAAGGGGCTCGAACCCAGGGCGGGGTGGGGGTGGTGCCGTTGGTAAAGGCGGCTACGGTAAGGGGTCAGTCGTGGGAAAGTCTCGTTTGCCGTTTCATATCCCTGAGTCTGGCCTGGAAGCCTCTGGTACCGATTTCAAAGGACATCCAGAGAGAAAACGCAGCCTCCCTGGCCCGTCTCCACGGAGACGCTCAGAAGAGCAGCCCTCCGTCCGCAGAGAGCCGGTGGGCCTGGCGCGTGTGTGAGGCTCTTTGCGTTGCCAGTCGGGCTGCCCCTGAAACGGCCCCGATTCCCTCTCCCTTAACCTACCGAGGCCTTGAAGCCTGAGGCGTTTGGTGATGGATTTCACAGCCGCAGTGATGAAAGGCACAGAGAACAGCACGTGAGGTACCAGCCTCGCATCATCAAAGCCTCCAGAGTCTATAAAGGCAGACAGTGTGATCTGAAATTTACTTTTAATATTTCAAGACGCCTGAAGCAAATCATAGGTCAGCCGCTGAGGACAATATCAAGTAACTTTGCTTTTATTCAAACTACTTGGGGTGGCAGGTGTGTTCCTTACTGATTTCGGCTGACCCCAGGTTCAGATTGGCAGGCCTCCTGGGCTCTGAGTCAGGAACATGGGAAGATAAATCATGCAAGTTTCTACATAAAGCCGAGGTGACGCCTTTGTTCCTTGCCAGAGGGCAGGGAGGGTAAGGAACAGTGCCCTTGAGGGAGAAAAGTCCGGAAAACTCATTTCGGGCCAGTCACTTGCCCCATTTCCATAGTCCCTGCGCTGTTCGCAGGAGCTGAATCCACCAGCGGAGAGAGGGCGGCTCGCTGCTGCGTGCTGTGCCCTCTCGTCAGCCGGGGGACCCCGTTCAAGGACGACGACAGCCCTTGACCTCCAGCGATCCCCCGTGCACTGTCCAGCCGGGTTTTTATGGTGTAAGTGTGTAGGGCAGGCGGCCTGTGAGCTAGTGTCTCAGTTTTTAAATGCTGAACGCCCCCCAGCAACGATCAGTTACGTATCACTGGGTACCCAAATGCAAGAGAACTAACTGAAACCCCTCACTCACCCTCGAGGCAAAAGATAAACTCAAAATGGTCAAAAACCAACATGTACGGCTGAGACTGTAAACTCTTAGAAGAAAACATAGGATTGGACCTTCGTGAGCTGGATTCAGCAGTGGTTCTCTTTTCTTCAGACGGGACCCCTAAAACAGAAGCAGCAAAAAAAAAAAAAAAGATCATTTGGATTCATCTGAATAGGAACCGTCTGTACATCAGAGAGCGCTAGCACGGAAGTGGAAAGACACCCACAGGTTGGGAGGGAACATTTACAAATTTTACATCTGGTAAGTGTCATGTACAGAATATATAAAAAGCTCTTACAGCTCAGGCACAAAAAACAAATAATCCAGTTTAAAGATGATCAAAGGATTGGTGTAGACATCTTTCCAAACAAGAAGATGTGCGCGTGGCTAATAAGACCATGACAAGGTGCTCAAGCTCATTATCCAGCAGAGAAATGCAAAATCAGCCCACAGCGAGACGCCATCTCATCATCATTGCTCGGATGCCTGTCAGCAAAGCATTGACAGGAAGTGCTGACAAGAGTCTAGAGACGTCAGAACCCCCGCACCGCTGGAGGAAGTGTAATGGTGCAGCTGCTCTGGGAAGCCTTCCAGCAGTTCCCCCGGACGCTCAGATGCGCTACCACATGACCCAGCGGTTCCATTCGTAGGTACGTCCTCCAGAGAATGGACGTCTGTGTTCACATAAATGCGTTCTGAATGTCCTTGTCAGCACTGTCCATAATGGCCAAGAAATGGAAACCACCCGTATGTACATCAGCTGATGAATGGATAAGCAAATTGTGGTCTGCTGGTACGTACCCATTTGCTAGGGCGTCATACCGAGGGTCTCAAGCAACAGAAGTTTAATTTCTCATAATGCCGGAGGCTGGACGTCCAAGATCAAGTGTCAACCAGTTCGGGTTCTTCTGAGGCCTCCTGTCTTGGCTTGTCGGTGGCGGCCCTCTCCCACTGTCCTCACATGGTCACCCTTCTGGGTGTGTCTGTGTCCTCATCTCCTGCTGTTAGGACCAGAGTTACCGCTGAGGGGGTCCCCTCCTGGTCTCATTTCACCTTCACTGCCTCTTTAAAGGCCCTGTGTCCCAGTACAGTCCCATTCTGAGGCACCAGGAGATAGGTCTTCAACAAACGAGTTCTAGGGAGACAGAGTTCAGCTCTCAGTGGAACATCATTCACCCCTAGAAAGGCACGAGGGACTGGCCCGCGCCACACCTCGGATGAACCTAGCGTCTGTCATGCTGAGTGAAAGTGGTCGGGCACAGAAAGCCGCATGTTGTATGGTTCCATTTATGTGGACGTCCAGATGAGGCGAATCCACAGACCTGGAAAGCTGATTAGTGGTTTCCAGGGGCTGGCGAGAGAGAGGGAAACGGGGAGGGACTGTTGGTCGGTACAGGGTTCCATCGCGGGATGGAGTCTTGGGGGATTAGACGGTCTCGATGGTTGCACCACTTTGTGACTATGCTGAAAACCGAACACCTTAATAGTGTGAATTTTATGGTTTGTGTATGGACCTCAATTTTTTAAAAATGCCCGTGAGAAAGTATCTCCTGAGCAAAAGAGGGTAACGAGGTTACCATCCTTGATTTAGTTAAGAAAAGAAACCAGAGCCCTGCTGAATTTGCACCCCCTGTGGGGTTTCTCCATACTCTCCTCTGCTGAGCGGGAAAAGAACTCCAAATGTGTAAAGAACACCTAAGCGTTTTACAGAGTAAAGTCACTACAGAGTGACTTCGCCTCCGGTCAGTGACTTAGCTCTATCAGGGCCGCGGATTCATAGCGCTGCCTGCTCCTGTTCCCGCCCAGCGAGCTGTGCCGCGTCCCTGACTGCACAGGGCGTCGTGGTCGTTTCTGACTTTTGAAGGGCCTGCAGGGTGTGGTATTCTATGATGCAGGTTTTTGAAAATCCAATTTGATTTGCAAAATTTCCTGCTTGAATACCTGTTCGAGAATGTGTCTTACGCTCAGTTTCTGCAGTCACCGGCCACTTTCTGACGTCATAACCTGGCTGTATGCTCACCGTCTGGAGATGACTGAGGACAGTCACCTTGGGATGCGTGTCTTTACTGCACTCCCTGACTCTATGCCCATTTGAGAATCAGATGTGATTTGTTTCCCTGCCCATCTGTATTTGCAGAAAGTGCAGTACAAGTGCAACCCCAAGGTTACATTTGTGAAATAACCCAGAGGCCCTCTTTCCTTCTGCAGGCTACGAAGATATCTGTAAGCAGATCCAGCAATTTGAAAACCAGTATCGTGGCAGAGAGTTGCCGGGCTTTGTGAATTACAAGACGTTTGAGACCATCATCAAAAAGCAGGTGGAGATTCTGGAAGAGCCGGCTGTCGACATGCTGCACAGAGTCACTGGTGAGTTCTGGGTTTTGCTTTTAGGCGTCCTATTTCTAGGGCCGGGAACGGGCAGAGTCAAGCCAGTGCCTCCTTTTGGGGGCTTTTCAGCAGCATCAGCAACCCCGCCAGTTTTCCAGGTGTCAGCTGGGAGTGCAACAGCTGGCTCCAGCTCTGACACTGCCCGCGCAGAGTCAGCCCGGAGCCCACAGCACCTGGGCTCAGGCTCCGAGACTGCCCCCTGCAGGTGGCACCTGCACGGCCGCTGGCTCCTGTGCTTCTGGTTGAGCAGCTGTAAATCAGAGTCCCCCTGACCCTTTCCTTGGGTTTGATAATTTTCTAGACAGCTCACAGGACTCAGGAACACGCTCGACTTCCGCTTAGTGGCTTGTTACAGAGGATTTGCTTCCTTTACCAGTTTATTATGAAGGATATTATAAAGTTCCAGATGAAAGAGATCCGTTGGGTGAGGTTTGGGCGGGTCCCAAGTGCAGTGCTTCTGTCCTGAGGAGTTGGGGGGAGCTCACCCTCTTGGCACGTGGATGTGTTCAGCATTCTGGAAGCTCTCTCAACCCTGTCGTTAAGGGCTTTTATGGAGGTGACATCAATTTTTAACTCAATTCCCAGCCCCTCACCCACCCTCCAGAGGTTGGGGAGAAGGGGGAGGTTGGACTGAATCTTCCAGGCTTCTAACCAGGGCTTGGTCTTTCTGGTGACCTGTCCCCATGCGGAAGCCCTCTAGCGCCACCGAGAGTCACCACATTAGAACGAGAGATGCTCCTATCACCCAGGAAATTCTAAGGGACTTAGGAGCCTGTGCTGGGACCCAGGGACAAGGACCGAGTGTGCTTCTTGTCCTGTGTCACCTCCCTCTACTCCACTGCTGTGCACACTTCGCAGTCTCAGTGCACTCTGTTTCTTAAATCTCTGGGAAGTCAGGCTGACGATCAAGCAGGTACTCATTCTGGGAGTGTTTCTGAGGTTCTGAGGCGCTGTGTGGACCTGGGGCGGTGTCCCTGCTGTCAGGTCCGAGTAGGAAGCTGTGCCCCCCGCCTCCAGCAGAAACGCAGCAGCCCGCAGTGCTGACCGCGCCCTCCCCCTACGTGCTCTGCCCCTTGGTTTCCAAGGCCTCAGCCAGTCTCTTCTTTGTTGCCTCCTTGGCTGACAGCTTTTTCGCTCAGGCTTCAGCTGTCCCATTTTAGCGCTAAGTGACAGTAATAGTCATTCATAGATCCTGCAGCTAGTGGTGGGGACAGACCCGTAGCGGACCATTAGGAGGTGCATTTCTAGTAACAGTCGGCCTCCGGGCTTAAGAGCTGTGTAGCAAAATGTGCGGTTGTGTCGTGCCGACCAAGTGTGCCTCCTTCATTCAGTCCTGAGGGAATTTGTCGCACTTCTCGGCTTCCAGTCACAGAAAACATGTAAAAACATTTATATCTATATATACACACAGATACCTGCTTCTGTTTTGCAAAGCTGTGATGTGGTGTCAAAGATTTCCAAGCGCAAAGATACTGTCCATCAGACTGAGATAACATTCTGTGAGGAAGACAAATGGAAATAGGAGTTTCAAAAATAGAAAGAAATAATGTAAACTTTCTGATTGAAATCAGACCTTGTTTACGTTTCTTTCAAATGAAGAACGTGGCTATTTTGATTCTATTGTTGTGTTTAAAAAAGTGATGTGTTTTTCTATAAACTATTGATATACTTATCATTTACCAGAAATGACCCTCTTTGCCACTGTTTATACTTGAGTTAAAATGTTTTAATGCCAAGTAAATATGCTGGGGACGTTAGGTTTTAAAATTCCTCCAGGGAGTTTTTGAGTAAAACATCTCAGCTTCCCAGTTTGGAGAGACGGGAGGAGGTTGGAGGGAGGCGGGCGGAGGGCGCTGCTCCTGCCGCTCCACCCGCTGACGTTTCTCACTCTCTGAAGCTCCGGACCCCTTAGCAATGCTTCTCTGTCTCTCTTTCACCAGATATAGTCCGGCTTGCCTTCACAAATGTTTCAGAAACACATTTTAATGAGTTTTTCAACCTCCACAGAACTGCCAAGGTAAAACCATCCTTACGTTATTTTTTTTAATTAAAAAAAAATGTAGGCCTGGCACTAGGGACGAGATTTCTTAGGTTAAGACTTTTGATTCTTTATCGCGTATTTGGAGAAAGAAATCGCCAGGCTCAGTATTGACTCTAACGATGTGACCAGTGAGTCAAGAGAATCCAGAAACAACATGTTGAATCACAGGAGCACGAGAGAGCCGTCCTGAGTGTAGAGCGTTGTCACGTCAGGAGAACGTGGCCCTGAGGGTGGAGACCCACTGGGGCAGCCAAGGGCAAACCTGCCATCCCTGTGGGAGGGAGCTCAGCGGTAGAGCCTGTGCTTAGCCTGCATGCTGTCCTGGGTCAAACCCCAGTAACTCCCTTAGAGAAATGTTTTTAAGTGATGTTTCAAGAATGAAGAAAGAGAGCAAAAGGGCAACGAGGCCGCCCTCCCCCGCCAGTCAGCCCGGAGAGCTGAGCCGGCTGCCCTCGGAGCCTGGACCCCTGGTCCTGCCTTGGGCACCACCGCGCCTCCTCCTCCCCGTGCGGGGCCTGGCAGTGGCAGGCCCGGGTGCCGGCTGCCTGCCCACTGTCCCTCCCCCGGGACAAGGGGGGCTGGAGGGAGAGCTCTCTGGCGTTTCTGCTTCCAGGGGCTGCCTCCATTTCCAGGGCTCCTCTCTCACCGCCCAGACCCCCGCCAAGACCCCGCCTCCAGATGCCCTCACACTGCAGATGAGGCTTTCAACACTGAAGTTGTGCCCCCAGCACCCAGCACCCAGCACTCTGGGGAAGACTGGCTCTGCCTTTCCCAAGCCGGAGGTCTTGGGGCCACTTAACCTGCCTGGGCCTGAAGCGCCTCACCCACAAAATGGGATTAAGAATGACCTTCTTCCGTAGCCCTCCTGCACTGCGGGTGGGAATGCAGTCTGGTGCAGTCCTCCTGGAAAACAGTATGGACTTTCCATAAAAAAACAAAAACAGACTTACCCTGTGCTCCAGCCATCCCACTCCTGGGCGTGTATCGAGAGGGAACTCTAACTGGAAAAGATACACACGCCCCAATGTTCACAGCAGCACAATTTACAACAGCCAAGACATGGAAGCAACCTAAACGTCCAGTGACAGATAATGGATAAAGAAGTAGTGGCATATGTACACAATGGACTACTACTCAGCCATAAAAAGAATAAAATAATTCCATTTTCAGACATGTGGATCTAAGATTCTAAAAAAAATGCGACAACTGAACTTACTTAGGAAGCAAAACAGACCCAGAGACATAGAAGACAAAATTTTGGTTCTGAGGTGGGGGATGGGGGATGCAGGGATAATTGGGAGTTTAGCATTTGCAGATGCACACTACTATGTATAAAATAGGTAAACGTCAAAGTTGTACAGTGTAGCACAAGGAATTATATTCAACCCCTTGTAATAGCCTATAATAAAAGGAATATGAAAAGGAATATATATATATAGATAGATATAGATATATGTATATATAACTGAATCCCTATGCTGTGCACCAGAAATTAACACAACATTGTAAGCAAACCATACTTCAATAAAAAAAAAAAGGCCTCCTTCAGAAGTTTGTACTGAACATAGAAGAAAAGGTTTAGGATGCACCTGGCGTCACACATCACCCTCAGTGGTACCCAGTGAAGTCTGGGGGTCCAGATTCCTTCTGGCTGAAGGGTTTCCTCCTGGTTCTCTGGCAGCCAGTTTCTCTGAATTCCAGAATATGAAATGTATGTGATTTCCCGATTTAAATCTGGCCCCTACTTATGCCTATGAGCTCTCTGGTAGAAAAACACTCTTCCTTGTCAGATGGAAAGACTGTAAAAGAGAAAGGAGGCTGGAAATGAGACGTGAGAATGGAGCCCGTGCTGGTCCCCGGCCCTGGGGATGAGGGGTCTGGTCACCCGTGAGGCTCGGGCTCCCTGGGAAATTCTGACCTCCACCAGGAGCGGGAGCCCGCCTTGGAGAAGCTGGCCACATTGGGCAGAAATTGGTACCTGCTGGGGGTGGCCCTTGCAGAGGACTTATTTGCTTCCGACCCCCTGATTCATTCCAGAGGTAAATGTTGTCATGTTTCTCTTTTGCTGTAGTCCAAAATTGAGGACATTAAATTAGATCTAGAAAATGAAGCTGAGAAGGTGATCCGACTGCACTTCCAAATGGAGCAGATCGTCTACTGCCAGGACAAGGTGTACCGGGGTGCACTGCAGAAGGCCAGGGAGAAGGAGGCCGAAGAAGAAAAGAACAAAAAATCAAAGCATTCTTTTTCGACCCTCACTGAGGACCCCTCCATAGCTGAGGTCGTTCAGCACCTGACTGCCTACCATGAGGTGAGTCTGCGAGTGTCTGAGAAAGGCGCTGTTCGCCTGTTCCCTTGTGTGTGATGCCTTTCCCTTCATTCCTGTTGTCTGTGCAAGGGGACCACCAGCTCCATGGTTCAGTCCTTGGTGAACCTCCGAGGAAGCAGCTCCATCGGATAGATGAGAAGCCTGTGACTCATGTCTGGTTTTGCTGGCTGTGTGGTCCTGGCCAAGTTGCTTAACCTCTCTGAGCCTCAGCTTTCTTCTCTGTAAAACGGTGTCTCCGCTCAGGGTTCTTGTGGATCGTCAGTGAGAGGGGTATGAGGAAACCCCTCCAGCAGCATTGGGGCTCAGAGGCAGCTGGCCGCAGTGACACATGCTTGGACAGCCACCCCACGTTTCACACGATGGGAAGGGCCCTCTCAGTCTCCTTGGGGAAGGGTGCCCAGCTCGGAGCTGTGGGGATTTGCAAAAGTCTAGGCAGGAAAGATGTTATGTATTGATTTACTTCCTTATTCACTTATTTATTCATTTAGATGGCAGTACTGGGGGCTTCCCCCAGGACCCCGTGCCTGCCGGGCACGGGCGCACCCACTGAGCTCTACCATCCCCACAACTGTCCGTCTTTGTACGATGCTAAACCCACTGCCCCTCTTTTCCTTTTTTTCCTTTTTTTAATAATGCGATACAACATACATCACATGAAATTTACCATTTTAACTGTTTTCAGGTGTACGATTCAGTGGCCCTAAGCCCATCCACGCTGGCGAGCAGCCATCACTACCACCATCTCCAGACCTTTTTCATCTTCCCCAAAGGAAACTCTGCTCCCACTGAACAGCCACCCCCCACCCCCTGCCCGACCGCTGGCACCCCATTCTGCCTTCTGTCTCTGAATTGTCCTGTTCTCCGTAGCTCGTGTAACTAGATTCACAGTATTTGTCCTCTGGTGTCTGGCTTATTCTCCACAGCATAATGTTCTCAAGGTTCATCCTTTCTGATCCCCTGACATGGCACGTGTGGCAGGTGTCAGGGCTCCCTTCCTCTGCTGAAGGGGATGACGCTCCATGGTGTGTATGTCCTGTATTTGTCCACCCATCCATCGGCCCACGGACACTAGGTCTGTCCCTACCTTTCGGCCCCTCAGGAATGAGGCTGCAGTGAACATGGGGCACAACTACCTGTGCTCCTGCCTCTCTGTGCAGACATTGGGTGCCTCTTCTTGTCTGTTCCAGTTTCAGTGAGAAGTTTAGAGGTAGCTTGTCGAGCTCCTTATGCAACAAGGGAACTGTTGGCATCCTTACTGGGACGGCACTCATGCACGGGTCTGCACAGAAGAGTCGCCATCTTTGTGACTTCAGATGCTCCTGTCCAAGGACATCGCGGGTCACCACGGGTGACCGCAGATACGCTCCCTAGTTCACGTCAGCTGATGAGCGATCTCCGTCCCGCCTGCAGCTTCAGTTCCAAGAACATCTTGAGTCTTCCCAGTTGTAAGAGCTCCTTCTGGGTGGCCTCTGAAGTGTTCTAGAGTTCTCTGCAGGAAGGCCGTGCACACGTCTCAAGTTTGCTCCTCCGCCTTGTCTCATCTCTGTCTCTAGTGTGGATGAGCCTTGTCCCGCGATGCGTCTTCTGCTTCTTGTTAGCAGGCGTGCTTTCTGCGTGTTGTCTGACTCCGTCACCCGCACTGATCCTCTTCCTGCTGGTGGTGGTTTTACAGCTGATTCTCCCGAGTTTGCCCGGCGAACACTCATCCTCTTGCAAATGGTGGTTTTACCCTCCTCTCCTCTGTCCATTTTTAGCTCAAACTTCCTTTTCTTGCCTCTGGTCTCTTCAGTGCAACTTAAAGCAGTATTGGACTAACAGCCATGCCTCGTCTCTGATGTTAGTGAGAACCCCACTCTCCTGCTGAGGACGGTCCTCACTGGCCACAGTCCAGGTGTCAGGCGGGCTCGATTCCTGATGGAGGTTGTCAGGGGGTGCCCGTTTCTTCACCTCGTCCAGCTCCTGCAGGCTGCCCGCATCCCTGGCTAGGAGCCCCTCCTGCATCTTCTAAGGAAGCGCTGTTACAACCAACCCCCTATTTTCTAGATTTTCTTCAGAGATTCTGTAGGGACAAGAGGAAGGGGCGACATGCTAAGGAAAGGGTTTGGGGTCTGTGATCAGCTCGTGGACATTCTTCTGATTGGCTGGTGGTGAGGTACCTGGGAGTCAGCAGCGTCCACCTTCTGGTTCCAGCCAGTCTGGGGTCTGCACACTGGTGGGCAGCATGCAGTTAACTTCTTCCGCCTGGTAGGGGTTTAGTGTCTGTAAAACAGCTCAAAGGACATAGCTCAGAATATGACCTGCAGCCCTTGAGGAGGAACAAAAGTTCCTTTGTTTAGCGGCTACACTGTTATTATTTTGTTTTGCTTAACTATTATCCTTTGTTTCGGCATTTTTAAACTTCTTTGATTAAATTTATTCTTAGCTATTTTTTTTTTCCAGACAAGAAGCCAGCAGAGGAAATAGGGGGCTTTGTCCTGGGATGGCCCCATAGGGTCCTGCCCAGTTACGGGGACAGAGAGAGGAAAAGTTGAAACCGATTTTCAACAGACATAGAACACAGTGGGTTTCCTTCTGTGGCCTTGGATGACCCAGCCTCTTTCCTGCTAATTAATTTTAGCCTTGATTTTAAAAAAAGGTCGTAAAATCTTTGGAGGTAGAGTTCCAAGTAATTTGAAAATGTAGTTTTTGTACTCAGTCCATCCATTTAGCTTTTTAGAGTACATTTTAACCTCTTCCATCAAAAGCGACCATTTAGAGGGGGTGGTATAGCTCAGTGGGGGAGAGCATGCTTAGCATACAGGAGGTCCTGGGTTCAGTCCCAGTAACTCCATCAAAAAAAAAAAAAAGGAGAGGAACTAAAAAAAGTAACTATTTAGTGAATAGGAGAAGGTGACTGGAGCGCAGGGTTGGCGCTCACCCCTTGTGCCTAGAGCACAGAGGATGCAGGCGGGTGTGAACCCAGGCAGGGACCTGCTGCCCGCCAGGTCGAGTCTGTCCCCGGGCCCTGTGGTGAAGTCAGGTGTCCAGGCTGCAGCGGCCCCTCACTTGCTATGGACTGTCCCTTCCTTCCTCCCAGGAGGTCAGCAACCGCATCTCCAGCCACATCCCCTTGATCATCCAGTACTTTGTGCTGCGGTCGTTCGGCCAGCAGCTGCAGAAGGGCATGCTGCAGCTCCTGCAGAACAAGGACGAGTATGACTGGCTTCTCAAGGAACGCAGCCACACCAGCGACAAGAGGAAGTTCCTGAAGGAGCGGCTGTCGCGGCTGACCCAGGCTCGGCGCCGGCTCGCCAAGTTCCCTGGGTAAACCGGCCCTCCGGCCCGTCCAGGGTCTCCAGGCCACATCCCCAGGGAGTGGAGGACCAACGTCTTTCCCTGGTAGCCTCGAATCATTAGCGACCCATTTCACAGATGCCTGAGCGACTAGTAGGTTCTCTGTTCTTAGTGAGTGAGGACTTTGTAAGGAGCTGTGACGAGCACGTGGGCTTCAGGCATCCAGCGATTTTCTTGCTTGCTCTTCCCCTTCCCTGAACTCTCTCCCTCTCTTCGTCAGATACTCACCCATGCACCCGCATCCTAGACGGGTCTTCCTGCTTTCTGTAATAGCCTTTCACACCGACGTTTTAGGGGCATTAGTGCCACGTGAGACTGCACACCGAAGCCTGTTTCTTCAATTTTTAATAAAGTCATTTTTCCCAGACGTTTCTCTGACACGTTCTTTATTTGGGTGAGGAAGTTGTAAATGACAGCAGGTGGGAACCAGGGGAGCGGTCGATGGGCGCTGAGGCTGCCCTCCATGCTGGGTCAGGTGAGAAAGAACACTTGAGCAAAGGAATGCGCTCAGTTATGTACAAGAGGCTGGAGGGAAATGGGGAACAAAGTTAAGAAATGGAGCAGAATGGGGAGCAATGGGCAGTCGCCGTTTATAATGTGTGCTGCTCAAGTGTGCAGTCGGCTTCATCACCGGGCACCTGGCACAGGGCTGAAAGGTACAAGCCAGAGTCCAGAGGGGTCGCTGCCCCCCCAGTGGGGTTTCGCAGGAGGTGCAGGGCCAGCAGGCAGGGAGGGCAGAACATTCAGCATGAGCTGCCCAAACAGCACGGTGGGGTCCTGACTGCCCCCCTGGACTGAGCAGAGCTGGGGACACTCACAGGCACCTGGTCAGAGAGGGAGTGACTGCCTGGATATCTGTCCACTCCCAGGCCAAGCTGGACAACCATCCAGCCCCCGCCCACCCTCCATCCCAGGTCCCTCTGACACTCAGGGCTCAGTGATCTCAGGGCTTTGGGACGCTGTGGAATTTATGCACAAGAGAGGTCGCTCAGGCTCCTCGGCGCCCCCTCGTGTCTGGCCTGAGTAACTGCTCCAGTACCAGGCATCCTGGCCACCAAGGGCATCTGCCTGGACCCGAACCAGCCAGAGGGGTCAGTGTTGCCAAGGGTTCTTTTGCTGCTGTTTCAGTTTTCCCAGAGAGTCCTCCGCAGGATGGAGGGAGAAAGCCGGCAGTAGTGCTTCAGAGATCGGGGACTTCCCCAGGGAACAAGTCAGCACTTACAAGGTGCTGACAGTTGCTTTCCTTTTGGCCACAAGGAGCAGGGGTCTCGGTGCCCCCAGGCCTGTCTGACCAGCCAGCGATAGGGGGAAAGTACACCGTCCCTCCTCCCAAGGAGGGACAGGGAGAGACAGCCCTGAAGTCCACTCAGTGTGACCCCTCACTCAGTGGGGGTGGGGCTCAGACAAGCTGTGAACTGCCCCTCCCCCGTCCCCCATCCCCATCTCCACCCATGAGGGGCAGCTCTGGGATCAGAACCCGCATCTCCAGACCCTGCTGCCTGCTCCACAGCACCGGCTCGAAGGTCCATCAACCTGTGCAGAGTAGACTAGATTAGCACAGATGCCCACTCACAGGCCCTCCAGGCAAGCCTGGGGCTCAGTTCACCTCGTAGGACAGAGCTGAGTTCGGAGCAGAGCAAGGAGAGGGGCCAGATAACACTGGACTGACCAGCGCAGGGCCTGACGTCAGCAGGTGCTCAGTAAATGCTCTGGGATGGAGTGGGTGTGGGTACACTGGGCACTTGTCCAGATGACCTTCTGGATTCGTGACTATCTTCTAAGATGCTATGGAGCACCTGCCTTTATTATTTTCCTCCTGGAGCAAAAAGCAAAAACAAAAGCAACCAGACAGCCAGGGTGAATTTCCTCCATCAGTTTCTGTTTGGGGGGAAAGGAATCCAGTCCAAGTGGCCGGTTGGCCAGCAGGGAGCTGTAAGGCAGCAGAAGGGGCAACGGCCTTGGCTTTCCGTGGTTCAGTGGGTCCAAATGGATCAGTGGATTCTCAGGGGATTGTAAGAACAGGGCCTTTAATCATAGCAAAGCAATGGCTCAAACACCAAAATTCATGGGGTTAATTCATGTTAAATGAGGTAGCTGGTACGCAGTGAATATTGTAAATGTTTCTTTGGGAGCCACATAAATTGTAGCCCTTTGGTTAAAACACCGGTTGAACCCGGGGGAGAGCTCTGGCCGGTGTCACCTCATGCGTCACCGTCTCTGGGTCCAAAGCCGAAAGTGCCGTGGTCTTGGGATTTGACTCCGAGCCAGGGTGTGTGCGGCTCCTTTACAAAGTCAGATTCAGGGGTAAAGCCTCGGTCAGAAGGGAAAACGTCTCTGAAATCGGGGTCAGGTCAGGGAAACCATAGGAGAGCCAGAAGGAAAGAGCTGGGAACAGACCAGGGACCTGAGTTGAAAGCCTAGATTACGGGGGTGCCCTCCCTCCCCGTAGCAGCTCAGGGAGAAGCGGATCCAGGGGGATTCGTTTTCTGCTCTGGACTCACCACCTGCTGCAGCTGCGAGGAGCAAGGAAATGAGCAGCCCAGATCCCACGCTTTTATTAAGACCCGTCTTTCCACTTTAGTCAGTATTGGGCGTTGATTTGTATCAAGCAAGTTAACTTCTGTCTCTATTAAATGTTTAAATACAAAAATGTCAGCATTTCCTAGTCTCAGCATCCTGGCTGATCTTTTAAGGGAAGCCAGCCTCCTCCCAAAGTAAAGCCATTCACGAGGGGGCTCCGGAGTGACATGCATGATGTAACTCCGAAGGGCCAGCGCCTTGCCCACGTGGACAATTTTAGGTGAGCGGTCGACCTTCCTTATTCCCGGATCCCTTACTGGTGGATTCGCCTACTCGCCACAATTTGCTTGTTACCCCACAGCATCACTAGCAGCGCTCCTGTGGGTGCGGGCAGAGGGGAAAGAAACTGGGCTGCCCGCTGAGGTGGCACAGGGGGACCCCGCCTCCTCGCTTCCACTCAGGCTGCTCACAGGGGCCCTTTCCACAGGCTGTGTAGTGCCGTGTTTTCTTCGCTTTTGCACTCCTTGCTGGTGATTTCCCTGTGAAAGTGGCCCCACGCGCAGCGGGAGGAGCTGTCTAGGGGCGAGTGCAGGCAGGCTGGGCCGTGCCCCCTGCAGAAGTCACGTGGTTAGATGAGCGTCCCTCAGGAGCGAGCCCAGGGCTGCCGGCTGTGAGCTCAGTGTCAGTGAACCGAAGACACACACCAGCGAGGTGTCTTTAAACGAACACACACTGGACAGGGTGGTACACCGATCGGTGACAAAGACCGGAGGCTGGCAGCCACCTGACCCTGTTTGTCCCTGAGCAGCACGGATTCAGGATTCACCGACTGAATGCTCGCGAGGACTCTGTACAACGTAATTACCTCAAATAACAGAATCAGCTGCATTTAAGAATATTGCCTGACAAAAATGTGTGCTTTCTTTACCTTTTTCTCATAGTTTTTCCCATAACTTTAACCCAACTTGACCTAATGAAGACAGTCAGCAGTCATTGTTCTCCGACCACCTGCTGTGTGCTGGGAACTCCTGGATCTGGGGAACTGGGACAGTAAGAATGGGCTTCTGTTTGAGGCAGGGAACACTCACCTCGTCTCTCTCTCTCTCTCACTTGTGTCACACCCTCCAGGGCCGGGGACACTCGCTATTGACAAAGCAGCTGACACACGAGCTCACAGGGGTTTGAGGAAGACAGCTCCGGGGACGAGATGCTGGACTCCAGCTTGGGCAGGCTGGGTCTGAGGACGTGTGGGACACTGGGCAGAGAGCTCGAGAAGAGTTTGGTCTCAGGGCCTGAATCTGGGAGAAGAGGGAGGCACAGGCGATGGCCATTCAGGAGCTGTCCTCGAGTCAGCTCGGACAGGCCAGGCCGTGGGAGTGGGGTTCACCCCTCATGTGGGATGCCCGCTTCCAGTGAGGCCTCCCTCGGCTTGCCCACGCCCACACCTCCCAGTGGGGCCCTCTTGGAGCCTTTCCTTTTCTCGGCTATAAAGCTTCCCCACTCCTCTGCCTGCCTTTGAGTCTCTGCCAAAATGCAAGATGTGTGGCTGCCGCCCTTGCTATAACAAGGTGTGACCAAGTACCTTTGCTTGTTCTCCTTTGGGTGGTCTTCCTTTACTTCCACACTTGTTGTGAACAAAACCCCAGATGCACAGTAACGCTGGGAGAGGAAAGAGGTCTGCGCGTGTGCGTGTGCGTGGTGCGCCTGGGACAAGAAGGAAGAGCAGCGAACACATCTGTTTCTTTACTCCTGGGTTTTATTCAAGTGTAGCCCATGACTAGGTTCTTTTCTTGTCACAGAAAGAGTTCAGAGACGAGACGTGGAGGTTAAAAAATAAAGTGCGGATTTATTAAGGGATGGACAGTACACTCTTAGGGGAGAGTGGGCAGGCTCAGGAGAGCGGCTGCCCTGAGTTTCTTTGGCAAGTTGGTCACACAGGGTGTAAAAATGAGTGGGTGGAATCGTCCCCGGGGAGGGAGGGGTTTCGGGTCCTATTCCCTGATTTTCATCCCAGCTCCTCCTTCCCGAGGGAGGAGGGATGTGTGTCCTTACTTAGTCTGCATGGGAAGTGTCACAGCGCCGGTGCTTGACGGGCACTTCTGATCTGCGAGGCTCACTTCACTGTAATGAGGACACAATGAGCAGAAGGTTATGTTTGTCCTGACACTAGAGACTCCTGCCTTTCCTCACCGTTCTTTGTCAGCCTCCAGGCACTTGTCTCCTCAAAATGTGTGACTGCTTATCAGCCCAGAGTTTCCGGCTTTTCCTTCTCTGCCCAGGGACCCCTGGTGTTTACATGATGGACGGTTTCCCACATGTGTCCTGTGTCCCTCCTTTCTGCCCAATTCCTGCCATTTGTTCTGCGTCCCCCTTTCTCTGCTCATATCTAGCTTTCTGCCTGCTCTCACGCTGGGGGTATTCATTCTTCATGGACGTAGGGATGGGAATGACAATATGCAAATCCTGTTTCTTCCTCCTCCTGACTACTTAGCCGGGCCATATTGCCCAGCCTGCCTTGTAGCTAGATGTGGCACCAGCCCTGACATCTGCCCACTGAGTGTGGGGGGAAGTGGCACCCTGCTCCCAGGCCTGACTCCTGGGAGCCTTCCTTGCCGTCCTCACCTGCTGGCTGGATATTGAGGATCTGGTGGAGGGTTAAAGTCCAAGATGGTGAGGCCACTAAGTGGAAGGAGGCTGTTGCCTTAAGGGACAGTGTGTCTCAGAACGCTGCCAAGATGCCTTGATCACTGTGATGTGAGCAGGGAGCACACTTTGGTCATGTTGGGCTGCAGAGGTCCTGAGGTGTTTGCTGAGCAGTTAGCTCCCGCTTTGACCTGCTGGGAAGCCAGGTGTAGCTGCCTGAGTTGCGTGTCCCCAAAAGACACATCCAAGTCCTAACTCCCAGCGCCTGTGGATATGACCTTATTTGGAAGTAAAGATTTTGCACGTGTGATTAATTTAAGAATCTTGAGATGCGATCGTCCTGGATTTAGGGTGGGAGCTTAATTCAATGACTGGCATCTTTAACAGAGAAAGCGTAGGAAGACTTGATATAAAGAGACAGAGAGGAAGACTGTAAAGATCTTAGCCTCCAGCAGAGGCTGGAGCGATGCAGCTACCAGCGAGGAACACCAGGAGTGGCTGGAGCCAGCCGAAGCGGGCGGAGAGGCGGGGACAGATCCTCCCTCGGAGCTCCGGGAGGAACCAGCCCTGCCCACACCTGGGTTTCAGGCTTCCAGTCCCCAGAACTGGGAGAAAACAACTTCTGTTGCTTTAAGCTATCTCGTTTGTGGTACTTTTGATACAGGAAAAATGTGGGGCGAGAGGAGGGCAGTGTCCCAGGTCTCAGCTGAGTCCCTGGGATGCACCCCACCAAGAGTGGGTCCTTGGCTGCACGCAGGAGAGAATTCAAGAGCGAGCCACAGCTGAGTAAAGGCAGACGTATTCAGAGACACACACACTCCATGGACACTGCAGCTGTCTCAGAAGGCAAGAGAAAGGCCACGAGGTGCAGGAGTGGGCATCAGGTTTAAAGCAAAAGCAGACACGCTCCCCTTAGGCAGAGTGCCGGCCATCTCACCCAGCAGGGAGAGCAGCCACGAGGGGCGGGGCTGAGTAACTTCACACGCTAACAAGAGGGAGGGCTATTCCAACTGCTTTGGGGAAGGGGATGGGACTCCCAGGAACTGGGCCACCGCCCGCTTTCTGACCGTTTCTGGTCAGCCTGGGACATGTCAGGGCACCCGTGGGAGTGCCATTTACTGCGTTAGTGTATTACCGTGAGCCTATAATGAAGTTCAAGTCCACTAGAGTCAAAGCTCCCGCCTTCCTGGGCCTCGAGGACCCCTGCACGTTGGGTCATCCAACACCTTGGTGTCAATTGCTGCATCATTCCTTGAACGTCTGTGCCTGCCCCCTTCCCTGCTGTCTCACTTTGTTCTGGAAGCCTCAGGAAACTCATACACTTGGCCCCAAGCATCCTCCTTGGATGCCTCGCCCAGGGTTTGGGGGCCAGTCCTGAGGCGGTAAATGAGATGCTTTGGTTGAGGCAGCGTGTGTGTCTACGTATGTGTGAAATGCATTAAGCGTGTAGGGGGAGCGTTGACTCTACAACTGATGGAACAGACATAAACACCAGAGCTTATTTTCCTCAGACTTCATTTTTTGCAGCAGCATTTACAATGTGAAAGGGTTGGATTCCACTTTTCGGTTACGTTGCTGACTGTTGGTACATGAGACGCAATTTGTAAAATGAGGGGGGAAATTCAAACAGAAAAAAAAGATGGCACCTAAACTGAGACCAATGTTTTGTCTTTTAAATTTTCTCCTCATAGGCTTTAGATTCAGTATTACAAAGTTCTTTGGAACTAGAGTGACTTTGTAAAGCCAGGACCCCTGCTTCTGCCACTTGTATTTAGCACGGCATTGGAAGCCCCAGCCAGAGCGGTCAGGTGTGACAAGAAATAAGAGGCGTCCAAGGCAGGAAGGAAGAAGTCAAGTCATCTCTGTCCACAGGTGATGTGACTTCATATGCAGAAAACCAGGAACAGTCCACAAAAAACCTGTTATAATCACTAAATGAATTCAACAAAATAGTGAGATAAAAAATTAAAAATAAAAACGAGTTGCATTATATAAACTAACAATGAACAATATGAAAAGGAAATTAAGAAAACAATTTCATTTACAGGAGCCACCAAAAGGAATAAAAAACTTGGTAATTAACCAAAGACTTGCAAAACTTGTACATGAAAGCTGCAATATTTCTTAGAAAAACCATAGAAAACACAAATAAATGGAAAGATACCCTATGCTTATGGATTGAATGACTTGATATTCTTAACATGAAATTACTATCCAAAATGATCTATGGATTCAGTGCAAATTCTATCAAAATCCCAAAGACATTTTTTGCAAAGATAGCCTAAAACCCCATTCTAAAATCTCTATGGAAATTGACTTTGAACAGCCAAAATAATGATCTTGAACAAAGCTGGAGGAGCCATACCCCCTGATTTCCAAACTTACTGCAAACCTACAATTGTCAAAACATTGTGGTAATGGCATAAACACAGGCATGTGGACCAATGGAACAGAACTGAGAGCCCAGAAACAAGACATGATGCATGCGGTCAAATGGTTTTGACAAGGTGCCAAGATCAATACAGAAAGCTTTTCATCAAAGGGAGCTGGGAAACTGGGCATCCACATGCAACAGAGTGACGTTGGACCCTTATCTAATACCATGCACAAAAACAGACTCGAAATCTTATCAAAGACCTAAATGTAGGAACTGGCTGGAAGAGCTTTAGAAGTGAGGGCTGCTCTGTGGACAAGGAGGTAAAGAAAACAAGAAGATCTCTTTGTTAGAGTGAAGAATTACTGGCATTTTTGAACACCTGCTTTGGGGCACATGGTTTGCAGACATGGTTTCACATCACCTCCCTAAAGTCCTGAGAAGCTATGACCGCTTAGTGTGAAGAAGAAAATAAAACTAGCCATGACCCTCCAGTCTAGAGATGACCACTGGTCAGAAGCTCTGTATTTTTAAAAAATGATCTCCTTATTAAAATTTTTTAAGAATCAACGCAGAAATGGGAAATCACACAATACAAAACAATACAAATGGAAAAAGGTATCACTCAGCCTCTTTTCTCCTGGGGGACTGGGAAACGCCATCACAGCAAATGATGAGAAGCAGGTGTCATGACCGAATTCATCCGCAAGGGACCAGCTGAGGGACACCATCCCAAACAACCAAAGCCAGGATTTAAGCTGTACCCTTGGGGAATCTCCACAATTCACTTATTTGATGAGATAGTTAATAAGGAGCTACTATGTGCTACGTACCATGTGAGAGTCTGGAAATACAAAAGAACAAGAGGCTGACCTTACCCCTCCTCTGGGGTCACATAGTCGAATGGGGAGGGGTGACAAATTAACAAAGAATGGCAGCGGTGTTTAAGAACGCTGTAACTGGAGGCTACAGGACACAAGGGCTGCAGAGCTCCCTCTTCATGGAGGATGGGGAGGACCTCCTGGCAGAGGAGACAGCTCTGAGCACGGATGCGCGTCAGGTAGAAACTCTGGTGCTGAGAGAAGGACCGTGAAGATGGCCCCGACAGTAACAGAAAACTCCGACCCCAAGAGAGAAGCCACTTCCCGTGCCACCTCCCTTCCGTGACACACAGAAGCAAAACCCAGAAGTACCGCCGTTCTTTCGGGAGCCTGTTCCTTTCAGAGTGAGAACTGATAGAGGGCTCGCCGAGCCTGATCAAGCCGGTGAACTTTCTCCTTAAGGACTCTCCTCTTGGCAGAGGTGTCGCTCTGTTCCTGAAGCAGCCAGGAATACTGCTGTTTCTCCTGTAGCGTCTGCATCATGGCTTTCTGCACGTGGTCGCCGTTCTCTTGGAGCATAAAGTACTGAATGATGAGCGGGATCTGGTTGGAAAGACGTTTGCTGGTTTCCTGGAAGGGGGAAGAAGGGTCAGCAGGAGGGGTCTCAGCCCAAGGCCTGTGGCTGCAGAGAGGAGTTCTCGGACGGACGCATGGATGGACGCCTTGGGAGGTCCTGGTGTCAGGCCCACCTCCACTCCAGGGTCAGCACCAAACCAAGGGAAGGATCTGCTTGAGTTGCCCACTTTTCGCTACCCAGGCATGCCCTCTGGCAATAAGAGCCCGCCTGTAGGCTAGCACACCCATACCACCTTCTGGACAGCCCAGCCTTCCCAGGGGCTCCTCCCCCTCCCCCACTTCAGCCCCCCGCAGAGACCTCCCGGCCCCGGGACCCCGGGGCGCCTCTGGGAGTGAGTCGGGATCTCCTGTAAGCAGCTCTTTCGCTCCTTTCCTGTCTGCCCATTTCTGTTCCTGTCAAACCTTACACAAATGAGATCACTAGGTAACATTTAGCCTGACACCTGACTTACGCTCCATGGAATGCACGCAATGCGTTGAATCTTTCCCTGGATTAAAAGAAGTCGGAATGAAGAATTAAGTAGTTAAAGAATGACCAGCTCTCTATCCCAACAGCCCCCTTAGCAATCCTGCAGGCAGACCACGTGGACGAGGTGACACTGAAGAAGGAGGACAAGGAGGCACCAGCCCGCACGCAGTGGGCAATGACGCAGAGCCTAACCTCCCGCCTCAGGGATGTACGGAGGTCACTTCCCTTTTCTCCCTTTAAAACCTGTCATGGCTGAGCAGAATCTTGGTTTTGGGGGACCTGAGCCTCCCTTCTCCCCAGACTGCCGGCCTTCTGATAAGGCACCTTTCCTTCCTACCAACACTTGCCTTTGAACAGTGACTTCCGCGCAGCGAGCAGCTGGACCTGAGTTTGGTGGCACTGCTCCAGTGCTGCCTCCTTCCCTCTCTTCCTCAGCGTCTCCAGGTGGCCTGGCAGCTGGACCCCACATCTGGGTGACTCTACTTTCTGTTCTGATCAAGAAAGGACTGCAGGAGTTGGGCTTCCCTGCAGTTTAACAGCTACCGTCCTTTCTATGCACCCTAAGCCTTTAGCCCGTGGGCGGAGGGCCGGGAACCACGCAGCTGACAGGGTCGCAGCATCTAGGAAAAGGCTTTTCCATTCCTGATGTGGAGCTAGTGAATTCGAGGCCTTCAAGAGCTGAGGGCCTTCTGAACGTTAAGGAAGCAAAACTGTATCCAGTAAAGTTAGTGCTTGCTGTGTTTTGCCGCATTCTGATAGCAGTTTTGTAATTTATGCATAGCATAAAACATACGGCTCTGGAGCTGGAATTAATTTTGAGGACATGCTCTGCCCCATTGAGAACCTGATTTGGGGCAAAGTAATGAACACAGGCTCCACAGGGTGACTGTCAACTACAAGGGGGTGACGTATGAGAAACTGGTCACAGCAGAAGGGGCCTGACACACGGCGGTGCCCCTCCCCTCCTCGCTCAGGTAAGCAGCTGTCAACCAGGGTAGCCAGCCTCGGCTCGGAGGGGCCACAGTGCTGGCCTGTGCACCTGCACACTCACCAGGAAGTACGCATTCAGGTGGACCCCGATCTCAGTGATGGAGGAAACCGAAGACGGGTCACTTAAAGAGGTTGACTTCAACTGAAGATTCTGGGAAGGCTTTCCCACTGAGTTGAAGATCTCTTCTCGGACTTTGCTCAGAACCACGCTGTAAATCTGGTCTTGGCAATAAACCAGGTGCTCCATCTTGAACTGCAGTCGGATGAACCTTTCTGCTCTTTCTGCTTGTTGTGTTTTTATGTCTTCGATCTTGTTCTGGTTGGATAAGAAAGAGAAACACCTTACTTCTCTTTTGTCCCCCTGCTGTGAAAATGACTGAGAAAGTACCGTCACGCTGAACACTGTTGCGCCTGAGACTGCCAGTGGCGGCTTCCAGGAGGCCCCGGCTCGGCCTGCGCTGCCGTCCTGCCCGGGCCTGCGGGCGGCTCCCCCGCGGCTCGGGCCAGGCCCGCCTTCCGTGCTGCCTGGGTTTTCCCTCCGCCCCGACCTCCGTCTCCTCCCACACCCCCGCCTTTCTGCTCCCTCAGCTGTGCTTCAGTCTGCGTCTGTGCGTCCACACTCTGGGGTCGCTGGCTGGCTTCGGTCCAAGCTTTCAGAAGGACTCCTGCGCTAACGACCGCGGTGGGGCAGCAGCTCGAGACCCGGGTTTCCCCGAAGCCCTGCGACTCCCGCGACCCCGCACAGGCAGAGGCCCCGGGAAGGGCGGGGACGCACAGTGCAGGGAGTCACTTCTCGGTTTTCGAGTTTCCACGGGACTTTCGTATGCTGGGGGCGGAGAGAGTGGTTGGAGAGAAGAGGGAGCCTGTGAGCTTCACGAAGGCAGGCTGCCCCTCTGTTCTGGAGAGGAGAGTGCGTGGCCAAAAGCATGTATGTGGCAGCCCCGCTCCCAGGACTGAAGTCTGAGAGCAGGAGTGGGCCGTGTGTCACTTCCCACGAGGAGTGAAACGGAGGACACGAGACCCTGGGCCCCGATGCTGCTCTGGGGCAGAGAGCAGATGGCGGGGAGCGTGTCCGGGTGGGAGCCCGGTCACCGTGGGGGGCAGTGTGGCCCCGGAGCTGTGCCCAGACTTCCAGGACGGCACAGGGGACGGAGGCCCCTGGGCGCCAGCTGTCTCCTCGTCCCGGGAGCAGCCTGTGCTGCTGCAGGGAGCCCGGGCCCTGGCAGGGCTGGGCCAGAGCTCAGCAGGACCGACCGCGCAGGCAGGAGCACGAGGCTCCCAGGGCACCAGCCGCCCAGGCCCTCGGGGGACTGCCTGCATCTTGAAAGCTGCCGGCCTGTCACCCACCCCCTGAGGAGGTGCCCCGGGACTTGGGCACAGCCTCTGGGAAAGGCAGAGAGAGGGCTCAGAAATGAAGTTCAGTTTTCACCAACTGGCCAAAGAGGTGAAAGAAGAAATTGTTTTGCGATAGAGAATGACAGAACCGGTTTTCCTGGCTCAGCTGATGCGGGATGAGACTCGGACCCGTCAGCCGAGGCTTGGGCAGAAGAGGGTTTTAATCGCAACCCGAATGGGAGCCAGGACAGCCCTCGCTCCCCTCTACTGAGACAGGGGCTCGGGGAGAACTGCCGGCTGCTGACTGAAGACGCACACAGCCCTGGCGAGGTCTTTAAGTCAGGCGTGGAAGGCTTTGGGGTCGGCCTCGCAGACACGCTGTCCTTGGTGCTGGGAGGAGACTCCAAGCCCCAGCCAGTCCCTCGGCTCAGTGACAGGCTCGGGTGTCACCGGCCAGCCCGCGCCCCGCCGGGCTGGGGGGCTCGCGGGAAAGAGAGCTCCCGGGCGCGCGCTTGGTCTCCTTCGCCAGGGAGGGGGCCTCTCCTGAGCAGGAGCCAAAGGGCCGCCGCTCCTGGAGTCGCCAGCCCCGCTACCCTGCAGTCGTCACCCTGGCCTCCTGTCTCCAACGGACAGTACATGTCTAGCTTCCTTCACCTGTTAGACCCGGTGGGTCAGCCCGAAGTACAGGTGACCAGCAGGTAAACGGCAGGCACTCACCTGGGCAGTTTGACTGAGGTTGGAAAACTCACTGAAGTGTTTTCTGGCTGTGTCGGTGAAAGTGTGCCAGACAGTCTCTGAGCAAAGAAAGCAAAACGGCAGTGAACTGCAGCCAGGAAGAAACGGGCTGAAGACACAGGGTGGATGGATCATGACGCCTTGTCCCCGTCCTGGGGCTGAGCTCCCCAGATCCACAGACCAAGGGGGAAGGGGGGACGGCTCTCAACCCCACTGTCACCGCCACCCTGAGCAGGTCCCTGGGTTTCCTGGCCTTTTGCTGGGTGTGTCCTCTACAGGGTTAGCACGGGACTGCTCCCCGCACAGCAGCACAGAGGCCCAGCTATGATGCAGATAAAGCTCACACATACTCATCCTCCCCCCGAGGCTGCTAGAATCCGCAGCCTGTGTCCGATCATTCCGTTCCCGCCCCCCCCCCAAGGCCCTGGCACCCACGGGAGGTACAGCAGGCAGGAGAGCTCCTACCAACGACTTTCTGCAGCATGACGACCGCCGGGTCCACCAGCCGTTCCAGGTACTGCTTCACGATGGTCTCAAACGTCCTGTAGTTGACGAAGCCCAGGAGCTCTTTGCCTCGATACTGCTTCTCATATCTTGAGACTTCTTCGTGGATGACATTTTTAACTACAAGACAGAACAAACCACCATGGTAAACTCTAATAATTTCGGAGATATTTTACAGATGGGACCCACTGAAACTTACCCCAATGTTTCTAATCAAAAAATGTATTGCTCTGATAATGCCAATTTGAGAAACAGTGACATTTAAGACACAGAAATCTTTATCTGTTCAAATGTGTTTCAATTGAGGGTCGTCATCCTGAGAGAGAAGTTGAATGGTTATAATTAGAAGGGAAAAAATCTGATTCAGTGAAAACAGAACCTCAGAAATTCTTGTGCACTTGCAGCTCTCCCAAGAACACATCCAGACACAGCCGGAGGAATCCTCCCATGGATGGAGAGGGCTGTTTTTATTAAGCGTTAAAACAAAGATACACACACACAGACACACACGCACACGCACACGCACACACGGGCACGTATCCTCCTGGGACCTGGGCTGCAGCAGAATGGAAGCTAGAACTTTGTCAGGAAAACCATCACCCTCTTTGGTCCTGCGTTAGGGCTGAAGAGAAGGGGAGAGACGGGGTAAGTGATACTGTCCAGCCTTGAAAAGCAGGGAGGCAAGAAGGACACGGCAGGTGTGGGGGTGGCTCCTGCTGAGCTGGCGAGGACAGTGCTCCCCCGATGGCTGTCTGGTCTCGGGGAATATGACCCTGCTCTTAGGGGAGCACTGCCCCAGGACTTACCTTTTTCGGTGTTGGCTGCAAGTATGAGGACCCAGTTTTTAAACTCCTCTCTGACTTTGTTATATAAGCGGGCCTCTTTCTCCTTTACGACTTCTTCTCCTTCTATTAACTTTTCAATGTCCTGATTAAATGCCTTAATTTTCTGAAAAATGAGATAAAATCATCCATCAGTCCTGTGGTCATATTAAGAGCAGGAACCGGGACAGCAGCGTGTGGTGGGGGGCTGGGGTCTGCAAGGAGATCAGGGGACCCCCCAGCCACCTCATCCCCTGTTGAGACACAGAGGGGACAGGGCGGAGCTCCCACATGTCACCTGCGGGGACGCTCACGTGGAGGGCCACCTAGAGACGTGCGGGGCCACCAGGAAGGATTCGGCCACCTAGAGAGACCGGGTGACGCAGAAGCCACTTTCTGTGCCCAGTGTCAGACGCAGTCCCTGGCATCCTCACCTCAATCAGAAAGAACATTTTATCAGCATCATGGCTGGGGACGTTGGCTCCACACTGGCGCAGCTCCTCTATCGCCCTCTGCTGGTTCTCCTTTATTTGATTTTCCAACAGTGGGAGGGATTTCTGAACAAAGTAAGAGAAACACTGAAACTCTGCAGCTTGATGAAATCAGACGACAGCTTTCTCAGGTATATGGGCGGAATCCCATCTGAAAGTTTCCAGGGGACCCGGAATTCCTATTACCCTGTGGGAAGCTTGTTTAGTTGGATACCTGCTAAGGAGCCCAAGTTGGGCTTTGAAGGCAATGCCATGCACTGCAGTTGGAAAGATCCGGTGTTCTGCGAGGTTTTGCGGGGTGATCTGGGAGGGGGGCCGTCAGGGGAGGAGGGGCCGCTTCTTGTTTTGTTTTGTTTGGCTTGGAGCTTTGCATCGAGAGAACAAATACACTTGAAAATAATGGGAGACTTATTTAATGAAATGCTCTGTTGGTGGTAGTTTGAGTGTTGTAAACTGATAAATGGTGCTTTGGTGGAAGGATGTGTTTTCGTGTTGGTGTCAGGCTGGGCACCGTGCCAACCAGTCAGTGTAACTGATGAAGATGACAAAGTCAGGGACTGGGAAGGATGGAGTGGACACCCGGGAGGGGGGTCTTTGGGCCAAGCATCGGTCCAAGACCTCACATCTCAGGTGAGCCCCACAGGCAACACAAAGCACACGTCTTTATTGATTCTTTTTCACAAGAGAGGAGCCTGTGGCTCAGAGAGGCGGACTGCTCGATATATCACTGAGCTACTAAGGTGCAGAGTTCCACTGGGCACCCTGACCACCCGATCCTCGGCCCGTGCCCGGGAACAGGGTAGGTAAAGGCACCTGAGTGCATGATGCTGGTGCAGACACCGGGCAGGATGAGCTCATGGGGATTTACAGGCAGTTTGTGGATTAGCTTCCCAAGAGGTCGATATGGTGTGTGTGTTTCTCTCTCTCTCTGGCAGCTCGCAGCCATAGGCAGAAATGTATTCATTCTTTTTCTGATATTTCCAATGATCATAACTGAGTCTTGATACACAATGTTTAACGAATTTAAAATAGTAAAAAACTTAAATTCGAATTTCAATGAAGTATTTAAATGTTAAATATTTAAATTTTAATGTTTAACGTGAAGTATTTAAATGTTTAAATGTTAATGTGAAATATTTAAATGTAGGTTATGAAACTATTATCAAAATGCAATACCTTCTAAAAAAAAAAGGTGTTTATCTCCACTAGACAAGGGATATACCTCTGAGGCAGGCATGCATTTCTCAGAATCCTGTGCTTCAGATTAAGGGGATTTCCCTGGAATCAGTGTTCCTCAAAGTGTGTTCCCCAGGTCACCTGGAACGTGAGGGGGAGACTCGTGGATCCCACCCAATGCCTGGTGACTCGGAAATTCGGACCCAGGCCCTGGGAATCTGAGCTGAAAGAAACACTCTGGGTAACTTCTGTGCACACACAGTTTGAGATCCACTGGCCACTTCCAAGCAAATATCCTGTGAATCTGTGTTTTCCGGTTCAAAAGAATCCATTGCCTTTGTGTGACAGCCAGCTCAGCACAGACTGGAATCCAGCCCCCGGGATCGTCTCTGCCCTAAGGGTTAATGTTCACTCTTCCCGCGTTGCTCGACCTCGGGCACACGGGTCCGGGCAGCACGACACGGGCTCTGCTGCTCCGAGAACACCGGGCCACGGTCGCCCGGGCGTCAGCGACGCCAGGAGAGCTTTGCCTGGGGTCGTCTGTGCTTGAGAACCGGTGAACACTGAACATTTCTCTCCTACGAGCTGGAAGCTGGGAAGATGATTTTTGTGCCGTGACGCGTTAACAAGCTCCTGCCAAGCTGCCGCGCGTCCGTTCCCCTCTCGGCCGCTCTCCCCGCTGCTGGACGGCCCTGACGGCCCCGGGCGCTGAGTCCTCCTTCTTCCCTCACTGCCCCCGAACGGACGGATTCACTCTTTCTTCCAACATCATGCAGGCGTTGCTTCCCCGTTACAGGCGCTCTCTTGTGAGCCTGTGCCTTGAATGACTTGCGTTTCAGACATGCTTGCTTGCTTGCTGATTTGGGCAGTTTGATGGGTGTCTTGGCCAACTGCTGCCCACGAACGTGACTTGGACGGGCTGTTACTTTTGTAGCCTGCAGCCCGACCCTCTGACTCACCCTGATGTGCGCGGTGAGCTCGGCGGTGAGCCTTTCTGCCAGACGAGGCACGGTGGCCTTTCCTTCCTCCAGGAGACCTCTGAAACAGGAGAGGGCACACGTCAGCTCAGGAAGGGCTCGCTCTCCAGTAGTGGGCCTTGCAGGTGGCCAGGGCGGCTCGCGTCTCGGGGTAACACGCGTCATCCGAAAAGCCAGGCGGCCCTCGAGAAGGACACTGGCAACTCCGTGGAAGCCCGCGCCGCGGCCAGCACGGGGCCGGGAAGCTTGCACTCAGCTGTCTCCTCTTATCATCCCAACAAAGTCATGAGGCATCTTTTCAGGAAAAGCGAAACACACGTAACTTCAGAGAGGTTAAACGACTTGCCCAAAATAGCATTTCATTTCTCCCAACCAACACTTGTCCCCAAACGGCCGAATCCACCTCCATAAAGAGGATCAAGCAGCAGGCACCCCAGCCCCTGACGTGTCACAGATGTGACGGAGCTGCCGCCGCAGAGACGGGCAGAGGGGCCTGCGGGGCGCGGACGCCGTTAACTGGCGTTGGTAACAGCACCAAGAACCTGCAGAGGGGAGAGGACGACCTCTCCAACAGGTGGTGTTGGCCAAACTGGGTTTCCACACGCAAAGAGTGGGGCTGGATCCTCCTCTCAAACCAGACGCAAAAGTCAGGAGGAAGCGGCTCAGCGGCTCCAGTGGAAGCCTGGCCCAGGCAGACACCTGGACCAGGGCGACACCTTCATCCCGTCGGTCCTGGAAATGGTTTCACAGCCAGGACAGCAAAAGCACAGGAAACAAAAGCAAAGCAGGCAGGCAGGACTACATGGAACCACGGGGCCCCAGCACCGAGGAGACAATTAGCGGAGGAAGAGGCAGCGCACCAAACGGGAGAAAACATCTGCAGACCACACATCTGATCGAGAGTGTGTTTCAGAAATACACAAGGAGCTCCTACAAGTCACTATCAAAACCCCGAAAACACAACTGAGAAACGGGCTAACGACTGGAATAGAGATTTCCTCAGAGAAGACACACGATGGCCACTCAGTCCATGAAAATGTGCTAACGTCGCTGACCGTCAGGGAAATGCAAATCAAAACCACAATGAAACATCACTTCCCATCTCTGAGGATGATGTTATCCACACACCAGAGCACAGGTGCTGGCCAGGATGCGGAGAAGCTGGGTCCCTCGTGCACTGTCGATGGAGTGCAAAATGGTGCAGCCAGTACGAAAAGCAGTATGAAAATTCCAAACTTTAAAATGGGGCTCCCACGTGATCCGGTCATCTCCCTCCTGGGGACTTACTCAAGAGAATTGGAATCAAGATCTCAAAGCAATACTGACACTCCTGTGTTCACTGCCGCACTGCTCACAGTGTCTGCGACGGGGACAGACACGTGGATAAAGAAAATGCGGATGTGCCTGCAATAGAATATGGTTCCACCTTTAAAAGGAAGGAGACTTTGCAACACGTGACACCGTGAATGACCCTTGAGGACTTCATGCTAAGTGCATTAAGCCAGCCGTAGAAGGACAAAGAGCACGTGGCTCCCTTTACAGGAGCTATCTAAAGGCATCAGACTTGTGCCGTCAGGGAGTGGAATGGCTGTTGCCACGTGTGGGGGCAGGAGGAAATGAGGGCTTGCTAAGCAAAGGGGATAAAGTCTCAATTCTGCAAGATAAGTCACTTCTAGGGATCCGTGGAACAACGCTGTGCCTGTGGTGAACAATACTGCATTGTGCACTTTCACATTTCTTGGAAACGTCGACCTTGTGTCAAATGCTGTTGCCGTAATGAAATGGATTTTGTAACTGTTTACATGGGGCTTCCTGAGTGCCTACACCGTTCTAAGAGCTTTACAAATATTTAATCATGGAACAACCAGGCTTACAGAGAGAAAGGCAAAGGCAAAGACAAAGGGGAAGGCGCTTGCCCGGGGCCGCACACCAGGCGGTCCGGCCTCTGAGTGTTTGCTGTCAGCACAGATTCAGGACGGACCCGTGGGCTCATCGTCCCAGGGCTGCTCTGAGAGCTGTCCTGCAGGGGCCGAGTCCCAGTGCGTGGACGCACGATGACTGAAGTCAGATGTCCAGCGACAAAGGGCTTCAACACACTTTTTCATCCAAGACTTAATTTTCCCCAAATTCGGTTGTTTTCAAAGTCTGGTTCCTGGACCAGCAACTTCTGGGAACGTGTTAGGAACACAGATTCTGCGGCCTCAAGCCCAGACCTCAGAAACTCTGGGCCGGGGCACAGCCAGCTGGATCCCCTGCTGGCTCAGGGCTGAGAACCAGGGGTGTGGCTGTTACAGAGCCTTCTTCTTGCTCGGCGAGCGGGGCCTTCTCTCCCTGTGACCCCCAGTGCTACCGAAAACAGTGTGTGTCTTGGATTCAGGGTGGGGACAGACAGAAGGGAGGATCCGGGTGCTGGTTCGGGAGAGTTCCAAACAGCAAGCGGGTGTGCTGGTTGATTTAACATCTTACATCTTTAACGCCTTTGACCAGGTTCACTAGTTTCCAAAAGTTAGAAGATCTGTTTCTAGGCCTCTTTTCATTCACTATTTGTTCGACCTCATCGTCCTCATCTATAAAAATGGGAAGAACCTCACCTGCTATATGTACCTCTTAACAATTTGTGGGACTCAAATGAGCAACAAGTGAAAACCTTTGGGGAAACCACAGTGTATATGCCCCATGAAATGCCATGTTACAAGGTTTTCATCAGCAGCATCATTAGAGACCAAGAGAAAATGTTTGGTTTAAATAAGCCAACAAAACTTAACACCAAAATTAAGACAAGGATATGTTATGCCAGGTGGTATAATTTTACACGTAATTTGGTCATCGTATCGGCCAATCCTGGTAGGCGGAACTGGCTTCCAGGGAGTCCAGCTCCAAGGCTGTCCCAAAGAACCTCACCTGAAGTACGGATGCATTTGGAAGAACAGCGTCTCTCTCCTGGTGGCCTCGGCCAAGCTCAGTTTGTCCAGGATGTCCTGCTGGCCCCGGCACTTCACTATCATGTAGCCCTTCTTGAGGCGGTACGTGAGGTTCTGCATCACGTTCAGGACGCATTTCTCGGTGCCCTTGTCCACTAGGTCTGGTTTGGTCAGGATCCCTGTGAGATGATGGAGGAAAGCACTGGAGGTCAGTTGTCCCCTCAAACGTGTTTGACTTCCACTAGGCTATGGGCCTTTTCTTGCGCAAGACCAACCAAGTCTTCCGCAGCCTTGACCGCCCAGTGCCTGGCTGCCCATTCATTGATCCCACCGTCACCCCTCTTCCTTGCACCTGCATTTGCTTATCCACTCACTCGACTCCTTAACTGCCTTGGGTCACTTGTTTAACAAATGTTTCTTGGGTGCCTGCTGGGTGCCGACGCTAAGGCAGCAGCATCAGATCGGACCGGCTCCACCACCACGTTTCCAAGGACCCGTCATCAGGAGGGTCTGGAGTCTCTGGTCAGACTCGCTCCGCCCCCTTCTTGTGGTTCCTCCTCTGAGATTCTCCCGCCTGCCTTCCTGTCTCGCTCTCCCGCCCTCACTGCTCCCCACTCACACTGGATGGAAAGCCGTGCATTCTGAGTGATAGTGTTCTTTGAGTGTCAGATTCCCGCTGCATTTCCTCTTTGTTTCCTGTTAGAAACCTGAAGGTCATCTTCTACTGTCACTGTCATTGTTTTTAATTTGCTGTGAAGTCTGGACTTCTGGTCCACCATTTCCTGAGACATTCCTGGCACCTAAAGGATTGAATTTCTCTCTCTCTTTTGACCTTCCTGTCACCAAAAGGTGTTATTTAAGAGCGGATCTTCACAGTCACCAAGAGGTTTGTGCAAGCACAGGCCTTCATGTCACTGACAGAGTCGAGATGTCTCTGAATCTACTCTCGCACCTGCCGTGGCCAGAGAGGACCTTCCCCTGGGAGGGAGAAAGCAGCCAAGAAGGCCCGTCCCTGGAAGCAGCGGTCACTCGTGGAAGCCTAGGCCACTGGCCTTTATTCTGAGGACAAGTACAAGAGAATAGAACTTGGGACGCTCTGCTAGGACTCGCTGCAGCTGGGGAGAGCGCCTTCTCACAGTGAGCCTGGCTGAAAAAGAGGACGCATGCGAATGCACCCCCATCTGCAGCATTTGCTCATGAGCCTCATTTAGGGCCCCGGCTACAGGGAAGGCCACTAACTGCCAAACATTTCTAGACACTTCAATTATAAAAACAAAATCAATCCATTCCTAGATGCTTTACACAAACATATTGAATTAAGAAAGGAGCACACTGGGTCAAGCACATGCTGTGGGTGTTGAGCAGGTGGCCGTGAACAAGACTGCAAAGTCCCTGATCTCATGAATATCCCCTCCCTTCCAGTGGGAAAGCGCTAGATAAATGAATCCAGTAACATAAAAGAAACAAAGAAAAACATCCGCTGTTGATCCGTGCTATGCAGAGAACTACAGTGACCGCTGGCGGGTGAGTGCAGGCAGGCGTGGACGGTATAGATCCCGGCTGGGTCCCCAGGCGGGCCCCTGGGAAGGCAGCGCTCAGGCTGAGGTCTGACAGGAGGAAGGAGCCGGCCTAGTGAAGATGGAGAAAGACCCTTCCAGGCCCTCGGGAAGAAGGAGCTGGGATGACTGAGCGGGACTGGAGAGGAGGGCGCGGCAGAGAGCAACGGGAACTGTGCTCAGAGAGCCACGCAGGGGCCAGGCCACAGGGGGCTTGTCGTCCAGGCACAGGAGTCTGGGTTTGTGTATGTGAGGAGGGAGCACTAGAGAGTCAGTCGGGGGCAGGGCAACATGACCCGATTTACATGTTTAAGGCCAGCAGAGAGTGCAGTGCACTGGGCAAGGTGCGTGTGGAGAGCCCAGGCAGCAGGTGATGGAGGCTCAGCCTGTGCAAATGAGAAGTGCAGATGGCTGTGGTGTCGGTCTGGAGGCAGAGTCACCAGGACTTCAGATGGGTTAGACATGTGCAAGCAAGCAGAAGGCAGAATCAGGGGTGACTGTCTGATTTGGCTTCAGACCTGGGCAGGCGGGTGTGGCGCTAAGAAAGAGGCCTGAAGCCTGGGAAGGAGGAGAATCTGGGTAGGGTGCAGACCCCAGGGGTTGTGCTTTGGTCACATTAAATTGGAGACACTTAATGCGCTTCCAAGTGGAGATGTCAGGCCTAGGGGAAGGCTAAGGGTTACAGATATAGGTGTGGGTGTCGCGGGCAAATCGATGGGACTCGAAACTGTGGACAGACGCGATTATTTAAAGAGACTGTGTTAACAGAGGGAGAGCTCAGGACCAAGTTCTGGGTTTCCAGTACTTAGAGGTTAGAGAATTGAAAAAGCAACCAGACCAAGATCGAGACCTCCAGGTGGCCAGGGAAGAGGAGACCTGAGAGAGAATGGGGACCCAGAGGCCAGCAGGCCGTGATGTCCCAGCGAAGGAAGGAAGATGCCAAGAAGGGAGTGGTCGCCATCTTGACTCTGGCTGAGAGGTGGAGGAAGATGAGCACAGAGAAGGCACTGCGCGTTTGTCAGCACGGAGGCCTCTGGTGACCTTGACCAGAGCCTTCTCTGTCCCAAGGTGGGGCCAGGAGCTCAGCCGGAGCTGGCTGTGTGGACAGTGTGCATTTAGCAGTGCATGGATGGGGAACAAGCTTGGTGGGGACCCCACAAATATTCTGACTCTGTTCTTCCCCAAGCTTAATATTCTGTAATCCACAACTACACCATCCACCAAATTTGTTCTATTTTCACCCTTTGGAAGTACTGCATAGGCATTCATTCCATTTCTGTTTTTAAAAAATGTGCTAAAGTACACATAACTCACATTGACCAGAGAATACCTCAGTGCGTGAGAAGACGCTGCTCCCCCCTTTCTGCACCATCGTGGTCCCCACTTCTCAAGTTTGTTTTGTAAAGCATGGTGAAATACCCGTAACCAAGTTTACAATTGTAGCCATTTCTAAGACTCCAGTTGGGTGGCATTAAGTACAGCCTCACTGCCGTGCCATTGTGACCACCACCCAGCTCCAGAATTTCTTCATCTTGCAAAACCAAAACTCTGTACCCTTTCATTAACTGCCATTCCCCTTCCCCGCTTCTGGCAACCACCATTCTACTTTCTGTCTCTTTGAATCTGTCCAGGTTCCTCATATCAGTGGAATCTACAGGATTTATCTTTCTGGGACTGGCTTATTTCATGTCCTTCCTTTTCAAGGCTGGACAGCACCCCACTGTGTGTGCGCACCGTGGTTCGCTTGTGCACTCCTCCCTTGATGGGCCCTTGGTTTGCTCCCACCTTTTGCTTTCGTGAAGAATGCTGCTGTGCACGTGGGTGGGGATTCCCTTTTCTTTTTAAACCCAGCGCACTTGTCTCTGTCGCTGCACTTGACCTGGAGTGCAGATGGAAAGCCTGCAGGGACACCGTGATACTGTCTGGGACGCACTAAGGTCTGACTGTGTGTCCTCTACGCCTGCAGTTCTTGGTGAATTCATATTAATAGCAGCTGATATTTAGTGAGAGCCTTCGGTTATCGGAGTTTATGCCTAACGAGAGGAACAGACAACGATTAATAAGAAGCGTTACTCAGTTTCTACAGAGATGTCAACATCCAAATCGACCTACTGGGCAGGTGATGTTACCTGCCGCGGCCGTCAGCAGGACATCCCTCATGACTTACGATCGTGAGAAGAGACAGGAATTGCACTTACAAGGACTGGTGACCCCAGACCTGCGTTTTCTCTGTGTGTCCATGTGTCTGAGACGCCTGTAGGGGGCAGGAGCTAAGGGAGCACGCGTGGTCTGGCCTGGAGTAACACTGCACTGAGCCGCGCCCCCCTCGGCTTGTGTCCATCCTTACTGGGAAACTGGGAACTCGTTTGGGAAAATAAAAATGGATAAAGGGTAGGTATGTACTGAGTATCCACTTAGTCAAGGGAAATGACTTGCCAGTTGTCAGGAAGGAAAACGCTATGGGTAGGTGCGATGACTCGTAAAGAAGGGACATTGGGTAATAATATTAAAACTTTAAAAACAGGAGCTGCCGTTTGCCTAAGGGTGTGCGGCCAGTAAGTGGTAGGACATGGCTTCCAACCCAAGCAGTCTGTGTTCTTAAGCCAAGTCCCCTGTAATACCTTCCGGGGTGGCTGTTTAACGAAAGGAATATAAGGGAACCCAGGTCCCCAACAAAAAGTTGTGCTTGAATGTGAGTTCTGCAGACACCTTGTGCTGCAGGGCACGCCTGGACGTGTGCTCACTGAGTATGCTCATCCGGGCTCTATGAAGGGCTTTCCCATCCCCAGGGAGTCATAAGAACTCAACTGTGGGACTGCAGAGCTGATGGGCCAGGCACTTTCTCCCTTGTGGACCACTGTGGACGTTCTCGTCCCCCATCCGGAACGGTTTGAGAATGCAGATGAGGGACAAGAGGAAGGAGGGCAAAGGACCTCCCAACTGTGGCCACACGTCTCACCCTGGCTGTGACCCCCAGCCCCTGGAGCTCCCGCTGGGAACAGCACTCAGACCCAACACAGGAGTGGGCGTCCCCGGCAGAGCTCCCACCCAGGGCCTTCCATATACACGAGGACTCGCCCCGCCCTTCCCGGCCTCTAGAACTGGGTTCCCTCTTCTTACCTATGGTCCTGTCCCCATCGGGGTCCACCTCCTGGGCCATGCTCAGCGCCTCTGTGGTGGCGATGTCCACGTTACAGGGGACCACCACCAGGTTGATCGTCTCCTGCCTCCGGATGTACTTCCTGATGAGTGCCTTGATCTGATGCCAGGGAATCACAAAGGAAGAGCTCATCTCTGATCACCCAACGACACAGCCACATGTGTGTGACACCCAGACCACGGCCCAGCTGTCCCACTTCTGGGCCCTGGCTTGTCCTCTTCCTCGGGAGTGTGCGCCCACCTGCCCTCCTGGGTCCTCTGTTGACGTCCTGCGTATCCTGCACAGCTCATCACCAGTGTTTCTTCCTTCCCGAAGACCTCCGGACCCCCGAGACCCCCTTCCTCTCCAGATCTCTCCCGTGGTGCTCCTGAGACTGCCTTCGATGAGAGTGGTGTGTGTGTGCTGTGTCCTCCCCAGAAGGACACCTCTGGGGCGTCCCTGTCATGATCCCGGACGTCCCCACGCAGAGCCCAGCACCAGCCCGCGGCAGGTGCTCAGTGCCAGCCCCCGTGACAGCTGACGTCAGTAATGTCTCCACCCTTGTTTATGCGGAAAACCAATGACTTTTTCTGCAGTTTGTTCTCGGGAGGCGTCTAGCTCATTAGAATTAGGGAGATGTCATAAGATTTCTTAGACGTTGCAGGCACAAAGGAGACGTGGGCCAGATATGCCTTTAACTCCCTGCGTGGAGAATGCAAACCAATAACCGTGGAGCAGGCTGGCACCTTGGGGTGTGTTTCCTAATATTTGGTATAACTCACACTTAGTGCTGCCCAGCTGACATCCCGTCTAATGTCAAGTTGTGCACAGAAAATAGTAGGCACAGCCACAAAATAGAAAATTTCCATCACATGAGCACACGCTAGCTTCACACAGACAGTTACATCCTGGTTTTGACCAACTTACACGCTCACCTCCCCACTGGACGCTTCCTCATTATAAGCGCTGCTTTCAAGGGGGAAGAAGGAAGCACGTCCCTACAGTGACCTGTTTGGGGGAGCAGGACACATGGCATTTAACGAGGGGAAAAACTGACAAAACGCCTCGGCTGCAAGAGGCTCGGTAGAGAGAAAGCGGAAGGGAGTGGACCTGCAAGGCGGGCACAGGGTCGAGGTCCAGCCCTGCTCTGGGCATTCAGTTGAGCACCGCCTTTCTCGGCCCCATTCACACCCTCTTCCTCTGGTCCACTGGGACACATTCTCCTTCAGCTCCTCCCATCCGGCACCACTCAGTGCCCCAGGGCTCAGTGCCCTGCTCACCCCAAACCTGGCTAAGCCTCCGGGTCACCCCTCTGAACAGAGGGAAGTTGCTGTCCCCTGATTCTGTGACCATCACCTTCTGGGAGCACCTCATAGATGACAGCTTCCTCCCGGTTTCCTTGTCCTATGACCCTGTGCTTGGCTCAAGAGCCCCCGGCCTCTTTCAGGAATCCCTCATCAGGAGGCAAGGTCTGCTTCAAGGTGAGCCTGTTCTCGTCTCGGTCCATGGTGCTGGCCTTTCTGCCTCAGACCAGAGATCACAGCCTGAGTTCCAACTCACTCACATAGTAATGTTTTTTTAATTCTTCCTAAAATTAGCAGATCTCATGTAACAACCAAACTTCCGGCACGTTTTGAGTATCAGGATAGCAGTAAGACAGGGCTGACGTTCCCACACGACAACATTCAGTGAGGTGTCAGCTGTCCCCTGAAACAACTTTGCCTATTTCCATGACCTGCCAGGCCCTTCTCAGAACCTGAGTGTGGGCCCCCAGTCCTAGAAGGTCCGACCCCAGTCTCCTCCACAGCCGCTCAGAGGGAGGGCTGCGGAGGTGCACCAGTGCACGCGGGGCTGCCGGCAGAGGCCGCAGAAGCCACCCCAACGTGGCACGGCCCATTCCCAAGTTCCAGAAAGGCTCACCTGCCGCCCGATGTCCTGGGGCTGATTTCCCACGGCCACCCTGGCGATGCCGGGAAGATCGATGAGGGTCAGATCTGGAACCTCAGGGGCGGTGACCTCCAGACTAATGAGCTCGTGGCTAATGCCAACTCCACTCCCAGCGACGGCGTCCTGGGCTGCGGAGACCAGAGAGGAGACACCCAGTGTCCAGACGGACCGCCCGGCCCGGCAAAAGCACTTTGCATCTGTGGCCATTGAGCCCTTCTCCCGTATTCGGGAACAGCCCTGAGGGGCAGGGAAGCAGCGTAAGGCGCAGGCCGGATTTAGTGCCTGATTCTCTACAGACAGAGCTCGGGGCAGGCTAGAGCCAGGGCTGCTCCTCTGTAAACTTTGCCTGCTTCAATCCTCGTTCATCGTCGCTGCTTAAGGTACGACTTTTGTAACCTTTCACTGAGGAGTCACGCACGCACAGGACAGTCCCCACCGTCTAAGCAGGTGCTCGGTGAGTTTCACAGGCGGGACTCACAGGTGTAACCAACACACGGCTCAAGTCACAGAGCACGGGCAGCCCTCCAAGGCGCTCTCTCCCTGTCGGGCATCAGCCTCCAGCAAGGATGACCCCTGGCCTGGGCCCTTTTGCCCACTTTGCACTTTATCCGTGGCTGGGCCGAGTGAATTTGCTGAGAGGCGACCACCTCTGACCTACGAGAACAGCAGTTTCACGTGGTCTCGCCTAATCACAAATGGAATCATGAACCACAGGACCCCTTGGTCTGGCTTCCCGCTCCCCACGAGGCCTGCGTGGTCCCCGTCCTGCTGCTGGTAGCTGAGGTTGCTTCCTTTTCACTGCTGCCTGTTCGTCCACCCAGTGCCATGATCAAGTCAACTGTGGACGGACACTGGGGGGTCTACAGTGGGGCCTATGAACATCCTAGAACCTGACTCTTGGCACACGTGTCGGCTGCCCATGTGCTCAGGAGTGGACTTCTGGGGCGACATGGGGTGTGCACGCCTCCAGCCTTACTGGAAAAGTGTGCCAGTTTTCCAAAGTGGCCACACCAACTCAGACTTCCACCAGCAGGGCAGCGGAGTTCCGAGACGCTATTCTAAAGATGCCTTAGCTGTGTTTGCTCATGACTCATCTTTCCACGTTCATCCAAGCACACGCCCATGGTGTGTGGGAGCCCACCGCCCTCCGGGCTCTGCCCGCAGAGCTCGTGGGGCTGCAGAGCCCAGGGCTGACTTCAGTGGCGCAGCGGGCCGTGCGGGGCACGCGGCCGCCCAGGACAGGCGCGGCGGGCGGAGCTGGGGGGCAGAGCTTTTATAAACTTGACGCTAGGAAATTTGCCAGTTAGGGCCGCAGGCAGCCTCTGTACTGGGGGTGGGGGTGAATGCTAGAACTGGGGCAGCGTCTCTCCACCTGGGAGGGATCCCCTGGTAAGCCAGCCGAGGCCACGCGGTTCCTGGGGAGCTACGCCCAGGGAGTGCCGTGAAAACCCCTGTCTCACGTGCCGAGTTTATGGCTGAGTAGGGCGCAAAGCCCGTCTGCCTGGAACAGAGGCCCTGTCTGCAGGGATTCCTGCGAGCATCAAGGCTAATTTTGCCTGCCTGGCTGAGCCCAGCTTGGGAGCGGGGCAGGGAGAAGCCTCTGGGAAGGACAGGCAGACTCAGGGACCTGAGGGGCAGGGCTGCGGGAGGGTGACCCCCAGGGCTCCTCTAAGCAGGTTTGGAAGCGGAATCCAGGAGCAACGGAGGCTTTTGAGCATTCTGCGCCTGCCCGAGGCTAATCCCCAGGGCTGGTGAGTTTTGTCCAAAGGCCAGGGTTGGCTGTGCTTCTACTAATGACCCTTCGGCTGAGGGGAGGGAGAGGGGGCTACGGGGGCTGGGGCTGGGGCTGGGACAGTGTTGGGGGAAGTCGCCTGGGGGCAGAGCCACTGCCACAGGCAATCAGCCACTCCAGATCAGAGCAGTGCCAGGGTGGCTGGGGCCAGCGGGGACCCTGCGGGGGACACTTCCCAGAGGAAAAGCAGGCAGGTAAGCTGAGACCAAAAGAAAGAGGAAGAATCAGACAGACAACCAGGAGGGACGGCGTGCAGGCAGGGGCGAGGGGAGGGGACCAGCACAGGCTCCTGTGAAGCTGCAGGGGCCCCGAGGAGGATGGCCACGGGCAGAAGGAGCCGCCCCTGCAGCCTCCCTGGGCCCTACCTTTCCGGATTTCCCTCTCCACCTGGGAGGGGTCCTGCAGCTGGAGCTCCGTGTTCCGGTACCTGAGTGTCCCCCTCCACGTGCACTCATGCAGCTGTTTCTTCAGTTGCAGCACCAGCGGACACCTGGTGACGATTCCTGGGAGAGAGTTTCCCAAACATAAAAGAAGCGTTCACAGGTGCCCTCTGCTCTTATCCCCAGGACCTGCCCCGTGTCCCCGCAGGCTTGGTCTGAAATTTCTGTCCCCCTCTAGGGCCCAGTCCAGGCCACCACACTTACCCCCAGGCCCTAGAAACGCCTCGGGCGTTGTCCGGGACAGGCGGGATGGCAGCCAGAGGTCTGCCCGACCCTGTCCAGCCCTCCCAGGCCCCTCTCAGGCCGGGGGTGGGGGTAGGCAGGGGGGGGAGCAGGATGTGCACATCGGGGCCCAAGGGTGAGGTTTGTGGGGGCGCCTGGCAGGGAGGGATCAAGTTCCCAGGGAAGCTGGAACTGCCCTGAGCTGCCTGGGGTGGGCTCCTGTGGTGGAGCCCCTAGTACCTGCACACAGCAGGGCTGTCCTATGACCTGGGCACTTGTCCAGGGTCCCCTGCCTGCCCCACGTCTCTGCCGTGGCCTCCAGACTCTCTGCCCTGTGGCTTCTCTCCCCAGAAGGCTGAACCCAGGGCGGAGAGGAGGAGCCGCTGTGCCCTCTCTGAGTTCTCATCCATCAGGAGCCCGGCTGGTGGGGATCTCACGGGACGTCCCGGAGCAGAAGACCAGCTGTCTGTGGTCAAGGGAGCACAGGCCAGGGCCCCTGGCGGCGCGGCTGTTCCTGGGGCTGCGCAGGGTCTGGGCCGTCCCCAGCACCCCCACACCCTCCTGTGTGCCCGGGAGGCCGAACCCTGGCCCCTGTTTCTGGTTGGGTGTGGGGGATGGGCACTGCTGGCAGGAGATGGGAGTGAGGAAGGGAACAGGCTGGCGGAACCTCGACCCTCTTCCCGGCTGCCACCTCTTTCTTCTTTTTTTCCCTGTATAATTATTTGATTACATCAGAAATGCAAAACAGCTTTTGAACTCTACACACAGTTAATTTTTTTTAAAAGAAAACTTTGGGTCTTATCACTCTGTGATCTAAACTTCTTCAGAAAGACTTCGTGTGCGAGAAACTCACAAATTCATGACATCAGACAAGAAATACACTTACACAGACCACTAGAAGGAAACTAACACAGGCCCAGCGATGCCTACTGACACGGGGAGAGGACCCAGGTACTAAGGGCTGCGTGGGACACCCAGGCCCCCTCCCCGTCCACTGCAGACCCCGCCGTGCAGGGCCTGTGGGAGCCACCCTCCGGGGGTCCCTCCCAGAGACCAGCCCGTGAAACCCCTGGTCCCAAGGAAGCTTTGTGGCTTGCAGGCGGCCGGCCTCTGGCTGCAGAGCGAGGCTGGCACAACGGTGCTTACCGCTGCCTCGGGGAAGGGCGACCCCCGACAGCGCCTCCAGCACGGAGCTCTTGCCCGAGCTCTGGTCCCCGATGACGGCGATGGCGGGCAGGGCCAGGTCCTGCTCCACGCCCAGGGCCCGCAGGGAGTCAACAAGGTCGATGCAGGGCCGAACCTTCTCCTCGTACGGGCTGAACAGGCTGTTTTCGGGCCCCTGGGGGAGGCAGAACAGACTTCACAGTCGTGGCCTCTGACAGGGCTCCCACCACCGTTGGGAATCTCTGGCCGAACTGATGCAGCTACAGGTGATGGGTTACAGACAGGAGGGTGAGGGGTGGACGGAGACGTGCCCGGGGGAGGGCCCGGTGCTCTGTTCCTGTGGAGACTTGGCTTCTGCTGCTGCGGGGGGGCGTTTGGCTGGGGCTGGAGGACGAGGTGCCCGACTGAGGAGGGAGAAGTTGCCGAGAGGTGGTGCTCCCTGCCGGAGGGAGGAGAGTCGGGGGACCCGGGACGGCCGAGCTGGGCTGGGCTGGGCTGGGCTGGGCTGGGCTGGCCATGGTGACAGTGGCAGTCATAGCTAGAGGAACACCTCCCAGGAAGGAGGCCCCCTCACAAGGAATGGAGCCCCCAGACCCGTGACTGGGAAGGCCACTGCTGCCCAGAGACTGTCCCTCGCGCTTGGTGGAAGTGCCCCGGAGAGAGCCGTGCTGCCGGGGGGACCACACGTGCAGACCTGGCTGCCCTGGAGGGGGCTCCCCCGTGGCCGCTCTCCGGTCCTCCTCGGCCTGGTGGCCGGGAGTGCCCTTCCTGCCCATCCCTCCACCCGACCTGCCTTTGTGCTCTGCTGTTCTCTGTTTCCTCCTGGCTGCTGCTCACTCAAAAAGATAGGCTTGAAATCCTTGGCGAAGAAAACAGGCTCCTTCCCCCCAGACTGCCAGTTTGGGGTGCTCATCATCTGTCCTGCTCCTGCGCCCACTGGCGGTGGCTGCTGCAGGAAGGAAGCCATTTCTTTTTTGGGATGGTGTCGGGGAGAACTGGAACTGTGCGTCAGGCGCCGCTGGGACCGGTAGGGCATAGGCATCCACTGTCGCCCCGTCAAGCTGCTGCTAAGCTCCTCCAATCTTCTTCGCAAACTCTGCAAACACACAAGATGAGAATGTGACCCAAACATCCCAAAGCAGACCTCCCCGGGCCTTCATCCCTCCAGGCCTGCCCCCCACCAGCCCCGCACAGCGCGCCCTCCCGCGCATGGACGCAGGGCAGACCAGTTGCCCAGCACAGCCCCGACCGCGGGAGGGGCTGGCTCAAACAGGCTCAGAGCACAAGAGGGGTCCCTGCCGGCCCCCTGTGGACAAGGGGCCTCCACGATTCCATGGGGAAGTCTGAATGTTCCTCTGTGACTTCTGATGAGCCAGTGTCACCTGAGGTTCAGGACGGGACAGGAGACTGTGGGCATGGAGACATGACAGGTAGTCTCTCCCGGGACCCTTGGGCGCCAGCCCCTGCCCTGCCACCACCCAGGCTGACCCCCAGGCCAGCTCAGGCTGCTGGGGCGTCTGGGGGAAGCGGTTGCTGGAGTCTTGCTTCCCCACGGGGCTGTCATCAGAGAGCCGGCCTGTGAGAAGTCGCTGGCAGCACCAAGTGCCGGCCTCGCCCGGCGCCCCTCTGAGATGCTCATCTCAGCTTCACAACAACCGGGTGTGCTTGCTCCTAATCTGCATTTTCCAGGTCAAGGAGCAGAAGTGGGGGGTCCGGTTCCTGGCCTGAGTCAGGACTCAGCCAAGCTGGTGACTCTGGGTCCTGAGCCCTTGCCCGCTGCCCCCCACCTCCGGGAGCAGAGCGGATGCGGGAGGGTGATTGTGTCCGCCCTCCTCCTAATGCCCGTCCACCTGGGATCGTGCATGTGACCTTATTTGGGAAAAGCGTATTTGCACATGTTTCCAAAGAAGGTCTGGAGATGCAAGTGGGCCTGAAATGCAAGAAGAGACGGTGGGGGTGGGGAGGGATTTGAGACACAGAGACCCACAACCAGAGGGCGACGTGAAGACGGAGGCAGAGATGGAAGGATGCTGCCTCAGCCAGGGGACCCGGGGGCGCAGGAGCCCCAGCGCCGGGAGCCAGGCCTGGAGCGGATTCTCCCTCAGGGCCTCCAGGAGGAACTAACTTTGCCAGCGTCTTGGACGTCTTGGAGCATCTGGCTTCCAGACCCGTGAGAGAATAAAAGTCTTGTTTCAGCGTCCAAGTTTGGAGAGTTTGTTATGCCAGCCCCAGGGCACTAACCAGTTGGGCGACTGGCATCTGGAGGGGGCCCCTCCCCAGTAGCTGCACTCTGGGGGGTCCACTTGTACCCCATGTCCAGCTGCGGCCCCTCAGCCCTCCGTCCCCGCCCGACAGTGGCCTCTCTCCACCTAGTAGGCCTCTTTTCCTTCTAAACCCCGGGTCTCAGCATGACTACCCTTTCTAGAAACCTCTGAGACCTTTCCTGCAGGACAAAGTTCTTAAGATGTGGCCCCAATCTCCTTTTCCATATTTGATAGAATCCCTTCTCTGAATGCTGGGCCCAGCATTCTGCCTTTCCTCAGACTGGACGAGCATGTTCACAACTTTGTGTGTGCCACTGGCTTTTGTGGAAAATGGGAGTGGCTCATTCATTCATTCATTCATTCCACAAAGATGTCTGGAGGACTGTTAAGGGCTGAATTGTGTCCCCGAGTTCATACGCTGGAGTCCGAACCCCTGCGACCTCCAGTGTGACTGTGTTGGAGATTTGGCCTTTAAAGAGGTGAATAAGGTAAAACGAGGTCTCTTGGGTCGGCCCTAAGCCAACCTGACCGACGTCTTTATGAAAAGAGTGAAGACACAAAGGAAAGACCTGTGAGGACACAGGGAGGAGACGGCCGTCTACACGCCGAGGAGAGCGAGCTCAGAGCAGCCGAGCCTGCTGGCACCTTGGCCTTGGACTCTGGCCCCCAGACTGTGAGAAGATAAATTTCTGTTGTCTAAGCTGCCCCCTGGTGGTGCTTTGTTAGGGCAACCTGAGCAAACCCAAACAAGGACCTGCTACGTGCAGGCTCCTCCTGCCAGGCGGGTGTGCTGGTGACCAAGCCAGATAAAGCCCCTGCTTCAGGTCCGGACATTCTGTCCCGGAGACCCCCAAACAAATAATCTAACCCCAGGTGCTGAGGGAGGGTCTGGAAGAAAGGGGGTGGGTCATGGTTCCTGGGTCCGGTGTTGTTTCCCCTAACCCGTGTTTGAGGAGTGCCTGTGAACGGGAACTGAGTGGCAGAGGAGCACAAACTTGAGGACGTGGGGAGGAGCCTTCCTGGTGGAGGAAATGCAAGTGCAAAGGTCCTGAGCTCAGGGAGCTGGGCGGAGCACCCCCTGCCCCTGGGGGCTGGGAAGGCCTAGCCCAGGGGCAGCTCCCTTCTTAGGGGCAGCCCTGGCAATGCCTGGCATTGCTTGGGTTTGGGCTGGAAGGAGGCAGGAGAGGCCTTCCACCTGCCCTCTTCCACGTGGTCAGCCCCACGGCCCGGGGACCCTAAGTGAAGGGGCGGTGCCAGTTCAGCCCTGCTCCCGGGGGAGCCCTGCCAAAGGTGCTGTGCGGAAGGAGTGCCTTTACCTCTGTGTTCACATCCTAAGCCAGTACCTGCATCTCCCTCCGTCCCCAGACTTCTGGGTAAAATTACTGATTTTATGAAACACCTAGCCCTTCGGCCAGTGTCCAGAGAAAATATGAAAGAAAAATTCTCCACTTTTTTTAAATGAATAAAATTGCACTCCAGAACATGTCTAGTGATTTATTTCATCCCCTGAATACAAGGAAATTATATTCAGATTATGTTAACCTCCTGAATGTAAACACAGGGGAGAGAACTCTGCAGAGGGCCAGGCTGGAGGAGGCTGCTCTCCTGGGGAACCGGGCGCTCCCACTGGGTAAAGACGGAAAGAGACTGTCCGTCCCTTGCACCCTCGGCCTTGGCAGTGAGAAGGCCCAGGACAGACTGCAGGCAGGGGTCACAGCTGCCTCTGGCATCGCTCTGCTCCTTGACACTCATCCCCAGAGCCTCAGCAAAGTTTATTCTGGTTTTATGGTTTGACTGTGGCACTGTTTAAAACAGCTTAGAGCGGGGCGTGCAAGAGCTGTCTTGGGACATCTGTAGGTGCTCTGCCTTTTCTGGGGGGAGGGGGTGGGAGCTGGAGGGTCCGGTGGGTGGGGCAGGGATGCATGGGGAGAGGTCGCAGCTGAAGAGGTGGGGGCTCCACAGAGAGGCCTGTGGGGGGTGCCGTGTGGACGAACATCCACACTGGGGCTGCCGAGCGGCAGGCCGCGGCAGCTGGATCACAGCAAGTGAGGAGCCCAGAACTGTCCCTGACAGGACAAAGATAGAGGCTGCAGGAGAAGACACCACGCGCCAGGGAGGACACACACGGGCCGGAGAGAGATGGCTGGTCCCCCACGAGTGTCTCTGAGGTCGCTCATGGGGAGGGGGTTTCTTTCCTTCCTTCCCTCTCACCCAAAGCTTCTACATCTGAGAGGGGCCCTGCCTGCCCCACTCCCCACCTAGATCCGAGCAGGGGCAACGGGCTGCAGTCCACGTACAAGAGGCTGAGCCAGCAGCCCAGAGGAGGAAGCAGCCCGGGTGGGCAAAGGGTGACCTGGCAGAGAGGACCACACAGGGAGTGGGAGGAGGAGAGGAGAGGAGGGCTCCCTGCTGCTGCTGGACGGAGGGACAGCAAAGGGGGAGGAGAGAGTCGTTCTGCCTCATCCCTGGGCCTCAGGCAGCAACCTCCGTCACTTACAAGGACCTGTGCTGACCTCTGTCCCAGCAAAGGACGGTTTACTGTGCAAGGCTATAGTCAGCCACAGCCAGAGGGGAGAGACACAGGGCGGAGCTGGGGGTACAGCTGGACCTGACGACAAGGCACAGAGCCCAGAGCTGTCCGCCTACCAGGGCCCCACGCACACATCACAGGCTCGGCAGCGCAGCCTGAGCTCAACTCCCGCCTCCCCCCAAACTGGACCCTCCGCTTGTTTCTGTCCACTGTCCAGTCCACCCTAGAGTAGCCAGAGGAGCGACGTCACCCCACAGGGACAGCCGTGCTGCGGGCCCACAGGGAGAGTGCCCCCTCTGCTGAAGAGACCTCCACATTGTGCTGAGATTCCTCACATCACAGATAAGCCCCTGAGCGACCCACAGGTGGAAAAAGGGAATTAGCCGAGACTATAAAGCGAAGTTCCCAAACTGGGTGCCCTGGGGAACCTCAGCAACCTCGCAGGTGCACTGTGGGGTCGTCAGAATTTCCCAGGATGCACGGAGATGTCGGCTGGCCGCCACACAACCTGCTGTTTTTGAGTTCTTTGGACGTGACTCATTAATCACAGAACTCTTTGGTGTGTCTTTTGGCCGGAGCACCATGAACGAAGTACCAGGACCCTCAGGGTAGCCGGGATGGAGGACATGCGGGGACACCTGCCATGAGAGCAAAGGGGAAGCAGGGAGACTGTGATGTAGCAGGAGGAGGGGAATGAGCTGAGAGCCAGACACAGGCTGAGGAGGGAGTGGGGGCAGGAGTGGGGACAGGATTGGGGACAGATGGACAGACAGGTGGACAGACAGGCTGGGACAGACAGGGCGGGGAAAGAGGCCAGGGGGATGCGCAGGAGGGAAGCCTGGGCGCGGCGGACATGCCCGCCTCTCCTCCGTGCTCTGCCTGGGCCCCGTGGAGCATTGTGTGCTCTCTGATCTCGTGGGCGTTGTCCCTGCTTCCATGTACCACGGGAAGGGAACTTCAAGCTAAGCAACGGAGACGCCGTCCCGCGGCTAGAAGTCTGAGGACCCAGCTGGAACCGAGCAGAGCCCCGCAGGGCCCCCCAGGTGCAAAGGCCCCTCCGTGTCCCCTGCCTCTCGTCTGCAGAAAAGCTGGAGCCCTCCAGATTCGCAGCGTCGTAAAAGAGCAGGCTGGAGCAATTAATGACGAGGACAGCGGACTCACAGGCTCAGGGTCTGACGCGCGTTCCCGAGACGTCGCACAGACACCACGACTGCCGGCGGGGCCCGAGCTCCCTGCGTGGGGCCCAGGCGGCAGCCGCCACGCAAGCCCCCCGCCTCGAGCCGGCCGACCCGATGGCCAGCACAGCTCCAAGGCCTGGCTCTCCGAGCGCGGGATCAACACTACGGCTCGTGAGAATCTGCACCTTTGGGGGCCTCAGAGGAGCGGTAGCTGGCTCTCCCTGCGCACGCACGTGGGCAAGTGCGCTGTCAGCAGAGAGGTGCGCAGACGCATTTCATCGTCTTCCGCCTGAGGACAGGGCGCCCTCTGTCGGCATGAAGAGGTCACAGAGACGCGCCTTCTCCCCTAACTCCGTAGAGGAGGGACGATGTCGATGGCGGGGACTGCCAGCAGCCCCTTCCTGTGTGTCCGTTTCTGCCCCCCCCCCCGGAAGGGCCTAATTAGAGGAGCGAGGGCGCTGGGCAACATGGAAACCGGCACCGGACCTGCGCGCTCCTGACTGCACGCGGCGTCTTGCCTCGCCTGGGGGTTTATTCCCACGTGAAACCAGGTGAGGGTGGAGAAGGGAGCAGTTGGAGAACCACTCGCTCTCTACCGCCCGCAGCCCCTTCGCAGTCCTGCGGGCCGACCGCGGGCCGGGTAGCACCAGGAGAGCGGGGCAGCCAGTCCGCACACCGTGGAGGAGATGCGGACCCCAGCCTCCTGCCTCCGCGCTTCACTGAGATCCCCCCCACCCCCCACCCTTTTCTCTCTAAAAGCCGTCCTGGCCGAGCAGAATCTTCGGAGATGGCTTCTGGACCTGAGTCATTGCCAGCCTTTCTGATTAAAGCACCTTTCCTCTCTACTGACACCTGCCTCTTGATTATTGGCTTTTGAGTGGTGAGCAGAGGAGCCTGAGGTTGGTAACACAGTGAATAATGTGTTAGTTTGATAAAGAGGAAACAGGACGGCTGGTCAGATTTTGAAATCTCAAGGCAAAGTTCTCCCATCAGTGATGAGTGGAGCTCAGAAATGCAGTCTTGAAAACCAGCCCCTCCCCCGTGGCTCTCTTCCCATGGGCTGTTTTTGCTTTTGTGTTTCCAGCTTTCCACAGGCTTCAGTAAAGCCCCAGAAGGGTCACAGGGCTGAGGGGCTTGAATCCCACGCCCTGCGACCAGCTCCTGGCCCCCGGGCCTGGCCTCCTGGCCCCGTGCTGGCCCCGGGTTCTGCGGAGACGTCCCATGGCTGAGCAGGCACATGCCCACATCGGGGGAAGTCCTGCGAGTCATTTAAAACTTCTGCTCTGACCTGGCATCTCGTGCGGAATCTGTGTGATGTGCCACTCAGACCTGTGGGGATGTTTCCTCTCCCTCCATGCTAAATAGGAAATTAACTTCTCCTAAAAGCACAATAAAAGTCTGGTTCACTGAGATTCCATACAGTGTCCAGGAAAGAGAAAGAAAGATGTCATCACTCTTAGATCCAAGTCTAAACCTTCCCTCCGCCTTGGCTCAGCCCCTGGTTCTGCGTGAATGTCAGGGGAGATACACAGATGTCTGATTTTCTTGCAAAATCTGCCAGAATGGGTCATGGGTCACAGCTGACCGCGTGGCCTGGAGCATTTGTTCCTGCTAGCGGCTTGATTTCCGCATCCTGAGGTATTTTCCCCAAATAGTGCCAAGGATGGCCGGCAATGACCAGAAGCTGGAAGAGGCAGAGACAGATTCTACGCAGGGTCTCAGGAGGAACCAGCCCTGCCTTGATCTCAGACTTCCAGCCCCCAAAGCTGGGAGAGAGAACATTTCGGATGACTGAGCCCTCCGGCCTGGGGTGCTTTGCCGGACAGCCCTGGACCCTGACACATCATGGTTCATACCTAATCTGTGTCCCCGAGTGCCTTTCTGTGCTGGGAAGCCTTGGCATCGGTATCTGTCCCCGAGTAAAACTCTGCAGGCACAGTCGTGTACCAGTGCCCGTGACAGCAGGGACTGGCAAATGCTGGAAACCAGCCGCCCTGTCCCCTCGGGGAGCCGGAGTCCAGCATGCCTCGGGGAGGGCCACCAGTGCCACAAGTGAGAGGGCTCCTGAAGCCCTGAGACCAGGCCTTGCGGCTCCAGTGCTGACACGGATTCCGGGGTGATTTTCCCACATCACCAAGCGGTGAGCTCAGCTCTGACACCGTCTAGCAGGCGTCAGAGGCCACAGGGCCCCCTGATGGGGCTCAGCCCTGCTTGCCTGCTCCCCTCCCAACCCGCCCACTTCACATGCTAAATTCTCCAGCAGGTCCAGGTTGTCACCTGTGCTTCTGACCCACTGGCTACAGATCCATCAGAGGTTCCAACGGCCCCCTCCTTGTGTTCAATAAATTGCTAGAGCGGCTCATAGAGAAACACTTTACTCACTAGACTGTGGGCTTATCGTAAAAGGATGTAAGTCAGGAACAGCCCGATGGAAGTCGCAGAGGGCAGGTGTGGGAGGGGTGCGGAGCTTCAGCGCCCTCTGCAAAAGCCACCTCCTTGAATCTCCAGTCTCACCAGAAGCTCCCCAGACCCGGTCTTTGGGGGTTTTAAGGAGGCTTCATTACACAGAATGGTGGATTAAATCACTGGCCAGCAGTGACTGAACTCAGTCTCCTGCTCCCCTCCCCTCTCTGGAGGTCAGGGGTGGGACTGAAAGTGCCGGCCCCCATCATGTGGTTGCTTCTCCAGGCAACCAGCCCCGTCTCAGGAGCACAGCACACAGCCTTGCGTCCCCTCATTAAGGTCACAGGAGACGTGCTCTCCTCACTTACAGTTTCCAAGTCTCTTAGGAGCTCTGTGTCCAAAACTGACAGACTGGATAACGCATTTCTTTTTCCCTACATTTGTCTACATTGTGAAGTAATCAGCACGGTAAGTTACCTCGTGTCCTCATGCTTACATTTTTGTCTTGTGATGAGGACTTTTAAGGTCTGTGCTCTCAGCAGCTCAATAACTACAATTATTAACTGCAGGAATGTAATAGCGCAGCGACCATAGTTAATATATTTCTTACTGTAAATCACAGTGTCACAGAGCACAGAGCTCCTTCCCCCCGTGAAGATGTGCACCTTCCACGGAAGCCCCCAAAGCCACTTTGCGGTGGAAAGATCTTTGTCTAGATGTGGAAGGTGCCTCCTGGTGCTCCCAGTCCGTCCACTTTCTTTCTAGAAAGTGCCCTCAGCCTGCAGGGCCGTCTGGGGCCAGCGCCACACAAGCATCTTCAGACACTTCTCTGTGTGTCTCCAGCCTCCCAGCACGAGCCGAGTTCACCAGGAACGGCTCTTAACAGAAAGGCAGGTCTGGAGCATAAGGTGTCATTAAGCAGCCCTCCCTGCAGGGCCCCAGCTCTTACCTGTGTGCCTTCAGAAGGGAGCCAGCACCATGTGTCTTCCTTTCTCTGCTTCCGTTTTATATAAACCACTCTCCCCACGGTGCCCCCTTTTTCAGCAGGGAGGGAAATGAAACTGAAAGGGAGTAGGACTCTGTGGCTAACCCCAGCCACCAGTCCCACCCCGACCACCCAGCCTCTTGTTTACAGAGAAGCTGGCCTCCCAGGCTCCCAGTCACAGAAGAGCAGCTCCTGCAGTGGATGAGGACAAGCACCAGGTATGGCAACCACTTTGACCATCTATCTCAAGGATTAACTGGTATCACTGCCCCATTTCCCTTTAAAACTTCCATGGCTGAACAGAATCTCTGAAGATGGTTTTGTGGGGGAGGGGGGATTATGGGTCCTCCAGATTGTAGGCATTCTGGTTAAAAACAACTTTCTTTTTTGTTACCAATGCTGTTGTCCCAGGATCATACCCCTGCCTCTCCCTCGACTAGAAACCAACTCCTCTTATCTAAGTCTCCAGAGGCAGCTGCAGAGAAGAAGCAAGAGCTGGTGAGGACGAACATAGTCCAAGATGGGGGCGGATGTGCCTTCCAGGGGAACTTGAGCCTAGTCATGTGCTCATTATAAAGTTATTAGGTGCTGAGTTGCTGCGGAAAAATGTGTTATAGCTCAGTTGTGACAGCAACCTGGATCCGGGCGAGAGACCAAGCAGCACTCGGAGAGTCGGAGAACTCAGGTTTATTACGCCAGCAGGCCCAGAGAAGTTAACCCTCCAAGCTCTGGACCCCATCTGTAGGTCTACACAGGCCTTTAAAGGCTGCCAGTTTTACACTTTGCAGCATCATATGCAAATAAAGTATAACAGAAGTTGACCACCCAGGAACAAGCTTTGTAGTTATAGAGCAATCAGGAGAGAAATAACCAATCAGGAGTGAGCTCCATGCAATGAAGTACTACAAAGGGACCAATCAGAAGTTAAGGAAGTGGACCAATCAGAAGTGAGAGTAATAACCAAACAGGAGTGAAGGAAATAACCAATCAGAAGGGAGTTCAGGAAACCAATAGAATTTTAGGGGTAAGTAAGCCGGTTCAGAGGCAAAAAGTGAGACAGAGTCTCTGCGCCAGGGAACCGGATGGTGCCGGCACAAGAGTAGTGGCCCTGCTTGGGGGCCTTGCCGGTTTTTTTATGGGGCTTCCCGCCTCAGAGTGACACACCCACCAGCGCCATGATAGTTGACAACTGCCATGGCAACAACTGGAAAAACCCAAAGACTGAAAAGCCATCCAAGGACTGACTGGCTCATCACACCTGGAAGGAGGACATGGTGGTGGAAGCCTCTCACAGAAGTCCACGTGGCCCGAGCCGGGCTGGGGCTGCCCCTGCCGCCCGTCTGGGCTGACAGCTCCCGCCTGAGCGCCTTTTCCTCGCAGGAGCACTTTTCTTTTCTTCTCCCTGCTTGAGCACTTTTCTTCTTTTTCCTCTTTTGAGAAGTAAAAGCAGTTTCGCTCTGTCGCTCTGCCTTAGCTGTGAATTCTTCCCAGCTGGCAGGCAGGGACCCACACTGTGGTGGGCCTCTTAACTTGGGTAACAAAGCTGACAGCCTGCCCCAGAAACGCAGCTGAAGGATCAACATGCTTCCTGGGAACTCACAGGTGTCCTCAGACTCCAGCTGCATCCAGGTCTTCTGATGGGCTTGTGAACACACGGAGGGCTAGGCCCGAGACTCTGCATTGCTAACACCTTCTTCTCAGGGGAGGCTGGGGTGGGTCCACACGTGGAGATCCGGTCACTTAGGGCAGCGCTGTGCAGCGGGACTTTCTGAGATGATAGAGGTGTTCTGTGCTGCTCTGTTGTCACCCTCTCCCCATATTCAGGCCTGAGCACCCTAAGAAGGGAAGTCGAGAGCATCCTGCAGGAACCAACTCAGGCAGTGCACACCCTCAGGCTCAGGATAGTCCTGTGTTCTCGGAGAGCTCTTGCTGGGAACTCAGCCCTGAGCCTGCAGGACATTCAGGTCCTTAGTAACCTGATCTGCAAAGCCACAGGTGTGCTCCCTGGGGGTCCCCCTGCACTGTGACTGAGGTGCGCTCCCCGGGGGGTCCCGGGTCCCCCTGCACTGTGAGGCAGGGGTGCACTGGGCATTCCCATCACCAGAGCACAGCTGTGGGGCATCCCAAAGAGCCCTCAGGGTGGCGGGGAGAGTACAGGAGGGAGGAAGCCGGCATCCATCTCGGGTTCACTCCCACCATCCTCTCCAAAACAGAAATTAATATTATAATTAAGAAAATAAAGTCCTGACCACATCTTTGCTCATTCATTTCACTTGTGGGCAAGTTTTCTTTCTAAGAACGACCTTAGATGCTTAAAAAATGTTTTTCAACCCCCAGGTTCAGGGTCTGTCCTGTAGGATCTCATGCCCGCATCAGCCAGGGCCCCCGAGCAGAGAACGGAGGGAGGAACTGGGCACCCAGCTTCCCAGTGTGACAGTTTTCTGTCTGACCACTGGTGGCTTGGAGACAGGAGGGAAGGAGACAGGACACATCCATTGAAAGAATGACACATTGATTAGCACCGGGATGGCGGGAGATGTGCCTGCAGTGATGGTGAGCTTCACTGTACGCGCGTTGTTATACACCAGCAGCTCAATGGCTCGCCCACAGGCACCACGACAGGTCCCAGGCTGCCATAAAAGGTCAAAAAATGGGTGGTGGCCCAGTTCCTGGGACTCCACACCCTGTCCCCAAAGCTGTTGGAATAACCCTCCCACTTGTTAGCATGTGAAGTTACCAAGCCCATGAAAACTGACAGCCCCGCACCTCATGGCCGCTCTCACTTTTCTAGATGACCCCGTGCTCTGGGGCCTCCACCCCTTGTCCTCACCTGCAGAGATGGCCCACTCTGTCCATGGAGTGTGCCTCTCTCTGAATAAACCTGTGGCTCACTCTTGAGTTCTTTCCTGTGCGAAGCCAAGGACCCTCACTTGTTGGGGTCCATCCCGGGGACTCGACTGAGACCTGGGGACATGACTGTCCTCTCATGGCCCATTTTTCCTGTATCAGCGTCTGCATCAGGACAGGTGTGTCTACTGCTCCAGGAAAGAGACAAATGAAGGCCCCGGAGAAGCCTCGCAGAGTGACGCTTGCTTCCCTGGAGGCAGCAAAGGCCACTGGAGGACCCTCCGTTCCCTGTGAGAATGGCATCCGTTCCGGCTCGCACCGCAGGAGGGGTGGGTCCTCGCGCTGCCGGTGCTGACGGCCCGGAGGGAACACCCTGCCCGGGCAGCGTCACAGTGCTGGGCCGGATCTCAAGCTGCTGTTTGCTCAGCTCCACGGGGAGCCTGGCAGGGGGCTGATGAAGACCGCCCGCCGCAGTCGCCCGTCCCGCTGGCCTGAGGACACTCTGCAGAAGGGCTGGCCTGGGTGTTTGTGCAGCGCCCGGCCGTCCGGACCCTAAAGGCACCCACCCTCGGACCTCTCGTCCGGCGCCTGCTCCCAGTCCTCTAGAGGAGACTGTGTGAGCGCCTCCCCGGCTGTTGGATTCACGAGTTGGAGGGACCATGGAGTCTGTGGACAAGAGCTCTAAGTGGGTGTGTCGCCGCAGAGGCCGCTTCGGGGTGGAAACCCCTGACCCTTCACTCTCTGGGCCCCACGTGCTCCAGCAAGGGTGACAAGGGGACCCATCCCAGGGAAGGTGCACAGAGGACATCAACCCATGTGCCTAGTACCTGTGGACGGGGGACAGGCCTGGGGTGGGCAATGCCATTGTCTGGGCTGGAGGGAGACAAAGGGCCACTGAGTGGTGCAGGGTCTCAGCAGGTGACACCCTTTCCTCAGGCAGGAGTAAGCTCTGTTCCCGGTTTTGTGGTGTCGGCAGTCCAGGCGTCTGGGTGACAGGATTGCTGAGAGAGGCCGGGAAGTGCCCGCTTCCCCAGGGCAGAGGCTCCGGGGGCAGCCCTCTCTGTGGGAGGGCAGCCCCTTCCAGGCCCCCTGCTGCAGGGTGGGGGTGGGGGGCTGGCGCCCACTTCCAGGCCCCACCCTAGGGGGCAGGCGCAGGCTCACGTCCACTCAGCGTGTGGGCAATTAGGACAGATGTTCAGGGCTGGCTACCTACCCAAGGCTCAGTCTCATTGGCAGCTCTTTCTCTTTTTGTAATAGACTATTGTTGAGGGCAGTTTAAGGTTGACAGCAAAAGTGAGAGGAAGGTACAGAGATTGCCCCAGCCCCTCTCCCCCAATGCATGCACAGCCTTCCTTGCTGTTGACAACCAGAGGGTACATTTGTCCTAATCTGTGAACCTGCATGGACATGTCATCATCACCTGGAGTCCACAGTGCACATCAGGGTCACTCTCGGTGCTGCACTAACGTGTAATGACCTGCGTCCTCCATTGCAGTCCCATACAGAGCAGTCCACCGCCCTGAGAATCCTGTACCTGCCTGCTCACCCACCTCCTACAGCCCCCAGCACCCCTGATGTCCTGTCTCCATCCTGCCTCCTTCTCTGTGACGTCACCGAAACTCTCCGGCCACCTCTGCCAGGTGGTCCAAAACCCAGAAAGGGGATGGGGTAACACCCCGACTCCTGCTCCTGCAGACAAGGCCAAAGGGGCTGATCAGTCAGGAGAGGACCCGGTGAGCGAAGCTGGTGGGACACCCCCACCTCCAGGAGCAGTCGACTGGCTTCAGGGGCCGAGCCCTGAGTTCTAGGTGGGGCCAGGCGTCCCTACTGCAGGGCTGAGGGCAGGGAGTGGGGCAGAGGGAACCCCGCCTGGTGATGACAAGTCAGGATGCCGTCCCACTGCTGGGGTTGTTCTTTGCCTGCAATCTGTAGAATGGGCGGATGGAGACTGACTCCATGGCTGGACTCAGGAACGCTAGACACACCTGTTAAAATAACACACGGCGAACCTAAACCCCACCCCATAACCCGGCCCTGCCCTCTCTGAAACGGGGGTGCTGCGGAGGCCGCCACTTGGTTTGCTGAACAAAATGAAAATTTAGGTGGAAAACATAAACCTCGGGAAAGAAACAAAACATAGCCAAGGCCACAACAGAGGAAGAGGTTTTCAGTAAGTTCTTAGCTTTATGATCGGTGGCTGAGGCTTCCCAGGCCGGCAGCAGCAGGCGGCCGTGGGAGAACAGAGGATCCAGGGCTCTCGGTGGCGCTGGAGCCCGGGAGGACAGCAGTGTCCACTCTCAGCACCCTTGCAGGGATGTGGACAGGACATGGACAAGTCAGGGGGACAAACACTGAGAGCTGCAGGGGACTCAGGGCTGTCACAGGAGGGAGGTTGTCATGGGGGGCTGTCACAGGGTAGGGGGGCTATCACAGGATGGGGGCTGTTGCAGGATGGGGGTTTGTGACAGGATGGGAGTTGTCACGGGGTAGAAGCTGCCACAGGATGGGGGGACTGTCACAGGATATAGGCCATCACAGAATGGAAGCTGTCACAGGGTGAGGGCTGTCACAGGGTGGAGGGGCTGTCACAGGATATGGGGCTGTCTCAGAATAACAGGTGTCACAGGATGCGGGGCTGTCACAGGATAGGGGCTGTCACAGGATGGAGGCTGTCACAGGATGAGGGCTGTCACAGGATGCGGGGCTGTCATAGGATAGGGGCTGTCACAGGGTGGGGGCTGTCACAGGATGGGGGGCTGTCACAGGGTGGGGGCTGTCACAGGATGTGGGGCTGTCACAGGATAGGGGCTGTCACAGGATGGAGGCTGTCACAGGATGAGGGCTGTCACAGGATGCGGGGCTGTCATAGGATAGGGGCTGTCACAGGATGCGGGGCTGTCACAGGATGCGGGGCTGTCACAGGATGCGGGGCTGTCATAGGATAGGGGCTGTCACAGGGTGGGGGCTGTCACAGGATGCGGGGCTGTAACAGGGTGGGGGCTGTCACAGAGTGGGGGCTGTCACAGGGTGGGGGCTGTCACAGGATGAGGGCTGTCACAGGATGCGGGGCTGTCACAGGGTGGGGGCTGTCACAGGATGAGGGCTGTCACAGGATGCGGGGCTGTCACAGGGTGGGGGCTGTCACAGGGTGGGGGCTGTCACAGGGTGGGGCTTTTGCAGGAGTTCACATCCCAAGGCAGGATCCTGGACACACCTGGCCAGAAGTGTCCTCATCTCCTACCGCGGGTAAAGATGCTCTGAAAATGTAATAGTTTCAGCCAGAGTGCAAATATGCCTCCCCCTTACGGAAATGTCTGCGGACACCAAAGAATTTAGCACCTAAACAGATGTGTATTCGTTGGCCAGGGCTGCCATGACGAAGAGCCACCAGCCCAGCGGCTTAAACAGCAGACGCTGACTCTCACGGTTCTGCAGGCCGCACGTCCAAGCCCGGGAGCAGGCAGGCACGGCCCCCTCTGAAGCCCCCAGGGGAGGACCTGTTCCAGGCCCCCCTCGCTCCCCGTGGGTTTTGGTGACCTTGGGGGCTCCCTGGCTTGTAGAAGCGTCACCTGGATCTCTGCCTCCATCGCCACGTGGCCTTCTCCCCAAGGGCTTGTGTGTGTCTACACGTCCCTTTTCTGTAAGACCAGCAGTCGTACTGGATGGGGGCCACTTCCCTCTAGCGTATTACATGACCCTACTGACACACGGCGTCACGTTTAGAGGAATGCTGATTAGGGGTCAATTCACGGATCTGAGGGAACAGAGTTTAGTTCGTAATAGGGCCTGAGCCAAGATCCCATCCAGTGGTTTGCAGACGCCTTTGCAGAGAGAGGTCCAGGCTCCCTGAAGGGCCACTGCCCAGAGGCCGAGGTCCTCTCTGGACTGGAGCTCTGCTTGGCTTTCGGTGGCCACTCCCCTCCTGCTTACACATAGTCATCCCTCCCTGTGGGAGGGCAGTCACCCCACCTCCCGCCCCGCTGCCAGGAGGGTGACGTCCCCCTGCTGTGGGGGGACGAGGGAGGGCTCGTGTGTGTCCTGGCAGGAGCTCTGGGGGGCACCTGGACTCCTGCTCTCTCTGGCTTCCATGATGGTCAGGACCCATCTTCAGGAGGAGGGCCAAGCCTCTGCTGACCTGCAGCCGGCAGGGAGCATGAAGGGGAAGCCAGCGCTGATGAGCTCCGCTGCTTTGACACTGCGAGGGCGCCACGTGCTACCATGTGTTCATTTTATTCATTCATTTTTATCAGAAGCTCTTTTTTGGGGGGAGGGGGATTAGGTTTATTTTTCTTTCGTTCTTTATTTTAACGGAGGCGCTGGGGACTGAACCTCATGCAGGCTAAGCATGTGCTCCACAACTGAGCTCTACCTATCCCCTGCTACCATGTTCTTAAAAGGAGTCCTGCTGATAAAAGTGCTTGAAAATCACTCTCGGTCCCAATCCCTCTATTTTATTGATGAGAAACTAGAGGCTCCGAGAAGCACTATTAACTGGGCATCGAAGTCTCCTAGCCTTTGCGGCAGCCAGCCCCGGGAGGGACGTTAGAATGGGTGTTTGGCAGTGACTGGATTTTCTTAACCCCAAGTCACCAGACGTGCTTCTCTGGATATGCTGCTACATGGATCTTACGAGGTGTCTCCCGGTAAGCGTGGGGTAGACTGTGAGCCTCCCAGCAGCAGACCCTGCCCGCCCACTCTGTCAGAGCTCCTCCCTCCCCACCCCCAGCCCCTGGAGGGACGCTCCCACATGGAGGCAGAGCCTGGAGCTCTTCACTGCGGCACTGCTGGTGCCCGAGGTAGGGGCACCTAGGTTTGTGGAGTGAGTAAGTTCAGTGACCCACAGGGAGACTTTAACAGCTCAACTAGGGTGGACCCCGGATGTTAGCTACGCCCTCTGACCGCTGCTCGTCCTCGAAGGAGATGACCATCCAAAAGGAGGGTGTGCCTGGTGATCAGGGATAAAGGTTTTCTCTCTGCAGAGCTGTCTGGACCACAGGGGTCAAACTTAGATCTGATCATAAAATAGCCCTCCACCCCAACAAGCAGTGGTTGCTCCCCCAACCCTCTCCTCTCAAAGTTCAATCACGGCACTTCCTTGAACAGTTACTCATTTCAGTTGTCCTGCGATCTTCACTCTATAAATAAAACGTCTATACAGCAAAATTTTATACAACCAGCAAATATTCTGGTTGGCTGATGGCAAGCCCCAAATACTCATCAAACAGTGACCGCTGGGTCAGATGCTTGGTCCATTCCGTGCTGCGTTTGTCTATAAAAACACGTTTATTAAGGCCGGGCAACGTTAGCTTGGTCCTTTCGGTATACAGCCTTCTATCTGTATCTCTGCAGGCCAGCCCGAGTACCTGTTCCTTGAGCTATCTGAGTGGTTGATCTGTGTAAAGGAAAGAAAAGGATTTAATTTACTCACTAATCTAATCCACAAATTAACATGCCAGCTGTGAGCAAATTCATAAAAAGAGAATGGCTTCCTAGAATGGGATTTTCTCCAACCTCCTCTGGGTCTTCATCTCCTCTCAGTGTGTCTCTTACTTCAACCAACTTGATTCAACACACGGAAAACTTTCTCTAATGAATGATGTAAATGTCCTTTAATCTATGCTCCCAGTAGAGGAGCCAGGAGCCACATTTGGCTACTGAATACCTGAAATGTGGCTCGTGGGACTGATGAACTGAATTTTAAATTCTATTTAATTGGAATAAATTCAAATGTAAATGACAATCTGGCTAGTATCTGCCTGTTCTAAAGTTTAGTTTTCAATTCTCTGGGAGAAGGATTACAGTTTTTTTTCAGGGTAATTGTAGCGCTCCTTGCTCAGAAGATGTGCCTTCATGTTGATTTCGACTTCAGCTCTGTCCAGCGTCAATTCTTTCATAGATAATGGAGCACCTTCACCTAATGCTTAAAAAGAATAATATGTATTCTAAACTTGGGAATTCTAGTTTTATCTCTTTTTTTTCCCCTAGAACAGCTTTGCTGAGCTCTAATTTACATACTATAAAATTCACCCATTTAAAGTGTACAGTTCAGCCATTTTCCATCTATTTGCAGAGATATGCAACTATCACCACAATCAGTTTTATGTCATTCTCATCCCCCGAACAACAAAACATGTACCCATTCGAAGGCACTCATCAGCCCCCTCAGCCCTAGAAGCCACTGATCTACTTTCTGTCTCTGGTTTTGACTCTTCAAGAAATTCCCTGTAAAAGGAATCGCAATGCATGGCCTTTGCGTTTGGTGCCCTTCACTCAGCGTGTTTTCAAGGGTCATCCGTGTCATATACCAGGGCTTCATCTCTTTATGTGCCTGAATAATATTCCAGTGTATGGCTATACCATATTTGATTTATGCATTTTTAATCCATTAATCAGACATTTGGGTTGTTTCCACTTTTTGCTATTATGAATGATGCTACTGTACATATTTATGTACAAGTTTTTGTGTGAACATAAGTTTTCATTCTCTTGGCTCTGTAGCTGGGAGTGGCATTGCTAGAACATATGGTAACTACATGCCTAACTTTTTGAGGAACTGCCAGAATATTTCTCAGAGCAGCAGGGTTGTAATTTTTCCACATCCTCATCAATACTTCTTATTTTGTCTTTTTTATTATAACGCTCCTAGTGGGTGTGAGGTGGTATCTCACAGTGGTTTTTATTTGCATTTTCCTGATGGCTACTCATGAGTATATTTTTACGTGCTTATTAGTCATCTGTATATTTTCTTTGAAGAAACGTCTATTCAGATCCTTTGCCCATTTAAAAACTGGGTTATTTGTCTTTTTTATTATTGAGTTGCAAGAGTTCTTTATATATTCTGGATACAAGTCTTTTTTTTTTTTCTTTGCAAATATTCTCTCCTATATTGTGGGTTATCGTTTTTCTTTCCTGATGGTGTCCTTTGAAGCACAAATGTTTTAAATTTTGAGGAAGTGAAATTTATGTATTTTTTCTTTTGTTTGTGCTTTTGGTATCATAGCTAAGAAATCACTGCCTAATCCAAGGTCACAAAGATTTATGCCTGTGTTTTCTTCTAAGAGTTTAATAGTTCTAGCTCTTACATTTAGTTATTTGACCCATTTTGAGTTAATTTTTGTATATGGTGTGAGGTAGGGATCCAAATTCATTCTTTTGCATGTGGATGTCTAGTTGCCCCAGGACCATTTGTTGAAAAGACCATTTATTCCCTGTTAATAGGTCTTGGCACTCTTGTTGAAAATTGTTTGATCAAAACTATGAGGTTTTATTTCTCAGTTCTGTTCCTTTGGTCTATATGCCTGTCTATGCTGTCTTGATTACTACAGCTCTGTAGTAAGTTTTGAAACTGGAAAGTAAACAGTCCTCCAATTTTATTCTTCTGTTTCAAGATTGTTTTGACTATCTGGGTCCTCTGAGTTTCCATGTGAATTTTAGGATCATCTTCTCAAATTCTGTGAAAAGCCCTCTGGGGTTTTGATAAAGATGGCATTAAATCTGTATATCAATCTGGAGAGTATTCATGCCTTAACAATATTAAATCGTCTGATTCATTAATGTAAAATATCTTTCCCTTTTTTTAGGTCTCCTTAATTTCTTTCAGCAATGTTCTATAGTTTTTAGTGTATAAGTCTTACTTCTACATTAAGTTAATTCCTAAGTATTTTATTCTTTTTGATGTTATTGCAAATGGAATTTTTTTCTGAATTCTGTTTTCAGTTTGTTCACTGCAAGTAAATAGATTTTGTACCTAGATCTTGCATCCTGCAAACTTACTGAACTTGTTTACTAGTTCAAACAGGTTTTTTAGTGGATTCCTTATGATTTTCTGGAACACAGAATCATACCATTTCCAATGTGGATGGCTTTCATTTATTGCCCTTTTTTCCCCATCTCTTTCTTTCTTTTCTTTTTTTCCCTAATTGCCTTGGTCAGAACAATGTTGAAGAAAGTTGCAAAGATGGATATCCTTGTCTTGTTCCTGATCTCAGAGGGAAGCCATTTGGTTTTCACATTAAATATGATGTTAAATATGGGGATTTTGTAAATATCCTTTATTTTGATTTATTTATTTTTAAATGGAGGTACTTGGGATTGAACCCAGAACCTTGGACCTTGTGCATGCTAAGCATGAGCTCTACCACTGAGTTATATCCACCCTTCTGTAGATACCTTTTAAAAGGTTAAGGAAGTTCCCTTCTGTTCTTAGTTAAGTGTATTATCCTGAAAGAGTGCTGAATTTTGTTAAATGTTTTCTCTGTGTCTATTGAAATAGCCATGTCCTTTATGCTAGTAACGTGATGATTACATGAATTGATTTTTGGCTGTTAAGCCAACTTTGTATTTCTGGAACAAATCTCACTTGGTTATACATCTCTTCTGAAAACTACTCTTCTGATAATTCACTCATTGTTGAGACTTCAGGGATCACACAGTAGAAGAAAATGTGTTCTATGCCTTCAGGAGGTTACCATCCAAGCAAGGACAGACAGACAACACTAATGCACAGCACCACATGCCCATCAAGGAAGGCACAGAGTGCTGTGGGCACACAAGGGCAGGGGAGGACGGCCAGAAAGTCTCCACGAAAAAAACAGCTGTGAGCTGGATCGTGAAGGAGCTTCCAGGAAAGCACACTCAGGATGGAAGGAGTCACAGCAGAGGTCCAAGCAAGGGGAGGCTCTGTGATGTGCGTGTGAGAGCAAAAACCACAGTAAGCGTGCTGAGCATGCATAGGCTGGAGATAAGCGTGGAAAGGGGCTGGCTGGGCTGCAGCCCTGGTCTGAGCTCTAGTTCTGCATCACGGGGGGAGCAGGTTGTGCCCCACCCTTGGGGAAATCTACGGTGTACAAACTTGAAATCTAAAATAATGAAGACGCCAACGATTCCTCCAGTAGTACTTGACTCAGATCCGCAGTCAGGCCCATACTGAGGTCCTGGCGTCAGCTCAGGTTTCATCAACATCCAAGCAAACATCCTTTTGGGCCCCAAACCACAGTAGCTCTAATAACTTACAAAAACTGCTTACCACGCTCAGGTCTGGTCTTTGCACTCTTGTAGTAAGCAGGACAATGACTTTCAACCAACACACGTGGGCAAGACAAGCATTCTCCTGCAATTCACTTAGAGCCACGGTTTCAAAACACGCTGTCTCTAAATGCAGTGCAGTACTGGGACACCTGCCTTTTCCTTGATTCCTCCCACTCCAGAAACTCCTTTTCCCATAAAGAAAACAAAAAATCAATTCAGACGAGGCTTTGGCTTCTGTCTGAGCTAAACATGGATACGGAACCTGTTTGTGGAGATGTTAACATTTTTGAGTTAAGAAAGATTCAAGCTCTCACATTTGAGTTGGAACAATTCCTGTCATAACAGTAATGACAGGAGAGGACACACAGCACTTCCCACTGGCCTGACACCCCTGGCTGCCAGCAGTCCCTGCTCACCACCACTACTGATGAGTTATGTGACCGGGACAGCTGGGGTGGGGGCAGGGCCGGGCACCTGGAGAGGATGAGGGAAACAGAGGAGGAGGCATGGAAGAGGGTGAGGGGTAAGATAAATGGGGAAAGTGCAGTGATGCTGGAATATAATATTAAGGGAGAGTGTGGATGTGCACATAGAACCAGGGCCTCTATTTTCTCGTGAAAATCAGTGCAATGGGTCCAACTCCCCCTGCACGTCAGAATCACCGGGACAGGCCCTGGCCTCTGCGATTCTAGTGCAGTGGGTCTGGGCATCCGCGCTTTTTGAGGTGACTCAGGTTGGGAATGACAGGTAGGGGATGGAAAGGTGGGGGGAAGTAGGGAAGCTCGACTCTCTTTGACCTTCTAGCTGGAAGAGAGGAGGCCCTTCTCCTCAGGAGCAGCTGAGGGCGGGACTCGTTCCTTGGCAGCCAGCTAACTCCTTCCGCTTCTGGAGCTATTTCAGCGCCGGTTCCTGGAGAGCAGCGCCCTCCAGAGGAGCTGGTGATGCCTGCAGAGGCGACAGCCTGTAACTCCTAGGACACTTTGGCCACCCCTCACTTGGAAGTTTCATGGTGACTTAGTATTAATGCGCCAGAACTTCATTCTTTTGCTCTTTACCTTTCTTCCATAAATAAAGGCCATAGTGGGAGGGACGTATAATCAGTCCTGTCCCAATTTACTCAAGGCAGCGACGAGGCAAGCGGCATTTACCCAGTGCTCGTGTGCAGCCCGCCCCGTCTCAAGTGCTTCACGCACACAGGCTTAGTGACTTGGGGACCAACTTGAGAATTAAGCACTGTGACCAGCCCCGGAACAGAGGCAAAGGGAAGAGGCGTGGGACGTACTGTCGGCTGCAGCAGGATAGAAAATCAACACCGATAGCGCATTCAGAATTCTCTGCTTTTGAAGAGACTGGAAAGTCCAAACTTGCCAAGTGTCTTTTGAATGCTGACACAATGAGGAAGGTTGCAAACATCTTAGGATGGACTGTTTCGCCTGTAGCAGCTCATCAAGCACCACTGGGTGGAAGGCGAGCTTCCCCCAGGATTTCAGGATGCGGAACCACGCGGGAAGCGCGCGCCCAGAACCAGGGGCCTCGGGCACAGCCCTGCGCGCATGCGCTTTACGCAGGAAGCTGTTCGGAGACGAATCACAGCATGTACTGTACTGTTCGGGGGAAGGGGCGTTTAACAGCCACTCACCTTTTCTCTCTGAATTTCTGAAGGGAGTTCAAAGCCTTTTGCTGCAAGGAACACCCAGCTTGACCTGAATCTCATGTTTCTGATCTCTTTACTTCCCAGGGCTTCGATGGTCTTCTTGGCATCCTCCTTCAGTCTGGGGGCGGGGGGGTGGGGGAGGACAGAGGGGAAAGCGTGTGAACGTCTCCCTGAAGACTCGGTGTGTCGTGCTAGGACAGAGTCTGCCCTCCTGGGGCCCATGACAGGAGGGGACAGGCTAGCCCAGTGTGTCACATTTCTCCTTCAACATAAAGCCACACCTAGGACTCTTTCGGACTCAGTGTGGGCACAGAGTTTTAATTCTCAATTCTGAAAAGCCCTGTGTCTGGGGTTCAGTCACATCCTCACCCTCAGCCAACATAATTTTCGGTCCTTGCTGCCCTCCTGGTTACCAACCACACAATAAGATAGACACAAGTTTCTGAAAGATGAAAACAAATGCCAAAAACTGCCCCTTTTGTGTTCAGAAAAGTCAGTATCAAAAAAGAAAAAAAAAAACCTAAATAATCCTACCACTGTAAAAAAAAATGCAATTTAGAGCAGGCAAAGGAAGGAGGGCAGAAAGGAAAAGAAAAAAAATAAGTTCAGATTTTCCTAAATGCGTTAAATCTCAGTTTTTTAAAGCATACTCTAGTATGCTCTAGTGAAAATAGGATATGAGGTCAGACAAATCTGGGAAATGCTGCATTCGGTGGCCCCATCTCAGAAATTCACAATGCGAATGAGCCCCACAAGGTTCCTGGAAGTTCAGCAGTGAAGATGCGCACGTCTGTTTAGAAGCGCACACCTGGAGGACACTGAGCCGGGTCAGTTTTTCCCAAGTGTGTGTGTGTGAGTGTAAGTCCCACCCTGGGTTCAGCTCTTTGGTATTCTCTTTATGGTCAGTGGTGGCTCTGTCTTGCTCCTGGAAATATTTCTGAGCGTCTAGGATTTATGCGCTCCACTGGCCAATCATTTTTCTAGAAAGGCAATCTGTTAGTCGTCGTCTCCCATTCCATTTCCTTCAGGAAGCATCCTGCTCCTCGGAGCTTTGTTCCTTCTTAAAGGATGCCCTGAGGGACCCTGAGGGGCCGGGCACCCTGCACCCCGCTGGCTTCCCTTCCTGGCGCCCCTCCTGTGACAAACCTGCATGCTCACCTGCTGCTGCCTTCATCCTGGGTGACCATGAACAGCAGGGACTGCGAAGGGGCGCTCTGAATAAACCTCACCATCGGTCCAGAGTTATCTGCCAGGTCAATGTAAATCAGTTTTAGAATCTTCTCAGTCAGCTGAGACTCCGGCCCTAGATGCTGGGCTTCCTCTGCACTCAGCTCCTGTGCCCTGCCCTCTGACTCCTCTGATTCGAGAGCTGTCCCTGATACGCAAATCGTGCTCCAGGGCTTTCGTAGTAAGTGGCCAGAGAGACCATGTCCCCCAGTGGGACCGTGTGAGGCGAGCAGCACAACCAGATCATAAAGATTCCAACGATCAACTTTAAAACTGGCCACAATCCAGCAGCACAGGTGGACTCTTCTCTGCAATCACTAAGAGGGCACCAGGCGTGACCAGAGCACTGGTCCCAGAGCAGCCCCGCGGCACTGACATACAGAATGGAGGCGAGAAATACAAGACAGACAGACCAGACGGGGCTGGGCATGTCTTTGCTAAGAGACCTCTCTATTTCTTACAGGAAGGAAAGAAAGACGCAGCTCAAAGCCCATTATTCAGCACTGGGGCTTGCTACTTACAGCAACGGTTAAGTTAACTGCAGCGTGAAACTGCACTGCTCCTGTCCAGGGCATCCAGGCACTTTTTACTGCTCCTCTCCATTGTCTTTATAAAGACTTATCATTCTCAGCATTAAGTACAAATAAAATGGGCTGGTATATCCCTACGGACAACTAACTGCAGTCAAGGCCCAGAGCCCAGAAAGGAGGGACCCCTGGAGGAGCTGGGCTCCGTGGACTCCAGGGACGTGAGCACCGCAGAGCAGCGCCAGGAACACGACAGCAGCTACGATGCTATTCGGGGCTGGATGCTGATGGCGTTATTTCACATATGTTCGATTTACCAAAAAAAGAGAGATGTTTTCTCTTTTCCACTAGGTGATGAAGAAGCAGAAGGAAAAGCTCCAGGACGAGTCTGATCAGAGAAAAGACATTTTCTAGATAATGCCTTCAAAGTTTAATATACGAACTCACATAGAGACTAGGAGAATTTACGTAAGCCCATTCTAGCATACTCACGTGAGCTTCCGGCAATTTTTTGAGCAGACAAAATAAGATTGTTTGACATTTTTGTTTGTGTTTTTTTAGTCTTATGTTTGTAATTCATTTTTAATTTTAACAGGAAGAGATTCCTTACCGCCTTCGTACATATCAAAATGCTGTGTTGCTATCACTGCCCCAGTCATATCTGAAAATAGAAGAAACAGTTTTTAAAAGAAGGTTCGTGGGGGCTCAGGGCACATCTGTGGCACCACAGTTCTGAGAATAGCTTGTCCTTTCTGTTTCTTTCCGGGAAGCATGCCTGCCTTGGGGACCCGGCCTGAAGGAGGGGACTGCCTCCCCTGGAGAGGGGTCCCCGATGAGGCGGTGGTGCGGGTCAGGAAGGCAGCGCTCGCCAGCTGCACAGAGAATCGCTCCCATCTGCCTCCAGACACACTGGTCTCATGATGCTTCCCGGTACGACTGCCTCTTCCCACAAACACCAGAGCCCCCGCTCAGTCCCTTCCACCTTGCACTGTAGCTTTTCCTGCCGGATTATCGGATTGGGCACGTTTTTCCTGGGTTCCTGCAGCCCCACTGTCACTGGACTATGTGTCAGCTTGTTCACAGGGGCAGACACCATGGGAAGCCCTTTTCCCAAACCTGCTACCGTTCTTACTGTCGGGGCCCCAGTGGTGACAGGTGTTTTTTCCAGCAGAGGCCCTAGTTGTCACCTTTTATCGGACAAAGGTAGGAACTGGCTGGTGGTGTCACGCTCTGCTGGGCCATCAGGAGTCAGAGCAAACACGAGGCCCAAGGCCAGGGTGCCTGTGCTCCCAGGTCTGCTGGTCTGGCTCTAGCCCTGACTTCTGCAGGTCCTTCTTTGTTCTTTTAAAAATCAGTTTATATTGGATTTCAGGGTTTTTTTTTTTTGTAGGAACCACAAGTAATCTGTAAAGTGAGGCATTATAAAAACAGTTAAATCTATACTTTTAAAATGCATTAAAATAGAAATCTAGACTAGGTTGTGTGCAAAAATCATTGAAAAAACCCCCACAAAACCCAAGGTACATTTGAATAGCCAATCCCAGAGCTTTAGAGAAGTTTTAAAGAAAACACTGAGTAACTTACAGTTGACAATGGCAATGTTTATTCCTCTTGCAACATTTGCAGTCTTTTCTCCTATGAGCCTGAAAGGTAAATAAGCGTTAGTCAAAGAGCTCCTTTCTTATCAAGCAGTGAGAGGCCCTCCCGGCTCCCGTTTCCTCGTAGATATAACATGGCCTTGCCCAGATCCCTTGACAGTCACCCTCACACTCGCTCCACACACATCCATCCCCAAGTCTCTACCGACCCAGTCGCTTCGGGAACCTGGGAACTGCATTTAGTCTTCTAAGGCATACAAATGGCCCAGGGGAGGAAACACCGATTGGTTTAGCACAGGCTCTTGGTAGACATTCTTTCACTGAATCCTCGGCAACCTCGTGGGTGGACCTTCATTTTCCCATCTTGTAAATATGGAGTAAACAAGAAGTAGCCTGGGTCAGGAGTGAGGAAGCCAGGAGGCGCGCGTGTGCACGCACCCACACACACACACACCCACCCACATGGTTGCTTTAACAGTCTGACAAAAGCTTACTAGACTGTGAACAAGAACATTAGGAGTGGGGAGAGAAAGAAGAGGGCAGAAGAAAGAGGTGTTGAAGATGTGCAATTGCTGGGCTTCGACCACGGATGGGATGGGAGAGACACAGGAGGTGGGGGTGACAAATATGACTGACACATTCAGCCTGGCCGACTGGGAAAAAACGAGTCACAAGAGGCGGGATGTGATCCAACTCCGGCGTCAGCTTCTATGTGTCCTCTCCCCACCGGGGCTCTGCACAAGGTTCTGCTGACTCGTGGAGATCCTTTCTCCAACCACGAAGTGGAACTGCATCCATCTCCTTCCATAAGTCCCCTGTACTGCTTCACTTCATGTTTACTTTTAAACTGGAGAAGATGAAACATCAGTTTCCAGGGGATCGTGCCCTAAAACCAGGAAAGAAAAGCCACCTTCCTGGAAACGCGAACTGTCACTGAGGATCTCGGGAACTTTGCGTACGTGCGCCTCGGTCTGTGTGCACGCATCCTCTGTCAAGTTTCAGAATCAGCGAAGCTGTTGTGCAGACACTTATAAACTGATTCTAAAATTCACATGCAAATAGAAATAGAATAGTAAAAATAATTTTGAAAAAAAGAACAAATTTGAAGAAATTGTGTTACCGAACTTCAAGATGTACTGTAAAGCTGGAGTTATCAGGAAATTAACTGCATGTAGCGACAAGACAGACAAACAGAAAGATGGGAGAGATGGAGAGACCAGAATTAGGTACACACACGTATGGTCACTTGATTTCACCAGTGGTACAAAGAGCATTCAGGAGAAAAAGACAGTATTATGACCAAATGTGCTGGAACAACTCTCTAGCCATGTTTTTTTAAATGACTACAAGCCATATTTTATACCATTTGCAAAAATCAGCTTAATTAAAATGGATATATTGTATTATATAAAATGAAAAACCTAAAACTAAAGTCTAGAAGTTTGGAAGAAACTTTGCAGAGTTTTGGAGAAATTTTTGTAATGGTGGGTTAGACAAAAAGCTCTTAGATATGACACAAAACATACGCTTCATAAAAGAAAAAAACTTGATAAATTGGACTTCATTAAAATTAAGAATTTCTGCTTTTTGAGAAACACTGTTAAGAGAAGGAGATGTGGGGTGGCGCTCTTTGAAGTCCATAAAACCCCAAACCCCAGCTCCCGGACCCTCCTCATGCCCACATTCTTGATAAAGAGCACTTTTCCCTGGCGTGTATTTGCCCTGGCAGAACTAACCTCCCTGGAAATGGCTAGTCTCACAACAACCCGGGCAGACAGGCCCCATCCTGTCCTTACCAGAGTCATAAATCCCATTACTGAGAATAGCCCCTGACAAGTCTTACCTACTCCAGCCAGTCAGGTCTCTGTGCTCGGGCTGAGCACGCAGCCCCCCACCCCTTGTGTACACAACCCTGCCCCTAGTAAAAGACCCCGCACGTCCGCCCTCGGCGCTCACATGGGTACCTCTCATCTGTGTGGCCCGCTGTTGCTTTTAGCAGCCTATCTATGAAACTTTTCCTTTATTTCTCAAACTTTCCTTTGTCTTTCATAAATCCTTTTACCGCCCACGACACTGGCCTGCCATGTCCCCGACAAAGAACATGTGCCACAAACTGGGAGAAGTTACATGCAAATCATATAATTAAGAAAGAACTTGAATACAAAATATGTGAAGAAGCCTCACCATTAATAATAAGAAAACAACCCAGTAAAAAAGGAACAGATCTGAACAGGCACTTCACAAAATGAGATACACATCCAGCAAATAAACACATGGAAAGAGGCTCTGCACCGTCAGTCATCAGGGAACGCAAATTAAAACCACAGGCAGATGCCACTGCACACCTGTTAGAATGTCCAGAATTAGAAAGACCGGCCACACCAAGCACTGGTGAACAGAGTGGCAGATAAACGGAAACTCTCACACACTGACGCGAACGTAAAAGGGTACAGCCACTCTGCTTTCGGCACTAAATACTTCACCCCACTCTATTCTGCTCGCGTGGTTTTTGAAGAAAAGCCCGAAATAATTCTCACCCTTGTTCCTTTAAGGGGAAAGTCCTCCCCTCTGCCCACTTCTTTCAAGATCTTCCCTTTGTCTTCAGTCTTGTCTGGCTGGGGTACGCTGCACTTAGGAGCACACTCTGGGGTGTTTGCCCTGCTTGGTGTTCCCTCAGCTTCCTGCATCGCTGGTTTGGTTTCTGTCAATAATTCTGAAAAATTCTCAGCAATATCACTTCCAATATTTCTGTTCCTTTCTCTCTTCCTTCTGGTCCTCCTGTTACACGTTACACCTGCTGTAGTCATCTTACAGTTCTTGGATATTCTGGGGTTTTTTTCCGGGTTTTTTTAAATCCTTTTTTTTTCTTCCTCTTCTTTCCATTTGGGAAGTTTTACTGACATCTCCTCCAGCTCATGGATTCCTTCCTTGGTTGTGTCTAGCCTACAGCACAGGAGTTCTTCATTTCTGTCCTAGGGTTTGTAATTCCTACCGTTTCCTTTTGATTATGTCTTAGGGTTTCTATCTCTCTGCTTACATCACCCATTTGTCCTTGTATTTTGTCCACTTTTTCTATTACAGCCCTTAGCATAGTAATCATAGTTGTTTTAAATTCCAGGGATGCTAATTCAAAAATCTCTGCCATATTAGAGTCAGTTTCTGATGCACCCCCTGCCTCTTCAAGCTGTGTGTGGTGTTTTTTTGCTTGTTTGTTTGTTTGTTTTACTTTTAGATGCTTTGTTACTTGTTGTTGGAAGCCAGATGCAGCATACTCTGTAAAGGCAGCCGAGGCGCACAGGTCTTTCGCAAGAACTATGTTCATCTGGCTAGGAGTGCGGCTGGGTTTACTGCTGCTGTGGGTGTCAGAGCTAACACTTCTGCCTCTGTCGTGGGCACCCCTGTCGACTCTTTCACACTGGGCTTGAGCGTTTCAGTTATTTTCAGCTGCAATCCCTTGTTATGTTACAAGAGCCCTATTTAGGTGGTGGTGAGATGTGGGGGTGAGGCAGTATTCTATAGCCCTGTGATTGGGTCTCAGTCCTTTAGTGAGCCTGGGCCCCTGGGCTGTGGGCTTCACAACTGGTCTTATTTTTAACTTCACTCTTTAGGTGAAGCAGGAAGGTCAGAGGTGCCCGGGGTTGAGGATCTCCCTCCCCCAGGTTGGTTAGTCTTTGGTGAAATCTACATGGGTTTGACTCTGGTAAAACAGTTTCCCTTAAAGGCAGCCCGTGGTTAAGGAGAACAGGACATGTGGGCATATTTCAAAATGTCTACTTTTCCATTCCCACTGCCAGAAGCAGGAGGGGATGTTTCTTTCCTCTTTACTCTGAAAGCCTGGTAGGGCTCCTGGAGGAAAAACTCAGAGAAGCATGGGGCTCCTCTAAGGCTTGGCCTCCAGAAGTGAATCTCTCCAGCTCGTCCAAGTTCAGTCTCCAGCAAGCAGTCAATTACCCGTTAGGGGTTCCTGCCCGATGCTGGGTCCAGCTGAGCTTGCTGCTCCAGGAAAGTTGTGAGTCTCGGAATCTGTTTGTCTCTCCAGTTTGCAGGGCGGGGGTTTGCCCCATGACCTCAGTGCTCAGTGCTCTTGTCTGTATGCATTTTTTAATATACAGCATAATTTGGGGTTAGCGTGCTGTGATCTAATCTAAGGATTATCTTCTTGGCGGTTCACAGGACACCTACTAATACGTGAGACAGATTTATTCCTGGTGATACCTTCACACTTGGATTGCTTTCTGGTTTTGTTGCTTTTTATATTTTTTAATTTTTGCTTTCACTCCATGGTGTGTATTTTCTTTGCTTTGTTAAAGGTCTTATATTAACTAAGACATAAGCATATTAAAAAATGCCATCTAAAGAATGAAAAAACAAAATGTGGAGAACATTTTTACAACACAAAAGGGCTAACTACCTTAATATTTAAAGACTCTTATAAATCAATTTAAAGAGAAAATGAAAAATGAATATATGTATGTTCATGTATGACTGAAGCATTGTGCTGCACACCAGAAATTGACACAACATTGTGAACTGACTATAATTCAATAAAAATATATATAAAAAAAGACAAGCACAAATTTAAAAAAAAAGAATCTTGTAAATCAATTTTTTAAAAAGGCCAATGACAGAAAAAAAAGATGGGCAAGAGATATAAACAGATCACAGAAAATAAATATAGTCATTCTTCAGTCCCTGCGGGAGACTGGTTTCTGGACCTGCCGCAGATACCCAGCTCCACGGATGCTCCAGTCCCAGAGTCGGCCCCCACATCTGTGAGAGCTGCACCCGTGCAGTCAACCAACCACAGACCATAAACACAGTACAGGATCCGCGGTTGGCTGAATCCACGGATGTGGAACCCGGGGAAAAGGAGGGCCGACAAGATCGCCTTCCTTAGCATGAAGAGATTCTAGATTCACTCAGCAGGAGCCAGAAGAGTGAAAAACAAATCTGAGACTAACTTTCTTCTCCCGGAGTGGCAAAAATCCAAATATTAGTCATCATGCCGTGTGGGAGAGTCATTCTCGTGCTAATCTGAGGCCTCTGACAAGCAGACACCCACACGGGATGAAGCGCACGAGAATCTGTATTAGGGGAAACACCTACAAGACGATGACGGGGCCTGGGTTGAGCAGGGAGAGTTGTCAGACCATGACGGGGGGGAAGGGAAGGGGAAAGCCGGGGTGCACGTGCCCGAGGCAGTGGAGCAGGCTCGGGGCGCTCGGCAAGGCCCCTGGGCCTCCTGGAGCCCAAATTGGCCTTCAGCTGAGCCTTCAGCCCCAGGAATGGGGCTGCCTGGTGCCTCTAGGCTCTGACAAGGATTCTGTCCTTGACCAAACTCTACTCAGGCTCCCCCTGAGCTCTTTGACTTGCTCATACCTGCAGGGTCATGTGGACGTGAAGAAAGCTGAAGTTGTGTTTAAGGTCAGAGTCAGCGGCCTGACTTTTGGATTTCCGTGTTCATCTCTGCATTGTCTAGCTTTAGCAAGGATTCTGCTGAGTCAGTTTAACCAGAACCACACCCTCCCCACCTATGATATCTGATCACCCTCCATATTTAATCCATTTCCTCATCCTCCACCCATCCATCCCCTACCCATCCAGGTGGTGTCTTATCACCCTGGCCCGGCTTCACCAAGAATCCTGTCAGCCGGTTTAGCCAGAATCCCTCTTAGCCCTGATGCTTCCCCTTGGTAATCTTCCATCCACTGACCTCACCCTGCTCCTTGACTATAAATTCTTGCCCGTGATGTATCTGGAGTTGAATCCAACCTCTCTCCTCCACCTCAAGACCCCATGGCAGTGGTCCCTACACTTACTGCCACCGCCCCCCCCCACTCCTCCTTGAATCAAGTCTGTCTTACTATTTTCAGGAAGTGTCACAACTATTTTTTTCTTTAACCGTTCTCAGTCACCGGCTGGGAGCAGCCCAGGGGAAGCCAGGCCTCCAGCAAACATGGTATGGGTTTCAGATTTCAGAATACAGCAGCTGGAACTCTTGGTCAGTGAACTTCCTGCATCTAGAAACCTGACACATGCATTCTCAAGGTTACCACCCTCAAATGTTGCGGGAGGGAGAGTCATTTCATTGCAGGCAAGGACTTCAAAATTCCAAGTGGAAATTGCTAAATGATAAACCTATCCTCAGCCAAACTATCAGTTAATTGTGAGGGGAGAATGAATCAATTTTAATAAACAAGAAAAATCTTTAAACATTCTATCTCTCCCAGTATCATTTCTCAGGATGTTACTGGGAAATGTGCTCCAGCAAAACAAGGGGGGAATCTCAGAAAGCGCAAGATCCTGTATCTGGGAAACAGGGGCTCCAATTCCACAGGGGGAGACAAAAGTCATCCCAGGATGCTGTGGAGAGGGATGTGAGGTGACAGCTGCATGGTGGCTTCGGGGCAACCTGGCTGGCAGAAGATGAAGTTGGTAAACGTCTGATGGAAGAGGAGATTTATTTTAACTCAAGGAAGGTTTAGGGGTTAAGCTGATGGAAGTTCATGGGAAACCAAGCAAGCCAACAACAAACAAACAAAATGTAATTATTGTACACAACATACTTCAGTCATGAAGTACCGCGGTTCAGTCCTGTTAGGAAAAAAAACAAACTGGAGGCCACAGTTTAAATATACCCTCAGAAGAACATTCAGAGTCTCATAACCGGAACTTAAAACTGTCCCAACATTCTCAAAACGCTGACTCTGACCTTAAACACGACTTCAGCTTTCTTCGTGTCCACATGACCCTGCAGTTATGAGCACTCAGCTCATGCAGTGGAATGGCACAGAAGTTTCTAACGACAATGCGCTTACTCATCCACGCTTTATAAGCTGAGCTGTGACCACTGAGAGCCAGGCTTCCTGACCGCGTTCCCTTTGGAAGCCTCCTTGTTCACCAACAGCTGGGTTCTCACTCAGTAAAATACCCCTCTCAGGTAAAGTTGTCTGAACTGTATTTCCACAGTCATAGTCTCGTACATGCTGAATTTTGCTCAAACCACAGCGATGGTATAATAACTCAAGCAGGATGATGGTAAGGAAGGGGGACAGGAATTGTGCGACAGTGGAAGAGAGCTCACTTCCCGAGGGGCAACGCAATAGATGATGCCTAAAACGGGAAAACCAAGAGGCTGCTCAGGAAGTGAGTGAGCAGGGAGACTGCTGACAGCTGGAGGTGGCTGTCGCTGGGGCGGTGACGTCTGCAGGCACCCAGTTCGTGCTGGTTGCAGGAATGAAACCAATGGCGGAAAGCTGCTTGTCTTTCTGTGGAAGCCTGTCTGTTTTCTTTATACAACAATGCCATCTCTACAACACATACTTTCCATTCCACGAGTTGCTTACAAGGAAACACGGTGCTAAACCACAAGTGTCTCTTTCAGGCAGCTGGCCATGTTTATTCTTCTGTTCCTTTAACTTGCTTTTATCTGTGATTATCCTGTTTTATCTTGCACTGTATTCTGAAAAACATCTAGAATACTGTTTGGAGCAGGCAAACTGCCTTTGGGTACCACATGTTCACAGCACTAGTGAGATGGTAGACCAGCAGTCTAAAGGAACAGCTAAGTTGGTCTACGCAGCATACACCATGTACACCGGGGTGGAATCCCGGTTGTGCCACTAATAGCTGTGTGATGAGGGGCAAGTTAACGGAACCTCTGTGTGACTCCGCTTCCTTGTCTGCATCATGGGGATGGTAACTGTACCTACCTCAGAGGGAGTCACATGAACTTAATGTGTGAGTTAGTTTGGACCAGGTAAGTAGGATGCTTTTGTTCCCACACCATGGTTAGCAGAAGGCTGCATGCCCCATGCCGCAGTGCACGTCCCGGGCTCTGGGAGCTGAGTCTGAGCAACCCCCTTCTTTCAACGTGATTCTGGATGAGCAACCTCGTCCCACTGTCCCTTCTGCCTCCCGGATCTTCCTTCCTCTTCCCCACCATGGGATCCTGCTCAGTTTTCAAGTCCAGCCCTCACCTTGCCTCCTCTGTGCATTTCATTAACAATCCCATTCAACAGGGCATCACTTCTGAAATTCCACAGCCGCCCACGGTTCTCATAATCCATTTACTACGGACATTTGCAAAACCTGTGTTCTCTCCAACTATCCCAGTGATTCTTAATAGGCAGGGGGAGGGGAGGATTTTGCCACCCAGGGGACATGTGACAATGTCTGGAGACGCATATGGTTGTCACAGCAGGGGGGTGTTCTATGGCATATAGTGGGTGGAGGCCAGGGATGCTGCCGACCCTGCAGTGTCCAGGGCAGCCCCCACCACACAGAATCAGCAGCCCAGAGTGTTCAGTGCTGAGGTGGAGAGCCCTGAGCTGATGTCAGCCCCTCGAGGGCCAGAGCCATGGGTTCAATGCCAGGGTCCCTCCGGTGAGAGCCTCACACTCGGCAGACCATCAGCGGAGGAAGGTGTATCAGTGAGCACCCCCGAGGAGTGAAGTGGGCCTTAGATGAGTGATGGACCTGCGGACAGGAGAGGCTATTATTTCCACCCAATTTCCAGATGCTGACTGAAGGATATGTCGAGACCAGGGAAGGTGTAGGAAGCTGGTTACGACACGCTCTCTGGGTGTGCTGCTCGCTCCTTGGGAGGACAAGGTAAGTGCAGAGATGGAAGGACTGGAAGATGCAGGGAGGGAAGCGCAGAAGGCGCCAAGCGCTAAGTGCTGTGGGCAGCGACCAGCCAGCCAACAAAGGGAGCTGTGCCAGGTTTGGGGAAAAAAGGTGGGAGAGTTGGGAAGGACTTCCCACTCAGGGCCAGGAACAGCCCACACTGCCCCTCATTTGTAGGAACTAACTCAGTCGCCCAAACGTCCTTCAACTCAGTGGCACGGATTGCCCTGTGTTCCCTCAAAATTCAAATGTTGGCAGTTCTTACCCCTAGAACCTCAGAGTATGACCTTAGAAGAGATGATTTAGTTAAAATGAGGCTTTTTTAAAATGGTGACCCTAATGCAACATCACTGGTGTCCTTTTTACAGGGGGAAATTTGCTCCCAGACACACACACACAGCGGGGAGGCGAGGTAAAGAGACAGGTGGAGGACAGCGCCTAGGAGCCAAGGAGAAGGGCCCAGACCAGACTCTCCTTCGCAGCCTCAGAAAGAATGCAGGAGGCGTGCGCTGCACAGAGAGACAGCACCTGCTCTAAGCCGTGAGGGAGGAGGTCCAAACCAAGCTGGAGGGTCAGCTGTGTCTGCTGGACTTTGGTGTTTCCATGACTTTGAAGGGAGAAAGTACAAAATATATCCTGAGGTTTGTTCTAACTGCTGCCAAATGAAAGTTCCATGGGGGACACAGAACTACAGGAGATAATCTGTGTCCCCGACCCTCGCCCCTCCCAGCCCCGACAGGCAGGGTGGGCATTCTCAGGTCCCCTTGGATGCCCCCGGTCTCCGCCTGAGGTCAAGGACGTGCCTGTCTCTCCTGGGGGCAGACTCGCTGCGCGGTCGGCCTCAGAGAAGGAAGAGCAGGTGGGTGAGCTAGGCTTCCCTTCCCCGCGCTGGTACTTACATCTCATCCTCAAAGCAGATCTTGGCATACTTGTCCCTGCCACCCCCGCTGAGCAACCGGTAGGCATAGCTGTTTGCGGGGCATGGGGTCCAGTGGTCACATTTTTGCCTTTTCGGAGCTGGCGCTGTAACGAACAAGAGGACGAGAGTTAGCGTCACGCAGGATCTGTTAGATGGACCCCTTGCTTGAGCACACACGGCAGCTGTTCTGTCCCAGGACTTCACACCAGCAAGTCTCCCAGCAGCAGAGGGGAAAAAACTGGAAGACGGGAAGCTGTCTTAAAAGAGCAAACGTACAAATGGGAGGGGATGTTGACCGGGCGTCAGGATTTCACAAGAGCTGGGAATCGCTCCCTGGCTGCTCGCCATGCCGAGACCCTTGGACTGCAGTGCACAGTGGCTGCTATTCCAATTGAGAAAGATTCCCTGGGCCTAAGAGCGCTGCAGACCAAAGAGGCAGCACGTGGAGCACCTATTCGGCTCCCGCATTTACACAGCCTGAAACACACACACATGGTGACCGCCACCCTGGCCATGCCTGGTCCTCCCCTCCTCTCCCCCGAGCCTGAGGCTCTGAGCTTTTCTGCCTGGGCTGCTACGTCAGTGCTGGCAGGCCCAGGAGATGTTGCACGCGGCACCCCCATTTCACGGGGGTCAGCATCTGGGGAGGGCTGGGCACCTGGCTGAGGCGCCCGGCTGGCCCTGGGCTCCCCGACACCTCCCGCTGCTGGGTGCTGCACTGCCGTCCCCCGCTGTCTCCCCGCACCGCAGGTGTGGCTGCCCGTCGTCACCCACAGAACCCGCTGTCCCGTACTGCATTCAAACTGAAACCCTGAGTCTCCAGAAAAGAAAAAAATCAGAAAGTGAGCTCACTCTTCCAGTTGGACGGGGACGTGCTTGTTCTGTGGATCGCTGTGATTTTCTGATTAGCTAGACACACGGCCATAGAGGGGCTGGAAGGCCCAGCTGGAGGGAATCGGATGCAGACGTGCGCTGTGACGGCCAGCGAGTGCTGCAGTAAGTGGTTTGACTTTCCGGTGGTGCAAAAGGGACACGCATTCAGTAAAAATTGTCCTTCAAATTGTGAATTGTTACCCTCAGCCAAGCTGGTGACATGTATGACAGTGCGCTGGTGGCTCTGCTGCACCAGTCAGCCCCCAGATCCCAAGGGGAACCACTGACGTCACTACAGTGTTCGCTAAAGGAGACACTCAGCCCAGTTATAAAGTCGGTTTTGTGACAAAGGATTTTGCCCAACCGTAGGCTAACGTAGGTGCTCTGGCCACAGTTCAGGCGGGCAAAGCTAAGTTGTGACGTTCAGTTGGTTAGATAACTTTTCAGCTGATGATGTTTTCAACTTGAGGAGGGTTTATTGGGATGTGACCCTATTGTGAGTCGAGGAAGCTCTGCACTCAGTCTAGAGAGACCACTCTTGAAGTGGGCGCCACTCTGGTTCTCAGGCCACCTGCATTTCCCGTACCGTCGGTGACCCCTCCCCTGAGCAGGCACACAGACTCACTCACTGTCACGCGGACTGCCCTTGGAGAAGGACGTTATTTCCAGGCCCGCTGCCATCAGCACGATGCTGCAGAAGTGCCCTGGCTACGGATCCTCTCGACCCAGGTCCTCACTGAGCGCTGCAGACAGGTGTGCTGTGACCCGCAGGGGTGGCTGGTCTGATGCAGCCCCAGCCCCAGTGGAGCTCCAAGGATAAAACCGTGAGAACAGCAGGCACCTCCTGACCCCCATGGGATATGGCAGTTTGGAGACAGAATGACAGGAGATTAGCGGGGGAGGTAAGAGGGAAATCAGAAACAGTATTGTGCTTTGCTTTAAAGCCAGCTGAAAAAATAGAGGCAAACGGGGTCTGATAACGTCACGGTGCGCTGGAGAAAGGTCCCCACAGGGTGAAAGAGGCACGTGTCTTCCGAAGCCACGGCCAAGCATCACCCACGCTGCTTGTGAGCTGAACAGTTAAGAGCGACTCACAGGTGTGACTACCCTGCCTTCATCTTCCCCGCCACGAACCACGTGCTGTCTCCTGTGCCAGCGAAGCAGCCTGGTCAGTAAGTACGTGAAGCGACTCAGAAAGCTGAGAGAAGTTACACTTAGATGAGGAATTAAACTTCTGAACAACAGGGAAGGAGAGGGCAGCAGGGCAACAGAGTACCTCTTTGCAAAAATGTTGGGAAGATTTCGAAAATAATCTGTATTTTTTTGACTTAGCTGAAAGCTCTGCCTGCCAACATATCAAATAACAGTTTATATACTTAATATAATTTAAAGAACATTAAAATATATTTTATATTGTAAAAAGAGCAGTGAATGTTTCTTTTTTTAGGGAAGTGTAGCTGACTTACAATGTTGTGTTAGTTTCAGGCGTACAGCACAGTGATTCAGTCACACACATACATATGTGTGTGTGTGTGTGTGTGTGTATGTCACACATTCATTCCTTGCCCTTCTTTCTTTGGATCCGGCACCAACAGGCATTGTGAACCCTAAGCAATGATCTCCCCTCCATGATGGGTGCCCGAGACAGGGGCAGCAGACTCCAAACTGAGAACAGGTGGAAGGTAGGCAGAAGCAGGACGTTCTCTACGACCAGCTTGGCCAGAAGAGACAGGGGATGACCAGGTGGGACAGCTGGGCTGGGTTCTGACCCGAGATGTCCCATGTTCCTCCTCCTGCCAGTCAGAAGGATGAACCAGTCTTGGGGGCAGCTGGCGCCCTCTCTGCTCCTCCTGGCTGAGGCAGACCTGGGGGCCGGGGCCCAGGGACAGCAACAAGGTGGCCCGTCCCACTGGGCAAGCAAGGTCCTGAATGAGCCTCAGTCTGCCTGCCTCTCTTGCCCTCTGACCTCAGGACACTCACCTGAAGGCCTGACGCTGGAGTCTCCCTGCATGGCCATCACAGGGACCCCTCCCCTCCCCACTGCCTTCCTCCTCCCACGGGGATCTGGCTGTCCGTGTGGCAGCCAGCTCCCCTGGGTGCTGGGGTGGGGTGGAAGCAGGAGCCTGCGCCCTACTGGGAGCGAGGCTTCTGCTTGCAGAGGGCAGGCCTTCCGAACCCAGGGCCCCTGCAAAGTTCAGGTGCTGCTCACGAGGATACGTGCAGGTGGGGTTTCCAGCAGGCAGGTGACGGGTTTGCATCAGCTTCTCCAAGGAGGATGTGGCTCTAGTGGCAAGGGTGACATGGAGATGGTATTCGTGTTTTCTCACTGTCTGGGAACGGTCGAGTAACTCGTATGACATTTTTTAAAGGCTTTCTTACCTTTCCATCCATTTCCTAGAAGCACAAAATGTCATTACGTGAATGAAGAAAGATCGTATTCCTTATTCGGAGAGAGGGTGTCAGGGCAGATGTGTCTTCTGAGAAGACAGAGCTCTTTCGCACCTGCCTGCCTCTTCTCCTACTGCACTCCCTGAAGGCCACCTCCAGGCTCTCAGCACTTTTCCCGACATTCCTTCCCCAGATGAGAAGGTAACGCTCAGGTGGACAGAGGGATGCTGATGCCCCGGCCGGGGGACCGGCAGCCTCCTGCTCGGTGTCCTGCCTCCCTGTGTCCTGAAACACCTGAGCATCAGACGTCCTGACCGTCAGCATCGCCTCCGGCAGAGCGGGCCTCCTGCTGTGAACTTCTGTCTTAGAACCGACCCTCTTCCTGAGGAAGGTCAGCTTTTCTCGTACTTACATTTATCAAAACAAACACAGTGTCTTAGACGCCACCTGGACCCACAGGGTTTTTAATTTCCCGAAGCGGGGTTCAGGACTCTTTCTTTCCTAAATACTTCCTGATTTGGGAACTATCATCTCATTCACCCTTTAAATGGGCCAGATGATTCCAGAAACACCGTCTTGCCGTGTGCACCAGGTCGACAGGGATGATGACTGCATCGCAGCCATTTCAGTTCACACTTCAGTGTGAGGTTCAAGCCCAGGCCACACCCACAAAGAGTGCTCGTCCCTCTGTGGCCCAGGATCCTGTCTGGCTGGAGCCTCAGCGGTGCAGGTGGCGCAGCTCAGCGGCTCAGCAGCGCCCAGGTGGGGAAGTGCTGAATCCTCCCGCGGGCGCGGCGCTGACGGCAGACTGTGCGGCGAGGCGCTGAGCCCCTCCCGGGGCCCCTCCCCACGCCCCCGCCCCCGGGGAGAGTAGCACTGCTGCTCACATGCCTTCAGTGTGGGGCCTGGAAGCTGGCACCGTGTCACATGTTCAAGGCTGTGATCCTGGGTTCTACCAGGTGGAGTCGAAGCCCAGAGGTCACAGCATCACGATGCGGGAGTTTATTTCAGAATCGGAAAGAGCCCGTATGTAAATAGCACCCCCAACGATGGGGAACAACCCAAAGGCATCAGCGGCTAGCGAGTGGCGGGATTAGAACGAAGATGAGTGTTCCTGGCTTCCCGTCCGTGTTCCAGAAACAGCAGCGATTCCGCTGTTCTTCCATTTCATCCTGGATCAGAGTCCAGGCAGGTGACTCAACACGGCCAGTTCACTCGGTTTGATTTTGTCTCCCAAGACCTTCCGGGACAATGACGGAACGATGCGCGTCGGGAGAACGTGGAAGAACACGTGCGCGGCGCTCTCGGCCGCGCGCCCCGCCCTGTCCTTCCCTCCGCCGCCCGCGCTGTGAGCCCGGCTTCCAGTTAAACCCATTCCTTCACTCAGTCACAAGTCCTAACTACGCGAACACCTAATCCCCACGGGCCTGTGAAACAGCAGACACCGCCCGCAGCCCTGCAGGAACAGCGGTGACACGCGAGCAGGAGAGACAGGCCGTGAGAGAGTGAGGAGAAGGTCCCCGCGCCTGTGAGACGTGCCCTGTAGGAAACAGGCGAGAGCGGCTGAATGTGGTGAGAAGCGCCCCACAAGTCGACGAGAACAGAGCACAGCCTCTCAGAAAGGGCAAGTCACAGATGTGTAATTACAGGAGGGGGGGCCTGGGGGCAGAGGCCTAATGGCCTGGAGGCAGCTGCAGGCGGCCCTGGACGGCCACCCGCCCGCCCGTGGGTCCAGCAGGTTTGCACCCTGGCGCCCCGACAGCGGACTGTGCTCGGGATCAAGTCACACGGAGGCTGGAGTGAGGCCGCGCTCCCCCCCTCAGCTCTTCTGTGTTCCTCCTCCTGCTCGTCACAAAGAAGTACGGCCTGCCAGCCCTCCGCATCTTGGATTCAACCAACCAGGGATCGAAAGGATTCAAAAAGATATTCCAGAAAGGTCCGAAAGGAAACCTTGAATTTGCATCCTGCAGGCAACTGTTGACATAGCATTTACGTCGTATTAGGTATCGCAAGGAATCCAGACATGACAAGGTATGGAGAGGGCTGCTGAGAGAGTGAACTGTTGCGTTCCCATCACGAAAAATTCGTTTTTCTATTTCTTTAATTTTGTGTCTTTGTGAGATGCCAGCTGTTCACTCAACCTGTGATAATCATTTCATGATGTGTGCTTGTCACATCATGATGCTGTAAACCTTAAACATACACGGTGCTGTATGTCGATCATGTCTCAGTAAAACCGGAAGAAAAAAAGAAAAGAAAGTCTACGGGAGGATATGTGTTGGTGATGCAAATACTGTGCCGTTTTGTATAAGGGACTTGAGCACCCATGGATTTTGGTGCCCACGGGGGCCCTGGAGTCGGTTCCCCGGATATGGGCAATGACTATAGAAGTCTCAGGTCCCGCTTGCTCTTTCAAACTCATTGGAAACTTGAGAAATGCTTGTCCCAGCAGGGAGCTGCCACTTTACACAGGTCAGACTGGCGAACTCAGAAAGCTGGGACCTGCAGGTGTCGGTGAGGATGGTGGGAGAGGATGGCTGGAGACCGGAGCCCGCACACTGCCGGTGGGATGCAGACAACAGGCTGGTCTTGGAAAGGCGTCGGGTTCGACTTGGTCACCTTAAGCTGACACACACGCTGTGGCTAATAGTTCCACCCTGGATGCGCAAATCACATAGAAAACTTCCCCCAGGCCTGAGCGCATCTGTGCGGGTCCTGAGTCACGAGGGGAAAATGTGGGGCCTCGCCCCGGCAGGATGGGAGGAGAGGCACCCACAGCAAGACAGGGCCATAGGCATGGCACCGAGTGACACTGAGACACAGAACAAGGTTTACAACGGCCCGGAATGCAGGCCCGCAGAACAGAATGGTCAGGTCAGCAATTAACTATTCATCAGACAGTTCGGAGGGCTGGGGGAAAAGTCCGAGTGGGAGGCTGGATAAAAGGATAAGTAAATAAAATGAGGGAGGCCGGGGCCGGTGCGGGGATAGCTGGCCGGTCACCTCCACCACAGGCACCAGAGGTTCAGATGGGGGAGGGAGGGAGGGGGGAGGCCTCTGAGGAGGACGACGTGGGGATGCTGAGCCCTGCAGGGGGAGGGGACTGTGTTTCCATCCTTTTCCAGGGAGCACAGAACCTTCCAGGAAGTAGATGGGCTGAATGCGAGGCCTAGCCCCACCCCCACCCCCACCCCTATTAAGTATGAGGAATAGGAGACCTCAGAGAAAAGCCGGAGCAGCAGATTCCAGCAACCACCAGGGGCCCTGCTGAGGTCAGGCTGGGTCTGGAAAGCCGGCTGACTCAGCAAGTCTCTCCCATGAGCCAGGATTCAAAATCACGCGGCAATGGTGGGGAGGCAACATGTGACACAGGGACAGCGTGCATCCAAGGAGAGCTGGCCTGGCGGGCAAGTTAACCTTGGGAAATCTGAAGTCCGGACCTAAGGCCCCCACAGCTCTAGGGACTGGGCCACTTTAAGAGAATAGAGAGCACAGTGGAAAAAGCCAAACCTGGATAGAGGTGCGCCAGCCCGAGGAGGGGGCCCGGGTGGTCTTGCCCCGGAGCAGGGTGGGGGGGTGGCTGCGGGGTTCGGCGCTCCGAGCCTTGGTTTCTGAGGCTCATTTCACTCAGTGCGCAGTACACTGACCTCCCATCTCCTCCCAGCTCCTTTCTTTGCTTCTGATGCTGTCCCACCCGTTGGTCACCACCCGCAGCAGACTGGGGGACTGTGCAACTGAGAACAGCACGGCGCCGGGACAGGAGGAACTGAGCGCTTCCACAGCTCGCACTGACCTCGTTCCGAGGCGGGGAAAGCACATCCTTGCCTGCCTGTTCAGGACGCACAGGAGGAGCCCAGGAGGCAGCACCTGGACAAGGGGCACCTGTCCCTGGGAGTGTCCCCTCCAGTCACACTGCTGATGACAGCATGGCGTAGGCCTTGCGGCAAAGCCAGCCTAGCTCCGCGGACCATGCCTCCCCTTTAATCTCTTCTCCACCTGAGCACTAAACTACGAATCACTAGTCTCAACCGCAGACTCTGAGTCCACCAGACCCCCAATCAGCCCTGTGTCCCTCCAAAGTGGAGATGCCCTACAACCCAGCAGTCCCACTCCTGGGCATTTATCCAGAGGAACCTCTAATTCAAACAGACACCTGCACCCCGATGTTCACAGCAGCACTATTTACAATAGCCAAGACATGGAAGCAACCTAATTGTCCATGGACAGATGACTGGATAAAGGAGTTGTGGTGCATTTACACAATGGAATACTACTCAGCCCTAACAAAGAATATAACAATGTCATTTGCAGCAGCATGGATGGACCTAGAGATTTGCATACTGAGTGAAGTAAGCCAGAAAGAGAAAGAAAAATGCCATATAATATCACCTACATGTGGAATCTTAAAAAAAAAAAAGGTCACAAATGAACTTATTTACAAAAGAGAGGCAGACTCACAGACATAGGAAATAAACTCATTATTTACTGGAGGGGAAAGGAGGTGGGAAGGGATAAATTGGGAGTTTGGGATTAGCTTATACTACTACGTATAAAATAGACAAAAGGGTCCTACTGTATAGATTAAGGAACTATACTCAATGCACTGTAACACCCTATAATAAAAAGGAATATGAAAAGGAATATTTATATATTTTTATATATCTACATAAATGAATCACTACGCTGTACACCAGAAATTAACACAACATTGTAAATCAACTACGCTCCAATTAAAAGAAAAGTGGAGGTTCCAAGCCAGCTGGCCGGAACACAGCCGTCACGGCTGCCTCTGGCTACCACCTTTGGGTTCCAGATAACCTGATGTGCTTCAGTCACAGGGAGAGGGTGACAGCCTTCCAGGCCCATTCTGGTGGGAGTCAGAAACCACGTGAATGAGTCCTTCTAAAAAGACCAGCGACAGAGGCAGCTCCTAGAGGTAAGCCTGTATCCAGGACAGACTTCACGTTTTGTTCAAAATGGAGAAAATGAGAAAGTAGCCCTTTGAGGGCAAGTCTCATGCCCCCCACACGGGAGGTCTCCCCTGCAGCGCTGGGCCCCATGCACAGCCCTTATGCAACAATCTATCTGATTTAAGCAACTTCACTGTGAAAACCTTATTAAAACTGACACGACACACTTCAGTCACAGTCATTTCCTAGAAAGTTTTTTTTTTTCACTCATCACAGAAGGTAATTAAATCTGAAAAGGAATGGTGTTGACACATTTTTAAAATCATTATCAGGTTCTCTTTATTTGTGCAAATTAATTCTGTATAATTTATTTCTGTATTAAAAATATGCCAGCATACCTACTTACGAGACTTTGAAAAAAGGTACAGCTGACTATTTTAGGGCCCCACGCATTTTCCAATGCAATTTTTAATGGATCTTTTGTAATTTCACTTCATTCCCAGTCCCAACGCAGTTTTACTTAACGCATCCTGCACACGAAGTCTGTTTCCCTAACTCATGGTTTGCCCCGGGGTCTCCCAGGGGGACGAGGGGGTACCTAGCTTGGAATGGTGAGGGAACCACAGGAGAGGACCTTCCCTCCTCCTCGTCCTCCTCAGCCTCGTCAACACGAATGACCAGTCGGGCAGAGCAGAGGCCAGAGGCTCACCTCACCGCAGCAGCTGGGCTGAGACCTGACCGTGGTACTCACCTCTCAGGACGGGCCTCTCACCGATGCTCCGGATGCTGTAGATGGTGCTGGACAGGGGCACATCTGGAATGAGCTCTGCGAGCAGGTACCCGGAATACCAGGCGCACAGGGAGGCAAGGACGAGGAATGCTGCCTTCAGGGTGCCTGCGGACACACAAGACACGAGTGGGCTTTCCTGACCCAACCCTCCACCTTCCCGAGACAGTGCTCGGCACCAGTGTCCACAGGATGCTCTGAGGGGAAATCACCCTGGAGGCTGGCGGGCAAGGGCCCGGGGCCGCCTGATGGAGCCACGACGTCGGCTCATCGCTCCGAGGGCAGGCTTTTGAGATAAACCGGAGCAGGTAACGTGAACAGGATGTGAAGGCTCTCGAGGCCAAAGTTTCCCATTTGCCATTGTGCTGGGGCCCGGAGCTTCCTCAAATGCTCACGCCAAGGACTCATCAAGTGGCCTTGACACAGGCCTAAAAAGACAGAGGTGGCCCTTCCCTCTGCGAGGCCCAGGAAGCGCCTGGAAGCAGGTGGAAATTCTGTTTTGTCTGCTGCTGGGCGACCAGTGCTGGGGATGGTACCTGTGTCCTGGGAACACGCAACTGCCCCTGTGTCACTGGAAAAAGTTCCCCACCATCATCATCCTCAGAGACAAGCCTGCAGGGACACCAGAGGTTCCCCTGGCAGGACGTCCCTGGAGATTATCTGATTGATAGGCTTCCAGAATCTTCCTCTCAGTTCCTCAGGAAAGGCATTTACTCCTTCCTCGGTTATCGGAGGTCTAGGGGACAGTTCTGTCCCTTCATAGACAATCTGCTCCTGGATCTTTGGCATTTCACTCCCTACATAGTTCACAGATCAGGACTGTGCAGGATTCCCAACACTGCCGAGACGAAGGGATGGCCATAGGCCTGCAGGAAAGCGACCTCAAGATGTCCCCATTGGCATTTATGTGCTAACAGGTCCAGTCCTAAGAAATAAAAGGAAGGAAGGAAGGAAGGAGAACAAGGGGGAGGAGAGGGGATGGAAGGGGAGGGGAGGGTGACCCCACACCCTCTCAGGCCAAACATCTGGAAACAGTCATCCTCTAGAGTGGCCTCCAGGCTGCTCCTTCCACCCATGGCAGCTGTGCTGGGTAAGGCCTCCAAAGGCCTCCCCATTGCCTGCCCCAGGCCCCTGGATGACAGTCCCGCCCTGTCTGTGTCCTCCCCGGACGGCTCCTACGCTCCCGAGGGGCCCCCACCTCGCGGGCAGGCCCGGCCTTCCCTGCTGGCTTTCCCTGGCAGGGTGCATCCCGGACCTGTCCTCAGGATCCTAGATGAGGTCACCCAGACTGTCCTCTGGGTTCCTGACTATGACGTCCCCTTTCCAACCCCCATCAGCACCCTGGGAGGCCCCGCAGGGCCTCACATGTCACATGTCCCAGATGAGGCCCTAGATTCTCCCCGGCTCCCCAGATCTGTCCCTGCCCCGAGTCTCTCCCAGCTCAGCTGGACAGACAGGGCCAGGCACCAGAGACGAGGGCTTCGTCCTTGATCCCACACCCCACTCCTAGCCTTCAGTGGAGCCCATCAGCCAGTCTTGCTGGGGCGGCCTCCAAAATCAACCTCACCTCCACAGACTTCTCTCGGCCTCTACTGCCTCCAACTCCCCAGGCCACCACCACCCTAGCTTATCTCCTTCGCAGGTGGTGAAACCCCCACACCCAGGGGTGCTCCGTATGGAGCATTGATGTATCAAAAGGAGTATAATAAAGAGAACGTCTTGCAGGGGTAGGGTATAGCTCAGTGGGAGAGAGCATGCTTAGCATGCTCGAGGTCCAGGGTTCAATCCCCAGCACCTCCACTAAAAAAAAAGTTAAAAAAAAGAATACATGTGATCTTTATCCCACTTCCCCACGCAAAATACCTAAAACCCTGGAACTCCCTGATCAGGGGGTCTGCTGTCTTGGTTCATAAGGAGCCCCTTTCAGCCACACCAGGGTTTATGCTAACAAGGTAACTGGGTGCATCTTTGGATAGCTTCTGGGGAGGGGCTGGCCATGCTGGAAAGACCCAGTCTGTGACTGGGTCACATGGTCGGGGCTGACACATCATCCCCACCCCCGACCTCCAGGAGGGGGGAGGGAATGGAGCTGAGCTCAGTCACATGACCAGCGATGCACTAAGACCCCAGTGAAGCTCTGGAGGGCTTCCTGGTGGTGAGCACACTGATGTGGCAGGAGGTGATGTGCCCCGACACCAAGGGCGGGGCACAAACTCCCACTCCGGGACCCTCCCAGTTTCTGCCCCGTACGTCCCTTCATTTGGCTGGTCCTCCTGATTTGGATCCTTTCGAATAAAACTATAATTGTAAATATAGTAATGTCTGTAGTGTTTCTGTAAGTTGCTGGAGGAAATTATCAAACCCCCAGGAGGGGTGGGAACCCCCAGATTTGCAGCCAGCTTCTCAGAACCGTGGGCAGCTCCCGAGACCTGTGGCTGGCGTCGGAAGAGAGGGCAGCTCATGGAGGACGGGTCCCGTAACCCGTGGGCGCTGGCGCTGACTGTGTGGTCAGGTCAGAGCTGAACTGAATGGCTGGACATCCAGCTGGTGTCAGAGGCTCCGCGTCTTCCCACCCAGAGCCCTGAGCAGGCACCAGTGGGCGTTCCCTTGCTGCTTTTCTGAGTGCGCAGCCCCCCACCCTCCAGCACCCAGCCAGAGGTGCCCCCTCTCTCCGGGCAGTGATGCAACGCCAACCTGTCCGTCAGCCTGGCCGTGTTGAGCCCTGGATCTCAGCCCCCTCTTCCTTTCTAGCACCTAGAGGTTCCCCCTCACTGAACCCCCACTGGTTAAGCTTTGTCGGGTCCGTGTGTGCCGATGCACGGGCACTGGCTAGTTTGTTAGGCAATCATCCTGGTGGAATGGGATGCCTCCACCTCGCCTTGACCATTTGGTTGTTTTTCAAGTTCATGTGTCAACATCAATCATTTTTTTCTCTTTTACAAACCATGCAGTCTCTACGATTGTTAGGACATAACGCAGAGATGGCTTCCTGTTGCGAAATGCCTGAGACAATGTGGCCATTGCAGTTCCCAGGACAGAGGGACCTCTCCAAGCCAGAAGAAGCCACAGAAAAGACAGAAGCACAAAAGCAATGGATGAAGCAGGCGTGCTGTCCTGGGCTCCAGCTGTGCTGACCTGCTGCAGCTGCTGCCCTTTCCTGCTGTCTCTGTGTTTGAGTTTGTCCCTCTGCCTCTGGGGCGCCCTCGTCCACAGACCCCTGGCCATCTCTCTCTCCACTTCCAAGGACCCCAGCAGCTCTGGGGCCCCTCCTTGGTGCAGCCCATACAGGGACGCAGCATACCAGCCCCTCTTCTCGAGGTCTGCATCCACACTCCTAAGCCGGTGTGAGGGTCCAGTGATGTTCCAGGACACACTGTTGGACGCACGCTGACTGCGGGAAACAGGGATTCAGCATCCACAGAGTCTCAGGTCCCAAAGCAACAGCGCACTGTGCCCCGTGCCTCTGAGCACAGCCAAACTACTTTATCCAAGCGTCATATTTGAATAAGAAAATTCGCAAAGCAGAAATTATTCAGAAGACTTTCTAGACCCCATGTCACACGTGAGATCTTTAAGCAAAGAGCTGCTGTTTCAATGGGAAAAGACTGAAAGGGAGCATGGTGCCACCTCTCAGATGCCTTCCATTCCGCACGGAAGGGAGGCCCGCCTTCATCCCCAGGTGAACAAGGACAAGCAGGTAGAAGTGACAGAGAAGAAAATGAAGAGTGAATCAAAGCCACGCCTCCTGACAAGGACAGCCCTGGGCATTTTCTGGCTCCAAGAAAGGCTATGAAGTGTCCGTGCTCCAGGCGCAGGCGTCCGGAGGAAGGGAGCCTTGGAGCCAGAAGCACCTCAGGGTGGGGTGGGGGCAGACCCAGCAGCCCGCACGGGACCAGTTCATCCTGAGAAGGCAGGGTGCAGGCTGGCGGCGGACCCCGCACCCGGTGGGGGCGCAGGGGAGGATTCGTCTTGGGAAAGGTGGGAGCGCAGGGACTCGGCTAAGACAGCCCCGGGTGGGCCAGCCCTGGCAGGAGGGGCCCAGCAGCTTCCGACGTGGGGGAGGAGGGAGAGGAAGGACAGAGTCCAGGAACCATGCGGGATTATGTAACCAGGACCCGGCCTACTCTCGGAGAGTAATCAAGTCGCCATCAGCCCACAGACACCCCCTCCCAAGTGCTTCCACCCCGCGGGCACAGGTGAGAGAGCAAAGGCCAATTCTGAGCCCCGCAGGAGGTCGGGGACTTCCTCCTCGGAGGCCCTCCCGGAGGGCGCGCGTGTGTTCCCGCGGCCCGTGCGGACCTGTGTGCGCGTGCACATGTGTGTCCTACACTTACCCCGCCCTCAGAGCCTTGGGGGTCTGGGGATGGCCCGGACACTTCACTTCCACTGGAGTCCAAAGCAGTCTGAAAACCAGTAACACCAAGCCAGGCTGCATGTAAGTGGGGGATGGGCCCCTGAGTGCCCGCCCCTCCGCCCGGCAGCCCTGCAGAGGGCCGTCCTGGGCCCGTAAGAACACACACGGGGGGGGGGGGGATTTCCTTCAAGTAGCATGTAGGATGAGGAAGCTATTCGTCACTGGCACCCTCCCCCTGGGAGCCCAAATCTCGTCACCCTGGAGACAGCCACTCCTGCATCCCTCGTTCTTAAGAGGCTGGGGATGCTGAGGGGTGGCTGAGCCAGACTTGAGATGCAGCTGCTTTGTGGCTTCAGCTCTGCTGGCCTTAGTGTCCCCTGTCCTCACTGTCCAGGTGACGAAGTCTTTCTGGTAGTAAGCTGGGAAGTGCCACACCTGGACACAACACGTGATTTGCAAGGTAACCCACCTTTCAAAGTACACATGACAACACCCTCATTGTGAGGAATGGGGATGACAGCTGCCAGGAAGCTGCTCCCAGATGAAGGGCGGTGGCGGCTTAACAACTCCAGCCCTTCAGTCTGCTTGTCCCTCCTGTGAGCTGTGTCCCTACCTGGGGCAGATCCGGTGCAGGGGAATGCTGTTTCCACAAATGTCACCAAATCTTTAGCTCACAAAATCAAAAGGGACATGGCCCTGAGCTTCTGCGGGGCGGGGGGGGGGGGGGTTGTCACAATCAGACACACCTGGAGCAGTGCAAACCTGGTGTTACCTCAGAGCTTCGTGTGAAAGGGCTACATAGCTCACAAGTGAGTCACGAGGGCTGTGTGTGAAAAAGCTGCGGGAGGGGCGAAACGACCTGATAACTTTCAGCATCTTCCCACCGAGGAACCAGCAAAACCGTATCACAAGCATATAATGTAGGAATAACAAAAAAATTCTTCTAAAGTCATGGTAATGGAAGCCAGTGCCCCTGGGAGATGTCTTCTCCCAAGAAGAGATGTGTGTCCCCTACAACCCACACAGGGCGCCCCAAACAGTGCTGGTCACCCATAAATGGTTCTGTAGCAAACACCAGTATTTTACACAACAAAACAAAAATCTTCAACTTTGGGTCTCCTACACTTTGGGGACGAGCAGAAAAGACAGTGCTTAGAACGTTCTGCAGCGCGACCACACAGCCAGAAGGCCAGCCAGGAAGGATGAAGGTCACTAAGGCTAACAAACACCTCGCAGCAACGACCTGCCGCCACACAGAGGAAGTGACCTTGAAAGATGCCAAGAGAGCTTTCCATTTTGGAATTAAAAGTGTTTGCACAGTCTGCTGCCTTGCTCCAGGAGGAAGCCAGATTATAATCCGTCAGATTATACAAAGAAACAGACAAACCGTTCAAAAGGCAGTGTGTGCCTGTGGCGGGAGGTTCACCTGGACCCCACTGACAGCAGTGGAGGCGGGCAGGGAAGACAAGCCACCATCAGGAAGACAGGTACCGAGGGACGAAACGACTCTTGAAATAGTTGGGGATTTTCTCTCCACTTTCCTATTTGCCCCAAGAATCCAGAGACTCAAGTAGTTTGATAAAACGGAAGGAAAAAAAAAGCCTTATAAAAAGATGCTACCGGAACTGTTATAACAAGGGACAATGGGGCATTCCATGTCAAATAGTCCCCACATCTCACCCACCCACAGGCCAGTGACTTAAAAAGGTCTGTCTCACTGTCCCACACTTTTCACAATTTCCTGGGTTGGTCAGGTACCTGAGGCTAATGATCTCTGCCTCCAACTGGAGAAGCCACAGGTGGAGGCCACAGGTGCCTCTAACCAGCGCCTGGCAGCCCCCGTCCCTTCTCCACCCCCCATCCCCCCCTCCCCCCCCCCCCCCGCTGGCACCTGCACCTGGAGGAAGGCGCCCTCTCCCCTTGGGGCTCACCGGGTTCTGTTCCACCTGCGCTCACCCAACACCTACTTTCCAGGCCAAACGTCCCTCTCACTGACACCACCACCCCCAACCGCCACGCACGCAGCTAGGGCGGTGGGGACCGGTAGGAGGGCGGAGGAAAAACTTCCGCCAACTTGCCTGCCGCGTTCGCTTCCCGCATTCCTGATCACTGATCCAGGAGAAAACCCTGTCCGGGGGCGCCCCTACCTCTGGCTCAGTGTGGCGGGTCCCAGGAAGGGCGAGGGAGCCACTCTCCCCTGCCCAGGGGTCCCTTCCCTCCTCCCGCGGTGGAGTTCGCACTCACCGGCAGTCCCGGGGCGCATCTTCCAGGCGCGGCTGCGGGCCCTCCAGGCCCTTGGCCGCAGCTCCTGGCGGACCGGAGGGCGCCTCGCAAGGTCTGGGCGGAGGCCTGGGCGACACGCCCTCCAGGCTGGGCCGCAGCAGGGAGGGCTGGCGCGGGTAGGGCAGGTGCGTAGGTGCGGGCGGGGCGGGACAGGTGCGGGAGGGGCAGGGAGCTCAGGGTCTGCGGGATGCGCTCCCCAGTCTCCAGAGAGAAGGGGCGGGGTTTGCTTTGACGGGGAGGACACTGCCCCTTAATGTTTAGTGGCCCCAGGCCCCAATTTAATGTCTCACAAGGGAATTGCCTAAGATACGCGTATATCTCGAGCCTTTTAGACGTCAAAGCCGAGGCCCAGGGGAATGGAATCCAGGTTTCAAGTCCAGGTCCAGGGGCCACGGTTATAAGCCGCTTGGCTTCCTCCAGAACTCCCTGCCCACTGCAGTTTGCACAGCCCAGCAGGCGCTCTGCGTCTCACATCCTCCTTTACTCTGGGAATTGATTAGGGAAAATAGGACAGAAACCATGTCCTGGGCCCCAAAGTCAGGGTCACAGGCCTGCAGGTCCTTGGGTTTATAGGAGGCCAGGCTTGCCAGGGTTAGAGTCAAGCAGGTTTCTGAAGAAAGCTTCCGGGATGTCCCACCTGGGAAGAGGAACGGCTGCCCTCCTCCCGGCAGGGAGGCCTGCCTTCCCGGCATCCGTCTGGTTTTACAGCGCGTTGAACCTACTGCCGTCAAAGTGGCCCCAGGCTCCCAAGAGCAAGTTAAGGCTCCACGGGCAGTTGGTCACTTTTGTGGAGAAAGAGTTCCAGGGAGGCAGCGTCTGCAAAAGACAGTCCCCACCTCCAGAGTGTGCTGGCTCCCACAGTCCTGTTCCCTAAAGAAGCCAGGGGCTCAACTGCCACCGCCCTCCACCACCATCTTTGCCTCCTGAGAAGCTCCAGTGTGGGGTCACCCAGGGAGCCGGGGACAAGTGTCCTGTGGACAGTGTGGCTTTTTATTCCAGGCCACCGCCTGCCTGCTGGCCTTCAGATCGGGGAACAGAAGACAGGGGTCTCTGTTGGGACGTCCTCCCCAGGGCTCCAGGATGGTACCCAACCCGAGCGAGGAACGTTTCGGCTCAGATGCCTCTCTGAGCATCTCTCCAGCGATGCTGGCAGGCTAGTCCCCAGCTCTCCTTAACAGTGACACTAGACACACGAATCAGCTCATTGAAGGGGGTGTTGATTCCGCCCAAGAGCTCCACCTCTGTCTTTAGCTCACCTCACTTCAGAGATGGAGCGTTTATCTCTGGGTTCACTTTCATTGAAAAAAAAAGTGGTAAAAAAGTGCATAACATAAAATGTACCACCTTATACCAAATTTACAAAATTACATTTTAAGTGTACAGTTCAGTAAAGTTAAGTACATTCACCTTGTTGCACAACAGAACGCCGGAACGGTTTCATCTTGCAAAACGAAAACTCTGTTCCTAGTAATCAGCACCTCCCCCTTCCCCCGACCCCCAGCACCCGGCAGGCACCGTCCTACTTTCTGCTTCCAGACTTTGACTACTTTAGATCCCTCATATAGTGGAATCATACAGTATTTGTCTTTTTATGACTGGCTTATTTCACTTAGAATAACGTCCTCAGGTGCATCCATGTTGTAGCCTGACAGGATTTCAATCCTTTTTAAGGATGAAGAGTATTCCATTATATATATAGACCGTAGCCTGTTTATCCAGTCATCCCTTGATGAACACTTGGGCTGTTCCCACCGCTTAGCCAGTGTGAATAATGCTACTGTGAACGTGGGTGTGCAAATATCTCTTCGAGATCCTGTTTCCAGCTCTTCGGGGCATGCAGCAGAAGTGGAATTGCTGGATCATCAGGTAATTCTACTTTGAATTTTTTGAGGAATCACCATACTATTTTCCACAGTGGCTGCATCATTTTACACTCCTAATAATAGTGCATAAGTGTTTCAGTTTCTCCATATCCTCACAATGCATTACTTTCTGTTTGTTTTTTTGTTTTGCTTTGCTTTTAATTTAGAGCAGGAATCCTAAAGGACGTGAGGTGATACCTCGCTGTGATCTTATTTGCATTTCTCTACAGAACAGTGACAGTGAGCATCTTCTCACATGCTCGTTCGTCGTTTGTGTAGCATCTTCAGAGAAATGTCTATTCAGGCCTTTGGCCATTTATAAATCTGGCTGTTTCTGTTGTTGTTGAATTGCAGGAGTTCTTTATATATTCTGGATATTAATTCCTTATCAGATATATGGTTTACAAGCATTTCCCCACATGCCCTAATTTTCACCATGCTGTGTCCTTTAATGCACAGAAGTTTCTGTTTGATCCAGTTTTTGTTTGATTTATCTATTTCTGCTTTTGCTGCCTGTGCTTTTGGTGTCATAGCCAATAAATGGTTACCAAATCCAATGTCATGAAGCTTTTATACTACGTTTTCTTCTAGAAGTTTGAGGTCTTTAACTCATTTTGAGTTAATTTTTTGGTCCATGGCATTAGGTAAAGTTTCAACATCATTCTTTTGTATGTGGATATTCAGTTTTCTCAACACCATTTGTTGAAGAGACTGTTATTTCTCTGTCAAATGGTTTCAGCACCCTTGTGAAAAAAGTGCTTACTTTTTATCAAAGATAACTTGACCATATATTCGAGGAATTCTTTAGGGGCTCCCTAGTCTATTCCAGTGGCTGACATGTCCGTCTTTACACCAGTGCCACACTTTTCTGATTACTGCAGCTTTATAATTAAGTTTTGAAGCCAGGAAGTGTGAGCCTCCAACTTTGTTCTTCTTTTTCAAGATTGTTTTCGCTATTCAGAGTCCTCTCAGGTTCCATATGAACTTCAGGATGGACTTTTCTATTTCTGCAAAAAAAACCCCATGATATTTGATAGGAATTGCATTGAATCTGCAGATTGCCTTGAGTAGTACCCGTGACTTCACAATACTGCAGTTTCAGATCTCTGGCCCCTGGATGTCTTTTCATTTATTTGCACCTTCCTTCATTTCTTTCAGTTTTGTCGTTTTCAGTGCCTCCTTGGTTAGGTTGGGATTTGCTTTCATTTTGCTTCAATCCTCCTACATCCAGACCCCACTCCCTATTTTCACACGGTCCCTAAGAAACCTCCTCAGGTTCTCCTTAGCGACTCCCCTGGCCTGTAAAACACGACAGAAGTTCCATTTCTGGGGATCTATGCTAAGGGGTTTTTCAAAAGAGGAAATGCTGTGTACACTCAATAGTGAAAAAGGCAAAGAAATCTATGAGGGCAGCAAAAGCCAGAAGGACATTTAAACACAAATACATTCCTAGAAGTGAATTACTAAACCAAAGGGTACATGAATTCTGAATTCCAACAGATGTTCCCCACAGCTCTCCAGAGAAGTTATACCAGGTTACATGCCTGCTGGCAGCGTATGAGAACATTTGTCCGTACCCTTCCCAAAGTATTGTATTATCCAACTTTTTGATCTATACTATTCTTTTGTGGAAAAAAAAAAGCTTAGTATTGTTCTAATTGGTTCTCTCATTTAAGCAATCGCCTCAGCACACTTCCATAGGCTTAAAAGCCATTCGTGGTTTGTGTGTACATCTTTTTCTGGAAACTGTCTCGTCACATACATTGCCCATTTTTCTATTAGGTTGTTAGCATTTTTCTGGTTATAGTGGCTTTGAGACCTAATTTGTGGACTAGATAATACATTGATGTAGTTCAAATTTTACGAGTATACAAAGAGATGGATGGTGATAAATCTCCTGACCCCTGCATCTGTTTACCCAATAGAAAACCCAGGTTATCACTTTCTTGGGTGTCCTTCCGGAATTTCTTTGTACACATCCAGCTACAGCCAGGATGGGCCACGTGGACCGGCTCCCTGCAATAGCCGTTTCTTTTCCGCCTCTGTCAGGGCTCGCACACAGTGAGGGAACTTCTCACACAGGACGTTTCGTTTATGTGAAACGAGACAATAAACCCCTAGAAGAGGAACTGCCCGGCTTGTTTATTCATAATCCGGAGATTTTGCCAAAACAGACCCAGAAGTATGTTGTGCTCATTGACACCCCCCCTCCCCCTGCCTCGCCACCCCCTGGCAAAGTTTGTGCACGCTTGTTTCAAGGATAATTTTTACTACTTGGTTTTCACCTTCCTTCCTTCCTTCCTTAGGGAAAGTACCGCCACTGAAGGAGCGACTCCCTCTGAAACACACTCCACTGCAAAGCAAGCAAAATAGCAGGACTCTTGCAGATATGAATGTAGTATGAAGTACCCCGCCCGCGTTTTACACAGAAGGACATCTACTATACACATAGTTGTATAATTACTAAATTGTGTACTTTAGCTTTTCATAACTCCATATTAATTAGTTCCTTACCAAAGGCAATAAAAAATCTTTTTCCGTATTTGTTTTTGAGTGTGGAATTCCATCCCCACCCCAGGCAGTTTAAAAAATAATCTGATTTTCTTTCTTTCTTTCTTTTTTTTTAAAGTAGAGGTACTGGGGATTGACCCAGGACCTCGTGCATGCTAAATATGAGCTCTGCCTGCCCCCTGATTTTCTTTTTACAGCTTCTGAGTTTTGTTTTGCTTAGAACAGCCTTGGTCTCTTTCCCCATATTTTCTTACTTTTTAATTAAAATATTTGTTCCATCTATATTAAATGTTGATGGAAATCCAAACTTACTTTCCCCCAGCTGGCCAGCCAGTGATCCACCGTTTGTTGAATGATCGTCTTCCTCCATTGGTTTGAGACGCCCGCTCAGTGTTTCAAGTTTCATATGTACTTAAGATGATGTCTGGACTTCATAGTCTGTTCTCTCAGCCTTATTTCCTTCTGCTTAGGTACTTCCTAGTGACTTTTCCATGTTTACTTTCCACTTGAACTTTGGATTCCGCTGACTGTTCACGACAGCTCCTGCTCTCTAGCCATGGCGCCGGCGCCGCGGGACACACTCTGCTCTGGAGGTTGTGCTGGGAAATCTTTTTCAGCCTGCACCGCAGCCTAAAGGGAAGGTATCTGAACCATCTTACAAATGGCTCAGCCCTCCGAATGGCAAAGTGAAACATCAAATGTCGCACATTTCGTCAGTTAGAGATCCTAAAGGTTTCCAAGTGACTCCACACTGCGTCTCTGTGAATGTAACTGCTTGCTTAAATCACAGCAATAGGACCACTCCAGGGCCTCCTGATGGCAGTATTTTAATCGTCAGGAGCAGCCCTGCGTGCTGTCTGCGTGTACCCCATGCATGACCTGGCCTCCTAAGGTTAATTTTCCGTCTCAAAAATCTGCAGCACACAAAATGTGAAGACTCAAAAAGTTTTTTTACATAATTAGGTTTCACTTCTTAACAATTCAACCATTTTCCTTATTTATCATTACAGCTGGGCACTAAATGTGTCGAAATGCCAGCAATTTCTGGAAACTAACTTCCCTTCTTCTCCTGCCAGGGTGAGACCTCAGCAGCGTGTCTCCTGAACGTCGCTCCCCCTTTCTCTTTATGCGTTTGCTCTGCGTGAAGCTTTTTGCCTCCCCCCGCCCCGTTCACTGACTGTACGTTCAGCTCTGTCTAATCTGCTGGAAAACCTGTTCCTTGAGTTTGCTTTTGTTGTTGCTGTGTATTTTTTATTTCTGTAAGTTTTATTTAGTTCTTTTTCAAAACTGTTATATTACTTTTCACAGAATTCTGTTTCCTAAAGAGCAGAGGATGGTTGCAACCACTCCTTAATGTCGTGGGACCAAAACAAACTAGGTGTCTTTTTTTTTTTTCAATTCACACAAAAATTTTAGAGCAGTTTTGGTTCACAGAAAAATTGAGGGGAAGATACGGACATTTTGTCAGCCTCCCCCCTCATCAGTATCCCCACCAGACTGCTGTCTATGAGTCGATTTTTTTTAATAAGTTCATTTCTATTCCTTTTTTTAGATTCCACATATAAGTGATATTATATGATATTTGTCTTTCTCTGTCTGACTTACTTCACTTAGTATGAAAATCTCTAGGACCATCCATGTTGCTGCAAGGGCATTATTTCATTCTTTTTTATGGTTGACTAATATTCCATTGTATATACACACCACATCTTCTTTATCCAGTCATCTGTTGATGGACATTTAGGTTGCTTCCATGTCTTGGCTACTGTAAATAATGCTGCTGTGAACATTGGGGTGTAGGTGTCTTTTTACATTAGTTTTCATCTTTTCTGGATATATGCCAAGGAGTGGGATTGGTAGATCTTATGCTAACTCTATTTTTAATTTTTAAAGGATCTTCCATGCTGTTCTCTATAGTGGCTGCACCAATTTACATGCCTACCAAGAGTGCAAGAGGGTTCCCGTTTCTCCACACCCTCTCCAGCATTTATTATTTGTAGACTTTTTGATGATGGTTATTCTGACCTGTGTGAGGTGATAAGTCATTGTAGTTTTGATTTGCATTTCTTTAACAGTTAGTGATGTTGAGGATCTTTTAATGTACCTGTTGGCCTTCTGTATGTCTTCTTTGGAGAAATGTCTATTTAGGTCTTCTGCTCATTTTTGATTAGGTTGCTTTTTTTTTGATATTAAGCTGTATGAGCTATTTGTATATTTTGGAAATTAATCCCTTGTTGGTCACTTCATTATAAATATTTTCCTCCTTCCATAGTTTGTCTTTTTAGTTTGTTTATGGTTTCTTTTGCTGTGCAAAAGCTTTTAAGTGTAATTAGGTCTCATTTGTTTATTTTTGCTTTTATTTCCATTACTCTAGGAGACAGATCCAAAAAAATATTGCTGCACTTTATGTCAAAGAGTGTTCTGCCTATGTCTTCCTGTAGGAGTTTTTATAGTATTGTTACTGAGTCCAAACTCGTTCTGCTCACCACACAACAGGCCAATAAATCGGGAGACGAGGTGTTGGGGCAAGGAATAGTGACTTTATTTGGAAAGCCGGCAGACCAAAAAAATGGCAGGCTAATGTCTTGGAGAACCATCTTCCCCAAGTCAGAATACAGGCTCCTTTTATACAAAAAACAGGGGAGGGGGAGTGGTTGATTGTTGCAAACTTCTTGGTGTAGGAGCTTATCCTTCTTGCAGCTGTCCACGTGGGCCAGCTCATGGCGCTCCTGTAAAACCTCCAACAAAACAAATGCTATTCTCTGTTCTGCAACTTGTTATCTTTACGTGAGTGCAGAGCTAAGCCAGCAAGACTAAGCCTAGAAAACAGGGCACAGGGTTAAAGGCAAAGGAACAGATCTCGTATGGAGTCAGATTTGTTCTTTTCTATTACAGTATCTGGCCTTAGATTTAGGTCTTTAATCCATTTTGAGTTTATTTTTGTATATGATGTTACAGAATGTTCTAATTTCAGTCTTTTACAGGTAGCTGTCCGGTTTTCCCAGCACCATTTATTGAAGAGACTGTCTTTTCTCCATTGTATGTTCTTGCCTCCTTTGTCGTAGGTTAATTGACCATAAGGGCCTAGGCTTATTTCTGGGCTCTCTATCCTCTTCCATTGATCTCTGTGCTCGTTTTTGTGCCAATCCCGTACTGTACCACTTGGATTACTGTAGTTTTTATAGTATAGACTGACGCCAGGGAGCATTCCTCCAGCTCTGTTCTTCTTTCTCAAGATTGTTTTGGCTATGTGGGTCTTTTATGTTTCTAAATAAATTTTAAAATTATCTGTTCTAGTTCTGTGGGAAATGCCATTAGTGATTTGATAGGGATTACCTTGAATCTGTAGATTGCCTTGGGCAGTGTGCTTGTTTTAACAATATTGATTCTTCCAATCCAAGAACACAGTATATATTTCCATCTGTTTGTGTTTTCAGTTTCTTTTATCAGCATCTTATAGTTTTAGGTCTACAGGTCCTTTGCCTCCTTAGGTAGGTTTATTCCTAGGTATTTTATTCTTTTTGATGCAGTGGTAAATGGGATTGTTTCCTTAATTTCTCTTGCTGCTATGTGGCTGTTAGTGTATAAAAATGTGACAGATTTCTGTATATTAATTGTGTATCCTGCAACTTTACCAAATGCAATGATGAGCTCTAATAGTTTTCTGGTGGCGTCTTTAAGGTTTTCTATATACAGTGTCAGGTCATCTGTTCTTGCTGCTGAGCTTTAAGTCTCATCATATTTTGGATAACAGTCCTTTATCAGATTACTAAAGGTCTATGACTTGTCTTATTATTCTCTAGACATTGCCTTTTGCAGAGTAGATTTATTTAATTTTGATGAAGTCCAGCTTAGCAATTATTTCTTTCATGGAAGGTGCCTTTGGCGTTGCATCTAAAAAGGCATCACCATACCCAAGGCCATGTAGGGTTTCTTCTATGTTACCTTCTAGGAGTTTTATAGTTTTGAGTTAATTTTTGTAAAGAGTGTAAAGTTTGTGTCTGGATTCATTTTCTTTTTTTGCAGGTGAATGTCCAGTTGTTCCAGCAGCTCTTGTTGAAGAGACTGTCTCTGCTCCATTGTACTGCCTTTGTTCCTTTGTCAAGGGTCAGTTAACTATACTCAGGCAGGTCTGTTTCTGAGCTCTCTCTTCTGTTCCACTGATCTGTGTGTTTTTTCTTTTAGCACTGTCACACTGCCTCCACTACTGTAGTCTTACAGTAAGTATTGAAGCTGAGCAGTGACAGTCCTCCAACTTTGTTCTTTTCCCTGAGTATTGTGTTGGCTATTCTGGGTCTTTTGCTTCCACAAAATAAGGGTTTTGGACGGAACTGCACTGAATCTATAGATTAAGTTGGAAAGAAGTGACGTCTTTCTGTCTACAAACATAGACTATCTCTCCATTTATTTAGTTTTCTTTGATTTTCTTCATCAGAGTTCTGTAGTTTTCCTCATATAAATGTTGTACATATTTTGTTAGATTTCTCCTGAAGTATTTCATTTTGGGGTGTTAATTAAATGGTATTGTGTTCTTAATTTCAAATTCCACTCGTTCATTGCTGATATATAGAAAAATAATGGACTTTCACATCTGGTTAATAAACTTTGTATCACGCATCCTTGCTATAAACACTTAGTCCCAGGAGTGTTTTTTAATTGATTCTTTTGGATTTTCTATACAGATGATCATATCATCTGCAAACAAAGATAGTTTTATTTCTTCCTTCTCAATCTGTAAGCCTTTGATTTCTTTTTCTTGGCTTACTGAATAGCTAGAAAGTCCAGTACAGGAGTAGTGAGAGGGACCCCCTTGCCTCGTACTTGATCTTGGTGGAAAAGCCTTGAGTTTCTCACTGTTAAGTGTGATGTTGGCTGCAGGGTTTTTGCAGATATTCTCTATCAAGTTGAGCCCATTCCTCTCTATTCCTAGTTTACTGAAAGTGTTAATCATGAACTCTGTTGTGTGTGCGCTGGATTTTGTCAAATGCTTTTTCTGCATCTACTGACATGGCCGTGTGATTTTTCTTTTTTAGCCTGTTCATGTGATGGCTTATATTAATTGATGTTTGAATATTAACTCAGCCCTGCATAGCTAAGATGAAGCCCACTTGGTTGTGGAGTACAACTCTTTCTATACATTGTTGGATTCGATTTGCTAATGTTTTGTTGAACATTTTTGCATTTATATTCATGAGAGATATTGGTCTGTAGTTTTCTTTTCTTGTAATGTCTTTGTCTGGTTTTGGAAATAGAGTAATGATAGTCTTACAGAATGGGTTAGGAAGTATTTCCTCTATTTACACCTTTGAAAGAGTGTAGAGAATTTTTATAATTTATTCCTTAAATGTTTGACATAATTCACCAATGAACCCATTTGGGCCTGGAGCTTTCTGTTTGGGAAGGTTATTAATGATTGATTCAATTTCTTTAATGAATAAAGCCCTATTCAAACTGTCTATTTTTTCATGGGTAAGTTTTGGCAAATGTGTCTTTTAAGGAATTGGTCCATTTTATCTAGATTATAAAATTTGTGGGCATAGAGTCGGTCATAGTATTCCATTATTATCCTTTTAATGTCTGTGGGATCCGTAGTGGTGGCCTCAGTTTCATTTCTGATTATTGGTAATTCATGTCCTCTCTTGTCTTTTTCTTAGTTAGCCTGGCTAGAGGCTTAGAGATTTGTTAATCTTTTCAAGGAACCAGTTTTTGGTTTTATTGACTTTCTCTGTTGATTTCCTGTTTGCTATTTCATTGATTTCTGCTCTAACTCCTTCATTATTTCTTTCCTTCTACTTACTTTGAACTTTTTCTAGTTTCCTGAGGTAGAAACTTAGATTATTAACTTTAGATCTTTCTTCTTTTCTAACATATGCATTCAATGCTACACATGTTCCCTAAGCACTGTGTTGGCTATATTACACAAATTTGGATAAGTTGTGTTTTCATTTTCATTTGCTGCAAAATATTTTAAAATTTCTCTTGAGAATCCTCCTTCAACCCATGTGTTACTTAGAAGTATGTTGTTTAACTTCCATGTATTTTTGGATTTTCCAGTTATTTTTCTGTAACTGATTTCTGTTTAATTCCACTGTGGTCTGACAACAGATATTGTACAATTTCTGTTATTTGGAATTTGTTAAAGTGTATTTTATTGTCTGGAATGTGGTCTATCTTGGTGAATGTTTCACGTGAGCTTGAGAAGAATGCGTATTCTGCTGTTGTTTCCAATGAAGTTAACACATACTTGGCATACAATGCAGCAATTCCACCCCTGAGGCTAGCCCCTGGAAAACAAACCACATGCATTTAAGTTCTTAGTATCCACAGAAGGTTGCAGCCAAAACCGAGATACAAGCCAAAACCTATCAACAGGAGAACAGTTAAGCAGTTTGTGGTATAATCACAGGATAGAATACTACTCAGTGATTTAAAAAAAAAAGAATGCATTGCTGATAAATGCAACAACATGGCTAACTCGCAAAACCAATCTGCATACTGATTACATTTAGATGAAGATCAAGAGCAGATAAAACTAACCCGTGGTGACAAAAGATAGACTAGTGTTTTCTTCTGAGCACAGGAGTGGGAAGATACTCAGTGGGAAAGGCACGGGGGAGCTTATTGGTGCGATGGAGAAGTTCTTTACCTCTGTCTGAGCAGTTGGGTACACAAGAATCCTATGTAAAAAGTTATAGAGCTAAATGTGTATTCCACTGCATATATATCATACTTCAATAAACTATGTTATCAGAAAAAGAAAAACAAATGAGTAGCAAGGACAGAGCCAGATGGAGCCACTGGAACTCATTCACAGCTCAGTCTGGCCCACACAGCACACACAAGCTACCTTGTCAAGTGTCATTTCAGACCTGGAGTGGCTCCCTCTGAAGCCGGCCCTGGGTCCTGACTGGCTGCACACATTGTTTGGGGGGAGGTTGGAGGAAACAGTCCGTGGTCCCATCTCAGCCTGGGCACACTCGCTCCTACCCTATATCCTGCCCTTCCTTCAAGACCTTCCCCAAGCCTCTCCTCTCTGCCACATCCCCACCCCAACAACTGGCCCCCACAGGCTCTGGTTTCCCAAACTTTCCTGCAACCCTTAGCTCATACATAGGAGACTGGTCCACAGAACCATGGCATGGATGTGATTTGGGGTCATAAGTACCCATTCAGGTCAGTCATCATCACACGTGTGTGTACGCACACACACATATACGCAGGAGACCCAGCGTGTTTTGTTTTCCCTTACTGTTTTGTAAACTTAAGTGCTCACATCGTTTTTTTCTCCTTTCCTTAGTTTCACATACTGCATTCAACATACTTTTAAGTGTTAAAATTATTGGACTTAATTTTTTATTTCTTTTGTATCCTCTCACAGGACTTTGCAGTTAACGCCCATTCAATTTATACTATAGACCAGCAGTTCTGAAAGTGTGGTCAGGGGACCCACTGGAAAGTCCATGAGACCCTTCAGGGAGTTTGCAAGGTCAAAACTTATATATGGTAACATCAGTTGCCTTTTCCACTCTCATCCTCCCAGGAATGGACAGTAGAGTTTTCCATGGGATACTGACAAGTTCTGCATGACTCAGTGAATCAGCAATTTTCCAAATGATGGATACATAATGGTACCAAATCATGCAAGGGCAAGAGCCTTCCACACCAAAGTGCCAGGCAAACCAGTACGTTGTAATGTAACAGAGTAAGAAAAATTCACTTTCAGGTTCTACATTGCAACTAATCTTTAAAAAAAACTACGATCAGTCAAGTTTTGGCATAGTATCAAAGAAAAAGATCCACAATTATGTGGTAAGGATATTAACATACTCCACACTGTTTCAACCACATATCTATGTAAGGCCAGAGTTTACCAACCCGTCAACCAACACAACATATTGCAGCAGACTGAATGCACAAGGAGCTATGAGAACCCAGGTGTCTTCCGTTACGGATATTAAAGAGATTTGCAAAAGTGTAAAACAATGCCATTCTTTTCATGAGCCACTTTTTTTTTTTTGGAAAGTAAAATTTTTCATAAAAATATTGATGTTAACACGTAATGGGTGTAGTGTTATTTTAAAATGAATTAATGAATATTTAAATTTTGTCTCCTTTTTAATTTCAAAGGCATAACCTACAGAAACAAAAACTCTTCTGGGTTCTGGGTCACTTTTGTAAGGTACAGTGGGGTCCTGAGATGCAGAAGTCTGAGGACTGCTGCTTTAGACTGTCTGACTAAAATACTGGGCAGACCCTTTAGAAATGAAAGCTGGATTCGAGTCAGACAGCTGGGGTTTCGGTCAATATTCTACACTGCACTAGTGGATGTGGAGCAACTTATTTGATACCCTTGAACCTCCCGGTTTTATTTTGCATCTGTGAAATGGGAAGAATGACATTATTTTCAGAGCTGCTGAGATTACATGAGCTAAGGCATGGGATGTACCAGCAGGGACAAGCTGCAGCCAGTAGGAACTCGGACGTTTCATTATTTGTGCACACCGCCCTCGTCCTGTAAGGCTTGGAGGCAGCGGAGACTCTTCTGAGTTGGGGGGGAAGTTCAGAATCCTGGTCAGCTGGCCAATTGTAAGGACAGCAAAGGCTCTCCACGCCCTGTACACATCTTGGGAAGGCCACTGGATTATGGAAGGGCTGACCTTTCAGAGCTCTTCCAGTCTTGGGGGATGAAGTGTCCACCTTTTGAGGAGCCAGAAGCCCAAATGGAGCAGCTCTGCTGAGAGCAGTACAGGCCTTAGTTCAATCCAATTCAATGAGCTAAATGTTTATTAAGCACCTACTAGATGCCAGACACTGTTGAAGCCCAAAGATGCATCAGGGAACAAAACTGACAAAGACCTGGGTCTTGGGCAGCTCACCTTGGTGAAAGTTATGAACAGTGAAGCTGAGGTGGGAAGCCCCATGAAAAAGACCAGCAGGACCCCCAGGCAGGGCCACTACTCTCCTGCCAGCACCATCCAGTTCCCTGGCCCGACGGCATTATCTCGCTTTTTGCCTCTGAAATGGCTCACTTCTAGGAAAGCAAAACTTATCCCTATGATTCTGTTGGTTCCCTGAGTTAACCCCTGATTAGTCCATTTGTAGCACCTCATTTGCATGAAGCTCACTCCTGATTGGCCCATTTCTACAAAGCTCATTCCTAAATAGTCAACTTTATTACACCTTATTTGCATCTGATGTTGCAAAGTCTAGACTGGCAGCCTATAAAAGCCTGTGTAAACCTACAGACTGGGTCCAGAGCTTAGAGTTAACTCCACTGGGCCCGCTGGCGTAATAAACCTGAGTTCTCCAACCCTCCGTGTGCTGCTTGGTCTCTTGCCTGGATTCAGGTTGCTGTCACAACTGAGCTGTAACACTGAGCTGTAGTACACTTTGCTGCAACAAAGCGGCACCCTAGGGTCCTTGGGAGGACCAACCTGCAGACAGGAGCACAACCAATGCAAAACTCTTGGCAATCAAGAGGGGCTGATGGAGTTCGTACAGTGCCCTTAAAGCTTCTGTGCATGGGGTCGTTCGTTGCCGTGGGGAGGCCCTGGTGACACTGGGGTGCTGGGGTCAGGGATCCTGGGTGATGGCTAGCAGGACATCTAGCTGCTTTGGAGAGAGACTAGGGAGGGAGCAGGAAGAAGCCTGAGGCTGGAAACGTACCTCTTGGGTGAAAACTTTCAACTCTTCCTGAATCTTAACTTTGTAACTGAGCAGGACCCTACTGTCATCGGTGGCCCATATGGTATTTATAACTGCTTAACTGTGTAATAATTTAAAAGTTTCTTCTCATGCTTCTGCTGACCAGGATTGGGCTGGAGAGGAGGGGGGAACTCGGGTGATCCGCCCAACTCCCCTCATTTTGCTCTTGACCCCTCAGAGACAGCAGTTGGTGTTCTTTGCCTCTTGCTCCCCAACTGTGCCTGTCTGCAGTTATTTTTAGCTCCTGATGGTTTCTTTGTATTCTGTTGTCCTGGCCTGTGCAGACACTGCAGCAAGAGGGCTCAGGCCTCAGCCTGCCTAAAATGCCAGAAGCATTCATCAACCTGACTTTAAACTGCACACACTTTTTTCTAGAGCACTTTTCCACAGACTGTTTTCCTGAGTACTTCTGTTCTAAGCACAAGAGTATTAGAAGAGTCCCAAAGCTGGAGGTGAACATCATACCCAGCACAAGGAAGGGGACCCCTGCGCCTGCAAAAACCAGATCAACTTTGCAGCAAGTTGTTACCCTGTATATGATCTCTATGGAAACGGGCGCTGCCTCTTGAACTCTTACTGTAATCCCCCTACCTTCTCTCCCCAGCAGACTCAGAGTCTTAGAGGCACTCACCGACCTCCTTTGCCTGGCAAGGAAATAAAGCTGCCTTCCCTACTCCATCCAAAACTCTGTCCTCGAGTCCAGTAAGCAGGGTCCAGAGGCTGTGTTTTGGCAACAACTCCGTTAGCAGTTTCCTGGTCCAGAACAGGTGGGGAGGAGAAGACACCGGAGCCTGTGAACTCTGGCTGGGCAGAAGGCACAGACATCTCCCGGGTCTGAAGCGGGCCAGAGAAGTTGCGAAAGGTGAGCCAAGAGTGTAAGCTAACCCTTCCGCCCTCCCTTCAGCTGCCATTCTGGGCTGGTTCCCTGTGTTCTGGGTCTCGACCTGGGTGGGTGGCAGTGCACATGTGGAGGTCCCACGCTGACTTGTGCCCACGGGTCGTTTCCCTAGAAGGACTGGTGGGCGAGTGGCCAGAGCAGCGCTTCCAAGCGTCTGAACTTGTCTCTGGCTTGGTTGTTTCTGTCTGTCAAGCTGTTACTTGCACACTGTTTCTTGGACAGTCTCCCTGAAGGCGCCAGATGCATTTGTGCACATGATCCATGATGCCCTTGGACTTTTCACTAGGGAAGGCTTTGCCTGCAGAAACCGAGTGCTGGGTCACACCCTTAGCTGCAGAAATCCACCTTGAAATAGTTAAGATGTTGGGAAAAGCCCATGTTTTGACCCTTGTAATTGTGATTGTGGATATTTTTGTCCTGAAGTCTAAAATGTTTTCCTTCGTGTTTCCAGCATCATCATTCTGACGTGGCCAGCACAGCGGGACAGGGAGACACTGAGGCAGAATTCACGCTTCGCAGGTGACTCATTTGTGGGGAGAAAAGCACGCGCTTTTCATGAACTCCAGTGACAGATACGGAAGTGAGAGAAGCACTCCGAGAGGAGGCTGGAGAAACTGTTGCTCCTTTGCCGGAAGGGAGGGCCCATTTGGAGACTTGAGATGAGGTTTTGGCCAATCAGTATTATGCTTTTCAGGGTCATCTAATTAGCTAGTCCTGGGCGTGGACAATGCTGTATGCTCCCCTGAGCAGTGTAGAATCCTGTGCTCAATGCCAGATCCCTGGTCACCCCTCTCGTAGAAGGAGGGAGGCAGCTGAAGTGAGGAGTTAGGACTCGCTAGGGGTACAATAGTAGCCCACAGACACTCAGCTAGACCCTGGGTCTCCCAGGTCCCAGACCCTGCAGTCGGGGCTCCTAGGTTCCTGGAGTGTCACACCCCCTTTCATAAAGATGTATCCAAGCAAAGGTTTCATAAAGATGTATCCAAGCCAAGGTCACCAGGTCCTCAAAGTGTGGAAGTATACCTGGGCCCACTGACCTCCCAGACTGCGTGACCCCTACACCCTGTCTCTCCCTCCTCGTCCTTCTGCCATCTGCTCACCAGTTCACCGCTTTACATACACATCTCGCCGGGAATCCAAGATGGGTGAGAAACAAAACCTAAAACCCAACCCCCAAACTCCTTGCCTTTGCTGCTGGTTTTCACTTTCTAAAACGATTTTTGCTGACTTCAATGGCTGAAATTTTCAGGAGGAAGAGCACGGAAGTTGGATCACACTGACCCAGACCTTCTAGTTCTTTCCCTTGGCAGCCGGGGGGTCTGGGGTATGAGTCAATGGGGGGGTCACAACGCCACTTCATCCAAACCCTCATGTCTGCCAAGGCTTTCAGAGAACAGTAGGGGTTCGCGGGGACTCTGATCCCGACGTGCTCGCCCTCCACCCCCAGGTGGGGTCGGGGACGCAGGTGGCGGCCAGCCAGGATGTCGTGGGTCAGGGCTGGGTGTTCGCACTCAAGGCCCTCAGGGGGCGAGCGCGGAGTGGGGCGCAGGTCTCCCACCCGCTGAGAAGGGCCGGGGGCTGGAAGTCCGACCCCTGCAGGGCATCCCCGATGTGAAGTGCTCCAACCTGAAACCAGCAGCACCGGCAACCCTCGGGCCCGTCCCGAGACCCCTTGGCGGGCCCCTCAGACCCTAAGGGTTTCCGCCTGCCTTCCTGGCGGTCTGCGTCCCAACCCACCCGGCCAGGCCAGGCCCCGACCCCGACCCCGACCCCGACCCCGACCCCAACTCCGCAGTCCCATCGGGACCCAACGCCGGCCAGACCCAGACTCCGCCCTGACCCGGACCCAGGTCCCGCCTGCCCTTCCTGATCCCGACCCCGGTCTCGGCCCCGCCCCGCGTCCCGCTCTGACCACGACTTTGCCCCTGACCGGGTCCCGCCCGGCCCCATCTCTGCGGACGGAGGGCTCAGACCCCGCGGAGATCCCGCCCCGATCCCCGCCCCGGAGCAGCGCCCTCTCACCCTGTGGCCGCTGCCGGTGTCGCCGCACGGGGAGCAGTCGGTGCCACCGCGCCCGCGCCATCCCGGCCGGAGCCAGCGCACGTGTGGCCGAGTCTACACCGCCTCTCCCGCCGCACTGGGGTGGCACCTCTAATTGACGCGGGCTTTCCCCCCTGGTGGACCCCAGGTGAAGCGAGGCAGCTCTGCACAGCCTTTCTTTCCCACGTCGCACATGCGTGTGAGTGTGGTGGTTTGTTCCCTCCAACCTTTCTTGCCCCCAACCCCCACGCCCCCCACCAGGTGTTCAACCCTCGGCTCCATCACTGCCTTTCCTGCCCCATCACGTGCCCCCTCCATGTGCCCCCTTGGGCCCATCACCATTTTTCCTGCTGGGTCGACCCCAGGAAGGCACAAGGAGCCCACAGCCGCCTTCCTAAGACAGCCCTTCCCCGTGGCCCCCTCCACTGCCTCAGCCTTCCTGGGGTTCTGCTTGCTCAACCAATGGAAGCTTCGTGTGATTCTCAGGGCAGCGTTCTAGAAGCTGCCCGGGAGTGTGTGAAAGGGCTGGACATTGGAAATGGCCTGTTTTGGGGTAGCCTGTGAGCCACCTCTGCCAGGAAGCCCCCTGTTTAGTGCCCTGGCTCCCCACTGGCCTATTTTTCAATGTGGGGCTAGGCTTCCCCACTGCTGTCCTCAGTTCCTTTATAACCTTGCTTCATGGAAGAAAGAGAAAGAGAAAGGAAGGAAGGGAGGGAGGGAAGGAGGGAGGAAGGAAGGAAAAGAAAGGGGAGGGGAGGGGAGGAAGGAACCCTAGTTGAAGTACTTTAGAAATAATTTCCATATTAAAATGTTTCTGTGAAACTGCTTCCCACCCTCCCCTCATTCTCCTTATCGTGCCCCCCTCCACTACTTCCATGTATGTGTTGTAAAGTGGGGTTCATGATGTCTTTGCCTGGCTCTCCCACCTGCTGGCCTGGAGATTGCTGGAAGGCAGGAATTGTGTGTTTTCTCTGTGTCCCCATGCCCAGCACAGGTGGGGTACCCAGGAAGCACTCAGAAATTAAATAAGTGTGGAATGGCTGCCTACTAAATGCAGAGCTGCGGAAAAGTCCTGGCTTCGCTTCGTTCAACTCCCACGGAGCATTTTAATTCCAGTGCAGCTGTATTAGTCAGCTGGGGCTGCTGTAACAAAATACCACAGATGGGGTGGGGGGCTTCAACAATAGATGTTTATATTCTTACGGTACTGAAGGCTGGAAGTCCAAGGTCAAGGTGCCTGCAGGCTGGTTCTTGGTGAGGTCTGTCTTCCAGGCTTGCAGACAGCTGTCATCTTGTGATAGAAAAGAACAAATCTGACTCCATACGAGATCTGTTCCTTTGCCTTTAACCCTGTGCCCTGTTTCCTAGGCTTAGTCTTGCTAGCTCTGCACTCACGTAAAGATAACAAGTTGCAGAACAGAGAATAGCATTTGTTTTGTTGGAGGTTTTGCAGGAGCGCCATGAGCTGGCGCACGTGGATGGCTGCAGGAACGATGAGCTCCTACACCAAGAAGTTTGCAACAATCAACCACTCCCCCTCCCCTGTTTTTTGTATAAAAGGAGCCTATATTCTGACTTAGGAAAGATGGCTCTCCAAGACGTTAGTCTGCCATCCTCTCAGTTTGCCGGCTGTCTGAATAAAGTCGCTATTCCTTGCCCCAAAAACTTGTCTCCTGATTTATTGGCCTGTCGTGTGGCGAGCAGAACGAGTTTGGACTCGGTAACAATCTCACTGTGTGCTCACATGGCCTTGTGTGTGTGTGTGTGAGAGGGAGAGAGGGATCATGTACATGCTCTTGTGTCTTCCTCTTCTGAGAACACTGAACCCATCAGGAGGGCCTCACCCTCCTGGCCTCATCTGGACCTAGTTACCCCCAGGGATCCCATCTCCAAATCCTGTCATCTGGCGGCTTAGGGCTTCACCATGGGAATATTGGGGGGGGGTGCATTCAGTCTCTAACAGCAGTGGCCAAGCAAGCCTAGGGTTACGTGACCCTCCAGGAGCTGGAAGGAGGCCTCTTCCAGGGAGCCTGTTCTCCGAGCCCTTATCTTGTAGATAAAGACATTGGGGACCGGCTTAAGTGCCTTGTCAGGGGCAGGGCTTCCGTATCTGTAAGGGACATATAAATCTTCTCTCTCTGAAGGCCTGCTCTTCAAGGCCCTCAGACTGGATTCAACCAGGAGTAATAATAAGCAGGTATTTTCGGAATGACATTTGATGCATTCAACAATGCTTTTGGCTCCTACCAGTAACTTGTGGCTGAGTCCAGGCCGCAAGATCAGGAAGAGGCGCTGGTGTCCAGGTCTCCTTTTATTCCAGTCCTCGGTGTTGACGGCTAAGGTGTGTTTGGTCAGCACAGGGCTTGGTTGGAGGAAAGCGGTTTTCTGAGAGAAATAGAAACACTAAAATCATTCCCACGGTTTGTTCTTGACCTCAGAGTGCGGAACAGAAGTCAGACTACCTGACGAGGAAAGCAAAGCAAAAACCCCTTGGTCGTGTTGCTTTGCAACGATCATGCCAGGGAACCTGGCTTACTCTGTTCGCATAATGGAAACGTCCCTTTTAGATGCGAGCCAAAAGCTGCTTTTCCCTCATAAAGTTGAACAGTGATCAGTAGAGTGGCAAGTAGTTAAATACAAGCACATGCACACGTGCACACGTGCACACGCATTTTTAAAAGGTGGCAATAAAAAATTTAAAGCCTTTTAAATAAAAATGTCTGCTTCTTTCTAAAGAGAGAAATGAGGAGTGTTCACTTTTTCTCTGACTCATGTTCACCTGATCTTTGCCCTCTCTCCCTTCCTTATTCCAGTATCTTAACAAAGCGGTGAGCGAATAAACAAACATTTGCTTTGGACCTGTTACTTTAATGACTTCGTTTTATAGCCACAAGCATCCGAAGAGGGTAGAATTGTTAGACCCACTTTACAGATGAGGCAGCTGAGGATCTGAGCAGCGTAGTGAGCTGTTCGGTGTCACACAGCTGGTGGGACTCCGGTGGCGGGCAGCATGACACGCCCTCCCCTCCAGGCTCCTCCAGGGAGTTTATCATCTGGTATTACGGTGATCTGCTCACGTTATTTGTGGACAGGAATTCTCTAAGACATGCTTATCAGCGACTATTTCTTGGCATATAGCACAATTTTTATGCCTTTTTAAGTAAATGAATGAATGAATGAATGAATGAACTCTATGGAAAGCGACGGAATGAGGGGAAGACTGCACTTGATCTGAGTTTATGAATTTTAGGTTCCAGTCTCAGCGCTGCCATTTTTCTAGCTAGTTCACCTGCCCCTCCTGGCTCTTAGTTTTCTCACCTGTTAAGATCACAGGATGATGGTGGTTGTTATTAACCATCCATTTTCATAAAGATGAAGTGCAGACTCCCCCGTTGTCCCTGTGGTGTTTGAAGCCAATAATGACAAAGGTAATGTCAAATGGCTTTTCTGGAAAGGGAGCAGAAGAGAGCCCCGGGCTGCTCTCCCGTGCACCAGGGTGGACTTGGAACCCCCCTCCTCTGTAGGCAGAGGGAGGCCCTCATACTAAGCAGACGACAAAAAGTGGTTTGTCCTCAGGCTGCTCCACACCTGTCAGCAGGTGTTAGAAAAAAATGTACACTAGCCAATCTGAAGTGTTGATGAAAGTAAACGCACTATAAGTTGAAAGTTACGTTTTATTTTACGGACTTTCTGAGGACTCCAGCCTGGGAGGCAGCCTCTCAGATCACTCTGAGGGACGGCTCCAAAGAGGCAAGGGAGGAGGCAGCATATATAGGAGTTTTTGCGACAAAGACCAGGTAGTCAGATCACTAAAAGGTTACTGCTAATTCAAGAAAACCAGACATCTCAAGTTAAGGAATTTAGCACTTTTCTATGTATGAGAAGGTGCAAAGGTCTGGGCCTCTGAAATCACTCCTTTGATGTGCACCTTAGCTGCCCAGGGCCCGTGTCCTGTTCTTCCCCATCCTGAGCCCCCTCAGGGGGCACTGCTGGGGGTGGCTGCAGAGGCCGGGCTGCCTGCTTGTCTGAGTCCTGAGTTCCTGCTCACTGTCCGGGTGGCGGTAGTGGCTGATGACCTGATGGCCTCAGCGTCCTTTGTTCACTGATATGGCTGCAATATTTTTAATTCACATAAGGAATGTAAAAGTACCCAAATACCAGCCCTCTTGCTCAGCCCACGATATCCACCGCCACAGCCGGCACTGCTGGAGGCCTCTGGGTCTCAGCTGGGGACCCACACTGGATCACAGGGCACATCTGAAAAGTACAGAACCAAGTCCTCACCCCTGAGATTCTAATATCATTGTCCAGAGACAGCCCAGGAACTGCCATTTTCAGAACGCTGGTGACTCCAGTATTTCGACAGACTTAGATCCTACTGAGCACGCAGGGTGTTTTCAGCCTGAAAACCGCTGATGTTTGGGGCCAGATCCGTCTTTGCTGCGGGGGCTGTCCTGTTCCTGGTGGGATAGTTGGCAACATCCCTGTTCTCTGTCCGCTATGGCCAGCGGCAGTGCCCCAGCTGTGACCACCACAAACATCTCCTTGGGAGGCAAAACTGCTCCTAGTTGAGAAGCACTGAATTTGATAATCAAGGATGGTGGGCGAGAGGCTACCATGGTATTTGACGCTCAGGGCGTGATTCCAGGACCTGCACCACCTGGAAGCTTGTTAGAACTTCAGACTTGCCCACCCTAAGTGGGCTCTTCATTTCACAAGGTCCTCAGTTCACATGAAGGGTTGAGAGCACCGCCAGGTCACCAGTGCATCTTTCCTCTGCAAGCACTTATTAACAGGGTCAGTTTATTAAATAGCAATTCACCATCTGCATCTAGACAACAAGCAATCAGAGCTGTGGTGTGTCAAGGTGACCAGGACCTTAGGAGGTCCTCTGAACCTCCCAGATGAAGACCCCGGGGTGGTCTGGTTTCTTTCAATAATAAGATTAGAAAAGAGTTTTATTTGAGCCAATCTGAGGACTAGCTCAGAAGCCCGCTTCCCAGATTCCACCGAGAAACCGCTCGGGAGAAGTAGGTTTCCAGCACAGGACTATGCCTTGTCAGAACAGAAAAACAGACCAGCACAGACACAGCAAGTCAGTGTGGCCTTGGCACCTGGGAAGGGAGTCTTGTCATCAAAGGAGGACCAGCACTGGCGTCCTGGGAAGAGGGGCATTTTATCATCATTTTTAACATGGACCTTCTTTACTTCTGGTCAATGTGCCCTTTTCTTTAATAATTAAAGCAGATGGACAGTGTATGATAGGTCACACGCAGGCTGTTTTAGTCAGCATCATGTATAAGCCAGAATGCCTTCCCCATATCTCAAAAAGTGAACATTTTTTTTTTTAATCAGCATCCTGGGGTGGTGGGGAGGTTTGTGGGAACTGACCGCGGTGGCGGGCGGTGATAACTGTATGAACTGTCACCTCCGCCTCCCCATCGCTCTCTCCTCCTCCCTGCCATTCCCGGCAGCAGGGAGCCCGCCTCCTCCGGCAGGATTTTAGGCATTTTCTTGTTAACTTGCTTATTACGTGGCGTGGAGTCCCCTCTCCACCAGGCTCCAAGTTCTGTGAGGACAGGCTCTCTGACACGTGCACCGTGGAGTCCCTGAGGCCTCGGCCAGGCCCTGGATCCCAGCCGTCACTCTCCCAGTGTTTGTTCAATGACTGGATAAATGAGTGAGCAAACAGATAAGCATCAGGTTTGTTTTAATGGTAACTGAAGGGAACGCCTATTTCTTCTTCCTCTCCTTCTGATGAGTTGATTCACTGTGTATTTACCTTCTTTTAAAAAAGCTACTTGGAGTTTCTGCAGTAAAGGAAGCCTCAAGAGGGAAGCCTCAGTCCTGCTGACCCTGGGGGTGGGGGGCTGTTGCTCAGATTCACTCTTTTTCAGAGAAGCTGCTTCTGTTAACACCTCTTATTTCCTCTTTTTCTTTTTCTTTTTTTTATTCGTGGTTAGTATTTTTTAGCAATAAAGAACTTTTTAAAAAATTAAGGTATGTACTTTTTTAGACATAATGCTTTTGTACACTTACTAGACTACAGTATAGTGTAAACTTTTGTATGCACTAGGAAACCAAAACAATGTGTGTGACTTGCTTTATTGCAATCTTTTTTTGTATATATACATTTTTATTGACGTATATAATTAGTTTACAATCCTGTGTCAGTTTCTGGTGTATAGCACAATGCCTCAGCCATAGACGAACATACATATATTCATTTTCATAAGGATCTCCTGTTTCTTCTAAGAGCTCAGCTTTAGCAAATGCATCCATTCATTCATTCATTCGGTGGAAGAACATCAGTTGAGTTACTACTGTCTGTCCGGCAACAGGCCAGGTGCTGGGACAGACAGTGAGCAATGGCACATCTGAGCTTGCGTGGTCAGGTGGCTGCCAGCATCCACATCTGGTGGAGAGGGGACTGTCAGGGGCCCCTGCCCACATCTGGTCACGTAACTGCTCCATGAAAACCTTATGAAGAGCAGGCCTGAGGCTCAGCATGTGAGTTCGTTTTATACAACGAGGGAAGCACAGGCCTGGCTGATAACTGAGGAAAGGCTGCTCATGTCAGGAAGCAGGCGGCGAGCCACCCAGGCTGCCACACGTGTGGCCCATGCACATGGCCTTCTCCCTCCTGGAGGGGCTAGAAGAGTTCAAAGCACTCTCCCTGCCAGGTCCACAGACGGGCGGGCGGGACTGGGCACCTGGGAGGGGCCGGGGGCACGGGTGGGCTCCCGGGAGGCCCACAGCAGCTCTCCAAGAGCGAAAACGACAGTTTTTGCCAAGCGCAGGTACAGAAATGGATCTGAACACAACACACCTAGGACGTTTGTGATTTTTACCGTTTGAGGATTCAAAATGCTTTAATGAGATTGTAAAAGGCATCGAGAAATACAAGCAAGCATCCATGCATTCACCGATCCAGAAATAGTACTATCTTCCCCAAGCCCACAGCAGCTGAACCCACTGCCTGCTCCCTGGCAGGTGACAGTCAGGCTGGGACCTGGGCCAGGCTAGTTAACACCATCACAGGGGGTGCTTGGTTTCAGCCCATCTTGGGGAGACCTGGAGGGCTTCCAGGAGGAGGTGAGGCTGGCTGGGGCCTGAAGGATGAGAGGGTGTTTACTGAAGGTGGGACTTGGAGGGGGGGAGTAATCTAGACCTTGCTAGTTCAGGAGCCCCGTGGGGCAGCACTGTATCACTGGGAGCTTGTTGGGGGCCCCATTCCAGTCCTACAGAATCAGAGCATGCATTTTAACAAGATCCTAGGTGATGTACGTGGACATTACTCTGAGAATCCCAGACCTAGAGAATTCTGTGCAAAGAATCTACAAACTCCTGGGAGCAAGACAGAGTCTGGGGCCAACATGGGACCCAGCATGAGGGCCTGTGAGTGAGGAATGAGAGAGGAGTTTGAAAACTTTTGCTCTGAGTCTACCTCCCTCCCTCCCTCCTCAGTGAGGCCAGCACGACTGGGATGTGAGTTTCCTGACTCTCATCCAGGCCAGTGTTCCATCTTCTTCTTCCTCCATTGCAGTGGTCCTGATACCGAAAGTGGAAGAGCTGCTCGCTGCTTTTTAAATCAAGAAGCAAAGAGGCAGTGTTGATAGAAAGGAAAATCATATTTAATCAGAATGCCAGCAACCTGGGGAGATGGTGGGCTTATGTCCCCAAAACCATCTCTGAAGATCCTGCTCAGCCGTGGAAGTTTTTAAAGGGAAAAGGGAAGTCATCATTGAGATGGAGTCAGAGTCAGCAGCCCCCCTTCCCCGGACGGCGTGCAAGGCTGTCAATTCTCTGTGAATTTTCTTTAGAGATGCTATCTCGTTCACACAGTTTGTTAGTGAGATTACCAAAGGGGAAGCTAGGGAAGAGATCTGGTCATTTGTTAAGTGCTTAATCATCATTTCTATTTCTTTGATCTTCAGAAAGACCAACAGGTTAGGCAAGGTATTGTGTGATTGGGTGAGTAGGGCCTGGGGGTCCCCAGTTTAAGGTTAGTTATAATATAGCTTTACTAATGGGACAAGAAAAGGGGTTTCCTGCTGGTTTCTTGCAAAGTGCTGCTTACAGTCCCTGTGTTTCCAGGGAATGAAATGCAATCAATAAACAGGGTATCGATGAAGAGAACACGGCCCTTCTTTCAGGGTTTGGTGTTCTGGGCCACGGGCGTGACTTTCAACTTGAATGTTTCTTCCTCAAAGATGCACAGAGTTCAGCTGACCCATTAAAGTGCCAATTCTCTGATGGCAGAGGAAACTTGAAATTCTGGTGAAAAGTGGACCAAAAAAAATGAAGCAATGTTTCACAAAACACGCGATACACAGAAGAGAAAAAAGTTAATCTTCGAAACACAGATGTCTCTATAGTTAGCAAGGATTTAACAAATAATAACACTAATGTGAGTCAGGTGACCAATTTCTCCCACTCTTGAGTGGAGTGGGAATTTGTTTTTGTTTTTTGTCTTTTTGAATTAAAAAAAAATCTGTATTGGGGGTGGGGGCAGGTAATTAGATTTAATTATTTATTTAATATTTATATTATTAATTAATTTTAAATGGCAGTACTGGGGATTGAACCCAGGACCTCGTGCATGCTAAGCATGTGTTCCCCCCTGGAGTGTGAACTTGAACAGCCTCCCTGGAAAAGAATCCAAATAAAGCCCTGACCTGACAGACTTCTGCTTCCTGTAACACAGGGATGCCCTCTGCTCCAGCCGTCTGATGAGGCGGTCAGAAGGCTCCAAGGAAATTAGCGAAAGCGCAGAGAGAACATGAAACATGAGTATGTCCTGACCCTAACGCTACTTAAACAATCAGAACATGATCTGGATGTTGTCATGGTTACTGTGGAGGCATCTGAGGTTCCTTCTCATTCACACTCTGCAGCCAACACAAATCATCGTCATGCTAGCGTGACTTAGAACTGTCTGGAACTGAGCTCCAGGCGGAGTCACCGTCCTCCGTACTTCAGGCGCTCAAGCCACATCGACTGAACACCTGCTGGATCAGCCCGCGGCAGCTGGCACCACCGGCATGTGTTCTGGCTGTCTGGAGTCTGTTGTGTGCCAGTTATTACACCATCTGATGGCTGTTCCAGGGACCGGAGAGTGGCAGGTGTGTCGTGGAAGAGGTGGATTCAGGTCAGACTAGGCTGGCCTTGAGTGCTTGCATTTGTACTTTTCTCTTGTGGCTGCCACGAGCCGTGGAAGTGTTTAAGCTGGGAGTGGTACAACCCCCAGGGGAGGTGGTTTCCGGATGGGAGCCGCTGAGGGCTAGGAGCTGAATTAGGGCACCAACTCAGCAGCCCAGAAGGCAGCTCCCTGGAGCAACCCTAGTGAGGGTGGGGGGATTGGAGCTCTGCGGGAGGGAGGACCAAAAGCAGTTTGGTGTAGGGAATGAAGGAAAGGGGACAGGACACAACTCAGGTTTCCCTCTCAAGCTGTGGGTGGGCGGGGTGCCGTCTACCCAGAGGGAGAACGAAATGAGAACTGGGTCAAGTGTGGAACAGGAAGGAAATGATGGGCACGGTTCTTTTTCAATAGTTTTTTTTTCACTATAAAAATATATATTTAGAAAGCAGAGATCTTTACAAGAATATTTTGTCACCTGTAGTTCTTTTGGAGATAGCTTCTTCAACTTTTTGGTGCATTTGTTTCCAGACTTTGATCTCTCTTTCTTTTCTTGATCCTTCTTTTCTTTAAAAAGATTTATTTAAATTGAAGTGTAGTTGATTTACAATGATGTGCTAGTTTCAGATATACAGCCAAATAATTCAGTTATACATATATATGGAAAAGAATCTGAAAAAGATTTATGTATAATCATTTTATATATAAGTTATATAATTATATTCTTTATAATATATTTACTTTATATATAATTATATATTATGTAATATAAATAATATGTAATTTATATTCTTTATTATATTTCTCTTGTATATAATTATATTACTATATATAGTATATAATATATATATAACATATATATATATATATATACACACATATTCTTTTTTGGATTCTTTTCCATTATGGATTATTAGAAGACACTGAATATAGTTCCCTGTGCTTTACCATAAGAACGCGTTGTTTACCCCATTTATGTACAGTCTTGTGTATCTGCTCATCTCAGACTCCTAGTTTATATCCCACTTCCCCTTTGGTAACCATAAATTTTCTTTCTATGTCTGTTTCTGCTTTGTAAATAACTTCATTTATATCATTTTTTAGGTTCCACCATTGATATCATATGCTATATTCTGTATGTGTTTGGATGTGTGTTTGTGTGGATGTGCATTTAAAAACACTGATCTCACTGCATAGACAGCTTATTTTTCTTTTAATATAATGTGATCATTTCCTGTCCTTTAAATAACTGAAATGCGGGCAGACCTCACTGTATTGCATTTCCCTTTATTGTATTTCATAGATGTTGTGCTTTTTACAAATTGAAGGTTTGTGGCAGCCCTGCATCCAGCAAGTCTGTAGGCACCATGCTTCCAATAGCATTTGCCTAGTTCCTGTCTCTGGATCATACTGATAATTCTCACAATGTTTCCAACTTTTTCATTATTATTATATTTGTCACGGAGACCTGTGATCAGTGATCTTTGATGCTACTACTACGACTCACTGAAGGCTCAGATGGTGGTTAAATAAAGCATTTTTAAATTAAGGAATGTATATTTCTAAGACTTAATGCTGTTGCATATTTAAGAGACTTAAGTGCAGTGTAACCATCACTTTTACATGCATAGGGAAGCTAGCAAATTTGTGTGACTCACCTCATTGTGCTATTCGCTTATTGCGGTGGCCTGGAACCAATCCTGCAACATCTCTGAGGTCCGGTTATATTTTTAATGGTTGCTAAGTATTCCACACTATGACTGTGTGAAAATTACTCTATTTCTTTCCTGTTGGATGTGTAGATCACTTCCATTTTTTCCACCTTGAATAACACAGCGATGAATATGTTTGTAATAAATTTTTATCCAAGTTTCAATTTAAAAAAGTTAAAAACATTAAATAGTCAAACTAAACATTTCCGTAGAAAAAACAAGTAAACAAAAAAAACCTTAAATAATATCAATAAATATATACAATAAAACCTGAAGGCTAGACTTCCAATATGAAGACATATAAATATTAGGGGAAGATAACAAACTCACTGGAGAAGATGACGTTCGAGCTGACCAAACTCAAGAAAGACCTGGAAGGAAAAGATGAAGTCATTCAAAGAAGCCCCAGAGAAAATAGATGCTCATGAAAACAATAATAGGAACACAGTTGACAGAAACGAGGCAAATAAAATTGTGTGGACATAAAGGAATATTTCTAAAATCCTATAAAAATGATAGCTATAGAAGGCAAGCAAAGCTTATCTAACATATGTATAATTTAAGTCCACATAAAAAGAAGGAGGGGCTAAAGCCATGAATCAGAATAAATATTGAACCTTCCTTGTGTAGGAAATTTGACCTCAAATGCTCAGCATGAGTCACATCCTAGTTACACGGCTTTAAAGATAAAGAAAGAATCCTTTGGACAGTTAAGGAAACAAAGTCAAGTCACTTAAAATAGGAGGTGGAGGGGCACATAAGTGGTTTCAGTTCCCTCAAAGCCAAGTTCAAAACCAGAAGGCAGTGCTGCCAGCCCCACAGGATGCTCAAGACCAGGAAGGGAAAATGAAGCTTTTAGACCTGGCCAGATCATTCTAACCAGCAAGGACTCAGGAAATACTGCTTCTCTAAGTCCTTTTGGAGAAAACCACTAGAAGAAAACTTTCACCAGTCAAGAGGCAAGTGGCGACATTCAGCCAAACATGGACCGGTGAACACCCAGAGCTGTGGGTGTTGGAGCTGCACGTAGGTTTTATAACTCCTGGGCGAGGCAGGGACGATGAACTAACAAACCTGAGAAGAGAAGCAGGAAGGAAGGTGAGAGGCGGAGGAAACGCACTGATTCTCATCTACAATGGCTGAGAGCCAAAGACTCAAATAAAGCTGCACAGCAACCGAAAGAAGTCCACACCTCCGTTACAGAGATGAGTACTGAGACTGGCAAATCAGGTCACGGCAGGGCTGGAGGAAGCGCTCAGCCCACCACTGCCCACCGAGGGGAGCTAATGCATGTTGTCTACAAATGTGACACTAGGGGAGCCCCCTCTGCCACCACACAGAGCCGTAATTATGAAGACAACCACTATACTGCAAGCGCATGCTATCCTGAATTAAAAAACTACACACATACACACAGAAAACAAAATAAAGCAAACCAAGCACACAGAGAAAAAGAAAAGTGGTACAAATGTCAACATGAATCCTATTAGTGAGACAGAGGCAAGACGGTCTTGTCATCGGAATGAATGTAAGGGGATTTAACTCATCTGTTTTAAAGATTTCCTGTAATTGGGCAGAAAAACTCCACTCTGAGTGATTCGGAAAAGTTGGAAATAAAGGGGTGGGCACGTCCCAGGAGGCTTATGCAAACAATTAAATGAAGTTTGAGGTCTTAATACGAGTCCAGGAGGAAGTTAGCCTTACTTGTTAAAGGGGCAGGCCCTAATGAATATGTAATATGATGTCTATGGATAAAGTAATTATTAGTGATAAAAGCAATGTTCACATCTTGACAGATAGGGAAGGCATTCTGGTTTATACATGAATTCACTTGAATCTGATGCTGAACAAAACAGCCTGTTTGTGGCCCATCAAACATGCACTGTCCATCGGCTTTTTAGTTATGAAAGAAAAGGGCAGCCACCCCCGGGGAGCCCGGCTGGACTCGCAGCCAGCACATGTGAGCTGGAACTCGCACGGACGTAGCAGACAGGGAGGCTCTAACAAAAGGTAACGTAGCTCTTCAGTAGCCAAGATGAAGTGTTTCTTTGACGTTCCCAAACTGAATTTTGCATCCACAAGTGAAATATAGCTGGCTTGATAAAACATCTTCTCAAAATTCTGGGCATGGGAGAGAAAAGCTCTCCTAGGAGGAAACTCAAAGCCAGAACCCTTACGCCATCCTGGAAATGCAAACACAGCCCACGGTGCATGAGACGACAGCTTTGGTTCAATTAGTAGAATCTAAAACAAACAAACAAACAAAAACAGCCTTTTAAAACTTAAGCAGGAAAACTATGAGGTCTCTGTGTCTATCCGGAAGTCTGTCCGTGTATATGTTGGGTATCTCCAGAAGATATTATCAATATGAATTTATAAATGAGCTCTATTTAATTGACTTAAAAGTAAGCGCTTACAAGTGAAATACTTCTACACGTAACAACAAAATGAATCCAAATGTTTAAAGGATCACATGGTCTAGGACTGATTTTTAATAAATGAAAACAAGCCTAAATTGTTGGTTTGATTAAGGCAGACATGTCTTTAGGATCTTCAACTTTAAATATAATATTTTTCTTGTTCCTAACTTTACTTAAAGCCAGTAAGTTCAATTTATCGCTGTTACGATATTTGTCAACAAGAAAATTAACTTGGAAGAACAAACAAAACCCAAAGTTAATGGAAGGACAGAAATCATAAAGATGAGAGCAGAAATAGAGACTAAAAACAATAAAAAAAAATCAGTGAAACTAAGATTTGGTTTGTTGAAAAGATACATAAAATTGATAAACCTTTAGCCAGACTCATCAGGAAAAAAAGGAAAGGGCTCAAATCAGTAAAATCAGAAATGAAAAAGGAGAAGTCACAACTGGCATCACAGAAAGACAAAGGATCGTAGAGACTGCTGCGAACAGCTGTAGGCCAAGAAAATGGGCAACCTGGAAGAAATGGACAAACTCCTAGAAAAGGTACAATCTCCCAAGACTCCAGCAGGAATTAATTAAAAAAAATATGAACAGACCAAAGACCAGTAATGAAACTGAATCAGTAACAACAGCAACAAAAACCCCGAGAAAGTCCAGGACCAGAGGGCGTCAAAGGTGAATTCCTCCAAACATTTAGGGAGGAGCTAACACCGCTCCTTCTCAACCTGCCCAAAACCTGGCATGGGAGGGAATGCGTCCAAACTCAGTCTATGAGGCCAGCATCACTCTACACAGCAAATGCTAAAGATGCCACCAAGAAACTGCTAGAGCTCACCAACGAATTAGGTAAAGTTGCAGGATACAAATCAGTACGCAGAAATCTTTTGCATTTCTATACACAGCGGTCAACTATCAGACAGAGAAATTAAGGAAACAGTCTATTTACAATCGCATCAAAAAGAACAAAATACCTATGAATATACGTATCTGAGGAGGTGAAGGAGAACTGGATAGACATTCTTCCAAAGAAGACACACAGATGGCCAACAGGTGCATGAAAAGATGCTCAACACCACTAATTATTAGAGAAATGCAAATCAAAACCACAATGAGATACCACTGAACAGCTGCTGGAATGGCTATTATCAAAAAGACCACAAGCCATAAATGTTGGTGAGGCTGTGGAGAACTGGGAACCCTCCTACACTGTTGGTGGGAATGTAAACTGGTGCAGCCGTTGTGGAAAACAGTATGGAGATTCCTTAAAAAACTAAAAGCAAAACTACCACATGATTCAGAAATTCCACTCCTGGATACATGACCCAAGACAACAAAAACCTTATTTTGAAACAGACGTGCACCCCCTTGTTCACAGCAGCACTGTTTACAACAGACAAGACGTATTTGGCCTTCACGAAAGTGGGTCATCGCAACCAGAAACGTGCTGTCCTCACGTTAATTAAATGGGCAAAATGGCGCCTTCGCTGTTCGTGGTTGCACTAACTATTTGATTAAACTCATGATGTCTGACTTTCTTACAGGGTTAAGTATATTTACAGGTGTACTGTAGGGACAGGGCGTGTGTGTATATACACACATTATATCTATGTTTGAATGCTGTTCCACCCGGAAAAGTGTGAAATCAAGTTCCCCACCACTACTGTCGCTGTAAAATGTGTTGTCCTAACTTGAACCATTTCTGAGTGAAAGGGGACCGTCATTAAAACGCAGGCTCACACAAGCACCACCAGGGTGTCCAGGGCCCCTGGGACCACGCTCTCTCTTGCTGTTCATGACCCAGAGTCAGGACGCAGGGCCGAGGGCAGCGGTCAGCTGACCTTCACCCCAGGCAGGCAGTGTCCTTCTCGCCTTGCTCAGGTCGTGGGACGGAGTCCCCTCCGGCGGCACGAGGGCCTGGACAGGAGAATACAAGAAAGTGGGATCAGAGGAGGACGATCTCTGGGGTGACGGGGACCCACCCTGGCAGAGTGAGAGGCTGGTTTGCCCTGGAGGCAGAGACTCAGAGGAAACAGGGAGTTCGAAGGATCATCTCTGGACCAGGGGACGGGTCGGATGCACAGGGTGAAGGACAGGGGCCGGTCACGAAGGGATCTCAGGGTCTGGGCTGAGCAAGGGGGTAGACCTGGGCCATCTGCTCTGCCAGGCCCTTGATGCCTCCAGGCTGTGCCCGGGCTGAGCCCCAGACAGACATGTCCCTGTCCCTTTGACTTCCCCTACGCCCACCCCGGGATCATCTAAGGATCCTTGTAAATCCGCCTGTTCCCAGCTTGGGCATCACCACCAGGACCAGTGAGGGTCAGACCAGCGAGAACCTAGGAGTCAGGATCTGCGTTGTAGCAAGTTATCCAGGGAACTCCTATGCCCCTTAGTGGGTGAAGAGCACTGGTGGTCACTCCTACCCCTCCTCAGTGCTCGGCTCAGGGCCACCTCCTCCAGGGAGCCCTCCCTGATGTTCCACCCACCCCAGTCTGCTGCAGGGACAGATGGAGAGCCGGGCAGGGCCCATCAGGGAGTGTCCAGGCCACACTCGTGGGCACCTGTGTCCCTGAGTCAGTCCCTTCCACGATGTGCACTTACTGGAGGAAACTGGGTTCATCTCATTCCCCACGGGGAGCCTCCCAGCAGCTTTGCTCAAGGGGCAAGTGCATCACACTCGGGAATCCCCACCCAGCACCCCAGCCCCTCCCCCCTGCCCAGGGAGTCCCTGCTGGGGAGCAGCTGGGGCGTGAGAACACAAAATTTGGGTGCAGCAACCACGCGGAGTCCAGATAGACACGTCCGACTCCACAGTCGGCCCCTCAGAGAAGCTGCTTTCCCAGGGGTCACCCTCCTGCTCCTGGAGACTCCCCAGGGCTCTCCTGCGGAGATGTCACCGCGTTAACTCAGTGCCCAAGGGCAGCAGGGTCACTAGAAGGTTCTGAGTCTCCTCAGTCCGCGCCCAATCCCGCAGCCGCCCAACACAGCCCCGCCGTCCCCCTCCTCCATCTCTGTGACAACCCCCTGTGCCAGCACCCAGGGCTCCACGCAGACCCCTGAGCGGCTCCCCCTCCCCGGCTCAGAGGACCCCAGTCCCCTCCTCCCGCCAGGCCCTCGGTGGGGGCGGGGACAGCGTGCCTGTTGCAGACCCTGGAGCCCCAGCCTCGGTCCCCCACCTCCTGCCCCCGCCCAGGACACAGCCCTCACCCCACGTTCTCCATCTGCACCCCCTGCAGGAGGCTGTCTAGGTGGCATCTGGGCTGAGCCTCAGGGACCTCTCCCTTTCTGAATGTCGGATTTAGGAAACGTGTATGTCTATGAAATTATATGCCTACAATTGTTTCTCTTTAATCACCTTTATTTTTGCAACTCTTACATTTCTGAGGTCTATGAAACAAACTAAAATTGTCTAGTATCTGCCTTGGTGTGTGTGTGTGTGTGTGTATATGTGTGTGTGTGTGTGTGTGTGTGTTTGTGTGTGTGTGTGTTTGGCATCAAAAGAAAACGTTTTTATTTTGACTGCATATATTTAGAAATGCTAAATGACAGACACTGTCTTAAACAACACAAGGAAGATGAAGAAGAAATGACAAAACAGGAAATAGTGGTTGCAAAATCTCCAAGTTTTCTCATCTATGAACTGACCTACTCCTGTGAATTTAGGACAAACTATAGATTGAGACTAAGCTAATAGGAATAATATGTAGTTTGAATGGGGTTGTCTTGCTTAAGTTTTTCTTCTTGTTCCGCTTCTTTTTTTTCCTTCATTAAATTTTTAAATTTTTATTTCTTTACTTAGCTTAGGTTTTCAAACCAACCAAAAATTTATTCGGGTCAATATCCAGGAGTTGCTGCTACCTTGTCAGCAGCAGCCTAATGCACAGAGAGTTCTCTGTCTCCAGCATCTCTACCAGGACAAGCTTCGAGGATGCTGTAGGTCACAGCAAACATTGAATTTCGAGCAGAATACAGCGCTGCAGACCACACTGCTCAGGGTCCGAGCGGGGGAGGCGGGCAGTAACGGGACGGCGGCTACACCGCTCCCCTCCCAGGAGACGCTGGGAACGACCAGCCCTGCCGCACACACCAGGGTCCCCCAGGGAAACAGCAGGGTCAGGCCTTCCCAAACCAGCAGCACAGCGGCCCCCAGGCTCTCCAGCATCAGTGGGGACGCGGGCCCCGGGGCAGGGAGCAGGCCCCCCGTGGCTGCCAGGGCCCCACAGCTCTGCCTCTGAGGCCAGGGTCCTCTGGGTCACAACTGACCGCTCAGAACCCTAAGGGGCGTTCCGTGTCCAGGTAAAGGGTCCCTGATGACCGGGCAGACCATCAATTGGGCCGGGAGAGGGGCGGCCAGGCAGGGTCTAGGGAGCGGTTCCCCGAACTTGGCTCTGGAGTTAGCGTGATGTCGCTTCCCCAGGCACCGGGGGAGGGGAGAAGCGCTGGTCCCAGCCTGGGCCCACAGGACACCCGGGGGGTCAGAGCAGGGCCAGGCCAGGACCCTTTCTGTGCACCAGGGCAGGTCCGACCGAGTGGGGGGCCCCGTCCCTGGGGGAGGCCGTTCTCCTGAGTGAAGGTTCCCTCCAGTGGGGAGGGCTGTGCCCCCACCCAGGGCCAGGGATGTGCTTCCCCTGAGGCTCCATCTCTGCTGTGGTGGGTGGCGTGGGAGATGGGGGTGGGGGAAGGGCGACCTAAGTGTTAGGAAGGGACCTGGAGTCCAGGCCCCGGCACTCGGGAGAAGTCAGTGGGAACGGGCAGGTGTGAGGGCTTCGTGGACTCAGCGCACCAGCAGGTCCCCGTTCATCCCAGGGCTCCCGGGAGGGCGCCTCTGCTCTGGGGGGCACAGACTCAGGTCGCCCCCTCATGGCCCTGCTGTCACCTGCACGTGCTTCTTAAGGAGGGTCTGGGCAGCAGACGGTGAGGGTGAGGCTTGCAGGTAGAGAGAGTGGCAGGCCCGCGGGCAGCTGCTCGGCCTTAGCGAGTCTGCACGGACTCAGTGATGTGGCTGCACATTTTGTCATAACTAGACACACACAGGAGTAACTACACACACACGTGTGGTAAATACACACACACACACACACACACAGCAGTGACTAGATGTGCACCGTGTTTCCTCAGAGGCGTCTCATCCCCCTGGAGACGCAGCTGGGGTTGACCCGTCCATACTGTGAATTTCAGGTCCTTGTATCTGGTCACAATTCCTTCTGCTCTGGTTTATCATTGCTCCTAACCTCCATTTCTTTCCAGAAGTCCCTTTGGGGCGCTCGTCCCTGCAGGAACACGTCCCATGTTCGGTCTTGTTTGACTCAGAATCGTCCCCATTCTCCCGCCTTCTCTGAGGAATCTCTACCCGGGTCAGTGGTTTCCCTTCACCCTGGCCCGCATCTCCCTGGTACAGAGAAGAGCTTTAGGGTTTTGCCTTTTTACTCCTGACCGCATGGAGGCCTCACGGCCGGTTCCAACGATGTTTCTGTCAGTATGTTTTGGACAAGTATTTAAGGAGCACCTCCGACGTGCAGGGACAGGGTGGGGACGGGTCAGACCCGGGGCCCGCCTCCCACGGAGTTGAGTCTCCTGGGGACAGGTTGGCGCAGGCAGGAAGTCCCCACCGGGTCTGATTCGGGCAAGGGGGTGGGATCGACAGGCAACACGGCTATGAGAGGCTGAGCAGCGGCCCCAAGGACACCTCTCAGTCCCTGGAACCTGATCCCCCCGCCCCTCCAACACACACACACACACACACACACACACACACACACACACACAGGGACGTCAGGGCCGTAGGAACGAAGGGCTGTGAGGGGAGCAGCCTCCGCTGGACTGTCCGGGGGGCCCGAGCAGAGCCACGTGTGTCCTGTGGGGAGACGTGGAAGGAGGCCGACACACGTTGGGGAGGCACTGCGAAGACGGAGCAGAGGGATCTGCAGATACTGGTCTTGAAGGCAGAGTGACATCGGCCCCCAGAGCAGGACGAGACATGGTGGGTTCCTGCCTGGAGCACCTGAACGAGCAGGGCCCTGCACGCACCTTGGTTTCAGCCAGCGATGCTGATGCTTAGCTCCTGGGCTCCAGGCAATGAAAGAATGAAATTCTGTGACTCGAAGCCACCAAGTTTGGGGTCATTACTTAGAGCAGCCACTGGAAAGTAGAGTGGTGGGGTATCGAGTCAGCAGCCAGGGGTGAGGGTGATGGTTCTTTCCAGAGACTGTGATCAGGGCCTCTCGCTGCTCAGACTTGAGGTTGAGGAGGAGGAGGGGCGGGGGAGGGGGAGCTGAAGCCGTCTCTGTGGGGCGAGTTCATCAAGTGACAGGCCTGCCTCCCCCCATCATTCTCTCCACTATGCAGGGGAGTCCAGGGACTAGAAGGCGCTGGGAGAAGGAGCTGGAGGGTGGAAAACCTGCGTTTTAGCCCAGGCCTGGTCACTAACCAGCAGATGCTCCACATCTGGGAGCCTCAACTTCTGCACCTGTGGAATGGGCACATCTCCCTGGCCCAGGGACCCGGACACGTGGGAGCATCCCCAGGCCTGCTGGGAGGACACCTGGGTGGCGCCGTGTGCAGAGTTGTTCTGGTCCTTGACTTGCACCACCTCCACCTGTGTCTCGTCCTCCTGAAGCCACGCTGTGAGGCCTGGAGAGAAAGCCTCTGTCCAGGACCCAGATCCACCCCGTTTGGCTTCGACTCACGTGAGTGTGTGAGGGGCCGCAGCAGAACCAACCCCACCCTGGTCCCCAGGCCCCCAATTCTCCATTCTGAGTCTCTTCCCTGCCCCCAGCCAGGCTGTTCCCAGCTCTCCCGGCCCACCCCCTTCACTCCATCCGCAAACATTTGCTGGATGTCTCCTCAGTAGGACCAGACATAAGGTGAAGTGAGAACAGACGGGAAGCCTGCTCCAGGCAGCAGCAGCCCCGTGGGGAGACACGCATTAGACCATGTCACCTGGAGGATGTGTCCTTACCCACTGAGGTGCCGGCTGGGGGAAAGGCTACATCCCATGGGAGCCGAGGCCACAGCAGCTGAGCTCGATGTGGGATCAGGGAAGGCCCCCCAGGACCTGAGTTTCCAGTGGAGATGTGAAGTCTAAATGGGCAGGAAGGGGACAGGAGGCCCGGCAGGGACAAAGGCTCCCCGGCAGGAGGGATCTCCACCCCTGGAGGAGTTGGAGGGACCTGACCAGGCGGCTGGGGTGCATAAAGGGAGGGGAGTGGGTGCCAGAAGGAGCTGGAGGGAGGGCAGAGTCTGGAGCTGGACACTGGGCAGAGCCGGGGCAGAGAGAGGACAGGTGTGACTCAGACGAGAAGCCACAGGTTTCAGTGGGGACATGGACTGAAGGAAGTCTGGGGTGTGCAGAGACCAGCTACTCTGAGGGGGCCCACCAGGGGACCCCAGGAGCTGGGATGAGGCGGGAGAGAGACCAGGAATCTGCCAGGTTCAGAAGGTGCTCAGGGCTTCTGAACACCATGGATTAGAGTCAGAGAGAAACAGACAGAGACAGAGACACAGAGAGAGGTAGAGAGAGACTAGGAGAGACAGTGAGACAGAGACAGAGAGACACAGAGAGAGACAGAGGGCAGGAAGAGGACCCGAGTCCTGGCTTCAGCAGCGAGCCCACAAGTGCTGGCTCTGGGGCTGGGCGCGGGGAGCAGAGGAGGAAGTCCTCTGAGGTCTGGGAGTGACATTCACCTGGAAGGTCCTGAGTGTCTCCAGGGTGGCTCTGAGGTGTTCAGTGCAGACATTGCCCAGGCGGCTGGATTTATGGGTCTGGAAAGTCCTGGGAGAATTCCGAGCTGGAGACAAGAGTGTGGAAGGCCTGGGCATGAAAGGACAGAGCATGAGGAAAGGGGCTGCTCGAGCCCTCCGGGGCTGGTCCCTGCCTCACCTGCAATCAGAACCCGCCGGCTGTGGCCCCATCCCCTTGGTAGAGAGCCGTCCCCTACTCTCCACACCGTGAGGGTCACAGCCTCTTTCCAGAGCTGACCAGGGACACTTTGCCTCCCACCTGGTTTGATCTCCCACACAGATCAGAGTAGACACATTTTCGTGTCCATATCTCTCTGGAGGGCTCCCTCCTGCCCTGGTCTCAGCTCTGTCTGTTGATCCTGGGCCCCTGCATGCCTGTCCCTCTGAGCACTTGTCTATACCTCCATGGCACCCATCCTAGACCAACCACCTGGATGCGTGTTTCCCCAGGACGCCTGCACTGACCTCTGCCTGCCCCCGCTCCGCTCCCCAGACTGTTCCCAGCACAGCACCAGGGCCATCTCTGTTCCCAGTCAGCTCCGGGGAAATCACCTCGGGAGTCTGCCAGCAGCTCCCACTTCAGCACAGGCGGGTCCCGAGGCCCAGCCAGGAGCCAGGGTCGACTGCCAGTGCCCATCTCCTCCTCCTCCACGGGCCTTACTTACTCTGCCAGATGCCCTGGCCTCCCCACACTGAACCCATCCCATCCCCAGGGCCTTTGCACATGCTGCTCTTTACCCTGATGTCCCCACAGCCCTGTCTTCACACCCTCAGCTCCAGTGTCACCTCCCAGAGAGCCCCCGGCCCACACGGGTTTGAGGATCCCCTTGTGTCTCGAAAACCCTCAGACAGTCTGGTTCGCACACACTCCTTTGAGACTCAGCCCAGGTATCACCATCAGAAACTCACACTGGGTGTTGCTGTTCCGACTTCTACTGGGAATCCCCAAGACTCCAAGCCAAACGTTCCCCATCATTCGTGTGCTGAAAACTGGAAAGCCGGCCAGCGACTCCTCACGCTTTCAGTACAAAGGGATCCCCTGGGTCGGTCGGACAGCAGATTCTGACTCGGTGACCTCCCGGCTGGGGCTCTGCACCTCTTCCTAGGACCCGAGATGTGGCGTCGCTGCTCCCAGCCCAGCTTCAGGGGTGGGGTCTGGACAAGCAGATGACCCTCGCCCACGCATCTGGGACACCCAGGGAGAGGCTGGGCCCCCACCCTCTCTTCCCACTGCTGGACGAGTCACTCCACCTGCCGAGCGTGGGGTCGGCAGCGCCCACTCTGCAGCACTCACTCCGCGGTTCACGGGAGGGGTGATCTGCGGCTGGACACGGGCGAGGGCTCAGTGGACATACTCCCGGGGCCCGCGTCTGGGGCCTGGGGCTGACCTCTAGCTCTCAGCACCGGCCGTGCCCGAAGGCCCTCCTGGCTGTGTGCTCCCACCCGCTGAGTCATCCAGCCCCTCTGCCCTGGCCCCGAACCTCCCCACCCAGACAGGCCCAACAGTGGTGCCTTCCTGGACCATCCCTCCCCGGGAACCTGCATGTTCACCTTGACTTTCTCCTGTCCCAGACCAGTCCAATCAGCCTTGGTGATGGCTGAGTGTGACCACAATGGCCTTACCCTACAGGGGGACCCTCTCTGTGCCCAGTTTGGCTGTAGCCCTTCCACACTGTAATCTGGCCCAGTCCTCACCAGGGTCCCGAGGGAGGGCTGTCCTCACCTCCTCCAGGATGGGGAGATGGAACTGAGAGCTGGGACCACCTTGCCGGGACCACGATGCTGTGGGGTGAGGGGGGAGGCAGGGTCCAGGCAGTGGGCAGTCGGCTAGTCCTGGGGCCTCTCCTCTCCACCAGCCATCGAGTCAGGGCCCAGCGAGCGAGGGCAGACGGGGGTGGGGTGAGGAGAAAGGACACGGTCCTGCCCTGAGGGTCTCCCAGGCCCAGCAGAGAGCACAGGACACACCGTCCTCCCTCAGGTGCACACGCGCCCCGACACGCACACACACTGGTCCACACTCACTTGTGAGCCCCGTGTGCTGGGCGCAGATGAGCGGGAGGTAGAGTCCGCTCAGAGACATGGGGCTTCTGTCCGGGGAGGGGATGGGGCAGGAAGAAGCAGCTCACGTGTGGGGACAGTGATAAAGGACGTGTTCCCATATGGAGGTGCAGCAGGGTGTTGTGGCTTATACATGAGTTACCTTGGATCTGAGGCTGAAAAAGCCTGTCTATGGCCCGTCAAACATGCGCTGTCCACCTCCTCTAATTATTACAGAAGAGGGTGCACTGACGAGAAGTAAAGAAGGTCCATGTTAAAAGTAAATATGAAACGCCCCTCTTCCCAGGACGCCAGTGCTGGCCTCCTTTGATAATAAGACCCCCTTCGCAGGTGCCGAGGCCACACTGACTCACCGTGCATGTGCTGGGCTGTTCTTTTTCACTTTGAAACGTTGAAGAACTGTAACGCTGACTTGTTGAATGCTCTTTGTTCTGACAAGACAGAAAACTGTGCTGGAAGCCCTGCTTCTCCGAAGCGGTTTCTGGGAGGAGCCTGGGAAGCGCGCTTCTGGGCTGGTCCTCAGTTTGGCTCAGATAAAGCCCTTTTCTATTCTTATTGTTGATTGTTTCTTATTTTCACTGACAGTAGCCATGTCTCCTGGGCAGATCAGATGGACTCTGTAGAACTAGACGGGTGTTCAGAGTAGGCTTTAGCTCCTGCATTGGTTTGCTGGGGCCCCCAGAATTAAACACCACGAGCTGGGCGGTGTGAACGACGGACATTTATTTTCTCACATTGTCGGAGGCCAGAAGTCAAGGTGAAGGTGCCAGCAGAGCTGGCTTCTCCTGAGGTCACTGTCCTCAGCCTGTGGGTGGCCAGCCTCTTGCTCGTTCTGTGCCCAGGTGCCCCAGGGCCATTTCCTCTGCTTGTGAAGAATGCCTCATGTTGGATCGGGCTCTCCCCAGGGCCCTCATCTTGTCTTTTTTTTCCCAAAGTAATATTCTCTTACTATGATTGCTATTTTACTTATAATTTTATCTGAAAGAACCAGCAAGCAAAATAGACAAGAAAATTCACAAATAGTAATAACAAAATAGTATTCTTTTTTTTAATTGAAGTATAGTCAGTTACATGTCAATTTCTGGTGTATAGCACCATGTCCCAGTCATGCATATACATACATAAATTCGTTTTCATATACTTCCTCATCTTGTCTTAATCACCTCTGTAAAGACCTCATCTCCAAAAACGGTTACGGTCTGAGGTGCTGGGGGGGTGGGACTTCGCCATATGAAATTTTGGGAGTGCACAACTTAGCCCTTGACAACTTCTTTTGGTCCATGAAAAATATGTTAAGAAGTAAAGATGTGAAAACCTATAGTGCGTAATAAATTGATGAACATAGTTCAGATTCTCTGCCATGAAGGGAAAAAAACACCCTCTTTTCAAGCATCCACAGAACATGGAAACTGGCCTGTGTTAAGCCACAGTCAGTCCCAAAGTTTGGACATACTACAGATAAAACTTACTGATCCCAGTACAACCAAAGAGGAACCTGGTAGGAAACAAAAAGTTTTCCAAAAAATTCTCTACATCCCTACGGTGAAGGAGGAAAGAAGCTGAAAAATGGCAGAGTTTGTAGAAAATAATGATAAAGACACTGCAAGTCAGAATGTATGAAATACAGTTCAGCCAGCACTCAGAGGGTATTTACTGCCACCAATGCTTTTATCAATAAAACAGAAGGAAAGCAAATAATCAGTCAAAAATTAGAAGGGAGAGAGTAATAAAAGAAAAAATGAAAATAAATAAGAGCAGGAAACGGCAGAACCAACCAAGGGAACCTTTAAAAAATAAATCCCTAACATCAACAATAAAATGGACAAGTCATGAGCCACCTGATACACATACTAGAAAATGAACACAAATACACAAAACAGGAAATAAGGAGAAAAAATGACTACAAAAGCAGGAGAAATGGGGGAAGGAATCATAAGACAGTTGTGCCCAACTTTAAAATGTAATTTGGAAACCTGGATTAAAATGGATGCTTTTATAAGAAATATAATTTATCAAAACACTTTAGCAGAGAGAGAAAAATCTAAAAAGATTATTTCCATAGCAGACAGAGAAAGTTGTCAAGGTGCTAGCTCTGCAAAGAACACTGTGCCCAGAGAACTTCTTAAGGGAGTGCTACCAAACTTTTAAAGAGCAGATATTCCGTTCTGTGCATACGCTCTTCCTGAACACAGGAAAAAAGATTAAACATCCAATTTCTTTCTATAAAGTGAAGGCAACATTGATCATACCACCGGACAAACTGCAGAAAAGAAAACTCGGCCTGTGAATGTGTTTAGAAAATGCGAAGGAAAACATGGGCAAACAGAACCTAAAGCACGTGAAAGGAACACCACATCATGACCAAATGAAGGCTACTGTGGAAGTGCACATCGTGCAGTATTAGGAGATGTCATAATGCAACTCAGGATGTTATTAAATCTAAGAAGGTAAAACCCAGTACTCTCCCTAGATGAAGAAAAGGCACCTAACAGAATTGTAAGATTTATGATGACGTTTTCAGTAAAAGCAGAATAGATGGTGTATGAGTCAGGGCTCCTCAGAGAACCAACAGGAATTTGGTTCCCGTAATTGTGGAGGCTGCCAGGTCCAAACTGCAGGGCAGGCTGGAGGCTGGAGACCCAGGGAATTGCTGATGCTGCAACTCAAGTCCAGTCTGGAGGCAGAATTCTCTTTTTCTCCAGGGACCTCAGTCTTTCTCCCTTAAGACCTTCAACTGATTAGACGAGGCCCACCCATATTCTAGAGGGTAATATGCTTTACTGAACATCCACTGATTTAAATGTTAATATCATCTTACAGTAGCTTCATAGAAACATTGACACGTAAAGTTAATCATCACAGATGTGGATATTCCTCAATGTAATAAATTATATCTTTCTCAGCCACTGGTGTCAATATTTAAAGTTGGGAACAAGATAAGGATGCCCATTACTATTTTATCCTCCACTAAAGGTACTGGACAATGTAATGAGACAGGGGAAAGGAAACAGGTGTAAAATTGGAAAGACTGATGTGATACTATCACAATCTGTACATGATACAATTGTACACCTGCAAAACCCAAAATACTCTTGAAAAATCTCAAACAAAAGAATTCACTAAGAAAGCACAATAAAAAATTAATACACAGAAATCATCAGCTTTCATATTCCCCAAAAATCAACCAGTTAGATTTAATAAGAGAAAAGATCTCTTTCACAATAAAAAACAGAGACTAAATAGAAATGAATTTAAGAAGAAATTGGCAAGACTATATCAAGAAGCTTAAAAATGTTCTGAAGGAACAAAAAAGAAGCAATTAACGAGTAGAAACACATTTCCTCTTCTTGGATAGGACATCTCGACATCAGAAAAGTGTCAAGTCTTCCTAAAGTAAATTATTAATGTGATCTCCCCAAATCCTAAGACGTATTTTGGGGGGGGCATCTTTAAAAGCTGATTCAAATGTTGATATGAAAAAAATAAGAACAGCCGGGAAAACTTTGAAAAAGAAGAATGTTGTGAGTGAAGTAGCCACAACAACTATTAACACATAGTACAAAGTTTTAATATCACAAGAAGAAAACATGCTTGTAAGTTTCTTTGTAAATCTGGAGTTGGGAAAGCTTTTTTGATAGACTCAAATCCAGAAGACTTAGTAAAAAATGTTTAGTAGATCTGAGCACATGTGTGTGTATACACTTTTCTCAAAGGTAAAAACAGAAAGCCAAAAACCCAACATAAGCAAAGCCAGAAGACATTAGAAACTGGAAACAAAAATTTCAAGTGATAATTTCACCCCTTTTTTTTGAACAAAACAATTAACCATCACATGTGGTGTTTCCTAAGCGGCAGGCATTGTCCTGAGCACTTAAAAAGATGAGCTCAGTGATGCAGTATTATTATCAACCCCATTTCATGGCTGGGAAAGTCAAGCAGGAAGGGTTATTTTGCTGAGATCACAGAGCTACTACAAACAGACCTCCGTATATAAAGCTGTAATTTTTGGGGGGTGTCCTTGTGAAGATCTTATTCTCTTTTAAAAAATTTTTAAAATAACTTTTTTTAAATTGAAGTAAAGTCAGTTTACAATGTTGTGTCAATTTCTGGTGCACAGCATAATGTTTCAGTTATACATACATATACTCCTTTACATACTTTTTCATTATAGGTTATTACAAGGTGCTGAATATTGTTCCCTGTGCTGTACAGCAGGACTTGGCTGTTTATCTATTTTATATATAAAAGTTTGTATCTGCAAATCCCAAACTCCCAATTTATCCCTTCCCACCTTCTTCTCCTCCCTGGTAACCATAAGTTTGTTTTCTTTGTCTGTGTGTCTGTTTCTTTTTCATAAATAATTTCATTTGTGTCATTTTTTTTTAAGATTCCACACATAAGTGATATCATACAGTATTTATCTTTCTCTTTCTGGCTTACTTCACTTAATATGACAATCTCCAGGGCCATCCATGTTGCTGCAAATTGCATTGTTTTATTCCTTTTTATAGCTAAGTAGTATTCCTTTGTATAAACACACCACAACTTCTTTACCCAGTCATCTGCTGGTGGACATTTCGGTTGCCTCCATGTCTTGGCTATTGTAAACGTTAAAGCCTGTAATATTGATACACCAATATATACGACTTCCTAGAAATTGACCAACAACCCAATAGAAAAACGGGAAAATGATTGGAAGAGTTCATAGAAAAGGAACTCCAGTTGGCTCTCAAATACATGAAAAGATGTCTAAAGTTGCTTATAATAAAAGACAGGCAAATTAGAACTTCGCTGAAAAATCATTTTCCACCAATCAGCTTGGCAAAAATTTGAAAGCTTAATAATCACCTTCCTGATGAGAAAACAGGGAAACAGGTACACTCACACATCACTTGTGGGAGAATGCCTTGGACTTTTTCCCAGAAAGGGCGACTGGTCAGCGTTTGAGGGGTTACAAACGCAGGTGTCTTCGAACCCAGCAATTACCTTCCTGGAAATGAATCCTCCAGGTGGACGTGGCCACGTAACGATGTTTGGATAAGGTTATTCACTGCAGCAATGTTTGTCAGAGCTGAAGGTGAGATGCTGGCGACATGAGGCTGGTGAGACAGAGAGTGACACATGCACTCAGTGGCTGTGATGCATCTGGAAAAGTATCTGGAGCCATCTCCAAGGTAGACTATGTGAAACCAGGAAGAAAGCAGACCAGTGTATGTAGTCTGTTACCTTTTCATGGAAAAGAGAGGGAAAATAAGAATGTATGCTGATCAGTACCTAAAGATAAATTAGAAGGCTGCTGGCAAACTCGTAAGAGGTCACCTTGGCAGAGGCGGGGGGCAGTGGGAAGGGGTTGAAAGTAGGCAGATGAGAGGTGAGGGGTGGGAAGGAGATTTGTCACCATATATTGTTTTGATCTTTGAAATTTGTGAACGCATAACCTATTTAAACTTAAATTAAAACTGGCTTAAGCATTGTGTTATATGCCACAATAGGCATTAAAATAAAAGAACCTAAAATAAAAGGCACAAATATTAGAAAGGAGCTATGATTACCATTATTTGCAGATGACACAATTTTCTTCTCGGAAACCCCCAGAAGATTAAAGCCAGGAAGAAACTTGTTAGAAACAATAGTTTGCTAATGTGGTCAATTACAAGATGGACACAGAAAAATAGGTGTTTTCCGATATCTGACAATAACCAATTTTAAAACGTTATAGAAAAAAATATCCCACTCATCGTGTCAACAAAAAATTCAAAACCCTTGGGAACTAAGTTGTCAAGAAGTACGCATGGATCAACGCGAATTTAAATTTTACTGAGGGACGTGACAGGTGCCAAAAAAGACACAACTACACCATTCTGCTGAGGTCAAAGGCTCGGTTTTGTAACAATGTAAATTCTCTCTAAATTCATCTGTAAATTTAGCATGATTCCAAAACAGCCCTGAACAGGGTATATCAGAGACATCATCCAGCATTTCTGAAGGATATCCAGGAAAAGAAACACATGGTAATGTCACCTGAGAGGACTAACCAGGGGGATAGCATATATTAATCCTGTATTAGTATTAATAATATTATTCCTCCTAGGAATTAAGTCACATTGGCAGGTGGACCCAGGTGCAAAAGCAGATCCACATGGAGAATCAGAGCGGGACAGAACTGGCCCTAGTTAGTGCGGGAATCTAGAAGATGCTCAGGTTGGCAATCACTCAATCAGCAGGATCAGTTCTGTTGGCTGGTCACATACAACGCAGCATGAATGTATCATCTGGAAACATGGAAGCTGGTACCAGGGCAAACCAGATTAGGGGGCTGCCTCTGCACAGCAGGCTCTAAAGGTGGGTAGGGGTGAGGCCGGCGACCACCGGTTTTCGTGATATGCCTTTCTTGAGATTATTTGGATTTTTAAAAATGATGTAAATGTGTTACTTGAATAAAAATAAAAATTAAAAATCCCTAAACCATCCTTTTCTATCCACGAGTCCCACTTCGTGGCGTAACAGGTTAGTGTGAACTTCACATACTCACTAGACTTACATTTTATACTCTCACATTCGTATTAACATATTTCTCTTTACCATGGATACGATATTGGCATATTATTCAGCAAATTGCTTTTCTCGCTCTACCCTAGTTCCTGGTCTGTCCACATTTCTGTTTCTTTAGAACAGATTTCTAAGAGAAGCGTCGATCCAGCGATGGCTTGGCTGCTTTTCGGGCTCTCTAAAATGGCTTCTCCAGTTTACACTCCTCATCAGCAAAATAGGAAATCGCTCATGCCTTAGGCAGCTTTGTGCATTTGATTTGTAGCTACTTCAGCATTTTGCATACGTTATTAACAAGGCTGAACATTTGCAGGTTTCTTAGTCATTTATATTCCCTCTTTGGCCAGCATTTGTTCGTAATCTTTCCACTTCTACTGGGCTCTCATGTTCTTCTTTGGTGTTTGAAGGGTCCCTGGGGATTGTTTAAATGAGGTAGGACACACAGAAGCAGAAAGAACTGTCCTGATGGCAGAAGCGTGTTTTGCTTACAGATCACTGGAGACAGGAGGCGGCTCGTGCCCAGGGGGAGCACCACGTGGAGGGAGGGGGCAGCGGGAGGCGGAGCGGACACAAGAGCATTTATTGTGGTTTCTGCAGGATGGAATGGGGCAGGAAGGGTTAATGGGCTTAGGGTTGTCTAGACTGAATACCTCCAGCAGGCTTTGGGGCATAGGGACTGTCTTAAATGGTTGCTACCTGACCCTGGGGTGATGAGGGCAGGGAGACGGTGGCCCAGTGTGAGAGTCATAAAGGATAAACAAGGTCTTAGGGATGAGGGTTCTGGATTGGTTGGTTTGCATTTGAAAGACACACACCCAGGTGATTTGTCTGCTTGCAGGTGAGTTTCTTGTTCTCGCAGGAATCGGCCAACCCTAGGAGTCCATTTTCTCCAGGGTCAGCAAGTTCCCAGAGGTCAAAGCATCAGGATATTTGGAACATTTGGAAGTAATTTTTCTATGCAATGAAACTTCTCAGTTTTATTTATTTACTGTAATGACACTTAAGACCTTGGCCTGTGGAATCTCATTCTGTGGACTGAGATCTTCCTTTCTCTGCACCTGGAATCTGTCCTCTCTGTGTCCCCTGCCTTCCACTCCAGGATTTAAAGAAACAATTTTGGGAACAATGTGTACTTGATAGGGCTGTTCTGAGGATGAAATGTTAACACATCTAATATGCCAGAATTTGCTATTCAATAAATGTTAGCTTTTTTCCTTACATTTGTTACAAATATTTTCCCCAGTATTTTCTCTTGTAGCATTTTAATCTTAGCATATATTCTATTTAATTTTTAAAAGTAATTTTCCTTCCTGTCTTTAACCTTAAAAAGACGGTAGCTGAATGGTTGAGCTCATGGGTCTGGTAATCAGACAAGCTGGTTTTTCCAGTCTGGACTCTGCCAGGGCAGCGAGGGCCTGGGGACTTTTCGGCCCCTCACTGACTCAGTTCACTCCACTGTGCCATAGCCAAGGACCTGGCCACCGGCTGGAGATACGTGTTTGAGAATTGCTTCCAAGATTTACTACACATCCAGCCAATATATTTTGCAGATTCTATTTTGGAGAAGAAGGGAGAAGTGGACATCTTTAGTTGCTGGATGTAATTTAATTACAGACACACTCGATTAAAAGTTGCCTGTGAAAGCCACAAGGAATGAAAAAAACAAAAGCACTAAAGTCCTTCCATAAAGTTTGACAACAGCCCCACTTAGCGGCAAACACGCGGAATCACATCCGCAACGCCACCCACAGCAGGTGGATGCGGAAACTGATCAACCTGGAGTTCCGCGTAAGTGAGAACTGCAATCAAATGGTCTCCTTCGTTGTTACAAGTTAAATCTCCTATTCTGTTCCTCCGGTAACTATTGAACCGCTTCCAAATGGTTTGATCTTCTTTTTTTCCCCCTTGTCCAGGTACTGTCAGAAAGTGTCTAGTCACTGAAAGTGTCCTTTTCCGGGGCTGGTGCAGCAGCTTACTCCTGGCTCGTGGATGAAGCGCGTCTCCACTGAGCATTTCTGCTTCCTGTGAGTCGGCGCACACCCCTCCCTGAGAATGACCCCCTCACCTGGATCCTTAGGCTTCTGGAAGGTATGACTTAGCACCGCACTTGGGAGAGAGTGTGGGGCAGAGAGACCTTTGGTCTTGACGGTGGACAGAGTGGGGTCCACTCCAGGACAGCCGTTTCCTGTGTTCTCCTAGGCACCTGACTTGGAGCCGCTTTCTCACCCGTAGAATTTGGAGAACACACCATCCTTGCCGGGTGGTTGTGGGAGTGGGTTGGCTTGGACATTCTTAGTCTGGACATTTTCAGCCCCCAGCCAAGCCCTAGCCGCTTACCTGTGCTTTCTGAGTGCCTTTCCTACGGGTTTCTCTCCCCTCTTACCCGGGATGGTTCTCACTTTCTCAGGTACTTTATTCTCCCTTTTCCAGCATATTTTATACCTTAATGATTGGACTTGGACCCTCCCTTCATTCAACTTTATCTCTGATACTTTCCAGGAACCCACATTAAAGCAGTGGAGGTAAGCAGAAGATGACACGTCACCGACTGTAATTCCAGAAGTGTGACTTGAACCAAGTGTTAAAAAATAAATCCAAACCCAACACGTTGGAAGTATTATTTATTCAAAGAAATCAAACTTTTATCTCCTTTTCAATGGTATACATCCCAAATTAGTGGAATATACAGGTACAAAAATAAGACTATTTTAGAAAATTCCACTTTTGAGGTACATAACAGTTTGGATACTGGTCAGCAGCTCAGATGGCATCTTCTAAAGTGGAATGAAAACCTCTGTACTCCAGCTCTTGGTCCTATTACAACTTCGATTTAAATCAACATGATATACTAAAAAACAGAGGAAAATTCCAAAAGGGAAGTATAAAATACTCTGAAGCATTTTCAGAAATACAAGTTACACTTAAGAATTGTGTGTTAAGAACGTAAGTCCGAGATACACACATAAAAGACATTTTCCAAAGCACTACTTTTAGCTTTTTTTTTTTTTAAGAATACAAGGTTTGCAGCTTTTCAGCCAGTACAATTAACACTGCCAGTGCAGAAATTACTCTTTTTGACAAAAAAATGAGTGGCTGCTTTAAGTGACTGAACACAGGGATTTTAAACTTTCAGTATATTTAAGTGTGTGAATCAACACAAATAGCAGGAAATACAACATTCTAGGTGACAAAAAGTCGTCTTTCATCAGCACATGGAAATCTCATCCATTCTTTTCCCTCTCACTGTACCAATTCCAACCCTAAACAGAATTTGCAGCCTCACTGATAAGGATGTATAAGGTTACATCCGCAATCAGTAAAATGAGAAAAAAACAATTCCAAGTCTGTTACCACCAGCAGCAAAGAACACAAAATAGTACAAGAGACTGGAGTCATGGAAGTTTATTTTCGGTGACTTTCATTACAAATCAATAGATCCTTCTTTAGCTTTGCTTACTTTTCTGTTTCTCACAAAGACAATTTTTTGGGAATGTGAGGCTCATGGGAAATTTTATTTCAACAGGTGAAATGACGCAAGCTGAAAACTTACTTACACCCAGGAGCTTTCAACTCCACCCACACGTAGCGTGTAACAGAGGAAAAGACAAGCCCTTTTGGAGACATTTGCCTTCTCATGCTATCCTGACCCACGCCTGCATCCTGAGTAAAAATACAAATATCACAACTGAAGTGAGGAAATCCTATGGGAAAACCTCAATGTCAAATTAGGCCAGGTTGCAAAGACTTCCAAGACTTTGTCTCCTTTTTGTGGTATCATTCGTATGACAGCTGTACTCGACTTACTCAAAATCATATTTTATAAATCTATAGTTTGTAATTACATCATTTATAATGATAAATCTCCATTGGCAAAATACTTGACTCAGACTGATATGAGCGGGTACCTCTGTGTGCTGTGCACAGTTGAGACTTCACCCAGTTGATCTGACACAAATAACTCTCCAGCTGCAGAGAGAGCTGCCCACTTCTCACCCCTGCTCCCAGAGCACAGGCACTCTCCGACCACCAGGGATCTAGAGGTGAGACAGACATTTTATCCTGACACCCTTTCCGGGATCCTGAGATGCTAACTGGACACATCAGGAATCACCGGCTCATCAGCGACGCCCCAACAAGCACCCGGAGGCTTCACGGGGCACGTGAAGGCCCTGGAGCATCAAAGATCAGGTGCCCAGAGTCGCTCGTGCTGTGGCTGTATGTGGGTCTATCAGGAGCCTTCATGTGCCTCTTGCCAGCCTTCAGGCACCCGGTGCCCTGCAAGAGCACGTGCGCTGTGCAGGCACACAGCACGACGCGGTTTAGGAACACTGGGCATCTGTGTGCCTCCTCTGGCTCTGAGAGCCCAGAGAGCGGAGGGACTGGGGGGAAGCACTGTGCTGACTGGGTGATGCCGTGTCCTTGAGGCATTCGTGCTTATTAACTCCAGAATCTGCTGCGCGCAGAGGTTTTGCAGACACGCTGCAGCACCAGGACGCCTGGCTGTGCGCCCACGTCCACATTCCACAAGGCTGCTGACTCGCGGCATCGGGCCGTCTCCACCCGCCCCGGGAAAGGCACTCTCACCAACCCAGGGCGCAAGGCCAGGGCAGGGGCTTTGCGTTCATGGCTTCATGGATGCTAATTAGGACCGGTGTGCACTTGGGGATGGCGAGGACCACGAGGACACTGTGCACAGGTGCTCAGAGGGGACAGTGGTGCCCCGCGGGAGCCTCCCGCTGTTCCTGAAACTCTTCTTTCTGGAAGCGCCCCTGACAAAAGGCGTCCCGGAGGACGAGCAGTCAGGAAGCTGCCGGACTCTAGGTCGGCGGGCTGGCCAGCAGGCCGGGTGGGAACGGCTGTCTGAGCTCCCTGGCGGCCACGGTCAGGAGCCCTTCCCCGGTGCTCAGACCCCAGGCCTGGTCAGCTCCTGACCCTGCCCTATGAACTTCCCAGGTCACAACCTTGAACCCGCAGTCTGAGGACAGTGTCCTGCTTGGGAGCTCAGGTATCTAGTTTTGTTAGAACAACAGAAGTGACAGCTGTAATGAACGTTTCTCTTAGACAAATTATAACTCCTGAGAGGTTCCTTTGGAAAATTCCTCACGAGGTGGCCATGCCAAAAACTTGGGGAAACGAGTTTCCAACGTCCTGGGATGTTCTCAGTTTGCCCAGACTTCAGCAGTCATCTGCTGACCAAGGGATATGGCTTCTGACCCATCTCCCTTCCCGGGTTCTCGAATTTTCCAAGTCCCAACCATCGCCTGCTCTTCCTTGAATGAACCAGTCTTCCCCTGGCAACGTAAGTGTAAGGGGCCACCTTTTCTCACTTTGTCCACGACCGGGTCATCTGGCACATGACCCCAGCTTGAATGTTCTTGAAGTTCGGCATCTGAAGCAGTGTCAAAATAAATCACATCTCCAATGGATCCAGCGACGTCGAGGGTAAAAGAAATGTGAGGATTCCTGAAATTGAAGCTCCTTTTCCAAAAGAGCTAATTCTGCTGATTTTGTTAAGTGCACTTTTGACTATATTTTTATTTTCCCTCCCCACTCTCAAAACATATTTTTCCACCTCACTATTTAACTGGTTGACGGCCATAAGTTCAAATCTGAAATTCTTAAAACCCACTAGAAATGTGCACAGTAACTTCTGATGTGTGCCAGTTTCTTGGCACCAGAGATCTAGTCTCTCTCTTGGCAAAACCCATAATTTTACATTTTATGATGTTTAGTTGTTTTCCCTAAAAAAGAAAAAAAAATCGTACTGGCAAGTTTTTCCTCTGAACAGTTCTGTAATCAATTCTAATATGTTTGTGCAAGAGAAAAACTCCCTGGGATTCCACCCAATTATTTGGTTTCTACTAATAAGGATAAAGTCTGGGAAACTTGATTATTATTGTTCATGGAACAGGCTGCTGGGCAGTGGTTTATTTCAATGATATGCAGTGGCACATGGCCAGAACTTGGAACTGAACATGCTCGGCAGCCCCACCAGTGCAGGAGTGGGGGGACCTGGTTAGAGGCACTTAACACGTTTCCATTTGAGAGGAGACTCTATTAAATAAAGAAATAATCCTTCCTCTCCTCTTAAAGGAGATAATAGAACCCTCGAATCAAAACTGCTTTGCAAAATCTATTACCCAAAGCTCTGAGGAGTTAATGCCACATGGCTGTGAGTTACTTTCATCGTTTTCAACCGTAAGTGACCCCAAATTTACTTCCATCCCAAACCTCTGCATTTCACAATGAATCAGGTTTAAAAAAAAATCCTTTCCAAAACTTTGGGAGTCAGCTGTGTTCAGGGAAATGTTCCCTGCCGTCACACACAAGAATCTGTTCTTTAAAGCCAAGTACTTGTTTTTGGTTCATAAGGAAGACGGAACAGTATACGGTAGATGCCAGGTGATCTGACACCAATGACTTGTGGTGCTTTTAAATTCCAGAGGAATAAACAGAATCAATCCTCATCGTGTTTCTTGCTACGCTTCATAAACAGTTTTGGTTCCTGAAGATAGGATTTCATTTAGGACTTCTGAATAACTTATCAAGAATATAAAGCATCAGCCTATTTTAAAAAACGATGGTTCACGTAGAAGCATCCATTCCCATCAGAGAGCTGACAAGGTTCTGACAACAGCCTAATGCACAGCTGCATCTCTCAGGAGAGGGCCATTCTCCACACCTTCCACAGTGCAGGGTAGAATCGACACCCCCCAGAGGACTGCTGCCTCCTTTCCTGCTCAAAGCGAGCCTCCTTGAAGCTTGGCCAAGCTAAGTATCAATTCACGTAAGTGGAGGAGGTGGGTGTCACGGACAGGGCTTGGACTCAAAGTCCAATCTTCAGCAGCAAAGCACGCCAGGAAAATGTCCTGCAGTCAACTGTCTATTTCATTCTTGTTGCTAAGTTATGCTTTTGTAATTTAAGTCTTTCCATTAAAATGTCACATCCAATGACACTGGAGATGAAAAGGGAGAGAAATCTGATACGAAATACAGAGCATCAGCACAAACTCCATTCAAATACCCAAGCTTGAAAGCAACCCTGCTGTTCTCAGGTACTCTGGGCACACAGCCGGCTTAGTCCGCTGTAACAGGAACGCTCCCCCGCCCGGACACTGCATCCGAGACGATGAAACAGAAGACGCCATGTGAAGAAATGAGCAGCAAAACTAACCGGGTCATATCTACAATTCCCTCCTTTTATTTCGGGGGTTTGGACTTTTTTCAGAGCAAGGGGAAGGCACTGTCTAGGGGTGTTGCCTTCACTGTTAGGTCAAGTGGCCCACAAAACGGGAGCCCAAGAGAAACCAAGAAGGCAAGGAGAGAACTGGACTTCCAGAGGTTTCTAACTCTGAAATGTATTTTGGAATTTTTACCTCGCAAATGGCAGAGACCAGAAGTGATGATGAGGTTCCGATAACAGAATGTCCTGCTCTCATCCCATTTCAAGAGAGCGTCCCCGCCATGGCCACGCCTGAACTGCATCTTGAACACACCAGATTCGTGTCCTAAGATGCAACTCAAACCTTCTCCACAAGAATCTGTAAGATTGGAGAGTCTGTGAGGACACCACGACACACATCCGTGGCTCCACATCTCTTGGGCACAGTCATGCATTTCTCAATATGGAGGTGACCTGGGGGGACAGTGAGCAGGGCAGGTGGCTAGAACGTCCATATGGAACCTGCTTTGAACACAGATAACACACCAGCCAGAGGAGACACCTCCTAGTTAGCCCTTCCAGTGGGACTGGATGATACATCCAGCCCATTCCAACAGCAATGCAAAGGGAACACAGCGAGATGGGATACTGGCTTTAAACCTTTCTTCTAATGACATCAAGTTAAAGGTTTCTGCTTTTCTTGGCCAAAGGCCTCAAATAAAGGACGGCAAGGGGGGAGTTCCCCAGATAAGGACACCACTGCACACCCAACTCATCCCAAAGACTGAACACGCCAAAGGGAAGCAGCAGGCAGGCCAGCTGCTTGTCGGGCTTGGTTAGGCTGTTGCAGACGGGTGTGCCTGAGCCTGGGCGGGGCTTCAGGAAATGCAGCACATGGTTTCACAGCACAAGGACAAGCAGAGGCTCCCCCACATCCTCTGCACATCGCTGTCCTCTGAGCGCTGGTCGGAAGAACGGGCATTCAGGCCTGTCTCTATTTCCCGAAAGAGTAATAAGCAACCTGCCTTCAGGAAGACTTGGAAAAAGGAATGAGCTAAGTGAAATAGAATTTGGTTTTTTCTCCTTAAAAACAGTGTTTATTCATTTTAAGTGAAGAGTAAGCACATGTGACGATAACCACCTTGCTGACAGAGCTTCTCCAGGCCGAGGTGTGCTTCCGCACCGGGGACGTCTCGCCTGCCGGGACCAGGCTGCTGTTCGGCGAGAGCAACGGCTGGAACCAGGCCGCCTGTGCCCCCGCCCAGGCACGGGACGCAGGGCGGAGGCTCAACAGAGGTAGTTTTTGCTTTCATACCCACAATACTATGGAAGTACTGACTACACAGGAGAAGGTCTCCTCCCCACTCAAAGGCTTTCCATCTTCAGAAGAGGCTGGTGAAGACGTGAGTGATTCTCTCTTCCTAGTGGACTCCAGCTCCTGTTGAGGGCGCAGGCACACCCAGAAGGGGGGCCTGCCACTTTTTTTCTGACTCAGAAGGGGGCAGGATGGTGAGATCACCCAGCCCCAGCCTTCTCCTGCCATCTTACTGGGAGCCTTCTTGTACCGTCCTGACCCAGGTCGAGGCCTGGCACAAAACACCCTTAAATGCAATTAATACAAAAAGCTTCCCATTAGTTAAGAGGAGTTATAAACTACATGCTCTTGTTTTTTCCCCAGAGGTGGGAAGGAGAAGAGAACCAGCCAAGGCTTGTGGGGATTTTTGTTCGGTTGGGTTTTTGGTGGCACACCTAGATAGTTTGGCATAGCCAGCTACAGAAAGCCTGAAGCTCAATTCACTCTGTTTTGATTAAGAATGAGGTGTCTTTTATTGTCATTTTCCTTGGAAGTAGGGGAGAAAAGAGGAAACTTTAAAATCAAGGATCAAAATACAGTGAACCTGGAAGGCATCTGAGAGCAGAAGAGATTTAAGACTAATGGACACAGGAAGAAACCCTGCCTTATAACCCCTGCCTGCTGCACCTGAATTTAATTGTCTCCATAGTTGAGTTCAAGGTCGCGTGAGTTCAGCCCTGCTCTTCATTTCCAGCGATGCCGGACCAGAGAGGACTCGTCGTTGACAACCTCGGGGTCGCGGGGGAGATGCCGACACCGCAGCGGAAGTAGCAGCAGGACGATTAAGGTAAGAAGGATGACTCCACACACGCTCATCAGAGCATAGGAGACAATCCACAGAACGGGCTCATTCAAAGGCAGGGCGGGGACGCAGTTGCTGGCTATGTCGTCTGTTGAGAAAGGCCCAGAAATTTCAGACACCGGAGCACCTGCGATTTCTGAGGAGACAGAAGCGGGGGAAATCCACAGCTATGAAATGAGCAGTGCGCCTCCACCCCACGACAAAAGAGAGAGCCCTTGGCTTTATCAGACCACAGTCAAGTCACACTGGTACCCGGGCTCCAAAGGCCTGGGCATCTGAGCTCGCACCGAGGGAGGTCTCGGGGGCTGTGTGTCTCCAGAGGGTCCGTCCCCTCTGTGCGGACTGACAGCGTGCTTCAGGGTCTGCAAGCGCTGAACCCACGTGGCGAAGAGCAGCGTGCAGAGGGGCACCTACGGAAGAATCAGGCGCTTGGTGGGGGCTGGAAAGGCCGGAGCGCCGGGCAGTGGGGGGGCGCCGTGCTGGGGGAGGGGAGCGCCGCGCAGGGTGGGGGCGCTGCGCTGGGGGTAGCGCCTCGGTCAGTGCCCGGCAGGGAGCTGTGTTGCTGGTGCTTCTTCAGCAGAGATGAGCAAAGAAAAGTAAGGAGAAGAGCAGGAGAGCCTGGAGCAGAAAACTCAGCCGCACTTGCCCGAAGCCTGGGGCTTTCCCCGGGCGGAGTCAACCTGAGCGCATGTCCTGCGGTGGCTTCCACGTTACGCAACACCCTCACAACAGCCTCACCCACACGCCCCCTAGGTTCCAGGACCAGAGGGGTCAGCCTGGCCCCGGAGACCCTTCCCCGCCCCACACTTGTCCTCTGTCACGTCTGCAGTGTACGGAGCACCCAGAAGCAAGAGTGGTAAGTTGGTGTGATACTATGACATAACTGGTAACCAAAAAACATGGCTGCCATCGCCTGGTAACTTTTGCAAACAGACTCTAGAAAAACTCTCTTCCCGGGCAAGGAAGCTGAAATGATTTCTTAAAGCAGGTTTGGGGATTACTAGCATTTCATTTGTCTACACTAGACTTAACTGCTCCTTTCAGAAGTATAGAATTTGTTTGGCATCCCAAGTTTTACTTGGAAAAAGAAAAAAGTCTCATGACCCATTTACTCATATTTAATTGCAGAAATGAATATATTTAGGTGCCAGAAAATAACATCGCTAAGCATTTAATTTTCCTGTAACTAGAGCCTCAAGATCCTAAGCCCTGCCAAGTAAGATTCTTTTTTATTGAGGAAAGAAAAAGTGAAAAAAAAAAAAAAAGGAATAGCAGCCTTGAAAATATGCTTTAAAACGAGGGAAAAGATAAAGTTGATTGCTTTGCAAAGAGGCTACATTTTCTTGCTACAAATGTGGATTTGGCTGATGTGGATGCATGGCTTATTCTAAAAGTGCTGGAAGAGAAAAGCAGGGGCCAGAGTCTGCAAACACCTACGAACAGAGGGGTGCTGGCTGTCAGTTAATCTAGACACCCAAGTGCCTACGGCCAGTCAGCAAATGACAGCCCACGGGCCAGATCTGGTCTGCCAGCTCCTTTGAAAATCAGGTTTTCTTGGAACACAGCCACTTTCATTCATTTACATATTTCCTGCACTTACTTTTGTGCTGTAACAGCAGAGTGGGGCGGCTGTGACAGAGACCATCTGTCTCGCAAGCCTAAAATATTTACTACCTGGCTCTCCATGGAAGAAGTTTGCCAATACTTAGCATATAGCATTTAACAAACATTTTAAATAACAAAAAATAACCCCACTCTTCTTATCACAAAAGTAATGCATTTTTATGGTAGAAAATTTGAAAATATACATAAGGAAATAAAAACCCACTCATGAATTCACCCAACTCAGAAACAGTCAATAATCACATTTCAGATATAATCATTTTCTAGGTATCAATTTTTTAAACAAAGATGGAATCACGTAGTAATGCTGTTTTGTACCATGGCTTTCACTTTATATGTGATAAAAATAGTTCGTATCATTTGATTTTCAACCATGCCATTTTTATGACTACACATGTATCAAATTTGTTTACCAGCTTTGCTTGTGACCATTTACGTGGCTTTCAATATTTCCACCATTATGAACGCTGACCTATGAAGCATCTTGTACTTAAATCTTTGCCCATACTCTTATTTTTTTCTGAATGAGTTAATAAAGTAAAACCATGGGTCAAAGTACAGTCACTTTTAAGCACCTGGACGTATGCAGACAAAATGCCCACAAGAAAGGCTGAGCCAGTATGTGTGTAACAGGAAAGGACAAATCTGACTCCCTGTGAGATCTGTCCCTTTGGCTTTAACCCTACGACCTGCTTTCCAGGCTCAGTCCTGCCGGCTCTGCACCTTTTGTAAAAGAATGTTGCCTTTAGCCTGAAATACGCAGACAGACCATTACAAAAAAGACCTAAATCAAACTTCTAGAGATGCAACACTGCATTAGGGGAGATGAAAAAACACACTGCATGGTGTTAATAGCAGATAATACACCACAGAAAAAAAGATTAGTGAACTTGAAACCATAACCATAGGGAACTACTGAAATGAAACCCAGAAAGAGCAAAAGACTGAAAAAAATAGAAAACCAGTAAACTGTGGGGCCACTGAGAGTAATCAGAGAACCTAAATGAGAGGAAGGGATGGGAGACAGAAAAATACTTAAAGAATAACTAAAAATTTTCCAAATTTGATAGAAACTATAAACCCACAGATTCACATGGCTCAAAGAACCCCGAGCACAAGAAATATGAAGCAAACTACACCAGTGAATTGCTGAAAGCCAGGGATAAAGAGAAACATTTAAAAGCAGAGAGAGAGAGAAAAAGAAGTATGTACAAAAGAACAAAGAAAAGGGTTGCAGAAGATTCCACGTCAGAAATAAGACAGCTATAAAACCATGGAGCAAGATCTTTACAGTACTGGGAGGAGAAACCCTGCCAACCTAGAGTTCTGTACCAAAGCAAAACATCTTCCAGAAGTGAAGACAAAGATGTTTTCAGACACACGTAAGTGGAGAGAATTCATCACAAGCACATGCACGCGCGCGCGTGCACACACACACACACAGAAATAGTACTCAGTCTTAAAAAAGGATATCTTGCTATTTGCGCCACACGGATGAACCTGGAGGACTATGCTAAATGGGACAAGCCAGACAGAAGGACAAATGCTGCATGGTCCACTTATATGTGAAATCTCAAAAAGTTGAACTCGATTCAGAGAGAAGAATGGTGGTTGCTAGGGCCTGGGGTGGGGTTAGGAGGAGATGGTGGTCAAGCACCCAAAGTTTCAGTTGTGCAAGATGAGCAGGTCAGGGGTCTAATGTACAGCCTGGTGACTATAGTTGACAATATTGTATCATACACTTGAAACTTGCTAAGAGGGTAGCTCTTAAGTGTTCCCACCAGCACCAGAAACAGAAAAAGAAAAGCAAAGAAACTACTAAGTATGTGAAGTGATGAATATTTTAATTAGCTGGAGTGTGGCCATCATTTTACAACATGCATGTGTATCAAAAGTTCAAGCTGTGCACCTTAAAGATACGCAGCTTTTATTTATCAGTTATACCTCGATAAAGCTGAAAAGGCATCACGGCAGATCTGCACTGTAAATGCGCTGAAGGAAACCCTTCAAGCAGAAGAAAAATGGTACCAGGTGGAAAAACAGATTTATGCACAGAAATGAACACTAGAAGTGGTAACTACGGAGGCAACTGTAAAGCCTTTATGTCTAACTTTAAATATTTAAAAAGATAACTGACTGATTCAAGCAAAAATAATCACAATATACGGGGGGGTTTGTAAGTCACGTCTATGACAGTGACAGCACACAGGACGGGGGAGCAGGGACGCACACTGTGTAGGTTCTTTTACTGTAGGAATCGGTAGATGTGACGAAGTGAAGGTGGACGGTACAAACCCTGGAGCCAATAAAATAACACAGCAAAGAGTCACAGCTAATAAACTCGCCGAGGGGAGCAAAATAAAAATACTCAACTCAAAGGAAGGCAGAAAGAGAGACAAAAGTGGGGGGGGAAGAGATGAAGACAGAAAACAAATAGCAGGCCTGCAGACTTAAACCCAACCACACCAATCATTGCATTAAATATAAACATTCTAAACTGGGGATTTGCTAACTTCTTCCATAAAGGACCAGACAGTAAACATGTTAGGTTCTTTGGGTCACATGCCATTTCTGCCACATACTCCTCTTGATTTTTTTAATAACCTTTTAATAATGTAAAAGCCATTCTTAGTTCATATACAGGCAGGCTCCATGCCAGATTGAGCCTGTGGGCTGATGTTTGGCTTAAACAACCCCATTAAAAAAGAGAGACTGTCAAACTAAACAAAAGGCAAGTCCTGATTTTATGCTGCGTACAAGAAACCCACTTTAAGTATAAATACTCAAATATGCTGAAAATCATCGGATGGAAAAAGACGTATCAGCCCAATGGTGGCTGGTGAAAAAGAAACTGGGAGCGGCTATGTTCGTATCGGACAGATTAGGTCCAGAGCAGAGAGTCCCACCAGATAAACACGGTGATTTCATAGTGATAGAATGCTCAGTTCACAAACACATATCAATACTAAGTATTTTTGCACCTAATAACAGAATTTCAAAATACATAAAACAAGAATGGTAAAACCGCAAGAAGGAACAGACAAACCCACAAATACAGTCAGATTTCAACACTCTTTTCTCAATAACAGATAGAATGAGAAGACAGAAAATGAGTAAGGAGATAGACCAGCTGAACGATCCTATCAACCGACCTGACAACTACAGAGCACTCCACACACACAGCAGTATGTACACTGTCTGCAAGAGCACACGGAACATTTGCCGAGATGGACTGTATCCTGGCAATTACGAATTAGTACGAGTTTCAATACACTTAGAAGTATTCAGTGCATGCTAACTATGTTCTCTGGCAACGGTGCAATTTACACTAGATACCAACAACAGAAAGATAGCTGGAAAATCCCTAAATATTTGAAACTGAAACTATAAAAAACACAGGAGGAAATCTTTGTGTCATTGGGTTAGGCAAAAAATTTCTTAGCTCTGACACCAAAAAGCACAATGTGTGAAAGAAAAACATTGATACATTTTATTTCATCAAAATTAAGAAACTCTCCTCCTTGAAAGATGACATGAAAAATCTGAAAAGTCTGGGAGAAAACATTTGTGGGTCACGTTCCTGATAAAGGATTTATATTCTGAATATAAAGAATCCCCAAAACTAAAAAAGTCAGAGGACAAACAACTCAGTACAAAAATAGGCGAGAAATTCTGAAAAGACACTTCACCAAAAAAGACGTGTGGAATGGCAGTAAGCATGAGGAGATGTGTAAGACCTTTAGCCATTAGGGAAATGCACATTTAAATTAAACCGAAACCTATGAAAATTAAAAAGGTTGACCATATCACATGCTGGTGAGGATGCAGAGGGACTGGAACTCTCATGGAAATGGAAGATGGTACAGTCAACTCTGAAAACCAGCTTGGCAGTTTCTTCGGAAGTGAACACACCCCTCTCCCACGACCCGGCCATTTCGCTCTTAGGTATTTACTCAGGAGAAATGAAGATTATGTCCAAGGACTTGTACCTAGCGCTCAGAGCAGCTTTACTTATAATAGCCAGAAGTCCTGGAAACAACCCAAAAGTTCAGCAGGTGAAGGGGGGTAAGCCAACTACGACCCAGCTACACAATCGAGCACTGATGCTCAGTAATAAACACGAGTGAACTACTGATGTGTGAAACAAAATGGATAAACCTCAGAATAACTACGCTGAGGGAAGGAAGTCGGAAAAAGGAAGGCACGTTATTCCATTTGTATGAAATTCTACGAAATAAAAAGTAAGCTATAGTGACAGAAGGCAGATGAGTGGCTACCTGGGTTTGGGGTCAGGGTCGGCGAGGGCTGGGAGGCAGGCAGAGCGAAAAAGGACAAGGACCCTGGGCTTGATGAGAACGTATGTCATCTTGTATGTGGGGATGGTTTCCAGGCTGGGCACCTTGGTAAAACTTACCAAATTGTACCCGATAACACAAACTGTTCATTTTATGCCAATTATATCATCATAAAGCTATTTAAAAAATCAAAAGAACAAGTCAAAAAATATGTCACAGACTAACCGAGGTGATATGACTGCATTTCAGTTAAAAAAGAAAAACAAAACCAACCCCAGCCCTGCTGGGCACCAAGTGGAACACCCAAGTTTACACATGTTGGCATATGTGACACACACACGCACACACACCTTCCTTGGCTTACGGTGGATAGCATCCCAGTAAACCCAAATGCCATTGAAAATATCGTTAACTCAAAAATGCATTTAATACGCCCAACCTACTGAGCATCCTGGCTCAGCCTCGCCTACCTTAAACGTGCTCAGAACACTTACGTTAGCCTACAGGTGGGTAAAATCATCCGACACAAAGCCCATTTTATAACAAAGTGCTGACTGTCTCCTGTAATGTATTGAACACTGTACGGGAAGTGAAAAAGAGAATGGCGGTCTGGGTCCAGAACGGTTGTCAGCGCGCTGACTGTTTACCCTCCTGATGGGGAGGTTCCCTGGGACCTGCGGCTGCTGCAGCCCAGCCTCACAAAAGCATCAGTCCGCATAGCGCTCATCTGGGAAAAGATCGAACTTCACAATTCGAAGTACAGTTTCTGCTGAATGTGTATTGCTTTCACACCATCGTCAAGTTGAAAAATCGCAAGTCAAACCCTCGTAAGTCGAGGACCATCTGTACAGATATATAAATACAATAAACCCCAACAAAATCAAATTTTCTTTAATGTACATGTACTATTTTTATCATCAAGAAAGTTCTGTATTTCGTTTTGAGTTTCTGAAAACTAGGACCAATTTAAAGTTGTCAGACATAATGCATTGTCTGGAAACAAGAGCATTCTCACATTCGCTTACCAGCTACTCAACGTTGAAGGGAAGTTGATTTAAAAGTACTTCTGGAGGGTATTTTCTAGAAATGCCATTCACTGGATGGTCTGCACATTTATTACATATATTATTAATTCTGTGGTCACAGGACAGATTTTAATTTTTCATAGTGGATCTATTTATGAGAGGCCATGGTGTGCCGTGGCTAAGACCACGGTCCCTACGGTTCAAATGCTAGCTGCCACTAATGAGCTGTGTCATTCTGGTCAAGTAACTTCTTTGCCTCTCAGCTTCCCCATCAGTGAAGATAATAATAGCAGTCTTGTCAATAGACGTTTAGACTTTACACAATGCCTGGGGTGAGGTCAGTGTTCACTAAGTGTCCGCTGTTAATATACTGTTACTTTAAATTCTTTCATCAAGGTCTTGGGTTAAAATTTTAATTATGTATTTTCCGTCTTGTCTCCTGGAAGGTCAGGATCACTTGGTAATGAATGCCTGGGGAAGATACCTCCTTTTACCGACCATAGCAAGCGCACGGTCAGGTCTTTTGCACCATACCATACAAAATTAAGTGCCTTGTCTCCTCGGATGGACTGGGTGGTTCTGAGATGCTTTTTGAGCAGGTGTGGTTTACGCGTAAGAGCGCCCTGGACCCACAGGACACGTGTAACGGACCCACTGCCATTCTGCTCTGCAACCGCGTGAAGCCACTTACTCTCCCGAGGCACCAGTGTCCCTTTCTGTAAAATGAGAAAGCAGGGCTGCCTAACCTATGTCTTGAAGGGTCCTTGGTTTGGGCATCTTTTGGTTATGATTGTAAGTATATGGCAGAGGCATATCTCTGAGACTCTGTTCTTAACAGCTAACTTTCCTATTTTTAGACATGAACCAGTTGATCCAATTTCAACCTGCAGCAGGGAAAAATTCCCAGTGAGATGACTGTCACAATCCACACTGCATCGCAAGTTGTCTAAGCTGAAATCTGTACAGTTCTTGGGTGCTAAATGTCTCAATCTATAAAAAGGGATGGATGGTATTTCAGAAGCTTTGGATACATTCAGAGAGAGTTGTCAATTTTTACACTCTATTATTTTCCGAGCTATAGGACCCTCATCCCAGGCAGCAGAGAGGCAGTTCAAAGTGCTCCTGTCCCAGTATCTGTTCCAGGTATGTGAGACCCAGGTTAGCCAGCTCCATGACACACCGTGACCCCCGCCTTATTTATCTGGCTCTGGTGTGAGACTAGAATAACAAATGTCCGTAGGAGTGGAGGGTGAGTTGAGGAGAAGCAGGGGCAGCATAAGAGAAGCATCTGGAGATCTTTTTTCAAAATACCCATCACCCTCCCACCCACCACCATTCTTATATACCTTGGCTGAAAAAGGAGGTGAGGATGTAGACCGCGCATCCTTTAAAAAGCTCCCCAGGAGATTCTAATCAAAAAGCTCCCACTCACTGCTCTCCCCCTCACCCTGCTCCAAGCCTTAGAGAGAAGCCTAGTCCTACAAGCTAAGTGTTGCCTGACAAACAGATTATTATGAAAACCAAAATAAAGACACTGGGGGAGAAGGGCAGCCCCCCCCAACTTTTTCAAGTACTGGTTTGTGCAAAGCTAGAACTTCCTCCCACTATAACACACAGAACTGAGGATAAAACAGTCCTCAATTTTAAATATGTAGCTGAGCCCAGAAATAGTCCCTAGGGGTTCCAATAACCAGAGGATGGGGGGTGGACAGACTTGACTCCAGCACCAAGGACAGGGGCACTAGAGATGGGATGCCAGGGAAGGCTGGCCCAGCAGTGAGGGAGCCAGGAAAACTCTGCCAACAAGGAAGGCGGGCTCTTTCCAAGACCTGAGCAGGGGTGGGAGCTGAGGGCAAGGAAGGCTCTCCCATAAGAAACGGAACCTCCAAACAGACACCTCGAGCATGGCTGGCAGCTAAATTTACACAGTTTGGTGTAGAAATCCTGCACTTCTCATAGTCTGAGAAGGAAAATGCAAAATTGCTTTATAGTAGCATTTTTACAATCCAAACTGCACTGAACTCTCTTGGGTGGGGAAAAAAAAAAACACTCTTGCTAAAGATTAAGCTCACAACAAAAAACGACAACCAAGTGAGAAAAACATCCCCCACAAGAGAACAGGCATCAAACACAAAAACACGCAGATTAGGTTTCATAAATGACAGAAAATACAACAACCTGCTTGAATTATACAATAGCTGTGTTTTATGCGATTAAAAATTCACTGAAATACCAACAAGCTTTTTTTTTAACTAAACCAGCTAATTTGAAAGTTCATAAAGGAAAAGAAAATTAAGAAAGAATAGCAGGGAAGTTTTGAATAAAGAAGAATAATGAAAGGAAATGATTACTTTAAGACATATCAATGGAATAAAATAGGAACTCTAGAATAAATATTTATATCCCAGTATGGAATTTGGTATGTAATAACAGTGGGGCTTCAAATTAGTGAAGAAAAGATAGATCATTTGATAAATGTTATAGAAATAATCTGGCAGTCACCTTGGGGAAAAAGATTTAATCCATACATTCCATGCCAAGGGAAATCCAACATAAAAGTTCTTAAATATCTCACAAAATAATTTTAGTGAGGAAGATACTGAAAATGGGACATTAAACCCAAGAGCCTTAAAAGCCCGATTTATTTAAATGCATGAGAGTAAATATGTTTACACTATCATTCATCATAAGCTAATTTTAAAAACAATTTATAATTGAGATATGAATTTTAGTGTTTTTTCCTCCAAGTGGTTACCTACTCCATTACATAAAGAGAGCCTACAAACTGATACAAAAAACTAATAACCCAATGGGAACAAAAATGGGGAAAAGAGTGGATAGTTCACAGACAAGGAAAAACAAACACCCTTAGATGTATGAAAGGAAACTCAACCTCATTTGTGTAAAGTAATGCAACTAAAATTACACTGAGGCCGTCTTCTCCACCTGTCAGATTGGCAAAAACCCCAAAAGCATGACGCCACGTTGGTGAGTCTGACTGGAGAAGCAGGCCCTCACATGCCTTAGCGGAGAACTGGTGCAGCCAGGGACAAAGGCGTGTAACCCCGTGCAAGGCCACGCGCCACGGCGTCAAGGTTGCAAATGCTCCACCCTTCACGCCAGGAATTCCACTTCTCAGAATCCAACCTAGACGTGTATGTTCTTACTTATGGGCGTACGTAAATGGTGTCCACCACAGGGCTGTTGTAACAGCAAGATTAGGAACCACTGAAATGTCTATCCATAAGGGTTAGTTAAACAAACGAGGAAACATCCACACAACAGGAGATCATGAGGCTCAAAAAAAACAGTAATGAGGGAAGACTATGTACTTATGTGACTGACTCAGAGAGTGGGGCACAGTATAACTCACTGTGCCTTTCCAATACCACCCGGCTGCTTTTTAAAATTAAATAAAAAATGATAAAGGAGATAAAGGGAAGAATAAGCCACCACGAAATTATTACAGAACACTACAGAAAAGTAAACTAGTACGTTTGAGAAAGTACAGAATAGTTTCTGGAAATGAACAGCACAGTCTGTGTAATGAAAAGCTCACTGAATAGGTTAAGTAGTAGATGGAATGTAGCTGGAGAGAACCCTCCAATCTAAGACGCACCCGAGGAACCTTCACAAGATGCAGCAAAGATACAGAGGAAGACAGGAATGAAAGGTCAAGGGATGTGGAGGGAATGATGAGACATCCCCACGTTTACTTCTTCCAGGAGATCCAGAAGGAGAGACTAAAAAGAATGCGTGTAAGGCAAGAGCGGAGGAGGTGACGGGGAGAATTTCCTAGGGCTGATGGTGAAAAACATGAATTATAAGAATCAGACAGTGAGTCTTGAGCAAGATGAAAAAAATAAGCTCTATGTAGATACATCACGACGAACGTTCAGAACACTGACAGTTACAATAAAAGGAGTCTCGACAGCAACTGGACAGAAGGAGCACGTTGCCCTTAAAGGTCAAACAGCTGAAACTCACCGAGTTCTGTTCATCAGCAACTGTGAAGGCAGGAGATTAAGGACACAGCATCTTCAAAACACTAAGGGAAGACGGCAGACTTAGATCTGCACGCAGCTCAATTATGATTCAAGAGTTGCGGCGAAATAAAATTTACCTTCCACAGACTTTTATAAAAGAAATTCATTCTTCAGCAGAAAGAACATTGCTGTGTAGTGTAAACAACTTGTTTATCCATTCTCTTTTGGAGGACTGTGGGCTGTTTTTCAGTTTGATGAGAGTGACCGTTTCACGTAATTGCTAAATGAAAGCAGCCTTTCGGTTAGTTTTATGAACAAAGCTGCTTCTGGTCAAGTCTGTGGGTGGTCATTGCATCTCCCCTTTGCACACACCTGGGAGCGACCTTGCTGGGTCACTGAGGACGAGTATGTTTAACACTAGTAGAAAATGTCATTTTTTTTCATTCATACTAAACAATTTCAGCAGCTGGGAATCCCTTAACGGAGAATTAGAAGGAGATTCCACGAACCTATCCAGTGCACCACGCTCCGTGGTGCAGGACGATGACTATTCTGATTAAAGTAAGAAAAGAGACAAAAACGTCCATCACCATTTCTATTCAATGTTGCCTCTAAAGGCATCACAGAAGAAAAATAAGAGATATAAAGATATAAACAAAAGATCTAAAATGAGAAATTATTAAAAAAATGTGTTATTTGCAGATCATGACTGCACTGAATTTACAGACGAACTGGTCACGGAAAATCCAGCAACCGTAACGCTGAGCAGTGAAGGCAAACTGACAGTGTGTGCGCACCACCACGGAGCTCACGGGAATTAAAAAGTAGCAAAAGGCCCAAACCAACCACCCCATGTTCAGCTGCGAGCACTTCTCCACAGGGACACGGCAGGCAGCTTTAAGGTGGCCCCCGCCAGCCCTGCTGCCTGCTGTGCCCTCCTGTGCAGCGAAGCCGCCACCCGCCTGGCCCCAGGGCTGCTCTGCGAGACGTGGGAACGGGGCAGCGGGGACAGCACATCGCCCCTGAGATCAGGTTATAAACACCTGTGGTTCTGTGCTGGGGCTCTGTTGGGCTGTCTCTCTCTCTGGGGTCTCTTGCTCTGGGGCGACCAGTGCCCCACCTTGAAGACATTCAGACAGGCCTGTGATGAGTCCACGTGGTGGGAAAAGAGGGCTTCTCCAAACAGCCATGCGAGGCAGCTTGGAGGTGGCCCTTCCAGCCTTCAGGCGGCTGCAGCCTCGCGGGAGACCCTGGGCCGGAGCCACCCAGTTAGACTCCCCCTGGACTCCTGGCCCTCAGCACCTGCACAAGGCCCCAGGATGCTTCTAAATTTGGGGTTAATTGTTACACAGCAATAGATTACCAATCCCAGGTACTGATAACCACGTAGTGAAATTGTAAGTGCACAGTGATTATGAGAAGAACATACACCAATTTCAGGATAAAGAGTATTCCTGGGGAAGGCGGTGGGATAGGGTGTAAGCCATATTTGTTTTTATTTCTGTGACAAAATTTTGAAGAAAACATGACAAAATGTTAGCATTTGTTAAATCTGGGTGCTCCATAAGTGTGTACACAGTACAGGATTTCTTGCAACTTAAAACATTTTGTTATATAAAACATGTTATAACTTAAAAATAAACACTTTTTAAAAAGGACAAAAAAAGGCAGGGTATCTTTTCCATTGACAATGGTGCCGCTTTAGACCACAGTCTGGCTCCTAATTGCTGTCCTGAGGGAAGTAATTACTTGAACGGCTAAACAATTTGCACTAAAGAGGAGGCATATCATGGAATATTCCCATCGCCTATAATACCTAACGTTTAAGTACCCTGACCTTAAACACAGCTTTAAAAAACAGCAACAAAGAACTTGTATAAGAGCACCTAACAGAGGATTCACGATGAAATGCAGGGAAGAATGCTGCTTTGCTTGGAGATGCTTAATATTAAACTATTTCCAACAGCAATTCACCCGGGAAACATGTGGTGATGACGCTCTCTGCTGTTTTAACTACAGTGGACGATGCAGCAGCTGTTGCCATAGTACCCTCTGCTTGAGTGGCAGTTAACCAGAGAACAGGACTTGTGGGGGAAGTGCTGTAGCTCTTAGATCCTCTGCATTAACAGAAGGAAAATATTCATAGTTGGGAGCCACAGAGAAAGGTCTCTTCCAATGATAACCTAACAGACTGAAAGAGTTAATACGCATCTGAAAAGTAAACAGTTACTCGTGACTAAGATAAAAACATGGCAAGTCTCAAGAATATGGGGAGTCTGTTCACTGATACAAAATCAAAGAAATCTGCACTGGTATTTAAGAAGATATATGGCAACTTTCCAAATATGTACATGGGGTTGGGTGATTTTATTTACATGGAATATGAACTGACCTAATGTTCCAGATACAATTTTTCCACTTAACATTTCTCTTCTTCTGTTCTCCAAACTCTTATTTTACTTTGTGGGGATAGACAGCGTGTTGGAACAAGGCTATAAAGCATCACTTAACTGCTTTATTTACCTGGCTCCTGTTTGAAGACCACGATTGTGATAGTTAGAAATAATAACTGAACATACCTCACCTCCCGAATAAATCAGCTGCGATCACCTGGCATCCTGCCTGCACACCCTCCCCTCCCTGGCTCTCCTCCAAACTCCTCAGGTGGTTTTAAATCAGCAAAAGTCTGGTCAGAGCTGAGGCTGCCAGCGCGGTCAGCCGGCATCCCTGCCTGTCCCACAACGCCATCTCATGTTTAGGACTTTTTTTCCCATCAAATTCATACTTCTTTTCCTTCACTCCATGGGGGTCTTGGATTTCGCTACAACCCCCAATTTTTGGTTGTCAGTTCTTTCCCTGTCTCATTTTTTAAAAATTATTTTTACCACCTTCATTGTGGTATGGTTCCTGCACAGTAAACTACACATACTTACATATTTCAGATGTATTCTTTGATGTATTCTGACAGATGGACACACCAATGAAACCACTACCACCATGAGGACAGCTAACATTTCCTTCACTCCCCAAAAGGTGCAATTTTCAAATTCCCAATTTATTAATTCCCCTTTAACCCTGGTACTTTTTTTTTTTTTAATGGAGCTACTGGGGATGGAACCCAGGACCTCATGCATGCTAAGCACACACTCTACCAGTGAGCTCTACCCTCCCCCAAGTTTCTCACGTTTCTTAATGGTTCTGCCCCTTAGCATGGTACCAGCACAGCTTTGGGATTTCCTTCTGTTCCTGACCCCAAATCCAATGTCCCAGGATGCTTTTGGTCCTCTGAAACCCAATCTTAGGCGCCGCAGCCCTCCCTGCCTCCCCCTGGGTGCTCTTTCTCCACTCCCCCCACAATTCCATCTCCTGCACTTCTGTGATTTGCCTTTTCCTCGCTGGCTCGGGCTATTCATCAAAGGACCTGATCCTCCCACTAAACCGTGTGCTGTGGGAACACTCCACTTCAAGCATGCTGCTAACTCTGCAGGCATTTCCAGGTGGACGGGCGTTAACCGTCCTATCAACTTTATTGGTCTCTCCTGGTTTCTCTGAAGATCCACCTAGTCTTCCAGCTAGACTTTGCAGAATAACACTGCTGGGTCACCCTCATACCATCTCTCCAAAAAAAATTCCATGGGGGCAGGAGGGATAAATTGGGAGTATGGACTGAACAGACGCACACTGTTGTATACAAGACAGCCAAACAGCAAAGGTCTACTGTGTAACACAGGGAACTATATTCAGTATCTCGTCATAAGCTATAGTGGAAAAGAATCAAAAAAGAATATATATACCCACACACACACATCAGACACACGTATAACCCAATCACTTTGCTGTACCCCTGAAACTAACACAGCACTTGCAAATCAACTGTGCTTCAGTTAAAAGAAAGTTCTATGAGACGAACAGGCTCCTTGTTCTCATTATTTCAGGACTTCGGGAAATAACAATGACAGGTGTTTACTTCTTATTTCTCACAGAGGCTATTATCTTTGAGGAAAAAGTACACACAGCTTATCTATGAAGTTTCTATTTATTCATCTTGCTTTCACCGTCAAAAACCTGAAATTCATCCCCAAGGTCCCATAGAGGATTTTCACTGCTGGTATGAAGTGCCGTTTTAAGTTTAATGTGAGAGATAACTGTAATAACTAACGTTTATTGTGTATTTGCCATGTGCCAAGCACTGGGCTAAAAGTTTGCCGTGCATCAAGGAAAATACAACATTATCAGAGACCGGCCAGAGCGATGCTTTGCCACACAGCAGAGAGACGGAGCCTGGTCAGTTTCAACGGGGGGCACAGGTCCCTGGCCGGTGGCTCCTTCCCATCGCTGATGCTGGGCAACTGTCCTATGTGCGCCCTTCTGGTGTTGCCGGGGAAAGACCCTAACCCTTCCCCACAGCATCTAGGAATACTGAGAGCTGGGGGCCTTTGACATTCATGCTTCAGCAGAACAGAGGTACACTCACTGCACCTAAAACAGAAACCACATTCCCGCCCAAAGTGATGAACCCAGAACAGGCTGTATGGCTTTTCTCTCTCGGTAGGGCGGTATTCCAGCCCAACGCTCATTCTTACGTGGCTGAATGGAGGCTGAAAATTGCGTGCACGAGGCTGCCTTTCACAGCAATAATGATGTACTAATACTGGTTCACTTATCGTGACAAATACACCGTACAAATATAAACTGTTCAGTGGGAAATTGGGGGTGGGTGTATGGGAACTCTGCACTCTTAACAATTTATCAGTAAATCTAAAACTATTCTAAAATTAAAATTTTAATTCAAAAACAAACAAACAAGTTTGCCATGGATCATTCTCGCCCGTTCCTCTCTGCAATCCCATGGTACATTTTATTGATAAGACTAATCGCTGATCGCAGGTATGACGAAATAATTCAGCGACAACTGATTTGTCCCTAAGAGTTGCTTACACCTGGCATGAAGCGCTCTCGTCAGGCCTCCCCGCCCGACGCGAGCATCGCTCACCTGCACAGGGGCTGGCTGCGAAGCCCACCCGCTTCCGAGCTCTGTCAAAGACCACGTAGAAGCCCTCCATCACGGTAGCACCGATCACCAGCGCGTTCGTGGACGGCGAGATGCCGAACCGGTAACATTCGTAATTCAGGCCAGCCCCCATCATGGGCTGGATGTAAAGCTGTTTAGAGGGAAAGAGGAAACAAGAAACACGAATCAGGCAGTGTCACAACACCGCTGGGGCTGCAGTGTGCTCAGACTCTCCAAGGCGCCCTGGGTCACCTGCCTCACCTGTAAGCATCAGAGAACTCCAGGGCTCTGTCCTCCCCTGTCTTCCCTCCCCGGGACCCAGCAGCCCCATGGCCCTCAGCACCTTCCCCGTGCACTGTCTCCAGTCCAGACCTTTGTTGCCATAGCTGTAACTCTTATGTCCACCTGCCTACTCGCCCCTCAACTGGCATCTCAAATGTAACATCTGAAAGCCTGAACTCTGGAAATCCCCTGCCCCCACCCAGATCTGCTCTCCTCTCAAGGTCCTGTGTCTCAGTAAGTCCATGACTCACCCAGTTACTCAGACCCCAGGGCACCGGTCAGTGTCTCTTACCCTACCTCAAAGCCCTGGCCAGAGTCTGCAGGGTTTCCTCTGAAACTGAACCTGAATCTGACCACACCTGCCATCTCCATTCTCCTCCCCTGGTCCTCTTCTCTCAGGAGCTACTGCAGGGGCCCCTAAGTGGCCCCAGGATGCCATCTTTTCAAAGTGATCATGTCACTCTCTGCCAAAGAGAATTTCCCAAGTAGGCAGCATGACAGAGGTAGGGTGGTTTCCTCAGTAAGAGAGAGAGACCATCACAATCAGAGAGGACAGGACGCAGCATCACCAGAGGAGGAGTCTGACCCGTGCAGGGACCATTTCTGGCACATTCCATGCAGAGTTCAACACACACAGGATGTGGCCCTTGAGATTCCCCTAGAAGCAAAAGTCTTTGGGGAAATGAGCCAAAACTTAAAGCAATCAGCGGGCAAATCAATTATCATGTCAGGAATAAAAATCTCTGTTTAACAGCCAAGTGTTCAAAGTTAGGCAGTTAGGAGAACAGAGTGGCTTAAGAAGACAAAATGGCAGATATTTTTTTAAAAAGTTAAAAAAAAATAAAGTGCAAAATGAGTAGGAAAAAGGGACATTCTTGTAATGATTAGTCCTAAAGGGCAAAAGCATCAAGAAAGACTTGGAGGAAAAAGCTGAGATTCGCCAAGCAGCCAAGAGTTCTAGGACTTGCGGCTGGAGGGTGAGGGGTGGCAATTTTGGGGGGAGCAGCAGTGAGGGGCTGCCCCGTGATGACCGAAGGAGAGGACGCCGTGTAGGGGGCAAGGTGAGGATGGGCCTGGCAGGGCGGAGCGCTGGGCATCAGGACTGGGAAGGACAAGAACAGTAAATCTGAGCAGAAGAGGCAACCAGGCGTTGTGCTGCAGAAAAGGTCTGCGATCAAACTGACACACGAAGATGACGGTCATTGCACTTGCCACCTACAGGGAGATGAGCAAGGACCCGCTGGGGCGGAACCTGGAGTCATTGGTCTCCAGTGGACATCAAGAAATGGCCATACCCAGGGGGCGGTTCCAGCGGCTAGAACCCTGCACTGACTGGCACGTCTGCCTGTCAACCCTTCTTCAAAGCAAGGGCTCATTCTAGTCTTCATTGTATCCTTGGCACGTAGTACGTGCTGGGCGCATAGTAGGGCCTCAGTAAAGATATGCTAGATCAATGAATGACGCCAAGCTTGGTCGGTGTGATGAAACAGACAACTGCTCCTGAGGGTCAACATCAACCAGGGTCAGGTGGCAGATGTACTCAGCTGCTGCCGAAACACGTGCACTTCGGGCTCTGTAAGCAGGGCCCAGGTATGCGTGCATGTGCGCGCACACACACACACCCCCCACCTCTGAATGAACAAATTTCATAATAAAACCCCCCAAGTTGCCAAACACAATGCAACCAATGACACTGATGCAAACACCATGCAAACGCAGTTTGTATCTTTTCCCCGTCCTCTGTGTGTCCTCGCTGACTTCCAATAAAAATTCCAGACTGCAAATTCTGCACCACATGGGAAAGCTTCAGTGTTGCTGGTTCTCAGAATAAAAATGCCTGCCTTAAAACCAAAATAGCACAAAGAGACAAAGCCGTGGTACTGAGACTGAAACTATGTTACGTTTTTAGGATTATGTGGGAAAAAAACCCAGAATCTGCCTGGGGGCTGGGGCTAGGGCTGGGGGCTGCGGGCTGCGTTTTTAAACAGGTCAAACAGGATTCAGCCCATGTGTTTTGGGCAAATAGTGCAGGGGGCAGAGACACCGTGTCTTTTGTCACGGCTCTTCTGGGCACTAGCAATCCTTGGTCCGCCTACTGCTGCTGATGCCCGAGTGCTTCTGGGCAGGGGCCTCATTCTAAAACTCTGGTGATAAGCAGGCCTGATCATTGCCCTGGATGCTAGGAGGGCTTCAGTCTGGCGGAAGTGCAGTGCTGGGAGGGCGGCCGCAGCACTGCCCCCGTGGGGTGTCGCTGGGGGTGCAGAGCTGGTGGGCTTCTCCCCAGGTGATGGTTCACAACTGCCTGTCACGATGAATAAGAAATCAGGAAAACAGAGGGGAAAGCAGATTTTCAAAGACTGAAAATGTGGACATGTCAAAGTCAACCCAAAAAACATCTACAGTCTCATAAGTGAGAACAGAACTGGATCCTTATGCAGAGATATGCAAATTAAATGCAAAACTGCCAACTCTCCCTCATTATATGGCTACACTCACCCAGTGCTCGTCCTAAAAGGGGCTGACGGTCCCCAGTGAACCTTCAGCTCTGATGGCTGCTGCCTGCCCTGGACGTAGTAACAGATCACCCCCTGAACGCCTGCCTCCTCCTGCTTCTTCTGAGTCCCTGCCTCCGCTGACCAGCACACACGCCATTTACTCTCCAGTCCACAGTCACCTGTGTCCTCAGGCTGGGTTTTAACTTTCGTTACAAACTATTGATGAAATAATGTCCACATTTTGCTCTTCGACTGACCAAAATTTAATCACCAAGAGCACATTATTTTAAAGATGCTGAAAACACATCACTCTAATAACATCACTCTATGCTGGGCTGTTCATCCAAGGATACTGCAGGCTTCCAAAAATGCCTTTGGCAGGGATCACTATTTCTCCTTTATAGTTAAAGAGACAGGCAGAAAGGGCTAAGTGATTTGCTCAAAGTTACAGTGTGAGTCAGGAGCAGTGCTGAGAATGTAACTCAAGCCTCCAGCTCTCAGCATATGTGTCCGCTGTTGGGCTGTGTTTCTCCTAAAGCTTTCAATCCTTTCCCCAACAACTCTCCATTTCTGGAACGTACTTCTCCACCCATAAAGTTGAGAACAGGGAAGAGGCAATATTATCATTTACCTTTTTCTTCCAAAATGGTTCCTCCCTCCTATCTCCCAACCCCACTCCTTTATCCCAAATTCACCAAACTGCAACCAAGACACATTGCTCTCCCACAAACACCGTCACATGGCCGTGTGAGGGAAGGAAATCTCATGACTGTCATCTTCAAGGAATTAATAATTTAATGGAGGAAGAAATAAAAGTGTATGTGTGTGTATATAAAGAAAAAAGACGTCAAATGAAAAAGGCAACAGCATAAAATTATACCCTAAAGATATGATTCCACGCCAGAAGAGTAAACTAGGAGACACGCATTATGACTTTGAAGGGCGAGCTCACAAATGGGTCATTCTCCTCAGCAGACGTTCAACAAAGAGGGGTTGTTTGAATTGGGTCTAAAAGGATGGGAAGAATTTAGACACACAGATGGAGTGGGGAGGAGATGGCATTTTAGGCAGAGGGGTTGGTGGAAGCAAAGGTTAGGAGATGGAGGCGGCACCCAGAGCTGGAGGACAGCCACCAAGAATGGACGGTCAAGGGCAAGCAGGAAATATGTTGGAAAGCCAGGAGGGATCCTGTGAGGTCACTGAAAGCCACACTGGCCAATGAGGCCTCCGGGGTTTAAGGAGCGGGGCTGAGCACGCTGCAGCTTAGGAAGATGAATCTGGCAATAGTTTCAAAAGGAAGGGGGGTGGTGGCGTGCATGGAGGACACACTAGAGGGTCCTGAAATGGTAGTGGGTGGGGGCATGGAAATGGAAAGGAGGGGGATAGAGTGAGACGTGTGACTCAAGAAGATGGAATTTGGTCTATTTGACCAGATGCTTAGGATGAAGGAGGAGTTGATGATCTGCTGAATATGGGGGAAAAAAGTCATCTCTGAGAATCCAGTTTTATTCTTTATTTAGAAATACATCAGAACTAAACACATATGGGTGTGACTGTAGATACTGCAAAAATGCGCTCAATTCTTTATGTTTCTGTGGACCCACACCCTTGTGATGTGACTCTGCAGTTCTTTCCATGGAAGGGCGGCGTCTATCTTCTCACCCTGGGAGTCTGGGCTGCCCTTGTCTGATTTTGGAAACACCATGTAAGAGATGGTGGCCAGTGCCAGGTCCAGACTTTAGGGACCCCCGTGTGTTTCTTCTTTCTCCCAGGACTCTCCCAGCACTGTGCGAGCCAGCCGGTGCATGATGAGAGCCAATGGCCCCATCACGCTATCAGCCGAGCCACCAGATATGCAACTAAAGCCATCTGAGACCATCGTAAACCGAGACCAGCCTATCCCTGGCCAACTACCAGCTGCCCAGAGACATGTGAGCAAGCCCACTGAGGCCAGCAGACCTGCCCAGACTCGGAGCAGAAATAAAAACTCACAGATTAAAATAGCCAGCTTTCGAGGTTATTTGTTACACAGCATTCTCATGGCAAATGCTCTCTAATACAGGTGCAATATCCCAATATGCCCATCTTGCATGAAGTGCTTTACTTCTGCATGTTCTGTGTTAAAAAGAGAAAAGCACAAATCCAAGTTCATACCTGAGGCAGGATAGTTAGACGGAAGGATCTGCTGGAGTTCTCGTCTCTCAGGTAGATGGAGATTTTGGGGAAGTAAGACCAAGGTGTTTCAGAATTTGCCCAGCATGCCAGCTGGGACCCAGTCCAGAAACCATCAGAGAATTCTGGAATCTAGACAAAACAAGATCATGAGACAAACAATGACTAGTCTGGCACATCAACAGGAAGCAGCTCCCAGCTCTCCTCGTCACCTCGCCAGATGCCCACAGCGATAAACAATGCTTAATTTGGACAGCGAAGCGGAGACATCAGTCCTCTGGAAGAGTGATGGTGATGACAAAAATCACAATTATTAAAATTACTGAGACATGCGGAAGACTTACTGGTATTAGGCACTGCTATAAGCACTTTGCAGCAATAATTACTTTAATCCTCAAACACCCGAATCAGTGCAGTAACAGTATCCCCTCCACTTTACAGATGAGGAAACCAAAGCACAGAGAGGTGAAGTAACTTGTCCAAGGTCACACAGCAGTAGGCAATGACCTCTAAAGAGAAGAGAGACCAGATCTTCAGTGTGGCGCTCATCACCTCTCCTCTGAATTCCCTGAGCCCAGCGAGTTTCCTCCTGTGTGCATTCTCTGTTCTCCTGGACCATCTTTCTCCTCCTCCAGAGCTCAGCTCTGATGCCACCTTGCCCAGGAAACCCTCCTTGGCTGCCCCAAACTATGCTGGTACCTCACCATGTAGCTATCCTCCTTGGCCTTTCTCCTTGCAGCAGCTATAATTCTACATTTATTGGTGTAATTGGTTAACTTTTGTTTCCTGCACTCGAATCTGAATCCTCTAAGGACTCAGGTCTGCTGTCCGTTACCCCATTCCCTTTCCATAGTCCTAACACCCAGCCCACAGGAAACACTCAGGTAGTGTTCGTAGGGAAAAAAAAGAACGGCCAAGAACACAGAACGTCCACCTGTACCTGTGCCTCTCAGCAGGGGGCTGGGAGGGCAGTGCGGACTAGCTTGTCCACTAGTGGCTGCATCTGCAAGTTACTACATATTACTGCTGTGCCAGCTCACCGAGCTCAGGGACGTCTCCCAAGCAGACCTGCCCTGTGCCTGCCGGCTCCCAGACGCAGGGACTGTGTTGAATGTGCCTCTTTGAACACATATTGCACAGAGCCCTGCTCAGGTCGGAACTAAAGGAGCATGAGTTGGTGGGGAGCCAGGAAAGCATGTGATGGGTGGAGCTAGGAAGGCATGTGATGGGGCGGGGGCTAGGAGAGCACGTGATGGGGTGGGGCTAGGAGAACACGATGGGTGGGGCTAGGGGAGCACGGGATGGGGGTGTGGGCCGGAGCTAGAAGACGACTGACTGGGAGACAGTGCTGTCCCTCAAGGTCCCTGAGGAAGAAGCACCCGAGCTGAGCTGAGGGGCGGGTGGGCATCAGGGAGACGTGGTGGGGGCAGAGCAGGGAACCTGCCCCGCTGGACAACACGATGACCGCCAGGGAGGCTGGCGCCCAGGACAGGAAGGGGCGGGAGGTGAGGCGGGGAGGGGCGCACAGGCACCATCATGCATCCACCCGAGATCATTTATCAGGGATCTGAGTTCGGCAGCACGTTGTGGGTGATGAAGGCGCCCACGTGGAATTTGTGTCTGTCACTGGTTCTCTGAGTGTGACCTCCAGGGAGTCGGCCTGGGCTGGACAGACACATTTGAGAGTCAGTGACCCGGGGTGGGAAGCCATGGTGTAGCCGAGGATGGGGTTGCTTAGGAGAGGCTACAAAAAGAAGAGAGGGGCGTAGGCCCCACCTTGAGAAACGGGCCGGCCCGCAAAGGAGACGTTCCCCCTCCCCCACAAGAAGAGCAGAGACCAGAAGTCCGGGAGGAGGGTGCTTCGGAAGCGGAGAGAAGAGGTAAGTCAGGTAGGCAGGGCTGCTGCGGAGGTCGAGGGGGACAGGAACTGGTGTCTCTGGATGAGTATGAGTTAGAGCTGCCTGCTACGGGCCGCAGGGCAGGTGCTGCCTCCCTGCCGGGGGCGGATGAAGGGGAGAAGGTGCCCTGCGGGCTCTTCACCCATCCTGGGTTCTCCACTGAAACTGTCACTGCTGATCTGTGAACTCTCTAATGCTGGCCTTAACACAGCTCCACCTTTTATAAGCATTAAGTAGGTCTGAAATATGCATCACAGGGAAGAACCCCTTGCAGGATGAGTTGGTAAGCGGTGGGCCAGTCATTTTGCTGGATTCCAAGAAAAGCTAAGGGTGGTGGGCTCAGCGCTCAGATTCCCAGATGAAGAATGAGGCTCAGAGGGGCCAAGTAATTTGCCTAAGGAGCACAGCTCAGGACTGGATGGGGGACCATCTGGAAGACCTCCCTGGGGGCTAAGCTTCATGCCCTGGGGGGACAGTTTTGACACTCGGATCACAGTTTAATGTCAGAAGTCAGCTTTCAGCAGGTGTCATCCTGCTCCTGGGTTTTACAGATGGAGAAGGGTCCTGAGCCACGAGGGTGCCACAGCTGGGTAGGAAGGGAACCCAGATTCCCACCAAACACAAAACTCCCTGCCAGGTACAGCTCAAGATACAGACCAGTAAACCATTCATTTCTGAAATCCCATCTGAACAGTCCAGGGCCAGAGTCAGAGCCCAATATCTGTACCGTGTTTAACTCCCCGAAGCCACTTCTTTCCTAACTAGAAAAAGAAAAAAGAACAACCCAAGCCAAGAGAACTGGCTGAGATGACACCAGCAGAGAGAGTACAGGAGCATCTTTGGTCCATCACACGATGAGACAGAGACAGCACCCACCCTCGTGGAGCCCCCTGCCCAAGACAGACAGCCTCTTCAGGCTTCTCCTTCCTGATGCAGGCACTGAAATCAGAGGATAATTTTAGACAAGGCAAACAGATTTCATCATCTTGTTCCTTCTACCTCGTGCTTTTTTTTTTTTTCACAAAGTCAGTCACTGCTGAACACATGCTTCGCTCACCTCAGAAGCGCTGGCACCCCTCTGCCACAGACCCCCATCCCACTAAAGTCCCAGACTCTGCCCAGGCCCGGGCTGGTCATGGGCTTGTCGGAGTTCCACACTGATGCTGTAAGCAAGCATGCCCTTGGGATGGTTGTAAAACATTGATAGCTCGGAATATTTAATTGGAAGATGCTCTGGCTAAACTACAACGGTGTACACCAGAAACTGACACATTGTAACTGACTATACTTCAATTTAAAAACATTCTGAAGATGCTCATGTTAATTTTGCTGAGGACCTTTTTAATATCAGAGAAAACCAGCCTATTGCTTTGCATTTCCAGCACCTCTGATTTTCAGCCAGTGTCCTAAATTTAAGGAACTAAAAAAGTTACTTTTTTTTTTTTTCCTGATTCAACAGATATCAGACAAGACAGCAGTTGGCTCTGGCTTTTTGGTCCACTGCTCTCTTGAGCTTTTAGTTCAGGGAGGACTCGGTGTTGCCTCGTCTTGATTTGCCCTGCCCTCATCCTTTGATTCGCCTGCTGCTCGGCCCACAGCTGTTTTAGACTTTTGAGGTTTTGGCCAGGGACGACCACAAGCCCGCTCTTCCTCCCCTCGTCCCCTGTAACATAGCACCTGTAACAAAGCAACCGCTCTGCATCTTCTATCAATTGTTCTTTGAATTCGGCCAGCCCAGTGGAGTAGTGGGACTGTCAGCACCAGGATAAAGACTTCGTGCAGGAAACACTCTGTTTGGTGATCTTGCAAGAGTGGTCCTGCGTGAACAGATGCTCATGAAAGTGCCCAAGAAGCCAAGAGAAATGCTTCTCTTGCGTCCAAGCAAATAGTAGTAGCACTGTGGTTTGGGTGTTAGGTAGAAGCTCTTCTTAACTGCATGCCCATCATACCAGGCTTTTACCCTCAACCCTCTTAACAACCCCATGATGAGGACACGGAGGCTCTCGGGGGGCATGAACCCCTCCCCAGACACTCAGCTACTACGTGGCAGAAACTAGACCAAATTCCATTCCTCTGCCCCCGAGGCCTTGGTCCTTCCGATCAGTTAGTATCTTATGGTCCATCCTTTTGCACTGAACTAACTGGAAAGTTGGGGTCACACTGGGAACACTGTTAACCAGGCCCTCAAAAGGCATGTGGTCCTTGACCATGATCTTAACTGTATTTCAAACCATGGCCATAAATTAATGATTACATTGGCAGACTGACCTTTGTTTTCTGTGAATCACGTTCTTTTACAGAAGTAGGAATTAAAATCCCAGCATGGCTTGAATGAAAGTCAAAAAAGGAGTACAATTTTGTTTGTTTTAAAGGCTACAAACATATTCTGGTTTACTACTTACTTGAATATAGTATATTACCAAGGGTTTTTTCCCCCCACCTTAGATTAAAAAGCGCTATAGCAACTAGAATATTACTCGAAATACTGAAAAGCCTTGCACCTTCAGATCTGAGTCCTCTGAAGTTGAAGTGAAGGCATGACTGGCTGGTTAACATCAAAGAATAAGACTGTGAACTTAATAAGTAATAGTTGAAAAAAAAAAACCCAAATCCTCAGACAGAGGCTGTTAGAATACATGGTAGTACTCCCCAGTATGCGGTCATGACCTGGTGTGACCTCCGAGATTCGTCAAGCATGTTGAGGACTCACCAGAGATGTGCGGGCCACAGCGTCCACCACGGCATCGAACACTTTCTGGGGCAGGCGCAGCAGTGTGGTGCCGCTGTCCACGATGGCCTTGTCCGCGTTATACTAGAACCAGGGAGAGGAGGTGGGGAGAAGGCATGTGAGGGACCTGGCACCCACCTCGACGCATGGCTCTAGCCTGCCATCCCAGGACATCGGTTATAGACAACCTTGGTGGTCACGGTCCCTCCTTGGTTCACTTCATATTCTCAGAACTTGGGGAGCCAAGGACTCTCCAGCCCAACATTCTCCCTTCACAGATAAAGAAACTGAGGCCAGGAGAGGGAAGTGATGGGACCAAAATCAACAGCCCTCCTAAGACAGAGCATTGCCCTTATTCAGAGGTGCCGATTCCTTGTCAGGGATCCCCCAAAGACAAAGTTTTATCTTTAGAGGCTGAAATGACACACTAAATGCCGTTTATACAAATCATGCAAAATCAACTCTCTATTCCCCTAATGGAGACACAGAAAGAGGAAGGGCAATTTTTCAATAGACTTCCCCAGATTTGCATTTAGAATGGGACCAAAGCCACGTTCAGGAGGAGAACCTCGCACACATGCAGGCATTGCCAGCCCTGTCCCCACCTCTGTCTTTCTTCATGTAGTTGAGTGAGATGAACAGAGGTCAGTGGGCCAGTCCCAGAGAAGCCACTCCAACCTCCTGGGACATAACCGTATGAACAAGGCTGCCCAGGAGTGGAATGGGTCATGGGCAACTCCATCCTCCTGCTTCCACGACAAACCCAGGAGTCGTGTGACCGAATACGCCAATCAGGCCAAAAGGAAATAAGGATTTGTTCAGGTAGCAGGTGGCAAGAGGGAAGAATTTTGAGAAATTGACATAGAGCAGTTGATTCGTATGCTTTTCAAATGTAAAGCTAACTGCAGTTAAAAAACAAATTCAGTGTAGACATGATCTAGTTTGTTCACAAAATTATCGCGTTTGTATATGGAAGAGAAGCTAGCACGCCGAAACGCTGGGACGGGGCGTTCTGGGTTGTGTCGTCTGCTCTGCTGGGGTGTGGCTGGTGGACTGGCGGGCAGGAAAGAAACAAGAATATAGGATCAAACTTCCAAATACCTGCTTATATTCTCCAGCACACCCTCCCACACACACACACGTACACGTGGATTTTGTGCTTCATTTTAGGCTCTCAGATTTGATTCTACCACTGGGATTCTGGAATGGCAAATGCCTTTGGACAATAAACACAGATCTGTGGACTCTGAAACAGCACCACAGTGGAGTGCACCATCACTTTATCAACCTTTGTTGGTTTTTCAGAGGCATCGGTGTCTATGAGAATTTATGGTGCAATGGGATGGTTTAAATGAAAGGAAGTGATGGCCGCTAGGAATATAATGAATGCTGATGAAATGCCGGTGGTTTTATGAACCTTTCTGCAAATGTTGCAGAGGACCAAGGCTCCCTCAGATCATCACAGTCATGTCATTATGTACCACAGGTCAGCCCAAACCCAGCGGGGGTGCGAACAAGGTTAACGAGAGACGTGATTCACAGCTGTGCGTGTCCGCCTCCTTTTAGCCTCAGCAAGCGTCTTTAGAGTGTAACGTTTCTTCGAGTGAGAACTGTGTACTGGGGGGAAGGGGGCGTAGCTGTGAATGGAGGATAAAGTGACAATTTATTTCTGGTTTCATTTTGCTTGTTTTTAGTCCCCGTTTGTCCCCTCACACGGATAAAACCCCGCTCACGTCCTCCCCTAGGACAGAGTTCAGGTACCATCAGGCCAAGACGATGTAGTTCTAGACGGTTCTCTTCACTCACCATTTGATGCTAATTCTCCCCTATTAAGACAAGCAGTTGGAAGGAAACATTTTGGAAGGGGAGTCATTGATACGAAATTATCTATAAAAAGGCCCTATAGCTTTTAATGTCATGAATCTTTGATTTATCTTGTAATGTAATGTACCCTCTGATTTCAAATTCAGGTTTCAGCTGTAATATGTAAATGACCCAGGCACACACAGACAGTAGACAGAAAGAGATCACAGTGGAACTACCTCTCTGCAGTCCAGATTGAGGCTCTGGCCTCCGATTTCCAATTTCAGGATTTCTATCTGATAATACCACTCCTCCTTAATAGGGGTATACCAGATGTCTCCCTTGTACAAAGTTGGTTCAATTCCACCCAGGACCTGGGAAGAAAAATACTTACAGGTATGAGAGAAAAGACACACAGGCATATAGCAAGGTACACAGAGAGGCAAGGCTTCACTGGAATCACGTTATTGTGATACTGTAATCAAATACATATGCCTGAAAATTAAACAGGGAGCATTTTGGGGCCATGTATCCAAAAGTCAAAGAGTATTATGCCCCAGTCTAAGCAAGGTGCTGTGGTGGTTTCCCTCATCTAAGGGAAGTACACAGAATTCCAGCTTTATAATATTGAAGTCCCCACCCTACCCCCTCACCCCCAGCAAAGAAATGCAATAAGGTGGTTAACCACTTAGATCGACTAAAGTTTAATTCCTTAGAAGACAGAGGATGACTTCCTGCCCCACGCATTTGGCATGGGAGTAGAACAAAAGAGCTTCCTTAATCAAAACTTCATTTTGCAAAACTGTGTAACTGTATACTCCACAATCCTAGGCTACCTTCTCCCCTGAAAAAGTGATGAAAAAAAAAAGGTGTTAAGAGCAGGTGTATTGTTAGCAAATGGAAGCAGATGAGAGTGCTTCTCACAGTCGGAGAGCAAAGGGGTCAGCAGCACCCCGCCTGGGGGCCCTTCTTGTACATTCCACCCCCCATCACCTCCCCCTAGTGATGGGAGGGCACCCATCACCACCTCCTGGGTGCAGGGTCCATCAAGGGGACCTCGGGCTACAGCACGTCCACGGTGTTGACTCTCTTTCACTGTGTGTGTGTGTGTGTGTGTGTGTGTGTGTGTGTGTGTTGAAAGAGAGAGGATATGCAGGTGTCCCTGTCTCCCCACAAAATTTATGGCATTACAGGCATCCCCTTTACCTCCTCTCCCCAGAGCAGGGTCCTCCTGCCACAGCTCCCACTGTTCCGCGGTGCCCCTCCCGCACCCAACAGAAACAGTTATCTTTCAAAGGAACAATTGAGAAAAACATTTTAATGGAATTTGGAATCATCTTACTAGACAGCAGGATGATCAGGAAAGAGAAAAATAACACCTCATTTTATCCCTTTTATAAAGGCTCTATAACCAAGATTATCGATGTCTAATATGCCTATATGTCTAATATTTCTATCCGGGTCTGAATAAAGCAGAAAAAACTGCCCACTGATTTGTGATTTTCCCCCCTTTAAGACTAAAAGATACCCACAAGACTACCTCCGTTGGTACCAGATCCGGCTACCGGCAACCCGGCCCCGCACATCTGCATGGAGAAAACGTTGGGGATTTTTGCTTGTGCCACGAGGGAATCAAAGAACGTCTCCAGAGAACTTGACGGCTGCGGGAGGGTGAGAAAGGAGGACAGGGCTTCAGCGCAGCACTTGGAGGGATCTCACGCAGGCACCAGGCATGAAACACAACGTTGCATTTCTTCCTGTGTCGTATTTTTCACAGCTCAACAAGAAACAAGCTTACAATTAAAGGGCAGTAATTCAGGAACCTCCAGCAGAGCTACCTACTATTTGGTACTTTTTCCTTTAGGTTCAGCCCTGTTGTAAAAATGAGACAGTGTTTCCAGAAGCTACTGAGATGCTGCCCTGCTTACCCCACCGGACTGCCTCGTGAGGCGGGCGGGAGAAGATGTGGAAGTGGGTTACCGAGGTAGGTGGTGGATTCTAATCTTAGACATTTCTGAGTAAGGAGAGAACAGTGTCTCCAGGAGCTGCCTTGGCAGCTTCAGAAACAGTTTGATTCACCCGTTTTCAGCCAAGGTTGTGCATCACGCCAATGACACATACCTGACCCTGAGGGCAGTTCACCCCCGATCCTGGACACTGGGCTGTGGCTCAGCTCAGCCAGCTGTCGACTGACCTCTGGGGATCAGTAAAGGAATGACGCTATTCTCCTGAAGGTTAAAGGCCTGATTCCCCACAGCCACGCTTCGGTAATTTGCTCAGTGCCTCCCTTACGTGAAGTGATGCCTTCAGAGAAGAGCCCTATTTCTCCAGGACTGAAAAGCAGGGAGGGTCTGTGAACAGTCTTAGTTGGCATTGGGCCACAGCTGCTGGTGGTCAGGAGGGAAGGTCACAGACTTACACCTAGACTTGGCTTTGACAGCAGGGAGCGATTAGAGTTGGTCACTGCGAGTGAAAACAGCTGAAACATCATAGATGCTCTAGGCACACTCTGACCACCTGCGGTTACCATAGGCATTCTTGATTTTCCAGAAGCACCACGCCTCTAATTCTGGAGAGAGGGGGGAGAGCCTTGTGACCAGACAGACAGAAATCTCTCCATCTGTTTAGTTCACTTGTATTTGGCCCCCTACCTGCTGCTTTCTCAGCTTCCGTGGGCTCCCTGGCAGAACCCGGCACCATCTCCACGTGTGATCTTTGTCTAAACACTTGGGGTTTGGGTCAAGGAGTGGGGCGAACCCCCTCTTGAAATGGGCTGGGTCTGGCAGGGACCGGGCCTGTGTCCACCTTCTTGGGGGGCAGCCAAGTCGACACTGCCTGCAATTGCATCCTGGCTCCAGCGCCCACCACTAACCATGTGGTTTGTTCCTTTGTTTGCTTTTCTGTAAAACGGGGAGGACGAAGCAGCCCAGAGCTCCCCTGGGGCTTAAATGAGGCCGTGCACACAGAATGCTCGGGCGAGTGCGCGGCACACGGGACAGCTATCACTGTTACCCCTTTAAAGGTTTCAAAGCACACCAGCGGCCAGGACCCACCAAGAGAGCCCGACCCAGCCGGGATGCTCTGGGACCCAGGCAACGGTGACGTCAGAGACCTCACAGGTGGTTCTGACCCACATCCTTGGTGCAGAGCACCTGGGGCTGGTACCCTGGGATCAGCACTGGGTGCTCAGTCAGCTCACTTCAGAAGCGCCTGTGGGCCACCCACCCGGACCCCCCGCCAGCCCTGTTTCTGGACCTGCTCCACTTCCTACAAATCCTGTGCTTGTCTCCTCGCTCCTGGGAATGTGAAGCCAATTGTTGGAAATCTTGGAACTTCAGAGATAAAAAGGTAAAAGATGACATGGGGAGTCCAGACACCCAGAAGAACCCTGGAGCAGCCGATTCTCAAGGAAGCTTTACATGTTACTAATTCCAGATAATTTAGCTTTACACTAACCCCTTCCAAACAATCAGCATCAAATCAGTCGTGCTGCTTTCATTTTCAAAGTCACGTGAAGATGAAATGTTCTGCCCAAGGTCACACTGTCTGTTACAAGTAGGAATGTAAGTTATTACAGGGCTCCAGAAGCCATCCGGGCTGCACAGACAGGGCTCTGTGCTCTGACCGCCCTCGGCGAGGGCTGCACCCCTCTGATGCTCAGCCCACCCAGCTCCAGGACAGGAATGACTTGGCCCTGCAAAGTCTGCCTTGTGGGGAAGTCCTGAGCCTCCAGTGAAGGTGCCCTGTGATGTTCTCAGCCTAGTGCCTCGTGAGAAGCCACAGCACTGGCAAACACACCCTGCCCCCTGCCTGTTGCCCCCACCCCTACTGCCTGCACCACTCGCTAGTAAACTTGAGCTGGAACAAATTCCTTATGGAGAGAAAACAGGCCTTTCTGCACCCACGATTCTGTTTCACGCTTAGCTCTGGCTCAAAGCCCAGCTCTGTACAAGGAGCTGTGGTGCCTGATGACAGGCCAGGAGAGGGGACCTCTCAAGTGCATACAGACCTACCCTGGTCTCCTGGAACTCGGGGGGCACACCCAGTGCCAATTCCGCTGCCTCTGACATCCCTTCCGGGTGGAAATCCTCCAGCCCGCCGCCCTCCTCCTGCACACCAACATGACTTCCTTTGGGTCGCCACGAACTGGAGAACGTTCAGTTCTGTCCTTCCCTGTTTTGTGAAGGTCCTGATGCTAATGAGCACAGGGGATCCACAGCCTCTTTGATGCATCGTTACTTAGAGTGCCCGGAGATCCCCCGGGTGCCTGCAACCTGCCTGTGCTCCGACTCTGGGGTGAGGGGAAGGCCGCGCGATGCTCCCCCTGCCTGGCGGGGACACCTCTGCCTGCTGTGGTTCCAGTGCCACCTGGAGGCTCCGTTTTTATTCGACCGTACAAATTTAATAAATGTGTTTTCTTTTACTGCTACACTAATAAAAACTCCTAAACAAACACTATAATCCAGGTGATTCAGAGTGTGTTAACATCTGTAAACTGTACAAGTAAAACAGAGACAAAAGACAAACAAGAAAAAGTCATGCCATGGGTGTACCTTGAAGGAAGTTTCAAAGAACCTTGCCCTTTACCTTAAATTGTAAAAATGCCTAGAGATATATATAATTCATCGTGTGAGCGCTGGTCTGTTTCAGCCATGCGACTTTCACTGACTCTCCCGCAGCCAGGCCCCATTGTCAGCCCTGCAACCACTGCTTTCAGAATCTTGCCCCATCGCTGGGTTTTCTCAGATCCGATTATTCTTACCTTGGCCAGGGTAGCGTAAGCCAGTCCCAGTATCCCATTCCATTTAATCCCAGGCAAGAAGAAGTTTTCTGACTCGAAGATTGTGGCAATGTTGACAAGAAAGGAACTATTGAAGCCTTTGGGGATGGTGACAACGTCCTCCCCGACGAAGCCAGTCCAGCTCCCTTGTGTGTACTTCACAGTGACGTCGAAGCCCTTGGGGCGGTAGGTGCTGGACCTGGAGAAAGAGAAGAGGCATCGTGACCTGCGTCCCGTCCACGTGTCCTTGTTCTGACAAGACGGCCGGTCACGGCTGCACAGGCAGCGGTCCGTAAGCGCAGAAGGTCCACGTAAGCAGTTCTTCATGATGATCGGGCCTGTGCTCTCCGGGTGGCATTTCCCAAGAAATAACTAACATTTGGGTAACGGCGTCTTCTGAGCTACGTGTGAGGGCGTCCTGGGGTTAACACGTGGCCCCCGAGTTTCAGTCTTTGCCGAGCCTTAGTTCAACCCCATAAGTCAGGTGTTGACTTAACTGCGTTGGCCTTGGACGGCACAACTAAATGTGGGCACCCGCCTGGCCCTCTGGCTCTGCGGGGACCCTGCACTGCTGCTCTGGAACACAGAGGAAAGCTGGCAGTAACGGTGCCACCAGCTTGTGCCCGCAGTGGCCTGGGTTTCAGAGTCACACACACAACCAAGGAGACGAATAAAGACCAAGCCACAGCCCGACACCAGGGCTGTCCACCCCCGGGGCCCGTGCTGCCCACTGATGCCACAGGCCCCTTCTCAAGGCTGCCCCAAGCGCCCGGAAGCCGGTTACAGTCACTCCAAACCACGAGGAGGGCACGAGTGATCCGTTGTGGCGCAGGTCGCTGTGCCAGCCCCACACGCACACAGCCCTGGGGGTAGGAGTTACTGAGACAGTCACATGGACAAGACCGGACAAGGGGAAGGGTGATGGAAGTCCTGCTCTCGGGGTTTCAGAGACAGACAATGAACAAAGGAACAGACAGGCAGGGACAGTGGGCGAAGAGCTGTCCAGGGAAGGGAGCTGGGGGAGGGGAGGGCAAGGGCCCTGTGGGTCACTGAGGCCTCTTTGAAAAGGATGACACTTGTGTAAGACCTGGATGAAGGCAAGGAACCACATGGCTGCCTGTGGAGGGGACATCCTGGAGAAAGAACAGCAGATGTCAAGGCCCTGGGTGTCCAATCCTGTAGTCATTCTTACACTCATTTGAGTTTGAAAACTTTGTCAGACTAGAGAAAGGAACACAGTGAACAATCTAGGCAAATATGTGGGCATTCCAACCATGCTCTCCTTAGGAAAACTATGCAGTTTCTAAGCCAAGTGTCAAATCAGCAAACAGATCATTGCTATGTGTTCCTGTTTGCAGTTTTCACTTCACTTTGTTTTAAGATTAAATCTCTGAACATTAATACATGTTAATAAGTCTTTGCTGTAGGATTATATGAACTAGTGTGGTCTTGTTTGGAGTCAGGCAGAAAGTCAGAGAACATATAACCTTTTTTGGGGTACATATCATAAGCTTTAAAAATGTTAACAGTCTTTAATTTGATAATTGTACTTTTGAGAATAAGATCCTATGGAAATGTCCATTTTGCAGACAGAAATTCATGTTTTATTTATAACAGAAAATAGTTGGAAACACTCTAAATGCCCAGTATAAAGGAAATAGTTTAGTTAATTATGGTACATCCAAATGGTGGAATACTATGTAGCACTGAAAATGCTGTTGACTAAAAACATTTTCAGTGACAGGAAAAAATTAAGGTCAAAGAAACATTTGTACATCTGGCAGAATCTTCTTCAAAGCAAATTTATTACACTCAGATAGTAACAGTGCTACCTCTGGATGGTGGGGTTTTGTGGAGGAAAATTCACTCTTGTGGTTGGGCCCTTCCATATTTTCTGCATAGATAAATTTTATCATCAGAGAGAAAAAAGGTTATTTTTAAAATGTCTGGCAGACACACTTTGGAGAAATTTAATTTATTCTAACTCCATCATGGGATATGAAATATGAAGAATGTTTAGTTTTAATGTTTCCTTACTATTTTGGCTAACTTCACCATGATCTTCAAGAGAGAACAGCATTAAGTGAACGTTTTCTGCACACATATTTTCTAATAAGGGCAGGCACAGACCAAAAAGTAAGAGTGGATGGACCCCGGGCACATGGACCACTAAGGGACCCATCAGAAATTACACATATAAAGCACATATTGAGGGCACTGAAATGCAGGCGCTTGAGGGCTGGTGTTTTAGTGCCAAGTTCTAGTGCCAGCATCAGTTCAGCTACGCCTGGCACACAGCAGAGGCTGCACACACTTACGCTGAAAAGCAATGAAAAGACTGAATTGTCAGCCCCTTTTGACAATTCAGGGTCATTCCTCAAGTTCAGCACCAAACTGTTGTTAATGGAAGAGGCTAATTATTTCGAAAGGCTTAGAGGATATCAGGGAGCATGGGGTTGGCCAACTTTTCCTGTAAAGGGGCCAGACAATAAATGTTTCAGCTTGGGGGGGGTGTCACATGATCTCCGTTACAACCGCACCCAGCTCTGCAAGCATCCTGAAGAAACAGCCACAGATACAGATCAACAAACGTGTGTGGCTGTGTGCCAATAAAACTTTATTCACACAAACAGACGGCAGGCTGGATGCAGCCTGTCAGCCCTAGTTTGCCAGCTCCTGATCTAGATTATTCGTTATCCCCCGAAGCACGCTATAGTAGCATGCCTTTCTTTTAAGAAGTTGTTTTGTCTTCCATTTGATTTTTTTTTTTAAGTTGAAGTATAGTCAGTTACAATGTGTCAGTTTCTGGTGTATAGCACAATGTTTCAGTCATACTTGTACACACATAGATTCGTTTTCCTATTATTTTTCATTATAGGTTACTACTACAAGACATTAGTATGGTTCCCTGTGCTATACAGAAGACATCGGATTTTGAGAAGTTGTCTTCTTCTTACACTGTCCAGCCTACAGAAGACTCATCAGCATCTCAGCGCGTCCTCTATGGTGCACTGATCTACTTGCTGCTTCCCTCACGGGCAAACATCCTGGATACGTAGGTGCCATTTGCAGACAGATGTGAGGCAGCTGGAGTTACACTGCCTGGGGTCAGACACGACTTCAACCTGGGGCAAGTTATTTAACTGCTCTGCACCTCAGTTTCCTCAGCTGAAAAGTGGGGGAAATACAGTTCCACACCTCATGGGGTTCATATTGAGGATGAAAAGAGGTCATGCTGTCAACCATGTAGAACAAAACCCTGGAAGACAGCAGGTGCACAACAAAAATAGCTGCTAGTATTCTAGTTATCCAATCACTTGCTACCTTTAGTCAATCTATGAGCTGCTGTTAGAAAATGTAAGAATTTTTTTCCCTAGAAAATGTTCCTATAGACTTACTCTTACCGACTATCCCAAACTTCCTCATCTGAAGTCCAACAAGCTCCATGAAGACAGGCAAGTCTTGGGTATGACTTGGCTACGATGGTCAGGGGAAGAGAGGGGCCTTCACATTTCTAAAAAAACCAGAGTTCTTCTGGGTTCTAGCCCAGGACTGTCCAACAGAACTTCTACAGTGACAAATATTCTCTATCGATGCTTCCAACACAGTAGCCGCAGGTGGCTATAGACCTGAAATGTGAGTCAAGATCTTCAACATGTGACGAGGTCACATCCTGATAAACCCATCATAAGTTGAAAATACCGATGTCAAAAATGCATCCAATACACCTAACCTACCTCACATCCTGCCCTACTTTAAACACGCTCAGAACACATACATGAGCCTACAGCTGGGCAAAATCATCTGACACAAAGCCTATTTCGTAATGACATGCTGACTGTCTCCTGTAATTTAGTGAATACTGTCCTGAGAGTGGAAGACAATGCGGTCTGGGGCCAGCACGGTTACAAGTGTATGTGTCGTCCACCCTCGTGACTGCGTGGGTGCCTGGGAACCGCAGCAGCCACTACCTGGTATCACTGGACAAAATCATCCTGCATATCAGCAGCTTGGGAGAAGATCAAGATCCAAAACACGAAGCATGGTATCTGCTGAACACGACTGCTTTTGTACCATCGTAAAGTGAAAAAAATCCAAATTGACCCATCATAAGTCAAGGACTGTCAGTTCTTTTTAGTTTGTCTAAAGAGCTGAACTTGTATTTAACATTAATTAATTTAAATTTAATTGGCCACCTGTGAACAGTAGCTACCCTTGCAGAAAGCGCAGTTCTAGATAATGTGAGAAAAAGTAATTCTTAGTTCATACTCCCTGGGCTCCTCAAACTAAACCTCAAAGAGCAAAAACCCCAGAGATGAACCGTAAGCAGCTCTCAGAGTTACTAATATTTACTCTCCAGTGCCAGGCTTAAAAAAAAAGTGCATTTCTCCATTTGGTGCATTTGGCACTAAAATGCTTTGGCTCTCAATTGCTCTGCACATTAATTAGCTACATCAAGAGCAAACCCCAGATTGGCTGCTTCTTGCGGCGTCCATCCTGGGTATGCAGAAAGCCATCCACCAAGGATGTGGGGAGCCCGGGAAAAGTCCGCTCACAGCAATAAAACCACTTTGAACCAAATTCAGGAGACATTCTGCCTCTGATAAGAGTGTTCGGGAGACGCAGGATCGAAAAGTGAAATCAACTGAACGGAGAAGAACCACGGAACATGTTATTATTTTAAAGAAACCCACTCCTGCTTTCAGAGAACAAACAGTCAGACAGTGGAAGGGAGAAGTCAGAAGAGCTGAATCCTGGGGTCGGCTCTGTTTCTCCGACGCCATCCGACCCCGGGAATGCCGAGTCTCCTGAGAAACTCTGCCGAGACGTACCTGGGGCTCTTCTGCACATTTCAGAGTCTGGAGTCTATCTTTGGAGATGGTTGGCCTGGACCAGGTGACCAGATACCCCTCTTACTCTTGTGAGGTCTGAAAGTGGCCAGAGTGAAGGGCCCGCAGACAGCCCAGGGACGCTCAGTCAGCCTGCTCAGCCCTGAGGCTTCCCAGTATCCTCGGCAGCGGCGACCGCTGTGGCTCCAGCACGGCAGGGCCCCCTCCTGGTCAGGCAGGTGCTGGGAGGCTCCGTGCATTGTCCAATGGTCAGTCAACGGAAAGGTGAGCCATTTGGCCACAAGGGTCCAGCTCCTTAAGGAAACGACCTACTAACTTACTAATACTCCAATTCTACTTACCAGCACCAGTTGAGGAAAAGAAACGGCTCCCTTGCCACAGATACTCTGTGAGCTTCGCCCCAGACACAGTACAGGAGGAGGAGACGTTTTAATGAAGATACGCTTAATTTCCTGAATAGATTAGTATGAGGTCAGGGGGATAAATACATTGAGTCTCTCATCAAGTCAATTGGCTGGGGGCTATTTTACTGCCTAAAGAAGAAAAACATCTGAAAAAACTTACATGACTGTCTTTTTGCTATATAGTAATTCACTGGAACATTCACCACTGCGAAAAGAGGGCTCCTGATGGGACAAAGGGACACAAATGACTAACGGTAGCCTGACGGCTCATTCCACAAATCAAAGAGATCTTGTCAAAGAGCCCCAAGTCAACCCTCCAATTACGGGGAAATGTTCCAGGAAGCGTTCAGCCTGAACACCCAGAGACGCAGGACTTGACTCAGCAGCTGACGAGCCCAACCGGAAGCCTTGTTATAACGAAGAGATCAGAGGAACAAGCAAATGCAGGAACATCACAGGGTAGGAGCCACGGCTCAGAAAAGAAACCTTTGTCAAACACTGAGAAAGGAAGTGAGGACATTCTCTCCGCTTCCATCAGACACAATGGTGGACGGTGTACCTTAGGCCAAAGCGGAAGTTCACTGAAAGCATCACACAAATTAATCGTACGTAATTTACATAGGAAATTATGTTCATCACTTGTATCGTCCTAAGAATAAATCTGTGTTAACAAAAGCCTGTGAGAAGCATGCAGAAAAAACAGAGGAAAGGAGAGAAAGAAAGGTTAATATAAATCTAACCAAGTATTTAACCTGTAACATGCATATGTTAGTAGAAATGCAGTTGATGGAACAGAACTTCCCTAAAACTCAGAAATGTGAGGCTTCACATCTGATTCAGCTAAGAAGAAATCTGATAGCCCCGTGGAAGCATTGATCTCCTTAAAAGAAGGGCAGTACCAGGGCTGGGGGCCCAAAGGGGGTCAAGTTTCATGAGTACTCAGTAAATTTCAGCAATACTTGCAAATGAGGAAGGCAGGTCAAGGTCTGAATGATGGAAGTGCCACTGGGAAGAAACCGACAATGCAGGGGTCCTGGGTTCAGGCTGGCAGGTTCCGCTGTATCTCCTTTTATTTGCTCACAAAAGGAGAACTCGATGAGAAACTTGAGTGCTCAGGCTGGGAGGGACGCCTGAATTCTCTTGTGGGGTTAGCAGGAAGGCAGGCCCAGCGGTCACGGGAGCTAGGGAGGTTCCCAGGAGCCTTCACATTAAATCAGGTGTGAAGAAACCAGAGAAGCTCAGTCTTTAAATAAGAAAGACAGGAGCCACTTGCCACCCGAAGCCAAACCTGGCCAGGAGGAAAGTTATAAGGATGGGCCCCACCGAAGGCTGAAGGAAAACCATGATTCAAGCAAACAATGAGCAAAGTCGAAGACATGAGAAGGACACCCAGGTGTCTACTGCCCTGATTAAATATTGTACACATATTAAATGACACTGTATCCAGCATTTGTAACACGGACTATTATTTACCCTTGAAAGTTTCAATAACTGCATCTGCATTGCAAAAGGATGACGGGGTTGAAAAGCACACTCCGACCTTTATCAAAGCCCAGCACTTACCTGCTGGGGAGGAAATGACCACCCACGGCACTAGATTCGCACATTTAAATCTATAAAGTAGATGTACACCCACCCAAACTTGGCTTGACTGTCCTGCACTTTTTTCCCCTCGATTTGTATCACAGGTCTACAGACGTGTGATGGAAAACAAAATTACTCCAGGAGGAAAACCGTTAAAGATGTACCTGAGCTCCAAGGATGTCTATTCTTCCTCGACGGCAGGCAGAGCCCGCGGTGGGCGTGGGGAGGCTGGGTAAGTGTGCGGACTGGGAGGAGCCTTGCAGTGAGAAAGACGCAGAGCTGGGCCTGCTCTGCCACCAACACATTCTTCACTTAGTGTAATAGACATGGCATTTCCCGGAATGTAACTATTGTGTACGTTGAGGGAAGGTGATACTTTGGGGGGAAACTTTACCAAGAGTCTTCACCCATCTGGAAGAATCATGTCATCAACCCAAGCTGCTCTGGGTGTCGGAGTCTGTTTTAATCCGATTTTATCAGTCTGTGCTGGGCGCTGCATGGCTAGGTCGATGCTCACAGCCTCACACACCCCCCGACTTCACGTGTCTCCTACCCAGAGTGCTTACAGATTGAGGTACTGATCACCTGTAAATTGCCTTCTTTTATCCCCCCACCCTCCCATACTGCATCAGGGCATTCAGAATTACATACATTGGTGACATACTACCTTTGCATTTCAGTTCAAGGCATTACAAAGCACTCGTTACAAACAGGGGGTGCCAGGGCCAAAGTTTTGCACCTGCTGGCCTAGCAGCCTGGACTTGGGCCAGTCTCTAGGCTCCTGGACCTCTTGTGCTACATGAATAAAGAGAGGTTTGGTTCCATGATGAAGCGACTGAGGGCAGGAGGCTGTCTGGGGCCGGGGATGTGGATGAACCACAGTCTGAGCGGGAACAGGCCAAGGGTAGTGGGTGCATCATAAGCCAACCTCCTTCCCCCGCCTGCACACCCCTTGCCCCATCTCACACATATCTGAGGTTACAGCAGCAACTTCAGGGTGCACGTCAGCCTCTTGATCGCAACCAGGAGTTCCATCGGGAATTTCAACGATAAAAGGTTGTCAACACACTGACTCCCACATTAAGCCATTGATTCCTTGAAGGAGGGGCCAACCAGATATCACGGTAGCCCCGGAGGCCCACAGAGCACCAGCCCCCACTCCCCTCCAGCTGGAAACCCAGGGGACCACTCCTCTCTGTGCCACCAAAACGGAGACCAAGACGCACGGGGAGGAGGTAGGCGGGCGCTTCTGTGTAAAGGATCCTGCCTCATTAACAGGACTTTCAGAAGCTTCTCAGTTGTCACTTTTCCTCCTGTGTGTCCTTTCTTTTCTTCCCCAACTAAAGTCAGGGTTTATTCCCCCAAACAAAAGATTGAGGGTGAGGAAAGCGAGAAAGGAAAGACACAAGGAGGATTTGCAGCAGGGAAGTGTGATGTAGCAGTGCCTGACCCTAAAAAGCTAAGTCCGTGTCAGCTTGCCTGTGTTAGCTGTGGAGTCCCCACCTTAGCGTCACAACAACAGATGGGAAGTTAAAATGCGCAGAGCATTAAGGCAGCAACAGGTACCAACGACAGTGACTCTGACCCCACGGGCTCCTCCAGAGGTGACCAGTGACACACACGAGGACCCAGTGGCTCTCCTGGGGGCCCACCCAGAGCTCCCGGAGCCCAGGGTCCCAGGGGCCCAGGCCTGCACTGTGCAGAGCTGGCCTCATTCCAGAGACCTCCATCCAGGCTCCACTCTTTCTCCCAACCCCGCCTACAACTGCGGAGCCCCGTCACAGGCCTGAACGCTGGGTGCTCACAACACATCCTGTCCAAATGGGTCATGGATTTCTCTCTCCAGGCACATCTGCCTGCATAGAAATGGTTTCTGTGAACCACCCTGACCCCACTGAACACTGGGGCAATGCAAACGTGGCTTTCCAAGCCACCGCCCACAACAGTCTCACACTCACATCCAATGCTCCCCTCCCTGCTGGAGCTCACCTCCGCGCTAGGACTGGAGGGGCTAGAGAAACAGCAAAGGGCCACGTGCTCCCTGCAACTCCAGTATGATGACAAGGCTCCCGTCTGACATGGATTTGCATCGAGCAGATCTCATGAGCACGCACCAAGGTTACTAGGAGAACCCTCCTGTGTTCATCTGGAACGAATGCGCATGTATACACGTGCACGTACACATGCTCGCACATGTGCACCACACACAAATATACATGCCACCACACACACGTGCACACAGATATCTGCATGTACACACAACTATATACGCATATACACAAATACACATGCCACCATGTGCACACAGATACCTACATATGCACACACGTATACACATACCTACAATCACAGATATGCGCATGGGCACGTCTTCCTTAATGTGAAATAGACTTTTGGCTGTCTTCTTCCAGTGCATTCTGCAGTGTTCCTGGGGTGCCCCCAAACCTGGCCACGCCAGGCGCGGACCCATCACTCACCTCTCCGCGTCAAAGTACGAGTCGATGTAGGAGTGCGGGGCTCCCGCCACCGCGAAGTTGCTGCTCCCGGTGTCGACGAGTATCTGCAGCTTTTATTTTTTAGGGAAAAACACAGAAACCATCAGGTTACACTCCTGAATACTTCTTCTAAAAATGAAGTACCAAGAACAATTTATTACTTGGAAAAACTTCTATCGATCAGAAATTTATTGAAAAAACTGTTACAAAACTGAACCCTGAACACAGTCCATTAGGAAGCTCGCACAGGAGGGGGAATCAGTTTTGCCTCAGATACACGCCAAACCTTAAAAGATAAATTCAGGGAAATAACTGGGGTTTCCTTTCTCAGTCCCTGGTACTTGGTAACAAGGCAAAGCCCCTTCCCACCCCGGACTGTGGCTGGGGTCGTCACTTGGCTGGTGGCCCTCCTCCTGCCTTTCCAGTGTCACTCAGAAATCCTCAGTCAACAGCACCTCCCCACCAGGACGCCTCCCTGGCCCCCTCCTGGCAGTTGGTAAGCACCTGGGAACACCTGTCACAGGTATCTTTTTTGTTTTTAGTTTTAGTGAGTTATTTATATACAATAAAAATGCAAGATCTTGGATTTTCCACTGGGGAGTTTGGACATGGTGTTTTCCCAAACCAAAATACAACAATTCTGATTATTCCCAAAAGGTTCCCTTATGTCCGTTTCCAGTCAATCCTTCCTGTTCCTCAGAGGCAACCACTTTCTGACTTTCTATCTCCATGGACTGGTTTCACCAGTTCTTGAACATTATGTAAATGGAATCATGCGTGTTGGGTTTTTCTGGGGGGTGGGGGCTGGTGAGGGGAGGGTCTGGCTTCTACTCAGTATGTCTTTGGGCTTTCCTCATGTTGTCCTGGGTATAGGTGCTCTTCACCGTTGAGTAGGGTTCCTCTGCAGGAATGTATCACGACTGGTCCAGCCTTCTCTTGATGGGCATCTGGTGGCTTCCAGTTTTAGGCTGCTGTGACTAAGGCTGCCATGGACCTTCTTGTGCAAGTCATTCTGTGGACGTAGTTTCCATTTCTCTTAGGTAAATACCTAACGGTGAAACTTGTTGGGTCCTGGGCTAGATGGATTTTTAATGTTTTCTAAAAAACTGCCAAGCAGACCTCCAAAGTAGAGATACCACTGTACCCTCCCACAAGCATTTATCAACAGTCCATTTTATCCAATAGCTCCATGGTGCTATTAGTCTTTTATAGTACAGCCATGCTAGCGGGTGTGGCATGGTATCTCACTGGGGTTTTGATGTGCAGTTCCCTAGTGGCCAGTGAGACTGAGCTGTTGCACCGCCTTTTAATTGTCTCACCCATCTTCCCCAGAAACAGTCGTGTCCAGGGGGAGGTCCAGGCGTCTAGTATCCATCCTTCTATGCTCAGCCTCTACCCCAAGTCCAGACACATAGCCGACTGTTTACCAAATAAAGGAATCTTCTAGAAATAGACATAGAACACGAAAAATACAGCCCCAGAGATGGACACTCAAGGTTTCACGCAGGATAATCCCATCAACAGGGAAGCTGTAGTTTTTGTCAAGACCCGCAGGGGGGCCAAACCCTGGAGTGTTCTCCAGCCTCCTCTGACTCGACCCATCAGCCGAATTTGGCTCAGTCCCTCACTCCCTCCTCCTGGAAACGCGCTCTTCACTTTGGATCCCGGGACCCCTCGCTCTCCTAGTGCTCCTCCTCCACTTCTAACCAACCGTCTCAGGCTCGTTGCTGGGGTTCCCACCTCCCCCATGTGCTGCAGCTTCCCTGGGGGTTCAGCTCTGGCACCACTTCTGGGCTCCAGCCTCACTCCCTCTCTCAGTGACCCCATCGAGTCTCACAGCCTTAAGCACCTTCCATGTGCCCACGACTTCCCCAAGCTTCATCTCCAACCCGGGCCTCCCCTCTGAGCTACAGGCTTTTCCTACTCAACACCCCCACCTGGATGTCGAATAGCCATGTGTTACGGGTTCAGTTGTGTCCCCAGAAAGATGTGTTGAAGTCCTAAACGCCCAGAACCTCATTAGGTGACCTGACTTGGAAGCAGGGGTTTTGTAGATGTCTTCGAGCTCAGATGAGCTTAGAGGCCGGGTCCTAATCCAACATGACCCGAGTCCTTAGAAGAAGAGGCACAAGCCACGCAAAGATCAGACGCCCAGGGAGAAGGCCCTCGGACGACAGAGGCAGCGATGGGCGCGATGGGAGATGCAGCTGCCGGCTAAGGACCGCAAGGGTGACCGGCCACCCCCAGAAGCTGGAAGAGGCAGGAAGGATTCTAATCAGAGTCTCAGAGGGAGTGTGGCCCCACTGACACCCCGATTCCAGACTTCCAGAACTGTGAGAGAAGGAATTTGTACTCTTTCAGACCACTCAGTTCGTGGTACTTTGTTTCAGCAGGAAACAAATACACCCTCTCAAGTCCGATACATCCAGAACTGAACCCCCAGCTCCAAAACCTGTTGCGCCCACAGATGTCCCCATCTCAGTGGACGGTGGCTCTGTCATGTTGGCTCAGGGCAAACAGCTTGGCCTCGCCTGCCACGCTTCCCTCTCCCCTGTGAACAGCTGAGCCTGAGTTCAGTAACACAGCTACATGATTTTCTTAATCCTGTGATGCCCTGTGTCACATTTTCTGCTTTACTCCTGCCACGTAGTTTTCTGGGGGCCTCAAGGGCAGGGATGATTGATCACATCACTGGCCACTGGTGATTGATTTAACCTCCAATGGCTCTCCCCTCCCTGGGAATGAAACCGGAAGTGCCAGCTCTCTAGTCTCAGGGTTTGTTCCCCATCCTTAGGGCCTTTCCAAAAGCCAGCTCATTGGCATAACTCAGGGCTGCCAGGAAGGGGCTTTTTCTGAATAACAAAAGACCTTTATCACTCTTGTTGCTGAGGAACTTCCAAGGGTTTCAGGAGCCCTATGCCCGGAGTGGGAATGAAGATCAAATATAGATTTCTTTGTATAAATATGTATTTGTTCATATAAGTCACAACATCACACAGGGGTGATGGGAAACCCAGCAAGGTCCAGAACCTCACCCATCGTTTAAGTAAAGTTCCAAAACGCTGTGTGTCGAGCCTGAGGCTGCTGTCCTGCCAGCAGACAGAGTCCCAGCTGACCTGATAATCCATGTGACTCACAGGGCCCTGAGTCCTCAGCCCGGTTTCCATGTCCTGGATTTAAATGGTTCCTGAAGGCAAGATGAGCTTTCAAAGTTGCTTGGGTGAAAATAGTAGAGAGATGAAGAAGAAAGGGGAAAAAGAACAACAGAATTCCTTCATGGGGCAAATCAGGAAATTTCGAACCTTTAAAAGAAGTGTGTGAGACAATCAGATAAGACACATCAGCCCCGCCCCCCCCAAAGATACCCGATTGCATAACGGTGAGAAATACTTTTTCTCAGTCATTGAAAGTCACAAGTAATAAAAGCTGCAGATCCTGCACAAGGACGCCATGCTGCTTTTACAAGCCTTTCCAGGGTCTCGCTGGGAGACAGTCCAGCAGGACGCGTGTGGAAAGGCCAGGCCTCCTGGCAGCCCGGGCTCCCAGCTAGCGCTCCACATACTGGAGGCTGCTGCACAGCCAGTCACGGGCAAGGCAAACAGGACTCCTGTCCTGGGGATAATGGCTCCGGTGACCAGGGACTTTCTCTGCAAACATTTCCTCGGGGTGGAATTCCACCCACCGCCTCCGCATCACAGCAGGATCCGGTCCCCTTACACACCCCCGTCCTCACTTCTGCCACACTGCACGTCGTGCCCCCTTGCAGAGGCAGGCGACACAAAACAAAGTCACACCAAAACACAGACGGCTTTCTTTGACACAGAGGACTTCTAAGTGCCCAGGCATTCGGCACCAGCAGACTTCTCCAGCTGTTTCAGCAGAAATCAGCTTTCAAGAAGATTCAATTCGGAGTCATGGCTTGGCCAAGCTGGTCCCCACCCCGGCTCTTCCTAGAGCATATGATTAGAGGAGAGAGATGGCCCCATAAACGAGGCAGCCGCAGAGTTGGGCAAGGAATGGATTTCCAGGGAGCAGTAAAGCCTCTGAGCTGGGCTTCAGGTAACGAACGTCTGAGCTGCAAACAAGCCGACAGTTTTTTCTGTGTGATGACCTGGAAACAGACATTTCTCACGCTGACTTCTTGCCAGGGCCACAGCTTCCCTTTTGCAAGTCCTAGTCTCAACCACAACGGGAAAAAAAATGCAGTTTGTCCTATAAATTTTACAGGATCCACCCTGAAGCCAGTGACATGTGAAGGCTCAGAGCGCACGCAGGCTCCTCCTGGCCACCTCACCCTGCTCCACACACACAATATCACCTGCTGAGTCTTTACCCTGGGGATTTCCAACATCATCTCCTGCCTCCTCGGGTTCCACTCCAGGCAGACACAACAGTCCAACCCTGGAGGACATCGTTCAGCCCCATAAAGGGACACTGAAAATACATAAAATACATACATAGTCTCGAATTCAGGAAATGTTTTGCACTTTCGAAACCCAACTGAAAATGACTCAGAAGCGTGTAAGGAGCAGCATCCTCACTTGACAACAAGAAATGCAGAAATGCTGGGGCGGGGGGGGGTGGTGGTGGTGGAAGCCCCACTTCCTCCCCAACACCAAGCAGCCCACAGAGCCAAGAACCCAGCAGCGAAGTACGAAGTGCCTACCTGCCTGTCCTCAAAAGCTGCCCATGATCCAAACCATAAGACCTACAGAGGTTTGGAATCACAGGAGTTGATGGGACAGATTTACTGTCCACTTTTTAAAAACAGCAAAACCCAAACACTCTTCCTGGAGCTACTGCTTCTTCACAGCCGAGCATCAGTGGGCTTGCCTCGTCTCAATTCTTGCCTTTCTCTCCACAGTCTGCTGACAGGCGGCTTCTGCCTCACCCCTCCAGGGCCGGCCAAGCCCACCAAGGACCTCCGTGCTTTTAACCCATGGTCACTTGCGAACTCTCTGCTATGTGGTCTGGCCTGCACGCAGCACTGGCCACCACTGACCAGTCCCTCCTGGAAGCTTCAGAAGCTCCTGGTTTTCCCGTCACGGCCCCTCCTTCTCAGTCTCAGTTGCAGACACCTCCTTCCTCTAACTGTGCTCTTGGAAACACCTAAAAGGCTGTTCCTGAGAATCCCGCGTCCCCAGCCTGATGTATCATTTCCACACTGGAGCCTTTCTTCTCCAGAGAACACCCCAGCACAGGGCACCGCCGTGAGAGCAGGGTGGGGTGGGGGGACCATGGAGTTCATGGGCCTCATCCATGCAGTACCTTGGACAGCGCCCAGGGCAGCTGCCGAGTAAAGGGGAAAGCTGGGACTCAGAGACTTGCACCGAATGTGGATTAACAGGAGAGACGCATGTTCCAGGGAAACAGAATGTGTTTATTCACTTATAAAAGCAACCTGCACAGCACACCAACCAATTATACTCATAACTTGGAGACGGCAAAAGACCTTAGATGATCGCTTCTGGAGGACAAGAAGGACAATGTGTGGAAATTCTATTATCCTTCAAACGCAGACTTTCTTCTTTGAAAGATGCCTCTTTGATAATACTCTCCAATTCCAGCAGTCCCACTCAAATTTGCAGAACGAGGTTTTATAAAATAATCACGAAACGAGGACAGCCATTACACACAAATTACTAGTGAGTGGGAACCAGATACCTTTCAGAGATGAACAGCCGTATCTCCGTGTCAGGAGGGCAGTCCTGTCTTCATGTCACCATGGCTCTTCACTTTGCTGAGCAGTGACAGAGCGCGCGGCATCTGGGACCAAGTGGCGGTCCACCGCGCCCGAGCCTGTGCGGGGCAGTCCTTCTCCTGCCCTGCCTCTCTGCTCCCTCATCTAGGAAGCAGGTAACTGACCTACATGCAACTTTCAGCGGGAGGCAGGGAAACCTGAGGTCAGCTGCTGACAAAAACTCCGTAACAATCCCAGTGGCTGATTCTGGAGCAGTTCGAATCTAAGAGATTCTCCAGGAAAATTCCTTCAGGAACGTTCTTGGGGACGGTCAGGCCTTCACCACCATGCCTTGCTCTGCCTGGACAAAGCTGACTTGTTTTTAAAGTGGCCCGCCTTGTGGGGTTTCACGTTCCTCGCTTTGTTTTGACACAATTGGAAGCCACCTCTCACGCTGTCTGCCAGGCAGCAGAGGGTAAGTACAAACCACACACACTGCTGTCCTTGAGACCCAGGCTGTCTCACACCCTCCAAAGGCCTTTCATCTTCAGCCCTGATTCACTCTTCTCCCCTGACAGTCGTGCCCTGAGTTTTGGCCCCTTGGTCGCCTGATATCTCTTCCTGGCCTCTCATTTCTCCAAATTGCACATCTGTCCTCTCAATGAGCTTGTAAGTTGCTCGAGAGCAAACCATTTTTTCTTAGTCTCTTCAGGACTGTCTCCATTAACGACTGCCTCTAACAGGAATTGGCTGATCACCATAAGGTGGGAAAGAAGCAGGCACGAGCCCCGCCCAGGCGTGGAAAGCTGACAAAGGCGGCCAACCTGCCAAGAAGCCGGAGTTCACCCAGCCAAACTCCTGCTACGGCTGCGCACAGACTTCATTTAGCTTTTCTAGACTTGGCGAGGGTGGCTACCCTAACTTCCCAGCTGCGGTCTCCAACAGTCACAGGCTTCCTCTTAGATATCCAAAGCTAACCAGAGTTAGGAGGGAGGGGATGAGCAGGGTGCCCCCCACGTGCCTGGTGCTCACTCCAGCTGTGGGGGCTCTCCCAGCATCCAGGGCAGGCCTGAAGGGCCAGGGAGTCAGCACTCGCTCCTGGGAACAGCCCTGAACCCCCCCCCCCGACACGACAGCTGATGGATGAAGGCTTCCACCTCCTCGATCCCCAGGTGGATGGCCCTGCGCTGCCTCCCAGGAGGCCCCAAATGAGGCCCTGAATTAGCCTTCTCCTCCTTGCTGCCTCACTGCTCCGTCCCCACCAGTGTCTCAGGGTAGAGAGGAACAAGGGAAGGCTGGCTCACACAGACCTTGCCTCATGCCCCGCAGAGTCCAACATCCCTCAAACAAGCTACCACACCACAGCCCCGCCACCCAGTTGACACTTAGTGCACACCTCCCACCGTCCCTCCTGAACTCTGCATTGGGCAACAGCCCCACAGAAAGCCACTTGCTAATTGCTGGAATAAGGTAAAAGGTTGTATGAAAGGGCAGCACTGTTTAGGCATCCAGTCAGGGACAGCAGCCTGAGATGTCTCAGATACCACTGCCTCTTCTTCAGCAGGTTAATAGATAGGAAAATTAGCAGATCATTTAAATAACAGCTCGTTTAACACAACGATTCCTAATTACATTAGCAGCCCATCTGCTGAAGTCTGCTGGCAAGCAGAGCCCCCAGCAGCGGGGTCCTCCCCGGCCCAGCTGCACGGGGCTGTCTGCCCACAGCTACCACATGTGATGCAGGCACTGATCCTGCTAATCAGGTTTGCTCAGTGCTTCGACGGTGGAAATGAATCTCATTTACTTAAACACGTCTTGTTGAAGGAAGTGAAAATAATTGCCACGCGCCATTTCTCCACGTTCTAAAATTAAGGTTGTTTTTATAGAGAAGGAAGGAAAAAAATCATTTTGCAAGGGCTCCCCTTAACCCAAACAGCTGTTACAGAAGTCAGCGACACCGTTCAGGGGCGGGGTGGGGTGTGTGTGCGTGTGTGTGTGTGTGTGTGAGTGCGTGTGCGTGTGCGTGTGCGCGTGCATGTGTGCACATGGGCTTCCCTCTTACAGACGGGGCTCTTACTAGAAAAACACAGTCCAGAGACCCGCAGATTCCTTGGCTCCTGGGAAGACCGCAACTGCCAAGCGGCTGCTGGAGAGAGGACGGGCACCAGCTTGGCTGCCTGACCCGAACGTGGTGACGGCTCTCCTGAACGCTTAGGGCTTGGCAGGTTAGGACTGGCCGGGGAGGCTGGGGGTGTAGGAGGGCTGGTGTGGGTGTCTCTGTTTTAGAAGACTAGAAGTCACCCTGAAATCAGTCCTTCTGGACATGGGAGCTGCCACTGCCTTTGCAGCTGACGCCTGTCACTGGGGTAGCAGGCCAGTGACTGGAGGTAGGGGCGGCCCCCGTCTGAGCTGTCGAACTTTTCAAACAACCCATCCCTCTTAGGATGAACAGAGAGGCTGGATCTCTGAGGTGGGGGAGGCTTTATCACAGACCCACGGCCGATGCCCTTAAATGTGCCGTGACCATGTCTCTTCACAGGAGGCTGGTTTCAAGTTCATTTCCTACCTGTGGCCCCAGGACACACCCTGTACTTTCTCCAAAGCAGAGCAGCATGAAAAAATAAAGGTTTTCGCGTCTGTTAGACCTGGATTTGAACTTGGGCTTAGCCTCCTATCTGCTGTGGAACCCTAGGTAAAGCACCATTTCTGAGCCTCGGTGTAAGGGAGGGTGATCCCTAAGGCGGGACCACAAAGAGTGCCACTTCAAGGGGCCCAGGAGATGATGTATGTGTGATGCACCCGAAGTGGTGCCTGGCACCTCGGGGTGGCTCAATTTCTCAGACAGGGCCAATGCGACGTTTTCTTCTCGCTGTGGGGCTGACATCTCAAATACCTCACTGCGCCAAACACGACACGCATCAGATTCCCCAGCAGACTTTCACTGCAAGTCTCCGCACTGCAGCTAGTCTGGACGCAGCCCAGAAGTGACGTGCACACGCTCCAGAATGGACACTGTGTATTTAGCGGTCAGCCCCCTGGTGCACAGCGGATGGTCCTGTGGCAGGTGATGGACGTGACCGCGTGTCAGTAGCACCGGCAGCAGCTGGGACTAGGCAGGGATCCGCCCAGGGGTGCTCAGATCCAAGGCCACAAATGCTGTTTTCACTAGGCTGGCCTTTTCTTCCTCGCCCTGGTGAGCGGCTCCCTCACCCCCAATGCCCAAGCTCCCTCGTTCCCTTCCCATGCTCTCTGCCTCCACTTGCAGGAGTCTGTGTGTCCTATCAATCTACTTCCAGAATATTCCTGAAGCTGGCTGTGTTCCTCTCTCTCCCCTTCCACCTCCTTGGATCACCCCAGTGATCTTCGTGTGGCTAGCTCTGAGTGCAGTGCCTGGCACAGTGAGTGCTCAGTAAAGGTTGTTGAATGAATGAGTAAATGAATGGTGCCCAACATCACTGAGGCCATCCTGTCCCAAGAGACTCAAGTCCAGTCACTGTCAGCTTTCTGGCTGGCTTTTCTCAGGGTCCAAGCCTTTCCGGGGTTTTGGTGAGTTCCAAGGTCTCCCAAGCGCAGAGTCTCCTAAGCTCTGAGGACAATTTTGAACAGTGTGGTAACGGCACCAGAGAGCACCTGAGAAAGAAGAGAAGACCGTCCTCTAAACCCACCGCCTGATGAAGCTGAATCTGTAAACTCTCCAGCTCTGGGTCACATCCTCACAAGTGAGTACCAACCCTGGGCTTTTTCACGTAATAGTCGGAAGCTCCAGGCATCCGTTTAGGCTGCTGGGAATCAGAGGCGACACCCGCACACAAGTCTAGGTGTGACCACGCAGCCGGGCTGCTCCTGGACCAGCAGAGGCAGGGTCAGAACCCATGCCACTTCACCCCTGGGCTCAGAGCTGAGTCCCTGGCATCACACGTGAAGAAGGCGCCTGGTTGTTTGCCAAGAGGCCACACGGGGTGGCACTGTCTCCAGGGATCACAACAGCCAGCGCCTGGTTCTCTGCCTCTTGGACGGAGAAGCCAAGGATGGACTGAGAGGGGAGCCACTGTAAGCCGCCTCACGTCCACCAAGCTTCTGGAAGTGAGAGTCGGAAGCCAGAAAGTCCCTGTAAGTTTACAAGGGGATATTCAGAGACAGGTGGGCTGGATGCTTCTATCTGCTTTGCCAGCCCCTCCGTCTCTGGAGGCAAACTCGGGAGGAGGGTAGGGATGGGGAGAAAGAGTGCAAGGGACAGCTTTTCTATGGAGGATGCCAAGGCCCCAGGGACCTCCCTGGCTGCAGAGCTTTCCTCAGCCTCTGAGGCTACACAATCTACCTGCTGGCAGAATGCAGCCCCACTGATTGAAGAGTGAAAGTGGATACTTAAACAGACGAGGCTTGGGAGTCACAAGGCTGGACCTCATCACTGCCAATAAAACGAATGATCCTTTTTCCCACTGAAAGGAAAGTGCAAGCTGAATTGCTTCTCAGAAAACACTACTGAAAAAGGACAGAAGCAGGCCTGCCTCACATTCTGATGATGGGGCGGGGAGGGGCCAAGTAGGGAAGTGTCAGTCAACAGAGCGGTAAGCTAAACTTTTCCTCCCCAAAGGGTTAACTAAGGCTGCCCCCCAAAGCCCATCACACATCTCCAGGGATTTGAGAAGACATCATTTTAGTTAGAAATTGGTTCTTTCTGCACATTTTCCAAAGGACTTTAAATAGATTCTCATCAAAGGTGTAATGTCTTAACTCTTAAGACATTTCTGGAGTTTCATGAAATTTTTCCTTTTGCTCGAGTTGGTAACTGCAAATAGAAAGTCATTTCAGATCTGAAATTTCAGAAAAAAAAAAAAAGACACAGGATTAACTTCATCCTAACCCCCAACTTTCAAACATTGTTAGAATTTTCAGTAATATTAAAAAAAACAACAAAGAGACAGCATGCAGTCGCTGGAGCAACAGGTAAGATTTTCAAATTACTATTATTATAAAATGGTTACTCCTCGGTATGATTCCAGGTATTCAAACTCATTTTGTAACGGTAGTAAAACACGCATAACGTGAAATTTACCATCTTAACCAACTTTTAGTGCACAGTTCGGCAGCATTAAGATGCTCACATCGTTGTGCTGATATCACCACCATCCAGCTCCAGAACTCTCCATCATCTCAAGCAGACACTCTACCCACTAAACAGCTAACTCCCTGTTTCCCGCTCCCCCGCTCCCGGAAACCACCTTTCTACTTTGTCTCTGTTAATTTGACTCCTCTCGGGACCTCTCTTAGGTGGAATCCAGTATTTGTCCTTTTGCGACTGGCGTATTTCACTTAGCATAATGTCCTCAAGGTTCATGCATGTTGTGGCATGAGTCAGAATGTCCTTCCCTTTTAAGGTTGAATAATATTCCATTGTATGCATAGTCCACTTTTTTTTTGGCCATTTATCCATCAATGGACACTTGGGTTACTTCCACCCTTTGGCTATTGTGAATAATGCAGCTGTGAACAGAGGTATATAAGTATCTCTTTGAAATCCTGTTTGGATTCTCTTGGGAAGATTCAGTTTTCAATAAATACTTGGTAAGCATCTACCACGTGCCTGGGCCATGGAGACAGAAGGGGCCCCTCATGGAATTCACCACCTCACGTCCAGACCACAGATTGGCCTTTTCTTCAATGATAGTTTTCAGTCTCTGTTGAATTGGCTATAGGACTAAGTCACAAGTAACCATAACTTATTTGAGGTTTTCCTTCTGAATTAAAAGTTTAATTTCTAAGCCCTTTCCCACACCAATCAACACACTGAAAAGTAACTCCCTATGTTTACGATGATGTTTGTCAAGGTTCTATAATCGATTTTAATACTGTGTAAACACAAAAGGATGAGGAAAGTAAATTTCCTAAAGGGTGATGGACTGCCAGTTACACAGCCCATGACTGTGGATGGAGCACATAGATGGCTAAATCATGACCTCACTGTATGTGACACTGACCCGCCAAAGGCCTTGTGAGGTTAGTCTACTGGAGTTTATTTGAAATAAACTCCGCGCACATGTAGGGAAAATACACGTACAACACTATCATTAAGTGCTTTGAAAGCAGAAAATGTGATTTAAGCCCTAAGTACCACGAGGGTGCAGACACCTTCTGACGCAGCGATGGCTGCACGTGGCCGTGTCGCTGGTGATGACTGATGACCTAACACATCCGCATGCATCTCCGTGTGGAGGCTGTGACCTCGCCTTCACAGCGACCTCTTCTTAAATCTAAAATGGTATCTCCATGTTACAGAACCTCTTCACAGACTCATCCGGTCCACCCAAACTTGGAAAGTAAGACACAAAAAAGCCATTGTTTTCAGATCTGCTACCCTTTTCAGCCCAGCCATTTACGAAACAGGCTATTTCTGTGTGGTCTGTAAAGACTTTGATGTTTTTTTCTTATTAAACACATGAGGGAAAAAAAGTTTTTAATAGGCGTATAGCGATCAAAGATATCATTCTCTGCTGAAAAGATTTTTAAAGGCCTTCCAAGTAAATTCCTCTTAGGAAAGACATTAACTCTCCGCTGATCTCCACATATTTACGGTGTCCAGGTATGTTGAAAGTATGCTAACCCAGGAGAGAAATGACAGAGGCGTCCTCTGTGGTGCCCGTGCCAGCACAATACAGATGTTTTCCTAATTAGGGTGTAGAACCGTCACACAGAAATCTTCCAGAACATTTCAGAGATGGGAAAAACTAAGACAAAACTGCAACTTATTAACCTTGGCAAAATCTCCACCACACACATGAGAGCTCTTGTGTAACATCATTAAATACGACCATGGACCGACACAAAGTAGAGGCAGCTCCACCTCCTCCCAAGTCCAACCTCTTCCATGGGCACTGGACCCAGCCCACCACCCTCTCAGGACACCACAGCCCCAAATGCCCCGTCTCCCCTCTGCGTCATCAGTTTTCCCTCCTCTACCAGCACCCCCCCACCTGCTGACAAGCAGGTTGTTACATTTCCCATCTTAAGAAAGACAAGGTGCAAGTTTCTTCATCCCACGTCTTCCTCCCACCCCGGCCCCTTTTCTCTGCACTCCTGTTACAATAAAGCCCCTAAAAGAGTTGACTGCTCTCAGTCTCCAAATCCTCCCTTGTTCGCACCTGAACTCACCACCCCTGTGGAAACAGCTCTGCTCTACGCCAACCATGATCCTCGTGCCTGAGCTGACCATCAGCTGACCTGCTGTGGGATTTGGTACTGATGACAACTGGGCTTCCAGCCATACCTCCTTCTAGCCTCCTCTCATTTGATTCCTCCTCCCCTCCCCGACCTCGGAGCTTTGGGGTATCTCAGCAAACTCGTCCTTGGAGCCCACCACCTCCTCTGTCTAGACCCACCCCACGGGGACTGCATCCAGTCTCACGACTTTCCATGTCTCCCCTGCACAAGGGGCTCTCAGATTTAAACCTCTTGCTTGAACATGCATTCAGCTGCTACTGGCCACCCACCTTGGATGTTACAAAAGTTATCTCAGTTTGGCTTTTCCAAAACTAAACTCCTAATTTACCTAGTGAACCATGTAATATTTGTCAACAGAATGCCACCCCTCTTTTTCCTTACCTCCTCTCCCACAACTCACCCACTACACTCCTGACTAGAGATGCCTTGGGGTTCCTCCAAAGGCAAGCACACACTCTTCCCAAGCAGCGCCTTTGCACTGGCTGTTCCTTCTGCCGGGAACACCCTTCCCCACACCCCTCACTCCCTCTTTCTTTACATCTCAGATCCCTGTCAGCAGCACCTTCCCCGGCCACCCTACAGAAGTAAGTACCACTTCCCCCTCCCAGCGTGACTGCTCCCACGTTTTAGTGTCGTAACATCTACCGCCATCCAATACATATATTCACTTGATTTGTCCATCTTTCCATAATAAAAGGTAAGATATGAGGAGGCTGGACCCTGTGTCCCTGCAGCTCACTGCTGCATCCTCCACGCCCAGAACAGGGCCAGGCAAGCAAGTGCACACCGACTAATGGCTGGGGGCGTTTAGTCACACGTGAACTACAGAAACTGCCTTAACAAAATGGTGACCAACCTCAGCCACTGGACTAGATTTTTGTTAAATACAAAAACTGAAGAACCGAAATGAACCTTAGAGGTCACTGTTTTGTCACTGGAATCACTTCTAGGAATTAAAACAACATATGAAATCTCCAGTGCAAAGAATGGAGTCTGGAGTTCACACACTTCACAAGGTCCCAGGTGGCTAATGACCAGCCAGGAATGGGGGCCACGGATGCGGACCAGCCTCCCCGTAATGAGGCACTGCTGTCAGGACCGCCCTGATGGGCAGCCACCTTTCCGCCCGACGCCGCAGTGATGGGAGGCTCACTGCCCTGTGCCCTCGCTTGTCAGAGGCTCAGGGCAGTGATTCTGGAATGTGCTTCCTTTCTGAGGTTAATTCAGCAAATATTTTTGAGGACCTCCCCTGTGCCAGGCGTGGTACACCATCCTGGGATGGAGGGTTAGCAAGAGGGACTTGGTGCCTGTCCTCGGGGAGCTTCCAGTCGGCTAAATAGTCCCCCGTTCCCACTGCTTCCCGGCGGACCCAGCCTGCCCTCTGCAGCAGCGCCCCGTGAGGCAGCTGATGGGCTCTCTGAAGGGTGGGAGGGTGTGCCCTCCACAGAGCCGATGGCGCCCCTCCCCTGGCGGGGGGTGGGGGGAGGGGCGGGATGTGCATCTCTCTGGAATCTTCCAAGAATTGGTCATGTGACATGACCTCCTGCTCCCTCCCCACCACAGTAGCTTCTCAGAGTCCCATTTACAGTAAACATCCCGGGGGAGGGCAGAGCTCAGGGGTAGAGCGCGCGCTTAGCACGGATGAGGTGCTGGGTTCAATCCCCAGTGCCTCTGGTAAAAGAAGTATATAAATCAAAAAACTGAATTCCCTCTCCCCCCCAAAGTGAAAAATTAACGACGTCCAATAAAATTTGAAAATAATGAATTAAACAGAATACATACCCAGCCTTCATACCACCTTCCAACAATCCACCGATCAATCATCTAATTATCGATGTCCAAACACGGCAACTAAACGCTGCCCGCGCCCTGGTGCACACACCCAGCGCTGACTTGCGGTCACACCGCCCACTCTGCAAAAAGTCTGTGAAAACAATCACAGTGAAAACTACTGCACGACTTCACAACCCCCTAAAACACTAGAAACTAGAGAGAAGCCAGCGTCGCGCAAAGAAGGGCCCTGCCCGTGGTATGGCCTTCTCAGCTCTCCCGCACACCTGCTCTGCCCGGCCAGGGCCTCTAACCGTCAGCATCCGGCCCAAGTCTTAAAATCATCAAGGTTTCATCGCTGACAATAATCCTAAAAAATGCTGGGCTTGCAAGTTTGGAAGACACTGATTGCTGTTTGAAACTGCCAAAATTAACTCAAACTTGAGCTCCTCCGCTGATAAAATAGATCCCCTTCAGAAGTGAGTGTAAGAAACAAACTATGGTTACGGGTGGGGAAGGGGGGAGGGGCAAACTAGGAGTTTGGGGTTAGCAGATACACACTCCTACTATGTACAAAATAGATAAACAAGGACCTACTGTACAGCACAGGGAACCATATTCAATGTCTTGTAATACCCTGTAGTGGAAAAGAATCTGAAAAAACTTATATGTATGTGTATGTATAACTGAATCACTTTGCTGTCCACCTGAAACTGACATTACAAATCAACTACACTTCAATATAAAATAAAATTTAAAAAAATGAGTGTAAGACTTTGGGGAAAAAAATTTCCCTGCACAGTTTCCTGAGCTCTGATTTACCCGCAGAGCCTTGCAGCCTCACCAGAGCGTTAATATGCTCCTAACAAGAGCACCCGTTACACCTCTTGGTTTCCGGACCAAATGGAGATTTGAGTTGCTCCGTCTTAAATCTTCTCTCCCCAGAGGAGGCTGCCAGGTCTGAGATCAATGAACTTGCCCAGACAGAGGTGAGACCGTAAGAGTCACAGCCGAAAGCCTCAGACTCTTAAGTGCCAGGTTTTGTACAAAACATCCCAATTCTTATTGTTTCAAGCGCTCAGAAGGGCAGGCAGCTAGATGGTCTTGGCCTTTGGAAAACTGGCAGTGAAAGAAGCCATAATTTTCTAATTTACCTGAATGTCACGATTTTGCCCCAAGTGGATGTGTCTTGATTTGTGAAAAACAAACTTAACTCTATTAACTGTGTTTCTCTTAAGTCTACCTTCAGTGGGGTAAGAACTGAATGGTTCCTGGCACACGGTGGGGGGTGTCCGGTGTGTTGCTGTCATGTTAACATTCATATATTGAAGAACAAAAGACTTAAGACGAGAATTTTTTGTGGCCCAGAAAATAAGGCTAGGCAGGTTCTTACAGCAGAGGGACAGTTCCATCCCAGATGACCTGCCCCGCCTCCTGCCAACACAGAATGTTGGGTGATATGCGATGGGAGGGGCGGGGGGCCTTGGACACTGGAAACTGATGGAATCTGAGTTGGTTGGGCGGCCATATGCATTCTTCCCCTCATCAGACCTCAGAAATTCATTTTCTCAGTTCTGGGGGCTGGAGGTTCTAGATGCCAGAAGGGTTGGTTTCTTGGCCCCCCCTGGTGTCTCCATGTGTGTTCTCATCAAGGACACTGGTCAGATGGGATTAGGGCCACCCTCATGGCCTCACTTTAACTTCATTCCTCTTTAAAGGTCCCATCTCCAAATGTGGTCACATTCTGCAATCCTGGGGATCGGGGTTTCAACATACGGATTTGGGGGACACAATTCAACCCATAAAAGGGGCCGGGCCAGTGCGGTGCAGGGACAAGGCCCTGAGATCCTGTCAATCACAGCTTCCATCTGAGACCCTGTAGACACGCAAACATGGTTGTCCAAATCCAGAGCTGGAGGAGATGGCGGTGAAATGTGCTAGACACTCACCCGAGGACCAAACACACTGACTCAGCTCGGCAACACGCAGTTTCTCTCAGATCAAACCAGGCCCACGGTTCCTCACAAGGTTCCTGAATTCTCACAGATGAGTGATGCTGGAGGTCTGAGAATGAACTGCCCCAGCAAGGAAAATATTTCTGAGCGCTCAGACCCGTGCATGTGTGCACCCAGCACTTATGTGCTAAGAGGCAGCTTGGTGAACTGGTTCAGAGCATGTGACCTGGGACCAGCAGACCCGTTTTCAAATCCTGGCTCTGTCTGCATGCAGTGTGCTGCCTCAGGGATGTCACTGTCTGTGCCTCTGCTCACTCATCTGTAAAATGGGGAGAGTGAGTGGTAACCTTTCATCTTCCTTAATGTCCATCAGTAGCTCCAGCAAACTAACCAGACGGGACAACTTATCTTGAGTTTGTTATTTTTCTCAAACAGCTGAAACTCTCTGGAAGACTTTTACCCAGGTAGAAAATTCAGCTTAAGGGTTCAAAACTGTCTTCACAGGTAACAAACTGGTATCATTTTTGGTAGAAAACAAAGAATGACGGAAACATGTAAAGATACCATCTTCAAAAGACTTTCCATACACAGGAGTTCCTGTTGCAAAGCTGTGTTTCCCACTCAGTGTTAAAAGATCCCCTTAAAGGGCACGCTTTAATTATATCTAGTATTTTTTCAGTATCTACGAAGTAGCGTGATGCAGCCATCCACCTGTAATCGCAGTAAGTCAGCAAATCTGGACCTGGGGCTTTCTGGGAAATAAAAGCACATAAGTCACTGTCAGAGGCCTTGTTTTTAAAAACAAACCAGACCGATGATGTGCCAAAGCCTGAAGACCGTGGTGGCGGCTGGAAGAGAGAGGGAGCATGTGTGGGAGCAGAGGCTGCGCTCGCTCGGCTGCAGCACCTGCCCAACCTTGGAGACGTCTGACCTGGACACGCTCGAGCGAAACGTACCTGCACACGCTGGATCTACTTTCTTGAACACACGCTGTCCCGTCTTTCCTCCACCTTGCTGTCCTCACTTGAAGGTTTTAAGACCGTCCTCATCTGTCTGCAGCTGCCTTGAGTGGCTTGGTGCAGACGTGCCATGGTTCACTCACTGAGTCCACATTCCATGAGCATTTGGGTTGTTTCCAATCACTTGCTATTACAAGTAGCATTACAAAGAATAGCGCTGTGAATTGCTTTTCATGTTTTTTGCCCAATATAACTTTAATGTAAATTCCTAGGAGTGGATTTCTGAGTCAAAGGATAAATGCATATAAATTTGCCTAGACATTTCCAAACTCTTCTCTGTAGCCTTTGTACGATGGGATAACATTTTAATAGAACTTTCTCTTGTCATACAAATGCCTTCAAATGAGCTCTGTAGATTGCTCTTCCCCTTCTTTGAATGAAACCTTGGGCAAAGCTATATTTTTCCAATAGCTTTGGGGCAGTACATTTATTTTTAGGTATTGTGTAAGTCCAGTCCTACTTAACATCGAAGCTTCTATCTGGCATCCAGTATAACGAGCCTACCTTAGGATCAGCGCTACAGAGGGGAAGGGAGGTGTGGTCGGATTTAATTCTGTCTCCCCACCTTAACCACAATGATGCCTCTGATTTCTCCAGGACTGGAAGAGGGGGACTGGAGAGGGAAGGGGCAGGAATGTGCTTATTTGACTTGTGGTTGGTAGACTCTGGAATGTCTATGTGCTAAACCTTCCTCTTGTGGGGTGTGCAGTGGGCTCCTCAGAGCCACTGTCCTCCCTCCCCCACCATGGACGGCTCCCACCTGCAGCTTCCTGATGTGGGCAGAACCACTGCTGGCCAGCTGGCCACTTGCCACTCCCCCCTTAGTTTCCAGCACCTGACAGCCCATCCCAGAGGTCAATAGACTTTTCCCACAAAGAGCCAGGTAGTCAGTATCTTAGGCTTTGGCAATATGGTGACCATCTCACACACTCAATTCCACCACCGTGGTATGAAACAGCCACGGACGACCTGTGAACAAACACAATGGCTGTGTTCCAATTAAACCTTATTTACAAAACAGGGAGATCTGGCCCATGGAGCTTAGACTGCTGACTCCTGGTCTACCCTGTACAAACTCCCTCTGGTTGTCCTCTCCTGTGGGGTTCCTTCTGTGGTGACCAAAGTCTAGGTTCCTGTATCCAGGACATACCTTATCCACTGGAAATAAGCACCTGGCCCAAAACAGCAACAAAGACAACAGTGACAGGACTTTTACACTTGCCCTTCTCTTCTCAGGAGGGTTCAAGGATAGGAAAATAAGGGCAAATTGCCTTGGACTATTTTTAAACTACTATTAAGCTATTACTTTTTCCCAAAGGCAGGATGATAATGTAATAGAGAAGAACAAATCAGACTCCATAGCAGATCTGTTCCTTTGACTTTAACCCTGTGCCCTGTTTCTGATAAAGTCGCTATTTCTTGTCCTGACACCTCGTCTCCTGATTTACTGGCCTGTTGTGTGGCGAGCAGGACGAGTTTAGACTCAGTAATACATCATTTGGAATGTTTTTGGCTGCAAGTAAAACATAAAACTAGATTTAGAGTGGTTCAAATGAGAAAGGATTTATTTTTCTCCACATCAAGAAGTCTCTAGAGACAGATGGTATCAGATCAACATCTCAAGGAAAGTCAGTGTCAGCTCCCTGCTGCTCCCCTGACCTCTCTTTCAAGGTCAGAATTTGGCTGCCCTGGTTGAAGGCCTTGCATTTTCGTCAAAGGCAGGAAGGAGGAGAAGTTATAATCCCAGCCATACCTGCCAGTTTTATCAGGCAAACATAAGCTTCCCCTGAAATCTCCCAGGAGAACCCCATTTAGGTCCCCTAGCCCATGGTTAGCTATGCCCTTAATCACAAAGGAAGTTTCAGTGAAATGATTCAGGCGAGAGAGAAGTGAGTTGGGAAGGTGTGTGAGCTTGATCAGCTAACTGAAAATACCCACACAGGCCAGGTAACAGAATCCTCACCATTGTCATGTTTCAAAAACTAGAGACAGACATAAGTAATGAAAATATACTCCACACCCTGCCTACACACAGAGAAGGTCCAACATCTGAACAGGAGGTCCAAAAGAGCACAATTACTAGAAAATTTCTTGAAACTGAGCATCATGAAACCCCAGACTGAAAAGACTCACCAAGCATCCAGCCTAAGAACAACAAAAAAGACATCACCATGAAAGTTCAGAATACCAGGTCTAATAATTTCACATTCACAGTATCTCATACATAGTTCATACACAGTTCGTATAGAAAAATTAGAGACCAGAATTTCATCAGGCTGACCAACAGCATCAAGGCAGTAAGACTATGTAAAAATAGCTTCAAGACTCTGAAAGTACTTTATACAGAAAACCCTAACGTCTCCACCAAAAATCTAGTAGAACTAATAAATGAACTCAGCAGGTTGCAGGATACAAGATTAATATATAGATATCTGTGCTTTCCTGTACACTAATAATGAACCATCAGACAGAGAAAATAAAAAAAAAAATCCCCCCTTCTAAAGTCAATCAAAATGAATAAAATACCTAGGAATCAACTTAACCAAGGAACGGAAAGACCTGTACTCTGAAACTATAAGACACTGATGAAGGAAAGTGAAAATGATACAAAGATATCGAAAGATACCCCATGCTCTTGGATTGTAAGAATCGATATTGTTAAAATGGCCACACTACCCAAGGCAATCTACAGACTTACCGCAACCCCTATCAAAATACCCATGTCATTTTTCACAGAACTAGAACAAATAATCCTAAAATTCTTATGGAACCACAAAAGACCCTAAATTGCCAAAGCAATCTTGAGAAAAGAGAACAAAGCTGGAAGTATCACCCTCTCAGACTTCAGACTATATTGCAAAGTTACAGTAATCAACATAGCACGGTGCTGGTACAGGAACAGACTCATAGCTCAACACAATAGAATACAGCGCCCAGGAATAACCCCCATACCTGTGGTCAATTAATCTATGACAAAGGAGGCAAGAACATACAATGGAGAAAAGACAGTCTCTTCAAGTGGTGCTCAGAAAGCTGGACAGCTACCTGTGAATGAGATTAGAACATTCTCTCACACCATATACAAAAGTAAACTCAAAGTGGCTTAAATACTTAAATATAAGAACTGAAACCATAAAACTTCAAGAAGAGAACACAGGCAGAACACTCCTTGAAATAAATCATAGTGATTTTTTTTGGATCTGTCTCCTGAGGTAAAAGAAGTAAAAGCAAAAATAAACTAATAGGACCTAATTAAACTTAGAAGTTTTTGCACAGCAAATGAAACCACTGACAAAAAAGAAAGGACAACCCTTGGAATGCGAGAAAATATTTGCAAATGATACGATCAATAAGGGATTAATATCCAAAATATATAAAATGCTCCTACAATTCAATACCAAAAACAACCTAGTCAAAAGATGGAAAGACTTGAATAGGCATTTTTCCAAGGAAGACATACAGATGGCTGATAGGAAAAGATGCTCAACATTGACAATTAATTAAAAATGTGGATTAAATGAGGTATCACTTTACAACTGTCAGAATGGCTATCATCAAAAAATCTACAAATAACAAACTGGTAAGGATGTAGAGAAAAGGAAACCATCTTACACTGTTGATGGGAACGTAACTTGGTGCAGTCACTATGGAAAACAGTATGAAGGTTCTTCAAAAAATAAAAATAGAACCATCATATGAGCCATACAATCCTAGGTATATATCCAAAGGAAAAAACCCCCGTAATTTGAAAAGGTACAAAAGGAACCCCAACGTTCATTGCAGCATTATTTACAATAGCCAAGATATGGAAGCAACCCAAGTGTCCATCAACAGACGAATGGATAAAGAAGATATGGTGTATACACACGCACACACACACACGCGTAATGTAGTATTACTCAACCATGTAAAAAAGAATGAAATTCTGCCATTTGCAGCAATGAAGATGGAACTGGAGAATATTACGTTTAGTGAAATAAATCAGAAAAAGACAAACACTATATGATATCCTTATAGATTAAATGTGAAATCTAAAAAATAAACGAATGTATATAACAAAAGAGGGAAGGGGGAGGGGATTAAGAGATACAAACTACTGTGTATAAAATAGATAAGCAACAGGACATGTTGCATAGCACAGGGAATTATAGCCATTATCTTGTAATAAGTTTAAATGGAGTATAACCTGTAAAAATACTGAATCACTACGCTGTACACCTGAAACTAATGTAATATTGTAACTCAACTACACTCCAATCTAAAAAAGACTCTGAGGGATACATGAAGGTGCTTTTGGCCAGAGGACCCAGGAGTGCCGGTTTCCATGTCTACACTCACTCTTAGGTGGGGATCCGAGGTGGTGCAGACCTAAGGAACTGCAGGCAATGAGAAAGAGGGCACCAGTGACTACTGGCTGTGTGACCCCCCAGGAACCCCCTGCAGAGCTCTGGTGAAGCTGGTTTGGAGTATGAGGCTCAGATTTGAGGTTCAGCAGGTCCCTGCTTCCCTCGAGGTCTGGACACAAATACTGGGAGTTTTCAGTCCTCTGTTCAACCTCATGGCTCATAAACCCAGGACCATGAGGCAGGTGTTCACAGAGACAGGGATGAACAGGCTCCAAGTGCAGCACCTGCTCAGATGTGGAGGGGAAGGCGGGGACTCCACCTCTACAAACAGCCCAGCCCAGTGGGCACTGCAGTGTCTCCTATTTGGGGGTTCAAGCAAGAAGAGGGGGGAGAAGTCACCCACGTCCCACAGGGTGAATGCGCCAAACTGTACATACACTTACTGATCAAAGGACGATAAAAAATATTTCATCTGTGCTTGAAATCTGTGCATACTGAAGAGCTGAGCTAGATAGTAACGCCTCACGCATGCTGGAGCTATGGTAGCCACGCTTTGATGAACATGGTTATGGGTTCAATTACCTGAAGTGTCCGTGCTTCGGGAACTTGACAGTCTTGTGACCTTGGCTGCACAGCTCTTCCACATCACAAGGTGCCAGCCATTCCAAAGGTTCTGAAAATCCTTATGTTCAGAGCATTCGATCTTCAAAGGAGGTTTTGTGGTTGTTTTTAACCTCAAACAAAATCTCCCTTTGCCCCCCGCCCCTAACCATTTTCTCTCAGTGCCTGCACCTCCCATCTTCCTCTTCCAGAAAAAAGTTCAAAGTGCGCACAGCCATGAGAGGCTCACTCGGGACTGACTCACAGAGGCTTTCGGAAGTTAGATTCTGGAACGCCCTAGGAAGTTGGGATTTTAAAGCAGAGCTGTGAAACCCTGTTTTGGGACTCCTGGACTAAAATGATGCTCTCAAATGCATTCAGTGGTAGAGAGTAATCATTCTTTTATTCTTCAGATATTAGCCTAGCCTGTGCCAGCCATGGTTCCAGACAGAAGGATGCCATGGGCAACAATTCCGTACTCGTGACCCCGAAGCCTCCTGGGACTCTGCCTGCTGGCTTCCCTGGGCCTCACCCAGGACGGACAGGAGTGGATGATAAATGCCCAGCTCCCTTGTCCTACAGCTGGGACAGCTGAGCCCAGGCACTATTCCCTCTCAGAGATCTCAGGGGATGGAGCCCACTGCTCACACCCGTAACCTCTCTGTCATCCACACTTCCCCTCCTGTCACTGCCCCATCGCCGCACAAGATTCCTGGGACCACCTCCCAAGGCAACCGCCAACTCGCATCCTCATCTAAGTCTGTTTCTGGGGGAGCCCAACCCAGGATACAAGTCTAAGCCGTCTCCTGCACCCCACCTTCCCAGGCACCCTGACTTTAATTTTCCTAATTCAGAAACTCTCCCGGATTTTACTCCCCTCCCCTGACCCCTCACAGTCTGCACAGACATGGCCAATAAGCGTGGGGCATGAAGTGTTCACCCTTTGCAAGGCCTTTGTTCCGATAAATCTCATGTCAAAGCACAATTTTCAAAGGAGTTGCTCCGAAAACCGGGCATGTCAGAGCCGATCTCCGCAGCCCCTGGTGCTGGCGCTGTGTGCCCTCCGGGCTGCAGCCTTCACCTGCCTGGCTTCATCCCGGAGCACGGGGCCCCCAGCTGCTCAAGGGAGGTCTTTCCCTCCTGCTACTCACAGCTCAAACCGCACCTGCTCAGAGAGGTCTTCCGGAACCACCCTTTCCAACACAGCGTTCACCCACACCCATCACCACCAGGCTGTGCAGCCTCACAGCACCGACCTGAAATTCTGCTCACTTTCTTTACAATCTGTCTTCCCAGCAAGCACATCAGTTCTCAGAAAGGCAAGCGCCACCTTTGTCTGGTTGGCTGTTGAGTCCCAGGGCATAGATTAGGGTCTGGCATACAGTAGGTGCTTAATAAGTATACGCCGAAAGGAGGAATAAAGCATGTTCATCATTTGCATCTAGTTCAAAATTCTTTCATTCTTTAATCCCCAATCACCCGAGTTAGAAGTGCTTTACTTCCTGCATCGGGCAAGAAGAACAAGGCAGAACTATAAAGATCAGGGGAGGCACGCCGACACTGCCCACTCGCACCCACGGGCGCTGCTGACAGACAGTCTCCCTCCCGCTCCGGGCGCCGCTCCCGGCCCGCTGAGTCAGGTGCTGGGCCCCGGGGTGCCTTGGTACTGCGGACATGGGTGAGCAGGTAATCTTTGTTGGGGGAGGGGCTCTGTCTGTGCTTCGTGGGATGTCCAGCAGTGTCCCCGGCCTCCATCCATCGGATGCCAGTGGCACCTCCCGAATGGTAAGAACGGGAATGTCTGCAGAGAGTGCCCAGTGTCCCCTGAAGGACACAGCTTCCCTGAGTGGGGAACCACTGGGGTAGGTTTGCTTGCTTCCCCTGGGGTAAAGCTCTGTACCCACCCCCTTGTAAGAGGGCTGGAAGCAGAGGACCCAGCACTCACACTTCCCTTTTGTGTTTTAGGGGAAGTAACCACTGTCCCCCTGAAGAGAGGACGCAGTAAGACAAATTTGTTACTGGAACCATTTGTAACAACTTCTAATTTGCACTCCTCTCAAGGAGCAAGCATAATTTTTATAGCTGTGCTCCCCGCAAGCCACAGCTCCCAGCCACAAACAAGTGTTACATGTTGGCAATAAGGTAACCACAGGATGGGGGGGCAGAAACTTTGGGGATCAGTGCCACAGAGAAGTGGGATGTCCGCTCAATCGAATAATTTTTAAAATGGCGCTTGTATTTGTATGTCTTTTCAACGTTTCCCTAGTAATTCATGTTTATTGATTTACAAATTATGGTTCCAGGACAGATTGGAAATTTAAAAAGGACAGGACACAGTCGGCCCAGAGACTCTGAACAGCACGGCTGTAGAGCTCCTCCTCTGCCGCCCGCCCCTCCCCACCTGCCAAGCGCAGGGCAGCTTTTGGAACACAGTCTGCTGCAGGAAGACGTTTCCTTAAAACTAAATCAAACAACGGCCTTTAGGAAGACACAAGCGCCTGCTGATTCTGATTCCGCACAGGAAATCACCCAGCAAAGGACGCTCTGGCCTCCGTGGTGGCCCCCAGATAGGATCCAAAGGCTGGGGCCTGGCTCATTGCTTGAGCAGGGAGGGGTGTTGTGAGCCGTAATAAAATGCAGGTTCTCAGGCCCCAGTGCAGACTGTCTCACCTGGTAAGCCTGGACCGGGGCTTGGGAATCTGTATTTTTAACCCTCCTGACAAGGTGTGCTCAGTCCTTCCCACGGCCAACTGGTCTGTGAAGTAAGGCCTCCGGTCATGCTCTTCCAGCCAGCAGCATCCACCCTCCCCGCTCGCCAGGCCCTGAACCAGACCCTGCGTCTTCCAAGGCCCCGGCCCCACACCTGCGCACAGCAGCTGCACGTCAGAGCCACCGCGAGCGCTCCCACGTAGACCAGGTGACAGTCGCCCAGGGGCAGGGCTTCTACGAGGCGTCTCGGGTCGCCTGCTCACGTCTCCTAACTTCAGGCGAGGAAGCTGAGGCTCCGGGAGGCTGAACCACCTGCTCACCCACACCGGTACGCAGCAAGCCTGTGCTTCTACAATCAGCACCGGAAACACCCACTTCCTCCCAGCTGCGAGACCCACAGAGACTGGCCTGCTCCTTGGTGGTATCTCCGATTGGGAAAAGCTATTGGGCTTCCCCAGGAGGCAGCCTGAGGTAGTGACAGGGCTCCGGGTGCCCCTCTGAGGCTTCGGGAATCCTCGCCCGCCTTCACGAAGCAGAACTTCCTGCCTTGAAAACGAGTCCGGCCTGACCTCTCCAGGCTCCCTGGAACACTTGTTTTTTAACTGGGGCGTAGTCGGTCTGCAATGCTGTGTCACTTTCTGGTGCACAGCATGATGCTTCAGTCGTACACACGTACATAGATTGCTTTTCATACTCTTCTTCATTATAGGTTGCCACAAGACGTTAATATAGTTCCCTGTGCTCTACTGTAGAAACTTGTTATTTTTCTACTTTATATACAGTAGTTAGAATCTGCAAATCCCAAACTCCCAATTTATCCCTTCCCACCGCCTTTTCCCACCGCTAACCGTAAGTTTATTTCCTATGTCTGTGAGTCTGTTTCTGTTTTGTAAATAAGTTCATCTGTATCTGAAAAACTTTTTGATTCAATACCTCCCACCCTTCCCTCCCCTCCAAGCCCCGTCCAAGCCCCTTCTGAGGGGGCTGCCTTCTGGGTGGTTCTCTTTGGCTTCTGGCAGGGGGTTTGCAGGGCAGACGAACTAAAGTGGTTCCCAGCCCACTGCCAAGAAGACAACATGCCCAGCACAAGCCTGGGAAGGGCTGCGGGTCTGCAGCGGGAGCACAGGGGACCCTTAGCGAGGCCGGGGGAATAAATCCTCGTCCTCTGCCATCCTCAGGCTAGTGCGAAATGGAAGGAGAGGTTTCCTGCTGCCCTTTACAGCTCACCCGAATGATGAAGGCGGCCAGGGCACCACTTTCGTTACACTTCAGACAGTCCTATTCATCTTCCTAAAACGGCAGGGCTGAGACTGTGTCTCGAGGTCCGGGTACATGGCGGCCCTATAATAAAACTCTGAAACCTCCAACCTGAGACCTGGGCTGGGTAGCAGGCACTAACTCAGAAACAAACTTACTGGTTTTACTTCTTTAATGGCGTGATGTCAGCGCTCCAAGAGTATCTTTACCTCTTTGAGAATTCCAAGAGCCAAAAATCAACTTTAAAATAAAAAATTGAAATAGCAACAGACAAAAAATCAAATAGTCCATTTGGGTGAGGAGAGGACAAGGGGAGCCACCTGACAGCCGAACCAACCATGTGCCCACAGTCCTGGACACTAGCCCAGAATAGGGGACGCACACCCCTACTCACGGCACACCTGTGGACATGTATGCACGAGGCACAGAAGCCACGGCAGGCCAGCCACCTGCCTCACAGTTGTGCTCCATTTTCCAGGTGGTATCTGTTGTCACTAACAAACAATAAAGTCCAGGGTCAACACTGAGTTCACGCTGGGCAAGCAGAACAGAGTGGATGCAGGGAAGAAGCTGTGACAGATGGCAGTGGAGCCAAGTGTTAGTCCTACAAGGAGGCTCTTAGGTTCAAAGGACAAGTGTCTTGCTGACCATCACACAGGACCTAAATGGGGCCAGGACAAGAGTCAGCAGCCACTAGCCCCCACCATCAGCCCAGGTGGATCCTGAATCCGGGGCCAAAGGCTTGGCCTGCTCCATTCAGTGTCTGAGATGTAAAACAGGCCCCAAGGTGTGCTACTGCATCTGCCGGGGACGGGAAAACCCGCCTCCAAACTCCTCTCCTTGGCTCCCACACAGCCTGCGAGGGAGGAGGGATCATCAGCATGATGGGTGCCCTTCACCCTCCTCTTCTGGCTTTAGTTCGAATGCGCTCAGCAACCAGTGGAGGAAACAGGAAGCTGGGAGGAGATGAAGCCCCTTACCGATAACACAGGAAGTCAGACGGACGTCGGACGCGCTGGGCGTGCTGAGGGGAAAGGCGTGTGTTTCATATCAGATATATTCGATTAAAAAGGGGTGACGGGTGCCTCACTGAGCTTTCAAAGCACGAAATACAAGCCTTCAACATGAGTGTTTGTGAGTCAGAGATAATTTAAATACCAGTGTCCTGAGCTGGTCTAAGTGGGCTTTTCCCATGTTACACAATACTTCCAGCAATTCTAGAATTAATGCAACGTGACAAAAGACAGTTTATTTTTGGGGGGGGGTGGATAATTAAGTTTATTTGTTTTAATTGAGGTACTGGGGATTGAACCCAGGACCTTGTGCATGCTAAGTATGCACTCTACCTTCCCCCCCCCAAAAAAAGACATTTTTAAAACCTTAAGTGATTACTCTCTAGTGAAGAAACTGACACCAAAATACAGAAAATAACCTGAAAACCTCCCCTCCTTGACCTCCCACCCTGTCCCCTTACGCACTATCTTGTCACCAGCTCCATGTTGACATGGCACTGAAACCACCATTTGCTGCTGCCTCTGATGAAAATTACACTTGAATTGCCGTCCTCCATTGGCAATTCAAAGATTGACAGAATGAAAGAAAAAAAAATCCACAGAATAAGAAACTTAAAAGGAACTTGTGAGTTAAATTATGCCCCTCCCCCTAAAAAAGATATGTTGAAATCCTGAACCCTGGTTCCTGTCCTCGATCGAAGTAATCAAGCTACAGTGAGGTCAGAATGCCTCAGGACCAGCCCTGATCCAATGACTGGCGTCCTCATAAGAAGAGGAAAATTTGGACAAGGAAACACACATGAGGAACTGGGGTTTGGGGGTAGGCGTTGGGTAGTGGGCAAGGGCTGCCAGGAGCTGTCAGAACCTGGTAGAGGCAGGAAGGAAACTCCCAAAGAGACTTCAGAGGGAGCCCGGCCCTGCCCACACCTTGACTTTGGATTCCTGGCCTCCAGAACTGTGAGAAAGTACATTTCTACTGTTTTACGTCAGCTGGTTTGTGATTATTTGTTACAGCAGCCGCGAGCAACTAATATAACCTTAAAAGGTCACCAACCGATGAGGACAGGGAAACAGGGGGAGGCTGTCACCTGCCACTGTCACATGTGTGATGTCACTGGGACCCAGGACCCTGCAGGACACTTCCCACCACACCCCCAGGTCATTCACAGATAAATGCAGGTGGTTCTTTGAGGAAAAAAAAAAAAAGTTGCTGCTGTTGGAATTGCAGCAAAGATGTGAAATGCTCAGACTGTGGGCCCAGCGAACCTGATAAGCCAGCCCTGCCACTCACCAGTGTGGCCAGGGAACAAATTATTTGGCCTCTCTGAGCCTCCTTTACCCCATCTGAAAACCAAGTAAATAACTGTACGTCCTTGCCAGGGCTGTTGTGAAGATAAAATGCGATGATCTGCACAAAATGCTCAGCAGGGTGCCCAGCACCCAGTAAGCCTGAAATTAAGGTTCACTAGTAACATACAGTTGTTAACAATTTCTCAGACTGTCTCTCCAAGTTGTTTTGAGCAGACTCCTTGGCTCCCATCTCTCACCGTCCTCCATAGGGCGGCCTTTGATGATGAATTACTGCTCCAGAGCTCGGGGAGGGCGCCTTTCTCCCAAAGGAGCCAGTGGGAACCTAGCTTTGACTTCCAGGCTCTTTCCACCCTGGTCATCCATTCTTCCTTGTCCTTCATCATTTACCTTCTCAATTTGTTCCATCAAATTTCTTTTTGCTGGCCTTTTTTTCAGCCTCCCTTGCAGTGAGCTTAATGCAATTTGGAGACACTGGATGGCTTATTCCAAAAACGACAAACTTTTAAGTTGTATATGATGGATACCTGTTTTCCAATCCAAAATCTTCCAGGTAATTGTGTACTAAGAAACCAAGAAGACAATGTGGCAGGATTAAAATGTGAGTCCCTGAAATAATTTGTTAGCTCTCTATATTCATATGTTTAAATACGAAAATTGTTTTTGCTGTCTGATCCATATTAGTGGAGATAACAGAAAATCTTTCAACAGAAACCCCAAAAGCCTTTCTGAAGCCATTGCAAGGTATATACTCTCAGACCTTTAGCTTCCTCAGTTGAATTTATTGTGTTAGCATGAAAGTCTTTTTTTTTAAATAATGGAAATTGCTGTAATTATAATCACTTTAGAGCACCATTATTATTATTAATAAGACCAAATTACATGGTTCAAGCAGACGCTGGTTCTCTGCTGTTCGAAAGAAGGCATGTAATGGTACCAAAGCCCCGGCGCTCATCTCCATGCCAACGCGAGGCTGCTCACACACAGGCTTCTGGGCAGATGCCTGCGATGTCTTGAAGAGTGTCAGGCAGAACAAGGGACCCCTGTTCTTGATGAAAGCATTCAGGGAACAAGCACATTTCCAACAGTTGCCTTTCCCATGGGAGAGCGGGGAAGCAGGGCCCTGGCTCCTGCTGAAGCTTCTCTCGCGTTCTCTCCCATGCACACCTGGATCCAATGCTTCATGAAGGCGAGCATTGCCCTGAAGGAAGGGAGAGAGATGGAGGGATGGCCAGGCTCGGAGAGTTAAGTTCCTAACACCTTGTTCAGGGATCTCTGGCTGGAAAGGGTAATTTAAGGCCAAAAACCAAAGAAAAGAAGTCAGGAGGGAGGAAGGAAAGGGAGCAGGTATTTGCCAGATCGTTCAGAACTTGAGTTCTGGAGTCCAGCTGCCTGGGTTTGATTTCTGGAGCCCTCTTTTTGCTCTTACCCTGTTGCCCTGGGAAAGTCATCCAACCTCTCCAAGCTTCAGGTGTCCCATCCCCTAAGTGAGTGTAGGAACTTGAGGCCATTGTGAAGATCCCCAGAGACAGCACCCCCCATAAAGCTCACAGCAAGGGGGAGCCATCTGCACTTGCTGTGACTACTACTCAATTTTTTAAAGATTCTAGGTTATTTACTGCTTGAATTTACAATTCCATTTTTTCTCGCCACCTAAGCAAGTTTTATTTTAGGCTTCAGAGGATCAGCAGAGAACATATGCATGATTCTTGGGCAGTAAGAGAGCAGGAAAAGTTACTTCAAGTTCAGATATCACCCCTTGGCCATCTCTTCTTGCCTGCTGCAAACACCTGGCTGGTGGTCAGAGACATTTCAGGGGAGACAGGCCAGAAAGGACTCCTGAGGCTCCTGTCAGTAACAGCTGAGAGCTTACAGCAGGCACTTGGAAAGCATATACATGAATTCTGATATAAAGCAGCTTATTACAAATCAGGCCAAGAAGGAGGCAAGGAATATTTCATTTCCTGTCAAATGTAAAAATTAAATCAGGATTGTTAAAAACAGCCTTCCCTGGAAACATGCTAATGTTTGAGAACTAACCTTGAATGAACTACTTCCTTGGCCAAGGTAAAGATACCAGCATAAGATACTCAATACACTTCTGTTACTTAAACTTCACCTTAAAAAAGTTTTTTTTTTACTATTGAAGTATAGTCAGTTTACAATGTTGTGTTAATTTCTGGTGCACAGCACAGTGATTCAGTCATACACACATATATATTCCTTTTCATATTCTTTTTCATTGTAGGTTTTACAAGACATTGACTATAGTTCCCTGTGCTGTACAGCAGGGGCTTGTTTACCTATTTTATATATACTAGCGTGGATCTGAACTCCCAATTTATCCCTCCAGCCCCATCAAACTTCATCATTTGAAATTAAAAGTCAATGGACCCATTAATAAAGACAAAGTATTATTTAGGAAAGCCTCCCCCCCCCCCGCCCCGATTGCCTAAGAGAAATCTTTTTCCATTCTTCTTAAAGCCTTTTCCCATCCTCTCTTCTCTGGAGGGAGACAGGCATCAGCGCTCCTTTTATTAGGCGCCGGAACTGCCCAAATCCGCTTTACTCCGGGGGAGAGAATTCCCTTCTCCTCAAAAATCAACACGAGCTGTTTTTCATCAAGGCACACATTTCCCAAGTGGAAAATGATTTAAGGCCTGTTTCAAAGGGTTATCCTTAGGCCTCAAAGAGAGATTTATCCTCAGTCATCGTGTGAAATCTTGTGAAAAGCAAAATGTCCTAGCTTCTGGCCACCAGCGCGTGCTCTCACGTGGAAGCTTTTACCAGCACCACATCTTGCGGTCAAGTTAAGCTTCCTCAGCTGACTGCTCCCCCCCACCCCCCTCTGCCCTCCAGCTGCCAGCCACCCTAGGAGATGCCCGAGTCAGCACTTACATGAAAGGAAACTCCAGTCAAAAGTTTTGAGCTGAACACATTTTCCAAGGCTTAAGAAAATAAACTAATTAAACAAGTATAGAAGTTACTCAGTGGAGTTTTTTTTAAGGATTAGCGTGACACGTCTTTCCTCTTAAAGTCTTGAATAATTTAATTAGAATTACACCAAAGTCATGAGTATGTGCTATTTATGGGGGAATCATAGCTGAATTAAAACGGAAATGATAACCTTAAAAATAAAAACAAAGTTTCTTCAGACAGTATATTCAATTGGTAAGAAAAACCTGACTTCAGATCACACTTGGATTAGGCAGTTTGGACGCAGGAGGAGGGCCAAACCTGCTCCTGAGGATTTTTTCCTTACGATTACCGAGACTGGGCACATTTGTTTCTTGCGTCACAAAATGCTACAATTAAAAATCGGGATGAGCGAGCTGTTTGATTTTACTTTGTCACTGGGAGATCACTTGGTCCCCGGAAGCCGAGCTCAGCTCGTAATTTTCCCAGGACCTGAACTGCGTCCAATACGTTCCGCACACGTGTGTAGACTCCTGGGTCCGCGCAGAGAGGCTGGGGACCGCGGCACCAGCCTGCAGGAAGCTGACAAGCCAACGCCGGGAGAGGAAAGTGGCGCCGAGGAAGCGCGGCTCCCTCCGGGCGCAGCGAGCGAGCGGGCCTCCCTGGACAGGGCTGCTTTCAGCTGAGCTTAAGTATGAATCTCTTTCAAGGGATACTGCGTCGTTGGAGGCCGTCCACCAGCCTCCTCGGCGATGAGACAGCATGGGGGTGGGGGGTGGGAATATTACCGCCAAGTGATTTCCCCGGGAACCACAGCATCGCGCCCAGGGCCCAGCGCACGGTCTCCTCGCTGAAAGGAGTGTCGCATGCCAGAAGGGAATCCCGTTAGAAGCAAGTTAAGTTACAGGTCTCTCGCAGCCCAGCCACACCGAGAGCTAACAAGTTCTGAAACACTCGCACACACCCCCGGCGGCGCCTGGGGCCGGGCTGCCACCGCTCGGCGTCCCGAGTGCGCGCGCCCGGGCTCCCGGCCCGCAAGCCCCCCTGTGTCCCCAAGATGTGCTCTCTGTGGACGGCTGCCGCTTTGGGGGCGACGATAAGCTAAGCGGAGGCATAGCTGGGAGCCCCCACGAGCCCCCGAAAAGCCCGCGGCTGCAAGGCGCTAGGTCTGGGTGGGCGGGGGAGCGCGCACGGACCTACCTTCTGCGGAGGGGTCCCGATCAGCATCTCCAGGTAGTAGCCGCGGCCAGAGTCCCCCTGCAGGTTATCCACCATGGCCAAGAAGTTGGCCGCGCCCCCGGCGGGCTCCAGGGCAAGCGCCAGGCCGTCTGCGCGGGGCTCGGCGGGGGGTCCGGGCCCAGGGGTGGGCGCAGCCCCCCGGCTGATGGCCGTGGCCACCCGGAGAGGCAGCGTGAAGGGCGCGAAGGCCAGCGCGGGGGCCGTGTGCAGGAGCCACTGGGCTAGCAGCGGCAGCAGCAGCGCCCGGGCCAGTGCGCCCATGCCCGCGGCGGGGCCCGGGGGGCGCGCCCGGCCCGGCCCAGCCCGGCCGGTCCGGTGGCAGGGGCTCAGCGACTCCGCGGCGCGCGGGGCTGCTGGGCAGGGTTGGGTGCGCAGCGGGGCCGGCGGCGGCGGCGGCGGCGGATGGGAGGAGGACCCGGGTGGAGGCGCGGCGGGAGGAGGAGGAGGCGCCGGAGCCGCCCCAGCCCGCGCCAAGTTAAGCAAGTTGGTCGCCGCTGCCCCCTCTGGCGGGCGGCGGCTGCCCCGCAGGGGCCGGGCCCCTCCCCCGCGGCCAAGGTCAAAGCGGGGCGCGGAGTCCGCCCGCGTCCACCCGGGTCTGCCCTGGCCACCCTCACTCGTCTCGGGCCGCGCCTCTTCTCCGGGAAACTCGAGTCCCCAATTTCCTCGGAACGCGCCCCGCCGGCTGCGGCCAACGGATGTGACGAGGCTCATCTGATACCAGGGGGAAAGTTTCGGGAACCCTTAAAGGGGCAGCGAGGGCCTGAACCAACCCCCTGGCCACGCGCGCCCGGGTGCCCCGCTGGTGTTCCCTGGCCCCCACAGTGGCAGGGACTGCCAGGGGTGACTTGGGGGTCAGAGAGAAGAGTAGGGAATCGTAAAAAAGCCGCGAGCATCTCAAGGAGTGAGAGAGTCTGCGCCTTCTCTCGCCAGGTACATCCCTGCAGCCCTGCAGCCCTCCGGGGTCCTGCTGCTTCTCGGGGCATTTTCTGCTCACTGCCTCGTTCCTCCCATTCTCCATCCCCACTCTGGGGGCCCCTGAGTGATTTTGAAGAGGTCTGGGTGGAGACTGGGAGAATCAAGTGTTGGGGGATCTAGGCGAGGACCAGAGCGCTTTGGAGACTTCGCCCTAGAAATCCTGGGGGAGATGGAGGGCTGCTGTGGCTGCCCCAGCCTCGGATCTCCCTTGGTGCCCACCGTTTCCGGCTGGGGAGGTGGCGTCCGCAGCTGGCTTTGAGCCTGAGCTTCTCCGCCCCATGCCCGTCTGTCCGTAATGCAGATACGATGCCGCTAAGAGCTATGCCTCCACCTGCCCCAGGACTCCCTCAGTCCCCTTAGCAAGTTGCAGTCACCCTCCAAAATCAGGGCCACTGTACTTCCAGAGCTACACCAATCCTTCCCCTTCCCCCTACCCCCTTCCCCCCAGCTCTCAGCCAAGGATTGTCTAATTAATACTTGTTTAGCGGCAGACACCAAGACCCAGGAATGCATTCAGTAACGCAAGCAATGAGGGTTATTTTATTTTAGATACTAAACGCACGGGGGACAATTACACAAGCTGAAGTCCATCGATTTCTGCTGAAAGGAGGACTAGAAAAATCTTTCTACCTCCTCCAGCTGAATTATACTGGCTGTCTAAAAAAAATAACAGAAACAAAAACAACCCAGCGCATCTTCAAACAGTGGGGAGGTTGGAGCAAAGCTTTCCTCCCCACTGCCAATTTCCAGTTCTTTTTACTCAAGATTTCATTTTCATTCCTGTCTTCCCAATTTTAAAATCAGGTCTAGCTCTGCAAGAGACCCTTATGTCAGAGATCTTCAGCTGTATTGATTTTCAGATGACTTTTACTATAAATCACATTTTCCCCAAACTATATCCCAACTTTGACAAATCCCCAGCCACACAAAGAAAGGCCTAGCTGGGTCCCATGATGTAACCTAACCTGGTTCCCCATAAATCTGCATAGTTATCCAGAGCCATTACATTCACATATGCACATTTTAAATTCAAGGTTGTAGAAGTATAATTTTTAAAAAATGGTTATTTATACTCCTCAGTGTCCAGTCTTGAGGGGTGCAAAAAGACATTCAGACAGCTCTCAGAAGACTGCAACCTTGTAAAAAAGCACATGGAATTTATTAAGGACATTGACATAGTGGCTACGTGACATATAAGTTCAACATGAGAGACATTTGCTCTAATAATTAAACACTGCAAGAGAACTTTTTAAAAATCAAGTCTAATTAAGGTTTGTCCTTCATGAAACTCCTGACTGCATCTCATATGAGTACATATGAGCTTTTCATTCTAAGAGGGCTACTTCAGGTTTGTGACTTAACAGATGCGTTAAGATAAAGTCACAGAGGAACTCGGGCAGGTTTAATGGGTGGTAGAGCTGCTTCGTGAGAAAATCACACAGGCTTGAATGACAGCATCTCGTGACTGTCCCTTTGGTTGTTTCTGTCTTTATGAGTGGTCTTAGAGTGCCTGACCCCTCCCCAGAACTGTGGTGCTGGCTGGATTTGGGAAACAATAACTTAACCTTCCAGGTGTTTTAACTGAAATCTGAAATTGTATGCGCTGGTCCTCTCTCAGGTAACGTCATCCTTGAAGCACTTCTCCAAAAAAGAAGCCCCTTCCCGTAGTGTTGGTGAGCAACGCAGTGGGGAGGCGGGAGGTGAATCTCCACAGCACCCCCGCATCCTCTGCACACTGGCCCAAGCTCCCTCACTGCATCCATAGCCTCCTGCTCCTCCTCTCTCTCCTCCTCCTCCCCATTCTTCCTCTAGCCTGAACACCTCCATTTTCAAACACACACTTCCTTGGTCCACTCAGGAAAACCGAAGCGCTCCAGTGAGATGGGCCCTCCCTCCTTGCAAAGAGCACACATCATCATTTTCATGTCACTGGACAGCAGAAGGTGAGGAAGAGTCTCACCCTCTAGCCCAAGTCGCTAACCACTTGTCGGTGGTGCCTGGTCAGAAAGCTTGCCATCCACATGTGTGCCGACGCTCCCTAGCTCTTCTGAGCAGCTCAGAGTTCCTTTAACACCAGCAGTTCTCAGACTTGTTGGTCTCAGGTCCCCTTTATAGTCTTACAGACTGTGGACCCCAAAGCACTTTTGTTTATGTGGATCCTGTCAAAGTCACCAAATTAGGAAATAGAACTGAGAAATTTTAACAGTATATAGTAATTCATTTAAAAGTAACAATCAACCCATTACACAGCAACATAAACATTTTAACGAAAACTAACTTTTGAAAAAATTTAGAAGAATGACATGATTTTATCTCTTTGCATTTTTGCCAGTCTCTCTCTGGCTTAATAGAAGGCAGCTGGATACTTATATCTGCTTCTGCATTCAGCCTGTTAGGAAGCTCTGGAAAATTCTGTCCAACAGGCAGGAGAGAATGAGCATGAACAAGGCAAATAACACTTCCGTATTATCATTAAAAAAATGTTTTGAGTTAAGGACCCCCTGGAAGGGTCAGCCCACACTTGGAGAACTGCTGTTTGGCACTGTCTTTGTTTGGTTTCTGTTTGCCTCTGAAGTCATTTCCAACATACAATGAGTCCTTTGTACCAGGCACTGTGTCAACAACCGGGAGGAAAAGGTGAAGTAAGACCTGGTCCTTAAGTTTGCAAACTAGATCAAGGGGCCCCTTCCTCTACCCTAGCGCCCCACCCCCTCCCCCAGCCCCATCCCCGAACTTAGCAGGAGGAGGACACCAGCCACCTGCAGCCCAGAGGATGCTTGTGGGTTCATCTCTTCACTCTCCAGCAGCTCCGTTTCCTGCCTGCCTCCAGACCTCTTCTCAGCAACTTATGGACATGCCTAAAAGCCCCCTTCTCTCTCTTTTTAAACCTGTTTTGTTCCGCCCCTCTGCTGCTGCTGCACTGTATCCCCCTCCCATAGAAAGGGCTGCCTCCTACGTCTTCCCCTGAAACTCACCCCCCACCTACAAAGCTCTACCCACAAACTGACAGGCTCTGTAAACGTTTCTCCGTCCTTATCGCTACCCACCCGCTTGGCAGCATTGCTCACCGGCCTCTCCATCTAGGCCTGGGGTCTCTGAGCTTGGCTGTTCCCTAGAATCCCCTGGGGGATCCTGCCTGCGCCTCTTCCCTAGAGGTTCCCGTTCAGCTGGCTTGGTTCAGGGCTCCAGAACCGCTGGTTGTTAAGCCTTCCAGGTGAATCTGGACTTGAGCCTGGGAGAAACAGGGTGAGATGCTGGGCTGAAGAGGCTCAGCGTCGCTGGAGGCCTGAGCTGATCTGGGAACTTCAGGGTGCATTCTTGAGGTCTTCCATATTTAAAAAACAAAACAAAAAAACTATTCCTTGCTGTGTTGACCAAAAAGACCTAGAAAAAAATAAGCAACCCTCATGCCCAAATTATGGTTTCTAAATACCCTTCCCTCTGCGCCCGGCCTCCTTGGAGAAGGCTGCTTCCAGGCGTGGAGCAGAAACTGAACAAGATGACCCTGGGGCAGCCCATCATATCAGAAAGCGAGGATATTGTCAAAGACTCCCGAGGTCCTGTCAAGATCTGGGGCAAGGCTGCAATAATTTAAACACCATTAAAAGTAGTCACTGCAGTGGCTCAGACACAGCAATGATATTGAAACCTATTTCTTCATAATGTTCTTTTTAAAAGTACATTGATTATCTTCAAAGAATGCTAAGGAACCCAACTCATTATTTTTAAAAACTGGCAGAGAAAGGAAAAGAATCAAGCATTTATTATCATGACTTTCTTGTACAAACCATCCCTCAATAGACTCAAATAATTGATGAAGGGAAATTTCCCTTTGTGGAAATTTTGCAGCTAATAAATGAAGGAATGATGGAATTAGACTGTTACCATTTTGCAGCCCCTAATGAGTTAATGGAGCTGGGCATTGAGCACTCGTGGCTGGTAACACCACCTGACATTCTGTGCCTCCTGATGGAAGACCACAGTGCTATCTGTGAAATGTTCTTGTGAAAAAAAATCATATCTGAACCTAATTAAATCTCTACATCCTGAGTGCCAAATCTGGCCTGCTGCCAGTTTTTGTAAATGAAGCTTTGTTGAAACACAGCCACGCCTGCTTGTTTAAGTAGCTGCAACAGAGACTGACCATCAAAACCTGAGACATTTACTGCCTAACCTTTATGGACAAAATCTGCCAACCCTGCTCTAGACCACGAGTCCCAAGACCCATATCAATCAATCATGATTTAAGGACCTTATTTGGATCCCTATTTGAGCATATTTAAAAAGTTACTGGTGAGATGATTAGAGAAATTTGAACACTAGTTGGATGATGTGATGGAATTATTGTTAATATTTTAGATGTAATAATGGTGTTGAGTGTGTGTGTGCAAGAGTTCTCTATAGAGACATATTGCTACAATGTTTATGAATGAAATAAGATTTGTTTCAAAATAATATGGGTTGGCTGGGAACATGCCAGGCAGTGTTCTCAGTGAAATGTATAACCCTAATGCTAACCCTATCAGCAGGCACTACTATTATTCCCATTTTACAGACGCACGGATTCAAAAGCTGAGGTCTGATTTCGGAGTCTGTGCTTTTCACCCCAGGGCTTGGGTCAGCCCCTTGATGTGACCTTTCTAAAGATCACAGGATGGTCAAGTTGGGGAGGACCTCCCAAAGAACACCTGGCCGGGAGATCGTCCCAACAGTATCCACGTTTCCACGTCCTCGCTCTTTTAACAGACACACGTGGAGCGTCCCTCTGTGTCCGATGCCACATTACAGCCAATAAGACCAGACTGAGCCCCTCCCATCAGAGACCGCAGTGTAGCAGGAGACAGACCGTAAACACACTTCCTTTTTGGAAACATCACTCCAGCTGCTGGGTGAAGGAGAGTTGGGGGCAGTGAGCCTGGAGACAAGGAGACCAGTTAGGAGGCCACTGCAAGAACCCACGAGGATGGTGGCAATGGGCACTGAGAGGGAGAACCTCACGTTTCGTGTTAAGAGGTTCAGTCTGCACAACACAGGGAAGAGGCCCGGTAGCACTTGCATTCGGACGCTCAGTGCACAGAGATCTGCGTCATTTCTCTGTTTGCCTGGGGCTGGTCCGTTTGCAGAGCAGTACACAGATCCCCTCACCTTGGCCCTCAGACAGCAGGAGGCAGGGAGGGCAGAAGTCCGGGTTTATGGAGGGACTTTGAGGGGCAGGAGCAGCGAGCTCCCACCGCGTCCTGGATGCTTACTGCCGCACGTCCTCTTGCTCTCTGACACTCTGAGGCGGGCATCGTGTGCCCAAGCCACGAAGAAGGGCGCTGAGCACAGGGAGTCGGAGGTCTGCCTGGTGACGGTGAGTACACGGCCAGCCTGGTTCGAACCTGGTCTGTCGGCTGCCCAAGCCTGAGTTCTAGCCCCTGAACCACGCTGCCTTCGTAAAATGACTAATCGGGCACATCGTGGGGGAGGGGGAGAAAGGCTCACCTCAGACTCCTTGTACCACCTTCCCCTCATGCATTTACAATAGGTCGCCCTTTACAAACAGACCTCCCTTTCAGGAACACATCGGTTGGATAAATAAGGATCATCAGTATTATATTACGTCAACTGGGTCCCACCTGGACGAGGCTCTAACTAGAGAGGTGGGCTGCCGAAATCATGGGGGTTTCCAAATGTTTGTCCACCACCAGCTCTGCTCTTTGGTCGAGCTCAGAGGTAACAACCCTTAAAGGACGGCGAAAGGCTCTGAGCCCAGAGATCCAGGGCCAACTTCTGCCACAGGCCATTGGGACGTCCGCAGGCAAACTTCTGCTCCCCGAGCCTTGGTCTCCTTATCTGTGTGTCTACTGCCCTCCTCCAGGGGCGTGTTCTCATAGAGTCAGTGTGGATGGCGCCCCTGAAGTTGTGTGTCAGTGTAATCTGTTTACTTGCTTTAGTAGGCTTCTTGTTAGGATTCAGTTGCTTTCCACCATCCCTTGATTTGATCTGTTCATATTTCAACGCCTCCAAAGCCAGGATGTGTGTGCCCCCCCGAGAAGGTACGCATTTGATTGTTATTCCTGTCCCACTTTCCTTGACATTTCAAACCACTTAAGGATCATTTAAGAAAGGTGTGTGAGTCTTGGGATTGTCTGAAACGTTTTGCTGATATTCAGGTAATGTCCAGAAAGTCCAGCCTGAACGCTTGCAAGAAGGTGTCGAGGGCTGGGGGATTCCCGGAGACCACAGTAAGAAACCACCATGGCGGCAGTATGTGATCCCCTAAAGATGTCCATGTCCTCGTGCCTGGAACCTGTGAATACATTACCTTACATAGTGGAAGGGATTTTGCAGCTGTGAGTAAATGAAGGCCCTTGAGCTTGGGAGAGCAGCCTGGGTTATCCAGGAAGGGCCCAATCTAATGATGCGCATGCTTAAAATCAGAGAACCTTTCCCAGCTGTGCTCAGAGGGAGCCGTGGTTACAGAAGAACTGTCAGAGAGAGGCAGTGTTGCTAGCCTGCAAGAGGGAGGAAGGGGACCGCAAGCCAAGGAATTCAGGTGACCTGAGAAACTTATAAAGGCAAGGAAACAAACTCTCCCCTGTAAGTACCAGAAAGGAAAACAGCCCTGTTGGTACCCTGATTTTAGCTCAGTGAGACCCAAGTCAGACTCTGACCCATAGAAGTGTAAGATAATAACATTCATGCTGTTTTAAGCCACCAAGTTTGCAGTAGTTTGCTATAGCAGCAATAGGAATCTAATACACCCCTCCTAGGAAACTGTATCCCCTCATACCTTAACGGCCCAGAGAAGGATACTGTAGGGAAAACACAGATATTGATGACTGTGAGTCCAAAAATGATTCAGGAGAGTTCGCTGGAGTGTGGAAAAATCTAAGAATAAGTTACCAGTTTATTTCACCTTTATCTTATGTTTGTACAGGAATACCCACATTGGGCTGAAAACCTCTTTCATAGGCATAATACAAAGCACCTAAGAGATAAGAAAGTATCATATCACGGTTTAATGGTAACTTTGTTTTCCTTAGTGGTGCATGAATAGTGGTTGGGGTGCAGAACTTACCAGCTCTGATCTTATGAATAGAGTCAGAGAAATAGGATGCGACTTGTGGAAAGTACTTGCTACATAGTAGTTACTCAATAGACGTTAGTTTACCTTCCTTGAAAATGTTGTCTTAGATTTTAAGACCGTGACCCCTTGGCTGTGTACATCTGGGATTTGGGGGTTGCCCATCTCTACCGCGGTCCCTCCTGTCTCTTGGTTCCTAGGGCGTGTTCGGGATGACCTCCCCTGCCCCACCCCCTAGGTGGGTTCCTCAGCTGCCCTGTCTTTCCTGTCGCATTAGGGAAGGTTTCCATTTCTCATTTGAGAGACTGGACATCATTTGGTTGTGATCACACAGGGAAGAGAGTGGAATCTTCACCACATTCAGCATCCTTTTGGAGTTCACAGCTCTCTCGCCTTCTGCAACTTTTACATCATCAAAATTAACTAATATTAGCGCCAACGGAGGCAGTGTCCTTGGGTGGTGAAATCAGAAGTGGGTTGCCGGCCACAGACCTATTCATTCGCTGCACCAGTGTCTTCTTTAATGTGCTGTATTTATTTTGGTCACTGTCTGAAAGTCTTAATCGCTTCCTTTTCCTGGTAGAAGTCTGGAAAAGACAAATTCAAGCTAGTGCCTGCAGAAGCATCTGTTCCGACAGGGGCCGTTTAGAGAATGGGACTGTCCTTTGTGCGGATTTATGGCTTTGTGGGAGGAAGAAAGTAAAGCGTGAAGGGAGGGAGTGAAGGAGCAGGAATACGGAGGAAAGGGCAGGAGAAGGTGTGGATCAGACTGCAGTGGGGGTGGGGGTGCCTGGGGCTCTGCTTCAGCCACCCCTCCCCCTCCCAGGAGAGCCCTGTGCCCAGTGGGGCTTCAGAACCCCTGTTGTTCGGTTCAGATAGGATCAGCTTCATCTCACTCTGGAGGAAGAAGCAACGTGGGCCTCGGAAACCACCCTGTCCCTCGAGCTCAGGGCACAGAACCCCCTTCCCACGCCCTTCCCCCAGCCCCAGGGCTCAGAACTCCCTCCCCACTGCCCTCCCAGCTCAAGCTCAAGGTGCAGCGGCCCACGTGGGATGTCTGGGTGGGGCTGGAGGACTGAAGGCAAAGGAGCTCAAGAGGCAAGTAATCAGAAAGGCCCTTGTCTCCAAAATTAGCTGACTGCGGCACCAGACCTCAGATGTGCCCCTGTCCTGCTCTGTAATGTGGGACATCCGGCCTGGCAAGGTCCTTAGCAGACAGCAGGGCCCCAGCAGGCTGCAGTTGCCTGCAGGGTGCCCTTGTAAAAGAGGTGGGAGCAGGGCCCCAGGCAGCAGGGGAAAGTCCGCGCATGCCTGGCCCCTGCTGCGAGCCTCTGGGCCCTCCTCCTGACACCAGTAAAATCCCACCAGCAGAGAGAGGCTGGAAGGGCGAGTGGGCGAACCTGGAGCAGTTGTGGGAGGACTCATCAAAAATCTCAGAAATCCCACACGCAGAGTGACTGCCCAGCTGTTGCCTGTGGACTCAAGGACCCCTGGGCAGCCCCCACATCCCACTCCCAGCTCAAAATGGCACCACTCCTGCTCACTGTTCTTAGCTGTGGCCACCTGCCCCCATCCTGCCTCCGCACCATCCCCAAGAGGAAACCTGCCTGCTGGCCCCAGCCCCCATCCCATCCCCTCCTCTCTCCCAAAGACTCTCACTACATTAGTTACAGAGAGATTCCCACACTAGCTTCCAGGATCCTTCAGTCTTAGCTTTTACTCCTGAATACGTGCAGGCAACGAGATGTTCTCAGACACACGAGGAGAACTGGCAGCTTAAGGAGAGCCACTAGCGGGGAGAGCAGTGGAGGGCTGAACACAGAATCCTCATATTTCTTTTCCTCAGGGAAATTTCAGAAGCTATTATAGGAAGGAAATAAGGGCTTTTACTGTAAAAAAAAAAGGCAATTGGAGCTCAAAAAAGAATCCTCGGAGGTAAAACACATAATTTTTGAGAAGAAAAGGAAAACTCATAGAGGCAGGAAATGGCCGGAGGGGCAGAGCTGGACTCGGGGGTGAGAAATGAACAGCCTGGTGTAATTCAAGCAACGGTTGCAGACCCAGAGCAGAGACAAAGAGGTGGGGGCCCTGAAAGGACAGACTCGTAGGGAAGGGGGTCTAGGTTCCAGGAAGGAAGATCTGAAATAGTGCAGACGAAATCAAGACCAAAGGAAAAGACTTTCCTTGAGCTAAAGATGTCAGATCAAAAGTCCTCACCACGTGCCGGGTGGGATTACTGGAAAGGACACTTGGGAATTCCAAGGACAAAGAGAGTGTTGTTTAAACTGCGTGTCCGCTGGGAATGTGGGGTGTCTCCAGGAGACTGAGTGGCGGTGGAACATCCCAACCCAGGGAAACGGGACGGGTCCCAGGGTCCTCTGCCCCCTGGGAGGGAACGGGGGAGGGCAGTGTGCTTTCATGTGCTGCTTCTGAAAAAGTTTTTACTGATGAAATCCGTCCACCAAATGGGAAAGCAAAAGAATTAGAAGGAGGAATTCAAGAAAAGGAAGGTATGGTATATAAGAAACAGTGACCAATGATACAATGAAACTTAGAGTTTGTATCTGAACAGTGGTTGAGAACATGACTGAAAGGCTTAATGCAGTTGTTGAAAAAGAAAGGATTCTTGAAGCTAAGGAGGTCTGATATGAAAAAATAAAACCACTTCACCGGCGAGAACCTGAAGTCCTGATTACATCACCAGGCTCCTTCGGGGGGAGGGGGAGTGAGGGGGGAGGGGTCTTGCTGGGTGAGGGGGGGCTGGACCAGGATGAAGGCGAGGGGTGTAGGGAGGGTTCTTTGAGGAGGGAGGGGAGGCGCCCTGGGTCCCACAGCAAGGACTGAGTCCTGACGCCAGACTCACCTGCTGGATCACGCCTCACACCACTTTACCTTCCTTGTCTGTGAAATGGGAGCGAAAACTCACTTCACTGCATATGGTGAAATTAACCCACAAGACATGCCGATCACCTCACACAGAGCTGGCTGGCACGTTTTAATCGCTTCACAGTCGCTAGCTTTGATTTTAATTAATAACAATTATTGTTGATGGTGATAGGAAAATACAGCTTCAACCATATTCAAGTTTTAAAAAGTTTAAAACCTAGAGCTTTAGCTCTGCCACTATAAAATCTTACCAGAAACCCTTTCGTGTACAGTCTGGGTCTGGAACACTGACATTCCCCACCAGGTGACAAACCTGGGCCCCTGTGGAGTCCTGTGGAGGAAACACCTTCTCAAGACCTGGGGCAGGTGGGCAGGGTGCCCTGACCCTGAGTGAGCCATGCAGGTGGAGATGACGGGGCTGACCCTGGCTTGGCTTGGCTTGGGTTTGGAGGGTGAGTTTGTTCAGTTTTTTCTGGGAGACTGGAGCCTGTCAGACTCAGGTGGGGGGGGGGCTGAGTCCAGAGTCAATAAGAAAGCACCTGAAAAAGAAAGTCACACATGAAACTCCCTCGGGGCAAAGAACAGGGCGTTGATCTGTGTACACAGTGAGATGGCAACCATCAGCTCTTAAACCACAGACCTGGTATTTGAATCGCAAGCCTACACTGCCTTCAGGAGCTCCCTCCAGCCCCCTAAACTCCCGAGAAGGGTCCTGCTGCCCCATATGAATAGGGGAGAAGGTCCAGAGGGGCCTCTCCCGAACAGCGGGGCACCAGGCGTCTCACCTGGGCAGCCCTCCCATAAGAGTCACTCCGAGCAGTGGGGGTTTTGGTTGGGGAGGGTGGACCCAGTGCTGTCAGGACTGGACTTTGGGGCTTCTTGGGGGCTTGGGGGATGAGAATGCTGGTGAAATTTATCTTCTTGGGAAGTGTTTAAAGCCAGACAATCACCGTTATAATAGTTACTATTGATCAGCTGCCGTATGCCAGGTTCTTGCACACTTTATATCACTTGATTCCTAAGCAATGGTGGGCAGTGAGCATTGTCATCCCCAGTTTACAGGTGAGGCAGCTGAGGCCCGGACAAGTTAAGGAACTTGCCCCATAGAAGGTGGGGAAGATGTTGGACCCCAGACTGGAGTAACAGGCCCATTGCATAACTTCGGAAGAATTTGAAGGCAATATATTTGCCTAGGCTTTTCCTCCATCAGTATCTTTAGATTACATCCTTTGAGTTAGGGTGTTCTCTGGATATCTGCCCAGGAGTGGGACTGCTGGATCATGTGGTAAGTCTATTTTTACTTTTTAAAGGAGTCTCCATAGTGGCTGCATCAACGTACATTCGCACCCACAGTGTAGGAGGGCTCCCTTTTCTCCACAGCCTTTCCAGCTTTTATTATTTGTAGAGTTTTAAATGAGACTTTAAGACTCTACTCAAAAAGATACATGCACCCCAATGTTCATAGCAGCACTATTTATAATAGCCAAGATGTGGAAGCAACTTAAATGTCCATTGACAGATGACTGAATAAAGAAGATGTGTGTGAGGGGGTGTATATACACACACACACATATACATATGATGGAATACTACTCAGCTGTAAAAAAGAATAAGATAACGCCATTTGCAGCAACATGGATGGACCTGAAGATTGTCATACTAAGTGAAGTCAGCCAGAAAGAGAAAGAAAAATACCATATGATACCACTTATATATGGAATCTAAAACGACGATACAAATGAACTTACTTGCAAGACTGAAACAGACTCACAGACACAGAAAACAAACTATAGTTATCAAAGGGGAAAAGGGTAGGGGGGATAAATTGAGAGTTTGTGATTAATCTATACATACCACTACATATAAAACAGATAAACAGCGAAGACTATATAGCACAGGGAACTACATTCAATATCTTGTATTAACCTGTAATGGAAAAGAATCTGAAAAAGAAAACATACGTATATATATATATACATGTAACTGAATCACTGCCGTACACCTGAAACTAACACAACACTGTAAACCAACCATACTTCAATAAAAGTAAGTAAAAAATAAAAATTTGCATTTTACATTAAAAAAAAACTCTAGATTATTTCCATCTAAGTAAAGCTTGGATGGATGAAGTTTTTATCTGGTTTTGGAAGAAAGTACTCTAATGTCTCTGCAGTTTACAAGGGCACAGAGCAGAACAGCTTCCCCCATGAAGTGAAAACAGCCCTGCCGTATCAGGTCCTGAAGGCGGGCAGTTTTCTGTTTATGAATGGGGGTGGTGAGCTTGCCTTTCCTTCTGCCTGGGAGTCTGATGGCTGCAGTGGGGTTCTTTTTCTAGCTCTCTGGAATAACCTTGGGCTGGGCATTTTGTACGTGCTCAAAACTCAAGGCTAAGTAAATAAGCACCCAGCCTTGAGACCTGTTTTCACGACATTGGACGTTGAACTTGATGGAGTCCCTTGACGGAAGCCAAGTGTGAACCAAGTGGACGAGCTTGCACAACCCACAGAAGGACAATCAAGGTATGAAAGTAATCCTTGGCTCTGAGCCCCAGAATGGAGTTGGTGAGCTCAGTTCCCTTCTGGCCTGGGTCCTTGGCAGGGCGTCATTCAGGGCTGACCATTCGACCTTCGTTCTCTTTTTTCCTGATTGTCACCCCTCTCCCCTGGTTTTCCTCTATTCTTGCTGGTCTCTCCACAGATCCCAGTCCCTCTCTTCTCAACCCTTCAGTGTTGGAGATCCCAGGGTGCAGTTCTCTGTCCTCTCCTGTGCCATGAAGGGTCTCACCCAGAACTGTGGCTTGAAATATCATGTCAGTTTACAGCCTCAGCATCCTTGCTTTTATTTCTCTCACACCCAATGTCTATTCATCAAGAATCATCTGACTCCACCTTCAAAATCCACAAGAAACTGACCACCCACTTCTTATTCCTTCACTGCCACTTGCTCCTAGCCACCGTCATCTCCCACCTGCCCGAGACTTCCAGCTGGTCTCCTGGCTGTTACTCCTGCCCCTCATGGTCTGTTCTTTGCCCAGCTGCCACAGTGGTCCTGTTAAAATATGTCACATTGTGTCGCTCCTCTGTTCAAACCTCTGCAGTGGTTCCCAAGGACCCAGGTCTCACAGGCCCCCTGGGGTCTCCACAGCCCCTCCTCCCTGAACTCCTAGGCATCCAGCCTCACTGCTATTTCAGCAAATGTTCAAGTGCCCTGCACCTTTAGGGCCCCTTTACTGGCTGTTCCCTCTGGATGTCCTCCCTCTGGACGTCTCCACACTGCATCCCTCCCCTACTTCAAGCCCTTGCTCAGAGGTTACCTCTCTCTGTCCCATCACAGCCAGCCCCTGCTCCCCAGCTGCCCAGGTGCTCGCTGACCCTCGTCCTCCTCTGCTTCCTTATTTTCCAGTCTTCCTTCCTGTCCCTTTCCCCTTCCTTCCTTCCTTCCCTCCTACCTTCCTTCCTTTCTCCTTCTTTCTTTCCCTCCAGAGCACTTGTCACTTTATAACCAACCAGACAAATGAATCACTCATTCTGTTTGCTCTTTACTTCTCACTGTCTCTCTCTCTGCATATCTCCCTCCCACAGGACATAAACTTCATGTGGGCAGCAGTCTTTGCCTGTTCTGTTTGTTGACACATCCCAAATGCCTAGGACAGAGGGTGGCACACTCTGAGTACTTAGTGTATATTTGTTGAAGGAAGGAAGGAATCGAAGAGGGTCCCAAGACTACCCCCGGGGACCCCTCTTACTTCCTAGAGTCCCAGGATGTCTTGCAGCCTGGGTACCCTTAAAAGTTCTCCTGGCAGATGTGGCTCCTGCCACCTTGCGCTGCACTCAGGGCACTGCTGGGGTTGCCTCAGCCCTGCTGGCCACTCTAGAGCCCAGGGATGTTGCGCTCTTGAGTGGGAGGCTGTGGTGGTTTGTAGGAGCTGAACTGTTTATTAAGCTATGGAAATGGCAGTGCCTTGGACCCAAGACACGTGGTTAGAATCCACTCTTCTTTTTCTCCTGGGCAGGAGACACTCCGGGTACCAACCAAAAGAAACGTCTATCAAGGAAAGGCTAGAAGAATGAACTGAGGATGCCAAAATCCCTGTTTGGCTTCTTCAGATGTTAACAAGAATAGCCTAGTAAATAAAACTTTCATTAAAAATAGTGTCATGAGGCTTTAAGTCATTTTCAAGTGAGTGGGCACTGAAGCTTCTAATTTTTGGCAAAAGATTGATGGTGGATTTTTTTTATTATTTTTGTCACTACTTATTTAGGATATACGTAACGCCTCCTACATATGTTTAGGTGAATCCAGCTGATTCACAGAATATATGTATGTTAAACAGTTTTTTAAGGGTCAATTCTTGTAAGTCCATTTATTGATTTCCTATTTCCCATATTATACAGTTTTGCGCTAAAATGTCTTTTAAAAAGTCATTGTGACATGTGTGTTCCCTCTAACCCACTCTGATGAGACTTTTTATCATGAATGGATGTTGAATTTTGTCAAATGCTTTTTCTATTTCTATACAGATAATCATGTGATTTTTATCTTTCCTTTTATTAATGCAGTGTATCATGTTGATTGATTTGAGGATATTGAACCCATCAAATATATATATATGATGGAATATGACTCAGCCATGAAAAAGAATGAAATTCTGCCATTTGCAACAACATGGATGGACCTAGAGGATATTACGCTTAGTGAAGTAAGTCAGAGAGAGAGAGACAAATACTGAATGTTACCACTTACATGTGGAATCTAAATGATAAAACAAACAAATGAATATAGCAAAACAGAAACAACTCACAGATAAAGAGAACAAATTAGTGGTTACCAGTGGGGAGAGGGAAGGGAGGGGGAGCAAAAGAGGGGCAGGGGATTAATAGATACAGATTACTATACATGAAATAAATGAGCTACAAGGATATATTACACAGCACAGGGAATGTAGCCAATATTTTATTACAACTTTTAATGAAATATAATCTATAAAAGTTTTGAATCACTACGTTGTACACCTGAAACTAATGTAGTATCATAAATCAACTATACTATAGTGGAAAAATACTTCATTGTGTTGTTTTGGAGTTAAGATACATAAACTCTGAAAATATTGTTAATGTGAGCAGACCTGGGTATGGACATTCATAGTAGATGGTTTTCAACTCTACTGCCGGCCAGAGAGAACACAGGGAGATGATGGATTTGGCCCTAGCTTCTGAATGCTTGGAGATTCTGTTGGGAAGGAAATCAAAGAGGAAAATGGAAACATACTATCTGTACTTGGGTCCATCCCTGGTCTGATTATCTTTCCCATTTATGGTACATGGCCTGGCTGGCCCCCTCTATTTCTCTCTTTCTTTCTTTCTCTATCTCTCTTCCTCCCTCAATCCTTTCTTTTTAACTTCTTACTTTCCCAGGTTCACCTTCATGGATGTCTTCTATCAACCAGAATGACTGACCCTGGACCCTCAGGACAAAGCACCTGAGGCAGAGCAGAGAACCTGCCCAATGAAGACCAGCTTGGGAGGCTGGGTAACATTTATTGGGCACTCACTGTATACACAGGTGTGGATGATCTACTTTTATGAAACATTTATATGGCACTTACTGTGTACACAGTTGTAGATACTCTATTTTTATTAAGTCACTTATAAACCATGGACAGAAGAGGAAACTGAGGTGCAAGAAGTTTAAGTAAGTAGCCTGCAGAGGCAGTGGAGGGTGGGTAATTGGTGTGAGACGATTTTTCATTTGAGAGAATTTTGCAAAATGTAAAATCGTATACAAACCTAAAGGAAGCCCTGGTGCTTCCTTTAGCACTAGAGGAGAAGAAGAATAGATTATCCCAGTGCCTGAGTGAAATATTTTCCTGCATGAATATTTTACAATATTAAAATAAAAATACCATCAATGGCTTCACTAGCTACTCTCAGGCACTCTTACTGCGTGACAGGAGCTCTACACACGTCCTCACTCTCCTGTCACCGTGTCTCACAGGGGAGGAGACCTGGGCTCAGTGACCAGCCGGCGAGACTCACCGCCCTCCACCTGGTGCTGAGAGTGACCTGGGCGTGCATTCCCCACAGCAGTTCAAACACGGCTCTGTCCACCCGCCTGTTTGCGAAGCACCAGCAAGTCCTTAGGCACTCAGAGGGCTTCCTGACCACCCCAGTCCACCGTCATCACACACACCACACACATTATACACCACACCACACACCATATACCATATCACATACCACACCACACACCTCATCACATGCTGCACCATGCACACCCCCCCCACAGCACGCACACACCACGCACACGAGCAAACAGACTATCTCTTGATGGCTTATAAGCCACAAGCGCCAGGACCGGTGCTCCCAGAACATGGGTGCAGGTTTGTCCGGCCCTGCCCAGCACTCTGACTTGGACCGGCTCCTCTAGAATAAACGAAGGGCTATTCTACCCAGGTCATCAGCAGAGCTGGGTTGCTCAGAACTTCTCCAGGCATTGGGGTCCTAATTTGGGGGGAAGTGCAGGGTCTCCTGGGGGTAGTCACTTACCTGAGAAGCTGGGATTTGCCTGCAAAGGAAGGGTTCTGTCCCCCCTGCCACCCCCGATCTGGGCCCCACTCTCTGTCCCATTCCACAGACCCTCTTCCCGCAACAGCAGCTCTGTCAGGGAACTCGCATGAAATGCCCTGTGTTGGAGGACAATTAGCAGTGTTTCTTATCCTAGATGAATCTGCCTGTGATAGGAATGTATGCACCTGGGAGCACATTTTGTCTGCAAACACTTCCCTTTGCTAGTCACGTAACCGGCAGGGGTTTGGAGGAGCCGGCCAGCTTGGCAGATCTCACCCATTGTCAGCGCTTTCTCTTAAGCCTGTAGGTTTGGTCTTCTGGGCAGAAGGGTTAGCCTCGGTCTCGTCTGCCATCCGCTTTCACAATGGAAGAAACAGTTGAAAACAGTTCAAGTGAGTTTACAGTCAGGTCCCTCTTGGGAAATCCCTCGGGTGTCAAATGCTCACGTTCCCCGGGGTCCCCCGCTGGGTGGACAGGTGGCTGTGCCTGGGGCTCCTTTTAAAAATACGGATGTAGGTTTCAGATTAGTTTGAATACGTTTGTTCAGTCCCTGGTTGATCTTTCCTCTCCCTGAATCACATTTTTGCCCCCCTGGCTAGAAATGTTTTAGAAAAAAAAAAACGAAACACAGGCGTAGGTCGGCCTGTCTGCTGCGGGCCGGCTTTCCGCGGGCTGGCTGAATCCCTCTTTGCTGGCTCCCACAAGCCCCGCTTTGACCTCCCCCCATCTGCGTCCGTGTGAAGCCCTGTACCAGGTGATGAAAGGGCTTTTCCTACGTCTCCCTCCTTTGTTTTCCAGGAACGGCCGGGAAGGCGTTTTCAGACGAGCAAGTTCCCAGAAGCAAGTGGCCGAGGAAGCAAACCCTGGAGAAAGAGGACGGACTTGCCTTGAAGACACCGCGTCTTTCTCTGAGCTGCCTGTTTACTTTCCACTCCAAGCAGCGACCTCCCAGGCTCCCCACTGTCAGGGCTGGCAGGGTCCGTCTCTGTCCTCAGAGACCAGCTCCCGAGGAGCCGGACTTCCGGACCTGCTCAGGACGGAGCCAGCGGGGAGCGGACAGCCTGTAGCAGTGAGGGCCCTGGGCCAGTGCCCGCACACCCTGCTCCCAGAGGCCTCCCGAGCTTGGTGTAGCTCCCGGCCCAGAGCCGTCTGGAAAAACCGGTTTTATCACGCTAATGGCCCAGGGCTGTGACCGCCCAGCTCAGCAGGGCCACGAGGGAGGATAAGAATGGGTGTGTTCAGAAGAGACAGCACCCCCCCACACACACACCCTTCCTTGGGAACCCCTAGCAGCCCTCCCTGCCCCTTCCCCAGGACTGCATCCAAAAGTCACCAGCTCTTGGAACTGCCTCCTTCCCAGATGGCACCTGCTTCATGACCCTGCCCTGGTGAGGTGCTCCAGGACATACAAATGACACTGTAACTGCGTTCATCTAGCAGAGTCACATCCATGGAAAGCAGAAGTGAGAACAAGGATAGCTTTTGGCAGCTGCGGTCTCAAACATCAGGAAGCAAGATGGGCAAACACCTGGTCTCAGGACTTTGACCTAATGGCTTGACTGTCCCCTGAGGTGGGACCGGTGTCTCAGAACTCATGTTTCGGGACCTTCACTGCATCAGGGGTCTGGATGCTCCTGTCCTCTGCCCAGGGGCGCCCTGCTCAGCTGGAGGCCAGTCTTTGGAGCAAGAACAGTGGTATCCATCAGGGGCTGGGGAGGGCCCCTCTCTCGCCCAGGGAACCTCTGTGCCCTCTGTCCCCTTCATTCCTTCCCACCTCCCTCCCTCTCATGGTTACCATCCCGTCCCCCCACATCCTGTCATTCCTTAGCCTCCAGTGGTGTCGTTACCCTCCCTTCTGGGGGCACTCTGAACCGGCCTCCTGCTGCCCCCAGTTCTCCCAGTTCACTAGGCCAGTGACAGCAACAACCAGTACGTGCAATGCTTCCCAGAGCTCAAAGAAGGTTTCAGCTTCACGATGTCCTTTGTTCCTCCCAAGAGCCACGTGAAAACGGGTGGACTCTGGATTCGTTTTCTAAAGACGCGTTTATTTGGTTTGAATAAGCATTTTGCCCCCCCCCCACTCCAGACATCACGTATTTGAAGAAAGGGTTCTTCTGTTGTTGATCAACATACAATGAAGCTTTTTAGGGGGCTGTACAGCGTACGCTACCTCTTCACCGCCACAAAACCTAGGCGTGGAAAGTGAACATACTCACACCCATTACTCTGATACTCCCTTTACTTTGCGGTAAAAATAAGTAGCTTGAATTTCTACAGTGCTCTATATTTTTTAAAAAAATCCACACTCAATTCACAGTGTAACTGGATTGTGTCAGCAATCTTCCTAGGTGTGTGGGGGGTAAGAATTAGTATTTCGAGCTTACATAGCGAGGAAGCCGAGGCTTATACAAGATACATGGTTTGTTTGGAGTCACAGGTAATTTGAGTTTAGATTTTCTGACTTTTTTCTACTAAAAGATTTCAATTTCTTTTCTAAAATTATGGTTTCTGGATACAGATGCCAAACACAAGTGCAGGCGCGCATGTGCGAGGTCTCCCCGCCCCAAACGCAGCCACTCAGAGCCGCTCCTCCTCTGGCCGTTTTCGGATGACCTGCAGGACACATACGCCTCCCCCACCCTCCACACACACTTTCTGGCAATTTTTCCTGCTCTCTTCTCCAGTGTGCCCCACGGAAGTTGCTACATCGACACACCCAGTCCTGGGTGGCCCGCTGTCCCTGGCGCAGCGCTGGGGACACCGCTGCTGCTTTACAGTTTGTCCTTGCAACCTGGCTGGACTCGCCTCGTGACCTGGAAAAGCAGGCTTTCTGGACAATTTTCCTGAAGGAGAAATGAGAGTCGTCGTGATATTCGGTGATTTAAGCAAATCCTCAACACGGCCTTTCCTGCTTGAAGCACTGGTGGTGAAATTGTCTCAACAATACAGCCCCTTTTACTGAGCAGCGGCCACCGAGTAGTAGCCACTCGAAGAGCACGGAGCCCGGGTGCTGTGAGCTCGGGGGCCCTGGGGGTGGCGCTTGTCTGCGCAGGCTTGGCGTCCGGGAGCCCTGGGGGCCTGGAGAGGTGGCACCTGTGCTCAGCAGCCTCGCGGGGTACCTCCTGCAGGACCGCAGGCAAAACAAGCAGTGATGGTGTTGGTGAGACAGCGCTGAAGAAGGGATGGGTTAAACCAGGGTAAGTGAGGACCAGGCGACAAGACAAATTAACACGGACTGGACAAGCTCAAGTGAAGAACCAGAGCGTGGGTTTCAGATCCCCTCCCGTTCTTTACTGGTGATTGGGAGGCAGATGGACTCCGGCCTCCGAGGTCTTCCTGCAAAACAAAGAGTAGGTCTCAGTAGTTAATGGTTTAAAAGAACAAGGAATGTAGGAACAAATGGCTGTTAGGAGGCCAGAGAAGTAACGGAGACAATAAATCAGTTACAAAGTTCTGTTTCAAAGGTAGAGATCAGCCTGGCACATATTCTTGAGCTGTTTTGCAGGATCCAATCCCCCTTCAGCACTCAGCCACCAGGTTAACGGGGGCCTGAGGATGGAAGACGCTGACCTTTGCTGACCCTCATGACTTCACTCACCTAGGTGCCTGGACTTTGTCAACCAGGAGTAAACTTTGCCTCATTTTAATGCTAAACTCTCCGTGCCAAGGGAGGGGGTTGTCGCCGTTTTTAACCTGCAGCTTGGGTCTGAGAGGGTTGGCACACTGGGCATGTGCGTCTAGAACCCCACCCCTACCGGGAAGGTAGCACTCCCTTCCTGAGCGTGCAGGCACCCCTCGCTTGAAACTGCCCTGATTTTGCTGCTCAGGGAGTCCGTGCTTTGAGAGCTATCTCCCTGTCTCTGTCACAAGTAGTAACACTTCCGCTTTGATCGAAAGTACTTGGCGTGTTCATTGACTATGCACCCGAGCACAGACCCTCTGAGTCCAGTAACAGTGGCTGTTGCATCAGAGACACACCAGGGGCTGGGGAAGGAGGGAAAACGGTGGAAAGTAAGGAGGGCCTTCAGCAAGAGTCCTGCTGGGGTTGGGGTGGGGACCAGGGGGTGACAGGTGTGGTTGTCTTGTGTGAAAACTAATAAAAGGAAACCTCCCTAAAATAAAGTCAGGGGGCGGGAAGGGGGAGCGCTTACACACCTACCGTGGAAGTCACTGCAGATTCCAACTCGAGGAAAGGTCCCCGGCGTCCCAGGCAGGAAGTTTACCACTTTCCTACCCAGGCAGGGGGAAGATTTTCTCCGCGCTTGACAACAGCTCAGCCAATGGAAAGCCCCTGTACTTCCCACTCCGTCCTCCAACGGACACTTTACTTCAGACGGCCCCTCCCAGCTCCCCCTTCTCCTCTGTGTAAGCTTCCTCTCCTTTGCTTTCTGGGCTGATGGGAGATTGGACATCAGGGCGTGGCCGAGTTCCTATTCCCCACTGCTCTTGAATAAACCAGTTTTGCCGGTAAAATCACTGGTGGCTTTATTGTTACAGGTGCTCCTGGTTAACCTGGTCTTTGTAGATTTAGGAGAGCGGCCCTGCCTTAGCCCCAGGGCTGCCAGGCTCCCTGGGAGGTTTAAGGCAAAACTAGAAAAGCCGGTTTTGTGAGTAGATATACTTTCTCCTTGTCTGTAGTTTTCTAACTACGGGAAACATTTCTGTCTGAGCTGGCCACGCCCCGCAGCCCCCCCCCCCCCCCCCCCCCCGCCACCAAGCAGCGGTCCCGCCCCTTGGTGTTTTCTTTCTAATACCCTGTCAACTGGGTCTTGATCAGGACCTCAGCCTCCTTTATGCCTCAGTCTGCAAACTGCATTCACTAGGATTTTTTTTTAAGGCTCAAATGTCCTCCCTTTATTTCTCCACATAATGACCCACAATCAGATTTATGCAGGAAGAGTTCACCCCATTTCATCATGACTCCCTGCAGGTGTTGCTTCCCACTCCTGCCTTGTTAGATGTGAAGGGTGGACCCTGGTTTCTGGAGGCCCCGCTGATTTGCTGACTTAGACGTTAGGGTCTAGAGGAGCAAGTGCATTCAGCATCGAGTTACAAAGGGCAGTTTGGTGTCCTACGAAGGGCACAGACTGTGAAGCGCAGCAAGCCTTAGAGCCATCCTGATACCGCCACTTCCCAGCTGTGGGACTTTGGGTAGTTTCTCACCCTATCTGGCCCTCAGTTTCTGCCTCTGTGAATTGGGCCAATAGTCCTCCCCTCGTGGAACAGCAAGATTCCACGTGCTGTGCTGAGTAAGCCCGGCCCACAGGGCTTCTGGGCCACCCCTTCCCCCCCGCATTAGCCCCAGGACTAAGGACACCGAAAACCCGCATAATTTATTCCGTGAATTACCTAAAAATTGTCAAGACCAACCTGACTAAAATCAGAACACAAGTCCACTCTGTGCTTCATTGTGTACAAAAGGGAAAACTCAGAAAACCTTTGTGTCTACGGAAATAAAATTCACAACCTAACTTGAGAGTTATGTTTTATTCACAGGACTTTCTGAGGGTCCGAACCTGGGGTGACAGCCTCTCAGATCGTTCTAAGAGACTGTTCCAAAGTGGCAGGGAGGAGCCAGGATGTACAGGAGTTTTGCCACAAAGACCAGGTAGTCGGAACATCAAACAGTTCCTGTTAAAGAAAGCCAGACATCTCAAGTTAAGGAATGTAGGCTTTTCTACGTGTGGGAAGGTGCAAAGGTCTGGGCTCATTGAAATCTTCCCTTTGACGTGCACCTAGCCGTCTAGGGCAGCGTCCCGTTCTTCCACAGTCTGAGCTCCCCCGGGGGCACGCCGGGGCTGCTTGCTTGTTTCCCTCCTGAGTCCCCTCCCCTCACTGTCGGGGGGTGACAGTTGTGGCTGATGGCTTGGTGGCTGCAGCATCCTTTACTGATACAGCTGCAATATTTTTCATTCACATTTGATTTTAGAACAAAAATCCAGGTGGATCAGATGCCGTAGTCTCACCATGGTTAAATGGAAGGAGAGAAACCTGGAGGTTAATAAAACATCTGATCGGATCCTTTGCAAAGCGGTTGGCTCTCCAGGCTCAAGGTTCCGGGCTTCCGGCTGAGCCAAGGGGGCCGCGTGAGCCAGAGGCCTGGGAGGCACTGCAACTGGCCCAGCGCCGCGGACAGGCCCTTCCCCTGTGTCACCGCCTGGTTAAGCTGCCACAGGGGAGACGGGGGCCTCTGCTCCGAGTCAGGTGTGACAGGTGACGACAGCAGGGAATTCCCAGGACTGGGGTTCAGTAACAACTGTAGGGCCCCTTGTGGGCTGGGCACATCTGAGCTTCATAATTTATACACACAGAGTCCTTTCCTCATCACCTGGAAGTGCTTCCTACAACCCGTCAGACTGCACTGCTCACAGAGGCCAGCACTCACTTCTATGTCGTGCAGGACGGAGCTCGCAGAGCCTTTCTGCCCGTGACGTGGATGACAGTGCCAGCAGGTCTCGCTCAGGGAGCCCAGGCAGCTTGGTGGCTGTTGTGGCCTGGATCTCAGCCCTGGCTGTCCCCAGAGCGCACTGCTCCCACCAGCGTCTGGAGCTGGGGCCTGGAGTGAGGCCATGATGGGGAGGCTGTGCTGCAGCCCCAGGGCAGTGCCAGGAAAGGGGGGCACTGAGGGGCGTCCTGGTGAAGCAACACCCTCCACTCTTGCAGGAGCCCCGGGGGTCCTTCCTGCCCCAGGCTCCAGTTGCAGGTGGCCTGACCCTGATGCTCCAAGAAGGGCCTTACAGAAAATGAAGTACATGTTTGCTCCCGGGGCAGCCGAAGTTTACCAGGCACCGAGGTGGGAGGCATGGCGCTACTCCACTCCGGGATGCGGCCGCCCCCTCTTCCCACCCAGGGTTTTCCCTTTTTATCCACTTCCCACATTGAGCTTTTAAAGAAAGATGCTTGTCCAAATTCCCCTGGAGGGTTGGAAGAGTACCTTCCCCTCAACACACACACAGACACACAGACACACAGACATACACACAGACACACACAGACACAGACACACAGACACAGACACAGACACAGACCCACAGACACACACACAGACACACACACAGACACAGTCACACAGACACAGACACACACACAGACCCACAGACACACACAGACACAGACACACACACACGCACTTGTGCAATTTCACTTCCTCCGAGGACGGTGGTGGAGCGCGCAGGCTGTGACAGTGACTGTCCTCAGTGAGGCGACAGTGGAAGTTGTGGCCCAGCAGTTCCAGTGAGAAGGAACAGTGGAGTGGGGGGTCCTTCCTTATCTAGAAATTAAGTTTCTTGCTTTTGAGCAAATATATTAAAGACGAGGAGACGACACCGCTTCACTCCGGAAACGAGGCAGGAGAGCTGGGACCAGATGTCCCCCTCAGCGCGCCCGGGCTGCTGGACTAGAGCTGGTGTGGGCTGAGCTGTGTTTCCACCACGTCCCGACGCTGAAGGCCTAACCCCAGTACCTGTGAACATGGCCTTATTGGAAGTAGGGTCATCGTGGATGTCATTAGGTAGGACGCAGTCAGACTAACCTCGTGTGACTGGTGTCCTTATAAAAGGCGAGATTTGGACTCGGACAGGCACATGGAGAGATGCCCTGTGAAGATGAAGGCAGAGATCAGGGAGGTGCTTGTATAAGTCAAGGGGTGACAGATCTCCAGCAAACCCCCAGAAGCCCGGGGAGGGCCTGGAACAGACTCTCCGTCACAGCCTCAGAAGGAACCAGCCCTGCACACGCCTTGACCTGGATTCCAGCCACCAGAGCTGGGAGCTGGTCAATTTCTGCTGTTTAATCCACTCCACTTGTGGTGCTTTGTTACCGCTGCCCTAGGATGTTCACACAAGAATTGTAACTGGGAGTCAGTGCCGGGTCCTCGTTTCTGTCCTGGAAAAGCATAATGGCCTGAAGACCTGTACTGCCCTGAATCAGGGGCAGCCTGGCCGTTGTGACACACTCCTGCCCCTTTGGTCAGCAGCCCAGCATCCGGGTGCGGCAGGGGATGCTGGGCTACTGGGACAGAGAAGAGTCCCGTGCAGCAGAGGCTGGATGCCGTGCTGGGGCTCCTGGTCCTAAAACTCGGGGATCAGCAAGAAGCTCTCTCCTCACTCCCACAGAACAAAGATAGAAGTTTCTTTGGAAGAATAAGTTCTGCAGGGAAGAAAGTTACACATAATTGGTCCAAACCTGTCTTGTCTGGGTGATGCCACTTGCCCTGGGTCACGTTGCCACCTGTCCCTCGGCTTGTGGTCCAGAGCAATCTCCTTCCCACTGGGACCTCGCAGAGGTCTGTCTGCTCCAGGGGAGAGACCACACATATTTTCCTGATGCGGAGTTCCCCCTTCCCACCCCTCTTTCTCTCCAGAAGCGTCTTGGACACATCTGTCCCACCAGTTCCTCTTCTCTGCTCTCCAGATGAAGACACAGCCAACCACCTTCCCTGTTTGCTTTTCCTCATCAGGCACCAAGTGCTTCTAAGGACACGGTGCCCCAGGGAAACAGGTGGGCTTTATAATCCAGTAAATGTCAAAATTATCCACAGAGCAATGTTAGTGTGACCAGCAGCAGTACAGCCAAGGGCATCAGAGGCTGCTTCCCGGTGCTCCAGACAAGACCCGCCGCCAACCCTTCGGCGTTAAAGTGCTCTGGGAAGCCCTCCGTGTTCCCAGACGTCAGCGCCCGCCCCAGCCCAGCCTGGCATGCAGTCCTCAGAACAGAGCAAGGAGAGGTTAGTTGCCTTGGATCCTCCAGAATGGCTAGTGTGACAGACCCCTTGATACGTATGTATCGGTTTAGAGGAGCCAGAAAAGGCTCCCTCTGGGCGCCGCATCCCAGGTTAAGGTTAAATGGAAGAGACTGGCTTCTGGGCGGGCCTGGGTTCAGGAGCTTCTGGAGCGGCCCCCCAAGTCCCTCCCATTGGCAGAAGGATGAGCAGACCAGCCCCTTGCCCTCCCTGGCTTCGGGGGGGAGGTCCAGGCCGGCCCACCTCGACGCTGAGGGAGCTGCTGGGGCTGTGCTGGTGGGCACGGGGCGGGGTCTGGGGCGGGGGCCCCGCAGGAATCCCGGCCCCGCCGCGCGCCATCTGTGCAGCCTCGGACGGGCTCCCTGACGCTCAGTTTCCTCGTCTGGGAAATGGCCGCAATGATACCCACCGTACAGAGTGTGTGCTGTTCACATGCACGAGATACTTCAAACGGTGCCAGGCTGACCGCAGCCCTGAATACCTGCCTGTGAGATGAGTGTGTAAAGCAAGCAGCTTGCTGTGGGCGGACACGGGGCACCTGGGTGACAAGAGGACGGACGTCTAGGGGGAGAGGGACCCGTAAGGAGAACGCAAGGTCAGCTCCACCTGCCGCCGCGGGTTTGCGTCCTGCCCCAGCTCTCGCCGCCGGGGCGGGAACGGCGTGCCAGCCTCACACCGTGGCCCCTTCTGCCAAGACGCCTCTTCTAAACAGTGAGCGAGAGAGTCGTGTGAGTGGGTGAAGCCAGAAGCCCATTTGGCAAGAGCGCTGTTCTGGAAAACGAACAGCCATGTGGGCTGGGAGGAGGTTTTCTGTGCGTCTTCACCGTCTCTCCGGCTCGCGTACCCCGGCTGAGCAGCGCTCGGCTGAGGGAAGGCGGGGCAGCAGATGGACAGAGATTTTTCTCAAACTTCTTTCTGAGCCAATTTCAAAATATAGACATGGTTGGGGGGGGGGAGCCTTGTTTTCTCTTTTTAGTTTTGAAAGATTTCATATGAAGACACAATTTTAAATTTCTTTCTTTCCCCCAACGAGCTGTTTGGAGATGGCGGTCCAAGAATGAGGTGGAATCTGTATTTATGAAGGAAGACTCACCCCAAAGCCATGCCCTTTCCTGCCCATAATTCAAGGAGCAGTTGTGTAGGGTTTTGGCTAGAGAGAGAGAGAGAGAGAGGCGTATTATGCAGGGATGTTCAAAGCAACTGTAATGGAAACAGGTTTGGATTAATTCCATGAGAGTAAGTGCGGAGTTTTGGTCTGCTCAGCCATCCTACTGATCGACTGATGGATTGGCTTTTTCAAATGTTTATTGAGCGCCCACTATAGCCAGACACAGCGGTAGGCACTGAGAATTCAGCAATAAACAAAGCAGGGCCTGCCCTTCTCAGGCGGGTGCGGGGAGCGGTGGCTCTGGGGACGCCACACCCCAGGCAGCTGAGAGCAAGAGCCGTGCCCCACAGCGGAGGCCAAGGGGCTCGTCCAGACCCTCCACCCTGCATCCTGCCGCTTCCTCGCCGTGTCTCTGGCTCTGGCTCCACAGCCCGGCTCCCCGCGCAGAGGGAAACCTCCACTGCCACCTTCTTTTGGGAATCAGACACAGCTGCGCTCACCTCCCGGCTCTGCCACTCAGCAGAGACTCGGTTTCCGCCTGTCAGATTGAGCCCACAGCTTCCCGAACAGCTGGCAGGAGAATTTGAGAACAGTCACAAAGTGGCTGCACTGGGGCTGGTGTGAGCCCAGTGTGCCTGCTGTCCTCGCTGGCATCTCAGACCCGCCACCGCATGGCCCTCCCTCTCCCATCTCCTCGGATGCTGGGTGGGACCCTTGGCGCACAGGGCCTGTCACTTGCCTAGGACCCAGAAACAGAGGGATGGAGCTGTGGCCGCTGCCCAGCCCCTGGGAAGCACAGCAGAACAGCGGTGAAGGGGCTGCACCCACACCCCCGGGCTGCCCCCCGCCCCTGCCTGGCCTGCAGGTCCTGGGGGAGAAGCAAGCGGACGCCGTGGCTTTCTTAGTGAGCTGGACCACTGAGACCCTTCTGTGGGACACCTGGCTCTCGCCTGGTCTCTGTGTCCACTTACCCAGGGGGTCCCACCAGGGGCAGCGCCACAGTCCAGCTGCCTCGATCCTACAAGGGAGGCCTAAGGCTCCAGGCTGCCGGGCACCGAGACTGAGCGTCTCGGCCCAGGGAGAGCTGAGAGGCACGGGCATGCAGAGGGACATCTTGCCAGACCTCCCGACGGCTATCGTGGTCCGTGGCAGGCCTCCAGGGGGCCCTGCAGGGAAAGTCAGCAGAGATGGAAGACCCTGCTGGACATTCTGAATTGACTGACTTACTGGGGACTGGGTTAGAGCTAGGTATGCCCTTCTTGTTTCTTCTTTCCTGAAAAGGGGGTGCAGCAGATACTTCCCCTGCTCAGGGGCCCAGCAAGTCGGGCCATGCCCTCCTGCAGACTGCCACCCAGCTGTGCCCTACGTGGAAGAGCTGGTGGCCCTGATCCCACACTCCCAGCCTTGGCTCAGAGGTAGCCCCACATTTCCATTGGCGAGTCTTTGCCATGTGGGACGGGACGGAGCAGGTTGCCAGGTGGGTGGTGCCACCCAGCAGGCTGGAACCTGCTTGGGGTGGAGGAGGGACCTCCCTGCAGGGATGCCCCTGGCCCAGAAGTCCTCCCACGGACCACCTCTGTCACCTTGATCTGCTGCTTGAGACCAGCTTTTTTTTTTTTTTGGCATGTGAGGAGGAGGTAATTAAGGTTATTTATTTCTATTATTACTTACTTCATGGAGGTACTGGGGATTGAACCCAGGACCTTGTGCATGCTGAGCACGCGCCAGCACTGAGCTGTACCCTCCGCTACTTTTGATCGGCCTTATGGCCTCAGGCACGAGCTACGTAAACAGGCTAGCCTGTGCCTGCTGGTGCCGTTCATTCGTTTCTAATTTAACAGTATTCGCTCTCCGGGAACACCGTCCATCAGCCCTGGGCTACGTGTGTAAGGCACCTGTCAGGAACTGTGAGAGGTGAGGGGCGACCGCAAGCCCCGTGTTCAGAGCTCTGGAAGATTCCAGATCGGAAGAGCCCTGGGTTTGCCGCGACCCCAGGACTTACCCACAGCAGCGCCACAGCAGCGCCCCCGCTCCACCAAGCGCCCGGCGCAGGACGTGAGTGGCCCGTAGTGAACCCCACAAGCTGAGCGGCCCGGCCCGCGGCAGGGTGAGAGGATGCTTGGCAGGTGGGCGATATCTTCGAAAGCCTGAGCTTTCCCGAGAACAGCTGAGAAGTGCGCAGGTGACAGGATCAAGACTAGAAAGAAAACAAAGCAGGGAAACCAGGGGGCGCCCCAGGGATGATTCCATTTGGAAACAAGGTGCGGCAGGAACCCGCTGTGCCCCAGTTCAGACCTCAAGACCTCACCTGTGCCTCGAGTTGCTTTTCGGGGGGGTCTGGCCGGCTGCCCAGGCGTGCACCCCGACAGCGTGCGCTCCAATACCTCCTGCGCCTCGCCCCCCACACCCTGGCTTCCGTCCTCACCACCCACAGTGCCTCCTCTGAGCCACTCCCACAGGGACCACCTGCCTAGAGAACTGGGGCGGGGGCTCCCCTCCAAGGGGCACCCCTGAGCGAGGTCTGTCAGGCTGCTCGGGCTCCCTGGGGTGAGCGGTCTGCCGCAGAGACGCCAGATACAAGCGCTCCCACCTGCTCCCCGCGCTCCCTGGCCTCACTCTCCATCCCTGGCTCAGTCTACCTTTGGGGTTGGACCCCCCAGTAAAGCAGGAGGCACATGCTCTCCCCTCCTGTCCCCTGCTTTTCAGGGAGCCCGGGTCCTGTCAGTGGTGCCCCACGGCCTCATCCACGGGGTCCGGTCCAGGTAGGTGGGATCCCGGAACTTACAGCCACAAGCCCTCAGGGAGACTGCACTTCTGCTCGTAAGAGCAGGATGCCCCCAAACATCTCGTTTAGCTTGTGTTGCAGACGTGCGCAGTGGGCAGGGCTTAGCCCAACTTAGAGATAAAACCGAAGGGGAGAGTAGTTAAAGGTCTCGACTAAACGTAACCGAGCAGGGCGATGGAGACCTTCCCTCCCCCGTATCCTCTGCTGTGGCTCCTCTCAGGAGGACCCAGGTAACAGCATCTGGTATGTATTCCCGGAGTTCTTCAGATGCTAAAGCCACCACCAAATGGAAGAAATTTACTCCTGGATGATGAGGAGCACGTGGTCCCCAGACGCCTAAGGACTGATGGTGCTGACGCCCTTACCTCCTCGTCAGCCACTCAGAGGCCTGTGCATGAGCTGATCACACACCCTGGGCCATCCCTCCTTGCACCAGGCTTTTAAAAGGCTTTGCTGAAACCCTTCGGGGGTTCAGGGGTTTGGGGCCACAAGCCGCCCCTCCTTGCCTGGCCCTGCATTGGACCTTTCTCTGCTCCAAACTCCACTGTTTCTGTTTGCCTGGCCTGCCTGTGCATCGGGCACACATAAAGCCTGCGTTGGGTGACGTGAGACCCCAGAGCTTTAAACGGACGCGGGACTGAAGGATGCTGCTCCCCAGGCAGTAACAGGAGGGAGGGCAGCTGCTGAGAAGTCCCACGGACCCCTCGCGCCCTGAGTGGCCTCTGGGTCACAAGCGTCAGCAGCCCTGTGTGTGTGCTGTGAGGGTGCACTGGCTGTTCACCCTTGAATGTATTTAATAATCAGCAAGAAATGCAGATGCACAGCCCTGACGCAGGAGATGGGAAGACAGTGGGAGGGCAGGGAGAAGCAGGGCTAGCCAGTAACGCTTTCTCTGTGTTTCAGGGCCTCTGGCACAAGCGACTTAGCTTGGGCTTCTCCCAGAAGCAGACCCTGGCACCATCGCAAACTCACACATAAGTTTTTTCTGGGGGGAAACAATCCTGGGGGCTGCAAAGAGGGGAAAGCCACTCCACGGCGTGTTCTTTATTTTTATTTTTTTGGGGGGCAATCAGATATTTACTTGTTTATTTATCGGTACTGGGGATCGAACCCAGGACCTCGTGCATGCTAAGCACGCCCTCTACCACTGAGCTCCAGCCTCCCCAACATGGTGTGTTCCTGAGTCGGTTCCCACCGTGGGCCTCTGGGCTCAGCCCTGCTGGGGAACGGGAAGGGGAGTGATCAGCCACCAGCTCCCATCCCCACTCTCAAGGGTCGCCCAGGGTGTGTCTGCTCCCTTGCTCTCCCACTTGGCCAGGTGAGTGGGCTCCTGCAAAAGTTCAGTGTGACAGCAGCAGAGAAGTCCTGAGGCAGAGAGGGAGAGGTGGGCGGGGCTCCGGGGCAAGTGTTTCCAGCTCCTCCCCTTGGCTGGTTGCCAGAGCAATGGCTGGAGCGAAAGGTGGGCTGAGTGGACATGAGGTGGTGCATAAGATGTCTAGCACAACATCCAAAGGACAGGTCCTGTGAACAGCTGGACACACGTGCCTGGAGCTCAGAGGGCGCTTAGGCTGAGCTATAAAGGCAGGAGTCACCAGCGTACGGATGATATTCAGAACCACAGGTGGTCAACCCAGGCAAAGGCTGGAGAGGAAAGGTGAGTGGGCCCAGGACTGAGCTCTGAGACGTCCCCGTTCAAAGGGAGTCAGAGAAGGAGTGGAGTAGGGGGAAAACCGGTAAGTGGGTGTCGTGGGGCCCTAAGAAGTTAAACAAGGACAGAAACATCGTCAACAGGTCGCTGGTGGGCTTGTCAGGACGGGCTTCAGTGCAGCAGCGGGGACCGTCCTGACTGGAGGGCACGTGAGAGGCTGGAGATGCTTTTTAAGATGTCGGCTGTGAGAGGAGCAGACACCGAAGCAGGAAGGAGAGAACGGCTGGGCACCTGCTGTGAGGCTGAGGTGGAAAAGTGAATCCCTACTGTGTGCCAGGAAGCTCGAGCCTGCTCCCACTTTACATGAATGTTCCCTTCGCCCCCCATTACCTATTGTTACTGGATTGAGGAAGGTGAGGGTTAGAAAGACTGTATTACTTGCCCGTGCTCAGATGGGCAAGGGGCAGAGAGGGGAGCTGAGCCAAGGGCCGTGGGCTTTGAAGTCTATTTCTTTCTGTGGCCACACTGTCACAGAAGGAGCCGGAGGCTGGGTGCCACACACAGGGAGCAGCAGGCGCAGACGGATAAGGGGCGGGGGTCCATCCCCTGGGCGGAGTTCCTCTTTGGGGGACTTGGGTTCTGGAGGCTCGCCGTACTGGCTAGGCTGGTTTCCAGAATGACAACTGCTAACCTAGTTTTCTGCCGGTGACGGCTCTCTGCCGGGGCTGGCAGGCATGACACTACTGACGCCTTTGGGACACAGTGTGACGGAAAGCCAGGAGCTGGCATTCCACGAGCTGCTCTCAGAGCCGCTTCTCCATGTCCTCCCATCCTCCCACTCCCCTTGTTTTTGCGGACGACCTAAGAGCTCAGGCTCTGGGGCTGTCTCGTGAAAATAAGCTTAACGGGCAAGTCTGTGAAAGGTTTCCACCCATCTACCTTTTCTACACAAATGCTCCCAGGAGAGCGCTGGGTGAGTGTAATTAGTCCACCCAATGGCAAGTGGCAGTCCTGGGGTGAACAGAGATTGAGGAGGATGATGTCCAAAAGAGACGTTTTCCATTAGGGACATAACTGCCTGGAGAACCTGGTCTGTATCTTGATTAAAGCCTTGAAAACAGAACAAGAATTTAGTTCCGCGTACTCAGGGAAAACGGCTCAGAGCAGCTTTCTGCATTTTGAACAGCTCTTCCCAGCGATGACCTCTAAGTGACCAGCAGATGTCAGTGTGCTGTAGGTCCAGCGAGACCCTCCATCTAAGCAGTGAGATCTGCTCTCGGAGGCTTGCTCACAGACGTCCAAGGCCCCAAGCATAAAGGACGTCTGGACCTGCAGAATCATGACGTCTTGGCCTCTTGACTTTGCCCGAGTGTGAGCAAGTGCTGGAGGAAAATACCTTCTGAGTTCAAAGAAAATGCAGGAGATAGTCTAAGAACTAAAAAAACAGAAAGCAATCATTACTTACATTAACCTCATGCAAAGATCTTAAGGTAAATATAGGTTAAAAAGAAGGCAAAGAAATCTATTAAGATAAATGGCATCCTAGAACATTCTAGAAACATGTTTGTGGCTATAAATGGTGTCCACAGCATATTGTTGATATTTTTAAGAAACAGGCTAAATTTGCAGGTGCAACAATCTTTTAATACATTGTAGTATATATTACTACATATAATATATATATATAATACATTTTAATACATTGTACATTCTGTATATTATAATTTTTAAAATTAAGTAAAAATATTTTCTTTTGTACAAAAATGAAAAAGTTCCTAAAGAAACAAACTGTGTGGCTTCTGTCACACAAAGCTACACACCTGGAAGCATTTTTACACTTTCTTTGTGGCCACAGGAGTTGCAGGATGGTCATTCTCGGTGGACCTCTCTGGAGCCGGAAAGGGGGTAGACCAGCTGCTCCCTTTGTACCTTGTCCCATATTTCTTGAACTTAGATTTTTCTAGCCCAGCACAAGAAGGAGCAAATGCTTGAGAAAGGTGAGTTGAGTAAAAAGATGAGTAAGATTTAATCATCGCCTCATAGGGATGTATACCTAGTGGGGGAAAATACACACACAACCAATCCCAGTAAGTGTGGTTGATGCTGTTCCTCCTCCTGGGGTGCTCTGTTCCCGCTCCTTCCTTACCCGGCCAACTGACGCTTGTACACCAGCTCCTCCAGGAAAACTTCCTAAGCCCCCCGCTTTTCCTAAGGGTGGCGGTCCCTCTTGTACCGCTTCTCTGTCCCAGGGCCTTCGAGGGGCCAAGGCACAGGACTGACTGAACATGCCAGGGGGGTGGCGAGTCCAGAGCTGCCCTCATCAGTGGCCCGGGGCAGGTACCACGCCGTCTCCCAGACCTCCCCAGTGGGTGGGTCCAGGTGTTGCCGTGGCAACTCTCTGCCGTGCATGAGCTCCCTCCCGTCTGTGTCTCTCTCCCCACCCCCTCCCCAGGACGTCTAGGGATCACCTCCCAAATAAATCCTTGTCTCAACACTTGCCTCGGAGGGAATCAAGCCTGGAAACAGGGAACAATCCCCATCCCAGCGCATATAAGACAGGGTTAGATTCTCCCATTTTCCGGTCTGTGTCCCTCCCAGCCTGTGAGCCCCATGAGGACAGGGGTCATCTCTGTCTCTGGACCATAATGTCCTCTCAGTAAGTCTTTACAGACCCTTGAGTCTCCTCAGAACTCATGGTAGATACAATTAACAGCTTTAAAGAAGGGAGGCTTTCTCACCTGCAGCCAAGCAGAGTCCTGTGCCCAAGCCGATCGGGCGCCTTGTGACCCGACCTTATAAAAGACCCCAACAACCGGCCCTGGGTGCTCACTCAGGTGCCCCTCGCCTGTGCGGCCCGCTGCTGTCTGTAGCAATGTGCCCTAGTCAACTCCTTTCTAGACCCATTAAAAAAAAGGGGGGGGGACCTTTCTCTTCCCAGACATTTCTACATTTCTTTGTCTAATTGATTGGAGAATAGTTTTGTTCAAAATTTACTTCTGAGCAAATGAAGCCAAGAAATCCTATTTCATTTCAAGCTGTGACAAATTTTCCTTTTCCGTTATCCATCACATCCCAAATCCTCTCTCCTCTGGGTTTGAAAACCAGCTCCACCACGTATCCTGTAGGAGCTGGCTTGTTCCCACCATGTCTGTGCAACGGCTGCTTCTCATCTTCAACACTCCCCTCTTCATTCCTCCTTCCCTGGGATGGCTCCTACTCATCCTTCCAGACTCAGAGCACATCACTTTCTCTGAAAAGATCTCCTCCAACCGCAGGTGGATGTCCCTCCGCTGTTTCCGCATACGTTGGCTGTGTCTGCTGTGGTACCAACAACACTCCACATAAATGGTTACAGAGGAGACCACCATAGCCTAATGGCTCAGGATACAGACCCTGGAGCCAGCCTGCCGAGGCCTCCTCTCAGCTCCATCGCCCACCACCTGCGTGACTGGGGCAATTACTCACCCTTCCCTGGCCGCGGTCTCTCTACTAAAAAAATGAAGACAATACTAGTGCCTGCCTCACAGGGCAGCTGTGGGCTGTTGTGGGGATTAAGTCAAAGACACAATGCGCTGGAAACATGCAGTGCAGTGTCGGGCATATATAAAGCTCTCAGTGCGTACCGGCTGTTACGTTACGATTTCATGCTGTAGGAGGAGGCGTTACGGCCTGTGTGTGTGTGTGTAGATGGGGTGCTACGATTCGGCACGCAGTTCCAGTTGTGCTTTTCCCACACCACCGAGCAATTCTGCGACGCCAGCTGGGTGTGCTACGAGGCAACCCCGTGCTGACACTGTCTGCCTGGGGAAGAGCGTCGGATCCCGTGGACGGAGGGCTCAGTCCTACAAGACTGCCCCCAACTTCAGATGCCACTCGCGAGCCCAGGTTGTCGCCCGTGCTTCTGGCTGGCTATAGACCAGAAGTTCCCAAGACCCCCTTCTTGGGGTCAATTAATTTGCTAGGGCGACTCACAGAACTTAGGACGCCAGTTTCCTCACTAGATTACCAGTTTATTACAAAGGTTATCAAAGGATATAAACCAATAGCCAGATGAAGAGGTGCGTAGGGCAAGTTCCTGAATAAAGGAGCTTCTGTCCCTGTGGAATCTGGGGCCTGGAACCACAACATGTGAAACCGGTCTGGTTCACCAACCTGGAAGCTCCCCAAACCCCACCCTTTGGATTTTTATAGAGGCTTCATTCCATAAGCATGACTGAGTAAGTCACTAGCTAATGGTGATTAATTCAACCTCCAGCCCCTCTTCTCTCCCAGGAAATCGGGGGTGGGGCTGAAAGTTCCAACCCTCGATTCATGGTTGGTTTCCCTGGTGATGAGTCCCCATCCTTAAGTGCTTTCCAAAAGTCACGGCGTGAACGCAAGCTCGGGTGTTGGGGAAAGAGGCGTGTTATGAATAGTGAGATACTCTTTTCATCCATGAGGCTGTGAAGTGATTTCAGGAACTAAGGACAAAAGACCAAGTATCAGAACAAGAGATGCTCTCATTGCTCTTATGCTCAGGAAATTCTAAGGGTTTTGGGACCTGAGAGTTAGGAACATTGGATGGGGTCCAAAATGTATACAGTTGGCCCTCTGGCCCTCCCTATCCACAGATGCAGAACCTGTGTGTATGGAAGGATGATTGTTTTATGCCATTTTATAAAAAGACTTGGGCACCCATTAATTTAGTATCACGGGGGTTCCTGGGACTAATTCCCCTGCGGATACCAAGGGATGACTGCATTTATAATAGATCACAACATCGCAGGTGCATTTCTATGGAAAGCTCCTTTTAATTTGAGGACTTGGCTATGGAGGGCCCTGACTAGTTAGATATGGAACAAAGTGAGAACCTTCAAAAGATAAAGCACTAACGAGAGGCAGGAAAAGCACCCAGAGTGTCCATGTTGACTGGGGAACAGGGTTGGGGAGGAGCTGCCGCACCCTCTTGACACCTGGCGAAGAGGAGGAGATAGTTATGATGAGATGGATCTGAGAGTCGAGCCTTTCCCTGCGTCTGATGAAATAATTCTTCTCCAGCATCCGTCAACCAAATCTTCCTCAGTTTCCTGGAGTCAGAAGGTTGTGGACTTTTAATGCAAAAGTCCTAGAATAGCTGACTACATTCGCGGGAATGGAAACTTGTCTAGATGCACTGTGTTTTACAGATAGATTTGAGTAACTTGAATACACGCACACTGAGATGGGATTCAAACCCAGGCCTTTCTGACCCGAGAGCTCAGGGCATGAACCTCCGTGTAGTTTTGCCTTAGTAGAGGGCCAAGCCCACAGAAGCATCTTGGGGACAACGCTCGGCATCACCCAGCTTTGCCTGATTTACTGAATGAACAGGTGGGTCCTTGCCTGGATCCCTGAGTCCTTACAATGAGGGATAACCTACTTGTCTATTTCGTTTCTCCACCCCCCTGCCCCTTGGAAGTAAAACCCAGCTCTGTTAAAATGAAAAGAACTAATTTGTCCACATCGCTGTGCCTCTGCTCCTTCTGGAACCCTGCTTTTGGTAACCGCTCCTCTGCCGAGAGCCAAAACACTCAGCCCAGCAAGGGAATGAAGGGAAAGAGGCCCTGGGGCTCTTTTCGGCCTCACCTCTCTGCCAAGAATCGCTGGTGGCTTACCGCTGAAAGCCAGGCCCGGACCACAGTTCCCTGTGAAGGGTTGTCCCTTTCTTCGAGGCGGCAGCGTTGAGCGCTCTCCCCTGCAATCCGTGGGTGGCGTGAGCTGTGCGCCCGCACCTGGCAGCGCCCCCTCACGATGCTTCATTTAAGTCTCCGTCCCTGGGCTAGAAATTAGTCTGCCTTTGTCCACGCTTACTCTGTTCCCAGCCTCAGTGTGATGACACACAGCTCTCTCTGTTCCAGGACAAGTAATTCAAGACTCACAGTCTGGTTGCCATTTGATTGTAATTATATAATCACATCTGTGTGCACCATGTGAATTTTAAAGTGAGGAGGTAAATACCAGCCTGCAGACACTCAAGACTGGAACCTTGGCCAAGACAGGTGTGCTTCTGCTCATCCGCAAGAAGCTGACATCAGCCCAGATGATCAGTGATCATGAGATACTTATGCACGTGAATGAAAATATTGCAGCCATATCAGTACACAAAGGATGCTGTGGCCTTCAAGTCATCAGCCACTACCACCACCCCTGGCAGTGAGGGGAGGGAACTCAGGATGCAGACTAGCAGGTAGCCTGGCCTCTGCTGCCACCCCCAGTGGTGCCCTGGCAGCTCAGGTGCACATAAAAGGAGTGATTTCAGTGAGCCCAGGCTTTTGCACCTTCCCACGCATAGAAAAGCGTTAAATGCCTTAACTTGAGATATCTGGTTTTCTTTAATTAATAGTAATATTTTAATGTTCTGACTACCTGGTCTTTGTTGCAAAAAACTCCCACATACCCTGCCTTCTTTCCTGCCTCTTTGCAGCCGTCCCTCAGAGCGATCTGAAAGGCTGCCCCCCAGGCTCGAGTCTTCAGAAAGTCCACTGAATAAAATGTAACCCTCAGCTTACAGTTTGTGCATTTTATTTCAGTCAACAGACATAAGAGTCAAACTTCACTTGGAAAAACTAAGGAAGATCGTCTGGTCTGTTGGAAGCTGATCTTTTCTGACATCCCTGAAAATATGAGAGAAAGGAGGACGAGCCTGGACTGCTTCCTGATCAAGTCACGCGACAAAATGAGTGCTCGCTGGGGCTGTGGCTTTAGAAAACTTGTCATGTGCCTGGATTGCGGGCGGCAATTTTAATACTCCCGTGTGCTTGACTTTTAAATGTCTCGCTGAAGATTTTATTAAGGGCATCTTCTGGGGACACATACTAATTCAGCGCTTGCTCTAGCAACCGATGCTGGCCGGGTTCTTCCTGGCCCTATTTCCAGCTAGAATGAAAAGCAAATAGAGTCATTCCTAAGATAATTGGCTCTGCCCTATTTATGCTAATTTTCTGTTAGCATTTAAAATCAATTCCTTATTTTGACTTGGAATTAAATGTCGGATAGCTACCCCCCCAAAACGGGCGGAAACACTGTGCAGCGACACCTGACGGGCTCGTCACCAAATTTAACCTGAAAAATGATTGGTCATACGTGTGCTCTTTGAATGATTTATAGCCCAAGTTTGAAAAAAAGCAAGAGACTTGTCTTAGATGGATGATTCAAATGTGTTTCCTTTACTCATTTGGACGGTCACCTCCGCACTCCCTCCTGGAGGATGCTCCTCATGGCTGGCCCTCAACCGCCCCATCTAGCGTGAGCTCCCAGGGAGACAGTTGCCCTTGGCTCATTCATTCATTCTTTCAGCAAATATTAAGCATCTATTGTATGCCAGGCTGTGTTCAAGACACTGAACAAAATTCCCGACCTCAGAAAGTCTCCGTTTGAGTGGCTCTGCTTCTATGAGAACAGAGAGGTTCTCAGCAGCACCTCATCAAGGCCAGGATACGTCCTGCCCCATCTGCCCCAGGTGGGGTTCCCTTCGGTCCTTCTGGTGCCGAGAACACCACACAATCACCTGTGTCTTGAACACCATTCCCAACACCACCATCCTGAAACTCATGCTTTTGCTTTGCACCAGTGCACTCACAGGGTTGGGTGAGTCACACTTGTCAACCGAAATAAAATGCACAACTTATAAATCGAGACTCATATTTTATTCAGTGGACTTTCTGAGGACTTGAGCCTGGGCACAGCCTCTCAGATCGTTCTAAGAGACTGTTCTGTGGAGGCAAGGGAGGAGCCAGGATATACAGGAGTATTTTGCAACCAGGACCAGGTTGTCAGAACATTGAAATATGGCATGACTTAAAGAAAACCAGACATCTCAAGTTCAGGCATTTAGTGCTTTCCTATGTGTGGGAAGGCACAAAGGTCTGGGCTCACTGAAATCACTCCTGTATATGCACCTGGCTGTCTAGGGCCGGTGTCCTGTTCTTCCACATTCTGAGTCCCCTCAGGGGCACGGCTGGGGGAAGCTGCAGAGGCCGGGCTGCGGGCTTGTCTGCATCCTGGGTTCCTTCCACTCACTGTCAGGGGCGGCAGTAGTGGCTGATGACTTGATGGCCACAGAACAGCCTCCTTTGTTACTGATTTGGCCGCAATATTTTCCATCCACACAGCCATCACTGCATGCATTGTAACTGTGTGCACACGTTTGCAAGCCCATGCTCTCACTCTGCTGTGCCTTCATCCTTGGGTTCGTTTCTTTTTAGTCCTCATGCTCTACTTCCATGAACACACTCTCAGTAGGCCAGAGTATTATAGTAACGAGCTGAAAGGGTTTCTTTCCATTTGAAGGCCATCTTTTAAAAAGGTATGCTCTTCTTTTATGGGGACATATTTTAATTTTATGTAAATGATGAAGAAGGTGGCCTCTTGAGCCAGACAGTTTGGATTCAAATCCAAGCTCCGCCACGTACAACCTGTTCCCCTGAAGGTAGTTGCATTATCCCTCTGGGTCTCTGTTTCATCATCTATAAAGTGGAGCTGATAATAGTAACCCACACCTCTGGATTGTTGTCAGGATTAAATTAGTCAACACAAGTAAAGTGCGTAGAGGGAGGTCTGGTAGGTATGTTATGGAACCGGCAGGCCAGCCAAGAAACAAGCACACTCGGAGGGTTGGAGTACTCAGATGTATTACACCGGCGGGCTCAGAGGGGCTTCTGCTCTGAAACTCCAAGCACCTCCAAGATGTGCGCATGAGGTTTTATAGGGTTAATTACAAGCTTGGGGTATTCGACCAATAGGCATGGAACAGCTTTAGCAACATCATTGTTACAAAAGTAGAGGCAGGGAGGCAGCAAACCAACATTTCAAGGCCAGCTATGTCTCTTTGAAAATTCAGCTGGCTAGCAAAAAACAAAACAAAACAAACAAACAAACAAAAAAACACGAACAGGGAGTCAGCAAACTGACACTTATTAACTTAGATTATGAGTTAGCCCAGGAGAACTCAGATCAGTAATCCGACACTTGTTACACTTAGATTTGTGAGTTATCTTGTTAGCCCAGCCCGGCTTTTCCTTCTCAGGTAGTCATCCTCCATAAAGGTTAGCTACTATCACTATTAATCCATCCCTAAAGGCAGGCTGGCTTTTTTTTTTTTTTTTTGGCTAGGGGAGGTAATTAGGTTTATTTTTAGCAGTAGAGTGTATGCTTAGCATGCACACGGTCCTGGGTTCTACTCCCAGTATCTCCTCTAAAAGTAAAGGCAGGCTGACTTTTGTGTTTCTCACCAAACATTAGAAAAAGAGTCACTGATCAGTTTCACTGATTGACATTTGTTAATCAGGCCCCTCACTGTCTCTCACAGCTGATGTGTGGGCCACCCTGCGGTCAGTACCTCAGCCCTGTGGCCAAGTAAGCGGCCCCTTTGCAGAGAGAATCACTTAATGACAGTCCCTGAGCAGGACTTTTGGGCAAGACCATTGTGGTTAGAAGTCTGATTCCAATGAGAAGCTAGAAGCCACATAGTGGGTGAAACAGAGGGGGTTTAAAATAAAGAATTGCCGTGAAACAGCATGTAAAACTTCCACCAGCTTAGACTGGGTTTGCCTTCTTAGATGAGCTGACTGATTCATCAGACCTTGAGCTGTTTTACACAGACAGCTCTGCGCACGCGCAAGATGGGAACCCGTGTGGCCAGGATGACCCTGGAACCAAGAACCTTCAGTCTACGGAACTCAAACTATAGAAATGTCGCCACTGGAGCCCTTTACAAAGCGAGAAGCCCTTCAGTGAGGAAAACCTGGCTTTCAGCAGCACCCGGAGCTTATCTGCACTGATTCGAGACCAGCCAATCAGTTTCCAAGTTTGAAATTTCCCTAACTCCTTAAATTTCACTCCAACCCTCTGGTCAGGGAGACAGATTTGAGCCCTTCCTCCTGTCTCCTGACCAGTTGACCTCCCCATACAGCCTTTTCCTTTTTCAAAAGCAGGTGCATAGTCCTGGCTTCTATGCACACAGGGCAGCAAGCTCGGCTAGGTAACACTAGTTATGATCAAAGGGTAACTGTAAGACATAAGGAAATATCAAGGAAGCGCGGACTCAGAGGCATTCAGATCTTGTTGGAGAAGGTGTGGTTCAGCCACTGGGCAGCAGGAAGTTTTCTGGCTTGGCCAGGCCAGTGCTGGTTTGGACTGCAGAGCAAGCCACAGGACACCCCCAGAAGCACAGGTGATGTGGGTGTGACTGGGTGGAAGCCCTTCTGAGCAAGAGAAACCTGCAGAAAGGCTGTCACCCGGCGGAGGCTGCGAGATCTCAGGGGGGTGAGTGCTGGCCCCCTGCCTGGGGTCGTCCCCCAGAATGTCCTCACAGCTGCACCCTCTACGCTGGACCCAGCAGGAAGCCGCTTCCCTCTCCGGGTCCCTCCAGCGCCCTCTACTGAGAGAGCTCAGCACAGAGTTTGCTGCAAAGGAGCAACGCTGCAAGGGATTCGGTGGTTGGTCACAGAGCACAATGCATATTGAAGGGTGAGTTCTTTGCTGTGAGAAAGTGATGCTGACCCACGTGTCCCTTCCACGCTCCACTTGCTGTAGAAAACACTGCCGGGCTAAGTCATGGGGGAAACCACCCTTCTGCATCTCACTCTTGGCCCTTCTGGGAAGTGGCTACCATGCGTCCAATGTTCCAGGCACGGTCCTGGGAGATGTGCTGAGGGGATACAGCCATAAAGAGGGGCAAGGGTCTTGTGCTCGTGGGGCTCATGTTCGAGAAATGGAATTGGATAAATAGACTAACATGCAAGAAACTAGGTAATCATCAGTGCTGTGGTGAATAACAGGTGGTGGGCTGGCTGAGGAAGCACCGTCTGAGGGGTGACATGGAACGTGAGATCAGGAGGGGACCCGCCACGTGATGACGTGGAGGAAAGTGTCCCAGAATCAGGACCTCAGCCTGGAATGCCAAAATGCATCCCTAAAATTCCGAGCATTCATAATTGAGCAGCCCTCCCCATTGTATAGATACAGAAGTACATGTATGAGTTGACAATTGAATCCTTTATATATATTTATATTTTATTTGAATGCATTTAAAACACTTAAGCTGGGTTGCTGCATTTCCTCAGGGATTCTTAGATCTTCCGGGTGAAAATGCGTGTGGCTCAGTGGCAAGTGCTGCTCAAACAGGGATCTGTGGGAAGGCGTGAGAGGTGCCCTTGAGGATGCTGCCCCCCCATCACTGACTCCCCGGGGACAAGCATTTACCATCCTTCCTTCTTTCTTGCCACCTTCGTTCTCTGCCTTTCTGCGGGAACCACAGTCTGGGAGATAATCTTGGCCCTTTCACTCCTTTGACAGGAGTCTCCATTAAGTTTCTTTTTCTCCTAAGACGAGCTCCAGGATTCAAACTGCCTCATCTTCCCTCCCATCTCTTCCCATCAAATCTCGTCTATGATTGGTTACCACTTCTCAGACAGCTGTCACAGGGAGCGCTGGAGCCCATGAGCTGTTCTCCTCCAGCCTGTTAGAGGACGACACACTTTAATGTGTTTCTTGGTCCCAGGTGTATCAGGGAACAAAAAGATAATTACCTACAGTGATGCCTTAGGCATCAACCACAGGCAGGTGGAAGAGATACTCGTGGGTCAGGTTAGGGGGTTTGCTCTTCCGTGTATGCTCAGGGCTGGTCCCAAACAAAGCAAAATGAGCCCTTTCCTTTTTTGCGTGTGTGTGATCCAAGGAACTCATTTTATTTTCTGTTCCCATTGGACTTACTCATTGACACGAAGAATAAGCATCAACAGATGAATAAATAAACAAAATGCGGCCTCTACCTGCAATGGAATAGTGTTCAGCCTTAGAAAGGAAGGAAATTCTGACACAGGCTACAACATGGATGATCCTTGAGGACATAGGCTGAGTGAGATAAGTCAGGCACAAAGGCTAAACACTGCCTGGTTGCACTCACATGAGGCAGCCAGAGGAGTCAAATTCAAAGAGACAGAAATTGCGGTGGTTGCAGGGAACAGGGGGACAGGGAGTGTGTTTAATGGGGCAGAGTTTCAGTTTGGGAAGATGGAAGGGTTCTGGGATTGGATGGGGGGACGGTTTTACAACAATGCGGATGGACTTAATGCCACCGACCTGGACACGTGAAAATGGTTATGACGTTGTATGTATTTGTTATCCTGTCCAAATAGAACAGGAAAGACGTGAGTCCCGAGGCTGCAGCTGCTGGTTTCAGCTAAAAGAAGAGAAGGAGTAGCAAGTATTTATTCCCAAAAGCGGACGCTTGGCTGGGACGACTCGGAGGCGCTCAGGAGAAGCTCATTTTCCTGGAACAAGTGCCATGTCTTTCTTGGCGACTCTGCCAGCGCTATTTTTACAAATGACTTTCTCATATCCTAATGCGGGCTGAGCACAGAGCTCCTCCTTAGCTGGGAAGCAGCCGTGGCCTTGAAGGTTCTCCCAGCCCAGATACACACAGAACAGGGGAGCGAGGCATTGGATGGGGAACGCGCTGCGGCCGAGACAGGCAGTGCTTGTGCCTCCTGCACGGTTGATTGTCTGGGGGAAGTGTAGACTCCACCCCCATTAGCAGAGTGTGCATGGGGTACCTCCCGCATTGAATAAGCATCCAAAGGTCATTTTGAAACATCAATGGCGGTTTTGACAGACTGTGTCTCCAAGGGAGTGTGTCTCAGTGCCCTCATTTGGCTGAGTCCTGAGCATATCGCAACATGCCTCCCCCCGGAAGACTTCTCTGGGTCTCTGACACTTCCCAGAATGCATATAAAGAGACGGCTGTTCCCTATACTTGCGTCCCTCCTCACGTACACAAAACACATATTTGCCCATTAGCAAGCTGTAGAGGGGGGCCAGTCTTAAGGGTCTGACTGATTGAAACCGTTTCGAAGATCAAGTTTTATTAGGCCACTGATGACTGTCACATCTGATATGAGAGATTATTTCGTATTCATTCTGTGGGGATGTTTGTTTTGTGGGAAGTCTGTGCTCAGAGAGGGAGTAAGGACAACTGCGAGCCGGAATCCTGGACTACGACAGCTGTGCTCGCACATGGTCTCAAGCAGCAGTGAGGGCACGGGCTGGGGGTTCAGGCCTCTCACGAACCCCAACCCCTCTGCCTGGAGAGGCGACAGATGCACTTGGAATCGGCAACTGGGCTCCCGTGATTTGCCCGTTGTGGGTTGCACACATTCTTCTCACCTATTTTTCTTCGTGTTCAATAGAATTTATAAACGAAGTCCTCAAACCACAGCCCATTCTTCTGACGCATCTGGTCAGACTTGGAGCTGGTTCTTTGCTTTTTGTCAATCAGCTCATCAGGTCCACCTGCTGCAGACGCTGCGACAGAACCTGGTGACACAAGAACTCCACCAGCATCACCCTCCTTGCTGTGGGGTGGGGGCACGGGGGTCTAGGTTCCGGAGCAGCGTTCTCAGAGGGTGCGGCAGGTGGCAAGGCCCGAGTGAGGGTTCCCATAGTGGAGCTGGGCTTTGCCCACCAGAGCAGCCTGGGGCGTGATCTGAGGGGCTGATCCTCCAGGCTTCCTTCCCTAGACCAATGAGAACAACCACATATCCTTATACATTTATTTCCTGCTCAAACTGGCCGGGGAGCTTTCTGCTGTGTGCGGCCAGCCCGGGACTGCTTCAATGTTGTGTACAAGCACTATATTTGGGAGGTATTAAATGGTCAACTGGACAAATGCACACCAAATTCACGAGAGTGGTTGCTCTTGGGGAGGGAGGGAGGAGAATGAAATCAAGGCCAAGGGAGAGATGGACTTCAACTCTGTCTAAAATATTTTATTCATCTTGTTAAACACCAAAGCAAATATGGTAAGTAATGTTTAACTCTTGATAATTGAGGAGGATGCTAGACTGTGGGAGCATTTGCTACATTATATAGAGTTTTCTGTAAATTAAAAAATGTCCATGGAACCACAAACCAATTTTTAAAAATTCGACAACTAAAGTATAGAACAAGAAAGGCATAAATCACTTATGGTTACCAGAGGGGAAAGGGGGATGGGGGTAAATTGGGAGTTCGAGATTTGCAGGTACTAACTACTATATATTAAGTAGATAAACAACAAGGACCTACTGTACAGCACAGGGAACTATATTCAATTTCTTATAATAGCCTGCAATGAAAGAGAATATGAAAAGGAATATATATGTTTGTATAACTGAATCACTATACTGTGCACCAGAAATTGACACAACATTATAAACTGACTATAGTTCAATTAAAAAGAAGGCATAGATCCTGCTTGGTGGTGGTGGTGGTTGTGGTGGTGAACACTCCACAGGGCACGCTTTGTACAGTTTACCATCTGCGAACTGCAGCCCGAGATGTGCAGTGCAGAACCTGCACAACTGCACTCAGCAGCCCCGTGTTAGCTAGCTGGCTGCAGGGAAGGATGCTTGTGCACAGGTTGTGGAAGGTAAAGCTGAACATTAGACTGTTGCTGCGTTGTGGAGTTGTGATACGACGTGACCAGGCCAGGACGCTGAAGGTTTCCCAGGGGAGGAATGACTTGACCTAAAAGAGTGTCTGGAGAATTAACCAGGCGTCCTCACGCAGGATGAACTGGGGGGAGGGGATGAAGCTGTGTGACTAGTGAGAAGCTGGAGGGAGAGCCCAGCGACTGGTGACTAGCGACTTAGGTTTGAGCTGAGTGATGGTCCAACCAGAGAGCTCCGTCCTGCGCCAGGAGCCCCTTTCCCCTTCTCTCTGCAAGGAGGCCCCTAAGTCGCAGCCACAGGCCTGGTAGCTGCTTCTGGAACATCACGAGCTGAATGAGCATCTGCTCTGAACATGGTGCACCAGGCTCTTTTTCTAAATGCCGGTCCTCCACCATCTCTTGGACGAGGCTGACAGCAGCGTCCAATCCAGGCTCCCTCTGGCAACTCCAGCAATGATTCTTCGGACACCAGCGTCCTGGGCAGGAGGAGAGAGGCTAGGGGACGGTCCCCTCCCATTTCACTGATGAGGGAATGGGATCCACAGAGAATGAGGGCCCCAGAGCAGGGCACATCTCGAAGCAGAAGCAGAAATGAAACCTGCACAGAAGTGTGAAATTAACATCTCCAGAAGATGCCTTTTAAACCGCGGGGTGTCGGTGCAAGGAGTGACTCCCACCTGGTACCTCCTTCCAGCTCGGCCAGGGCTCCTTTCAGTCGGCTGCCCTGAGTCACAAGTTCACGGGGAACCACCCCACCTGATGCTCTCCCAGCAGTTACAATGCCTGTGTAGGCCTCATCCACTTTACCAGAGAGCTTGCCTGTCATCTGGGTCTGCAGGGAAGCCCAGGACTGCCGAAGCCACCAGAAGCCAGGAGAAGGAGGCATGGAAAGCATTCTCCCCCGGAGCCCCAGAGGGTACCAACTCTGCCAACACCTTGCTCTTGGGCTTTCGGTCTTCAGTTCTGTTCTCTTGAGGCCGCCCGATCGCAGCAGCCCTAGGAAACGGATGTAAGCAGGAGGCAAGATTCTCCTGTGACCTTGTGATAACACCTACATCCTCAAAGAAAATCTGTGCCGTGGCACTTGCTTTGATGACTGGGAGCGACTGTGTCTTCTCCAGCTGCAGAGATTTCTCCGTGGAGGACGTGGAAATTCCTGTCTTCGCCCCACTCTGTGCCCTTCGCAAAGGAAGTTCAGAAGGCTCCTCAGCGCGCTCTGCCCTGGCCTTCTCTGCCCAGTGCCCTCCCCATCATGCACCTGCCCACCTGGCCCTCAGGAACCCCATTTCTGGGTACACGCACCAGCGAACTACTCACCGTTAAAACTCTCCCGTGAGTCTTCCTCCTCTTGGCTTTAGCTGAGACCTGCTTCTACCTGAGGATGGGTTTCCCGCACAGGGAAGCTCTTTCTCCTCCTGCGCTCCTGGACCACAGAGATCCAGAGTGGGGCCCACGGTCGCTGCCCCTCACTGAGTCCCAATCACACCTGATTGTCAGGAGGCATATGGCTTTTGTGGCACCACTCCTCGTGGCTTCTCCGGGTCCTGCTCCGTTCTCCTCCTGCCGTGCCCCTCCTTGTGGAGGCCTTGGCGCTGGACCCCTGCTTTCCCTCTGTGCTCTGAGCCCTGCCATCATGACTCAATGCCCTGGCTTCTCACCTCCTCCTCCACAGGCACCTCCTTCTCACTCCACTTTGGTTTTCACTCTTAGAGTTTGTTATTCCTAGAACCACCCCCTGCTCTCCACAGCCCAACTTGGTGAAAGGTTGGTCACACCCATGGTTTCCGTTTCTCCCTCCCTCCTGACCCCAGTCCTCTGTCCCTGGGTGTCCACCCTACCCTGAAACAGCTGCTAAATCCAGCGAATCCCCGCTGGTCCTTCTTCACCTGCCCTCCCTGCAGCCTGTCTACTGTGGGCCCCGCTGTCCTTAAAACACGCTCCTCCCTGACCTCGGCCCTCGCTCACTAACTCAGTCTCCTGTCTCCACCTCTGCTGCTCCTGCTCCATGTGTTCGCGGCTTCATCTTCCTTCACTCAGATGCCGAAGGTCAGTGCTCCCCCAGGGACTGTCCAGGGACCGCTTTTCCATTTGAATAAACTCAGGCCCATCTGTCGTTTCAGTAGTCACCCATCCCGCTAACCCCCAAACTGCATTTGCTTCCTAGGTCTTTTTCCTGAGTTTCCGCTCAAATGAGCCACCTTTGCCCACAAGACGACTCCGTTTGGTTGTTCCATGGATGTCTCACAACTCAGGTGTGTTCAAGCTGAGAATAAATCCCCTGCCCCCACACCAGCTTCACCGCCTAGGACTTCCACCTTGACATTTGGCACCTTCGGCCATAACGTCTGTCAAGTTGCTGGGACCAGAAGCCTGGGTGTTGTCCTGGACTGCTGTCTCTCTTGCCCCCCTTCCCACATCCAATTTGTCACCTCGTGTTGCTTCTGGAGGTATCTCTTGCATGCGTGTGGTTCTCTCCATTTCCCCAGCAACTACTCTTCTCTGCCATCTTGGACCTGAAGCATCGTGACAGCTCCCGACTGTGGTTCCAGACAGAAACCTTCCAATGCGCTTCTCACTGCAGCCAGAACAGTCCAGCAAAAATGCAAATGTGTTCACGTGTCAGTTTGCTTGAACTCTTCAAAGGCTCCCCATGCCCTCGTTCATGCTATGGGACACCTTCCTCTCCAGGGCTACCGCTTGCTTCTAGAACTCAGCCCTATGGGGGTGGACAGCCCAGGGGCAGTGCCCACCCTTCTCATTCTCCTTCTCCCCCTCCCCTTGTCTCTCTAACTGCTAAGCTACGCCTTTGTCCTTACATCTCCCCTTGTCTAGCCAACCCAGCCCCTCCCCCTCCCCTGCCCCCAGCCTTTGTCGAACAAGCCAACTCTTATCATCCATACATCAGGACCAAAATCATCTCCGACCCTTGCATGCAGTTTACCAAGGTCTCTTCACATGTTGCACCCTCTCCAATCTGTCAGCTCTAATCTGTCACCCATGCTCTGTCCTCTGCTCTGTCCTTAGTGCTTAACACATCACAGGCATTTAGCAAGTATCTATTAAATGAAGGAATAAAAGGGGATTTTTGAGAGTTCAGTGCGATACTGCACATGGCCATACTCAGCTCAGGCAAAAACGGGTAGCTTCAGAGTCTTCATATAAGTGCCATTGTGTAGTCTTTGTCCTTCTGTGTCTGTCTTATTTCACTCTGCATAATGTTCTCCAGGTTCATCCATTTTGTCTCGTACAGCAGGACTTCCTTCTTTTTTAAGGCTCAGAGTAGAATGGTGCTTTCTACGGGGGAGTATGAATTCAAAGACAAAGGTTTGGTTATACAGGGTGAGTGAGTCCCAGCTCGGCACCCCTAGGTACCGATTCCACAGTGCACACTTAAACGTTTGCCAAGACGGTAGAGCTTATGTGAAGTGTTGAGCAGGCAGGAGGAAGCTTTTGGAGACGACGGATACCTTGACGGCATCAAGGATGGTGCTGGGCTTGTGGGAGTACACTTATCTCCAAGCATTAAGGTATATATCAAGCAGGTGCAGTGTTTTTATAAGTCAAGTCTATCTGAATCAAATTTTTTTAAAAATGGGTAATGGTATTATTGAGTGTATGGGTGTGGTGCCACCCATGCCACGGCATTCATTGGGTGCCTGAAGGTTGCAGCAGGACCGTGCCTTCCAGGGCCGCTGCTGTTGGGGGAGAGTCCGGGTCTGTGACAGCTCAGTTGCCCTGACGAAGTGGCTCAAGTCATAGCTGGGTGCAGTTTCCTGTCCCTCATGGGAAATGTCACTTTGTTTTACATCAAAGTGTGCAGCAGCCACTGCTCAGGGTGACACTGGGGACTTGCAGGCAGGAGCACTGGGAAGGGGCTCTGGTCATCAGAGGAGACACTGTCTTGGGCCCCAGTGAACGGCTGACTTTTTCACCCTCAGGTGGCCCCGAGGCCTGCGGGAGGCAGGGGGAGCTGGAGCCCCTCGGTCAGGAATGCTGAAACTCACTTTTAGGAAATTTAAAGACATATTTAAGCCTTTTTAGGGCATTGTTTAAAGACGCCCCACAATTCTGTTTGGTTGACTTGTGGAAATAATTCTCTCTGACCTTGGACAGATTTCTTCTGTTTTCTCACGCTCAGTTGAAAGTGGGGAAATTTCTACTCATCTCGGAAGGGCAGCCTAAAGAATGAAGGAGTGAAAGGGCACAAAAATCCCTTCTAGTTGACTTGTGCTGGGCACTCGCTGTTTCCTGCTAACTGCAGACCAGCAGGGACCTGGAGTGGAGCCCGCAGGTGCACGGAGTCCAGGTGGCCCACAGGATGCCTGTTTGTGGCGAGCACTGCTCCATTTGCCTCTTTAACATACAGGGTGTCTTAGCTTGTGGTCTGGGCCACAAAAGGAAGGATGAAACAGGAGGAAGACCAGCAGGACTATTGAATTAATTAGTGCTAAGAAAGCTCCCCGCTTGTACGGAGGCAGGCTGCAGATCCTGGAACCAGGCTGCTGCTGCTCCAAGACCCCCACCACGTCTCACCGTGGTTCAGCAGTGTGCAGCAGGCTCCTCATCTGGAACCGGGAAGGTAATGATTTTGACCTCATGGGGTAGCTGTGAGGTTTAAGGAATTAATATACATAGAGTTTAGGGATGCTGACTGGCTCAGGATTAGCATATGGTAGATGCTCTTCATTTCATCATCTTCATCATCTTCACCATCATCTTCATCATTATCATCATCTCCATCATCATCATCATCATCGTCATCATCATCTTCATCATCGTCATCATTTTAATCAATATCATCATCATCATCATCATTATCCTCTTCATCAGCATCATAATCATCATCATTGTCATCATCTTCATCCCCCCCCACCATTGTCATCATCATCATCATCATCATCATTACTGTGGTCAGCAAAAGAGTGATAAAGTCCAGCTTATACATAGCCTGCTGGTTTACTATAATCACAGAGCTGACTATGCATTGCTTGGTGGACTGTCTTCTCAGAGGTTAAAGTAAGGTGAATAAATCATTAAAGAAGAAAGTAATGACATAAAGCTCCCTGGGATTAGTCACAAAGGATAAGCATTGACTCAAAAGTTGTGCAGCAGGAAACACCGTAGCTCCAAATCCAGCAGGAAAAGAGCAAAAGGCACGAAGGGAAATTTCATGCAGGAAACCTAGCCCTGGGACGTGGGGCTGGGCCTCTGTTGCAATTCTGAGCCCTGAACGCTCACGACTTTGGAAGAAAGACGCTGAGGCCCGGGAGAAGCAGATGCGCTAAGGGCAGCGAGTGTCGACTTCATGCTGGAATTCTACGTTTAGGTGGTTTTTTTCTTCCTTAGAGGTGTGGCTGTCTTATTTACATAAACGTTAACTTGCGTTATCTTACCCCAAACTTATTCTACAAAAAATTTCCTTGGAGGTAGGTCATTATGTGAAAGCCATCCATTTGCATCTGAGCTTCAGAGAAATTATCTCCTTCCTCCACTGCTTCGCTTTCATTTTCCTTCCTTCTTTTACCCTTATATATAAGACAAAAGTTATTTTTAAGGTAGATACCTAATTTAAAAATAAATTTAGATACATAAATTAAATACATAACTCTTCAAATTGTGTTGTTCAAATGAATGAAAACAATTTCACATTTAAGTAAAACGTGAGTTTCCCACCAAATCCTAAACCACGTATTCTCTTATCTCCAAGCTTCCTCATGGGCCGTCACTTCCCTTCTTCCACAGCCACTTTTACCATTTCTCTCTCTTCCTCTTCCTCCTTCTTCTCCTAACCACTTACCTAATTACCTGCTTATCTATTTTGACAATTTTCTTTTGTTAGTTTAATAATATATTGTAATCATCTCTCAGCATCGTTACATACACATCATTTTCAAAACAATTGCATTTTGGTTCATGGTACTAATATAGGTTATTTCCGTTACTAGTATTGCTTTTAACTGTTACAAAATTGCACTGGAAAACCTCGTGCTTTGCTCACTTGGGCTGCTGTTTCTCTAGCTTCGAGATGGCATTGCTCTAACAGAGAATGTGTGTATTTAAAATTTTGGAGCAGACATTTTTATCCCCTCTAAAATGTTTGCATTCATTTACACTCCCACCAATAGTATGTGAAGGTGATAATTTCTTTATAGCATCACCAACACAAATGTCCTAATTTTTAAATGGGTGAAAAAATACCACCTCATTATTGCTTTCATCATGTATTTTTTTGCTTTTTTAGTAAAGATGTGCAAACATTTTCCTCCAGCCGGCCATTTGTCAACTTCTTTAAGCTGGAGCTCTATGTCCCCAAATCTGTCCTTGGACGATCCCTGTTAGAATTAGGCAAAAGTGGAGTTTACATGAGATTTGGGAGAAGAAATAAAGCCTCAGTTGTCACTGTCTCTAAAGAGTTTCTGTAGACCAGGGGCAGACAGAAGCAGAGGTTCCAGCAGGCTCCAGCGGTCCTTGCTCTCCCCCGCGTCCTGTTCTCTGGTGTCCACCGCTGACCTGGCTGACCACAGCCTGCCACAAATGGTCCTTTTTAGCATCACTGGGGAGCTGGATGTGCCCAGCTGTCCAGAGTGGTTGGTTGTTCATCCTTTAAACCCTCCTCCTCTCCTGTCCCTTTGCTCCTCCAGCCTCTCCCCATCACCATCTAAATCCTACAGTTAATGCCTGATCCCCAAACTCACACGAGTCACCCTGCTCCCCTGCCTGCACCCACCTTCCAACTTTGGTCACGAGTCTCTTGCCATGTAGGGCTTGCGCTTTTAAATACCCAGTTTTGTCACTTTCTTTATGGCTCCTGAGTTGGGTCTTGCTGCAAAAGACCTCCTACACACTAAGATTGTTTTAGAAAAAGTACTTTCACATTTTTTTCTAGGACTTGCATAATTTATGAGACTACGTGGATCTTCAGTCCGTGCAGAACCTCAGCCCGCGGTGCGAGGTAGGGATTGAACTCCTCTCACCTGTGTGATTAGCCACTTACCCCAGTGCCGCTTAGTGACTAACTCATTCTTTCCCACTGATGTGAGTTGCAGCCTCGTTCAAAATCCTGCTCTTCCGCTTACCACGTGGCCCTTAACTTTCCCATCTGCAGGTTGGAGACTGTTACTGGACCTCACTCACAGAACAGCGGGGATTAAATGGTCTGAATTTTAGGAAGTGCTGGTATGTGCTAATTCCTCAGCCAAGGGCAACTCCTCTTATAACCGTGGTTACGAAGTCTTCTCTTTAGGGAATGTGTATGTCGTCAATTATTCAGAACTTCTTCCAGGTCCCTCAGGAGACGTTTGTAGCCTCCCGCGTCAGTCTGGTGTATTTGCCTTCAGCTTATCCTTGGATATTTCGTCCATGTGGTCGCTGCTTTGCTCAGCTGCTTCATTTAGTCACACTTTACAATTAGTGATTCTCTGTTATTATTCATTTTCGTATGTTTCTGTTGTATCCTGCCCCCTCCCTGGAGTCTGGTATTGGTTTCTCACAGTTTTAAAGTTGATATAGTTAGATTTTCAAGGTAGATATTATATGGAAAAACTATACTTTTTATTTCTTTTATTCTAATAGTTACATATTTCATGCCCTCTCACCCCCGTCTGAAGACATTGATTAAGACCTTCAGACCTGGGCTGCCCAGTAGGAATTTCTGCGGTCGTGGAGATGTTCCACAGCTGCCCTGTCCAGGGTGTAAACCGCCAGCCACATGTGGCTGTTTGAGCACTTGAAATGTGGATACTGCTACTAATGAGCTGGACTTTAAAATGCTATTTAATTTTAATTAGAATTAAAATGCACATAGCTGACCCTCCCTTCTATTTTCTTTTTTCTTGTATGTATCTGTACCACAAAGATGGTATAAATTTGGATCCCACAACCATATAAAATGCAGGCATGAGTTTTCCCTTCTTACAGGAGCAGCCAGAGCGCCGGGCTCGTGTCAGCTTCCTTGCTCCTCTGGAGAAGCGGACAGAGCATCTCTAATCCTGTTCTCCAAGCAGAGCGAGGCCTGAGAGCCCCACCTCTCTGCAGGGAGCTCGGGTCTCGTTCTTCATTCCACGTGGTCCTCGGGTGACACCTCTTGGCTCAGCTTGAATCTAGTTCAACCCCTGGGCTTAAGGGTCTTCTCATGTTTACTACTCTGCCTGCAGTCCCCCCTCATTTCTGGCACCTGGTCATTTCGCCTCGTGATTTCTGTGTATTTAAAACAAAGAACAAATTTTGTTATATTTTATCCAGCCTTTTTCTTTCTTTTATTCCTTCCTTCCTTCCTTCTTCCTTCCTTCTTCCTTCCTTCCTTCCTTCCTTCCTTCCTTCCTTCCTTCCTTCCTTCCTTCCTTCCTTCCTTCCTCCCTCCCTCCTTCCTTCCTTCCACATGTGGTAGAACTACACCACAATTCTCCACCTGGCCAGAAACTATTCTCCCTTTATCATCCTTACTGCTATGCATGTAAGTCAGACTTGCTCGAGGTTAGTCTATTTTACTGGTCCTCTTGAAGAATTAGCTCTTGATTTTATTATCAATCTGTTAACTCTCTAAGGCGGTTTTAATTTTTTTCTAATTACCTCCATTAATTCTTTCCTTTAGGTTAACTTAGTTTACCTAATGTTTAGGTTACTTAAGTTGTTTTGACTTATTGCATTGAATTCTTACCTCATTTATTTTCAGCCTCCATAGTTTTCCAATAAAGCCATGATTGCCCTTTGAATTACTGATTTTCTACATCCTATAGGTGTTGATAGCGCGTGTTCCCGTGGCAATTTCCTTTCCACCACAGGAGCTATTTAGCAAACGGCTTTTAAGATTTCCAGTTGACTAGACTCTTTAATGGTGTTAGTACAGAGTATTTGACATTGTGATCAGAAGTCACGCTAGCGTAAGATTTCTATGTTTGGAAAATGGTGAGTTTTTAATTTTTTTATAGACAGCTGTTCTTTTCGACGTGAGGGAAATGATGGAGAAAGTAAAGGTAGACTCAAGAGGGGAGAGGGATACGGAAGGAAGAGCAGGAACGGGGCAGACAAGCTGCCCGGCGCGCCCCCTGGTGGGCTTTGGCAGGTGTGGAGGTGGAGAACCTCCATAAGGACATTTATCCTGCAGGCGGTGACGTCAGCGCCACTGCAGGAAGTGAGGGGAGCCAGCTCAGCTCAGCTATTCCCTTCTCACTCCTTCCTCTGAGCGACACGTTCTCAGCTCACCTCAGCGTTTGCTGGTGCTGGATGCTGCAGGATGGCACAGACGCGGCCGTGTGAGGGGCCAGCACCCTTTCCCGGGCACGTGTTACTGGGAGAGGGCCACTTTCCCGCTGCGTCCCCTGTCTTGTTGTAGCAGAAAGACTAAAGGGATGGGAACTACCATGCATTCAACACAAGCCCACGTTCCAGGCGCTGTGTGTGCTGGACCGGACTCTGTCACCTGCTCCGTGCTGCTCCTCTAATGCAGCAGCGAGTCATGCTCTTCTGTAGGACTCCAAGGCTCTGCAGCTTTCTGAAGGGCGAGAATAGACTTGGAGAAGCGGGACGGCATGACAGAATTTCCCAGCTTGAGCCCACACACATGTCCGTTGTGCATTAGCTGTGTGACCTGCTGAGGGTCCTGACCCTGGATTTCCATGTGTAGGGAGCTGTACCTCATTGTGCAAGGAGTCCCTGGCTTGACCTATGGGAGCACGCTCGGCACCCTCTTAGCGCGGAATCAACCAGTTCTCTTAACAGATGCATCTCCCTTGACCTCCCGGCAGCAGTCAGCACTGTGTCAGTTCCATCCTCTGGAAGATCTCTCGCATCCAGGCCACTCTTTCCTGTCCCTGCAGCTGCTTCTTCTGTGCCCTCCAGTCCTCTACAGGCAAGCTCTGTCAAAGATTTGCCCAGATCCTTCTCTCTTCCCATGCCAGGGTCTCCTCTCCCCTTTTTAACTTTTACACTTTGTTAGAGGTATCTATTGTTCTGATTTGCCCCATTATCCAGGGCCTCATTTCCAGTTTCCTTTCGGGCATCTCCATTCCTGCCTTCCGGGACCCTGCTTCTACCTGGTTTCCTGGGCTGGAAACCTCTGAGTCAGATGTTTTTCGCTTTTTCCTCCCCACGTGTTCCACATTCCATCAGCTGCCACGTGCTGTCAAGCCTGACTCTGCAGCCTCTCACATCAGCTGTGGCATCTGCCCTCTTTTCTATTCCCGTTACCATCCCTGTAACTTAGACCCTCATTACCTTGCATGTGGACCAGGGCAACCACCTTCTCATTCGTCTCAGTAACCCGTTTTTTCCTCTTCTCCATCCTACACATTGTGGTTAGGCGAATCTTCGTGAAGTGTGGCTCTGATTTGGTCGGTTCCTTGCTCATGCATTTTTAGTGGGTTCCCGTTGGTTCCCGTTGCCTACTGAAAATGGCTACATTCCACAGCCTTCCATTCAGGTCTTCTGGATTGGAACCCAATCCCTGAGTCCAATCTGCCCCTCCCTTACTTTCTTCCAATGTCTGTGTTCCAGCTACAGACTCCTTGTTCTGCCCAACACATTGCAAGCTCCCTTCATCTGTGCTGGGTCCTCACGCTTCCGTCAGTCTAGCATGAATGTCCTTCCCCTAGCCCCCCTTCTTCCTCATTCTATGCCTTCTTTCTGTAGATCACTCTCCAGCTGTCCCGGGCGGTGACATCTCCCTCCTTGGAACTCATCTTGCACTTCATGGAAGACGCTGGGGTGTAGAGAAAAGATGGTGCACTTGGAGGTCAGTCTACTTAGGTTTGTCACCAGACTTTGCCACCAGCAGCTGTGGGGACTTGGGAAAGCTGCTTTCCTTCACTGAGTCTATTTATTCACCAACAAAACAATATTATTTCACAGTGCTGTTGAAAGAATTAAACAAGATAACATATAAAGTGCAAACCACTCAGAGTGTTAGCTTCTTTCCCTTACGGACCCTTTCATCTCTTACTTGATACTGTCATCCAGGGACAGCTCGATCTCCCCTAAATCAAAGCGTGTGAGCAAGCAGCTTAGCTCAGGGCCTGCCACGTGGTCAACAAATAGGAATTGCTTTGGTGTGGTTGTCATCATCGCTGGGGTGTGGGTTCTGTGACTGTCAGGTTGCACTTGGCTTCCTGTGGTTAAATAAGAGGGCAATTATTTGAAAACTGTGAAATTTTGGTAATGGTCATAAATGTACTGATGTTTTCAAATCTGAATATTTGTATTGGAATTTCTAACTGTAATTCTGTCTGAATTTCCTTCTCTTTTTTTTTAAACATTTTTTTATTGAGCTAAAGTCATTTTACAATGTTGTGTCCTGCCTAAATTTCTTGAAGTTTATTTTCCTCTAAAATTTCTGGGGTTGGTAATGAGCCCACGTTGGCCTGCAGTACCATCATAGCCTGAAGCCATAGCCAGGTCATTATCAAAGAGTGATTAAGTGTATGGCTAGAATTACATAACCACAAACAGTCACGCATTGTTTAAACAGAAATATCAGTGTATGTAGGCTCAAAGACATTTTCCCCCAGTACACCAAACAGTTCTCATTCTTCTTAAGTGCCTGATTCCCAAGGGCTAGAAGAGGAAATTCTAACCAAGTACTTGCTTACAGTAAACATATGCATTACCTCAATTTTATTTTAAAATATCAGTAATTTAGGTAGAAATTGTTGATTTGGGGGGGGTGTGATGCTCCCTTTGGTCCAACCTGTTGTTCAGAATCAAGGCAGCAGCCTCAAACTCAACCCCTTTGAAGTTGTGGCTGGCAGAGTAATGGCCTTCCAAAGATGTCCATGTCTTAATCCCTGGAAACTAAGAATATCACTTTATATGGCAAAGGTGAACTGAGGTTGCAGATGGAATTAAGGTTGCTATCAGTTGACCTTAAGATAGGAAGTTTATCCTAGACTACACAAATGGACCCAACATAATCACAAGGATATTTAAAACTGGAAGGGAGTCAGAATCAGAGAGAAAAAGACATGACAATGGACTGAAGGCCAGAGTGAAATGATGGCTGTCTCTGAAGATGGAGGAATCAGGTCATAAACCAAGGTCTACTGGGACCCTACATTTGTATCACCATGGTATTTTGAGAGCAGATAAGTTGTTTTCTAGTTTCCTGGATTTACAGATGGGGGAAATTTTGTCACTGAATGGATTATGCCGAAAGTCTCACCCACACCTTATTTAGAGGATGAAATTTTGGACTCTTGATCTGATGAGATTTAGATGAAATTTTGGACTCTGAGCTGATTTTGTTATGAGTTGAGACTTTCAGGGACATTAGGATGGGGGAATGCACTCTTTATTGTTACCCACCAACAGGGCAGGCTGTAACAGAACTGACCAGCAGTGAGGCTGTGTGGTGCTAGAGTCTGGATTGTGTGGAGACCAGGTGAAAGAGTTCCAATTTTATTCTGCTTAAAGCAAGACCTCTCTGAAAAGTGCAGCCATAGACACTAACAGGACAGGCAAAGCCCATGGAATTTTCAAATAAACAACCCTCTGTATCCAAGCTTTGTTTCCAACCTTGGAAAGCAACAACGCTTATTTAAAAATGAGTGGCTGGAGTGTTGATCTCAAGCTCTCAGACTATTTAGACTCTTCTCGAGACTCTTTCTCTGTCCAGAACAGGTGTTCTGGTCCAAGGGCACTGAAGTCCCTTGGAAGATAAGCAAGAATCCTTTAGTTACGGCTCTCAAAAAAGGGAGATGATGTGATTTTGTTTGTTTGTTTTTTGGGGGAAGGTAATTAGTTTATTTATTTTTTAATGGAGGCACTGGGGACTGAAGCCAGGACTGCGTACATGCTAAGCATGCGATTTACCACTGAGCCACACCCTCTCTCCCACCCCACCACCCTGAAAATAGTGTGATTTTGATAAAGAGCGTTAAGTTAGGACCTGGAAGTCAGGAGAGGGGACTATGGGCTTCAGGTCCCTCAAGTAAACACTCTTGAATTTGGGATGCAGAGCTGCCTTGCTGGTGTCTTCTCACTTTATAAGTAATGTGTTTTGCAGACTTTCCTGTCACGTCTTCCTAGATGTAAATCTAGCTGATTGCTAGGACTGTGGTCAAATATATGCCTAATTACATCTCTTGTACTGATCACATGAGAGGAGATAGGAGTCCCCACGATGCTTCTCACTCTGCACCCCCCGGCCTCCACCTTCAGCTACCTTGTCTCCTTCTGTGTGTGGAATTGTTTCCACCAGCCTAATAGCTCTCAGATCTCCAGCTTTGGTCCAGGCTTATAACCTGTATACCTGCTGAATCTCCCCCTGGAGATTAGAAGATGTCCATTAAATTCAAGCTGCCCCCAACATGCACAGTTTACCTTCCAACGAAACCCGCTCCCACGTTTATCCCCTGTGTCCCTCATAATGACGTCTCCATTCACAAAGTGGTCCAAGTTAGAGCGTTACCTCAGTCTCCTTCTCTCTTTACACAGGTTGCTCAGTCAGCCCCCAAGTACTGTTACTTCTGGTTCTTAAGTGTCTCTCAACACGAAGGTCTTTCTCACCACCACTGCCTTTGTTCACAACTCCATCATCTCTCTTCTTCTTAACTGAAGTACAGTTGAGACGCAATACTGCGTAAGTGACAGACGTGCAATATAGCGATTCATAACTTTTATAGTTTATAGTTACGATCAAATATTGGCTGTATTCCCTGTGTTGTGCAGCATGCCCTTGCGGCTTATTATACAGAATAGTTCGTACGTCTGTCTTCATCATCTCTTGCCTGGACAGCTGCTGTGGACCTACAAACGCTCGGTGAGTATCAGCCATCGACTGCCCAACAGTTCCCCACTCCTCCTCCTCGCAGCTGCTCATTCCTGCCCACGTCCGTTCCTGGTCTTGGTTCCGGAGGGATGGTCAGTTAGCGTGACTCTGGCCACGCGGAGGTGGGGATGGTGAGAGCATTTCCCTGATAACTTTTATGTCTGGATGGAGACACAAAAGTATCTTTTTGTTAAAGGGCAGGGCTCATAGGATACAAGCTCAGGGAATGTGCACAGCCATTCCTCCGCCCTCAGGCAAAAGAAGCAGGTAATAAAGTGGGAGGAGCTGACAACAGAGGGAAACAGAGGCCGGAGGCTCAGGCGGAAGGTGTGGGGCGCTGGGTCCCCAGGAGCCCCCCTCCCTTCCTGCGTGAGCCAAACACTCACCGCTTCCTGCAAGAGCTGGAGTTGTGCTCCGTCACATGTACTAACTGCTGTTTCCGTTTTGAAACACCGCTTCCACTTCCCATTACTAGTAGAGAAAATTCCAGCTCTTTGGCAAGACAAAGACTCTTTGTCTCTGACCTCTGACTTCCTCTTTGTCCTGGTGTCCTTTGACGTCACCCACGTCACCCACTTCTACAGCCCATCTGAGGAAGAGAAACAAGCACCTTATGGTTTTCTGAACATGTGTGGTCGCATCTGAACGTTTTTAGTGCTTCCGCCCTTGCCCACTGGGTCCCTTCCTGAACAGCCCCCCTTATGTGCCTGGGGAATTCCAAACCCTCTTCTGGGAAAAAAGTTACTTCTTCAGATTCCAGCTCAAATCGTCTTTGGGCAGCCACCCTTGGCCAGCCACCCCTTCCTAGTCCCTCAAATAAAATTAGTTATTCTGCTCGCTGTAAACTCGGCAACATGCATTCCCTTCTTTTGCTGTAGTTCTCACGTTGTAAGTTAACTTGTTTGCTTGGCTTCCTGACTTCCTTAGGGAAACGTGAACTTTTTGAAGCTGGGACTGCACTGGAGCCCAATGCTTGGCATGCAGTGGACGCTCAACAGTGATTAATTTGAGCATTTAATTTGCAAAGAAGGTAACAAGGGCGATTTGGCACAATTCCTGTGAATGTCTGTTGACTCCAGGGGATGAGAAATTTTTTTTCTTCAAAGTGCTCTCAAAGCCAACGTCTAATAACACATTTCATAATTTTTCTGAGGATCAGGGTCAACCTCACTGATACGAAGTTCCCAGATTCTGTCCTTGTTAAAACTGGGACAGCTGCCGTGGTTGGTCTGACAGCATGGCCACTCACTGAGATCTCTCAGGTCACCCAGGGAGACTGCTATGGGCTGAACTGCCTTCCCCCACATCCCTGAGCTGAAGTGCTAACTCCCAGTCCTGCAGAATGTGACAGTATGTGGAGATAGACTCTTTAAAGAGGTAAATGAGGTCATTGGGGTGGGCTCCAGTCCAACATGACTGGTGTCCTCCTAAGAAGAGATCAGGACACAGATACACATGGAGGGATGACCATGTGTATACACTGAGAAGATGGCATCACATACCAAAGAGAGAGGTGTCAGGAGAAACCAGCCCTGCTGACACCTTGGTCTTGTACTTCCAGCCCCCAGAGCTGTGACAGAACACATGTCTCTTGTTTAAGCCCCACCATCTATGGTATTTTGTTACAGCAGCTGGAGCTGACTGATACAGGCCCCTTGTGACTTCACCTCAATTTCAGGATCCTGGGAAGAAACTTGATCAGCCCAAAGATGGGAACACGTCTCAGAAGTTCAGATTCTCCTGAACCCTGACCTGCTCTGGGCTTTCAGTCCCTGGATATTCTGGTTTAGCAACAACTCATGCTGTCTTGAGTGGCCTCCTCCTACGGGCAGACCCTGGTAAAGCATATTTTCTCATAAAATCTCCACAGATTCTATCACGTGGATTCTGTGACTGGCCCCAGTGTAAAGATGAGGGAACTGAGATTCAAATCAGTACAGTAAGTGGCTTGTCGTAGGTCGTAGAGAGTAGCAGAGCTGAGATCCAAACTGGGTGTGACCATCTGTGTCCTTGTTGGATTGCAAACACCGATTCTCCTTGATACTCAGCCCAGAAGGAAAAGTGGGGCTGACTACTTACACACTTTGTGCTCTGTCATCTCTTACCCACGGACCATCCCATTCTTGCTCTGCACACATTTATCAGGTCTCTCTATGTGTCTGCGCTTAGATCACCCATTTTTCCTGGATTTTCTTCCTGACTGCTGTGGCTGCACAAGAGAATTGCCATCTTTAGAGTCTTTCACAAGTGCTCATCCTGCGCTCTTGTCTTTCAGACATGACATTTGCCGGTGTGCATCACATTTTGGGAATTTTCCTGGAATATTGCTCTGGTTTGGTGTGTTCCCTTCATCTTTCAGATGAGGCCTTTTCAATCTCTGTTTATCCAAGACACTCCTGGGCAGGAGGTTTGATGGTTCTGTGCCACCTTCACTCTCATGGGGAGAGTTTGTGGTTGCATTGTGCCAACCTCATCATCAGTTCTGAACATTTCCTTCCAGCATCTCGGATGGTGGACTCACTCTCATCTTTTATCTTCTTAATGGTACCTCCACTTTCTAATCCTCCAGTAACCACACCTGTGATCATTCATAACTGATTGTTTCACTTGTGTCCAGGGGAAAGTTGTCTAGTGGGTCTGTCTGTCCAATGCTTGCGCACCCACACCATGGACCCTCCCTCATTCTGGCCTTGGGAAATTGTTGCCAGGATGATAACTTCACCATTTCTTCCATTCCATTCCATTACTTTCCCCATCAACATTACCTCTTTAGCTGAACCACACTGGTGTTAGACCTGCCATGGTCTCTTCTGCCCCAGGAACCTTGCATGTGCTATTTCCATTGCTTGGAATGCTTTGCCTCTTCTCTGCAACCTTACTTATATCTTGAGAGCAATCTTTCCAGACATCCTCAGATTATTGGCTTCCTCGTGTGTTATGGTTTGAATTGTGTCATGTATTGAAGTCCTCACTCACTCTCAGGATCTCAGAAACAGAGTCATTGCAGATGTAATTAGTTAAGATGAGGTCATAAGGGAGAAAGTCAGGTTCCTCATGCCCGGGGTCTTATAAAAGGGGGAATTTGGACAGAGACAAATGCATACAGGGAGAATGCCATGTGAGATAAAGGCAGAGACTGGGTGATGCATCTGCAAGCCAACGACCATCAAAACTTGCCAACAAACATCCAGAAACCTGGGGAGGGGGCCAGAACAGGGAGATTCTCCTCACAGCCCCCAGGAGGAACCAGGCCTCCTGACACCTTGATTTGGGACTTTCTAACCTTCAGGCTGAGAGGGAATAAATTCTGTTGGTTAAGCCATCCAGCGTGTGGTGTTGTTACAGACAGCCTGGGAAAGTAACACACCATTGCTGTACCCCTCTATCAAACTTCGGTTTAATCATGACCGTGATAGTAAGAATTTATTCAGTGTCTGCCTTTCTCGCTAGATTCTCAATTCCATCAAGGCAAGGATGACATGTATGTGTTACCAAGGATCAGTAAAACTCAGCACTAGGCGGACTGTCTGCTTAATCGTGTGTTAGAGAAAGAAGGAAAGAAAGAGAAATAAATGAGAGAAAGTCTTTAAAAATTGTGTACTAGTTTAGTTTTTTGCTTCTTTGAGTTAGGAGGAATGCTATCATGCCTGAATCTAAAGGTTTCCATTCAGTTTTGCTCAGAGCTCAGCAGTGTTCCACAGGAGCAAAGTTTGAGAACCACTGCTCCAAATAAAGCATTCTGTTTGCTTTCCTCCAGTCCGCTCCGTTTTCCTGTCTCTGTCCACACAGCTCCTTCTGCCGGGAGTTTTCATGACTCTTATTTTCCATAGCCCAGCCCTCCCCGTCCCTCCGAGCTGAGCCTAAACGTTCCCTCCGTGGTGTCTTCCTTGACGCCCTGTTTCCGTGGGGCTCAGATCCAGTCGGACTCGGACACCCGCGAGCCGCGCGCACACCAGCGGCGCGCCCTTCCCCAGCGGACGTACCCGCAGAGCTGGAAGGCAAGAGACGCAGCCTGGGGAATGGTCTAGCCAGGCTCTGCCGCTGCCCTTTCCACGTGTCCTCATGGCGGTGTTTCTTCCCACAGCTGAGAGCTGCTGTCCCAAACTGGACGTGATCTCTTTCTTCTTCAATTCCCAGATGAAGCTTTTCTAGCCTTTGTCTTGGAAAAAATGATCACTTTCAACCTTCGACTTATGAATAGGACTCAGTTCTACCGTTTGAAAACAGGAGCCTCCTGTCAACGATCCCCTCCCTCCCTTGCAGGAGGCCAGGTTTGATTCATGGTGCCAGACTTCTACTCTCAAGATTGGTGAGCCTGGGGGATTTGATGCTGGCCGTGCCTCCAGCCCCGAGGGGAGGGACGGGCTTGTATGTGTGAGCCACATTCCCTCCGGCTTGTTAAAGCGCCGCCTTGACAGGGTCCCCTCCTCGTGCCCAGGAGCAGCCTGGCCTTCAGCAGAGAGACGCGGAGGGGCAGTGAGGACTTGCAACAGCCCCAGTGCACTCCTGGGAAATAACAAAAGCAAACCAGGCTGGTTTCTGTCTCTGTGTTACTGAGCCCAAATTCGTTCTGCTCGCCACACGGCAAGCCAATAAATCGGGAGACGGGGTGTTGGGGCAAGGAATAATGACTTTATTCGGAAAGCCGGCAGACGGAGAAGATGGCAGACTAACGTCCTGGAGAATCAACTTCCCCAAGTCTGAACCCAGGCTCATTTTATACAAAGAAGGGGAGGGGGTGTGGCTGTTTGCTGCACGTTTCTTGATGTTGGAATCTTTTGTCCACGTGGGTCAGGTCATGGTGTCCCTGTAAACCTCCAGCAAAACAAGTGTTATTTTTCTATGCTGCAACTTTTTTATCGATATGTGAATGGGAAAGTGTTCTTCCCTTAAAGGGCAGAGCCTTGAGGACAGGCTCTCCTGTCTATTTCAGGCTCCAGGCAACATTCTTTTACAAAAGGTGCAGAACCAGCATGACTAAGAGCAGGAAACAGGGCCCAGGGTTACAGCCAAGGAACAGATCCCATATGGAGTCAGGTTTGTTCCTCCCTGTTACATTTGCTGGTTTGCAAAAGCAAAGCCAGACATGGAAGGGGGTTTTCCTCATCTGTAGTTTTCTGGCTTTGGACAGGCCTGTATGTAAATGATCACCCATACACTTACCTGGCTTGTTTGCAAAGAGCTGCAAGATTGGATTCTGTGGTTGTCCCAGGGAGCTAACGTTAGATGCGTGACACATATCCTTAGCAAAACGTTGGCCGTTGCCAGCACTCTCTGGCTCTGGCCACCAGGAACTCAGCCTTCTAGGGAAATGAAAATAATTTAGTTAGTGATCTGGTGACTGGTCTGGCTGATGACAAGAGTATTAGTTTGTAAAAGGCATACATTTGAGTTTTTAAAAATCATGAGTTGTGTTGTCATACAGAATATCTGGAAGTTACATGTGAAAAGCAAAGCAACTGGACAACAGTAGAGAAAGAGAAAGACACCAGGTCATTCATCTAACTCTCAGTCAATTTAAAGAGAAGTTCCAACACCGTTCCACAACCCACGCAGGTGTTTTGGCCCCATGGAGTTACGCCTGCCCCTCATTTATAGCGGGGGCCGGCCCAGGGCCCAGGTGCTGCATGTCATGCCAGCAGAGCTGGGGGCAGAGGGGCCAGAAGTACCAGCCTCCCTCATGGAGGCTGAGACTGGCGGCAGAGGGCTGCCCTCGAGGTGATGACGAGGAGCACTCCTGTAAAACCAGACGTCTTCCTCTCCCTGAAGTTTCGCCTGGGTCTCTCTAATAACTCACAGAGGCTTCCCTCTGGGGGCTCCGGCCTCCCTGGTCTGCCTCAGACACAGTGCTCGCCCTCACTGCTTCCTTCCTTTCACAGGTCGTACTGCCTTTCTCCTAGAAACACCTTCCCCACCTTGGACACTTGACCAGATCTAAACTTCAGCTCGTGCCGATGTTCTTCATCACCTGTGCCCTCCCCCCGGCTTCCTGTGAGGCCCGTGCTCCCGTGGCACCCTGTGCCTGGCCCCGTCCCAGCTCTCCTCATGCTGCCTGGGGCTGGACCTTCTCTACCCCAGGACGGAGGCTTTCACAGGTGTTTCTATACTTCCAGCTTTCGGCATGGGAATCCACACAGGGAAGGAAACTGGTGTCTGTTTCAAGGACGGATGGATGGATGAACGAATAGCCCCAGAGCCCTAGCTGATACAAGTCTCTGGGTTGACGTGGGGAGTGAACGCTACAGCAGAGCTGCCCAGCGTCTGTGGTAGCCGGTTGGTGGGGGCGCAGCCCAAGGGTTCCGTTCAGTCGTGCACTAATATATTCCGTGATAACATACAACTGTTGCAATGTGCAGACTCTCTCCCACGTGCCTAATGAATAATACCCATGAAATGCAGGTGTCCTTACGCGTTTGTCCTGACACCGGAGGGCAGGCGTGGACGAAGGAGAGGGGCCGTAGAAGGCACTTTTGGAGATGCCTGCACAGCGCTCATCCGGGGAGAGAAGCCCTGTAAGGAGAGGGGCTCAGCGCACACCTGCAGGTGGGAAGACGGTACAGACACACGTCTGGAGCCGCTTGTTGTGAGTCATGTCATAAAGATGACTTCTGTGGGAGAAACAAGCAGTCTTCCGGTCACAGAGGGACAGCGCGTGACGAAAGCGTTGAGGGACCCTCCTGGTCAGGGGTGATGCTGCTGCGCAGTCCTGGGTCTCAGAGTCTGACCTCTGTTAATACTTGGATTTGGGGGTATCCCAAGGGTCTTTCTTCTCTTGCTTGAAAGCTCTCAAGAGGACAGTTTGAATTCTGTTATTCTTGTTAGAATTCCACCACCATTCCCCGGGGGCACGGGGATCCTGGTTAGAGTACAAGGGTAGCCTCTGACCCTGGAGGTGGATTTCCAGAGGCAGCAGGACGTGTGGAGCTGGGAGAGACGGTGGAGGAGGGAACTGAGTAGGAGGCTGAGGCCAACCATGTCTATCAGTCTGCGGAGCATTCCTGCTTTGAAGGAACAGGTTCCCTAATGAGTAACTGTTGTATCGTGTTGTATTGCATCATATCATATATCACATATATGTACTTGTGGGGCAGCCAGTCATGGCGCATTGCACCCTTTGGCCACAAGGGGGCACAATGCCCAAGTTGAGGCAATCAGCGGCTGCCACTTCCTGGATACGGGGTGACTGCAAGGGGGCGGGCTCTTTACTGACGCTGAGACACTGGAATCCTTCCTGGGAACTTTCTAGACTGAAGGTTGAGGGTAGAGTAGCGTTAAACAGCTTTTTCCCCCTTTTGCTTCATGAACTGGAAGAATGTCGATCTGGGGCCGTAGTGACAGTTGTCCTGCCGCGGGAAGAACGTTCGGTTGTGGACAGCGCCCCGGGGAGATGAGCAGGGATGGGAGGGAAGGGGCGCTCTGGCCGCGCGGAGTCCTGACCCTAGCTCCGCACACACACTAAGAGGGGTCTCTCCCTTACTGTGCCCTCCTCGAGGGTCTCCGGGTCAGGATGCTCCAGAGAAACAGACCGATCGATTAACTGATTGATGACTGGAATTGGTTCTCATAATTATGGAAACTGAAAAGTCCCCAAATCTGCAGTGGATGAAAGTCGCTGTAAGACTGGGTGCTGTTTCACTGTGTATACACACCACCCTGTAAGGCCGGGCCGCATGGACTGAAGTAAGATTTGGTTGGGGTGGATCAGATTCAGGGCTGGGTTTCTAAACTGGAGACCAAGTTGGAACTTAAATGAAACCTCTGAGTGGGGACCAGGCCAATACAGTGAGAGCCAGGGTGAGGCTGTGGGTTCAAAGCAGCCACACGAGTTAAAACCCAGGAAGAAGGTGAGGAGGGAAGGACCAGGGTGAGGGTGGAGGATGGCCCACCCAGGGTCAGGAGCGCTGAGAGGCTGAGCGAAACGAACTAGCCACCGGGTGGAAACCCAACAGCAACCAAGACCTAAACAAGAAATTCCCCGGGGTCTGTGACACGTCTCTTTGGCAGGAACACAGGCCTGCGTGGCCCGCCCAGGCCCTGCAGTGAAGATCGGGTAATGACCATTTCAAAGCTGGGAATGACAACAGCCACCATTCATCGAGCTCCTGCTGCTGCAGGAAGTGAGAAATGCTTTACTTTCCTTATCACGGTTAATAATCTGGGAAGTTCAGGGACAGAGAGGAAAGTAAAGTAAGGAGGTTGTGGTTCCGAGCTGGTTGGATCCAAGCCCGGACGGTTGGCTGCTGAGCTGGGCCTGCTCGTAACCACTGTGGCGCCTGCCTGTCGTGCTGAGCTGCAACCGACGGCTCACGCGGAAAAAGCCTAGTCCCCTGGGCTCGTTCAGGCGGCAAACCAGGGCCACGATACTTTTAGTTTTTAAGTAACATTAGACTAGACACTTGGTTCCCAAGCCTGGCTGTACCTCAGGGTCACTAGGGTGCTCATGGGTTTCACCCCCAAACAATTTTGAGCCCCATGATTTTATGACCTGTTCTAAACAATATATGGGAAATATTTTAATAACACATTGTCAATAAAAAACAAAATCTGTTCTCGTATTGACGGGTGTCGCTGTTTCACGCTGGGTCCCTGGTTCCCTGGAGGTACACGCGCAGCAGGGAGGAACGAGGTCTGTTCCTTCGGCTCCAACCCTGGGCTCGGTCTCCTGTGCTGGGTCCTGCTGGTGCTGCACCTTCTGTAAAAGAACGTGGCCTAGAGCCTGAAATCTGCAGATGAGCCGTCCTCAAGGCTCCGCCCTTAAGGGTATGTCGACTGAAATAAACGCACAACCTTAAAATTGAGGGTTATGTTTTGTTTGGCGGGAGGACTCGAGCCGGGATGACAGCCCCTCAGATGGCTCTAGGGGGCTGCTCCCAAGAGGTAGGGGAGGAGCTGGGATATACAGGAGCTTTACAGCAAAGACCAGGTAGTTGGAACAATAAAAGATTGCTTGTTATCTAAAGAAAGCCAGGCATCTCAAGTTAAAGAATTTAGCGCGGTTCTATGTATGGGAGGAAGCAAACATTTGGGCTCACTGAATTCATTCCTTTGACAAGCACCTGGCTATCTAGGGCCAGTGTCCTGTCCTTTCTTATTCTGAGTCTGCTCAGAGGGCACCATTGTGAGTGGCTGCAGAGGCCGGGCTGCAGGCCTGTCCTCACTGGGGGGTGGTGGCAGCCGCTGATGACTTGGTTTCAGCATTCTTTGTGTACTGATATGGTTGCAGTATTTTCATTCACAAGTAGAACACTTTTCCATTCATATAGAGATTAAAAAGTTGCAGAACAGAGAATAGCATGTGTCTTCTTGGGGGTTTACAGGGACATCGTGACCTGACCCACATGGACAGCTGCAAGAACCAAGGATTCTGACACCAAGAAGTTTGCAACAACCAACCACTCCCCCCTTTTAGTATAAAAGGAACCTGAATTCTGACTTGGGGAAGATGGTTCTCTAGGACATTAGTCCTCCATCTTCTCTCTCTGCCGGCTTTCCAAATAAAGTCGCTATTCCTTGCCCCAACTCTTTATCTTCTAATTTATTGGTCTGTCGTGCGGCGAGCAGAACGAGTTTGGACTCGGTAACAAACACAAGAAGATCCTGAGTCAGGAGCAGCCCATGTTGAGCATCTAGGCTGTGTCAGCTGGAAGGACCTTTCAGTTAATGGGATTTCACTCCAAATTAATCAGAATCAGACCCTTGACAGTATGAACATAACTTGAAGCAGTTTCATGATAACATTGAGCTTTAAAATCAGGAGGAATACAACTAGATAGACCTGTCTACCTCGGTTGTCACTCACAGTTTTGGGGAGGTATCCCCTCTGCTGAGTATCCAGATTTAAAGTCATCTCCTGGAGACAATCATGAAAATCAACGAAGCAAGGGTAAGAAAGGCTCTTTTTATTGACTGTGTCTTCTCTTCAAAGGAAGGAGAGAGGAAATTTGGTTTTTGCTTTTTTAACTTTTATGGAAGAAATGACTTACATACTGGAGCATCAAGAAAAAAAATGGCTTTGGAGATACTTCATCCCCCAAGATAAAAGTCAGTGGGAATTCTCTGAGCACAGAAGAGCAGAGAGAGTTTGTTGGGTAGATCCCAACAGGTGTCTTTACTGACTTCACGTGGTCCAGGTGTGGTGGTTCTCTTGGGAAGAAAACGGTTATTAAAGTTCTGGTTTACCTCCATTTTCTCACTGACCCAATCTATCAGTGCTTCCTTCTTGTTTCATTTAAATGCAGCTCTGCCCTTCTGGCCAGAGTGCGCGTTCACTAAGCTAGTGGCCAAGTGGGTAATTCCTGGCTTAGCCCTTGAACATCTGGTGGCTTTTCAATCTGATGGCATGTAATTACAGCAGAGGCAGCAGGACAATTGGGGATGAAAAGGACGTGTTTAATCTTCCACCATATGTTTCCACTTAACCTCTCTCCCTCACGCCCGCGCACACAGGGAGAACCTCCCAGCTGCTGCTGAAGCCCGCCCTGCGGAGGCTGCCCCCTTCCTGGCATCTCGGCGCTTTCCTCATGAACCCCACAGAAACAGATCCTCTCTTGACTTTCATGCTCAAGTGACTCTTATTCACCCTTCTCAATATCCCTTGCATTTCATGCCTGGTTCAGAAGTTCCTTGCTTGAATCAGTATGATCATGATCCAGAAACTGAAGAGTCTTACAATCAACTAAGCTTCGCTGCGCAAATTACCTGTTCTTTCTTCCTTACAGTGGCTGATACATCCTGCGTAGCCAGACCTGGTTCCCACCCTTTGCGGAAGTCTTCACGGGCATCGAGCGGGCGGATGCGCGTTAGGAGGCTCTCAGAGTCAGACACAAGCCGTAGTTTCTCAGGCTGAGGGTGTTGGAGGTATGTTGTCGGAGGCGCGACGCTCCTGCCAGGATGAAAGCTGGGGGATGCCCACAGGCTGTTAGGCACAAGATGTCCTGCTAGGCACCAAGATTTCACAGGCATCTGAATCATCTTCGCATAATCATTCTTGGCACATGGTGGGTGCTTAAAGATGGCGATCACTGTAGGGGTATGAAGAGCATGAAATGGCCAAAATGTAAACCACTGGTTAAGGGGGGCGGAAAAAGAAGTTAAGGGAATGTTAGTCAGCAAAGCAGACTCAGCTTCATGTCATCTGACTTTTCCCCCTGTATCACCGTGTGTCCCTGGCACTGGGTCACCCACTAACCAAAGCTGGTCATATTGTCCCTCAAGTAATAAGGAGCAATGACAGCTCTTGCTTATTGCCTGCAGTTCTGGGCTTTGTACAGAACGGAGATGTTGAGAAAACTGAGTAGTGAAGGAAGCATCCACTCAGCTGTCCAGAGACCAGACCGTCACCAGCCTCTCCTCGGGGTTCCTGGGGTCGTGGAGTGAGCGCGGGGACACTGGCCTGAGCAACAGAAGTCACCAGGGTGAGCAGGGGACCCGAGAGCCGGCAGGCAGCCCTGCCTCTAGGCTTGTCTGACAGTCTCTCACCAGGATATGGTTTCTCTTCCAGCTTGTCAGACTCTGCCTGCTGCTCCCATACATGCTCCCACCTGCACTCTTGGAAATTTCTGCCCTGACCCTGGTGGACTGAGTAGTGGCCCCGTGAGATGTCTGCCTCCTGAGCTCTGGTACCTCTGACCATCCCCTTACGTGGCACACTTCACAGAGACGATTAGGTTAAGGGCCCTGAGGTGGGGAGAGTACCCTGGGTTACCTGCTAAGTACCCTTGTAAGAGAGTGGCAGCGGGAGGCTCGACACAGGGAGAGGAGGAGCAGGCCATGCGACCAGGGAGGCTGAAGTTAGAGTGACGCGGCCACAAGCCAGGGAAGGCGGGCAGCCACCAGCAGCTGGAAGAGGGCAAAGACGGATCGTCCCCCAGACACTCCAGAGGGAGCACTGCCCTGCCAGCAGCAGAACTTCAGCCCAGTGATGCCGGGGCCACGCTCCAGCCTCCAGAACTACTAGAACATCAATTTCTGTGGTTGAAAGCCACCAAGGTTTCGGTGATCTGCTACAACAGGGGCAGGAAACTAATAGTCTAACAGGAAGCCGAGGGGTTTAGGCAGGTTTTTTTCTTTCTTTCTATTTAAGTATTACATGTTTTGCTATTTGTTTATTTGATAAAACATGAACTGAGAATCTACCATATGCAGAGTAGGGGCTAGATGCTGGGAAGTGGAGGTGCATAAAATAAATAATACACTGGATCATATTAAACTGCTAATATTCAGCCTTTTTGACCTACAAAGTGGAAGTTTTATAAGTTTCAGTGTAATACTTCCTCACTGAGCTTCTTTGGCAGATTTTACATAAATAGATACAAGTAAAAATATATATTTATGTATATTTAATTAAAGTATAGTTGATTTAAAATATTGTGTTCGTTTCAGGTAAAGTGATTCAGTGATACATATATAAATTTTTTTTTCCGATTATTTTCCATTATAGGTTATTCCAAGGTGGTAGTGAAATACAGTTCCCTGTGCCATAAAGTGAATCTTTGCTGTTTATCTGTTTTATATATAGTGGTGTGTATCTGTTAATCTCATGCTACTGGCTTATTCCCCGCCCCGACACATCTGCTTTCCCCTTAGGTAACCGTAAGTTTGTTTTCTATGTCTGTGAGTCTGTTTCTGTTTTGTAAATAAATTCATTTGTATTATTTTTTAGATTCCATGTATATGTGATATCATATCATATGTAATATTTGTCTTTCTCTGACTGACTGAACGTCACTCCCCTGCCCCGCCCCCTCCCCCAGCCCTATTGCTCTAGTTCTGTGGACAAAGGGGAGGATGGATTAGACTTTGGGGGGCAAGATGCAGTTTGTGACACAGACAAAATAAAGAGGCCTATAACTGAAGTGCAAGGCACTATGAGAGGCCAGGACTTGTCATAGTTTGGGCTCCAGATTGTGGATTAGGCTTTACGTAGGAAGCGCCAGCCACGTAAAGGAAGGCAGGGCTTCAGCTGCACGTGCAGATTTGGCTGCCAGCATCACTGAGGGGCACATTCCTGGGACTCATTTTGCCTTATTTTTGTCATAGTGGCTTTTGAGCAATAGACCACTTACCAAAAGGCTAATGTTCTGGTTTATGATTCTTTTTTTAAATGAATTAACTTTTAACTGAAGTGGAGTTGATTCACAATGATGTGCTAGTTCCTGGTGTACAGATCTGTGGTTCTGTGAGATGTGAAGTTCACCACTTTGAAGGTGATGCCTAAAGGCCAGGGCACCACATCAGTGCAGCCTTTCTGAGCCACACACGTCCCGAGGGGTCATGGCACCACAGTGACTTAGCAGTTCTGGTGTCATGTGCCAACCTCCATAATTTCAGAATCCAACTTTAGAGCTTCATCGTTCTTTCCAGAGACGCTAACTGGGGCGCCCAAAGAGAAGGTCGTGATTAGGATGGGGAGCAAATAAAGACATGACTGTGATCTACGTGACTTGGATGATAATAAATAAGGGAAAACTCCTGCAGCTACATGGCCTATAAGGGGCGTTTTCTTATACAGTGTAACTTTCAGAAAGGGTCTGGTGGTTTATTAACATTTTCAAACAATGCACGGTAGCATAAAGATAACTGCTTTAGGAGGTGACGTGAGAGCCCTCTCTAGGGGAGGCCCCACATTTGCCTGTGCAAGTTTGTAGACGTCCCTCAGGCTGAAAGCTGAGTGTCCAGCACCCAGACTCACCCCGAGCCCAGGACTGAGAATTAGCCTGAGCTGCTGCGCCTGAGGCGGAGGACGGGCGTGCTCGCTGGGCCTCCTGCTTCCCGTGTTTCTCTGGAAGTTCTGCTTCTCTGGAGAAAGCGTGAGAGGATTATGGAGGAAGACTGGTTTAGCAGACGCTCTGTGCTGTATTCAGCCTCAGAGGCACGGGCTCCGTGAACGAGGACTTCTGGCATGCCGTTGTGCTCCTGGGGAGTGAAGACAGGGACATTTCTAGGTTATTTCCTAAGAATCATATGCTAATTTCTCTTCAACTTCATCACTTCTGAGCCCGAGTCTCGTGATTTCAACCTCACCTGGTGCCAGGTAAGCATATTTGCCGTATTTATTTTCGGTGGAGCGGCTCCAACGCTGTCTGACGGATTCCCACGCTAGCCCGGCTTGGCTGAAGCAAACCAACCCCCGACCCCAGCGGCTTGACTCAGGCTTATTTCCTGCTCACGGGAGGCTGCCGGGGCCAGGTGGCCTTCTTGAGTGTTCTCCCCCAAATGCCAGCTGAAGAGCCCAGGTTTCTTTCATCAGTGGCTCTGCCTTTGTATGTGGCATCATGGTTGGGAGAGATGGGCGTGGAAGGTCCCATGAGATGCTTTAGGGGCCAGATGGAAGTGACATTGCACCTGGATTCATTGATCGGAGACCAGTCACATGGTCCCAAGCAAACTGAAAAGGAGGTTGGAAAGTGGAGATTGTCCACGTGCCCAAGAAGGCACACAGGGACTTGGTGTGCAGCTAGCTAGTCTCTGACACTCATAATTAAGGAAGCTTTTATGTCATTGATGTCTGCCAGTCATGCATGTGATTTCCACAGGGTAACATAGGTGATGTTCTTTGGCTCCCCTGTGGCAGAGCTGGGGTCGCTGTATGCATGTGAGCTCATGGCAGGGTCTCCCCGTGGCTGAGTGTGAGGTTCATCTTTATTTGCTACCGCCTCCCCTTATGCCAGCTCCCCCTTCCTCCTCCCTCTCTCACAGCCACTCCAAAGTGTGCATTGCATGTTCTTGGATAGTCATGTATCTTGCAGAACAAGCAATGCAGGACAGGAAGGTTTTGTCTCCACATCTCTTCCAGCTCTTGATAATACTCACCATGTTTGTAAAGTGACCTCTCATTGTGGTTTAATTTGTGTTATTTTAATACCATTTGCACACATCTTTCTATAATTGCTTATTCATGTTTTTTTTTTCTATAGAGTTCCAATTCTCTATAGGACTTTCTTTTTCGTTGATTTACAAGAGTCCTTGTACGTTCTAGATGTTAATATGCTGCTGATTTTGATGTGGCAAACACCTTCTCCTAGTCTGTCATCTCTCTGTAGCTTCTTGGTGTTCGTTACTGAACAAAAGGCTCTAATTTTGATGTAGTCAGATTGATCCACTCACAAAGTACGTCATGGTATATCCTTTTTTGTTTCTTGTTTAAAAAGTCTTGTGCTGATTTTGAGTTGTAACGACGTATTCCTACATCTTTGCAATTCTTTTCAATTTTCAGGCTTTTAAACTGTCTGGAGTTTACAGCTTGGGATGGTATCAGCTTTATTTTCTCCCCAGTAATTCAGTTTCTTGCATGTCATCTACTAAACAGTTCCTTCTTCCCCCCTTGCCTCGCGGTGCTGGCGTGGGACCACCGCCAAGCTCCTGCACGTGGTTCCTTGGTCTCTTTGTCTAAATCTGTCTGAGAACCGTATTGCTTTTATCTCTATTGTTAGTTCGAGTCAAATCCAGCTGATCCTCACCTTTGTTTTTCATTTTCAAAATCAGTTTAGCTATTCATGGATCTTTATTCCTTCATATAAATTTTAGAATTAGCATATGGAAATTATTTTTTAAATCCAGCTGGAATGTTGATTAGGATTGCATTGCAAATACAGATTAATTCAGGAATAATTGGCATATCTACTACATTAACTTGGTTAGTTGGTATACTTGCTATATTAGGTACACCCTTATATAAATCTCTACCAGGAATATGTACAGATCTCCATTTATTCAGGTCATTAATATCTATTAATAATTTAAAATTTTCAGGTAGTGTGTATTCACCCAAGCAATTTTTTTTTAAGCATGGGTATCGGTTGTAACAAAATTTACTTGGAGGCACTCTCTTGTGGGGAGCTCCCGTCTCATCTCACCACAGATGTGTGCAGAAACGTGCCTCTCTCACCCAGAGTCGGCACACTCTGCTGCCACCTCCAACCTCCCTCTTGGATGGACTGCTGCAGAAAGTTTAAAAGGCTTCCTCCAATCAATTAAAATGAATTAACTGCACCCTGGGGATATGATTTAAGACATGAACTCTGCCTGAATGGAAAAATTTCAGTGTGTTTCTAGCCCAACAAGCCTTCAACAGCACGCACACAGCAGGGAGCTGCTGAAACCTCTGTTTTGCTCAAGACATGGGGAAGCTGGTAACGAGGGCTCAGGGCTCCTCCAGCTTCCCCCCCCCCCAGCGTACCTCTGCAGCAGGAAAAGGAGAATTTATACCACTGGTGGGTCTACAAATGCAGCCCAAGATGGTCTGAGGCCAAGTCAGATTTTGTTTTGAAGTCCTGGGTCTTCAATTTTCTTTGAAATTTTAATTCTTCTCCAAACTCTGTTGATTTACAACTTTTTTTCTAGGCAGAGCACAGCGTGAAGTGCAACGGGCTCTCCAAGTCATGCCGCATCTAACCTGTGACGTGGCGGCCCCCCAGCCGCACGGCCCGGGGCCCAGTCTGACGAGAACAGCACTTTACTTTTTCATGACGGTTTATCGGGGACTGTTACCGGCTGAGTTGTGCCCCTTGGAAGTTCATATGTTGAAGCTCAGACTCCTGGTACCTCGGACTGTGACCGTATTTGGAGCTGGAGCCTTTAAAGAAGAAGTTAAATTAAAACGAGGCTGTTAGAAGAGGGCCCGACCCGCCTGGCGGCTGTCCTTCTAAGAAGAGGTTAGGACACACGCGCGCACAGAGGGAGAGCGCGCGAGGGCACAGGGCAAAGACAGCCGTCTGCAAGCCCAGCGCGCGGGCTCGGACAAAGGAGCCCTGCCACTTTGATACTGGACTTCTAGTCGCCAGGGCTGTGAGAAAATTAATCTCTCTTGTTTGAGCCCCTCAACCTGTGGTGTTTTGTAATGGCGGCCTGAGCTGCCTAAAGCAGGGGTGAGCTTGCAGCTTAGATCTTTAAGAAGATAGCTCTTCCATCTAGTTGTTCTTCATCCTTCTTTGGCCCTTCTACAGACCATTGGGTTCTTGATGGGCAATGAAGACCAGAAAGAGGTGAGCATGGGCCAGAGGAGATAGAAGGGAGAATGGGGAATACTGGATGGTTCAGGGTGCACTGGAGTCAGGAACCCTATCTGGAGGTGAAGTGGTGACTTTCTAGAGAATTCTGAGGAAAGAGGGTATGCTGGTCACACCATGATGGATTAGAATGTAGGCATTAGACTCCACATATAAGTGATATCATATGGCATCTGTCTGTCTCTGTCTGACTTACTTCACTTAGTACAATTATCTCTAAGTCCATCCATGTTGCTGCAAATGACATTATTCCATTCTTTTTTATGGCTAAGTAATATTCCGTTGTGTATGTATACCACAACTTCTTTATCCATTCACCTGTTGATGGACATTCAGGCTGTTTCCCTGTCTTGGCTATTGTAAACAGTGCTGCTGTGAACACTGGGGTGCATGTTTATTTTTGAATTCGTTTCCTCCAGATATATGCCCAGGAGTGGGATTGCTGGATCATAGGGTAAGTCTATTTTTAGTTTTTTGAGGAATCTCTATACTGTTTTCCATAGTGGCCACAGCAAAATTACATTCCCAGCAGAAGGTGTGGAGAAAAGGGAACCCTCCTGCACTGTTGGTGGGAATGTAATGTGGACTTTTAGTGATGGCCACTTTGACCAGTGTGAGGTGACACCTCATTGTCATTTTGAGTCACATTTCTCTGATAATTAGTGAACTTATTTACAAAACAGAAACAGACTCACAGACATAGAAAACAAACCATGGTTACCAAAGGGGAAAGGTAGGGAAGGGATAAATTAGGAGTTTGGGATTAGCAGATGCAAACTACTTTATACAGAATAGATCAACAACAAAGTCTTACTGTATAGCACAGAGAATTGTATTCAATAGCTTGTAATAACCTGTAACGAAAAAGATATGAAAAAGAATAAATATGTATAATTGAGTCTCTACACTGTACACCAGAAACTAACACAACATAGTAAATCAACTATACTTTAACAATAAATAAAATAAAAAGGTGTGATGATTATCCTTTAAAAAAAAAAAAGATACAAGGATTAGAATCGTGATGAGGATGGGTGTCTGTCTGGCCAGGGCCTGGTGGTGGACGGGACTCAGAGGCAGCACAACGTGCCGGGGAGGAGGCTGGGGCAGAACCGAGTCGGGGTCACGGCTGAGGTTTGATCCAAGAGCACCCAGCATGAAGGACTGTCGGTGCAGGGAGGTCGGGAAGAGATGGATCCCCTGGCATGAACAAAGCACAAACCCGAGAAGAGTTTGGGTGCAGATGGCTGAGCGCCTGCGCAGCACAGGACCTACGGTCTGGGGGTGGGAGGCCCCCCTGAGCGTGGCTGGGCTCCAAGGCAGAAGCAGCCGGGCCCACGGAGTGCCCGTAGGAAGCTGATAAGGTGCAGAGCAAATTAGGGCGTTGACTCAGTGGCTCATGCTGATTCAGCAACACGTGGGAGGGCTCACCTTGACTCAGATGCGGGGGACGTGCCCGAAGATGGACGGACTTCTTTCCAGTCGCATCAGCAACAAGCTGGAACCCCTCTGGTTCCTTACTGAGGACACAGAGCAGCAGCGCTGGGAGCTGTGGATGGGAGCCAGCCTGCAGGTGCAGGGCCTCAGGCAGGCCATTCGAAGGAGATACTTAGCAGCGGTGTGGGGGTGAACTGCCTGCTGAGAACAAGCTTCATCTTGATATTCTGTGGACGCAGACCCCGCCACTTGGCATATGCAGTCTGTCCACAACAGTGTGGCGGGGGGTGGGTTGGCTGGTGGTGATATTGCAAAACCCAAAGCTGTAAGATTCAAAAACAAACAATTATTCTAGCAGAAAATGAGAGACCAGCTTCGAGTTTTCTTGTTAAAGACTTGTTTCTAAACAGCTGAATAATTACTGTCGTCTATTTAAGATTTCCAGATGGTTTCTACATTTTTCTGCTTTCTTCAAAATTTCTCAGTCTTTTTACACTTGTCTCAAAGATTGCTGTAACATTTCTAATTGGATCATTGCATTTACAACAAACATTTCTGGGAGGCCCGCTCTACTAAACGCTGGTGAATGAGATGCATAAAAAGTCCCACTAACATTTCATGAAGAGAGAGAGGAGGTTGCTGTAGGATTTGATGTTCTTAGGGTTTCTTTTTTATTATCCCCACCACTAAATCAATACTGACAAGTCAAATGCTGATTTGATAAGTTGTCTAAGTCTAGGTAAGATAGCACATTTCATCGTTTTTTTCGTAAAAAAATGGTATTTTCAGTGGACTTCAAAGCACAGAATGGTGACAGTCTGCGCTTTACTGCTTCACGCAAGCACTGTGGCTTTCTCTGTCCGTTTGCAGGGAAATTGAGGCTTTACGGGCTTCTCTCATTGATTTTTCACTCAGCAACAAGCAGACACATCTCAGGTCCTCAGAGTGGCCTCCATTGTCACGATGTTGTCTGTTATCAATATCTGCCAGTGATCTTGCTTTGGGATCCAGCAGAGGACGGAGGGGCCCCCGGGCTGCAGCCCCAGCCCACCGTCCCCGCCTGGCCTCTCGTATCTGACTCCCGGGGCCTGTGCTTGAAGCCCACCTGAGCTCCTTGGTTTTTACGAACAGCCTTGCATCTCCCGTGTTCTCTGAGTTCATAACTACTGGTTACATTTTGTCAAGTCTTTCCTGAAGGTCCTCGTCAAGTGTCTGTTTTCCTCCCTTGGTGTGTTCATGGCATTTTGACTTGTCTTTGGGGGACCGTATTTTCTCCTGGTTTTAAAAAAAAGATAACCCCTTATCTTTTCTAAAAAAAATATCATTTTGGGGGGTTACATGTTAAATTTACAGTTTACAATGAAGGCTGCAGTGAGTGAAGAAATAAACTGAGAGCTGGTTTGATAGTTTATTTTTTCTCCTTTGACATGTAACACCTACAAGGACCCCCCCAATGGCTGTGCGGTGCACGCGCACGCGCACACACACACACAAACACACACACGTACTCTTTCAACAGTGTAAGGCTAGCCTCTCTGCTGATTCTGTAACCTAGTCCCACCTTCTGCAGAAACGAGGACAAACTTGGGTTCTCGGCCTCCGCCTCACCTTAGATGCACAGAGCAGCCTGATTTACTGCAGGGCTCTGGGTAGATCAGCAGTCCCTCTTGCCTGTTCCACTTTTCTACTTCATCTTTTTTTAATTTTTACTTTTGGAAGGAGGTAATTAGGTTTATTTTTATTTTATTTAAAAAATTTTTAATGGAGGTACTGGGCATTGAACCCAGGGCCTCATGCCTGCTAAGCATACACTCTGCCACTGAGCTCTGCCCTCCCTCTCTACTTCATTTTCTTTACACTGCTTTTATCCCTCCCACCTCCTCCTTCCCTCCCCTCCCCTCCTCTCATGAAGCTTCCTTTTCTTCTGGAGAGAAGAAGACGGAGGGAGGGAGAAGCTGGTCTTCCCTCTGTTCACACCCCAGGACCCATTTCCCCTCTATTTAGAACATGGCCTCTTGGGTTCTGGGTTTCATTGTTCGCATTATCTTCTTTGGGTGACTGTGTGGGGTCTGCAACCTCCATGCTTCTCCTGTTCAGAGCATCTCAGCCCTTTTCTCAAATCTCCTTTCCACCCTCTGAACCGTTAATATAATGGGGTTGGACATACTGCGTTTTTCAAAGCCCTTTGTAACTCCATTTTGGGGGTCACCATGAGGCTGTCCTTTACAGCCTGGAGGGAGTGAGGAGGCAGATTGAGAGGAGGGACAGAGACCTGCAGGGAGGGTGGGCACCTTGATCACCAAGGTCTGCCCCAGCCCCTCTGAGGCCTGGCCCTCCTTTCCTCTGCCTCATCCCCCTCCCCACCCAAGGGCCATCCCTGGGTACCGACTGTGACCCCTCGGTGGTCCAGAATATGCTGGTCCAGGGCAAACAGACCACCCCTCAATAGTGGCACACAGAGCATTTAAGTAGATTGGGGGCTACACACACGTTAAATTCGAAAGCATCATTCACTCTTCATTTCACTTGGTCTCACTGGTGCCGTTTGCCCTCTGTGTATGTCGATTAATTTTTATTGTGGTAAAATACACGTAACATAAAATGTGGCGTTTTAACCATTTTCAAGTGCACTGCTCAGTGGCACCAAATGCATTCACGTTGTGCCACCATCACATCCTCCTGTGAATGTCATTCTCCACGTGTACAGTACAGTAAACCATTTCCTGCTTCTGTCAGTCACTGGCGATATTTCTGGAGGTTTAAGTAAAATGGTTCTACAGGAAATAGCTGAAACTGAAGAGAGGTCTTAAGTGGCCGATTCGACGGGCCACTTACGCATCACGACCAGCAGAGGGGGCCGGTGGGCCAAGCCTGGTGGAGCCGCGGCGGTTCCTTCCCCTGCGGCGCTGAACGCAGCGAGGACCCAGCCAGGCGGATGCAGCAGACAAACCAGCATCACCAAACAAGCATCGCGCTGTGTAGGGAACGCTGGGACCAAATGATGGTCGGGTGGGTCACGGAAATTTTGCCCACCACTTTCACAGGTGAGAGAGATCACCAGGGAAGAATGATAATTGTTCCCTCTTTCCCAGAGTCCTTCCTTTTTTGATTGGGGACAGTAAACAGCGTTGTTTGGGTTCTGTAACCTAGATGGGCAGTTCTTGGGGACACCCGAGCTGGGGAGAGAGACCTGCAGTGTATTGCCACCGTTGGTGTGAAATTCAGTTTGAGTTGGAGAAAACAAGAAAGTGGGCAGGGGGTGGGGGTGGGGTGGGGGCGGGGTTTTCGCGTACGGGGAATGGTGTGGGCGTGTCTGTGGGTGCTGGAGTCGCCCCTGCTAAATGCTTCTCCGTGACGCCTGCAGCCGCTCTTCACGTTCCTCAGAGAAGACGCAGCTATCACAGCTTCCAGTCTCCGAGTTCCCAATGTGGGTCCAGCTCTGAGTAACAGAAGGCCAGTCCGTTTGCAGGGAGAGTTTATATAGAAAAGCAATGTTCCCTTGTTGACAGGCAGCTGGAACATTTTAAGCAAATCACCCAGAGTTTAGGGAAGAGTTCTTTAGAAAATGAAACCCTGGCACTTAGAGCCACAGATCAAAATGGATGAGTGGTCTCAACAAAGAAATCAGAAAAGACAAGTCAGTTATTTTTAAACCCGATAACCTAGAATTAGCTGAGAGGATCACTCAACTTACACACAGAGACAAAAAAGCAAAATGCAAGCCCAAACCCCTCGGATCCTTCACAAACTTTTACTGAAAATTAACTCATTACCTAACAGATGACATGCTTTCCCCCGTGACCATTCACTACTCTTCATCCAGAGACAAAAATCACAAAAACAAAACAGACCCCAAACACCCAGCAAACACCAAAAACCTTTTCTGAGTTGCTTTTTATCATCCTTTTGTTGAAGTGCATTTCCAGCTCATCTTGCTTCACTATTAGCAAAAATGCACTGAACTTTGGAATTCTCCTTCTTTCCTCTCTGTCTCACTGGAAAATGAAGTTCTTTATGCAAATTATTGCCTTACGTCTGCCCGTCTTGGGTCTGTGTGATGGGGTCGCTGACATTTCTTTGACCTCCTAGTGGAATAATTAGTTGCTCCAGTTACCAAGCAACAGAAAGTCGGACGACCCAGGAGCAGAGAGTCCTGGGCAGATGCCGTGGAAGGTCGGAATCCACTTCCAAAGAGCCTTCGCCAGACGTGGGGGCAGGGAGCTCCTGCCCCAGGGGCTGATGTCCCCAGGTGGCCAGCTCACCCCCACTGTCCTCGGACAGCACACCGACGGGATGCCAGCCTGCCCATCTTGGGCTCATAAGGCATCCCATATGCAGAATTCAGTGAACTCTTCTGCATTTTCAGTTGTTTAATTTATTGTGGTTAAAAAACACACACATAACATGAGCTCTACCTCTTAAAAAAGTTAAGTGTCCAGTACAGTGTTGTTACTGTAAGTGCTACGTGTCCTACTGCGCACCTCTGGAGCTTTTCATCTCTCACAGCAGAAACTTCACATCCATCGAATCGCATCCCCCGTTCCCTCCTGCCCCAGCTCCCGGGAACCAGCACTCTGCTCTCTGCTTCCGTGAGTCGGACCACTTCGCTACCTCGTGCAAGGGGGACTGTACCGTCTGCCTGCTTCTGTGACTGCTTTATTTCACGTAGCATCAGAGCCGCTCGGAGTACGTGGTCCTAGGAGGAGACAGCACCTGTTCACTTCCCCAGCGTTAGAACCTCAATACAATGAAGTGAGGCTGACCCCTCGCACTGGGGGTGGGGGTGTTTCTGATTGGTGGGTTTTGTGAATCAGACCGCGAAACCCCTAAGAGGAAAAAACACAGCATCAGAAGCATTTTCCTTCTGAATTCTGTCTCAGGAACCTACTAATTTCATAATGTGGCCTTTCAAGGATACCCCGGAGCCGGAGCAAAGAGCATGAAGATGCCAGGTTGTGTAAACCCCCAAATGTGTGTGTGTTTAGGCCCCAGACTCCCAGGCCGTAAAGGCTGCGTCCCAGAGCGCCTGCGGGGACCGTGCCTGGCGCTGAGGTTGTGTGATTATGAGGAGCTCCTAATTATCTTTATACTTTCCTGTATTTTTCAAATGTTCTACACTTGACATTATCTTCATTTTAGCAAATATAAACATGAAAGGATGGGTATGTGTGTGTATACGTGTGTATATGTTGTGTGTGTGTGTACAATGTTCAGGGGCTTGAAAACAGGAGTTATTACATGTAAATCTGCTTGTTCCTACAAGGGGAGAAGTAAACAACTCACTTCTGAGCCTCGCCTGGGTGGCTGATGGGAGCCACCCCGAGGGCTTGGATTCAGCAGGGAGGAATCTGTGCTCGGGAACCGCGTGCTTCAGTCACCTTCCCGAGACTTAAGATCCTTCAGCTGCAATGTGTGAAAATGAGAGCCAAGATGCACTGAGCATGTACCATGTTTCAGACCTGCTAAACATTTTCCCCCATTAATTAAAAAATTTTTTTTTATTTTTATACAGTTGCTACCAAATATTGGTTGTATTCAGTGTTGCATGATACAGCCTGAGCCTGTCTTACCCCTGGCAGTCTGCACCTCCCAGTCCCCACCCCTGTCCTGCCCCTCGCCATCCCTCTCCCCACTGGTGCCCACAAATTTGTTCTCTGTATCTGTGGGTCTTCTTTTATGTTACATTCATTAGTTGTTGTATTTTTCAGATTCCACATATAAGAGATCCCATATGGCATTTATCTTTCTCTGTCTGACTTATGTCACCAAACATGACGCCCTCCGAGTCCATCCATGTTGCTGCAAATGGCAAACTTTTGTCCTTTTTTATGGCCAAGTAGTATTCTGTTGTATATCTATGCCACATCTTCTAAATATTTCATCTTCTTCTTTTTTTTTTACATTTTTTTATTGAGTTATAGTCATTTTACAATGTTACGTCAAATTCCAGTGCAGAGCACAATTTTTCAGTTATACATGAACAAACATATATTCATTGTCATGTTTCTTTTTCACTGTGAGCTACCACAAGATCTTGTATATATTTCCCTGTGCTACACAGTATAATCTTGTTTATCTGTTCTGCATATGCCTGTCAGCATCTACAAATTCTGAAATCCCAGTCTTCTAAATATTTCATCTTCTAAACAATTAATTTTACACCAGGCCTGAGAGGATGGTTCTGTTAACACCCTAGACTTCCACTGCTGAGACAGAGGCACAGAGCATCAGGTGCCCTGAGGAAGCTGCCCAGGGCCCTTGCTCCCACCCACCAGGCCGTCCTGCCCCTCAGGATGGAGTGGCAGGAAACAGGGCACCCCGCAGGGATGTGTAAAACTTGCAAAATAGATGGCACTGGGAGGTCTCTAGAGAACTGGATATCAGAATTAGTTATTTAAAATTTTGATTCTTGTAGCAGAGCCCCCATTCTTGGTATTTGGCAGGCCCGGGGTGAGAAAGCTGCCTTCTTGTGGGATCTGGTTGGATTTATAAGGCTGGCAGATTCTACGGAGACAGTGATTACCTGAACTGGATCTCTTTCAGGGATCACCTCTTGTTCCCGTGGCATGGACTTGGCCTGTGACGATGGCAGTGACAAGGGCCCACCCCCAGGCCATGGGAGAAAGCCTGAAAAAGGCTCAGAGCCGGGGACGTGATTGTGGGAAGGACTCTGAGATTCCCCTTCCCTCTGTGGTCTCCTTAAGGGCGAAGTGCTGATGCTATGTTGGAGCTAAGGTTTAGCGCATGTGTCCCCAGAGCAGGTAACGTAGTGACTGATCTACATCCACATTTAAGAGGGTGGCTGTCTCACTCAGCTTAGGCTGGGTGGCTTATAAACAACAAATTTATTTCTCACAGTTCTGGACGCTGGGAGTCTGAGGTCAGGGTACCAGGATGCTGGGAGTTAAGGGAAACTCTTACTGGTTTACAGATGGCCAGCTTCTTCCTGTGTCCTTACACGGTGGAGGGAGAGCAAAACTCTCAGTTTTCTGGCCTCTTCTTACAAGGCCACTACCCCATTCATGAGGGCCCCACCCTTATGACCTCATGACCTCCCAATAGCCCCACCTCCTAATACCATCACATTGGGATGCAGGTTTCAACAAATGCACTTAGAGGGAACAAAAAGATTCAGGCCATAGCAGTGACTGATAAAAAATCCTCCCAGACACTAAGTTTGGCAGAGAAACCTTGTGTTGATGACTTTAACTAGCAGTTACTCTAGAATAGGAAAGTCAACTTTGTTTCTGTCTGACGTGGACACACACAGACACACAGAACTTACAGTCTTGGGACCTTCAAAAATGGTGGCTAACTGACTTTGACACACTGCGTTTTAAGCAGCAGCATGACATAAATATTGGTCAAGACAAAGCAACAGAGTAGAAAGAAGAGAGTTCTGAAAGAGGCTCCTGGAATCCTGAGTTCTAGCTACTGCTGGTCACTGCGTGTCTCTGAACGACTACAACTCTACGAGGTTTCTTACCACGAAATTCAAACTAATTCTGACAGCTTTGTTCTCTTGAGTATCATACACAGAAAAACAAGACCACTCTGTCGCTATTCTTCTCTTTATTGATTGTGCAAAGCCCTCTGGCTCAGATGTCTGCACTCATGTATTCAGTCAACAAACATTTACTGAAATATAAAGAGGAATCAAAAGCTACTTCTCTGCCCTCAAGGATCTCACAACCCAGTAGAGATGCCAGAGCTCTGGGAACAATATGTGTGTGTGTGTGTGTGTGTAAGGTAAGAGAGTAAGAGGCAACTTGGGTCAGGGTGTAACAGAACCATTTTTGGACTAAATGCATTTCTCCATGGTTTTGGAGCTGGCCTGGCTGTGCCAGAGCTGAATAAAAATAAGGTTTAAATTACGTGCAATTAGAAATTTCCCTTTTCCCCCTTCATCTGGTTTTGCTCGTCTCTAATCTCATTTCTTACTCTCATGCCCACCACCCAGGCTGGCGGCAACTTGGCAGAACATTGTCCATAAAATTAAATTCACAAAGGCCTTGGCAGTTAGTTCAGAATCCAGCCCCAGTGTAGATGCGACCCCGGGCTGCAGCCATCTGGTAGACCTGGTAACGTGAGCAGGGAGCAGAGTGACCCTTGGTAAGCCGGACTTTTGAACCCTGTCTGGCAGGGTGGGGGCTGGCAGGAGCCTAGCTGATGTGCAGAGGAACTCTGGGGAAACCTTCCATTTGCTTTTTATGCAACCATAATCCCAAGTCTTCAGTAAAGAAGTCCTGGTGAAAGATCCTGACCTTTTTAAACACTCAGCACTAAGGAGCCCAGGAGCCCTATTGCCATGGCCTCTTCACTCTGCCAGTTTTCTTAGGGCTTAAAGATCCTCATCCCCCGTCTACCTCCCCGCCCTCCCTCCCCCCGCCCCCCTTTTTCCTCCAGCTGAATAATTCGGGTTGTGTAAAATAGAGTTACAAAGGGGCATTGTTTTGAGCCTTTTGCTGGGTTGGCTACATAACAGGCCCTTTAATTCCCAAGAAAATTGCTTGTTCTGTGCAAAATATACTGTACCATTCACTTCTCAACCTAGCCATTTCTATTCTGACACAGCCTCCTTTCAAACACGACGCACAGTATGTAAATGCAAGCCAACAACCCGAAACTCTTTTCTAAAAGGGAGGCTGCTAAGATTTTTCTTTGAAGATTGTCCCCTTCTTTTAGACAGGAAATCACTGTCAACTTTCTTGCCACCTGGCAGTAGTTACTGAGCTTTTCCTCTCTTTTTTTTTTTTTGAAAGGAAATATTGTGCCAGGGACCACTTCTAGAAACACGTCTATATTTAAAAGTCATCACCTTCAAAAATTGACATCAACAGTCACTGACGGCACTGTAGGCACAGCGAGGAGCTGGAGCTCAGGGTAAACATCTTTTCAGTGAACGTGAACTTGCACCTCTTGGTCTATTTCAGAGTGCTTTTGCTCAGTGTAATTACGATGGTTTCCAAAGGAGTGTCTGTGCAATTACCACGGAGTTTATTTCACGGTAACTATGCAATTAACTTGTCCCACTTCTCTACATGGAAAATACTATAATTCTAATACAAATGGGTTGGGTGCTAGTTTTCTCAACCGTACTTTTAAAATATCTGTATTTTAAATGTTTTCTTCATTTTCTCCCTTCTCCTTCTTCAAATAACGTATTTGGTTTAGTTATTTTTTTTTTTGCTTTTTTAAACCCAAGAAAGGCAAAATTGCTAAAATTTTACTGGACAGCCTCAAATTATCAAGAAAGCTTTGGAGGACATAGAAAATAGCAATGGGAGTTAAATGACCCACACAAACGAATGCTGGGTGAGCGTCCTTAGAGAAACTGTTGAGAGCTGATGGGAATCAGGTCATGAGCCCAGATGAAACCAGATATTCTTTATTTTTTAACTTTTTTTCTGTTGAGTTAAAGTCATTTTACAATGTTGTGTCAAATTCCAGTGTAGAGCACAATTTTTCAGTTATACATGAACATACATGTATTCATTGTCACATGTTTTTTCGCTGTGAGCTACCACAAGATCTTGTATATATTTCCCCACACTATACAGTATAATCTTGTTTATATATTCTACATATGCCTGTCAGTATCTACAAATTTTGAACTCCTAGTCTGTCCCTTCCCACCCCTTTCCCCCTTGGCAGCCATAAGTTTGTATTTTATGTCTATGAATTTGTTTGTTTTGTATTTATGTCCTTTTTTTTTTGTTTAGATTCCACGTGAGCGATCTTATATGGTATTTTGCTTTTTCTTTCTAGCTTACTTCACTTAGAATGACATTTTCCAGGGACATCCATGTTGCTGCAAATGGCGTTATGTTGTCATTTTTATGGCTAAATACTATTCCATTGTATAAATATACAGATGACTGGATAAAGAAGATATGTTATATTTATACAATGGTATATTTATACAATGAAAACGGATGTTCTTGTCTTTACTTCTCATTGTGTTTGAATTAACTGTGGGAGGGAGTGGCTTGACTTGGGCCCTTTGTGTTTTCTGCTGTGAAACTGAGGGTGGCATTTGGAGAACTTCCCAGGGGACATCCCCTCCTGTTGTTTAAGGCACAGGTTGGGAGGTGGAACTGAGCACTAATAAGAGGCTTTGAAAAGGGAAAGTAACCTCAGTGCTAACTACAACCTGAAGGAAGGTGGGAAGTGTTGAATCATAGATTTTTTTGGAAAATAATTTTGCTTGCTCCTGACTGTGCGACCAGCTGGGGTGGTATTTCTATGACCCATTGAGACGATGGGTGAATTCATTTCTAAAAGCAAATCAACTAACCTGTCAAACCACAGGCCCCATGGAAAGCCATAGACGTAAGCTTTACTCATCTAATCTCATAAACCCATCTGTTCGTCCATCTTTGCAAACATCCAGTGTATATGGACTGCCCAGGCCCTGGGGTAAAGAGGTTATGCTGCCTGCCCTGGGGGACCTAACAGCCCAGTGTGGGAGGCAGTAGGGGGGACACTGACTGCTGTGATGGAGAAGCAGATGTGCTGTGGGAACAACTCACTCATCCTATGAATGTTCTCCTAACGCCCTGAGCATCTCCTATGTGCCGGGCGTTGAGACTCAACGGAGAATGGGGCCCCTAAGATCCCACCTTCATGGTGCTTCCATTCTAGCAGGGAGACAGAAAGTAGACAGGTCGGCCCTTACCATGGGCATCGGTGTCAGGCAATGACTTGTTCAGCACGGGGTGGAGGAGGGGACGGGGAAGGGAAGGGCTGTGCTGGCTCAGGAGTGAGGGGCGGCGTCTCTAAGAAAGTGACATGTGAACAGAGACAAGAAAGTCAGGGCATGAAACTCGGGACGGCCCAAAGGTGGCACCAGCAAGCGCCAAAGCGCAAAGGGAGATTCTGCTTAAGGAAGTGGGAGGCTGGAGAGACATGAGGCAGGGTGGGGTCCGGTGGGAATGAGGCCCAGGAGAGGCTGAGTGGGGGCAGGGGTGGGGCCACGCAAACTTCACAGGAGCTTGGGTTTTTCTTTTTACTATTTATTTGTTTGTTTTGGGGTGGGATGGAAAGTCGTGGGAAAATTTTGTGCAGGAGAAAGACAAGATCTGATTTTTTATTTTCCTTAAAGAAAAGCACTGCTCTGCCTCCCACACTGAAATGAGACCACTGAGGGAGCAAGAGAGGAAGTCAGTGCCCTACAGAGCCTTCCGGGCGCAGGATGGTGGAGGCTGCAGGTGACGGGTGGGGAGACGTCTGTACGAAGTACAGAGAAGCTTCCGGGCCTGTTGTGAGTCTCCAGCCTCACTGCTGAGTTGGATGTGTGGAGCAGAGGATGAGAGGAGGCCAAGGTAGATTGAACAACCAGAAGATCAAAGTTGTTGAAGTGGGGAGGACTTTGGGAGTAGCAGGGCTCGAGCTGAGCGGCCCAGGTCCATCCTTGGGCATGCGTGTTCCAGATGTCTCTTTGTCATTGAAGTGGAGATACTGAACAGGCAGCTAGGTACATGAGTCTAGAGTTAGGGAGCGGTTTAAGCTGGGACTGTACATTGGGGAACTGTTGGCTTGCAGGAGGTGCTGAGAGCAGCGAGACTCGATAAGCTCATTAAAAGAGTAAGTGTAAGGATAGACGTGGTCCGGGGACTAAGCCTGGAGCACCTGACACTGAGATGCTAGGAGGGAAGGAGGGGCAGGGATCAGCTGGTGAGGCTAGGAAGTGCAGACAGGGACAGAGAAGGAACACTAGAAGGGCCTGAAGTCCAGGAAGGCAGGTGAAGGATGTGTTCAGAAAGGATGGGGTGATCACCAATGTCACATGCACTGAGAGGTCAAGGAGGATGGAGGAGACGCCCACGAGGCTTGGCAAGACGGATGTCACCGTCACTCCTGACAATTGTGAACCTGAGCAGAGTGGGTCCAGTGGAGCGGGAGGTGAGGAAGTGGAGGCAGCCAGCATAGACGACTGTTTTGGGGAGTTTTGCTATAAAGAGAAGGAGAGATATGAGGGGGTAGATGAAGGTGAGTGTGAGGCCAAAGGAGACATTATAAAGAAAAGAGACATTATATCACATGTGTGGGTTAAAAAAGCGATTCCATAGAGAAGAAAAGACTTGACGGGGGACCAAAGTGAGGAGATGACCTGCAGCAGAGGTGAGAGGGAGGGGGCAGAGGCCAACACAGGGGTGAGGAGGAACGGCTGTACCAGGACGGAAGGCAGTGTGCGTGGGTGCAGAGGCAGGGCGGCGGGGCTGAGGGGGGAGAAGGGAGCAGGAGAAAGTCCAGAGAGGCAGGTAACTCGAGACTCACTCGGAGTCTCCAGCTGAGCTGTCCTAGGACCGGGGTCTCCTGATTCCAGCTGACACCCCTATTTCAAGGCTCTCACCTCCAGTTCTGACTTTGAATTAGCCTCCACCTCCAGATGCATACTTTGTCTTTGACAGACAATGTTTCCTTCTGGACTGGCCCTTTTTCGGTAGGCAGAACAATAGATTCCCAGAATGTCTACATCCCACTTTCTGAAACCTGTGGATATGTTACTTTATAGGACAAAAGGGACTTTACAGATTCCATTAGGGTTTTAAGATGGGGAGGTTATCCTGGATCTTGCGGGTGGGCAGACACAGGGTCCTTATAAGAGGGACGCAGGAGGGTCAGAGTCAGAAAAGGGGACGTGACAATGGAAACAGAGGTGGGAGGGTCACACTTTGAAGATGGAGGGAGGTGGCTGCAAACCAAGGAATGTGGGCAGACAAGCTGGAAGAGGCACGGAAATGGATTCTCCCCTAGAGGTTCCAGAAGGAATGCAGCCCTGCTGAAACCTTGATTTTAGTCTCGTCAGGCTCATTTCAGATTTCTGACCTCCAGGACAGTAAGATGACTGATGTTGTTTTAAGCCACTAAGTTGGTGGTCACCTGTCACAAGAACTAACACAACTTCTATGAGAATTTGTCAGGTCTGAGATCTAGTTTTTTGAAGACCAGTTCCCACTCATCTGGTACACTCTGTGGAAACGTAAAATCTTGGTGACAGCACTGGGCTGCAAATTGTGGCTCCTCTTTTGGAGATGAGGACGGGCTGGTGAGAGCAATTGTGGGCGGACGGTGACTTTGGCCGCCGTCATGTTGGAGGCCAGTCATCCCACCGGCGCTGCCACACGGGCCCCGCCTGCCGTGTCTGCTGTGCCAGTGCGCACGGTAAAATGAGTCACTTCAATAAGCATTGTGGCCGGGACCAGGGGGAAGGGATGGCCTCAGCTCTGTGCCCTGACCTGTGCCCCAGTGGCTAAGGCACTGATCCACCCCATCCACCTGCCCCTTTTCCCAAACAGAAGGTTTGTGGGGCCCATGGGGCTGCCTTCAGAGTAAGATGGGCCAGAGGCCTTCCCCATCATCTCACTGGGATTTACAACATTTCTTCTATTTATCATGCTGGGATTTCTGCAAGGGAACCCCAAGAAGGCTGCCATCGTGTGGCTTTTCATCATGCAGTTGTTCTTAAACTAGGGTGAGCTGTTCATTGCCATCCTTCCCTAATGTTAGTGTGTTTGTTTTCTCCCTGTGGACCCTTGGACGGTTCTGTGATGGGTGAGATTTCAGACGTCAGAGATAGACATACACTGTGATAATCAAAGAGCGTTAACCAGTGGGCTGTGGAGTCAATGGAACGTTTCCCGTAACACTCGAGGTGGGGGTTTTCCTTGTCTCCTTCACTAACTCTCCATTCCCCATGCTTCTTCCCTTTGTGGTTAGAAACAGAGGGAAACGGTAGCATTCCATGGCCTGTCACTCATAAGTCAGGCGCGAAGTCGTGGTCCTAGAGGGGTCGTTGAAGTTTCGTCCCATCACAGCTCTGCGGTGGGAAGGTCAGCCCGTCACCAGGCTTTGGTAAATATTGCAGAATGAGGTATGTTCACCATCCGCACTGGAACTTAAAAGTGCTCCAGTGAGCCAATAAATTAAAGAGCAAAGGAAAAAATAACCAAAATATGAATACAAGAGGGCAGAAGGTGCCCGCAGCCTCCGTGGGAAGCTCAGAGTTGGGCGCCTTCACCGCAAAGGAAGGAGGCAGAGACTCCGGTCAGTGAAACCCGTGCCCTCACCTTCGGTGCGGGAAGGGCGCCAGGGCCCCTGGTTGGAGTCACTGAGGACGGGGCGTTTGAGAGCTGCAGCCTCCTCTGGCTGAGCACGGGAGCCCCGGAAGAGGGAGGGGTGGCCTCTGAGCATGGCCCTGGTGGGCAGCCCCGCGGGGGGAGGCAGGAGGCGACGTGCAGCAGGAGGACGGGGCACAGAGTAGCCTCTGCAGCAAGCCCGTCCCTGTCGGGGGACAAGCTCTGGCATCTCTAGTGAGCCTGGGTTAGACTCCCTCCACTGCCACCCCCGGAGGGGCGCTGCTCTCTGCCTCTGGGCCTCCACGTGCTCCTCTTGTGCTTTCCGGGATCTGTGCTTGCATGTCGCTCATTTTAAGAGCTGGGTCAGTGTGTCATTTATCCTACTCCCCAGGGTGGTATCCCAGCCTGGCTCATAGTTGACGCTCAGTAAATGCTGGATGCATGAATAAGGGGGGACGTCTAATCCGGGGGGGTGGCAAAATATGCCCTTTGGACCAAATCTGACCCCTAGCCTGCTCTTGTAAATAAATTTTTGTTGGACCACAGCTACACTCACTCGCCTGCATTTCGCCTACAGTACCCTCCAAAGGCTGCCATTCTGTCACCCAGAAAGCCTAAAGCATTTTCGCTCCGGTCCTGTACATTAAATGTTCGGGTCACGTACTCTAAGGCAATTGCATCTGCTGGTGGTGATTGTTTCTTAGAGCAAATTATCATGACATATTGAGAATCTTTTGGAAGTTTCCTAATTTACCCCTTGAAATTATTGGAGACAGCCCAAGCCAAATAAATTCAGGGTTGAGAATTAATACAAATTGTTCCCTTTGCTCAGGACCAGACTGTTCTTGGACTCTGAAGGATTTCCTGCCCCTCAAATTCTGGGGAGGGCTCAGCAGGGCTAGAATTAAGCAGGAAATACTGAAAACAGCTTTCTGATCTCAAATTATGTCTTGGTTCACTTGTGCATACTACCTAAAATTTCATCCAGCACCTCTGTGGATATGAAGAACGTGATTGCTTTATATTTTATTTTTCAATCAAACTTCCCTCTTCACTCTGATCTGAGATTGGTGATGATGATGAAATAGATGCTTTGAGAAGGTGCACAAGTGTGGTCCTTGGGGGTGGTGAGGAGTGTTGTGGAAAATGAGGAATGCAGCAGGGTCAGTTTGGAGTTGGGACCATTTGGAGGAAGAAAGTTCTAGGTGGCTTCTTAGAGCTGAGACTTTAAGGGAGGAGAGGGCAGCAGTCTCTGGGTGCCTGGAGATTTAGGAAGAGGCACATAGAGGAGGGTAGCAGGTGTGTGTGGCGGGGTGTGACACCAGACACATTTCTCCCCTTCTGGTGTGTGCCCTGTGTCACCTGCTGCAAACAGGACCTTCACATCAACTGGGCAAATACTTGCAATCCAGTGGTCCCCAGCGGAGGGCAGTACTGCCCCCTAGGGCACGTTTAGTAACGTCTGGAAACATTTTTGGTTGTCAGATCTGGCAGGGATGGGCACTGTTGTCTAGTGAGCAGAGGCCGGGATGCTGCTAGTACCCCACAACACACAGGAGAGCCCCTCCGCCGACAAGCCCTCTGCGCACAGACACAGCAAAAAGTCATCTGGCTCCATATGTCAGTGGTGCTGAGGTTGAAGAAACCCGGATCCAGACCTTGGCATGCTCACACGCGTCCTTTGTCATGATGAAAGATGTTTGGAGAGAAACTGGGCATGGAAAGGTACCTGCTTGGCTGGGGCCTCGTACGAATTTTTGCCTAGGAGATTGCGAAGCAATTAGATGGGGCATCTACATTCTGTTTGGGAAGAATAGGAAGAATTATCTTGTCATCACAGGCCAATTATCCTGTGAATATTTTGGCAGCACGTTATGTTTTGCTGTGTAATTGCAATTAACATGTAAGTGATCCTGTGCTTCTGGTGTGTGTCATCCCTGCTCGGAAAAACCCATGACTAACGCTGAGGTGACAGCTGCACGTGTGTGACCTGTGACTAAAGGGGAGGCGGCACAGGATCCGCTGCATGGCTGGCTTCTCTCCTGGCCCCAAGCTCTCATACAGTCATGTTTTCAGATGAATTTTAGGTAGCAATGTACAAGGGGGCTTGAAAAGCAGCAGTAAATTATCCACGTTGAGAATGGTCTTGCGAAAGTGTGAATATGTGATTTTTCCTTCTTGGAAGCACTTTCAGGTCCAATACTGATTTTTTGTAAAGGCCAGTACGTTCTTGGCGGCAGAGAATATCAACAGAGTACAGCTCTCTGCCCACTCCTTTAAATGTTCCAATCTGGATTAATTCTTTTTTAACAAATGTAGCTGTCATTTTTCTATTAGTTCTTGGGGGTGTACGTTTTTCTGTAGTACTTAACTCTGATAGAGTTCCCACCGTTGTGTGCATTTGAGTATCTACCAAAATAATAATCGATGCTCTGAGCTTTCCATAGTGATTTGCTAATTTTCTTCAATGAGTAAATTTTCTGAAGATGTTTTGTTTTTGAATTGAATTCCTTTTCTTCTCTGTAGCCATCTGCAGCAGCAACATGGGGACGTTAGAGAATGTGGGTGTTGAGCGGGGCTTTGGCCAGACCCTGGCATGCTGCTGACTCTCAGCGGAGTGTCCCTGTGAGTGGCTGGCGTGTGTTAAACCCGGTTCCCCCATCTTGCACATAGACTCAGGCTCAGGCAGGTGGGGACACCCCAGCTCTATCGTCCATCCTTCTGGATTCAATAACTCGATTTCATCAGAGCCTGTGGTGCCCTGTGTTTCTTTGTTTTACTCACACTCGGTAAACCTGCATGAGAGCAATGTGTAAACCCTCAGGCAAAGGGGCTGATTTCAGGAATTCCAGCACTCAGATCCTTCCAAGGATGAATCGGTTATGGTCCCCTGGCCGGTATTCCCCAGCCTGGCTTCCCCCCACCCTCAACCAATTAGCGGACGATGACAACAGCATCTTCTAGTTACCCAGTTCACCTGGGTTGGCTTCTGATGCCAGAGGTCTTTACCTCCCCTCTGCAGTCAGCCACCGAGTTGTCTGGTTGCCTTCCCTATTTCTTTATCATGCCTCCTGCGTCTCTGCATTTTCTTTTGGCTCCCACAGCCTCATAACCTAAGTCAGGTCTGGGCTGATGCAATTATCTCATTTCCAGGCCACCACATCCTGGATGCTAGCAGCCAGATTCATCTTCTAAAGCCCAGGCACGCAACACAAGACTCAAGTGACAAGCGTTGTCTTCCCTGAGAATTCTTCATTTACAAAAGGGAAAATCATTATTAATGTTACTATCATTATGAATTTACAGATTGAGTTTTCAAAATCAAATCAGAACTCTGGTCCCACATCAGCTGTGCAGACCCTGCTGTCACTAATCGACTGGTGTTTCTGTGTTTTAAAAAATTTCAAAGCATTCATATATGCATTATCTCCCCCAGCACACTTGAAGAATAATTTGGCCAAAAAGAGTGATTTACACACACTCTTTCAGAAATGTACAGGAAATGTCTACTAGAACTGTCCCAAGCGACATTCATGCATTGTGCGTGAGTTTGAAAATACGGTCTTTGTTATTCACTTTATGCGTAGGCACAGGACCACACTCTGAATCCAACCCCCTTCCCAGGTCCCCTTGTTAGTTTCTGCCACCCATCACGTTTCCCGTATCCTGTCTAATAAGCTCCAGTCCTGCACTCTCTTCTGTACCATCATTTCCTAACGGTGGTCTCTGAGCTGCTGGCTTAATAACCTAGATGATAACACACTTTGTGCAGAAGCGGTGATAATGGCTGCGGACTTGTCATCCACGCTGTGGGTGTTTTCACCTTTAGAAACACAATAACGTATTTCTCATACCGACTCTGAATCCAGCGTGCGGTTTTACTTTCTTCTCAAGCACTGATTTCTTCTTGCCACAACTGCTGTTGCCACCTGTCAAAATGCTCTGGGGAAACCTCTCTGGTTTATTTGGCCCGTGTATTTACAGTCTTTTGCCCGAGCCCCTTGCCTCCCTGTCCTCAGGCTTCGTTACCACTCACTCACCTCATTCAGCACTTGAAACTCTGGCTGTACACATGTTAACCTTTCTGTTTCACAGAAGTGCACGCTCAGTGTGGGATATCGCACATGCAGAGAAAGTGTGACGAAGCAGAGTTGGTTACCAGAAACTCACCATCTTGGAACAACTTTTGCTGACATTTTGCCTGCTTTCATCCAGACTTTTAAAAATACACTTACTCTTATTTTCTTTTAAAAACATAGTTAAGAACAAACAAGAGTAATAATCCTGACAGGCAAAAATAGTGAGCAGAGTATCAGTTCAAATAAATTCTGATCTTTTGTTCAATGGGTATTTTTACCATTACAGGCTTAGAGGGGCCTGGCTTAACATACGTTGAGATGAAGACTATCTTGTTTTTTTCAGTTGCTTGCAAACGGAATGTAGGGTAATATTGCCAACATAATCTTAAAATTAATTGAGACAAATACAGTGTCCAGACGAAGCGAGGTAATCTAGAGCATTTTTGATTGCACACTATCATTTGCAAACCATTTTTGAGCATGTGCTACAATATACATTTATTTGTATATATATTTATTTACTAATCATATACATGTAGCTATAGTAATATATTTTAGTTTTATGTATTATCATTTTTCCATCACATATATACATATACATACATATATATCTAAATACATACATGTAGTTAAAGTAATATATCTTATATTTATGTGTATAAAATATACTATGTTTTGTATTTTAATACATATATATACTATATGTATATAAAGGTATATATACTATACATAAAATATATTACTATAGTTATGTGTATGTAATTAATAGGCACAGCTGTATGATATGTAAGTATGTGTATATGTACTTACATATACTAGGTAAAAATAACACATAAAAGTTGTTATCTGTATTTTTTACATTGTGATGAATCATCTCACTCATCCCTGGGGTGTTTGTGTTGGAAGTCATTGATCTAAAATAGTGTCCTTTGCTCTGGGCATCCCAATATGTAACTCTTACTAGAGACTGTTGCCTGAGATGGCAAGCGGTCTAGGGAACAGTCGCCCGGGGGCAGCTGGGAGACTGGATCTGCTCAGCAACTCTACCAGAGACCTGAGACCCCATGGTCACGCTCATTGTCGGATATCGCAAAAGTAGAGAAAGTGTGACAAAGCAGAGTAAGTCACGGAAAGTGTCCTGGTACCACGGAAAGTGTCAGATCTATCTCCACCCGCCGGCTTTTTACCTCTTCCATGACCATGCCACATGTGCGTGCGATGTGAAATTTATGACCGTAGCCTAGCATTGCCAGAACGAGAGGAGGCTTGGATGGGCGTTCCTGGTGCTAAAAGACCACCTGGAAGCGTTGCATGTCAAAGTGGCTCCAGTTAGCGAACCATCATGTCATGTGTTAACACTCTAGTCATGTGTGATATTTCAAAACCCACATTATCACTTCTGGCAATTTTAAGTGTAGTAAAGATGGAGGAATTGATAGGAAAGACCTTTGATATTATTAAAAGATACGTCTTGAAACCTTAATGCATACCCCAGCTCTCACACGCAATGGCAACACGTAATTTCCCCCATGGAGGTGCATACGGTGGGCTTGCCAGAGACCGAGGCACTGCCGAATGGCCCTCCCAATCCTGAGTATGCTCGGTGCCTGCACCCTTAGCAGGAGCTGCTGCTTCCTGACGCTACCTCTCTTTCCTTGCAGCACCATTGCCAGCACCAGCCAGTGGCTTGCTTTCGTGGCCATTCATTTCTCCAGGAAGAGGAAGAGTTTCATCAGTTCATAAGAGCTACTCACTATGACAGGGAGCAGAGAATCACCTGGGTTTTTGCAAATGGGGATGCTGGGTGGTCAGCAGGCTTATTCCTCAGCCGAATGACTTGTTCCAGCAGGCCAGCTTCCTAGCTGGCATCCAAAGACGGGCCTTTGCAGTCACGAGTCATCCTATGGCATGGACACTGAGGATTGAGAAGGACAATAAACTTCATTCTTCAATGTTGAAGAGCGTGTGTGATCTCTGCTATTTCTCCTTAGTTATCTGGCATCCTGGGGGTGGCTCCAGCCCCCTGAGTAGTCATACAGTAGCTGAGACTTAAGGTACCTTAAATATGATCTTACTACCCATCTCAAGTGGCAGAAGAGGCATTCGGGGCTGGAGGTTGTGATAGTGAGAACCCAACCCTGCAATCCACTAATCCTCTGTTTCCTTCTCTGCACAAAGGCACAGTGGGGAGAAGATTGGAGGTAATTTACATAACATGCCTGGAATTAATGAAACAATCTATGGAGAGAGGACCCCTCCTAAACCAAGGCTGGAATCCAGAGCTGCTGGGTCATCATCCTGCCCATCTGGCCAAGGCTGTGGGCTTGACCTGCGACCACGGGAAATGCTGCTCACACTTCGTAATGACACATGGCGCCATCTTTCTAAATACCAGATTTTCCCATTTCGTTTCTTTCTGCACGGTCAGCCCTAAATTCGGAGGCAATAATGCCACGTGTGAGTTCTGTAAGTTGCTACAAAATTTCCCATCAGTGAGATATGAATGCAAAGTCGCTCTGTAATAAACAAAAAGTATTGTGTATAATTTCCCACTGGTCTTTTTTGTTAATTGGGCTCTTACTCTTGAAGCCTTTAATGCAGAGAATAAATGAATAACTGGCTTTTATACACAGCCTCCTTTCATTATGTTCAAGGGCTCAAAATTGAAAATGAACTATATTTAGATCTTACATTATGATATAAAGGATTGTTTATTGCTGGTAATGCAGGAAGCAAATTGCATTTCGGCTTCTGCCTGGTTTTTCCGTGGAGGCTTGAACGAGCCTCCATTCTTGCTGATTCATTAATTACGGCCCAAAGCGACCTGAGCCAAGTCTGATCATTTTTAAACATGGAACATGGTTCTCAAACATTTCTAGTACAATTCAAGTTCAAATCCTGCTTTTGCCAATCAGGGCGGTGGTCCTTAGATGAACCAAATCAAAACTTTCATATGTGAGCCCCGTTGGAGTAAAAACATAGAAAGTGAGATATTATGTAAAAGGAAGACACAACGTCCTTATGATGGTTTCTGCCCCAAAGACTGGTTTTCTTGTATAGTTTGTTTTATGAGGGGACAGGAATTAGGTTTGTTCATTGATTTCTGTTTGGAGGAGGTCCTGGGGACTAAACCCAGGACCTCTTGTGTGCTGAGCATGCGCCCCGCCACGGAGCTGTACGCCCCCCGCAAAGACTGGCTTTCTGCGCCTTCTCTCCTTCCTCTTCGTTCTCTTCCAAATCCCATCTTCCTCTCCGGTTTTTCTTTTATCTTTCTCTGTTTTCTTGTTCTGATTCATGTTCCGATATCACAACTCTTTTTTGCCTTTTAACGTGGCGGAATATCTAGAGCCTCACCCCACGGATCTTGTACCTCTAGTATCTGATGTGGTGGAAACAGAAACAGCGCACAGAAAACAACTATGAACTCAACAACCTCTTACGGTAAGTTTCATGTAATTCATGACAATGGTTTCTAAATACATTTAAAAGATGTTACATATAAACATGCGAAAAATTGTTCTTTCATCTCATGGGCACTTAAGGGACATCTGATAATACAGTTGCAGCTGCCTGTAGGTTGGGCACCAATGAACTCGTGATACGTAAGTTTTCATTTATTTATTTGTTAACTGTTTACTGGCTGCCAACCAGGTCTTGGGAACCACGGGTAGAGAGATGGACAAGAGGTAATTCTCACCTTCAGGTGGACACATGTGGACTAAAGCGAGGCTGGGAAGTGGGGTGCCTAGGTTGGAGTCCTTCTCCCAGCACTTGGTCGCTTCGTGACACTGGGTAAGTCTGTTCACCTCTTTGTACGTTGTCAGTTTTCTCCCCTATAAAATGGAAATAAGATTAGTAGCCTCCTTCACTGGGTTGTGGCAAGAATTAAATGAGTGACAGTGCATGAAGCATTTGGAAGTGGCAGGCGCCATTATATTTGTATGTGGCGGGAAGGGTGTGGCCACGGGTCCCACCCCACCAGCCAGTGCCTGTGCACCAGGATCTTACCTTTGGCTGAATGTTGGCTCTCAGTTCCGTTCTCTTTAAACAAAATGTGTCCCAAAGGGGCTTAGGGAAGCAGCTGCCAAGGAGGAACAGGAAGTTCAAACATTTACTGGGAAGTTGAGGGGGAGGAGCAGAGTGGGGGACAGCCTCAGCGCCGATGCTGAGCAACTCCTGTGAAGGCAGGGGGTAAGTGGGGAGGATGGGTGGGAGGGGCCTCAGACTCCCCTGTCTCTCTGAGGAGTCCTCACAGGGCCCCAGGGGACCCCAGAGCAGAGACAGCCTGAGGAGGAGTCCTGCGTCATCGGGCAGGAGAGCTCAGCGTTGCCGGAGCAGCGCCGGGGGGCCAGGCGCCAGCTGATGGCTGCAGTGGTCCTGAAGGTGCAGCTGCCAGGGGCCAGCCTCTGAGGGGCTCCTCGTGGCAGTTTCTCCCAGCAGGGAGGTCTGAGCAGCACCTCTCCATGGTGGCTCCCAGGACCCGCAGCCTTCCATCTAAGCACCAGGAACTTTCCTAAGAAGCCTAGGTATATGTCAGGGTGGGGGGCGATGTTTGCCCAGTGCTCCAGTCCCAGCCCCTCTCCAGCACTCCACTGTCTCAGCCACCTGGGCACTTGCTCTGGTCCTAAGCCTCCAGGGTGACTCCTCCTGGTGCCCAAAGTCTCCTGGAACAAGTCTCTCGTGAGCACAGCTCCCTCAGCTCCGGGTCCAGCCCCCTCTGCCCAGTGACTCAAACCTGGCCATTCACTCGGTGCAGGGATGGCCCGCCCCACCTGTTCCTCCTCTCTTCCTCAGTCTCCTCCCCTCCTCAGGTGCCTCTGCGGGAAGCAAGCCTGCGGCCAGCTGCTCTATCCTTTTCCCCCTGCCTCCTGCGCCATGCTGATGGGTCACCAACCCTCAGACAGACACCCAGTGGGGCTCAGCGAAGGTGCCCCAACCATCCAGGGGCCCCGGGCTCCCAGGGAAGGCTTCCCCACAGAGGGAGACCCTTCCCGAAGGATGGAGGGGAGCGGCAGAGGGAGGAAGGTGTGCTCTGGGAGATGGCCTGCAGGGGCCATGGGGCAGACCTTCCTGTGCCTTTGCTTCTCCTTCTGGTGAGCACGTGGCCATCCCCGCCTCGGTTTCTAGGGAACAAGTAAGGCACTTCTGCGGCGGGGACACGCAGCTCGTCAGAGCTGGACAAACGTTTGCAACTCAGAGAACAAAAGGGCCATTTTTGCCGCATCTTTTCTCTCTCCTCTCTGAGGCAGGTGCTGCATTGCATGGTGGGAACGGGCAGGAAAACTCAGCAGCTGTTTTTCTCTAGACCAGCAGTTGCTAGGAGCTCAGTGGTCCTCAGACTTGAGGTGCCTCCAAGTCACTTGGAGGGCTTGTTCAAAATGCAGGTGGCTGGGCCCAATCCAGGATTTCTCATTCAGTGGGTCTGGGGTGGGACCAGCAATACGCCTTCCTAACCAGTGCCCAGGGCAGGCTGTGCCAGGGACCACACTTCGAGAACCGCCATGTACAGCGTGTCCTGGGCCGTCCTGTGGGTGCTGGGTCATCCCACATCCTCCCTCTCTTAGAATACTGCTTCCCTGATGACACCAAAGTGTTCCTGCCGCTTTATGAGGGCTGACAGTTACTGATTCATAAAGAGCCTCTATCACAAAATGGCCAACTATTTGGCTTTTCTGGTCAGTAGAGGCGATTTAATTTTCTTCTTATGTTAAAATAGAACAATGAATGTCTTTATTCTCTTTTGATTTCCCACTTTGTCAAATTTTATTTGCTTCTTAAAACAATCTGGATTGAAGGTGTTGATTGACTGATTCAAACCAACCAATCCTTCCCAGTGCCCCCAGTTTGAAGCCCCCAGTTGCATTCCTCCTCCTTACAACAGGTAACTCCATCAGCTTACTGGTCAAGACACAGGGAGTGAGGTTGGTCAAGTTCACGCTGGCCCGGATAAGAGTCGAAGCCGCGCTTATCTGTGTGGGAGTCCACTGGCACGCCTGAGAAGGTGCAGGCAACGTTCCCTTCTCTCCTCCTCACGTCTCTGAGTCCTGCTGCCATTTCTAGAAGGCACAGCTGCTAACCTGAAGGGTCAGAGCTGTGGTCAGAGGACTATTCTCTGGTTAAGATCCTTCAAGGGAAAAGAAAACAGGGAGCTTTTTGGATTTTATCACAACATCCCACCCCCCAAGGCAGCAATAAGCCCCCTTCCGTTGTTTCAAACGTGAAAGCGAGGTTATTCCTGGAACTTGGTGGGAGCTCTCATTCACAGTTGCTGCTGAGCTGACGCCATGAAATGTTTACCGCGTACCCCGCGACTTTCTGTTCTTCCACACCACCCGGAACGTCCTGTAGAGACGCAGGTACATTTCAGAAGAGAATTATGTGATATAAACCGTTTTGCCTGACTTGGAGCCTTTTCTGTGCCACGTCTTGGTTTCCAAATGAGAGGAAGCAAAGTGGGATGCAGGCATCAACGAGGCCCTGCTGTCGGCCAGGTGTGCCCTGCATTTCAGGAAACTGCCAGCAGGTGGGAGAGGAGCCGTGCGGCTCCCACACGGGGCCGGAGGACGGCTCACAGGACTGAAGGCAGCGTCGCCTGCCCCCCGCCAGAGCAAGCTGCTGTAGGACGCGGCGAGTCACTGCAGCGCGTGAGGGCAGCGTGCTGACTTCACGCGAGCCCTCCGCCTGCAGGCTCACACCCGCCCGCTGCGTTCTTGAAGCCATCTTGCTGCTCCGACTGCCAGGCTCTGACCACTAGCATCAGAGGCACGGCTCGTCCATCCGCAGGCAGGTCCACCCCTGTCCTCTCGCTGTGTCCCCGAGCCTCCCTCTCTCCCACTCAACCTATTTATTCCAGAACAAGCTCTCGTTCTGCTCACCCCGCTTCTGCCCATATTCCATCCTAGGTCGCCTTCATTAGAATTTAAATATCATATACCTGCAAAATAATACAATTGCCTTTAGGAGAGAGGATGGAGCAGCTAAATTCCTCTTTGTACCTGATTTGTGATCCAGTCGAACGGTTACAAAAGGCTGCCGAGCCAGACCAGAAACATTAAGGAAATGCCAGCATAAGCAATTAAAATGCTCCGCGTTGTAGAGCCCCGCCCCCGGGGCGCTGCTCGAGCCTGCGGTCTGTCTGTGGTCCAGTTATCACAGCTCTTCTCAAGAGACTGATACTGTCAGCTGGTCACTGCCGCTCCCTCTGGGCTGCTGCGTAATTGGCCACAGTCTTGCATCCCTGGAGGTTCTTTACTTTTGTAAATGCTAGTATTTGTCTTTTAGGAGCATGTGGTTAAAAGCAGTAGTTTGCTCTTTCACGGAGGTGTGAAATGATTAAAAAAAATTATTACCAAGGGAGGCAGCTCATCCCTCACGCTCAGGAGACATTCCTCCTCCTGTGTCCCTGTTGCGCAGGTTCCCTCCCCCTGCCCCTCCCCTTGTGAGTCTTTGAAAGCGCACGGTGAGCTAGACTTTGCGCAATTAGGATTGTGTGATTGCCTGACTATATGGGCAGAAATCTCTCTTTTTTTTTAACGTCTGTGTGCAGTTAAACTTTATTACTATATTCCTTCGTGGAAGACAAGTTAGGGGTTTACAGCATGTTTGGCTCTGTCAAACAGAGGACCGGTAAGGAAATGGGAACAAATTTTCAATCTGTGACAAGGCCAAGTATTTGGAGGATGTGATTACTTCCTTCTCCCAACACAATTTCTGGAGAAATGCAGGTGGAGAATCATGGTCTCTGCCTTCGCTGCTGCCGCACGCGAGGGCGCTTTGTTGGGACCAGCTTTCTGTCGGTGTCTGTCCATGTGCTGGGGTTTTCCCTTGCATCTTCTCTGTCTGATCTCCTGAGACTCGCACAGCGGGTTGTGAGACCCCAGGACTGCATTTCTGCTCACGCAGACCTCTCTATCTGCATTCTTTTCACCCTTGTTTTCTGATTTTTTTTTTTTTGCTTTATTGCCCATCCATTTCTACATTCTTCAGGTATTTTCTCTAAATCCTTCCATTTCTCCTTCATTTTCTCCATCTGAGGAAGTTTTACTTTAAGGCTTATAGCAAAAGTCACCACGTCCCTGAAGCCCTCTCCTACACCTGCAGGGCAGAACGAATGGCTAATTCTCTACTGGGGCATTTACCTATTAATAACTACTCAAGTCTTCTCTTGAGAAATGGTAGCTTCTTGGGTCAATGAGCTACTTTCTTCGTGGAAATTCCATAGAGCAGAGGCTGAATGACTTCACTTTAAAATAAAAATTAAAAAAGGAGGCAAGAGCATACAATGGAATAAAGACAGTCTCTTCAGCAAATGGTGTTGGGAAAACTAGACAGCAGCATGTAAATCAATGAAGCTAGAACACTCCCTTACACCATATACAAAAATCAACTCAAAATGGATCAAAGACTTAAGCATAAGACAAGATACGATAAACCTCCTAGAAGAAAATATAGGCAAAACATTATCTGACATACATCTCAGCAAGGTTCTCCTAGGACAGTCTACCCAAGCAATAGGAATAAAAGCAAGAATAAACAAATGGGACCTAATGAAACTTACACGCTTCTGCACAGCAAAGGAAACCAGAAGTAAAACAAAACGACAACCTACAGAATGGGAGAACATTTTTGCAAATGAAACTGACAAAGGCTTGATCTCCAGAATATATAAGCAGCTCATATGACTTAATAAGAAAAAAACAAACAACCCAATCCAAAAACGAGCAAAAGACCTAAACAAGCAATTCTCCAAGGAAGAAATACAAATGATCAATAGGCACATGGAAAAATGCTCAATATCACTAATTATCAGAGAAATGCAAATCAAAACTACAGTGACGTATCAACTCACACCAGTCAGAATGGCAATCATTCAAAAATCCACAAATGACAAATGCCGGAGAGGCTAGGGAGAAAAGGGAACCCTCCTACACTGCTGGTGGGAATGCAGTTTGGTGCAGCCGCTGTGGAAAACAGTGTGGAGATTCCTCAAAAGACTAGGACTAGACTTACCATATGACCCAGAAATCCCTCTCCAGGGCATATATCCAGAAGGAACCCTACTTCAAAATGACACCTGCACCCCAATGTTCACAGCAGCACTATTCACAATAGCCAAGACATGGAAACAGCCTAAATGTCCATCAACAGATGACTGGATAAAGAAGAGGTAGTATATTTATACAATGGAATACTACTCAGCCATAAAAACCAACAACATAATGCCATTTGCAGCAGCATGGATGCTACTGGAGGATGTCATTCTAAGTGAAGTAAGCCAGAAGGAGAAAGAAAAATACCATATGAGATCGCTCATATGTGGAATCTAAAAAAAAATAATATTAAGTACAAAACAGAAACAGACTCATAGACATAGAATACAAACTTGTGGTTGCCAAGGGGACGGGGGTGGGAATGGATAGACTGGGATTTCAAACTGTAGAACAGATAAACAAGATTATACTGTGTAGCACAGGGCAATATACACAAGCTCTTGTGGTAGCTCACAGCGAAAAAAATGTGACAGTGAATATATGTATGTTCATGTATAACTGAAAAATTGTGCTCTACACTGGAATTTGACACAACATTGTAAAATGACTATAACTCAATAAAAAAAAGTTTAAAAAAAAAGGACAAGGAAGAAAAAAGGAACTTCAACAGCTACATGAGAGAAATGGACATGACCCCAAAGAAAACAGACCCAGGTAATTACAGGGCTTCACAAGGACCTAGGCTCACAGAGCATGAAGGTGCCTTACACGTGGCACAGTGAGGCCCTGTCTTCTCTTTCACAGGTGAAGGGACTGGGCCAGCAGAGCTTCTCGAAGGCTCCAGGCTTGTTGGTGTACATCCCATCCAGACCCTGCAGCTGTGGACTCTCGGCCAATTGTCTTTCCACTGAGTCCCCTTGAGATGGTCATTGTCAACATGAGGGCCATGGGGCAGTATGGTCTATATCCTCAAGAATTTTACTGCCGCGCCGTGGGGAAATATGCTGACCCGACAGGAGAATGGAGAGGTGTGGGTCTCTGCCGTCTGGGAGAGTGATCGGGAGGTATAAATCTCCAGGCTGTATCTCAGACCCTCGGATCCAGGTAGACGAGTGTGGCACCCAGGCAAAAGTACTTTGGGAAAGCATCGTGGGTGGTTCCTCCATGCAGCCATGGTTGAGAAAGGCTGGACTAGGTAAATGAAGGGAATTGAAGCTCAGGACCGAGGCTGAGGTTGATGGTTTGGTTCAAACTCAGTGAGAGCAGGAGGAGGGAAGAAAGGAGTGGCTACTGACACAGGAGTGGGAAAACCAACCCTTATGGGTGGAAAGAGGAAAAGGGGCTGTTTGGGGGAACTGCAGGAGGGAACAAACCATTAGAGAGGTAGGTGACCAGGGGCAGATGGCAGAATCATGAGCCAGGGCAGGAGACCCAGGGCTTCCATGGTGGATGGTGCCACAGCCGTGTGTGCGAAACCCTAATGTGTGAAGCGTAGACCACCTGGTCCATTCAAACACACCCGTCTTTCCCACCATGTGGCGCGGCTGCCCAGCACCAGCGACAATTACAGTCCTGAGTCATTTGTAAGGAATGACCGTTCCATCCTGTTGATCATGTGCCACTAATTAACTAGAAGACCTCCCGCAAAGAGGTGAATTTTGTTTGATGAAAAACGAGTGGAAGTGTAGCGAGTGAAGTGGAAAACTGAATATTTAAAATTCTGGGTGATACATTGAAGAAAGGAATGTGCCGGGGGCAACGCTTATTAGAGGGAAAAATTCTGGTTGTTGTGAGACAGGCTGGGTAGATACCATTTTTAAGACTGGAAGAATGTCAGGTGGAATAGGTTTCTTTATTGCTCCATTTCTTTTATTCGCTGTAATCCTAGAATCATGGTTACTTGGCTTTTACTCAGCACCTGCTTGGGTTGGGAAAGTCAGAAATGTGTATCTTTCCCTACTTGCCAAAATGTGTGATTTTTACTTTGAACGAGACAAACTCCTTCAAAGACTTTATTCTTCCCTTCCACTGTCCGATGTGATCTCATTCCCTCCCAGCTCCGCTCTTAAATGAAATCATGAGCAACTCAGTGCCTCCTTAGATCTCTGTTGGATGGTAGAAGGCGTTCTGGACAATTTTAGACCCCCAGTCTTGATTCAGTGTTTAAAATACCTGACACAGCCTGGTAGCCCAAACTCCAAACTGTATTCAAAGTTGAAGGTTCTCCCACCTCTGCTGGGGAATGCCTTAGAATAGGGAGCTCTGGGGGGCTGGAGGAGTTGAGACAATCTTTCCTGTTGCCCCTCTGGTCTTCTGTGACCCCCACCCTCCCATCCCACATCCCTGGCCTTGTGCGTGTGTCACCTCAGCCGCATGGCACTCTCCCTGGATGTCATCACATCGTCCTCCCTCTGTGTCTGTGTCCAGGGTTAGAGCTGAAACAGTGCAGTGGGGAGAGGTTAAGAGATGGTTTGGTGCTCCCTGGGCCTCACTCGGGGTCATAGCTAAACCTCCCCTTGAAGGGTCCTCTGACTTTCCTCTGGGACCTCCACGTTCTGATCCTGCCCTGTGGGTGCTCCTCACTCAGGAACCTCTCCCTTCAGCTTCTGCACCCACGGGCCCAGCACGTCTTTCTGTGAGTTTGTCTCACCCCTGTTGGAGGCCCTTTGGGACAGGTCACTTCCAAAGGTGCTGCAACTGACGCTCAGTGCCCCGACTCTACCCCTGGATCCTCGCCGTCTTGGGAATACCCGTGGCCTCATCCCAGGGGGGCGGGATGACAGATGCTCCAGCCTCATCACCCCTCAGGTGGGCAGTCTTTCTGAGGGCCCCCAGCAGGTGCGAGCCCCAGGTGCTTACAAAATAAGCTGTCTGATACGCCCTGCTCACTGGCTTCCTTCCCGAACTTCCTGGCTCTCTTACAGGTACTCCCTGCAATCGCCTCCTGTGTAAGCGCCTGCTTTCAGATCCATGTCGCCGTCACTCCAGGGGGAGGGTCCCTAAGAGGAGACTTGAGGGGAAGCATATCCCACCCTCTTTGACAGAAGTGTAATTGGCTCCCGCGGCGGCCACCACTGTGTGTTCAGCACCAGAGCCCAGATGCAGCCTCTCACCCGCACACCACCCGGTTCCCAGACACTGGGTCATCTGGATCCCTCAGTTCCAAGGGACACGTGATAAGATCTCTGAGAGGCCCCCTGGGAACCCTCCACTGGACGCTGGAGCGGTCAGACAGCACAGCCCCCCACCCCTTCTTCATGGGAGCGAGGTAGAAAAACTACCACAGGTATTGCACAGCCTCTCCCCAAAGAAGTTCTCTGGGGCAGAGTTTTGGGTGAAGAGTGGAAAATGCATTTGCAGCCTCCCTTTCGAGGCCCCATAGGTGCTGGCCCCTCACTTTAGGATGGTGGGGGGGGAATGACACCGCACTGTCGAGCCTCGTCCAGTTCTAACATGCTGTTGCTGACTTCCGTGCTCAGCACTGCAGAGGGACTCTTTACAACACAGAAGGAGGGGCAGAGCACCATGAAGGTGGGGCTTGGCTTGTTCGTACTTGTCTCCTGGGTACCCGTGACATAGCAGGTGCTCCGCAAATGATATTGGTGGAAAGTACAAATGTGTCCTCAGATTGTAGGGGTTAGCCTGGTGCTCAGGGCTGTGCCAGTCAGGGTTCTCCAGAGAAACAGACCGACAGGGGATACTGATCTCTGTCTCTCTCTGTCTGTATCTGTAGGTCTATCTACCTACGGATGTATGCGTCTACCTATTTATCCATCATCTAATCCGTCTGTCTGTTTATCTATCTACCCATCAGTCAATCATCTATCATTAAGAGCTTTATTATAAGAAATTTGCATCTGTGATTATGGAGACTGGCAAGTCCCAAATCTGTAGAGCCAGTATCCCTGATTGAGTCTGAAGGCTGGACACTGCTGTAGAACCAGGAAGGGCCCCTGTTTCGGTCTGGAAGCAGCGAGGCGGGAGACTCCTCTTCCTCGGGGGAAGGTCAGCCTGTGCTTCATGCAGGCCCTCCACTGGTCGGACGAGGCTCACCCACGTGAGGGAGGGCTTCACTCAGGCTCCCGATTCAAATGTGGATCTCACCCAAAAAACACTCTCACAGACACACTCAGAGTAATGTTTGATCAAACATCTGGACAGACCATGATTCAGTCAAACTGACATACAAAATTAACCATCACAACGACCAAATTTTTTTAAAAAAGCAGCAGATTCTAGGATCATAGGCAAATATTTAAAATCCTGACCAAACTTTTGTGCAGGGCCCAGTGATGAGGGGAGAGGCGTGCTACTGTATCCGTCACACTCTCACACTTTCTCACTGAATGATGCCTGTCAGCTGTGGGGTGAGGACTATTATTTCCAATACACTGAGGAGGAAACCAAAGCAAAAGTGAAGGGACTCACCCGAGCCCATGTGGAGGGTGACCTGGGGGCAGGACAGGAAGGAACTTTGCCGTTAGAAAGGAAGAACTTTCGAATAAGGTCGTACTATCTTTACTGAGCAAATGCCACCTGCCGCTGTATCACAGTCTACATGTTGCTTTAGTTCCCTAGGGCGTAACAGATTACCATGAGCTGGATTCCCTAGGCAATAGACATTTATTCTTCTACAGGTCAGGCCAGAAGTGCAACGTCAAGGTGTCGGCAGGGCCACGTTCCCTCTGGAGGCTCCAGGGGAGGAGGCTTCCTGCCTCTGTCTCCCTTGTGGCTGGTGGCAGCTGGCGCTCCTTGGCTTGCGGGTGCGTCACCTCAACCACAGGGCATTCTCCCTGGATGTCTTCACATCCTCCTCCCTCTGTGTCTGTGTCCAAATTTGCCTCTTATAAGGACACCAGTCCTTGGGTTTACTTGGCTCCTCTTGACTCTATTACATCTGCGAAGACTCTATTTCCAAATACAGTCTATTTTCCAAAAGTCTTCTGTGTCACATTCACAGACACCAAAGGGCTAGGACTTCAGCTCTTTGGGGAGAGGCATTTCTGCCCTCTGCACACATTGACGGTCAGTGTTTCCCTGAGCTTTGGATTTGCTGTTGGGGAAGCGGGACAGGAGGCAGCAGCAGGGGGAGGTGCGGAGGCAGTGTGGTTTGAAGCCACAGTGCCAGGAGTCACTGAGCCAGATTTTGGGGAAAAGACTTGGGGCTGCGGGTCCTTTGCCGTTTCCTGGACACTCCCGGGCATCACTGCCGCAGTAACACAGCCACCAGACACGAGCGGGGGCCACGCAAAGCCTTGCCTGCCACTTTACTTTTGTCGGTTTCACAGGTCTCCTCAGATACAGCTCTGAGCGAAATAGCCCTCCACGCGCGATACCAAAATTCTTGTCTGTACATCCACCATTCTAAAAGCTTTCACCATCAGACCTGGGGCTGTTCAAAGAGGAAAATCTAGTGAGTTGAATAAGAATTCTCCAAAATAGGCGAGTCTTGGTTTCCCTAATAGTCTGCCCACCAAGGAACAGAGCTTGTGTCCCGTGTGTGACCCACCAGGCCCATCTCAACTTGGATTCCATCCTTCCGTATCAACCCATCCTAACAAGGTGTTATGTGTCTCCCAGGCCCTGCTCACTGTCCTCCAGACATTTCATGTCATGAGACAAGCACGTGCTGGACAATAATGACATGCTACGAGCAGTGAATACAGAGTTCGCCTCCTTGGTACAAATACACTCAGATGTGTACAGGATCTGGGGTGCCTGAGTTAAGAACACATTGTGGTTAGATCACCTTCATCAAGTTTTTTCTTGTCTAAATTTACTTTGGAAAAGTTTCCTTTAGGAGAAGTACCAGACTTTAAAAATATATTGTCTCAAGGTAAATGTGTTGGAAGGTGTTCAATAATTCAAAATACGGGCTTACGACGGAATCAGGCTTGAAAACTGCACCACCTCCACTTGGCAGCGTCTGCGGACTCCTGCCACGGTGCCTGCAGATGCTGGGGATCAAGATAAACGGGGTGATCGAGCTCCTCAGTGCTTCCGAGGGGCAGGAGGGCGAACAGTTCACCTGTCATGCAGCCGAAGCGGCATAAGAGCCGGGTGACCCTTTAAGGTATTGTCTTTTTGAATAAAGGGTAATTCCCATGAATATGATCTTGCTTTTCTTCATTTTACCCAAATGTGAAAGCTGCTCTGTTTTATTAAACGAGTTTCCATGGAGTCACAGAAACGGTATTTTCTGCTTAGCAGCTTGTGCTCAATATTTAACTTGTCAACAGTACTTCTCAGTTTTGTCAAGTCATTTTTTGAAAAAAATTTGATTGAAGTGTAGTTGACTTACAATGTTGGTTTCAGGTGTACAGCAAAGCAAGTCAGTTATACATATACATACATATATGTGTTTTCCTTGCAGATTCTTTTCCATTATAGGTTCTGGTAAGAAACTCAGTGTAGTTCCCTGAGCTGTCCAGTAGGTCCTTGTTGTTTGTCTACTTTATATACAGTAATGTGTCTGCAAACCCTAACCCTTGATTTATTCCTCCCCGCCCTTTCCCCTTTGGTGACCATAGTTTGTTTTCTATGTTGGTGAGTCTGTTTTTAGTTTGTAAATAGAATTTGTATCTTCTTTTAGATTCCACATATAAGTCATAGCATATAATATTTCTTTCTCTGTCTGACTTACCTCACTCAATACGATAATCTCTCTGTCCGTCCATGTGCCAAGTCATTTTGAAATCCTCAGTAGAGTATATAGTCAGTGCTCTGTATCCATGGCTGTGGCATCCCAGGATATAACCAACCTCAGACTGACAATTATGGGGGAAAAAAAGTTCCAAAAAGCAAAACTTGAATTTGTCCCTTCCTAGCAACTATTTACATAGTATTTACATTGAATTTACAACTATTTGCTCAGCATTTACATTGTATTATTATAAGTAATGCAGAGTTCATTTAAAGTATCCGGGAAGATGTGGGTTGGTTATATGCCAATATAATACCATTTTCTATAAGGGACTTGAGCATCCATGGATTTTAGCATCCTGGGGTCGTGGAACCACTTCCCCGTGGATCCTGAGGGACGACTGTACCAATAGGTAGCTATCAGATGTTTAGAACTATTCTCTGTCACACAGTTTATGGAATTTCAACCTACGTTACGGGAGCTTGGTTGGTTGTCAGTAGCTCTGGAAACAGAATGAAGATGTTTCAAGTGTCTAGTTACAGATCCTTCTCAGCACAAGGATTACCTTGGAAACCACGGTGCTCTGCTCTCAGGAAGGGCCATGCCTATCTGTGGCTGCAGGTGGTTTAGAAAGAGAAACCCTGGAGCGTGTGGCTTTTCCTTTAGCCCAAGTGCAGAGACCTTTTGGAGACGGCTCCCAAGGCATTCACACTGACCTGCACCTGCTCACACGTCGCTGTCTCCAAGCTGGCTGTGCTCACAGGACTGCTGTAGTGTGGACATTGCCCCTGATGTTTTTTTCCCCTAGATTTTGTCCCCAGGTATAAAAATTATCTGTGGCCAGGGAGAAGCTTAAGTGATGTGATGATATGGGGAGGGTCAGCCACAGAAGGGCAGGCTTCTCATGGGGAAGACAAAGATGTGGCAAGAGCTGCCCCTCCCCCAGACGCCTGGTGGAGCCTCAGGGGCGTGGGGCGGGGTCTGGGCTGAGGCGGGATAATGAACGCTCACCTCGTGGTTCACACCTTTCAGAGTAGCGGTGTGACGTTGAACTAATCACACCTTCTCTCCAACGCTCAGCTCACTTATGGGCACAGCAAGGAATGGGAGAAAAACGTCCATCCAGCAGGGTCATCACAAGGATCAGCTGGAGGACAGTAACTCAAGGAATTTGAAAGAGCTCGTAAACGGACGAGGAGTCACAATCACATGTGTCTAGCAAAGCACCTGGTACGTAGTGGGTGCTTTCAAAGAGACTGTGGAGTTAGCTCAGAACGCATAAATGGAAGGAATAAGCAGCCAGTTCCACGCAGGATTCGGTTCTAGGGAGGCGTTCTGCTTGGCAGCACAGGGACAGACACAGAGGACGGTGTCTCTAGGTTCAAGATGTGCTGTTGAAGCAGGGAAGAAAACAGGGCACTTACTTAGCAAGTACTTGTAAGGCGCCTACTATTTTCAGGGCCCTGTGCTGGGTGTGTTGGGAGAGAGGTGAGTTTTGTAAGGCGGGGAAACTGCATTCGGCCAGGCACTCCTTTGCCACCTCTGAGAGGAGGAGGTGGAAATAAGAAAAGGCACGTTTTCCGGTGTATCTGTGTGGGCCGCTCTGTTCTGCTTCTGTCTGTTTGTCTCTCTTGGAACCACAGTGTCCCAGTGAATGAATGTTTGTATAAGTCTTGAAATCTAGTGGAGCAAGCCCCCCGCGTGGATCTTCCACACCGTCCTGGCTGTCCGGGCCCTCTGCACGCCCACGTGCCTTTTAGAGCCATTTTGTCCATTTCAACCACGAGCAAAAAAAAACCTGCTAGGATTTCGACTGGTGTTACGTCGACTCTCTGGATCAGCCTCGGGAGAACCGACGCGCGGCACTGTTGCGCTTTCCCACCTGAGAGCGCGGCGCATTTCTCTGCTTATGTAAGTCTTTAATGTCTGTATTCCAGCTTTCACTATAGTGATCTTGCACAGATTTTGCTAGATTTACTCTTAGGTATCTGATTTTCTTGATGTTATGGTAAACAGTAAATATGTTTTAAATGTATTTTTAAATTATTTTTGCTTTAGAAGCCTGGGCTTGAGTTCAGATTCTCCGATTTACTAGCTCTGTGTCTTTAGACACTTCCAGTTACCTGCCTCAGTTTCCTCACTGAGGACAGGAGTGAGGACAGCATCTCCATCACTGTATTATCAACAGAATCAACTAGATGTCAGTGTCGGACTGAGAGAGTCTCAGGCTGTTGGGCTGAGGTACTGCCTGGGCAGGTTGGTTGCAGGCATTCTTCAGGTTCAAAGTCTAGGAAAATTCAATAAATATTAGTTCTTTTGCACAAATTTCCTGGTAAAGCCAGTATTTTTAAATTTATTTTTTATTTCTTTTTATCGAACTACAGTCAGTTACAATGTGTCAGTTTCTGGTGTGCAGCACAACATCTCTTGGTCATGTATATACATACATATATTTGTTTTCACGTTCTTTTTCATTAAAGGTTATTACAAGATATTGAATATAGTTCCCTGCGCTCTACAGAAGAAATTTGTTTGTTTTTTAAAGCCAGTATTTTTTTTCTGCAAGAGAAACCAATTGCCAAATCTTCAAAGTGGGAGAGACCCTGCAAGATGCCTGAATGAGTCTATGTTACTGGTTTCAGCGATCACATTTTGGAAGGGGAGAGGATGCTTCTTGATTTTGTATTTTTGCCATTCCGAGCAAGGACACTGTTCTAAAAGCTCCTTGGAGGCCTTTTGCAGAAGACTTCTGCCTCGTGACCACCTTTTAGGACATACTTAGTGCCCAAATGTACTGAGCAAATGTTCTGCATGAGTTATTTTTCTCAGTAGATGGTTTCCTTTGATCATAGTAATTGAAACTCCAACCCCCTTCAGGGGACTGGAAAGTGTGCGCTTGGTGGACGGGCGCTCACAGAGCAGGAGAAATTGTCTGCGAGCCTGTGCTTTCTGGTGGATTGTTGATTGTGGAAATATGCTTCCTGCAAATAGATCCCTCGGCTCAGCAGCTACGCTGATCCCCCACTGCCTGTATGTTTGTCTGGGTCTGCCGGGGCCCCTGTTTCCCGCTCCACCTTCTCTGCCATGTCCTTTGGGTTTTAACTTCTCTGTGTGTCATTTGGGGTGTTCAGTCCACTGAGGGGAGGATGTACTAAAGCCCGCCTCTCCCTCTTTCAGAAGTGTCCCCTCCCTGTCCACACTCATACCTGCCTTGCAGCTGGGGAAGCCCTCTCCCACGGAAGTGCCCGTCCTCCCCGCCCCGCCCGCAGAAGGCGTCCCGGGCACGTGCGGGCCCGCAGGGCCGGCGGGGGCGTCTGCGCCTGGCTCCTCCCGTTCCGACTCTCACAGCCTCTCCTCTCCTCTTGGCGGTACAGTCCCTCGGCGTTACTTTCTGCCTTGCCAGCTACAAGAGAAGAACCAGAATCTTTCCACACCCATTTCATCCAACTTTCCACCTGCTCCTTTTTATTCAAAACCATTCTAGATCTAAATCCCAGTGTTCCATGTCCGTAAAGAGAAAAATGAAATTATTCAAATTTGAAGTTCAACATCCTAGAACAAAATTGTCAGTTACATGAAATTGTGCCTCCCTTGTAGGAAAAAAAATTTAGGAAATGCTCTTGATTATTTTAAAAACCGCAAATTGTCCAGGTCTTCACACAGGACGCTCGGAGATCCGGGGGCTGCCTGGGAGGAAGGAGGCTTGCTTGGGTGCTTCCAGTTGGGAACCAGGCAGTTCTCATCATCTTTCAGGAGTCCGTCCTGATAACGGCCATAGTGAGAGGCAGGCCATAAGTCACGGGCAGGGACTCGATAACGTCCGGGACCAGGGAGGGGCGGGGGCTAGAATGTGCACAGCAGCTCGTGACCCCAAGCAGAGCCCATTGGTTTAACTTGCCTTGGATCCCATGCTTTATCTGGACCGTCACTGAGAAGTAGCTCCGATTTTCCTCCCAGCGTAGGAGGAAGGAACCCCTCGCCGCAGAACATTCTGCAGTAAAGCCAGAAATCTGCGTTCTCTCAGGGCAGCGCTGAGAAGGCGCTCTGGGCCCGAGTCTTCTGTCACAGGGCTCCCACAGCACACTGAGAAACTCAGGAACTTTCTCTTACTTATCTTGAGTTCTCATCAGGTAGTTAACTCTCAGCAAATGACAGTGAAGTAAGTGCACCTACGGTGGAGCGGATGGGGGATCTTTGACGGGAGCTCGCCCACTCTGCTTTGTTTCTAAAGAGCACGAGTCCCAGACGGGTTGCCTGGTTGCATGGCAACTGGACGGTGACAGCTGGGCCCTGGCCTTCTGCCCCGTTCCTCCTTTCCCAGGCGGGCCACACGGCCCCTTAGAGCTCTGGGCAGGGGGAGGCCACTCGATGGGGTGGCCAGTGGTGAGGTGAGCCTAATCTCTTGGGTGACTTTTGTGTTCACGTACTTTACATGAACAGCGAGAGGAGAGCCCGCCGGCCCCAGCCCTGGGGTCTGGGGGGCGCAGCGGTCTGCAGGGCGTTAGGACAAAGGGCCTGTAGCAACTCCTTGTAGGATGCTGTGTGTCCACGGCCTCTTCTCAATCAACGTGGGTGCTGCAGCTCCCTGGAGAATGTTCTTTCATCTTACTTGAGCCTCCATGTCTTCATCCGTGATGGGGGTGACAATAACGTCTCGCTCCTTGGGTTTTGGAAGGATGTTTGGCCCTGTCATCTGTGGCTGGCACAGACCACACACTTGGTAGATAGTAGCCGAATTTATTATTATTTGTTATGGAACAACTAGCTCAGCATATACCTGGATGGTGGACACAGGTGGTCCTCCTGGTGATCAGAGCGTTGGGAGACGTTCTTTCTGTCAAGGACACTTGGAGGATGTTCCATATCTAAATCCTTCAAAGAGACTGGATGACCTCTCTGGGCACCTCTGGGCCTCTCTGTTTAAAATAATCTGTAAAATGTTTTAAAGAAAGAAGGCTTATGTTTCCAGGGCTTCCCCCCGCCCCTTTTCTTTAATCAGATACTATGTAGCAAATAAATGAGATGTTCTGTTCTCTCCTATTGGGGATATTTTGAAAGCTAAAATAATTTCAACTTCTGATTTCTTTTAAAAAGAAAAAAAACCCAAACTAAAAATGCCTTCATCTCAGTTTATACCCTCCTCCTTTGCCAAAGCTAAATTTTAAATCACAGAGCCAGATTATCAATGTTCACCCAGAGGATTGTAGCAGAGTCATTAAATCTTATTACAAAGCGAAGTGCAGAAAGTAATTGCACATATTTGTAAGTAGCTTAGAATTGATTAAAAATGCATAAAGAAAAGCTGCAAAATTCTCCGCAGACCCAAGGATGCTACCCCCTCAGGGAAGCCATTACAGCCGCTCAGGCTTTGAGTAACCTTCCCGGTGTCCCTGTGAACGGCAGGAAGGTGGGCTCCGGGCTCTCCAGCCCTGGGAGCAGAGCCGTGGCAGCCTGGAGAGGTTGCTGTGCTTTGGCAAACCCAGGAGGAGTGGAATTCACCTTCTTTTGGGGAAGTGTTGCGGAAAGCTCACCGTTACGCTGACCTCATCGTCTGGTGTATCACCCCTCTCTCTTTTCTATTCTGTTTTTTTCCCCCCTCCTGGTCACTCACACCTATTTTTTTCAGCCAATTTAGAAGATTGCACTGAAAAACTATACCTAGGTGCACTCAGGTATATTTCGTCACTGTAAAACCAGTGTACAGTTAAATGTACAGTGGGAGCAAGTTGATAAATCTCTGTCACTAGTAATAGAAGCTAAACTCCTGTGGGCAGGGACCAAGTCCCCAGACCCGCTGTTCTGTAAGGCCCCTCTGTTAGTCCAGCACCGCATACTGAAGGAAGGGGGAACCCAAGAAAATGTCCTCGAGTGGAAGCTCCTTATTGTACTTGATTTTTTGAGTAATTAACTGAATCTCATGCCTTTGGGGGGAGTTGATTACTTCAAAAAGTGGCTTCCACTTGAATGAGAGGCTGAGCACATGTATTTCTTTTCTCTTCGTCAAAAAATCCTATTCAAAAGAGGGTTAAGGAATGAAAAATGAATTACTTATAGTCCTAATGAGGGTCACAGGGAAACCATCACTGACTGACAGCTTTCTGTACGCTTCCCTGAGGACAAAAGCAGGTGAAGTACTAGTGACTGAGAAATCAGGGGACGAAGGTCCAGAGGACTGTAACTAGGAGACCCCAACTATACACCTCTCCCTGTGCCCGGCAGCACCCCATGGAGGGCAGGATGGGGGTGAGACAGGGAGGGTGAACCAACAACTGAGCCCTGGCAAACCCCTTCCTTCTCTTCGAGGACAGAGCAGCCACTAGGCAGATGTTTACCCCTCAGGCAAAAAGACACAGGATTCTTCACTAAAGAAATTGAACCAATTGTCTGAGAAAAAGCCCCAGACGGGCGCCCCGAAGCAGCGCATCTAAGCCCCCCTGCTGCGGCCTGTCTCCATCCTGCTCAGGCTGGGGTGAAACCTTCTGTAGGAGGGGCCTTGTCACAGACACAGGGCTCATGGCTCTGCCATTGCAATGTTTTAAAATATGAACGGACAACGGGGGCGCACGGATGTTTGAGGAGAGTCAGCAGCGTAACAGAGAAAGGCAAAGACAAGCAATCAGAGGAACATGTCCCAGAAGAAACACAGTTCAAGGAATAAAAGTGCACTTTAAAAAATCCTAATTGGTGTCCCTGGAGAAATTTGAGAAAGATATAAAATCCATAACACATAAACAGGATTTAAAAAGAAAAGACAATTGGAGAACAAGAAGGGTCTTCTGTTGAGTAAAAAAAAAAAGAACTTCAAAGTACAAAATTCAACAGAAGGTTTAACAAGGAAATCTCTTCTAAAATGGGACAAAAACAGAAAAAAACAAAGAGACAGAAATACATGCAAGCACCTAAGTGACAACAAAGACCAACAAAGACAGATTAAAAGGGCTGCAGACGAGAGTGTTTCCATTAAGAGAGACCAAAGAAAGCACAGGGAAATCTGTCATTGAAGGAATATTAGACAATCATTTCCTAGAACTGAAGAAGGTATGTCCTGTCCTTGGACTGAAGTGGTCCTCTGATCTTAGCACAATGTATGAGAAAGATGACACTGAGGCACATTTTTACAAACGTTCAAAATTTACTAATTAATAGAAGATTCTGAAAGCCTCCAGAGAGCAAGAAATGTTCACCTACGAAGGCTCAGAGTCAGACTGCCTGTGAAATTCTTACAAGATTGATGTCCCAAGACAGGGAGGAATGTCTTCTGAGTTCTGAGACAAGTGATTTACAGCCTAGAATTCTACATGCAATAAACTTATCAACTAAGTGTGAAGACAAATTATGCAAGAACCCAGAAGTTTTACTTCCAAGGCAAACTTTGTGACAATGCTATTCGAGGATGTGCTCCAACAAAACAAGGGAGTAAACCAAAAAAGGAAAACTTAAGGTCCAGGAAGAATAGATTCTACCTAAAATGATAACTCTGCAACAAAACTAGAGAGAGATTAGTCTAGAGCAAAAAGGCTCAATAATGACATATGAATGGAACACAAAGGATTCTATATATATGAAAATGTCCTTGAGGCACTGAATGATGGTATATATCTGATAAAAGCAGACATGACAAAGTAGGTAGATGGATAGAGAGATAATTAAGTACTATAGGAAAAATAAAAGGCTTATAGAAGGAGAAATTAATTACACTATTATTTTGATGTTATTGATTTTTACCTTTTAGAACCAACCTAGAGACTAATAGCAATAATGGTTATAGAACAAAATGTATTGAACTATTAACATTGTCAATAAAAAAGCAAAAGTATAACAGTCTGGGAAGAGTTTAAACCTAGATTTAAGCTCAATCTCTTATTTCCTGGTTTCCCCCCTTATTATTCCTGAGTAAGGAGATGAGTGTGTTCTGACCTCTGATTTTCTTGGATGTTCCCATTGTATACTGATAAATATTACACAACGAGGGTATGTGCATCTGGAGCATCTATAAAGCTCTCCAGAATGTCCCCACTTCTTCCTAACAGCTGCAGTTCTGGTTGGGAATTGACAAACAGGCTTCTGTTTGGCACATCTCCTTCTCTACCTCAGATCATGTCCGAGGTGACTACCTTTAAGTATCAAACTGGCTTTGTCTGTGTCCTTCTTTTTCATTTGAACTGTTTTCAACCCTTGCAGCCTTCTTGCTTGTGGCTCTGCTTCCCAGAAAGGCTGCATTCCCTGCATGCCTGTATGGTGAGGGGGCTGCATATTCCGTGGTGCAGAGCTGTCCCTACGTGTAGAGGAGAGGTTATGGGCCAAAGGAAGCACCTAACCCCTACATTTGGCTTTAGCATTAGAGTGTCATGGATGCAATGCTGTATTTATCCGTGTTGCCCTGGCTTTCTCTTTGGAAAATGTCACATTCAGAATGGAAACCCAGGGAGGTGATTATCCATGTGTATTTGCTGATGAGCAATTGTATTCCTGCAGAGGGATAATGGAGCAGGGTGGAGGCTGCTGAAATTTATTCCCTCCATATTTTATTCCTCGGCATTATTCAATGTTCCTTCTTGGCATTTGAGACTGATTTTTCCTAGGCTAAACAGATATAAATGCTTATAACATAAAGTACCTGTTCTCTACAGGTAGTAAAAATGGGCATCTCTAAATTCATTCATCCAGATCCCATTGTGGGGACTTGGCTCAGCTTGTTCAACTGGTAAAAGAGTGGGGAAGACCAGGGGTCAAAAATCTGATGAGAATTCAGGGACACTTTGACCTTTGGGAGAAAGGGCCGTCTCCTTCTGAGCAATGCAGGAATGGCCCCTTCCTTCAACAGGGAAGGCCGTGTCATTCTGGTTAGTGCTTCACCAAGAAGAGGGGCTCGGAACCCAGAGCAGCACCCACTCCTACCTTTCTCTCCCTGGCGTCTGGGCACAAGCACCAGCGTGGAGGGAGGAAGGGATGGAGATGTGTTGAGAAGAGGAGATAAAGAATTGGGAGGTGGGGGCAGGATGCGGCCATGTGTAACACACGCACTACGTTCTTTGTTGTTGTTTTTGTTTTCTTTCAAGACATGTTCCTTGGTAGATGCTCTAAGAGACACGAAGATGACTCAGACACAGATCCTGCCCCAAAGGAGCTTACAGTCTAGCAGAGGAGACGGGGCGCAGGCTCAGGAAGCACAGTCAGGGCTGTGTTTCCATCAGGGGAGCCTAATGCTGCGTCTAAAGCAGGCTGGGCTCAGGAAGAGATGACGAAAGCCGAGAGGCCAATGGGCTCACCTGAGTGAGGAGGGAAGAGGTGTGAGAGGCTGGGCAGGCAGAACGGCCGGGCTGAGCTGGAGAGCGGAGTGGGGATTACGGAAGGGGCGCAGGTGACGGAGACGTGGAACGCCGGCCACAACATCAACAGAAAGAGCCACGGGGCAGGTTTGTGGAAAGAAATAAAACGTGTCACATAAAATTCTTCTGCATTTTTAAAAATTGAAGTGTAGTTGATTTATAGTGAGTTAGTTTCTGTTGTGCAGCAGAGTGATTCAGTTCTGTATATATGTGTGTGTGTTCTTTTTCATATTCTTTTCCATTATGGTTTATGACAAGATGTTGAATGTAGTCCCCGTGCTACACAGTAAGACCTTGTTGTTTATCTGTTTTATATACAGTAGCTTGTATCTGCTAATCCCAAACTCCTAATCTATCCCTCCCCACAACCCCATTACAGACTCACAGACACAGAAAACAAATTTATGCCTGCATGTTTTCTAAAATTCATTTTGCAAAAACACACATTCATTGTAGAAAGAGCAAACACTTGAAAGTGCAGCCACATGCCACGCACAGAAGCCAGACCTCCTCGGGAGCAGGCTGTGTGTCCCCGGGCGGTCCCCTCTTCTTGTTCTGAAATTTCCTTTTTCCCTGCAGCGGCCCTTTCCTTGGCAGCAGGTCCGAATCTGAGGGGCTGCCCCCCGAGCTCTCCACTCTGCCGGCTTTGCCAGCAACCCGCTTGGCCCCTCAGCACTTGTTCCGTCCCTCTGGGCTCTGGCTGGCGGCCCGACAATTCACCAAGAACGGCAGCACACAGGGCTGTGCCCAGAGGGGACATCTGGTTACCTCGCTCTCGGCGGCTCATTGTCCTGTTGCCCAGGAGTGAAACCACACAGAATAATTTCCTTGCATAGCTTTCTTAAAGGAAGCCAGCTCGTGTGTGTGTGTGTGTGTGTGTGCGCGCGCGTGTGTGTGTGTGCGTGTGTTTATATGATGAGTGATGAGTTTGGAAACATTGAAAATAGAATCTCTCTCTCTCTCACACACACACGCACACACACACAGACACACACATGCACACGCACAGACAAGCATCACACAAGCCCCCAAGGAAAAGCCAAGATCGCAGACAACGCTATTGGGGGGTGAAAATATTGTGCACTGTGCTCAAGCCAGATGCTCAGTTGATTTCTCAAACATGCTGATCTTTCTAGAATCCCCCACATTTTATTCCAGTCCCCGCAGCATCCACACCTGTGTTCTCTGCACTGGGCTGAGGGTGTCTGAACCTCATTTTCAGAGCATGATGATTTATGTGGAGATACAGTTCTTATTTTTATATCTTCTGCCTTTTGCACCAACAATAATCGTTGGGAGAAGTGGGGGAAAACATAACTGTCTCTCATCTACTGGTGGGTAGAGCAGGGCTGGGCATTCTGACATGGTCTTGACCGGCTTCCGGGAAAAGCCTGCTTGCTCCCAATGGTGGTATTTAATACAGGAGGGGTGAGCCGGAGGGCTGGTGCTCGCTAAGTGACATTGTTAAGAGAATTAATCAGGGTGGCTTGGAGGTCAGACTGTGATGGCAGTGATGACAATGTTGGTGATGCTGACAATGGTGACCACCCAGATGGCATCGGGAGAACTGGGTTAAGGACACAGCCTTAGTTAGGAGCCCACCTCCCTCTCGTTTCTGGCAGTCAGTGTCAGAGTAACACAGGAGAGCCACGAACACGTTTACCATTTTTCTCTCATCTATTGTGATAACTTAACAGGCTTGTTATTGTAAACAAACTTACTAGAGTCATTACATTTTTTGGACATTAAAGAACTTAAATTTTTCCTTTTTACAAAAACAGAGCCTTTTTAACAGAAAAAAATCAGAAAATAAAGTCAAAGCAAAATGACAACACTCAGTACCTCCCCCGTTCTTAGGCCCATTTGTTTACGTAACTCTCAACTTTCATACACACAGATAAATCACTAAAAATAGCATCTTACTGATAGTCTTCTGAACTTCTTTTCACTTCAAATTGGAACACTGGTGTCCCTGACTTGTGTCTGCACTCAGCTTAGGGACATTCCATGATTTGTTTTAATCAGGTCCCTAGTTTGATATTTAGTTTTTCTTTTTCTTTCAAAAATTTTTTTTTTATTTAAGTGTAGTTGATTTACAATGTGAGTGTCAGGTGTACAGCAAAGGGATTCAGTTATACACATACATCTATGTGTTTTCTTCTCAGATTCTATTTCATTACATGTTATTACAAGAAATTGAATGTAGTTCCCTGCGCTGTACAGCAGGTAATATTTAGTTTTTCAATGTGAGAAATGAATTAGATAAGCATTATTGCAAACTGCAGTAAAACTCTAAATGATCCAGCCCCAAATTCTGCTTTGCCTTTAAATATCCAAATAATAAAGGAGAGAAAAATAAGATCCCGAGGCGCAGTGTGCGTGCAGGTGCTGTTTCAGGCAAGTCGTTCTGTCTCCCGGTTCCACACCGCCAGGTCTGGCTGCCAGGTACCTGGGCGCCTTGTGTTCTCTGGGACCTGGAGGGGGGCCACGGGGAGGTGCCCCTCAGACTGTATTGTGATGCTCACATGCTAGGAACCTGCAATCGATTCTCCTCTACATGAGAGGCTGTTAAATCAACTCTCTGCCCTTCAGCCGAAATCCCAGTGCATTTCTACCTAGGATGAGGCAAATATGCCTCAATGAAAAACCATGAGACTCTGAGCACTGGGTGCCCTCACCTTCACAACCAATGGACTACAGTCATATGACTGAGCTCACTAAAACCCTAGTGATATTGTGGGATGAGGCCAGAGGTTTCCATGGCAACTGAAATGATATGCAAGCCCTCAGAACAGGGTGTCACAGAGGCCCATGGAAGGGAGAGGAACACGGATGTAGTCAGGAGGTGGGCGGAGACCCCTTCTTTCTTTCCTGCATTAGAAGGAAGGGCCGGTGCTGGGCCACCTTGTCAGGTTGCACAGTTCCTTTTCTGCACCTTCCTGCCTGTCCTCTCTCCTCCCTTCTCTATATCTCTCAGCCCCGCTCTGTCGGGGCTACTTGGGAATTCCACCTGGCATCCCTAGTTAGGAAGCATCCTGTGGACCCAGCCTGACTGTTCCTCCTTCTCTGCTGCAGGTGCTTTCTCTGCCGCCTCTTCAAGGGCTGATGGCGCGGACCTGGACACGCTACCATGGTGAAGGCCATGGAGGCAAATGTCCACTGATGTCCACAATTTTTTGTCTTAGTAGGTGATTTCCACAGATAGGCTGCTTCATCCAGGACTGAAAAATAACTGAACTTCCGCGGGCTTTCCACTCTAGCATTGATTGTTAGAGACCAGGCTGAGAATGATGAGCCTCATTCCAATCCAGGCAGAGAAGGGCAGCACTGCGATGGACTAGTGATGTCTGCCACGGGTGTGGGATGGACAGTGTGATGCTAAGCCAAGCACATGCTAACCTTCCTTTAATCCAACTGCGAAATGTCAGATCATAGGAAGGCTGGGGAAAGAGATAGAAAAACAACAGTTGAGGGGCTCTGGGGTCTGTTTGCATGGAAGCATTCCTGTTTGCACACCGATTTAACCACCCTTCCCTTATGACACATTCTCACAGCATCAGAGTCCTAGGGACCATCGTCAAATCTGATGGTGAAGAAAAATGAACAACCTATTTGTCTCCATCATTCATGTCTACATAGAAACTTGGGTCTGAAAAGATGGATTTTTCTTATTTCTAATCATCTTGATTATCACCTGAAGTCTTAACTGAAGAAAATACCTTCTAGAACTTGAAAAGAAAAAGCCTCCTCTTGTTTGGCAAGCTCAAGCTGGAGGACTCATGCTTCACGATAAATGGTTTGTGTCCTCTTCAAAGTTTGCTTCTCATTTGCACAGGCGTTTGGAAGATAGGGCCAGGTATTTCCCCCAATCAGACTTGCATGTGGTTTCTAGAATACGGTCTGTTAGAAGCTTAATGCTATCCACAAATTTAGTTTCTATTTAGTTATACTGCTGCCCAAATGGACCATGAGCCGGACAAATACTAATTGCATATAATAATCAAAAATATATTGTTTGGGATGAAAAGTAAAGTCGAGGAAGGTATAATGGACCCTGAAGGTGAGTGGGGAAAGGACATTTCTTATGTGTCTAAGTGGGGTGACAGTGAGCCCCCTTGAAGGAGACGGCTGATGCAGGGGCGTGGGCAGGGCCTCTGTGCCCTGCTCTGGGTCCCCCAGCGTGCTAGTTTCCTGCTGCTGTTGTAACCCGACAACTACAAGCCCAGTGGCTTCAAACACACTTACTATCCTACAGTTCTGGAAGTCCGAGGTCATGAGATTAAGGTGTCCATAGGGCTGGTTCCTTCCGAGGTTCTAAGGCAGACTCTTGCTTCCTTGCCTTTTCCAGCTTCCATAAGTCGTCTGCACATCTTTCCTCACTGCCTTTTCCTCCATCTTTAAAGACGGCAGTGTAGCATCTTCCAGGCTCTCTCCCGTCTCCAACTTGGACTCTGCCGCCACTGTCACATCTCTCTTTGTCTTTGATGATTTTGCCTCCCTCTTGTAACCATCATTGCAATTAGACTGGGCCAACTCAGATCACTCGAGAGAGCGTCCCCGTCTCGAGATCCTTAATCACATCTGCAAAGTCCCCACTGCCCTGTAAGGCAACCTATTCACATGTCCCAGGAGTTACGACGCGAGCTTCTTTAGGGGGGGCCATTACTCTGCCACCACACTCAGCGTCAGGAGTTGTCCCCGCAGCCTGCTCCCAGCAGGTTGGGCCACCTGGCGGAGATGCTCCCAGTTCTGTGTCGTTAGGCACTGAGCTACTGGCTGAAATCCGCCCTCATGACCTGCTTTCACCTTGAAGACAACAGCAGCAAAACCCCTTGGCTATTTTAACGAGAGTAAAGAGCATCAACCTTGCAATTAAGATATAAATAATTTCTATCCCAAGTCCTATCTGCAGCGCGTCATGAGTGAAGGCGGCTAGATCTTAAGAAACAGCATCATCGCTCTCAAGACAGCCTGTTCCCATGGGTGAGTTCTCCAAAGCCACAGTCCTTGGTAGTGTGTGCGTGACCTGCCGGCCGTCCTGCTTCAGAAGGAGCTGGGCTGCGTGATGCTTTTTTTTTTTTTTTTTTTTTGCTTTCCAGAATCTTCCCCCTCCTCCCCCCCGCCCCCATATCGAGAAGTCTAACCCGAAATTCCCGGGCACTGGTCACAGCAGAGGGTGCGGTTCTGTGCGATTTTGCACGCTCTGCCGCTGTTTCCTTCCGCAGAGCTCAAGTCACTTTCGATAAAACAGCCAGGGAGGTTTGATTGCCTTCTGAAGCAGAGGGCTAGGCATGCAGTCAGGGCTTAATTGGAAACCCTGAGTGCCGAGTCTGGCCCTCAGGTGGGCAGATTCCCTCCAGGAGGAAGGGTAAGTGCAGTCCTCCCCGTGCGGCCTCTTGACGCCCTCCCGAGCTTAATCACAGGAGCGGAAGCGGCCCTGAATGAGCTCTGCTCCGTAATCAGCACGGCTGTCGCCGCTGCACTGCGCCGTTTCAGCCAACTCTCAGTAAACACAATTCAGCCTCTTTAAAGGATACTGAGTGAGAGGAAAAGATTTTGTTGTTGGATCTCCTCCCCAGGGCTGTCAGCACTGGGGCTCAGCAGGGATGCGAGCTGGAGGCGGCCCAAGCCAGGTGGGCGCGGACCCAGCCGCCAGTCCTGTTCCACGCACGGAGGCGCACGAGGCTGCGCGGCCCGAGTCACTCCTGGTGGCCCGTCTCCAGGGCTGGGCCGGGGCCGGGGAGGCTCTCTGGTTTCTGTTGAGGGGCCTCTTTCTCCTTCTTGTGATCTGACCCCTCAGGTCTGGTGGCTCGGCTCCCTCTGTGTTGCTTGGAGGGCACAGGAATCTCCCTCGGGGCCCCCAGTGCAGCCTTGCTCGGTGCCCACCAGCCAGCCCCTCTGTGAGTGCCCTCTGCCGGGTGCTGCTACCAAGTCTGTGGAGCATCCTCGCTCTTTCTAAATCCGTCCCAGGCCATATCCTCCAACCTCGCGATATAGAGGAAGTGCCCACCCCCTCTGCTGCGCCACAAGGAGAGTCCCTGTTCAAACTCTTACATGAACTTAGGTTCTTACTAAAGACTGTTTTCTGATTGAGACAGATAAATACTAAGAGACTAGTCACCTTCCTGAAATAGAGGAAGGGGGAAAAAATCCATGTTCACACTGCATGTGGTTCTAGTATAAGATACGGTAGACAGGCTGGTGGGTGCAACGGAGGTGCCTTGTGGAGTGTAAAGGTCCAGGTGGGCCCCCTCAGCCCTGCTGAATGGGGAGGGCGGGCTTCGGTGGGACGAGGAGAGTGTCAGGAGGAGGCGCTTGGTGGCCACACGGTGCAGGACTTGAACTCCTGAGAGGGTTGACTGGGGGAGGTTGGACTCAGGTCCCAGGAAGTAGAATCCAGCAGGGATTGGGCTCAGTAAGACCAAGACCCTGGACCTGGGACAAATGAGTGGAACTTGCTCAGAAGGCTCTAGCCAATAAAACGGGGGTGTAGGGTCTAATTAATTTCTCTACAATGTGTGAGAGTTTCAGATGCTGCATATCCTTATCCATATTTGGTACTGTCTGATTTTTTTTTTAAATTTTAGACATTCTGCTAGATTTGTAATGGTATCTTACTGTGGATTTAATTTGAATTTTCCTAATAACTAATGATGTTGAGCATCTTTTATTTTTTATTTTTATTTATTTTTAATGGTGGTACTGGGGATTGAACCCAGGACCTTGTGCGTACTAAGCACATGCTCTACCACTGAGCTATTACCCTCCTCCTTAAACAGCTTTTAAAGTGTTTGTTGAACATTCATATATCTATTTTGTAATATATCTGCTCAAATCCTGTGCTCATGTTTTAATTGTGTTGTTTATCTTATTATTGGTTTGTAAGTGCTCTTTACATATTCTGGATACAAATTCTTTGCCAGATATATGTGTTATAAATATTTACTCACAAACTATGGTTTACTTTTTCATTTTATGAACAATGTCTTTACAAGAACAGAACTTTATGATTTAATTAGTTCGACTGATAAATTTTTCTTTTGTTTGTGCTTTTGCTGCTGGGCTAAAAAAATCATTGTCTATTCCAAGGACACAAAGATGTCCTCCTATATATTCTTCAACAAGATTTTTAACTTTAGTTTATTGATCAATTTCAAATAAATTATTGGAACTCTTGCTTGATCTTTTCAAGCTCTTTAAAAAAATATGACATGGGTCTAAAGTAGTCTGTTTTTAGGACTGGTTTATCCCCTCTACTAAGATGCAACCCTTCTGGTGTCTGTAACAATTGCCCTATGTACTCAATGAATAATTGCTGCCTGGTGGGTACCTGGATAATTACCCATTATAAGTGAGTTCCGGGAATCTTTTAGCCTATGGTTACCAAAAATAATTTTTCTTTCCTCAGTAATAGTCCTTTGCCCAGCCTTGTGGAGTTTCATCCTAGACATGTGCAGATTCATATTCAAGAGACTCCTGATGTAGACTTTGGGAACTCTTTCTCTGTGTAGCCTCCTTCTCTCTGGTGCCCTGCTCCACGAGTTCTAGCTGCTACACGCTTCCTGAACTGTAGCCTTTTCCCTCTGCTCAGCAGATTACTGGGATCTGCTTTTGGATTTCTCTTCTCTGCCTTGTGGTCAAGAGAGCCTGGATAGCCATGGTGCTTACCTCATTTCTTTCCCTTTAATTAGGAATCGAGTTCTGTACAGTATACCAGCCAATATCTGAAAATATGTACTTCATACACTTTGTCCAGTTTTTCTAGTTCTTTTTAATGGCAAGAGTGCAAATACTATGCCAGTTACTCTTCCATGGGCAAAAGCAGGAATTTGTATTTTTAAATTTAATTCTTATATCCTTAAGAGTTTGGTATTATTATTAATCCCATTTTACGCTTAGGAAAACTTAGGTTCTGTGGGTTCAGCAAACATTATATTACTTAGCTTACAATTATTTAGCTTTGTACCAATGATTCATTCATTTATTCAGCAAATCCTGAGCACTTACTTCATTCCAAGCAGTAGAGCATACATGAGTTTTGTGTTTATTCAACTTGCAATTTCATGGTAGTGCCCAACACAGTGCCCGGCCTGTTGTAAAAGATAAATAAAGATTTGTTGAATTGATACCAATATTTGCAAGTGATGCCTTAGCTTATGTGTGGGTGGAGAGCGTCAGTCCTGCTTCCCCACTCGGTGTACTTCTATAGTGTTCCTGGCTTGTGGTTGTGCAACTTTGGCTTGGTTGCTTCCCATGACAGGGAGCTTATTATCACACAAGACACTGCACCCCATTTCGGAACTCTAACTAACTGCAAAGTTCCCCATCCAGGAAATTAAGTGGGAACTCAGCCAATGAAAAAGCACAGAGGTTTTCTGCAGAGAAGAAAGGGTATTAAGTAGGAAACTTGGGAGGCATGAAGATGGATTTCATTTATCACTTTTCCCAGAGCTCAAGGCTTGTTTATCTTCAAGTCTTCCAGGTCCCCACTTCTGTGTCCTTACTCAGCAGCTGGATGACAGCTTGTCAGAGATGCTGTGCAAGGAATCCATGTATGCTGTGTGAGCAGTGGGCTGGGGACCTGTAAGATGCTTCTGACTTCTTGGAGGCTTCGGCTAGGGTTTTCTTTTTCCACTTCTCTTCAGAAGCTTTATTTACAGTCAGACCTAAAATGTGTAAAAGGTTAATCCCTGCAAATACACCCTGCTGTACTTTTTTTTTTTTTGCTAGACTTCATGAAGGGTTTATTTCATGAATCCTCTCCAATATTATCCTCTGCAATCTATGATCTAATTTCATCTGGTCTGTTTCTACATTTTCCCATTCACATTTCTGAAACTTTGCTTCTACCCCTAAATTCTATTCTATGCAGTTGATCTGGAAACTCGGGGGCAACAAGACTATTCTCAGTGGCTCAGTCCCTACAAATCCATGTCTCAATGCCTCCATTTGGGCCTTGGACAGACAGCCAGCCAGAAAATACAGGCCTACCAGATATGTGCTGTGTTTGTAAACTGAGAAGTTTCTTCAGAAAGTTTTATTTATGTTAATAAAGCATTTTAATGTGCTTTGGAGAAAACAAGAAAAAAATCTAACTGAAAATAGGGAATAAAATTACTTTATGAATAACATTCCTCTATCATAGTGATTTCAGGCTTTGAATAATCTTGTTAATTCAGCTCAGCGAGGTTCCCGGGGCTGGCCGAGCAGATGCATAGTCCAAGGAGACAATGGAGTGAATTGGATTGCTAGGCACTAAAGCACACTTCCTGTCCTGCTGGTCTGCTCCTCTCAAAGCCCAGCAGCTGATGCAAGCCCTTTGGCTTGAGCCACGAATAGACCACCTGCTCAGCTATTAGACAAATACATTTAAAACTGTGGGTACGGACCTTTGGAATAAACTACTATCGTAGATTACTTTTCATGTAAGTATTTCCAGTGAAATGCACAAGACAGATTGATGGTCAAGGCCGATAGTATTGCACATCAGATGTCTCTCTGCCGCACCAAATGGACAAAGTGCAATCCAGTCATCGGCTGGACTAGTCACCATGAGGCCCAATCTGAAAGTTTCCAGCCAAGGATTTGCGAGTCTACCGGCAATTCTGGTAGAAAGTCCAAGTTTCTGACTTTTAAAATGTGCTACGATCTGATCCTTGAAATGCATGACTCATATATGGTTAGAAAGCTCACACTCCCTCCCCACCATTATTCTCTCTGCTAATGTAAGCTGGGCTGTTTGCACCTCCCGTTAACCATACGTGCATCCTAGCTCTCAATATCAAGAAACCGATCCTGTAAGAAATTCTCTTGACATGGCCGTGCACAAGTAGTATTAACTATTTTTCTTTTACATTCTTCCCTCAAGCCACATCCTGACTTTTCATCTTCTTTTTTTTTCCTAGAGGCTTAGCCCTGTACATGAAAACACATCTATGATACGTTTGAAGATCTGCCAGTTTGTCTTTTACACTCTTTTTTCTTTTTAAAACCTTATTATAAAACCTACGAAATCCAGAAAACTGCACACAACACATGCAGAGCTGAATTAGTCACCATGACGTGAACACACTTGTAACCAACACCCAGGTCAAAAACAGGACAATGCTGTCCATGCAGAAGCTTCCCCACGTGCCCCATTCCAACCATACCAAGTCCCCGGGAAGGAACCACTCTCCCGACTTTTATAACAATAACTTCCTTGCATTTCTTTAAAGTTTAACCTCCAGCCGTAGCTCCCTGAACAGTATTTTCTTGTCTCATTTATTTTTTCTAGTTTGGCAGTTTCTCATGTCTCTTCTGATCTACAGCTTTTCTCTCCATCCCGTCCATTCCCTTCTCGTCCTTACACTTTGCCTGCTGAGGCACCTGAGCTGTTTCACCTGCAGAGCGCTCCAGCTCTACTTTGCTGAATGCACACTCACCGCCCAGTCCAGCATGCTGGCCTTCCTTTAGCGTCCCTGGAAATTGGGAGCTGGATCCTGAAGTTTGATCAGACTCAGATTTTCAGATTTGGTCCCTTGGACGACTACAGGAAGGGGTGGAATGTTCTTTCATCTGAAGGCACACAATATCTGGGTTTTTAAGAAAACGTTTGTAGTCACCTGTGCTCATTGCCCCAGTCTGTTAACTCATGAGTTTGTTTTGTTTTGTATTGTGATGGGAGGAGCTCGCACATTGGTGACTTCGCCTTCATTCTTTAACAGGAATACTTTTACAAAGAGATACTTCCTCATATCTACTGTTCGGTTATCCAGGAGTTTCACTCATATATAAATAGCAATAAATGTTGTGTTTATTTACTGGGTTTCAAGACTTGCTGTATTTCCCCTCATTATTTTCCAGTTTTTAAAATAATCAATTGGTTTCCTACCACTGTCCAAGAGTGACTAGTAGCTTTTTTTTTTTAAAAAAAGTATCATTATATGAAAGAATGGATTTAAATATATTTTATAGGTTTCCATCTATGGTAATCATTGTTTGTATCGAAGCTCAAATTGTCCCATTTTGGCTAGTGAGAGCTTCTCCATTTGAAATCAATCTAATAATTTTAATAGCCCCCATTCTTTATGATGTGAAAGATATTTGAAACTTAGCTTGTTCATGTCCTGGTCCCAGACTTGAAATCAGCTATCGCTTTAAGAACAATTTCATTTTAATGGAAAATATGATTTCCAACCACAAAACAATAATCTGATTTGAAGGATGAGGAGGCTACTGGGGTTGGTCATTTCTTCTAAGCATTTTTAATGGGAACATATGTGTTATATGCATGCGTACACAGACACACGTGTGTATTCTTATGAGTACACACTGACACTTCTGATTCAAAATAAAACTACAACATATTCTTACCATAAGATCCAGCAATCACCCCCTTGGTATTTACCCAAAGGAGCTGAGAACTTACGTCCACCTGAAAACCTGCATATGGATGTTCATTGCAGCTTAATTCATAATTGCCCAAACTTGGAGTCAACCAAGATGTCCTTCAACAGGTGACTGGATAAATAAACTGTGGTGCATGAGACTATGGAATATTACTCAGTGCTAAAAAGAAATGAGCTATCAAACTATGAAAAGACATGGAGGACCCTTAAACATGTATTTCTAAGTGAAAGAAGCCCATCTGAAAAGGCTACATGCAGTATGATTACAACTAAATGACATTCTGGAAGAGGGAAAACTCGAGAGACAGTAAAAAGATGAGTGTTGCCAGGGACTGGAGTGGAGGGGGTGAAAAGGCAGAGCACAGAGGATTTTGAGGGCAGTGAAGCTACTTTGTATGAACTACAGTGGTGGATACATGTCATTGCACATTTGTCAAAACCCGTAGAATGTACACCAGGAGTGAACTGTAATGTAAACAATGGACTTTGGGAAATAATGATGTGTCAGTGCAGGTTCATGGTTTGTGACAAATGTACCACGTGGTGGGGAACGTTGTGGGGTGCGGGGAGGCTGTGCGTGTGTGGGGGCAGGGGGTGTGGATGGGAAATCTCTGCACTTTCCACTCAATTTCACTGCGGACCTAAAACTGCTCTAAAAATAAAATCTTAACAAAAAGATAAGTAAGTAATAAATAAACTACAGGGAGATGCCCTAACCTTTTCTAAACTACATCTGTCTCCCCATTCTTCCAAATTAAGAACCTGCTTCCCCAGGACAGGAAGAATGACAGAACAGCCTTAACGACTTGTTTATCCCACTTTCACACACAACGTTCTCTGAATAGCAACACGAATACTGTCACCCCCAGAGTGACTGCTGGAAGCTTGAATCGTCTTGTTTTCAGGTGCTCTCCCTGTCTTTCTGTGACACTACATCTCCTCAGAGCACACGGCCAATTCATGTCACAGCCTGTCCCTTTCACCCACATTCAGACAGTTGTAGAAGTAACTATATATTTAACGATGGCCACCAGTGTTGACATCAACGCTCTGCAGTCATTTTGGGTTTTCTGGGGTTATTTCCTTAACAAGTAAGGCTTATGTATGAGGATGTCAGTTTTTCTGTGCATTTTTTACTTGAAAGTCAGTTCTTTTGGCTATAAAATTTCAACTCATATTTTTTGGGGTTTTTTTAGATGTTACTCCATTTTCTTATGGTATAAATCATTCCAGCCCAAAAGCCTGTTAATAATCTTATTTTTCCTCTTATATGCACTAATTCTTTGTGCCTAGATGCCCGTCCATCTTTCTTTAAGTTCAGTAATCTTACTAGGTTGTGTCTTAGTCATTCTGGGTCAGTATTGTCAGGTACATGGTGTCTTTTTCAATGTGTAGCTTCCATGTGTAAAATGTGTATGTAATTGTTCACAGGAACAGTATTTTTATGGGCATGATGACCTGCCGGCATTCTAGTGGGACAGTAGAGTGGATTCTGGAATTCCCTAACAAAGTTTGAGGAAGGCTAATCAAACTACAGCCTGTGGACCCAGTCCTCATGGCCCCCAAGCTAAGAACAATTTTTACGTTTTTCAAGAGTTAAATTTCAAATCGTTGCCCAAGTTCCTACCTACTGCCTTCCACATTGTCTGGTGACTCTCACAGTCCGAAATTTTTACCACCTGGTCTTTAGAGAAAATGTATGTTGACCCCTATTCTGAAAGAACTGTTGCAGTAAATAAGGGAAAGTCTCCAGCAGACAAGATGGAAGCCACCAAATCCCGCCACGGACCAGATCCGTCCCAGATGCTGCCGGCGTGCGTGTCCTGGGCTCCTCCTGCCCTAGACCTGCTCCTTTAGAACCTCCTGCTGGGGCCCTGACTCTTTCCTCCCAGTCTCCTTTTCCGCCTCTCCAGAAAGCTCCTCTCACAGTGTGTGTGTGGGGGGTCATGAATTCATTCACATTAAAAAATCCCCTGGGAAATGTTACACATTTGGATAATTTTTCATCATTACAGGGGATAATGACTTTAAGACAAAGGGAAGGGTATCTGACTTTTTAATTCCAACATTCAGCCTGTCAGTGTGTGTGTGCGTGTGTTTGAGAGAGAGGATGTGTGTAGTATGTGCATGCGGGATATGTAGCTATGCATGTGGTGTGTGTCGTATGTGTGTACAGGGTGTGTGTGTGTGTGTGTGTGTGTGTGTTGACGGTGTGGCAGACAGGCTTCCCTAAGGCTCTGAAGTGCATGGTGGCTTCCTACCCCCAACTCATCCACAGGATCTGGTCATAGGCCTTCTGGATGATTCCAAAGCTTATCCAATGTCCACCTGGATACAGGCACGTGTTCTGGAAGGAAGGGAGTGCACCAACTCTTTCCCACTCCCAACTGTAACTCACCTCCATCTCCCAAACCAGGCCAGGGGGCTATCAGGACACTGGGGTGCAGGCCTCAGGCTCCGTCAGGATTTTATTGAATAAGCTCTGAGTAAATGGAAAGAGATCACGTTCTTGGATAAAAAGACATAATCTTATTTTAAAAAATACCAATTCCCTTGAAATTGCAATCTCAAGAGGATTTGGGGGGGGGGATAGAATTAAATAATTATATAGGAAAGAAAAGAAGCCTGAAAAAGAACGCTAATGAGAGAAATGTACATTTCAGGGGCATCAAATCAATATTGTTTCAGCAGGAAGAGATGAATGAATTAATGTAATAGAACAGAGGATCTGGGAGTCAATTCTAATGCTAAACAGAGGAATTTAATGTATGATAAGGGTGGAGGTGACATTTATTTGAGAAAGTTGACTTATTTGAAAAGCGATGCTGGCACAATGTGCAGGCTATCCAACTGGAAAAAAATAACAGTGGACGCCTATGTCAGACCATATCCCCAATAAACTGCACACAGATTAAGAAAATTTATTTTTAAAAATCCCCCCAAAATCATAAACACAGTTCTAACGGTAAGGTGACTTCATTAACAAAGAAAAGTGGAAAAGCTATGGACACATATTCTCCTATATAAATACAGGAAGATGCCGTGTACAAAACAAAACCAAAAACACATCATATTTTGAATATGTTCGCAATGGAGATAATATGTAAAAATCTTAATGTCTTATAAAAATGTCCAGAAAAAAGGGAACACCACCACAGGAAAATGGGCGAAGTATGGAACGAGGAGAGGAGGCACTACGTGCGAGGAGGCGTGGGCAGTGTGATCTGTGGTAAGAAATGGTCCCCAATCCCTGCTCTTCCTCACCATCATCATGTGGGTGCTGGGCTCCCCTCTCACCTCACAGCCCTGCCCTGGGGCTCCCGCAGGTCCTCAGAGTCTCCTGCGGGAGGGGAAGGAGAACTTCCTGCAGCCCAGCGTCCCTGCAGCCCCTGCATCCCCGCCAGGAGTCCATGCGCAGGCAGCAGCACTCACGTGTCCCTGCAGGGACGAGTTTCTCCCTCCCTCCGGACTAGCCTAGAAGCTCTGCCGAACAGAGACCACACCTGTCCTTTTCAGCACCCTGTACCTCCCCTTTATAAATTGAGCCAACATTTAAAACTGGATGATTAAAAAGCCACTTTATGGTTAACCACTATATGTAAAAATAGATAAAACACAAATTTCTTCTGTATAATACAGAGAACTATATTCAGTAACTTGCAATAACCTTTAATGAAAAAGAATATGAAAACAAATATATGTATATATATGCATGACTGGCACTTTGTGCTGTGCACCAGAAACTGACACATTGTAACTGACTGCACTACAATTAAAAAAAAAAAAGAGCCGCTTTCAAGATGGGAAGAACAGGCAGCTGCGTGCACGCCCTCCTGTGGCTGCACAGGCCTTAGGAACCTTTCAAGTGCCTCCTCCCAACCCCCAGGTCCCCACCTGGCCTTCGGGCTTTTGAGTTTGAAACCCTGGGATCTGCCCCTCCCAGACTCCCCACTGCTCAGGAGGATGCCCTGTTTTTAGTCTGCTGTGTTAGACGCCCCCTCCTCCCCTAGGTTTCTGGAAAGAGTCTGCACCTGACCTACTGTGAACCTTGACTCTGCCTCAGCCTAAGTTTGCTCTGGTGCTTTCTGCCTTTAGACTCAGCAGACCTGGCTCCTGTATTCCCAGCTTCTGAAAATGTGAGTTTTACAGTCTATTTATCACCTATCTATCTATCTATCTATCTATCTATCTATCTATCTATCTATCTATCATATTGTGATTTCTAAGAAAAATATATATTTGATCATTCAAGACCCCCAGAACCTTGGAGTTTCCAAGTGCTGAGAATGACAAGGGTGTCTCCTGTTAAGTTAACAAGGTGACTTTCGGACCCGCCCAAGGATGGAGGCTGGTTGCCCGAGAACCAATCACTTGATCAGAGAACGGAAACTTTCAGTTTCAACTCCCCCTCCCAACCTCCGGAAAGGGGAGAGGACCTGGAAGTTGAACCAATCACCAAAGGCGAATGATCTAATCAATCATGACTCTGTAATGAAGCCTCCACAAAAACCCAGCAGGGTTCTAGGAGCTTTTGGGTTGGTGAACAGGGGGAGATTTGGGGAGAGTGGCGCACCCACCTGGGCATGGAAGCCCCACACCCACTCCCCACACCTGCCCTCTGCATCTCTTCCATCTGACTCTTCCTGAGTTACATCCTTTATAATAAACCAGTGACCTAGTAAGTAACACGTTTCTCTGTGAGCCGCTCTAGCAAGTTAAGGGGCCCCAAGGAGGGATGGTGGGAGCCTCCCGTCTAGAGCCAATCGGTCAGAAGCATGGGTGGCAACCTGGACTTGCGATTGGCTTCTGAAGTGGGGGGAAGGTCTCCCGGGACTGAGCCCTTAACCTGTGGGATCTGATGGGATTTCTGGGTAGACAGTGTCAGGACTGAGTCAAATTAAGTTAAATTGTAGGACACCCAGCTGGTGTCGGAGAATTGCTTCTTGCTAGTGTGGGGGACCCCAACCCCGCCCTGGAATTAGTGCCAGAACCTATTTATTCTCTATTATCTTTCTATCTATCTATCTATCTATCTATCTATCTATCTATCTATCTATCTATCTTTCTATCTATAATTTATCCATACACAGATATACATACATACACAAATATGCATGTGTATATCTGCATATGAATTTATGTATGCATGTGTATACATACAAACACATGTGAGCACATACATACACATATTTTTACATTTAATACATACATACAAACACATCCTCTCTCTCTCTCTCTCTCACACACACACACACACACACACACACACACACATATCTATCTATCTATGAATTGCAGTCTCTATCTCTGTAAGCTATTTCCCTCCCAGGAACTAAGACTTGATTTCCCTGCGGCCGGGCAGCACCCAGGATAACGATGTGGAGTCTCTTCCAGTGTTCATTTAGAGGATGCATTACCGCCCAACTTGCTCTCTGATTTGAGGTCTGCCGTCCAGAACAGTGCTGGGACTCCCCAGTAGAAGCAGGGCCTCAGGAGAGCCCCACGCCTGCCAGTTCTTCAAAGGGGCTCCAGTCTAACTGGTTTTTTTGTGGGGAAAAAAACAAAAACAAAAAACAAAGCTTGGGAATTTATGAAAAAAAATTTGGTCTCATATGAAAAAAAGTGGCTTCTTTCCCTGATGATAAATCAGCTCTCATGTTGCATTTTCATGTTCCTTGTCTACAAAACACAGAAAAACTTGTGAAGTAAAACATTTAAAACATATAGATCAACTCATTTTTTAATTTAAAAAATTTGAAAAAGCTTTCGAGTCTCTCGTGGAGACATACAGGATGCACCACACTGAGCATAGATTCATCAGAAACAAACCGGAAATAAGACAAGACTCCTCGCCTTGCTCTGAGACCCCAGCAGCTCGCAGTTCTGGCCGGTGGTTTGGGCACATCTGCGAGACCCTGTCGGCTGACTCATTAGCTCCTTATCATTCTTTCCCAGGAGACGGTTCACAGGGCTGTTTTTTGCATTGTTAGCCGGCCTGAGGAGCTGCGTCCCTGGGTCTCTAGCTTCTCCTGTCAGTTGATTGGAGATGTCTGTCCTCCAATCAGCTCTTGATGCAGCTTCCAGGCCCCGCTTGGGGAAGACGGCTATTCTCCCCAATTTGCTCTTTCTGAAACACTCGCAGAGACAATGGTTTTAATCATCTCAAACCAGCCGCTCAGCTTGGTGACTCTATTTGTCTCTCTACCTACCAGTCTCAGCAACGTCGCACCAAATGGGAGGTTTCTCCAGAAAAGCTGGAGCTGATTTATTGACCGATGCAGGTGAAAAGAAAGAGCTTCGTAAAATCACAGCAGCACCGATGGGTGAGAAGATGGCGGCGTTGGCCGCTGAGAACCGGAGATCTGCCTGCCCGGAGCTGAGATGAGTCCTTCTAGCACTTTGTTTGTTTCTCCAGTTTCGTTCTCGGGCTCCACGTGCGTGATGTGAGCCCCGCCTGCGTGTGTCAAGGCTGCTCTCCCCAAGAGTGACCTTGATGGTGACACTGAAGATCAACTCATGTTCTCACTTTGAGCAGGAAGAGACTGCCTTGGACTCTGGGAGCGATGCATCTCTTTACACACGTGACAGTTGAGCAAACTGAGTCTCTGAGAATTTCGGTAACTGGCTTCTGGCAGGGCCAAGTTTGTTCCTGGCGGTGCCGACTCCCCAGCCACAAGGCAGTCCTGTCACACAGAGCGTCCCTGGTGGCCTGGGGTAAAGCCTGGCCTTTCACTCCTGGCTGGGTGACTGCTTACCTCTCAGCATCTGTCTCTTTTCCTAGAGAATGTGGACGGAAGATGTCTCTCCATAGGACTGGTCTAAGCAGTGATGAATTAAAATGTCACAGCTTACTTAGGAGGGCATCTGACATGTCAGTGCCACACGAGGACTAGATGTGACTGTTGTCACCTCAAACAGGAAGACAATATATCATAGGGGGAAACTGACTTGATAATTTTTTAAGGGTTTGTCAAATACATGTTAATTTTTTTCATTATGTATTTCCGCCCCCCCCCTTTTTTTACTGGACTCAGATTTCAGTTGTTCACAGTGCCTATTTTTCACAACCCCCCACCCATGTCCCAATTATAAGCAGGTGCATTATCAATCTATGTGAGTCTCTGCAAGTCACCTCTGCATGAATGGAGGCCCGCTGCTCACGTGGTAGTTACACTGCACTGCGTTTTGGAGAGATGGCACTTTAGAGAGACAATCCTCATTTTCACGGTGAACACATTTATCTTCCACTGGCGCAGGAGATGACTTTGATGAGATCCTCTCTTCTCTCCCGACAGGGACGTGAGGAACAGGCAGCTTGGTGCACAGCCTCTCTGACTCCGTCTGTAATGCTCCCCTTACACTGAAGCCCCCGCAGTGGTTTTAGAAGCTGTGAGGCCACTTCCGCTAGACCACGGTTCTCGTTTTCCTCACTCCCCTCCCCACCTCCCAGGCTGTGCTGGGCGTCCACGCTTGGGGTGGACCCAGGAGCTCAGGTTGATAAGGAGAAGCTTTATGTTGTACCTCCTCTGCCTTTTCGTTGCCCAGACTCTCAGAAACACCCAGCCTTCCAGGCCACCTCCGGACGTCATGTCAACATGCCTCCGTTGTTTTGTTTTCAACTGAAGCATAGTTGATTTACGACGTTGTGTTAGTTTCTGGTCTACAGCATAGTGATGTAGTTATACATATATATACTCTTTTTCCATATCCTTTTCCATTATAAGCTATTATGTGATATCAAATATAGTTCCTTGTGCTATATAGTAGGTCTTTGTTGTTTATCTATTTTATATATAGTAGTTTGTGCTTGCTAATCTCAGACTCCTAATCTATCCCTCCCCTCTTTCCCCTTTGGTAACCAGAAGTTTGTTTTCTACATCTCTGAGTCTGTTTGTTTTGTAAATGAGTTCATTGATATCATTTTTTTAGATTCCACATTTAAGTGATATCATATGATACTTGTCTTTCTCTGTCTGACTTACTTCACTTAGTATGACAATCTCCAGGTCCATCTAGGTTGCTGCAAATGGCATTATTTCATTCTTTTTTATGACTGAGTAGTATTCCATTGTCTATATATACAGTTGTCTGTCAGTGGACATTTAGGTTGCTTCCATGTCTGGGCTGTTGTAAATAGTAACATGACTCCATTTTTATTGGGCTGGATCATGTCCCCTACAAAATTCATACACTGAGATCCTTACCTCTAAGGCTTTTGGAGATAGGGTCTTAAAAGAAGTAATCAAGTAAATGAGCATTTAGGGTGGACCACAATCTAATATGATTAAAAACATCCTCATAAGAAGAGATCAGGACACAGACATGCACAGAGGGAGGAGACAGTCACCTCCCAGGCCAGGAGACAGGCGTGAGCGGAAACCAGCCTGCAGGTACCTGGACCTCAGGCTTTCGGCCTCCAGAAGCATGAGACGGCAGCCTTCCGCTGTTTGGATGTCCAGTGTGTAGAGCTTAGCCGTAGCAGCCCTAGCCAAGCAGCACAGTGCTAAGTGCAAGGTGCCCAAGGTCCGTTCGGATTCTAGATCCCCTCGGGCGAGCAGACGGAGGCCGAGCGGTTGGCAAGCATCTCTCTGCTCCCGTGTGGAACCAGACAGCGTACTTTCAGGGAGCTCAGGAGAGACTCAGGCAGAACATCATCTCAGAATATTTTTATGTTGAGTGCTTCCCCTTCACCCACTCCAAATTAAGTAACCACAGTTACATTTAAACAGATGATATGTACATTTTAATAAGACATACAGTGTTTTGTTCATAATTAGGCCTTTTTACTCTCATTTTGGAGAAAAGTGAAGGTGCTATTCAGAGTTCTAGCCGTAAATTATAAGAATCCCCAGTGAATTCAAAAGGATGAGCTCTTTAGCTGGTGCCTTTTTGCCTTATGTCCTATGTTTTGAGAATGAATTAAGCAGAGGAAAGATGTGTACAGAAAATAATTGAAGTAAGAAGAAAAGTTATAACATGCACAGTTTTTTAAGAAACAATGCAGCATCATGTTAATTCGTTTCATCAGAGAAAGAAAATATCCTTCTGTAAAATATCCCCCGGGTTCTCCTAAAATGCTAGATCCATTCCATGCCACACATGTGTTCAATCATCACTCCATGGCATTGCTTCCAGAAAGTTCTATGGCTTTGGACAGGGATGACAGCCACCTCTGGAGCCTCTCATAGTGCCAACCACAGTCCCTCGTGCACGGTACAGGCCCTCAGCACATGTACTCAGCTCTGGTTGGTGCACAAACAGGTTCAGGATGGCATTTATTTGTTTACCACTGTGGATGGACAGCACGAGGAACCTACTGGTCTCAGCCTTGCTGTACACAATGAAATGTCACTGAATCTAGTTGCCCTTGGAAACCCAGCTCCATGACTGATGCTTGCCCTTGACTTAGCCTCCTGTTAAAGCACACTCCACAGAGTGATGGTCCCTTGCTTTAAACCCTTCAGAGACTCCTTTGCACAAGGAATAAAATCCAAACCCCTCCCCAGGGCCAAGGAGGTTCTGCAGGATCCACCCTGTGGGTCCTGACTTACCTTATTTGTTCTCAATGCATGCGGCCCCAAAGACAATTATTGTGTTTTTTTTTGAAAGTCTGAGCCCTTGCCAGCTTCAGACTTGTCCTATCTACAGAGAGAACACAGCGGTGACCCCTGTCTCCCAACCCCAATCGAGAGTCCTGTTCAGCCGCCTCCTGGGGACCTGCTCTTTTCCTTTATGGCACCTGACTTGGTTATGAATACACACACTTTACACTCTAAACTGTACGTTTCACGAGGCAGGGCTTCTATCTGTTTACACACTGTTTTCCTCTGAACTAACATCCATCCTTTCAGACTCACTAGTTGTTGAAAAAATGAATTAGGGAAGCACAGAACTATCACCTACTGTTGTTTTAATGAAAGTGTATCCAGATTTCCTGAGCGCTGCTTCTTCAGAAGAATGATGTCGTGGGACACTCCCTGCTTTGCTAACTGATACTCATTAGCCGCTGGAAATGAATTTTGAAGCAGTTTGAACTAGAGGACATATTCATCACCAGAGGAGAGGAAATTACCCCTTCGCAGTCTTAAGTGAGGTCTGCCAGGAATGACTGCGTCGTAGACAGGACCCTTGACCTTGGACAACTGTGAATTTTCCCTACGTGCAAATGAGGTCACTTCGATACCCCTTTCCTGGCCCGGATACTAACACTGGATAAGACCATGAACAAGTGTAGTGGAACGCATTGTTCGCGAGCGTTTAATCGTTTGCCAAGTGGCAGTTTGTCAGTTTGCCCCTACATTCCGGGGAGGAAAGCACTTCCCCGCTTGCCTCCTCTTATTTCATCCTCATCTCGAAGCCTTTCAGCCCGGCTGCCCCCTGCTGGCCCCGAGCTCCTTCTTGGTTACTTCAAGGTCTAGAAACGACGAGCTGAAGGTCCAGTCTGCTCTGCTGTCCGTTTTGGTGTAAACTGTGAGCTAAGTTTTGTTGCTGTTGTTGTTTTACATTTTTAATTTTTTTAAAAAGAAACATCCAAGGAAGAATATATCGTGACACATGAAAATTACATGAAGTTCAAGCTTCAGTGTCGGTAACTGAGGTTCCACTGGGCGTGGCCACTCCTGCTTGCTTACCTGTTGCCTGTGGCTTGTGCCGTGGTGGCCGACTTGAGCAGTGGTGACAGATGTGGTCTGCAAAGCTGTAAATATTTTCTAGGTGGTCCTTCGCAGATAGTTCGCCAATACCTTGCTTACGTGATGACACCTTCAAGGTCTGGTCTTGCCTGCCTGTCAGCTGGGCTCCTCTCCCACCCTTCAGCATCTCCGGGTCAATGTAACGTCTTCTGGGAAGCCTCCCTGCCCCCAGCTTGTTCCTGGTCCTCATTTCCTCAACCCCCAACCCCCTGCCTCACACTGTGTTCCCCCCACTCCACAACATGCACTCCAGTTAATACTGCTGGGATGGGAGAGTTCAAATTCAGCCTCCTCTGTAGACCCTCAGCTTTGGGAGAGCGGGTCCATGTCTGTCTTAGTCACCATTGTATCAGCAGCATTCAGCACACAGAGAAACATTTATGGAGAACATGACCGAGGCGGAGAAGAACAACTTCATAGACAAGACAAGAGGCCTCGGGAGCTCAGCTGGTCAGAACTTATCCTTTGTATCAGCGACTCTTTGTGGTCACTGGCCATGAGATCACCACGACTGGTTAGATACACGGGCAACATCAACTCTGGATATCTCCCAGGGGTCGTTCGTCAGAAGCTATGTTTGCACTACTTGGTAGAAATTTTACCAAACCACGAGGCAGCGGCAAGAACTCAAACAATGAGCTCACACGGACTGGACACTTAGGTACATACGTGGGGCTGAGCTCCATGGGCGTTCCAAGGCTGTCACTCCCAGGCTCAATTTACAGATGCAAGTGAAGGCAAAGGAATTGCATCTTTGTCCAGAATCCAGATTAAAATCTAGATCCATTTGTCCCATCGCTCCATACACGAATAGGCTCGAGCATAAGTCACCTTCACTAAGTGTTCATTCCCAAAGCTTGCCACCACCTTGGCATTCCCCAGGGACTGTAGGATGATGTCAGTGACTTGCAATAAGCGGGCTCCAAAGGGCAGCTGGGAGGACATTCCAAACCCAAGAGCTGCTGAAGGCTGCATGGCATCGTCCTTGGAACCAAGGGTGTGTCTACAACACAGCGCTGTTACAGGTACCCATTTAGAATCTGTTTTTCTCAAGATTTCCCTTGGGTAATCCTGAAGGGCAAAGCCATTTTGAACCCAGAGTCCCACAGTATTTACTGTGCTACTTTGTAATGGAAATAATGTCCGCTTGACGGCTTGGGGCTCTGAATTCAAAACCAGCCTCAGAAGTACGTGTAACAGACTGTTTTTCTAACACCAGGTAATGTTTTAAACCAAAAATATTGTATTTGTGGCGAAGACAACTTTTGATCATCAGCCGCTAAAAAACTCCCAACAAATATAGTTTTCTTCACCTTCCTAGTCAGCCTGACAGGGAGCCTGGATATTTTTCGCCTTCAAAAATGTATCCAGGACTCTTAGTTTCTGCTTCAAAATGTAAAGATCTTGAAAGTTGTTACCATCATCTTTACAACAAAAATTTTTTTTTGAGCTAAGAATGAACAATTGGGGAACTGAGACTAAAGGGAAGGCCCTCACTCCACGCAGGTGTATTTAGAGAGAGCGCCACTGAGCTCTGCTTACCTGGGGCGGAAGTCACAGGAGCCCTGCACTGCCAGCAGCACTCACGTGGTGATGGTGAGGAATTGCTGGGGTCTGTGTACGGACTAGCGTGCGGGTGAGGAGCTGCCGGGAGCAGCAGCCTGCGGGGCTTACTACAGGAAGGCCATCAGGTTCGCACACTGAAGGGCAGAGGAACATCCTCTTGTGTCTCTGGTGAAGGGAGAGCAAAGTAACTATTTTGAAATGTGAGCAGGGCTTTGTCCTTGAGGGAAAAGTCTTTACCAGAACCTTACCCCAGCCTGGAGGAAAGGACATTTCCCACCTCAACCTTCTCGTCTCACACACGAGATAAGCAAAGCTAAGAAACTCTGTGACGGTCACAGCCCTGGGACGTGGACCCACTGAAATTCTTAGGTTTAATGATATAATTTTAGCTGCCTCCTCTCTCCGCACTTCACCATCCCATGAACAGGACCCCTGTGTATTAACAGTGGCTTAGACCCGAAAAAAAGTGCAAGACACAGACTCTATTTTTTTAAAAGTTCTTAGGGAGGCACAGAAATAACAAGAAGGACCTGGAAGACCTTGAAGTCACAGACACACAAGAACATCCCCCACCCTTAAAAAAAGGAGAACAAGAAGAAAGGAAAAAATGACGGTGGTATGTATCTCACAAAACACAGCAGGAGCTGCACGTGGAGAACCGTCAACCTCCGATGAGAACATCCAAGCCACGCCTCATATTCCGGATTGGGAGGCTTAGCAATGTTTCAATGTCAGTTCTTTCCAATTTGATGTGTAGACTCTTTTAATAGAATGAAAAAAAGACTTACTCTGGCGGAAAATGTTTGCAAAAAAAATAGATGGCAAATAAGCATATGAGAAGACACTTATCATCATTGGTCACTGGGGAACAGCAAATTAAACCTTACAGACGTGCGTGTGCGTGTATGTGTGTAAAAATCTGCCTTCTCTATGAAAATGCCCTTTCAGAATATAAAGCCCATTGGGTCAAGTGTTTTGCCTTCATAACCTAGGGGACCCCCATGCCAATATACAACCATCCATATACAACCATCCTGCCTTTTGTCGAGTTACGGAAGTAATTCCCCAGCATCCATTCAGTGGCAGGGCGTAGTATCACAGGTACGCAGTTTTTATTCTACTTAATGCGTATGCATCCGTTCCTACCCTCTTCTGAGTCTTAGAAGTTATAGAGGGTGATAATCATAGCATTGCTGTGAATATTTAGTAAGACGGTAAAATGTGTGCCTGACATGGAGTCGTTTATCAGTAAATCTTAGTTTCTGTTTTTAAAAATGCTGTATTTGATTGCTGGGCTCATGCTTGAGTTCTCACATCATTTTTTGTACAGTATTTAACTTTGTGTTACTTTCCACCCAGCACTCTCAGGGTTAGACGTATCCGTGGGAAGTGCCTCCGCCTGGAGCCTCTGTCTTCTTGTCTGTGAAGGCATCCCTCTTGTTCTCTAGATTTGTTACATCATCAGCTAGGTGAGGCCACCAGGACCACATTTGCCAAAATAATGTAGAGAAAATATGACGTGTTACATGATCACACGCTGATCTGTACGCATTCTTTGGAAGCCCAGATCCTTTGTATTAAACAACTGTGATCATAATGTTTCCTTTGAGCTTTAAAGACAATCCATTTCAGAATTTGGAGAAAAATGATAAAAAAAATCCATTATTCCTCCACATTAAAAAAAAAACTGAAATAAAATCTTTCCTTTATCCATTCCAATCTATGCCGTGATCATCTATGCAAAAGGACACCGACAGGCACCAGCAGGACATGCTTTCCTTGAATGCCTGTGTTCCGCCAGGCAGCCTCAGTTCCTTCATGCTGACGAAGAGCAGCAGGCCAAGAAGACAAGCAGAAACCCACCGCTGAGTGTCTCCTCAAGGAAGGCAGCATTGTAGCATTTTCCCAGTGTAGTTCATTTCAGAGGAAAATTAGCTTCCTCAAGGAGAGCTGGAAAAGCGGAGTGTTCTGATATGCATATGCATCTTGTAATATGCTCCACAATTTGGAATAATTCCCTTGCCAACACATACTTTTCCCCCCTAAGAATGCCCCTAGGGGACTCACTCCGTGAATATTTAGGATGCGTTGACTGAACGTGTGGTCTATGACCAGCAGGGGAAAACGCTTTTACCTAGAAGGGGACCCTCGGGACTCTGACAGAGCTGGGATGGAATCAATCACTGAAGTTCTTCCTAAGAAAAGCGAGGAAAGCTAAGAAGCATCAGGCTGCGCCCGACCACGCACCGCTGTCCTCTCCCTGGGGCAGACCCCGCGGGCCGGCCTCCACGTGTGTGCTTGGCACAGACAGAAGGCTGGGCATTTTTGTACCGACCTTTGGTGACTTTATCCTCAGAATATTCTCGCCTCCAAAAGGGCCATACAAGGTTCAAAGCGGTGTCAGGCCTTTAAATCACTCCCTTGTTCAAATTATGAAAAGATAGCTCCTTAGTCATCACGCTGAGTACCCTCTCTGGACGCGATTCACGTCAACCTCCCTCGCGGATCCTGTGCCTTCATTTCTGTCGGCTGCACTGCAAAACCCCTTCCTCTGATCGCTCACTCTTGGTGTTTCCCCCGATAAACATCGGTCGACAGCGCTTGGTGCGGGGCCGAGTTTTACAGCCCACTTTGCGCACTCTGTCTCATTCCGTCCTCATGAGTCATTTCACGGGCGAGGAGATGGAGACTCCCAGAGGGTTAGCTGCTAGAAAGTGGCTGGCGGGGACTCACACTCACATCCTGTGATTCCAGAACCAGGGGGCCTGGCTTACTTGACACCCTGGCCAGCTTTTCTGCAGAGCTGCAGGAAGTCGCTTCTGGCCTTTGCCCTGTCAGCCTTTCTGAGGTGGGAACCTTTTCAAGCTTTCCAAGCAAAGCCCTTCTATTCTAGAGATGCTGCTTCTGGTCTAATGAGTGTTTCCTCGGGCGCCCCCCCACCCTAATGTAGCACGCTTTTCCGCCTGTATTATGATCACCTTGACATTCTAAAGGTTAGAGGGCAATGAAGACATTTAAGGGGAAAGTGTCAAGACAGTGGTAAAACTTTGTTTCTCTTCATTCTAGTGAATGACTGTATGTGGGGGGGGTGTGTGCGTACACATCACACATCATGTGTGAGGGGTGTGTACGTGTGTGTGCTGTGTCTGTGTGTGTTACATGACTTTCCCTCCCCAAGATGAGGTCAGGAGGCTTCAAGAGGAACGTCACAGCTATTGGGAACCTGGGCAGAGTGGAGTGAGAGGGTCCTAGGAGACTGCATTCTATGTCGCCTTCCTCAAATACGTATTGTACAGGGAGTCTTTTCATCTTGCCCCAGAACCTGGGCTGATGGCTCAGGTCCACTTTAAATCACAGATGGGAAATTTTTTCTACAAAGTAACAAGGGTACATACAAATTCAATCCATTCAATCAAGGATCATATAAATGAACACATAGTTTTGTCTCTATTAGAGAAATATGTCAAAGGTTCCACTAATCCTTTAAAAACTTCAAACAGAATATACAAACTCTACTTAATAAAACCTACAAACTGAAGAAGTTAATTTCTGTATTACTACATTTAGAAGAGTATGAGATTCTGAAATGGAGACCTGAAGAAAGAGGAGAAGTAAGATAAATCAGCTTCGATGTTTTCACAGGCTCCCAGAGACGAACATCTAACTAACTCAGCAGTAATAGGCTTGATTAGGGGAAAATACCATAAGAAAGATTAGGGGGGAAAATCTCAGGAAGACCAGGTAAGTTTTATCAAGAGTACTTTAGGACAATGATTTGGGTTCTGGAAATCTATTCTTACCCAATGTGAACCATACAAGAAAAGCCAAAGTTGCTGCTTTGAAAGGTCATACTTACATCACCTGGAAGAAATAAAATTTTGAGTTCAAGGAAATGTTTAAGATTTATATTTTTCTATTCACATAATTAAATTTCCAAATGCCAAAATTCACTTTGCAATTGTAGGAATTAATTGAATCCCCTCTCCCCCAACCCCGCACACACACACACACAAATCTTACTTAGGGTTTGCTGAGGTGCTACAAAAAGTTGAGCTAAGGGCTGAGATTCATTTAAAACTTCTGCAAATTCATTCCATTCTGGTGGGTGTGTGGTGATGTCTCACTGTGTTCTCAATTTTTATTTGTTTGATAAATAATGATATTAGGCATCTAGGTTAATATAATGTCTCCCCTCGCCCCTGATAACTTTCTTCTCCTGAAGAGCAGTCTTTCTTGTCTAAAGTTAATGTAGCTGCTCCCAGTTTTCTTTTAATTAATATTAGTGGGATAGCTTTCTCCTTCCCTCTACTTTTCATCTGTCAGCATAAAGCTGGATCTTTTTTGTTCCCTATTTTTATAATCTGTCTTTTAATTGATGTATTTAGCTTATAGACATTTAAAATAAATATTGATATGGTCAGATCAATATCTACCATGTTTACAACTGTTTTGTAATCATTGCAGTTTTTTGCTTGTTTTTCCTCTTTTTCTGCCTTTCCTTATTTTAATTATTTTATTTCAAATTTCCCTTTTCTTATTGTATTAATATTATTTCTTTAAAATTATTTTATTTGTTGGTCTATAGTTTACAATGTATACTTATTACTAATTTAAGTCTGCTTTTAAATATCACATGTTATGACCACACAAAATCTATGGGATGCAGCAAAAGCAGTCCTAAGAGGGAAGTTCATAGTGATACAAGCCTTCCTCAAAAAACAAGAACAATCTTAAATAGACAACCTAGCCAACCACCTAAAAGAATTAGAAAAAGAAAAATAAACAAAACCTAAAGTTAGTAGAATGAAACAAATAATAAAGATCAGGGAGGAAATAAATAAAATAGAGATTAAAACACAATAGAAAAAAATTAATCAAATCAAGAGCTGGTTTTTTGAAAGAGTAAACAAAATCCACAAAACTCTGGCCAGGTTCAGCAAAAAGAAAAGAGAGGGACACAAATAACAAATATGAGATAGAAGAGGAGAAACTACAATCAACACAACAGAAATCCAAAAACCCATTAAGAGAACACTATGAAAAATTATATGGCAACAAATTGGAAGAAATGGATAAGTTTTTAGACATATACAGTCTACCAAAACTGAATCAAGAAGAAATAGATCATTCAAACAGACTGATCACTAGAAGTGAAATAATAATAATTAAAAAAAAAAAAACTCCCTGCAAACAGAAATCCAAGACTGATAGCTTCACTGGGGAATTCTACCAAACATACGAAGAAGAACTTACACCAATCCTTCTCAAACTCTTCCAAAAGATTGAAGAGGAGGGAACACTAAGCTCATTCTATGAAGCCACCATCACCCTGATACAAACCAGACAAAGACACCACCAAAAAAGAAAATTACAGGCCAATATCTTTGATAAACAAAGATGCAAAATTCTCAACAAAATAGTAGCAAACTGGATCCAACAATACATAAAACAGACTATACATCATGATCAAGTGGAGTTCATCCCAGGAACACAAGAATGGTTCAACAAATGCAAATCAATCAATATAATATACCACATCAACAAAAGAAAGGACAAAAAAACACATGATTATCTCAATAGATGCAGAAAAAGCAACTGATAAAATTCAGCATCCATTCATGATAAAAAGCTCTTAACCAAAATGGGTATAAAGGGAACATGTCTTAACATAATAAATCTATTTGTGACAAGTTCACAGCCAGTGTAATACTCAGTGGTGAAAAGTTGAAAGCCTTCCCACTAAAATCTAGAATCAGACAGGGATACTCACTCTCACCACTTCCATTCAACATAGTATTGGAAGTCCCAGCCTTACCAATCAGACAAGAAAAAGAAATTAAAAAGATCTAAATTGGAAGAGAACAGGTAAAATTGTCACTATATGCAGATGACATGATACTTTATATAAAAAAAATCCTAAAGGCTCTACACAGCAAGGTTGTGATAAAAAAATTCAGCAAGGTTGCAGGATACAAGATTAACATATAGAAATCTGTTGCATTTCTTTACACTAACAATGAAATATCAGAAAAGGAAACTTTAAAAAACACTTTTAAAATCTCATCAAAAAAGGCCTCTTAGTAATAAATCTGATCAAGGAGGTGAAAGACTTATACACTGAGAACTATAAACACTGATTTAAGGACATTAAAGATGATTTAAAGAAATGAAAAGATATTCTATGCTCTTGGATTGGAAGAATTAATATTGTTAAAATGGTCATACTATACAAAGTAATCTACAGATTTAATGCAATCCCTACCAAATTACCTAGGACATTTTTCACAAAACTAGAACAAATAACCCTAAAATTTATATGAAACCACAAAAGACCCAGAATTTCCAAAGCAATACTGAAGAAAAAGAACAAAGCTGGAGGAATAACCCTCCCAGACCTCAGACAATACTATAGAGCTACAGTAATCAAAATAGCATGGTATCAGCATAAAACCAGACATATGGATTGATGGAACAGAATAGAGAGCCCAGAAATAAACCCACACACCTATGGTCAATTAATCTTTGACAAAGGAGACAAGAATACACAATGGGGTAAAGACAGTCTCTTCAGCAAATGGTATTGGGAAAGCTGGACAGCTCCATATAAATCAGTGAAGCTAGAACACTCCCTCACACCATACATAAAAATAAGCTCAAAATGGCTTACAGACTTAAACATAAGATGAGACACTATAAACCTCTTAGAAGAAAACATAGGTGAAACATCCTCTGACATACACAAATCCTTAGTGTTCTCCTAGGGCAGTCTACCAAGGCGAGAGAAGTAAAAATAAACAAATGGGTCCTAACTAAACTTATATGATTTTGCACATCAAAGGAAACTATAAACAAAATGAAAAGGCAAACTATGGAATGTGAAAAACACTTGCAAGCAATGGGACTGATAAGGTCTTAGTTTCCAAAATATACAAAGAGCTCATTCAACTCAATAACAACAACAACAACAAAACAATTCAACCCAAAAATGGGCGAAGACCTAAACAAACATTTCTCCAGTGAAGACATGCAAATGGCCAATAGGCATGTGAAAAAATGCTCATATTACGAATTACCAGAGAAATGCAAATCAAAACTACAGTGAAATATCACCTTGCACCAGTCAAAATGGCCATCATTCAAAAGTCCACAAAAGATAAATGCTGGGGAGGGTATGGGGAAAAGGGAACCCTCCCACACTGTTGGTGGGAATGCAGTTTGGTGCAGCCACTGTGGAAAACAGTATGGAGATTCCTCAGAAAACTGAAATAGACTTGCCATATGATCCAGCAATCCCACTCCTGGGCACATACCTGGAGAAAACTCTAATTTGAAAAAATACCCCAGTGTTTATAGCAGCACTATTTATATAGCCAAGACATGGAAGCAAACTATGTCCATTGACAGATGACTGGATAAAGAAGATGTGGTATATATGTGTATGTATATATGCATATATATATAACATATATATTCACACACACAATGGACTACTACTCAGACATAAAAAAGAATAAAGTAATGCCATTTACAGCAACATGGATAGAACTGGAGGTCATCATTCTAAGTGAAGCAAGCCAGAAAGAGAGAAAAAAATACCATATGGTATCACTTGTATGTGGAATCTTAAAAAAAGGCACAAATGAACTTATTTACAAAATAGAAACAGACTCACAGGTGTAGAAACCAAACTATGGTTACCAAAGGTGAAAGGGGGAGGGGGAGGGATAAATTAGGAGTTTGGAATTAGCAGATACAAAGTACTACATCTAAAATAGATAAACAAGTTCCTACAGTATAGCAGGGGGACCATACTCAATATCTTGTAACAGCCTATAATGAAAAATAATATGAAAAGAAATATACATATATAACTGAATCCTTACGCTGTGTACCAGAAATGAACACAACATTGTAAACCAACTATACTTCAATTTAAAAAAAAATCGCATGTCATGGAGGTGCCTTAAACCAGGGCTTCAATACTGTTTTTTTCATCTGTTACATCATTGTTGCCACTTTTGACTTATCCATATGCTATACTCACTCAGCAGATTGTTCTAATATTGCTTTAGACAGTTACCTTTTAGAATAATTAAGCAAAGGAAAAATACATGATTTTATTTTTTCTTTCTTTATTGTATTATTTTTAACAACATCCTTTGTTTATGTAGATTCCAGTTTCTGACTTACATAATTTTTCTCCTTCCTGAAGAATTTTTTAAACATTTCTTATAAGATAGATCTGCTAAGTATGAATTTGTTCAGTCTTTGTAAATCTGAGAAGGTTTTTATTTATCCTTTACTTAAAAAAAAAGACCTTAAACTTTATGTATTATTAAGTGAGTACATTCTTTGGACAAACTATTAATCATAGATTAGGCACAAAGAAAATATCTTTAATTGTCAAAAGAAATAATTCAACAGGCTACACTTTTTTAGACCAGAATCCAGTAAGACCGAAAAAGGGTATCAATATTGTAAAAAATATTTACTCAGACAAAAATATTTAAACATACATACATACATGTGATACACACACACAATCCTAAATAATAAAGAACACTTTTAATGATGAGACTTAAAAACATCAAAATATGGTATAACCAAAGCTGCACTTAGAGTTCAATTTTCATTATTAAATATAGAAGCATGAAAGAAAATTTATTTCATACACAACTTCCGAAGTTAGAGAATACAAAAATAAATCTAAGAATAACTGGTGAAGTTAATTTAAATTATGAAAATGGAAAATGTTTAGAAAAAATTTAGAAAAACATATTAGTAAGGAAGCCTTTAGTCACAAACAAACTGACTCAAGTGACTCAATCAAAGAAAAAATAAATTATTTTATAGAGCATGAAGCCTAAACATAGGGCTATTCCATGCATAGTGCAGTTTGTAGGGGCTGCAGGGATAGGCCTGGCTCTCACATTCTTTGTATCTTGGGCTTCATCAAGGCCAGTGTACTTAAGTGCACAACATGGCTACAACATTCATAGGTGCCCCTTCCAAGCAACATCTTAATATGTATTATCTGCGCCTTGTTTGAAGCATATAAAATATCCTATTCTATCCTTCACTTTTAACGGGTAATTTGCCTGTATAGAATTGATTCTTTTTAATTGAAGCATAGTCGGTTTACAATGTTGTGTTAGTTTCCGGTATACAGCATAGTGATTCGGTTATACACCTTTCTATATATTTCTTTTCATATTATTTTTCATTATAAGCTATTGCAAGATATTGAATAGTTCCCTGTGCTATACAGCAGGACCTTATTTATTTTATACATAGTAGTTAGTATCTGCTTCTTTTTTATCTTTCAAAAATTTAATATTTCACTTCACAGTCTTTTGCTTATACTGATTCTGATGAGAAATCAGGGTAATTCTTGTAATTCTATAATTCTTATCCTTTGCTATAATTTTACCCTTTGGATTGAAAAAAACTTACTCTTTGTTGTAATAAAAAATGCTACAATTATCCTTGCTTCTCTGAGAGTAAGTTATTTTCCCTCCCTCTGGCTTTTTTGGAGATTTTCCCTTTGTCTTTGGTTTCTGTAATCTGAATCTGATATGCCATGGTATTGGGGGTGGGTAGGGGGCTGGGTCTTTATCCCACTGAGTGTTCTCTGACATTCCTGGATCTGTGGTTTAGTGTTTATTATCCATTTTCAAAAATTCTCGCCATTATTATGCCAATGTGCTGTTCTGCACAATTCTCTATTTTCTGGTATACCAATTGAACATATGTAACGCCACTGAAATTGCCCCATCATTTGGGGATATTCTGTTTCTTTTTGTCCCCCAATTCTTTTTTCTCTCTGTACTTCAGTTTAGGAGTCTTTTATTGACCTACCTTCAACTTCCCTAATACCTTGTCTATGTTGCATCAACGGATGAGCCCATCAAAATAGCCTTCGTTCCCTTTACAATGTTCTTCGTTTACAGCATTTTCTTTTTATTCTTTCTTAGAGTTTCCAGCTGGCTTACATGGCCCATCTCTTCTTGTATATTGGCTACGTTTTCTCTTAGAGACATTACCATAGCAATTGTAGCTATTTTAAATGCCTGGTCTGACAATTCCAGCATCTAGGTCATATACAGTTGCCCCTCGGTGTCAGCTGGGGACTGGTTCCAGGAGAGCGTGCAGATACAGAAATCTATGGATATGAAGTCCCTTCCATAAAATGGTGTGGTGCAGTGAATACAGTTGGCCCTTCATATCTGTGAGTTTGGCATCAGCAGATATGAAGGGTCGACTGTATACCTCTGGTTCTGTGGTTGCTTTGTCTTTTCAGATTGTGCTTTTTCTTGCCTCTTGTATGCCTGGTAATTTTTGTGTTGAAAGCTGGATGTTATTAACAGGTAATGGGAACTAACATAAATAGGGCTATGGCGCTAGGTTTTAGGTTCATCTGGCTAGGAGTTAGGCTGTGTTTGAAATCTGCTCTTGCTGTGGGCGCCAGAGGCTTCCTGTTCCTTCAGTGTCATTGTTTTCTCCTCCCCTGTTGACCCCCACCCCCACCGCTCACACAGAAAGTCTGGATTCTGCAGCTCTTTCAGCTGCAATCCATTGTTTTTTGAACTGCAGCCCTGTTGGTGGGGTGGTAGTGGTGAAGGATGGGATTATATCTGTATAATCACAACTATAATCTTATGATTGAATCCCAGTGTTTTAGTGGGTCCTGTCCCTGGGCTGTGACCTTCACAAATGTTTTTCCCATTAGCTTAGCTTTTTCTTTTTGCCCTTGCTTCCTACTTTCTTCCTTGGATGCAACATCCCCAACTTACTTCCTTGAAGCTTTGACCCTTGATGACTGGGTTTTCCCCCATAGGTGAGACAGGAAATATACCTGGGGCTTGATTGAATGAAATGCCCTTCCCACCACTGGGATAAGATTCTGGCAAATTCTTTTCCACTGAAGAGGAGTCCTCTGCTGTGGAGAAGATATTTCACAATGACTACCTCTCTCCTGTCAGAGCTGGGGGAACACCTTCCTTAAATCTTCACCATGAGAATCTGGTGTGATTCCTGGAAGTAAAGATGTGGGAAGGGCACCTCCTAGGACCATGGTCCCTGGGAGTTTCTCACTCTCTGCTAGCTTACAATTCAGCCTCTAGCAATGTATCAGAATTGGCATTTAATCATTCTTACCGGTTTAAGGCTCCGGTGGCTTCTGCTCCAAATAAGCAGATCTAGGTTATGATTCTCTGTATTTGCCTGTCCCTCCAAATTTTGTGGTGATGATCTGTCCTGTGACCTCAATTTCCTGATGAGTTCAAAGAGAGTCATTAATTTTCAGTTTGTCCAGATTGTCCTTGCTCTAAGTATAGAGCGATGCCTTCCAAGCTCTTTACATGTCAGAGTTGAAATCTAACACTTCTAAATAACATTTTCTTGGTTATTGTCCCATTAACTGTCTAATGACATTTTTATTATATCCCAGGCCTTGCATATGAATAAATCAAAGTGCTTCAGATAATATCTTCCATCAGTGAGGATTTCCTCCCTGTTGTGGGCATACAATGAGGGGCCGATCACTTCAATCCAATTGAGATTATCTTGGGTCTATGGATCCCAACTGTAGCAAGATTTGTCTTGTATCTGGTAAGTCCCTGTTTCTTGATGTGGTTCTCCTAGGTTTTTGCTTTGTCTTCTCATGCCAGAATGTTATATTCTTTAGAGACTGAAATCAGCTCTTCAGTATTTCATTTTATGCAAGGTCAGAAAATCAGACTAATGTCTCAACCAGGCATGCATTTTTTGCAGACCTCCTTCTTCTCATGGGATGCCGTCTTCTAAGGGAGCCTTTGGGAGATTGCACTCTGCTTTCCTGCCAACCTCCCTCATCAGATACGCCTTTCCCAGGCTTGTAATTGAAAAGCCTCTTTTTCTCAGCTCTGAATGCTTTCCCCTTCAGAGTTGTTGAGCGCAATTCTCCCCTCACACAAGTTCAAATATGGGGGATATCTTAAGGGAGATTCTAGCTTTGTGTTGGTTGCAAAGCTTCTCCTTCTAATGTGACTTAGTCTCTTAAGCACTGGGACACAAATTAATCTTTGTGTCTGGGTTCTCCAGTTTCTAGCCCAGCAGCAGAGCTCAGCAAATGTCTCATGGGGAAGGCATACTTTTCAGGGGCTATGCTAGGTTCCAATGCATCATTCCATCCCCAAATGACTGCCCAAAGTCTGCCAGTAGCATCCTTCAATTTGGGTCAAGCCTGAACTTCAACTCATGTCCAGAATTGGCAGATACGACAAGTCATGAAAAGAGTCAGCAATTAGCATCTCACCTAGGAGGAACTCTGTGCCCCCAAGGCTGTACTTCTTCTGATCTTCATCACTTCCTTGGCTCTCCAATCCTTTAAAAACATGAGTTGTATAATTCACCCAGCTTTAAAAGAAATGTTGCATTGGTCATATAGGTCTGTCATGTCTTGTTACATTTACCTGGACTCAGAAAATACAGATCATTATTTTTTAATAAGAAAAATTAGGGTTCTTTTACTTTGCCTTTGCCTGTATATCATCTTTAGCAGCAGATCTCAGCAAAGCTGACTAACCCTCAACCACTGGCTCATCAAGTTAGTCGAGAATATACACTCATCCCCACATGTTTAGCGTTGGACTGTCAAAAAAAGGAGGAATCCAAAATTTGTGTTCAAACTTTGAAAAGTATAATAAATATGTGTACATCTATGGTTCTTATGGACAATGACGGCAATGCAGTTGAGGAGAATTCAGCTTCCAGAAAGAGGAGCAGAAGGCTCAGTAGAAAAAGTTGCACGATATTACATGGAGCAGAAGAAAACCAGGGTATCCTGAGGGGCCCTCTAATTAGAGCCCAGAAAATTGCACTTTCTTTAGAAACAACACAAGGAAAAGGAAACATTCAGTGTAGAACCACCAAGGACCACTTAGAGGTAGACCAAAAATATTATACTGGAAATGGTAAACAGGGGAGAGGACTCAGAAGCAAAAAGGAAAAAGAAAAGTTAACTTCAAAAAAAATCTCAAAATATTTCAACATTCCCTAACACCAATTAGGTCAGCCTGCTGCAGAAACTCCAGAAAACCATCACATTAACTTCTCAATGTCCCCGGCAAGGATGTGCACAGTCAGGCACTTGGGAAAGTGAAACGAACCGTCCGTGCGCCTTCAGCTTGGTTGGATTGCAACATGGACAGCGAGGGAGGGGCTGCAGACGGAGGCTGTGAGTCTGACTGCAAACAGATCTTTGATCATTTTGAGTGGAAATGGCTGCCTGTTCAATATATGGGGCTATAATATACGCATGCATTTGTGGTGTACATGTGCACTAAAGAGAAGTCTAAAGGACAGTGTCACTAGTGCTACACGTAAACACAGAAGTTGTCTTAGTGAACACAAATGAGAATAGGTCCTCTGACATGTATGTGTGGATTAAGGGACATAGCGTCTGAAACCAACAATGCCCAAGAAAATTCAAGGCGTAGAGGGGGGCCATTCTGGGACAGCACAGAGAACGTGGATTCTGGAATGAGATGTAGGTTCAAATCCCAGCACTGTTTGACTAGTGGATGAGCCTGAGAAAATCGTTGACCTTTCTGAGCTGCAGTCACTTTGTATGTGGAGTGAAGTCAACATTTCCTGCGCAGGAAGTTTGTGGTGATTAAATTGTGTGATCGAGGATTAATGCCACACGTAATCCTGGGTACCTGGGAGGCATTCCTTAAGTGACAGCTCTTCTAATTACGTGGTGCACGGGAAACAAGAGTTATTGGGTTGCAGTTGGTGTAGGTGTGACAGGAAAGGTGATGTTTCAAATCGAGTGGAAAAGGAGCAGTGGTGACGTGGACTAAATGAAGTAACTAGGAGATAAGAGTTTGCAAGGGCAGGATAAAGGGTGAAGGAGTCAGGTGCAAGTATTACAAAAAAAGAATGGGTCCTAGGAAGATACGAAAGATGATGAAAAATGCAGGATGCAGGTAGGAAGCCTGTGTTTGGCCCCAGAGGCAATTCCCTGAGTGTGGCCTCTTCTGGCTTCTTCTGACCTGTGCTTTAGTTGTAAATTTGTCTTCTCACCACCATAACACATCCACAATAAGTTCAGCAAGCCAGCGTCTTCCTTCCTTCCCTCCCATGAAGCTTGTATGGTATCTAATAAATGTAAGGTTTCATGTGTGACGTATTCCGCTCACAGTAAAGCCACCACGTGACCCTTGGCAAGACATTGCGGCATTATTCCCCCATCCTCATTTGCTACATGAGGGGGTTGAGATCTTTGAAGACATTTACAAAGCTAAGAACCTGTGATGTCTAAGTCAAAGAAACACCTGGTATTTTTTAAAAGGATAAAAGTAAGAAGAGAAGTGCAGAAGTGTAATACGCAACGAGGAGGCAAAACAAATTACAAATGACTACTGCGGGGATAAGAACAAAACAGTTCAGGGGTCATTATGGGCTACAAGCCAGTCACACATCTTCATTCATGGGCCCACGGAGGAACAGAGGGTAACTGGGGGTGGGGAACGGGGAGAAGGAGCAATTCCAACTTGTGCAATTAGGTCAAATAACTGTCTTGGCAGGATGGGGTGGGGAGGGGGTGGAAGTCAAGGGGGGAGAGGAGAGAACTCAGAACCCGGGGCTTTCGGCGGGTGAGAAACACAGCTCCTTCCTCCCGGACAAGAGATCACTGTGCAGGGAGGTTTAGGACGTGATTCACTTTTGCTTCTGTGGCGGGAAGGACTTCCTCTTCCTCTGTTCTTAGCCTGTGGCCCGGGCATGACTGGGCTTGCTGAGTGACTGGCCTCTTAATTACATCCACCTGACGAAGGAAACATTCTTGTACCTGGAAAGCAGAAGAGGAGAGGGTCTGGGAGCACAGGGGTGAGACCAAACAAACCTACTCCTCATAAGGTCAGAAAAGGATTCCAGGGAGAATCGAAAAGAAATGGGAATGGATGAGGGAAGGACCGACCGGACCTCCTGGAGCTGCAGCTTCTATGCAGGACACACACCGGAATCCAGCGAAGGGATTTGGGTCCTGCTGGCTGGATCTATGGGGTTCTCCAATACTGCGCATTTTGTGCCCTTAGTGTTTCAGTACTCAATGGTGCTCAATCTTTGCAAAATTTTGCATTAAGTGAATCTCGTCTTTCGCACCACTGGTCCTTGATTTCTGAATCCTTTTCCAATCACATTACTCTCCTTTCACTTCAGGAATTTGATGCCTTCCCCTCTGTCAGATGCAGAGCTCAAGAAGCATCGAATCTCACGTGCTCTTTCAGGTGGACCTATGTGGCCGTGACACCTTTCCCAGGGCTATCTGTAGATGAAGCTTTATCACTGTGGGTTAGAAGATGTGGTTACCATTTAAATGGGTTAACATAGGGGAGTGTCAAGGAAGACTTCTTCAGACAAGAAGGAAATAATCCAATTTGCCAATTGCACAGGACCAGCTCCTCCAGTCTCACCTGTGACTTCTATGTGAAATGCGTAGACATACCATGTCACACCTGCACATTAAACACTGGTTCTCAACTGGAGCGATTCTGCCCCCTACTGGGCATTAGGCAAAGCTTTTGGTTGTTGCAACTCAGGGGAGGGGCTGTTTCTATGGGCATCTGTCCTACGAAGCACAAGACTGTCCCCACAGTGAAGACTGACCAGCCCCAGGGCTTGGCAGTGCTGAGGCTGGGAATCCCCGATTTAACAGACTCAAGTTCAGCCCCAGGTATTTGGCAAAGAGAACAGCAAGAAAAGTGGATGGCGTGAGAATTCCCTCCACTTGCCCCGTTCATTCCCTTCAAACCAGCCTTTCCCTCCCCTTGACTGACCACAAGTGAAGCTCAGAGACGAGTAAAGTAGGCTTCCCTTTGAGTTGATGTTAGGTTTTAATATTCATCTTTATTAACTGTATCCTGAATGTACACACGAGGTACCCTGGGTTAGCAGCGGACGATCATCATGCATTTACAGCAAATCATGACCACACCTCAGTTCCTGCCCCTGGGGTGTTGTGATGAGGACCAGGCCAAATGTCCCCCCCGCCACACATTTCTAAGTCTGCACCCAAGTGAAGAGTGAATTTTCTCTCCTCGGGTACAGGGGAAAGAGGCAACTGCCTCCCCTCCCCTCCCAAAAGGAGGGAGAAAAACCTGTGCTCCTTGAAGATGGAAGAGCAGGATCTTAGGTTCTCATTCTAACCTTTGGGAATGTAAATACATCCCTTCAAGGGCCAGGTGAGCCCCAGCGTCCAGCTTTTACGAGCTGGTGGTGTTTCCAAGTTCCCAGCTTCATTTCCCCTCGAAATGCAAACAAACTTTCAGAGCTGACAAACCTGCCCGGAGTTCTCTCACTTTCTCTCCAGGTATGAACCAGCTACCCAGGGCTTGCTCTGAACTGAGGAGCCCCAGGCTGCAGACGAATTTGTACAGAAAGCCCCGACACTGCCGAAACACACACGTACTTTCTCTACACCCAGCTGTTTCCAAGGACTCTCGGGACTTAGAGATGATGCAAGGTGTTGACCACTTGCTTTTTCCCTCCTGTGTCTACCCCATGTAAGGAAGTTTCTCCTGTCACATAGGGGACAACCAGCACAGCCCCTTGTCCAGAAAGCGTCCTGGTGTCCTGTTCCATTCGGACCCTTCCCACAGATCTAATTTAAAACATACTACTGAGTTGGTAGGACCATTGATTCAGGGGTCCGTCCTACGTTGTACACATGGCAAGTTTACACTTTAGAACGAGCCTGGCGGAGTCAGTATCCCCACCCAAAGGATTATGTCAGGGTGAGAATTTGGTCCTGAGACTCACCGATGGCGGGTGCACACACGTCTAACTTCCCCTGAAGTCAGTCTCGAGGGCCATGTCACTTGCACCTGAGTCGCTGGCAGCTGGGTGTCCCCCCCAAGGCAGCCCTGACCAGGGAGGACACCTTCCTTTTCCGGATTCTTTCTGCCATTGCTGTACACACGGCCCACGTGCCAGCTGCTCTGTTTTTCCTGACAGTCGTGGCATGCTCTTTGCATCCGGTGCTAAAAAAATTAAGGGAAAGTCTTTCTACGATTCCTTCAAATTGCACTGTCTGGGGGTCAGTGGGCTCTAAATTCTTTCCTTCCAAGGGGGAAAAAATAGTGCTGTAGGTTGGTACTAAATCCCTAGCATAGAGGAGAACAGGTGTGTATAATTTATGAAATAAAGCTTGAAGGTGGGACATGTTAAATATATCACTCACACTGTTTTGGAGGTTTAACAGTTCACTGGGGAAATTGGATGATAAGAAATCAAAAGCTGAGCTTGGATTCTGCCATTCAGGCTGAACATCACAAGTGAGAAGGATCGTTCGGTCCAGGCCCACTTTTCAGGAGGCTGGTGACAAAGCAGAGTGTCAGACCCTAATGCGAACAAGCCCCCTAACGGCCGTAAGTGTAAGGACTGGCTACCGAGCACTCTGTGCTGTGATCTCGTCGTGTGATGAGAAACTCATTCTGGACTTTTGAAAGTAATAAGTAGGTATTTCCAAAGGGGATCCAGTTTGCCCCGAAGCTCAGGGAAGACACATGTCAGATGTCATCCAGAGCGTCCACGGAGCTTGTAACTGTCTTATGACCACTCAAGGTAAGACCGCCCAAGTCCCGCCTCCCGGGAGCTTCCGAGCTAAGTAACAGGCAGAAACACCCCTGGAGGGAGATGTAAGCATCCGCCCCTGGGATTTATTTTCGACCAGAGAACTTCCGTTCTTTGAGGCGGGGAGGGTAAGGTGTGTTCTCTGGAAGAAATCAACAGACTCTCGATTCTGTCTCTCGAAGGGCAGTATGGACCGTGACCCTGCCGGAAGTCTCTGTGAGGTGTGAAGGCTTCAAGATTCTTCCACTCCACCCAAGTTAAATTTAAAGCACTTGGGCCCCAGGTGGAGAGAACTGCCAAGATGGGCAGCCAGGCAGCCCCTCTGGGGACTGGTCACTGGACTTCCCTCAGGATCCCCAGGTCTCGTCAAGCCATGTTTGTAATAACTGAGCATATGGCTGACCCGGGAAGAGGGTAAGAAGGGGTACACCACCCTTTTTGATCTCAGGAGAACATAGAACCTGTCACCTGTGTGTACATGAGCTTAAAATCTTCAGCCAGATCCCCTGAGCTCATCGATTCAGTGGTTGTCACTGAGTGTTGACTGGGTGGCTCAGGGGATGACACCACAAACAGGACAGATAAAGCCTCTCTTCCCGCAGAGCTTATCATTTAATGGAAAAGAAAAAACCCAAAGCAGGTGGCAACCACCATGTGTAAGGAGCATGTAGGAGGAAGACCCAGCCCGTCCAGGGGTCGCGGACCATCTCCCTGAGGAAACACCGTCAGGACGGAGGACGTGTGAAGGCGGGACAAGCTGGCCAAGCCCCCAGCCTGTGGGCTGGCTGCTGCCCTGGGACCCGCTCGGCAGAGTGAGGGGCACCTAGCAAAGAGGGGCTTCTCAGGCAAAACAGCCGAGGATTTGTTCTTTTTCGTCCTGTCGTCAGGGAAGCCCATGCCACCGCTCTGGCTGCAGGAGGCAGTGTCTGCTGTTTTTAAATTTCCCCTTCCTCCCTCCCTTCCTTCCTCCCCTACTCCCTTCCTTCCTCCCCCCCTTCCTTTCTTCCCTCCTTCCTTCTATCTTTCTTGTATCTGTCTTTTCCTATCAGCCTAATTCATTCCAACCTGTCAGGACTCATCCCTCTGGACTTCCAACATCTGCTCAGTGCTGGTCAGCTGCCGGAGACCTGGAGTTGGGGAAGTCAAGAAGCTGACTGTCGTCTGAGGATGAAGCCAGCACTCAGGTGAGAGGCACTGCCAGCTACCACCAGAAACAAACCCTAGCTGTCCACGGATCTGATGACATGTAGCCCCTCCTGGCAAGCCGTTTTTATTCTGATCCTTGAAGTCTCTCTGGCTTTTGTCAGCTAACGCTCGCGCTCCGCCTTTATAAAGCCCATGACCCCGCCCTTCCCGGCTCATGAAGGATGAGGCCTGGAATGGCCCGGCTGGCGTGGGAGCCCCTGGTCTGGCATCCAGGGAAGCAAGGCAGCCCTTATTACAAACTGGTACCCGGACGGGAGACCACGAGTCTGTTTCTCTTTCCATTCCACTCTCCCAAACAGAGGTTCCCCAGGGAGAACAGCCTGGGCGAGGCTTCTCTCCTTCTCCTGCCCTGAGACCTTCTGGCTCGTGGGAACGGACCTTCGGCAGCCTTGGAGCTTCCCTGGAGATAAACGAGGGAAGTCCTGCAATCACGGCAGAGACAGCAGGACAGCCCCGGGGGTGCTGAGAGTGCACAGAGGGCCAGAGAAACTAGACGTGGCCCCATTTTACTATGACTCATTAATTAAGGGGTGAAAAATAGGTCACATCACTATTTCAAAACGTATAGATTCAGTAACATACAAATTAGAATTTTGTGCTACGTCTTTCCATGTGAGTTCGGTGTGCTCACCTGGACTGCTGGGGTAACATATACACTATCAGTGAGCAGTCGTTGAGTCCTGGGCTGTGGCTTAATGGTCCTAGGCATACAATTTCGATCAGTAATTTTGTGAGGCTTTTTTTTTTTTGAGAAAGATAAATGTGGGCCTTTATTCCCGTGGCCCGACATTACCGTTGGCATGCTTCGCAAGACATCTCATTACATTATTTATTTCAGAGTCAAAGTGCTTACTTTACAAAGAAGGTAAAATTTCACCTGTAGGAAAATTGGCACAATTTCTTATTTTACCATCCTCAGTGCCAAGCATTAAAAAAAGGGACTTTCTGTTTGGGTAATTTTGCACAGCAGGAACTTTAAATTATTTACAGCTTTCCTTATCTGGAACCAGAGGAAATGCAGCATTTTCCATGCCACAATTTATACTGTGAAATGTTCTTAGGGAAAAAAATGGGAGGAAATTACAGATGTGGGCAAGGATCAGAAACAGAACAAAGGAGTTTCAAAAAAACAAGGGTGTCTTTCTCTTGCTCTAGCCAAGGTGGGTCTGGGAACGCTACTAGGGAAGCAAACATCAAGAGGACTAGAAATTGCCCTGTTCTTCGGGGCGTCTGCAAAATGGTTCTCAAATGAGCTGCCGTGAGTAACCGATCGCCGGGGTGAAATTAACAAAACTCAGGTGTGAAATTGGAAGTGGCACGAGACAGGTCACAGCTGGTAGCTCAGGCTGTGGCATGAAGGTGGGCCCATGTCTTGTGGGACACCAGTCAGAGATCTGTCCGCCTAGAGAGGCCAAAGGCGTCCCCCTTCCTCCCTCCTCAGCCCTCACGCTTTCCGCGGCCTTTGATCACTCGTGCTTCCCGCTGACGAGCATTGTGTGCCTGGAGGCATCCTCCCACAGTGTTACGGAGCATCGCCAGCTGGTGATCAGTCTCAGTCCCCACTGCTGGTTAAGGATTTCACATCTTGGTTTTGAACTGATCTCCTGTCAGTTTAGTTAGTGACACTGAGTCCATTAAGGTTGAGTTTCTGGACCTGCACGGTTAGGACCTCACCTTACAACGGAGAGGGGTCTCTGTGCCCCTCCCCTGGCTCTCCTTCTAATTCTACTCTACTCATTGATTCAGTTCAACAACACACAACCGTAACAGTAGCAGTTTGCATTCACTGAGCTGCATTATGATGAGCAGCATAGAAGGACTTTCTCCCTTAATTCTTACACCAGTTAAACACACAGACTAATACAAATTCTACAGTTAGAGGAGCTGGAGCTCACACAGGTGGGAAGAGCTGTCACCAGGTTTCACACTAGACACTGCTGCAGAACCCACCTTCCCACCCACCCTGTGATGCTGAGTAACAAGCGAGCCCTCCTCACTGACGTCATCCTCTGTTTTATACAGCTCAGGAGCCTCTCCCTTACCACCCAGATACCCTGTTACTATCACTTGCAGTGGTATTATTAATAAAAGAACGTTTATTGAGTCTGTTATAGTTTTCAGAATGCTTTCTTATCACGTTTTCTCTTGGACCTCACAGCAGATGGGCAGGATGAATGTGTTAGCCCTGTTTTATGGGAGAACAGCTTAACTCAGGAGGGCGCACCTAAGCTGACTGGCCAAATGAGCAAAAGAATGAGACAGAACCCTCCAAGTACTTTGCCGTCCGTCGTGAGCCCAGCACACCTCTCCTGCTCCAGGACTCTGTCTCCAGTAAGGAAAATCAGTCATTAAATGTTGGCAGCAGTGCGTGTCAGGCGCCCGGGTAGGGGGAGCACAGTGATCGGCCGCCAGGCAGCAAAAGGCATCAGATCATCTCTTCATTTCCACATGGGCTACACCCCAGCCAGGAGGTAAGCTGGGGCTCAGGGCAAAGCAAGATTGAATCTTGGAAAAAATCATCCCTCACAGGCCGGGCATGGTCTCCTAGCAACCGCGCAGCAGGAGTGCAGAGCAATGCTTTAATCAGTGAGGGACCAATGCAGAAGACCAACCCCACTGAGTGAGTCCAAGGGAGTTTAGCGACTGGCAAATGAGGAGGAGAGGCAAAAAGCAAAGGGGAGATAAGTGCCGCTTGTCGGGGCAACGGGCGCTTCTTTGTGAACGCTTGAGCCATCGGATTCCCGTTACACCACTTGGGTCTGTAATTGGGGCTAAGGAACTTATTCCTCTTTGCTCCAAGTTGTCCATCTGAAAAATGGGAATAATATTTAATTTATGAAGTTCTGAGGGTTAAATTTGATAATACACACCAACACCCTAGCAGAGTGTTTGGTACACACGAGAGCATCAATAAATGTTATTTTCTGTCTTTGTTTTCTCTTCTTCCACACACAAACACCAGGAGTGAGTACCAGGACTCCACCCCAGGCTGGGGTAAGTGGCTTATTCCAAACCTCATAGTTGGCACACTAAGAAATCTGACCAGTAAGGGTCTGGTGCGGGAAAGTAGGAAAATACCTTTCCTTTGAGCAGCTTCTGATCCTCAGCGGCCAGGGAGACGGGGAGATTCAATGATTAATCTACATTCATAACCCGAGATGAGAACCGGAAGGTGGTCTGGATGCCTCCTCTACCTCCAGTCCCACCAGCATGTGGTTTAAGAAGAAATCACCTTATATGTGATAACTAATCAGTAATACGCTGATTTAGGATCTATCTAAAGGTACTTCAAGAAAAAGTGAGGGAAAAAATGGGAGCTCAAGGTAATGGCAGGTCCAGAACACTCACCAGAAGAATGTTGTCATGAAACAGCTGGAAATTGAGGCTAAACACATATGCAGAAGATCTGTGAAATCTTAATTCAGTTATCATTATCAATCAGTACAAAACAAAAGAGGAAAAAATATCAATCGAGAGCTCGAGGAAGAGACAGCAGGAGAGACAAGAAAGTAAAACATGAGGGTAACGCAGAGCAGAGAGTAAACCACATTTACATCGTTCCCACAATGACAGGTGTTAGCAGTGGGAGAGCTGGTCTGCAGGGGTGATTCATTACCATAAAGAAAGAGAACTATCTCTAACGCTACTTAACCTACGTCCGAGTGTAGATAGAGAAACTCTTACTTTTTAAAAGATTGAAACAAACACAGCTTTGCTGTCAAAGGTTATAAAAAATAGCATGAAAAACAAAAGCCACAGGCTAACCTCACTTAGTGACATTAAGCCACACACTGGAGCAAGTCATGCCAGGGGAGTTCTGTTCACGGAATACAAGCTCCCTTCAATATTAGGAAATCTTTGAGGAGTAAATCGCCACATCAATAGAGCAAAAGAGAAAAAGTGTATAACCTTCTCCTTAGATGCTGAAAAGACAGTTGATACAGTCAACTTCTAAATTATTATTAAGAAGAAAACAACTATACACTTCCTCATCAAATATGAAATATATCTGACTCAAGCTGTGACAACCAAATGCAATTTGTGGTCCCTGATTGTTTCCTGCTATAAAAGCCATTTTGGGATCAATTGGACATATCTGAACATGCGCTGGGTATTATAACAGTTAACTTTGTTATGTCTGATCATGATTTGTGTCTATGTAGAGGAATATCTTTGTTTTTTGGAGATTCATGATTTCTGTAATTTACTTTAATTAGAAGGGAGAAAGAAATAAGGGGTGGATGAAGTAATATTTTTATTAGGGAAAAAAAAGTGGAAAGTCAAGAGGAAACAGTTGAAAAGCAATTGCACAGAACAAGAGAAACCAGAAAGTGTCAGAATAAAACTGTTAATATACAGGAGTCAATTGTCCTGTAACCAGGAGAGGGAGGTTACAGTGGAAGGAAAAAAGCCATTTATGACGTTAACAAAAGCGTGACATAACTAGGGGTAAACTTACCAAAAAATGGTGACGATCATGATGAAGAAAATGTTCAATACACTATGAAAGAACACAGTAGACTCGATACATGGAGAGGTGTACTCTGTGCTGAGACGGAACTCACCCAGCTTTATAGAGCTGGCGATTCTCCCTTAGTTAATCTGTACATTTAATATCATCAAAATAAAAACCTAATAGCATTTTTACTTGTTTTTATTAATTTATTGTTTACATTTAGCATGTTTCAAAGGCAAGAATAAATAAGCTTTCTGAAAAAGAACTTTAAATACAATCACAGTAATTAAATCAGTGTGATGCTGGCGTTAGAAAAGACAGATAATTGGAAAAGAGCCTCATCTGTAGACCCAATTAGATACAAGAATTTAAAGATGATATTTTAAATTAGAGAGGAAAACATTAATTGTTAAGTAAGGATTGTGGCAACAACTGCATAGTATTTGGAAAAAACAAATTTTAGAAAACAAATTTTCAACTGCTCAAACTATAAATATACACAAAGGAAGGAAACAATGAAAACACTAACAGTAAATACAAAATGAGGAATTTCTCTGTAAGAATCACACAAGACCTACCTTGGTAAATTTGACAACACACAGTCCTGAAATCAGGAAAAACTTCACTGCAAACAAATTCAATCACAAATGACAATCTTGCAAAAACGTTTGCAACTTTAATCATGATCAAAGGGTTAATTTTTCTAACAAATCAATGGAAGAAAATAACAATAAAATACGACATTGAGTAAAAGACATACAGAGACAGTTTCCACCACTCCTCCCTACACAAATACAAACTTCTAGACACATGGAAACGTGTTCCTTCTCAGTCAATTTAAGAATCATGCAAATTGAAACTATACCCGGATTCTGTTGCTCATGCATCCAGTTGACATGGATCAAAGATCACACTGCTTGTTGGGGAAAATGGGAGGAGAGAGACAGGCTTTTGCACTGTGGCTGGGAAGGCTCACTTGGCACAGCTTCTGAAGGCAAACTTGGCGATATTTATTATATATTTTAACTATGCTGGGTTAAATTATATATTCATGATTATGTATTTATAATATTTAACACAATATATCAATAATATAACTAATATGTTAACATTATGCATTTATGATATTTAATTACAAAATGAAAGGACAGTTCTCTTTTGACTTGAAAACTCCTCTTCTAATCATTTATCTGCAGATACATTCACGCTTATACAAATTCTTACCTGTATGAGGCCTTGCAGGATTCTTTTTTTAAATAGAAAGCTAGTAGGAAAAAAAAGAAACAAAACCTAAATATCATTATTAGGAAACAGGTAAGTCCATTATGACACAATCTTTTAGCCTCAGCAGTTAAAAAGGATGAGGTAAGTCTTTGGTACTGACATTGAAACATCTCCAAAATAAATATGAAAAACATCAAAAGCAAGAACGTTGTGCTCAGGAGACTATTCTGTGTATATCTCACTCACACCATATTTTGCTCTAAGTACAGAATACCCACTTCTGTGAGGTATCCAAGCAGCTGGTAACAGTGCTTGCCTCTGGGATAAGGCTGTGCAAAGGGAGTTGGAGAGAAACTTACATCCTACTGTATAACATTTTTATCTTAAGTTTTGTATCATTTGCACATATTACTTATACGAATTGTGAACACAGTGTTGAAGATAATAAGTACCATAGCAAACACTAGCGTTTACTACGTGCCAGGCACTGCTCTGAGTGCTTTAGATACATCACTTCAGAGCATCCTCACGGCAGCTTCAGGGGGGTACCTTACAGATGACGAGCGCAGTGGGAGGCACGCAGCTTGCTAAGTGAGCGGCAGGACTGCAGTTCTTCCAGCCCTTGCCTCCGAGGCTCTGCAGCGTTGAATGTTCGTGGAGGAAACACCAGCAGAAAGGGAATTTTTCTACAGTAGATGATAAAGGTACGAAGGGAGATACAAATGATGGAGAGGAAGTCCCCAGGAGGTGTGAGGAGATGGGATCCCGGATGCACCTGGTTCAGAAGGGACCTCCTGGTTTGAGAAGAGAAGGATCTGGTAAAGACGGGTGCTGTCAGCATATGATCTGCGTGGCTGGCATCAGATGTTTCAGTGTCACTACCAAAAAGACTTACTGCATCCTTTTTAACTGCCGCCACTAAATAAATGTGTCATAGTGGGTTTACATGTTTCTTAGTATAAGTATTTAGGGTTGGCTTGTTTTCCTGCTAACTTCCTATCCTATTTTTATTATGTTTTATGTACTATATGTTTCTATTATATTTTTATTTATATTTTACATAATATATAACATCATATACTTAATATGATTATATGGAGGTCTTCAAGAACCTGAAGACTAGCTGTGCAAATCAAAACCATGGTGAGATGAAACTTCATCCCAAACAGGATGGCTAGAATCCAAAAGACAGACAATAAAAGGTATTGGCCAGGAGGTGGAAAAATTAGAACCCTCATCCACTGCAGGTGGGAATGTAAATGGTGCAGCCACTTTGGAAAACAATCTGGCAATTCTTCAAGTGGCTAAACATACAGTTACCATATGACCCAGCCATTTCACTCCTAGGTGTATACCCCAGACAAATAAAAACATATGTCCACACAAAAATCTGTGCAAGAATGTTTATAGCAGCTTTTCCCCCCATAATAGCCAAAAACTGAAAACAAGGCAAGTATCTGTCAACTGATAAATGGATAAATAAAATGTGATATACATGGGGAATATTACATGGCAATGAAGAAGGAGTACTGATCCATATCAAATGGACAAATTGTATGGCATGTGAATTGCATCTTCATAAGCAACTTGGGATTTCTCAGTGAAATAGATTGTAAGTTGGTTTCCTAAGAACCCAGGAAGGGCAGTGGGTGGACAGCCATAAGAATTGAGGCAAAGGTGTGAAACAGCTGTTGTGGGGCTGAGTGGGGACTCTGAGAAGGGGCCTGAAAGGGACCACAGGGCTGCTGGCTCTAGGATGAAATTAGCATCCTAGAACTTGTAGCTACAGAGATGCTGGTAGGTACCTGGTTTCTCCAGCAGCCCTCAGCAAACAAGGTATAGGTGCTTCCTCATAGCAGTTTTAGACAGAAACTCCAACAATACAGGTTTTTACTTCATTTGCTGAACATTGTGTCCCCTGCAGGGATGGCTGAGTGGAGCCCTGTTGGGGGGCATCACGTCCTGAGAACACAGACATTGCCACCCCCACTGTCCCCTGGGGGTGGCACAACCCAACCCTGCCCACCAGCCAAAACTCCTTCCCTGTGGTAATCAGCATAATTAAAAAAATACACTGTGCCCTGATTTTGTTCCCTGAACTACAGGACCACCTGTGCATAGATCCTTTTTTTTTTTTTATTTCCATGGTAAGTAGAGTTCTGTTATAGCCACTTTATGGATGGACCAAGACTCAGAGGCATTGGGTGACCTACTCAGACCCCTCCACCTGCAGTCTGAGGGGGGGGTCCAAGGCAGGTCTGGCTCCTGGTTGTTAGGATTTCAACAGTCCCATGCCCCGTCTTCATGCATTCAGTAGGTACTTACTGACCACTCACATGTGCCAGGCACCCAGGCTGGTGATGAGAATATACAGATGGCCTCAAGGAACGTGCAGACCCGGGCAGGAGACCTGGCCCTCCCAGGTGGCACTGTCACAGCTGACCTTCTGCACAAAAGCAGGACCGTTTCACTGCTTGACTTGGAGAACGTTCTGACACAGACATTTTGATGCCACTGGGTGACATTAGTTGGGTCACCACTGACCCCATCAATGTGTAAAATCACTGTTGTGTATGTGTGTGTATATATATATACATATATATATATAATTTATATATTAGTATTTAAATATATATATATATATATATTTTTAATTAAAGAAGGGGAGTATAGCTCTAGTGGTAGAGCACACGCTTAGCATGCACTAGGTCCTGGGTTCAATCCCCACTACCTCCCTTCGCATCCTCCAGGCCTAGTGGCTAGTGGATACCTAGTCAGTTGAAAGGTGAGCATCACTGTGAAGCCAAGACAAAGCAAGATTTATAGCCTGGATGATTGATTTTTTAATGTTTTCAATAATATTTATTTTTAGACAGTATACTTTTTTAGTTTTTCGATGATCCATCTGCACAATGTTTACAAAATACAAAAAAGAAAGTGAAAATTTCTTCCAGGCCTGTCCTCCAGCCACCCAGCTTCCTTCCCTTGGAGGCAGCTGAGGTTACCAGCATCCTGCCAGAGCTGTTGTGCGTGTATGCAAGCAAATGGTTAGGTGTGAGAATACATATGTGTCTATAAGATATACGGTTTCATGCTTGGCTTTCATTGTTTTTCCTGAATCCTGCTATGATGAGTGATCGTCTACAAATTGACATCAGCTAATCCAAGATGCCTTAATAATAAGGCACTCTCTTATTTTATGTACCATCAACAAAGAAAATAATGCTGTGGATTAAAACATGACAGTGTCGATTGTCAAACTCATTCCAATTTCTAAGATGCATCTTAAAAATTTATCAAATACAGCACACTGTCATTCAAGGCTGTAGGATAAACTCCTGGAGTGAGACTACAAGTTCAAAATGTAGGTTTATTTGTAATTTTCAAATACCAAATTATGCCCACCGAGGCTCTGCCAATTTACACTTGAGCCCCCTCCTGCATGAATGAAAATGTCCATTTCCTGACTTCTTCTCAAAGTTAGTGTGTAAACAAACTTACAAAAATGTTTTTCAACCTAATTGATTAGAAAATGGTATGTCAATGTAGTTTCATTTGGCTCTTTTTCCTTAGAAGCTGTGACGTTGAACTTGACTGCTGTGCCGCCTTCTGAGTTGTTTTTTCTGAGAACTGCCATAATCTTTGCTCATCTTCCCATTGACTTGTTGCTCTTCATGGGGCTTTTTAGGTGCTTTTTCTCTTTTCAGGAAGTTAGCCCTTTGTGACATGAGCTGCAAATTTTTCTGAGTTTTCCATCTGTCCTGTGCTTTGTGGTGTTTTGTTGTGCAGATTACGAAAAAAACTTTTACGTAGTCGAATTCATCCATCTTCTCTTTCATGACTTCTAGGTTATTGTCATGCTTACAGAGGGCTTTCGAACTTCAAGATAATTAACAACAGTTCATCCACATTTACTTATGATACTTCTGTAATTTCCACTTTCTAAGATTTTTTTTCTGGAATTTTTTTTGATTTATGGTTTTAAGTATAGATTCATAATTGTTCTCTGAGTGGCTATGATATGCAATGCCCACCCTAAACATACAATAAAATCCCACATGAATTCGGATCTATTTTTGAATCTTCCCAGGTTCTTATGAAATGATCACTTATTTGCATTCTCCCTTGAATTTTGTATCTTTCTACTGGATTCTATTCATTGGCTTTGGGTTGAACAACAACTTCAATCTCATTTTCCATAAAATAATGCCCTCCCTCAACTCTACATTACCTCACATCTGAGTCTGTCCTTTTTTACCTTTTTACTGCCAAGCTTCTAGGAAAAAAAATCATATTTTCTGTCTCTATTTCCTGATTTGCAGTTTGCTTTTCATTTCTTTGCCACCTGGATCCCACCCAACACTGCACTGAAATAGTTCTTGTTAAAGTCATCAATAACCTCAAGGCCTCATCTCACTTAAACCTCTTGGGAGCTTTCAACACTGCTGACTTCCCCCAGCAGCCTCTGTTCTCAGCCTGTGTAGCACTGTGTCTGGGTTTTCTCTCATCCCTTGGGTGTGTTCTTGTTTTTGCAGATGCAATGGTCCCTTCCCTCTGCTGGGTGGGAAGTTTATCTCTGGCTTTGGGACTCTCTTAACAGCCTTATTCCTAGAACAAAGGATTCATAGGAGAGGGCTTCATATAAAAAAGCTCTAGAGAGAAACTTATACAGTTTAAAGTCAGCTGGATAAATGTTTTTAGTCTTTCAAGCAGGCTGAGGCCTGGGACCTCCAGCTGTAGGCTGAGTCCTGCAGCCAGAACAACAGGATATAAGGAAACCATAAGGGGTCAAGAGGAGGGCACTGGGGTGAAGAGCAGAGCACTGGGGGCAAGAATAGGGCACTGAGCATGATACCTGCATGCAGCACCAAGAGGGCGTTGGGTGGACCACCCAAGCCTCCCTCCTCTCTGGCCCAACCCTGGTCAGCAAGAGCCTGAGAGAAACCCTTGAAACCAGTACACAGTGAAGCAGCCACAAAACCATTATAGATGTCAGATGGTCACCAATGACATTAGAGTCCTGCTCGGTTATAGGTGGACCATCCTCCACATCATTTGCAGGCTTGTCCTTATCTGGCCATTGAATGCAGTTTTTCAGGGCTTGGACCTGTCTCCTCTTCTTTCACTTTATACTCTCTCCCTAGGGAACCACTTCCATGCCCACAGCTTCTTTTCATCCACAGACAAATGCCTCACTACATTATTTATCCATCCCTGGTCTTCGTCTGAGCTCCAGACATGTGTATCCAATTATTAACTGGGCATCTCCAATTGGAAGTTTTGTTGACACGTCTGATTCTAATTTCATGGTCCCAATAGCCCCCCTTTCCTTTCCATGCTGAAGTGATTCTCTCCTCTGCTTCCTCTCTAAGTGAGTGACAGACTGTCTATCTAGTTAAGCAAGCCAAGCTTCTAGCGTCATTCCTGGAACTGCTCTTTCTGCGCTCCTTGTGTGCTGGAGTTGGCTTGCATTGACTCATAACAGCTGATTGTTAAGTTTTCCAGAATTTTGTCAACTGGTTGTTAAATATCAAATTATAAAAATTTAGTTACTAAAAGTTAAATTATATTAACTTACAAGTAAATAAATTATACTAAAGTAAAGGTAATAAATATTCAAAACCATCTCTTCCTAACTGAACTTTATTATTACCTATGCTCTTGAGATTATTTTCAACAGTGGTACCAGCCTGGTGGAAATCCTATCCAGTTTGTATCCCTTCCCAATCCTGCCTTCAGTAATGTCACACTGGCAAATAGAAGTCTGCCCTGATGAGGGCATTTTCACCATGCAAATTGGCAAAGGTTACCAACTGGAGCTTGATTTGTTGTTTGATTCGTTTATTGTTAGTTGTCTACAACTAAGAAAGAATGGGAGGGAATGTACTAACTTTTAAAACTGAAAATGTGTCGTGACTTTAGCCATCATGGTGAGTGACTTAAAATTTTGAGGAAATAGTCTTCCAATGTTCAAAAATTAGTAACTCATTCAGCAAAGAAATAGGTCAGGTCATTGACCAATGAGTGAACTTCTCACATACATCTTCACTATGTCACTTTTGTCACTCTTACAAACAAAAATATCAGCCAGTATTCATGTCAGAAATTTCATCAGTTCAAACATAGTTTCTCTGTAGATACAAATTCTGCCAAAATGAATAAAGACATGTTGTGAGAGTCAACTTGCTATGTGGAATTTAGAATCAATTTTCTACGTGGAATTAACAATAAAGAATATTATATATATTATTATTAATTGTAAATTGAGTGCTGCAGTCCTTTATGAGAGTAAAATTCACTACTTTAGTCCAGTCGCTACCATCTCTCAAGTGAATTACTGTGTTAGACCAATACCCACTCTTAGCCACCCCCAACCTTTTTAAAGTCCAAATTTTTTTTCCAATGAATACTTTACTGAGGACCTACGGTGTCTGCTACTGGAGGAGCTGGCTAAAAGCAGCAGTGGATAAAGCAGACATAAATCCCTGTCCTTGTGGAATTTACACTCTGGAGAATAGACATTAACAAGTGCTATAAAGAAAAACAGAGAACGGCTGGGGACAAGGGAGGGCAGGTAGGTTTGCAGCAAAAATAATAAAAATTGCAGGACAGTACAGCTGTGCACCATGGCCCCAGGAACCTGCTCTTGCTCTGTCTCCTGGTGTCCCCTCTGAATGCAGTCGTTCCATCCTACTTAGCCTTGGCTGTAGGTCACCCAACCCCATCCTCTGGCCGCTTTCCCTCTTCCCTCATCCCAGTTCCCACAGAGCCTTTGAGAACTCAGCCTGGGTGAAAACCTCAGGCTTATAGTTTGCTATGAAAATAATCTGAACAAAAATCTAAAGCCTTATTTTTATTTCAAGTAAAATTTGTTACCTAACAGAGATTGCACGAGGGGAAACATCTAGGATGAGCTAAAATGTGCACATATTTTAGGCAAAGGAGGTGGAATTATATTGTGCTGCATGATGTTGTTGTGTCACAGAAGTTGTGTCTTATGCAAATGAACCTTCCTTTCAGGCTGTTCCACCTGCTGTCAGTGGAGGAACAAAGGCCAGCGAGCCGGGATTGCCTTGGCTGATAAGAAGGGCCTTTTCTTTCAGATGCCTGAGAAGGTACATTCTTTCTCTATCGCTGCCGTAAGGATTTACCTCTGACTCAGTGGCTTACAACACAAATCTATTATCTCACGGTTCTGCAGATCAGAAGCCTGGTGTGGCATGGCTGGACTCTCTTCTTGGGGCTCCAAACAAGCAAAATCAAAGTGTTGGCCAGGCTGGGAGGCTCTGTGGAAGAGTCCTCTTCCAGGCTTGCTCAGGTGTTGGGGCAATTCAGCTCCATGCATCTGCTGGGCAGAAGTCTCCCTTTCCTTGCTGGCGGGTGCCCAGAAGTCAGTCACAGTTTCTAGAGGCCGCCACCTGCTTTAGCTCATGGCCTTCCCTCTTCAAAGCCAGCGAGGGCCTACGGGACGCGGCTCATGTTTCTTATCTCTCCGCCCTCCTCTCTGCCCTCCTGTCCTCCTCTTTTAAGGGCTCATGCGAGTGCATTGTAGTCACCAGGATAACCCAGCATCACCTTTCTCTCTTAAGGTCACTTTATTTGTAGTGACCTTAATGACATCTGAAAAGTCCCTTTTGCCATGTTATGTAGCATTTATGGTGGTAACACCAGGGGTCAAAGTCATGGGGACCAAAGTTCTGCCTACTGCAGTCTGTCCTCTGGTCCCCAGGATCCACGCCCATCCCTGAAGCTTCCCAAAGCCCTTAAAGTTCTCATCCCATCACAGCGTCAACTCAAAGTCCAAAAATCTCGTCTAAATCAAGTGTAGTTGAGTCGTCAGCTCCCAGGCACCATCCCTCCAAATCGACAGACCTGTGTCTCCTGCCCCCAAGGTACAGCAGAGGAACAGGCATGGGTTAATAGCGACAGCTATTCCTGCTCAACGGCATGAAGTCACCAATCCAAAACATCTCTGAAACCCAGGCAGGCAAACCCGACCAGCTCTCAAGGCTTGGGAGCAATCTCCCAGGGCCCTCGGCTCCGCCTCTGGGCTCTCAGTTTTATCCTGAGGCCTCTCTCCGTTCTCAGGCAAGGCAGCACCACTTGCAGCTGGACAGTTTTATCAACTCGCCTCCTGCCAGTGGAATCTGGGGCTGGGGGAGCGGCAGGGCAGGTGAGGCTGTCCAGTAGCCTGCTTTTATTTCATCCTCCATCCTTTCTGGTCCAAACCAGCAGGGCTCATACGAAATTCTCAAGACACTTGTGGGCTTCCTGAGAATGTCACAGGGGTGTGACATTGGACGAAGGGCCAGTTCACCCATCCCTCACCCTAAAATGCTATTTTCATCATAAAATTATTATCATTGAATTTCTCACTTAGAATGTTTTCCTTTCTTTCCAAAGGTTTTACTCCATAAATCAAGCAGAGAAGGGAGAGCCCAGGTGTTCATTTGTCATAAGTAAACTTGATCTCTGGAAATCCGATCTAAGGAAAATAATAGGAAGGGAAGTAATTTGATTCTCTTTACTCTTGTGGTTACAGAATTTGGATACCATGGCAGCCATAAGCCCCTGCAGTTGGTTTGCTATTTGTTTTCCACAACTGTGGATCATTGCATTCTGTGAATAAGAATATTACAAAATATCACTCACAGTTCCACTTTGAGAACCACTGGTTGGATATAAATGATAAACTAGCACGTGAGGAAATTAGGTAGACAGGAAATAGATGCATTCGTGGTTCGTCCTTGAATGGATATTCTGAAATTTAAATTGAGTAACCACTGACTCATTCATTCAAACACAGAAGATCATAAATGACAAACAGCAAATTGAGAGCCACCTAATGTCGAGAAAACACATTGCTATAATTAAGAATAAAGCGATAAAAAATTAACAGAGGAATTAATAGGAAAGAAAAACATTTAACAGGACAACAGGAAAACATCATAGAAGCATCTTGGCTGGGTGAGGGCACAAGCGTCATTGTTATAAACGGTGTTTTAAAGAGACTTTAACTTTCTCTGTTTAATCTTGAATCAGGTTTCTTTGAGAGTGAGGAAGATTAGGGAAGAAAGTAATTGGAAGATTAACAAAATAGAAGCAAACATAGGAAAAATGCAAGAATGAGTGTTGGGATTTCAACAAACTAGTAACACTGTGTGCATGTATGTGTACACATCTACACATGTATGTATGCACATACACACACACATGCACACACATATGTATATACACTGACATTCAACCTCCACATGTTTGATTCTGCTATTTTTCTAGTGCACTTGAACTGAAATCTGAACATGGCCACAAAATAATAGGAAAAATCCAACATTTATCAAGTTGGGTGTTTATCATTACATTTCAAGAACCAGATAGGGCTTTCATATTGAAGCCCTAGGACCATCCCAAAGATGATAATTTCTGAGATCTTGAGATTCACAGGTAGAGGTTCCCAGCCTTGGTGACAGATGACCTTGGAAAGTACTGTGTCATTTGGGCTAGAGCATGAATATTTCTTATCGTCAGCGTAAGAAAAAGTACTTTTCTGAATTACTTACTTATTGGTTTATGTGGGGAAATTGCTGTTGACAAGGTGAAATGAGATTCCACCACCTTTCCTCTCCCCAGCCTGCTAAGGAGATTTCTTTTTACCTCTGCTGGGGAGCCGGGGTGGGGGGATGGTCATCAGGAGTCCAGATACTCTGTATCAGTTCACCTAGGACAGAAAAGGGGAATTCATTAGGGAAGAGGAATTGGGGAAAGAGGAAAGAGCCAGTGTGGGGAGGGTGAGGAGGAATCTGGGGGAGTTGGTGGAGACAAATCAGAGGTGCTGTACTGCCAAACATGTGAGAGATACCAGGTGTGGTGGGTGCATGGTGACCCCCAAAATATGTCCAACAGGAACTGGTGGACGTGAACTTATTTAGAAAAAGCCTCTTGGGAGCTGTAATTAAGGGTACCAAATGAGAGCATCCTGGTTTAGTGTGGGCCCCAGATGAATGACAAGTGTCCTTTAAGAGAAGAGAAAGGAGCAGACAGATGGGGAGGAGATGGCGACAGAGATGATACGAAGAAGGGCAGACACCTGAGAGATTTGGCTACAAATCGAAGCCCACAAGGCCCAGCAGCCACCAGAACTAGATGGCGAGGATGGCTTCTCCCTCACAACCTGCAGGAGGAACCAACTCTGAAAACACCTTGATCGCAGACTTCTGGCCTCCAGGGTCAGGAGGGGATAAATTTATCTTGTAGTAAAGCCACCCAGCTTATGATGAATTGTTAAAGTGGCCGCAGGACATTAACACATCGTGAAGTGTGGGGTTGGGGGAGGGGAGGGGGAGTGGGGGGGAAAAGGAGGGATGGAGAAGAAACAAAGAACTGTAAAGAGCCTTCCCCTTTTAAAGGATTTTAGTAAATACATTTCCTTTCAATATTTTAAATTCACTTGTAGTTTGGTACAGCCATTATGGAAAACAGTATGGAGATTCCTCAAAAAAACTAAAAATAGACTTACTTTATGATCCAGCAATCCCACTCCTGGGCATGTATCTGGAGGGAACCCTAGTTTGAAAAGACTCATGTACCCCAATGTTCATAGCAGCACTATTTACAATAGCCAAGACATGGAAACAACCTAAATGTCCAATGACAGACGATTAGATAAAGAAGATGTGGTATATATTTTTATATATAATGGAATACTAATGAGCCATAAAAAAGAATGAAATAACGCCATTTGCAGCAACATGGATGGACCTAGAGATTATCATACTAAGTGAAGGAAGCCAGAAAGAGAAAGAAAAATGCCATGTGATATCACTCATATATGGAGTCTAAAAAAACCCAAAAATCCAAAAAAGACAGAAATGAACTTATTTATAAACAGAAACACAATCACAGACAGAAAACAAACTTATGGTTACCAGGGGAGAAAGGAGGTGAGGAGGTGTAAATTGGGAGTTCAGGATTTGCAGATATAAACTACTGTATACAAAATAGATAAACAACAAATTTTTACTGTATAGCACAGGAACCCATATTCAATATCTTGTAGCAACCTATAATTAAAAGGAATATGAAAACAAATATATGCATGTATATGCATGACTGAAATATTGTACTGTACACCAGAAATTGACACAAATTGTATACTGACAATACTAAAATAAATAAATAAATAAATAAATAAATAAATAAAATCATTTAATACAAATTTCTGAAGTTTCTACTCTAAGCCTGGGACTGTTCCAAGCTCTTGGGCTCAATAGTTGATAAGACTGTCACAAAATCCCTTGGTCTCATGGAACTTACATTTTATTTGAATGTCACTTTGTCCTAAAGTGAGGACCAAAATATGCAACTTTGTAGGAGTTACGTTTTGGAGGCTCACCTGAGATTCTGACTTGAGGCATTTTCCTGCCCTGCCGTACCCTGAGTTATCATCAGCCTAGAACTGGCTTGTGGGTAATGTCCAAAGACTTCTTTAAAGATGAAAATTGCATTCCAATAATTATCTGGTAGCCAGCCTGGGGGTTTTGGACACTTTCACCACACAGAGATGGTCCTTCATGTAACAGCAAGAGGGCCCAGGGTAACATGGGGCATATAAGCCACTTTTGGGACTGACCTAAAGCAACTGACCCTCCAGGCAGGGTGGCATTCAGTAGCCCTTGTGTTGATTTGAGTGTATTCTCCCTACAGGCCAGAAAGAGTTCAAAGGAATCAAAAGACACTGCCCAGCCACCTGGAGAATGCAAATCATTGCCCTTGAGACAACACAGTAAGATTCTGATGCTGAGTCATTTATCTGCGCCCCTCAGAACTCACGGTCATGCTACATCTCCTAGTCTCCTTTCATCGTTGAAACAAACTTTTTGTAAGAATCAAGCCTTCCCCGGAGGGACACCCAGGTTTGGTGGACTCTGATCCTCTTTTGGAAACTCTCTTCAGGGAATCTGGTTCACTCTAGAGTGGAGGGCACCTGCCAGCCCTAACAAGCTGTGATTTGTCTGGCGGCGAGGGGAGTCACATCTTAGAGAGTTCCAGCTACACCGCAGAATGATACACTCAAGGGAAAGGCGATGAAAGCGTCACCACGTGTTGGATGGGACTGGACTATGACCACAGTTTATTGGGGAAGTCTTAGTTTATATTTTTTCTCCATGAAAGTATGCATGGGAGAATACTGATTAAAATTTTATCTCAAGGATAAACAATTCTTTGTAGCTCCCAATTTCAGTTTAGTTCATTTTCATTCATTCGTTCATTCAGCAAATATTTCTTGGATTCCTACTATGTGCCAAGCCTGATGGAACTGGTTGATTGAACATATTACTTCCCCTGCTTTGGGGGCTTAATCTGCAAGTCAGAACTCGTTGGCTCTCTTTTTCTGTGTCAGTAGATGACCTCATTTGGTTTTCTATTTATTGAGAAGTATATTGTTAAAATCTGAATGCACCTCTTCCACTTTTTTAAAGCAATAAGCAACAATGATTATGATCTAAGAGGTCAAGCTGATTTAATATATTAAAATATTAACTTGCTTGCCAACTTCAATGCCAATCATTTTAAAATCACTAATATAAAAAGGGTTAACTGTGACAAGAAAAATAGAAAACTCAGGTAGATTGTGCCCATCAATGACCTTGGAAACCTGTTATAAAATCTTTTAGATTTTGAAGGGCTAAATCGTTGGAGGGAGACATGTACAAAAAAATCACATGCAGTTATAACAATACATGCAGCCAGCTCACTGGGGCCTGTTTGCAGTAACGATCCGACCCAACGTCTGTCCGCAGCGTCTCAGTCGGCGTTAACAATGGCAACATTGTGTGCTCCCGGGACATGAGAGGGTGTGACGTGAAAATTATCCTCCATTCAGCTCTTTCAGCCCCGATTCCAAATTGAACCCTTAGAGAAATATTTGCTGCAGACTGTGCTTTCAAAATAAAGCAAATGCACTTTAAAAAAAAATTAAAATAAGTTAGAGACCATGGCCTTACCAGAACCATGTGGATTAGGTGGAGTTAGCTGTAATTTGCAAACAAAACAAGGTTAGTTTCAGGAGAGTCTCCAATAGGAGTTTTAAAATGGTAAACAAAGCTCACCAACGCGATGGAGTTGCGCACAGGCTGCCCGGTGATACGGGGATGGTGCGGCCTCAGGAGCAGCTCAGAACAATAATAAACGGCTTATTAAGACCAAGGGAAATCAAAAGATTCAGAGTATACCTACTGGTTTTAAAGAAGTTCAATGGCTTTTGACTGAAATTCCCTAATACCGGAAGAAAGAGGTGAATTCGCATGAGGTCTAGTGAAAAACAAAATCAGGTGTTGGACGATACAGGTTGAGAGGAATGCCTCTCTGAAGTAAAAACAAAAACTAACAAAATTTCTTCCTGATAGTAAAGCAGAAAGGGGATCATTTTGCAGGGAGGGCAGAGCTCAGTGGTAGAGTGCGTGCTTAGCATGCGTGAGGTCCTGGGTTCAATCCCCGGTGCCTCCATTAAACAAACAAACAAACAACTCTAATTGCTTCCCTCCACCCCAAAAAAGGGGGATCATTTCTGATTGGGGAAGTTTTGAGATTAACTAAACGCACCAGCACCACTGGGTGTCGGCCTCATCCCACGCAGCCGCTGGCGGGCTCTGCGTGGCCCGGCCCTTACTGCAAATTCAGGCTGAGAGCTTACTGTTCTCCTGACAGCCACATACAATCCGTGCTCTTCAGCCAGGAATCCAAAGTCTCTCCAGGCTAGCCTCACGTTGCCCAGGGTCTTTGATTCTTACAGCACCTGTGTCACTGGTGGGTGAATCCCTTCCTGTCTCTTTCCTTTCCTTCCTTTTCCATCTTCTGTCTTTTCTCTCCACCCAACACCCACCACAGTCATGAAGACATGGAGCAGCCGCAAGGACCTTTCTTGAATGTCAGTCTGTCATGTGACTCTCCTGCTTCAACCCCTCCATGCCTCCAATCGCCCGCGAGAGACACCCCGACTCCTAGTGCTGGTGACCAAGTCTGCCGGCGGCGGGACCCAGCTTATTTCTTCTTCTCACCAGGCAGGACCTATGTTGCCCTGAATAGGCTCATTCAAATACTATGCTACTTGTATTTCTGTCCCTTAAATGTGCTGCTTCTCTCGTCCTGCAAGGTCTTTGTCCAGCAGAAAAATTCTCCCTCCCTCTTCACGTAGCCAGTGCCTCCTCATTCCATTTGAATGAGGCTCTAAGCAGAGAGTGAGTGAAAAGCAGAATATTGCAATTATCTTTCCGTAACTACCTCCTCCCCCCTCCCTCCAGTTCTCTTCAATTAGGACAAAACTCAGGTGGCCCCTCTCTTAGCATCCCAGGACCACGTCGGACATGAATACAGAAGCAGCAGCCAGTCTGCCTCCATCACACAGACTGAAAGGCAATTTCTCCAATGAGGGGAACACTTTAAATACTTGTCAGACCCCAAATGAAGGGGGTAGAATTGGCAGTTCAAATAACGCTTTGATTTTCAAGCCAAGAAGACATAATTTACATAAATAACAGAAATGCCTGCTCCTTTGCATCTGTGGAGGGTGGAAGCCATGGCTAAAAGCACATCCCAGTGAAATCCACCAATTTATATTTTGGGAGAGACCAATACTGTCGGGGCTGAGAAGGGCACTGATCATCATCTGGTTCAACCACTCTGCTCTCTGCAGGCAAGAGCAGGTGGGGACAGAGAGAGATGACGCGCTCCAGGTGGTCGAGCTCATTAAGGGACAGGGGACACAGTACTGGGTGTCTTTAGCCCCGTGCTGGTGTCTCCTTCACAGGCATCTGCTCCTTCTGATGGCGCCCCTGATGACATTCCCAGCACAGCTCAGTGATGGAAAAGTCAAAGGAGATCTAAGTGCAGTCCTGATGAGCTGCTTGCCAGCTCTGAGATCCCAGGGCAGACGCTGGTCTAAGCACAGGCTTCCCGCCTCTACCTTGGGGACAGCAATCCCTTTCCTGGCAATGTCAGGGGTCTGTTCATTTAGTCATTATTCGCCCATCCCTACATTTATTCATCATCTTGCTGAGCGTTGGGTGCTGTGTTATATGCTATAATCCTTGGCCAAGTAAGGGTGTGGTCTCAATATGAATCCCCAAGGGAACCCTCCTTCACTGTTGGTGGGAATGTAGTTTAGTGCCACCATTATGGAAAACAGTATGGAGTTTCCTTAAAACACTAAAAATAGACTAACCACATGATCTAACAATTCCATTCCTGGGCATATATCCAGAGGGAACTCTAATTTGAAAAGATACATGCACCCCAATGTTCATAGCAGCACTATATACAACAGCCAAGACATGGAAACAATCTGTCTATTAACAGATGACTGGATAAAGAAGTTGTGGTATATTTATACAATGGAATACTACTCAGCCATAAAAAAGACTAAATAATGCCATTTGCAGCAACGTGGATCAACCTGAAGATTGTCATACTAAGTGAAGTTAGCCAGAAAGAGAAAGACAAATACCATATGATATCACTCATATGTGGAATCTAAAAAAAAAAAAGAAGAGGACACAAATGAACTTACTTACAAAACAGAAACAGAGTCACAGGCATAGAAAACAAACTTACAGTTACCAGTGGGGAAAGGGAGTGGGAAGAGATAAATTGGGAGTTCAAGATTTGCAGATACTAACTACTACCAGTGGGGAAAGGGAGTGGGAAGAGATAAATTGGGAGTTCAAGATTTGCAGATACTAACTACTATATATAAAATAGATAAACAGCAAGTTTTTTTTCTGTACAGCACAGGGAACTATAGTCAATATCTTGTAGTGACCTATAATGAAATGGAATGTGAAAAGGAATATATGCATGTACATGTATGACTGAAACATTATGCTGTGCACAAGAAATTGGCACAACATTGTAAACTGACTATACTTCAACTAAAAAAAAATTATAATAAATAATAATAAAAGCATCAAGTCCCCAGATAGTGCTTCTCTGGCTTTGCCCCTGTCCGCAAAAGGAAGCCTCAGATTCCTCTAGACCTACAAGGAAGTGTTGTGGGCAAGGGCTGCTGTCACAGACGCTTTTGGTAGGGAGAGGCCAGCCTAAGCCTTTGACATCAGGCCTCGTCTTCACGGCTCTCCAGGTGCCTCCAGCCCACGCTGCTGTGATGCTGGGGGTCTGGTCTGCTCAGGCTGTCATGACCGAACACCGCAGGCTGGGCCTTAGATAGCAGACCTGTTTTATCAGCGCGCTGGAGGCTAGAAGTTCAAGTTCAAGACGCTGGCTCAGAGGTTTCTGGTGTGGCCTGTCTTCCTGGTTTGCTGGTGGCCACCCTCTCACTGTCCTCCCCTGGCCTCCCCTCTGCTCCTGTGAGCGCCCTGGTGTCTCTTCATACACAGACACCCATCCTATCGAATCAAGGCTCAGCCCATGACCTCATTTAACCTTAATCACTTCCTGTGAGGCCCGTCCCCCAGTGCAGCCATGCTGGGGGCTAGGACTTCAGTGTGTGAAGCCGGGGGGCACAGTCTGCAAACTCGGGGGCAGGAGCGGCTACTCTGATGCAGTGAATGGGCCTTGCTGACCCAAAAGTTTGTCCTGTGACACACATCCTGCCCTTTCGGCATTCCCAGAAAAACAAACAGCTCTTTGGGGATTGACTCTTTGTCTGTTCAGATGAGCGGGAACGCAGCCTTCAAAGGACTGACTTGTATTTTCTGGAGTGAATGCTCTTGTCCTTCCGTGAACTGAATCAGCGCGGTCGGGGCTGGGCGGCTCTGCTGTTATCTCCTCGCATCCTCCGCTTCCTCCGAGCCGAAGGAACCTCCGGGTTCGGCTCCGGGTTTGGCCAGGCCCAGCACACCCTGAAGAAAGGCCGTGTTCCCCAGGCTCCCCTGCAGAGCGAACGTGCTGTCTCCTGCCGCAGATCCTGGCCCAAAGGCCACCTACAGAATACCTGTGGCAAAGCAGAAGTGGGTGAGGAGAGGAGGGCTGAGAGGCGAAGAAAAAAGATGACGGACACAGATGGTAATAAAAAATGCTTACAAAATTAAATGAACAATAAGCTAGAAAATAAACATTTTTCAATGTCCAAAAGTGTAGATTTAAAACTAGACAGTGATGGTTAAAGTTTTGAAAGTATCTTCCTCTTATTAAGGGGTAGAGCTACTGAGATAGAAAAGGCTTCTAGTCTATCAGAATTACAAACAAGTCTGTGCATTAACAATTTAAGAATAATAACCGAAGAACAGAAAATAATTTATAACTTCCCAACCAGTGGAATTAAGTGCTGGTGAAGAAAACTTAATAAAGAAATCAATTCAACAAAAGGCAGGAAAGGAGAAAAATACAAAGCAAAGGGGAAAAAAAAGCATGATGCCAGCAAATATGTTGACAGTAATAAATCAAAATATGTCACAGTAAGAGCAGGCAACAATCACAAACCTGTGCACGTCTGAAAAACATCTGGCTTCATTTTTAGGAAAAGGAGGAACTATAAAATTAATTCACTCAATCACCCATCTCAGAAAATTATATGGCGAAGTTGAAATATGCCTAATCTCAGGAAATTTAACACAACTCTATCAGACATTGATAGAGCAAACAGAGACAATTATAATATTGCTAAGCATATGAAAAATAGCAGTGACACGAATGACTGATACATATGTCTGCAAATACATATGTTTACACACACACACACATAATCCCTGCACTTAAAAAATGGAGAATAGATACTCTTTTCAAGTTCATGTTGAACATCGACAAAAATGGTGACGTATTAAGCCACAAAGAAATGTCTTCACCAAATATGAAACAATCAATAGCATTTGGGTTACAATGGAATTAAATTAAATCAGAAATTAAAAAAAAATTACTGTGTGGAATATTGTCTTGATGCAACGGTAGTCCTCAAGGACACTACCAGGCAGGTGTCCCAGAGATGGAGCAACAGAAGGAAGCACAGACCGTATTAAGGTACACAAACCCCACAGGTCACTAAATCGACCTAAATCACACAGAGGAAGCAGGGAGAGAAAGGTCAGTGAACACACAAGGTACAAGCGGTGAACCCCCAACCCTGAGGCTCCACGGTGCTCCTGTGTCCCGACTCTCTTCCTGCCACATGAGCCTTCCCTGAGGGTGTGATCTGCGGGCTGGGGCTGAGATTGGAGAAAGGGGCCCCCCAGACGGAAGGTTCCCTGGGTCACGGGCAGGTGCATACTGGCTCCACTGGAGGGAACCAGGGACATATAAGGCTGGCTCAGCTGTAACTCACCAGTAGCTGTTGAGAAGCCGAAGTTTTCTCTGCATTTCTTGGGCAGAGCACTGGGCCATGAAGAGGCCGAAATGGGTGTCACTGATGTCTGGCTGAGTCTGGAGGAGACATGGTCATCCGTCCAGAGGTGACATGGTTATGACCTGTTCTCCGCCCCTTTTACTGCTGGAAGCTAGAATTGTCTTTACTACATCATATTTCAAGAATTTATTCTATCTAACCTCATATATTATAGGTTGCTAACTCACTTTTTATATTTAACACATCTTGTCAATGCTGCTTGTGTTTCACAAGCTGCTTAACTACTCATTATCCATACTCAACCTACCCTGCAACTTCGCAGTATCTCATAAAATAACAGCTTACTTAAGATCTTAACTATTCTCATAAGTTTCATGAGAAATTCTGCAGGATCTCTGGGTGACCTGAATTGTCTCCTCCTTAAAAGCGCTCAGAGGTTTTGCATACGTCGTGGGACAGAATTACTGCTCAGATAAACACACACACACAGACTCGGTATACTAAATGGCAGAGGAAAGTGACGCCGGGCAGTTTAGATAGTTCGTCTGCATCATTAAACACCATCATTTTTATTCCTGAGTAATTGATAACCATCTGATTATGGCAGAGACTACGGCCAGCTCCCTTCTGTTAACAGCTAAGTATACACTTAAAATAAATCCCACTGGCAGCTGTGATTGGCATATAAAACTAAAATATAATATTTAAAAATCCTATTTTTACCCTATTACTATCAATATTTATATCATATTAGTTTTATCGTTTTCATTTCATCCTATTGATTAAACAGCACAGCTAACCTGGGCTTTGGTCTTGCTCTGACTTTAAATGAGTTACTCTGTCTCCGAAGCTCTCTGGTTCTCTCCTCGCTCACATCTGTTATCAGCATCACCAGAAAATTACAGAGTCTTACTATCAAACTCAGGGCGATTATGTCAGCCCTGAAATGCTCAGCCTTTTCTCTCCTACCCTCTTTTCCTTCTTAGAAGGCTGGTGGGCTCTTTGACACTTGGTAACAAAATTAGCGAGGCTCGGCGCCCCATTCTGCCAAAGCCTAAGCGTCTGCCTAGCCCCGAAATGCAAGCAGAAGAAACCCCACCTGGGATGACTCTGCAGGACTCCTCCCCTGCAGGAAGGAGAGTGGGCTCCCCCACCTGTCAGTCCAGGTGAAGGGGTCCCTCCTTCACCAGTGCGATGGTCACTGGAGAAGGGGTAAGAACTTTTTAAATGTGAAACTATAACCTCAAAGTGCTCTTTCTGTTTTGTCATTTGACTTAAGCTAGAAAATCAGTGAGTGCCTTTTTCGTCTGGAAGACAGAGGTGAAGCGAGGGGTAGGGAACTGGTCAAAACAAACAAACAAACCTAGTTACTACTTCCAACTTCGGGACATAGTTCTTGACTGGTTAGAAGAAACGGGATCTGTCTAAATCATGAATTGGAAAGAGATTGCATTTTCATAGACCTTGTCCCGCAAAGCGTATGTTCATCTTTTTATATGTGGAGCATCTGGGATTTTCAATAATTAAAAGAAAGCTCAGAGCCAGACAGTTCCTTGATGACCCCAGAGAGATTTAGGCTCCAGGATCTGTGGCACTCAGTAACACTTCCAATTCACTGGTTTAAACTGGACGTTTTAGAATTATTTGCTGGTGAAGACTGGTAACTTCAATGCAACAGGATTAAATAAGTAGACTAGACGGAAGAGGGTGTGGCTGGTCTCAGGTACTCCCACCCAGGGGAACGGACTTCTCCAGGTTATTTACTTGAGCAGCCAGTGGTCAGGGCAGGGCGAGCATCCAGCCCACCCTTGCTCTGGTCTCGGTCAGCCCCTCCACTGCTGCCCCACTTCTCCTTCCTGCCCACGTCTTTCTGGGTGAGACCCAGGTGGGCCCCGGCCTCACACAGGCGACAGCCCCAGTGCCCGCAGCCTCCCGCAGCCTCCTCTGTGACTGGACAGGCCCGTGGTCGCAGCCATCCTTTTTCTTTCTGTGGCCTGTCTTTCGTTTTTCCCTGACACCTCTAATGAGTGAAATCCGTGAGGTCGTGAGCTCCCAGGGTTTCCTTGCCCACACACCAGCAGCATGCTTGAGACAGAGGCTTCCCCGTCCTCTGCACTTCTAGAGTGTTTGCCTTTGGCCTTGACTTTTCCTGGCTCATCTGACTGCCACCTCTCAAAGCCTTCTAGTGTGAAAGGGAACAGACTGCAGTCACCCAGATGCTCTCTGAGCTCAAGGATGGTGTGCGAATAAAAACACACCAACGCATCCTGCAAAGTGGCACCTCTAGTGGGCAGGGGCTGTCCTGAGGAGGCTGGACCCTTGGTAATGAGCAGGGCTCCCCACTAGCAGTGATCACCCCTGGAGGGCTCCTTGGATTCGTGTCCTGCTGTGCCCCTTATGCAGAAAGGATCAGGTAGGGGACAAGCACGCTCCCTCTAAAGCATGTTAATTATACCTCCTCTCCCCAGGAAATCCACACGGCAGGCTCTGGCCAGAATTCACCAGCTGAGACTGTCAGGCGAGGACAGCTGCAGACCTCCTCCTCGGGTCCCCCTGGCAGTTTAAATCTTTCTTTCCTGGTGAACATAAATGAGTCCCCCTCCTCACAGCAAAATGAGCCAGTTGGTCTCGTTTATCTGACGTCAAAGGTAGGTTAAGGCGTAGGAAAAAGAATGGGGATGGAAAACACTCTTCAGAGCCCCAAAGCAAGAAGCTTATTTGGTTTTTGCATTTTCTAGAGACTTTCAGAACCATTCCAGAACGTTAAAAACTGTGCACCCAATTGGAGTAATTGAAGCTGAAATGTCACAACGGTATGAATTGCTTCTCAGAGCCAACTGCCAGTCGGGCTGCTGTATTTAGTAACGTGAATACTACGGGTCCCCTGAGCTAGGAGACAGTTTTGCCACCAACTGTGGCATTTTTTCTTCTTTTTTTCACTTTCTCCTTCCTGAGGTGGCCTGGCTGTGGTCCAGGCTCTCCCGAGATCTCCGCCAACAGGAGAAGCACCTGCCGGGCCTCTTCCTCGCAGCGCACAGGCTGAGTCTGGAGGAGATGAAAAGGGCTGGAAGAACTTGTCCTGTTCTGCTCCCATGCGGTGATGGCTCAATTTCCCACAACGTATAGGAATAAAATATGCACAGCTGTTCTACCTGAAGAGCAGGAGCAGGAATTGTTTGGACTTGGTCCACAAATAGAATCATCAGGAAACGCTCTGAACCCAGGGGCCCTGGGGGAAATGGTGTCAGGGAGATGGTGTGTCTGAGCAGCTCGGGGCTCAGGGAGAAGCTCCTCTCAGGAATCAAAGCACTCGGGGCTCAGCACGGGGGTCCCACCGCCGCCTTCTTGCAGACGCTAAGCTCTTCCTGCTGATCAGGTTGAGAATGTATCCATTCACCTGCCTGGTCGTGAAGGTCTGAGCTCCTCGAGATGTCAGGAAAGGTTAGGACAGCTGTGTTTTCTAGGTGGAGGCAGTGGACCTCTGGGAATCTTGAGATCCAAAGTACTTCCACCAAATCTTATCAAAGTGACTTTCTTAAAAATAAGTTGTTTTATTTTATTTTTTGGTGGGTGAAAGTAATTAGGTTTATTTACTTTTGGAGGGGGTACTGGGGATTGAACCCAGGACCTTGTGCATGCTAAGCATGTGCTCTATCACTGAGCTGTACCCGCCCCCCATTTGCTGTTTTCACTGAGTTGACTTTTGCATTGATGATGCGGAAGCACTGATGAGTGTATTAGAGCTCTCAGGAGAAACAGGACCAATAGGGGATGTGTGTGTGTGTGTGTCTGTGTCTGTTTCTGTGTGTGTGTGTGCGTGTGTCTGTGTCTGTGTGTGTGTGTGTCTGTGTCTGTGTGTGTCTGTGCACAGCAAGAAACTGTGCTCTTTGGTGGGATAATACATACATAAATAACGTAATTGTAGATTAGGTATATGGATGGATGGATGGATAGATAGATAGACAGACAGACAGATATGAATAACACATACACACAAGAGAGATTAGATTAACGAATTGGCTCAGGGGATTGTGGGGGCTGCATGTTCAAAATCTGCAGGGCAGACAGGAGACCCAGGAAGGGTGATGTCGCAGCTCAAGTCCAAAGGCTGTCTGCAGGCAGGATTCTCTAGTCCTCAGGGCACTCAGTGTTTCCTCCTATGGCCTTTAACTAGCTGGATGGGGCCCACCCAGCTCCTGGGGGTCACCTGCCCTACTCAGAGTCCACTGGTATTTGTTAACCAAATCTAAACATACCATCACAGCTACATCTAAACCGGGGTTGGATGAAACAACCAGACACCCTAGCCCAGCTGAGCTGACACGTAAAACTCACCATCGCCCCAGGGTAAACCTGCTGGGGCCTTGGTGTGGATGAAGTCAGGGCACCGAACTATGCTAGTAGCTGTTGGATTTTCCACACTCACGATAAAACAAACAAGCAAACAAACAAACAAACACCATTTCACTTAAGAATATCCTTGATGAAATAGTAAAAAAAAAAATTAATTTGATTGCTTCTCAACCGTTGAGTTCATGTCTCTTAAAGTTCTGTGTGACAAGCTGGGAAGAACACAGAACCCATTTTGATTGCATGCTGAAGCACAGTATTTGTTAGGAGGAAAAACACTTGTCTGATTGTGTGACCTTTGAGCTAAACTAGCCACGTTTGGGTTTTCATGGAATACCGCTTTAACCTGAAGGAGCAACTGCCAAACTATGATTATTCAGACTTGAGGGTTTGGCAGACATGGCCGTGAAAGTAAACACATGGGGCCTCTCACTTTAAAGAAAACAATGGACAGCATTTGTTATCAGAGATAAAATTTGACCTTTTGAGTACAAATGCGAATGAAAAATTGAGCTTGGTGTTTTCCTAGTACTTAGACTTTTGTGACGTTATATTAACAATGTTGATGTTTTTGGCATTGTATAATGTGTAATTCGCAGAACCAATATTCTCCAAACACCAATGTGTGGTGCTACAAAAGCATTTGTGGGTGAAGGAGCCATTCCAAGTGTTGGGAGCCTGGCAGATTTTAATGGAAAGGCCAGGGCTTCTGATCTCACAGCCCTGCAGGGAAGGGATGTCACTCCTGGGGAGTGGGATTTCAGGACAGGGGTCCAGAGTAAAGGGTCCCCGACAAGCAGAGGGCAAACTGGGGACTAGGATGTGCTATTCAGGATTGCCGTGAGAAATGGCAAACTAACCAGACCTAGCTTGAGCGGCGGAGAACATTTTCTGCGATGATGCTGAGTTACCCTTTCACCCAATCTCAGGAAAGGCAAGCAGCATCAGGGTCTCCAGGAGGACTAGGCGTGCAGTGGAGACTCTGTCTTCCCCGCTTCTCCCCGCATACAGTCATCTCCTTACTCACCTTCCTTCCCTGCCGGCTTTCTCCACGTGGTGCCCACGCGGCTGCTGACAGCCCATCAGCCTGCAGGCTAGAGACCACCCTCTCCCAAGGTTTCAGTTTGAAAAATCCTGTTTGGATCTGATGCCAATCCCTGGATCAATTAAAGACAAAAATGTGGGACAGGTCGGCTCACGGGGCACAGACAGGGCCCTGGTGTCCAACTGTGCCTAAGCATCCTTTCTAGAAACAGGGCCTCACAGGGAGCTGGGCAGCCTGCTTGCTGCGCATACAGAGGAGAGGGTCTCTGTGCCACAGGGAGCTGGTCCTTCTCATAAGACAGATTTGGCTTCATGTCGCAGTCTGTGACAGTTCCTTTGTGTTACCTCTGTTGTCAAGCTTCAGCTTGTAATCAACAGAGGCACATGGAATTAAGAGGAAGACTCTGCATCCATGTGACACAGGGGCTTTGTGGGGGGACCCTTGTGTCCCTTAAAGTCCAGCGCAGGGGTGGCAGTTAGAGACAGACCCCCACTGAAAGGTCAAGGACAGGGGTCATGCCCCACCCTCTTGGGCAGCTCTCTCCATGGCCAATCTCATTTTATTTGGGAGAATAAAGGAGGAAGAGGAGTTCCTTCTCTTGGGCTAGGGCAGGAGCCAAGAGGGAGACTCTTCGGAGCCTGCATCGGCAGAACGTGGGGGCCAGTTGAGACCGAATGGTAAGTGGGAAGAAGTCTGGTTGAATCGTTCCAAGATTTCTGCCCTGAGTCACCGGGTGATTGATGGCCCCTTTCCATGGAGGAGGAGAAGTGTCTGGGGTAGGGGGAGAAATGTAAGTTAAGCATTGGATGTATCTGGCCTGAGGGGCCTGTGTGATGTCCAAGTGGGGACACCCCATATTCAGCTGGAAATTTGATGGAGGCTCAAGAGAAGCACTTCCCCGGAGACAGGGTCGAGGCAGAAGCATCTGCTGGACGGGAAGCCACTGTGGCAGAGAGAGTATCTTCTGTGGCTCCCGATGGTGCTTGTCAACCCCAGACACTGATGGGACAGCAGGCAGGTTCCAGAATCTTTTCTGCCCTTGCCATGGGGCCCCATGAACAATACAGAGCACTTCCGTTTTATTTCCCTCTTGTCTCTTCCTCGGCGCTGTTACCCAGCGCGACTCTGGAGTTCCATTTTGATTCCTACAACAGCCCCCTGCCCGCCTGCACCTCCTCCCCTCACCCACTTTCCTTCCCGGGGTTACCGTCACCTGCCGTTATGTTTCCCATTTACTTTTACTCGTTCAGTGTTTTTCCCCTCCACGGGAGTGTGAGCCCAACGAGCGCGGGGCATTTTCTGTTTTATTCGCAGCTGTGTCCCTTGAACTTAAAACAGTGCCTGGCATAAAGCAGGTGCTCAGTAAATACTTGACGAATAAGCGAATTTACTCACAAAATTGCCTCTTCCATTTCTCTGTGCAAATACTCATGCTTAAAACTTGACTTTTAAAGGGAAAGGAGGGGAAAGATCTCTTTATTCGTGGCTGTCTTTCCCCGCCTCCCCCAACACCAAGCATCCGCTCTTGTCTCCTGGGGACGAGGCTCTCCGGTGAGACACCACACGGTCAGCACATTTGACTTTTTGATTTCAGAGTGACACAAATTTGACTGAGTCTGTTTCTGTTTTGTAGGTAAGTTCATTAGTGTCTTCTTTTTTCTTTTCTCTTCTTTTTGTTTGTTTTTTTTAGATTCCACATTGAGTGACAGCATATAGTCTTTTTCTTTCTCTTTCTGACTTTAGTCACTTTTGATGGAAATACTATTATGATTCAGCTTCTCCCCAGCAGGGATTTGGTTGCGACAACATCCCCGGGGGTGAGAAGAATATCTGGTGCACGATCAGGCACTAACCAGTAGCACTTGTTAATTTAATGAGTGCACGAAAATGGTCGGTTTACCTCCCCCAGTCCCTCCAGCACCCCTCCTCCCACCGTCTACGTCTACTGCAGCGCGAACCTGCCTTCAGCCTCTCTTGGTGACTCAGGTCAGTGCTTCTCAACTCCCACCCTCCCCGCCTAGCCAGCACCACCTTTGCCCCCCTCCCTCAGGGCTGTCCAGGAGAGTGTGGCCTCTGGGTCAACCACGCTACCAGTCAACCGCATCCTTCACTGCAGGTCCCTGCAGAAGGCGAGCTGAGTTCAGCGTTCCCTGGGCAGCCCGTGGTCTCCTCCCACTCACGTGGGCATGGGGACCCTGGGAAGGGGGACACTCAGGGATGGCCTTCTCTCATTCCCCTCTTTCTCGTCCTGAACTGCCATCATGTGCCTGGCCCTGGCTGTGCACAGACTTCTGCCCAGCTCCTCCCGGGAATCCTGGACCAGATGAGAGCAGAGGTCACAGAGGGAAGAAGAGGACGTGACAAAGTGGAGATGTGGGGGAGGGTGCAGGAAGGAAAAGGCAGCCTCGTGACATTATTCTCAAACACTCACCATTACTGGGAAAGGTCCCAGGGAGCAAGATGAAACACCGAGTGACAGAGGGAGAGTGCGTCCCTTGACAGGAAGCGATAGCAAGCGATACATGGGGGAAGGGACTTCAAGCCCCAGGTGGGCAGAACTGGCGTGATTGAAAATCCACTGCCAGATGAATCCCTCCATATGGCTCACAGCCTGTCTGGGCTTTCTTTTCTTTTTCAACAAGCATTGGGTAAATTCCTATTGCCTTGCATGGGAAAACAATTGTTTGGAAACTGACTGTGGCCCAGTGCGCTGTCTGGTGTGAACACTAGTTTATGCAGCCGTTTCCCCTGTAGTTGTGCAGTGCACAACCTGAAACACTGGGCCCTGCTGCCATGAGCCATGAGCAGCTTGGGCTTGAGCTGAGAGTCATGGCCACAGTTTTGGAGGCAGCTTTTAGGTTGGAGGGTGAGGATACACGCTGAGAGTCATTGCAGCAGCCTCACCTTTCCAGCAGAGGGGCGGTAGTAGCTCTAGACAGGTGACCCTGCTGTACTTTTGTACCTGGGCCCTTTCCTCTGCTCTTGGATCTTGGCTCCTGGGCCCTCACCTGCTTCTAGGATCTGGGGCCTGGGTAGTCCTGCCCTCCTGGAATCTGACCTTCTTATACATGGATCTACCCTGGTTCATGGACCACCTGGAACTCTTTACCTGTGGGCAGCTTTGTGTAGTTCTTCTCACAGGTTTATCTGTCATTTGCTGCAGATGATGAATCCTGGGAGACATACATATCATAAATAATCATTATATAAAATACGTATGTATTATAAATAATACTATATTTATATATTGTAAATAATTATATTATATATTATATTTATGCATTATAAATAAAAATATATAATTTACCCAAATACTTATATATATTATAATTATATTATATAATATGTTAATATATTACAAATAATTATATTATTTAGAATATGTTTATATATTACAAATACGAAGTATGTAACTTACCTAAGGACGTGTATTTATTTAGCTAAAATTAATTTAATTTACTTGCTTATTTTTCATTCAATTTTTTTTAGCTCACATGTTTACTATTTTGGATTAGAAATAAAGTTTCACTTTAAAACATGTTCACCTTTCTAGAACTGTTCTGCTGAGGCCCGGGGAGCGCTTCCTGCCGCGGCTTGGGCTTTGGGGTTTGGTCCTGGAATGGGTCTGAGACCGCAGCCTGCACCGTGAGGCCTAACCACTTAACTATGACGCATGGTCAGCGTGGTGGGGGCGAAGCCGTGTCGTAGTCCTGCCCGCAGGGCTTTGCCAGGGGCCGGGCTGCTGTCAGTGCCTCTCCGCCAAGGCTCTGTGACGGAACAGATGGGACCTGGACACACTTAGGGAGGATTTTCATCCTCGAGATGCTGACAGCCTTGGTTGGAGAGAGAAGACACAGGAAATTTTCACCAAGAACAGGCACAAAATAGGTGCCAAGTGAGCGGCACGATGCTAAATTCCTCGGAGGAGAGAGCGTGAGAGCCAGCAGTCCACGGCGGCCCCACCCTTGCCCGCGGCTGCCTTTCTAAGAGAAACCGCGCTGACGACGTTTCATTACTGGGATGCTGTCTGGTCTGCCTGAGTGCTGGGGGGCGCGCTCCCCGAGGGGGAGGATGTGAGAAAGTGTCAAGGAGCCACATGGGACCCCTGGGTGGGGAATGGCATAGAGAGGCACCAGGCCACGTAAGGACCAGCTTGGACCCCTTTGGTTAAAATGAAAGGTTCACTGAAGTCAGGGGGAGTGAGAAGTGAGTCTGGAAATTAGGGTGGATGCCTCAAAACAGCTAATTCCAAGAGGACAGTAAGTTTTCCTCCTCAACGTAGTGTGCGGGGTTTAGCAGGGCTGATGGCCTGCCTGCCCAAAGCCCGGGACGCGTTAGCACCTGCACCGTAACTGTACTTCAGGAGCTGTGATCCGTTACATTACATTGGGGGTTGCAGTGACCCTGGGGTGGTGCCTAACAGGAAAGGATGTGCCCTAGGGGGGCCCCCCAGGGTCCGAAATGCTGAGCCTGTGGCTGGCATGAGCTTGTATGTCCTAAGAGTGGTCTAAAGCCTGTGTCTTCGTCCACGTGGGCAGCTATAACAAAATAGCCCAGACTGGGTGGTTAACACACCAGGTATTTATCATTCACAGCCCTGGAGGAGGGAAGTCTAATCTGGTGAAGATGGTTAAATAGGTTTTATTTCTTGCAAAATCTTGCTTCATAACAATTCAGTGAAGAAACAAGAATAACATGTTAGAAACTCCAGTGCGGGACTTGCTACTCTGATGGAGTCCTTGAGCGGGAACAAGGAAGCCCCAGATGCTTTCTGAGCTGGTCACTCTCGGCTGTTCCGTCCCAGGGCTGTTCTCTGCTGGGCCTGGAGGCTGACCTCAGTGGCTGACCTCAGTGGCTGACCTCAGTGGACCCGCCAAGTGTGGGTCCTTGGCTTCGTGCAGGAAAGCATTCAAGACTGAGCCACAGTTGAGTAAAGGTAGATTTATTTAGAGAGATACATCGAAAGGAAGAGGTGTGGGGGTTGGGTGCTCAGATAAGGTACACACTCCACAGACAGAGTGCGGCTGACTCCGAAGGCAGAAAAAGAGAGAGGGTGGCGGCCGGCCGTAAGGCACCGTGTTGCCAGTTTTTATGGGCTCAGTAGCTTCATGTGCTAGTAAGTGGAAGGACCAGTCTAACTACCCTGGGAAAGGGGCTGGGATTCCCAGGAAGTTGGCCATTTCCCACTCTTTGACCTTTCGTGGCTAGCCTTGGGACTGCCATGGCACCTGTGGGCATGTTATCTACCATGTTATGACAATGGGTGTATAATGAAACTCAAGGTCTTCTAGAAGTCAAACATCCCACTACCTTGAGCCTCAAGGCCTCCTGGGGGCTGAGTCTTTCACCATTTTGATGTTAACTGTTGTGTTGTTTCTTGAATGGCTGTGCCCTGCCCCCTTCCTGTCTCAGTGGGACATCCTTCTCCTCCGCCTGCATCTGGGCCAATGGGTCCTCTCGTTGAATTCTCTTCCCAGAGACCTCTGAGAAGATCTTGAAGACATCTCTCTTCCCCTCTAATCTTGATGGGGAAGGGACTTCCATTAAACAGAGCTCATCCTTTCCACGCACCCTGCTTCGGTGCTGAGCCATAGAGGAGCTAGCATCACGTGTCTCGCTCTGTTTCCTTCCAGCAATGCTTTTCGGATTGAGGCCTTTCAGCAGAGGGGGATGTTGGGGCACAAACCCACGGCCTCTGAATCCACAGCCTACATCCAACCACATCTGTGCTTCCCCTTCTGGAGTCTTTTCATTTCCTGATTTTTCTTTGATTTTCTCAGTAAAATTTTCCTTTTTTTAAGAAAACAGTGGTCATCATTTCATACATTGGGCATGGTAAATTACTTATTCCAATTCAAACAACTGAAACAAAAGTACAGTTTTTAGTCATTCACCTAATTTTATAATTTTCTCAGTTTTATCAATATTTGTATCAAATTGTCCAAATGACTCTGCTCCATTTTTCCCAGCACAACTAGTATGCACTGGACACTGTAAACAAATAATGAGGTAATATTTCTACATTTCGCAGAGATATCCAGTTAAAAAGTAGTTACGCCGAGTTAGTGAAACTGATTCAAAATAAAATATAAAATGAAATATACTCATGATATGCCATGTTCATGGTCAAATTTGTAAGCAGACTTTTCCCATATGTTTTATTAGTATAATTTATTTGTTACAATTTTTTTTATAAATAAATTGATCAATATTTTTTTTAATTCTGTATTTGAATTTGTTATAGTGAAATGATGGCTTAAAGTTCCCTTAAAATTGGTTTCATTGAACTTCAACCAGTGTATATCCAAAACCAACCCAAACATGAAATGGAAACTCCCTAACACCTTTTCTAAATGTGTTCTTGTTTTCAAACCTAAATGAACTGAGAACTTATTACCAAAAGAATGTCACAGTTCAGCAAGAAGTGGGACATGCTGTCCTTTGGCTTTTAGTCCTTCCACTAAATAGAATTTAGTGGAATAAAAATAATAATAATAATAATAATAATAATAATAATAATAATAATAATAATAATAATAATAAACAACCTATTTCTCTTGGTTGTAAAAACCTTTTTAAAATTTTTTTTATCATAGTGAAACATACATAATAAAAAAATACCATTTTAACTATCTTTAGGTGGACAGTTCAGGGACGTTAAGTGCACTCACCATCCAGCACCAGAACTTTCTCCTTTCCCCAAATGAAACTATGGACCCTTCAGAACGATGTTTGTGAAGCTTGATTCTGTGCTCAGTGTAGTGTCAACTGAAACAGCTAGCATCATGTGAGCAGTTGATAAGCACATGCTCCTCAACCAAATCCTCGTTGATGAAATAAATACGAACACCAGAAGTCAAGATTGTGGCTCTCTGCTGTGCCAGTAGGGAATCCACTGAGCTCAGTAACCACTTCCCCACCAGCACTCTGGACACAGGTGTCCAGTTGGCTGCGATCCCTCTGATTATTCAAAGCTTCTCCTCACAGATCTCCACTGTCGTCACAAGAATGTCGCTTCTTTGTCAGAAGGACTTGCTGGAGTCACTGAACACCTGCTGTGACCTGGGTCCCTGAGATCTAACAGATACTATGCTGATCCAACGGTCTGATAATCTTGCATTAAAAAAAAGGGAGAGATGTTTTTGGCAGGACTTCCTCATCATGATCCCATGCTGCCTCCATCATCATCTTTTGCTCATAGACACACCTGCAACACCTGTGTGTGCCCAGCATGTGTTAGTCAGGGGAGTGAGTCAAAGCACGTACTTGTCCATATTGTAAAATGACAGGGACAGTTCATGCTCATCTCCAGAGATGATGTCTGAGCCACCTGCTCCAATATTGCCCACCGCCTGGCGTGGTCTGCCCATCAGTACCCGTGTTGTCTCACACCCACCCTCTCCCGTGACTTCCCACCCCCTCTACACCCTGGTACCTCCAGACCCTCCCCGAAGCCACCACCCCCTGCAGTTCTCTGTGACAGCATTTCCCTCTGGATTTCCCTATGAGCACAGATGCATCTTGTCTAAACCAGATTGGTACGTCTGACTTACTGCCATAAAACCAACCACTTGCCAGACATTGTTCCAAACTCTTGAGCAGAGATCCCTCCATCTTCAGATAAGGAATTAATTATGAAAAGGGGAAGTAACTTGCCCAAGACCTGGGGTCACAGGAGGCCGTCTGGCTATGAAGCCCACGCTCGTGGCCCTGTGCTCTGCTTGGACTCCTGACCAAACCCATTCTTCCTTGGCGTTTGTATGACACAGCCCTGGTCTTTTCTTAAGACTCCTCAGATACAGTTGTTAGCATTGCTGGTAAGCCAGTGATGTATTGGATGTTCTCGTTTGGAGGAGCGAGACTCCCATCAGACACTCACACAACGGAAACCCCCAACATTATGGTTATAAAATGATGCAGATGGTGCCTCCCTGTGTCCGGTTACAGGAGAGCCCCTTCTCACTCTCAGCCACCTGCTCTTCACTGTAAAATCACTCTCCCTTTGTGGACTTACCTGTTCAGAGAAAAAGTATCCAATCTTTGATCTGAAAGTGTACGTGTTCCTGATATCACACATACCACCTTACGCATCTCTGCCTTGCATTTCCATCTCTGAAAAAGGGTAGAGGAGTAGCTACATCATAGGGTTATTGCATAAGTGATCAGTAAGTATCAACTGATGTGCAAGCTTAATTGAAGCTGAGGCACAATCATTGCTCCCAGTCTCCTCACTAATATTTTTTTCCAGAAATTATTCAAAAGACAATTTAAACTAAATACATCCCACATATTTTCTTAAGCATTTATTTGCCCACTCAAATAAGACCAAAGAGCTACTAAATTCAAATAAGCCTTGAATCCAGTTTCCATTTAAGAAGCAATCAATCCCAGTTAAAAAAGGGTTGATGTCAGTACTTACTGTATAAATACTGTAATCCAAAGAGATTTTCAGTCAGTTTGAAGAAGTTATGAAGTTTAAAAAAATCTCTTAAGAAGTTTTACAGGTTGACCTCTGAGAAAGCATGGACTAAAACTCAAAGCTTTGGTAACACAGACACTTCTTAATCATTAAGTATTTCCTGTATTTGTAGCATCAGCCACTTAAAGCTGTTTATCTGTCATGTTTGTGCACCCAAAAGTCACTATTTGAATTAATGCAGCCCTTCTGATTTACTTTTTTTCTGACATTTGTAATAAATGGCTACCTCCTGAGAGATGTGTACCTGCCTTGGACTTCTGCCATCATAATACCTAGGACAGAAAAGACTATTGTTGAATGGTGCTTTATGAATTATGAAATTTGCTAACTACATGGTGTCACTGAACCTTACAGCAGCCCTGAGAGGTAGTGTTATTACGCCCATTTCACAGACTCAGAAACTGAGGCTGTGGATTCTTAACCATCTGCAGGGCTCATACCAAGGTAGATTTTTTTTTTAAGAGGCTGAGAGCTTAGAGGAGTGTAAGGACTGGATTAAACTTCAGGTGAATCATGTTGTCTCATTAGACTTGGCTTCTTTATACTACTGATGGTTTTCATGAATGACCTGTAAATTCACTTCTTGGATTAACAGTCTACAATTCTAAGGTCCCAGAGTGGAAAGCATTCATATATATTACATGAATGAACCTTTTTGCCATTTCTGGATTAACTGTATTTAGTTTGGTTTATCCCTGAAAATTTAGATCAGGTTTGAGACTTCAAAAGCAAGGTCTCACAATTCTTTAGTGGTTTGATTCATTCTCTGAGAGAGTTAGGCCCAACCACCTGGAGCCTTCTTCAACACAGCCAACACATTTCCCGCCCCTTTTAAGAGTAGTTTTAGGTTCACACCAAAATTGAATGAAAAGTACAGAGTTCCCATATACCCTCTTTTCCCCCATAAACACAGCCCCGTTATCAGCATCCCCTACCACTGTGGTAGGTTTGCTGTAATCAGTGAACCGACACTGATACGTCATAATCACCCGAAGTCCATAGTTCACATTGGGGTTCACTCTTGCTGTTGTCCATTCTGTGGGTTTTGACAAGTGCATGGTGGCACGCATCCACCATTAGGTGTCATACAGAGTGTTTTCACTGCCCCAGAAGTCCTCTGCGTTCTACCTAGTCATCGCTCCCTTCCCCACTAAACCCTGGCAACCACTGATATTTTTATTGTCACCTTAGTTTTTTCTTTTCTAGAATTTCATATGGTTGGGATCATATGGTATACAGCCTTTTCAGATTGGCTTCTTTCACTTATTCGTATGCATTTAAATTTACTCCATGTCTTTCATAGCTTAATAGCTCATTTCTTTTTAGTGCTGAATAATAATCCATGGTCTGGATGGACCACAGTTTATTTATCCATTCACCCACTGAAGGACAACTGGTTACCTCCAAGTCCTGGGGGTTACCAGTTAAGCTGTTGTAAACATACGTGTGCAGGTTTTGTGTAGACACAGTTGTCAGCTCCTTTGAGTAATTACCAAGGAGCAGGTAATGCACTTTTTAAACACCTGGTGGCAGATGTTCAATGGGCATTGGCTTCTTCACTGGGCAGAGTTCCTCGAGAAGGTTAGCTGGTCAGCATCATTACCTGGTCCTCCAGGCTGTGCTACGTGGCGGGTGGTTACAGAGTGAGCCCCTGTCATGTGCTCGTTGCTGTCTTCAGGGCTGGGGAAGAGACAAAAGGCGTCCGTCCTTTGCTGTCCTCATAAGAACTCCCTGGAAACACCGTCTCCAATCTCTGTGATAAATGCACCATGGAAAACTCATATTTGCATAAAACCCCAAAGCTTCATTGTCATCATTCAAGAGGAAACTACTGCCCAGGCAATCTGGCGTGAGGAACCGGACTCATGGGGGCAGGCCCGGAACCACAGTGATTCCCGGATGTGGTGTGGAAGGATCGGTCTGTCAGAGGCGAGGATCTGGCAGGTTAAGTTGCTGGCAGTCTGGGAATTCGGGGCCAGCCCAGAGTTAACATTTCTTGAATTGTACTTTCTGTCAGGTGGCGGAGTCAATGGCTTATCTCCGCCCCCACCACTCTGTTACGTCGTATTTCTTACCCTTCCGGACATCGTGCTTCCCACTCGGTCTGAACCGGCCAGGACGCCCAGTCACACACTCGCACAGCAGCCTGGAGTCTTCCCTGAGGGCTGCGTCACAAAGGGGCCTTGAATTGCGTTTGTCTATTTATTTGTGTCTCCTCTCCGACCAGGGAACAGCTCTAACGGCAGGAATCTGTCTCTGGTTTTCCCTCTCCTGCCCAGGATCCAGTAAGGCCCCAGGCACACTTGCTGAAAGATGAAACCACTGGTCGACCCTCCAGTGTCCCAGAGAGAATGCAGAACAGGCTATCTCCGCATCAAGGTGAACACGGAAAGTCACAAGCACACCGTCGCGGTGTCTTCACTCCTGGGTGTGAGGTCTGTCTTCGGCCCGGCCCTCAGAACTGAAAGGCTGGAGTCTGGATCTTTCCTCTCTGCTCAGGTCTTCGCCTTCTGCTTGGTTTCCTGCACTTTGAATGCAGTTTAATTACGCTGTGGAATGGAAATCCCGGGACCAAGTAGGTCCCCTAAAAGAAAATCATCTCTCGTCTCTCTTTCCATGCATGTGTATCTATTTAATTTATATTTAAATATAGAATATTTATAAATATGTATTTATAAAACATATATTTAATTTTTCTTTATTTTTATTTATATACGATATCAACAGAAACATCTAATTTTTCCTTCACTTTGCATGTTTATCTTACTTTTCTTGAGCATCCAAACGGGATCTCAAAAATTGAATCTACTTCCTTTCTGTCCTGTCATAAAAACTAGAGAAATGGAGGGAGGGGAGAAACAGAACTGCCATCAAAGATGGCATGACCGCTAACCTGAACGCAGGGGAAGCACGAGGCAGCGCGCACACCTGGGTTCGGTGGCTAATAAAGCATCTGTCAATTGTAAGTAATAATTCTGGGGAAGGAGTGTCCTCTGCTGCCGTGGGCGCTTCTCATCCTCGGGGCTGGGGCGGCCATGAGCACTTTACATACAGAGTTTATTCATGGGATAATAAGGTATAAAAATAAAAACATTTATTTTTACTCTGGTTGTAGAAGTGGGGAGGGGATGCCGCTGTAACAATACACAGGAATTGTTAGAGATCAGGCATAAATGACACGTGCTCTAGGGCTCAGACGTGAGCTGTAGCATGTCACTGGGATAGAAAGTTTTGAGGGTGTATCCTAGATGAACTGAACTGCAAAAAGCAGCTTCTCTGCAAGTGAAAATCTTTGTTTTATTGTTTGTCCTCCCTTGTATTCTCGATTTTTATGTGGATTTGTCCTTTTAGAGGTGCAGACAAATATATACTCACCGCAGCACTCGAATATGCATCCTTCAACAACTCCCTGCAGCGCACAAATCAGTGCAGCCGGGCGGGTCAGCGCCCCGCAGGCAGGTCCTGGCTCCCAGGAAGCTGGCTGCTGCCGCACCGCTCAGCCCGCAGCTGGTGATGACAGCTGCTTGGAGCTTGGTTCTGCTCTGCCTGAAGTTAATTCCCTGATCGACCTTCAAGTTCCCTGGTGTGTTTTTGCTAATCTAAGGTGACTTCAAGTGAAGTCTCAGGAATGGTTCAACAGCATGGCGAACATGCCCGCTACACGTGTGCCCCATTTGGGTACCAAAGCGTGAGGGGTCTGCTTGCCTTTGGAAACAGAACTTCTCTCCAGAGCAGCTGAAGTGAGAAACGAACAGGTCAGAGCACTCATCTTCTTGGTTCCCTCTGTTTCAGGTCCTCTCCTTCTTGGTTCCCTCTGTTCCAGGTTCCCTCTGCCTCCCGTCTGTGGGCCATGCGTGGGGTGATCAGTTGTATGGAGACTCATAATGGACCCATCATAGCAGCTGATGTTCACCCAGCACTGACTGTCCCAGAGGCCAAGAGCGAGGAGCTGGCCTTTGAGTATCTGCATTTCTCTGAGACATCATCTAACTTTGGGACAGAGAATTGAAAGCAGGTTTGCAGATCATAGTGGGTGTAAAATGAAACTACTTCCTGACTACATCTTCCCCAAGATCAGCCCCTTCCATAAACTGACATGCCGCATGGACATCATCAACCTCAATCCTCTCAAAACACTCTAAGTGTCTTAAGTGAGGTCACTATGCCCATTTTACAGATGAGGAAACTGAGGCTTAGAGCATTAAGTGATTCATTTGATAGGAGGTCAAAGAGCTCAAGAACAAAACTAGGCAAAGAAACACATGCCATTGGGTTAATACAGTTAAGCTGGATGAGGAAAGGCTGCCTGAAACTATATGTACTGTTGATTTCTCCTTAGAGACTTTGTTCCTGTCTGGAAGTTGGACACTTGGCTGTGGTATTGTAATAAAATCTTATGGAAGCAATTATATCAGCACTTAATGAGAAACTGGTGTGTAGCGAATGAAGCATTAATATTCAAGTGAAGCAGAGTGATATTTGGTAAAGAATCCAAGTCTAATATACTCTTAATCCTTGAATCTGATGTTGGTTTATTCAGAAGGGCATTAAAAGTGGTATTTTATTACTTGGCATGAGAAGGGACCAGGCTGAAGGGACAAAACTGGGAACTCAATAATCCCCTGAGGATCAGTGATCAGTTAGTTAATGAGAATGACAACAGTGGAATGACAGTGACTCCAGACTCAGCTCCACCCAGGACGGTGGCCTAAGTCAGAATCCCTGCCCCTGGCGTGCTGATGCTTGGAATACGGGAAAGGAGACTGCAGTAAGTCAAGTTCTTGCAGTTGCTGGGAGTGAAAACATATCCTTAGCTTTGCAACATCTGCAGGTTGACCAACCCTAGCACCATCTCAGAGCCAAACCCAGCAGCTGCAGTAATTTGGTTCTGATTCAGCTGAAATGTTTGCCCCTAACTCCTGGGTGTTCGTGCCTACAGTGCCCTGGTTCACTTTCACTGTCTCCAGGATTCAACCCGTTTGCAGATCTATTTGCCCTTCAAGTTCACACCACGTATTATTATTATTTTTGTTGTTTTCATTACTTTCACATCTACCACCACCACCATCACCATCACTACGTTGTAAGTCCTCCTTCCTCCCGGAGTAGATACTCTTCTCTTACAATCAAATTACATTAATTCTGGAAGTCATATGATTTTGTCCTGTGAAACATGCCTACAAACTCTAAGCACAGCTACCATGAAAAAGTTCTAAAAAGTCTACAAATAGATTTATGAGAGAGCACAATGGGCCATAATAAAACTGCATGGGTTGGGAATTTTTCAAAATGAAATATGGGGGAAATAGTATAGAATAGTAGAATGGAAAACTGAATATTAGCTTAAAGATAACTTACTAAGTTCCTTTTTTATCTAGTCTGTGTATTTGATTCCATCTTCCTGCTAAAAAGATAAAGTAAAGGCTCATGTCTTGGACAAAACTTTCTGAGGGTAAAATTTAACAAATTATCTAAGTCAAAGTATACCAGTGATTTATAATTTTGCACTCTAGGCTGTTAACAAAGTTTCAAGGCAATGTCAAAATAGTGTCCTCCATGCCTCTAACCTACAGCATCCAGGTGTGGTCATAAAACACTAGTCACAAATGAGCCAGGGATGTGTGGTCCCTCCTGGCCTGAGCCCTGGAGAGCTCTGGCAAGTTCTGCTAGGGGAAGTTGGAGACGGATTCAATTTTCTTTACCCTTTGACAGAAAACTCCAAGAAGAAATGGCAGCTTAGAAATTATTTTCCAAGGTAAAACATAAAGATTTGTTAGAAAGGTATATTTATACAATGGAATACTACTCAGCCATAAAAAAGAATAAAATAATGCCATTTGCAGCAACATGGATGGATCCGGAGATCGTCATTCTAAGTGAACTGAGCCAGAAAGAGAAAGAAAAATGCCATATGATATCACTCATATGTGAAATCTTAAAAAAAAAAGCCAAACAAACTTATTTACAAAACAGAAACAGACTCACAGACATAGAAAACAAACTTACGGTTACCGGGGTGGTGGGGTGGTGGGAAGGGATAAATTGGGAGTTCAAGATTTGCAGATACTGACTGGCATACATAAAATAGGTAAACAAGTGTATCTGTATAGCACAGAGAACTATATTCAATATCTTGCAGTAGCTTACAGTGAAAAAGAATATGAAAACGTATATACATATATTCATGTATGACTGAAGCATTTCTGCTGTACACCAGAAATTGACACAACAATGTACAGTGACTATACTTCAATAAAAAAAATTATAAATTAAAAAAAACAAAAAAAGAACAAGGGATGAAACAGTAGGATCAGGCGAACTCCGCACTCAACATGTGCTATGTGATAAAACGGTTATTTTGTAGCTTATGGGTTTTAGTGCACTTTGCTTCTGAATCAAATAGAAGCTGTTTTCAGTTCTTCACACAACTCTTTTCTCCTTCTTTACAGAGACAGACCTCTTAGAGATGGAGTGGGCTGGTGACCTGAAATGAACGGGATCACGAGGAAGGGGCAGAGTGATAATTCTGGAGTCATAATTGAGACAGTAAAACGCTAAAGCACACTATTTTCAGGACATATTTAAGACTGTAATTACTTGGCAATGGTGAGTTATAAGATAATTTTCATAGTCACTATAGATAGGGGCAGGGTAAAAATCTTTGATGTTATGTTAGATCATTCAGACTCCTAAATTATCTTGTTAAATCATTTAAAATTAAAGTAGATAATCTTAATATGCCTAAATATGAATACTTTTAACTAAATATTTAAGGTATGAAAATCATTAATAACGAATTCATTACTTCAAATAATTTAGAGAGGATTTTAAATTTCTGTTATGATACAACAGAATCTTCAACCTTGGCTTTATAAGGCACTGGTGTTTTAAACGTAACAAGCTTACTACCCAACTTCCTTTAAATAAGAACTCTGTCAGGTTTTTGTTTGTTTGTTTTTTCACTCTGAAAATTGATGTTCAGAATAAGGACCATGAAGTTGAATAAATAGGGGAAGCTGGTTCAGTTTGACCTGAGTTTCTGGATCCTTCTCCCAGGAAGGTGTTTGCCTTTTTTTTTTTTTACCTTAACTCAGAACTTAAGCCCCTTTTCCTTTTCCAACATAGTTCTGCTTTTATATCAATAAGTGCATATGCTTAAGGAGGTGTGATGAGTAACTCCTTCCAGGTATAACTGAGATCTACTTGCAAGCAGAAATTCAAGTCCCAGGAATGGAATATCAATTAAGAAACCCCAGGTACCGCTGAATTGTTGGGAAAGTATCTGGAGTGGGGAGTGGACAAAGGAATACGATCTTGCATCTCTGAGGTCATGTTAATGAAATTCTGTCCCATGCTAAAAATATCCTTGGAATCATAAAGACTGAATTGTATTTGAATGGTTTGGATGTGTGCCACTGTAGTGCAGTTTCTTGCTGACACTAACTACTATATATAAAATAGATAAACAACAAGGTCCTACTGTATAGCACAGGGAAATACATTCAATGCCTTGAAGTAATAGCTTATAATGAAAATAAAATGAAAAGGAATATATATGTATGTATGTGTGTATATATGTATGTATAACTGAATCACTATGCTGTACATCACAAATTAACACAACATGGTAAATCAACTATACTTCAATAAAAACATTGCTCACTCATATAGGATAATAACTGTTTTAAAATCTGCATCAGTGAAGGGCCTTGTGCTAAATCTTTTCACATCTATTGTCTCATCTAAGCAAACTTTTTTTTAAAATTTTTATTTTTTTTATTGAAGTACAGTCAGTTACAATGTGTCAGTTTCTGGCGTACAGCACAATGTCCCATTCACGCATATACATACATACATTCGTTTTCATATTCTTTTTCATCAAAGGTTATTACAAGATATTGAACATAGTTCCCTGTGTTCTACAGAAAAAACTTTTTTTTTAAATCTATTTCTACATATAGTGCTAACATTTGTAAATCTCAAACTCCCAAATCTTGAAAGTATCCAGACACTGCTGCCCTGTTCTCCCACCACCCCCAGCTCTTTCTGGATTCACTCAAGTCCTTGACCTTCAATAACTCTTTTCAAAACCACTCCTGACCAAGTCATCCTCAACTCCTTTGATAGCATCAATTTTGCAGTTAATACATTAATTAGTCTAGGGGTCGGCAAACCACAGCCCAGACACAAAACAGTTTTAACATCTTTAAGTGATTGAAAAAAAGCAGGAGTATTTGTGGCTCGTGAAAATTGTATGAAATTTACATTTGTGTCCATCAATAAAAGGTTTGGGGGAACACAGTTAGGCCTGTTCATGTCCGTCTCATCTGTGATTGCTTTGGGATACTAAGGCAGAGGTGGGTGGTTGAGACTATGATTATATGGCCCATAAAAACCTAAAATATTTACCATCCAGTCCTTTCAGACAAAGGTTGCTGACCCCGGCACCAGGCCGTCATCCTCCCATGTCTTCACCATCTCGGTTTATGTCTTGAATTATTCCTGAGCTTCCCCCAAGCTGAGAAGCGTAGAGTATGTGCTGTAGTCTGGGTTGATATGAAGCGTCTCCCAGGAGAAGCGGATGTGCGACTCACGTGTGGGTAATCGGGATTTGACTAATAACTGAAAAACTTAGTCCAAGCAGGAAATAATACCTATTTAGTGCTCCTTATGATAGAAACTCTTTACAAATACCTCGTTTAATTGTCCCTTCAGTCTTGTGTGGAAAGTATTTTTACTCCCATTTTACAGATGAGAAAACTCAGGCACAAATTAGTTAAGGGATTTCTAAGGGTCAGCTGATCAGTGGAGGAGACAGACCTTGAAAGAGCTTAATCTGAGTCTCCAGACCTCATCTTAGCCACTTTGCTCTGCTGTCTCAAGACCTTTGGTGAAAAGTTGAAGACTGATTTCAAATCCAAATCCCCCAGTGCTTAGCTGTGTGACCTTGGGCAAGTCCATAACCTCTCTAGGGGCATGAGAAGTATTTCCACACATGCTCACTGTGAGGCTGAGAAAAGGTGGTCTCTGGATATGCCTGGCAGATGCCATGACAAATGTGACGGTCAAATCTTAACGTTCCAAGCTTTATAAAGTTGCTAAATGTCCAGCAGTATTTATTCCTGATTTAAAACAAACTATTTCCATTAGCCACAGTATCTTATTTATCTCATGCTTTTAAAAGCCAGGTGTCCTGTGGTTCTGATGTCGCTCTTCACTGTTGAGAGAGGAGTTTGCCCTGGACCCTACGTGTCCTGGGCCTTGTGTCTTCCGCCAGCATCCATGAAACAGTAATAGGCTAACTTGTTAGCTTGTAATTGGGGTCAAGTCTCAGCCCCTTCACAGTCCTTGATCTATATGTGGTGCTGACTGGTCAGAGTATGGGCAGCAGTAAGTAAAGGTATGTGGACCGGGGGAGGGTATAGCTCAGTGGTAGAGCACATGCTTAGCCTGTTTGAGCTGCTGGGTTCAGTCCCCAGTGCCTCTGTTAAAAGTAAATATGTAGATAAATAAGTAAATAAACCAAATTACCTCTCCCACACCCCAATAAAATAAAATAAATTATTTTTAAATGTATGTGGACCTTTCATTAATTGGTTGTGCTCAGAAAATAGTTTTCTGGGGCACAATGTCCAGCTTGGGTGAATAATGGTAATGGTCATCACGGCTGATGTTTACTGAGCCAAGCGCCATTCAACGTGCGTATCTGTATCTCATGCTTTACTAAGTGCACCTTGTTGGGGTAGGTGCATCCTTCTTTAGATGAGGAAATTGAGACACAGAAAAGCTAAGTCATGTGCCAAGGTCCATGGCCAGTGAGGGCTGGAAATGGGATTCAAACTGCACTCTCCTGACCCCACGCCTGGGCTCCTGCTCCCCGAGCAGCACCAGGGTGTGTGCTGGTCACATCAGGTAACAAGAGGACTGGGTTGGATGGGGACCTGGGCAGAAAACCAGGAGGGGTGGGCTCCAGCCAGACCTTGAGCTAACTGTGCCAGATCTTCAGCAAGCTCCAGACCCCCCGCCTCCAACAACCGTGCTGAGCCTGAAGAGCTCCAAAGCCTGGCTTTGAGTTATATGACTTTCAAAGAGCTGTTATATTTCTTTTTTATGGCTGAGTAGTATTTCACTGGATATAGTAGGATTTCATCTTCTTTATACTACTCAGCCATAAAAATAAATAAAATAATGTCATTTACAGCAACATGGATGGACCTAGAAATTATCATACTAAATGAAGTAATTCAGAAAGAGGAAGACAAATATCATATGATATCACTTATATATGGAATCTAAAAAAATGATACAACTGAACTTATTTACAAGCCAGAAATAGGTTCACAGACAGAAAATAAACTATGGTTACCAAAGGATAAAAGGGTTGGGGGGATAAATTAGGAGTTTGGGATTAGCATTTACACACTACTGTGTATAAAATAGGTAAACAACAAGGACCTACTGTATAGCACAGGGAACTATAGTCAATATCTTGTAGTAACCTATAGTGGGAGAGAATCTGAAAAAGAATGTACATATGTATATGTATAACTGAATCACTTTGTTGTACACTTGAAACTAACACAACATTGTAAATCAACTATACTTCAATAAATATAAATTAAAAAGCTGTTATATATAAAGTGCTTTGCACCTTGAATAAGATCTTAAAAAGAAATGAACAGAGTGTTATAGACCTATTAGGGAAAAAAAAAACAGAAAAAAGCCTGGGTTCAAAATATTAATTTTTACCAACAGTGAAACAAAACCCTATGTTGTTACTGTGTACAACAAGATTATTTGATTGCACTAAGGTAACATTGTCTGGCACCCACTTCCGTTAAATTTTCATTTTGTCAATTGATGATACTGATGTTGTAGATGCACCATGAGAAAACGCCAAGCATAAGAGAAAGGGGTCTGGAGGGCACCGGACCACCGTCTGCACCTGAGCCTGCAGAGGGGCTGGTTTCTGCTCACAGGCGTCTCCAGCGATGTGAGTCCACAGCACTGACGTGCCAGCCTTTCTAACACCAGGACTAACAGCCCAAAAGGTTGAGGAAGGGCTTGGAGAGAAGTCAACCAAAATGCCTAAAATCTGAGGCCAGTGGACCTGAGAGGAAAGGCAGGTGGAATGTGACACTTGAGGGGGACAAGACATGACTTTAAAACTGCCTTGCAAGATTATCAAGGGCATTTTAGGGACAATAATGCCTATTCTAGAATTTCACAAATATATGAATGCAAACTGTAATACAATGAGCTAGGAGAAGAAAAAAGGACAAAACTTTTTTTTTTCTGTAAGAAAAGCTTTACTAAGGACTGAAGTGATCACACACAAAAAGTCATGCAATTTGCCTTGACCTGAGAAAGAAATATACTGTCAACTTTTTCTTTTTGACTGAGAAAATGTAGCTGAAATCTACTAGAAAGTGTGAAAAGGAACCGGGAAAGGATGCGTGGAAGGTAACCCTTGCGATATCGAAAGTTTATTCTAACCTTGCACGTGAGCTTGGTGGTTGGGATGGGTTAGTTAGATTGGTGATTCTTTTTTCTCAGATATTTAGTCCTTATTCCTGGCTTATGACACTCTTGTCCCTTAAATGTTCTATTATTTTTTATTATTTTTAAAAAGTAGTATAGGTACTACGAGTAGCTTAAATTTTAAAACCAGTATCCCTTCTGTTATGTGTTAGCAATAAGAAGTCGGCGGAGGGTGGGAAGGGATAGACTGGGATTTCAAAATTGTAGAATAGATAAACAAGATTATACCGTATAGCACACGGAAATTTACACAAAACGTTATGGTAACTAACAGAAAAAAAATGTGACAATGAGGATGTAGATGTCCATGTATGACTGAAAAATTGTGCTGAACACTGGAATTTGACACAACATTGTAAAATGATTATAAATCAATAAAATAATAAAAGAAAAAAAGAAAGTGACTTGGAAATTTCAGATTTAACAGGAGTAGTCATCAGCCCTGATTCTCTCCCAGGGGAGGAAGGGCTCAGAGAGAAGTCCGAGACCAAGAGGGGAAAAGGCAGGAGACCCCAGTTCAATAGGTGTGAGTGTCCAATAAAGAATGAGTGTCCTTGTTCCCAGTTCCTCCAAGTCCACCCTCCTCAGGTCAAACACCATCAAACGGGTGCCCAGTGACCAGGAGGATTCAAGAACTGCTGCCACTTTCCTGGGAGTCCCAGGTACCCACACCATCCAAACCACCCATCAATAGGTAATGTCTATGCAGACATCGGCCACCAGGTGGTGTCCAACCGCACAAAGGACCAACCTGGGTTGAGCCCTGTGCCCAGACCCCCAGGATAGGCAGGCTCACCCTGATCACTCATTAGCCTCCAAAGAATGCCACTCTGCATTGACATGGTTTATTTTAAACACCTTTTTTTTTTCAATGCCATTTTACAGTAGCATTTCTAAATTAAAAAAAAAAGATATTATTTTACCCTTCCCACCCCTAACTTGCACTCCCCAGAAGCTATTTTCAATTTCTAAAGGCTTTTGTTTTCTTTTCCAGTATTGACTTCCATATTTAGAACTTAATAAAACTGATTATATTGTGATTTCTTCATTTCATTCAGTTGAAGACGTCACTTACTGACTTCCTACCGTGGGTGATGGAGTTTTTGTTCTCTTACATCTTAAGAAGACCCTTCTCCTCCCTACCCTCTCAATATACTAGTGTATCGACTTTTGACTAGTTCTGTTTCCGTATTTATGTGATCACTGTGCGGACAGTAATCATAGCTGGCCAGTGGAGTCCTGCAATTACATTTCCTCTTCTTTACAAATTTTGATATTCCTGAAGGTACTTCACTTCTTCCACTTGTTTTGTTTTCTACATCACTATCGTTGTGGTCCTTCCCATGCAAACAGAACTCTCCATCTCTCCCTCATTCAGAAACATCAGGTCATCTGTTAGCATCTGAACAGTTTTGTTCTCAGAAGCCTCCCTCTTGTTGCTGTCTGTGCTCTGCCCCAAAGCGGACTGGCTGCGCTTGAGAATGACTGACAGCTGTCATCCTGGGCTCTCCCTTTTCCGTTCTTCTGGGGTGCCTCTGCTTTTCTCTCGTGGGGATCCCTGCTTCTTGGCGGGGAGCATGGGGAATGTCTTTCTCTTCCATGCTTCACTCTCTAGTTTTGGTGAAGTAAGTCTTTCAGTAGCTTTGGGAGAAGTGATTCATGGAAGGTAATGTTTTAGAGAGGTTTGTCTTTCTTCCACCGCCCACTTTGAGGTTGATGGAGAGGCCAAGCGATTCTTCTTCCTCTGGTTATGAGACATCCCTCCTCTGTGTCCCAGCATTGCTATTGAGAAATACAACGCCCTCTGGGCCATGATCATTCAATGAGAAAGATTTTAGGAAACTTTTAGGGTATTTACCTCATCCCTAGGGGCCAGAAAATTCAGAACTGACGTGCTTTGGATTCCTTCATTCGTTCATTTGTTTATTTTTGTTCTGGGTACTTACTGTGCCTCTTCATTCCAAAAGCTCAAGTCCTTCAGTTCTGGGAAGCTTTCTTGAATAATTTTCTTGATAGTATGTTTCTCTCTTTATTCTCTTTTTCAGAAGCTCCTATAATTCAGATATTGGATCCCCTTGATTCGTATTCTAGTTTTTTTTTCCCTCCTACGTTTCATCCTTTTTTCTTTCTCATTCTACTTGCTGGGAGACTATCTGACAACTTTATCTTCCAATCATCCCACTGATTTTTTAAATTTCTGCTATGGTATTTTCACTTTTCAAGAGCTCATTTTTGTGTAAGTCATCCTTTCCATATCATGATATACCTGATTCATAGTTGAAAATGTTTTGGTTATTTCCCAGGGGTCACTAGTTATAAGACTTTCTTTTTCCAGTTTCCTTCTGCTTAGTTTGGGCCTTTCTTAAAATGTCTGTCCATCCTTGGATGTACATTTGTATTTCAAGAGGAGAACCAAAGTTGTCTGTAGGAAACTCTACATATCATGTGTGGGGGGTGGGAGGGAGGAGCTTGTTCATTGGTGGGCTTCTCTCTAGGCTCTTCCACAGGGGAGTCCCCAGACGTTGGGTCTTTTCTCCTGTGAAGGCCACTTCCCCAAAGAGCAATCTGCAGTCTCACGGAGGAGGCAGAGGATGCAGGCAGGGATGGTGTAAGTTTGGCTGCCGCATTCTGGAACCTGAACAAGGTGGGGAGAGAGGCTCTTAGCTTAGGGATGTGGATTTCAACTGAAGTCCCCCCCCCCCTTTTTTTCCTGACAATCTACCCCCACCCACAGAGTTTCCAGGGTTTCTGATACAGAGTCCAGATGCTCTCTGGGGGGTTGTCCAAGTCTCCTGCCAAGATCTTCCGGGAGACACCTGTCAGGGGAGTGTACCTGGGACACCACCTCTCCTTGAAGACTCCCTTCAGAGCACCTGGTGCCTCCGGGTCCGTCAGTCATTCCAGGTTCCTAAAGCCCCAGCACCTTACCTCTTGTTGAGCCTTCCCCACAGACAAAGGTTCCAGCTTCTCCTTTGTGAAGTCAGCACACAAACTCCCCTTCCATGGCTTTTCAAGTTATATTGGCACCTTCCGCCCACCGTCATCTCCCTTTCCATTCTCTGTCCTTTGGGACTCAGTTCTTGCACTGTCATTGGAGTCCGGTTCCTGGGGGCAGAGTGAGCCCAGCTCTCCATGGTTTACTGGAAACTCCCTAGCATCTACCATATATTGTCTATTTTTAGGCCTTTAGAGAATGATCCACAAAAAATTTAGAAAGTGTTTCCTACAAAAGTTAGGGAATGTGAGGACAATTCAGGCAGCCGGAGTTTAAGAGCCGCCTCGGAACACCTGCCAGCAGCTGGAAAGACAGCGCCGCTCCTCCACCACATTTATTAGTGGACACTCAGTCTCTGAGCCTGTTTCCTCCTCGGAAAATGAGCCTCAGCTGGTAATATCCGCATCACACAACTATCGCGGGGGCGAGGGGCAGCCATGCATGCGAAAGCGCTCTGAAAAGCAGCAAGTGTCGCCGTCAATGCGGCCTATTTTGATCACCTATCTTAAAGCTGGCAGGTTTATGAGTGCAATATAATATTTCTTTACCCTTTTCAAAAATAGATGCAGTCAGCCATGACGTAAGGCTAGATTCGATATAGGATCTGGAATATAGGTAGGCCGACCAGCCCACGTCTTCGTTTCCTGGACTGAATGCCCTCCAGCCCTGCCCTTCCTGCCTCCCTCCTGCCTCGGTCTCCGGATGCTCCGAGTCTCGGCTGCTGCTTTAAGACTGCAGAGCGCCCCAGCGGCCAGAGGCGGGGGAGGGGGTCCCCGCTCGCCTCCTCTCCGCTCGCTCCTCGCCCGCCCGCCCGCCCGCCCGCCTCCCAGGCAGGGAAGGTTAGCGAGGGATCAATGTGATTCGGGCCGCAGGAGAGGAAAGATGAGCCTGCCCGCCCGCCTGCTGCCTGGATGTGGAGGCTGAGGGCTGGCGCACGGGAGGCCGCTTGCTGCGCATTCGGGGCTCCGGGTGCCCGGGATGAGCTCACGCCCGCGTCTGCGGCTCTGTCCACCTGCCGACCTGCCGGCGGCCGCCTGAGCTGACGGCGCACCTGGGCTGCAGCCCCGCCGGCCCGCTCTGGCCGCAGCGTTGGGCGCGGCGCCCGGGAGCAGGTGTGCAGGAGCGCAGCGCGCGGCGAGCGCAGCCCTCGCCCCGGAGCCCGGCCGCGCCGCGTGCCCGGGCGGCTCGGCAGCGGCGGCGGCGGCGGCGGCGGCGGCGGGCGGGCGGCGGCCCTTGGGCAGGTGGCGAGCGAGCGGAGCCGGGCGGAGCGCGGGGGGCGAGGCCGGCGCGGCGGAGTCTCGCCGAAAGGAGCCGCCAGCGCCCTGCTGCTGTTGCTCCTTTGTAAACTCTGCTCATGGAAAAGTGTCATACAGTGGACATCGAGCTGCTAAACAGGATTTCGGTGATTAACCCTCTACCGTGTTGCCAGTTGATAAATTGCAAATAACTGAGCCATCTTTCCAGCTAGATTCACTAGCAAAGCCACAGCTTAATCTAACTTCCTCTAAATGGGCCTTTGATGTTCTCGAAACTCTTGCCTCCTACACACATACACACACACACCCCAACCCCCCGGCAACCCACCGTCCACTCCTTCAGAACATTTCAGAGGAGTCTCGGTTTCCTGCCAGGTTCTTCCTCCTGGCGGGTCATAGTGACAGATTCCTGGCTATGCTAAATCGAGGTGCTCATCTGTATTCTGTTGGAAAAGCTTAGGGTAGAGCTTGTAAGGGGCCATAGGGTGAGGTCTGCACTCCACGTTGAGCTTAAATTAGGGCCGACAGTCACCCATCGTCACTGTTTTAACCTACTTTCTGGTTTTGCCTTTGCAGTTGGTGTGAGAGCTTCGGGGAAGAGGTTTTCCCCCACAGAACAGGAAGTGAAACGGACTATTTCTGGTCATTCTCGCCTACGATTGCCCTCATGGAACACAGGAGGCTGGGCGCTTAAGCTCTTTTGTATCTTAATGTTGGGGAAAGGCATCCAGGTGGATCCGTTATTTCAGGTTCTGGCAGGACGCTACCATTTCGCTCTGCCCCGCTGGCTTGGGTTCCCTCTATGGACAGTCTTCTCCATCCTCTTTCCCTGCTAATATCTGGGAACAATCCTGCTGTTCCTGAGTGGCTCACACCGTTCCTGGCTTATGCCTGGGGCAGAGAAGAGAGGCAGGGGTTCATCCTCATCCCAAAATGGGTTCCTCTCTGCCTAAGCGCTGTCTGGATTAACTTACCTGTACTCCTCCGTGGACCTGCCCTGTTTTGGAGATGGATAATGATGATAGCTTTGTAATCTGTATGTTTTGGTCACTTTTTGTTGTTTTCCTACTTGAAAACCAGTCATGTTAGCCCTCCAGCCCTGCCTGAGCACCTGCCCTGGGCTGGCACCCTGCAGCTCATTTGATCCACACGTGGATCTTCAGAGGCAGATAATATTCCCCCGAAGGTACTGGTCCACTGCTGATATGGGTAGGCAACATGCTCAGGTCACCCAACTGCAGATCTGAATATTAAGAGAGAAGCTTACAGATTAAGCTTCAGCAATCATCCCTGATCCTCCTCTGCTGCATGTGGGGATATAAAATTGGGCAACCACCTTGGAAAGCAGTCTTGGAGTTCCCAAAAAAATTTAAAATAGAGTTACTATATAGCCCAGCAGTTCCATTCCTAGGTATATACCCAAGAGGAATGAGAAGAATCTCCATACACAAGCGTGTACATGAACATTTGTAGCCGAATTTTACATAATGTAGAATAATGCTAAAAGTAGAAACAACTCTGATGTCCATCAACTGATGACTAGCAAAACCAAATGTGGAGTATCGCTACAGCAGAATATTATTCACGGGGGAGGGTATAGCTCAAGTGGTAGAGCACATGCCTAGCATGTATGAGGTCCTGGGTTCAATCCCCAGTACCTCTTCTAAGAGTAAATCAATTAACCTAATTATCTGCCCCCCCAAAAAACTGAATAAATAAATGTCACTGTTCAGAATATTATTCAGGCATTGAAAGGATGAAGTATAACACACGCTACCACCTGGGTGGAAATACTTGAAAATACTGTGCTGGGTGAAAGAAGCCAGTCACAAATGGTCACATGTTGTGTGTTTCCATTTATAAGAAATGTCTAGAATAGGCAAATCCGAAGAGAAAGCTGGTAGAATGGTGCTCGCCTAAGGCTGGAGGTGGGGGGTTAGGGAGGCAATGGTGTTGGAGGGAAACGGAAAGAGAGCTAATGGGTGTGACATTTCTTCCTGGGATGACAAATATCTTCTGAAATTAGATTTGGTGATGTTTGCTCAACTCTGTGAATATTACCAAACCATTGAAATGTAAAGTTTAAATGGGTCAAATGTAGGATATGTGACTTCTCTCTCAATAATGCTGTTATTTAAAAAATATCAGCTCTGTAGTTCATAATCACATAAATGTCAGTGATTTAGATCTGGGGGAGAAGCCCTTGTCCTTACAAGGAAGGAGCAGAAAGAATTTGCCCTTTTGGAATCTCAGAGCTATTATTATTTTTGTCAATTTAATGTTGCATGGGAATATGGATTTGAAAAATTATAACCATTCTTTCCTGAGTAAAATAGTCATCTGTATTTACACAAATAGATGGGCAATCATCAATCCACATTATTTGTTCTTTAATTTGGTTCAGGGAAGAAACAAATAATAATTGCTTTCTGGAGCACCATGGAATAAAAATCTTCTTTATTATTTAGAAAAATTTTGACCCTCAGAATTTAAATATTATTATGTAAAACATATTTTCTTCCTTCTATATCTCAATTCATAGTAATAAAAATAGAGAATAGCAATAATCTGATATTCCTATAAACTTTTAAATTCTTAGTGACCTTTTAATATCCTAGCTTTTATATACATGTTTAACAATATGTTTGTGAGAATAGCATGAGCAGTATTATTCCCATTTTACACGGATACTTAATATCAAGGATTAGGGAGGTTAGGTGATTTATGCCTGATAATACAATTCACTGAGGCAAGACTAAAATCCAGGGCCCCACACCTCCTCTTGTATGTATATATATGTGTATACAGATATTCTTTCTGGAGTGACAAACATCTTCTAAATGTAGAGTTGGTGATGGTTGCTCAACTCTGTGAATATTACCAAACCACTAAAATGTAAAGTTTAAATGGATCAAATGTAGCATATGTGAACTCTCTCAATAATGCTGTTATTTAAAAAGTATCAGTTCTGCAGGTCACAGTCATTTAAATGTAATTAACATTTAAGTGCATATATTGTATATGTACACACACACACACAATGGAATACTACTCAGCCATAAAAAAGAATGAAATAAGGCCATCTACATAACATGGATGGACCTAGAGATTATCATATTAAGTGAAGTAAGTCATACAGATACAGTAAGACAAGTATCATATGATATCATTTATATGTGGAACCTAAAAAAAGATACAAATGAACTTATTTACAAAACAGAAAGACTCACATAGAAAAACTTATGGTTACCAAAGGGGAAAGTGGGGGAGGGAAAAATCGGGAATTTGGGATTAATAGATACACACTATTATATATGAAATAGGTTTAAAAAAAAAACAAGGTCCTGCTGTACAGCACAGGGAACTATATTCAATATCTTGTAATAACCTATAATGGAAAAGAATCTGAAAAAGAATATATAATATGTATATAATTGTATTTATATTATATTTATATAACTGAATGACTTTGCTGTATACCTGAAACATTGTAAATCAACTCTACTTCAATTTAAAAAAAGAGAGACCCAGGTTTGATTTCAGCTCCATCTCTGCCTGGCATCATCTCAAAAGACTGAACACTTCTGAGTTTTGATTATTTCACCTACAAACAAGAGCTGGGTTGCTGGGGATTTTATTTGAGACAGTGCACATGAAGGCACCTTGTTAACTCCTAAGCCAAAATGAGTGTACACAGTGGACATTTTGGTGAGTGAGGTCAGACTGGGTAATTTCCTTGATTTTAACAATGTGCACAGGCTGGTGCTAATGGAGACTGTGGGATGGTTGAGGATTAACTCTGATGTCCTCTCCATCACTGCATCAGTGTCCTCTAGGAACCCTGTGACCCTCCCAGACTTTGCACATCCAACCTTCATCTTTCTGGCTTTGGGAGGAAAGAAGGCATTTACTAATCTACCAAGTTTCAGGCACTGTATCAGGAATGTTTACGTTTGTTCACCTGGCTCAGATGTTGATAACAGATATCTAGTAATTTGATAAGGGATTAAGATGGGACCCTGCCCGGAAGTAATAGTGTTTTAGTGAGAAGTTAAAAGGAATCAAATCTTTCCATTATTTGTTCAACAATCGTTTATTAAACATCTACCAAGTGGCAGTCCTGCCAGCTCCTTTGGGAAGGCGAAGATAAGACATTCACCCTGGCAGCCTCGTGAGGAGCTCATGGTTCAACGCCAGATCCCGGGTTGAGCGTGGGTGTCCAAAGCTGGCCAGCAGGCTACACCAGGGCCAGTAGCCATGTAACCTTGGCCAGGTTCTGTAACTTCTCCAAGTTTGGGGTTCCAGGTTGGTAAAATGGTGAAAGGATCCTCTCTTCCTCCTAGGCTGTTGGAAGGACACTTGTAGAGAGCTTCACATGGGAGGGGCAAGGAGAGCTCAGTAAAGACCTGATGTTCTTGAGTGTGATTCAGGCATGTGAGCACTTGATGGTCTCCAAAACGTGAGGTGGGTCAACAGCCAGCGGGTGGAACATGTGGGAACCTGGAGAAGGTGCTGGAGCTCAGCGTGGCAGAGGAGGGGTGACATCTGAACTGGCTCCAGTAGTTAAGGGTGGGCTCTCTCCAGACAGAGGGATAGGAGGAAATTTTTGGCAGAGGAAACCAGCATGACATGTTTGGTGTGTTTGGGAACTGTGGCTGTCTAGTGGTGCTAGCACCCAGCAGGCCTCCACACGAGCTTCATGGGAGAAGATGCGTGTCCAGGTTGGGATGTCGTTTTCCAGGACTCTCTAGGCTGTGGGAAGGAGCCTGGACTTTATTAATGGGAACTGCATTGAGAGCAGAGTTCCCAAAGTGTGTCCCCAGAACACTAATTCTATAGGATGACTTTTAACCTAATAAATGCTGGGTATTAAATTTCTTAAACTACCTAAGTAACACATATGTTTGCAACAAGTGAAATGATGCCCTAATATGTTTTTTTAATTACCATTTTAACTGTTTCTTCTTTAAAATATTTGTTTATTTTTTATTTTTTTTGTAATTTTTGGGGGAGATAATTAGATTTTATTCATTTATTTTATTTAAATGAAGGTAGTGGGGATTGAACCCAGGACCTCCTGCATGCTAAGCATGCACTGTATCACTGAGCTATACCCTGCCCCAATGCCATAAAATGTTAATTATCGCTCCCCTCCCATAGTCCTTCCAGTCCCATCCCGAGGTAACAAATAAGCGTTAGTAGGCTGGCCAGTGTCCATCTCCAATCTCTACAAACGTAGACACACACTTAGAGAAACCCTGATGAAAGGGGTGACCCTATCACAGCAGAGTGACTGGTGGAGGGGCTGATACTCTCAGACAAGGGCTCTGCCCAAAGGTCCCTCAGATCACACCATCCAGGACACTGACTTCCCTGAAAGTCAGCCTTTGTGTACGTCACCAAGAGATGGGTTCGTGATGGGTGAAATGCCCTAAACAGTCCCCATTGGACATCTTGGTTACTCTAGAGAGAAGCCTCTCCGGCCAGTATGTTAATGAAGAGATCTGATATCATAGGACCTGAAGGAAAGGGACAAACAGAGACCACCAATGGCTAAAGCAGCCTGGAAAAAGAGCGCAATGTATCTCTTACTCACAAGAAACCCACCCAAATATTTTTATTTTATCTAACTTTTAAAATCAGTCCTTCAGAGATCTGGCAGAGTAAGCAAAATATGTCTTATTTGGGCTTTGCTAGTTCTGGATGAATTGTTCCCCATCCTGAGGAAAGACTCAGGCTGTTAGCGTGACCGGGCTAGGACACAGAAGACTGTGGCCAGCTCAGTCTGGGTGGGTCTGGGAACCATGTCACAGACAAAGGCAGAGGCCAGCACACGCACTTGCAGGAGTGGAAGCCCTGGACCTGGGTTTCTACTCCAAATATGTGTGACCAGAGAGCTTCAGGTGGTATTTGGATATCAAATTTGTACAATGCAATGAACCTTGAAAAATCACTGGGATTCTTTTTATTTTACTTGAGATACTACACAAGAGGTACCCAGGCCACATTTACAATTTGTTCATTTTGGGAGGAAACATTTGACTTTTAAAGTGAAGCTCTATTGCTTGCAAGAACATGTCTAGTCTCACGGCAAAATAGAAGCAAAAGACCACCCAGTAGTCTCCCATCCTTACACATCCTGTCCCGCCACCGTGAATCTGAAGGGCCAGGGTTCCTGTTGAGTAGGGAGTAGATGTGAAATTCTGTCTCCACTGAGCACTCCCGCTCCTCCACCCCAGGAGAAACCAGATGGCAGGTGCAACGAAGGATCATGTACCAAGGTGTGGGCACCAATGAGAGATGATGACAAAACTGAGGAGTGTTCCTAGCAGAAAGCTTTTCTACATCTAAGAATGAAGGGGCAAAGGGAACAAAAGATATTGTAGGACCCTTGTGATAGTTAGAACCATGGAAGACAGGATTGCACACAGGGTCATGGGGAACAAGCCACTGACAAAACCATGGTGTGGGAGGGAGGGAAGAGGGAAATTTAATCAGACCTCACTCTTCCCTCTGGCGTGTATTGGTCATACTCCCTGGAAGCCAGAATCCCAAGGAGCCTGGATGATGCAGTCCATGGAGGTCAGCTGCTTAAAGCACAGATGGCAGACAGAATAGGGCAGAGAAGTGAATGGAGACCAGTCAGTATGCATGATGTCTGTGATATAGTCATCCAGTCTGCATTCTTACTATGTTTTGAAAGTTATAAATAAATATATGTTCACCCTGCATTTTTATTCTATTTCTAAGCTTATATTTTTAAGAGCTCATTAGCTATTGTTATGAAACATTTGCTCTCCCATGAAGATCATCATGGCTTCAAGGTGAAACAAACAAACAAACAAAACATTGTTTCCTAAGCAAAGAGCCTCTATGTGCACTGAGAAATTTTAGTGAATAAAGCCTGTAACATTCTATCTACTTCTGGCTTATGCAGTTTTTAAATAGCTGTATTTAGATGTGATTCCTATATTGTGCAGTTCACCCTAAATTGAACTGAATTATACACCTGTCTAAAGTGTATAATTCATTGGTTTTTAGTATATTCGCAGAGACATACACCCATCACCACATTGAATTTTATGACATTTTTGTCACCCTCAGAAGAAACCCTTCACCTATTAGAAGTCAATTCTCATTCTCCCTTTATAAAACCTCCTCCAGCCCTAGGCAACCACGAATCTATTTTCTCTATGAATTTCTCTAGTCCCTATATTTCATATACATGGAATCATACAATATGGAGTTTTGTGACTGACTTCTTTCACTTAGCACAGTGTTTTTAAGATTCATCCATATTAATGATCAATACTTTATTCCTTTTTATTTTGGAATAATATTTCATTGTATGAATATACCATATTTTATTTATCCATTCATCTGTTGATGTACATTTGAGTTGTTACCATTTTTTTTGCTTCTATGAATAACGCTTCTAAAATATTCATGTACAAGTTTTTATGTGGACACAAGTTTTCATTTCTCTTGGGTAGGTGCCTAGGAGTGAAACTGCTAGGTCAGATGGTAACTCTGTTTAACTTTTTAAAGAAACTGACAAGCCATTTTCCAAAGTGGCCATCCCATTTTACATTTCCAGCAACAGTGAATGAGGGTTCAGTTTCTTCAAAATCCTTTAGACATTTGTTATTATCTCTTTTGATATTTAGTGAAAGCAACTTTCATTGAGGTTTTGATTTCTTTTCCCCGATGACTAATAATGATGGTGAGTGTTTTTTCATGTTATCGTCCACTTGCATATCTTCTTTGGCAGAATGTCTAATTAGATCTCATTATTTTAACTGGAGTATTTATTTTTTAAATCATTGTGCTGTAAGAGTTCTTTATATGTCCTGGATATAAGTTCCTTATCAGATGTATGATTTGCAAATATGGGGTATAGTTTCACCTTCCTGATGATTTTGTTTGCAGCAAAAAAGCCTTTTAATTTTGATACAGTCTGGTTATGCACTTTTCTTTTGTCAGTTTTGCTTTTGATGGTATATCTAATAAGATTTTGCCTAATGAAGATTTACAAAGATTTATTCCTCTCTTTTCTTCTAAGAGTTTTGTAGCTGTAGCTCTTACATTTAGGTCTATGATACATTTTGAGATAAGTTTTGTGTGTGGTGTGAGGAAGGGGTCCAATTTCAATCTTTTGCATGTGGGTGTCCAGTTGTCTCAGCATCGTTTGTTGGAAAGATTATTCTTTTCCCCTTAAATTGTTTTATCACTTTTGTTGAAAATTAACCCATCTCAAATTAAAGGATTTATTTGTGGACTCTCAATTCTTGTCCACTGATTTTTAGGCCACACTATCTTGATAACTGTAGCTTTGTAGTAAGGTTTTCCCTCCCAGTTTTACTGAGATCTAATTGGCATATAACACTGTATAAGTTTACAGTGTACAACATGATGATTTGATGTATGTACGTATTACAGAATGATTACAATAAGCGTGGTTAACATCTATCAACCTCACGTGGCTATCTTTATTTTTTTCCCTTTTAATAAGAACTTTAAAAATCTATTCTCTTCGTAGTAAGTTATGGATTCAGGAAGTGTGAGTCCTCCATCTTTATTCTTTCTTTTCAGTATTGTTTTGACTATTCTGTTCCTTTTCATTTGCTTATGAATTTTAGGGCTAATTTCTGCATTTCTGCAAAAAAGCCATCCAATATTTTGATAGGGATTGCACTGAATCTGTAGATGAGTTTGGGGAGTATTGTCATCTTAATATACATTGGGGAGAAAAATAGCCTCTTTAATACATGGTATTAGGAAAACTGGATAGCTACCTGAAAAAGAATCAAACTGGACTACTTTCTCACACCGTATACAAAAATAAACTCAAAATGGATTAAAGACTCAAATGTAAGACTTAAAACCATAAAATTTCTAGAAGAAAACATAGGCAGTATGCTCTTTGACATCGGTCTTAGCAAGATTTTTTTGGTATGTCTCCTCAGGCAAGGGGAAAAAAAGAAAAACAAACAACTGGGACTACAACAAACTAAAAAGCTTTTACATAGTGAAGGAGACTATCAACAAGATGAAAAGATTACCTACAGAATGGGGCAAGTTATTTGCAAATGATATAACCAATAAGGGGTTAATATCCTAAAATACTATACTTACACAACTTATACAACTCAACAACAACAAAATTAACAACCTGATCGAAAAACGGGCAGAGGATCTGAATACACATTTTTCCAAAGACATGCAAATGGCCAGCAGGCACATGAAAAGATGTTCAGACATCACTAATCATCAGGAAAATGCAAATCAAACCCACAATTAGATATTACCTCACACTTGTCAGAATGGCTGTTATAAAAAAGACAAGACATAACAAAATTTGGTGAGAATGTGGAGAAAAGGAAGCCATCGTGAAAATGTAAGTTGATGCAGCCAGTATAGAAAATAATACGGAGGTTCCTTAGAAAATTGAAAATAGAATTACCATATAATCCAGTAGTTCCACTCCTGGGTATTTATCCAAAAGTAAACAAAAGCATTAATTTGAAAAGATATATATATATATACCCCTATGTTCATTGCAGCATTATTAACAATAGCCAAGATATGGAAGCAACCTAAATGCCCAACAACAGATGAACCGGTAAAGAAGATGTGTGTATCTATACAATAGTATTTTACCCAGCCACAAAAAAGAAGGCAATTTTGCCATTTGCAACAACATGGATGGACCTAGAGGGTATTATGCTAAGTGAAATAAATCAGACAGAGAAAGACAAATACTGTGTAATTTCACTTATATGTGGAATGTAAAAAATTCAAGTGAGCAAACAAAAAGAGAAACAAAGTTATAGACACAGAGAACAAACGAGTGGTTGCCAGAAGGAAAGGAGGAAAGATGAGAGTTAATAGGGAAGGGAGATTAAGAGGTACAAATTTACAGTTGCAAAATAAATGAATCACAAGTATGAAATATACAGCATGGGGAATATAGTCAATAATAATGTCTTTGTATGATGACAGATGATAACTAAACTTATCATAGTGGTTGTTTTAAAATATGTAGAAACAGTAACACACTATGTTGTGCACCAGGAATTCACATGTAGTTGTAGGTCAATTATACTTCAGAAACAAACTCATAGAGAAAGAGGTCAGATTTGTGGTTACCAGAGGGGGAGGAGGGGAGAGGGTGAATTGGATGAAGGTGGTCAAAAGGTACAAACTTCCAGCTATAAGATAAATAAGTAGAAGGCATGTGATGTCCAACACGATAAATATAATCAACACTGCTCTATGTTATATGCAAAAATTTTTAAGGGAGTAAATCCTTATATTTCTCATCATAAGGAAAAACATTTTCTTTTTCTTTTATTTTGTACAATATATCCGATGATGAATTTTCACTAAACTTATTGTGATAATCATTTTACAATGCATGTAAGTTAAATTATTATGCTGTACACCTTACACTTGTACAGTGCTCTATGTCAATTATATCTCAATAAAACTAGAAGGGAAACAATGAAACTATGGAGTGAAATTTTAAAAAATTTCTTCTCATGTGTCACTTATAAAAATATGTTCTTAAAGAATTATTCCCTAGTTTTTCTACAAAGCAAAAAAAATCACTGTTGTCTTTTGATTTATAAACTTGGGATTTTTTTCATTTACTTTTGCTCTTTACTTTTTTCAACAATGTTTAATAGTTTTCAGAATGCACCTTTTTCATTTCTCTTGTTAAATATACTTCCAATTATTTTATTCTTTTTGATGTTGTTGTAAATGGAATTGTTTTCTTAATTTTATGTTCAGGTTGCTTATGAAAATTGTATAGAAGTACAATTGATTTTTGTATATTCACCTTGCATTCTGCATCCTTGCTCAAATTGTTCATTTGTTCTATTAATTTTTTTTGGTGAATTCCTCAGGATTTTCTATATACAAGATTGTCATTTGCAAATAGAGATCGTTTTGTTTCTTCCTTTCCAATCGCCTGGACAGAACTTCCTGTACAGCAATGAATAGCAGTGGTGAGAGCAAACATCCCTGACATGTTCTTGATCTTGGGGGAAATGTCTTTCACCATTAATTACGACAGTAACTGTGGGGTTTTTGTAGATGCCCTTCATCAAACTGAAAAAACTTCCTTTTGTTCCCAGTTTGCTGAGTGCTTTTATTACAGAAGAGTGTTGAATCCTGTCTAATGCTTTCTCTGTATTTATTGAGATGATCCTGCGGGGGTTTTTGCCCTTTATTCAATTGACACGTGTTACATGAATTGATTTTCAGATGTTAAACCAGTCTTGCATCCTGGCATAAATGCTACTCATTCATGATGTACAATCCTCTTTATGGGTTGTTTGATTCATTTTCTAACATTTAGATAAGGACTTTTGCATCTATATTCACAAGTGATGCTGGTCTGTAGTTTTACTGTGATATTTTTGGCTGGTTTTATTTTCAGGTTACTATTGACCTAATATAATGAACTGGGAGACATTCTTTCCACTTCTAATTTTTGGATGAGCTCATGAAAAATTAGTATTAATTATTTTAAAATGTGTGATGAAATTCACCAGTGAAGCCACCTAAGCCTGAACATTTTTTGTGGGTTTTGATGACTAATTCAATCTCTTTACTTCTTATAGGTCTAGATTTTCTATTTCTTTTTGAGTTAGTTTCAGGAGTTTGTGTTTTTCAAGGAATTTGTCCATTTCAGTTAAGTTATACAATTTATTGGCATACATTTTTCATAGTATTTCCTTATAATATGTTATAGAAAATCACTAGTAATCCCTTATGTTTATTTTCTAATTTTAGTAATTTGAATCTTCGTTTTTCTAAGTCAATCTAGGTAAAGGCTTATTAATTTTGTTAATCTTTTCGAATAAGTTTTCATTGACTTTATGATTTTTCTATTTCCTATTACATTAATTTTTTATCACTTTTTATTATCTCCTTCCATCTCCTTGCTTTAGGTTTAGTTTGATTTTTTCCTTCCCCAGTGTCTTAATGGAAGTGTAAGTCACTGATTTGAGAACTTCCTTATTTTTAATATAGGCATTTGCAGCTACAAATTTTCCTCTAAGCACCACTTAATCTGCATTCCATAAATTTTGTCTTTCATTTTCAACTGTCTCAAACTATTTTCTGATTTCCATTTTCATTTCTTCTTTGACCCACTGATAATTTAGCATCATGTTATTTAATTTCCAAGTATTTAAATATTTGTGGTTACTAATTTTTTCCAATGTGGTCAGAGAACATAATTTGTGTGATTTTAATCCTTGTAAATTTCTTTAGGCTGGTTTTATGGCCCCACATAGGGTCTATGCAGAGAATGTCCCATGTGCATTTGAGCAGAGTGTATAATCTGCTCTTGTTGGGTGAAGTGCTTTGTAGATGTCTGTTAGGTCTAGTTGGTTTAGGGTGTTGTTCAAGTCCCCTTCATTGACCTTCTGCCTGGTTGTTATATCCATTACTGAACATGAGGTGTTCAATAATTATTTCTGTGTTGTCTATTCCTTTTCTCCATTCTGCCAGTTTTTGTTTCACCTATTCTGGGGCTCTGATGTTAGGTCATATATATTTATAACTGCTATAGCCTATTGAAGAATTGATGTTTTATCACTATAAAATTTCCCTCTTTTTCTCTAGAAACTTTTTTTTGCTTTAAAGTCTATTTTATCTGATATTTAAATAGCTGCTCCAGTTCTTTTTACCATTACTGTATGTCATTTTCCACCCTCTTACTTTCAATATGTTTATATCTTTGAATTTAAAATGTGTCTTCTGCAGTTACCATATAGTGGGATCTTGTTTTTGTTTTGTCCAGTCTGACAATTTCTGCTTTTAGTTAGATGTTTAATTCATTCACATTTAATCTTATTATTGACATGGTTGAACTTCCCTGCCCTTTCACTTTTTATTTTCTGTATGTCTAATGTCTTTTTTGCTTTCTTTTACATTAAATGAACATTTTCTAATGTAGAAATTTAATTTCTTTAATGATTTTTCACTCTATTTTCCAGGGTCTTTTCTTTATTGATTGCTGTAGGATTTACAATATATATCTTCTTAGCAGAATGCCCTTTAAATTTATATTCACTTAATTCAAATGAGATTATGGAAATGTTACTCTATATAACTCCATGCCTTCCTCTTATTTTTTGTATAAGTTTGTTATATTAATCTTCTTATTTATCATTTCTGCTTCTCTGTATTTCTTTCTGCTGATTTGAGTTACCATCTTTTATCATTTTCTTCCTTCAATACAGTTTGTTCCCACCTGCAGGTTATGGAACTGATAATACAATTGCATACATGTTTTTTTTATGCAATTGATTTTTAAATCAGTTAAGAGAAGAAAGGAGAAGAAATATGCAATTATACTGTCTTCTACAATTAACTATATAATTACCCTTAATGGCACTCCTTGTTTCTTTGTATGAATTTGACTACTGTCTAGTGTCAACTGTATTGTCTGAAGACCTTCCTTTAGTACTTCTTACAAGGTAGGTCTGCTAGTAATGAATTTGCTCAGTTTTTTTTTTTTCCAGAATTTACTCACTTGGTTTTCTGGAAATATTATTAATATCCCTTGCACTTAAGAAAAATAGCCTTCCTAGGTATAAGATTCTTGCTTTGGTAGACAGATTTTTTTGTTTGTATGTTGTTTTTAATATTTTGAATATGCCATCCCACTGCTTTGGTTTCCATTGTTTCTAATGAAAAGTCAGCTGTTCATGTTATTGGAGTTCCCTGTATGTGGTAAATTATTTTTCTCTTGCTGGTTTCAAGATTTCTCTTTGTTTTTGGCACTCAACATTTTGTCCAAAATGGGCCTGGGCTTAAATCTCTTGGATTTATATGACTTGGAGTCCATTGAGTTTCTTAGATAAAGGACTTTTATTAAATTTGTGCAGTTTTCAGCTATTTTTAAGAAGTATTCTTTGTGCCTCTTTCTCTCTCTGCTCTTCTGATGGTCTCATTGCCCTTATGTTGGTGTGCTTTATGATTTCCCACATTTACTGATTTCTGTCATTTTTCTCACTCTTTTTTCTCTCTGTTCTGAAAATTGCATAGTCTCTATTGACCCGTGTTTAAGTCCACAGATGTGTTCTTTTACCAGATCATACCCACTGTTGAGGTCCTTAGTGGATTTTTCATTTTGGTTATCCTTCTTTTTAACTCCAGAATTCTCACTTGGTTTGTTCTTATAACTACTGTCTCTTCGTTGATCCTCTCCCACTTGGTGAGACATTATTATGCCATTCTTTAATTCCTGAAACCTGGTATCCTGTTGAACATTTTTTATAAGAGCTATTTTCAAGTCTTTATCTGCTAAACTCTAAATATGTGTCTCTCAAAGGCAGTTTCTGCTACCTGGATATTATTTTTATTTTTATTTTGTTTTTGTTGTTGTTTAGATTTCCTGTGTCTGTGTTACTCTTTTTTCTTTCATTGCATGTTTCATATATTTTTGTTGTTGAAACATGGACACTCAGCAAGTCGAGACCAACCACCCCCGTGCCCTGAGGCTTGTTGGCTTGACTTTTATCTGTTTGGTGACCTGGCTGGGCCCTGTCAGTGAAGTCCATTTCCTCTGCAGTGTGCCACCTTTGATGTTACCCCTCATGGGTAAAGCCTGGGACATGCACAAAGTCACCCAAGGCATGACACTGGTTTTGGCCACTGTGTCATTGACTACCTCTTTCTTCAATTTCCCTGTTGAGCTTCTGGCTGCTCTGCCTCTGTTGGTATCACACTCAGCTATTAGCTCCACTAATTGCTAGCTGATTACTCTGTTGTTGTTCAGCAACACTCTGGGGCATAAATTGCTCCGCAGTCTGATCCAATTAAAGTCAGACTGTTTTTCAGGGTGTTATTTGAAGCCAACGAAGCTTGCTCTGACTTTAGAATGACTCTTCTTAACTCTCTTTCCATAGTTCTCTCTGTTAAACTTCTAGTTTTTCTCCCATTTCACTTGTTGCTATCATGGGGCCTCTTCTTAATTGTTCACCAACAAAATCTCCATTTTTTTTTTGACAGTACTTTGTGGCTTGAACTTTCCTATGCTCCGTTCCAAATGAAGTAAGTCCCCTTAGGGATATCTGTAGAGTTCTCTGTTTTTACAACCTGTATCTACCCCTGGGAGGAGCTTCTGTAATATTTTCTGGAGCTGGGAGTAGGAACAGTAACCTGCTTCTCTTGGAGTGACACTCCTTCTTTATGAGTAGGGTGTGGGACAGGAGTGGTAGCCTCTGGTATTCTCAGCTTGGTTTTCCTGGCGTGGAATCTCCACCCAACAAGTGAGCTGGGATAAGGGCAGTCAGGGCCCAGGATTCTTGGCCTGTTGTGCCAAGCAAGGGTCGCACTTCCACCCTATAATTTGGGGCTGGGTGGAAGAGGGAGCCCCATACATTTTGGTCATGCTTGCCTGGAATAGAACTTCTGCAACATAGAGCTAGGAAGAAAAGGATGAGAAATGTTGGTGGCTTCCTTGCGCTGGGGAGAGACTGTAACTTTGGGATGAAAACTGAAGGAATTGGGAGCCCCATGTTTTTGGTTGTACCTGCCTGGATTAGACCTTCTGTCACACTGAGGTGCGAGTCCGGTGGAGAGGGAGCGTGTTATGGCTTAGATGTTACAGACACTCACTACTCTTACTGAGATTTTGTATATTTGCTGGAATAAATATTTCTCCATTTGCTGTATTCCTTTAGGATAATTTCTAAAGACACAATTTAAGAAAAAAAAATTACCAATTATTTTTGTTTGTTTCACTGAGGAGAGGGTCCATGTAGCTCAATGTGCCACCACTCCAGAAGCATTTCTTTATATTTTGTTGTTTATTTTTGTTTAGACTTTAGATGTTTATGTTTTTAAATGTTTTTTATCAGATTTATACGTATACTTAATCCGAAGAGTCATATAGTTTACAAGATTTGCTACAAAAATAGCATTCCATCCTCTCTTTCCTTCACCCTAGAGAAAATAACTTTTAACTCTTTTTAATTGACTTAAAATGATCACTTTGTTTAGAACTAACATGCTTATATAGCAACATTTTAAAAACTCCAGTGTTAGGCATGATCTATTAACTTCCCATGACAGTAGATGAAGACTGGTCTCCACTTCACCCTAATATTCTCCACATGATGAATATGTGCTTCCATCCTGCCCCTTGAAGATAGTTGTCATGCTGGTTAGACCAATACCCCATGTTTTGTTTGCCCCACTTCGACCTTCCTACCTCTCTGTGCGTGCAGGGGACTGAGGCTGTGTCTGTCTTATTTCCTAACATATCCACTGGACCTGGAACTCAGTAACTCAGTTGGTACTGGCTGAAGGAATGAGTTTGCCTTGGTGCCTCTTCTCTGCCTTCCCTTAGGGAGTGGGGTTGTCTTTGAGTTTATAAAGTAGTCTGTGACCTTGGCTCTTCAGCTGGACAGGACATCCTGAACCTTCTATCCCACTACAGGTCCTGCAGCTTGGTTACTGCTCTGCTTCCTGGACAGTCAATAGAGAATGAGAAAATTGACCTTTACAGCAGTGGTTACCACCCACCTGCCTGTTGGAATCATCTGGAGAACTTAGGAAATGCCAAAGCCTTGACCCTACTCCAGTCCAACCTCTCCAGGGGATTCTAACATGAGAATCACTGACTTTAGCCCCTTTACACTTGCCTTAAGCAGAATAGTAACTTATTTGGCTCCCCGGACTCTTGGCTCATAGCAGATTGACATCAGCGAATATGGGAGTGAGAGATGTACCCACAACTGGTCCCAAACACCAAGCGATAGAGTTCCCCAAACACAATAGGAACACTAGGCACAGGAACAAGTGGGCCTCTGACCCACACCATGGTGTTCATAATGATGAGCTTCAGTGGTCAAGAAAAATTCTGTTATGTTCCACTTGCGTTCCTTAAGAAGGCAGGACATAACAACTCATCTGCAATGAGCATTGCCAGGCACAGTTCTGAGCAGAGATGATGCTTTGTTGAAACTTTACAAGGACCTTACAGGTCATGATCTGTTGATATTCCCACTTTGCAGATGAGGAAACTGGAGCCTTGAAAGATTGAGTGAATTGCTCAAGTTCCCATCACTAGTAACTGCTAGCCCTCATCTGGCTGGCTTTAAAGTGAAAATACTAATCTTCATTTGAGGAAGTTCCCTTTGTTCACCAAAAAGACAATTTATGATGGAAAAATTAATTTATGAAGAACCTATCGGTGTTACCATGTTAGTGGACTATTTCTATGTTTACATAAAAATTACCTGTAGGAAAGGATTGGATAATGGTTGACAAACATAAACTTTTCAGTACTTATTTAATTTGTATTCCATGCACCTTGGTAGATAAAGAGAAAAATAAAACTGATGCTACCATGTTTTACTGTTTTGCACCTTCTAAATTGAGGCAGATCCGTACAGGATTGTAGTTTGCTGGGTTTTTCAAGTCTGAAAACAGTGACTAGGAGAAACACGCTGATTTGCCCATCTTCCCTCCACTGGCCTGGCTTGAGGCTATCCCAGTAAATGTCTGACCCGAGACAGGATGTTCTTTGTGAGCCAGACTGGCCCCATTTTTGCCTAGCCTTCTTGCGGGGTGTGTTCAGACCAGGTTGCTTTCCTTCGCTAACTCTCATAAATGTCTGTGAATAAGAAAAGGGAGAGCCTGCAGTGTTGGGAGATTTACATTCCTTCGTGGTAGCAAGAAGGTCATTCTGAATATCTGCTTGGAGGTAAAAACAAAGCTTTGCGCTTTCTCTGCAGGTTCTAAGTGTTCTCTTCAAAGACAGGTCATTGCAGTTCCTTCCGGGAAGTCCAAAGATAGAAACAAGAAATTGAGTGAAAGAACATTTTGTATTCATCCACACTTCTTCTTCTAGTGGTTGATATGGAAACCCCACCTAAGGGATGGCTGGGTGTAGGGCTCTGCGTCGATGGTATTATTATTAACAAAGTGTCCTCCACAGAGAGTTCCCCGGAGGGCAAGTCTTCAGCCGGATGATGCTCTGATACCCTTTCAGCTGGGACTCAGGTGGCCCCATGAAGGGAGAGAATTTTAGAATCAGCTATTTTCACTGAAGGGCAAGGAAAAGAACTAATTTGGCATTTGTCTTTCATTAATTGAAAGAAGCGGACTTACTAAGTCTTAAGTTGACTTCCTTGGCATTTGATTGACCAAAGGGCCAGTGTGAGTGCTGGGAGAGGTTTAAATAGATACTGGACTGATTGAGAAACACAAATGAAAATTTCAGAGTAGAAATGGATGGGAAATCCCTAACTAACCTGTTGGTTGTTTGTAGTTTATTGAACTAAATATGCTGCTAACAACCCTTAGGAGACCACAGTTACTCAACTCAGCTCTCAGTTGGGATTACCACTGTGGCTTCTCAGAGTGAAGAGGGACTTCAGAAACCTAAACAAGTGTGAGTGATCTGAAATTGTGAGGAGGTACCCGTATTTACACAGTAATGAAAACATCAGATGATTTTTGGCTTGTTATTTTTTTATTACTTTATACTTTCAGATAGCATCAATAAACATTAATTTAGGTTTCCACAGGGCAGAAGTACCCAGACATTGTAATACTTAAAATACACACAAAATAACTTAGATCCTTAAGTCATGACTGTGAAAAGTTGAAGGAATGAGTTACTCACTTTTTTTCTGATTACTGAGGGGTGAGAGAGGGAGAGATGTACATTCAATTTAAGGAAATTCGTTCTTGTTTGGTAATACAACATCTGTTCTGTACTGTGCTTTTTTGTTGTTGTTGTTTGTTTTTCTTTTCTTGCATCAACTCTGCTGTGAAAAGTGCAGGCTTAGATATTTCTAAAAAAAATTTCTCTGGCTCTAGAGTCATGACAGGTATCCAGCACTGTCCAACATAACTGTCTGCAATAATGGAAATGCCCCTTTAAATTCACCTTTAAATACAAACAGCTACATGTGGCCAGTGGCAGAGACACTAGTTCTGACATACTGGTTCATATAGTTCTAACATATTGGACAGAATGTTAGTAATTTCTTAAAGCTCATGGATATATTTTTACATTAATGACTTTTTTTAAAGGAAAGAAGTCTCTCTTTTCCTTTTTCATTTTTATTAGGTAGAATTATTACAGTTCAACTGCACATACACATATTTATGCTAATGACTTTTATTTGAAAAAGGACACATATGCTGAGTAAAATGAAATAAAAGTAATAAGAAAACATCTATTTGATGGGAAAGACTATTTCATGAACTTATGTGCCCCTCCCATGTTCTACTACAGTCCCCCTTTGGGGATACAACCCAGGGTAATAGCTTCTTATCTCTCTCCATGAGTTGTCTATGCATGTATAAACATGTAAACGTATACATATTTCATTATATAAGTGGGAATATACCATCCCACCATTTTCCTACCCTACTTTTTTTAATTTTAAAACATCCTGGAGATCCTGTCCTATGAGGTCTAAAGCTGCCTCTTCCTTTTAATGGCTGCATAGTAGTCCAACAACTCAGAGAACCATTATTCACTTAACTGGCCACCAGTAGTGGATGCTTTGTTTTTTTACTTTCAGTTTGCTATTGCAAACATCACTTTAATGATCATTCATCCACTTACATCCTTATGTACTTGTGTGTGGGTGGCATTTTCCATGATGGTAAATTGCATGAGAAGAGACCTTTCAAAAACAACACCAGGATATAAATCAGTTAGGATCTGACGAGTTCTCCTCAAGTTGCTCTTGGAAACACACGAGTGAGTAGTTACCATCTGATGGGCGTAATGCTGACAGTAAGCACCACAGGAGAAATGATTCTGTTTAGTTCACCAATGTATCTCATGTGCCCCAAGTCTTAGCCCATAGCAGGAGCTCAATAAATATTTGTTAAGTGAATGAGTAAAGGTCCTAGTTTTAGATCATATTCTGAGGTTTTTCACCTACTTTGAAGAGTCTGCTGAAAATTGAATGTGTTACTTTTGTCATGGATAGCAAAAGCTACTGATAACTCTGGCAATCAAGTACTTTTTTATTTTTTAATTGCTTCATACCCATTCCTGGACTAATACTCATTACTGTGCTTAGAGAAATAGCAACAAAGAAGTTAAAGCGTTGAGAGTTGTTCTTCAAAACCTTTCTTAAACTTTGATAAAATCATACAGAATTTGGCATGGATAAAGAAGTCATTGCCCATTTTGTGGACTAAGAGTTTTGCTTAGTTGCTGCCCTGGGCCTCCCTCAGCTAAGAGGACCTGGCCCTCCCTCAGCTAAGAGGACCTGGCCCTCGGCTACCTTAGTGCATGTGAGGTTTCTGCAAAGCAGGATGCTGAACAGAAGGGAAACCAAGTTTGCACAGTTGATCTCGGGCAAGATTTCCTAGTGGACTTTGACTCTGGACCTCGCTTTCATTCCATCTTCTCCCACCACAGATTTCCATGAAAGCTCTCCACCATTTCTTCTACAGCCACCCAGTCTCCCTCTCACTCTCCTGAACCTTCGCCTCTGCAGAAGCTTACACCAGGTAAGCCCTGGACTTTGTTGCTGTCACCTCCTCTGGGTTTGGCTTCTGACCCCTCCCCTACCCCACGGCTCAGCCCTCTTCAGGGGAGTGGGGAACTGAACGTAAATCTCTTTAGGGAGATTTATGATGAGAAAAGTTTGAAATGGGCTCTCATCCAGTACCCTTTCAGTGCAGTGGGAGCTGCAGATGAAGCCTAAGTCTCATGTCCCATGGGGCTCTCAGAAGAAGTGGACGGCAAGAAGAAGTAACAATAACAATAACAATTTGGAAGAATGAGCCCTTGAGTCCACAGTTGTGGAGGAAAGTGGGCTCACAGCTGGATTTCAGCGAGGCTGGACCAGAAAGGTCAAGAGAGAGGGAGACAGAGAACATGGCCTTCTATGGGCAGCACGCGCACTAGGATGCTCTCTGTGGTTACTGTGGTACCCAGACCTTGTCAGGCTTCCTAATGTTCTTTATTTTATGTCGTTATCGTCTTTCAATTTAATTTAAGATATTCTCATCAAGAAAATAAACAGGATCAAACAGTCCAAAAAGGATAGTAAACAAGTAAAAAGCAGATATTCCAGTACATAGATAACTACTATTTTCAGTTTGACATTTATATTTTACATAAATGAGATCATGTTATGCATTCTGTTTTTTTTCCTAAATCAGCCATTTCTTATTTTCTTTAAGTTATTTTCTCCCTTCTTTCTCCCACTCTCCCCACCTCAGCCCAATCAGTAACAAACACTTGCAGTGGTGTCATCATCTTCCACTCTTACAAGACTACACACATCCACACACTCGCTTACGCACACGCACAAAAGCGCACAAAGATACAGGATTTCTGTTATTGTTTGTTTTACAAAAAAATGAGATGTTTTATGTAGTCTTCCACATCTTGCTCTTTTCAATTAAATGTGGTAGAAGTGTCCTCACATCACTTTTTTTTTACTGTAATGTCGCAATATTTTTATGTCCCAAAATTTATTCAATATCCCTCATTGATGGGCACTCAGATGATTTTCTTTCTGTATCTTTTTTCTTTTTCTTTTTTTTCCTCTTTCTGTTGTCTCAGCAAACGATGCTGCAATGGATAGCACTGTACAAATAGCTTTTAAGTACTGGTTATTTTTTACCTCAATAGGATAGATTCCCAAGAGTAGGATTGCTAAGTTGAAAGGGAAGCATACTTTTGCATTTTGTTTTTTAAAAAATACATATTGCCAGAATCTGTTAAAAATAAAGGAAGCTGCAAAAGCATCCCATTGCCACCAGCAATCTCTGAAAGTGCCCTATCTCCCTGCATCTTGCCAACATTAGAATTTCCACTTCTTTTTTTTTTTAAACTGAGGTACTGGGGATTGATCCCACGACCTCATGCATGCCAAGTGCACACCCGACCACTGAGCTATACCCTCCCTTCCCTAGAACTTCCACTTCTTTTAATTCCTTGTGATTTGGTGATAAGAAGAAACATCTCGTTGTTATCAAAACTTACATTTTGTTGCCTATGAATGTGGTTGAGTGACTTCTCAGGTTACCTAGCCACCTTCTCTTCTGTGAACTGTCAAATTCAAGATCTAAGCCTATTTTTTCTATTGGCTTGATTGTCTTTTTGTTATCAATTCTGTGTTCAGTCTTTTATTGACATTTGGCTTTTGTCTGTCCCACGTGTGTCCCCAGCCCAGCCTTCACTTGTCATCCACCTTGTTCTGTGACGTTATGCTGTTGGAAGCGTGCATTGTTCTGGGTGCTTTACACAGTCTACCTCATCTAATTGTCCTGGCAGCCCTGTGGCATAAATAGGGTTAACAGAACTGTCTTTTGAAGCCAGAGGCTAATTCCACACCACCACCCCCCTCCAAGGGTCACACAGTTCAGTGGCAGTTCCAGGGCCTGACTCCACAGTCATCTGACCACAGTGCTCCAAACACACATCCACCTGGGAACACAGGCTTGCCCCCCTGGCCTTTCCCACTGGTGTTTTGGTCCCTGTTCCTCCCCATCCTCTATCCCCCCAGGTAATGATGGGGCCCTTGAGGCACTGCATCTCCATCCAGTGGTGTCTGGTGTGCAGCCCATGAAGCCACAGGCGGGAGCTGTGCCTGGGCACTCCAAGGTCACCCAGGAACACTGGACTGTTTTCCCTGTGGCTTCCCTGGGGCCACATGGAGTCATGTCTCATGATGTCAAAGCTTCATGCTCAGACCCAGAAGGACTCCTTCCCCACATTCAGAGCTGAGGCACCTCCTGTAATGAAATGAGATCCAAAACACAGCTACCTGCACTTCTCACATCCCCAGGAATGTTGAGGGAACACTAGTCTTTGGGGAACATTCGCAAACCCTGGTTTTGGCCCTGGGCAGACACAGGGGACTGGCCTGGATCCCGCAGGATCTACAGTCCAGCTCCCCCCATCTTCCCTCTTCTGTGGCCCCTCCCTGGCCGCACCTCTTCCCTGTGCTGGAAACCCTGTGGGCTGCTGTGATTAGCGATCTCCACACAGGCTCATGTTTCCCTTTGAAGTGCTCTCCGCTTCTAAAACGTGTTTGTTGCGAACCTCGCCTCGACCTTCTCTTACAATCGAAATCCCTAGACTTGGTAACTGTCTTCATTTAGAAAATAACTGGTTAGTGTGCCTATTAGCCAGCCACCTGCCCAGTGGGGAGTAAAGAAATATTTATTTTGATGAAATGTTTATGCACATTGAGATTATTTGATGGGTAAGAAGGTTGTTTTACCCCCTCTCTGGGTGTCTTTTTGGCTATTCCTGTTCCACACGTCTCCCAGGAAGTGGAACAGATGAGACATAAGTGAGGGTCCGAGAGGTTTTGCCTCTAATGAAGTTTCTCTGGAAAACCTAGTCTTTCTATTTCATCACTCAGCAGACATCCACTGAGCACTTATTATGTGCTGAGCATTGTTGTGGGTGTGGGGAATGCACCAGTCCCAGCTTTCACAGAGGTGGGTAAGCCAGTTAGTAAATATACGTCTTTACTAGACAAATAGAGAAAAATAAAGCTCAGAGGATAAATGTTGACAGGGTAGAAACGCTATTGGTATGGGAGGGTCGGTGGTTGTCAGGAAAGCCACTCTGAGGAGAAGGTGTTGGAGCTGGGGGTAAGATAGTAGGGAGTGAACGCCGGGGGCATCTGAGGGAAACCTGTAGAGCATGGGAATATGTCCAATGTGTTTGAGGAAAGTCAGGGAAGTGGGGCTGAGTGTGCAGCAGGAGACCCACATGACAGGGTGGTGGAGGTGGTGCCAGAGGAGGAAGAGGGGTTCGCGAGCACAGGCCCACGGCCATGGTCACGGTAGGGACTTTGAATTTCATGCTGTGAAAGATCAGAAGACAATGGGGAGTTTGGAATAGGGCTTCCTGTGATCTGTGCGTTTGTGTAGTAGAAGATCATGCTGGCTGTTTTACAGAGACTAGACTGTGGGGGTGAGGGTAGATGTGGGAGGAGCACTGGAAGCCTCTGAGAGATGATGGTGTCCCTGTTTCTGGTCAGTGGCTTCTCTGTCCACACAGGCAACCCAGATGGAATCCTGGGAGTCATCTAGGTGTCCTCCCTACCTCTCACCCCCTCCTCCCTATCACTCACCACTTCCTGCCTGTCTCTCATCACTTCCTGTCTATCACTCACCACTTCCTTGCCTGTCTGTCCCCACTTCCTGACCCTCCCACTTCCGGTCTCTCCCACCAGCTCCTCCCTGTCTCCCTGTTCAGAGGAGACCCATCGTCACCAGGCCCATAGAATCGTGCTTGGGTTCCAGCCAAGTTCTGCCTTTAGGGCTGGGTGCTGCAGTGCAAGTTTCTGGGCCTCTCTGAGCAGAGTCCTCCTGTCTGAAGAGCGGGAACGACAGGAACAGCTCTTGTCTCAGGGACAGGAATTGGTCTGGGTGAGCACGAGCAGCACCTGGTACAGAACTGGACAGGCCAGTGCTGAGTAAATGCCAGTGTTGTACTGAAGAGCCACTAGGTTCATGGTGACAGCAACTCTCACCATGTTAGTAGTAGTTCTAAGTCTGATCCTCTCACCTTTTAAATATCTCCAACCTACACAAGTGCCTTCATCCCAGGGCCATGGCTTTCACCAGGCCTTAATCATTTCCCTCTGGACTCAGGCTGATTTTCTAACGGTCTCCCTGTGTCCTTGAAGCCCTCAGGCTATTCTCCACTGTGTCCCTAGGAGGGAATGTTCCCAAAACATAAACCTGATCGTGTCACTTCCTGCTTCCTCCCGCCTTTAGGACAAAGTTCAAACACCTCGTTGCACCAGTCCTTCTGTTGCCGTCTCATTTCCTGACATGCCTGCTCCCACCACACACACACACCCCTAGCTGGCTGAGTTACATGTGCCAATTATAGCCTCCCAATTATAGAGCTTATCTGATCAAGTGATTATAATTCAGCTCCATTAAACTCTGAGGTTAGTAGGGACTGTGCCAGTTAGTTTTTTTACATACAGTAACTAATCTTAAGTGTACAGCTTGATGAATTTTTATGTGTCTATGTATTCTTGTAACTTTCACCCAGACAGAGTCAGACAGGGAATATTTCAAGCAGCCCAGAGGCACCAGAGTGCCTCTCCAGGTCCATACTTATTCATCTTTAAGCTCCCAGGAGTTATTAGAGCAACTTGGAGGTAGCAGGTGTGTTCCAAATATTTGTTGAACGTCTCCATCAGTTCACTGGAGGAAGAATTGGATGGGCCACCGCTGACATTCTTGACTGTCTCTGCCCTTTGCTGTTCTGAGACCAGAGGTGTAATAGTGCCTGACTTCAATTTAATCAAAGCAGCAGTGGCCAGAATGAGGCTTTATCAAGTAATAAATTTACTCCAAATGTTTCTGCAGGTCCAGTTGTAGACAGTAATGATTCCATGTAGTTGCTCTCTGTGTAATCCTTATTGAAGCCAGTTCCCCTATCTCATTTGATCATCCCAACAATCCTTGAAGATAAGAAGAGCAGACATGATTATTCCATTTTCCAAAGGGAGAACCTGAGAATCCAGGGTGAATTCCAAACTCTCTGGGCACATACACCACAAATGGCCCTCGGGTCCTCCTGGTGCAAGTGAGAAGTGCACTAAGACCCTGGAGTCCCCAACCAAGTCCATGTTCCTTTCTCTTAGGAAACCCTTCCCATGTCTCTTGTCTTTTGAGTTCAGTCATCTTGGGTCCTGTTATGGGTTGAATTGTGTGTCTTCCAAATGATATTGAAATCCTAGCCCCCGATATCTCAGATGTGACCTTATTCGGAAGTAGGTTCTTTGCAAGTTTCAGATGTAATCAGTTAAGATGAGGTCACACTGAATTAGGGTGAGTCCCTCATGAAATATGACTGCTGTTCTTATAAGAAGAAGGGAAGAAGGCAGAGAAACACAGAGGAAGAAGGCCATGTAAAGACAGAGACTGGAGAGATACCTCTACAAGTCAGGGAACGGACTGCCTAAGGACTGCCAGCCACCATCAGAAGCTGGAAGAGGTAGGAAGGATGCTCCCATTCAGGTTTCAGAAGTATAGCCCTGTCAAAAGCTTGATTCTGTCCTCCAGAATTGAGACGATAAATTTCTGTTGTGTTAAGTCATCTGGTTTGTGGTAATCAGCCTGAGGACACTAACACAACTCCCATTTGGGCAACTCTGTATCCTCTTGGTCAGAATCCACTCCATGCATCAGAAGGGAGGAGACTTTCCACTTTGTCCACTGATGACCTTGCCACCTGTAATGTCCTCCTCACTTGTCCCCATCAACGTGCAACCCTTGGCCCCTCCTCTAGAACACAGCTCAAATGCCACCACTTCAGAGATGCTCTTCTTGATTCTGCAACAGAAAAGGGAGGAGTAACCGACCATGAAACTTGGATGATGATGCTTCTCAAGTGAGTGTTGTTTCTTATTTGGCATCATTCTGGTGGACACAAAATTAGCCTCTTTGACTCTGTGTCTCTTCTGCCAGGAAGGCTGACCCAAGCAGAAAGAGGACAGACTGTGTGTGAGTGTTGTGAGTGTGTGTGTGTGTGTTGGAGGGAAATTCCACGTGGAATGCTCTCAGGTCAAAGGCTGATCTTTAGGAGGCCAGGATTTACATTAATCAGAAGAACCAAAAATAAGAATTACATTGTTGGAGGAGGTCATCAAGAGGACCCCACCCCCAGTTGACCCTCAAGCTGGACCCAGGCAATCAGAGGCTGCTTCCTGCCAGCCCCCCATCTCATGCCTTTCTGTACTAGGTGCTGCTTCAAGGATGCAACCTTGAGGGAACTAGTTGTTGCAACTGTCTGGACTGGATATGTGACTGAACCCCAGTAAGGCTTCTCATAATACACTTTTAAGATTCTAGGAGTGGGTGCAAAGACCTACCTATCTTGAGACACCCAAGACAAGCTTCCTATGTAAGTCCACTTGCTCATTATACCTGCCACCTGCCTTCCAGTGTGGCTTCCTCTGTCTTTTCTCTCTCTCTCTGGAGCCAGTCACCCAGGGAACCCCCTAGGAGGTTTCCAACCAACACACGTTAAACCTCCATATCTCAATAAAGCTGGTTTTTCCTGATGTCTGCTGGGTCAGAGTAGAATGCCCCCTTTCCTTGACTTAGTGTTGCATGTTAACATCTTAAATGCACTTGATGGCTCAGCTAAATTGCCATGAGCCCCAGAAGACTTCTCCAAGGGTGACTACGAAGCACTATGTGTACGTATCACAGAGCAGGCTTTGCCTTCCACCTGCATCAGAATCTACATGCTTTTCACCAGCATTCTCTGTGCGTGTGCCCGGCTTTGGGGACAGCTTCTGGAACAGGAGAGATGCAACATCTGATCTCAGGAAGCTCACCATTGTGGGATATAAGTACGTTTTTATACTGAAATATGTTCTAAAAATATTTGCAAGAAGAGAGGTTGGTGCTCTAGTAGGCCCATTCTAGGTCATTAACCAACTCAAGTCTGTGGCAGATGCATTAGAGGGGTAACACAGAGGGCTGGCTTCGTGATGTTACAGACCTTTTGAGTTGGGCCCCAACAAGGGCCCTTCGACCCAGTGCCGCTCACACCAACAGAATGAGACTGAGTTGGGTCCAGGAGCAAAGGAAGGTTTTACAACTTGCTCAAAGAACGGAGAGGTGCGGGCTCTGGCTTTAGAGCACAGGCTCTCACGAAAGGTGGGGCTGCTTTGCAGGCGAGAGGGGCGGAGTCACCGCAGTCTGCGCATGCGTGTTACTCACGCAAAGTGCAGCCTCGGCGCCCCGGCCGCCGCCATCTTGGGCTGCGGTGCGGGGCTCAGCGCTTCTCCTCACGCGAAGTCGGCAGCGGTTGTGACGTGTCAGGCGTAAGGCGTCTGTATTCGGGACGCTGTCGGCAACTGGAACTCGACTAAGCACAAAAGGTTAGACCTTATCTTATTTCCCAGACTCCATCGTATTCCCCGCCCCGGGGACCCCAGAGGGGTGAGAAACGAACTTGCCCTGGAATCACCCCTTCTGAGAAAAGCCGGCCCTTGGGGTTAAATGCTCTGTAGTTGCCATCTTGAAATTTTCACTGAATTTTAAAATTAATGTTATCCCTGCATTTCTGGCTCCCGCGCCCTCCTGCCTCCCGTCACCTCCTCAAGAGGGGCTCTCGGCCGCCCACTTCCCCAGGCCGTGGTGCCCGGGGCCTTGGCCGCCTCCACCTCCCCGGCCTGCGGTCCCTCCTGCTCCGGGTCGTGCTGCAGGAGCAGGCTGGGTTCTGCTGTGCCCTCCGCCCGTGCGGGGGGCCTTGGGACCGCACGAGGGGGTTGAGGCTGGGCACGTGAACCAGCGCGGTGTGCCAGGGCGCAGCCCGGCGGTGCCCGCCCCGCCCCAGCCCGCCCTCCCCGGGGCGTACTCCCCAGGCGCCTTGGCCAGGGCCTCCTCCGATCCAGGGTCAAGTGCTGCCCAGCACGGAGCCTGCATTCCCTCGGGAATCTCCTGTCCACTGCGTGCTGGGGCTGCAGCCTGCAGGAGGGGGAGACCGACCGACTTCCCCCTCCCGAATGGTCCACTGGCCATCGTAGATGGGGCCACTGGTGCTTCCCTGAATCACATGCACTCACCCGGGACTATTCCTGTGCCGGAGGCAGCATGGCGTTAAACAGCAAGTAAAAAACACCCTGACAGGTTGGGGAGACTGAGAAAGAAAGGGAAAGGCTTTATACTTTAGCACCTTAAGTGGCACTTTTATCCTTTTTGTGAAAAGAGCCCCCCTCCCCTTTTCATTTTGCACTGGACCCTGCAAATTATGTAACCGTCCCAGCTCGTAAACTCAGTAATAACCACAGCATCATCTATCACGGTGACCACGTGCTAGGAATATGTTATCGGATCTTCACAACCGCATGCATTAGGAACCTTGATAATTCTGCATATGAGGATGAGGCCCAAGTAACGTGCACAAGCCCGCATTGGGTAAGTGGCTAAGCGGTGCTCAGACCCGGAGTGTGTCTGACCCCAGAGCTGGAGTGTCTGACTCCTTAGGCTGAGTGGAGCCTCACAGATGGCTGGTATGCAGTTAAGAATTTGTGATTCGAATGGATGGGTGGAGGAGACGGATGTGGGAGCAGAAATCACCCGTTACCTGCCTTCCTGGACTGCATTTAGGAAAGACCAGAGCATGAGCACCCGGGGCAGGCAAAGCCAGAGGACACTGGGGAGTGTGGTAGGGCAGGGTTGGGCTGGCCCCGAGTGGGCGGCAGCACGTGACCACCTGCAGCTGCAGAGCGATGGCGAGCAGCTTGCAGCAGCATCACTGGCTCAGCTGGCCCTTCCTCATACATGGGGCCTGGCCATCTTGTGCCCAACTCTGGTAAAACACCATTTTGTTTCTGCCTCACCATTTGCTTTTCCTGTTATTTTGTGAGCTGCTCTAGGTGTGCTGAATCCCCCTTTTGTACTTGGAGGGGTGCATGGAGCTTAGCACAAGATACCCAGGGTCTTGGAAGCCCACTAATTTCCCATGAGACTGCCTTCCTCCTCAAATGCTTCTCTCAGTCTTTCCCGCCTTGCCTCTCAAATTCTACGTGGGATCCTAAATTGAGGTGCATTCCAGCCATGTTGGTCATTATTCTGAAAAGGGATGGAATATGGAAGCATGCCCTTTTTAAAGGTTTTATTTCAATATTATTATGACTTTAACGACCATACAGAACATTCGGGAAATGTTGTCACATTGGCATTTCACAGTAATGTGAAAGGGGTTATATGTTTGGAATTACTCAAATTATCAGCAATTTTAATCAGCTTTTTTTTCACCATTCAGAAAGCAAAATTAGAATTGCCTGTGTTTGTAGTCTAGGATGTATTTGAGATAATTAAAAATTAGCCGGTGAAACCGTAGAGATCTTCATAGTAGCAGCAGGGTTTGGAAGCTGCTTTTCCCTCTAGGCAAATGAACTGGACTTTTATGACAGTAAATACGAAATCTAAATCCAGCTGCACATTTTATTAAAACTGCTAAGGTTTCATGGTCACCTCTGCTTATCTGGCAACCTTCCGGAGTAGTCACCCCTGGCCATATCTTATTAGCAGCCGGCAAGAAAATAACTAAAAATAATCGGCTGTTGAAATGATTATTTAAGCCTCGAAGAAATGCATCTTGATGACTGTGCGTTGACTGTGTGGTGGCTGCGCTCTCGCCGGTCCTGCCTCCAGTTCGGTTCCACTTATCCGCTGCTGCTTTAAGACTGCAGAGCGCCCCAGCGGCCAGAGGCAGGGGAGGGGGTCCCCGCTCGCCTCCTCTCCGCTCGCTCCTCGCCCGCCCGCCCGCCCGCCCGCCTCCCAGGCAGGGAAGGTTAGCGAGGGATCAATGTGATTCGGGCCGCAGGAGAGGAAAGATGAGCCTGCCCGCCCGCCTGCTGCCTGGATGTGGAGGCTGAGGGCTGGCGCACGGGAGGCCGCTTGCTGCGCATTCGGGGCTCCGGGTGCCCGGGATGAGCTCACGCCCGCGTCTGCGGCTCTGTCCACCTGCCGACCTGCCGGCGGCCGCCTGAGCTGACGGCGCACCTGGGCTGCAGCCCCGCCGGCCCGCTCTGGCCGCAGCGTTGGGCGCGGCGCCCGGGAGCAGGTGTGCAGGAGCGCAGCGCGCGGCGAGCGCAGCCCTCGCCCCGGAGCCCGGCCGCGCCGCGTGCCCGGGCGGCTCGGCAGCGGCGGCGGCGGCGGCGGCGGCGGCGGGCGGGCGGCGGCCCTTGGGCAGGTGGCGAGCGAGCGGAGCCGGGCGGAGCGCGGGGGGCGAGGCCGGCGCGGCGCTCGCGGGAGGCCGGAGAGCAGCAGGGGCATGTGGATACTGGCTCTCTCCTTGTTCCAGAGCTTCGCGAATGGTGAGCCTTTCGATTTGAGATGAATTTCATTTCTTGTACTGACCAGAGTGTGGGGGGATTGGATGCATGGGTGAAGTCTTTCCCTTTCCCTCCTGTCTCTGTGTTAAAATTTTCATGGTTATATTTTTTTTAAAAATATTAATCATCTTTATTTGGGGAGGAGAAGAGGCAGTGAAGAGAGGCAGGGGGAAAATTGCTCTGTAATCATTTAAAGGCGCTTACCTAGCAAAGTGACAGCTCTGAGCTAACTCCAGTACTACCTCATTCAGAATAAACCAGGTTTGGTGAGAGGAGGAGAGAAGGGAAAGATCGCCACTTTGACACATCACAGCCTGAAAGGGTCATGACATTCCAAGTGCAGGCAGGTGGAGGGGTCAGTTGAGAGCGTCTGCCTTCAGATTCAAAGCTTTTTGAGCTTTTAAAACATGTGCTTTAATTCTGCTACAATTCATCTCCAGCAGCAAGAACGCCTTTAGGAAAGATCTATCCTTCCACCTCCCCCCTCCCAGACCCCCCACCCTCTTGGTACTACAGAGTCCTCAGTCATCTATGTAAAAATATGCACCGATAAGCATTACATCATCTGAAATGTTGACAAATTCTTTAAAACACCTGTATGGTTGTAGAAATGAATATTGTGAATAGCATTCCTTTCCTCATGCCCATCTAATATTATATCTTGAAATGCTTTCTTCCTGGATATTTGAAAAGCTATTGCTCTTGACTGAGTCAGATCCAATTAGTAAGTGTGACTGTACCTTCGGTTGCCTGTCACCGCGTAAATATGAACTTGCGTGTATGAATGGCTTCCTCTCATTTGGGAATGAGAGGAAATTGTCATCATTTGGCATTGCCTGGGAGTAGCTACAGCTTAAATTCCCATTTCAAATTTCGGAACACAAATCTGCATAAAATGTATGACTTGCTGACAGTTAAAATTAAACCATTAAGCAGAATCCACTACCCAGAAGGGAGGGGGGATGGGGGAGAGAGAGAAAGGAAAGAAATCTCGCCCTTGTGAGAAAATACCAGAAGCCAAGGGGAGGTTGTAAGATTTTCCTGGAAGAGGCACAGGGCAGCTCTAAGTGTCAGCTGCATAGGGGTGCGTTTTCTTTGCCTATCAAGGTAGTACTTAAAGAATTGACACACTGACGGGCCAGAGGAAATGTATAAACTTTGTAAAATTAAAAAAAAAAGATGACTAAGAAAAGATAGCACTGCAAGAAGGAAGTCCTGAAATTAACATTAAAATGATACTTTGCTCTCTAATATAACCTAAAGCAAAGTGTTCAAAACTTTCATTTTGAGATTTCCTAGCAGGAAAGAATTGCAACAAGTTCTGACATGACACCCATCTTTCCCAGAGGGCACTATACCTCTTCTGCAGCCTCGCGGGAATTTACCTTGGGGGATAGATCTGCTTTAGCTAATGTACGATGATGCATCAGGAAAGTCAGCCCTTTATACTGCTCTGCTAATGTGAACTCAGAGAAAACGTGAAAATGCTCACATACATGCCACAAAGCCTTGACGGCCTGTCTTACCTGTCAGGACGTACATCTCCGGACTCCTCAGAAGGGCCTGGATTATAGGATGAAGCATAATTTCCACCCTATTGGGAAGTATGTATCTCAGGGAGACGAAAGAGGTTGTGCTTCAGATTGTCAGTCAATTGGTGTCTATTTTACAGTTTCCCAGTTACATATGACAGAAATAGTATGGAAGAATTTCTGGTACAGTCTCTGAAAGGGAGGTACTAAAATGTGTGACTTTTTTTTGCAATCAGTTTTACTAAAATAATCATGGTAGAATCATGTATAGTGAGAAAATCATACAAAACTTCAAATAATCTACTCTATGGACAGTATGTGCCATGACTAGGTATGTGTATATATACTGAGTCCTATGAGCACTGTCTTCTTACACCTTTTTCATGACCCTTAAAATTGATTGATAATCACCATTATTGATACTGTAATGGATACAGGTAGATTTCACAGTATGAGATAGATACTGTACATGCCAATTAATATTTTACATTGCTCTATTGCATGCTCTAATACTGTCTACCAGAAGGCTATGGTACTCTCATATATAAAATGGCCTTCTCTTTATATGTTCAAGCATTTAAAAAAAAAAAAGGCCTGACTAGAGCTTTGGACTCTTTCATTTTGAGGGGGAACTAGCTTTAAAGAGTTTTTCAAGGAATGATGTTCAATGCATAGTTTGGAAAGGATCATAAAATATATAGTCATGTCAAAATCAAATAAGAGTCCAGTTTGGAATGATGCCTGTTCATAGGATGGTATTTCAAAAATGTGAAATTAAATGGTTCTTACCTATTTGAGTGAGACTTGGAAAAAAATGGAGGCATTTTTCCCCCCAATAACTGTCATATTTTGGTCTTCCTTAATTTTGAAAAATTCCTGAATGTGTGTAATAAAAGAGCTATGAATTCTAATACCTAAACCGATTACTACTAGGCCTCAAACATCAAAATGTCTGGTATGATAAAACAATCTATTTGTAAAAGATTGTTCAGTTTGATATTTTGGGGTACTAATCAAATAAGAAGGCCACAGTGTATCTGCATTTTTCCTACTGATGTAATGGGATGCACCTTTATTTCTTAATGAAAGTATGATTGCTAGATAGGCTGCAGACAGTATGTTGGGTGAAAAAGGAAAAGTCAGAGAGCAGTCCCTTCATGGGTTAAATCCTTGAATGAATTACCTCACCTGATCAGGGACAGTCATCATGTTTTAAAGCAGTCAACTTGTCCTGCGATGTTCTGAAAATGCTCTCAGGAGAGCTTCAGTTGCAGTGCACAGGAATGGGTCTGCACATATGTGCAGACACGTCCTGCAACATTTCCATGGGATGGGATCACAGTGTGTTGTGTGTTATCACAGTTTCTCTTGATTTTAACCCCCATGAGCACATTCTCGTTTACGATTCTTGTGAAGAGCATAGATGGGCCTCCAGACAAGCAGAACAATGACTAATCAGCAGACTTGGTCTATAGAATACATCTGTGCTCTTTCCTGCATCTCTGTTGTTATGTACACATGTGTCCCTGACATCTTTCCCTGAGCTGTGCAGTTCTGGGCTTTGCCGCTGTGCCGTTTTCAGGGAGCCCGTGGAGCTTAGAGAAGCTGGGTGTGAGGAGAGAGAAGGGTGCTCGTCATAGGGAAATTGGGCTGTGTGGCGCCTTTCCGCGTCACCTGTCATCACAGGAAATTACATACTGCAAACTTGTATTTGATTTAAATTTAGGAGCAGATGTTTGTGACTGCAAATGCACCTTGTGGACTTTAAGGTGATTTTTATTTAATTGGTGTGAATATGTGGAAGTAGAAAAATGTTATTAGGTGAATAGATTCAGGGCTTCCTCCTCTTTCTCCTTCTCCTATTTTTATTAAGCAGATTAAAATTCTATCCCTGAGTGACAGGGTTCATCTAAAATTTCTAGGTCTCTTAAGCTGCGTGCCCCTGCAAGATGCCCTCTGTAGGAAAACAAAATGCCATGCAGACCTTTAATAAATGCCAGCCGATTCTTCTCGACTTCTTACTCTCTCCTGGATGCCGCTTTGGTGTGACCACAGTTTGTTGCTGCCTCAGGGAACCAGTGACTCACGGCAGATCTGGTACAATACAGCATGATGATAGGGGAAATAATTTTGACCAAGGGAAAAAAGCCAATCTAAATCCCTAATTCCTGGACTTCCACATAGCTGTCAGAGTATTTTATCACTGATGTGTCTGGGATGAGGTGCAGTGAGTATTTCGTTAAGAGACCTAATGCAGTAGGCATTGAAAACCATGTGAAGGAGAGAGAGGGGGTGGGGAGAGAGAGAAGAAAATAGAGAAGGTCATTTTATAAAGAGAGATCTAAGAACACTGCAGGAGACTAGAAATTTGTATCTGAAAAAATAAAATGACAGATTTTTCAGTGGATGTATTTACAAAATCTGCGGCATCCCAATGTCACAAAATTAGCTGAATTCTACGGCTGAGATTATGAATGTGCCTCATAAATAATTAATAGCAGTGAAAATAATACAGTTAGCATTAGGTTATGCAGAGCACTCAGCAGCCTTTCAGAGGCGGGCACGCGGGTTTTACTGGGTTTCCAAGTGTGTTTGGCGGAGCAGGCAGGGAGGCCCCTGGCCTTCGCAGGAGGATGCCGTGTCTGGGCATTTTCTGGGCGCCGCGCTGCCGCACATCCTGGCTCACGGTGACCGGCTCCATCGGAGGGCTGAGAGATAGTGAGGTGGTGCTACCTGCATGTCAGTTGTGTCCCTGCTACAGGACACTAGTGGGCGGCAAACCTCACAAGACTGGTGCAGCCAGCCTTCAGCAGAGCAGACGAATGCGCCGCCTCCGAGGAGCAGTGAGCGCACTGCGCCTTCCTCTCGCGGCTCCTCAAGTTCGCCGGGCCCAGACTCCCAGCTCCCGGAGTTCAGTCCAGTGGGAGCAACGAATGCAAAGCCTATGGCAGGCGAGGCAGGGTCCGCCGTCTTTGTTTCCAACTTTACAAAGCAGGCCCGTGTTCACCGCAACACACTGAAATCTAGAAGGTGCAGAGAAAGGAAGAGACAGTGTCCAGGGCTGGTGGGCCGCGGAGGGCGCATCGGCCTCCCATCTTCCAGCTGGCCGGGGAGCCCGGCCTGGGCGTGCGCCTCCTCCCGGCCGAGGTGGCGGCTCCGGAGCAGCCCCGCTCCTGATTGGCTGACCTTCCAATGTCATTCCAGGAGGCGCAGCTCCTTCTCCTGCAGCTGGGGACGCGGGTGAAGCTGACGCTCCCGCCCCTCTGCAGTCCGTCCAGCTCCGCGGCCGCCTGTGGGTGCCCAGGACCCCGGCCATGCTCCCCCAGGCAAAGTGGACAGCCCCTATTCGCCTGGACCAGGTGTTAACTCTTCACATTCCAGAGAGCCGAGCATGGAAATTCTCATCTTCGATTCTCCTCTTCTCTCTCTTGTCCCTCCCCCTGTATTTAGGTTCTTTTTAATGTTTTGAAAATATGAAAACATTCGAAGTTGCATGTCTCTTACTGAATGTATGGATTAAGATTAAGACGGGGGGAGTGGAAGATTCCAGCAGCCTGACTTGTACCCGCTGTGCATGTCTGTATTCCCAGTGTGCAGTGCAGGGGGTTCCTTGTGCCGGTGGCACCATGTACACCGAGGCGGCAGGCCGGAGCGCAGCACCCCAAGGAAGGTGTAGATGGCCGATTTTGGGTACAGAGGTTAGCTAGCTTCTGAGCAGGATGTTCGTTAGGACGGAATTCAGAGACCTGTTCCCTCCAAATTAGATTCCTGCATTATACTCTTTCATAAAACCCTGCTCATTTCCTTGATAGTGTCTAGGGCAATGTATAACCCTGCTTATTTATTTGGTGCTTGTTTGGCTAGTGACTGTCTCCCTCACTCGATGGCAATGTCCAGAGATGAGGCTCCTGCAGTTCCAGAGTGTGTCAGCCCAGAGCAAAGTGCATGCAGAGTAGGTGGGGATAGATGTTCTCTGACTGCGAGGAAGAAGAGACAGATAATGTGCAGAGCCTCTCTCCCCTCCCTGGCCCCCTCCTCTCTCCTATCCGCCTCTCTCCCGCCTCTGTCTTATCCTTCCTTGCAGAGTTTGCTGCTTCTCTGCCTAGATCTCTAATTCTGCTGTGGAAACCATTGTGAGAAACACACAGAAGCAACAGTGTGGGTTCCTTGGCTCCTGCCACTTTGCTGGACACACTAACTTGATGGCTGCAGAAATGTTTATTTTCTAGCAATGCTTCTGGAGCTTTTTCTTCTCTTTTCCAAAATGGATTCACATTTGAAATATGTGATAAAAGTTCATCACAGTTACATAACAACGATACAATTACTTTAGGTGCTCTTTGTGCCTTGGATTGGGTTAAATGGCACAGAAAGTAAGTTAATAAATGTGTTGGATACACTGTTCTCAAGTGTACGCTGTTAAGTGGCAGGATTCAAAAATCCTGTATGAGGTTTAATGCCCTGTCGCATTCTGAAAGCCAGTCAGAAACATCAAACCAACACGTAGGTTTCCCTAGGGGTTCCTGGGAATTCATTTTTTCATCAAAGAGCCATCCAAGGCATCAAAACAGAGCTCAGTTTCTTAGGCCTTCATTGTCTTTAAAGAAAAAATCACACTACTATTTTCTTAAGCATTCTATTGATTTATGGGTGTCTGTCTCATTGTTATCTTTCCCCCCCTATTTTCCAGCAGAACTAAACGTAAAAGTTGTTCCCTTCGTCAGAGTTACATGAAAGGAATATGTTTCACTTGTTAAAATTATTATTTGTATTCAAATATAAGAATAAAACCAGGTGTCTTGAAGCTTACAATATTTATCATTATTTGATTTTTGGAGATCTGTCTTTTTTTATGCTATATTGGTCAAAATTTATGTCTTAAAAAGTCATTCAATTGGATTAATTTTTGGTCTTTAAGCCCCCCTGGGTTATGTAAATACGTATCTTGGTGCAACAGAGAGGGATGAATGGGGTTGACAAGACAGATGATGAGATAAGGCGGAGGGAGGCTACTACACAGAGAGACAGAATGACAGGGATTAATGAATCTTGCCTGCATCCCTGTTTAAGTTATTTTTACGCAGAAGACAGTGAGTAAGATTTAAGAGTGAGCAAGCAGTCCTATTTATAGAAAGCCGTTTTTAAATGCAGCGGCTGGGAAAGTGAAAGAAAGGAAAATGTAAGCTCACTTCCGTACTAAATGCCTGGCTTCCCCTACCTTCTCCCAGCATCATAGAGATTTTTTTGGAGAAGAAAAAGCATACCAAGCCTTTCTGAAATACTGAGAAACTACTTCAGACTCTGCAGGATGTTCTTGAAATGCTCTCAGGGTTTAAGGCCATGTCAAGACTTGGGAAGTGGGGGTGGGGAGCCAATCCATGTATTACTTGGAAACTGGGCTTGGGTAGGTCTGAGCAGAGGACTGAAGGTGAAGGGAGCATGCTGAACGTGCAGCACTGCTACGGATATTTATTCCACAGTAAGCGCTGCCTTCCTTGAAGATGCTCAACAGCAGAAAGTAGGAGGGTAGAATCCGTTTAGAGCAGAGCAGTTCCCAAGAGCAGGGTTCAAATTTAGGATCTTGCGATTATCACATCTCCCCCCATGTTAATCACTTATTAAATTCTAGAGATTTGGATTTTGGTATGTGCTCTCATAATTAATTAGTCCAGATGGGTAGGAAATGTCATCACAGGCTGCTCGATTGATATAAATGTTCCCGGACAATGAAAAAAGAACACACTTGCTCTTTGGATTTAAATAGTCTTCCGTCTTAGGACTGCATTTGTTCTGTGTAATGTTTTGGTTTTACTGGTCCCAGGTGCACCTTATTTTCTGTTAAGGGTAGGATCCTTGAATTTGTATCGACCTACTGCTGGTTTACAGGTTGGAAGTCTGAAAAAAAGCCAGACCTACCCCAGAGTATGACACTGTGAAAAAATTGTTTTTAATCTTATGAAGAATCATCTATACAATGGGTTGTTTGGTAGCCAATCTCCCCAGACTGTGGAACGGGCAGGTCTGATGAGGATATTTGAACTATTTCATTGCAGATTTTCATGAACATGAACCTTGCCTCTTTTAATATTAACATGATGAACCAGGAAGCAAATTTAAGCTTGACTTACACAAAACTTAAGCCATTCTTCTTGCCGTCCTCTGTGCATAAATACAGTGAAGTGAGTTTATAGTTCTTTCTAGATACTTGAATCTCAAATTATTAGATGCTTCTGCAAAACAACAGCGGTGATAACACTCCCAGTGGTGACCTCAGGGTCCCCAGGTCCCTTTCTGCATCCTCCTGGGACCAGTTGATGACCATGTTAAAGCTGGGGTTAGAACCAATGTGAATGGGTGGCTTCCCGTCCATAGGAGACTGACTAAGGTGGCCTGTGTCACACCCTGAAGAGCCACGTCATTGGAAATGGCTGAGGGCAGTGGAGGCTCTTACCATTGATTCTTTTCCTAATATTGAGTAAAGCATTGATTTTTCTCATGAGACCTGTTTTTTCACTCATTGCATGGACTTCAGGGAAATGGGAAAAATTTTACAATTCACAAGAGAAAGGCAAAGTATGAAGATAATTAGAATCACTGCAATTTGATGTGTTTTTTAATTTTACTCTTTTTTTTTCTTTACGTAAAGACCTGAGCTCTATTGTGGAAGCTTTCGAGTAAACATATTTTCTCATTAGAGAAACTCGAGATTCATTTCTTCTCTCCACAGTAGCCCCACTGTGGCATGATTTGATCTTGAGTTCCCATAAGACAGCAAAACCCCCAAGTCCCAGTCTGCTTAATTACAGTGTTTATTTCTTAATATCATCTGCAGAGCATTTTTAATAACTGATTTGTAGCTGCCAGGGTAGAAATAACAATGCTTTGTAAATATTATGTGTGAAACTTCAGGGATGAACTGAAGACCCCAACAGCAGCAACAGCAACCACAACGGACTTTACCAGAGAAACAGGCACCTAGACCCCACAGAGAGGGCTCAGCAGTGATTTTCACCACCCCTCCTAGACCTTGTCACGGCCAGTTCCTGCAGAGGGTAGCCGTTTGTCTAGTTCGTTAGCCAGGGGAAAGGAAATGTGTGAAAAATGGGTAATGTTCTCTAAGGAAGAGAATGGTTCTTCCAGAAATTATTCAGGCTGGTAAAACCCAAGTTAGCAGCGTTTGTCTGGTACCTTGACACGACAGCAGAAATTCAGTAGGATGCTTAATTAGCAGACGTGTGTGCATGTGTATTCACCAGAATCAGTAGCTCCTAAATCTTTGCTGGCTACTGTTTTACAATCGGCTTGATGGATACTTACGTATAGAAAAAAATTGACCTAGGGGTGATCTTCGTATTTGTTTTGAGTAATTACTTTGATTGGTGGTCAGTTCATCTGTGACTTATGGGATCTCACATCACCAGCCACAACCACCTCTGATCTGTAGTCACAAGACCCCTCATTCTCCTCCCACCCCATTGCCCCATTGCTGGAGATGGGAGGGTGAGAACAGGTGCAGAATTCTGTGGTATTAGATGCTTGGAGGCCATGGAAATAAAGTTTTATGGGAAGACCAAGTGTACAGAGGAAGGGCTGCCCCATGTCGGGTTAATGGGAGTGTGAGGGGGAAGGAGGATGTGGGTTGCCTGGAGGCCACAGGCTGGTGATGCCCTTGAACCGTGTCCCATTTAACAGGCCTCTGTCTGGATCTTTTAGGCAACGATCAGGGCCACTGGTTCTCAAAGCCCAGGTGGGCTTGGTCAGGGAGGAAGAAAGTTGGGCATTTCCAAGATGGCTTTTCCCCTCAGGAGATTCCAATGCCGGCACAATTCTGGGAACGGGCTGTAGTTTGAAAAGCTCCCCAGGTCTCATTCTGATAAGTACCTTTGCCATCTTTTTCCTTGCCCCATGGGATCCCCAGCTTGACGGCATTATAAGGTTCCTGTGATCTTTTATATCATTTGTTATATAGTTTCCCGGCTGTTTCCTAGAGAGTCTGGCTCTGCAGCTCTGGAATAGGCATGACCTAGGAATCTGCATTATTATTCTGATTCAGGTGGCATACTCCACCTTTGCAAAAACACTCACTTGGAAAGAGACTGCCCAGCCCCTGACTGAGGTAGCTGGTCAGTCAGTAGCTGGGACGTTGCTCCAGTAAAGTTTCAGGTAGACCGAATGTACCATCGGGGAGCTCTGCATTGAGCAGTGATTTACTGGGGAGGGTGCATGTATGCAGTGTTAGAGCTGCACTGACTACCATAAGGGTTTGGGCAGATTTGGGGAGAGTTAGTGGTTGGAGTTGGTAACAGGAAAGGCCCTGAGTAGAGGGAGGTGTGATCCCAACCAGGGATTTCTAATTTGGATGCTGGTAGCTTAAGAATCTTTTGTATGTGTATCTAATATCTGTGCATATTTGTATCTGAATGTGTGTGTGTGTGTGTGTGTGTTGTGTACATTTTTTTTGTTGTTTTAGCATATTTGATATCCAGGCTTATTGCTAGCATGTGCTTTGCTGATGGACTTGGTTCTACTGTGTTTTTTGGAATTGACCCCTTCTTTGCTAGCAGCTGGAGTCCTAGCAGAGAAGCCTTTTGAGCCTAAATGTAGCCACATTGCTCCCAGCAAGAGATCAATAGTGGGAAACCATTTGGGTTATCATATTGAAAGAGCATAAGAGAACGCTAGGGCTGAAATGACAGGACGGGAATATGAGTCTGTTTACATCTTGAGATTTTGCCTGGATGCCAACCTGGGAATGTTACATGCCTTCTTTCCAGTATCAGTGCACAAGCTCCTTCCAAAGCCAGGTATAAGGATCTTGGTGCTTTGCTCTTTTGGGTTTTCTTGGCCTCTGCTCCCTTCTTTTAGGTAAATGACCCTGAGTGGACTGTATTTATCAAAGTACTGTCGTTACACTAGGTTGTTATAAAAAAGAGAAAATGGCATATAAGGCATACATGCATTTTAGACCTTGTCGCATGTATGATAAAATTGAGGACAGTTATCAGTGGCAGAATAATCTTTTCCAAACACCTTGTCCTTGATTTTTTGAACTAAAATAGACACAAATGTGTGCTGGAGAGAGGCCTAAATTCAGAACCTTAAAAATAACTTTTTGTGTCCTGAGATCTTATTTTAGATAATATTAAAAATAACTTTCCCTTATAGGCATCTGAAACAAGTCGAATGTTATAATCCTTTGGCGATTTTATTGTGATTCACTATAGAAATTATCTTTCAGAGCAGCTGTTTTGATTTTTAGCTTTAAACGAAAAGACATTGTGGGCTGAAGAAATGTAACTTCTGCTTACTCATAAGTAGCCGAATTTGGGTAGACGCTCTTTCTGTGCAGCCCTGGGCTCCTGCACCAGTGTTCCTGTAAAAAGTGGGGAGGGCGTTGTGTTTGGAAGTCACAAGCTCCGCCAAGGGAGTTTGTAGAAGAAGATATCCTTTAAAAATAGCTCACAGTTCCTCTCTGATTTGGAGTTTTCATAACCTCCACTGCTTGGACAGACTGCTAGCTCTTAAATTTTGTAGCCGATTAGGTTAACCTTTTTTCATCTCTCCTCCATGGAAAGGTCATAAATATTTCCATCATCAAGTTTAATAACCTGCAAGAGACCAGCAAATAATTGTAAATGGTTAAATACTTAGAAAAAATAAAAATGAGAGATTGTGTGACTCAGATTTATTACTAGAACAAATCACCTTAACTCATAGAAAATATTTATTGCATTAATAAGTGTTGAGTGTTTTTTCCCTTAGGTTTTTAATATCTGTTCTTATGAATGAACATTATTAGGTACAGTTCACCTAATGGCCGAAGCAGTTTAAGGCAGAGCAACGAATTTATTGCAGTGAGATGAATTTGCAAGAAACAGAAAGGCCTTTTGTATTTAGTCTCTCCTCATCATTTTCACCTTTCTCTCTCCCTCCTTGGAGCAACTGTCAGACTTACATGCATACAGTGAGAATGTAGGCAGGAAGTGATATTTCCTTGGAGTCTGGAGGCCTTTGCTGCCTCTACTGATTTCCAGAGTCACAGGTGGTTTGCCCTCACCTGGGCAGGTGGAGGGACTGCTGTGGTCCCTCAGCTGCTCAGGATGGAGTGAAGTCTGGAAGCAAGGGTTAGTGTTTCTTCAGCCTGTGGGTGTCCCCCTCAGGGGTTGCCGCTGGAAGTCTGCTGTGTCTCTCTAGAGATCTCTGAATGGGGAGGGGCTGGTATTTATAATTATTTTTTCTGAAGTGCAGAAGCATATGTGTTATGAGTTATTATAAAGCTCTAAATAGAGACATCAGATATAAAGTAGTCTCCATGGAGCTCTGTGGAATTATTATTTTAGGCTCATTTTTTTTTGGCAGGTGGGAGTAAGTCTCCTTTCCTCCTTTTGTGATTTGATCATTCTTAATACTTCTGACAATGTGTTCTTCAGTTATATCACGGTTCTAACCAGCGCAGTATCACCCCCTGGGGGGTATTGGGCAACATCTGGAAACATTTTGAGTTGTCACAATTCTGGGGAGAAGAGGATGCTACTGGCATCTAGTGGGTAGAGGCCAGGGATGCTGTTCAACATCCTCCAGTGCGTGGGACAAGGAATTGTCTGGTCCAAAATGGCAGCAGTGCGGAGGTTGAGAAACACAAGTTAAATAGTTTAGAGCCTCATTGCTACAATATATCGGTTTTGTGCTTTTCTGTGGATGCTAGTGTGGTGCTGAAGAGAAAGCAAAAGGAGGAAGTTCTGAATCTCAGTTATAATCCCTTTGGCTGCAAAAACCATAGCTGGTAGTGCTTGTCATTGATTTTCTTTTCTTTCTTTTTTTTCCCTGAACAAAAAGAAAAAACCCCAAATCTATGAGTCCCCCTTTTCACCAGTCCCTAAGAACATGAATGCCAAAGTGTTCCTGGGTTCTTGCAGCCATTTTCCCAAGTGATTATGCTAATTAGTGTTTGATCAGATGATTAAATTATAATTCGATTAATCCTCTGTGCTAACTGCTCGGAATGCATTTTCTCTCGCCTGGTTACTTTCTGCCCGAAGCACCCTATTCTGCAGGCGGACGGAGGCCTGGTCTTCCTGAACATGTGGATCTCTGTTTTCAAAGCAGTGCAAATCCTCTTTGTTGCCTGGGAAAGGGAGGGGGAATATTTTGTCACCTGTTCTCCCAGGCGAAGGCTGGACTGAAGAGGTCTCTGGAGACTGGGAACCTGGGTTAGAAGCACCCATTATCTGAAGCTATAGGATGCAGAGAAACATGGAAGAGGAAGCCCTGTGGCTGCAAAGGCCACCAGGCTGTATCCCTCGGAGAGGACTTCCTGTGTGCATCTGTCTCTATTGTCCATGTGTCCTGTGAACATAAGCTGCTTGTGTCTGTGATGGTTGTGGAAGGGTGTTCTCTATGTTTATTTCAAGTGTGTATTTCCTTCAAAACAGGGTTCTACCATTTTATTTTTGTTTTGTGTTTTACCAACATAGCTTAGGGTGATGGTGCTCACTTAGTGAGTCTACTTTTCCAAGCCCACTGCTTTACTTTGGGTGACTCTGAGGTTTGTTGAGTTAAATGCTTATGCAGTGCTTTCTGATACAAGAAAATTTCGAATGGGTGGGAAGGAACGTGAGTGAAAAATATTGATAGCAGTGTGTTATTAATGGATTTCTACTCTATGACAAGAGGTTACCATGGCTCATGTTGTAGTTCAGTGGGCTTAGCAATGACTGGATTTTTCTGTATATGCTGTCACCTGTTTGCCCCTTACATTATTAGCCTAGGGGATTGTCTGGTTACCAGAAATGCGAGTGTTTAGATTATGTATAGTTGTTTTTCCCTTCAGAATGTGCATGTGTTTTGATCTTGCTGGAACTTTTGGCATTTTTTCATTTAAGAATGGGCCATAAGATGATACCATGTATTATTGGTTCCGTGTGCCTCTTCCTGAGAACTTCTGGGCCATCAAAATTAATGACAATATAGGGAGTAAACACCTTCTTAAATCTGCAAATCTCCCACTCCAAAAATTGTGCTATGTCATCAGAGAGATTAAAATCTCCTGGTTTTCCTTGAAGAAATTACTTCTGCTTGTAACTCTTCCCATAAAAAAAAGGATGAGAGTAAGAGAAAACTCATATTTATTGAGCAGCTGAAGTGTGCAAGCACCGGGCTTATGATACTATATGCACCAGTTATGATTATAAATAATAATAGTGATGATACCATCAGAAATAATAGCTGACATTATTTATTGCTGGATGTGCGGATTGTAAGTGTATTTACTGTAATGCTCGAAGTTGTATAGGAATGTAGGCATTGTTATTATCACTGTTGTAAATAAAGTGGCATTAAGTGAGTGCTGTGGGTACCCCAGCAACTAAAAGGTAGAACAAGGCCTAAGCCCACATCTGTTTACAAACCCAAAGCACTGTATGGCCTACATTTACCCTCCAACAGCTGAATGAATAAGTACTTTTAATCTCAGTTTTACAGAATTTGAGACTGGGGTTTGGAGATGCTGGACATGGACCTGAGGTCAGATGGGACCTGTGATTCAAGGGCAGCATTTTGAGCCCCTGTTATCTCAAGTCACAGATTTGTTTAATCCACATCATGAGTTTCCCCAAGTCTTCTAAACAAAGCCACATTTATTCACATCTTCTTTAAACTTTGAAAATGATGAGATTAAATTTGCTTTAAAGTTGAGCCATAAAGAGTTGTTTTGAGAAAGTGAAATATCAGCTTTTAAGAATCAGTGTATAAATGGGAAAATTCATTTACTTTTCCTTGTCAACCCTTATTCACTTATTTGAGGTTAAGTAGAGACAGTTTAATTAACTTTTATCCATTTCAGTGGTGGAACTATTTCATGGTATTATATTCTATTGTTGGTGTTCTTCAGAGTGAAATTGGCGAAGGGATGACATTTATATTGTATCTATATTGCACCATAGGGTCTTCCCCACCTCCCAAGTTTAAATTGTGTATCTGTCTTTACTTTACATTTCATCTGTCCTCAACTGAACACAATTTTTTCAATGCCAAAATATTAGAATAAGTTTTTTTGAAATTGATAATTGGAGACTGAAATTGGATGCGACTTTAGTTGAGGCTCTTAGGTAAAAAGACACAAACCAGTTTTGTGCATATACGTCTGAATCTTATAATTGCAACTGAGTTATTTCACTGAAGTATCCACGGGACATGTACCTTGAGTTTAGAAAAATCCTGCTTGGACAGTCTTACTTACTGAGTTTGAATTAAAGCTCTTACAATAATTAAGAATAGTATATGTGTGTACATGCGTGTGTGCACCCATGTGCCGTGCAGTGATGACATTCTTATTGTTCTCAGACATTTGGGTAACCTGAGGACCAGTTACGCATACATGACATATTTACCTTCTGTGGAGTGTAGGCAACTCCATTGTCCAGATGTGATGAAAATAGCCCAGTTCTGTCAGTGCTCAGACCTTATATGGCCCAAGCTTCCCTTAGCTGGTGGCTGCAAGGTGGTGGAGCTCTGTTTATTGTCTGGGTGGCCTCCTTGCACTACATACCCTGCCTGGGGTCCATTAGTATGAGGTTCTAGTGGAGTCATGGCCTGGACAGCTAGTTAGATCCCTGTCTTGGAGTTTTCCTCCAATCTTATCTAATTAGCAGTATCCTAAACCTTGGATTGTGGTCCCAAAGAGAGCCTGACTGAAGAGAAGTTAAAAGATATTTGACATCCTCTCTACTGGCTAAGTAACCTGAAGTTTATGGGCTGTGATGATGCTTGCCAAGTCACCTTTTTATGCAGCGCTGAACGAACCTATCTGTAATAATCGCTGATAGTCACTGAGCTCTTACTGTGTGCCAGGACCTGGGCTGAGTGCTTTATTGTACTGTCTCATTTAATCTTCAGACGAGTTTTTGAGATACTTATTCATATTATCCTCATTGTACACTTGGCGGAAATCAGAGCTCACAGATAAAGTAAATTCCCTAAAGTCATATATCCAGCTAGTGGTGAAGGCAGGGTTTGAAAGTGGGTGGTCTAATTCCAGAATGCCTGCACTTGGCAACCATGCTGTACTCTTCAGTTGACTAGCTCCTGAAATCTGGGCTGGCTCCTGAGCACACACACTGTTTTAAGTGGCAGTAATTGTCTGGAGAGCCAGAAATATGAGTTATACTTGAGAGTGGGGATGGGCCAGGTAGCAAACAATGCTTTCTTAAGTTTTTTTGAAGGAAGATGTTGGAAAAACTGAGGCAATGCAAGCAGTTTTGGAAGTTTCATGGTTGGTTTGTTTTAATTTCTAAAATCTTAGCTCATTCCTGAGGTAAGATGCTCTGTCACTAAAGTGTCTCCAAGCACATGCTGCCCACCCTGTGTTGCTAAGGACAGATTACCTCCACTTCCCATGGTGCAGCGTGTGTCCCGTGTCATGTATCCATTTCTGGGGTGTGTGAATTAAAAATTAAACTCTCCAAGTTTCAGTAGACAACGCAAGGTGACAACGACCCTTAGGGATCTCAGAACCTTGTCTGTTGCCTAACCTGACAGCTGGAGTTGCTGGATGCCTTCTTTCCAACATGCTCTCCCTCTGACCCATTTCACACAGGTGCTCATGTCTACCCTACATTCTCCTTGTGTCAGAGACTTTAGACTTCAGGATCGACCTGATAAAACCCAAGCCACAGGAGAGCAGCAGAGCCTGACTGGAGAAACTCTACACACTGCCCTTCTGACTGGTCTCATTTTAAGTTGTGACCACAGACCTCAAGTGAGCCCTTAGCTCTGCCCTCAGCCCCCCTTGATGCCCTGTTGCTTCCTGCTCCTGTGAGAAAACTATTTCACATCTTCTCGTTCCTCCTTATCTGAAAACCTCAAACTCCCCTTCCCTTTCCAGGCTCTCAGTTGATGACCTTGTTTCTCTTACCAAGAAATCAGCAGACCCAAGTGATATCTCTTCCCCTCCCCCACACTGAGTTATCCGTTTGCATGTGTGTATACCTGTTTTGGTTGCTCCCTTTTACCCCAGGGGTGAGGGAGGGATTCAGTTGTGGGGATGACTGATCACCGACTCCTGGCCTGGGCAGGTGAGGTCAACGGCAGTATTTTTGTCACGTATACTCACAGCCCAGGTGAGGAGGACATCCAACCTTGCAGGGCCATGTGGGGGTTGCACTTGGGAACAGACTGAACATCCAGGGGCTGTGGGAGGAGGCTTTGCAGTTATCATGAGGGTGAGGTGCCTTCTGGTTCCTTCAGGAGGATGCGATTGGCTTGTTTGAGTAGTTGGGCTGGTTGGCAGGCAACTAACACCTGCTGCTTAGGAATAAGCAGACACCGTGCCTGGTCCCTTGATAAGGAGGGTCATTTAGCAAGACTGTGTCTGTGGGAGCAGAAGGAGAGAGAGTGTGTGGTTAAGCCATTTGAGGCCTTTTCCATTTTGCCAAATGTCGAGACAACACTTGATATTGAACCTTAATTTCAGATGCTACACCAAAATACCTGTCTCCAGTGCCTTCCCTCCCCTGACAATGGAAGCACTGGCCTATCTCCCTGGAAGACTGGGACCTCTGCCCATGTCCAGAATCCCTTCTTCTCCCATCCACTGAAGGACTCTGCCCTCACGTTTATGATCTCACCCTCAAGAATCTCCCAGTTTTCCTCTCTTCTGGGTAGCATACCAACACCAGGCCATCTCTCATGTAACATGCTAACATGTGAAACACGCTAACAGGCACCACTCTTGTCACCGTTCTCGTCACATTCCTCATGTCTTACACTCTTGTGGCAAAACCACTGGAAAGAGTTGCATATGCTCATGTTTCTCAGATTAACAGAGGTGAGGGATTTGTTTCTCAATTTCTGATCTGTTGCAGATGGATGTGAAATCCTACAGTCCATGCCTGGGACACAGGTTGTTCCATGAGCTGCCCAGCACGGGAGCTGAGGAGTGAGCGAAGCTGTCTGTCCCCCACTCACCGAGACGCAAGGGCACAGAGCACACCCTTGTAGGGTGCAGCGACACCTCAGTTTCCGTATTTGTCTGATTGCAGACAGGAAACAAACAGCGGGTCTGTGCACCCTTTGACCAGGGCTGTCTGAGTCCACTTTACGCCTTCATCTCCCAGTCCCTCTTAAATACACTACGATTAGTGTCCTCTTCCCAAGTTCCTTGGAATAGTGTTTCTAGCCTTCACCTTGTTCACCTTCTCAGCAGCTTTTGACAGAGCACATCACTCTGTCCTTGAAGCACCTTTACTTGGGTCCTGGATAGCACACTCTTTAGATCTCCCTTCTGCCTCGCTGGTTCCCCTGGTTTCTCCTGGTTGCCTTTCCTGATGTCTCCTTTCTAGTCACGTGCTAAATGATGCAGTACCCGAGGGCTCTGTTCTCAGCCCTCTTCTCCTGACTTTTCTTCCCCTTTTCACCACCCACTCCCCTACCTTGCTTTCCTGTCTATGCTTACTCTCTGTAGGATTTAATCTCGGCTGAGACATTAAATACCATCTATATGCTAATGACGTCCACATTCATATCTTTATCCACAACTGCCCCTCTGAGCTCAAATTCAGGCCCTCAAATCCAACTGCATACTCAGCACCCCCACTTGGAAATCTTCCAGGCTTGTCAGACTTTAACCTGTCTGAAACAGAACTCTTGGATCTTTCTCCCCAAATCTGCTCCTATCTCATGATTTTGTCATCCAAGTCGTGCATCACTAGAGATCCTCTGCTCTGGAGTCATCCTTGATTGCTCTGTTTCCTTCACATCTTGTATTCTAACCTCCAGCACATCCTGTTGACTCTACTCTCAGAATATGACCACTTCATCCAGCTCTACTTCAATTCAAGCTTGTCTCCTCACTTGCCTGGGCTGGTCTCTGCAACCACTTGCCAGCTGGCTTCTTTGCTTCTACTTTTGCAGTTGGAGTTCTACCCAGTAGCCAGAGGGACCTCTTTAAATTGTAAATCAGGCCGTGTCATTCCTCTGCTCAGAGCCTGTAGGGCGTTCCCTCATTCCTAATATTAACTCAGCCTTTCTCACTATACCCTAAAAGGCCCTTGGTGATCTGGCTCTGGCTGGCCACACCACACACCCTTCACTTCCGCCACACAGGCCTCCAGCATTCTCAGCTTGTTCCTGGGTCAGCAGTTTTCACTCCCTACTTTTTCTTTCTGGAATGCTCTGCCCTGGGCCTTATTGTGCTGTGGTTTTTCACTGCATTCTCTGCCTAAATATCATCTCCCACTTGATCTAACATACAGTGACCTCCTTGATAATACTGTTTCTCCTTGCTGTGCTTTGTTTCTTCGTAGCAGCTATGAGTGTTGGAATAATATGGTTATTTGCTTGATTATCATCTTGTCTCCTGTGCTCACCTCTGCATCATGGGCACCTAGAAGAGTTACTGAAGACTTTATGTGCACAGTAAATATTTACTGAATAAATGATAAAGTGATGAGTGCTATTTAGAGGGATACGACTCTTATGGGCCTGAAGTCATTGCTCTCTCTTTAATTCCATTTTGCTTTCTTCCTCCTGATGGAGTGACAGGCCCTCTCTCTTTGCCAAGTTTTCTTCATGTGGAAGATGTAGACATGCATATTGATTGAAAGGTCAGCAAGCATTATGCCCAAGAATTTTCAACTCCGACCTATTCCTAGGGGCATAACAATAAAATACCTTGGTTTATACAGTATAATCTTGTTTATCTATTCTACAATTTTGAAATCCTGTCTATCCCTTCCCACCCTCCACCCCCTTGGCAACCACAAGTTTGTATTCTATGTCTATGAATCTATTTCTGTTTTGTATTTAGCACAGGGAAATATACATAAGATCTTATGGTAGCTCACAGAGAAAAAAAAAGTCTTCAATGAATATATATATATGTTTATGTATGACTGAAAAATTGTGCTCTACACTGGAATTTGACACAACATTGTAAAATGATTATGAATCAATAAAAAATTTAAAAAGATACCTTGGTTTAAAAGAATTGAATAGCTATATAATTGTGGAACTATTATGTGCATTTTGGTAAATACAAATATATTTGGTTCAACAATTTTCTAGCAAATGCTTACTGAGCACCTGTTATGCGCACTAAGCTGTAAGCTCCTAGACATCAGGGATTTTGTGCTGTCTATCACAGTATCTCCATATCCTAGAACAGGGCCTGGCAGATAGGTTGCTCTTTAAACATTTGTTGAATGAATAAATGATGGAAAATCATTATGCTGAGGACTGTGCAAGAAATCAGGCCATTCCCTGTTTTGTAGGTCATAGCAAAGTCCCAAGGAAGAGAGGACAAACTCCAACTATAAAAAGGCTGGACATGATCATGATTACCATGCTGGACTTACAGAGAAAGTTCTGTAGTGTTTATGGAAACAGAAACAACTTCTGATTGTCCATAAAAGGCTTCAAGGAGAAGGAAGTTTCAAAACTGGACTTTAGGGCTGTGTATGTGTTTAACTGGACAAGGTGGGCAGCAGAGAGATTGGTCAGAGTAAAGGTGAGAAGCCAGGATGTGGAGGGGAGGCGTGTAGCAGCTCCACTAAGTTTCTGTGTACATCATAGTGGAAGAGACACTACAAATGTGGGAGGAAGCAGAGTATGGAGGCATCTGAATTCAAATTCAAATTAATTGAATGTAAGATTTATGTGTTAAAATCATAATCTCAGTGTCATGTGAGTGTGTCGTGTTTGGGCTGTGGTGCATAGGAGAGTGTGCAGAGTAGAGAGACTCAGTGGACGTGTGACCACACAGAGGCTATTCCAGGGGTGCAGGAAGGAGACGCTCTGCCACCAGGATGGTGGTGGTTGACTGGGTACCGGCAGAGTGGAGAGGAGGGGTCAGAGGGAGTTGGATGGGATAGCCCCAGCTTGACTGCAAGTAAAGTTAGGTCTGGTTTATCCCTATGGGAGCATCTTACTACGTGAACTTCCTAGAAAACTGAAGTCATAAATAAGTTACATACTTAATTGCTGTCCGTACTGCTTCACTTCAGTGCTTTTTTCTTAAGACCTTATGAAACGTGCCTATCTGCAGACTGTGTACCAGAGTGGGTTCACTGATGGGGGTATTTTATAGCACCTGATGGGAGCCATTCTGCAGCTGCTTTATCACAGCATGACCCAAGAGATGCTGAAAACTGGACCACAGTCAGAGGGCATGCCCTGAAGGATGAACAGATCAGCTTAAATCAACAAAGAACCAACAGTTGTACTTTCTTCTAGTTTTCATATCTCTCTTGAAAGTAAAGCAAACAAAAATTTAAAATTGACGGCGAGTTTGGGCTAAGGCTCCACTGTAACAATCACCATATATTATTTTATAGCTAACTGAGCTCAACTTTAGTTTCCTTTAGTGTGAACCTGTTTGAGTTCTGTAGTCACCAGAAAAGGAAAGGGTGACCACTGCAATGAAGATTTGTAATTTTTGTCAGGCAGTGTAACTAAATTAACCTTAGGACGCACCAGTTTTAAAATGTCATCACCTGAACATCCATTTTCTCTTGTTTATATACTTGCTACATAGAAACCTATGATAGAGTTAAAAAATGTAACTGCCTATACTGCGATAAAAAAAGAAGAAAAAAAGAAAAAAAAGTGAATTTAGAATTCAACTTAGTGTAACTTCAACCTCAAAATACTTCACAACTCAGTTCATGTTCTCAGTCTCATTTTGTGTCTGTATGCAACTAACAAGGTTTATTTTGTGATTTAGCTCTTTTTTCATTTTCTTTTCTTTATTTCTTTCTCTCCTCACTAACTGCACTGGTTCATGCACACACTTGATCTGTGTGTCCTTACATTAAACATTACTTCTTATAATACGTTTATTAAAGCCTCTTTTGCTTTTGTATTTACTGATCGAGCTGTGTTTTCAAAACTGAAAATTGAGATGAGGTGTAAGGAGTAGAGGGTTGTAATTGTCACAGTCTGTATCTGCATGATACAGATTATGACTGACTGGCAGTATCCACAGTGGCTGATCATTAGTGACAGAATGTTACTGATGTTACTGAGGACTGATCATAAAACCAACATAAACTCACCAGTGGGCTTTCTTAGAAGGAGAGTGTTTCATAGTTAACCTGAAAATATATACTATGCTTATTTTTATGCCTTTTGGGAATATGAAATAAGAGAAGAAAAGTATAAAGGAGATTTCTGTTCTTCTGTCTGGTATTGGCCATTTACTTGGGAAATCATGACATATACAAATTAGAAGGAAACAAAATCTTTTTAAAATTGAGGTATTATAAGCTAATAAAATAAGGAGATAAACTGGGTAATCTAATTCAGTTAAATTAAAAAGTGAGTTGCTGATGGTTCAGAAAAGACATTTAACTTAAAAATAGAAGAGCATGCTTTGTTAGCTGAAGCCAAGGAAGTTTTCCTGAAAGAGGAGTGGCTTCAGCAGACTCCTACAGGGCAGGGACAAGTGCTGGACAGCAGTTTGAGAAATAGGCTGGGTATTGACAGCAATGATGTGTGTGTAGGAGCAAAATTCAGGCTGCAGCAAGAGCTTTCAAAGACTTTCAGAGCAAGGCTGGGTGGGGAAAGTTCAGTTTCATGTTATGGTGAGGCATTTAGAAACGGTCAGAAGTGCTTGGACAGGATTCACGCTTGTGGCAAACAGCTGTGGTCCCGGGCAGCGCCATTGCTGCTACTTCGGACCCTGGGATTGGCTCTGAGTTTTTACAATATGTAAAGTGAAGAGTTTTAGTTCCAGTCAGGAAAAGATGACAGTGTGTTCCCTGTCAGTTACAAAGGAATGAAATGAAGAGATTTACAAAAGGTAAAATTTATGACCTCTCAGTATTCTAACACCAGCCACTTTTTAAGATTTCCATAATTATCTCAACTTTGCTTCGTAGACCTTGATGTATACACTTAGAGGCTCACACTGCTGATGGAATGAGTAAAGGCAAAATCCGAGCTAAGATGATTTGACTTTAAGAGAATCCTTATCAACCTACATGAGCAGTGCTGGGGGAAAAATGATCTTTAATTATTAATCAAAGTTATAACCTAGTCAAATTTAGTGTTACTTGAGACCTTCATGGTAGCCCTTTTAGTGAGCAAATCAGATTTATATTTTAGTTCTCTGACTTGTAATTACATGATGTCGTTTAGCTTCCCTGTCAGCACATCTGAATGTCCAAGTGGTTTGCTGCAGTTTTCCCTTGACTAAAGTGGACTCATCTCCTAAAGAGAGACTTAACATTCCTTACTCCATATTTTCCCTTTATAAAAAAAAGTGATTCTACTGTGGTGACTTGTTGAATGGTGTTTTTGGAAAGATATTCTGGAAGTGGCATGAAGGAACGATTGAAACATGGAAGACTTGAAGGTGAAAATTTAGCTAGGCTACTGCTGTAATGACCAGTGGTGTGAGAAGATAAACGTTTGGGCTGCATAGTAATCATGCAAGAGAGAGAAAAGGATAACACTAAAAATGTCCTGACTGATAGGATGTAAAAAGTAATAAAAAATGGCAACTTTACAAAATCAAAACAGTGAAGATGATTCAAGAAATGATCAAGTAAACATATTTGCCACGTTGGGCTGAAGATACTTGCCATGTGAGATTATAGACAGTAGATTTTGAAGCGATTCACGAAGGTAAAGGCGTAATAAAATGCAGTCTATTACTGTGCTCTAGAGAAGTTATTGCCTAATCAGGAGATTAATGCTGGTTCCCACACTCAAACCTCTGAGGTCACCAATGTTTAAGTTGGCAAACCCTGGGTAGACTTGGCTGTGCCCCTCACCCAAAGACCCCACTTTCTTTATCTTTGCTCATGGTTCTGTGCTTTAAGATACAGTTTTTTTTTCCCCCTCAATATATATGATGACTTTAGTCTTTAATCCAGGTCCTTTTTACATTTCTGGTCACATGCAGGGGGCCTTCATTTATCTGTCCCAACACACACTATCTTCCTCCACAAATTTTCACCTTCCCACCTAATCCCAACAAGGACACCCTTAGTTTGGGAGGATTAAGGCAGTTAGCAGTGAAAAGACTTGACAATCACCTGTCAAACCATTGTGTGAAAGGAGGATCAAAGATATAAATTGACCTCTTTCAGAAGACGCAATAGGATTTGGCCAGAGCTAGGCTTCAAACCAAGCTGACCTGCCTCCAGGCTCCAGACAGTTTCTGCCATGCTGGATGCGTGAATGGGGAGGGGAGTAGAAGAAATCGGAGAGAAGCATGTAGGTCAAAGCGGATCAGCGCACACATGTGATCTCGTGTGATCTCTCCTGACAGCTCGGCCCAGGACGGTCTCCTTGGCCAAATGCAGTGGGTTCATTCTGCTGGAAGTTTGTGAAAATTAGTGATTACATGGCATCAGCTCTGTGTTTTTTAAATTCCTGGCTTAACGAATGCTAGGTAAGTCTGCATTGGAAACATGGACACGGTTATTACCTTGTTTGGTCCTTGCATTTTTCTCCGAGGTCTTTATGAAAGTCCAGGAAGATGGTCTAGTGACAAGGACTTCCGTGTTGTTTGGGAGGAGTTAACACAGCCCCCACCACAGAGCCCTGGCTCCAGGCGATCTGTGTTCAATTATGGTAAAACGTTAAGCTAGCTGAATGAGAATTTTTCTGGTTACTTGAATCTGCCTTTTGGACCCCATTAGTTGTTCACTCATTAAATCATTTACATTAACCCTTCCCAACTAGTCCTAATAATCAGCTTTTAAGTACCTTTCTGCTCTGTATTATTTCTCATTTAGGTTTTCTTGGGCACGTAGCCCTGGTCCCTGGTAAAGAATCCACATGCATTAGATGTTCAGTGTTGAATAGACTCTGTACGGCTTATTCGATCGCATCCTAATTTTGTTTCTTGCTTCAACGGCGAATGTAACGTTTGTAGTTCAGACCTCAATTTTATTCTACATCCAGAAAAAGCTCGCTCTTATAAAATAATTGATTATCTTAAAGTAACAGTGTCTCATTCCAAAGAAAGTCTGTTTTCTTTTTTGATCCAGCTGTGTGTTAGTTGTTACATAAATTTAGTGTTCTCTTAGATTTTATCATGTCTTCTAAAAGTGATGCTTTAGAATGTTTGGAATGCCTTGCCACCCTCAACCCTAGTCTTCGTGAATTGGAGAAGCACACGTGAAGTTGGGAATTTATTTCCAAACCTTCAGTTAACTTTGGCTATTCCAAGAGCAAACCATTCTGCCCATGTTTGAGTGTGGAATGAATATGTTACATGGCTTTCTTGTTTTTTAAAGAAACAGCAGTGCATGGCATGGGGAGGCGCTGCATGCATGTAGTCCCGCAGGGACAGGCTGCTGCTTTATTGCAGTGTGAGGCCTGGAAGTTTTCGTCACCGGGAGGTTTGAGAAGTGATGAACTGTGCGGCATTATATTCCTTTTACCTTCTTCCCTCTCATATAAATGATGACAAATTGCCTGGTTGTAAATTTGAAAGTCCCTAAATGGCATTTTTGTCAAAGCCTTTAGAACAAAATGCTTACTCGGAGAGATTTTTAAGTCTTGGGAGACGGGGTGGTGGGGAGCAGTCCTAATTATTATGCATCATGACACAATGCATTATGCATCATGCTTGCTTTTCTGCTTTTTAAACACTTGTTATGGATGATGAAACTAATTTAAACGGACAAACAGGGTGCTCTCCTGCACATCTTCCCTGTGATGTCATATTCTTCTTCTAGGAGGTTTCATCAACGCCTCCCGTGGAAGCCCCTCAAACATGCACATTTTAATAAGACACTTTAATAATTAGCTTAGAGATAATTGTCAGTCAAGGGAAAATAACCTTTTATCAGAGGTGCCTTGAAAGTGGCATGTTCACAGAAGAAAGAAGTGATCTGATTTGCATTTGTGCTGGCTTCCCTTTCCTCCTGGCGTTTATATGGAATGAAATACTACAAATGGGGAAGAGTGTAAAAAAGGAAAAGGGTGGGTGTGGAAGGGAAAGCCAGAGCTGTCAAACTGTTAAGACAAATGGGGCTTAGAGAATCCTAATTAAACCTGAAATTGCTTAGAAACAGGAAGTATGTATTCCTAATTGTTGGCACCAGGAAAAAAAAAATCTAATTTACTGCATATCTTTAAATAAAGATAACTCATTATTTGGCCTACGAGATTTCAATCCTTACCTATTGCAGAAGTGAGTGTAGTGACTTTAAATGCTGTGAAGTTCACCTACAATGTTCAGCATAAGATGTAGTAGAGAAGACGTTCAAAAAAGAAGCGGTACTGGAAAGTATGTATAGATCTTTGTCTTTTATTTTCTTCTCCTGGATGTATTCTTGTTATTCTGGGAAAATTTTTGGTGTCTTTGAGCCCTCAGAAATACTGAGTATCTGAAAAATTAAAATGAATACGAGTATTCATTCATTCATTCATTCATTCATGTTCTGAAGACAACCCCGGCCGTGTGGCTTTCAGAATAACAGAGTGCTGTCTGCTGGGCTAGGACTTTGTTTCCTAGGAGGATGCTGAGTCTCTGATGTAGAAGATGACCAGGTTCTCTTCTGTCACTGCACCTCTTGATACAGATGATCAACACCCCTCCCTTAAAAAAATTTTTTTTTTTTAATTTGGGAGGCAGAAGAAGCTTCTCACGTCTTGACACCTCAAATTCATTGTCACAAATTTAGGGGCAGGGCTAAGGACAAACCACTGTCATTTTTTTCACCTTTACTCAAGTTTCAAACCACACTACTGCTCTTCTTGTAGGATTTTGACCTTCATTTATTTAAAATACACATTTAACATGAGAGCCCCACCCTTTAATAAAAGTTCTTTTTGCTGTTTTTTAAGTTGTTTCCATGGTAGACTGGAAGAAGTGAGAGACTGGGACGTCAGGAGCTGCAGCTTCTATTTCTGGTTGAGTCTCTAACTTTGGAGTCTGTTGAGGTCTCAACCAGGTCGCCTCACCTGCGGTGAGCACTGCGAGGACAGGTGCAGGGATAGCTGGCGGTCTGTTGAGGACTTGCATTATGCTGCGGACTGTAGCCGCCGTCTGTGATGGTCACATTTAACTCTCATAGAAATCCTTCATTTTACAGCTCTCAGCCCTTTACAGATGAGCAAACTGAATCACAGAAAGGCTGAGGAACTTGCCCAGTGTCACTCAAGGTGGGTAGTCAGGTTGAACCCAGGTCTTCTGACTCAGGACCAGCATTTTTATCCCAAATTCCTAAAACCTGGCTCATACTGCTTCCTATGTCTACCTCAATCACGAAATTATTGTTAACGTCAAATCAAATGGTTGTGTTGCACGTGAACATCCCTCGAAAAAAGGAAATGCATCTCGGTGTGTCACACTACCATCACTGCCGCTTTCTCAGGATTTCATTTGTAAAGCACAAATAATAGCAGCTTCCCTGAGAGACATTGGTGCTTCTTAAGTGGAAGAGATTTGATGAGCATTGGGAAATTTTGTCTTTTAAGTTTTCCAGCCAAGGTTGGTGCCAGCTTTATCCTGGAGATAAAGAGACCTCCATTTGTTCACATGCACGAGGGCTTTCTGCGTCTCGGTGGGTGAGCAGCCTGCCTCTGCTGCGTTATCTGCGTCAGCCAGGTGGTGGGCTCCAGGAGCGGGGGCGGCTGGTTGAAACAAATGAGCTTTGTTTAGGGTGAAAATAACCTTATCTTGTGATGGTCTGACCATTCCTGTTTGTCCTGAGGAAATTGCTAGGCAATAGGCCTCTTCTGGTATACAAACACAGTTTAGACTGAGGTTGCTTTAAGATTTCTTTTTTTTTTTTTACAACTAGAAATCAACAAAATGGCATCAACTTGAAGGGTGAGGGTGGTGACAGTAGGTCTTTTTTCTCCACTCAGCCCCTAAATTGTCAGTTTTAACTGCCTGCCTCCATTACCTGCTGTAGTATTTGAGCATTCTTCAGAAGCAGATTAAGTCATGTTTGGAAGATTTGATATGTATCCTCTCAAGAACTTATTTTTATTTGTGTTCATTTTGAACTTGTAAATCTTCATCCTATTGTTAAACACTGCAGTTGCCTTATGAATTGCTGTTTTTGGTTAATATGAGATCAGTAGGCCTTCCTAGTATTTTTCATGGCCATAAAATAATTGAAGGTCAGTATGTGAAGCGTGGACATTTCAGTTATCTGGTCTACCTCCTATTAGCTGAATTGCCTCATTGCCTCTGGTGGATGGTCCCAGTGTTTTTATTTCTGCCTGTACAACTGCAAGGATGTGGTTCCAAGTCAATCATATCTACAGGTCAGTGTCTCATCTTATGCTTCCATTATAACCTCTTCCCCCAAGATTAACTAAAATCTCTCAACATCAGTGAACTATTTATTTGTCAGTGTTGCTTTGCAGCCTTCAGTACCAACACAATGGAGATAACCAACATCAATGCATATCTTTGAATGAGCTTTTAAAATTTCTATTAGATGTAACAGAAAAAGTAATATTTCTTTCTTCATAGCATGTCTTTTCAGGAGAGATTTCAGCACTTCTAACGTTGGTCTTTACTAATAGATGGGACTCCCATTCCAATTGTTCGTAAGAAATCACTGACAACATTAGTACAGCTTGAAGCATCTTAGCTTGAAGTTAAACACTGAAAAAGTTTTTTAAAGAGTTCTGAAGGGTGTAACTGGAAGCATGCACAGCTGGAGAGTCTGCATGGTTTGGTTCTCCATGTGTAGAACTAGACACTTGGCACACTCAAGCCCTAGTTTGGTGGCACAAATAAAGCTGTTTCTCAGTGCAGTCCAGGTGCATTCTGGCCACAGATGGCTGTTGGGGCCTTTGCAGTCTGTGTCCTCTTGGGCATTTATGTGTTTGCTTGGCTGCAGCAGTGCATTTCAGCTGTGTCCATGTGACCACTGGAAAATCGCAAGTGGCCAAAAGACTCAGTGAATCAGTCCTGCCCTACACCCCTGTCTTCATGTATTACAGTTATTTGGATTAATGGCCATATGTTCAGTCTCATGGGCTTCTATTCTCTTGCTCAAAAATGGTCTTTAGGTCAAAAAGATGTGGGTTCAAATCCAGTTAACTCATCCTCTAGTCTTTTGTGGAATGAAATGGTATTTTCATTTCTGTTGTTTAGAACATCACCAAATATATTTGGCTGCATTTTTATGCAAATTTGCTTTTTGTTGTCTACCTCATTTTCTACTATCCTCTTTTCTCCCTTTTTAATTCTTCAGAGTCAAATTTTTCTAAAGACATGTCTATACTGTCTAGCCCTGTGTTCTTACCTTGTGCTCACTCAACACTTAATGTGTCAACTCCAGTCAGCCCTTTCCCTTCACTCAGTTTACTCCAAGATTACCAGTGACTTCCACAGTGCCATATTCAGTGGACAGTTTTCCATCCTTACATCCAACACTGGTGACCACTTCTTCCTCATTAAAACGGTTTCTTCCTTTCGCTTCCAACTTCCATCACTCTTCTGCTTTCTCTTTTATTTTTGTGGTCTCTGACTAGTCTGCTTGGCCAGCTCATGTATGACCTTTCAGTGTTAGAATTCCCTAATGCTCAAGCCCAGTTTCTCTTATGTTTTAATTCTCTACTCTTTTCCTGGGTAGTAAAATACATGCCCATTGCTTACAGTTTGCAGCTCTAACCTGGGTTTCAGTTGTCTGGACATAGCCACTTGCTATGCTAATACTTCTAAAGCTAATACTCCAAAGCAAATTGCATCTTCTCCCTCTGTTCCCCACAAATAGCCATGCCAAAATGGTGTGGTTAAGAATCATATATATCGGGGGGGGGGGGGGTAGAGGGTGGGAAGGGATAGACTGGGATTTCAAAATTGTAGAATAGATAAACAAGATTACACTGTATAGCACAGGGAAATATACACAAAATGTTATGATAAATCACAGAGAAAAAAATGTGACAATGAGTGTGTATATGTCCATGAATGACTGAAAAATTGTGCTGAACATGCTGAACACTGGAATTTAACACAACACTGTAAAATGATTATGAATCAATAAAAAATGTAAAAAAAAAAAACACAATGCTATACCACTACACATTTATGAGAATGGCTGAAATGAAAAAAAAAATCACTGTTGACATGGTTGTGGAGAAACTGGAACTGTCATACATTGCTGGTGGGAATGAAAATCTATGTACTCCGGCAGTATCTATTAAAGTTGAACATATACCTAAAAAAAAAAAAAAGAATCATATATATGTAGACATAAAGAGAGCATGGGAGGTAGAAGGAAGCTCAGGGGTCCCTGGAGCCCTGGTCGTGATGTTTGTTGAGGGCTGTGGTGGCAAGGATGGTTATCTGGGTGTTAGGGACATGCAGAGTGCAGCACGTGGGCTCCTGATCTGAAGACGTGAGCACTGGGGGGTTACCTGGAAGACTGGGTGAGCCATCATCCACTTCCACATACTCTGGTATAATTATTTTGGACCTGAGCATGTGCGTTGAAAGGGCAAAGGTTTGTTTCTTGTTCAGAGTGGCTCTTTGGCATGAGGCAGTTTGTGAGAGCAAATGCTAAGGATTTCTGGCTGTTATCACACTCTGGTACTGCTTCTTGCCCCTTGGTTATTTTTCTCTATCTAAAGAAAACTTCAGATCCAGCAATCTTACTTCTGGGCATATATTCAGAAAAGACAAAAACTCTAATTTGAAAAGATACACACACCCCAGTGTTCACAGCAACACTATTTATGATAGCCAAGACATGGGAGCAACCTAAGTGTCCATTGACAGATGACTGGACAAAGAAGTTCTGGTATTTATATATGATGGAATATTACTCAGCCATAAAAAGAATGAAATATTGCCATTTGCAGCAACATGGATGGACCTAGAGTTTGTCATTCTAAGTGAAGTCAGCCAGAAAGAGAAAGAAAAATACCATATGAGATCTCTCATATGTGGAATCTAAAAAAAGAAAAAAAGAAGACCCGAATGAACTTATCTACAAAACAGAAAGGACTTGCAGACATAGTAAATAATCTTATGGTTACTGGGGAAAAGAGGATGGGAAGGGATAAATTTGGGAGTTTGAGATGTGCAAATGTTAGCAAAATAGATAAAAGATTTCTTCTGTATAGCACAGGGAACTATATTGAATATCTTGTAATAACCTTTAACGAAAAAGAATATGAAAACTCATATGTATGTATATGCATGACTGGGACATTGTGTTGTACACCAGAAATTGACACATTGTAACTAGCTATACTACAATAAAAAAAAGTTTACAAAATGCTCACTTGACATGTTGGCTCTCTAAATGCAGAGCTGCAGATATTAATTTTGGGGTTCTGACTAATACATAATTTTATGGAACCAAACTTGAGTCTGTTTGCCCATCATACAGTAAAACCAGTCTACTGACACCAGATTGTGGTGAAGGAAAGTACAGTGTTAATTGCGGTTATCAAGCAGGGAGAACAGGAGGTTCATGCTCGACAGACATGAACTCCCCGATGAAGTTTTCAAGGGAAGTTTTTAAAGGCAACATGAGGGGTGAGGGTTGTGGTTGCCTGGTCAGCTCATGGATGCTCTTCTGATTGTTGGTGGTGAGATAACAGGGTGGTGGTTAGGGAATTAACATCACCAACTGTCTGGTTTCATCCAGTCTGGGGTCTTCGTGCTTGTGGTCAGCATGCAGTGAAATTCTTCCACCTGTGAGGGGTTTTAGTATCTGCAAGAGAACTAAAGCATGTGGCCCGGGATGTTATCTGTAGCCCTTGAGGAGGAAGTAAAGTTTCCTTGACCTTGTTTTTTAAAGTATTATTATTATTTTGAATTGTTTGACTATTTTTCTTTGTTTTTATATTTTTTTACCTCTCTGATTAAATTTGCTCTTTGGAACTCAGGAAAGGCCTAGGAGGCTAAAGATTTTCTATAAATAAGAGGTGGGTAGGGGGTTGGGGGAGAAGGAGTCTGTCCTAGAAAGGCCTAGCAGAGCCTTGCTTGGTTTCAATAATACTCTTAAAAAGCCAGTCTTCAAATATCACATGGGGGCTCTTTTCCTTCCTCCTTGAGAGTCTGCATGTTACAGCACGCAAGTGATGAAATCAGATCTTCTCCTCTTTGATGTTTACTAGAAAGAGCTTTTGAAGCCCTCACCAAGGGCACACCGAGCTTCCCAGTTTTATCTGATGACCATCTGCACCAGGGCTCTTCCCTAGGGGCCCGGTGGCACCAAGCTGAGTATTTCCTACCACCCCCCCCAGTCATGGTGTATCTTCTCATTTCAATCCTGCAAGAACCCTGAGTAGATTTGTATTAGTATACCAGTTGCACAAGTGAGAAAACTGGGGTCCAGGGAAGTTAGAGCTGTGCAGCTAATAACTGATGGGGCCAGGATCCAAACCCAGATCTCTCAGACCCTAAAGCCTGAACTCCCTACGCATCCACCTACATTCCTGGCTGAAAACTCTACTCCCATCAGGAGTAGTCTGGACCTCCTGGGCCAAGAAGAATTTCCAACAAATCCTTTTCTTTTGGTATGCCTTTGAGCCCCTTTTCAGTGAACCTTCAGAAGTAAAGCAACTTACACTCCTCCAAGAGAACTTTCTTCCCCTGAGTATTACTGTGCCATTCCTCCTGAGTGCAGGCCTGTGGGTGAAGGATTCTACTCAGGAACTTCTGATTGGTCCAGCGACAGGCTTCATCAGAACAGAGGCTACATTCATCAGTGTCCCGCAAGGAGATGCACAGTACCACTTAGACTAAAATGGAAAGCAGCTTCAGCTGTCTTCTTTGTCCACAAGTTCAGCCACGTGGGCTGTAATCTGACAGTTTTAGCAGAGGAGCCAGCAGCCTCTGGCATTGTGGCATGGTGAACGGATGGAGCCAGCAGCCTCTGGCATTGTGGCATGGTGAACGGATGGCTGCCCCTTCTGCAGCGCTACTGTTATCTGGCCCCAAATCAGGTGACACACATTCACTGATACATTTTTTCCCCCAAAGACAGACTTGCTGGGTCTTCAGCTAAATGTCATATCTGCTTCTCAGACCCACGTCACCACACTATCCCTAGACATGGTGCTCCTGAGTCACTTACATGAGGATATTTGGGGGGAAGGGTTTTATGAGACCTTTTTTTTAAAGTATTATTTTGATGTCCAGAAAAAAGTCTTTTTTTAACTCTCCATTAAAGTTCAAAAAATAATTATTGAGTGATGACTGTAGTCAAGAGACTCTGCTGTGACTATAACAAAGAATAAAACGCCAGGTGACAAGAAGGGTTAGTCTCAGTGGAGACACAGACACATGTTGCTAACTCTAGTCAGGCAGGGTAAGGTCTATGCTCGGTGATCACAAGAGTCAGCTTTTTTATCTACCTTTTTCTTTTATTTTCATATTTTAAACATCTTCACTGAAGTGTAATTTATGTAGCATATGATTCACTTGTTTTAAGTACAATCCACTGATTTTTAGTGAAGTTTACAGAGTTGTACAACTGTTGCCACAATCCAATTTTAGAACCACTCAAAAATATTTCTCCACCACCCAAAAATATCCCTCATGCTTATTTGCAGTCACTCCTTATCCCCACCTCCAAGCCCCCAGTCTTAGGCAACAACCTCTATTCTCCTTCCTTTATAGACTGGCCTTTTCTCTGTATTTCACATAAATGGAATCTCATAATATGTGGTCTGTTGACTAGTTTCTTCACTTACTGTAATGTTTTTGAGGTCCATCCATGTTGTAGCATTTATCAGTGCTTCATTCCTTTTTATTGCCAAATAATATTCTGTCATATGGACTAACCACATTTGGTTTATCCATTATCTAGTTGATGGACATTTGGATTGTTTCTGCTTTTGGCTATGAATAATGCTGCTATGAAAATTAGTGTACAAGCTTTTGTGTGGAGCTATGTTTTAATTTTTCTTGGGTCTAGACCTAGGAGTAGAAATGGTCAACTTATGTCTAACATTTTAAGAAACCACCAAACTGTTTCCAAAGCAGATGCATCCATTTTACATTCCGACCAGCAGTGTGTGACGATTCCAGTTTCTCCACATCCTTGTCAACACTATTATTGCTTATCTCCTTTATTATGGCCCTTCTACTGGGTGTGAAGTGGTATCTCAGGGTGGTTTTAATTTGCATTTCCCTAAAGACATACTGTTGAACATCTTTTCATGTGCTTACTATCTATTTTTAAATATATTTTAGGTGAAATGTTCCTTCAGATCTTTTGCTTATTTTTCTCCTATTGTTTTTATTTAACAAAGCTGTAGAGAAGGTTGAGCAACATGGAAGGCTCCAGGTGTGGGTGATCAGTTTTCCTGTGAAAATTTGCACACAGGTTTTTGTGTGAAGCTATGTTTTCATTGTTCTTGGGTCTGTACCTAGGAGGAGAAATGCTGAGCCATATGGTAAACTTACGTCTAACATTTTAGGAATTTGGACACCACATGATTAGGTGGTCAACCAGCAACAGAATTCAATAATAAACAACTAATCAAATATTTATAATGCTTTTCATTAAATATTACTTCAGGTCTGCTATGCAAGACTAATTTCTTATGAAGGTGAAATTAATGGGAATCCAGCCCTTGAATATATTTATATATATTGTAGCATTCATATATTTTTGGACTTCACGACTGTCAAAATGAAAGATAAGGTTTGAATACCTCTCAGATTTGGAAATAAGTGATGTCACTTTTTACCCAAGGTCATCCAAAGCTACTTGTGTAGCAATTCTACATGCAAAATACACAAGCTAGAATGAGACTTTAAATATTATCAGATACCCACTAGGTAAACTTGGAGAAACAAAACTTGAGTTTGTTGGGCAACACATATTTATTGAGCACCTGCCGGGTGCCAGGCACTGAGGGGAAATGGGGTCACCCACACGGTCCCTGCCCTTGTGGAGTTGACGTTAAAGAAATAAATCAGTAATGGCAGCATTCCAGAGTTCATTGGTAACAGAGGAGACTGCACACTGGGAGTGCCTAGTGGGGCACTTAATCTAGCCTGTGGGACCCATCTCAGTTGTGGCAAGGCCTCCATGGCATACTGAAGGATCTGAGAAAAGGTTAGAGGGCTGGCGTGCAGAGGATGGGGATATACCAGGCAGGATCCCAGTGGTAAACGGATGGCACGCTCAGGAATGTTTAATAAAGGCGCCATTTATGAAGGTGTGGGCTGGGTGTCAAGAGAGTACAAAGGATGGTACAATGTCCTGAGTCCTGTGATGGCCGACTTGTCACCATCCTTAAGCCTGGTAAGGTCAGGGGATGATGGAGTGGTTCCCAGAACTTGGAAGGAGAGGACCGCTTTATAGGAGGAGTGATCTTTGGTTGGCAAATGCAGCAAGCTAAGGAGGCCCATCAGGAAGTGAGCCATGGGATTAGTGACTGACTCCACTTTCCTTCCCACCTCTGCTCTCCTTTAAGGTTACCCACTGCCCTGAGCCCTCGGGAAGCCAGAGGGCATGGGCAGCTCTCTGATGTAGTCAATACTGGTCATCCTCCTGGGCCAGAGAGCAGGGTGGAAGGGAATGTAGATGAGCATACCGAAGGGATCTTCCCAGAGGAAGAGGGACACAGAGAGGACTGGAGAAGTGGACAGTGGCCAGATTATAATGAGGTGGTTGGTTTAAATCAAGGATTAAGTTTTTTTTTTTTTTGAATTGAAGTACAGTCAGTTACAATGTATCGATTTCTGGTGTACAATGCAATGTCCCAGTCATGCATTTACATACATATATTTGTTTTCATATTCTTTTTCATTAAAGGTTATTACAAGAGCCATTGGGCAGTTATTAAGGTATTTAAGCAGGGGAGCCATGTGATCATATTATAGGAAGGTAGTGAGGGAACAGAGTAGAAGATGGATTTGAGAGGTGTGAGAGAGTGGATTTTGGAAGACTGTTCAGGGGATCATGGCAGCTCATTAGGAGAGATGATGGGAGCTTGGACGAGGGGCCAGCAATGCAGCTGGGGAAAAGTGAGCCAATCTGAGACGTATTTACAGGAGTCTGGTTTGGGAAGCTGGGTGGACATGCCGTTTATTGATGCAGGGAACATTGGATTTAGAGCATGAGCAGAGTCAGTGGAGAATCAGTGATGATGGAGAGGACAGGGATCCAGGAGGAACGGGGTATCACGGGAAAAGTTGGAATGAGGAAGAAGCCTTGCTACCCCGCTGAGCGTCCATCCCCAGGAAGCATCACCCTCTGGAAGAATAATGTCTGTGCTTCTGTTAAAAGGAGGTTTGCAGACTCTGGGCTCTTCTGATTCTGAACCAAACTCAGCATCAGCAAGGCCATCTCCACACTCAGAACTGCAGGGAGCCTGTCTTCCAATCTCCCTATGAACACGACTGGAGGACTGCTTTGTACCAAACAGGCCACTGTCTCCATTCTAATCCAAGTGAGGGAAGAACGGATCAGATCCTGGAGCATTTGCAGACTAGGTGGTGGTTGTGAGATGATTAAAGTCATTTTCACTGACTGTTTTCCCCTTTTCTTTATAAAGAAGGAGGGCAGACTGGCTCCTGAGATTGAGGGGGTCTCAGGCTTGGGGAGGTTAGAGAAGGTGACAGGGCCATTGTGAAGAGCTGGAGAGAGGCGTTTCTTGGGAGACATGGAGGGGCCTGGGCAGGTTAGTGACCACGTGTTTATTGTGACACAAATCCTCCCACTTGTATTATTTTCTCCAGCTACACTGAAGAGTCCAGATAGGGGCATGAAGGTGACTTTTTTCCATTCTCTGCTTCCTCTCTGCTTCTTCCTTCATAATCTGTCCAAGTAAGAATTTAGCATTTGTCTTATTTTCGGCTTTATTTAGTAACTCTAGTAATTGCTAACTCCCCAAACAGCTCAGTGGTTTAGTGGTCATAGAAACACAAATATGTCACCTTTACAGGTGATGAACTCTCAGAGAGAGGAGGGAAAGGCTGGAGGCCTGCGATGGGTCACTCATGGATGTGGTGATGGTGAAAATACCTTTCAGGTGCTCAGCCCTGTCTCACTAAGGAACCTAAAGTCTCTCTGTCTTTAGCAGATGTTCAGTCACCTCCACTGCCTGCTGCAGTTGCCCTCTGTTATCTGCTTGGGCTTGGGGTGGCACATGTGGCTCATGTGGTTCACACAGTGGCAGAGAGATGTTCTCATCATAACACTGCCTTCCAAGCAGAAAGAGGCCACAGGAAAGGCAAAGGCATTGTTTGCATTTGTAAAGCAAGAGCTTCTGATCGCATGTATATCTTCCATATGGCAGATGTGCTGTGATTGTTCTTTTTTTCTTTTAAACATACGTGTTTTCAGCTGCACAGCCCTCATCAGAGACTTGGGGGGAAAGAACAGGAAATTTAGGAAGGAGTATTCCTTTTCCTCCCAGAAGCCCACTTACCTGACTTACTTTCAATTTAGTACTTCTGAAGAGAAGCATAGTGTGTCAGGACTTTAAAATATCAACAAAATTGTGCCAAATTGCTGCTCTGAGAAGAGGAATTCCGTGGGCTGGGCCCTGCCTGGCTGATTGGTAGGTGTGGTAGGCTGAGTAATGCTGTAATATCCCCAAGATGCCCACGTCCTAACCTCCATAGCTGGTAGATATTTTCTCATAAGGCCAAAGAGATTTTTGCATATGTATTAAGGTTATCCTGGATTAGTTGTTAGGTTTGATGTGATCACAGGGATCCTTCTAATATCAGAGGGACATTTGGGGATGTGATGATGAAACAGGAGCCTGGAGTGATGTGAGGAGGGGGTCACAAGCGAAGGAATGCAGGCAGCCTCAAGACGCTGGAAAAGGCAAGGAACCAGCTTCCTCCCAGAGCCTCCAGAAGGTGCACAGGTCTCGTGACTCTTGATGTTAGTCCCATGAAAGGGATCTTGGACTTCTGGTCTCCAGAACTGTAAGAGAATATATTGGTATTGCGCTAAGCTGCCAGATTTGTGTTAGGCCATTACAGTAACAGCAGGAAACTAATATCGAAAGATAATTTATTTGGAGGTTTTCTCCCTTGTGTTTCCCTGGTCAGTTACCCTGATGAATTCACGTGGTTGATTTTCATGTGAGGGGACCGGGGAGGTGATGCCAGAAATAAACTTGAGTTGATGTGTTAGCTCCCATCCCAACCTGTTGACAGTGTAGAAACAAAGTTAGTGAGGAGGCACCACCAAATTTAAGCCACAGCAGTCTGGTCCTGTCAACCCAGACCACTCCAGAATATAGCAAGTATTCTGGCAGGAGAAACACAGATGTGGCAAACACAGACTCTGAATTAAGCACAGGAAATTTTCCTTTTGGTCCAGACTTTCTCCTTATATATGTGACTCAGTGTGTCTTTGGCCTACAACCATAGTTGGTTGTATCTAAAAATATAAGCATAGGGTAATGATATTTGTCAAAAATACTGTCTCATTTTACTCTTGAAAGTAAAATATTTCAGTGGCTTAGGCTATGATTTGTAAAATTGGGAAGAATTTCTCTCTCTTTTATGCTAAAGTCTTTGATCTAAATTGTTTCAGTTTTAAACCTTTTAAAATATTTATTTTCATTTTCTCAAGTTGAAAGTAAATACTGAATGCAAACTATTTGTGCACAAGCCCAAGACACAAGAAAACACTCGTAGTTCTACGATGTAGAGATAGATACTGTTAACATTTTGGGGTATCTTTTGTCAAATGTTTATAATTAGATGCTGTCTGATTTTTTTTTTACTGCTTTCTGAACATTTCCCCACATCAATATATATAATACTATAATATAATTTTATAGTGGCAGCATTCTATTTTATTATATGTATCTTCCACAATTTACTTAGCCAGTTCCCCTACGTTGTGTATTTAGATTGTTCCTGGAATTTTACTGTTGCCTGTTCATGTGCTTTGCCCATTTCTTTTTCGGTATGTTGTTTGAAAAATATGTTTGGGAGTTTTTTGTTGTTGTTGTATGTTAGGGTTATTAATTTTTAACAGATGTGTACAATGTTGAAGTTCATTGTTTGCAGTTTAATTTTGTTTATGGTGAAGTTCTTTAACATATAAATATTACTAAATTTTATATACTCTAAAATATCTGGCTTTTCCTTTTTGGGTGTGTCTGTGGTGATTTCTATTCCCTATTATTTACAGATTGATTTTCTTTAATTCTGATGGCATATCAGATCTTAACCAGCTTCTCCTTTTAAATCAAAACAACTTTTTTTTCCTCATGGTACCACAGTGGTATTTCTGATCCTTAACCAACCACTTAGTTCATTCATTCTATGTTAAGGACAATGTTTTTGTTTTTGTTTTTTTGTTTTTTTAGCCTTAGCATATTTTTGACCCTAAATCTCCTCTGTTGCCTAATATGATTGTTTGACCATGTGACATCACCTTTTAGCAGCTCCAGGCTGAATTCAAAATATATAAGGATCAATATAATGAGTCTGTGAATGTGCACACACTTACATTGTGAATTAAATACCTGTGAAAAGTAATTTGCATCTAATAAAGGGTCTTTTTTTTACCCCCACATAATAGTGAAAGAGAAATCCTCTAACATATAGCTTCTATTTCCCACATTAAAGTGATGCCCTTACTCTTAATAACACAAACTGATAAATTAGAAAATATCAGATTCTTCCAATTGCAGTAATATTTTGAAGAAACAGAAATGATTTCTTTCTAACAAGGCAGGGAAAAAAAAAACCCCAGGCTGAATAAGCTCTGGGCTTCTGGAATTTCCCATTCAGTACTTTCTCTGCTTATGTTCCAAACAATTGCATAAAAGCAATACTAAACAAATGTTTATAGAGGCTGTGCTCTGAAATACTGATAATGAATTCTACATAACAAGCACGCTCTTTCCCCCGGCTGTTTGAATTTAAAGTATACATTTTGCAGTAATTTTGATGACTTCATTTTGAATCGGTTCTTAACAGACATTTTGGAACTGTCTCATGTCATGAATTTATTCATAAACCAGCCTGTCAAAAGCCTCAGCTTTCACTGGGGAGAAAGTGTCTCAGATGCAGGGGTGGTTGTTTCACCTATAGCATTCGCCATCTTGGAAGATCATTACTCTTTTCTGTTACTACTTGGATACTCTGGCTCACTGCCACTGGGTTTTAGGACCATGTGGAGAGGAAGCCATGACACTGAATTCTCAGCTATGCAGCACTGGATAAAGGCTATATTCCTCTTCTAATTATGATGATAACTTGTGCTTGGGAAACTGTGATGTTTACTGTTATGGTTAATGGTCACTGTCACCCATCAAAAGGGTGATAAACCAGTAATGGGATCTTGGAACAGTAGAGTAAAGATAAATGCAATGTGTCATTTTTTCATATACCAACAGCCCCTAATGAGGACTAATAGGCCTGAATGTTTATTTCTTCAATAAACAAGCCATTGTGTTGTGAACAAGAGGTCAGCACAGCTAGCAGTGAGGTGTGAGCTCCTCTATCAAAAGACATCATTTGGCGTCTGGAGCACATACTAGAAAATCTCATAGAAACATCATGGTAGTACAGTGTGTGGCTCCTCCCCCTCTGAGGTCTAAGCAGCAAGGAAAATACATGGATGCTTGTGTCTTTCCATTTCCAGTTCATGGCCCTTTGATCTTACCCTTTCATGAAGCAAGGTATTCATTCAGATATGTTCAACAAGCACTTCTCATACTTCATTGTGAACATGCATCACTTGGAGATTTTGTTAAAATGCTGATTCTGGTGTGGGGAGCTGAGATTCTACATCTAACCAGCTTCCAGGTGACACATACTGTTTCTGGCCCTTGGACTGCTCTGAGCACATGCTGGTACCAGGTGGCAGGAAGGAGGGAGCAGAGTCCAACAGAAGTGGACTTAGGGCCTCTTCTAATAATAGGGCATGTGCTTAAGGGGGCAGAAGAATGTAATGAGTGAACATGTAGGCTCTGGCTGTGAGTCCTGGCTCTGCCATTGCTAAGTGTTGGGTAGTAATAACCCACCCCGAAGTTTCTGTAGCCAACAACAACAACAAACATTTGTTTTTTGCTCCCATGGTGTGTCAGGCAGGGTGTCGGCTACAACTCTGCTCATTTAGGACCACTCTGAAGGCATCCTTATCTGGGGTATGCCATTTCCCCCAGATCTGTTGGGAACCTGCATTGGCTCCTAAAACTTCTGCTTGCATTTGCATACTTCATGTCTGCTCACTTGCCATTGTCCAGAGAAAATCACATGTCTGAGCCTCACGTCTGTAGGCAGGGAAGCCAGCTCCTCCTGCAAGGTGGCAGACAGGGATGTATTGCTCCCTACAGTTGGGGCAGGAACATGGTCTTTCAGAAGCCACTCAGCTGTTATGTACTCGACGTTTTCACAGGGTTGCTTTCAGGGCTGGGTGAACTGAAATGGATAGCATATGGTACCTGGCACATAGGAGAAGCTCAATAAATGTTTGTAGTCATAATTGCTATTGTTTTTGTTCTTGTACCTCACCTTGATCCTCACTGCCAAGTTGCTGCATCTTCCAGGCTGAGGAAGGTCCCCATTCTTGCCTGCCATGACACATCAAACATGTAGAGGCCCCCTATGGACAGAACAGTCAGGGATTTGGTCATTTAGGTGCTTGCCTGCAGTTCCAGGTGGCTGGGTTATCACACAATCAGTTATTTCCCAGTAATTTTAGGCCATGGCTTAATCTTCCTGCTTATCATATTTTCTGAGGTTTTGCCTTGAGTTTCAGATCACTTGATTGCTCTGTTCTCTGTATTTTTGTCTTATGACCCACTGTTTGGCCTTTCATTCTACGGGTATTTATTGAGTATCCAGTTATATCAGATGTCACATGAGCAGCAGAGACACATAAAAAGTGTGGTACTGTTGTATGAGGACTTATGAGTGTCCCTGAGATGTAAGCCTTTGTTCATTACTGTCCAGTTGCCAAGTGGTGGTGGATGATGCTACAAAGTTGGGATCCAGCCTGAATAAATGGGAATCTGGGAAGCTCAGACATCTCCATTGAGCCCAGGGACATCATTATAGGTTTGTGAGCAGAGCAGGTAGGTTACCTGGGCTTTGAGGGAAAACTTGTGGTCGTATGTACATGTATAGGCTGTAGGAGTGTCCAGTTCTTGGTAACTTGGTTCAGGAGAGGTTATAGGGATGGGACATAGAGCAGTGGTGGAGTGATTGGGGCTGGGATGTCTGTGGATGTTGGAGGAGAGAGTAACCAGTGGCCTGAGAACTCTGAAGGTGGTCGTAATGCCATAATCAGAAAGAGGAATCATGAGCAGACAAATGGTTTAAGTGAGGGTGGAAACGATGCACTCGATCTGGTCATGAGTTTGTGTTGCAAAAGGGATAGCGATGTTGGAAGAAGGGTTTCAGGTAATCTTCAGACCAGTTAACCAGATCAGCTGGTTGAGGATCCATTGTAGAACACATGTTAAAGATGTATCAGTCTTAATCTTAGCAGCCTTAACTCAGGGAAGAGTATAGGCCAAAGCATATACAGCCCTTAAATGCTGAAGCATAAAATCTTTGTTGATGCAATGGCTCATCTCACATGGTGAATAATTTTTTTTTCTGATTTGACTAAGAAGAGGCATGATCTATTTATGAATCTCTGTTTTTGGAACAGTGTGTTGTAAAACAAAGTTAATGTGTTAAATTTAGCTGTGATTTAAATTGATGTTGCCTGAGTCCCCAGGGGCCAATGAAACTCAAGCAGAGTGGAAAAAAACAGCACTTCTGTTGTTGCCTGATGGTAGAAAAGATTTGAAAATCAAACACATCGAGTTAGCCTCACTGTGCAGCAAGGAACAAAACCGAATTAATTATGAATAAGATGAATAAATAATTTAAACATATCACTTATTGCCTCTTTATTGCCCAACACTTGAAAAATTATTTCAATTAGAAACTTAAACTCAGTTTGATGGACGACAAAAAGTGTGCAGCCCAAGATAAATGTAAATCCCTTTGTGATATAAAAATTTGATTTTGCAGTATGAGGTCTATTAAAAAGAAATTAATAATCTCCAGAAAAAAGAGGTAGTGCCAAGAAAGGTTGGCCTTTTCCCACAGAACATTACTTATTTCAAGAGGAAAAAAAATCAATAAGCTTATTACAGATAATTTTTTTAAGTCAGAACCACAAAATACTAACCACCAACCTCTCAAACAGAAAAATACTGATTAACATTTGTTTCTTTGAATTTCATATTAAAATCATAGAGCGAGTGTGCTACTTAAATTTCACATGATCTTAATTTTCTTCTATGCCCCCAAAATAATTAGTTCTCTTTTTTGTGCTTGTCGGCCTCCTGAAACACAGTAGGCACTCTCCCCTTTGTTGCTTCTGCAAAGTGAGGGGTTTGTCTGGCTGAAGCCACGCTGGATCTTATCCAAGACATAGTGTCCTCGAAAGCTGGTTTGAGTGCTGTGCTTTCGTGTCCTGGTGCGGCAAGGCCCTCCCTCTGCCATCCCTGACAGAAACAGCTAATGGATGACAGCACTGACTTTTGTGGGTTTAGTCTGAACCTCAGAATCCTTCTTATCATAGGACTCCAGGCAGTCAGTGCTAGTTGATCAGAATAGGCATGTGGCATGAAACCTACTTGCCATCTGACTGAGGATCCGAGGAACTGAGAATTTGATAATATCTGTCTTGCATATTAACAGTTTGTCTGGTTTGTTAACTGCATGCAAATATCTGTCACATGATGTTTTAGTTCAGGCTGTAGAAATGAACTGTTTCTGCTCTGATATATAGAAATTAAAGGCCAGAAGTAAATATTTAAGGAAATTAAGTGACGCACGTATCTTACCTGTTGTACCTACAGATACATCTGTGAGAACTAAATGTAGGCTATCAATCATCTTCCCCTCTGCCCTCCATCCCCAAACAAACCAATCCTCACCACCCAACAAAAAGCAAACACAAAACAGGTGAACACCAGCTGAATTCCTGATGCCAGTCCAAGTCGTTTTCAATTAATTTTGAAAGTTTCCAGAAATTCTGCAACAGAGGTTGAAGACAGATGTGTTTTGTTTGGCCAGCAGGGTGTTTATTTCTTTGATTTGCCCATTTGTGGGTTTCCTCCTCTCCAGATATCACGGGCTGTCCTGCTTGATCTTGGCAATGTCTGAAGACAACTGACTTGGTGACACTAGTGGCAGACTTCTGGTCTGTCTTATCCTCACTCACATATTCCTTCATCCCTCCTGTCATGGACTGAAATGTGTCCTTCCCAAATTCATAAATTGAAGCTATCACCCCTCAATGTGATTGTATTCAAGATAAGGCCTTTCAGGAGGTAATTAAGGTTAAATGAGGCCATAAGGATGTGGTCCTAATACAATAGAAGTGGTGTCCTTATAGGAAGGGAGACACCAGGGATGCTTGTGCACAGAGAAGGGTCCATGTGAGGACACAGAGAGAAGGTGGCCATCCACAAGCCCAGGGGAGAGGCCTTAGGAGAAACCAGATCTGCCAGCACATTGATCTTGAAATTCCAGCCTCCAGAAACCGTGGGGAGTAGGTGTTTGTGGTCAGGCCACCCAGTCTGTGGTATTTGTTCAGGCTGCTGAGCAGATTACGACACCTCCCCTATGCCTAAAACCGTGGTGGGTCAGCAGTAATCTCTGCCCTCATCGGGGCTGGGGACCCACACGGGGGTGCTGTGCCCTCAGGAGCTCCTTTGGGTTCACCATGTTTCTCTTCTTTTTCTGAGAGTCTAAAGAACTCGTTGGATCCCTGAGTAAGCAGGGTCACACCTGAAAGTCTAAAAGATCTGGGGGTTTCTTGCAAGACACCTGATTTTTTTTGAAAGGGTAGGAACATTTTTGTCTTTGAATGATAAGATTTGGTGAGGTAACAGGAAAAGACAGAGCATGAAAAGTAACTGCTTTCTTTTCCCACGCCCTGCACCTCCTCCATGCTTCCTCTGCTAAGGAGTCCCGTGGTAGACAGGGAGATTCTGACTTGGGGCTTTCCTCAGAGGCGTGGGCAAAACGAAACAGAAGTCAAAGAACCCAGAAAACAAAAGGGTTTTATGTTCTGCAGGGCAAAGAGCTGCGGTTGGAGGAGACAGATCCTTCTAGAAAGGAGAGAAGCACGAGAAGGGAGAGCCTGTGTGGCCAGCTGGAGACAGAGTTTGGAGAACTTGGAATATTATGGGAGATTGCTCAGCAGTGCAGTGGTGTGTGTGTGTTTGTGTGTGTGTGTGTCTGTGTGTGTGTGTTGGGGGCAGTTCGAATGGAGAATACATTTTTTGGTCTTTGTATAGAAGCAAGAGTAATTGCCCTTTGGCATGCTCCCAGAGACTTCTGTAAAGCCTTAATCTTACTTAAATTGTTTTTGCTGTCACGCTATCTTTTCAAATGTGCTTTGCTCTGCCTGCTTGTCATGGGTGAGAGCATCTTAGAGGCCCTGTACACACACACATGGATATGTGTTTGTGTTAGTATATATACATGTACATACATTTAAACATACACAGATGTAAATGTGTGTATGTGTCTGTATATGAAGTTAAAATGCTTTGGATTTGGAGTGGACTTAATAATAAATGAGATTTGACCAATTTTATATCAGGCATGAACTAAAGAAATGTCTATGATTCATATGTGGAATCTAAAAAAAAGACAGAAATGAACTTACTTACAAAACAGAAATAGAATCACAGACAGAAAACAAACTTATGGTTACCGAGGGGAAAAGGAATGGGAAGGGATAAATTGGGAGTTCGAAATTTGCTGATACTAACTACTGTATATAAAATAGATAAGCAACAAGTTTCTACTGTATAGCATGGGGAACTATATTCAGTATCTTGTAGTAACCTATAGTGAAAAAGAATATGAAAAGGAGTATATGTATATATATGTATGGCTGAAACATTATGCTGTACATCAGATTGATACAACACTGTAAACTGACTATACTTTAAAAAAAAAAGAAATGGCTTCCAGATTACAGTTTTAGACAGGTTCCTACTTTAATGACAGTTTTCCTCATCAAATAATTTTGATTCTGTGCTAACTTTGGTCTTGTGTTAGCAGGCCATTATTTCTTTTCAGAAGGAAATACTTGTCTTTGCAAGATCAATGTGTTACACCAGTTTCACTGATGTGAAGAACCTGTTTTTATCCAGTGATAGTGTCACTTAAAAGGAATGAGAGGATAAGGCCACAGCGGTCAGCCGGTTGAAGATGGTTATTGTATTACAGTCAGATCCACCAGGAGCACACACGTGGTGTAAGTTTCCTAGGGTGGCCACAGCAGAGAGCCACAGACCAGGAGCTTAAACCACAGATGTTCATTCTCTCACAGTCTGGAGGCTGGAAGTCTGAGATCAAGGTGTTGGCAAGGCTGGTTCCTTCTGAGGCTGTGAAGGAGACCCTGTCCCAGGCTGTCCCTGAGCTTCTGGTGGTTAGCTGGCAATTTTAGTGACCCTGGTCTTACAGATCTCTGCCTTCATCTTTACATGGCATACTTCCTTTTTGCCTGTTTCCATTTCCAAATGTCCACTTTTTATAAGAACACCAATCATATTGGATTAGGGGCCACCCTACTCCATTCTGACCTCATCTTAACTAAATTCTATTTCCAAACAGGGTCACATTCTGAGGTGCCGAGGGTTAAGACTTCCACATAGGAATTTCGAGGAGATGTAATCCAGCCCACAACACAGGCTCATCTCCGTACCTAACAACCATTAAATAAGAATCCTCTATAAATCTAAAGAAAATCAAAAAGGCCTCAAATGAAATGAGTCCTTATCTTCCCTTTCTGACTTGTGTTCTTGAGGGAGGCATTGTTTTGTTCCCTTAGTTGAGCCCTGTGAGGGTAGAGGGACAGGACAGACCTGGGGAGCACAGTCGAGGGTCAGGTCAATTCATGTCCAGAGAGTGGGGGGACACGCCTGCAGTTCTGTGCTTCGTGGCCCCGGTGCCCGGGGTTGGGATTAAGACAGTGAAGAGTAGTGCATTTAGTTATAGCTCAGATGATTATGTAGCCTCTTAGGAACAGGACAAGAAATCATTTCACTGTGTCCTGACTCTAAGAACAAAAATGACATATTTTGATGTTTCATTATTCTATTTATTATACAAACAACTCCTGATGCTGTGACTGCTTAAGAGAGTGTTGTCAGAGTATTGCAGGTTATCTGTTGTCTTCAGTTTATTAGAGCCTCTTGGAAGAGAGATATAAACGCAGGCCACCCCCCATCTGTCTATGTAAAGGCCTTTCCTTCCATCAGGCGGTCACTTCCCCATTGCATGAAGCATTAAGCGTGCATTATGAGCAAACTAATACGAATAGAACACTTTCTACTTGCTGTATAATTCCTATAAATTTTTATAAATTGTTATTTAAGTTATGTTATGTTCTGTCCTATCATACCCCAGGCATCTTTAGTGTTTAATTGCACCAGAGGCAGCATACTCACATGTGCACATGTATTCAAACACACACACACACGATTATTCTCTCCAAGAGTTAACAAATTCATGTGATTCCATATACCAGGATGATAGGTCTCCGAGCATCAGACAGCCTCAATAGAAACCATTTACACAAACTTACTGCATATAGTATTCTTTAAATTTCAAGCACACAGAAGGATAATGAATTCTGAAGTTAATTCTGTTGTAGAGAGCAAGTAAGTCATCAGGACCAGTATGGGTTCCATGATGTGTAAGATAAATTGGACTTTAATCAGGGTCAATGAGGAGATCCACCTTGATAAAAGAAAACATTTACATCCTGGGGGAGCTCTTAACTGAAAGATTTGAGGCTACTGTGAGTTCTGGGTAGTGGCTTGTGAACCTTTAATATTGGGAAGGAACATGAATTATCCATTCCTGTACCGAGCTCTCAAAGCAAAGTCTCAACCTTAGTTGGGAAGTTTGAACAAGACCTACGTGTGCTCAACTGGCTGAGATGCTGATCAGAGCCACATAGACAGTGCCTGCTCAGTCAGCTCCCTGCACTGAGGCTGGGAGTGCACATCTGACTTTAAGAAGTAGAGCAGAAAAATCAGTCTGCTCTTCTGCATCACGTGTGGCATTTTAATTACCTAGGCAGCTTATCAGGACATAATGAAGCAGCTGTTATATCATGGAATTTTGCCCCAATTATTGACAAAGCTGCACAGCTACTTAAATATCGTCGTTGTGACAACTAGCATACTTAGGTTCTAGAGCAGGTGTTAAGCCTGAATTTATTGTCCAACTCAGACAACCACCCTTTTTCTGTCACTGTTTCTTTGGAGCCAAAGGATTAAGATTTGCGTGATCCTCTAAAGTGTGGTTCATTTTTTATCTCAGTTGTCTTCTCCAGCAGTCAGTTATCTTTCTTCACCTTCTTGATCACCTCAGTGCTTCTCTGGTTTCACTGTTTCTTTTTAAGTTAGCATGAAACCAATCTGTTCTACCAATAGAACAGGTGAGTGTGTAATATTCTCTAATTACTCCAACAGGTGAGTGTGTAATATTCTCTAATTACTCCAAAGGACAAGATGAAGCATTTATAGTAAAATAACTTTTCTCAGGTCCTCAGTGATATCTTAGTACTGTTTCAACTTTAATGAGTACCAACCATGTATGAAACAATGACATTGCAATAAGAATATTTTTCTAATAAAAATTCTAGACTTTGATTCTGATCACTAAGTAGAAAACAATTCTTCTAATGGTTAAATATTAAATGGTTACATTACACCATAAAAAAGTGTAGAAAAGATACATTGCTAAATTAATCTTTTGATTGATTAGTGTATTCCCTCCTAGTAATCTGGTTTAAATTAAAAGTTGGAGTGTGGCTTTAGATTTAAATCATAGAATCCCTTCCATATGTTTTTACGGTAAAGGAATTCTGATATTAAAGGAAAATACACATATGATATTCTCTGGGGAGTTACAGGTACTGTGTGCCCAAGTTGCTCAATTTAAAGGACCCTAGAGTTTGGAGAAAGTGATTAAAAATAGCTACTGCTAGAAGTTACTTGATGTTACTACCTTTAGGGCAGGGAATTTGGAGATAAGAACCAGTGATGCCAACTCAAAATGAACCAGAAGGAATGGATTGATATGAGTCATGCTTCCATTTTGGCCTGGGATTGTGAAGATACAGTATTCCTTCCCATGAAGCTATAAAACAAAAGTTCTTTGTGTTATAAATCAAAATTACACTTTAACCCAAGGGGGAACCAAATTTATTTACAAACAAAAAAACAAATTAGACTAAGCAGGGTCATGTTCCTATTGAATTTTCATAATGTTGTCCTTCTAGATGAAAAAGAAATATGTGCTGTTTAGACATTTTTATTGTAACATAATCAGTTTATAATGTGTCAATTTCTGATGTACAGCATAATGTTTCAGTCATATACACACACATATGTATTTTCATATTCTTTTTCATTATAGGTTACTACAAGATACTGAATATAGTTCCCTGTGCTATATAGAAGAAACTTGTTTTATCTATTTTATATATAGTAGTTAGTATCTGCAAATCTTGAACTCCCAATTTATCTCTTCTCATCCCCTTTCTCCCTGGTAACCATAAGTTTGTTTTCTATGTCTGTGATTCTGTTTCTGATTTGTAAATGAGTTCATTTGTGTCTTTTTTTTAGATTCCATGTATGAGTGATATGGTATTTTTCTTTCTCTTTCTGGGTTACTTCACTTAGAACGATAATCTCCAGGTCCATCTGTGTTGCTGCAAATGGCATTATTTTATTCTTTTTTATGGCAGAGTAGTATTCCATTGTATAAATATACCATAGATTATTTATCCAGTCATCTGTCAATATACATTTAGGTTGTTTCCATATCTTGGCTATTGTAAATAGTGCTGCTGTGAACATTGGGGTACATGTATCTTTTCAAATTAGAGTTCCCTCTCGATATATGCCCAGGAATGGGATTGATGGATCATAAGGTAAGTCTGTTTTTGAGGAATCGCCATACTGTTTTCCATAATGGCTGCACCAAACTACATTCCCACCAACAGTGTGGGAGGGTTCCCTTTTCTCCACACTGTCTCCAGCATTTATCATTTGTGGACTTTTGAATGATGGGTATTCTGACTGGTGTGAGGTGATACCTCATATAGTTTTGATTTTCATTTCTCTGATAATTAGTGATATTGAGCATTTTTTCATGTGCCTATTGGCCATTTATATATCTTCATTGGAGAATTACTTGCTTAAGTCTTCTGCCCACTTTTGGGTTGAGTTCTTTGGTTTTTGTTATTAAGTTCTGTGAGCTGTTTATATATTCTGTACATTAAGCCCTTGTCAGTCTCATCATTGGCATATATTTTCTCCAATTCTGTAGGTTGTCTTTTTGTTTTGCTTATGGTTTCCTTTGCTGTGCAAAAGCTTATAAGTTTAATTAGGTCCCTTTGGTTTATTTTTGCTTTTATTTCTATTGCCTGGGTAAACTTCCCTAGGAGAACATTGCTAAGATTTGTGTCAGAAAATGTTTTGCCCATGTTTTCATCTAAGAGGGTTTACAGTATCTTGTCTTATGTTTGAGTCTTTAAGCCATTTTGAGTTTATTTTTGTGCATAATGTGAGAGAGTGTTCTAACTTCATTGATTTACATGCAGCTGTCCAGTTTTTCCAACACCACTTGCTAAAGAGACTGTCTTTACTCCATTGTGTATTTTTGCCTCCTTTGTCAAAGATTAATTGACTATAATCTGTGGGTTTATTTCTGGGCTCTCTTTTCTGTTCCACTGATACATGTTAGGCATTTAGTTTTACTCAGAACACAGAGATACAGATTTAGAAAAAATTAAGATCCACTTGGGTAATAATGTTTTCTTAGTGAATAGCAGGTATTTATTTCAGAACTAAACACATTTAGTTAATTGTGAATATTTAAGGAATTCTTGGAAGAGAGGTGAGGAAAGTGAAAGGCATTTTGAATTCTGGTGTTAATTTGAGTGTTACACACAGAGATAGTTAGAGTTCTGTAGAGCAAAACAGATCCTTAACTCTGGGTCAGCTTTGTCAGCCAGCGGAAGGGTCTTCATTCCTGCTTACTTGCCATGTGTCCATTTTTCTGTGTCTTCTTTTCCTACGTCAACTTTGCTGTTAATGATGTTAATGCTGATCTCCTCAGCATAGAATTGCAGGAGGAGTAGAGAAGATGACTAGTGTAGTGTAATTTTCTCCCTGTGTATAATCTAGGTTTGACCTTGAATTCTGACCCTTCCATTCCCCAGGTCTCTCCATGGATACAATGTTATATAAGAAGATAGTTGAATGGCTTCCATTTTTGAGTGTATAGAGATTTGGGGTTGAGTAGATCATAATTGTAAATGTGAAGAGCCTCAGTCTACACTGAACTGCTTCTCAGCACATTGTAGGAGCTCAGTAAATAGGTTTGGATGGATGAATAAGACTGAATGCATGTGAATAAACCATGGTTGAATGGATACTAAGATGGACCTCTGTTCAATTTTAAACACTATAGGACAACCCAAGCATTTTGACATTATAAGGAGCTTGAATCTTTACCTGAGAAATGGTACAGAGTGTAAGTCCCAAGCATGATATGAGCAGGTGGGAGATCCGTTTGTACTAGCTGTTGAGCAACAATGGGAGGAGAGTCCTGAAGTCCACTGTGTGTCTGAACTAGACTACATATGATTATTATGCTATATATGACAGTGGCATGTCACTGTAGACAAGGATAACTTGAAAGGGTGTAACCAATGTCCCACGTCTGAAGGAAACCCTTCGATTGTTCTGACCCTGGTACAGCTGGAATGCAAGCCTCTCATTTAAAATTGACATCACTTTTGATGGTACCCTGACCTCACACCACTGGGGGCTTCTCCTCCTGAACTATGGGTGTGACACACTATGGCAAATTTTATGTTTTTACAAAAGACTTCACCAACCATTTCATAGACTAGTCCTATGTGATCTTTACAAAATAGTAAAAAAGCTGTGTCCATGTTGGGGGAAGTTCAGTGATCAAATATGTTTAGAAAACTGCTGTAAATTTCCATTTGTGCTCTTGATCTTTGGTTTCAGGCAGGGCTGGGTTCTAATCCCAGTTGGTAAATTGTTAGCTGTGTTATCTTGAGAAAATCACTTAGCTTTTCTGAGCTTCAGATTTCCGATAGGAAAAATGAGAACAACAATACCTAACTTTTAGGTGTGTCTGAGGAGTAAATATGCAGTGTTCCCTGGAATGCACCTTGAGAAATGCATCTTAGAGCAGTACTCCTCAAAATTTACTGTGCATACGGATCTCCTGGGGCTCTTACTAAAGTGCAAATTCTGATTGATTTGGTCCAGGGTAGGCTCAAGACTCTGTTTCTAAGAAGCTCCCATGTGATGCTGATGCTGCCAGCTCATGGACCTCCTAATAGGGAGCAAGGACTCAGAGAATGTGAATGTTGTAACTTTACTTGTGAAATTTTTATCTAGGCGGTTTTCTTAGATGAAATAATCCTGTATCAGCAGTAGGAACAGTATATCATCTCCTTGGTGATAGGAAGACACACAGGAATGTGTGCAGAGGACAGACACCGAGTGCACTGTGTTATGTGAGGTTTTGATGATACGAGTGTCTCCACCCCTCTAGACTATGCTCTCGAGGAGAGAGACATATTAGCTTTCTCACCGTTGTGTCCCTGACACCCAGTGCTTCTCCTGCTGTCACACAGGCAGATCAATACATATCTAATGACTGAGTGAGTGAATGAGTGAATGAATGGATGAACGGACCCCAAGCCTTTTTTTTTCCTGGATGTCTCACCAGATGTCACACTCTAGAGGTTTGGGGAAAACCAGACTATGGTAACCGAAAGACAAGTACAATATTAGGACTTAGGTGCCATACAAAAATATTACTTCTACATATCATTTACTGACAGTATTTTTATTTTCTGCCAGTTAAGTCTTTACTAATATTTTTCTAATAAGAGTGCTGGCAAAATTAATGTTCAAAAATCAGTTGCATTTCTTTACACTAACGATAAATCAACAGAAAAAGAAAGTAAAGAAACAATTCCCTTTAAAATAGCACCCAAAGTAATAAAATATCTGGGAATAAATCTAACCAAGGAGGTGAAAGAATTATACACAGAAAACTGTAAACCATTGATGAAGGAAATTAAAGAAGACTTTAAAAAATGGAAAGATATTCCATGCTCTTGGATTGGAAGAATCAATATTGTTAAAATGGTCACACTGCCCAAGGCAATCTACAGATTTAATGCAATCCCTATCCAATTACCCAGGACATATTTCACAGAACTAGAACAAATCATAAGAAAATTTATATGGAACCATCAAAGACCTAGAATTGCCAAAGCATTACTGAAGAGAAAGAAAGAGGCTGGAGGAATAACTCTCCCAGACTTCAGACAATACTATAGAGCTACAGTCATCAAGACAGCATGGTATTGGTACCAAAATAGACATATGGACCAATGGAACAGAATAGAGAACCCAGAAATGAACCCACAAACCTTTGGTCAACTCATCTTTGACAAAGGAGGCAAGAATATACAATGGAATAAAGACAGTCTCTTCAGCAAGTGGTGTTGGGAAAACTGGACAGCAGCATGTAAAACAATGAAGCTAGAACACTCCCTTACACCATATACAAAAATCAACTCAAAATGGATTAAAGACTTAAACATAAGACAAGATACAATAAACCTCCTAGAGGAAAACATAGGCAAAACATTATCTGACATACATTTCAAAAATTTTCTCCTAGAAGAAATAAAAGCAAGAATAAACAAATGGGACCTAATGAAACTTACAAGCTTCTGCAGAGCAAAGGAAACCAGAAATAAAACAAGAAGAAAACCTACGGAATGGGAGAAAATTTTTGCAAGTGAAACCGACAAAGGCTTGATCTCCAAAATATATAAGCAGCCCATACGACTCAATAAGAAAAAAATAAACAACCCAATCCAAAAATGGGCAGAAGACCTAAACAAGCAATTCTCCAAGGAAGACATACAAATGATCAAAAAGCACATGAAAAAATGTTCAATATCACTAATTATCAGAGAAATGCAAATCAAAACTACAATGAGATATCACCTCACACCAGTCAGAATGGCCGTCATTCAGAAATCCAAAAATGACAAATGCTGGAGAGGCTGTGGAGAAAGGGGAACCCTCCTACACTGCTGGTGGGAATGCAGTTTGGTCCAGCCACTATGGAAAACAGTGTGGAGATTCCTCAAAAGACTAGGAATAGACTTACCATATGACCCAGGAATCCCACTCCTGGGCTTGTATCCAGAAGGAAATCTACTTCAGGATGACACCTGCACTCCAATGTTCATAGCAGCACTATTTACAATAGCCAAAACATGGAAACAGCCTAAATGTCCATCAACAGGTGACTGGATAAAGAAGATGTGGTATATTTATACAATGGAATACTACTCAGCCATAAAAACCGACAACATAACGCCATTTGCAGCAACATGGATGCTCCTAGAGAATGTCATTCTAAGTGAAGTAAGCCAGAAAGAGAAAGAAAAATACCATATGAGATCACTCATATGTGGAATCTAAAGACTCATGGACAGAGAATATAGACTTGTGGTTACCAGGGGGGTAGAGGGTGGGAAGGGATAGACTGGGATTTCAAAATTGTAGAATAGATAAACAAGATTACACTGTATAGCACAGGGAAATATACACAAAACGTTATGATAAATCACAGAGAAAAAAATGTGACAATGAGTGTGTATATGTCCATGAATGACTGAAAAATTGTGCTGAACACTGGAATTTGGCACAACATTGTAAAATGATTATAAATCAATAAAAAATGTTAAAAAAAAAAGAGTGCTGGCCTGCTGAGGCCATTCCTGCATTTTATTTTACGCAACTTCAGGAGCATCAAGAACAGGTGGGACAATGCAGGCAATTTTCTGTGAGTAATTTCACAGGGAGCTCTTGGAAGGGCATGTGGATGGGCCCAGTTACCTCTTCTCTTATAGCCCCACAAGATCTCTACATGAGAGCATTTTATTACTAGTATGTTACCACAGCTCCTGGGGCAGTGCACAGTCAAGTGGGAAGGTCCTCAAATTGCTTCCTGCAGGCGACTCCATCAGTGTGGTGTGAGCTCCTGTTTACAGCTTTGAACTTCACCAGAAATAGTTGATGTTTGTGGCTCAAAACAAATTGCTTTGACCTAAATGTAAGTTTATTTCTACTGTAATTGTTTTGGCCTCTACTTAAAAAAAAATTTTAGTGCAGAATCACTCAGTTTGTTTGGACACTATCTTTCTGTGTATTGAGGCTTTATTAGCTAATGGTGTATGTTTAAATGGGTAACCAAAAGCATCAGATTAATAGAATATGCCATAATATGGTCTTGCCTAGAATAAATATGTTTATGCAAAGGTGATTCTAATACTTGTTGACTTTTTCCCATAAATTAATCTGAAGCATGTTTTTTATATGCTCTAATAAAATAAGGCATATGAGTTGTTTTAAAAAAAAAAACTTCCTTAAAACAGTTTTTTTCCTTAACTCACCAAATACTCCTCCCCATTAGATTATATACAGATTCAAGTTTTTCTTTCCCAGTATTTTTAAAGTGTGTGTGAGAAGGGGAGGCAGTGTCATCAGGTACTTTGGGGGTATGACCTTCAAACAGATGCTTTTGGAAAGCAATAAATTCTTCAAATTGGGCATCCTCAAAGCATCACAGCCATTTGCTTTCAAGCATTTAGTGCCAGTGGATGTAAGGAAGACATTTTTATGCAGATTTATGTGTGCTGAGTTCAAGATACTATCCATGACTTTCATCATACTGGTTATATCCAGTTTGTTGCTCCAGTTTTATGTGCAGTGATTTGAGAGAGTTTTAGCGCTTAATTTTTATGTTTCTCATGACTCCAGGAATGTTCTTCCTTTGTCTCCCACTGGAGAATTACTTTTGCACTTAAAATTCTTTCAAAGAATGAGCTTTCAAGGGCAGAACTGAAGCCTTTCAGTGGTTTGTTACTTGCCCCCCCCCACAGTAGGAAGTTTAAAACTGCATATGCAAAATCCAGTCTCATCCCATCTGTTGCTTTACAAGTGCATAGGTGCAGCTTTGTAATGACAAATAGGTACATTGCTGCACATATTACTACAGTTACATGTGCTGCTCCTGGTCAGAACTGGAAAAGCCAGTGACCACCAGTCTTTAGTAAATCAAACACTAGGCTTTGGGTAGATTGCTTCCCTGGATTGAGAACTGGGGCTAGTTAATGTTGCCATGTAACAGCTTCAGCAATTTCTGACTCCTTCATTAGAATGTTACTATTGATTGGGCTTTCTTCAAGGACGATTTTCATTCCTTCTCCTCTCTCTTTTCTTACAATAATTTGGTTGTGCTGTTTATCTGGAGGACAGAGAACAATCCCAGTAGAACCACCAGCTAGCTACCTGACAGGCTGAGATCATGAGCTCTGTGGTCTGAACTTTCTACATATGTTTCATGAAGGCAGGTGACTTTATGGCTACAGTAGTCAGGTACACGGCAGGAACGTTGACATGTGACCCACCTGTATTTCCAACCAGATGTACCATACAAAAATACATGGAACGTGCCATTGTTGAGTTAGTTTTAAAATACTGGTAATAGTTCGAGACATAAGTGTTTAACAACCTATTTTGGTTTTGCAGAATTTAACTAAATGAATCACCTTAAATGTGGAATCAGAAATATTCCAATATTGAATAGCACCTTTAGTATATATAAATTCTTAAACAACAGTAATTTATTTGCTCACAATTCTGGAGTCTAGGTGACTGAGATCATGATATTAGCAGATTTAATTTCTCCTGAGGCCTCTTTCCTTGGCTTGCACATGGCCATCTTCTCCCTGTGCCATCACATGGTCTTCCTTCTGCATGTGCTTGTGCCTTAATCTCTTTTTATAAGGACACGTCAGATTGGATTAGGGCCCAGCCTAGGGACCTCCTCACCTTAAATACCTCTTTAAAGGTCATATCACCAAATACACTTATATTCTAAGGCAGCGGGGCATCAGGACTTCAACATGTACATTTTTGGGAGGACACAAATCACTCTGTAAGACTCCATGTATTTGGCTTTTTAGTAGCTGAAGTGTTAAGACAGGAAAATGAGTTGTTTCTACAAAGAAGCGATGAAATGAATGCACCTTAGATGATGTTGCTTTGGCATATCACTATCAAATTCAGAGCAATCATTTTGGGGAAAAGTCTTTGTGAAAGTCATAGTCTGAATATGGGCATCTGGAACTCATTTGTAAGGTAACGCACTTGCTGCTTCTTTGGCATCGTGGAAATAATCCCTTTACTCGTTGACTGTTACTTCTTCCTCTGGATGGAACTGTTAAAGGGCCACAAGGTTCTGGGAACAGGTTACCTGGCTTGCTGTTCCATTCAGAACTCCCAGCCTCTGGTCATCCAAGTCCAAACTGCTTTGGACATAATGTTTGGTAATGATTGACTGCTGTCAACTCTCTCCTTGTGGTTACCTCTGGGAAGGTGGTTCCGTATTGAAGAGCTTTTTGTAAATTTACAGGGAAACCAAATTATTATAAACTCAAGTCATGCGTCTGAAATTTTCTTCATTCACCTTTTCTTCCCTCCCTCTGCTGTTTAATCTCTCTTCAAAGAGAAAAAGAAATCTACTGTGCTTCTTTTGTTTCAACCTGTGTTATTAACATTTGAAGATGGAGGCCCGTGTTTCGTTTTTGCAAACCTGAGGAACATTTTCTGAACTGAGTCTTTCTAAGTAAGGGAAGCTCTCCCTCCAAAAGATTATAAAACAGAATCTTCTGTTCTTTGGTGCTATTTTCTGCCAAGGACCCCAAATGGCGGCAGAGGAAAGATACCTAACTTGCCCATACTCACACAGGCATTTGGTAGCAAATCTGGTAATTTGATCTACTCCCACTTTGTTTCTACGACTCTATTGGGTTAATGTTGGCATTTGGTATAAATAGTGCATGATGCAAATTTAAGCTGAGGCCCCTGACTTCTTACATAAGAAATGCAGATGGATGACAGAAGACATTTGGAAGTCTTCCCAGGATGATTCTGTGGCAAATTAGACAGTATTCCACAAACATCCAATGAATGGCCCAAGTCAGACCTGAGGTAGATGCCAAGTGGCAGCTGTAATCAAAGATACTTAGGTCATTTTGTGTACTAATGTAAGACCATCCAAAATCACTCAGGAGACGTCACAACTGTGTGACTTAAACACCAGAGATGTATCATTTCACAGTTGTGGAGGCCAGAAGTCTGAGATCAGAGTGTCATCAGGATTGGCTCCTTCTAAGGGTTGTGAGGGAAAGGTCTGTTCCATACGGCTTTCCTGGCTTTTGGTAGCCCCAGATGTTCCTCATCTTTTAGTTGTATCACCCCAGTCTTCCATGGCACAGCCTAGAGCAGTGTGCACCTGCAGTCGGTACTCAGTAAACATGTGATGAATTAAGTAGTAAAGATGCAGATCAAAAAGTCATGCTGTGCTCTGGGGAAAATTGATACAAAAATTAAACCCGAGGCATTACAGGAGTGGATTTGCCAAAATTCAAGGATTAAGAAGAAATACTTAAATATCTCAGCCAAAGAGCAGCAAGCAAAAATGATCTATCAGGTTGTTCTAAGACATCTCCCACAAACACTTAATGCCAGAAGACAGTTAAAGCAATGTTTACAAGTTCTATGGCAAAGAAAATTTAGCTCAAGAATTTTATACCCAGTTTGGTTGTTGCTCCAGTATTTTTAAAAGCAGCAGACATTTCAATTGTGCAAGAAGTCATAAAAAATAGAACCCTCAGATATTTGTTGAAGAAACAAAACAAAACAAACAACGAACAGTCTGATGGTGTATCAGATTGCTCGGGCTGCCATAGTGAAGTATCACAGGCTGGGAGGGTTTATTTCCTCACAGTTTTGGAGGCTGGATGCCCAAGATCAAGGAGTCAGCATAGTTGGTTTCTTCTGAGACCTCTCTCTTTGACTTGTAGATGGCCACCATCTCACCTGTCCTCACGTGGTCACCCCTGCATCAGTGTCCTAATCTCATCTTCTTATAAGGATACTAGTCATATTAGATTAAGGCCCACCGACATGACCTCATTTTGCCTCATCGAAATATAGTCACATTCTGAGGTCCTGGGGTTCAGGAGCTCAACATATGAATTTAAAGGATCACAGTTCAGTCCACAACAGATGGTAAAATCCAGTCAAGTAAGGTGTAATCCAAAATAACTCAGTAATAGAGCAGCAATAGTCATGAGTTTTAACTGCAGAGTTACGGTTATATAATTTAAATGTGATTAAATGTTATTAAATATATATTATTTATTTGTGAAATAATTTAATTGAATGTAAATATTATACAGAATAATATATATTGAAATCGGATGAGGGGGAATATGAAATAGCAGACAACTGAGAACTAAGAGATACTGCTTGAAATCACTAAAGAAAGTAATACATTTTTAATATTAAATACAATTATAATTATAACCACTAGAAGAACTAAAACTAAGTATAAAGCTTCAAAATTATTTTTTAAATTGCACACAACAGAGCAACATCAATCCATAGACAGGTGAATAATAATGAATGCAATGGTGGACACTGAGCACTTATTGTACTTGCTGCTTTCTAATTGCTTTAAATCATTTACTCCTCAAAAGTATCTTAGGTAGCGTGTTCAGTTCATATCAGTGTTTTTCACATGAGAACACTAAGAAAGAGAGAGGTAAATAACTTAGGCTTAAGTGGAAGATACCCAGGAAATGGAAGTGGTGGGGTTTTAACCAGTCTAGTCCTTTTGGGAAAAGGCAGGAAAGTTTCATAAAAGAAGTGTGAAGTGGGTATTAGATGATTTGGACTTACTATTCAGCTTGTCTTAGATGCAGAACTAATTAAATGGAATAGAAGGAAGTTCAGAAATAGGTCCAACATAACATAGGATTTATTATACAATAAAGGCAGCTTGAATCAGCAACAGAAAGATGAATCTTCAGTGAATAAAATTGGAGCAACTATGTAGTTATTTAGGCAAAAATAAGGCTAAATCTGTATCTAACTTCTTACACCCAAGTGAATTATAAATTAAATATTTATCTTTAAAATGTGAACAAAAAAGTGCTAGAAAAATATGTTTCTGTCAAAAAATAATGTTGTAGTGGGGAAAAAATCTCTAGACTTGACATAACACTCATGGACTACCTATAATTTAATAAATATTATAAAATAAATATACACATGGAATTCTGGGAAAATATTTGTAATAATAATATGGAAGATATATAACAAAGAACTAATACTCTTCTTTTATAAAGAATGTTTAAAATGAATTAGACCAACATGAATACCCAACAGAAAAATGAACAAAGCACATGGACAGGCAAATACCTAAATGCAACCTGAATGTCCAGTAACAACATGAAAATAGGCTGAGCTCCTCTTACAGTTAAAAAATTAGAAATCAAAACAATGCCATGCCCTGTTTTATCTACTAAATGGGCAAAAATGGAAATGGAAATTTTCCACTGCATTAGCTTGGGTATCAGGAACAGGTCTCCTTACTCCCCGCTTCTTATGGGAATGTTGATTGGAGCAACCTTGCAGGAAGCAATATCTCCCAACATTCAAAATGGTTACACTCTTTTTGAGTTGATTTTTGTATATGGCCTTAGAGAATGTTCTAATTTCATTTGTTTGCATATAGCTGTCCAGTTCTCCCAGCACCACTTATTGAAGAGACTGTCTTTCCTCCATTGTATATTCTTAACTCCTTTGTTGTAGATTAATTGTCCATAAGTGTGTGGGTTTATTTCTGGTCTCTCTGTTCTGTTCATAAACTCAAAATGGATTAAAGACCTAACTGTAAGACTGGATATTATAAAACTTCTAAAGGAAAACACAAGCAGAATGCTTTTAGACAAATCTCAGTAGTATCTTTTCAGATCCATCTCCTAAAGTAAAGGAAATAAAGGCAAAAATAAACAAATGGGACCTAATTAAACTTAAAAACTTTTGCACAGCAAAGGAAACCATTAACAAAAACAAAAAGACAACCTACTGAAGGGGAGAAAATATTTGCAAATGATATGACTGATAAAAGATTAATTACCAACCTATATAACCAGTTCATACAACTCAACATCAAAAGAACAAACAACCCAATTAAAAAATGGATAGAAGAATTGAATAGACATTTTTCCAGAGAGGAAATTCAGATGGCTAACAGGCATATGAAAAGATGCTCAACATCACTAATCATCAGGGAAATGCACATCAAAACCACAATGAGATATCACCTTACACCTGTCAGAATGGCCATCATCAAAAAGAACACAAATATGGGAGGAGGGTATAGCTCAGTGGTAGAGCATGTGCTTAGCATGCATGAGGTCCTGGGTTCAATCCCCAGTATCTCATTAAAAAATAAATAAACCTAATTACCTACCCCCCCTAGAAGAAAAGTAAAACAAATTTAAAAAAATAGAACACAAATAACGAATTTTGTCAAGGATACGGAGAAAAGGGAACACTGGTACGCTGCTGGTAAAAATGCAAATTAGTGCAGCCACTATGGAAAACAGAATGGAGGTTTCTCAAAAACCTCAAAATAGAACACATTCATATGATCCAGCAATTCAACTCCTGGGTATAAATATCCAAAAAACACAAAAACACCAGTTCAAAAGATACATGCACCCAGATGTTCACACAGCATTATTTACAATAGCCAAGATACGGAAGAAACCTAAGTGTCCATCACCAGATGAATGGATAAAGCAAATGTGGTGTATATATACAGTAGAATACTACTCAGCCATTAAAAAGAATGAAAAGTTGCCATTTGTAGCAACATGAACAGACTTGGAGGGCACTATGCTAAGTGAAGTAAGTCAGACAAAGACAAATATTGTATATCACTTATATGTGGAATCTAAAAATATGCAACAAACTAGTGAATGTAACTAAAAAATAAGCAGACTCACAGAGAAAACAAACTGGTAGCTACCAGTGGGACAGGTGGGACCAGTGAGGGGGTAACGAGAGGTACAAACTATTGGGTGTACAACATGGGAACTATAGCTGATATTTTGTAATAACTATAAATAGAGTGTAACCTTTAAAAATGTGTGAAAGTTAAAAATTTTTAAATAAATAAATAAATAAATAAATATTTAAAAAAAATGGAAACACCCAATGATTTATTTGCTTGGAATTTACTCTGTGATAGTCTCATGCAATAGACATGAGTAGCAATTTTCATGCAGCCATAAGGTAACAAAAAATAGGAAGCAACCATATTATAAAATATCATACTGCCACTAAAAAGAATGAAGTAGATGTGCACTGACAAAACAATAGGTTATCAAATGACAAAAATAGGGTATATAATATCGTAATATTTTAGTCCTGTTTGTGTATTTCAAAAGTACATACATATTATATACTTTCACATACTATATGCTTTTGATCCAGAAGAGTTTGTATGAAACTATTACCTATGGTTTCCTCTTTTGGTAATTGAGATCAGGAGTGTAAAGGTACATTTGTGCTCTTAATTTATACTATCCTATACTTCATAAATGTTTTACTATAAGCATTAAAAATAAATCATTATTTTAAAAAAGTTGAATGAATGAATTGTATTGGCTGCTACTAAGAGGTTTTGAGTTCATCCATAGATGTTGAGGACAACACTGCCCCTGGAGTAGCTTTTGGGGAAAACATCCCTGGTGATGAATAGGAAAGGTAGTTTGTATCCCACCAAGGTCCTGCCTCTCTGCTCAGTCTTTCCAGAATTCTCTCCAGCAGTGATTCTATGATCCTATAGGGTTTAAAAATCAAATCCATATCCTTCAGCCACAGACGAGGGCTCAAGAGATTTCTGTTCACTAGAATTGCTAAGTCTTCTCCTGAATGATGGGCCCATATCTTTGTTGTACTCTTTCCTGTGTTTAATTATACAAGCATTCTCCTTTATTATGATCTCACAGAGTAGTTAGCCCGTGTTCGATAGGGAAACCCTTGAGTTTCCTGATCTCACATACACTTAAGTGTGTTGGGGCTTCCTTGTAAATGTTTTCTAAAGTTTTCTTTTCATCTAATTGTGGTACCTGTCTTGGGTGAGGATCCTTCAGATTCTTGTGCACCAGTGGTCACTGCTAGCCTCCCTCTTCCAGCTCACTTGAAAACATTTGAAACCGATCACAACCACTCAGTTTTGACTTGTATATCCCACATCCCAAAGGGCTTATATAAACACAATTTACTCTTTAAAATCTTAACATGAGATAGTCACTGTCAGTATTCTAAGTCTCAATCTAAAGATAAGTTAGTAATTAGTAGAATCAGAATTTATTGTTACATGAGGTAGCAAGACTATCAGGCACAACAATTTTTAGTTTGACCCTAGACATAGTGATGATTAACTAGAGATAAATTTAATTCCTACTTGTAATGACCAGTTCACCCTAGGATGCTGCCATACTTATTTTTTTCTGCTCTCTAGTTTCCCATAATAATTACCTTTCAGTTATATGTAGGATATATATTAAATAATAGAGTCAATAATTAGTACATATAATTTGGAAATAGGTGTTCATAAAATTATAAATAGTAAATAAAGTGATGAAAACCATCTCACCCTAACAAGTTTACATGCTGAAGAGGCTGCATATCAGTTTCTAAAGCTCATCACAGTGTCAATGTCCAAGTCAATGGTCCCTTTGCTCATGGTGGAAACACCATGAACTTTGGAGTCAGCACTTCTTGGGTGTGAAGCCAGACTCCATCACTTACATGCTGTGTGACTTACAAGCCCTCTGACTCTGTTTCCTCAACATTAAAAGGAGGAGAGGATGTCTGTGACTGTTATAATTGAAGAGCTGGCATATAAAGTCCCAAGCACAGAGGAATGCTCACTAAAGGTGAGAGCCCTACGTTGTGTGAACGAAGACACACTTATGGGTTTGATCTACCCATCAGTTATCTTTGTCTTCCCCTCCTTCCTCATGGACATGAGTGTCTATGTAAATCTTAGTCTTCTGTTTGAAAGAAAAGCCCACCAGCCCCTCATTATACACTGGCCACACAAGCATTTTTCTATTCCCTAGCCATGACCTTTGCTCTTGGTGGAACTTCTACCATGAGCAAAGGACTTCTACTTGACAGCCTTCACACTGCCATACCTCTGCAGGGATCCTCTTCTTCCAGATCACCCAAGTCCTGGCTCAGAGAGACCTTCACTGACGACACACTCTGAAGTCACTGCCCATCAACTCACCTATTTTATTTTCCTCATAACATTTTATTATCTGGAATTATTTATGGGTTCACTTTTTATTTTGTCTGTCTTCCTCCCCTCCCTGCATGAAATGGTAGATCCATGAGGACAGGAGTTTTGTCTACCTCGTTCCCTACTATGAACTAGAATAGTGCCTGCTCTTGGTACCTATGCAACAAGAACTTTAACAAGAGTATTTGTACACAGTGCAGCAGCATTAAATGGTGCACACTTCCTGGAGGGGAACTCGACAATACATATTAAAGGCCACAAGTACTGGCATCTGTTTGACCTCAGAATTTTTTATCCTTAGAATTTATTCCGTGGGCATAACTGAGGATGTTCTCAAAAAGTTTAAGTATGTTTATCATCTCTCACTCAGGCTACTGTCATAACATCCTGACATACATACAAACTTTCATCTCTCTATTCTCTTTTTTCATAGTTCAGCCAAGATTATCTCTTATTCCTTTTTTTGAAAAAAAAATCTTACTAAATTGATCGTGGTTAAAACTTAGTTTAATATACTGGAAAACAATAGTTTACTGTCCCAAACTAAGACAGGGCTACGAAACTCGAGTTTCATCTCCTTGCATTCATTGTGATGATTGATATATTGAACTTCTTTCTCCTGCCTTACTTTTTGACTTTATTGTATTTCACTTTTCTTTGTTTGTTTAATGAGTTTTTCTTTTTTGTTCTACTTGTTTAGGACTGAATGTTTTCTGTTTCTGTATGTTCAGGTTTACCTTGGAATTTTATCATGTGCATTTATACTAACAAAAGTCTATAGTTAAATAATAACCTAGCCACCTTCCTCCACAGGAAAAAAACAAAACAAAACAAAACAAAACAAAACAAAACAAAACAAAAATAGGTGCTGTAGGTTGAATGTTTATGTCTACCTAAAATTCATATGTTGAAACCTAATGCCCAGTGTGATGGTACTTGGTGGTGGGGCCTTTCAGGGGTAATTAAGTCATGAAGATGGAGCCCTCATGAATGGGATCAGTGCCCTAATAAAAGAGGCCCAGAGAGCTCCTTCACCTCTTCTGCCATGTACGGATGCATCAAACAGGTGCCTTCTATGAACCGAAGGGGACCCTCACCAGACACTGAATCCGCTGGTGCCTAGATCTTGCACTTCCAGCTTCCAGAACTATGAGAAATAAGTGTCTGTTGTTATAAGCCACCTGGTCTGTGGTCATCTATTGGAGACAGAGTTTCGGACTACATTGATTTTGATTACCCATCTCAAGACATACATATGCTTATTGTTTTGTGAATTTCTGCATTTTGTTTTTTAATCCAGAAATCAGTCATTATTATATTGTTACCTTAGTCAGATAATATTATTTGGATTTACCTACAGCTTCATCATTTCGTTTGTTCATTCCTACTTGGATCTCAGACCATCCTTGTGGCATCATGTTCCTTTTTCTTCAAGTATATTCTTTAGATTTTCCTTTATTTCCAGTCACTTTGTAGTATAATCTCTTGGTTTCTGTTATCTCTGACTGTCCTTATTTCATCCTTTTCATGAAAGGGTACTTGGCTGGGTACACATTTCTACATTGACTGTTATTTTCCCTCTACACTTTGAAGGTAATGTCTCACTGTCTCTGGATTTCATTGGTATAGTTGGGATGTTAGCTGTCATTTAAATTGATTCCCTTCTGTAGATCAATTCCCCTTTTTCTCTGGCTACATTTAAGATCTTCCCTTTGTATTTGATGTTCTGTAATTTTTATCTCAGAGCACTTAGACATGACTTTTAACTTTGAACTTTTATTTAACTTAGCATATTGTGCTTTGGGGTTTTTTTGTTCCATGTTTTATGTTGGTCCAGAAAATTTTACCATTACTTTCTTATAATTATTTATTTGCATTCATTTTTATATTCTTGAGATTCTGGTTAGATGTGTATCTTCCTTTTTCAATCAATTCATTTCTGTTAATGTATCTCATTTTCTCCATTTCTGTTCTGTTCCCATCTTACAGTAAGTTACCTTCTAGAATTCCTTGCTGGATATTTATTAGAGATGATGATGATGGAGGTGATTTTAATTTTCTTTTGTTTTCTGAATTATGTCTCATCCAGGGTTTGTTTTTTCATGTTTATTTATCATGGTCTTACTCATTTATGACATGAGCATTCCTTGAATATCTGATGGCCATTGGTTGTCCATTTATATTCAAGATCAAGTAATAGGAAGAGAAACTGGGAGCATCATGTAAGGGGTCAGGGTTTGTGGAATAGCCGTCTTTGCTCTGATGAGAGAGATCTGCACTTCAGAATCTGTTGTGATCTCTTGATTACTGATAGATCCATTTTGTTCACCATAGTGATGTATTTTCCCTTTTCCTTAGCCTATTATTCGTGTTTGAAGGAAACTTTGGGAGAGAAGAGGCAACATGAGTAGACTTATTCTGACACTTTGAATTAAAAGCTCAGTGTGAGGTTTTTTTTTTTAAAGAATAGTTTCATCATATTAGTCTCTTGCTTAAAGCATGCTAATTGCCAACAGAACAAAGACAAGCATCCTCACCTTGATTCCCCAAGGCTCTAAATAGCTTTCTCCCCAGATGAATTTGCAGCCTAATCTTAAGTCATGCTCCATCTTGATTGCAGTACTCTTTTTGCTTCCTTTAGTGTCTCAGGGATTTGCACACATCCTATTCTCTTTGTCTGAAAGACCTTTTTTTCCTCCTTCTGGCTTTCTCAATCCCTGACCCTAGAATTGATAAAATTATCCTTGTAAATAGCTCATAACATCAAACATCTTTTGTAACACTTATCAGAGATGTGATTTTACTTTTGTTTCCATGATCATTTGGTTAAATCTGCCTCATGTACAAATATGAGCATCGTAATAATTACATCTGACTGCTTACCATTTTATTCCCCAGTCTTCACTTACTGAATGAAAAAATGCATAAATGAATGGCAGGTGGGTAATAGTAGCAAAGGACCTTAGTGGTCCACCTCAGCCTGCTTTCTGAGGCTATTTAGAAGATCTGAGTTGAGCTCATTGAGTGATCATGGCAAGATGTTTCGTTAAATGCATCTCAGACTCATCTTGAGACACAAGTTAAGACTAAATAGTGATTAATGTGGCTTCCAGGGTAAAGATGCTTTACGTGTAAGGTTTTTAATGTAGTGTCACATATTTGGACTAATTTTATCCTCATAATTTTATGGGATATCCTGTTGCCTCATTATAATGCGCTAGAATTAGACTGACTCACGTCATTACAGGTAATGATTGTTTATTGTAAACTATCCACTTGGAGTGAGAACGCTAGGATCCTCAGTGATGTGACCAGGTATCAGGGAAGAAAAGGAACTGATATGCAGGTGGACCTTCTGGAAACTAGAACTGGAAGATGACTGAAGCTCCCCGACGGCTCTGGAGCGCACGTCATCCCGCCGAGCCCTCCTGTGCGGTTCACACACCTGCACCGTGGTTCCCGCTGTTCAGGTCACTCAATGTGGGTTCTGGGCACAGCTGCTTTTACCTGTGTGCCTCTGATCTCACTGCCCACTATGAAGCATGCATGTTCTTTCTCAGTATCACTTTGATGCTCTTCAACTCTATATTTTATATTAGAAACTCAGAAAGAGAAGACCGATCTAATGACAGCTCTCGCAGTAACCGAGTCCCAGGCTGAAGGTCCCTGGACAGTGCAGTATACAAAGAAGGTGCTCTGGGGGCCCTCTCCTGCCTGTGGGCAGTGTCCCAGCTGGCTCCTCTCCTGGGGTGTGTGTGTGTGGAGGGGCTCAGCCCAGTGTCAGCTTCCTGTGGGACCAATGGCTTCCTTCCTATTGGGGGTGCACCTGAACCCAGCTTCCAGTGGATCCCCCAGGCTCCGAGGTGCTGCATCCAACCTCCCCAAACAACTGCTGCAGACAGCTGGCATCTAAACCCACATGTCTTGGGCCCCAGTGGCCTGATTATTTCCTTGCATGCAAGATTGCGCTTATACTTGCCTTATAAGAAGGAAGAGCAGCAGGGTGGAGGGGACCTCCCTGGAATTCACAGCCACACCACATGTCCGTCATAGGGTCCTGACCCAGTGTGCCTTTCTATGGGGTCAGATTGAAGGTCAGGTGTCCTGTGCTTTCTCTTGCTAACCCTGGCTTGGAGATACTTTGCTTAATTGTTTTAGTTTTGGTGTAGTGAGTTGACATGTCCCCCAAATCCATTTTTACCTGGAACCTCAGGATATGTGACCTTATTTGAACATAGGGTCTTCAGATCCAGGAAGGATCTGGAGATGAAACCATCATGGATTTAGGATGGGCTCTAAATCTTGTACCTGTCATCCTTATGAGGGAAAGTAGAGGAAGATGTGGAACCAGAGACAGAGAGAGAGGAAGCCATGTGAAGATGGAGGCAGATAGTGGAGTGATGTATCTACAAGCCAAGGTAAACCGAGGATTGCTGGCAAATCCCAGAAGCCAGGAAGGACATGAAGCGTTTCCTTCCTCAGAGCCTTCAGAAATACCAGCCCTAACTATAGCCAAATTTCAGGCTGCTGGTCTCCAGACCACAAGAGAATAAATTGTTGTTTTAAGCCACCCAGTTGGTGGTCTTTTGTGACAGCAGCCATAGAAACGGGGTTCCCTAGAAGCAGAGCCTGAGAAGGGGATTCTTGTGCAAGGATTGAAGGGTTGATTGAGGAAGGGCCAAGTGAGGAGCTCGCTGAGTCAGGGATGGTTTCACCTGGAGACTGGACTCAACCTGACCTCACAGGAGAGCTCTGGACAGGCAGTGTCCTCCTGCAGGATGTATGCCACCTGTGAGGTGGCACCCTTTTGAACCCTGGGTTAGCCAGTGACTGACTGTGGGCTCCAGGGAGGGGTGGGGTGAGCTGGTTCTCATTTGGCAGAGAAGTCTCTGGGGTGAGGTGGGGGTGAGGTACAGCTGAAGAGCATGGGTGGCTGACACTCACAGCAGCTAGGAGAGGGGTACACCAGCTTGGAAAAGGGGCTCTGTGCTGGTCAACCACAGCTTCTACTGTGCCAGTCATCATAGCTTCTACTATGCCAGTAGTGGTTTCTTAATCCAAATCTGGTGAAGTTGTGGAATTTGTTATAGGTCCTGATATGTGATGAGTAGCAACCAATTTGCATGACAGGAAACACCCCCCCAATGGTACCATGTTGCCCAGCACATCAGATGCTCACCATTCTTCAGCTCTCTGCAGTTGGGGAGGGGAGTCACATGAACCAGAGAGGTACAGGGAATTTGGCTGAAGAGGCTCATAAACCAACAGAGGCCATTGGAGAGGGGTGGGCTCCTGCTGAGGGGAGGAACTAAGGCAGTGCCTGAAACTGGCTGAGCTCCATACAGAACCATGACAGCTGAAGGTACAGATGCAGGTCTGAAATACCTTAGCTGAGAGGAAGGAGATAGATGATAACCAGTGAATTGCTTTTTCATTCATTACTCACAAAACATTTAATAACAAAAACAAGGAATTGAATTTGTGTTGACACAATAGGACATAGTATCAATCCTTATTACAAAAATTCTATTATCAGTTCCTGTCCATCTTATTTTGTGGTTACCAGTGTCAACTGAAATAAAGTGCACAACCTGTAAGTTGAGACTTATGTTTTATCAGGCAGACTTTCTGAGGACTTGCGCCCAGGAGGCAGCCTCTCAGATCACTCTAAGAGACTATTCCACCAAGGCAAGGAAGAAGCTGGGATATGTAGGAGTTTTTGCAACAAAGATCAGTTAGTCGGAACATCAAAAGATTACTGTTAAAGAAAACCAGATATCGCAAGTTAAGGAATTTAGTGCTATGTATGGGAAGGTGCAAAACTCTGGGCTCATTGAAATCATTCCTTTGATGTGCACCTTATCTGCCTAGGGCCAGTATGCCTCTCTCTGGATGCACTGCCGGGGTGGCTGCAGAGGCCAGGCTGACTGCTTGTCTGCATTCTGAGTTTCCTCTGCTCACTGTTGGGGGTGGTGGTAGTAGCTCATGACATGATGGCCACAGTGTCCTTTGTTTACTGATAGGGCTGGCTATATATATATATATATATATATATACATATATATATATATATATATATATATATAAAATTGAGGTATAGTCAGTTTACAATATAACAATTTCTGGTGTACAGCACAATTCTTCAGTCATACATGAATATACATATATTCATTTTCATCTTCTTTTTCACCATAAGCTACTATAAGATACTGAATATATTTCCCTGTGCTATACAATATAAACTTGTTTATTTCAGATATACCAGTCAGTATCTGCAAATCCCCCAGTTTATCCATTCCCCACCCCTCTACCATCCCTTGGCAACCACAAGTCTGTATTCTGTGTCTGTGAGTCTGTTTCTGTTTTATATGTAAGTTCATTTGTCTTTTTTATTTTAGATTCCACATATGAGTGATCTCATATGGTATTTTTCTTTCTCTTTCTGGCTTACTTCACTTAGAATGACATTCTCCAGTAACATCCATGTTGCTGCAAATGGTATTATTTTATCTTTTTATGGCTGAGTAGTATTCCATTGTATAAATATACCGCATCATCTTTATCCAATCATCTGTCGATGGACGTTTAGTTTGTTTTCACGTCTTGGCTATTGTAAATAGTGCTGCTATGAACATTGGGGTGCAGGTGTCTTTTTGAATTAGAGTTCCCTCTGGATATATGCCCAGGAGTGGGATCGCTGGGTCATATGGTAAGTCTAGTTTTAGTCTTTTGAGGAATCTCTGTACTGTTTTCCACAATGGCTGCACCAAACTGCATTCCCACCAACAGCGTAGGCGGGTTCCCTTTTCTCCACACCCTCTCCAGCATTTGTCATTTGTGGACTTTTGAGTGATGGCCATTCTGACTGTTGTGAGGTGATATCCCATTGTAGTTTTGATTTGAATTTCTCTAATAATTAGTGATATTGAACATTTTTTCATGTGCCTATTGGTCATTCATATGTCTTCACTGGACAATTGCTTGTTTAGGTCTTCTGCCCATTTTTGGATTGGGTTGTTTTTTTTCTTAAGTCATATGAATTGTTTATATATTACGGAAATCAAACCTTTGTCAGTTTCATCTTTTGAAAATATTTTCTCACATTCCGTAGGTTGTCGTTTTATTTGCTTATGGTTTCCTTTGCTGTGCAAAAGCTTGTAAGTTTAATTAGGTCCTGTTTGTTTATTTTTGCTTTTATTTCTATTGCTTGGGTAGACTGTTCTAGGAGAACATTGCTGAGATGTATGTGAGATAATATTTTGCCTATATTTTCTTCTAGGAGGTTTATTGTATCTTGTCTTCTGTTTAAGTCTTTGATCCATTTCGAGTTTATTTTTGTGTATGGTGTAAGGGAGTGTTCTAACTTCATTGATTTACATACATGCTGCTGTCCAGTTTTCCCAGCACCGTTTGCTGAAGAGACTGTCTTTATTCCATGTTCTTGTTCTTGCCTCCTTTGTCAAGATTAATTGAAATATTTTTTTAGTCACACTAGCATGTGTAGCAAAAAATGAATATTTTTCATGACCTCTTTGCCATTAATGTGGTCACATTTTATGAAATAATAAAGAACATTCACATGAAGATGACATCATAAACTGCAGTCTCTGATTTTTTTCTCTCTCCATTACGTGCAACATATGCATTTTTCCTGGAAATAAAACAGGCATGTAAAATTAAATTACCTGGCTGCTTTAGGTTGTGTTCCCTGGTGTACCTACTTGGAATGTCTTTCCAAATCAGAAACAGTTTTTGAGGCTGTAACAATAGCATCACAAATCAAACAAATTGGTTTCAGAGTTTTACCCAAAGTAATTGAGAATAAAAATGTATTGTTCAGGGTTCCTTGTTATGTCTTCATACTTTCTTTAGCTTGTGCTTGATTTACTTAGTGGCGCAGTTCAAATGGAAATGAACCACACACTGAGGGACAGAGACAGCTGACTGAGAAAGTTATAGTGTAACTTCCATCAGCTATGGAAGCGCACCTGGCAGAAGTGGGGTCCAGGGGGCTCCCTGTCTCACCTGGTGTTGGTGCTGAGAGGTAACTTGTTCACAGTCCTGGTTGGGGAGCACGGCACACATCTTCAAGGAGCTCTGTTTTCAAAACTCCACCTCTCAGAAAAATTGCAAAAGGCATGCTATTCTTTGAGGTGACCTTCTCTCCCTTCCATTCCTGGGACTACCCTCTTCATCTAGTTCCATCTCAGTTCATTACGGCATCATGACAGTGGCTGAGGTCCTTGAGGGACACCCAGCCCAGCGCTTACTCAAAGAAGACCTGATAAAATGAGCCACCTTGTTCTTGGGCTGATGAAGGCTTCTTTCCTTACATAGCCCCTTTGTCCCTCCTGTATTGGGGACATCTTGAAGGCCAGTTTCCTCCTGTATCAGGTCTAAATGTCTTTATCCATTCACCCCGTTTACCTGGGAGTCTGCCGCCACCCAGTCTGGGAGCGATGTCCTGCCCCTCCCCATCCCTATGTAGCTTTATGTTTATTCCATTACCTTCCCTTCAAAGGCTGCTTTTTTTCCCCCTAAATCTTTCTGGGAGTTTCCAAAAACACTGCCCAGGTCCTCATATGCTCTCCAACCTGGCAACTTTTTACCTCTTTTATATTTTACACTGTACTTATGCCCCCAACATGCTTAACGTGCTTTAGCTGCTTCTTAGTAATTGTGAAAAACTTTCCTAATCGGGCGGCCCATATTTCAGGGTTTCAGGCCCTGTGCCTCTTCTTACCAGCTGTATGGCTTGGGCAACTCACCCAACGGTTCTGTGCCTGTTTTCTCATCTGGAAAGTCAGAGTAATAATAACATCTGCCTCCTGTGGGGCTGCTGTGAGAATTCAGTGAGTTCGTGCACACAGAAGATTTGGAGCAGCTTCTGGCCAGTTGCAGGTGGTGAATATCAGCTGCATCCTCGATCTGTCTGAGAAGATGCAGAGAGTGTCCCGCCCTGAAGTGACTGATGATATCACACTGAGTTGATGGAGAAAACTCAAATTTTAACAACTTCTTATGGGCGTGTTTCAAAACTGGTGCAAGACCATCCTGTATTCCAGGGTCCTAAACCTGGAAGAGGTGCTTGTGCATGAATTTACTGATCTCTTGGGCACTGGAGCTGTGAGTCCCAGCATACTGCCAATAGAGAAAAGAGATGGCTAACTTTGGTTTTCAGATTTCCATAAATATGAGGAGACTTTGAAAAATAGAGGGTAAAGAATGTTTCTTCTTGTCTTGGGGGATAACGAAGACCAGTTATGTAACAGTTTTATTTTTAGGAAGGTAATGGGTATAATGTAGAGGATGTTCCTTGGTTTCACTTGGGGAGGAGTTCTGTGTGTCTAAACACAAGATGCCCTGGCAAAGCTGCAAAACCATCTCTCCTGGGTGACTGCAGTGGGGCCAGCCTGGGGAGGTCCCTGCAGGGTTCTCTCTGTGAGAGGGCAGTGCTGAGCATCCTCACCTGCTGTGCTCCGGGGCGATGCTAGGGGAAGGGGCATCTGGTGCTGCTCGTGGCCATTCAGAGCCTTGGAGGAGACTGCAGACAGGAGCTTCTAGAGACCACCCTCTAGAGACGGGTCTAAGTTTTCAGCCCTAAAACGCTTAACCCTGGTGTTGCAGGAGGTCTCTCACTGCTGTATTTAATGTCAGTGAAACAACCTCTGATAACGTCCTCCTTTCAGATATGTTCAGCCACATCCCACAGAGACCTCCACCTCCCTTTCCGAAGAAAAAGCAATTTTTCTCGTTCTCCACAAGCTCCTCTGTACCCCTAGGTCATGCCCAAGGTTCAGGGCTCAACTTCAGTTCCTAGTAACTGCTGGCTTCACTCTGATAATCAGCGGCACGTTCCTTGGGAAGCTTTTACCTTGAAACACTTTTAGATCTGGTGATTGAAATGCGTGGGTGCTGCAGCAGCAGATGGATTTCTAAATTTACCAGGGAAAGACCTTCACTTGATGTTAGCTGAACCTTGTAAACACCAGGAAGTGGAAATTTGTATGATGAGAATACACTCAGATCAGATATAGTCACTAAGCCCCAGATACTGGCTGGTCGCTAGTCTTGTCCTCACCGGTTATGCCCTGGAGGAATTGCCTGGAGACAGGGAGAGAAGGATCAGATCCTGCTGGTGAAAGACATGATGGATGTAATGGTGGTGAGCATTAGATTAGACGATGCCCATAAAATCACTCGGAAATTTGCATAAAAATGCAGGACAAATATATGTTATGATGCTGTGCACAGAAGGATCATGCTGCAGCCCCCACAGGGAGTGTCCTGGTAAAATAATGGGCCATGGGGATGGGTCCCCTTTGTGGCCTCCGGCTGTAACCTGGGTGAGAGTTGCTGCCCAGCTTGACTTTGTTTCCTTTAGTGAAGTCACAGCCTGTGTGTTAAAAGCCTGGATGAATTTCTAACATGATTTTAATGTTTGCCATTATTAGTCAACATTGGAGTGTTTTGTAAGTAGTTTTCCTCTTCATCACACTCTTTGCTTGTTTGTTTGTTTGTTTTAGCACCTTTATTTTGGTATGGTTCCTGTACAGTAAACTACACATATTTCAGATGTATAATTTGATGAATTTTGATAGATACATACAGCCATGAAACCACCACCACAATCAAGATAGCTAACATTTCCATCACTCCCCAAGAGGTGCAAATTTTGAATTCCCAATTTATCCACTCTTTATTCTTTATGTTTTCTCTTTTTGTCCCTGTCACCAAACCTTTGCATATGTAGGGAAAATAAAATGTGATAAATCTCTTAGTGAAAACACACAGAGGGAGAGAGAGAGGTTGCGAGGGAAGAGGAGGGGCAGGGGAAAGAGAAGGGAGAACGTGCCAAGCAAAGTACCAAGGATCATAATTGGCAAACTGGCGATAGCGAGTGACTGTGGGTTCTATCACTCAAAAGATCCCAGATGTCACATGGGACCTCCATCCGTGGAACTGGCAGTTCTTCCCGCCAATTAGCTGGGATGCCCAGGACCAAATATTAGCAAGAATTAATCATTTGTGTCTGGAATTCAATCGGGAGCCATTGTGAGATTTCCAATCCTGAGGTCAGTCGCTGTTCTGAGTGTCAGCTATAGCATCAGCTATAAAGGTGTATTTGTTTTCCCAAGCGTAAATAGGGCACATCTTCTTTGCATTTTTTCCTCCCATCCTAGCTGCAGAAGCTTATTTATATATGTCATCCTTTAGGTCAGCTGTCTCAGGCTGAAAAAGAAAGCAGGCATCAGGTGAAACAGAACTGTGGAGAGGGTGTCAGGCTGGTGGGCTGGTGGGTGGGGAGCACTGGTAACCCAAGTCCAGCAGCTGCTCATTGTCCAGTACCTGCTTTGTGCTTTGCTCCAGGGGACCTGGACCTTGAGTTACTGGCAGGATTGTCAGTGCCCTAGTTTTTGCCCTGTTCTATTCACATGTCCGGTTCTATGCCCCGCATCTCAGGCTGAATGGTTATTGTATGAGATACACCTGAGGCTGAAGGCAGCTGCAGTTCTTCATTTGTGCCAATAGAAACAGGAATGTGTGTTGCTTTTCTCAGAGTAAAGTTCTTTAAAATTTTATCTTTTATTTTTCTGAACTCACCCCTTGCACTAGGCTGCTACCACGCTTTTTTGTTGACAGTGAAGCATCTTTGTGAATTATTTTCCTTTCTCTTTCCCTCTCCAGTGCTCTCCCTGCCCATCAGCCTTGCATATCCCCAGTTGAATATCTTTCCTTTTAAAACAGGGAGCAGAAGAATTAAGAAGGTTTTAGTGTTGTTATTTTTAAAAATTAGCGATGGTGATCAAAACTTGGAAATTGTCATTTCAGGAAGGCTTTCAAGGCTGTGTTTCTCTCCATTTGAAGTCTCACCAGCAATAATTTTTCTTGCAACAAAAATCATATGGGAAAAGAATCTGAAATGACCTACTTTATAAATGATATCAAGCCTTAATGATATTTAGTATTATTACATAGTCTCTCAATGTTTTACTTTATTATCTGTCATCTTCCATTAGGTTTAAGAATGTCATATATCAGATGTTCTGTTCTGACGTATTTAGTTCTTTGATATACAATCCATGTATACCGAATATATATACAATTAGGAGGGCATATTTTATATTTTTTTATATTTGGGGCAAATGAGGAGAATTTCACCTTACTTTGCAATTTGGTCCTAACAGTTCATTATTTTTAATAAGTAGCAATCTTACCAGTAGCACTTTCCCACTGTAGATTTAATTAGTCTTTTCCCCCCTCCCTTTCGCTAGTTGACAGAGCTGAGAGGAGGGAAACGGCGGCAATTTGAAACCTTGTTAGAAATTTATGAAGTGCTAAAATGCTTTATTCCCAGAGGCTGGCTTGCCAGCTGTCACCGGAATGCACTCACTTTCTGCCTCCCCACGGGCCTGGGAAGCAGGGTGGAAGTGGGCTGCCATTCGCCCCTACACGGGGTTGCCTGAATGATGCGCTCCATGATTAGACTGGGTAGAGGGAAGCTAATTGCTTTCCCCACAATTGACCAGGAAGAAATTCTCCACAACTGGTGTGTAAGATGAGAAGTGAGGGGCATCCAGAGATGTAGATCCTTCCCTGGCTTTAATAGACACACTGGCAGCGCAGGAAGAGGGGTCAGCTTTGGGCGTGGACATCAAAACAAATCAGCACCTGTCTTATTGCTGACCTTCAGCAGAGACTTAGCCTATTTCTAGCAAGATGACACTGAACTGATTTCTTCTGGAGAAAATGCCTTCTTGAACATCTTACAAGACTTCAGGGATGGTCTTGTGAAGGGGCCATATCCTACCCGCGAAGACTTGATACCCCCAAGTCCTTTAGCCCACCACTTCTTCAGTGCCTCAGTGTTTTTTCCTCAGGGGACACATTTTTGGCTGTTGTTCTTAACTGGGGTTATCACTTGTGGCCACAGGCACCCTGGAGAATAAACAACACATATAAAGGTGTGGATGGCCCGCACAGAGCTCTAGGCTTGAGGGGAGAGTTACATCTGATGCCAGACATGTGGTGGAGACCACACAGGAGGTCCCGCAGAGGCAGCAGGAGGACCAGGAGGGCTACCAGGGACCAGAGAGGCCTGGCAGCTCCTTCGAAGTTTGCCTCCAGGCTGGCCTTGCTCTGTGCAGGGAGAAGTCCGCAGTCCCCAGAGGTAGCATCCTCTGCTCGTGCCAGACCATCTCTCTGGGAGAGGGGCAGGCGCCCTGGGCCACAAGAAATGATGTCCTAAGCTCTGCCGCCACCACCCACCTCCTCTGCCTCTCCAAACTAACAATTAGTGTAAAATATTTCTGGTGGCACAGAACTTTCTGACAAATCAGTTTTTAAAAAAAATCTTACTTTCAGCATACCAGGACACTCTCTAATTAGGAGCTTTAGTATGTGCGTTCATTTACTGGGGCTGTTGTAACAAGCACCACAATCTGGGTGACTTAAAACAGTAGACATTCAAGGTGTTGGATCCTTCTGGGGACTGTGTAAAAAAGTAAATTCCATGCTTCCTTGACCTGCAGGCTTTCTCCCTGTGTGTGTGTCTGTGTCCAAGTTTCCCCTTTTTATAAGGACAGAGACATAATGGATTAGAGCCCACCCCAGTGACCTCATTTTACCTTGATAGCTTCTATAAAGATCATATCTTTAAATAAAGTGACATTCCGAGCTAATGGGGATTATGATTTCAATATCTGAATTTTGAAGGGACACTATTCAGTCCACACATTGTCCATTCATTTACCCAAGAACTACATATCAAATGGCCATCAAGGACCAAGGTCCTGTGAGATGCAAAACTTTAGAAGATATGGCTCCTGCCCTGTGAGTCCGCAGGGTCTTTTACGGGTCATGGCACATATGGGCACTGTGGAAGCCCCCACAAAGTCCATATCTGAATCCTGGAGCCTATCAATATGCTGCCTTACGTGACAGTGAGGACTTTGCAGATGGGATTAAATTAAGGAGCTTGAGTGGGGAGATTATCTAGGTGGGCCCAAGGTAATCACAAGGGTTCTTGTAAGAGAAAAGCAGGAGGGAGGGAGGGAGGAAGAGAGAGAAAGAGAAAAGAGAGAGAAAGAGAAAGAGAGAGAGAGAGAAGATGGAAGAAAGGGCCACAAGCCAAGGACTACAGGCAGTCTCTAGGAGCAAAGACAAGGAAACAGTTTCTCCTCTACAGCCTTTAGAAGGAGCATAGCTGTGTCCACCCATCTGATCTTCTAACCTAGAACTATAAGCTAATAAATCTGTTATTTAAAGCCACTAAGTATGTGGTGATTTGTTACAGCACCAAATAGGAAACTAATGCAGGTTCCGAGCTGGTGGGCTTGGGTTTAGCAAAGCTGCACAGTGTAATGGATGATAAAAACCATTACCTGGAAAGAGTATGGATGAAGCCTAAGGCTTGACTTACAGTCACTCACTAACCATTTTCAAGGTTCCATTCAATTCAGATACCAGACCAGCTGGTTCCATAGGGAGTTGGCAGGTTACAGATAGGAGGGAGTCAATGAAGCCTGGAAGGTGGAAATTCAGCAGTGATTCCTGTATCACACGAGGGAAAGAAGAGAAGAAGAGGTGAATACCAAGCTGTGGTCCAGGAATCTTGAGATTTAAAGTAAGGCCTCCCATCCCTTTTGAAGCACAGTCCAAAGCTCCACAATTTCTCTCTCTCTCTCTTTTATATGTACACACACGCAGTCACTGGGGGTGCGTGATTGAGTTGACTCTCAGCAACGTGTCTTGGGGAACCCTTTTCTAGTTAAGCTGGAGCCCCAGCTGAGAATTAAGGGATGGGAGGGCAGTTTGGCAGTCAGGCACTACAGGCTTAGATGCAGAAGGGCACCAGTGTAGGCACAGTTGGTGCACTGTTCCCCAGAGACCCTGTGTGGGAGTCATGTGTGACTTCAGGAACAGAGGACAGCCAGGTAAGGCACTGGGCCAGCAGGACGGAGGGGGTCATAGAGAATCTGTGCAGCAGAATGTCACAGCTGTGGTGACCTCCCTGGCTTTTGTCTGCCCAGCTGGGGCAAAGCAGTGATGCTGCTGGTGGCTTTGAGTGTCTCTTAAGTAGCGATTTTAAACTGGTGAGTGGCCTGCAGCCAGGCCTCCATGGTCTGGTGGAAAGAGCATTGTCTCGGGGACAAGGCTGGCTGGAAGGCAACCTAAATTCTGTTGTATATTATCCGTGGATTTTTGTGCAAGTTACAGTGCCTCTCTCAGCCTTGGTTTCCTTATCTTAAAAAAAATGGGAATCATCTTGTAATACTGGATGCAGGATTGAGGTAAGGACCAATGAAATCAGTGGATGTAGAAGTATCATTTGCAGTGCCTGACTCTAAGTGGGTTCAAAAAGGTGAATGCTGCCTCTCACCACCTCCCTTTGTTTAGGTGTTGAGGGTGAGGGCTGGATTTCAGTCTGGGACTGTAAATTCTGAGACAGAGGGTGGGAGAGAGGAGAGGTGGTGCCGAAAGCAGAGGCACCAGCCCATGCTATGTACTGACTGCCACTAGGAAGTTGTCTCAGAGATAGGGGCAGGGCGTGAGCAAACTGTGACCACTCATGGTTGAGTCAGAGTCAACTGGTTCTCAGGCTCGTAGAGCAAGTACTCTGGGGTCCACCAGCCCCAACAACCAATCCAGCAATTGAGAATAGGATCGAATCTGTGCTGAAGGCAGCATAGAAGGGTCTTAGCAGCACAGTTCTCCATTTACGGGAATATTAATCTACGGAACACACCCTTGATGTTCCTCAACTAGAAGAGGAAGAGTGAGACAGGTTGGCCAGCAGGCTGCTCTCAGTAATGTGAGCATTAATCAGTGATTGGAATGGCATGTAGGAGACACACACACTTGACGGGTTGTTCAGGTGGTTATCCAGTCTTCAGCAAGGTGTAAAGCCAACCCACAGAGACTCCAGAGTAGCATGAGGAACCCAGAGTAGAGTTGGCTGTGAGGCTGCTGTGATGTTGGAAGAATTAGGGGACAGTAGGGGGGGTCTTGATTGATGGGATTTTGGGGAGCAGTAGGAGGTGAGATGTGATGCACAGGATGGAATTAGAGTATGAGATAGTTGGAAGGACCGAGGAGTGTGGAACTGAGTCTGTAGTCCACCTTGGCAGTTAGCTCTCATTCCAGGGAGACTCAACACCCAGAAAGTGGGATGGGCCAAAAGGCAAAGACTTGTGCTGGGAAAGAGCTGTTGTGATTTCTTCTGCTTGTCTCTCTCCTTACCTTTCCCTGCCCCCTTCTCTCTCCCACATGGTTCTGTCCTCTACCTCACACCCCAACACTCCTTTCAGGCAGACTTCTGTGATATAGATCCCTCTGCTGCAAGGAATGTCACAAATGCATCTGAGTTCTTTGCTTGGGGGTAACTTATTAGCTAGGATAAGTGTTTGGGTTCAGGCCATATGAAGAGCTACAGATCAGGTGTCTGCCTTAATACCACCCACTAGGGTGGACGAGAGTGTCTTAACCAGGTCCTCTGAAGAAGCCCGTTTCTCCTGAATTTCTGCCAGGCATGTCTTGGCTGGAAGAAAGACAAAATCTCTTGGGATGTCAAGGCTCGTTTAGGATCTGGGTTAACACCTTGCTGTCCCAGGGTGACAGGATGACTCTACTTAGTCGTCAACCAAGCAAGCAGCTGACTGCTAAGCCAGAGTTGGCCCCAAAGAAGAACAGGTGTAACCCAAATGATGCCTTCAGTTTTATGCTAGAAGTTACTGCACCTCCTATCTTTGTATCTCAGTTTTGGTTTCTTATTTTGTGATCTTTCTTTCTTCCTCAGGTTCTTTTTCTTTATCTCCCAGAATATATATGTATTAATTCCCTAGGCTGCTGTAACAACGTACCACAAATTGAATGGCTTAAGACAAGAAAAATGGATTGTCTTACAGTTCTGGAGGCCAGAAGTCTGAAATTGAGGTGTTGGCAGAGTTAGTTCCTTCTGGAGGCTCTAAGGGGGTATCTGTTCCAGGCTTCAATCCCAGATTCTAGTGGTTGCCAGCAACCCTCCGTTTGTGGCTGTGTCACTCCAGTCTCTGCCTCTGTCATCAACATACTGTTCTCCTGGTATGTCTGTCTCTGCATCTCTGGATCTTTGATTATATCTGCATAGACCCTATTTCCAAATAAAGTCACTTTCATAGGATTATCCCTTGAGCATACCTTTCTGGGAGACACAGTCCTGCTCACTGTACTATGTATACTGGATCCTCCACCCAAAACAATGCCAGATGTATAGGGAGTGCTTGACCAAGTCTTGGTGAAGGAGTCAATGAGAAAACCTGGCATTAGAAAGCAAAAGTCAGGGAGCATTGCAGATCATTCTCAAAGCACCTGGTCAGACCAAGGGCTTCTGTTGGGACTGCTGAGCCTCTACTTGTGTTTCTTATCTCCCCGTGAGCTGGCCTAGCTTGTCTGCAGGAGGTTCATCCCATGTCTCCAGTGAGTCCCAACGCACAAGTTCTTTTCAGATCTCTGCTTGAATCACATTTGTCAAATTCCATTGGTTAAAGCAAGTCACATGGCCAAGCCCAGATTCAAGAATTTGAGAAGTAGAATCACCTCTTCAAGGGAGGAGCTGCAGCCACATTGCAAAGGACACACACAGAGGGACTAAAAAATTAATTGCAGCCATTTTCCACAGATAATAGCATGTGAGTGACATGATCTCTTGTATATGTGATATAGGAAAATGGGTATATATTACCACTTGTTTGGTAACTTTCTTTGCAGAGCTGTAGAATATTCTAGAAATTAATTGCTTAGGCTTGTGAGCTACATGGCCTGGGTTGTGATTCCAGCTTCATGACATGCAAACTGTATGATCTTTGACCAACCTTCCTGTGCCTTGGTTTCCTCATCTGTAAAATGGGAACGAAAATACCTCCTTCCTAGGGATGGAGTGAGTTAAGGTACAAAAGCATTTAGCACAGTACTTAGTGCATTGCAGCTACTAAATAAATGCTACCTGTTTTAATGAGTATCTTGTCTTGCTCTTGAAGTCACACGTCTGCTAATGTGTGTACAGTGTGTGTTCTTGCCTCCTTTGTCGTAGATTAATTGACCATAAGTGCATGGGGTTTATTTCTGAGCTCTGTCCTGTTCATAAACTTAAAATGGATTAAAGACCTAAATGTAAGACTGCATACTATAAAACTCCTAGAGGAAAGCATGGGCAGAACACTCTTTGACATGAATCACAGCAATATCTTCTGGGATCCATCTCCCAAAGTAAAGGAAATAAAGCAAAAAGAAACAAATGGGACCTAATTAAACTTAAAAGCTTTTACACAGCAAAGGAAACCACTGACGAAACAAAATGACAACTGACAGGGAGAGAATATTTGCAGATGATATGTCTAATAAGGGATTAATATCCAACATAAATAGACAGCTGACCCAGCTCAACATCAAAAGAACAAACAGCCCAGTTAAAAATGGGCAGGGCATACCCTGCTCTGCCTTATCACCCATCCCACCATTCCCATCCTGCTGTGACCTCTCAGGGGAGGGAGATCCCTCTCATTTCAGCCTCCTGTCAGCCTGTACAGAGTTTCTGTTATCTCCAAACACCCCTCCCCTCAGAGTTAAGACCTCCCTCAGGAACCTGGGCAACACCTTCCCCTCAGTCTCACCCGCACCGAGTCCCTGCTGTGTTACCCTCCTCTCCTCCACGCTGCAGGAGCTCTGTTCCGAGTCCTACCCTCAGTGTCCCCAACACCGTGTCTTATAGCCACAGTCCATCACTACATCTCCAAGTGTGTTTGCCCTTGATACAGCACAAGGATTTGGGGATTTAGAAAATTCTCTTCCCTCTCAATCACCCCATAAAGCCTTGCTTTCTTTTATCACTGACTCAAGAAACAAAATCAGAGACTCAGAGCTGAGTCATGACCCCTCATTCTAGAAGTATCTGTCTTCTCTGACCTACTGGCTGCTGTCTACTTGGTGTGAGAAGGAGCCGAAGGACACTGAGGAAGTGACAATGCCTGGTTTTGGAGCAGATGCTGGGGTGACTGCCCAGACCCCTCAGTGCATAGCGTTCCCGGCAGCAGCTGCTGCCATGGCGGCTGGGCTGCGCTGTGCTGGGCCTGAGGGCTTCCCCTGGGAGAAGGCCCCTCCCCTTGGGAACTGACTGCTGGGGGCAGCCCCCTAGCGGTGACTGCTGGGACTTGGTGATACCTGCCTGGGCCTCACAGGTGGGCTCACTGAGGTGCACCTCTACTTTGGCTCTCAGGGGGCCCCACAGATTAAGCTATAGCTGCGCATGGTGGTGACGTGCCTGGTAACTCAGCCTTCATGGGCCATCCTCCCTCTCCTGTCTCACTTTCCCTCTGGATTTCCTAAAAACAACTCCCAAATAGACAACTTTCACTTGTGTCCCTGTCACAGGACCTTTTGAGGGAGTCAAGAGGGAAACAGATTTGATGTGTCAGAAGTATCCCTCCCATTGCAGATGTTTTAGGGGAAGTCCCTGTTAGCTCAGTGGGCGGTGCCTTGCAGAAGTGGCAGAGGGGAGGCTGCTGTGGTCCTGCTGGAGGGTCTTTTGCCTGTAGGCTGTGGGGTGCAATCAGGAGGGCAGGTTAATGGCAAGGTCAGCAGAAGGCTGGAGCCTGGGTCCCAGATGTCTGGGGAAGGTGATGGGGAAGATGTTGGTGCCTCCAACTGAGCTGAGCATGAGAGGAGCAGGCCTGATGATGAGGAAGACTTGGCTACACTCTTCCTTCCCATGTTGTCACTGCCATGGTCACAGATTCCCTAAGAAAAGAAGGAAATGTCAAGCACTCGCACAACCCTATTCGGTTTACAGATGGAATGTTTGAAGTGCAAGGAGGCTCAGTGGCAAACTCACTGTCCCAAAGCTCCCAAGTGCAAAACCAGAAATATGAATGGGGACCAGGCCGGCTCTGCTCCAAGGGCAGTGCTGATGTCTGTTTATCTTAATTCTTCCTACAGAGCTTCATTTTTAAACTTTTTTACTTCTTGACTCTTCAGTTGTCCTCTGCATGCATATTAGGTGTGTGTCCCCATTAGGCTGACCTAAAGTGTAATTTCTACAATAGAAAAGGGAGTTAAGTAGGGCATTTGAGATGACTGTACTCATCTTAAGGTTATTTAAAAGCAATTACTACCATTAGATGGAAGTGCTACCTCAGGCTACTGATAGTAATGTGCACCTAACAATCCAATTAGTTTGTAAGTGGATTAGTTTATTTCTTGACCAATGCATGTGCTTTAAATTCAGTATAATATACGTCTAAAGAGTGTCACTAGTTTCTGTTTATACTTTGTATAAATGTGTTGTTTCATCTTTAAGTGGAGAATTTACTCATCCCCTTCCCCCACGGAAGGTTACTTCATTTGTATTTTTGCTTTCCAAACTATAACTCATGTCTTTTTTTAGTTCCATAATCCTTATTAAATCATTTTAATCCCTGTTTGTAGTTTTAAGGATTTCTATCTGATTTATCTTCAGTATCCATTAAGGTGCAATCCCAAGTGAAGGTGATTCCATAACATCAGGCCACATGCCAGCCCAGCCCTGTCTAAGCAACTTTCTGTGATGATGGAAATGCTCTAGAACACTAAGCCATTTAGTGGCTGGTAGCCACTAGGCAATGTGACTGTTGAGCATTTGAAATGTGGTTAGAGTGACTAAAGAATGGAATTACTCATTTTATTTGATTTTGATGAATTTGAGTTCAACAGTCACACGTGGCTGGTGGCTGCCATATTGGATGGCGTGGCTCCAGAGGATAGTGAACTTCAGCTGAACCATGGAAGTTTTTGACCAGTCCAAGGCTCCTTGTAGTCCAGAGATACAGATCTGAGTGTCACCACATTGGACTCACCAGGTACCACCAGATTCTCCCTGGAGTGAGATCATTTTCTGGTATCTAAGGGACCAAGGAAAACCTCCTGATAACACTAAACTGGATGGATTCTTGTAGATACTCTCCCCCAAATACACGGTGATTAAAACAATTTATTCATCAAGCATGTGCCATGTAGCAGGAACACAGCAGAGAGTAGGCTGGCTTCCCAAAGGCCTGGGATTTAAGAGAAGGACGCAAAACGCACGTTTACCTGAGCGTTGCCACGTAGTGAAGGCTGAAGGGCTGATTGTACATTTTCGGGTGTAGGATATCTGACAAGGTGGTAGAAACGTTGGGCCATATTTTATCTTGTTGTTTGACATCATTACTTCATTCATTCATTTGACAAATATTTATTGAATGTCTATTATACAGTAGTTGCTGGGGATGTGCTAAGGAGCCCAGCAGACTTCCTTCCTTTCTTTTCTCCTCTGTTTATTTACTAATCTATCTGCCTTTCTTTCTGTCTGTATATCTTTCCGTTTGTCTGTCTGTCTGTCTATCTATCTAATTTGTTTATTTCCCTGAGCTTTATTCACAGGGCTTAATTTAAACATTTGCATTCTTATCCAGTGTTACACAAATTTTTTTAAATAACTGCGTGTTTTCTCACTTACTGCCTGAGATCTTCTTGGTGTTCATGCCAAATTGTCAGATGTCAGTGGAGTCACAGGTACTTTTCCCAAAGAACATTTAATGGAGTTTTTCACTGCGGGAGCCCGTGGGGACCCGTGTATGTACGTGTGTGTGGTGTGTGTGTGTGCGTGTGGTGTGTGGGGCAAGTGGGTTGGGGAGGGGAGCTGCTCTCGGGCTTCTGAGAAGAGGAGGGGGTGCAGAAAGGAAGCCCCCACTTTTGACAAAGTCTTTGGGAATCCATTCTCCATTCTTGGTGTAAACCCTCATGCTGCTAAGTAAAATCCTGTAGTTTGTGTAATTCATCAGCAGTTACTTACTTCATTGTTCCCATATACAAAGTGCTGTCGGGGGTACAGAATCAGAGAGAACTTTCACCTTCTTCTTGCCTCAACTGTTCGTGGAGGCCAGTCTCTTGGGGTGAGCTCTGCCGCCTGTTTGGGCTGTGGAGCCAGGAGTGAGTGAACTGATGCTGCTGCACAAGGAGGCGGGACAGAGCCTGTGTCAGTGCGATGAGCCCGTGCTGAGTATGGGTCACAGATGCCGGGTTCCAAAGGAATGATCTGGTCTGTTGTGCTCTAAGTTATTTTTCTTGTCTTTTTGAAATGCAACTTAAAAATTGACTACACTGACAAATTACAAGCATGTGTACTGCTGAAGTTAAGAAACAGAAGGGTGTCCTTGGAAAGCCCCCTGTGTGCTCCTCTCCAAGCGCCCCCCTCCCAGAGGGGACCTCACTCCCAAACCTGATATTAGTTAATCCTGGCTTTTCTTTGTAGTTGTGCTGCATATGTTTGTAGCCCTAAGTAAAGTCTTGCTAAGATGTACATGCTCTTGAACTTTATATAATTAGCTTCACAGAGAGGTGTTCTTCTGGGACTGGCTTTGTTCTCAACATTATTGCTTTGAGATTTATCCATTCAACAAATACTTATTTGTGCAATTATAGCGCACATTGATTCTAGGTCTGAAGATAGAGAGTGAACAACACAGGCGACCCCATATCCTAAGGCAGCTTCATTCTAGTGAATGACAGGGTAGCGGCAATAAATGTGATGAATAGAACATGGACCCATTAGGTTGTAACAGGTGAAAGGGGACACTGAAACAGTGAAGAAGAGTAATATTAGGGGGATGAGGGGTTTCTGATGGGGGGCTAAGAAGGGGACATTTTACAAGGGAGACATCCAGATGGCCAACAGGCACATGAAAAGATGCTCAGTGTCACTAATAGAGAAACATAAATCAAAACTACAATGAGGTATGACTTCACACCAGTGAGAACGGCCATCATTTAAAAGTCTACAAATAATAAATGTTGGAGAGAGTGTGGAGAAAAGGAAGCCCTCTTAGGCTATGGTGCCTTTGAGCAGCCACTATGGAGGACAGTGTGGAGATTCCTCAAAAACCTAAAAATAGATTTACCATACGATCCAGCAATCCCACTCTTGGGCATATATTTGTAGGAAACTATAACTTGGAAAGATGCATGCACTCCAGTGTTCATAGCAGCACTATTTACAGTAGCCAAGACATGGAAGCAACTTAAGTGTCCATCAACAGATGACTGGATAAAGAAATAGTGGTATATGTACACAATGGAATATTACTCAGCCACAAAAAATAGAATAATGTCATTTGTAGCAACATGGATGGACTTAGAGATTATAGTATTAAGTGAAATAAGCCAAAGACAAATATCATATGATATCTCACATGTGCAATCTAAAAAAATGACATAAATGAACTTATGTATAAACCAGAAATAGACTCACAGACATAGAAAACAAACTATGGTTACCAAAGGGGAAAAGGGTGGCAGGGTGGGATAAATTGGGAGTTTGGGATTTGCAGATACACAGTACTATATATAAAATAGATAACAAAAACCTGTGTAACACAGGAAACTGTATTCAATATCTTGTAATAACCTATAATGGAAAAGAATCTAAAAAAGAATATATATATATATATATATATATATATATATATATATATATATATATATATATATATCTGAATCACTTTGCTATACTCCAGAAACTAACATAACATTGTAAATCAACTATGCTTCAATAAAAAAGAAGGGGATATTTAAGTGAAAACCTGGGGAAGGTGAGGGAGAGAGTCGTGGAGATGTCAGGGGAAGAACTTTCCTGGCAGAGGAAACAGCGAGCGCCAAAGCCCTGCAGCAGCCTTGTGTCCAGTGTGTTTCAAGGACTGTTGGGGAGGCTGTGGTGGAGGGGGGTGCAGGAGGAGGAGGTGAGGGCAGAGAGAAGTGGGGGATGGAAGGCTCTGGAGGTGTTTGAGCAGAGTGACATTCATCACACAACTAGAGTCCTAACCAGATTTCTCTATCTAGTGCATGGAGCCAGTCACTGCAGGCGTGTTAAGGAGAGAGAGTATGCACCTGGTAAAAGGTGTCATGTTTCAGGTTGAACGTTAGGATTTTCTGATGAGTCGGATTTACGGTGGCAGAGGAAGGACAATTACTTTCTGAGTCTAATTCTAATTTCTGTAGGCTGAGCAATAAGCTGGCTGAAGTGCCACTTATGGAGTGGGGAAAACCAAGAGAGGAGAGGTTAGAGAGCACGGAGGGAGAGGCCAGGGCTCATGTAGGAGCCAGCTCTATTTGTGTAGCAAATTCAACATCCTAGTTGAGATGGGAAGATACAGGTGGGCATAGAAGTTTGGAGTTCAGATAAGAGATCTGGGCTAGGAATAGAAATGCAGGAGATGCCAGCCTAGAGCTACTATTAAAAACCTTCAGAATGGGTGAGCATCAAGGCGGTGAGTACAAATAGGAAAAAGGTCCAAGACTGGATGCTGAGACACTTCAAAACTCAGGAAACGAGAGGGAGTCTGCAAAGGAGACTGAGAAGAAGCAGAGAGAAGCTTCCCACCAGAGGGAAACCAGGCATGATCAGTCAGTGTCCCTGCTGTGGTGACATGTGGGTCGCTGGTGATGTCTGTAAGAGCAGTTTTGATGGAGCGATGGGGACAAAACCTGCTTAGGATGCAGGAATGGGAAGCTGAAGGGGAGATGCAGCCCAGGAAGGATTTGCAAGAGAGAGCACAATGAGAGAAATAACCTTCTAGGGATTTAGGTGCTGCTGGGAATGATCCCGTAGAGAAAGGAAATTTGATGATTTAAAGGAGAAAAGGAAATTTTTAATTGTGTAAAATGCCTACTGATGCCTAAGCCCATTTGTTACTGAATTGTTTGTTTTCCTCGCTCTCTCTCTTTAGACTAACTCTTTGTTAGGACTGTATGGTCATGAGTGCTGCAAATATCTTCCTGTTTGTGGCTTGTATTTCACTTTTTTTTGTTTTTCTTGATGAATAGGCAATCTGAGATTAATTTTACAGTATTTCATTAGTGTTTTGTGTCTTAAAAAATGTGTTTCTACTACACATTTTCCTGGTTTTTTCTAGAAGAGTTTGTATTGACTTTCATTTCCTTAATTCATCTGGGATTAATTTTTGTATGATGAGAGATAGAAATGAAATTTCATTTACCTCCACGTGGATGACAGATAGCCCAGCATCATTCACTGAGTGTTTCCTCTTTTCCTTTCCATCACACCTCTCTCCTCATACGTGCAGGTCTCTTTTGTCCTCTCATTGGTTCTGGAGACCCACTGATCCATCCCTGTACCAACCCCACACTGGTCCAGTTACCATGGCTTACAATTAGTCTTGTTATTGGGTAGAGTGAGTCCTTTCTCTTCTTGCCTCTTTACACTTTCCTATAAATTTTGAAGTAAGATATTCAAGTTTTTCTGAAAGTCCTTTTTTGAATTTTGTTGAGTCATTAAAACATTGTGCTTAAGGTGACTCTGGAGCCAATATGCTTAGCACAGAATTCTGACTCCACCTCTTCTGCAAAAGAGGGATGACAAAAATATTTCCTCATATTGGGAAAAGGAAAGAGTTACTGGCTGTGAAGCCCTTGAACATCCTCTGGGATGTGGGGATTGCTAAATAAGTGTAAGGTGTCATTATTGTTATTCGTTCTTGGGCTTTCTTTTAATCTTTTGATCAACTTTGGGAGTTTTGATCTCTTTATATTACAAAGATAAAGACAGATTTTGAGGGATTTTAGGGAGAGTTCCTCACATCCAGGACTTGTCAGAGCTCCTGAGATTTTCTGACCATGTAGAAACATGGTATCTGAGTAACTCTCTGGGCCATGGAAACATTTTATTGATAAAATTATAGACTATAAAGTAAAATTTATAGGATTTTATTTATTTAGAATAATTTTTATTCATCTCAGACTTTACTTTTTTAATAGAAACTAGATTTTTCCTTTCTCGTACAAGCAAATCCCCCTTGCACTTTTTGAGAATGTGAATTCGACCTCTTTAGTAGGTTAACCCCTTGTATTACGTCAGGGTAGGGAATAAGTAAAAAAAAAAAATATGTGTATATAGTTTGTGCAGAAAATTTTCTCATTTTCCAGGCCTTTAAAGACCTTATCTGTTCCAGACGACAGGTTCCAAGTGGGATAAAAGGCCATTATTCATGAGAAGTGGCAACTCAGATGTAGCAGCATTGCTGCCAGGAGTTGATGACGCAGAAGCAGTTTCTTTGGGGCAAGATAGTATTGAATGGGGAATTATTAATGGCATCTAACTGTGTTCGTTTCCGTATGAACGGTGTCTTTGGGACAGGCTGCTCTTTGCAGGTTATCAGAACATCTGCTCTGTGGCTCTTCAAACATGGTTGCTTCAGATACTCTGCTTCCAGGCCACGAAGATCATTAACTGGTAACTTGCTACACTCCATTTGGAGCAGAATTTTAAACTTAATACAAAAGCCTTCTTCAGTGATATTCAGTGTTAATTTGTTTAGCAGAAGGTGCCTTTTGGGAATTGTACTTTGGAGTCAAGCAGACGTGGTTCAAACTCTGACCACTACTTACCAGGTGGATGATTTGGAGGATGTTATTGAACCTTTTTTGTAGTTCAGTTTCCTCATCTTTAAAACTGAAATGATGATGGAAACAATTATTCTAGTGATGAAGACAGTGATGATGATGATAACAATGATGGTGATGGCGATACCCCTTTCCCACACGACTGCTGTGAGGTTGAGACCTAATTCTTGTAAAGTAAGCAGCACAGAGCCTGGCCCTTACAGTTCATCTGCCCTTAATTTCTCTCCCAAACCTCCTACTCTTTTCTCCCGCATTTCCTTTATTTGGGTATACATAATGATATCGGTTTTACTTTGCTGCCGTGTCAAATAATTATAACCTTGGTGACTTAAAACAACATCCATTTATTCTCATATAGTTTGAGGGTCAGAGGTGTGAAATCAGATTCACTGGGCCAAAATTCTCCAAGGAGGACCATGTCCTCTCCAGACTCTGCAGGGGAGCATCCATCCCCTTGTCTTCGCTTACCCTAGAGCTGTATTCCTTGGCCCCAAGCTCCTTCCCCCACCTTTAAGCCTGCAGGGTAGCATCTGTTTTTCATTGGTCACATTGTTTCCTTCTTCTGTATCAAATCCCTCTCTGCCCTTCTCTTGTTAGGACACTTGTGACTGCATGATAGCCCACCCCAAGAGTCTAAGACCTTTAACATAATCACATCTGCAAAGTTCTTGTTGCCATATAAGAAAACGTTCACTGGTTCCAGGGATTAAGACCTGTATATCTTTGGGGAAAGGTTATTCAGCCTACCACAATTAGAATAAATTCAGTTCCAAATGCAAATACTTTATAGTGGTACCAGTTCATTACAAAGTAAAACTGTCATGCTCAGCAAGTCATATTGCACATAATGTCCCTCATTAAATTAAAAAGTGTAGTGATTATAACAGAGTGATGAGGAATCAGTTCACTGGCTTCAGTCCTGCTGGGACTTCCTGTGAGGCCTTTGGTGGTGCACATAGAAGAGGCTAAAGCTGCTGGGAAGATATATATTCTACATCTCTAGATGCCAGGATTACCTTGGGCTTCAACCTCAGATGCTGTATGTGGCTTCAGAGTTTGTACATGAAGATGTGAAGGACACTGGTTAGAGTTTGCAGTGCTCAATTTGTGTGACTGTAAATGGTGGATTTTTTGTGATGCCCATTGCACTGTGTACTCCAGAAACACATGGCCTATGTCTGTCTTGCATCCGTGTTACCCACTTTAGTGTTTGGCATAGAGCTGGCATTTGTATTTAGAGAAACAGATGAAAAGAATCACTGAATACCTCCACATCTCTGGTGCCTGGAAGAGCAGTTTCTCAGCACGGTCTGCATGTTAGAACCATTTGAGAAGGACCTTTAAAGGGAAAGTTCTGGGCCTGGACTCTATTTGCAGAGATTCTGGTTTATTTGGACTGGTTGTGGCTGTGGTATTACTACTTTTTTTTTTAAGAAATATCCCAGGTAACTCGACTGTGCCGCTAGGTAGCTACCCATTGGTCTAGAATAGTGGTTCTCAATCTTCAGTATCAGAATCACCTGGAGGGCTCAGTAAAGCACAGGTTTTCTGAGTCCATAGGGCTGGGCTTGGGTGCTGAGATACGCATTTCTGGCAAACTCCCAGGTGAAACTGATGCTGTTGGAGCGGGGGAACATGCTTTGAGAACTACTGCTCTGGAAGGTAGTACGTAAGCCCCCTGGATATGCACCAGGGCAGATAGTTTGGGGGCCATTCTGGAAGAATGTGCATGTTTATGCAGATACAGAAGATACTCAACACCCACTCTGTGCATTTTAAATATCTAATTTTATTCCTTCAGTGCAACAGCCTTTCAAGGTAGGCATGATTAATTTTCAATTTTTAGCCGACAAACCAGAAAACCAAGGAGGTGAATTTTGCTTGTCATGCTTCATCTTTTCATATGTCACAAAGTCGTACCCTCTAGGAGACTAGAGACATTTTTGCTATTTTGTATTCATCTTCTTTCTCCATCTCTGGTCACTGTCCTCCCTGGACTCTAGGTGGCTGCTGTGAGAGGGCCCTTGGAGCTGGTCCAGTCCCCTCACTAACTCTCTGTGAGGGAAGCAGCCTCTCCTCCCTGTACAGCACAGTGGCTGCTTAGCTAAGCTATCTTGCATCGACTTGAATAGAGATTCTGAACGCTGACTAACCCACACATGGGAAATGACACCAATTTGATCTTTGCTGAGCTGAGCATCATTCTCAACTTTTGATACTTTGACTAGGATCTTTTAAATGACAAGAGACATTTTCGGGGCCATACCACTTACCTCAAAGCCTCTGGGCAAAATTTTACAGGAGTCACTCCTTGCTGGCTGCCCTCCTGTTTTTCTGAGCCCCCCTCTCACCCCCGGTGTCCCTACTTCTTGGAAGTCTGTGGTCCCCAGCCTGCCTTGCTTGGGTCAAAAACCTTGATGCCAGATGCCATCCAGATGGATCCAAAACCTCCCTTCCATTGACTTTATTCAAACTGAAATTGCCCATTCTTGAAACAGCAGCACTCATCTGATACAGAAGATGGTAGGATTAAAGTGACTTGCACTCAGATGTAAATGAGGCATGATGCTCCATGGAAATCTTGAATTTTAAAGAGGAGCTTGTAATGACTCTCATATATGGGACTATATTGGGTTAGGGGACAGCTAAGGACAACAAATGATGTGGACAATGTCCTAACCTCCTTACCTGGGCTGCTGTTAGTTTATCTTGCAGAGACTAAACACACATCTTTGGGTTTCTGAACAAACCATCCATCCCCACAGCTCCCTTTAGCTTTGCAAGGAGGCTGCCATCAGGCAGATCGTATCTGGGCTGGCATGGCTCCAAGCTAACTATGAGCATTTGAAACTTCACATCTCAAATGCAGAAGACGACCTCTGTATCAGTTGTCTCCTCCTTACAAGGACTTGAACTTTCATTTGTATAAAATTTACAGAGCATGATTTTAGGTCTTTCAAGCACTTGAACTTTCATTTGTATAAAATTTACAGAGCATGATTTTAGGTCTTTCAAGCCATCACTTTAAAGGGCTGTGGGCTACAGGGGTTTCCTATGCTTACATCCTGGTGTCCCCACAGTTCTCAGGTTAATAAGACCAGTAAGCATTTGCTTATAAAGAAGGTTTGCTGTGGCTCTTGGCTGGGATGTTGGCAGGAAGAAGGCTTGCCTACATCTCCCAGAGATGGTCCTTCCTGAGGAATGTTTCTACCCATGACAATGGGCTGCCTGTTGAAAATCATGTCTGAAAACTGTAGGCCCAAGTGAAATAAGTAACTGAGACTAAATTGCCTGCTAGATTTAGGAGATTTTTTTTGCTGGAGAAAACTGTAATCTACAAGTTTTAAGCAACACAATGACTATGGGAAATAAAAGCTATGTTTTAGCCTCAGCATTAGGAATTGAATTGTGTTCCCTACCACCTCAAATTCTTATACAGAAGCTCTGACCCCCGGTGTCTCAGAATGTGACTGGACTTGGAGATCAGGCATTTACAGAGATAATTAAGTTATAATGATGTCATGAGGCTGGGCCCAAATCCCATATGATTAGTGTCCTTATAAAATGAAGAGATTAGGATGCAGGCACAGTTGGAAGGAAGACCATATGAGGACACAGGGAGAAGACAACCACCTAAAAGCCCAGGAGAGAAGCCTCAGAAAAAAATTAAACCTGCTGGTACCTTGACTTTGGACTTTTAGCCTCCAGAACTGTGAGAAAATAAAGCTCTACTGTTTAAGCCCCCAAGTACTTTGTTATGGTGGCCCGAGCAAACCAAGACACTCGGATTAAATTAACACCAAGAAAGACAGAAATTGTGAGTACCCACAGCCCTTTCCTGTACAAACAAGTTGCTCTCAATCACTGCCTGCCCCATGTGGTAGAGTTTGTCCAAGTCCACGCGGCAGGACGCCTCCATCTCTGTCCTCTTGTCACCTGTCTAGTTGGCTTGTACCCCTTCCTCACCTTTGTCAATGGCTAAGATAAAGAAAGATGAGGGGGGAAGAGAACATCGTTCTCTCCTTAGCCGAAGCCTGCAAAGCAAACCAAATGCGCAGAAGATCCAGAAACAGAACATGACCTTTCAGAGTCCATCACAAGTACAGCTAGTTCTGTCAAAGACTAACTGGAGCCTACAGGGATGGCTCACTCCCCACCAGGACCCCTGCCCCGTCCATCACAGAATCGGTGTGAAGAACAGCAGCCCAGCCACAGACCACATTTCCCACCTGCTTTCCCCTGGGTGGGTTAGAGGGGTTGGTTCCCTGTGACTGGTCCGTGGTGCTGGGGAGTGAATTGAAGTGATGCCACTGCTGGGCCTTGACTGTTAAACAGGGGCTGTGTTTCTCCAAGCTCTCTTACTTCTCCACTGGCTGGATGGAGAGTGATGGTACTCCATGCATGGGTGGTCCCCCACCATCCTCATCAGGATCACTTGGCAGCTCAGTGCCTGCTTCTGACCTACTGAGTCAGATACTCTGGGGAGGGGCTTAGCAGTCTGTCTTTTACCAAGCTCTCATGGGGATTCTGATCATTCTCCAGTTTGAGAGCCACTGGGCTAGGAGACGAGGGATCAGAAGAAGGCGCTGGAGATCCTGAAGAGGATGAGACACTGTTTCTGCCTTCAAGGAGCTAATCGTTGAGGAATTTTTCTCCTGGAGCAAGGTGCAGAAGGGCAAGCTGAGGAGAAGGCCTGCCAAGATCACTTAAGAGCTCATCCGTCCTTTGTAAAGCAAGCTGTTTTGTATTTTGTGTTAGGTTTATGTAGAGAAACAGAACAGCAGGGTGTGTTTATGTGGTGTGCCGTGTGTGTGTGTATGTGTGTGTGCATGTAGACAGACAGACAGACAGACAGGTGGGTAGGGAGTTGTTTTAAGGAATCAGTTCACGTGGTTGTGGAGGCTTGGTAAGCACAACACCTGCAGCGCAGGCTGGCAGGCCGGAGACCCAGGGAAGAGTTGCAGTTCAAGTCCAAAGATCACCTGCTGGCAGAATTCCTTCTTGCTTGGGGTGGGTCAGCCTTTTGGTTCTAAGACCTTCAAGTGACTGGATGAAACACACTTACATTCTGGAGGACAATCTGCTTGACTTAACGCCCACTGATTTAAACGTTACCCTCATCCAAAACACACCTTAACAGAAACATACAGAATAATCTTTAACTAAGTATCTGGGTACTGTTGCCCAGGCACATTGACATATAAAATCAACTATCATAGGCTTCTTGTATTCTTTTTATTTCTGTTTTGTTTTTGTTGTCAAAGGTGATTAAGTGAAACATTTTAAAAGCTGCAGCCTGCCTCCCGGTATTAGCATCTTGATGAAGATACAGGACTGTGTTGACTGACCACATGCTACATGCCCACACTGTTCTGAATGCTCCCTCATGCTGGCCCACTTAATGATCACAGTAACCTTGTGAGGTCAGTTCTATTAATACCTTAATCTTAACTGTGGAAAGAGAGGCAGCCAGAAGGTCATTACCTTACCCTCAGTCATGTGGTTGGAATGTGGTAGATCTAAGATGCAAACCTGGGTAGTCTAGTCTAGTTCTGGAATGTTCTTAGCCACCACTCTTCGAGGTCTTGTGGGAGGAATCAGGGTGTGGGTATATTTGGGTGGCCAAAGATATGAGCAGATGGGTAGAAAGATTCCCAGTTTTTCATACAGAGGGAGGGAAGGAGGGACAAAGAGCTAGAAAGAGACTCCTGCCAGTAAAGGACATCCATCAATAGCATTGCACCCATTGACACTTGAAACGTACTAATTTTTAATTCCGTGGCTATATTATTATCAGCATTGTTTTCTTTATTACTGCTACTATTTTAATGCTAATAATAGTACCTATCCTTCATCGAACATTTATTGGCCAGCAATAACACTCAATATACATATTTACTTACATAAATATAAGCCATTTTTTTTTCAGTCCCATTTTAGTGATAAATAACTTGAGATTTGGATAAATTCTTTTCTCTTAAGTCCCATTGCTGTTGTTGGGCTAAACAGAGATCCAACCGAGCAGCCCAGCAAATAGAATCGTCCCACAAAACTTTAGCAAGACGGTGGTCAGTACAATAATGTCAGAGAAAGCAAACACACAGTCAAGAAGAGGCTGCCCCCGGCTCTCTCCTCCTGATAAGTCCTGGCTTTTAGGGTCATCAGAAGAAGAGACTGAGGATTGCTCTCTCCTCCCTGTGGCTTAGTGCCACTAGCCCTGTAATTAGTTGTTGACCCAAGACATAGAGGTTGCTGAGCTTTTAAATGCAAACTTCTTCCGTGGCTGGGTAAAGTGTTTTAACAACCATGCAATCTTGTAATATACATCATTTCTGCCTTCAAATGAAATCAAAACCTGTCTTTATAACTAACAGTCAGAATTCAAGAAATCCATTAGTTAAAACCATCCACTAGTAAAAACAAGACATTAAGGGAAAACATCTTTTATAGTCCTAACTCCCATAATACTAGAATATTCCTCATAGTCTTCTTTTCTACATACAAACTTGTTTTTTAATTGAAAACACAATTGTGCTTTCTGCTTAACATTGTATCTTATTTTCTATAGTATTTCATAATACAATATAATTTTTAAATATGATTTTAATCTATAAATAATATACCTACTAAGCAAATGCACCAGAGTTATTTTCTTCTTATGGTTTATTTAGATACTTTCCCTCTTTGTAAGGTTTTAAATAAGATTGAGAAGAATACTTTGGGGTAGAAACATCTATGCTGTTTAAGATCATAACAACAGAATACATCACAAGTGAAAAAGCTTGGGAATTCCACAGATCTGGTTTGAATCGTGGCTTTGCCACTCTGCAGCCATGTGGTCCCCATGGTCTCTTTGTTTTAGGTAACAGCCAGGAGCCTCTGTTTCTCATTCTTAAAATTAGACTACTCCTTACCCCATAAGATTGTTGTATTGTCTTTTGAGGATTAAAAGATACAATGACATTCAAAGTTTCTCAGCACACTTGTACTTAAGTACTTCAAATAGTACATTTTAGTATTGTAGTATTATAAAGTAGGTTTCCCAAAGCAGAAATACTGAGTGAAAGATGATAACATTTTTCAGCATCTTGGTGTTTATTACCACGTTGCTTTCTAAAATGTGCATACACTTTCCTTTAAGTGAGTGCAAGTGCATTTTAAACAATGTGGCTATCTCTGCATTTCTTCAGTTGCTGTAAATTCTCCATGTTCTTTAATCCGTTGTGTTTCCTCTTTTGTGACTTCTTTGCTCATATATCCTTTGAATTCAATTAAATTCAGTAAAAAGTTAGGGAGCACCTCATATGTGTCTGTCCTGGGCTAGATGTTAGGAGCCCGAGGACGAATGGGTTCCAGTCCTTGCCTCTCTGAAACCTTTATTCTAGTGGGAGAGAAAGACGAGAAGCGGAACTCAGTATAACTCAGGGCTATCCACGCAATTACAGGCATGTGGACATGGGATGAGGAGAGGGTGATGAATTCCTTTGCCGATTTATGTCTGGATGCCTTAGCAGTTTTTAAAATTGATTTGGGACTAGTTGATGAATTAAATTTTAAACCAATGAGCATTTCTGCTTTGTGTCATAGATGTAAATGAACATAATGAGTCAAAACCCCGAACTCTCTTACTCTGTCTGCTCTCCTGTCTTCCAAAAGCACGTTGTGTTTTTCTTCTACATAAATATGTGAGGCAAAGCCTCACCTTCTGGAGTCCTAGAAGGTGGAGTTGACAGAGCTGAAAGGAGGGGAGGGGAGGGATTGCGTACATTAAGCAAGCAGGTAAACCACTTCTATACTCTCCATGTATATGTAGCATTCTTCAAAAATAAGATCCTAACTGAAAAGAAGGTCTTGGAAAATCAAGTGGGAACCAAATGCATTGAAAGTCTCTGACTGCAAAGATGGGATGGAGGGCTTAATTGAATTTTCAGAGACAAGGCTGCTGGTACATTATATGCAGACTTCACAAACAATTCTATTTGCATTCAAAGAGGCAGACCAGGCTCACACTGCAATAAGGTGAAAAGCAAGTGCTGTGATTTACAATCGTGCTGCAGTCCTTGGAAGGAAAAAAGGAAGGATTTTTGTTCTCATGGCTTAACTCTAGGCTCTGGCCATTAAAAGAGACCTTTTCCGTGGTGGTGATGGATCATCTAAAAAATATCATTTTAAAATTTTAATTTTGTATTAAGAGAATTGACATATAATATTACATTAATTTCAGGTGTACAACTTAATGATTTGATATATGTATGTATCTGGAAATGATCACCATAATCTAGTTAACACCCATCACCACACAGAGTTACACGTTATTTTGTTTTTAATTTAAAAAACATTTTAAAGGCTTTTCTAGAGTAGCCCTACACTCTGATCTCTTTAGAAGCTATTAAAACCGAGAGCCTGTAATTAGGGTTTCCTTGGATTTGAGGTCCTCGATTTCATCTTCAGGCTGCTTTCAGAATTCCTCAGGGTGATGTGGATCTCCAAATGACTCCAAGTCAATGCACATCTAATTCAATACTCATCGAGCTTAATCTAGTCATCGTTTATTAAGCGCTGACATTTGGAGAATTTAGTTAAGGCCAGTCATGTATTTTAGATTTGAGGGTAACTGATGTTGGGATTTTAAGGAAGCCAATGAGACATCCTGCTTTTCTTTCCACACTTGGAACCAATTAGGAGAGAGAGAGAGTCAGATGGAGATGAAAATAACATCTTTTTATGACAAACTCTGAGTTTGAACCCCAGAACCAGGCCAAGCTGCACCCTGCTTAGTTTACCACTTGGAGGACACAGACTAAAGGACACGTTCCCTGCAGCCAGACAGGTGCCACTCAGAGAAGGAGAAAATGAGAATGTGCTACTCTCTTCTCCCAAACTCACCTCTTGGCTGAGGTGAAGGAGGGAAGAATAGAAAGTCTGCAGGCCGTATACTCCAATGCAAGGTTTCTGTACCGCGGGGCTACTCAATTTGGGGCTTGATAGTTCTTTATTCCAAGGACTTGTCCTGTCCATTGTAGGATGTTTAGCAGCACCCTTGGCCTGTACTCACTAGATACCATACCACCACCCAACTTCCCCACTGGGACAGTCAACAGTGTCCTAGGCATTGCCGAATGTCCCCCAGTGGAGAACCACTTCGCCAATATAAGGACCCTTCAAATTAAAGAAAAGCCCCGGAATGGGAAATTAAAGCTGCATCCTCCTCACTGTCCCTCCTAATCCCAGCAGGCAGGACTCACTGCCCTCCTCAGCTCTTCCCCAGCTCCCTGTGTCTGCTGCCTCCCTCCTATTCCCCTCATCTTCCCTTATAATTCCCGTCACTTGTGGATTGGCATGAAGACAGCAGCTGCCTGGCCTTGTGTTTCTTGACTACCACGAGCACTTCTTTACCCCTCCCAGTGTCTGCCCCAGCCCTTGGTGTTCACAGAAAGGCCTCGTGTGTGTGTGGTGGTATTGATTTTAGGGGATTTTTTTCAGATATTAGAAGAAAAATGGATGTGAACATTTTTCCATGTAAATATTTAGCTGTGTATGCATTTCCCCACCCCTCCAAACATTCTGTGCATTTGTGTGACCTGCCAAATGCATAGATCTTACCCAGCACAAAAAGCAGGGACTCTGAAAATAGTGGGAAGAGTAGCAAGTGATTGTTGTAGTCACGGCGCTGGCTGCAAGCCCTGGCTTAGCACAGAGTGCCATTAAATAGGGATGGTGGTCATACATTTTGCCAGCATCATTTTGATTCCTCTCAAAAAGTGTTTTCATACATCATTCTTATGTTTTTCTCTTGGATTCGAGCTATGATTTTCCAGTTATAGGATACACGTAGCTAATTAGGACTAGTTTAGGGGCAAAAAGTAACATTTTGCAAAACATGTTCACTTGAAATTGTATCAATAATTCTATCAGTTATTTGAGGAATTAGAGTTAGTATATAATTAAGTACAACATCCTTGTTCCCATCACTCAGAAAAGCTTTCAGGGGAATCAAGTTATAAAATCAACATGTCTATTCCAAGGTAGAGAAATAACATGTCACTTAAGTTATCTTCTGCTTCTTAGTAAAAAGGTCTAAGAACCTAGAAGTTGTCCAGTCAACCCTCAAGGCCCTTGGCTGCACCAATACATCATTTTTCTCTGAAACGTTCTAACACTGGCTCAGTGTTGGGCAGCTCTAACCGTCAGAACAGTCCACCACACGTGGAGCAAAGTCTACCTGCCTTTAACTTTCTTCCTGAAGGTCTGGGGGCCTAGAGAACATTTCATCTTCTTACCATAGTGGTCACTGCGAAATCTTCCGGAATTCTTTTATTATGGTTGTTCCAGATTTTCTTTTTCTCATGCCTCCACGTTTTTGTTTCCTCCTGTGATGGGCTGGAGTGTGTCCTCCCAAAATTTGTATGTTGAAACCCTAACCTCTAGTTTCTCGTAATATGACTATGTTGGAGATAAAGCCTTTAAAGAGGTGATTAAATGAGGCCATTAGTGTGAGATTCTAGCTGCAAATGATAGAGGACCTTATAAAAAGAGGAAATTTGGACACAAAGATAGACAACAGGGAGATACATGCACAGAGCGGTGCCCATGTGAGGATATAGTCAGAAGACTGTCATCTACAAGACCAGGAGAGCAGTCTCAGTGCTGCTCACACATGGATCTGGGACTTCTAGCCTCCAGAATGTTCAGAAAACACAATTTTGTTGTTGAAGTCATCCAAGTCTGTGGTATTTTGTTACAGCAGCTTGAACAGACTGGTACCTTCTCTCCTCTCTGCATCCTCCATGGTGTAACTTGTTGGCTTCCTGCCTCAACTTCTCTCTCTAATAATAGTACCTGCCCTGTGGGCTGACAGGTCCCAGGAGATAATGAGTGGTTTCAGGCACAGTATTTAATGAAGGCTCCTTTTGGTAGCAGGATTCTCAGGATCATTCCTAACATTATATTTATTTAAGTAACTAATAAATTATTAAATAAGACTAAGTTATGGCCAGTCTCATGCCACTTCAATGTTTCTGTAAGGTTGCCTTTGATCTTTCCTAAACACCTCTTCAGACATTCATACTTGGGGCTCCTCTGTTGTGTGCCTACACCCCTTATTGAAATTTGGTTGTGTTGTCCCTGGCGTTCTTCTTGTTGACTGGTCTCATATTTTGAAAAAAAATATTCAAAGATACTTACTTTGCTTTTAAGTGTGTAGAGCTGGTCCAAATGTGCAAACGTGGAAATAAAATTCTTGTGATGATGGTTCCTTGGGATCATGGGTTTACTTCTATTGGCTAAAATTTGCCTAATAGTAATAGAACTGCTTTCTATTATTTCCTGATTGTACTTGTGTTGGGCTTCAGTAATCATGACTGAGTTCCATGTATGATGTCAATCTGTTACGGTAGCCATTCAAAACATGCAAGTGAAGGCACCACTGATGTAGAAGTTGGTATTGAGTCTGGTCCTAGCCACCTGTCCCCTCTCCTGCACTTTCTTGCTGGCATCTCACACTAGGTTATTCTGTCTGTAGAGACAGTTACAATGGGATCAGGGGCATGCCAGGCGTGTGGTCCTGGGTGTCCTTTGATAGGTTATGTGGTCATTATTTCCTCATTATGATCCATATAAGGTTAGAACTATTTTCTCTTTACAAATAGGATTTGATTTTTTTTTTAATGAAATACTGAAAGATGCTGTGTCTGGCACTGTCTTCATGCTTCTTCTTGGAAGTGAGTGATGCCATGTTGGTTTAATTTAAAACATTCTAGTAGTAGCTCTCAGATGTTACAACTCAATTTAATTTTCAGAAGTCATCATGAAGGGAATATTTTAAAAATCTTAACTCCTTTAAGTTTAGAAGTGTTCTGCAGAATTAATTTGGCAACAGCCAGCCACCCACTCCAACCCTAACCTTCTAGAAAAGATATGCCTTCAGGACATTTCTCCAAATGAAGTGTCAAATCCGAATCAAGTTGAATTTCCAATGTGGGATAATGGACTCTATTTTATGACCTTCTTCTGTGCCCCAGGGAGTGCTTGGGCCCATTACACAGTCGGCTGGTGGATATTAGGTTTATTACGAAAGGGACTCAAGTGGCGGTAGGGTTTCTGCTTGGCGAAGCCCAAGCCACATTTCATAGGTTCTGGGGTTATTAACGGTGCATCTGGTTGCCTTGAGAATGTTCAAACTCCACTCTGTTATGAATACTTAATAGTAAGGCGAATGTGATTCTTTTCTTCTCAGAGAAGTTTCTGTGACTCAGCAAATCCGTTCTACTGTGATAGGCAAAGTGTCAAAATTAATGAATTCCAACCGAGATTCGGTCCCTCCAGGAAAAACCTCGTGCAGTTGTAAATTAGCCTTAATGTCACAATATGTTTTGAACATGCTGCATTTTCACTGTGGATTTGGGCTTAGATGTCTTTAGAGGAAACCACTCCGGAAATCGTGTTTTCTGGTTTGGTTGTTTCAGTCCTTAATTATAGTTTTAATTTTTGGAAGAAGTACACCATGGTACGTTATTAAGACTTTCTAGAACAAAAAGAAAAGAAAGAAAAGAAAGAGGAAGTAAGAGCTATAATCAAAGGCATTTCGGTGGCAGAGTTTTGCGGGTTTTTTTTTCTTCTCCATTTTTTGTGCAGTTCTAGTCTAAGATTATTACTGCTGAGCTTCTATCTAAAGGTAAAAGATTACAGAGATGAAAGATGACAAAGTCTTTGATATGAGCCCCAAGAAACACAGTGTACCTAGCCAAGCACATTTTATTATGAGCAGCATAAATCATTATTCTGCAATGATGTTTAGATCAAAGGTTGCTAACTTGAGAATTTTGTCCCTTAAGGAATTGAACTCAGAACTGTAGGTGCCTTGGCCTCCCTTCAGAGGAGAGAGCCCAGGACAAGCCTCTTATTCTCAGAGGGACCTGAGCCCAAACTGCTTAAATGAGTCCTGGACCAAATCCCATGTCTCTCCCTCACTACAAGGTTCAAAGTTCGTGTGGTTTCTCATCCCTAATGTGAAAATAGCAACAACAGCTTCTGTAAGATTTGTTTTCAGGATTCATGAAGTTTTGTATTAAGCTACTTTAGCATAGTCCTAGCACAAAATACATATTCAGTAAATGTTAGCTATTCATTTACACCCAAAATGGAAACAATAATAATAGATTTAAACTAAATTTAAAGTTAATTATGCACTTTGTGGTACTGTCTTGCTAGAAATGAGACTAGCCAGCCATGTAAGTGGAGATTACAATAATGTCATATATAGATGCACCCCACCAATTGTTGGGAGCACTCTCTAGTCTCTGTGCTGCCTGGAACACACAACATGAGATCCTGGAGAACTGACTCCCTCCCCCGTCTACGCCTTCTTCTCCCCACATACAGTATGTAACAACAAACGCTATGGCAACTTAATCAGATGGTGGTGGGAGAAAATGCTTAGAAATAAAAGCACTTTAAATAAAGTACTCTATACCTACCCAGGTGGAATCATGAATCATTTATGGTGAAACATTCATTTTAAGATGTAATTCACTGAGATTTATTTATTTGTATTTAATTGAATTTAATAAGACAGTCATGAATTCAAAGCATGTTCATTGAGATTCTACTACATGCTGGAAACTGCTCAAGGAGTTGGAGACATCAGGGAATGAAACCAATCAAGTATCTACCCTTTAGGAACTAAACATTGAAAGGGAGGGAGAGACAGACAATCAAATATAAGTAAGTAAATTATGCAGTGTACTAAAAGGTGATAGAGGCTGTGGAGAGAAAGAGCAGATGAGGGCAATTGGGAGCACTCACTGTGGTGGAGAGAATTTCTACTTAAATAAGTCAGCAAGCCCCATTGAGGGGAAGACAGCTCAGCAAAGACTTGAAAAGGTGAGGGAGTGAGCCAGGTGGTTTTGGTGAGAAGATAGACATCATCCTAGGCAGAGGGGGGAATGTGTAAAGACACAGAGATGGAGCTGGTGAGGATGCTCTAGAGATGTCGCTGGAGCAGAATGAGCAAGGGGGAGGTATAAGGGGTCATGTCAGAGAGGAACAGTGAGCATGGATCACAGAGAAAGACTGGTTTTTATGCGGGAGAATGGGGGCCCTGGAGGGCTCTGAGCAGAGGAGAGAGAGGACCTGGCATGTGTAACTGGGTTTATCTGGCTGATGGATCAGAGAGTATGAGTTGGGGGCAGTGGTAGGGGCAGAGAGATCTATAGGGCACCATCATAGCAATCCCAGGAGGAGGGACGGTGGCTTGGACCAGGGAGGTGGCAGAAGAGTTGGCAGGTAGCTGACTTGGAGTCTATTTTGAAGGTGCAGCTAATGGACTTCCCGATGCAGTGAATTTAAGGCATGAGAAAAAGAGAGTCATCGGGTGGACTCCAAGTGTTTGCTCTGAGCAACTGTAAGAGTGAGTGGTCATTAGCTCTTTTACTTAAAAACTAATACTTTGTGGATAGAATATTTTTGTACCTTGTGTGGTTCTAATTTATCTCTTTCTGAAATTTTAATAAGTGTGAAAAAGAATCCTGTGGAAGCGGAGGAAGGTAAGAGAACTTCCTGAATGTGGTATGTTAAGAATGCTGATCCCAGAATGTGAATGTAACTGAGTGGACCAGGAAACTAGAGCATCAGTTTATCAGGGTCCCAGTCAACAGATTATTTTTTCTTAAATGTTTGAGACTCGTAAGTAGGAGAGCCTGTGGTGTGTCATTGGGCTCAGTGTTGGCTGATGTAGGGTGAGATTAGACACACTGTGATTCGTACACGTGGACAGCATCGTTGAACGTAAGGGTTGGTTAGGGCTGCCTTAGTGTGATCAGAGAGATACAGTCTCTAGAAACATGTTTACCTATAGTTTTTGCTTTCTGTGTGTTTTTCCTCTTTAAGCTCTTTCTTCCAGTATTCAGATCTTTATTTTCAAATTCTATTTACATTGAAATATATGATTTTTCAGGTTTAGGTATATGTTTAACTTAATTATTTGGACTATTAATGCCCTCCCTCCTTACCTTCTGATATTTTTTCCATGTATTACCATTTGGGGTTAAATCAGTATTGGGGGTTTGTATTATTATAACTACGTAAATATTTATACATAGCTCAGCTACAGCTGAGTCACATAGTATACTGTAAACACGTTCCTTTCTATTATAGCTTTGTGTGTTCCTAAGATTAATAATTACTTACTTTTTTGCTTACTTAGCTTTCACTGCATGTGTAACTAATTCATCCCCCAAATTCTGCAACAGGACAAAGTACCGCTCTGAACACATTCAGATACATCAAGGTCTTTGAATGTCTATGTTTTTCTTTAAAACATCTCCCTGGGAGCCTTCTTTCTGCACCAGTCTGGACCAGCTTCCACTATACAGTTCTTATCTTGGAATCTTTCACAGTCACTCTGGAAATTCCTTTTGTTTCTCATCAGCTGTGTTGAGTCTCTGTTTCGTGGATGTCATGTATTTTTCTTTCTTGGTTTGCTGCCTTTTTATTCATCTTCCATAAGGTTTTTGAATAGAGTGCAGAGAGGTAAAATTTTTGACTTTGCATTATCTAAAAATGTCTTCATCCCATTGCTTGATACTCTGGGTGTAGAATTATAGGTCAGTCCCACGTCTTTTTCTATAAATGGGCACGCTGAGGTCCAGAGAGGTGAAAGAGCTGGCCCTTGACCCCAGTGCTGTCATAGACCAGACCCTGACAGCAGGCTTCAGCTATGGAGAAGCCCCATGAGGATGGCACTTTTTTTGTCCCAAAGAAGTGTCCTTTCTTCTTCAAGGGAGGCCTGACTTGAGTTATATTTAAGTGTTCGTTGCATGATCTGTGTACTCAGTGCGACATAAGCAGATGGTGTACAAGGGTGATGATGTCCCTTTTGCTGTATCCAGGGTACTAACGTTTCAGCAATGAACAAAGTCACATAAATGAGCAGAATCTTGATGAAGCAAGGGCAGAAAATGCAAGAATGGATTAGCTGGCATGAAAGTACAGAGAATGATGAAGTCAGCTGGGTTCTGTGCAATGTTCCCCAGTGTGCTGTGGGAAGACAGAGGGGTGTATCATACCTGGAACCTAGACACAGTTTTTTCCCGTCACTGCTTTGGAGAAAGTAGGCATTGCCAGTAAAACAAAACAACCAAACATCTATGCTCCAACACTGTTCGCCCACCCTGCCCTGAAACTCCGCTAAAATGATACTAAAGGAATTTACACATAATCTTAAGGACAGAGAGGAAAAGATGCAAGATGGTGGCAGCCATAAGATGCCAATGGTGGTGAATGAGTGAGTGGTCCCTGATTTAACACACTGGAGAAAACTCAAAGAGTCACACAAGGGGAAGGAAGCCAGTGACCAGGTCTCTAACTCAGATTGGTAAATTGGAGGGGCCAGGCTGGACTAGAGTCAATCCTCTAGGAGTCTTTCTAAATCAAAAGATTGTTGTCACCCACCACTTAGGGTATATTTACCATTATGAGAATAATCATTCATTTTATCACTGAAACACAAAGTAAAACCTGTGCATTACCTGAAAAAATAAATTACCTTAAAAATTAGACTTATGTAAGTCCTAAGGCCAGAGCGAAATGGAAAATTCAGTGCCTCTGTGCATGGTGAAGCTCTAGCAAAAGAAAATGATGCTGAACACTGTTGTAGTAGTGAGATTAACTAAGAAAAATGTGTGTCTTTTTTATCATGTTTCATTACTGGACTTAGATTTTACATTTTTCTGTTGAGGTACCATTGTAGTCTCTGGTTTTAATTCATTTTGTTATTTAATCGAGGATGGGTGAATAAGTTGGTTTCAGTGAATTCACTCTTTCCCTCCCACTGATAGTCTGATTTTATTCTTGCTTTGCTGGTTTGTTTCTAGTCCATATTACTGTGTTTTTGGACATTCTTTTTTGGTAATTTCCCCCGCTCTCCAAGCCTTTTAATTTGCATGAATCAATTCTGTCAACATTACTGTGTTGTCAGCTCCATTTCTCACTCTCTTTTTCTGATGATTTTCTTAATTTGTAATTCCTTATGTGAATCTGCACTCATCCCTCATTCTTCATTAATTTGTTCTATTTTTGTTCCATCATTTTTGTACTCCCCAATCCTAAGGAGTCATTTACATCATTTTGGTTTATTCATGTGCTTTTCTGCTTGTGATCATTATTCCCAGAGTGTCTTCTGCTTCTTCCAAATCACTAGCCACTTTCATGCCTTTTGAAACCTTTGAGCTTAAAATGTAAATGCTGGAACGTAGCAAACTACATACATATTATTCATTACATAGTCTGTATTTTTCTCTGAAATTGTACACTTAACTACTAGCAATGTTACTGCAGGTGACTTTCATCCATCCAAAGGGACAGAGAGACTTCATCTCTAAAGTGAATTCCCTAGACATACATGGAATTTACTCTCTAGAAGGATATTGCAAACAATACTTAGACAAATGTGGGCAAAATGTTGACATTTTTCTTATTTTTTCCCTTTGGAGATTTGTAAAACACACAGCAAAATTGAGCTTTTTTCCTTCCTTGTTGCAAAATCTGCACACGTATCAGATAAAAAGAACATTCTTACATAGAGTAGCTAAAATATCATAAATGTGTTCTTCTTATAATATCTGAGAAGTTCTTTTCTTTTCAGCCACTAATTCTTGTTGTCCCTTGAGATTTGCATAATGGAATTTAGATTACAATAGATGATACATATGAAATACATATTAAATATTCCTTAAAAGGAATCTTTTAGCTATATGTGGTCTGAAAACCGTAATATTTTAAAATTTAATATTTATTTATTTATTCAGTATGAATTTGAGGATTTCTATTATGTACCAGTCAGTGCACTAAATACCAGGAATAAGTTTACATCATCTATATGCAGATTGAAGATTTTGAGAGAGTTGGGAACACATACCAAACAACTGAGAAGAGACTGAAAAAATGGAGTAGGAAGCTGAGAAGAAGGGTGTGGGGTTCAGTCTGAGAGGTAGAAGACCAGGAGTAAATCCCAAGGAACTGATGTTTAAGCTGAGAGTCAAAAAATGAGTAGTAGCAAATTGGGTGAAGGATGGTGAAATATTCCAGCTAGGCATTCAGTATCTATGTTGGGATGAGAAGTGGTTTGAGGACCCCAAGGCACTGAGGAGACTGGTATGGCTGGACCCTAGTAAACCATCAGCATAAGATTAAGTTGGATTTTTTTCTGTGAACAGTTTATTAATATCAAAATGTAATAAGGCAGATAAAATCTCAACAAAAAACTGATATATCACCCTAATACCAATCAGCACTAAAAAAGAAACTCAGTTTCCAGTTCTCCTTTTGGATTTGATATTTCTCCCTCTAATTCTAGCAGAATTGCTTTATGTGCTTTAAAGTTCTGATTAGATACTTAAACATTTAGGATTGTTAAGTATTTTTGATGAATCGACCATTTTATCATTAGAAAGTAACCATTTAGCAATATTCCTTATCCTGAAATCTACTTTGATATTAATGTAGCCACTCCAGCTTTCTTTTGAGTAGTGTTAGACTGGTATGTTTTTCTATCCCTTTTCTTTTAAACTACTTATCTTTTAATTAAAATGGATTTCCTAGATTACATAGAGTTAAATCTTGATTTTTTTTCATCCAGTTTGACAGTTTCTGCCTTTTAATTGAAGTATTTAGGCCATTTATATTTAATGTGAACATCAATTTGGTTAGATTTAAATCTACCATCTTGATAATTACTTCCTATTTATTTCATCTACTCTGTTCTTTTTTTTTTTTCTTTCCTTGTCTCTAATGGAATTTTTTAAATTATCAATTTTATCTACAATAATGGTTTGTTTAATGTCTGAGTTCCATTTTGTTTGTTTTTTAAGTGTTTGCTTTAGGGTTTACAATATTTGTCTTTAAACTAACATGATCTTCTTTCAAATAATATTATAAAGCAATGTATAATAGAAGAAATTTACAACCATAGATTGTTATTTCCCTCCTCCCACCTGTCTTTGTGCTAATATTGTTACTCATTTTATCTCTCTCTCTATAACCTCACCATGTATTATTATCATCTTTGCTTTAAACAGTAAATTGTCTTTTGATGATTTTTTTAAATGAGGAAATATGTTTGTTATATTTACTCACATATTTATCATTTTTGACATTCTTCATTTCCTTTGAGAAGTCAAAAACTTCTGTCTGGTATCATTTTCCTTTTACCTGAAAGACTTTCTTTAACAGTCATTATACTGCTGGTCCACTGTCAATGAAATCTCTTAGCTTTTAAATATCTGGAAAGTCATTATTTTGTCTTCATTTATGATTTTTTTTTGCTAGGTATAGAATTTTAAATTGAAAGATTTTTTTTCTCTTTAAATAATCCTTTAATTTTTTTCTCCACTTCTGGCTTACTTTGTTTCTGATTAGTTTGTCATCATTCTTACCTTTGTTTTTCTGCATTGTAATGTTTATTTTTTAAAAAATTTGCTGCTTTTAATATTTTTCTGTTTATTGCTGGCTTTCAGCAATTTAATTATGATGTGTCATGGTGTGATTTTCTTCATGTTTCTTCTGTTTGGTATTCATTAAATTTATTGCATATTTGGGATTTTGACATTAAATTTTGAAGATGTCGGATATCAATCCACAAAAAATTTTTTCTGTCTGAGTTCTTCCTTCTGGAACTCCAATTATACATATATTAGGCCACATAACATTGTCCCACCTGTCACTGATTTTACATTTATTGTCTTTGAGCCTTTTTCCTTTTTTTTTGTGTGTGTATGTATCTTCTATTTCTTTGCCTCTGGTTCATTGATATTTTCTTCTACAAAATCTAATTTTCTGTTAATTCCACTTGCCTGTTTTTTACTTCAAGAAATTTTCAATCTCAAGTAGTTTTCATCTCAAGAAGTTTCATTTTGGCTGTTTTTATATTCTCCATTTCTCTCATCAGTATGCCCTTGCTTTCCTCTACTATCTCGAAGATATTGGGATATTTGTAACAGCTCTTTTAATGTCCATGCCTGCTAATTCTGTCATCTGTCATTTCTGTGTCTGCTTGTATTGAATAAATTTACTTCGGATAATAGGTCATATTTTCCTACTTGTGTCCAGTTTCTTATTGGGTGCCAGACATTGTAAACTTTGCATTATCAATTGTTGGATTTTGTTCTTCTTCATTAATCAGCATTGAAATTTATTTGTTGTGCAGTTAAATTACTTGGAATCAATTTAATCTCTTCTGGAATCCATTTGAGGATCCTTTTAAAACATTGTTATGGTGAGTTTATCTGTTATGGTGACACACTTCTGAGTATTCTGTCTGATACCCCATGCATTAGTTCTTCCACTCTGGCTGGAACATGGACTAGACCCTCCCTGATTTCGACCTTCAGGGATTTTTCTACCTGCTCCATTGTAGTGTTTCTTATCCAGCATTAGTAGTTTCCTCACACATATGTAAATATCGGTCCACAGCTCATCAAAAGGAATCTTCTTCACACTCTCAAGCTTCTCCTGCATGCAACTTCCTTCTCTTTGCTTTGTAAACCTGGCAGTCTTGACCGCCCCAAGCCTCACATTTTGTCTACTCAACTCAAAAATTCCACCAAGTTCTATTTAGGTTTCCTCCTTTAGAGATGATGTGGTAACTTTCTGCAGGCATTAAGCTGGATGCGAGTGGGGCCCATCTCACTTGTTTCCTTCTTTCACAGCTTACTGCTTTGTATTGACTGAATGTTTACTTGCAGGAGGGTAAATCCAGCTCCTGTTTTGTTGTTTCATCATGGGCAGAGACAGAATTTCATATTTTTAAGTTCTATGTCATTGTGAAGTTTTATCCAATTCTTATTCATGAAGACAGTTGCATTGCTCCTTCAGTGCTGGGGAGTAGACAGAATGATTGAAATGCATTAGAGTTATATGCACAATTGCTATAACAGATAAGCATATTTTTATAACTTAATTGGAATTATTTTGTAGACAGTTGGAATGCTTTCCAAATCATTATGAGGACATCCATTTATCTCCTTTCAGATTATCTAATCAAGATGACATTAAATTTCAAAGTGTTTATTCAAACCTGAAAACATTCTGGAGTCTCAGAATGAGCTAAAGGTTATACTTTCTAGATAATGTCTACCTAAGGCTTAGGTGTATTTCTTTTCATTTTGGAAGGCCTTTATAGAAGTAATTCATTTTACTAAGCCTATCCACTCACATTTTCCTATGAAATCAATAAAAGTGTTTTGGTACTAAATGGGTTTTCCATTCCAAATAAAAATACCCAATTTGCAAATCTAATAGTCTGTTTTAGTTTTTATGTTTTCTGATATCTGTGGAGCAACTGACACTGTTGAAAACTGTTGGTTGACTTTTCAAAATGCTGTCCTTTTCCTAAAAGCTTCATTCTCTCTAGGATTTGGGCTATGGATCTCATAATTTCTTCTTTATCTTTATATTTCTTTCTTTTCCCATTTCTTTAAAATATTTAATGTTTTAATTGAAGTGTAGAATACATACATAGAAGTATGCATATAACAGAGTACATCTCAATGAAATTTTCATCAGCTGAACACATCACTGTACCCAACACCCAGATCAAGAAAATGAACACAGCCAGCAGCCTGTGCCCCCTCTTACCATTTCTGTTCTCCATGTCCATCTCCCACCCCATGAATAACCATTATCCTGACTCTTAACATCATAGGTTAGTTTTACCTAGTTTATGCTTGATATAAATGGAGTAATACAGTATGTACTCTTGTGTTTACTTGCTTTTCTTCAACATTATGGCTTTGAGATTCATAATATTTTTGTTTGTCATTGTAGTTATTTCATTCTTATTTTTGTATACTGATTCAGTGTGCAAATATATCACAATATATTTATCAATTTTTTTGACTATTGATGGATATTTGAGTGATTTCCAGTTTGGGACTCACAAATAGTACTGCTATGAATATTCCAGTGTGCATTTTTTGTGAGCATATGCATACATTTCAGTTGGATAAATACCTACCAGTTGAATTGTTGAGTCATAAGGTATGAATAGGTTTAGCTGTAGTAAATACTGATGAACTGCTTTCCAGAACAGTTTTATCAGTTTATGTTCCTGCTTGTAGTGTGTGTGTTTCATGTTGCTCCACATCCTTGAGACACTCAGTATATCCTATTTTTTCCATTTCAGTCATTCAGACAAGTGTGTAGTGGTAGCTCCTTAATTTGCAGTTCCCTGATAACTAGTGACATTGAATATTTTTCCATGTGCTTATTGGCCATTTATACATTGCAGTTTGTGAAGTGACCATCTAAGTCTTTTGCCCATTTTTTAATAGATTATTTTTTCTTATTGACATGTAGGAGTTCATTATGTATTTGGCGTGCAAGTCTATGGTCCCATATCCTTTGCTCACCTTTCATATATTAACTATCTCTGAGGATCCATCATTGGTTTTTGTCTCTTCTGATTCTTTACATTCTTCTTGGTGTATCTCACCCAATGGTTGGCTTCAGCTTCCCTAAGTGTAGACTCTCTCTGAGACCTCACACACCCCTGTCCTCAACTTGCTAGTGGGTGGCCGAAGGGTCAGTGCCCACTTAACCTCAGTAGAGCTGACATTGTTTACCCAGCTGGCTCTGCCCTGTATGTTCTCTGCGCGCTCACTGTAACTATGCAGTCAGGCATATTCACTTATTTCTTGTCCTCACTCTCATTACTTCCATGCCTTGCCCATGAATTCTGGCAGATCGTATCAGACATGTCTGTATAGTTGGGCTTTCTCCTCCCTTCACACCACCCAAGCCCAGGAAGGACTGGGCCACTCCCACAGCAGACTTCCTGCCTCTAGTCTTCACTCTTCATCTACCCAGTGTTTACTTTCTAAAACTATATTCCATAAAATTGCTTGTTCTATTTCAAAACTTTCATTGACTGTTTTTAAAGCAACTTTATTGAGGTATAATTTACACATAAAACGCTTCACTTATTTGTACATTTCAGGGGTTTTTGTTAGTCAATTCTCAGATATGTACAACCTTTGCCACAGTCAGTTTTAGACCATTTTAATCATCTCAGGAAGACACTCTGTGTCTGTCACCCTCCTCGCCATTGACCCTCACCTCCACCCTTAAGTAAACCACTCGTCCACTTTCTGTCTCTATGTAGAGTTCCCTTTTCAGGGCATTTCACGTGAATGTAATCATGTAGTATGTACTCTTTTGTGACTTACTTTTTTCACTTAGCATAATGTCATTAAGAGTCATCCCTGTGTATAACACATGTCAGTATTTCATTTCTCTTTATTGCTGAGTATAATTCCATTGCGTGAGTATATCACGTTTTGTTCATCCATTCTTCAGTTGATGGACACTTGAGTTGTTTCCACATTGACTATTAGATATAACACTGCTTTCAGCATTTGTGCACAAGTTTTTGCACAGACATGTGTTCATTCCTCTTCGATATATGCCTAGGGATGGGGCTCCCTATTGTCCCCAGAATTAAGCACATGCTTCTTAGCTTGAGGTCTGACACGCTTATGATCTAGACTTTACAGTAAACTTTTGAAATGGAAGCTTCCAAGGATCACCCTCCAAACCTTGGGCATAAGCATATCCCAAGGCTTTAGCAAGTGACAGGTACTTGCTAGGTGCTGAGTAAGTATGTACAGAAGCAATGAATATTAAGACCCTGAAGCTTCCTCTACAAGATTCTGTGTGACTGTCAGTTCTACCCTGAAGTTCCTGGTATCCAGTATCTTCTGACTTTTCTCCTGCCTATGACAACTCAGTGTCCTAACATGTCTTTGCCCTCTGCCTAGAATATGCTTTCCCTTCTCCTTTGGGAAGCTTTCCTCATTTTCCCCAGGTTGGGTTAATTTCTCCATCATTTATGTGTCTGTAGCACTTTGTTGCTAATTCTGTCACAACACTCAGCAAACAATTATCATTGATCTCCTGACATGAGCATGGCACCCTCTAGACCAAAAATTCCTTGAGAGCAGTAACATGACTCCTACAGATTTGTGTAACTGAGACCTTGCACAGGGCCTTGCACATAGCAGTTGCTCAATAAATACTGTTGCATGAATGAATGCTCATGGCATTGCTTCCTGTACAGTTTCTCCCACATTTCTTCCTTTCACTTTGCCGTATTTGAATTTAAAAAAAAGCAATATTGACTTATTTTTCTTTTTAGAGTAGCATTCTCCTTTCTGTTTATCACGGGAGCCTTGGTTATACCATCTGTTATAACGATATAAAATATGGAGAAATCTGCATGCGAAGAAACGGTTCTCCAGAGCCCCTTTCTTTAGTGCCCTTAGTGTTCATACCCCAGGATTTTATACCTTGAATCTCACAACAATATTCTGCAAAATGTTTTGTTTAGCTTTTCTGTTAATAAACTGCAATTATTTTTAAGGAACTTTCATATATACACACAATTCACATTAAGATTGCCTGTGCCCTTACTGGAGGGAGCAAATGTTACTGTATTTAAAGTGCATGCAGCCCTCCATAAAATGAAGTACCATTGTTTAAGCAGATGGATGGTCCCTTAGATGGAAGAAATAAAAGCTGTTGGAATATAGTTTGGGTTTTCTTTTGCCTGTGGCCATATGATGTGTATCTTAGAGAATGAGTTTATGTTACATTATTAAGCTCAGTGGTGTGAAATAGAAAGACTCATGTGAAATACCTAAAAAAATGTAAGGAGAAGTGACAGTAATCCCCCACAGGTCACTTATCTCTTTAACTACTAGGATTAAACATTTATTTTGCATTTTTCTCACAGTCATTTAAATAATTTCATAAGCTGAGTCTTAGAATGTGGCTTACAAGATGAAACTCTACATTTAATTAAGAAATATTTTTATACACACTTATATTTTCAAAAACTGCCATTCTTAACAAGGCTATTTTTATGATACAAGAGAGCAAATTCCAGTATGACTAAATTTCATTTAGTTTGAATTACCCACAGTTCAGTTGACAGACTAGTAATGTGGGGAGGGGAAAGAATGAATCTGGGTGGAATTAATTAGCCTCAAGAGTGACAGTTACCTCATTCCTAACAGTGTGTTTTGGGTAAAGTCTAATTCCTAGAAAACTCAAAATCTCAGTGGTACTATCAGCATTTTTATTTGAGTGGAAAGCTGCAGTGTTTAACTGTTAACTATGCTTCTGGTCTGAACTAATTTCTTGGTTAGAAATGATGTTGATATTCTGATTTATGGAGCACTGCTAAAGACTTTGGTTATGTTTCGGGGAGAAAACCATCAAATGATTACTATTTGATGAACACCCCTGCCTGGCTTCTCTTTGAGAAAAATCTGTCACTTTTACAAAGTGTATTTTTCTCCACTATCTTTTGACAAATGGTGTTCACTCTGCTGCCAGCTCAGAGATAGCCAGTACTGGCCATGGGGCAAACTCATGGTCCTTCTGATGACAGAGACCGAGAGAAAGCGGATGGATGTCCAAGTAAGATATCTGGAGGGCAGCAAATCTCATGAATACAGCTCCCGCAAGACTGGGCTTTGTACAATAAAGACAGCCATATGATGAAATAAAACCTGCGTCAGGAAGACTGAGTCCTGGTTCTGCAACCTCCTAGCCTTGAATACTGGCTCAAGTGACTCCTCTGAGTCTCCACCTCATCTTCTGCAGAGAAGAACCTGTGCTCACCTGGCAGGGCTGTTGTTCACAAGAGTAAATGAAATAACACCTTGAGTCTCATGACATGGCCAGGTACGGCGTGGGCATAATAAATGTTAGTCTCATCTCTGCCCAGTGACATGAATTCCAATGTCTAGGGCTTCTTTTTTCTCTTGTGAATATGTGACTGGGTATGCACTTGTTTTCAGAAAGCCATATATAAGCACAGACATCTGGGAAGTAGGTCTGCATGGCATTTTTACGTCTTTTGTTTAATTTTTGGATTCTACAAGTTAATTTTCTTTGGTTCACATAAAGGATACTCCATAAATGAATGAGGCATTCAATAAATGAAAAAGCCAAATGTATGTGAACAGGTTTGCAGACATTTTCTTTGTAGTAATCAAAACAGAAACAACTTAAGTAGCCCAGATTAGGGAAATAGTTTAGAAAATCATATTATATAAAATGTCCATACCCATATAACTTACAGCCCACTATCCATATCTGATGTTCCTCTGCATCCAAAGATTCAGCTACCTGCAGATAGTGTAATAGTGTAAAACAGTCTGTATATAAGTGGACCCATGCAGTTCAAACCGACGTTGTCCAGGGTCAGCTGTACTTGTGAAGTCTGTGAAACATGGCATTATGTATATGAAGTAATGTTAAGAGAATGAAGCAGAATCTGTAATAACTGCATGTTTTATGTATGCACATTATGACATAGTTTAATTATATGGGCATGTAGGCAGATGGATCAGAAGAGAAAAATTGAAACAGAATCTGTCATAGGCTGGTGGAATGAATGTTACTTTTGTCAGAGTTCTCTTTATTAGTGCTACATATTTTCGATGAAAAATGCATTGCTAGTATCTGCAGATACTAACTACTATATAAAAATAGATAAACAATAAGGACCTACTGTATCGCACAGGGAACTATATTCAATATCTTGTAATAGCCTATAATGAAAAAAATATGAGAAGGAATATGTATATGTGTAACTGAATCTCTAAGCTGTATACCAGGAATTAGCACGTTGTAAACCAACTATGCTTCAATAAAAAATATATTTTAAAAATGCATTTGTTTTTTTTAAAAAAATGCATTGTTAATTGGACACTATGTTCAGAAAACCAGCTGTGCTTTTCAAAATGCTTTACATATGATCTTTAATTTTAATTAAAAAAACTGTGATGAATTTCATTCAGAATTAGCTCTCAATGTACCTTTCAACCAGAGCAGTTTGATCCTAGCAACTAGATCTAGTCATTCAGTCAGTACCTTCTTATTAAGTACCCACTGGCTGTTCTGCTCTGTGCCCTATTCAATAGTGTGAGCAAATCATGGCATTGCTCTTAATGGGCCTTTTGTTCTTGAGGGCCTGTATCATTCAATAAATGAATACGAAATGCACAATGTAAATTCCAGTAGTGATCAGTACCTTGGAGATGGAACAGGGTGTGGGACAGGGGGTTGAAGAGTAATGTATTCAAAGTTAAGATCCAGGATAACAGCCTGTGGACAAAATATGAGATAAACATGGGCCACATTTTTCAGTACTGGCCTCTCTGTCTATAATAGATTGAGCAATTTTGAATTATTTCGGTGTAGACGAGCCTCGTGACAGTTTCTCAGCATAACCACCTGAGGCCAGGCTGATTGAAGGATGAGTTCAGAAGGTGCACTTTACTGACATATTCTTGTGTTGTCTTCTTGTAGTTTTCAGTGAGGACCTTCACTCCAGCCTCTACTTTGTCAATGCATCTCTGCAAGAGGTAGTGTTTGCGAGCACCACGGGGACCCTGGTGCCCTGCCCCGCTGCAGGCATCCCTCCTGTGTCTCTCAGATGGTACCTAGCGACGGGCGAGGAGATCTACGATGTCCCCGGGATCCGCCACGTCCACCCCAACGGCACTCTCCAAATCTTCCCCTTCCCTCCTTCAAGCTTTAGTACCTTAATCCATGATAATACTTACTATTGCACAGCTGAAAATCCTTCAGGGAAAATTAGAAGTCAGGATGTCCACATCAAGGCTGGTGAGTACGGTTCCTTGAACTTTCTTCCTTCTGTGCCTGCCGGGGATCTGGATGAGCAATGGCAGACAAAATGCCAACAGCTGAGAACCCATGAAAATCCTCATTTGTCCACGCTTCTAATGGCTGCTTTGAGATGTCAGAGCGTCTCTTGACTAGATCCTAGAGTGCCTTATTTACTGTTGGAACTAAAACTCAAATTAGTGGTTCTCATCCTCAGTGAAACAAATATACAGATTCCTGTAAATTCACCTGTAGCTTTTTTCTTGCTGAGGTATTTCTATTTTTAGTCAACGTTTTTGCTGTTTGAACAAAGACACGTCAAGAACAACCCCATTCAATGCAGACATATTCCCTAACAACCCTGTTTCTGTAAATCACCAAACACTGAAAAAGGGAGAAATCCTTCAGTGGAACTAACATTAAGTTTGCAATACCATTCTTGGGTCAGTTTTAATGTAGTCACTCAACAAATACTCCTTGAGCTTCTGTTTTGATTCAGGCACTGTGCCAGGTACAGAGGGTGGATGGGGGGAAAAGCATGGATTCCATCCTCACAGAACTTATGTTCTAATGAGGGAGTCAGACAATGGACAAATAAATCAAGTTGGGTCACAGTTATAATGGAAAGTTGGCTTCTGTTCTAGGCATTATGGTATTTTCTGAGGATGTTGTAAAAAAAAATGGGGAGAGAAAAAGTCATCAGCTGAGAATCAGTGGAAATCCTATCATCAGTTCAGTCTAATACTGACTGAGATGCTGCTTTGAGATGTCAGAGCATCTTTTGACTGGATTTTGGAGTGCTTCACGTTGCTGGAACTAGAACTTGAAATTAATGATAACAAGTCGATGAGGTCTAAACTATATCCCAAACTTACTGTATTTTAACTAATTGATACTAAGTTTTAGTATTCCACACCCAGTGTGTTTGCTTTCATGTCCCCCTCTCTGCTCTTTCCCCTACGACTCCATCCTAAAGGCAGGCAGCAGGGGAGTAGGGAGGGCAAAGGGAGAACAGTGGACAAGGAATTGTTGGAATAAAACTGTTGCATCAGTGTTTATTGTCAGTGAAACAGAATCAATCTAATATTCTTACAGTCTTTGTGAAGTTTTTAAAAAAAGGCTCTTTCAACATTTTTGACTGTCACATGTTAAAATGCTGTCCATAAATAAACCCTGAATCGATTACATTCCTTTTAACATCATACTGCATTTTTTAAATTGCCATTGCTACAAGCCAAACCAGAAATACAATCTGAGGTTCAGAGACGTCGACGGTTATACATACAGGACACAGTGTCATTCTGTACCTTTAATAAAGCTCAGAAAATAATAAACGCAGCTAGACTTCAGTTAGCAAACAATGTTGCTACCTTTTTTTTAAGCTTAGCCTTTCAAATACTATGGTAGACTGACATTGTATAATGACGGGGTAAAGAAAATGTGACTTTGATTATTGTCTTAGGCACCAGGTAGCTGGGGGAGCTTTGTAATAATTTCTGCAGCAAGTGTGAAGGTGCTACTTGAAGTCATCACAACATGAACATAATATGAAATGTTTCTGAATTCCTGCATGTGATCTCTTTGATGTAAGCAATCAAACATCAGACTACGACTCGTTCTGCTAGCTAGTCATTTCCCAACTCTAGCTTGATCTCCATGACATGCTCATGAATCCCAGACTTGCATGAAAATGTGGTTAAGAAAGGGAGAAAAACATTGGCTTTAATCAAGCATTGTGAAAAGTTGATACCCCAAATAATTAAAATAAAGCACATGAAATTTGTATAGGAACTTCTAAGGCTGACAAACAGGGAGACATAGCAAATGCCTTCTCCCTGGCAGGCTGACAAGGTTAATGATGTGTCATAAAAACATTTTTATAAACTACAAAGTACCACTTATAGTAAAACCTGAAACTTCAAACAGCTATACTTGTAGGTGTTAATCTGTTATTTCTGTCTTGGTTTTCCTGTCAGATAAAAGAATTAAATGCTTACCTCTGTTTTAACTACTGTTTTCTAAATTTGTCATGGAATGGACCACGTGAGTTTTAGAGGGGTGGAAATTCCTCCGTCTTGTCTGACATCCATGCAGCCTTGCCCCTTCCACGCTGCCACGTGCTTGCTGTTTATGTGCTGGTGTTCTTACACCTGAGTCTGTCGTACACACCACCGCCGTGTCAGTTAGAACGCACAAGACCGATAGTCATGTTGCCCAAATGAAATCTCTTTTCTCGTTTAATTTTACAACTTCTCATGAGCACATTATGGTTGCAGTAGCCTTTTAGATTATTTATTGGGTGCTTGAAAATCTGGTTTCACCATTGTTACGTCGATGCTAGTACAGAGCTGGATGTCTATTTGGAAGGGCAGGTAAGGGATGTTTATGTTACTCACTGATGGCTGTAGTGCAGGTTTGAGCAAAACGACTCAGGGCATATTCTCCAAAATGTCTCAGTGTCCCTCTAGATTGGCATGGTGGTTTTCCTGGAATAATCCGTTAGGTAAAATGGCCTCATAATCTCTCCTTTGGAAGTACATGGAATTCTTATTTTTAACAGTTTTCAGTGACTTTGATTTAGGTCTGACTGTCAACAAAAAACAAGAAAGGTTCATCCATCGTCTCCTTAATCAGCAATCCTAGTTCTCCTTTAAATAAAATGCTTTCTTGCCCTTTTTGTTCTGAGGACTGAAGTACAGATGGGCGACTTGAAACAGCACTGCCCTGCTGTGTTATGTTTCTCCTTAGCAAATAGTAATTAGCTACATGACCTTGGGCAAGTCAAAACATTTCTAGTGATTGTTCTCTCCTTAGTAAATTGTGGTTAATAACGTTTGACTGGGGCTTCTGCTTATGGCCAAGATAGAGTAGCAGAGACCAAATTTACCCACTTATCTGAAACAACAACAGCACACAGACAAAACATAAAAAGCAACAGTTTTCAAGACTGGCCGTCAGTTGGAGAAAGAAAGAGGTCCATGAGAAACTGGAAGAAACAGCTGAGCCCAGTGATCGCCCCGGTTTACTGCCTTAAGTTTCCAGATGGAGGACAGAATCACCTGCATTTGAAATTTACAGTGGCTTTATTCATACTTGCCAAAAATTGGACACAACAAAGATGTATTTCAGCATGTGAATGAAGAGTGACAGATCCTCTCCTTGACTAAACTTGAGTCAGGCTCCTCTGAGTCCTTTTTTTGAATAGTCCTTGACCTTGACCTTCTGTGTCTGTTATCCCTGAGCCCAGTTTTAGCAAGAATCCTGCTAAGTCATTCCCCACCTTTGATACCTGATCACTCTTGACATCCAGTCATGTTTATCATCCTACCTTTGATGTGAATAAGTCTTGGGCCTGCCTTTGGCAAGAATCTCCTCAACCTTGATGTCTCCTCTTAGTAATTTTCCATCCACTGACTCCCTCACTCTGCTTGTTGGCTATAAATCCTCACTTGTTCTTACTGTATTTGGAGTTGAGAAAAAATTCTCTCTCAGTTGGAATAGTCATGAGCCCTATTGCAAAAGTCTTGAGTAAAGTCATCCTTTACATTTTAACAAGTATCAGAAATAATTTTTCTTTAACAATAAGCAAACTAGTATATCCATGCAATGGAGTGTTAGTGATAGAAAGAAATGAGCTATCAAACCACGAAAAGACATGGAGGAAACTTAAATGCATACTATTATGTGAAAGCAGCCAATCTGAAAAGGCTGTATACTGTGTGATTCAAACTATAGGACATTCTGGAAGAGTCAAAACTGTGGAGACAGTAAAAAGATCAGTCATTACCAGGGGTTGGAGGAGGGAAGGAAGGTGAATAAGTGGATCACTGGACATTTTTAGGGCAGTGAAACTATTCTATATAATACTTTAATGGCAGACACATGACATTATTCATAGAACTGTGCAGCACAGATTGAACCTCAGTGTAAACCATGGACTTTGGTTAATAGTAATGTCTAAATATTGGTTCATTAACTACAACAAATGTATCACACTAATGCAAATTGCTAATAATGAGAGAAACTGTAGGGTGTGGGGACAGGTATATGGGAACTATCTCTACTTTTAGTGAAATTTTTCTGTAAACTGAAAAATGCTCTTAAAAAGTATTCAAAAAATTGAAAAATGCTTTTTTTAATTAAAATCTTTTATTGATTTATAATAATTTTACAATGTTGTGTCAAATTCCAGTGTAGAGCACAATTTTTCAGTTATACATGAACATATATATATTCATTGTCACATTTTTTTCTCTGTGAGCTACCATAAGATCTTGTGTACATTTCCCTGTGCTATACAGTATAATCTTGTTTATCTATTCCACAATTTTGAAATCCCGTCTATCTCTTCCCACCCTCTGCCCCATTGGCAACCACAAATTTGTATTCTATGTCTATGAGTCTGTTTCTGTTCAGTATTTATGCTTTGTTTGTTTGTTTGTTTGTTTTAGATTCCACATATGAGTAATCTCATATGGTATTTTTCTTTCTCTTTCTGGCTTACTTCACTTAGAATGACATTCTCCAGTAGCATCCATGTTGCTGCAAATGGCGTTATGTTGTCATTTTTATGGCTGAGTAGTATTCCATTGTATAAATATACCCCATCTTCTTTATCCAGTCATCTGTTGATGGACATTTAGGCTGTCTCCATGTCTTGGCTATTGTAAATAGCTGTGAACATTGGGGTGCAGATGTCATCCTGAAGTAGGGTTCCTTCTGGATATATGCCAGGAGTGGGATTCCTAGGTCATACAGTAAGTCTATTCCTAGTCTTTTGAGGAATCTCCATACTATTTTCCACAGTGGCTGCACCAAACTGCATTCCCACCAGCAGTGTAGGAGAGTTCCTCTTTCTCCACAGCCTCTCCAGCATTTGTCATTTGTGGATTTTTGAATGATGGCCATTCTGACTGATGTGAGGTGATACCTCATTGTAGTTTTGATTTGCATTTCTCTGATAATTAGTGATATTGAGCATTTTTTCATGTGCCTATCGATCATTTATATGTCTTCCTTGGAGAATTGCTTGTTTAGGTCTTTTGCCCATTTTTGGATTGGGTTGTTTGGTTGTTTCTTATGAAGTTGTATGAGCTGCTTATATATTCTGGAGATCAAGCCTTTTGTCGGTTTCATTTGCAAAAATTTTCTCCCATTCCGTAGTTTGTATTTTTGTTTTACTTATGCTTCAAGTAGCTTAATATACAAATAAAAAACAATGTAGAAGAAAGACTAGCCAAAATTTTCCAAATTTGATGAAAAGTATAAACCCACAGATACAAGGAGTTCAACAGACCTCAAGCACAAGATACATAAAGAGAAATATATCAAGGCACATCATAATCAAATTGCTCAGGACCAATAATGAAGAGAAAATGTTAAAACAGCCAGAGGAAAAAAGACACATTATAACAGAGGAACAAAGATAAGAATGACAGTAGATTTCTCATCAGATTCAATGTGAGAAATAGTTGAGGCAATATCTTTAAAGTACTGAAAGAAAAGTGATCTGGAAATCTGGAAATCTATATCCAGTGGAAGTATCTTTTAAAAATAAAGGTGAAATAAAGGCTTTCTTAGACACATAAAAGCTGAAAGTATTCATCAGCAGCTGACATTTACTGGTAGAAATCTCAAAGAGAGTCTTACAATCAGAAGGAAAGTGACACCAGGTGGGATCTTAGAGCTACTCAAAGGAAAGAAGATTGATAGAAATGGCAATTACTTGGATAAATAAATCATGTATATTTTTGGTTATTTAAACTTCATACTTTAAAAGGTAAGCAAAAATAGTAGCAATGTCTTATGTTAATATAGATAGAAGTAAAATGGGTGACAACAGTGGCACTAAGTCCTGGAGTAAAGACATAGAGTATTGTAAAGTTCTTTTTCCATTTATATCACCTGGCTATAGATGGTGACAAGTTATAGATGTACATTATAAAACCTAAAGCAATCACTAAAGTAACAAAACAAAGAGTTATGGCTAACCAGCCAACAAAAGAGAAAAAATGCTTAATCCAAAACAAAGAATAGGAAAAAGAAAACAACATATGGTGAAAATAGAAATGAAATAACAAGATTGTAGACTTAAAATTAACGATACTGATACTCAACATTAAACATAAATGCTCGAATAATCTGAATTGAGGTCAGAGATTGCCAAGTTAGATTCAAATGCTGCTTAAAAGAAACACACTTTAAATATGAAGACATAGATGTGACAAAGGTAAAGGAATGGGAAAAGGTATACCATGTTCATCAAATCAGATAAATCTAATTAAAAGCAAATATCAAAAGAAAGCTGGAGTATCCTATGTTAATATCAACAAAATATATTTCAGAGGAAAGAATATTATCAGGGCTAAAGGAAGTCATTATGTAAAAGAGTTTAATTAATTAAGAGAGTATGACTATTACAAATTTTTATGCACCTAAAACATAACTTTACAATACATGACATAATAACTGATGAAACTGCAAAAAGAAGCAGACAAATCAAAATGTATAGTTGGAGATTTCAGTGCCCCTCTCTTAGTAACTAGCAAAAGCAGACAGAAAATGAGCAAGAATAAAGAATGCTTGAATGGCACTGTTAATCAACTTGACCCAAATGATGCTTAAATACAGAACATTCCATCCAATGATAGCACAATACACATTCTCTTTAAGAACACACAAATATTTATTAAAATAAACCATATTGTGAATGAAACTGTTCAGGTGAATTTTTTAAATGTTAAGTCATATAAGGTATGTTCTTTGACTGCAGTGGAATTAAATTAGAGTTACTAACAGTATAATTTCTGGGAAATCCTCAAATATTTGGATACTAAAAAAAATACTTCTTAATGATCTATGTCAAAGAAAAAGCAGGAGGTAAATAAAGTATTTTGAACTGAGTAAAAATGAAAGAACAATCTAAGAATTTGGAGAATGTCATTAAAGTAATGCTTAGGAGGAGAAGTTTATAGTTCTAAAAACTTACATTAGAAATGAAAAATGGTCTCTCTTAGTGATCTCAAGTGATCTTAACTCCAGAAAAAAGACTAAATTCAAACCAATATGAGCAAAAAGGAAATAATAAAGATCAGAGTGGAAAATAGTATATTATAAAACAAAGGAAATCTGTGGAGCCAAAAGTTATTTCTTTGAAAAAGATCAGTAAAATCAATAAAATTGATCCACTTAAGAGGAAAATAAAAGACAGAAGACAAATTATCAATGTCAAGAGGTTACACTACTATCCTACAGATGTAATCAATATATATATATAGTCATTAATATTTTACATTAGTCATCATTCTGCAGATATTTAAACCATAATAAAAGAATATTAAGAACATGAATATGTCAATAAATCCAACAACTCAAATGAAATTATACATTTTTTCAAAAATATAAAATGCCAGAACTCATTCAAGAAGAAATGCGCTGAATAGCCCCGAATCTATTAAGGAATTTGAATTTGTAAGAGAAAATTTTCCTACAATGGAATTCCAGACTCAAATTGATTCACTCTTTCGTTTTTTAATTGAAGTGCAGTCAGTTTACGATGTTGTGTTAATTTCTGGTATACAGCATAGTGATTCAGTTATATTTATATTATTATATTTTATATTTATTATATTATTTTATAATATATATATATATATATTCCTTTTCATATTCGTTTTGGTTCCCTCTTTATTCTACCAAATACTTGAGGAAGAAATAATAGAATTCTACACAAATTCTTCCGGAAAGTTGAAGTGGAAAGAATACTTCCCAAGTTATTTTATGAGATCAGCATTACCCTGATAATAAAACAAGGCAAAAATATTATAAGAGAAAAAAAACCACAAATATTTCCCATGAATATATATGTAAAAATTCTAAACAAAATGTTATCAAATTGAATCCAATGGCATATAAAAAGGATAATACAACAACATATCGAAAGGGCTTAGCTCCAGGATGCAAAGTTGATTTTAAATTTGCAAATTAATCAAGGTAATTCACTATATTAACATATTAAAAATAAAAAACATGTGATCACTTCAGTAGGTGCAGAAAATCGTTGACAAAATACAACATCCTCCTATGATAAAAGCTCTCAGAACACTCGGGAATAGAAGGGAGATTCCTCAATTTGATAAAAAGCAGCTGAGGAAACTCTGCTACAGCTGATACCATGCTTAGTGGTGAATGACTGCATGCTTTCCTCCAAAGATGATGACTACAAGGATGTATGCTTTAACTACTTCTATTCAGCATTGTGCTGGAGGTTGCACCCAATGCAGTATGGCCAGAAAAGTAAACAAATGGCATCCTGATTATAAAGAAAAAATTCATCATCTACAAATGTAGATGCCAATCTTTGATTTAAAAAAGTCTGATGGCATCTACAAAAAAAGCTATTCAAATATGTGAATTTATCAAAATAGAAGTATACAAGATCAACACACACACACATTGTAGGTAGAAAAAAAATTTAAATACTGTTTATAATAGCATCAAAAAACAAGAAATACTTAGGGGTAAGTCTGACTCAAAGTGTGGAAGACACTTCAACTGAAAATTTCAAAACATTTCTGAGAGACATAAAAGAAAAAAAAATTTTTTAATGATTTGGAGGGTTTGGTATTGTTAAGATGTCAGTCTCCCCCAAATAACCTATAGATTCAATACAATCCCAGTGAAAACCCAGAAGCTTTTTTTTTAAACAAACAGAGATTAATTAGTTGATTCTAAAATTTATATTGAAATACAGAGGACCTGGAATAGCCCAAAGAACTCTAAAGAGTAGAAATAATAATTCAAGAGGGTTAACACTTCTTGACTTTGATGTATTATAAACGTAAATAATAGAATCTAGAAATTGATCCATACATATATGGACAACTGAAATTTGATAAAGGTGCAAAGACAATCGAGTGAAAAAAAATGTTATTTCAACAAATGATGCTGGAAAATTTTTATATCCACATGCAAAAAAAAGTTTCAATCCATACTTTGTACCGTGTACAAAATTAACTCAAAATGGATCATAGATCTAAATATAAATCAATAAACTTTTAAAGAAAAATGGGAGAAAATCTTTGCAACCTTGAGTTATGTAAAGATTTCTTAGACATGGCACGAAAATCTCAATCCATAGAAAACAAATTGTTACATTGGATTTTATCAAGATTAAAAAGTTCTGTTTATTTAAGGACACTGTTAGGAAAATAAAAAGGCAAGCCCTGCCTGGGAGAAAATGCTTCCAAGACATAATCTGTTAAAGGCCTTTTGTTCAGAAATATGACATCTAAATATTCAATCATAAGAAAACAAACACCCCTATTTTAAGAAATGGGAAAAAGATTTGGAGAGATACCGCAACAAAAAAAATATACAATGGCTAATGAGCACATGGAAATTTGCTTAGCATCGTTAATCTTCAAGGAAATGCAAATTAACACCACAATACTGTCGATCCCTCTACATATTTAAAATTAAAAACAATGACTAGACCAAGTGTTGATGAGAATATGAAGCACATGGGACTCTCATAAACTTCTGGTAGGAAAATGATACAGCCTTTTTGGAAGTTTGGCAGTTTCTTGAAAAGAGGAACACCTACCATATATTCCATCCATTCTATTCTTAGGTACTTACTCAAAACATATGTCCACACAAAGAGTTTTATATGAGTGTTCAGCTTTATTTGTACTAGCCAAAAATGAGTCAAAGCCCACCATCAGATAAATGAGTAAACAAATTGTTACTTATTTACACAAGTGGATGAAAAGGAATGGATTATTGATGAGACAGTAGCAGGGTGGAATCTCAAAACAGTTATACTGAATAGAAAAAAAACAGGTAAAAATGTGTGTACTATGTGATCTTATTTATATAAAACTCTAAAACATGCAGACTAATCCATAGTGGTGGAAAGCACTTCAGTGGTTGCCTTGTGAAGTGGGGGAAGGAGGGATTACATAGGGGGATACATAGACTTTTGGATGATGGATCTGTTTTTAATCTTAATTATGGTGGTGGCTTCTTGGGTGTGTGCATATGTTAAAACATCAATAAACATTTGCAGCTTGTTGAATGCCGGTTATTCTTATAAAGGTGTTTTAAGAAAAGGCAAGTGATAGCATGTGTCTGACCTATTTACTTAGAGTTGTCTTGATGTTCATATAATAGCATTAGGTAATAATAGTTGCACAGATGGTGGACATCTCTGTACCTCTCTGCCCAGCCCACAATAACCCCCTTAATTGTCTCTTGCATCTACCTCATACACAATGCCCCAAGCTGCATTTTGCCTCCACCTCCCTAATCCCTCCCAGTGACCACTGCTGCCCCTCTGATCCCTCTAGTACCCTGAGCCCTTCCCAGTCCCTTCCTCCTTACGCTGTCCAGCAAACACTGACACCCTGCGTCTTGGTGGGCAGGGGTGTGGGTGGAGCGGGTGCACACACTTTAAAGTTGGGCATGGCGGATGCTGTCCCTGCCCTAGGCTAGCAGCACCACAGTGCATTTGCAAGCAGCTTGCCTGGGGAATGTCTCTTACCCACCTTCCATCAGAGACCAAGAGTGTCCAGGCATGGAGGTTGCAACCCCTTAGGGGTTGTCACTTGTCTATTGTGGGTTGGGGCAACATTTGTGCATGTGGGAAGAGGAGATTGCCTTTCCCATCCTGGCTGGGGCGTGGAGCATCAACGCAGCAGCTGGCAGGAAGCAGGTCCTTCAACTGGTGGGCTGTTTGTGCTGAGTCATGGAGGGTCTCGGGAGCCTGAGAGGAGTGGAGAATTTCCTTCCACATACCATTCTGAGCGGATGGGGTTCAGTGCACCATAGGAGTATCCCTGCTTTGAGAAGATCTGGGGCTGGCTTGGGAGATGGGGAGATGAAACAGTTGCAGAGATTTTTAACTATGACAGTGCAGTGGTCCTGATGCTGGTGAGGCCTGTAGTCAGCTAAAGGGAGAGGGCACTCCATGGTATGTGTGCACCTTACTGGGACTGAGGGTTCTCAGGATGCGGGACTTTGGATGCTAACAGAGAAGGTGCCCAAACTCTAGGTTTGTGGCTCCTGTGATGAGGCCTCGTGGAGGAAAGACACTTCCTCTATCTCCACCTGGGCACTTTCTCTTGTCTCAGTTGTCTCCTGGCTGAGACATAGAACTTGGCTCCTTTCCTTGATTTCCATTAAAAATTCCTCCACCTGAGCCATTTGTTTACTGAAGGTTTGGGGAGATGGATTGATTTTATAGCTTACAAACAAACATCATGCAGACACATAAACTTCATTTGGACTCATACCCCTGCTTAGGTGACCCTGTCCCTGGGATAATGGACTCTTCCTGCAGGCCTTCGCCACTGACCAGTCCCCTGTTCTCTTCTATTCTCTGCCTTTTCTGTTTCCCACTGTCCACTAGGACCAAATTCTCATTCACTGATGAGTTTGATTAGTTCACCTGTCTCTGTTGCCTCTTTCCAACTTATGGCCATAGACTCCACTCTCCACAAAGGTCTGTTCATCGAGGTGTTTTTCTGTGCAGGCAGTTTCCTCCTCTGTGTATAATGATGTTTCTGGGGTCAGGCCCTTGAGTACCTGAATCATTGCCCAATGGATCTCTTGCAGATGTGGAATTGTCACATGAACATCACATCACACGGCACACAGAGTGCAGGAATGAGGGTCTTGGAAGATCCCTAAACTTCTGAAAGTCTCTCCGGTTTGAGATGAGAATGAAAATAATTCTCCAACTTAGGAAAATACAAAATACTAATGTTAAAAATGGGACTGGGATCAATCCTCTTATCAGCACTCTTAATAATGACACTCTCCAATGCTGGAATACTTAGCAAACCACGGAGCTAGCACCCATCTTAAAAGTACTTCTTTTAGAGCATTCTTTACGTCTGCCCATTAGGAGATCTCCCTTCAGAAGCTCACTCTTACCTCTGTTGATACATTCATTTCTTTTGAAATTAATTTCATAGCAGTTTTCTTGACACATATTTGTCCCATAAATGACTAAAACTTTTAAGGAGCTGATTAGATGGTAAGATAAGTTGTCTCTGTGGATATCTTAGAAGATCATAGACTTTTAGAATTCAGACCTTGGAATCTTCCTGTCCCAACGCCCTCATTTCAAATTTGAGGAAATGAAACTCTGGAGAGGTAAGGCTTACACCTACACTTACAGAGTTAGAGGGAGGCATAACCTGGGTTGGACACACCAGTATCTCCTTATCCTGGAGGCCATGGTCTTCCCTACATTGGGAGATGGTATGGGTCCAAGTAGCTTTACCCAGCCTGTTCATGGCAGGCATGTTTCTGGAGCTTTATCCACATTAACTGATTGAGTCATCACAATGGATTTACTTGGTGAATACTTTTATCAAAGTCTCCATCATATAGTTGGCAAGAGAACTGCTCACTGGGTGAGTGGTAGAGCCTGGATTTGAACTCAGGCAGGTGGGCTTGCAGGATGGGCACTGGACCCCAGCACCCCCGTGCTCTAGCCCAGACCTCTAGTTTGTGGATGTCCCCTCGGAGCATTTTCTGGGAGTGTTTGGGCAGGCTCCCTTATCAGCATCCTTCCCTCAGTGATGGGGGCAGAATGACTGTTTACAAAACTGCTTTGCAACTGTTGTGAAACAATTCACTGATGAAGAGCTATTTTAATTGTTGCATAGTTTCAAGGATTCCCAGGAGAAGTTGCTGTCCTGATTTTTTAACTCTTTTTCTTGATGGTCTGATTTTTCTCCCTTGGTCCTCAGAGGACATGGAGGGAAGTTCCCTATCATCATAGCTTCTGTTTAAGAAACTACTTCTCACATCCAGATGCGCTTAGTGGGTAGATGAACCATTTTTAGGCATACTCATGCCCTTTAGTTCTAAGTGTAGTTTATTGTTAACAGAATGAAGGGCTTTAAGTCAGGAAATGTAGGTTTCTTAAATATTTTTCCACTAAATATATTTGATGCAGTTAATCCATGTAAGATACAATGTGTATGTTCTGGAGAGATACTTTCAGAATGAGGATATGTGTATTACCGTCATCCTCTTCTTGCCTTGCAGTTTTACGGGAGCCCTATACAGTCCGTGTGGAGGACCAGAAAACCATGAGAGGCAATGTCGCGGTCTTCAAGTGCATTATCCCCTCCTCCGTGGAGGCGTACATCACCGTCGTCTCATGGGAGAAAGACACCGTCTCACTCATCTCAGGTAGGCCCTGCGCTTCCAGGCTCGTCATTCACAGCTTGTTCTGGGCGTCAGCCTGGGTCTCCGCGTATCTGCTCATTATTACTAAGAATCAGTGTGCTGAAGGCTGATGCTGTTTCATGGTTAAATGTGTTATTAGTGTTTCATACTGGTTTATGCAGCTCGAATCAGACATTCTGCAGTGAGTTGACTGATGGATGGAAATTCATTTCTCTCACTGTGCGTATTAGGAAAGTTGGGTTTTATTGCTGCTCCCGGGAACAGGGAGGTAGGTTGATTGTGTCTGTGGGAGACCTCGGCGATACTGAGGACTGATACCGTGAAACTATGGAAGTCCTGATCTCATGCTGTCCTGATTCTCTGAGGTGTCTTCAAAACAGTGTGGTATCTCTGGCCTCTTTCTTGAACATTCTGTTCAGAATATATATCCAGCACTGATACTGAGAGAGATTTATATATCTGATACTATATGTATACATATCTGATAGTGAGATAGAATATATAAATAATGTGTTATTTAGGTACAAATATAAGTATTTTTTGTATTTTTTGTATATAAGTATTTGTACCTAAATAATTTCCTTATTTATTTTTGGTATCTAGAAATGATACAACTGAAATTCAGCTTCTAAGAATCTGTGGCTCTTCTTTTCTCATGGTTTTTAAGCTGAATTCTTGCTCCTTGCTACTTGCCGGGAGGCCAAGGTGGGCACTATGCTCAGTTTTCCTGTTTTGCACATCTTTGGATAATGACTGTTGGCTGCTTTTGGACAAGAGTCGTAATGAGCATTAAATATGGTATAACAGGTTATAAATGATTGCTTCTCTTTCCGTGTCTTTGTGCCTGCACACACACATTCTAATGTAACTCATGGATACTACCAACATTGTGTCAACTTATAGAGATGAGAAACTGGAGCTAAACTCTCACGGTGATGGAGCGTTTTTGTTTTTTGGCTTATTGATTTGCTAGACAGTGTAGGTTACTATTATAACAAGGAACATTAAAAAATCATTAAACCATTAAAAAGTCCAAATGAAAAATTAAATCTTTGGTCTTTAAAGCGCATTACAGTAAACTATGAAGTAATAGATGTTTTTGGCTTTCTTTAATATCATCTTCACAGTGAATTTGAAGTCTCTCACACTTCACTGAACAATAAATTCCTTGCTGTTATGTTGATTAATCATAGTAATTTGTTAACTTAGAATATTGAAAAAATACTCAGCTTAAAACCTGAAATGTGATTGCCATAGTCAGAATAGAGACTCACCTGTACAATTTTATTTGCTAATTTTGATTGCTTAAGGGCCTTAATTGCTCTTCTTCAGAGGTCATTTCAGTTTCTTGACTGCAGATGGAGGGATTTGATGACAAGTTGGTCTGGCTGAGCCCAGAAGCAGAGTCAGGAGCATTCAGTGTACACTGTGAGGGCTTGTGGGTTTGGGGAAGGGGAGAAACTGGGGAGATACTTGCAGTCTCCCACACTCAGAGGTCTAGGCCTGTTCAGTCTTTACCACCCTGTAGCAGCCGTCAGAGACGCAGCCTCAGCGTCTACCCTGGAAGGGGCGAGGGCAGGGGAGAGTGACCAGAATTACAAACTGTCTCTGAGTGCTTCTACTTAGAGATGACACGTGTCATTTCTGTTCATATTTAATCAGCCAAAGCAAGTCACATGGCCACGTCTGACTTCAGTAAGACATGTTCCTGAAAGGAGTGTGCCTGAACTGGGAATCTGGGTGAGAAACAGAAATATCTACCGTGAGGTCGTGTATCTGTATCTATATCGGTGTATCTGTATCTATATCGGTATCTGTATCTGTTATGTCTCCCAGATGTCTCTAATTAGTGGTATGTTTATATGCAGGTTTCACCTTTTTGTAATCTACATGAATAGACTATTTTCTCCTTCCAACATGAACCTAATTAAAATAAAACGAGAGGAGTTTTGTATCTGGTGCCTGGAGAGGATGCTGACGTGCAAATACACATTTGACATCCTGCTGATAAGAACTGATGGCCCCGTGTCCCCTCCTCAATCATATTGGCACTTTGTCCTTTGGCAAAATTTTTAAAGCAACAGCATGGACAGTGGATAAGCACTGGGCTTTTCTTTTTTCACAAAAGTATCAGAAAACCAATATTACACAGGCTTTTACCTCATTAAGGAATACATCCGTAGTAAGTTTTTGTTTGTTTATAAGTGAGCCATTTAAACAGACATAAGTTGTCCCCAAGATGCTCCACATGGCATAGAGAGAGAGAGAGAAGGATACAGAAAGAAAGAGAAAGGTGTTTACACTCAGCTAGTTGAACCAGAGAACAGGGCCCCATAGCCGTGTTATAATCTGCAAGTAGAAAGTCCAGAGTTAAGCCTCATAATGGGACTTACTATCGCTTACAGTCAGACCCTCCTCTTGTGCCTTAGCCCCATCCTCTGAGGCTGCAAAAATGCTCAGGGAAGGAGGTGATGAAGCCACTAGAAATGGAAAAATAGTTAAAAGAGTGGGACTCAATAAAAACCAGTTTGGAGTGGTTTAAGTGAATTTCTCTTTAGGGTCCAGAGCCCAGACTGTGGCAGGGCACAGGTAGCCACACATAGGAGGCAGGGAGGCTCAGAGGAGGAGGCTGGGACCTCGCTCCAGCACGTCCCAAAGGCCCGGTGGTGGGGGAAGCGCTGGGGATTCCTGACTATAGGGGAAGACACTGCACAGCAGAGAGGTCCCAGGGACCAAGGGACTTTTCCTGCCTGAACTGGCTCTGAGTTCCAGAAAGCCATCTGGATGCTATATGCACAGCAGACGGGCTGTAAAAGGTTGATTTGTCTTTACTTGGTAAATACACTGATAATTTCTGAAGCTCCTTGTTGAACTTATTTAGATTTAGTCATTGTCATTGGCTGTCACTCCACCTCTCCCTTCCCTGGATAGTGAATCTGGCTGGGAAGTTTGTCCCAGGAAGCACGCCAACTCTGCATGGACCACTTCCTTTAGTTCTGGTTCTCCTGGTGGAGAAAAGCAATGAACTAAATCAGCCACAAAACAAGCCAGCGTAAGGATCCTAAGTAGTGATTTGGGGGTAGGATTAGAGGCGTGCTGGTGGTGGCTGACTTGAGAAAGCTCGGAGCTAACGTCAGTCAGGCGAGGGTGCGGAAAGTGGCCTGTGCAGGTGAGACCTGTCTACTGTGAGGATGTTGGGTACCACTGCTCAGCTTCGTGATTCAGAGCACCCCTAGGGGAGGCAGAGCAGCGAAGGGCTGCTATTATCAGGGGAGCCTTGGGGCTTGAAGCCAGGGCTCTTTGTAAATTTTGGCTAAGGTCAATGAGTATCTGCTGTCTGGTCATTCCTTTCCAATGAAACAAAAATTAACATGGTTGTATTCCTATAAAAAGAAATAAAAAGGTTTCTTTTGGCACAGCTTACTAATTTTGCCCTTTATCTTGGTTGAGAGAATAAATGACTGGCTTACGTTCTTGTAGGGGTGAGAACACAGCCAAGGTCCGTCTGGGTTTCCATGGGAGCAGTGTGGTGTCACTAGCCATTCTGACAGTGGCATTCATTAGCTTAGTGCACATTAGGTCATGCATTGATTTCTTCCTAGGGCAGGTTTGAGTTGGCCCGAATGTCGACTCAGGAATCAAGTTGTGCCTCTTTGTCATATGAGGTCATTAGCTCAATGATGTTAAGAATGTAAATGCATTCATGTATTTCGAACAATCTTGGGAAGGAATACTCCAGTGGTCTTGTTATAGCTCGAATGCGTCCTTCATGTTGTGGGCCTAACCTCCAGTAAGGTGGTGTTTGGAGAGGGGGTGTCTTTGGGAGGTGATGAGGGTGAGATGTGATCACAAGGGTGGGGCCCCAGGGATGGGGTTAGTGTCCTTATAAGAAGAGAACAGAGCTCTCTCCCCTTCATGTGAGGATGTGGTGAAAGGCAGCTATCTGCAACCCAGAAGAAGGCTCTTACTACACCCCCACCACACCGGCACCCACATCGCAGACTTCCCTCATCCAGAACTGTCGGAAGAAAGCGTATGTTGTTTATGCCACTCTGTCTGTGGGCAGCAGCTGGGGTGCCATCTGGGACAGGACTGAAGGAAGGAATCCCATAATCCCCACCAGAGCAAGGAAAGTCTCATCACCTGTGATGATGCTGTGTCCCTGCTTCGCCTCTACCTGGGCTCCTTCCTGACCCCAGGGCACTGCGAGCTTGACCTTCACTCTTGGATTCCGGCACAGAAGTCGCCCCAAGGCTTGTAACTGTGTGGGGAGCAAATGTCTAAGGCCCGGGCACACACTGTGCACCCAAGGTCCTCCGTTAACATGCTGTCTTACCTAACCGAAATGAGCCAGGATAAACGAGAGTGGTGAGGTCTGAGAGCATTTTTAAAGCACCCTTATCCCTGCTCTTCCTCTAAGCAAAAATGAGAGCCTTTTGAATATCAGATACGACTGTAGCCCAGTGAAAAGGTGTAGTTTGGGTGGGGACGTGCTTTGGGGGTGCCGCTGATGCCGAGCAGGTACCTGGGCCCCCGTCCTGCAGGAACACAAGAGCAGCAGCTTCATGTTGGAGCTTCACTGAATGGCCTGTTATGAATTTCTTCCCCATCAAGGAGGCCAGCAACGAGAGAGCCCAGCATTCCGTGTCTGTTTCCTCTGATAAAATCCTGAGACTCTTACGGAGGGTTTAGTTACATTAACATCAAAGACACAGCCCAAGGGTAACCAGATTTGGAAAATAGAAAAAGCAGACATTTACTGTTCCCCGAGAATCTGCCTCCCTTTGTAGCACTGGCCCAATTTTCTGTGACAGTTTCCCATCTGAACACCTCTGCTGGTGATGACTCCAGGAGAATTTTATCTCTTAGGATCAATGAGTTCAAGTCCAAGGATGATTATCTTTGTCCTGTATTTCAGGTAAAAGTGAACAATTTTCTGCCCACATTAAATATCAAAGTACATCAGCCCAGCACTTCACATGAAACATTTGTTGTGGTTTTTGGATGCCGCATTTGGGTCCGGTCATCATAGATAAGGTAGGACCTGTGCTTTAAGAAGCATCCCCCTCTCCGGGGCCCTGGGAGATGACTTCTGCTCTTAGAGAGCTCCGGGGAGAGTTTACTGCACTGTGTGGGGTGTGAGTGCTGTGGGCAAACGTTACAGGAACACAGACCTTGGACTGATTTTGCCTGAGGAGGCAGGGGATGTTTCACAAAAGACATGAGCATTTAAGAAAGTCTGTGCATTTTAGGATGGGGAAAACAATTACATTATAGATATGAGGTAAGGTTTTCTTTAAGCACGTTTCAGCAAACAAACTAAAACCAGTGATGTGATCTTTTCTCTTCGGAGCACAGCTGTTGGGGGCAGAGAGGGTGATGCTATGGTCGGTGGTGCAGGACCTGCGGCTCTGTTACCATCACACAGAGCTCTGGGAGCCCATGTTCCCTTTTTCTCAGGCACTTGCATTTTACTTTTACTTCTAGTCATTGGGCATTTTCAAGGCAATCTGCTACATAGCTACTCAGGTTGCCATGGTGATGAGACCCAGTTCTGCCCTCAATGTGCTTATGAGTAAAAGGAATGAGACCAACATTAAAATGATTAAGGAGCAGACCTGTAGCTTCACCTGAAAGCTTCATCTTTGATTTTTAAGGTACCACAGAGTTCCACAATTAAAAAAGCGTTTATTTAACATTCACTGAAAAGAAATTTATAGGACCAAGTGGAAACTATAAGAGAAATTACTCTCTCTCCATCCATTGACCTATTATTATTATTAATACTAGTTATTATTTATTAATAATTAATTATTAATTATTCTTAGTACAGGAGGTATGCAGGAGACTGGAATTCAAAAAGTGGAGAGATATAATATTTTCACTGTGCTGTATTTTTGGGGAGTAGGACAACTGAAAAATGTATTTCAGGTGAAAGTTTACTGGAAGAGAGGGTTCTGTTCTTTTTCTTTTTAAAAGCCATTAATGGATTATAATTTTGCCATTTAAGTCTGTTGCTCACTAAATGAGCTTTTACATGTTACTCTACGGCCATCTGAAAGTAATTAAAAACAGGATTGTTTACAGATCTGGAGGAAGTTCACATGACAGTGAGAATAGAGGTCATTTTAGATGAGCAGCAGCTCAAGCCCGACATTCCAAAATGACCCACTAATGAGACCCTGGAAGACCCAGAGCAAACAGAAAGCCTACTAACAGCCTTCATGAAGAAGACGAAGTCCCATTCTCAAAGTTAGAAACTGTGCATTGCAGATTGTAGCCTGAAACAAAAGAAAATGATGTTTCTGACTTCTAAACTCATGAGACAGGGAGACAGACCCTTTAGCAGTAGATGTGTTAACATTATATTTAAGCAAAGAAAACAACCCCAAGAAAGTATGGTAGCAGATTGAGCCTGGAGCATCTCTGGAGAGAGAGAGAGAGAGAGAGAGGGAGTGTGTGTGTGTGTGTGTGTGTGTCTGTGTGTGTGTGTGTGTAAAGCACCCCATCTGCTCTGAAGCTGAAGCTGTTGGGTCATTAGGTCAGCCTAAAATGCCCCTTGATTTCCTACTCCAAGTTTTACTCCGAGAATATGGCTTCTAATTGCAGCTCTGGCTCAGATTAGCTGGGTGACATAGGGAAATGCTTCCTTTTTTTTTTTTTTTTTTTGTTTGCTGCAGTTTCCACATAGGATAAAAGTTGGTTTCACTGATTCTCCTCAAGATAAAATAGCAGGATACTAAAATCGCAAATTGAATATTCCACTTCTCAAGCCAACGGCTTTCCAAGTTATTAATTTTTTCTTCTTAGATTTAATCATAGACTTTTAATTTTATGCGTGTGTCAGGGGTTGGGTCACTTGCTAGGAAGACTCTCAGGACTCTGCATATAGTCTTCCTGTTATCACAGTGTGAAAGAACTCAGAGCAAAATCGGCAAAGGGAAAAGTCACATAGGGAGAAGTCTGGAGGAAACCTGGTGCAAGCTTCCAAGACTTCTTTCCCCATCAAATCACAGGGGATGTGCTTAATTCCCCTGGCTAAAAGCAGTGACAACAGGTAGATACAAAATGCGATCCACCAGGGAGCTCTTTAAAGACTTGGTGCCCAAAGTTTTTACTAGGGGAGCTGATCAGGTAGGCATGTGCCTGGAATGTCCCCAGATTCCAGACCCCTAGAAGGACAGCAGGTGTTGAGTCTAAACCGTACTAGTCATACAATCTAGGCTCAGTGAACCACTCTTATCCATCAGGGATGGATCCATCCTCATTATTCTCACTCATTTTTTTCCACTCACTCAACTATCACTTTTAGAATATGCCCACCACCAAATGCTGGAGAAATCAAGTGAATAAGACAATGTATACTTTGAGGATTTTGTTACCTAATATACATATAGTCACAGGCTTTAGCTAAATCTCACCCCAAATTCTTTAATATCCCCAAACACATTGACCCAGATCCTTTCCTTGCTCCACGTGGATGTCAGTATCATTTTATGTTCTGCTATTAGGGACCTCCTCCTCGTTCTGTTCTCTACCTGTGATGTTTGGTTCTTTCTGAACATAAGGAACAGACGGTCAGCTGAGTTAATCAGGTGTAATTTGGACCTAAGTGCATTTTTTGGTCTCTTGCTCATTTGTGAGATTTCATTTCAGGAAAGTTGAAGAGACTAGCTGGATCATTCATGAAATATTATCAGGCAGTGATGACAATACTGCTTATATTATCCTCATCTTCAAGCTAAAATCAGCTGCCCTCCTACACTGCCCTGGCTGACTTTTTTGTCTCTATTTCTGCACTATCTCTTTCCTTGAGTTCACATCTTTTCTTCCCTGCTCAGAAATGTGAATTGACCCCCAAACTCAGTCCTCACTTCCTTCCCCTCTCAATGTCCACTTTCTCTGTTGTTCCTGTCATTCCTTTCCCAGGCTCCATCCATCACTTCTACATAGATGACCCTGACTTTGGGCCTTCCTTTCCTCCTGGGCTTGGTAACTCCCCACTGCCTGCCCCCACCCCCCGCCATTTCCAGCAGAGCGTAACTAACACAGACTCAGCATTTCCCGCACCATGAACGAATTTGCCCTCATGTTACTTTTTTTTTTCCCAGATAGTGACTATTAGTTTCCAGAGTATCACAACCTAGGTGGCTTAAAACAACAGAAGTTTATTGTCACAGTCCTGGGAGACAGAAGTCTAAGATCAAGATGTCTGGAAGACCGTGCTCTCTCCGGAGGCTCTAGGGGAGAAATTACTCCACATTCTGTCCCTGCCTCTGCTGCTTCCTGCAACCTTGGTGCTCCTTAGCTTGTAGACACACCACTCCGATCTCTGTCTCTGTCATCACGTGTCTGTCTTCCTCTGTGTGTGACTCTGTGTGTCTTCTTATAAGGACACCAGTCCCTTTGGATTAAGGACCCACCCTACCCCAGTATGATCTCATCTTGACTAATTACGTTTGCAATGACGCTATTTCCAAATAAGGTCACCTTCTGAGGTTCTGGGAAGGAAGAAATTTTGGGAGAACACTGTTCAGCCCACTACCTTAACAAGTACTTCCATTTCCTTTTGACTGTCTCCTTCACATATTTTATATCTTTATAACTCCTGCTTGACACAGAATAGACAACTGATAAATGTATATTAAAAGAGAACCTTACAAAAATTATTTTAAAAGGAAGGAAACAAAAAGCAGAAAGCCTCAGCAGTGTGACGAGAAGTGCGAATGCCTGGCTGTTCCTGTGCGGCCCCAGCTCTGCCCCACAGGGTCAGAACGCCATCTGGCAGCCACCCCATCAGCTGCCTCTCCTTCAGCTGTGTGTGTCACACTGGGCTGGAGGCCAGGATGGAGACAGAATCAAGATGGTCCAGGGCCAAGACATTAGGGGCTGTAGGCAAACTGCTTGACTTGTATTTTCAGATCATGCTGTGGACTGGATTGTGCCGCCCACCCCCAGATTCATAAGGCCTGACACCCAGTGTGGCTGTATTTGAGATGGGGGTCTTTAGATGGTTATTAACATTAGATGAGGCCATGAGGGTTGGGCCCGAATCCAACGGGACTGTGTCTGTGTAAGAGGAAGAGAGACGTATGAGTACACAGCAAGGAGGAGAGATTTCACCAGAACCCAACTGTGATGAGACCGTAATCTCAGACCTTCAGCCTCCAGAGCTGTGAGAAATAAGTGTCTGCTGTTTAAGGCCCGCAGTCTGTGGTATTTTGTTACGGCAGCCCAAGGTGACTAGCGTGGATAATATGCACATGAACTCACTTTCTGAATCTAATTCTGCAATTTCTGAAGCCCACGTTGCTGTGCTTCTCTGCTCAACGTTCTGGGCTGTGTACTACCACAGAAGGTGGCATGAAGCAGTGTGATGACACAGTGAGCACTCGTGTTTTTGAGAAATGATCTATTTTCAGATACAGTGGATTATCTGGCTTATCAGAGTCCTGCGTTTCCCTTCTCTAAAGTAAAGGGTGTTAGTTATCAGTGGAAGAATGAATAGTATAGCGGCTCCCCCATCCATGGTGGATACACTCCAAGATGCATTCCAGTGGGTGCCCGAAACTGCAGAGGGTAGCAGACCCTACATATACTATGCTTTCTCCTGTATACACATACCTATGTTAACATTTAATAATAAATTAGGCCCAATAAGAGAATATCTGAAGTGCCAGCGTCACTACTCTTGCATTTTGGGGCCACTGTTAAGTAAAATAAGGGTTACTAGAACCAAGAGGGCTGCTAAGTGACTGACTGGTGGGTAGCTCCTTCTGTGTGGATACTCGGGACAAAGGGATGATTCATATCCCACGCAGGATGGAGTGGGATGGTGTAAAACTTCATCATGCTACTGAGAATGGTACACAATTTAAAAGTTACAATTTTGTTTTTCTGGAATTTTAATGTTTTTGAGCCACAGTTGACAGTAGGTATTGAAACCTTAGAAAGTAAAACTGTGGATTAGAAGGGACTACTGTAAATTTCCCAGTTAGTGGTCTGAAAACTTACATGCAATAAAATTCTTTTTTCCCTGAATACCCCAAATCCCAAAGTCAGTTCTAAGGTCACTGTAGTTATATTGGATAAACAGTCATGTAGTACTGGAACATCTATAACTGAACCATATTTGGAAAATTGCATTGAGAATTGCTGTGTCCACACGCAGGGACATAATGAGAAGACTACAGACTGTTTCAGTCTGTGTAGTTTCTGGAACATCGGGATGATGATAGTATTGACTGTTCAGAGTTGGGCTGTATGAAGACTGAAAACCAGCACACATTGCTATGCAGGAGAGCCTAGCTGAGATATTCTTTTCAGAAAAGCTGGTAAGCAAATACAGTAAATAAACCAAAATAGACTTTTAAAAATTTCCCAGGTGGGTCATATGTTCAGGCTTCTGCCAGAGTTCTGTTTTGGCATGTCTATGTGAGGGCTTGACTTTGAATTCAGAGAGGCCTGGCTTTGGGTTCCAGTTTCACAGCTGTGAGAGCTTCAACAACTGATTGCCTCTCTTTGGAATTGGGTACAGTGTTTAAAGATTAGAAATGCCGGGACAGGTGCTCCATGAATTCTACATATTTAGCCAGGTCTTGATCTCTAGCTGTGAGAGGCTGGAGTCTGAAGCCAGGGTGTAGGTCCATGTTCCAGACCCACCACAGACCAACGGGCTAATCACATAATTTTTCTATGCCTCAGTGTCCTCAGTCATGAAATGGGAACGATAGTAAAACGTTGTAGCATTTCAATGAGTTGATGTGTGTAAAGTGCTTAGAACAGCGTTTGCCATAAATATTGGTGTCGTCGTTGTGATATTATTATCTTCTACCAATCTGACGTGTTCCTACTCCAGAAACTGTATAGTCAAGACTCCCTGCTCCAAAACAAAGGAGTTGTTTGTGTGAAGGGAGTAAAAGCAGAAATAATTCTATTTAAGAAAAGCTGTTAAAATTCAAGGTAGGCTGAAGAAGTCATGGATAAATGATCTAAAATCTTACAAATTCAATGGAAGAGCATTAGAATGCTACTGAACTAATAGTAATTTTATCAAAATAAACAACTCTTTATTAAATGTTTACTTTTTTGGAACAGAAATTGGATGATGTAAAATGACCGAAACACTACAATGAAATGATCTTTTTTTTTGCCTTAACCATCACAGATAAATCAGAATATATGCTTGCAGGAAGGGTTTGGACCTCAATTTAAACACTTGCAACACATTTGGGTTATTAAATAGCTGAACAGTGTGTGTCAGATTGTGTCTGACAACCTCACAACAATCCCATGGGTGGTTATTCTCATCAGCCCACTTTACTGATGAAGAAACCGAGGCACAGAGAATTTCAGTAACTTGCACAAGATCCTACCTTGCAGTTCCACCCTCTAAAAGACAGAGATTTGTGTTTTTAAAAACTTCCTTTCAGTTTCCTGCAGTACATAAATTCATGAGTCAACGAAAACTTGTCAACTGACTGACACACAACCTGTAACACCCTTAACTTGAGAGTAGGAACTTGTTTAAGCAAGTAACGTATTTTCAAATATGATATGATCCAAACTAGGCTTAACTTTCTGGACATTTGATCTGCTGAAAGCATTTTATTGTGGTTTGAGGACAGTTAAAGGACTTTAAATCTTTCGAAACAGTACTGCACAACAACAACAAAAAACCCCAAAATAGATGAAACTGTCTAGGATGCAAATAATTTTCTTCATTTCAATTTTATTTAAAATTGGCCCTTCCCATTGACTTCAAGTATAATATTATGATGCCTAGTACCTAATAAGGCTTAATAAATATTTGTTGACTGAATGCTGAATGAGTAACTTTTCCATCAAAATGGTGGTGCTATTTCCTTTCAAATTATTGTTAACGCTTTATTTAGAGCTTTTACTTTTCTATTTTTTTCCTACTACTGCAAAGTACAGTTTCACATCAACCTCTCCTTCCAATGCAAAGAGCGTATAGGTGGGCAAATCAGAGGCAAATGTGCTCTACCAATTTATGATGCTGCATCTAAAATTTGTAGATTTCTGTGTGGAAGAGCTTCAGACTATCTTCCTGAACTGGAAGGTGGAGCCATGGGAAGGTCACATGGTGAGCGTCAGGGGCTCCCCGATGTGAACCTGAATGAGGATGGGAATGTGGTCTGGACCAGTCCTATCTGTGTCATAGGATCAGACTTTACATCAGAAGATCATTTCTTATAGGAAGAAAGAGACATCTGGGCAGTGAGTTGGCAAAGTGGGGACTCAAACCTGGGATTTTGTGTGGTTGTTTTTGCACAAGTAATTTTTAATTCCTTCATTGCTGTCATGTAAGCATTTAATATGTGCAGAAGGCATTGTTTTTAAAGTTGCCACTTTTAATTATGTGAGCCATTTTAAAAGGGCACAGGTGAGCTAGAGGCACACAGAAATAACTTACTTAAAGTCAGTAGGAAACAAGCAATTCTCCAAGGAAGAAATACAAATGATCAATAGGTGCGTGAAAAAATGCTCAATATCACTAATTATCAGAGAAATGCAAATCAAAACTATGATGAGGTATCACCTCACACCAGCCAGAATGGCCATCATTTGAAAGTCCACAAATGACAAATGCTGGAGAGGCTGTGGAGAAAAGGGAACCCGCCTACACTGCTGGCGGGAATGCAGACTGGTGTAGCCACTGTGGAAAACAGTATAGAGATTCCTCAAAAGACTTGGAATAGACCTACCATATGACCCAGGAATCCCGCTCCTGGGCTTATATCCAGAAGGAACCCTACTTCAGGATGACACCTGCACCCCATTGTTCATAGCAGCACTATTTACAATAGCCAAGACATGGAAACAGCCTAAATGTCCATCGACAGATGAATGGATAAAGAAGAGGTGGTATATTTATACAATAGAATACTATTCAGCCGTAAAAAATGACAACATAATGCCATTTGCAACAGCATGGATGTTCCTGGAGAATGTCATTCTAAGTGAAGTAAGCCAGAAAGAGAAAGAAAAATACCATATGAGATCGCTTATATGTGGAATCGTTAAAAAAAAAACATAAATACAAAACAGAAACAGACTCATAGACACAGAACACAAACTTGTGGTTGCCAAGGGGTCAGGGGGTGGGAAGGGACAGACTGGTATTTCAAAATTTGTAGATACTGGCAGGCATATGCAGAATAGATAAACAAGATTATACTGTATAGCATAGGGAAATACATACAAGATTTTGTGGTAGCTCACGGTGAAAAAAAATGTGACAATGAATATACGTATGTTCATGTATAACTGAAAAATTGTGCTCTCTACTGGAATTTGACACAACATTGTAAAATGACTATAACTCAATAAAAAATGTAAAAAATAAAGTCAGTAGGTTTACCATATTGAACGAATGGCAGAGGCTAACGGAGTGCCTTTAATAATTGATTTAAAAGAAGTTCATTGAGCACAGGGAACTATAACTATTTTCAGTATCCTGTAGTAACCTATAATGAAAAAGGATATGAAAAGGAATATACATATGTATATGTATGATTGAAACATTATGATCTATACCAGAAATTGACACAACATTGTAAACTGACTAAGCTATAATAAAACAGCCATTGAAAAGTGTACTTCTCAAAATGAATCACTTTGATATAGACTTAAAATTCTGACTTTCTAAGTTTTATTTCAATATCAAATATTTAAAATGCATTTTGATGCAAATAATATGTTGTATATCTGGGAATGTTTATTGGTAGTTTCTATATATATGGTACACACATAGATAGATAGACAGACAGACAGATAGATAGATGTAGATAGATAGAAATGTCCTTAAATCAATATTTCTTTACCTTTTTTGGATCAGGAATGTGCTGAGGAGGTAATGAATGGAACAGTGGATCCCCAGAAAAATACATTAGTCCTCAAACCTGCATTAATTCCAAACCTTTTCCCTTCCCTTCAACTTTGCCACCCAGTTGTTATACCCTCCTAACCCCACTGTTACTTCCCCTAACCTAAGTTCACTGGGTATTCACACCAGGTTAGACTTTGTGATAGAGATGTTGGGTAGTGTCTCTCTTTCTCTCTCTCTCCGTTTTTGAACTAAGTTTTATATTTAAAACTTTCAGCCTCACCCTTATTCTCGTCTCTCATTTGTCCTTGCTTCCTTTGCTCCATCTGTTATGCACACATGTTTTCCTCCTTTGGTGCTCATTGCATCATACCAGTAACTTTCACTACAATTGTTCTTGTACCAGGAAAAGTGAGGGGTTTTTATAAAAAGCCTTCATCAAGTTATTTTCAAACTGCAGATGATATCAAGAAAGAAGGGCCATCCTGAGTTCCCCCTCCCTAATTAGATGGTGACATTTTTAGTTCTTGGCATTGTTATCTGCTTGCTTTGAAACCCTATCATTGAAAAAAGCCCAGTGAACTCGGAACCATTTCCCAAAAGGGAACGCAGCCAGGCTCCAGCCCTCCGTGGAAAGCCAGAGCGCACACAGTCTGGATGCATGTGACATTTCTACAGCTCTGACTTCCAAGTAATGTTTGGTAAAAAATTATTCTAGAATTCAGGCTCTTTAAAAATTTTTTTATATTAAAAGTTCATGAATAACCAGTATATTTCAGCCTTGCAGATAATTTTTAAGTTATCCCCAGAATTTACTCAGGGTCCATAAACGTTGCATTGTCATTATTTTCTGGCAGTCTGTTGTCCCAGTTATTCCCTCTTCTGCTAAATTCTCCACCATCTCTTGCCATTCAATGAAGAAAAAATATACCAATGTATATATCAGTCATTTCTTCTTCTGCTAAATTCTGCACCATCTCATCACTAAGTGAAGAAAATCTAAACATCCCATTTCTGGTTCTGCCTTCAGTGATTCTGCAGTGAAGGTTTCCATGAAACTCTGAAGTTGATTTTACATGTGAGACACACAGAACCTCTGGTTTCTTTGAGGCCTGATGAATGATCTTTAACTGGACCACTTACATGATTTATTAATGTCCTGAACACATGAATCCACGTTTATTTCCTGAATCTCTTGATCTTATTTACTGGGTTTGATTTGTTGAAACAAAAGATAAATACGTATGTGTTCCTCTCTTCCTTTATCCAAAATTATCAAAATGTTTATTTTAAATACCTTTAATTGAGATTAAAAAACACTTTGTAGAGAGTAAGTACATGCATAGTTATTAATCTTTTAAAGAAAAATAATGAAACTAGAAAAAAACACATTTCATGTATGTAAAAATATATATTTATTGCACATTCATCACTGATAATCTCAAATTTTACAGCTGTTTGCTGTACATGGGAAAAAAATGCATCCAAAGTTGCTTTCATTTTAAATTCAGGATGTAAGATTAAGCTTTTCTCTAATAGTGGCTATTGGTTTATAGATTTTTTATATATAGCGTTGTGAAATAGTTATTCAGAAATAGAACAGGAAGGCCTGCAGACACATGATTTAGGATATTTCTCTTTTGGAGGGCCCATTAAATTGAGGCAGAATGAATGTCAGACATTTTAGACCCAATGTGTAAAGCTTCAGTAAAAGTCTTTGTGTTTGTCAGGTTATTACAGGATGCAAAATCCAGTCTTATGGAGAAGCATAGTTGCTTATTAATAACTATCATGTGGGACCAGCATTTAAAGACTGGTGGAAAAAAGAGCAGTTTAGAATGCACTTTTAAATAAATTTGGAGTATCTATCCTTAGTCTCAAATCCTTTTTTTAAAGAATTAGGTGAGACAGAAACTGTAAATTAAGCACAATTATCTGAACTCAGTTACGGAAGTGAAAATGGTTGGAGTGGGTGTCCTGTAAGAGGGACCACGTATCAGACGGAAATGAAAGAAAAACTAAAGGAAGAAAGAAAAAGCAAATAGGCCATACGTACACATTTCATTCTGTGCACCCTTATTCTCTCTGACGGCTGCATGATTAATTCAAAGATTTATTGATTTTCTTCTCCACTCTAGCCTGCTGACCTGCTTTTGTTGGCAGGTTTGTGTGGATCAGACAGCTCTGACAGTCGTACGTGTGCTACCGTGTTGGTGCCCGTGGTCTGGAACAAATATTTTATACCTAGTCCTCATCAACAGTAACTGAACATAAGAGACAGATTCATTAGCACACCTTCCCAGGCCATGAAATGAATTCAGAGATGCCAGCCTAAGATCAGAAGCGGCTGGAATTACTTGTTTTAACAAATGTGAATTTGTGTGTGTGTGTGTGTGTGTGTGTGTGTTTATGTATGTATAAATGTTGGCCATGGAAGTTGTGGCTTTTTTTTATTCTTGGTAACAGTCATTCACCAATATGTAGTTCTTTAAAAATGCCTTTATGATATCTGTGATTTGCTCCAAATTGCTCCAGTGTGTGGGGTGGGGCACAGCAAGACTCGACCATTGTTGAAAGGGATGGTGGGTACATGGAGGTTCATTGTACTCATTTTTGTCTTTTGTGTATGTTCAAAATGTTCTATAATGAAAACTTGAGGAAAGTACACCTGGATAACGAGACTTTTTAGCTGAACCTTCAGAGTACATGGTTAAACACGCATAGTTGGCACACCATCAAGCCAGGAATAGGCAGATTATGAATGTCATTATTTAAAAATTAATGATACATTAAGTGAAGTGTTGTTTTCCTGCTGGTTATGAGCTCTGAAATTCTGGGGCAAGACTAGGACCATAGGAAAATGTCCTTTAAATGAATAATGCTTTTCCAAGCGTGTTCCCTGTCAGTTCATAAAATGGGGTATTTTCCAGCATTTCTCCTGCTGTGTCCATGGAGAGGCTAAGAGGATAGGAAAAAGATCATGTGGATTCTGAGCTCAAAAATTTTTAGGAAGTAATATATTAAACAATAGCAACACAGTTCTTTATGATGGGACTGTGCACCACAAGTCCTGGATGATTGTGGCAATTTTTATTTTTATTTACTTTTATCCGTTTAGATAACCATGATAATCCTTTCCAACTTGGAAGATACTACTTTAGAATTTAAGGCAACCAAAGGTGATTTATATAAAAGTAGTGTTCTTTGAAGCCTTAGATACAATGATTAAAGATTAAGTCTGAGCTAGATGTTTTCATAGGAACAGACATCACTTTTGGGTAGGACAAATCTGAAAATTCTATTTCTAGAATCTAGTTTATGATGTTTTAGGTTTTATTGGATTCAGATTCCATTTTGTACCTTTCTGGCATTATTTTTATTCATAATACTGTAAAGCAAGTTACCAGTATGGTCAGGACCAGAATGGCCAAGTATGGAGTCGAGAGGAAAAGGTCTATGGTGATGCTGGGATGTAACAGCAAAAAGGGAGTCAGCCCTGTGTGGGTCCTCAGGGTGGGCAAAGACCCCCTAAGGGGGATGAGCTTGGAGAGGTAGGGCTGAGAGGTAGGCGGGTCAGAAAATGGGAGGCCTTCTCAGATCAGTCAAAGAGCTTGTAGGGACAATGGAAAACTGTTGAAATCTGGGCAGGCGGACAGTGTGACCATGGTTACTGAATTAGAGAACAGTTGTGAGTGGGGAGCAAATGTATTATTGAATGAGTGATTACCAGACACACTGGAGCCTTAACTGGAGTAGCAGATATGGGGGCAGAAGAAAGAGGACAGATTTAGGAAATGTTTGGGGAAGATTTGGTACATTGGCTGATAGATTGGCTGTGAGGGGTGAAAGAGAGACGACCATCAAGGACGACTGAGATTTTTGCTTTAAGGAACTTAGTGAATGGTGGTACTGTTAACAGGTGGCGAAACATTATTTATTAATCAGAAATTTATCAGAAATACCCTTAATAATAGGCAAAGCCCTTTAGGGACTCTTCTTGGTGGGGATAGGAGAGGAGTCCTTTTAGCCCCTAAAGCACACCAAAAGTGTCTTTCTGAACGTGGCTTTGTGAATACTTTCACAGGACCCTTATTCCTGCCTCCTACCTATGCTCAAACTGTTTTCTTTGTTCTACTTGATTGTGGGCTTGATCCGACTTCCTCTGATTCATCCTCACCACTGACTTCAGTACATTCTCTTGACTGATTTCAGATTCATCCAAATAAAGGAAAGTGATTGGTTTAGGCATTTGGAGCAAAAAGGGAGATGGTGGCTCCTTTTCTCAATCACCCCACTCTGAAAACTCTGGATACCACAGTTGACAGTCATTATTATTTCACTGTTTCATTTGCTTAATTTATTTAAACTAACTGTAAAAACACTGAGAACACCTTCCTGCTCTTTGTCTAAATGTGATTTCTCGAAGGGCTATCTTATATTTTCCTTACTCTTCTGTGTTCAATTTCCATAGAGCTTCCAAGTGGTCTAACTTTTTAATTCATCTTTATAAGTTACAACTGTTTCTACTTTGCCTATAGTCATCCCTTTCCTTATTCTTGTTTAGTGTGTGGAGATTTCTTTTTTTATCCACTTGGCTACACTGAGGTTTTTCTTTTTTAGAAGACATTCTTTTAACCTCTCCGTATGTCTCACAATTTCCAACCTTTGGTTCATTTTCTTTGCTCACTGTGATCTCTCTCCAAATTTTCCTCCATTAAAATCAGTGCATACATTTCCTTCCAAAATCATGCCGTGAGGAAAATGAACATTTATATCTTTTCAAGAAAGTAAATGTGATCAAAGACTATAATTGAGTTTCTTTGGAGAAACTTCATATGCTCATGGATGTGAAGCAGATCCTTTTCAAGTTGTTTCACTCTCTGCATTGCTGAACAATGCTCTTAAGTTCTTCTTAGCTCTACCTTCAAGCAAAATGTGTTTTCTTATAATGGAATGTTAATATTATTTGGTGGAGGTGGACTAATTTCTTCTGTACAAGTTACCTGAAAAATTTGTATTTGACTCGTCTTTTCTTTTATTCAGATTGACTGCGTTTTGGGTAGGACTGCTCAGTCACCTTTGCAAAAGCAACTGGAGATTAATTTAAAAAAATAAATTGTTGAGTTATATTCACTGGTTTGTTGTATTTTTTAGATTCCACATATAAGTGATATCAAATAGTATTTGTCTTTCTCTGTCTGACTTATTTCACTTAGTATAATGCCCTCCAGTACTGTCTATGTTGATGCAAATGGCAAAATTTCATCCATTTTTTACAGCTGAGTAGTATTCCACTGTGTATATATACCACAATTTTTTTTATCCATTCATCTGTTGATTGACACTTATGACACAGATACAGAGAACAAACTAGTGGGTACCAGTGGGTAAGGGAGGGAAGGGTAACACAGGGGTGGTGGCATGGGAGGTATAAAATATTGGGTGTAAGATAGGCTACAAGGTTGTATTGTATGACACAGGAACAATAGCCAATATTTTGTAATAACTGTAAATGGAGCATAACCTTTAGAAATTGTATAAAATAAAAAATAAAAATACATTGTTGAGATATTTGTACACCCATGTTCATAGCAGCATTATTCACAATAGGCAAAAGGTGGAAGCAACCCATGTGTCCATCAACCAATGACTGGATAAACAGAATGTGGTATATCCATGCAAGAGAATACTATTCAGCCTTAGAAAGAAATACAATTCTGACACATGTTGCAACATGAACTTTCAGTACACTATGCTGAGTGAAATAGGCCAGTCACAGAGAGATAAATACTGCATGATTCCACTTATATGAGGTATCTAGTATAGCCAAATTCAGAGACACACAAAACATAATGGTGGCTACTAGGGACTGGAGTGGGGAGGAGGGAAATTGGGAATTGTTGCTTAACGTGTACAGAGTTTCAGTTTTGCAAGATGAAAAAGTTCTGGAGATTGGATGCACGATAATGGAAATATACTTAAAACTACTGACCTTTACTCTTGAAAATGTTTAATATGGTTGAATTTTATACCTATTTCACCCCAATTAAACATTAAATAAATGATTGCACCCTTCCCCTTTAAATAACTTCATGGGAAAGTTGATTTTATTCATAGATAAACACCTGGATGAATTGATTAAATAGTATAGCATGTGTAACATTGTATTTTACCAACAGCTTCAAAAATCATAAGTATTACTATTTCCTAGTATTTTTTAAAATGTGGTTGATGACATTGAATTTGGATTTTTAATAAATTATAGCTATAAATAGACTTGAAAATTGTGATACTGTTCAGGGAAATTATGATAGTAATGTTACTAGTCTTTATTTTCTTTAACACTGTGGTTGACTGAGTGATACATAACTGGTACATAAACTACAAGAAAGCAAGGATTTGGATCTGTTGTGTTACTGTCTAGAATAGCCACTGGCACATAGTATAAACTCAGTGTATGTTTAATGACTGCATGTCAAAGGTATCCAGGTACTAAATACCACTTGATCATGTGGTCTGAGAAGCGTAGACTCCTCAACCAAGCACACGGTGCTTTCTAGATATTAGGGCCTTATGTTTGTTTTTTTTTTAACATTTTTTATTGATTTATAATCATTTTACAATGTTGTGTCAAATTCCAGTGTTCAGCACAATTTTTCAGTCATTCATGGACACATACACACTCACTGTCACATTTTTTTCTCTGTGAGTTATCATAACATATTGTGTATATTTCCCTGTGCTTTACAGTGTAATCTTGTTTATGTATTCTACAATTTTGAAATCCCAGTCTATCCCTTCCCACCCTCCACCCCTCTGGCAACCACAAGTCGGTATTCTCTGTCTATGAGTCTATTTCTGTCCTGTATTTATGCTTTGTTTTTGTTTGTTTGTTTGTTTTTGTTTTTGTTTTTTAGATTCTACATATGAGTGATCTCATATGGTATTTTTCTTTCTCTTTCTGGCTTACTTCACTTAGAATGACATTCTCCAGGAGCATCCATGTTGCTGCGAATGGCATTATGTTGTCAGTTTTTATGGCTGAGTAGTATTCCATTGTATAAATATACCACATCTTCTTTATCCAGTCACCTGTTGATGGACATTTAGGCTGTTTCCATGTCTTGGCTAATCTAACCAAGGAGGTGAAAGAATTATACACAGAAAACTATAAACCACTGATGAAGGAAATTAAAGAAGACTTTAAAAAATGGAAAGATATTCCATGCTCTTGGATTGGAAGAATCAATATTGTTAAAATGGTCACACTGCCCAAGGCAATCTACAGATTTAATGCAATCCCTATCCAATTACCCAGGACATATTTCACAGAACTAGAACAAATCATAAGAAAATTTATATGGAACCATCAAAGACCTAGAATTGCCAAAGCATTACTGAAGAGAAAGAAAGAGGCTGGAGGAATAACTCTCCCAGACTTCAGACAATACTATAGAGCTACAGTCATCAAGACAGCATGGTATTGGTACCAAAACAGACATATAGACCAATGGAACAGAATAGAGAACCCAGAAATGAACCCACAAACTTTTGGTCAACTCATCTTTGACAAAGGAGGCAAGAATATACAATGGAATAAAGACAGTCTCTTCAGCAAATGGTGTTGGGAAAACTGGACAGCAACATGTAAATCAATGAAGCTAGAACACTCCCTTACACCATATACAAAAATCAACTCAAAATGGATTAAAGACTTAAACATGAGACAAGATACAATAAACCTCCTAGAGGAAAACATAGGCAAAACATTATCTGACATACATTTCAAAAATTTTCTCCTAGAAGAAATAAAAGCAGGAATAAACAAATGGGACCTAATGAAACTTACAAGCTTCTGCACAGCAAAGGAAACCAGAAGTAAAACAAGAAGAAAACCTACGGAATGGGAGAAAATTTTTGCAAGTGAAACCAACAAAGGCTTGATCTCCAGAATATATAAGCAGCTCATACGACTCAATAAGAAAAAAATAAACAACCCAATCCAAAAATGGGCAGAAGACCTAAACAAGCAATTCTCCAAGGAAGACATACAAATGATCAAAAAGCACATGAAAAAATGCTCAATATCACTAATTATCAGAGAAATGCAAATCAAAACTACAATGAGGTGTCACCTCACACCAGTCAGAATGGCCGTCATTCAAAAATCCACAAATGACAAATGCTGGAGAGGCTGTGGAGAAAGGGGAACCCTCCTACACTGCTGGTGGGAATGCAGTTTGGTCCAGCCACTGTGGAAAATAGTATGGAGATTCCTCAAAAGATTAGGAATAGACTTACCATATGACCCAGGAATCCCACTCCTGGGCTTGTATCCAGAAGGAACCCTACTTCAGGATGACACCTGCACCCCAATGTTCACAGCAGCACCTTTTGTTTGTGTATTGCAACATTACTTATCAGTGAGCTTTTAGTTGCTAGGTATTTTGTATCTCGGCTTAAATAAATTAAGCAGATCATTTGGATGAAAACTCTGAAAAATAGAGGGGTGGAGAGATTGGTCCACTGTCTCAAAAATAAATAACAGGGCTCCCAACAGAGGACACTAAATTAGTCAATATATATTTAGTGAACACCTGCTCTATGCAAACCCGGTCTACCACACCGCCTCATCTTAGTCCCAAATTTTGTATTTTAATTTTATTTTTTCCCATTCACAGTCTCTTGGTGGGATTTTCCTAAGAAAAAAATGTAGGGTCCTTTGGCATTTCCAGTTGATCTGGAGAGATCTACATCTTACATTCAAGTTGTTACACAGGTGTTAGTTTCTGAAAATGATGTGATAGGCAGCCTACTGTAATACAACTTACTAATTCAACAGATACAAAGTTTTATTTTCTAATCATCTAGAACAGTGTTTCCTAAACTGCATCGTGCACATGAATCACTCCCGTGGGTTTTGGTAAAACAGGTTCTGATTCTGTAGTTCAGCGCAGGGCCTGAGACTCAGCATTTCTGATGAGCTCCCAGGTCTTATCAAATATGCTGGTCCATAGGCTGCACTGTGGGTGGCAAGGCTATAGATTCTCAGCCCTGCCTGTACCTTGTAACCTCCTGGGTGGAGTTGTAACCTCCTGGGTGGAGTTTTATAAATACTGATGCCCTGTTCTTAGGGGTTCACTTAAATTGGTCTAGGCTTGGCCCCAACATCTATTATTTGTAAAAACAAATGAGTTTAATGTGCTACCAGCACTGAAGGTCACAGCCCTGGGCAAACACAACTGTCACTTTTCTGTCACCATGTAACTGCATCCACTGCTGCAATTTGGTGAATTTCAGTGTCTTTTAAGGGTGCAAGGAAGGCTGGAGAAATTGTCCAAAGATAGCACCCAGCGCAGGGACTAGTGTTCTGAAATACGTTGGTTGGGCTAGTGAGTGTTAATTTCTAGACATTATAGATTACGGCAGTGGTCCAGTGCTGCAGCCCTAGCATATCAGTATCCCTAAACATGCCGGCATTTGGACGATGGTGTTCATGGAGGGAGAAAGGGGCCTTGTACTCCCAGGTAAAAATTGGGAGAGGCATTGGAAAGAAGGTGGTGGAAGAGTAAGTTTATATCTATGATGGATAGATAATGAATGGGTGGGTAGAATGATAGACAGCCATGCTTCAAGGACAAAGGGACAGGAAAACTCACTGAGGACTTTCCTTTTCTTGTAAAAGGAACCATTTCAAATGGAGGTGTGGCTGCCCTGAGGGTGTGCAGAAGGAGCCACTGTGCAAGCAGGGAGAGGAAGAGCTGGTGAGGTTGGATGGGGGTGTCCAGGTCATTGCAAGGCAACGTCACACAGGGGCTGAGAGCATGGCCGCCTGGGATTCAGGCTTTGTCATATCCTTACTGTGTGATCTTGGGCAAGTTACTTAGCCCCTCTGCATCTTGGTTTCTTCTTCTGGAAAATGATGATGATGATACAGCCCTTTTATAGGGTTGTTTTAAGGATTACATAAGATATTGCAGGGGAAGTCCTCATATCAGGGCGTGGCATGCATGGCGTGTGAGTATTACCATCCTCCCAATTACAGTTCTTTACTGTGGCTGACCATGGTCAGTATGTGGGTGAAGGGACAGGGGCAGGAGGAGAGCTTCTTGCCTCGCATTTTCGAGGTGCAGTTGGTCTCGTCAGGTCACTGTTAGTTGATTGAAGGTCCTGACTGAGAAGAGGCAGTGGTCGCAGGCTGGTCCTCAGGCAGGTGTGAAGCAGGGGCCATGTCTGCCAAATGGAAGCTGGGGGAACACTGAGGCCGACGCTGCACCTAACTCAGCTTTGGGCCAAAGGGACCGGTGACAAAAGATATTCAGGGGAGGCTATGGCAGGTGTCTAACCATCATTCTGAAATCTCCTCATCTAAGTCTTTACAACCAACATGATGGTCATGTCTTTCAGAGAGAACAGGCTGCATATGAGTTGCTGTTCATTCGTTGGTTTATTCCGGGAGTGTTTGTTGGGCACAGCCATGAGCCCAGCATTGTGTGGATGAAGTACAGGGGGTGGGGGATGAGCAGTAGTGTTGGGCTCCTGTCCTCATTGGCTGTGGTCCTGGGGAAACCTCAGCTAACCATGCAAATAACTCCCTGGTTATGCTCATGAGACACACTGGAGATGGGAAGAGGGTGGGACTTGTCAGAAGGAACCTCAGACACCTGGCCTTGAGGAGTTCGGGGATGTGTTCATGACGGGCAGTGCTTTAGATCAGAGAGTGATGAGGTGGGGCAGGGGACACTTTGGGCAGGGGAACCACATGAGAGGACCCAGAGGTGGGGAGATGCTGGGGCAAGAGCTGACGGAGGCTGGAAGCCTGTCCGCCTCGGAATGAAAGCCCCTAAAAGTAGGTCCTTTGTCGTGTCCAGTGCATCCCCCGTAGTTAAAACAGTGCCTGGTGCATAGTAGGCACTCCCTATCCATGGAACACGGGATGGTGGTTTCTGGTATGGCCAAAGTTTCAATGATAAAACATAAAAGACACCTCCATTCACAAGTCAAATACATAGAATGAGTTTGCAGTGAGGTTCTGGGCACAACTGAATGACTTTGGCTAGTTGGTTGGTTAGGTCACCTATTTTGGGTCCTGGAGCCTGAAAAGCAGCAGGGAGGGGTAGACAGGGGCTGAAAGGAAGGGTGAGGACTTTGCTCTGTCAGCCTGCTTGTAGCCTCTGTGTGGTTCTTTAATTACCTTTGTCATCCTGCAGGACATTTCATGGGCATTCATTCTTCAGTGTGTGGTGGGCTCTACCCTAGTGATGGTGAAAAGAGGCACTCCCCAGAGGGCTTGTGTTGCCAGGAGCAGGGCTCTCCTCTCTCAAGACGGCTGCTGCTCTGTCCCCTGCGAGGCTAACACTGGTGATTTCCATCCATGTCTCTGGAGGCAGGATTACAGTCCAAGGAATCTGCACCTTCATCTTTGTGGAAACAGGCAGGAACCTGCCTCCTCTATGACTAATGATGCAGGGAGGCAAACTCATGCAGAAAAAAACACATCTTGATGGCAATGACAGCATACACGGAGAGTGACCAGATCTTTACAAACATGGCGAGAAAACCTGGGAGTCTGAGTGGAAGGACCCACCTTACTCCTCTGTAAAAGTACAGATTTCTTAGACTTCACAGCTGGTTCTCTGCAAATGTGATGGACTACAGAGGGCATCTCAGCCTGTGAGAAGAGTCCACTTCTGTTATCTCAGGCCATGGGCAAGAGGGTATTTGCAGATCGGGACAGACACTTAAGGAGGGGAACTCAGGCTATGTGAACATGAATGTGTAATTTGTGCAAACATAGTAGCCTGCCGATATCTGGGCAGATTGGCATCTGAATACATATTTGCCAGCATGTCATTAATTTACACTTCAGAAGTAGTGGGTTTTATTTATTTTGCAGCAGTAAGCTGAGTTTAGGATTTGGGCAATCATTTGAATTAGTCAGGACTCTTTGATGACCAGTGAGAAGCAGGAACCAAAAACAGATGTTATTGGCTCACATGACTAAAAATTCCAGGAGTTACCAACTTCAGGCCTAGCTGGATCAAGGTGTTTAGACAATCTCTGATAAGAGCTCTTGTTGTTAGTGTCGCTGTACTGAGATTTCCTGGCCCCTTGGCAGGCTGAGTGCAGCACACTTCTCACTGCCAGTAGCAGCTCAGCACCAGAGGGAAAGAGTTCTCTTCCTCCATGGTCACTAGGATGGGCTCATGTCACATACCCGTCTATGAACCACTCACTCTGTCTAGGGATGTGGCCACAGTGACCTTGGTCCCATGCCAAAGGTGGATGACTCCTCCCAGGAAAACTCAGGTGTTCTTATCTTAGAGGGAGAAATGGGTGCTCTGAGACAAAAATGACAGATACCCATCAACTAGCATTTAAGGGGCGGGAGGAGAGTGTCGGCCTTGTGGACAACTCCATGTGGTGAAGAACTGACCTGAGCCTGGTGGGGTGGCCCTGGGCACTCATGCCGATGGGACACACACACACACACACACACACACACACACTATTACTTACAAATAAAGGAAGCCCCTGCGGATTTCCAGAGTCCCTCTAAAGTTGCACTTCTGATGAGCATCTCAGCACTCACCCCTTTCTGTTTTTTTCTATTTATTTCCATTTCTACTAAGTGCCTTGGAAGGGAGCTAACCAAACGCAATGGTATATTTTGAGGAAAGTAGAGCCTGGAGAGGCCTGTACCTGACATCTCTCCATACATGCACTTGGAGGTAAGATTAGGGGCTGGAATTCACTTTGGACCAAACTGCAACATTTTGTTGCTCTCAAATTCAAATATACCACGTTCAAGATAAAATACAGAGCTCACTATGTTAAAAAAAAAACCCACATATTTAGATGGACATACCTGTCAGGATAATAATTTTGATAGATTATAAATAAAGGGGAAAAATCTATAAAACTGAAAAAAAAGATAGCCAGGATTATACCTTTCAAAGAAGAAATACTATCAGCAAACTTCTTTTAGACATTTGTTTCTTATATAATTGCTGATGCTCATAAACCAGTGCTTTTTTTCCCTTTACAAAAAATTTTTAACCACTGAATGTCCTCAATCTTTTTGCTTTTAGGGCATCTTTGTAACACCATGTGCTAATCCCCATGCTCTAATCCTATGTGTACAGTAGTGGTTTGAAAAAAAAAAAAGAACATTGGATAGGAATATTGTAAGTAATGAAAAATTTCAATTTTACAGTTTTAGTTTTTCAAATATTAATTTACTGTATTCTTCACAGTTACTTGCCAGCTAAGGAACTTTTGCTCAAAGTAAGAGTCCTGTTCTGGAAAATGGAGTTAAGCATCTCTCTGTTTTCATGTTGCCTTAGTCCCTTTGGGCACATCTGAAGCAGAGATTCTACTTACAACAGACGTCTTTTAGTCTCCCGTCCTTCCTGCATGGCCTGATAACACCCCAATGTTTCAGTGTAGTTTGAGGAAATATCCATTTTGTTAGAGAAATCTGTCAGTATTTATTTTATCAATCTAAATTCCACTAAAAGCAAATAAACAAATCAGCACAATTCTCATCTATACTAAGAAAAGTCAGTTTGTTTTCTAGTCCTAAAAAGAGGCAAAAAAGAATATATTTTAAAATTTTAATTATAAAACTTTTCAAGCAGGGATTTTTCTCTGTTTTTTCCCTCATCTTGTTCTGTGTCTGGCACAGTAGGTATTCAAGGAGAATTATTTTTGCTGAAACGATGTTGAATGGATAAATGTATTTTAAATAAACAGAAAAGGACAGAGAATAATGAAATAGGCACTTAAATCTAACATAGAGACAGATGTTTATACCTTGCTACATTTTATTCATTTTTTCATAAATGATAACGTTGGAAAGAACTAAAGTCCCACTCATATTTCTGTTCATATTTTGATACCTTGACAACCTATTTATGAGTCCATAAAGCAGAGAAGCTATTACTTGGTGGATTTTAAGATGTGTATACATGATATCATGCATGTTAAGATTTACCTTTAGGTTTCTTTTAAATCATTTCTCCATATTCTCTCTGTTTTTCTACAGAAACTGTGCACCAAAATATTCTGCTTTCTGAAACCTCAAGGTCAGGGGTTGGTGAACTTAGGGGTTGCACATGTAATCAGGGTCCAGAAGTGGCTGTCCTTGGGCTCAAACTAAACTGAGTTATGAAATTAACCTGGAGAGGAGAGAGGATGATGTCAGATTTTAATGTGATAGCAGTGCCTTGGGTTCTCCTTGCAATAGAGCAAGCTGGTTGTTTTTTTTAATCAGTTATTGAGATATATGTTCCTTTTCCCATCAAGTTTCTGACGTTGCTGGTTTGGCTTTGAGCACAAGTTGTTTTCTGCTTGCTTTGATTGTCAAGGACATTTCATGGCAGAGGGATTTTCTGGGTCAGCAAACACTACGTAGTCTCAGCCCTGTCCGAACCTTGGGAGCCAAATGTGTTTCAGAATTTCTCATATTTTAGGCAGGCAAACCTGTGCACATTCTGAATGTTTCCTACACCCCCCAGTGAAGCGTGGGACAATATTGCTTCAACATTTCTGCAGCAGAACTTGGGAATTTTCATTCTGAGTGGGATAACAAGGACTAAACAGAGTTTTCTGTTCATCTGGGCCAGGTTTTACCGGCAAGTGCATCATAAACACACTTTCTCAGTTTTAACATGTTTTTCAATTTAGGGATTGCAGATGGAGATTGTGGATTTGTATTATTTTGTTATTGTTGTTGTTGTTATATTATTTATTATTATAAATTCATACACTTTCTTGCCAGTTGACGGCATCATCCCCTGCTTTTCAGCCTGACTCAGACCCTTCCTTTCTCCCTTCTTTCCTCCCTCCCTCCATCCCTTCCTTCCTCTCTTCCTCTCTTCCTGTCTTCGGTTATTTCGTTAGGATTTGGAGAGAGGCAGCACTGAATGGTCTTTAAAGACTCAGGTTTTCAAATCAAACAGATCTGTGGCCACATTCTGTTTCTGCTGTTCTCTGCCTGCTTGACTATTGTTCCATGTCACTCCTGGGGCTTGTTTCCTGAGATATTTGTCACATCTGCCTCCTCCTTGGGGGTGTTGTGAAGACTCAATGAGGTGATGGGTATGAAAATGCTGACTGCGGCTCCCAGCCCATAACTAGCACTCAGTGAAGGACAAATGCTGTTTTGCTGCTGTTACCGTGTCCTATACCCGCATGTGCTGTTCTTTTTAAAACAATGAACTTATTCACATTTATTTGTGTATGTGTGTGAAATACATCAGGTCTTTGCTTACATGTAAGTTATTTGGCTATACCTGCCTGAAAATATCATCCATTACAGTCATCTTCATCAGCCTGAGCTTTAAATGTTATCTAAGGGCATGTGGCACACAACCATGCTTTGCCACTCCAGGAGCATAAATGCTGTCTCCTGTGAGTTATAGATGGAGAGACAGATGGATAAGCAGCTAGCTGGAGATGGATAATGGATAGACAGACAGACAGACAGATAGATAGATAGATAGATAGATAGATAGATAGATAGATAGATAGATAGATATGAATGATAGGTAGATAGATGGATGATTGATAGATATATAGATAGATATTCATCTGAACCCCAAACTGTGGACAAGAAATGCCATGAACCACCATGGGATTCCAAATTTACCATGGACCAGAGCACATCAGAGAATCTTTCCAATAGGGCCAAGGGAAGAATTCATATGGTCAGAGGTTATTTCTTTGCTAAAAAACTATAACCCTGCCAGAATTTAATTGACTCAATTTTAATTAAATAGTTAGACACATGTGATTTTGATTCTAAAAGACACATTGGCAGACCTCTGTAGGCAAAGCGGTACTTGTGATCATTCTGCTCCTTCTCTGCTGAAACCCTTCAGTCCCGGTTATTTCAAGATGCTTCATCCCCCTCCCCGAAAGGAGCTCTTAGGATTTCAAGTTGATTATTGCAGGGGCTTAAAGACAGAGCCCCATTTGGCCTATTATTGAACAGGTGGGAGGAGCACGCAGCCTTTGCAACTTCCTATTCATCTCAGTACTAAAATTTGTATTGTCTTTAGGACTAATATCTTAAATTCGTAATTTTATTTGATTCTTTATTCACCAATTTGAATATTATGGTTGATTACAAGTACATAATAGGACCGTTTCTGTGATTGGCATTATCATTTTTCTGGTTAAATAGAGTGCCTCTTGGTCTGTTTCTGTTTTTCTTCCTTTTTTCCCCCACTAATTCCCTTTCACTTGTATTTCTCTGCACATACTGCAGGGGTGTCTCCAGGGGACCATAGTCTCCTTGTTCATGTTTCAGACTTGAAAGTAGTATTCAAATGCAGCCATATTTTACAGATTGGCAATTTTGATATAATTAAGCTTCATGAATATGAAGATTTTCATAGAATTCCCACGGTGCCCCATGGTGAGGATTTGCAATAAAATTCCTTCTCAGCTCGCTGTGACCTATTAGAGTGTCAGTTTGGCTCAAGTGCAGCACCGCGTTTACTCAGATGAAATGCAAACCACATATCAGTTCATCTTTGAGCCTTGGTGGAAGCTGTCTAAGAAGCGCTTTTGTCCAGAGGGCTTGACAAAAAATGAGAAGGCCTATATCGTCACAGATCCCGGGACATTCAGGAATTAAATGCTAATGCTATGAACTTGAGAGGAGGTGACATTTGTGGAATTGCCTTTGTTATGATTTCTTCTTCTGTGATTGGCTTTGTCCTGCAAAATCTTGGGATGAGCCAACTTCTGTGTAACTGAACAGGGCTTCTTCCTCATAGACAGCTCTTTGGTGACAGCTCCAGGCAAGAAAGCTTTACCTGACCAATTTGTTCCCACCGTGTGACATTTTCTAAACTGGAGATGACTGTCGGCTTATTCTTGTTATTTTATTTACTTTTGTAACTGGACAATGCATTCATAATTCAAAACTCAAAAAGTATAAAAAAAATATATAGAGAAAATTATAGTCCCACCACAAGACCCTCGGCTCTGATCCCAGATGGGCATACCCTACCCTCAGATAGGTAGCTATGGCTATTCATTTCTTGGCTGTCCTTCCAGACATTTGTAAAAATGTTATCACTTTGTACCACTGGTACTTACCAAACCAGCACAGCATTGGTTCTCCTGCTGAGCCCTCCCTAGTCTAACTGCCACATTCTAGAAGATATGTTTCTGCCTGTCCACGTGGTTTCCAGGAAACAGTAGCCAGGTTGCTTTAGGACTGAGGACTCTTAAGTCCTCAGAGTCTGTGGTTACTCCTACTTTCATGCAGCTCTCTGGCTCTCTTGTTCTCAACTGAAAATAGAACCTTAGACTTGTTCCATTTCACTTTTTTTTTCAGTTTGAAAGGCACTTGAACTAGCCCCCTGATGTTGCTTTTTAACTCCCTTTACATTTTGAAAAGAGTTGTATTCTTATTTATTTGCTTTTATTGTCTGTGAAAATGGCCCAAATAATTGGGCCAACAGAGAATCGCATCTTAAGGGCTAATTATTGATGTATTCCTCATGTCAGCCTGTAAGGAACCCCTGGGAATGGAAGATTAGGTAGTGTATCCCTGCCCCTGAAAGAGCAGTGCTCATGACTCTGTAAGCTTCAGTCCTCTCAAGGTCACACAGAGGTGATTTACATTCTGTTATGGTCTAGAAAGAGACATCAAATCAGCTCACTGTTGCAAAGACTTTCTTATAATAATGATTTGTCTAGAATAGGCATTTAAATTTTTTTGAAAACTTTATTAAGCAAATATCTTAATTTTTAAAATAGTTACTTTTTTATGGATAGATACGAAATGATTGGGATACCATACTTGCATTAAGGGTTAATGTAGAATAGTGCTTTGTATGTAGTTGGCCTTAATATGCTTTGTCTAATGAAAAAACTGATGTATTCTCAATTTTGATCTATAAGATAATATAAAATAAGATACATTCCACCATCACACCCTTACTTAAGCTGAGCTGATGGGATTCTGCCGGTTTCTACTTCTTGCTTTCCTCGCTGTGGGTCTGAAATCAGTAGGCATAGTCATTTTTGTCCCTATGTCATATGCAATTAAACTCTAGGCTTTAAATTGCCAACATCAAAGACAGCTAAGAAGAAAAATTATATTATTGCAATTCATTGTCTTGAGGTAGCAGCCACAACAAAATGATACAGAAATGTGGCAGCAATGGCACAAAAATGATCCATCTTGTTCTTAAAAAAACAAAACAAAACGAAACAAAAAAAACATAGCAGGCTGTGCGGACAAACACTTTTTGTATTGAACTGTCTAATAGGGCATTTCGGCTTCCCTGTCAACTTGGGACTGGAGCGAAGAAATAACACACTGCTTGTTTGGCAGTGCAGTTACTAATGGAGGAAGTGACAATAGCATTTGCTTATGCACAACAGGGCTTAGCTGTGAGGTTTGCAAAAGTAGATGAAAATTTTCCCTGTTAGGATTTTGAAGGGAACTGGAGGTCGTTAACATTTGTGTATGAAAATAAAATAGAAATGTCAAGAAAGATAAAATGTAGCCTTTAAAAGGAAGTAAAAAGGATGAAATGAAATGAGAGTGATATTTTAGCTTCTGGAAGTAGGGAACAAGAAAGATGCATTGTCCTTAAACATCTAGTTTCTGGCGGAATGTCTAACATGTGCTTCATGCCTTGGACTGTGCACTGCAGGAAGCCTGGAGCCAGGGGCTCTCTTCTCCTCCGGTTGCTTAAAGCAGTGATCACATTTCCATGTTTATATCCCTGTCTAAACATCAAGAGCACCTTGATGGCAGAGGGGATACTTTAATTCACGGCTGCATCTTAACTTCTGGACCAGAGGCTGGTACTTACTAAGTGTGGTCAGCAGAATAATTAGTCCCAAGGATGCCAATATCCTCATTTCCAGGACTTGTGATTATGTAAGCTTCCAGGGCAAAAGGGACTTTGTGCAGATGTGATTAAGGTCCTTGAGATGGGGAGAGTACCCTGGATTATACGGGTGGGCCCGATGTAATCACAAGGGTCCTTATAAGGCAAAGAGGGGGCAGGAGGGCCAGACTCAAGAGAGGCAAGGTGGTAAGGAATCAGCCCATCATGCTGGATTTGAAGATCGAGAAAGGGGCCACAAGCCAAGGAATGCAGGCAACCTCTTGAAGCTGGAAAAGGCAGGGAACAGACTTTCCCTTGGAGCCTTCCAAAGGAACACAGCCCTGCCCACACCTTGATTTTAGCCCAGTGATACCATTTAGGATTCTGCTCTCTAAATCCATAAGATACTAAATTTGTGTTGTTTAAGCCACAACGTTGTGGTGATTTGTTGCAACCACAAGAGGAAACTGATACAATAAGCAATCAAAATAGGCTGGATATTCTTGCTGCACATCAGCTGTGACGTGCCGGGACCAAAGCAGTGTCAGGACATGCTGCCAGTGATCCTGCGCCAACACTGGAACACTGAACACACGCTTCCACAAACACAGCCTAGAAATCCATTTCTACTTAAGTTGCTACATGGGGGGCTTGCTCTTGCACATCTAATGTTTGTGTTCATCTGCCTGATAGTCAATATGATTTGTAAGGAAAAACAAAAAGATTTTCCCTTAGGATTATTGCCTAGGTGACTGGGTTAAAAAAAACTAACTTTTTTTTAAAATTGAAATATAGCTTTCTTTTTTTATTGAAATATAGTCAGTTTACAATGTTGTGTCAATTTCTGGGGTACAGCACAAGGCTTCAGTCATTCATGAACATACATATATTTGTTTTAATATTCTTTTTAACCCCCAAGCTCTACAAGATACCGAATATAGTTCCCTGTGCTATACAGTATAAACTTGTTTATCTATTTCATATATACCAGTCAGTATCTGCAGATCTCAAACTTCCAATTTATCCCTTCCCACTCCCTCCCCACTAGTAACCGTAAGTTTGTCTTCTATGTCTGTGAGTTTGTTTCTATTTTGTAAATAAGTTCCACATGAGTGATATCATATGCTATTTTTCTTTCTTAAAAAACTAACGTATTTTTAATGTATGTAATAGATGTGGATCTTAAGCCACAAGCATAGCATGTGTTAGAACTGGTATTTTATTTTTGTATAGCTCAGCTTAATTTGTAACATATACCAAATTACCCCAGATGGTGGAACCTGAATGTATGTAGTTCGTGATGATCATATTCAGTTCAGGGATTGCTCAGTCAATTTGGGGTCTCCTCCAGCCTCCATCTAGGGGACTTCTGCTGTGTTCAGCAGTTCAACCTGAAACTGATGCATTAGAGCAGGGAGCCGGAGGATATGGACTTCTCTCCATCACTGATGACAATCCGTGATCACCCTCAGCAGCTGCTGGATCTTTCATACTCCCGTCAGTCTCAGCAGATTGCCTGTGGCCTCGTGTGGTCTTAACTATTAATTTAATGCCTCTCCAGAAAGGGTTCTCTCACAGCTTCTGTGGCTCTGTGCTCTGAAAATGCCTGATTGCTCACCACACCCACTGGAGGTAGGCACTCTGAGGCTGTCCCAACTGGACACACCAAAGTTGTTGTCTTTTCTCTACTGCTTTCAGGCCATGTTGTCAAGCAGAACCCAAATAGGAAAGTCAGGCTCTGTTGAGGTCCCCAGGAACATTCCCAGGTTTGGCAATTGCTGAAAGGACCCATGGATTTCTGAAAAGCTATTCTTCTCAGGTTATAGTTTACAGTGAGAGGATACAGATTAAAATAGCAAAGGACAGAGCATACAGTGGAGGAGAAAGAATGGCACGCACTAAATGGGGAATGTGCGGGCCCAGAGGACATGACAAGATCAGATGGTAGGAACAGCTCTCTCCTCTTGTGTTTGTTCCTTGTTAAGGAGGAAAACCTTGTCCCAAGCACCTAGAAGATGTCTCCCTTTTATTTCACTGGCCAGAATTGGGTCACAGGCCCACCTAGATCAACCACTGACAGAGGGATTTAGTTTGGTGTGTTTGATTTAAATAAAATATAATTCATCCCCTAAAACAGTATATTTCCTTCAAAACTAAATCGAGATAGCTCTTAGGTAATCAATCAATAATGTCTGATATAGAAAAAATACAGGGTATAATACACTACAGCCCTGGTTAAGCTGCAGTAGAGTTTGCAGTTGACAAGATAATTTAAATCTTTAAATGACCAAGTAACTCTACTCCAAGGACTTCTCATCATTCTTCAGGTTGGAAGAAACAAGTGAGTTGCTTTTACAAGTGTAGATCAGAGAGGTGGGAAATGATTGTTGAGATGATGCAGACGAGATACGAGCAAATATCCTGGACTTACCTCTTTTTAAATGAGAACCAAGACTTGTCAGTCCTTAGAGCAGTTCATGGCCTTATATAAGGCTCTCGGGACCGAACAAGGATGTGTGAACTTTTGAATCAAATAGGAGGCTCACAAGAAGCAAATTTCATAATCTTCTGCTGCTATTTTTAAAGATTCCATTAGCTCCTCCCATCATAATTATGCTCAGCAATTTACTGAGGACCCTCAAAACCTGGCAGCCTTACACATTACGATTCAAAACCAAACCTAGTTGGGCTGTCCCTGCAAAAGCTGCTTCTCCCTGAGATGGATCTGTGTGCCCAGAGCTTGGAGCTGAATACCTGAACTGCAGAACCTGTGGCTTGTGTGCACCCAAAGCTGCCCCACAGACTCAGCTGTGCTGTTCCAGGAGAGGCTGGGCTCTTCCTCCAGGCCAGGTTGTGCTGCGGCTCCTGAGCTGGACAGCTGGTTGGCAGTGGGAACCCGCCACCTGGGACTGGGAAAGCTCCTAAACTAAGCTCCTGCCTGACCTACTCCCTGGTCACCCCTCTCCCCGACATCCCCATTAACATTCTCGCACATTCAGGGCTTCCTTCTTGGAGCCAGGCATGATGTCATGGGTAAAAATGGACTAAATACCTCCACTCCTGACAGGTAATAAGCATCCTTACTTAGCTGGAGCCAAAGCACTTAGTTAATGATAAGTAGAAATGTTGCCTCAAGCATCATGCGAAAATATGATGGGTAGGTGATAAATGCTTGCAGACGCTTGGATGAAAAAAAGCCTTCCTCCAAAAGAAAAGGTTTTTGTTTTTGGTGTTTGACCTCTGGAAGCAGTTCAGTTCAAAAGGAGACAAGAAAAGTCCCCATCTGTGATTCCGTGGCACCACATAAAGTGGTATGTGGTCACTCTCTATTCCTCACCCCCCACCTCCATCCCCCGCAGTGAGCTGTGTTCTGTCCTGCTAAGAGTCCCACTTCCCCCTCTGGGCTTCTCACCCCTGCTGTTGGAGCTCACAGCACACTGGAAGTAGCAAGGAAGGCTATCAAAGCCACTGCCTCTCCAGCTGTGCACATGGAGCAAAGGCCACTTTCTTCTCCACGTCTCCTTCCAGCAGGCGATACCTACAGGTAGAACAGGTGAAGCAAAGTGAAGTGCAAAGTGAAACTGGTATCAACTGAACCGAGAGGGGACACCTGGCCTGTGGTGCACTTGGGCTCCACTTAACCTTCCTGCACAGCTTCTCTCTCTAGTGACCTCACAGGTCACCTCCCAGACTTCTTCCTAGACCACCTCTAACATAGAACTGCCTGGTCACATGGTTCTCGATCACTGCTTACTCTTGTTCTCATTTCCAGGCTGTTGTATTCAGGTTTCATTGCCAGGGCAAAAGGGACAATATATTTAGAGCAGACAATATATTCAGCTGATACACAGTGTGCAATATAACATTACCTATGGTTATATATTCTTTAAAATGTTCTTCTGTAGCACTTAATAAACAGAAATAGTCTACTAATCGAGACTACAAAGGATCTAATGTCATTGCCCCATGGAGGCCACAGAGGTAGTGAGGTTCTGGGAGTAGGGCTGTCTTAGATGGGGACAGAGATGAAGGTTAGAGGCAGGGTGTGTGCGATGCCCCTGCTGCTCTGAGGGTGTCCAGAGGTGGTGGGACAGCAAAATAGGTGAGGGGCTGAAGGCAACATTGGGGAATTGGGCTTGGGGCCGAGACACCAGTCTTTTAAGTCTAGGTGATATGGAAATTCCTGGCATCTGGGGGGCACATCCAGCCAAAACACCTGCTCTGCAGCCAGGTGCAGGGGCCTAACCACTGTCGACTTCTGGGGAGGTGATGAAAGTGTATGATGCCTAGTCATGGCTCAGCTAGGGGCACAGTTCATCTGGGGACAGTCTCGGCAAATGAACCCTCACACTGGCAGTTTGTAAAATCAGAAGTGTAAGGATAACTTAGTGAACAATTGGTGGTATAGTTTTAGTCACTTGCTGAGAGGTTTTACTGTGTGTGTGCACATGTGCATGTATGTGTGCAGATATATATATATATATATATATATAGTCAAAGAAAAAGGTTGGAGAAAATTTTTAATTTTTATTTAATTAATGATTTATACAATTATATGGGTTATTGAATATTTTAATATCACCCCTGTACAGTGTGGTAGTTACCAACTCTTTTATTCTACTTTTTCAAAATCCTAATTTTAACTGTTGCAGGAATGCAAAACATACCAGTTTGTCATCTGTGTTTTTCTATTTATTTTTCTTCTCAGTCTGCACATGTTCTTATGCATGCACCGACTTACCAACTTACATCATTTTGTTTCTCCAGCAAACATTAATGTCTGCCCGCTGCACATTGTTAGGTGGCACTTCCAATCTGCAAGACTCGCATGTGTGGGTCATTCCAGAAAATCTGGATATTTGAAAGCAGCAGGATGATGTTCAGTGCCTTATTTTTCATGCCAATGAATGGTATCACATAAACCAGCCAAATTTGGTTAGTGTTGAAAGTCTTTTCTGAGTTTCTGAGTCAGGAAAAAATAAGTAGCTGTCATTTACTGTAATATGATGAGTTTTGAAGATAACAGTTGCAGAAGGTATATTTTGAATGGATATGATATTTCACTCGATGTGTAGTTTATATTCTAACTCTGCCAAAGGTTCTGTTTTGTAACTATGCTGGCACTTGTTAAATCTTTGACGTGTCCCTAGAAATTTTGCCATTTTAGACCCTGGAGTATGGTTTAGGTACTGGAATTTCTCCAAGGTCAGTCAGGAATTTATTTAATAATAATAAAAACTTACATAAAATTTATAATAAATACATCAAATGTTACTTGGTATCATTAATCTAAGACGGATGTTTAATCAGATTTTTTGAACTATTAGATTGGGAACATTTAATAGGCTATTTTTATAGTTGTTTTCTTAAATATGTCCAATAGAGAAACTTTACAGAAGTTTCAAGAACATTTTGTAGAAATGAGGATATAAATATAATTACCAGAGAAACATAGGGACTAGGCAAAGATTGTTGCATTTATAATTTAGGAGCAATTGACTGGCTTTTCCAAGTTGTAATTATAGTATATATATCTCTACAGTAACATTTGGCTGATGTCAGTCCTGTGAATTTCAACAGCTCCTTCAGTGCAGACACCGATACAATGATGGTTAAAGGATCAGGAAACTTATCCTCACAGTGATAAATTAGTATAACCCAGGGAGTAGTCGTAGCTGGAACTTTTCCTCCTTTGAAAACCCAGAGCAGAGTTTCAACAGCTTTGTGTCTCTACAATGTTATAGATTCTCAGCAAGAATGCATAGGGTCATAGCTTAGAGCAAAGAGAAACTTTGGAAGAAAACCTGGGGTCTGTACCGGAGCATGACTTCCCATCACGTGTGGGAGGTGGGGCACGCAGCTCCTCAGCAGCCCTTGTTCGGGACTCGGGGGACTGTCCAGTACCCCCTGGGGAGTCTGGTCCCTGGCCTTCACAGCAAGGTGTGCTAACCCCCTGAAATTTAACCACGCACAGGCTCTCTACCACATTTATTCTATGTTCCATTTTCTCCTGTACTCTTTTCTGCTTGCTGACTTTCCTTTTAGATACTTTCTATTTGAGGTTAATATTTCTGTTACTTCTAAATGTTTCACCCAAGGAAGAAAAACTAGATAAACTCAGAGCAAAGAAACTGTATGACGTTGTCAGTGGGCAACAGAAACCGACTCTAGTCTGAGCCAAAGCCTCAGTATTTCTCCTTGGGAACAAGAAATCAGAGTTCAGGAGATCAGGTGAACACCCACTTCTTTCAGTGATTTTTGAGGTAATTCAGTTCTGGGCCTTTGCTCCACCCATAATTTCTCTCTTTTCCCAGCTGACTTCCTTCATTAGAACAGTCTCTTGGCCCTTTATCCCCAGCCTCCTCTCTGATAAGGCTGTCTCTTTAGTTAATGCAGTTAATGTTCTAGCCTGAAGCCCACGGGGTTATAACTGATGTGCAGTTTTCATCATCATTGACCACTCTGTACCTGTTACACTTTTTGGAGGAAATATCTTTAATGCCACAGATTGTTCAAATAATCCATTGGATGTGGGATATTCCATGAACAAAACAAAGTATGTTTTAGTTTGAATGGCATTTTCTTTCCTTCTTCCAGCCTTCCCTCCTTCTCTTCCTCATGAAATATCTTTAGTTTACCAAGAAACCATGATGAATACTCTTTCATGTTTGAGGTTCCATCTCTCCCTCTTGCTAAACTGAGTGGGCTTTAAGAGTGAACAGGATAAGGGGGAGGGTAGAGCTCAGTGGCAGAGCCTGGGCTTAGCATGCATGTGAAGTCCTGGGTGCAACCCCCAGTACCGCCATTAGAGAGAGAGAGAGAGAAGTGAATGGGGTAAAATAACTGTGTAATAAGCACATGGTATCTAGGCCCTTGACCCAATATCACTAAATGTGACAGTGTTTTGCAAATTATGGGAATGTTTGCCCCAGACAAAGGAAAGTAATGTGAGTTTATCACATGAAACAGGAAGGAAGGACCTCGTGATCCTGAGGCCTGGCCGTGGGATTTGGGGCCTCTTCTCACCCACTCACTCTCCTGTTACCAGTAAATCTAAGTAGGGATCCTTATATTTAGAGCTAAGGTAACTGACTAGGGGATGCCTCAGAAAGAACAGTGCACACGCACCACGTTATTCCATAAATTATGCTTTCACCGCTTTCCCATGGTTCAATTAACAGCCTTCTACACTCCAGTTAAATTTCATCTATACGTATCATCATCTCTAATAAAATCTTTTTCTCTTGGTACATGGTTTATGCCACTCTTTGTTAGCGACTCCAGATTTGATCATTGCATCTTTTGTGACTTTGAATGCCCGTGTAGCACATTAAATCATCAAAACCGTGAGAGACGATGCTGATTGTTATTTCTGTGCCCAAGAACGTTTTCCTTAATTGCTGTAGCTTCCAGGACATCAAACAACCATCGAAGTGGGAAGAAAGGGGAAATGTTAGGGAGAAAACATGCAGGAAGAGAGTATAAACTCTTCATGAAAGAGTCCATTATACTGTCACACTAGGAAAATGTCACTGAAGTGACAGCTCCTGGTGTGTGCATCTGTGGCCAAACCTGAAGCCTGAACAAAACACAGCTTTTTTTTCCCCCATGGATCCATATTTGTACAATGTAATAAAAGAATACGAGGGTCTGGCTTCTAGTTACCTCAAAAATAATTTTTGAAATCTTGCAGCTTTTTTTTTAATCTATTTTTAAAAGAAACAAGCATTGTAATCCCATCAGATTTTAAACTGTACCTCTCATCCTTTCGTATTCTGGGTTTATCACGTTTGTGTCCACACTAATGAGAGGCCCAGCTGCAGATAAATTGCTTCAGTCTTCCCCCAAACACTATTCGCTGAAGTGAGGAGTGTCATAGAATTCAGGTTTGGCTTTACGCTCTTACTAGAAAGGGGTGGTTCATCGGCCCACTGCGTACTATTCACAGGCTCTTCTCGCTCTGCCAGGCGGTGAAATCTAAGTGGAGTTCTAAAACCACCGTCATGCTGAATCCCTGTCTTGGAACAGCTGAATCAGATTCTCTGGGCTGGGCTTTGGGAACTTGGGAGTTTAACAAGGTCCACAATGATCGCTGCTTTTCTTCTCACTTAATTTTTTCCAGTTTATTGAGGAATCAGTAACATATACCAGTGTGCAGTTTAAGGTACGCTGCATGATGGTTTGATTTACATACAATGTGATTAGCACAATGAGTTTCCATCGTCTTCTATAGATACAATAAAAAGAAAAGAAAAGAAAAAGTTCTTTTTGGGATGAGGATTCTTAGGATCTGCTTTCTTAACAGCTTTGTTAACATACAAACACAGCATACAGCTGTGTTAACATTGTGCTTCGCGTCCCTAGGGCTTATCTTATAACTGGAAGTGTGTACCTTCTGGCTACCATCCTCCAGTTCCCCTTCCTACCCCTGACAATGACTCTTATGCACAATGAGCCTGGTGGTCTCTAGAGCAAATGTGGACCAAGTGGAGTCAGCTCAGGCTCCTCCTCCATCCACCGCCCATCTGCTCACACATCCGTTAGAAAACATTTCACTCTGCTCCAGATACTGCGCTAGGTGCTGGAGATGCAAGACAGCCAGGTCCCTGTAATCACAGAGCCCCAGTTCTAGTCTTATCACAGCAAATATAACCCCCGCATTGGCTTTGCAGGGTCCTTGGCCCCCTGGTTCCCAGACTCATGGCCAGCATATCACTGTCACAGGGGAGCTGATCAAAAAGCTTCCTCGAGATTTGCAGATACACACTACTATATATAAAATAGATACACAGCAAGTGTCTTCTGTATAGCACAAGGAACTATATTCAATATCTTGTAGTAACCTATAATGAAAAAGGATATGAAAAGTAATATATGTATGTATGTGTATGAGTGAAACAGTATGCTGTACACCAGAAATGGACGCAGCATTGCAAACTGACTGTGCTTCAGTAGTATTTTAAAAAAAAGCTTCCTCCTGACCTCATCATTCGCCTCCAGAACCAGAACCTCCTGTGACTGGGGGCAGAAATATTTATGTTTTCGGAAGCTCTGCAGGTGATTCTGAGGCAGGTGGGCTGGAAGTTGGAGTTCTAGACCACAGCTCTTTCCAATTTCATCTCTCACTGCTTCTCACGGGATGTGGTGCAGTCCTTCCCTGCCACCTGGTCCCACAGCACTGCAGTGCTGTTCTCCTCCCCATTTCTTCACTCTGTACATCAGCATCGGCCCCTCATCATCTGTGAAGCCTACTTTGTGGCTAAAGCCAATACTGAGATTTTCATCTCCGAGTTCTTTCTGGGTAGTGGGGTCCAAAAGCCAGGATTCAGCTGTATCATTACATGTGTGACCCTGGACAAATTATTTCCCCTCTCTGAGCCTCCACTGTCCCATCCAAGAGCCAACACATTAATAATAATTCAGATGTTGTAGAGATGTCAGAAGGATAAATAGGAGAATGTCTACAAATCATTCTGTGGAGTATTGGCACCCAGTAGGAGTGCATCCATGGGAAATGGTACCACTACCATTGAATTTTACCACCTTCTGTTACTGTCTGGTTCCAAAGAACTTGAACAAAAAACATTAAAACAAAACAGCAAAAGCAAAAACAAGCAAGAGGAACTTGAACCATTAAAAAATAACTTTAAAAACACTGATTTTTCTCCAGCTGTTATAAATTCATTTAAAGGAGAAACTTTGCACTTTACTTCCTTTTTGTTCTCATCGTTTCTGACCCAGAGGAGACGTTTGGCACATAGTTGCTGTTTAATGCACACTGTTGAAGTGACTCCCCCTGTGGGATATCTGCAAGCCCACAGGACTGAATATTACAAGACGATGCCAGCCTTGGGGCCCCATACTCTTGAGGTTATGCTTGCCTTTCCAATTTAACTTTGCACAACATCCTTTATTAGTTGATGCCTTATGATGTATTGGTATGTTTTGGAAAAGTGATATTATTACTTATAATTCTTAAGGATCAAAATAGTGATTCAAATTACTGCTATTATTATTATTTTTTGCTACTCAATGTCTTTGAAACACATATTAACCTGGCTTTTATCAATCTGTAACAATTTCCATTTCAGAGCAAAAAACTTCCCTGAATTGGAAGCAAATGAATTCTCATCTGAAGTCTCAGGAATAAATTATTCTAGAACTTTTTTCCTAGACGTTTCAATTGTATTAGTTCTTTGTATTACAAAGTTAAAAGCAAAGGAAAAGAAAGCTTTTTTGAAAGCCAGTGGTCTCTGATTACCGAAATAAAACAACTAAAATGAGAAAAAGCATTTTGGATTGTTTTCATTCAGATGACTGTCTGCTTCACTTAAGTACAATCCCTCATGGGGACATGGAACAAAGAGCCCCTTTAGAGCATCTAGAGGAAGAGGAAGCATCCTCGACACTTAATCAAGATACCTTTTCCTCTATTCGTTCCTGTGTCTTTTCTGTCTCCCCTTTTCTACTTCCAGCATCCGTGTGGTTTCAGTGATGTGAGTTTAAATGTCCACCACGCAGATCACACACTGATGCTGCCATCAAGACTGTAGCAGGGCTGGCTGGACCCCTCTGACCCACAGGCTCTGTTCATTAGGAAACCCTTTCATGCTTAATGAAGGCAAGAGGGAAGCCCACGCCGACTGACACACATGCAGGTTCGTGCAGGGTGTTCCGCTGTGCGCTCCCGGGGACGGGCTCTCACTGAGGACGGGGTTTCTCCTCCGCAAGATGGGGCCTCATGTGGCTGTCTTCTCCCGACATGAGTGCAGTGGAGTGGGCGATAGTGTCTGTTTTTATTGCTTTTTGAAAGTAGAAATGTTTTCCTAAATTTCTTTTTCTATATACTATTTAAAAAATCCAGAAGTTCTTGGCAGCGTATCTAATATTTTTCTTCTTCTGTACATGTGCTTGAGGGGCGTGTGTTTTGTGTGTAGTGTGTGTGTAGTATATGTGTGTGTAGTGTATGTGTGGTGCATGTGTGTGTACTGTGTGTGGTATATGTGTGTGCAGTGTGTGTGGTGTATGTGTAGTATGTGTGGTATATATGTGTGTAGTGTGTGTGGTGTATGTGTATGTAGTGTATGTGTGGTGTATGTGTGTGTAGTGTGTATGTGGTATGTGCGTGTGTAGTGTGTGTGGTGTGTATGTGTGGTGTGTGTATGGTGAGTGTGTGGTGTGTGTGGTGAGTGTGTGGTGAGAGTATGTGTTGTGTGTGGTGTGTGTGTGGTGTGTGTGGTGAGTGTGTGTGGTGTGAGTGTTGAGGGATCAGTAAGGACCGAGGGAGCTCTTTGGTTCTGCTCTTTCTTTCCTTCTTCCTGGCTTTGTGACCTTGTGGGCACTGATGCAAGGGACTGAGGGCAGATGGGCCCTGGCACAGATGGAGCGTGTCTGAGACGGCTCTCCATCCACACCTCTGTTTTCTGTGCTCCCTCTGCCTTCACAACTGGCTTCCTGGAGTACCCACCTCCCCCCGCCCGACTCACATCATCCTTGGCTGTCCAGTAACCGAACTGACTTTCTTAATAGCTTTACATTACTTACTTTCTCTAGTGCATCTCTGGCTAAAATTTTATGGTGCCGTTTACACACAGCTGAAGATAAGGCCTGTCATTCCCCGCTCTTTCTCATTCACAGGAAGCTGGGGGTCGGGGAGGGGACGTTTAGGGTTCCATGAGGGTAAGGTGCAGAGGCAAGGGTCAACTGCTGGTCTGTGTGACTCCAGCTGGTCTGGGAGCTGCACGTGGTTACTGCTGCCTAGGGAGGTCTGAGCATCACCCTGCTCAGTCAGGGAGAAAGTCCAGGAAGCAAAAGCTGCAGCATCTTCTGAAAGAGAAAGACGTCCTTGCCTCAAGCCATGCCCCTTCTGTGTTTTCTGCCCCTTGGCTTCCCTCTCGATGGCTGTCTTGAGGTGGTTTCATCCAGCTGCACACTCACCCTGCTTTGCATTCTGCGTCCTGGTAGCAGCACAGTCTGAGGCTCATTAAGGGAACTAATCAATTCCATGCGTTGCACTAGCACAGCAGATTACCACACAGGCAGGGCCATTAGCGAGGCAGTGCATTAACACGTGGCATTTCCGTGAATCAATACGGAGCCCTTGTAGAACAGAGCCTGGGCTTTTTTTTTCTTCCATTAAGAAAAACGGATGCCAGAAACAAGTTTCAGATGTTTTCAAGTATGCCTTTTAGGAAGGGGAGAAAGAATTTTTATCCTGCAAAATCATGCTTTTCTATGGGCCAGCTGTGGACTGTGATGTCTTTTATTATTTCTCCTGGTACTGTGTCATTAAAGATTAGAATTTGGACTTGCATCCTTGGTAATCACAATTTGCATTTTTTTTAAAGCATCACAGAGAATCATAGGAATGGATAGCATGTCATTTTACACACAGGGACCTACTCTAAAATGGATTCCATGTTTAATATTAGCTGAAATCTACATTTAGTAAACAATGATTTTATATGTGCTCTTTTGTCATAAGTATTTCTTTAAAAATAGTACAGTTTTCTGGCCTACATAAATTAAAAATGAACAGCACCGGCTAGAAACATGGTTGCTGAAAATGAATTCAAGTGTATTTTCCCCACTGGTGTTATCAACACTGCTTGTTGTTTGTCAGCCACAAACGTGTAAATAACATGTGATTTTTAAAATTGATGACACTTATACAACAGGGCTTCACAAAGAAATTTTTATTAAGAAACTCTTACTATCTTTTCCTGGACATGTATATTAAATTATTTTACGATGATGGGAGGAAAAGAGGCTTCTCTTCCAAAAAGCCGGGAAATCAGTAGCAATGATCTATTTTTGCATTGATTGTTTTATACCAGACACAGGTGAAATTCCACTTTACCTGATCCTGGGCACAAGAGGGGAGAGTATATGGGACAAGGTGGGCTGCTGTAAGAAAACAAATGCAGGGATTTTTGGGGTCTGTGATGATCTGAATAATTCGTAAATGTGGAAATTCCCTGCTAAAGAGCCATCACAGAAACGAGGCTGCCTCAAAATATCTTGAGAATGCTGGTATCATTTCAATAGGATCTAAAATGAGAGCTCCCTCAGTACAGATTGAGGAGAAGGGCGTCCTTCTATTTAAAAAAATACCCAACATTCATGTTTTTCATATTTTCGTAGCCTGTAATTACTCTTAATCAAAGTACAACAAATAGTAAACAGTAAAAATGAAATAAATGTGGTGACAGTTTGCCAATAACAAGAAGAAAATGTTCCATCTGTCTAGCCGCGAGTAAAATGGGTGTAATTACTGCTCATTTTTCTCGTAATTGCTGAGTTATTAGTTTAAAGCTTACACCCAACTGGTGAACAGTGAGTACTGCCCATTCCCTAATTATAGCCCCGCTTTGCCGAGCTTGAAATCAGGGAAGGCAGGAGCCGAGAAAGCGATCTGAATTAACCCTGACTGCTTGCATAGAATGGTGACTGGCTATTTAATTTGAATTTTTGTAAGCTCCAGGTTCCTTTCCCACCCAAATGTTAAACCACAGAGCTTGTCATTCTGTTTTGAATTACAGTTTATTTTTAAATTAATCATCTTGAATCTATTTCCTGTGATGAACTCATGAGGTGGTTTTTGCTACGAACAATCCAAGCAGACCATCTCCCTTTAAATCATATTTGTTAAAGTTATACATAGTTTATTACTATCCAGGGCTCTATGAGTGGTTGTGTTCCCATCTTGAAATCAAGGAAATTCTTTTTGAAAGTTCAGGATTACACTTGGGTAGTCAGTACCTGACAGTACACATTATAGAGCAAATATAGAAAAGAAGCATCTTCCTTGATCTTTTCCTTTTAGCACATGTCGAAGCATTCAGGCAAATATAAATACAGCTGCAGTTTACTCATTTCTCTAACACATCATCTTATCTCCAAGGTTCACTTAAGAAAGACTGTGCTTGATCATGTTCTCATTGGAAGAATGGAGACTGTGGATGCCTTTGCCTATGACTGTTTTAGCAAGAATGGATATTTCTGGATTAATTCTATTCGGATCCTTTTCTTTGGTCTAGATAGGGAACTATAACTCCCTCCAGGCAAAGATGGTGTTTGTGATTTGAGAGTGAGCTGGATTCTGCACTGATCACTGGGTTCTGGGAATGTTCCTAATGTAACCTGAATTTACAGCATGCCTCGCTCAAGGAATACTGATGACAGGAATGCTTACTAGAGAGGCACATTCGCAAGCCATGGAGTATTTGTTGAGGGAGATGATGTAAAAAGTCCTGGGAATCCTAGACTAAAACACTTGGACTGGCGTGGTATGTTTTTGCCAAGCATGTCAAGTCATTTGAGTTTCAGGAGACAATGAAAGCATAACATATTGTTCATTTTGATTCCTCTTAGCCTAAGTGATAGCAGGGCATATTTTTCTATGTTAGAGATATTATCCTAAAAAATAATGATTGTGGCAAAATTTGGTGTGGCATATTCACTGGCGTAAACCTCACACTTTCAAAAAGAGGGGTGATGAAGGAAGGCCTTTGTGGTTATTAGACAACCGGAAATCAAAGAATCAAAGTCGTTTCTATTCCTAGTTGCAGAAGCAATTAATCCCCTCCCCCCACCGAGCGAGCAAGGTGCAGAAGAGAGAGACTATTTAACCTCTGGGTTGAGATAAGCTGCTGAAAATTACGGAACCGTATTTTAAAAATCTTCCTTCTAAGCCCCCGAGAGCTGCAGCATCCCAGATTCTTTTGAGCTCCACATAAATGTCTGTGCTGCCAGGGATCACGAGCGCCATGCATAATCCTTTTGGTTGTGCTCACCAGCTGGGGAGCAGAGATAGGGAGTGTTTCAGCTTTAAAAATGGTGCTGATACTTCACCCAAAAGCAGAGAAATGAAATGAGTATTTGCATAATCTCTCTAGAGTCACCCAGGTTTCTTTCAACCTTCTTACCATGTTTAAAAAAATCTGTTAAGAGAATATTAGAACAAAATGCATTTTCCTCTTCAGAGAATTTATTTTGCCTCTGCCTTCGGGGTCCTATGGGTCTTTTCACTTGTTTTATTTATTTATTTTAATGCAGAGTTTTTGTCTTCTCTCTCTCTCTCTCTCTCTTTTTTTTAATTTTTACTTTGTTCCCGCTATTCTCTGTTTTAGTCAACAACCCGTATTTAGATCAAATGATTTAACTTGGAAACTTAGTTCTTAGCTATGGCTAAAGTATTTTCTAAAAAGGTCCTCAGTAAATTACAGTGTGAACATTGTGATATATTACCTCCTGGAATTGAAATATAGAAACTAAAGTTCACAGTGTCAATGGCTTTTTCAGTCTGTTTATTTCTCCCATTTACTTATTATACAAGAAAACGTGGCAAAGTGAGTTCTTGTGTACTTGAAAGGACTATTCCTGGGTCATACACCACCTTCTCTACCAACACACACACTCAGATGCTTACACACTCACACACACACTATCAGATACTCACAACACACATTCAGATTCACACACACACTGGTATATAAGTCCTAAATAATAAGCCTTCTCTCTGTGCTGTTAAGACGAGCTGCCCAGCCTGCCTCCCTCACTCCTTCTTTTTCAATTTGATTATTTCCATTAACTCTAGTTTCTGAATCTTCCCTTTAACTTTTTAATAATTTTCAGTCTGGACCATCCACTTTCTTGAAAGTCACCCACAACTATTTAATTTTGAAATGCCATGGTTATCACCCTACTGGACCCCCTGACATTTGGTGTTGCTGTCTTTTCCTGTTCTTCCTGAGAGCCTCCTATCCCTTGCTCTCTTCTATTTCTCTCCCTTCGTCATTTTTATTTCCCCCTTTCTTTTCTGCTGATAGGATTCCTCTTGGTTCTTCTTCCCTGGCTGCCCCCTTTCTCTGTGCCCCTTCTTCCTTAAACTGTTAACTCTGTATTAGCTATTCCCACGTGCATTCGCTCTTTTATTCCATGGATACATCCTAAGACCCTTATATGTGCTGGATACTGTTCTGGGGACTGGGAATGTGATAGAGAATAAAAGAGATCAAAGTTCCTGTCTTCATGGAGACTGCACTACAGTAGGGGAAGCAGATAGACAACTTCTAAGATAAACATGTAAAATATAGCGTATTTGCTGATAAGTGCTGTAGAGAAAAGTAAGCCAAGGAAGGGTAAGAGGTTTAGGCTGTTTCACACTTTGAATAGGGTGGTCTGTGAAGGGGTCTCGGAGAGGTGGCTATCACAGCAAAGATGTGAGTATATTTGGAAGAAGAGCCTTGCAGGCAGACAGAATCTTAAGTGTAAAATGGAAAATTCGTGATACTGCATTTCAATGGGAGAAGCCATAATATGCCCTGGGCTGTGGAGTGAAGCCCCCAAGAACCCAGGTTCAAGCTGCTACCAGGAAGTCCCACTTGCTCACATGGAGACAGGCTGGGCTGGCTCGTGCACATGCAGAGCGGACACCACAGTCCTGGGCAGAGCAAGCTGGACGGCCGTTCTCCAGTATCTTTAAAGAGAGATGCTTACATGTTGTATCTTGAAGACAAAAGGAACATACTCCAATGTACTTAAAAAAGAGATAGCTGTTAAGGTTTCCTGTTTTGTTTTTTTTTTAAAGTTAGTGTATGTTCCTTGGTCAAAATAAAGTGGGGGGCAAATTCATCATGTACTTCCTTTGAGAGAAAACAAGCTTGTGTTTTCTGTACTCGGCTTTCTCTGACTCACCCACACCCCAGCATCTTACACTGTTAGACACTCCCTCCCACAGCTCACCCGGACCCTTGTGGGTTTGCTCTATTTCTCAAATTGTCCCCAAGTTGTTCTTAAGCTATAGTCCTAACTGATGCCCTTTATGGGTTGTGATTTTATCCCCAACTTCTTGCTAACCCCCTCCTTTCTTCCCAGTCAGTTAACTGCTCAAGTAGGAGAATCCGTGTGGGTGTGTGCTAAGAAAATAATGATGGCTATACAGGCTCTGAACTAATATGTTGAAATTAACACATTTCTTTAAGCTGGCATTTTCCAAATACTTATTTTAGATTTTTGCGTATTTTATTTTACTCATTGCTAATCTGTTTTATTCAGATGCTATTTGCCAAGAATAGGAATTTCCAGGACATTTAGAGAGTGAACAGTGAGGCAAGATGTTTGGAACAGCTGCACTGTTGCCTCTGAGCTGTGGTGAGAGTGTGTGTGATCTCCGTATGTCAAATACTGCACATGCAGAAGCGACCTGTGAGTGGGTCTTACTGTTTGCTCTTGTGGAGTCATCACCTGCCTCCCAGGACCACCAGCATTTGATCGTGTTGGGTATAGTTCCTCCATGACGTATGACAGGTGGTATAGAAGAAATCATTTCAGACTGCCACTCTCCACTTCTGAAACCCAAGTATCACATTCAGAGTTGGGATCTATTAAAGAAATTATCATTCAGCATTTCTTTTTGTTCTCTGGTGATGACATATTAAATAAGGGAGAACCACAAACTGGGAAAACAGCAATAAACAATTTAAAGGGGGTTTAGGATAGCAAACTGCTTTAGAACAATGAATGTTGGCAATGACCAGGAAATGGATAATTAACTCTTCTCCATGGAATTTTTGCAAAATCTCCAGAAATAAATCCCACTAGGACCAGTAAAAGGAAAAAGTGATGCAGGTGAAAACTTAAGCAAATTATTTGAGCATTTGTACCTAAAATCATTCCAGTATTTGTGTGGTCATATAGTTTGCATGTTGAAGTAATGCCCACCCCCTTGGAGGGACTCTCACGTGGTCACACCCTTTTCTCAGCTGCAGAGCTACTGGGCTTCCTGCTCATCTGGTGCAATTGGGCGGCTCCCTCTTTCTGAAAGTACTGCACAAAACCAAGACAGAAAAACCACAGGTTTGGAAATAAGGAGCAAATGAGAGCACTTACACGATCAGCTGAGCGATTTCAACACTGTAATGTGGTCGCGTCCTCCCAGTAAGCACATGACGTTATTTCCTTCTGGACTTGGTGTTTGGTGGACTAAGGACGATTACAATAACCCTCATACGTGGAGCACTAGCAGGACCTGTTGGGCACTTCATGTTAATGTGTTTGTGCGTCGGTATAAGAGACCTCTAGGATATGTGTGCATATCTGTATATAAAACACTTTAACGTGTGTACAGAACAATCCTTTAATATATGTGTGTATATATGTGTATCCTTTAATGTGTTATGTGTGTATACACCATATATGTTTCATAGTATGTACATATATAATGCCACTCTCTTATGCATGTGTATATATGTACACACGTGTGTACTTATGCCTGTATGCGTGTACACACGTGTATACATGTATAAGGGCTCTTTTGTGCAAGTGCATGTGTGTAAAAGGATCCTGCTGAGTAGGGACTGCTATTCTTCCCATTTTACAGACAGGAACTCCACTTGCTGAGGGCCCGTCTACTAGGTGGGGACCTAGGGGTGCACCAGGGACCCCCCCCCCCCCCGGCCTGCAGAGACTGCACTTTACCTTTCTAGGTGGGCAGCTCTGATGGGCCAATATATAAACAGGTAGATTTTCTGTACAGTTATGCTTCTCGGTATCTAATTAAATGTGGGCATAGAAAAGATGTCTCTAACCAATGCGTAGACATAGTCCCAAGGTGGTTCCTGGTGAAGAGATAGAAGGAAAGCCATATTGCTGCCTCCTCCAGGCACTCAGTCCCTCCTTAGCTCCCAAACCCTCTGCACTGAAACCCCAGGTCAGAGCCTTCAGGGTTTTCTTCTCTTTCAGAAAGAGATCCGTGGCCTTTCCCTGGTTAATAGTTACAGTTTCAGACTGTCATTCATCACGTTCTTGTGATAGAGTCAGTACACCAAGATTTAAAAGAAATGATATTTAAAGTGATTTTTCTGATGAATCCAAAAATAGCTCTAAGCTCTTCTGACCTTCCTTAATTCTCTTCTCCATTTATCTGGGTTAAAATCCACTGAGTGACTAACACGTGACAGTCTGTGCCAGGGTCCAGAGATGGGGTCCTTGTGGTTTTTACGGTCCAAGAGATACATAAATGGCTACCAGCGACGTGATGATGGATGTCACGGTTCTGTGAGCATGGCCATTTGTGACTGCGAGCCCAGCTCTGACAGATGAAGAGGCACCAAGCAGGGAGGACAGAGGGGGAAGGACATGGGAATGTCAGAGCTATGCCTTCTGCAGACTCATGGGACCATAAGTGTGTGTGCAGTGTATGCAGAGTGACATGTTTATTCATTCTTTGTTTCAAAGCTATTTTTGAGCACTCACTTTATACAGCAAGGCCCTATTTTAAACTTAGTTCAGCAACAAAGTCTAATACAGCTTAGTCTTTGTATTTAAGGAGATCAGAATTAAGTAGGTAGGAAAACAGATGCAGTCACTAACTCTGACATAAAGTCCTAAGTCGCCTGTATGGGAGGGGTGGGTAGCAAAGCCATTAGGGGAGTTCAGATGCCTCCACTGTAGGGGCAGCAATGAAGATGTCAGGAGATGCCACGTTGCACCTGGCCTTTCTTCTCTGCCTCAATCCTGCTCGCTCTCAGATTCTGACATCTTGGTTCCGTGCCACACTTCCTAACAGTCCTGCTCTCTCTCAGTTTCTGGGTTATATTCTCATTGCTACTTGACTCTTTCAGTTTAAATTAATTCTGTGAGAACATTGCCTTATTCATTTGCCTCTGGCCTCCGGCACTGTTCGCCTATGGAGTGAAGTATTGGGTCACATCAGAATTTGCTTTAGCTGATGCGTTTCTAAAAAGAACTTTGACTCAGTATCAAATCTCGGGCTTTACAGGAGCCAGTTACCTTCATGTACATTTCTCACAGCTTTTATATAAACTGCTAATATGTAATACATTTTACATGTTATATCCAAGTTAGGGCTAGGGTGTTTAGGAATCTCTGAAGGATATCAAAGTGTGCTCTTTTGGGAAAGAACACTGATCCCCTTTTTCGTTTGGACCACCCACACACACTGTTGCATACTTTCTTCTTTTCCTTTCTCTGTCACAAGGTGATCAGAGCTCCAGAGAGTGAGGGGACACTTAGCAGAGACCTTACTTCACTGAGGTGTTTGGAAGGCAGGCTGGGCCCCTCACTTCATGGCTGAGAGTCCCAGACAGAGTGAAGAGGCTGCTGTGCCTGAGATGGGGGCATTGGCATGGACAGAAACTTGGTGGTGAATACTCTGCCTGGGACATGCTGCTAAAAGAAAGATAAGACCATCAAGAAGCTTCTCGATGTTACGGCTGAGCAGCCAATGTTTAAAGCCAGGGACGAGTCAAGGAGAGCAGAGTGTATGAAAGAGCCTCTGGTGTGTCCACGGCTGTCAGTGCTCTTGGGTGGCCTAGAGTGGCCGGAATTGGACAAGGCAGTCATGGTGGGGGCAGCGCCCACCCCTCCTACCTTCTCCTATGGACGTATGGGCTGCTGGTGAGGCAGGGAGGTGCCCACAGGGGACACCCAGGTGGGCCTGACTCAATTGGTGGTGCAAGTGTCCTTCCTGGCCAGTGGCTGGCTGCTGTCAAGGGTGCTGACAAGTGGGGCCCTCCCTGACTACTGGGAGGCTCAGCTGGTCTCCTGCTGGCCTTGGGCAGGGACAGCAGAGGTTCCCAAGTATGGGGAGACACAGGACTCCCAGACATTTGGACCATGCCCTTCTAGGGGCCGTTTGCTGAGACTGCCCATTCAGCTGTTCCTGGCTTTCCTGCTTCTTGGAAAAGCTCCCTGAGGGAGCCATGGCGTCAGAGCCTCATTCCCTCTAATGATCTCTCTCTCTTCTGCTCTCTCTGTTTCCCTTTCCTTCCCCCTACCCTCCCTTCCTCTTTCTCTCTCCTCCTCTCAACTGCCTTTGAATCTTGCGAACTGCTTTCTCTGCATCTTCATTTATTTACGGAATGATAAATATTAATATAGTCAGGCATAGATCAATTCTGTCAGCGGGCTACAATAGCTGAACTCATTTGAGGGGTGATTTTATTGATTATTTTTGCTCTCCTATGTTCAAAAAACCTGCAAAGCCAGGTGATTACAGCCATCGGGTATCGTTCAGGATCACTTCCCTCAGCACTGGTGTCAACAGTTCCAGAAGCAAGCGCAGCTCCTCAGAGGCCCTGTGCATGGCCAGAGAGCTACCCTTGCAAACTCACACCTGTAAGGGAACGCCCACTTCTGCTGCATGAACACATGCTTCCAAAGGCATGCGCTTGTTGAACCTTCCAGTGCACAGGGAGGCAGGCATGGCTGGTGTCCCCGTTCTATAAGCAAAGCGCTGAGATGCAGAAAGTTTGAAGAACTTGCTCATTGAGGCAGGGATAGTGTCAGATCCAGGTCTCTGGCTCAGGGTTTCCGTCTAGTCACCACCAACCCATTATCTTCCCTTCTGCACCATAACCGGGCAGCTCATGGGAGACTGGGAGGCCTCCTGGAGAGTGAGGTGCAGACAGAGGCTGAATGGTCACATGTTGCTGCTCATTAATTTTTAGTTAGAGACAGAGATAATAGCTGATTACTTCCCTTGCCCTCTTGGTTCTGAAATTCTGTCATCCAGACACATTCGGCTAAACATGGAAACCACCTAAATTGTGCTGAAGTGAACAGAGTGGTTATCTGTTTAAATGACATATTCCCGTGTTCTTACCTCCTTACCAGTCCCATCATTATGAGGCACAGGAGAGAGGACAAAGGAAGAAACAATCCTGGGAAATCATATTGGGGCCGAAAATATGCTGGGTCAGTGGGAGGAAAACAGTGAATCACCCACATGCACAATATGAGTCCACAAGGAACCTAGAACACCACCCAAAAATCAAGTCCAGGAAAGCTGGCACATTTTATTGTGAAGAAATAACATATTTTGTTAATGAATAAGCTATGGGGTCAGTTTATTAGAACGAATCTGAAAGTTGGAGATGGGAATATGATCTAGTGGAGCAGATAACTAACTTGTTTAATTATTAGGTGGGGTAACTTGCCAAGAAGAGTCACCCAGGGACCGAGCAGACAAAGGAGGTGGTGCAGGGGGTTCAGAGGGCAGTGTTGACCTGCAGACTGGTGGAGGGGAGGCCAGAGCCATGCGGAGGGGCATGGGGTGTGTGTCAGGGGGTGTGCCTATAAAATAATTACAAGTGACTTGGCAGAAACATGTAAGTCCAGAAGGTTCAACACTGGCATACAAAGTTCCTACTTAATCATTTGGTGTATTTAATGTTCATAACTGCTGAAGGGCCTGGGGAGAGAGTTATGTTATTTGATTTTGAAAACGGTAGTACCTTTACTCTCCAGATTTATTACAAAGATGCTTCAACTCCCAAGGTCTTTCTTTTGTTAGTCACTTAACCTGGGATCTCTGTGGAGGCTTCTCTCCCTGGCCAGCCTCTAAAACCCATTCTTTTTATCTGACTTCCCAGGCGACCTACCTCCCCAGGGCTCATTAGCTCTGACTCCTGTTCTTCCTCCTGCGGATGTTCAGAGACCGAGGACTGTGTTCTCTACATTTCTCAACTGAATGTGCTCTAATAGCCCTTGTTCAAAATCGAATTATATTGCAATTATCTGTCTACTTTCAGATAGCACTCTAGCACACCCTTGGCCAAAACAAGTCACACGGCCAGTTCTGAGATCAGTAGACCGTGGGTGTGTCATCTTCCCCAGAGGAGTTTGACTGGGTATTGTTTGCCTGGATAGATAGCCTGCATACAAAAGATGCACAATTACGTGTTTTCCTAAGACTCAATCCTTCTGAAGAAGCAAATTCTGCTAATTTTATTTCAATTTAATGTTGACTACCCCAGAATCAAAGAGCTCAAGGAAATTTATAAGGATAGTCTCATTAAGTTCCAGGGATGTTTGACCCACGGTTCCCAACCCCTGGACCTTTGTGTGGGGCAGAGACTGAATTATTTCAAAGGGCAAGCAGTGCCATATGTACCCCAGAACTTCTCACAGACTGTGTAATACGATACATGTGTGCAGAGGTGGATGGATAGATAGATAGATAGATAGATAGATAGATAGATAGATAGATAGATAGAAAGTACTTATTATATGCCAGAGACAAGTCTACCTGTTTTACGTGTGCTTACTCAAGAATCAGCAAACTTTTTTCTGTCAAGTGGCAGGTGCTAAATATTTTAGACTTTGTGAGCCATGAAATCTGTGTTATAACTGTGACTCTGCCATTGTAGTGCAAAAGCAGCTACAGACAATAGGTGAGCAAAGGAGCATGGCTGTGTTTTAATATATTTGTTTATAGAAGCAAGCTGACTTGACTCATGGGCTGTAGTTTGTTGACCCCTGTGTTAACATATTTTGTCCTTATGACAATCGTGTTAGCCTCATTTTGTAGACAAAAAAGCCAGGGCTCCTAGTGGTGCAGTAACTTACAAGAGATCACCCAGCTGGTAAGTGGGGAAGCTGAGCTTTGAACAAAGCAGTCTGGCTTCAGGGTCCATGTGCCTAAGTTAGAATCCATTGCTTCTCTGGTGATGCTGTTCTGGTGGATTCAGATAAACTATTGAAGTGTGGCTCAGAAGAAAGAGATTGGCTTCCCAGATACTTAATGGCTTGGCCATTTTATGGGTGATCTCTTTTGCCATCTAGACAAAGACATACTATTCGAGCTGCTGGGGTTGTGTGCCTTGCTTCACCATACTAGACACACAACTGGTAATACACAGAGTGGTCAAATTGTGCCGTTTCGTGGTTGCTAGCATTCACTTACTTACAACTTGGGGTACGTTCAGGATTTTTCCTGGTGGCTCCCCTCCAGGGTAGAATAAAAGGCAGAGAAACTCTGTCCCAGGATGAGAAAGAGCAACTGTGGTGTGGGGGAGGGGAGTAGGAAACAGCTGGCTTCAAGTTAGAAGGACTGAATCCTAGCGATGATCACTCAGTCTTGCCATGTGACCACGCACAAAGCACTCTGCCCCCTTCTCTATGAGTTTTCTTCTCTGAGCGATGGAGATAAGATATCTACTTAAAGGTGTGCTGTGAATAATAGAGGAAATTTAAGTAAATGCAAGTGTTTCAGGAATTATGACACCCTATAGATATGTGAGGAATCATTGCCATCTATGTTGGTCAGGGTAGGGGTTAACTTTTGCTGTATTTCTAGGTGACTGAAGTGTGGTTGATTGCATATAAAGGGAGAAGGCTCTAACTGCAGTTGAGAGTCATATAATCACAAGTTGCTCATACTTATTTAAGGAAAATGACCAGCTCTTTAAATCTCAAGTGATTTTCTAGAAGACTCAGAATTGTTCAGAATCTCCATAGCACCTTTACTCCTAAAGTGATGGCAGAAGAAGTCAGCTTTGCTCCTGTGGATCCTCTTGTGGGAGCAGCCTTCTTTACCTTTTCTGCTTGTTGTAATGCTACCTAATTTTTCTTTTTATTGAAGCATATTCGACTTTCAATATTGTGTTAATTTCTGGTATACAGCATAGTGATTCATTTCTGTCTATCCCTATCTATCTATCTATCTATCTATCTGTCTATCTATCTATCTACCTATGTTTTTATATTCTTTTCCATTATAGGCCATTACAAGCTACTGAATATAGTTCCCTGTGGTGTACAGTAGGACCTTGCTGTTTATCTATTTTATATATAATAGTATCTATAAATCCCAAACTTCCAATTTATCCCTCCCCACCCCCACTCCCTCCCATAAACATAAATTTGTTTTTTATGTCTGTGAGTCTGTCTCTGTTTTATAAATAAGTTCATTTGCATACTCCCCCCTTTTTAAGATTCCGCATATAAATGATGTCATATGGTATTTTTCTTTCTCTTTCTGGTTTACTTCACTTAGTATGATGATCTCTAGGTCCATCCAAGTTGCTGCAAATGGCATTATTTATTCTTTTTTATGGCTGAATAGTATTCCATTATTTATATATACTACAACTTTTTTATGCAGTCATCTGTTGGTGGACATTTAGGTTGCTTCTATGTCTTGCAGGTTCTTCTACTGCAAATAGTGATGCTGTGAACATTGGGGTGCATTTATCTTTTCAAATTAGGGTTTCCTCTGGATACATGTCCAGGAGTGGGATTGCTGGATCATAGTAATACTACCTAATTTTTAAGACTTGGCTCGCTCAATTATGGTAATGATCTCCCAAACTCTACTTGTCACTGTTTCTTCTGTCCTTCCCTAGTCGTGTACTGTCCCCTATTTGCCAGAGGTTACTAGAGTTTATTTGCTTGTTCATTCATTCAATCGATATGTAGTTGCCTGCTATAGGGCAGGCAATGTACTAGCTATTAAGGAAGCAAAGATAATGAAAAATGAAACAGACATGACTCCTGTCCTCACTTATTACAGCTCTCTCTTCTCCATTGGAATTGGAATTATTTGGAGGCAACAGAAACTCTTCTTTCTTTCCTACTTTGCTAAAGATCTGGAAGCTAGATGTCCAGTTTATTTGAATTACTGTTTTCCTGGGATGCAAAGAAAGAATCTAACAACTCAACTTTTTTAATGAATAAAGTTTTCCAATTTTAGACCATTGGCTTTGTACTACCTATCTTAACCTCATTGCAAAGTTTTATTTCCCCTAGCCTCCTAATTCTTTATCATTCTACCAACAAATATTTATTTAACATCTACTATGTGATGGACACTCTGGGGATACAGTGGAAAATTGTATAGTCAGGAACTGTCTTCAGGGAGCTTGCAGTCTAATGGAGAAGATAGGAAATAAAAAGCAATAAATGAAACATATAAATTGAAATAATTACAGTTTGTTATAAATGTTCCAGAAAAAAAGGAAGGGAGAGTGAGTGTTGGGACATGGTAGGAGAGCATCTGTTTTAAATTAGAGAAGAATGGAAGTTTCTCCATGTCCTGAGGAATGAGAAAGAAACAGTCACTCAAAGAGTAGAGGGTGCCATCCATCAGTGAAGAATGCAGGAAGGTTGTGTGGCTGGATCTGAGTGACTTAAAAAGAGTCAAAGTCACAGAGAGAGGTGGTTCAGATTAGACAGAGGCTGAGTTGCAATGGAGTTTTGACTTTATTCTAAGTTCAGTGGAAATTCAGTGAAGAATTTTAAACAGGAGTATGACATGATCTGACGTTGGGTTAAAGCAGTCACTCACACTAATGAAGAAAAGAAGGAATAAACTGTAATGTGGATATAGAGAGGCCAGTTAGGGGGCTATTTCAAATGTCCACCTAAGAGATAATGGTCACGTGGACTGAGGTAGAGGTAAATGGACAGATCTGAGCTGCGTTTTGCAGATAGAAGGAACAGGATCTGTAGAAGGCTGTGTTGAGGTGGGATGCGAGGGAAGAAGGAGCTTAGAGGCAGGAGGATGGTGAAATCAAGAATGATTCCTGGCTTGGGTAGTGGGTGAATGGCGGTTCTAGTTTCTGAGAGGAATGAATTTTTAAATAGGTTGAGTTTTAAATATAATAGACCCTCACGTAGAGGGGCCAGGTGGATATATGAACTTTATCTAGCTACATAAATCTGCAAGTAGTCAACTTTATAATTGTTTCTAAAGTAACTGATTGAATGAGATGCTCTATGGATAAAAGAAGAGAGCCCAGGAAGAATTCCTGAAAACTGTAACAGAGGTCAGGCAAAGAAGGAGGAGACCTCAGTGGAGCACCCAATAGATTAGGAGGAAACATTGGAATGTGGGGGTGTCATGGACATCAAGAGAGGAATGGTGAGGAGTCTTTCACTGCATCAGATACTTCTGAGAGGTCACGATGAGACCCATGAAGGTTTGGCACCATCAAAATGATCAGAGATCTGGATAAGGCCAATTTCTGCAGAGTGGTGGGGCAGACATCATATTGAAGAGGGTGAAGGCGAATGAATGGTGAGGCTGTGAAGTTGAATCTGTGACTTGCTTATTTGAAATAAATGTGATTGAGAAGCAAACCCCCCCCAAAACCCAAAAAACAATAAATGGGACAGGAGTAAAGGAGAATACTTAGTAAAGGGAATGTGGGTTTATTGTTGTTATTTATGTGTATTTTGTAAAGATGAGATACAGCAAGTGTGTTTCATGATGGGCACAGTGATCCCATAGAGAATAGGAAACTGAGGAGCAGATACCAGGGCGAAAAGCAAGCAGAAGGAGTGAGGAAGCCACAGGGTGGGGGCCCAGCGCTACGGCAAGAGGTCTGCCTGGAGGAGCTAACGGGGCGTGGGTGTAAAGCTGAGGGAGATTCTAACTGAGGACGTTTAAGATAAAGTCTCTCTCTTAAAGAGCTTTTAAGAGAGAAGACAGAGATGAGAAACTTAAAATCTTGTCTCAGGATGATGGAAAGAAGGCAGAAGCCTCCTCTACACGGGATTGTGTTCCTCTGTGGATTGACTCTTCCGTGTGAGGAAGGCTTGTGGAGAGCTGGCTTCTGGAGAATTTAAGTATAACCTTACTGTGCATTATAGTGCATCCTGATATAATATTTTTCTCTTATTCCCCAAGATTCCTCATTTTCCTTCGGAGAATCTGGACAAAGGTGGACTCTGTGTATATCTCTATGTTTTTCACCCCATGTTAATTTTACTGTGGCTTTTGTATCTGTTGAATTTCATAAACATCTCTCATTTTTCCAGGTCACTCATTCTTCTTTCAGAAATTATGTTCATTTGTCAAAGTGGGACATTGAAAAACAATGACTTAAAATAAAATTTTACTTAACTTCAAGATTTATATGTTATTTGTATATTATAATTAAGACTATAATTGTGTAATAGATGTATCAAAATGGCAAAAACTAACACAATACACATACTTAGAGTATAAAAACTCATTCTAACATGTAATCAAGATTTTTTTCTACTTTACTTGTAAAATGATTGGTATAAATCAACTGTTGGGAAAATTGTTTGATTAATTGTACCTTCTCATCTTTTTCAAAATATATTTGAGATATTTCACAATGTGCTCTTGCCTTAAAGTTTGGCAGACCTGTAGGTGTGTGCATACACGCAGACTTCTTCTTGCCTACTCTGGTATTTCCTTAGAATATTTAACTACGTATTAGAGTCAATAAGAGCCGATGCGGGTAAATTATAGTCAAAAAGAAGACAAATGAGAAGCTTCCTCAGATACCCTGGCCCTTCTGGTGGGCCAGGTTTAAGGACCCAAAAAACACTAGTATTGACTTTCATGTTCTACTTGGCTTCCTTCTTTTCTTTGGAAGAACGGTCTGCCTTCCATGAGACGCCGCCTCTGAGCATCTTCGGCATGTCGCGCGGTCCAGGTGCCCACCACCTCATCTGGAGATTATGCTGTTTACTTCTCCACTTTCTGCAATCCTTTGCCTCCATTCTGAGGGCTTGGGGAGTCAGGGCTGTGGGGGGAAACTTGTCTTTTTTTCAGTCTGGTTATCTTAGGGCATTGCTGGGTGCATGTTATTTGAGGCAGATTCTCATATAAGACAGGTCTGAAGGAAGATTTTATGTCTGAGCCTTATTCGTCTGTCTGCTACTTGTGTTTTAGTGCTAGAAGCTAATCGAGAGTCAGTTCTGTTTTGTTTCATTGTAGCCCAATGAAATAGGCAAGGACGATTTTCCATGTTAGCGAAATGGAAAATGAGGTGTAGAGAGACTGAGGGGTGCAGTGGGGTCCAGGGGAAACCTGATGAGCCCAGTGTTCTGTTAGGATATGATGGTGCCGCAGTGAGCAGGCAGCCCTGGTAAGATAACTCAGAATGGGGGTGTATGTTCAGAATGCAGCCCCCAAATCGCCCTGAGGCCTCACTCCACATGAATACTGGAAAACAAGCGAAACTTAAAGGCGTGAACTCATTTGAAAAATTCTGTGCTTTAAAAAATTCTGAGAGGAGACCACCCGTTGGGCTGTAGGATTAGTGATAAGCATCCTTATCAGATCAGATCGGGGTGAGCTTTTGGTAGCATACAGTTTCCAGTGTTTGACTGTACCTTCAACAACAGAAACAAAACAAAACAAAAATACCCAGTCTCCCCAGGCAAGTGTTTTCTCTTGCCACATATTTACATACTGCAGTCTGTTCTGGGGTAGGACAAAGATGAAAGCATGATTGCAAAGCTCACCCTTTGAGTCTGCAGCTGTTTTCAAGGGGCGGCCTCTGTTTCAAAGGTGAGCCCTCCACACCCTTCTGTTGGCCGAGCCTCACACAGGTGCTGTGTTTATTTGATCTCATTTGAAAAGACGCTTTCCTCCTGCCTTAGAAGAAGCTCATTACAGACAGACTTCACCTTTCTGTTGCAAAAGCTGTTTCCTTGAAAGGAAAATGTAATGAATGTTAGACCCACAGCATATAGCTGCGAGGCTATCCCTTGATCCAGGTCCAAATGCATTTGTTAAAAAGCTGCTTTATTGATTCTTTTCAGCTGCTTTTTGCTGTGTTTGGATCATTTGTACATATGCACATCACAATTTTTACTACATCAAAGTGCTTAGTAAGTTCATCGTACTCACGAAATAGCATACAAAACAAAAGGACTCTTCTCTATAAAGATTTCTGCCACTTAACCTCTTTGGAAAGTTGTTTTTAATGTATTCCCTCTGAATAGCTTCAAAATATTTTATGCAGTCTTCAATGAAAGAGGCAGCCCAGGTCCACCTTTAGATCTCCTTCTCAGAAAATGGTGCACTGTAGAAAAAGGAGGGGTTTCATAGAGCAAGTACATGCATCTGATATCCATTCTGTTGTATAAAAGTCATTTTACTTCCATTAAATATTTAAGTGGTTACATTTTCTGGGTGGCAGTAGCTTCCAGGAAAGTGTTGACAATATTTGATGTACGTGAAGATAGCTATTAATTTAGTAACGAATAGAAATTTACTTAGATAACTGATGTGATGTTTCTTTATTAGGTCCAATTATATTACAAGGTGTAAGTGTATTGTAACCCTTTATGTTGGGTGTTTCTTCTTCTCCTTCTCCTTCTCCTCCTTCTCCTTCTTCTACTTTCGATATTAGATACATACAAATCAGTGTTTAGTGCGTTTAATTCTAAACAAATACTTCCTGAGGACAGGTTCTGAGCCAGCTCAGTCAAAAGCATGACCAGAAAGACAGAGCTGAACATGGATGGACCTAGAGATTATCATATTAAGTGAAGTAAGTCAGACAGAGAAAGACAAATAACATATGATATCACTTGTATGTGGAATCTAAAAAAAAGATACACATTTTATTTACAAACCAGAAATAGACTCACGGACATAGAAAATAAACTATAGTTACCAATACAGGGGGGAGGATGGATAAATTAGGAGGTTGGGATTTGCAGATACGTACTACTACATATAAAATAGATAAACAACAAGGACCTACTGTATCGCACAGGGAACTATATTCAATTTCTTGTAATAAGCTATAGTGGAAAAGAATATGAAAATACATGTGTATTTTATATATATATAATTGCTTTGCTGTACACCTGAAAGTAACACTGTAAATCAACTACACTTCAATGAGAAATAAAATATAAAAAAAGAAAGAAAGACAGAGCTGGGTTTAGTCTAGTCCTGACCTCAAGGCTCAAAGAGCCCAAAGGCACCCAGTGTGGACTGAAAGGAACCTTCAAATCCTACCTCCAAACTGGACCCCTACCCTTAGGGTTAGGGAGAGGTGGCTCGCACTGACCTTTCTGTTAAAAGTTTTCCAGTGAAGCACACATTTTTCCTGCATTGCCAGCAAGGTGGCTGCCACTCAATTTCTTTTTTCCTTTTTTTTTTTTCTTTTGGTTTTAAAGTTAAGAAAGTACCCTGACTTAGGGGACCAGGTGAAGATCAAGGAGTAACAAGAGAGAAGGAAGGTGATAATTGTGGGTTCCCAGTACTGTTTGTGGGAACATACACAAACTTCAGTCTAAATTAGACAACCCCTCAACTGAGTATTTAAAAGTCTTTTGTCTTTTTTTAGAGATCATTTTCGTGATGGTGGTAGCTGACGTTATAAAGTGACTTTCCTCATTCCTTGACTTTATCTCTTACATGTTCTATTTCCGCGGCTGATCCATGAGTTGGTTCAGTGCCAGTCCTTACCTCCTCCCTGATTCCTTTCTGTATCCTCCGACTTTGCATAAAAACAATTCCTAATTACTACTCAGATGTGATGTTTGTGCACTACCTCCAAATAAATTTACCAAATACCCTTGACCCTAAATCGAAATGGAGATGAATGGATACTAACGAAGGGAGGAGTCGGGAAAGCTGGGCCCTGGTGAACCATGCCTCCCCAGGCTGTGACGTGACCTCTTTCAGCAAACAGCTGTCCCTCCTGGTCAGCATGAGGAACATAGAGGGCTCGACAGCCCTGGCCTGGTGCCTGCTGGTCAGGGATGCACCGACATGGTTCTGTAAATTAGAGCCTCTTTCAGCTGTGTCGTGGGGAATGTTCTGCTTTCCTAAGATGTCCATCTTGCTGTTTTCCTCAGTTGTCACAAGGAGATGGCACCCCTTGTGGAGGTAGGTTGACATGTCACCTGAAACAGGTTTTCTGAAAGGCTCTTTGGGAACCCCGTCTCAAACCCTGAAGGCTGAAATGTAGGGGAGAAATCCACAGGATGTTTGGTAGGAGGCCAGCACCCTGGGCCACCATTCGTAAGCTCACCTCAAAATCCAGGCTCCATTATTGCAACCAAAGTGTTGTTTTTCTCTCTTTATGAATGTATAATTTACCTATAACAAAATTTACTGTTTTTAATGTTTATTTCTGCAAAATTTGACAAATGTGTAGTCATATAACTGCTGCCACGATCAGGTATAGAACACTGACATTTACCCCCCGAATCCCCTGGCATCCCTTTGCAGTCAGCTTCCTCTCTCCCTCTTCCCCACACTCCCCCAACCACCCCCCACCAAAAGCCCCAAGTCTCATAGCCTTTTGAGTCTGGCTTCTTTCACTTCTCATAAAGCACTTGAGGTCATGAATACTGCCATTATAAACATTCATTTATAGATTTTTATGTGAACATTGTTTTTATTCCACTTGAGTAAATACCTAGGAATAGCATTTCTGAGTTGTATGCTAGGTGAATATGTAGCTTCATTAAAAACTGTCAAATTATTTTCCAAAATGGCTAATTTTCAGTTCCCACCAGCAATGTATGAGACTCCCAGTTGCTCCATATCTTCATATCCTCACTAGCACTTGATGTTGTTAGATTTCCGTCTTTTCTTTCTTTTTTCCCTCCTCCTTCCTTCCTTCCTTCCTGCCTCCCTGCCTTCCTTCCTTCCTGCCTTCCTTCCCTCCTTCCTCCCCCTCTCCTTTCTAATAGGTGTTGTACCCTCCTCTTTTTCTTTCCTGTCATCCTATTAGGTGTCATAGTGTTGCCTCAAGTGATTTAAATTGACTAATTTAAAGGATTTAATGACTAATATGTTGGAGGTTTTATCCCCCAATGTGCATATTTGCTATTTTTGTATTTTCTTCATTGAAGTATCTGTTCGACTCTTTTGACTGGGATTTTTACTTTACTGGAGGTACTGGGGGTTGACCAGGGCCTCGTGTGTGCTGGGCGTGTGCTCTACCACTGAGCTACACCCTCCCCCTTTGACTGGGATTTTTAAAAACAACTTTCCAATTCAGATTTTCTCTTTCACAGAAGAAGAATACATTAAGTCCAGAAACTATGGTCTTGCATATTTACAGTGCTTGTGAATGTGATGGGAAAACAGACATCTAGAACATGTTATTTTGTAGATTGTTTTGGAGTAGATATTAAACAAAGTGGTAATCAACAGAAGCTTTCACTAAGAATAAGTTATGTCAGAGGGACCCTGTTTCCTTTCTTCTTGATGAGTTAGTTAAATTTTGTATTAGAATAATTTATAGGTACAATATTTTATTTCATACTTGTGAACAAAATGGAGAAATGTGGACTGAATAACAATAAAATTAGAGTGAATTATATATTGTTGAAAAGCATTACCCCTAAAATACTGATTTTTTAAATTCTGTCAGTTTGGAGTGATGTTCTTAACCTATGATATTCACATTAAGTCACTCAGAATTTATCAAGTGCTCTGTAGATTATATCTGACAGAGTACAAGTATGCAGAAAAAAACTTGGGCAGAACAAACCCAGCTGTCCAGGATGGAGATTTATGGTCCTCCCTCATCCTGCCCCTTCCCAGTCTCAGATGTGCAAGTAACAGCAGCACATGCGGTGAGGATGCAGCATCGTGGTACAGCCTTCCAGTCCAGCCCACCTGCGCCCTGGGGCACCTTCTCCATCCCTCCTCCCACCCCTCCTCAGAGCATACTGGGTGGAAGTTCCACAAGGGCAGAGACCATGGAGAGTTCAGGGTGGACCTCATCAGGTAGCTTTTTAAAAATGCATCGATTCACTCTTCATTTAGATTTTATGAAAATAGAGCACACATCTTGAGAGATGTCAAGAAGCCTATTGATTTTATGTGCACTGACCAGCAATTTTCTTCTTATCAGAGATGTTTATTGAAACGTAGGCTTTAATTTCTTAAGACAACACCATACTTTAATCAGTCCCACACAGCTCTCAATTCAAGCGCTGGAATGTGAGTGAAGAAAACGTCCTTGAGAAAGTAGATTACACTTCCCATTGCCTTTCACTTTTCACTTTAACCCAGGCAACCGCACTGATGGAGGCCCTGATGGTGCGCGAAGTGCCCGGGGACCTTACTCCTGGACGCCCTTTCTCTGTGTGGGGATGGGTTTGCCATTGCGAGCTTTGGTGGGAGGGGGGACACAGTAGAAGGTGAGTCAGCAGAGTCAGTTTCCAGGTGTGAGTGCAGCTACTACTGTGGTCCTCAGCCAGGGGTGGTTTGCCCCCAGGAGTCCTGTGGCAATGTCAGTAGATACTTCTGATGATCACGATTGGGAATGAGCTGGTGGCATCTAGTGTGAAGAGATCACGGATATTGCCATCTACGATGGACAGAATGTTTCACAAAGAATTATCTGGCCCTGAATGTCTCCTGTGCCGAGGTTGAGAAATTCTGCTCTGAGCTGCAATATATGGGAGTTGGTGAGGCCAAGAAATAGGAACTTTGGGTCCATTTTGATCACAAGCCCTTGGGTGTCCAGGGTAGTGATGGTCCAGTGTCTGATGCTGGTGTTAGTCAGGGCTGGGAGTGGGCAGGCTGTGGCCTCTGGTGTTCAGTGATGCCAGCAGCCCCCGTCCACTCTGTGACTTTCTTTTGTCCTCAGCCTTGACTTCTATCTGGCCTTCTTTTTTGGTGTCCTATGGCCACCCTCAAGTTTAGTGACTCACAGCTTAGGACCTAGGGGCAGTTTATTCCAGTGAGAGACTATACAACAGAGTCACTAAAGGGAAAAGACACATCGGGCAGAGTCTGGATGAGAGCTGGCACTGGCTTCCAAAGTCCTCCCCATTAATTACACAGGACACGCTTATTCCTCGGGTCATGAACTGTGTGACACGTGCCAAGTTGCCCAGAGGGGGAAGCCCGCTTCAGTCTTGGAGTCAGGGCTTTTGGGGGGCTGCTCACACGGTCACATACCACCAGAAGAAAAGCTGGTGGCCACCGTGAATCATAATGTTGGTGCAGATGACCCAAACCCCTGGTGGTGAGGTGGGGACCTGGTTAATGGGCTTCTCTCAAGTTCTCTGGGAGTTACCAGTCAGTGTGGTGTGCTTTCCTCCTTGGGCAGGAGCAATTTTGAGGGCTCAGAGAGACTTTTTCTTCATGTGCAGGAGAGGTAATTTGTTCCCCAAATTTTGATTATGTCACACTTATTCCTTTTCTAATTATCCCTTATTTGTTCAATATAAGATAATAAATTCTGACAAACAATCAGCGAAAGGGCATCAAGTGATGCACTTCGTTTTAATTGGCTTGCCTTTTTTTTCTTCTCTGCTAAATTACAGCCCATCAGCAAGAGGTTCCCTGTGGTGAGCAGCTAATAATACGCCCAGGTGCAGTCAATTCTACTTCATAAATAAGAAATAATAGCTACAGAGCCCCTGAATGTGAAATGGAAAAGTGGGCCGTCATACCTCCTCTCAGCAGTACTGCATGCAGGGGCAAGTTCTACAGATTGCCGTTCTAGCAATTTTCCTTTAAAAATGTGATTGCAATTAATTACACTGATGAATTTAAAACAGTAGCCTTCACTGATGCAAAAAAGTTTTCTTAGAAACTTTTGAGAATCTCTTACTTAACTTAGCATTGCACTTCACACACAAAAAGCTTCTTTAAGAATTAGGAATATAAAACCACTAAGGATAGACAGAAGCAAAAATATCACTGTTGAGTGACTCAATTAAACAAAATTCTGTTACATTTATTTTCCAAAATGGTGCTAGGATATGGCTTTGCATTGATGTACTGACTCCAGGCAAATGTACCCAATGAAAAATCAGTTGTTTGGAACTCTTTTCCCTCTCACCACTTCACTGCTAATAATACTTGTTCCCACTTAAAAAACATTTTAGTGGTTTGTAATTAGGCACGAGGTGAAGGTAAATGTTTTATATTTTTTCTAGATTGCTTTCATTATTTCTTAAGCCAGCCAACTCTGGAAGTATAGTTTCAATAAGCCCAAATAGCTTCTTCCTGAGAATGGAATGATGGGCGTTTTACCCTGATGTACTGCCATCTGTTCATATCATTTCTGTGTTATTTTCATGGCCAAGTAGCCACTGGCGCTCTTGAGACCCCTGAAAACAGGGGGAAGTAGCAAAGGAAAGAGAATCAAAGATCCTTATCTTAGTGTTCTAACTCAAAAAGAAAAAATTATGGAGAAGAAAGCAAAAATGAAGAAAAGGACACATGTTGCTGAATCAAGGCACACAGGGTTTCCAGTTCTGCCTCCTCAATGTGACTTCAGCCTCTTCCCTCCTCACCCACTGCCTCTTTCTGGCTCAGCTACCTTTTTCCACGTGTGTCCTTACTCCCTTGGAGTCCACCTCCACACGTAGCCAAAGGGATCATCAAAACCATCCAGTCATCCACTGCTGTGTAACAACCGTCTCCAAAATTAGTGGCTTAAAATAACAACCATTTACTTTGTTCATGATCGTGAAATTTGGGCAGGGCTTAGTAGAGCAACTCACCTCCTCTCTGAGATGTGTGGGACTCAGCTGGGATGGCATGAATGACTAGTAGAAAGGAAATCTGTTCTCTCCTTGGGGCAAGGCTGATTTGGGGACTTGTAGGAATTGTTTTTAGTCATGAGCTGACCTCCCTTTCTCTCCTTCTCTCTTCAGCTCATTGCCTTACGTCCTTTGCACATGGTACTTGAGTAGGGCTCCCTTGCAGTAGTCTGTCTCTCACACCGTGGTTCAGAGCTCAGCAGAGAGTATTCCCAAAGACCAGGGTGAAGCCGTAAGGCTTCTTATGAAATGGCCTTGGAAATCCCAGAACTTCATCTCTACTGAATTCTCTTGGTCAAGCGAGTCATTAAGATCAACTTGGATTCAAAGAGAAAGGAGTTAGATCCCAGCTCTCAATGAGAGGTGTAGCAAATAATGTGAGCTGTCTTTCATTTCTCACAAAAACACGTTGGATGGTGTCACTCTCTGGCTTAAACCCCTCCAAGGCTTCCCATTGCTTTATAGACACAATCTAACACTGCCCTGAAATGCGACATGTTCCTGCTGACCAGCCTCATCTCAGAGGGCTCCGCCAGACTCTGCTCTCTGTATTTCAGTATCCCAATGTTCATTTCCTTGAACTATAATGGTTTTTCCAACCTCATGATCTTCTCTTTGTGTGCTGTCTAACTAAAGCCAAAATATCTTCCAGGTGTCCATTTAAATGCCACTTGTTGGGGAAGCCTTCATTGGCCCCCAGGTGCAATCAGACTTCTCTCTCATATCCTTTCTCAGCACTTGGTGTTGTTAAATGCTTAAATCGTGGAATTTAGTGCTTCTATTCCTCATGGGAGTGAAAGCTCATGAAGGAAGGGTGTTTTTATGATGTCCAATATTATTTCTCTAGCACCTAGCACAAATAAATATTTATTAAATGAGTCAACATCACATTACCCCAGATCCAGAAATAGTGCCTATCTGTGCATCCCAAATTATACCAATTTTGTGCAACAGTTGTCTCCATGTACCATCCAGTGGGGTAGCCATGGCCTCTTGTGATGCTGCACTGAACACTGGAAACATGGCTGGTCTGAAGGTGAGTGTTGTAAATGTAAACCATATTTTGAAGATACAGTACAACAAAAGAAAACTTAAGTTATTTCATTAATAATATTTTATATAAATTGCATGTTGAAATGGTAATAATTTTTCGAATACGGGGTCAGTGAAATATATTATTAAAATTAAATTCATCCATTTATTTTCTACATTTTAATGTGGCTTTCTTAAAATCCAAAATCACATACATGGTTCTCATTTGTGGATCATGTCATATTTCTAATGCTGTTCTAGACAGGATTCTGGGATGACATATACTTGAAGGAATGCTGCAAACACTCATTCTCTGGACGGTTTATAATGAACATGGCAAAGGCACTGAGAAGTCCTGGGACAAGATAACCTGTTTACTTTAACCTAATTTTTTTTAAGTGATTTGGGGTCTGTTCTTTTCAGCATCATGTATATTTGTCTTCCATGAAACACACTTAGGGGAACTTGGTTAGGTACCTGCCTCCAAGGTGGCTTAATTTGAAGGCATGGGCATGGTTCGAGCAATACTTAATCTCATTATGGAAATTAGAAGCAAAGTCTACTGAAGGGCCTCCTTGTTGGGAGGAGGGGCTGTGCAGGAGAGAGCCAGATACAAGGGCTCTCCCAGAGTTGCACAAAGCACGTGTGTTCTGGGTGCTGGAAGTTACATCTGCTCTGAGGTGGACAGAGTTTTGCCAGCGCCAGGGCTTTGGGCTGCCCATGCTGGGCTCTTCACAGAGGTCTGGGCTGTTTCTTAGTTTGCTTTATTTCTCTAGTTTGCTTTAGTTTGCTTAAGAGGCAAATCAAAGCCAGGTACAACTTCAGATGTGTACTGTGCATGGAGAGGAGTGTTCAAGAGAGGAGGCGTGGAGGGAAGAAATGGTTTCTAATGGCGTGGAGGGTGTGTTACAGTGAACCCGCCATGTTGGCCTGCAGTTCTTTCTACTGTAAATGGTGGGGTTTCCTCACTGGGCATTCCAAATTTAGTTCTTAACTAGAAAGACAAGAGACATAAATGTGCCATTGCTCAACCCAGAATCCTCAGGATTGCCTTGGACTATGTCCTGAGCCCCATTTTTGTTTTAAAGACGTTTGGTCCTCATGAAAGGTGTTCTGCAGCCCTTTGAGCCTGGGATATAGTCCATCTCCCCATATAGTAATTATATTACTATATTATATCTATATAGTAATTATATTACTATAATTATAGTAATAAGGAAGTTTTGTTAGCATTTTATAAATCAATCCCACGAGCACTGTGACCCTCTTTGATAGACTATTACCAGAATCATCCTGCTATAAGAGCGCTGAGAGGAAAGAATTCTAATCTGAGCTTGAGGGGCTCTTGACAGTCTCATTTCCTTCTGTTCATCCTGAGACTAACTTTTCCCAGGTAAGCTCTGCTTACCCCCTTTGTCAAAGACAGCACTGGCCTCCCATCAGCACCTAATTCCAATGAAACGTCCCAATTTTAGAGCTTTTCTTCCCCTTCAGTCATCATCTCCAATGTCATTTTTACCCCTTTCTTTAACAAATCTCTCTTGTTCCCAAATCATCTTCCTTTTCTCACTGAGTTTCGGATACCTCCCCACTGTGTGATTAGAAAGAATGCTTCATTGTGTTGTTCTACACAGAGCAGAGATGGAAACCATTTCCTTTGAGCATAAATCTTAATTGCCATCTTTCCTATAAATCATAAATAACCCTTGCCCAAGTATCATCATACATCAGAAGAAAGAAAGCCAGACAGAGCATAATAAAAAGTATTAATTGATAACTAACCAGGTGTTCTGTCTTGCTTCAGTATAAATTTTACGACATCAACTTTGCTTAATTGCTTCTTCGGGCATTTAAAATTCCAAATGATGTGCGTATTTTAACACTTTCTAGACCCAGTTGGAAAGAATGCTCTGATTTACAAATCTGAAACAGTTCATTATATTCAAAATATTTTACACAGAAAGAAGATGAGAATTGCACTGGGTGTGAACCAATGATAGCCCCTAGAATGAATAATCTAAGTTTAAGGAAGAAGAGAAAAAAACGTGGCCTGGTATCCTTATAACCAAAAAATGCTGCATCATCTAAGAAAATTCAAAATTTAACTTCTTAATATGTAAGATTATTATTTAAGTTTGTCAACAAATAAATCATTATTTTTAAGATTTAGTTCCATTAAACACTTCTCTGGGAGAATTTGGAATTTGTGCATTTGAATATGGGCTTTGACAATAATGGATCTGAAAATTACTTCAGAACAGAGATCTCTTTTTGAGAGTGCAATGCATAAAGCCCAGTAGAAGTGCTGAGAGCCACTGTGGAGAACAGGATGGAGGTTCCTTACAAAACTAAAACTAGACTTACCACATGATCCAGCAGTCCCACTCCTGGGCAGATATTCAGAGAAAACTCTAACGTGAAAACATACATGCACCCCAGTGTTCATAGCAGCATGATTTACAATAGCCAAGACATGGAAGCAAACTAAATGTTTAGCAAACTAAATACAGAAGATGTGGTCTCTCTCTCTCTTTGTGTGTGTGTGTGTGTGTGTGTGTGTGTGTGTGTGTGTGTGTATGGGTTATTAACAGCATTAAAAAAGAATGAAAATAATGCCATTTGCAGCAACATAGGTGGACCTAGAGATTATTATACTAAGTGAAGTAAGTCAGACAAATGTCATATATCACTTATGTGTGGAATCTGAAAAAAAATGATACAAATGAAGTCATTCACAAAACAGAAATCGACTCACAGACATACAAAACAAACATGATTACAAAGGGGAAAGGAGATGAGAGGATAAATTAGGAGTTTGGAATTAACAGATTCTAGTATAGAAAATAAACAACAGGTTCCTACTGTATAGTACAGGGAACTATATGCAGTATCTTATAATAATCTATAGTGGAAAAGAATCTGAAAAAGAATATGTGCGTATGTCTGTATAACTGAATCACTTTCCTGTGCACCAAAAACTAACACAACTATACTTCAATTAAAAAAAAAGTGCTCAGAGATTTTGTAGTAAGAATGCCTATTTAATTATATCTAACCTGCATTTCCAAAACCTGTTTGGGCATAAAACAATTTGTTTTGAGCCATATCTTATTTTTTCTCAGACTGCCTGTTGAGGAAATGCTAAATTATACATTGATGCCTGGTGTGGGATGGGATGGTTTCTTTTTGTTACTCTGCTCAGCAGACCCAGCCATTTCTCCTTAATTTTACTGAATGCATTTAATCACAGATATTTTGTTGTCCATTCTGGCTTAAAATATATTTTTGAAATATCAGTTTTCATACCTAACTCTGTTAAAAAATACTTCTATGGAATTCCAAAATTATAGCAATGATTATATATAATGTCACCGCACCAGGTTTTTAGGACCATTCTTTGTCCTGCTGTTGATAAGAACATATTTCTGTAGAGTTCATTATGATGGTGTATAGTTCATCATTAGTCTCTTCTGACCGTTTGTGGTAGTTTTTAGAGTTGACACATCTCTCTTTTGAAGAACTCCAAGTCAAAGGATTAGAATAGAAGGTTCTTATTTACGGCAATGGGAGCCCTCCCACAACCCGTCCTCCCCACTGAAATCTCCACATTCCTCACTGCCCCTCCACTGTCAGATCTATCAGGCTCCTTGGGCATCGTCGCTGTACCACTGCCTGCCCCGTCCAGGACAGTGCACAGTGAAAGAGACCTGCCTGGGCGAAACTAGTCTCACCACTCGCTTATTTTCATTTTGCCCCTAAAAGACTTCATATTGCTTTCCTTTTTTTAAACATTTTTTTTATTGAGTTATAGTCATTTTACAATGTTGTGTCAAATTCCAGTGTAGAGCACAGTTTTTCAGTTATACATGAACATACGTATATTCATTGTCACATTTTGTTTTTTGCTGTGAGCTACCACAAGATCTTGTATATATTTCCTTGTGCTATACAGTATAATCTTGTTTATCTATTCTACATATGCCTGTCAGTATCCACAAATTTTGAACTCCCTGTCTATTCCTTCCCACCCCCAGCCCCCTTGGCAACCACAAGTTTGTATTCTATGTCTGTGAGTCTGTTTCTGTTTTGTATTTATGTTCTTTTTTTTTTTAAGATTCCACATATGAGTGATCTCATATGGTATTTTTCTTTTGCTTTCTGGCTTACTTCACTTAGAATGACATTTTCCAGGGACATCCATGTTGCTGCAAATGGCGTTATGTTGTCATTTTTTATGGATGAGTAGTATTCCATTGTATAAATATACCACATCTTCTTTATTCAGTCATCTATTGATGGACATTTAGGCTGTTTCCATGTCTTGGCTATTGTAAATAGTGCTGCTATGAACATTGGGGTGCAGGTGTCTTTTTGAGGTAGGGTTCCTTCTGGATATATGCCCAGGAGCGGGATTACTGGGTCATATGGTCAATCTCTTTCTTGTCTTTTGAGGAATCTCCATACTGTTTTCCACAGTGGCTGCACCAGACTGCATTCCGACCAGCAGTGTAGGAATGTTCCCTTTTCTCCACAGCCTCTGCAGCATTTGTCATTTCATGTGCTTATTGATCATTTGTATTTCTTCCTTGGAGAATTGCTTGTTTAGGTCTTCTGCCCATTTTTGGATTGGGTTGTTTGTTTTTTTCTTATTAAGTTGTATGAGCTGCTTATATATTCTGGAGATCAAGCCTTTGTCAGTTTCATCTGCAAAAATTTTCTCCCATTCCGTAGGTTGTTTTGTTTTGCTTATGGTTTCCTTTGCTGTGTAGAAGCTTGTAAGTTTCATTAGGTCCCATTTGTTTATTCTTGCTTTTATTTCTATTGCTTGGGTAGACTGCCCTAAGAGAACATTTTTGAGATGTATATGAGATAATATTTTGCTTATATTTTCTTCTAAAAGGTTTATTGTATCTTGTCTTATGTTTAAGTCTTTGATCCATTTTGAGTTTATTTTTGTGTATGGTGTAAGGGCGTGTTCAGCTTCATTGCTTTACATTCTGCTGTCCAGTTTTCCCAACACGATTTGCTGAAGAGACTGTCTTTATTACATTGTATATTCTTGCCTCCTTTGTCGAAGATTAGTTGACCAAAAGTTTGTGGCTTCATTTCTGGGCTCTCTGTTCTGTTCCATTGCTCCATATGTCTGTTTGTGTTCCAATACCATGCTGTTTTGATTACTGTAGCTCTATAGTACTATCTGAAGTCTGGGAGAGTTATTCTTCTTTCTTTCTTTTTCTTCAGCAATGTTTTGGCAATTCTAGGTCTTTTGTAATTCCATATAAATTTTATTATGATTTGTTCTAATTCTGTGCAGTATGTCCTGGGTAATTTGATAGGGATTGCATTAAATCTGTAAATTGCCTTGGGCAGTATGACCGTTTTAACACTGTTGATTCTTCCACTCCAGGAGCATGAGATATCTTTCCATTTTTTAAAGTCTTCTTTAATTTCCTTCATCAGTGTTTTATAGTTCTCCATGTATAAGTCTTTCACCTCCTTGGTTAGATTTATTCCTAGGTATTTTATTTGGGTGCTATTTTAAAAGGAATTGTTTCTTTACTTTCTTTTCCTGTTGATTCATCGTTAGTGTAAAGAAATGCAACTAATTTTTGTATGTTAATCTTATAACCTGCTACCTTGCTGAATTCTTTGATCAGCTCTAATAGTTTTTGTGTGGACCTTTTAGGGTTTCTATATATAGTATCATGTCATCTCTATATAGTGACACTTTTACCTCTTCCTTTCCAATTTGGATTCCTTTTATATCTCTCATATTGCATTTTAGTAAGCTGAAATCCCTGGAAAGATGAAAATTCTTCTAGACCAATTTAGAATTAAGCAGGATTATGTTACACAGGGCAGTCAGAATTGTGACTGCTTTATTGGTTCTTTGCTGATTAAGTGAAATATAATTGTGCTCTCTGAAAAGAAATAAAATTATGAAGTTAGTTGATTTTAAAAAGCTACCTAGAATTGTATGCCTGGGAATTATTGATATCAGTGAAAGAAAATGGCACAGTGGCCAGGAGTAAATATGGAGCAGGGAGACTTTAATTCCATGGAGGCTAAATGGTGCATTTCATGTGAACTGTGAGCTGACCCAGAGAAGTGGTCTATTTGGCCATTCCTGGCTGAGTGATGTTGAGCAAGTTCTTTAACTCCCAGGTTTTCTTTTGGCAAACCTGAGGGTAGACCTAGATTGGAGGACCAGTTCAACCAAGAGCCAGGTTCAGCAGCTAGAATATTTGTGTTTGAGCTACACAGTGTTGACCTGTATGATGCTTAAAAGTTTAGTTGTCATCATTTAAAGTTGTTAGAGTATCACACAATCTAGACTTCTATTCTTTTTGAAAAACTAAATCTGGAGGTGCAGTCTTACTCCCACCAGGCAGCAACTGGCTGGGCTCTAGTGCTCTCCTCTGCCGTTTATCAAATTCCCCACCACCCCTGGGTGTCCCTGACACTCAGACATAGTAGCAGTCACCATTTACCTTCACAAGGTGCTGCTGTTTTCCTACAGTAATTTAGAAGGATTAAGTGATCTGCGGTACCCACATTTCTATGCAAAGCAAAATATTTGTTTCAAGAAAAATGAGATAGAGTGTATTTTTTTGTGTGTGGACATAAAAATAAGTGTTTCATATATAACTCGAGTCTTTGTTTTTATTTAAAACCCACTGAAGTTTGCTCATGTTTGCTATCGTATTGTCCCCTGATCAAATTTCAGTTTGTGGCCTTTAGTCTAGAGCAGGGGGTAGCAAACTGTGGCCCACAGGCCAAATTCAGCCTGCCACCTGTTTCTGTAAATAAATTTTTATTGGGACACAGCTGTGCCCATTTATTTGCATATTGTCTGTAGCTGTTTTCACATTCCAACTGTAGAGTTAAGTAGCCGCAATAAAGACTGCGTATCTTACAAAGCCTAAACTCTTATTATTTGGCCCTCTATTGAAAAAGTTTGCTGACTTTCACTTTCAGCTCTGACATGTATAAAGCCTGGAAGTTATCCTTTATTCCCTCACAACAAGAAAAAAGCTGAACAAACTAAAAATCAATGACTTAGATCCGTCAGAGAATTGAGGTCACAGGGCAAGCCACCACTCTGAAATCTGGAGAGGCCCAGAGAATGACAGCCAAGATCAGCTTATTGGGAACAGAACTAGCAGGAACACTTACTTGGTAAGTGTGACAAATCGCTGGCAACTATATGTGGATGGCTTGAGAATTAAAATTGCCCAGGAGCCCTGTATTTTCCTGAGTTTTACCTCTAGGCACCTCATCATGTTCACACCTGAAGGCCAGAGTAAAAACCCCTTTTGTTTTAAGCAAATAGAAAGTCACCATTTGAAATAAGCCCAGTGCCTTCTCCATCAGAAAGCCCTATCTTCCAACAGAAATTACTTGATCAGAGGCTTGTCTGACCTGGGAAGGAACAATTAGCCAATTGCAGCCCCCTCTGGCTTTCCTCTTATCTCACAAAAGGGGAGGTAAAATGTTTAAAACAAACAAAAACAACAAAAACTTCTGAAGAATATAACCTGGAGACTTGGGAACAATAAAAACTGAGATTTATTCATAAGATTACAGAAAGCTTCCCCTTCCTAACACCTTCCCGCCACATCAACAGGGCTCCAAAATAGTAGCAGTGCATTACAATTGAGACAGCTAAAGGACACAGACTGTATCAGAAGGAGTCCCTAAGGGAACACAGGGAATAGGAGAGAAGAAAATGGAACAAGGAAATTAGAGGAAACTGTAGCCTCTGGTCAGCTACAGCTACATCCGACATTAAATACAGCACAGATCCTCAGCAGACTCACATAAAAATTTACACTAAAAGTCTAATTATCCCAGTTTCTGTTACTTACATAACATGTCTGTCAAGAAAAAAATTACAAAGAATAAAAGACAAATAAAAACACGTGAAGCAAAAGTCAGCACCAGATCAGGTGTAAATAGAGCCTGAAAATATCAGAATGGAATTTAAATTAATTATGATTAAATGTTGAGGGCACTAATGGGAAAAATAGATGACATTCAGGAACAGATGGGTAATGTAAGCAGAGTGAAGGAAATTCTAAGTAAGAATCAAAAGGAAATCTTAGGAATCAAAACCAATGCAACAGAAATGAAGAATGCCTTTGATGAGCTCATTAGTTGACTGGGTCTAGCCAAGAAAGAATCAGTGAGCTTGAAGTTATGTCAACAGAACTTCATAAACTGAAAAGCAAAGAGGGAAAAGGGGAATACCTAAGAAATATGGGAAACTTACAAAAGGCATAACACAGATATAATGTGAATACCAGAAGGAGAAGAAAAAGAAAAAGGAGCAGAAGAAATACTTGAAGAAATGATAGCTGAGAATTTTCCAAAATTAATGACACACACCAAATTACAGATCCAGGAGTTTCAGATAACACCAAGCAGGATGAACACTAAAAATGTCTTCACCTAAGCATGTCAGATTTAAACTTCAGAAAACCAAAGAAAATGAGAAAATATTGAAAGAAGCTATAGTTTTACATGTAAAAGGACGAGGATAAGAATTACAATGGACTTTTGGCCACAAACTGTATAAACAAGAGTGTGTAGTGAAATAGGTAATGTAGTGAAAGAAAAAGAAATCTACCAACATAGGATTCTAATATCCATTAGAGTGATTTTCAACAGTGAAGGAGAAATATTTTCTTAGATAAACAAAAAACTGAGGGAATTCATCCTTATTAAGACTGCCTCATAGAAAATATTAAAATAAGTTATTTGGCAAGAAAGAAAATGATTACATCAGGAACTTGGATCTACTTAAAGAAAGGAGAAGCGTCATGGAAGGAATAAACAATGATAAAATAACACTTTCAAGGAGAAATAGAGAAATCCACAGTTATAGGGACTTTAACACCACTCTCAGTGATTGACAGAGCCAGCACGCAGCAAATCAGTAAGGATATAGTTGATCCAAACAGTACCATCAATCAACTGAGTGTAATTGACATTTATAGGATACTTTATCAACAACAGCAGAATATATATTCTTTTCAAACAAATTATTCACCAAGACCACATTTTGGCCATTAAATGTACCACAGCAAATTTAAAATAGTAGAAATCATGCAAAATATGGCCTCACACTATAACAGAATTAAACTATAATAAACTTTAATTTAATTTAATCACAGAAAAATAGAAAATTCCTAAATATTTGAAGAATAAAAATACATTTCTAGGTAACACATAAGTCATATAAAAGTCTTAAGAGAAATTTAAAAATATTTTAAACTAAATAAGAATAAAACTAAAACTTATAAAAATTTGTGGGATGCAATGAAGGCATTGCTTTAACATAACATAACTGTAACAGTGCATATATTAGAAAACAGGAAAGATCTGAAGTTAGTCATACAAGCTTCTGCCCTAGGCAAATAGAGAAAGAAGTGCAATGCAAGCCTAAAGCAAGGGAAAAATAATAAAAATTAGAGCAGAAATTATTTAAATTGAAGGCAGGAAGCCAATAGAAAAAGATCAACAAAACTAAAATCTCGTTATTTGAAAAGATCAATAAAATTGGTATACTTCCTGCTAGGTTACCAAGAGAACAGAGAAAAGACACAAATTAGTATTATTAGAAATTAAAGAGAGGTCATCACTAATGTTCCTATGAACATTAAAATGATAAAGGAATATTATGAAAAACCCTATGCCACAAATTTGATAGCTCAGAGGAAATGAACTAATTCCTGGAGGAGACAAACTGCCAAAATTTGTGCAAGGAGAAGTAGATCATCTGAATAGGCCTATTTCTATTAAAGAAATTGAGTCAATAATTAATAGCCTTCTAAAAAAGATAACAGTAGGTCCAAATGGTTTCACTGGTGAATTTTACCAGCTATTTAAGGAAGAAATGATACCAGTTCTCTTCCTAAGAATAGAAACAGAGGACATAGTTCGTAATGTCCTCCAGGAGAGCAGTGTTACCCTAACACCAACACCAGTTAAAAACATAAGAAAAAAAAATACAGAACAACTCCTCTGAACATAGGTACAAAATTCTCCAATGAAATATTAGTAGATCTAAGTGTATAAATAGAATGATACACCATGACCAAGTTGATTTATTCCAGGTATGGAAGGCTTTTTCAGCATTTGGAAATCAGTGACTATAACCCATCACATTAACAAGCTAAAGAAAAAAATCATATGATCATAACACTAGTGCAAAGAAAGCATTTGGTAAAACCAACATCCATGCCTGATAAAAGATTCCCAGCAAATTAGGAATATTGAAGAACTTTCTCACCTTGAAAAAGAATACAGATGGTCCCAAACTAATGAAGGTTCCACTTATGATTTTTCAACCTTTCAATGGTGTGAAAGAGATACACATTCAGTAGAAACTGAACTTCACGTTTTGAATTTTGATCTTTTTCCCGGCGAGTGATATGCAGTATAATATTCTCTTGTTATGTTGGACAGAGGCAGTGAGCTGCAGCTCCTGGTCAGCCATGCAATCATGAGAGTAAACAACAGATACATCCACTTTATACCAATACAGTCATTCTGTTTTTCACCTTCAGTTCAGAATTTAATTAATTATGTAAGATATTTAACACATTATTGTAAAACAGGCTTTATGTTAGATGATTTTGCCCAACTATAGACTAATATATATGTTCTGGACACATTAGAGGTAGGTAGGGCTAAACTATGATGTTTAGTGTGTTAGATGAATTAAATGCTTTTTTGACTTATGATGTTTTCAACCTACAAGGGATTTATTAGAACATAACTGATTGTAAGTCAAAGATCTATACCTACAGAATATTTATAGCAAACATCATACTTAATGGTGAGAAACTAAGTGCTTTCCCTCTAAGATTGGGAACAAGGCAAGGATGTATGTCCTTTCCCACCATTCCTACTCACCATCATACTGGAATTCCAAGCTAATGCAATAAGACAGGAAAAGGATATAAAAGATATGCAGATTTGGATGAGAGAAATAAAACTGTCTTTGTTTAAAGGTGACATATTATCAATTTAGAATATCTCAAAGAATAAACAACTCCCGAAACTAATAACTGGTTATAGCAAAGTTTCAGGATGCAAGTTAATATCTGAATTCAATTGCTTTCCTATATACTAGCAATAAATTATTGGAATTCAAAGTTAAAGACACCATATCATTTCCATGAGCACCAAAAAGAGAAACATTTAGGCATTAATCTAACAAAATAGGTACAGAATTTACAAACACTAACTCTGACAACTAAAGAAATCAGAGAGCTACATAATTGGAGAAATATTCCATATTCATGAATAGAGAGATTCAGTCTTGCTGAGATGTCATTTCTTTTCAACTTGTTTTATAGATTCAGTGCAATCTCAATATAAAAAACCCAGCAAGTTAATTTTTGCATATCAGTAAATTGACTCCAAAGTTATGGAAAGTCAAAAGACTCAGAATAGCCAACTCAATATTGTAGAAGAACAAAGTTAGAGCACTACCACTACCTGGCTTCAAGACTTCCAGTGATTGGGCCATTTTGGGATTGACAAAAGAATATTCAAATAGAATAATGGAACAGAATGAGGAGCCGAGAAACAGATCCACATAATTATATTCAACTGATTCTTGACAACAAAGACAGTTTAATGGTGAAAAGACAGTCTTTTCAATAAATGGTGCCAAACACAATTGGACGTCCATATTAAAAAAAGAATCTAGACACAAAATTTAACAAAAATTTTACAAAACTTGATTTTACAAAACGTTACTCAAAATAAGTTACAGACTTAAATATAGATGCAAAACTATATAACTTCTAGAATATACTATAGCAGTAAATCTGGGTGACCTCAGATTTTACTCGGTTATTACTTTTAAGATAAAACCACAAAAGCACGATCCATGAAAGAAAAAAATACGATGTTGGACTTCATTAAACAGTTATGCTCTGCAAAAGACAGTGTTAAGAGCATAATAAGACAAGCCACATACTAGGAGAAGATCTTTGCAAAACAATGATCTGAAAAATATTTGCATTGAAAATAAAAAAAGAACCTTTGAAATTTAACAATAAGAAAACAAAAATCCAATTTTAAAAGGGCCAAAGACATGAACAGACATTTCACCAAGAAAATACATGTAGATGACAAATAAGCATATGAGAAGATGCTCAACATCTTATATCATTGGGGAATTGCAAATTCAGACAATGATGAAATACCACTATGTATCTATAAGAATGGCTAAAATCCCAAAACCTGACAGTACCAAATGCTGATGAGGATGTGGAGTGACAGGAAGCTTTCTTTCATTGCTGGTAGGAATACAGAATGATAGAGCTGCTTTCAAAAAAGGCTGACAGTCTTTCAAACTAAAGGAAGTCTTACTGTACCATCCATTAATCACGTTCCTAAGTATTTAGTCAAATGAGTGGATAACTTATGTCTACACAAAAGCACAAGTCATTATTGAAAGTTTACTTGTAATTGCTTCAAATTGGAAGCAACCAAAATGTCCTTCAGTAATTGAATGGATGTGCAAACTGGTGCATCCATACAGTGGAATATTATTTAGTGAGAAAAAGAAATATGTTATCAAACTACAAAAAGACATGGAAGAATCTTACATGTGTACTACTAAATGAAGACACAGTCTGTAAAAGTTATAGACTGTGTGATTTCAACTGTATGACATTCTGGAAAAGTTGAAACTACAGAGACAAAAAGATCAGGGGTTTGAGGCAAGGGCCAGAGAAAAATACGTTAAACAGGATTTTTAGGATAGTTAAACTGTTCTGTGTGATGGACCGTGATGGTGAATACATGACATTGTGCATTTATCAAAACCCATAGAATGTACAAGACAAAGGGTGAAGCTTACCATAAAGTAGGTACTTTATTTAATAATATATTAATAGAGATTTATTAGTTGTAACATATTTACCAAGCATCTCACAGGGTTTTAATAGAGAAAGGTCCATGGCGCCAGACCAGGATTGGCAAATCATTTTTTAACTTATCTTTTAAAAATTATTAGAATTTATTTCTCTAACAGTTGTAGAAAAAGTAACTTTATAGAAAAAAATGAGTAGATTGTACAGAATCCCCTTACACCACTCTCTACCTCTTCCTACAATTTCCCTATTAACATCTTGCATCAATGTGGTAAATTTTCATTTGTTTGAAGAGAGTGTTTTTCCAAGAAATCAAGCTCCAATGTCAAATATACAAGGCCACTTGACATAGGGAAGGTAGATTATTTTTATTTTCCTTATATACTATTACACTTGAGACTTAGCAGTGACATCTGATCAGGCAAAAGCTAGTTTAAGCCAGCAAGAGCCAAACTGGCTTAGAAATGACTGCAAAAATATTTTCTGTATGTTGTCAGTGCTTACTGTTTATGAAAGGAGAATTGTGTGAAATGATTGTAGATTCTGAAAATAGGTCAAAGTATTAGGGTTGGTAAAAGAAGATACATACATCAAATTAGTTTATATATATTATGTATATGCCAATACATAATAAATTAGTTTTCTTCCATATCATATGTGTGTGTGTGTGTGTGTGTGTGTGTGTGTGTGTGTGTGTGTGTGTGTGTATAATCTGGAAGAGCCTTAATTACAAAGAATTATAAAGCGTTTTGTTTTAAGGGCAAGACAAGTGCAGAAGACAATGCTATTTACTTTATTTTTAGCATAACATCACATTGACTCACCTTTTATCTTGTGATGGATTCTGAAACACTGAGGGACACAGCTATGCATATATTTGTATGATATATTCAAGAAATGAGGCCTACGTGAGCTGTTTTATTTTTCCTGAAGAGTGATTTTAAGCTATGAAACTGTCATGTGATCCAGGCCTTAAATCACAGAAGAAGCATTTTATTGCCCTTAAAATTTGTCTGAATAGAGTTCAGTAGTTTTTCTTAATGTGTAAATTTAATATCATCTAGATTGTTTGGGGGGATTAATGTTCAAGAATATTTTCTTGCTGCAAGGAATCACCACAATTCTGTATTCTGTTTTCTTTTGTTGTTATTGTTTTTCCCCCAAGATACTTACCTGTAAATCATACGGCCCATTTACTCTTTCCAGCCTCTCCAATAAAGACCTTTGGTTTCTCATGTTGTAGAACTCTGAATAGACAAGAGTTTCCTTTTTCATCTGAACAGAATAAATTAATAACTGAAAAATGCAATAAACTCTGACCAAGAGTGAGCATCAAGGCTTTTGAGTAGCCTCTGATTCATCAACTTCCACCTGTCAGTGAAATAAGAATATTGGCTCTAATATGCTTTAAAATTAATACTTTTTTAAAAGATTGTTATTTACAGGAAGCAAGTTTGTATTTGAAAGTAAGTATCAGGAAGTTTGATAGTATGACCAATCCTGTGGATATAAAATCATTTTTCTAAAACACCTACTTTTCCATAAACACTATTTTTATGGAACAAGAAAGATGGCCACGTTGATGTGTCAGTATCAGGGTATTTCTTGCTCAAACTCACCGTTTCAAGGTGTGTCCCTAGTGCAGGGCTCAGGAAACCACTGCAGGGGCAATGGGCTGCTCAGAGTGCTTTGTCTCCCTAGTCTTTTTCCAAAGTAAAGTCAGAGGCCAGCTGGGAAATTAGAAAAAAACTACACACACACACACAGAACAAAGAGACCACAATTTGCTGGAACATATATTCCATTAGCAATAGTGATGACATTAGATGCCAGAATACTGCATCTTGTCTGTATCATAAACTTTGTCTAAAGAATTTATCATCAGTGATGCCCATGTCCTAGGGCTATTGTGATACTGCAACCTGCTTGCTTCCTTTCTTTTTCCCTGTTTTCTTTCTTTTAAAAATGTTGAGTTTTCAGAACTTTCCTTCTAATATAGCATTAAATAGAATTTGAATCTGGTCCCTTTATAAACCAGAACGTGTATGTGATGTGTGGTTGACTTGTGCCTCCTCTTTTTGGCTTTGTTCTTTATAGAGTTGGCCAGAGAGGCAATGAATTAAATATGAGCTGATCTGATAAGCAAAATATTGAAAGCTTTCCTCTCGAAGAAGGAAGCCATTTCACTTAAGAAGTACCTGTAACATTCATAGTTTGTGTGGATGAAATGGAAGTAAACAAATCAAATGTGACTTTCTTGTGGGTGAAAAAGCTTTTCTAGCTGCTATTCCAGTATAAGTAAATGCACACACATAGGTGTGTGCATCTGTGTAGTTTTGATCTTCTCAGTAACTCAGTCTATTTTGAATAACTGTGTTACAAATATATCAAAACAATGCTATGGCACTGTTTTGAAATGGTATTCAGCCAAAGTTAGGGATCTTTAACAGCAAGGTGGAATGTCACATATGTTGTTCAGTACATTCAGAAGACCATCCCTGAAAGTTTATGACAAATTTCGAGTGAGAAAATAAGAGTGGCTCTAGTTGTTTATAATGACAATAAGTTATTAGGAAGGATAAATTATGTTGGGGGGTGGCCCTGAAGAATTGATGGACCTCAGGTAAGAAAGCACATTCGTGCTCCTGACCAAGTGGACCTGCATGCTCTGTGCTGCGTGGGGAGCCTGGCTGTCCCTTCAGCAGCACAAGCCTGCGTATGCCTTCCAGTAGATATGTTTCCTTATAACCCAGTATGTGCCTTTCCCTAACAAGCTCTTAATGCAAAGAAGCAAATATAATTATGTATTCCTCTGTTCATCCATTGTGGCATACCTACCATGGATTCAGTGCTGTCTCAGATTAAATTCTGAAAAGAGTCAATTTCTGGTACATAGAGGTAGATGGATGGGATGGGGAGAAATGAATAAGGATGATAAAGTAAAAGGTGAACATAAGGACACGTGGCAGTGCCAAGGAGGGCATGATCAGTGCTGCCTGGGGCCGGAGGGACTTCAGAAAGTGCTGAAGAGGGGAAGTGGACTTAGTGACTGTAGATTACCTCACCTAACCCAGTTCCTGCCCGCTCTCCCATCAGAAAGCATGCCGAGTTAGGGCCGAGAGCATGGAACATTCTCAAGCGATACCCCTTAAGCATTAGAAGTACCCGCCAGAAGGACTGGTTGCTTTATTGGCATCAGCTCCTGAACAGTGCCACCGTCACAGGAATCTGTTCCTGCTCCTTGGTTCCCATCGCTGTGTCCTGTTGAGATACCACATTTTTGCGCTGTTGGCAGCTTGGTTGTGGTGTAGCAAGTGGCACTGGGTTGTGGCCCCCTCTGCTCCGGCATCCTCTCTCCATTATCACCTTCAACATTATCACAGAAGCTACCATTTATTCAGCCCCCACATTCCATGCCAAACATTGCATTAATGGTCTTACAAATGTCATTTCACTTAATACTCACAACAATCTAATGAGACAGTGTTGAGTGTTTTTATTTTTCAGATGATAGAATGTGAGAGATTCAAAGATGTAAGTGCCTTGCTCAAGGTCAAATTCCAAATAGGACAGAACCAGTATTAATACCCATGTGAGTGGACTCCAATTCCAGGCGCCCATCTACCATGATGTCCTGCCAATCTGTGTCACACACACGTGCCGGTCACCTTTCAGTGACTCATGGCTCTGCAGAAGCTCCCAGGAACACATTTCTAAATCCTCTTGCACATAATATCCTATATTATGCCAAATCTAGTATTGGTTATGCTTTTTTCTTTTTTACATTTTAGAGGGTGATCCTTTTGTGATCTTATTCCAATCTTTTTTTTCAGCGAGGGCATCTTCCAATAGGCTTTACAGATGAAAACAATTCCTCATGATTTTCAATAGTATAGCACATGCGTTCAACTGAAAAGGGACTTATGAGAAATAGCAGAATTTTGTATCAAATATTCTGTAGTGTATGAGTGGACTGAAGTGATTTTCTGAAAAAAAGTGAAACACAAGAAAACAACAATAAATAACGTGACAGTGTTTAACCTGAATTCCCAGGAGCAGATTTAAGATTCCACTTTGGAATATTAGAGTCAGTGGAAAACATGCAGATAAGTGCCAAAGTTAGCAGCTACTTAAGATCTAAGTCTAACTCGATGATGAACACCAGAAATGGGTCACCTGGAAATTTTAGCCCATGTGCCAATGTGTTTAAAGGGTGTGAACCTGGTCAGATTACTCTGTCTAGGAGTTCTAGGACTGAACAGTGACATGATGTCAAGAACTCTCGTGAACAGGGTGTGGTTGTGAGGCCAGCTGAGCAAGTTGAAGTGTAGTTTCTCACATTAGAAATTGATGGGACATCAAGGGTCAAGGGCAGCCACGCAGCCTTTCTCTCCTTGGACACGACGCATGTCAGCAACTTGCTGTTGCCTACCCCCCCAGTTCCTCCACACGTCCCCTGGTTGTGCTTGGACCTGAAAGTGACTCTGGACCACCATTCCTGGTCTTAGAACACCTGTGAGTTCTACCTTCCTGTCCATCCCTTCCCCCCTGGCATTGCATGGAGCCCCAGTGAAAGCTGGGAGACTGAAAAGCATGGTCTGTGCAGTCGGCCCAGACCAGGGCTCTAATCCTGGCTCTACCTTTCACTCGTTAGTGATCTTGGACAAAACACCATCCTTTACATTTCTCTTTCCAGAGACTTAAAACTGAATAATGGTGTCAGATCTTTTCAGTTTCATGATATTGAAGCATATTATGTGAAGGTGGGGTTTGGAAGGCTGACAGGTGAGCCTGCCAAGTCATGATGACTTAAGTGTAGGAATTTGCACTTTATTCTATGGGTCAGTAATTTCAAAAATTACTAATAGCAGAGACTTAATAACAAAAATAACATAGCAAACCTTTTTTGTGAAGTACCAACATAAAAAGTATATACTTTAATTCATATGTATTCAGTGTGGTTTAAGTTAATCAAAACGTTTCTGAGGCAGTTGCAAACTTCAGTTTGGGGGAAGAAAATATTTTTGTCCTGATTTTGAACAATTCAGGATCTGTTTTTGTTCTTTAAACATTTAAGTTAGACAGATGTATTTTGTTTTGTGTGTTCCCAAATCTTAATTCAGTTGAATCACTAATACACTCTGCCGTTCATTGAGTCAGCAAATATTTATTGAGTGCCCGTGATGAATTCCTATGAGTTTTTATAAGGGCTGGGACAGAGATTTGTAAGAATGAGATCTGTGCCTTCATGGGGCTTATTTACATTCTGTAAGAAAGACAATCAATTTATAATCAAAAGGGATTCTGACAAGAGTGCTGAAGGCAATGACCCAGGCTAATGTGCTGAGAGGACCTGGGGTGGAGGATGATAGAAGAGAACAAGAGTTCTCTAAGGGTTCTCTGAGCAAGTGAGACTTTAGTCAGACCTGAGTGAGAAGGAAGAAGCCCGGCAGAGGGAACAGCATCAGCAAAGGTGGAGAGGTAGGAAGGAGCTCGGTGTACCTGAAGGATAGGGAGAATGGCTGCTTCAGAGAGAACAGGTCTGGAGGAGGATGGCTTAAGTGTGAAGTGGGAGAGACTGGCAGGGCAGAAATTAAGTTGAGCCTTGTAGACTTATGTTGAGGCATTCACACTTTATTTTAATTGCAGAAGGAAGCCACTGCCCCAAACCAAGTAAGTTTGCCCTTCTGCTACCAATTTGAATCTCTTCTGCTTATTAAAAATGTCATTAAGATGCACAAGCCCATGCAACTATGTGATAATTGATGGACATTTAGCTAATGGGGTTTCTTTATCCATCACCAATAAAGATGATGATTTCTAGTCTTTTGGAATAACTGGTACCTTGATTTAGGAAAAACATCAGAACTCCTTGGGGAACAGTCATATTCTAAGGCTAATTTCTTATCTGAAAAAAATATACCATTTGCATATGTAAAAGTCAGATTAAAAAATACAAAATTACATTTAGTGCTAAAACTCTATTGTGCTATCATCCCCATCCTGGAAGGTGTAGACCTCCTTAAATGTGGCATATGTAGCAATTCCTAATGCCCCTGGGCAGCTGGGCTGTGAGGAAGAGTCCGGGCTGAGTGAGGTCTGAGTGAGGCCCTGCCACTTCTTGCAGTGTTTTTCTTGGGCAGATCATGTGATTTCTACAGCATGCAATTCTCTCATTTGTAAAATGGGGCTGGTGTCGGTTTCATAGATGTACTAGAAGGGTTCAGCAAGCTGACGTGTAGAGGAATTATTGATAAGCTGTTAAAATGTCATTATAAGTCCAAGGCGATTTCTCCAAATGTCCTGGACCATTCATATTGTCAATGTGATTAAGGGATTGAAATGGAAATCATTAAATTAGAATTCAGCATGTCCCCACCATAGCCACAAACAGTGCCCTGGGATGACTCTGGAAGTCCCTGAATACCCATCCTCTGTAGGCTCACTTGGTTCTTTCAGAACTCATGTTGAATAGAATTACGCCAAGAATCATAACCCTGGTGCACGCTTTCCTTCTCTCAGCATAACTTACCCTCCCAGGGAAGTCCCTCTGTGTGTTTCAAACATTTCTCATAGAATCCAAGCTAAATGATATTTTCTGACTTTAATCAAATGAATGTATGGGTTTCGGTGATAAGGAGACTTTTAACAAATGATTTTATATAAAACCAGTGTTGCGTGTTGAGGTAGCACGTGGTGGCTCGGTCCTTCTTTGGCAGTGGTGCTGATGGCTGTTTTTGTTTGTTGGCACCATAAATACACATCTCCCTGTGCTCCAGAGTCCCTTCCTCATCAGAAGGAAGATTTGTGGTTTCTTTTCTGCCATCCTTTATCAGGTCCACCTGATGGGAAGTTTTAGATGATTATTAAAGTTGGTGATGTTGGGAGACCTCTAGAAGGTTGTTTTTTTAACACATGAATTCAATCAGCTGAAATCCTAACGCTGACTATATTTGCTTTCTTTAATTTATTATAGTTGAGTTTTCTCTTCCTGTGAACATCATTTGCTCAGATCAGGCTTTCACCTAGTCCCTACTCGGGTGTGAGAAGGAAATCTCTGTTTCGCAGGCCTTCTCTTTTCCTACCTGTGTGAGATTTCAGTCAGTGGGAGAACCTTTGCCTTCATGGACAGGAGGTAGGATGACCCAGATAGGATGGGAAGGTCTAAAGACTTGAGTTCTAGCTCTTTCTCCAGCCCCAAGCACACGTGCTGGGACTTCATTTCCTGAGGGCACCATCCCCTTATCTGAACAAGAGGGCCACTGGACTGCAAGATGGTCATGTCTCTTTTTTCCAAATGATCAAAGCCCTAGGGTTTTCTTTATTCATGTCAGATTTCTGAAATTGAGAGTAGTGTCACAGAACTGGCAAAGTCAGAAAACTCTTTATGTGAAAAGGGCTATTGGAAAAACTGAAAAAGTGCCCCAAAATTTTCTCTTAGCCCGAGAAAAGCCCATCACTTCACTCCAGTCTCACTCAGCCATCAGCTGTCTCCTTCTGGAAGCACTCCCACTGCCCTGGCTGCCAGCACCGCATCACTGTCCCTCTTCTCACGCTGCCTTCCTAAAGAGTGATCACTACCTCATGGTATGTGATACATTGCTGTGTCTGCTGTTTGTCCTCTTCAGAAGGGAAGCTCCTGAGGGACAGGGCTCTTCTCTGCTCAGCTCACTGCTACTGTGTCCCCTGCACCCAGAGAGTAACTGGGTAGAGCAAGTGCTCAAATATATGAGTGATGACCGGGTGACTGATTCACGTTCATTACCCCCTCTTTCTGAAAGGTTACCTGGAATACGTCTTTCAGAGACAGAGGTGAGGAAAGAGAAGAACCCTGGCCCCCAGCCTGGGTAGCTGGATGGCTTGGACTAGAAACAGACCCTCTAAGAGACTGATAATCTTTGGGTAGGACTCTCAGTAGTGACATAATGTTCAAAAAGTTATCTTAAAAAAGAGGGGTGAGAGGGATGAGAAAAATAAGTGAGGGAGATTAAGAGGTACAGACTTCTAGTTACTATACGGATGAGTCACAGGTATGAAATGTACAGTGTGAGGAATATAGTCAAAATGTAACATCTTTGTATGGTGACAGGTGGTAACTAGACATCATGGCGATCGTTTTGAAATGCACAGAAATATCGAACCACTGTGCTGTGTACCAGGAACTAACATAGTGTTGTAGGTCAATTATACTTCAAAAACAAACAAACAAACTCATAGAAAAAAGAATCAGATTTTGGCAGGAGTTGGAGGGGAGGGGGAGTTGGATGAATATGGTCAAAAGGTACAAACTTCCAGTTATAAAGTAATAAGTACTAGGGATGTAATATATGACATGATTAATGTAATTAAGACTGCTGTATGTTATATGGAAGTTAAGAGAGTAAACCCTTTGAGTTCTTACCATAATATAATTTTTTTCTATTTCTTTTATTTTGTATTGATGTGAAATGATTGATGTTCACTAAACTTACTGTGGTAGTCATTTCATGATGTATGTAAGTAAAATGATTGTGTGATAACACTTTGAACTTAATACAGTACTGTTTGTCAATTATATCTCAATAAAACTGGAAGGGAAAAATACAACGCGAATTTATTTTTAAAAAAGGAAGACACCAGGTATGGTCTCTTGTCAGTTTTTAAGTATTTTCAACTTTGAGACATACTGTTCAAAATAATATTAAGTGATATCATTATTGCTATTACTAGCTATACCATCTCTTGGCAGGTTATTTTCCCAGCCACCTTTTAAATACATTATCCTATTTACTCTTTTCAGTAATTCTGTGACGTCAGGGCTGTTATTCACACCATTTATGTGTGAGAAATCTGAGAGTGTACTTAACTTCCCTGATGCTCACACAGTTATCAAAGTGGTGGACCAAGAATTAGATCATGATCTCAGTACACAGAGTAGAAGCCTTGCAGAGACCTGTGAATGGTTAATGTGCCCAAGCCTGGGAGGGAAGGGGATCTAATAGTGGACCATAAAATAGGGGATATTAGAAACTCACATTTTTCCGAAGTGTCACTGTCCAACATTATATTAATATTCCACTTTAAAATATTCCATTTTTATATATTCTTGAGTAAGATGCAGACTTAGCATATGAATCTAGGCCTTTGACTCCAGGCATGGCCTTTCCTTTGGGTATGAAAACTGTTTCGTATTGGGCCCATTTCTTAGGTGCCCTGGGGCTTCAGATCAAGCATGTGGGCTGTCTTACTAACTCCAGAAACTGCCTGCCAGTCTCCATCAATTCAATTCTGGGGAAGAGGAGTTATATGTATAGATTTTAATGTTTTAGAAGAAGCTGGTGGATGGAGGGAAAAGGATGTATTAATTTATAATGGTGGAATAAAAAGCATAGCCATTCCATTTGTATAGAATTTTGGGCTATGCTATCCAGACATAAGCCACCAGAGGACAAAATAATATATGTCTATTATGTATTTCTTTTTTTTAATGAAGTATAGTTGATTTACAGTGTTATGTTAGTTTCTGGTGTACAGCATAGTGATATATTCTTTTTCACTATAGGTTATTATAAGATACTGAATATAGTTCCCTGTGCTATAGAGTAGGACCTTTCTGTTTATATATTTCATATATAGCAGTTTGTATCTATCTCTGTTATTTTTAAAATAGTTTGTGTTGAGAAATTTAGTGATAAGAGTGGTTTTGTGATGATTACAGGTGTTTGATTGCAAGCTCTGTACTTCATCTGTGCACATTTGATAATGTCATATTCATTTTTGAAAATGATTTCAAAAATTACAAGCTTGGTGGGTTTTTGGTTTGTCGGTTTGCTTTTGTTTGTTTGTTTGCTTTTTCTTTTCTTAGGTGCAACACCTTATGTCTTAAAAGGATGGTAATTCATTATCATTTGTTTTTTATTTTTATTTTACTTGGCGAGGAAGCATGAATAAAACATTGATCACAATGTATTGACTGCCAAAGTATAGAAATCAAATTTTGGAGATCAGAGCTGCAGGGTATATTGCTATTTCTTCATCAGTTATTCCCATGGAAAAAGTGACTTGTTGATAGATTACAGTTCTGTTGTGAATAATCATTATTTTCATGATCTTTGAAAAACAGCACCTAGAAGTAGAGAGGGCTACACTGGCAGGGCTGTGATGTGCCACATGAAATAACTTGCCTGAGTCTTCTTTTTTCCATAGAAATATAGTCTTGTGTTCCTAATTATTAAGATGGAAAATTCAGCTCTTGAAAATCAGACTGCAGATAATGATAATTGATTGTGATTTCTTTTTCTTCACATAAATGATTTCACTTTCTTTTCTATGAGAATAAAGTTTTTCTTCTTCACCCTTGGTCAAGATAATTTCCTTTATTCTTATTCAGTTATTTTTCTTTTTAAACATTTTCCACATGCAGAATAGAACAAATTGAACAGTATGCCTGGAAAAAAAAATTCTGTTTTTTTCTTTTGTCCAGATCATGGGAAAGACTAGAATATTCATGAGCATTCTATACTGTAATTATGTATATTAAATTATCATTATTTATTGCTTTACTTATCAGTCATTGTTATCCATTTTTTTATGAATCTATAGTAAAACAAAAACAAAAATATAGAGTTTTCATGATTTCAAGAAAGATCCTATTATTCTAAAAATGGCAGTTTCACTGCAGTTTTCCCCATCACCACTAGCTGAAATTATGGTATCTATCGATGCTTATAAAAACTTTTACCATCCTGGTCCATGTTCGAGATTAATTACAAGCGTATTCCCCCTATTTAAAGATGTTCTGACCAATGTTGATATTAGCCAGATGATACACACAAAGTGATTTTTTCTGAAAATATGACAAAATGTAATGTCATGAGATTATGTGATGCAGTTGAAGGAGGGGGTAGACTTTGAAGTCAGAGGGCCTCTGCCTCTTCCTGGTGTGGTCGCAGGCCCTGCCAAGGTCCTTGGGTGTACACCTGAGGTGCACAGATCAGGGGTGATGTAAGCCCTCGCCTGACAGCACTACCCAGGGCCCTGCTCACCCTCAGGAAGAGAAGGGAAGGGCTTCCGTCAGTGTTTTCTGTCACTGAGTTCTGAGCAGGAGTCTGCTTGTGAGATTCTCCTTGTATCAGTTTTGTAGAGTCTCTGCAGTACCTGGAACCCAGGCATCCCATTGACTGGAAGTCAGTGAAAACAAGGCCGTGTGAAGTTGTAGCTGCACGGGCCGCGCTGCACCAGAAGTAGCTCTTTGTACTCGGGAATCAAATGATTGACTGTTGGCAGGAATTAAAACGAGCTCGCTGAGCGTGGGGGCTTTGATCTTCGCCAAATCCACAGAGACAGCTGAAATTTCATGGGAAGGTGACAAGGATTTCCTAAACCAAATGCAAATAGATGTTTAACTTTCAATTCCAGCTCATGCCCGAAGGCTTTTCAAGTGCATGAAGAGAAAATCCTGGTTTGTAAATCAGAAAATGTTGATTTTTACAGACTATTCAGTTGAATGAGCTAAAACTTAAATTGCGGCATCTTTAATGTTTTAAGTTATATAATATAGCTGATGATTCTTACAAGACTTCAGTGGTAGATATGTGTTAAGTAGAGATGCTGTTATTTGGAGGCCTTATTAGAATTTGGAAAGGACTTACCAAATGACAAGTTTAGTCTTTTGTGCTGAAGACCGTGTACATTCTACTCTTTCGGTGATGCAACCAGTTATGAGCTACACATCATCTTTTTTCTTTAATTAACTGATGCTGATAAAATATTGTATAAAACTTGATAAACATAGAAAATATTTTTCAACATGAATACATACTACAATTAGCCTATATTGTGAATGCCTAATTAAAAAATTAGTGTGTAAATTAGTATTTACGTTAGAAAATATATGTAGTTAAATGAGTTATAGCCTAGATTTTTGTCATGAAAATTAAGTGCTTTAGGCTCAGACATGACCCTAGTTTTCTACTCAGAAAATGTGTAGAAAAAAAGTAGATGATTTCAAGGTAATTGCTAGCTGAAAGTCTGTGATCTGTGATCTTCCTCATAGCCTCTCCAATGAATCTTTGTTTCATTGATGAGATTATTACAGGTGTTGTTATTATTAATTTCCTCCCAAAGATTATTCTCTTTTTTGTATGTATGTTGTTATTACCTATTTTTTAAGTAAAATGATTTTACAAGATTTTTCTTTCTAATTTTTGAAAAGGCTGTACCCTTTAACGGACCTTTTGAATCACTCATCTGCTCTTTTAAATTTTTGTGTAACGGGATCAATGCCTCGTCTTTTTTTTTAGATGCCATGTAATGTGGTTGCTGCCCCAGATATCATCTTCACTGCTATTTAGAAACCAGCTTCCCTGTTGTTTAATTTTATGATTTTATGATTGGAATATGAATTATTCGTTACAGAAATTTGCTTTAGACACAAATTGAGGACTGCAGAGATAATTGAGAGACCATGCTCCTTTCTGCAGTGGTCAATGGATTGCCACAAAAGTTGGGTTTCAAGCATGGGTCTTTGTCCATACTCTTTCTGCCTTTCTTCCAAATATCTACTGCTCTGCCTCCAGGAACATCTCACTACACCCCAGGGTGTTGTGTGGCTTTCTGCATCGCTTGGAATCTGGTCAGAAATGCAGACACTCATGTCCTGCCTCATATCTCCTGAATCAGCATTCACACTTTAACAGTCCTCAGGTGATTTTTACACACACTCAGGTTTGAGAAGCTGCTCTACAACATCCTTGTCCTTCATCTCAGTCTCGGGCTGGGAGTTTCTGAATGTCTCTTCCTAGGATGCAGCTGTTGTTTTCCTTAACTGACTTTGCCTCTGGGACATGGAAGAGTCAGAGAGGACCCTCTCCTTTCATCTGTCAATACTGATGAGAGGTGTAAGGGGTTATTTTCCCTGGAGCATTAAATGAGGAAAAATAAAACCTCTCTGAAATCATCCTTGTTTCTTGCTATTGTATTGACATGCTGAGAAAAGAACATGTAGACATATAAATACTCACAATTTTTTGAATATAAGTCTTTATAAGCATTATTCTTTAACATTTGATAAAATTTCCTCATGGACCTAATGGGTGCCAATACTTCCCATCTCTCAGCACCTTTTTTGTTCTTTTATCTATGGATCATCAGAATCACCAAGATGGATTCCTCACAGTTCCAGGTTCACAGTGCCCACCTCCAGAGCTTCCCTTGGACCACAGGGCCCCAGACATTGGTACCTGTGATAATCTCAATGGTTTCTGGCAATGTGGCCTGTTTGGGTCCTGTTAACCCGACTTTGCAGAGTCCTGTTTCTTCTTTGAGTGATGGGGATGGAATGAGAACTAATGATGCTGATGGATAAAAAAGCACTTCACCAACTGCCCAGGGTTCCTCATGTCACCATGGGTACCCTTTGCTTTCTCCTTCCATTCTGCACCTCTTGCTAACTTCACAGATCCATGCTTTTCCCAGCACCTCCTTCCCCTCTGCCATCACTTCTGAGATGGGAGTTGATTTTGGTCCTTGTCATTGTAACATTCTAGCTTCGTGTCTAGAGCTAAATCCAGATTGCCTTTCATTTTACAGACAGATGTGCAAAATATATGTGATCTGTTTACTCTCCAGGCCTGACCCAGTGACCTCTACCACCAGGTATCTTACCTCTAGGGCTTTGGGCTGGAGCTACTGGTGCCTCAGTTGAGCTCTGCCCAAACCCCCATATAACATCAAGGAAAGGAACCCACAGGGGGGTTCATGGGACAATTATGGAATTTCCTGTTCTCCTTTTTAAAACAAATTTCAACGTGACACACATGAGCAGAGCAGATAAGTTGTGGGTCTTTCTCTGACTGATATGGAATTGTTTTTCCCTTCAGTTTACGTGAGGCATAATTCCGTCCACACCAGCAATTTTGCCTCATTCCTTAATGCGTAGTAATCTTGCCTTTCAAAACCTAGAAACTCTCTCATCACTAAATTTTACTCCCTTTGATCATTTACGGTCCTTTTTTGCCAAGTTCAGAAAGAAGCCTGATGGTTAAGTTCTGAGATGCCACACACCCAGTTTGAACGTGAGTCCACATGCTCGATGACTTGACCTTGCTGACGTGAGACCCCGACGTTTGTGCACTGGTCTGTCAGTTCCAGGCCACTTGGGCCTACAAACATCCTCAGGAATGGAACAGAGGTGGAGCTATGAGATGATAACAGTGGGGATTTTGTTTTGTTTTGTTTTTTTTAAGTTGGTGGTTTTCCTTCACAAATGGAATGACTTTCTTCTGTGTAAAGAAGGCTTTTGCTCCATCATTGGCCATGTTCATGGGCTACACAACATCACACTAAGTAAGAAGATGGAGACCAAGTCAGCCAGCGTTTCTGAAATTTAGCTCCATCATCTGGAACACACAGATGATGGAGAATACAACCAGAATATTCTAGATTCTGCCTTCTATGCCCTATACGAGAACCCATTCTTTATACAGGCACACGAACACAGTTCTTCAACATTCTCCTGAGTTTATCCAATTACTCTGTTGGTTTCACTGAATCAAAGAAAAGAATCAAGGAATTTCCCTTAGAGCTAGTTGGCCAACCAAAAGGAAGTTCACAATAAAAATAAAACACAAGATATTCTCTCCCTCTTTGCACTTTTCTATTTTCTCCGGCCTTTTTTCCCTAGTTGGTCTGAGGACCATCAGAGATGCAGTGATGCTGGGAGTAGACCACTGGGGATGACTGAGGCAGGCACAGGGGCTTAGTGGAAGAAAGGAGGGCAGAGGAAGTACATACTTCCTTCACTGGTCATGCCCAGAAACATGTTTGTGTCTGAGGGTTTATTTGTGGCCTTTAGTTCTGAAAGTTGATGCGCCACAAATATGAGTTGAATGACCAAGCATTAAATAAATGGAAATCAAACCCAGCCTGGAATTGTTGATATAATCTGTTCTCAACCTGGAAACCAGCAAGTGCTTTGGATGGTACAGTGTGTGCTTGCCCCAGATAGCCTTTTGTCTCGCCAGCCGGACCCATTACATGCCATGACTTTCCATTTATAAAGTGGGTCTCTTGGAAAATGCAGTTCTGATTTTGGAGGCATCCTTTTACGATTCCATCCTGTACTTTTCTGAACTCTTACATGGGTTTTCTTCAATCGTTGATACATAATGTGTTGTCTTGGTCTTTTTTTATTGCTTTCTAAAAATTTGTGTAAAATTCATAGTCTGTCCCATTGCTCAGATACCAGTGTGCAGTCTATATGAAGGTTATCCCTCTGTTTACTTAAGGACTATCACTCTGTGTCATACCTCTTCTTCCACCTGATCCAGGGTTCTGCTCACTTACGTGTCCTTCCAAATCTAGAGCACTTTGTTTTAAACACTCACATTTTGCTTTTAGGTAGGCAATGTTTACAATACCATCTCAGCTTCTAGTAAGTATTTATGAGGAAGGTTTTCTGTTACCTGACCAGAGTCTCATTTTCTCTAGACCTTATCTTTATGTGCAGGGGGTAAGTACAGATTCCCAATGGCTGGAAATCCCTGAAACATTAATTATGTGTGTCCATATCCATTTCTCCACGTTGCTCTCTCTCCTCCTCTGCCTAATGGTGCATTTTAAGAACACTTTCTGGGTGTCGCTACCAAGGACATATTTACTACATGATGTTTAGGACGTATAACCCGGTAATATTTTAATTTTGCTCCTTCTTGCTGAGAATATTATCTTGATTTATGAATCTGGAGTGTGTGTGCTAGAGAGTATGTGTTTCTTTGTATGTTTTATACCATTTTGGTACACATACAAAATGCCCCCAAACTGAAAGTGAACACATTTGATATAGGTGTGTTTTGATGTGTACATTTTGAATAACATTTTCATTATTTAAACACGATTGTACAAGCTGGTTCACCCCTGCTCGCTGACATTTGACGTAAAGATTTGAATTTAGGCATGAATGCAGCCGTTGGGGAGTATGCACATCAGAACTGATGTATGAATGCGTTACTTTGTGGGATTTTATTACATATAGTCTCCAGGACCATCTAGCCAATCCAAGGAGGGCTTAATCAGGCCCCATTAAAAGCTGGACTTAGGGCCATAATCCTAAACCACAGAATGACATTTATCTAAAGTAACTGTCTTGTGACTCCAGCACACTTCGGAAGTATTTGCTAATCTCACAAGCATACGGGATCAAGGAATTAAAAATAAGGAGCAGATCAGATAAATGTGACTCTGGAAGTGAAAATATGTTTGACTGAGTTACTTGTTTATATATTTTAAAAGGAAAAATTTAAAGAAATAAATTTTATTAATACGAAGGCGTCGTTGTTAGGCTTTAAAAGAGGATGAGACTAAGTCAGTATTAGCTATGAATTGCCGATTTGAATACCTTTCCATCTGTTTCAAGTTGAGACATATGTATTCAGATTCTAGTGTACCCTGGAAGGCTTCAGTGCCACAGTGGGAAAATACCCCGTGCCAGAGAAAACTAGAAAGTCACATTTTGGAAAGAGGGAAGGAAAGCTTATCTGCTAACCTGACACTTCCTTGTATTTCTCATCCTAACCCAGCTCCCCTACACTCACATCTGGGAGAAACTGAAGGTTGCTGCCGTTTGGGGATTATATGTTTTGAACTGAGACAAACCTGAATTTGAGACATGACTTCCCCCCCACCCCTAACTAGCTGGGCGAGTGTAGGTGTGCTCTTTCACACACTGGGCCTCTTTGTTTCCTTACCTGTGGAACAGGGATGATGTCCTTACCCCATCACTGTTAAAGATGCAAACAGGTACTGTGTGGACACTTCTGGATCAGAGCTTGACCCAAAGCCCCATAACTCAGAACAGCCGTGGGGCAGTAGCCATGCCCAACACTGGCACAAGGAGGCCTCTGGGTGTTAAGAGGAACACTAGACTTCTGGCCACATGCTGAGGCTGCAGGGCAACTGCTGAACTTTGCGAGAGGACCACCATATTACCTTCTTCATTTAAAGGATTCTCTTGTGATTTAAAAGACCTGTTTTAAGCCATAGTAGTGTCTCCTTCCTCATTCCCATTTATTACCTGTGCTTGAGATTTTCTTCTATAGTATTAGTCTTTTTAAAATGTAACTTTTGCTTCATTTTAATTTCTTATTTTGTATTTTATGTCTTCCTTCTGATTTCGAGTTGGCTTCGTTCTTCTATTTTACGGAATTGAGTTTTTGAGTGATTTGTTTCCAGTCTTTTTCTTTTTAAAAAGGAAATGCATTTCCCTGTGCAGCACAGGGAACTATATTCAATTTCTTGAATAACATATAATGGAAAAGAATCTGAAAAGAAAATATATATGTGTATGTATATTATAACTGAATCACTTTGCTGTACACCTGAAGCTAACATTATAATCAACCACACTTTAATAAAAATTTTTTTAAAAGGAAATGCATTTCAAGCTATAAATTTCCAACAAGGCACTATATAGCTATACTTCACAAGATACTTTTAAAAATACACTGTTGTTTATTTGTAGTAGACCATTTAAGCACATTTATATTTCTTTGAATTTCTGGTATATTTGGTATTTTCCATTTATCAGTGTTGTTGATTCTCCTGCTCCCCTACCAAACTTTCCTGCTGTCTGTTAGATTGCTAGGTAGGATTCTCTTTATTTCCTCAGTTGGTGTGGAAACTACAAAATTCTATTTCTATTCTTTGTTACTAACCCAATGACTTTGACATGTATCCTTCACACACAAAGCTAGTGATCTTGTCTACCCTTCTCCTGAACTTAACTTCTTTAATTCTGATCTCTTTATCCTACTTTCTATGTTGTTTTGTTTAGAAGTTTCATTTTTGTAACATCCCTATCAGTCTTTTTTAAAGTTAATATTTATTTGGGTTTACCAGCGTATTCACAGAGTTCTTTTCTTATGTTTGCTTCTGCTAAGATGCTCTGAATAGTTAAAATCTGTAAGCCATGGACTGTAACCAATCCATACAGAGTCCTGACCAGTCAGAATGGGCGTGGCCGAGTATGCTGACCACACTGACTAAGGGTCCACCGGATACTGCAGGACTACTTCCTGATGAAGTATAGTCTTCAATAGTTTCTTCAGTAAGAGTCTAGGAGTAGTAAGTTCTCTCATTCTTTTCATGTCTTAAAAGATCTCTGTCATGCTTCATTTTTGACTGATAACATAGCTGGGTATAGAATTCTATATTGACATTTCCTTTCCTTTAGAATTTCGGTGGTATCTTCTTAATGATTTTCTCACTTATATTATTGCTAATGAGCAGTCTGCTGTCAATTTATTTGTCCTTACTTTGCTAGTAATCTTTTCTCTCCAATAGGTTTTAATGATGTTTTCCTTCTCAGTGATGATCTATAGTTTCATCTGGTTAAAATATCCATTTTTATTTGTTTGTTTATTTGTTTTAATTCTGCTTGGCTTGTAATATTTCTGGAATCTGAAGATTCATGCCATTTGTCAATTCTGGAGATTCCTTCAGCTTTGATCTCTTCAAATATTGTCTGTCTCATTGTCTTCTTCCAGGGTCCCTGTTAAAAATGCTTTGAAATTTGTTATTCTTTTCTCTATTTCTCCTAACTTCTTTTCCACAGTGTCTGACTCTACCCTGTTGCACTCTGGTGATTCATCATATCAACATTTTTCTTCACTCTTCCTATTTCTTCTGTGTCTAATCTGAAGTTTGTTACATTTTTTGTTTGTTTGAGGTCAGTTTCAGGGGATTCTGGCACTCTGCTCTCATTTTACAGCCCATGATGGTCTTTGGTCTATGTGAGATTCTTTCCCCTTTTGTTCTGTTTATTTCCTTTTATTCCTATTGTCCACTCCCTCTAGGATCCCCCCCATTTGAAGTGTGCTAGTGTGTTGAATGTGCATTTTTGTATATATTTTTGTATTGTTGGTTGTGCAAATGTTGGTTTTAATTTACATTTGCATAATCAAATGGTGTAAAACATCTTTCAATTTTCATGAGCACTGTGTGTTTGGAGTCCTTCCACATTGCTGTGTGTAAATTAAATCTTCAAGATCCCACCACCACAAATATTACTACAATTAATATCCTTGTATTTGTCCCTTTCTGGACCCATGTTAGAGTTTCTTTCTCTAAAGAGAAGATGATCTGACTAAATATTACCCGACTGCTCAGCACCATGACTGCAGTAGCCTGCACTCTTTTTTTGCATGAGGATTCTCGTATTCGTGTATTTTTGCTAGCACTGGGAAATACCTGGTTTTCTAATTTTTGATAGATGAAAAGCTCACATTTTTGATAGATGAATATCTAATTATTTTAATTATTATTTTTATGATAACTAAAAAATTTTAGGATTTATTTATATTTATTTGAACCTTATGGGTTTTCTCTTCTAAAATTGATGATTTATAGCCTTTGTCATTTTGATGTTTCCATCTGTTTCTTTTGATTTTCAGGAGTTTTATGTATATTCTATGAGGTTTTTTGATTTTGTACATTAAAATATCTTCTCCTATCCTGTTACTATTTTAACTTTCTCCATGGTCTCCTGCATTAAACAGAAGTCCTTAGTTTTTCTTATTTATTTTTTGGGGTTATAATTATATATAATAAAATGCACTGATGACAATTTTCCGACTTAATGTGTTTTGCCATTTAAATACACTCATGTTAACACCACCCAAAACAAGATGTAGAATGTTTCAAATCACCGCAGAAAGTTCCCTTGTTCCTATTACCAGTCACGCCTCACTTGTCAAACCGCTTTTTATTTCTGTCAACACAGAGTAATTTTACCTATTCCTGGGCTTCATATAAATAGAATTAAGCTGTATCCTTCTTTGGTAACTAGCTTCCTTTTATCAGTATAATACTTATGAAATTCACACATGTTGTTACCAGGTTTAGAAGTTTGTTCTTTTATTAAAAAGAAAGAAAAAAACTCCCATTCTCCTGATGCCAGACTTTTAGGCTGTTTCCAGTCTTTGACTAATATGAGAAAGATTGCTATGAATATTTTTGTGGACATATGGTAGTATTTATCTTGGGTAAATACTAGGTGTGGATTACATGTTTAATTTTGTAAAAAAACTTCAAAAAGGTACCACTTAAACTCTTCCAGAATTGTGTGATAGTTCTTATTGCTCCACATTCTCACCAACTTTTATGAAACTATTTATAACTTAACCATTCCAGTGTGTATGAAATGGTATTTTATTATGGTTTTAATTTGCATATACATAATCACTAGTGATGCTGTTGCATGCACTTACTGGCTATAGTACATCTTCTTCTGTGAAGTAACTGTTCATGTATTTTGCCTAATTTGTATTGGGCTGTTTGTCTTACTACTAAGTTGTAAGTGTTCTTTATATTTTTTGGAGATGAATCAGTTGTCAGGTATAATAATTTGTTTCCTATTTGTAGCCTGCCTGACTATGTATTTGAGGTGAGAGTGGGTCAGATGACCTGACCATGTATTTTATTAATGGTGCTTTTCAGTTAGCAAATTTTAAAAAATTGATGAACTCTAATTCTTTGATTTCTTTTTTCTTTTTATGATTAGTGCCTTTTTGTCTGTCTAACAAAAATATTTGCTTATCTTAAGATTGTAAACATATTCGTCTATGTTTTGCATCAGAAATATATGGTTACAGCTTTTACACTTAAGTCTTAATGATCCATTTTTAATTAACTTTAACCTAAAAAGTAAGGTAGGATTCAAGGTTCATTTTCCTCCATCTGTTTATCTGATTTATCTGTTACTGAATTATCTGTGAAAAAGACTTTCCTCTTCCTCACCCATTTAATCAACTTTGCATCTTAGTTAAAAAAATAATAATCATATGTGTGTGGATCTTTATTCTCTTTCATGGATTTATTTGTCTATGCTCGTCAACTCCACACTGTTTTAATTATGTGTGGTTGGTCTAAACATCAAATCATGGAACTTTTTTTTTTTGGAGTGGTTTGGCCTATCCTGTCTTGATTACTAAAGCTTTATTGCAGTATTAAAAAGCAGGTACTATAAGTGATTTTCTTTTTTGAGGTTGCTATGACTTTTTGATTTTATTTTCTTGCTGTATTGCACTAGCTAGGACTTCTAGTACAATGTTGGATTAGAATGTGAATATAAGTGATGGGTGAACAAATTTGTCTTATTCCCAATCATAAGGAGAAAATGTTTAATAATTCAGTATTAGATATGAAATTATTTATATGTTTTCTATAAATGCCCCTTATCACATTATGGAAGTTTCCTCCTATTCTAAGTTTTCTGAGAGTTTTATGGGGTTCATTTTGTCAAATTTTTTTCTGTGTATATTGAGATAATTATATAAATTTTTTCTTTTATTCTGTTGATATGAATTATTTTGATTAAGTTTTTGAATCTTAAACTATTTTTGTATTTCTGGGATAAGCTCTACTTGGTCATGATGTATTATTATTTTTATGCTTATAGCATTCAATTGCTAATATTTTAATGATTTTTGTCTATATGTTCATGATGTATATTGTTTACTATTTTTATCTTATAATATCTTCGTCAGCTTTTAATAGCAGACAGAAATAGCCTCAGAAAATTATTTGGGAAATAATCCTCCTGTCTTTATTTTCTAAAATAAATTTGTGAAGATTGGTATCTGATATTCGTTCTTAAATTTGACATCTGGACTGCAGGTTTTTTTTTTTTTCTTTTTTTGTTTGTTTTCATGGGAAGATGTCTGATGATATGTAATTTATTTAATGGATGTTGGGCTATTTAGATTTTCTTTCTTCTTGTGTCAGTTGTGGTAAGATGTGATTTTCAAGGAATTTGTCCATTTTATGTAAGTGGTCATAATTATTGGCATAAAATTGTTTAGAATATTCTCTGATTACTTTTTAAATACCTGTAGTATCCTAGATATGGAGAGATGTTGCATCCTTCATTCCTAATATGGGTAATTTGCATTTTCTCTCTTTTTTTTCCCTTTGGACAGTTTTGCTAGAGTCTTATCAATTTTATTAATCTTTTTAGAAAACTAACTTTTCAGATTGTTGATTTACTGTACTTTTTATCTGTTTTTAGTTTATTAATTTCTCTATAGTTTTGGTTGTTTCCTTTATTCTATTTTAGCTTGTTAAGATAGAAGCCTAGATTTTTAACTTTATACCTTTTTTTTCTTTTTGAACAGTTAAAGCTATAAACTGCCCTGTAAGAACCTCTTTCTCTGTATTCCACACATTTTGATATATTGTATTTTCATTGTCATTCAATCCAGAATATTTTCTGTTTTCCCTCATGGATTCTGCAGGCCATCACCTGTTTAGCAATACATTGTTTAATTTCCAACTAATTGCTTATTTTTAAAGCTATTCTATTACTATCATTTCAATTTTAATTTTGTTTTCAGAGAACATAGCTTCAATGACTATACTTTGAATATTTTGAGGATTTTTTTTAATGTCAAAGAATATGATTTTTCTTTCTTAATATTTCATGTGCTCTTGTTAAGAATCTGTGTTATATAATTGTTGAGTGGAGTGTTCTTTAAAAGTTTATTGTGTTAAATTGGTTTATAGTGTTAACCAAATATTCAATTTTTTTCTACTTGTTTTATCAGTCATAAGGAGAGGCATTTAAAATCTCCCATTATGAATTTGAGCTTTTTTTTAATCTGTCAACTTTTGCATCAAGTTTTAGCTATTTTGTTAGGTGCATATAAAGTTAGGTTTGTTATTCATTCTTGATGGAGTGACTCTTAATAATATGGAATACTCCTCTCTATCTCTGATGCTACATTTGTCTTGAATTATACTATGTCTGGTATAAACAAAGCCATCTAGATTTATGATGCACAGTGACTGGATAGTATGTTGTTTTTAAACATTTTATTTTCAGCCATCTGTTTCTTTACATTCTAAATGTACTTCTTGTAGAATGAGTACATTTGGATTTTGCTTTTTTATCTAGTCTTTAAGTGGTGTTTAGTTTATTCATATTTAATGTAATTGTCAATATACTTGTGTTTAGATCTTTCATCTTGGTATATGTTTCTTATTTTAATCTCCTGCCTTATTTTAAATGACCAAGTAATTATTTAATTCTATTAACTTTTTAAATGTCATTTTTATATTCGTTTTTAGAGGTTGCTAGAAATTAAAATATGTGTCTTTAACTTACCAGAGTCCAATTTCCAATTATATCAAACTCTATACAAAATGTAGGAACTTCATGATTGTAAATATAAATCCATTTATTCCCCTCCCACTTTTTGTGCCATTTTATTCTTCTGTATTCTATGAACCAGTAAACTCCACAACATGTTGTTACTACTTTTACTCAAACAGTTGCAGCTTTAATCTGTATATGTTATATATATACACACATATATATGTTTATCTACCTATAAATATGTTATATATATTACACAAACAGATATGTATCTGTACAAACACACACATAAAAAAGATAGTAAATAGATCATTTATTTTTACCTACATATTGTTCTTTCTGTGGTTTTTTTTATCTGCAGACTTGTGCGTCTATCTGGAGTCATAGTCTTCATCCTGAAGTTTTTTTTTACATTATTTTTGAAAGATTTATCATGTTTGTGGTTTGCTGAGCTTCTTGGATATGTATATTGATGTATTTCATCAATTTAAAATGTAGTGACTGTTGTCTCAAAATATTTTTTTCTCCTACGTCTTTCTTCTCTCCTTCTGGGACTCCAGTTTTTTTGCATTGCTTGATTGAATGCTTTGCCTTATTTTATTTTACTTTTAATTCTCTTTACTTTTTATTTCTCTGTCTAGATGGTGTCTATTGAGCTGCCTTTGATTTCACTGATTCTTTTCTTTGCTGTGTCCAGTCTGCTAATCAGCCTATCAACTCTTCTTCCTCTCTGACATCACATAATTCCACTCTGATAGTTCCATTTGATTTTTGTTTTTACAGTTTCCATTTATGTGGTGAAATTCATCATCTACTCTTACTGGTTGTCAGCATCTTCCTCGAGATCCTTCATCACAGATACTTTAGAATCTCTGAGTGATAATTCAAACAACTGGGTCATTGCCATATTTGTTTCCATGAACTATTTCCTTTTTTAAATGTCAGCCTCTTTTTCTCATTTCTTTGTGTATCTTATGGGTGTTTTAATTTTTTTATGCTAAATTTTGTCCCTTTGGGGTAAAGGGATATTTACCTCTTGGAGGGACATGCCCCCTGTCAGGCTGATGGTGCAAGGCTGCATCAATTTCACACGTAGCTGAGTTGTTCCTGAACTCTGTTGCAGAGTTGGAATCTGAAGTTAGATTGAGTTCACTACAAACGTCACACATTATGAAGGTGAGGTTGAAACTTTGCCTTCAGAGGGCTTAGGATCTGTGCACCAGCAAGACTCTTTAGATCTCTTTGTGCTTTACGGGGCCAGCCACTAGCTTTCCAAACCATAGGAGTGCTCTTTCTACCGCAGAGCCATCCTGTCAGCATTCTGAGTTTCTGGTGCATTCTTTATTCTCTAGATCTCTGCATGGCTCTCTGCACCTGAGCGCATCTCTGCCTCTGGCTCTGCCCTCAACCTTTGTACTTGGTGAACATCCAGTGATCTTCGTAGGATCTCATCTCAGTTCTTCCACTTTCTCCCACATTTAGGCAAGAATTTTGTTTGCTAAATGTATTCTTGCCTCCTTACTTTCCTATCATAAACTTCCTTTGGCTATGTATTAATTATGTGATAAGAAATATCCTATGTTTTGTTATCGTTGTGTTAAAATGTATGATATCTTGCTATAGTGATATCTTAAACCCAGTTTGGGGAAAAGAGGGAGGCATAAAAAACAAAGCAGCAAATAAATGGGGAAAAACCTCCAAGTTTCTTAAACCTTACCTAAATAGATCATTTCTCACTTAAACAGAAGCTTATGAAAGAAACTATATAGCTCTGGTGCTAGGTGAGTGTGCCAGTCAGGGTCCACTACAGAAGCAGAACCTGTAGGAGATGGATAGGTGATGGACAGACAGAGATGCATTTCAGGGGATTAGCTCACACAGTTATGGAGCTGCAGTGGGTAAGTCTGAAGTCCTTAGGGTAAGCCATCGGGGCAGGCTGGGAACTGGGGCAGGAGCTGATGCTGCAGTCTACAGGGAAAATGTCTTCTTTCTCAGGGAAAGCCCATTTCTACTTTAAGGTCTTTCCACTGATAAGATGATGCTGACTCAGATTATCCAGGGTCATCTCCTTTACTTAAACAAGTCAGCCAACTGCTGATGTTTACTGCACCTGCAGAGTACCTTTTTGGCAACTCCTAGACTAGTGTTTGGCTGAATATATGGGTGCTACAGCCCAGCTCCAAACTGACACATAAAACTGGCTGTCTCGATAGGTAAGGGTATATTCTACAACGAGGTACAGTACGTGTGAAGTCATGAACCTTGTGTAAGGGAGAAAATGAAAGGGTTCCTCATCTGTTAATCATTCCACAGAAATTCATGCTGGGCTGAGTACTGTGGACAGGGCACAGGGCTGGGAATTGGGGACCCTCTCTGTGTATCGTGACTCTCCTTTCTTATAAGCCTGAGAGAAATCCTACTAAGCAGGGGGATAAACATTCTGTCTGGGTTTAGGTATCAGCTGCTACTGGAATATTCTGAGAGAGCCAGCTGCCCAGCACCTGGAGACCCCCAGGCCCATGGGAAGGTGCAGTCCCTTCTGTCAGGGGGAGAAGCCTTACTCAGATACAGCCCTTATGCCAGCAGGAGGGGGCCCTGCTTCCAGTTGGCCCACTGTCCTGAGTGAACCCCCAGGGCCACTCTCGGATTATTCTGCTCACTGCACCAGAGCAGTCTATAGGGTATACATCACAATGTTAACAGAAGGCATTTTGTTTTGGCAAGCTATGATTGTGTGATCATGGTTCATTTTTTTTTCCTACCGTTATTTACAGAAGTTTTTACAATGTGAATATATTAATTTTATAATAAAAAACAATACAACTATTAGCATTTTGAACGAAAATGGAAATGGGTTTATATTCCTTGAGGAAGAAAATAGAATTCTTAACATTTGTTTCTTTTCCATAAGTCCACCTATAATTCCTGTGAGCTTCTACCTCAGTGTCCATCCTGGAGTGTCTGGGGATCACAGTGGTCCATGGGGACAACAAAGAATGCTCTAAACCTCGAGAGCTCCCCTTTGTGGGAAACGGGATACCTTGCACATACAGGGTATTGGAAATGGTTAATCCAAAGTTGTTGTCTTTTTTTTTTTTTAAACTAGACCAGCCAACCTTAAAGAAAAAAAATTGAATCATATCCTAAAACACCTCGTTCCCTAATAAATTTAGCTCAGTAACTTTGCTAATATGCTCTCTGTTCTTTTTGCTTTATAGGAAACTGTCAGATTGGTATAAAATTTAGATAAGAAATTCTGGCACATAAAGAAGAATTTGAAAGGGGAAACAAAGGGTGGGACACATGCATTCTGTATCCCTTGCTGAACACTTTAGTTAGATATAGTTTATACAGCAGAAGGGAAAAGATGAACAGACAGAAAAAATATTAGGCTACATTACCAGGAATGCTAGATCAAGAGCTGCAGTTTCGTAGGGAAAAAATCCTCATAGAAAATAGCAAAAATACCCTAAAGTCTGAGTTTTAACGTTTTTCAAACCAGTTTCTGGTAATTCTCGAATGATTCAGTTTAACAGGTAACACTCACCTAGTGCTTGTGTTGTGCCTGACACTAACCTGGGTGTCAGGAGTAATAGTGCAACAGTGAATGAAACATGCTAATGCCTGCCCTTGTAGAGCTGATGTTCCAGTGAGGAGGGTCAGGTGACGGTCACAGCACATAAGGCAGTTATGAAGTATGTTAAAAATGATAATTAAAGAAGGCAGAGTTGAGGAGAAGTGGGCTGTGAAGTGAGAATTATCGTAAGAGAAAGTACAAAGTGCTTCTTGATCCTTTCCCTGAAGTGGGACCTGTTTGGTTTAGCCCACTTTGTTGTGGGTAACTGACGAAAATGGCTCCAATTTCATGATATTTACTTAGTCTGAATGATCCAGTTCGGTCTTAGGAGTAAACAATGAGAGACTTCTGTGATCTCGCCACTCAGTGTTCACTGGCCTGCAGAGTGGATTACATTTTCATTGCTCTTTGATGGAGAGAGGAGAAGCAGAAACAAGAGCCCTGGTTGTGTCTTCGCAACAAAGACACGTGGCGTGAAGAAGTGCATGGCTTTGTACAAGGGCTGTGCCATTATGGTTGTTGAAAGACTGGACTGCTGGCCTGAGTTACCCCAAAGCCTGGCCGACTTACCAGCTAATGCAGTGGGCACAGTGTCTAGGACCACAATAATTTTAGGAGCCCATGAAAGTGTTTTAATTTTTTTTAAATCAGAAGAAAAAAATGAACCTATTCTAGCCCAGACTGCATTTGTCTTTCTACTGCCAGTCATAAAATATAATTTTTAACAGTTTTTACGAAGGAAAGACCCATGAATGTCTTAATGTGGCACTGCCCACAGTCCTGTGCCTTTCACAGTAATATTGCCAACACCCCCTCCTGTTTTGTTACCATTTGGCATTTCTCCTTCACACTGAAGGAAAGATGCTTATGCATATAGCATGGGGGCATCAACCTGCACTCATGCCTTCTCATGCACCATAAAGAGATGCCTACGGAGGAGCACTGAGGCCAACTGTCACCTTGCACAGTGCCCAGCACCAGGCAGCACTGGCATGCATGTCTCTTAAATGAGTGAATAATTGAGTGAATGAATGAATGCTTGAGCTAATGAATGAGTAAATACCTCTGTGAATGATTAAGTGAATTAATAAATTCTTAAGTGAATAAATGAGTGGATGAGTGCTTGAGTGAATGAATGGATGAGTGAATGAATGGATGCTTGTGGTAGTGGTGATGATGTTATTTCCTTTTCTCTTTCACTGACTGCTTTTTGTTTCAGAGAAATGTGGCACCAACCCCACTGAATGTTTCAAACAATGAGGTTGTTTTAAAAGCATTCTGTACCACACCATGCCTGCTGCCTTGAACCAAAGGGAGAATTAGAAATAATTTGGAACTCAGATAAAGATAAACTTGCTAAATCTAGTCCTTGATAAATTCAAGTTACTTTTGAGCAGTGAAGACTGTATTGGGTGGTGAGCAGCAGGGTGGAAAGCCAAATCATGATAAACTTGATTCTTGAGAATCACTGACCCCCTAGAGAGACTTAAACCATTTAGGTGCCGTTGAGGGTCACAGGTCCAGCCATCGCCATCTTTTTTTTTTTTAATTGAAGTATAGTCAGTTACATTGTGTCCATTTCTGGTGTGTAGCACAATGTCCCAGTCTTTTAATGTAGAGCAGTTTACATGGGATTCCCTTGATGATGTTATTAAGGTTCCATCATATTACTTTTCATCTTTTCCCTTGCCTGTGCGATGAAGTGTTAAGTGTATGTCGGGCTGTGGCATCCTGCCACCACCTCAGAAAATATTCCCAGACAGGCCTGGCTCTTCCAGAGCTGCAGTGTTCCGGCATCAACGGTGCCAAATGCTTCTGCACCGTCTCCTGAAGCACATGCTTACGGTAGGCTAATTGGAAAACCCTGAACCATGAAATTTAGGACAATAATAACATATGTGAAAGTGGGAAAAGGATGAAAGCTAAATGATCCATTTAGCAGAGGGGAAATAGAACTGGGCTTAAATCGGGACTTAAATGTCTACCCTCTCAGTTTGAGAATTCACATTTCAGCTTTATTTATGCCTCTTTTCATGAAGCTTCTGTTAGTGGGCAAGCAAAGTTTACATAAAAGGATGCATATTTGTCAGTGTGTGTGTGTGTCGGGAGTGGGGGACGGGCACATGTGGAAATGACAGGAGATACAATAGTCCAGTTTTCCAGTGAAAGGCTGGGGGTTTGGAGGAAGATGTTTATGGATCCCTAACTATAGCTGAAATTGAGTCATTAGGAACTATCTCCCCTCTCTTAAAGTTGAATCTTGCCTTTTCATATAGTGTTAAAGAAAAATGTGGAACAGGAACCATGAACCCTTCCACAGAGAGGGAGTCTGGCTGCTGCCTTTGTACATCTTGAAGACCTCAAGGCACTGACTGCAAACATATGGGAGCTGATGATAATTCAGAAGCCATTTATAACGTAGGGACAACAATTGAGCTTTGTGGAAATAAATTCCAGTTTAAATCTGATATGTTACTTATCCTGGCTGTTCCTCATGTAAGACTTATCTCTATGGCGACAGTCGTGAGCCTTCTCCATAGTACGTTAGCATCTTAGCATTCTTTTGTTGGGATTGACATCAATCAGATGTCTGAAATCCTGGATGGTCTGGAGCCAGTTCAAAGACCCAGGACCCCCACTCTGACCACTGAGAGTTTATCTTGTAGCTACAGATGGCTTCTTCTCGTTTCTATGAGAGTAGACCTTCCTCTTTGTTCTGTTCTCCAAGTTACAGTGTCTTCTTAACTAATTGCCCCAGATGCTGCCAAATTGTTAGGTGATAGAGGCTTCACTGGCCACATGGGTCATTCAGACATAGATGTCCAGCATCCCTGGGGCATGGCCTGTCCCAAGAAGAGAAGCCTGTACCTTGGCTGGCAGAGGAGAGTATGTGGGCAAAAGCTACAGTCTTGTGTCTTTACTTGGTAGTCTCATCAGCATTATTACCTTAAAGTATTATTGAAGAGGTACAACCTTGGGGTAATGTGCTTGGGGGAAGCAGCATTCTCTCTGTACCCTACCCCTGCCCATCCGAAACCCTGCCTTCCTCCTCTCCAGCTTCCAGGTACCCATCCTGGGTGCAGGGAAAGAAACTAGATCAATACAGTGCATTTTGTAGGCACAACAATTTTCCTTAATGCAAGATAATTTCTCATGCTAATTCTGTATTAGAAAAAACTGGCACATACTATGGATAAAACGTGGTTTCACACATTTTTGCGTCAGACACAAACTTCAAGAAATTTGGTATCTGCAAGAGGACACTTGAGGATCTGGCCTGGTCAGTTTCCTGTCACTATTTCAAAGCTGTGAGTCTGTTACGGTGTTTCAGGCTGTGTCTTCACCTCTCTCTCTCCTCTTCTGCCAAAGTCAGTCCTCTCCTTTTCTCAGTGTATCAGGGTTTCTGTTCTTCAGACCGCTGTCCACCCACCTTTCAGCTTCTGCCTGCTCCCTGTCTGCTGATAACCTTTGCAGGTCAACCATGAAAGCTCCCTAGGCGGAGGGTCTCTCAGGGCACAGCCCTCCCCTACAGGCCAGCCTCAGGACCAAACAGCTGTGGCAAGAAGGTGAGTCATGTAGGACAAAGCACGACCCTTCAGGAGGGAGACCTGGGGGGACAGGATCAGGGAGCTTTTCAGAGCTTCTCAGACAGGGCCATGGGGGCCTAGGGGCCCCGCTGCATGGTCTGACCTGCAATCAGCTCCCCCTTTCTCTCCTTAGGGTCCATTTCTCTCTCTCTCTCTCTCTGTCTTCTGTGCAGTTTTTAACTCAACCCTTCTTTCACCTGCTGCTGTAGGCTATGGAGCTCACCTTAAAATAAGGCTTGAGAGCCATACAAATGCTCCTGTTTACCATGAAAACCGCAGAGCGTTACATGCAGAGGAGACAGGAGAGCTTCCTTGAGTGTAGATAATGCAGGAGGCTGAGTGCAGCCCAGTGTTTGGGGGTCTGGCCTTGGGAAATGGATAAACCATGATTGTATCTGCAGGCATGAGTTTGGCTAATTTATTCAACCCCTTTGAGGTTATTTCCAGAAGAGAGACAAGAAAGAATGCAGTGATTAAAAGAAATAACAAGACCAGTTGCTCTCAACACTAAGTCTAACTACCCTTTTGATAACAAATATTTTGGAAGAACTCTCAACTTACTGAAGTGAAATTTATAAGTAATATTTCCCACCTGCCCACATACCTGGTCTGCATTTCTGGGTGTCTCATCAACAGGGATTCAGCGTGGAGGGGCAAACCTCCAGCCGCTTGTGCTTGAGCATGTATGTAGTGAAACACATATTTTATTAAAAACTGGTTTTTGTGAATCCTGTCTTTAGATGATTATTAATTCAACATATTGAGTTTTTAATAGCTTTATTCAGGCTGAAATTACGTATCATTAAATTCACCCATTTTACATGTACAATTTAATGTTTAGTATATTTACAGAGTTACGAAACCTCAACCAAAATCTAATTTTAAAGCATTTCCATTAACCCAGAAAGAAAACCCACCCTACCATGAGCAGTCATTCCACATTTCTGCCCCAACCTTAGGCAACCTCTAATCTGCTTTCTGTTGTTTTTTATATCTGTTGATTTTCACTTATCATAATGCTTTTGAAATTGTGGCAGTACTTTGTTCCTTTTTATTGTTAAAAAATATTTCCCATGTGGATATGTCGCCTTTTGTTTAGCCATTCATGAGTTATAAGTGATGATGCTACAAATACCTGTACAGGAGACCCTTACAAATGTTCAATCACTGTGTGGTTAGGAAAGTGATACCAGTTTTTATTTTCAAGAGTACCATTGGTGTCTCTAAACGGGTGAATGACCCTAGTGAAGTTCTGAGCTACAAAAACATACGGCCTTCCTTTAGCTGACAGAGCAGTCATATTCTTGAAAATTTCAGTACACTTTAGAACTGGGTACAGAAAATACTCGTAAGCTAAATAGAATTAGACTCTAGGTTCTGATAATGATAAACAGGTTCCTCATCTATGTTAACATACAAAAGGCTTGTGAGACTCGGGGGTGGTTATTCACTATGTGGGGTTGGCCTGCATACGTAGGGCCTCTGGAATCCCTGCGTCTCCCTCCACTGGGCTCCAGTCATAAGGGAACACACAATCCCCACAGGTTTTCAGAGTCGCCTTGAACATGGAACCTCCCTCCACCTTTTTAAAAAATTTCTTATTGACATATAGTCAGTTTACAATATTGTGTCAATTTCTGGTGTATAGCATGATAGAAACTCCTCAGTGACACTGTGCAGACAGGACCCACAAAGTCGGATGTTCACTGGCTGTTTATGTGTGTCAGTCATCGCGCTCATGTTGGGCAGGCTCCCTCCGCGGTGTCTGGGCAACAGTCCCGGGAACTAGGGCAGCCTCGGAGAGGGGAGCAAAGTGGCCCACAGCCACCTGGACTGTAGGAGGCATGGCTGGGAGGTACTCAGTACCCTCCCCAAGGTTGTGCCCCAAAACAGGACAAAGAAAAGCCGGAGATGCTGATAGAAAAGTAGCAGGAAGAAGAGGGTGGCGGGAGGAGCACTGAATAAATACAACAGCCCCGCCTGTCCACTCTAGCTTATCTGTGTGTTCCCCCAGATTTGCTCTGAAGATTAAGTACTCGGCTTCCGGGAAGAACCTGGATAAGACAGACTTACCATTGTTTTCATTTCTGCTCTTCATAAGAAAATTCATGCTTGATAATTTTTTTCCTGCAGATGGTCTATTTTGACACTAAAGCCCTTTGTCCCCAGTGGGGTAACTGTATGCTTCCCTCCAAAACAAATTTGGGGAAAAACTGCCAAAAATATTTTACGGTGATTTCTTTTTCCATATTTGGGAAGCCTGACCCAATGCATGTATTGCGGTAATGATTAAATTTAACGATGGGGAGAGAGTAGGTGTCTCATTAATTGATGAGGAGAAAGGCTGAGGCTCAGAGAGTTCCGGTCCTGGTCTCAGGCAGTGACTGAGCCTTAAAGTCACACTTTCAGCTTTTTATTCTGGACTACCCCCGCCACTTCTCCATTACAATGCACTTTTATAGGAGGCTTTTTTTGTTGTTGTTATAGTTTTCATGATTTTATAGCTCTGCTTCCAAACATGTGACTGAAACCATGAGTTACTAAACCAGCTGTAGGTTTTCATTCACTGATATTTTATGAAACATATATAGTATATATGTTTTTCAAAAACAAGGTAACAGCATTGATCTGGTAGACCTTTGCCAACTCCTAGATTGGTTTTTCATTTCCTCACTACCATGTGCTTGTAGATTGCATGATTTCAGGTAACTTTAAGCAGGGTGACTAACTGACCAGGTCATCCAGGGACAGAGGGGTAATCAGGATGAATGACTTTCACCATAAAAACCTGGACAATCCTGGGCAAACCGGGCAGGTTAGTCACCCTCCAAGTTGTTTCAATTTGCAAGCATTTCCTGGCAGTGTTGCCACTTTGTGATGCAGCTGCCCTCCTGACAGTGGCCTCCTCCTCTCTGTGTGAGCTTTGCTGAGGGAGGAGTCAGCCTGCCTCATGCCCATCGGCCACTGCCTCTGTCAACCAGAATCCAGACATGCTTTTTTTAGCATCTCCCTCCTGTCCACTGAGTTTCTGTGTGTGGACTGCCACAGTCCCACCACTGTCACCTCCATGGTCCTTTTTCTAGGGCAGGTTCTGTGTGTATTGTGGTGACAGCTCCCTTCCCTTTACCCTTTTATGGCTCTCCGGGTGACCTCCAGCAGCACCGGGTGGTAAAACACAAGACTTTGGCTTTCCACACGCAGACACACGGTAGAGCGCCGGCTTAGGATCTGTATAATTTTGTGTAATTATATTCAATTGCTCACTCAGTCTCTGATGACTTTCTAATGAGCTGTTATTTTCAGAGGTAGTAGAAAAATCAGTTCAGGAAGAGATGATGTTGTGAAGGAAATAAATAGGGAAGTGACGAGTGAGGGGAGGACTTAGAGGCGAACACAGCTCTCAGCTTTCTCTGAGTCTGTGCTCGTCTGGGGAGGGAGCCACTACATGATGCTGTGAGGACCCCAAAAAGAGGAAGATTATGTCACAGGAGTTGAACACACCCCTCATTAAGCGAGGCCAATATGTGGGGAGAGTCAGTAAAATGGGCAGATGGCCAGGTTTGTTTAGTTTCTGAAGAAGTCAGAGGAGCCTTTTTATTTAAAGACTGTATATTTCTGAGCAGTTTTAGGTTCACTCAAAATTGAGAAGGAGAAGTAGAAGGTACGGAGGGGAAGGTACAGAGAATTTCCATATACTCTCTGCTCCGACACACACCCAGCCTCCCCCAGGGTCAACGTCCCCATTAAAGTGGTGCATTTGTTACAATCCGTGAACCTACATCAGTTCATCATTGTCCTCCAGAGTCCGTAGTTTACATCCGGGTTCTCTCTTGGTGCTGTAATTTCTGTAGGTTTGGAAAATTGTACAATAACATGTTTCTACCATTACAGTACCCAAAAAAATCATTTCAGTGTCCTAAAATCCTTTGTTACCCTGTTTCATTCCCTCCCTTCCCTCACCCCCAACTGTTGGCAACCACTAATCTTTCTACTCTCTCTGTAATTTTGCCTTTTCCAGAATGTCATGGAGTTGGAATCATCCAGTTCATGGTCTTTTCAGATTGGTTTCTTTCATTTAATAATATGCATTTAAGTTTCATATCTGTCTTTTCATGGCTTGATAGTTTCCTTTTTATCACTGATTAATACGTCCATTGTCTGGATGTACCAGTTTATTTATCCCTTCAAGCTGAAGGATATCTTGATTGCTTCTAAGATTTGGCAACTATGATTGAAGTCCCTTTTAAATAATGGAAAAGTATGTAAAATGAACAGTTTAAAAAGTGAAACATGCCTAGGTGTTGTTTTAAAAAATCAAAATATACACAAAGGGCTCCCAAATCGAGGCTCCCTTAGTACTTTTACTACTAGTTCTGTTAATTTCTGAAGCAATTTCAGTAACTACCTGTATATGCCTTCTCATCTCCAAAAATGGAATCAACTACTTTGTCCATTTGCTTTCATCATTACTCTATTTCATTAAAGAGTGTCATTGTGAGATCTGGGATTTTGAACTAAGATTTGAAAAAAAGAGAGAAAGAAAAGAAGACCATTTCCCTGTGACAGTCCTCCACAAATCCCATGTTTTACTAAGATGTAAACCATTTAAAGAAAAGCCAGAGGAAATAGAGGAAATGAGGTGTCATTTCACCAAACAAAAGCTGAAGGGTGACCATATAAATGGTCTCCAATGGCAGCCCTGAAAGCAACGATCTGTCACTGTGTAAACAGAGTTAGCTGAAACAGACTTAAATAAAAACAGGGTGGTTTACGTTCTTCCTACGAACTTTCTGCCTGTGAGAAAATGAATGACGTGTATTTAACATGTGCATGAGAACACACTTTCTGTAGATTGTACTTTCTGGGGATTTGTGTACCCCTGAAAAGAACTGTTGTGGGTGGAATATGTTGTCACAGGGAGTGCTGAGTGCATGCATATTTAGTCTGAACGACTAAAGGGTTTCCAACAAGGGTTCCATTTTTGACTAGTTATCACCACCTTTAGCTCAGGTCATGAGGCAGGTATGGAAATGAGGGTCACCCCGCCTAGGCTACAGACCATCATCTCCTTATCAATCCAAAATCTGAATCCTTAGCTATTATACTCTGCCATTCAATCTACTGTTGGCAGCGTCAAAGTTGGCTATTGCAGATTTTTCTTTCTTTCCCCAAAGAAGCATTTATCGGTGTTTGTCAACCCCTGACACCTAGTGTAATCCCCACAAACAATGAGGACTTAGTATAAGATTAACAGTGGGAGACTGAAAACACTCATGTCTTCACCTGGTTCAGCATGGGACAGATGTCAGCCTCAAGGTGCTTGTGGCTAGTCACAGAAACATGGGGTCATGGAATTTGGAGCTAGCCAGGGATTTCCAGATGGCACCCTCCAGCTCCCCACCCAAAGCAGGAGTCCCTGGAAGAGCCCTTTGGCCTTCCTGACTGCTTGTTTTCCAGTCCTGCTCTGAGGTTTTCCAGGCACGTCCTACTTCATAGGTACCTTATTCCATTGATGCACATAGGAGCCTTCCGTGTGTTGAGGTGACGTATGTGAACTCACAGGGAAGCCTGCCACGTGGTTGTGACACCTTCTCATCTTACTGTTCCAAGAGCAATAGTGGATGAGAATTTGGCCAAAGTGTTGAGTCTAAAAAGCAGAAAATTTTGAAAGCAGAAATACAGCCTTTATAGGGAGTGACAAGGTGCTAGAGAATCTTTGTGCTGCTCCATTTCAAGAGTAATAAGATGACTTTCATATGACTTGTATGTCTTGAACCATTGATATTTTATACTTGCAAAATTTTATCTGTTGTGTAAATGAGATCCTCAGGCCCCAGAACTACAACATGGACTTCTAATGAGTTCTGCTTCTTCACCCTCATGTGGGGAATTTTCATCGTTTTCTATAATGGGCACTTCCTACTGATACCCCTACACACACCCAAAGATACCAACTTACAGGGCTGTCTGTACTCTACAGCAAAGTGGAAGGAACAAGAACCGCAGTTTCAGATGCATTATGTATACAGTCGACCCTGGAACAACAAAGTTTGAATTGTGTGGGTCCACTTACACGTGGATTTTTTTCAATAGTAAATACTGTGGTTCTACACAATCCATGATTAGTTCAATCCATGGACACAGAACCACAGATCTGGAGGGCCAACTGTAAATTATATTCAGATTTTGGACTGCGCAGGAGGCAGGGTCCCTAACCCCTGCCTTGTTCAAGGGTCAACTATATATTTTTCTCATTCTCTTAGTGATAGTTTGTCATGTGGCACAGGAGAAATAAAGGAAAAATAATAATTAAAAAGAATATTTTAATATGGCTTCCAAAAACTGTTAGTTCAAGTGATTCTAATTTGTTTTGGTAACGTGAGGTGGAAGATAAATATTTTTCTTTCCTTGACTGTATTCTGATGCCCAAGAGACAAGGGTAACAGATTGTCAGCTGTTGCCTTTATTAAAAGAAAATAGTGGATGGACCTAGGTATTAACCACACTAAGTAAATCAGATAGAGAAAGACACATATTGTATGATATCTCATGTGTGGAATCTAAAAAACAATACGGATGAACTTACAAAACAGGAACAGACTCACAGACACAGAAAGCAAACTTATGGTTACCAAAGAGGAAAGACGGGGAGGGATAAATTAGGAGTATGGGATTAACAGGTACACATTACTATATATAAAATAGATAAGCAATAAAGATTTAATGTATAGCACAGGGAACTATATTCAATAACTTGTAATAACCTATAATGGAAAATAATCTGAAAAAGATTATATATATCTCCAGGTATATGTTTATGTATATATAACTGAATCACTTTGCATTTTGCCTGAGACTAACGCAATATTGTAAACTAACTAGTTTAATTTTTTAAAAAAGATTAACAAAAGAAAATGAGACCAATTCTGATAGTAATATTTGAGTTGATTTAATTGATAGACAGGGAAGTAAAATGTTGCTCCCTGCCACTCCTGCTTTATGATCCCATTGGGAAAAAACTCCAACAGAGAAAAAAATCGCAGTGGGAATCCTCAAAATTAGCCAACGAGGAAGTCAGAAACCAGGTCATTTTTTTACTCACTGATGCAGAAAGGCTGGAGAGGAAACTGGGGAGCCCTGGGGCAGAAGCTAAGCCTTGAGCTGCATAGACCCCCACCCCAGCTCCCCTACTGAGCTGACGGAACTCAGAAGCTGAAATCAGCAGGCCTGCTCGGAGGACAGCACATGTGAATTTCCCTAGCATCACCCCCTTGCTGGGAAGTCATGGTCAGATAAGGGAGTATTTCTCATTGGAAGCAGGAGAAGGCAGTTGGAGGGGCTGTCTGGAGAAGAGCGCCCCTCCCCTTGAGGTGACCTTGCCTGCCTTGGAGTGGGGTGGGGATGAGATTTGTGCTCCTCAAAGTGAAAGTTGCTGGGTTCCTAGGTCGTAGCAAAATTCAGGTTGAGTTTTTGACATCTTTGAAACATTGGTTTCTCAAAGTGTTAATAATCACCCAGAGAAGTCTAAAAATGTGAAGCCTAGGTCAGCTCTCCTCCCAGCACGAACACGCACATGCACACGCACACGCACACAAACACACACGGAGTCTTAGAAAAGGATAGGGATATGGACTCAGGCTCCCAGCTGAAACTTGGAGACCCTCTGCCTTTGAACCTGTCTGCTGGTTAGGACTTGACTTCTTTTTTCAGGGATTATTTCATCTTACTGACCGTTTGAAAAATAAACACGTATATATGTTTGGTGCATATATATATATATATATATATATATGTTTGTGCATATTAATCTTAAAAAAGATGTATAAATGTGATTTTTTTCATACACAAGCAGTGAGATAGTAGTACTTTAAAAATATTATTATGAAACTCGGCCATGCATTTGTTCACTGACTTGCCAATACCATTTGAAAAAATCACTTCTCACTCAGTTTCTTCTGCCATGTTGTCAGTCATTCAAGGACCATAGTTTTGTTTCCATCTTTTTCTTGCTAATTGTTGGTTTAAAATTGCTTTTTCTGCTAATAGTTTTCTTAATTCCTATAAGAAACAAAACACAGGGTAACATTTATCTCATTCCTTTTTTCCTTCTCCTCCCATTATAAAAGGTGCTGACCAAGGCACTCATCTTGTCCATCACCAAGTAGAACATGGTTTTACTTCTTTAGTTATTTTGCATAAATTATGATAAATCTCAAATTCTAAACATGAGTTTGGAGCCGAGATCTACTGAAGTCTGTTTCACTTAAGAAGGTCTGAATTCACTCTTAAAGGTTGGCAAGACTGTGGATCCTGTGAAGTGCTCAAAATGTGCATCCATTTCTCTTATCTTCTTATTCTGCTTATAATCATTTGTTGCCACTGTACTGTCCTTAACTGTCAGAGTTTATTCTCCAGATATTCCTAAATATTTGTGACTTCCTTGCTTAATCACATCTCTTACCTTTATATTTTATAGTTTTCCATTTTAAAGTTAAGTTTCTTATAAGGTTGCCTTTAAAAAGAAAGCCTTTTTTTTTTTTCTGGAGTGACATAGACAGGTTGTCAGGGAAGAATGTGGCTGTCCTTTAATCAGGGATTGTTTTATGTACGCGATAAAGATGATTTCTGCCTGCTTATCAGATCTATGTATGGGCTCATAAATTCACTTTATCCTGGTGTCCCTAGTGAAGGACATTTCTCCATGTGCTGCTAAGAACAATCAAGGTTTAGATTTCCAAAATAACCAGGGTGGTTTTTGGAAAGGAATGAAAACTTGGTAAAAAATAGCATTGAAAGTGTCTCACAATTTACAGAGAGAAAGAGGACTGCCTCTTTGAGAATAAATGTAAAGAAGAAATCTTCCAATATTTGTTTTTATCAATGTTTATGCTACTAAGAGAACTGTCAGTGTTTCTGTCTTGCTGTAAATGAGAAATGTCTGGTGGGACCCTGGATCACTTGGTTGTCAGTTTGCAGGCTGGATTTTCTTTACTTGCAAACACAGTCCCATTTCTTGCTACAAACTGACCCACTGGATAGGAATCTGTACTTGATAAATACAATTAACTTAGATTAACTTAGCCATAACTGATAAAGGAAGTATTAAGTGACATATTTTTCTCAGTGATAAAAATATTGAAGAAAGGGATGGGCATTCATGTATCTAATGATCCTTGGATACTAGTCATTTAGGTAGACTTGTATCATCTATACAAAAACACAAGGCCTTTTAAAAATATTTTCATATGTGCCCAAGGGCACAAAGGTGAAATGCAACTGTATATCAAAATACTGTCAAACCACGAATCAGGTAAGCCTAATACTTGTAGTTAAATACTATTGAACCCCTGAAACTAATATAATGTTATATATCAGTTATGCCTCAATAATACATATAGAGAGATGCTGTGTATCTAGAGAGATGTAACTATATTTAATATATCAATATATATATATTTAAATATACATATATTTCCTTGACATTGGTCTTGGTGATGATTTTTTCAATTTGACGCCAAAAACAAAGGCAACAAAACAAACAGAAACACAAACAAAACAACTCTATCAATCCACGTTGGGTCTTTCTGGCATCTCACTAGTAGTACTCGTGAGATTCCTGTGTAATCTCATCTCCTGAATTTTATACCAGCATTAAAATCAGACATATGTCTTTCCTTAAAGGTAGTGATTCTATAGAGTAGAGGTGGAAAATAGTCGGGAGCAAATTGAAGCAAATGTTATATACCACTTTTCATTCTATACATTCTGTTTTTCTAAATGACAGAAATGTGACTTCATATCTAACAATATTATCCAATTGATACCTCTCTCACCCAACTAATACATTTTCTACTGCTAGAACAAAACCTGGTTTAAAGTTTGCCAAAGTGTCTTTCACTCACATTTGGAATAATTATTTTATATGAGACAATTAAATTAATATGTCACTTTCTATAACCAAACAGAATTTTATTTGGATCAGTGATCAAATTTTCATTCTGATTCTTATTTTGGCATTATTAAAAAGTGCTACTTCAACTGAATCTTGATTTTAAGCACATTTCAGAAGCCAATTAAATAGTGTCTTCAGTAGCTCAGTACCATACAAGTGATCAGTAATAGGTTTCTGGTAGTGAGGAATGATTACTGCTCTTGGCGTTTTACCATTGAAACACTTTTATATACTGCTATAAAATATCTGCTTGAGTCCAGGTCTGTGTGTTTTAAAGCTCAAGATCACGTGCTCTCTTACCTTTCCTGGGTTCCCTGGGCAGATGGAGAACTGCCTGGATTTTAGGTCTGGCTTTCTCATGCCATTTCATGTAGTAGCAATGCAAACCTGAGCTAGTCACCCAGCCTTGTCAGGTTAGTCTAAGTGGGGACAGCAGTGCTTGAATATTGCATTTAAAAATGTGCACATCAGCAATTTAAAAACCATGAAGTGTTTTGGAATATAAGACATTTATCATTTCATTCGCTCACTCATCAATTGATTGATTGATTGATTCCATCATTTACCAACCATGTATGGAATGTGCGAAGATGTGGGCTTGGTTCTAGGTGCTGAAAAATAATTCAGACACTGTCCTTAAGTTTCTCACAGTGTAAACAGAGGAAACTAAAAATTAAATAACATAATTCCAACACAATGTGCTAAGTGATAAATTCCAATACAATGTGTTAATTGTTACAAAAAGCTATGAGATATTTATGGGAACAGAGAGATTACACTTAGTAACCTAAAGAAAGTTACCAAAATACATTTAATATTTCACATGTAATTTGGTCTGCTATCTTTCAAGTACACCTAAAAAGATAAATAACTTCTGTAATTTTTAAAAACAGAATTCAGTGGAATATTATGAGGAGAGTGTATATCTCTATATGAGTGGAGTAACCATCTCTGTATAATTTTCTGTGTGAGGAATTCTGTTTATCTTCTTTACTCAATATCATATTCAGTACACAATGGAATTCCAGTTATTTTTGACCAGATGACTGTCAAAATTGGCCTGATTTCCCCAGAACTGCCCACATGGTGAGAGACTTGAGGGGCCTTGAGGCTGGGTTCACACAGGAACATCCTCCTCAGAACTGGCCAGGAGCAAAAGTTTCTACAGTCAGTGACAGGCTTCATGATACATTGAAATCATCTTGTCTTCACATTTATAAAAATGATAGCTACCCTTTCCCCTGGAACTTCTGCCTAAATAAGACTTTACTGCAAAATGGACCAGTTTTGTTCAGTTTGCAATTGTGTTCCAGAACTTTAAAAATTAACTCAACACAATAATTTGTATTATTATCATAAAAAATAAGCTAGTTTGAGATTTGTAGATACTAAGTACTGTATATAAAATAGGTGAACAACAAGGTCCTACTGTTCAGCACAGGGACCTATATTCACTACCCTCGTAGTAACCTATTCTGAAAAAGAATATGAAAAGAAATACATGTCAGTACATGTATGACTGAAACATGATGCTGTACACCAGAAATGGACACAACATTGTAAACTGACTATACTTCAGTAAAAAACAATCAAAAAAACCCAAACAAAAATACCTAACAATCAAATTTTAAAAATTAAAAAAAATCAACTTCTACAAATGACAAGATGACAAGCACTCTCGTGAAGGATTGGGGATTTTTTTGGTTTCCTCCTGGCTTGGCTTTGCCACTTCCTGTGGCCCAGGCAAATCAGGTAACTCCTTGGACCTCTGTTTCATCATGTGTTAAATGAGGAAATTGGACTAAGTGATCTCTTGGGAACCTTTCATTTCTAATAGTCTTATTTCAGTGATAATAAGATTTTGCCTTAGTACGGTTAAAAAAAATACAGAAGAAAAAAGTTACAGGTTCAACTGGATTTGAGAACTGAAATAGAAATTACTGTCAAGTGCTTCCAATATATTCTTGGGTAAAGACTGTCCTGAGAATTAAGAATGAGTAGCATTTCAGTATCTTTCCATAATACGTGGTGAGAAGAGCAAGGATTGGTTAGAGAAGAGTTGAATATGGATTTGGTTTAATAATATAAAAAGTATACCTTATTTGTTTGCAGTTAAGAAAAGAAAATATGTATTTTCCTGTGTTACGTGTTCTAATGCAGAGGCCTCCCTTCCTCACACAGCTCCAGAACTTTCACACAGAATGTGTCCTTTCCACTCACAGAAGCCACGGCAGACTCCTGCCATGTCACCACCAGCCCTTCCGGATGAAATGCTGTTGTGAATGAGATGCTGTTATTGTGTGGGTCTCTAGAGGTCACTGCAAATTCCCAGAAGGGCAGAGTTGATCCTCAGGTGGTGTGTGTGTCCCTTCTGGAATACAAATACAAGACAAGCCGTCCAGTACTTCCACAATGGCACCACTCAGATACACCAACAACAACTCTTGATGGAGTTTTAAAATCTAGAAAGAAATGTTGGGATATGTGCTGTTCCTTCTGTGCTTGAATTCTATCCATATAGACTGTTCCTAAGAGGCTCTGTTCTTTAATCCTCACTGATTGTTAAAAGATTTGTTGTCTTACAATTAAGTGCAGATGGTTGTGAGCAGTAATCAGATAAACAATAATGCAGTTTAGGAATGGTTCAATTTCCGGGTTGGATTTGCATCCTTAATCCTAGACTAAAAAAAAAAAATTAGGAGACTGTTTGCAGATGATCTGTAATGTACTTTTATGAAAACCGCCGCGATACTCCGGGAGTCCTTAAGCATAGGAAATAATGCCTATAACTATGTTGGGCGAGGAGAAAGCTTTTTAAGAACACTACTCATCTCAAGACTATCTGTATGGTACACATCATAGTGAAATTAGTTCGCCAAGGTACGTAAAAAGGTGAAAATGCATAAAGATTGTCTAAGTGCCAATTCCTCTAAATTAAAAACAAAGAATGAAAGAATTATCCCGCTGATTTGGTCAGGGCTATTAGATTTAAATATAGTTTGAGATCTGGTTCAGATGGAAAGTGCATGAAGCAGTTAACCTTTGGCAACAGCATGCAGAGGGAATGACTGAATATTCACATACCGAATATTCGATGCTTAAAGATGATATTTCTAACACACAAGATTTCAGGACAACAGGCAGACCCTAAGTGCTGCTCACACTGGGATGTCATGTGCTGAAGCCCACCCGTCCCGACTCTCACTGTAGATCTAAGGGTTCGCCTCCTACGTTGGGTGGGGCTGGGGCTGGGGAAACGGCTGCTGTGATTCTTCTGGCTCTCTCTTTAGGAACTTCCACTTTCTGTTTGTCTGTTTCTCTTTCCACTTTTGGAGCCCTGATGCTCCTCTGAGGACAGGATGGTGGCAGCAAGTTCTGGAGCTGGGTAGCGCTGGTCCTCATAGTTAGCCTTGTCTCTCCATCGTGCAGAATAGCTAAGTAAGAAGACTCGTCCTTGTTGTTTAAAACCTGACCTATGACCAGCTTGCAGGGTGCAGCTTCCACATGCAGAGAAGCAGTAGGTGTGGCCAGCCCAAATCCTACCCACACACAGCATACTTGTCCCTCACCACCTCTGCTGAGATTACCCAGAGGCTACAAAATACTGCTACAGAGCTTCCCTTGCCCCACAATTTAACATCTTATTCAAAATATTTCAAGTGGTCTAAGTTTTGATCTGAGAGCTTTTCTGTTTTTTTTTAATTGAAGTTTAGTTGATTTACAGTGTTGGGTTAGTTTCAGATGTACAGCATCGTGATTCAGTGACACATATGTGTCACACATTCTTTTCAGATTCTTTTCCGTTATAGGTTATTGCAAGATATTGAACATAGGAACATATACACAATTCTATATATAAAACAGATAAACAACAAGGACCTACTGTATAGCACAGGGAACTATATTCAAGATCTAAATGTATTTCTTCTAAGAATTTAGCTTTACCTTTGACCAGAACTTAGCTTGGGCCCACTTGGAATACCTGGTAAAATTCCCCATGAATTCTCACTCTTTAAATTAAAAGAACAGAAGGGATTTCCTACATGCTTCTTGTGGCCAGCAGAATTCTAAGGTGACCTATAAAGACCTTTGCCCATGTATGATTTCCTCCCTTTGAGTGGGAGGACCCCTGAGGATGATGAGAGCTCTCTCCTGTGATTGTTACATCCAGTGGCAAAGAGGATTTTGTGGATGTGATTAAGGTCCCAAGTAAACTGACCTTGGGTAGGGAGATTATCGGTATGAGCCTGACCTCTAAACTTGTACTGGAGGTCAGACAGCATGAGAAAAAATTGTGGGGAGAGGGCCACATGGCAAGGGTGACCTCTAGGAGCTCAGAACAGCCTCCAGCTGACAACCAGCAAGAAAGCAGAGGCCTCAGTGCCAAAAACCTCAAGAGACTGAGTACTGCCAACAACAAAAAGGAGCTTGGGAGTAGAGTTTTGCCCAGAGCCTCCCCCTGAGACAGCAGCCTGGCTGTCGCCTTGACTTCAGCCTGCTCTCCTGAGCAGAGAGCCCCTCCAGGGCGTGCAGGACCCGACGGGCAGCGCCCCGAGCCCACAGTGGGTGCGCCAGTAAGCTTCTGAGCTGGCGAGGCTTTGTCCACAGCGACGGAAAACTAGTGCTCAGGCCCAGCGGCAGTCAGCTGGACCGTGCTGTTTCTCTGACTAACTGCTTCATCTCCACCCTCTCTGTTCTGCACTGTGGTGCTAAGGCTGTGGTTCTACAAAGCCCCTTCCCTTTCACCAGCTGCTCTGTTGGGCTCTGCCCATCAGGGCCACCTGTGTTGTCTGCGAGGCTGGCAGAGAGGCAAGGACGGGGCACAAACTCACAGGCTCCCTTTTGTGTCAGTGGAACCTCAACATTGCCCAGCAGTGGTGGGTCAGTCCACACTCAGTTTCAGCCTGCAGGGCTTCCACTCTACACTTGCGAAGTCACCCTCGTGGCACCCTCTTGGGATGCAGATGTCAGCCAGCTGCCTCCTCTGTTCAGAGGTCTGAATTTACAAGGTCCCTCTTCTGAGCTCCCGAGGTTCCAGCATCTGCCAGCCACCAGGATGTCACCTTGTATGTCCAGCGCCATGGGTCCCTTCCTCAGGCCTCTGGGTTCCAGTTAGTTTCCTTTCATTCTCTCAGCCCCGTGGTTACAACTCTCTGAAGCCTCAGCATCTCCCCTGGGCCTTTCCCGTTCTCCAGTAGCTGGTTGACAGTTCTTGGCATTAATCTCTCTGTTGAGATAACATAAGGAGCTCCTGTGGTCCTGACTTGGTCCTGATCAATACAGTCCCCACCGGCTTACTGGGCCTGATGGGGTGGACAGGAGGCGGTGGCCATAAGACCCCAGGGCGGCCTCACCAGCTCCCTTTGGAGTTGGGGCTTCGGCCTCTCTGGGTCTCAACTCCCCCGGGTGCTGCCCTTGCACAAAGTTTTCCTCAGGCCTGTGACAATGGCAGCCCCCTGGGGACTGGGCAGGTGTTCATGTCTGAGCGGAAGGACAACCTTCTACGCCGTGAGCCTCAGGAGGACACCTTTCTCCCAGTTTGCTGATTTCACCCCCACCTTGATTTGCTGGCCCACCCATTAGAAGATGAGTGTGGTTGGAAACACCCTCTGTTTGGGAAGTCTGGGCCCTGACGAACACTCAGTGGGATGTGAGGGACCCTCAGCGCTCTTGCCTCTCATCTATAAAGCTCAGAGTAAGAGAGCTGAGGCCTGGTGACTGGGTGGTGTAGCTCAGGCTGCCTGGGGCCTGCCATCCACCTGCCACACCCCCTCCCCCACCAGTCACCTTGCGTGTCCCTGTCTTGTGGACCCGAGGCCTTGGCCCTCACCTTTGAGGGGCGGCTGCAGTCGTCATATGCCTCGGCACCGAGAGCTCTAGAAAAGCACTGCACGGAGCATGCCGCACGGTAGGTGGGGACAGCGCGTTGAGTGAGGAGAAGGGGAGTGGCCAGGGCCCACCTCACTTGGTAGCAATTTTGATGAAAACACAGTTTTTATCAGCAGAGGGATTTGTAAAGACTGCAGTATTTTACTGATCTTTTCATAAATTTTTTTTAATCTCAGTGTGTGAAAGGTAGAAAGCAGGGGGCAGGGCAGCTCAGAAAAAGGATATTGGTTGAGTCAAATTGAGTGGCAAGGTTGAGGCTGGATATTGGCTTGGCTTTGGGATCCAGCTGGGTGATACTGGCCGTTTCCTTAAAGGAGGGCTGGTATTCTGATGGGGTTCTGTTCGTAAGTGAATGAGGTTAAGTACACAAGGACCAAGTGTAGGGCTCAATACTTCATAGACATTCAATAAAGCCAGGCTCTTACCTAACTTCTCATTAGTTTACCCATTTCAACATCATTTCATCCATTTCAGCATTTCATTCGTTAACTTTTGTACATGTCAGCACGACGTTAATCTGTGATTTGGCTGACGCCCTGTGTCAGCTTGTAGACCATTACTCAGCAGCAGTGTCTTGTCTGGGGTTCCTCCAAGTGGTTTGTCCCAGCCCTGCTCTCCACTTGCTTAGATGGGCTTCCAAAATGCAGTATAACAAATACAGCCTTTTGTTAAGTAAAGAGGGTCCTGAGGCTAGTGTAGGACTTGTTCTCAGATTTCACTCCTAAACAGAAGAGGCAGGACTAGAACTTGAGTCTTCTGATCCCAAGAGGAAGCCCCTTCACTCTGCCTCACCACCTCAAACATTTTAAAATAAACTCAGGACTTATTTGACTCAGTACCGCAAATAGAGGTTTCAGGAAGTTTTATTTTACTTAGTTTGGTTACGCGGATGCTGAGAGACCACCACTTACCCTACTTAGCCACTCTCTGCACCCTTCATCAGCACAGCTGAACAATCTTGGGTGCTTTTCAATCCCAAAGTAGATGACTGAAAAACCTCCTGGAAGTTTCTGGAGTGAAAACTTAATACCTTGGCTTGTGTGGAGCTTAGTCAGCACCTTAGGACCATTCTGCTAAGCTCTGTTTAGTTAAAAATGAAATTCATGTCTCGATTCATCTTAAATTTTTTTTTCTGTAATTTTGAAAAACAAGATAAAAGGCATTCTTTATCTTTTGGCCTATTTCAACACTTGGGTAGCTTTTACTAGGTTTTTCACTCTCTGGACGGACCACTTTCAGATAAAATTTCAATGTGTACTACTCTTGACATGTCAGTTTGTCCTCTGACAGTGATAGATCCCCAATCCGTGCCTACTTGATGGTAGTTGGAAGAAAGAGCTAGTTTAATGATCACTAGGTAGGAAGCAAAGAAGCCAGGACCCAGCCTTTCAATTCCACTTAGTTCAATTCAGTGCATTGAGCAAGGATTTTAAGAGGAGAAGGCCCTCTTTTGGTATTGGAGTTAAATGACGGCTTTAATGAAATTAGAAGTGGTTTCATGTGCTTGCTTCTGCCACTGAGTTTTTTCTCTGGTAACTCGGAAGAGGAAATAAAAACTTAATATATATTTTAACATAGATGTAATAGTATATATACATATATTATATTCTACCAGTTTATTGTATATGTTCTACTAGTTTTTTTTTTTTCCCAAAGGGAATGAATTGCCCCAGGATGCTGAGCTGCGCAGGGATCATTACCAGTCACCCACAATCTCACAGTGGAGCAGGAAATCAGACGCGGGCGCTTTAAGCCCAGCCGGTTTGGCATTTACTTACTTAGTTAAAGATCATCACTGAGCAGAACCCCCTTGGGAGGAGTCGCTGGCTCATTGGGCCCCATGGGGAGGGCGGTAATTAAACTCTGAAGGCAGCACTGATGTTCAGCTAAAAGCTTGTCTTTAAATAGTAATACACTTGCGTTGTAAAGTGGTAGGCCCTCGGGTGGCTGTTGACACAGTGTGAGGAGCTGGCACTTTTTTATATAAAAGCCAAATTGAAGAAACTGTTATGAGCTCATCTGCATAAAGCAATATGATTCTGCCTGAGGGTGCAGGCAACGGGGAGTGATTAGCCAACCGGCTCTCTCCCTGCTCCTCTGCGGTTCTGCTAACACGCCACTTGTCACTAAAAAAATTGCAGACACCATATGCCAGGCTGCCTCTGCCGGGTGCCTCTCGCTGATGACACAAGAAGGAATTCCTGCCCGATGTGGGGCTGTGGGCCCACAGAGCACCGTCTGCAGAGGAGTTGTGTATGCCTGCTGCCTCCTTCCGCTGCCTTCCCAGGGAGAGCTGCCCGTTGTTCAGGGAATGTGGCAGAGACACTGAGTCTGCTTAAAGGATCTGATGCGTGTTTGGAGGACAGTGGAAGCTTTGCCCTGGAAACTGACCAGGTGCTCCGTTTCTGTGCACCTTCCTGTGCCCGCTGCTGGGGTGGCAGCCTTTGGAAAGAGGTCCTCTGTGGCTGGGTCACTGCCCTATAGAAGTGGGAGAGGCTCCTGCCATCTGATTCCATTGAGTTTTCTGTAGTTGCACAGAACAAGTCAGGAGGCTGAGCTGCCCTCCCTCTCAGCTTTTTTTTTCCTTTAAAACACACTTTGTGCTCTGTCTCTCAATTTTCTGTGCTCTATTAATTATGCAAACCTCTTTTGCTTCAATGTTGTAAACAGTGCATTAAAATTTTAACCTTGAGGAGAATAGTTTTCATGTGGCCTGACAGCTGAATCCCAGGGCTTTGAAAAGGAGATGACTGTGTTGGGCTTTTGAAGAATTAGCTTTCAGGTGCCTTCAGGTGATGGGTTTGGGAGCAGGTTGGCTTCTGGGCTGATCTGATTTTGAGCCATCATTTCATGTTTCCCTCAGTCACTGGGATTAAGACCTTTCCGACAGCAGGAGCTTGAGAAGGAAGGAGGAAGGCTGGGGCGGGGGGCGGTGTGGAGCACAAGGGATTGCAGAGAGGGTGAGGGGGCGGCACTGCTCCCCGCTGAGCTGAACCTCCTCCCCAGGGGCAGTGTGGTCCTGTCCTCCCTGGGATGGGTGGGGTTGGGGGTGAAGAGGATGGGAAAGAGCCCTTCCTGACCGAGAGTCGCTTGCTTTTGGGCACCATTTTGGTTGCTCTGCTTGGTCTGACTAGGGAGGATTTGGACAGGGCTGACTTAGGTCTCAAGAAGAAATGCTCCCCAGTCACCCTCAAAACTGGATGTCAGCCTTTATAAGGTATCCCCAGGCCTGACCACCAGGACAAAGCCCTCTTCTCTCTAGTTCTCTCCCGAAGAGGTACTGCGGGGGCTTTCCTGAAAATACCTGTGCTTCCTGCTTTTCTAGATGAGTTCTGGGGTGAGGCCAGCAGTGACTTGATCCTAATAAATATTAAATGAGTCACAAATTCAACTTTAGGGAATGTCATCTACAAACTTTAAACTTAATCAAAGTTACCTTTTTTTTTAAATCAATAGACTGCATCTCAAAGGAATTTAAAAAAACAAAACAGGAAAAACCAAAGGATTTTAAGGCCTGTAGGTGGGCTGGGGGTCTCCATTTATTTGCGTTCCCGTCCGTGCCAGGAGCTGTGCTCAGGGGGGTTCAGATCCTGTGGTGTAGATGTTACCCATTATCCACATGTGGAAACTAAAGTTCAGAGAAGTCTTAGCAGCTCGCCCAAGGTCAAGAGGATGTGGTAATGTTCTGACCCAGAACTGTCTCCAAGCCCGTAGTCTGTTGGCCACTTTGCATCTTGCTGTGGCCGGAGCTTGCCCAGTGCGCTGGTGGTGAAGTCCCTAACCTGCCTGGGACTTTTCACCAGATAGTACCCTTGGCCAGTGAAATACTGCCTACAATTGTACTGAGTTCACCGCCTCCAGGAAGCCACTCCCCACCCCTCTCCCTGGTTTTCTACCCCAAGGATTTCCCCTGGAGGTCTTGAAATCCATTTTCCCCAGGAAATGGACTTTCCTTACACATTGGCCCTCTTAAAATGCCTGCGTCCTAGAAGAAGGAGAGTCCTCAGTCTGAGTTTTTTGCAGAGAGTCTTGTAAGGGAAGATGGAAACCCATCCTAGGCCAGGCCCTGGGTACTGCATCATACTCTGTGATCCTAATTTAAGTCTCATGACTGTCTCATTAGAAATTACTAGAGTCTTCATTTGCAGAGGAAGGAGCAAAGGCTTAGAAAGGCTGAGAAACCCTCCAGGGTTGTGTGCCCAGAGGAGAAGCCCAGACTGGATCCAACTCTCTGTCCCCAGAGGCGTTGGCTTGCCACACTGTCCCCCAGGTGATTGTTTTCCTCCCTAACAGGTAACCCCGGCCACACAGGGAGGGTGGAGGGGCTGAGATTATTGCAGTGGACGAATGGGGACAAATGTTCAGAAGCACCACTAATGGCTAGAAATACATGTTCTGCTTCCAAATCGCTTCTGGTCTCATTCAGAAGTTCCAGAGGGTGCCTACTCTTTGACATAGCCCTTCCCTCTTTCATGCAGTAAACGTGGAGAGCTGATGCCTGGCGTGGCTCCTTGCAGCTCTGCAGCCCTGCTTGCTGTGCTGGGCTGGGATGTGCCCCTCACTCACTGTCTCACACAGGTCCCAGCCCTGGTGTCACAGTGCATCCATCCTGTAGCTCAGGAAACCAAGGCTCCTGAGGAGTCAGTGGGAGGTTCAAAGGCCGTGCTTCTGGTCTCTGCTCTCAGCCTCTTTGACTTCTCATGTGTTTTTGGCTTTTATAAAATAGTAAAACAAAGACTTGGAAAAACAGGTGGGGCTTACAAGTAAGGCTTTTCACTTGCTAGGGAGCCAACACGTGTGAAGGCCCAGAAATCGCAGAGCCTGATAACGTCACTGAGGGATCTCAGAGGAGAAATGGTTTTCGGGATTTGGATTTGTGAAGATTAACGAACATTTGGTAGCTTGTTAGGTTTTAACTTCTGGCCCCATTCTACCTTGTTTTACATCTTTTTAATTAAATGATGATGAATACATGGCTCAGTTTCTTCATTTGGAAAAAGCTTGATACCTGCCTCCCAAGTTCAATTTTGAAAGGCAATTTTCATTTGGAAAGGTTCAGCTGATAAATTAATCACAACAGTAATAATGGCTACAGTGTTCGTGTCCTGGGGCTGCCCTAGCACACTAGCACCCGCTGGGAGGCTTTTAAACAAGAGAAATTTATGCTCTCGTATACCTAAAGCCTAGAAATCCAAAGTCAAGGTGTTGGCAGGGCTGGCTCCCTCCTGAAGCTCTCAGGAGGAGTGAAATCCTGTCTGGCCTTGTCCAGCTTCTGGTGATTGCTGGCGGTCCCCGGTCCGTGGTGTTCTTTGGTTTGTAGACACATCTTTCCAGTCTTTGCTCCGTCATCACATGGTCTTCTGTGTTTCTCTCTGTGCATCCTTTCTTCTAAACTTTTATTAAATTAATCATTTAAAAATGCATGGCTTCCATCTCAAAAGAATAAAAACTACCTACAAATTGAAAGATATACGAGGCCTTCTCTTCTTAAGTGCATGCCAAATACATAAAATGGATAAGAAAGGAGATGCTCTGACCATGCTCCTGCCATGGTCCCCGCTTCCAGAGGACTCTCATTGCCCTGACTCCTGGGAGCATAGTTTGAAAATCGTCCATCTAATTTGTGCATTATGTGTGAGTATATCCAGCTGGCATGTGTTCCTTGTGACATGCTTAAACCTAAATATTTTCTTTCATTATAGCTTCAAATGCACATTAATAGGTCATTTCCAACCATGTCTATAAATGGCATTTTAACTTTCCTCTATTGAGATTAAATATTTATTTTTGAGACATTCTATAGATTTCGAATCACTGAGTACGTCTTCCAGAATCAAAGATCAGGAGACAGGTGGTCTCAATAAGTAAGAAGGGAAGCAGAAGTGTCATGTGTTTTCAGAAAAGTCGTTTCCCTTATTCAGCTTTTGAGCTACTGTGCCCTTTTTCCACCTTTTTTTGTGTGTGTTCTCTTCGGCTTTTTCTTTGTTTCCAGCTGCTGACTTGTGCGGGTGGTTTTCTTCCTAAGCATCAGGGCTACAGCGAAACCCCAAATGGGTTCCTCCCATATTAAGCGACAGACTTTAAGATCAGCCAGACACTCCTGTTGTCCATTGTGTCATCTACCAGATCCAAAGCAAAGATGAATTTAGATTGACCTCCAATTACTCACTTCCTGTGACTTTCAGAGCAGTAAATGTTGCTGAATTTGAATGCATTCCTTCAAAGTCTTTCTTTTTAGACAGCAATATATTGAAAAATGACTCTTCCTTAGAGAGAGTCTTACTGTTTCATTTATTAAAGTCCATTTTAATAGATTTAATAACACTACAACTTGCAAAAAATTGGCTTTAGCTCTTATAATACATATATTTATGTGCATATATATATATGTATGTGTGTCTGTATCTGAAAACCCACAGGGTTGCAGATGTTACCCCAAACTATTATTTCCTTTTACTGTGTTTAAATTTTTTAATTTCTGGCTCTCTGTATTCTCTTACTTCTTAACAGATTTCAAAATTCATATATGCATAGTGCCTCAGACTTGAGAACCTATAAGAAAGGAAAACCCGTTCCTATAAATCATATAAACCCACTGCCTAAGAGTGATGTACACATTTCAGTGTCTCCTAATAAGCATGTTTAAAGTGCAGCTCTGGAAAAGACCCCTATTCATGTCCTTAGCAAGAAAATAACTTTCAGTGTAAAAAGTGAACAGCACCAAAAGAAATGGTGCCAACAGCAGTTTGTGAGGAGTGCTATTGTTATGACTCTCCTCCTAAAGTACGTGAATTTCAGCTTTGCAGTGTATTCTCATGTATTTAAAACATTTATTGTCTAATGCTTATGAGGGTAGGCCTTATTTTGTTTGTTCCAAGAAATGCTTACATGTATCTGGTTCTAAAGCACAGTGTAGAGCAAATATTGAAGTAGGCTTCCTTGCAGAAACTTCTGGGTTGATTAGATTGTAGCGATGTGAGTTGCTTTCTCCTTCTTGAAAATGCATACATGTTCTTTCTGTAATAGGTGGAAAACACAGATAAACAAAAATAAAAATAAAGACTGCCTGTAAAAATAAAGGCATTCATTAATATTTTGACATATGGAAAGATGCCCTCTGTATCCAGGTTTGAGAGGCAGCTGCATTTTCTTCCAGCACTGCCAGCTCTTCATTTTTAACCTTGAATCCATGTATATATATAGTTTCTTTTAATAAAATGTGTTCTCTCAGTGGTTAGGTGATGGGCTCAGTATTATTTGTTGGTGGAGTAACATGGCTAAAATTGGGTGGGAGTGCATCCAAGAGGAAACAGGGTGGCAAAAAAGGGTGGAAAACCCATTTAGGGCATTTTGACATAAAACTAAGGAGGCAAAACAGGGCGATAAGACTAAAAAAAAATCATTTTGTAGTGTTTATTATCAGTCTTTTTCTGATTTACATGTTTTAAGCTCTTGTATCTAGAAAATTGCACTTGTTGGCTCCGTTACCAAGCTTCATACAATTTGGAAGGATTAAAGTCACATTTGTTGAGAGTAGAACACACAAAGAAAATAAAACCTGGCTGTGGTACTCCAGAAGCTGCCGGCACCTGTAGGGGTGATGGGAGGAATGGACTTGGTAATTAAGATCGACAGAAAGAAGATTATTCCGTGTGTGAAAGGAGACCCTCCGAGACCTGTGGGAGTAGGAGAGAGAAATCGGTTCCATCTGGAAAATCAATGGAGGATTCTTAAGGACTTGTTGTTTGATCTGTATTCTACTTTCTTGAGAATCTAAGAGAACCTTAATGTTTAGTGGATGAGTTGGTGAACAGAGAGAATTTCATTTTTCTGTTTTGAGGTTGAGCACATGACAGGGAAGTGGGCCGGCATCCAGTAGAAGAGGAACAGTCCGTAAGCTTGACAGCTGTTAACTGGTCAGTATTTGTTAAGAGTTCGTGAATTCTAATAAGGGCATTGAGGTTGGATCATACGTGAAAATAAAGCATCTTTAAATGTATAATGTAACTCAGTGTAAAAACATTTGCAGAAAACTTATTTATTCTATCTAAAATTAGAGGCACTATGCACATAAGAACAGTGTCTTTTTAATCATGTTTTCCCATAGTATCTAAGAAAAAAACGGAAATGTAAAAACATTTGTGAATATTTGTAAAAAGGACTTTTTATTAATAAAGAAATTAGACAAAAACAAGACATGCTGGGACTGCCCTGGGTTATGTCCAGATATGGAGAATATGTCTTGATCTAAATGTAGGTACTTGTGCCACATTTTCCTTTTTCAAAAAATTCAGGAATTTCTTTGAGCTGACTTCTCATGGCATTTTTCTCGTCCTGTGGGAAGCAGAGACACAAAGAAAAGAACATGGAGCTCTTGCTCCCGCTCTGGCTTGAGTACCAGGCGATTTTAGCCGTATTCCATCTTACTGTGCTTCTGTTTGTTTTATTTGCAAGTGGTCATAGGCTGGCAAAGCTGCTTTCAAGCGATAAATTCCTTTCTCAAATGAGAATCTCTCTTGAAATCCCAATATTCTAACAGATAATCTCAGAGATGCTCTGGTTGACCCCACGTGGACATCTGCAGTCCAGCCTGCCCTGAATCCGCATCACGTACTCTTTCCTGGAGATCCCTAAGGCTTCTCTAAAAAATATGGGACTCCTGGCGTGTGGGCTCCCTAAGCAACCCCTGGACTGTGATCATGAGCTGCCCTCCTTGGCCCCTATCCTGACCTGGAACAGTGTTTCTGGTTTCCTTTTCATGCTGCAAAGTGCAAGTCCCTCTCTTCAGTATATAAATTAATTTTCCTAATACCATCTTCATCCTCTGATACTTTATTTTGTATAAGGAAAAAAGAGCCCAGAGAAATAGATCCCTGCCATTAGTGGGTGTGAATCAGCTGGATAGTTAATTAAAATGCAGGGCATTGCCCTGTTTCTCCCTCTGTACATGTGCCCCGCTCCTGAGGAGCAAGTCTGTCTGAGGGGTCATCACATCTGATTGGAAAACTACCTCCCTATTGATTTTAACAGCAGGTGGGACAAAGAGAAAAAAAAAACAACAGAAAAATGAAATCATTGTTCAGGAATCTATAGGATGACAAACACAGAAAGGAAACACCGTGTCAAAGCAAATTTTCATTTCATACTTAGGAATTGCTCCCTTTTAGTTTTGGGCCAAATTCTACTTAGCACCAAACTGAAGAAATCAGAATTCTTTTGAAAGGAATGATTTAAAACTTGGACATTTTACAGTTTGGGGCTGTTAATAAGTAATGTTATTGGGGATTCTGCCCCATTTGGAGTACTCAACAGCTCATGTTCCTATAGGATAGCTCTGGACTGATGGAGCTGACCCTGTTACATTTAATGCCCTACTTTTCACTATTCCTTGGGTTGTGTTTGGAATGAAGTAAGGATCTTACCATCTCTCTCAACTGAAAATGAAGAAGCACTAAAACCTCATCTCTTTAACAACCTGTGTCCTCTCAGTGGAGAAAGCAGGGGGCTCTGAGGGTTAGAGACCCAAAGGGTTACCCCACATTATTTAACTGTCAAACACACCTTTCTTTTCCAGAGGGCAGCCCGTGCTCTGCTTCCATGATAGCCAGACCTTCCATCTGTCCTTTCTTTCATTCCCAAGCTCGCTCACTAGCTCACTCACTCACCTCCTAGTTAGCGTTTACTGAGCTCTCTATCTGAGCCTTCTATCTCGGTTCCACAGGGGAATACTCACTTCAAGAAGCTCTAAAGCCACATGGAAGAAAGAGGTGTGATTTGTATAATGCGAAAGGTGATTGGGAAGTGCACCTGTTTGCTAAGGCTGCTGAAAGGAAGTACCATGAACCAGAGGCTTAAACAACAGAAGCATGTTCTCCCCCAGCTCTGGAGACTGGACGTCCAAGACCAGGGTGTCTGCAGGGTTGGTTCCATCCGAGGGCTGTGAGGGAGAATCTGTCCCTCGCCCCTCTAGCTTCTGCTGGTTTTCTGGCATCCTTGGTGTTCCTTGGGTTGTAGATGCAACACCTCAAATCTCTGCCTTCATCTTCCCATGGAGTAAGAGCCATCCTACTCCAATATAACCTCACCTTTCTGATTACATCTTCCACAACCCTATTTCCACTTAAGGGTCTGAAGTCCTGGGGGCTAGAAATACCATATTCCCTCAACCCCAATTAAGTCAATGTGTGTGTAAAAAGGAAGGGAGGTGGGAAGAGAGAGGGAGAGAGAGAGAAATGACAGACCAGTGTTGTGCATAGGTTAGTACTGCTTCTATCCTTGCAAACATTTTCAGAAATGGTCAGGACTTTCAAATAATTGTGGGAAAACTGTAACTGTTCTTTCACTTGTGGCAGATGTGACATCACAAGAAAAAATTAATTCACAGAAGAGAATGCTACCTGTTAAGGATTGAATTGTGCCCCTCTCCCCCAACATTCACATGTTGGGGATAATTCCTTTCTCCTTTTTTCTTTCCATCTAAGTGCTTTGTTCACTGATGGATGGAGTGATTTAAAAAAAAAATACATAAGTAAAATCATACCGTCTACTGACAACCCTCTGATGGCTTTGTGTTTCTTTTTTTTAATTGAAGTACAGCCAGTTACAGTGTGTAAATCTCTGACATACAGCACAATGTCCCAGTCATGCTATACATACATATATTTATTTCCATAAAAGGTTATTACAAAATACTGAGCATAGTTCCTTATGCTATACAGAAGAAACTTTTTAAAAATCTATTTGTATATACGGTGGCTAACATTTGTAAATCTCAAACTCCCAAATTTATTCCTTCTCACCCCCTTTCCCCTGTAGATAGTCTACTATGTCTGCTGTTTCTGTTTTGTAGATGAGTTTATAGTGGCCTTTTTTTTTTTTTTTTAGATTCCATATGTAAGTGAATCATATGGTGTTTTTCTTTCTCTTTCTGGCTTACTTCACTAAGATGATGATCTTTAGGTCCATCCGTGTTGCTACAAATGGCATTATTTTATTCTTTTTATGGCTGGGTAGTATTCCATTGTATAAATATACCACAACTTCTTTATCCAATGTCTTTCATTAGAGGAAAAACCAAAGTTCCCAAAAGTTCTTTCTTATGTTCCATGCAATAAATTGTAACCTGCCTCCTTCTGACTTCTGTAACCTTAAAGCCATCTACCATGTCATGCTTGTCTTTGCTTGTCATCTGCCTTCCCCCACTGGAAGGTACGCTGCTCTGGGAGCTGTTTGGTTGGCTGCTCCCTCCTCAGTGTGTGGGATGGCCCCTGCACAGAGGGTTTCTCTTCTGTAAGTTGTGGAGGTGGCTGGACAAAAGCATTAGAACTGGGAAGAATATGCATCAGCAGACGGCGGGTGACAACCCTGGAAGGCAGGGCTGCACAGAAAGGGTTTCACTTGAGCCCTATTGACTGCCGGGCGCATTTCTGACCTGCATGATGGGCACATGAGCTCACTTCTCTGGGCTTTCATTTCTTCATCTGGAAATGGAAATAACCACTGTACCAGCCTCATGGGTGATTGCAAGGGCTCCGTGGTTAGTATCGTAAAGCTCTAAGTCAGGGCCTGTGTTATGTAAGAAGCACCAGCTTAGCAGATTGTAACATCTTTATTCCTTTTCTGTTTCTTTTAAAGTTTTCTATCATGAACACGAGTTACCTTTATGATCAGAATTGTAAAAAGCAGTATTAAAAAAACAAAAAGCAAAGATGGGAATAGCAAAGATCATGTGATGGTTTAAATGAGGGTACCTGAGAGATTTGTTTAGGGATCAGTTTGCACCAGGGGACTTTGTTACCACAGACATGACAATCTGCGGGCAAAGCAGAACTCGGGGGTCAGCTGCAGCTCCCTCTGCGAGGAGACGGCGGGATGCCTCACAGCAAAAGGTTGTGTTTCCTATGCCACAGTGCCTGCCTTCTCACTGTGTTTCCCAAATTAGGAGTTTTTAAAAAGCATATATTATCTCTTTTGATCAACACAAACCGGTAGGAATACTATACTTTTTTTTTTAATAATATGAAATTTGAGACATCTGTTTGCCCCAAATCACATCACTAGAAGGTGGCTGAAATAGATGCCAGGGAGTCCAAGTTCAGTCCTAGTATTCCTGCCTGAGGCTGCCTCATTTTGGCCACAGTTCCTCTGATAAATCTCTTTAGAACCGTATGCAGGCCTGTCAGAGTGGGATTCTGTTCCAGACCAATCTTGCTGTGAACATTCAGAGCAGAGGAGAATTCATTTTCCACACTCATAGAGGTTTTCTGTTCAGCACCTGTGTCTCTACTAACATCTCCTTAGGGCTCCCACCAGCCCCTGGTGTGTCACATGTCCATCTTCTTGTCCATCCCACTAGACCTTGAGCTTCTCATGTATGGGAACTGACTTTTATACATCCTTGTATCCTATGCACCCAGCACAGTGCCTAGTATGTAGCAGATGCTCAATTAATATGTGTTAAGAATTGTAATGAATACATTTTTGAAAAATCTATTATCATGCACAAAGTTAATGGAATTTCTGGAGTATTCACAATGCTGATAATTTGTTCTTTGACCGTATCAAACGTTGTAAATCTCATGTCCTCATGAGCAAATGAGGAATGAAGGTGATCGGGAAACTAATGATTACTGAGATGCAGCCAGCATTGACGGCACTCAGCACATGCTACCACTGTTCATCCTCATTCTGACTCTGTTCTTTCTTATTTTTTTATTGAAGTATAGTCAGTAACAATGTGTCAGTTTCTGGTGTACAGGACAGTGTACCAGTCATGCATACCCATACATATATTGTTTTCATATTCTTTTTCATTAAAGGTTGTTATAAGATATTGAATATAGTTCCCTGTGCTATACAGAAGACATTTTTTAAATCTATTTTTATATATAGTGGCTAACATTTGCAAATCTCAGACTCCTAAATTTAGGGGGGTGGGTCTAGCTCAGTGGTAGAGTGAATGCTTAGCATGCATGAGGTCCTGGGTTCAATTCCCAGTACCTCTGTTAAAACTTTTTTTTAAAAATGATTCTGTTCTTATGTTGGCCTGACTTTATGGGTGAGAACATAAGTCTAGGGAAATTATTTGCCCAGTTCCTATGTGTTACAATAAGAAGAGTAAACATTGGTTTAGTGCTTACTCTGCATGAAGCACTGTTCCAAGCCTTATAATATGGATTATTTTACTTAACTCTCTGATAAACCTTTAGAATAGGGAGTGTCATTACATCCGTTCTACAAATTAGAATAATTAGGCACAGAGGATATAAGTACACAAGCAGATTAGGTAGAAATAAATGGCAGATCAGGATTAAAACCCAATGACTTGGTATCACTCTGGCCCCTGACCCCCTCTTGGGGAAATGGAGATTTGGTCAAATCCAGGGATATCTGTCACTAAAGTCCATCCTCTTCCCCCAAACTAGAGTTCTCTTTTTCTTATCCTGTGTTAGATGACATCACCAAGGTGCAGAGACTTGATTAAAATGCTGTGACGGCTCCAGAGGCAGTGCTAGGAGAGAACATCATGTCCACCCGCTGTCTGGTGCGTTATTTCCAAATCAGAGGCTCATAAATACTAAATAAAGTGAAAGTAATACTGAAAGTGATGTGGGCTCATTATCTTATACAGAATCATTGAGTAAAATGATGGATAAATTAAAAGGTACATGTCACTCCTAAATAGTTGTTCTGGATAATGAATGGGATTAATGCTCTTGAAGTGAAAAGAATGTTGGTCAAGGCAGCATCTTATGAAATCTGTTCCTAAAAAGGAACACCTGATGACATATGTCATCGCCTTGAAGAGTGAAATGAAAAGGCTGGGGACTTGCCTGCAGGAGTTCGGGTTACCATCTCAGAGCCTGCACGGTGGGTCACCTTGCATCCTCTCGTGATGCGGGAGGCCCCCTTCAGCTGTAGCTGAGATGCATGCATTTTCTACTCGATCTTCCTATTTTTCTTCCCTCTTACAAGCCAGAGAAAGCAAACCTTGACTTTCTTCTGAACTGTCACAAATGACATTTACTTTTATCCCCCTCGGAAATTCCTCGAAATAATTAATATCCAAGAATATAATCTTTATACAGCTACTTTGCTCCTAGAGAAATCCGAAGGTTAGAAAATGTCAGAAGGAATCGGAATTGATTTTGCCACCTGGGGTCAAATTTTCCATTCTTGTTACAAAAGTCAATTTTCATGAAAAAAATTCACATGCCATGACTTGGGACTATCCTAATTTCAGTGGGTTAAAAAAGCTTATAGTTGCCTGTTTAAATTTTTATTTTAGTACAGAGCATTGGCGTTAAGAGTTTATCCTCTCTTTTATAAAGTTCTGATCTTCCTTAGGAATAAAGTAAAAGCAAAGTCACTCAAGTAAATTTTAAAATGTTGGACCGCTTTACATTCAAATCATACTTATAATGCACCAGGTATTGGTAAGAGAAGACTTCGCAGACAATCAGAAGAACTCTTACGAGGTAACCTGTTTCAGGAAGTTAACTCCTAAGCAGCCAGAGTGTTGTGAGCGGTAATGTGCTATAAGCACCTAAATAGGCTTTAGGGACTCATTTTCAAACTTCAGTGGAGGGAGGAGGGATGGATGGGAGTGGGGGTCGGATGAATGACTGGATGGGAAAATGGATAGAGAGCTGGATTCATTTCCTTGAACAATACTTGGACGTTGGTTAAGTTTTACGCTTCAGATCTTTAATTAGGAAACGGAAGAAAGGAAACCAGTTTTTAAATAGGTGTGGAATAAGTCAGGTATTGTAAGTCTGTATGTTTATAGCAGAACACAAAGAAAGTGATTTTCCTATGCATTCACAGATGTCTGGCGCTAATCACACACCCAGGCCAGAGATGAGGGTATTTTGATCACTATGAAGGATGATAATGAGGTCCCACTGTGTTTACCTTATCTGGACACAGCCGTAACATCTTCCATGTCCCTGTTTACTCAGCTTCCCTGCCCTTGCTGTCCAGCTACAAGCGAGGTATTTTTCTGTCCTTCTGGTAAAGTCAATCCAATCACACGACATTCTTTGTTTTAACACACACACACACACACACATTTAGGCTTAGCTCTGACTCCATCATTGACCGAGGCTTCTGCGGTGGTCCCCAGGGCACTGTGAGATGTCCCTGAGCCCTGGGACCTGGCCTCGGGGTCCCTCTTTCCTTGGTCCACTCCAAACACTCCCACATGCTGTCTCAGTGGTTCCATTTGTAGGCGTCTCTGATGAGAAAGCTCTCCCCCAGATAATCACAACCTCTCTCACCCTTTTCCTCTGTGTCTCTGCTCCTCACAGTGACCATCTTGCATCATAGCACACCCACCACCCTCAATGTCCTATCCCTGATTTTTTTTTTTGGTCCAGAGCTTCGTGTGCCTCCAGAAAACCTGTCTGACCACCGTATTTGAAACCAGGACTGAATGGACATTTCTTGCGACTCTTCCTTTCGTTTTTCTCTGTAACGTTCGTTACTGCCACACAAACTCCATGTACACTTATGTGGTTGGTGGCCCGTGTCCCCCACATCCAGGGCCTATGCTCTGCTCATTCAGTGATGTGCCTCCAGCTCCTAAAACGGGGCCAGAGAGATTTCTGCCTTGAAAGAGCAGATAGAATTTGATTTGGGAGGAGGAATGAGGCAGACGACTCGTTTTACTGGAAACCAGCAGCTGTCCTCACTGAAGTGTGTTAGTGCTTCAGCCTCACAGCTCATTCTTGGTTTTCCCCACCAAGTGTGAAGTGTGAACCAGTTTGACGTTTAGAACTTCTTTGTGTAAAATATTGAAGACAACCTCTTTTATACAAACACTGATTTGGAACTACTCAATGTATATGAGTTTTCTCTTAAGCAGTGATAAGAGTTTCTAAAAGTTTATTAAAACATAAGGTAAACGTTCTCAAAAGTCTGGGAGGGCAGTCGGACCCCAGTTCTGCTTCCTTGTGGCCTAACATCCTTGGACTCAACATTTATCTCTCCCAAGCCCAGTGCCGCGTCTATCAGTGACCTCGTGTCGGACCGTGGAATCCACTCTGTCCTGCCTTCACCCCATGCTGTCTGAGCAGCTCCCTCTCCGAGCAGGAAACCGCCAGGCACAGGGGCCGATGTTGACAGGGGCCCTGCTCACCTGTCTGCAGTGCAGGCGCTGACGCCCGCAGGCTGTGGTGGAACGGTGATGTGTGCTAGTGGCGGGATAAGTGATGGGGACCCGTGGGCACATCACCTGCAGGAAAAGGTGAGCAGACTGAGACCTGGGAAGAGAAGTAGGGGTGAGACAACCTGATGGCAAGCAGGGGTGGAGGTGAATCACGCAGAGGGAACCTGGAGGCCAGAGAGAGTCTGGTACGCTTGAGGTGAGGAACAGCCCGAGCAGAGGGCAAGGCTGCTGGTGCCAGCAGGTGCTTGACCTCTAAGGTCCTGAATGCCGTGATAATGGTCCTCTTAGTATTGAAGAGAGACAGAGAGATCATTGCTTGGGAGAGACACAATCAAACATAGTATAAATTTTACCCTGCCTGAGGTGTGGCAGATGGTTGGGGGAATCGGGTAGGCCAGCACCAGAAGGAGGGTAAATGTAAGCATATGAAATGTGTCCTAATCTCGGAAGGGTTAGGGGAGGCTTGAACTATTGGACAAGCGGGGATGCAGAGAGCAGGTGGAGCTGGGAGATGCTATGGCAGACAACCACATGGTTTTGGTGACACTGTGGGTGCTGAGAGAGAGGGAGAAGGAACAAATAGGGAGGGTGTGGTAACTTCCTCATCAGGTAACAGGGTGGGTGATGGAAATTTGGACCTGCATAGAGGGAACCATTTGAAGAGTGAGTTTAAGGTGGAGCTGGCGGAGTTCAGTATTGAATGGATTGACTTCAAATTGTCCCTGCAATTTCCTGGTGGAAGTGAGACTGGTTTTGTATATGAGAAAATATATTTCCTCTGGGAACATTTTTTCCTTCCAATTTTATTGAGGTATAATTTGACATACAGCCCTGTACAAGGTTAAGGTATGCAGTACAGCATAATGATTTGACTTACATACATCATAAAGTCATTATCACAATAAGTTTAGTGAACATTGTCTTATAAAGATAAAAAGTTAAAGAAATAGAAAATGTTTTCTTCTTTGTGATGAGACCTCTTACGATTTACTCTCTCAGCAGCTTTTATGTATAACATACAGCTATGTTAATTATAGTAATCATGCCGTATATTACTTCCCTAGTACTTATTTATCTTGTAACGGGGAGTTTGTACCATTTAACTGCCTGCAGCCCCCTCCACCTGTGGTAACCACAAATCTGATCTCTTTTTCTATGGGTTTGTCTGTTTTTGAAGTATAATTGACCTACAGCACTACATTAGTTCCTATTACATGGCAGTGATTTGACATTTCTGTACATTTCAAAATGATCACCATGATAAGTCTAGTTATAATCTGACACCACACAAAGATATTACATAATTATTAACTATGTTCCTCACACTGTGTGTTTCATACCCATGACTCATTTATTTTGCACCTGGAATTCTGTACCTCTTAATCTCCCTCACCCATTTCTGTCCTTCTGCTAAATGTTCTCTGGGAATATTTTAATGTGAAAAGGGATTATTTTAGGTTATCTGCTGTTTTAAATTTGTTAGGCACTTTTATAAGGGGAATGTGGGATCATTCAGAATTGTCTTATCATGACAGAATGGGGCAGAAGGCTTACATTCAATGATGTAAAAACAGTTAGAGGATCTCATAAAATCAGGGCTCCCAGTAGATAAACTGTAGACAACTGGTCAACTCAAGGGCTAGGGCTTCTTTCTCTTCTTGATCATAAAAAGCATTTCTCGTTTACTAACAGAGGTCAGCTGAAGAAGAAAGAGCTTGTCAAGTCTGTATGTGACTCCACAAAGGAGAACAGGAAGGTCAATTCCAGCATGAGAACAATTAGTCTAAGAAGATATACATGTCAGGAAGCAGCAGTGAATGTGTATCTAGTGTGTTCTGTTTGGTCCAGCCTCTTTGAGGGGCAGTGCTGAGCTGAACCAGAGGGTGACTGAAGTGGGCCTGACGCGACTGGAAAGGATGCTTCGTTCTTCTTATTTCATTCTCATTGTAAGGCATCTCTTGAAAATAAACAGCACCCTTAGAGTTAAAAGAATATATCTTTAATGCAGAAATTGTTTCTTCAAAATATCACTGGGGCCACTGGGGAATAAAAAATGGCAAGCCTGTTGACATAAACTTTATTGCCTCCTGTAATTGTGCTTTCTGGGTAAATAAAGGGTCTTAGTTCTGTTCTCTTAGCATAAAGGGAAGAAAGAGGGGGTAGCACAGGGATAGGTGGCCAAGGGTCATCCTAATACTCTGATGCTTTTATAGTAAAAGAAAGTTCCCCCCTGAGAAGAAAGGGGGTTCTGAAGGTGGTTACAAACACTCTTCCACACTGGGAAACTTCCAACACTCTTCAAGCTTTTTTATATCTAGAGAGCTAAAAAGTTCAGAAATCTACCTCGAATGTTTCTTACCCAATCATATTGTGGTCCAAGTAGGAGCTGATGTGAGGCGACAACTGTGAACTATTGGTTGATGGAGAAGAGGGACCACTAGGCTTGGAGGATGAGGTGCAGACCTCTTTGATCAGCTGAGTGCTTTGAATTAAGAAGACCTGTCTGCCTCTGAAAGGCACGGAAAGGACTTTTAAGATAAGGTAATTCCTCATTAACACAGGCAAATATTAGAACTTGGAGCGGAATCTTTGCCAACATCATTCATATTCCAGAGTGAAAGCTGTCAACAGCCACCAAGACCATGTTCTGTGATAGAAACATACACCACTCATGAGAGAGGCATGTCAGAGCCTTTTCTATTGGGAAGCAGGTGAAGGCTTCCTGGTGGCTCACTGGACGCTCTCCCCAAAGCTGCGTGTCCTGTGTACTCTGAGAAGGAGGAGAGGCTGAAAATGGAGATGACACTGTCAAGGACAAAACATGTCTTACCTGGGGAGACTCTCTGACTGCTTCTTACCCCCAACTACTTGTTGCTACACTCTCTGTCTTCCAGAATTTTGAAACCAGAGACACTGACTTAGAAGGTGATTTATTAAGGCCAGCTCAGCAAAGGCAAAAACATACCCTCACTATCCTTCAGCAAGGGAGGGGCGATATAAGAGGGCATTCCTCCAGCCTTGTGACCTTGAGGAACTGAACATTTGTTAGGCAGATGAGGCAGAAGCAGACACAGTCTATCCGTGATCTAGGACAGCAGTGCCGCCATGTCAGGACATGGAGACTACAGGAAGCGATTCCTTTGTTCAGTTCAAGGAAGGACGCCAGCCAGTGTAATACTGGGAAGGGACGGGCTAAATCAGGGCCATCCTGGAAAAGTCAGGGCAAATGTTTATGCATATTCTACCTGTAAAAAGCATTTTTTTATAATCATTGAATATGTACAATAAAATAAAAGAAACCCAGAATTAATATAGCAGAATGAACTCATGATGTTCTTAGGGGGTGCTTCCGTCCTTAAATGAACATGGTGAGTCTTGCCTATGTCTCTTACGTCTTATCTGAGCCACAGAGACTAAAGAAGAGAATCCAGCATATAATGGAATTCTGGCATTTTGCCATCAAATATGACCCAGGATTTGTGGCTGTGGCTGTATGTTTATATTAGATTTTTGTGAAGTTAAATCAATGATAATTTACCAAAAATCATCACCAGGCCTTTGCAGGAATACTGTGGTCTTTGGTACTGAAACACCCCAGTGCTACGGGATTGCTTTGGGGCTTAGAATTTTTAAATGGGGCTGTGAGATTTTGGGACCCAAAGATGGAGGATGGCTACCAGCATGTGTCACTTTACAGTGTGGAAATCTCCCTGATGACTGGACTGGAAGCTCACTCTGGGGTCCCCCGACTTCAAGAAGTGCAGTCTTCAGAGAAAAAGATGGGAGACCACGCATAGGGCTCCCATCTCAGAATTTCACACAAGATCCCTCTTACAGAGCCAAGAGTGGCTTCGTATTCCCTTTGCCCCAGAAGCCATAGCAGCCAAAATGGGCACTGCAAGATGGGCGTGTTAGATTTGATCCAAGGTACACAGTCATCCATCAGTGTGTGACGAACCTCCCAAATTCAGTGTCTTAAAACGATAGCCCGTTATTTGGCTCATGCTTCTGTAGGCTGGCAGATCAGGCTGGGCGCAGCTGGGCTCAGCCATGAGTTTGTGATCGGCAGCCGGTCAGGGAGGTGGCCGGCCAGCTGCGTGCTTGGGCTGTTGTCCTGTCAGCCAGCAGGCCAGCCTGGGCTGTGCACACGGCACCGCAGTAGAACTCAGAGACAGCAGAAGTGCCCAAGGCCCCTTGAAAGCCCAGCTCCCTGCTGACATAGAGAGACTCTACCACGTGCTAGGGGTCAATGCAAGATCCAAGGCCACTTCCTGTGGTTCTCTCGAAACTACCCTAGAATCAGGCTGGAGAGTGCCTGGCTCTCCTGCAGGCGCTCAGATTGCTCTCATTGTCTTCCGTACCCGAAATCCCACCCTCTGCCACGCCATCTCTCACCCCAGCCGTCTCCTGGATGATGCTTTGTCTTCTCCTGGGCTGGTCAAGGGGGGACAGTGGGAGGATCCTGTTTAATGCTCTCATCCCATCATCACAAGATGAGCATTTGAGAGGCCTGGGCCCCCCTCACCCCAAACAGCCCCTCCGCCCTCAGCCTGAATTAGCCGAGTCAGAGTGAGTGTGATTTGGCTTGGGGCGGCGGTCCTTCCCTGGAAACTGTCTTGTGCTAAGTCACACATGCTTTCTCCTCTACACTCAGGTTTCTCTGGAGGAAGCTTGGTCCCTGCCAAGTGCTCACAGGGCTCTGGGTGAGCACAGCCTGGCCCTAGGAGAGAGAGTACCACATATGGGGGCTGTTCCCTGTCTGAGCTGCTGACTGGTCCTCTCGTAGGCTGGGGTCCCCCAGAAGTAGACCCCAAGATGGGAAATTGAGTGCAGACAGTTGCTTTCAGAGGCAGTGCCAGAAAATACCCTGAGGAACTGGGGAATGGAAGCAGCCAATTTCGTGTGTTGTCCAGTGGGGCTGCCCTTTGTAATGGGGCTCGGTCTCACCTGGGAGCCCTGAGAGAGCTGGCCCAGCACACTTCAGAGTGGTCAGACCTAGGGAGGAGGAATCTGCTCTGTCTAGGGCTGCATGTGGGCTGCTCCTGGGGCTCTGACTGCCAGCACCCCCTGCCTATTTGCTGGCTGGAGAAAGCTCTCAGGTCAGGTCAGGGTACAGGTGTTTGCATTAGGAGCCCTGTTGGCTGGAACTGGAAAAGGGGTGCCTCAGAGCATTTGGCAGACTTTGTGAGGCCACACATCCAAGAACAGGACCTGCCTGACTTTCCAGTCCATGTTCTTTTTCACTGGATGAGACCCCATTCCAACCACAGACAGTGCGATGCCCAAGAAGGGAAAGAGAAGACCAAAGCAGCAGATGGTGCTGGGGAAGAGGCTGTGAACGTGAGCGGCCCAAGGGCACTGAGGATGACCAGCTGGACATTGCAGAGACGGACAGCAAGTAAGCAAAATGAGAAAGAGCAGGAGAGGAGAGAAACTGATAATAAACGAAGAGCTGGAGCGTTCAGATTCAAGACAATGATATTTCCTCCGTGCACAGAGGCCTGGTGATGAAAACCAAACTTATTCTGAAAAGTTATTGCTTTAATATCTTAGCAAACCACTGATAAAATCTGGGGAGGACTGATTCAACAATGGATAATTGTCCTTCTTACCCAAATAATGCTTGTTTCATGATGATTTGGGGCCTGTAACAGGAAGCCTCAAGTTCTGTGATGGATGGTGGTGGTTCTGTGTATATCACCCCACACAGAGCTGGTCCTCTACGGCATCTGCTTTGATCTGGCTGTAATTGCGTCCCTGCCTGCTGCTATACAGAAAAGAGGGAGACACTCTCTGTCCCCCAGATGCTGGAGGGATGGTGTCACTCTTCAGTTTAGTTTTTTGTTCCCAAGTAGATTTATTTTATGCTCTGTTATATGTATGTGCTTGTGTGAAATAAAAACATCACAAATAAAGATCCACTTTAAGAACAGTATTTAAAAACACAAGTAGTACAAACGTATGTATTTGTAAAATTATGATGAACTTTTCTAAGATCTCTCTGGCATGTCAGTGGTATCGATGCCATGTGAATTAAACAGAGTTGCTTGAGTTTCACAGGTATCCGTGCATTTTGTAATAATGCATTTCTTTCTTTCTTTTTTATTTTTTTATTGAAGTATAGTCAGTTACAATGTGCCAATTTCTGATGCACAGCATAATGTTTCAGTCATATGCGTACATACATATTTTCATTTTCATATTCTTTTTCATTATAGGTTACTACGAGATACTGAATATAATTCCCTGTGCTAAGCTGAAGAAATTTGTTTTTCTATCTATTTAATATATAGCAGTTAATATCTGCAGATCTCAAATTGCCACTTTATCCCTTAGCACCCTCTTTTCCCCTGTAACCATGTTTGTTTGCTATGTCTGTGAGTCTGTTTATGTTTTGTAGGTAAGTTCATTTGTGTCTTCTTTTTTCTTCTCTTTTCTTTTTTTAATTCCACATATAAGCGATATCATATTTCTTTCTCTTTTTGGCTTACTTCACTTAGAATGATGATCTCCAGATCCATCCATGTTGCTACATATGGCATTATTTTATTCTTTTTTATGGCTGAGTAGTAGTCCATTGTATAAATATACCACAGCTTCTTTATCCAGTCCTCTGTCAACAGAAATTTAAGTTGCTTCTTTAAAAAGGTGCCTTTCCATTTTTCCATCCAGTTTTATAAAAAGATTTTCCTGAGCCTAAATCCCCTTTCACTGGAAAGCTCAACCAAAAAATTTAATGAATTAGTTTGCTAGTTCAGATTCTGTGTTTGGCTGACATATTACATACCAAGAGTTTTCAATGGCTACACTCACACACATAGAAACACATTGATGAAAAATCTTAACTCTAGGTAAAATGGTTATTCATGTATATAAGCACTTAAAGTTATATGTAATACTACTTTTTCCATTATGCAAACTTTGAAAAAATATCTACTATTTTGAGTTCCTTCATTAATCAAAGCGAAAAAATGAGACTGTCACTCTACAAATTCTTAGTATGTTATTTTTGTGAATTAGCAAATTTGCACTAGTAAAATCGGTGAAAAGTTTAGAAATAAAAACACAGAAGAGGAAAGGAAAAAAGAGAATCCATATGTGTAGTATTCTCCCATAACCACAGAAACAGTTAAAAATTTTTTGAATAGTACTTGGTTAATTTTCCAAATTTAAAAAATTTTTGAGGAATAATATTGGAAAATGAAAAATTAAAAAATAAAGCTTAATTTTGAAGAATTGTTCATGAAAATTCTAACTTCAAGTTGCTCATGATCTAAATTTTCTTAGGGACCAGAACTTCCATTAGCTGTTTTTCTAAAGAAACATGCTGGCACTTTTTGTTATAAACCAGATTCCTTTCATCAGATCAAGCTCTCACATTCATTCGAAAAGTTCTTGAGACACTTTATCTTAAATTAATTAGAAATACTGTTGTTTTTAAAGGTTAAAAAATATTTGGGTTTCTGCAAGTGTTAATTTATTAGGAAACTCAGAGGAGTAAAGTTACTTCTCCAGGGTCAGTAAAATTCATAAATATAAATGCTTCATCGGAGTCCTGGTCTCTTGATGCCTGATGGAAAGTTGTTTGTGCTGTGTGTGATCTAAGCACAAAACCCATACCTTACTCTTCAGTGTCCATTGCTCTTTGAATGTTACCGCATTGTTGATTTATGGACTTCATGCCTATGGGACAGTTACATGTGGCTTCTGCACTCCCAACCCTGAGTGCCAGGCTGCCCCCATTTCTGGGTGCCAAGGTGGCAACGTGGATGGACCAGGACATTCTCTACTGCCAGCCCCTGGCATCTGAGTTCTACCCACCCCTGACCAAACACACCCTTTAGATGAAGAGATTTATTACCTTCCTAGAGTGAAATGAGTTTTACTCACAACTGACCACAGATATCAGCTCTTGCCTTTCCAAGGGAAAGTGTGTGTCCTGTCAGCAAGGGTTCCTGACCTCCAGTTTGGAAAGACTCAGCAAGTAGAACTCTTCACTATTAAAACCAAGGCGCTGAAACTCAGAGCGGTAACGTGACTCAGACTTAGTTATCGGCATTTATTGTCTTAAAAGGGGAAAAATCAAATTAATGAAAGCATTTAAAACTACATTGCATTCTCATTAAATACATTCTGTAGGATGGCTGCTTGATGATCATGAACATCAAATCTGACTTCTCTGTTGAGCAAAATGAACTGTAATCAAGTGGAACAAATTGCATTGCTATTCTCCCTTCTTGTTGGTTTGAGTTAGCACATGGCAGCAGGGCAGCAGTGGGCTGTGTTTGCTCAGCTCTCCTAAGGAGGACAGCAAGCCACTTACTTCAGTTTACACCAGCTTCCCACCTACTGACTGCCTGGGATCGCCCCGGCTTTAATCCAAAGTTCCAGCTCCCTCTTCACTTCAATAGAACACATCCCAGTGGAAAGGACATGCTTTATGCCTAGCTTTGTTCTAGAGCAGGGCACGCTTTCTCAGCCTCAGCACGGCTGGCATCTGGGGCCAGGTGATTCTTTGTTCTGGGGGTGGCGGCCTGTCCTGTGCATCTAAGATACTTAGCGGCATCCCTGGCCTCTACCCACTAGATGTCAGCATCACCCATCCTCCCACTGCCGCTTGTGACCCGGAGTATCCCCAGATAGTACCCAATGTCCTCTGAAGGGCAGAACTGCCCCCAGGACAGAACCACTGTTCTAGATACAACAGGGGTTGTAGGATTATTGTAAAACCACACAGAGAGAAATTGCTTCTGGAGTCCCTCGCAAACTGATTTGATTAGAGTCTATCAGAAGCTGAGCAAACAAAGCCCACTGCGGCTCAGCTTCCATGTGCTAACTCGTGTCATTATTTGTGATGCCTTAGGTACACTCTGTGTATACTTTTTCATCCGTTCTCAGTTTAGTGTTGCTGTTTCCCCCTCCCCATTGAGAGTCTATAAATGTGTAAACATACATACGGCATGTAAACTGTTGACGGCAAACTTTGATTTTGAAACACTTTCGTGGACAGTGTATTTGCGGGAACACAATGGCATCTGTCAGTCCTGCCCTTCCTGCTGGCCTCGCTATAATGATTATAGAAAATCACTTTGTCTTGAAGAGGGAAGGTACTTAAAGTAAGGCAGAGCTGCTGTCACATGTGCTGTCTGCACGTGGGCCTTTCAGTGCACCGATTAAATCCACCTCAGAGTTTGCAGGTTTGAGGCTCACAGAATTTCTGCGAGTAGAACCTGATCCCTGCACTGCTGGCCAGTCTACTTCATGCATAATGCAGGGCAGTGAGTAACATCACTCCCGAAACATGCTGGTTCAGAGGAGTTAAATGCTTTCTAATTCATGAGGGATGGGAAATAATGGAAGTATTCACTTATATCAGGAGGCAGGGGCTGCAGATGGGGTCTAGGATGACCCCATTGAGAAGGCAAGTCATGTTTTGTGACCTAAATTACCCAGGTGACTTAAGTTTCAAAGGTATGTAATTTTTTTGTTTTTTTGTTTTTGTTCAAACATTAGGCAAGGATACATTGTATTAGGGTTCTTCAGAGAAACACAACCAATAAGACACACACACACACACACACACACACACACACACACACACACACACACACACACACACACACACACACACACACACACACACACACACACACGTTGATTTTAAGAACTGGCTCACATGCTTATGAACTGACAGCTCAGGCAGGAGTTCTGTCCTCTGGTCTTAAATAAGAATTTTGTCTCCAGGAAACTCAGTGTTTGCTCTTAAAGCCTTCAGCTGGCTGGATGAGGCCCATCTATACCATCAAGGACGATGTCTTTTCAATAAAGCCAGCTGATTGCAGATCTTCACATCTGCAAAATACCTTCACAGCAACATCTAGATTAGTATTTGATAAAATAACTGGGTTCTGCATTCTGGCCACGTTGACTTAAAACGGACCACCACATACCTGCATGCTGCCCCTGCACACGTCTACGGGGGCTAAAATAGAGGGCTATTGAACATTTTCTTGAATTACCAGGTTCATACGTGTGATGATGTATGGGTTTTCTTCCTGAAATTGGCATATAGCTTCATAGACATTTCAGGTGGGGATGGCATGTAGATAAGGGCATAGGCTCATTGACCACCTGTGTCATATGGTCTTCAAGGCTGTTCAACTGACTGGCTGCCCCATGTCAACTGATGACTGGGCTCATGCTTCATTCAAATAGCAAAGCAGGACATGTCTCAGGCCTTTGGGGCCTCTTGTAAGTAGTCAGACACAAGGGTGATGTCCTTCTATGCTACAGGTCTGCTAGAATGGGCACACAGATTCCTACGGAACTGGGGTACCCACTGTTCACACGTGTGTGGTATCGCCATTGTCAAGGTTCCACATCCTCTCCTTGGGCTGCACTGCTGGACAGTGGGTGCACATGAAGTAGCAATACCTCTGAAATAGTAGGTTGTCAGCCCAGGGCTGGGCCAGCAGAGCATGGGGCCCCGAGGTTGGGCTGGAGAGCTGGGCCTCAGAGCCACGTGTGGGACGGAGCAGTTGACTCAAGGTGAGACCAGTGGGCTGGCTCCAGGCCAAAAGCAGGACCAGGCTGCACCTGCAGGTTCCCAGTGACAGGGATGGGAGGCCAGGCCTTGTCATGGACAGCACGCTTCCGACCTGCCTGCTGCCGTCCCAAGTGCTAAGGCCTGAGCATCATCACATGAGCATGTGAGCAACCCGGAGGCCCACAGAAGTCATCTTGGCTCCTTTCAAGGCTCTTACTTGCTTGCTGTTCTTTCATGCCAGGCCCTGTTGCCTTGTACTTAAATGGTGACATTTCTGTTCAGGTTCCAGGCAGAATGGGCTAATTAATGTCTGTTAAGACTGAAAACAGAACATTAAATAGAGTATTGTGGAAATAACTGATCAGAGGGTTCTGCAAGCATCTGGTCACATGACAGTGGAGGAACCAGGGCCCTAAAGATGTTACATGGCAACCCTGTGAATGCTGGTTTGAGGCTACAGGAAAAAAAAACAGCAAAAAAACTTGGATTAGCTACTATCTAATGAAAGAAAAAAAAAAAAAGGAGATTTGGCTTCTAAAGGCAATAACATGTGTTGACTCTGTTAGCAGCAGAAGCCAGTTGGGTTCTTCCAGTGCTGTCGGGTGCTGCAGTCCCTCCCGCCTGTTTTCTCCCTGGAGCTGGTGTTTCTTCCCTTCCTGACCCCTGCCTAGTCGCAGATAGAGATGGATTTTGACAGAACCGGGAAGAGTTGTTCTATTTCCATGGCAACGTCAATTCACATTCTGCAGGTGTATGGGCGGCCACTTAGGCCACTGACTAAATGAAGGCTCCTGAAGGTTCTGTGCATTTCGGTGCCTGGCCAAAAATAACTTGGCATGCCACCGTGCCTCCCAGCCGTGTAGAGAGAGGCATTAAACTGACTGGATGCCAACTGTCAGCTCCGTTGCCATCTTCTTGCTAAAGAGGAAGAAACAGAACTGCAAACGTTTGGGGGGAGGGGCGCCCGCGGGGGGCGGCTACATTGTTTCCATGGTCTCAGAAATCGCTGAATGGAACGTGAAATATATTCCAACTTGTTCACCCCAGGGGCACCAGATAATTTGTATTTCAGCAGAAGTATTATAATTACATAGTTTAGAGTTAGAATTAATTAGCATTGGGGGAAGTAGTGATAAAACCGAGTAGTTATTAAAAAATTAATTTTCATAGAAGTCAGTTTGGAGAGTCTTACTTTACTTTTTGAAAGATTTTTTTTTCTTTTTGACACGGAAGGGAGATAAAAGGATATCCCAATTCAGTGATCCCATGATCAACCTAAAATGATAACCATCCTTATCCGTGGGTGTTTGCACTGGATGGTGAAAGTCCAAATCAATGGTACAGATGCCAAGGGCTTTTCAGAATTGATCAAGAATCAGGGTGATGTTTGAAGGTTATATGTGGGGAAAAAATGCTCATGTTCAGAAAAACGACCACATTGCCAAATACATGGGTTCATGTTAACCTTATTGACATTGGACATACCCGAGAATCACTTAATACATTACTCTAGACATGTGGGATACTTTAGTCATTAAATGCGATTTGAAGAATAATTTTTGAAGTCATTAAGCATTTTCTATACGTGTACTGTTGTGAGGCTCTCCTGGGAGCTCCCAGGCACCTGGGAATAAGAAAGACAATCTTTGCCCTCAGGAAGCTTTTACTCTTAGTTTCCTGGAGTGAGGAGTCAGAAAAGACCATTTATAGTTAAGGAGAAGTATCTTTACCTGCGATTGGAGTTTTATGACACTACCATTTATACATTACTAAATTCAAAGGCATTCACAGTTAAATCTTCATTTTCGAAAACTGATCAATGTTTTGTAGTATATAAATGCCTGTCCTTATTCTTAGAAGACAGTGTGGAAGTATTTAGGGGCAAAGGGGCATCAGATATACAGCTTATTTTTAAATTGTGGAACAGCAGCAAGAACAATATTATTATTGCAGATAGAAAAAGAGAAAATGATGGAGAAAAAGTGACAAATTGTTATCAAGTAGCAACGCTCAGTGAAAGCTACGCTGCAGATGAAATGATCACTTTTGTAGATGTTTCTTAGTTTGTATTTTTTCCAAAATTATAAGTTAAAAATTAATGGAGTATATAGCTTTTGATAAAATGATCATTTTCAAAATTTCAGAAACAGCATTAAGAAACCATTGCTGTAGAGATGGTACTCCTTCAAAACATTTGACACATTCAGAAAAGGCTATTTCCCATTTCAGAATATCAATAGAGACATTTCTGTTACATTCAGAGACCTAGGGGAGTGGTATACTTCTATATATGGAAGGTCTAGATTTTAATAAAGTCTGGGAACTCATTCTTTAAGGAAACATAAAAATAAATTCTGCACACCGCCCGCCTCTTCTTAAAAACACTATTGTATGTTCTTTCCCCTCTTCCTTCCCAAACTACACACGTGCCACTGTTCTGGAATGGAGTGATCAGCTGACCCACTCAACATCTGTCCATGTCAATCAGAGCTGTTCTCTTCAGAGGCTCACGGGACAAGAATACCCAGAGTTTGATTAGCTCGTCTATAAGCGTGTATTAGAGATGGTTTAATAACCACTATTACTTAGCAGATATCACACATTTCTATCACATTTACCACTACAGAAGAGAAAACAAAGAATGAGATCAGACTGCTCTCAGGTCCATCTGTGCATGCTGTTACTTTGCGCTATAAAGAAAAAAAGACCTGCTTTCATATTTAAATGAATGTCAATATTTTTTTCATCTTCTTTACACTGTTAGATATTGCCACAGAGCATTAGAATATGCACTGATACAACCTGGGTTGTCTGACTGTTGTTTACTGAAATCTCTACCTGTTTTATGCAACGTCAAGAGGGAAAACCAAGATCCAGAGGTGCTGAGCTTTGTTTTGAGTAAGGAGATAAGCTCTGATTTTCTGATGTGTTAAGTTGCAGACTGGCGCATTTTACTCATCCAGAGTTCTAACTATGAGCTGTGTTTTAAGAGGAATAAGTGTGATACAGTAAAATTAGTAAGACAACCTTGTTCATCTTCCCTGGGGTGTTGAAGCACCGCAGGACGCCTGGCTCGGTGACACCACAGGGTGGGAGGAAAGGTGTTTCTGGAATTGTAAATAGAGCAGGTAGGATGGAGGTGACCCTGGCAGCTCTAAGGTAACCCTGCGGGAACACGGGGTATGGATTACCATATTCATTGGATTGTCTTTGTACTTGTCACGGTTTCTCTTAAATTATCTCAGGAAGTTTTCATTTGTTCAAAGGCGACATTTTTAAGAAAAATGTGTGACTGCTGGTTCGTGCCCAGCTGATGCCTGTCTCTGCTTACACACATGGCCTCGGATTTCCATATGGATTCTGTACAGTCTCTCACCGCCTATTTACCCAGCAGTTTTGAGACCAAAGCCTCAGGAATTTATGAAGTGCCTTTCTGTTGCCTCTTCCAATCTGTGATTCGGTTCCTGGAGAACTGTATGACTGTTTTTGACTGTGCTTATGTTTTCTTCATTATTATATGCATTTTCTGATTTTTAAATCTGACTTCTAAATATGTTATTTTTCTTGTATTATCTCCATTTAGTCGACACCCATACGCCTGTTTTAGTTCTTAAATTTTTGTTTGTTCCCGAGAGGGATTTTCATTCTCTTAACCACTGTCGTTCCTGCACTTGTGTGAACGATGTACCCGTATATCCTGGGCGTGATTTTACTCCTGTCTTGACAGGATGCCCTGACAGCAACCTCTTTTTGTTCAGGGGCAAATTACATCTCAGAGAGGTGAGTGATCTGAGTGAGAAGTTCTAACTGTTTCATTTATTACTGAGTTATAGTCAGTTTACAAGGTTGTGTCAGTTTCTGGTGTACAGCACAATCCTTCTGTCATACATGAATATATATATATATATATAAATATAAATTTTCATTTTCTTTTTCACTGTAAGCTACTACAAGGTATTGAATCTATTTCCCTGTGCTACACAGTATAAACTTGTTTATCTGTTTCATATATACCAGTCAGTATCTGCAAATCTCAAACTCCCAGTTTATCCCTTCCCACCCTCCTCCCTGCTGGCAACCACAAGTCTGTATTCTATGTCTGTGAGTCTGTTTCTATTTTATATGTAAGTTCATTTGGCTTTTTATTTTTTTTTTAAATTTCACATATGAGTGATCTCATATGGTATCTTTCTTCTGCTTTCTGGCTTACTTCACTTAGAATGACATTCTCCAGTAACATCCATGTTGCTGCAAATGGCATTATTTTATCATTTTTATGGATGAGCAGTATTCCATTGTATAAATTGTACCACGACTTCTTTATCTAGTCATCTGTTGATGGAAACATTTAGGTTGTTTCCATGTCTTGGCTATTGTACATAGTGCTGCTATGAACACTGGGGTACAGGTGTCTTTTTGAATTAGAGTTCCCTCTGGATATATGCCCAGGAGTGGGATTGCTGGGTCATATGTTAAGTCTATTCCTAGTCTTTTGAGGAATATCGATACTATTTTCCACAGTGGCTGCACCAAACTGCATTCCCACCAGCAGTGTAGGAGGGTTCCCTTTTCTCCACAGCCTCTCCAGCATTTGTCATTTGTGGACTTTTGAATGATGGCCATTCTGGCTGGTGTGAGGTGATACCTCATTGTAGTTTTGATTTGCATTTCTCTGATAATTAGTGATATTGAGCATTTTTTCATGTGCCTATTGATCATTTGTATGTCTTCCTTGGAGAATTGCTTGTTTAGGTCTTCTGCCCATTTTTGGATTGGGTTGTTTTTTTCTTATCAAGTCATGTGAGCTATTTGTATAGTCTGGAAATCAAGCCCTTACCAGTTTTAATCTTTTGCAAATATTTTGTCCCATTCCATAGGTTGTCATTTGGATGGTTTCCTTTGCTGTGGAAAATCTTGTAAGTTTAATTAGGTCCCATTTGTTTATTTTTGCTTTTATTTCTGTTGCTTGGGTAGACTGCTGTAGGAGAACATTAATGCATGTTCTTTGTTGTGGAGAATAACACCTGTCTGCTCAGAGTGAAATTCCGTAGTATTCATGGTGGGGTGGAGAAAAGAGAAGACAAAAAGACAAGGTGGGCTGAGTAAAGCAGAGGAGGATGCCAGGAAGACAGACAGACAAAAGTGAGAGAGAAAAGAAAGAGGTAGTAAGAAAAAGATAGAAGAGGGGAACATGAGAGCCCCTTTTATGCACCGTTGAGGCTTGCAGTCAGAAGTTTTGGAGCAAATGGGCAAGCACTGAGGCTGCTGGAAGTATCTGTAGTCCCTTCCCTGCTGATCTCAGAGCCTTCCAGGATGTGGTTGTGCTGTTAAAAGATCCAGCAGGGGGCACTGCCCAAGTATGAACAGGGGAGGCTAATGCACTATTACTCCTAAAGCATGTAACTATACGAGGTGGCATGCATTCGCCAAAGATGAACCATACAGTGAGATTTAAAGATGATATGCAAAGGTACAAATTAACAAATTGATGACGATTTTCATTACTGATTAACCAGGTAGTCAGAAGTTGGTGCTTCCTAAGAAATGTCTAATTATAGGAAACCTGAGATCTACTTGCTCTTGGCAATAGATGGACATAGAATAATGCAACTTGAAGAAAGTCTCCCACACGCTGCTCTCTCCCTTCTCCTACAGGCCTTAAAGATCATTAAATGCCTCTGTCTCTGACATTTTGGCTTCAGAACATCGCAAGATGCCCATATTTCCAACAGCTTGAAGTCATAGCTGTAAGGTTTAGAAGGACAGTGATTGTGCTTGTCTACTTGCTGTTGTATCTCCAGCGTGCAGTGGGGTGACTACCCTGAGCAGGTGTTAAATTGATATTTGTTAAATGGTAGAAATGAAGGGGAATAGACTCAGTTGTTTTTGTGAGTGTGAAAGAGCAGGATTCAGTCCAGGTGGAATGGACAAATTAATTTCTTCTCATTTGCGATCGTTGAATCAAGTTTAATTAGAAGGACAACACTGTTAGGTGGATTCTCTTGTCCAGACACACACACACCTTCTTCTTGTAAAACTGTACAACCTGCTTCCCTCTGTCCTCATTCCAGAGAACGCTACTCTGTGTGCAAGTCTTTTCCTTGCAACTCAACTCTAGTACCTTTTAGGTCAGCTGATAATCAGAGTTGTGAGTGGCTTGTTTTGGTGGAAGTACAGGATTCTAATTTTATTCAGTGAAGAATTATAAGATAAAGAGACTCATGGGAATTTCATTAATAATCTGATTCTGGTTTGATCCTTTGCATTTTTTTTGATTGAAAAGCTATTTTCTTTGAAGAAATGGTTAATTTGCTCAACCAGAATCATGTTCTGTCTTGATTATTTTTGTTATTAAGTAACATACATTAAATTTATGGTTTTTTTTTCAGTGGGAGCTCTCACGTGTTACTCTAACCAAGAAATTCATGGAATGACCTTAATTCTTTGCCTTCGATTGTATCTGTATGTGACTATATTTTTAACATCACTTTCTTGAGGGCTCTTAAAAAATTTCTTTTCATTTCTTTATCTGTAAAATGGGCATGGAATTATCTGTTCTCTCTCTCCTTTCTCTAGAGTGGCTGAGAACATGGGAAAGCAATTGCTGAACTGGAAAAGCCCTGTTCCACAAACAGATTAAGCAAATTAATAGAATTTTATTATCCTCCCCAATAAATTTAACTTTTATGATTAACACATATGTGCACAAAACAATTCTGACATATTTTTAAAAGGCAGGAATTTTATGGAATTTTTGAACTATAGCATAAACATGGTAAACTTTTCTCAAATAAAAATTTCTTGCTTTTATTCTAATATGTAGATAAGTACAGTACTGATATGTTGAACAACTCATTATTTTAAAGTAAAGATATATTTTAGTTGTCAAAATATTTATTAGAAGGCAACAACTGCTAATGTCTGACTACGCAACTAGAACATTAGGGATAAAAATACCAGCCCTACTGACATGAATAAATTCTTCTCTAAATGTGATTGTCTTTGATTGAAGCATAACCAATATAGTGTTTATTTCTATGTTAGATTTATCTGTATTTATAAGTGTTTTATAGTGATTGTTTTGTTATTTATCTTGGAATGTTTGGGGGGCAGTTTTGGGATCTTTCGGAAAAAAAAATTTCCAAGCATTTCTTATACAAGTTGCTTTGTCTTCTAGTTTTTTTTTTTTTTGCTTCACAATGCACATATGAAATTTTTAGAGCTTTACGAGTCATTAAGGTATTGTGCTTAGGCCTTATCCTTGCTCTTTAATGTGATGCGATGCAATTCTCACACAGGATTTCCACTGGCCAGCCCCTGTGTTTAAAGTGCCGCTTATTGCGGGGACCACGTCTGTGTCAGGTCTTCCTTGTCAAGCTGAGTCCACTGCATTATTGGCATCTGCCATTGGGGTGAATGTGCTCGGGCCCCCTGGGAAATCAGGGACCGGCCCCTGCCTCTGAGTGAGATGAGCAAAGATCACCCCCTCAATGCCCTCTCAATGAAGAATGGAAAATGCGGTCCCCTCAGGCATCTGCATGCTGGCAGGGTCTGCCAGCGACTTCTCCAGCCTCTAGTGCAAAAGAGAAGCATCTTGGTCAAAGAGCCTTCGCTAATCAGTAGATCACTAGGAAGTGGTGGAGAGGTTTGGCATCATCTCGGGTCTTTGGGGTTCACTATCCACATGGCTTTTACATTCTGCTTACTGTTTTATTTCCTTGGAATCTGTGGCTGCAAATGACTGTGCTTTAGCAAACTGAGAGTCCAGTGAAAGCTTTCCCCTTTCCCGTGTGGCATACGACTCCACTAGAACAACATCAGAGAGGCAGAATTTGGGGGATAGAGGTGGAAACAACTTTTTCAATGAGGGCAAAGTGCAGTTGCAAGAGGAAGCAGTGAGAACTTTGTGTTTTAGACATTGGACAGCTTACCCGTGTTGGGCCCTGGTACTGTTTTTACCATGTTCTTAGTACTCAAGATCCAAACTTTGCTTCAGAAATGCATCATTTGGCCATTATTCTTCCCATCAAAATGTTTTTCTGCATATTTAAATGCCAAACTCTTTAGTTAGCTTATTTCAATTTGATTTAAATTAACCTGTGCTTGGGATCTTTTTACCATTACCAGATTGCATTTAACAATTGAGTTTATTCTAATAATAAAAAATAGACTTTGGGGATATTTCCCCTTCTCCTTTTGAGTTGTAGGTAGCATGTTAATGTCCATTTGAAATGTGGATGAAGTGTAAATCTCAGCATATTCCATTTGATCTATTTCATTATGGATTTATTTCATTTATTTTCCAAAAGTCCCACAAGCAGTCCTTGCTTGGTTTTGCAAGCTGAACGATTTGGTAAATTGTATGGTGAATATCCACAGGTAACAGTCTCCTTCCTGTTGGATGGTGTGATGTGTATCCTGTCACACCCTTCCCTATAACCAGATTAAAGACGATCCGTTGATTTAAAGTTGTTCTACTTTAGCAAACAAAACAAAGCAAAACAAAACATTCAACTCTGCCCATTTTTTCACAACTACATTTAGCAAATACCTGTGGATTTCTGATCCCAAAGGTACAGGGATTGGTGTTTCTGTAAAGCAGCTGTATCAGGAGGCATCAGTTCACAAGTGTGTGGAAGAGGGCAAGAGGCTGAGGGACACAGAGGAAGTTGCCACATAGGTCTGCACAGAGGGCAGATCTAACCACCTCCTGCAAATGCAGCTTATTTAAAAAAGAAAAAAAGGGAAATATACATCAGAAGTGCATGAGTTAACCACTATATCAAGACAGAAAGCACCCTGTATGTAAATATATGACTACTGTTTGTCATCCATGGTTAAACAGAAGAGCTGCCTGTTTTAATGACATAAGAGACTACTTATTCTCTGAAATCAGACCCTGGCATTTAATAATGGTTACTGTTGTTTTAACAAGGAAGGTCTATTTTCAAATCAAAGTGTCACTTCTCTCATAATATGCTTTATATTTGCAGTTAATGTTTTAGTAACAGTAAGGCAAAGTATATTTTTCCTCCTTTGATTACCACCTGATCAACATTTTCCATATTATACTTGGAGTCAATGTTTTACCAACACAATAAGGCAAAAAAGATATGTTTTCTCTTCCTAGAGAACCACCATTTCCTTTGGCCACATCTACAAACTCGACATTTTGGTGAGCACACGAGGTTTTGGGGTGTAGAAAGGGCTCCTAACTCTCCCTAATCTGCTGCTTTCAGTCAGTAATTGATCTTCAAATACCGTGTACCACTCTGTATCCGAATGAAGCCGACTCTGAGCCTCTCAGTTTTCCCACTCCAGCGAGATGGAGCAAATAAATGGTCAAACAGCCTTGGATTCTTTCATCTTTCTTCTATGAAGTCAGTGAGTCAGCAGCTCCCATTGGCATTTTTCATGTCTATCAGGGAAAGCCCGGGGCAGCAGGGGTTCTAGAAAATGGCCTCAAACCTTCAAACTGGGGATCTAATTAGCTGGAATACTCATTCTTTATTGCTTGTCTGAAAACCCGTGTGATAGATGTCGTCACCGTCCCCAGCACACGCTAGCTTGGCTGTTGAGATCAGCAGTGAGGAAGTCTTGACAGTGCTCGTTTGTCTTGGAGATTAACAGAGCTGCTTATAAAATTGGTTGCATATCTTTGAATGCAAGCATGCAGTGCATTCATTACAAAGCTTTCCCAGTAAACCTTTAAGAGTCTCAAAAGAAACACAAGTTAGTTAAGAATGTTATCTTCAATTTACACTTTACAGTGGACGATTTTGTGTCTTTTTTTTTTAATGGTTCTTGGCAGCATTTTAAACATTTTCCAGAATGAAAAAGAGCTATAGTTACTTTGCTCATTTCATAGATAGACACTTGATTAATAGAGTTGCTGGTGGAGTGTTAGAAGTCACAGGTGCTGGTATCAGCACATGCAGAGGGACTGAGTATGGGAGTCGCAGTGGGGTTTTAAGTGAGGAACACTGCGTGTCACGGTCATCATCAACTCCCGGGGAGATCCTTCATGCCGAGCTGAGATCCCCAAAGAGTAGTTTAACTGACATGTTTGGAGCTAAAAGTTTCTGACAGCCACCTCATACCTTAGCACCACCCTGTTCACTCGGTAATGTAAGGGTTCCTGTAAACAGGGGGATATTAGGGGACCCCCCAGTGTTCATCAAACGGAGAAAACTCAGTATAGCATTTGCCATAGAGGTGTTCTCTGGAATGCTACGAGGCAGAGGAAGCAAAAAGCAGTTGTGAAGGATTGAGAAAAGTCCGAGTGATAGAAGTTTTCTTAGAATTTACCAGATGTTTTCGCAGAATGTTATGAATGAATTATAAACAACTCTGGACTTTCCTAGCTTAATTAAACAGTAAATAAACCAGTTAAAAATAACTGGAAGGAAATTTTATCATGTGAGAGTACTTACTTCCACAGACATGGTTCTTTTCTATTTACCTTTGCAGGATAACATGATGCAACATTGTGGTTTTAAAACTGTGCTGATGTTCTGACAATTTCTAGACTCAGCTGCCTGCCCCTAGCAGTTTGGGTCTGGACATACCCTGTGAGTGATGGTGAGCCAAGTCCATTTCCACTGGTTCCTCCAACTCTATCTTGCTGAGGTTGTCTCAGAGCTTTTCTCTTCTGTCAACTAACTATGAAATGCGTAGGCAGGTTATGGGAGACAGTGGTAGCCACGAAACCAAATCATGAACAAGGTCTTACCTTCCTTTCCAGCTGGCAGAAGCCTCAGTCTTACCTTGCTCTTCTGAGTCCTGTGACACCAGAGGACCATATAACTACCCCGGGCATCTCCCGCAGAGGAAAACATGAAAGCTGGTGTGACATACCATTTTCACTAGATTTTTTTTAATAATGGGATTTTTTTCTGACAATAAAAATAATGTACATTTCATTTGGATAGTTTAAAACCTACAGAGAAATACGAGAAGAAAACAAAAAGCACTTATAGTTTCACTGCTTCACCCCAAGGTAATTAATCAGGCCCAATTCCAAGAGGGGAGTCCAAATTCACATAGGACACAGTGTAGAAGGCGGCCCCTGAACTTGAGCGGCGCGGGGGTCTGAACCTCCACTATCACTTGATGGTATGTGACGTTCGAGTCTTTTCCAGAACCTCTCTGGTTTTTCTTTTGCTTTACAAAATTGGCATCAAGCCAAACTGCCAGTTTAAAGCTTGCTTTGTCTTGTATACCATCATGTCATGCCTGCTGACCAAAGCATTTCACGTCAAGAATTCTGTTCACCTGGGGAAGGGCTGAGACAGGAAAAGTGCTGGAACTTGGAGAAGAAAAAAAGGAAGAATGAAGGCAGGGCTGGAGGCCTCATGTCCAGCTCAGTCCTCACAGCCACGACCACGGTTGTGACCCGAGTCCTGGGTTCCACTGGCCTGGGAGTCAGCCTCCGTCCCCAGTACAGACTTGGTACTGGACGATGAGCAAAGTCTCTTTCACGTCCCCTTCCCTCCTTCCTCCTCCTCTCCTCTCATCTCTCTGCTCCTTTCCTTTTGTCTTCACTTTCTTTCCCTCACTATTCCAGTCCTGGGACACGAGCTTATGAAGCTGACCAAGTGGACAGTGAGGGAGCGAAGTCTGTGTCCTGTGGGTTGGCTCTACCAGACATGTTTAAATGCTGCTAATGAGAAACTTTGGAGCTGTTACAAAATAAGCGAATAGCACCTTTCCTTTGAAAGCTTGGAAGAGAATTCCTCCTAGTCAGTGAACTAGAGACAGCGATAAACTACCGTAGTAATCAAGGATAACCAATGCACGATAGCAAGAGATCAGTGTGCAATTCTGGGCTGAATTTTAAGTTACACAGTGAAGATGTTATCCAGCTTTTACAAAGCAAACAAACAAACAATAGCAAAAAATAGGCAGAACTAGATCTCCATCTTGGTGAGCTGAAAAATCCAAAGGAAATAGAATCCTGATTAAACCATTCAATTAAAGAGATTGATCATCAGTGACTTAAAGATTGTATTAGACCTTAAAGACCTTCAGTGTATTTTAATTTCAGTGATTTCTTATAGCTACCTGGAGAAGGTAACAGACTGAAAAAGTGATCTTGTGGGTAATTTGTATCTGACAGCTCCTTGAGAGCATTGGCACCTGCTCACTGGCTTATTCTTGCTACAGCAGGAGAAACACACCTCATGCACGCATGTTAACGAGGTCTCTGATGATATCAGAAAGTGTGTGACAAAAGTAATGGAAGTTGATTTTTCAAAAATATTTTTCCACTCTGGTCAGATGCATTAATTAGTAAGGGGGGGGGAATTGCAGGCTTATGTTAATACTAATTTTTTTCTTAGTCTCAGTGTATCAGGCAGTAAATGGACACATGATGATGTAAAAATCCCAGATGCAGGGGGATCCTCTCAACTCAGGGAACAGCAGAGCGCTCTTTGAATTCAGCTCGGCAAACTCATCAGCAGTGTGGCCTTTGGCAAATCACTCTCCAGACCGTAGTTTCCTCATCTACGAAACTAACCTAATAAATCCTCTTACTGCAGAATTTTGTAGGTAAATAAGAATTAATTAAGTAAGAATTAGCTCACCATCACTCACTCATAATTATATGCCAGTGCTTTTGTGGCTGATGCTTCGCTACAGGAAGTCCGCAGCTTCACTGTCTGGAATCAGGGGCTTTTACCCTGTTGCATGTTGCAAAGCTCTTTGGCAATCTGATGAAATCTGCAGACCCTTCCTCAGGTCAGCACTTCTAGACGTGTAAACAAAATGCGTAGTGTTACGGACGGAGTCATTTATCAGGTGTTTACTAGTGTCTGTGGTAGACAGAGTAATGGCTCCCAAAGGTGTTCCTGTCCTAATCCCCAGAACCTGTGACTATTTTATGTGACCTGGCAAGAGGGAATTAAGGTTGCTAATCAGACGTTTCTGACATAAGGAGATTGTCCTGGGTATCTGTGAATACTGCAGTTTTGTTGAATCAAAGAATCACTTTTACTGTGAGTGATGGTCAATGTTGAACCTTTGTTAATTTAGATACTCCAGTGTGACGTTAAAATGTATTTTTAAGAGACAATTTTTCAAAGTCTCATTTCCTAGAGCCACAGAAACATAACTGAGTTGACATCTAATTGGTATAAGTAACTGCTTTGAAATTACAACTCTTATTTCTTGGTGGCATGTTTATTGTGAGGGAAAATGTGCTAATTGTATTCAGAAGTAGAACTAGCATTTTTCAAATTCTGCTTGTTGTAAACCTCTAGTTTCAATAAAAGGAGAAACATTTCAGGAAGGATTCAAAAGTAGCCATTGCTAAATAGCCCTCATTACTCCAGTGCTGGAAGACTGGCCATAGGGAGGAGTTCAGGGTCATTTGCACACATGAAGATGAGCAAAAGCCAACACAGCACTGAAGCCAGAACACAGAACACTGTCTCCAAGTACTTCTTCCAGACCAGGTCTTGAGTCTTCAGTGATAGGGAATGACCTGACTTCTTCAATAAAAATGCAGGAATACACAGTCCATGAGAATAAATCCAAGTCTTGATTCCGAAAATAAAAGATGAGTCAGATCAAGAGTGACTGAGACTTTTCCATCTCTTGCTTATCACATCACAAATATTTAGGATCCCAAAAAAGCCTTCTTTGGAATGCAGTGCCAGCAAATGGATTTCTCCTCTCTTATGGGCAACTAGCTCAAACCTCCATTGCTTATTTTTCCTGCATATCTTAACCTGAGACTAGCCAAAGCTCTGCAAAGATAGACTCTTTAGGATTCCACAGGTCAGATATCAAGTTGAAAGTCTTAGACTGTGCAGTTGCAGTGAATTTTGAGGATGAGGTAAATTGTAAATTTTGAATTTAAGGAGACCTTCATGATAGGCTAGAGAGAGACCTTGAACCTGGCTACCATTTTTCAGAATCACTTGTTTCACTGAGTCTGGGCCAAATGGACCTGACTTATGGTAGGGTTGAATTATGTCCCCTCACCAGTTCACATGTTGAAGTCCTAACCCCCAGGACCTCAGAATGTGAACTTATTTGGAAATAGGATCATTGCAGATGTCATTAGTTACATTAAAGTGAGGCCATACTGGGGTAGGGTAGGACCCTAATCCAGAATGACTGGTGTCCTTATAAAATGGGGACATTTGGGTTCAGGCGCACACACACACACACGCACACACACACACACACACACACACCTGTCAAGACTGGAGTTATGCTGCCACAAGCCAAGGAACTAGCAGACCCCGGAGAGAGGCCTAGAACAACACAGCCTTCCCTAGAGACTTCCGAGGGAGCACAGCCCTCCTGACATCTTGACCTCTGACTTCTAGCCTCCAGAACTGCTGCTGAAGCCACTCTGTTTGCAGCACTACACTGTTCCGGCATTCCTAGCACTAACTTCACTCCTTTAACGTGCTGCAGACCAGTTCCACCCACAAGTACTCAGGCAGTTCCGACACTAGGCATATCATCCTATAAAAAGCAGGAGAGGCATGGCGTCTGGTGCAGTAGCAAATTCTAACATCTGTATTAGTCATTTTGCTTGTCTAGATCTCAAGTTTTTTCAGCTGCTAATTGAGGAGGTTTAGCTTTTCTGAAATCTTTCCAGTTGCCTGCCCCTAAGGGCAATGTAACATAAAACCCCAGAGGGTTTGGGATTTGCCCAAAGCACCCTGATATTAGCTGAAACCATCTGTGAAAGTTGTATTAAGTCTTGAAAATTCATGTGGATTTTTATTCTTTGTCACATTATATGTGTTTGGTTTAATAATAAATAATATTTGGAATTACTTATTATTACATGACAATGAAGCTTTGGTATTATGGACTGTGCTTATACCCTGGATTCATATCCTGTCACCCAATTACCAGGACCTCTGTTTGGGAACTGTGGGGCTGCATTGCCTCTGGTCCCTTCCAGCTCTAAAATCTTGGGCTCCAAGGGCTGTGTCATCCATATATGGGTGACATCAAAGACCAGATTGTGTCTCTGTGCATGAGTGCCCAAGATGACTGTCTTTGAGGATGCCAAAATGCCCACTTCCAGAATAAGTTAATATAAATTAAAATACTACTTGTAGAAATATTTCACTGGGTTGTGAGAAAAATATGTCTACGTGGTATATGCAGGGGGCCAGCTCCCTACTAAGGCACTTTGATCATGAACAGTTGCTTAAGGGATCCTTTTATTGTAAGTGTAAGAACTGCTGACAATCAGGAAAAATGCCTGATGTTAGATTCTGTAATCATATACCACTGCCTTCTCTGCTGAAGTAACCTGTGGCCAAGTCACTTACAAGCAGAGTCTACTGCCCAGCCTCATGCCTGCTGTGAGGGAAGAGCTCCCATAGGGCTGCACATAGCCATTGGCCCTGCTTATCACTTGGCAGTTGGCCTCTCAACCTGGCAAGTTTCCTACTCTGTAAAACTGGGGAAAGAATCCATCATGGATCTACTGTACAGATGAAATAAGACAATACATCTCAAATATGTTTTATAAATTCAAATACACTGTATGGATGTCAGGAATTATTATTTGGTGCATTTCTAAATAAAACCTATAGGTGTAGCTCAGTGGTGGAGCATGTGTTTAGCATGCACAGGGTCCTGGGTTCAACTCCCAGTACCTCTATTAAAAAAATAAATAAATAAACCTAATTGCCTCCCTCCCCCAAAAAACAAAGAAAGAAAGAAAAATTTACACAAAACCAAAAGACGTTGATGGGGCTACCAATGTGGCTGATACGCCTTGTGTTGAGGAAGAGTTCACTCTGTGGTGAACTTAAGCTAGGAGGATAAGACATGGAGAAGCAGATTCTCAAGGCTTCAATTCATGGAAACATTTTCAGGGAAAATAAGAGTAACTTGATGATAAGACTGAAGCTGTTTAGTGGCCTGTAGGTAGAGGGTCAACAGCTGTTAAATACACTTTTCAATACAGTGGGGTATGACCAGTCATCTCCCAAAGTATGCAGTGAGTCCGTATTGTTGAAGAACCAGCAAGACCATCAACATAACTCCACAGGGTGATGCAGTATATTAAAGGGTAAAATCAAGTGAACAACAGAAGAATGGGTGGATTGGCTACTGGTCAATATGGTTAGATACTAGACTTTGATGTTGATAGCATCCTACTCCAATCCAATTTGAATTTAGCAACTATGAAAAAAGAAAGGAAAGATCTAGTCTCTTGATCACGTGGAGGTGACCTTAATTAATGGTCACCTGCAAAGCCCGCTGGTGAATACGGTATGCATATCTTTAGAATAAACACGTGGTGTGATGTCCCAGTAGAGTTGGGGCTTTATGCCAATATGTTGGATGCCCCGTGTGCAGGGGACTGCTGTAGACATTAGCTATATAGTAGTAGACAAAAACAAAACACAGATATCCCCGTTCTGATGGAGCTCTCATTCCAAAGTAGGGAGATAGATAAATAATCATGTATTAGTAGCTGATGATCAATGCCCACAAGTAAAGGAAAGCAAGGTACAGGGTCAGGGAGTGATGGACAGGGCACCATTTTAAAGGAACTGGTCAGGTAAGACTATAAAAATGAGGGAGTGAGGGTATGGAGCCGATGGAAAGGAGGGGGAGTCTAGGGAGAAGGAGGAGCAGGTGCGGGAACCCGGCTGCCATGGTTGTGCGCCTGGAAATGCAGGACTTCAGAGGAGGTCAGTGTCACTGAAGGTGAGAAGGTAGGAAGAAGAGAAGAGAAGAGAAGAGAAGAGAAGAGAAGAGAAGAGAAGAGAAGAGAGGAGAGGAGAGGAGAGGAGAGGAGAGAAGAGAAGAGAAGAGAAGAGAAGAGAAGAGAAGAGAAGAGAAGAGAAGAGAAGAGAAGAGAAGAGAAGGGAAGGGAAGGGAAGAGACGAGACCTGAGTGTTGGAGAGCAGGTCATGAAGAGTCCCTTGAGGACTCCGGGCTTTATTCTAGCGAGATGGGAATCATTTAAGGAGCTGCAGAAGGCAGAAGTGGGAGGGGGAGGCAGACATAATTATCTCTGCTCTTACCTTGTATCTGCCCCTCTGTCTCCGCCCAGCCCTGGCCACGGGGCCCTTCTTCTCTCTCAGGGCTGGTGAGCTGAGGAACTGTGTTGGCTTCCTGAAAGCAGAATTTCCAGAATGTTCATGCTTTAATCCATCCCGAAGATTACTTTTCCGTCATTCCACCCCTGCCCTGGAATCCTTTGGGGCTGTGGAACCTCAAAGGTACTTGCTTGCTCTTCTGTTGATTTCTATAGATTCATAGGTTTCTTATCTTTAGAAGTATTCTGAAGATTCTTAAATGAGAACTCATCTTTAAAATTCACATTTCCTATTTGCACACAGAAGACACGTAACAAAACTTCATTGCCTTGCAACAGAATAGTAAGCTTAATGCTCTTTTAAAAATGTATTCTCATGAAAAAAGAGGCAATTCACAGATGACCTCAGTGAGAATAAAATCAGTATATTCTCAGTGGAGACAGTTTTTATATATCACAATGAATAAAAATAGAGAGTGTAATTTTTAAAAAGGGAGGACTCAAGAATTAAGTTGGAAAGGAAAGCAGAAATATGCAACTCACAGGATTAATACTAAATATAGCAACGTACTTATAGAAACTCATTGTTTGCCCTTGTCTTCTGAGACAGAAGTAATAATTTTATACAAAGAGAAAGGGTTGTCAGATTAAATTAGGACACTCAGTAACAATAAATAATGTTAGCATATTGATATCCCAAATATTGCATGGGGCATACTTACACTAAAAATTACCCATTGCTTATCAGAAATTCAGATTTAACTGGTATCCGGTATTTTTGTTAACTAAATCTGCCAAACCTACAAAGAAGAGACTACTGACCATCATCTCTAGGCTATGAGAAGGGAGTGGTTTTTGCCGTAGCAGAGGGAGAGTGTGTTGAGTATCCCTGCATCCACCATCCTCTTTGACCTTGCCTTGTTTGTAAAGAGTGGCCTTGGCTGCATGCCTTCCACGTGCTTCTCCAGGTCCACTCTCTCACCTGTCTCTGCCCTGCTCTGGGCCCCTGGAGGCTGGACACATCAATGGGCTCCATGGTTACCTGGCTTCCCATTGGATTCAGCTCCTGGGAGGCACCAGCAGGAGACCTGAGAGCAGGAGAAGAGCTTGGTTGGGGTGTTTATTTTGTTTCACTGGCTCCTTCCTTGCCAGGTTGTGGATCCTGTCAGGCTCCCGTTAACCCTTTGGTCCTCGAGGAGATAACAGCTTTGAGCTGCTCTCGGCCCTGGACCCTAACTGCCTTTGTTCATCATCCCTTTTTAGATTCTTCTCAGAGTACTGGGCTGGAGGGCCCATCTCTCCCCTGCTGGACCCTCGTACAGCGAGGTGTGTGATAGATATCCGGTATCGATGGTGTGATCTGTGACCAGGACAGCATGAGTTAGAAAGAAGAAAAGGCTGGAAGAGAAAACGACAGAGCTGGCGTTCTGGCTGTGCCCTTCGGATAGCGAGGTCTTGACGGGCACATGATTGCCCATGTGAAGTGGACATCTAGTCCTGAAAGATTCCTGGAAGGATGAATGGAAGTGGGAGTCTTCATCAGCCAGAAAAAATTTAGAAAATAACCTCTATGTAAATAAAAACTGTATCACTCAAATGAATGCCTGTGTCCCCCATAAAACAAGACCATAAAGCCTATGTTTATAGAAGGTATGCATTTAAGGAGATCTCTTCAGAAAATTTAGAAATCAGAATATTTAGTAAGTGAAGGAGAAAAACTGAGTTGTCTTGTGACACGCCTTCCTGCTGTCTCCGCCCCCCTGCTCCTCCCTCCCAGCGCTGTTGGGGGTTTCTTCTCAAAGAACGGTGCTCAGCCCTTCACCTCCAGCCCAGAAACTTGGACGACTCCTTTCTGTGCATCTAGTAGGTTTTCAAGAAGTACTTGCTAAATTTAACTGCATTTCTGCTCCTTTGACCCAGTTGTCTTAGATGTGATTGGGAGAGAAGTGACAGCAGAATAAGTTAAAATCCCTAATTATTTCTCTAAACTCTCGCAAAGATTTGGCAGACGTGTTGACCGTGGCCTGTCCCACACAGTAAAGAAGACAAACACCTTGCCAGTGGGTGGATTCTTAATTAAGACCTGGGATCTTTCACTTAAAGTTGGCCCAGGTTGAAAGGTTCCAGCTGCCATCATACAGTATGCTTTGGAGATCCAGGTTTTTTGTTTCTTTTAATTTGAATATTAGAGCAAGGTGGTAGAAGGCAGGAGAGAAATGAGTGAAGAGATTGGCTGTTCTTGTCAAAACTCTTCAACCTTGATAAACGCTGTGGCTGGAATCACTTGTGTGTTAGCTCTCCATGTCTTTCATGTTGTGTTTTACATCATTGTACTAAGACCACACAGACAGATAGAATCGTTTGTTCTCAGTCCTTTATAGTTTGTAAGTATTCATATGCTTATCTCAATGTAGTCTGTTTTCTAGCTTAGGTAAATTTAGGTGATTTTACTTAATACTGAGTTAATAATCTGTTTTATTCCCAGATAATTTTTCCAGGAGTTGTTACCCGACCTCTGTGATGTGTGTAAAGCTCCAGCTCTCTTACTTACTCAGGAGCGGCTGCAAATCATGTCGCTATAATGAGGAACTCTCTCGTGTTCTACTTGCTCTCCCCTGGTGGATGGCTTCAGGAATTCCCTGCATTCTAGAATTCTATTTGAGAATTAACAGTAGTATTTATTCCCATTTTAATATTTGCTACCTTTCTCATATATTGGTGATGGATACATACATAAAATACTATATATTATATGTATGTATAATCTTAAGGTGTAATTCTTGTAGATCTGCTTACAAATTCTGAACAATGGTAGATACTTGTTTATTGATAATCTCACTGACTTATCTATCGTTTTTTCTTCCACTCTTACAGAAAATGTGTCCAAAACACCCTTATGTAAAAGAAAGAGAAGGCAAGACCCCCTGTCTTTGGACCCCCTATCCTGGGCCAGTCATTATGTTCGGTTCTTTAGATACATTACTCTGTTTAGTCTTCCCAGCAGTCTTGTAGAGCAGGTGGTGTTATCCCCAATTTCTGGTGAACAAACTAAGGCTCCCTAAAGTAGAGTAAGCTTTCCAAGGGCACTGAGCGAGGGACGCTAGTGTCAGAACATGCATATGAAAATGGCAGTAGTGAGCCTTGTGATGATGATAGCTGACTGTCCCTGAATACCCGCTGTGAAGCAGGCACTGTGTTGAGCATTTAGGCTAGTGATAATAAGTAAATGTAATTATCAATCCTATTTTACAAATGAAGAGACTGAGACTAAGCAAGGTTAAGTCCCAGGTCGAATTTAAGCCCAGATCTATTGACAGAGCCCACGTCTTTACCCTAGATTTTGTGGCCTTTGTGGTGTTCAACTTTTATGAGTATATTGGGAGAACCATCAAGGATATACTCCTTTGGAAATCTAATACTTCACATTTCACGACTGCAATGGTTTGAAAATTCATGGCCCTTTGACAGACCATGTTAGCCTTTCCCAATGTTAGCTGGAAATGCAAGTTAGAAATAAGCTTCTCTTTGATGACACAAAGCTGTGCCAAGGCAAATGTATATACCTGATTTTTATGGAACGCAAATATCCTAATTATCTTTAAATCTGAATTCCTTGGAACAGGAGTGCAATGTTGAATTTTTGTTGAGAGGAAAGTGACATATATAGTAAATGCTAATTGTAGAAAATTTGAAAGCGTGTTCTGAATCATTTATATTTATTCAGTCAAGGAGAATAAATTGGTTAAATGCTTGCTGGAGAATGACCAGTTGAAAGTATACCATTGAAACGATTTCTGGTGCGCTTCCATGTCAAGGGGATGATTGCCTTCTAATGAAAACATTTACTCTTACCTTCCGGCCGTGGGATGCTACAGTCTAGGCTTCGCTGTTGTGGCTCTCTCGTTTATGCTTCTGTGATGTCTTTCTGTGGGTTCCTGCTTAATCTCTATTAAGCCATGTGAAACCAATGGACGTGGGAGCCCTGTCCTGTGCCTGTCTGAGGGTCCTACCCTGTGCAGGTGGTGAAGGGGGCCCTTTCTGGTCTCCTATGGCAGGGCGAGAAGGAAAGATACATCTTGCTGCTAAAAGACACATAATCAGAGGTAAGGGATCAGAACAGGTGGAAGTCATCTGCTCTGGGGGCGGGTGGAAAGTGAGCCTTGTGCTCAACTATTTCCTTTCTCTTCTTTTTATGTACTTGGCCTTCAGTGACCTACATTACAATTCAAGGAAACACAAATCCAAAGTGAACCAATTTCTTAATTTCAGTGGAGCTTATCTTCATCATGTATAATATATACCTAATAATACAGGCACCATAAAGTAGAATTTACTAAAACTCTGAAGCTCTGGAATGACATTCCCCTAAAATAATGAAAGAACTTGATTTATTCAAGAGATATTTATTGAGTGCCTATGATACTCGTCACTGTTCTAGGTGTCTGGGATACTTCAGTGAACAAAACTGACAAAAATCTCCCTTAATGGGACTTCTGTTGTGGGGAGGGGTATTAAACACCATTCACATGGTGGGGAGGGTAGAGGTCAGTGGTAGAACACATGCTTAGCATGCACAAGGTCCTAGCTTCGGTGCCTAGTACCTCCATTAAAAAATTAATAAACCCAATTACCCCCCCCCAAATCTACTTAAACATCATTAATATACTAATCATGTCATATATTAGATGGTGATAAGCACTGTGGGTGAAAGAAACCTGGAAACAGGGAAAGAATAATGGTGTGTCAGGCAGCAGGTCTAAATAGGGGCTGGTGGTTGAAATGGGCCTCGCTGAGAAGGTGGCATTTGAGGAGACACACAAGGAAAGAGGTGGCTGGTGAGATGTATTTGGGGCAAGAGCTTTCCCAGCAGAGAGAAAAGCAGAGGTCTTAGGGCGAGGGCCTGACTGGAGTGTTGATGAATGAGGTGGGGAGTGGAGCTGCAGGCTTCTCAGAGAGGAAACGGGGAGCCCAGGGCAGTGCTCCCCGTAGGATCTCTGTGGTGTGCGGAGACACTGCAGGAATTTCAGCAGAGGATCTGACTTCTGTTTTAGAAACTTCAGTGGCTACTGAGTTGAGAAAAGACAAGTTGAGGGGCGCGAATGGTGTCTCAAGACTAGAAAGAGGGAGACCCATGTGCAGGCTTTTGCAGGAGTCACAGCAGTAAATGACCGTGTGACAGTGGGTGACAGCAGTGGAGGTAGGTGGAAGGGATCCAGATCTGGATCTGTTTTGCAGGTAGAGTGAACAGAACTTGTTGGTGACCTGGATGTGAGATATGAACAAAAGAAAGCAATTAACAGTAACTCCCTGATGTTTTACATCACTAACTATCAAAATGCAAAATAGATTTTTCACTAGAGGATATTTATTCTTGTAAAGAAAATTACATTCAAAATGTACACAATCCCAAGAGGATGGCAAAGAGTATGGAGCCCAGAGGACAATAAAGAAAGGAAATTAACATCGGAACCACAAGCTACCACCGGGTGTACCAGGTACCACTGGCAGTAGTTCATTCACTCCATACAACCTCCCTGTGATGTCCAGGTGGGAGGATTACTTGTGGTTTGGATTCGAAGATTCCAGGCAGAGCTCTCCAGATCCTTTCTCAGGAATTAGGTGGAGGTAACGCTAGGGCAGTCAGAGGGAGGAGGGGTCCCAGCACATCCCTGCCCCCCCCCTTCCTCCCCTTCTCTCACCTCCACCTGGCACTTCTGACCAGGGAGGAGAGCCTATGATGATGGGACTCAAAGTAGGAAAGGACTAAGCATTAAGATTGATGTAACGCTGCTCCACTGTATGAACGTGGTAAGTGGAAAATAAAAATGTCCAGACTCCAGTCGCAGATTCAGTTTTTAAAAAACGAGCTACATTTATCATGAACAGTACTCTTCTCAGCAAATCAGACAAGGTTCACATTGTGTCCTGGCTAAAACAATGTATCTTTCATCTTTATTTCCATTTCCAAAATTTAGGAAATGGAAGGTTTCTTTTTTTCCTTCATGCATATTTTATAGCATTACTTTTTAAAAAAGGACATAGTGGCCCATGGTTTCTGACTATCAGTTACACACGAGTCTAGCATAGTGTGGTAAATCTCATATAGTATTCTTTACACATAGCTGGTGAATCCCCGTGAACTTTGTTTCAAATCTCTGTGCACTCTCCTGAAAGGGTCTTTTTTTGCCTTTTGCTGGGGGAATATCTAGAATTTAAATTATGTCTGCTGAGGATGATTCTGGAAATGAAACTGAGGGAAAATAAATCATTTTATAAATCTTGGGATGAGCGTAGGAGTTAGAGCAGAGAATAGTACAATTAAGGTTTTCCTTTCCACTCTTCAGGGTACAATCAGGATGATTCTGTCTCCCTCCCAAGTTAGAGGTTTCCAGCTGTCATCCTTGAAGGACTCTCTCTTCAGAATGGCATCCTGAGTAGGATAACTGAGGTTTACTCCCTTCTCTTTGGGGTGGGTGGCTTTCTCGAACTCTTCCTGATGTGCGTGTGTTATTCAGTGTCCATGAAGCCAGAAAAGGATAAGAAGCTTATTCCTCCCCCTCAAATGCAGAGCTGAGTCAGACTTCAGAGCTGAAGCTTCTCTTTATCCCAACTGTCAGACAATCTGATGCTGAAAGAGAACCCTGGACATGACTGAGTCTTCCAGTGGAAGTTAATGGAGACCAAAGACAATCCTCCTGTGTCCCCAGCATGGGGAGGAGCTGTGACCTCCACCGAGATGTCTCAGACCCTTTGGCTCCGTTTCAGCTGCCTTACCCCTCCGTGTGGAAACAGGAGGGCTGGCGGGAGGGAGGGCTTTGCTGTGGGTGCTGGGACTCACAGTGCGTTTGTGTGTGTCTACTACAGCCCACCAGCCACTGCTGCCATTCTAGGTGCGGAGGATGGAGAGGCGAATGCCCTTATGGAGTGCTGGAGCATCAACAGAAAGGTTTTGATTAATCAAGAGCCTTAATTCAAAGTCTGGTTCCTGGACCAGCAGCCTCAACATCACCTGGGGGCTTGTTAGAAAAGGTGGAAACCTCTGCCCCACCCCAGACTTCCTGAATCAGTCTGTTTAACGAAGTGCCCAGGGGGTGCAAATGGAATGTGTATTAGGGTTTAAGAAGCACTGGTCCAGACTGCCCACCAACTAGAACTCATGAATTTGACTATGGTTTACTGGCAGTAGCCTCTCCGCTCACTCCAACTCTGCTGCCTCTCCCATGCTCCTTATCTCAGGGAACAGCAAACCATCCACTAGTCCCAGGGCCAAACACCTGGCCAGCTTTCTGGAAGCCCCTCATGGCAGCTCTGCCGTTTCTCTCTAGAAGCGACCTGTCTTCACTCCACCATCCTGCTTCTCTCTCTCAGATCTCCAGCCTTCTCATGGCTTCTTTGCCTTCACCCTGGCTCCCTTCCAGTGGATTCCCTACCCCACAGTCATGCTGATTTTGCTAAAATTCCAATCTGTTCATGTTACCTCCCTGCTGAAAAGGCTGGAGCGGCTCCCCATGGATCTCGGGGTAAGTCCACTCTGCTTGGTGTGGCGTCCCTGTCGCGAGGCATGCGGTTCCAGTTGGCCCCTCCAGCGACTCCCAAGTCGATTTGAGAAAGGACAGCAGTGGGCTTTACCTGGTGAAGTCTTAACAGCTGCTGATATGCATACCCCTATCTGTAAACAGAGAGAGATGGAGAGAGGGAAGGAAGGAGGAGAAGGAGTGAGCGGAGGAAAGAGACCTCCTCCTTCTGCAGATTGTTCAGCTGGCTCATCGGAAGTTCAGAACCAGGAACTAGATGAAAGACCCATGAAGGCTGAATTTGAAAGGACTGAGCCTTTGAGCTAAGGGTCCTCCACTTCAGGCTCAGGAGAGCTCATCACGGTCTTATACTCTTCTTTTGGTGTGTCTCTTACCTCAAAACTGATGCTCCCAGCCTCCTAGAAACAGAAAGCAGGATGAGCCGGTGGCTGAAGCCAGCACTGATGCCTCCACACCAGGGGGCCAGGTCAGGCACTGAGGATGGAGAGAAATCCTATAAAGAGCCAAGCAGGAGCTCAGAGGAGCCCACAGGGTGCAGCTGCCCCACAGACACCCCCCTGATGTGAGCTTACTTCCAGCACTGTTTGATGTCTGGTGTGGATCACAGGATGCAGGCTGATGCCCTTCGGGGGACGCGGGAAACCGGAAAGGAAGTGCTGCCCGGCCCCCCGGAATATCGGTTTACTCCACGGAAATTCGAAGTGTTAGTTTCAATGGTAAAATGCTGCTGTAACGTGAGCTAGGATACAAGATCTGTGTGCGTTTCAAGGCGAAAAGACGAAGTTTAAAATAATCTTGCACAGTTGTGGGCCCCTTCACACTATGATCCTGGACCCCAGAAAAAAGCCAGGTAAGCATGGCAGGCTTATGTCAGTAGTGTTCTGGGGAATTTGTGTGTCGCGCTTGGTGTCACACCAGACAGAGGAGGGACAAGGGCTGTTAGGAGTTGACACACCCAGCAGGAAGCCGGAGCAAAGAGCAACAGGTTGGATTATAGGATTTCTTTTTTTGTAGGAAGTAAAATCATAATTCTCACGCAAACACAAAGTGAACCGAAGTCAAAGACTTTATGTAACTCGTTTATTAATGAGGGAACGATGGGTGAGATGTTACAGCTGATTCAGCTGAGCGTTTCACTTACTGGGGCGGTTGTATTGTCTGCTGTGCAGAATCTGTTTGCATCACTGTGAGCAGGAGTCCTTTGCATTGTTATAGGCAGGAAGTGTTTGCATTGCTCTGTGTTTTCTGTCAGTTAACTTCTGTCTGCGGAGTTGTAAAAAGCCTAGTGAAGGACAAGCAAAAGTCAAGACAGCCCGGGTGGTGGGCTAAATAAGCACGCACAATGCCCACTTAACCACTTTTTGCCCATTTCAATCTTTTGAAATTTTTCCTGACATCATACTTAAAATGGTGAAATATTGGACTTAACCACAAATCGTAATCTTCGCAGTCTTTAGATTTGGACTTTGTTTGCGGGTGGGGAGACGTCTGGAGGTTAGAAGGGCTTGGGTGGAGTTGGGACATCCTTGAAAGCAAGAACTGCACCTAGTTTTTCATTCAGCAGGACCCCACTACTCCATGGAATGAATAATTCATAAATATTGGCCAATAGTGGAAATATGGAGGCTAAAATAGCTAAATTCCAAAAGTGTTTAAAGTGCTCACTTGGTGCCTTGGTAGGAAATGAAGTGATTAACTATCCGATGTTTAAACTTCCATTTGATTTTGAAAGAGGCACAATCATGGAACTCTTCTCCACAGAAAGTTTTACCAATTCCCAAGAGGTATCTATGTACTGCGCCGCCCAGGCATGTTTCCACTCTGCTGTTAACATGATCAGGAAACCAGGGACATACTCTCCTGCCCGACCCAGAGATGCGACTCTTTAAATGGAAAATAGCCATCTAGGTTTCTTCATGGACATTCATAGTTATTAAATGAATTATATAAAACATGCCTGATTAACAGCTTAAACAGATTTATTGTATATGTTTAATTATAATTTGCCTCTATTCTATAGGAAAACAGCAGATATTATTAAAGAGAAATTTTTCATAGTTATTTAACTGAAGATACCATGCTGTGTCATTCCATGCAATAAAATTGCCAAGAAAAATTCCCATCACAGTTCTTGTCAAAGTGTTTAGCCCAATGGCATTAAAACCAAGCCGACTTAATCCTTAAATCAATTCATTTCGCGTCTAGCTTGATTTTCTCTTCAAATAAAAAAAACCTATAATGATGTTTTAAATGATTAAAACCATATTTATCCATAACAGGATCTCAATAAATGTTTACTCTTTCCTCCTTACTTTGCAAATAGAATCAAAATTAAATCCAAATAAAATCTCAGACTGGTGAAATGCTTTTGAAAAATTTTAAATAGATATTTGCTATTGTCTAAGTAACACAAAATCAGTAGAAATCTGTGCTTTGGGTGCATATAATATGTACACGCATGTTTGCTTTCCCACAAACTGCATTTCATTGTACGTTTCTAATCTTCTAGAAATTAAGAAGAATCATTTGTGCTTTTTTAAAATGAGTCACGACTAATTCGTTGTTAAATTTTATGAGCGGTCTTTCACTGACACAGTCGATCAGTATATGAAAAGCGAGTCAGATGTATTTCTGAAAGTAATTACATGGGTGGTGCAGGCACTCTACCTTAATTGCATTTGCACAGTTAGGCAGGCAGTGTATCATGAGGCTCCCTGATAGCATTCTGCGTGTTATCACCTTATTTCAAGCACAGTCTGTTGGAAATAAGCCACTCTGGGTCTCCCCTCTCCTGTATTTCACACCTAGGAGGGTGAAGAGGCAGAGTGCTGAGAGTTGTAAGTTGTTTTGCTGAAATTCTCTAGGAAAAAACACAGGGGCCTCACATATAATATAAACAAAGGGAATCAAAAATTGCAGAATCCAAGCATTTATTGCCCTCCCCTGTCAGGGCCCAGCCTCTGGGAATGTAGGTTACCTTTTGCTCTATTTCTTTCTGAAATAGGTCTAGAAAATGGGAAAAGTCATGATTGCTCTGGTCTTGATTCTCAAATCCAACAAAGTTTTCTTTAGTCCATTTTTAAAAACCTGAAATTGTTTTGAATGATGCCTAGGCCATAGTGATGAAAAATTCTGAGAAATTCTCTACTTTTAAGTTTAAAAAAAAAAGTTGAGCCTAGAGAAGACAAGGGGGAGAAGTAAAGCATGAAATATCTACATGTGGCAAAAATAGTCATAGTTTTATTAGTTTGGGGGCTAGGCATGTGTTTTAAATGTGTTCAAAGAAAACATGTCCAGTTTAGTTTTGTTACTCTTGCTATAAAGGCAAAAATTAAGCATGCACTGGAGAAGGTCTCCATAGAGTGGGTAAGTATACAGCAGTCATGTTTGCGCTGCTGGTTAGCAAGGCTATAGTATATAATCATGAAATATAGTGAAGAAATCTAATTGTGCCAATGAAGAGGCTAGAATGGTCTTCATTTCCATTGTAAGAATCCCCACAAAAGGGTGGTGTTGCAGTTTTCAGATATGAATAAATGAGAGACAAGCTCACAGGGAGGAGAGAGACCACACTTGTTCTTTGCATCAGAATTGTGTTGCTCCACCATAATATAGTGACTTCAGCAACTTCTGAGATTTCTTGTTTTACCCTCAGCTGGAAACCACAAGTGGACTCTGTAGGGTGAGGGGAACAGCCTTGTATCAACAGCCAGTGTGGTGGCCTCCTGTTCCTGCTCTGTCCTTCATTCGCCTGTAGTCCCATGAAGTTGTTCTGTCCATCACTCAGCTGCCTCCTGCCTTCAGAAGTGTCTGATACCCATCCAGTCAGCCTCTCAGAGGGAGTAGTTAGTTATGTGACCCCCAAACCCAAATTCTAATGAAGTGCCCAGGCTACATGTGAGTTTGGACAGTGCTTTTGTTGTCATAATTTACTGTTTGCACTAGTGAATGTGGTTCAGGCTTTATTGTACATTTAAAAAAATAGAAGGAAATTATACTTTGGTAGCATTGTTGATTATCTTTTGAATGACATTGGTCTTGAGTACATTTCATATTCCTGAGCAAGGCTTTCCTTCACTCCTATGAACTTTCTACAGTAAGTGGCTTCTGTTGCATGGACTGCTGTGGGAGGAGCTAAAAATGAATAGCTTTATTTTAACAGCTTTAAAATCAATTTTTTCCTAGATGAATGACATTGTTAAATCTTTTCCAAAACAATATATTTGGTAGATCTACTAAAAAGTTTTCCAATTGCACATAGAGAAAATACATAGATACTAGTATCTAAGTGTATTTTTTGTCCTTAACCCAATATTATAATTTAAGTTACCCGAAGTCTAAGTGGGGATTAATAATGGCCTTCCTAGCATATATACTTATATATATTCTTGCTTTAACTTTCTGCTCTCAAAATGTAAGGCACATCATCCTGTAATAGTAACTCGGTCTAGCGCTGGGCCCTAAGTTCGTACCTTTCTGCAACACAGAGCCAAATTTCTACCATCAAAATCATATACATTCCATATTCAGACATTTTTGTAATTGAAGTATAGTTGATTTACAATATTGTGTTAATTTCTGGTGTATAGCAAAGTGATTCAGTTACACACACACATATATATTCTTTTTCAGGTTCTTTTCTATTATAGGTTATTGTAAGATATTAAATACAGTTCCCTGTGCTGTACAGTAAATCCTTATTTATTTTATATATAGTAGTGTGTGTCTGTTAATCCTATACTCCAATTTTTCCCCCCTACCTTTTCCCTTTGGTAACTGTAAGTTTATTTTCTATGTCTGTGAGCCTGTTTCTGTTTTGTAAATAAGTTCATTTATATTATTTTCTAGATTCCACATATAAGTGATACCATATAATATTTGTCTTTCTCTCTTTGCCATACTTTACTTAATATGATAATCTCTAGGGCCATCCATGTTGCTGCAAATGGCATTATTGCCTTCTTTTTTATGGCCGAGTAGTATTCCATTGTATAAGTATACCACAACTCTTTATCCATTCATCTGTTGATGGGCATTTGGTTGCTTCCATGTCTTGACTATTGTAAATAATGCTTCTATGAACATTGGGGTATAGATAAGTTTTAATTTGGAATGTGTATGAGAAATAATTTGTACAATGGTTTAAAATTCATCTTGACCATGTCTCAGGTGCTTAGGAAACCAAGTCTATGATGTTCTAAAAATTGTCTCAATTTGTCATGCACAGAATTTGATGTAATGTGTGTGAGTCTGCGAACAGCCTGTATCAGTCTCTGACATGCTATTTGTTCACACAACATTCAGTTTTGCTAAGTTATACAAACAGCATGGTAATGGGAGTCTGATTTTATTTTTGTCATAGCTCGCACACGTTGCTATCATTTACCTGATAACAAAAGACCGTTACATCTGTGTCTGTGTGTGTGCGCACGTGTATGGAAATGAAACATGAAATATTTGCCACCTATTTCTCTCTATGGCTAGATACAAAGTTCTACACTTAAAAGAAAATGTATTTATGACATCCTATGTAGAGAATCCCTCTAGGACTAAGGAATTAACCACAACAGGAAGCCCAGATGAGCGATATATGACCATGCTTCCGTTTGTTTTTTGATAGCGGTTCATGTGTTTCCTGGAGCAGAAACAGGAGCATGGGCTTCAGAGGGCAGGGAGAGCTGGCTGTGGAGCTTCGTGATCTCAGTCAGGTTACTCATAGTGCGTGTCTCTGGTTTCATCGTGGATAATGGGGGCCAGGAGTAGAACCTGCAGGATTACCGAGAAGATGGAGTGCCTTGCTGCCTGGCACAGAGAAGCTCCCGTTATTAGTTATGTTGTTGGAGATGCTGTAGTTGGTCATTGTCATTGTTGTGATGGTAGTATTAGTGACAGTTAGATATATAATTTTTTGTTCATCAGAAATTGCAAGTCTTCCCTCTTGTCAAGAATTGATTTTTTAGGGTTCTCTATAGGTTTTGAAAATTACATGTAACCAAGAAATGGTCATAACTTCAGTATAACATAACATTTTTGTAATTTACTGCTTTACTTGGCATATAAAAAGTAAGTATGAACAACCACTGTGGAAAACTGTCAGTATCTTATAAAGCTGATCATATACCTGCCCAGTGACAAAGCCATTCCATACCGAGGTACATCCCCGACAGAAACAGTCACCTTTGTTCACAGTACACAGGTGCAGCACTCTTTATAAGAGCCCCAAACAGGAAGCCACCCACATACCCCAAACAGCTAACTGGAGAGGTAAACTGAGGTATGTTCACACTCATCTAACACCACAAGGAGATAGGAATGAAAGTCCAGCAGCCACACATAACACGGGTGAATCTCACAAAAGCAACGTTGAGTGAAGGGAGCCAGACATGGAAAGATACGTACCGTGTGGTTCTGTTTTCATGAAGTTCAGAAACAGGCAAAAGCAACCTGTGCTGTTAGCAGTCAGAGCGTGGATGACTCTGGACGTTAGGGGGAGGGGGCGCTTAGGGGTGCTGGCCATTTATTGCTTCTTGATCTGCTCATTGCTTCCTTGGTATGGTATGGGGCTAGTGGGTGAAAATCTAATTGAACTATTCACTTAAAATAAGTGTACTCTTCTCTAAGTGTCTTATACTTTACTAGCAAGTTTTTAAAAAGTAATACAAAAAAGGTCAGTGCTTGAAATGTATCATTTTTGTCTTTTAAAACATAGAAAACAATTTTAACAATTTAAATGAAAATATATGCTTGGATTTCAAATTAAACATATAATTTTGATATCATTCTAAAATAATAATAAATTTGGGCTCAGATTTAAAGCATACCTCTCAATGTTGATGGACACTATATGTAATTGAGCACATCAGTTACTCTGGGTTAGCATTTCCTTGCAAAACAGAAGAAAAGTGAAACATTATGTTTAGAATGCTCTTCTAATTGGTGGGTTCATCAGAGAGGATGTAAGTACATATGGTGGAAATAATTACAGGTGATTCATAAGCATCAATGGGAATTAAACATTCACTTGGAACTCTAGTGCTGAACATTAGAGAAATTACAAAGTTCTACTATAGAAAAGGCTAGCAGATAAACACTGTCTTAGCCATTTTTGTTTTACTTCATTTTTTAAGGATAGGATTTCTGCTTTATCCCATTCCTTTTTTTTTGGTTCTTACCTTTCATTAGATCAGGTTTGAGTCTTCTATGCGATAGAGAACTGTTTTTATTTTTCGAGGATATTCAGTGAAAAAGGATTATTCTCATATTCCTCTTAATTTATGAGTAGTGTGTCAGTGAGGTTCAAACTGACGTATTTGGGAAATTTGTTGGTAAATTATAATGCATTTTGTGCCTTTCCTCACTGAGATCATAAATGCATACGGCCTAGCTTTAGTCATCATTAAACACTTTTAAAGAAGTTCTAGAACTTTTGTTTTCTTCTCTAGCTCTTCCACATATCCCAATTTTATGCAATGAAAATGTGTTACTTTGTAATTTAAACTTGGAGATAAATATGTTTTAGAAATAAATAAATAAACAGTATTTTTATGAGGTCTAGAGTTGTCAAAACGATAGTCACTGGACTAAGGTGAGGGAATAAACCTCACTTCTCCCTCCCAGCTTCACCTCAAGTTTGCTTCCCAGTTCATGGTCAACTGCATTGATCATATTGATTTGACTTCCATAAACACACTCAAAATCTCTTTGGTTTGTTCCTTAAGACCACAGACACTTTATCTGATGAAGTTGTTAGCAAACTCTACTTTAAGCTCTACATTTTATAAATATTTGTGATCATTATCACTGTCATCATCATCACCATCAATATGATCATTATTAATTGATTACTTTGTGACAAGCACTTAGCTGTGCCTTTTGCATGCATTATCTAAGTATTTGAACCTTATAACATCAATGGGTGATACTAGCCCCACCTTGCAGAAGAAGAAACCAAGTCTCAGGATAGTTAAAGTTAAGGAATTGTCCAAGGGCACATCAGCAATGAGTAGTTGAGGTGAAGTTCAAACTCAGAGTGAACTGGCCTTCCTCATGCTGTGTTGCTTCCCTAAAATTATCAGTGTATCTTGACTAAATGTCTTTAAACAGAGATGCCTCAATAGAAATACTAGGACGTTTCACATAAACTCCCTCCCATGAGAAACCTCTCCCGTGAGGTTTCTGGTCCAGCCTTGTGAATGAAGCAGCATTTACACAAAGATGAAACATGATGTGGAATAAAGTAGCCTAGAATGTTGGGTAATTAATAACTTACAAATAGTTTTGAGTCCCCTACAAAATCAAGAATGAAATGAAAGGCCAAGGAAACTCGAAACTATCCAAGCTGAACAGGCTGGCAGTTTTACACGCAAAGGTGTGCACATTTATTAAGGAACATGTTGATAATACAACTGAGAATAACACAATACAAAAAATAACTAAACTGGGATGAAGGTGTCAGAAAGAGCCCCTGACTCCAGCCTACAATCATGAGACAGACGGGCCCAACCCCATTCCGGGAGAAGCCTGCTCACCACGTGTGATCACAGGTTCTACAGAAGGAGCCATGCTGGTCCAGTTACCCTGGAAGTTAGGATATGCCACCCTCATGTCCTTCTGAAGGGCACCCATCTAAATATTAAGACCTAAATCAAAGCAATTTGAAGTCTTAAACAGAGAATGAACTCCAGGGAGCCCCAGAAGAGCTGAGTGAAGTGCTCATGCCCTAGGAAATGAAAGCTTGTCAGTAATTGTGAATGGCCGGCTGATGGATGGGGGTGCCCCCCTGCTGGAGACGCTTCGGAGAGTCAGGTGCTCTTCAGCATCCAGGACTGAGGATAGGAGAGGTGACAGAAGCCGTGTTCTTGTTTGGGATGACGGGCATTATTATTTTTTTTTGTAGAGATGCAAATCTTCAGATGCCCCTGAGAGCCTGCAGAACCACTCTGAAGGTTGTTGGCCTGGGTCCTGCTGCTTCACCTGCTCTGGGTGTCTGCAGGGGCCAGGCTTCCTTCAGGTCTCCTTGTAGGGACCCTCAGAGGGTCAAGAACATGTCAAGAACAGCGTTTCCCTTTGTCTCTAATGGACTTGGACTCCCCTTCCCCCATGCACACGCATACACAAACACACATGCACACTCACTCTGCCTGCACTAGCCTTAAGGTCATCATTATTTATTATGTCTAGGGGAACGCGGCCATCCCCAGTGACAACCATGATTAATGATAACGTGCAAACCTGAGGTAATTTGCTGACATATTAGATCTTTGTGAGGCACCAGGATGGAAGCAGCATTTTTCAAACTCTGCTCTGCTGGAGCCTTCAGGGCAGCGCTGGCTCCGGGAGGAGGGGGAGGGCCGCAGCTCCCTGTGGGTGCTGCTCCATTAGCTATTTTCTGTGTTTGTCTGTTTATAATTCTTGTTAATATTTGGGATGAAGACAAGTAAGTGTTGTCTATAAAAAAAATAGTTAGAAAACAATGGGATGGAATTGTATGTGTTGAAAGGAGCATGCCAGGGGAGTTCTTGGACCATTTTCTGGAATCTTCTAGACTCGTCTGTGTGTGTATTTATTTGTTTGCTAGGGCTGCCATAACAAAGTACCATGGACTGGGAGCCCAAACAGCAGACGCTTCCTTTTTTACCAGTTCTGGAATCCAGAAGTCCAAAATCCAGGTGCTGGCAGGGCTGATTTCTTCGAGGCCATGTTTCTCCTTGGCTTGTGGGCGGCTGTCTCCTCCCTGTATCCTCATGTAGTCTTCCCTCTGTGTGGGTCTGTGTCCTGATCTCTTCTTACAAGGGCACCTGTCATTAGATTAGGGCCCACCCTCATGGCTTTAAAGAGGTAAGCCCTTTAAAGATCTCACATCCAAATCCAATCACACTCTGAAGTACTGGGAGTTAGGGCTTCAACATAAGATTTGCAGGGACACAGTTTAGTCCATCATCTAAAAAGTTGTGCATGCACGTTCTGCATCACAGAGAATCTCTATGACTTACATTATAAAGGCCACAGCCCCATTTCAGAGCCCTCGTTTATGGTCGTATTTCACCTTCCAGCAGGTGGAAAGCACAGCTGCCTTCAGGTTGGCCTGTTTCATTGTCAGTGGCTTCTTCTGCGCCCTCCCCTTTCTTTAGTTCCTGCTTATCTCAGTGGTAGGTCCTCAACAGGCTTCACAGAGAATTCCAGTATTTGTCTCCTTCAAATTGCATGTTTGATATATCCTTGATCATCTGTAGGTCCGAAAAGACTGTGCCACTCTCCCATGCGTGCAGGTCATCCTGTCTTTCTATTTCAGTCTGGCTGATAAATTCCCAGCCATTAACTGAGATAAGGTAGTGGTTCTTGCCAGCAGGGTAAACCGAGTTACAGTGTCTGCTTTTTTTTAGCAAGGTCTCTGCCAGTTGGATAAACTGTCCCTTTATTCCCCCAAAGTGACATGGGTGCATCTGCTCAAATAAATTTGTGCTGCATATGGACTGTCTTGTTTGCTGGAAAATAGGTTCATCCTTCATTGAGAAGGCCGACCCATATGACCTTTATAACAAAAATATCAAGTGCGCCACTGCGTTTGTGCCAATGAGCTTGGGAGGCCGTGCTTTCCCTTCTGGTCTCCCGCATCATGGTGGTACACGGTAGCTGCGCCCAGTTTCTGCAGTGGGTGTGCAGATCAGGGGAGAGGAAGCCTTCTGGATGGGGATAGGAAGCCTTCTGGAGGGGATAGGACAGGAGACACACCGTGAACTTGTTTTGAGATGTGAGTACTAGTGATTCTTTTTTTTAACCAAAAAAACCTTTTAACATACAAAGATAAAAAATAAACCACCCACTCTGAAACAAATCCACACAGAAAACAGAGTGAATGAACTATTCTTGTATTTGACTTTGAACTATCTGCAATATCATCTTAACTCTCTGAGTTCCCTAATAATTGAAAAGTCAGGATAAAATGATTTCAAAGTGAAGTTTACCATTCTCTCTCTCTCTCCCTCCCTCCCTCTCTCTCTCTCTTTCATTTAGGAAACAATATAGCCAATATAACAAGATGCCTGTGTATCTCCAGTCAACTAAAACAAATTTATGAAAATTAGGACTGGTATACTGGTAGATTAAAAGATGATTATTTCCCAGAAGTTTTCTTTAGTTTAAAATATGGAATACTTCAGGGTAACTTCAAATAGCTCTTCATGATGATTCAAACTGTGATTCAATATGAAAAAATTCTTTGTGCCCATCTCCTGAGGAACATATGTTTTGGGATGTGATGTAAGCTTCTGTTCTAAATTTAAAAACTGAAGGGTGACATGTCCTCACTCCCATATTTATGCACAGACACAACGTTTCTTTCTCATTCTAAATGACATAATAGAACTAAAAGTGGCCACAATGAGACTTAAGGGTCAGAAAAATGAGCTCCAGACCAGCTTTGTCACCAGACAAGTGACGAGGCACTTGGACAGTCTCTTTGCTCCTCTGAGCTTTCCCTCCTGGTAAAACAGCGGAGCAGAACTTCTCCCTCTAAGCCCGAATCCGATGTGATCACAGCTTCGTGGGGTGTGGAGCCGGGTTACCTGAATCAAGGGCTGGCTCCATGGCTTCTCAGCCATGTGCCCTTGGGAAGGTGGTTTTTGCATCCTCTGTTCTCAGTTTCTCCATCAATAAAGCAAGGAAAATAACATCCTGCCGATCAGGTTGCTGTGGAGTATTAAGTGATTTCATCCCTGCAAAGCACTTATTAGCACAGAGTCAGGGCCCTAGAACCACTCCATGCACAGCTAGTTGCTGTTATTGTTTTAAAAACACTGGGTTAAAAACCACTGTGGGTCTAAGGCCACCACCTGGCTGTAAAATGAGGGAGGGTCCAAAATGGCCCTGACTCTGTAGTCGGTTGGTCCCTGCCTGCTGCGTAAAGCGATTGACGTGAGCTTGTTTCTCTGGCTTGAGAACAGCCCGCTTTTCTCTGCGTGTGAGGTAAGAACCTGAGAAGTAAAATCTTGCTGGAGTAGAAGGGGTAACTTGCTCCTAACTGGTCAGAGTTCACGTTGCTTATGCTAAACCCCTGAAAAGAAAGTCTCCAGGTGCAGAGCTTTACCAGTTACACGCCACCCTCTCTGGCACATTAAAGGGAGAAAATACCAGAAAGGAAGTGGGTAGATACAACTGAATATGGCAACTAGAGTGTAGACCAGGAGGACAGTAAAATACCCGTAATGAAAGTAAAGTTGCTGAACAAAACCGAAGTAACTCCTAGCACTGCATCTTGTGCCTGTGGCATCCCAAAGCTGCTGGTTTCAGGCTGTGACTCCCTTGTTACCCTTGAATTAGTCATATTAACTAAAAAAACACAACTTTAAGCTTCATGACTAAGAATAACTTCAGGTCTGAGTTCAAAATGTGAACAGTCAGAAAGGACAGATGGGAGACTGAGCTACGTGTTACTTTGCAGTTGGTCCTGCTGGAGACGGGGTGGCATAAAGCTCTTGAATCACCTTCAACAAGCACATCTTGCCCAGGTGAGGAAAGCACTGAACAGGACAAGTGGCTTTGTTGTGACACTTGTTGTAAGCCTACCCCCAGCATAAATTGCAAGATTCAAGGCTCTTGGATACTCTGTTTCCATGGCTTTGTCCTGTAAAGCAGAAACATTAAATTAATGGCCTAATAGAGTTCTTGGTTTTAGTCATATTTACTGAATTTTCATTGGTTACAAAGCTCTTTGAACTGTATTGAGCTACAGAACATTTCCTTTTGTGGCCAAACCTGAAATAAACAAGACATATAACTGTATTACTTTGTATGAATTATCACATTTAGATTAATTATGTAATTTTTGGTAAAAGACAGAAGATAGATGTACAGCAAACGGGAATGATATTAAAAAGTGAGAGACCCTATAATCCTGTGCCCCAGACATGAACCGTTTAAGCGTGTTGAAGTAGCCTTACCTAGGCTTTCTCCCATGATAATATGTAAGGTTACATTTTTTCCCCTACTGAACCTATTAAAACACTTTTGCACAAAGTACCTTTGCTTCATTGGACTTTCTAAATCAAACATTATATGTAAATAATTTGAATGTCATATCATTATAAAGAATTTATAGGAGGGAGGCTATAGCTCAGTGGTAGAATATATGCCTAGTAAGCATGAGGTCCTGGGTTCAATCCCCAGCGCCTCCATTAAAAAATCTTAATTACCTCCCCCCGGAGGGAAAAAGTATACAAGGCTGTATGTCAATTATATCTCAATAAAACTGGAAGGAAAAAAAATTAAAGAAAAAAAGAATTTGTAATAACGTTCCCCAACTTCCCTCCATAAAGGCAATCACTTTCATTGTTTTTACTAGTCTTTTTGGTATTTACTTTGGTTTATGTATCAACTGACTTCATGTTATGATAGACGAGAAATTTAGTCACATACCCCGTATCACCATGCTCCTAGTATTTCTCAGTTTTTAGTCACATCCATTATAACCATGTAAATAAGTATTAACTGCTGAGACAGGTAGTGTACTATGATTACATTTCCCCTTTTTTTGCTTTAAACAGCTAAGACTTCCACAGTGCACAGCCCAGAACAGTTTTCTGCATGGCCAGGTGCATCAGGGAATTTATCAGTTCCAGTTTGTTTTCCCGGCAAAGGGCTTCCTCAGCCCCTCCACTGGCTGCCAGTCTGAAGTGGCCACTGCCTCCCCGCCTCCTGGCGGGGCCTCCGCGCCGTCCTGTGACCCTCAGGTGTCGGTGCACTTGTCCCTGTTGTTAGATGTTAGATTTTCTATATCTCCCTCTGGGTTATCTTTCTTTCTCCTCCATCTGGTCACTTCCAAGAAAGGGTGCATGGGAAGTACATTTTTAAGAACTTAAGTTTGGTAAAAGAATTTAATAAATCTGAAAATAATTCTTCTCTCAGAAACTTAAAATCATTTCATATGAAATAATTTTTCCATTGCTTATTAGACCCCAAGGTTGTTGCCATTTCATTTCCTGATCTTTGGTAGTAAACACACTTTTATTTTTTCTCCTTGGAAATATCCAGGCCTTTCTCTTAATCCCTGACATCCCGTAATGTTATGAGGATGACTCCAGCTGTAGGTCTTGTTTCATTCACTACACTGGACGTTAAGTGACCACCATGGTACAAACACTCCTGACCCTCAAGGTGGGGCAGTTCCCTCTTAGCACTTCTTGGACAATCCCCCTCCCAAGCAATTTCCAGCCTTCTTCCCTGCTGGGACTCCATTGTTTGATCACATTTTAAATCTTTATTCTTTAATTGTCCAAATCTTGTCTTTTTTGCTTGACAGTTCAGAAAATTTCTTCAGCTTTTTCTTCTTGTCTTCATATTAACTTTCTAAAATATTCTACATCTTAATTAATTAATTAATTAATTAATTCTTATTTTTCTCTTTTTTGTTGAAGTATAGTTAGTTTACAGTGTGGTGTCAATTTCCAGTGTACAGCATAATAGTTAAGTCATACCTATACATACATATATTTGTTTTCATATTCTTTTTCATTATAGATTACTACAAGATACTGAAGAGTTCCCTGTGCTGCACAGTGGAAACTTGCTGTTTATCTATTTTATCTATAGTAGTGTGTATCTGTAAATCTCGAGCTCCCAATTTATCCCTTCCCACTCTCTGGTAACCATAAGTTACACTTATATTTTAAATACCCAAAAGCTCTGTTTCTATGTAGCCAGAGAGTAAATCTTTAGGCTACTGAGAAGGTGTGAGAAGGGTGGTCATGTGAATGTGTGGGGGTGATGAGGACCTTGGGGTTTTCAGGAGTGTCTCCTTGTCAAGCCCCTGCTCACACCAAACATCACAAGTATCTGGTGCCCCCAGTCCCTGGGTTGTTCCAGGCTTCTGTGTGGGCAGAAAAAAAAGTTATCCTTGGTTACCCATCCTTATGTGTACACACCTGCTGCTCTTCCATCCGCGTCCTGCTTCAGAGAGTGGGCCTTGGGCTTGTGGACGTTTCACAGTGGCCCCGAAATACTGGAGGCTCCAAACCGGTATTTGTTTTCCTCTCTGTCCCTTCTCTCTTCCCCTTCATCTCCTTCTCTTGCTTCCTGTCTCTCTCAGTCTCTCTCTACTATGGAATTGTTTTTTAAAACTAATTTCTTGTCGATGAACCTTTAGTCTTTTCCCTCCATTTTCACTGCTATAAACATTGTTGTTAGAGAAAAATCCAATATTTGTGCATGTCTCTTTTATCCACGCCTAAATGAGGTACTCCAATTAAAATGCGTGCATTTTTTACAGTATACCGTAATTTTCCAAATTACCCTCCAAAATACACAAATTGCATTTCTAACAAGTTTGTATAAGAGTGATGGCTCAACTCTTACACTTCCCAACTTTAAGCATTATCTCTTATCATTTTCAATTTGATAGGCAAATTCACTTCATGCCTTCTTTCATACTTCTGAATATATGCCTTTGCAAAGCTATATATTTCTGAAAGTAGAGCATTCATTCTTCCACGTAAATAGTGATAATTTCTACAGATATAGAAAAACAGATGATAAAAATTTAAATAGATTTGTGAGTTTTTTAAATTTTTATTATTTTTATTAAGGACCATAAAAATATCTAGAAAGACAGATAAATGTGATGCAATGATACATGTTCTAATGTGAAGAACTTTCTTTTGCTGCATTGTTTTTCTTCAGATCACAGGAGGCATGTCATTTCCTCTTCTTTTATTACACTGAAGGATTTCTGAATCAGTATCTTGCCCTCAGTCTTCTCATTTATAAATAAAATTTATTTTCAATACATGTTTAGAGGGAGCATTTTTTTTCCTGTTCGACAAAGGACTTTTTTTTTTCCATAGCTGGATCATAATGCGATAGAGTTAGTTTCTCCCATAGTCAGCTCCCCAGTGTTCAACACAACATTATTTACGATAGGCAAGACATGGAAGCAATCTAAATGCCCATCACCAGATGACTGGATAAAGAAGGTGTGATATATACATGTATTATTTGTTTAATGGCTGAGTGTATGTACAATACAATACTACTTAAACATTAAAAAAAGAATAAAATTTTGTCATTTGCAGCAACAGGGATGGACTTAGAGGGCATTGTGCTAAGTGAAATAAGTCAGACAAAGAAAGACATACTGTATGATACCACTTATACATGGAGTCTGAAACATACCACAAACTAGTGAAACTATAATAAAAAAGAAGCAGACTCACAGATACAGAGAACAGACTAGTGCGGGGGGAGGCAATATCGGGGTAGGGACTGGGAGGTGCGAACTGCTGGGTGTAAGACAGGCTCAGGGATGTATTGTATGACACAGGGAATAGAGCCAATATTTTGTAATAACTCTAAATGGAAAATAACCTTAAAAAATTTAGAAAAAAAATTTAAATTTAAATAAATTTGTGGATAAAGATCTATTAACTACGTAAGATGGGTTAAATGTGTGTGCATGTGTGTGTGTAAAGAGTTACTGTGTTGGGGTTAAGAAACAAAGACAAATCAAATTTTAAAAATTCTGATTTATTGTTGTGTCAGTAACAACTTACATTTAAACTTGATTGCTGTTTCTACAAATCCTCTTTATTTTCTTAATTGTTTAAATGCGGGTAAAGTACTAATAACCAAAATGTGGGAGCCCTCTGGTGGTAAAGTTAGATACAGCCTAGTATATTTATCCTTCAGCTTAAATTCTAGATTCATGAGATCCAGTTATTTTAAAGTTCCTGAAAATATAGAAAAAAATTAATAAAAAGAATGACAAAGTTAACTAAAAATTTTTTGAAACTTTCAAATATAACTGCATTAGGGAAAAATTATGTTTTTTTTTTGAGATGATGATCAGCTAATTTTAATTAAGTTCTTATAAATGTTTCTGGAAACCAGAGAAATCAAACCTGTATGTTAGGTCATGGAGGAGTCCCGATGTCCTTGGAGCCTTGATGTCCCCTCTCAGCAATTCAAAAGCCCTTTGAGATGGCCCCAAAGAGTTGCTATCATTTTGCCTTGAAAAAAGCGACGGGTATGTAAAGTGGAGAAAAGAGGTGTGTTAATTATCTGCAAGGGTCAGAAGGACACATCTGTCATAGTGATTCCCTTTCTCACTTGAACAGTGAAGGCAGAAATATGAAGCTGGGGGAAAAAAAGCAGTTTCAGGTCCATGTAAGGAAGAATTGAACTATTAAAAACAATATTTTAAAAAATAGAATGGGCTGCCTTAGGAGGTAGTGAGTTCCCCATCTCTTTGAGTATTCAAGCAGAAGATGGAGACCTGCTTGTCAGAATTGCCATGGAGGGGATTCAAGCTTTCAAAGAATGGCCTGGACTATACTGTCCCTCCTCAACCTCCAGCCCTGGGACTGTGCGGGTTACAGATTACCAGTCCTGCAGAAGTTGCCGACAGCATTGGAGGCTGTCTGCTTAAATCAAAGAGTTTCAGGACTGGAAGGTGGTGTTAGTGCAGAAGTGGGTCTAGACCGGGGCGAGTGTCATTTATCTCAAGTTCCAGGAGGGTAGATATATCTAGGCTGTATGTTGCCTTGTTTCTGAAAGCATGAACGTGCAGATCGCTTCTGATCCCCAGCAATTCTCTAGTTGTTCGTGAGCAATGAATTTAGAATCACAGATGGGACTGTGCATATGTCTGTGGGATGCTGGCATTTCTTTTTGAGCAACAGTTCCATTTATATTGCACCCCTTGTGACCACATCTGCATATTTCACAGTCTTTTTGAGATTTTTGCAGGCATGATTCTGTCACCCAAAACAGCAAGGATATGCTCTTCTTTTATTTTTATGCTTTAAAAAAACAAACAGACCTTAGAATTTGACAATCTTGCAGAAAATATTTTTTTTTTACCAAACATGCTTATAGTCAAACAAGTTGTCAGAAGAAAGGGTCACTGTTCCTTTCTTAAATATCTCAAGACTTAGCTGCAATGCCCTTTAAAAAGAGAACATAATTTTATTCTCCGAGTGAGTGAGTCAACTCAACTCATTATTTTTAATCAGACACAGTTTCTAGTGTTGATATATATCAATTTGAATGGGTTATTTTTCTGATACCTACCTCCCACGCTTGAACATTTTAATTCAGTTGCAGCTGGGCACTGGGATTTTTTTTAAAAGCTCCAAGTGATTCCAACATGCTGTAAAGTTTAGAAGTCACTGCCCAGCCTCAACCAACAGCTACATTAAGGCAATGGTTCTCGGACAAGCATCACTTCAGAATTACTTGTGGGCTTGTTAAACCAGATTGTTGGCCACCACTCTCATAGTTTCTGACTCCAGATATCCTAAGAGGGGTCCAAGAATTTGCTTTTGTAACCAGTTCTCAGGCGGCACCGCCGCCGGTGTGAGGACCATCCACGGGAGCCACTGAGTTCGGCTGAGGGGCACGCCTGGGTCTGGCTGCAGGCGGTACTGCTGCGGTCTCACATAGTGCCTGGGTGAAAGCTTGTGGGCGCTTGCAGGAAGGGGCTTCCAGGAGGAAGGAAGCGGGTTTAAATCCCTTCTGCTCCCTCCTGCCTTCTTACCTTCCTGTAGTAATTTTTCTGTCCTTATCCACTGTATTAATTTCCTGTTGCTGATTTAACAAAATAGTACAAATATAAGTAGCTTAGGACAACACAAGGCTAGTGTCTTCCAGGTGTGGACACCAGCAGTCCAGCGGGCTACATGGGTCTCACTGGGCTAAAATCAGGTTGTTGGCAGGGCCGTGTCTCCTTCTGGAGGTTCCAGAGGAGAAGAAGGTTTCTTGCCTTTTCCAGCCTCTATAGACTACCTGCATTCCTTAGCTCACAGTCCCCTTCTGTCTTCAAAGGCATCAATGGATGGTCAAGTCTTTCTGACATTGACTCTTCTGATTCTCACTTTCACCTTTGAGGACCCTCATCTTTACATTGGGCCCACCTGAATAATCCTGCATAATCTTCCTACTTTAAGATCAGCTGATTTACTCATAGGTTCTGGGAATTGGATGTGAACGTCTCTGGACAATGTTCTACCTATCACACTTGCCTTCTCGACTCCAAAATCCAGGGGCTGAATGATTGACTGTGAAGTCAGCTTTACACTTCAGAGCAGGGTGGGGTGACCTGGAGCAGATTATTGAACTTCTCTAAATTGCTAGAAGTCAAGGACTTAATGTACCTGCCTCACAGTGTTAAGATAAGATTAAATATGTGGGTTTTTAATTAGATAGATGATGATAGATGGATAGATAGATGGATGGATAGATAGATAGATAGATAGATAGATAGATAGATAGATAGATAGACCAGATTCTGGCAAGGGAATTTTAGAAAATCTTAGCTATTATTATTGTTGTGTAACTGTCACTGTTTTATAAGAGTTATACATCTCTGCCTGCAGTCACCAATTCTCTACTTCATAGGCAGATTGTTACCAGTTCATTGGGTATCCTTTGGAAGATGTTCTTTGCATCTACAAACATATGCAAAATATATAATTTATTTGCACAAGTGGTAGACTATAACTCATTATTCTGAATAATAATTTAATTCACATCAGCTTCCTCATTCTTTTCAATGGCTGTATAGTTTCTATTTCATAAATGTACTTCAGTTTACTTAGCCAGTCCTTTGTTGATGAACATTGTATTGTTCAGTTCTTTGATAATTACAAACAGGGCTAAACTAATATTCTTATAAATTAGTAAGTTTGCATATGGCCTGTGTATCTGTTATATCAATTCCAGGAACTGAACCTTATGAATCAAAGGTTAAAATTTGATGCATATTGCCAAGTTATGTCTCTTGAGGTCTTCTATCCACTTTCATGCCTATCGGTGCTATATGTGTGTGTCTACACATTCTTAGCTAGCTCGTGTCATCAGTCATTTTTATTTCTGCCTCTGTGTGAGGTGAAAACAGTATCTCATATAATTGATTAACATCTCTGATGAATGAATCTAGTGTTTTTTCATCTATTCCTTCACAGTCATATTTCTTTTTCAGTTAACCATTGATTTAGATCCTTCATCTATGTTTCTTTTGAGTGATTGATTTTCTCTTTCATGACTTATTTGTAAGATTTTATCACAGTTTAAGGAACTATCTTTTCCATGATATGAATTACAAAAATTTTTCTTACTTTGTTTGCCTTTGATTTTGCCTTACTGAAATATTTTATTTTTATGTGACTGAATTTACAAATTGTTTTATGACATCACAGTTTTGCATCATACTTAGAAAGATGTTCCCTGTCTTAGGTTATATAAAACAAAAATTTTCCACTTTTCTTCTCTTGATTACATTATGTTATTTGTGTTTTTTAAATCTCTGGAAATTGTTTTAATTTGACAAGTTGGTTAGGTGTCCAAAAACTACTTCAATTTTTTTCCAAAGTGTTTATCATGCACTAAAAAAATTATACTTATTTGTCTTTCTGGTCTTTCCTTTCGGTTCTATTCTTCTGTCTATCAGTGCACCCTGCCACAGTCTTAAAATATGTTTAAATATCTGGTAGATATAATTCTGACTTATTTACTCATTTTTTGAAGATTAATTTTTCTGGCTGTTTTACATGTTTGCTTTGAAATTAGATTATCTACCTGGAAAAAATCTGTTTGGTATTTCATTATTGTTGGCTGAAAGGTATAGACTAATTCAAGAATTGCCTTTTTTTAGGGCATCAAGTGCTCTCATCATAAAAAAGATCTGCCATTCCACTTATTCAAATGTCCTTTTGTTTATCTGAGAAGTATTTCAACATGTTGTTCATATGGTTTGTACACATTTATTACATTTATTCTTCTGTTCCTGTTGTGACTAGGATCTTAGATTCAAAAAGGGTGGTTGTTTGCATATCCTTTGGCAGTCTATTTTTACCTTTTATTTTATACTCAGTCACTTTGCAGAATTATTTTTACTATTTGTAATAGTTTTTCAATTGATTCTCATTAACTTTTCAGTTATGCAATTATATTGTATCCAAAGAATGATAATTTCTTTTTTTTTAATATGCATGGTTCTAATTTCTGTCTCTTATCAAGTTGTGTGTTATCGCAGTTAATTTTATCACTGTCTGTGATTCGTTTCCCTTTTCTTGGTTAGTTTAACCAATCATTTATCTATTTTGTTATTTAAAACTTTAGATCTATTTAATAGTCCTAATATCAGTTTGCTTTCTAATGCATTGATTCTTACATTTATTTTATTTTTAATTAATTTTCTCCTGTTTCACTTGTATATATTTTATTGATCTTTTTCTGAATTATTTAAATTGGGTACTTATTTTCATGCTTTCTTATTCCTTATATGACTGTGCAAGGCTATAAAATTTCTTCTGAGTATTGATTTTGGTATAGTACATAGGTTCTGACATGAACTAAACACACTGACGTTATTTTACAGATGTTCTCCAGTCTCCGTTTTGGACTTTTTTGTGACTCAAGAGCAAATTCCATGTGGGAAATCCTGTTTAATAGCAGTTCTGTCGTATTATGTTCAAAGAAAGTTCTGTTTTGTATCATTTCTACATGCAAAAATTTAATGAATTTTTTTGGTGGCCTAACATGTCTTCAAGATTGGCAGTTTTTTCCCTTGGGTTCTGGAAGTAAGTAAGTTAAATACAGATCTAACATGTTAACTATGTGGTTTAAATCTTCATTAACTTCACTGTTTATGTGTATTTGATCAGTCATGGGATGAGAGAGGTAAATTAAAATATCTTGCTACTAACATATTATTGCCTGTCTTTTTTATTATTATTGTTTTTTTAACGTTTTTTATTGATTTATAATCATTTTACAATGTTGTGTCAAATTCCAGTGTAGAGCACAAATTTTCAGTTATACATGAACATGTATATATTCATTGTCACATTTTTTTCTTTGTGAGGTACCATAAGATCTTGTATATATTTCCCTGTGCTATACAGTATAATCTTGTTTATCTCTTTTACAATTTTGAAATCCCAGTCTATCTCTTCCCATCCTCCGCCCCCTTGGCAAACACAAGTTTATATTCTATGTCTGTGAGTCTATTTCTGTTCTGTATCTATGCTTTGTTTGTTTTTTAGATTCCACATATGAGTGATTTCATATGGTATTTTTCTTTCTCTTTCTGGCTTACTTCACTTAGAATGACATTCTCCAGGAGCATCCATGTTGCTGCAAATGGCTTTACGTAGTCTGTCTTTATGGCTGAGAAGTATTCCATTGTATAAATATACCACATTTTCTTTATCCAGTCACCTGTTGATGGACATTTAGGCTGTTTCCATGTCTTGGCTATTGTAAATAATGCTGCTATGAACATTGGGGTGCAGGTGTCATCCTGAAGTAGGGTTCCTTCTGGATATATGCCCAGGAGCGGGATTCTTGGGTCATATGGTAAGTCTATTCCTAGTCTTATGAGGTATCTCCATACTGTGGAGTGTTCCACAGTGGCTGTACGAAACTGCATCCCCACCAGCAGTGAAGGAGGGTTCCCTTTTCTCCACAGCCTCTCCAGCATTTGTCATTTGTGGATTTTTGAATGATGGCTATTCTAACTGGTGTGAGGTGATACCTCATTGTAGTTTTGATTTCATTTCTCTGATAATTAGTGATATTGAACATTTTTTCATGCACCTATTGATCATTTGTATGTCTTCCTTGGAGAATTGCTTGTTTAGGTCTTCTTCCCATTTTTGGATTGGGTTGTTTATTTTCTTCTTATTGAGTCGTATGAGCTGCTTATATATTCTAGAGATCAAGCCTTTGTAGGTTTCATTTGCAAAAAATTTTTCCCATTCAGTAGGTTGTCTTTTTGTTTTACTTATGGTTTCTTTTGCTGTGCAGGAGCTTGTAAGTTTAATTAAGTCTCATTTGTTTATTCTTGCTTTTATTTCTTCTAGGAGAAAATTTTGAGAGGTATGTCAGATAATGTTTTGCCTATATTTTCCTCTAGGAGGTTTATTGTATCTTGTCTTATGTTTAGTCTTTGATCCATTTTGAGTTGATTTTTGTGTATGATGTAAGAGAGTGTTCTAGCTTCATTGTTTTACATGCTGCTGTCCAGTTTTCCCAACACCATTTGCTGAAGAGACTGTCTTTATTTCACTGTATGTTCTTGCCTCCTTTGTCAAAGATTAGTTGACCAAAAGTTTGTGGGTTCATTTCTGGGCTCTCTATTCTGTTCCATTGATCTATATGTCTGTTTTTGTACCAATACCATGCTGTCTTGATGACTGTACCTCTATAGTATTGTCTGAAGTCTGGGAGAGTTACTCTTCCAGCCTCTTTCTTTTTCTTCAGTAATGCTTTGGCAATTCTAGGTCTTTGATGGTTCCATATAAATTTATTATGCTTTGTTCTAGTTCTGTGAAATACGTCCTGGGTAATTGGATAGGGATTGCATTAAATCTGTAGATTGCCTTCGGCAGTGTGACCATTTTAACAATATTGATTCTTCCAATCCAAGAGTATGGGATATTTTTCCATTTTTTAAAGTCTTCTTTAATTTTCTTCATCAGTGGTTTATAGTTTTCTGTGTATAATTCTTTCACCTCCTTGGTTAGATTTATTCCTGGGTATTTTATTACTTTGGGTGCTATTTTAAAGGGGATTGTTTCTTTACTTTCTTTTTCTGTTGCTTCATCATTAATGTAAAGACATGCCACTGATTTTTGAACGTTAATCTTGTAACCTGCTACCTTGCTGAATTCTTTGATCAGCTCTGGTAGTTTTTTTGTGGACCTTTTAGGGTTTTCTATGTATAGCAACATGTCGTTGGCATATAGTGACACTTTTACCTCTTCTTTTCCAATTTGGATCCCTTTTATTTTTCTCTCTTGCCTGATTGCTGTGGCTAGGACTTCCAAGACTATGTTGAATAGGAGTGGTGATAGTGGGCAGCCTTGTCTTGTCCCACCTTTTAGTGGGAAGCTTTTGAGTTTTTTACCATTGAGTACTATGCTGGCTGTAGGTTTGTTGTATATAGCATTTATTATGTTGAGATATGTTCCCTCTATACCCACTTTGGTGAGAGTTTTGATCATAAGTGGGTGTTGAATTTTATCAAATGCTTTTTCTGCATCTATTGAGATGATCATGTGGTTTTTGTCCTTTGTCTTGTTGATGTGATGTATTACATTGATTGATTTGCATATGTTGAACCACCCTTGTGTCCCTGGAATGAACCCCACTTGGTCATGATGTATAATCTTTTTTATGTGTTGTTGGATTCTATTTGCTAATATTTTGGTGAGGATTTTGGCATCTATGTTCGTCAGTAATATTGGCCTATAATTCTCATTTTTGGTAGTGTCTTTACCTGGTTTTGGTATCAGGGTGATGGTGGCTTCATAGAATGAGTTTGGGAGTATTCCCTCCTTTTCAATCTTCTGGAAGAGTTTGAGAAGGACTGGTGTGAATTCTTCTTTGTATGTTTGGTAGAATTCCCCAGTGAAGCTGTCCGATCCTGGACTTTTATTTGTAGGGAGGTTTTTTATTGCTAATTTGATTTCATTTCTAGTGATCGGTTTGTTCAAGTGGTCAGTTTCTTCTTGATTCAGTCTTGGTGGACAGTATGTTTCCAGAAACTTGTCCATCTCCTCTAGGTTATCCAGTTTGGTTCCATATAGTTTTTCATAATATTCTCGTATGATATTCTGTATTTCTATTTTATTTGTTGTAATTTCTCCATTCTCCCTTCTTATTTTGCTAATTTGTGCTCTCTCTTTTTTCTTCCTGTGAGTTTGGCCAGAGGTTTGTTGATTTTATTTACTTTTTCAAAAAACCAGCTTTTGGTTTGGTTGATTTTTTCTATGGTCTTTTTAACCTGTATTATATTTATTTCCTCCCTAATCTTTATAATTTCCTTCCTTCTGCTGCCTTTTGGGGATTTTTGTTCTTCTTTTTCTAGTTCATTCAGCTGGTGGGTTAAATTGTTTATTTGAGATTGTTCTTCTTTTTTGAGGAAGGCCTATATCGCTATAAACTTCCCTCTTAGCACTGCCTTTGCTGTGTCCCATAAATTTTGTGTGGCTGTGCTTTCATTTTCATTTGTCTCAAGGTATTTTTTAATTTCAGCTTTGATTTCCTCATTGACCTATTGGTTTTATAATAACATATTGTTTAATATCCATGCCTTCCTTTGTTCTCCTTTGTTCCTCTGTTGTTGATTTCTAGTTTCATTTCATTGTGGTCAGTAAAGATACTTGAGATAATTTCTATCTTCTTAAAATTGCTGAGGTTTCTTTTGTGCCCAAGTACATGATCAATCCTGGAAAATGTTCCATGTGCACTTGAAAAGAATGTATATCCTATTTTTGGGGGGTGTAATGCTCTGAAAATATCCACCAAATCTAATTTTTCTATTGTATTATTTAATTTTTCTGTTGCCTTATTTATTTTGTGTCTGGAAGATCTGTCTAGTGATGTTAATGTGGTGTTAAAATCTCCAACTATGATTGTATTCCCATCAATATCCCCCTTTATCTCTGTTAGTAATTGTTTTATGTACTTAGGTGCTCTTATATTGGGTGCGTATATAGTAACGAGTGTAATATCCTCATCTTGTATCACTCCTTTAATCATTATAAAATGTCCTTCTTTATCTTTCTTTATGGCCTTTGTTATAAAGTCTATTTTGTCTGAAATCAGTACTGCAACACCCGCTTTTTTGGCTTTTCCATTTGCATATCCTTTTCCATCCTTTCACTCTCAGTCTATTATGTGTCCTTCTCCCTAAAGTTGGTCTCTTGTATGCAGCCTACTGAAGGTTCTTGCTTTATTATCCAGTCTACCACTCTATGTCTTTTGACTGGAGCATTTAGTCCATTAACATTTACAGTAATTTATGATAGATGTGTGTTTATTGCCATTTTGAACTTACCTTTGCAGTTGATTTGTTATTTCCTCTTTGTTGGTTTCTTCTTCCTTTTATGGTTTGGTAATTTTCCTTTGTGTTGTCATGGATTTTATTTATTTTATGTGACTCCCTTGTAAGTTTTTGGCTTGTGGTTACCCTTTTTTGTAAGTCTATTAGCCCATTACAAAACTGTTTTTATTAAACTGATAGTAACATGATCTCATACCCGTCCTACCAAGAACAAAAAATTTTAAAAAGAAAGAAAAAAATTCTATATTTTCCTGCCTCCTTCTCCCACTCTCAATGATTTGTATGTCTTCTTTTATAATTTTGGGTTTATTTTATTTTTAATTCATGAGTTATCACCTTTCCAGTTGTGAGTTTCTCATTTCTGTAGCATCCTGCTGCTTTTCTATTTAGAGTAGACCTTTCAATATTTCTTTTAGCATGGGTTTAGTGTTGCTAAACTCTTGTAGGTTTTTCTTGTCTGTGAAATTCTTTATCTCTCCTTCTATCCTAAAGGATAGCCTTGCTGGGTAAAGTATCCTAGGCTGCATCATTCTTTCATTCAGGACTTTGAATATATGTTGCCACTCCCTTCTGGCCTGTAGTGTTTGTATAGAGAAATCAGCTGAGAGCCTTATGGGGGGTTCCCTTGTCACTCACTCTTTGCTTTTCTCTTGCTGCTTTTAGGATCCTTTCTTTATCCTTGACTCTGGCCATCTTGATTATGATATGTCTTGGTGTGGGTCTGTTTGGGTTCTTCCTGTTTGGGACCCTCTGAGCTTCCTGTACTTGGATATCTGATTCCTTCTTTAAGTTTGGGACGTTTTCAGTCATGATTTCTTCAAAAACCTTTTCAATCCCTTTTGATCTTTCTTCCCCTTCTGGGACCCCTATTACGCGAAGATTGGCACACTTTATATTATCCCATAGGTCCCTTATGCTATTTTCATTTGTTTTTATTTGTTTATCTTTAGCTCTTCTGTTGTCCTGTCTTCTAGGTCACTAATTCGTTCCTCCACATTATCTACCAGCTCTGCACAGCCTTTAGATCGTTCCTCATCTCAGTCAATGAGTTTACCAGTTCTACTTGGTTCTTCTTTATAGCTTCAATTTCATTTTTGACATATTTTATATCTCTAAACACCATCTCTTTTAGTTCCTTCAGTACTTTGATCACTCCTTTTTTGAAATCTTGATCTAGTAGGCCATCAATGTCTATTTCATTGATTGTTCTTTCAGGGGATTTCTCTTGTTCTTTTAATTGGTAATGGTTTCTCTCCTTCTTCATCTTGCTCATACCTCTCTGGCACTGTGATTTATGGCGTATCAGTTATCTATTGTGGTCCTTAAGAAGTTTATCTATCTAATGCCTATGAAGGAATAAAACTTAGGAAAAAAAAAAGAGAGAGAGAAAGAATTTTAAAAGAAGGGAGAAAAAAAGGTTTGAAAACAGTGTATAATGAATAATAGAAGAGCAAGTTGAAGCAGAATTTTTAAAAATAATAATAAAAATATTCAAAAAATTTTTAAAGGGATTAAAACTGGGTGTATATATAATTGTTTAAGAAGTAAAAATTAAAAGGGTAATAGAAAATAGAACAGGTAAAACAGATTTAAAAGTAAAAGAGGGGATCGGTGTTCTCCTGGAGACTGTGTGCTTTTAATGTGAAGTCTTTCTGTCTTCGTCCTGTTTTGGAAGCTCAGCTTGCTGCTTCCAGAGGCCCTCCATTGGTGCCCTCCCCTGGGCTGCTCCCAGTGCTGGTCGGCAACCCGATCGCGCCTCCTCCCGACACTTGGTCAGGTGCAACTCTCCTTTGCTGTGGACGGGCGGGTCACTGCCCCTCCCGATGCCTTAGTCAGATGTTGCAGACTGGCCAGGTAGGAGGGCGGGTCGCGCCCCCTCCCAGCACCAGGGTCAGATGCTCCGTTCCTGCCGGAAAGGCGGGGGGCTGCCTGCCCTCTCCCGGCGGCACCGGTTGCTCCGCTGCTCTGTGCGGCTGCGCGCTCCGGGCTCTGCCTCGGGTCTGTGCTCCGCAGGCGGGCTCGGGGAACACCAAGGATCAGCCCTGTCCCTGCTCCGGGCCAAAACCCAGCTCCTTGTTTGTCTTGGCGGAGCAAGTTCTTTGAGGGACCAGGGCAGAAAGATCCTGTTTGCCTCGGGCTGTAGACGAGTCTCCATCTGGCCCTTGAGGCTGCAGAGCCCTTAGGTGCGGATATGGGTTTCACCCCCGCCCCCGCCTGGGTGCTCAGCGCCGGAGGATATGGCGGCTATGCCTGAGCCCCGCCTCTCTTTGCCCGAAAACCTTCCGGAGGTTTTCAGAGATGGGGGTATGCACCCTTCCCCCCAGGGCACATCAGCCGTGCTGTTTCATGGAGGGCCCAGGTGGTTCTGGCCTGTGCACCCACAACCATGGCTCATAGCGCCCTGCAGTCCCCAGGGCTGCCTCCGTGCAGCCACCCCCGTCCTCCGCCCAGCACGGGCAGCCTGACCCTGCCCGCAGCTGCTGGCCTGCGTCTTGGGCTGGGTGTCACGGGGACCCTCTGTGCCCATTTAACTTAGTTCTGTCAGTCAAGGGCTGCTCTGTACAAATCCAGGCCTTGGAGGTACCCCCTCCGACCTGCTGGCCTCTCGGTTGGAGAGGGGAGACCCAGTGAGCGAGCGCCAGTCCTCCTTTGTTGCTCTCTCTCCGCGGGACGCGTCCCGCTCTGTTTTGCCTTTTGTTCTTTCTTTTTTCCTTTTCTCCTACCAGATTTTTGGTGTCTCTATCTTTTGAAGAGGACGATGTTCTGTCGGAGTTTTGCAGGTGCTCTGGTTGGCTGAGTGGGTCTGTGGATGTGAATCTTGGTGCATTTGTGGGAGAGGGTGAGCTACGAGCATCCTTCTACTCCGCCATCTTGGCCCAAGCTGTTTGTCTTTTATTCCTGTACATTTTTTTGCTTTATGAATTTTGATGTGATATTTGCATTATGTGTAGATATTTATACCTCTTATATCTTTGTTGCAGATTATACCCTTCGCCATCATAAAGGGTCACTCTTTGTCACACAAATGGTGTCCATCCTAGTTTTAACCTTGTCTACTACTTAAGAATGTGAGCAGTGCCATCTGTGTTTGCATTGCCTGATGTGCCCTTCCACATCCTTAATGCTTAGTACTTTAAATTGCCTTAAAACTCACTAAAATAGTATGTAATTAAATTTGTAATCCAATATGAGAGTGAGGTGAGCAACTTTTTTTGTCCTATATCATATTTTATGTTATGCTGTCCCCTTATATTACTTCTTTTGTTCATCTCTCCCCCCTCCTTTATTTCTGGCATGTGTTTATTTCTTGTTATGTTATGAAATGTTGATGGGCTGTTTTTAGTTCTTATAATAGCTAACCTATAATTACAGATTTCTGTAAGATACTTGATACTCTTTTTCTGAAAAGGCTGTCAAGCCTTCATAATGACCTGTGATGTAATTATGAAGTATCTTGAATATGCCACCCTTCAGTTTTACTTGATTGTATTTATATCGGTTCTCCTGGTATTTACATTTATGTATTTTCTTTCTTTCTTATTAAAACAGTTCTTTTAGTTACTCCCAATTTATCCCTTCCCACCTCCTTTCCCTTTTGGTAACTGTAAGTTTATTTTCTATGTCTGTGAGTCTGTTTCTGTTTTGTAAATAAGTTCATTTGTGTCTTTTTTTTTTTTAGATCCCACATATAAGTGATATATGGTATTTTTCTTTCTCTTTCTGGCTTACTTCACTTAGAATGACAATCTTCAGCTCTTATTGATGTTGCTGCAAATGGCATTATTTTATTCCTTTTTATGGCTGAGTACTACTCCATTGTATAAATATACCACAGCTTCTTTATCCAGTCATCTGTTGATGGGCATTTAGATTGTTTCTATGTCTTACCTATTGTAAATAGTGCTGCTGTGAACATTGAGGTGCATATATCTTTTTGGATATAGCTCAGTGGTAGAGTGCGTGCTTGGTATGTCTGAGGTCCTGGGTTCAATCCTAGTACCTCCATTAAAAATAAATAAACCTAATCCCCCCCAAAAAAATTTATAACATATATTTATATGTTAATCAATTGATTTATGACTATTATAGAACCTATATTTTATCCCTGGTTATAAACATTACCTACTATCTCCTTTCCCCTATAAATTTTTGTTGTAGTAATTCTAAATTGCCATTATTTAAAACAATTGATTTCTGTTCTAAAATTTCCATAGTTATTTTTCTCCTAATCCTATAGTAAAACAGAATTGATGCAGGGAGAGCCAATCTTTTTGCTATGATTTTTCCATATTTTTATTTTGAACACTTTCAGACATATAGAAAAATTAAAATAATTGTATATTGAACACCATTAACCATTACCTCAATTCTGCACTTGACATTTACTGTATTTGCTTTATCAACTAGCAATCCATTTATTGATCCCTGTAATCATCAATCCACCTTACTTCTTGACACATTCCAAAATAATCTGCAGATATGAATTTCAAAGTAATTTGCACTTCAGCATACACATCATTACTAGAGTTTAATATTAATAGTCATCATTCAATTTTTCCATTAGCTAATTTTTTTCCAATTGTCAGGACGATTTCACAGTAGCTATAATTTGTAACTGTATTTCTATTTGGAAATGTGCTCTGAAGTCTTTAAAATTGAATGCTACTTTGCCTGCCTATAACATTTTATTTCTGTGAATATTTTACATTGTCTCCCTATCTTCAAAAATGGGATGTTATTGTGATAAACATGAGTATAATTATGATTTACCTTCTTCTCTTAAGTGACTTGACTTTTTTCTCTTTAACCCAATTATAAAATGCTTACTTATTTTAAAAAGTCCTATAAAATAAATCCTAATAGAGATAAAATTTTTGTTGACTTTTTTATATCAGCTATTCTTAGGACATCATGACCTTTTTAATTTATGTGTTCAAGTCTTCTTACCTTAATATTTCTGCATTATTTCCTAAATAACATTTTTAGTACTTTTCGGTTAATATGTATGCCTCTCTTACCCAGGAACAGCAGTTATGCAGATTTTGAAAGTCCTTCTCTTCTTCCTTACGTAACTCTCTCAAGCCCTTTTGAACTATCTATCTACCCAGCGTCTCCCTAGGCTATTTTTATAAATCAGTCCTACGTATATGGACCATGCTGACTTTCTTTGGGCTGATAACAACATAGCAGTCGGTTTGTGAATAAAAGAAAATCTCTTTTTTTCTCTCCCATGCTCTTAAATGGTTTATGTTCCACTTCCTTCTTGAATGCAATTGGCCCTATACCTCCATTTTCAACTGTCAGATTGTTCATTATTTTATTTTTCTTCCTATTTTTTTTAAAATGAAAGCACACATTTTTGGCTTGCATTGTTTGTCTTATGAGGGGGTGGTAATTAGGTTTCTTCATTGATTTCTGCTTGGAGGAGATCCTGGGGACTGAACCCCTGACCTCTTGGGTGCTGAGCATGTGCTCTACCACAAGAGCTGTGCCCTTCCCCCTTATTATTTTGTTTTTCATTCATGGCTATGTTTAAATATAAACAGTGCATTCGCTAAGTAACTACCTTTTCTGGTGAATGTTTATGTTCCATTTGTTTTTTCAGTGCTTTTCCTAGCCTTGTCTTGTATTGTATTTATATAAACCCTGTGCTGGGAACTTCTTGATTTATTTCACACCTTTTGATGAAAAACCATCCAGGATCAAGTACTTAGGAAAGTACCTGATTTGCTCAGGATGGAACCATAACAGATTAACAAGAATTATTCACAATTTATAATGAAGCAATTTCTGACATATGGTTATGTTAATGTGTGAATTATTTTTCACTTCTCTCCAGCCAACAGAAGTCAGCAGGTCCTAGGCAGCTCCTAATTCTGAGTATCTCTTCTCCACCCATTTTCTGTAGAGATAAGGATAGTAATTATCCAGTCCCACCTCTCTTGGTGTTTTATGGTGTCAAACAAGCTCTGGAAAAACTCTCACCAGTAGCCTGCCATCATATTACCGAAGTTTGTGATTACCATGAGTAGTTACTCCTTTCAGGACAATCCCCTGCTATGAGAAGGAGGCTTTGATGGCTGTGCCTGAGTCGCTACATGTATCTCTTCATGGTCACTTCCTGCATTCCCATTTGTTTTGCTCTGGTGATTTGAGTTTATGGAAATCTTTTAGTTTTTTTTTTTAAGGCAAATTGTATATGACTTGATGAATTTCTTCCATCTGAAAACACTCCTCCGTTTGCAAAGTATATGCACAGCCATCCTTCCTCTTATTTCTCACAGAGCTTCTTTCTGTTCTATGTAGAGTCTTTAAAGTTGTTTATTGCTTTTTCTGTTTTACTCCTACCTTTTCAAAGGTGAAAAATTTGGATAATTGAAAGTCAGGTGCTTCCTTCAGAGTAGTGCTGACAGAAGACTTTCACATATGCAGTTGCATTCTATCCTTTGACAGGCCTTCAACGTAGGCTTTGGTATCCTCATTTTATAGATGAACAAAGGAAAGTCAGGTAGATCACATGCCATGGCCAATGTCCCATGGCTAAACATAGCAGGGCTGAGTTCCTGGCATCCTTCATCACTTCAGTACACCACCTCTCAAAACTGGGAAAAGAACCTGAACTTACGAAGAGAAACAGCCCTCAGAACATGGTGAGAGATTTGACATTTGAAATAGATTAGAGAAAATAGAAAATTGCCTTTATTTATCATGAGCAGGCTTTGCCATGGTGACAGACTGTCTAATTGGCTCATATATATCTTGCCATTTCAGTATATGATTCTGCTCATTAATATGTGATTATGTTTATCCCAGCTGGGCAGGGATTCGGGGCCACTTATGGACCTTGTTGCCACGTTGGGGCCCTGTTGGAGAGAGGAATGGCTTTCATGTGATGTGAATAGTCTCATCTAAGGACGCACCCCTCCTCTTCTGTTCTTAGACACAAGGAATGTCTTTGCCAATTCAGGGCTCTTACTTCAGTCTTATTAGTAAATAATCAGTTCATCTCCTGATCTTTTCAGTTAGGAGAACTTGACAAGGCTGTTGGCTCTTCATACATCTTCAGTGCTTCAAGCATTTTAAGTTGTTGTATAAATATTTCTTAATTGGATGTTATCCTTTCTTAAGGAGTCGTAGCATTTTTGATGTCCTACTTTTATTTCTCCATCATCATTGACTATAGTAAATATCTATTGACATTGTACTAACCAATACTCACATGGTAAATTTTCATCCTAACGAAGTGGATCAGGAGATGGGCAATGGTCCCCAAGGATGGCTGAAGGAAGGTTGAGGCAAATGCAGCTTTCTGGGGAAAATGCAGTGGAAAGCATACATTTTGTTGTTGCAGGCATTTTGTGCAGTAAGGACATAAAGTCATTTGCCAGTTATGCTACAGAATGCGCCAGAATTGCAGCCGTCAGCTTGTCAGTGTGACCTTTCCTAGTGTCACATGCCATGGAATTTTATGTCACACTAAGACAGGATGACAGAACTGTGCATTGCTTTTTCAGTAAGTCTCCCCATCCTCCTCATCTCCTCATGAAAGTGTATGTTTTGAAAGAGCGTATTTATCACAGATCAGTCCCACAAGCTCAGAAAACAGCTGGGAGGCTTATGCACTAATTAAGATGTACTTTATGCAGTTACATACATGCTTGTGTGATAGAACTTGTGTGTGTACATCTCCACCGAAACACGCTCACACACGCCTAGCCCATAAACTTCAGAACCAGAGGCAGCCATCTTTCTGCTCCTGGTAGAAAAGACTGGAAATACCAGAACTCATTTTAAATGTCGTTGTGAATTCAGTGAGAGTTATCTAATTATATCTGATTGAATAACTGAGACATAAACTACCAATTTCAGCCTCAGCCAGAATTTTGCAGATTTATTCTGTTTTCCTGTATAGAATGTAGCATTTGGCACAAATCCTAGATCAGACATCCTTTGCAGCTGTATTACTAAGTATTAGCCTGGACAGAGAATTGTTTTCATCATGTATTCCAAAAAAAAAAAATCCCGAATATCCAGTTCCTCCTTTTCTGCTGGGAGAACGCTTACACGCATTGATACCCCATCTAACCTGGTAGAGTTGTCAGCAGCTAGTTTCTTGTCTCATCGTAGAAAGAATTCAGAGATGGGATGCGGAGGTTAAGAAAGTAAAGTGCAGATTTATTAAGGGATGGACAGTACACTGTCAAGGGGAGAGTGGGCAGGCTCAGGTGAGCAGCTGAGCTGAGTTTCTTTAGCAAGTTGGTACACAGGGTGTAAAAATGAATGGGCAGAATATTCATTGGGGAAGGAGAGGTTTGGGATCGTATTCCCTGATTTTCATCCCAGCTCCACCTTCCTGAAGGAAGGAGGGATTTTTGTCCTTATTTAGTCCAGACGGAAGTGTCATGGCATCAGTGCATGATGGGTACTTCTAAATTGCAAAGCTAATTTTATTGAAATGAGGGAATAATGAGCAGAAGGTTACATTTGGACACTGGAGAGTCCTGCTTTTTCTCACCTTTCTTTGCCTGCCTTCAGGACAGTCGTCACCCCAAAATTTGTGATTTCTTATCAGTTCGGAAGTTCCTGATTCTCTTTTTCTTCCCAACCGCCATTGTTTATATGATGTATGGTTTCCTGCCATTTGGCATCCCCCGTTCTCTGTTCATATCTAGCTACCTGCCTGCGCTGACGGTACCATCCCACTCTTTACCTGAATGTGAATGCCATACTGCATGCTTTATGGAAATAAAATATAAAAGTTTTGCTCTATACCAATAGCCTGATAATATATTTCATACTTTGTGTAATATTAATGTTATTAGAATAACATTGAAACTCATTTTAATATAAAAATATGTGTACATGGTAAAGCAAGAATTGCATATAATATCACTATTTTATTTCTAAACTCCACTAAAATATCTTAAACTTGTTCATGTCCGAAACCAGCTTGTGTAAGGTAACAGTTGTTCAGAAATCTGTTTTGAATATTGAATTTCTGTTTCACAAGTTAGATTGATGATCTGTGGGGTAGTTTCCGGGATAACTCTTTCTTGGTATATGTATTTAGTGCTCTGTATCTACATTGTTTATACATTTTCTTCATATTTTAATTATCTTGATTCTGTGTAGGTAGGCAAAAAGTAAATTTCATGTTGAAGTTCATCTGGTTGAGGTGCCTATCGGTACCTCAGTTTTAGGAGGTAGTGAAATTGGTATCTTTAAGCAGTAACCCTGACTATTGAGGGTCCTGGCAGTCATAGCTGGTATCCACAGTGACTAATAATTCCTTCTCAAGTATTGCATTTGTATTGACCGTCCACATAGTGTCTGGTATGCACACATCTTGTAGCTATCGTCAGATTCTAACCATCGTGATCTGATTTATTTGTGCACTCCAATGCAGTCCAGCACATGTTCTCCTGGAAACAGTTGTGGCTAAATTACTATCATTATTGTGGTTTAACTACAGTGATGTTTGATGCAGTTGAGAGTGATTTCAACTTAATTTATTCTGACAACTATATATACCTGGTACAGACTTAATATGAGACAAGCCATGCTCCCATACACTTGCACGTGATTCTTAAGAATACAACACATGGATGTGGAACCAACAGACACTCAGTTGTCCCATGTATTTGATATGGAAATTCCCTCAGTACCCTATGTCTGTTACCTTTTGTAGGCCATTAAAGCAGCCCCCTAATCTTTTATGAAGATTGATATTTCTTTCAAAGAGAAGGGATGATAGTAGAAACCATCAGGGGGTGCTAGACTATAACAGGTAAGCACGCTTCTTTCATTAAAAGTCCATCTGCTTTCTTTTACAAATCCTGGAGCCTGGCCTTCTCTTATATTAAGGTCCTTTGGAGTCTGAACGATTTCTCAGCCATTCAGTGGAGACTCAAGTTCCAGCTGGGCAGAATCTTTGGATGATGAGGCTGAATGACCAAGATGACTTGCTAAACATATCAGAAATCTTCCATCTTCCTGCCCCCTCCCCGCTGCAGTGTACAGTAGGAAAACTGCAGTATTATTTATAGCTCTGTACTTGAGGAACAAGACATACAAACTTTAATGTATCCTGGACTTGCTCAGCTCAGCCTACTGGCCAGGACACCAACCAATGGGACAAAATTTCTGGCAGGAGGGCAGGTGAGCCACAAGAGATTCATACATTTACAGAACACGATTTAAATCCTAAGATACAAAGACAGAAATTTCCATATGAATTCTATATAAATTAGCAGCTTCCAAAACATTTCCTTTCAGGGCTGAAATGATGTCTGTAATTAAAAAACAGCAACAACAACAAAATACACCTTCAATAAAGTCTCAGTGTGCTTTATAAAAGCCATGTATAACAGGAACTGGTGAGCCCTGCCGCCTTAGATAAACTTAATGCATATGAAAGACAAAATCTCAAAAATTTGCAAACCAAGTTCATTTCTGAATTAAAACCTAGATAAAAATGTTGGCAGTTAGTCAAACATTTTGGAAGTCATTGTCCATGAAAGCTACACGGAATCTTAAGCTCAAACTTTATTCCTATAAATATTTATTTTCCAAAGCCATTAAACTTGCATTTATGAGTCAATAACATTTTGTGTGTTACCAGAAGTAAAATGCCAAGTATCATCAAGTAGTTGTGAATGAATGAGTGAGATTCTGGCCAGAATTTGAAGCAGGCAACGGTGTATCATAGACTGTTTCCAAGGGCTAGTCTGGGTCCAGGACATTCAGAAGATTCAGGCTCCTCAGGAAACAGAGCCTGACTGGTTCTGCTGGTGTTCCCAGTATTCAAGCCAAGGAGGAATCCTCACACTTTAGTTCATGTTATGTTTTTTACTTTGGTTTTGTTTACAAAAGTGCTATAGTCCCATGATGTACCCCTCAAAAAGATCCCCAAAAGAATATCAGAGTTAACTTGTTAACTGGTTCCTGTAGAACATCCTAGAACTTCCCAGGACTTATTAACATCTGTGTTAATATATATTAACCATTTTGTTGCATCATTAACTGCTTTTTTGGCTTGTTATTTCTGTATAATGCAGTCAGAACTTACTTAAAAGGAACAAACAAACAAACAAAATCAAACAATGTATTTGATTTTATTTCTGCCTTTAAGGAATGCTTCTAGTTGCTTTAGATATTGTAGATGTAGCCATCTTGTTTTAAACTATAATGATTTAGAGAGTTAATAAAAATAGACTAAAATCAAATATGTAATTGTGAGAATTTCTACCAAGAAAGGTAAATGTAATCTTTATTAAGAATTTTTAAATCTTTTATTTTTTTTTAATTAAGGAGCTTTAATCAAGGTTAGGTAGGAAGGAAGCTAGGTTAGAGTTTAGCTCCTCTGATTATTTTAACTCAAAGGCTTTGATGTCTTTGTGCCTTCAACAAAAACTACGAACAGAAAAATATAGGTGTAAGCTTACGTGATACAGTAAAACTGTCTTTAAAAAATCTGTTCAATTACTATCTAGAATATAGCATTGAGGAATACATCACTGATGACTTGTGAAACGCTTGTTTTGCCCATACCTGAAAGTCTTTCAGGGGAAACTTCATTTTGATTACTGAAGAGTCAGTGTGATGACTCCATGTGTTTTCTTTTCCATCTTTGATTTCTGAGAGTATGAGAATACAAATTAGTATCACGAGCATATACCTAGCATTGTGGTATGCAAAATTTTTATACATAGGGCAATATTTCAGAAAGGTAATTATGTATATAGAGAGATACTGAGGAAGCAGAATAGTATCCTCCCAGAGATGCCCACATTCCAATCCCCAAAACCTGTGAATATGGTGCATTACTTGGCAAAAGGGAATTGAAGTTACAGATACAATTACGTGACCTTGAGAGGGGGAGATTATCTTAGATGGTCCAGATGGGCCCATTTAATCACACAAACCCTTAGAAGCAGAAAGCCTTTCCTGGGTGTGGTCAGAGGGAGATGTGACCACAGAAGATTTGTCAGAGAAGCAATGGTACTGGACTTGAAGATGAAAAAAGGCCACATGCTAAAAAGTTCAGGGGGCCTCTGAAAGCTAAAGAGGGCAAAAAAACCCCCAAAAAACCCCAACCCTACATATTTTTCCTTCAGGGGCTTCAAAATGAACGCAGCCCTCCTTGCCTTGGTGAGACTCATGTCCAGCTCCTGACGTCCGCAAGTGTAAGATGATAACCCTGTGCTGCCGCGGGCACGACCTTGTGGTCCAGTGTCAGTGGAGCCCCAGGAAACCCACGCAGACAGGAACACAGCGTAGTGTTCTCTCCCTCAGCGCAGAGGCAGAGCTGTAAGGACCGCGTTTCAGAGTCGTTGGTGGAAGTGCAGCCCCTCCAAACAGGAGAAACAGGCTTTGTGTCTGAAGAGTAAACACACATGGTTGATTTCCACGTTGATAGAACCAAGGAACTTGGCCTTCATACTGTATTTTCCTTGAGATTTGCAAGAAACGTTTAATTTTCTTAGGCCAATATCCCAGCAGCCATAGGGACAAAAGTCTGTGTGATCAAAAATCCTCTTTGGTGAAGCAGATGAAGTTTTAAGAGTAAAACCATCTCATAAAAATACAGTTTTGACTGTGTTTTTTCCCTCAAAGTTTCCAAGTAGGTTTGAGGTTGGTTGATACAAGCATCACACAGCTGATTACTAACTAAGCAGCTTTGCTTAGTGGTGTATCTTATGTGAGAATAGACCTTTTCACAAATAAGTTGTCTAATTTAGGAGAAAGAAATTGTCAGTTAACACCAACAGAAATGGGGTCTTCTTTCAAAGAGGACTATTGCTGCTGAAGGTACAAGGTCTTGCTTTCAGGGAATCGGCACAGGAATGAGATATGTTGTATGATGAACGTGTTTTTATTAATTAGAAAAGCAAAGAAAAGGAAATTTGCCACGGCCTTTGGATGAACCTGTGGGGAACCAATCCTCCCAGTTAGTTGTTCTGGAATGTCTAAGATGCTTTGTCTCAGCTTGAGCAATATTTCCTAATCCTGAGTTGCTTCTTACTCACTTCAGCCCTAGAGGGAGGTGGTTCATTATTTTTAAGACATAAAGTGTATGAAACAGTATTGGTCCCCAGTAAATAAAGAATAAGTGTTTCAACTTGTCTATTGAAAATACCATAAATATGTTTTAAATTACTTTTGGTTTCTACTTACCCTAGATCTTCTAGAGCCAAAAGTGGAAAAATAGGGATGTTTAGAAGGAAATTGTGGGTCTTTGATTTGGCGTTGTTAGTACAGGGGTCTCCCACGTCTTACGCAGTAAGCCCCCACCAGGTGTGAAAACCTCAGTCATTGAAGGGGTGGGGCTTCATTTACCCACGTGTCCACCCTTAACTAGATGAGTAGTTCCTCCTCCATCCCAAGGAAGAGTGGACTGTAAGGGACCACCAAGGATGCTTGGAATGGGACCCCACCACCATTCTGCCTCTCTCCTGCTGAGCAGGAAGAAGTCAGCATAACACAGGAGCACAGGAGGTGACAGAAAGAGAGGACACTCCTGACAGGCAGGCTGTCCACATGATAAAGGAGGAAACACAGGGTCCACAGTAACCCTCAGTCCTTTCCGTTTGTTTACGTGCAGCATGCCCTTAATGCATTTAGAGCTGGCATTGTCATTGTCATTATCACTCTGAAGGTTGTGGGGATTCATATTTTTATTCCTAAATACAATTTCCAATGTATGACTTTAGGTTTCTTAGAAAACGTACAGTTGCTCTGTCTCACGTTGGGACCAAACATTATTCCTTTTGTGGTAGCCAGTAGAATGAGTTCTTTTGGGGGAAAAGCTAGATCCTTGAGTTGTTGAGGATTCTTAAATGAGATTCACTTTGTGACTTGGTCAGAGTCTGTTCTGGCCATTGTAAACCATAAGCTGAATGCATTTGCTTTTTTGTTGCCAGTTTTACTATTTCTCAGCAGTGGCACTGACAGGGAATGGCTCCTTCTTAATAAAATTGATTAGCTGCTGTATTGCCAGGGAGGCCCAGTGAGCTTAACAGAAGATCAGCTGGGGGATACTGGGTTGTGTGTGATCACCAGTGAAGCGCTATGTGTGGTTAGGGTTTCCATGATGACTTTGGAGATTGGCCAGCCCTGGTGCCCTTAGGAATGAACCCTCTTTGTTAGATCCCACGATATGGCCTTAGCAGAGTCCGGTGTTTCCTTGACTGACAGCACAGTCAAGCAGAAAAGTATGCATGCCATTTTAGCGTGAGCTGATTGTCAACTTTGCATTATCCTCTGAAATGACTTAATTGCTGTAAACCAGTGACTTGGCCCATCCTTTCTATGACTAAGTAGACCCACACAATGCACAGAAGTCCCACTATCCTTTGTCACCATCTCAAAGATACCCTAGTGAAAAGGAAGAAGTGGGAGAAATTGCCTTCAATAAGGTCTGCAAGAGGACAGGTGTTCCCAGAGTAAGTGGTAGCAGTTGTCTGGGCAGAAGGAAGACTTCCCACAACTGTTGTGGACGTTCCATTCTCTACATTTGGTCTGACTTCTTGGCACAGTCTTTAGGTCAATCTGTTATTCATTTCTCCTTAATCAAGAGCAGACTGTACTGGATGCCTCTTCTGTTTAAGGATAAACCAGGTTTCCTAACAGAATCCACCAGCCTCACTGATCTGGCCCTGGCTATGTCTGTAGCCTCCTTTCCCAGCACCCGACATCTAGTTCTGCCAGTTCCAGCCACACTCACTACTTTCAGGTCCCCGAATCACCACCTTTTCCTTGACTCAGAGTCTTCACAAATGTGGGTCCAACTCCCTATCCGTCCAGCCAACTCTTGCATTCAGCCTTTAGGTCTCAAAGAGAAAGACCTCTACTTGCCTGAGCCCATCATTTTCTCCTCGCCAGCATTGTGAGCTTTAATTATGCAACAATTTATTTGCATGTGCATTTACATTGTATTCTGACTCCCTGATTAGGTGCTAAGCTCCATGGGGGAAGATTCCTGTCTATTCTGTTTGCCAAGAGCCCAGAATGTGCCTAAAGGGATTTGATTTGCCCTGTATCCCACTCCCCCTGGTCCCTCAATGCCAGCTCCAGCCTGCCAGGCTTGGCCTGCTCAATTGTTGATTTCTCCTATCTCACTGACCCAGGACCATCACACACACAGAGGAGGACATGCTAAGATGTTCTCTTGGGCAAAGTCAGCTTCATGTGACTTCCCGGTAAATTAATGTGATCTTAACATGATATGATACACAGGGTTTCTATAGAGCTAAAAGGCAAATCCTAACAGAGAGTCAGAGAGATATGTATAAAATGGATTAGAGGCTAACATGGAATCCTGAACCGATGAGATCATTGGGTGAACCTTTTGGGGGTCAGCACACCTGGGTTGGTCAAATCAAGGGACCTGGTCTAAGGGAGCAAAGGACTATGTAGCTTTGGTTTATACACAGGTCAGAAAAGATCCCACAAAGCATTTTATGGGTTGGGGCACCGTGTGCAGAGTAAAACTTTGGCTGCACTCAGTATGTTTTTTAAGAGAAGCAGTACTTATTGGGGGGAGCTCATGGAGGAGATCTTTAAAGGTCCTGAACTGTAAGCTTCAGCCCTACAGAGAGTAATGAAATGATCAAATGAAATCTGCAGGGATGGGAAGATGTTCAAGGACTGTGTTTTCAAAGCAATGGAGAGAGAAATGATCACAGTGTTGAATAAGATCACCACCACGATACTTAACAAAAGAAAAATCTGCTTGTGTTGGATTTTTACTGACATCTAGACGTTTTGACTCAGGCCTCAGATGTGTTAAGAACTCTCGTTCTCCCCTAAAACCCACTTAGGATGGCGTGAGATGAGGTAACCTCAAGACCCCATGGGACTGTGAGATTCTGTGATTCTAAGAATTAAATGTGAGATTTGGAAATTGGTTTGGGATAACAAAATAAACAAATAAAAACAAAATCTATTTCACTTAAGTCACCAATCTTGGAACAGACCTATCTTTGTGTTATCCGAGAGTGAACTGAGCCACGTCACAGCCCAGAGGCCAGCACGCAGTGAGGGCTTGTGAGGTTACCAAGCAGAAATCATAGCAAACTCTGAGGACAACTGAAGATTGATGATGGAAAAGCACTAGGGAGGGAGGGATGGAAGGAGGGAGGAGAGTGGGTCAGAGAGTGAATAGCATGTAAATCAGGGAGGTGGGCAGTATAATCTGGGGCTCATAACAAAGATCCATGCTAACCAGAATCTGCCGTTGTTTTGTCAGCAAAGGCGCCAGGAATCAGGAGACCCGAATCCTACTCTCCTCATCTGTACTTTGGAGTAGGTTACTGATTTTAAGCTTCAGTATTCTCACCTACCAAATGAGAGGATCAGGTCCAGATGATCACTTCAGTTCCTGTTCAGTCTTTAACATATGATACTATAACTCAGTATTTTAAAAATAAGGTTGTGTATTGGTCAGCTATGTTTGCAATAATGCAGTATAACAAATAGTCCCTAAATCTAAAAATTTCTCTCTCTTGGTTTTGAGTTTCCTGGCTAGCTGGGAATTGGCTGACCTCAGCTAGATTGGGCTGGACTGGGCTTGTCACTAAGTATCAGATTAGGCCAGGTGGGTTCCACTGATTCTCCTTCTCCTTGGACCAGCAGGTATATGGGGTTTTCTGTACTTAGGGCTGCATCAGAATCATGTCAAGCCATGTGAGCACATTTAAGACCTCTGATCCAGACACTTCGCTAGCATGATCTTGACTGTAAGTCACTTGTTCAAGTCTAACATTAGAGACACTGAAAAATTTGTACTTTCTTCAATGCAGGACTGGTGAAGGGAGAGACCAATGATGGATTGACTATAATCTGGTATCCTGAGTCTCCCAGTTTAATTGTTGATCCTTCCACAAGCATGTTTTAGCATATTTTAAAGTTGAGAAAGAAAAGAGTAGCTTCTGTTGATATTGCCAAAAGTAAGAGAGAAAAAAAAGAAAAGAAAAAGCAGTAGTTTTTCTTCAGTCCTGTGCATTGTTTATCTTAATGAAATCTTCAGTCAGCACAAATTCAAGGTATTTAAGTATTCTTCCTCCACCCACTTCTGAATTCTCCATGAAAATATCAAGTTAACAGCCAAAAAGCTTAACACAAATGCCTGTTTGTCAACTTTGTGGAGTGAATAGGAATAGAAGCATGAGGTAGAGGCATTGAAAATCTGATAGAGCAATTAAAACATTAGAGTATTTCATGCTGTAGTAGGACTGATGTAAAGCTGGAGGAAATAGCACCCATCTTCTGTCTGCTGGTATTTATTATTAGGACATGGCCTTTCCCTGTTCTTGGTTTTGCCAGTGGAATTATGTTGGCCCAAATGAAAAGTCAGAGATGGCTAATGTGATTTTACTTTTTAAAAATAGCGATGAACTCCATTTGGACATTCAGGTGATGACATCAACCTGGGTTTTATTGTGATAATGTAGCAACCTAGGGATGTGATGAGCAGTGGAACCCTGGGCAGCTGGCATCCCCAGCGGGACACAGGTGCAAACACAGACCACCAGGAGGGGGACCCCTTAATCCACCTACAGTCCCAACCCTCTCACTCACAATGAGGCCATCTGAGCATTCTCTTTAATTAGGAGATGTTACAGTATTGCCACATAATGAAATATTGCCAAAATAAAGGATTTTCAACAGCTTTTTACTGATCCTCCATTACAGTATAAATCCATAGACCACTCAAGGAACATTATGTGGATTTATGCCCATAGCAATACAAATGTTAATTAAAACCTTGTTCAAAATTTTTTTTATTTTGGAATGAGTTAGCGTTTTATAGTGGTATAAGAAGTTGATTAAGCTAAGTACATAAATTAGCCAATACTTAGAAGATGCACACGATCTCCCTGCCACTCAAAGATTTCTTTCGCCAACAGCACCAAGCAACCTACAGATGTGTGAGCAGACATAAAGAAATGACTAGGGAAACTGTAGTGCTGATTTATGCATCTTGGCATTTCGCCCTCTACTAATTTACACAAATACAAATTATACTCCGTCTGCTATTTTGTGTACTTTTGTCCCATGCGCACACACACGAACTGGTAGAAAAAGTAGGTGTTCATAGATGTATTGTGTAGTTTCCTCCATCAGAGAGTATGTATGCCGGGGGGAGTCCAGACGGTAATCAAAAATTAAGTAACTCAGGGATTTTAAATTACATTTTATTCATTTAAAAATATTTAATACATAAGTAGTACATGTCCATTTTTAAAAAACTAGGAGATATAGATTAGTAAAGTAAAAAATAAAATAAAATAAAATCACTCTAATGCCACCAAGCCTAGGTGGAGACTGTGACTATTTCAGTCTCTACATCCAGACTTGTTTTTTCACGTTTGCATGTAAGTGCATATAAAAGTCCTATACACGAACATTTTACGTATGTATTTTTAAAGCAGTCACACGGTATCTAACATTTTCTCATGCACTGTTTTACTCAGCAATATGTTATGAATCATTTTCTCTATTAATAAATATATTCGAATAGCAATTCACTCTTTCTGCAGAAATAGTTCTGGTCCCTTTCAATGAGTCCTCCCTTTGGTAGGTGAGATTATTCAGCTGTGTTCATAACCTGTATCCTCTGGACCTACAGTCTGGAGAAGAAAATAATCGTTGATAAGTAACCAGATATATAAGTCTGTAATTCCAAATTGTGATACATGTTATGCAAGCAAAATAGAGTGCAGTGAAAGGAAGTGTTATGGGGTGTTACAGAAGCAAAGTAACCAGGGTGCCAGGACAGAGACCTACGGCAGGTGAGAGTGTGCAGAGCAGAACTTGGAGACAGGTTGCCAAAGAACTCAGGAATAATTCAGTGAGAAGGGGACCCTGCGTGTGCAAGACCCTGAAGCAGGAGAGGAGTTGGTGAGTAAGAAAGAGAAGATGTGGAGGTGAACACGGTGAGCCAAAGACTGAGGCTTTCTTTCAGGGAAGGGTGAGGAGTTTAAATTTTATCCTAAAATCATTTCATATCTTTAGTGCAAGGGAGGGGCATGATCCGTGTTTCAGACAGGAAGTTAACTGATGGCTTTGTGGGAGGAAGTCTAGGGGAGATGGTGGGTGGAGGAATCCACTGTGAAGCACGTTGTGTTGTAAATGGCTTCATAAATTTACAAATATATATCTGACATTACTTAACCCTTCTCCACATTGTGGGCTATTTCTTTATTACCAAATGAAGCTGAAAAAAAAAGATGACAGGTTTCTATAGCTCGGATAATTAAGTCACGACTGATAACCTGGCGGTTAAGAGTCACAGGATAACTCCTGTGCGCTCAGGGCTCTAACCCAGCTCAGCCCCCGGGTAGAGATGGGTGCTGACCGCGGGAAAGACTGCTCCCTTCAGTCCTTCAGAGCTGGGGCTCTGCCTTCCTGGGTCAGGCTCTCAGGGAAGATGGCCTCAGGGTTGCCTCCTCCTAGGAACCCTGGGGTCAGGGTCTAGACTGGGTCTGCCTTGGACTCAGACAGACATTCCGTTTCCTCTGTATTTGGGTGGGGCCTCCCCTGGGTCTACCATTTCTTGCCCTCAGAATGGCAGGAACATACATCCAGTGAGACAGCCCGGTGTTGGGGGAGGACTGAGGAGGCTCCCCAGCCCGCTAACACTCTAGGCCCCAGACCCCGCTCTGAAGAGTTTCTTCAAGGCTCCAGATGGCCAGTCTAGGGACATCAACAATAGCTATTAATAATAGGCATAGCTAACCCATGTGCCAAGTGTTGTTTAAGACATAATTCACACATCAACTCATTCAGTCTCCTTTACAATTTTATGTGGCAGTTTCTGTTTAATAGGGTGGCCCTGAGGCTCAGAGAGGTTAAGTAAGTTGCTCAGTGTCACATAGCCAGGACTCAATCCTACACCTTTTGGATTCTAGAGCCTTTAAGATTTGCTATTAACCCTTTCTTTGGATGCCTCTCTCCATGGGTAAGAACCATCATTGAGTTGAACAATGAGTCAGTTTCCAAGGATTGGGATTTTGCACGCCAGCTTCATGATGGCCACTCGTGTTATTAATGTGACAGTTATATGTCCCAACAACTTACATTTCCAGAAGATCTCCACCCTGTGGCCCAAGTAGCCTTATAGTAAAAAAAAAAGCTTTTCTCCATATTTAATATGGTTTACCTTGAACAAGGCATCAACTTTATTGACACTCACCTCACCTGGCTTTCCTAGGTTTGAGCTTTTCAATGAAGTGGCCTTTGCTGGGGACCCTTGTGATGGTAGGGAGCAAGTGTATATATCAAAAGCCGGAGCTGGGGGAGGGCCCTCCTGGACCCCTGCTTTGAAAAGGGCTGGAGTCCTTACTGATACCGGCGTCTGGGACCAAGCTCCTCTTATGTCCCACTACCAGCTCATCAGAGAAGACTTTTAAGGGTTCAGAGATAAGAGCCCTTCTCCAAAGACTCAGCCACAATGGAAAGCTAATTGTTGAGAACAGTGTGATCCTGTCCGATTCCTGCATTGAGACAGGGTCCAGACAAAATGCTGTATTTGAGGATGGCTCAGTGGCTCTGCTGTGTGCAGGGGACTCAGCACTCAGCCAGCATCGGTCTGAGGTTCCCAACACATGCACACTAAGGACTCAGCACTGAATTCCTTCTGTCCAAACCCCAGAAGTGATGCTGGTCCTGCCCTCATCCAGACAGCTTTCACTTAAGGTGTCCTACTTCTAATCCGACCTTTCTAACTTGACGCTAGTCCATCTGTAGAATTAACTGAACAGTCAGATCCAGGCCTCGTCTGGGCTGGAAACGTTTTCTCACAGGGATCAGAATTTAGGAGACTGAGTTTCGCCTGTGTACATGTTGGTGAAGCTAATAGTAACTAAGTGTTGGAGCACTTACTTGAAGTCTGCAGACACTGTCACCGATGCTTTAACATCTAATTTCTCACTTAATATGCACAATATCTCTGTGATGCAGGAGGTACTATTAATATCTTCATTTTAGAAATGAACAAATTGAGGCCTAGAGAGGTTAAGCAATTTGCCTGAATACACACAGCAAGTGCATGGTAAACAGGGATGTAGCTAGTCCACGTGGTAACTCTGTGAAAGAGAAAAAGATCTTCCGGGATATCTCACTTTTATCTGTTAAAGAGTTATCGGAATATACTGATTTTATTAGAACATACTATTCTATTGCCACCATCTAGAAAAAAAAGTCATAAAAATATATGAATTAGGATATCAGTATCTGCAAAGTGCAGAAGTTAATAAAGCCATGAAGACTAACTCCACCAACCCTGCACTTTGCACCTACATTTAGTGCCTCATGGGAGAGTGAAGGTCTGCTTAATATCAAAAGGTACCAGAAGACACACTGATTCTTAAGTGCAAAATTATGTCTTCTCAGTCAGCCCCTGTTCCTTATGCTCTTGACACCAAACAAAGGCCAAATGAATGTTTTCCTCAGGGCAACAGGAAAGCTGTCACCTCGGAGGCTGTCACCTAGATATAGTGCTCATGAGTTCCCGTAACCAGCAACGATATGTCCCGTAACTAAATGGGACTTCTGACATTGAGGCTGGCCAAGACCATGCTGTAAGTGCAGGCTTCATTTGGTGCCGTGTTGTGTGAGGCTTCTGAGAACATATACAGTCATCCCGCAGTATCCAAGGGCAGTTGGTTTCGGGACCCTATGCCAGTACCAAGATCTACAGATGCTCAAGCCCCTTATGTAAAACGGTGCAGTATTTGCATTGAACCTACATGCATCCTCCCTCCCTTATGCTGTAAATCATCTCTAGATTATTTATAAAACCTAGTACAAGTTAAATGCTTTGCAAATAGTTGTAAAGACAATGTAAAACACTATGTAAATAGTTGCCTGCACATGGAAAATTCAAGTTTTGCCTTTTGGAACTTTTCTGGGTTTTTAAAAAATATTTCAAGTCACAGTTGGTTGAATCCACAGATGCAAAACCTGTGGATACAGAGGGCAGGCTGTGATGGTCATTTGCTTTGTGCTGGATTATTGGCTACTCTCGTTTATTAACTCATTCACTATTCATTCACTTGTTCACTCATTCACTCATCAACTCAGTAAATGTTTGAAAGCCTCCTGTGTGTCAGGCGCTGGTCTAGACCTTCAAGATGTCAAGATCGACATAAGACATGATCCTTGCCCTCAACAAATTTATGTTCTAGACTAGTTTTGCCCTGGATCGAAGCACAAGCTCTGTCTTATTGTGCTGGATCATTAAATGAGATTACAGCACTTTAGGGTTAAAAAGGAACCTCAGATATTATTTTGTCCTCATTTTAAACTCAGTGACATAGTGACTTCTGCAGGTCACATGGTCAGTCTGTGGCAGAACCCAGATCCTGTGTCCCTAGGTTCCTAGTTGTGGGTCTGTTACTACTGCCAAGGATTTAAATTTTACCAGGTCCTAGACTTCAGGGCCAGACTGCCAGGGCTCCAGCTCTGACTCTTCTTCCTGGGGGTGGAACTCGGGGAAGTCACCCCACCCCTCTGTGTCTGTTCCTCTCTTTGCAGTGGGGGTAATGATAGAGATCATGTGGGATTCTCACCAAGATGATGATGTCATTCCTGGAAGCGTCGTGCCTGCCCCCTGGTGGGCACTTGGTAAAACTTGGCTGCTGTGATGACTGCTGTTACTGTTACGTGGCTGTGAACACCTCCTGTGGTCGAGAGTTTGAGATCCTCCCTTTGGGATTCTCAGGGTGGGACGTTCCACTGCAGAATGCCCCTTATTTGACAGCTGTCCTCACCGTGAACCAAATGGTGACCATGCTGTTGAATCTGCCTACACTTCTGAAGAAAGCTGTCTAGAGAGTATTTTTTAAGTTACTTAACTCCACATTCTTGAATTTGACCATTTTCAAGAATTCTGAAAATAAATTCCTACCTTTTTAGTTAAATTCAATCCATTTTTTATGCCTTTAGATACTACTTATTATAGGTCCGCAGTCAACCTGTGGTGGTTGTAACACGGTAGTTCCCATAATGCAGTCACAACACACACACACACACACACACACACACACACACACCCCTTTCCTGGAAACTCAGAATTTACAGTAGCTTATTAAGGTCTCCAGAAAGTGCTGGGGTAATGACAGCTTAATTCTACAACTTATTTGAGCAAGAAACACACCTCAGGGACAGCTTCATGGATATGTGACCCGTGCAGTCACACAGGGCCATGCGATTAGAAGGACCTGGTGCTTGGCTTGCTGGACAGAAGTGACCCCAGCCTTGTTTTGAGAACCAGAGTTCTGGGTTCTTCCCCCAAAGGACTATAACTGGTCACTTAAGCCAGAAAGTGTGACTTAAGTGTAATTTGTATAAGCTAAGCATCTCAAGGGGGACAGTCCCCAAATTCAGCTTTATGAACTTCTGAGTTATAAGATTATTTTTAGGTGCATTGCCTATAATCAATCCAGCAATTGCACAAAATAGCACAAAGGTGATTTTAAAATTTTTATAGTTTTGCTGGAGGGATGAACACAGATCAGTAGAACAAGATAGAGAGCCCAGAAGTAGACTCATCCGCATATGCCCAACTCATTTTTGACAAAGATGCAAAAGCAATTCAGTGGAGGAAGGATCATCTTTTCCCCCTAGTAATTGGTGCTAGAGCCAGCAATTGGACAGCCATAGGCAAAAAGAAAAAAAGAGAAGAAAAAGGACCTCGACCTAGACCTTGTATCTTACACAAAAATTAACTCAAAATAGATCACAGACTTATATGTAAAATTGTAAAACTCGCTTTTGTTTAAAGCATAATCCCAACTAAACCAAACCAAAAGTATAGAATCTGAAAGCCCGAAAGGGCCGTACAAGCCAGCCAGCTTGTGCTTCAGACCCAGCGGTCACAGAGCCTGCTGCCCGGTGGGCGTCCTCCCAGCCAGGGCCACTCAGCTCGGCAGCTGCGCAGTGAGGCTCCGTGTCGCACGCCGCCTTGTACCTCAGTCGCTGAACCCAAGAGCTGGAAAAGTCTTATTCTGGAGTAACCTCCTTTGGTCTCCGGCCTAATGTAAAGACCCCGTCTGGGCTGGACTTTCTGTTAGAGCTGATCCGTCCCATCACTGGAAAGCTCTTCAGAGCATTGTAAGGGGAATTGTGGGTCTTTAGAGACAGGTGACCCTAGGGTCAAACTCTCTCTTCATCTTCTATGAGCCGCAAGCTACAAATGAGCATAATTGTGGCTAATTTTCAAGATTATGAGAAAATAACCTAATAATTGGTAGCTGGTATAGGCCTTGTAGATCATTTTGGTAATAGTACGCTCTCCAGAAGTTCTTGGTCTGATGTCTAATCAGGTATTTCTTGTGACACCCAGTGTATCGCTGATAATTAATATAAGTTTATTGAGAATAATAAATAATTATGCAAATCCAGAAGTCCTTTCCCTTCTTCATACACAGGGCCTATTGAAATTGCTTTTTTGTAATTATAATTGAGGCACTGCGGCGTTATTTTGTTTAATTATTTCCACTTGATGGCCTGATTAGGAAAATTGCTCACAGTGTTTTCCTTGCATAATGTGCCATCACCAGGAACAATTATTGGAGGGTCCATGCCCCCAGCCTCCAGCTGAGCTTCTGTCCCAAAGTGAGCATGGCCTTCCCAGCGTCCAGAAGGAGTTTGAGTTCAGCCACTTGATTTCAAGCCTCTAAATTCAAATAGTCTGTTTTCAACAGAGGCGTTTTGGTTAACCCCAAGACACTAGGAGCTGATGGACTAGTTCACATTTGCTGATATTTTAAGCTATTTCTCCACCCCATTTTGAGGTGTGCTGACATTCTATCTCCACCTGGCTGTTGTTTGCTCACACGTGCTCCGGCTGTGTAAGCTGAAGGGATGGCAGTTCCTTCCCCTACGTGTCCATCAACATGACGGTAAATGTATAATCTCCTGGTGGACTTTGCGAGGCAGTGTCATTTGAGAATAAGTGTTTCCTGCCACTAAATTATGATGAGTGTGCAAATACTCCTGAGAAAGAAAATAGTGATGAAGTGGTTGGTAGGGAAAGTTATGGAGTTGCGTGGGCTGAGTAACTTAATAACTAGGACAAGAGCCCAAGGGAAGGCTGTGATGAAGGACCCAGTTAAGAAATAACGTGGGATCCAATATGCCCTGAAGGTCACTGGCTTCTCCCAGGGGAAGCTGGTGGCTTTGACATGGGGGATCATCCAGTCCATTGTCCAGTCCAGCGCCCAGGCTGAAGGAGAGGTAGGGAAGGTGCATCCTGGTTCTGCCACCAGCCCGCAGTGTGAGCAAGCTTCCAAGTTCCCATTTTCTTTCATTGATCACTGGATTTTAGGAAAATAGTCTTCCAAGAGAAATAAAGGTGTGTGTGGACTGGAGAGGGGGGAAGTCTGCACAGGAGCAGCGTATGAAGGGGCCGGTGCTGGGCTCTCTCCGTCGGTGCCGCACAGCACCTCGAGTGGCCAGTGCTGTGCGGGCCATCTGTGCTCATTTTATTTTATTTTTGATGGCTGCATTCATGAAGGAGCAACGTGACTGATTTTTTTCCATACCTGCAAGGTGCTGATAACTGGAGACAAATAGAAAATGTGTAGCGGTGATAGCAGAAACGTTGCCTTTTACAACAGGGAGGGAAGCGTGAACCAGGAGGGCACGTGTGGCCCAGGTGCAAGAACAGGCTTCGTGTTCAGAGAATTGAGTGCAAACCCCACTTGGCAGCCCTGGAATCAGGCAAGAAACTTTGCCCTCTGGACCTCAGTTTCCTCATCTGTGTCACAGAGGTGGTGAAACCTAGACCACAGGGCTGCTGAACCAGGGAGGTCCAGTAAGTTGACAGGTGGTGGAATGAAGGTTACTGACTATTATTTGCCTTTATTGTACCTGCTCATGGCTAATTTTTTGCTTCATTTATGAAAAAGGGCATTCTGCATTAAGGTTAATTAACTTTGCCCTGGGCCCTTGTAGGCTGAATAATGCCCCCTCTCCTCTAAAAATGTCCGCACTCTAAATTTCAGGAACCTGTGAATGTTCTCTTACATGGTAAAAGGGACTTTGCAGATATGGTTACGTTAAGGATCTTGAGATGTAGGAAGATTATCCTGGATTATGGGGGAGCCCTAAATGTAAGCACAAGGGTCCCTGTAAGAGGGAAGGGAGAAAGTCAACGAGGGAGCAGGTAGCTTGAGGACAGAAGCAGGGATGAGTGATGGCCAAGGAGTCAAGGAATGTTGGTGGAAGCCAATAGCCAGAGTGTGGAAGAGGCAAGGAACAGTACCTCCCCTGGAGCCTCCAGAAAAGAACAGCACTGCCAACACCTTGGTTTCAGACTTCTGTCCTTCAGAACCGTAGAAGAATCAATTTGCATTGCCTTAAACCAGGTCATTGGTTACAGCAGTGAAAGGAAGCTAATACAGCCTCTTACGTGAGACTTCAAGTATTGTAGGTGGAAGTTAAATATGTGTTGACTGTAAAAGTCATCAGGTTGTAGGGGGTAACAAGGATACTTGTGAGAAGTGCCTAAAATGCAAGATTTCTACACACTGATTTAATTCCTCTTTTACTGTAATTTATCTTCTTGAAGGAAACGAATCATGTGATGTGGCGTGTGTCTAGATGTGTACGTGCACCTGTATTGGGCCACTGTGTGGAAGGGCAAGTGTCATGATACCCCACACTGAATAGGGATGTTTGTTCTAGAGCAGATCTTGTGTTTCACGTCACACTTGGAGATACTTCTGTCTCCCTATGTAGTCCTGAGTTGTCTTAGACTCAGTAAAAAACCCACAACTGCAGTTTAACAACTGGTCATAAAGTAAGGTTTGGATTCATTGTCCACACAACTGAGGGCCAGCGTCTTTGCAGAGTGTGGAGAGTGAGTAAATCCGTGCTGGAACATCTGTCTGAGGGTGACACAGAGGAGGAACACGCCAGCCTGCCGCATGCCTAGCTCAGAGATCAAAGGAGAGTTCAGGAATTTAGGAGGCAGACTCACCATCATAAGAGATCAAACTGAACAGAACTCCGAGGACAGACAAAAAGGTGGGAGTGAGGCGCTTCCTCCGGGACGGACAAGGGTCGAAGTATAATTGGTAGAGAACTAGAACCATTTAGAGTCAAAATTCATCAGATCCGTATCCCTTAGAGAATTCCCTTTGGGAAAACAGGGCTTTCTGCCTAACATGTCGATATTCAGCAGAAACACAATACTTGGCTGACTTATTCAGTCGTGTCACCAACCGGATGTCACAGAAAGAAAGAACAGCGCAGCAGGCACAACTGAGGGAGCCAGACGAGCTTTTCTTTTGTTTCGTCTGACACACTCCCTGGGTGAGGATCCGTGGCAGCCTCTGGATGGTGGAGCTGGTATAGGGGACGGGCCTTTCCCGGCCTGTTTTCCCTGTGTCTTCTGCACTGCAGAGATTTCATATCCAAAGCTGCAAGTTGACAGAGCGGGAACCTTCTTCCTCAGGGATGCAGAGGGATCCTGACATTTACATCAAGGGGCCACTGCCTTTGGCAGATCTCTCCTACCTGAGGCCTGACCTTGGGCTTCTAGGATTGGGGTGCAATCCTCGTACTGCTCCAGATGTGATGATACTGGGGAGTTGGGGAACTCTAGCTCCTGTGAACACAGTGGATGGGAGCCTCAGAGTACTCCAGCCCACCAGCATGGGAACAGATGTGCCAGGGACAGTGGTCAGCGGGAAGAGGCAGGCCCTGTCCCCCTGCTGCTCCTCTTCAGGGAGGCTCGCTGTGTGGAATTGATGAGCCTGGAATCGTCTTGTGACATGAGACCACATGTGACTGTTGCAAGCTGACTTATCCATGTAACTGACGTTAAGCGTGCCTCCAGCCCTGGCCACGGGGGACCCAGCCCCAGACAGGAGCCGTATCTCTGCACCAGCTTTGCTGGACATGATCTTGGGCTGATCTTTTTTCTGGGGCTGCCCTTGGGCCTGGTCTTGCCACACTCTTGCTCCTGGGCCCATGGTTGTCTGCAAATGTAAGAACCAACCACAAGGTTCAGAGAAGTTGTTTTTGACTAGCAGACAAAGTGATGTTTCTGAAGACCTCTAATTTATTTGAAAAGTTTAGCTTCCTTATCCTCCCTTTTGGCAAAAAAATACACATATATAAAATATATACATATATAAAAATATATACACATACATCCATGCATACATGATGTAGCTGACACATATTTAGCATATATATAAACATACTCATAAACATATTGTTCATATATACATCTGTGAACAAGATTTGAAGTAAATATATTTATAATTTAGTAAAACAGAAAAAATGTTGTAATCTGATTTTAAATTATGAAGTGAACAAGAAATTTATGACAGAGAATTTTAATCCTGGCCATTTTTCTTAACTTTTTACCTTAGCATTCATTTGTGACCCACTGTCATTTACTACGTGGTAGGATGACATCAATGTTGAAGTCTTAACTGTCATTATAGTCTGGAATTAGATACTTTATCCTAATCCAGAGTAAATTGTATTTGTTTCCTGTGACTACCACAACCAATTACTAAAAATTGCATGGCTTGAAACAACAGAAATTATACTTTCACAGTCTGGAGTCTGGAAGCCTGAAATTAAGGAGTCGGCAGGGCCATATACGCTTATTAACTCTAGGGGAGGGTCCTTCCTTGCCTCTTGGCAGCTTCTGGTGTTATCAGCATCCTTGGTGTCCCTTGGCTTGTAGCTGTATCCCCCAGTCACGTGGCCACCTTCTCCTCATGTCTTCACATCATTTCCTGGGGTGCATGTCTGTCTGTGTCCAGATTTCCCCTTTTTATAAGGACACTGGTCCTACTGGATTAGAGCCCACACTAATGCCCTCATCTTAACTTGAAATCTCTGTAGAGGCCCTGGCTTTAGATAAGTTCATATTCTGAGGTTTTGGAGTTAAAACTTTAACATATCTGGGGGGAGAAGGGACACAAGTTATAAGTTCTAAATGGAAAAAAATAAAAGAAATAAATTTTAAACAACATGCCATGATGCTAAGGTATCTGCTCATGAATAGTGTTCCAAGTTTGGTTATCCATGCATACACATTTTTAAAATGGAATAATTACATTTTAACTTCAGGATTTTTTAAAATAAATGATTACTTTTCATGTTTGTCTATTAAAGTGGAAAACAATTTGCTATTTATAAAAGCAATGGGAAACAAATTATATATAAGATTTCATTTGCACTATTTCTCTGCATGTTTATTAGTGTTCACCCTTCACCTGACCCCACAGCCCTCCACTCTTGGATCATTGCCCAATAATATTGATAACAGAAACGTCTATAAGGTGCCATTAATAATTTTATTTTGTCACAGATTTTGGCCCAAATGGAAACCTTCAAGTTGTGTGTCCATGTTTTCAGGAATTATTTTGTCTGGAAACTGAGCTACAGCTGATTCAGAAACTGAAGGGGGATCTTTTGTGATATAAGAGCCCCAGTGCCTTTGTACTGGCTGGGATCTCCTAGTAAGTCCTAGTACTTCAAGCATAGATGCAAATGTGCCCCCTTGGGATGCTCTACTCCACAAATGGCCTTATTTGAGACGTGAGCTATAGCTAGCACTTCATTAAAACTGGTTAATTTTAGTGGAACACGTAGCATTGCTTAGGGATATTTATTCTTATAAACTTCTGAAATGGAGAAATCTATATTCTGTTTACACATTCCCTCTCTGTCTTTCTCTTGCCTTATGGATAATGAATCACTTAAATGTTAATGATTCTCTTTGTTATAAAAACCTGTGTACAGTATTTCTATTTAAAATGTTCATCAGCAGAGTCAAAATTGGAAAGAAATACCTTTATGATATAAAATGTTTCCAGAATCTCACATATACCACTGCCTGGTAAAGTCAGAAAAGGGTAAATAAATTACCCAGGCGATACCTCCTATGCCCTCTGGACTTTTATGCCTTGTTAGTGTCTAAGGTTACAGAAAAAAGAAGCGGAACACTGGGGTTGCCATGGAGACATCCAAGTCCTGTCAACACCTCTTGCTCTAATAGTGACAAATGGTACTTATTACATCAGGACTAATTTCATTGGATTCTGCTCAGATAAAGATACTTAACCTTTACTGATAAAATTCTGTCATTATAATTACTTAGTAAAAGACCTTATTAGACAACAGTATTCTGTGTCTATGGATGCACATTTTATTGAGGTTCATTGCATATTGAGAAGGTATCTGAAAGTTTACTTTTTCTGCAAAACCTTTTACTGTTGGAAAAACCTGCAAAGAGATTTTGGTTTAGTGACTGCCTTGTTTGGAAAAAACTAAAAAGTATGATTTCTGCAAGTTGCTACTTAAAATCCTAAATAAAATATATAAAGTTTTAAAAATTAGACTTTGCATTAAGCCTTTTAAAATAAAACTTTCTATCCATGCACATGAAATGAAAGTAGCCAACTTCCTCATACATCTTGTGGGCTTCATTTGGATTAAGGCCCACCATAATGACCTCATCTCAATTTAATTAATTACATCTGCAAAGACCTTATCTCAAATCAGGTCACACTTTGAGGTACTGTGGATTAGGGCTTCAGCATAGGAATTTTGAGGGAAGAATTCAACCCCTGCCAAAGTTTACACTAAGGTTCAAACCTATGATTTTCCCTGTTTCCCCAACTCTGCAGACTTCTGATCCTCCTCGGAGCAAGCAGTTTTCATAAAATTCAATTTCATTCCTTCAGCTCCTTAAGATTTCAGTTATTTCCATCTTTTTTAAAAAATTGAAGTATTGTTGATTTACAATGTTATGTTGATTTCAGGTGTATAGCATAGTGATTCAATATATTTATAACTTATACTCCATTGAAGTTACTACAAAGGAATGCCTGTAGTCCCCTGTGCTGTACCATATATCCTTGTTGCTTTCCATCTTAAAAAAAAAACCCACAAGAAAAAAGTATTAATTTTCTTGATTATAAATGTAATACTTTCTCAGTTGAGCAAATTTAGAAGCATTTGAAAAGGACAAAGTAAACAAAGTCACAGACCCTCAGTCACAGACCTTGAGACACAAAGTCCATGTGCGTGATTGCCTGTTTTCCTCCTAGTTCTTCATATACATAAAGACAATATACTTCAAGTACGAACATACTTCATATACATTCATATTTTAAAATGAGAACTAGAATTTTTACATACAGTTTCTTACCCAGCTTATCTCACTAATTGCTATACTGTGATTATTTCATCAATCTATTCAATGTTCTTGAAAACATGGGGGTTGCATTGAGTTTTGTCATTATAGTTGGTCTCTTATTGCTTTGTGCTCAGTGTTTTTGTTGTGCTCTATTTTTATTCATTTAATATGTCCTTTTTCTTAACTTTTTCTATATGACTTTACTTTCATACTCTTTCTCTAGAGATTTGAAAGGCGTGCATTCAGTACTTAGTCTACTAATGTTTACTCTCAAATTTTATATAGATACATGCACATGTATTTTTCTAGTGATAAATGCCAAGAACAAAATGTATATACATGTTTCTTGGGTGTGAGGGGAGGAATTCAGTGTCCTTTTGATTTTGTTAGTCTTTTCATGACAGTACCTTGTTTTAGTAGCAGCAGTCTGAGACTTTACATGATGATAATGAGAGAATTATTTAATCATTTTATTGTTTTATAAGCATATCAATAACACATATTTTTACCTAATTTATATTTAAATGAGTTTATTGTAAGTCACACAATATGTTACTGAGTTTGCTGGGTGCAGAAATTTACTTAGAGGGCCGTATATTTTGCTTCATTTATAGATAACTTGTTTTGCCAGCTTGTAATTAGGAGACATTTCAAAATGTCTTCAGTATATGCTTAAGAATTCTTCTATTTTCAGTAAAATTGCCTGATACCTGATACATCATGAGCTCTGTTTGAAAGCACGGGATTTGTGAGTTCCTAGTTTTTAAAAATTATGATTTCCCTTTTTTAAATTCTCAATTACTAAGATTTATGGCCAGAGTAGGTTATGTATTCATGCCCACTTCTTAGTTCTTTAAGTACATCAGCATTTTAATTTTCACTCTTAATTGTCAGTGAAATTTAAAGTTTTTCTTTTATCCCACTCATTCAGTTTTATGCAATATTTGATCTTCTACTTAGAATTTTTAGTTCAGTAATTATGTCTTCAGTGCCACCCAATCAATTCATCCTTATCCCAGCTTGTCCCTTCATTTCAGTAGGTTATTCTAGTTTCATATATGTAAAGCCTTCTCTATCTTGGGTTAATTAAGTAGTCTTTTTCTAAAACTATCTACTTTTGTACTGTTTGCTAAAACGTTCATACCTATGCCAGCCAGGATTGGAATTCCTGAGCTGGAGAGGGTTGTCTTCATTGAAAATAAATCCCATGTTCTTGTGGCTCCAGTCACACCTCACCTTTCCTGGAATGTTACAAAATTCTAGGCGGGGCTCTAGAACTATTGTAAGAATTAGATTTACAGATTCTCTAGTTTATTTGAGCATCTTCATCTTAATTTGAGCTTTAATCAAAACTGACTGACTGATTCAAACATAATCCTTTTTAAACAGGGTGTTTTGCTCAGGTAGCATGTGAGAGTTTAGAGTAATTTCATTTAATCCTTTTCTCTACACAACCTTATTTTTCCTGACTTCCAAACTGGTGATAATTTGCCAGAATCTGAGATGGATAGTGTAGAAATCTGCCCAACACACTTGATTCTCTGGTCTCACTGGATCTCTTCATGGTCACAGAGACTCTTCACTCTGTCCAAAACCCCTACATTTCTAGCAGTGGTTACTCCCAAGGAAGTTTCCTCACCTTTTATTGAGACGTCTTTGTGCAGAAGAAAGAGCACACGTAATCAAGCAAAAAATCTAGATTTGAGTCTGCATCAGCCATTGGTTCACTGAGTGATTCTTGGCAAAGTGGTAACCATTTGGAGCTTCGCACTTCTCGGTCATACACGGGGGTCATGATAGAGGACCATTCTTCTTAAGAATAAAGAGATAATATGATCTACGACAAAGTGTGCTATCTTTTACTGTTGTGACCATCCATGTCCATTATGCATGGTGACTTGATTTATGTGACAGGGATCTTTCTTCAGAAATCTTTGTGTTCTTTTTCAAGGTAACATTTATTAAGCACAGTGATTATTATTTGCTGAGTTAAACTGAATTAAGTACACCTTATATACCTGAAAACATATCAGAAATATCTGGGCGGCTATTGTAGCTAAATTTCACCTTACAGTAGTAAGATAAAGTTTTAGTTATTTACTGTCTAATATGGATATATACATGGCTTATGTATCTGTTTTTTTGTCTTCATCAAAGATCAAATCCAGTATTATGTCAAAAATAATAATTAACTTGTGGTCATGTTTCTGAAGTAGATTCTAGTGTGTTTTCTGTTGTTTTCAAAAATTCACTGGTTCTTTGCAAAATCTTTATGATTATTAAAAATCACTTATTTCTTCTGCCTTATGTTTAGAGAATGGCTTTTGATCAACGGAAACAAAATCTGAAATATATTGGCAATGAAAAATAAAAGCAAAGATGAAAAATAGATATTTAATCAATTCTTACAGCTTTACGTGCTATTAAGACAATAATTTTAGGGGATTCCCTACACAATTAGAAATGGTCATAAAGGAAATGAAAATATCGACATCAAAGTCACATATGTAACCAGATACCTGTACCACATCACACCAGTGCCACCTTTCCAGATGACAGAATATGAGACTAAAAAATCCTGAAGGAGCTTTATGCATTCAGAGTCATTCGATTTGCACATATAATGATAGATAATTACATGAGGAGGTCTTTAATTTTTAAATTATACAGAAATTTTTTTACAAAATTTTCATTAAATAATAATATCTTAAATGTTATATACATTACCCTTTATAAAGGTATCCTAAATTGAAGCTGAAAGCATCTTGCTCTATAATCTGGCCACTAGAGAGTAGTGTAATACTGTACCTAGACATCATCAGGCATGAAAAATTACTGCACTTTTTCAATATAGCATCTTTATTATTTTCTTTTATTTTACTAACTCGATCAATTCTTTTCTTTTATTTTACTAACTCAATCAATTCAACTGACCTTAAGATCAGTCTCTATAGTTTTCTTTTTAAGTAGCCAAATGTGATTTCCCCCAAATCCTGAAAGAGTCTGCAAAATTTTTATTTTGTCTTGAAATATAAGAAGCGTGCATTTCAGTCTTATGTCCATACTATGTGTCTGCTTATTTTAGCAAAACAACTGACATTCAAGCAAGAAATGGTTGGAGAAATGTGTTTTGTCTATGAGATGGAAATTTAACAAGCATCTGTTAAACATGAAGAACCTACAGGTGCAGGACACTGCTTTGTGTGTCTCTACAAGTAATTACAAGGCTTCCCCCTCCTTAGTTGATGAAGTGCACACAGACAGTTGAAGACATAATCTCAGGCTGAACGTGGTGGGTCAAGAGATTGATGGAGACCAGGAAGTTGGGACAGAGAATCGGGAAAAGGAAGAAGTCAGCCCTGAATGAGGATGGCTGAGGAGACTCCCAGAGGAAACAGGGAAGTGAAGGGAACCCATGCTTGAAGTTTAGGTAGGAATTTAAGAGCTATATCAAAGATACAAGTCCAGAAAAAGAGAATAACCTCAGTGTCTAGCCAGAGCAGGACTCTTGAGGTTATATGTGAGCTAGAGTGTGTGGGTCTTCTTGTTGAACTAAGATGTTTGTGTGCCAGAGAGACTGTGGCATCTGGATGGTGAATGCCTCTTGTGCCAGTTTCAAGAGTTTGAACACAATTCTTTGTGTAGAAGGTCTCAGACTTTTTTCCATCTAAAAAAGGAAAATCTGAGTTATCAAAGACACACATATTGCTAATAAAAGTGTGTAGTATTGTGTAACTTAAATACACACAGTTTTTATTTGTCAGTTATACCTCAGTAAAGCTGGGGAAAAGCGGACAGTGTTACAGATGCGTAACACAGTTGTGCCCTGCTGGAGGAGGGGGTGAGGTGGAGGCGTGCACTGGGATCGTGGTGGGGTGAGAACAGAGAAAGGAAGCGGCCCACTGAGTGTGAGAAGGCCTCCTGAGTGCGTCTCACCTGCTCACTAGGGAGCATCTGTGAAGGCTGCCCCTTGGTGACTTCTTAGCCATTATTGGAAGGTGGGACATGGGCTGGTATGCAGATCAGAGCTCATTTCTTTCTCTGGGTCCTGGGTTACCTCTCTGTCCAGGCCTGGGCCAGCTTCCTTGTCCTTCCAGGACTCTGGACCTCTGTTCGCATAGTTATCACTGCCTCCCAGTCAACACACCCACAACACTGTGCTCCTTACAAACTTCTGGTCTGCCTCCCCAGCGTCTTGCATGGTGACCATCTGGTGCTGGGAAGTCCTTTGGTTTCTCAACCATTTATTCAATTCTTACTCAGATATGTCTAGGACTTAGTGTATTAATCCTACTTACAGTACAGGCTAACCACTGTGCTACCACTTCTTGGAGAATTCTATTAAGGAGGCCAAAATTGACACTACCTCTTGTATTCAGGCATGTACACTGCTATTTTGTACTAGGATTTGAGTCCATTTAAATTCCATCTGTGTTTTCTTTTTTATAATAGCTATTTAAAATCATGTGTACCTCATTAAATTATAATTGCAAAGCCTTCAGTTAGAAAAATTTCTTTTTTAAAATTTTTATGATTTTTTTGTTGATATATAGTCAGTTTACAATGTTGCTTCAATTTCTGGTGTACAGCATGATCTTTCAGTCAAAAAACCAACATTCTTTGATGAAATCTTTAGTATTAATATTAATAAATAAGTTTTATCGAGTGCCTAACATATGCAAAACATGTCCAAATCAAATTTTAGATAATTCTCTTTCTCCTGAGAAATTTCTTCCTTCACTTTCACTAATCATACCTTGTATCTGTGGACTTGATTATGGAAAAAGTTTCAAGTGTGTGTCACAAGTCCGGCTGTATGTAACTGTGGATATATGTTACTGAGGGTGAGAAAGTATCCCCTCAGTCCCTCGTGAATACTTATATGCTGAATGAAGCTGGACTATTAAATATCTCTTTCCTCTTCTCTCCCATTTCTTGACGAATCTCTTTAGCTTTAAGGCCTGATGGTTTGCCCGGTGCTTTAGCAGAACACTTTGTAGCCTTAGGCAGGTTTGTGTTGGCAGGCGAGTAACTTCTTCCAGATCTTCTCTGCACTTTGATTATAATAACCTTGGTTTTCAAGACATGCCTGTGTTGCTAACTGGGTAAGTGTATTTAAAACCACGGTTGCAACCCATTAATGGATATGAAATAAATGTAGTCTTTCCAGGCAAGCATTAAATAAAAAGATATAGAAAAGGATGGGCTAGAACTCTCTGAATGCATCTCATGTAAAAGCAGTAGATTATTTATGGACATTTTGCATCCCCACAAGTAACATACAAGAGGTTGGTTACCTCACTACCTCACCAACAGCTTTTCATTCTTGCTGTTCTAGGAGCTATGCAGTAGTATCTAATTGTGATTTCATTTTGTATTAATGACATTAATCACTTCACTCTTGGTCATTCATATATCTTCTTTTATGTAGTGTCTCTTTAAATATTTTGGATATATTTTATTGGGATATTTATGATCTTACTATTGAATTCTAAGAATTCTTCATATATTCTAATACAAGTCTTTCATCAGAAATAAAAAATGCTTTGTGAATATTTTCTCTTAATCTGCAGTGAAACTTTTCATTTTTAATAGTGATTTTGGAAGAACAAGTGTATTTAATTGTAATGAAATTTGTTTTATCAAATTTTTCAGTTTTATGGTTTCTTTTGCATCCTTAATAAAACGTCTTTGCCTAAGTCACTTTAATAACTTCAGTGTTTTCTTCTAGAAGTGTTATAGTTTCAGGGCTTCCATTTAGGTCTGTGATCCACTGTGTAAACTTTTGTGTATGGTCTGAAGGAATAATTAAGGCCCATATTTGGCATATGGATGTCTAAGTTATCTTGCAAACTTTCCTTTCCCATTGAATTACCTAGGAACATCAGTCAAAAATCAGTTGGCCATGTTTGTCAGTTGTTCTGGACTCCATTCAGTTCTGTTGACCTGTATTTTTTTATGCTGGTAATACACCATCTTGTTGCATAACTCTATAATTAGTCTAAAACCAAGTAGTTTCATGGGTGGGGTGGCCTGGTGCTCTATCTAGTTGTGTAACTGGCAAGATGTTTACTGGAGATGGATGTCTTTGAGTCAGATGCCTTGGCAATCAAAAACTTAATGTCAGGCACTTAGGTTACAATAAAATCTTCTTTAAAAAACCCAATTGTCAGGTATTTGCACTGCACAATATCCTCCTCTTGTAAATTCTAGCTGCCTTGGCCTCTTCAATACTGTGCTCTCAACTCAGAGGGGAGACCATTAGGCTTTGGGAGTCTCCTTCCCTGCACTGTGGCCAAGAACCTGTCTCCAGACAGTAGTCTAGGGAGATCACAGAGAGCATCTCATTTTTTCTCTCTCTTGGGGCTCATGGTCCTGTGCTCCCCTTTTCCAATCCTGTAAACATTATTTTAAATATCTTGTTCATTTCTCAAATGTTTAAGATGAGAGGCTAAATATGCACCCTGTACTCCACCATGGCTGAAAGGGGGAGTGACTGCTACATAACTGAACATCTAAAAAGTCCAAATAACTCTCTAGTGAAAATGCTAAAGCTCTCAATATTCAGGGACTGAAAGTATTGCCAGTATTTACTGTGGAATTCTTATATGAATGGACATTTGGAAGTTATATTTAAATCCACACTGAAGTACTTAAATTACTCTTTATGGTTACCATGTTTTTTCCTCCACGAGCATTAATATTGGGCCATAACACTGTTATTGAAAGCAATAGTAAGTGATTTCTCAATGGAAAAAGATAACCACAAATCACTTAAAGATCTAGACAGGTCGGAGGATAATATTCAAATTCCACCCATAACTCATCAAAAATGGACTATTTTAAATTGCTACTTGATAGAGAACAAATGCCTCATTAATCAAAACCACATCATCCTAAGAACACGAGTTATGTCATTTAAAATCACGACTGACATCACAGGGCACTTGGCATACTGTGTTGCATGCATGAGTGGACACCTCGATTAGCCACCATTCTGCTTGTGTTACAGAAACGGGGTCTTGTGCACCCCTGTACATCCTCCAGGTGAATAAACAGACTCAGGGAAGGAAAATTCAGTCAGCTGATAGGCAGAAACAAAGCCTACTAAGTTTCCATTCCCATAAATTGCTTAACTGCACCCTAGGGCACGAGAACCCTTCAGGGAGAGCTAATACCAGTTTAAGACTGTTGAAGGTCTGTTGTTCTGTCAGAACTAGAAGCTAGTCAGTTTTCAGGTTGTCACTGTCTCTCTTTAAATGGTCCCCAAAACTGAACGTGATGCCCCGAGGTGACCTCTTACCATCGTTCACTCAGCCCTGGAGCTTTTTCTGCCAAATACCTCATAACCAGCATTTTCTTTCATATTATTAATAAGTAGCTTTTGCTGCTACTTAATACAACCCCTGAAACCTCGCAGTTCACACGGTATTCATTGTTTTTGATTCTGACTCCAGTCCATCTTACTTAGTTACATTAAATTCCACTTGTCCTAGAGTTTGCCGTCCACCCAGCCTATCTTGCACCTTCAAACTTAATACCCTTTCTTCTTTCTCACCATCCACACCTTTGACAAACTGTCAGTGTTAGTTTGGAGTCCTTTATTTTTTCTCTTATTTAACATATTCATTGTGAACGCTTCCTTATTTTTCCATGATTTATTCTCATTTGGACAGTCCATTGGCCTGGGACTCAAGTGTCCCATGCCCCTTAGCAGTACGAGCCTACGTTCAGGCAAAGGTGGACAGCGTCTTTTGTTGCTGTTGTTGTTAGCAACTCGGTGGGCACAAGCCCACCGAGGAGCCGGAGACCCTTGTAAAGAGCTGGATTCCTTTCATGGGACCCTTAAAAGACAGTATTGTGTGCCCTGCAGTGACTCACTAGTGTCTGGTTCCTACCCAGAAGGACTGTGTCGGTTGTCAGTAGGTGCTTAACAGGTCGCCCTGAAACTTCACGCCTGAGATAAGTGTTATTTTGTAGCTCATGATTTTCTGGGACAGGGAGCTGAGCAGGGCACAGGAGGGCTGCTTGTCTCTGCTCCTCACGGGGTCAACTGGACTCAAGACTGAAAGCAGCCTTCCCACCAGTCTAGAGCCTCAGACAAGGCAACCCAGACAGCTGGGCCCTCTGATGCCTGGAGCCTCGCTTCTCCTTCACGTGACTTTTATCTTTACCTGGAGCATCTGGAGCTCCAGAGTCCCCCTTCCACATGACCTCTTTCCATCAGGGTTGCTTAGACTCCCTCCTGTGGCTGCCAGATTCTACCTGAATCAAGTGAAGGCTACAGGACCTCTCAGGGCATGGCCTTGAACTCCCATTACATCACCTGCATGTCATTTTTTTGGTCAAAACAAGTTACAGGACCATTCCCAGACTCATAGGTTGGGGGCATAGACTCTGCCCCTTGAATCTGGGATTCAAGGCAAAGTCACATCACAGGAGGAGTGTTGACACAGAGAGGCCTGATGTCCTGGGGACCACTTTTAACACGTGTCACTAAGGCTTATCCCAAGACTACACCAGGGACTGTAATTCTAGGTCATGATAAATAGCACAACTTCTAAATTTAAACGTAACTATTACACACGTACAGTCTCTGAAGGATAAAATGATGAGATGGCTCCTCTGATCCCAGCCAGATGGGCTAAGAGCCCCTAGTATGCTTCCCAGAGTCCCCTGTGTCCAGTGCCCTGAGAATACAAGTGTCACTCAGTAGGAAATTAGACTTTTTACTCGACTGTCCCCCCTACTAGACTCTCAGTTCCTGGGGCCCAGGGATGCTCTCCTTTGTATATCTCCCACACTTGGTGTGTCTCCTATTGTATAGGAGCTATATGTTCACTGAATGAAAATAAATAACTCAACTTGAATAATATGTATTTTGTGTGGAACCAAATTAAAATTCTTACTGCCCCCAGATTAGATGATTTTTCCATATCTTCCAGAGCCTAGATCTTCTCTGTCTTGTAATCTAACGTATGAATAAAAGCAGTGTTTCAAAGGCAGTGAAGATTTTGTTCTGTTTCCCCCACGGCACATAGAGAGCTTCTTGTCTCCTCCTATGACTAAGGTTTTTGCAGGGCTCCTCTTGATCTAAGTAACAGTCAGAGCTAAAATAGCGTTCCGTTCAATGGTTTTATTGTGCCACATAAAATAAGTATGATTGTGTGGACCGGTTATGCCTCCAGACCTCATGAATGTGGTCATTGTAGGAGCGAGGACCCATTCATTGAATCAAAATGGAAATTAGTACAAAGAAAACAATGCCAGGCAAACAAATTGAAGAGCCTTTCTTAGACAGTGACAAAACGATAAGCCCCAGTCCAGGGAAGACCACATCTTCCTCTGAGCATCCTTCTATTCCGGCCTTGGGCATGCAGCCTGGTGCCGATTTGCTGAATGGAGTTAAGGCAACAGTAGAACTTTCTAAAGAGGATATCTAAAAGTCGAATTCTTCTGCATGTTTATTCATTTAAATGAAGTTCGTATGGATGACTCAACTATTAAGCCGTACACCAGAAACTGACACAATGTTGTAAACTGACTATACTTCAATTAAAAAAAAACAGTAAAAAATACTGAAATACAACTCATACAGCAGATTTCTAGACACACAGAAAATATGTGATGTCTGCTATATTGAAGAAGCACCTTGTTTCCAAGGAAACACTCTTAGCCTCATGCTCAGTCTTCGGTCTCCAGTCCTCAAGACACCACGTGAGCACACAGGTGTCCCTGACTAGTCGAGAGGCTGGATCTTAGGAGCTCATTTGCAAAATTTTATCTAATGTCTCAAACTCCCTTTGAAATCTTTGCTTTAACAGATCTCCAGCCTTCCCTTTGTTCACAGAATCTGAAAGATTATGGTAAATGCAGTGTCTGAATCCTTTCCTTTTTGCCATTCATGTACATTTCCAGAACATTTTTGCAAATGTAAAGTGTTTCACAGCAGTTTTTTCTTTAAGCCAGGGATGAATACCTTTGAAATTAACTCTCAGTGAGACAGTTGTCAAGGTACATATGTGAACTTGTATTCACAAAAAATCAGAAGGAGGTAAGAGAGAGGTCTAAGATGAAATCAGTCTGAGAAACCGAAGTTCATCTCGGAGCTTTATCATACACTGAAGGTTTGTGTCTCCCCAAAATTCATATGATGAAACTTAACCCCAATGTGATAGTACTTGAAGGTGGAGCCTTTAGGAGGTGCTTAATTCGTAAGGGGAGGGGAGCCTTTTAAATGGGATCAGTGACATTTTGAAAAAGACTCCAGGGAGCTCCCTGCTCCTCCCACCCTGTGAAATCACAGGAAGAAGGTAGCTGTCTCAGAACCAGGAATGAGGACGACGCCAGACACCAAATCTGTAGGTGTCTTGATCTTGGACTTCCGGCCCCCAGACCTGTGAGAAATAAGTTTATATTGTTTATAAGCCACCCAGTGTATGCTAGTTTTGTTCTGGCAGCCTGAGCGGACCAAGGCACTAGGGAGTTAAATCAGACCATCTATGCTCTGGTGTTACTTGGCACATTGATTATCAGGGAGTTTAATGAGTGGTAGTCCTGATGATGATGATGATGATGATGATGATGATGATGGTTAATTATATGAAAACAGAAATGCCTGAATTTCATATTCTTTTCTAAGATATTTTATTAGTCAGTTTTTCTGAGCACTTAAATGAAAAATGTTCAAGAGCACATCCAATACTCAGGCTGGGTTAAAGAGCATGATGTCTTTACCGGCTTTCAAGTCTAGGGCCCCTACCAACGTGACAGGCCCCAGGGGATTTTGCCTGATTTTTGTGATTGGTATCATGGACAGCATCTGGGATGCTGGTAAGAGCAGAAGTGCATGCACGCATGCGTTTGTGTCCCCGTGTGCATGCTGTGCGCGTGTGTGCACACTGATGATAATGACGCTTCAGTATCACCGCAGGAAGTAGACGTCACGGTGGAAGGCGAATGACACCTGGAGTGCTCCCCTGTTGTCTTGCAGGCAGCCTTCTCTTGTCTCCAGCTGCAAGCGTATTAACCATATCAAACTGGCAAACCACCCGTGTAAGAACAAGGCTGTCTAGGGCACCGTTTGGTAAACTACACATCTGATTTTTAAGGTGTATAATTCCAGGGAAAATTGCAGTGAACTTTGTCTTTAATCTATTCTTTGGGGAATATGTAGATTTACTAATCACTTATACTTAAAAATTTGTTACAATGTTATGTTAATGTTTAAATGCACATTCTCTATTGGGTATCCTAGTTCACTGATACAGTTTCCTTTTTGGTATTTTAAGGGATCATCGGTAATATCTAACGGTGACTTTTATAGATACCTCCGTTCTGATCATTTCCTTGTTGATGCATGTTGTGTGTAAGGTATGTGCTTGATGGAAAGACACTATGATGAGCACATTATAGGAAGTGCCTTTATTCAGAGGCTGTTGGAGGGGACGGATAGATGATTAAACTGGACTGTGATAAGAAAGTGGAGAAGGAGGGAGAGAGAGAGGCATGAGATGTATTCTAAATTTTCTCCAATGTGTTCATTCATTTTTTCTCAACTTGTCTCTCTCAGGGGATGTAAAGAGATGATTTATTGCTGGCTGCTATATTACTCTGACTTTTAGTATTTAATTAAAATCAAGTCTTAAACTTTTGCGTTTCAACAGGGGAAAAAAAAGTTAATGTAGTATGGACCTGTTTTCCTAAAATTAAAATCCAAATATATGTATTAGAATTCACTGCATTTAGAGCCTCCCCCCTTAAGAAATAGTTGTTAAAAACAAAGGGACAAAGATGATGTCAATTTTGAGATAGTTCCATTTTTTATCTCAGAGCCTGCCTGACCTCAGGTAAAGAAAAACAGTATCATTTGGAAATATACAGATATTTTATTCTCTTTGGAAAAATAGTCTTTCTTCCATTTAGAAATTGTTTCATATTTAAGCTCCTAAGAAGTTTTCTTCTTCTCAAAGCAGATACTTGTCATCATAATCTGAGATACCTAAAATCACTTCCTAGGAATCAAATATCATCTGTCCTGAAAAGAATAAAATTTGCATAACTATTTAGAAATCATAATGGTTCCCTACCTGGGAGTTTAAAAAGGTGAACCATTCAGTTCTTTCCCAGCACTGCTCTGCTCTGTCTGTTTGAAATACTGCTCACAAGCTGGACGACTTCTGTAGAAAGAACCAGGAGAGCCAGCAAAACTGGCCCTCAGTAGGTCACCAGGTCAGCATTCTCCAGAGATGGAGAGGGGACAGTTTAGGGGGCAGAGCCTTAGGAAGTGCTAGACTTCACTCTCTGCACATGGCCCCAAGGGAGCATGGCTGGGACAGCACCATCATGTCTAGTCTTACATCCTTTCTAAATGTAATATGATCAAAAACGCACACTTTGAATCATAATGCCAAAGAGCAGCAATTCTTCATATGTGACCTTGGACCCCTGAGTGTCTCCAAGACACTTGTCTGGATCTGCAAAGTCAAAAGTATTTTCAAAACAATGCTAATGTTCTGTTTGCCTTCTTCACTGTTTTGATATTTGCCATGATGGGTAAAACTGCTGATGGCTCAGCACAGATCAAGGTCTGGGATCCAGCTGTTCTCAAATTGTGTAAGTCTTGTACTAGATATTCTTCCCTGCACACACTCATAGAAAAAAAAGGAATATCCCTTATGCAGCCATAAAGTGTTAATTTTATTAATGCTCAACCCTTGAATTCATGACCCTTAATTTTGTGAAGGGTTGGGAGGTTCGCATAAAGTACTTCGGCAACACACACTAGTAAGGAGTTACCTCAAGGAGAAACGAGCTGAATTACGGGATTTTTTTCATGGAACAGCGCTTTTACTTAAAAGAGAAATGGATGGGAAGACTATGATTATTCAGACTATAGATATTTAGAAGACAGTTTCTTAAAAAGGAACCAAGGCGAGCCTGTCACGTCAAGGGGAATAACTGACAGTATTAGTTCAATCGTATAATTTAAACATTTAAGCAAAAATTAAAATTCTGAAAATTTTCTGTCTCCCATGGTGTGCTTCCCCATGACAGCTTCCCAGTATTTAAAGATTTTTCTGATGAGATCAGTGATGATATTCACAATTATTATTTTTCGATATTGGATATTGAAATGTGTCAACATGTAGAAGATCTATATAATTCACTGATCCAATACTCTATAAATGACTAATGCATGCTATCACAAAAGTCATGCACCAGTTATACATCTGTTCACAGTTTAAGCAGAACTTTGAGCAGTGAATTTTACTATAACAGAGTATGAAAAGACCACTGCAACTAACCTTTAAGAAACTACCAAAGACTATCAATAATTATCTGCCAAGGCTATTAAAACACTCCTCCCTTTTCTCACTACGTCTGTGTGAAGCCATTTTGTCTTGACATCCGTCCACCAAAACAACACATCCCAAGAGCCTATGAAGACAGAGATTGCAAAGATTTATAAAAATGGAAAAATGGAAACAATGCCGCCCTTTTCACCATTTTTTGTTTTAAAATGGTAGTTATTTTCCATTAAAAATGTTTATTTATGTTAACATGTAGCCAGTTACTGTTTCATTCCTTGAAATAATTAATAAATATATATTTCAAAATCTTCTGAAATTTCTGCCACACTAAATTAGAACAGCTATCCAAGGCTCTTTGAGGTCCTCCATAATCTGTATGAGTGTAAAAAGGGGTCCAGAGATTTAAAAATTTAGACCTGCTACAGTAAGGCCTTGGAGGAGGCGCCTCTGGGATGGAGGGAAACAAGTGACACTGGGGACCACTCACCCCACTATGCCTGCCTCCATCACAGCAGATTGACTGGTGACTGTTTTTCATCTGGGATTCTGTGTAAAATCCCATTGGAAGAATCATTCCACATCAATGTAAAATTTAGAAATACATTCCTGGAGCAGAGGAGCTCAGAGACGGAAAATAAATCATTACGTTTCACTTGCCATGTCAGACAAAAAACACACATGTAATTGTTTCCCCTACCTTTTAACAGTGTAAGATTCATGGGAGTCAATGTTTGTGATACACTTAGAACATTCTTATCACTACTAAGTTCATATAAGTGCTTGTTAAGTAAAAATAAGTGCATAAACAACCACAAGTGATCCTATTGCTAGGCAGGTACCCAGGTTGATGTGACTTGAGCCCAGAGATTCAGGATGTTTGTCCAACTCAGGTTCAGGGAGGACCCCTTTAGATTTCTGAATTCCATTGGGTAGGTATTCTCTTTAAATGTCCCACTTCTCGAACATACAGAAATATAAAGATTATAAAAGGCTAGTCTGATCAAATAGCAGGCACATAAGGAATTAAGGACCCTGATCTGCAGTTTAAGTGGATGGGTTCCTTCAAGAGCTCTAACCATGTTTAGAAATTAAAAGTGACCCAGCTTCCAATTACAGAAACCCCCTTCCTGCCTACACTCCCCAAAGCAATGTGAAATACCTGTTTGTCAGTAGGATCTTTGGCCTCCCATTTGGCTGAATCATTCATTCCTCAAACAATGAGTGTTTACTCAAGAGATACAAAGAAAACAACACTGCATTTTCTTATACGAAACTCCTCACCTCTGTTGAGTCTGTTTCGGTTTTCTAGGTAAGTTCATTTGTGTCCCCTTTTTTTTTAGATTCCACATGTAAGTGATATCATATGGCATTTTTCTTTCTCTTTCTGGCTAACTTCACTTAGAATGAAGATCCCCAGGTCCAGACATAAAGAACAAACTTATGGTCACCAGGGGGTAAAGGAGGTGGGAAGGGATAAACTGAGAACTCGAAAATTGCACCTCTTGAGGAGGAATGAAAATGTTCACTATCTTGATTGTGGTGGTGGTTTCATGGCTGTATACATCTATCAAAATTCATCAAATTGTACATCTGAAGTATGTGTAGTTTACAGTACAGGAACCACACCACAATAAAAGTGTTAAAAAAAAAAACTCCTAGTCTCATCGTGCAGATCTCAGTATGTATGCCCGGTTCCAAAATGATCGTGGGAGGCAGAGCGTGGATGTTGGAGCCCTGGAGACTTACTTTAAACCTGGCTCTAACAGCTGTGTGATCATGAACAAGTGATTCACTGTTTTAAACACGGGATGAAGAGCTGGTAGTGTTCTGACAGGAAGAGGAAATGAATAGTGAGAATGAAGGGCCATTTGTAGCCAACTGAAAAAAAGGTATAGGTTGTAGGTTAGGATGTGGGATAAGATCAAGTTTAAGGCAACCCTGAACTTTGGAGTAACCGCTACACTTTGCTCAGAAGCACTGAGTGGCCATTAAAATGAGTCACTTCTTAAAATGCTAAATGTAAGTGACACGTCGCCCCAGGTGTGTAAGAGCCCAGACGGCAAGGATTCTGTAGGCTGCCGGTAGCCCCAGTACCAGGGAATTCAGACAGGTGTTTTTGGCAACAGGCAGATGAATGCAGATGTCCTCAGTGGGGTCCTGCGGTGACACTGCCTTGTAAACTGACTTGCTGTAGAAGCGGAGAGCCGCTAATACTGCAGCTGCCCTCACGGGAGGGGTAGAATAACGCGCCAGCGGTGGGAACAGCGGTAGCAGTATTTAGGGCCCTTCATTCACCAGTGTTTTCCTCACGTGAGTGTCTGTGGCCATTTCAAGTTGAGTGTTTTACACTTGATGAGTGCCCAGTTCTGGAACTTCCCAGGGGACAGAGAATGTAAGTTGCTCCAAACAAGTGTATTTTCCACCTGGCAGTCTCCCTCCTCACTCAACCGAAGCCATCACAACAAATCAACACCATCGTTATTTTTGGAAATCATTCTTAGCATAATCTATTAATGAGTGCTAAATCTGATCTAACTAAATTTAGCTAATTCCCAAGGTTAGAATTTGTTTGGAAAGTTGGCAAAATTGTGAAGAATCTCTTTTATCTAGTCTCTTGTTATGGGTGATAGTGAAATTTTGTCACACTGTTGTTTCCTGTAAACGTCCTTTTAACATATTTTTGTGAACTAAATATTTTAGAATTTGAATTGAAATTGTTTTTTGATGTGATGTAGTAGCAATGAAGACAGAAATAAACAAAATCCTTCTATTAAGTTAAAATTTGAAATCGTAAATGCTCCCTTGAGTTAGGCAGTCAGCACTGTCAGTGCTGTTCGGAAGCGTGGTGAGTTGCCCTGGAGTTGGAAACCTTGATGAGCTACATTTACATCCACACAGGCACCAAGACACAGCTTTCTCTCCGCTAAGGGCTTAGAAGGGGCTGCAGCAAGAGTCCTGGTAATCAGGTCGGACATTCTGAATTGACGGCTGGTCGAGGGAAAGGGCCAAGATATGCAGTGAGTTCAGGGACTTTTAACAAGACTTGGCAAATGAACAGGACACACAGTCAATCACACAGTAAATGCCAATACCTCCCACCCAACCTGTTCCGCAGGAGGGCCCCTGGGCAAAAAACAAAACTGATAAAATAAAATAAAATAAAAATGAACTGCAGGCACCAAGAAACCTTAACAGAATTTTCTCTATAGAGAGTGCTTCTCTTGTAGAACTGCCTCTGCCTTATTGTCTGTTTTCTTTGTGTTCACTTATACAAAGAGAAAAGAAAACTAATAGCAAGATCTCGGTATTTCTGAGTTTCTTTGTTTTTTAAAATTTTGTGATTTAAGAAAAAGAAAGCAAAGAGAAATGCTTTGCAAAGGCAACTTTGGAATCTACACAGACATCTCTAAATTGTGTTATTACACCAATCTACCTAATTTCAGTGGTCCTAAAATACGAACTTACAAATTGCTGTCAACCCTTTCAACTTAAAACAGAGGAAAATGTTACAATCTCCAGGTAGAAAAACTTGCTTCATTTTAAAGCCAGATACCAAAGAGGCTGAATTTTTGATCAAAAAAAAAATCTGAAATAAAAATAGATCTGACCTTTGATGAGAAACATTTCTTGTCTTCAAATCTGACTTTTATTCTTTTTCATTAAAATAAAAATAAAAATATAATAAAAAGAACATCCCAGAATAGCCTCTTCTCAAGTTAAAAATACAGAGCCACATCCAATTATTTCTGGAACCAGCCAAGAAAGGGAAGAAAAGGATGAAGTTCAAATATAATAAACTGCCATTTCTTATTGGAGTTAGAGTGTTCATAAAAATCTTGCAAGTCTTTTGGCAAATTAAACTAACTGGACTCAGTAATACTCATATCAATTATGATAATAAACATCCTTCTTGCTGCCCCCATGCCAATTTAACCATGTAAAAAATTATCTTATTTCTTTTAAATTTGTAGTAGGGTCCCTTGGAGAAATAAGTTATGTATATAACATGTATATAAAAGATCCTGGGATTCACTGATTTTTAAACTCCTCTCCCATCTAGGACGACATATCTTTCAATCCTAATCCTTTCTAGTGCTCCCCAATTACACACATACACACACACCCCTCCAAGTATGAACTTGCACACCTTTGGTCCTATAGTTCTGTGTTGAAAATCCTCCTCTCCCCTGTGCTTTGGGTGAAATTCATCCATTTTTTCAAAAGTTCAGCATAAGGTAGAGGCTCCCCCATCCTCCCTCCCCAGGAAAGAGAAGGCTTGGCCCTCATCTTTGCTCTCTCTTCTGGAAGTATCTCCCTGTGAGCAAGGGCTTTGTTTGGATTGCTCAGCGTGCATCTTCACCTCCTTCTGGTTTGCCTGCTGGTCTGACTTAGAAGCAAAAAGCCCTCTTCTCAGACAGTTTTGTTCCAGGGCTCTGGAAGTGGTTGGGATACTGTCTGGGGCATCAAGGGAGGTACAGATCCATGATCTACCATTTGTTCATCTTAACTATTAAGAGCCATGTTGTTTGGCCTAGTGGCAAGAGTGTGGCCTTGGCAGTTGGGCAAACCTGTGTTATGTGACCTTAGTCTCAAGTCATGTGACTGTATTGAACCTCAGACCCTCATTCAACTCGGGAGAGTGTTGGGGGAATTAAATGAGGAGATATGCAAAATGCCTGGAATGCAGTAATCAATGAAAATCACTGCTTTCTCTTTGTCTCCCCTTATGTTCATAAACACTTTGAGTGAAGGGGACAGTGTGGGTCCACGGCTGTATTTAGATGCTAAGCAGATTGCCTTTGTGTTAAGCCACCCAACAGCTACGTTGTGGAACTTATGTCTTAACTATTCTAAAAACTCATCAGTTTAATGTCTTTCTTTAAAAAGTATAGGTTTGAGCCCAGAAACTTTACTTTAGGGACCTAAGTAAAGAAATAATTAGAAATACAGATAAAGATCTATAAGAGAGTTTTATGTTATTTTATTTTAATTATAATAGTGAAATATTAGAAGCACCCAGGAGTAGGTAGGTTAATTAAATTATTGTGTATCTACTCAATGGATTATTGCACAGTATTAAAATGGTGTATTAAAGCATTTTAGTGACAGGAAATCATTCATGATTTAGTAACAGTCATATAGTATCCATTGAATATACACATAATAAAAATACTGAGTAAAATAAACTGAATGCAAAGCTATTTAAATAACAATGTAATATCAGTTATCTGAATGTACATACATATATATGTAGAAAATTAATAGAAGTAAATACAAAAATATGTTAATAGTGGTCAGTTCTTGGTCAGACAGCTCTTCTGTCTTGGTCATGGAATTATGAAGGATTTACATTTTATTCTTTTACATTTATTTGTTTTTCAGAATTTTCACACTGTGCCAAATTCTATTTGTCATAAAAGTCATTTAAAAAACCTTATAAAAATGAAAATACGGATTTCTACAGACTGGAATCTTTAAATATATGCTGATAAACGTATACATTTAATAAAGTTATTCTTCAGGTAGAGTTTTCTTTGTATTTTCCCCTCCTATAAAATACAAACTGCCAAGGGCTTGGAATGTGTCTTTTCATGTTTTAAATACCACTTCACTTCTTGGTAGAAATTCATTAATTTTTCACTTTTCTCATAACTAATGTTCACTGAGTGCTGCTCTGTGCTGAGGCTGCGTGCTTGGGTCCTGAAAGATCTTCGGCTGGTGAGGAGTATATACCAGGTTCTTTGGACGTGGCTTTGAGAAGTGGGCAGGATTGGGAAATCAGTGTGTTCTCTAGGCTGTATTTCTCTGACTTTGAACTCTTTAGATTTGAAGGCCGTCTAAACCTTTCACCCAAGAAGACTCTGGTGGTCTCAGTGTGGAGTCGACATAGAGAACCAGTCATCGACGTGCACTCCGTGTGCATTAAATGCAGGCTTATATTGGACAAAAGGAAGCAGAGTTTGACTGATGTTTATCACCCAATGCATGAATGTTCAGTTCTGTACATATTTATCACCTCACGGCTCTTTTAATGCTTGTTTTAGGAGTGGTAGATTTTACTATCTTTTGAATGTTTGTATTTTTAAAATATTTTTTCATTGTTAAATTCGGCTCACCTAAAATTGATACTATCTTAAGAACAGAAGCCTCTGGCAGTGCTAGTCATGTGTGTGCTTGCTTTATCTTCTTACCTGCATCGCGTTTTAAAGAACCTCGCTGAGTCATAACCCTTGCTTCTGAAGTTATATTCGCTGTGATGTTGCTGTTTGGTCCTTTGTGGAAAGCATCTCTTCAGTTGGATCTCACAGAGCCTGGCAGAAACCAAGGGAGGGCGCTCAGTGTTCAGAGCAGGCCCAGAGGGTTCTCTGTCTCACGCGTGGCTCGTCTTCCCCCCACATCAAAGATATGAAGCACATTCTCCATCCTGGAGTCTAGGCTGTTGTATGAATTTGTGTTTATCCTTGTTTGTGATTCTGAGGGATACTTAAGACAAATCCGTGTGATTATTATTTTTCAAGTTTTATTGGGATAATTCCTTAGAAAATAGTTGCAAGTTCATGCTGAATAGGAGTATTTTCTAATCCACTCGTTTGTTGACAATTTAAAAATATATTTCAACTTTGGAATTAGCAGATACAAACTACTATATATAAAAAAGATAAACAGTAAGGTCCTACTGTATAGCATAGGGAACTATATGCAATATCTTGTAATAACTTATAATAAAGAAGGATATGAAAAAGAATATACATATATAACTGAATCACTGTGCTGTGCACCGAAAAATAACACAACATTGTAAATCAACTATACTTCAATTTTAAAAAATGTATATATATATGTATATATATATACATATATATATACACACACATACATATTTTGTTTTAGGAAGCATACGACTTATAGATGAACCTCTGATCTGATCATCTGAGGGTGGTTTATAGGTATTTGCATTTTCCAAATGCTTACCAAATGTTGTTCATTGGACTATACACCAAAAATTGACACATTGTAACTGACTATAATTTAATTTAAAAAAATTAAAAAATAAATTAATTTTAAAAAGTTGTTCCTTTGTAGTCCACACTAGGGCACTGAATGATTTTTAGAGTCTTGATAAATGCTGTAAGTGTGTATCACAGGAGGGTTTCTTTACAAAGTGGAATTGATAAGCTTACCTACTTAGGACGCACAGAAGGCTAATTACTCAGGACTTTCTCTCCTTCATTCAGTGTTCAGGTATGGGATTTGAGAAACGTATGGGCTGTTGGATGAGAATGTGTAGAATGACCGCAGAGACAATGACTGGAGTAAAACACTGCTCCTGAAAAGAACGATAAAGAAGTGAAGACTCAACCTCAGGTGGTTGTTTAATGCGTATTAGCTCCCGCAGCCCAAGCCCACCGCTGCTCTGCACACCTGCTGCTGCCCGGGCGGGCAAGAGCGAAGGGGCTAGTCAAGTTCCTTTCATCCGAGATGAGCCACAGCCACGTTCCAGCTCCTAGTCTCTGCGCGTTGTTCTAACACACTCTACTCAAAGTGATGTTATAGGGCTAAACGTTCTTCAAATTTTTATGGTAAGAAATTTCCAAGAAAAGCAGTGGGATTATATACTTCTCCAGACATTGTCAGTAAGCAAGGGTTTATTGAGTGAACATGGCTAATGCTGTGTGGGACACAGTGGAGGACACCTCCCTGCACCAGTTCATACGGAGTGGGCCGTCTGGACAGGTCATGTCATTGACATTGTACTTACGCTTGCCTAGAGGAGACTCCTTGGTGGGTGCAGACTTGCAAAGAAGGATACCTGTCAGTCCTAGCTGACAAAATTAAAAGTGTTTTTCCCCAAAGGAAGAAAAATGAGAATGCTTTGTAATTGTACTTTTAAATCTCTTGCAGGCACGTTATTTCATTTGATTAGACCAAGTCAAGAGTTCTTTCATGTTCTCACTGATCTGCACTCTTGGCTTATAATTGGTGTTAATAACTGTGACATTTTTATCTCAAAGAGGAGGTGGGCATATTGCCTAAAATTATTTCCCTCAAGATTTCTGTGTTTTGTGTTTATGCACCTATAGATTTTAAGTATAGAATTGGCTTCTTATGTAAAGCTCATCTGAGTGGGTAAATGAACATCGACACCCATTCTAACAGCCACAAGGTCTACCAAGGGTAAGAGCCTCTACACCTGTGTATGAACGCAGCTTACCTGGCAGTGGCTGCTCAGGTGACTGGTGCTCCTTGGAGGGTTCCCGGAGTACAGTGATTTCACACACCTAACTCATCTGATGTGAAATGTTATATACCTTGAAATCTTTCTTCATAATAAAGCCATTCTCTTAGGAGAAACTCTCTCCCCACCTCTCTTCCCTTGCAAAGAACTGTAGGTTGATTTTGCTCACTCTTACTTTAAACTCGTTCTTCATGAAGGCAGAGGATGAACTGTTTTGAGTTGTTGTTATAGGTTAAATCGTGTCCCCTAAAATGATACATTAAAGCCCTCGCCCTCAGTGCCTCAGAATGTGACCTTACTTGGAGATAGACTGTTACAGATGTGATTAGTTAAATGAAGATGAGGTGAGACACGAGTATGGGGCCTTTAATCCAATACGACTGCATCCTTATAACAAAAGGGAAATCTGAACACAGATTTAGAGAGGACAGGCCATTTGAAGAGGCAGAGTTCGAGCTATGTGAACAGAAGCCAAGGAATGCTCGGGGCTCCCCAGAGCTGGAATAGGAAAGGAAGGAGCCCTGCCTGGAGGCTTTCAAGGGAGTATGGCCCTGCCACCAACCTGGTTTCATACTTCTGGCCTCCAGAAACATGAGAGAAGACATTTCTGTGGTTTAAGCCACCTAGTTTGTGTGGTTTTTTTTGTATATACTTTTTTTTATGGCAGCCCTAAGAACTAATACAGATGCCACATTGAAAGATGAAGCCAAGGGTAAAACACAAAACAAGTTTCCATGGCAATCAACTCTTCACAGATCTTCCATCTTCTTGCCATGAATTATTCAAGTCCTTTGTTTTTATTCCTGTCCATTCAAAAACCAAGATTGTCATCTCTTGGTTGACTATTACAGATCCTTCTAAAATTGTTTCTGTCTAACGGATGACTGACAGACTCCAGGTCTTTACTTGTGTTCAGTGGAGGGAAAAAAAGAACAAGAATTGAGTTTTTGACTGAATATTGAGATTAGGCTCACACACCTGCTGAGAAGGTTTGAATATGAAACTGGGCAAGAGAAGTCAAAAAACTCGATTGAACAAAACTGAACTGGGGTGACATCAGCCTCTCCCTCCCACATACAGACGACTTCCTCTCCAAGAGGTTTTCATGGGAACAGGAGGGAGAGCCACATGATGAACACGTGGACATATGATGACACTTGGGGTTGATTCTCAATACTGTGTAATGATGATCCCCAAGACAGTGGTCACACATCTGTCCTCCTCCGAGGAGCCATTCACTCCCACGTATTGTCCTTTCCCTCAGTTGCACGCACGTTCTCCACCCCACAGTCTCACGAAATGTCTCTCCTCAAGTTTCCTCTTACACGACAAATGAGCATTGTGACAACGTGCGCAGTGACCACTGAATGGGAAACAGTGCAGGCAAAAAAGTTGGGGATGTGCTTATCCATCCAATGATTATAACAGGTTATATTTTCTTTTTAGAACAAGAATTGAGGGTATACTTTATAACTCCTTTCATTCCTCTAAGTCAGTTGAATCTAGATTTCTCTAGATTCAAGATTTTTTTTTTTGATGGTTGAATCCTCATCAACTTGTTTCATGTAGTTAAAATGATTTGGGGAATTCAACAAAAAATTCTGTAAATGTACTTGGAAAGTATGAATGCTAAAAGATCTATGATGGAAATTCAGCACCGATTTGGTGTAACCCTTTTCAGTTTTTGTTATATACAGTGATTCAGTTTGGAATGGACCAGAGAAAAAGTGGTGCTCATTCATCAGATGTCTTTTTTATGACATTAGATTTTTCCTTTTGGCCCTCATTTATGCTACTTCTCCTCATAAAATATTGGTTATTTTAAAAGGATATTCTCTAATTAAAATTTAATAGCAAGAAATGAAAGAAAAATGGCTTCAATGCTAGACATTTATAATGACTTTATCACATCCTTGCTCAAATGACAAGTGGAAGTTTTCTCAGCATGATGTGAGAATAATATATCAGAAGGGATCAAAATGAGTAAAATGTGTGTTGGAGAAAACCCTTTCATACTCTCTCAAGAAGAGAGCAAGTTACCTTAAAACAAGGAATTTTTATTTGTCCTTTATAAAGAAATATCCTCCCTTTATTAAATATGTGTTGAGTTAGATTGAAAGGAAGAGTAAGTTTACCATGTTGTATGGGATTTCTGAATGTGCACCATGTTACATTGTGAGAATCGCTCATAGAAGCCAATAGAAAATGAATGTTTTACATGGAATTTAAAAACAGTTACTCGGTGGGAAAATGTGGGAAGAAGATGTGGGGAATTTAAAAAAAAGCAAGATTTACCTTACCCTAGAGCAGTGAATTCATACAACAACACTCCAGTACTTCATTAGCATTGGAATGCATTCTAATAGGTTTTATTCTTTATTTGTGTTTACTTTCTTGTCATTTTTTTTTTATTAAAGTGAAGTCAGTTACAATGTGTCGATTTCTGGTGTATAGCACAAGAAATGTACATGCATATGGATACATATATTCTTTTTCATTAAAGGTTATTACAAGATGTTGAATATGTTCCCTGTGCTACACAGAAGAAATTTATTTTTTATCTATTTTTATATATAGTGGTTAACATTTGCAAATCTCAAACTCCCAAATTTATCACTTCCCACCCCTTTTCCCCTAGTAACCATTTCTAGTAGTTTTTAGTAAGAGTGGACATAATTCTCAAAATGTAAAGTTGACAATGCTTAGAATTTTATCAAATATTTTCAAGCACAGCCTGACTAATCAGTGGAAAATGGAAGGTCTTAAAATGGCCTTTATTCCCGTAGTTTTCTATGATGATTCATAAAACCCCTTTGTAAGCTATAAGGCACATGGTCTGGATTCTCAAATAGTGAGTAGGTGCCTGCTCAATGAAGACCTGAGTGAAATGGAATTTGTGGGTCAGTATCATAACTGTACTAGAGAGACTGCTTTTCTCCAAGTACAGATACAACATCACTGACCTACCGCATGCTGGGTAACACGGGACCTCAGAATACCCTGCCTCCTATGACATCCCTCCCACCGTAAAGGCTGTTGCTGTCCAGTGTTCTGGAGATGTCTTATTTTTTCATGCCTATCATACTAGTCATTATTATAATCAGTATATCCAGTCATTATTTGCTTAGAGTTATGCATTCATGCCAACTTCTTTGTTGGTCATTCCATCCTTGAGTATACTTGCTTTTCCTGATGCACATCTTTTAGTTCCAGAGGAGAGCCTGTTATGGGCAAACTCTCAGTTTTTATCAAATCCTCACAAATTTTCAGATTTTTCCTCCAAATATTGTTTGTCTGCCACTTTTTTCTACTTTCTCTTTCTGAAATTGTCATTGGCCATATGATCTGCATCCCTCCTCTGTCTTTATTCTCTCTCGTGTTTATGTTTCTTTTTCTCTTTAGGCAATAATCTGGGTACTAATTCCTTTAGATTTATTTTACTGTGTACTAATCTCCCCAACTGTGTTTAATCTAAATATTTATATCAAGGGTTATTTTTTTTTCACTTCTGCACATTCTATTTCATTCTTTATCTGATTTATCTTTTTTCTGACACCAGTCTGTTCCTTTATCTTGTTCTTGATTCACTTTTCTTTTTCTGCAAACATTTCAAAAATATTTATTGAATAATCTATATTCAGTTGTTCCATTATCTGAAGTCTCTCTTGTTTTTTCTGACTTTTATGGTAATCTGTTCCCTATATGTTCAGTGGTTTGGGACTGGGAGCTCAGATTGGAAGGAAGGATTGGGGCTTTATCTGTAGACATCCTGGAGGCTCAGTCCTCCAGGGAAAATTTGCCTTTGCTTCTGCAAGACACTCTTGGAAACTGAGTCACTGTATGTTAATTTCTTGGCATGAGGTTTCTTGGACCCGGCAGAGGGTAAATCTAAACACCAAACCTGAGAAGGCTAGTAGTATGGTTAGACATATTTTTTACCCAAAGCTTAGGCAGGAACAGGCAAGGGTGTTTGCTAAGATTTTTTTTTTTTTTTGGTCTATCCCTTCAGTGAGTTTACCATTTTCTGTAGAGGTTTTCTCAATTTGTGTAGGCCTAAAATCTCTCTTCTCTCCTCATTTCTTCCTAGAAGAGAAAATGTCCCATAGCAACTGTGGCCACACTTTTTGCTCTAAGTGTTCAATTCCCTCTTCATTATAGAACCCTAAGGATTTTCCTCGTTTGAGAAGTCTACTATTTATTTAAATGTGTATTTATTATACTTATCCAGAATTTAACTTTTTATACCAGGAAGTATTTCATAATAATCAACCTTTATATTGTCAGAAATGAAAGCTACTCCAGTGCACATTTGACTTATTAAACATATTAAACTATTTGAGAAAAAAGGAAAATAAGATTCCAAATAAGAAACCATTTTCATGACAGAAATACCCAAAAATCAATTCAAGGAGGAGTTTTTTCTCAGTATTCTAAAAGAAAATCCATTAGATGGTTGTATAATAAAACTGCAATTAAAATAATAATGAATAAGAAATGTAGGGGGAATTGAGAAGAATAATTGCTTACCCTTTAAATTGAAAAGTAATTTGACAAGGTACCTGGGAAAATAGAGTTTTGCTGATCACCAGTTTCTATCAGAGCCTCAGAAGGAGTAAACACAGGAAGTGGTTATAGATTAATAAAGCAAGAATCATGTGTCATTAATGAGGAAGTATTACGGTGGCGCAAATCCTCAGGAATCCACTATTTAATTTCTGAGAGCATCACCCACACCACACATGTGTTCAGCCGTGTCCTCTGGGCCTCAGACAGACCAGCGGGGTGCCAGGTGCTCTCCCCACAGTGGCCGGGTGTGGGCCGCCCCTCAAACGCCTGACCACGGAGCCCTCACCACCATGCCGGTCCTTCTGCAGTGAATAGCAGTCATTCATCTTCACAGAAAGTGTCAGAAACAGCCTTTAAAATTGCCTTTAACCAAAGTCTCAGCATCTGAAAATCTGCAGAAAGACTTAGGGTCCTTTTAGTTTTCCTAAGGAGGTTACAAAACCCATTAAGGGTTGCTTTGCAATGAGAAGTATGTATGTTTTATTCAAGTGTTTATTCCTTTTCAAAAGCCTTATTTCTTTCATATTTGCCTGGGAGGTGGCCCGAGGCAAAATGAAATAAAAGCAGCACCGTGGTAAGATCTACAAGGCTATTACACGGCAGCAGGTGTGATTAATGGAGCGTGGTATTGCTTTTACACAGCGACGTGCATTAACCTTTACCTGTGGCACTCGTGGTGCGGTGGTCCAGGATAGAGCCACCTTGAGCTTACTGTTACTGCTGCCAGCTCTTGGCGGAAAGGGACTCTGCTTTAGGGCTCTGAGACACTATTGATGGCAGTACCCCAACAGCCCAAAAAGGCCCCAGTCACTGGCTGTGAATCATTTACCCCTTTTTTATACTTAGAATTATTTCATTACTTGGAATAACTCAACTTCATCTTTCTGATGAAGATTCATCAGTTTTTTTAAATGTGTCTAATGCTTTTGAAGAAAAGACAAAGCTACAGTTGAAGAGGCAGAGGCATTGCAAAGCAGCAGCCGGTGCCCTGACCCTGTCTTCAGTGGTCTCGTGAGCATCGGTCACCCAGCCAGAGCAGGGACCCACACCCACAGTGCGCCACGCCAGGCCGTCGGGAGGTGCATAGCATTGCAGAGGACTCAGGAAAATGGAAAACACAAAACCTCTCAACCCAGTGATTACAGATCTAGGTAGACATTCTAGTGAAACTCTCTCATCTGGGCCAAGGAAATCGTGTCAAAGTTTGAAGAACCTTTTTTTGTTGTTGCAATGGTGGACTATTGACATCAGTCTTAAGGTCCATCAGTAGTGGAATGAATGGATTCATTCATTTATTTGATAGATATTTGATAAATAACTGGTATGTATGTGCCCTGAACTGTTCTGTATGCTAAATTTACAGGAGTGAAAAAAACTGGAAAAACTCATAAGCCGAGTAACATCCATTGCAGTTGTTAGAGTGAGTTTTGTTTATACAGAATGATACTATATTTTTTTTAAAAAGAATGGACTAGATTTCTCTATAGCAACATGGAGAAAACTTAACAACATGTAATATTGGGTGGAAAAACAAGTTTTTCCATAGTAAATAGTAAGATATTTATGTAAGTTTTTTTAATTAAAACATAATTGGTTAACAATGTTGTGTTAGTTTCAGGTGTACAGCAAAGTAATTCAGTTATACATATGCATATATATATTTTTTTCAGGTTCTTTTCCACTCTGGGTTATTATGACATACTGAATATAGTTCCCTGTGCTGTACAGTAGGTCCTTGTTGTTAATCTATTTTATTTATAATAGTGTATATCTGTTAATCCCAAACTCCTAGTTTATCCCTCCTTCAACCTTTCCCCTTTGGTAACCATAAGTTTGTTTTCTAAGTCTGGGAGTCTGTTTCTGCTTTTTAAAAAGTTCATTTGTATCTTTTTTTTATACTCTGCATATAAGTGATGTCATATGCGATTTGCATTTCTTTGACACACACGACCCTGCACAGGCACATTAGAACTAAAACAAAGCCTTCATAAGTATTTAACCGACTGTTTGTGATGCACACTGATTTGTTCTATCTACTCTACTTTATTTTTTAAAAGTAAAGTTACAGTCCGTGAAATTGATTTCACAACCCATTAATAGGTCATTCCCTACCACGTGAAAAACCATTACCCCATGATATTAAGTGGCCACAATGTAGTGTCTATTTCATTCTTAATGGTTCCTGTTTTTCTACGTTCTTTCCCATAACCATCTGTCATCTGCATCAGACAGACTTTCCTTATGATTAATTTTCACTGTGTTTCACCAGTAAGCCCAGGGTCTTCAATTCCAAGTGGGTCTATAACATAAAAAACAGGAAAAGCGCTATCATTGAGGATCCAAGTGTCGGGCTTTGTTCTTTCTTCACTTTCTTTTCCTTTTTGAACTTGTTGCCTTTTAATCAGCATCCACCTCAACCGGGACACATGATCAGCATGAAATATGAATTCCCTTTCAGCCTCAAAATCAGAGATCTCGGGGGAAAGGAAATAGTGTTGATACACTTCTTCTAAAGATTAGTTAACCTGACACAGCAAGCAGATTCCATGACGTTCTTCTCCTTATGTTTCCTACAATCCACAAGGGGCAACTTTTGATCCCAGAAGTTCAAAATATGTCACCCACGGACAACCAACACCCCATCCAAGTCTCTTTCTAAGCAAAAGTGTCCTTCTCCAGCCAGTCAGCGCCTCCCCAAAACGGGGGAGCTACCTTTGACCACATCCTTTTGCCTCATCCTGGCATCCAGGCCGCTGCACTCGGGACTTCTGCACATTTTCTCTTTTTGTTTCTCAGCCCTGCTCTTCTCATCCACTGTGCTCCATCCGAAATGCGCCCTCCACAGAAACCCTGCCTCCCAACACCCACGTCTACACAGCAGTTCTCCATCTGTATTCAACCATCTTGGCTTAATCCTCTTACAAACACTTTTCACAGTGTATTTTTTTAACATTTTTTTCAGTTTATTAAAAAATTTTTTTGGTCTATTTTCTAATTTTTTCTCTCTCTCCAACTAAAATACTTGCTTCTAGAGGTCAGGGGGCAAAACTCTTTTTGTTCATCATATACATGAATAGATACAACTCAAGTTTTATAAGTTTCTTTGGCTCTTTAAAAAAATTCCTTGAAATAATATCTTTAAAAACAAAATTCTGTCCTTTCCAAGGATTTAGTTTTTTAAAGAACTAGAAATCTAACTAGAGGAAAGATTAATGACAGACTCGAATATCTGCTCAAGAGCTGATCTGATCATTAACAGCCTAAATGGGGTAATTAGGTATACAGTCGGAATGGAGCACCAAGGCTTAAATTAGCAGTGTATAATTGAGCCTAATTTAACTGCAGGAGAATTTCACTGAGAGAATTTTATTTACATGAGGAAAATGTCTGAGTGAGATTGCTTTGGGAGAATTTAGACATCTATCTGCCAAATCATTCCTTGCGAATCGAGTCCAGCCTCCTGCCCCATGTGCAGAGGTAACCTCACCCTTTCCGGCCAAGTGGGCTTCCAAGCAGCTCAAAGTCCAAGCTGGGGCTTCAGGAATTTTCTGTCTCTTAGATATCTTGATATTTTCATAAACTTGACAGGCCCCAATGGTAGGATGCCTTGTTGTACTGAGGCTATTTTCGGGGAAAATTCAATGTATATCATCAGGCACTTCATTCAGCGTCATACCAGGTTAGGGAAGCATCAGGTAAGAAAGGTGAACATGTGATCACCTTATATTTGGACAGGTTGCTGTCCTCTGGGGAAGGCAGCGCTAACACTGACACAACTGAGCAGACCGAAAGCGGGTAGCTGTGAAGTTGTGTGTCACAACATAGTTCAGGAAGACCGGGAGCTCCTCTAGATGATGGCATAGGCACTGGGGTTAGGTGTTTGGAGGGGTAGGATTACAAAGACCAGGGTAAGTATTGAAAGCCTCTCCTTCTGCTTGTGAGCAGGCACATATGTTGAAAACCAAGCAAAACGAAAGTCTGTCTTTTGACACATTTCTCTCAACATAAATACTGTCGGAGACTTGTCTCCTTCCCCTCTGCCATGCGGCTCATGTGAGTTTGGGCTACACCTGCTGCGTCCGGTCCATTCGCTCACCACATACTGACACTTTCTTCAAAGTAAATTTCATCTGCACAAGTAGTGCACTTTTAGGGTATTCAAATACAGGAGACTATGAAGTGGAACATGTAATTCCCCCTTCCCTTGTCCTAATCCACTCATGGCTTTAGCAAATACAGTTAACATTTTGGCAGATATCTGTTCACGTATACACGGAGATCCCCCCCCACACACACACACGTGCACACATTCTTTGTCTTTTGTGTATGGCATTATATAATGTTCTGTAATTACTGTATGTTATGTCTTGGAGATCTTTCCATGGAGTATCCTAGATTTAACTTACTTTTAAATGGCTACATAATATGGATACACCCTAATTATTAATCTGTTCACCCTTGATTGGCAATTGGACTCGTTTTCAATTTTTCATTTCTTAAACAATGCTGCAGTGGGCTACTTGTGCATACATTGATCTGTGCACGTGTATGAATGTCCCCATCAGATGGGCTTTGAAGGGGACAGGCCAGATCAAAATGTATGCAATTCTTACATGTAAAATAAGCTCATAGATTACCCACCAAAGAGAAAAGGCTTCACCAGTTTACACACTTACCGGAAGGTATTCACTTCCCCACACCCTAGTCAAGACTACATACTATCAAATATTTTAATTTTTTCTAATTTTCTGGATGAAAAATAGCATTTTGTTTTAATCTGCATTGATTTGGTAAAACTGTGCATAAATTCTGATCATAAATCAATTAAAAATAATTTCATTTATGAAAAATTGACTTTTTTTCAATTTCAAGCTGTCTAATCGAGGGATTTGGTCTGCTTTGCTGTTTGTCCAGGACTTCCATTATTCCCTTTGGTAACGATTTGTAGTCTTCTTTAAATTCATTTTCTATATTACTAGCTGTTTATGCCTAGGGATTTAATATTTTTATTGGCCTAGCAAGTTGGATATTTTACTATTATATTTTATTTCAGATTACAGCTATTCTAGAGTGCCTTTCTCTAGCAGAAACTTACATGAACATTCTTATTTAATCCCACAATATTCCCAAGATGGTACTATTGCTCCATTGTACAATAAGGAAACTGAGGCTCCGTTAGGCTCTATTTGTGTTCTTGGCTATACTGACAGGAAGACACGGAACTGAGATGTTTGCGTTATCCTTTTCTGAAGTCCTCCCCCCACCCCGCCCTGCACACCGGATTTAGAGCTCCACGCCTCCTGGGCCTCTGTTCTCCACTCTCTTGCTGTCTTTCTCTGGCCTCTTCCCTTACTCCCTCCCCAGGGGATTCCTGGGCATCGGTTCCCATAAGTGATTCCTCAACATCACAGCTTGATTCCCAAAGTTCTGTCTCCAGCTCCACTTCTGTCATCCACCCTAAGGACCCAGCATGTTCAGGGCTGAACTCCTGTCTTCCCCAAAATAGAGACATCCTCGCCCAACTTCTCTGCTCCGTCAGTGCTGTCCTAACCCCAGTGGTCCTTCAGACTCAGTACTTGGAGTGCTTCTCTCCCCAACCAGTTTTTGTTGATCCTTTAGTGTAAATATGTTTCTGTGCGTGTCACTTTTGTTCCTCTGAAATTGTTCCTCTGCTCTGCCCAGGCCTTCCTGTCTGCCCTCTGGGTGTGACCCGGGCCAGAGAGCACAGTGGATAAGGGCCTGAGCTCCCAGCCGGAATGCCGGGGTGTCATGCTGGCCTGGATGCGTCTAGTTGTGTGAACTCATGCAGTCACTTAACCTCTGTTCCTCACATTTCTCGTCTGTAAAAATGGGAATAATAATAGTTCCTGCCTGTAGGTTGTCGTTAAGAACTAAATGGGTCAAAACGTATGGCGTTTAGAGCAGTGGTGGCTCACAGTAAGCACAGAATACCTATCGGCTCTGATTAGGATTAGGATTAATAGCCAGATGTCTCTGTGTCTACATCTCCTCTTGTTTTATAAGGACAACCATGCCATTGGATTAGGGCACACTCTACTCCGGGATGACGGCATCTTAACTAATGACATCTGCAGTGACCCTGTTTCCAAATAAGGTCACATTCTGAGGTCCTGGGGTTTGGAACTCAACTTATGATTCTTGGAGGGAACACAGTTCAACCCGTTAACAACTGGTGAGACATCTTACTGTGAGGGCCTACTCCTTTCTCTCTCGTATGTGAGACTTTCCACATAATGTTTTAAAACCATAATTTTTATCAGGCCACTGAATTGCTCAAGAAGTATCCGTGGCTCCTTCATGCCTACATCTAATTACGGATAGGCACCCACCCATCACATCACAGAATAGACGAAGCTCAGAACCACTGAAATGAGTTAAATTCCAATCTACATCCAAATTAAGAGAAATTGATGGCTTTAAAGTTTTATCATGGATTATCTATGTGTATATATATGTACATATCCTTATCTTTTATATGCACATATATCTTTTTCTAGTTCCACTTCTATTTTAGTTACTGCTAATTTAACTTTCAAAATAAAAACAGAAGATCCATTCAGAGGCTCACCTCATTTCTAGTGCTATATACTTAGAGCTTAGATTTCAATCTTGTGTTCCTCTAATTTTTCAGAAACTGTTATGAAAACTGCTTAGGAGAAAGCACAGTTTCATTACACAGCACGGATGTCAATTGGAGGTGGCAGGCACAGCTGATAAAAGTCTCACTATGTTGTGCTACCATTTGGCATCTTATTAAAAGAACCATCTGTTCTTTTAATTATTATTAACTCAGTTGAGATTACAATAGCCAAAAAAAAGAGCCCTAAGATATGTTTCTGACTAATGAAAAATCAGATATGCTTTTAAAATCTTCCTGAAAATAATGTGGTCCTTATTGTAGATCTAACAGCTCAGCTGTGCGGGAAAAAGCCATAGAGCATAATGAAAGCATAATTAACATCAAAATCTTAAGCCTGCTCATTTTTCATGTAAGAATACATTATAGCCATTCCTGGGTGGGGGAGACTCTTTATGTGTTATACATATGGAGGTTTCATGTTGAAATCTAAAAAGAAGAGTTTTAGCTTGCTTTCTTTTTACCCAGACTTAAGAAGAGACATTTTGTATACAACTCATGATAAAGTGTTTCATCCACCCATCTCTTTAACAAATATTTTCAAATAGCATAGCCAGGCACTGCTCAGTGTCATAGAGATGACAAATCAAGCTCCTGCTGTTCTAGTCGGAGGGGAGAAATGTTAAAGCAATCTCAGACACACGCAGGGTAACTTCACACAGATGTAATAAAATCAGGTGCTCTGAGCATGAGTGACCATGATGTGGTTCATGTGGGCTGACATTGCTGGAACGTTGATTCAGGAACTGAGGTCAGAAGGATGGTGCCAGCCAGGGAAATATTGGGTTCAGGGCCCTGCAGGTAGAGCGACTGAAAGAATAGCATGTGATCAGGGCAGGACAGAGGGAGAGAGCAGATGAAGGACTCTCAGAGAGAGAGATGGCCAAACCTGAACCACCCTGTCCACCATGAATAATTCGGTCTAGCGGGACTCCGTCAAGACACTGAAGGGTCTGCGTGGATGTTGAGTGGAGAATGGGCTGAAAAGGAGCAGGAGTGGAGACCGTTTGTTAGAAGGCGGGGATCCTCAGACCTCAGTGGTGCTGCCAAGACCGAAGTGGACCATTCAGGCTGTATTGTAGAGATAGGAACTGAAGGACGTTCTGGGGACGACATATGAGGGTAGGAACGACTCATTTGGAAAACTTCAGAATATGTGTCTTGTGTTCAGATGTTGACTAATATGCCAAGGAATGTTCTTACTCACACAGCTTCACAATGATGATGGAGGATGTCCCTGAGTCTCCATCTGCTCCCTCTGTCTGTCTGTCTACGCTTTATCTCTCCACCTAGTTTCAACCCAGCTCCTTTCTACTGCAGAAGGGATTTCTGATGACATTGTCTACATGACCCTTTTCCCCCCACAGCCCCTCCCTGGGGTGTATGCAGCTACTCTTGGGGCCTTGTTTACATCTTTCTCCACCGGGTAGTTCTCTGTTGCATGACACTGGCATGGAGAGGGGTGCAAGGCCAGTGGCTTACAGAGAGTGGGGTGCAGCAGCAAGTGGGGGAGTGGTTCGCAGGGTCCCTGTCACCACAGAGTCAAGATGTTCTCATGGTTTTGCTGTGCTCATTGTCCTGAGAATTCCACGTATGTTGGGAATTCAGGCTGAACCCAGAGACCCTAGGTCTTTGTGGTCCTCTCCTAATCAAAGGTTTCTATTCTTTGTCCTTATTTTAGATTTTAAAATGCTGATCAGTTTGAGGATGGGTTTCAGGGAGAAATGAGGAGCTGGACATAGATCATTGAAATTAGTACAGAAATTCAGTCAACTCCTTCTGCCTTTCTGTGAATATTTCAGAAGATGTTTAAGACACACAAGGTTCACATTTCTTGGAAACAACTTCTTTCTTAATCGATTTATTTTATTTTAGAGTTTGTTTTTTTTTCTGGAGTAATTAGATTTATTTATTTATTTAATGGAGGTACTAGGGATTGAACCCAGGACCCCATGCATTCTAACCACATGCTCTACCACTGAGCTGTATACCCTCTCCTCCTGAAACAGCAGGTCTTAAGAGGGTCTTATTTAGCATGCTAAGTGGGTAAAAAGAAGTCAGATATTACAGGAGCAGAGTGAGTGATTAAATTAAATGTGCCCCGAGACTGGAGCCCTGGCAGGGATGAGCAGTCCTGAGCGCAGGCTGTGGCTGCAACCCTGTGCTGTGCATCTCTGGACACTTGTGAGAAATGAGGCACGGACGCTATCTCTTACATTCCACCATGCTGATGGTCTGCCAATTCTCATGAAGATGCTCCATGTTAGAGAGGTGACAGGTGTTAATACAGTATGTTTTCTGTCCCTCTTTTCTGTCTATCACTCTGCACTTTAAAGGAACTGGCTATTACAGCATTATGTAAGTATGTAAAATATATGAAAGGAGAAAACTTTCAATTACAATATATACTGGTAAGAAATGCTTGGCATATGATGACATATGACAAGTGGTAAAGGTATTTTTAGTTTCTTTTGGAGGAAAGGATAAAGCAAAAATATCTAGAATATATAGCATTCACTTTTGCGGCTATTCTAATATTTAGCATATTTGTAGCCTATTTTAAAATAAGTAACTAAGTATAATTATTTAAAAAGTCAATTTATTACTTAAAGATATTTTATATACTTTAGTAGTTAATTGGTGTTCTTTCGAAAAGCTTATGCTAGATCAGTATTTGTTTTATGATTTTTCACTTATTCATGTCTATTGAATTGTTTTTATATTACATAAGAAGTAATAAGCCATTTTTATTTTATCTGAGCATCTGATCTATGAATGAAATATAGTTCTTACAAGAAATAACAGGGCTGTAAGAACTGTGTTCACAACCTAAATATCTGAGACCTAAAATTAATGAAGTCAAGACTCCTGGCAAATTCTGATGAAAATAAACCAAAGGATGTTTCAAATGAACCTAAGGAAAACAAACAATAAAAGGAGGTGAATTTTTGGCAATTTAATCTTTTCCCAAAGAGACAAAAATCACGTTATCTTTCCAGCAGAATTGCATCAGATGCAGGAATATTCCATAGGAAAGTCTAACAGTGGCAGAAAGTATTTTGAGTTACCTACGATGTAGGTGCTACAACTCACCTGGGCTGCTTTTATTTGATTTATCATCAAATTATAATTGAACAGTGAAAAATTACCTTTAGATATTTACATTTTCAAAGGAAAAACCCTCTTTATTCTTCTTCAAGTGACACTGGTATTTGATCTCTTAATGTTGGCCATTTCTGTACAAAACTAGAGATGTCCAGGCAAAAATCCAGGTCATAGTGAGCACATTGTGTCCTGCGCTGATAGGAAGGAGAAACGGCTGAGTATGACTTTTTCTCCCCAAGGTGAAAGTGTTGTCATCATTAATTGAGTAGTAATTAGGAAATATCAGGATTCTCTAAAACATTGAATATAGGCGGAATTGATCTTTATCTTAGAATATGGAGGTAGGTGTTGGTTATTACTGAGGAAATAAGACCATCTTTACTGGAAGTTCGTGGAATATTTTATTGCTTTATAATCTAACATTTTTGTGTTTTTATTGAAATACTTCAAATTGAGGCAAAAGTTTATACTTACCTGAGGAAGAAACTTACAACTGGAAGTTAATATTCCTTTAATTTGTCACATTCTAAGAGAAAAGCGATGATCAAAGAAAATCTGCTAAATCAGCTACATACCAATTATACGTCAGCTTTGTTGGTGTTAAATAAATACATGACCTGAAAAATTAATTCATGAGATTGGGTTTTACAAGGATATGATTTATTGTGTAGCACACTTACTAAAACTCCTAATTTAGGTTAGTTGAAAAATTAATATAGCTTGAATCCTTACTGAACACGTACACCTATTATTTGCCTTAGCGTGAGTTTCCTTCACATACAGAAGCACTCTTCAGTGACTTCGTTTATATGACTGGGTTGCTTTTGCTCTATTTTAATTGGGTAACTGTTTCCTTCTGTTTCAGGATCTAGATTTCTCATCACATCCACGGGAGCCTTGTATATTAAAGATGTACAGAATGAAGATGGATTGTATAACTACCGCTGTATCACGCGGCACAGATACACCGGGGAGACGAGGCAGAGTAACAGTGCTAGACTCTTTGTATCAGGTAAAAACTCATCAAGAGTGTGCTTCCTATTTCTATGTTCCTTTGTTAGTTCCCCAGGGAGGACGTAATCAAAATTATAGAATTCATGACTAAAATGAAGCCTTCTTTTTTTCCCAAAACATTTTAGCAATGTGAGATTTTTTAAACCAATAAATACTGATATAATACAATATAATGCAATGCAAAAATAGATATTCCAAATGAAGTAATTATACATTTTGTAAAATTCTGAGTTCCTTTGACCCAATGTGATTTCTATTTTGTTGACAATGCTTCCTTGTCCTATAATTTGTATCTTCTGTCACTGGCAACACCAGCCAGCTTCACGATGCTTCAGACCACCCACAGCTCTGAGGGGGCAGAACAGGGTCACACAGAACACACCTCCTGCTCTTCTATACTGTGTCTAACAGCAGCAGGGAGATTGTCCACATTTAAAATTAAGGGAATATTCACACCCTCTCACCCCCTTCCAGGATTATTCTCAAGTGAAGGAAACCCCAGGGCAGTTTATTCCACTCTGAGAAATACATCAGTTTTGTGCCCTTTTCAATGAGACTTCTACTTTGAGAAAATACTGGCCTTTCATACAGTCTCTACAGTCTACTTGCTTTTGGCCCATCTGTGAACAAATCAGCAATCCATTCACACAGTGATGCATTAGCACTTCATGCAGCAGTTGAAAAGCGTGACATGACCATCTCAGTACTAGAAATCAAGTGCAAAATATATGACCTTTGCCCTAAATTGATTCATGTGATGAATATCTTTTAATTATAGTGATGTTTTGTGAGGAAGAAGTGATGGGAAGTTGTTAAATGTTGGGGAAATTAAAACATTGTCATCTGAACACCCACTTACTGCTCTTGATAATGTTCTGCCTGGATTCTTCTTCCCTATTTAAGTCTTTAAAATAGCCAAAACCCACCTGTCTTTTAAGGTGTGGCACAAACGTTAAGTCAGAATTAAGTGATTTCTCCTCTGAACCTGAAAATGCTTTTTCTTTACCTGTTCTTTTTCAAGTCAACTGTTACTTTATCCCGTGTGTTACAGTTATGTCTTGTTGGCTCTGTTAAGGGCAAGAGTAATCAGCAGTGAAAATACGCTCAGTTAAGAAAAAACTGTAGAGAAAATGAATTAGAAAATGGATGGCATCTGTCATCTACTCTGTGGCAGCTTTAATGACAGCACAATGGTCTACTTGTTCAGAATAGCCAAGGAAAGGTCTTGCTTGCATTGAAGGGGAGCTGCATGACAATATTGAGACAAGAAGGGAGAAGGCTTCAGGGGGTGCGATGGAGCTGGATATAAGATTAATTTGGACTTCACAAAAGAAGCAAATAATCATTTCTCCATCCCAAAAAAAGAGTGAGCCAAGTGATGATAATCCGGGAGCTCATCCTTCCCTAAAGAGAAACCTGAAAAGAAAGAGAAAACCTTTAAAAAAAAGTGAGAAACCCAAGAAGATAACCTTGTGTATCTCTACTCTAAATTAGTACTGGTTTTCAAATTTAACTCTCAGAGTTGGAAAGGCAAATTTGCTTTTCTTAAACCTAGGGTTATTATTTTTTACTTACTTAAAAAATTTTAAGAATGATGTTCTCACTGATGTTTCAAAAACACAGGCAGCAGGACTCATGACCACTGGGTCACCATGGAAGTGATGGGAGTCTAATAGCCTCGTGAGCATTTGTGAGGAGAAGTGAGGGGCATCAGAGCATAACCTGATGAGGGAGTATCACACACTTAGACACAGCAGAAGAGGAGAGACGGAGTAAGACCGAACATCTGGGGTTGAAGGTGCACTTGATAGTTGCAAGGAGAAGGAAGCGGTCAATCACACGTAATCAAAAGGCTCCAAAAGAGAGTCCACTGCATGTGACACATAACTCTGATGGCTTCTGTCACAGCAGTCTTAATGAAGTAATTGAGGGAGGAGATAGTTCGTGCTGGAGGAATGAGACCGTAGAGCTGGAGGGCTAAGTAGGACTCTTATAGGGCTTACCCACTGAGACCTGCGAGAGGCTGTAATTTGAAAGGAGCCTGGATGAGACCGACTTGCTGATCTTGGAGACCCTCTTGCAGAGGCAGCAGGCACATGGGACTCCGCCTGGGGGTACAGATGCTGGTGGCAGCAGAGCTCATTCTACCACACGGACACTAGTGCTGGCAAGTGCCATTTTAGAGTTCTCCCCTTTGCCTCTTGCTGCTGGAAGCTTACCCCGCCCCCAAGGCTAGCAGCTAGCTGCATGGAGACTCAAGCCCACCCACCAGGGGGGCAGCAGGCTCTGTACGAGGTAGGGCTTGCCAGCCAGCCAGGTTGCGGTCTGACCCTGCCTCCCAGTGCGCCCACAGCAGTCAGCCCCAGCACAGCAGAGGGCCCACGCAGCCCACACAGGGGAGGCCTCTTAGAGTATGCAGCTCTGGTGACCAGAGGAGCGTGCTTCTGGGACCCACAGGACGTCTCCTACATAAGGCCACTTTCCCAAGATCAGGAAATGTAACTGACCTACCTAACACATAGGAACAGAAACAGAGACTTAGGCAGAATGAAGCACCTGATGAATATATTGCAAACAAAAGTACAAGATAAAGTCCCAGAAGAAGAACTGAGTGAAGTGGGGGTAACGATCTACTAATAAGGAGCTAAAGATAATGATCATAAAGATGCTCAGCGAACTCAAGAGCAGAATGGACGAGCCCCTAGAGAAGTCTAACACAGAGCTAGAAAATGTGAAGAAGAGCCGAACAGGGCTAAAGAACACAGCACCCGGAATGACAATACACTGGAAGGAATCAGCAGTAGATTAGATGATACAGGGGAACAGATCAGCGAACTGGGAGACAGTGGAAATCACTCAAGCTAAGCTGAAAAAAGAAAGAAGGATTTAAAAATGAAGAGAGCTTAAGAGACCTCTGGGACAGCATCAAGCATACTAACTTTGTCATGATAGGGCTTCCAGGAGAAGAGAGAAAGAGGAAGACAATTTATTTGAAGGAATAATAGCTGAAAACGTCTCAATCTAGAGAAAGTAAACACATATCCAGGTCCGAGAAGCACAGAGAGTCCCAAACAAGATGAATCAGAGATCCACACCAAGACAGATTGCAATTAAAATGGCAAAAATTAAAGATAAAGTGAGAATCTTCAACATAGCTAGGGAAACGGAACAGTTAAGTACAAAGAAACTCTCATAAGAATATCAGCTGACTTTACAGCAGAAACTTTGCAGGCCAGAAAGGAGTGGAATGATACATTTAAAGTGATGAAAGGAAAGAAACCAAGAATACTCTACAAAGGTGAGATAGAGAGGTTTACAGACAAGCAAAAGCTAAAAGATTTAAGGCACCACTAAACATATTTTACAAGGAATGAAAAAGGGATTTCTCTTAGCAAAAGAGAATAGACCACACCTACAAATATGAAAATTATGAAAGGAGAAACCTCGTTTGTAAAGGCAAACGTACAGTAAAGGCAGAGATCAACTACTTATCAAGCCAGTAAACAGGTTAAAAGATGAAAGCAACAAGGTCACTTATACACACAATAGGTGGCTGGGGATACAGGAAACAAAAAGATGTAAAAGATAAAGTCAACTGTGTTAAACAGGAGGAGGTAAAACTGCAAGGTTGTTAGAATGTGTTCCAACTTAAGAGATCATCAACTTAAAATAATCATATGCACACACACACACACACACACACACACACACACACACCATGGTAACCACAAACCGAAATCTGTAATAGGTACACAGATAAAGAGAAAGCAAACCAAACATAACACTAAAGATAATCATCAAGTCACAAGGGAAGCAAGCATGAAAAGAAGAAAGGAGCAAAAAAGAACAAAACAACCAGAAAACAGTGAACAAAATGGCAACAAATATATACCTATCAATAATTACTTTAAATGTAAGTTGACCACCTCTAATCAAAAGACACTGAGTGGCTCAATGGATAAGAAAAGACGCAGGTATATGCTGCCTGCAAGACTCACTTCAGATCTCCAGGCACACACAGACTGAGAGGGAGGATGTAAGCAAAACTGATAAACCTTTAGCCAGACTTACCAAGAAAAAAAGGGAGAGGGCCCAAATCAATAAAATTAGAAATGAAAAAGAAGTTACATGATAAGGGGTTAATGTTCCAAAATATACAAAAGCTAATACAACTCAACATCAAGAAAACAACTCAATTAAAAATGGGTGGAGGAACTGAATAGAGAGTTTTCCAAAGAAGATAATACAGACGGCCAATAGGCACATAAAAAGATGCTTAACACACTCTTCCTCAGGAAAATGCAAATGAAAACCACAGAGATATCACTACACACCCCTCAGAGTGGCTATTATCAAAAAGACAAATGTTGGCAAGAATGTGGAAAATAGGAACCCTCATTCACTGAACAGCCACTGTAGAAAAGAGTATGGAGATTTTTCAAAGAATTTAAAATGGAACTGCCATATGATCCAGCAGCTCCATGTCTGAGTATTTATCAGAAGAAAACAGAAACATTAATTTGAAAAGATATATGCGCCCCTATATTCATTGCAACATTATTTCCACTAGCCAAGATATGAAAGCAACCTAAGTGTCCATCAATAGATGAATGGATAAAGAAGATGTGATATAAATATACAATGAAATATTATTCAGCCATAAAAAGTGAAATCTTGCCATTTGTGACAACATGGATGGACATAGAGGCCATTATGCTAAATGAAAAAGTCAGACAAAGACAAATATTATATGATTTCACTTATATGTGAAATCTAAAACAAGTGAATAACAAAACAACCAGATTCATCAGTACAGAAAATAAATGGGTGGCTGTCAGAGGGGAGGGAGGTCAGGGGATGAAAAGAAAAAAAAAGGTAACTGTGAGATAGTGAATGCTAATTAGCTTGACTGTGGTGATCATTTCAAAATTTACATTTATATGAAGCCATCACATTGTACACCTTAACCTTAAGTGCATATAATTTTTGCCAGTTATACCTCAATAAAGCTGAAAAACATTTAAAAAGGAGGCATAACTAAATGTTAACTGTAGAACAATTCTGATTTAATTAGATGAGTTGTAAAAATAAAAATATGACTTTTTATAAGAAAAAAATGAATATGGAGTAGATAATAGAGGATACCAAAAGGTTATTATTATTCTTGTGTGATACTGACATTGTGGTTATGTAAGAAAAATCTAATTTCCATCAGAAAAACATACTAGTGATTCATGAGAAAATAACATAGATTCTATGACTGGACAAGCATGTTAGCACCAAAAGCACAGACTGCAGAGACACAGGCGAGAGTTAAACATGCTGTGATTCCTGTTGCATCTGGGTGATAAATATATGGGATGCATTATATTATTTCCTCTACTTCTGTGTGAGTTTGCAAATTTTTATGATAAAAGCTAATTTTTGAAGATGTAGATTAGAAGTTTGAAGACAAAACATCGAAATTAAATCCAGTGTTGTGTGGTTGTACTAATTTTGTGTCTGACCACATGTCCCCATGAGAGCATGTCTCAAGCATTGCTTACATTGTCTATTTAAAAAATAAAAAAGATTATACTGTATAACACAGGGAAATAGATGCAAGATCTTGTGGTAGCTCACAGTGAAAAAACATGTGACAATGAATACATGTATGTTCATGTATAACTGAAAAATTGTGCTCTACACTGGAATTTGACACAACATTGTAAAATGACTATAATTCAAAAATATAAAAACAGAAAACAAAAAAAGAACCAAAGGCTATTGGCATGAAGAGACAATTATAAACAAGAAATAAAAATGTACAATAAATGTGATCATCAAATAAAAGCAAATTAAACAACAAAAAATAAAAATCCTTATATAAAAAAATAAATAAAATGTAAAAGAAATGCCCCATTCTTTTCTTGTAAAATAGTTTTATTGAGATGCAGTTTACCAAACATACACTTCACTCATTTTACACATACTATTCAATGATTTTAGTAAATGTATAGAGTTTGCAACTATCGCTGTAATCCAATTTTAGAACATTTTTGTCAGCCAGAAAGATTGCTGCTGCCCATTCGCAACAATCAGTTCAATCCCAGCTCTAGGCAACTATTAACCTACCATCTGTCTCTATAGATTTGCATTTTCTGCATGTTTCATGTAAATCAAATCCTATAGTACGTGGCTCTGCATCTAGCTTCTTTCACCAAACATCATCTTTTGAGGTCCATCCATGTTGTACTATGTGTCAGTGGTTCACTCTTTTGCATGCTGAGTAGTATGTGTGTGTATTCACACTTTGCTTATCCATTCACTAAACAGTGGCTTTTTGGACTATTTCCACTTTTTGGCTGTTATGAATAATCCCACTATGAACATTTGTGAACAAGTCTTTGAGTGGACATAGGTTTTCATTTAGGTCTAGGGTAGGTACCTACGAGTGGAGCTTTGGGCCCTTAAGGTAAACTGAAGCTTAACATTTTAAGAAACTGCCAAATTCTTGTCCAAAGTGGCTGCACCATTTTACATTCCCATCAACAGTGTGTGAAGGTTCCAGTTTCTTCTCCACATCCTCACGAGCCCTTGTTATTGTTTGTTTTTTATTATTATCATAGCCATCCTAGCAGGTGTGAGGTACCTATCATAGTGTTTTTCATTTGCATTACCCTAGTGGCTAATGATACTGAGCATCTTTCCATGTGCTTATTCGTCGTTTGTATACCTCCTTTGGTGATATATCTGCTTCAACTTTCTGCAAATTCTGAGGAGAAGAAATTTACATGAATAGGTCCTTTTTTTTTCTGTTCATAAGTATCTAAAACCTGAAAGATCTGCATCAGTAGTTGGTCTGATACATGGAATTTGAATTATATAGACAACCCTATGATTCTGCATGACTACTTTAACTCATGCATCATATCTAAGAGTTTTTTTTTTCCCTTCTGCAGACCCAGCGAACTCAGCCCCATCCATACTGGATGGGTTTGACCATCGCAAAGCCATGGCAGGGCAGCGTGTGGAGTTGCCCTGCAAAGCGCTTGGGCACCCTGAGCCAGATTACCGCTGGCTGAAGGACAACATGCCCCTGGAACTTTCTGGAAGGTTCCAGAAGACCGTGACGGGGCTGCTTATTGAGAACACTCGTCCCTCAGACTCAGGCAGCTATGTGTGTGAAGTGTCCAACAGATACGGAACTGCTAAGGTGATAGGCCACCTGTACGTGAAACGTAAGTTGGATGGTAACTTGCAGCGGTGATGCTGGTGCCCCTGGTGGAGCTTTTGCTTCAAAACGACCTCTGGGCTTTCTCTGCAGCCCCCGCGAACCCTCACAACAGTCCTGTTTAGACACATCTCAGCCCCATTTTGCAGATGAAGAAATTGAGGCTCAAATTGCTCGAGGTTACACAGCTGGAGACTCGGAGCTTAGGGTGACTTCAGATCTATCTGATCCCAGACATCCAAGATTTCCATTAAGACGCAGGATACATTTCCAAGACGATAGTACCGAGCTGTTGAATTCAGGACAGTCAGCCTGTCTAAAAATCGATGGAGGAAGAGGGGCAGGACTGTGCTGTCCACATAAGCGATGACAGTCAGGTCCAAGGAGTTGTCCTTGCCTGTTTCCAGACGCTACTTTAAATTCCTAAGTGGGGCCATTATTAGCTATAGATAGGGCTGTATATAGGGCTATAATTACCCAAATATTGGACTTGGACTCAATATTTTTGATCATTTAGCCAAGTATGCTGGGTATGTGTCATCCCCAGTTGACTTGGAGTGACTGACTTGAGGAGGGTGTTGAGAAGACTGCCGAAGGCGGACTGGGAGGAAGGACGGCTGTAATTGCAGGGAGGAAGCACTCTGGCTAAACAGGCTTAATTTTTTACTTACATAGAAACCAAATCAAAGTGATCACATGGCCAGAAATGAGTCGCAGAACTTAGGTCAAAATACATGCCTCTTAATTGCCAGTATGATGTCGTATATATTTATCTGCATATGTGTGAAAATCTGATGAACTAACCTGAGCAAACTGAATACCAGAGTCTAGCATTGAAAAGGGAGGCATTTCCTTACCCTGGCTTTTTTCCAGCCTTCTGCCTCTTGTGGAACCGACTCGTCAGTGTCACTGGGGGTGTAGACTGCTTAAGCACAGCACCAGCCAAGTGAATACATTCAGAGCAAGTATCCCAGTGCCTGCCTGGGATGCACTGCCCATGCTCAGTCCTGCAAGTGTCGTTCAGACAAGCTCAGGCTGGGTGGGATGAGGAGGAGCCGGAGGATAACATCTGCACGGTTGTATTTCTGTGGTTTGCAGGCGAAGCAGCGCAGCACTGGGCGGCTAGGAAGAAGTGTTCCAACAGGCAGGATCAAAACCACCTTTCATGGCTCCCCAGTTTCTGTTGAATAAAGTTTATAACTTAGGATAGTATGGAAAGCATCTCATGTAAACCTGTAGGGTCATATTTCCCAGAGTTTTACTTCAAAAAAACCCATTCCCGCAAAATCTAACTTCTTCCTTTTCCCCATATAAACCCATTCCTTCTCTAATCGCGGGCCATGCTGCTCTCTCCATATGGAAGATGGTTTTCAAATACTTGAATGTCTAAAATGTCCCATCTGTTAAATGCAACGCCTCCTTCCCGAAACGTTCCCCACTGTCCTCCTATTTACTGCTCAACCCTCAGAGCATCCTGTGGCTTTCTCTCTGAAAGCGTTTATCACTGTCTACATTTCAAGAGTTATCAGTGGAAAGGTTTTCTTTCTGGTGGTGCTTGTTTTCATCTTTGTACTCTTCTGCCACATCCAGCGAAGTTCCAGATGATTCTCTCATGTCCCCCCTCCCCCTTCTGATTGCTCCTTGGTTTGGTCTCTTCTCTAGGAGGAAAGCATGCTCTTGGGTTCCAAATTCAGAACTGCCTTCTCTTCTATCTCTTCTCTTTTCTTCTGGTGCTCTCTTTTATTTTAGGGCTTCGAATTCCTCCCCTCTGAAAACAGCCTTGAATTTGCGGGCTTAGCCTCAGCTTCCGTGTTGAGTGTCAAATGACTATGTCTCCCAATTTTATATCTGATGTTTAGCTGGCACTTCTGAAGAACAATGTCCCAGACTGTTCTCCACCATCAGTCTCCGCCTTGCAAATGGCTCTTGGTGTTCTAGACCTCTCCCACCCTCAGATCCTCCAGATTCAGGCTTTAAGTCCTGGATCCCCTTTCAGACTTTCCTTTCTGCGACCACATCCAGCCACGTCCTAGAGGCTGTGCCTCACAGTGCTCCTCAGCTGTGCTCTCCACCTCTGCCCGGTCCAAGGTCAGGCTTTAACTGCGCCACAACTGCCAGCACTGCCCCTTTGCTGACCAGTTTCCCCACTCTCACCTGTCCAATGCAATATGATCAGTCGATTCTCCTAAAAGTATGTTTGCCTATGGTGCTAACTTGCTAAAAATTCTGGAGAGCTTTCTTTAGTTCCCTCTGATTTGATTCCAAAATCTTGAAGCCCTTTGCAGGATTGTCCCAGACTGCCTTTGTCATTTTTCTCCCGCTGGTCTCCTTCAGAGACCCCGTGTTGCATCCAGACTGATGCAGAGCTCCTCCTAAGACGTGGCTCTGCTTCTTGCTCTAACTCGTGTGGTCCCTGCTCTGCACGCCGTGCGCTCTGCGCTCCCGCTGGCCTTGGTTCTGTCCGTCCTTGATGTCTGAGGACTTTCTTTTGATCCTCTTGCACAGACTGTACACCTCTCATGGACCCTTTTGGTTACTATCTTCACTTTCATATTTGTCTTACCTACTTACAAGACTGAGCTCCTTAAAGACTTCACAGTGTGGTGACATGAGAAGTCAGTAACCATTGTGGTAAACAGCTGGTTTTTGCCGTCTACATGTTGAGTGGATTTGGTTAAATTAATTAATCTTTCTGAATAACCATTTCTTCTTCTGTAAAATGGAGATAATACAAAACTCACAGGACTGTGGGAAGACTGACTTAAATAATGTACAGAAGATACTTGGTAACTTTATGACACATGCTAGCTGCATACAAGAGTTATTCATCTTTGTCTCACCTGTGAGTTTAACCCTGTCCTTGGCATACAGTAGATGTTCAATAAATGCTTACTGCATTGAACTGGGTTTGTTGAATGAAAACATAAGAAGTCAAGGATGAGAGTTAACAACACTGTCCAAAGCAGTTAGCCTCATTTTAAAGAAAAATATCCTGTTTCATGGTTGCAAATTATAATATCAGCCTGCTTTCTTACAGCTGTGTCATGGGCCCTGGTTAAGCCACACAGGGGATGTGAGTGAGTATATATGTGTGAGAGAACAGCCCAGAGCAAACCCATCAGTGTCACATTGGGGGACCAGGGAAATAGGATTTAAATATTCAAATATTTCTGTCCTTGCCGATAACCAGCACATTGCGTTTCTCATTGTCAGTGGATTAACACTCACATTGATTTGATGAGAAAGAGATTTGACCAACAGCAGTCTATTCGCTACACAGAGAAAGAAAGAAGGCCAGTAAAAAAAAAAAGACAAATAGGAGTGAGGGCGTTCCCAAGCAAAACAGAGCCCCATGAAATACTACTGAAGTGCGAAATTAGGAGGTGTGCTTGCCACGATGCGGTTGCCTTGTCAGGAGTCCACCCTGTGGTCGAAACAGTCTCTACATACGTGATGTTTTTTACCTTTTTCTCTTCTTTTACCAAAAACTCCAGAGCCGCTGAAAGCTACCATCAGCCCCAGGAAGGTTAAAAGCAGCGTGGGCAGCCAGGTCTCCTTGTCCTGCAGCGTGACAGGAAGTGAGGACCAGGAACTCTCCTGGTACCGAAACGGTGAAATCCTCAACCCTGGAAAAAATGTGAGGATCACAGGGATCAACCGCGAAACCCTTATCATGGACCACATGGTCAGAAGTGACGGGGGCGCGTACCAGTGCTTTGTGCGCAAGGATAAGCTGTCCGCTCAAGACTATGTGCAGGTGGTCCTCGAAGGTCAGTGGGCCTTGTTACAGGGTTCAGCTGAAAAAGAACCCAAACCCAGAGCACCCAAAAGGAGGAGCGAAGGGTGAAGCATTGCTCATAACACAGTTTTAAGATTTCCATCCATCTGACCAGCTAATGATTCTACCCTAGTTTTTCAAACTAAATCGGGCAGATTAAAGAATAAATTCTGGTGAAGTGAAATTTGTCCAGGGTAGAAGTAACATAAGGAATGTGGTTTAACATAGAAGTTCAGTAACATAAATGTTGCCTACTCACGTGTTTGAAGTTACCTGTCAAGATATAGGCCTAAGAAACTCGAGACTCATGGTTGGGTTGACAGTTCATTATCCTCTAGACCAGGGTCTGTCAGTGATGCTTGGCTTGGGGGCTGCTTCATGCACTGTAGGATGTTTAGCAGTGTCTCTGGCCTCTGCTCACCAGATGCTGGCAGTACCACCCTCCAGTCGTGACAACCAAAAATGTCCTAGACATTGCCAGATGTCCCTCATTGAGAAACACAGCTTTAGAGGCAAAATGCAGAGCAGCACTTCAGTGCAGTGCTCGGTGGAGTGAAAAATGGCATTTGGGTTGTAGGGTTGTCCCTGTTTGTGTCCGAATTGTTGCAGATGTAGGTGATTGGAAGTTTTGAGGAATTCCCTGGCGGTGTCATCATGGGTTTAGGTATGTTACGTTGTTTTCTTCTCTTAACTTACATCTTCAGGCTTATCATCAGCCAGGGAAAGACGCTATCAAGGTAACATTCATTTGAGAGATACATGTTTATCATCAGATAATTGAACTAGCATTTATCTGTATATTTGCATGTGCTGTTGGAAATTGTGTCTTTATATATAATTTAAAATTCATCTGTTATCAGCTGATTAAAATAATTACATGACTTTCATATAACCTAAAGGGGGAAAAAGAGAAATTCATTTTTGTATGAAAATAAGTTTAAGTATGTCTTGATGCTAAGAGGAGATTTCTCTTCTTACTTTTTTAACCTTAGCCAATTTTTAAGAAGAAGCAAGCTTAGAATAGCATCCTTATTTTGATTCAAGCATTTCTTTGCAGACAGTGAGTGTTTCAAAGCAGAGGTGAAATTAGCTGAAGGCATGATACTCAGATTAAAAGCCTGACACTGTGGTGCACATAGTAATTAAGTGCAGAAAGTAATCAGTTTGCACAGAGCCAGTGGGCCAATGCCCTGTAGTCCTCACGTAGTCACTATTTTTAGATTCTTTGTAGAAAAGGGAGAGATTGCCTGTCTAGGCCTGGTTACCTTGGCAACCATCTCGTGTGACGAAGGAGACCTAAAAAGCATATTGATAATCCATAATGATGTCGAAAGAGTTCAGGTTATCAGAGAGTGACAACAAGAAAGATTTCTGACACTCAGATCTCACTGGGAAAATAATGTCTGCTTTCATCTCCAAAACAGCCTGTCACTTGAATAGAAAGAGGGGACAGAGGAGCACGCTGAGCCTACTCATGGATTTATTTGTCGTATGTCAGTTTCCATTCAGGACAAGAAGCTTCGTTTTATTTTTTCTTTTCTGAGAGATGACAGTGCTAATGTAGCCAGAGAAAGTAGAAATGGAATTTCAAATACACATGTAGTAACTGCCTTAAAATGATGTCTAACTAGTATCCTCCGATGTGACCTCCTATAGTAGCTATGGATTTACATAGATGATAAACTCTTACAATACCGGTAACTAAGAGTGGCCATTGACGTAATGTAGAATCTGGGAATGTTCCCTATGAGGACAAGGAAGCTGGATGGAAGTCTAAAGAAACTGGGATCTAGTAATTGTAGGTTCAAGATCAAGCCAGAATATCTGGAAAATGAAATAATAAAAGAGAATAAGGACCTATTTCTGGAAATGATAGAGTAGCATGTGTCAGACTAACCTACAAGAAGATGAAAATTATGAGTTTCGGGATTTGCAAACTTGTATGCAGACACTGGGGAGACACCAGCAAACAGGCAGAAAGAATTTGATCCTTGAAAGAAAGGGGAAAATTAGGTGATTTCTACACTGATACCACATTTCCCCTAAGGAGAGTTTCCAGTCCCGGTGGGATGAGCGCGTGGGGAATCTAAAACAGAAAAAGAAAAGCAGAAAACTGCAGTCTTGGTGGGACTGAGGTGTAGAAGGACAGAGGGCTGGGCTGTCAGATTACCTGCAAACTGAGGGAGGTGAGTGGAGATTTCAGGAAGAAGGAAATAACAGTAGGGAATCCTAAAATCTGAAAATAAACTTCCTTGAAAAACTTGGTTGACACATGAACTGCAGAAATGTGAAGGAGAACCCAAGTCTACAATAAGAATAGCCAAGCATGAAAAACAAATAGGTTACTGTGACCAGAGACCAAGAAGAATAAGAACAGACCCTGGGAAGGACCCAGCCAGCAAGGCTTTCAGAGCCGCTGCTTGAAGTCTGTTCAACAGCGTAGAGGGGAACCTGGGCGTAAAGCGCGAGCAGACGGGAAGGCGAGCGGGGCAGTGGGGACTAAAAGGAGCCAGCAGACGTGAAAATGCATTGGCTTCAGTGGAAGACTGGAGAAGGAAGGAAAAAGCATCCATGAAACTGAAGACATTAAAATCACGTCTCCAACCTGAAGCACGGAGAGAAGGAAGATGGCACAGAAGGTGAACAGAGCCTTATTCATATGGGACATTTGCAGATGTCCTGACATGCAGATAATTAGGGGCTCAGCAAAATAGAAGACAGAGAATGGGGGAGAAAAATATTTAAAGATACAGTGGCCACAATTTCCCCAAATTTGGTGTATAAAATAAAGTTGCAGATCTCAAAACCCCCGCAAACCCCAAAAGGAATAAATACACAGAAAACCACGTGCAGGCACAACAGAGCTGAGCTAAAAACCAGGGATAAACGGAAAATCTTACAATTCTGAGGGAGGAAAATACTACTTAAAGGAGGCCATCAGTACAGTTGATGGATGGCTTCTCATCAGGTATTTCAGAGGTTACACAAGTGTAGGTGTTTAACAAAACCCAGTATTTGCACATTGAAGAGCTATACATTTCACTGTAGGTAAACTTTATCTTTAAAAAAAAAGAGGATAACTGATGAAAGCTTTCCTAAACATATTGAAAGAAGACTTAGAGATTTTAGTGTTCAGTGTAAAAATCAGTGAAAAGGAATTTACAGCTAAACACATCATGGAAAAAAATGTTGAATTGTAGGGTCAAATAAAATAACTTCAACATTCCGAAGCACCAGCAGTTGGAAAGGTGTTTGCAGTCCAAGGCCCTGATAGGCGCTACTTCTGAATGCCTCTGGGGAGGAAAAACAAAAACAAAAAAACAGGCCTGAAAGCCTCCTCCAGCCTCCCAAAGCAGAGGAGAATTAAGAAGGTAAGGCTCAGGGATTTGCAATTAAAAGGCGGTGGAGAGCTGCAGGGAAGCCTCCCGGCTCGGCGCTGCCTCGGGCCTGGGGACGGCGGGTGTCTCTCCCCTCAGGAGTGTTTGCGAGCGTCAACACTTAGCTTTCCACGGTGAGGCCTGCGAGGCATCTTCAGTTTTGTTTTTTGCGTTTTCATTTGCTCACCTGTACTTTCAAATTTTTCGACAATGAATGTACGTAACTTTTATAATTAAAAGCTTAAAAAAACTCTCTTAATCTTCATCTTTCATCACTGATAAACCGTTAAAATAAGCTCCAAAGTTTTCAATATCTCCTCCAGCAAGGTTTGTTACCAGACTCAGAAATCCTGCTGCATGTGGTCACAGTTATGTCAAAATGACTCACTTAACGCCTAGGAAAACGTGTCACAGTGTTGATTTATATGCCTGAGGCTGCTAGGCCATTAGTTTTGATACATTTTTCTCTAATGTGTATGTATCTCTCTCTTTTTTTTAATGGAGATACATACATATATATATATATATATATATATACACACACACATATATATGTATATATATAAGAGAAACATGCATTTGTGATTACTATCAGACAGTATGAGGAAATTTTATATATATATATATATATATATATATGAATGATAGAAAAATAATGGAATATAAAAATTTGATCTTTGTCGAAAATGTTGGAAATTCCTATGGAAACTCCTCTAAGACTGAGCAACACGTTTGCCTGGGACAGTCTTGGGTTGTGCGTGTTCTCTTAGCGTTATTGTTCCTAGCATCCATTTTATTCTCAAAAATATTTCAGGACAGATGATAAATTATATGGCCATGCTTCAGGAGATACTTTTGGAGATATTTAATACATGCTGGAAGTCAAACCTTATTTAGCATCTACCCATCCTCAGAGCCTTCATGGAAATTCACGTACATTTATGACTTGCCATTAAAACTATAAAAGGTGATTTCTTATGAGAACATGATAAAGATGAGATAATCAGTCTCTTAGCTCTTTCTTTTATTCTTTTATTCCTCTAAACAATTCCCTGGGAGGCCATGCCTAGTTAACTTGCGGGAACTAGAAAGCTAAAGTAACCAGTGGGGATGTGTGGATTTCTTCCACGTTTATAACTTTGGCTGGGAACATACCAGTTTTGAGTTATAAACCTGGTGGCAGATGACATTGTTTAACATGAACATCTGAGTTGCATTATCTTGCTTCTTGTTATGACAATCAGGAAATATACAAGAGAGTCATTAAAGGTTGCAAATGGGGTGTTCACTTATTTTGAAAAGGAAATTTTGTTCTGATTGGGACTTAGCTTCATCTGTAAAACCAGACCTTTGAGTCGTGTTTGAGAATCCCTGCATCCACCGCCTAACCATTAACTAAACGTACCTGGAAGTCGTTTAATTATTTGTATCGCCACTTCCTTCCATGATTTGTCTTCCTGCAGATGGAACTCCCAAAATTATTTCTGCCTTTAGTGAAAAAGTGGTGAGTCCGGCAGAACCGGTGTCCCTCATGTGCAATGTGAAGGGGACGCCGCTGCCCACGATCACATGGACCCTGGACGACGACCCAATTCTCAAGGGCGGCGGCCACCGCATCAGCCAGATGATCACGTCCGAGGGGAATGTGGTCAGCTACCTGAACATCTCCAGCTCTCAGGTCCGGGACGGGGGCGTCTACCGCTGCACTGCCAACAACTCGGCGGGAGTCGTCCTGTACCAGGCTCGAATAAACGTAAGAGGTGCTTGTCAAATCAGCTCCTCAAAAAACACACATAACTCATTGTAGTGGAGAAGGTTTCTGCATGCACTGAGCCGAGTCTTGGAATGCCGGAGCGAAGTGACTGTCCTCCCCATTTCCGACCCTCTCCTTCCCACTCAGAGTGGCAGTGGCGGGGTCACTGTTGGAGATGGCATCTCAGTTTCTGCAGTCAGCTCGGCCTCTTGTTTTCTCTTAGACTTGTCCTCCAGAGCTTTCTTTCCCTGGTTTATGCTCTGCATGCTTTCCTCCTCTTCCTCCGTCCTGCATTCTTGGTAAACCTTCATGTATGTAGAATTTAACTTACATTCATAGTGCAACGTGGCATAACCTCCATCCTCATAATCGATTTTCTAGAGAGAGCTAAACAATTGAGTTGCTGCCAGTGTTTTCACCAAAGCAGCACGGTCGTTCAGTACAGCTAGTTACTTTTTATTGACTAAATTGCCTTTTATCCTGTAATTCAAAACGTTTTAATAGAAGTAGTTGATCATTAAAGCATTTAACACTCCTTCAATTCATTTGAATGTAATGAAATTAGAAGGGGAAAAAAAACCTTCTTAGTAGAAAATGCCAAATGCAGAAAAAGTACATTTAATTGAAAAAGACGTCCTTACATGAAAATAATTGACAGTTTTAATTCAGGGGAAAGTGTGCGCACTTCCACACGGAAGCTGTACCCTTAAATCATTTTCAAGAGTTTCTCTGTGTCTCTCCAGGGCCTGCAAGCATTCGACCAATGAAAAATATCACAGCAATAGCAGGACGGGACACATACATTCACTGTCGGGTGATTGGCTATCCGTATTACTCCATCAAATGGTACAAGAACTCTAATCTGCTTCCTTTTAACCACCGCCAAGTGGCGTTTGAGAACAACGGGACTCTGAAGCTCTCGGATGTGCAGAAGGAGGTGGACGAGGGCGAGTACACGTGCAACGTGCTGGTTCAGCCTCAACTCTCCACCAGCCAGAGTGTCCACGTGACAGTCAAAGGTAAGGCTTTTCTCCCCAGTGTCCCCACACAGCTCGCCATCACTTAGCTCACCCGTTTCACCAGACCAGCAATGAGGAGTGGAGTAACCTGAGGGCATGCATGTTGAGAGCCCTGTTAAAGTACATCATTAGATGCTCTGTTCTCTCTGCTCATGCATCTTCACAAGACTTGTGGTTGATATAGGCTTCTTTTCGTGTGTATTTTTGGCTTGGTTTCCCAGAGGCTGTGTGTTGTTCAGCATACCATAGGAAGAAGAAACATGTCATTGGCTTGGTTATCTAGCTGTCTGGCAGATCATTTTAAAGCACAATAGCTTTCTTTGTTTTCCTAAGAACTCCTAAAAGTGAATTCTTAGAATCCACCTGGAGGAGATTGTAAGATGGATAAAGACTTCACACAAAATAGATGAGCAGGTCAAAGCAACAACATAGAAATTACTTGACTAAAGGTCCTCAGAGAAAATTTTCCTGACTTTTAAATTATACTTTATGTCATGACATCATGACGCAGACAGTCGTGGACTCGAACCATCAGGATGAGTTTTGGAGCTCACGCACCTCAACTCCAACCTCCTCGTCCATAAAGCCCAATGGTGACAAGACCCCCCCGGGGACACACAGCCTGTAGTGGCAGACCCTTAGGGGGACCCATTTCTTCCACTCCCCCGTTCAGTTTCCTCAGCTGAACGTAAAATGAAAATTTTCAATTATGTAAATAATTGCATGAAGTGGGTCATAGAAGTAGCTCTAATGTGTGATGAAACAGTATCAAAAACACATAGAAGCAGCCTCCTGCCGCGCTAAGCTGTCTGCCGGAGCTGCCCAGTTACCTGTTTCAGTGCCAATGATTGTCTCTGAGCATCCTGGTTACAAAGTTGCACGGGTCTCCCATGGTCTTCCCCAGCCATCTCTCCTCACAAACCCTGTTAGCTCACCTGTTCAGGAACACCTGTAACTACACCCCTCCAACACACACAATGTGTGATGTATCGTGTAGTGTGTGTTATATAACTTGTGTTGTGTATTATATATTAGATATACTTGCACATAAATAATTTTGAATCTTTTTATAATAACCACATATCTTGAGAAATTTTCTCAAATCATTAAAAGTTCTTGGTAAGCCAAATTGGTCATAGCTGGGTAAAACTTCATTTTGTGATTGTATTCATTTCTTTAACCATGATGGATGGAACATCTACTCTGTGCCCCAAACTACTGTAGGCATTAAGGAAAACAATGATGAAAAGATAGACGAAGTCCTTTCTCGCATGGAGCCCTCCTTCCAGTCAGGGCAGACGAACAGCAAACAAATAAAACAAGTAAATAACCCATAAAATACCTGCTAGTATTCAGTACTGTGTAAAGAATGGCCACATGGCAGCACCTTAATGACTGGCTACGGCTGAGAGCTAGACGCCATAGCAGTGAAGCTATGGTAGGTACTGTGCTATCTTAAAGTCGACTGATCTATCATGCCCTTTGAATGAATGTTTTACCCACACACAGTTTTGTAACATGATCAATAAATTGATCATTTGGAAATTACTGATTCACTGAATTGTGCATGTCTTTGAAATGTTGACACAATTCATTATACAATATCAAAATATTGCCATGATCTCATCAAAAAAGCCTTTAACTGTTGGGAAGCTGTCAAGCTCATGGCGGCAGATACACGTTTTCCAAAGATCTATTCTTTTTCTTTTTTTGCTTGGAAGTTTGAATATCATTATCTGCAACAAACACGATCTGCTTTGATCAGTTTTAAGAGTGACATGCTCATTTATTTTTTTTCCCCAAAAACATCTGCCAATTACACGAGCCTGAATAACTATAATTTATAAGTATCCATTCTTTGAAGAAAAATTAGAATTCCATGGAAAAAAAGTAGCTAGTTGAGCTTGTAACACAAGCCAGTGCATAAATACTTTGCTTCAGGTCACCCCCTCTATCCAGTAAGCAGCACGGTGCTTTGTGCATTCTTTGCATTTTATTACACAGATCATAGAACGTTAGAAATGACTTTAACTTAAGGGTTAAGGTTTATTGAAATAGTCAGTTTTTTACTGATTCATCAAGTGTTCTTACATGAAACTGGTTTAAAAAAAACAAGATTGGGAGTGAGTGATGGTAACAGTAGAATGCCTGCTGGTACACTTGGGGTCACTGCCGAGATCTGTGCTAAGACCTCACCAGTCTTACCTGCTTTTGCACATCTATGTAAATGTCAACACGAGAAGGGCAAATTGTGTTGGTATCAGAATGAAAATCGTCGTCTTCTTGTAAAGCCCCTAAAAGAGTCTCTGTGATGCCCCGGGGTCTGCAGTCTGCATTTTGAAAATATCTGTTTCAGTGCTAACTATTTAATTTCTCGTGTTTAACGTGATAAATGATGCATCAAATGAACTGCTTTATGCATTAGCTTTATCTAGTTTTAATATTATTTCTTTCAGGAAAACGTTGCCAGAAATATGGCCACTGAATAAATGAATATAAATAGTCCAATGCCAGTTTTCTAAGAGACATAAATTCAAACAACAGCCACTCGAATCTTTTATTCTTAAAGTTTCCAGACCAGCATCCATCAGTGTATTAGTCTCAAGTCTTTTGACTGTAAGTGAAAGACCACCTCAAACTGGCATGTGCTGCAAAGGAGAATTTATTGGCTCTTGTAACCAGTATATCTATGATTTTAGGAAACAATTTAATCAAATGTTTTATTTTCAGGAGTTTCCTTTATTTTAGCATATGTTATATAATATAGACACTTTCAGCTTCTTTGCAAGGACTGCCAAACAAAAGGAGGGTACAGGAAAAATGGGGCATGAGAGGACAGCCCTGTCCCAGGCCCAGGGGAGTCCCAGGGACGTGTCCCATCAGGTGAGGGTCCTCGGCTTCTCACAGGGAAGAATTCAAGAGTGAGCCGTAGTTGGGTGAAGGGAGACTTATTCAGAGAGATGCACACTCCACAGAACAAGTGTAGGTCTTCTCAGAAGCCCAGAGAGTTCACGAGGTGCAGGGGTGGTTAGAGCAAAAGCAAACACACACTTTGCAAAGGCAAGAGAAAAGGCCACGAGGTGCAGCGCTGTTAGTTTTTATGGGCCCAGTAGCTTCATATGCTAACAAGCGGGAGGATTATTCCAGCTACCTCGGGATGGGGCTGGGATTCCCAGGAACTGGGCCACTGCCCGCTTTCGGACCTCCTGTGCTCAGCCTTGAAGCTGCCGTGGCGCCCGTGGGGCTGCCATTTAGCAGCTGTTGCATTTCAATGAGCGCGTATTGAAGCGCCAGTTCTACTGGGAGTCGGATCTGCCGTCATCGTGGTACCAACTGCTGCATCGCTCTTTTAATGGCTGCCCCCTGCCCCTTCCCTCCTGTCTTGTGTGGACAATGTTATTTTGTGCAGCATTTCATCGCAGGCGACTGGTGAGAAGTGGCTGACGGTGAGCGGGGCCGTCGTTGGGATTTGGGATTTGCAGTATGTAACGGGGGGTCAGGGAAGGGTTCTCTGAGGAGGTGAGATTTGAGCAATGACATGGAGGTGTGCAAGATACCAAGCAGATACCTGGGGGAAACACATTCTTATCAAAGAGAGCAGACAGAACAAAAACAGGAGTGTGCCTGGCAAACTTGAGGAACAGCCGAGAGGGTCGTGTGGCCTGAGCAGAGTGGACAAGGGGGAAATTAATAGGAGAGGAGGTCAGAATTAGCCAGGCTGTTTCATGGAGGGCCTGTACACCAGGGGTTGGGTTAAGAGGACTTGAGTTTGTCTTCTGAATAAGACGAGGACATTTATCAGATGATTTCAAACAGAGACGTCATATGGCCTGACTTAGGTTTTAGAAGAATGCTTCTGACTCCTGTGCTGAGACTGGGCCAAAGGGACAAGCAGAGGAGCCTGTCAGAGAGCTGATCCAGGTGAGAGGGAGGGCGCCTGGAGCAGGGAGTAGCAGGAGAGGTCGCCGGTGCAAGACAAACTCTGGGTCTATTTTTAAGATCTAATCAGCAGCATTTCCTAATGGATTGGATGCGGTTGTCAGAGGAATAAAGATAGAAAGACAACTGCAAAATTCTGGTCTGAGCAAGAGAAGAACGGCCCTGTCATCCACAATTTGGCAAAAGATGCAATGGAGGAGTTTGAGGGAAGGAATTAGGACTCTGGTCTTTGATGTGTTGAGGTTAAAACATACATTAGACAAACAGGTGGGCCCATAAAGCAGGAAATTATCTGCATATGTGAGGGTGGAGTCTAGGAATCCAAGCTGTGGATTTGGAGACCTCTATGAAGAGGTGATGTGTAAAGCCAGCGACTGGGTGTGGCCATCAGGGACTGTGCGTGCCTCACTGCAGGGTTTACCTTCACACAGACTTACCAGTCCCTTAGTCAGATTCACGGTAAAACCTGTTCACTAAAAATCTGAAGATAGAGTCTGACAAGCATTCAAATAAGGACTGTTTGAAATTTAAATTTGTCTTTTTAAATTTCCTAGATTAGAATGAATCAGTTTATTATTAAACATTATCCTGTTGATTTCAAAGTGCAGGAACCCAAATCAAACTAATTTAACAGCAGTTACAACAGTGTGTTGGGGGAGGTAGGGATGGAGACTGACATATTGAGCCAGAGAGGGGCGGACATGGAGCGTGCAGGAGTCAGGGAGGCTGGTCTAGGCTCTTGGTTGCCATTTGAACCTTCCTTTGTCTCTTTTTGGCACTTCCCTCTTAACATTGGCTTACTTCCCTCAGAGCAGTTTCTCCAGGTGGCAGGAAAACTGGCCCTAGACATCTCTGGACTCACATGCCCACGAGCTACGGTAACGAAAAGAGCCCTTCCCCAGCCATTCCGCTTAGGAAGATCTCAGGGAGGGACGGGGGTCAGCTCACTCAGCCACAGCCCACTGCCGCTCCGGTCACAGTGGCCAGGACAGCGGGTGCCTGGGTTGGCTGCCTGCCTCCACCTGCAGCCCCAAACCAGGGAGAAGACGCGGTTATCAGAAGAAGAGGGGAAATTGAAGACAACAGACATTTCAGGTTGTCTTAAGACAGTGAATTAAAGTATGAACAGGACTGACAGTGACTCCAGTTTGTGAATTCACTATATTTATTAAAATATGCCCCATAAAGAAGGCCCCCGAGCAGCCCAGCCCCTCAGAAAATAAGTCCCACCCAATGATGAAGAATTCTCTCCAACAGGAAACCAACCTCAGGGGTAAAAAGAACTGTGTTAGGCAACGGAAGCCAAGTAAGACCATGGATAGGGAAGGCTGGGGAGGGGCCCGCTGCGTGGGGCTTCCCAGGTGAGAAATAGTAAGTTCTGGGTTCCTGTATGTCAGCCTAGGGCAGGCTTTTTTGTTAATCAGATTCACATGCACTGCACTCTAGCAAAATTACTCAGAGTAATTTGATTTAAGATGCCACTTGCATTTCTTGCTTAAGATGACTTCTGACTTTCAATATATAGTAACAATTATACACCATTAATAATATTAGCCTTTCCTCAGATGTCACAAGAAAGGTTGTAACCAAATTAACTTCTCAACACTTCAATTTGAATTTTAAAATGTTTTGAAATAAAACATGTAAATTAAATCATACTCTAGTGGTTAGGAGTATAGTCCATCAAAGCTTTTAAAAAATTAATAACCTTTACTGTTTTCAATTATGATAAGTATTATGATAAAGGGAGAGATAAGAAATCAACTGAATTACAGGAAAAGACAGATTTTTTGACTCTCTGTGGATCAGAATCAGAAGACAGTCTTTCTTATTTTATGCATATAAATACAACTCCACTACCTTTGCTGGTAGAATATACAGTGAGTATTTTATTCAGATAATTTTAGAGGAGCAAATATGATACCTCAAAAGTTCATTGGAAATGGTCCCACTTTTTCCCATGAATAATGCTGCAAACTGTGAAACCAGCCATTTTTATCTCGTTTCCTGGAGGTTCTTCTTTTAACCTGAATAGAGTGGCATGTGTGTGTGTGTGTGTGTGTGTGTGTGGAGGGGAGTGGTGTTTAGCTGACATTTGGAAACAATACTATTTTTCCGTCATGTCTTTTTTGCTTTTTTGTTCCCTTCATTTATTTTGTAGCATATGACTTGGGAAATTTGAAAAAAAAAAAAACTCTCAAAGATTGATGTAAATGACACGTTAATCATTGATAATGCCGGAAACTTCAGCAGTTCAAAAATATATTAATCAGAAGACAATTATGCTGCCTTCAAACTTGTAGGGAGAAATAAAAGTCAAAATCCCTTCTTTCACTTCATTTCAGTTTAACAGGCAGTGTTATATTTAACACATTTCACAGCTTTCCCTGCCTCATTTTAGGCACCATATTGAACTTGAACAGTAGCCTAATTGAGTGTTCTAATTGCTAGGGACCAACACTGCCAAGTAAGTTAATTGGCTACTAGATAAAAATGTCACCTTATATTTATATTAATATAAAACTTTATCGTTTACAAAACACTTTCATATGTGTCACCTTAATTAATACTAACAGTGACTCTGTCATGTAGATAAAGCATCATCAGAGAAACAGAGTAAGAGTGAGCAGGAGACTTGCTCAGGGTTGTCTAGTGATGTATTCAAGACTCAAGCACACATCCTTGCATTCAGTACTACCCCATGGTGCGTTTTTGAAAAGTAAGCCACATGGCAGTGGGAAGCCAGGATTGAAGTGAGGAGAAATTAAGTCCAAAAGCTTAGGAAGAACGCTATTTAAAAAGTCAAGTTTCTTGACCTGAGATTATTTTAGAAGTAAGGGCATGAAATATTGAGCACCTATTTTAAGAGAGAGAGAGCATTAGTTAAATTGAAGAGATTAAGAGCAGGGAATGGATTTGGTGAGTGAGGCTGGTTAAGAACCAAAGATGACTCCGGAAGTTGTAATCTGGTTAATGGAAAGGCCAAGAGAGGGAACCTAAAATATGAGAGGCTTGGGAGTCTTAAGAAGGGTAGACTTTGGTTATCAAGTGTCTGTGGACCACCATTCTGGATTCAGACCAGGGGAACTTTGAAGTATGGATTTGGGGAGTGGGCTAAAATTAGCAGAGAGAGATGCTTGCAATTGTAGTCTAAGAAGCACCTAACTTTCAGAGTTTTATTTTGTGAGTTTTTAAAATTAATGTTTGCCAATAATGAGAGGAGATGATGATGTTAGAAATGCAGCAAAAGCAATCTCAGAATTCACTCTTCCATGTCTCATTTCAGTGCTTATATTTGTAGCACTTTTCCAGTTCTAATTTGACACAGATTTTTATCATGTTCTGCTTCAAACTGATGGAAGAATTAGGCGTCGTCGACAGCGTCTCCGACCCTTACGGCGGTGACCCTTTGTGTTCCGCAGCCTAGCGGAGACCCTCTGCTGCACGATTTGGCGTGAAGTTCCTGCTTCGGATCATAGGCTGCGTTTCATCTGACTGGCATCTCAGCAGTCTGGCAGTGCTGCGGTGGTGCAGGTGGAGGAATGAACGCTGTGTTAAAAATGCTGCTGACAATGTCTCCATCTCTAAGTGAGCAGCCAGGAGTGAGGTCTTCTAATGACATCGTTCTTCAAGGGCCCCTGACAGCTAATGGCATTTGGCCCAGGCAGAGCTACAGCTCTGTGCGCGGAAACCCCCTTGGCCGTGTCACCCACTCCTGCTTTCCGACATCTTCTCATATGCTGTTCAACCAGAACACGTACGCTCCCAGCGGGTACTAAACCCAGCTCCGTCGGGAGTGGAGAGTCCGAATTCACCGTTTTCGCTTTCTCCCACTCTCCTCTCTCCAGCTACTGGAGTTGTTTGAGATACTGTTTATAGAAAACATAACATTTCCAGGTTATTTTTCTCTTTTAGGTGCGTTGTTAAAGTTGGTCAATGTTTAATTTAGGGTCCTATTTGCTAGGGTCTTCTGTGACCAGAATTTTAGTCATTGGCATAACTTTTATGTCGATTTTCAACAACTACTTAGGGAGTGTATAGCTTGTATTATGAATAACAGAGAAGATAATAGATCTGCTGAGGGAATATAAAGGGAGTACATTAAATGTGTAACATTTTTGTGGTCACAGTGACTCTGTGATTTCAAATTTAAGTTCTCTTTGCTAGTTTAACACCCTAATGTAACAGAAGAAGGCTAATCAAGTAGGGAGTTTTCACTATGCCTCCTTTCCAAACTACCAGAGAAGCACTCACGTTCAGATGTGCTTAAATGGCCACGTTTACTCGCCTGACCTGAGGATTCATTCTCTCAGACCTCCACGGAAGAGTTCTTTACTTTGGTTAAGATGTCAAAATTGAGCTGCAAACTCAGCCTGAGTGCTTTACTTCAGACAGGTGTGTGTTGGAGGTAGATTGCTTTGTAATTTTTCTTCCATTCTGGAAAATGAAACTGGTACCTTTCTTTAAGGAAACACTGTATTACACTTTTTAAGAAATAATATCTCAAATTGCTTTCCTCCTAGTAGAGGAAAAGAAAGAGATGAGGTATTGGATTTGTTTTGAAGTCAAAGAATACAAATTTTTACTCGGTTAAAACTAAAATTGTAGGAGAAACAGTGTTTTGCAGTACTTGTTATGCTTGTTAAACACGGAGACTTAAAGAAGGAGAGAATTAAGTAGAGGAAAAACGAAGGAAAAAACGGCAAGAAGATTCCTCACTCTTTCAGTGCCTCACGCATAATCAGTCTCTGTGCAGATATGCACACGCAGGAAGAAGAACTTTGGTAGCAAAGTGAGAGTTCTCTGATGATATTTTAAGTCAGGAAAAAAAAACTCTCAGTTACCCAAAATCATTCAATATGGATTGGTACGAACAAAAGTAATTGTAAAAATATATAAATTCAACAGAATTGTATAGTTTATGCACATGCACAATATGACATAAATAATATCCATGTGTATTATACTTATTTATAAATAGATACTACATTCACGCATGAAGTATTTGCGTGTGTCAAAATCATGTGTAATATTTATGTGTATTATATTCATATGTAGATAGACATAGATAAGTATATCTAATATATGCCTACCAATGTGCAAATAGATGACACAAGGATAGAACTTTAGGGACACACCTGAACTTGGAGTTCATCTAGACCAGCTTCCTATGTGATCCGCAGCTTGCCCCTTGTGCTCGGAATTTGGCCGTGCCTATCAGACATGTCTTCCTCCTGTTGGATGCACGTTGTCTTCTGTAGTCTCCCCTTTGTTTCTGGTTCCCTTGTTCCCTCCAGGGCAGCTCCGAGGAATTCTCCCCCTTCTTCACAGATGCCACCAGCTGGGGGCAGCAGTGAGCCACTGCCTTCCTGCCTCACCGTCTTTTTAAAAAAAAACTCTTAACTGTATATTTTTATTGAACTATAGTTTGCAGGTACTAACTAACATATATAAAATAAATAAATAACAAGTTCATAATTTATTCCCTCACCATCTTTAACATCCTCGTTCCTTCAACTGTGTCATACAACAAACTCAGAAATTAGTTTCCTCTATAAGGATACATTGATGCATCTGTCTACTCTCAAAGAAACACAGCCCTCTAGGAATTTTTGAATGTCTAAAAGAGGGAAATGAGAGCATCACCTCCATCCTGACACCAAGATTCGTTTGTTGTAACCCAAGTCCCCACTGTTGAGACATTCTTCTGGGCTCACTAACAAATATAATGGATGCAGTGTCTTAATCTGTTACTTTTTCCATCACGACTGAGGCTAGGCATCTCGTCATACTCTTTTTCTCTATTCGGTGTCCCATCTGTGCATTTCCTTTGCCCGTTTTATATCTGTCTTCCTGCTACTTCTCCCGGCTTGGCTATAGTTCTTTAATGTAAGTATGAAACTCTTGTTACTTAGAAATGGTTGTTGATATATTTTCCAGCTCTGTCTTTTGACTCTTTATCTTTGATGGTCTTCATTGGGATCATGTTTAAGAAGTCTCTGAGCTCATGGAAGTTACATTCCTACATTTTTTCGTGTTTTTGCTCTATGTTTATATTCCACCACCTATGTGTAGGTCTTCAGTGCACACTGAGGACTGTAGACACAGTAGAAGTGAATGCCCAGTGTCTTCTTTGTCTATTGAGTCAGTTCCCTTAATATCATCTAGTAAGTGACCTATACTTCTCACTCTTCTCCGTGTATCAAGATATCATGGTGGTGTGGTCAGAGATCATTTTAGTCTGTAAATTGAATTAAAGCTTTCTTTACGAATGTTTCATCTATTTAATGAGTATCTGTTTTTTCTTATATTTGTTGGGTATAAATTTGTATGTGTCAGATTAAATTTAATAATTATATCTCATCTATAGCTTTGCTGATTTTTTAGTCCTTTCGTTGATTATTTATTAAAGTAGGTGTTAATATTATCAAAGACAATTGATTTATCTATTTTCTGCTATGACCTGTGGTATTTTTTGCCTTGTATTATCTATTATATGTTTTAAAAATTACTCTCCTTTGTGCCTTGTAGATCTTTTCCCATTTTTTTTAACTCTTGCTTTTCTGTAGCCTTTTACTTTATGATGTTGGTTGAACCCAGTTTTTAATCCAATGTGTGTGTGTGACTTTTGATACATGTTTAACATATATATGTTTATTTGAATTAATTTTATATCAGAAATTATTTTAGTCAGATTATTTTATATTTTTAATTTACTCTCTATTTCCTGTTCTCTCTTTGCACTAGATAGGATCCTTCAAATACTGATAAGTAGATTTATAATAAGATCTGTTGATACTAAATGACCATAAATAGGCTGCAATCATATCTCCAGCTCCAGTTAGTACATAGATTTCCTTGTACTAACTACTCAATTCAGTGAAAGAATTTGTTAATTTCATCAAGAAGGAGCTAGTTACTTATACTGTGCATTAATCTAGGCTTCACAATAGAATACCTTGGTTTTGCAGACCTGAATTTTCCAATTTGTCTACAAGTGATACAAATACTTGGAAATTTCACTCTGTACCTTCCATTCAAAGAATCAAAACATATTAGTGCTTAAAGCCATCTTGTCTGAGTCTCATCAAGAGGAAATTGAGATTCAGAGAATTGAAGAGACTTGTGCAGGGACACAGAGTTGGCTGAAGGAGTAGAGAGGGGGTGTCTATAGAATTCATTTTGCATAGATCTATGCTGCTGTGAATATTATGTGGGTAGAATATAGAGGAACAAGTCTTTAACTGGCCTATTTTCAGGCATTTAATAGTGTTCCTTTTTCATTATATCACTAATTCAGTGCCCTGAAATTTCCAAAATAATTTCATTGACTTACAGTTTTGTTGAATTGTCAATTATATGATTAATAACCAACGTTCTAAAAAAGGATGACCTTTTGTAAGTCAAGGTCATGAAAAATACTTCTCAAGTAAATACCTAGCTATTACTAACAATTCTCATAAAGAAGCTAAAGGGGAAAAGAAGATAAGTCTTAAAATGAATGACAGTGATTTTATGGATCTTGGCTGTCCCTGTCATTTAACCTATCTGCCATCACCCCTAGTTGGAGTCCTCTGGCTTTGCCTGCATTGATAGTCCATATAAATAAAAATAAAATAAGTATGACCCATCTGGATGAGCCTTTTCTCCACCTGGGTTAGTACAGCATGAGCTATGATTCATTTTCTTGATGGCATCACGATTCAAATGGCTTTTCTTTAAGTATTAGAGATGCAAGCTCGTTTGGGTTAATTAGAAAACTACTGTTTTATTAACAAGTCTCTGTGTAAATATGTTATTGCCCCCAACCAGGGGGAAAGTAACCTGTGCTCCTCAGTCCAAGGTAACTCTGATTGTTAAAGATGGAAATTCTCATGAATTCTGAAGTTGTTCATCATTTTTAAATGTTAAAGAAACTATTTATTTCAACATAATATGGTTATAGCTATAAAACACCTTCCATGAAAATCCTTGAAGGAATGTCTCATTGACTGAAAACAAAAATCACCTGAAGAAACCACCCAATTCCTTCCCCCATTTCTCACTGCAGGCATCTGGTTAACAAGAGCACAGGTAATTCATTTTTCTCGAAAGTGCTTTGAAAGGAGATGCTGTCGTGTTTCTTGTAGCTTGTTTTAGTGTTTTGCTTACTCAAATTTCAAGCAGTTTGTCTTTTCTCTCCTGTATGTCTAAAATACATGTTTCCAGCTGATGAAAAGAACAGTTCTTGTTTCTCTTATTGTATGTCTCCATTATGCCTTACTTTTTTTCTTTCTAAAGTGTTTTAATTGTATTTTTGCTCATTGATTTATTGGTAATTTAATATATATATATTTAATTAATTAATTTGTTTATTGTTCTTACCTTTCTACTTATGTTGTCATAGTTATGGCTCTCTGGTTCTTCTCACCATCTGGTATTCTAAGATAAGCATCCTACTTAAGAACTACCTTGCTAGTCATGGAAGAGTTAACTACTCTTATCTCTGATTTATTCCTGTTACACTTTTCTATTTTTTATTTCTTTTTTTATTAAAATATAGTTGATTTACAATGTTGTGTTACTTTCAGGTGTACAGCAAAGTGATTCAGTTATATATATATATAACTTATATATATATATATTCTTTTGAAATTCTTTTCCATTATAGGTTATTAAAAGATGTTGAAAAGTTTCCTGTGCTATACGGTTGTTCATCTATTTTATGGATAGTAATGTGTGTCTGTTAATCCAAAACTCCTAATTTATGCCCCCTCCAATCTTTCCCCTTCAGTAACCATAAGTTTGTTTTCTGTCTGTTTCTGTTTTGTAAATAAGTTCATTTGTATCATTTTTTAGATTGCACATATAAGTGATATATGGTATTTTTCTTTCTCTGTCTGACTTACGTCACTTAGTATGATCATCTCTAGGTCTATTCACATTGCTGCAAGTGGCATTATTTCCTTCTTTTTATGGCTGAGTAGTATTCCATTGTATAAATATACCACAATTTCTTTATCCACTCATCTGTCGATGGACACTTAGGTTGCTTGCATATCTTGGCTGTTGTAAATTGTGCTGCTATGAACACTGAAGTGCATGTATTTTTTCCAAAACAGAGTTTTTGTCTTTTCTGGATATTTGCCCAAGAGTGGGATTGCTGGATCATATAGTAAGTCTGTTTTCAGTTTTTTAAGGAACCTCCATACTATTTTCCATAGTGGCTGCACTAAATTCCATTTCCACCAACAGTGTAGGAGGGTTCCCTTTTCTCCATACCCTCTCTGATGTTTATTATTTGTAAACTTTTTGATGATGGCCGTTCTGACCTGTGTGAGGTGATACCTCATCATAGTTTTGATTTGCATATTTTTGATAATTAGCAGTGTTGAGCATATTTTCATGTGTGTGTTGGCCATCTCTGTGTCATTTTGGAGAAATATCTACTTAGGTCTTCTGCCCATTTTTTGATTGGGTTGTTTGTTTCTTTTTTTATATTGAGTTGTATAGGCTGTTTGTATATTTTAGAAATTAATCTCTTGTTGGTCGTATTATTTGCAAATATTTTCTCCCATTCCATAGGTTGTCTTTCTGTTTTTGTTAATGGTTTCCTTTGCTGTGCAAAAGCTTTTAAGTTTAATTAGGTCCCATTTGTTTATTTTTGCTTTTATTTCCATTACTCTAGGAGAGGAATCTAAAAAAAACATTGCTGTGATTTATGTCAAAGAGTGTTTTGCCTATGTTTTCCTCTAGCTTTATAGTATCTGGTCGTACATTTAGGTTTTCAATCGATTTTGAGTCTGTTTTTGCATGTTTTGCTAGAGAATGCTCTACTTTCATTTGCTTGCATGTGGCTGTCCGGTTCTCCCAGCACCACTTATTGAAGAGACTGTCTTGTCTCCATTGCATCTTCTTGCCTGCTTTGTCGTAGATTGATTGACTGTAAGTGCCTGGGCTTATTTACACTATTCTTACGTCAGCTGTGCTGCTCTGTTGGCTTGTATTCAGCTCATGAACCCTCCCTGTGCTTTTGGCTTCATCTACTGGAAATCCAATATGCAGTGTATGCAGTATGTGTGTGTGCTTGGGTATTTGTGTGTGTGTGTGTGTATGTGATTTTTATTTGCCAGGTTTTCTTGTATTTCTAAGTTGAGTCTTTTGGGATCTCTTGGGCTCTAATTCAGATATTGGCATTGAATTCTTCCTCATTTTTTCCACATATCCTTACTGAGCTTGTGAATATGCATATCCCCATATTATAGATAAAGACAAAAATTCAGTTCTGAGCACTGGCTCAACTTGGGACAGGAAAATTAGTAAAATGAACAAATGAATAAACAAGCACAGACTTTCTTAAAGGTTATGAGCAGCAGTCTTGAATTTTCAAACTACTTTTTCCCTTGCTTCTGTCGTCCCTTTTCTATTCTTCAGGAGCATGGGAACACACTGATAGTCACATCCAGAGGGGTCTTATTAAAAGAGAACCCAGCACACTTGGTAACTGTCCCCTGGTTACAATCCAAAATGAATGGAAGCAGCATGGATGGATGGGTGGAGTATGCAGAGGCAATGTTACAAACAGACGTGGTTGTGTTATCAATAGTGGATTGGTTTTTCATTTTAAATGAAGCAAAGTCTTGCAGGTTGTGTTCTCTAGGGAGCCATCTCTGAGATGGAGTTCAGTGTGCAGGGTATTTATCAGGGAGCGTCCTTGCAATCAACATGTGTGGATGGAGGGAAAGGGAGAAGGAGTGGGCAGAAGAAGAAGATGAACTGTGATGCAGGTCGATGACAGACTTATCCAACTCTACAGGGAGCTCTGGAGAAAGAGTGTTTCTTCTCATTTTTGCCCCCTAAGTAGGGGCAAAAGTGGCCTCTTCAGTCACTCATTGGATACAGGCCACCCCAGAAAGGAATTGTACTTGGATGAGGTGGGTCTCTGCAGCTGGGGCCATATTTGAAGTGGCTGATGACTAGAGGGTACCACCTGATGTCACTCGCGGAATCTGGGGTACACATCCTCAAAGGACTCTAGGCCACGTAGATGTGTCTTCACGTATATCAGAGGCCACCACTTACACGGTTGGCAAACAACTATAGATGTACGTGGCAAACACGTTTTCCTGAAAATATGTCTTCATTAAATTGCTTCTATTTTCTCTAATAACATTAGTCCAATATTTGAAAAAGGAGATGAAAACTTGTCATAGTGTATGATAGTAGTAAAATTAGACTAGATCTTTGTCATGAAAACAATTTTTAACTCAAAGAATCTCTTTGATTCCTATGATTTCTTTGACTTAGTCAGGTAATGTCTGTGCATCTACTGTTACTGAGATCAAGTATTGAGAGGCTGGGGTCAGTGGGAGGACCTTCAGACAAATAACTAATACATGGCAGGAGGTAGGAAATGAGAAAAACAGCACCGGGTGAGAAACAAAACATTTCAACCAGCCATGGGAGAACAGGTAGACAGGTAAGAAAATCACTGATTTCTGCACACTGTCATCAAAGAAACATGTGTGAGAGGTTTTGGAAGCAGAGCAGATGGACATCTAGCCAGTTCTGGACATAAAGTCTAGAGTCAAAAGAAGGTTTCCAAGAGAAACTGAGTTGAGGCTCAAAGGGATCTACAGCCTGAAAACAATCTCCAAAGCAGGTGATAACTGAGTTGTGTTTTCACACTTTAAGCTGGTAGGCGTGAGAATGGGGCCAAGTGGGGGGTAGGGACAGAAAGAGGGCAGGGTGCAGCCTTCACATTCGGAGTCAATGTGGCTGAACTGAAGGATACTCACTGTAGGCGGACGGTGTGAGTCGGCGCAGAGACAGTATCAGATCTTGTAGCGTTCGGTGGCCCCTGCTTGTTCCTAAAGGCAGTGAAGTGACTGAAGCAGGGCGTAGGTACTCACAGTAGTGTTTTAGAAAAATTAATACGTTGAGGTATATGAGATGGATGGCAGTCTAGAAAGAAAAAAATTAGGAAGACCAGTAGTTAGGACACAATTGAAATGCTTTAATAAAAGGTGATGGTAGTGCGTTTAGGGGGAAAAATGGAGCCAGATGCAAGAGATACTGAGAAATAGAGCAGACAAGACATTGCAGCCCTGAGAGTGGTTGGAGATAAAGAGGAACCTACAGCTAGGAATAGTCTATTCTGTTCTGTTCTGTTCTGTTCTGTTACATTGCATTGTATTGCATTACATTACATTACATTACATGCAACCTTTATATAGTAACTTTTATTATTCTGAGCTTCTTGCAGCTGGGAGATTTGGCTAGCACTAATAGGAACAGAGAATTGAAAGAGAGACTTAGATCAAGGGGAAACATGACACATTTGGTTTGGAATTTGAGATGCTTCTGGGACCTCAAGATGAAGATCTTAGCAGATAACTGAACAAGCAGGCAGGAAGTTGGGAAGGAGTTTTGGATGAAAATGGAGATGAGGCAAATCAACAGCAGTGAGCTGACAATTGGAACAGAGTGGGTAGGTGAGATCTGTTAGTCAGGGGCACACAGTCTCCATTCGAATTGATGAACTTCTTATTTAAGGTTTTTAATATTCTTCATACTTTGTATGAATTTTTCAAGTGAACAAGGTCCCTATCCTCATTATCCCTTTGCTATGGAAATCTAGGAACTCTTATAAACTCTTAATAGACACTTGTCTAGGATTTATAGACACTCATAAGCAAGCAGAGATGGTGACAACATTTATTATTCCTATTCTACTAGTCCATTTAATTAAATTAGATAATTTTGAATCATATTTACCATACAAACATTTTGCAATTCAATTCTAATAATTAAAAAACAAAACAAAACAAAAAACCCTAACGCCTCATTGGCTATCTTGAACTCTTCATTGAGTAAAATGAGGAGAATAATTCTACATTGAGAAAATAACAGGCATTAAAAAATAACACCAGAAAACAAAATAGTTCCAACTCGTTGTCAAAATTGCGGTGTAATCTGAGAAAAGGTGTGTTTTACCACAGCAGTATCTGCAGTACACGATGTTCTAACCACAGTAGGACAGTCGTGCAGAGACCGAGGACTGTAGGTACTCATCTTTAGTGGGAATTGTGAAATTCGTCTATATGATTTTGTGTGTTCAGTTGTTTTAATTGTAAACAGTCCTTCAAGTCAGGGCAGATTCCTTGAACCTAGAGCTTTCTGAAATTAGGGTAAATCTGTATAATTTGGTCCCACTGTTGTTTTCTGTCCGTGGACAATGTTGCTCTGTCACTTAGAACGTGGCTGGAGCTGAGTAATCTCTGAAACTCCAGCTTACTGTTTCTGTAATGACGCCTGTCTTACAGAGTTCTCAGCCAAGCAGGGATTCTCTCCTCAGTTCAGGACGACTTAAGTAATGCATGGTTGTGAATTTCCCTCAATGTACCCAAACTTCCCACTTAACTCAGCTACAGAAATATAAATATGATATATTCAATCTCTGGCTAAAGAAAAATAGATACTTTTAACCTATTTAATTTTCTAATATTTTATATGGTTTCGGCTGCCGTAAGTATGCCCAGTTCACAACTCCCTTAGGAAACTTTAGAGATGGACCCTGAAAGCGGTCCTACTGCCCCAGAGGGGCCACGCCTCACTGCTCTGTCCTTCCCACCCAGTAGCAGCACCAGAGAACACCCTGCTGGCTCACGCCTGCCTTTTATTTCTAGGTCAGTATTTGGGTGTCAGTTAAAATCAGTTCATACTGAATCCCAGGGGAACTTAGACAGAGAAGTCAAGAAGGGCTTCCCAAGGAGCCCACGTTTATGTGCACACACATGAGCTTTGTTTTATGTAGCACCTGCTGACTCCCAGCCATGCCCTTCTTGCTCCTGCATCATCCCCCCTGAATCTCTATCCCTTGCCCTTCCTCCTCTAGCAGGCACCAGCAGCCTAATTCATGGTAAGCCAGAGGCAGCCCAGCTCAGGGGAACAAGCTCACAGGGTGGTTCAAAGTTGGCACAGATGGCTATACCTGAATACACCACCAGGTCTTGACTGCATCTCCCCAGCTTGCTCTACCAGCAGTGGGAGACATGGCTCAGTGGATCTGCTAGTTAGAAGTCCTGGTCCCTCAGTTAATCAGACAGAGTAGGAGCCTCACCTTTGTCCTTCACATCTCATCACTGTTATGTCCTGGGCATGTCTCCCTTTGTATTCATAACTTCAGGATTGTCTGATGTGCAGGGGGGAAACACATGCTCATCATCACCTCTGAAAGATATTTTCAAAAACTATTATGCAATTACAATGGGTAAGATGCTATTTATTCCACTAGTTGTGGGAAATAAAAAAGATAAACTCGCTATATCTCCTGTGTCCCGGGTCACTCAGGAAAGAGTCATGTACTTTGATCACTATACTCATGAGTGAGTCATGCATTTCACTGTAGAATCTTGAACTTGGGGTGGATGGAGAAAGACTTTAATTGTGTGAGTGGAGTGGAGGACTATAGCACCCAGGGTCAGTAATTTACAATTTTGGAATCTGAAGCACATTGTAAAGTAGCAGAATTGGACAAGTAATCTGTCTTATGGGTTGACAGTCCATTAAGTGACGTGCTCAACCCACAGGTCACATATGTGCATCAGCATCACAGTTGTGTAGCCACAGATAGAGGACAGTCCAGAGTTCTAAGCCTGTGCAGGTTCTAGGCATACCTGGTGGGCATATGGGCACCTAAGATGGGTAGGTAATTGGGACTGAGCTCTCAGAGACCAGTCATGGGATTTGCATTCCCATAATGGGCAGGATTAGGAGATGCGATTTTTGGAGACTTTATGAAGCACGTAACATGTTATAACAAGAAAAACTTCTTAAAGGCTGGGAAGAAAGGGCTTATTAAACAGAATGGAGAGAAGGAGCTGGGAAGATTAAAACATCTGCAGCCATGACTCAGAGGACTTTGGCTTCAAGCAGACTTCTTGAGCAGTCTGATACCAAAAGCTGTCAACCTGAGAATTGTATGAAGACTCGTGGAGTTAAATTACCACTGGAAATGAAATGGCAGAATATGGAATTGATGAAATTATATATGGCAATGGAAATACAGCCTTATGTGTCTCAACATGCATGTAATACATTTGATTCTCCCAATGAATTCTGGGCCTTGGGACAAAAAGGAAAAAAAGAGTTAGGAAAAGGGGAGGTAGAAGGATGCTAAACTGAGCTACTTCTATGCACCACCTGGGCTCTGGGGCTGGCGTGTTACAGAAGGCCTCCCCCAGCACTCATGAATTGTTGCACTGTCAACGTTTCACACGTGAAGAAATGGGATCATAGAGTTGAAAAAGCTGAATCAAGATAACACTGCTAACTACGCAAGATTGGCCAACAGTCAACCGATGTTTCTTTCAATATGTCATACTCTGCTCTGGGGAGAAATATAAAAATTATTTTGTGCCTTATGAAAAAGAATATATTGTTAATTTTTGAGGGACAGGACATAGAAATATATTAGCCTGATTTAATGCCCTTGTTAATGGTTTGAAAAGAATGAGTCTAAATTAACATTTGGCAACGTTCAGTGGCTCTAAACTGCCTCAGGGAAAGGAACCCCCACTATTGTGTAGAATGAAATATACAGACTTGGTAAGAAGTGACGTTTAGCAGATACTTACATACTTCATGTAGGAAGGTTATGTGGAAACCTGCTGCAGGTCACTTTCAGAATTTCTGCTCCTGTAATGTTTCAAGGTTTCACTGTCAAGAATTTCAGAGATTTTACCTCCAAAGGTGATATAATGAATCAGATAAAGCATTGGGTCTCAGACAAGTGATTTGGCTTTACCAATATCATTACAGGAGTTTTTGCATCACTTGGTTTACCTTTTGCCTCCAATATTCTATCTTCTGGATGTAAAATACAAGATTTAGGACCCTTTAAGACATTTTTAAGTATTTTATATAGCAGACTTGTGAGTCATGGCTGAAGCAAAGGAGACAACAACATATGTAGTGAGGAGAGAAGTGATATGATTGATATATAGGTCTTTTGATTTGATTTGCATTTAGGAAACTCTATTCAATACCTTGTAATAGCCTATAATAAAAAAGAATATGAAAAGGAATATGTGTGTGTGTTTGTGTGTGTGTGTGTGTGTCTGAATCACTACGCTGTACACTAGAAACACATTAGAAACCGACTACTTCAATTAAGAAAAAGTGCATCCCAATGTAACATGGCAAGCAAAAGAACAAGCCACAAAACTGATTTTGACATTATTCTGCAAAAACGACATTTCCCTCTAAATAAATCCTTTCTTCCATCATGAACATTTTTGTTTAAAATATCTTGGAAAGTTTTTTTTATAAATATGTTTTAAAACATTTTAGATATATAAATATATAAATAAAAATAAATACATAAAAATATTTTCCCCATTAAATATATTGACTGCAACATGATTCAGAGTCTTAATCAGGCGCTATGCTATTGTATTAACTGCCAAAACAAACTGGCTATGAAGGGCAGTGTCCCCTAGCTGCTATGTGTGTTGCACTGTGTCTGCTCTTTTTGTAGTTTCTCCCCATCTTTGGCTTACCAACCATGGCTTCTTACTGAGCCTTCATCAGTAAGCCTGAAATATCAGCATCTGGGTTAGACCAAGAAATGAGATAACTTAGAGTGTTGCAACAGTCTAACGAAGGACGTTCAAAACGAGGGGTTATCCTTTGAGTGACGTGGGGGAGCGTTAGTGCCTGCCCTTTCTGACCTGTGTTTTCACTGCCCTGGAGGCACGGGTCTTCATTACTAACAATGTTGCTTTTTGGCAAAATGCTCTGAAATTCACTTCTGTAACTATAATTCTATTTCTTAGAGTTCTATAAACCAATGAATTACAGATATTTTAGAATTATGGAATGCATGAATTTTATTTTTTTTTCTTTTTTAACTGATTTCCCTGTAGCTATGTCTTGCCTCTGTTCTTGAAAAATAATAGATACGTGCCCGTTTTCTATTCTATAATTTTCTTCTGCTATAAAGAAGACACTCATATTTAATAATTATTGACAGCCTGCACTCCATGTTGTTTTCTTATTAAACAGATCAAAATGTGCTATGTCTTACCTTTCTTTCTTGATCTAGGTAATAGAAAGTAAGTCCTTATGTATTTCTTTCTTCTCCCTATTATAAGAGAAATTGAGTGCTCTCGCTGGCCCAATAATGTTTCACTTGACCGTTATGTTTTTTTTCCCCCTCTACTTCCTTATGAAATAGAATCAGTGCTCAACAACTGATTCAGGTGCATGTGAAGGTTTGTGAATCCGTGTGCTAATTCACTCACTGCTGGACAGTGAGTGACACTCCTTGTTTTACAGACATGGGAACTGAGGCACAGAGGGGTGTTAACGACTTTAGCCAGTGGCACAGCTGGACTTAAACCCAAGGCATCTGGCCCCAAAGTTCTAACTAGAAAAATGATCTGTAAATCAGATAGGGAGCAGCACCAAGCCACCAGTGGGTGCCGAGTTTGAGTAGACTCACAATTAGGTTTCTGTGTGTAAGAACCAAAGACGAAATGTAGTTCATTTTTAAAAAATGGCAATTTATTAAGTGTTAATATTTACAGATGGAGTAAACATCTGTGACACTTGGGGCAAGATTTAGAGAAACACAAGTACTTTCGCTACAGCGGCACTTTCCACAACTGATGACAACTGTGAACAGACACTGCAATCCTGCATGATCTGGGCAGGATGTCGGCTGTCCATAATTATTAAATATAAGAATGTCTCCTTACAGTAGAAGAAAGTTACAAGATAGAGGAAGGTCTCAATTTTACAAGAACAGAGGAAAGAGTTAGCTACAGAGGAATCAGTTAAAAAAGAAAACAAAAACAAAACTCATGTTATCCACATTTCTGAAGTGTCACTGATTCATTGGTGTTAAGCATCAGGTAGACCCTCATCCTGAGATCTTTTTCTCTTCGCATAAGATCAACTTCCTGCACACCCGGAGTTCTGACTTTTCACTGATGACCCCCGGCAGTTTTGACATTGAATATGCTTGTTTGTACCTTCTGTGGTTTGTTTGCCTGCTTGTTTCTCTGATGAGACCTGACGAGCCACCTGCCCACTTACTCTGGCTGTATTTGCAATTCAGAGATAGAGCTTCCAACTTATTTTAAAAGCATATAGTAGTAGTAATATTATTGAATAACAGAATAGCCGCTGCTTTCCTTTGTTGTATCCGCTGCCTATGACTGTGCATGACGGCCCCAGTGGGTAGGGATGCTATACTGTGTTCACTGCTGCCTGTCCAGCACACACAGTGTGGTCAAGCACATCCTGGGTGCTCAGCAAGCACTTCTTGAGTGAATGAATGAATGAGTGAATGGTTTTCATTCATTTGTTTCTCAGCTGGATCCCTAATACTCCCCTGAGCTGATCGTTGAAATGAGATTACAGTTGATTTAATGAATAAAGTCTGCAGACACCCTGCTATTTAATAACTTCATCCTGTAAAATCACCTACTATAATAACTGGTTTATATTAAGTTATTATGGTCTTAATAATTTAATAATCTATGAATTACTACTCTAAGATGCTGATTGGAAGAGCATACTGACAACTTGCCTATGAGCCCATGACTCACAAGGAACCAAAATAGGATTCAGAGTTGGCACCACTGGCTCCATTTTGACCACTTTATGATGCTGATACCCTGTGAAGCCGTCTAGGAAGTTGCTGAGGAAGAATGGTTCCTGAGGCAAGAAGGATAAATAGGAGTATTTTAGGGAGATTGAATCAGGAAAGAGCTTTCCAGATTGAGCTTGGCTGTGTCCATGGCTGGCCAGACTGAAGGCTATAACCTTGTCCTCAGTAGCAACACATCTTAACAACTCAGCAAACTGGTAATAGACCAGTTCATACTTTAAGGTCATGTACAAGGAATGTGTAAAATTGAGGGATGCAGAGTAAAGATGCAATTGTCCTAACATCAGTCTTTTAAATTAACATTTGCTATTAGTTGGACATTGAGTGTTAAAAAATGTTTAACAGTAAAACTGGAATCTCTCCTTCTTCAATAAGCTTATACACCAATTAACAAGACACGGTATGGATTGAAGGGGGAACAGTAATTGTAGTGCTAATATTAGCAAAGCAGGAAGGGAGTCTCTCATACACATAGTTTTAAAACTTCCAAGAGGAAACCAAACCCAAATCCCTCTTTCACAGTATTTACACTGAAAAGTACAGTATCTGAAATGATTATTGTATTAATTTATCAAAATAAATTAGATTAAGCATATTTGCTGAAGTACAAATCAAGCCACACTTTTCATTTAGATCAATGAGAAAATTCAAATAAAAAGAGAGCAGTTTCACATCTTCTACTAGTTCAGATACTTACACACTGTAGCAGTGATTGTATTACTCTTCAGTGTCATGCAAAAGGGTTAAGGGGAAGAGAATGTAGGATATTACACAGTTCCTTGTCATCTCCCTTTGATTACTTTTTCTTTTCTTTCCTTTCAGTCCCACCTTTTATCCAACCTTTTGAGTTTCCAAGATTCTCCATTGGACAGCGGGTCTTCATCCCGTGTGTCGTGGTCTCAGGGGACCTACCCATCACGATCACCTGGCAGAAGGACGGCCGGCCAATCCCAGCGAGCCTCGGGGTGACCATTGACAACATTGACTTCACGAGCTCCTTAAGGATTTCCAATCTCTCCCTGATGCACAATGGGAATTACACCTGCATAGCCCGGAACGAGGCAGCGGCTGTGGAACACCAAAGCCAGCTAATTGTAAGAGGTAAGGAGTGACTGAGGAAGCCTGGCATCTATGCGGCAGATTCAACAGCACTCACCGATGGTGTTTGCTTGAAATTTGAAAATAACCAGAATTCACAAAATTTGCTGTTATTCCACTTAAAAACACACACACACACACACAGAGCTATAGATACCAACTATGAACTCCCCTAAACTCCAAGCCAAGGTTTTATTTACCTAAAGTATGAAGCTTCCAAAAATTAGAGAAGAAGTGTGTGAATGGAGATGTGGGGGTCATCGGATTTATTTCATGAAATAGAGCTTCCCTACATTAACTCAATGTTTTTTGAGGACCAAAGTCCATGAGCCGTTGCTGTGTTGTATTTATCTTAGATAGCACTTTTTATATTATTATTTAGATTGATGACTTCTAAAAATATTTCTCAAAGCCATATATCACATTTTCTAATGTCAAAAAATAGTAACTTTTTATATTTTTTGTTTCAGTTTTAGAAATATGGTTTTCTTACTTCCTCTCTTCTGTCAAGCATTAAATCTCTCATCATTTTGGGAGGATATTTAATAAATAATACTTATTAAATTAAGCAAAGTGTGGTAATATTTATGAAAAAATTAAGATAAGGTAGTTTAACTTGCAGAGACTTTATCAGGGCTTGCTCACAGCGCACCTAAAATGTAAGCAGCCGTCTTACTGCAAATCCCAGTCCAGGTCGCCAGACGCCCGCTAAGGTTCACACTTACCATTTGCAACATGAGCAACTAGTGTTCTACAAAGTCCGTTGAGCGTTGAGCATGGATATTCTGTGATTTTATGATTCTCCAAGAACTGTGTGCCTTCATCCTCCAGCACAATATTCATCCACATTGCGAAAGTAACTGGGTGAAATTAAAAGTTTATATTAATGTTGATTATTTGCCTTTTAAAGTTCTCAAATATTGTAATTGTCAGGAGGGAATGATTTTCAAGACTTTCAGGATAGTCCATTTATCTGTGCAGACTCTTTCTTGAGCAGTAGATTCCCATGCCCTTCCTCACTCCTTCCACCTTGTCTCCATGACCCCTCTCCTCCCTTTCTGGCTGAAAAGGAATCCCCATTTTGTCTATTTGCCAACAAAAGAAAGCAAAGCATGTTTAGAATTTACATGAAGGCACCAACTTTGTATTTGTGGGAGAGATTTTCCCTGAGTGAATAAGTAAGAAAGTTAGACACAAACTAAAGGTAGAAATGGCTCTATGCTGATGATAATTGGGATGCATGAATTTTTTCCCAATTTTTGAAGATAAATAAAAATGTGAGCCAATTTGGTACTGCTTCCCAAGGGTCTTCTCTTAAGAATTGACTCTGACTATCATCTGTGAAGGGCAAAGCAGGGAGTGCATCAGCCTGTTCCCTACATAATCTCCCTACAGGATCCAGGTCAGAGAACAGAAATACTAGATAAAAATGTCCTTGGATATTCTTTGAATCTCTTACTTTGGCAGGAAAGGCAACCAGGCTTTTTTGACTGAGAGAAAGGTCAGATGAATTGAAATTGAGCCTGGCCATTCAGGATGATGCAGTTTGTGTCCATGTGGTTGTTCTTCAAATCTGTTAAGTAAGCTTCTATGAAATGAACGTTAAATCATTAGGTAGCTAATATAGTCCCAAGAAAGAAAATGTGCTTCACAAGCAGGTCAGCGACTAGATAAGGAATCAAGAACAAGATGATGTGGGGCAGCGGTTCTTGATCTAGACTTCACCATAAAATCTCCTGAGAGATTTATGAAAACATTGATGACTATTTTCTGGTCCTAACTAGGCCAAGTTAAATCCTAATCTTTGAGTATAGATCTATCTCCCAGATCTCTGGAACATTTTTTTTTTTCAATTCAAAACTTATCTGTTAGTGGTTCTCAAGTTTTCTCACACATTAAAATTATGTGGGGAGCTTTAAAAAATTCTTGATGTCCAGGTTGAAGTTCAATTAAATAAACATCTTTAGAGGTGAGACCCAGGTACCAGGAATTTCCCCAAGTTGAATCTAATATGCAGCCAAGTTTAAGTCTAAGCACCCTGCATAATTTGAATATGAAGCTATTTTAGAAGTCTGGATTTTTTTTCTAAAAGCAAAGAGAGGCCATTTGTACCTTTAATGAGGCCTGATTTATGTTTTTAATTATCACACTAACAGCTGTGTATATAATGGACTAGTCCAGAAAGCAAGGATAGTGAGTAAGAGACTATTTCAGAAATTGAGGCAAGATAAATAGTGCCTTGAATGAGGGTGGTCATGGTCAAGGTAATGAGAAACAGTTGAATATAAAATACTGTTTTGGAGGCAAAGCAAACAAAAAGTGTATAAGGTGAATGTAGCAAGTGAGAGAAAGAGGAATCCTTAACTGAAGCACATATTTTGCCTAATAAGGTAAATGTGAAAGTGTCTTCAGTGCAAGTGGAGAAGATGCAAAAAGTAGCAGTTGTCCCAAGGGAAACAATGATATGGGAGAAACAAGAGGGTCTAGACCTAAGGCATTTCAAAATTTAAGATTCCAGAATAAGAGGAGGAGTCAGCAGAGGAAACGGGGAGAAGGAGAAGCCAGTGAAGTAAGAAAAAATCCAGTGGACTCTGGGCCCCTGAAAGCAAAACAGGAAATATAGCAAGGAAGATAGGTAATAAAGTATATCAAGTCCCACTGAAAGTAGAAAAAGAGGAAAATCAAGAATTGGTCAGAGTTTTAGGAAGAAGGATATTGTTTGTGAACTTGCAGAGTGGCGTGGCTGCAGTGAATGCCTGATTAGTGGGCTTGAGGAAAGAAAGGGAGGTAAATGAATGTGTGGAAACTGAATAAAATATGACTATTTTTACATTTTCGGGAATGTTGCAATGACAGGAGGGAAAAAAATGGACAGGAAATTGGAGATGGACATGAGACAAAGGAAGCTTACATACTGATGGGAATGAGCCAATAGACAGGGAAAAAATGTAGCAGGATACAGAGAGAATTACAGGACCCGAGTCCTTGAGTTAGTGAATTGGGTTCTTTGCACCAGTGGATTAAGTCCACTACACTAGTTTAGTATAGTAATAACCATGTTAGGTCTCCAGAAGTTAGAACCAACAGAAATGGCAGGAAATTTCAGGGAGACAGATTTGGGTCAAGTAACTTAAAAGACAAATTTAACATTTATTGAATGGGGTCATCAGAGAGTAACATACAATGGATTTATTCTCCTACCATAAATGATTATAAAACTGGACAAAAATTTATAAAGTAACCATTTCAGGCAGTGAAACAGGGAGCTGTGATCTTTGAGAGGTAAGGTGTGTATGAGTTAAGCTCCAAATTCACCCCAGATTTCTTCCTGGTGCACTTTCCAAACCACAGTACAGGGATGCAGAGCCCAAATGGATAATAGTGACATTTTTGGTGAAGAAACCAAAGATAGAAAGAACTTTTGAGGCCCTGGATATTGAAGGGCAGAGTGCTAGAGAGTAGGGAACTGTTCAAAGAAATATTTCTAAAAAAAAAATCTGTATAAGGCTCCCTTTGAGTCTTTAGCTGAATACTACACTTCATGTACATAGGATGAGATGCTATGAAATCTAGCAGAGAACAACTGCCAAGAGTATGTGAGATGAATAAAGACTCCAGAAATTGCACAGTTCTGAGAAATGTTGGAGTTCTGACTAGCCAGAGTAGAGAACACATGGAGAATTCAGTTGAAATTTTGCAGAGGTCACACTATAGAAGAAGGTCAAGCTCTAGTCCTGGAATAAGAGCTACTCTAGATCAGCCCTAATAAAAAACCCAAAGGTCACCTTGACAGAATAAAACTTCTTCACCAGTAAATTAATTTTCTGCAAGAAGAATATTCAACACTCTTAAACAGAAGACAACAAAACACAGACTCTCAATTTCATAGCATATACACAATGCTTTGCACATAATTACTGGGTATGAGAAAAAACAGGAAAATGTGAGCCATAAATAAAAGGAAAAAAATAAAAGAAACTGATTAATGGAGACACAGATGTTGGAATTAGCAGGCAAGGCTTTAAAGTAGCTTTCATAAACATTTTCAGAAATTCAAATGAAAAGATGTGTGCAATGAATGAATACATAGGGAATGCAAGGAGAGAAGTGTAAAACACTTTTTTTCAAAAGAACCAGAAGGAAACTATAGATCTGAAAAAGACACAATCTGAAATGAAAAATTAGCTGGATATATTTAGTTAGATATTGGACACTACAGAACAAAGGATACCTGAACTTGAAAAGAGGGCAAGAGAAATATATACTTTTTTTTTTTTTGCAGACTGAAAATGGTAAGCAATGCCTCAGTGAACTTGGAGAAATGTCCAGAGTCTGATATAAATATAGTTAGAGTCTCAGAAAAAAGGCAGGAAAAAACATATCTAAGTAATAATGACTTGAAAACTTTCGAATGTGATGAAAAATATAAATCTACAGATCTAAATGATTAATGAAACCCAAGGGAAAAAAGCATGAAGAAAACCATGCCATAGCACATCATAATCAAATTGTTAAAAACTAATAATAAAATAGTAAAAGCAGCCAGAGAAATTAGACTCATTACATACAAGGGAACCAGGGAAGAAAACTTCAGACTAGGCGTCCAAAACAATTCAAGCCAGAAGAGAATGGAACAGTATTTTTAAAGGGCTAAAAGGAGGAGATGGCAGAGGAAACAAACTGCCAACCTAGGATTCTATAATCAGGAAAAAATTCTTCAAAAATAAACGATAAATAAGGCATTTTGGGACAAGCAAAGGTTGAGAGAATTAATTACTAATGAAAGTTCAATGCAATAAATATTGAAGAATTTTCTTGCACTAAAAGAAAACAATTCCAGACAGAAACTTTGATATTCAAGAAGAATGAAGATCTCTAGATGTGATAAATTTATGGCTAAGATAAAAGACATTTTATTTCCTTTGAAAATATTTAGATGTTTAAATAGTAATAATTTATTGTGTGATTTATAACATGAAATAAAATATACAAATAATAATAACAGAAGGTACAGGAAGAAAGAAAACGGAATTTTACTATTCTAAAATTCTTCCTACATTATACATAACGTGGTATAATATTATTTGAACATAGATTTTGTTAATTAAGTATGTACAATGTAAATTCTTGAGCACTGATCAAAAATGAAACAAATAGGCATAGCTATTATACAGAACAGATAAAAGAACATTAAAATTGCTCAATTAAATAGACTATAGGAAAGAAGAGAACAGGTAACAAGAGTTGGAAAAAAATGTAAAAGAAATAAGTAGATGGAAAAAGTAAACACAACCATATCAATACCTGCATTAAGTATAAATGAACTAAATATACCAATTAAAAAGCAAAGACTGACGATCTAAAAGCAAGATTCAAGTATCTGCTGCTATACTTCAAATATAAAGATATAAAAAATTTCAAGTAAAATGATACAAAACACCAATCAAAGAATCTTGATTGGATGTGTTAGTATTAGATGAAATAAATCTTTAACAAGGAATATTACTAAAATCAAATAAGGATTTGTTATAATAATAAAATGGTAAGTTCATCAAAAAGACATAAAAACCTAAATATGGATGCACCTAATAGCAGAAGTCCAAACACATGATACAAATTCTGGTAATCATCAGTAACAGTTGGATTTTAAACAGTCCTTTCTCAGTATTTGGTAGAGCAAGGAGACAGAAAATCAGTAAGAATGCGAAAGATTTAAGGAACATTGTCAACCAATGTAACTTAATTGATGTTTATAGAATGTTATATCCAACAACTGCAGAATACGTATGTAGATGTCTGATCACCCAAACAGTAAGACAATAATTTTGTGAATTTTATTTTAATTTATTGCAGCATCCATAGAAAACTAATACAAAGACAAACATTACTATAGTTTCTGCATACATTAATTAAAAGGATAATAAAGAAATACTTTGGAGAATTTTATGCCAATATATTTCATAATTTGATCAAACGGTCAATGATTTGAATGATACAACTCATCAAAATGGACATGAGATAAAAGAGAAAATCAGAATAGCCCTACATCTGTCATAAGAAAACTAAAAGTCAAGATAGCTTCATTGATAAATCCTAACAGACATTTAAGAAGAAATAATAACACTCATCTACAAATTCCTTCAGATAAAGGATAAGGAAGAGTTCCCAAATTGGTTTATGATACAACATAACTCTAATATAAAAAGTTGCAAAGACATTACACAGAAAAATTTATACATGTTTCTCATAAATATAGATGCAAAAACTTTAACATACTAGCACATTAAATTAGCACTATAATCAGAGGATAGCATATAGTGAGAAAGTGGGCTTTATCATCAGATTGCCAGTTTGGTGTAATATTTAAAAATTAATCAGTAGAAATCACCATGCTAACACAATAAAGTAGAAAAGTCACAAATATGAATAAAATAGATGAAAAGAATTTTCCAGAATTCAACATCTATCCCTGATTAAAAAAGAAAAAACAAACTCTCAAGCAAGTAATAGAAGGTTAACAGTCTCAATATAATAAAAGATACCTATGAAGAACCATAGTGTCTTATACTTTTTATCCTCATGTTTATGATGAGCAAGATAAGCATGTCTGCTCTCAACATTTCTATTCAGCATTGTTCTCAAGGTCATAGCCTTTGCACTTGGCAAGAAAAAAAATAAGGGATAACATTTTTAATGGTAGGCATAAATGTAATTACATTTGCTGAGGGCATAGATATGTACAGAAAAATGTTATGAAATTTACCAATGCACAAAGGAAAAAAAGAAAGGAATTGAAGTGTATCAATACAGACAAAAAAAAACAGAAAAAAGGAAGACAGAGAGGAAAAGAGAGACAAGAGAACCAAACAAACAAAAAACATTTTGATAATGGCAAGGGTAAATTTTTACCTATCAAGAATTACTTTAAATGTAAATAGAACAGACTGCTGATATACCCAGAACATTCATGAATGCTGAATAAAAGAAGCCAGAGCAAAAAGAGTAACATATTCTAAGATTCTCTTTGTAAGAATAAAATAGGAAACTATTTAATGAAGGTACAAATCTGAAGAGTAGTTGCTACTGCAAAGGGAGATGGGTAATTGATAAGGAGTGGACTGTACGTCAGATAATGTTTTGCCTATGTTTTCCTCTAGGAGGTTTATTGTATCTTGTCTTATGTTCAAGTCTTTGATTCATTTTGAGTTGATTTTTGTATATGGTGTAAGGGAGTGTTCTAGCTTCATTGTTTTACATGCTGCTGTCCAGTTTTCCCAACACCATTTGCTGAAGAGACTGTCTTTATTCCATTGTATATTCTTGCCTTCTTTGTCAAAGATTAGTTGACCAAAAGCTTGAGGGTTCATTTCTGGGATCTCTGTTCTGTTCCATTGTTCTATATGTCTGTTTTTGTACCAATACCATGCTGTCTTGATGACTGTAGCTCTATAGTATTGTCTATTCCTCCAGCCTCTTTGTTTCTCTTCAGTAATGCTTTGGCAGTTCTAGGTCTTTGATGGTTCCATATAAATTTTCTTATGATTTGTTCTAGTTCTGTGAAATATGTCACCTCACACCAGTCAGAATGGCCATCATTCAAAAAATCCACAAATGACAAATGCTGGAGAGGCTGTGGAGAAAGGGGAACCCTCCTACACTGCTGGTGGGAATGCAGTTTGGTGCAGCCACTATGGAAAACAGTGTGGAGCTTCCTCAAAAGACTAGGAATAGACTTACCATATGACCCAGGAATCCCACTCCTGGGCTTGTATCCAGAAGGAACCCTACTTCAGGATGACACCTGCACCCCAATGTTCATAGCAGCACTATTTACAACAGCCAAAACATGGAAACAGCCTAAATGTCCATCAACAGGTGACTGGATAAAGAAGAGGTGGTATATTTATACAATGGAATACTACTCAGCCATAAAAACCGACAACATAATGCCATTTGCAGCAACATGGATGCTCCTGGAGAATGTCATTCTAAGTGAAGTAAGCCAGAAAGAGAAAGAAAAATACCATATGAGATCGCTCATATGTGGAATCTAAAAAACAAAAACAAACAAACAAACAAACAAAAACAAAGAGTAAATACAGGACAGAAATAGACTCATAGACAGAGAATACAGACTTGTGGTTGCCAGGGGGGTGGAGGGTGGGAAGGGATAGACTGGGATTTCAAAATTGTAGAATAGATAAACAAGATTATACTGTATAGCACAGGGAAATATACACAAAATGTTATGATAACTCACAGAGAAAAAAATGTGACAGTGAGTGTGTATGTGTCCATGAATGACTGAAAAATTGTGCTGAACACTGGAATTTGACACAACATTGTAAAGTGATTATAAATCAATAAAAAATGTTAAAAAAAAAAGGAGTGGACATGAGGAAACTTTTTGGGAGTATAGAAATAGTCTAAACCTTAATAAGATTTGTGCAAAACCCATCAAACTGTACACTTAAAGCCTGTGCATATTACTATATATAAATTGCATCTCAGTTTTTAAAATTTAAAAATTACAAAAAATTTTTTTACATTTATTGAGTAATAGTCATTTTACAATGTTGTGTCAAATTCTAGTGTAGAGCACAATTTTTCAGTTATACATGAACATATATATATTCATTGTCACATTTTTTTCCTCTATGAGCTACCACAAGATCTTGTATATATTTCCCTGTGCTATACAGTATAATCTTGTTTGTTTATTCTGCATTTTAAAATCCCAGTCTGTCCCTCCCCATCTTCTGCCCCCTTGGCAACCACAAGTTTGTATCCTATGTCTATGAGTTTGTTTCTGTTTTATATTTATGTTTTGCTTTGTTTTTTCAGATTCCTCATATAAAGCGATCTCATATGGAATTTTTCTTTCTCTTTCTGGCTTACATCACTTAGAATGACATTCTCCAGGAACATCCATGTTGCTGCAAATGGTGTTACATTGTTGGTTTTTGTGGCTGAATAGTATTCCATTGTATAAATATAGCACTTCTTCTTCATCCGGTCATCTGCTGATGGACATTTAGGCTGTTTCCATGTCTTGGCTATTGTAAATAGTGCTGCTATGAACATTGGGGTGCAGGTGTCATTTTGAAGTAGAGTTCCTTCTGGATTAATGCCCAGGAGTGGGATTCCTGGGTCACATGATAAGTCTATTCTTAGTCTTTTGAGGAATCTCCATACTGTTTTCCACAGTGGCTTTCCTTGCTTCCCTCTCCCACTCTTAATGATTTAGATGTCTTCTTTTACAATTTTGTGTTTATTCTATTTGGAATTCATGGTAGTTATCACCTTTCCAGTTATGAGTTTTTCATTTTTGTAGCATCCTGCTGCTTTTCTATTTAGAGTAGACCTGTCAGTATTTTTTAGCATGGGTTTAGTGTTGTTAAACTCTTTTAGTTTTTGCTTGTCTGTGAAGTTCTTTATCTCTCCTTCTATTCTAAAGGATAGCTTTGCTGGATAGAGTATCCTAGGCTGCATCATTTTTTCATTCAGGACTTTGAATGTATCTTGCCACTCCTTTCTGGCCTGTAGTGTTTGTATAGAGAAATCAGCTGAGAGCCTTATGGGGGTTCCCTTGTAACTCACTCTTTGTTTTTCTCTTGCTGCCTTTAGGATCATTTCTTTATCCTTGACTCTGGCCATCTTGATTATGATATGTCTTGGGGTGGGTCTGTCTGGGTTCTTCCTGTTTGGGACCCTCTGAGCCTCCTGTACTTGGATATCTGATTCCTTCTTTAGGTTTGGGAAGTTTTCAGTCATGATTTCTTCCAATACCTTTTCAATCACCTTTGTTCTTTCTTCCCCTTCTGGAACCCCTGTTATGCATAGATTGGCACACTTTATATTATCCCATAGGTCCCTTATATCATTTTCATTGTTTTTTATTTGTTTTTCCCTCAGCTGTTCTGATTGGGTGCTTTCTGTTGTCCTGTCTTCTAGGTCATTTATTCCTTCCTCTGCATTATCCTGCCTCCTTTGTACAGCCGTTAGGTCAGCTCTCATCTCAGCAAATGAGTTTACTCATTCTACTTGGCTCTTCTTTATAGCTTCGACTTCATTTTGACATATTTTATATCTCTAAATACTGTTTCTTTTAGTTCCTTCAGTACTTTTATCACTTCTTTTTTGAAATCTTGATCTAGTAGGCCATCAATGTCTATTTTCTTGATCATGCTTTCAGGGGATTTCTCTTGCTCTTTTAATTGGGAGTGGTTCCTCTGCTTCTTCATATTGCTCATATCTCTCTGGCACTGTGGCTTAAGGAGTATCAGTTATCTAGTTCTCCTGGAGACGGTGTGCTCTTAATGATTTTATCAAGAGATCTTTGTGTCTTTGCCCTGTGTCACGAACTTAGCTTGCTGTTTCCAGAGGCCCTTTGTTGGCGCCCTCGTATGTGCTGCTCTCAGTGGCTGTCGGTTAACAGATCATGCCCCCTCCCAGCAATGGGTCAGCTACTGAGCTCTTACCCGGTGGGCGGATGGGTCACTCCGCCTCCAGATGCCACAGTCAGATGCTGTGCTCTGGCGAGGCAGGTGGGCAGATTGTGCCCCCTCCCAGCACCAGGATCAGGTGCTGCCTTCCTGCCAGGAAGGCGGGTGGCCGCCCGCCCTCTCCCGGCGCCTGTTGCTCTGCTGCTCTGTGCAGCTTCCCGCCCTGCCTTGTGTCAGTGCTCCAAAGGTGGGCTCGGGGAAGACCGAGGAACAGCTCCACCCCTGCTCTGTGCCAAATCTCAGCTCCTTGTTTGTCTTGGCAGCGCGAGTTCTCTGACATGCCAGAGCAGAAAGATCCTATCTGCCTCGGGCTGTAAACAAGTCTCAGTCTTGCCTAGAAGGTTGCAGAGCCCCTGGGTGCGGATTCAGGTCTCGGCCCTGCCCCTGCCCAGGCGTGCACACAGGAGGAGATGGCAGCTCTGGCTGTGCCCCGTCTCTCTTCTCGCTAGAAGCACCAGTAATGGCGGTGCAGGTCTGAGGAGACAAAGGCTACAGCGCCCCTTCCCCCAGGGCACACCAGCCGTGTTGCTTTGCTTTTTTCACAATTTATAGGGAACTGAGGTTGTTTTGCTCGGTATCCCCTCCCAGCCACGGCGCGCAGCACCCTGCAGTCCCCTGGGGCTGCCTCAGTGCAGCTGCCCCAACCTCCGCCCAGCTCGGGCAGCCTGTCCTGGCCCCAGCTGCTGGCTCGCATCTCGGGCTGGGTGTCATGGGGACCCTTTGTGCCGTTCAACTTAGTTCAGTCGTTCAAGGGGTGCTCGAGACTGATCTGAGCCTCGGAGGCTCCCCCTCCGCCGCGCTGGCCTCTCCGTCAGAGAGGGGAGACCCAGCGAGCAAGCGCCAGTCCTCCTTTACTGCTCCCTCCCCATGGGATCAGTGTCACACTGCTTTGCTTTTTCTTCTTTCTTTTTTCCTTTTCTCCTACCAGATTTTTGGCATCTTTGTCTTTCAAAGAGGGTGATGTTCTGTTGGAGTTCAGCAGGTGCTCTGGTTGGCTGAGTAGGTCTGTAGATGTGAGTTTTGGTGTATTTGTGGGGGAGAGTGAGCTACAAGCTTCCTTCTACTCCAGCATCTTGCTTCCCCCTCTAGTTTTTAAAATTTTTAAATATAAATTTTCTAATGTTCAAAAGCCTTCAAAAATGAAATAATGAAATAATTTGCTTTGCAAAATACTAACTTTCCTACCAGCAGAGGAGACATCATTTACCAAAGCTAAACTATGTTTTGAAAGGAATTGTATGAAAGGTGTAGGTGTCATAGGTTAGTGGCTGATCTCAGTAAATAGGAGCTTCACTTCTGGCATTAATGCTCAGTGACTTAAAATTAAAGGCTCTTATTTGCACTCTTCCCTCACAGGCTGTATCGCATTTTATAGCACATATGGAAAATATTCTAGTTTCAGCATGACTTTAGGTAAATGTATCTATTTGTTAATTCTATGTAATAACATAAATAAGGCACATGAGGTATACAGCTTCCCTTAATCCATGCTGCAGTGGAGATGGGTTTATGATTCATCGGAGTAAAATTTAAACCTGGCCCAATTCTTGAGCTCATGTTGTAAAAATACCATAATGGATCATCATTCTGATTTCAGAAAATCAATCACCTTTAAATTCACCTTAATAAAGTCAAGGTAACTTTCTTTGAGCCTACGTCTAATTACAGTTGGCATGGCAATGGCTAAAATGAATTAATTAAATAAAGGTTACAAGACAGTCTTAAGTCTCTAATGAAGTGTTCTCTATTTTAAAGTCCTTACCTGTAGCATTTTATTTTGCTTGTTTTTTTCAGAAACTTCCCAATCCCATGAGTTTGATGTTTTCTTGTGTTTTACTTGCCTGCAAAAGAAAAAAAAATTACTAAGCTTTACCTCTTCAAAGCATCAATGGGTCGATACAAATATAATCTTTAACCCCACTCCCAAAACACTGCATTTGTTCTGTCCTTCATTACTTCATCTTTCCCTTGTTCTGTCATGAAGCAACAAAGTATTTAGCACATGCTCCTAACTGGCGGTCCTCGGGGTGGTTGCTGAGATGAGAAAAGCTCATTTCCTCCCGTTGAGAACTCCTGCTCCAGTGGGAGTGAGGCAGATTCAGGAAGGGAGGGAAGGATCCTGAAGGACTGGAAAATATAGCAAATAGTTAAGAAGAGAAAAAGGAAGATAACACATTCCTGGAAGAAGATCTATTACCTGCAATGGTAGGAAGGCTTGACGGAGTAGATACGTTTATTTCACTGTGTCTGATGGAATGGTGTGGCTAGGGAGCAAAATGAGGAAGGATGAGATTTCAGAGCTAACTCTGGTCCACATCTTGAAGGTTTTCTGTCCTAGGAAAGAAATGAAGAATGAAGTGATCTAAAGCAGAAAAATCATATGGTCCATCGCAGGACACATCATGCGTTGGAATAAAATGAGACCAGAAGCACAAAAGCCTGAAGGGATGTCTTTTTAGTCCACATGAGAAGTGGTGGTGATCGGAGCTGAGGTGGTCCTAGTAGGGATGGCAAGGATGGGCAAAATCAGAAGATACTGCGCAGGATCTAATGGCCAGTTGTGCAAGGGGAATGTGTGAAGAGTCTTGAGGACAGACATCCAAGAGCAGCTGGCCAAGGTCTGTGCTGGCTGTTGGAGTAGGGAGTTGCTCCAGTTGTGGAATATCTTCCCATCTCATCTGTTTCCCCTCTGCCTTTAGTACATAATGATTGGGCCAGGGGTCTTTCTCCCTGGGGGACTAGTGCCCGCTGTGGGTGACAGCCTCTTTTCTCTGATAAGTAGAGATCAGGCAGCTGCTCTCAGAATTGTAAGTTTTAATTTGAATGGTCAAGTAGTCGAATTTTACCACCACTTTAGCTAGATCACATTCTGAAAAAGCTGAATATAGATCTTTAGGTAAAATGAAAGATCTTATCATCTATTATTGTCTTTTAGAATAAAGTGCATTCCATATTGCAAACTGTAGATTTACTACCTTTGGGACATAATCTGTCCTTTTATTCATGGGAAAAAAATGCAAAGATATAGTTGAGAAAACAAAAGCCGCATGAAAATAGCAACAGTGTTAGAGAATATGGGTTGTTATTTAAACCTTTAACTCGAATTGGGAAGTGTCTTCCTCTTAGAGGCTTTAAAGGTTTTGGCCTGAGAAGTAGCTTGGGAAAAGTAGAAGTAGAGTAAGAAGTTTTGAGACCTTGAAGTTGCATGGTCACAGCTGGGTGGTTGGAAAGTCTCCAAGTGATAGGCTGTTCATGACAAGAGTGAAACAGACTCTGAGCAGGGAGAGCTCATTGTTTGATAGATTTCATGGAAGGAGCGAGTACCATCAGCCTTGATGTGTAAGTAGGGTTTAGAAAGAAAATAAAAAACACAACAACATGGAACTTTCAGTAAATAAACCAAGGTCCACATTTCTCCTTGTTCATTTTCTGTGTGACGTTGGGACCATGATTGAATTTCTCTTAGTCCTGGTTTCCTCATACGTAAAATAGAAGTAATGAGACTTACTTCTTGGAGCTGCTGAGAGAATGGAATTAGGTAACGATTGCTTTGTCCTTAGCACCTGGCTAGTAGCAGGACTCTCCCTTTCCTCTCCATTTAATAAATGAATAGAAGGAAGACAGAGGCATTCAAGCATATTTTCTGGAGTCAATGAGGGATAAACAGCACCAGATAAGACATAAAAGCCATGCCATCGTCCGATTAGCTCATTCGCTTGTTGCCATGAACAAGTACCTGCTTTACAGAAGTGATGGTAACTCCAGAAGCCCTGGAACTGATTGCCTTGGGGTGAGGGGACCAGCCTGGCAGCCATCAGTGGGCTGTGCCTCTGCAGGTGCGGGCACCGGGGAAGGCCCCCTGGCCTGCAGGCCCGACTCCTCAGACCTCTGCCCTGCTCCCCTCTCCTCTCTGTTTTAATTGCATCCTTATCACAATTTGACACCTATTAGCTGTGTGACCTTGAGTAAATTTCTTAACTTACGTTTACCTCTGTTTTCTTATTCCTAAAACAGGATAATAGAGGTTTTCTGGGGGTTAAGTAAAATAATGTATTTATTTATCACAGCCCCAGACACATAATGAGCCCTCAGGGGATGGTGACTCTCTTCCCTGCTCTTCTCCTTCTGTCTCTCCCTTCCTGCTACATCTACTCACATCTACATAACTTTGGAACATGATTGAGGACACATTACATAGAAAAGGCTGAGGATAATCCAAGTATCAGGCAATTAATTAGAATGATGGCCTTGGGAACACAGTCAAAAAGGTAAAATTACAATATATTTTTGAAGAATCTACAGCAGTTGGGAAGAATTTGTGTGTGGGAGTTGGAGGTTAAAGCTGAGGTGTGGGAAGAATGGGGGTATGATTGAAATGGAATTTCAGGACCCAGTTCCTGGTTATTCCTTATACCAGAGTCATATGACTTTGGGCCATTGTAAAGCTTAGCACGTTTTTGGTAGTTTGGGTCACTGGGAAGATTTATGAAGACTTAATTTAAAATAAATTGCTGTTATCATAAGTGAAATTAAAAGATAAAATGCCATTAGCTCTTATATACATGCCCCAGGGCTTAAGCACTGGCGGTGGACTGATAATCACCCTAATGTCTTGCTCAGTTGGGTGACCTTGGCATTGATGAAGCCATTTGGAGGGGAAGTGCTGGACTTAATGGCAAAAAGCACCTGCCCTTTGCTTCCTATTATTGGCTCTGCACCACTGAGAGAAAAGCTGCCAACACTATGATTTCCTATCTGTGATTCCAAAGGTCAGTTTTCTTACACTTCTTTATATCTTCTGACGGGTCTCTGTTGTTTCTGGCTTTTAATGATGAACTGCCACGTAGAGAAACAAACATGCTATGTAAAAAGCCCCTACTTGCCCTTTGCTTGGCAGGAAAAATAGAAGTTATATGAGGCCGCTATCTTGTTGCTGTTTATGGGTCCAGTTTTTGATACCATATTCACGCTATCATTTTGCTTCATGCATCCGATCACTTTTGCCAACAAATATTTACCAAGCACCTATTTTGTAATAGATGTTCTGGGGGCACAGTGGTGACTGACACAGAGAGACCAAGTCCCCGCCCTGTAAAACTCACATTCCAGTGGAGGAGAGAGAATAACACACATATGATGTCAGGTGTCTACCTGTGCTGTGAAAAGTAAATCCTGGAAAGAGGATTGAGAGCGATGAGGGGATGGCATGTTAGGATGGGCAGGATTAGACTTTCCAGAGAGAATTTTGAGAAGAGACTTGACCAAAAAGGGGTGAAACACAGGTCTCTCTATAGGAAGCGAGTTACAGTCAGAAACCAACAAGAACAAAGACCCTGAGTCAGGAGTGAGTTTTGTGCATTCAAAGGACAGCAAGAAACCACTCAGTAGGAAAGTAGGGGAAGGTTTGAAGGCAGGAGTCAAGTCATCAATTCTGAGTGTGATGGGAAGCCATTGGAGTTTAGTTTCCAGTGTCATAAATTAAATCTTACCTAGACTTTGATTAGTCACTGTCTTGACTAAATGCCATCCAGCAGAAAATGGCAGTATTTATCTACACAGCACCCCCACCATCCACTGCCAACACCGAATAGCTTCGAGTTTTATTCAGTAAAACTGAATCCCTGTCCCTGTTGTCAGCTAGGGAAGCTTGCATCCATTCTTCAGAGATATACAGCTACTTAGAGGCCATGAATTCCAAACATAAAACAACGGTCTGCACCTAAGACTGAAAAGTACCTGTCCTAGGATAAACATACTGTATCTCCCTTAAAAACAGCAAAAATAATTCTTTCCTTTAAGAAACAGACCAAGTCAAAGATCATGTATTTTAAACAACCCTCATTTTAAGCATCATGGGCAGGCAGCTCTCCCTCAAAGGAATCCCTTTGGGACTTCAAATACTGTCGAATCACGTGGGTCCCATGACAGGATCTGGGTGTTTTAAAACATGTATCTCAAATTACTCTTTTTAGGGGGGGCAGGAGTGATGTGCATCCAACTGTGGTTCAGAGAAATGCATGGCAACAAGGCCTACACTGCCTTTTGGGGATGTGACTTAATTGTTTGGTTGAACCCATTCCTTTCACCTCTTGAACCACCCTCATCCCCACTGGAAAAGCCTCACTGTTGGAAATCCAACTATATTGGTAGCTATGCTCACTAAAAGTTAGGTGTTATGCAAATAAAAGGAAACCAAAATAGAAGTTTTTTCAAGGAAACCTGCAACTTTGGGGAATTATAACCAAGACATTACAGAGTCTTCAGTCTTTGGGTCCTATCATAAGTTTTGGCCCAAGTTGTCACAGTCTTGGTGGCTCTCCATCCTTCCACCTTCTGTTCTGTATCTTAATGGCCAAAATCTTCCTATAGTACTCTCTGCTTTCTTCCATCATACGGTGTTTTTGGACCCATCCTACTCAAAGACCTTGTGCACTGAGGTTCTTCTGATCTGAGTTATTAATTGAGCCATGCTGCTTGGATAAGGTCTATTTCTTACTCTTTAAAACTATAATAATAATATCCCTTTATTCATTTGTCCATTCAACAAACATTTGCAGAATACTTTATATGTTTCAGCACGGTGCTGTGTGCTGGGGTGCAATGGTCTGCAAGAAACGGATGATTCTTATTTGCCCTGGGGTGTACAGCTGGATGTAGGGGACAGGCATTTAAACCAACAATACCAAACAAGTGTGGTAAAGGCTATGACAGAGTAACACAGGATTCTGTGGAGGCACTAAGTCTTGTCCACAGCATCAGAAAAGGTGTCGCAGACTAAGTGAAATTTGAGGGGAGATGTAAATAATAATTGATGTGTTAAACAAAGAAATGCAGGAGCATGTGTGAAAACCCAGGGGGAACTGGAGAATAGGCAGTCTGGAACAAAACCTGCAAGAGGAGAAGGTCAAGAGATGATACTGGAGACCAAGAACCCAAGTCATAAACAGCCTTCAGAATACTGTGAGGGTTTGGATTGTATCAAGGGACAATGGGACAGCACTGGTGATTTTTAAGCAGTGAAGTCATATTATGCAATTTGTGTCTTAGAAGGATCTTGCAGGCTAGTGTGTGGAGAATGGATTCAAGTAGGGCAGGCAGCAGCAGGTAGACCAGTTAGGAAGCTATTTCAGAAAGCCAGGTAAGAGCCAGTTTTGGCCTTGTCTCAGGCTAAGTTCCCCTGAAAGCAAAGGGTGAGGTATAGGATCCTCCTGGGAACCCTCCAAGGAATCACACAGAGCAATGATTCTCAAAGTTGGTCTCAGCATGACCTGAGAGCTTATGGGGAAAGGCAGAATCTTGCATCTTATCTCAGACCTCCGGAGTCAAAATTTGTGGAGACAGAGTTCAACAATTTGGGTTTTAATCAGCTCTTCAGGTGACTCAGATTCCCTCTAATGTTTGAGCAGCGCAGGCATAGAACACACCTCAGAATTGTCCCACAGGATTAGAGGGTGGAGAGGCAGGGCATTTATCCTGACGCCCCTCCCTCATTGGTAGATGATAGTCTCCCACACCAGTGGGCTGCACCTGTGAAGGTGAGTGTTCGTTGCTTTACAGAAGGCCCTGAGACAACAAAGAGACTCCTGTTCTTGATGCTCAGACATGATGTGTGGAGCTGTCCAAGCTAGAAGTGCTGAAACTAGATGGACAAAAGGCATGTTGCACTTCACCACCCACTCTGCCTTCCTGTCATGACTAGGACACAGCACTGAGGAGACTTTGAGGATACGTGACACATTTTCAAGGAAGAACCAGTACCCAATACAAGGAGATTAAAGAGGGGCATATGACAGATAATTCTCAATTTTAATAGGATATTTCCATCTGTAATTACCTTATATGTAATTTGTCAATGATTATTTCCTGTGTAAACATCTATGATCAGTTTTTAAGTAACATTTCTTTGGATTAGAACCAAACTGCAGGAAGGATCGTGGATCAATTATAATTAGATATTCAGCAGGAGAGAATGCAAGAGGTTAGTTATCTTGCCCATTTGACAAGAGATTCCTTGTTCTTAGCAGAATTTGAGTCAAATGGACACAGAATGCAGATGACTGCATATTTACCTTTCACCCTGGACAGACTGATTCTGACATGATGTCTTAAACTTTATAATCTATACTTGAGGTTGTTTAATTTTACTAGAAGACTTTGCTCTAGAAAATCTCCAGCATTTTTTTCTAGGAATAATTTTCTCACCATGAGACAGACAATCCTTATCACCTTATTTTAAATATATTTGCATTTGATTGACATTTGTCTCAGAATACCATCTCAAAATAAATGAGGTAAAATTTCTTACTAATTAAGCAATATTGAAAAGACCCCTCGGCTGTGTAAATTACTTAGTTTGCGAGTTGGAAACTGTGTTTGTTAATGATGTTAAAGCTGGACATACCTACATTTACTAAATTAACCGACACTCTTAACAGCACTTAATATCTATCAGGCACTGTTCTGAGAAATGTTACAATCTGGATTCACTTTATCCCCATACCAGTTCTATGAAATGAGTCCCCAGTTTTCAGGTAAGGAAATCAAAGCCAAGAGACATTTGATAACTTGCGCAAGATCGTTCAGCTAAGAGTAGCAAAGTTGAAGAGCAAAAGATCAAACCCAGGTGTTTAGCCTTTGGCTCTGTGCTCTTAGTCATCACTCTGTTGTTGCTTCCAGGGACATAGCAGAGAGTTCCATCTCCAGCTGTTTCTTGTCTTGATACTGTTTTCTCCTCCTTGGCTGTTTTGTAGGCAAATTGATGTTGACTGTGGCTCATAGCATTTCAGCGTGCTTCTAAGAGCCTAACCAATGTAGACCCTAACCTTCTCCCCGTTCACTTCATGTGGTGGCTGCAATTCCTAGATATCTGTAGCACCTAGGTCCACGTTTCTGCCTCAAAATGAAGAATTCTGGAAGTTGCAAGACAGAAAAGATTAGTCTTACTGGGAATTGTGAGAAGGAGAAGAACACCCACATTTGCTGCGTATCTAATATATGGTGGACATAATCCATATCGTGTCACGTAGCCTTGGGAATGTCTCATTGTACATCCATCCTATAATTAATCACTGATCTGCTGGAAAATATTTGGGGATTTTAACACTTTTAGATGCTGCCTTTCTTAGAGGAATCGATATCTTCTCTTTAAGAGAAGACTTGAATACTCTTACAGTCGCAATAACTTAAAGCATTTGCTTTCTCTTGGCAGGTATGTTGTAAACAGAATGCATGTGTCTGTTTTGTGTAGGGATGGGTTATTTTCAGTACCTCACAAAACTCACCAAATAAGTAATTACTTAACTTGATTTAAAAAAAAAATACATGCTCTGTAAAGCCATCATGGTACCTCACTTCAGCTGGCCTCCATAGGCCTCTTTTGGCCCAGAAGGGTACTGACATCAGGAACAATGTTGTATGTGTCTTCATCAGATTTTTGGGAAAAGTGCAATACCGTGTTTGTTCTTTTTTGCATTTAGAAAGGGCCTAGTAATTCTCCCTTCATCTCTTGTTAGAGGAAGACAAGATATCAGATGTTTTAAACATTTCACTCCCAAGAATGGATCCCTGAAACATTCCATCACACAAATCAAAGACAGAATACCATATTCCCTGGCTTTAGTCAAACCGCCACACTCAGGGGTCCAGTGTTCCCCAGTGCAAAGCAACTTCCAGCTGCAAAAGATCATTGATATAAATAAGAAAAATCACCTGCACTGAGGTTACTTCCTTAATTGATCCCAAATTACAAACCTTGTGTTTTATTTTTCCATATATGTAAAGCATTCTTTGTATTTTAATGTTCATTATAATTCTTGGATTTCTTAAAAATCACACCTTTAATAAGTCGCAATCTTGTCTGAATTACTGGTAACATTTTTCTCTTTTCAGTTCCTCCCAAGTTTGTGGTTCAGCCACGGGACCAGGATGGGATTTATGGCAAAGCTGTTATCCTCAATTGCTCAGCTGAGGGTTATCCTGTCCCCACTATCGTATGGAAATTCTCTAAAGGTATGAGTTTAAGTTACTTAATTTGCTTGGTATCTACTGAATGTATGTTATGTTCTAGAGGATGAGATGAGCATTTTTTCCAGAGATGTTTCTTGCAAGTAGATATGTGCCACCTCCACCAAGTGACTCCTTCCCTCATATACACCCCTGGAAACCCACCTGAGTGTTTTCATTCAGACCATGAAGTGTCCTATGTAACATACCCCTGGAAAGACCACGTAGGGAAGGCAGGTGGTTCATGTATGTTATTTCAGCACCAGGAAAAGCTCTACCTTGACTGCGTATGTTGGATAACCACAATCTGCTTGGAGACCCCTGCAAGCCCACACATCTGGAGACACAATATAAATTGTCAGAATTACTCATCGTTGGAAAATTATTTCCCCAGTATTTAGACAAGTAAGCTTAAGTGGTTTTAGAAGGTTAAAATAAAATGACTGGTTGCTTTATTTACCTAGATACCTTAGATGTAAAAATGACCCGTCATCTCCTTAGTATTCTCTTTTTAATAACAAACTTTCATCCTTAATCATGTTTTCTCTTCAAAAGCAAAGCAGCATTTCTCAGTGGTGAGGTAACACTGTAAACATTACATGAATAGAAATGTGCAATGTGGAAACCAACGGGGAAGCCGTTCTAGACACCGTAAGAATAATTTATGTCAATCCTGTCAACTTCTCCAGGAAAGTTTCCTTAACTCTGCTTACGAAAGTATTGACAATTCTCTTTCTTTTCTCATTTACATATCTTAATCCAGTAACTTATTTATTAAATAGTTGAGGGCCAAATATATGCTGATGGGATAAATAAACAAACAACAAATAAATAAATACTAGAGAGAGAGAGAGCAGAGGGAGGAAAGAGAGTGCTGATACCATTTAGTGGGGGGAAGAATCAATTAAACTTGTTTTAAATTCCTAAGGCTACTCCCCTGTAGCACGGAGCACACATTGTCCGTGTGAAAAGCACTTTATCCCCAAATAAAAGCCTGTTATTCAGAGTATCTGCCCATGAAACTTTTTATTTGGGGCACATTTGTACCCCTGTGTTGCCTTACATGCAAACAAACAGCATACATTTAATTTTAGTTTATATAAATGAGACTATGTGATATTACAAACATTTTCCGTGACACTTTTCTTCTTCAAAATCATTTCTAATGTTTGCCGTTGTGTGATGTTCCCTCCCCCTTAGGGTGCTTCCTGCTTCTCACTACTGCGAGCACTGCAGCACTGAGCATCCTTGTGTGTTAATCAATGTGCATGTGTGTCATTACTTTCTTGAGGCAAATTCCTGTAAATACTGTGACCACGTTCTTGATCTCCTCTGGACCAGGACACACTGGAAAATATTAGGGCAATTGACACACTGACCAGTAGTAGGAGACTGTGTGTTTCTTGCATTCTCGCCAGATAGCCTTTTTTTCCATGATTTCGACCATGTGTTGGGTGAAATGCTTCCCGTTTTAATTTACAAATTTAGATTACTAATGATGTTTAAAATGTTTTATCCTTTCTGTATGGGCCACTTCTGTTTCCCCTTTAGGGAATTTAATATTCATGCTACTTGTACACTTACCTCCCTGTCTCATTTATTTGTAAGTGTTTCTCATAGATTAAATAACCCTTTGACTGTTACGGGTGTTACAGACACTTTATTCCTTCCCATCACTGATGTGCAGATTAAATTATAGAAGCCTTTTTATCTTTGAAATTTGCATGCAACTTAAAATCATTAAAGAAAAATTAGAATTTTCAGCAAATTTTTTAAAAGTTAAAATTCCACTTGAATAACATCACTTAGAGATAATCAAAGATAAATACTGTAAACAATTTTATCTAGTTTTTCAAGTTCATACCCTGGTTTATATATATATATACACACACATCTGTAGATATGCATGTAATTTTGTGTTTTTCTAAAAAATTGTGAGCATATGATTCTTTCTGTCCTATAATCTTCTTTCTACAGTTAATGGGCTGTGAATGTCTTTCCATGACAACAAATATGGGTGTTCAGTGTGGCTTTTTAATATCTTTGTCGAGTTTATATTCATACATCAATGAGTACGCCTAACTTCTCTTGCCTTTATTAGGACTGAGTTCAGTGACCTAATGCTACAAGGGTTTATTCCTTCTCATAATAGGAGTCTGGGTATAGATAGGTCAGGATTAGTTTTTCTCCCGAGTCATCAGAGACCCCCACTGTTTACATCTTCCTCTCTGCCACTCTTCAAAAGCATCTCCTACCATCAGTTAATGGCCACTGAGGTCCAGTGACCACTTCTGCATTTCCATGGAGGAGGAAGAGCACACAGAGTCAGTTCCCTCTAAGGGTCTATCCAGAGTATCTCATAAATCTATTCTGCTCAGTGCCCAGGGGTGGTCTGCAGGCCGTATTATAGCTAAGCCTGTGGACATCATGTCTACAACACAAGCTCTTTCACTAAGTGAGAGGGGAGGATGGACTCTAGGCAACTACAGGTGTCCAACTCTATTGCTGGATATTGTTTGATTCTTCCAGTTTTTCAGTTATAAAGATGTCACAGTGACTTCCGTCTCACTGATCTTTGTACATGTGTCCATTTTATCTCTGGGGATACATTTCTATAAGTAGAATTGCTGGCTCAAAGAATAATCAATTTCTGTAGATTTCAGTATGCATTGGCCGCTGGTCATCATCTTTTTCACTTATGCTCCCTCCCGCAGTTTATAGTATTGCTTGTTTTTTACAGTGAAATTAATACCAGTTATTATGCTTGGTTTTAAAATATTTTTCAATAGAATAGGGGGAAATTGTGTATTACTATTTTAATTGTGCAAGTAATAAAGATGTTTCTTAAGAAAAATTCAGCCACACTGTGGAGTGTGTTTCCCATAATCAAATAGTCACTGAGAGCATAAGTGCAGCTCCCCTATGTGTGACACACACCAAAAAAGAGAAAAAAATAATAAAATAAGTAAACGTATGCAGGCTGTTCCTCTGTGAGATGCAACAATTTAATCCTGGGGTGGCAGAATTCCAAAGTAAATTGCAGTGGTTTAAGGGCAGATGTTGCAGAAATGAGACAATCTTTGCTGAAAAATAATGTTATTACATTTTTGACCTTGGGTCTGGATACACAAAGTCTAAGATATTCAATTCTGTCTCCTGATTTTTTTTTCTTTTACATGAACAAATGGTCTCTTGTCTAAAAGAGATCTGAAAAAAAATCAGGGCTTAATACCGTGGTGGACCTCACCTGTGCTCCCAGAACTCCATAGCTAAACAAATGTGTGTCATTTACACTGGAGGAAATAGGTTTCAATTGCTGTTCTGGGGACTGGAGCCATCCCCTTGTTAGCTGCGGGGGGACAAATAGGGGCTGCTAATGCAAGCGATACACACTTCACCGGCCCGTGGTTGACTTGGACATCCTTTGCTCTCTGGCTGCCTACAGTTAGGACCACTTCTGATTTCCAGGGAAGCTGTGGTCATAGCCATGTCCAAGGGCAAGAGTCAAGGCATGCCAGGTGTAGGGGGTGAGAGAGCAGTGGAGAGTAGTTTGCATTTAAAATAAGGTGGTCAGAGAAGGCCCCAGAAGAAGGTGACATTTGAACAAAAACTTAAAAGAAATGGGAGGTGAGCCAGGTGCATATCTGGGGGAGCACTGAAGGTCAGGTGACCACAGTCAGGGACAGAAGTGGGTCTATACCTGGAATGTTTCAGACACACTAAGGAAAACACTGGAGTGAGGTCCTGCTCACTCACTGCAGAGTGAGTAAAAGGAGGTTCTAGAGGTCCCAGCAGGTCAGATTCCTCATCAGTCATTTTAAAGATGTGGCTTTGCCTGGAGGTCGGTGGGGAGTGCAGGCGTGGGAATTAGAATCAGTCGTGACAGTGACGCTCTCCTCTCCTCCTCTACGGAGTGGAAACCAATACTTAGGAGGCTACTGGAGTAATGAAGGGAAGCTGTGTGCTCTGCACAGCATTTTTTTTTTAATTGAACTATAGGCAGTTACAGTGTCAATTTTTAATGTACAGCATAATGTCCCAGTCATGCATATATATATATACATATATTCATTTTCATATTCTTTTTCATTAAAGGTTATTGCAAAACATTGAATACAGTTCCATGTCCTTCACAGGAGAAATTGGGTTTTTTATCTATTTTTATATATAGTAGTTAATATTTGAAAATCTCGAGCAGTGTTTTAATAGGATCCATTTGGCCCCGCTGTTGAAAGCAGATTGTGCGGAGGGGGGGATTTGCAGCTGGAGACCTGTTAGGAGGCCTTTGCTGTGATGTGGCTTGGGTGAACCAGCAGTCAAGAAGGGGCAGTTGGTTTCTGAATCTATCTGGCTGATGGGCTGGATGTTTGAGAGAAAGGGAGGAGCTAAATATGAAGCCCGGGTCTTTGAGAGGAGGTAGAGGTGACATTTACTGAGATGGAAAAACACCAGGAGAGCAAATCAGCCTGGGGTCAACATCAGGAGTTTGGGCCTCTCTCTCTGTAGACACAGCCCAATTCCCAGAATAAGCAATGGTACATTTTCAAATAGCCTAATTTTTTTTTTTTTAATGATGAACACTTTCTCTGTGGTCAGGGCTTATCCCTTCTACGTTCTGCTCTGCCACCATATGGCCCACGTTAGCATCACCTCAGTTCCATGTCAGATTGATCTGTGTTCAACACTCATCCTTCAGCTGTCGTTTTCCAGTGAGGAATATCCCAGGTTCTTTGTTCATATTGATTCCTGCCTTTTTGCACATTAGTCAGTTTAGTTGGAAGGAGATTAGTAGCTTGCATTACTTCCAGGGAGAGAATGGAGGCTGCCTGATTTCCTCTTAGAAAGAACTTTATTTTTTTTCCCCTGAATACACCAAAGAGCTGACTTTGAATTCCAGTAAATTTATAGTCTGTGCCTTGATGTTATTCATTTGGGGTCAGTTTTCCCACAGTTGTGGCATGCCTATTTCATATGCAGATTCAAATCACCTTGCATGTAAGAAAATTTTTCTTGAATCATATCTTTAAATATTTCTTCTTGTCAATGTTCGCATTTTGTTTTCAGTGTCTCCAATTATGGTGGCGTTAGATTCCCTTGACCTGTCTTCCAGAGTTGTCATTTTCTCTCTGATTTTTAAACTTATTTAATTTCTATTTTTAACTTTTTATGTTTATTCTCTGTTTCTCCCCCCCCCACAAAATCTGTTCTCCTTTGTGCTCTCTCCAATTTTGCCCTCATTTTTGTGATTTTATTTTTCCCCTTCTTTCTCTAGTTCTGCCAGCTCACAATTCATTCTTTCTCAAGTTCTTGCTTCATAGACATGACATTTTTCTGATGAGATTTTGGTAGCTGATTCCTCTCCCTATTTTATTCTTCCATTTTTTTTTGTGGTGTCTTTGCTCATTTGCTCCTTGCTAGCTTCCTCTTTCGTGTTCACATGAAGAAAATACATATCCTCAGGAAGAAATTGCTTTGTGAAAATGCCTGGTGCCTCACTGAGCTGTCCTTCACTGGTTCTTAGACCCACACTAGGTCCAAGGAGGCTCCTGCCCCACCCAGCCCGGGCGCACTGTGGTCACTGATGTCCGTTTTGTGTCTCTGATGTGCCCCCAGCTTGTACAATGCATACTCTGCTGATGCATGCTCAGAGTTCCAGCCATGGTCCATCTCTCCTTGTCTTTCTGCTTGTACCTCTACTCAGTGTACACTGTTGGTTGCCCAGTTAGCTATTTTGTGGTTGAGTTTTAGCCATTTTCTAATTCCTGCAAAAAAAATAAAAGAGTTTGTGTTTTCTATTCCTGTTTCTCCAATTTGCTTTTGTATGGTTTCCAGGAAGGAAAGTAATGCTTATTTTATGCTGCCACCTTTAAACCCTTTAAACTTAAATCCTATTGTTTATATACCAAGATTTATTAAATTTGGGCTTTATTTCAGAAAAATAAAGGAGAGATAGTAGAAATCATCACTTAAAGTGAGCTGAGTTCAAACCCCAGACATACCATCTTTCTGGGTTACTACAGGAAAATTACTGCATGAACCACAGCTTCCTCCTATGGGAAGCAAATAAAATAAGGGGATTAATGTGATGACTTAATAAGATGATTTGTGGAAAACACTTACCATGGTGCCTGGCACACAGCAGTTAGTCAGTATACATTATCTGTTATCATCATCATTGTCATCATCATCAGCTCGCATGGTCAGCCAATTGTCCTAAAACCATCTATTGAATAGCCCAACCTTTTCCCACTAACTTGAATTCCTTTATAGTCTGTGAAAAAACAAGCATCTGCTGAAGTCTGTTTTTGAATCCCTCTCTCTGTAGCAGTGATCCATCTTTCTTGCCCCAGGACCATACATATTAGAGATCTGTCTCTTCCTAATGTGTTTTAATATCTCATACAACAATCCTCCCCTCATTATTTTTCTTTTTCAAAAATGTCCTGGAGGGGAGGGTATAGCTCAGTGGTAGAGTGCCTGCTCAACATGCATGAGGTCCTGGGTTCAATCCCCAGTGCCTCCATTAAAATAAGTAAATGAATAAACCTAGTTACCACCTCCCCTAAAATTTTTTTTTAATGTCCTAGATTTCTCACATGAATTTTTGTTTGTGTGTTTCCTCTAGATAAATGTTAGGCAAATTTTATCAAACTAAAAAATAATATTCTGGAAAGCTCGGCAGATGGTAATAAATTTAAAGGTTGCCATGGAGAACAGCAGCATCACTCACCTGTTGAGCCTCCCAGACAGTATCATGGAGAGTCCATTTACTCAGATCTTTTTTTATGTCCACTGTAATTCTATTGCTTTTTTACTTTGGTCTGTGGTAGTGAGTATTTGTAAGCTTCTGCCTACAGTTTTCATTGATCCTCTTTGGTTTTCTGTGTGGAAAGGTGTTACATCCACAGCCAGTGTTTATTGACTTTCTGCAGCTGTCCGTGTCGCTTTCTTTTACAGGCAAAGGTGAAGTTGTTCTTAATTTGTGGAGTTCTTTTTTCCTTCCACTCTCTAACACATACAGAGGGCTGCAGTGGGATGGGACCCCCCCCCCTTTCCTGCCTGTTTCTCTCACCCCTCTCCCTGTGCCCTTCCTGCTCTTAGCTGTAGCACACCTGTGACATTAGTGGTGAAAATAAACCGAACTTCAAAGTCAAACATGGCTCCGCAGGTACCACAAAGCAGCTCTGCTTGTCTCTTCGCCAAGTGGGGACAGTGGGTCTCACTGAGCAACAATGAGCTCTTGGAAAAGGACAGTGAGCAGAACAGAGACGATAGGTGTTCAACATATTGTTTTATTTTCTTCCTATGATGATAGAATAAAACTCACTGGGGATGGAAAACTTCAGCCATTCTCTCTGCCAAAATAAGTGGAGTCTTTGTGGCTCTGGGAGCTACTCTGAGACCATCTTAGACCGACCCCCACTCCCATCCAAGGAAGCTGCAGTTACCCGAGCCTTGGTAGAGCCACCAGGATGCTGGACCCCAGGGTCCATCTTGCCTTCCCTTCCCTTCTTTTTTCTCCACTCCTCTGTCTTTCTCCTTTCTCATTGTCTTTCCCCAGGAACTTTCTAGCACTCCTCTTGTGGATAGAGACAGCCCCACCGAGGACAGATGTTCGGGGAGCTCTTGCTTCAGGTGGCTGAGGACTCGGTATGGTAGACATAGCTGCAGGGGCGCCTCACCGCCCACAGTCCCAGTGCAAAGCCCGGGTGGCACCAGCCAAGTCCAGCCACTTAAGCTGCCTCCAGTATCACTTGTCCCGTCAGTAAGTGCTGATTCGTGCCAGTTCATGGTTCTACTTTCTGATAAGTGAACGAGGGACAAATATTCCATCCTGATGATAAATAAGGATCTTTACAGATTAGGTACAGAGTTGAAGTCATGAAACTGGTGTGATAAACTAGTGGACCACCAAGTTCTAACAACCTCTGGGCAGGCCCTAATCTAGGCCACCTGAATTCAGTTGTTTTCATTGGATAGGATTCTTCGGGACAGATAGGAGGAAATTAAAGAAAGAAAGAATTGCACAGTGAACACAATAACATACAGATGTACAAAAGAAATAACTTTGACGCTGTCCCAGTTAGGGTGTGGTGTTTTATTAAGAAGAAGTTGAGTACAGGGAATTAGATGCATGCAAATTTGTAGACAGATGGGAGGAATCCAGCTACCTTTAAGGAATTTGAGAAATGTGGGAACCACAAGAAGCCCCTCCCATCTGTGGTTACAGCCGCCCAGAGAACTAAAGCAGTGGTTTGTTCTCCGGAACTTGGATGTTTGGCATCTTGCCCACACATCAACTCACTGCTCCTAAAGGAGAATGGTGATTTCTCCTTCCTGGCATCTTCCAAATCATATTCAAGTGCTTCTTACTGAGGAAATATAAACCAGAACCTGGGGACACAATCAGCTGGGGAGATGTTTTCCTCAGGCTTCCCGTCGCTGTAAATTAGAGAAGAGTTTAGAAGGACAGCAGTAGTGCTAAGGATCGGCAGACAATGTCTGACGCAAAGATGCAGACATACAAAACGTGACAGGTGCATTTTGTACCATGTGGAAGCTTCTTTCTTTGGTCTTGGGAATAGCCCTCCAGCCTGGAACTGGACCCGTGCTTCAGTGCTGTGCCTCTGTCCACTTTGGGGTTCTTCTCTGGAACAGGACCCCCAGAACCCAGCCATCTATCACAGATCAAGGTTCCATTCCCAGCTGCTATGCCTGAAAGAGGTGCGTCTGCTGTTGCTATGGGCACCTGCTCTCTCCTCGTCCCACCCCACCTCTGTCTTTGTACCTACTCACTCCCTTCAACCCGCCAGCTGTTCTCGGAGAAGGAGCGCCCTCCCCCTGAACAAGGAAACAAACTCATTCCTCAGGACAACAGCACCCTCTCCATAGGATGAAAGGGACTATTATTTGATTCCTTGGTGAGGAGAAGGAGTCGCTTCCAGCCTTAGCATTTGTGTGCAACCCCAGGAGCATAAAAGTGATCTCCTCTCTCCTATTATATTCTACTCCAAATCGATCTTTGTCCACCCTGCTGAGGGACTCTGCATGTGCTCATGGACCACCGTCTGGTCCCAGCATGCAGGCATGGACACTCACTTACCTTCATGCAGCCTTGCTTCCTTTGGTATGAACAATCTGTGTACTCTGTAAATGGAGTCTTCTTCACGTTTCATATGTGATAAAATTAACAATACCGTGAGAATTGGCCACTTGCTCAAGGGCACAATTCACAAGTTTCAGAGACAGCATTAGAACCCAGTTCTTCTGGCTTAGTGAAGTGTTCTCACTGCAGACCAGCCAAGACTTCAGAGTGTAAGAAAAGATGAACCAATGACTGTATTTGCTGCTCCTTCAAAGCAGGCTCACTTGGTGACAGGAAGCTATCCTTTTTCTGCTCTTCCCACCCCCTAAGTCCTTGAGAACACTGCTGGGCATATTTTTTCAATAAATAAGAAAGGTCCCACTGTATTATCCTACCCAGTAAGTCAGTGTATGCCTTACCTAATGCCTGAATGTTTCCTTTTCATGAAATGGAGCATTAAAATTGTCCCCACTTGACCCCAGCTATCCTCAGAAAACTGACAGCTTTTTAATTAATGACTTCTGGTTGCTATACATCTGTCTTCCAGCTAATTACCCAGAGTGCTTACCTTCTGCTAACAAGATTGTAAAGTTTTGAAATATAGCATGCACTGTGTTAAATATTGCCCTTTACAATAATGATGAATCTAAAATAGATGACCGAAAATTCTGTCAAACCATGGTCAAGTCCACTTCCCTCAAATTAACCAGTACTGACCTTGGGACTGTTGTCTTTAGGGTGGATGAACTGGTTCACCATTGTTCTGTTAGCAAGAGTGATCACATTTATAAATCATGGAACCCTTCAAGTTAGGTTCATTTTCAGATTAAAAAAAAAAGATTTAATGGTTTTCAACTGCATCTGTGCTTTATCTGTCTCCATTAGGACCTTTTAGTAATGCAGAGGCTTCTCTTGGTCCAGATAGGAATTATTAGATAATCCCTTTCAGCTATTTAATTCAGAAAGCTTAGCAAAGATAGCTGAATTTTATATTGTAATTCTTTAGTATGAATGTGTCAACTATTATAAGTGTTTTTCTGGTGAAAATTCTTCGAGGAAAAGGAAACATTTAAGGTTTTGACATGTATAATCCTATAACTTTCTCACATTCTATCAGTATTTCATTAGATTTTCAAGATTGTAACATGGTTTTACATAATTTGTAAATCCCATAGCATTTTCAAATGTTCTGGTTTGCTGTACTATAGATGTATTTTTTAATTCTGCATTTGGCTGAATTTTCAGGTTGTGTGTATTAAACTAGATCTGGTTCCAAATTTGCAGTAACTTGAAGAAATGCATCAGCAGCCTTTATAGATTTTCAAATGACCAAATTTAAGCACTTAAATAAAAATTAAAGGTTTTTTCTTTGATTTTTAAGTTCCAATAATATTCTTTATCCTTACCCTGAAGAACATATTATCCATAAGAAGGCATTTTATAATTTGTGAAATCAAATCCTTAAAAGATACAATAAATTTATCATCTCAATAGATGATAAAAAGGTATTCATAATATTCAACATCCGATCTTAATTAAAAAAACAAGTACAAAAATAAGGTTTTGTTAAATAGGAATATAGGAGCACTTTTTAGGACCCAAAGTGCTTCGACAAATGAAAGAAAAAAAGACAAAAAGATACATAAGCAAAGAAGATAGAGTGTTCACCAAAGAGCAAGTACAAACTACTGATACATTCATGACAAGATGCTTAAACTTTTCTATAAGCAAACGCAACCCCAAAATTAGTAAAATCATGTAAATTAATGAGATATATGCTGTATTGATGAAGATCAAAAGATTAATAGTGTATATTTGTGAGGAAAAAAATTAACCTCAGCCACCACCAGTGGAAATAAAATTGCTCCTACTTTTTACTAAGCAACTTAGCAGTATATTTTAACACTTAAATGTACAAAATTCCACTTCAAGGATTAACCCAAGAGAATGCCTACCACTGTATCTTTCTCTCTATTGATGTTGATTGACAAGTGGAGAGGTTCATTTCAACATGATTCTTAGTCTTGTGGAGTGGGAAAGACATAAAGTCAACTACTCATAAAATGATTAAATAATTAGAAGCAGAAATTAGAAAAAACAAACAACAATCATGTGTGATTTCTATATGCCATACCCTAGCTTAAATATAAATGCATACACCACCCTATGAAGGAGATTCTGTTACCTCAATTTTACAGGTGGAAGTAAAGGAAATAAAGGTTACCTAATTACCTAGTTTCTCACAATGTAATTGCTGTGTAACAAATTACCAGTCAGGGTGTTGGCCAGGAATACAGTCATATCAAGGCTCAACAGGGGAAGCTCTTCCAACCCACTCATGTGGTTGCTGGCAGAACTCAGTTTCTCACAGACTGTAGGTTGAGGGAGACCCTATTGGAAGCCTCTCCATTAGGGCACTCACAATATGGCAGCTCACATTTCTGCAGAGTGAGTTCTGACCTCAGAGAGAGAGATTTAGAAAGAGGCCACAAACTTTTGTAACCACAGCTACTTGCCCAAGATCCACCACAGAGTAGCTGCTTAATAATTGGACAGTAAATACCATTTGGTAAAGGCAAATCACAATTTATATGGGCTTATACAAGATTAGGAAAGCTTTAGTCCCCCAGCCCCAGGATAATGGAATCTTGAGGAGAAAAGAGGGCAGCTACTTGTTTCACTGTTTAAATTTTTGAGAAAAAAATTCAGTTTCCTAGTCTGAAATTCTCATGTTTTAAAACCCCAATACGTAAACTAGTAGATAGCTTTCATTATTTTCCAAAATCAATCACACATTTACTGATATGTTCATTATTCATCAAATATTTGTTTAAATCTCCTGTGAATTTTCATATGAATTATGTTTTAAATGATCTATATTATACATGTTTCTCTTGTAATTTCACATTTTATACATTTTGACAACTTTTTAACTTTTCCCAAGGAATTAACAGATACAGGGATAAGAATGATTTTGTTCGTTTTGTCTCATTTAATAAAATATTCAGTAGCTGATACCGAGGAAAACAACGTATTGAAATTATTTTAAAATATTATTATATTGTAAAGACTTTTTCATCCATGATTTGAATTCTTTACAAATAAAGTGAATTAAATTTTTTTCTACTTAGAATGGTGTTGTATTTCATACATTAGGTAGGAGATACAGAACTAATCCGAATGTGTGAGTATTGTTAGTATATCCCCCCTTCCAACTTTACAATTATATTACATCTATGCTTTTCACATACCATTATATCAGATGTCAGCCAACAAGTCAAATTCTGCCCAAAACCTGCTTTTGTAAATAAATGTTATTGGGCCACAATCATGCTGATTTTGTTTATGTATTTTCTCTAGCTACTTTCATGCTTCAGTGGCAGAAATAAGTACTTGTGACAAACCATACAGCTAGCAAACCATAAAATACTGATTACTTGGCCTTTATAGAAAAAAACTTTCAATCACTGTCTGAAAATATTGAGAACTTTTTCCATGAACATGGTATAGTGCTCCATAACCATGTATTTAGGTCTTCTGTAACTGTCAGTAACTTTTGTAGTTTTCAGTAGGCCAGACTTGTTAAATTTGTCTCTAAATATTTAATGTTTTAATGCAAATTTATTTTTTATTTCAATTTCCAATTGCTTGTTACTAATATATAAAATAAAATTATTTTTGAATTTTGTATTTTGATGTATCCTGTGACTTTACTAAAAGCACTTACAGCAACATTTTTGTAGACTCTTTGATTATCCAAGTAAATATATCATCTGTGAATGAAGACAGTTACAGTCTTCTTTTCTAAATCGTATATATTTTATTTCATTTTCTTTTTTTATTGCTCTCGCTAGATTCTTTAGAACAATGTTGAATAAACAGAGCAAGACCAGACATCCTTATCTCTTTCTTGATTTTTGATGGAAAATAATTTCTTTTTTTTTGCAATTAAGTATAATGTTAGCTGTGAGTCTTTTGAAACCTTTTGCCAAGTTATTCCATTCTGTGACTAGTTTACTATGAGATTTTATCAGGATGTTTCATTCTATAAAATATTTTTTCTTTTTTCTTTTTATCTATTCAAGTAATTATATTGTGCTTCTTTTTCTCTCTGTTGATATGATGAATTTCCCTGACTAATTTTTGAATTTAAACCAACCTTGCATTCATAGAGTAATTCTCTCTTGATGATGACGTATTATTGTTTTTATATGCTGATAAATCCTAATGTTTGGTTAAGGATCTTTATGTCTATGTTCATTAGGGATATTGGTCTAGAGTTCTAAGGTCTTTGATTTCGGTATCAAAATGATACTGGCCTCATAAAATCAGTGGTAAAGTATTCCCTTGTCTTGTATTTTTTGAAAGACTTTGTGTAAAATTGATAATGTTTTTCTTTAAGTGTTAGATAGTATTCAGTAATGAAGCTGTCTGGGCTCTGAATGTTCTTTGTGGATGGTTATTGACTAAAAATTAAATTTATTTATAGATAGAGGATTATTAAGTTTGTCTACTTTTTCTTGAGTGATCTTTGAGAATTTGTATCTTTCCAGAAATTTATCTATTTAATGTAAGTTTTCAAATTTATTGGCACAAAGTTATTCCTAATATTTTTTTTCTATTATCCTTTTAATTCAAGTAGTGTCTACAGTGATGGCCTCTTTCATTATAGTTACTTGTAACTTGTGCCTTCTTTTTTCTTGATCAGTCCAACTAGAGGCTTATCTACTTTTTTCCCTAAAGAACTGGCTTTTGGTTTTATTTATTTTCTCTGTAGTTTTTCTGTTTTTTATTTCATTGATTTCAGTTTTCCTCATTATTTTCTTACTTACCCCTTCTTTGGGTTTTATTTGCTCTTCTTATAGTAGCCTCTTAAGGTGAATGCTTAAATCATTGATTTGTGATTTTTTCCTTTTCCGATACTAATGTTTAATGCTACAAACTTTCATCTACGTGTTGCTTTTAATTGCATCCCACACATTCTGATATGTTGTTTTCACGTTCTTATTCAACTCTAAATATATATATTTCTACTTATTCATGATTTCTTCTTGGATTCATGAGTTATTTAGATGTATATTATTTAATATTCAAATATTTGAGGTTTTCCCAGATATAGTTCTGCTATTGATTGCAATTTCAGTTTTTCTCTGGACTTAGAATATAATTTGTATTATTTTATCTTACAGCATGTTGTATTACGGCCCACAGTCTTGTCTCTTTGGATAGCAGTTCCACATGTACTCCCAGCCAGTATGCATTCTGCTAATGCAGGGTGCAGAGCTCTGTAAATGTCAGTGAAGTCAAATTGATTGATGGTGGTATTAGAGACTTCCATATTTCACGTATTATTTCTTCAACTCCTATCTTTTTTGCTTCTCTTTTTAGGCTGTAATTGCTCAATGTTAGAACATTTGATATTGTGCTAGAGCTCTAGGATAACCTATTCTTTATTTTTCACTCTTTTGCACTTTTTGTTTTAATCTGGATAATTTCTATTGACTTAGCTTCAAGTTATGTTCTCTGCCATGTCCAATCTGCTGATTAGCTTAAGGAATTCTTTAGAGTTAATATTGTGTTTGTTGTTTTTGACATTTTATTTATCTCTTTCATGTATTTTTAATATTCTTTCTGAATCCCCCACCAGTATATGGGTGTTAATCACAGTCATTGTAAAGTCCCTGTCTGATAGTTCCATACCAAGGTTTCAAAACTATTGATGATTTCTTCTCTGATTCTTTTTTTCTGACTTTTCTTGTGTGTGTCATATTTTATTGAATTTTGGCCATGGTGCGTAAAGAGTAGAAACTGAAGTAGGTTATGCTTTTTTCCAGTTCTTTACTTCTTACCTGCTTTCATGCCCAGGACCTTGTGCTCTCACCATGTGCCAAAGATAAAATTCTTTACCTGTGCCTTATATCCTTGCAGGGTTTTTCATGCTTTGCAATGAGGTCTACCTAGTTGTTTGCCTGTGACTCCAACTTTCTGATTCATTCAAAGAAAAGTATGATTTTGTAGATTAACAGTTTTTTGTTATTAGAATGGAAGTGTTATTCTTTTTTTAAAACATTTTTATTGAGTTATAGTCATTTTACAATGTTGTGTCAAATTCCAGTGTAGAGCACAATTTTTCAGTTATACATGAATATACATATATTCATTGTCACATTTTTTTTCACTGTGAGCTACCACAAGATCTTGTATATATTTCCCTGTGCTATACAGTATAATCTTGTTTCTCTATTCTACATATGCCTGTCAGTATCTACAAATTTTGAAATCCCAGTCTGTCCTTTCCCACCCCCTGCCCCCTTGACAACCACAAATTTGTATTCTGTCTATGAGTCTGTTTCTGTTTTGTATTTATGTTCTTTTTTTTTAATTCCACATATGAGCGATCTCATATCATATTTTTCTTTCTCTTTCTAACTTACTTCACTTAGAATGACATTCTCCAGGAACATCCATGTTGCTGCAAATGGTGTTATGTTGTTGGTTTTTATGGCTGAATAGTATTCCATTGTATAAATATACCATCTTCTTTATCCAGTCATCTGTTGATGGACATTTAGGCTGTTTCCATGTCTTGGCTATTGTAAATAGTGCTGCTATGAACATTGGGGTGCAGGTGTCTTATTGAAGTAGGGTTCCTTCTGGTATACGCCCAGTAGCAGGATTCCTGGGTCACATGGTAAGTCTATTCCTAGTCTTTAGAGAAATGTCTATACTGTTTTCCACAGTGGCTGCACCAAACTGCATTCCCACCAGCAGTGTAGGAGGGTTCCCTTTTCTCCACAGCCTCTCCAGCATTTGTCATTTGTGGACTTTTGAATGATGGCCATTCTGGCTGGTGTGAGGTGATACCTCATTGTAGTTTTGATTTGCATTTCTCTGATAATTAGTGATATTGAGCATTTTCTCATGTGCCTATTGATCATTTGTATTTCTTCCTTGGAGAATTGCTTGTTTAGGTCTTCTGCCCATTTTTGGATTCGGTTGTTTGTGTCTTTCTTATTAAGCCATATGAGCTGCTTGTATATTCTGGAGATCAAGCCTTTATTGGCTTCATTGTTTGCAAAAACTTTCTCCCATTTTGTAGGTTGTTGTTTTGTTTTACTTATGATTTCCTTTGCTGTGCAGAAGCTTGTAAGTTTCATTACGTCCCATTTGTTTATTCTTGCTTTTATTTCTGTTGCTTGGATAGAGTGCCCTAGGAGAACATTATTGAGATGCATGTCAGATAATGTTTTGCCTATATTTTCTTCTAGGAGGTTTATTGTATCTTGCCAGGACATATTTCACAGAACTAAAACAAATCATAATAAAATTTATATAGAACCACAAAAGACCTAGAGTTGCCAAAGCATTACTAAAGAAAAAGAAAGAGGCTGGAGGAATAACTCTCCCAGACTTCAGACAATACTACAGAGCTACAGTCATCAAGACAGCATGGTATTGATACAAAACAGACATATAGACCAATGGAACAGAATAGAGAGCCCAGAAATGAACCCACAAACTTTTGGTCAACTCATCTTCGACAAAGGAGGCAAGAATATACAATGGAATAAAGACAGTCTCTTCAGCAAATGGTATTGGGAAAACTGGACAGCAGCATGTAAATCAGTGAAGCTAAAACACTCCCTTACAACACACACAAAAATAAGCTCAAATTGGATCAAAGACTTAAACATAAGACAAGATACAATAAACCTCCTGGAAGTGTTATTCTTTTGTGTTTTTCTCCATCCTTAGTGGAAATGGAACCCTGTTATATATATTTTTGTTTGTTTGTTTGTTTGTTTTTTGTTTTGTTTTGTTTTAATTGAAGTGCAGCCAGTTATAATGTGTCAATTTCTGGTGTGCAGCACGCTCTCCCAGTCATGGATACACATACATACACTGAAGTTTTGTGTATCCTCTCTAGTTGTTCTGTTCTGATAGAAACCACCTGTTGGAGGGATTCTGCTTGCCCTTCTTATTCACTGTGAAAGGTCCCCTTAGATACATTATTAATTTCCTTTGTCTCTTTAGGGGCCCAGATATCTGAAGTAGGAGTAAGGGAGGGAAGGCATGGCCAAGTCTCTGCCACTGTGAGCTGAGGGTTGCCAAGAGGTAAATGGTCAGTTTGGTGTTGAGACAATGGAAGGAAGTGCATCCCCCTCTCGTTCCCTGGATGCAAAGCCTGACATTTCCTGCATGAACAGGTGACTGCCCACCTGTTCAGCTCCTATGTAGGTTCTGGGGACACAGAGACTAGCAGCTCCTGTCTAGAACACACATTCGGTCCACACTTCGGGCTTTCTCCAGGAAGGTGGAATTGGTCCTTATCCGTGAGTGTTACCCCCAAATCTTCTGACTCAGGTCAGAGAAGAGAGAAGCTCTATCAGCCTTGCAAGGCCTGGACTGCATCCTCTTAGTCCCAGAAGAGGGACAGGCAACCCTAGGTTAATCCAACTACCATCTTCCCCCAAATCTCCTGAGACCTTAATCCTGGGTTATTATTTCTAAGTTGATTTTCCAGAATGGTTTCACGTGGGTCTTTCATTTCCTTCATTCATCACATCTATGATCATAGCATATCACATCTGCACAATTATCTCTTTGAACGCAAGCACTCTGAAGAGAGTAGTGTTTTGGTTTTGTGCTGTCTTAGTGCAATGACCTGACTTATTTGTTTCAGTGACATTAAATGATGCCAGCAGTGCATCGTATTTCTAGGCTGGAAGCGACACACGTAGGAGAGAAGTCTGCAGTGCTGGGATTCTCCTTGTTGTCTCAGATGTGTGCATCACAGGAGGTCTTCAGGTGCCGTGTCCCTGAAGCACACCTTATTTGCATTCATGTTAAGTCCCTAGGAACACAAAAAATGTATTTAGTCACACGAGAGATGTCAACTTCTGTGAATAATTCATGAACTACTTAACACTCATCAAATTTGGCTTTTTAGGTAGGAACTATCTGTAGGGTCTCTTACTCTTTATGTCAGAATTTGAAATACAGTCATTTTGAATAAATGTGTTTTTCCCTAGACAAGAATTTCAACGTTGGAGGAAAGAAAAAAAAAACTTGGTGTATCTGGTGCCTGTTTTCTATGATGCATGTTCAGAATCCATCACTTCCTCTACTGGCCGAGGTGGCCTGAGCTCATTGCCTCCCCACATTGGTGTTTGCATTACCATTCCTCTTTTATTCTGTTCCAGGTGCTGGGGTCCCCCAGTTCCAACCAATTGCCCTGAATGGCCGAATTCAGGTCCTCAGCAACGGGTCTTTGCTGATCAAGCACGTCGTGGAAGAAGACAGCGGCTACTACCTCTGCAAGGTCAGCAACGATGTGGGCGCGGACGTCAGCAAGTCCATGTACCTCACGGTGAAAAGTAAGGAAGAAGAACACTTTGTTTTAACTAAAGAGGTCTCTGGGGGCTTCTATCTGCAGTGCTCTCCACACACACTGTTTCAAAACAAAACACAACAGGAACAAAATGTGGTTTGCTGCAGCTGGGGTTTGAGATTTTGCTGTCCTAAAAGCAGAGTGGAGAGGACGGGAGAAGTCCAGCTGGTTGTCACAGCATGCCTGTCCCCTCGTGTCTGGGGCAGGGAGCCACGTGCTTCTCTCTCTGGGATTCCCCTGACTTGAGGGAGATGGGCAAGGGCTCTGGGCCACCCAGCCCACCAGCGGCTTTCTGCCTTTCGCACCCACATTTCTCTCCTGTTGATTTTATTATGGAAAGGCCTAGAACACAGTCTCAGCTGTGTTCTTTTCAGATGTCTATTTTTTCATGCTTTCTATCATTTGCAAGCTGGCTTGTCCATAGATTTTCTTTTTAAGATCCTTATGAAATCAAGAAACTGGAAACTTCCTTATCAACACACACATACACACACACACAAACACACACACACACACACGCACGCACCCCTATGATGAGCTAAAACATGTAGTACTCTGCTCCGGGTCCATGTTGCTGACCCATTTTATAGGACGGGGCACCTTAGAGTGAAATTGTTTTTATACTTTGGTAACTAAACCACCAAAGAAAGGACGCGAAGTGGACCAACTTTTACTGAGCGCTGCTCACTAGCAAATGGGTGTGTCTAACTTATGGCAAAGGACTTACATCTTTCTCCATTTATATTCTTTTCTACTGGATAAATGGTGGTTTGTTTCTGACTACAGGCTTTGATCAGGCTTTGTCTTTATTTTAAATATGCTGTTGGTAGGTTGTCAAGGATCTCTGCCATGCTATTCATTAGGGAGATTGGATTTAAAAGTGAATTTCAGTGGTGTGTGAGAGAGAGAGAAAAAGATTTAAAGGCTAGCTACACGAAGACTTGTATCCATCCTGTTTTACTAAGAATTTATTCTGGTTAATCCATTCTTTCTAACAGAACAATGAAAATATCAAGCCACCTATTTGCTATACTTCTGTATCTTGGAAAATTATAGTTCTGAAATAAGGTTGCCTTGAAATATATTGGGCATGTATCCAGTACATAGTTTTAACTTCTAAATTTTATGCTCTGGAGGAACTGATTTGCAAGAATCTGAAGACAAATGATCACATTTCTTAAATCCAAGGTGGAAATGGTAATTTTTTTAAAATAATATATTGGTGAAATATAAAGGAAACCCAAGATCTGAAGACCAGTATTGACCAGTGTTGATCCATCTTTCCCCAGTGAAAGGGGTATATTTTGCAATTGCTTTTATGTATTTTAAATTTATAGAACACCTTTTTATCCCACTCGGGTGTATCTGGGCTCTACTAGATCCAGGACCGTGTGAAGGATGTAAGTACAGCAAACCATGGACCTTACCTTCGTGAGCGAAAGTGCTTACGTTTTGAGAAGGGAGAGAGCACGGCAGCCCGTCGAGCCTGCTGGTTGTGGTACAAGGTGCGGAGGGAGGTGCACGCAGATGTGTCTCTCAAAGGAGGACAGCACCGTCGTTCTGAGGGGATTAAGAGAGGGCTAACAATCTTCAGAGATGGGTAGAATTTAAAAATGCAGAAATTGAAGGTTTTCTCCTCACCTCCTCTCTCCATACCTTGGATGCTGGTAGTGGACGTAAGACTACAAAGTTATCCCCTGGCCCCGAGTGAGCTTTCTGTCTTGTGGGGCCGTCAGGCCTGGGTGTGGGTAACTCCTGTCCAGCTGAAACCACCGCGGGACAGAGAGCGGGACTCTGGGAACGCACAGATGAGGATGCGGTTTATACTCGCTTGTAGGATCCGTGACGACAGGATGAAGCGTGTGGCATCTGAGTTTTCCTTAGAAAAATAGATCTGGGTTTTTTTAAATATTAGATTCACTGAAGAATAACTTACATAGAGTAAGAGTCACTCTTCTAGGTGTACAATTCCATGAATTTTGATAAATACATATAAGTGTATAACTACCACCAAAATTAGCATATTGAACATTTTCCATCATCCCATAAAATTCCCTTGTGCCTCTGAGGGCATCTCTTCTCCCCATTCATGACGGCTACTGATACACCGCAGTTCTTTTAGTTTAGCCTTTCCAGGCTGTTATAGAAGTAGAATTGCTCATATGACTGTCTTTTCACTTAGCATAATAAATGTATGTTGTATTCAGTAGCTCCTTTTACTGGTGAATGATATTCTATTGTATGGATGTACAGCATCTGAGTTCAGTCCTAAGGAACGCAGTGGATTCCAAACGATAGGACTGTTGAAGGTACAGAGGTACTGGAGGGAGAGGGAGCAGAGAGAGCAGATGGAGGAACGCAGAAGACCCAAGGCAAGAGGGAACTGTGTGTGAATGTTGCAGCCGGCGCGTGGAGGGGGCTTCGAGAAAGAAACATTCACAGTGAGTGTTCATCACAGAGAAATGGTTCCTAGAGTTGGCCAGTCTTAGCTTCTCCCTCTTCAACCTCACAAACGACTAGTGGAGAGGAGCATTTATGTCACAGTTCATTTTACCAGTTCTTGATAACCCTCACGTGGCTTTATAAATTATTTCTGCTTCAGGCATCCAGTATTTTTAACCCTTTAAAATTGTAAAATTTAAATTCTGAGAAGTGAAAAATAATAATAATTTAATAAAGAGACATAGGAGCATGAAGAGAAAAGATGTCCAGTGAACATATCTGTCCCTCGGGCGGTACCCTTGAAGCAAAACAACACGGGGATGACTCCCCTTTGTTCCTTGTGTGTTTGCTTGACAGGATTATTATGTGCCTGAAAACTGATGCATTAGGCTATGCACATGGCAGTGGGAGATCTGCTGTTCTACTGAGAAAATGGGAAGCAGTGGGAGCTCCGATCTGACGCGGGGGAGGGCAGAGCTGGTTGCCTGCTGCCATGCACCCCTGTGGTGTAGCAGGAGTCTTCCCGATACCGCAGCAAGGAAGGTTCTGGGCTGTCCTCCCCTGATGTTACTCAGGCTTGTATCAGGCACAGGGAATCAAAGCTGAGATGTTTACAACTCTTATTTCTTCAAGTAATTTTTTTGTCCTATTCTTCTTTGCCTCTCATTCTAGAACACATGTTAGCTCACTTGATATTGTCCCAATATCAAGATTTCTGGTTCTTAGGTTATTTTTCTTCAATCATTTTTCTCTCTCATCAGGTTGCATGTTTTTAAATCTACTTTAGTCTTTCCTGGCTCTTCCTTCATCTCTCTCCAGCACGTTGTAAGCTCATGCACACCTGTGCTGAGGTGTTCATTTTAGTTATTTCAATCTTCAGCTCTGGGATTTCATTTTTTGTATTCTCTATTTCTTTAATGAATTTCCAATCTGTCTAATTATGATGCATATATATTAATTTGTGATGATGGACATATTTATGATAGTTGTTTGACTCCTTGTTTGTTATTTACACCTGAGTGTTGTTCTGGTCAGTTTCTGTTGACCACTGTTGTTTTAGTGTGGGGCACGTTTTCCCCGTTGTTTTGTGTGTCTGGTAATTTTTTAAAATCAGATCCTGGATGTCGTAGGTGACACACTGCAGAGACTCTAGATTCTGCATTCTCCAAAGGGTGGCCTTTGTGTTAGCAGAACCTCAGTTAGCTGGACTTGACCTCCAAAATCACCCCCCACCTTGCCTTGGGCAGCAGTTGAAGTCTCTGGGCCATTCTTCCAGCCTCTGGTGATGCTTTTCCCCTGAGCCCCTGTGATCTCCTGAATTGTTAGTCGTCATCCAAGATTTGGGCAGATTGTATATGCAAATACTGGGACTTACACTCACTGTGACTCCCTTCTTCCCAGGGTTTCCCCCTGACGTTCTGACAGCTCTGCCGGTCCTCACTCTGTCCTCTGTACGTGGAGCTGATAGGTGGTGGGAATGTGCAGCGGTCCAGCTGCTCTGGACAGCAGTTTAGCGCTTCCTCAAAAAGTTAAACATGCAGTTATCATATGACCCAACAATTCCACTCCTGGGTATATACCTGAGATAAATGAAAACCTGTGTCCACATGGATACCTGTATATGAATGTTTATAGCAGCACTATCCATAAGAGCTAAACAGTGAAAACAATTCAGGTGGCCATCAACTGGTAAACGGATAAACCAAATGTAGTATATCATGTAATAGAATGTCACTCAGTCATACAGGCAAGTGAAGCCACGATGCATCCTGCAACATGGATGTACCTTGAGAACATTCCGCTAAGTGAAACCGGGCACAAATGACCATATATCATAGGATCCCATTCATATGAAATGCCCAAAACAGGCAAATCCATTGAAACAGGAAAAAGATTAGTGGTTACCAGGGCTGGAGGGGTGGGCCCACAGAGAGTTACTGCTAAAGGGAACAGGGTTTCGTTTGGGGATATGGAATGTTCTGCAATTAGCAAGTGGTGGATGTTGCAGGATTCTGTGAATAGACTGAAAAACACTCAACTATACACTGTAAACATGAGTTTTATGGTATGTGAATTACACCTCAACAAAGCTGTTTTTTAAAAGAAATCCTAGAATATCCAGCAATTTCTAATGAATCTTCGCCACAGCTGTTCAGAGTTCAGGTTCTGGAATTTGATAATCTGTTTTCAGGTCCCAGCTCCATGGCTTCTTAGTTGTATAAACCTGGGGGAGTCCTCTAGCCTTCCCAAGCCCCGTGTTCCTCTCCTGTAAAACGGAAATAATTGTGCAGACTGTCTAAAGCTGTGAGGATTAAGTGACAGGATGCTCTGGCAGTGAGTGTCTAGAAAGAGGAAGGAGCAGGTCGTCACTAGCGGAAGTGGCTGCGCTCAGACCTACTCCCCCACGGATACTTCTGCATTGAGTTTGTTGTTCCTTTTTCAAAACGTTCCTGTGCCCTCGTCACGCGGCTCAACAGTTGTGTCTGTGCGACACAGTAAAGATTTGATAGGAACCTGCCTGTCCTCCCCTCACTGTTGCTTGAAATTTTCCTTGCTTTCCTCATGTGTCTATTCTTCCAGATAAACGTTTGTCTATTTCAAACAAACAATCATTGGGGGTGACTAAAATTTCATCGCATTTGTAGAATAACTTGGGGTGGGGGACCCGCATCTTTGCAGCACTGAGTCCTCACACCCAGGAACATGGAGCTTGTGCTTTCTCTGTTCTACCTGCGTGTCCCTTACTGGAGGTGTGCAGTTTTCTCCATCTGGGACATAGGCATATTTTATTATTTTTCCCCACAGAATTTTGAATTTTGTATGCTATTTTAAGTAGATATTTTGCCTTTCCCTTTTATGTGTACAGTTGATTCCCCAGTTCTTAATAATTTTATGTTATTATCAGACTCCAAATGTTGTTGGAATGTTTTTGCAGTTTTAACAGCTTCATGGTGGGATGATCTATGACCAGAAGTCTCAAAGATATGTGCATTTCAGTTTCAATAGCAGCTTACTCATCCTTTCATTCATTCAGCAAACATTTGCTACATTCCTCTATGTGCCAAGAAGTCAGTCACGCATCTGAGCTGGGATTCTCAAACCCCTGTGCTCCCATCTCATGGTGGGTCCATGCCCGCCAGCCACAGCCCACCAGCCTCACACAAGTAGTAGATGAAGTTGGGTTTTTCCTTGGCTTGTGGGAGCACACACACTATGGAGACCAGTGGGGTGTCTGCATATGAGGGTGTCAGAAAGGATGTGCTGGGTACCTGGGCCTGTGTTAAGGGATTTGGGGCGATGGTCAAGGAAGCAGCACTCGGCTCGGAATTGGATGCTGTTGGCAGTGGGGGTGATTCCACGACTGGATATCTTGTAAAGCTCATCCATGACTTGGGAGGGATGGAGCCAGGCCAAAGCTGTGGTTAGTAAAATGCAGTCGTCTCTCAGATGAGCGAGGACAGTGGATGTTTGGTCATTCTGTTGTGTATCTGGACGACAGTGCTCCTGCTGTGTCTGCGTTCACATGATGATGGAGTGGGCTTGTTTCATCTTGTTCCATCTCAGCCCCAAAGTAGCCTTGTTCGCTTATGCTGTTCTGTTAAACTGTTTACATTCAACAAGAGAGCACCAAGCCCGGCCAGGAATACTCAGCCAGCTCCTGGACCTCAGGGGCTGCCTTTCTCTCTTGTGTTTCTCTGAATCATTGCTGTCACATCGCTGATTTAACATAATTCCCTTGGAAAAGAATGCAGAAGACAATGGGTAGTTTTGTATAAACACAACAAAAGGAAAGAAAAGCAGCTACAGATAAATGTCATCTTCAGGGACTACTGGACCACTTTTTGGAGGGGAGAGTTAATTAGGTTTATTTTATCATTTTTTTTTAATGGAGGTACTGGGAATTGTGGTACTGGCCAGGCGTGCACTCTACCACTGAGCTATATCCTCGCTCCAGACCATTTTTATTGTGACCTCAGTGGGAATAAGCTTACAGCCCATCTGTCTTGTTATGGACCTTGCGAACAGGGGCATGGAAAACAGCTAACAGAAAGGTGAGGCTTAGAGATGTTCCTCTGATGACTTATACCATGTAGAGTCTGGGTATCTGAAATGCTGAAATGCTCACTGTTCTCTTGGGGACTCCCAGGTTTGACTTTCTGCAAGGCAGTCCGAACTACTCACGTTAGGACACATCCAAAGACAGCAGCCCCGGAGAAGGTGACTGAGGAACATCTGTAATGCAAAGGCGGGTCCTGGAGGGATGCCCTGGCCGCCAGGGAGTGACTGGCCATCTGCTCTTTGCAGTTCCAGACATAGTTGTGTCAGCAGGACAGAGTTGGGGTGGGAAGTGAGCCTTTGAATATATGTTTTCCCATTTATTCAGTTAAATCCCACACCCTTAGCCAGTTCATGCCAGCACCTCAAGGGGGAGGTTCTGGCACGTGCATCTGTCCACGTAGCTGCTGATCTTCAGGGGGTCACAGAGGAGCAGAGCCCATTTACACACAGACAAGTACAAGCCCCCTCACTCTGAGCGGAACAGGTACCTGATTTTTAGCTCATCCTGGGCACCAGAGTGTGGTTTTTATGGTCAGTGTTCTGTATCAAGCACTGAAGGACCACACAAGGTTTTATAAGCATGATGCAAGCAAGCATTGTTGAGAATGACTGACTCAATACTCTTATTTTCTCTAAGGAGACCCATAAGGTAAATATTGTTCAGGTGATTCTAATTTAGTCTTCTGCCTAAGGAGATGGCCCAAAGGCATCGCTTCCTGCTGGTGGGGCCTGATTCTCACCCCGGAGGTCCATCCAGAGAAGTCCCTGCCCTGCTCCCTGTACCTGGTTACTTAGCTCATGTCCTTGCTCAGAGTGGAGTCCTGATTGTTCATGAGAGGGGAGCTGGGAGCAGGAGAAAGCTTGATGTGTCTCTTTTGTGGTGCGATGGGTGCAGAGGACAGAGTTCTGGGAGGAGGGGCCAGGATGAAGCCCTTACAGCCCACGAGGATGTGCCCTTGGATGAGCCTTGTCCTCTGTCCTTTCTCCTAATGAGTGTATCTGTGTCAGCTTTGTCTTTAAAAAAATGAAATCACGTGAGATACTTCGGTTTGCATCTCCTTTTTTGTTTGACAATATCTCCTAATTGTCTTTCTAGGTAAATATGTGTAGCTTCATCTCATTTTTTTTTCATTTTTTTAAAACTTTTTATTAGTTTTTAGGGGTTTTTTTGCTTGTTTATACTTTTTTGTTTATTTTGGGGGGAAGGTAATTAGGCTGTTTGTTTGTTTATTCCATCTTATTATTTCTAACAAGTGCGTCACATTTCACCGCGTGGTTTGGCATCACTTTTAAATCCGTTCTTTTCTTAGACATTCAGCCTGGGAACCATTTCGTGTGTTCGTGTCCCTTGAGAATAACCTCCTCTGGGCCTTGTAAGTGGGTCCTCCCCACTGTTTGCAGCGGGAAGAAACGCAGCAGGGAATGAGCAAGAAAGCTGAGGCTAGACCATAGCAGACCCTGAGGGCACGTTTCAGAATGTGTATTTTTTGGTTTTCATCATTTCTCCACTTTTCAGCTACTTGCTCCTGGAGAACAGTTTTTTCTCCCCAGAGACACAGGTCGCACGCCCAGTCCTCTGTGGCTCAGCTCTAGATGTGATACGAATGGGCTGTTGCTAGAAAATCGAACCAGAATAAGTCAGATGTGCTTTGCAATTCTGAGTCTATAGCTATTAATTTTGAACGTGACAAAGGAGAGAAAAAGCACATTTTCTTCAAGGCTATTGATAATGCAGCAAAGGGAAGGCACAGCCCTCTGAGAAGAATGAGGAGGAAAGGGAGTTTGGTGACCGTGTGTTGTGCTAACAGGGGCATGGCATGGTGACTGCTGTCACGTCCTCACACTGTTACCTTGTCCTTGCGTTGAGAGCAGAGGAGAGTCAGGATAAGCCCAGGACCGCTGAAATAGTTGCCGTCTCCTGAGTCGTCTGCAGACGCACTCCTGAGACCGCCGACGAGCCTCCCTTTCTCACGCGCCCCCGTGGGATTATTTCTGCAGCTGTAACAAGTCGGGGCGTGACGATCGCCTCCCGCGTTGTTACTGTTACTGCGCAGGCGCCAAGTGGATCCCCTCCGCTCGGCGATCCTACCCCCCAGGCAGTGGTCTTGCGTGTGTGTCTGTGTGCCTGTAACAATTACCTTTGTTTTCTTCTCTCTCTTCCCTCCTTACCTTACAATAAAGACGCATTAACTTTACATCATTGTGTTTAAGTTGTAAGACATCAAGGGGAAGAGTGAAAGTCCCAGGTACTTCACCTCCTCTTCTGAGGAAGGGGTCGGAGCGGTTTAGGTCGTACACAGGACAGTTCTATCGTGTTAGGTGGAAGTATGGCCTGGCTGTTGTCTTTATTCAGCGATGAAGTGTGGCGTAAGGAAGTGTGTATCGGTGCTGCGTTGACACGCGGTGAGCTTGCAGTAGTTAATGTATTATGTCGACTTGGCTGGGCCACGGTGCTCAGGTGTGTGGTCAAACACCGGTTGAGATGATGCTGTGAAGGTGTTTTTTTGCATGAGATTAACATTTGAATCAATAGACTTCCAGAAAAGCAGATTTCCCTCCTTAATGTGGGTGGGCCTTGTCCAACCTGTTAGAAGTTCTTAGAGAAAACAGACTGAGTTGCCCAGAGGGAGAAGGACTTCTGCCTCCCAGCTGCCTTCTCACTGGAGCTGCCAAAGTAACTCTTCCCGGGGTCTCCGCCCTGCCAGCCTGCCCTGTGGATTTTGGACTTGCCAGTCCCCATAATCACATGAGCCTGTTCCTTAGCACAATCTGTTGGTACCTCCAGCCTCTCAGTTCTCTTTCTCCAGAGGGTCCTACAGTTACAGACTTCGGTGCTAGCGGCTGGCAGCTCAGGAGGGACCATGTGTCCACATGCACCTTGTAGCGGCGGCTTCCGCAAAGTCGTACATGTTAACATGCCATGGAAGTCCCACGTTGTTTACGCAGAGTTGGAACTGAAAATATTCTCTACAGGCACTCAGGGTCAGGCTTTTGATTTGGGAATACCCCCAATTTAAAGTTGGAAATATGCATTGGATACCCACTACATTTAGTTTCTCTAGCTGCCGTAACAAATAACCATCACTTAGTGACTTAAAAAAAGTAAAATGCTCCCATTGATGATCTCAGAGTTTGCAGGTTTAGAAATCTAGTGGGCTCAGCTGGCTTCTCTGCTTTCATCTCACAAAACCAGAATCAAAGTGTCACTGGGGCGGCGTTCCATTCTGAGGCTCTGGGGGAGAATCCACTTCCAGGCTGTTCAGGCTGTTGGCAGAATTTTGCTCCTTGTGGCTGTAGGACTGAGGTCCTTGTTTCTGGGCTGGCTGCCACCTGAGGGAGCGCCCTTCATCCCATGAAGCCTTTCTGTCCCTTGCGTGAGATCACTTGCATGTCAGGGGCAGCAAGCTCAGGTTGAGTCCTTCTCTCACTTCTGATCCTCTGACTCTGCTCCTGCCCCACCCCTCCTGCCTCTCCTGCTGCTGCACAGACTTATCTGGGGCCTCTGCTGTCCTCTTCCACCTGTAGGTCCAAGGGCCATGTGATGGCATTGAACCACCCAGATAATTCATAACAATCTCCCCTATTTTCAGGTCAGCATTAGCAACCTTAACTCCATCTGAGAATTACATTTCGTCACATAGGGTAACATATTCATATTCCAGAGATCTTGAGGATGCCACTATTCTGTCTCAACACCTGCTAGGAGCCCTTATAGTTCACCAGAGAAGAGTCATGGGCCAATGACAGATCTATTATAATACCACGGCAGACCATGACAGGGAGTTGTAGGGTGGCATCTGGCTTCAGGAATCACACGACAACAACGGAGCAGGAGCTGTCGGTGTCATTGCCCCCAACCCACAATACCCAGTGCACTGCCACCTACACGGTAGGTGCTCAGTGGTTGAATGAATGAGTGAGTAGAAATAAAAGTTGAGCAGAAGACTACAGATAATGAAATTATCCCTGCAGGGTGATTTGGCATCCTTTATTCACCTGTTCATTCCATAAGTACATGTTGAAGATACGCTCCAGACTACGTTCGACGCTGGGCCCTGGGGAGTCAGCAGTGAACAGACCAGGGACCTTTCCCTCATGGCGCCTCCAGTCTTGCACTGACATGTATCCAGATGAATAAACGACTAGTGCCGTGGAAGCAGTACAGCAGGTGCTCTGGTGGCATGTGGTGAAGGCCCCATGCGGGGTGAGTGAGCAGGAGACTCAGAGGTCGCTGACTTAGAGATGGAAAGCTGAAAACAAAGAGGGGTGTCGTAAGCTGGCTTCCAGGAGAGGGAGACTCGAAGGTGGGAATTTGTGTGCAGGAAGCTGACTGTGGGGCACTTGGGGTTGGTGCCGATGAGGGAGGCAGGAGGTACAGGCAGAGGGAGACGCTGGGGAGCAGGTGCAAGCGGGGCCCTTGCTGACTCTGCAGAGAGCTGTGGAGCTGACCTGGCCCTGCCGAGGCTGAAGGCTTGGATCTCACGCCCATCAGCCAGTCACCTTGGCTCTCTGTGTTAAGTTGCAGTGCGCCTCAAATCTCTTGGAGTTTGGTATAATGTATGCTTCTAGTGATTAGAAAACCTTGCAACTATAATAATCAAATACGTTTAGTACTGTCCACTGTATATTTTCTACAAAGAGAATTATTGAAAAATGTGGTCTTGATGGGGCCTGGTTGGGGAAGTGTAATGAATCAGTTCTTGTTTTCTCGCATGACTGCCTTCAACTGGGTTCTGTCGAATCTCCTGTGACAACTTCCCGGGCAGGTCCTAGAGCTTGCAGCTTGCTTCCTTGCATCATAGTGGCCGGTCTGACTTAAACTGTGACACTGCACCCTCCCCCTGGCTGAAGAGTCTGGTCTTTCATTCTGGTCACCTTCTTGTCCTGAGTTGGATCACAGGAGGAGACGGTGAGGGACAAAGGGGCCCTTATTTTCGCGACTTGTAATTTCTCTGATACTTACCTATCAAAGTTCTCTAAATGGCAAAAGGCCTACACTCCAACCCCGTTCTCTGACACCAGCTGGGTGTCCTCCAGTACAACTCAGGTCTGACACTAACTACCTATGCTTAGTGTCTGACCCCACAAAATTAAAGGGCTTGGTCCCACAGAACTGCCCTCACTTCAGATGCCAGCATGAAGTGGGGTCCCCAGGCTACTCACAGGTTTGCAAGGCCAGCTACAAATTAGGGGCTTCCTACCATTCCCTCGGGTTTGATATTTTGCTGGAAGGACTCACAGAACTCAGAAGAGTGCTCTGCTTAACAGTGAGTGTTCTATTTGAAAGGATCTGAATGAACAGCCGGGTGAACAGGTTTACAGCATAGATCTGGTCCTGGGCACGGGAGTTTCTGTCCCTGTAGGGCAGGGCAGGGCACTCACCCAGTACATCCATACGTTCAAAACCAGGAAGGTCTCCAAGGCTCTTTGCTCAGAGCTGTTATCTAAGCTTCATTACTGGATGTGACTGATGAGACCCTGCTGGAACTCAGTCTCCAGCCATGCTCCCTTCCCCAGAGGCTGGGAGTGGGAATGATCACTGTTTGCTAATCAGATGCTTCGTCTTCTTGGCATCACCAGCCCCTCCCTAGAAACTGCCAGAGGGTCCACCTAGAGTTACCTCATTAACACAAATCCTGCTAGGCAGAGAGGAGTTCATCGTGAATAACAGAAGACGTTCTCAGCATTCAGAGATTTCCAAGAATTTTGAAGCTCTGTGCCAAGACTCAAGGTCAAAGACCAGGTATATTCCTTATTAGAGCACATAGCCAGACATGGGCTCCATTCTGAAAACATGTGTGACTTATTTGGCAGGTGATTTTCAGGGGGATGAGAAAGAGATAAATAACTGCCCCCCCCACGATGCTCCCCACTCTCATGCAGAGATACTGGCCTTTGGACCTGCTCCTGGTAACCAACTGTCCTGGATAAGGCACCAGTCAAGCGCGGACAGTTTCTGCAGTGCTGGTGGAGTCCCATGCGCCCTTGTCCTACCTCTCCCTCCATCTGACATCTCTCTCCCTCTGACTTACTTTTCTCTGCTCAGGTAGGTGTACGGTGGATGAACATGTCACCTCCCACTGAAGCAGCAGTTGCGGAACATGACCTCTATTCTCCCAACCTCTGTGGGGATTCTCTTGTTGCCCCCTCACTTGTGTTTGAGGGGGACAGGTGACACAAGCCATGGCACTCTCTCATAACTCAGGACCACTTCCTCTTCATCTTCCATTTATCCCAATTTTGTTTTATGCTGCGGAAAAGGATGGGGACTGGGATGGTGGTTGGAAGTAGCAGAGCTTAGTGGGAATCTGGTCCCAAGATTCTAGAAAGTTTAAGGACATGACAGCGTGTGTCACAGAAACCACATCAGGGACAGTAGTAAAAGTCCTGCTTGGCATCCACTTGCATTTTCTTGGGCACCTAGTCAACCCTTTTTAGGAAAATGCTTTTTTCCTGATTATAATAATTATACGCGTTCCCAGGTCTTTTTAAATGGAATAATACGTTAAAAAGCAGAAGAATCTCCCCTGACCCCAGCATTCACAGATGGTGTTTTAAAGGACGCCTCGTAGAAGGAACTCTCTTTTCCTGCCCAAGATCTGAAAAATGTGAATGAGACAAAGGAGTCAAATAATAGCATTTCATTTGTCACTGACAGAAGTGACGTGGGACAGTGCTGCTTACATCTACGAGGAAGTGAACTTCCTGACTGGAGCCAAGACTCCAACAGTTGCTCCCAGGCCGCCCTAAGCATCCCTCGCATCCTGGCGGCCTCTGCCCACCCAAAGCACAGACCCACCACGCACGCTTCACAGCACCACGGGTACCCATGGCCTTGCAGCAGAGTACCCCGGACTTAGCTGTTTAGAACAACATACACTTATCAGCTCCTAGTGTCCAAGGGTCAGGAGTCCAGGGACGGCTTCCTGTGTCTCTTGAGGCCGCAGTCAGCTTATCAGCCGTGCCAAGGTGTCACCTGAAGGCTCCGCTGGGGAAGACTGTGCTTCCAAGTTCCCGTGGTTGGTGTCAGGACTGAGTTCCTTGCGGGCTGTTGGACTGAAGACCTCAGTTCCCACTTGGCTGCTGGCCAGAAGCCGCCCTCAGTTCCTTGCAGGGAGGGTGTCTCCACCGTGGCTGCTCGCTTCACCGAAACGTGTGAGTTGAGGAGGCAGCAGAGAGTCGCAAGATGGAAGTTAGGATCTCCGTCACCTGAGCACGGAAGTGACACTGTATCATGTTTGTCGTGCTGCCCCCACTCAAGAGGAAGGGATTCCTTGAGGTCGTGGGTACCAGAGGCAGGATCACTGGGGGCTGTTCTAAAGTCTGCCCACCAGAAGGTGCGTGTTTCTGCCAGCCCCCCACAAGAAGCAGAGGAAAAGGCAGTGCAATGTACTCCTGTTCCTCCCTCCGAACCCACTCCTTCTCCCCAGCCGGGGTGGCAGTAGGGGAGGCGAGGAGCGTTACGCCGGAGAGCTGACCCCGTGGAAGGAAGAGCGCGGCAGGGGTGCTGGGAAGCATCCCTTCCCTCCAGCACACCACAAGCAGACGTCTGCTTTCTCTCTGCTTGCACGTGCTTATACATTTTTCTAATCCTACAAATACCGGAACTTACTCTTGGATCACCCACCCTTGTTCTGATCTATGTGCTGTCGACAGTTTTCTGTCATTCAGTGTGATGCTGCCATGGGCTTTTTAGTGGTCTGCCCTCTCCATCACTTGGCTAGTCCTGTGTGGGTTTAGCCCTGTCCTTGGTGGCCAGTTTTGCCTTTTTTTTTTTTTTTTGCTGTATCAGCAGCACAGCTTCTACACCACATTTCATCTATGCACAAAGACATTTCAGGCTGCGTGCTCCAGACAAAGGAGGTGGGAGCCCAGAAATCTGCAGAGAGGCCTCCACTGCACATCTTGTGATATCACAGGGTGGAGATGAGGTGCTTGGTAGTCCAGCTGTCCCTGACACTGACCCGATTAGCTGGGAAGGATGCCAGGAAGGAGAGGGTCTGGGAGACGCCGGAGGCAGGTAAAGTTTGCTCACAACCCAGCCTGTCACTCATTTATCATTCAAGTCTCGAATGTGCCAATGAAGGCCATCATTGAAGCACTGCTTAATTACTTCCAGCAACCTCCGTGGACACCGGCTGTCAGTAATCCTTCAAATGTTCTCATTAGCGGCGAGGCTGGGAACGTCATCATGACCCAGCGCGGCTCAGCAGCCGGCCCCACCACCAGGGCACCTCAGCGCTGTCTTAATGTGCGAGTTGCCCTTTCACTGATGAGCAGCAGAGATGAAAGGAGGCCACAGCGAGGCCATCTGGGGATTCAGAAATTCTGGGCTGATTCTTCCTGAGGAAGTAGGACAGGCCCACATGTTGCACTGCATTAGCAGGCCATTCATCACAACGTCCACTGTGAGTGTGGGATGTTAAAACAATTAAAACAAACCACAGAAGATGCATCAGGATAATTTAAAGTGTTACATCTCCAGCTCTCGAAGCTATGCCATTTACCTCCTCTCCTCTCTTGATACCTTCCCTTCCTGCCCCCACACATCCTTCAGCACAAGGGTCCTCATCTCCCTGTTCCCATGTTTCTCATCCACGCACCTGACTTTTCCTTAAAATAAAACTGTTCAGCCCTGTAGGAATGTTTCAGAGATCTCAGACCCAGAGAGAATGGTGGGCTTCCCAGAGGCTGCATGGATGAAGCTCAGAACAGAGTCCAAGAATTTCCAGCCTTTCCTGGGTCGCTCTGCCTGCCTGAGCCTGGTATTGCAGGGCCCTGCCAGGACATGTGCAGTCCGATTTAAATGCAAAGATCGTGAAGTCAAGGTCACGGTGAGTGGAATCTGCAAAAACAGCAGGAGGTGGCAGCCGAAGTAAATTCTGCAAAAACATCTGGGCTTAAAAATCAACAAGGAAATGAGACGAATGAACTAAATTACAAAACAGAAATAGACTCACAGACATAGAACACCAATTTATGGTCACCAGCGGGGAAAGGGGGTGGTGAGGATAAATTAGGAGTTTGGGATTAGCAGGTGCAAACTACGATATGCAAAAGAGATAAACAATAGGGTCCTTCTGTATAGCACTGGGAACTATATTAAATGCTTTGTAATAGCCTATAATGAAAAAGATTATGTATATATATATGTATTTTTAATTGAAGTATAGTCAGTTACAATGTGTCAGTTTCTATATGTATGTGTATGACTGAATCACTATGCTGTGCACCAGAAACTAATACAGCATTGTAAATCAACTGTACTTTAATTAAAAAAAATAAATCAACAAGGAGACCACAGTGTTTACTCACAACAGCTCTGCCAGGCCTGAGACCTGTGTCCACGTGGGGGCCTCGCTCCCCTGAGGGACAGTGCTGAGTGGCCTGGCTCGGGTCCACGTGGAGGCCTCATGCCCCTGAGGGACAACAGTGCTGAGTGGCCTGGCTCGGAGGCCCAGCCCTTGATGCAGGTTCTGGCAGTATTAGAATCTCGTGCTCCGGAGCCAGCGCCCCCTCTGGGTTCTCTCACCACCAATGGGCAGCATGCCCCTTCCAGGCCAGGGGATCCCCCTTCCTCTCCATCAGGCAGTGGTCGCACAAGATCTCTCTCCTTCCCTGTGAAGTTGTGACCTCAAGTCTGGGCATCCCAGGCTACAAAGAGAGTTTTTGCCTCACTCCTGCCCCTGGAAACCCAGCCCACTCCACACTTCAGAGGAATAGCTGCCGTCCCAGACAACCTCCGGGAACCTCCTGGGACGTTGGCTCCACGTGTGTCCTTGTTGGCAACACAGCAGATCCTCCATTCCAGAAGTCTGGACTCCCCAGCAGGAAGGGACCTCACCCAGTCCCCTGGTCCTGCTTGAGGCTTCAGCTCTCTCCAACAACCGGGGAAGAATCTCATCTAGCCTTGATTTGAATGCATCCATTGGCAGAGAACTCACTACATTTACAGGCATCTTATTCTAACTGAAATATCATGACTGTTATTTTGGACAATACTATTGAATTCCTACACTATTCTAGGAAACATGCTAGATATTTTCAATATGTTTACATACTGATTTCCAACAGCACCGCAGTCATCTGTTTCCCTTGGTTCAGATGATAAACTGATGTTCTTGAAGGTTAAGATGGACTCAAGGTCACATATAGGGTGATCAGCTGTCCTGGTTTGCCTGACATTCTCGGTTTTAGCATTAAAAATTCAGTGTCCCAACACAGCAGGAAGTGAAGGAGCTGAGGTTCAACCCTTTGTTCTTCCAGACCGCTCACCAAGGCTTCTGCCTGTTTTTCCAGTTCTGCTCTTCAGAGTCTTAATCAGTGCTCTGCTTTTCTTCCACGTTAGTTCCACCGCCACCAAGTCCTTAGCGGGGCACACCCACCCCCCCAGGTCCTGTTCGGCTGGGGTCTCTGCTTTGGTTGGCCCTGCTCCTTGTTGGGAGTGGGGAAAGTGGGTAGGGGACCCCTGTTCACTCAGACCCCCTGGAGATGCCTTCTGATGACCCTGTAAGGAGCAGGAACCTGGATCTTGTCCGAACTCAAAGATTGTTCCTTCTCCACTGCCCCCATCCCCCATCCTGGCTAGCTCATCATGAAAGCTGCAAGCATCATTGAATGATGAGGGATGTGGAGCCCACAGCAGTCCAGAGATTCATTTACCTGCTCGGACAGGCCCAGGTACTATATTTTCCTCACTTCTGGACTCCTGGGATCAAGGGAAAGGAGGAATTATGAGCTCCAGTGGCTCAGGCCACCCTGCCTGCCAGCACCCACCTGGAAGGAGAGACACAGAGGGGCAGGCTGTGCTCCAGGACTGTTGCCGGGCAACTGCCCTTCATCCCCAGGCCTCCCTGCAGGAGGGGTGGAGGCGGGGAGTTGGGGTCTGCAGAGGTTGTGCTGTGCTGATGCCTGGCAAGCTGTGATGCTCTGGCCGCTCTCCCAGCCCCCTCTTCTCTCAGGCATCCCCGAGGAGCTCAAGGAATTCCGGCAAACAGGAGAAGGTTCTCAGATGGGAGGCTCGCTCTTTTAGGATGACAGGCCCCTTTTTGTCCTCATGAGGTCCTCCTGTTAGAGGGGTGAGCCAGCTCCCAGAGCTGTTTGCTGCCTTTCCCAACCATTAGCACAGCTTTGATTTAAGGACATGCCCTTTAATCACCCATCATGTGTCATTACCCCGACTGGTGGCAGCAGCCCCAAGACACACGTGCCAGTAAATCGGCTGAAAGTCGCTGGAGCGATCCTTTGCTAATTCTCCCTCCCAGCTATTCTGAGGCAGCTGGGGGCCTCGGGCAACGGGGCGCCCTTTGCTGCGGGGTGGAAGGGAGTGAGCTCGAGGAAGCTGGTGGAAAGCAGGCTCGCCCTCTTTGTCCCTCTAGGGGTCCTTCCCATCACCTCCTGGAGCCTTGTTGGACTCTCGGTGAGGTCTGGCCCTTGGCAGTCAGTGGGCTGAGTGCTGTCTTGTTAAATAATTGTCCGGGCAGAATTTCAAACATTTCTGCATGCAAATCACGACAGCCCTGACTGGTCTTGCTTTTTAAAACCCTGTTTTTGTCCACCCCTCCACTGGCTGCTGGAGAAAAGTGAGGCCTGCTCCAGAATGCACATCTGATCACCTCTGTGTTTTTTTGGCCTGCCTCGCCCACCCTGGGTGCCCCCTGCCACCCGAGCAGGGCTCCTACCTCCACAGCTACTCCTTCATCGTTTATAGAGATTTTGTTCCTTCAGAGTTTATCTCTGACACCCCTTAGGACTGCATCATGAAAAACAAAACGCAGAACAGGCACAGAGTCTTAAGAAAGTGATTAAATGGGAGATGGCTGACGGCAGCAAAACTATGAATTTTAATAACTGTTCTGCTGGAACCTGTAGGATAAAAGAGGTAGGTTGTCAGGCCATGATGAAAGAACGGTCAGTGTCTATAGGGCAGCACACCAGCTGAGAAATCGTCTCCCCCAGGTGTTGGCTAAATGTGAAAATAAGAATTCATGAGGACACAGAGGGCCGTTGATTTCTGCTTTCCCTCGGCCCGGCATTCTGAGGTTGACAGGGCTGAAATGAGCATCACGGATGGGAAATGCCAGGTAGACCCCCGAGAGATCCCTCCCTCTGCTCCTTGTGGGGGTCACTGCCACCGTGGGCCTCTGTCTGACACGGGGGAACTAATGGGGTGATAAGGAGTGGCTGCTGGACAAAGAGTTCCTCTCTGTCTTTGCCTCATCTCTTTCTCCTCCAGAGTTGATGGTCTGATTCAGCTGCCATCGCCCTGTGCTCTCCATGGTCATGGAATACAGCGCAGGAACAAAGTTTGCAAAAGCAAAACATGTTCTAGAATCTTGAAAGGCTACCATGTTACAAGCAGGACTGGCATGTGCTCCAACCAACGCTCTGCTGTCGTTGTCTGAAAATTCTTAATAGTTTTGAGCAAGGGGCTCCACATTTTCATTTTGTGCTGAGCCCTGCAAGTATCTCCTGTTTACAGGTAGTATCTGTGAAACTAGCTTTGGTAAAACTCCTCGTTTCTTTCCTTCTCCACTACCTGTCACTAGTTAAAAAAGAAAAATAAGTACATGAAAGAGTAGATTCTGTGCCTTTTTAAAAATTGAAGTATAGTTGATTTACAGTGTTTAGCATGTTCAGCAAAGTTACTCAGTTATACATACGTTATATATGTACATATGCATTCTTTTTCAGGTTCTTTTTCATTATAGGCTATTACAAGATACTGAATATAGTTCCCTGTGCTGTGCAGCAGGTCCTTGCTGTCCATTTGTTTTATGTATAGTAGTGTGTATCTGTTAATCCCAAAGATTCTGTGCCTCTGGGTCCCAGGTTTCTTATAAAAGTAAAACAAGCCAACCAGCCCGGTGCTCAACCCCCCATAATCTCCTCCCCTAAAGACTTCATTTTTTTATCCAAAAAAAAAAAAACCACAGGAAAAAATAATAAATAAATATAATAGAATATTATGAATATATGTTGCCTTCTGAGTTGCTGAATATGAAGCAGTCTTGAAGTGATGAAAATCTTCTTCACAACACTTTTAAGAAAGGAGTAAGAGATGTCCTCTTGTTTATTGAAGTGTAGTTGATTTACAGTGTTAGTTTCAAGTACACAGCAAAGTGATTCAGTTATACATATACATGTATTTTTATATTTTTCAGATTCTTTTCCATTACAGGTTATTACAAGAAATTGAGTATAGTTTCCTGTGCTATACAGCAGGTCCTTGTTGTGTATCTATTTGATATATAGTAATGTGTATCTGTTAATCCCGAACTCCTAATTTATCCCCCTCACTTCCCCCTTTGGTAAACGTAACTTATATTCTGTTTCTATGAGTCTGTTTTTGGTTTGTGAGTAGAATTGCATCATTTTTTTCAGATTCCATATATAAGTGATAACATACGATAATTTGTTTTTGTCTGACTTACCTTGCTTAATATGATAATCTCTAGGTCCACCCATGTTGCTGCAAATGGCATTATTTCATTCTTTTTTGTGGCTGAGTAATATTCCATTGTATAAATATACCACATAAGAGAGGTTCTCTTTAAGAAAGGATGTGTGAGAGAAATCTATCCACTGGACCCTTTCCCAGCGTAGTGGGGGATCATTGGTTCTGTTCAATTTTCAGACCCAGTGATCTTTGTTTTCCCCTTATGGAAACTGACTTTGAAAACTAAGGCAAATGATGCTAATTCTCAGCCAGAAAGAGACATTTGTCATCTAGTGCTGCCAAGCTGTCTCATCTCTGCCGCCACATTCTAACAGGGCGGCAGCTCCAGGCAAGAGGTCCCCGCACAGAGCTGCTTCCTCATGCACAGGCTGCCCTGGTCATCTGCATTAGGGGTCCCCCAGCCTCACTCCTGGGTGCTCCCTGGGCTGTGCTGTCAGCAAAGTGCTGTCTGCTCTCCTGTGGTTAACTGTCCGAGTGACTTCACTCACGGTCACGTAAATCTAATTCTAAGCTGTTAACGGACGTCTTTTCACATACACCCTGCTCTCACTGTTGTAACTGATTATAGATTAATAGGAAGTGCTGATTATGGACAGCCACATATGTATCTCTGTGATTTCAAACAAGATTCTAAAATCAGCAGAGCTCGCCTCTAGACATCTTTAAGAGTTTTCAGGAAGCAACTGATTTCATGTAAATTTCATTAAAAATGGAATGATGTTGATAGGAGCCCAAACGAAATGATGGCTTTCCTCAGCTCACTTAAGCTTATCACTTATTCTGCAGAACGAATATTGCAATGAAATGCATTCTAATGGCTGGGTCCATCTGAAGAGAGTCTTGAATACAAACAGAATTTTTTTTTTAAAAAAGGAGGAAAAATGGGTCAGCTTTATCCTTTTTGTAAAGCAAACAGACAAATGGTAGTAATTTATTCTTGATTTGGTCTTTTTGCTTAGCCAGCCACATTTTATTCATCTAATATTCAGTAAACTACTATTGTTCAAATAAGAGATGAGATGGACCCCATCTCATTTCTTTTAAAAGAGCTTTGAGATCTTTACTCAGGAATAAAGGAAACAATATTAAACTAACATCGTGTTGTACAGAGACTGTCCTGAGGGTTCACACCAGCTTAAGTGAAATGAGTGTAGATCTCTATTCTGTTTGTATTGCTTGAGCTTTTACGTGGCTCTGCAGGTGTGAGCCAGCTCTGGACCCATGTAAAGCCGGGCAGTTACCCTTTCCTTTGCTGAAGTGGACGCCTTACTTACCCCCAGTGTGGGATGACTCCTTCAGGAATCCCATCTGGCAGAAGGCTGAAAGTGCCAAACGAAGTCAGCATCTCCTGGCGGGAAAGACCTTACAGCCACTCGGTCAAGCCCCAGATTGTATAAATGAACTGGCCGGTGAAGGGCTCCCCGCAGGTGCTTCCCACAGCAGGAGAGGCAGCCCCAGCAGAGTCAGGTCTCTGGACCCCAAAGCCAGCTCTCTGCTCCCAACACAACATCCCCTGGACTCAAGTTCATAGCATCTTTACACCGATCTAAGGGCATCAGTCACTGTGGGTTGCCCAGAACTCATGCCCCACCATGCATTCATTCAGCAGCAGTGTGCCCCAGGTCTGTACCAGATGCTGGGCCACTGCACAGCAAGACTGGGGGAGCCCCTCACCAATGAGGCTGACACTGCTGCCTGTTAGTGGCCAGAAGCATGAACGGTTAATGGGGTGTGGGGTCCCCTGAGTTGCCTCCATCAGATCAGAATATCTGTATTCCCTGGGTGTTGCTTTGAACTTCAGGAACTCTGCATTCTAAGGCCCTGAAACAGCTCTCAGCAAAAGTCATGGCAACTTTGGTGTCTGGGACAGTGAATTGCACTTGGCCTGAGCCTTCTCACTCTTGAAAATTATGGTGGAGAAAAAACAGTGCCAAAAAGAGGGTCTGGGGCTGAGTTTCTTGGCAGAGTGTTGTGGGTGTGGGAGGGGGCGGCACTGCGCGTCAGGGCTTCAAAGGTTCTAAGGATGAACACTGAGACTCAAGAGAAGATGGCGCATCCAGGGAAAAATGTTTAAATTCCTCGTGGAAACAAACTAGATGTCTTTCTGTGTGAGAAGGATGGGAAGCCAAAGAAGCAGCCTAAACTCTGCAGAGGGACGTGTCTTCTCATCCCCGTGGTGATACACATTCTTGCGCCTGTAAAGAAATGCAGCAGTAGTTGGCTTGAAAGCATTTCCTGGTGAGGATGGCATCCTGATATTCAACAGAAAGTGTTGGCATGAGGGGCATTTTCAAGCTTTGTTTCCAAGTTCACTGTGTCTTCCTTCTGGCACTGTGTTGATTGCCTGAGCGATTTAACTTACTAGTTTCATTGGGAAATGAATGGGATTGATTTGCCTTGAGGATATTGTTGGGAAAGAGGGACAAAGGTCTTAAAGTGCATTTAAAGTGGCATCTTTGTTTTGATCTCAAGAAAGTTCATCACTAGTCATTAAAGATATATATATAAGTGTCAAGACTACAAACAGTAATAGGTTCTCGTCACTGTGTAGCATCCCTGTGCGTCACACAGTCAGGGAAGTTCCTAGGAAAGGTGCTCCCTCCGCAGGAATGCCAAGGGCTGTAGATGTCACCTCCTCCCGCCATTCACGCCCTGGTGGGATCGCCACAGCCCGTGCTCCTTGGCTCGGGACTGTTGTTGTGCACTGACATGGATTTGTCCTCAAATCAGCCCCACATCGAAGCCAGAGGACCTCCAGAGAGGGCTGGGCACGACCAGAATCAGAACAGAGGCACTAGAAACAGAAACGTAGCGTTTAGTCGCACTGGTCAGCCTGGCTGCTCTGCATTGCCTGCCGCTGTGGATGTGTTGCCATCTGACCCTAATGCTTGACGTTTGGGGGTCAGGATTCCTCTGTTCCGGAAGGAACATAGACAGCACCTTCTTTGTGTTCATTTGTCCTCTTTCCTTAGCTGTCAGTCTCCTTCATATGGACACTCTCTTTCTCTAGGTTCCTTGATAGGTTTATAGTCAGGTCACAGCCAACTCTTGGTTCTCTGGGCCAATCTGTGGCTTTAGAGCAAAAATTTGGAAATTTGGAGGTCATAGACCCCTTTGAGCATGAGAGGGTAACTACAGCTTCTTGCTTTGACCCAAAATCAAACCTTGGAGTTCCATTTGTAATTCCCTAAGGATCGGTGGAACCCTGGCTAAGAATTCCTACTATAAGTACATATTTCTGCTCTAGGCCAGCATGGGCTACGTCACAAGTGCCTTATCTCCCTGATTCCTGGGGCCCCTGATTGTTATCACTGTGTACTCCCTCGATCAGTACACAAATCTGAAGAAGTCTAAAGATTAGTTCCCCTTTAGATTGATAGATATATAAATTAAGACACATTACGTTACACAAATTTAATGAATTTGTGTAAGGTTCACTTTTGAGTGCGAAAGATAGGAAGAAGAAAGGAAATTTAAACTCTGTTTTGAGGGTACAGTGCAGGAGCTGAGGTAAAACTTAAGGGAAAACCATTCTGGCAAGATGAGAGTTAATAAGGCCTCCCACAGGTTCAAGTACAGACATGCTGTCATACCTGTCAGAGGGTGGTGCGTGGTCACCGCATGTCTGCCCGTGGCTGGCCTGTCATGAGCTTTGGGCATGTGCCATGGAGTAGAATCAGTTATCTCCATTCTTACTCACCCTAATTTGTCTCTGCCTGGGCAAGTGAGGCTAAATGGATCAATTCCTTGAAAGACTCAATCTGACAAAACTCACAACAGAAGAAATAGATTATATGAGTAGACCTACATCTATTAAATAAATTGAATCAATAATTACTAACCTTCCAAAAAGAAAGCACCAGGCCCAGAGTGGTTCACCAGTGCACGCGATCAAACATTTAATGAAGAAATTATACCAATTCTCCATGTCTCTTTCAGAGAATAAAAGCAGAGAGAATACTTCCTAACTCACTCTATGGTACCAGCATTGTCCTAATACTAAAACCAGAAGAAGACATTACAAGAAAATAAAACTAGTAATCAATATCTCCCATGAACATTGATGCAAAGTCATCTACAAAATGTTAGCAAATTGAATCCAAAAACTATAAAAAGAATTGTACACCATGATCAAGTGGTATTTATTCCTGGTTCAACATTTGAAAATCAATTAATGTAACCTATCACATCAATAGGCTAAAAAGGAAAAGTCACATCATATCAATAGATCTGGAAAAAATATTTGACAAAAATCCAACACCCAACTGTGACAAAACTCTCAGTGAATCAGTAAACTAAAAATAGAAGGAACTTTCTCAACTTGATAAAGATTATCTATAAAACAAAGTTTTAGCTAACATCATACTTAATGGTGAGAAACTCAAAGCTTTCCCACTAAGACCAGGTACAAGATAAGTGTGTCCCCTCTAGCCACTCTTGTATTGGATGTTTTAAATTATGCAATAAAGTAAGAAATGGAAATAAAAGGTATCTAGATGAAGAAAAAAGACAAAGTTGCCTTTGTTTGCAGATGACATGTTTGTGAAAATCTGGATGAATGGACAAAAAGACTCCTGGAACTAATGTTATTAAAGCAGGGTTTCAGGATATAAGGTTAATATACAAAAGTCATTTGCTTTCCTGTATACATAACATTAACATTTAGGAATTTAAAATTAAAAACACAGTATCATTTACATTAGAATCCAAAGAACAGAAATATTTAGGTATAAATTTCACAAAATAAGTACAAGATCTATATGAGGAAAACTACAAAACTGGGATGCACAAAATCAAAGAATTAAATAAATGGAGATATATTCCATGTTCATGGATAGGAAGACCCAATTTTGTTAATGTAAGTTCTTCCCAGGTTGCTCTATAGATTCATTGCAATCCAAATCAAAGTCCCAGCAAGTTATTTTATGGTTATTGACAAGTGGATTATAAAGTTTATATGGAGAGGCAAAGACCCAGAATAACTGATACAATATTGAAGAAGAAGAATGAAGTTGGAGGACTGATGCTGCCTGACTTCAAGACTTTCTATAAAGCCGCAGTCACCAAAGCAGTGTGGTGCTGGTGAAAGAAAAGACAAATAGATCAATGGAGCAGAATAGAGAGCCTCGAAATAGGCCCACGTGAATATAGTCAACTGACCTTTGACAAAGGAGCAAAGGCAGTACAATGGGACAAAGATGGTCTTCTCAACAAATGGCACTGGAACAACTGGGCATTAACCTGCGAAAAACAGGAATCTAGACACAGAACTTACAGTCATCATAAAAATTAACTCAAAATGAACCATAGACCTTAGTGTAAAATACAAAACTATTAAACTCCTAAGAGATAACATAAGAGAAAATCTACATGACCTTGGGTATTATGATGCCATCTTAGATATAACATCAAAGATATGAACCATGAAAATAGTTAATTGATAAGTTGGATTTTATTAAAATTAAAAAACTTCTGCTCTGTGATGGATGATATCAAAAGAATTAGAAGACAAGCCACAGACTGGCAGAAAATATTTGCAAAAATCACATCTGATAAAGAGTTGTTATCCAAAATATATAAAGAATTTTTAAAAAGTCAACAATAAGAAAACAAACAACCCAGTTTAAAAATGGATCCAATATCTTAACAGGTACTTCACCAAAAAAATATACATATGGTGAGAAGCCTATGAAAAGATTGTCTACATCTTATGTCATCAGGGGAATTCAAATTAAAACCATGATGTGATACCACTACACACCTATTATTATGGGCAAAATACAGAACACTGCCAATACCTAAGGCTGACAAGGATATGGAGAAACAGAAACTCTCATGCATTGTATGAGATGTTTATACAAAACTAAACATACCCTTAACCACACTATCCAGCAGTTGCAGCTCCTTGGTATTTACCAAAGGAGTTGAAAACTATGCCCATGCCAAAACCTGCACATGGATGTTTACAGCCATTTTATTCATAATTGCCAAAACTTGGAAGCAATGAAGATGTCCTTCAGTAGGTGAATAGATAAACTGTGGTGTATTCAGACAGTGGAATATTATTCAGTGCTAAAAAGAAATGAGCTGTCAAAACATAAAGACACAGAGGAACCTTAAATGCATATTTCTAAGTGAAAGAAGCCAATCTGAAAAGGCTAAATACTGTGTGATTCCAACTATATAGCATTCTAGAAAAGCCAAAACAGTAAAATGTAAAAAGCTCAGTGGTTGCCAGGGGTGGGCAGGGGAGAGAGATGAAAGGGCAGAACACAGGATGTTTAAGGTCGTGAAAATACTCTGAATGGTACTGTAATGTTGGATACATGTCAGTATACGTTTGTGCAAACTCATAAATGTCCAATACCAAGAGTGAACTCTTACGTGAATTAAGGACTTTGAGTGAAAATGGTGTATCAGTGTAGGTTCATTCTACATTTACCAATGTAGGTACATTTGGTAAAAATGTGCCATTCCGATGAGCGATATTGGTAGTAAGAGAGACTCTGCAGGTGGAAGCAGGAGGTATATAGGGAGTCTCTACCTTCCTCTCAATTATAATGTAAACCTGAAATTCTATAAAAAGTCTCCAAAAAAAAAGGAAGTCACATGGGAATATTGCATTAGTAAATAAATATCCTCGTTTCTTCTCACTGCATAGCCCCCATACCACATGGCCTTGAGGGTCAGGAAAGTAAAGATAAGCAGTCATCTAGGGTCACATGATGACAATGTTTATTTGGGCATATGGATATTCATTTATTATTCTCTATTTCTTTTTAGAAAAATGAAATATTTTCTAATAAATTATGAGAATGTATGTAACAGCATTCAATATAAAAATATGACAAATTGAGTGTGTGTTCATGCTGTTACAAGGAAATGTGATCCCCCATATTCCCACCATAGTAATGCCCAGGGAGCCATGGCTGATGTGTAGGGAAGCTGTTGATTCATCCGTGGGCATCTGGTATACCTGAGCACTCTGCCAACGTCATTGACTGTCTGAGCAGCAGGAGGCTTAGCTTGACCTGCTACATCAACTGCTGCAATTCAAGTGCACTGAGGTCTGACAGAGCAAGTCTGTCAGATGAAGTGGATCCTTTATTACCAGAGAGACAGAGGCAGTCTTCTCGTCTTGGTAAAGAGTTCAGAAGAGCTTTGGTACCTGGAAGATTCCAAAGAACAATGTCTCTTCTTTATACCTCAGAGAATCTGCCACATCAGAAGCAAAAAGCCTTTGAGGAGAAAACAGTGCTTCTCAGAAATGATGGGCAAAGGCATGTCAGGGAAATGAATGCACAAAAAGGCAGGCAATGCAATCTTGATTCAAACAAAACAGAATCCCAGGAAGAAAGCATTTATCTAGACAAATAGGATGTCCTATATTGACCAAATGGAGAGCTGATAATCCACAGAGTGTGGTAGGAGGGCTTTATACTGACTGTGGTATCCAAACATAAGAAACCCTGCTAGAATACAACAGGAAGTCAAAGAAACAGAATGCAGAGGGGTTTCAGCACATGCCTCTCCACCTCTGACAGATCAAACTGAACAAAAATAATGAAGGGGCAGGAAGTATATGGTAAATTTCTATACTCCTCCCTCAATTTTGCTATGAAACTTAAACTTCTCTTAAAAAATAAAGGAAGGAAAGAGAGAGAGAGAGAGAAGAAATAGAGAAAGAGAAACAAAGAAACAAAAAGAGAGGGAGGGAAGATGAGGAGGTAGGGAGATAGGCAAGCAGGCAGGCAAAGAGGTCCTAAACAGTGTAATTAGTGAAGTTAATAGCAGAATATCAAAGATTAAGGAAAAACTCCATTTCAAACAAGAAAAAATAAAATAAAATGCATTATATGGGATATGTTCTTTGACTACAATGTATGAAAAAATTGGATATTTGATTCCTGCTTAGAATCCTTAAATAGATTGTCATGTCCTTCATGTTAAATCTAGACACCTTGGCCTGGCCCAGAAGGTCCTTCATGGTCTTCCCCAAGCCCCAGTCTTGACCTTTTCCAACATTTTCTCTGCAGTCCAGTTGTATGGAGCAACCTTCAGTTGCTCACATGATCCACACTGTACACCTCCGTGCCTTTGAATGTGCTGCCTTCTCTGCCTCAAACACCCTTCCTTGGAGAAGTTCCAGAATTTTAGTCTGACTTGACTATATACATGTATCAGCTACTACGTGCCAACAATTGGGTCTACACAATTGACACATGATCTTTGACCTCATGGAGTTCACCATCTGGAGGGGAGAGGTAGAGATGGAGCGAGGCATGGATAAAAATGTCCACTTGACAGAGTCTGAACTGAGAGGTGTGGCAGGAGTTGCAGGGAAATGCAGTTGGTCCACAGATGTTAAGGAGCGTAGGGCTACAAAGCACATGTAACTGACTTTGGGAGTGCTCAGCCCCCTGCCTGATTTATGAACAGACAGTTCTGCACATTGAACATGTGATGTCTTGCTACACATTTATAAGAGCAGCAGGATTTTTTTTTACCTTTTAAGGGTAAAATGTTATTTTTGAGAAACTTCATATTGCACATTTTCAAAGAGAGTCAGGAAAGAAAACAAAATGTTATCCTCCCCTCATCCTAGAAGTAAATAAGAAGGGCATACAATTTATTTTTAAATCACGACATTTGGAAGTTTAGCAACAGCATCTAAAATGAACAAAAAAAAAGCGGGGGGAAGAAAAACATTTAGTGTATATTTCAGATTTCTTTCATTGGGGGTCTTCCCATGTGGTGTTAATTTTTCTTCTTTCAATTCACATTACCAAAACAGTAAAGACCAGGGTTAAAATATAAATCTATTGGTGGTTGAAACTGGGGTGGTTGCTCTCTTGTTCTTGAAGGCATTCCCAGGATCTCAGTTTCCTGGAAAAATTGGCTGATACTTTCATTTTGTAAAGTATAATAGTAAGCATTATAATCTCCACATCTTGGTTATTAGTCTTCCACTTTACTGCTGGACATTCCTTTGGTGTTGGTAAGGTTGTGGTCTGCTTTTTGCTTTTTTTTTTTTCTTTTGATCACCTCCAGAGTCACTTTATTTTTTTTTACATTTTTATTGAGTTATAGTCAGTTTACAATGTTGTGTCAATTTCCAGTGTAAAGCACAATTTTTCAGTTACACATGAACATACATATATTCATTGTCACATTCTTTTCCGTTGTGAGCTACCACAAGATCTTGTATATATTTCCCTGTGCTACACAGTATAATCTTGTTTCTCTATTTTATATATGCCTGTCAGTATCTACAAATTTGAAACTCCCAGTCTGTCCTTTCCCACCCCCTGCCCCCTTGGCAACCACAAGTTTGTATTCTATGTCTATGAGTCTGTTTCTGTTTTGTATTTATGTTCTTTTTTTTTTAATTCCACATATGAGCAATCTCATATGGTATTTCTCTTTCTCTTTCTGGCTTACTTGACTTAGAATGACATTCTCCAGGGACATCCATGTTGCTGTAAATGGCGTTATGTTGTCGATTTTTATGGCTCAGTAGTATTCCATTGTATAAATATACCATCTTCTTTATCCAGTCATCTGTCAATGGACATTTAGGCTGTTTCCATGTCTTGGCTATTGTAAATAGTGCTGCTATGAACACTGGGGTGCAGGTGTCTTATTGAAGTAGGGTTTCTTCTGGATATATGCCCAGAAGCAGGATTCCCGGGTCATATGGTAAGTCTATTCCTAGTCTTTTGAGGAATCTCCATCCTGTTTTCCACAGTGGCTGCACCAAACTGCATTCCTACCTGCTGTGAGGAGAATTCCCTTTTCTCCACAGCCTCTTGAGCATTTGTCATTGTGAACTTTTAAATGATGGCCATTCTGGCTGGTGTGAGATGATACCTCATGTAGTTTTGATTTGCATTTCTCAGATAATTAGTGATATTGAGCATTTTTTCATGTGCCTATTGATCATTTGTATTTCTTCCTTGGAGAATTGCTTGTTCAGGTCTTTTGTCCATTTTTGGATTGGGTTGTTTGTTTTTTTCTTATCAAGTTGTATGAGCTGCTTATATATTCTGGAGATCAAGCCTTTGTCAGTTTCATCTTTTGCAAAAATTTTCTCTCATTCTGTACATTGTCATTTTGTTTTACTTATGGTTTCCTTTGCTGTGCAGAAGCTTGTAAGTCTAATTAGGTCCCATTTGTTTATTCTTGCTTTTATTTCTATTGCATGGGTAGACTGCCCTAGAAGAACATTTTTGTACTCAATGGTGAGAAACTCAAAAGCTTCCCACTAAAATCTGGGACAAGACAAGGATGCCCAGTATCACCACTCCTATTCAACATAGTCTTGGAAATCCTAGCCACAGCAATCAGGCAAGAGAGAGAAATCAAAGGGATCCAAATTGGAAAAGAAGAGGTAAAACTGTCACTGTATGCAGATGACATGATACTATACATAGAAAACCCCAAAAGGTCCACACAAAAACTACTAGAAATAATCGAAGAATTCAGCAAGGTAGCAGGTTACAAGATTAACGATCAAAAACCAGTTGCATTTCTTTACACGAACAATGAATCAACAGGAAAAGAAAGTAAAGAAACAATCCCCTTTAAAATAGCACCCAAAGTAATAAAATACCTAGGAATAAACCTCACCAAGGAGGTGAAAGAATTATACACAGAAAACTATAAACCATTGATGAAGGAAATTAAAGAAGAATTTAAAGAATGGAAAGATATCCCATGCTCCTGGATTGGAAGAATCAATACTGTTAAAATGGTCACACTGCCCAAGGCAATCTACAGATTTAATGCAATCCCTGTCAAATTACCCAGGATATATTTCACAGAACTAGAACAAAGCATAATAAAATTTATATGGAACCATCAAAGACCTAGAATTGCCAAAGCATTACTGGAGAGAAACAAAGAGTCCGGAGGAATAACTCTCCCAGACTTCAGACAATACTACAGAGCTACAGTCATCAAGACAGCATGGTATTGGTACAAAAACAGACATATAGACCAATGGAACAGAACAGAGAGCCCAGAAATGAACCCACAAACTTTTGGTCAACTCATCTTTGACAAAGGAGGCAAGAACATACAATGGAATAAAGACAGTCTCTTCAGCAAATGGTGTTGGGAAAACTGGACAGCAGCATGTAAAACAGTGAAGCTAGAACACTCCCTTACACCATACACAAAAATAAACTCAAAATGGATCAAAGACTTAAACATAAGACAAGATACAATAAACCTCCTAGAGGAAAACATAGGCAAAACATTATCTCACATACCTCTTAAAAATATTCTCCTAGAACAGTCTACTCAAGCAATAGAAATAGAAGCAAGAATAAACAAATGGGACCTAATGAAACTTACACGCTTCTGCACAGCAAAGGACACCAGAAGCAAAACAAAACGACAACCTACAGAATGGGAGAACATTTTTGCAGATAAAATTCAACATTCATTTGTGATAAAAATCATGAATGTGGATTCAGAGGGAACATATTTCAGCATAATAAAAGGTATTTATGACAAACCCAACATAACACTCAACAGGGAAAGGCTGAAAGCCTTCCTGTTAACGTTTGGGACAAGACAAGGAGGCCCACGCTCACCGCTTCTATTCACCATAGTATTTGAATGACAATCAGATAAGAAAAAGAAAGAAAAGGATCCAAATTGGAAGGAAACAGGTAAAACTGTCACTATATGCAGATGACATGATACTACGTATAGAAAACCACAGAGACTCCACACAAAAACTACTAGGACTGATAAACCGATTTAAAAAGGTAGCAGGAACCAGGATTAACACACAGAAGTGCAGTACAAACCTGATTTAGGAATAAGCCAGACCAAGGAGTTGAAAGACTTACATGCTGAGGACTATAAAATACTGACAAAGGAGACTGAAGATGATTCAAAGAAATGGAAAGACATCCCATGCTCTTGGATTGCAAGAATTAATATTGTCAAAATGGCCACACTATTCAAAGCATCTACAGATTTAATGTGACCCCTATCAAATTACCCATGACATTTTTTAGAGAACTAGAAGAAACAATCCTAAAATTTATATGGAACCACAAAAGACCCAGAATTGCCAAAGCAATACTGAAGACAAAGAACGAAGCTGGAAGAATAACCCTCTCAGACTTCAGACAATACTACATAGTATTGGCAGAAAATCAGACATATGGAGCAATGGAACAGAATAGAGAGCCCAGAAATAAACCCACACACCTATGGCCAATTAATCTTTGACAAAGGAGGCAAGTATATACAATGGAGAAAAGCCTATTTCTTCAGCAAGTGATGTTGGGAAAACTGGACAGCCACGTGTAAATCAATGGAGTTAGAACACTGTCTCACACTGCATACAAAAATAATCTCAAAACAGCTTAAAGACTTGAGACTGAAAAATATTGCCTGCTATATCAGTAAACAAAGGATCTTGCAGCCATCAAGCCACTACAGCTGTCCCCAACAGTGAGCCCTGAGGGACTGAGGATGGAGACAAATGGGCTCCCTGTTGTCAAGCCCTCAGCTACTGCAGCCACCCCTAATGGTGCATCCAGAGGGGCTCAGAATGGGAAAGAAAGAACAGTACGTTGGCCCTGGACAGCTAAGGTGCACATCACAGGAATGATTTCAATGAGCCCAGACTCTTGCGTCTTCCTATACATAGAAAAGTGCTAAATTTATTTACTTCAGATATCTGGTTTTCTTTAATTAACAGTAATCTTTTGATGTTCCAACTACCTAGTCTTTGTTGCAAAAGCCCCTGTGTATCCTGGCTCCTCCCTTACCTCTTCAGAGCAGTTCCCCAGAGCTATTTTGAGAGGCTGCTTCTTGGGCCTGAAGTCCTCAGAAAGTCTGCCAAATAAAACATAATTTCAACTTTTAGGTTGTGCATTTCTTTTTAGTCAACAGACAAATATAAGACCTGACACCATAAGCTCCTAGAAGAGAACGTAGGCAAAACATTCTCTGACATATATTGTAGCAGTGTTTTCTTAGGTCAGTCTCTCCCAAAGCCAAAGAAATAAAAGCAAAAATAAACAAATGGGACCTAATTAAACTTACAAGGTTTTGCACAGCAAAGGAAACAATAAACAAAACAAAAAGACAACCTACGGAATGGGAGAAAATATCTGCAAATGATGCGACTGACAAGGGCTTGATTTCCAAGATATACAAACAGCTCATATGATATAAAAAAAATCCAATCCAAAAAATGGGCAGAAGACCTAAATAGACATTTCTCCAAAGAAGACATACAGATGGCCAACAGGCACATGAAAAGATGCTCAATATCACTAAGTATTAGAGAATGCAAATCAAAACTATAATGAGGTACCACCTCACACTGGTCAGAATGGCCACCATTAAAAAGTCTACAAATAATAAACGCTGGAGAGAATGTGGAGAAAAGGGAACTCTCCTACACTGTTGGTGGGAATGTAATTTAGTGCAGCCACTGCATAAAACAGTATTGAGGTTCCTCAAAAACCTAAAAATAGAGTTATCATATGATCCATCAATTCCACTCCTGGACATACATCCAGAAAAAAAGAAAACTAATTAGGAGAGATGCATGCACATCAAGTCCATAGCAGCACTATTTACAATAGCCAAGACATGGAAGCAACCTAAGTGTCCACTGACCAATGAATGGATAAAAGAGTAGTGGTATATTATATGCAATGGAATACTACTTGGCCATAAAAAGAATGAAATAATGCCATTTGAAGCAACATGGATGGAACTAGAGATTATCACACTAAGTTAAGTAAGTCAGAAAGAGAAAGACTAATATCACATGATATCACTTACATGTGGAATCTAAAAAAATGACACAAATGAGCTTATTTACAAAACAGAAATAGACTCATAGACATGGAAAGCAAACTTACAGTTACCAAAGAGGAAAGGAGTCTAGGAATAAATTAGGAGTTTGGGATTAACTGATACACACTACTATATATAAGTAGATAAACAGCAAGGACCTACTGTATAGCACAGGGAACTATATTTGATATCTTGTAATAATCTATAATAGTACAGAATCTGAATATATATATATATGTATTACTTTGCAAGATGGCAAAGAGACTGAAGCAGGTGAAGCACCATATGAGGACTCTGCTCCAGCCACCAAACAGAGCAGTGCTGAGTAACACCAGGCTCCCCAGGCACCTTCATCATCAGCAGATGACCTAAAGGATTAATTACTGTTCAAAAAATGAAACAAAGCAAAAAGCATTTCTGAGACGTATGTGAGATAATGTTTTGCCTATGTTTTCCTCTAGGAGGTTTATTGTATCTTGTCTCATGTTTAAGTCTTTAATCCATTTTGAGTTGATTTTTGTATATGGTGTAAGGGAGTGTTCTAGCTTCACTGTTTTACATGCTGCTGTCCAGTTTTCCCAACACCATTTGCTGAAGAGACTGTCTTTATTCCATTGTATGTTCTTGCCTCCTTTGTCAAAGATGAGTTGACCAAAAGTTTGTGGGTTCATTTCTGGGCTCTCTGTTCTGTTCCATTGGTCTATATGTCTGTTTTTGTACCAATACCATGCTGTCTTGATGACTGTAGCTCTGTAGTATTGTCTGAAGTCTGGGAGAGTTATTCCTCCGGACTCTTTGTTTCTCTTCAGTAATGCTTTGGCAATTCTAGGTCTTTGATGGTTCCATATAAATTTTATTATGCTTTGTTCTAGTTCTGTGAAATATATCCTGGGTAATTTGACAGGGATTGCATTAAATCTGTAGATTGCCTTGGGCAGTGTGACCATTTTAACAGTATTGATTCTTCCAATCCAGGAGCATGGGATATCTTTCCATTCTTTAAATTCTTCTTTAATTTCCTTCATCAACGGCTTATAGTTTTCTGTGTATAATTCTTTCACCTCCTTGGTGAGGTTTATTCCTAGGTACTTTATTACTTTGGGTGCTATTTTAAAGGGGATTGTTTCTTTACTTTCTTTTCCTGTTGATTCATCATTCGTGCAAAGAAATGCAACTGGTTTTTGATCGTTAATCTTGTAACCTGCTACCTTGCTGAATTCTTCGATTATTTCTAGTAGTTTTTGTGTGGACCTTTTGGGGTTTTCTATGTATAGTATCATGTCATCTGCATACAGTGACAGTTTTACCTCTTCTTTTCCAATTTGGATCCCTTTGATTTCTCTCTCTTGCCTGATTGCCGTGGCTAGGATTTCCAAGACTATGTTGAATAGGAGTGGTGACACTGGGCATCCTTGTCTTGTCCCAGATTTTAGTGGGAAGGTTTTGAGTTTTTCACTGTTGAGTACTATGCTGGCTGTAGGTTTTTCATATATAGCTTTTATTAGGTTAAGATGTGGTACCTCTATACCCACTTTGGTGAGAGTTTTTATCATAAATGGGTGTTGAATTTTATCAAGTGCTTTTTCTGCATCGATTGAGATGATCATGTGGTTTTTGTCCTTTGTCTTGTTGATGTGATGTATTATATTGATTGATTTGCATACATTGAACCACTCTTGTGTCCCTGGGATGAACCTCACTTGGTCATGATGTATAATCTTTTTTATGTGCCGTTGGACTCTATTTGCTAATATTTTGGTGAGGATTTTGGCATCTATGTTCATCAGTGATATTGGCCTATAATTCTCTTTTTTGGTAGTGTCTTTGCCTGGTTTTGGTATCAGGGTGATGGTGGCTTCATAGAATGAGTTTGGGAGTATTCCCTCCTTTTCAATCTTCTGGAAGAGTTTGAGAAGGACTGGTATGAGTTCTTCTTTGTATGGTTGGTAGAATTCCCCAGTGAACCGTCCGGTCCTGGACTTTTATTTGTAGGGAGGTTTTTTGTTGCTATTTCTATTTCATTTCTAGTGATCAGTTTGTTCAAGTGGTCAGTTTCTTCTTGATTCAGTCTTGGTGGACAGTATGTTTCCAGAAACTTGTCCATCTCCTCTAGGTTATACAGTTTGGTTCCATATAATTTTTCGTAATATTCTCATATGATATTCTGTGTTTCCATTTAAATGCTTTTCCTGCATCTATTGAGATGATCATGTGGTTTTTGTCTTTTCTTTTGTTGATGTAGCATATCACATTAATTGATTTGCATATGTTGAACCAACTTTATAATCCTGGGATGAATTCAACCTGATCATGATGTATGATTTTTTCTATGTGTTGTTGGATTCTTTTTTTAAAATCAGTTATAATACCACATGTTGGAAAAGCTGTGGAGAAACTGGGTCTCTCAAACATTGCTGTAAAATGGTGCGACCACTCTGGCAAATAGTTTGGCAGTTTCTTATAAAACTAAGCTTGCACTTACCACACCACCCAGCAGTCACACTCCTGGGCATTTACCCCAGAGACATGAAAAAAATATGTTCCCCCAAAGACCTGTACATGAATGTTCATAGCAGCTTTATGTATTATAGCCAGATTCTGGGGAGAAGCCAAATGTCCTTCACAAGGTGAATGGTTGAAAAGTCTCTGGTTCATCCATACGACGAAATACTATTACTTAGCAGTGAAAAGAAATGAACTGTTGATACATGTAACAACCTGGATGGGCCTGAAAGACATGCTTAGTGAAAACAGTTGATCTCAAAAAGTTATGTTTAATCTCAAAATGACAAAACTGCAGAGATGAAGAATCATTTAACGGTTACCAGGGGACAGGGAGGGCTGGTGTGGGCCAGGTGCAAATATGAAGAGGTAGCAACAGGTTCTTCTTTTGTGGTGATGGGGTGGTTGTGTGCATTGACTGTGGTGATGAGTTATTATCAGATAGTTACTTAGAACTACACACACACACACACACACACACACAGAGAGAAATGAATGCAGGTTCATTTCAAAATGGTGAAAACTGACTACTAGTTAATAGTAACGTTCCAAAGTCAGTTTCCTGGTTCGCAGACTGACCATGGCTACACAGGATCTCAGTATTGGGAGAGGCTGGGTGAGAGGCACACGGGACCTGATACTATTTTGCAGCTGTCTGAGAGTCTGTATTTCTATAGTTCAGACTTCCTGTGGTTCTATGAAAATTAAATAATACTAATAAGTAATGCCCCAAATTTCCAGAAGACAAAAATATATGTAAAATATGCATCATATAGACATGACAGTGTTGTGGGAGATCAGAGAGGAGAGGTCACCTTGGAGAGGTGAGGTCAGGGGAGGCTATGGGGAAGAAGGAATTGAGCTTAACAGGGAAGGACGAGTGGAAATCAAACTGGAGAACTGGAGACAAGCAAGGCCGCACAGTGCCCCCCAGCCATGCGTGGAAAAGGGGGCGCGTGTTCCCAGACCACACGTGTGGGATGAGAGCGGTGGAGCCACACACACAGTGGGTCTGAGTGCAGAAGAATGTTCGGTTGAAGGAAGAGTTTGTTACTGACTGGAAACATCGGCTGCAGATTTTAAGCTGTGGAAACACAGAGTGGACAGTGAGAAGCCATTGTAAACTGCAAGTGAGAGACTGTCATACCGAAAGCGGCCTCTTCAGAAGCTGAGCCTGTCAGGAATTTAGAATAAACTGGAGTGGGGAGAGAAAGGTAGGGGCAGACCAATCGATTAGAACACCGCTGCAACAGCCCAGCGCAGGCGTCCTGATTAGGGCTCGAACTACGGTGATGGTTGTGGGACGAAAAAGGACACATCTGATTTGAAAGATGCTGTGATTGGGGACGGGAAAGAACCAGGTCACTGATGGGATGTGGACACCTGGAATCCACCCAAGACTGAGCCTGGGGTGCGAGGACGGGGAGGGGAGTTTTGAGGAGAAGGTGCCACATCTCATTTCACCCACGCTGAGGTGGAGGCATGCCATCCAGTGGGAAATACCGAGCTGACTTCCAGAGACGTGAGCCCGCAGTTGGAAACAGGGTGGGTCAGGGCTTTATAATGAGTTGTCAGAACAGCCCAGGCAGGTGAGATCTGCAAGGGAAAGACAAGAGTGGAGGAAGAAGGAAAGAAGTGGAAGCACTTACCTGTGTGAACACTCCTGATATGGGGTCTAGAAAGTAAGAAACTGTCTTCGCTTCGCCCTTCCTCCCCTCCTCCTTTTGTTCAAAGCCTGACAGCATCCTCGACAGGTCCAGGCTTGGCTGCGTACCCTGCAAACCCTCACTCGCCCTCCCCACTGATTCCTTAACGAGCTCCTGCCACAGGCTGGTGTCAGGGCGGAAGCAGGTGCACTTCATCAGCCATAGCAACCAGCTCTGAGCGTCCCAGATGCAGGAAGATGAGGGGAGAACCATTCATTGTCCAAGTGGCTACAGGCAGCCTCTCCAAGCCCGCAGAGCTTTGTCTCTACAATTAATCCTGATTGCAAGTTCTCAAAAGTGGGCCCCCTCATTTGGCTGTCAGCTTCCTTGCACTTAGAGCTTCCAGAAAGAGACCACAATAGCTCAGACCTTGTCTTTAGGGCTGTTTACTCAGAGGCCTTTTCCCTTAGCTGGAGGTGGAGGCATGCGTGTCCTCACCAGCAAACATTTCTTAGAGCTCCCTGGAGGATTAGAGCGGCCTGTTTCCCGTTGCTGTTTGGTTCATAATAAGAGGGTGAGAAGAGGAGGGGGGAGTGGGCCAGATGGGAGGTTTTCTAAGCAGGAGTCCACAGCTGCCTCTCCATAGCTGCACTGTGCGCCCCAAGGGAGTTCCGCTTGGCGCTGAATCGGACTGTCCTGTTGAGAGCGTTTGCTCGGGAGAGCTTTCTGCGTGTCCTCACCATGCGCAAGTGCCCCTTCGCGTTCAAGGGGGAGAGAAAACGCCGCTGCTTTTCCTGGCTTTTCCCAACTGGATGAGAGCCCTGACCGTTTAGCAATATGGGAACATACAGCAGTTTGAGCTCCTTGGAAAAAATGTGCAACATCAATGAAGCACTGTCTCAATGGGAGAGACTGTGCGACCAACCGAAAACCTTTGAGATTTGCTGCCCTTTGCACAGACCATAGAACTGTGGCCTGATTTAACCCGCAGTGTAGCCTCCGGGAGGGTCTTCAGCCAGGGCTGAAAGGCATGGAGATGCACCTTTTCTCAGGGGGCCACTGTGCTGCTCAGCTATGAATCTGGGCTATTTTAATGGGACCTTAAAAGCCAGCCACTAAGCTCATATTGTTATGTCGAAACCAAAGAACGTGTGTGTTTTTTGTTTATAAAAGCAAATGTGTTTATTCTAACAGATGCAGACAAATCAGAAAAAATAGAATAGAAAGTGAATATTATTCACTACTGTTAACATATTTACTATATATTTTAAGATATTTTAATTTTTATTCCTACATATAGATGTTTAGATTTGTTTATATACAGAGAGACAGAGAGAGAGGTGAGGGGAGAGATAGGACTTTATAAATACACTTTTTTAAAACAAAAAAAGATTGTGTCTTATAGACCTTTTCAGTCAATTGATGATATATTATTGGTATTGTTATGGACGGAATTGTGTCCCCCAGAATTCATACGTTAAAACCCTGACCCCTCATGTGACTGCATGTGGAGTCAGGAACTTTAATGAGGTAATGAAGATTCCATGAGGTCATGAGGGTGAGGCCCTGATCCAGCAGAACTGATGTCCTTGTAGAAGAGGAAGAGACACCAGGAATTCACGTGCAGAGAAGAGACATGTGAGGACACGGGGACGACAGCTGTCTGCAAGCCAAGGGGAGACCAAACCTGCAATCGCCTTGATCTCAAAATTCCAGCATCCAGAACTGTGAGAAAATCGGTTTTCTGGTTTAAGCCACACAATCTGTGGTATATTGTTATGGTAGCCCAGCAAACAATACCTGTGTTATGGGACTTTATATATATATATAGTTTTCAGTGTTTAATGGCCAAATAATGTTCCATTCTGTGGCTATGCAATTACTTATTTAAATGATCATGGACATCTAAGTTGTGCCTAAAGGTTTTTATTATAAACAAGGTGGCAATGAGCATCCTTATCCATAAACTGTGCGCATATATGAGATCAATCCTTAGGGTAAAATACTAGAATGGAATTGCAGGGTCAGAAGATGTGCTGGTGCCAAACTGTGTCACAGGTGGCCCAGCCAGCTTCCCAAATGGCTGTACCAACTGGCATTTCCATGTGCAGGATTGAAGAGCCAGCATCTCCACCTCCTCCCAAACTGGAAGTGCTCAGTCTTTAACTTGCTCTGCGTTTGTAGGCAAAAATGGCCATTTAATTTCGTAACAGAAGAAGTTAAGTATCTTGATATTTGATTATTGAAATTTCCATTTCTTTTTTTTAAAATAGCCTCTCTGTATCCTTTGTTATATTTCTCTGAGATGTTTTGTTTTTCACAATATTTAAAAATTCCTGTTATCAGATGATAATCCTTTCTCTTTTTTTATTCTAATTAATTAATTAATTAATTAATTAATTTTAATGGAGGTGCTGGGGATTCAACCCAGGACTCCAGCATGCTAAGTGTGTGTGCTACCACTAAGCTCTACCCACCCCCCTTTCTCTGTTATATTATGTTACAGTATCTTTTCCAATTTGCCATTTTCCTTTTCATGTTGTCTTGCTTAGCTGCTTGCTTGCTTATTGCCACATGGAATTCCTAAATTGTTATATAATCAGATCCACCAAGATTTTGCTTCCTAGTTTCTGGTTTGCATTCCATGCATAATACTTTTTCTTTCCTTAGAGTATTCACCTAAATTTCTTTTGAAAATTTTCTAAGTATCAGTGGGAAAGCAAGGGTGAGGGATGTTTTCTACACACAATATTTGGAATTAAAAGAAGTGGTGTTTATGCTTTTTGATAACACATCTGAATAGCTGCATCAGAATAGGTCAGGAGGTGTTTGGTGCTGGAGTCACCCATCCCTCTGGCTGGCGGTTCCCTATGTGTGGTCAGCAGCACCACTGTCTCATGGGAACTGTTAGACGTGCAGATCCTGGGGCCCCTCCCTGCACCTGCTGAATCAAATACAGCAGAGCCCAGTCATCACTGCTTCGACCCGGCTGCTGGGTGATGCTGAAGCAGCTCCAGCCCGATGCGCCACTGCTCTGGCTGCGGCAGACGGAGCTACCCCCAGGCCTCCCCTGTGTTTCCCAAGAGCAGCTTCCAGGGGTTAAACCTGACATTCTGTCCCTGTCATTGAGGACACACCCACTTAGAAGAGGACATTTTACTTACAGCTCATTTGCTGTTCACACGCATGCACACAAACACACGTTTAAAGCCCTAGCTACATGCGTGCGTTGACACGACTTACTCTTAGAACCTGGTGGATTTTAGAAAGAGCGCCGCTGTTAACACAGAGATTGAATGTTGAGTCAGAACTCACAATTCCCTCCCCATCAGGCCCCAAGGCTGTCTGGCAAGGAAGCCAGTGCTGGTGCCCGCGCCTGGAAGCCTCTGCAGGCGTGCTGTTTCCATGTTAAATATAGAAGGTCAGATGAGGCAAAACTCCAGTGCCTGTTGCATGAATGCTGCCCACGGGGGTGGGAAGAATAACGCTACAATCTTTCTTCACCGGGAACTGATGTGATGCTGTTAAGCGTTCTTTCTTTCCTCCGCCTACTTTGAGGCATGTTTAAATGCGTCCTACGCCTGTCTTGCACATGCGAACGGGGAAATGCACGATATAAATGTTCATCCCCAAAGATAGTGAATTTAGAAAATCAGAAAGGAGGTGTTTTTAATTCTTGAGCATCATTTTGGCGGCTGTTCCGCTCCGATCTTGTGCTGTCAGAGCCCGAGTCACTGTGCTGACGCGTGCGCTTCCTGGCGTGAACGAGCCATGAATGAAAACCACCAACGACCCAGCATGCACTGCCCGCAGCACTCATTTCCATAGGAGCTGAGTCTTCCTGGCGGGTTTCTGCTTCATTTAGAGCCGTCAATGCCTCAATTAGTGCCTGCTCGCCTCCCCTGGGAGGGACAGTGACACATGTCCCTTCTCAAGCCTCTGAAATCTTAAAACCCCCAGAGAGCTGCTGGGTCATAAAGTATCTTCTGATTAACAGCGCTGTTTGCCAAGAACGCCTTGCTCCTTTCTGTTTCTTCCTTTGTTTAGATTTATTAGCTGCCATAAACAGGAGACACTGAGGGATGCCACCTGCCAGCAGTTATGCTGAAAATATCCCTGCAAATGTGCCAGGCGGGGGTTTACTGATGCTACGCCTGGATCTGAAGCTCATAAGCCCACAGCACAGAGCGTGGGGACGCGCTGGTTTTAGGTGCCTGTGTGCGAGGTGTGCGTGTGCATTTACTTATCCTGGCATCTGGTCCTGAGCTGGGACACGATCTCCACCCCTTAGCATCATTAATCCTACAATTCAGTACGTGAGGAGAATTCTCTCCGCTTTGAATTAAGAAAGAAAAGGCAGGTAGTTCGGGCTCCCACCAGGATGGGTTTAACTGTGTTGCTGGTTCCTTCAGAAGAGGTGTTTCCCTGTCGGCAGAATTGTTGGTGTTATTTTGCACCTCCATATGGCGTTCGTATAAAATTTTGCAGAAAGAATTTCAGATAATTTAAATTCTCCAAGGGCTCAGGCACTGTCCTCTGTGCCTCCAGCACACACACGTACAGGTGTGCTCACATCCATGCACGTGTGTGACATGTGCATGCACGTATGTGCACCCTGTGCACTTACAGAAGAATACAGGCACACGTGCACACACATGCGCCACCTGTCTGTTGATCTGTGGCAATGATCCCTTTGAAAACGCCCCTGGAAACCCTCTTCTTGGAGAGTAAGCAGACCGTCACTCTGTTCTTTTCATACTGAGTTACCAGAATTTAGCTCTTTAAAAAAAAAAAAACCTTCTTTTCCTTTTAACCTATGCTGTCAGTTTTCTAGGTGATACGAAGGATACAGCCATTATACTATTTGCCAAATTTATAAAGACTTCATTTAGAACCTGCAAAAGTGAAATTTACTTTTAAACATTTTTTTATCACTCAAGCTTTATAAAAACCATACAACATGGTTTTTTAAAACATTTTTATTGAGTTATAGTCATTTTACAATGTTGTGTCAAATTCCAGTGTAGAGCACAATTTTTCAGTTATATATGAACATATATATATATTCATTGTCACATTTTTTTCTCTTTGAGCTATAGACAATATCTTATGGTAGCATACAACATTGTTAAATCTTTAAAATCTCTAAGATACCCTCATCGTAACACTGGTTTTGTTTTTCCCTCTGGCCCTTGCCCATAGGCATGTATGTGAAAAGCCCTTTAGCCTTGATGGAATGTAAGTCTAGTTGGGGAGACAAGTCATGGATGCAGATATTAGCTAAAGAAAAAGGACTAATACTACAAACCCTGCGCAGCCTACAGAGGGCTCTTTATGTGTTTGATCCTTGCAGCTGTTCTGTGCTGAGGGAGGCATCACCATGGTACCCACGGAGCAACCAGGCTCAGAGTGTAGACACTCACCTAAGTGTGTAGCTCGAGAACCAGCAGAGCCAAAGCTCAGAGGCAGCTCTTCTGATTTCAGATATTGCTCTGTTTCCACAGCACCCTCACGGGATGCTGGGGGAAGGCTCTGGGTGCTTTGCCAGGGAAGGGAGAGATGACGCAGAGGGCAATTCTGAGGAAGGGGTCCTCAGCCGTAAGCATGCCCCAAGTCACCTGGAGTGCTAGTTCAAACAGACTGCCAGCCCGGAAACTGGTGTTTTGAGCAAGTTCCCAGGTGACGCTTCTGCTGATCATTCAGGGACCACCCTTGAAGAACCACTGTTTCGAACAAATTAGTAACAAAGACAGCTTGTAAGAATGCATATCTGTCCAACTATTTTTGAAGGCTGTTTGGCACTGTCTCATAAATTTAAAGATACACATATACCTTGACTAGAAATTTCACTCCTCTCTGTGTTCCCTAGAGAAATTCATGTACAAGGGACCATGGTTCATGTACAAAAATGTTTATGGTCGCATTGTTTGCAATGGCCGAATTCTGAAATGTTCCCAATAAGTAAACCATAAATATTCGTGCGAAGAAATAGCACGCAGCAATGCAAATGCCTCCAGGCACCACATATATATGTGACATTTATAACAGATATGCGCACAAAACTCAAGCATAAGGCAAAGTGGAAGCTGGAGGACACAAGACAGTACAGCGTGATGCTACTGTAAACACAATTCAAAACCAGGCAGGACGAAACTCAGCTATTTACGGACACATTCCCTGTATGACTGTGTTAAAATTTAGGCTCCACCACTTACTGTGGGGCCCAGAATGACTCATTCAGTCTGTCTAGGCCTCAATTTCTGTGCTCATAAAATCAGGATAATAATAGCACCTACCTCCTAGAGTTGCTGTAAAGATTAAAAGCTAATAAAATGATCAGCATAGGGTTTAGTGCAGGCCAGCTGTAATTATCATCATTATTACACCAGGACTTTTTGTATCCCTGATACTAGCATAGTCAAATGATAAATGCAGGAAAAAATGATAATCAAATTAAATAAGCCAAATGTTATAACCAAATCCAGATAAGCAAATTAACAAAAGCACATGGTGTATTTTTTTGCAAGCTAATGGGAACATCTCACTCGTGGCCAAATACGAAAGTGCTGTGGGGAGTTAATACTGATACAGATGAAGACCAAGTGGTCAAATTGGCTTCAGGCAAAAGGCAAAACATCAGAAATTTTAAAATATGGTGGGGATGGCAGGGTCCACGGCAGGATCAAAGTCGCGGCCATTGGACAAGAAACTTCAAGTAGAGGAAGACCCTGGATACCCTGAAGACGGGGCTGGCATGAGCAGAGCTGCCAGAAGACACGGCCCTGAACTCCAGGGAGCCCCAGGTGATGTGCCGTTGCAGCCGTTACCTACAGGGTGAGGCGCAGGCCACCACCAGGAGCGTTAATGGGATTATGGTTTATCTTCCTTCTCTTTGCTTCTCCCTGAGAAACAGTTGTGTATCAAGCACCTGCCTGTACATTAGAACATGGCTTTGGACCGAACTCTTCTGTGTATCCATCCCTAAGCCATGGAAAACCACTGGTCCTGTTTCCATGGAAACTTCTTGCCTTTCAGGAATCATATCCAAATACTTTAGAAGGAGGGGCTTGGCTGGAGAGAATCCACTTCAGCAATCCTGCAGCGGGTTGTTGGCTGGCGTTGGGTCCTTGCAGGTGGTTGGCCAGACACTTGCATCCCTCGTGGTCCACTCTGTGGGCCTCTGGGTGTCCTGGTGACAGGTTGGCAGGCTGTCCTCAAGTGAGTGATGGGAGAGAGAGGAAGAGAGAGGGGACTCCAGTGCCCAAGACGGAAGCTCAGTCTTTTATGATCAAATCGCAGAGTGACACACCGCCATTTCTGCCGTTTTCTATTGGCACGGAGACCGACAACTCTGCGGAAATGTGGGAGGGGGCCGTAGGAGGGTTTGTGTACCAGAAGGGTGGGGATCACTGGGGACCCTCTCGGGGGCTGGCTAACACGTGGCTGATTGTTACTTTTTTTCTGATAAATTTTCTGGACCTCACTTAATTCATGATGACATGATGGTCTGTTTTCTCACACTTTTTTATTTATTTTTTACTATCACTGTTGGCAGAAAATCAAAGTCTACTCAATATTTGGTTTCTATCTAATTATTAGAAAGTTTTCTTTTTGGGTAAAACGTAGCATCTCTCCACATGACCAGACAGGACAAAAAAAAAAAAAAAGAAATGACCCACCTACCTTTATGCAAACTGGAGGGAAATACTGCTTTTAATATCTTTTGGTTAATATTTACACTTGTCATGCAAAATAAATCAATTTTCTTCCAATAATGTGACTTGAGACAAGTTTGTAGTGAATGTAATATGAACCCTAAGTGTCCTCTGTCTTTCCCCTGACAACATTTAATCATGTCACGAGGCCCCAGCAAAGCGGCCAGGAAGTGGAGACGTTGTCACTCTGGTTAAAGTTTAGCATCAAGTGCAGCCCACTGTCGCTTATGCTTGATTAATGGTTATAATCAAAGTAACTTCATTATGCAAGCATAATAACCCAGCCAAGGAGATATTTCAGGATGCACTAAGAAGTTATTAATTCCTGGCTGGAGAAATCATTTTCTTTATGGGGATTAGAGCTGCCCAGTAGGCAGCCTTACTTGCTGAAACTTTTATGAACAACGTGGATTTGGACAGGAGGAATTTCTGATTCTGCGGCAGCGATAATGGCACTTTGTGTTTCTGCGGGGCCTTTCTTGCGACGCACTCAGTGGGGTCCACGAGCACAATCTCATTAATCCTCCTCACAGCCTCGGGAGGCTGGAGGCCCCATTGTTCTTACAGATGAGGAAGCGGAGGTGCAGCTGAGAGGCAGGGACCCCAAACTGGGAAAAAGCCACTCAGCCTTTGAACGTTGAGAAGAAGCAGGCACAGAATTGCAAACTGTTTTCTCTAGTAAAGGGCTACTGACATTTTCAAGAATAATGCTTTGTATTCCAGTGACCATCGCAGCATCATTTACGGTAGCAAAAGGTGGAAAGCAACCCAAGAGTCCATCAGCGGAAGAATGGATAAACAAAATATTGTACTTACACCTTACACACAACAGAGTGATATTCAGGCTTAAAAAGGAAGGCATTTCTGACACATATGACAGCACGGATGAACTTTGAGCACATTATGCTAAGCAAAATAAGCCCGTCACAGAAGGACAAGCGCTGTGTGATTCCACTGACATGAGGAGCTGGGGGCAGTCACATGCACAGGGAGAGTCCTGTAGAAGGGAGCACCAAGGCCGAGGGGGCAGCGGCTGGTGCTGGTGAAGGCCGCACAGCGGTGTGGATGCACCCGACGCCACTGAGCTGTGGCTAAAATGATCCGTTTTATGTTATGTATATTTTACTACAATTTTTTGAAAAGGAGAGGAATGCTAAGGAGAACATGTATTTGCTGTGACTGGGAAACGCGGCTGGAGGCCCTCAATGGTCCCCAGGTGATGTAAGTCTGGGAACCACAGTCACAGGGACGATCACATTGGTCGGTTGCACCGTATTTGAAAGGGTTCTAACCCCTTCCCTCATTCAGGTTGCCTGTCTGCACCACCTTTGTGATTAGAATAGAGGGGGTAGAATCATGTAGCCAGTGCTGCCGGCATCATCACTCAAATACACCGGAGGCTTGCAGGAGAGATGCTGGAATCTTCATTCCGCAGCTGAGGACAGGGAGCCGTCAAGGATATCATGGGAAGTCTCCCCTGAGTGGGCCCAGCCCCCGATGGAGGATCTTCCAAGGAAACTCTGGCCGCCCCTCGCCCCAGCAGGCAGGGTTCTGCGCGCCGAGGACCAGCCGCCTTGGGGCCTCTGCTGCAGCTCGGCAGAGGCTTTGGACGTGGGTTCAGAAGGCCCGGGTGTCCTCCTAGGTCTTCCGCTGACTGGTTGCACGGCTTCGGGCTCACTGCCGACCTCGCCTGACTCCGCCTCAGTGTGGGTGAGTGGGATGAAGCGTCCCTGCTCTGCCGAGAACACCTGTGTCTCCGTGCGATCACGTGTGTAGACGTGATCTGGAGCTTGATGGACACAGAGGTCCAGGTGTGTGCTTTACTCTGTGCGGCTTAGCTTAGACCTGCTTTGCTTCTGCAGACCCTGGAGACAGAAAGGGAGGGAGGGAAAGGGTCATCCTGCAGGGAGTAAAGATCATTTTACTACAGCACTTTTATGGCGATACTGATTTTTCCTCAGTCTTAGTAGATGAAATAGCGCTTTGCATTAGGGTAGGAGAGGGGCATAAAGGAGCAGGTGCCAGTTTAGCCAGCCGTAAGCTCTCCAGTTCTCTGCTTCCTTACGTATAAACAAAGAGGAAGGGGGCAGGATGTCAAGTAGGGAATGAATCCTAAAATCCTGTTCTATTTTCATCACAAATTTTCTTCCCTTCAAAATAAGTATTTGGAGTCTGGTTCTCTTTGATCATCTGCATATAAATTTAAATCCTGTGATTCTGCTAGAAATGTTTTTTCTCCATCTCTCACACATGTTTGTAGTATAATTTGGAACCCACTTAAAATGGCAGTAAGTGTCTTGGGTCACTTCTAGGACCAGAGATTCTATCCCATCGGGCTGTTGTGCAGAGTATATGAAAAATTTTCTAGCACATGTCATACGTAAAAGGCAAGTATTGTTATTATGGAGTGGTGATCAAGAGAGAGAGGGAAGGAGAAAGAGGAAGAAAGAGGGATAAAATGAAGAGAGGGAAGTAAGGTGGACAGGAGGGAGGGGGAGTGAAGGGAAAATTAGAAAGAGAAAGGGAAGGAGAGGACGGTCAGAGCTGGAAGCACTTGGAGCTCATCCAGTCGAGTTGTTCCAGTCCAGGCTGTGTATTATATTAGGGTGCCTGGAGAGCTTTGAAGAAATCCATTTCTGAGCCCCGCGCCAAGAGACTCTGAGCACTTGGTCTGGGCCGGGGCCTGGCACTGGTATATTTTCAAAGCTCCTCAGCTGATTCCCACCACTGTGATGCAGCCCGGGTTGAAGCACTTGGTCCCATTCAGCCCTCCTGTGACTCAGATGAGAAAACAGGGCCCCAGGGCAGCCCATGGTCTTGCCCACTCACAGCAGCGTGTCTGTGGATGGCGTGATGTTGGAGCCCAGCCTCCCAGCCCTCTTTCTCTCCTCCTCCCCTGATCGGACATGGGTGAGAGGACCAGAGCTCTAACCCAGAGCCACTAGATCCCAAGCTACACCTGCAGAGTCCAGAGCAAAGCACTTCCAGGGCTCTCCACCCTGAGCAGCAGAACTCAAGAAGACAGTGCCTGATCTTTGTGACGCTCACTGCTTCACGGTTTCACCTAAGTCTCTTTTATGTATTCAGAATAATGAAAATTATGTATCTAGCAAATTTTGATTGTCTGATGAAATAACAGCAAAAATAACTTTTGATTCAAATCTCTGTTCATTGTGGAACACAAGGAGTGAGCGTAGGGCTGTTCAACTTTCTATGTGTTTGAAAATTTTTATAGTCAACTGTCAGGAAGATGTAAAGAAAGAGGAAGAAGAAGTAGCTTATAAAAATGTGCCCATGTCTCAGAGCACCTCCCTTCCTGGCCCTCCCAATAGAAACCCGAGTGTCCCTGCCTCCAGTTTCCATCTTGGGTGTTGGGGCAACCTTGTGGCCTTGTTCTTGGCCTCACACCCGCCTCTGCCACCTCTGTTCTGACCACGTGGAAGGACTGAGGGGCTTCTCAGGGTGCAGGTCTTGCCTGCTCAAGCACGGGAAGTCCGGGGCGCTCGGGGAGGCTGGCGGTCACCATTGGTGATGGCAAGGACGGTTTTCAGACAGGGCCCGTTAAAGTCCGACCCTGCTTGACTCTGGTATCTGGGCCTGTGACCCTCCTTCCTCTTCTCTGGTTTTCTCTTTTTTTTCTGCAGAATAAAGGGATTAAACAGACGATCTGGAGAGGCGTAGTGCCCAGTTTATCCAGGACATTTAGTATTTCCTGTTGTTTCTTTTTAAGTGGTCTTTTAAGCAGAGCTAGGGAGGGAGAAAAGAAACAAAACCGTATTGGTAGAGGCATTAAAACAGGAGAGTAAGGTTTAGAAATTATCCATAATATCAGTGCTTTATTAATGTATTTTGTATTTTCTCTATATCCGTATGTTGAAACATTAACATGTGCATCAACTTATTGCTGAATTTCCTGTCGAAATGTACAGTGACGCGCTCTTCCTATTTGCAGGATGTGTGGTTATGAATAAGGTTGGTTGTGGCTTGTAGGTAAACTCACCACCTTCTCAGTGCCTCTGGCTTGGTGGAAACATCTGTTAAAATCATTTTTGAAGCGACATACCCTCCTACATAATGTTCTGGGAAATTCTGGGAAATGTTAAACAACTAGCTGATGGGGGTGGAGGGAGGAAAGAAAGCCCTAATTTCTCTCACTGGCCAGTTCCAGTGCTGTAACTCCTCCCACCGTTGCCAGTTTCAAAACAGATGGCGTCACTGGGCTGCAGAGTTGAGCTCCATGTGCGGAACCGGCTTTCCCTGGTGGGTGGCGCGGCTCCCCTGTGCCACTGTGTCTTTACGCTGCAAGCAAGTAGGTCGGAGGAGCCTCCTTTATACTGCAAGAGCGCAGATCTGCTGAACATTAAGGTGCTGTTAGGCAGTACCTGGTTTATGAAGGAAATTTATGAACTGAAATGTACCAGAGTAAAACAGCACTCTCCAAAATGGGCAGTTTTGCAGAAGCACGGGGCACGCAGTCTGTGAGCAAAGCCCTCTTGGTCTGGATTTCCTTCCCTCCCCGGCCTCCCCTTGGTGCCAGTTCCCATCACACCCCCCTGTCCATTCGTTCTGCATCAGGGACCCTGGCAGAAAGCACTGCTCTGCTAATGTTGTCATCTCTCAGCACCCGTGACTGTGACAGGTGAAAAGGTCATGCCTTCACACATGAGCACTGCAAAGAGCCAGGATAACAGCCACTTTCTAAAAACATCCTTTTGACCATTTCTTCAAAGAGCTGAAAAGACTTGGGTGGGTCAGAACATGGGTTTGTCAGACCATTTCTGATGATTCACCAGAACGAAAATACCCATTGTAGTGCGGCATTTTTCCAAAGGAGAAACAGGAGTAAAAGGAGAAGTTTTTTTTTTTTAGCAGAGTAAGTCAGTCAAATCATAAACCAGGGGCCCATGATTTAGTCAAGGTTATTCTCCCACGAAGAGTGCGATAAAGCTTTTCGTTGGTAAGAAGAGGAAAAAGCAAAGAACAACCAAGGCTCAAAGCATTGCTGCGTTTACTTGGAGACCAGTCATGTGTTCTTCTAGCTGGACGTCTGCACTCTCGGGACGAGCGCCGGCCGCCACGCTGCGTTTGCTCCCGCGCGTGGCGGCTCACGCGGTAGGACAGCAACGCGTCCGGGCTGAGAGTGACAGAGCGCCGCAGACTAGGGAGGGCCACGCTTCCAGCTCCTCACAGGAAATCTGTGTTTTTTTCATACTCTGCCATTTTACAAATTTCGTGTCTTTTAGCGAATACCGCAGAGTGAGAAGTCCTCTCTGAGGCCTTTAGACGCTCACGGCACGGGCGGCATTAGCGCGGACTGATTTCTAGAACACAGCTTCGCTGCCAGAGTGTCGCCCTCCTGTGCTCAGCCCCAGGGCTTGCGGGAATCGGGCTCTTGACAGGAGGAACCAGGGGGCCACGTGCCAAAGCTAAATTGTACGTGGGTTTCATGTTTCCTGGCTTTGAAAGGAAGCATGAGAAGTAGCTGTTTTCTTCTTCTTAGTCCTACAACAGGCTTACTGACAGTTTTGCAATTTAGGTCACTTTTGGTGGCCTTGGGGTCCTTAATGATCATGACCTAGTCCTCTGCCATTATGAGAAAAAAAATCTTGGTTTGTGGATTTGGTGCAAAAATGAAAATGTCTTCAGTAAAGAAGTCTCATGAAGAAGATATGGCCAAAGGCCTGAGCAGACCACAGCCCCCAAACCAAAGCCCAACGCCCACTCCATCCCCCATCTGAAGACCCCACCTCCCCTGGCGCGTGAGGAATCCCCCACCATCAGACACATGGAGGTGCATGTTGTTGCTCAGGTGATGCTGACTGTGCGCTGTAGGCTGGCTTCTTTTATCCTCTCAATACTTCCATTTCCGTTTGACAAAAAATGAAACTGAGGCACAGAGTAGTTAAGTGACTGTCTAGGCCACACAGTGAGCCAGTGTCACACCTAAGGATTCAGATTCAGGCAACTACTGTGTCATACAGGCTGATGACAACCCAACCCATCAACACTGAGCATTCAGCGGGGGCTTGTTTTGCATTGTGTACTACATCCTTCTCTGCAGAGTCATCCAATAGAAATTGTTTTCCAATGTAGAAAATATGCTATATTTTCCCAAAGAGTCTAGACCTATGATTAAGGTCAGCTCAGAACGATTCCCAGTCTCCTGTTATAGAAAAATACAAAGTAATAATGGATAAACATAATAGTTTAATTCTGTGTCATGTAAACTTTCTTTTTCTGGAGTGAGGCAGGCCAAGTTTGGGATCACAGCTTCAGAATGTCATCAAAGACCCCAGCTCCCATCTTCAGAGTCACCTCCTGATCCAAGATAGTAGCTGCTGCTCCAGCTATGAGGTCCTGATTGCAGGCTGGCACAGGAGAAAATAGAGGAAGGAGATGTGTTAGAAAAACCTCACAGATTGACCTGGCCTCTCCCCATGACCATGTTCAGAAGAGTGATCCCAGCCATCATAGTGCACTGGGCAGGCTGGGCTCCCAGGTGGGGCTCCGAGCGACAGGTGGGTGTGGCCCACCGCCCCAGGCACAGGTGTCCTTCAAACATGGAATAAGAATTTTCTTTACAGTGGCATCATTTCACTAAACCTCAACCATAAGGAATATATTAATGACAAAAATGAAGCAAAATATAGTCTATCCATGCAGTGAAATAGTATTCAGCAACAAAAAGGGCAAAAAAAGTACTGGTACACACTATAATATGGATGAACCTTGAAAACATGCACAGTGGGAAAAAATCCAGAAAGCTAGACACACACACAACATTTGTCATAAGATCCTGTTTATAGGAAATGTCTAGAAAAGGCAAACCTAGATGGTTGTCTAGGACCCAGAGTGGAGAAGGAAAGTAATCCTAAATGGACAAGAGGAGTCTTTAGAGGGGGTGTAAATGCTCTGAAATTTGGTGTAGTGATGATTGTGCAACTCTGTATTCTTGTCTTGGGTTGTAATAGTGTGTGCTTGTGTTAGATACTGTGAATATCCTTGCCTGTGGTTGAACAGTGCTCCCTCAAAATCCATGTCCATCTCAGAATATGACTTTATGTAGAAAGAGGGCGTTGGCAGGTGGACTTGGTTAAATGAAGTCAAACTGCACTAAGATGGTTCTCAAATCCAGTGACTGGTGCCCTGTAAGAAACCTGTATGAAAACACAAAGAAACACTGGAGGAGGAGCTCCGGGTGGAGGATGGGGTGGAGATGGGAACAGTGCTGCCACAAGCCACACAGTGCCAAGGCCCCAGGCACTGGAAGAGGTGAGGAAAGTTCTTCCCTAGAGTCCTCGAGGAAGCAGGGTTCTGCTGTCACCTCAGTTCTGGACCGACCCCCAGAACCTCCAGAACCATGAAGAGATGCAGGTCTGTGGTGGGCCGCCCAGCTCATGGTAGTTTGTCACAGCCACGCCAGGAGGCAAAGACAGTCCTCAAACCCATGACTTTACACTTAAAGCAGGTGCACTTCATAGCAAGTAAATCAGACCTCAGCGAAGCTGTTCATAAGATTAAAGTTTTCCTTAAACAAGCGAGAGGAAAAGAAGGGCCAGGGGAAGGTCGGAGACGGTAGGCTCGGCTCTGCTGCGTCTCGGATATGCCCACTGTGGTCAGAGGCAGCTTTCTTTAAAACGTGGGATGCATGATGCTTCTTTTCCTCAGTTCCCTGTCTGTCTGCCCTGCGTGCTATTCTCTCTACCACATGCTGCTGACCATGGAGAAATTGCAAGGTGCAGGCTTTTCCAGGGGTGTCCCGGCTACACAGCTGGTAGGTCTCTGGCTGATAGTGGTGCGTCTCCAACCATTCAGGCTGCCAGGGGGAGATGTGACCAGGATGTGCCAGTCTCAGGAGAAGACAATGTTTCTATGGTCAAGCGCCCAGAGGACATTGGAGGGCTCTGAGGTGGGCAAGAAAGAGCAACGTGTGAGCTTGACCTTGGAAATGAGGGAGGGTCTTTGGAAAGATGAGGTTGATTGGGAAAATGAGGTAAAAAGCAGGAGGAGCTATAGATTTGTTTTAATTCTTTTTCAAATTTTTCTGGTCATTTTTGAGCATCGTCCTCCTTTCTCATGTTTTAAAAAAATCTTTAAACCTTTTTATGTCTAATTTAGGGTCTGCATCTGGTGATTCTAAAATCCTTGGGGCAGGAGTTTGATTCTCAATGAGGGTGGATTGTTTTCTCCTGTGTTTTAGAGTTTTGGTTTGTGAGCTCATGTTTAGCAGAGCTTCATCTGGGAGAATCACAAAGGGCCTGGACGGAGGGCCCATCCCGCTAGAGTGTGTTTGTGTTTGCTTTCGCTGAATTCCTCAGGCCCTTTACCAAACTAGGTTCACCATGATATTAATCCTTTACTATGAATTTGACTCCAAACCTATGTGGAGTCAGACCAGCTACAGATTCTCAGGGGACACATTTTTCCTTCATTGACAGCACAAGCCAAGGCAGTTTGCTTCTCCCTTTGCTGTTGTGGGTTTCACTTATTTACTTAGTTTGGGGGATAGGCTCGCTCTGAAGTTAGAGCCCTTTGAGAAGCTTGGTCTGCAGGTTTCACTTTAATGCCCGGCCTCTCAGGTAGTCAGAGCACCAGCATCATGAAACCCTGGGCCTTTCAGTGTCCACTTTTGTTTCTGGCTTCTGCGTTTCCTCTCATTTCCATATAAGATTAGCGGGTATTTGTAAGATATTTGTTACACGCTGTCCAGCATTTCTTGGTGGCTGGTGGAATAGGGGTGTGGCCTCCAGCATAGCACCCAGGAGTCTAAAGATGCATTTTGAGATGGAGAGAGAGAACTGAGAAGTTTCCCAAATAAAGCTTCCTGCTCCCTCAGTGCACTGGGATGAGATCCCCCGCCTGCCATAAGCTTTGGGAGGACGGTAGGTCTGAGGTCTCCACGTGACTGCCAGAGCCTGGGCCAGCTGTGGGGGGTGGGGACGTGCAGCAGTCACTTTAAGGATTGGTTGGCGGCCGCCAGGCGCCACCCCAGTTGACTAGCAAGGTTCCTTCCCTGCTTGAAGTGGAGTTAGAAGAGTCAGAAGTGCGGGCAATCGCGGAAGGAGGAGCGGGGTTCTTCTCTTTAACTGCAGTGTGGTTGGTTTGCAATGTCTGTTAGTTTCTGGTGAACAGCAAAAGTGATTCACTCATACATGTGTAAGTTCTTTTTCATATTCTTTTCCATTATAGGCTATTGCAAGCTATTGAATATAGTTCCCTGTGCTGCACAGTAGGACACAATAGGACTTTGCTCTTTGCAGTTCTTAAGGAAGCCCCCCTTTCCAGTCCAATGAGCAAATCAAATCGCTTTCCTGTGTGTTCAGGAGCCACCGTGGGCTGTGCCCTGTGGCCCACGTGTCCCCTCCTTGGGGACCGGAAGAGAGCAGCACCCCTCCAGCAGGACAGCACACGGCAGCCCCGCTGAGGCTCATGGAGTCCAGTTTCATTTTTCTGCCACCTTCCAATTATTTTGATCATGATTCTTGCTCAGCAGTTTCTTGACTACATTTTGTTTCAAAGAACCACCCGCCCACCCCACCCCGAAGCGTGACTGAGCCACGTGTTCCGGTGGGGGAAAACGGAGATGCCTACTTCGCCGAGTAAGCTGTGTCACTTTTGGGCTTTCAGTTCCCGCGATGATTACGTCCTATCCGAACACCACGCTGGCCACTCAGGGTCAGAAGAAGGAAATGAGCTGCACGGCCCACGGCGAGAAGCCCATCATCGTCCGCTGGGAGAAGGAGGACCGCATCATCAACCCCGAGATGGCCCGTTACCTTGTGTCCACCAAGGAGGTGGGGGAGGAGGTGATCTCCACCCTGCAGGTAAAGGCATGGCAAACACGGCAGAGTCACAGGCAGACTCGCGGGCAGAATGAGCCTGTCCTTCCACCTCAGTGGGTACGTGCGGGTGGCAATCAATGAACCATCTTTCGAAACTTATTTAAGAAGCACTCTCTCCCCCTTTATCCAACAGGATTTCTGAGTAGCCTGCAAGACTAGTGCTTTATCGAACGTGTTATGAAGAGTAAAATTATTACAAACATAGCAGGGAGTCCAACAGTAACCAGAACAGACGGGAGAAATAGAATCTTTTAATGACAATTAATCCTGGAGGAAAGACAGCCTATGCTGGGCACCTGCTTTAACTTCCTGTAGAAGGAAAAATTAGATGGGCTGTGGGATAAAAAATACGATAAGGAAAATATTTTGCTTCTTTAGAAAAACTCAACAACAAAAATATTGCAGTTTCTTACAGTGGTAGTTAGCTGAGTGATTCCTTTAATGTGAGGAAGAAATGGTGCTGTAACACACATGGGGGAAAAAGCCTTGTGTTTGAAATGCTGCTATTGATTCGCTCCCAGGGTCCGATCCCAGAGTCCTGGGAGATAGACCTCAGTTGCAGTATTTAAAGATCTGTGCTTTTTAACAAGGGTTGGTTTGGATGCTTTAAACATTCACTATGAGAAAAAAAAATATGCGTGAAATGTATATCAACCTGACCATGAGACCCTGCAGAAACCGCACACCCAATTTAACGAGCTGGCAACAGACATGAATGATGTACACTGAACCCATCCACCTGCACATTTACAGTGATGCTGAAATCATTTGCTCTTAGAACTGTGTGTCCATGTACGTCCGTGTATGTGTGTGTGCGCGCGCATGCGATTGTGGGTGGGAGGAGGGTGAAAGCAGACAGAAGATTTTTACAGCCCAAAACCTGTTGAGTTGTTCCGTCACCCCGTTCTACTGGATAAGACGGATTTCTTTCTGCTTTACATGTAGATCTTGCCAACGGTAAGAGAAGACTCTGGCTTCTTCTCCTGCCACGCTATCAATTCTTACGGGGAGGACCGTGGAATAATTCAGCTCACAGTGCAAGGTAGGAAGGGCACAGCCTAGGGGATAGACAGCTGTTTTCGGGCAGTAAGCGTGTGCCCAGGCTCGGGCCCCTCCCAAGCCCTCAGGAAAGGCTGAATGTGCACAGAGTTGGCGCTACAGCAGTGTTCCGTTCGCCTCGGGGCTGTGTCGAGGTGCAGCCCCAGAGCAAAGCCCACGGAGGAGTCAGGCTGGACCGCGGGGCTTTCTTGCCACCTTCCTTGCTCAGTTTTGGGGATCCTTATACTAGGTGATCCAAGTTGGAAGTTTAACATTTGGGGCCAAAATAATCTTTGGGTTAACAGATTCCAAGTCAGAAGAGTGGCATTTAAGCCCTCCAGGTTTGGTCCAGCTTTATAACTGCTGTGAAAATTGGCAGATTTGGAAAAGTGAAATTTTTCTGTCTTAAATGGGATTAGGAAAAAATTACTTCAGGGTCAAAAACCATCTGCCAGTGCCGAGTGCTGACAAAGCTCTGGGGACTCGCACTCCGCATTTCCACCGGCGTCTCATGTCTGAGCCACATCGGAGCTAACGCCAGGTTTCCTGTTGCCTGCGCAGAGCCCCCAGACCCTCCCGAAATTGAGATCAAGGATGTGAAGGCCCGCACAATTACCCTCCGGTGGACCATGGGGTTCGATGGAAACAGCCCCATCACGGGCTATGACATCGAATGCAAAAATAAATCAGGTAAGTCCTTGATTTCCTCCGGCTTTATTTCCACTTCAAACAGCCCTTTTATTGGTCTCCTTTTTAATGTGTTTTTACCTGTAAGAATAAACCGGGCCTCCAGGAAGCTCAGAGGGCTCCTTTGACCAGCGCCCCTCCTTCCTTGCACGAGGAACACCCACGGTCCTTTTGCTGTGCCAAGATGGCTCCGCTGGCTCAGCTCTGCCTCCTTTCTCTTCGAGCCAGCAGGACCTCAGTCTTGCTCCCCGTGGGCCACTTTTGCACTCTTGCCTCTGATTGGCACATGGGCTGCTGTGACCAGCCCTGGCCACTGTCACTATTTTTTCTGCCTCCCCTGCTTCTCTTTGCTTCCTTTGGGTCTGAACCCCTGAGCATCAGCTGTGTTCAGTGTCAAGCTGTGCCGTGGCTCTGGCACCGAGAAAGGAGGGCCGTGTCTTGCCAAGGGCGGCACCGACTCTGCAGGGCCCTCCTGGACATGCAGGGACTGGCCCATGGCACGAATGGCACCTCGAGCCCTGTGTACCGCCTCAGGGCTGGCAAGTGGCCAGCCCCATAAATGAAGCAGACCCAGCTGTCAGGCCCATGACAGAGCTGTCTGTTTATCGTCTTAAAGTGACAGTGATAAGGCCACCTTGAACGTTGTGACCCTGCAGGCCGAGGGTAGGATACCACTGTCACTGTGGCTTCTAGTCTGGACTTTTACACAAAAGAGACAAGGAAGTCGAGCGCTGTCAGCATGTGAAGGGTTGACGAACATCTCAGAGGCCACAGAAGTCAAGCGTCCGCTTTCTGGGTACCAAGCGGACTTAGCTTCAGTTCCTACTGTCCTGACCCACATAGTATCTTTTGAGCTGAAGCTGGAGTGAAAAATGAAGCAGAAGGTGGCTGGGAAGGCGGGTCGGGAGGGAGGAAGTATTTCAGTGAGAGCCTGCAAGGGGCAGAGAAGGCAAACGGTGTGAGACGGGCCGAGGGCGGCCCCCGGGGAGAGCGGGTGGTGGTAAGGAACGCGCACGGGACGGTGAAATCAGCCGCTACCAAACCAGGAACAGAGGTTCCGCAGCAGTGCCCGAGACTTGCAGTAAGCAGTGGATTGGAAACGGGTAAGAAAAGACAAATGGGACGGCTCAGCTGCATCCCTTGAGTCGCAACCGGGGCCCAGAAGGGAGGGGACACTTACACAGAACCTGGGGAAGCTCCCAGAGAGGGGCCCGGTGGCTGTGGTCACAGGTCCCTGGAAACGTGGCATGTGGTGCCGGTGAGGGGCAGGGACCCGGGGCCCGGTGAGCAAGCTCAGGGCAGACCGCATGAGGCTCTTGCAGGAACCAGGACCAGCGGGCTCGCCCAGGGCCGAGGAAAGAGAGGAGGCCCTGCCTTTGCCCTGAAGAGATAAGGTCAGGAGGGAACCAAAGAGCTGCAGGTTCTGAGATCTGGGTCTTGAAGTAAAGGAAGCAGTTCTTAGGTGAGGCAGGCACGTTCCTGCAGAGAGCGACCCGGAAACTGACAGCAGCGATGAAAATGCGGCGTGAACTCGGAGTCCCCAGAGTGGGGACAGGCCCCGCCAGTCTCTCTGGCCCAGTGCTGGCCAGAGGGCTTCGGGTCTTGGAGCCCAGGGGCCTCTCAGGGGAGCAACTTGGTGCCTCCCTGTCTTAGGGCACCGCTCATCTCTAGGTACTGGTGACGGCACGGTGGTTCCCCAGGGAGGGCTGGGGTCCAGCCTGTCCGGGCTCAGCAGCTGCCCTGTCTCTTACCTCCCTTCGCCTTCCTCCTCTGGGAAATGGGGTAGCGCAGCGTCTCCCTGTGACAAGGGCCTCTCAAAGGTGTCTCCCTTCCCCGGGCCACACGGTTATTGGGATCGCATTACCTGCTCCTCAGCCCTGCCTCCCACGTCTCCTCCTCAGGGACACACCCCGGTCCACGTCGAAGCCAGGCTGTTGGGGTTTTTGCTGATTTTTGTTTGTTTGTTTTTTCAAATGTATCGCTATTTTCTTTTACTGTATCTGGGTTTTGAGTCAAGTTAGAAAAGGAGTCTGTACACTCTGGCCATAAAGTAATTCAGCCTTTTGTGTTGTTTCTCCTTCTCTCTCTTTTCACAATTTAGATTTCCAGTCCGCTTGGAATTTATTCTTGTGTATGCCGGGAGAGATAGATCTAGTGTCACCTTCCCCAAATGGGACCCCGCTGCCCCAGCATTGTTGATTATAAACCCAGCTTTGTTCAGCGACTTCCGTCGCCGCCTTTGTCGCGCACTGACTTCCCCTGTGTGGCAGCCTGTGTCTGGGTTTGCCGTTCCAGTCCGTCCGTTTGTCTGTCAGTGCTCCGCTATCACAGGGTTTTAACCATGCAGGCTTTGTGTTTTCGTACCTGACAGGCCTCGTTCACCCTCGCAGCTTTTCCTTCCCCATGTTTCCTTAGTTCTCCACGCATAACTGAAGGATCAACCTGTTTAGCTCCATGAAATCACGCTTCTGTTCTTGTTAATGGGACCACATTAAATGTGTTCATTGACTTCAGAGAAAACTGACATTTTTGTGATGTTGCCTTGGGCTGATTTGGTCCATCAAAAACGCACATGAAGTTCTAGCCCCTGGTACCAAAGAATGTGACCTCGCCGGGGAGCAGGGTCACAAAGCTGCGACTGCTGAGGAGCGTGTCCCCTGCACAGACTGGGAGCTTCTTGGGCCCCTGGGCCCAGCCCGCCCCCCGGCACCTGGCGCGGGACCAACGCAAGGTCCACGCTCAGTGGTTATCTGGTGAATTCTCTTTAAGAAGGGCGTGCTTTTACCACACTTGACCCTGTGTTTGGCACAGGGCACACATCTAACAGGCGCGGCTTTTAGTCTTACTCCAGCACGCTCGTATGTCAAAGGCCTCTAGAACCGTCTGTATTTCTTAAACGATTTGCCCCGTTCAGAGTCCTCAGAAACTCCCAGCTTTCCCAGGAGTTTCCCAAAGACAGGAACTCTGCTGCTGAGTGTCCCCAGCACCTAGCATAGCGCCTGCGTGTAAGAAGCACTCTGTCGTGTTTGTGGCATTTAGTTTACATGCGATCCAAATCGAAGAATTATCTTTATTGCCAACCGTCTTTTCAGATGTGTAAATTGATTGGACTCTGCAGCCAAAGCAGGAAAGCTGCTCATCTGTGAAGCTGGGCGCAGCCAGAATCAAGGGGTGTGTTTCCATCCTTCCTACTCCTCTTCAGCCACGCGCAGGGCCCCCTGCATTCTTGCATCCCTGGGGCCCGGCCGTCTGAGGGGTAGAATGAGCACCAGGAGGCTCGCTGGGGAAAACCCATGGCCAGGCAGGCCCATCTCCACAGCCTGTGGCCTCCACCAGGGCCCTCCAGGGCCTCCATCACTTTCATTCTGAGTCTGAAAGTCCAGGGAGGCGATGCTGGTGGCAGGAATCCTGATCACTGCTGTAGGAAATGTGTTAGTCAGCATTTGCATGTGTTCGTTGCTCTCTCAGTAAGTTTGAATATATAAACAGTCCAGCCATGATTTAAGTGAGTGCAGTTCACAGGCAGAGTCCATAGAGAACTGATCCTTCAAGTCACAGCTTCAATGTCACCTCCTCCAGGAAGCCTTCCCCAACCACCCATTTTTTTACGACATGGCCCTTCTCTACTCATATAATGCCCTGTATGCCTTGGAACATGTGGTGGGCTTGGGACTGTTTATTTAATATCTCTCTCCACTGCTGGGTACTCGTCCTTGTGAAGGATCTAGTGACCGCTCAGGGCAGCTACTCCGTCTGAGGAACCCCGTGCCGTGTCCCTGCATCCCCTGCAGCACCAGCACGCATACTAGACTCGTAAGACACGTCTGTTGTCTGATTGACTCTCAGCCTGTGTTTTAGGTAATGAAATCATCCCCCCAAAGGTGACACCTTCTACTTTGTTGTCAATTGCTGAGAATACAGTGTATTACCATACGTCACATTCCTAATGAAGAGGGTCCTTGCAAGCAGTCGTTCAGTCTGTGTTTGAACCGGCGGGCAGCGGAAACTCATCAGCCCCGAGAAAGGACGATTCTGTCTTGAGCCAGCCTTGACTGTTAGAAGTTTTTACATTTCTTGCACCAAAAGAGATCTTCCTATATCCAGGAGCTCTCTTCCCACCCCTGTGGTCAAATTACATCCCTCCCAGGATCTGAAAACAGATGGCACTCCTTGGCTTTCTATTTACCAGGAAAAAGAAAATATCCCAAGTTTCTTTGCTTGTATCTCCTATGACGTCTCCTGGCCATCTCTCTCTGATCACGCCCAGTGGCAAGACCCCGCGTGCCATCTGACCAGGCACAGGTGCAAGGGAGCCATTGCCCGACCTTCTTCGTGCAGCCCACATCCCGCTGACTGCCTCGGCTGCCAGACTTGGATCCTAGCAACCCCTGCTTCTCCTCCAGGTGGACGCCAAGAACCCCCACGACAGCCCCTGCCAGCATCCTGCCCCGTGCGCACTGCTGGCCATCAGCCTGCAGTCTGCTGCGTCCACGTCCTTCCCCCCGAGGGCAGCCTGCCATGTCCCCCGTCCCCTCTGGAGGGCCTCTTCCCTTCTCCGCCAGGCCTCTCAGGTCACCTCAGCACCCTGACACAAGTCCCTTCTCCTCTCTCGGGACCCTGTCCCCACTTCACCCGAAGGCTCTTCTCCGAGGGGAAGACAGAGCCGAAGCGCTTTCCCTGCGTCCTGATGCCTCCTTCCTGTTTGTCAGCCAGTAAGTCTTGTCCATCTTGGAGCCGTCTCCTCACTTTCTGCCTATTGTGTAGCTTTGTCCCTGGAGCGCTGGGCCCCGCACCCACTCTGGACTCTGTCGGCCCTTCTTCAGATCAGGGTCCCTCTGTTCCATCCGTCCCTGGCGATCTGCCGTCTGTCTGGCTCGAGGTGTCTGACCCCCAAGCTGGGCTCGCCAGTGAGCGCCCGGTGTGACCACACTGCTCCTATAGGCTCCCCAGTCCTTTCCCACAGGGCACCACTGGAATTTCAGAGGCAGGAATGCGGTTCTGAACTGCCCCATTCTCTTCTATGTCTCTCTGGGGCGGGACATGGAGTCCTACCTACTTTTTCAACAAATGCTTCTGACAGCTTCTTTCTAAACCAAGGGACAAATCTGACTGTTCATCTACCCTTGGTTCCTATAAACCCAGAGTATTTACCATAACTCTTGGCCAACATTTCCCTCTCTTGCCTCCTCCTCGTCAATCGGCCAAGTCAAAACCCGGACCAGTCTTCCTCTAAGGATGTGAGCCTCTCAGCAGGTGCCTGGAGGCTGAAAACCAGTCTCTGTGGGCGTCCTGCGAAGACTGGGGAAGTCACGTGCTGCAGGAAGATGGCCCCAGGCATGCAGAGAACGCAGGTGAGATCAACTCCTAGCCCCGCTTCTGATCAGCTCTGTAACAGGGTCTGAGTTTCTTGACCTTCACAATGAAAATAAAAATCCCCACCTCACCAGGATGTTGTAAGAATCCAGTCGAACAAAGCAATCTGTCCAAATCTTGCCGTGCATCAGAACGACACAGAGAGAGAGCTTCATCAAAGCACGGATGTGGGGGTGCCACTCCCCAAGGAGATTCTGATTGCGTTGCTCTGAAAGTGCAGTTGTCAGAAAGCTCGGAGGTGTTGGCCATGTGCCCACAGGTTTGGGGGCTGCGGGAGTCACATCTGGGAAGTGCCCAGCATGGAGCCGGCAAGCAGATGCCCTTGCAAAGCCTGAGTTCCCTTTGCTGCTGGTTTTTCTCTGACCACCGCCTTGACTTCCACCACAGACCCACCGTCTCCTCCTCCCACGGCTCGCACCGCTCAGGCTGTCTTGCCCTCTGACTTCTAGCTGGGTTCCCCCGAGGGCAGACTCAGAGTGATTCAGATAAGGGCCCTGCAGAGGCTGGGTTCTGTGTGCCTAGCTTCTGTCGGGCTCCTCCTCCGAGGTTCCAGCCCCATCAACACCCCAGAAGCACTGTCCCTTCCCTTTGGCCCTTCCAGCCCCGAGAAGGAGAAGCCCCCACTCTTGCTCAGCGTCCGCTGCAGGCTCCCTTCGCCCAGCCCGCGCCTCGGTGGGTGGAGCCCTTGGAAACTGTCTTCCTGCGTGGCTCAGAATCCCCCACTTGGTGCTGCATGGACTCTCCGCATCCAGAAACCACCAGCGCCTTCCTCCACTGGGCAGAGAGACCGGCGATCACCCTCACAGCCATATCGTTCCTCGCCTGGCCCTTCCTTTCACCCAAAGCCTCCCCATTCACGCTCTCATCCGCTAGCTCTTGGATTTCCAGGCACACCTCTCTGTGCCTCACTCCTCCTGAGGAGCTTCTGTATCTTGTCTAAGGCTTATTCTTGCTAGTTATATTGGTCTTTCAATTTGCAGGTTCACCCCCACCCCCGCGCCAAGTGTCAGGGTCTCTCTGTGCTTGCTTTTCACTCCCAGTGTTATGTTCTCAAGCACACTTTGTGATCCACGACCTGCCCGTTTGCACGTCAGCATCTGAGATCAGACGTAGCATTTTCAGTGCCTGCCTCACTGTCCTCCTGGGTTAGCACTCACTGCCCCGTTGGTATTCTTCCTCTGATGCCTTACCACTTGGGAGACTGCATTTGGGGAGTAGCTAGACTTTTCCAATCAGTTTCTTTAAAATCCTTCCAGGGAGGAGGGTATAGCTCAAGTGCTTAGCATGCACAAGGTCCTGGGTTCAGTCCCCAGCACCTCCTCTAAAAATAAATAAACAAACCAAGCTACCTCCCTCCTAAAAAATAAAAATAAAAATCCTTCTAAATAGCACATTCTTTCTCTCCTCCTCTTGACCTCTGGCTGAGGAGTCCACCCTCCAGCGTTTTGAATAGTCTCCCTGTTCTAATAGTCTTGATCACTGGCATCATCTCTTTCTTTCAAAGCATAATCAGTAAAGGATCTGAGACTAAATGATTTCAAAAAGTAGAACTGAGAAGTCCATCTGATGAGCAGTGTTTATTCTGGAGACTGAGATTAGAGTTTCTGTAAGTGTTTCATTTTCAACGCTCTCCTTTTGGAGAAGAAAGGATCTGACCTGCTCCAGGTGTTGCTGGTTTTCAAATACCTTTTAGAACAAGGGTTTTTTTTTTTTTTTCCTTTAGGGTGAAGGGCTGTTCAAATGGTAATTTCTTTTATTATCTTGTACAATGAGTGCTCAGAAGTGGCTATTTTCCAGTTTCCTGGCCTGAGATCCCCTGCTTGTATTCTCTGAGATCTCTGCCAGGAGGTCTGTAGTGTTGCCTCAGATGTCCCTCCCTGAACTCAGCTGCCCCCAGCACTTGTCCCCCTCAGCATGGATAATGAGTGTGCGGTGTCCTGCCCCCTCTGATGGCCAGCCCACCCGAACACTGGGAGCATTGCATTGAGAATTCGCTTAGAGTTGTAACTTTTTTTCTTTCCTTCTTTCTTTCTTTCTTTTTTTTTAAATTCCTACTTGTGAACTTTCAAAGGCAGAGGAAAAAAACTCACGTCTCTATCTCTTCTTTTTTGAAAAACAAAACCCAAAAGACTCCTGGGATTCCGCTCAGAGAACCAAAGATGTTTCCCCTCAGCTGAACTCGGCCACCATCATTGATATCCACCCTTCCTCCACCTACAGCATCCGCATGTACGCCAAGAACCGGATCGGCAAGAGCGAGCCCAGCAACGAGCTGTCCATCACTGCGGACGAGGCAGGTAGGTCTGCCGGGCCAGGCAGGGCCCAGGCGCCGGGAGCTGGCTCGCGGGGCTCAGGCGGTCAGTGCGGGACCCCACCTTTGATGGCTGCTCCCCACGGCTCCATGCCCGATCAGAAACATAGACGGCGCTCTGCCTCCTACTGGGAAGGCGCTGATCTTCAAACAGGACTTAGGTCAAGGTTCTCATAGCTAAGACTTAAAAGAAAGACATATGAGGCTAACAGTCTGGTGAGATTTAAGAACCGTGCTGTTCTTTTGGTGCCTGGTCTGGATGCATGGAGAGCCACGACCGTATGTCTTGTCCGAGTCCCTGTGCAGCCTGCTGAGGGAGTGTCGCGTAACTAGGGAGCAGCAAGAACATTCTCTGTGTGGGGAGTTGGGGACGGTGGCACTGGTTATTTTGTTGACTGGAAATGTCAGTATTCCTAGAATAACCTGTATTGCTCTTTTTCATGTTATAAAGTATTTCATATTCAGTGTCGAAAACTTAGATTTTGAAGACAAAACAGCTTACAGTCCTACCACCAGGAGTTACCCTGAGCATGTCGATGTCACTAAATTGTTCATCACACATGCATGCGTGCACGCTCACCCGCGCAGACACACAGACAGGCGTGCACACACACACACACACACACGCCCTTCAACACGGTAGTCCGCTCGTGATTACGGGGTGACAGTAGCCTGTTTGTGGAGGACTGAGCGCTTAGGCAGAGGCAGTGAATGCTGACTGTCAGCCCTCCTCCCGGCAGGAGAGGAAGAAGCAGGTTGCCCTTGGGCTTCTCTGGGGCAGAAAAGGTCAGGAACCAAGGCCTGGCTCATCTCTAGGGGCAGAAGAGTGTCCAGCCCCAAACCTAGCTTTTCTTCTCCTGCCCCTAATCAGGACTTAATCAGCCAGTCCCTGCTATGGAGGGGAAGCTGGAAGCTTAGTCTCAGATCCCTAGCTGCCCATCTCCAAGTCTAACATGATCGTGCCTAAATGACGGAGCTTCCGCAAGAGGCCAGCTGCCTCCTTCACCTGGGGTCGTCCTTGACTGCTCCCCCACCTACTTCTCAGTTACTCTCATCAATGGACTTGGAATAGTTGTCACTCTTCTGTATCTCTTAAGTGCTTCCTACAACTTGTGTTCATACCTTCCAGCATTTCTTTAAACAAATCCCATATCGTTAAGTAAGTCGGTTATCTTCTATTTTTCATAATCATCAGCACTACTGCAGTGAACACCCTTGTGATATATCTCTTACCATTTCCGGCATGATTTTTCATGTAAATTCCAAGACGTATGATGGCTGGATCAAAGCAAATGCAAAAATGACTCTTTTGATAGGCATAGTCAACATGGTCCTCAAGGATGTAGGTTAAAATTTACTGTTTTTCCTGAACCGCAGACGTGTACCCATTTCTCAAGTCTGGAACATGTCGGTTCTTGAAAATTGTTTCCACGGGCAGGTGGCAGGGTAGCTGCGCCCTCCCGTGTCCGAGGGTGAGCCGCTTCCAGCACTTGGCAAGCCTGCGTGGCTTCTCATCTGCAGAATGAGCGTAATGATGCCTCTCTCCTCCTCACTGCACGCAAGTTGGAGAACTGAAAAAAACTCCAGTCTCCGAAAGTCCTTTGCATGCTCAGAAACAAGTAGGAAATGAGTGTTCAGAGGCTTCTGTAAAAGCAGAGTATTATTTAAATATTTATGTAAACAATGCACTCACGTCCTGGAATTTCATCATGCTGGAGATTTAGGGAGAATAAGCCGCCTCTGAAATGGAAACGCTGGCTCAGAGCTGAACCTTTTTCCTTTACCCACTTTTCCACCCTTCCCATCTTGACAACCTTCTCAAGGTAGCCCTGTTTTCCCGGTGATGCATTTCGCGCTGCTTTCCTAATCGCCATGACAAAGGCAGCTGTGGTTGCTTTTCCTGCTGTCTCTTTGGTGACCTTCCTGCCGCCGGCCGTTGCCATGGTAACGTGCTTTTCTTCAGCCAGGAGGCAGGTGAACAGCCGCTCCTGGTCGCTGGGCACCAGCGTGCAGTCCACTCCCAGCATCTCCACGGACACACAGATGCAGAGCCACTTCCTTGGCTCCGGGGCCGGCCTTCTGGGTTTTCCCCAGGCGCTGGCTGCTGGCGGCCGCACAGCCCCTCTCTTTTACTACTCAGATGAGCTAAGGGAGCATGCAAGGAAAGGAAAGGCTTGAGCAAAGGAAAGCTGCAAAGCAGAATTTGGCTTTGTCTGGGTGTGTAGCTTTGTGTGATAGAAATGAAAAAGTTTCCTCTGAGTCATAGAACACAGAGGAGCTCTCCTGACCAAAGACACCCTCTGCAGAACTTCCCGCAGGTGTTGACCACACATTGCTCCTGCCCTCTCCTGGTGTTATCGAACTTGGGCTTCACTGCTTGCTGCTCAAAAACCACTAATCAAGAGGCAAGTGTCGGTAGAAAGAAAAGGTGCTTTAATCAGAAAAGCCAGCAATGTGGGGAGAAAGTGGACTCATGTCGTAAGATCACCTCCAAAGATTCTGCTCAGTCATGACAATTTTTACAGGAAAAAAAGGGAAACGATCTCAGTTAATCATTGAGGTAGGAGGTCAAATTCCTCGTCACTGTTCCACCGCGTGCAGACCCACGGGCTCCTCCTGAGCTTCCTTTGGATGCTGTCTGGCCCACGTGGTCCACCTGCAGATTTGCTAAGGGAGAAGCTGGGAGTAGAGAATCGGTTACTCTTTAACTACTTAATTCTTCATTCTTACGCCTTTTAACCCAGGAAAAGAATGAGCAAGTTAGGCCAGGCATGGTGTACATTCGGTAAAGCAGAACTCAGAAGTTAGGTGCAATGTTACCTAGTGATCTCATTTTTCTGATTAAGGTCTGAGGGAAACAGAGCCAAAAAAACAGAAAAGGGGTCAAAGAGCTGCTTACACCAGCCAGGATCCCCAAAGGCACACCTTTAGGGAGCCGTAGGTATCTCGAGATAACCGTTCCCGCTCTCACTGGCCCCTTTCCCTAAAGAAATGAGGCCGTCTCTTAAGCAGTGAGAATCCGCAGAGGGAAGCTCCTGGAAGCTGTAGACCCACTCATTTTTATGGTAATGGCATCCTCAAGTCCCCAGCACCTGAGGGTGCCTCTCCCTCCCTGTGGCCCAATCAGAGACGAGCCGCCCCTGCCTGCCCACTCCTGTGCCTGCACACTGTGCCGACCGCTGTCTGGAGGGCCCTCCGAGGTCCGCATCTCCTTCTGTGCAGATCAGCCATGCCCCCCAGTGCCGGACCTTCTCCAGTCTCCCTGGATGACGTTGTTGCCTTGTCCCCCAGCACCAAGGAGAAACCTTTCTGACAACAGCCTTTAAGCCATATCGTCACTTCTCCCCAGGGCCACGTGTCCTCACGTCTCTATCCCCCGTGTGTGTCTGGTACAGGGAGAGGGCTCGGTACACATGGGAGAATTGTTCATGAACATACCTGGTAGGATTGTCTTAGGACACAGACAGATAGCAGTGTGTGTGTGCGTGTGTGTGTGTGTGTGTGTGTGTGTGTGTGTGGTGAGGAAAAGCTATGGAGGGTTAAAACCACACTGACGTTGTGAGTGGCATCATAAAGAGACAAAGGTAGGGAAAGGCAAAAGGGTAGATCTAAAAGGTGGAGGGAGGAAGGAGGCAAGAGAAGGAAGACGGTCCACCCATCAGAGCTCTAGCCGGGACCAAAGGAGGAATCCGAGCCGGCAGCCGGAGCCACGCGGATGCTGGTTGCCCTTTAGGCTGGACGTGCACCCCGATTAACCGTCGTCCCCACCCCTCTTTCATGTAAGGGTTCAGTAAGCCACAACCCATGGACCAAATTCCACTTACGACTCTCGAGCTAAGAACAGTTTTTACATTTGAAAAAGAAGAAAAAGAAGAAAAAGAAGAATATGCCACAGAGACTGCACATAGCTCGCAGAGCCTAAATCTTTACAATTTGGTCCCTTACAGGAAACGTTTCCGGATTCTTAACTCGGGTCTTGCCACAGAGGGAGTTTGGGTTTCGGATTCCCATTGTATCATCCACTGCAGAGCTGAGGGAAGAAGGAATCTCTGCCATTCACAGAGCATCCCCACCTAATGCTGGAAAACAGCATTGTTCCAGCTACACAGCAGCGCAGTTAATTTCACGTTAGAGTCACAAGGGCATTATCAGACCCTCTGATGCACTTGATCTCAGGAAATAGCCATGAAGCACAGATCACGCTGCCCAGCACACTTTCTGACTCCCCTCAGCAATCCTTAGTCCCCTAGAGAGGAGAAATCAAGAGAGAAAGTGGAGACACGGTCAGCAGTTAAGGAGATTAGCTCCTAAAGGACCAGAAGAGCTCTGAGACGCCCGGTTTCTTTGACGCCAAGCAGCAGGTCATGTCCGCAGCTGACCCTCACCCAAGACCAGCCTCCCCGTCAGCAGCGGCGCCTTGAAGGACAAGTGTCACTTAATGCGGTGACCGAGTTGGGGTGGCTGATCTCTTCAACTTTTATGAACCTGCCCCGAGACCGTGAATGTTCAGTGATGCCGGAGCTCATCGAATAACCAGTGAGTTTTCAAACTCATCAGGACTATGGAAGGGTCACCACGTGGAGGGGATGGGTTTCCATTGGATCCCGCACTGAGTGGACGAGTCTTGCATCATCTTGCATCACATTCCAGGATAGCTGGTCTGATCTAGAAGGAGAGTGTCCTGTGTGCTGAGCTGGAGGCAGAGGGGGAGGGAGTGTGACGATGGGTTAGTGAATAAAAGGCATCAGCACGTAACAACAGACGCGAGGGCCCAGTGTGGTGCCATCTGTGTTCAAGGAGAGGGTCAGACACACAGAGGGTGCCCGCCGAGAAGCAGGAGTCCCGGAGCCTTCAGCATCCTGCTTCCGTGGTGTTGCTGTGCTCCAGCTTCTATTTAGAGATGCTGGAAATTAAACCAAAATAACCACTGCCCTCCTCGCTGCTCCTCATCCATGCCCAGTGCACTCCGTCGTTCTGGAATACTCTGGAATTATTCAGAAATGCTTTGGAGCGTCCTTTCCCTCCTCCCATATTTCCTTCATGCCTTTGCTCCAAGATCACCTTCTCAGTGAGTCCTACCCTGACCACCCTATTTCATGTCAACCCACCGCCCACTCAGGTCCCCTCCCTCCCTCAACACTTTCCTTGCAAAAAATGGGATCCATCTCCATCAGCATACCATACAGTTTGCTGATGTATATTGTTTATGACTGTTCTTGGTCCTTCCGTCCCTCAAAGGCAGGCAGAGTTGCCTGTTTTGTGCACTGCTATTCCCAGACACGTAGAGCAGTGTCTGGCACATGGCAGGGCCTAAATAAAGAAGAGTTTAAATGAATACACTCTTTATTTGAGAAATCATTATTAAATGAATTCATCTTTTCCCAGTTGAGGCGTCAACTGTTCTTGGTTTTATTTTAATTTTTACAGAATGGCATCTTGGTCTCCTTGCCCAGCAAAGAACATTCTGCTCACCCATGCTATCAGAGATGAGCGGGAGGTCGGAGGTCATGCAGGGGCCCTGCAGGCTTTTTTTTTTTGTGCCCACTTTTACACCCCAGTCTTTGCCCAGTTTTGGATCTGGCGCACGAGAGGCCCTCAGTAAATTCCTCAGAAAGGAACCAGAGAGAGAAGTTTGGGAGAGCTTCCCGCTGGGGTGGCTCAGCTCAGCTCCCTGAGCAGTTACGCCCCAAGCCTCTGGGTGGAGCCAGGAGACAGATACGTGGAGGAGAGGATATCTGGGGGCTGAGGGGAGTGCTGAGGCTTGAGTCTTGGCATTTGTTCCCTGGTTGGAAACGAGAGAGGACCGTCATGGGTTTGGCAGTTAGAATCTGTCATCGCTGTGTTTTTAGCCAAAAGGAATTCGTGAAAGTTGCCTTGCCCAAAAAAACACATTCAGGAACTGTAAATATAGTCTTCACTTACTACTCTTTTTACAGATTGAGTAGTTTTGGCTTCTGTAGAAATGCAGAGATTATTTATTTTGGAAAATCACATTCATTGTTAATTCTTACCTCTAGCCATCTCCTTTTTCCCGCCAGAAAAAGCTAAATGTTCTGATTTTAAAAAAGGAGAAGAAACTAAGCTTTCTATTTATAGTTCAGCTTCAATTCAAGAGCATGTAAATAAACTCTGAAATGTCAAATGTCAACACAATTTTCAAATTTAGTTAAATAAATGGATGCCTAATGGTTGATCTTCAATCATTTTAGCGTTGGGCATTCAGTCTGCCTTGGATTATAATTTTACAGAAACTGTTCTTCCGCAATGAAATGAGGACTCATGAAAAAATTATAGCTAAGGAGTTGGAAGAAAAGCACTACAATTCTGAAGCAGACTCATTTTTTATATCATTTAAAAGGTTTTCCTTATAATGTTTTAGAAATTTAGAGTGGAAAATTCAGTGCCCAAACTGACAAAGACTCTACCCAGTTATATTGGGCACAGCCCTAATGTGTGTTTATGGGCTATAATATTTTAGCCTCTGCCTTTTTTTTTAATTAAAAAATTTTAACACCTTTATTGTATGATTCCTATACAGTAAACTACACATATTTCAGATGTACAATTTGATGGGTTTTGATGGATGCGTATAGTTTCTGTCACTTTATCTTTACGCGAGGAAAGATCTGAATGCACTCACTTCAGAGACGAGGCCGACTAGTAAAAGAATTACTGACAAACCATTGAAGTATTGCTAGTCTAAGTGGAAAAGGTCTTGGGTTCTTAAAAGTGGTCTTGGAGACAGGGACTGTTCCCCCCGTTTCATGGGGGGCTTTCATAAAATGCCAGCCCAGAAACAAATTGTCCCCAAGTCGTAATTGCATCGTTGACTTTGTGTTTTCTCCTAGAATTGAAAGCGTTTTTTAGAAACACTCTTCTAGTGCCTCGTCTGTGATTATGAATGTATCTCAACAAGAAAATAAAGGCTGTGCCGGTGGCTCCGCTCCCCCAGAGGGTGCCCCAGCCTTGCCCCCGCTTCTGAGCAAGCAGGCTCCTTGTTCAACTGGATTTAGCAAAATTAAGTTAAAATAATCTGGCATCGGTATAGCTGTCAGACCCTCAAAATAATTCTCCCAAGGGTTCTGTGGATGAACTGCATGCTTCTCCGCGACCGCAGGATTATCTGTGTGTGAGGGAAATCTGACCCACGTGTTTTCACTGGATCTGATAAAGGGCTTGACCATGTGAGCAGAAATTTGGTGCAGGGCCGTAACAATGATCACAGTTAGCTGAATGCCAGCCTCTCCCTTGGTTACTGTTTAGAAATTCGCTTTAGTGCCTAGCACAGCCTTTTAGCCTGGAGAATCAATAAACCTGAGAGGCTGTGGGCCCCCAGAAAACTGTCCTCGTGACCTCCTGGGGGGGCAAGCTCTGAGTTTCAGCTGCATGGCCATGTTACTCAAAACTTCTTTGAGAAGAGGAAAACGTGTTTCCCTTGCTCTCGCCTCTCCCCTAAAATGACGTTTCTGTCTTCCCTTCCTCTCTCGCTGCCAAGCCCCTCAGGCTGGTTTCCCTCCATCATTCTTGCTTTTTTGTCGCCCACGTGCTCCTGACCCTCGTGCAAACTGGCATCCAGAGAAGTGGCCCTTTGTGCAGCTCAGCAGTGACTGAAAACCTGTCCATCTGAAAATGCTGTCATCCAAAGGGGTCTCTCCCTGCTGGCCCCTGGGTGACCACTGCCTTCAGCTCCCAGAGACACTTGGGCATATGCTGTGTTGTGTCTTCATCCAGTTGTTCAGATGAGATTAGACTCTTGCAGGCCAGGGATGTCTCCTCTCTCTAAGCTCTGCGTTGCGTGTGCAGACACGGTCCGCCCCAGTCCCGAGTGCCTGGCTGTGCCTGGGGCGTCATCAGCACCTGCGCAAGCACTGGGAGCGGGTGTGTGAGAGTCTCTGCTTTGCTTTACCCTTCACCTCTGCTTCTGCCTCTGGCTGCAGCCCCAGGTCAACAGGAGTTTTTAATTGAAAAGAATGGAGAAGTAAAGCAACCGAGAGACTCAAAGACAGAGAAATCTTCTTTTTTCCCTCCCCAAGTAGTTCTGAGCAACCCAAGGACCTCAGCACGTCCCTACACAAGGCTTCCAAAGGAACGAGCACTGCACAGTGACCCCGGAGACAGGCTGTGTGACAGTCTCCCGATCCAGCGGTCAGCGTGCTCAGACTTGGGGTTCATTCATCCAGGTGTCAGAGACAAGGGGAGGAAGCACGAGGGCAGGTCCTGAAAGTTCATTTTCTCTCGGCGTGAGTGAGCCCGGGGTGAACCGTGTGCACGCGACTCTGCAAAGCGGCCTTTCCTGCTAGAGCAGAAAGCACGCCTGTGCTGCCGGGGCCTGTCCCCGGGGCCCGCGTGTGGTTGTGGGGTGTCTGCGCCCCGGAACCCGTCTCTAACCGGCCTGTGGCTCTTGGTCTTTCAGCTCCTGACGGCCCGCCCCAGGAAGTTCACCTGGAGCCCGTATCTTCTCAGAGCATCAGGGTCACCTGGAAGGTAAACCCAGTAACACTTGTCTCGGGCACTCCTCCACGGGAGCGGGGGGCGGGGAGCACCTCACTCATGTTAAGCGTTCTGATGCCCGGACAGGAACATTCTATGAAGCTTTCATTTTGCAGAGTTAGAGGAAAAGCCCTCTTACTGAAATCCGACATGTGTATGCACATTGGAGTACTTTCACAGCAGTTCTGTTATCTGCAGAGCGTGGAGTTGTCCTTGGTGTCTGGTTTTTCGTCTTTCAATCATGATTGGGTCCTAAGTATCGGTCTCCGCAGGAGTAATGCAGGGGATGTGCGTGACTCTGTGGGTTCATTTCAGCCCAGCGGAAACTTTTTCTAACGGCTTTTTCTAAATGGCAAATCCTGATGTGGTAGCCAGTCCACCAAGTGGCAAAAAGGAGAGAAGTGCTGGCGGTGCCCCAGCTAGCTCTGCCCTGGCACATGCCCGGGGGCGGGGGCGCTGACGGGCCGGCTGCCGTCCGAGGCCGTGGTGCCCCCGGCATGGCCAGCAGATGCAGACAGGCTGCTGGTGAGCAGAAGGCTTGTCACCCGCTGCCGGGAGAAAACCTGCCGCTCAGCACGCGGCTCTGAGTCCGGCCGACGGGTTTTCTGTGGTGCGACTGAATCCACACACTGTACACCAGAGACTAACGCGGGACCGTCCACCAACTATACTTCAGTACAAAAGAGATCATTGAATGAACAGACTTTCTCAAGGACGGAAGCGACCCTGACTTACATTCTGGCCCAAATTCATTGCGAACCAGCACGCTAGGCGCCACTGCCCTGGGGGTCTTGAAGTCCCTCAGCTGGCGGCGAAGCTGCCTGGGGAGTCGGCCACCTCCTTCCTGTGCTCGCACAGACGCCACGTCATTTGGAGTGCGGTGGCCGGGTCAGGACTTCTGCAGAGGTGCGCGTGCTTTTCCGGTTCTGGGTTTCTCTCACTGCTCGTTTTCTCCTTACCTCCTCCCTCACCCTTTTCCGCTGCGCTCTCCCCGAAGAAGAAGGTGGCAGCCGGAGTGAGGTCTTCGAACCCCACGCCTCTTGTTCCCTGGAAAACACTCGCCCACTGCGCCTGTTGTTGGCTTTCGTCCTTGGAGCCTCAGCTCTTTCACAAAACCACCAGCCTCCATAACAACAAAAAGGGGATTTTCCTGCTTGGAGTGGACACCGCCTTCGGTGTTAACACGCACTAATGCAGCAAGCCGCTTTGTGCAGTCTCACAGCCCAGCCAATGAGCTGTGATGCCAGCGGGTGGCGGGCTGTGTCTGTTCAGGGCTCAGACAGGGCAGGCTGAGCCGTGTGGGGAGGGGCGCCGTCCGCCTTTGTGAGCGCGTCGACCCGCTGCGAGCATCACACACCCTGCGAGAACGGCACTCAGCGAGCCGCGGCCCCGCACGCGTCCCGGCCGCTCTGCCCGGGGACGCCGACTCACTCCGCCCGGAGTTAGATGGGGAGTTTCGCCCACGTTCCGTTGCACTGTCTTTTCATGCACTTTCTTGCACGACAAGACCAGCTATTATGGTGGCCCCTGGAGCTTTCTGTGTCCTGCACCAGAGAGGTGTCTGTCCACAGAGCTCTTGTATCTAAAAAGTGGAAGCTCTGGAGGCTTTAAAAGGCAAGAAATCCTTTCTGTCTCCATAGAAAAGCAGCAGGAAGTCAGTAGGTTTCAGTTAAATTTCTTCTTAGAGTCAAAGGGAAGAACAAGTGGTGGGCTATCAAAAGAGGCCTTGTCTCCTTTAGACGGTGAGCGGATTGTCACGTCCTGTTTGTGGACAGTGAGTTATCTCGGGGTGGCGGGCTGCCGGCATTGCCTGGCCTGTCAGAACGCAGGCAGGTGTGTGGGTGATTGAACCACCGAGTGACATAGGGCTGCCATTGATGGGCTATCGTTTCACACTGGCCTGATCGTGTAATGACAGTGCATCACTGATTCAAACAAACTGCATGCGATTCTAGGTAATCCAAGTACAATATATTGCCTAAAATATGCTTTTATTTTATGGTGTAAAAATTCCTGATTTATGTTTTGTGTAATTAGCCTCTTTAGGCTGATAGGAAAGGAGGAAAAAGAAGAAAGTAAAGAAAGACAGAAATGGCATTAGTCCAAGGAAGGGGCTGCACATCCGTCAGCCAGGATGGAAATACCGGGGGGAAGGAGGCGGAAACTCATTTAGGGTCATGAGACAACCCATCAGAAGTAGAAGATGCGCCCAGTGGAGAGGCAGGACGTAGAGGGGAGAAAAGCTCCGGGTTTTGGGTGGGAATCCAGCCTTTTCAGAAACTAACCCTCTTAAATGTCAGGGGCACGTTCTCGGCCGTTTCCTGCCACCAGTGAGCCATGTTCCATGAGTTTAACTCTCACTGACCCGGCAACACTTCTGTAACTCACGCCTTCCAGTGAACAAAATTAACAGCTTTCCCTGGTTATCTTGGTTATTTCTTTCACCAAAGAAAAGTGTCAAATGTTTCCATTTTCATGTTCGGCAGAGGTTACCCGCGGCCTGCTGGCTACAGGCCAAGCCCCAGAGGACAGCCTGGCTACCAACACCAGGTCACAGCCCCTGTTTCAGGTCTGCTGCCCTCTCCTTCCCCAGGTATATGGGACCCCGTGGGCTGTCATCTCCTCTCCTCCACTGACATTGCTGCTCACCCTGTTTGTAGCACCCCACCCTCCTACCCGTGCGGTCCCACCCATCAGGTCCCACCCGTCCGGTCCCACCTGACCCCTCTATGAAGATGCGAAGACGCATGAATCTCCAAAGTGGAATTAACTCTTCCATCCTTAGCTATCCCTACCCCAGGTGATGGTTCCACGAGGTCCCCAGCACATGCGTTCTGTGGTCCCTTCAATCGCATCTCCTCCGCCGTTCTGCGAGCTCCTTAGAGACAGGGAGTGTCTCAGTTGTCTTTGGTTCCCACGGCTGGTGGTTCTGCGTGAATGAATGAGTGCATATGTGAGTTGGAAATGACAAGTGTTCATGTCACACTAGTCTCTGGAGTACATGTCTTTCAGAAGCTGCTGTGAGGAAGGCACCCTAGCTTTCAGGCTCTCCAAAAACCAGGCTGTAACACGGTGAGGGTCTAGTTCACACTGCAGGAAATAGAGTGGAGTGTCCAGTGGTGGACACCCAACGGCACGACCCACGCTCCGTGCACCAGGCAGACCGGCCATTCACATGTGGGTTTCTACTATAATTTATTGGGAAAAAAATGGCAATAATTATCTAATAAGTGTGTGATAAATTGTAGGGAAAATGGGCATCAGCAGCATATCACTTAAGTGTGAGCCCCCGGGAAGATGGCCAGGAACCAGGAATTAAATTGTCTGTATTTCATAAGCTCAGAAACCTCCTCGGCACTGTTGCATATTCTGAGTCAAAGATGCTAAGCCATGCCTTAGCGGAAGCTCAGGATGCAAAGCAGGGGTTCTAAGTAAAACAAAGATAAAGCAAATGAAAAGGAAGCTTCCCTTTGTAACTCTTGCTCCACACCCCGTGAAAAACAAAAGGGTTCGCATAAGCAGATACAGTTTACTGTATGTTTCTGCTGGGGTTGTTCAAAATCAGAGAGAATAGTTAAAGCTACAGATTATTGATAACAATATATTTGACTAAGTCCCTGAAAATTGTAAAACTAAAGGGGAATTCTCTGTTCTTTTCAGAAAATTCTGATTTTAGTCCCTCTCCTAAGTGTAAAAACACTGACAGAACGTGTTTCTTTTGACAGTTCCTGTCACCTAACCTTCTGGTCACTCTCAGAATCAACTGATCCTATTTTATGCAGATTAAGGATGGTTTGATAACTATTCACATATGCTCATGGGACGTTCACAGTTTAGACTGTTTAATTACTCTAGATATCTCAAGCCATTTACCCAGAGAATGCAGTTGTAAGGCAGAGACATCTTTCCTGTAGACCTCAATGTTGTGTTTTGTTTTGAATGAGAACTCTTTTTAAAGCTGTGGGCTATCCCCAAAACATGAACCTTTCAATTGTTCAAATAAAACCGAGAATTATGGAAATTTTCCGTTGCCTTGCTGAAAACAATCGCCAAACTGACGACTCAGGGTAAAACTCCTGAGAATGAGGTGGCCACTGTCTTGTTCTTCTGCATCCTAGTCTCTGACTGGGATTTTATTTAGAATAAACAGTGTTGCAGAAAAGACACGTGCTTTCCGTAAAATATTAACGTTGAATATTTGGGGATTTCGTTCAGTTTTAGTAATCTGAAGAGTGCTTTTTACTGGAGCACCACGTCTCCTCAAGGCACAATAATTCCAACTATTTGAGGACTCGTTTCAATGTTTCAGAGATGAGCTCTTACAATGGGAAAACAGCCTAGTTTATCATTTAAAAATAAAGCTGCTTATCGCCTGCGACCTTCACAGTAGTGATGTAATAAACTTCCACCTGCCTTAGACGCCCACGTCCCTCCACCCGCAGGGTGAGACGTGCCGCGCGGGAAGGGTGACTTACAGGCAGCGCTGCTCGTTTCTGGCTGGGGTTCCTGGGAGACCTGTCCTCCTGAGTCCTCGCTCGCTGCCCGGCTCGCTGCTCAGCCCTGACACGCTTTTTACCCTGAGGTCTGTGCGCTAGGTAGACCTAGTTGTGTACAACCTCCAAAGGTGGAGGGATTTGCCCAAGATCTGAGGGCTTGTGACTGTCAGGTGGAGAAACCCTGCCTACCCTGGCTGTCTGCCTGCCTGCTGGGCTTCCAAGCAGTTGATAAGCTAATGCACGTGAAGTGAGCTTGTGCACGGAAAGGTCAACAAGCATTTCCATTTCCTTTTCCTTCCAACCTCATGCTATAAATTTTACCCAACCCCATTGAAGTTAAAGAAAATAAGTAACATGTACATTTTTACCTACTACCACTTTCTTCCCAAATTGTAGACTTCACCTGAGCATAACTTGAGCAGTCAGCCCACATCCGTCTTTCCGAAGTCAGTTGAAATTCAGAAGTGTTGCCTTGGAGTTAATTTTACTTAATTTTTGAACTCTCGCTTTCATCCTTAGGCTGTGCAAAATTACAAAATTTACATTTCTTTTATGAACTAATCAATTGGTTCTAGAGTTGGATTTTCAACAGTTTTATTAAAAATCCTGACAACCAACATGCCTTACAAATATTTAAGGAATTGTCAGCCCTTCTCATATTAGCAAGTCTAAGCTCTTCCCCTTATAATGAGAGAAGAAAAATCCAAACTGATTTCAGAACTTCTTGGTCGTCCACATAGAGGACTGCCCTCCCTCAGCTTCCTTCAGTTGACGAGACCGTGAGCTCAGTGAGGGTAGAGGGCATATGTTCTTCGTTTGCAATATCCCAGTAGAAGAGCAGTAAATACTTGTTAAATAAATACAGGAACCACTACTCCCATTGTTCACGTTCATGTTCAAATATGCATATCAAGAAGGGGCACCTTTCCTTTGGAGACCTCGGGGCTCCATAAAAAGCCCTACATGACTATATTAGCATCCTACTTTTTGGCACATACGTAAAACGTACAGATCCTTTTCATAAAACCATTCATCACTTTTTTGCTTCATTTAGAATACAGTCTGCATCTCTCCCCATGTATTCACTGGATTAGCCCTCTTGGTTTAACCCTGTGATCGGTCAGTCTTTTCCTGGGGTCCTCGGAGTTGGGACCCCATTTCTCTGTCCCAGAGCAGAACTGCCAGCCTGCCTGCCCAGAGGGTCCCGGCTGGCCCCCCACCCTAAGCAGGCTGTCCTTCTGGCTCCCAGCCTTCAAGTGCAGGGAAAAGATGCTGGCCACCTTCCCAAAGGCTGCTTGGCGCCAAGAGTGTGGGACCCAGGTCTATGCCTGGGCGTGCTGGGAAGACAGGCTGGCTGGGACCCAGCCTAGGAGGGGTGGCTCCATTTAGCCCCAGAGCAAAGGCTGTGCCTCTCAGCTGACTCACCCTGACAGGGTGTAAACTGAACTTGAATGAAGGACTAAGGTCACGCCAACTCCGTTCATCAGCTGGCAGTCCTTTCAGATGGTTTCCTCTGAAAGCTTCACGTTGAGCCTGGATGAACCTGGCATAATGCAAGGTATCTGAGGACAGACATTTGCATTGTTCTGATTATAAACAAGTTATGAACTGTTAGGTTACAACAGGTTAGAAGGTTAGGATCGTATTTTTGCCTTGACTAACAGAACTTATTATCAGAAATGCAAATAGGGGTAATGAGTAGAAACCATGAGGCTGGAACTGAAGCAGCATTTTGGACATTTGCTAGTGACCAGCCATGGGTCTCTGTTTAGTACACCAGCATCAGGTTTTGTAAGTGAATTGGCTTCTAAAGTTGGGACATTAGGCTAAAAATTGCTTATAGTCAGGATCAAGCTAAATATATTCAATTGTGTATCTAGTACACGGCATAATTTAGGATGAAAACCTACAGTGTCATATATTTATGAATATATGATATTTGCATTGAAAATAAAGAGTGCATGTAAAAGTATAGCTTGACAGCATTCCATGGCATTATGGGTAAATAGGAGCCACGTAAGTTAAATGCATCTACAGCAGGTGAATTACAGATAATAAGAATACTTTGGTACAGCATGAAAAGTACTGGATTAGACTTCAGCATAATTCGGTATTACTCCTGTCTCTGCATTTAATAAAAACGATCTTTGTCATGCAGACAAGGGACTCCTTAAACAGTTCGCAGGTGCAGTGCCACCGTGCAGTGACGTCATCACTAGCGTGTGCCTGGCAGACACCAGTCCATGACCAGAGGCCAGCTAGTGCTCGCATCCCTTCTCCTCCAGTTGAACGGATGCTGGGATTTTGCCATCCTGGCAAGGAGGGGAGCTGACTCTCATTCCACCCAAACCCTGGCCTCTCTCGGCCCCTCCTCTCCTCGCCCTCCTCCTCCCCCTTCCCTCCCTGCCCCTCGCCTCCAGCCAGCCAGTGAATCCTACCTGCAGGGGCCAGTCCACAGCGCTGTGTCCTCCAGGGGTCTGCACCCTGGCTCTGTCAGGGGCCAGAGAGCAAATACTCCAGACTCTGGGGCCCAAAGGTCTCTGTCACAGCCACGCACCTCTGCCGCTGTAGCCCCGAAGCAGACACGGCATGTGCGTGCTTAAGTGGGAGTGTCTGGGCTCCAGTACAGCATACTCAGGCCCAGGGAAATTTGAAGCTCAGATAATTTTCATGTGTCACAAACTATTCTTTTGATTTTTTTGCAATTGTTTAAAAATGTGAAAAAAATGTACAGTTTTAATTAAGAGCCATAGAAAAACAAGGACTATCTGACTTCGCCCCAGGACCGTAGTTTGTCAGCCATGTTTAGTAAACCACGATGATACCTGGAGAAGCAGCAACAGACAACTGAGACTCATCACAGTAGCTCCTCTGCACTGGTCCCCTGGGCAGAGATTCAGAGCACCAGAGACCTCTTCCCTGCCTTCTGCACAAGCTCAGCAGATCTGGGTCAGCGGTGCCCCCGCCCAGATCTCTGTGTCTTTTTGCTGGGTCCCTCTGGCCCTCCATGGCCACTCTGCCATCCACAGGGGCCCCTGTTCCCTGCAGGGGAGCTACTCCAGGTGGGATGCCCGTCTGCACAGGGGGAGCCAACTCCTTTGGGATCACTCAGCTGCTACTAAATGGTGGCCCCAGCCTAATGCTCACAGTCTAGCACACACTGTCTCTTGGCGTCAAAATCAAAACCGCTTTTCCTCTAAACCCTATTACCTGCAGGCTGGGCGGTGCGGGCTGGACCAGTCTCCCAAAACCTCACAGTCTTCAGGTGGATTCTTTCCTGCCTGGGCCTTGGCTGCCTGCCTTTTTGGCCACGGAAACTTCCATAGCCCCCCTCCTCACTCTCTTCTGCTCTTTCCCTGGTCTGAACCCAGGGCAGAGTCCCTCTCCCTGCCGTGTCTCTCTGACTGACCCCACTCCCAGGCTCTGAGACACTGAGCCATCACCCTTCTGGCCAGGTCTGCTTCTTGGACGTCTCCCCTGGCTTCGCTGGGATGCAGCAGCCACCCTCCTCCTTGCCAGCTCCCTGAGTCGGGACATCTAGAGGTCTGATGTTAGCGGGGGAAACTCCCGGAGGCCTCGGAGCTGATATGTACGAAGCCGGTCCTGGTCTGCATGTGTGCTGGGAATCCCTCTGTCAGGCCATTGGCAGAAATCATGGGCGAGCCGTCGTGGTTGGTGAGAAGTGCTCTAGGTGGTCACCAGAGAGTGATTTGCAAAAGGCAGCAAAATTCCAAACAAGGAAAGGCCCAGAGTAGCTGTTTGACTGAAGTCTGTTGGTGGGATGGATGAATGAATGAGGGAGTGAATGAAATGAGAGCCACCCTCTGGTTTGGAAATTGAATAAACGGAGTCCTGTTTTGCAACCATTAACCTCAAGTTCATCCTACGACATTCTCCGAGCCTGTTTCTAAAAGTCCTCATTTGTGTTCCAACCGGTGCACACCCTTGGCTGCCATCTCCTCCTCGGCCGCCAAGTTTGCCTAGAACACGGTGACTGTCAGCTCCAAGTCCACATTCTTGGCCCCGTAGGACACTGCAGACCTTCCAACACTTGGTCACTCATGACTTCTCAGGCTCCTTCGTTCTAAACATGTCTCATTATCGGATCATGTGTCCACTTTTTATTTCCTAACATGTGGCCTCCTCATTCTCATGCGTCCCTCAGTGGACACGAACGTTGACGGGGAGCCACGTGGTGACACATACTGCTTGCACGAGAGCTGCAAGGCCGACAACGTGCGTAGTGCGAGGCAACTCAAAGGAGAGAGACCGAAGGAAAATGTGCGTTGAGGCAAGGATGTCAGGCGCCTCTCTGTGACCTCTCTCCCTCAAAACCCACCGTCCGCTCATCCAGAGAGGCTGCTCTGTCAGCCCGCGGTGGCTGTGGGGCGCAGCAGTGCTCTGTCCAGCGAGGCAGCTGTCCCCTCCTCCACCCCAGCCCCTCTGTGCAGCTGTCCCGCTGCTGCTGTGTGACTCCCGGGACCACAGAGGGCCTCCAGCCCTGTCCGCACTCATTCCCTCTGTTCCACAAAGACACCAAGAAAATACATGGGTTATCGGTGACCTAAAAAATCAGAGAATGTGCAGACATTGCGTTTTGACTGAAGTCCCTCCCAGGTGAGGCCAATTCTAAACCTCTCAATGACTTCCCAGTGATAACAGCGGTCCTCAGACTTGAGCGTGTGCCAGAATCCCAGGGGGCTTGTTGAAACACGCGCCCCCAGCCCCCTCCCGCAGCCAGCCTGTATTCCCGCTTCAGGAGGTCTGGGCAGGGCCCCCGCTTCTCCCCAGTTTCCCTACACCCTTGCCTTCCCCCCGCCCCCGATGATCCCCACACACACCTCCCCAAAGGGTCACTGCGGGCTGCTCTGCATTCCCAGGTCATCTCTCAGCGCCGCTGTGGACACTGACTGGTTTCCTATAGTGCTGCCCCACTTGGAAAAGGAAGCCGTCCCTCTTCCCTTCCGTCGTCCCCTGGGCAAACCTTCAGCCCTGCAAGCACCAGACTCTAATCACGGATTCACCGTCGGTCTCCCCGACACACGATGCCTTGGATGGAACAGGCACCAGCTCCTGGCTGTTCACTTCAATGCATCTGTTCCCTGAGCAAGTTACTGCGTTTATGCTCCTTATACTGGGGAGCATGGAAGCGGGTGCTGGAGGAAGCACACAGAGATGAAAAAGACAGCCCCCCACTTCTGTAATAGAAGGGAAATGAGAACAGGTTACATTCGCAGTGAATCTGGAGAAATCTAAAAGGAAATGTTTCAAATCATCGTTCAACCAAATCAGTCACCGTGCCGGAGTGAAGCAGTGTTCTTGGAGCGCAGAGTCCTGCCGGGGAGGCGTGGGCTCCCCGGTCAGCAGACGGAGCCGGGCACTGAGCAAAGTCCGTTCGCCAGCAGTGGGAAGGGGGAGGGGAGCGTGCCGGAAACAGGGCCTGGCTGGTGGTTTTCTGCAGAAGAGATGCCTGTTCTAATGACCACATCCACACGGGTGCTGTGAGCATTTGCTCAGCCCTGCTTTTGCCATCTCTGTAAAGAGCGAAGAATCTGCCATGGGCAGCTTGCAGGCTGATTTGGGTGGACACAAAAGATACAGGCACTTGCAAACTGCACAAATACATTGACACAGGGCTCCTGTTGTCATGGAGACCAAAAGAGACAGTGGCTTAAAGGAAGCAGGGGGTGGGGAGGGACTTGGAGGCTGGAGAAAGGGCTCCTGGAAGGATGAAAGAAGGCTGTTTAGGGAGACCACAGGAGGAAAAAAATGTCAGGACTGGAAGCAGGGAGAGAGAGTCACAGATGGCAGATAATGAGACAGATGAAAAGGAGTCAGGGTCATCACTGGATGCAAAGGCAAAGGGAAGGAAGAGTAAAATTCAACACGGAAAACAGTGACTCCTTCCACGAGAAACACAACAGTGAGTAGGGAAGGCCTTCTCTGAACTGTAGTGCATTTGAAGGAATTTGAGAAAAGGTAAAAACAGAGCACTCACGTATCAAAGCGATCTGTCAATAAGGACGTCTTCCTGCACGGGAAGGGACTCAGATGGCTGAATTCTTGACTATGGAGTGAAGGGAGCCCTCCTTCACTTTAGTTTCTTTCTTTTTTTTTTCCTGATCACTTATTTTCCCAGTCTTCCTTTAACATGTATTAAGAGGTCTGGTTGCCAGGTGAGATTTGCTATAAATCTTTAGGCCTGAGACAGGAGGGAAGGGGCAGGGCACAGGCATTAAACGAATGACACAGCAATTGAGGATAAGACATAAACTGGTAGAACCAGCTCAGCCTGAGACAGTGGAGGATCTGACTTCCAGAGGAACTTGAGTCTCATTTTAGGTTCACTGTAATGTATTAGCTGCTACATGACACACCCACAGGCACCATGACGTTTCCAAACCTGGCCATGAAAGGCCAAAAAGTAGGCGGCAGCCCAGCTCCTGGCGATCCCCACCCCTTCCCCAGAACAGCTGGAATAATCCTCCTGCTTGTCAGCATATGAAATCATGCCGCCCATAGGAGCGAGCCGTCCCCGAGCTCTGGGGCTGATCTCCACTTCCTAGCTGACCCCGTGCGCTGGGGCCACCTCTTGCCTATTGAGACAGCCCACGCTCTGTCTATGGAGTGCGTGTCTCCTTGAATAAACTTACCTTCCCTTTGCTGTGCCTCACTCTTAAATGCTTTCCTATGCCTCACTCTGAAATTCTTCCCTGTGTAAGGCAAGAACCTATTCTCCAGCAAAAGGTTCACCTTCCGCAATCCTTACTGTAAACACATGTACCCCCCTGGCTGGCTGCGCAAGTGAAACGACTCTCTGGAACCCTTGTTTTAAACAGGAAACAAAGGTGGACGACAGTGTCCAAACAAATTGGCTCTTCAAAGCTAGTTTCTTCCCTGAGGGTCTGGGAGATGAAACAGACCCTCCAAACCCTGCCTGGCTCTCATCCTCATGGGTGGGCCGCCGTGCTCATGGCAGCGTAGGAGCCAGCTCTCAACTTGAATCTACATGCACAAAATATGGCAGAAAAACTTAATAAACAAAAATCACCTTCGTGTCACTCTAGAATTAGTAGGACTAACATTTAGTTCTAAGAAAAATGTAAAAGATGTTCTATTTATTTTGTACAAAATATTTAAACTGAGCAGGACAAAACCCCCTGTGTTTTTTAAACTATGTAAGCTAGTCAGAATGTGTGTTCACCCGGGGAGAAGAAGGGCCAAAGGAATATTTCTCCACCTACCTGCGCAGTCAGAGCCCAGGCGCGATTGATCCCCCCAAGCCCCGGAAGGTGGGAGTCAGCAAGCAGGTCCCGCTGCTTGTCGAAGATTCAGCTGAAGTGGGTGCCGCATGTAAACAGTTTCTTGCGGGCTTTTGCCTTCACCCCCTCCACCTCCTTCCTGACCTGACTCCGTGGCCCTGTCCTGTGATCCTGATTTGGTATCTTAGGGAGGCTTAAATTGTCACAGGGAGCCCACTGAAAAATGAGAGTAATTTTCAAAATTAAAAAAATCCGTTATATTTGGATGATGGTATTTAACAGTAAAAAACTGTAGATTCAGAGAGGTAGATTAGTAGGAGTTTGGTATTAACAGGTTCACATTACTATATATAAAACAGATAAAAAGGGACCTACTGTATCACACAGGGAACTGTATTCAGTCTCTTGTAAGGAGCCGTAATGGAAAAGAGACTGAAAAAATATATATGTATATGTGTATGTGTATAATTGAATCACTGCTGTACACTTGAAACTAACATTGTACACTGACTACACTTCATTTTAAAAAAAACTATGCAAACTGGTAGGAATATCTTTGTTTTCTATTTGTCTTATCTGTGACTTTGGGAAGGAAATTAATTTTGTTAATTAATTAAATGATACAAATGCAATTCAGTGGTTGAGATAAATCAAATTCCAGGTAATGGAATTCTCAAAATCTGAACTCTTTCAATCTAATTTCAAAGCAAAGTGAAGAGTTACAGTTCATCGATGCAGAAACAGGTGCAGAGACATTTGCTCATCATAAAGTATGAGCTCTTCCGTCAAGGTCTGACTGCGCCAACCTGACTTCGGAAGTGACAGTTTATAGGACGACCTCCCTGGCATCTATTAGCACCATGTAAATGCATGAATCAGATGGGTTGCTGAGAAGAGCAAGTGGGATCCAAGACGGCCAGAAGTGAGGGAACATGCTTGAAAAAACAGAAATGTGATTTGGCTGCTCTTGTATAACGCGGACAATGCCTAAAGACAGCTGGAGACATCTCATTCCCTTGGGAGGCTGGCGTAGTGAGCAGTCAGTCCACAGATGACTGCTGAACTCCTTCATGCTGCTGTCTGCTCACAGTGTTCTTCTGGCTGGGCATCCAGGACAAGCCCCCAACAGTCCGCCTTGTCTGTTCTCTGCCAGTCCCCACTGCTGTTGGTCCAGCACACTCAGTCCATTCTGGCCGCTCTGTGCCTCCCCCCCAGCAGCCTCCCCTCCCCCTGGAGCCCTAGCCACCCTTCCAGGGTCCCTGGACCGGCCTCTCTGCCTGTGCCAGGCCACTCCCATTTCACCACTTTCTGGAAGCCTGCTGGTGTTCACCGTCCAGTCACACACACTTGGATGCACTTGGATGCTTCAGATTTCTCTAGTTTCCCACGTGTTTATTTCCTCTTTCCAACTGGATTGTAAGCATTTTCAGGGCTGAGAAAACTTTTCAGAGCCCTAAGAGACCTTAATCCACGGTTTGCACTGAAATACACACACACATGTACACACGCACAATGTGCACATGTATACACATATATGCTCACACGCATGTACACACAGACATAATACACATACACACACACATATACCTGCTGATTTCCTGAAAGTCTACAGCACCTTTATTATTTTAGAGCATCGCTTCGATGTTGTTCTCATAACAGACTTGAAAAATTCTGGATTCTTAAAAAAGTCCGACCTATCAGTGAAAACGGTTCTGCCTTCCACTCAGCGATCCCTTACCCTCGGCAGAGAGACGCTAAATACAGCCTCAGCTCGCTCAGCTAAAGTCGACCTAAAATTATTCCAGAATGACTCACCTGAATCAAAGAGGTTTGCCTTCCTGGGGACTCCCTTCACAGCCGGCTTTCAACCTGGAAACACCTTTATTCTGGGATGTTCCATTAGAGTATAAGCTCCGCGAGGGCAGGGGCCATAAAGCAAAAGACCCCTTCTGTTCCCCAGTGCCTGGGACAGGCCGGCGGAGCAGAGCTCAGTAGACGCTGCTGGGCGGAGGTGTGGAGCTGGGCCCCCGCGAGGATGGCTGGCGGCCGCGGAGGCGCTGCGAGCTCAGCCTGTCTTTGGAAACCTCCGCGCCGCTTGGAGAGGCGGCCACCCCAGCAGCAGGACGGAGGGGCTGAGCGCGCAGGCTCTGGGGCCAGATTCCCCTCCTGTCCCTCGGGTGTGTGACCCCCTGCGTCAGCGAGGGTCTTGGTCCCACGTCACAGGACGTGGGACGGGGTTGGAGGGGTGCTGGGCACGTCCACGCAGGTACAGGGAGGGGGTCCGGCCAGGAGCCGGCTCTGCACGACACCTCGCTGCTCCTGCTTCATTTGTGTTTCATTTGTGTTTCCCTACGAGGCGGGCGGGCCCTGGCTTCCCCACTGGCGTCCGTTTAGTGTTCTTCAGTGATTCTCTTCTTTCCTGTTCAGGCTCCCAAGAAACATTTGCAAAATGGGATTATCCGTGGCTACCAGATAGGTTACCGGGAGTACAGCACTGGGGGCAACTTCCAGTTCAACATTATCAGTATTGACACCACCGGGGACAGTGAGATTTACACCCTGGACAACCTGAATAAGTTCACCCAGTACGGCCTGGTGGTGCAGGCCTGCAACCGTGCCGGGACCGGGCCTTCTTCTCAGGAAATCATCACCACCACCCTCGAGGACGGTAGGTTCGCGGGGAAGGGGTGCCGAGCCTTTCCTTCTCCAGGTTTTGTTCTGGTCACCTCCCGGGTCCCCACAGCCTGGCCCCCAGTGACAACAGAAGCTGGAGGTCCCCGAGGGGAAGCTGCTTTCATTATCCCGCCCTGGACACATCTTTTTTTTTTCTTTTTTCTTTTTCCTTTTTCCCCTTATAAATGACAAAATTTAACGAGATACAGGAGTGGGTTAGTATCCTAAAATTCCTCTTTTAAGGGCAGTTTTTGCTTGTTCTAGTACAGATGCACCTTAACTGCTTGTCAAAATTGAGATTTGCAAATGTTAACCACCATACACAAACATAGATAAAAAAATATCTTCTGTGTAGCACAGGGAGCCACGTTCAACATTCTGCAACAACTTTAATGAAAAAGAACGTGGGAGCGAATGCCTGCATATACATATGCACGCCTGGAACACCATGCTGTACACTGGAAACTGACACATTGTAACTGACTGTACTTCAATCAAAAAAAAAAAAAAAGATTTCCAGGTTTTGATTCTGATGAGCTGAAGCAGAAGCCCCAGGGGAGGGACCTGAAGTCTCATCTTTCAAAAAAGTACCCCAGGCAGTTTCATCCTGGACACATCTTGATTGCAAAGCCAAGTCCGCCCCCTTTTCAGCATCTTTCTCTGTCATTTCCTGCACGAGGGCTGAGCTTTTCCCAAGTGAAACCAAGGCTCTCCCTGTGACTGCAGCTGTCTGGCCAGAATGTAGTAACCTGATTTTCTAAGAACTTTTTGAATTTCTCACAAATTTATGTTAAGGAGGATTTTCTTTCTTTCTTTCTCCCTCCCTCCTTTTTTTCTTTTCCTTTCCCTCCCCTCCCCCTCCTCCTTCCCTCTCCTCTCCTCTCCTGTTGCTTCCTACTTTCAAGTATCCTAAGACCAGAGAGCAGGCATGAGTAGGCTTCCTGGAAAAAATCTCACGGTGACCGAGCGCCCCCTAGTGGCCCAGTCATTAACGTATCCTTCCACTGAGACATACAACCTGAAAGCTCATATTCCCAACGGTGCTTGAAAAGAGCCCAGAAGCACAGTCCTTCAGGTGCAGAGGTCAGATACGGGTCAGATGCAGCCATAAGTGGTAGATTTTCCGGCAGCAAGCTTGCAGGTCAACCAGTTGCCTCTTGTGCAACTAGTCACTTGGTCCTGGGCTTGAGAACACACGCGGTGACTTGCAGCTATAATCTCTGACCATTTTTACAGGGAAGGACGTCCTAGATAACCAGAAACCTGAAGTCCAGGGTTTTCTTTCCATCTTCACGATCTTGGCAGCTGTGGTTGAATACGCCACTCGGTTTTAGCTTTGATGCCAGTTTTCCACTGACGTTTGCGCCTCAGTCACTGTTTCGCCCCCCTCCCAGCCAGAGTTTACGGTTCACATAAACTCGACGTGAGGAATACCTCAGATATTCTCTAGCCTCTCTCCTGGTCCGTCTTCTCTCTCCCCTCTGACGAATGTTGTAGTATTGAGAGGGGGCCAGCTGGAGAGGCGGCGGCGGGTGTGGCTGCCTGTCTGCTTTGCAGCGCTTTCAGTAGCTGGATTTTCAGTTTACCTGCCAGAGGGAGGGTGCTGTGTAAAGGACATGTAACTTCAAACAGAAGTTTGCGAGAGTCATGGGGCATAAACCAGGCCAGCAGTGCCCTTTTCTCATGCAGTAAGATCAGAAATGTTCGCAGCTCCGTAAGGCCAGCTCGACCTCCTTAAAAGTGAAGCAGTTTTTCTGGAAGGAGAGACTGGAGGTCTGTGCGGACAGAAGCACAGATTCCTCGCACTTTACCGAATGACCGTAATACTTACATAGGGAAACAGTGCTCTTTCTTTTTTTTTTTCTCACTTACTTTTGAGAATTGAGTGCAAGTTTTTTCTTTTGCTTACACATTGAAATATGAAACTAACGTTGCTTATTCGATATTGCTTTGCTAATTAAACCACCCGCGGTTATTACAGATTCTAATTATCTAATTTCAGTGCCCAGCTACCCCCCTGAAAATGTCCAAGCCATAGCAACATCACCAGAGAGCATATCGATATCCTGGTCCACGCTTTCCAAGGAAGCCTTGAATGGGATTCTCCAGGGCTTCAGAGTCATTTACTGGGCCAACCTCATGGACGGAGGTAAGAGCGTTAAACTGAGGCTTTGAGTTTGCCCCGAAGGATGAGCAATGGAATTTGCAGAGCCCCCCTCCCAGCCTCCCACCGTGGGATTCAGCACAGGGTGGGCATGTCTTTATCCGTGGATGCTTTCCTTCTCTCCCTCATCACTCTGTTCTTACCTCTCATCTGACATTTAAACAGGTGTGTACAGCTCTTGAAACCATCATCTACCTTCAAAGCAATTTGAAGGATGGGAGGGGCTGGCACTGGGGAATCCAGGAATAGATGTGTTTTCGTAATTATGGGTATCTATGTCAAGCCTCTGCAGGCAGCACTGAAACCTTGATCTGTATCTAGAAGGTTCTACGTGATGCGTATCCTAAAAGGCTGACCTCTTCCTGCTCCCTGGGAGGACTCAGCAGGGAAACGTCTTAAGCTCCTGCAGTTGAGCCATGACGGGGTGGGGAGGAGGAAGCCAGGACCGTGGGAGGAGTGTTATGACTCCCCGTGAGGAGCCGTTTCACCCCAGACCTGCCATGCCTGTCTCCTCCTTTTTCTTTTTGTCCTTCCTCTCTCCCTTCATTCTTCCTGTTTCTTTGTGTTCAGTTTTTCCTTTCAAGCTGTAGGACAAAACTCTCCTGTTTGGGGACAAGACTTTGCATGAGAGAGTGTCAGCTCAAGGGGCAGAGATTGGGGCTCGAAGCATCTTGGGGAGAACACATCTCCGTGTCTCTGCTTTTGGGGGGCGGACGTTGCTGAGCCAGGCGGAGCCCCTCTCGGGGAGCACCCTGGGCCCACCTGCACTGCAGCCCCAGCAAGGAAGGGCCGCCAAGGGCTGCTCTCTGCTGGTGGCGCAAGACTCTCGGGCAGCCGGCACCTTCCCCGGCCCCCTGCCAGCTCCTCCCACCCCCCCCACGTCCCCCGTCTGGGGCTTCTCCCAGGCCTCCCGACTGCACGTCCCTCCTGGGGCAGCTCCCCTCTGAGTCCGAGCCAGCACAGCCCAGGCCCCCAGAGCACTGCCGCCCCTGCCCCGGCCCATGTGGGCCTGCTCAGCCAGCCAGGTGGCTGTCTCCATCCAGGTAGACAGAGCACAGCGGACCTCGGAGGCTGCAGGGGTCCCACTCTTGGTGCCAGGATACAGGCAGGAAGACACGTTGGCAAATTCAGCTCAATTTCTAGGTCAGTAGCAGAGCCCGAGGCTTAGCTGTCTGTGCCTGTAACCAGACGTGCTTGTCCACGCGGAGGGCCTGACCTCTTGCATGCAGCACTCTGCACGGCACCGCCAGTGGAAGACGTTCTGCTGGACCCGGAGCAGACATGTTATCTGAGCATCTCCTCCACGCCAAGTGCATGCTGAATGCTGAGGACGCAGTGTCCATCCCGTCGGATGTGCGGAAAGATGTAGGGAAAACAGAACCGCGAGCCAAGCAGCGCACCGCCCGCCCACGGTGGGATGGAGTTAGGCAGGTGACTCACTGCCCCTCCTCCTCCCAAAAGAGAGATTTAAAAATCCCCACTGATGTAAAATATAAAGCTATGAAAATTGGCCAATTATCTGTTTTACTGACACAGTACCATGAGATACCATGCAGACTTGTTCTGGTTTCTAATCCTCCTTTTGAATGAGATGAAATATGCTCACCTAAAGGTCACGTTACACTAAAATCACTCCTTTTTTCATCTTGTTGGAAATATTCCCACAATCCAGTGGTGACTTCATCTTATTTTCATGTTTCACTCGTAGCTCCTTAGTTCTTCGATGGAGGATGTGTTAACGTGGTTCAGTCAACTTTACACTTTTAAAGCTTTAAAAACTTGAATATTTAAAAATATAAAAGTCTTTAAGTAAAGAATGCTGGGAAAGGCAAACAGTTCCTAAAGACACTTGTACTCACTGTATTCAGGTCAAAGTGATGAGCTTAAGGCCTAAAGTAGAAGTTCTATGCTCAGTCTCCAAAAGATAAGAAAAAACCCTCAGAAACATAAAAAAACATAAACCTGCTTACGAACAATCACTTCCTGTCTGCTGCTTCCTCTGAGAGGTGACATGAATGAACGAGCAGGCAATTTCACGGCATGACTGGATGCTTTGCACAAACTCCTCAGGCTGTGGCCCCAAGATTCCCACAGACACAGACTACAGAGTGATCGTGTAAGGAATTATCTCCACTAGCCTTGAAAACATCACACACGCACACACACACACGCGCGCGCGCACACACACACGTAGGCTGGGAAGGAAAGATTATTCTACCTCTGTGATTAGCAGTTGCCTGAAATACTTTGTTAATGTGATCAGATAAAACAAAATCGGTTAGGATATCTGACAGGGCAGGTTATATACACAAGATGTTGGTGAAATTTCTGAGTATCTTAGCATCATCATCTGTAAATTAAATAATTTTTAAGTCCTGACAGAAGCAGTGAGTCAGAGACGGCTAGGAAGAGGGCACACTGTAGAAACTCACCATTTCCATCGCAATCGGAGGTACTTTTCATCCTCTCTGTCTTTCTTTAAGACAAAAATGACGGATTCTGAATCAAAGCAACATTTAGGTGCCAACCGGGGATTCTGCTGCCGTGGCAGCAGGCTTTGGAAAAAAGTTATTTCCACCCCTATTCTGATTTCTTCCTTAAACCCATTTAAGAGTAAGAGAGGGTATAAATAAACACATAAAGTGATATTGTTTTAAAATATAAGTTAAAAAAACTTTTTGTAATTTAAATAGTATGATTTCTATATTTATTCATTCTTCTTATTTTTATAAACCATCTGCTGTGGCTTCCAAATGGTGGCCCCTAAAGGTCTGCCACCTGCTGGCCTCCCCCAGAAGACACTAGGCCACAGACATCTTTGGGGGGCTGCCCCCTTGCCCTGCTCTCTTCCCCTAGCAAAGCATCTTGCCCCCAGAACTTGCCCCCTGTCTGCTCCAGGTGGGAACCTTTGGCTGGTGCCGGGGTCTGGGGCTGAGTCTGTGGCTCGCTCATCTCTCTTGGGCCCATTTCTTCACTTCCCTCACAACCCTCGTCATACACAGGGGTCCCTGACATCACAGGACAAACCTTGGCTACCCACTGCGTTAAATTCGACTTTTCTGCTGTGTCCATGTCAACCCTGATCCTTTTGATGACTGAAAGTCAAAACAGACACAGTCGTCATAATCACAACATAGGGGGCCGTTCATCTCTGAGCTTATGTGCCCTGTGCTAGAAGGACCAGGGAATCGAAAAATAGCAGGAGGAGAAAGCCAGACCAGCAGAAGCCTGTTTCATCTGGCCCCGGTGGCAGTTCCACCGGGCGACAACAGCGCGTGGCTGAGATCGTGGACTGGGGACGCATGGCCAGCCCTGTGGCTCCACGGCCCATGCTGGGATCCGTGACCTCGGGCAAGATAATGGAGCCTCTCTCTGCCTCAGTTTCCTCCCCTATAAGAGGAATGGGTAGTGGAGAGCAGAGGATGGTTGAGCGGGATAAATGACTTAAGGTGTGTGCCCAGAACAGGGCTGGCACCTCAGTCACATGCCGGCTCGAGGTGCCTTTGCTGAAGCCAGGGAGAGCGAGAGATGCCATCAGGCAGCCTTGTCACTGTCCAGATGTGCGCAGAGGTGGCTCTCACCACAGCCAACCATAGAGGAGGATGGTATCCTGAACCCCATCTCCCACACCGGTTCTTAGTGACTGGACACACCAGGCCAGGCTGCCCCCTCAGACATTCCACAACGGCCACTTGACCCGGGGAGGGGGGGCAGTTCCCCAGGCCCCCCTCTCCTCTGCCTCCCCTGCAGGTGGCTCATTTCAAAGCCCAGGGCGCCCACGGAGGTGTTTCACATGTGGCTGGGAGTTTTCTCAAATTGCTGTGTGTCCTGGGCCTCAGAAGGGAGAACAGATCATCCCATCTTTGCACAGTACGAGTGGATCCCACCCCAGAACATGCAGCATTTTTAGCTGTCGCCGAGTTTCTGACACTCATGTCACTGAGGCGAGGACGCTGGGGGGAGTTCACTCCAGGTGACAGGAGGAGCTCGCCGAGCCTCCTCAGCTCCACTCAGATGTCTGAGAAGTGAGGTCCTGAAAGTCACATGCACATGGAAGGCCAGTTTGGCTTCTTAACCCTCTTGATGAGCAGTTAGAAGTGCCCCTACGGAGGGAGCGCACATGGTCCCAGTCCCTGGCATCAGGGTGCAGGGTCAGCTCCTGCGGGGACCCTTCTGGAGCCACAGCGCTGGCGGGGGATGTATAACACTTAACTTGGGGTGAATTGCTGTTTTTCGGCCCGATTTTCTGCCTGGTGCTCTGTGGCAGTTTGGTGCAAAGGACCTTTTCCAAAGGGCCGCAGAGTGTCGGCGCCGCATGAAGGCTGTGTCCCTCTGAGTAATTTCAGGGCGTGACTGGTGGAGGCCGGGGGCCCAGTGCTGGCAGCAGGGACAGGGCGGGGAAGGCGCATGCCCGCCGCCGCGGTAACGGGGTCTGTTTTCCCGTCCTCCAGAGCTGGGCGAGATTAAAAACGTCACCACCACGCAGCCCTCTCTGGAGCTGGACGGGCTGGAGAAATACACCAACTACAGCATCCAGGTGCTGGCCTTCACCCGGGCTGGGGATGGCGTCCGAAGTGAGCAGATCTTCACCCGGACCAAAGAGGATGGTGAGAGACGGGGTTGTGGGCAGAAAGCTCAGTTCCCACCTGAACCTCTCGGGGACACACAGGAGGCTCCTGCCAGAGGGCGGTACCCCGGGGTCCGGAGCCATGATCAGAAAGGCTGGGTCAGAGAGCCCGCCACGAACTCACCCACCGATTCTGGTCTTTGCTCCGCGAGAGCTTTCTGCTGCCTCGCAAATCCTCCAGCACGAGTCAGGCCATCACTCCCTGTGCAGTCTTTGATTCACCGATTGTTTCTCTCTTCCCTTATAATTTTTCTTGTTTTTTGGGGGGGGTCACATATTATTTTAAACAAAAATGCCTTTTACCCCAGGGCTATAATACACGCCATCCCTGTCTTCTGTCTATTAGAATAATTTTAGACTCTTTAGCTGTTAGTGGAAGCTCTGATTCGTTCCGTCTCTCCACTTAAACATTACATAATGGTCTAAGTCATCATGTTCCATGCCAGCTTGAGAATAACGTGAGAATAAGCCCTCAGTTTGAGAGCTTCATGTTTGATTTTTTAATTACAAGAATTTATGATGATTTAGTAAAATTTTAAAGCATAGCATGTTTTTCAGATCATTAATTCTTGCTGTTCCACACAATTTGGACTTGATTATAGGGCTGTGTCCCAAACCCACAAAAACTGGATGCAAAATAGTTTTTTGTATTATTTTAAGGGAAACCCTGAGGGGTCTCATCCAAGGCTTTCTGAAGAATAACTCAAGTTCCAATATACATGATAGCAATAGTGAGAAAAGGAAGGAGCAACTGATGGCAAACTGATACCCGTGTGAAATAATTCCAAATCAGAGCTTAGAATGCTTCCAGGGCCAGGACTGGGGGGAACTGCTGTCCCTAAATTCTGTGCTGATTTGGCTCTGCAGTTTTTTCCACTCTGTTCCCCAGGAAGTGGGGTAGCATTGGGGTGGGGGCTGCTGTCCATTGCCTGTGACTGACCACATAGTGGTGGGTTTGGTGTCCTTTACTATGTAGATTATCAACATGCTGTTGCTTCGCTTCATGTCTGTCCTGTGGGAGCAAAGCGAGGGACATGCACTCAGAGGCCTGGAGAGACTCTTCCCTTCAGCTTTTGTGACTCCTTTCAACACTTTGCTGACATTGTCAGCCACTCTCTGCTCAGCCCTGCACCCCCAAGCAGCCGTGTCTGTCTCCCCTCAGACAGTATCTTCACTGTCTCTCTAGCCCTTCTTGCATTCCAGTTCCTGCACCCAAATGAAACCTCATTACTTTTAGTTTTGGGGGTTTTTGTAGAACACATAAGTAATCATGCCCAGTTATGTGCAGGTGTCAGCCAGTTCTGCTCGAAGAAATTGGATTATTTAGGGAAATCTAAGGTCAGAATGCAATGCCATTAGGAAGTCCCACATTCATAGAGAAGTCTACAAAGCTATGCCCGAGTGAAGACAGTTAACTTTTAAAATATGATAGACCCAGAGCTGGTCTGGAGGCTGGCTCTGCCTCCTGCTGGCTCTGGGACTGTGGCACCTTGCCTCTCCTTCTCTGAACTGGACTGTCCCCGTGTGCAAAATCTCCGTAACAATCAGGCTGCTCAGAAGTAAGATATAAAAAGTGAAGTGATGTGTGCAAACACCTGGATTGACATGTGGTGGGATGGCTCCTGACACGAGATACCTGATTATTTGATCTCCACGCCTCCAGAGCGAGGGTGGAACGTTCTTCTGCATTGCTAAGCAATAACACAGATGTCACTGGAATTATTATTTAAAGGGCAAATTGATCAGCTACATACATTTTGACACCTGCATTTTTCAGAAGAATGTACAGAAATCCAATAAGGAGGAAAGGCTCCCCACATCTCCTTACTGACTGGTAATTTGGGGCCAGTTTTTAATTGATCTTCCAGTTTTAGAAGTTGTAGAGTTCTGTCTCAAGACCTACCCTGGGACCCAAAGTCTAATTTGTCGATCAAGAAGTCTGTGCGTTCATATCCAGTGCTGACAGTGCATGGAGATGCCATTGACTCTGGAAGGCCCTGCCTTGGGTGTACCAGTTGCCCCAGGGAGGAGGCGAAGAATTCCACTTGTGCTCAGCATGTTACAAAACTGAATGTCGGTATTTACTTGGGACAAATCATCACATTTTCAAAAAAAAGGCAGAGCAGAGATTAGGTAAAAGGAGAGAAAAACTAGTGTAATAATAAGCTGATCTCCCAGATTCACGTGAAAAATTAACTAATTTAGGAATGGTGAAGAACTGTGCCAGCCACCTTTATAGACTCCAAATCTAATCTAAATAGGCACTGAAGCAGTTTACAGAACCGAATGCAACTTGCGTCTGCTTGAAAGATGCTGCGTCAGATGCAGAGTACAAATCCTGCTTATGCGTCTGTGAAGTCTTACAGTTTTGCAACTTGGATTACACTGCCAGCTCCAGTTAAATGATGTAAACATGTGGATAGAATTCCAGTAAAACAAAAATTGTCAACATCTTGTAGAGGCACAAGTTGAAGTTTCCTCGTTTGTTGATGTTCTTGGAACTGAAGAAATATTAACACGTTAACGACAATATTCAATGCCATCCTCTGTGTCCAGCACTGTTCTTAAACCTCTCAGTGTCAAGGGGCCTGGAGTTTTAAATCGTGTTGTTAGTTCACTGATCACCTTAAAAGAGGAAAATTGTATCACTTACTCATGAAAGACAAAAACAGAATCAAATAATAAATTAGTTAATTAAAATAGATTAAATAAATGCGTAAAATTGAAAAATTAAGCAGACAGGAAGTTTACCTTCACAGAGGGCCGTTAGCAGTGGAAATTTTGTTTAGAGAACAAGCCTTCTGTGCCTTAAGTCGTTTCTTAGCCTCTGTAAGGATGCTTGAGCCAGTAGACCCTTGGACATGCTCCTGAATCCATAGACACAGTCTCAGGTCCGTAAGTGCGGCCCTGGGTCCGCGGGCACGTTCTCAGGCTCTGTGAGAACTGCTCAGGATCCAGGTTCTCCTCCCAGGGCGGCTCAGTCAGCGAGAGCGTGCACCTTTATCACTGCCGCAAGGCCACAGAAGGCTATTTGCCTATCGAGCTTTCTGTTTGTGAACACAAGACAACTAACTCTGAGTTATGTAACGCTCGTGAAGTCCTGAGACCACTCTGCTTGCTCAGAGTGTGATCCGAGCAAAGCCACGGGGAAAGAGAGCACAGACCAGCAGCCTGTTACCTGTCTAGTTGTCAGCTTCACTCCGCAGATAGAAGGTGGTTTCAGCCCTGATGCTTTTCTGCCAGAGTAAAGGTTGTGTCTGTAAAAGTGGTGGCCGGCTGGGTCTTACTGCAGTTGTTTACGGAGCACGTCGCTTACGCGCTGAGCCCTGTAAGGTGGTGTGTGGGACGAAGACCCGCAGGAGGGGGGCACGTGATCGTTGATCCCTCCAGCCACGTTAACCGTCTCTGGTAGGACTGAAAGTAGAGCTACGAGTAAGGGAAAGATAGACGGGTATCAGGATGTTTCTGAGCCCTCTGGGCCCCGGGTCTCGAGCCACACATTCTCTTGAAGGCAGAGATGGTGTGTCCTCAGATGGTGATGAAACCGCATCTTGATACCTTAGAAGTGAGAGATCCTGTGTGTGGTGTGTGTGTGTGTGTGTGTGTGTGTGTTTGCCTAACCACCAGCGGTGCTGCCCCTCAGTACGCACTGAAGGTGTGTGTGTCCTGGGAAGACCTGCCAATCAACTAATCAGTAGCAATACTGCCTAGGATTCCAGAGACCGAGAGCATCTGGCAGTGCTGTGATATGCTCTGTGCAGTGGCAGGCACACCAGCCGCACAGCAGACCAGGATGTCCTGGGAGGTCACAGCTGCCTGCACTGCGGTGATCCCATATGGGTTCCTGTGAAGCCTTGGGGCTCCTGGGGGGCCTCAGAGGCGCCCAGCAGTGATGGAGAGGCCCCCTGGGCCCCCTGCTCCCTGCTCTGCTTCAGAAAGAGCCATCCCACTTCCCTTGTTAGACACTGCTTTCCCACGTGACACACTGAAGGGATCGTCTACGTTAAAGGATGTTTGAAAACCACTGCTCTCCTGAGAGCAAAGGCCAGAAATGGTGGAGTCTTCTGGAAATGGGAAGAGAAAAGGAACAAGTGTGCCTTGCTTGGCCGTGATGACACCTGCCGTTCTGGGCGTGTCTGTGTGTGTCACGTCATCTGCTCATGGCTCACAGAAGCCACTGTGGACTCTCGGGTTTGGGTGGATCTGGTTTTCATGGTGGGTTACACGGGCGCACACACACACACACACACACACACGGGTGTACACACACACCACACATCACATATACACACATTATACACACGGATATCACACACACCACATGCATCACTTACACACACTACACATAAGATCGCATACCCACACCCCACACCATACACAATACACACACACCACAGACACACACGCCACACACACATAACAGACACACACCACACAAACCACAGCCACACACATACACACACACACCTGCCTGCGGCTGATCACCAAGACCAGAAAAACGACGATGCCAAAACGAAGCTGTCAGAAGTGTCTGTGCGGGACTTAGACTTTTGTCCTATTTCAGATCAAGGCAATGTTTTTACAGAAAATGGCATTGATGTTTCACATTAAGATATGAGATGGCCTGACTGCGTGGCTCCCTCTTCTGTGCTGCGTAACAAATCATCACAGATTTAGCACCTTAAAACAACACATTATTATCTCACCGTGTCCTGGGTCAGGAGTCAGGTGTGAGTCAGCAGGGTCCCCGGATCAGGGTCTCAGAGGCTGAAGTCACAGTGTCAGCTGGGCCTGGAGTCCCCTCTGAGGTCCGTCCTCTCCCGAGCTCACTGGTGGTCGGCAGGACCCCGTCCACGTGTCTGGAGGGCTGAGACCAACTCCTCAGCTCCCAGAGGCCACCACCAACCCCTGTCACCTGGCCCCAGTGGGTCACATTGTCATGTGGTCGGAGCAGGGCAGTTTGTCTCTCCCTCACCAGCAGAAGCGTGTCTCTACCGCTTCAAACTGCTGTCACTTCTTCCCTCTCTGACTTCTAGGCTCTCTAGAGGCTCATCTCATTAAGCCAGGCCCACCCAAGATACTCTCCTGTTGATTAACTTAAAGTCAGCTGAGTAGAGCCTTGGTTGTATCTGCAAGCTCCCCTCACCTTTGCCACAGAATGTCACCTGAGTTTGGGAGTTACCCATCCATCATAGTGACAGGGACCGCCCACATTCTCAGGGAAGTAATTACACAGGCAGGTACATCAGGGGTGAGAATTCTGCCTACCACACTGAGCTCGTGGAGAAACTCTGTTTGGAGGACCTAGGATTTCCAGATCCTGGCCCAGGCCCTGGAGACACAGCAGAGAACACAGGCGAGGTGGGGCCTGCAGGCTGGTGGGGGCACAGGTTTACCACTCACTCCGGAGCGAGCTGTGACAAGTGCCGGCAGGAGGGGTCTTCAGAGAGAATGTGGGAGCCCTGATCTAGTCCAGGCTAGTGAGCGAGAGCTTTCTTGAGAAAGTGAACCTGAGAGATGAGTAAGAATTGCCGAGGCGAGGTGGGTGGGGACGGTTCCAGGCGGGAGCCCAAGGCTCTCGGCCGTCACGTGCCAAGGACCTGACGTGGGAGACGCACGCCACATCCCACATCTGGGGACCTGAAAAGGGGTCCAGGGCTGTGGAAGAGAGCCTGGCGGCTGACCTGACACGTCCACACGGAGGTCTAAAGGGCACACCGACCTTACACATCCACTGAGAGCGAGGAGGGGGACGGGAGAAGAATTCTAGGTCCTGGCCTTTGCAGCCGAGGAGATGGCTGTGCCATTTCTGGCGACAGAGGAGGAGAGGAGGGAGCTTGGGAGAGAGGATGCTGAGCCCTGGTTGGAGCAGGACGGGTGTAAGATGCCGTGCGTCCAAGTGCAAGTGCCAGTGGCAGTCAAGACACGTGATTCTAAAAGCACCTGCGGAGCGGAGAGAGGCCTAGGCAGACTGGGAGACTGGAGAGAGATGGTTCTTGGCAGCTGCATGCTTTACTTCAACCAATCAACTTTGGAGTCAGAAATTCACCAAATGGTGGCCAGAAAGTCGTGAAAGCTGCCTAAGCATGCCCATATCTTCATAAGAAAAAGGATTACCAACATGTGACCTGATGGCTAGGAGCGTTTTCACAAACTGTGCCCAGACACACCGTCCTACGCGCTCAGCATCTGGTGTTTGTAATTCAGCCCTGAGTCAAAAGTAGAGGCCAGGTTCCTTCAACGACATGCGATATAAAGAAATGACAGTGCGTATTACGAGCAATAGCTAGACTCTATCTAGTGCATATTGTGTCCAGGACTCTGTGTCAATTCTTTGGCCCTCATAATGCTAGCAGTAAAATGGTAAATAGGCGTTGTTCCGGCTTCATAGACGAGGAAACTGAAACTCACAGGCAGCTTAGTGAACTCGCCCAGGACGTAGGCCCGAGTGGTGGAGCTGGGCCAGCCGTGGGGGCTGCAAGGCCCGAAGCTTTAACCATTATGGTATAACCCAAACCAGAAGTAAACGTTTATTTCTGGTTCTTAAAGGGTTGGCTCAACAATCCTGAAAATTCTTCCAGAACGTCTTGTTCCTCAGTTTCTACAGAGTTACCATTTTCTTGTGCCAAATTCTAATAACTCTCCAAGGAGAGACTGTACGAGATAAACCACAAGTCAGCGTCTGAGAAGCCAGATGGGGGTTTAGACAGTAAGTGCAATGGAAGTGCTTTGATCTGAGGTGATCAAGGCAAGTTAATGGAAATAATCAACTAAAGAAAGATTCACTGCATCGTACAGTGACCGAGAGGTGTAAACATTCTATTTTAACTTAAAACATATAAATACATGTCTATTATGTAATCATTGGCTAATCGAATGCCCCAGGCTCATTTCTTTAGTTTCGGGTGAAGAGATTAGAGTTCTGTGTTGTCTTTCGTTCCTTGAACTGTATTCATCCTGGACCATCTGCAACTTCAGCTTTAAGTTGCTCGACAGCGGAGTAAAAGCATATAGTCGCCGGCCGATAACCTGTCTTTTTAACTTTCCTGTTTGCCTTGGTTTTTTGCCACATGTCCTGTTCTTCTCACTGGTCCTGAAGCTTCTTTTATTCTAACTAAGCTTTAGAAAGCTTTTCCAAAAAAGTCCCATCAGTTGTCAGAAAAACAGCTCTCTTTTGTGCTCATATTTTATTGGTTCCAGTAAATTACAATTGTCGTAAACAGGGTGCAAACGACATGACTGCGTCTTGTTGAGCAACTAGCCAAGGGATTGCTGCCAAGTCCGTGGGGGTCCCAGGCCGAGGGAGTGCCCAGCCTGGTGGACTGCAGCTGGGTGCTTGCATTACAGCAGAGACGGACTGTGCGGCCAAGCTGGGCATCCATTAGGGTGGAAATAGGAAGCAAATGTCTGATCTACAACGTGGACTTCAGGGGGCGCCCGTGTGGCTCTGAACCAGGGTGTGGACATCTTGGCAGCTGCCCTCACCTGTAGGAAACTTGGCATAAACGCCCAGCATATTCGGGACACTGGTACCTTGTTCCCAAGGACCTTTTTGTCCAACCTTCCCCTCTTAGGTGTGTTCCCTTTTCTTGAGCTTCTGCTGTTGGTGGGTGGGACTGGCCAAAAACTGATCCCAAGATTCTAGCTGTTCAAAGGATGACTGTGTCCAGCCCGAGTTAGCTCTCACCAGAGCTGTCAGTCTTGTCGCTTTGACCTAGAAGAGTCAAGGGCACGATTATAAGACACAACTTCAACTCCAAAAATATTTACTGTGAAGTTATGTTGTTGTTGGAGCAGGAAGAGACTCAAAGCTTCCTCCAGGGCTCACGAGGGACTCGTACTGGTTTGAATTTGAAGGTCTCCGTCAAGCAGAGAGCCTCTCTTCACGCGCAGTTAGAGCAGTGAGGGACCAAGCAAGGACCTCGGTGCTCCCCTCATGGCAGGTTCAACACTCTTCCCCTTTATCCTGCCTTCTCTCCCCCTCACCCCATCCTGCCTCTTCTTTCTTGTTGGAAAACAAGAGGATGGGGCGAGGGGCACTTCAGTTCAATCTCACTTCCCAAATTATGCTTAGTATTGTTCACACCCTCTTCTGTATTCTTAGATGATTTAAAGAGGGGACTTTCTGCAGATCTTTCATGTAAAACCTATTCTCATAACAAGTGGTTCTGTGCCTCTCCTGGGCCACATGGCGCTGGGCATGGAAGGGTGGTCCCTGAAGACTGAGGTAACTGCCCCCGTTCCTCTCTGACTCAGGAGGCAAGATGTGCCACCGCAGCCCGTCCAAAGCCAAACACTGCAGCACAATCCAGAATGACCCAGAAGCTAAATTCTTCCCTCTTCAGAGGCAGGAAGTCACCAGGGACCGAAAAGGGCAGAGGAGGCTCCCAGGAAGACGGGGACTTGAACTGACTGTATTAGTTCTGTTAAAGAAACCGTTATTCCTGACGCTTGTCAAAGGACAGAAAGGCAGGCTGTTTTCAGGGGAACTGGTGTGGCCGGTGTGGACACAGCCACAGCGGGGTTTTGAACAGGGGCGAGAAAGGGGGCTCAGCTCTGAATACAGCAGGTGAAGGTGGGGATTTATAGCCAAGGAGCGAAGGGGAGGGAGTGGGGTCACGGGGTGAGCAGCGACTAAGAGGAAACTCAGGGATGAGCGCCATTCTGGCTGCATAGACCCAACAGGGCCTTTGCAGAAGGCGGGCGAGGACGATCAGCTATTACCTGGGGGTGGGGGAGAATGAAGACTTTGATCAGGTAACAAAGGTGATCCGATACCGTGGGGGTTCTGGCTAAACTGATTAAGCAGGATTCTTGCTAAGATGAGCTCTTACAGGACAGGCCTGAGGAGTGGGGTCAGTGGAGCTCATGGGTCACTGGTCCAAGAGACAGTGTCAGGTCCCAGGGAGGCTGTAGCAAAGGAGGGTAGACTGGGGGACTTCAAGGACAGGAGTGTATTGTCTCACGGTTCTGGAGGTGAGAAGTCCAAGATCCAGGTGTCAGCAGGGTTACTTCCTGTTGAGGGCCGTGAGGGAGGCTCTGTCCCCAGGCCTCTCTCGTTGGCATGTAGACCGTCATCTTCTCCCTGGGTCTTCACATGGTCTTCCCTTTACACGTGGCTTTGTGTCCACCTTTCCCTTTTGGGTAGGACACCAGCCATCCTGGGCCAGGGCTCACCCTAGTGACCGCAGGCTAACTGGGTCAGTCATCCCTGCAAAGATTCTGTCTCCAAATAAGACCACATTCCGAGGCCGTAGGGTTAGGGCTTCAGCACGTGGGTTTTGAGGGGACACAGTTCAGCCTGCCCCACCGACTCCTGAAGAGCTGAGCAGGAGGAGTGGGGGTGCAGGGGGTGCATGGGTGCTGCCGGGGGGTGGGCCTGGCCCCCGGGGGGGGGCACTCCATTTCGGGGACTAAACGCACGGCCCTTCCAGTTCCAGGTCCTCCCGCGGGAGTCAAGGCGGCCGCGGCCTCGGCCTCCATGGTCTTCGTGTCCTGGCTCCCCCCGCTCAAGCTGAACGGCGTCATCCGGAAGTACACGGTGTTCTGCTCCCACCCCTACCCCACAGTAAGTCCGCAAAGCCAGGGGCCTCTCGAGCATCTCCCGGAAACCAGCTGGGGGGCCCATGTGGGGCATTCTCCCTCCTCTCTCTCCCACCCACTTGGGTCTTACCTGGGGTTTTATTTCCCCGTCTGTCGTCTCCCCACACAACTCAATGTCCTCATTAACGCCTCCTTTGAAAATACATGTCTGAGTCCTTCTAAGGGGCACAGTCGTCTGCAATTACTGTTTATCTGGTGAGCTCCTGCAAAACTGCCAGCCGGCTTATCAAAATCAAAGCCCAGAGGCCTTGATAGTCAGTGGACAACACCTACTGATGCGGCTCTTGGAATCGTCGTTAAGGGGCTTCAGGCCTCCCCCGCCGCCCTCCCTCTGCTCCCCCCGCCCCCCACCCCCCAGCTTCCCTCCCTGCCCACCCCCGACTGGGCCAGCGCGCAGGCCCGCCCCTGCTGTGGGACAAGTGGGGAACTTTAACAAGAGTCTGTGGCCCTGAATTCACTGTGAAGGAATTAAAAGTCAGAGCACTCCATATTTCACATTATGGTATTGATTACCATGAATTTTATTCCCGCTGAAGAATACTTACAGAGCTTAACTGTTACTTAAACAAAACAAAACAAAACAAAAAAGCAGAGGGGGAGCAGGTGTGTGACTCCCAGGGGTCCTCATCTGCTCAGAAAGATCATGTTGTAAGTTCTGCTGCTTTAGGTCAACAGCAGCTCCGCCGGCACTGAAGGAGAGCCTTCGGTGTAGCGTGCTCAGGGTCGGCTGGGCGTCAGAACTTCCGTGTGAGTTTCTTATTTGGTTTCAAACGTGCTATTAAGAGCCTTCCAGAAACAAAGTGATGCAAGCAGGCCAACCAGAGAAGGTGGGAAATAACCCCATTTCTCCCTCACTGACGTCTTACAACCACCGGCAGGTGTGTCTGTGCTGCCTTTGGACCGTATTGAGAAAAAAAAAAAAAAGCCAAAAACCCACTGTGAGCTGGAAATGTGATTATCACGAGGTGCCCGGATGTCCTGGGTTAAGCTTTGCACGGAGGGTCCAGAGCCCTGGAGCTGCCCCAGTAACATGAAGTGAACCAGAGCCAGGGCTACGCCATCCCCAGAGCTGCGCTGCTATCCACCTACTGCAAACAGCGTTCAAGAGCACAAGGCCTATTTTTAAATAGAGCTCATTTTTCAGAGCAGTTTTAGGCTGACAGCAAAACTGAGTGTGAGGCACAGAGGTTTCTCATACGAGACCTGTTTTTAAAATAAAACAACAGCATTCCAGGTGAAGATCAGAGAGAACTGACACGCTTCTCTTCAGAGGCGAATCCTTGAAAAATCCCACCTACTATTCTGTGTTTTCACATGGAATGAATAATAAACTATAACTTGCTGGAAAAGGTTTCTTTTTTCCCCCATCTTTAGTTTTTGTAATTTAATTTTAAGTCAGAAAACCGGATGCCATCAAGTTTTCAGAGGCCCCGACCTGGCTGCCTGTGTATCACAAGGAACACCAGAGGGCAGCCCTAGCTCTGTGCATTTTTCTTGCTCATATATCTGATTTTTTCCCCTCTGAAATGAATTCATAGCTGAATGTAGAACATGGACCGATAAATTAGGACACAGCACACTCTATCATTTAATCTTCTTTATCAGAGTCCCTGAGCTAAAGTCCTTGCTGATGTAAATTTTCTCTCAAGAGCCTCAGTCCATCCTCCTCCTTGTGAAAGAACCTTGTTAAAAGACACAGGTTCTTTTCTCTACTATGTAAATACATCATCTGATTGTAAGCATTGGTTTCATGGTGTTCCCTCAGTTCAGCTTAGTAAATAAAGGCTTTAGAGTTGGAAACTGTGTTGACAGATGTCAACTGAAATGAAATGCACAACCTAAAAGCTGAGCGTTGCGTTTTGTTCGGTGGGCTTTCTGAGGACTTGAGCCCTGGAGGCGGCCTCTCAGATGGCGCAGCTCCAAAGAGGCAGAAGAGGAGCCAGGACATATAGGAGTTTTTGCAACAAAGACCAGGTAGTCAAAAGATTACTGGTTAAAGAAAACCAGGCCTCTCAACTTAAGGAATTTTCTGCTTTTCTCTGTATGGGAAGGTGCACAGGTCTGGACTCACTGAAACCACTCCTTTGATGTGCATCTTAGCTGTCCAGGGCCAGTGTCCTGTTCTCTCCCATCCTGAGTGCCCTCAGGGGCACCACTGGGGGCGGTCGCAGAGGCCGGGCTGCCTGCCTGTCTCCATCCTGAGTTCCCTCCGCTCACTGTCAGGGGTGGTGGTAGCAGCGGATGACTTGGTGACCACAGCATCCTTTGTTTACCGATATGACTGCAGTGTTTTTCATTCACACAACAAGGAACTATAAATTTATCTCAAGACTGGCTGTCTGAAAGTCATGCTTGGTAAACATTAATCTCATTGTGAGGGGCCAGTAAATGCAACAAAACATCAACCTGCACCCAATCAGAGCAAAATCTCAAAATATGTTTGATTCAGGAACTCATCCACGTAATTTTTGGACTGTGGCTATTAATATACAGTGGTTTGAATGATCAGTTCATACTGTGTGATAAGCATTGGAAATCCAAATAAGTGAGCTAACCTTGTGAGGACCCAGGTAGAAAGTATAGCCAATCTGGATTCCCTCTTTAATGACCCTCCCCGCAGAGTAGCAACAGACTGAAGAATGTTACATAGCACATAAGCACTAGGTTATAGAAACTGTCTATTTCCCACTGCTAAGCTGGTGGGCATAGGATTGAGAAATGTGAAATTAGATAGAACAAACTTCTCATTAATGAAGACTGAAAATCAGAAGGCCTTTAAATTGTGCCAACAAGCTGTGACCCACATCAGGGATTCTAGTTTTAGATGAAAAGCTCATCCAGTTTCTGCACAGAGTAGGGCTCAGGAGATGTTGCTGAATGAGCCAGTGAGACTTGTGGCAACTAACTCTCCACAGCGCAGCCACAACTTAGCACTCAGCAAGGCTTCTGGGAAGCCAGAAAAGGGACGTTCACCAGGTCCAGACAACATTCAGGCCAAGGCAGCAGGTGTGGGCTTCCCTCCCGGGCCTCCCAAGACTGCATTTCATAGTGCCACAGGGAGGCTGAGGAGGAGAGGAGGTGGCTGCAGAGAACCAGAAATGGTCAGGAACCTCCAGTCAAAAAACAGTGCCGGAACAGACCAGGCAAGGCTTTCTAACCTGACCGTCTGTAGCTCTGATGACGGCATCGTGCTGGTTGTCCCTCAGCAGTCACCAGGGACCTTCGGGTTGTGAAACTGTATTACCTCTTGAGAATGTTCTTCCTATTTCAAGTTTTAGCACAGCATATTTAGTGTTATATTTATTTGTTTTTAAATGTTTTCCTTAGCTTCCATTATCTTTTTATTCTTTCTCTTTTGTTGCTCCCTCTCCCTCGATATCTCACTCTTAAATGTAGGCATTTTTCAATACTCTTCATTTAACCTCTTTTCATATTCTTTAGTATCACCATGAGTAACTGAATCTATTCTCATAACTTAACTCTCACCTGAAATTAATGGGTTCAAAATGTTTCTCTCTAACCCTGATAAGCTTAGAGAACCAATCAGTTCTCTATTTCCAGCTTCCTACCATCCATGTCTTCTTGGAGACCCCACCACATCCAGCATGTCCAGAACCAAATTCATTCTTGCCCCTCTTCTCTTTCTGTTTCCCAGCTAAGCTAATTTTCTAACAAGATCCTTTGCCCTCTGACCAGAAGCCTTAGATTACCTTTGATTCCTCTTCTCCCTTTCCACTTGTTGTCTGATACCAGACACTGTTACCAGATCATTTCTTCATTTACACACAAATCTATGTAGAGCACTACTCTGTGCCAAGGGCTGAGCCAGATTCTGAGGTGTATCAGTCAGGAGAAGCTGAGTTATGCTGCATAACAAACATACCAAAAAAAAATCTCTGTGATTTACACCAACATACAGCTTTCTTTTTCTTTCACATTTATGTCCATTGAGAGTTGGTGGTAGCTCTGTCCCATGTTATTCTCACTCAAGAAAAAAAAAAACCATGCAAGTTTTATGGCAGAGAGAAAGAAGTCTCTGGAGGGTCTGACATAGGCATTAAATGCTCCAGCACAAATCAGTGGCCAGAATTCATTGCACAGCCTCACCCAACCAAAAGGGAACCAGGAAGGACAGTCTAATACATACCCAGAAGACAGGCAAACGAGAATTTTTGGAAAATAGCTGTAACAACAACCACAGAACTGCAATGACAAAGGATAGAGTGTCTTTCTTTGAAGAGTTCTTGGTTCTAAGGAGGGCAGAAAATACCAGAGATTGTCACCATTCTGTGTGATGTGGCAGGTACAATAGTACAGGATGACACAGGAGCCAGGCAAGGGAGGTGTGACTCAAACAGTCAGGTCAGAGGCTGTTACTGAGGACATGTACACAGCCCCGGCTTGTAGGAGGGGAAGAATTTTACCTGATGAAAGGGTTTTATGACCAGAGGAAATAACATCTGCAAAGTGACATTGTGTTATGCGGATGCTTTCTCTGCAACGTCTTTTTAATCCTCTCCCTTCCTTTCACTCCCACCGCAATTGCCTTGGTTCAAGTCCTCACCTGGGAAACCGAAACTAGAGCAGAAGCCTTTCCACTACGATCCCAACTCCCATCTGCGGTTTCCATCGCTGTCATTGATTACTCTTCCACATTCTGTATCCAATCATGTCTTTCCTCTGTGCGGACTTCTTGGATGATTTCTCCGTTTTTACCTAAAAATGATCAAAATTCTCAAGATGAGTTGTACACATTTCCACAACTCAGCTCCGTCTCCTGTCCAGTCTCATATTCTACTCACCTTCCTCTCTCCAGAATCTGAGCCATGCATGTCTGTGTGTGTGTGTGTGTGTGTGTGTGTGTGTGTGTGTGAGTGTGGTGGGGGGGGTGCATGGGTATCGGGTCCTCCTCATCTTTTCCCTCTCATCTTCCCACGTAGAAATGTTTATTCTTAAGGCCCAACTTAAATGCTACATCATTTACTCCAGCATTTCTGAGCACCTGCCATATTCTAGGCACTGCGCGCTAAACGCTTTCTGCCTGTGGTTTCCAAACTTGTCTTTCCGTGACTCACAACAGGATCACACCCCAGGACACCCATACAACAAAAGCTTTGTAAACAAATCTTACACTTACCACACATGATGCACTCTGATGTTTCTGTTCTATTAGATATTTTTTTCTCTTCTTGTATTTTTTAAAATGATTGTCAGGCCCACTCAACTGCTTCTAGGGCCCACATGTATAAAAATACTGTTTCTCATCAGTGAGTCTGATGGTTAATTGCGCAGGCAGGGTTGTTAATATTCTCTTCACTGCACTGGTACTGAAATGGAGATCGTGCAGTCTGGCCAGGGCCACACAGCTCAGCAAGGTAAAGACGGTCTGCAACCCACAGGGGTCTGAGCTCAGGATCTAGACCCCCATCCCAACAGCCTACCGCCTTCCCCGGGGAAGCTGGCTCCATCTCACCTCCGGGATCCCCAGCAACCTCTCTTTGATGTAACCATTACATCCTGCATCACTGTTAGGTGGGGATATTGGTTTCCTGTAGTGGCTTGCCAGTTTCCTAAGTACAGGAACCACAGTTCGTCGCTGCTATACCCTGGGGAATCCTGGTATTCTGCTGAAAGAGTGGATGTTCAGCAAATGCTGTGTTGAGTCAGATTTTATGGATGATGGCTGTGAGTCATCCAGTAGAGGTCAAGTTGTCTAATGAAATGGCTGCTTAATAAGGCAGGAAAAGTGTGTTATTTATTTTGGGAGACTTCCCACCGGAAGGATTTCACTAAAATGCTTTTGAGTCACTGACATGGAACTTCTTCCACGGTTCCAGCTCAATGACCTATTGCTGGACCTCTTTTTTTTTTTTTTCTGTAACGGCAAAGCAGAAAATATAGAAATGCCAAAAGTCACCCAAAGAATGCACAGTCATATTCCACTTACATGTATGCAATTAATTACGTGTCAGCACATCTTAGCTGAGCACCTCGAGGTGGCTGGCATATCTCAGGCCCTCTCTGCTCTTGTGAGTAACCAGATTTTATCCTAGCACTCAGCGTCATATGGCTGGGAGAAACTAGACAAGTGTCCTTGAGACATACCTGCTCCTAAGCCTATGAACGCTAACCCTAGTTCTATAAAAATTCTAGGGAAGTATATTCTTGAAGCTTCCCTAGAAATACTACAGTTTATCATGGCCAGTTCTGATGAAATATGTTCTAAATCTGTTTTAAATTTTTTATGTTGCAGTTTGCATCCACTTAGATTCCAGCTTTTTCGGGGAGTCAGGGGAAGTACATGTTACTTTTTATAATCTGGTTCTTTAAAAGTGGCCCTCCTTCCCCCCTTCCCTATCCTCAGTGACCTGGCCAATAACTGACTGCTCAGTATTTCTGTTAAGTCCATATTTTAATTTTGTAAAAATCATTCATCGGGGGTCATTCTGTTTCACTGGGCATCAGGTGAAGCTATCCAGTTGCTATAATTGGTGAAAATCAGGTGACTCATGCTAAGGTTGGGAGAGAGCTTAGCCTTTAAAATCCTGAGCCCAATTTTGTATTTTATTGAACAAAGGGAAGCAGAAACATGTCCTCAGATGGAATTTCTGTACAGAAACAAGCCCTGATACTCATTTCAGGCCCAGTCTCACAAGATCGTCTGCCCAGTTTTGTACTGCAAATTGCCAGTACGTGTTCTGGCTTTGCGCTGCCATCCATTCGGACTGGACGACCAGTGTGGCTTCTCCACTGCTGCTAACTGCCTCCCAAGTAGCCACAGATTAAAATGTCCTTTTGATCAACTAGCTTTTGGAGCTTTTGAAAGATTCCAGCTTTGAAAACATCTTATCTTTTTGACTTGGCCTGATACAGACATGCAGTACTAGTTAAGGAAATAAACAGCTTCAAATCTTTTTAAATTAAGACTTAATGGAATGGCTGTTTTTTCCCCAAAACGGTATATTATGCCTATATTATGTTTGTTACTAAGAAACGCCTATCTCACAATTTTTCTTTCACGTGAGAAGTTACGTAATGCTACACTGGTCCTTTTGTGCAAAATTTGTTGAATAGGTGACAGCAGCCAAGTTAGTTAATACAGCACTTTTACAGAGAGAGGATTTGCATGGCAGATGGCATGACAAGGCAGAAAGGATGAGCCAAACTGTAGTAAATGGAGGTAATTTTGTTAGAAAGAGACTGGAAATGTAAGCAGCCTGTGACGTGCGTGAGTCTGGCTAATTGGACGATGCCTGATTGTAAACAGTAACACGGAGAAGCTAGTTTCTTTCGTATCTTTGCTGGAGATCAACTTTAATTCACTTGCGAAACATTATAACAATAGTTTTTATATTTGGAAGGCCAAAAAATAAAATATTTTGTGTTTGGGAGTCTTTTTCAAAAGTAGCCCGTAGCATGACCGCTGCAGCGATCTCGGTGCAGTGCAGAGGAAACCACCGAGAGGAGGAATCACGCAGCTCTGATGCTCTCTCTGTGGGCGCTGGCACCTTGCTCTGTCCCGTCAGGAAGACCCTTGTGCTACGCTGTCTCCTTCTAGAGGCAAAAGTAGTGAAATCCAATGGAAAGCAGATCAAAATGCATTATACACGGAAATTTTAAAAAGAAGCAGATCTCAAACTGATCCAGCTAACTGCTTGTTCGTAACCCGGGCTGTTTCTCCTCCACTGACCGGGAAGCTTGATGTGGTCTGAAGGTGTCGTTGCCCTGTGATGAAGGGAGCTAGCATTTTGTTTATTCTGCTTTAGGGGAGTTTTTTTTTTTTTTTTAATCACTGCTGCTAACGTTCCATCCTCAAAATCAGAGCATTCGATTTTTTTTTAAATTGAAGGTTAATAATTAGATTTTAAAGCTTTTTAAAGCACCATATTTCTTTAATAGAATCAGTTTTTCATTAAAAAGTTAATTGAAATGTTTTTAAAGTGGAATTCCTTTTATGTCTGTCAGAAGCGTTGGATAATTTGATCTGAGAAGGCTGTGACTCCATAGTCATTCTCTACGCACTTTTCTCTGTTGTATTCAAACAATTTCTAGGTCCTTATTAAACTCACTAACACAACAGACATTTCCTCAGTTCACTCCAGTGGGTTAGTGGGTCCCAACCCTGTAACGGTCTGACCTGGGATCCCCGGGCGGTAAGTGGAGGAAGGGGTGAGGCAAAGCCCACTCAGACAGCCTGGACCATCCATCAGGGGAGAGACGGCAAGAGCAGGCAGAACCATCATCCGAAGTGGAGTAAAGATAAGGACCACAAAGGATGGATGAACAAAGGCCACATGTGACACCTGACTGAGGGAATTAAATCCAAGGCTTTCCAAGTTCATGCACATAGTGTAAGGGATTTGGAGGAGGATTCAGCCATTATTGGGTACACATCCAGTTTTGGAGAAATTACTAAAGAGCATTTCAAGGAGCTCATTGTGGCCAACTTTATCTTATTTACTAGTTAAAAAGTGTCTTAGATGTAAGGAAAAATGATGCATCAGCACCACAAGACAAGAAGAATTCTGGAGTCAAAGTAGGTATGGAAGACACTGCTCCCAGGCTTTTCATGGGCTGACATTGAAGCACGAGGATGAGACAAACCTTCCAGGCAACCTTAAATTCTTTTGAGGAGGATTCTGTCGAGTTCCTTAGAAATGCACGACTCCGCCCACCAGACCTAAAGCGGTAACAGGAAAGGCAGGGCACGGGGAACGCGTGTGTCTGGCGTGGGTGTCACAAGGGGTATGCCGTTAGCTGCAGTCTCCACTCCGGGTCCACTTTTAGGGAGGAAAACATGTCAGAAACTTTGTTAAAACTTGCTGGAATATTTAAAAAAAATCAAATGCCTGAAGTTTCCATTTATTTTCCTATGGACTCAAATATGAGTCCATGTCCTTGACTATGACAGGGAAGGGAATTGAAATAATTTTATTTCTAGATTTTAGTAGGAGTTTGTCAGCTGCTGTATTTTAATTAACCCTCCATTTGTCAGCCATGATCATATCTTGTTCCTTGTGGGGGAGAAACTTACCTTATAATCTATACACTGACATTAAACTCAATAGATGTCTGTGAATTCAGACGCAACTACTTGTGAGCTTTTGCTATTACTAGGCATGGTGTTAAGAGCTTTAGCATGGAGAGGGTAGAGCTCAGTGGTGGAGCGCAGGCTTAGCATGCGTGAGGTCCTGGGTTCAATCCCCAGTACCTCCATTAATAAACAAACAAACAAACAAACAAAACAAACCTAATTGCCTCCTGCAACAATAACAAAAAAAGCAAAACAGAATGCATGTAGGAACCAGAAAGTCAGCTTAAATGTGATTCAATCCTTGTGTTAGAAAATCTGTTATCCAATAAAAAAAAATTAAGGAAACATACAATCAATGCTATTATACATCATATAAAATATTGAGGAAAATGGTTCAAAGGAAACAGTCTTCACCTTTCCTCTTTCTCAGAACAAGCAGTTTTGGCCGAGCATTAAGGAGAAGGGCTTAAACCGATTCGCGTCACTGCCCTGAATGAGCTTCTGGCGAATCTTTTTCCCATTTCCTGTTGCCACCGCTTGGACTTGTTGACAGTGGTTGAATTATGCACCATCTATAGTTAAGTTTAAAACAAATACTATATAATTTCCAGCACCCCCTCTGTTGGAGACATCTCATTCCCTCGCATCTCTCAGCATCCCTCTGGAGACAGCCTGTCCTGCTCTCTCCTGCAGGGTGCGCCTCCTTCACCAGCCACCCGCAGTGACAGCCAGTCCCGGCACAGCCTTCTCTCTGTGAGCAGGGCTGGCCTTTGCCACTGTAGCTCGCCTTTAACCTTGTCAGATATGACCCACCAGTCGCTGTGGTGAGCTCAAAGGCCCCGCCCACTCACAGGTGGGCGTGAACACAGACATCACTCAACAAAATTGTCCTATTTCTGACTCAGCCTCTTACGGGGCCCAGACATAGATGAAAGCCAAAACATTAGACTCAGAAAGGCCTGCAGAGGTGGTCTCACATTTCCTGTAAGGAAAGAAAGTATTGGCATTTGGGGGACGACTCTCACCTCTCAAGGCCATTGCTAAAATTTCAAGAAAACAGAAAAAGTCACAGAAACATCCAGTTACATATATAATGAAGAAAATGAATCAATTCTTCACTTATTTAAATTGTTCAGTCAATTTTCTGCTTGCCCTTCTACTGAGGACAGAAAAAGTGGTGCCCAGTTATGGCAGTCATCGGGGGTGTCCTGGCATCAGAGAGCGGCACCTGTGCAGCTGAAGTTCCCAGATACCCATGGGAACCCTGAAGAGCTTGACTTTTACTTTCCAATCTAATCTATAGAGAAAGGTCATTCCAACTGGAGGAAGCTTCTATAAATAAACCTTCCTTTACTTAAGCTTTTGGTTTATCTTCTATATAAAGCGTGAAAGAAATATCATTGCATAAGACATCGTATTTGTACCATCAGTTTTAGCTAGTCTTTATGTTTCAAGTAAAAATTAAATAAGGACCAATTACACCTTATAGACAGGATAGTGATTGAGTTTTAACGAAGAGCTGTGTACCCTTCACAGAAAATCTTTATTTTGTGACTATATTTTAATGCTCTATTGATGCTGACTGTTCAATCAGAGCAGTTGTTATAATTCACACATCATTAAGCTTCGTAAAATTAATTTGGCAGCAACGCAGCCTTGGAACGTTGCAGAACACAAGCACACACAGTCATGGGATTGTCTCCTCGGTTTTCCAGGAAACAAGCCAAACTCCCTGTGAACTTTTAGAGGAATTAAATTTGCTCGTGATTTTCTAAGGAGGAGACAGGCTGGTGTGCGGGGGGCGGGGTGGGTGAAGGCGGCAGGGGAAGCACAGGTGCCCACACGGGCGCACACGCACCTGGTGTGCCCGTACCTCTGAGCAGCCCGTGCCGGAGCCCCGTGGTCCCCCTTCAGCCACCCGACACTGGGTTCCTATAAGTTAGATATTTGATAGTGGGAAATTCTCTGTTATTTTTTGCTGTGGGAACATAGAGTTTATGACAATGTAGAGGCCTAGTTGACATTTGTGTCCTCTGTTTAATTGCAGAGCTGGGGCTGCGGCTTTTGTAGCCTCCTGACCTACATAAGGTTTACTTAGCAGTTCACATGGGTAAACGTGTAGTCCTTCCTGTGTTTGGTGGCTTGTAATTGGCAGTGTGGAGCGTGAGGAAGCAGCACTGGACTTGGACTAGAAGCACTGAGCTTGAGCCTCTGCTCACCCTGGGCTGGCACTGTGACCTCAGTGAGTCGCTTACTCTGTGCCTTAGTTTCCTTGCAGTATGGAGAGGCTGAGGATTTTCCAAATCTTTTAAGTTCTAGTTCCTTTTTGCTTATCAATTCCTGCTTCAGTGTATGTCTCTCTTCTCAAATTTTACTACCACTGTCAGTAGAAACCAAGCCCCCTTTTCAACACTTTGTTTAGAAATCTCCTTGGCTAAATAGCCAGTTTCATCACTTGGAGCTTTTACCTTCCACAAAATACTAGAACATGACCGCAGTTCAGCCAGGTTCTTTGCCACTTTGCAACAAGGACCACCTGTTCTCCACTGTCCAATAACATGTTCCTGATTTCTGTCCGAGACATCAAAAAGTGGCCCGTACCACCCGCATTTCAGCCAGCGTTCTGTTCATGGTAATCTGTGTATTCTCTAGGAAGATAGAGGCTCTCTCTCCAGCTCCCCTCTTTCTTTCTGAGCTCTCACCAGAATCACCTTTAACAGTCCCTTCATGGCAATGTCAGCTTTTTCCAGCATCAATCTCAAAATCTTCCAACCTCAACCCACTTTCACAAGTGCCCTTATGAGAGAGGCACTGATCCCACGACCTAATCAGCTCCCAAAGACCCCACCTTGAGAATGTGGTCTCAATATATGAATTTAGAGGGGACATTCAGAGTACCGCACTTGGACTGCTTTTGACAAGAAGTCTGCTGACATCTTTATTTTTGTTCCTCCATATATAACTTGTCCTTTCTCTGGCTACTTTTAAGATTCCTCTCTATCACTGGCTTTGAGTAATTTGTTTATGATGTGCCTTGGTGTGGTTTTCTTCATATTTTTGTGGCTGGGATTTATTGAGATTTTTGACTCTCCATTTATAGGTTTCATCAGATTTGGAAAATGTTTAGCCACTAATTCTGTCCTGCTTCTCTGCTGTTGCCCCAGAGCTCACTAATGCTGTGTTAAATATCATATTCCATTTTATCTCTGTGCTTCATCTGTTAATATGTCTTCAAGTTCATTTAACCCTTTTTTTCCAGCGAGATCTAATCTGCTGTTAATCTAATCCAGTGTATTTTTCATCTCACATGTTGTAATTTCATCTCCCAAGTTTGACTTGGGTCTTTTTGTATCATTCATGTGTCTATTTAGGTTTCTTAACAGTTATAATACAGCTATAATATCATTATCATAGCAGCTTCAACGCCCTTGTCTGCTAAATCTAATATCTGTGTCAATTATGGGTTGAATTTGACTGTTGAATTATGTTTTCTTTATGATTCATTTTTATTTCTTCTCATTTCTAGAATTTTTAACAGCTTTTGTCAGTTATATTCAGATACCATGAAATTCATGCTTTTGAAGTGTACAGTTTAGTGGCTTTTGGCTCAGAGAGCTGTACAGCCCCATCTTTGTCTAATTTTAGAACATCCACCCTCCTCCCCAAACAACCCGCACCCACTAACAGTCTCCTCCCATCTTCTGCCCCGCCCCACCCCTGGCAGCCACTAATCTACCTTCTGTCTCTGTAGATTTGCCTATTCTAGACATTTCATACAAGGTAATCATAGACCTACAGCTTCTTGTGCTGGGCTTCTTTCCCTTAATATAATGCTACCAAGACGTCTGCAAGTTAAGCATGTGTCAGTGCTTCTCTTCTTTCTAATGCTGAATAATGCTCCATTGTATAGATGCAGCACGCCTGTTTATCCATCCATTAGTTGCTAGATATTTGGGTTATTCACATCTAGAAAATTTGTGTTGAATGTCAGACATTGTGGATTTCACCTTGTTGGGTACTGGGTATTTTTATTTCTATAAATATTTTTGAGTTTTGTTCTTGGATGTGGCTACTTGGTGACAGTTTGATCCTTATGGATCTTGCTTTTACTATTTGTTAGGCAGTGCCAGTGTGGTGTTGTCTTGGGCTAATATCCCCCACTGCCCAGGTGAGACCCTGATGCACTGTAGCCACCGGCCCGTGAATCTCGAGGGCTTCCAGTGTGGCTGGTGGGGACAGGCACTCTGCCCCGCCTTGTGTGAGTGCTGGGCACTGGGACCTCCCGTCCCTTCAGGTGGCTCTTCCCCTGGCCTCAGATGGGTTCCTCACATGCATAGATCCGCTCAGCTGAATACCGAAGTGGGACCCTCTTCAGATCTCCAGAGATATTTCTCTGTATGGCGCTCTCTTCCTGTTCCCTGTCCTGTGGACTCCAGGTCCCTCCCAGTCTCCCAGGACTGTCTTCTCAACTCAGGGAGGCTGCTGGACCCCTCCTGGGTTCCCTGGAAACTCTCACAAAAACGTGCAAACCTTGCAACTGTAGGCCTCACCTCATGTATTTCCCGTGTTTCAGGCAGGTACTCACTGTCCTCGCTGGCTGGCGTGCAGTGCCTTTGAAACTGATTGCGTGTATTTCATGTGTCCTTTGGTTGTTTCAGGTAGGATGAGGCATCTGTCCTTGTTACTCCATCCCTGCTGAAAACAGACGTGCCCCGTAATCTTAAGGGTTAAATTATTCATTACTGGTTGTCAAAGCTGCTGCACAAAGAAGGGCAGACTCTGTAGACGCTGCAGAGCCAGCCCTTTAGAGGAGGATTCGTGGTGGCTTTTGTTTCTTACAAGAGATAATGCATTCATAACTGTTCCTTTAGGAAACCCATTTGTGCCATTTGCCTCCTTGAATGTGGGAACATTTATGTCTCCTCTCACAGGTGATCAGCGAGTTTGAAGCCTCTCCTGACTCATTTTCCTACAGAATTCCTAACCTGAGCCGGAATCGTCAGTACAGCGTCTGGGTGGTGGCCGTGACCTCGGCGGGGAGAGGCAACAGCAGTGAAATCATCACGGTGGAGCCGTTAGCTAAAGGTGTGCAGTGAGGACCTCAGTCCCCACGATCATTTACCGTTTTAAGTCCCTATTCTCTCTGCAATAAAGCTGACAATGCCCTAAAAATCAAGTAAAGCAGAACATCACGCTATCACGTCTCAGCCCAGGGGAGAGGGTTGCTGCTCGCCGGCACTGAGCCTTTGTGAAAACCAGAGAGGAGTCCTCCTAGGGATGGGCCGTGGGCAAAGTTGGCAAAAGGAGCCCCATTCACCCCTTTCTGTGGGTGAAAGTCACTACGCGGCGGCTTCCCGAGCAAGTTCTGCTCTCTTCACACTCAGGTATCATGCTCCTTAAAGAAAAATGTCTGGCTTTTGGTCTATGGAATTCGGAATCTTACAAATATAAGGAGATCATAACCTCTTCTTCTACTGATACGAAGCTGGAAACACTTTAAACAATAATAGAAAGTAGCATTCACCAAAAACCAAAATGTTCCTAAAAATGGATACAGTATCTTCTCATTGAGATGTGACACTGGGCCTCCAAAGCCCGTATAGGCAGAGAATGTTCTTACTCAAATTCTGGTAATCGCCACCACGCAGTGTTTAGTGTCCCCCTAAATTAGCACCTGTCACCAGTCAGTGTACTTAAAATTCACAATTCCAAGCCAACAGGAGATACCCCTGATTCTGGAATACCCCACATGGCCATTTATTACTAATAAAGCTTCTAGGCACCAGACAGAGAAAATCTGAGGTTCTGAGGTTCCAGCTTTCCCTCTAAGAGCTCTTGAGAACACGCTCGTTCACGTGGTGGCTGTGCAAGGGGCTGCAGCACAGAGTGAGGGGTAGAAAGAGAGCGGCGTCACGTTCTGAACATAAATACAGACAGTCAGCACATTGCTGGTAAGGAATGTAAACGGTGGAATTTGGGGTCTGTTTTACTCTTGATATCATGATATGCAGCCACCCTATGATACATGCTTTAACATTTAGAAAACAATGATTATCAAAGGGCATAAAGACAAGACTGTCGGGTTTAAAAAGAAAAAAGGAACTGCACTGTAAGATGTAGGGTCAGCAACAGCCGTACCTCTTCTCCACGTTTGTGTGTTCGATGTCCTCTCTCCAGACACAGCCGGGACGGCCCAGCTAATGTAGAAGGTGACAGGCTCAGAGGGGCACAACTGGAAAGTGGCTACTCCTGCAGGAATAGGACTTGTCTGGGGAGGTGAACTGCCATGTGGTCATTTAATAAACCATTCTGAGAGCTCACTGTGTGGCAGGCATTATGCGGGGGGTGGGGGCATTCAGGGGTGATTTCACCAAGGGAACCTTATGGCTGCAGCAGATATCCTGTACCTTTCAGTGGCTTCACTGAATAACATGGGCCAACACAGGTGTTTCTAGACTGGTGGCTTTCCTGGGTGGCTCAGTCCACACGGTGACTCAGGGATCCAGGCTGCTTCCACCTTGTGATTTGTAGTCCTGGGGTCCTTTATGTCCAGCCATGTAGATGGAGAAGGACAGCATGGAGGCTGGTCAAGGAGGTTTTCACAGGCCGGACATGGACATGTTTACTTCATTTTTACCCACATCCCACTGCGCAGAGTGAAGCATTGTTGTACGTTTTCAAAGCGGAGGGAGCGGGAACATGAAACTAAGCTGGATGTCCAGAAGCAAAAGGAAGCAGGGCTTGGTGAGCACACAGGAGTCTCTTGGAAAGATTATATAAAGCACAGTTGTTTACTCTCTGCCCTCCTGGGGCTCAAAATTGAGTGGGGAGATAGTCAGTGAACAAAGCACCACAAAAATGCAGACAGCATTCAGTGCTTTAAAGAAGGCACGCTAGAACAGACTTCCCTGGGAGCCCTGGAGGTGGTGGGTGGACTCGGCCACACAAGGATGAGTAAATGCAGTTACATGACGAGGGAAGAAAAGGCATCCCAGTGTTAGAAGGCCTCCAGCCTAGAAAGGGTTTAGCGTGTTGGAGGCAGGGGTACTGGACCCCGTGGGTCTGGGGAGGGGAGAGTGGTCTCAGGTGAGCCTGGGGAAGAAGGTAGGGGCCTGGCCAGGTTGGACCCTCAAGGCTGTGGTAGGAATTTCAGGTTCTACTCGAAGTGAAATGGAAAGATACTGTGGGGCGCTACCCAGTTTGTGTGCACAGGAAATACACTTTATTTTTCAGAACAGCTTTAAGGTTACGGAGAAGTTGTGAAGCCAGTAAGCAGAGCTGCCGTGCACTTTGCACCTGGTTTGCCGTCTCTGACATCTGACGTCGGTCTGGTGCGTTTGTGACATCTCACAGCAGGGGTGGTTTTGAAGACCACGCTGAAGTGCTGGGAATCAGTGGAAGATACGCGGCAGGTGGACAGGGAGGGAGCGGGAATGAACACCCGGATTCTAGCCCGACTTACCGTAGGTGGAGGCATCATGTAAGGACGAGGATGACCGCAGAGGAAGTGGGCTGTGAGGCAGGTGACAGGAGCTGGGGACATCTGGACACATTGAGGTGACAGAGCTGTTCTCTTGGAGGGGTCTGTGTGGTGGGGGCGAGTCCTGGCTCTTAAGGGCCATCTGGCAGGAGGCAGAGATGGAGAGGGGTCGGCACCCAGACGGGGAGGGGAGAGCCCACCTGTAGGAAGAGGGGGTGCAGAGGATCAGGTCAGGGACAGCTGGAGGGGCGTCCTCGGGAGGCAGAGGCCCAGGGGCCGGCAGAGGAAAGGGGTCGGGCCAGAGAGGAGGAGGAGGGCCAGGAGGGCAGTGTCAGGCATTCGCCAGAGATGCTTGGAATGAAAGGGAGTGCTCAGCTAGAGAAGAGTCTGCATTTTTCACAAAGGTTCCGGGTGCTTCCGTTCCCTGCTTCAGCTTGAAAACCAGCTCTGGTGTGCTCTGTTGCTCAGTCTTAAAATCTCAGAGGAGGAGCCTGTAAATTCCAGGCACCATAAATGAGCCTTTGTTCCAGAAACCGGGTGTGTGGGGATTAAAGATAAACTGGTTTTAGCCAGTGTTTTCCAAATGCTAGTGGAAAATCATCCGTAAGTCCTGGAATTAATTTCAGGCATTCTAGCCGGCATGTTAAAGCACTTAAATGGGATAGAATGGAGCAGAGCCCAACAGTCTAGACTAGATTTGGGGGGATAACAGAACGCATCACACACAGTAAGAGTCCGACGTGCAGAGCTTTGCTTCCATCCCTCCCGACACATTGTGTGTAGCTTCTGGAAGTCACTGTAAAATGTGTTTCTTAGGAGGGGAGGCGGCTGTTAAAAAGCTAAAAGCCCCCAGCTCTAGCTGGTCTCCCTGATCACCCCGTTTTGCTGCAAGAACAGTCTTCGTCATATAAAAGGGGACTGAAGGGCTTGGAAGGGGAGCTGCCATCCTTCATGCCAGAAGCCCAGTGCTGCCGGACCAGGATGTTTTTGTCATTGTGGCAGAAAGTCAGAAATGTCACTGACTGATCAAGAGGCCTCTGGAATCCGGGGGGGGGCACCTGTGAGCCATCTCTGCCGAACGGGAGAGCGTCGCCTGCCCCTGCAGTCAGGGACCTTGCTTCTGACACTCGAGCCGGTTCTGTTGTAACCGTTGCTGCACAAAACAGGCCCAGCTTCTGAGCCCCTGGCACTTCCTCTTTCTCTCTGTTCTAGCCTCCGGTGCTCAGATCAACAAAAGCAGGCGTTGTCTGGCAGGTTTAATGATGAAGGAGGCTTGTGTTCTAGACCAGGATGGCTTCCTGATGAGCTGGCTCTGGGATCCCCTCCTCTCCTGGAGCTCCGGGGTTTTCCTCAGGAGTCTGTTCCTCCTGCCCACTGGCCGACCTAAGCCCGCAAGCCCCACATGGTGCAGGTGTCCCAGCGGGGGTGCCATCTTTGTGGGTCCAGAATCAGCCTGGAGCCACCGTCCACCCGTGGCCTCCTTGTCTCTGCATCTTTGGGGGCTGCGCTGCTGGAGGGAGAGTCCCTGAAAGCAGCATCCCAGTAGGTGGCCAAGACCAAGCAGGTCGTCGCCTCTGGAGGGCTTGTGTCTTCACGTCTCTGTCAGTTTCTGTGTCTCACTCAAGAAGCTGGCACTAAGAATCTGTCAGTAAGAGGTCCCCCAGTCCCCAAGGAGGTCCTGCTGACACGGGTCCATCCTGGGCTCTTTCCTCTCAGCCTCCTGGGCCGTCCTGCCGCCTGGGGACTGGGCCAGTGCCAGAAGTCCCCAGCCAGTGCTCCCACTTGAGCATTCGAATCACTGTCCCAGGCCAACAGTGGTTCTCCAAGAGACACAGCTCTGGAAACGTTTGTTTTTCTTGGCGTCTGTGCCGAAGATCAAGTTGGTATATTAGTCGGGAAAGTCCCACAAAATTGATAAATAGAAGTTGCTCCAGTTTTACTTCTTCTTGTCTTGGGGCTTTATGCTTTGTTTCATCTATTCTTTCCAGTATTAAAAATACATTGTAATGTGCAGTTCGGGGGTGTTGAGATAAATTGCTTAATAAAGTGCTTTGAAAAATCATCGGGCTCATAGCACGGCGTGGAGCTGCCGGGCTCGTGAAGCCCCACATATTTAATCTGGGCTCCTCGTGTTTCATCAATACTGGGGAGAAAATGGGGCAATCGGGGATTTTCAGGTCGTGTTTTCCTGCGGGAACAATCCCTTACACGCACCCCGACACTGGAGGGTAGTGTGGACGGCTGTGACGTGAACCGGATGTGCCGCGCTCGCCTTTCTGGGCCATTGCTGTGCCGGGGAGGGTCCGCGGGGCCTCTGTGTAGACGAGCCTGTGGGGTCACTGAGCTCTCTGTCTGGTGTTCCAGCTCCCGCACGAATCCTGACCTTCAGTGGCACGGTGACTACTCCATGGATGAAGGACATCGCCTTGCCCTGCAAAGCTGTTGGAGACCCTGCTCCTGCGGTAAAATGGATGAAAGACAGGTAACCAGTAACCCAATGTGCGCCCTTGGTGACGCTCTAAGAGCATGCGGCAGGCCCGCCGTGCTGGGCCCTGTGGTCTCCCCGCGCACGTTGGCACTGGCGAAAAGCTCCAGGAACACAGCCCACTCTTCTGAGATGGAGCGAGGTGGGGTGGGGACAGTGGGGGAGAAGTCTTGACTGTAGCACTAAAGGGATCCATCTATTCTGTCAGTTCTCTAAAAATTCAGAGCTTCAAATTCATAGCAGAGCGCCCCCGAGGAACATAGTCTAACCAGCCCAGTAATCTCCGGGGAGGTTTTCTGTGCTTATCGCTAAAATCTCCCAAACATCTGAGATGGACGTACCCAAGGTTACACGCAACTTAGCTGTTATCTGCTCCTCTGAGATAATGGGTCAACTAACCCTAACTCAGATGCTCTGAGAAACGGCTTTAGGAATGGAATACGTTAGGACTTAGTGGAAGTAAAATCTGGTCTTCATGCTCGTAGAAATTACTAAAATAATAGCAACTGTGATGGAAGGGAGACAGTGGGTGAGATGTACCCTGCCTGGGTGACTTTTTAAAGTTCTTTATCTCTATTCAGAAGAAGAAATTAAGATGTAAACAAAGGGCTGAGAAGTCACTGATGGGCATAGAGATTCAATAGCAAATGGATTCAGAAGTTCCTATTTTCAAACAAAAGTGCTTAAAAGGCATAATGGTCTTGGTCAGGGACCACTTTCTCATCTCTCTTCAAGTTAGTTAATGCAGAGGAAATAAGCAAGCTCTCAAGGTCAACTGGCCTTCCGTGGGATGTGGGGGTGGCCCCAGGTGACTGGACCGTCCCCACCACCGCCAAGGCTGTGCTGTCACCAAGGGGATTCTTTATAGGAGGGTCAACTCATCACCCTCTCAACATAGCCGGCTCGCTTCTTATACCAGAATCATTAGCAACTATAACTCTAAGTGACTCTACAAGCGATCCCGATTTAGTTGTCCCCAGGTGATTTGGTCAAAATGGCACTTCTGCTCACAGAAGGAATTCCCAAAGAGCGGACACCCGGGGAGGAGAGAGGGGCCCACTGGGATTTGACAAGCACTGACCCATGTCCGGGGCTGAAATCCAGGCCCCACCACACAGACCTCACCTCAACACAGCGTTTATTTCAAAGACCAGAACTCAGCTCTGTGACGGTTTCCTTCGTATAGTCAGAGTTTAGCTCTCACTCAGCGCAACCCTCCAAACGTGTTGCTTGCTTCCGAGACAGTGCTTGTCCCCAGCCTCAGCCAACTTGGGTTGTAATTTCTTTAATCTGCGCCTTCTTCTTCCTGTGAGGCAGTAACGGGACACCCAGCCTGGTGACAATTGATGGGCGGAGAAGCATCTTTAGCAACGGGAGCTTCGTCATCCGCACGGTGAAGGCGGAAGATTCTGGCTACTACAGCTGCATCGTCAATAACAACTGGGGGTCGGACGAAATTATTTTAAATTTACAAGTACAAGGTATTGCACTCTGGAACCCTTTTTAATGATACTTTTGGTGGGCGCGCCTGTGTGCGAACTGCAGAATCCGCCTTTGTGAAGGGCTAGCCGGCGCCTTTACGTCACAAGACCGTAGATGTTCACTTGGGGGGGGGGGTGAGTCACCAAATCAGAGTAAATTAAAAGCATTCATATTCCCAGAGATGACACTGTTCACATCTTCTCCTGTTGACAGCCTACTCTCAGTTTTCTTTATGTGTGCGTTGCTGAAAAGCCCTTCTTAGTAGCATCTGCTGATTGCAGTTTTCCTCCACACGTGTCCAAGTGTAAGCCAGGAAGCACCAACAGGAAGTAAGGCTGCCCTGAGGTGGTTTGTCTGCTAATCAACCGAATTATTATATACAATACATGCAAAAAGGACACCAGCTGAAACTCTGTGTTGCATTAACATGTAACTGTGTGTTGAATGCAGTGTAGGCTGCTTGATATCACACACCAGAAGTGCATGACAAACTGAAGATCATCAGATTGAGATCATGTGTAAAATCCCACGTGGCCACTGATTGGGTTCAGATTTGTCTGCACAGTGATGTTTTATTAGTAGAAAAGAATCGAAGTGTATACTTCTTTGGATTTCAGTGTCATCACATTAATAAATCACAGCAAGTGAAAATAAAATCATCGTAGTCCTCAGTGGGAGGGGAGGGCAGGGGAAGAATTTATATTTTAAATAACACGAAATTGATCTGGAATTTCAAGTACCTTCAAGTCAGGAGAATTCCAGGGCATTTTAGAAGACAGACACTATATTAAGAGATGGATCCATTTTTCATGGCCTTTGGTTAATATATCAAGCTTCTCTTGGAGAAAAAGAGAAGGACATTTTATGGGAAACTTTGTACATAATTTGGATAACCTAGTCCTAAATTTCTTCAGCGTTTCTGTCCACAGACCTAATCCAAAATATTACTGAGCCCATTGGTTAGAAGTGTGTGTTCTTCAGACCTTGCTTGGCAGTTCAGGTTCATGGGCTGCCACTCAGTGACGTGCGCTCCTTTGATTTCGGAGCTGTGTGTGTGAGTGTGTGAGAGTGTGTGTTGCATCTTGGGGAGCAGCTAAAATAGTGGGGGTTTTTGCAGTTTTCTTCCCACTAGCCACACTTCCCTCCCCCACTCATACCGCTGAGAACAGAACAGCTCAGTGGAAGCCACTGGTCTTTCTCACTTGAATCATGGCTGAAATTCAGACTAAAATACTGCATGGATCCTTAGTAAGTTCACAGAAGATTTCAATTCGTGATGAGCCACTCAGAAATTCGAGGAGTCGGTGGGGAAAATGAGGAAATAACTCCAAGTGGAAATGTGGTTGAGTTCTCTTTAAGTGATAGATTCAGTCTGTTCTGTCTCTTCAGCCCAGAATATCAATGAAACAGACGTTTTGACAGAAGTGAATTGCATATTTTGTCAACCCGAAACACTTACTTAATAAATGGCTGTTAAAAATCATTGAGTAAATGACTGTGAGAGAAGACTGAAGATGTGAACAACTAACTCTTGTTTTCTAAAAACTGTTTCCGATCTAGTTCCACCAGATCAGCCTCGCCTTACAGTTTCCAAAACCACGTCGTCCTCCATCACCCTCTCGTGGCTCCCTGGGGACAACGGGGGCAGCTCTATCAGAGGTAAGAAGCCGTAGTTGCCCACAGTGGTTGATTAAGTGTCATCATCCACAGGCTGATTGGTGTCACATCTTTATCAAATAATTGTTATGTGTCAATTTATCTCTCCCTCCAAAAAAAAACGCATCATACAGTTCATTCTTCCATTACCTAGACAAAAAAAGATCTATTTTTCTAGTATTTGTTGAAACTCATCATTCATCCAAGGAAGTCCATCCACAGAATGAGTATCAAACATCCAAACTAAGCGAAATATCAACAAATATGAAAAAGAAAAAACAAATTTGGTGCTCTCTCCCCACCGAGATCTACGTTGTGCGTCTCCCTCGTGTTGTCAGCGCTGTATCCTCCGTTCACGTCCGCAACCCTTCCCTCCAGCGACCACAGCTACTGTCCTGACCACAAAGTCCCGAAAGAGGGGAAACGGTCTATCTGCACAAATCTTTTGCAGTTAGTGCAGGGCGGAAAAGAATAAAGGAAGTTTGTACTGAAGGGCCGAGATGGCGTGATGACCCCGGCCTCAGCAGCATCGGGAGGGTGTTCTGAGCAGGTTGTAGACCACGGCGGAGGGGAGGCTCCAGAGGAGACTGAGGGGGCCCAGGATGAAGGAGCTGAGTGACGGAAGAGATCCGAGAGCAGGGGGGGGGAGGATGGCGGCTTAGATTTCCACGGGCAGAGGACATCCTTTCTTCTGACAGAGGAAGGCGAGAGGACAGCTGGAGATACAGGAGCATTTCTGGGTGAGGCCAGTGGTGTCTGGAGCCAGCTCCTCCCAGCTCATGGGGACAGCTGCTGCCCCTCTTCCCAGCTTTGCCCTCAGTGACCTTGGCCCGGCTGGGGGTGTTTCTACACCGCCGGAAATCAAAAATGCTAGCCGGGGCTCTTTTTTTTTTTTTCCCTCAAAAGCCAGTTGTTAAACACTGATTAGCATTCCACTGGGCAAAGGGGAGGATCTTTCCTTTTCTGAGGAAAATAAAAGGTGAGTTTTTTTTTTTTTTTAAATAGTAGCTTGACTAGGGGTGAGTATGTGCTTGTGAGTTTGGGGAGCGTGGGGAAGATTTACAACAGCTGCTGTGGGAAACGCACAGGGAGTCGTTAGTAGATGAACAAAGCTTTGCCAGGCGGGAGCCGGGCCCCAGCTGCAGATAAACAGCAAGTTGTAGTGGCCCCAGTTATCACCGTTTAATGACATTCTCCAGTGATGCTGGATGGCTGGGCAGACAGGTGGACTGCAGGTGACCAAAGCTGGTGACTGGCAGGGTGAGTGCGGCAGGCTCAGGAGCTAGTGAAAGCAGGCTCCTTATTGAGGTGGCCTGCCAAGGGCTCTAGGCTGGCTGGAGGACCTTCTTCTGAAAGAAGCAAAGTGGGGCACCGAGGGGACAGTTCAAGGGGCCCTCGGACTCGAGGCCCCGGTAAAGTGAAGGCTGGTTCTGTAAGTGGGAGGTGACAGGGGAGGTCGTACTGGAACAGCTGGGAGTGGACGGGCTTAGAGATGAAGCCAGCTTTAGTTAACAGTCTCCAGGCAACGTCAACCAGCAATCCTTGGAACCCAGTGATGGCGAAATCCGTTGGCATTGAAGTTCCCATCGCCAAGGGTTAGAAAAGCTTCCTAGACGTGGTTTAGATGGAGGAAGTTAGAAGGAAAGCGCAGTCTGCACGATGTGTAGGGCACCGAGGAGGTGGTGAAGTCCAGCTGTGTCCGTGGGAGCTGGGCCCTGATCCATCGCTCACCTGTCTGGGGCTGAAGGAGCTGCCAGGAGTGCAGATCGGGGACGCGGAAGGGGAGACGAGGCCCAGGCAGGCAGGGGGACCACCCCTACCCCGGCCTAGGCTGCAGAGGGCCGGAGAGGAGAGGAGGAGGAAGCCCGGGGGAGGGTGCCGAGGGAGAAGGAGCCAGAGGTGGGTGAGCTCCATGTGAGAGGCGTGGAAGCCACTCGGTGCTGCCCACTGGCGTGAGAAGCCTCGGGAGCGCAGAGGTGAGAAGCGCTTTCTTCGCTGCGTTAGCCGTGGAACTCGTGGGCAGGATGGAAGACCCTGGTCCGCTGGTGTGGGGACATCGTGCATCAGGCTGGCTAGGCCTGGGCTGCTGGGTGTGAACCTTTAGGAGACAGGGACAGAGCCGGCAGGGTATGTTTGCCCCCAGGAAGGTGGTTAGGATGGCAGGGATGAAGGCTGTAACAAGGAGAGACGTCAGCCGTCACAGCGTTCAGGAGGGCAGGCTTCAGATTCTCGTGGTGGGATTCGAATCTTGCTTATAAGACTCTAGAGGTCGCCTAAACTCTTTGGACCTCAGTGTCTTTATCAGCACAGGGGAGGTAAAAATTCTGTGTCACAGGGTCACGTCAGGTAATATGAGTAACAGACTGCAGACGTGCTTGACACTTCATGGCTGCAGACGGGGTGGGGTGGTTGAGGATATCCCTGCCCCCGTTGATAACTTACTCGTTTTCCAGAGCGTTGGTTCTCTTCGAAATAACTCAGCTTCAAGGAGGGAGGGTACAGCTCAGGGGTAGAGCGTGTGCTTGGCACGCACGAGGTCCTGGGTTCCATCCCCAGTGCCTCCATTAAATAATAACTAAATAAACAAACCTGATTACCTCCCCCCTCCAGAATAAAACACAAAAAAATGAACTCAGCTTCAGAGCACGCCCACGCCCCAGGATTCGGGCACACGTGCTCTGAAGGTCAGATGTTTGGAGATGGAGTCTCCACTCCCCGCTGCCCACTTACACCTTTAAAGGGGAGGGGCAGGAAGGGGCTTTGTCCTTGTGCCACTGTCCAGCAGCACCACCCCCGTCTGGTGAGGTCTCAATACCTCGCCCTTGGTACGGCGTCACAGCACTTCTCCCAGCCTGGGGGGAGCTTCCTGGAATCGCGAAGAGCGGGGTCGTTCTCTCCCAAAGACGGGCGGTGCTGGGAACTCATCCCGGGCGGAAACCTAATCGTGCTTTTCCGAACGTGTCTTGTCTTCTGAAGGGTACATACTGCAGTATTCTGAGGACAACAGTGAGCAGTGGGGGAGCTTTCCAATCAGCCCAAGCGAACGCTCTTACCGCCTGGAAAACCTGAAATGCGGTACTTGGTACAAGTTCACTCTGACTGCGCAAAATGGAGTGGGCCCCGGCCGCATCAGTGAGATCATCGAAGCGAAAACATTAGGAAAAGGTGGGTCGGCCTTCTTTTGCTTCTGTATTCCCTCTGTTTTCCAAACCAAAGAGGAGATTGAAATCACAAGAGATGCATCATGTATTTGCATGTTTGTGAGTTTTGCACTTTTTTTTTCTCCAAATGGGTTTGGCAGTGTTACAGCGCACTGAGAGATGGACGGTCCCTACAGAATATTCTGGTTCTCCTTTTTCATTTGAAAAGCGAGGGCTTTGGTGTCAACATAAAGGTCCCGGGCTGAGCAGCCATGAAGTATGACCTTTGCCCTCTCACTGTGTTCTGGTCTTACCTTCTCCCTTGGTAACCCCATGCCCCCTTCTATAATATCCACATTGCCCCCTAGGCTCCGCTTTCCAGGTGGGAAGTCACTGTGGTAGGTTGTTCACCTTTAACATGAGTTGGTTTTCTTCCCTGAAACGTGGACCTTCAGGGAGGTGACCATTGCCCTTTCGGGGGGCAGTGATGTTTGGCGGTGAAATTTGCAGCCCGGAAACACCAGGAGGGAAGGAGGCAGCTGCACGTGAGTGTCAGTGAGGAGGCCAAGGGCGTCTTTGTAGGTTTCCTTTCCTCTGACCCTTACCCACCACCGAGTGGCCCGGACGGCAGGAGAGCGGGAGATGAGGGTGTTATTTTAGTTATAAACTAGCACCTGAGTTTTGGATAACACGTAACAGGGTTCAGGTGATGAGGGACAGGTGTAGCGGAAATACACCCACTGGGTCCTCGGGCTCTAGCGTGAAGCTCTGGGATGGGAAGGAGGCCTGCGGGTACTTCCCAAGTCCCACTCCGTCTTCTCTGAAGCCAGGTCCACGGCAGGACATGGGGCTGCCCAGCACACCGCAGTGCTTCCTCTGAAACCACTTGAGGAAACGCACACTTGGGAATAGCGCTGTTCTTCAGGGAACTCTCAGATTCACAAGAATCTCCTCCACCCATCCAGCGCTCCCTTTCACACCCAGGTTATTATGGTTGGAGACAGCCCAGCCCTTTGGGCCACAACATCCCTAGAAATAGTGGACAAGTAGCAGGTGACCTGTGAGCCCCCCGCCTGGCAGAGAGCTGCCCCAGGGATACGTGGGGCGACCCTGATGCCCTTCCCTCGGGTATCCTGACCACCGTGTGCCTTCTCCCCGCAGAGCCCCAGTTCTCCAAGGAGCAAGACCTCTTTGCCACCATCAACACCACACGCGTGAGGCTGAACCTCATCGGCTGGAATGACGGCGGCTGCCCCATCACCTCCTTCACGCTCGAGTACAGGCCCTTCGGGACCACAGTCTGGACCACAGCCCAGCGGACCTCTCTCTCCAAGTCCTACATCCTGTACGACCTGCAGGAGGCCACCTGGTACGAGCTGCAGATGCGGGTGTGCAACAGCGCCGGTTGCGCCGAGAAGCAGGCCAACTTCGCCACGCTCAACTACGACGGCAGTAAGTCCGCGTGGGGCCGCTCCCGCCCCGCCGCCATCCCCGCACAGTGTGACACTGCCCGCCCAGCCCCTTAGGCTTCGGGCCGTTCAGCTGGCCCCTCCAGGGCTCCCCAGCCCCTGCTCCCACGTGACCCCAGCTGCGTCCCAGGAAGGGGGCTGAGGGCCCGCGGGAATCTCCTTAGGGAGTCTTGGTGCAGGAGTGACTTCTCTCCGGGCTGAAGGCTTCTCTACCATGTGGTTGCGCGCCGGGTCCACGACCCTGAGCTAACCTTGCTTTTGTTGTCTCCCTCCCCTCCCCCCCACCCCATCCCAACCCACATAACAACTTTCTTTTCTGCGCTCATTTAGCCCTTAAACTGCATGTGCAAAACCAGTTTTCCATGGTAAAGGGGCTTGTGTTAGTCTCCGAGCAGAAGTAGAGGCCCTGTTGGAAATAGGGTAAAGCCATAGGGTGGTAGTGGGCACACACACACGCACACTCGTGTGCACACAGGCAGTTTGCATGGGCTTTCTGAAAATCAGGCAAGGTGTCTCGTGACATTTAGTTAACTGAAAATAAGTGACACAGATTTTTAGCCTTTTTTTCTACGGCTGCTATCAAGGACCATTTATTAATGGCTGAACAAATGCCAAGCCCAGTGAAGCTAAAAGGTGGGGTGCCCTTGACCACCATGTGGTGGGGAACGTGAGAAAGTCCTGCCCAGCAGCACCTCCGTGCAGATCTCTGCAGCCTCGCCCTGATGCTCATTCAGGAAAGGCAGAGGCTGGCTAGGTGCTGTGACCACAGGGTAAAACCGGCCTCAGTTCGTCAGATTGGAGGTCCCCTCGGAGCCTCTGTCCCGTCCGCTCTGATCGGGTCAGACCAGGTGTTGGAAGGCTTCCCCAGAAAGCCAGAACCTGAGCAGGCTCCCCCATATCTGCTCACCGCTGCACCTTCTGTGCTTACGTGCACTTGGGATTTAATTAAAGCTCCGGCAGGAACTTCCTTGAAATGCAGGTTCTACTGCCCTAAGGAAAGAGTATCCGTAAAGCCGAGGACTCTCAGACACGACCCGAGGAAACTCACGAGGTGGTGTGGACTCAGCTCCTCACTTGGCCGTTTTCTCCTGGCCTGGCCTGCCCTGGCCTGGCCTGTTCTTCCCACCTGCACCCTGTGTAAACCCGCCCCTGAATCTCTGCCCAAGGTTATGCCCTGATGAAGCCCGTCTCAGCCAGAGCCCAGGCTTGCCTCCAGCATGTCAGGCCGGGCCCCATGAATGCAGGAAGGTGCTGAGGACGGAGCCCCCTCGTGCTGGTGACACCAGCCCCGCGCCCTGGCCCCTAAGGCGCGTCTGTCCCACGGTCCTGGGGTGGCCGGCCCAGGCCCTCCTCAGGAGTTTGCTCCCTGAGGGCCGCCCTCCCTAACCTTCCAGCCTCAGTCACGAGTGACTTCATTCAGAGATGTCCCATAGCAGAGCGTCACCCACTGCAGAGCAGCGCAGCTAAATTACTTTCCGCCCCAACGCAGTTTCATTCTTTGATCCTCCAACATAAAGGACTTTGACACAGACCGAACATTTTATCTAGCATTGAAGGGCTCCCCAGAGTCCTTTGCTAACAGGGTCCGCGTCTGGGCGGTAAGTACATTGCTCACTGCAGGCTATTGACTTCCATTAATTGCCTCCGGAGCATCGCACCCTGGCGCCCAGCTTCTCCGTAATCTGTGTGGAGCCGGTGCGTTCAGCTTCAGGGTGCGTGTCGGTGATATGTTCACGGCTAATTGTTTAATTAGAAACCGCTCACGTGCAAAATTTGAAACTGTCGTTCTGACTTTCAAAGTGCACTGCAGAGTTTAAATATTTGTCTTCTAGAAAAAATGCTCTCACTTTACCCAAGATCATAGATTATAATCAGGAAAAAGTCCTGGGAGCTACACTGAAAATGTCCTGAAATCTGAAATGACTTTATTACCCTAAACATTAGAATACTTGGTTCTGTTTTCCTTGAAAAATATTAGATGTTTCTTTGAACTAATTCTGTAGATGATATAGCTTTAATATCCCTTTTGTTACATCTGCCTGAAGAATTTTTTTTTCCCTTTGGGAAAAACGAACATTGAGAATGAGCCTTGTACCTCTACCAGTCGCATTTCAGATTCCTCCACGTCTTTGTCTGACTCTTTCTCGCCCCATTTCCTTAGCCGAACGCTTCCACCTGTCCTGTGTGGGTCTTGGATTTGCAGACCCCTCCTCGCCTGCGTCCCCTTATGTGCCTCTCACCTGGGTTCTGAGCATTTGCGGACTTGGGTTTCTAGTGAAAAACACTACATGTAAAGTTGGAAGAATGTTCTTCTTGGCCTTAGCAGATGGCAGAGGGGCCTGGTGGTCTGTTGTCCCTGCTCTAGTCAGTAAATGAAGGGTACTAACCATTTTCCTCTGAAGGGAATTGCATTGTTTTCCCTAAATCATGGAGAATACAGTGGGCGGGACCATCTTACGTAATAGTGGGCCCCACGCAAGCCCCGTAAAGAAAAGGATGCCTGTGTTGTCTCTCCTCCAGCCTCTGTGCAGACGGCAACTTAAAACAGTTTGGAGTTCAGTCTGCTTAGGTGTCTCCTTGTAATTCTAAATAATCTGAATTTCACAGCATTATATGGTCATAAGTAGCTTGCTTTAGAGACCTGGATGGCTCCCCTTTGAAGAGTTGGCTTAGCTTCTATGCCCTGAAATGAGAGTTTCAAAAGTGGATTTGGTGTCACACCTGTGCTGAAAAAGCCAGGATTTTAAGCTCCTTTAAGCCAGCGTGCAGCCTCCCCGCAGACTCCCTTCTGTCCACTTGCCAAACCTTTTGTCCCTGCTCTGATGTGCAATTTTTCAAACTGCCTCTCCCAATTGTGCTCTGGGTGACACTCAATTCCAGGCAAGTGCGTGTGGCTTTTTTAAGCCTGGACATTCTGTTTTCCAGTGTCTGCACCCAGCAGTACGTTGCACAGTGAGGTCCCTTTCAAAGAAGTGGGCTTTGCCCTTGGTGCAGATCCTGGTCTTATGTTCCAGAGAGCAAGTCTGAAGTAGGACAGACAGGAGAGGAGTGAGCAAGGCAAGAAATTAGGGAGGACCCAGAGGAAGAGTCCCTCTCATCGCTCATCACCGCGGACGCCCTCGGATCACACGGGCGTTCTTGTAACCCGCCATCCTGACGTCATTAACGGCCACCTAACATCATGACCCTGCTTTCAGGTACAATCCCCCCACTCATTAAGTCAGTTGTCCAAAGCGATGAAGGGCTGACGACCAACGAGGGGCTCAAGATGCTGGTGACCATCTCCTGTATCTTGGTGGGGGTCCTGCTGCTCTTCGTGCTTCTGCTGGTGGTTCGGAGAAGGAGGCGGGAGCAGAGGCTGAAGAGGCTGAGAGGTGAGTCCAGGCTCACGCTGCCAGCTGGGAGGGTCCTAACCCCCAGCGGAATGACTTTCCTTCTCCAGGCCAGGTCCCCCCACTGCCCGATCATGTGATGTGCCTTCAGCAGGACCGCAGAGGCTCATGGGCAATTCAGATCAATGCAGCTACTCAGAAACCGAGCGATAGTCCCCCTCTTTCAGGTCTTCTACGTCCTAGCCATCGGCAGGGCAGGCAAAGAGAATTTTGCTTTGTTTTGTTTTGTTGGGGGGGAGGTAATTGGTTTTATTGATTGATTGATTTTTTTGTTTGTTTTTTGTTTAACGGAGGTACTGGGGATTGAACCTGTGACCTGGTGCATGCTAAGCATGTGCTCTACCACTGAGCTCTACCTGCCCCCCCCCAAAGAGGATTATCGGCACATGGTTTACCAGTCCCACTGTCACTTCCAGCTGCTGCCACGGGGCCGCCCGTGATGGCCTCCTGTGAAGAGACCTGTCAGACTGGCGCTGGAAATGAGCTGGAACGAAAATGCTTTTATGACTGGGAAGCGGAAATTGAGGGCTTAGGGTACTGGGAAAGCACTGTGAAGCAGAAAGCACACACTGCTGAGCTAGACATTTGAGCCGAAGCCCAGTGTAAAAGTTTTGCTTTAACGAAGAAAAGAAATAATGGGAGCTGAGCCCTTAGGCCGGATGAGAGCCGTTGTCAGTGGCACCATCATTACTGCAGATTCTGCGCATCGGGGCGACGTCCAGCTTCTGGCCAACAGCCCTGCTTGCCCTTGGGCTGCAGTGTCAGGACTGTGAGTTCCTTCAAATACAACACCCTGCACAAGACAGTGTTCTGAGCTCTCCTCTTTACCTGTCAGGGTATTTGACCAAGCCACTTCTTGGTAACATGCATGTCTGAGCTGTTTGCATGTTTATATCCGTGCAGCCTGGAGTATGAGACGTCCCGTGTAGTCTTCAGAGTGGCATTTGCGGAGCAAGTCTGGAAGCGCTCTCTTTAAAGGTCCCCTGCGATGGCCCGAAGGCTGGCTGGTGGATTTGGGAACCACTAGCCTCTGGTGTAGATGTAAATACCTGATGGGACCCTGGTCCTGGTAGCGCAGCGGAGCACGGGGATGCTCTCACCCGCCTTTGCGCCTCCCGAGCTCTCCACTTGATGTGACTCTAACACATTTTATTGTCAATTGGCTTCCACTTTGCCGACAAATTGAAACAATTGAAGTGCATCGCACTCCACCTGCACACTTCAGTAGTCCTTTCGTTTAAATCTTCTGCGGCCCAGTCATTCAGATGAGCTATCGGTCTTACTGAAATATCCTTTCTCGATCATGTTATCCACTTACCTTTTAATTTAGCAGATTCACTTGAGTGAATCCGATGCCCTAGCACTGTGCTGGGTGCTCCGTGCACAAGATGAAAAGACAGAGCCTTCTACACTTGAGGTTTAGTGTAGGAGGCAGACACACAAGCATGGACCAGAAAAAGAGCCAAAATGCCACAAAGGCTAAAATGGGCTCCAAACAATCCTCCATCAGCACCACAGAGGAGGTGCTGAACCCCAGCTGGGGAGAACAGGGGCGGCCACTCAAGAGCTACAGAAAACAGCACTACAAAACATAATGTTGCCTAACCTATTGAGAAATTCAGTATCAGGTGAGCTGTGCTGGATTCCATTCACAAGTCTTCATCATTAAAATACTAAAAGGACCTTTTTGTAACCCCTCTTTCACCAAAAACAGAATCCCGTAGTCGGGCTTTGGGGACACTGTCATTGAGGTACCAAGGCCGTCTGTTCTGGTAGCATTTATATTGTTTTGTGTTTCTAGTCTACTTATGACTTAAGCACGCCAGCCTCACTCTTCTTTGCCAAGAGCGAGGAAAAGATGCTAAAGATGTTGCTGACTCTTCCAGGTGCATTCGAGTTAGGCTGATGGAGGCTGGGCGTCCTTTCTTTTGGTTCTTAATGGTCCCTTGTAATTTAGTTATTGCTTTGCAAAGGCTCTGTCCAGAAAACATCCTAGACATGGCATTTTTGTTGTTGGCATCTCTTCTGTTAGACACTAGTATTTTGTGACTGGTCTTGGTAAAGAAAGCCCTTCATCACATCACAGGGGACAGCCTTTCATTCCCCAGAAATGGTTTTGTTTTCTTTGTGCCGGAAAAGAGATAGAGCCAACACAAAGGTTTCAGTGGGAAAGAAATCAGTGCTGAGGCAAAGATGTATTCCTGGGAGGTGCTGAGGCGCAAAGAACTCCAGAGAAGCAGCTCACATGCACAAAGGTATCTGCAGTCTGGCATGTTGTACGGGCTGAAGAAAAGCTTGAATCTGATGGGAGGGCAGCACGAATGCGAAGGACTGGGTGCCTAATCCCATCCTCTCCTGATGGCAGGTTTTAATGTGGAGGCACTGAAATACTCAACTCAGCAAACCGTTGTTGATTATCTCCCAGGTACCAGGAAGAACATTTCTTAAAACCAACAGTAAAGTTTTCTTATTAACATTTCTATTTGGTCACTAGAGTTTGGCTGGGTCCTGGAGAGAAAAAAGCTTACTAAGGCCCTGTCCCAGAGCTATGGAAACTGACGTCCTAGTGGCGGTCAGCAGGGGCTTACCAGGGGCAGGCTCATCTTTTTATAACGCTGAAAACTGTGTCGTGAAAGGGCAGAGCATGTGACCAGGGTTATGAAGAGGGAATCTGAGAGGCCAGGCCTTGCCCCCAAAAGATCTTTGTCTTTTAGGCCTGCAGGGCCCTTGAAATGTGATGTTAATTAGTGACACAAGATATTTCCCATTTGCTTGTGGAAAGATCTAGCCACAGAGTTTAAGGTGGTAAGTGCTTACCTATTAGACAGAATTCGCTAGTACAGTCGCCCCGTGACTGCCTGACCCGCGTAAGGCGCAGATCATCTCCCTGGGTTAGAATGAGTTCAAATGTATTTACACATTCCACGGAAAGAGTTGCTTCCTACAGTATTGTATTGTGCAAAATAAGGACATTTCTAATAATCTGTCAGTGTTGCCTGAGCAACCACTGATCAGGAACAAAACTGGAAATAAGAAAATGTGAGTAATACTGCAGGGGTCCCTAATAAACACTGTAAGGTCAGCTTCACGTTGTTGACCTTGTTTGATTGCTAGTCAGTACTCGGTGCTTATAAGCAGCGTTTGTTTCACCGCGTAGACGAGCAGCCTAGTTAGATGAATGCACCAGAACGTTCTTTTATGTAAAAAAAATTTTTTTTAAAAAAAAGAAAGAAAATGGGACTGAAGCAATTTAGTCAACCTATATTCTTCCTTCCTGAGCGCTTTACTAATTTTAGAGCATAGCGACCTCCTAAGGTCTAAATTGTCTTCAAGTGCTACATTTAAAAAAAAAACCTGTAACCTTACCCGGGAGTTCAGAAGCCACATTGTGCTTTTAATGATGCCCTGATTTTTCCCCACCTCTGGATCCCTCCAAGCGCGTGGTTGCAGAACGAGTCACTGGCTGGGCCCGCGATCGCAGTAGCCTCAAGCTTATAAAAATTTGATTCCCGTGTCAGTAGTCAGTTCCAGGATCACAAAAAGCTTCTTCCTTTAGTGTGAGTTTACCCAAGAGGTAAAATTTTATGTTGGCACCAACCGGTGTGGGTAACTGTCAAAGCCAAACCGAAAAGCTGCTCCCAGGGTATCAGATAAGCTAAAGACAAAAATCAGTAGAGGACATGAAATTTGAGCATGTTTCAGAGGCAAAATGCTCTTCTCGCCTTGAACAGAAACATACGGATTATTTTAAAGAGGCTCTGAAATGGATGTATGTTATAAGGCTGATCAGTCCCAGAAGGCCATTCCCGGAGAGAATCTGGCCTTACGGTCCTACGTGGGCACCATTTAAGGGGTGGGTCACGAGGGGTCGTCTTCACTTTCCGAGTTCTCATATTCCATTTATCTGCTCTGCAAATGAGCTAGATCTCTCCTCATCCGTAAGACCAAAAGTTAGCTTAAACTTGAATAATCCAAAGGAAGAGGGGTGTGCATCTTGGAGCCCCAAGGCGCTTGGACTCAAGGTAGACAAATAAAAGTGACCTTGGCACTGATGCTTTGATCTCCTGTGTGTGCAGAGGGTCCCCAGTGTTCCTGAGTGGCGAGGAGGGAGTGGGCACCGAGAGCCTCCATGCCGGGCTGATTAATGTCCAGATTGTGGCTTAGGTGGGCTTGGAAGCCTGGACTCTGAAACTTTTGTTCTCAGCTGCTTCCTTCCTTCTTTCCTTCCTTCCTCCTCCCTCCCTCCCTTTCTTCCTTCCTTCCTTCTTTCCTTTCTTTTTTTTTCTTTTGACCTTAATTTCTTAATAAAATTATCCTTTCAGTACTACAAATGTGTTAGGGCAGAACTAACTGGGGAAAGAGTTTCTGTTTCTGAGACACGGACGCAGAGAAGCAACGGGACTTCGCCTGGGCCAAGCCACGGAGCTAGGACAGCCAGTGGGCCGGCAGGAGGGAGGGAGCTGGCCTCGGCCCTGGCGCTTGGCCCTGCCCAGGGGTTCTGTTTTATCCGTGTTTGTGCACATAGGTTTCTGAGGTTGCAAGTCCGCGTGGTGGTCTTTGGGGCACGTATGTTTTGTTGTGGTTTTGGAATCAGCTCTCACTTGAGCATGCTGATGGCCGGAAGTCCCATGTGTGATCCTGTAGAAGTGTAAGTGCACGTTTTTTAGCCCTCGTGAAATAGTGACTCTAAGAGACCCCTTTCAGTTCCACGGGGAGGCAGGGAATATTGTGAGGCACCTTGCTAATAAGCGCATTCAAGAGATGGTAAAGCAGGGTAGCACCTGCTGTCCCCAAGTAGATTCTGCATTTTTGTGGGTGTGCACCAGTGACTTCCCGCTACAGGTGCGCACCTACGCAGCTTCCGTTTTACGTGCCTAGAACTTGGAAGGCGGAAGTGTGGCGGCTATGAGTGAGAGTCTCTTTTTTAAAGAAATGTGTGGGCTTGTGAAATAGGAGGCAGCTCAGACTCTCAGGACTGGCACCAGCGCAGTGCCTTGTTAGTAAGGACCTCCGCACCACGTGCAGACCCCAGAGGAGCGGTGGCCCACCCGCAGAGAACACGGGCCGGACCAGGGGCGCACCTCACCCCACTTGGGCGCCTCTTCCCCAGAACTGGCTGAACCACGTTTTAATCGACAGAGAGCTACCATTTTCCATGTTTTCTCTCTTCTTCCTGTTCCGTAACCCTTTACCATGCACTATCCTGGTTTAGTCTCCAAATAGCTGTGTGAATAAGTGCAAATAAACTTAGTGTTATTATGCTCTATTTTTCTGACCGAAAAACAGAAGGGAACATATCCAAAAATCACAGCTCAGTCAAGGAAGAGCCAGCAGAACTGAGATCACTGTTGTCCGCCCCTGTTCTCTCTCCATGAAACTTCTTCAGCTTTGGAACATTCAAGAAAGAAACAGTCTGTCTCATCCACACTAAGTTAGCTTAAAAAGATCTATTAATGAAACATGGAATTAGAAGCTGTATTAACACAGAATCAATAGTTACTTTATAATTTTATTCTTGCCCACCAAAAATACTCGGCTTCTTTATCTTATATCTTTATATTCACTACATCTCAAGCTCCCCTATATTAAAATAAAATTAGGATTCCTTCTTGTTTGCATATCTTCAACCTACTGCCTCTCTTCACTTCTTTTCCGCACTGAATTCTTCAAAGGGTCTTCGATGCTCAACTGCAGTGCCTCTCACCAGCTCCCACATCCTCACGGTCTCACTCTCCTCCTCCTACCCCAACGAAAGTGCTCTCCTAAAGGCAGATGACCAATTACTTTCTGATCCCCAGATTCTCCTTTCAGTTACCATTTTCTAGCCCTCTTTTGCACATTCAGAGTGTTAGCACGTGTTATTTTTTTGAAACTGCTTCCTTCCACATTTCAGTATCGCTAGACTACCTGGTAGTGGTTCTCCGCCATTTCTCATCCCAGAAGATGCAGGGAAGAACACAAAGCCAAGGGTGGAGGCACAGAAGTAGCAGGGGCCTTAGAAAAGGTGTCACAAAGTCTACATCTCAGGCTGAGCCGAAATTTGTGGGGGAAAACGTGACAGGCAACACGAGAGGCTGTTTAGCTGTGCTAGGCAAGAAGAAGTGGTCTTGGGGTGATGTTCTCACGTTAGCAGACAGCAGGTGGAGGAAGAGAGACTCCACGTCTGCTTTGCTTTGATGTGCACGGAGAGGTACTCTTCAAGTCGGAAACGTGGAACAAGAAGCATAAAAAAAGGAAGGAAGAGTGAGAGGAAGAGTGGAGGGGGACCTAGAAGCAGGGAAGGAAGGGAGGAAAGAAGGGCGGAAGGAAGGAAGGAAAGGAAGGAAAGAAAGGAAGGAAGAAAGGAAGAAAGAAAGAAAGAGCAAGCAAGAAAGAAAGAGTAAGAAAGAAAGAGCAAGGAAGGAAGGAAGGAGAGGGAAAAAGGAAAACTTAGGTTGCTTGAGAAAATAATGAGAACCCCTGAGTTTTTTTTTTTGGCACCAAAATTTTTATTAACCCGCCTTCTTGCTCTCATTAAACATTCTAAACAATATATAAACATTATAAACCAAATTAATCCCTTCCTGACCCAGGGCTGTGATAGGAACCATCAAGGTACAAGGTGAAGTGAAGGCAGACCTAAGCTGCTTTCACGTGTCTCCGGCCCCTCCCGACCTCCGGCTGTTGCGTCTCTTGCCCTGTCTTGGCCGTCCCTTAACAGTACATTCCAACCTCTGTAAAATGGGGGCTGAAAGTCCCAGCCTCATTGTTCTGAGGTTTAAGAGAATGCCAAGCACTAAGCCAGACCCTCAGGAGCATTCAAACTCCAACAGTTCCTCCACACCCTTGACATGGCTCCTCAGCTGTCACGGGCTGAGGAACCAATGAATCTGCAAACCAGGAACATGGGTAAGAAGTCCGCAGGCCAAGTGAGGGCCGGGATGGGACAGTGCGTGAGAGCCCTGATGATTTAAATTGACTTACTCTTTCAAAACCTACTATATTCTGGGCATTATCAGGGGAGGAGAGAGGATGTTGCATAAAGTAGTATTTGTAATCCTTTGCTATGAGGGGAGGCAAACCATATTTACAGCAAACTATTACACAGGCTCTGAGTGATACGTAGAAACTGTGGGCACCAGTCAACGCCATGATAATCCACCGAAGGGGAAGATTTTTTTCTGACTGGAATGATTGGGGAAGGGGTCACATGGCTCCCATCCCTAGACCCAAAAAGATAGCGTTTTAAGATTCTGAACAAAATGTTCCCAGACATAATCCCAAAGACCTTTGTAGGTTATCTCTGAACAATCACATCAGAGCTGTTAAGAGAACAGTTGTACTCCATACCACTTTTGAAAACAATTAATTCTAGAACTTACGGGTTGAAATGAATTAGTTTAGGTTATAGAAAGAATAGTTTGTGAGCAGTCAGAGAAGTAAAGGGGCACACCAGAAGCTGGGCCGGCTCCCAGCTGTGCTTTGACAGGGCTGGCTGAGGACAGTACCTGGCCACAGTGCCACGCTGAAACACGGGCGGGCCAAGCCGATTTTTGAAGTGGCGCCAATCCACGTGGGAAGGTTAGCGTGTTAGAGGATGAAGCCCAGACCCTAGGAGATAAAATTCAGTACGGATAATCGTGAAGTCTTCTGTGTAAGTTGCGAAAATTCATTTACAAAACATACAGTGAGCATTGTGTTCTCACTGGTGCCGGGGAAAGAGACCATCAGAAAAATTACTGCTTTCTGCACTTGGCCTCGTTTAATTAAGGACAATAAGAAATCACAGGTCTTTCACAGAAGAGAGTCTCAAGTCGAGAGTTACCTGGAAATCATGCATCTGAGGAGTGGTTGAGAAAATTAAAGAATTCAACCTGGAAAAGAGAAAGCTGAAGCCAAGCAGTGGACATGATAGCTGCTTGGAAATACGCGAACGGCTTTTCAGTCGTCCCAGAGGTGCTGCCACTTCCTCCAGGTAGATATTACATCACAGGATTTCAACACCAGAGAAGGCAAGCGTCTCTCACAATGAATTGTATCCTCAGGAAAAGCTTCGTGTGGCTTTGCTGTACCAGGGACTGGGCTGAGCCTGGAGACACAGAGAAAAGGGCCAACGGGAGACAGCATGAAAACAGGGAGTCCCCACGCGAGCGGGGAAGGCTGTCCTCGCTGCGGCGCAGGGGTCCCCAGGAGCCCTGGGAACCAGACCGCCACCGTCCCCTGCTGGGCTTGGGGAGGTGTGCGGAGCAAGTCACGTCTGCACAGCGCGGTGTGGGCGGAGGACGGCCTTGGAGGAGCAGAGCCACGGGCATCTCGGCAGGGAACGCAAGCGCAGGAAGCTCAGAGAGACGGCTGGAGGTCGGAAGCAGGAGGCCGCAGAGCTGGAGAGGCAGCCTGGGCCCAGCACGGAAGGCTGGCCGTCTGCGCCGAGGAGTCCTGCTGGCAGGGAGGTTGAAAGCACAGATGGTGTGTTTCGGATCTGTCACCCCTCCTGCCGTGTGGGTGTCTCTCAGAGGGCTGGGCGTCTGGAGCTGGGGAGGCCAGGGGAGGTCCTGACCAGCCCGTGAGAACTGAACTGAGGAGAGAGGAAGCAGCAGAAGGCCCGCTCCCTGTGGAGCTGGGAGCCGCCAACAGACGTGGTCGGCAGGTCGGCGCTGGGCGTGAGAGGGGGCGCTGTGCCTGCAGGAAGGGTGTCGGCTCCTTCCCTGGAGTGCCCACGGCCCCAGCTCATCTTAACATCTGTCCAAGATGCTGTGAAGGGGATTCAGACATTTACCAAGAGGCAGATTTCAAAAGCCTTTCATGCTCTTAAGATACTACGATTCCATGACTGAAAATACCGTCTTAACTTGTCCTAGATCTTCTGGCCCCTAAGCAGAAGCCAGTCCGAAATTCCATCTTCTCATTCCCCTCTCCCTGTGTGAGAAAGACCCTAAGCCCCATCTCAGCCCTGACATCGCTCCCAAACTTGATTTCAAATCTGCCTTGAACAGCTCCACCTAACATTCCTGTTTTATATTAATATGTCAGAGGACTCATTGTGCTTGAAGCCAATCACCTCAGCCTTCACCCAAATCGCTGCTTCCATGTCCTTGACTCCTGTGTCTGCCCCTCGCGTTACCATACAGCCAGCCGCACACGTCCCAAATCTCACCACTCCCCTGGACTCCCCGCAGTCCCTCTGTCTGTCCCCTCCACGCCTGTGGGTCCCTGATTCTTGCAGATGCCTTCTGTCTACCATCATGTCATCCGCTCCCTGCCCCCTGCCAACAAGTCCCTGCCTGCCCCCCATTCAGGTGCTTGGAACGTCTGATTAATGCTGGTTTTACACCCACTCATCACTCCCCACTCTGCCCTCCTTCCTCGACTTCCCCGCTTGGCCCTGGTAAAAGCTTCTGGATTATGACCGGTGGTACCAAGTTGCATCCCCTTGGCTCCTTAAAGACTTGACCACCCCCAACTCACCACCACCCCTGAGTCAACCTGACCCTCTCCTTGCTTCCTGAAGGAGCGCCAAGTCCCGGCACACATTCATGCTGTGCCGTGGTGCACTCTTCCCGGGAGAGTTTATGCTCCCTTGAAGGCGGGGGCAGGCTTCCATCCTTTCAGACTGACCCCACCTGAGACAGTGCCCTCCCGGGATGTGTCCCTCTGTCACCTGGCCTGAGGTGCCTGGTCCTCTGGGTGTCCCTGAGGACACGACGTGTATCCCACTCAATCTACGAAGGACTTTGAGATCGTGATTAAAAAAGAGGCTGAACCAGCAGACATGGGGTATGATTTCCCACTCAGCTGCAGCAAATGACTGAACGTCTCTGGGTCCCAGTTTCCTGGTTTCCAGAGGCGAGCATAACAGCCCCCGGGCAGAGACAGACGCCAAGCAGACGTGAGCCGGCCGTGCAAAAGGAAGCGGCGTGAGCTTGACTGTGACGCCGGCCCACGCCGTTCCCCACTCCCCAGGAGCCATTCGCTGCTGGCCGATGACGCCAGCTGTGCCGTCCAGACCCCATCACCATGCTTTCATCCCCACCAGCTCTCAGCTCTCTCAAAGGTGAGCTCACAGAAGTGAGTTTCCCTGACTGTGTGTCTCACAATTTCAGATGAATCCGAAGGAGAAGGCAGGAGCTAAGCTAAAAGAGGAAGGGATGTGAGATGACAAGCATGGCGAGGGTGGACCAGGATGGCTTGGGCCCTAAGCGTGGGGATGGAGGCGCCTGCTAGATGCAGACACGGAAGATCTGCAGTTAGAGCATGTCGGTCCCCGAGGGGCCTCTGTGCTCACTCGGACGCCACCATTCCTTACGCACTGAGATAAAGAGCGATCACGGGAGAGAAAACTCTGACGACTGACGTCAGGCGTAGAACAAGAACAGCGGTGCTGGCAAAATGAGGAGAGCGGGTCCCTCCTAGAGACGTTTGAGTCCGAGTTCCCCTCACACCGTGAGCTGCTGTGCAGTGTTCTGCTCCACAGAGTTCCCCTCTCTTATTCAGAGAATTGAACCAGCCAGGGCCCGGCTGTGACACAGAGCTAATTAATCCCAGGCTGTTGGCACTGTGTGTGTGTGTGTGTGTGTGTGTGTGTGTGTGTGTGTGTTTACTTTGCAAGTGTGAAATCATTCCGGAAGTGGAGAAGCTCCTCGTACTTACTTTGTCTTTGCAGATAAATATAGAAGCATGAGCTGGGAGACTGAACGCGATTTTGCTGTCTTTGCTTTGCCATGTGGGTGGGGTAAAGCGAGCTGTTTCATTTCCCAGACTGAACCCATCTGTGCACAGACTCGGGGCCTCGTTGTGAGGTCACCAGTGGGAACCGGCCTGGCAGACTGGAAGAACTGGTTGGTTATGGGGTGCCGGGCCACGTGTGCTTGGCCCTGTCACTGCCCACACCTCTCAGTTACAGCTTCCTGCTCCCTGACTTGAAAGTGACTGCATTCAAAAGTCAGGCTCCCAGAGATGAAAATGCTCCAGCATATGTATGTCTTCATTCTAGAGCCAGTCACACAGTCAGCTGAATCCATTTCCAGAAAGTTCTGTCCATTGAACACCGCAGGTAGTAACATCAAGACTTTTAGAGAGCCACAACAACAGAAAAAAAACAGAAAGAAGGCCTTTGTGTTCATAGGAAGGAAACATTCATTTTTGCTGGGACAAAATGTGTAAAAAGAAGAAATTATATTTTAAGGGAAATGAGAATTTCAAAATAATGCCATTAAAATGTAAAAAAAAAAAAGAAAGAAAGAAAGAAAAAAAAAGATTTGCATCATGTTTAGGAAGGATTTCTTTTTGTCAGGAGTGATAACCAGGTCTTGGTAAACAGTGTTCTCGGAGAAAAGAAATAAAGAAGGGTTTTATCTCTGATTTGAAATAAACATCTAAGTTTCTAGACACAGTGATGTTCCATTTATACAATTCCTTGATCAGCCAAAGGGACTCATAACTCTATAACATGCCTTGTTAAGTGATCATAATCTTTTTAATTTTGGTATTTTGATAACAAAGAGAGTAGAATTTGTACTACATAATGAATTACTTCCAAAATGTTGATTTCTGCCTTCTGAAAGTAAAATTGGGTTTTTGAAAAGTGACGAATAGATTGTAATAAAACCTTTAGCAAGCATCTGAGAGGTCTGTGGCTATCTCTTTATACTATCAGATAGATAGATAGGTGCCTCATTTAGAAGAAATAAGAAATCCATAAAACTTTTGGTCATTAGTAGTAATTTGGATATACAGTCACATTTAAAAATGGCCATTGTCATCTGAATCTGTAGAGTATTTGTCACAAATGCTTAAGCGAATGTTAATGAGTTGTTTATCATGTACTAATATCAACTTTCTTTCCCCAGATGCGAAGAGTTTGGCTGAGATGCTCATGAGGTAAGAGCAAGACCCAGCATCCCAAATGTCATGTTTAAAAGAACAACCTCCATCTTGCTATGATGGTTTCTTTCCTTTTAATGACAGTCTGAAGTCAGTAACCCATTTTGTGGTTGACATACAGCTTTCATTCTATGGACCGGAATATCCATGTCATGCCTAGTTGGATACATAGATCCCAGATACTACGCTCTTCTGCACAGCCTGGGTAGTTTCCTTGTTGGCTGGACTCAACCAATAGAGTATTTCCCGTAAACCTGAGAATAGAGAGGCGCGTTACGAATAAGCAGCTTTGGTGTTGCTTCCACTCAGATACGCCGCCTTGAGGCCAAGCCTTCTTGCTAGCAGTCAGCCAGGCGAGAAGAAACTCACCACAGGAAATGGGCTGTCTGTTGTGCTCCTCAAAATCAACGGGCTGATCAAGAAGGACCTTCCGTGTCCCCAGCTCCCACAGTTCCTTCAGCACCCCTCCACCAGGCAGCCACCAACTCCTGCTGCAAATGTCTGCTCCCTGTCTGGTCTTGGAGGGCACGGCCTGATATTTCATCACCGTTTTAGGAGTACCCAGCACTGTAGTTGCCCCATTTTTAACCATTGAGTAGATGGCTGACTAGGGGTAGTTGAATGTTCACAGCTGTAGAAGGCACTCCAGTATTTGTATTTTATATTGTAATGCTTAAGCCAAAAGTGAAAAGGAGATAATCAGAGTCTAGGAACCAGGTAAGAAAAATGTCAAGGGCCATGATGGTGAACTTGACATTGTCATTTTAGGATGACTAATGTAGGAGATAAAGAGGATGGGGTATAGGTCCCTTCCCATCCCCTACCTCACTGCAGTTGGCTCTAACTTCCTGCCCCATCTTTGCATATAAAATTAGGACTTTGTGTTATTCACAGAGAGTCATGTCCCGTATCACCAGTGTCATTGAAGATCTAAGTCAGAGATTGAATACCATTGGCCCACAGGTTACATTTCCCACAGACATCTTTATTGGTCCATACTGTGTTTTAAAACAGTGTGAATTGTTGGTAACAGATGTGCAGGAATCAAGGATGACTCTGAAATAGTTGGTGTGAGTGATTAGATAAACACTGATGCCCTTTGCCAGGATTAGGGAGATAGATGCTGGGGATGGACTTTTTTGTAGGGTGGAGGAAAGACATGTTGATCAGGTCAAAAAGACTTGCATGGATTGTGTTGAATTTGGGATATTTTTTAAACGTCCAATGAAGGTGTCAAATAGCTGGTAGCAGGAAGCTGGAGTTCAGAGTAGTGCTCAGAGATACAAATGGTCTGTAAAATACATCCTTCGTCTATCTAATCACATCACGCTAGATCAAACTTGCATGATTATGAAAATCTATGTAAAACGCCTTCAGTCCGTGCTCTTGTGCACATCTGTACTTGTTTGCTAGTGGTCACGTGGAAGGCAGCCAGACGTGTGCACTTGTGTTGAGCAAATCTGATAGAACATCTGGAAAACAAATAAATAAACTAGAGTCATTTCAATTTATAATAGTTCTCTACCCAATAAAATAGATTGTCTAATGTAGACCTAAAAATATGAAATTGTTGATGGCGTCTAGGAATCAAGAAATTTCACATAAAATGGTGGCTTTCTGACTTCTCCTGAAAATGCCCTTGGTTGCATTGGGCACAGCCCAGGTGATAACGGATGTCTGGACCTGCTACCAACATCCCCTTTAGATTGGGTGAGTCCGCTCAGCACAGTGGCCCCCATCCCTGACTCCACCCCAGGCCTCCTCCTTCATCCATCCCAGACCATCAGTCCTGCCTCTGCCCAAGCCCGTGACCCTGGGGTCCGTGTTTTCTAACACGGTCAGCATTTGCTTTGTTAGGGTGACCTGGCGTCGGATTCTCTGACATCCCTGCCCCCGCGCTCGTCAGCCCAGGTTAGACACTAGAGAGCGTCCCCATCCTTCTCTGTTAGCGGGCAGGTGCCGTGGCTGGAAGACCGCCCACTGACAAGAGCGAGAACCAATAACGATGCTTGCAGTTGGCAGCTGCCGGCATGAAGTTAGGGACATGGACGCCAGTGATTACGGCCGCTCCAGGTGTGCGAGGCGGTTCTCTCCCAAAGGATGCACGTGGTTGAAAATGAAGGGAATTTCCAGGTTCCTCAAATAGATGGATTTTTCTGGGATTAATTTAGAAGTGAAAGCGATGCTTTTATTCACGAAGGGCCAGCTCGATGTACGTTTGGCAGGTCAGCAGGCCAAGCAACCGAAGGCCTCATCCCCAGCCTGACTGGGTCAGGAGAACTATGTTCCAGACGTGGCCCGGGAGGTCTAGGCGAGTCAGGGCCACTGGTACAGAGTTGTACTGCCTCGCTGTCCCCGCTCCGTGTTCTCTCTGGGAAGGCGAGGACTTGAGGACTTAGCAGGCTGGGGCTGTGAGGACACAGAGTCACAAGCTTAGGTTCTAGGCCTAGTGCTGCCACGAGATGGTTTTGGGGTGGGGGGGTGCATCCTTTTCCATCTCTGAGTTTTGCTTTCCTCATCTGAAAACAACAATTTGAGATTGTTTCTAGCTTTGTCATTCTGTGTGACATGCAGGTGAATGTGACATTTATTATCCGTCCATGTCCCACAAAGAAGCATCCAAGTATTTCGGCGAGCTTAGTTCTCCCAGGGCCAGACAGACAGATGCAACTGCAGGACAAACACCAACAGCCTAGAGCCTTCGGGGGGAGCCCCCGCTTGGTGCCACTCCCACCGTGCTCAGAGAGGAAGGATTTTCCTTTTATACGATTAGGCAAGAATAAGTTTTTTAAACACACCAGGCTTCTAAGAGGTCAGACTGGCTTGCCCTGAAGCACTTACCAACACATGGTTAATGTCCGAGGGCCAGTATTCCTAAGAAAGCTAGTTGTAGACAGTGAAGGGTTCTGGTTGAGAGTTTAAATTAGATTAGATTTTGATGTTTATATTTTTATACACATGGTGATAAAAACACCCACCTGACTATTACAATGAGCGATGATGCTGATACCCTCGCAGTTATTTTATGCTTGTGGGATGCTCTATGTCATATTTTGAAGAAGGGGATGCTATGCAAACACCATAATTACTTTTTTTCCCACAAAACTTAAAGAAATAGTAAGACTTTAAAGAGCTGTAGCAAGTGCGTGTAATTTATTGACTGAGCCCAGAAATACCATCCTCTGCAAACCATCGTCAGCTCTCTGTCATTTTAATCAGACAACCAGATGGCAAATGGATGGTGGACGATTGTATTTCAATAATAACTAATACATTTAGCATGATCCCATAGCATATGAAAGATGCAGTTTTGCTTCCACAGTGAAAACACCCAGAATCTTTTTCCAGGTCACAAATGAGGTTTTTTTTTTTTTTTTGAAGGTTTGCTGCTGTTCTAATGATCAATTGTTACAATTTTGGGAATCAACCATCACATAACAATAGATTGTAAACTCTGGCAGTGCAGGTGAAGATAAAGAAACAGCTTCCTTGGGACCCTTTTAGATGAGAAGGCTTTTATTGCCCCCAAGGGCTCTGGGACCGTCACTCAGCCCCCAAACAGTGCAATTCATTCAAGACTTTCCGCAAATATTTGTTGAGTGTCTACTTTGGTCACATGCTGTTCCAAATTCCAGGGATACACAGGGACAGAAGGGACAGAAAGGATGAGCTCCTTGAGGAGCTGATAGTCCGTTGGGAGAGAGGGGTAATAAAGGAGAGGAATCCATTAAACACATGCTGGGGAGTATTAAGTGCCAAGGAGAGAAGACTGAGTGGAGACGGGGGAGGAAGCACGGAGCGTCCCCGCGGCAGGGCCAGCCCGGCTCCCCTGAAGAGATGGAGGAGGGGACCCGGCCACGTGGGCTCTGGCTGGGGGAGCGTGTCCTAGGCAAAGGGAACAGCAAGTTCAAAGAGAGAGAGGAACAGTTAGCCCTGCATCTCAAGGTTTATTGGGCCATTTCCTCGCCTTCCGGCAGCGGGGCTTGGCAGCTTAGTCCTTGGAGGAGCAGGAATTTCCCTCCAGCTTTGACTGTCCTTGTTCCCGAAGTTAAATCATGTGCTGAGTCTGGGCGCCGGCCACAGTGGAGCACGGTTGCGGGTAGCTTGCTGCCCGTGCCGTGGGGCAGCAGACCCTGAGGCTGAGGAAGGCCGGCGGGGCTCCGAGCCGCTGAGCAGAGCCGCCTCATCCCTACTGGAGCAGGAGCTGGGCAGGAGGAACGAGCTCGCGCTGCTGTTTTTGGTGCGAGGACAAGCGCCCGTCCCTAGTGAGGTTCCGAAACAGACTCCGAGAGACTCACCGAGGAGCAGTTCCCTGTGTGTTTCCTGGAAAGAGAGCTTGTTTCCGCATGACATCACTGCAGTCACCAGTGCTTTTTGTTTTGTGTAAATATCTGAATCTTTGCTTTAAAACACACACACAAATAAAATGAGACCTTGGTTAAGCAAGTAATTGAAAAGAGTCGGTAGACCATGCAAAAAATTTAGGCCAAGACGCTTGAATTTGGGCTCTGCGTAATTAGCATGATCTAGCTATGTAACCCAGTTACTCGTCTGCAGAGCAAGAAATCTGGTTCAAGAGCGAGTCCTACCTTGGGCCCCTGTGCCTTTCAAAAGCTGTCATTTTCATGGGCTGTTTTGTTGACACTCAGGTGAGGAAGAGCCATTAAAAAAATATTTAGAATATTAACATAGACCCCTGACTGCAAACATTAAACTTCTCGAGTGAACTTGACCATCAGGTTATTAACATTCTTCAGCCACGTAGTTCAAGAGTGGATGAGTGCTCATGGACGAGGAAGGATCTGGGCCTCCTGGTAAAGGCTTGGTTGTAGCAAAAAGCGTCTGAGATACAGTACAGCTTCCCCTTGACTGCTCTCCGCTCAGTGTAGCCAACACGACGATGAGTCGTCACTGAGCGTACGAGGCTCCACAGACCATTTCAAAACAGATTTTGGCAATTTTTGAGCTGGATTAATGGATGCCATAGATCACCACATTGATTAAATTATCCAAATGACTGCTGCTTCTGGAGGATGTTTTTTTAAATCTACTCAATTCTTATAATTCTGCAAAGACTGAGCAACCATTCTTCTAATCAGATTGTTAATTAAGGTCTTCATCGACTTCTGCGGGTTTTTGTCCAACATGCAGACTTGTTGTTACTTCGCGCTGTGGCTGGCTTTGATTCTGCCGTGCAGTTTTACTACCTGCTTTCATTTACTTTTAGAAGACAGCTCACTCTGAGAGTAATTTTCTGGTACACAAATTTTGAGATAAAATTCTTGTAGTAATCGCTTTTTTTCTATTCTAAAGTGTAATTGGGCCAGGAAAACTAAACTAATGCAAGGGGAGTTAACAAGGTTTATGATTTGTTACTAGAACAAAAATAAAATGACTCCAGATATGAATACGAACCTAGTCAGTGAACAGCCAGTACCCAGGCTCCGTCCCTTGCTGTCATTGGAATAACTCATATCTGACAAATGAAAATGTGTTGGTTTATGAGTAGTTTCTCATGTGTGTGTTTCATTTGGCTTTTACACAAGGAATGGGAAACTCCAAATTTCCGTTGATTGATGTAGAACCGATCCCTACTGATGATTATATTTTCTAAACCTCACAATGGGCTGCTGAAATTTAATATTAATAAATACCAATTGAATGAAGGAAGAAAAATCTATCATGTGCTTCTTTCCCTCCCCTCCCCATCCCACAGGCATTCACATAATAAGATAATAAGCCGAGGTAGTGGACAAGCACATGCTGGCCTAATGTACCCCTGAACTGAGTTTATTGATGCCTCCCCCTGTTTTGTCCCCAGTAAGAATACCCGGACTTCGGACACCTTGAGCAAGCAACAGCAGACCCTGAGGATGCACATTGACATTCCCAGGGCTCAGCTTTTGATCGAGGAGAGAGACACCATGGAGACCATCGGTAAGGTGCCCTGTTTGCCTGTTTACACAACATGGCTGCTATAGCCATGCCCTCTCAGCCCAAACCCTGGGCCATGGAAAGTATGAGACATGAGACCATCTTGAATTCTACATGAGCAAAGAAGTTAGAAGGTAGACAGCTTTTACTGAGGAGAATAATAAGTACCAGCAAATATGGGAAGAAATGAACTTAGAGACTCCACAGAGGTCAGCTGAGCAGAGTCCCCAAATTAGGTCTTTCCTGGAGAGGCTATTGTGCTGCTCCAAAGAACCAACGTCTGTAATCTAACAAACTGAGGAAGGCTTCACACAAGATCCCAGCTTGGAAGTTCACTTCATGTGCTCTCCACAGCTCCAGTAGGGCCTTCATTCAAGAAACGTTTAACTTCTCCTCACACTCAGCAAACAGGTGTCTTTGCACAGGCATCGTTTCCCCACCCCCGGTGCCCCTTCGACATCCTGGAATAGTTTCCGCCCAGGTACTTCGGGAAAGACCCGGCCCCTGTGTTTCACGACCGCAGAACAGACGCTTGGCAAGCTTTAGCGGCCTTTCTGCCCAGAACGCGGTGTCTTGACTCCTTCTGGCTTCTTTCCACTCGAAGTTTGCAGTCCTGCACTGCTTACCTAGATGGTTCTGTTTGTTCCAGAATCAGAGACTCTATTTCCACCGCAGAAACGATCAGAAGAGCTAACATTTAGAGGAGCTCTACATACTTTTGTAAGCACTGTGTGTGTGTTAACTTACTCCTCCTGAGCAGCCTAGGGAAAAGGCACCACTTTGGAACTGGGATGCGGAGAGGGGACGTAGCTGGCAGGTCACTCGGACAGTTAGGAGCAGAACCGGGCAGGGCCCCCGCCTGGCCCTTGCCTCGCCTTTGGTGACTGTTACTACCTGTGTCTAAATAATTCTGCCTGTGGCTGTTAAAGGAAAATGATGTCATTCGCAGCAACGTGGATGGACCTGGAGATTGGCATTCTGGGTGGGGGGGTGTAGTTCTTTTGTTTGGCAGGGAGGGGGAGGGAGGTAATTAGATCTATTTATTTATTTATTTTTAGAGGCAGCACTGGGGATTGAACTCAGGACCTATTCCTTGCTAAGCATGTGCTCTACCACTGAGCTATACCCTCCCCTCTGGAGATCATCATTCTAAGTGAACTAAGCCAGAAAGAGAAAGGAAAATACCACATGAGATCACTTATATGTGGAGTCTTTGAAAAATGACACAAATGAACTTATTTACAAAACAGAAACAGACTTAGGCATAGGAAACACACTCATGGTTACCGGGGGAAAGGAGGTGGGAAGGGATTCATTGGGAATTCGAGATTTGCAGATACTAACTACTATATATAAAATAGATAAACAAGTTTCCACTGTAGAGCACAGGGAACTCTATTCAGTATCTTGTAGAAACCTGTAATGAAACAGAATATGGAAACAAATAGGTGTGTGTATATGTGTGGCTGAAACACGATGCTATGCACCAGAAATGGACACCGCACTGTAAACTGACTATGCTTCAATAAAAAGAAAAGAAAAAAACAGATGGCTAGGCAGATCTGGGGAGCAGTGCATCACCTCCCAAAAGCCAGTCACCACTGAAAGCACGCCAGAGAGGCCCGCCCGTCACTTCTGTACACAGTGACGACCCCTGGCCAGGGATGCAGCCCATTCCTTGCAGGATCATCCATCACCAAGAGTCGTTGACCTCCCAGTGCTGCTGACAGCTTGGTCGATGGCATTTTCTAATTATTGGGGAAGTAGAAACTGGATGCTTTAAAGCGCTCTGGGCTCTGCCTACAAGAATCCAATAGGAAAATGCCATCAATTTTCTAGCCAGAATGAACGGTTAACTTCACAAAGTGACAGCGCTTGAAATGACCCATTAAAATTGGAAGCCCAGCCCCACAGGTGCCCTGGGCGCTCCTGGCTGGGCTGCGCGGCAGAAGCCGCAGCATGGTGTTCTGGATGAAGAACAGGCGTGGGTGTCGGGCCTCTGACACCAGGTCCAATCGTAAGGGCCTGTCTCAGTGGGAAGGCCACCATCTGCGGGCGGTGGGGGAGGGCTGCAGGCCAGGACCCCCGGGCCGAGCCCTGGCTCCCCACGCTGCAGTACCAGCCTGGGCTGCACCACGCGCGGAGTTCCTGCAGACTTCCTGGCAGGGCTGCCTCTTTTTCTCTGCCAAGAAATTTTATTCTAACTTCAAGAGGTTTTCCTTTCCTGCCAGAGCCCTGAGTAATTGGATTTTGTAAGGTTCATTCTGTTCAGGGCCTTTTTTGGGCACAGAAGTCTAGCTGTGTTGTTTATGACTTTCCCATCACCGTCGCATGTCAGGGCAGGCTGCAGCGTGGTCCCGGCTGACTGGTAAACTCACAAGAGCATCATCCCAGGCTGCAGTGCCTCAAAATGTATGAAAAATTTGTACAATCTAACCCACTTTCTGTTGGAGTCAAAAAGCTCCTAAGTAAGTGTGAAAAGTATCATAACAAAGTAGGGAAAATCTTGAGACGATCCAATAATGACACAAAGCCCAACCGACCTCTCCTTCTCCAAGCACCAAAGTCCTCCGCATCACCTGCACACAGGCTCCAGCTCCCTGCCTTCAAGTGCCTATGCCGATGGGACCTGGGGAATCTGACCAGGGAGTCATTTTGAGAAGTCTGTTAAAGGGTGTTCTAGCATTGTTAAAGCTCAGGAGACGAGGGGAGAAAAGTAACACACTGCAGAGCCGTTACAGTCCGGGAGTCAAGATGCCCTGAAGACAGGTCTGTCTGCTCCTCCCCCACCTCCCGTCTCAGACACCTGCCAGGGTCAGAATGAGAGGTGACCCCGGGATAGACCACCGCCGGGCAATTTTTCTAGGACTGCAAACAGAGCTTATTTTAAATGGCAGCCCCGTCCCCAGGTGGTGGTGACATGGCAGTTGGTGTCTCAGGCGAGCTCTTGACAAACACATAAATCCCAAACTCTTTTAAATGGACTGCCGCCCAGCAGGCTCCCCAAGTCAATGTTTGCTTGATGAGGAGAAACTGAGTCCCAGGAGAGAGGAGGGACCCTGCTGTGGTCGTTCTCTTTCATTCATGCTCCAAAGCCAAGCCCTGAGGGTGATCGTCTATTTTAGCATTCCCGAGTAATTCTAATACAGTGCTTGACTGTTCTGTTGTTTCATCGTTGTTATTAACAATAACGCAAGCCCCAGGAGAGAGAGGCCGGGAGTCCCTGAGCAGTGGGTAACGGTGTCTGGCTTCCTGGGTTCCCGCTGTTCTGTAGATGATCGCTCCACGGTCCTGTTGACGGATGCTGACTTTGGAGAGGCAGCTAAACAGAAGTCCCTGACGGTGACGCACACGGTCCACTACCAATCGGTGTCGCAGGCCACCGGGCCCTTGGTGGACGTTTCGGACGCTCGGCCGGGAACCAGTGAGTAGTCAAGCATCACTTAACCCGTGTGAGTGTTGTCCGTGCTGAGCGTGCGTTAACGCCGCGTGCCTGCCCAGTACCAGGCGGGGGAGCTTCTCAGCCCTGCGCCTAAGAAACGAGTAGGGATGGTAATGTCGTTGCTGGGACGTTGAGCTTTGATTGCTGATCTTTGCTGTTGGTAAAATTGTGTCAGGTAAAGCCAGTAACTCTTGGCATTGGTTTATTCTGAAAGTGTTAGCAATTTCAGGTCACGTTGTCGCTAGTTTTTATTTCGACTGCACGGGAGAAGAGGAGTTAGCGTTAGTGGGTATCTGTTCTGTGCCAGGATTGGGACAGAAGGGTGAGGCCATGTCTGTTATCTTTGCAACAGCCCCGCAAGCCACCTGCTTGCACAGTGGATATGAGAGCCCCTGTTTTATGGATGGGAGAACTGAATCTCAGAGAAGTTGGGGAAACAGCCCAAAGCTGTACACATACTACATCGTAAAACCAGGATTCAGCTGCGGTCTGACTGTCCTCCAAGCTCATGCTTTTTCTCCAGAACCACTGTTTGAGAAAAATACACTTCTGGCTAATCTGGGATTATGTTTGGTTTGGTTATTAATATTTGCATCCATGTTATATGGAAATTAATTACTGCCATGAAATTAAACCCCCTAATACATATCTAGAGTTATTAATTAGATATTCTTGTTCCTTCATCATTGAAATTGTTCCTAAATCTCCTTAAAGACTGAGAAATCGAGGTCCTGATGATTATCTTTTGGGAAGCTTTGATGTCTAGCTTTTAAGTCATTAATCACTCTCTTCGCAAAAATTTACATGCTTAGAGCACTACAATTAGAAAAGTAAATATTATACCATTGAAGGCTGTTCTTTACGATGTCTGACTTAGGAAGCATTTGTAAAGTGCACTGAGGTTTATGCAACAAATGGGTTGATTCCTGAATACCACCACGCTCTGTAGGAAAACAGTTCTGCAGTCATTGAAATTCATTTGAAAACTGTTTTCAAGAGCTCTCTGAAGGCGTCTCTCAGTCCTCCCCTCTGTGTAACCTCACCTCCTCCCTTCTTTGGTGACATGAGTCCATTCTGAAGACGTGAATGTGGTGTCAGTGAGGATTTGCTTGCGAAGAGGCGTGTAGGACCGAGAGCCTTGCTCTTAAACACTGCTCCGAGGTCCCTGGCATTCTCCGGCAGCTGTCTTTTCCATCCCGAGCTGCCTGGGCTGCTTCTGGCTGCTTCAGGACGCTGCGCTGCCGGGTTTCTGAGCCACTTACTGCCGTAAAGCCAGGGAAAGATTCGAGACCCCAGGGGACTTGGATGGATGGATCCTTGACCTCAGCCTTCCTTTGTCCCAATCAGAGTGGAAGTTAATGGAGACATTAGCAGGAGAAGAAAACAGAGGCAGAGAAAACAGGACAGAAGCCCCAGGTAGTGGCTCCCAGTCTTCTGTGTGCAGCGGAATTACCCCGGTGCGTGTTTAAAACACTCATTCCAGGCCTCCACCCCCAGAGTCTGATCCTCTTGGTCTAGAGTAGGGGCCGGGAATCTGCACTGTAACAGCACCCTGGGTGATTCTGTGCTGGTGGCCTGGACCCCTCGCTGAGAAACACTTCCCCGGGGGTTAGATGTGTGTCACGCAGAACCCCAGGAGCCATGTCTGTCCCCCTTCAGGGCTGCCACGTGGGAGCCCTCCAGCTTGCCGGGCTCCCGTCACATCAGTCCTTCCCGCCATGTGAAAGGAAGTGCCTTTCCACGTCCCTGTCCCCGCTGAGTGAGCGGAGAAACGCACAGAGGCTGGTCATAAGTGTAAAGGCCAGAGAGGAAGCCGTGACGCCCCAGCCCGGGGAGCCTTCCGGCCGCGCCGTCGGCCCCAGAGCACAGGGAAGGCCGACGTGACGGCCGTTCAGAAAACCTGCAGAGACCGGCGTCCGAGCCACAGGCAGACCAGGGGGCGGTGTGTGGCAGGCCCGAGGCCAACGGAAGGGGCGTGGAGGTGTCTCTCTCATGGCTCCCGGGGTGTGAGCGTGCTTGGGGCGCGTTAAGAATTCCTTCATTCAAACTCAGAAGTGTTTATTAAGGAATGACTTTCCATGTGGCTCCGGTGCTCAGTCGATGGGGGTACCTCACAAGGCGCAGAGAGACATTCAGTGCATCTCAGTGGAGGAAGCCAAGCCTTAAATAAGAAACGGAAGCATTTATCGGTTATCAGTATGTACTAGGGAAAAATAGAACAGACTGGTGTGACGGAGAGTCCGCGGGGCGGGGGGCCCGTGGGCGGCGCTGCTTCAGTCTGAGGCTCCGGGAGGACCTGCACGGCGGAGAAGGTGTGAGCCACGGCCTGCGTCACCGGCGGGAGCCGGCCTGCCAGGCAGCAGGATTGCGAGGGAGACCTAAGGCATTCTGGGGACAGCAGTGGGATGAGAGTGCAGGGATCGAGGGGGCAGGGGGTGAGGATGGGCCAGAGACCGGCCGCCCTGGCTGGTAGGACCTCGCCCTGGACCTCGCCCTGGACCTCGCCCTGGACCTCGCCCTGGACCTCGCCCTGGACCTCGCCCTGGACCTCGCAGGCGGAAGTCGCACGTTTCCATTCCATGTGAGCAGGTCGGGGCGCTCGCCGGGGGCTTGCGACGGTCACATCGCATGGAAACAGCTGCAGCCGTAGAATGGTGCTGCTGTCATTGTGATGAACTGAAATAATGTTTACAAACACAAGGCGAATCTACTCAAATTCGTGCTTCAGTCTCTAGTTCCAAAAAAAAATAGTTATTCATTTAACATCTGCAGAACTTCGTCCGTTAGGAAAAGATCTCTGGGATCATTTGTTCATCAGCTATTCCCCGAAAACCGCATTGTGAGGGTCTAAGAGCACTGCGTTTTTTATTTGGAAGCAGAAACGGTGCGTGTCTCGCCCCCAGCAGGTTATCCCAGAGGCTGAAGCCCCGAGCTTTTGGAAGCCCAGTCCGCTACTTGCTTCTGGTGCCCCAGAGCTTGTCACCTGTGCCCAGGTGTTGACCTCTGTCCCCTGGAACAGGTCCCTCTGACTGCGATCTGGTGCATTTGCAGAGATCCGTGTGTGGTCTGTTTCCTCAGCTACAGAAGACATTCTTCTGTTCTAATATGTGGTTATTGTAGGAGATTTTTTCCTCTGGTCTTATATTTTCCTCTGTATATACTGGTGGTTCTCGGTGCCAACAGCGCATCAGAACAACCCGGGAAGCTTTTTAAAGTACAGACACTTGGGCTCCAAACCAGAGCGAATAAATTAACTTTTTATTATTAAGATTTTTTATTTTTAAGGAGAGCACTTAAAATATGTTGTTTGCACACTGGAATGATTGCATCATAGAAGTTATGTTTCTAAGCATTTCATTACTTTGCCAAAGAGTGGCAAAAATTCTAAGCACGAGGATGGGAGAAGTAACAGTGATGTGCTGCTCCTCTCCTTCAGCCTGTGGGAGCTCCCGCCTCGGCTGTGTCCTTGGCTCTAGCCACTTCTCGTCCCTCCTGTGGGTTAGGGCGCACTCGGAAGCTGGGGTTCTACTCACGCCAGTGTCCCCAGCTCCTGCCACAGGGTCCAACACACAGTGGACATTCAGTAAATACATTTAAGTACTGCCTGACATCAGCTTCTGAAGTAAGAGCAAAATGTTACAGGGAAACGAGGCGTGAGAGGATAGTCATGTCCCAGGTCTCAGGCGAGCCCCTGGGATGTGCCCTGACCTAGAGGGTCCTTGGCTTTGAGCAGGAAAGAATTCGAGCGCGAGCCACAGTAAAGTGAAGGCCACGTCTATTTAGAGAAATACACACTCCGTGGGCAGAACGTGGTCCGTCTCGGAAGGGCGGGCAGTCCCGGGGTCAGGGTGCCTAGTTTCCATGCTCTGGGGGATGTCACAGGCTAACAGGTGGGGGAGTATTCCAGCTGTCTTGGGGAAGGGGCAAGGGTTTCCGGAAGTGGGGCCCTGCCCACTTTTTGGCCTTTCATCGGTCCGCCCAGGAGCTGTCAGGGTGCCTGGAGGAGTGTCGTTTAGCAGCTAATTATTACAATGAGCTCAAGGTCCAATGGAAGTGGAATCTTCCGCCGTCATGGGCCGGGTAGGTTCTATCCGGTTTTGGTCGTGTCCTCAACGGCTGTGTCATTCTTTTAAAGGTTTTTCCCTGCCCCCTTCCCTCCTGTCTCAAAGGGGATGGAAGAGAAAGGATATTTAGTATTTTCAATAGGAGTTGGGCAATCCCTTTCTTCCCCTTTGCTCTCTGTTTCCTGAGATGTCTGACCACCTGGGTGTCTGTATCTCCTTACCCAGTTAGACGTGTGTCTTTTCATATGTACTCAGTCTCCTCCCAGGACACTTTGCAGAAAGTGATATCATTGTTTTGGAGAAATTGAATCCACTTTTTTACTTACAAATTATGCAAGAGTACAAGACATGTGAAGCGGTCAGTATTAGATTTGACCCAGGTTTGTTTTGTCATATTTGCCTGGAAGTCATCCATTCACTCATCATTCGTACATTCGTGCAAAGAGCATTTACCAAGCACCCCTGGTTTACACAGGGCTGGACTGGAGAGTGAGCAGGACATGGCTTCCATCCTCACCAGCTCTCCTAGTTAACACCTTTCTGCATCGCAGGTGTCCTTTAGTATCTAGTTTTGTGGGTTTTAATGAGTATCTTTCCGTCTAACTCTCCAAGTTGAGTTTCTGGCCTTCCTGATCAACCTACCAAATCTCCCATCACCATCTTCCCATTAAACAGGAAGTGTTCCGTCCCTTGTCAAGTGCCTGTCACTCAGGAATCCTGGGCGAAGCCCCAGACTGACTGTGCCCCCCCACGTCTGCAGGCCCCCAGCCCGCCAGCCTCACCCATGTCTGCCTCCCAGCAGCACTGGTGGTGGGTGATGTCCTCACCCCAGTCTCAGAGATGAAGGCAGTGGGCACATCGATGAGGTCACAGCCAGCGAGTAGTGAAACCGAATCAAACTCAGCTCACTCCCAAGCCCTGCTCTCAGCCCCTCCGAGCTGCCTCTAAACGGAGCTGACGCTTCTTAAAGGACATCTAGGAACATAATAGACTTAACATACATATTAAATAAGAAAAGCTGACGACATGGATTAAATCTTTTTTGTTGAAACTTTTAAAACAATGCATATTCTGTCCCCTCGGATGGTACCAGACATACTGCAGGAAAATACCTGATGGGGTGAAGACAGTCTGGTGTACAATAAGCCCTTGATGAATACTTGCTCATTAAATAATAGGGATGTTCAGGCCTGCCGGCTTCATCTTCTCTGCGAGACAACTGGTAATTCATCATGCAAATCCGCGGGCTCGGCATCTGTAAGACATGAAAAGCAACAGCAGAGACTAAAAGCAGATTAATACCATCGTCACAGTACACGTGGCATGTTTTATAACCTTATTATCCACAAAATCCTCTCTTATCCCAAGTTCAGGATAATTAAAATAATTTGATTCAATGAGCAGAAGCTTCATTCAGGTTCAGACCCAGGGCTGAAAGGCCAAGAGTTATTTATATCGCTCACCCTCTGTTCGTTGGCTGTTTAGCAAGCATGATGCCTCATCACTAAATTTTATTTATATTAGAATGCTGAGGACCCAAATAATACTTCCCACGCGGGGGTAGTAAACCCCAGCATTTATTTGATTAATGGATTTACCTGTAAGGTCCAAAAAGGAAGCCGCCGATGCCGTCCAAGTAACAGTTTTATTTGAGCTGTCTCAGAAAAGTTCAGTTTAGGTACAAAACAGCTCCCAAAAAATCTGATTATTAAAAAAAAAATGTGTCAACTCCTCAAATATTCTACCCACTGAGACAGCTTTGCCCCTACGATGCTTGCTTAGAGCAGAACGAACGGCAGGTAATACCATGGCCTCCATTCCCAGTGTTATCAGGCCGCTGGTAAAACTGTCCTCATCGAGGAAAAACAGGGGTCATGAACAAAATTAATGAGAAGGTTTCTGGCCTGAGTAGAGGCTGAAACTTGCAACTTGATCATGAAACTTTCCAAACAGGGTGATCTCGGCGGGAAAGGGCCATCAGCGTGAAAGCCGCGGCCCCACCACTGGTCGGCGAGCGCGGCAGGAGGAACGCAGTCCTGAGGGTTTGGGGAGTTTGAGGAAATTGTGTCCCTGAAGTGGGACTATCAGTTTGACCCCCTCTTTCACAAGCATCCATGCCAGGAGCAAACCTGATTCACAGCTGTAGTTATAAGAAGCTTAAAGAAGAATAAAAATGAGAACCCTCAAAACTTACGTAAGGGACTGGGTGGTTTTCTGGAAAAGATTCATTAGCATGTAAATAACAAGCTCCCCTGTTTAAGCTCCACTTACCGGCGGCAGCGCCTGGAGGGCACTTAGCCTCCACCCAGGCGAATGTTTTTCTATCTCTTTGAGGAGCTCTCGCCCAGCATTGCAGCAGAGAAACCCAATTATCATTCATACCTTGCTGTCCAGAGAGCTTGGTGTTCTAGCATAACTCATTTACATTCTAATCAAGGCAAAAAAAAAGTCTTCCAATAAAGTCTTCCGTGGAATTTTGCAAGTAACAGATGAATTATGTCTTAAAAATCAATGCCCCGGAGAATTATGCACGAAGGCGGTGCATTTTGATGACCCAGGAAATCTTAAAATATATTGATTTGGCTGCCATGTGAATGCCTCTCTCCAGGATTGTGGAATGATGGATTAGGTTCAAAGTCCAATAACTAGAAACTTGCAAAAAGGAAAATCCTCCATTTAAAAAGAAAGTCATTCCATGATGTTCAAGCGTCTGCCTCCCATGACCCAACGTGGAATTATAAACGAATGAGGGTCTGCAGACCCTGTACTAGGACACTTAAATGCCAGGGGTGAGGATGCTTACAGCCAAGCAATGGGTAATCTCTGAACCGACAGGTGGAGTCCTGAGCTCCATTTTTATCACTTAACAGCTGTGTCGTTTCTCCTCTCTGAGCTTCCATTGCCTCATCTGTGAGTGGCCCTGAGCTGTTCACCCAGGGGGCTCTCTGCCAGGGGTTGCAGCAGGCTCTGCGGGATGATCCAAGGATGTAACCCTTGCCCCCGTCCCCGGAGAGACTTTCAGGCTCATAAACACACATAACTGAGTCCGGGTAATAAGGCTACGGGCTGGCCCTCTCGGTTTTGTTCTTTTGAAATTCCATTATTAGTTAGCAGTCAGTAGAGGCTGCTGTGTTCAGAAGTGGCCCAATCATATTGAAATATTGTTACATAAAATTCCTCTGAAAAGCAGCAAATTCCAAAGTGGAAAAGAAGTATCTAGGACCTTATGTGGCCTTTGGGCTGGATCCCCAGAAAAATCATTCCAGGTAACTGAGCCTCTCCCCTTCTCTACAGAGTTCCAGAAAAGGCAAGATCGTCCACTCCAGTGTCCAACATTCTGTGCTGTTGGAACATCTTTTTTCTTAGCTCAGCAAGGAGTTGAGCTAAGAACCCAATCCACCCCATTGACCTGTTGTTTCTGGTTCCAGGTTTAGAGACCATGAAACCCATCTGGCTCCCGCCTCTGTTTCCAGAAACCTGTGTGTTTCTGAAGATGGTAGACCTGTGAGAGCCAGATACGCATTAACCCTTTGCTCTCCACACTGAATAACCCAAGTCTTTGTCCAAGTTCGGACAAGTCCATTGAAGAGATGCTACCATATGCAGAGAGATTAGAGATCTCTCTTACTCCTGCTCCAGGAACTTGCAATTTAGTTGCTGAATAAAAGGCAATGAGTAAATACAAGACAATACATTCAGGAGACACCTGCTTACTTTCCTGTAGCTGCTATAGCAAAATCCTACAAACTGGGTGGCTTAAAAGAACAGAAATTTGTTTTTGCACAGTTCTGCTAGCCAGAAGTCCAAAGTCAAAGCGTCAACAGGGCCATGCCCCCTCCGAAACCTGCAGGGGCGGACCCATCTCTGCCTCTTCCTAGTCTGTGGCAGTGGCCCGCAGTCTTGCAGGTGCCTCGGCCTGCAGCTGCCGCACTCCAGCCTCTGCCTCCATCACCCCACGGCTCCCTCCTTCCCAGTCTGTCTCCTTGTCTTGTGAGGACACCAGGCATGCTGGCTCCAGGGCCCACCTGACCCCAGTCTGACCTCATCTGAACTAATTACATCAGCAGTGACCCTATTTACAAGTGAGATGACAGTCTGAGGTACTGGGGATAGGATGTGCGCATCTCATCTAGGGGACACAGTTCAACCCATTCAAGGCAAAACCATAGAAGGGAAACCACCTTAGAGCGTATTTGGCCAAACTCCCTCCTTGGACAGAAGGTGGTGAGTCTCAGGAAGTGATATGAGGGGGTCATGAAACTATTCAAAGCCAAGAGCAAGACTCAAATCTGTAACTCCTGAGTCCAAATGGAACATTCTTTCCCTACAGGGCTGGGTTAAGTGTTTAGGTATCACATGAATGTTTCAGGCAGACCATAAGGGAAAGGGGCAGTCATGGAGGGCTTCCTGGAGGAAGCCACCTGCTGGATGGGTCACAGGGCTGGGCTGGGAGCACCCCACTCAGCACCTTGATCATGGCTCACCACCTGCCTAGAGACAAAGACAGACCCTGTTCTGGTTCCTTCCAGATCCCACCACTAGGAGGAACGCAAAGGCTGGGCCCACGGCGAGAAACCGGTACGCCAGCCAGTGGACCCTCAACAGACCCCACCCCACCGTGTCGACACACACCCTCACCACTGACTGGAGGCTGCCGACGCCCAGGGCCGCGGGGTCGATGGACAAGGAGAGTGACAGTTACAGCGTCAGCCCCTCACAAGACACAGGTAGGGTCTGCATGCCTCCTCCTCTCCTGGTATGAGCAAGGCCCACCCTGGGCCTCAGGGCCCCACCTATTCCCTTTCAAGGCCACTTTCAAATTGTTAGGTGCTTAACAGTTACCAATGCCACTGTACAGCAGTGGTGATGTCCAGGGCCTGGTGAATTCTGCAGACAGAACCAAGGGAATCTATTCTGCAGGCGTCCCGAATCTCAGACCCATGTGCTCTCCCCCCTTTTAGTTCCTGCCCTGCTGAGAGAAACACAGAAATGTCTAAATGTTCTCCCACATGGTTACAGTCATTCTGATTATACCCTGAGGGCGTCTGCCCCGCTGCCACCTCCAGAATGAAGACGCTGCACTTGAAGTTACATGACAAGGTCACGGCCCCCTCTCTAGGGAATGTGGCTGAGCCATTTGACTATTAAACAGGGGCTGATGACAAAGTAAGTCACCTCGTCTCTGCCAGCCACCAGCCAGATTTCACTGCGGAGAGAAGACAACCCGAGTGTAGCACTGGGTGACCCTCCCTCCCCAACCAAACTTTAAATTTTGAAAAGAAATTGTATCTCAACTTAATAGCTGCAGGGAGCTTGAATACTCGTTTTCTTCTGTTCTGGAGGATATACTTCAAAAATAGTCTTCCAGAGGTGGGGTGTCACCACGTACGTTTATTTTTATGCCAGTTACTTCTGTTACAAGAAGCTCAGAGTTCCACAGAGGTGACTTGAGAACTTTTTAGTGAGCTTAAAAGGCAGAGATTTGTCTGCCTGGCGGTTTTCTGGGCCCCAGAAATGGTGGCAGACACAAAGGAGGAGCCGGGGTCTGGGGACTTCTGCCCAGGGGCCAGTTTCCCTGCAGCTCATGGCTTCACGTCTGACCATCACTGCGTCTTCCCGCCACACGGAGGCCTGAGCAGCTGAGCGCAGAGCTCACGCCCTCTCCGCCGATGAAGGATGCTCTGGGGTCCGGGTGGACTCGCGAGACAGAGCAGGGAGGGGGACAATGCAGTTCATTTAGGCTAGCTCCCCGTTGTCTTATCTAGAAGCAGAACTTTGCCAGGGGAGTGTCTTCCTGATCCCAGGGCGTGTCCCAGGCTGGGGACATCTGACTCCAGGGATTCAGTTGACACCCTGAGGCCACTTTGCTGAGTCTCAAGAAGCTTGCCTCACGGTGACAAAGGCAGTCCTCAGACAAAGACCCAGGACTCCTGCAGGGTCACACAGTGACCCGGGACAGAGCGCCCTCAAGCCCCAGAGAGCCACTAGTCAGTGCAGACCTGGGCTGACAAACCCCCTGCCTTGTTTTCTCTCCCCCCACCGCCGCCCGCACAGATCGGGCGCGAAGCAGCATGGTCTCCACAGAAAGTGCCTCCTCCACGTACGAGGAGCTGGCCAGGGCCTACGAGCACGCCAAGATGGAGGAACAGCTGCGGCACGCCAAGTTCACCATCACGGAGTGCTTCATATCAGACACATCCTCCGAGCAGTTGACGGCAGGGACAAACGAGTACACAGACAGCCTGACCTCCAGCACCCCTTCAGAGTCGGGGATCTGCAGGTTCACTGCATCTCCCCCCAAACCTCAGGATGCAGGACGAGTGATGAACATGGCGGTTCCAAAGGCTCATCGGCCAGGTGAGACGAGACCGCGCGGACCACTGTCAAGGGAAGCGCGTCTTCCCAGCTCCCACTGGTCCTCTGTGAGAGCCCTTGGTGTTCTGTTTGCCCCATGCTGCGTGAAGAGCCATGCCCCCAAAGCACGCGGCAACAGCAATCACTGATTTTGTTTATGAGTCAGAAATTCAGCCTGGGCTTCGTGAGGATGCTCATCTCGGTTCCAGCAGTGTCACAGCGGGGTGCAGTTAGGGCTGCAGGAGCCACTTTCAGAATAGCTCACTCACTTAGAGGGTCGGTGCTGGGCGCAGCGTCCCTAAGGGGGCTTCTCCGCGAGGTGGTTTGTGCTTCCTCACGTCATGGTGACTCAGTTCTAGGAGCCAACGTCCCAAGAGACAGTGGAAACTGCCAGTTTCCTCAGGCAGGGCCTGGACACTGACCCATCACTTCTGCCCCAGGGAGCCCAGATTCTAGAGAGGGCGCTCTCCACCGCTCAGTGAGAGAAGCGTCAACAATGTGGGGGCCTGCGGGTTTCAGGAGAGCAGTCTCGCCAGTGAGCCAGCCTTTGGGACTTGGCTTCACAGAGTGACCCCAAGTGACTGTAAATAGCTAATGTTGGGAAAAGCAGTAGTTTGGTCTCTGCCTTGAGTATACTGAGTGTGTGGGTGGGAGCTGCCAACTCTAAGACCTGCGGGGCCTGGCAGATCATGTAAATGAGCGAAGAGGAAGGGGAGGGAGGTGGAGGGAGGGGTGGAGACGGGGGCAGTTCAAGAGTCAGTGACCATCTAGCGGAAGAGGACTCTAGCAGCTCCGCCAGCTGATCCCAAGTGGGGCCGAGGACGAGCGAGTTTCTCCAGAGAAGCAGAAATTTGGGTTTTAGATGGAGACTTGTAGTTTTTGAGTGTTTGCTCGGATATTTGCAAACCATCGTGTGGGGCGAATAAAGCACATCTTTAGGTCGGGTTCGCCCCACTGCAGCTGCGGCTGTGGGTCTCGTCTGAAGGATCGCTTTTTCTTCTTCGCCCTGAAATACCTGTCTGTAGACTTGGCTTCGTGCACCAGCCTATCCGTTCTTGTTGACTCCAGTTTTATTTCTCTCCTTGTCCCCATTTTCTGAACGACCATACAGGTTCCATTTCAAAAATTTATCTTCTTTTTAAATTACCAGGGTCCCTTTGGGGTTTATGGCATACGGCCAAGCGGCAATGAGCTTTATAAATGCATAAAAGTACATAAAATAAGAATTGTCTATCTGGCAACTAGTCTTCCAAACCGAGCCGAGATCCCTGCCCACAGGCAATAAAGAATGATGGCTTCATTTATTTCCATGCTGTCCCCCTCCTCGGGAAGGGGACGAGTCGTTACTTGTGGGTGTTTGCATTCAAGTACTGTTGGTTGTTGGCGTTTATTTGCAAGGCAGATGCAGAAAATGGAGGATAAATGCCATGGCTTTTTGTGGCTATGCAGCTTGAGGGCGAGGAAGGCCAGAGAGGAGAAAGGGTGCCTGTGGGCATGTTTAGTCTCGCTGGGCTGCAGTTGCCCCATCTGTGAAATGGGCGTCCCATCAGCGCCCGCCATCGGGGGCTTATGTGAGCTGTAGGTCGCCGGGGGCAGGCATCCCCAGCCTTAGTTGCTGCCTCCTTTACCTGTTGTCAGAGCTTCCACGGTGACTCCCATGATGCTCGCCAGACGTGCTGCCGGCCCCCCGTCTCCTTCCTTCTTTGGTTTATTGACCTCCCGTGGCCACTGATTGCTGGAGAGCATCCACCTCATTTGTGGGCCACCCAGTCTGTCCTTCATGCTGCCATCAGAGGCACGGGCCACACCCCTGGCAGAGAATGAGCCCCTGGGTCAAATGTCCGTCCTGCGCACAGACCTCGACATCATTAAAGTCTGCTTTCTTTGGATGGCGTGTCGTTCAACTCATTTTGAAAAAAATGTGTGAGCGAGTCCCATGACATTGTTGCCCGGATCCGCCAGAACAGAAAGATCACAGCTAAGTGAGATACTAAAGACTGTCTTAAGATTCTATTTAGACTAAAATGGTTTTATATCTTTAGGGCTGAGTAAGTTTTTAAATCCATGTGACTTCCAATGCCGACAGACTTTGTTTTGTCTGCTCTAGAGGGCTGTATTATTATTGGACGTTTGATATGCTTTTAGAAAACTAGTTCTTCCTTCTGGAAGCGTTTGTTTTGCTCCTTTACAACAGAACAGAGTTTAGCACGGGGCGCGAGACCCCGGGTCACCGTTTCCCATCCTGCTGGCTGGAGGCTGTGCCCCGGCCAGCAGTTCCCTGAGCGGGGCTCTCGCACCAGTCTTACCTGCAGCTCCTTGTGTTCTGCATGCTGTCAGTCGTCCAGATCTCTGGATTCCTTCTCCTCGCCATCAATTCTCCTTCTTCTGTGATCTTTTTTTTTTCCTTTACAGTCTCACGCTTTTAAATTCTCTGTGAATAGGGATTAAGTTAAATGAACTTGGCCAGTTTGTGGCTTTGGAAAAATAGGAAACGTATCTTAGTTACCTCCGTATTTCTCTCCTGGAGTCTAGCAGACACCTGTCAGCAGGGTGAGTGCTCAAGAAATATTTTTAACTGACTTAATGGTGCTGAACATAGACTCCTAACACTGTGTCTGATACATACTTGGTGCTTCATAAACGCTATTGAATAAATGAATGTATCATGATTGTGATGATGACAAGGTTGGCCAATAGGTTCACATACTGCAATGGTTAGAAACTTTGAGGAAAATGCGAGAGTATCTTTAGGTCTATGCCCTCTTCCAGCCTAACTTGAAACAAAGGGATTTATTTTCTATTCTTGGTCTGAAGTCGAAAGGGAATCTCTTCCGCAGATGGGGAAGAGCTCGCCATGAAATGTGGACAGCTCATACCAAGGCAGGCGTCAGAATCCAGCTTTAGATTTTTAACAACACCTGAATTTTTAATCAGCTGCCTTTCTAGGACTAGTGGGTTTTAAATACAATACCAGTCATGTGATTTGTTTTCTTCCCTAAGGCGAGACTCTTTCCATCTTTAAAAACAAAAATAGTAAACAAACAAACAAAACTGTTCCCCTGAGAAATAGCTGGAAGGTTTAGCAGCTTCTTTTCCTCTGGTCAAGGTGGCTCTGATGCTCTGGCAGCCATCCCCCTCTTGGTTTCGGGGAGCACCTGGAGCCAGCGCCTCACGGTCTTGGGTTACTGCTCCTTCCTTATTCATGACGCTTATCCTGTGCAGTCGAGCTGCCACTGCAGGGAGCTGCTCAAATCAATTTAAAGCTTCAAATACGCAACCTAATACAGCCTGGCCCCGCCAGCAACAGGGGAAGCGCCCTCCCGTGAGATCTCTGCACTTAGACCCCGGGACCCCAGCTTTAAACACCTGCACCTCAGCCCGCAGCCCCGCCGCCACGAACGCGGCTGAGGTGTTCCAGCTGGAAGTGGCCACCGCCTGCCGCCAACTTGCTGCTTCTCTGAACAACCAGTTACGCAAAGCAGTTTGGAATTTTAATTTTAGGATCCAGTCGTCCCATCCCTCATGCTCTTCTGGGTGTGTGTGTTTAACAGAAGAGAAGAGAGAGGAGTGAGAGGCAGCCGCCCCCCCCCCCCGGAGGCCCAGCGGACCTCTGCTCAGGTCACACCCCCACAAAGGCTGGCCTTGCTCTCAGCTGTCCTTGTGACGTGCTCTTCTCCCCTTGAAGCCTGCGTGGCTCTCCTGTTGGCTCATGAATCAGAATGATCCACAGAGCTTCACTGCCAAGTGACCCCCTGCCCTACCTGCGTCTCCCTCACCACCTGAGGACTTGAGCTCCGCTCCTGGCAGGTAAACGGGAGCAGGGCTCCCACCTCAGGACCCAAGTGTCACACCCCTTCCCTTCAAGCAAGAATATTCCTTCTTTCTTTTTCTCCTTGGGTTGGGGGCTGCCCCCACCCCCATGAGGGGCTTACATCCTCCTTCTCTTCTTGGCACATCGTTAAAATTCAATTTTGAAATTTCTATCATGAACGTGATTCCAAGAGCTACGGCAAGGGTCTCATGTGCAACTATCTTGGATGCCTGCACACACAGTCACTCACACACACGCATGCGCGCACACCGCATGCTGCTCCCCTCGCCCTCAGTGTGCACTTCCTGGCGCCCATTCCAAGACTGGCCCTGCATTCAGAGCTGGGGAGTCAACGGTAGGCAAGATTCACAAACACCCCACTTGGAAGGAGCTTATATTCCTGGGGGGTGCCAGACACTAACCCAGTAAACAGGTAACATCTTTTCGGATCATGGTCGGTGCTGGGAAGAGAAGTAAACAGAGGAGGGGGGTGAAGTCTGGCGGGAGGTGTTTTGGAGACGGGAGTGGAGACGTGAGTGATCGACAGTCGCGGGGGGCCGGGGGGGAGAGGAGCCCCTGAGGGCCAGTGGTCCAGGCTGAGGGAGGAGCGGAGAGAAAGGCGGATAGTAATGAACTTGGCATCCCCACACAGAAGGGGAGCTCCCTCTGAGCTGCCAAAAGTGAAACTTTCTAACAGTCCCATCTAAAGTTAGAAGTTAAACTTAGAAGGACCTGGGGCCATGAAGCGCCTTTGAATATTGCTACTCATGCAGCTCTAGGTTGACCTAAACATTTGAATGTGCCCATTCCAGCTGGCTTCCTGCTAGAAAACCAAGCTTCCCCGATGTGCGCTGGCAATTTTGTCTTCTTAAGGACCCATCTGTAATTTTAGTCTGTTCTTTGTCGATGTCCCCCAGACACATAAAGCGATGGCAGGACTTGTTGCGAGGGTCCCAGGCTTGGAACTGTCAGCCCGCCTGCCTGTCGCACCCGCCTGCTTACAGCCCCGAAGCCCCGAGCCGACTTCGTGCTCCCGCTGTTCTATTGCTGCGGCCCCAGCTACACGGAGATTTGCTCTCTCATTCTCTTTTTTAAAAATATTTTTATTGAAGTATAGTCAGTTTACAATGTTGTATCAATTTCTGGTGTACAGCACAGGACTTCAGTCATATAGGGACATACATTTATTTGTTTTCGTGTGCTTTTTAACCATAAGTTACTATAAGATATTGACTATAGCTCCCTGTGCTACACAGTATAAACTCATTGCTTATCTAGTTTATACATAGTAGTCAGTGTCTGCAAACCTCAAACCCCCAGTTCCTCCCTTCCCACCCCCACCTTTCATTCCGACCACCTTTGCCGCGGCTCCTGAGCCTGCAGGCGGCTTGCTGTTTCCCTCAGCTGATGTATCGAGGTTCAGCTCCCATTGCTGGGGAAGGTGGTGGAAGGTGAGGAGGGGGCCTGGGCCGTGACGAAGGGCAGGATGACCACCTGTGTCCTGTGTGACCAGAAGGCAGCTCTGGACTCCAGGGCGGCGTGTGGATGCCCAGCAGAGGCTCACCGCCTGCCTGCAAGTGCGCTGCATCTCCAGATGCCCCGTCCAAACACAAGTGTAATACACCCTCTTACTCAACTCACCTCTAGCGAGTATCTTCTCTGTAAAAGATGCCACTCCAGGTATCACCCTAAGACATCAGAGGCATGAAGCCAACCCTCTAGCAGGCTCCTTATTTTAACCAGAATAGCATGTAGTGCCGTAGACAGAAGACCAAGGGTCCCAAAGACACAAGACAGAAAATCGAGGCGGTCCGAGAAACAAGACAAAGCCCAGCTTATGGAAGACAGGGGCTCCCCCCCCCCCCACAGCCCGGTGGGATGTCACGATAAGCCGGAGCAACCTGAAGGTCCTGAGAAGGTACAGAAGGAAGGAAGTAGAGCGCAGAGGGCGGCCTCTCACCGCGGTCCCGCGTGGGTGCGGCTGGCGCCAAGCTCCATCGCGTCCTGCTCCCAGGCGGGGACGCAGCAAACCGGGATTCAAGCAATGTAGTCCAGCTCCTCGTGTTGAAGTCCCTTCTGTGGGGCGCAGCTCAGTGGCAGAGCGCATGCTTGGCACGCACAAGGTCCTGGGTTCAATCCCCAGTCCCTTCATTAAAAAAAAGTTTTTTAAAATTCCTTCCTTGCCTACCCACTGCTTTCTGGGTAGAGACCTCGGGGGCTCTTGGTAGGCCGGCTTCGTCCTCCTCGACATCTGACCCATGCTTTCCGAGTTCCGACTCTCTGGCCTCCTAAACATTGATTTCCCCTGCCTGGAATCCTCTCTCCAGCTCACTCAGTCCTCCTCTGGGTGACACGCAGGGTGATCGAGATGGGGCTGCCAGCCTCGTGGCTGAGCAGGTACAAGTCCCCCCCGGCGTCCTCCTCGGGGCACTCAGTGTGTGGGTCCCGGGGCATCTCACATGGGAGCTAGAGCTGGCTTTGACCCTCATGGACCCTTCCCCACCAGGAGCTCCGAAATCCCCACCGGCGAGTTCTCCGCTTGCCCACATTCTGAGCAGATTTTCCAATCCCACTTTTTATTCAGAAAGACTCAATTTCAGAAGAATGGAGCGCACACCAAGCACAAAGGCCCGCTGCATACCTCAGTGTAGTTTCCAGAGTTCACCAGCGAGGGAGGGGGAGGATCACACCAACGAGCTCTTAAAAATGCACGGAGTCTGCCCGGGACGAGCCAAGAGCGGTAGCAGAGCCCGCGGACACGGACCTCGATATCCATCTCACATTACTTATTTAGAGTTTTTCCTGGGGGCCGTTTGGGAGTGAAGATGCATTTACCGAGAGAGGTCTGCTTACAGGTTTTCATTACCAGGCTGCAACATTAATATTAAACTGGAAAAGTGTTAGATCCTGTCAGCCTCCGGCGTGGGCGGACGCCACACTCCCCTCTGTGACGGGCTCTTCGATACTGTAGTGTCTTTGCCAGTCTGATCTCTGTGGTTTTTATGGAAATTGCTAGAACTCGAGGAAGCATCCTTGGCTTCTCACTTTTGCACCAGTATCCAACTCCATCCAAGCAGAGATCGCAGACCTTGTTAGAAGTTGATGAAAGTTCCTTTTGATGTGTCCCCGGAGGAGACGGAAGCCCATGGGGACGCTGCTGCATTTCCACTCTGCGCGACGTTTTGTGAACGCATGCACCTGTCTGCACGGTTGCTGACTAACCAGGAATTGCACCGCAGAGGGGAGGCTGTTGCCACGCCCCCTGGGATTTTAGGCTCCCAGAAATGCATTTGTTCGTTCCTTACTTATCCCCATTCCTAACGCAGAGGTGCCTGACCCGTTCTCACAGGCCAGATAGTTCAGTGCCTAAGAAAGATTCTTTTGGGCTTAAAGGCTTTCTCTGGAAATCATCATGCCTGTTTCCCTTGACTAGAGATGAGAACTGAAACGCGAAGGGGTCACAGAACTCCTGGAGGCAGAGGGAGGCAAAGCTCAGCCGTCTCCCACCCGTGCCCCTCTCGTTGCTCTAAGCCCCCACCTCGTCAGGTAAGGCCAGGCTCGGACCTTCTAACTGCTGCTCCATCGGGCCAGTCCCTTACTTTCTCCCCTAAAGAACTGAGGCCATAATTCCTTGTGGTCTAGAAGAGGCAGAGGGGTACTGTTCCTTCTTCTAATTGAACCTGACACTTTTCAAGGAAAATTAAAGTGAAATAAAGATCCACTTGGAGTTAGGAACTTGGATCATCTAAACCAGGTTTTCTCGACAGGAGCGCCATTAATAATCAGGATGGGGTGATTCTTTTGGGCAGTGGTGGTGCGGGGCTGGCCTGTGCCTTGTGTGATGTTGACCAGTGGGCCCCTGGCCTCTGTCTAGAAGCCAGTAGCAGCCGTCTCACCAACCCTGACATCCAAAGAAGCCCTCAGACATGGCCACATGCCCCCCGGGGGGCAAAATTGCTCTCAGCTGAGACTATTCTAGACCGAAGACGTTCTTTCCCCAGTGGCAGGTGGCAGAGCCTGAGCCAGACTCAGGGAATGTGCATCTACAACAGGCTTTCTGAAATGACCCATTGCTCGTTCTGTCTCAGTATTGACTTTGCCAGTCGTCTTCCGAAGCTAAAACTCATTCAAGCCTTGCATGTGGGTCTGAATAGAAAGTTCAGGACATTCTGCTTTCCTGATAGGAAGGAGGAGTCTCCTGGTTTTCAGCAAAAAGAGGCATGTTTGATACAGTAGTTTTCACATAAGCAGGCTGAGCAGGGCTGGAAGGTCCCCCTGCCGGAGAGCGGCTAGCTCTGAGCGTGGATCTGCTGATGGATGTGGGACGGCCGGGGTATCCGTGCTGGTTCAGGGCTGGAGGCCAGGCACCAGTGAGCAAAGCGGTTAGGGACAGAGAGAGGAATCGATGCTGACTTCAGTCTGAATTTTGGGGGATATTAATGGCACCGAAGGTTCCCAGAAGGCAGTGACAGGAGGATGAGAAATGGACCATTACGTCAAATAATAAGGCATAACATGGAAATAATAACTAAATCACCTGCCATTCTTCCAGGCATGAGTCAGAGCAGGGCCTGGGCTCTGGCAGGCTGTGGCAAATGGTGCGACTTGCGGGCTAGGGAGGCACGCTCTCCAGAAAGTCTAGGGAGAACCCCTTCCTGGTCTCTTCCTCTCTTCCAGCTTCTGCTGGCTCTGATGGGCCTTGGCTCGTGGCCACATCCCTCCAACCTCTGCCTCCACCCTACATGGCCTCCTCCCCTCTTTGTGTCTCAAGTCTCCCTCTGCTTTTTAAAGAATAGGGTCACTTGCCATTGGACTCAGGGCCCACCTTCAATTCAGGTGATCTGATCTCAAGATCCTTTACTTAATTACATCTAGAAAGAGCCTTTCTCCAAATAAAGTCACGTTCACAGATTCTGAGGGTCAGGATGTGGACCTGTCTTGGGGGGGGCACTAATCAACCCATAAAAGACAGAAAATAAGGTCAAAAGAAAAGTTCTCAACTTATTCCCCTGGCAGATCTGCAGCCCATAACTGCAGACCCACTGAGATGGGAGGCGTCCGCCGGTGAGACTTCCACGTGCGTCTGATAACTAAGTCCTCACCTCTGCCCTCCGCGGTGGGCTCCGCGCTTAGTCCCACTTTATGAGTGAGGAAACTGAGCCCAGACTTACACCAGCCATTGCAGTGCGGCGGTGTCGTCCGGACTCCTCTTAGTCATCACTGTCAGAAGCATTGTTCAGCCTCTCCCGTGAAAAACAGGCAGATGCGGGGCAGGGAGGGTGAGAAAAGCCCGTGCGCCCTGTGTCTGCCTGTTTCACGCGGGAGAGATTGTCACCGCAGTGTCTCACTTCAGTTCTCTGTCCAGCGTCACCCGGGCACGGCTGTCTCGGCGTCTGTAGACGTCCAAAGAACACACGATAGACAGACGATTCGAGAACCCAGCCTCCGCACTGGCACTGGGAGTAGCACAAAGGATGGGAGTTTAATGGCCGTAAAATGCCTCTACTGAGCAGCACTCCCCACCGACTCTTCTGGCGCTTTCTCCCGCCTGAGTGCATGAATTATTAAGAGAGCTCGCTTGCAGAATTCACACAGTTGAAAGGGCTACTTTGGGCGCTAATCAAAAAACGTACACTGTTGAAAGGAGCTAATTAGAGCCTCATACGACTTAATAGCTTTGCGTGAAAAAACGGATCTCTCGGAGACACTGAGTATTAAGGGGTGCTAGGCAGACGCGCCACAAGCAAACGTGGACGCCCTTGGGTGTAAAGATGTGGTGCTGAGCTTCTCTCCATGATTAAGGATTTCCAGCTCTCACTGAGCTTTCCCAGCTGCCGTCACCACCTCGATCACTCGGTGTGAAGTGAGAGCCCCTGCAGGCAGTGGGCAGCCCACGTGGGCTCCAGTGGTGTAGGAGAACCACAAACACCTCTGTTCCATCCAGTCTGACACCTGAGCATCCTGCAAGCCAGCTGAGGCCAAGATGCTGTTGCCTTTTCGGGGCTTAACAAGCCCTGTTCATTCAGTGGGGAGTTGCTGGGCTAGAGACGCCTTCCTAAATCTGTGGATTACAGACAGGTCAAGTGCTCGGGGTTCAGCTGAGTCTCAGAAGCAGCATACGGCTCTCCGGGCTCTCTTGACCTATGTTTTAAAATAACCCTGGAGATAAATGCCTTCCACATTTTCTCAATCATTTGAACAAAATGATTGTAAAAATAATATTAGTTATGTAAATAAATAAAGAGCAAATTAATCTAATTTGTTTATTGGACTTAGACTAAAGACAGATCATTGCTTTTAGGAAATTGGATTTATAAAAATCCACAAATTTCGAAATCGGTAAGTTAGGGTGTACAGATTCATATACAAAAAAATATTCTTCACACTACGAAAGAATTTTTCAGTTTATTTTTAATGACATCTCTGTTAATGCTTTCATGATATTTGTTTGTAAACAATTACCCCTCGAGAGGGAAGGTTGAAGAGTGTACATCACTCCCATAAACAAAGACACGTAATTTTCAATGCCGTCATGAAGTGCTTTAGGGACATAAGGTTTTGCTTTTAAATATTGAATACTTTTCCTTTTCAAGACTAAAGCTAATACACAAAGCAAGCAGACGAGACCTTCAACCCTGGAGTCTGTAATGATAACCTTAATGCCACCATTCTTTCTAAGCCGAAGTCCAGGTATATCACGTTACCAAAACCCATTTCACAATAACGCCAAGTCACATCATTTCTTCCTCTAAGAGTGTTGCAGCCAAACTATTGCCAAGGAGTTTGTTACTGGGTTTTCCTTTGGTCCAGATCACTGTATGAAGCCGCCGTTGAGTCGGAGTGTCTGTGATTTCAGTGAGCCAGATCCCAGACGTCGCTGGGGCCCTTTTAGTGAAATACATGCAGAAAAAATTAATAAAATCCTACCATTACTCACTACCGCTTGGCGGGTCACAGACATTCTGAGAAAGCCAGCAGGAAAATGCTAAGTGGGTTCCTGCCTCGTAAATCCCCAGTGACACCGCAGTGGGATGCAAGGACACAGACGTCAGCTTGGTAAACTTCCCCAGAATGAAGTCATCGTTCCTCGTACCCTGGGAGGAGAATAAATCTGAAGAGAAGTCAAGCATTTTGAAGATTCTTGTGCTCACTCAAACTGTGCGTGTGCATTTTTCGTAGTTTCTCAGCCTGTCTTGCTTTTGTTTCTGGTTCTCCTATACCTCTGAGCAGTCTCTCCCTTCTGCTTAAACGGTTATTGCCATTCCGTGAGTCAGCTTGAATTTTCAGAAGCTCTGGGGTTTCAGCTACTGTCTGAACTCCACTACTTTGTTAGCGCAGCCAGCCAGGGGCAGCCCTGCCCGGCACGGGAGGGCCCTTGCCCCCCCCAAAAGGCCCGGCTGAGGCAGGTGTGAGCAACAGTGAGGAAAGCAGGGAACATTCTGAAGCAAAGGAACCTGGAATTGCCAGTTATTCTAGAGTCAGAAAGTGAAGGAATGAGTTCTGCCTTAGACGTGCCCACTGGATAGCTCCTCTGGGGTGTCCCCACCCACGTCTAACTCAGCATGTCCGAACCAAAACCATTCTCTTTTTCCACCAAAATAAGATCTTTCTCCTGGCAGTTCTTCGTAGGGAATGAGCAGTCCATCCAGTTCCCTAAGCTTGAAGCCCGGCAGGGAGTCATCCCTGCCCCTCCCTCCCTTCCCCCGGCCCCGCCTGTCCTTAGTTCTGCGGCCAGCACCCTGCGCCGCCTCCGCCCTCATGGTTTCCCTCCCTCTCACTTCCCGTGGACGTCCTCCCAGCGCAGACCATCGTCCTGGCTCCCCCGCCTGCGCATCCTCCTACCTCGGCTCTTGACTCCGGGACTATAAGCCCCCAACCTGTCTTCTCACCACAGCTGCTCCCCAGGTATGACACAAGGGAGGGACAGGTGAGCCAAGGTGGTGAGGCTCTCAGCCCCCACCATGACCAGGAAGATCCCCCTGCGTTCACCCCAGCGTGCTGCACAAATACCCCTTGTCTGCATGCATCTCGAAGTGAGGCCGGTGGGATGCACTGGGCTGCGGGATGATCACAGTCTATTCCAAAAGTGCCCGAGGGTCGGATCCAGGCTTCAGTCCACCTCAAACCTGGGGGATGTCGTTTGCAACCTGTGTCCAGCAGCTGGGCCCTGATTGCACTCATGCATTACGGGGGGCTGATGAGATGTGTTAAAGCCTTGAACCAGGGTCGTAAAGATGGTAACGAAAAGGAAGCAAGAGATATTTTGCAAGTACAAGTAACCTGGAGAGGGAGGTGTCAGTGAGAGCACTGAGGATTCGAGTATTAATTTCTGGGAAGATGAGGATGGCTTTTTAAAAGATAGGGAGAAAAAGGCACTTGGGGATGAGTTTGGGAGTCTGGGTAGGCCTTCATTAACTGGGTTGGTAGACTGGCATTTAAAATTCATGATGGGCATTCATGTAGAAATATCTAGCAAAGCATCTGAAATTCAAGTCTAGGGCTCAGGAGAGAAAGCAAAATGGAAAAGATGGATATGAGAGCTATTCATAATGGGATGATGATGCAGCTCCTGGAGGGCTGAGCACAGGCTACTGGGAAAACCCTGTCTTAGAGGATGGATGGAGGGCAGGGTCCAGAAAAGGAGAGTGACAGGTGGCAGTCAGAGATGTAGGAAGAGATGTGGGAGTGCACAGTGCCGTGGAAGCTGGGGGCCCAAGAACAAAAGATCAACGGTGTGAAATGTAGGGGCTACAAGTCGGTGAGGACCAAGAAGAAACCACTGAATGTGACAATTAGAGGTCATAGTTGAATCAGGACATAATTATGCTATTTTACCTTTGCAGACATTGTGCCCTGTGCTTTCTGATGGCATGATACTTTATTAACAAGCCCTAATTATAGATATAAATTAATGAACATAGGATAGAAAGTGTTATGAGTGTAAGTAAAGGTGATATAATCATTAAATTTTGTTATTTTTTCAAACTCAAAAAATAAAAAAAGAAGTCATAGTTGAACTTCAAAAGAACAGTTTCAGTAGTTGATGGTGATGGCAGCTGTGCCAGTTGATTTTCCAAGAAGCAGATGCCAAGACAGATCAGCTCTGCAGGGGATTGGGGGTGGGGGCAGACTCTTGTGCAGAATAAAGAAAGAGGTAGCAGTGTTACTGAACTCAGGTTCTGCTGCTTTTTGTTCAAGAATCCCACACTGAGAGACAAGTATTAGGTAAAAGGAAAGACAGCTTTACTGAGGAAGCTGACAGTCCTGGGAAGAAGGTGGACTCATGTCCCAAAGAACCAGCTCCCCCTTCTCCAGCTTTTGCTGGGAGATTCTGTAGGGAAAAGAGGAAGGAGCTCTGTGCTGAGGAGAGGGTCTGGGGTCTGTGATCAGCTGGTGGACAGTCTTCTGATCGGCTGCTGGTGAGTCAGCAGCATCAGCATTCTGATTCCACCTGGTCTGGAGTCTACATGCTGGTGGGCAGCATACAGTTAACTTCCACCTGGTGTGGGTTTTAGTATCTGGAAAACAGCTCAAAGGATATGGCTCAGAATATTATCTAAATTCTTGAGGAGAAACTAAAGGTCCTTCACTTTTGTTTAATGACTAAACTATTCTTATTTTGTCTTGCTTGACTATTTTCCTTTCTTTCTGCATTTTCTTATTTTTCTGATTAAATATGTCTTTTGGAACTCAGGGAAGGCCTAGAAGGCTAAAGATTTTCTATAAACAAGAGGCAGGCAGAGAACATAGTGGGGAGGGGGGCGGTCTGTCCCAGGAAGGCCCCACAGGGTTCGGCTTAGTTACAGCAGGAGCAGGCAAGGAGGGTCCACAGACCATGACGCAGGTGTGACACCTGTGAGAGGAGAAAGGGAGGGAAGGAGTGGGCAGGGGGACCCTCGGTGGCAAGACCCTGCTGAGGAGGCTGCAGCCTGCAGCTGGGACGATGGAGATGCCCTGAGCAAATCCCTCATGGAGAAATCCTGCCCCAGGCGGGGGACGGGCGTCAGGAGACCCTGTCATGTCAGGCAGTGCAGGGAGCAGCCCCGAGGACAGACAGCCTCGGCGTCCAGGGCCACAGCTGGAGTCTGCTCGCCAGCCTCTCACCCCACAGTGGGTTCTCCTGAAGAGGGTGCCTTTGTCTGGGACCATGGATGCCAGAGTGAGTGGTCCTGAGAAGGAAGCAGAAACCCTAATACTTAGGTCTAAGCCGTTCTTGCCTCTCGGTACATGGCACTAACTGAAACAGGAGAGGTACGAGCCATTTAGCAGGCAGGCAAAGCACAGCAGGGAGGCCGCGTGCTCTCCGGGTCCACCAAAAGCAGTCGTGGAAGCCGTGACTAAGTGGCGGTCCAGGCTGCACGGCCCGGGGAAGTGCTGAGGCTCGAGCCGGCCCTCCACCCTCTGTTCCTCAGCATCTGTGCCCCCCTCCCTGAGCCCCGCGCTCTGCCGAGCACCTGCCGCCACACGCGGGGTTCGGTCTAGCGGTTGATACCCAGTGTGCGCTGTTGCCTTCGATGCATGTGTTTCTTCCCCTGGTGGGGTTTCAAAGGCTCTTGTGACCTCTCTTGCTCTGGTTCAACTCTGACGTTTAAGAGCTTAACTGAATGTGCCATAGAAAAGCCAGCTCTTCCTGTGTCCGGTGGGAGAGCCATGAGGACGATGGCGGGCAGGAGCTCTGACCAGGGGCCTCGGGACTTGCACGCAGGGGCTGTGACAGTCCCACCTCTAAACCCTGAGCGGCCCACCACGCGTGCCCAGGGGCCCCCGGCGCCCACTTACTACGTGAAGATGCCGACTCACCCTGTGTGTCTTTTTCCAGGCGACCTCATACATTTGCCTCCCTACCTTCGAATGGACTTCTTGTTGAACCGAAGTGGTCCAGGCACCAGCAGGGACCTGAGTTTAGGGCAGGCGTGCTTGGAGCCTCAGAAAAGTCGGACCCTGAAGCGCCCCACGGTCCTCGAGCCCATCCCCATGGAAGCCGCCGCCTCCACGTCCTCCGCCCGGGAGGGACAGCAGTGGCAGCAGGGGGCCGTGGCCACATTACCTCAGCGGGAAGGGGCGGAGCTGGGACAGGCGGCCAAAATGAGCAGCTCCCAGGAATCCCTGCTGGACTCGCGGGGCCACTTGAAAGGCAACAATCCCTACGCAAAATCCTACACCTTGGTATAACAGACAGCGTGGCTGGACAGCGGTTGTACATACGATTTAAAGAATTCAATCAAAGCTACCTTTTTTTTACGGAATTCCAATATTTATAATGAAAGAAAATTGCCAAAATATATTAAAAAAAAAAAAAAGAGAAAATACTGAAAAACCACAGACAGTGCAAAGACTCTCCTGCTTTTTTTCTGTCTGAGTGTGAGCTCCATCCGCCTGGGCATCTGATTTTTTGGGAAAGAGTCCAGTTTTATGATCTTCACAGGCTATTGCATTTTTACTGATTTTCTACAAAGTGCATGGGGGACTCATTAAACCTTCTGACTGGAGGTTCTATCACACAGATTCAAGAGAGAAAACAGGAAAAAAATTTACCCGCTTTGTGAATTTACAGGGGACATTGATTTGGGGGCGGGGCAGCTTTAGTCTCGTTTGCACACCTGTCTTTCCCGTTAGAAGCGGGGTCCTCAGTTTGACCTTCTTCTGTTGTTAACTTAGGATGAGTGGCGTCAGTGAAGGGGTGGGGGGGTCAATTTGGTTTTCTTTTTGGTTTATTTTTTAATTTAATGAGATACTCTTTGCATTTTGTCTAAGCGAAATAAAAAAGAAAAGGTGGTTGGCCTTTATTTCCATGTCTGCTTCTCTCGTCTCCTGCTGATCACTGGGTCGCCTTCCCATGGATGCTGTGTCTGCAAACAGCAGGGCTGAACCCAGAGCAGAGAGGGTACCGAGATCCCGAGCGGCCCAGGATGGCGGGGAGGGGCCCAGAAGGTGCGCCCGGTCCCAGTCTTAACGAGGGGCTGGCGTGTATCCTAACCCCGCCCCCACGTGCTGCCCTTGTCTCCAGTGACGCCTGGCCGTCTGGCTCGACCAGGGGTTGGCAGGCTAGGGCCTGCGGGACAATCCAGCCCACCATCGTTGATATAAATGCAATTTTATTAGAACAGTCATGCACACCACTGGCATTCTGTCTGTGGCCATTTCGTGCCATGATGGTGGCGTTGAGTAGTTACAGTGGAGATAGTCTGGCCTTCAAAGCTGGAACTATTTAGCCTCTGACCTTTTATAGAAAAAGTCAGCAGACCCCTACTCTAGAGTCCCTCCCGCAGCTGGAGGAAAGAAGATTGGCCCAAGAGAAGTTCAGGCGCCCTGCCCTCAGGGGCCTGTCCTGCCACCACTGGGACTGGGGTCTAAATGAGCAACAGCCCTTCCTGATGGACGTCACCTCCGCCCCACTCCTCTGCACCCAGAGAAGGCGAGTCCACAGCGAGTCCAGAGTGAGTGATGCTCCTCTGAGACCTAACTTTCTCCTCTTTCCTCTGTTTAAATTATTCACCACATGGCTCATCCTAATGGGGGACTTACTCTTAAATTGTATGAACTGCGCCCTTCTTCCCATGACCCTCTCATGGGGTGCTTTAGAAAGAGCACATAATCCTCGCATGGCCCCCACTCCCAGGCCAGACTCTCTCAGGTCTCTTGTCAGGGCTTTGGCATTGACTGGAAACCTTGACCGAGTCGCCCAGGTAGCAGACTGCACAAACACCTCCTCTTCCTTCACATCTGCAGGCTCCCCTCTAAGCCCTCAGCATGGGCTGGGGCCAGTTACTGCCACATGGGACATGTTGGAAACATTTTCCTGTCCTCTCTCTCTCTCCCTCCTTCTGTCCTCCTCTCCTTCCATCCCCCTTTTCCATCATTTCTTCCTTCCATTTCTTTTCCAGGCAAGCCCATTTGCCTCCATGGATGCAGTGACACCGAGCATGTCTGCACAGCAGGTCCAGGACCGTGTCAGGACCACCAGCTGGCACTGACATTAGATAACTCCATGGATGTGAAGTGGTCTTTTTCTTGCCATGGCTTCAGCATTCATGTTGACAGCTTATTCTCTGCATCCCCACCGATTCTCACAGGCTTTTTTAATGCAAAGAAATAAAATGCTACTTTTCGGCAGGGGGGAATAAAGTGCTGTCTTTCATCAGTCTAAAACTTCTATATTCTCCAAACTTAGACGTTTACCTTTTATTTCAATTTCTATCTCAAGCTGTGCAAAAATAAAAAATTCCACCTCATGTATGCCTCTGGAATGGATTGTTTTCAATAATACTGCCTTGAAAATGCTCTTTTAAATGAGTTTGACATGTAAGCACTGTATCCAAAAGTCCACCCTACCACTCAGGAAGGGGCTTATTATACACATCCACAAAGAGATCCAGGTGTGCAGAGTAAAGGGGCACAGAGTATTTAAAAGACCATTATTGAGAGCAGTAATACTTCTCCTCTGGAATTCTGCCATCTCTAATCTGACTTATAACGCCTTTCAAAGGTCATCTTACTAGCCTGAGTCTGCAACCATATTGCTGTATCTTAGAGTGGTGAAAGCCAGATAAATTCTTTCCCTTCTGGCCAAAATCTCTAGGGTCAATGGACAATATCTATTGGGTCAATGGACTGGGTCTCTGAGGCATCCATCTGGCTGGCAGTCTGAAAAACATCCTTCTTCCTGAAGTGAGTGAGGTCTTCTGTTACCCCTCAGCCAGACTACAGCACTCGACACTGGTACAGCCACAGGAATGTACAATGATGCTTCTATTCAATGCCCACATCTGCCTGCCTCCTGCTTTGTCCCCACATCTGCCACATCACCCAGGAAGAGAAGGAGGTGGAGAATGGAGGTGGGAAAATACAGAAGAGTGAGAGGATGTAAAGCTGGTCCCAGGCTCACCCAGATAAGCTCTAATCCCATTGTTCTTTGTCTTTGCTACAGAGAATCTTGATAATATCTTAAGATGCTGAAGACACAATGTCATCTCAATAGATGCAGAAAAAGCATTTGATAGAATTCAACACCCATTTATGATAAAAAAAAAAAGCTCTTACCAAAGTGGGTATAGAGGGAACACATCTCAATGTAATAAAAGCTATTTATGGAAAACCTAAGCCAGCATAATACTCAATGTGAAAAGTTGAAAGCTTTCCCACTAAAATCTGGAACAAGACAAGGATGCCCACTTTCACCACTACCACTTCTATTCAACGTAGTATTGGAAGTCCTAGCCACAGCAATTAGACAAGAAAAAGAAATAAAAGGGATCCAAATTGGAAAAGAAGAGGTAAAACTGTCATTATACACAGATGACATAATACTGTATACAGAAAACCCTAAATGCTCCAAAACCTACTAGAGCTGATAATAGAATTCAGCAAGGTAGCAGGATACAAGATTAACAAAGAAATCAGTTGCATTTCTTTACACTAACAATGAAATATCAAAAAAGGAGAGCAAGGAAACAATCCCTTTTAAAAATGCATCCAAAAAAATAAAATACTTGATAATAAACCTGACCAAGGAAGTAAAAGACTTACATGTGGAGAACTACAAAACACTGACTACAGAAATTAATGATGACTTAAAATGGAAAGATATTGCATGTTCTTGGATTGGAAGAATATTATTAAAATGGCCATACTACCTAAAGCAACCTACAGATTTAATGTGATCTGTATCAAATTACCCAGGACATTTTTCACAGAATTAGAACAAATAATCCTAAAATTTATATGGAATCACAAAAGACCGAGAATTGCCAAAGCAATATTGAAGAAAAAGAATGAAGCTGGAGGAGTAATGCTCCCACACTTCAGACAATACTACAGAGCTTCAATAATCAAAACAACATGGTATTAGTATAAAAACAGACATATGGGTCAATGGAACAGAATAGAGAGCCCCAAAATAAACCCACAAACACTTGATCAATTGAACATCTTTGATGAAGGAGGCAAGGACATGCAATGGAGTAAAGCCCATCTCTTCAGCAAATGGTGTTGGGATAACTGGACAGCTGCATATACATCAATGAAGTCAGAACACTCCCTCACATCATAACGCAGAAATAAGCTTGAAATGGCTTGAAGACTTAAATATAAGACAAGACACTATAAACTTCTTAGGGGAAAACAATATCTCACATAAATCTTAGCAATGTTCTCCTAAGGCAGTCTACCCAGGCAATAGAAATAAAAGCAAAAATACACAAATGGGATCTAATTAAACTTATAACTTTTGCATAGCAAAACAAAAAGACAACCTACGGAATGGGAGAAAACATTTGCAAAAGATGAGACTGACAAGGGCTTGATTTCCAGAATATATATAAATAGCTCGTACAACTTACTAACAAAAAAACAAATAACCCAATCCAAAAATGAGCAGAAGACCTAAACAAGCAATTCTCCAAAGAAGACATACAAATGGCCAATGGACACATGAAAACATGCTCAACATCGCTAATTGTGAGAGAAATGCAAATCAAAACTACAGTAAGGGATCACCTCACACCCGTCAGAATGGCCATCATTCAAAAGTCCAGAAATGACAAATGCTGGAGAGGCTGTGGAGAAAAGGGAACCCTCCTACACTGCTGGTGGGAATGCAGTTTGGTGCAGCCACTGTGGAAAACAGTATGGAGATTCCTCAAAAGACTAAAAATAGACTTACCATATGATCCATCAATCCCACTCCTAGGCACATATCCAGAGGGAGCCTTAATTCAGAAAGACACCTGCACCCCAGTGCTCACAGCAGCACTACTGACAACAGCCAAGACATGGAACCCGCCGAAAAGCCCATCAGCAGATGACTGGGCGAAGACGTCGTAGTATAATTGTACAATACAACACTGCTCAGCCTTAAAAAGTAATAAAATAATGCTATTTGCAGCAACATGGGTGGACCTGGAGGTTGTCGTTCTAAGTGGAGTCAGCCAGAAAGAGAAAGAAAAACACCATATGATAACAGTTACATGGAATCTTAAAAAGAAAAAAGACAAATGAACTCATTTGCGAAACAGAAACAGACTCACTGACATAGAAAACAAACTCACGGTTACCAGCTGGGGAAGGCGGTGGGAAGGGATAAATTGGGAATTCGAGATTTGCAGATACTAACTACTATATATGAAATAGATAAACAACAGGTTTCTACTGTACAGCACAGGGAACTATAGTCAGTATCTTGTAGTAACTCATGGGGAAAAATAATTTGAAAACAAATGTATGTCTGTACATGTATGACTGAAACATTGTGCTGTACACCGGAAACTGACATCACATTGTAAACTGACCACACTTCAATAATACATCTATATTTAAAAAAAGAAAACACATTCACGTATGTAGCCTTTAAAATAAGCAATCAGTCATCACTCAGTTAAGGCCCCTCGGACTTGGGGCTTGGATTCGTCATGTGCCAACATCTTCATGAGAGTTTAGAGAAATGGCAGAGGCCCTCCGCTGAAGCAGTGAGACCTGACTCTGTTTCCATCAGCGGTGGGCAGGGCGGGCCGCCTCCAGGGCCTGGAGCAGGTCCAGGACTCCAAGCGCAAGTTCGTTACAGTCACCTGCTCTGCGAAGGTTTAAAGGGAACTAACACATGACCACGTCCCAAAGCCATCTTTGTCTGAAGGATGTGTCTCAGACGGTGACATCAACTCTCTGAAGGTCACTTGGGAAGACTGTCAGCAATTTAATATCCAAGGGTCCCAAGCCCCACGTTACTTTTCCACCCATTGGCCCAAAGTGACCTGTCAAACAACAGAGTGGAGGAATGAGGCTGGAGTGAAGGTTTTCTTCAGCTCTCAGAAACCAAGCTACCGGAACGCCTGCCCGGGGCTTCCGTCAAGGAGTCTGGGACCCACCAGAACTGTGTGCGTTTGCTCCGTACGACCGCCTGGTTGAGGAGGAGGCTTGTGACGGTGGAGTCCTGAGTGGTGAAGGGCTTTCTGAGCCTGACAAACCCAGGCTAGCACAGTTAGTGGTATCGGGGTCAGGGCCCTGGCTGAGCCCCTCGCCCCCAGCCGGCCGGGACTGGGACTCGGTGCACCTCAGCATCACTTGGGCCTCTCGAGTGTCATCCAGCTTGAGAGCGGGAAGTAACAGTCCTCCATGAGGCCCTGGCATCTGCGTGTCTCCTGAGCAGGGGCAGGAGTGGGTTCCGTTCTGTCCTATCTCGTCAAGGATTTTATATAATAAATCATCTTGGAAGACTGAGGTGTGTTTCTTGGTGGGCAAAAAGCAGACTTGTTTGCTGACCAGGATAATAAAAGCAGTGTCTCCTTCTGAGGCACACAATTTGCCAGATAGGGGTGCCATCGACCCCCTTTAACAGCTTGGGGTTTCCAGGCGGAGGGATAAATTAAGGGTCTGAGATTAGCAGATACACACTATGGAATATAAAACAGACGAACAACAAGGACCTACTGTGCAGCACAGGGAACTAGACCCAGGAGCTTGTCATAACCTGTGATGGAGAAGAAGCTGCCGCTCCCCTAAGGCTGGGACCTGCATGAGCCCAGGGATCAGGCCCGTGATACAGACGCTCCACTTGGCCCAGATCTCCCCGGACCCCTTTTCCTCAGACCCTCTGTTCCCATCCCCTTGCTTCAAGTGTCCACACATGTGATTCTTTGGGGGAGAATTCCCTTTGATTGCCGAGGCTACTTTGCCCACAAACGAAGAGAGCAGGAGGTGACTGGGAGTTTATGTCCCCTGGTGAAGGGGCCTTGGCCAGCCGCAGCCTGGCGCATGCGTGGGGACCCCAAGCTCCTTTGCCTAAGAGCAGAGCGACCATTCTGCTGGGCTGTACCTTACTCTCCAGTTCTCCCTGAGAGAGAATTCTGAGCCTGGAACTTCACTGGAAGCGACATCTTTGCAGTTTGACATCTGCCTTCCTCTTCCCTGGTCTGGAAAAAGTAGTGACTGTGATTGGGATTAAAATACAACACCCTGCCTTTCCTGCCCCAGTGCCAAGGCTCATGTGACATCTTTAGAGATTGTAGAATGACAAATGTACCTCCACGGGGTCCCACATAACAAAATGGTGTCTGGAACCAAGGGACCCAGTTACAGCTGATAAATTATGGCTTTGGGCACATGCCGATGGGACCTACTGGTCCTGCTACATCCAGAGGCTACCAGAGAGCATGGTAATAGCATCTTAAAGATGCAGCCAAGATGCCACATTGCAGGTGACACCCCACACGGCTGGGGTCCTGTGCTTGGGGAAGCAGCATGTATCTCAAGCCAACAGCTGTTACACGGTGCTAAGTCCTCACTGGTAAAATGCACGGATCCAGAAACAGAAGTGTGGAAGCAGGAGTGACCTCACGCACCGTCACTCCCAGTGACTCACAAGCAAATGTGTGATTTCATCCCCACGACTTCAGGTTGAGTGGGTCTAGAAGCCCCGGGTACCAGAGGGGAGATGTCTCCACCAAGAGACACAGTAAAAGTCCCGTTGAACTTAACGCAACAGCCACTGCCCAGCCATTCTAGATTCTCACAGCAGGTCAGCAGGTCAGCAGGCAAAAAGGTGTGACCACGCTGGCGAGAGTAACTGACCCTCATCATCCTGAGAAGGCGGGGTTTCTCCACCACAGGGGCAGGGGGAACGTGTCTGGCACTCACGAGATTTACCGGGGTGGATATCTCCTGGTGCCCCACGCCCATTGTTAACAGCACATGGGCCTTAAATGAGATACTAACCAAGGGCTCCGTCCACTCAGGGATGCAGGTCTCGGTGACCTCGCCCAGCAGGCAACCCAGACCGCAGAAGTACTCGCCGCAGGAGCAGGGGCCCTTGGATGGGTGCCAGAGGAGAGGCGCTGACGGCCAGACCCTGCCCTGGGACCACGTGCAGCACAGGGAGCTGCAGTTTGCCCCACTTACTTTCTCCTCTTGCAGGGTTTCCCACAGAAACTGAAATCAGCCACAGACTTGAAGAATCCGGGACAGGATGGAGTGAACTCAATGCAAGACTGTGAGGAGTGAGCAGAGCTAAAGAGAGCGAGGGTTGGGCTGGGGTCCCCTGGCGGTGTGCCACCCCGTCCCCCAGATCCCTTCTGGCGCCTCCGTGTGCTCGTCCCTCGGACTCTCTGTGCTTTCCTCCCAGCGGCAGTGCCTGGAACTTCCCCTGGGGTGCTCTCGAGCTGCCGGGAGTGCCTGTCCTGCCGGCACGGAGAGTCCAAGTGCCTGGGAGTTCACGTCTCCCTGGAGAGCGCTTGGCCAATGAGTGACGCGTGCGGGAGCTCCTTTGCCTCCACAGGGAGCAGAGCTGAGCTGCCATTTATGCTCCAGAACGCCCCGCGGGGTTGACCTGGAGCTGAGACTTTGCCGGATATCACATCCTTGCTTCTTCCCTTTTCCAGCCTTTCCTCTCCACTGCCTCTCTGCTTTCTTCTGGTAGCACTTTAATAAATCATCTGCATTTAAATTCACATCTCAAGCTCTATTTTCAGGGAGCCCTACCTAATTCTTATTCTTCTTTCTACCCATACACCTACCTTAGCGCGTGTGTTAGCCGTTCAATACATATTTAACAATAAACAATTACGATCAGATATCATTGCAAATGTTAATGCCTCCTTTCTTATTCACCTTATTAAGGAATATGAGTATGATCCCTCTCAATCATATCAAGATATCTCTGGAGAGATGCTTATTGGATGATATCTGAATTTCTGGATGGATGGTACAAGTAAATCTTGGCCAAAAGTAAATGAGAAAGGGTAAGATTAAATCCTCTTGAAATGCAAAATGCTTTTCTACAGTCTCAAATGAACATGAGCCAGCCTGGAGGGTCTGCTTTGCAGCTGCGCATCCGCCATCAGATGAAGGGAAGGCAATTGGGAACCAGCATGAGAGTCAACCAACATGGCGCCAGACGCATGGCTGGTGGTGGCTGGTTCCGGGTTTAACCTTCCCTGCCAGGCCCTCTCCCAGATGAAGAACTGGCAGAACGCTGCTAGAGCAGGCATTCGGCAAAGACCTCTTCTTCTGGATTGGCAGGCTTGGGGAAGAGGTAAATCTGTTGGGGCTTTGATGCCCAGGAGAGGGAAGTCATTCGGTTTCTTTAGCAGGGTTGGGCTCAGCTAGGAAGCATCCAAATTTAGCACTGTCTTTGATGACAAATTCCTTTCCAGGTTTCTAACCTAATGAGGATTAGCATTTGGACTAGCAGTAAGGGCTAAGATAGAAGATGAGATATTTATAGGTCTTACAAAACATGTGGAACCTTTAACACCATTTCCCGGAATTTGAGTTTGGCTTCCTTCTAAGGCTCCCTTTGTGGCTGATTCATCCTCCCAGCTCCCCGCTAAGAAGAGCCCAGGGTTTTTAACACCTGGGGCAAGAGATTGTTGACTTGAGCTGAGCACAATATTTCAAAAGAGGGCCAAAAAAAGATAGCATTTCACACAAAGTTAATATGAACTAGGCTTTGGACCAAAAATAATAAATCCAGGAGAATGTGCTTCATCAGAACTTGCCTCATTGTCCAGATGGAAACCACTCTGCTACCCTGAACGCACACCATACCCTGGTCTTTTTATTAAGCAGTTAATTTTGAGACTTAATGGAACAGCTCTAAAAGGACTGACTTGCTTTTCTTCAATCATTCCAAAGACTTTTACAGGGATTGACCCATGTGCACTCAGAAACTTAAAACAAAGTGGTTAGGAGTGTGAGATCTGGAGGCAGATTACTGGGTTCCGATCTAGGCTGCACCGTGGATAAGCTTGTAACCTTGCGCAAGTTCCTCCCTGTCTCGATTTCCGTATCTGTAAAGCATGGGAAATAAAAGTAATTCCTTTTAGGAATGTTGTGAGTATGAAATGAGTTCTGCATCTCAAAGGCTTAGAACCAGTGTCTGGCACATAACAGGTTCTCAATCAGTGATAGCAGCTGTGATTAGCTGTTCCTTTTGACCCACTGATTTAAGACCATGTATTGTGAGTAACACCTGTCAATGGGGAATGTCCCAACAAACATCCCACCCAGTCATCCCAAGCACTGTTTCAACATTTGGGCTGAAAAGGGTCATTTTATTACATTTGTATATCTGGGCAGAAGGCAATGCTCCCGGGGGCTTAGGGTTGGACTCCTGTCCGTGGTACTGAAATCAATTCTCAGCCCACCAGCATGTACAACGCGTTTGTTTAATCGTGTTTAAACATTTAGCCACGCAGTTCCTTTTCAATTTTAGATCATGTCTTCCGCTTCGCTGAACCAGGTTGGTTCCTGAAGGTAATTATTTTAACATATATTAGAGAAGAAGGAGGAAGGGGAAGGATGGGGAAGGGAAGAGGGCAGAGGCACTAAATGAAACCACTTCTTAAAGGATGTCTACCAGAAATGTGTAAGTGACAGTGTTTATAGCTTCAACTTTGAAAGCAGCAGCCCCATTATCTCCCTAAAGGAAGAACGTCTAAACTTCTGAAATGGTCATTAAAGTCACGTAGCTCCATGTTCTCATTTATTTCTTATTTACTAGATTTAATGAAAGTAATAAAACAAGTTCTTGTTTCTCAAATGCTATATCCTTTTTTAATAGCCAAGTTATACTGAGTAGCATCTGAGTAAATAAAGGAAACAGTCCATTTGGACCCTAGTGGTCCAGGGAACTGGAACGTAGGGTACACCCACGTGGCAGACCTCGGGAGACATCCTTCTGTGCTCTCTGCAGAGTCCTGCATATCCAAGTTTTCCCATCCTTCAGAAGTTAGATGCAATTTACTCAGCTTCTTTATAAATTCTGAGGAGAGTTCAACTAATATACTTTTTCACTGAAAACTGTCAGACCCATACACTGGGTTGAAAACTATATGCAGTCGATTGCACACATAGAGCAAGTCTGAAAATTTATGTACTGTAGCAGACAGACCCTTAGGTAACCCCCGGTGATCCCTGTCTCCTGATAGCCATGGCTTTACGAATCCTCTTCCTCTGAGTGTGGGCGGCACCCGTGACTTTCTTCCCACAAATAGAATGTAGCCAAGGTGATGGTTTGTCACTCCCATGATCACGTTGCATAAGACTCCACCCTGTTAGACACCTCCCTTTCACTCCCCTGCTGGTCTTCCAGAGGAGATGTGCCATGTTGTGAATGGCGGGTGGCAGGGACCTGTGGGGAACCCCCACGGGCTGTGGGCAGTCTCCAGCCAACAATCAGCCTTTGGTCTTACAACTACAAGTAAATGAATCTACCAGCAACCCGTACAAACCTGGATGTGAATTCTTCTCCCGCAGAGTATTCAGATGAGACCTCAGCCCCAGTCAACACCTTCACTGAAGCCTGGTGAGACCCCCAAAGCAGAGAGCCCAGCTACGTCCATCATACCCCAAATCCTGACAGGCAAAAACCCTGAGATCATAAACGTGTATGGTTTTCAGCAGCTAAGTGTGTAGTCATTTGTTACACAGCTGTAGGTAACTGGTACATATGTTAAGAAATCTTAGGTGTGTAAAGATATGGCCATTCTATTTCTCCAAAACTGAACTCAGCCTTCATTTAAGTTGATGATTAAAAATAAAAACTCAATTCAAGGAAATTGATCAGGTTCAGTTCAGAACTCAGCCTGTTGCAGGGGGTCCCTCCTGTCCCTCCTCTTGTCCCTGTCTTTGTGACAATCTAAGTTCTGGGAGAGGGTGCGCTCTAAGGAGCACACACATTAGTCAGGACAGGCTGCCTCGGGCGGGGGCTGGCCTCCAGCCCTTGCCTCTGCCTCAGTCCCAGCGATGCAGCCCTCGTGGTCTTTGGGAATTTCATGCCAACAGCCACGGCTAAGGTCTGCGGTCCCTGCCCTGGCAGCTCTGCCCCCTGTTCTGGCCGTATGGGCACTTAGTCCGCCTAGAGGCCAGCTCCCCACTGGGACGTGTGGGACCTGGAGACCGCCTTGCGACCTGCCTGGCTAAACACCTCCCTCAACTTTAGGTCACCTGCTACCCTGGGGCCAGATGCTCTGGCCTATCCTAAGAGGCATGCAGTGTTCCCAGACTGTGCTTCTGGGGCTCCTCAAACTGCTGCAGGATTCTTGCCTTTTCTGAGTGTTAACTCCAGGAGGAAGCAGAGTATAGGAGGGAGGTCTTCACAGAAGCCTACCAACAGCTCTGTTCTAACTTTGTTGCCTCCTAAGCACCCTGCGTGTTGGAAGCTTCTTTCCCTTTGCAAGGAGTTGAAAAGCTGCCATTGCCTTGTATTCCGTGTCTTCTCCCGGACTCTGCCTTATTTTATACTCTTTGTACTCAGCCATCAAAGCTTTCTCTCTGAAACTCACAGATCCTTTTGTCCTTCAACAAAGCCCAGTTCTTGTCAATCAAAAACGCCTTGATTTTTTAGACCGTTATCTTTACAGTGGCTTTCAAGAGTCAGTTTTGGAACCCGAAGCCCAGAATCTGGCCTTTGTTCTAGACATTATCATCCCTTCTCCTTGAGATCTGGGAGACAGCAAGATGCCTGAACTTTTGTGGAAAGATAGGAGGAAACGGGAAAAACATAAAAATGATGGTTTGCCGCAGTGGTTGTATATAACGTGCTGTGAGGAGGTAGTGAGCAAATTATGTTTCCCCCCAAATATGTCAAAGGGCGGTGAATCCTGGTACCTGTCAATGTGACCTTATTTCAAAACAGACTCTTTGCAGCTGCAAGCAAATTAAGATGAAGTCATATTCTATCAGGGTGGGCTCTGCTCCAACACGAGCGGCATTCTTATAAGAGAAAAGATACACACGCAGAGGGCAAACAGCCACGTGGTGCGGGAGATCGAGGTAGGGTGACGTATCTGCAAACCAAGGAACACAAGGGATTCTCAAAACCATCAGAAACCAGGAAGAGACAAGGAACAGATTCTCTCCTACAGCCTTCAGAGGGAGCCTGGCCCTGCCAACACCTTGATTTCACAATTCTCATCTCCAGAACCATGAGAGAATAAATCCCTGTTGTTCTAAGCCACTCAGTAGGTGTAGCTTGTCATGGCAGCCCCAGGACACTAATGCAGACAGCTGGACAAGGACCATGAAATGACAGCCCATCCACCTTTCTTCCAAAATCCATGGGCGTCCCAGCTATCATCCTTCAGAGGCAAGTGGGTGAACATCCAATCTGTCTTGATTTGAGCAAGAAAGAGATTTTGTTGGCTCAGGCAGAAATTGGGGGACGAGATCTGATCAGCTTCAGGAGCGGCTGGATACAGCTGCTTGCACAGTGTTACTGTCAGCCTGCAGCTCCATCTCTTCGTCTTTTGTCCTTCACCCTTTAGAAGTCATCCTTTCCTCTTGGGCTGCTGATCCCACCCTTTAGTTCCTTCTTTGCTGTTGTCTCCTGAAAATTATCCTTTGTCTTCCTCTGTTCAGCCAATCAATCAACCACGTAATCAGTTTTCATCCTGAAAGCTCATTCGGAGGAGGCAGTGTGCACAGCGGTGAGGAGCAGAGGTTGTTGGCAGTCTCTCTGCCTCGCTAAGCTCTGTGTTCTTGAGCAAGTTATGAACCTCTCGGTGCTTCGTTTGTCAAATGGAGACGATCAAAGTGACGAGCTCACGGTGTTGCCTGAGAATTAAGTGAGCTGGAAGACACTCAGTGAACGCAGTTCAGTGAGTCAGTGTACGCTAAAGGCGGCGAGCAGGGCCTGACGCGTAGTGAGGCCATATTGGTGTCCCTATTCGTAGAAGTGGTGGTGTATTAGGCAAAGTCCTTTTCATTCAACAGCAAAACATTTCAAAGCAAGCCTATGACAGAGTTGCCATCCCCAGAAGTCATACAGATGAAGACAGTGAAGCTCAGAGGGGTTTACTATCCGGCCCAAGACCACCACGTTAGCCAGGAGGGTGGCCAAGACTCCAAAACAGGTCTCCCATTTCCAGGTGCAGGATTTGTCACTACGTGTCTGGTCTCTTCCTTACCTTCGGCTTTTTCTTCTGTCAACTAGAACACCCGCGTGTCCCTTGTCCTGAAAATATCCTCCTTGCTGGGACCTGATTGTCCCCTGAGGGTTGCTAAGTCTCCTGTTGTCTGTCTTCACTTGTATTGACTAGGCTGTCTTAGAAAGTAGGAGGCTGACACGCGACAGCCCGTACTTCCCGTCCTTGCTTCCCTCACGACCCTTTACAGTCTTGTTTTCTTTCTGGTCTTCTCCCCAAAACGCTCTCTTGCGTGTCAGACGGAATGGCCTTCCTCAGGCCCAGCCTTCCTGACTCGGGAGAAGGGGGCCGGCTACCCATCGGCTCTCCCTTGGAATCCAGTCCCTCGCTTGGCTCCCCCAGGGTCCTGGTCCACACAGGCTGCTGTAGTGAAACATCACCGGCTGGGGCCTTAACAGCAGCCACTTACTCCTCATGGCGCTGGAGGCCGGGAGGCCCAGAGCAGGTGCCCATGGGCTCAGTTCTCGATGATGCCTCTCTTCCTGGCTTGTGGACGGCAGCCTTCTTGCTGGGTCCTCCCGTGGCCTTTCCTCGGTGAGTGCACACAGGCTGGGTCTCCTCCTCCTCCTCCCAGCATGCTAGCCCATCACCGGGGCTCCTCCCCCATGACCTCAATGAAACCTAATTACCTCCCAAAGTCCCCACCTCCAAATGCCATCATATTGGAAGTAAGGGCTTCAGTATATGATCTGGGGGGACGTGGACATTCAGTCTATGACACTGGGTTCCGCACCTCTCCTCTGCCATCTGGGATTTTGAAGGCTTGTGTGGTGTGTGTGCCTTTTGTTCCCTCACTGGCCCTGTGGCCTCCCCATCTGGTATCAGAGGCTGCCATTTCTCCAAAGTCATCAGGTCAACTGGAAAGAAATAGGAAGGATGTCAACTTCTTCATATCTGAGGATTTTTTCCCTCTTTTTTAAAGCTATAGCCCAAGGAAAAGATAATAAGATTTTTTGAAATACTTGCTTCTCCTAAAAGGGAAAAATACTCTCTTTAGACCAGAAGAGAAAAAGGAAAAAGGGAAGAATTAGATGCATGCAAGGTCTCTGAGAACAAGCCATGAACCCAGCCCAGGATAAGCCCCAAGGGGAGGAGGCAGAAACACCTCTGGTATGTTTGAAGACCCAAGAGTCGAGGACCTGGGGGTCCCTGGGCACCAAGCAGACATCTGCAGGGGATGCTGAGGCCAAGGGCACAAAGTGGCCTCAGAGAGACCCCAACCCCTGAGAGAGGGCAGGAGGATCAAACGTGGGAGGAGGGGTTGCCGTCCTGAGCGGGGCATGGGGCGGAGAAGCACCAGCAGAACTTAACCTTGAACACTGCCGAGGAGGCCGTGTGTATGGACGGCCAGAGGCCAACTCCTCCCCCGCCCGACTGCCACCATGCTGGTCTCCAGAGTGAATGTTCCCCCTTCTGAAGAGTTGAATTAGGGAGATTATGTTTCTGCTCCTTGAAGAAACGGGCCACCGGGGAGTAGTTAAGTTCTGTGAACCACGTGTTGACTCGTGCGGCTCTGGAAGCTGATTAAACAGTCCCTGCAGGGCCGTGGCCTTTGTGTCTGGGGCTGGGGCTTAAGGTCCCCAAGGAGGCGGGGGGAAGGAAGGATGGGCATGAGCCCAGGGGGAGGAGGACAGCGGGACCACGACTGGAGCAGGAGTCCGCCGGCCAGACGGGACCTGCCTGGGTGTCCGCTGAGCACGGACGCTCTGCCTCGCTGGGGAGGGGGCGCCCCACCCGCAGGGTTGAGGGGCCCACCCAGCGCGCAGCACCTGACGCCGGACAGCGGGGTGGCTGCGGCGCGTTGGTCACACCCACTCCCCGCCGGGGAGGAGGGCACACGCGCCGCACAGGGCCGTGTGGGGTTACACTCGGGAGCGGAGCGAGCCCCGGGGTGGAGGGAGGGGGCGCTGCAGTATCACCAGGCGGAGTTCCCCGGGGAGACCGTGGAGGGTCGGCCTGGATAGTCTGGCAGCCTGGCAGACAGCTGAAGGCTCAGCGTGCCCTGCACCCAGTCCCCACGATGGGACAGCGGTTTAGCCAGGGGACTGCATCCGCAGGAGACCACGGGAGGCCCTCCTGTGTTTCCCCAGCGGCGAGGGCACAGGTCATTTAGACCTCACTCCGATCTCTTGCACCTCCGAGCTTCCCACTTCCATGACAGGCACGGGGGGTGTTCTTTGTCACGGAGCAAAGCCTGCCTCTCCGCCCCCAGGCGTCGGAGAAGCAGAGCCCACACCTGGTGGGGGCCGGCCCGGCTGCGCCACCCAGACGAGCCAGCACACGAGGACCATGGGTGCAGCCTCGCACCTGGACCCTGGGCATCAGCTCCCGAGGTCTGAAGGACGTGGCTGCTGCTTCTCCATCACCTTCAAACCTCAAGCAAATACCCCATGGCCCCCCCAGCCCAGTCCTACGCAAGGAAGGGGATTCTGGGAAAAGCAGGTCCAGCTTGGCCAGGTCCGCGCGGTGGAACCACCACACAGCGCCCCCTCCAAGCGCAGAGCAAGTTGTTTCCTCCAGGGGGAGGCTTTCCCGACTGTCTCAGCTGAAAATGGTCCCACGCTCTGAACTCCCAAACACCCCGCCCCAGTGAGCGTGCTCCCCGTTCTGTGCGAGGTGACTATCTGCGACTGCCTGCCCGCTCCCCTACTGGCGGTAACTGTTGGCCAAGTCTTGCCACGTGTCACCCCTAATCCTCCCAAAACAAGCACGAGCATTCCCACTCTCCAGGTGAAGAAACACAGACAAGGCGAGAAACTCGCCTTCGGTGGTGCAAGCAGGAGATGGCGGCGACGCTGAGACCCGCGCCCGGACTTCTCCGATCCTGCCCGCAGCACCCTCGTGAGGCTCTCAGCCGCCTGCGGGGCGAGACCGTGCTCTGTCTGCGTGAGCTCGTGGCAGCTAGTTCTGTAGCTTGGACAGGATAAGGACGCCCTTTGGATTCAGGCAAAACTTTTCCTGTGTGCGAAGCAAAGGACCCATTTTTACAGGGACCAGAATTGCATTTGGCAGATCCTCACATCACCGCTGGTCGTCATTGGTGGATCGTCTCTATTTACGGGGCCTCAGGTCATTCTGATGACGTCCCCACGTGTTGGGTCTGGGCCCTCTGGCCAGGCCTCAGGCTCCTGGCACCATGATCTGTGCACACAGCCCCTTGTCTGATGTGTTAACCAGCCCCCGAAGCAGGGGTTACTACCCCCATCTTACCTGTGGGGAAACTGAGGCTGGCGGATACTCACTTGCCCAAAGGCACAGATTATAAAGACTAGGAGCTGAGATGTCAAGCATCTAGAGCCTCTCGTCTCCCTCTCATCAGCCTTATCTCCTCCAGACACCTCAGCTCCCACCCTCAGTGGCTCTAGATGCAGTCTGCTCTAGACTCAACCTCCTCCCATTTCTGTCCCTTCCTGCTCACCCGCCACCCCTGCAGGAGTCCATCTCATCATCTGCATGAATGACAGGTGCTCTTTCTCCCAACAAGGCGATGCTCCCAACCAGCCTCTGTGCCCCCTCCAGTCTTTCCTTCATATTCCTAAAAACCCATCCTCCTGAAACGAAGTATGATCAAATAGCTCTCCTACTTACATTTTCAGTGACTTCCACACTACATGACATGATCCTCGGACATGGACATGATCCCATGGACATGATCCTCGAGGCCCTCTGATGGCCGGCACCTGCCCAGGCTCAGCTCCCCACCCCCCAGCTTGTGTCAGCCACTCCACAGCTCTCCCGCCCCTCCATGGATTTCGCTGAGGGAGGAAGCAGGACTGGTGCCCTCGGGAAGCACTGCTGCATCCTCAGTCTGGGAGGATGTGCGGCTTGTCTCCTGGCTGCATAGAAGGCCACCCGCAGACGCAGACACAGCCCCGCCGGTCAACGAGTGTCAACAAAGTCTTTTTTGTTGTTGTTTTCCTGAAAGTTTTAAAGGTTTGTTATCAGAAGGAAACAAACATGATGCTGTGACCAGTCTAAAGACCCTGCTCCTAAGCAGGACGTCCCCTCACAGAGGTGAGCGCGGCTGGGCTCAGCGACAGCGCCGCCGCTGACGGTCACGACTGTCACGTGACTGTTCAAGCTGGTATTTTCGGTATTTTCAGCCTTAGGACACGTCTGTGTTGAGGCCCAAATGAGCAATTTGTGAAAGATTTAGATTTGTTTTGGCCAAATGCCTCCAGTTTAATGAGGATTTTTTTTAATGTTTTTACTTTTTTTTCCCCCTTTTCACCTTGGAACTTGGCTTTAACCCTCTTAAAGGCCGGCTTGCCTTCTGTTTTCTCCTCCAGGTGCTCAGTACTCTGTCCTCCACAGTCAAGCTGACCCGACCCTCACACTAGATTCACCACAGAGGCACAGCTCACAGCATCCTGAGCGCAGTGAGAGGCCCCTGGGACACCACACCTGCCTGTTCCTTCCTCAGACTCAAGCGAGGAGTGAGTGTAAATCCGCAGTGGTCAACGAAAGAGAACGCCGTCACGGAAACCATGTGAAATACTCGGACAAAAATTAGCGACAGTGAAAAACAAGAATCCAAGTAATGGTACACGTGAAAAAACTGCATTTACAACTGCCAGGTTACCGTTGGCGTTGCTATTTTGAGGTTGCATCAGATGGGGCAACACAGTTTTTTAGTTTATTATACAAAGGTCACCACAAGCGACTTTAAGCAAGTGGGCACCAAACCATGAGACAGCAACAGTGGTCCTTGTCCCCTCCCCTTCCACGGGGCTCTGCAGGCTGGGGAGCTCTGACCATTGAGCCCCATGTCCCCTCTGATGTGCACAGAATGATGGGTGGCATTGCGAAGACACTGAGATCAGGTGAGTTGACCAAAGTCACTGCTGCTCACAAGCAACCAAGTAGAGATCGGAACCCACGTCCGGCTGACTCTATTATTGCTTTCATCCACTCAGACACCGGAAGGGATCACAGATGCCAGCCGCTGAGGTAACAAGGAGAAAACAAGAGCCGTCCTCGGGGAGGAGCAAACACTGCAGCCTGGGGTCTGTGCGGTCGGGGCCGGGAGGAGCCTGCACTTCTGGTTACTTTAGGGACCGCTGCCTTAGCACAAATGTTGCGGGAGTTAAATTCATGAAACTCTGTATTTTAAAGTCAGTACCTTAAGTAAGAATTCCTGAATGGATGAGGGCTTTGCTGCCGTTTTATTTTAATCAGCCAAAATGCGAGTAGTTGCCCATCCAATGCAGTTCAGTGAAGGACAGAAAGAGACGCAGGGACATCACGGGAGCAGATGAGGGGAAAAGAGAGTCAAGCAAGAATGGGAAAGAGATGGTCACTCAGGTCTCCCCAGCCCTTCGGGGAGAACTGATTTGCACTCAGCACCAGAACCAGACTCTTCTTGCGACCACAGAGGGGCGCTGGTCTCACACACGTTATCGCTGACGTCTCCTGCTTATTAAGCCACGCGCACTTTGCCGCAGCGTGCTTATGCTCTCTCTCAGCCATCTCCTTGGATGTCTCTGTGAGGCGCCGTTGAGAGCCCCTTTCCAGGAAGACTGAGGAAGCTGCAGGAAAGGACACCCCAGCTACCGCCATCTGCGCGTCCTGGGTCTCAGAGCCGGCAGTCCAGGGGCGCCTCCCCTGGGGGTGCGTTTGAACGGGGCCCAGCCCTGGTTGGATCTGCCAAGGGTCATACGTTTTCCTGTAAAATGAAATGAAGGAAATGGAGGCATCTATCAATCACGGATCTCTTCAACTGGATCAAAGTTTGCCCCGTAAAAAAGGATCCAAGGAAATGCCCGAATGATCCAAGCTTCTAAAACTAGTTTGGGGGGCTGCTCTTTCCCATCAATCAGGAACTATTTTAAAATATCTAGTAAATTTTTTTTAGCATTTTCTAGGTAATGAAGAGGAGAATATAAGTCTTGGAAGAGGTGATTCTCATCTTCAAATATTTTACCATCTGGTTAAAGAAACAAAACCAATATAGTTGACAGATCAAATAGGGCAAAACAGATTAAACTTGGTGCCAAATTAAGTATCCAGGAAGAAGGACAATAAAGGTCAACCCAATCATGGGAGGCTTCAAGGAGGTGGTTATCTCTGTCTCAGAAGGAGGAATGATGGAAAGTGCCAGGAGAAGGTGTCTGAAGGGAAAGTATTAGACAAGAGGGGAGCCTGCTACTGGGAATGTTTCCTCTTCTTTAAAATGAACTCATCAGCCTTGTCAGCCTTGTGAAATTTCTGTGGGAAGCAAATTTATGTAGACAGCGTGTTTCCATCCAAGACTGATGGTGAAGATAAAAACCATGGGGTTCACATGAAGATGACTCTGCAGCCAGTCAGGAGGTTCGCCTGGAAGCCTCCCTCCGCCTGCTGAGGGGCCCACTGGCTTTGCAGGCCCCCATGGGCTTTCTTCAGGGGTGCGAGAGGAGTGGAGAGGAGCCCATGGGCTTTTCGTAAACCCAGCTTCCGCACCATCTCCTCTCACTCTCCCCAGTCAGCCCACGTAGGGCAGCACCCCTTCTCCATGAAGACCATGGGGATGTTTAAGATAGGACACGTGGAGCAGCCTGCTCCTCCACCATTTGTGACTGAGTTCCTTGTGGTTGATTATCTCAGGGTGGTGCTGACTTGTGGAGATTGAGTGAAGAAAGGGTCTTCCATGAAAGCAGGGAGGATATAAGGATGGGACTTCTTGTGGTGGGGCCAGGAGACAGAGGTCTCTCGAGGGTCCTTCAAGGAGCCACATGAGCGTCTAAGCCACGAAGGACCAAACGCCTGGATTCTCAGCCTAAGAAGAGCCTCAAAGGTCAGTCAGCATCAGCCAGAAGAATGGAGTCTTACCTGGCAACCCAGGAAACATCCACCTCTTTCTGTCGACCTCCTGCCCTCATCCTCAGAGGATCCAGTACCTAGAAGAGAAAGAAGAGGGAGGAGGAAGATGAGGAGGAGGTATGACCTGCTCTGTGAGGCGAAGAGAGACTTGAACCAAACTTGAGAGTGATGTTTGCAAAGGAACAACCCTGAATCTTGGGTACCAGAGTGAGACAGCTCTAAGAATCAAAGGGACTGAGAAAGAATCAATTCTGTCCAGGAGCTGATCCAGGGAGCTGCTGCCTGGAGGGAGAGTTCGTCCCAGCAGAGTGGGGAAGGACAGAGACTGGGAAAAAATAAAACTACAGGGCTCTTGTTCATCATCTAAATGAGCTGATGGGGCTCTTGTTCATCATCTTAATGACCTTAATAATCACAAGGAGCCAGTTCAACTTGCATCTGTGAGTAACTGTTCAAATTTCCAAAAGTTAGAAGTTTAAACTTGCACGTAAACCTACGCTTCAAGCTGAGTCAGTCCCTTTACAGGTGTTGCTTATCAAGGAATATGAACAAATACGTAGCAGATCACTAGCTTGATAATAGGGGCGTAAGACACACAATTCATGGAGTTATTTTCTTTTCCCCCTGCCGTGGCCCTAAGAAGCTCTAAGGTGACTTTACTCAATACGTCCTAGTACCCTGAAAACATTAATGAGCGTGTTCAAAGCCTCGTTGTGAATGCCGTTCACACTAGACCCCAAGAAGCTGCTCTGAGGGTCCTGCTATTTCCCACACAGCAAAGGGGACCCTCTCTTGTGTGAGCTGCTTTCTCGTGATCTTCGCTTCACAATGAGAGAAGCAAAGAGAAAGGCGTCGAATTGCTTTGCCCAAGGTCATGAGCCAAGTGAATCCAAAGAGGCAATGGACATTCGCTGGGTCTTCTTGCCAGTTCAGTGTCCACACAGGTGGCTTCTTAACCCGGTGGGGAGTATGATGGTCCATCACCTTTATTCCTCCGACGACACAGCATGGAGAAGACACACACAGGGTGTCCTCTTTCTAGGCTGTGTCTCTGGACAAGAGACAGTGACTTCCTGAAAGTGAATCAACTGCCCAAGTTTTTCTGTTTTTTCTTTATGAAACTTTCCAACTCCCAATGAATGCTAAAGAACGCTGTTAACAAAACACCCGTGCTTTTTGCTTCGCTATTTCAATTTCAGTGTTGATCCTGCCCAAACTCCCTCACCACACACAGAAACACTGGGGAGTCTTTTCCACCAGAGACAATTCCACCAGTGAAACAGCTGTGGGTCCGGGTGGGCGTTTACCAGTTCTGATGGCAGCAGAGTGGGGATCAGACAGCTTGGTAGCTGTCTTTTGGACATCTAACCTGATCCCTACAAACCAAAAGCCATTCCAAATTGTATTCTTATCCCTATCAACAAAGACACATGACCACTGAAAACCCAACATCAAAATCCCCAAGTCAGATAATCTTCAGTTTTTCTGAGGACTTTACATTCTTGAAATAAAGCTTCTAAAAACCAAGAAGACAAGTGAGTGCACGTGAGGATGGCGGACTACGTCCTGGGCTGGATTGTGTCCTCCAAGAAGGTACGTTGAAGGTTCAATCCCCGATCACCCCGACATGTGACTGCACTTGGAAGTAAAGTCCTAGCAGATGTAATCAAGTTAAGACAGGGTCCCAGTGAATTAAAGGGGGCCTTAAGTGTCATGACTGGTGTCCTTATAAGGAAAGCAACATTTGGACACAGAGACACACGGGAGAGCACATGTCATGACAGAGGCAGAGACTGAAGTGACAGAGCTACAAACTAAAACAAGCCCAAGGGCAACAGCCACAACTGGCCGCTAGGAAGAAGCAAGCGAGGTTCTACCGAGAATCTCAGACGGAATATCACCCTCCCAGCACCGTGATGTCAGACTTCCAGCCTCCAGGACTGTGAGAGAGTAAGTTTCTGTTGTTTAAACCACCTAGTTTGTGCAGCAGCCCCAGGATTCCACAGCTGGTTGGTTTCATTTTGCCCATTAAAACCCCCACATTTCACAGGTCAGAAGAGGGAAGATGTGACCCCATTGACCCCCCGCCGTGGCCCCGTATTCTGTCTTTCTCGGCGCCAGGCTGCCGGGGTCTTTCCAGAAAGAGAAAGGGCATCTGGACCCACCGGGCCCACCGCACACCGGGGCCCTGGCGGCAGGGCGTCCTTGGCATCTGCTTGGCCAACAGAAGAACCATCCAAAAATGCCAGGATTTTGACAGCCCAGGGTGTACTTCAGGGCAGCGATGGATAATTAAAAAAAGCACATAAAGCAAAGCTCCTCGAAGCCTTTGCAGAAGACACGCATCAGAGCACAGACAGGATCTGCAATGACAGATGACTCCAAATTTGGTCAACCTAGATAAAGTATGGTTAGAAGTTGGAACTCAGGGCCAAGAGTCGGCAATGTTGGCATCCCTATCTCTGTCTCCTTGCTGCTTCACAGAGCACCTCTCTGTGAGTCGTCCCAGCCTGTGTGGACTCCAGGAAGCCCAGTCTGACCACATCTGACTCCCTAGTGCCTTGTTACCATGAAGTGCCATGGAAAGCCAGAGTCATGGCGATTTGAGTTCCTCAGAAATGGGGGTAAGAAAGGCATGTTCTGAAGGTTTGACTCTTTAAATATCTCATGCCTGTATTTCAAGTGAGCAGATGCTGAGGGGAGTAAAGATTCTGCGTCTGACACTGGCTCTGAGCATCACCCTGTAATAGCTGTCATTAACAGTCACGCCTGACCCCCAGCCCTGCACCAGCCTTCGCGTGGGCTGGATTCTGGCCTGCTGCGTGCTTCTGAGCATCCCCAAAGCTCATCCACTAAGCCAAGCGCTGGTAGCAATCAGGCTGGACCAGAAAAGAATAAACCAATGAAAGCAAAACCGCACCGAGGTGCCCTCAAAACTGGAAGTACAGCTGTCTTGTAAAAATCCGTGAGGAAACACTGACTTCATTTGGGATTCCAAATGGCCAGAGACCAAAGGAGTTCCGAGCACAGATGCCAATGCAGCGTGCTGGAGAAGGCTGAGCTAGTGGCAAGGAGGACTTTCTCGGGGGCTGGTTTGTGACAGCTTGAGATGATCACAGAAACCAAAACAATGGTTGAAGTGTGTCATGGGTTGAATTGTGGGCCCCCCAAAAGCTATATTGGAGTCCTAACTCCCAGGACCTCAGAACTAACCATATGTGGAGACAGAGTCTTCACAGAGGTCATCGAGGTAGAATGAGGTCATCAGGGTGACTCTGATCCAGTGTGACTGATGTCCTCATAGGAAGGGGAAATTTGGACACAGACACACGAGAAGACAATGAAGATCCAAGAAGAGGGTGGGCTTCTACAAGCCAAGGAGGGGCACACATCCTCCCCTCACAGCCTCAAAGGAACCAACCCTGCTCACACCTGATCTCGGACTTCCCACCTCCAGAACAGGGAGGCAATACATTTCTGTTGTTTAAGCCAGCAAGTCTGGTACTGTCACCATAATTTGTTACATGATTTTGATTTGTTAGCAAACTAATACAAAGTCATTGTTACCAAACCAAACTTGAGTCTGCTCGCCCGTGTAGTCAGCCAAGCCTCTGACCCCGGGTTGTGGTGAAGGAAAGCGCCATGTTTGTTGCAGGCGCCAAGCAAGGAGCCCAGGTAGCTAGTGCTCAGAAGGCCAGAACGGCCTGATGGCTTTCAGGGAAAGGTTTTTAAAGACAGGGTTGGGGGGGTGCTGTGGGGTTCATGATCAGCTCATGGACATTTTTCTGATTGGCTGGTGGTGAGGTAATCCAGAGTCAACATCATCAACCTTCTGGTCCCAGTCAGTCTGGGGTCTGCCTGCTGGTGGACAGCGTCCAGTTAACTTCTCCCACCTGGTCGGGGTTTCAATGTCTGCAAAGTAGCTCAACGGACATAGAATATTATCTATAGCCATTGAGGAGGAACCAAAGGTTAATGGCTAAACTATTATTATTATTATTATTTTGTCTTACTTGACTATTTTCCTTTGTTTCTTCATTTTCTTATTTATCTGATTAAATTTATTCTTTGGAATGGGGAAGGCCAAGGAGGCTAAAATTTCTCTACAACCAGGAGGCAGATGGAAGACATGGGGGAGTCTGTCCTGGGAAGGTCCCACAGCGTCCTGCTCAGTTACATCATCTCCAAAACCGTCAATTAATTCCATTAACCAGAATGATTTTTTCTGTCTTATGTCTTTAGGAGGAAAAAGAAGTAATTAGAAAACAAGTCAGATCGTTGGCTGAGTCTTTTGTACTTTCACACTCAGTGCCTGTTCTGAGCACTTGATGAATACTGAGTCTTGGGTTCCACAGGACAGTTCCATGAGGTGGGGATGGTTATCACCATCTCCACTCTGTGGATGAAGAAACTGAGGCCTAGAGGGGCCAAGGAACTTGCTCAAGGCCACAGAGATGGGACGCACATCCTGCAGCAGCCCCATCGGCAATGGCCTTGACCACTGGGCTACCCCGCCTGTCTTAAACGCCCATCCTTCTAGCCGACCACCTCGCTGCGGTCTGACAGTTCCAGTCCTGCCCCACACAGATCTCAACATTCAGCCTGGGGGCTGGGGGGAATTACAAGACCCCCAGGGGAAGAGCATTTAATTCAATCAAACTGTGCAGTTACATTGACAGCATCTGGGTTGAAACCCAGTGACAGTAACACCATCGGCACCCACGCTGGGCAGGTCTTGTCTTCGCCCCTTTTCCCCAGCGTCGTGGGAGCACAGCATCACGGGCTCAGGAACCTGAGGCCCCAGGTCTGCCCCCTTCCTACTCATAAGTCCCAGGGTGGACAGAGGACTAGGAACAGCTTCTGTTGGGGGGCAGAACCTGGCTGCACTCACCTGCCCATGCTCACCCTTCAGTCCTGAACGCTGACCTGTCCCTGCCCAGATGGTCTGGGTGTTCTCCCCCACCACCCCGTAGCTGATGAAGTAGCTGAATGAGGTTGGGGGAGCCGCTCGTCAAGTGGCAAAACAAAATGAGCCCATCTAATTTGCTTTCTGTCATGGCCGGATCAAAGACCATCCTCTCCTCCATGTAAATTATTGAAGGGATGTGTTCAGCATCCCTGGGAGTCAAATGTTTAGAACCTCGGATTTCTGAATTTACTGCAAAATGTTAATTAACTCACCATAAGCATTCCTACTTGACCCTTCTCCAGGAACGTGGAAACACAGCACAAAGTGCTAAAGGGTTTCCATTCATTAAAATTAATTTCACAGCCAAAATTAAAAGGCAGTTGCTGATGGAAAGTAAAAATGCTTATTACATAGACAGGCATTAAGAATGCTGTGGAAGAATGAGCCAGACAAGCAGGGATGCCGTGGGGCAGAAAGACGCTGGACCGGGGACCCGAGCCCAGAAGCCCGGCCGCCCCGCCCAGGGAGCTGCCCGTGGCTGGTGGGCAAAGCAGGGTCTTCTGCATCCAAGGGGACGCCCTCCCCAGCTGGAAAGCGGGTTCCTCTCGGTCAGCTTGGCCAAGGGTTTGTAAACCTGGCAGTTTGGCTTCATGCTTTCAGATTTGAGTGCATCAGTCTCACCTGGAGGGTTTGAAAAAGCACAGATTTCTGGCCCCCCACCCCAGAGTATGTGGCTCAGCGTGTCTGGGGTGGGGCCCCAGGCTCTGCATGACTGAGAAGAGCTCAGGTGGCACTGAGGCTGCTGGCCCAGGCGCCCGGCTTGGAGAACCGCTATTCTGGGGTAGAAGAGGCAGAAAAGTGAGGAGGTGGGCACAGTGCCACCCTCAGCAGCAGCTTGAGGACCCCTGGGAGGGCACCTGAGGGCAGGTGTTCAGGGGTGCAGGGAACAGAGGCAGACTGAGATTCTCACTTAGTTGGGAGCCCCTCCCCCACGTGGGGGGGTCTCACCTCATACCTCCTTCCGCCGCTGTCTGACTGGCTCTCAGGGCGTCTGCGGGCTGCTCACCTTGGCACATGTCTTGACTTCTCTGATCCTCCATTTTCGCATCTAACGTAAGTGAAATAACACGTGTAGAGTATTCAGCCCAGTGCCCAGCACATAGGAAACCCGAATAAAGTGTTAGGGTCATTTTTACCACTTATTACAATTAATACGCAATGAAAACACACGCCAGTTGCTACAGCTACAGGTGCCCTTGGCCAGCTCTTGACCTCAAATCAACACATGCCTTATCTGAAAAGCAGACACACTTCTAGAGACCTAAAGATGAACACAGTGCACATCTCTGTCTGCTTTGGGGAGCTCTGCCCTTCAAAGACGTTTCCAGTGACATGTTTCATTATAAAAGCCAGAAGCCCTGTTTTGGCCCAGGGACCATTAGATCACCACCAAAAATCTCTACTCTCTGACATCACCCACATCCACGGGTGGGATTCCAAAGACTTACGTACTTGGGCAAGAGGTAGAGAAAATATATTAAATTATAGCGATAGTATTTACAATCGCTTTCCCCCCCCCTTCTTGTCATGTGTTGAATTGTATTCCCATATTGAAGTCCTAACCCCCAGTACTGCAGAGCCTTGGAATCTGGGAATGAGGGAAAGATTGAGGGCGACTGGCCGAGAGCAGAGGCAGCTCTAGGCGCCCACAGAGCGGGCCACACCGTGGGCCTCGGCGCGCGCTAGGAGTATCAGTCTCGTCTGGTGTTGTGGGACCGCGGCGGGTCCCTCGTCATATCCAGACACATTAACAAATCGCTGAATGCAGACGATGCTGCGTCTGTCACCCAATCCCGCTTCAAGACCAAAGCCATGGCTCACAGCTGAGACACTGTCCAGGACCAGCCCTAGCTGGGGAGGGAGCTGCCCCACCCATGGTGATGCTCCCTGCCCTGGTCAGCTGGCGTCCAAGGACCGGTCGCTGCAGAGCACAGAGGCCTCACCCTTAGCCTTGACTTGAGAAGACTCAGAAGGCACCCTGGTTCCAGAGCCCCCTCCCCAGCCAAGACCTCCCTTGTGCCTTCCTCTCAGCTCAGCACCTCCCTCTGCCCAGGGCTGCCTCCCCCCTCCCTTGCAGGCACTCTTCCTCAGGACACACCGTAGCGAGCCTCCGGCCCTCCATCCCACCATGGGACCTGCTGGCTGGGGAATTTCCTAGATGCTAAATCATAACAGTCCCAGTGGGAAGACAGCAGGTTGGTGACTTGGAATAGAATGAGATCATGACGTTCATTTTAGAGCATTTTTTTTAGTTCAGATACAGATAAGACTTGAGAAGATAATGCTAATTTCTGAGGGAACTTTTGAAGGAGAGCCTATGTTAGCAGTTCGGATGAGCCAGTTGCCAGTTATGAAGTGGTTTATCAGGTCAGAAAGCCTTTGGTGTGGCCCGCCACGTGCCAGCTCTGCGCTAGGTGCGGGGGTGTGCGCCCACGACTGGGTCGGGGGTCTTGTCCTCCTGGAGTTCGTAGCCATCGGGCACGACTGTCGGAGAGGTTTGGAGGTAAGCTCAAAATTCTAATGCCTTCTTTTTATCCTGCAGGTGCTTCCAGCCTGTCTCGCTGCTTCCATGCAGGGAGGCTGAGTATCAGCCCTGTGACTTCCTTCGCAGAGACTTAGCAAGGATCTTACAGGTTGGTCACCTGTGGTTTGTCAACACGGGAACACCTCCCCCACCACCACCAGAAGCAACTTGGCTCCATTGTGGGGAGGGGGGCAGTGGGTGTTCGTTGCACATGTGGAAAAGGAGATGGACCACGAAGCAGGCGAGGTGCCCTCTGGTCCTGGCTCAGCCACTGAAGAGCTGTGTCACCGCTGGCTTGGATGGACATTTTACTGAATTTGGACTTCATTTTTCTGACATATAAAATGAGACTTTTGGACTCGAGAATCTCTAGTGCCCGTACGAGTTCTACAAGACTCTTATGTTTGGAGTTATAAAGGTATGGCAGGTGTCCCAGTGGGTCACCCGGAGCCCCCTTCATTTCCCCAGCAGCTGGGAGTGTTGGTGGGTGAAGGATCTCAGAGGCACAGCTGTTGAGCATCCCCCTCCCCAGAGGGGCTGGAGCTCAAGGAGTGTTCTGAGCGGTCGCTGCCTGAACTCAGACAGGACAGGGCCACGACATTCCACGTGGGGCGCAGTCTGCCCCACCCCACCCCTTTCCGCTCCTTCCTCTCCCTCACTGGTGATATGTCCTCCCTCAGTGGGTCCAGGGGTCCAAGGCTCAGGGACCGGCAGGACTTGGAGAGCTCCAGCTCTCAGGCGGGCGTTCCCAGACTTCCCACGGGCACAAACATCCCTTAGTATTTCTTTCACACCCCACCCAGCCAACCTGACCATGTGGCCGTCATTTGAAAAATGTGGCAGCTGAAAAAGAGGTCACATTCCAAGCAGAGATGCCATGGAATGTCCTGTGTCAGACACCTGCGGGAGAGCTGGGGAGACAGACTGGGAGACGTCAGGGACTGGCACGGGGGCGCGAGAGGAAAAGCTGAGTGGGACCTGATTTGTGCATTGGAGGGAACAGAATCATCACCCCTGATTACAACGCCTCAGACCAGGCGCCTGCTGTGAGGCCCTGGGGACCGAAGGGAGGAGAGTGTTCTGAATGGGGTGATTCAGGAGGGATCGCGCGTGGAAAGGTGATGGACCACAGGTATGGTTGATGGGGACGGGATTGAGTCAACAGAGATTCCAGAAAGAGGAGCTAGATGGCACGTCTCAGAGGAGGAACCATGAACAAGGCTCAGTTCTGTGTGTGTGTGTGTGTGTGCGAGCTGGTCAGAACTTCAGCTGGAAAGGTCAGAGTGACCTTGATCATGGTGTGACTCGGCTTCTCACTAAAAGCCACGGACGTGTCTGAGCAGAAGAATGTGAGCCAATCAATCTGATCGATGCTTCAGAGAGACTGGGTGGCAGCAGGTGGCAGATGGATGTGAGGAGGAAGGGCAGGAGGCCAGTGCGATGATACTTTAGTCTGACCAGGGGAGAGCCTAACTCAGACATGGTATTTGGGGTTAGAGTGGAGCAGGGGCTATGAGAGACATCTGGAAGGAAGAGGATCAAAAGTGCAGAAAAACAGATCCCATGACTGGATGAGGGAGGGAAAGGCGGGGCCTGGAGGACGGGACGGGTTACAGCGATGACACCAGGGTCCAGTGGAGAGCGTGGGATTAGAGTGGGGGCTGTTCACTTTAGGGGGCAAAGGAGACAGAAGGGCCCTGGGGTTAAAAACCTGCGTTTGGGCATCTACAAACCCGGAGCTGAACCTGACCTTTATGTCCATTAGCTCTGACCGTGGCTGCTTACGGTTTCACTGCTCCTCCAGCTCGTCATAGTCAAAAAAGGGGACCACTCAGGGTGCACAAGGACCATTGCATCACGCAGCATTTCAGATGAAGCGCTCGGACCCATGCCTGACCCAGGTACACACCCACTGAGCATCAGCTTTGCTGAGGGAGGGGGCCCCGGGGACCACATACAAATCTGACAAATTCTATGTATCTTCTCCTCAGAAAAATGCACATGGATCTCCAGTCGCCATCCCTGGACTCCAAAAGTGCCCATGGATCCAGGCTCCAAAGTTCCAGCCTCCGTGGGGTATCCTCCAGTTATCTGGAAATACGGGTCTGGAATTCCGGAGATCAGTCAGGGCCAGAGGAGTGTGCCTGGGAGTCTGTGGCATGTTTTTGTGCACACGTGTGAGCATCAGAGATGACCCCAGGGAAGGAGGGAACAGTCAGTACCACGGGCTGGTGAGGGACTTGGTAGGATGCGTTCACTCTGCCGGCAGAGGAGGGGCTGGGAGGGGTCAGCAAAGTGAGGAAGAGGAAGCCCCCGGTAGCAGGAAACTGCACACAGCCCTGGGCCACTCAAACTTCAGTCACAGCTGGGCTGCGTCAGGAATGCAAACCAACACCGTGAAATCTCACAAGCAATCGTTGCAGATTTCACTGAACTGCGCTGCCCATCACATCCTTCTGTCTTATTTAGAGGAGGAACTGCTTTTTTTAGCTTCTTTCTCCTCTGTTCAATTTAAATGTGTCCCTTTGTGTCCTCTCTAAAAACTGTTTTTCCCAAGCCATAGTCATGGTGCACTTTTAGAAATAAGGTTATTTTTAGGATTTATGAATTTATTTATGAGAAGTTTTACAAGCCTACAAAAATAGCATTTCGTTCTATGCTTTTAGCAAATTGACTTTATTGAAAAGAATAAAATTACATGAAACCAAGGGGATTCTGGAAAATCCCATGCATGTGACCCTCAGATTTGAGGAGAGTCCAGTGGATGGCACTGGCTGGGGGAGAGCAATGTCCAATAAATTACTTCCTCTGCCCCTCCTTTTGGAAGGGAGGAAGGAATGAGGGAAGGAGGGAGGGAGTGAGGGAGGGAAAGATGGTGAGGACCTCAGGAGGAGATGAGCTGGAAGGGGTGGCGTGATGGCATCTGTTGGCCCGGGCTTTTGACTCGCTTAGATATCGGGATCTGTGGGGTTACCTTACCACCAAATCTCAAGTTGGTGCCTGTGGGTTTTGGGTTTTGTTATCCTGGTTGCTCTGTGTGTTCTTAAGGGAATTCAGGGAGTTTCCAAAACCATGCTGCCCCCGCTCCCTTCCTTTGCTTCGATGTTTGATCAACATTCTTGTTAAAGATCATCTGGTGATGAAGCAAGTGCCACTGTTAAATAGAAATCTGCCTTGAGCCGTCCTGGGAAGTGCCACATTGAAGCCTGCAGGGAGTCTCAGGACGGCTGCTGATCACTGTCTGCAGACTCACTGCATCAGCAATGGCACAGAAGAGGGATGTGATGTTGAAATTCAAAGACGTTGATGGCTGAGTACAAAATGAGTTAGGCCCTGACTCTCGGTCTGAAGTTCAGGCTAAACTCCCACAATACAGCCTGTACCTTTGTGTCTTGACACTTTAAACAATGATGAACAATGAGTGTCCTCCCCCCACCCTGAGAACAAGAACCCTATCTTAATCATGTATTCACTTCCTGCATAAAACATGGTCTCCGACACAAATACATCATTTTTTTGATCTATTAATTAAGTGGCAGAAGGATGCTTAAGTTCTGAGTCTCATCAATGGAATCCTATGAAATGCTTTCCTTTGCAGCACGAAGTCCGGGCAGCCTATATGACTAGGTCTGAAGGCTGAGTTCAATCACCGATGCCTACTTAATGAAACCCCATAAAAACCACCACACATTGGGGTTCAGCAGACTTCCGGGTTGAGGGACACATCAAGATGCTGGGAAGGCCACGTCCCCAGACAGGGCACGGGAGCTCCGCACTCCCCCCGCACACCTTGCTCTGGGCGACTCTCCCATTGGGCTGCATCTGAATATCATCCTTTATAATAAATCAGTCACAGTGAGTAAAGTACTTCCCTGAGTCCCGTGAGTCTAGCCAACTATTGAAGTTGAAACGGAGAGGGGTTTGTGGGAACCGCAGCTGTGTAGCCAAGAAGTGTGGTGTCGTGCACCAAGTATAGCTGGTCTCTGTCCCATTCTCGGCACAGAGCTCCTGAGGCCCTTGGAATTTCCTGAGTGATAGGAGTGGCTTTGGTTGTTCATAAGGAGCCCCTTTTGATCAAACCTGAGTTCATGCTAATGAGGCGACTTAGAGTGGGGTCCCCAGCTGGCCTCTGATCGGGGGCTGGTCACCAGAAAGACCAAGGCATTAGAGGGCCGGAACTCAGCCCCACACACGGACTCCCAGGAAAGGGGACGTGGGGCTGGAGGTTGAGCTCTGTGAAAACTCTTGAAGGACCGGACGTGATGAGCTTCTGGGTGCTGGGAGAGTCACGAGACCAGAGAGGGCACGGACGCCCAGCACAAACCTCCAGTGCCTGGCCCCGCGCATCTCCTCCATCGGGCTGTTCCGAGTCACATCCTTTATAATAAACCAATGAACATAAGTAAAACAACTTCCTGGCTCTGTGAGCCTTCTAGAAAGTTATAAACCCAAGGAAGGGGTCGTAGGAGCCCTCAGTTTATAGCTGGCAGGTCCATGTACGGGTGGCCTGGACTTGGGATTGGTGTCTGAAGTGAGGGCAGGCCTGTGGGCTGAGCCTTAAACTTGTGGGGTCTCTGCTACCTCCAAGTAGTTAGTGTCAGAAATGAATCAAATTGTAGGGCCCTCAGCTGGTGTCCTCGGAAAATTTGAGGAATTGCTTGGAATGGAAAACCCCACACATTTGGTACCAGAAGTGTTGTGAGTAAAAACAGTTCAAGTATTTTGGAGAAATCTGTGTGTCCTGATCCCAAAGTTGTACATTTATGGGCAAAGTATGAAGTCAATCTCCAAATGACGGGATTGTACGTGGTGAAAATTAGGGAACCACTGCGCTAAAGCGGGTAAAGTGTATTTCCACACCTAGGGTATTCCATTCCCCTTCAAGATCCCAGAACTCTGTTCCTCTCTTTTCTGTTTCGTGTTGGGTTCTTAAAGCGTCTTTTTGAGCTTGGAAGTGGGATGAAGTTTTACCAGTGGGGAGCGCCGTTGTCTAAATGTCTCAGTGAGAATTAAAACAGAAATGGACCCTGAAGGTGATCTGGTCCAATGTCTCCACTTCAGAGACGAGGACACTGAGTTAATACTCAGAGGTCTGTCAGTAGCTCAGCAAACTAGTTAGTGGCAGAACCAGACCTAAGACTCAGGTAGCCTGGCTCTCAGTCCTGGTGATCTTATTGGACTGTAGCTAACTCTTGGTTAAAAAGAAAAACGGAAAGCAAAGTAACCCTCCAACAATGGCTGGGATTTCAAAAAAAAATTTACTCTTTTCAGACAAGCTCTGGAAGCAGGCTGTGATGTCTAACACACTGATTTTGAGGGACGGCTGGTAGGTCAAGACATGATTCTCATGGTTCTGACTGAAGACTGGGAAATTAACAGGTCATCGTTTTGGTTTATCTTGAGAGCCCTTTACTCTTGCTTTGTGCGATTATGCAGAAAAGCCATCCATCCTCCCACCCAGCCGGTTCTATCTGTTTTGAAATCTACATTCTTAACTGGGCTCAGTGACGGCACTTCTGATGGACGCGGTGGTAACCCACAAGAGCTCCTGCAAGGCCTCACTCTTACTTGAAGGACCCAGTTAATGTGCTATAAGTATTCGACTCTCTGCGCTAAGGTTTTTTTATATCAAATTCCTTTATTGTTAACTGAGTAACAGTAAATGGGAAACGGAGCACGTAATGGTTGGAAGAAAACTGGCAGACACGTTCAGAAGACTCTGGAAGCTCAGCAGATGCAGAGAAAGTGCAGGTAGAGGAGAGAAGACGGCCTGCTTCAGTTTCCTTAATGGACGTGGCAGTTTGCTCCCGTCTAGTCATAGCCAGCCATCGGGGTTAATTCTGGGTTGCCCTGTCCTTACTTCCTAAATGGAAAGTGCCTGTTGGCGACGATATTCAAGTGGCACCGTGGGGCATTAAAACTCCATTTGTTCTGTAACAGAGCACTCGATGATTTTGGAACCAGCCTCTCTGTTAAGTAGCACCCACGACAGAAACGTCTAGATCTTCAAAGTCAATCTTGGGAGTTCACAATAAGAGACAGGATCGGATCCATTTGCTGGAAGAGTTATGCTGCAGGGCTGGAAATTTAATCTCTGTTTCTTTGTTGTTTCCCAGGATCATTAGACTCTGAACTGTGTAATAAATTCCAGCATCATGTTCGCCATCAGTGGGGCCTGGACCAAACTGCTTGATACCTGGGGTTTGGTGGAGCGGTCCCTTGGAGATGGGCTGGGACCACCAGTGTGTTTCTCGAACTCTGCCAAAATTTTTATAGCTCCACAAAACTATTTCTGCCGACAGAAGCTTCGTGCAGTGACTGTCTTAAAGGAAATTCACTGCCTGCCGGAGAGTTCATAATGTAAAAAGATTAAACCCCCTGGAGAAAGGGCACAGATTTCCCAAGCGGGCTGTAAAGCCAGAACCACTGATTTCCTTTCATCTTCCCTCTGATGAATGTGGTCTAGCTACCACGTCCTAGAAGCCTGCCTAGAAAAGGTGGGGAAAAGAGGAAACAAGGGGTCTCTGGGGAGCCAGACGGCAAGCATGGGTCAGCCACGGGGCCCTCCTCCCGTGGGACCCAGGAGAAGGGCCGAGCCCCAATCCTTTATGGCCAAAACGTGTGTTCAAAACATGTATGGACTTCGGTCTTTACCCGCAAGCAAGTGTGAAGGTATGCATGCTCATTAAGGAGAGAGCAGTGCTTAGAACTTTGTCAAAGGAGCATGCATTACAATTTGGAATATGGCGACATATGCCATGACGCCTGCTGTCCCAGCTGTGTCTTATCCCCGAGGGTGAGCATGATGGACAGGCCCTCTGGCCCCACGGAGCCTTCATTCTCACGAGAAAGGTGGTAAGAAAACAAATAAATGTACACCTCGATTTCAGGTCGTGCTGGATCTTTACGGCTTTACGCTGGATCGGCTCTGAGCCAAGTCCAGGCTCTAAGTGAGGACTCGCAAGGCCGGAATTCTGGATCCAGAGAAGACTAGTATGGTTTCTAATTGCCTTACGCATTGACATCAGGGCATGGAAAAGCTCCAGGATGTAGCACATCCTAAGAAAGAGTTTGCATCCTCACAATGTTTTGTTTCAAAGCCTCCCGTTCTTCCTGCACTTCCATTTCTCCCCTCAGTTGGGTTCATTTCCTGCCTTCTGACATATTGTGGTCCCCACACTTCTCCCTCCGCTTCTCCAGCCTCGCCTTGCTCTTCCTGCTCCATATCTTCGTACCCTCTCGTTCCCCCTGACCCTGATCCTCTTACAGGGGGAGGGTGAGCTGCTCTGCCAGGTCCCCCCAACCAGAATCAGCAGGAGTGACCTCTGACCACAGAGATCAGGCCCCATTAATTTTTAAGGGAGTTAAAACGCCATTATTTGATTTTCTATGGTTTGTTTTCTATGTCCCTGATTCTGTTTTTGGTTTGTAAATAGAATTTGTATCATTTTTTTTTAAAGAAAGCAAACTGTGGTGGCCAAAGGCGAGGGCAGGAGAGGGATAAATTAGGAGTTTAGAATGAACAGGTACACAGCACTATATATAGGGTACATAAACAACAAAGACCTGCTATATATCAGAGGGAACTATATTCAATTTCTTGTAATAACATATAACAGAAAAGAATATGTATATGTATATGTAGAACTGAATTGCTTTGCTGTACACCTGAAACTAACATAGTAAATCAACTACACTTCAATACAAAACAAAATTTAATAAAAGAAAATAAAGTGCCATTATCTGAGGCTAATTCTTTGGGATTTTTACTCACAAAACCCCTTTTTTTATATATGAGAAATTGTCCAAGTAGTACTACCTAATTCAAGGGTTTATCCCCAGATCCCAAATTTTAGGTGCAAAAACTAAAAATTCCAGATCTATGCAAAGGATCACTGGATTCAGAGTCCAGAGTGCTCACCATTACCCCCATGGCACTGCTGGCCACAGATCTATGCAAAGGGTCATCCTCCAGGAATCAGGCTGGGAACTGCAGAACAATATCTTGGAGGCAAGAAAGGAGGTAGAGTCAACACAGTGATGCTCCTGCTGGTACCGGCTTTGACCTTCTAACAGTTGTCTCCTGGAAGTTGAGTTAGAACAACGTAGTGGCCCTTTTCTCTGTTGTGTGCTGTGCTTTGAGATAGGCAGTGGATTGATTAGTGTTCCCCCCAAAAATATGTCCACTTGGAGCCGTGAATGTGACCTTATTTGGGAAAAAGATCTTTGTAGGTGTAATTAAGTTAAGAATCTCAAGATAAGATCATCCTAGATTATCCAGGTGAATCCTAAATCCAAAGATCTGCGTCCTTGGAAGAGGGAAGCAGAGGGAGATCACACAGAAGAGGAGAAGGTTGTGTGGTCACAGAGGCAGAGGTCAGAGGGATGCGGCCACAAGCCAAGGACCACACGGAGCCTCTAGAAGCTGGAAGAGGCAGAAAGATCCTCCCCTAGAGCCCTCAGAGGCTGCCATGGCTCCAAGGTGCCATGGCTCTGCCGACACCTCGATTTTGGACTCCATTCCAGAACGGAGGGAACTGAGAGGTGAGGCGAGGACACGTCTGACCACAACCATCTTCCCATCAGCTCTTCTGGAAGCCCATAGGCTGTTACTCAACATGAATCCTTGTGGGTCTGGAAAGATTTTCAGTTCAGAAGCTCTATATTAAAACGTGTTTGCTCAAAATCTTAAAAAGCTTAGTGGATGTTCATTTCCCCAACATGACAGCTAGCAAAATAATGAGAACCTATGACATGAAATCCCACATGGGTGCCCGTAGGGGAGACGCAGAATACAGGGTGGGGGCCAAGGCAGGAGGCATGTGGAGCAAAGGTCTCCTAGTGAGCATTTTTGTGTCACACACACACACACACACAGACACACACACAAAAGCCAATGACTTTTAAACCCCAAATCATGCCTTCCATTTTCCCCGAGAGCTGAGAACCTGCCATTATGATTGTTACATAGTTTTTAATAACTCACAAAAGCCCTGAATCTTTAATATGCAATGTATGCACTGAGCTCGGATGCAGGATCCGTGGGAGGTATTTACCCAGGCTGTTGTTAGGGTTTCCTAATTAGATGCTCTGGAGCACAGATCTCCTACTCACACCACGCCTCTTTTGTGTGAAATCACCCACAAATTCAGTTCAACTGGCACTTTTGTTTATCCACAGACCATCAACGGAAGTTAGCTGAAATAATTTAAAGAGGCAGCTCTGTGCTTCTGGCAAAAATAAAATAAAAATTTCTTAAAAAATCAGCATTTCATGGCTTTCAGCTAGCTTGAGCCAAAAATACGTTGGGCTGGAGCAATTTCCTTCAGTTTGAAGTTGACTGTACATGATTTCCAGTGGCGGGGGGCCCTGGGGAATAGCCTCCCGGGTCAGGAGTGCTTTGGGTGGAGGGACGGGGGCACCAAAAGCAGTTGTGTACCCTGACTCGGTGGGTCATCCCCAGGGGAGGGAGATGCAGGACTGAAGAGAAGCTGACCCTCCCCGGGGAGAGGTAGCAGGTGCGTCTGGGGCTTCATCAAAGGAATGTCTTCAGGCTAGAGGTGGCCCAGTATGGCAAACTTTCTGAGTTTGTGCCTTTGGACCAACACAGGACACTGGCCAAACCCCAGGCCATCTATACTCATAGCCTTGGTGTACTTGAAACAAACCAGGATGCCCAGAAAGTAGGAGTAGGTAGCAAACTCGGCAGTAAAAGGAGCATTCTAGCAGCCCACACAGTCAAATGTTCTATTGGATTTAAACACACACACACACACACACACAAGACAAATCTGAATATTTGCATAAATAATGGTGACTGAAAGAATAGAAGATTCTCCATCAAAAGGGATACTTGGAAATAAGGTCAAGAGCCGTAGTCCCTGGGGAATCCAGAGTTCAAAGGGCAGTTGTGAAAGGGAAGTGTCAAGTTGAAATGGTGTCTTGACCAAGTAACGTAAGAAAGGAAATGTCTATTTCAAGTAATGAAATACCCTTCGACTCCCTCCTCCTGAATGAGCATCCTGTTTGCTTTGGTGGGGAAGAGGCCAAGTGTTCCCCCCCCCCGACAGCCACAACCTACCATCTCGTCCGTGCAGACTCAGCAAGGGGCGCTCAGCGGGAAGACTGAGTAGCACTGTAGGTTTTCAGCGACCTGCAGCGTCGGACCCAGCACTTATCCTCCTGCTTCTTTGGGAACTCTTTGTAAGGCTTTGTGAGTCTCGGAGACTAATCTGTTTCTCTGCGTTATCTCAGCAGAGGTCCCGACCTACAGAGAATTAACTGCTATGTCAAGGCCTCAGAGATGCTTGGGGGAAAGGGAGGGATGTTAAAACAGGGAGCAAATACTTTGTGGGGAAAAAAAAAAGTAAAGCCCTATGTTGTTATTAGCAAGAAAGAAGTCACAGCTTCTGACTCTTTCAAGGAACATTATTTAACAAATTAACTTTCAACTTGATTTTTGAGAACTCCGTACACTGTCAATTAAAAGGTCATCCACCCGGGCTCTGCCAGTCAGCAGTAAATGTCTCCATATAAAAGGCTTTCTCAGCATTTCAAATATTTTGTTGGCCCAGATCAAAGCTGCTTTGGAATACAAAGGTCATATCTTCAGTGAGTTATCTTTTAAAAGGAGGCATACTGGGTGTCTTTTAAGTGAAACCATCCAGAATAGATTGTGAGAAAAACTCTGGCCCGGCCAGTGAATGGACAGAGGCTTGGGGACGCTCCTCTCCCTAAACTGCTTGGGCTCAAGTAAAATGCTGCCATCTTCGGTCATTACCAGCAAAATCGATTTCAGATTCCTTCTCTCTTAGGAGTAACAGCACCCAGTTGTGGTGGACCTACTGTGTGCCTGGGACTTTCACCTGCCGACTCCCTAACCTTCACCTGACCCTGGGAACTAGATCCCGCATTCGACAGAGGAAACAGGGAGACTTGGAGACACAGAATCACTTGCTTCTTTGCAGACACAAGGCTGAAGCCAGACTCTTCCGGCTCCTACATCTGGGCTCAGGACTCCTCGCCAGAGCCACTGGGGTGACTCCTATGCATGAACTAAGTCTGGTGTGGATTTATTCAACTCGGCTAGCTGGGTGCTGAATACTAATAAATAGCAGAAAACTCCAAAAAGGAGTAAAAATTATCCCTTGACCTTGAGGAATTCAAAACACTTTAGAAAATGAGGATTTATGATGGTGAATTTTATGTGTCAACTTGACTGGGTCATGAGTGCCTAAGACATTTGGTCCAACATTGTTCTGGATGTGTGTCTAGCATGTTTGGGGATGAGATCGACATTTGAGTCATAGACTGAGCATCAGATTGCCTGCCCAGTGTGGGTGGGTCTCGTCCAATCAGTTAAAGAGAATAAACAGGCTGGGTAAGACGGAACTTCTCTCTCTGCCGAGCTGCTGGAGCTGGCTGCCTTCAGACTCAGACTTGGACTAGAACCAAGCCATCAACTCTCCTGGGACTCCAGCTTGTCTACTGTTGATCTTGGGATGTCCCAAGGTATGAGCCAATTCCTTATATTTATACATCCGATTGGTTCTATTTCTCCAGAGAACCCTGACTAATTCTGAACTCCTCCACATGCTTCAAGTTATTTCCTTTACTGAATGTGCCACAGTGCTGAGAATCAGCCTTGGGAGTATGAGAAATTAGGCTGAAGGTGAGGTAGTTTGAACTATACCCCCCAGGATGAGCTGCAGATCAGTCAAAACTGTGTTTGAGCCTTAACTCTGAGCCTTGGTTTTCCCATCTGAAAATCAGGGGAGTAATAATAATAGTAATGATCTCAAACCTGAAGATTAAATGCACTGATGCCTAGCGGGTAATACATTCAAAGCATTAGCTCGGTGCCAACATGTGCATGCTTCCTCGATGAATGCTCGTTTTTCGTGCAACGGTAAGTAGCACCACTGAAGACTCGTTCATTTGGCCTTGCAGACTCTAACGCCTTTGCAGGCTCATGGTATAAACACTAATAGCTCTGCAGAGTTGGCATGGAAGCCATTCTTAGCCTAAACTACTTTAAGGAACGGGACTTGACCACCAGTAATAAATAAAACACAATAGCACTGGGAGGAGGAACAGATAATGCGGGGAAGAAAGTGGGGGCGGGAAGAGGGAGATGGAAAGAGCGGTGACAACGCAGGGCAGTGGATGCCGGAGATGAAATTCCCTGGCTTCGCCATTCAACCAAGGGCCAGCCCATGGACTATCCACCATTTTTAAAAATCTGGACAATGCCATATTGTTAATAATGAGATAATAAAGTAACAATAGGAGACAATATTGCTGAGTGTTTATTATAAGCCCACCTCAGGTGCTAAGTGGCTCCTTAGGAATAGAATGTGTTCTCCTCAGTGTTGTGCTGATTTCATTTCTGTAAAACTCCACTTGTTCATGACTCAGTTGCAACATATCATTGAGCATCACTGGGAGTTTGGCTTCCCGGGATTCTGAACACAGGGGAATTCTCAAATCGTGTGGATCTTGATGGATGGCAAGGCCAGGCGTGCCACCCTGATGGCTTCTGAGTAGGCTCGTGACTGCCATTCAGCCAACAAGAAGCTCCTGCCCCAGCCTCCGCATCTGGGATGGTGGCCCAAAGATGCTGGGAAGATGGAGAAAATCACTCACAGTGACCGCCACATGGAGGCAGGTCAGGCCCCAGGATGTGTCAGCATTGGCACTTGGTGTCCAGGAGGGGCAAGAGTGCCACCAACAATGACCAGCCTGCAGGACCCTTGGCTCCAGCCCTGCTGCTGAGTTCACTTTGTTCCCTGCTCCTTCTCTGAGTCAGATTCTCCAGCCTTCTCTTTGATTCTGGAAGCTTCCAGTGAATTCCTCTCTGCTTCACTCTAGAGATTCTGACAGTTTACTCATTGATTAAATTCCCTCAAGATCAGAAAATGGAAATGGTAAAATCTGTGCCAACAACACCAATGATTTAAGCCACATGGGTTTGTGTCTCCCCTGGGGCTCGCTGACTATTTCACATTTTATGTGAGCTTCTGTATTATTAATGTGTGTTCCTTCATTCAACGTATAATACCGAGAGCCTCCTCTGCGCTGGTTCTGTAAGATGGTATGTCTCTGAAGAAAGAAATAGAGCCTTAGATTTATGCGGATCTTCCTCAGCAATTAAAAGATAGGCTGTATTTCACAGAGCCAGCTTTCCTGAGACAAATTAGAAACTCGTTCAAGGACACAGAGGACTAAGTCTGAGTGAGGCAGTTAAATCTTCATTCAATATCAGTGCTTCGAAAGTCTTATTTTTCAAAACATAATTATAATAATTGATCTGAATGACAAAAATAAATGGATTTTGGCTTTATAATCTTACCATCAGCAAGGGCTTTATGAAGAGAGGAGTGAAAATTCATTAAGCCCTTGGCCTCAGTGGTTGTAAAAACATTCAGCCACCTTAGAGAACAGTGCCAACCAGAGATGGGAAGAAATTCCAGGTCTTGTTTAAAGAAATGCATACTTGCTGTACCCCCTAGCCTGTCTCAGTCAATCAGGGGTGAGGAAAACTTGGAAGCTTCCCAATGTTCCATTCAACTTCTTTTCAGTGAAATCCAGCGGTGGTTAATGCAGATGAATAAGGTGAAGAAGAGGCCACAGAGGAGGTTCTGGTCCAGATGCACATAATTATGTCCTAGCAACGCAGCCGCTGATGTGATGCACTGGTGTCCTCACTCCCAGGGACTCCTCCTGTGCCCTCTGCTGCTTCCTGGGTCAGGAGGCAGCTTGGACGTCGTGAGATCCTTCCCTGTGTGATCCTTCCTTCTGCAATGACACAGCAGAACCAGGGCATCAACTCTCAGTTTCTGAGTGCAAAAATAACCTTTGCTACTCACTGGGGAAACCATGTCTTACAAGAAAAGCCATCTGAGTCACAGAAGCCACAATCCTGAAGGACCCAGGGAAAGACATTTTATGCCATAAGCAACAGAGTTGGAAGAACATAGGATAAAGTGAGAGCCAGTTTTCCCTGCCCCATGGGAGAATTTTTAATTGTCCCCAGGCTGGGGTGAAGGATCAGAGAAAAGGATGCCTGACAGTTAAGGATCTGTGGGTGTCCTGAGAAGGAGCCCAAGCTGCTCTGTCCTCTGGAGCCAAGTCATGCAGGGAGGGGTGTAATGATTAACACTATATGTCAACTTGGCTAGGCCAGCATGCCCAGCTGGGTGGTCAAACACTAACATCGATGTTGCCATGAAGGTACTTTGTAGATAGGAATAAGGATAAATTAGTAGACTTTGAGTAAAGCAGATTACCCTCCATAATGCAGGTGGGCCTCATCCAATCAGTTGAAGGTCTTCAGAACAAAGACTAAGCTTTCCCAGCGAGGAAGGAATTCAGCTAGAGACTGCAACATAGAAATCCTTAATTTCAAAGGGGTCTGTATAATACTCAAGTTTGGGAAACACTCTTACAAAGAAGAGGGTGGAGGAACAGGGCCAGATGACTTGCTCCTGGCTCCATCATTTTCTCATCTCACCTCCAGTGGTAGTTTTGGAAATTGAATAAACTAAAACACAAAATGGGTCCTGTAAATTATGAGGCCCTGTAGCACTGTGTCTATCACAGTCCTATCCCAGCACTGTAGAATTAAATTAGATGTTCTGAAAGTTTTCACTGCAATTTGTTGTGTATCTGAGTGTGTGTGCATATTTTGAAAAGAAAAATGGAACTAAACGTCTAACATTAAAACCATAACCTTGGAAGTCCATGCCTTTCTTATTGCAAAACAAACACACACCTATTTGGTCCATTCAGGACACATCCATTTGTATAAACTGGTATTGCTATTTCGGAAAAGATAATTTATTAATTCTGCAGACCTAATGGAAATGAGTTCAAAACAGCTGGTGGGGCTGGAGGATGTGCAGCAGAGAATCTATTCTCTTCCTTTTTTCCTTTAAAGAGCTTGATGGCTTTCTTACACAGGATCTTGATTCTGGCTCATGGCCTAGGACACTGAGCATGTCACAGACACTTGGGAGCAAGATGATTACTCTATTAAATTGAGTGCAAAGTCAATCAACAATCTATCATCAAAATAAAAAAATTTAGCTTCTAAATATAATTTAGCTCCCCAATGATACGCTTGTGTTGGAAGCACAGAAAATCTAATCTAAAATGCCTGGAAATTTTCTAGACAGAGGCAGGAAAAAAGCAACACCGTGATTTAAAGCAATAGGAATACTTTGAGAGGCCATTCACAAGAAAGATGTTGAATGTTCTTCTTTTTCCCCAGTCTTCTGAATATTCGAGTCTTTCCTAATGGGGTCGGAATAACTGCCTCTTCACAAGGTGCTTAAACACATTTCCAAACAAGGTTTGAATAGCAGATAATGAGACTTTGACAGAATTTTTATATGAACATGAGTTTGACCCTCTCAAAGTAGTCATTTTAAGTCTCCAGAAGCTATATCAGTGATGCTAAAATATGCAAAACCATGTTGGAATGGCTTTCTGAATTTGTTTATAAGCAACTCAAGAAACACAGCTTAAATTTTTTGTTTATACCCTGTTTTTAGCTTGCAGAGAAGGCCTAGGGCAAATCTCCTTTATTCGCTATTCTCAACTCTGAAAGATTTCACACAATTTCAAAAATTCAAATCCACCATCAAAGAGCAAGAATTTGCCAATGGGAAGAAGAACGAGTCCGTCTTTGAAAGGATTTGTTTTTTCACCACTGTCAACTGAGAAAAAAATGCACAACCTGAAAGTTGAGAATTATGTTTTATTTGGTGGACTTTCAGAGGACTTCAAGCCAGCCTTTCAGACAGCTCTGAGGAACTGCTCAGAAGAGGTAGGGGAGGAGCCAGGACATAAGACGTTTTCTGCAACATAGACCAGGTAGTCGAAACATCAAAAGATCACTGTTAATTGGAGAAAACCAGACAGCTCAGATTAATGAATGTAATACTTGTCTATGTATAGGAAGATGCAAGGGTCTGGGCTCATTGAAATCGTTCCTTTGATGTGCACCTTAGCTGTCTAGGGCCAGCGTCCCGTTCTTTCCCATCATGGATCCCCTCTGGATGCACCGTTGTGGGTGGCTGAAGAGGCTGAGGGCTTGGCAGCAGGCAGCCTGATTGTCTCCATCCTGAGTTCCCTCGGACTCACCACTGGAGGCAGTGGTAATGGCTGATGGCTTGATGAGCACAGCGTCCTTTGTCTGCTGACACACAGGCAACATTTTTTATCCATACCATTATATGCCTAGCGCCAGCCCATGGGGTTTGTTAAATAAACAGCCATACTTCTGAACTTGTTCATAATGTTTTAGATGTGTCCTGGAGGGGAGGAAAAACTTAACTTTTTTCTCCTCTACATCTTAGGTTTATTGGCTAGAACCGTGTAAGTTAGACTGACCAGAGACAGATTAACAAGTGAAAAATAAACAGAAGTTTATTGATACGTGCAGCTTATATACACAAGAGAGTACCCGGTGACGAATAACTCAAGGGGGTTGGAGCTCAGGCATGTTATAGCGTCTTAACAGAAGAATGACACATTTTTAGAGAAGTGATAAGACATAGGAAAAGGACTCTGAGCTTCTAGGGAAGGCAAATTCTGGGACGGCGCACGTATGGGGGAACAAACGGGAGGTAAGTGCACAAATGGGGGTAACAAACCGAGTAAGGTGTGTCTTGTAGATTGCTCTGGGGCCACCACTGGGCTGATAAAGGTCCGGCGTTGTCTCCAGGATTAACTTCTGTCCTTCCTCGTAGCAAGGGAAGGGGGGGGGCACCTTTACAGATTTATATCTTGCTTTTAGGCAAATGGGGTTGGGTGGGGAACTTTCCTTCTATCTACTCGATCTTCAACCTGGTAAAAGAAATGTTCACATTCTGAGAAACAGGGAAGGCATTCGGGCTTATACATGAGTTCACTTGAATTTGATGGTGACTAAAACAGCCTGTTTGTAACTTATCAAACATACGCTGTACCTCTGTTTTAATTACTAAAGAAAAGGGCGCGTTGACCAGAAATAAAGAACGTCCATGTTGAAAGTAAAGATGAAGCGCCCCTCTTCCCAGGACGCCAGAGCTGGCCCTCCTTTGATGACAAGACCCCTTCCCAGGTGCCGAGGCCACATGGCCTATGTGTGTGTACGTGTGGATCTGTGGTTTTGTTTTTTTTTTTTGAAATCTTGATGAAATGTACCCCTGACGTGTTTAATGGTCTTTGTTCTGACAAGACAGAAAACCCTGCTGGAAACCCTGCTTCTTCGGAAGTTTTTCAGAGTCACTGGGATGCAGATTCCAGGATAGTCCTCAGTTTGGCTCAAATAATAATAAGACTTATTGGCTGTTTACTGATTATTTTCATCAACGTGTCAAAGTGGCACATTTTGGGACAGCAGAGTCCCCTGTCCTTCAGTGCTGTAAGCCACGTGTGCCTGTTGAGGGATATGCTTGATTTTTGTGGGGTTTTTTTTTCATTTTTGGCAAACATACTCGTATTTATACATTGAAATAAAAATTATTCATCATTATGGAAAAATATGTATTAATCCCTCTGATGCTGTGGTTGAGCAAGGTGTTTTCGGAAGTCTTTTTGTTGGAATTTATTTAACAAATACCATAGGGCATCACCAGCCCCCCGGCAGCTCTCAATTAGGCATTTATCCTCAAACAAACAATGACACCCAACAGGAAGTCCAACGATCCACTGGTTTCTGCATCCTTTTAGGGGACACAACCTGGTCCACAAAAAGGGCTCTGTGGGAGAGACTGAGTCAACTCACTAACGATGAAAGAACATACCTACTCTCCTGAGGCACCTTACTGGGCCGAAAAACGTTCCAAAAAAGAGTAATTCGCCAACAGAGCTTCAGGGGATCTCTGAGTTAACTTAAGGAGGTTACCACGGAAGCAAATAAACATACTTCTCCGGGAGAGGTGATACGAGCTGAGAGCAAACTGCTGTGGGAGCACGTAGGAGACAGGAACTCTGGAGGAACCATGAGAGACTGGTATCTGAGCTGAATCATAAGGAAGGTACAAGATTTTAGCAAACAAAGAGGAAATAAGATATTACAGAATCTGGAAGAGAAGGGAAGGCAGGGGAGCGTATTTAACAAGTTTCGTTTCTTTCAGACACTTAGCAGGCATCTCCTGGGCACACACAGTGAGTCAAGCCCTGCAGGTGCACAGATCAGGGAAACATGCTACTATTTTCTGAAAGGCTCGTAGTCCAGTGCAGTTTCTCAGCACTGGAAGCCAGGTTTGGGGATGGATGATTCTTTGCTGCCAGGCTGTCCTATGCATTATCAGATGTTTAGCAACAACCCTGGCCTCTACTCATTGGATGCCGGTAACAGCATCCATATAGTCACTACATAAAATGTCTCCAGGCATCGTCAAATTCTCTTGGGTCAAGGGAGTGGTGCAAAAGGCCCTTAGTTGAGAACTGCTGCTCTAGGGGAGCAAGAGGGACAGAGAGGAGATGATGCAGTGCCCAGTAGTGAGTGCATGATGGAGACACACAGAGAAGCCCCACCCCCGTCCGGCCTCCAGCAGCCCAAGGGACCAGAGATGGATGCCAGTCAGCAGGACAACAGGATCTGAGTCTTGACAAATAAATGGAGATTATGAAAATCAAATTTCAGGGAAGAATATTGTTTTTAGGGTAAGAGTGATCCAGTCCTATGGAGATGTCCAGTGAGCCCTTACCGTTGGGTTTGGTGTCCAAGGGAAAGGCAGGAGACCACAGATGAAAACCCGAGAGTCACACAAAGAGGAGGGGATGTCGAAGCCCTGGGTTTTAGTGAAATTAGGAGCGAACACCCAGGAGCAGGAGAAATGAGTACAGCAAGTAGCAAAATTGTGCCCAAAAGGACCCCTCAAGGGAAACGCCAAGGAAAAGAACAGTAAAAGCGGCTGGAAGTTTGGGGGTGGGGGACAGGGGGAAGCCTCTGGGTTTTGTCCAGAGGCCACCTGAGGACCTTCCGTGGAGCTTTCAGAAACCAGAGTGTAAAGGACACACGTGGGAGACGAGGCTAAGGCAGCTCCAGAGCTGGCATGGAAGGGGCGTGGGAGGGTGGTGGTAAAGGGTCGTCAGCGTTGAAAGAAAACGCAGATTTATTTAGATGAGCAAAGACAAAGCTGTCTCTAAGCCAAGGGAGCAGATCAGGGGCGAAGGGAGATGCCAGGGAAAGGGCGTCCGCTTCATGGTGCTGGGCTTCTGGGGACTCAGCAGCAAGACAACAAATGGGACGTTTCCTTTAAAAGGAAGAGGGTCTGCTTCTGCCTCGGGGTAGGGTGTAGCAGTCAGGCCAATGTTCCTGCTGTGACAACCACAGGAAGGTGGATAAATTACAGAATTACAATTTCAAGGCATCAGAGAACTGCAGAAGCAATAAGGCCTAGGCAAACTAAGATTCCAAACATGGGAAAGTCATTCTCAGATTAAATGATGGTGGCCAGCCATTTCTCCCCTTGGGGATGCTCTGTTCCTGGTGGGTGCTGAAGATCAGGACAAGCAGAAGGCTTCTGTTGAAACAAAGAGAAACAACAAAGTTTCTAACGGTAAACTAGGCTGCTGTGGCAGCGGGAAATGAGAGGGGCCTCGGGACAGTCTCTGGGTTCCGAGCCACTTGGGAGATGGGGGAGGCTGGCCAAGATCTCTAAACAACTAAGTGATTTTACCTACCTTCTCTTGGTGCTTAAAAGACAAGGGAGTCTGCCTTGAACACAAGACAGAGCTTCCCTGAAGACATTTGCCAGATTTTGAAAACTGTGTGTAAAGATGTGGTGAGTTAAAATGTGTTCACAAATGCTTTGACACTCTTCCTTTAATGGAACGAATCTCCCTCCCCTTGAGTGGGGGCTCTGCTCAGTGACACAATTCTAGGGAACAGAATGTGGCAGACATGATGGGGTGTGACTTTTAAGCTTAGGTCACAGAGACATTGTGACTTCCATCTTGCTCTCTCTTGAATCACTCCTTCTGGGGCAAACCACCTGCCATGTCACAAGGATGCCCAAGCGTCCTATAGAGAGGCTACACTGTGAAAAAGGGCCTCTGGCCAACAATCAGAGAGGAAAAAGAGGGCACAGGTCAACAGCCAAGTAACCAAGCTTGCCAGCAAACCGCCTGGCTCCAGTCCAGTCTTGATCTTGATGGCAACACCAGCCAACATCTTGACTGCAGCCTCAGGAGAGAACCTGAGCCAAATCACCCCACTGAGTGGCTCCTAAATACACGACCCACAGAAACTGAGGTAATAATGCTTGTCTTCTTAAGCTTCTAAGTTTGGGGTAATTAGTGATGCAGAAATAGGTAAAGTTAAAGAGCTAAATTGAAAAACCTCTGAAGGGCAGAACTGAACTTTCTGGTCTTTCAAGGATAACAGAAAGACTTATTAGGTTGTGGATCAAAAGCCCGAAATGTGGTGAGCCAGATGTAAGCTGAATCTTACTAAAATTGCAGCTCAGCCCCTAACTCAGCTCAATCTTGATTATACCAAAGTGATCAGCCTCTTATCTTCTCTGTTTAAAGAGGGGGAAAAAAAACAAGTCTTTTAGGTGGGAGATAACATCAGCTGGAGTGTCTACTGTTCTTTTATAAATCATATGAATTTTTAAATCAGATATGTAAAGAGAGAAGACCATATGACTAATAATCAGTAGAAAAAAAACATTCAATAGGAGTAGAAACACAGGTAAGCTAGATATTGGAGATAGCAATCAAGGATTTTAACCTGATTAATATGTTTCTTTAAATGAAGGGAAAGAATCATAATATAGACAAAAAGATAAAGATTTTTTTCCAAAGAACTTATGTTCATAAAAACTCAAACAGACATCCAAAACTTTTATAAGTATAATGTCTCAAGTTGAGATAATAGTGGATAGGCTAACAGCAGACTGGACATGCAGAACATAGTATTAGTAATTTGGAAGAAAAGCCAGTAGAAATTGTCCAAATTGCAGACAGAAAAAAATAGTGGGAAAAACAAGTAAGAGCATAAATGATGTATGGAATGCTCTCAGAAGGTCCAACATACATACATTTCGTGTCCCACAGAGGAGAAAATTGGGCAGAAGCAACAATTAATGGCTGAGAATTTTGCAGCAATGAGAAAAGGAAGAGAGATATTTTCTCTTCTGAAATATTAATTAGCAAAAGAGAAGATAGGATGAAGAGGAATTCTGAAACCGAGGTGTAAGAAGCTGTGTCTTCTCAGTGAACAGGGCACAGGTTCACCTTCAGAGTGAGGCAGTTTAAGAAAGTAAGTATGATGAAGAGAACAGAAAAGGGTAGATCATCCACTGTGGACAAATTCACTAGGGAATTAGCTAGAATAATTGATAAGAAATGTCAAGTAGCAAGGAGGCCTCAGTTGAGGTTATATAAAATAATTTTGTGATGAGAGTAATGAATGTTATTGAGTATCTTTTTCTAATAGTATCTAAAAGCTCACCATCGAGATTATAAAAACATTTGCATGTTCACGGGCACACACAAACACACACACACACACACACACACACAAGAATTTTATCAATGTTAGACAAAAGCAAAATGGGTGATGAAGAAATCAAGCAGATATTGAAACTAAGGACACTAGTAAGGGAACAGTTAAAATGGAAAATGGTTGATCATCTCAGCCAGACCAAGTGGGGAAACTGGTAAAAAATGATTGAAGGACTGGGAGAAACGGGGGGAGGTTGTAAGCTGCTGGTTTGATGGAGGAAAAAAGGACATTCAGAGTGAGACAGAGGAAGAGACCAACGGTTGCAGCCATGGTGAGGAATGTGCCTTCCTTGAAAATAGAGTAATTCTGCACGATTATAAGACCCAGAAAAAGGCCATGAACAAGTTTCTGAAATGAAATGCAAATGAAGAACACTGACGTCAAGACTGATGAAAAACTGAAGCCAACGGTCTCTTCATTTCCTTAGATCTGAGTTAAAAACCCAGCTCAGAGCCCTACAGTCTCCCCTATACTTTATCTTCTCCCACAGTTTTCTACCTTCTGCTAAAATGCAGTGTTTTCGCTGGTATTTTTCATTAAGTTCTAACTTTTAATAAAAGTTTCATGCTGCAAGTTTCCTTGCTGACATGAAGCCATCTTTCTAAATGTCTAGTCAAACTGTTAAATATAAAAATATAGACATAACATGCTTTGAAAAGTCACCCTTTATAAATGCCCACCTATTTGCTTTTCGAGCCCCAGCTAAAGGTAACATACAAACTTACAGAATTTGAACTTCCCCCAAGTCCACTGGCTCTTGAAATTCAAGGTGGAAAACATCAGGTCAGCGTTTTTCAAAAAGAGAAGCAAGTCAGAACGGCCAGCTCAGATCAACAGCTCAGCTGCTCCATAGAACATCAGCACTGATAGAAGCAGATTGTTGGGACAACTCAGAGGAAAGCTGACTTGGAAAATGCAACAAAGATGTCTGTGCCCTTGGCCCCACAGCCTCCTCTCTACCCTCGCTTAACAGTTAGTTAATGCAGCCTGCACCGTGGAAAACAATATGGAGTTTTCTCAAAAAACTAAAAATAGAACTACAATATGACCCAGCAATTCCACTCCTGAGTAGATATTTGAAAAAACCCAAAGCACTAATTTGAAAAGATACATACACCCCAATGTTAGTAGCAGCACTATTTATAATAGCCAAGATATGGAAGCAACTTAAGTGACCACCAACAGATAAATGGATAAAGAAGATGCAAGATATGTATATCTCATAATGTGTGCACACATGCACAGTGGAATACTATGCAGCCATAAAAAAGGAATGAAATTTTGCCATTTGTGGCAACATGGATGGACCAGGCAGGCATTTTGCTAAGTGAAATTAAGTTATACCAAGAAAGACAAATACTGTATGATATCACTTGTATGTGGAATCTAAAAAACACAACTAGTGAATATAGCAAAAAAGAAGCAGACTCAGATCTAGAGAAGAAACTAGTGGTTACTAGTGGGGAGAGGGAAAGAGGGAGGTAATACAGGGGTGGGGGATTAAGAGATACAAACTATTAGGTATAAAATAAGCTACACAGATAAACTGTTCAACACTGGGAATAGAGCCAATATTTTATAATGACTATTGATGGAGTATAACCTTTTAAAATTGTGAATCACTAAATTGTACACCTGTAACTTATATAATATTGTACAATAAATATAATTCATTTCTTAAAAAAAAGAAAGAAAAGAAGAATTAATGCTGCCTGTTTGCCTAATGGTGATCTATACCTTGTGGAGCTACAGGTGATAATTTGTGAGAAATTAGTGTTGATGTGTGCTGCAGGTATGTGGCTGTAAGGCACCTGAAGCATCAGTTAACTCTCCAAGGCTTGTTAGATGTCTCTTGAAATGGAGCTCCGTGATTTAATCATGCATCCATAGACATGACTTCAGCCTCAGATGAACTTAACTCTGAGACCCACAGAGGTGTTGCCTCTTTCCATGAAACTTAATTTCTCACCATGGTTTCTTTAAATTGAGGCTTATAGGCTAAATCCACCTTTAAAGCCAAGGACAAAGTTAGTGGACTCACATAATTTTTAAAAATACCATTTCCATTTTGTTTTATTCTACCATGTACCATAATTCCCCAATGTCAAAACTTATTTTTAAAATCTATTTTGCACTATTTATTGAGAGTGCTAAAACCAGAAAGAAACTGATTTTTCATAAGCTTAATTTCATTTCCATGACGCTGGCTCGCAATCCTAAGTTTTAAAGACATTAGTAAGCTTCCAGAAATAGTTCCTAGAACAATAGTCAAGAGAACATGGCCACTTTTTGTCAGCAGGAAGCCTGACTATCCTTGGATACACTTTTTTCTTTTTTTAGTAGAATAAATTCATTTTACAAAATTCACTTTGGATTTGGGACTTAGTAACAAAATGCTACAGCAACTCTAGTGGAAATTTATAAGAACCAACATAAAGGTTGTCCTAACTCTGCACCAAAGTGACTGATACAAGATTTTTAGTTTCTTAAGCCTGTTCTTCCCACTAATAGGAGATAATGTGTTCTGATCTCCCTTTAAGCTCTTCTTTTCCAATTTAGAGCCTTTGTGAGGCATAATTTCAACAGTATTCGAAAACTGTTGCTCTCTCTTCTGTACCTTGCAAAGGCTCAGTAAGATCAGTGAATAAATCCCCAAAGAAACCATCACCTAAATTATTGATCACTTTGCAAGCAAAGTATTTTTTATGTTGGCCTTCCCAAGTAAAAAGTTTCGGTGGTAAACCTGTGAATTAAAACCCCACAGCGTTATAGCTTTCTGACCATTCTGCTTTTTGGAGAAAAGGTTACAGAGCCTGTGACACTAGCCCGTTGCATCTCTCCAGATTGCTTCTACTTCTAGCAATAAGCACTTTAAATTTTCTCTGAGAGCATCCTTCATAGCTGCTCCAGAGGTAGCTGGGAGAACCAAGTATCTCTTACGTCTTCACATTTTATAAACTGTCACTTCCTCTTTAATGTCACTATTTTAACACAATTCCTTAGAGCTGTAGCCTGAACCAGCCGTATTTGAGGGCTATGCACGAGAACCCTGAACCCCAGGGTTCAGAAAGAAAGGGAAATAAAGTAACAAAACACAATGCGCATCTTCCCTGAAGACTGGCTTTCTTCCCTGGTGGTAATTTACAACGCAAACACTGGCGACTAGCACAGGCGTGCGTGCGTGTGAGTTTTGAGGCTAGAACACCAGCTTGCAAACCAATCTCGGGCCTTTGAGCCCGTCATGTCTTAGGCTGAACATGACATTAAATTTACCTTGGAGTTTTCTCCTCTACGGTCGCAGAAATGAAGTCCAAAAAGAACTTGCAGAACTTGAGTTTCAAAGCAGATTTTCTCTGCAATGCAGAAACACCCCGAGGTGTTCTCTTACGAGGTGTTGGACACGGCTAATTCCCTCAGGCAGCATTCATTCAGCAAAAATTCACTGAGTGTTTGCAAAGGCGCCAGATACTGAGCAGGGCCCGTGGCTCCCGCTCCTCTCCCGGGTTTGCTGTGTTGGTCCTCTGTCTTTGTATTCTAGAATATTCAGCCCCCTTCTGAGACCCATTCAGGGGGACCCCATTCAATTCACAGCTGAACCAGAAGGCTGTATTAATACGCAGATCCAAGAATGAAAACAACAACAACACTGTGGTGGGGAACTGTGAATATGTCTGTTCCAGATAAGATAAGACCCTACTTCGTGCTAGCGCCAGACGTGGGTGTCTTGCAAGTGAGAAAAGGCAGGGGGCCTGATCCTCCTCGTTACATAATTAGTAATCTCAACTTGCAGAAGAGGACACAGGAGACAACTGACAAACAACTTTACAAAAATAGACAAGGAGGGAGGGTCTAGCTCAGTGGTAGAGCGCGTGCTTAGCACGTGTGAAGTCCTGAGTGCAATCCCCAGTACCTCCATTCAAATTTTTTTTAATAAATAAAAATATTAAACCTAACTACCTCCCCCCGCAAAAAGTAAAAATAAAAAATTAACAGAAGAAAAAGTATGACGCATCACAGGACATGCTGGGCATACACTAAGTATGGGCAACCTGGACAAGGTAATTCACACAGTGGTACGTCCAGAGACCAGTCCAGATGTTGGCTGTCGGGAGAAAACCGTGACTGAGACGTCAGCAAGGACGGAGGGGCCGGAGTCTCCCTGAGGAGCAGCCAGCAGAAAACCCAGAAGAGATGGAGAAAATGGAGGATGCCAGGCAGGGGGTCCCAGGTAGAGCTACACCTGGTTTTCCAGAGCAGAACCAGCTCAGGGCACAGAGCTCAAAGACCATTGCAGGGCAAGCTGCTGTTTCTGGGATTTTCATGCGTACCTTAACCTCCCCCTTCCAAGCATTTTGGCCCAAGGAGTGACCGAGGGTTGACAGGGTGTGTCCTGACGGTGGCCCAGCCCTTTCACAAGAGCTCTGTCCCTCTGTGGCCCAATGATGTAAAGATACCAGAACCTTCTCAGAACACAGAAATCCCTTCAACACCTGACCCTACGGGCGGTCCGCTGGTCGGGAGTTCGAATATGCTGCGGATTCTCTACCTGGTCTGTTTCTCAGACCCAGAGCCCCGCTGCTCCAGAACACTCCTGACAGGACGCCCGCCACTGCTGGGCTGCGTGGCCTGCGTAACAAAGTGGCACATTTAGTATTAATAGACTTTCTGTTTCGTTCATTTGCTGCTTAATGACCTACTGGAGACAATCTTCAGAGCTTTTAATATGTCAGGTTAGCTGCGCTCCGTTGACTTCCAGCCCGCTCTTTCTGGGAAATACTTTCACAGATTCATTAGTCAATCATCCAGTCTCTGTGGAGGCAATATATTTTCCAGATATCTCATTTTTTTCATTTTTTACTTTTTTTATTGAAGTATAGTCAGTTTACAATATTATGTCAGTTTCTGTGTACAGCACGATGTTTCAGTCACACATACACACATAGATATTCCTTTTCAAACTCTTTCATTGTAGGTTAGTACAAGGTATTGAATATAGTTCCTTGTGCTATACAGTAGAAACTTGGTGTATATCTATTATTTATATAGTAATTAGTATCTGCAAATCTTGAACTCCCAGTTGAGACCTGGACATTGTCATTCTAAGTGAATGTCTCACTTTTGATAGGCACAAGAGACACGAAACACCCCCAAGAGAAGAGCAGTGATCGGGGCACCTGTACTAACTTCCTGTGGCTGCTGTAATAAATTATTCTCTCATAATTCTGGGGAAGTCCAAAATCAAGGTACGGACAGGGCCACACTCCCTCTGGGGGCTCCAGGGGAGAATCCAGTCCTTACTTCTTCCCGCTTCTGGAGCTCCTTGGCTTGTGACAGGATCACTCCACTCTCTGCCTCTGTGACCACGTGGCCGTCTCCTCTTCTGTCCGTATAATCTTCCTCTGCCTCATTTTCTTAAGGACACTTGTCATTGGCTTTGGGGCCACCCAGATAATCCACTGTGGTCATCTCATCTCAAGATCTTTAACTTATTCACATCGCAAAGGTCCTTTTTCATAATAAGACGATTTTCACAGGGTCCAGAGCTTAGGAAGTGTACGTACCATTTTGGTGACCGACTGTTTTCCAGCGCCTGCAGGGTTCCCCACAATGTGGGATGTTTGGCACCAACATTTGGACTAGCTGGTTACCTTGACTCTGAGAAGCAGACTTCAGAAGACCAACACTTTTAGGCAGGATTAGGCCTAACTAAGATGGAGTGGGTTCTCAAAGTGTGGTCCGCAGACCAGAGTGTCAGCATCACCTGGGAATTTGTTAGAAATGAAAATTCTTGGGCCCCACCCTAGACCGAGAGAATCAGAAACCCCAAGGGTGAGGCTCAGAAATCTGTCTTTATACGTGCTCGAGGTGATTTTGATATACGCACCGTTGGAGACTCACTAGAGTAAGATTTGAATCTTGGTCAAGAGAGAATACAAATTGGCAAAGGAAAAAAAAAAAAGTCTGGAACTGTGGCTCTCAGCTCTGGCAGCACATTTGAATCATATGAATAGTACCAATGTAAAAGCACTGATGTCCAGGCCCCATAATTGGTCTAGGGTGGAACCTGAACAGTGGTGTTTTTCAGAAGCTCTGTAGGTGATTTTAGTGTGAGCCAGAGCCAAGAACGCCAGCAACAAGACTTAATCCAGGGGCAGCATAACGAGTGCGTGAGAGAATGTGGGTGTTGGAAGAGGTCTGGCTAGCCCCTTTTGCTCCAAGCCACAGAATAAACAAAATTACACTTTCATTTTGAACTTAAAAAGAAAAAAGACCATATTTCTATGGTCTAGCTATAGCTGGACTACAAAATGTAATTTCAAAAAAAACTATAGTTACTGGGGAGGAAGTGGGGGGGAAGAATAGGAGTTTGGGATTAATAAATATACATCACTGTATACAAAACAGGTAAACAACAAAGACCCACTGTACAGCACAGGGAAGTATATTCAATTCCTTGTAATGAGCTGTAATGGAAAAGAATCTGAAAGTGTATTTATATGTGTATATGTGTGTAACTGAATCGGTTGTAAATCGACTACACCTCTATAAAAAATAATAATTAAAAAAATACCATAATGCACTTACTAAGTACTAAAAATAATCTACCAATTTAGAAAACAGAACATACAACGTAATTTCAGGGTAATTTGGGAACCAGAAGAATATGAACAGTTTAGGTATGAAACAGGCCCCAAATTGAGACAGAGTAAGGTATGGATTTCATGTGGAAGACGGGTAGGCACCCTGAGTCTTTAGTTGAGGTGGAAGGCTATGTTCTACGCTTGATGGCTTGCACTCACGAAGCAAGTACAGCAGGTTGATAGCATGCTCCCCTCTGCCATGTGTCTCCAGCCATCACAGCAGTATTTTGAATACCATCTTTGTCCCCCTACATAAAACCAAAGAGTTATTTCCTTCAGGTGTTCCTTATATGGAGCCTGAGCATTTAAAACCAGAAAGCTGGTGGTGAAGATTTGGGAGCCCATTGATGGAAGCTATGGGCATAAACAAGATTATCTTGGAGAGGAGAAGTGAATGCTGAGTGTAGAGCCTGAAGCACGATTCTTCCATTTGTGATGGTGGTGGAGGTGGGGATGATAGTGGTGGAGGTGGGGGTGATGGTGGTGGTATTGATGGTGGTGACGGTGGTGGTGATGATGGCAATGGTGGAGGTGATGATGAGAGTGGTGGTGGTGATGGTGATATTGATAATGATGATGGTGATGGAGATGGTGGTGATGTTGGTGGAGGTAGGGATGATAGTGGTGGAGGTGGTGCTGATGGTGATAGCAGTATTGATGGTGGTGGTGGTGATGATGGTAAAGGTGGTAGTGGTAGCAGTTGACATGGTAAGAATGCAGCTGTGCAGGGTCACCTTCCACCCATCCATGGTATTTGCTCCTCTTTTCTGGCAGATGGCTCCTGCCCATTTCATTGTTAGGGATTCAATCACCTGGTCACATCTAATTGTGAGGAAGGCTGAGAAGTGTAGACTGGCTGTGTTCCCAAAACAAGGAGAAGCTAGGCAGGTGAACTGCTAGCTATCTCTGCCACGGTGGCCATCTGGCATCTGGCCTGGCTTTAACCTGCCTCTTCAAGCATCAACTCCACCACACAACTCTAAGCTCCCTACACGTCTCCCAAATTGGAATAGCTGCTAGGATCCCCAGAAGTGCATCCTCGCCCCTGTGGCTGCCGCTCTTGGAATGTGCTTTCCCTATCTCCACACACTCAATTTCTGTGCTTCCTTTAAGACCTGTACTTCTCCATGCAAGACTCTCTGGGTTGAAATATATCTCATCCCCTTCCCATTCCCTGTCTCTCTGTCTGTCTGCCAAAGAACATGCCACTTTTACCTTACTGTGGGCATATCCATCACCACCATTAAAAATCAAGCTCCTTGCAGACAGACGGTCATGTCTTAACATTGTGCTTAATCAAAGCAGACCTGAAAGGACGGTGTGTACCTAATTACGCCATTCTCTCTGTGTCCCCGTAGAGTTGATGCAATGCCTCCTATAAGCAGATACAAAGTAAATTGGTGTCAACAGGTGCCCTCAGTTGTCCCTGCCCCCATCCATGGACTGACCACAGGACTCCAGCTCCAAGACGAAATCTTCTGCATCTGCAGAAACTGGGAGTGAATCTGCCAGACCTTTTAGCAGATGTATCCCCTAACTATGCACTTGCCAAGGGCATGGTGAGAAATGTTTTCCCTCACCTCAAAATCAAGCTAGAAGGAAATTATTTTCTTCCCTATTATTTCTTCTTTCCTTTTTTCTCTTCCCTTCCTGCCTCTCTTCCTTTTTCTTTCTTTCTTTCTTTTTTTTTTTAATTCTTTTCTTCCTTCTTCTTACCCTTCCTCCATCTTCACTCTTCTCCTGGACTTCAATTCTTTTAAAAAACATATCTTTGTCTCTCTATGTACAAGACAAATCTGGATCAATAATCATAATGAGGTACATTACACAGCGTGTTTGCCCCTCTTTGGACTTCTGCAAGCCAGGAGATAATTTTCCAGAATGGAAGGGGCAGCAGGGAGAGGGTAACTCTGCTCCTTTTCTCCCCGCTGGCCATGAATCCAAGGTGTTCTTGCTTACCAAGGTGCTGTGATGTTCCATTCAGACAAGGTAGTTTGGATCCACTTCAAACAAGCTGCCAGTTGATGTTTTGTAGCTTGATGTGGATTGTGCTAGCACCGCTGAAATGCAGTTCTCTGAGCAGCCAAGATAGAAATAAACCCTCTCACTCAAAAGGCAGTCACTGTGCTTGGGGCGTGCTCATCGGGCCCCCCTGGCCAGCTTCTGCTCTTGTCCACATGTCCACATGTCCACATGTACTTCAGTAAACTTGGGGAATCTGCACCATCATCCTTGTTGATTGGTGTCACCCAGTTACTGACGTAGATGGTGAGAACTTCAGCTGTCTCATCATGGTCCACTGAGGTGTCCTTGGACAAGTCATAGCCGGGAGAAGAAAGGTAAGACATTTTCCAGAGGGAAGGAAAGCGCATTACACCCCGTGAGCACTTCACTCCAGCCAGGTCAGTGCCCAGTGCTGAGCAAAGACAGGTCTGAGTCCAGACTTGGGGACGTGTGGGGAAGGGGAGCAATTGTGCCCCACAGAGACCAATAGCCTACAGTCAGTGCAGTATGAGACCAAGTCATACAGGAGCTAAACACAGGCCCTGGAAACAGAGGTCCCACCATTTACAAATGGCATGGCCAGTGCTTCGGAGGACTCTGTGCTTCTGTTTACTTAGCTGCAACTTGGATAACTAAGAGTATCTATCTCTCAAGTTTCTTGTGAGGACTAAAATGATTGAAATGAGATCGTCCTGGTGAAGTCGTTAGCAGGGCACCTGGCAAAGAGCAAGTGCTCCTTGAGTGTCAGCGGATGTTGGGGACTAGCCAGATGCCCACCGCCTCCATTTCCTGCCTCTGGGCAAGTGGGAAGCCCACGTTCCCCGGGCTCCCTGGCCACTAGGGTTGTGCTGTGTGAGTAGCTCTGAACAGTGGAATGTGGGTGGACTCGTGTGCCGCTTCTAGACTTGAAAATAAAACAAACGATGTGAGTCAAGTGGTGGCTTCCAAAAAGATATATCCAAGCCCTAACCCCCTAACCTGTGAAAGTGATCTTTTCTGGGCAAAGGGGTCTTTGCAGATGTAATTAAGTCAAAGATCTTGAGATGAGATAGTCTGAAGTTTAGGGCAGACCCTAAATCAAATGACAGGTATCATTATAAGAGGAGAGAGAGAGAGAAGCACACAGATACACAGAGAAGAGGTCCAGGTGAAGATGGAGGCAGAGACTGGAGTTACATATCTACAAGCCAAGGAAACTCAGGAATTGCCAGAAGCCAAAGACACTAGGAGAGTTCAGGTACGGAGTCTCCCCCAGTGTCTCCAGAAGAAACCAACACCATCAACACCTTGATCTTGGACTCTGGCCTCCAGAGCTGTGGGACCACAAGTTTCTGCTGTTTTAAGCCCCCAGTTTATATCCATTTGTTATGGAAGCCCCTGGAAAGTAACACACCAGGTAATCACTCCAGCTCTTTCTCCCAAAAGCAAATGACCCAAAGAGTGCAGAGTCACTGAAGAGATGGAGCCTGAATCCCCGAGTCACTGCCTGGATGGAGAGCTGCCTGGGAGAGCTGCCGGTGCTCATCAGACTGTAGAGAAGTGAGAAACACACATCTTGTGTATCCAGCCATTGAGATGTGGGGTTGTTTGTCACAGCAGCTAGCATTGATTTCTCTGAGTAATGGAACTATTATTATAAAGGGATGGAAAGTAGGAATCCAGGTGAGTCAGAACAGAAGAGCAACCTGAGAGCAGGGAAGGTGAGAAGAAGAGGAGGGAAGCAGTTCCGCTTCCTCGTCCTCAACGGGGCATCGAGTTCTGTGTCTTTCTCATCCAGACCATACACAAAACCCTGCTAGTCCCACCTTATCCCTAAAGCCTACCGGTGCTACTGCTGACTCAAGAGACGAAGTCAGCCCACTTATTACAGAACACAGCTGTCAAGTCCAACAGGATGTCCGAGGGAGACCTCATACGGAGAAGGAATGTGGTCTCAGGCCAGAGCAAACCAAACAGGCACACCCAGGACTGCTCCAGCCCAGTCAAGGCATCCAGGTTAAAGTAAGACAAAGATGATCTAATCTGTCTAGAAGATAATTTATCTTGTTCAATTGCCCATTAAGAAAACTGGGAAATCATAGCCAGGGAATTAGAAACTGTAGGAAAAGAGGAGGGACCACAGTGTAATCAGTCTCAACCCAAACAGAACTGGTTTTAACTGGAGAATCTTCTCATGGTCCTAGAACAGCAGAGGTATGGGGAGACAGCCACAGCCTCAGTCCCCTCTGTAGCCAGAACCGCCAGCAGCTTCTGTCCATCTGAGAAGTATTGTCACAAGGTGTCGAGGAAGTTACCCCTCAAGCAGAGAGTCCTGAGCTGACTAGACTGGACCAAGCACAAGGGAGCGAGGACCATTTTGAGAATTATCTGGAGGGTAAGGGGGCCGAGGGAGTCTCAACAGAGAGCAAGGAAGCAGACATCTGGAAGGAGCAGGGAGCTTGGGCGGCGGAGAGCATCACTGAGGGGAGGGAGGGGTGCACGTGTGCAGAGACCAGCACCCCGTTTAATCCCAGATGGCGCCAAGTCATAACAAATCATTAAAGAAGGCATTGCCCCTGAAACAACCTGAAATTCATGGTCTCTGACCTGAAAAAGCATAGGAACATCTGCATGCAATGCCCAAGGAGCAGAGGGAGGGGTCCGTGGCTGAAGTTCCGGCGGAGTGGATGAGGCTGCTCCGGAAACATGTGGTCTCGTTATGGGCATCCTCACTTAATTCGTGGATGTCCTTCCACCTCTTCCCCACTAAGTCTCCAGTTCTAGAAGCTTCCCACTTCCCAGCACGCCCACTGGGACCCCTCCAGTTCTCAAGGACACACTCGCTATCTCATAAGCAAGAGCTCCACTGAGACACAGCTTGCATTGCCGTGCCAGCGTCCTGCTCACCTTCTGACACTAAGAAAGTAAGCATGCCCTCAGTCTCCCGCTGGAGGAACCCTCCTGGGAGAAACAGAGGCCCGGGCTCTCTCATCTTGTATCCAAGACGCAGCCGGAGCCCCACACACGGCAGACTGGCTCCACCAGCTCACTCCACCAACCTCCATCCCGACAGGAAAGTGTTTCCTTCAAAGACAGGAAGAAAAAAAATACTCTTTATGGATAAAAACTAAGTCAGTTCTTCCCATTTTTAATCCTTATGAAGCTGATTTCTTAATAAAAGGAGGTTGTAAAAACTGTGATATAAACAAAACGCATCATCCATATGTCCAGAATTCTTGGAACCTGGAGTTTTGGTTAAAAATGCCCACACATCCCCCTTGCCATATGTCTTGGGTTGGATTACCCGAGAAGCCAACTTTGAGACAAGGATTTGAATGTGAGTGGTTTATCTGGGAGGCTCTCTGAGGGAGCCTGGGGAGGGCAGTGGGGGCAGGGGGCGGGAAAGGAGCAAAGCCAAGACAGGGCATGTGGTCCAGCAGGCGGCTCTGTGCTGTCTGGGGCTCACCCCACCACACGCTAGGATCTCTGGAAGGCAGGATGGAGCAACCTTGGAATGATCCCACCTGGGGAACAAGGGAGCCGGGATGGTTATCCTCCAGCCCCATCAGGCATTGGCCAGGAAACTGCCCTGGACAGCAGGGATGCCCCATCACCCCCAGGTCCTGCATGCAGGCTGGGAGATGCCCCTGAGGGTCACAGGTGCTTGTGGGAGGAGGCCATCGGCATTAACGGGAGTGCCCAGTGCTGGGGAGATATGAGCAGGTGTGTAAAGTGTCTGTCTCACCACATCAGCCACACCTCCCAGGCCACACGTGCCAAGAGAAGTCGGGAGAAGCCAACTGTCTGGGGAACTGGGGCCACATACACGCCCGTCTCCATAGGCCATGAAAGATGACCCATGTGGCAGAGGCTGCTTGACATCCCCCCTAGATTTCCATTCTCGTCTCCTCTTCCTGGAGCTGGACGGTGAATGCCATGGTGATCCATCCCAGACCAGATGGGAAAGGGCGGGGCCTAAAGGGGCAGAACAAGGAGATGGAAGGAATGTGTTTCTCTATCAGGAGCTGCCCTCCCTGCCCTGGGATGCTTCATCCAGTCACAGGTGCCACAAACCTCCTGTTGGAGCCACTTTGACTCGGGGTGTTGGTTAAAGCAGCTGAAATTAAATCCTGATGGCCACACCCCCGCCTCTCCGCTCTCCTGAGATTTGGACGCAAATCGTGGTGGAGTGGCCTGCTATTTATTTACTCCTGATCTTTCTTCCACTTCCATTCCCAGAGAATTTCAGCAAAAGGGTGTGCAACTCGGCCAGCAAGGGGCCTCTGCAGGCCAGGCTGGCCAAGAGCACAGCCTCGTGTCTCCAATGGCAGGTCAGGATGGTGGCATCAGCCCTGTTTGTGGATTAAACTCCATCAGAAGACACGCTGGCCCTGAAAGACTCTCGGCAGGGTCCCGGCCATGCGGCTGTGGACCAGCTCCTCCATTTCTCTGAGCCTTGCTTTATTAGTTTATGAAATGCAAGAGCGGATGAGACCCCTACGGCAGCTCGCAGCACTGAACGCTCTTTGATTTATAAACAGGAAGGCCCATAAGGGAGCTGTTGATGGGGGTGAGAGAGCCAAGTAAGGGGGTGCTGGACTGAGCACCGGGCAGTTCATTTAGACCCAGACAGTCACAAAAGCCCCTCCACGAACAGCTCCATGGAGCCCCGTCACCATCACACACCCACCCCGGAGGTTTTCAAGTTAACAAAGGACCCGATTCCTGCTTTACCACCCACATTCACCACCACCAGGAAGGGCAGCGGGAGGCTGCTGATGCTGGAGGAGCATTCCCACCTCCCGCCCTGCTCCCTCCTGCCCGCGGCTCCGCAGCAGCACAGCCACTCCCCGGCCTGCCGCTGTGTTCCTCTGCTTGGCTCTGGGCCCTGGTGCTGCAGAGGCTGCTGGCTGGCTGGGCTGCAGACAGATCGCACGCCAAAGAGCCTCAGTGACACCTGAGCCAGGAGAAGATGTGTGGTGACAGCGGGGCTGCCCCGGGCCAGCCTCTGCGCCCGGGCCCCTCTGCGGGAGGAGTTCCAGCTGCAGCTGCCCTGGCCCAACTCAGCGTCAGTGCCGCCCACCTGGGGAGCGTCTTCCCAGCGCTCCCATCCCAGAGGCCCCGCTGGTGGCACAGTGACCTGCCAGTCATCTCAGCAGCCTCACCACTGGCTCATGGTTTGGGACCTCAACAGACTTCTACTCGACCGTCTTATGGGTCTGCTCTGTCCTTACGGAGGGGGAAAAACTGTGGTCTCCGCACCCCCCGCCGAGGGCCTCCCCCTTAGCCAGGGCGATAGTAATCACCACATGCATAGCAGTTAAGTTACAAGACCACACACAGGGCTAAGACACAGAGACAGGACACAGAAAATACCTGTGTATGAGTCTCCTGTTGCTGCCGTAACAAATTGCCACAAACCTAGTACCTTCAAGCAACACAAATTTACTCTCACAGTTGTGGAGGCCAGGAGTCCACATGAATTTTATGGGTGGAAAATCGAGGACTGGGCAGGGCTGAGTTCCTTCTAGATGCTCTGGACGAGCTCTTTCCTTGCCTTCCCCAGCTTCCCGAGGCCACCTGCGCTCCTGGGCTCACTGCCGCTTCCTTTACCTTCAGAGGGCACCGCTCCAGCTTCTTACTCCCTCGTCATATCTTGCTCTGAGGGATCCTCCTGCCTCCCTCTGATAAGGACCCTGTGATGACACTGGGCCACCCGGGCAACCAGGATACTCTCCCCATCTCAAGATCCTTCATGTAAGCACGTCTGCAAAGTCCCTTTTGCCATATTTATATTTTCTGGGAATCTTTGAGGGGCATTGTTTTGTCTACCACCACTGTTGGAAATCAGAGGCAAAAGGATTTCCTAAGGTCTTGGATGGATGGAAAGCATCATGGGGGTCACAGAAGATTGTGGGCCCCTAAAGGCAGCCTATGCGAACAAGAAATTGGTTTTCAGTGCCGTGTACTGGGTGATACAGGTGTCAAAGACTGCAGACTCTCCAGTCAGAGCCAGGTGAGAAATCCCACTTCGCCCATCACTAACTGCATGACCCTAAGCGTTTCCTGATCCTCCCTGAGCCTTAGTTTTCTCATCTGTAAAATGGGGATAAAACACCTACTACATAAGATGATTAAGATTAAATGAGATCACACATATCAGGTGCCCAGTGGTCTGTTTTGGCCTGACACAGAAGGGACTCCGTTCCCTCCCTCCCACGCTGGCGGCTCTATTAGACCCACTTTTGAGATTGGGATTGAGGCCAGAAGAAGTTATGGTTCTTTCCTGGGACAACACTGGTGGTAGAGACTGAGTCAGGGCCAAAGCCTGGCTCTGCTGACCACAGGTGCAGGGCAGTCTGCTCCCCGGGAGGGTGGGTGGAGAGGAGGGGCTACATTCCACCTGGAAGGGATGACAAAAACATATGCTAAGCAGGATCCTGGACCGGCAGTGTTCAGACACCTGATGTCTTTGCAGCCACCACAGGCTTGGGGATCTGTTTGCTTTTTTTTTAGGAGGAAAGTAGCCTAGAATGTACATGTCTCGGTGCCCATCTGTCCTCCTGTCTTGATCCCATTTTATGTCTGTCTATCCATCGTAAGCTCAGATGACAAGAATATCCTCAACAGGGCTGCCTTTCTAAGACCCTCTTAAGAAAGTAGAGTGAAGAGTACAGGCTGACGTTGAACTCTTACCAAGCAGGGTCATTCTTGGCTGTTACTGAACGAAACATGGGTCTCCTCTATGTCTCTCACATATGGGTCTTCAGGCCCTCAAATACGATTCCTGCAGGCTGCTCGCAGCAAACGTGGGCACGGGTTTATTCACGCACTTTCTTGGCAAGTATTTACCGAGCAACTAACCTGCCGGCAAACGGACGTCCCTGACCTGGTGGAGCTGAGAGGAGGTGATGAGCACGGATCGAAGAATCACATAAATGCCTGTGAAACTGAAGATGGAGTAAGAGCCTTCAAGAACAGGCCCTCATGTGTGGGATGGGGTGCGAGGGGAGGGGCTGTGGCAGAAGTGCAGTGTCTTTCCTCTCCCCCCCGAACACACGGTTAGGCTGATTTCCTGCTGCACGTGGCCACGTGTCTGCGTACAGACCAGTGGAGCTGCTCTGCGTCACTTCTAAGCCTGGCTCACTGCAGACCTTTGATGCCATCTCCCACTTGGAGAATGGCCGCGACTCGGAAACCTGCATCAGGCTCTGCAGTGAGTGGGAAATAAGCTTCTATCGGGCGCAGCCTCCAGGAGTCGGGGGCTGATCCTTCCCAGCTGTACGTTTTATCTCAGCTGTTCCAGAAGGTCACACATCAGCTCAGTGCCGGTCCTCACAGGACACGTTGAGGTGATTGGCTTTATCCAAAGAGCTCAGTGAAGCTGGTGCAAGGTTTTAAGCGTGGGGGCAAGAAAGCAAGAAAAGGCGACATGATCAGATGCACAGTTTTAAAAGAATACCCTGGCTGCCACAGGGGAACATCCTGGAAAGAGGGCCGTGGGTGCAAAGTGGAGGAATCAAGGAATGACAAAGTGGTCCCAGTGTGGAGTGGCGTGTCTCTCTCCCAGTTATCCGCTTTCTCTAGCCCTTTGGACCAGTGGATAATTAGAGAGTGGGGCACAAGCTGGACATGCTCCATCTGTGGCTTCTGCACCACTGTGGATGGCTAGAGGACTGGGATGCGGGTGGCCATGTCTGCACCAGAGGGAAATGTGCAATCAGAGTGGTGTTTTCAGCATCAGGAAAGTTCACATGAGAACACGGCACGGAAGACTCCCCCAGTCTAAGTGAACACTGTGATTTTACCTGCGTCAACTTGTCTCTGTGCAGGAATCCATCTCACAAGTCAAAGACAGGGTTGGGAAAAGACAATTGTCTCACTGGAGCTTGACAGCTCATCTCACAGGTGGGGTAGGAAATGGTTCTTCAGTTGAGGGGCTGTAAGAAAACCCCCTATGAAGCACTTCTCCATCCACCCATCCTTTGCGAGTGGCCGTGGCTATTGTGATGGCATCTTTCTAAACTCTCAGGGACAGCGACCCCGCAGCACCAGCACACAGAAACAGCGAGACCAGCGGCACTGGGGCTGAAAATCTCCATATTCAGATCAGCCTTACAGGGCTAGAAGCAGAGACAGGACGCCTTCAGGGGTTGTACTTTTAACAATCCTCTGGTTGTTTTATCCATAGAGCCTGATGGGGTCCTGCCCAAATCCATCATTATCCCTGCCCTGCAGACCCCTGACTCCCAGGGAGGTCACATAAAGCACAGCAGTATTCATTCTTATTCAATTAAGTATCTGTTAGCAAGAGAAAAAACTGTTTCAAAAAGGGCAGCATGGCAGTGAACAGAGTCCACCGTCACAGCTGTAAGAAAAGCAGAGCCAACATCAAAGCAGCGACTCAGAGGAAACAGTGGCAGTGAAAACACATCAGCGCCGTGCATAAGTCAGCGGGGCTGTGGGTCAAGTCCAAGGGTTACTCAGTCCGAGCACATTACAGTGAATGTCATCCAGGAGAACGGGCGAGCCCTGCTCCCAAGAAGGTGGACGTAGTGGAGTGTTTGTGTCCTCCCCCCAGATTCATAGGGTTAAGCCCTAATTCCCAGCATGGTGGTGTTAGGAGATGGGTGCCTGTGGGAGGTAGCTGGGTTTACAGGAGGCCGTGCGAGTGGCCCCCATGATGAGATCAGTGGTCTTATAAGAAGAGACACCAAAGCTCTCTCCCTCTCTCACCGCCCTGTGAGGACACAGCGAGAAGGAGGCTGGCTGCAAACCAGGAGGAGAGCCCTGACTGCGGAATCAGATCTGCTGGCACCTGAGTCTCGGACTTCCAGCCTCGAAAACTATGAGAAACAAAAATCAATTGGGTAAGCCCCCCAGTTTTTGGCATTTTGTTAGAGCGGTGGAAGCTGAGAAACTGGACACTGCAGAATGACCAAGGAACCTCACCTTACTCATCCGTGATTTGAATTGGAATCAAGTGAAACCTCCTTAACATGCCATTAATGTGGATTCTCACCCTAAACACAAACCCTAAGTAAGCTCTAACCCAACCACTTTCTCCCTCTCCAATCTTCCCTACAATCATACTAGTTTATCAAGGTTAAATCTCAGGTTACATAAAATGTGTGCATTCAGAGGTACATAAAAGAGGCTTACCAGACTTGGGGAAAGATGACCCTATGAAGTTAAAACTAAGCTTAGAGGACCAATGAAAATGCCTGCCTCATGCATGAGATGGTCTCTCACTGTCACTTAAAATGGAAACAGTCCGAACATGTCCCTCCAAACACAAGGATGGAGTGGGAGGTAGACAAGACAAGAATAAGCAAGGAGCCAAAAACAGTAGAAAAGAAGAGACAAAATTACTACTTACAGGACTATCTACTTGGAAATCTTTCAAGAATCCACTGAAAAATGACCAGATGTTCCATAGTTCAGTAAGATGTATAGTTCTAGAGTTAAATATACAGAGATCAGTAGTATTCCTAGAAAACAGCAAAACCAGCCAGAGAATGCTCTGGGGAAAGATTCTATTTGGAAGGACAACAAAAACTCTGAAATACCTAGAAATAGAACTAAAAGAAATGTGCAAGATCTATATGAAGAAAACTACCAAACTTGACTGAAAAGATCATACATTGCTGTATAGACAATAAGATAAAGACATCAGTTCTTCTCCCCTCACTGTGCCCAGTTTAGTTATTAATTTAATGTAATTCTGCATTCCTGTGGCATTCTGTTTTTCTCTTGGATGTCTTGGATGTTCTGGTCTTGGATGACTTGAATAATTCTCTTTCATCAGGTCACGTGAGTGGGGTTTTGCTCATTGCAACCAAATGACTAACTCAACCGGGGCTGCTCTTCCACCTCTCGTGGGCCCATATATCTTGGGTTTGGCATCCTTTCATACATCTCCCTGCATCTCGCTCCAAATGAACTTTTGCATTTTCTTGCAAAAAAGTAAAGAAAAGTTTATTTTTTAAAGCATTTTCTGCAGCTTTGACCTGCCACAGCAATAGCTTTGGCCCCTGCTTGGCATCTCCTCCCATTAACTGCCTCAGTTCTAGTCACTTCGTTCTGACTCACAAGGAAAAGCTTCTGATTGGCAGAGCCCCATCCTGGGTTAGGCGCCCACCACTGGTCCAACTGGCTGTGACCAAGAGAAGCAGAGTCCCATGAACTGGATCAAGTTAGGAAAAAGGATATTGGTAGTGGAGCAATGGCTGACTCTTTACCTCGTGGGTCTACTATTAATGATCTTCCGTTTATCAGACACCCATTTGGGCCATTTTAAATTCCTAACATGTTCCATGCACCTTGCCAAGTAGATTTTATCACCACTTTGATGGTAAAGAAACCAGCTGCACAAGGTAGATAACTTCTCTGAGGTCACTTGGCTGACCCGTAGGTCAGAAATGAATCCAGTTTTGAATCCTGAGTGCTGGGGTCCTGTCTGCTGGCCACCCAAGTCTGAGTATGAGAGCCATGCCCCCAGGCTGGGGGCCCCATGGGAGGAGTAGCGAGTCGTGGCCTTGCCCACTGGTTGCTTCCACCCTCCGTGTTTTATACTATCACCCCCAGGCATACGTGTGTGAACACACACACACATACAGCACCTCCCTTTTCCATTACCTTCTGGTTAGTGAAAGGCTCTGCCTTGATCCTTGGTTAATTTCTGGCAAAGGAAAGAAAACGGCCACCCCACAGCGGTGCGCCGTGCTGTCCTAGAGCATCTCGGGGTGCAGCTTCCATGTCAGGCTCTCACGTGACAAAGCACAAACTCAAAGCCAGACTCGGGCACTGGGGGCTCCTGCCACCTGGGGCCCCAAAGCAGTCACGCACCCAGCCCCCTGGCTCCCGACTCGGTGCAGTGCCCGCCCCGTGTAGCAGGCCTCCCTCTCCTCGCTGCTTACCCTTTGGGGTGTGGGAAGCAGTTTACCTACAAGGTTTGCAGGGGACGAGATGGGGTGAGGGAGAACCCACAGCTTCTGCAAACTGCAGGTTGTGCTAAGTAATCCTAGCAGGTAGCAAATCACTACCTGAAGAGTGTAAGGAGCTCAGGGTGGGAGAGGGGGCGTTAGGGGACGACCAGAGAGCCACCTGGCCCGGGAGCCCCACAGGTGCGGAAAGCTGTAGGAACCTGCTGTGTGAACCTGGGTGACACCCTTCCAACAGACGCAGCTCCCTCCCACTTCTTATTCTCCTGATGAGTCACAATTCTCCAGGGAATCTTCTGAATCTTTGCTCTTCCCCGCAGGGTCCAAGACTCTATTTTCAACATGAGAAGAAAACGCATCTCCATTGCCAGTCAGCGGTTAGGACTCTCCAAATGGGGCAGGCAGGCTGAGAACAGGTCTCCCCTTCTCAGCAGGAGAGCTCCTCACAGAGGGCCCTGTTTCAGCTCTAACTCTTCTTAGAGGGAGAAGAAAACAGACACCTGGCCTGGAGTCCCTTCTAACAGTGGTAACTGCCCACGTTAATACAAGGGGAGAGATGGAGGCAGACACTGTAATCACACATCTTAACTCCATTTTATTATAACATCAAGGAAAATAATTAGTTGCAGGAGGAATGATACTGGAGATAAACAGAGCTTAAGCCACTCACAACGGCACTGTCTACACCTTCCTACGAGGGTATAAATATCGCGGGTCTCTACATGCATTGTGGGATGCTGGGTGCGCGGGTACCAGGTGCAGGTGCTTTCTCTCTAGGGGGTTGGTTCTTTTAATTTCTTGACAGATGATGGGTGAATTTGGTGTCTTCTGGCAGCCTAGGAAGGCGCTCTCCCCCTAGGACTGGGTGCCAGCCTTTTTCTTTTGAAATTTTCTGAACTGAGACTGAATGGCCACCGCCGCGCGTTCTGTCTCTGGCGCGTCCATGTCGATGTCGAATTCCTCCTGAACTTTCTTCTGCCCATCTGCAGCAAGAAAACACAAACAGACGGCAATCACCGAGCTGCATGCAGGAAGACAGACAGCAGCCCTGGAAATCAAAGCCGTGGGTGCACCACGGGGCTCACGCTCACCACCCCCAGCGCAAGACCTAGGTTGCAAAGCACAGTGGAGCGTGCCCTGAGCCTCATCAGAGCTCAGAAGCAGCCGGCTTGCGGCTGCCCGAACTCTACACCTGCCAGGGAGGGACAAAGAAACTCAAGGACACGGGCTCAACCTCTTAGATAACTTGTGTGTGTGATTGTCTGTTTCTCACCGCCACATTTTACATAGAGTGTTAAAAATGCCAGCTCTGCTGTTCCTTCCCCCTGGTTGCTCACGTAGAGGCAATGCAAACTGTGCTACAGACGTGGAGCCGATGGCTGGTGATGCTCACAACAGCTTGCGCTAACAAAGTCTCTGAGTTTCTGTGCACACATGCCTCTATGACCGATGAGATTTACTTAGTGAATCAGGGCTTGTGTTCCCATCATTGTCACAGGCAGATGACACCCTTCGACTTTCACAATTAGGCTGAACTCTCACAAGTCTTACACTTTGTACCAAATGACGTGGGCTTAGCAATTCGTCTGCTAAGGCAGAGGACTGAGATCACTCACAGTTATGATCACTGAAAATAAGATACAAACCAAAGCGAGGTGATAACATGTGCTAATTGCCCCCTGTGCTGTGTAGCTTTCCATCCAAATACTGAACACAGACAAATAAACAAAACCCTCTGGTCACAGAAGGGAAGAACCTTCAAAACTCCTTCAGTCCAGGGAAGGCTGATCATCAGAATCGTCAAAGGCGTTTTTTTTAAATACAGACACGAGGACCCACCCTAGACCCAGGGCTGCCCCTCTGTACGGCCACGGCGGGAAGAGCTCCTGAGAACAAGACCAAATTAGATAGACCAGCCTCCCCTGGGACAGGGCCAAACAGCCGTACCTTTTTTTTTTAATTGAAGTACAGTCCATTTACAATGTTGTGTTAATTTCTGGTGTACAGCATAGTGATTCAGTTATACATATATATTTCTTCTCATATTCTTTTTCATCATAGGACATTACAAGGCATTGAATAAAGTTCCCTGTGCTATACAGTAGGACTTTGTTGTTTGTCTATTTTATATATAGTAGTTAGTGTCTGCAAGTCCCAAACTCCCAATTTATCCCTCCCCTCCCCGCTCCTCCCCTCTGGTAACCATAAGTTTGATGTCTATGTCTGTGAGTCTGTTTCTGTTTTGTGAATAGATTCATTTGTGTCTTTTTTTTTCTTTAGATTTCACATATGAGTGACATCATGTGGTATTTTTCTTTCTCTTTCTGGCTTACTTCACTTAGTACGATGATCTTTAGGTCCATCCATGTTGCTGCAAATGGCATTATTTTAGTCTTCTTTATAGCTGAGTAGTATTCCATTGTATATATATATACTGCAACTTTATCCAGTCATCTGCCGAAGGTCACTTAGGCTGCTTCCGTATCTTGGCTGTTGTAAATAGTGCTGCTATGAACACTGGGCTGCATGTGTCTTTCCGGATTAGTTCCCTCTGGAAGGCTCTCACATGATTCCAGGATACAGTCAGAACGGAGATCCAGCTACTTGGCTTCAGATGAAGTAACAAACAAGGCCCTCAAGTTAATTCAAGGAAGAACTGGGGGCCAGAACCCACTGCTTGGTACCTGGGCTGAGAGCATCATAGACACCCTGGGCTTCCACAACTGGAGCAGAGGGGCCCCACAGCGTGAGGGCACATCCAGCTCGGGGATGGCAGAATCAGGGGCATTTGAGGCAGGAGAAGAAGCCCAGCCAGGGAGCAGGGACAGGGCTCTATTCCTGACTTTGTCACCAGACAGCCTGAGTTCATCACTGAACCTAAATGTGGTCCAATCCTTCACAGCCTGTCTCAGTGCCTCTGGAGGACAGTGCTCAGGCAGGACGCCCAGCACAGAGGGTCAGGACACTGGGATTATGTACAAGTGAGGCAGGTTCCTTCTCTCCTGCTAACTCTGTCCTATTCTCTCTCTATAGGTAGGTAGACAGGTAGATAGATAGATAGGCAGACAGACAGACAGATGACAGATAGATGCCTCTGGCTGCCTGATTTCCTCTGCAGACCCTTCAGCAGGCTGCTCTCAATTTTCCCAGAGACCAAGCAGGTTGCGCCCAAGCCTTCCAACCCCGCCTCCGTCTGGGAAGGGAGGCCTTTATAACCCTCGCAGGACCGATCAGTCCGTGACCTAAATCACCTAAATCAGTAGAACTGTTTTCCTCTGTCCTAGATTGACTGCTGAGGCTCACAAGCACAGAGATTTTGAGTGCGCTGATGTCTAGGGACTACTTGGGGTGATCTGTTTTAACCCATGAGATCCCAGGCGATACAGAGAATATGTGGGGTTGTCTCTCATGGCATCAGGTAGCTGTTCGCCTTTCAATCCACACCGCAGGGCGCTTTCCTCAGAGATTCTACTGAGGGGCAGGACCACTGGGAGGGACAAGTTTCCTAAGGCTCAAGTCCATCCTTTAAAAATATTTCCCTAATGTTATCCCATGAGCCTGGGACTGGAGCTCCAGTACCTGGCAAACCTGAAATGCAAATTACCCCAGCTCCCCTGCCCAGGGCAGGGAGGAAGGGCCGTAACTTCCGCACCAGGAATTGGCATAAGAGGGCTTGGAGTCCCAAGTCCTTTTCCTCCCAAAGGAATCCTTGCGTCTGTGGTCCCATGGCTGCAAAGGGGCAGAACGAGCTCTGATTCGAAAGGCAACGGGAGATTTCTCTTTCAGATTTAAAATGTGGCTGCAGCCTGAGGCTTGTTCATCTTTTCCCTTTTATGATAATGGAAGAAAACAGCCAATATTATTTTTTGACAAATGATGAATGAAGAGGCAGAAAATTATGTATATTTAAGGAATATATAATGAGACAGTAAGGATGGGTCATAAAAATGAATTTCACAATTATGTCTTAAACTAATATCTTCAGCCAAAAGTGATGCATCAACTGCTTCCTCATTTGAAAAATGTTCCAGGGTTTAAAACAGAAACCACTAATATTTCAGGAATCGTTACTTTCCCTTTACTTTGTAGAGTCAAGCATTTCTTGGGGGATGGTCTGCCATTGTTAGTCCTTCCTCTGAGCTGACCAGGGATGTGCAAAGCAGGAGGGGGACCCAATGGTGGTGGAGAAGGGACAACGAATTAGATTCAGTGTCACAGGGCTGAATGCAAACGATGTTAAGGCCGGAAGACGGCGCATGTGGTCCTGAGAGCTAGAAGAGCAGAGCTCTGAGCACCCCAGACTCAGCAGGAGCAAAGGGACGACGGAAGAGGTTGTCTGGAGGGAGACAGCCAGGGCCACGGAGCCCCAGGCCCTGCACAAATCCCAGGCATCAGGCTGCCTGCCGAGGCTCCCCTCCCATGACCTGGGGCGATGGTGGCAACAGAGGGGTGCAGGGTAGCCGTATGAGAGGTCCCTTCCCCATCCCTCCAGGGCAGAGCTGGGGTGCCCACCGGCAGCACCAGCTGAAGCCCAGAGGCAGGACCTCAGCCACGCCTGCTGGGGACAGAAAGGGTCCTGGGGGGTGTGGCCCCTGCAGGGCACACCCCATCCCCTCTCCCCACACTAGGGTTCCTCTCGGAGCAGTCACCATCCGATTTCACTTCTTGCTTCCCTCCCTGGTTTGTGGTCCATCACCCCACCACAGCATGAGCTCCATAAAGTCCCAGACTTTATCTGTCTGGTTCTAGCAGTTCGCACAGGACAGAGCAGATGTTCAATGGGTCACCAATAATGACAAGTGAGTCCATTCATTAAAAAGACAGTCAGCTGTCCAGTGCAGGCCTTCACCCGAAGGGCCACACCAGTGGCCCTTGGTGGTGACTGTTATATTTCCATGCGGCAGGCCTTGAAAGGAGGAGACTAAGAAGTTCCGTGGCCAGGACACAGGGAGCACCGCCCACAGGGGATGGGGACACAGGGAAGAAGCTGGGAGGCCTCTCTTCCGCCTGGGAGACACGGCCACGTGGAATGACATCAGGAGGTGCTGTCTAAAGGGCTGCAGGAAACGGTCAGGGCTCTGGCGGGGAGAAGGGGCACACAGCGGTGCAGAGGTGGACACCTTCCCCAGTGACGGTGGTTCCCAAGCCAGGGAGCTCTGGCCCTTGCAAGCCTAGGACAGCGCCTGCCCCCAGCGCCAGGGTGGGGATAAATGGAAGGCAGGCCTCACATCATGCAGACAGCACCCTCTGGCCTCCTGGGGGACGAGGCTGACTCCCCCACACCCTCAGACCCTCCCAACCCGGGTGAGGCAGCTGGCAGAATCAGGTGTGTGGGTTCAGGGTGGACTGGGGTGTCTCTGCCTGCTCTGTGACCTTGGGAAAGTTCCTAGCTTCTCTGGGTCTCAGTTTGCTCATCTCAAACATGGAGAAGTAAAGTTACTTTTTAAAAGCCTGCTCCCCCAGCCACCAGCGTCACATGCAGATCAAGGCCATGGTGTAAATTAAACACGGGCCCGGTGGTGTTGGGCAGGACTTGCCCTGCCAGAGAAGGATGTGGGCCATCACGTGGTCCTCTGGCCTGGCCGGAGCCCTGTGTCTGCTCAGCGGTGAGACTCCCGGAAGCTCAGGCCCCAGTGCGAAGGGGAAAGGAATGCTTTCCCGTTCTGGCCAGGCAACCATCAAACACAGCCAGGCAGGGGTGCGGCAGTTTCAGGCCCCGCCCAGTCTCTGGGGTGGCGGGTGGCGTTCGCTGGGCTTGTGTCGGGATGGTCACTGCTCAGTCGGGCAGGACACGGAGACTCCTACGCCCAAAGACCGGTGCAGCCCACGACTCCCGAGTCCTGTGGCTGGACACCCGGCGGGACCGGCGCATGAGAGGCTGAGGCTGGTCTCCGCGGCGGGGGCGCCCGGCTCAGCACAGCGGCCCCAGCAGAAGGCGCGGCGGATCAGCGCGAGCCGCGCCGGCGGCACAGCCGTCCTCGTGCCGGATCGCGCTGCCGCCCAGCCCCGCCCCCACCCTCTGCTGCCGCTTCACCGAGACGTCCGCCGGCTCGCGTGTGGCCGGGGTGGGCTGCACCTGACAGGGTCACTTAGCACTCCCCGCCTGGCGGGAAGACGCGCTGGCACTCAGCTCCTGACGGAGGTTTCCCGGCCCGAGCGGGCAGTGTTCCGCCGGCGGGCTTTGTAAGCTGCTCAGGACCGCGCACGGCCGCTGTCCTTCCTCGCTCTCCCGGGCTCTGGAAGTTTGTCATTTCTGTGTGTCTCCACCGTGAGGGGGCTCTGAAGCTGACCAGGAGAACGGCCGAGAGATTATGCATTCCCGTCGGCTGATTTAATACAGAGAGGGCTTGCTAACCGCCCTGGAGAATGGGAGGGAAAACAGCGCCCTGACTGTGTGGCTCAGGAGGTGTGAGAAGGACCCCCAAACGGCCATGTTCCGTGTGCCTGAGGGGCAGGGCCCCCGCGCGCCCTTCAGACTTCACCCAGACTGCCAGGTCTGTTACCTGGAGCACGGGGTCTCAAAGACACGAGGCCGGCTACGGATGTGAGGACCAGGATCTGTCGGGCAGGGCAGTGGACACGGTCCACACTGTCTGCCTCTCCTTTATCCATCTATGTCACCAACCGTCTTCTCTCGCAGAACAAAAGGCAAGCTGCAAAACAGCCCCAAGCCACCGGACCTTCCTCCCTTTGAAGGGCAGAAACTCCTTCAAACATCCAAAGCACAGAGCTCTGCCGACGACCAGAGCCCAGTGGAGAAACGGCGCCCCCTGGGGCTCGGGACGTCTGAGGATTCGGAAATGCCACAACCTCCCCACCAGGAAGCAACCCAGCCCTGTTCGGAGTTACACCCTGCCCGGCTCTAGGTATTTCTCATGCCACTTTCCTGAAACACTATTGCCTTTTCCTTGCAGAAGCCGAGACAGGAAATGGCCCTGCTGTTTGGCATTTTACGACATCGTAAGAGATGTTCAGGTAGCCCTTCTTAAAGAGGTCATTGTAATAAGAACCAGTCTTCACAGAGCATTAAAGAGCTCCTCCCTCACAGACGTAAGTGGATTTTCTTTTACGGACCATTTGACAGCAAATGAAAAATAGAGAATCGCAAATATTGGAGGAAGGAATTACTACGCGGTGAAGACAATCCCAAATGGATATTACGCGTCTCTGATGTGGTCATGAAAATCCATCGAACGGGAAAACGGTCTGATGCACTGAAGTCCCGTTGGCGTGACTTGATTCTGATAAACATACAGTCTAGCACTAGAGGAGAGGTCATCAGATCAGCCCTACAGCCCACCAGCCGGCTCTTCCTGGGCACCTTTAGGAATCCGCAGGGCTGCCATGACAAAATGCCACAGACTGGGTGCCCTAAACAACAGACACTTATTTTCCCCAAATCCTGGAGCCTGGAAGCCTGAGACCAAGGTTGCAGATGACGTGGTTCCTCCTGAGGCTCCCTTCCTTGGCTTCAGCAGCCGCTTTCTGGCCATGTTCTCACATGACCTGGTCTCTTCCTCTTCCTTAAGGACGCCAGTTAGATTGGATTAGAACCCACTCTAACGATCTCATTTTAACTGAATCATCTCTTTAAGGACCCTATATCCAAATACAGTCACATTCTGGGATCCTGGGGGTTAGGACTTCAGTGTATATATTTGGGAGGAGGCATAGCTCAGTTCATAATAGCCCCTAATCTAATTTCGGGGCTGTATAGGTTTTAAAGGAGCTTTGTATTCTGTGCCTCATCTGGCATCTGCAGGAAACATCCACTGTCCCCATTTTACAAAGGCGCAGAGACGGTAACGTGCCTTGCCAGAGAGCATCCGGTGAGTGGCGGCCAACGGCTGATTCAGAATTCCTGTCTTGCTCCAAATCTTGTTTTTCTTCCCTGGTCTGTCGTTACTTGCAGTTCCTTAGACATGGGCCAAGAGGACAGCCTTCTGTGTGGACCAGTTCACGTGGCTCAGGGGAGAAAAGAAATTTAAACAGTCCAAGTGGAAACACAGGGTATGGTCTACCAGTTTGGAAAATCTGCCCGTTTACCAGGCGATCCAGAAGAATTTACACCCAATTCCATCACTTAGCAAATGGCCTGTTGTCTTGACCATGACTTTCACTGTCTTAGGAGCTGGGAGAGAGCTGGGGACACACACAAGACCCTGCTCTCCTGGGAAAACAAAAAATAAGAAGGTAAATGCACGGATAAGTAACAGAATTTCTGAAATTCCACGAAGAAAGCAGGGTGCTAAGCGGGAGAGCGGGTGTGCATGCTTTAAGGTGGTCAGGTCCGGCGTCTGGGACAGAGGCGGGTGTGGGGCAGAGGCCTGTCCCCCAGGGGAGCCTAAGGCCCACCTGCCAGGGTGGGAGGGGCAGTAGGTGCCCTTCCCCCCCGAGAAACAACACTTTTTGCAAAATCATTCTTCACTTTTTGAAAAAACTATTTTTCACCCATGCATTTATAATCTAAGTGGCAGACTTCAACTCATTAGCATAAATTCTTCGGAAATTAACAGACATCCGGTCGTCCCGGGCATAGCAGCGCTATTCATGGACCTGCAACAACTCCGGATAGGATTTTAAAAGTTTGAAATCCAGCGTCGTTCTAAAATACATCATGTCGAGCCACACGCTTGATCACAGGAACTCAAATATATCAAATATATTTGTTTCTATGCTTAAAATGATGTAAAGTCATTGCCTAGACATACTGGCAGTACGTTGTGAACACAGGGGCGTGTGAGCACACACACACACACGCAGACACACACACACACACAGAGGTAATGGCTTTCGTTTACATACTTATAACCCTCCATATTTTAAGGCTTATTTTATAGACACAAATTACCTCCTAAGGCCTAATCCTGTAGATCAGAAATTCGCACATAAGCAGTAAATTGGGATATAATTGTGCTGAGTAGGAGTTCGCCTTGATTAGGAGGCAAAGCACAGAGCGTACTATAAAAGGACCTGAATTTTAGCACGCCATCAAGAAATAACAGTCATTTAACTTAAGTATGCCTTGCAAATAGGGTGTTTCCATGCCAAGTTTCGCAGAATGCCCTACCTTCTTTCAACGTGAAATGCTAACTTGCAAAGAGCACACGTCTTCCACATCTGCTGTCCTTGACACCTGAGGGCTTGGGCTCCCGGCCCCCGGGGCTGGCCGCCCGCCCCCTCCCGCACCAGGGCCAGTGCGGCTTCCTTTGCAAGGACCCACCCAGCCCTCCAGGCAGGGAAAGCAAAGGGACAAGTAAGACATCGGAATTTTTATCCCTTAAGCCTCAAGTGGGATCACAATCCACGCACAGAACAAGGCATCTAGTGTTAGGGAAAAGGTTCACTCCTGCAGAGGAAAAACAGTCATAAACTGGTGTATCTAGTTCCTAACGATGATGGCATGGAGCATCCATTTAAAGAAACGTCAAGAAAATCACGTTCTGGAAAAAGCTGGAAATGAACATGGAGAGGCCACAGCACTTTCAGACAGTCGTTTCCGAGTTAAAACAGTGGGCATTTTAACTCTGCTGGGCCGGAGTCAGGAATCCCAGCAGGCCGGCGCCCAGCTCCGCGCTCCGGGCGGTTTCTCGCTCCTGCCCGCTGGCTGGAGATTTATTGAGCAGAGGCTGCTGGTGCAGAGAATTGCAATTTTCCAGGTCTCTGCTAAGAGGCAGCGATTAATGAGCAGAGTCAGGCATTAGCCGGCAAGGGGGCTTTCTGCCTTCACCGTGTTCTCGCACCAAATGAAAACCCATTTGCCATCTCTCTCAGTTTCCCATTTCCCAAGTTAGCGCCTTTTCGGTCCTCACAGTTTTTACCGAGAAAGAGAAATTCTCTTTCGTCCTAAAAGTGAGGCCATGTTCTCCACGGTTCACGTAGGGCTGTGTGGCTGCAAAGCCTCACTGCATCAGCTGAGAGCGACAGCTTCCTGCCAACCCTCCAGGGCCCCTGACTCCCATTATCTTGTTTCCCCCGCCCCTCTGTGGATGCCCCTTGTTCAGAAAAGATGCCCACCCCCCTGCGGCATGCAGGTAATCAGATGAGTGCACATCTTGGGGGATCGATGAAAAAGAATAAACACTGATGGATCAAAACTTCCCCCAAACTCACTAAGTCCAGGAAGAGGACAAAAAAAGGTACAATGTATGACTGGGACATTGTGCTGCAAACCAGGGACTGACACATTGCAACTGACTGTACTTATATTGAAAAATAAATTAGTTTAAAAGATTTTTAAAGATACAAATATCATCAAAAAAAGTAGTTTTCCTATTGGAAAGGCAAAGCTGGCTCCTAGTTGTGTCAGTCCGCTGGGGCTGCCTTAACAAACACCACAGGCTGCTGGTCGTCCTAAACAACAGGAATTTATCTTCACACAGTCCCGGAAGCCGGAAGTCCAAGGTTACGGTGCTGAGAGCCAGGCTCCTCTGAGGCCTCCCTCCTTGGAAAGTGGGCGGCTGTCTTCTCCTTGTGCCTTCCCTCTGTGGGTGTCTGTGCCCCAATTTCTTCTTATAAGGACACCAGGCACCTTGGATTAAAGCCCACCCTAATGACCTCATTTTACCTTAATTGCCTCTTTAAAGACGGTATTTCTATATCCAGTCACATTCTGAAGCAATAGGTGTTAGGGCTTCAACATATGAATTTTAGGAGGGGACACAACGCAGCTCATAACAGTAGCCAAAATGCCTGTACCTTCTAGGGGAGAAAAAGAGACAAGCAGGTGAGGTATGATGTGAAACAGCTTCACTAGACAAGGCTCAAATTCAAGTTCCAACTGACTGAGCGAGGTCAGATTTGCCTTTCTGAGGTTCGCATTCCTCCCTTGGGTTTGAAATAGGGGAGAGAATGAGTCGAGGCTTGTTTCTCTCTCAAGACGTTTAGAGGCGCAAGAAGAGCATGCACTGGCTGTGTGCATCGTGTGAAGGACAATGAGCGATGCGGGGCTATCACCCGAGACGGGGACCTGCCAACGGGCTCGCCCAGTTCCCTCTCCTTCCATCTTTTCCCTCCACCACAGGTGTCCTGGGAGTAGAACTTTGCTGCCCAGGTGTAGGGCCAGCCAAACAGGTGCCCTGGGGCAGGATCTGAGAGGGCAGAAGTGAGCTCCCAGGCGAGGCAACCAGACACAGGAAGCTCCCACCTCTGGCAAGCACAGAGGCAGAGGCACCAACTGGGTCTCTCTGGGGCAGCAGGCGGACATCCATTGTCCTGGGCCCAGTGTCATGGGCCAGGCAGCAGTGACAGTAGCGGGGCTTCTGCTAGAACAACTTGCTGTGTGGTCGAGTGTTTCTGAATACATTGGTCCTGGCCATGCAGAAATTCTGTAAGGCACGGATTCCCTGTAGTAACCCCTTTCCACTGAATCTAGCAAGAGTGGCTTCTGTTTTCCGAGCCACCATCTCCCACAGGCACAGCGAGCTTACACGGGGCTGTGGAGGAGAGGGATGCTATGGAAGGTAAAGAACGACCCCATGTGTTTTGAGATCAGATGGGGGCTTTCATTTTACCTGCACAGAAAATTCTTTAGTACATACTGGAGAATAACTTGAAGAAAAGGAGGTAAATAAGAACCCTTTTGGAGGTGAGGATAACTCGTCAAATGTTTCTTTCCTCTTCTGAGCACATGGAAAGAATGAAAATTCCTTCCCAGGGATCAGCAGCTAACTTCCTTAACAGTAAACCACTCAAAAAAGCCACAGTTGTCCCCCTTCCCAGTGTGAAGACTTGAAGCTGACCAGGGGATAAGGGGAAGATGGAGAACAAATCAGTCACCTAACACCTTAGACCTGCACTCCACACAAGCCAGCAAGGTATGTAAGTGCTCAGGAAACTCCACTAGCTGAAATGTGTTGTGGCCAAGACTATTCCTTGCCTCTACTTACCCCCTTTTTCTTATAAAAACCTCTGATTTGGGACTGAGGACACAGTTACCCAGAATGAAGTTTCCATCCTTCTTGCTATTTGGTGACCTAGGTTCTAGTCAATATGATGTGGGTTAAAAAGAAAGAAATCTCATTAAAAGAAAGCTGACAGACACCCTTAGCCCTTTTTACTTATTCCTAACTGTTTCGCACTAATTGGAATGCAGATGCAATGGCTGGTGCTCAGGCAGCCATTTTGGATCATAGGTTGAAAGTCTTATGCTGAGGATGGCAAAACAGTAATACTTGAAATGCTCCTTGAAATTATTCTGACTGCCTTTAACCACCTACCTCTGGACTCCTTTTATATGAGAGTTGGATAAGTTTTATTGTTTTAAGCAATTGTTATTTCAGAGTTTCAGTTTCTTATAGATGAACCTCATCTACTGACATATATGTTATAATAAATGTAATTCATTTGAGAACATTTCATTTTAGGCTGATAACAGAAATTCAAATATGCATCCCTGTGCACAGTATGGCTTCATTTTCTTCCCTTAACTATATGCTTGTTCTTCTGATATACACAGTTGCCCAATTTCTGACACGGATGGCCATTTCTTTATAGCACTTAATACTTTTAAAAAATCTTAGGTTTTTTTCCTACAGAAATATTGCTTGTATATCCTGTAACCTTTGCCAACCATCGCTTGCAGCCTTCCCTGCTTCATTTATTCTTTTTCTCCTCCTGGGGCATCAGTTTTTCCTCCACACCCATCCCCTTCCAGATTTGGAAAGTGTATAGCTTTTCATGTGTTTGAAAATCTAGGAAATAAATGTGAGCTAGGTGCAGCTCCTAGGAAGGCATTTTTTCCAACCAGGTTTTAGTCCATTCCCTTCATTCTGCTCCAAGTCCATCTTTTTTCTTCCTTTCAGAGTGTTGGAATAATTTGAGTGTTTTCCTGTCTTTTCGGAAGGGCAAAACCTTCTCAGACTCATGTTGGCCCCAGCTTCTAAACTCCAAAGTCCCAGTTTTAAAGGATTAAACTCTGCAAATTTCACCACCATAGAGGATTTTCTAAAGTTCCCCAGTTTGAAATAGAAAGAAAAGTCAAATGCAATCATAATCCCAGGACATGTTCAGGTAGCCTTGAAGGAGAATTAGTTCACCTAATTAATATAAAAAACTTGACCTGAGAACATTGAGTGCCCACCTCCCCTCACCCCATCATTCTAGAGAGTTTGACTTTAAAGCGGAAACGTAGGAGCTCAGGCAGATGCACTGCATTCCGGGGACTCAGTGCAGGAGGAAAAAGGCTGATAAGAAGAAAGGCCAGAAAGCCTTAGGACTCTGTGAATGCAGCGGAAAGCAAACAGCAGCGTGGGTTGAAAAATCATCACAAGGATGCCAGAAAGGGACCAAAGCTGTTTTCAGACTCTTCTCCTTCCCTGCGCTCTCTGCAGCACTGCCTGATTAGAGGTGCTTTCTCCAGCAGTGCACCAGCATCGAGCATCAGCCCCGATCAGCTCTTCTGCATCCTTCCTGGACCCCTGCCAGCAGCTGAGCCGAGGGGCTGTGCTATCTTGCCGGACACATTCTCTCTCTGGCTCTTCAGCTCTGTGCCTCTAATCCAGGCAGACAGGTGTTTCCCTTTGTGGATTTTCAGGGATTACAAGCTTTCTTAGACGCACAAGGCTATCGGGCAGATGCGCCCGTTGTGTATACTGAATTTGACTTTGGGTGCAAAGCTCTGATGCTTTGAAAGGGGGTCTGTGAAGCAAAGCTAGAGGCAGGTCCCTGCTGGGTCCGGCTGCAGCCGGGCTGATTAATGCTCGCTACTGCTCAACATTTCAAACCCAGGACTGCTGTCAGCCTTGACTACCCACCCCCTATCCGTCATGCATCACCTCATTCCTTACCCTTTTCCTTTGCAACAACAACAACAAAAAAAAGAGGAGCAGAAACAGGTGAGACTACGTCCATCTCCGACTTACCATATTTTAAAATGCCCTCCAAATGTTCTGACCATGACCAGGCGGCCCACGTTGAAATATCCGAAGGACGAGAGTGGGCTCTTCACAGAGGCGTGCGCCTCTGTTCATAAATGTGTATTTCCGTGTAAACAGAGACCTGCATTCAGTTCCAGAAACTGCTGTTTGTGGGTTTAAACTGCATGCACAGCCCCCTGGCCCCACAGCCTCAGTCTCCCTTCCATGTTCCCTTTTGCAGATTTCAGGCAAAAACATTGCTTCTATTTGCTTTTTTCTAAAGTGATACTTTCTTAAGGGCTCACAGCCAGACCCATGCTGATTTGCTGGAAAGCGCTTTTTGGAGGCGAGTCCTTTTAAGGTTCGGGCTTTGTTATCGTACTTACCAGGAAGACAGGCTCATATATTTGTAAAAAGAGAATCAAATCAAACACCCAAGAAAAAATAAAGTTATATGGTTTCTGGGCTAGGGAGCCGAACCACAAACAGCACCTTGGTGTCAGAAAGATGAGCTCACAGTGGAGTTTGGGTTTTAGTTTTAAGCATTATTTGATAATAATGTGCTGACAACGAATCCCAAGGAGACATGGAAGAACGTTTTTCCAGCAAGTGGACAACTGCTGAAGTCCAGACTCCTACAGGTTCAGGTGAAGAATTCAGATGTGGGCTGTGCCTGGTCGGACAGCCACCACCACTGCTTAGCCAAGACCTTTCGTGTGACAGTGTGACAGGGGGCCACCAAGCCCCCCATCCAGAAGCTCTTATAAACCAAAACTCAAGCAGAATATTTTCATTTCAAGAACTCCAACCCCCGCCCCCGCCTCAAATTCCAGTGTCAGGCAACAGGATGAATGATGATTCAACTCTGAAATAATTTTTTTAATAAAACATAGTTTTTCAAAGGACCAGCCTTGAAAGATCATCCTTTGAAGCATTCTAATTATTCACAGAGGTAGTGGAAGCATTTCTGTCTAGATCAAAAATGGAAGCAGTGAGAAAATGCCCTTTTTGGTTGCAGCAGCTCAAGGGAGCATTAAATAGAGGCTGATGACAAGAAACGGATGAGAGAAACCAATTTAGGTAGAACGTTAGAGGGAAAGTGTCTAACATCAGTCTGTTAGAGAATAGAAGGGTTCCCCGGAGCGATGGCATCTGACCTTTCGCAAAAGTCATTTTAAGCTGTGCTGAGGCACGACATGGCAGGGAGCGCTCCTCCGCCCGCTGTGAATGGCCAGGGCGGCTTAACAGGCTGCTTCCGCCCAGGTATGAAATTGGCAAGATGTTTTTGTTTTGTTTTGTTTTGTTCAAATCTAAGGTGTGTGAACAGACAAAGACAACATCTTTTTTGCACGAGTCTCAGTACGTGTATGGGAGGCTTGAATGGGGTCTTAGAAGACCCCATCAAGCCTCCCATACACAGATCTGGCTTATAACTTCAAAATTATAGTGCAACTCCTACACACCCTGCTGTCATTTAAGATGTCACTGGGCTGCGGGGAGAGGGCATAGCTCACGTGGTAGAGTGCATGCTTAGCATGCACAAAATCCTGGGTTCAATCCCCAGTACCTCCACTGAAAAACCAAATAAAGTTAATTACCTCCCCACTGCAAAAAAAAAAAAAAAAAGAAGATGTCACCGGGCTGGATTTATGGACAATGCCAGTGAGACATTTTCAAGAAGTAGCAGCAACTCAACATTCGATTGCCGCAGGGCTGGAGAGGGTACATGCCGGCAACTTCACACACGATTCCAAAGAGGCAGGGAACCCGGTGACAGCTCCCAGACCCACAAGGAAAATGGTTATCAAGTTTCAAAAGAAAATTGAATACTTTCTGGCTGCAAAACCACAGTAACAATTTAATTTTAGGGGTGAAGGGAGAGCTGACAGCAGCCCCTTCATGTGCACAGGTGTGCCCATTTCAGCCCTAGGAGGCCACCCACTGCTTTGTGTTCCCATCATGCACGGGCCACTGTTGTCTACACCTGCCCTCGCCTGGAGGCCAGTCACCAGCAGGGCAGCCTTGTTGCAAACCCGAATGCACAGTAGCGAAACATCCAGAGAAATAAGCTCTCTTTCCATGTTCGGCCATCAGCTGGTTAGAAATACAGTTTGTCCCTGTAAAAGGCCGTATTTTTCATTTTCACCCATTTTGTTGAAATAGTTCCATTATTTGTTAGCACATGTTCCCGGCTAGTAACAACCCCGTTCAGATTCTGGACATTGTACCTTCTTTCCCTTCCACGGCCTCCACCAAGAAATAGCATGTGATTTCCCCTCTGGACTCCCAGGCAACAAGCCCCTGATGTGTGCAGAAAGATCAAAAGAAGTCAGACCTGCTATAGTGTCCCGGGAAAAAGACAGAATCAGAAAGTATCAAAATTAGACAAGAGTCTAAAGACAACATCGTCCCACAAAGAGGACCTTGGGACCCAAAGAGATGAATCAGTTCACCACGAGTGAACCCCCACTAGCAAATGGCCAAACCACAGAATGACTGGGACCAGAAGTCTTGGGGATTCCCTCTTCCCCCACACCTTTACGAGGAAATGAAGAATCAGAAAAGGTTTTCTCGCCAGACCCTGCAGCCGTGCCGGCTAAGAGATGCAGCAATCAGGAAATGGCTAAAAAGTAGAGTCTTAAAAGCAATTGACTAAAACAGAAAAAGCACTGCCAAGGAGGCAGCCTGGTGTCAGCTCTTCCATGAGTAGATCCAGTGAAAATTTCATGCTAAACGTTTCTCTACTTCTTTGTGAAACAGGGAACAATTATTGAGTACAACTGCCTGAGAGGAGCATTTAGAGCACTCTTCACGGCCAGAAAGTGCATTATAATAACAAGCAAGCATCTTCAGGGGCTGTTTCTGATGACCCTGCCCGTTTTTAAAGCACACTGTAAAAACACAGTCTTTAGAGACTGGTGGGAAATTGGATTTTGGTGAGTACACATGGACTCCAACTGCCAGAAGATTAATGTTTGCACTGAAGCTCTGCAACCCTGAAGTTTCAGAAAGCTCGGAGGCAGGCAGACTGGGCGTCTCACTGTGGCTGGCACGCTGAGTGCCCGCTGCGCGCAGGGAAACGGGCTCCGCCGGAAGGGCACGCGGCCCCACGGCGCTTGGGTCCGTGAGCGGAGTGTGACGGACGAGCCTGAAGCGGGAGTGGCTTCACTCGCACCAGCACCGAGCATCTCCCTGACATCCGAGGAGACTTCGCTTCCTAAATGAGTGCCAGAGCACGGTTCGATTTTCAATTATCCCCAGGGTCTGGGATGGTGGAATGGTAGAGAGAGAAGAATATGCCTTGGAAATACTGAAGGAGCCACTTGCCAAGCACAGAAATAGCAGCAAGCTCCCACCGCACGTAATCGTCAGTGACGGTAAGGAGCGTTCTCGGAAGCACGCGCAGAGGCCACGTCGCCGTCGGCCCGGGTTCCACCCTTCCTCTGGCCCCGCATCGGGGGCTATGGAATCGGTACATAGTTCAGCTGATCGCTGGTCTCCTGGATTCCAGGTCCCAACAGGAAGAAGGAAGGTGGCAGCTGCAACAGGACGACAGTGGCAAGAACCCAAAGGAGTCCCAGAGGGTTGAGAAGAAGCATCTTCAGTTAGCTTTTAGAGAAAGAGGGTAATCTTCAAGAGAAATACAATTTCAATGTCTTATTGAATTAAATCTAGTAATGTGCAAATAATTGCCCTCACTCTTGACAAGCGGCAACTTTGTAAACAGCAACAACAGCAACAACAATAGTAAATACTCCAAATTAATGCTGGAAAAAGCAAAGTCTATAAATAATCACCTCTTATATTCAGTGACCCCACAACACTGGTTATCCTTCATCCCTCTCGAACTTTCGAAGTATGACTTATACTCAAGGGGCTCCAATCCTCGTTTCTTTGGGAAATATTGTCACCATGGTGCCCAAAAGAACAATCCCCCTGGTTGTGCGGGGAAGAAGAGGAATGCGGGCTTGGGCTCTGCTTCGTACTGAATTAAAAGAAAGGGATGGTCATGCCTTGTATTTTGTTAAGCAGCTGGGCTCGCAGTCACAAGCTGGAAGTTTAACTCAAAGTTCTGAAACTCAGGAGTCCAAGAGGGACTTAAAAAAAAGCAAATCTTCTCCCTGATGCCTCCCCAGGACAGTGGAGGCAAATTTTAGCGTCTCTTTTCTGAAACGCTGGCTGGGAGAGCACAGGGCCGTCCACCGCAGATCAACACTTCAGCCCCAGGCCACGTGGCAGCCGGTCCAAGCCTCCCCCGGGGCCACCTGGAGTCCTGGCGGTCCCGCTCCTCCCCACCTTCCTGGTGGCCAGAGCAGCTGGATGAGTCTCCCCAGACACAGTGCCCTCCCTTCCTGAAGGCAGCTTTTCTGGAAGCCCACAACGGGTAGTGTCTGGCTTCCAGCCCCAGCTCATTGGAGGAAGTCTGACCATGCCGCCCACCCCTGTTCGGGCCCTGGTGGCCTCAAATTCCAGGAGGCTGGAGGCTTCTGTCCTCTCCCTCCTGCTCTGACAAACTTGAATTCAGGGGGAACCTGACCTGCTCTGCCTCACACCCCCGTTCCCAGCGGGCCGGTCTCCAGCAGGGTTTCTCTTCAGACCAGACTGAGATGCTCACACCTCTGCATCCGCCCCCTCCATCTCTGGCCACCTCCCTTGGCTCCGAATGACACCTGAGTGGGGCCAGGGGGTGGCTCAAACTGACAGCGTGAACACACATTGATCTTTACAGAGGCAGCCTAATTGCTCTGAGAGTGTCGACTACGTCCTCTTTCCCTCAAATATCTGACAGTTTTCCTTCTTTTAAAAATATTAAGCCAACCAAGGACACTCTAGTTAAAATAAAAAGATGATATTGATGGCCTGATTTTTTTCTTTTTTTCCTGAAACTAGTCTAGACTTTGTGTACAAAAATCACGCCTGCTCTGTCTTTGTAAAGCTGCAGTCGCACAGTATAGCAGGCTACGTCTGTAATTAGGGCAGCCTGAGGGGGGCTTTCCGGCGACCTGGCCCAGAGCCCAGCGAGAGAAGGGCAGGCACGGGTAAGAGGCACTGCAATTTGTCACCTCCTGCCCCCACCATCCACTCTCCACCCTTCCCCACTCCTCCTAAGCCTTGTGCTGTGGCTTTGGTTGGATTCCTCCAGCGGGTGATACTAGAAGTAATCAGAAAACTGAAAAAGAGAGCTCTGGGTGGTTTACTTCATTGCCTCCTTCTCTTCTAGGGTTGCCAGACAAAATGCAGACTATTCAGTTAAACTTGAATTGCAGGTAAATGACAAAAAATAACAATAAAAAATGTTTAGTATAAGTATACCCCCAAGTATTCCATGGGATATACTTATGCTATTTTGTTTCTTGCTTACCGGACATTGAACTTCAATGAGGCACCCTGTATTTTTATTGGCTAAATCTGGCAACCCTAAGAGTCTGCAAAATTGCCTGAAGATCAGCTCTGTCCTTCAACAAAAGACCACGGCCCCTGTGGGTTACCCGTCCGCACAGCACCCTTTCTGGATTCCGGGCCTCCCTGCAGGCCCTGCCACTGCCAGTCTGTGTGAGTTTCCCTAAACCCTGCCAACACCTTTGCAAATGGTCCCTTTGTAGTCAACGCTCCTCAAATTACTCGTGGAGGAGCTCCTCCCCAGACCACGCCTGACACGCCCGTCACTAAGGATGCCCCGCTTCACTCTCCCGGTGTTGCTCTTCCAAGTTACGCCATCCTCAGCTCTGAGTGCCCTCTCCAGCACATGCCAGGTGCCTAGCAAGTACTTCCTGAATGAATGAATGAATTAATGAATGCACAACGCCAAGCTGGAGTCCAGAGTACTTTATGGCCTCCCTTGTCTGGTTACTAAGGACCTAAAGGTCTGTATCCAGGAGGGACTCTATTCCAACCAGCAAAGAGTAGAGCTCGGTCTGGGATGTACACGAAGGAGGGCAGAGCGAGAGAAGGGGAAGGAACCCACGGGTTAGCAAAGAAGTGGTTTACGTGCATCCCAGTTGACTATCCCTATAGCATGAATCACTTCAGATTAGCAGCTTAAACACAGAACTGAGTATTCTCTCCCCCAGTGCGGGCTCAGCGGGGCATCTCCTGGGCGAAGTCCCCCACGTGATTGCAGCCGGACGGCCCTGCAGCTGAGGCACCTGGAGGACCTCCACCCACACGTCCACCAGCCGGGCTGGGAGAGCTGGTACCACCGCGGGCTGGGGGGCACCTGTCCACAGGGCTGCCTGCGGGCTGCCTGGGCTTCCTCACAGCACGATGGCTTTAAGGCAGTGGGAGTTCTTGAGTGGCAGCTGGCTTCTCCCACAGCAAGCATTCCCAGAGAGGATAAAGGTGGAAGGTGCCAGTTTCTTAAGGTCTGAACCCAGAAACTCACGGGCCTCCCCTCTGCTGTGTGCTGTTGGCCTGAGGGGTCCCAGCTGCCCGAAGCAAGAGGAGGGGCTTAGAACTCCCTCTCCTCTGCAGCTGTCTTTACTCCTCTTCAAAATCTGATCCCAAAACAGAAACCATACAAAATCGCAGAGTATACAAAGTGATCCAGAAATATTCACATGGCGATTAAAGTCAGGAAAAATCTACTACTATACAGAGAATAAATAAACATGGACCTACTGTACAGCACAAGGAACTATGTTCAATAGCTGGTCATAACCTAAAATGGAAAAGAATATATCTATATTTCTATATAGAGAGAAATATAGAGATATATATATATATGACTGAATCACTATGCTTTGGAACTGACACAACATTGTCAATCAACTATACTTCAGTTAAAAATCAAATAAATAAATAAATACACAAATAATAAAAAGAAGGGAAGTTTTATGCCCCTGGCTTAGAAAAGTAATTAGAGTCAAATTAATTTCCGTACCAAAAGGTTTCCAATGACCTAGCTGCAGGACAGCAGTGTAGAAAGCATGAGGGGAAAATATATTATGAAATGAATAATATATATTTAATTGTTTTTAAAAAGAAGTTTGTATATGGCACCTTTAGGTCAGCATCACGGCAGGTAGGGTGTGCAGGGACCCACACTCAGAAAGGCCCAGCCTTGTTTAATGCTCTGCTTAATACTTTTTAAGGGGGGAGGGTATAGCTCAAGTGGTAGAGTGTGTGCTAAGCACGCACAAGGTCCTAGGTTCAATCCCCAGTACCTCCATTAAATACATAAATAAATAAATAAACCTAACTATCTATCCTCTGCAAAAAAAAAAAAAAAAGTTTAAGTACTTTTTAGAAATGAACCTATGTTTTCCATTTTCCCTTGGACCCTTGTCCCTGGTAGAGAGCAAAAGAGGTAAGGGACAGCTAAGAATGAGCTTATAGGGGCCTGTCTTCCAGAGCCTGTGGCTGGGTGACATCATGCCAACCTCGAGACAAACTCTGCCGTGTGATGCCCCATGGCCTTTGTTCTCCTGATTCCGCCCCAAAAAGCAGGAGGCACCTACCCTCTGTGAGAGAAAGCCACATTGAAACAGCCAATCCTCTAGACTAGGTTTTAGCCCAGGATCAAAAAAAACTCAACCACACTTTGAAGTCGCTCTTAAAAAGAGGATTCAGGATAAAAAATATGTGGCATACATCTATCTACAGCAGAATACTATGCAGCCATTAAAAAGAATGAAAGTTTGCCATTTGCAGCAACACGAATGGAATTGGAGGGCATTGTGCTAAGTGAAATAAGTCAGAGAGACAAATACTGTATGATATCACTTATATGTGGAATCTAAGAACTACAATAAACTAGTGACTATAACAAAAAAGAAGCAGACTCACAGATAGAGAGAACAAACTAGTGGTTCCCGGTGGGGAGAGGGATGGGAGTAGAGGCAAGATAAGGGGAGGGAATTAAAAGGTACAAACTATTAGTATAATAAGTATAAGTATAAGCTTTAAAAATGTAAATTGCTACATTGTATATCTGTAACTTATGTAATATTGTACCCTAACTATATTTCAATAAAGACAATTAAGAAAAGAAAGATGATTCAGAACCAGTCTGTTCTTAGCCTAATTGAATGAAAAGTAGTCACTTTCTGAGCACAAAGGACCCATTTAGGAGAGAATATCAATTGTACTTGGAGTGAAATAGCACCATTTCTCGATTGAATCACCTGAACTGAGCCAAATCTTCACAATTAATTTTATCGATTCGAAACTCCTACTTATTACTGATTAAGAAGTTGGAAGAAACCAATCATTTGTGTTGCGTGGACTTTACGTAAGCTCACAACAATCCCCAGGTGCTCTTCCCAAAGCTATGTTCTAGAATCACTGGCAGAAAGCTTTCGTGTGAGACCCAAGGAGACTTCGGCCCTCTGGTCTGAGCAAGTCCCATGGTTGCTCTAAGGATGTGCCTGGAGGCATTCACAGGGGCACGGAGGCTCCTTTCCCCCACACAACTCAAACAGAAGAGCAGGTCCAGCCTAAGAGGAAGTCTTGCTCGAAAACATCCTTTCCCAAGAAGGAATGTTAGCATTTCTACACACCTTTGTAATCACAGATGTAACCCCCCAATAGGAACCCTACAAATTTAAACCATCTTATTATGTAGCTCAGGCTGAAATTGGTTCTCTCTTCTGAAAACGTGCTGCTGTGCAAATTAATTCTACAAATAAAGCTATGAATGCATCACCAACTTAAAAGAGCAAAATGTTTCCAAGCACTTGGAGAAGTATTATTTCCAAACAAATAATTGATGAGTGAATATGAAACATTCCTGTCTCCTGATTGGAGCCAAAGAGACAAGGACCCCCATTGCCCTGGTACAAGCTACTTCGTAGCCAAAACAGATCTGGAGTGGCAATTCTTTTGGCATAATTTCTAACCTCATGTTTTCACAAAATTCTGTCTTCAGTTAGTCTAAAGCTAACTAATGTTTCATCTCAGAAAAAAAAGGAAGGAAGCAAGGAGGCGAGGAAAGAGAAAACATAGAGAAGCCCACAGATTAGAACATCGTTTCCATTTTTTTGTTTTGAAAATTAACGTGGCTTTCCCCGTCATTGGTCTAAGATCTCACCTGTTTGCCAGGGGCTAGTTAACTGCACTGATGGCATGATGGTTCTGTTGAGACTATGGTTTCCAGCCTGGCCAAGATGTACGTCTGTTAACCTCCTCCAGTCCTATGGGCTCCGACCACAGCCCACGCTAGCTGCCAGTTTACAACCAAGACCCACCTGGTCAAGAGAAAACTCAGGGAAGAGTGTACTTGGGGACCCCTGGAGTGTTTAGACTGGGGGCCAGATGACCTGCAGTCTTCCCTCCTCTGATTTATGCCACTTGTGTTAGGTAGTTAGGTAAGTGGGGACACCGGGCAGATAAGGTGGAGGAGAGAGAGGAGGGTCTGGAAGATGGCGTTATGCCCATCTTCAGCATAAAGGGGCCTTACTTCTTCTAAATGAGTGCCAGCAAGAAACCAGTCAGAACCCGGCAGCCACAACTGCGCGATAGTGACAAGGACCTAACGAGACACAACCCAATGCTCATTGTAATATAATTAGCATTGCGGTTTAGCTCCCCCGCACGCCACCCCCATGCGCTTTTCTGTGTGCATCATGGGTAAGGACATGCACAAAAGGGGACGAGCATGACTAAGCACGCCAGGGGCAAGAGCCATCAGTCCATCAGGAGACCCCCTCTGAGCGAGGGTGTAGAAGTAGGGGCAGACAGAGACCACTGCCCTCCGCCCCTGGGTCAGCCGGCCTCCCAGGCCTGGGGGGTTTTTCCCTCTGCTAATAAATCCTTTAAAATCTTTCGCTGCGCAATGCTCCTGTCTCCCGTCTGAATTCTTCTCTTTCAGGTAAGGAAAGAACTGGGGTCTTTCCCCTTCCCCTTTTGGGTAACACTTGGACCTATCACCTGACTTCCTGAGGAACTTGGCCTGACATGGCCTCCCTACCCTCCCCCAAGTCTGCCATGGAATCAGTTGTGCGTGAGAGCGTTTTAACCTACACAAATGCACGCAGAGGTAGGGAACTGTAACCAGGTAGAAATCTCTGCCTTTATTAACGAGGCTTCGAGCATGTTTACTCCTAGACACTGGGTCAGAAGCATCGTATCTAATGAAGGTATTACCAGCACATTGAAGTTATTATAATGTTCCACCTGAAGGGAAAAAAATCTTATAACCGAGATTGGCAATAATAAATTCCCTGTCAACACTGATCCCTAACAGAGCCCGACAAAGAATCGATCCACTTGTTGAACAGTATTACCCATTGACTAGCTTTGTGTGCCAACCTGGCGGTCGAAAGGCCTGGCTTAATAAGCAATTCCAATTTCATTCCAGCCCCATCTGAATCAATATCAGAAGCAACCTTGTGTATCCACGTATTCCTTCTGGAATAGAGATTCTTTGGCGTGTTCGGAGCCAACACCACAGAGGGCACATCCTGCTAACAATGCCTGAAAGCCGGTTAGTGTTTCATCCATCCTTGTTTTGAATTTGTTTTCTGGTTACTTCAAATACAGAAAGGGGCCAGGCGACCCCTGATGGAGAGCAGAGCCGTCTGATTTTTCACCTTGAAGGCTCTGTGTGTCTGTGGTATTCACGGCAGCACGTACAGCACCTCAGCGCGGGTGGATGCGGGGCTTCGTGCAGCCCGCGGTTTTATTGCTCTAGCAGGAAACAAATTTAGAGCTTTCTGGCGCAGGAACAGTTGCACACCTTGGTGATTGATAAGTTCGGGGAGGTGCTTTTCCCAGAGCCAGATGCAGTCTGAAAGTTTAACCAGCTCATTTCTGATGAGCAGGGCGGCTCAACATTCTAAGGTGTCATTTTCCCTTTTCGAAGAGGCTTATTACGGACTAAGCGTGGTAAATTTCCACCTAAACTCCTACCGAGATTTGTGCAGAATTGGTGAATTACATCCTGTGTGGAGCAGAGCTCCCCATGCCCCTGGCTTCCAGCCCCCTGCCACAGCAGCCTGCAGAAACACCACATCCACATTCTCTGCATCCATCCCTGGACTCAACGGTCACATCCCGTCTCTGAGGCAGAACTGAGTCACGTCTCCGCTGTAGGCAGTTACAGGGCGTGAGCCCTCTGTGGCCTTTCTGGAAATTGCATTTCCTCTTCATGTCTCCCATCCCAACCTCCTGTGTTCAGGAACCAGATCAGTCCAGCAGCATCTCCCACCAGAAGTGACCGTCTCTCTTGGGTGTGGTAGTGAGCGCACAGTACCCTTTCCTTCCCGGCCCCAAAGGCGGTCCCTGCTTACTCCAAGCTGATCTTCCATCCTTGCACACAAGACCTCATCCCACACACTTCCACAAACCAAGGAGCGGTGATAGATTAAATGTATCCCAGGTAAAATCTGCCCAAATCGATTTGTAGGCACGGAAAAATCACCCAGGACACCGGAAAAAAAACTGGGGATCAACTGGGTAATCTGGAGCCAAGAGGGAGGGGGCGCGGGTGGAGTGTAAAGTGCTTTGGGAATAAATATTTGAATTTTACTTCTTATTTGGAAAATCAGACTCAGATGAATGGTATCTATTTGTCTATGAATGTAGGTCCTTCTCAATCAAATTCTCTCTACAACTACTTGATAGCAGAAAAATAAAATTACTCTCTGTGAGAGTGTGTGTGTGTGTGTGTGTGCACACGCATATGTGTATGTTCCCTCAAATCCAAAGGTGAGATAAACTTAACTGTCTATGATTTTGGTTTTACTCAAAACAAGGAGAGGAGATTACCCAGTCAGGTAACATTTCATCTTATTCATTATTAGTAATTATGTAATCAAATTGACACAAACTGAGTCTTAGGGGCTCCTAGCATATTCCCACACCTTCTAGCAATTTCTCAAGCCATAACCTCTTTTCCATATGGTGCCTGAATTTTTGCTCAGCTCCTTACACCTCAAAGAAACGAGAATTGCTGCGAGCCCCACAGGTAGGTCAGAACAAGATCTGCCTTCTGAGCCTGTGCCTGCAGTCTGGGCTGAGGGGAGTCTCTTATCTAAATCACGTATGTCCATATGCCTTCGCCTCCAACGACAGAATTTGGGAAACAAATATGTTACCGCTTACTAAGTCAAGAGAAATCCATTCCAGCTTTAGAAATTCAATTTAGCTTGAGTAAGCCTCCAAGCTCTAAAAGTAAGCTCCATCTGAGTTTATTACTCATAAATCTTTCCTTGGAAGTCTCCCAGCAGTCACTCCTCCCAGCATTTTCCTACTTTTGTATGTCAATAAAGAACATTAACTCTTGAAGTCTCTCTGGATGATGAGAATCGAGATACAGATCAAGATATTCAGCCAGAACACCCAGCTAGTTAAGAACTACAAAGAAAAAGAATTTATAAAGTGTCTTTTGACAACAACAACAACAACAAAAAAGATACCCAGCCAAATTATTGTCTTACAAAAAAAATCTTTTGATTGTGTCCACATGGTAACTAAAGTGGTGAATAAGCTAGATTCAGAAGGTTGTGTCTGTACATATCAACATGTTTGAATTTAATGTAGCAGATGAATTGTATCAACACGTTTGAATTTAATGTAGCAGATGAATTGTAACCGGAGCTATAAACTGTTTCCCTCGAGTAGGGCGTTATACCCAGAAACAAACGACGTCCTTCGCATAAACTCATCAAATAATAAAGTTACTTTGTGCATCTAGGAATGAAAATCTCTGAACCGACAAGATCCTAATTAACTTATTTTTTAAATTAAAAAAATTAATATAACCCCAGTATTTCTGGGAAAAAGAAAAAACCTTTCTTCACACTGCGGGTGAGATGAGGGGCATCTGGATCTGCTGGGTTGTATATCCAGAGGTTGGCATCCTTGAGAGTAAGGACGATTTCAGGGTTGTTCTGGATTGTATGGGTGAAATAAGATATGTCATATTTCACGTCAGTTAGTACCACAGCAACAACAACACAAAAATAAATCCTGGAAGAATTCAGATCCCAGCCAATGGCCCTCTTGAGATAATACTTAATATAATAAAATTTCAGCAGAGCCCAAGAATTTGGATCCCTCTGGAGTTTTAATGTATCTGATTTGGGTCTTCTGATCCAAAGTAGAATTTCAAGGCACCCATAATTGACTCCCTTTGTCTTCATTGTTTTTTGTTAAACGAAGACCTTGACTCAATTTATACTACTTAAAATGAGGACATTCTGACTTCTAGTCAACTAATGAAATGTGGGAATATTCACTTTATGGTTAATTGACTACTATCTAAATCTCATAACATTTTGATCATCTCTGCTTCATATTTCTAGTCTCATGGGTCCCTCTTCCTTCACCCTATGTAGGCAGCTTCATTTGTATTAATAGGAAATATACATTAAGATAAAAGGTCTCTCTAGACACCTGTGATGGCAGAGTTACATAATTTGAATTTCAGGGGAATGCAATCTTAGGTTAAAATAGAAATTCCAAGATGGTCTTTTCATATGACAAATTTAAGAATAAAGAATTAAGCAACTTCAGATTTTTTAGAAAACCATCTTTTAGACCACTCCTAGAAATCTTTCCCCCAATTTTTCTTGGGTTATTATTGACTTTTATCTTTGTCTGTTTTTAGAGGCAAAAGCACAAGCTTAGTATTATAATAAAATATCCTGTACAGATATCAGAATGAGCACTTTTTTTCTGAAATGAAGGTAGAGCATGTTAGTAACAATTTGAGTTTACATAGCCCCATGATTCTATAACTACCAAATAACCTCGGACTTCTCCTCAAAAAATGAGTATCCTCTAATATCTAGAATTAGATAAAGAGAAGCTTTATCTCCTAGCACCTTGGATTTTTTTTTTCCCTTCTATTAACTTTTATACCTTCAGAAAAGGCATGCTGAATTTTCACTAGAGTGGATCGATTTTTATCTGAGAGAAATTTCATGCCTTAGCACAGCAGAAGGTAGTGTCTTCTGTAACAGCTGATAATTCCATCTCATACAAGGCACGGAGCATGAAGACTTGCTCTGAAGTATCTACGGATGACAGGGTAAGGCCGGGCTGCAGAGGCATCGAACACAAGGGACCTCGTCCTGCCTTGGCCACCACTCGGCCTGACCCCGACTCCAGGCTCCTCCTGCACGACACAGGGTTTGCCCTAGAGCAGCGGTTCCCACAGTGTGGACTGGGCACCCTGGGGGCGCCTCCTTCCTTTGAGGGATCCCACGAGATCAAAATTATTTTTTTTATAGTATTAAGGTATTCTGCTTTTTTTTTAATTTCATCCTCTCACAGGTACACAGTGGACTTTTCTAGAAGCTACACAGCACATGACGTTATAACACATTGAATGTAGAACCTGCTGTTATAACAGATTGAAAGTATGAAGCCAGACATTAAAGAGATTTGCAAAGATATAACGTTAAGTATTTTTTTCTGTCTTGGAAAATATCATTAATTTTTATTTTTTAAATGTTGTTTATGTTACCCTGTCATTTATTTATTTATTTTTATTGACATATAGTTGACTTACAATGTGGTGTTAGTTTCTGGTGTACAGCATAGTAATTTGATAATACATTAATGTACATATATGTAGTCTTTTTCAGATTCTTTTTTGTTATAAGGCATTACAAGATATTGAGGATAGTTCCTATTTTTAATGAATTAATAAGTAGACCTTTAAAAAATTTCCCCAGTTTAATTTCTAATATGGAAACCATCAGTAGGTACAGCTAACAGAAACAAAAGTTCTTTGGGGTCTTTGAGAATTTTTAAGAATGGAAAGAAGTCGTAAGAGCAAAAAGTTTGAGAACAGCTGTGGGAGTAGGGGAGCCTCCCAGGAGTCCTTCAACTATAAACCCCCATGATTCTGAGATTGGGAGGGTCCATGGACAGGAATTCCAATGACAAGATGGAGGTGAACCTATGATCCCAGAAAGTCGGGACAGTCCTGTTTGGCAGTCCATCCTTCTGCGTTTGGGCAGCTCTCATTTGTTCCTCCTCTGCTGTCCGACCTCCTTGCCAATAGCCCACACCCACACCAGCCCACACAGAGAAGAGGGGAAGAGCCGTGGGTGCCGTGAAAGGCTTGTGAAAGAACTTACCTCCTCCCCCGGCCCCAACCCCCGGACTGTGATCTGCACGTTCCTGAGCACCAGCTCCTCTACTTATTGATACAAGGACCTTTCCACCCCAGGGGTCACCACACAGATCCTGCCCAGTAGGATGGCCAAAGTAGGTGGGTGAGCCAGCAGACCCCAGACGAGTGCACCATGAAGGAACATTCTAGAACTTTGTCTTGCTCAGGCCTTACTCAAACTCAAGACTGTGGTTCTGGGGCCCCTAAGGAATGCTTACAGCTGGAGATTGGCATTGTCCACAGTTGGACGAGTGAGCACCAGCACAAATTCCATCCAGCAGGAAGCATGAATAGTCCTCCACAGAGCGTGAGTTCACTTTGTAATTATCAAAAAGCAAGAACACCCAGAATCTATCCTCACCGGGACAGAACCGGAACCGGAACCCTTGACACCTACTGGGGATTCTTCACTGTCACCAGCCATCCTCCATCGCAACCGCTGAAACTGGGGCGCTGCGCTTCCTCCCGGCTCCGGCTCCTTCGAAGTCTGTGCTCCTCCCACTCCCGGCCACACCCCAGCTCCCTAACTCGCAGCCTGTTTCCCCATCCATAAAATCTGATGATCATTCCTACAATTTAAGGCCAAGGTGGAGACTGGACTCAAGGATGCAGATGCTCTGTCTGCTATGATTTTTATCTGCTGGTGAATCCCCGCAGCATCACGCGCTGACCCAGGACCACCCCGGGACCGCGCTGGGCTCTGTACACCGCGGAGCGCCGAAGCCAGTTTGGAAACCTCCTTCCCGAGCTGAGCGCTTCACAGTTTTCAAAGCACTTATCTCATCTGGTCTCATTTTATCCTCACAACAACGCTGGTGGTTCTCACCACCCCTAATGAAGAAAGCAGAGAACTATATTTGCACTGTAATTATCATGTCGCCCCAAATGGGAGTCCTCCTCTTGGACTACATTCTTATCACTACATTTAGCTCAGTTTTGTTGTGTTTTGTTGTTGTTGTTGTAAAACCAGACCACAGTGCTCACTTTAAATTGCTAAAATCCACTCTACACCAATGTGCAGAATATATAGCTGCTGATTTACAAGGAAGTCACGATCCACATCTGCCACATGCCCAAGGCTGCCGATGGGAAAAAAAATGTAAGTAGTGCACAATTCACGGGGTCTTACCATTTTCGCCAGGCGTCTTGTCTTTTCCATTGGTTGCCCCAGCTCCTTGTCGCTAAAGGTGGTTAAAAAAAAAGAGAGAAAAGAAACTGTTATCAGACATGTTTCAGAATTACTTTTCTCCCCCTTACTGTTTCAGATACCTCTTGCATCATGTCGAGTTCTGTGTTACCTCAGCTCAGGTGGTTAAAGTGTGATGCTCATGAAACTGAGATTCACCCAAGAAAGGAGCTGCTGAGATTCCGCAGGCTGCTTTGTGAATGCAGTTCACTGGACACAAGAGAAGCCAGCTGGGGGGCTGCTGACGGAGCACAAGCTCGCTGAAAAATATGAGGGAACCAGCCAAGAGTCTGTGCCGAATGTGAGAAGGTCAGAACTGTCGCTTTTGATGGTGATTTCATTGCTGTGTTCTTATTCTCATCACTGTGTTCAATGTCTTATCTTCGAATAAGTTTTAATTAACTAAAAACATCTTATGTCGACAGTCAGAGTTTCTCCTATTGTTGAGTTATTTTTCTGTCGGTGTTTATGCCTATTCTGTGTATTCTCATTCTACCAGGTTGACCCAGAGGATGAATACTTTAAGGTTAGTCTTGAATCTTCAGGAAAGAGTCTCTGGCTATGTGGTCTGGGGAGCCTTGAGCAATGCATTACCTATGCAGACATAGAAGCGTGTTTTCTAAAGCTTATCCAGCTACTATTTTTAAATAACATGTTCAGAATTGTTCTAGTCTGTGGAGAGAGAAGTATTTTGTCAATCTAATTTTCTGGTCATTATCAAAAAATGTGCTCTTTGAAAAAATTGAAGCAAATGTGAAGTCTCTAACTTTCAGGGAGAAGAAATGAGGCCAGGCAGAGAGCCTGATTTGTCCAAGGTCACGGAGCTAATTGGTGGCACAGTCGAGACTGGAGACTGGACTTCCCTGCCAAGGTTAGCGTCTTGCAGGAATCGTCATTGTTATGTAACTGTCTGAGCAGGATCCTGGAAGGAGAGGCAGGGCACTACACAGGGAGGAAAGCAACACAGGTGGCTCCCACTAGGGGTAAGCATGTTCTCACACTTTATATTTGGGTCTAAGACTTCAGCCTAAAACAACAGCAAAAAAATAATAATCACTTTCCATTATTGTTCAATGTTGTCATGAGAAATTCTCAGGTCCTTAGCCAACCCTTGATTAATGGTGGCTGAATCATCTGGGAGGATCTTGCTTTCAAGTTCTGATTAGTGTAGAGAACTAGGGTGAATGACGTAGACTTAGGTTAACAAAGTCAACCACCCTGTGTACACTCATCACCTTGTGCAGATGGTATCTCGAGAGAGAGGCAAAGTCAAGTCTCCCGTTTATCATCAGCCCCACCACAAACAGACACACATGTGCGCACACACACACACCCCATCCCAGTCTATGTGTATGCAAACGCCCACCCAGGTCAGGTGGGGGGGGGGATGCTGTGCCTCGTAAGGAGAAGAACCACCTGTCTCCCGCAGGAAGGGAAGGGAAGGGAAGGCAACAAGCTGGAAAGGTTAGCTTTTTGAGGGTTCCTTCTTCACATTTAATTTGAAACATCTTGAGTTTTCAGAATCCAGACCTGCCCATGCTCCCATATAAAAAGAAGGTTGCAATTGTTAGCCAAACATTGTTTTTCAATAAACTCCATTTAGTTTCCCAGATCAAGGCATTATTATCTAAAGCACTCAATCTGTGATATACATCTTCTTGATTTTTTTTTTGATTTTTATTGATTTTTTTATTTTTAGTAGAGGTCCTGGGGATTGAACCCAGGACCTTGTGCATGCTAAGCATGCACTTTACCACTGGGCTATACCATCCTCCACAACACATCCTCTTGATTTAAACCAAATTACACATTTCTTGAATAGAGAAGATTGGCAGGTAAATCGCCACTTTCTTATTGCCTGTGCAGATTTCGTCTCCTCTTTTCAAACACAAAGTTGATAAGTTTGCTGCCCGCGATGGAAATCTGATCACCATTGTGAAGGATCAAATCACTGAGGCCTGAACTAGTCCAGGGTTTAAACCCTCCATCCTTCCCCACAGAATTCATAGATGACTCGGAAAACAAAGCAAATTCCGCAGAATAAAAGGACGGGGTTTTAGAGATGAATAAAGTCAAATTAAGTGTTATACAAGTGCAAATTAGGTGCCCACTCAGCCCCACTCTCTTCAAAGACCTTAGCCATTGACAGCTTTCAAATGTCATGAATACTTCATTCCATAAAAGGTCACCTTTTAGAAATCTGAAGAAAAGCAAAATGAAATGTGCTCAGGGGAGAAAAGGACTCCCTTTTTTAGGATTTCTAAGACGAGGTTTTGTGTGAGGTCTTATTTAATGGAGGCAAAATGAAGCCGATCGATGTCATAAGGAGATGCTGTCTCGGATCAGAAGATGATTCGGACAAAAGAGAACTCGTCTTTGAAAGTATCTTGTTCCAGACATCGTTGAGACCTCGAGACATTTTTAAGGCAATGCTGAGAGCAGTAGGGGAACTATCCAAGAGCTTTCCTACTCCTGCGGGCTGTGCTGGTCACCACACGTGATTGTTTTATCACCAGGTGAGGCGGCTGAAGTTCCTCTGACCATTCGGGAGAGGATCTGAGTCAGGCTGGGTGTTCGGTCCCGAGGCCAGACATCCTCCAAGTGCCCCTGGGCATCACAGGCTCACTGGATTCTGATAACAGCCCTAACCAGGTAAATACCATCACTGCCCTCATCGGCCTTGCTCTACACATTGTATACTAAGGCAAAGAGAGGACTTGCTCAAGGTCACACAGCTGGGAGGTGGCAGAGACAGAACCCCAAACCAGAGACGCTGGCACCGGAGTTTCCCCTTGAACTACTGAGCCTGCGCATCTCCCAGTGGCCTCCTGAGACCCTCCCCCTCGGCAGGTGGGGAGATCCCTGCGTGAAGGTCAATGCGACCTCATTAGCACCCTCAGGCAAGAGTTTTAAGGACACTTGACTTAACCAGAAGCAGCAGAGACAAACCAACAGTCAGGGGTTCAATTGCAGAATTGTGGTGAGATCTTTTTTTTTTGAAGTTTAAATAACACAAGAACTCAGAACCAGATTCTCTAAAAATCAATGAACAGATGGATGTTCTCTGAAAGTCCAGTAAGAAAAAGGTTCTCTTTCACAAGGTGATAGAGGTTAGCGCCCTGGGGGGACGACACTGCCTTTGCTCCCCACCTACTCTTGTCCCCAAGCGAGAGAAGACCCTCCATCCTTGGCCCCACCGTGAGTTCATCACCCGGAGAAGCTGTGTTGCCTGAGGAAGGGATGCAGCCACACCTCAAGACCATCATCTGTTCTAACTAAACTGACAACAAGATCAAAGGCTAAAGGGGAAGAACGCTATGAACTAGCTTCAGAGCAAACCCTGATGTGAGATTCTGGGATTCTGAGGGCTTCTCCAGCAATTTCAGAAAGAAGTCAGTGTTATCATGAGAACCACCACTGCGTCATTTAGTTTGCACATCAACCGACCTAATACGCTAGCATGTGCAGAGGGCAAAAAACTCCTCTCTGATCAGTGAAACGTACACAGCCACGAGGACCAGGTCAAAGCAGATGTGTCACCTGCACTGTCGAAATGGTCTAGAAAACCAAGCACCAGTGTCTCTGAACAGCTTCCTGCCTGTGCCACCCCACGCCTTCTTATCAGCAGAAATTTGCTTCCATGTTTTCAAACTGATCTAGGGAGTCAATCGTGATGGCTGCCCAGATCAGCAGTGGTGGAAATCTATGGGCTTTTTATTTTTTTTCCTTGGTGGGGGAGCAAGTGGAGGCAAAAAAAATCAGCATCAATTTTAACAACAGCAAAACCAGAGCCAGGTCTCCTCCCAATTCAGCTCCCGGGAGCCTGGCCCTGGCTCTTGCCCCTGGTCGTGGTGCTTGGCACAGGTGTCCTCCTTCAGGTCCTTCCCTGGTCAACTCCAGCCCCACCCTTGCCCTAGCAGCCTCAGGTTCATAAAACAGTCCTGTGTGGGACCCTCCTCAGCATCTTGTCCCACCACAGACCTGGGAGCTTCCTGCATCCTCTCCTAAGCGTCTAGAACCGCCCCTTCCTTCTCTGCTGCCTACGTGTCTGGAAGAACAATCTCTGCTGCTCAAGCCAGCTCCGCGCCCGCCACCTCGGGACACTGACGTTCCCGCTCCACACACACCACCACCACGCCGCTGTCCCCGTCCCTGTCACCGTCCCCAAGGCCTCTTTAAAGTACAGAGGGTCCTGGGGGGGGGGGGTATTTCACACAGCTTACCTCTACGATCACTAACCCTAGACCAATAAGAAAACCGCTGGTCTCGTTAGAACCCAAGACGCATTTTCCTCAAAACCCCCGTTCCTTCTCTGTTGCCCTCGTTTCACAATCAGCACGTGCTGGGTCCCCACCTAAGGAGACGACACAAGTTTAAAGCACAACGCAGAAGTCGCCTTCGTGAGCACACACTGGTGGCTGGCACGCAGGCTGGGAGGTCTCGGGGAACGAGGCAGCACCACGGCCAGAAGAGGTCTTCTCTGGGTCCTCAGCCCTTAACCCTGGCCAGGCAGCTCACACGGGCTCAGAAGGGAGGTTCCCTTCTTCAGTGACCTTAACAAATAAGAGGACAACGTTCCAGAATTTCGTAAACCCCAGTGAATACGGGCTTCATCGAAATGAAGAGTGAGTATGCGTCATTCCTTCTGATAATCCAGCAGGTGCCAAGTGTTCATAAAAAGGCAGGACTGGTATTGAAAGGGATGCTTTTGAAGCAGGTTTTCCTGACAGCCCGCTTGCACCGAGGGCTTCAGGAAAAGAACAAGGAATACATCACAGCTCGGTTCCCAGGAAGCGGAGCCTGAGGCAGTGCCGTTCGTGCTACAACTTGGTTGGAGAGGGAGATGCCAGGAATGAGGGGGTCGGGATGGGAAGTGGGGCCAGGAGAGCCCACGTGAGGACTCGTCATCCACGGGCACGGCCAGGCACACCCAGACCCCTGATCCTGCACCACCTGCACTGCACGCGGTGACAAACATGTCTGGGGATAGCCCTCTGGTGAGGGGGGAGAGGATCCCCCAGCTCCTGTCTCTCACTGGTCTGAGACGTGCACCACAGAGCTCAGGACCTGATGCTTTCAGACTGGGCCACGTCTCCAACTGAGCATCTGCCCGGGACAAAGAGGAAGCCCCACGGCCGGAGGTGGAGAGGCGGTGACACACGGCGTGGACGGGAGGCGACGTGCTGTCACGTCAGACCTGCCCAAAGCCTGCGGAAGCCATGCCAGCTGGCCACTCACAGGGGCCTCCCTGGTAGGGTCTGGAGTGACACAGGAGAGGTATCTGACTCAGCTCATGAACTTGGCTGCATGGCTCATTTCAACCAAGTTGCAAAGTTACAGACAGCCCTTCCACACTAGACATGCCACAGTGGAACAGGCCGCACCAGCATCCTGGTTCCTAACTGGCTTTGGAGCCGTTTCTTCCTGGACTTTGAGCTTAGAGAGGGCATCACCCCACCCCTTCTAGGCTACGCCAAGGAGCTGTACGCATGGCAGTAACACCCGTCTTAGTGGTGTCAGCTCGAATAGCAAGTGTGCTGGCAGCCGGACCATCACAGACAGCCTCAAAAGTCATCTCACTGCGTGTTCATCACAAAGCCCACGCGCCTGTGAAAACGAGTGGCCCCGTTACTCCTCACCCCCGTCCTCCTTGTGGAATCTGCTACAGAGTCTTAGTGTTCTTGGAGTGGTCACCGTCGGCTAAGGTGGGTGGAGCATGCGCCTCAGGCACGGAAGTTAAGAGGGAACCAAGAAACTCATTAATCAAGACAGCTGCTGCAGGAGAGTTGCCTCTATGTGGAACCTGGGAAACAAAAACAGTCAGACACATAGGAGCAGAGCAGGACGGTGGCTGCCAGGGGCTGGAGTCGGGGAAAGGAAGCTGGTGAAAGGGTGCGAACACACAGTTGCGAGTTATGTCTGAGGATCTCGTGTGTAACACGGGGATGGTAGTTGGTGCCACTCAGTTGTGTAACTGAGATTTGCCAGAGAGTGAAACTTAAGGGTTCCCGCCAAAAGGAAGGTAAATGGATGCGGTAATTAACCCGATGGTAGGAATCCTTCCCCGATGTGCACGTGTATCAGCTCATCTGGTGGTGTGCTTCAAGTATGTTACCGTTTTACTTTTCAATGAAAGCTGCAAAAAATAAATAAATACTATTTTAATGCAATATTCTAGAAAATCAAAAGTACTGCAGGGGGAGGGTAGAGCTCAGTGGTTGAGTGCCTGCTTAACATGCATGAGGTCCTGGGTTCAACCCCCGGTACCTCCATTAAGAAATAAATAAACAAATAAACCTAATTACCTCCCCATCAAAAAAATAAAAATAAAATTTTTTAAATTTAAATAGAAATAAAAGTACTGCAGAAAGTCATGATAAAGGAAATACCAAAATTTACATAAAGACAGGGTCGATCCTATTACTAATATTTCTTTTGCCTGAGGTTCCTGCATGGCTCCACCAGGCACTGGTCACATGTTTCCCTAAAGCAAGTAAAAGATTCAAGAAGTCAAGTGATTTCAAGGATTTAGAAAATTATTTTAATACAGTCTTTGAAATCCCTCATTTACAGCTGTCTCAAGGGCCATGGCTGTAGGTTACGACTCCGTGCTGTCATTCTGCCAGTTTTTATTATGTGATTTCTAGAATACTTCGGTGGAGAGTCCCATCTTTCATACTTTGCCGATGATACCCATAAAACCGAGTACGCCAACCACATGTCATGTGGGAAACGGAATCACAAACACCTGCTTCCTCGTTAATGCAGACTCAGAACCCTGGACAGATTATGTCTGCTTGGAAAAGCATTCAGCCAGTACATGTTGTTTCATCTTTAGGATAAGACACAAGTTCCCATTAAAAGACATTTATTTTTCATTGCAGAAAGTTGAAGAGAATAAAATGTGAAATGAATTCCAGTAGGTGAAATTTGGGGCACAAATGACAGTCCAAGAATATTTTCTGAATTGGCACCTATACCATTTAATTAGACAGGCCTGCCTTCACTCCAAGAACTTGGCTTGGTATTTGGTGAGATTTGACTTGACTGGAGGGTCACCACTTCCAAAGGCCCCTTAAAGTTGGGGAACCAAGAGCCTCCTGAAGCAGTAAGGGTCCCAGGCTATTCCCAGGATCCCCAGAGTCCCCAGAGTTCCCCCCAACTCTTCACCCCTCCTTCCTCCATCTCCCCAAGCAACTCGCCCACTGTGTCACAAAATTTTGGAAAGAGCTCCAAGCATGCATTTGCTTTGGCAGCACTGGAGAAAATACAGCAACTGCCATGGAGCCAGGTCCACAGGAGACAAAGGACAGAGGGGCCCTCAGAGGGCTTTGGCTCATGGAGACATTTCTCCTCAGCCCTGCGACTGAACCAGCAGGGGAGGAAGTGAAGGGGCTCCTCACCGTCCTGGGTCAGCCCGGCACTGCTGCCACGTGAGGAAAATTCCCCAGTAAGAGGACTTCGGTCTCTCCCAGGCTAAGGTTGTTTTCAAAAGAAGATGATCAAAATTAGGTACCTTCACCAACGTGCAAGATCACTGGCAGTGAAAGTCATGGATTCAGTGTCAGACAGAGACCCAGACTCAACCCATGGGGTGACTCGCTCCTGGACTAATGGTTTACTTTTCCTTCGATAAGCCAGGCACTGGGCCGGTCCCTGAGGGTCCGCAGGAGAAGGGCACATTCTCTGACATCAGTTGGCTCATAGCCTGGAGGGACCGACAGAGACGATTTCAAATGGTGGGTGAGACTTGACCCAGGATGACCAAGGTCAGGGTCAGGGGCATGGGCAAGGGTCCCCCAGCTCACACTGGAGTGGATGGGGGAAGGGGGTTCCCCATCTTGAGGGAGGAGTATGAGTCACCACCAGCTGTGCGAGGCTGGGGAAACCCTTATCAGAGTCTGCGCCCCCTCCCTCTGAGAAGGACAGATCATAACCTCTGGCTCCTACTGGTCACATGTAGGCACCTGACACGCAGTAGGCATGCCCTCCCCGCTCACCGGTCAGTGACAGTGCTTTCCAGAAGAGGCATTATTTGGTGACATCGTGGATAGCATCCCTGTGTCAAGAGAAAAAGTCAGTCCTTGTTTCCAGGCATTTTTCTTTTTTTTTTAGCATTTTCCCCCTGTTCCCAATATCTGGCCTCCCCTGGACTCTATCTACCAATTAGCTGCAGAGATTTGGCCAAAAAAAGAAAAAAGTGCCACCCTGTTCCCACGACGGCTTGGAGACGCTTGTTAGCAAGCGCTGCTGAGCCCCGGCTCCCCCGCTGGATGCATTTGCTCCTAAGTCATTTTTCTCTGGGACACTGTCTTCCTTCCATGCTGTCGCATCCTGATATTCAGATTGCAAATGGGTTCAGGGACTCTGGCGCCCCTGAAATGATAGCATCGTGACAAGCAGTTCCTCAGGTGGGTCATAAATAAGGGGAAAACACCAATCCGCTTGTCTTTTTCATAGACTGCACTCAGGGACCAGGAAGTTTCATATTCTTTGCAGCATCAATACCCTGCCCAGGAGAGACATCAGGATGGGAACCAGCCCCAAAGGTCTCAGTCCACCATTCTGAGCATTTTTTTCTGTGCTTTCTTTTGATCACCGTGTTTATAAAAAAACAAAAAAGCTTGTTTCTAGGGTATTATATTTAATGTTTTATTGACAAAAGATCGTGAGTCTCTCAGATGAAATATCAGGCTTTCAATGAACAGAGGAGGGAAGCCAGGGCGATCACACAGGGAAATAGGAAAAACAGCCCAGGCGGCCACCAGGCGGCTGTGACTGCTTGGGGCCACCACAGTCATGAAAGGAGTGGCTTCTCAGAGACATCAAAGGCACAGCATTAAAGGCCTTTTGCAAATCAAAGGCCCTGAATTTGTCTGAAGAGCGGAAGAAACTCTTCTGCCAACATCTTGTGATCAAGACAGAATACATTTAATTTCTTGTCACTGATATTTTAAAATCATCTATAATTCTCCTAGTAACATTTTGAATATGGAGCATTAAAAAATCCCCTAATTTAATCCCTAAAGGTGTGAAAAACAACGTCAGATGAGAATTTCAGCTGGAAGGGTTCAAAAGAGAGAAAAAAAGTTGATTCAAAACCAAACGATGGGCTTACAGTGGCAAGTGCATCAGCCTTTATAGTTCTTCCTAATTCTCCCTCCTCTCGCCCTCACCGCTGAAAGACCCGAGTAATTCTGCCTCAAATGCTATACTCAGCTCCGAGCATTTTTATCCTGACCTTTATGGTAATAGAAGTAATTAGCATTGCGGTCGGTAGGCAGGCCTTTTATGAGAGAGCCTTCATTTTTAGGGATGTGTGGCTTGTCTTGCTGCAGTTTGCTTGATACTTTATCCCATAGCCATTTATTTTTAAATTCGTGTTTTCTACCCTTAAAAATCTCTGTGTCAATTTTCTATCTGAATACACTATATACTATAAAAGTGAGATATGGTCACTATGAAAATTTTGGAAAGTAAATGAACAAAGAGGAATTTAAAAACTACTTATAATTCAGAAATTCAGAGTCCATCCATGTTAATATTCCGTGAAATATTCTGGAGTATTTGCTTCCCATTTTTTTCAACATGGACATAGGTAGATACAGCTTTTGTTTTATAAAAATGGTGGATGACACCCATACAGTTTCACAACCAGTGAGCGTTGCATTTAAAGTGTAGCTGCTGTTTAACGGCTTCTGTGTGGGATCCTTTCATTTTATCCATTGTATCGACATGATGACATGGTGTCCTACGACTTCATCATGGGATGAGTGCATGTCCTATGAAGGTCATTTCCAGTAAACAACTCTACATTTCAAATCCATGTATCTCAAACATGCCAATAAAATCACTTTGCTTTGTTTATTCAACTTAGCTCAACAAAGAGTCGCAATGACATCTATGTGGCTGTCACTTATCTTTGAGAAAGAATGGCGTGGAAGGTTCTGAGTGGCCCTTGAAGTGGGGTGGAAGACACCACCACGTCTGCAGTGTTAGTTGTTGAATTGTGTGTCCTCGGGATTGGAGTCCTGACCCCCAGTATCTCAGAAGGTGGCCTTGTTAGGAGATCGGGTCCTTACAGAGGTAATCAAGTTCAAGTGAGGTCATTAGGACAGGCCCCTAATCCAACAGGCTGGTGTCCTTATAAAAAGGGGAAATTTGGATACAGACACATGCAGAGGGAGGACAAAGCAAAGGGACACGGGGAGAAGATGGTCAGCTATATGCCAAGGGCAGAGACCGGGAGCAGATCCTGCCTCAACAGCCCTCAGAAAAAAGGGAGCAGGTGGTGATGCTGAGTGTCAGTTTAGGGAGCAGGACGGAAACCCAGGCAGAGACCGGGCTGAGGCTCCCCTGCTTCACAGCCTGACTGCTTGCTCCGTGAGTGCTGGACGAGCTCCGGGACTGTCGTCGCCTCTTCCTGGGCCACTTTCTTACAGCTCCACCACTTCAGCTCTCAGCTGGAAGTTGGAAATGGCTGCGCTATATGATTGAACTTATTTGCAACCCAGGGCGATCATGCCATTCTCCAGGCAGTGTAAATGCATTGCATCACCAATTGGGTTTACGTTTCTTTAACGTCTGATGAAGCAACAATGTGGGTTCTGGGGGCAAGGGTGGGGCCAGAGGACTGACTCCAAAAGGACACAAAATAAATTTTGGTGATGATAAGATAGTCTACATCTAAATTATAAGACTGTAAATGTGTCAAAATGCATCAACTGTACAACTAAAAAGGGTAATTTTTACTATATATAAATTATACTTTAATAACCTGAATTTAAAGAAAAGAATGAAAAGACTTTCCTAGTATCAGACTGTCCAGGCTCTCCAGCCCTGTCACTTAACAGCTGTGTGACCCTGTGTGATGTGACTTAACTTCTCTGAGCCTCAGTTTCTGCTTCTATAAAATGGGAGTGACAATGCACCTACCTCATCAGGTTGTGAGAATTGAGACAAAAAGAGTCACATTGCCTGGATGTGGTCCCTAAAAGAAGTCAGGCTGCAAAGTAATGGTAAAAGGCTTGAAAAGACCAGCCCCTCTTTCTTTCCCATCGTATTCGACTTGTCGTGAGTTAAGAGAACAGAAGCACAGGAGGCTCAGCTGTGTGAAGAAGGATGAAGCCCGGCTCTCAGAAGTGACCGAAGGATCCTGAACGAGTGACTTCACGTGGCTACTTCACATGCTCAATTTCCTTTCAAGGAGAATTAGGAGTTTGGGATTAACAGGCACAGCCTACTAGATATAAAATAAACAAGGACCCACTGTACAGCACAGGGAACTGTATTCAGTTTCTTGTAATGAGCTGTAATGGAAAAGAAACTGAAAAAATATGTGTAACTGAATCGCTTTACTGTGCACTTGAAACTAACATTATAAATTGACAGCTCTTCAATTAGAAGAAAAACTAATATTGCACATTGACTAAATTTCAGTAAAAAAATAAGTACAGTTAAATAAAGCATGCATTTCGCATGGCTATTATGAGACTCCAAAGACAAAATATTAGCATGAACATTTTTCTCATAAATTAAGCAGCCTCTACCTGTTTGCTGGTAAGCTATTGATTTCAATGAAGTTTTCTGGGCCTTTGCTTCTAGCGAGGATGTGTTTCTGCTTGGTATAAGTTACTACTTTTATTTTTTTCTAAACAGAGAAGATGGGGGAGGAGGGTAGGCTGAAGGTCAAAGGAGGAAAGTGGAAGGATGCTGGAAGGACCACCTTCCACAATGTTGGTGCCCTAACCCAATCAGCAGACCCTCCCCACGTCTGAGGTTGAATCAAAGGCTGCGTGCGTGGGTCAGTACACAGCCACCTCCGTGCACCCCGGCAACAGTCGATTTAACCCACCTCAGCCGTCCTGGGAAGCCCCAGGGGTCTGCAAGGTGCTAGAACAGGGCTCCACGACCACGCAGACAGCTCTCTCCCTGGATTTATTTCACACATCGAACTAGCCCCATGGACGCTTGTGTGCACACACACTCCCCCTACGAAGGGCGAAGCTCAGTCCCCGCGCGATGACTTCTCAAGACAAAGCACAGATGTTGACTTGGCTGCCGACGCTGTGCCACATGCTTCTCCGGGGGGCGGGGGGGGGGGTGGCTCCAGGCGCCAGGAGCCAGAAGCTTTCTTTTTTGGTAATAGAGAAGCAGCCACGGTTTTTGCCCCCACTCAACTAAAACAAAAATAGCCTTAGAACACAGGAGAAGTCTGAGGCTGTATGCTTTTGGGAGAGAGGGCAGGGCTTTGTCCTAAATCAGCTGTCACAGCTCAAGAAGAGAAATGACAGAGACTAGAAGCCGGGAGAGAAGCTATCCGGGCCATTGGGTCAGCTGCCCTCACCCAGGGGAGGTGAAAATTCTAGCATTCTCTCCATTTAAAACAAAAGACACACCTCCCACCGCTACCCGGAGCCACCCAGCCCCTCTGACCAGCTCAGTCTAGCACCTTTATCCCCTTCATGACAGATACTTGCTCCAAATTTTATTTGCAAATCCTTCCGAAATCCAGAACAACTTCATTTGCTGGAGAACAAACCCAACTGTAATTTAGTTACAGGTTGCCTCGCAGGAACAGGGCTGTTTCAAGTGACAGACACTCACACCACCCAGCTTTTCCTTCCTACACATGCTGACCCTGGCTTTTCCTACGGTAAGAACTTTTTGCTTCCCAAGCACAAAAAATGTTTCATAATTGAACAAGCCTGACACATTTGTCCTCTGTGCCCTTGACATCACACAAGCAAGGAGAGACGGGTGAGGACAGAAGGCTTAAGGACAGGAAAAGTCTCAGGACAAAACGGGCCACTTAAAGCATTTACTCAGTAAAGACATTTGGAATCCTAGTTGGGGGAACTTTTCAGTGAGGTTAGAGTTTAGCATTTATGTGGTCTTCACAAAATACATGCTTTCCTCATCTTTTTGAACTAGTTTTATTAGTCCATCCTCTCGACAGCCACGTGGGGTCAGCCAGCATCTTTCATTCCTTGTTCAAGGGTGTCACTGGGTGGCCATCCTCCAGGCTGGCCTGAAAACGTCGTCTGATTTGTGGGTAAGACCCTCAAGCCACCTGCTTCCACTATCAGGCCTGAGCCATTCCAGAAACTTCCGCTTAGAGAGGGGAAAAAAAAACATAAAAGACTTCAGGCATTGCAAAGGGATACTGGAATGCTGTTTCATCAGCTCTGTCTCTCTCTGTTTTCCTTTGTTTCTTTTTTTTTTTTCACTAAAAAGCAAGCACTTGCCTGCCCCCGCCCTCCCAGGGCCGGCCTTGTGGGTGGGTGACCCACGCAGGCACACAGGGTCCCTCTCTTAGAGGGGTCCGCACATGGTCTTATGCTCATGAGACTCTTAATAATGTTCAGCATGGAGCACCTCATTTCTATTTCTCGCCGGTCCTATCCCTGCCCCCAACTGCAGGCTCACTGAGAGTTCCCCACCCCGAGCTGCCCCCAAGCTGCCGTCACCTCAAGAGAGGCTGATGGCAGAGGTGGGCAGGGGCAAAGGATCCCCGAGTCGGCTCTGACTCCCGCCCCTGCCCCGCCTCCTTGCTGCAGTTCTGAAGGGACATGGGAGCCGGAGGAGGGTCCCTGGGGGCACTGCCTGTCGCCCGACCGCTATGTTACGCTGCCTTCAGATGTCTGTCACGTGAGAATTCCACATCCCCATCCAAACTTCGGCGGTGGGGGAGCGCCCACGTGTACTTCAGCCAAATCAGACTCAACAAGAACTCGGCGAAAAAACGATGGCATGGAAGTTCACGGAACAGTGCCCCCAAAGTGAAACGTATCTGCTCGGAAGACGGGAAAGATTACACCTAGATGAAGAAATAACGGTGAACTTGCAGGAGGTACTCGGTGGAGGCACAAACTGACTAACTGCCACGTCTGTTTTAAGGCGCTATCTTCAAGAAGAGGGAAAATAGCCCACACTGCCGAGGCACAGAGCATCGCCAGGAACGATATCTGTGGTGGGGTGCTGCATTGTCTCGATACTTTGACAGGATTTACGCATATGTGAGAACTGAGCTATAAACACAGGGATGAGCCCATGCCTGGAACCAACATGAGAGATGAGGAAATAATAATAATAGTTAAGAAGCCGCCAGGGGCTCTGAGATACAAGGTGTGCAGTGATACTCCGCCGTGGACAAACGCTAATACCCTCGCAGAAGCTAGACTACAGGCACATCTAAATTCACGTCGGTGTCTCTCACAGTTAGAGCATGGAACTTTTAAAATAACACAATAGGCACAATTCCAAAAGTCTTATTGATCGTCCTTACGTAATCCACTGCCAAAGTCCTGAATAGATTTTTTTTCACTCAACACTTTTGAAGGAAGATATGATAAGTCAGTAGAACCCAATTATTCATTGGTAAGGATGGGGAAATGTCCGACATGTTTAAAGGAATTTATATCTCTAGGCAGATACCAACTAGTCAGCCCCCCATATCTGATGGTTCTGGATCTGGGATTCAACCACTCACAGATTAAACATATTTTAAAAAATTCTAGAAAGTTCCAAAAAGCAAAACTTGAATTTGCTGCATGCCAGCAACTCTTTACATAAGAGTTGCATCTCAGCTACAACTATTTACACAGCATGTATATTACATTAGGTATTATAAGTAACCTAGGGGTGATTTACAGCACGTGGGAGGATGTGTGTAGGTTCTATGCAAGTACTTGGCCATTTTATACAAGGGACTTGAACATCTTTGGATTGGTATCCATCCGTGGACAGGGTGGTCCTGGAACCAGTCCCCCTAAGATACCGAGGGATGGCTGAATAGTTTCCTGATAGACATGTATTTATTCATTGGACTTCAAGATTGCTAAATTCACAGGTGGTTCTAACATACATGACTTAAGATTAACCATTAGTTATGAAGGTTATTCTCCAACCAGTATATAACTGAGCCCCTACTTTTGTAAGCATTGACCCTTTGGGAAGGCTTTCCTGATCACAATGACATTAACCAATACTTCCCTGGCACTTGATTTATACAGGGAGTAGACCTATACTGTGTATGGACCCCATCATCCAGTTAATTTTAGGTGACTCTGCCTCCCCTGCTAGCCCATAAGCTCTTTGAGAGGTAGGGCCATTCACCCAGCACAATATCCAACATATAACAGATTCTCCATCCCTGTGGATTGAATGGTACATGCTGGGGAGATGAAAGGGTGTAGAAGACAGTCTCTGTCTTCTCAAGTTTCATAATCTAGAAGGCAGGAAGAAACGTGACGGACAAGGTCAGTGATTACTGATTAGACATACCTCTTTTTATTGTACTTCGAGAATACTGCATTTTTTTCAAACTGAAGATTTGCAGCAACCTTGCATAAAGCAAGTCTAGTGGCGCCATTTTTCCAACAGCATCTGCTCACTTGGTGTTTCTGTGTCACATTCTGGTAATTCCCAGGATATTTCAAACTTTCTCATTATCATTCTTTCTGTTATGTTATCATTCTATTTGTGATCAGTGATCTTTGATGTGTCTACAGCAAAAGGATTATGACTTTCTGAAGGCTCAGATGATGGTCAGCATTGTTTAGCAATAAAATATTTTTCATTAAGGTATGTACTTTCTTTTAGACATAACACTATTGCACACTTAAGAGACTACAGTACAGTGTAAACATAAATTTTATGTACACTGGGAAACCAAAAACAAAGAATCACGTGACTTGCCTTATTGTGGTGGTGTGGAAGTGAATCCACAGTGTCTCCGAGGTCGGTCATGATTTTGACCGTAGAAAAGGCCACCCTTTCCTGGGCAGATGTTTTCTATGAGTTTTACTTTGGGAATTCAGGATGGTTTCTCTTATTCAAACAGAACACAGGAGGGCAAGGTAAGGAATGAAGGTGACTGGTGTAAATTCAAAGTCAAGGGAAGTCTCTCAGGAGAGGCAGAAGAAAACTTTGTCAACAGAGATCTTTATGAGATACTGCACAGGAGTAGCAACGCCAACATTGTCAAGATTTCTGTAGTTGTTCTTTTTTTTTAACTCAAGACTTAAAAAAAAAATCCAGGACAATATTATTTTTAATATATTTCATGTCCAAGTCCTGAATGGAATTGGGGCAGGTATAAAAGAAATTGGGCTATATCCAGGATATGACAGAAAATGAGAAATTTAATGGGACAGGAAATGTGTAAGCGAAACCTGGCCTGGCTTTACCTCAAGAAACTCTGTGATTTTGAACAAAGTTAGCCTTCCGGCACTCAGTTCCCTATTTTAAAATGACTATTTTGAATGAAATGACAACAGAGCCTCCTTGAATTCCCTGAATTCTAAGCAGGACTATAGAAATGACAGTCTCTCTCTAGGTCAGTAGTCTTTAAGGAGGCCGGCTGCACCCTAGGCAGGGGCAGGACCACCATGTTCAGCTGCACAGGCTGTGCACAGCACAACTCTAGGGGGCGCCACTGACACCGACTGCAGTATGAATGGCACTTCTGGTGTTGTAAGGTGCTCAACTCTCACAACAATGCATGATAAAGAGAATTTTAGAATGTCTATTTATATCAGTTTAGGATCAATAAGAAAGAAATAAGATTTCATCAACAGCCAGTATCTGGATTGATACTGACACCATCATTTGGTAGGTAGGAAAGAGTGGAACTCCCAGGATGGAGGATTGTCCAGAGCACCCTCACACTTAACTTGTTCTTGGCATATCACAATGTGCTGCACTGCGGGTCCTTGCACTCGGGTAAGAGGATTTATAGCTTATACAATCTACCTGTAACCAACCTAATCTCCCTGCAGTAGGTAAGTGGCTTTAAAATATTCCTGCATGGTCACCTGCTACAACATGGATGAAGCTTGAGGACATGGGGCTAAATAAAACAAGCCAGTCACACACAAAAAAGACAAATATAGTATAGTTCCACTTATATGAGATACCTAGAGTAGTCAAATTCAAAGAAACAGAAAGCAGACAGGTGGTTAGCGGGGATAGACGGAGGGAAAAGGGAGTTGTACATTGGGTAGAATTTCGGTTTTGCCAATTGAAAAAGTTCTGAAGATCTGTTTCCAGCAAAGTAAGTGAACCACACTACTGAATGATACACTTAAAAATGAATAAGGGTGATACATTTTATGATTTTTTTACAGGAGTTAAAACATTCCTGCATAAAATTTCACAGGTTGAAAGTAATACGAATACCGCCAGCTGAAGAAACAAGGAAATGATGGAATCTCTACATAACCCTTCTACTATTAGAATGTCTACACAAGCACCAATATGAGCTTTAAAACCACGATCAACAAATTCAGCTTAAAAAGAAATGAAGTCACCAAGACTATTTGAATCCTAGAGTTCCATGCTCTTCCATCAACAATCACCTCTCATGAGTATATGTGGTGTCCTGAAATTTTGACTTGGGTTAGTAAAGCCATCACAATCAGCAAGGTATCTATAGTTTATATCATCATTCTCTCATTCTTTTCAATGTTTATTTTTGTATACTTTAGAACTGCACCTAATACATGAGCACATTAGCATGGACGTACACAATTTTAAAGTAAGTAACTAAAACTGCATTGTGCATGCATGCTCCAATTTTCCTCCTGAGAGGGTGCACTGTCAAAATCTTTGAGGACCACACTTTTTGAGGATTGATACTGATGGTCACTGTGGATACTATGCCATTGTCCTGTCGTGGATCTGCAGAAAGACGGAGGCAATGGTTCCCAAAAAGTTGATAAGCTTTGAATGTTAGTTTTTAAATACTTGTGGATAGTTATTATTAGAACAATGACAGCTCATGGTAAAAAGTCAAAGACTCTCCCTTTGGATAGACGCTTTCTCTCCTTTTGTATCCACAAGGGAGAGAACACAGTCCTTTCAAAGCACCTTGAATTGTTTGCAGGAGGAGTTCCTACAGCGTCACGGTTTGAAGTTTTCTTGTTGTATCTCCATCTTTAGCGCTTTGAGACACATGAAGAGAGAGGATGTTTAAAGCAGGGCTCAACGTGCTCGGCCACCTTGGATGTGGGCAGGTTTATGTCAACACTCATGCCTACGGATGACCTCTGACCCTCCCAGGTGAGGCGGCCAGCACGATGAGTGATCTCCAGCTGACTCACAATTTGACTAATGAGTGAGACTCACAATCTGAGTAATTCATGGCCTCAGGGACTCTTTTGCACATCAAACAAGCATGGGGAAAAATAGATACACAACACGTTTCTTCTGCATAGCACAGAGAACTGTACTGAATATTTGTAGTAACATATAATGAAAAAGAATATGAAAACGAATATATGTAGGTGTATGGATGACTGAAACATTATGCTGTACACCAGAAATTGACACAACATTATAAACTGACTATATTTCAGTTAAAAAAAAAAAAGCATGGGGAAACGCGGAAAAGGAAAGCCTAGGTACCTTAGCCGTTTATCAGGCTCAAGAAAATAAATTAATATTTTTCTAACAGCCCCTCATGAGAAAGTGGACACTACTTAATAAGGCAATGATATACGTAAGAATCTTAAATTTGGCGAAGTCCACCAGTGTCCTCAAACTGGAAGCAGAGACCCCCGCAGAGAGAAGGACCCCCACTCTCCGTAACAGCGCCGTCGTGAGAGGACAACGACCCCGTTTGAGGAGTTCCGCCGGCTCACGCCTTTCGGCATCTTCCCCTTAGACAACCCGCAGGGGAGTTTTCAATTTGTGGGTGATTACCTTCCTGCTTTATGATTCTAATTTGTCTTCCTTTTCCTTACCAGGTGACAGTTTAAGAGTGAAATATAAAATAATGGCATTTAGTGGGTGATTGATTTTTCCACTGGCAATGTTATAAATATGGCCAAGCATTTCCCTTTCAGAAACGGCACAAGAAGTAATTCAGTGAGATTCTGAAGCATAAATTTAGGGCTATTTGCGAGGCACAAACAATATTCAAGCAGACTGATGCCTGGAATGTGTAACTCATGCTGAGTCGTTCGTGTAAAACAGCCCAGAAATGGATGTTGGATTTACGGGTTTGGGCCACTGATGGGTGTTTCTGACGCATGACACAAAACGACGGGCTATAAAACATTCTCACATCCATACCCAAAAGGTGCCTGCACCAAATCAAATGGGAAACGTTTCTCCATTCATTATTTATGCCTCATTTCATTGCAAAGATTGGAAGCATAACAAATACTTTGTGCCTGGAGATAATAGGAAAGTGGCGAGAGACCCCATTAGACTGCACGGTGGCGCTGACGCACAGTTCAGTGTCCGGCTTCCCAGGAGGACAAATATGGGTTGATCTTTTTTTGCATATGAATTGCCGTATATTCCTATTTCAAATATAAGTGAATCTGAAATACTTAAATGTGCAACTATAGTTAAAACATTTGTTTTAATTAATATTAATATTGGCAATTTAACTATAGTATTTAAATATGCAAACATAGTTAAAATATTTGTTCTAATTAATATTAATGTTGGCAATTTAACTATAATGTTTAAATATGCAACTTGTTTTCTGGATGCTAGATATACTGTGCCTTCAACAATCTTCCAGAATTTACGGTTTGACTGACTATTGTTGGGCACGAGGAGCTACCTTACTAAAGATCAGCTTGGACTCTTTCTTATTCTCCTCTAACCCCAGTCAGACTGGTTTTTTATTTCAATACAGCAGCTGTTTTCTTCAAGGTATTCATGGGCTCTGCCCCTGGGGCCACCATCCCTCTTTGTTTGAATTTCACAGAACTTACCTGAAGTGAAATAGTCTCAGCGGAGAACAACCCCAAACTGGAGGATATTAGAATTCTCCATCCCTCCCTCAGATCCCTATTTTCCTTGACATTTTCCCAAATGTCACGCGTTCTTTCTGTTGAGATTCTCATTTTCTTTGCCTGCCATGAAAACATTTATTTTGCAGGTGTAACAATGCGCCCATTTCCAATGTAAAAGGATTTAAATGGCAAGCACAGGTTCCAAACCTGGAGTGAAGAACGAAAGAGAGAAATTTTCCTCTCCAAACCTACCGGGACCACAAATCTCAACATTTAGAAAAGAGGGTGCTGGTCCGTTGGTCACATGAACGGGTAAGTCTACACCCTGAAATCTCTTAATTCATCTAGTAACTGAAATTTGCCAAGAGCCAAGCCAGGAGCCAGGAGCCAGGTCTGTGGATGACGCCAGGATGTTCACAGTCTAGGTAAAGTGGTTCTAATAAATAAAGTGTCGCCAGTAATACTTGCTATGATCTGGATGTTTGTGTCCCCCCAAATTCGCACGCTGAAACCCCAACACTCAGAGGTGACGGCATTAAGAGGCGGGGCCTCTGAGAGGTGATTCGAGCCCCCACGAACGGGATTAGTGTCTTTATAAAAGAGACCCCAGAGAGCTCCCTCACCCCTCCCACCACGTGAGGACGCAGGACCTCTGCCCCTCAGCAGGGAGCCCTCACCCGAGACCGTGCTGTACCTGATCTTCGACTCCCAGCCTCCAGAATTGTGAGCAATAAATTTCTATTGTTTATAAGCCACTCAGTCTGTGGTTCTTGGTTACAGCAGCCCAGACAGATTAAGGTAACACTTTGACAGCATCACCTTATTGCTGTTTTATGAAAGTATTAATCAAATACGATATAAACCTGCAGATATTCATCCCTGAAAGTCCTTCTCCCTCATTATGAAGCCCTTTCTAGAAAGTCATTCTAAATTAATGGAAACCCCCAGGCTTGGGCTCATATTACTCAGGTGTTCAAACAGTACAGTGTGCCCAGTGGACTAAGAACAGAAGGACCCCAGACAAACCGTGAATGCCTTTCACGTATAACACCCCCAACAAAGCACCGAGCGCAGAAACTAGAATTTGAAAAAATACTGCAGAGAAAACGTGTTCATCGTAAATTCAAGGCACTTTCTGTGACAAAAAGCCACACTCTTTGCCTCATCTTGGTCACACTATTCCACCAAATCTTCAGTTAAATCAATTGTGAGTCATTTATTCAATTTTTCTTTCTGAAAAAAAAAACATCTTGCATTCTGGTATTCTTAGAATTCAAAAGAGAAGAGCAGTGAGGCTTCTCAGTCCCACAGCATGCGTTAGCGACATGCAGGATTGGGGAAATAAACCCTACAGCGACCCACTACAGTCATCAGCCTGGCAAACACAGTTTCTGGCTGAACTGTGGCCTCCTCCCACTTGGGAAATGTTGAACCTCGACCCTAAGTTGTAATCGGTGTCTTTCAAGACCTAACGTCCCCAGTCGGAGTAGAGAGAGCATCTACTGTTACGTGATCCAGCAAAACTGTATGGATCTTCCTGCATCTTTCTGGCTGCAGGTACAACCCCAAAGGAGGTCAAAATTACATAAGAAATTGAATTTTCATTGGACCTCATCTTGTTAAGCCTTTGGGGCCAGGTGCAAAAATCTACGTCTTACACGGTAACCCTCAGAATCTGCGCTTAACGGTCCCTTGAGGACCTTTATCCCCTCATTAGCATTTTGGCTCACTATTACATCATAGGAACGAACGTAATTCTTATTTTAGGTCTTTTTCATCTTATTATTTGTCTCACCAAAGAGGTACCCTGATAGCTAACAAGTGAAGCCCTAAACCAGCGTCGTATGTGGTTTCTAAATCAATGGCTCCTTTTGGGAAAACATCATTTATTTTCCATGCCCTCATCCCAAGACATAAGTGGCATTAGCCTCCCCTGGCCACCTCTGTCTGCAACAATGCTGTTCACTGCTTTCCACTTGCATTTAGAGATTTCATGGTAAGGCAAGTAGCTTCTGATTCTGTGCGAAGGATAGCCCTGAGGGTCTAAAGATTTGCCCTTAAATGCCCCCGGTGTATTCAAGCCACACCTCTGACAGGTGTGGTCCTTGTGTTGTGGCCAATGTCTGGATGGGAGAAAGGCCGAGAACCCCGGCACGGAGTTGCAATATCCCATCCAAGCCGAGGCAAGAAGAGAGGCTGTGACAGCAATACACAAGCATTTGGGGAGCGTGCCCCCAAAGGGCCTCAAGTCTAATTAATGGCTGTCAGCTGACGCATTACACAGCGGGGAGGCCCCCACACACACACACAGGGTGATGGTGCGTGTCATGTTTTAAATCAACTCTCCAAATGTGTGCCTCTATGCATTCAAATGTTGCTCCTGGCTCCTCTGAATAAGTTCTTTTGAAAAGCAACCTGAACACAGATGCCTGAATGAGAAAACGGGGTTGACTGTCATTGTTGGTGGGACTTGTTGTCAAATGGTGTTGGGTCTGTTTGAAACAGAGGGAGGCTCCTTTTTGTCTTCTGTGCAGGGAGTCCGGCAGGGAGAGACAAGAATGCCTTTTGTACACTTCCACCTTGGTGGTTAGGATTTCTAATCCAGCGAATGCACCTAAGCCTGCATTTTGATCCCTGCTAAATTGTCTTCCAGCTCATCTCGTAGACTGTTCCAGCACATGTGACACACTTTAATACTGAAATGCAAATCAGACACCCCCACAAACCACCTCCATTCTCTCACGTTGCCCTAAATTTGGACCTCACTTTCCTCGCTACACTTGAGCTGCTCTTTTCAATCACGTGCCGTTCCCCCCAAAAAGCAACGTCAAAGGGGAAAGAGAAGATATTTGCCCTTGTAAAGTCACCCAGTTTAGAGCCAGCTCCAGGCTAAGTGCCCCCACCAAGGGCCGCAGGACCCGCAAGAACAGCGCCACCCTGGGCAGCACTTGGCTCTCTGGCGACCTCTCTTCCCAGCCCAGCTCCTGCACTGACTCAAGAAGCAGCTATGAACTTGGGAATTTCTGCAGCTGGAGCTAAGCCCTAACAGCTGGATCAGGATCTGTTTTCCCATCAGAATCAAGTAAATCCTGAAGTCAGAGGAAAGTCTGACAAAATCCATTTATTCAGCCCTCTGGGGTAATTAGTTACACGGGTAAGCCAACAATATCTGAAATCCATCGCCGCTGAGAGTTATTAAAACTAGAAGCCACGTGTAACTCACCCAGCTAAAGAAAAGCTTGGGGAGACACTGGGGAGGGGGTGGAGAAGGGATCCAGTTCTCCTCCCAGAAAGGAGCTTCTGTTCAACTTTATTAAATGTTTTAAGCAGATTTAAGTTTTAGCCAAAGGACAAATTCCCACTCTCCGAGGACCACGCTTCTGGAAACCTGGAGATCAGCCAAAGAGCTGGTCACTCAGCGGGTGGCCATAGGATGGGGGCTGCACGGGAGGTGGGGGTGGGGGGATGGGAGCAGGCGGGACCAGGACCAGAGGGAGAAAGGCGGAGGGAACTGGAAGGCATCTGATGGGCAGCAAAGGGAGGCAAAGGTGTGAGCTGCTCACATTGTGGGATTTTATCAACATTAAGGGAACTACTGCAGAGTTCTTGCAATTGCCTGCCTACTGATGGAATGGGGAGGCGGGGGCGGGGCTGAGGCTGCAAAGCTGCCCTAATTGCACATTCAGCAGGAAGGAGGTTGTGATCCTTATCATGGGTGAGCTCTGGGACCCGTGCTGTCTCCCTGGGGACCCACTGTGCAGTGGACACCACCAAGATGAGGCATTCTGGAAAGCTCAGGAGCCTCTGCTGAAGACGGGGTGACAGCCAGTGGGAGGATCCCCACTCCCGCCCTCCGCCTCTTTCTCCTTCACTGGCATCCATGGTTCACCCTGTTCAGAGAACTCCACGTGCAGTTTGGCCATCAAGACCCACCCAAGTCCCAGCCCTGCCCTTCACTAGCCGGTGGCTTTGAGCCAGCTGACCTTGAACGTCTCCTTGCCTCATCTGTCAACTGGGCAAAACAATGGCATCTACCTCACAGGTTGTCAGGGAAGTTCAAATAAGGTAACTAGACACCCTGCTGGGCACTGGGGACGCTGGGCAAATGGGAGCTGCTGTGGTGACAACTGCTGTTGCTGCTGGATGGTTTCAGCCTCCCCACCCTCCTCCTCACACACTTGCCCACATCCTCGCCCAAGCCCTTGGCCCCATCCCAAACCCCATTTATAAATTTTATAATGTTTTGCCAGCTCAGGATTCCTGTCATGTTTATACCAAAAGCCACCCATCAGAGAGATAAAAGCCGGGAAGAGGCATTTTATTTCTGAAGTTGTTAATTTTACTCTAGAGTCCAAAAAAAGAATCACCAGTCTGTCAAAAAAAGAAAAAAAAAAGACAGACAAAAGATTTTTAAAAGTAATTATTTAAGTGCCAACCAAAAGGAAATGAAAATGAATTTGTCTCGGTTACCAAGTAAAATTAGAGGGTGGTGCTGTCCAACCCCAAATCTGCCATTTTTAAAAGGAAGACAGAGAATGTGATCATTTAAAAATACAATGAACTATCAGTTTGCCCCAACAAACGATCTTCTGGATAAACATATTGGGAGAAGTGACTTTTCATTGAAAACTGGAGCTCGTCTCCTGCCAGGGTCTCTCGGGTCTTGGGCCCCACACTCACACACACAGATATTTCACGGTTCACACCGTCTGCATTTCTCCCACTGGTGTTCTGATTAACTGCAGGTGTAGTCTGTGCAGGCAGTGCGTCCGCACGGCCATGCACTGCAATCCTTCCCTCACTTCTCTTCCAAGACTGACGTCTGCCAGATGGCCTGCCTGCTAGCGCTCTGAAAGGTTCCCACCAAGGAAGGCACGTGAAATCACAGTGTGTAGCGCAAATCTTCACAAGAGACTGAAAAAAACCCCCCAAAAAACCCAGCTTTCTCTTCTGAGGTCTAAATCTCAAAGCACTTTCCAAAGTCACCTTTAAATCGGAAGCAGACAGTTAATCCCTCTCTCTTTCTGAGGTGAATGTTTAAAAGTTGCCAACTTAACCAATTTCTGCCCTTGCCATGCAAACCGAGACAGGAGGAGTGTCCGTCCTCCAGGCCAACAGTCACAGGGTCGACGTGCTCTCACCACTCGGAATCCCTTCATTTTTCTGAGCCTTGCTGCTCCGCAAAGCCCCTTCTCACCCCCAAGTTTCCCTGCGAAAGTAGAAGCCCCGCTCACCTCACTCATGATGCTGTAACAGCAGCTCCGGGATCCCCACTGCTCGCACGGACAGCACTGCTCGGGGGTCGCTGTTCCACGGTCCTGGCTTTTCTCTTAAAAAGGGCTGCCCGATGGCATCATGCCTCCCGTGAGCCAATGAGATGCATTCACCTGTCTGAACGCCTGGCAGATATCTGAGTGCAGCAAGGGCCACCTAGTGGAGCAAAGGAGGAAGGCGGGCTCGGTCCCAGCTCCAAGCCCAGCCAGGGAGAGGAAACGACAGATTACAAGAGAGTCAAATAATATACATATTATTACATATAAAATAGATTAAAAAAACAGATTTCTTCTGTATAGTACAGGGAACTATATTCAATACCTTATAATAACCTTTAATGAGAAAAGAATATGAAAATGAATATATGCATGTATATGCATGGCTGGGACATTATGTACACCAGAAATTGACACATTGTAACTGACTATACTTCAATTTAAAAAAAAGAGTCACAGTCCAAGGTACACAGATCATACTAGGATTGCCATTGTTCATGATTTCAAGAGGTTACAGGACTTAGACGTGTGGGAAAATGCATGTTCAGTGGCAGTGGGCTGGAGGCTTGTTTCTCGAAGGAAGAGCTGTTCTGGACACACGGAGGCATCTCACCCGCCTCTTGCTTTTCTCCGGGGCTGCCGTTTCCCCTGCCTTTGTAGCACAAGCCCCTGCCTTCAGAGCTGAATATTTTCCACTCCTCTCCTCCAACCCCAAATCCGCTAGCCTGCTTGTACCCCGGGTACTCATCCCCTGGCAGGAGGACGTGAGCAGATGGCGTCATGGACTTGGAGAGTCACGCTGTGACCACAGCTTTGACCCTGGAATCTGCCTGTCCAGCCTGGCTGTGAAGATCCTTGGGCCCACACCCGGACTCGTGAGACCCTGAGGAGCATCCAAGTGGGCCCTGGACTTGTACAAGGCAGACATCACGGCCGATGTGATGGGAACTGAGATGCGTGTGGCTGCTGGGTCTGGTCACTGGTCAGGGAGCCCTCTTGCAAATCGACCCATGGGCTTGTGTCTGTTCTAAAAAACACAAGGCAAATGCTGGGTGCGGCCACAGAGAGAGAGAACCTAGCTGCTCAAGGGAAAATCAGCGCCCACAGGTTACACCCAATGCATATGAGTGTGCACCCAGCACATCTCCACATGTGCTCGCTGGCCAGCTCCCCAGGCACTGACTGCTCCTTCTGTCATGTCCCAGGGTGGGCACCTGGACCACACCTCCTAGCTCCATCCATTCTCTTGGGGCAGTGACACCAATGACTGCATCAGACCAAGGACTGCAAAGATTCCACCACCCTTGTCTTGGAATCCCCAGGGACCAGGGTAATAATAAACAGACGGTCTTCAAACCTGGCCGTGAGGTTCTGATGAGCAGTCGGATCTGAGAAACACTGCTTGAGGCAGTCATAGGACACACACACACATCACACATTCACTCCTTCCAAACTTCCAGGCTCCCTCCTGCCCATCTGCCCTTCCCACACCCAACCTCCTTTTGGCATCTGCATGGCCCCTGTTGGCTCTTACAGGCACCAATCCTATTTAAACAGCTTCTGCACATGACTACCATGCGATGTTCCTCAGGTCAGCCAAACACCACATCACATGGCAGATGGAATCATGAACCAGAAGCTTAGGACTTTGGTCCTTGAAGTGAGCGATAGTTTTCTCTGTGACCTTGGCCAAGCCTGTCCATCCCTCAGTGTCTCATTTCCCCCACTGGTAATATAGAGATACTAAAACCTCACACCTGCCAACCTAAGCGAAAATATATACACTAAATATATTGAGCTGGGAAATAAATTTTGAAAGAACTTCAGGAGAATTAGATCTACAGCTTCATATATTAGATCTAGGGGAATACTTCAGCCTTGCTGAATTAAAATACAGACATGTGGTTCTGTAATTTATGAAAAAATATGTAATGTGGATAGATTATTTTCATCTTCTTGGAAGTGTGAGTCTGCCGGAAGGTGCTGGGTTGGACCAGGCAATCTTTCAAAATCTTCCTCTGGGCTTATTTATAGGGACAGTGTATATTGATGACCTAACACTTTCCAGCAGACTTTCATACAGCGCGATCCGAATCCCTGAATGTGGAAGGCTTCACAACGGGAGGGGTGTGGAGAGCCATTATGGAGGATTCGTGGTCCAGCATCACTGGCTGGTGTCATCCCTCCCTTCTGCCTTCACTGCTCATCAACCGCAAGCCAAATATAGTCCCTTGGTGACTACACAGTCCCCACCCCAGAGACTCAGCCCTCCCCACCCTGCCTGCCGTCCCCCACCTTGCTTCCTGCTGCCCTGAATGTTAATCCCGCCTACAGGCTAGAGCCCTGTGCCAGCTTCTGAACGTCACGTGGCCCAGAGCCAGGAGGCTACCCGGGTTCTACCTACAAGTGCGGAAACGCAACCGAATTCTACAGACCTCTCCTGGAAGCATTTCTGTACTGTAATGCTCCCTTCCTGTGAGCGCCGTTTACCACGTCTGGCCTCCCACCCCCTCGGCTTCTTAAGCCTCTTGCAGGAGCATGAAGCCGGCCCGCCCCTGTCGGCTGTCGCCCTGACCGCGCAAGCCCGTGTTCTGCGCTCGCTGAGTGTGGACGCCGCTCTGTAAAGAAGGCTCTTTTTTCCCCACAAAATCAGAGTCACTTTCCAAAGCTAACATCTGAGAATCTTCTCTTCTGAAAATGAGAAAAGAGGGCATTTCCAACATCTCTCTGCCGTCAGAGTTCAAGCCAACTTTTTAAACCCTTTTTTGAAAAAATTGCTGTCAAGGCTGACCTGCTTTCAACCTGCACGACGGGGTTTTACTGCCTTTTTGAAGAAAAAAATCGATTAATAGACACGCTCAGTGGCGGCCTTCCAAGGGTTTAGCAAATACCTTGCATTTCAGTCCCGCTTCCTCGCCCCAGCCTGACACGCGTGCTGTCCCCTCCCTTCTCTGCCCTAGAGGCTGCCCTTCACTGGCCAACATGGATAATAGATGTATACTTTTTTTAATATTTTGTTTTGTTGTTTAATTAACTAGTTCACTTGGGGAGGGGTAACTAGGTTTACTTATTTTAATGGAGGTACTGGGGACTGAACCCGGGACCTCGTGCGTGCTAGGCACACGCTCTACCCCTGAGCTGCACCCTCCCCACTAGGTGCATACATATTGTCATTTCCGGGAGGTATTGAAAGTTTATCTTTGAGTTCTCTCTTCTCTGCCCCCTGTTGCCCCCGTGTCTCTTTCTCACCTAAAATAACTTGCATTTACATATCCAACCCTCCACCCCACCTTGACCCTTGATGAGGTCACTCTGTCTTTGCAAAGGGCATCACCAGTAGGAGACAAAGAGGGATTATGCAGGAGGTGGACACGTACAGTCACATCCATCTGCCCCAGTTCCACAGACCTCTGCTCATCTCATTGGCTAATTCCAAGGGTTGCAATCTTACCTAAAGCCTCTACCATTCTTAAGGTTTAAATCCCTCCCAATTTATGGATGAAAAGGTCACCTTAGAGCCGACCGTCCCTTTCAGCCCAATTAAATGTCCAAATCTGCCCCTGGGATGGGGACTGCCTGGACGGCCTGCAGAGCCAGCGTGCCCACCCTCCACGGCGCTCTCTTTGATGACAAGGTCAGTGGGTGTTTGTGTTCAAAGAGCCCCTTCTCCAATGCGTCAGCCCGGGTCCCTTGCTCAAGGCCAATCTGATGGCCTGCTGGTAGGGCTCTCCCATCTCGCAGCCGGGTCAGCGGTCAGAACTGTGCTTTGTTGGGTCCTTAATTATTCTGTCTTTGCTTCCGACACAGGTGAAGTCTTCCAGTTCACTCTCCAGCAACAAATCGGTGATTCTGCAGAGCCAGCCCACTTGTCCGGTGCTACAGGCTGAACTGTAATGGCCCCCCACCCCCTCCCATGAACACATGGAAATCCTAAGACCCGTGGGACTATTTAATGAGGGAATTAGGTGAAATGAAGTCGTATGGATGGGTTCTAATCCAATACGTCTGGTGTCCTGATAAGAAGACCACGTGAAGACACAGGGAGGAGACGGCATCCTTACCCCAAGGAGAGAAGCCCCAGGAGACGCCAGCCCTGCCGGCACTTTGGTCTTGGCCATCCAGCCTCCAGAATCGTGAAAGAATAGGCGTCTGCTGGTTAAGCTGCCCCTATCTGTGGCCCTCTGCTGCGGAAACCCAAGCAGACTGCGACATCCAGTCTGTGGCTGAGGTTCTTTCTGGAGAGGACACCCTTTTGGACGCCCCAGACCCCCGCCCTCCCAGGACGGAAGCGCTCACTCCCCAGCTGCTGCCCGTTGGCGATGGTGATGGGCTCAGTGCTCCACTCAGTCCTCGGGGAGCCTGCTCTCAGCCCAAGGGAGCTGCCTCGCCCAGAGTCACCATGCCATTCAGACACATCCAACAAAGTCTTGGCCCCCTTGTCCCAATTCGGAAGAACTCTGCAGGGTCCTCCATCCCAGCTCCAAAGTTTCCTGTGGGATCTGCTGGAACCACAGTCCACATTCCCCCTCTGCCCCATCCTGGCCTTCATCCCCCTGGGTGTGATGACAGGGCACCCCCGCGCATCACCCTGCCTGCTAAACTCCACCCCCGAGTCTGCTTACAGGTGCGACCTGATGCAGTCTGACCAGGTGGCGGGAGAAAGCAGACCCTGCCCTGGAGTTGGGAGCTGGATCACCTGCTGACCAGCTGGCCACCAGAACCCTCGCGGCAGCAGGTGGGGCACGAAGACTTCAGGGGTGCAGCCTGGTGGCGCTTGAAACACTCATCACAGTAAGGCGGGGTGGTGTCCCTGTGGAAGTGAGTGCACAGGGTGGGAGCCACATCTCAGACTTCAGGCAAATAAGTAGGAAAGGTAACTTTAAGGATGATGGAATGAGATGGCTGCTGCTGGGGAAATCAAGGCTTTGGAGAGAAATAAAGCAGGCTGGGCTGATTAATCGGGAATTGAAGGCTAAGTGTGAAACCAGGGGCAGCAGGGAGCCCGAGGTTTGCAAGATTGGAGAGCAGGAAGGAGGCTGCTGCAGGGACGGAGCTGCAGAGATGGGCAGAGGGTCCCCTGAATCTGTCTGAACACTGATCTGTGCAAAAAACACTCCCTGAAGTCAAAGTGGAAGAAACTTCCCAGCGCTGGGGAAAGAGCCCCTGAACAGATCCTGGAAGGTCCCCCAGAACTGGAAGCCATGCCTGCTCACACCAGCCAAAGAGGAGCGGCCTCGGGCAACGCAGGCATCGGGCTGCGGCCTCTGCGGGCTGGGCCTTGGTACTAGGGTTAAACTAGCCCCAGAGACGCCTCTTGGCTCACGTAACAGAGCCTGACAGCAAGCCTCAAAAACACACTGATCCACAGGTTAAGTAATTGAGCCAGGAAAGTAACCCAGCACTCCGAAGGAAGCAGTAAAATCTCCCACCTGGCAACGCGACATTCATAGGGCCTGGCATCGAAAACTGCCAGGCAGGCAAAAAAAGCAGGACAATACGATTCGTTCATTTCACAGAAACAAATCACAGAAGGGATGGAAATAGTAGGCTCTCCTGTGCCTCTGCTCTGCCATCCTCTATCTGGGGGCTGCGAAGCACATTTCAGGTTGGCCAGCCACTCGCTCCCGGAATCAGCCAAGAGGCAGCAGAGGAGGAGCTGCGCGAAGTTGGCGGAGGAAGGAGAGATGTGTTCCTTCCTGTTTCCTCATTCCTGTTTCCTCCTTTCTGTTTCCTTCTTCCTCCTTCTTGTTTCCTCAGCAGGTGATCCTTCCTGTTTCCTCTTCCCCCTTCCTGTTTCCTTCTTCCTCCTTTCTGCTTCCTCTTCCTCCTTTTTATTTCCTTTTCCTCCTTCATGTTTCCTTTGCTTCCTTCCTGTTTGATTCCTGTTCCTGTTGGTGGCAGCCCTTCTGTACCTCGGCAGTGCGGTTCCACCTGGCTACTTTGTGATTTTCCCTGTGTTTGCAGAACCAGCCTCACCACACTCCCTCCAGAGACACAAGCCAAGCCGCACCCCCCCACCTCAAGGATCCAAACTTCAGCTCCATGAGGCCCTTCCTCTAAGCTTCTAAATTTTAATAATCCTGACCCCTCCCTTTGCTCCCCCAGCCCCACAGGTAGGAGCTGCTCCCTGTACCCACTCCCTCTACAGTATCTTAGAGTTCTCGTTTTGCCGCTTCGGTCAGCTAGCCAACAACTTTGCTCCACATTCTCAATGTTCATATTAACTCCACTCTGAGCGAAAACTGGTGTGGTTTCTGCCTCCTGATCTAACCCACCTGTATAGCCCCTGAAATGCCATATTACATTTAGTGCTCACAAAATTGAATGAGGTAGGTAATTTTATTAGCCTCGTTTTTTCAGATAAAGAATCTGCAGTTCAGAGAAGTTGGTAATCTGCCCAGCGTCCCACAGTTAGTAACTATGAAGTCTTGTTTTTAGAAACAAACTGACTCCAAAATTTGTGCGCTTGGCTGCATAGCGGCACACATGGTAACACGCCTGGGCCCACTGGTGTGGGGGAGTGTCCGTCAGGGGCTGGAGAGGGGTTAGTAGGATTTGTAAGTACTGCCCGGTCAGTCTGTGATCACAAGAGCATCCAGGAAAAGTCCACCAGGGTCCTGTGGGATGAAACGTGTCTTGCACCTCAGACAGTATGTCCGTGAGAAACCCCAAGTGATCTGGAAATAAAAATACCAGGGAACAGGCGATTTAGCTGTTGTTACTCACCCACAATATAAACTTGAATTCCCTGAGTTCAGAAAATCCAACCATTTACCCTCAAGTAAAAAAAAAGTTTATATGATAGCAAAATTTTAAAATTTGATCATGGTTTTCTTCTTGGGTGTAAAACGGACACCACTGTCTTGTTCCCTCAGAATCCTTAACAGAGTCCCTTCCCTGTACTAGAGGTTGTGCTGGCCCAGCCAACAGGGCAAAGATCTGGGGGGTGGGGGGGCGTCTCAACAGTGGGGGCTGGAGAAAGGGGCAGGCAGGAAGTAAACAGCCATAACATAGTCCCAGTGGCACCTTCTAAATTGAACAGCGTTTAAATGGGTCATTAAAGAATTATATATAGTTCCCACTATCTGGGTCTCATGCACATGTCAACAGATGCTGGGAAACTGTGCTAGAATCTTTCAAAATGAAAGCAAAAATGATGTCCAAATTTGATCTCCTGAAAAACCTTCCTGTCACTTTAGTCATTTCAAGACTGCAAACCATTAGCATAAAAAATGGTAAGTTCATTCCACTTAACATGAACACTTGCTTTAAATAATTCCAAGTGCTAAATCACACTGAAGAACTTATTACTGATGTAGTAAAATTAGAAAAAAGATCTCAGTCAATTAAAGTCAGTGAAATAAAGTCTTTAGAAAAATTTAATTCCCTAATTAAGCATCTGGGGGTTGGGGGAGCACAAGTGTGATGTTTCTCCCCGAGTGGCCACAGAGTCCCCAGCCTCATAAGTGAGACATTTTGACTAAAGCATAACTGTGGAGAAAGAAGCTTAAAAATGCATCAGTGTCATTGTATACTTGGATCCCGAAAGGCAAGGCCATTTTCATCACATAGAGAAATTAACCAGAAAAAAAAAAAGCTCTCATTCCTCTTCTGAAAAATGGTTTTGGCAAGCGGGTACCCAGAAGTCAAAACATACTTAGAGTGATAACATTCTATTCAGTGGCCCTCTTTCAGCCTGAACAGGTAGTGACACGTATAGTGGCATCCGTATGCAAAGCACTCAAGTGTGGGCAGGCTGGCTGCCCACTCCCCGTGAGCACACAGTCCACAGCAGTGACAGCAATGCCTTTAACAAGATCCACGGGGACATGGAGCTCTCCAGGAGCCTGGGCATCCCCTGATCTCTAGGGCCATGGGAAGATACCCAAAATTCATGAGGTACTTCAACCATTGGAAGAGCAGCCTGGAATACGTGAGAGTACCAGGCTAGGGTGGGTAGACAGAAGGGGCGAGATGAATGGCTACAGGCCGGGCTTCACCCTCGGGAGAAGGGAGGCGCCCAGCAGTGGGGATGGAGGGTGGCTCTGTGGCGCTCGGCATATGTGAAGTCTGTCCTGGGAGGACCAAGGACCAGCGGAGACTGGAGAGAGGGCGGAGTCAAGATACAAGAAGGGATAAATTAGGAGTTTGGAATTTGCAGGTACAAACTACTATATATAAAATAAATAGCAAAGTCCTACTGCACAGCACAGGGAGCTATACTCAATACCTTGTAATAGCCCATAATGAAAAAGGATATGAGAAAGAATATATATATGAATGTATAACTGAATCACTAAGCTGAAACTAACACAACATCGTACAAGGACTATACTTCAGCTGAAAAAAAGATACAAGGGGGCGGGTATAGCTCAGGGGCAGAGTGCACGCCCAGCACGCACAAGGTCCTGGGTTCAATCGCCAGTACCTGCATTTAATAAATAAATAAATACACCTAACTATCTCTCCCTCAACAAAAAAAATTTTTAAAGATTTTTAAAAATCTTTTAAAAGATACAGGAAGGGAGTATCCAGTGGAAGTTCCCCCAAAAGTCTCCCAAAGAGCCACTGAGTACAGGAGAGGGGAAGAGGCCAGAGCCGAGGAACGGAAGCGGGCCGGGGTTACGAGCAAGTGCTTCGTGCTTCGGATGAGAGGAGCTGGGCAGGGCCCGCGAGGTCAGCACCTCGGATGCAGGCGGCCAGGAGAAGGGGGGCTGTTCTGGACATTGGTCTGATGAGGAAAAGCTGCATCTATGAGACCCTGGGGTGTCTGCTATGCATGGAGAATTCTTACAGGTGAAAACTGGGCTAAACTCAGGGGTGAACTGGGAGGAACTTCTTGGGCACCAGTACTGGCTGCCTGAGAGCCGACCCAAAGGACATTTTCCAGGAACACGTCTTCTGTTTCTGGCCATTGTGTCTCTCCAGTTGAAAGCACAGTGTGGTTATAACACTGGACCAGGACCGCACTGGGGTCGCTCACTTCCAGAAGTCAGGAGAACCAGAGTAGAGTTTGAGTTTGCAGAGCGGACAGAAAATGCACCTCTTCCTCAAGCTGATCCCCAAAGCAAGGGCAACAAAGAGGTTCTGCCTGGGGACATTCGTCCCTGTGCCCTGCAGCGGTGGCTAAGACGAACTCACCTCATTCACCTGTGAAGGGGCTTTGGTTTGAGGCTCCAGGAGGAGTGAGACTTTGGGCCATGAGGAGGGACCAAGGAGACGTGGGTGCTGGATGAAGCAGGCAGTCTGAGTCTGTCCCTCTCTGTGGGGTGGAGTCAGGAAATGGATGGAACTATGAGCGTGTCTGAGATAAAGCCGGACAGTAGCTGAAGGGGCGAGGATGGATTTTATTAGCACGCATTCTTGCAACAAAGAGGGACTGGCTTGAATTGAATTCAGCTTCACCAGCACAAAAGCCAGGAGACTTTAAAAGCCTCGATGCTGCAGAGGAGGCACTGAGGGGCAACAAAGGGGCGGGGGGGGGGGTCTAGGTGACTAGGCCACTTGGATTTGTCCACAGTGCTTATTCAGAGAAACAAACTTCCCATGACTTTAGGAAAGGACGTAGGGGTTCAAGTTAGAGCGTGGCGCCCACCCAAGCTGGGCGCTCCCCACACGCCCGGGACTGGGGCTGAGAGTGAGGAGTCAACCCCACGCGTCCTGCTCAGGACAGCTCTCGGGTCCCCAGGAGGGCGGTCCTGTGCGGCAGAAGACCTGTATCTCAAAGGAACAGAGAAAGGATCTATAATCACAAACTTTCCAGAGTAACAGTTCTGTGCGTCCAGGGGAAGTAGGTTCTATCCATCACCAGGTTTTCCCTGGAGCAAAAGTACATTCCTTTGACGCCCTTGACCTCTCCCAGACGAGAACTTATGGGGGCTGCGTTACTGTCCACAGCCCTGAGCTGTTAGAAACTCTTTTAGTTGTTTGTTGAAACCTCTGAGTGAGTGTGTGTGTGCACGCGCGCGCACGCTGGTGGAAGGGGAGCGGGGAGGCTAAATCTTTTGCGCTGAGAGGCTGCAGATTTTACAGGGGGACTTTGAGTTTTACTCGAGAAGAAGGCTCAGAGGGCCTGACTAGAGTTTGATTAGGGAGAGTTGTGTGAAGCTGCACCCCCTTCTCTGTGAGCCCCACCCCTTCTCCATGAGCTCCATCCCTTCGCCATGAGCCCCACCATCTTCTCTGTGAGCCCCACCCACTTCTCCATGAGCCCCACCCCCTTCTCTATGAGCTCCACCCCCTTCTCTATGAGCTCCACCCCCTTCTCCGTGAGCCCCACTCCCTTCTCCGTGAGCCCCACCCACTTCTCCATGAGCCCCACCCCTTCTCCATGAGCTCCATCCCTTCACCATGAGCCCCACCATCTTCTCTGTGAGCCTCACCCACTTCTCCATGAGCTCCACCCCCTTCTCCGTGAGCCTCACCACCTGCTCAAAGAGCTGTCTTGGTGAGATCCTAGACACGGAGTGATGGTCGGTGTCTGGTGCCCCCATTCGAGGGAGACTGATGAGGCCAGGTAGAGGGCAGAGCTGCTTCTGGAGCCTGGTGGCAGCGAGTGTGGCTCACGGCCAGAGCCGGGGCCATTCCTACCTGGACGTGGGGCCAGCACCTGGAGGGTCTGAGGTTCTGGGTGCATCTGGAGAGGTCTCGGCTTAAACACTGCCCTTCCATAGGGGTCGTCATGGTGGCGGAAGTGAACCTGTAACGTGCTGCTTGCAGGCAGCGATGGTGAATAAGAGGGAGGCGGAGACAAGAGGAAGGACGAGCAGAGGCAGATTCTCACACGGCTGTGGACACCAGGGGCTCCTGGGTCACCAGCACTCATTTCCAGGCAGGAGGCCAGTGGGGATGGAGGGACCAAAACTGGTCACTGCAAGTGGCGTTATTTTCGAGTCCCTGCCTGCTGCGTCCCAGGATGTCTGGGTTTCCCCCACGAGCCAGCAGCCAGAGAGGGCGAGGGCCAGTCCCAGAAGGAACGGAGCTCCCGGGAGCCTGGGCCCCAGGCGCTGTCTCACGAGTCAGATGTTTAGGGTCCTGGTCCTTCCGGATCTGTGTTGCCTTTGTAATATCCACCAGCCTTTTTTGTAAAGTCTTCTCGAACATGAATCTCCTGTTGGAGCAACAGAGATTACAAGGAAGGCTCTTTCGTCTACAGATGGCAAAGGAGAACAGCGTGCTCTGAGGGCCGGCACGGACGGCAGAGAGGGGGCATCAGCCAGAGGCCTTGAGGGAGGCCAACTCCCCGGGAGAAAGAAAGGAAGCTTTCTTCTTCTTCCAGGGTCGGTCCTGGCAGTTCTAGGTTTATTTTACTTTATTTGGGAAGATGGCATTTCGGTCTCACATCTGTGACTATGTGGATAACCATCCCCCTGGGGTGATGAAGGTGCGGGGCTTATCCCCCCACCCACCCAGTTGCGCCCCCATCCCCGAGTTAACCTGGGCGGGGGCAGGAATGCCAGGTTGTCCCGGGAAGCAGGAGTTATGCAAGGTGGGCACATTACCAAGGGCTCCCGCACTTGGCATTTCCTACACACAGTCTCGTTTACTTCTCACCGCATCCTAATAGGGTGAGCGGTACCATAGGGTAGAGATGAGGCTCACCACAGCTGAGCACAGCCCGCGGCCTCAAGAGCCAGCAGGTGTTGGTTTTCAACACCAGGGAGTCTGTTCCAAAGCCTCAGCTCACCTCCATGTGCCTCCACCTTAGCCCGGGGGCCTGGGCAGCGAGCCCGGCTCGGCTTCTGTAGTGTGTGTGTGTGTGTGTGTGTGTGTGTGTGTGTCCCTGTCCTTGCCTGTTTGCTCTTTGAACTTAGGGGAAGCCCCCAAACCCAAAGGGGCAGCATCAGTGTGGAAACCAGAAGTCTAGCAATCGATGGCCCACATTTCAGCCCCATGGTTACAGACCTGATGGCCTCTTGTCATCACAGACAGATCACACTGCAAACGTTTCAGTGGCCTGGTGTCTTATTTTAGATTCTACAGCGTATTCATCTGCCTTCTGAGATTTACTCCTACCTTGAGGTAGGCAGAATTAGCCCATTTTAAATATGAAAAAACTGAGGTTCAGAGAAGGGAAGCGATTTGTCTGTATTAGTTTCCTATTGCTGCTGTAACAGGTTATCACAAACTTAGTGGCTTCCAACAACACGCATCTACTATCTCACAGTTTCAGATGCCAGGAGTCTAAAGTGGATGAGTAGAGCTGCATTTCTCCAGAAGCCTGAGGAGAGAACTTTTTTCTTGTCTTTTCCATCTTCTAGAGGCTGCCTCAATCCTTGGCTCACGATCTTACATCACTCCAACTTGTTTCTGCTGTCACGTCTCCCTCTCTGACCCTCCTGCCCCCTCTTCTATCTTCTGAGCACCCTTGTGATGACATTGGTCCATGCAGCTAATCCAGGAAAACCTTCCCATCTCAAAATCACTAACTTAATCCCATCTGCAAAGTCTCTTTGCCGTGCAAGGCAACATATTCACCTGCCCTGGGAGTTAGGACATGGGCAGATTTTGGAAGTCATTATTCTGCTGACCAACACTGCCCTCCTCTGAGAAGTGCAAGAACAAGGGCCGCTGCCGCCGCTAAGACGCCTGGAGCCGGGGCGCCATCCCACGGACGTGTGCATCAGGGTCTCTGGGCAGAACTGCCACGACAGGCTGCTGGGGTTTTGCATTTGGGGAGCTTGTGGGGGGGCAAGATTAAGAGTTCAGCTCCTTATTGAACATCTTACAAAAGAGGTTTAGTCAAAAAGACCAAAATCCATGTCATCACCAGACTCCTTAGATTCTTCTTTCTTTGTTTCTACTTTCTTCTCCTCAACGAGGGCAGCAGTGGTCGAGGGAGCAGGGCTTCCTGCTGGGGCAGCACCAGCCTCTGGCACAGGTCCACCAGCCCCTACGTTGCCGATGAGTCTCCCAGGGTCGGCACTGGTCGGAGCCTTTGCAAACGAGCCTGGCCAGAAAGGGTCAATGTTCACACCGGCTGCTTTAATGAGGGTGCTGATCTTACCCTTTGTGACCATCACATCATCGTCATGAAGGCTGACGGCCAAGCAGATGCAGGTGAAACCCAAGATGGAGATCTTGGCGCTCCCACCCACTCCCCTGCATTTCTCTCTCAAACACACACACGCACTCTGCCACCATTTTTGGACCATGAGAAGTCTAGACTCTACTCAATGAGCCCTTCCCTGCCCCGCCTCCCAGAAGGAGTGAGGAAAAATAAATCAGTGAAGTGGGTTCAGATGTAAACAATCCAGATCAAGACATCAAGCAAAGCTCGGGCCTCTGCAGGAGCTGGGCTTCATTCTAAAATTCTAGAAGTTATCTAGATTCATGATAACTCACCTGGAAAGTCAACTGTAGAAAAAATTGTTCCAGAAAATTCATGTATCTCAGAGAATTTCCCTGTCTGATGAGCTGAGAATCTGGTTCCTATTATGTAACAGGTACAAACCATTTTTCAATAAATTAAGCATATTATTTTTTCATAATAATGGGCTCCAGTACTTCTAATTATAAAAATAAAAGAAGCAGAGTGTAGATGTCTACTGCTGTCATCTTTTCTTTCAGCATCTGAGGATGGAATTTTTGCACATACAATTCTATCACTGGATGTTGAAATTGTTATTCCCAAGCAGTTCAGTGACTTTTATGAAGATAAAACCTTGAAGGTAATTAAGTCAGAATATTCTAGCAGTGACAATCTAGATATAAGGAAAATAGCTTTTATTGCCCCCCCCGCCCAAAATCCACAGGATGAAAAACATTCACAGGTAATAGTTATTTGATATGGAAAACACCTATGTTCTTACTTTGAATTATAGCTCAATTATGATCACGCTTGTCCACGTTATTAAAATTAGCTGCACAATAAATTAGTGAATATTAGATACATTTCTAGACAAATAACAAGGCCAATTTCAAAGGATTTCAAGGGAAAAAAGATGTGTTTAAGTTGGGAAACGAGAAAATTTTCCTTTGTAAAATGTGTTAATTAATTGCAGCTTTCAGTTTCACAAGTTAATTTGCGTTTTTAATTATGGAAAATTCACCTCGACCAATGAAAGCCAAGTTTTCCTACTATAAAACTATCAGTCTCCTCTGGAGTCAAATTAAGATGAGCATTTTCACATTTGCATGAAGTTGAACTTTATTTCCCAAGGACGGAGCCTGCAGCCGGCTCATCCTCATAGTCCCCCTCCACAGCGAGTGCAAAGGGAGAGCAGATAGAGCTCCCTTGCTTAGCCTTGTTTTGGTTTTGAAAAACAGCAACCATTTCCAACTGGCTTAAGCCAAAGAGGAGGCTTGGTCTTAGGGAAGCAGTCTGCCGCCTAGAACCCAAGAACAGGAAGGCAGATGATGGACAAGGAAGGCTGGAAATGGGGGCTGAGACCGCTGGGGAGTCAAGGAAGCTCTGACAGGTGGCTTCCACCCTCCTCCACTGCAAACTGGGCTTCTCGGCTACTCAAGGCCCACGTGGATGGAAGATGACCACCACAAGCCCAAGTTCATAAGCAGTGGTTACAGCCAGATGGGGTCTCTGTGTGTGCATATGGTCAAATTTCCCAGAAATCAGCCTGGCTCTGTGTCCACCCCTGGGTGAGTCAACTATGCCTGGGGGATGTGGTCACAAACCAGAATCATCTTCCCCAGGAGCCAGCCCTGAGCCCGGCAGGACCAGCACATCCTCAAAGGGGGGCTGGTCAGACAGCCTGTCAGCTACTCACGGAAAGAAGCACCAGCTTTGAAGGCTCAGAATGGCTGGATTCTACTGCTAAAGACACCTGGGATTCACTTGAGCCCATGTTCCTAAAGAGGAGGAAACTGGCACTTGGATTGGAATGACTCATCATTGGTCAGGACCGCCCCACCCTTTACAGGATGCTGAGCCCCCGGCCCCACCCAGTAAATGCTAGGAGGGCCCCCACCCCAGTCGCTGTGACTCTGAACCTGCCTACTTTGTTTTAAGCACAGCACGGCATCCTGTTGAAAAGCACTGAATTTTAGTCCAAAATTCTTGAAACCCACAGTACGGTTCCTGAGCCCCAGAGCAAGGTGCAAAATAGCACAAGCTAGTTCACACAAGCCAGCCTTCTGGCCATGCAAGCCTAAGCAAACTCCCTAACCTCCCTGAACAGTGGCTCCTCACCACCCCAAAAATTAATTAACGATACCTCCCCCATAGACCTACTGTGAGGATTAAGTGAAACCAGGTCTTAGGCTAAACCGTAGAAAGTGTCTGGTTTTGTAGGTTAAACTGCAGTTGAATATCTGCAATTCCATAAAGTTCATAAAATTCATAAGAGTTCAGAGCTATAGCACAGTGCCCGGCACATAATAAGAGCTCAAAAAATGGTAAATATGAATTCTTTGAGGATGCAAATTAAACTTGGATTGTGCAAAATACAATAAAAAAAATTAGCTTCTAGGTAAAAACCTTGCCTTCCCCCTTCCAACCTTGGACAGAACATAGCACATGCCATGAGCTAAGGCACCAGCAATGGTGGGAAGAAAGTATCCTTTGGGGAAATTTTAGTTAAACGCCATCTGTGACAGTTCATGACAATCGGGAGGGCAAAAAGGAGGCACTGTCCCAGTGGAGCCTTACAGCATGGTGGCCAGCTGCCCTCCACTTGCGGAAGACACTGGAGACAGCGATTATGATGACTCATCCCTCATCCTTGGGAAGACAAAGCAAACCGTTCCTCTCCTCTCCAGAAGCAAAGGAAGCGGGGCTGCAGCTGGTAGCAGATGGCACTGTGGACGGGGAGAGGATTTTCACTTGTCCTTATTTCAGCCTTACCTCTTGCATAATTTTGCATAAAAGAAATAACGTTTCTTCCAAGCCCCCCAAGTCCCTAATTACTTGCATACAGATGTCACCTTCTGGGCTGCCAACTGGCCGGCAGGTCAGGAAAGCCCAGAGAGCATGAACTGCCTGGGTACAGCCCAGGAATTTCCTTGGCACTTTTCTCTGACAGTTAACTTTTAATTAAAAGGTAAAAAAGACATTAATTATCAGTTAAAAAATTTCAATCTCTATTCAGACAAGGGAATTAATGTGTTTCAGAAAAGACCTCGATAATTATTTCTTGCAGTTTAGAAAAGTGGTGATGATAAAGGTGTACCTCTGCCCGCTCCCTTCCCTTCTGGTCTCAGGAAACTTGGATGCCAGGGCCGCTATACCCAACCCCTGAGAGCCAGGGCTCGAGATTTAAAGGCCCCTTTATAAGATAACCTCGGGAGGAAGGGGACCTCAGCCAGCAGAAAGGACCAATGGGGGGGCTGGTCACCTTTGGGAGATGGTCCTGCACCTGACCCCCTTCCAGACCATTCTCTTCTTTAGTTTATTCCTGCTTCGCCCACACAGAGCTTGGCTTTCTCAGTGCAGGTAGGAACGCCACAAGGTCAGAATGAATTTTCTCCACACTCAGATGCTTCTAGAGCTCATAGAAAAACGTCCCCAGCAGGAAAATAAGGGGACCTCTTCTCCCGTCACCTTGCCGCTCTCACAGTGCAGAGCTGCCCAGAGGACAGCAGTGCCTCTCCACTGCGCTTCCTGAGTCGTCGAGACCTTGTGGTTTTTTCCTCTCCAAAATCTCCTTTTGAGATATTCTCCCTCCTTTTTCCAGAACCAGCCTTTTCTTCCCTTCCTTTCCTTCTTAGGAAGGAAAATTGTACTGGTAACACTTACTTGATAAGAGTAAGTCAGCCACTGAGAATGGAAAGGAAAAGAGGTTCAGAGGCCTTCAGCTCCTATGATTAGGTGACGTCAGATGGGCGCCATGCTGGGAGGACATCCACCCCACAAATAAACTAAAACCTGGGTCAAATGTAGCAAAAGCATCTGTTTTCATTTGATAGACCCCAATGTAGGTCACTTTGTAGCTCTTCAGCTGGACACCTAGCACCTCTTGAGGTCACAGAATTGAGAAGCCCCCAGAGCCTCACAGACCAAAGAGCTGAGGAGGAAGCTTTGCAGAGGAGCACCCCCCACCACCACCACCACCATGACCACACTGTGGTCAAAGACACTCATTCCTCAGACAGAGGGGAAACAGACCTGAACCTCTGTGCACATGATCAGGTCCCTCAGCCTGGGGCATGGCCCCTGCCCAGTCCAGCTGTCCTCAAGCCCTGCCCAGGTGTCCCCTCTGTTCTCCATCTCTGCATCTTCAGAGAATCCAATCCGTGGCCTCCTGCTGAGGCCCTCCCATCTCCACTGAGCCACCATCAAATCAACAGCTTCTCCCTGATTCTAGAACTTCTCACACTGAACCTCAAACCCCTGTTGACCCCCATGCCCTCCTCAGGAGGATGGAGGGTCCTACGTCAGGGAAACACACAGGGCTTCCTGGCTTTCAGGATTGTTTTGATCACCTGGGCCACCTTAACAAAATACCACAGATTGAGGGACTCAAACAACAGAACTTGATTCCTCACAGTTCTGGAGGCTGGAAGTCCAAGATCAAGGTGCTGGCAGATTTGGTTTCTGGTGAGAATCTGCTTGCTGGCTTCCAGGGGCCACCTTCTTCTTATGTCCTCACATGGCCTTTACTTGGTGCCTGCCTGTGGAGAGAGAACCCCTGTGTTTCTTCCTCTTCTTATAAGGGCACGAATCCCATCACAGGGCCCCACCCTCATCACCTCATCCCACCCTAATCTCCTCCCAAAGGCCCCACCTCCCAATCCCATCGCATTCAGGGTTAGGGCTTTAACATATAAACTGGGGATGAGAGCAGACACAAACATTCAGTCCACTGCAGAACTCTGCTCCACAAGGAGTTGTGTGACTTTGAGAGAGCTGAGTGACCTCTTCGAGCCCTGCTGTCTCTCCCTTCAGTCAATCTGGGTCTGACCATAAGCAGTTAATCCACTCAAAAGGGTTTAACAGAAAAGAGTTTACTGCAGAGGCTGTACCCAGTCAAGGCAGGATTAACAAAGCAGAAGAGGAAGTTAACTGCCCAAGACCAACAACTTCAGGAACCTCTGTCAGCATCTCCCACTGGCTAAACAGAGCCAAGAAACCTGGTCTGTGTGCTCCATGGGGCAGCTTCCAGGCAGAGCAGGCAGAAGAGGGTAGAGAATGTACATGGAGGGCAAGTGGAGGGCACAGGGGAGGTGGGAGGTGGGTTGGGCAGAGACATCTCAGTGTACACCTTTTGTATTGATTTGAATTTTGAGTTATGCATGTGATTTCTGTTCAAATAAATTAATATGAAGTAAAATTTAAATATTCAAGTAAGCCAAGCATTGGGACAACATGGGACCCGGAATGAAAGAGACAGCAGTGTGACTTGGGGAATTACATCCATCTGCCCCTCCCCCACTGGTCCCCATGGGTCCAGAGTAGAGTCAAAGCATCAAAATGGAATCAAAATGGAGAAACAAAAACAAAGAGTGGTGCATAATGTGGGGCTATGGTTTTACTTTATAATATCCCCTACCACCGCCCTTGTACCATCACCAGGGAAGATTTAGAGGTAAAACAATCTCTTTAGAGCAGCTTTCTCCTGCCTGTGGGCGAAGAGAAACCCATTCCTAGCCAGTGAGGAGGCACTGGTAATGGAAGCTGGTCCTGGGGAGAAGCCAGGCACTGCTGGGCACAATGATGCCAAGGCTTACTGTTTCACAAGGGGCAACGACAAGGTCATGTGATGGGGTGACGTGCTTTCGTTGGGTGAGACCAACTGTGTTGTCGCCAAAAAGAAATAGCACCCTCTTGCCAGCTTCACAGGTGAGCTAGAAAGGCGGTCAGCTGCCCATGTGGTTGGACTGAACCACAGGTGGGGGGTCTGGTCTGCGCACCCCCAGGAGTGTAATGACCCTTCCCCTGGGGTCTCAGCAGCAGCGGTGTTCTCCACTAGCATCCAGACCAACCTGGAGGCTCTCAGAATTCAAGCCCTGTGGAGGGGCCATGCTGGAGAAACCAGTTCTCTTAAGGGAAGGGGAGCAGTCTCCCAAAACAGACCTGACCCTTCAGTGAAGAAACTGTATACGTCCACCTCTGCCTCATCCAGGATGGAGTCAGTAAAACAGGGTACAAGCTGTGTGAAGGTTTGGAGCCCTTCCTCCCCATCACTGAGCCCTCCAGAAAATAAACCAGTCGCCCCAAGTCTCATGAGCGTGAGAAAAGCACACAGCATCCCTGAGCCTTGGGTAGACACAGCGCTCTAAAACCTGTGATCGCGTTAACTCAAATGTGCGTTTCCCTCTTATCGTTCACGCCCTATGTCCTTAAAACAATTTCATAAAAACTTCAGCGTCTGCAACTTAGTGCATCATCCTCCTCGATTATAAAAGCATTATTATTACATAACTCTCAGCCTATTTGGGCAGCTCCCTCACACAAGGTGTGCACAAACACACACACACACACACACACACACACACACACATCTCCTCATCTTGTATAGATGAAGGTCAGGCTTTTGAGGCCAAGAAGTCCAGCATCCCAAATGTGGGGCCAGCCTACTGGAAAGGCTCACAAGATCGTCAGGACCCAAGAGGTTAAAATTCCTTACCCCTTGCAACAGCGACTGAGCCATTTTACTGCCCTAAGATGGGTGGAGGGGTTCATTCACTCATTCAACAGGCGAAGAATGAGTACTTGGCACTCATGTAAGTGACCTTTAATGAACACAGTTTGTGTGGAAAGCCACGAATCAGCCCCTGTGGGTGCCTGGAGAACATATGAGATGGGACTTCATCCTTGAAACGGCAGCATCTCATCGGGGCAGTAGAACACCCGCAAACAACTAGAGCGCAAGGTTAACGTTGCCAGGCGAGAGTTGCAGATGGAGATGTTGCTATGCAGATGTTTAAATTTTTTTTTTGCAGAAGTTTGAAAAACTTCAAACCTACAGATAAAGCCAAAGTTTTCAACCATACACTTGATCCCAGTTCACCAGTTAAATCTTCCCAATTTGCACGTGTTTTCTCTCTCTCTCCCCACCTATCATTTGAAAGTAAATTGAAGTCATTATGACATTTCATTCCCAAATGTTTTATCCCCAAATTTTTTTTTCTAAGAAGAAGGATGTTTTCCTCCATCACTTGAATCTCATTGTCACATCTAAGAAATTTAACACTAATAAATAATATTGGCAAATACACAGTCCATATTCAAGTGTCTTGGTCATCCAAGGCCCTATCAAGGATCATGCCTTGTATTTGTCACTCGTCCCTTAGCCTCCTTGTACCCAGAACAGGCCCTTTGCCTATGTTTCTGTTTTATTTTTTTTGTAACATATTTTTGGAATCCAGGCCAGTTGTTTTGTAGAAGGTCTTACAGTCTGAGTTTGTCCTGTGTCCTCAATGTTAGATTCAGGTTAAAAACAGTTTGGGCCGGAATGCTAAATATTTGATGCTTGGGCCCTTCCTCTTGCATCAGAGCACGAGCCCATGATGTCAGCTCCTTGCATGACCCTGATGCGGACAGATGGCTGGGCTGGGAAGGGAAGTTTCCCCTTGTGATTAATGAATAACCCAGGGAGGGTTGCTCCGAGACCGTGTGACTCTCCTGTTCCCCAACAACTTTCATCCCATGACTTTCAGCTGACTCGGTTATAGTGATCATTGCAAAATAAGAATTTTCTCATTCCATCATTTTCCAACTAATTCTATCTCCCTTTGTTTTGTTCAGATTTGCTTTTCACCATATGGACTTAAAGGAAGGGGAGAGTCCACCTCTAGCTGGGATGATAAACGAAACCTCAGGAAGGAGATGGCATTTGGAGATGTGGAAGGAGACTGAAGAAACTATCGAGACAGCCGGTTGCTAGGCTCCTGGGGCGACCAGAGGCCAGGCTCTGGTCCTTGTCCTCTTATCAAGAGCGTGGAGCTCTCAGTCCACCTCGGGCTGAGTCCTACCCCAAGACGCCCTGCGGCTCAGCTGGGCCGAGTGCCCCCCATGCTCCTCAGACGCACGGCTGTCGGGCCCAGCATCCCAAAGGACCAGCGTGACTTGAGGGTTTCGGAAAATAGGCAATTTCATATTAAAATAAGTAGGAATATGGTAAGCATGCAAATCATGGGGGAAAATGGGAAACTGAAATATGAGATTACACAAAAATTTTGTGCTTTTGGCAAGTCATCCTCAGTGATCCCCCAGAACTGTGGGGACACACATCTCTCTCTGCTGCAAAGAGGACACAGAGGAACATTTAAGAAACACTGTCCAAGACCAGTGAAGAAGTGAGGTGTCCACAAACGTCAGAGATCAGGGAGGAAAAATAAACAATGCGTAGACTTGCTATACCAAAGCAAATGGATTCAATATCTTGTAATAACCTTTTATGAAAATGCATACATATGTATGTGTATGCATGACTGGGACATTATGCTGTACAGCAGAAATTGGCGCATTGTAACTGACTGTACTTCAATAAAAAAATAAAAATAAAAAATAAATTTAAAAAAAAGCAAATGGAAAACTGACAATATTGACCCCCTCGAAATCAGTATTACAGTCACATGAAGGGAGGATCACTAAAGATTAAATCTTTAAACGTATTGGCTTTTATAATACTCTTGTAGTAGAAGGGACTTTAAACCACCTCCTTTGTCTTATGCCCCCAACACTTTATGGAATGTGTTAGTAAAGAGAATACAGGTTCTAGATTTTTTTAGGGTTTAATTTTAGGAGTTTTATTTTAGGGTTCAAATTTTATATTTTGCAGAGAGAGAAAGAGAGGAGACTCAAAAAAGGAAAACCAATCGAACAGAATAAGCATTCCAAAGTCTTAAGAGGATTTGGAAACTGGCCCATCATTTCATAAAGAGGAGAAAAGAAATTAAAGCTTTAGAGAGAAGCAAATGAAATCACTCTTTTTATAAAATTTTTAAAATTCCAAACTCTGAGGGCTCAGGTTTAGCTAAGCCACCATAAAATGAGAACCAACAGAGCCTGTAAGTGTTCATTTTTATGAAGTGGAAACTATGCTAATTTTTATAATTACGAAGCAGGAGACTTCCTTGGGTCCGCCTATCAATTTTAATTCAGAGCTGTCTTAAATATTCAGTTTATTGCCTCTTTGGAACAGAAGTCTCAGCAGATAAAATTTTAATGGTGTCAGAAAGCACACACCGTTCAAACTGCTGGCTCTGCCCGCAGAGCACGTTAGATAATGCACTGCTCTCTCTTGCAGGAGAGCTGTTCGCTCTAAGAACCCAGGGCCCCTAATGCGTCATGGTCGGCAGATTCCTGGGCCCCTTGGTCCTTCCCCTTGGGGACCTGTGTCAGGGCTTGGAAGACGCCGAGGTGAGGGACTGAGCGCAGAGCTCCGCCCCACCTCTGCACCAGCCAATTCTGGGATCGTGCAACTGAGTCCTTCCTGCACTCTCTTTCCTGGTATTTATCAGTTTATAGTTACTGTTTATTTGTCTAAGGTATGTCTCCCTCACGAGACTGGAAGTCCCCTGGGGCAGGGAATCGTGCCCCTCGTCTAAAAGATAAATATTCGTTGAATGAATGCATGAATGTATGAGTCCTTGTGTCTCAGAGTGCTCCTCTTTGCCTGGGCGTTGGTTATTTCACCAGATGGCTAAGCTGCAGACTCCGGCTTCCTGTAAATTCAGTCGTTTGTCCAGCTAATGTTCTCTGAGCCTCTACTGTGTCCCAGGCGCTGTGGCAAGAGCTGGGGATAGAAGATGAACAAGATGCAAACAGATTTGTGAACTCATCCATCAGATCAAAGCCTGTCTTCCAATAACATTTTCTCAGGGACAAGCACATCGAATTGTTGACTCAAAACAAAATAGGAAAACAGAGACATTATAAATTTGGGAAGGAAAACACAAGAAGTGGTAACCTTGACTCTCCAGTATCCAGGCTCAGAGAGGAACTTCTGAGTACACACCCGAAAGAAAAGCAGACACTTGAATGCATATTTGAACACCAATGTTCACAGCAGCATTATTTATAATAACCAAAAGATGGAAACAACCCAGATGTCCATTCATGGGTGAATGAATAAAACAAATGTCTTATATACATACCACGCAGTATTTTTCAGCCTTAAAAAAAAGAGAAGATTCTGATACATGCTCCAACAGTGAAAAGCCTTGAAGACGTCAAGCTAAGTGGAATACACCAGACTCGAAAGGACAATAGTATATGATTCCACTTGTATGAGGTACCTAGAATGGTCAAATTCATGGAGACGGTAAGTAGAAAGGTGGTTGCCAGGAGCTACAGGAAGCGGAAAAGAGGGGAAGGGTAGGTAGCGTTTAATGGATACAGGGTTTCAATTTGGGAAAATGAAAAAGTTCTGGAGATGGATGGCGTGATGGTCGCACAACAATGTGAACGTAGTTAAAGCCACTGAAATGTACGCTATACTTAGTGCCACTTAAAAATCATTAAAATGAGAAATTCTATGTTATGTATATTTAATCACAATAAAATAAATGATTTTAAAAAATAAATGTACATTCCTTTAGGATTATGCTATTTTGCTTTTGTGGAGTTAATCCTACAAATAGTCACAAGTACATGAAATGACAAGTACAAAGTTATGTGTTACAGCATTATTTATAATATCAGAATATTGGAAGCTATCTAAATGGCCGTCAGGAGAGGGTCAGTTAAATAAATCATCCTTCCCAGCATGCAGTAGAATATTTTGCAACTGTAAAAATGAATCAAAATGATCTTTATATATTCATCTGGAAAGTGTTCCAAGATAAATAATTGAGTGAAAAAAAGCAAAGTGCCAAGCAGAGTGTATAGCATGTTATGATATTTTTTAATGGGGGCAGAGTATGTCCTTGAACTGTTTGTATATGCACAATGTTCTCCTGGAAGAATCCACAAGGAACTAATTTAAACGCGCTGCCTGTGGAGAGGAAACATGGGGACAGAAGAAGGAGCGAGGCTTTTCATGCGTTCCTGTTTTTATTGAGAACCATGTGAATGCACTGTCTCTCCATATAGATTGCTGGAAGCCACTTTTTAAAATAAAAATAAGCTGTTTCAACAACAACCAAAACAGCGATTTGTACTTACATTGAGCATCGGATGCTGTCCAGTTCCTTAGCTGCACTGCGTCAGTCTCCGGGGGCTCCCATAACAAATGACCACAATCTTCGTGTCTGTACAAACAGACATTCTCTCTCAGTTCTAGAGGCCTGACGACTGAAGTCAAAGTACCAGCAGGGCTCTGCTGTCTCCGAAGACTCTGGGGGAAGAACCTTCTATCTCTTCCAGCTTCTGGTGGTTACCACTGTCCTTGCTGATCCTGGACTTTTACAGACATCACCCCAGTCTCTGCCTCTGTCTTCATGGGGCTCCCTGTGTGTGTGTTTGTGTCCAAATCTTCTGTTTTGTAAGGACACTAGCCTAATGGATCTAGGGCCCATTCTGATGACCTCATTTTAACTTTATTACGTCTGAAAAGAGCCTATTTCCAAACAAGGTCACGTTGTGTAAGTATGTCAATGGGTGGTATAGGGGTAGGGATGCTGTTGAAGTAAGAAAAATGAGGTGTGGCCGTGTTAAGAGAGCTCGGAAGATGTTTTTCTTTAAGTCTGATGAGAAGCCATTGAATGGTTTAACAAAGGGATATGCCTTATCTGATTTACATTTTGAAAGACTCTCCTTACTATTTGGAGAATGGCGTATATTGGAGCTAGGCTGAAAGCAAGGAGACCAGGACAGAGGCTAGGGCACCTAGAGAGGTGATGCTGATGGAGGGACCAGCTTGGGAGCTGTTAAGATGAGCCCGGTGGGTAGGTTGGGCAAGCACATTATGGAGGTAGAGCTGGCAGGACTTGCTGATGGATTTGGATGTGGCCATAATGGAAAGAGGAGAACCAAGGAATATTTCTAGAATTTTTAAAATTTTATAACAAGGGATCAAAAGTTGTGTTTCAGACTTTCTGGTTTAGAAGCCTAGTAGACATCGAAATAGATATGGTAAGGGAGCAGCAGCATATGTGAGACTAGAGTTCAGGGAAGAGGTGAGGGATGAACAGAAACTTGTAGATGTTATTTAGAGTCATGGGACCATAACAAACCACCTCAGGGAAAAATATAAATGAAGAAGGAAGGAGGGGCAGCCACCAAGAGTTCTCCAACATGTCATCTGGTAAAAACAAGCAATAAGGAACGCAATCTGAGAGAGGAAGAAAATCTAGAGAATGAAGCAACATGGGAGCCAAAGGAGAAAGTGTCTCTGGAGAAGGAAGTGGTCAATTGGACCAAACACTGCCAAGAGGACCTGTGAAGGAACCCATGTGGATGTCCTGGATCCTGACAAGATGGTGGTCATTGGTGACCATGAGCTGATTCCCTGATGTACCGGGGACAGAAGCTAGACTGAGTGGGAAAGAGAATGGAGGAGGAGGCACCGTCCGCATACAGTGCTGTTCTTAGCATAGAGCCCGGCACAGAGTCAGCGCCAATGGATGACAGGATGCGTCATTGTCTACCACAAGGCATGATTCCTGTGCAGACTCCTAAGCTGTAGATTGCTACAGACAGAAATCCTCAAGTCAACATGCACTCCAAAATGCTACTCCATCCAGGAAATGGGTACCAGCAGAAGAACTTGAACAGGACAAAATATTTTTTAATAGAAAGAAATGTAAATTTCTATTTTGCGGTCATAATAAAAAAATGTTTGATCAAAACCACAAGAAAGCTCCTGGTGTAAATGAACAAGCTGCAGAAGCTTGAGTCTTGCGGTGCCAGTTGGGTCCTGAAACATAAGCAGGAAGAAGTGCACGGTGAGATGGAGGGGTTCTGCTGGCCATGCAGACCCAAGGGCACCCTCCCTAGACGAAGGAGCTGTTCTGTGAATAAGTATCTTTTAACACCACATGCCCTGCTGGCTCAGCACTTCAGCAATGTCATCAGAAATGAAAGATGTTGGATGTGTGACTTAATTGGAAGGTCAAACTCGGTGACCTCTCCTGTAGGCTGCGACAGCATGGGGCCAGATCATTCTGTAAGTATGAGGAGGCCATCATTATATTCAAAAACATCTCAGCGGAAAAACCAAAGGAGCAAGCAAAATGCCATGACCTCTCACACCTCTGAGCCCCAGATCCCTGAGGCGGCAGCTGACCAGCACCACCAGATGCTCCCCCCGTGTGAACTTCCCCCTTGAGCTCTGGTCCTGCTGGGCTGGGACATGAGCTCGCCCAGTCCAGCCCCACTGCCTTCCAAGCTCTGCAGAGACCTTCCACCCAGTGAGCCAACCTGGGTTGTCAACCTGCCTGATTAAGAATTAATCATGTAGAAAATTGAGGGCATCTCTCTCTTTTCCCTCTCCAAGTCCTTGAAGTGTGGGAGAGATGGATTCATTGAATCAAAGACCTGGATATTCTAACTACACTCTGCCCTTCCTCATTCACTCAACAAAAATATATTGAACCCCCATTACCTGCTAGAAGTTGTTCTAGCCAGCAATGCACAAAGCAACAACACACAGGACAAACTTTTAGAGGCCCTCATGAAACTTACTTCCTACTGGCAGAGACAGACAATAAACTAGCAAAGGAATGAGCCTGTCACACTCATTTTGAATACTAATAAATGCTATCAAAAATAATACAACAGATGAAGGAACAAAGGTGACAGGAGCGGGACATGGGACAATTATAGATACAGCCAACCGAGGGTCTTGTCCATGGAGATGCTGTGTTAGCACTGAACTGAATGGAATGAGGGGACCAACCTGGTGACTATCTGGGAAAATAGCATGGATTTAAGGGAAAAGTTGCTGCAAGGATAAAAGCTCTGAGGCAGGGGTGAGCTTGGCCTGTTTTAGAAATTGTGAGCTCCGTGGTTGGAGCAAAATGAGAGAGAAGGACATGAAAGAATTCAAGATTCTAAAGTTACCCAGGCATCAGACATGGAGAGACTTGTGCGTCATAATGAAAAAAAATCGAATTTTTTTTAAGAAATTTTTTAAAGAAGCTTTTAGAGCAGAATAGCTTTGGAGCAGGATAATGGCATGACCTGGTTTAAATTTTAAAATACCACTTTGGTTAATGTATGGAGCAGAAGCAGCTGGAAGGCTACTGCCCAGAGGTGGTGCTGCCTTTGACAGGGTGATAGTAATGGAGGTTGTATCAGTTTTCTATGGCTGCTGTGACAAGTTACTACAAACTTAGTGTCTTAGTGCCTAAAAACAGCACTTATTTATTACTTTATAGTCCAGAACGAACTCTAGGGAAGAAGCTGTTTCCTACTCTTCTGAGTTGTCAGAGCTCCGTTCCTTGCAGCTACAGGGCCAAGGCTCCTCTTTCTTTGCAGACTCTGAAATGAGGGCTACAGCGTTCCTCGGTTCATGGCCTCTTTTCTTTATCTTTTGCCTTCCTCTTCCATTTTTACGGACTCATATGATTAACCTGGGTCACCTAGATAATCTAAGATAGCCTCCCATCCAAGGTCTGTAACCTTAAGTGCATCTGCACAGTCCCTGCTGCCATGTAAGGTGATATTTGTAGGTTCTGGGGATTAGAGCATGGACGTCTTTGAGGGGAGCCATTATTCTGCCGACCACAGAAGTGGTGACAGTAGGTGGATTCCAAATGTATTTAAAGGATATTTCCAATAAGAAAATGTATAAAAAATTTGAAGAGGAAAACCAAAGCCAGGTGGCCTGACTCCAGGTGGCATCATTTACTGAAATGGGGAGCAGTAGATTTGGGGAAGCAGTAGATTTGATGGGCAATGGGGAGATAGGTAGATTTGAGGCATCTATTTAACAGCTAAATGAGATGCTAAGTAGTAAATTGGATAACAAGTCTGAAGTTTAGCAGGAAGGTCAAGGACAAATATAAAAATGTAGAACTATCAGCTTATGCATGGATTTTAAAGCCATGAGTCTAAGTAAAATGTGAAACCATCTAGCAAAAGATTGTAGACAGAGAAGAGGAACAAAAACTCAGCCCAGAATGAACCAACATTTAGACATCACAAGAAGAGGAGAATCCTAAAAAACAAATAACATAGAAAAAGAAGTTAGTAAAGTGCGAGGGGGAGAATGGAGCCTCTTGGAAACCAAATGAGAGATTTCAAGGAGGAAGTGATCAACTGTACCAAATACTGCCAGTGGGTCAAGCAAGATGAAGGCTGCAGGCATCCATTGGATTTGACAAGATGGTGGTTGTTGGAGACCTTGACCAGTGTGATTTTAATATGGAGGTGAAAAGCTTATTGGAATAGGGAGATGAGACAGTAGGAATTGTCATTTGGGACAACTCTTGAGGATTTTTGCTACAAAGAACCGCACATTGGGTTGATGACTACAGTGGGATGAAAAGTCAAAGAAGGACAATGTTTTGGTGTGGGAGGTGGTACAACACATCAGCCAATGGCAGTGATCCAAGAAAGAAGGGGTTGTTGATGGTGCACGGAAGCCACTGACAGTAGCCAATAGAGAGAAGGTCCAGGGCACGTTGGGGTGGGGGGTGGTTTTGACACAGCAGACTCTTTATCAAAGAAAGTAGGTACAGGGTATGAGTCAGACAGAGGCTATTGTGGGGCTGGCGATTCAGTGGGGAAAATATAAGGTGGTTGTCTTTTGATTGTTCAGGGAATTAAAGCAAGATCACCAATTGGGAGTGATTATCCTTCAGCAAATATTTACTTCCTTCCTCCAACATCTCCACCTGAGGAGGAAACTTTCCTACCATACCGATGTGGGGGTTGCTCTTGTGACTTAGTTTGGCCAATGGAATGTGAGTGAATGTGAGGTGAACAGAGAATTGAAATGATCTGGCCCAGCTGGGATGGTCTCTTTGATTCTGCCATCATCATGAGAAGAGTGTTTCCCTGGCCACTAGAATAAGAAGAGACACATGGAACAAACAACCTGGCTGATCCATGGCTTAGAAGGTGCAATCGCAAATACTGGCTGTTGTAAGTAGTGGGGATTTTTTACTTGCTTGTTACACGCCAAAAACTGACTGATGCACAAGGATACTGGCAGCTCCAAGGAAGAGTAGAAAAGTGTGAAGATGTGAGAGAAAGAATTGACCAGAGGAAGTAACACGGTAGCCGGGCAGTGCTGAGGAACTAAGGGAAATCATGAAATGAATTCAAAGTGGGACCAGTGAGCACTATTGGCAAACATTTCTAGCCACATTCAGTTGCTTGGAAGCAAGTGTGAATTAGTCAGAAAATTTACTTCTGCCAAGGCTGGAGGTTTGCCAAACAATGTCAAGAGGGACAAAGAGCTGAGGGTGTTTGCAAAGTGGGTGATTATAGTTAAGGACCGTGAATTCTAAAGTGGGTAAAAAAAAAAAAGATAGTGAAAAAGGAGGAATAAACCGGTGGTCCCAGTGTAGACTAAGCATTGTGAGGGCAGAGGGCTCAAGCCAGTCAAGATAAGAAGTGGGAGTCTAAGAGGAGCACGTTTAGGATTAAAATTTTGAAATGACCAAAGGAGCAGGTGGTTGAGGTGCAGGAGAGAAAACCTTGTGTGTGAGCAGCGAGGAAATGAAGGAGCTGAGAAGCTGATGTGTCGGGTTTGACATGAATGTTGAAACACCAAGAATGGAAGAGCAGTGCTGAAGACAGTGTGAGGTGCTCGGTAGCCGTACCTGCTCATGTTAAGTTGGAGGTAGATGTGAGTCTCCAGAGTAAGAACAGATGACGTTTTACTTACTTATAATAACCACACTCCTCCCCGCACAGCCCAATTTTTGTCCCCGGGGTGATGCAATGGGGGCCACACCAGATGCTCCCCTGTGCACACTGCAGCTGCAAATGAAAATGTGGGCATCTGAGTTGTTATATAGAACGGCTGGTATAGGAGCCCTCCTCCCCTTATCGAAAAGGAAAATTAAAACTTGTCTAAGGAAAACAGAGTTGGACGGTAAAGTGGTAAAAACAGATTTTATTCAGAACAACTGCAATTGGGGAAAAAATGAGACCTCCATATAGACCAGGTTCAACTCCGAGTATGATGTGGACAATTGGGAATTACAGCCACGGAGCTGAGTGGGGGCAGCGGAGGGAAAATTACTGAGAGGAAGCATCAGGGGTCGGGGGTTGCTGGGCAGGCTAAGCCATCAGGGTCTTGCTGAAGGCAGCCTGGGCGAGCAGACGCCATCTGGGGGATGGTGGAGGACAAGGAACTGGGTCAGATAGCAAGGACGGGGGCTTCTGGTTAAACTGACTTAGCACGGCTCTTGCCAAAACTGGCTTCTACAAGGAAATGCTCCGATGGATCTAGGACAAGGCCCAGGACTCTGACTAAAATTGGTCAAGGAGAGAACCTTTGTCACTCCCTAAGGTAAATAAACCCTCCTTGGAAAGGATCCTGGGTTCTTATCCTTCGGAATGTAAATACATGACTCTAAGAAGGCGAGAAGATGAGTGTCTCCAGCTTCGGACCCAGGACGAGCGAAGGTCCCGAGTCGCGGCCCCAGCTCGAAATATAAACACACGCCTCCAGGGAGGGCAGTCTCTCAGGAAGGTCTGCCCCTACCCCATCACCCCTAACCTCGCAGCCTTGTTCTTTTAGCCCCAGTCCCAAGTTTCAGTAAGATGTATTCAGACACCCTAACTAGACAGAGACATAAAAATATTTTCTCAGCAGGTGCCCAGATAATAAGAATGAACTGAGTGTTCAAACCTTCCATGAACCAGGAGAAGTGACCCAAAAATGAGCTGAGGACGGTGACAAGTGTGGGGTGATGGCTGTTTTTATGCCTCAGCTCGACTGGGCCACAGGGCTCCCAGACACTTGGTTAAACGTGAATCTGGGCATGTCTGTGCCAGTGTTTCTGGAGGAGATTGACATATAAACTGGTCAACCAAGGAAAGCCAGTTGCCCTCCCCAGTGTGGGTGAGCCTTGTCTAATCAGTGGAAGATCTGAATAAAATAAAAGGCTGAGTAAGAAAGAATCCTTATCCTCTGCTTCACTGTCTTTGAGGTGAAACAGCAATCTCCTCCTGCCTTCAGACTCAGACCCGGACGGGACCTTACACAGACCAGCTCGCCTGGGTCTCCAGCTGGCCAGCTGGAGAGATATTGGAACTTCTCAGCCTCCATAATGATGTGAGCTAATTCCTTATAATAAATATATATTGTTTTAAATAAAACATATAATATTTTAAGCTTTTAAGAAGGCATAAATCACATCTTTCTAGACATTACTATTTTTTATCTTAATGGTGAAATAAAAAGAGTACACTGACACTACCCTGACGTGTGGCCAGCTGTAACCAGCGTTCTCTCACCGCGATCTTCCTTTGGTCCCTGAAGCGCAGAAGTGTGCGTTTTCCAGAGAACAGATCTAAATTTTGCATTTTTCAGGTCGCTGTTCGCACCTGCCCACAGTTGCCCTGAAACAACGAGTTTAAAGCCTGTTACACTCATTCACGTTGCGGCCTTGTTACTCCCACAGGCCTCTGAGAGAACCACTTGCATACCAGTGACAAGGAAGTCCCCCCGGGGTTCTCCATTCCTTTGCTTCCTCATAACTATCATAAGCGAAGAGCAGCTGCGTGCCCTGCACAGTTTCTCTGCGGTTTTCCAATAAAGCAGAAAGACTTAAGTGTCCAACACTTTGTACCAGAAGCTGTATTCCTCAGGTCTGAGACTTTCCAAGTCCTCCTCTTCTAGGCCTCCCCAGTCTTTGCCTGTTTGACTGTGGAGTCAATCGATTGATAGAACGAAGTTAAGGGAGAGGAAGATGCCTGAGGCAGATGCCTCTGGTGCCTGGAGCCCCGCCTCCTCGACCCTCTCTCTCTCGGCCCGAGGTGAAGGATCAGGGGAGCCTCAGATTCATCGCACACTTGGCAGTGCCCCCTGCTCCTGCCCCACGCAGCCACCTTGAGGCTTTCCCATTTGTGCTGCAGGGTCTTCTCAGGAGCTGGAGGGAAGGAGGAGGAAATTAACGTCCCCATCAATGGGGATGGAGCAGCTGAACGAGTTTTGCAGCCTCCCGTCCTTTTGGGGGACAGGGGGGTGGCTTTTCCTTGGCTCCCTACTCTTCGCAGGAGCTCCCGCGTTGGAGCCCTCATGGGCGCAGCAGCACCCCTGCTGGCTTTATAGGTGAATGTCCATACCTGCTTGTTGGCTTTCCCCCTTCCCTGCCTCCCTCTCCCCACTCCCTGACTCCTGCCTCCTGGAATCCCCTTCTCTGGTGGAGGTGAAAACTCAAACCCAGCCCCACCCCCCATCTATTTTGTGTAGTCAGGAAATTGACTGAAGGGCTAACTGAATTTATGAGCCAATTTTGTTAAGTGACAACTTTGGATCATCTGAAAATTTCCCTCCCTAACTCCTCAAAAAGCCCTTGCCAGTACGCTGGCTGCCAGATAGCCAGTCTCAGAAGAAACAGAAAGCAGGCCCAAGAAGCAGAGAAGGTGTTTCTCCCTCTCAGACAATATCAGCTCATGTGAGAACCCAAATGCAGATCCACAGGGAGACCACGGTAAGCAGCAGCCAACCTTAAAGCAAGACTTCGACAAACCAATGACTGGAAAATTCAATGCAGACAGTGTCTCATTCTTTGTGTCCAAAGGAACCTTGGAAAATCAATGACTATTTGACTGACTATTCAAGTTCAACTGATAATAGCAAAATAAAGATTCTGAAGCGAATTTGGCCTTCCATGGGTGGGATACGTCTATAGTCCCAGAGAAGCTGTATCCCAGAGCAAATCAAAGGATTATCTTAGAAGTCAGATCATCCAACAAAGTTAAATCTCTTCTCAACTATTTGTTTTTAATTATTATATGACTTTCACTCACATTTGCTGACTCACATGACAGAAAAATATTTATTGAAACTTTCCTCTATTTTTTAAAATAGACTTTATTCTTTTAGAGCAATTTCAGGTTCACAACAGAATTGAGCAGAAAATACAAAGAGTTGCACACAGCCCTCCCCACCCACACATATATACTCCTCTACCCTCAGCCTCCCTCATCAGGGTGGCATATTTGGTACAATCAATGAACCAGCGTGGGCACGTTGTTATCAACCAAAGTCTATAGTTTACATTAGGGTTCATCTTGATGTTGTACGTTCTATGGGTTTTGACAAATGCATAATATAGTCACCACTATAGTATCATGTAGAATAATTTCTTTGCCCTTAAAATCCCTTGTGCTCCAAAAATTTCGCTCTATTTTTTAAATGAACACAAATCATGTCATAGCAACAAGTATTTAAATAACAGTCCTTGTGTATTAAGGTATAAAAATATACTTTTGAGAAATGTATATATTAAAATATATATATGGTTTAGACATGAATTTAGTTTTTATTTATTTGTTTTGGGGGGAAGGGGAGGTAATCAGGTTTATGTATTTATTTTTAGAGGAAGTCCTGGGGAGTGAACCCAGGACCTTGTGCATGCTAAGCACATGCTCTACCACTTGAGCTACAGCCCCCACTCCAGACGTGAATTTCTATAACTCTAGAGTGTTTTGGTTTGGGCGGTGTGGGTTTTTTTTAGTTTTGTTCTTTGCTTCAGTTATTCATTCATTTGGTCATTTGTTTGTTTCCTAGTATGCTAAAGGAATGATTTTAAAAAGAGAAAAAGAAATAATCAGAATGACAGCATCACTTTTTTACAGATAAGCTTAGAGACACAAAATTCATAATTTCAAATTATGGGATGTCAGTGTTAGTTAGGATCTGACATATATCTTCAAAAATTGTTCAAATGAGGGAAGCGCATTTGAATATCCTATGTTTATAGATGACAGAAAAGTCCATTGCGAAGGTGTAGGAACAGAGAAGTTTATGAAAACAGCCAGAAAAAAAGGCAGATAGCTGTTCATAGACAAGGGAATTTATAGATAAGTTAATGCCTGTGTATAAAGGGGTTGTAATAATCTGCTCAGGCTGCCAGACAATATCCCATGGGAGGGACGGCTCTAACTACAGATATTTATTTTCTCACAGTAGTGGAGGCTGGAAGTCCAAGATCAAAGTGCAGGAAATTCAATTGCAAGAGGCTGCCTCCTCTCTCTGTGCTCCTGTGGCCTTTCCTCCATGGCTGTGTGTGCAAAGAGAGAGAGCTTTCTGTGTCTCCTCCTCCTCTTACGGGGACACCAATCTCTTCACATTAGGGCCCCACCCTTATGACCTTATTTAACCCTAACTACCTCTCAAAGGCCCCACCTCTAAATACCATCATATCAGGGTTAGGACAGCACGTGAATTCTGGGAAGACACAATTCAGTCCATGACTGGGGTCTTGCCCTTTGATGCAACAATGTCTCTTTTTAGGACCTATCATAAGGGAGGATTCCAAACAATGGGAAAATGTGTGTCTAAAGATTTTTTCTTACAGAAAAAAATATGGAAGTAACCTAAAATGCGAGACAACAGTAAGGGGCGTAAGAATGACAAAGCCACGCAGAGAAATACTATGTGGCCATTAAAAATGGCACCTACAAAGACTGCGCGGCAACAGGGAAAATATTTGCAGTATAATGAGAGGTGACTTTTTGAAAAAAACATGGGGGGTTGAGTAAATCTAGTTAGGCTTGAACTGGCCTTGGGTTGTTTTAGTTATTGTTACTGTTAGAGGCCGAACTGTTTCCCCAAAAAATCTGCCTGTGGAAGCCCTGACCCCCAGAACCTCAGCGCAAGACTGCATTCGCAGATGGGACCTTTAAAGAGGAAATAAAGCTTAAATGAAGTCGTAAGAGTGACCTCCAAGGCGATCCGACTGGTGTCCTTTTAAAAAGAGGAAGAGTCACCAAGAATGCGCGTGCACAGAGGACAGACCGCATGAGGACCCAGGAGGAGACGGCCATCTGTAAGCCAGGGAGAGAGTGCTCAGGAGAAACCAGCCCTGCCGGCACCGTGACCTTGACTTCCAGCCTCCAGAACTGTGAGAAAATTAAGTTCTGTTGCTTTAAACTCCCCAGTCTCTAGTCCTTGGATTTCTGGCTCCTTGATTAACCCTCTGACGGGCACAGGGAAAGCTCTGATTCTGCAGCTTACCCAGCCTTTTCTCATGGTGGTCTGAGTGATGGTCCTTGCAGCTTTCTACATTCCAGGCAGAAAAGGAACCCACGTCCAGTCTTAAGCGGCACGTTGGCTGGAGGTAAATGCTGAGCTCTGCACAAGCAGAGATGTATTTTGCCAACATGACAACGCCAAGCCCAGCACTGTACCTACCACGAGGCTCTGATATCACTGATAGTTCTCCATCACTCCAAAGAATAACCAGGAATTTGGAAACATCCAGTTAAGAAAAACAACAGAGGGGGATGGGAAGAAACGGTTACTTAAAGCAATCTAAACAATTTGGGGAAGACCTCTCTTTTCCCCTCACCAGACCTCCTTCAGAAGCCACATGTGACGCTGTGGAAGGTGAGAAATGCAGAGATATTTTACATTTAAAAGGACATTCACACGCAGATAGTCTAAAGTCTCTTACGCTTTCAAATGCAGCGCCATAGGGGTCACAATTCTTTTGCAATGCCCATTTTGCTTTCCTGAAATTGAATTCATAGATCACATAACTTATTTAAATTTTAGGATGAAAACCTCCAACATAACGCTATGTGAGATACAGGAGGTACGAAAGGATTCACAGGACAGCAAGTGTAATGCTCAACGGGACACACCAGAAGACGGGAAGTATTGAAGTTCCCGCCTCCACGCCTGGACTCACCAGGGACGCAGGGATGCTGCCGCTATCACCCAGACGGGCCCCTGTGCGTCGTGTTAGCAGCTCGGACACTGCCGGCGGCGGCGCTCCTAGTGGTGCAGATTTCCAAACGGGCAAACGACTCTTGAGCAAGCTCCTCCCAAAACCAACTTTAATCTTCTCTTGATTTGCAGGGTAGCTGCCTTCATGGAAAGTTCAGTGTAATTTCCATGCATGATAAACATTCTCTATGTTTTTATTTGTTGTGAAATATGTATAATGAAAAATAGGCTGAGATAAACAGATTTATCACTTATATAGATGCCTGACGGGACGGGTGAAAGTTTTGTGGCTTCTCCCAAGTCTGGCAGGGCATCTAGGAGCTCGCCCGCAACTGAAAGTCACCGGCACGTGTCAATCACTAAGAACTTCAAGGATCACACGTGCATCAGAAGAACGGCCACACCTTTGACCAAAGAGCCTGTGGCTCGGACGAGTCAGGCAACGTGCCCACGGTCACACAGCAAGTTGGTTGCAAGCCCGATGGCTCGTTTTCAGGCTGTTTCCTCTGCATCATGCTTCTAGGGGCCACCAGGCTCCTGCAAGGGAAAATCCAACCCTACAGCAGCTCCCCCAGACCAAACAAATCCTCATGGTCTCCTTAAAGGTGTGTCTTTCAGCTGCAGGTGGTGCTTGTGCCCCTTTTGCTGGAGATGCTGTGGACTAGGTGGGCTAACGAGGGGAGAGTGGCCTCTGACACACGTTACCCATCAGGCCTCGACAGCCTGGAGGTTCTGAAAACAATGGGAACCATCGCCTAAGAGCAAAACCCATTTCCATGTCCCCAAGCTGCTTCTGGAATAAATTGTTCATTCTGCAAGCATTTATCGACCGCACAAAACACCCCTGCCCTGATGGGAGCAGCGCCAGGGCCACAGGGGAGCAGGCAGACGTGAAGCCTGCCCACCTTGGAGGAATTTAATGGGAAAGCAGGCAGTCGGTGATTGATTACGTAGGCACATCATTAGTACAATGAAGGAGACGTCGAAGGCAACGTGGTAACACAGTCAGGCATTAGCCCAGCAGGGAGGGAGTCAGAGTCCCGCCAGGCTCCGAGTGACAGGGAATAAGGGATTCGTTATTGGATCCCACCTCCCACAGCGCAGGAGACAGTGGGGAGGGAAAGGCCCAGAAGGGGAGGCTCACAGGGTCAGAAAAGAGTCACTAACCAGGGCCTGGGAGGGAAGTTGTGATGTCCACGGTGTGCGCAGCCCCTGCAGACACACCGTCGGCACAAGAGCGGGACGTGAGGTGAAGCTGGTCAGCAGCCCCACAGACCTGGACCCAGGAGGAACGCCCGGGACCCCTGCCTTTCCCTCAGCTCGCCCCCCACCGTGGCGCAGGCGCCCTGCAGAAGCCGGGACCCTGCCCCCAGAGCCGCACGGGTGGCTAAGTGCCTGCAGGATGAATGCCTTATTCCAGCGTCTCTCCCCTTCCCTGGCTCTTGACACACTCTTGTGCACACACACGTGTATACGTACCATACACACACGTATATACAGGCACGCGCGCGCACACACACACACACACACAACTGTGAAGATGCTCCTGCCGCTATACAAGACTTGACACTGACTACATTGCACTTCACCCAGTCCAGTGTGTACTTTCTGAGGGAAAGAAAGCAAAAAGAAACTAGATCAGCTGTGGTTTCTAAAATCTGTTTCTGATTGAGACAACACACGCCATTATTTGAACTCCCTGAGACCGTGTTAGCCATGAAAGTGAAGTGCAGTGTGACCGAGCTCCCAGGCTGTTATCCCAGGAAATACCATACATCCTTCAGGCTGCCGAGGAGGAATAAAATCCACACCTTCTGTTCTACGTGTCTCCCCAGAGACTTTTCTGGAGTCTTATAAATTTTCTGCTTTATCAACCCAGGTGGATTGCGAGGACAAGCATGAATCTCTCCGTCTGAAGCCACTGGCTGAGCAACGATTCTCACACGTTGTCCCACCGGCCCATTCAGAGTCTCACTGCATTTTTAGAGACAACACGTCTCACCCAACAAGAGACGGAAGACGACACGGGCCCCAGCCCGCTGCCTCGGGTTTGCTCACGTCCAGGCCGAGAGGCTGGAGCCCCTACTTCGTAAACGCTGGAAAGTGAGTCTCCCCGAGGTCGTGGTCTGCCGCATGACTTCCAAGCTGGGCGAGATGAGAATTAAATATTTACCATCTGCAGGGGAGCGTGGCTCCCTCCAAATGCTGCAGGGGTGAGGGAGGCCTGAATGCAGTCAGGGGGGTAGCCCCGGTCCTAAGAGCCGGGCCGTGTCCGATGAGGACAGGGCACGGGTGTGTGTGTGCGTGCGTGTGTGTGTGAACATCTCCGTGAAGGTAGGATGGGGGTGCACTCAATCCCTCTGTTCTACTGATGTGTCACCAGAGCCGTGACCCACTCAAGTTCAATGCTGCCAGATTGCTTTCCCCCTACGTGTGTCCTCTTTTGGTAAATGGATTCATCCCAAGGAGAGGAAGAAGCGGAACCCTTCTGGGCACATCGTCCTCCCCATGACGTCACAGGCGCATTCTCGGGGCCCTGATTTCTATTTCCTAAATGTCCACGTCCTCCTGGATGGGCATCTTCTGCTTCCTCTCCCCATCCATGTGTCACCCTCCTTCAGCCCGATGGCGTCAGTGGGCAACCTGGACCCCTGGCTCTGGTCGGGGACAGGGAGCAAGAGAGTGAGGAGACGGAGTCTTTGTCCCCTGACTCCCTTCCACGACTTGGCTGTGTCCCTCTACCTGCGGCCCAGCGACTGGCAGGGGCCCTCTCCATTCAGGGCTGCCCGCCTCTCCCTGCCCTGTGAGCCCTGTGAGCCCTGTGGAGCGTAACAGCCCCCCAGGTCCACGGGTCCTGCCTCACGGGTGCCAGACCGCCTTCCACCCCCTCCTACACACCCCTGAACCCTTCCTTCCAGCCCCTCACTGACTTCTCTCATCTCTGAGCTCTGCATCCTTACCTGTTCCCCCGAAAGGACTATACTCCCGCTCCGCGCAGGACACGGCGTTCTTACCCAGAGACATTTTACTCACTTAAGTGGCAGGTTCAGATGCTGACGCAGCATCTCCCGGATGCTTGGCAAAATCCACTCACCTTTAGGTCATCGCTGCCTAGGAACTGACAATACAACTTTAATGTCCCTAATGGTTTTCCCAGATCAGGACCGCACATGGCAAAGGAGGTACATCTGTTTGAGCTCCGATTATCTTCAATATGTTGGCATTTTCAAGTGAGTCCTACTCTAAGTAAATTCTGGAAAATCCCTGACTTCATGGGGTAGGTTTGCAATGTGACCGCATAACCGAGGTCAAAGATCCCTGGAAAGATGGGCAGATGGAGTCCCTCTGGCTAGGATGTTATGACTGAGACTCTGAGGAATCTGTTTAATTTATCTTAGCTTCACTGGCCATTCATGAGCAGAGAGTCACATCTATCTTTCTGAGAAACGCCCTTGGCCATGACATTTCGACCCCTCTCACCCCAGCCCCTGAGCCTGCTTCAGCTCTCCGCGTCGCCGGAGTGAGCGATGAATCCACCACATCAGTGAAATCCCATTATCAGCTGAGAGCTGCCTTGGGGTTTGCAGGACTCCTAAATAGAACCTGGCAAGTACACAGACATAACCCTGAGAGAAAACACGGATTACGTGTTTGTGTAAAAGGGCCCATCCTGGACACGTCAAGGTCATTTCCGAGGAGCTGGCTCTAGGTCAGCACGGTCCAATAAAACTTTCTGCAGCAATGAAACCTGTCATCTGCGTGGCCAATACAGTAACCACTAGCCACACGTGGCTACTGCACACTTGATGTGAAGCCAGTGGGATGGAGGAAATTAATCTTCTATTTTATTTAATTTCAAATAATTTACATGCAAATAGCTGCACGTGCCTAGGGTTTTGAACAGCGCAACTCTAGGTAGTTCTGTTCACAAAATATACATCCCTCTTGTGAAATAGAATCTGGCTGGGGGTCCTTTCGAGAAAACTTGTTTGTGGAATAAGCTACTATTAAGAACCTGTTTACTAGTGACACTGGAGAACTTCCCAGAGTTGGAAAAATGAAAAAAATCACATCGACGGATTCACCGAGCCCATAGCAAGTTGGAGAAATTTCAACGAAGATCATCTGGCATTGTTCTCCAGAGTTTAAAACTTAAAGTTCAATTATATTTTACATGCAATACCCCCCCCCGCCCCCACCGACTCCTAAAATAACCCCACGGGAATATGATTCTTACAGCAGGCAGATGGCAAATATTCATTATACTTCAATATACTGTCTTTCTCAATATTCGCTTGTTTGAGATCAATATTTACTCAATGCCTACTGAATGCCAGCTTCTGTAAAGGTTACAAAAGGCGTAAATGACGTGACATTTGCCTTGTCTTGGGATCTGGGTTCTGTGGCAATTTAAGGAGAGTAAACTATGAAGCAAAAAATATGGAGGTCGCTCAACAAACAGCTCTGCTTGAAGGGTCCTTAGAGTTTCTGATCTTCCTCCTTGACTTGTATCCATTTGAGGATGGTGGCAGGAGACAGAATCATGTTGACAGGGAGTAAAGAAGTCATTATAATAAACAAGAGTCTCATTTTTAAGCAGCTGAATTGGCAATTTTTCCCATAAAAAGGACTCATAGGAAAAGGATGACAATAGTCACCAGTTTTTGAAATTTTGCATTTTTAGTTCTTCTCTAAAGAAAATACATGACCAGTTCCCTCACATCAGGGACAGTCTTAGAAGAGATGATTTTATTTTTCAAGATCCTCTAAGTGGTGGTGATGTTCAAAATATTGGACAACCTGTAAGGCAGGAGCACATCCACTCAGAACCGATAGTGTATGGGCACCAACCAATCAGAATGGATACTGTATGGGCACCAACCAATCAGAATGGATACTGTATGGGAACCAGCCAATCAGAACAGATACAGGACAGAACACAGCCCCGTGTTGTGCAGTAGATTATAAATATCCTTGATTTAGTTGTTGATTCATAAGAGGGAGTCCAGGGGCTGATATGATTAAAGATAAAAAAAATTTATAAATCATGATAGTATATGGGCATACCTCAATTTATTGTGCTCTGTTTTATTGTGTCGTATAAATACTGCTTTATTTTCAAATTGAAGTTTTGTGACAGCCCAGCGCAAGTCTGTGGACGCCATTTTCCCAACAGCATTTGCTAACTTCCAGGCTCTGTGTCACATTTTGATAATTCTCACAATATTCCAAACTTTTTCATTATTATTATATTTATTATGGCGATCTGTGACCAGTCATCTTTGATGTGACTATTGCAAAAAGATTGTGACTCACTGAAGCCTCAGATGATGGTGAGCATTCTTTAGCAATAAAATATTTTTTAATTAATATATGTGCGTTGTTTTTTAGACATAATGCTGTTGCACATTTAATAGACTATAGTGTAGTGTACACACAGCTTTCATAGGCACTGGGAAACCAGAACAATTAATGTGACTTGTTCTGTTGCTGCGATCTGGGACTGAACCTGCAGCATCTCCGAGGTCTGCCTGTAGAGACTGCTCTAACCATGGATTAGCACCCAGGAGTGTTCAGCGGTCAGAAACATCAAAACGATGACTTCGTGTCTTTTGCCAGGTAATTTTAAGGAATTCACTAAGATCTTAACACTATTTAAAAGTCAAATTCTACTTTGGCAATAGCATGGCTGGGCCTGGGGGTGGTGGAGGGTCCAGAGAAGTTCCTAATTACTCACCATCAGAGAAATCTGTACCAACCAGCAAGGACCTCAGCCAAATAATCGCCCAGCCTCCAGGTTACATGTGAAATGATGGGGTGCGCCGTGAAATGCACTGAGAATCTTCACTTGAAGAAAGAAAAAAAAAATATGGAAGCCTCCTGTTTTGTTTTTTGGAAAATGCTTGATTCCTAAACCCTATGATGCTTTAAACTACCAGCTAAAGAGTAAAGAGTTCAGGAAAGCAGTACAACTTCTGTGGCGGCTTTTATTTATGAAAGACTATATTGCCCATTGCCAGTTTTTCCTTGGTTCGAGGGACATACCCCACAAAGAATAACCCACACCTGACTCACTCCAGCACACGGGCACACGGCTGACGAGGAAGCAGGTAAAAATGATGTCTTTGTATAAACATCCAATAACAAGGCATCTCGCAAGGTGCACATCAGCTTTAGAATGTAATATTATTTATAACCTGTGAGTTCTGGTTTTCTGGGAAATTTTAGACTTCTTGTTCATTCTAATTTTTATCCTCTTTTTTCACAGACAATATGCAATAATATTTATATATTAAAGGTACATAAATATCATCTTCATACAATTTAAGGTAACAAAAACTTCTTAAACGTCATGGTGGGATATAGACTTAGCTACCATCCGTCGGATGAGCAAGCAGGAGTGTTGCGTGATGAGGATCACTGTCATGATGAATGTGCAGCTTTGACTTAGTCACTATGGAATTCACTGAAATCTTGAAACATTTTAAAAGTCACATCCCGCTTTGGAAGCTGGGAAAATAGATTTCTTCTCTCGCTATAACATATCCGTTCTGATGATGCCAAGCAATATCGTGTCTTCCGGGTCATGCTGGCAAAGCTGGAGCCCAGCCTGAGGACTTCGGGAGAGCGATGGTGATGTCACTGTGAGCACAGAGACACCATCGTGAGCAGTGATGGCATCATCGTGACGTAGGTCGTCCACCAAGTGCCTTGTGGAGACAAAGGGACGTCTGTGCTATACCAAAGTCACATTCCTGACCTTCTTAGGACTGCCCATGTAAACAGAGACCCGTGGGGGACTTGCTGGGGCCGGCCGGCGGTCATCAGGTCCCTGGTGACAGAGAGAACAGGGTGGGTTTAGTGGTCGAGATCACCGTAAAGGGCGTGTTTGAGAAAGAAGCTCCACTCGTCAGATAAGATAAAATGAGGGAGCAGAGAGGAACATGAATGTTAACACATGTTTCTTTTATTATTTTCAGTAACACACATTGTAGATGTTTCCCGAGTTCAGGGCCTAAAAAACTATCTCATTCAAAGAATCCAGTGTGTGTGTGAAGGCAAATTAATGGCAAAGATTCAGTGTTTTGTTTTGTTTTTTCAATATTCCTATGGAAATTCTCACCATTGTATGAAAATGTCAAATATCTCTAACCTTCTTTAATATTTCTGATTGAAGTGCAGTCAGTTTGCAATGTTAGTTTCAGGTGTACAGCAAAGATGTTCAGTTATACATATACATACATATTTTTTTCAGGTTCTTTTCCATTACAGCTGATTACAAGAAATTGATTATAGTTCCCTGTGCTGTGCCTAGGTCCTTGTTGTCCAACCTTCTTTAAATAACACACATTCTTTTTAAAGGAAAGAGGCAAAATTGAAGAACTGACTCCATGTAGATGACCCATGTCTCCTCGGACAGGGTGGGGTCCTGGCTCCCCTCCGGGAGGCAGGCAGGCAGTCTTTGTCCTTCTCATTCTGAAATGAAACCCACGCAGACCACTCCCTCCTCGGAGGCACAGGGCCTGGGGGAGAGGAGTGCCTTAACCACACACATTTCCCTGCCGGTCCTGACAACGCCAGTTCAGATTCCTGGGCACCGCAGCCGCATTTAACGTCTTCAATAATGTAACTGGGCCTCCTAAATTATTTACACCACCGCGGAATGTCAGCGAGCCTTGGGGATGGAATCACTCTGGCTCATGGTCTTAATTCACTGACCCCTGAACACACAAGGAGGACCCCGGGATGACCTTCCCTTGTGGGGGGCTGCGGGGGCTGCCTCAGCCTCGCGCTGCGAGGTGGTGCTCCTGCTGTGACGACATCTGGGATTTTTCTGTCATCTGCCTCGTGTTCCCACTACACGGTTGCACGAGCCATTGTCGTTTTGTAAATTTATCGAGTTCATTTCAGTTGATCTCAAAAGGGGAGAGATGAGGGGGGAAGACGTGATCCAGGTTTCAAGTTGTTCCCAAGCTCTCCCCCCAAAACTAACAGACTCAAGAGAAAAGACACAGAATGGCCTGAAATAACCAGAAAAATTGACTGACAGTGAGTCAAGGAGAGGAAAAGAAGGATTGCTTGTTTTAAGCATTCCTCAAAATGTGAAACATTGGCAAACCCCATGGCTTCATATAAAAATAAAAGGCACCTTCCTTTCCCACAAACTGTCGTTTTTAGGAAGAATTTCTGATTTTACTTATTGGTTTTGCACTAACATGTTTCATGAACAGTTAAACCTGCGTTAACTATACTTCACCAACAGAAACTCTTGTCTGGAAAATAATGTCAGAGTTATATATCCTCACTGTAGATTATTTTCAGAAGAAAAATAATCGGTTAAAATAAAGGGTTCTATTTTGGTTTATGTCAGTTTTGAAAATCAGTCTCTTTTTTTAACCTTCTGATCCTTTCTACAAGTTAGTGCATGACTGGGGTCTCCATAGCCTAAAATCCTCTTTATTTCATTCACATTGAATGCACTACACCTTAGGATTCCCCTAAAACACACGGGAGATTTTAAGTGTCCCCCAACCACGGTGCCGCCTAGTTCTGGAGTATTTCCATGCCGAGACTCGTCCACCTAACCCTCATCACAGCCGCATACAAGCATCTCAAATTCTCTGTGTTTTGAGGAAATCTTGGTGCAGTGGGGTCATGAACACAGGTCACCCCAGTTTTAAGAAAACCTCCAGAACCCCGGGGTGACTTTCCCTGAGAAACAACGCAGGGCACGTCTGTTTTGTTTTCACACTGAGCCACAAAAAATTCTCCCAAAGACGATTGACTGGGGAACGTGGTAAAAAATACTCAGTCTTCAGCTCTGTCTCCCAGAAATGCGGCCCCAGAAAGTCCAGACGAAGCTCAGGAGCCAGTATTTTAACAAGCACTCGAAGTGCTTCTCTGTCTTGAGAACCACTGCTCAGCCACCAGGCACCGAGATGGAGGCTTCTCAGGCACTAGATGCACCTGGCCCCTGAGCAAGCATCTTCTGGGATCCAGGACGCGGGAAACGCACACACCGTTTCCACCCGTTGTTGGCAGGAGCAAGGACTCCCCATCTCCGCCTCTGATAAAGGGCCCACATTCAGGGGAGACCCCGCCGGGCGGGGGGCTGAGGGGTGGGGATGACCATGGGAGGGAACGCCGGGCATCCGGCGGGGGCCGCCTTCCTACCATAGTTCACAAGCCATCGGCTCCCAGTTGACCTGACCTGCATCTGCCACAGCCTCCCTGTAGCTTGTGATCACAGTGCCTGGCCTTCGGTGGGACCAGCCTCCAGCCGGTCCCCAATGACACTGTCCCTGAGCCAAGACCTCAGCCCTTCTAAAGTTTTCCAAGGACCATCAGCACTGAAAGCATCAAGAGACAACTGGAGATGTGAAAAAAAAAGTTCCCCACGACACCTCACCCTGACCTCCCCCGTGGCCATGTGGGCCTCGGGCGTTCTGGACTAATCGGAAGGATGTCCTAGGAGCAACAGCTGTGGGAGGCCAGTGCGGCGGCGGATGGGGGTTCTGCCCGCTCCTACAGTCTTAAGATTCCAGTCTCCTGTTTTAGTAACTGTTGGGTGTAAGATGTAATTACAATCCTGCTTGGCAGTGCGTGATGAAAACACAGCGTGTGGAAGCTCACTGAAGCCTGGGGTTGCAGACACAGATGTGTGGAGCTCTGCGTGGGACTGAAGGCGAGGCTGAGAGTGACCCAGAAAACGCCCTGCTCCTTGGCGCCTGGGCTCAGCCCTGAGCAGGCGTGGTCACAGACTGAAGGGCTCCGTGTCTGCACCCTCCGCTCCTTGTAGGGGAGGCCATGTGATTGCAGTAAGAGCATAGGTACCCTCGACCCCCGGGAGGCTCCAGGACAGCCCCTGCCCAGTGGATTTAGTTAGCACAGCTATCATAAACGCCTTGGACTCTGAGCAAATCCTAAGTATTGGGTGGGGTGAAATTACAAAGTACGCAAGTTGCTCTTGGCAACGCCCCACTCTCCCCTCCTGCAAGCCCTACTTCCACCTTACAGCAAGGCAGCCAGTAACCCTTACATCTAGCCACGTGTCAGAACCCCAGCCCCCAGGTGGTTCTAAAACACGAAGATGCTCAGGCCAGCCCAGCTCTACTGAGCCAGGAGGCCCGGAGGTGAGGACCCGGAATCTGGGCATCCCGAAGGCCACGTCGTTGACTCCAGCCGGTACGCAGGCCCTGGCCCTTCAGGCTGCCCCGGCCGTGGCTCCTGTTTGAACAAGACAGCCTTGAAGAAACCAAAGAGACCAAGACCACAGAGGAGTAAAATGACACTCTGATGTGGAATTATTCACTCTTCTCCAATGATCCAAAGTATAACGTTGCATATTTGTCGACGCCGGTCAAGTCACACTTCTCATCGTGACAGCACTGTGATGATCAGTCCCCTGGCACACGTACTCCTGGTGTTGGCTTGCTTGTGACACCACAACGCTGGGCGCTGGGGACACTCTCCACCGGAAAGAATGACTGTGTCACGAGGGCCCAGTAAGGCCGTGCTAGACCGTGTGTGGTCAGTGGCCGTCCACTACGTAAGGGCAGATAAGACACCGGCCGAGCAGGTGAAGGGCAGCATGCAGAGGACACGCACATGTGAGCCGAAGCCAGGACCACCCTGCTCTGAGACCTGTCCACGCCGGGCCGGAGCCTCCGTGCTGCCAGACACACCCTGTGTCGGCAGATGGGACGCGCCTCTGACCCACCAGCCCCGCAGCTGCAGGCTGACTCAAGGCTAGAGATCTCTCGGTTTAACCTACGGGCTTTTCAGGCCCCCAGCCTAGGGCAGACTTTCTGCAAAACTGTGTAATCTGGAGTCAACAATCCCGAACGCTGAGGAGCCAGCTCCTTGGGCAGGAGGCCCGCCGGCCCCTGAGGCCCACATGCGTGGCCTGCACAGCGGGGGTGCGGCCACACAGACCAGGCTGGCTGCACGTCTGGCCTTGGCAAGTGCTCAAGGAGCCTCTGGCTCAGGGTCAAGGTGACCCGCGTCTATAAGCTGTGGCTGCGCCATGTGGCAGCTGACCACACGCAGGACTAGGTCTTCTTTGGACTGAAGACGCAGAAGGGAGCTCCTGAAATCCCAGCCCTCTCCGCTACCCCCATCCTGCCCTCTCCCCCCCTTAAGTGCCTCCAGGGAAGGACAGCCCTCCGGCGGTGCCTCACATCCAGGCTCCAAATGGGCATCCTGGAGGCAGCGCCGGGGCCCATCCCCCACCTTTGGCTTAATGATCAGAGACCGTTCTCTTCAGAAATGTGCTTGTCCTAAGTTCCCACACTGAGAAAACTCCAGCTCTTCAAAAACCCTTCATCAGTTTCTAGCTCAGACCAGAAGAGTCCATCCTCTTTGCATCCTCTGTTTCTGAAGGTCCCTGCTGCTCTGGCCAAGATGCCCTGCTCCCCTAGACGCTGGACAAACAATTCAAGACGCACAGGTGTGTGTGACCAGCCCCCAGGGCCCAGCATCTCAGTGGCCACTGTTCTTTTTCCACCAACAGATGATTTGACCGGCTACATGTTTCAGTAGCAGAAACTGAAGTTTCTTGCCTGGCACAGTTTCAAAGCAGCACGTCAAGCTTAGGAGGCCTCTATTCAGAGCCCGAGACGTCCCGCCGTTCCTGTGTCTGCAAGCATGGAGAGCTCCCGGTTTTCCGCCTTCACGTCGAGGGGAGCCGTCTGACATGACCCACTTCACAATCACCCCAGACCCAAGCACTGTGGCTTGTCTGGTGGAAAGACACACAGCTGAAAAGGTAACCACAGAAAGGCCAGAGAAATAACAACTGGCTTATATGTGTTCTTGGGGTAATGACTCTTGGCGTGGTGGGGGGGCACTAGAGAACCCCTTACATCAGTCCACAGCCCCCATTCAGGTCGGGCGGTAGAGCCTGGACAGGAAGCATCCTTCACAGCCAGGCAATTACTCCCTTCCACCCACAGCCTCTTAGTCAAGAGATGGACACTTCGAAGGAAAGATGGTTGCATCTCCACAGCTGGAAGATATATGTGCCTTGATGGGAATTTTCTCTCTCTGTTGGCCTGCTGTGGGGCCTGAGGAAGTAGCTTGACTCGTCCTGGAAGCTGATGCTTCACCATGTAGGCCCATCTGCTTTGGTGCCGAGGACCCCTCATACGTCTTGGTGCCTGGCTACCTGGGTTGCCACTAATAGCATCATTTAGTTCCTCCCAACACAGGGCTGAGCGTCCATCAAAGCTCCCCTTCCTCCCAGAGGCCTGGGAGGCACACACCACTGGCAAGATGGATGTACGGAGCTGAAGCCCAGCTGCAGGGAGGGACACTATGGCCTGGAGCTGCCTGGAAACGCACGTGAATCCCTGCGCCGGGAAGGAGGGGTGGGGCCGCCAAGGCCCCCGCTCGGCCGGGCAGCACCGCGGGCCCAAGGCGAGTCTGAGGCAGAATGAAGCCAAGGGCGTGTAACCCACTGAGCTGCTGGAACCGCAGTCTGAGAGCCTGGCTTTCCCCAAAACTAAACGGGGAGAACATCCCCACGTATGGGGGACACTACCGCAGAATGGCATCCAAGTGCCTCTCCTCTGAGGCTGCATCTGCACAGGCCACAAAGCAGTCCTGGCTGCATATACATCTGCTTAATGTGGCGTCTGAATATAAAGAGTCGTATTTTCTGCATATGAACTCTGATTCTTTCATGACTGACAACCAGTGCTGACTTCATGTCAGAAAATGAATGTCCTGGGTCCTCACGGGTCCCAGCTGACTATTTGCTTTATGTTAATGTCCCGTGGAAGGATGACGCCCAAGAAAAGTTGCGTCAACCACCAGCAATATCTGTGACTGAGCCTCAGCCTGGGACCCCAGACTCACACACCCACCCGCACACTCCACACCTCTGTGTGGACGTCGAACAGACACCACAAGACTACTAACCCCCAGTCCAAAAAAAAAAAAAAAACACTACAAAGGGAGAGATGCTACGTGTCCTGGCCCTGTTCCCTCCATGCTGGCAGGTGACTTGGAGGCGAGCAAAGGCCACGTTCTTCCATCACGAACATAAAACAGGCACCGTTTTATAATCACCTACCACAAGGCAGGGGTTTCTAAACAGCAAAAAAGCCCAAAATGGGGAAGGACGGTCTGAATTACCTGCTGAGGCTGCCCGCCGCCGTGCTGTTCAGGAACGCCGGGTTCCGCGGGCTTCGGAGGGAGAGAGGAAATCTCTGCAACAGAAAGTGATTTGAGAAAACTATGTCCTATTCCAACAATTTTGATTTAAGAAGAAATACATTTGCTTTTATGCAGTACCCCTGACATAAATCATCTTCAACCACAAACAGGTTTTTTTTTTAAAGTTTTCTTGAGGTTACTTACTTTTAGAACTTTATCTTTCTAATGAAATAAAAATACAGCAGACTCAAAATCAATTCTTTTCTTGGCTTGTTAGTCTCATCCAGAGACAAGATGAATCCATAGTTTCAACAGTTGACGGAGGAAAATAAACACAGGGGGAAATGCGGGGAAGGGAGCCAGAGGTTCAGTCTGGGCCATGATTTTGGACAAATTATTTGATTAATCACTCAAAATACTAATGAATACATATTCTACCACGGGAAGTTTTGCAGAAGGCTGTGATCGGATTATCAAAGGAACCTGTCAACGCTCTGCGGGATTTTTTGAGTCTGAAGCACACAGTTTGGAACGCTCATGGAAGGCAGCCACGGGAGGATGGGAAGAGAGGGTCTACCGAGAAGACAGTCCCAGGCTTAGTGCAAAAAGGGTTTCTGGGCCTCTTGGCAAGAATCGATTTACCAAGAATCTTCCAGTGGAATTTGTTTTGCTAGCAACTCGTTAGGGCTGGTCTCCCTGCCCGACAGCTAAGGAGCCATTGTAGACTCTCATTCTCTCTCTCTCTGCTTTCAAAAGGCTCTCAGTTCAAATCCTACCCCTGCTGCTCACTAGTGACAGTGGCTTCGAGATGACACCCCTCCCCCGTTATGACTGCATCATCTAAAGGTAAGACACTCAGGTGCCACAAAAAAGCTTCCAGGCCGGGCTTAGGGTTCCAGAATCCTCCAACAGCCTGTAAAGTCGAAGAGGAAAAGATTTCTTGCTGAGTTTCTATTTTCACTGATGTTTGGGGGACATTGCCCTCAAATGTATTAAAAGTCCTCCTCACACACTTTAAGGTAGACGCCTTTAAAGAAAAAGCATGAAAAAAAACAAAAAATGGAACATTATTTTTAAAACTCTTAGATTTCCACCTCACTTTCTTTTAAACGCCAGGCAGATAGGTAGATTTTTTACTGTTACCTTCTCCTAGAGTGTTCCTAGTTTTGGAATTTCTCCTTCTTCTAAGAATTACCCCCAAATAATGACCAGCCACAGCTAAGCAAGGCAGCTGCCCTGAGAAGCCGGTGTGTGGTGAGCCAGCCCCTCCCCCGACACGCGCCCTTCCAGGTCTTTCTGCCCCCCGCCCCCCGCCCGCACTCCCCGCCCCGATCCCTGCTCACTTGCAGTGCCCGGCTCATCGGAGCTGTAGCCATAGTTTTCATTTCCGCTTTTTAACTTTGTCTCAAAAGTTTCTTTATTTGTCTTCACATTTGCAGATTTCCTAGAATTAGACCATTTTAAAAAACCAAATGTTAATCAGCGACAGATGTCCTGGTCACCCTGCTCCACCCAGAGCATTCTCCCACGGTGGACTTTCCCCAAGGTGGAAGCTCGGGTGCTGGCCTCTGGTGGGTGGCCAGCGTCAGGCTGGACCCTAACAGCACCCCCCCCACGGCTGTGTAGACGGCTTGTCTGCTCACACACTCCCACTGCGGGGAGAGATGGAATTTTATCATGACAGGCGCATGGCGTCCAGTCCCCAGGCGGTACTCAGCTCTCAGAAACCAGTGACCATATAGAGCAGGGTTGGCCAGCTATGACCCACAGATCTGGCCCATCATTTGTTTTTGTAAATAAAGTTTTATTGGAACCTGTCTGCTTCCATCTTGTCTATGGTCGCTTTCCTATTAGAGCAGCAGAGTTGAGCTGGGACAGAGGGCACGTGGCCTGAAAAACCAAAAATATTTACTATCTGCCCCTTTATAGAGAAAAGGATACCAACCCCTGAAATAAAGCAAAAATGGCAGCTTCCCAGGGGAAGGAAGTTTGGCAATGGATTTCCAAAGATCTAAAATATTTATTTGACTACTAAGAACTGATTATAATAAGCAACAGAAATAAGCAAGGATATGTGCAAAGATTTACTGGAGAAGATTCATTCATGAGCTATTTATGTTACAAAAATTGCAAACAAGCCAGGTGCCCAGCCACAGGGGACTCGTGAAATAAATGCTGAGACATCCCTGAAATGGAATTCCATGCCAACTGTGAAAATTATTATAGATGAGAAGTCTCATGTGCTGCGGGTAGAAGTGTAACTGCTACACCTGCTTTGAAAACTGCATGACGGCCTCACCTAGAGCTGACCACGTCCCTACCCCGTGGCCCATCTTTCACTAACTGGTTACACCCAACAGGATACAGAGCAGGAGTGAGTGCTGGCAGACATGTCACCAAAGACAAGGACTAGATTGCTTCATGCAGCAGTGTTCATCGTGGCCCGAAATGCCCTTAGAAAGTAAAATGGGAAAATAAATTGCGTCCACGCCCTGAACCTGGGATTATGCAATAATAAACCAGCTACGTCAACAGTGTAGCTCCATCTCACACGTGAAGCTCAAGAAGGCAGGCGTGAATGAGGAAGCAGGACATGCCTCCATTTATATCAAGTTCACGTGACTCTAACCTCTGGGGATGTGGGGGTGGGTGTCATTAGACGTGACCTCTGCAGAGGGGGCAGGAGATGATCTGATGGGGGCCCGAGCAGAGGTGGGGGTGCTGGGGTGTTGGTTCTGCACATCTGCAGACCAGGCGCAGGTGCACATGCTTTGTGAACATTCATCAAGCCACACACCTATGATGTGTGTACACTTATATTTCAGTAAAAAGACTTTATCAAGCAAATGAAATGAGAACATTACAGGCAAGTATTTGTCAACAGAAATTATCTTCAGAATAGTGTCAAATGAGAGGAGGAACATATAAAATGGCATTTATTATGATCTAAATTTCACAAAATGCATGTGTGTGTGTCTGTGAACACACGTGTGTAGGTGTGTAGATACTTAACAGTAATTATTTCTGGGCAACAGAATGAGGGGTAATTTTAAAGCCATTGCTTACACCTATCTGTATTTTTTCTAAAATAAACATGCATTGATTCTATGGGGAAAAATACAGATGTTCTTTTAACACAGAAGAAATCTGTGAGCAACCGAGGTTAGCCCTGCTGACACAGTGGGCGGGGAAAGCAGGTAAATACGGGGGCCCCAGGGAGCGGCCCCGTCTTTCTTCCCTGGGCCTGGAGCACTTGGATCCAAGGGCCAGGCTGCAGGCGAAGGGCGGCTAAGCCCTGAGCATGTCCGCGGGCTCCGGAGTCTCCGGGCACATCACTTCACCTCTCTGTGCCCCTCCGCTTCCTCAGCCACAGAAAGGGAACGTAGCCTCATAAAACCATTGTGAGCAGCAAGATGACCTCTACTCAGTGTAGACCAGTGCCTGGCACACGTGCTGACACTCAGGATATATCAGGTCTTACTGTCACCCCCCCCGTCATGATGACGTTGCATTATTATTATTCTCTACCCATTTCCCCAAACAGTTGTAGGTTACTGCACTAGGTTTTGAAATCACCCAAGATTCCAGAGAATAGAAATGAGAAATGTGGCGGGGAGGGTATAACTCGAGCGCTAGAGTGTATGCTTAGTATGCACGAAGTCCTGCGTTCAATCCCCAGCACCCCCTCTAAGAATAAATAAATAAACCTAATTACCTCCCCTCCAAAAAATATATAAAATTGTTGTAAGAAGAAATGAAAAATGTTACACAGTCAACAGTCTGTTACATGATGATTATATGTAATCTTTATTCCCCACATGTAGCTGGAAGATGTTTTAAACTACAGCATTTAAAAAATCTAAATTATCTAATAAAATACTGAAAGCTAGATGTGGTTTTGTTTTAACACCCCCCAACTAAACCATTGCTGCCTAAAAATCCCTCCCCTGCATGCATTTATAATTATAATTATTTATAATTATTGCAGACATTTAAATTGATTATTGTAGTCCTTGACACAGTTACCTTAAAAGTGTTTGCAGCTACTTCCAGGCAACCGTGAGAATGGCAGGAGTTTTCCCGCCCTCCCCACTGGGCGATACAAGCAGTGACCACTCCTAATCTGTCCACCTGCTCAGTTCCATTGCCCAAAGCCACCCAGCAGGCCCCAAGGTCTCCACCACCCAGAAATTCCAGCAGGACCTCTGCCTGGTTCTTTAGCATCCTTGAAACGGTCCTCACATCCCTAGCCTTGACACAAAGCAGGAGGGCCAAGAGTCATGGTGCACAGCGTCCTCTTGTGGAAAGAGCTGCAAATGCCAGATGCCAAGTAAAAGTTGGCTCCACTTTCCAAAGTGCACAAGTCAAACTTAGGCAGCAGGAACCTACCTACTTTATTCCACAATTAATGTTGCCCTATGAGTTTGTGATTGGAATATGTGTTTGTCAGAGTTGTTCATTTTCAGTACTTAATTTTGAGTAACATAATCCTAAAATCCCACAGCTGTTTGTGTGTGTGTGTGTGTTTGTGTGTAGGTGTGTTGGCTGGTTTTCATTTGTTTCTTCTTATATTTAGGAAACTGACGTGATCTCAAACTTACCTTATTTCACTTTGATAACTAGATCCTGCCAAAAAAAAAAGAAATAAAATCACATTAGTAAAATCAGGATAGTTATTTTGAAAATAAAATCTCATCAATCTTTATAGACCGCCCTGATTTTAAATACACATGTTACTGAGTATTTGGGATCTGGTAGGTATTAAGTTCCCCCACAATGAGCTATCAAATAACTTCCAAGCATAAGGAAAGTAGAATTCACTATTCACTATCATAAATATAAGTATTTGTAATACCTAGGTACCCAGAATAGAGCAGATACCCAATACGTGCTGAGTGAATACTGAATTTGATTCATGAGGTTATAAAGACTCCATTTGTTCACCACGAAGAGGTCCTCTGCTCCCAGTCCCTGCTGTCAGTCACTCAGTACTTACCGTGTGCGGAAACCACGCCAGCACCGTGCAAGGTCTTATCCCATTTAGTCGTCACAACAACCCAAGAAGCAGGTGTTAGTGTTCTCATATTTTAACAAACTAGATACTATTATACAAATATACCCATATTCTAACAGATAAGGAATGAAATCCCTTAAGCACTATATTTCTTTCATTTTAAAACACATTTTCAATCAATATGAACCAATGGTATCGATTCAGACAGTTGTATCCATCCCCCAAAAGCTCTCATTAAATTGCTAATGGTTTTAATCAATGGATTCTTGGACTGGAGGGAGTTTAGCATTTAAAAATGAGGGGTCACTGAGCCCACACGGCAGCCCCCCATCATCTGTCTCTAAAGCCAGTGCGCTCTGCACCTCTGCCTTTTTTAAAGCATTGAGCTTTACTGAGATCCAAAAAAAGATTCATTTTCTTTACTTTTTTTTGATACCGTTCTCACTTATTTTCTGTTCTAATCACATCTCCTGAGTCACGCCTCAAACTGAACCTCAGAAGCAATCCTATTTGAATTGGAGGAGAGAGATTGTCTGGTCTGCCTCTGGTTATAGGGAGATGCCACCAGTGTTCCCACAAGGGCCAGGCTGTGGGAGATGGGCCCCGGTCCTCCTGCTCTAGAAGCTGAGACCCCACGGCCTCCAGGCCATGCTGCACGGGGGCCCCAGCCATCCTCAGTCGGTCCCCCGGAAACCAGCCAGAGCACCGAGACTCCTCCAGGCACCAAGAAAGCAGAGCCCCAGAAAATACTTTTTAAAAATCTTGATGTTTAATATTTTTAAGCATAGAAATAATTATCATGGGGAAATCCAGGACTTCACTGGACGCCTCACATTTATGTCAAGGAATCCGCTGTGCATCAGCTTTTTCTCTCAAAGGTAAATAAAGGATAAAATCTAGGACAGATCACACGAACTTTTATCACATCCGTTTATTTAATTCTCATAACCAATTTATAGGATGGTATTTAGCCCCATTTTGTAAATGAGGAGCTGAGACTCAGACCATCACCTGAGTGCACAAGATTTGCTGGACTGGTGTGGAACAGACACAAGCCTCAAAGATGCTGAAGTCCGCGCACCAGGATGCTCTCCAGCTACGCCACAGGAGCTAATGTCAAAAACAACTGTCTGAAGGCACTGACCAATCCTCGTCAGTTCTGAATTAAAGTTTCAGTTATGCAACAGTTTCATTAAAATCCAGTGTTTTGGTTTTTTTTTTTTTTTTTTGAGTAACGCATTTGTGGCGTCCAGGGTCATTCCCAGGTAAAAAGAAACTTCCATCATATCTGGGTCAACAGTTGCTTACTACTTTTCATTTCTGTTTCCTTGAGAATAAAAGCCTAGCACAGAATCAATTCCCCAAATCCAAGCAGGAGCTAAGGCTAGGCTATGAGCCCAAGGCTGGACCACGCAGCTCACACGGAACAGCTCACTAAGAGAGCTGCTCCGGGTGGAAGAGTTAGGTAACACGGTGCCTGGCCGACTTGCAAAAGTGCTCATCGAAGGGCAATTAGTATTAATATAATTAAAAGTGCAATTAAACTGACATGTAGCCAAACGTCAAACCTCTGACTTTAAGATAATTTAACTTCAGAAAATATTCAAATAGAAGTAGGTGACGGTTTCAGGAGAGAGAGACAAGGATGGACACACAACTCAGCACTTGGGAAGCCCTGCGCTGCCCGCGTGAGGAAGACCCTGTGGTTTCTGAACTCACAAGCCACCCCAGTGCTGGTGAGACAGCCCAGGGCGGAGCCTGCCCCGCAAACAAAATTTATCTTCAATTGTACCAAAAGATCTCATTTAGAAGTGTGTGATTATTTTTACTCATTTTATTTGTATTTTCTTCACAGAAGACCATAATTTTTTTCTACCACTACATCAGTATGCACCTCCAAAAGGAGACTGGAAATTCTACAAAATAGAAAATAATCTTTTCATGTGCTCAGAGAGGTGGGAATTATTCTAGAAAAAAAAAACACAGCATCTAAATGACAGACTGCGATAGCCTTATATCCTTGCAGATAAACCCAAAACTCAACTAGTCAGCATCTTTGGGGAGAAAGGCACCACCTCTTTACCTTCTCAAAGTGTGGAGATCTGTCTTCCTGGAGGGGTGGCCTCAGGCCCTGGAGGAAAGGCTTCCTTCCTTGAGAAAATCCTCTCCCTCTTTGTGAATTTCACACGTCCTTTCAAGGACTCTAAAAGCCAGCATCTCTTTTAAAAGAGCCGATGAGCTGATGAACCTCCAACGCGTGTACCAAAAGTTCAAACATACATACAAATCTATACGAACTAAAAAATTACCTTCTTTCTCGTTCCTGGAGGCACAACAGCAGCAGAATATTATAATCAGAACAATTATCAGGATCAAAAGCAATGAAAACGATACTGCAAGTAGAATTATGGCCCAGGTAGGCAACGATGCTTCTGGTTTATCGATACTGCCTACAAGGTCGAAAGAAGAAAAAGAAACATTTTAGTGATGCTCGGCAGTGTCAAGGGTATATGATCAATGGTTCTGCCACACTGTAAACTAGATTATGTTTTCCAATAATGTAGCTATTCGGTCTGCTACGGCCAAGTGTCAAAGGCCAAGTTCCCCTCGGTGTGCTTAAACACTCAACATTCCATCACAGCACTTAATGCCCCCAGTGGATGCCTGCTTAGGAACACGGTCCAAGCACTTGCTGGTTACCGCCTCTTACGTTCCGGAGAGGGAGATAGGCTGGGCTGGGCCATGATGCCTTGCGGTCGGAGCAGTGACTTCCAAGCTCCAGCATCCCTTGTTCATTCAAGAAATATTTCTTGAGGCGCTACTGCTGGACAAGGCTGGAAGGGTGACGCTGGTTCTTGCTTCCATGCCCCCGCCCATCAAAAGTCAAAAGCCAGCTGAGAGGAAATCAGGACAAACCCAGGGAGGGTCACTCCGGAAGGAACTCAGGGCAAGGCTGCCCCCGAGCGCCACCTACCCCCAACCTCCTTTCACTTCTCATCCAGTAACTGCTCCTTCTGTGGCTCTCCAAGACCCACCTTCCTTAGTGTCTACTTTGCCCTCTTGTCTTATCCAGGAGTCATGGAGGTGGGAGAGAGGAAGGTTCAGGTCGGGCAGGACAGGCAGGGAAAAAAAAGGTGGGGGGTGGTGGGGAGAGGAGAGAAGAAAAGACATTTCGATTTCTCACAGCCATGTCCCTGCCGGAACTTTCCTATACACGCCATGTTGCTGTCTAAATTCAAATTTAAGTTAATTTAAATTGTATACAATTAAGTACAGAGCGCCTCAGTCCCACTGGCCGCATTTCAAGGGCTCAGTTGCTACAGATGGAGAAGGAGCTCTGCCTCCATCTGGGGGAGTCCCGTGGGGCAGCGCCGCCTAGCCGTGGGCTGCGGGAACTGCACCGATGTTCCAAAAAGCCCCAGTCCCGCAGCGCTTCCCCTGCAGAAACACGTCAAACCTCCTTTAAGTCGATCTGTTTAAATGTGAATTGCTAGTCAGTAAAGTCACTCACTCAGCCTTGAGTGCTTGGGTAGCAACTCAGTATAAGTTCGTGCTATTTTATTAGATGCTAGTCATCAGAAAAATATTAAAAACAACAGACTTCCTAGAAGGAAGATCAGATTTCCTTTTAAATCAGCAGCCGTCCAGCACTTTGGAACCAGAGATTATAGTTGAAAAGGTCTCTTGGATTTCTTCCTTAGATTTTTCCTTGAAATCGCACTTTTCTATCTCGGTGTCAAAGTTAAATGCTCAGAATAAGTTGCCCACTGCAGGATTATCCACAGACTCCTCTCAAAGCAAGTGCTATAATTCAGGGCACTCTGTGTTTTGAAGAACTACATGCCAGAAAGGGATATTTGCCTCCTTTTGCCCTTTGTGCAAAGCTTCTCTGCATTACCTGCAATGGTTTTTAAATTCTCTCTTTTTTTTTTTAACATCTCACATCTGATGCCATCTTCAATGTCTATGAAAGGGACCGCTGTCCCTTCCATTTCTTCCCACACTTCTGCTACTACCTAAACTAAACCTAGTCCCCTGAGCATCAGCGACTGTGTCTTATTTTCCTGAGACCCCAAGCACCTGGCACATATGGGGCGACGTGGTGGATGGGTGGATGGACAGACAAAGGGACTGAGTTCCTTCTGACTCTCTATGGAGAAGAGAACTCTGTACACCAGGCAGTCAGCTGCAGCTGAGCCAGGCCTAGGCCTCACCTTTCTCCCTGTATTGAGATGCTCAGAGAAGAATTACAGGACTTAAAATCAAAACTAAAACCATCTATCTCCACATCACCCACCACTTTTTGGAGGTGAGCTGGGATGGACAGATAAGACAAGAGCTTCTCCCCATGAACGATGAAGGGGGAGGGAATAGAATTACACCCTCCCTGTGGCACCCCTCCCCAGCCCCATAAGTGGAGCTTTAAAACAAACCAGTCTCTTCACATCCAGAGGATAACATGGCTCATCCCCTTGCTCCACCGACGGCAGAATCCCGAGCACCACCTGGGATGCTTGTTACGTGCACTGACTCAGAACCCTCCTCCCGAGATGCTGAGTCAGGGGTCTGGGATGGTACCCCAGGTGACAGATGCCGGTGCTTTGAGCATCCCTGTGTGCAGCCAAAATGTAAACGCTGCCCAAGCAGCCCATTACATGACAGGGTTACCCTCCCTCCCACAGATGCGGTGATAAAATCACTAAGCCCAGAACTGCATTTAGGATATTTACAACCTGCGGTTTGCAATTAGACTACGCAGTGGAAGCTTCACAGCTGACAGAGACCTTCAGCCCTCGTGTTAACGGAACCAGTCAGCTCTCACGGCCGCCGCGCACTTGTGCTCCCTTTGGCCTCTGGCTCGCTCATCGGTAACAATTCTTGCCCCACCAGGCAGTTCAGAGACTCAAAGGATGCATGTCCACGTGCCGAGCGCTGTAAGGTGTGGCACACGTGTTCAAGACTGCTGGGGGCATCTTAATTCAGTCTGATGAGCTCTTTACAAACTGAAGTTTGCAAATAATAGGAGCTTTCATAATAAAGGAGCCAACGGGGGTTAAACAGTAAGGTCTGGCTCAAAATGCAAGAGATAGGCTCAAAATTCTTCCTGGAAAAAGTCAACACACCATTGACTTACTCACACCCTCCCTATCAGGGTGGTTTCTTCCCCGACTGGAGAGAACTGTCAGCGTGCCAGCTTCTGTCAACTGAGTCTCGGCACAGCAGTCTTCCCTCTTGTCTCACACGGGGACAGCCACTCAACCTCAGGGAGGGCCTGCCTCAAGGAAGGGAGGCCACCTCACTGAGGGTGGAGACAGAATCAAGGCAGAGAGCAGATGACAGTGTGGCCTCCCTTCCTCCCTTGTGCCTTGATTCAACCACCAAGCTCAGTAAAGGGACACCTGCACTCCCCCCAAAGCCCCAGGTACCCCCCACAATGGCAGCTGGCATCAGCCACGCCCCACTGGGGGCTGAATCTCCCATGGAGTTTCACGCATAAGAAAACTGTATGCCCTTCCTCCATTCCAGGGGAGCCCCAAGCACAGCAGGGCGTCTGTGCTGTGAAGAGGTGCAATCTGGCACTGGAGCTGCACAGAAGAACCTTTCTTATTTTAATAATAACTTTCAATTTACCATCTAGAACTTACATACACACGGGCACATGTATCATGGGTATTTTTGTTGAGTATGAGATTAATTTTTAAATGAGCAACTGTATGGTGGGTTCAAAGAAAAGTAAACCATAGTCATATACTGATAAACCAAAAATCGTGACAGTGGACAGAAAACAGACCCTTGGAACGATCTCGTCCATAGCCCAGCCCCGTGTCACGCAGGTAAGATACTCCAGACAGAGACTCGGCCGACGGGTCAAGGGTGCTGAGAGCAGGAGCGCCCCAGGCGCTGACTCGCGTCCCCCGTCCTGCCACGCTGGGCCTCCAGTGTGGAAGGCTCCTTCTGGGGAAGTTAGATTCCAGGTCTTATAAGAAACGGGGAGTCTAGGTGGACACCAGACCCTGACTTGTACCGTAGTGAGGGGTGTGGGCGTGGTGATGCAAGGTGAACGGCAGATCCGCTGGCGAGGATGAGGGTACCATGCCTGAGAACCCACAAACAGTGACCAAGGAAGGTTATCTCCAAGTTCAACACCACTTGCCCTCCTCCCTACGTTCCTTCGCACCGCCGTGTGCACGCTAGGGCTGCGTGACTGAACGTACTGTACCTTACTCAGCTCCCAGACTGTCCCTTTCCCATCTGTGAGGAAAAGGAGAATAGTGTTTCCCAGATGCTCCCGCAGGAATGCTCGGTGTTCTAAAAGGGCACATAGAATTTCTCAAAACCAACTGGGTGACTACAAAATGTGGCCACCAGCACATGCAAAGCATGCTGGGGGCTGATTAAAAGGGACACGGGAGATCTCTGAATCAATAAAATAAATGATAGCCATCACTCACTCTCCTGTCCCGTGGGCTCTGGGGCAGGGATGGTCTTAATTGCTTTAGGTGTTTTAACCCATTTACTTCCCACACCAACAACAACTCTATAAGGTAGGTATTATTATTATCTCAGTTTTACAGATGAGAAAACTCAGGCACAGAGCGGTCAAGTCTCTTGCCTAAAGTCACACAGCAAATAAGTAGGCAAGCTGGGGTTTTAGTCCAGGCTGTCCAGTGTCCAAGTTTCTGTGGATAGTAGCACCTGATGAGGTAGGGCCTTCGAGATCTTCCATCTCAGTAGCCCCCCAACCCTGACTACCCAGTAGAGTAATTAGGGAGCTTTTTTTAAAATGCCAATTCCCAGGCCTCACACAGACCAATTAAATCAGGACCTCAGGGCTGGGGCCTGAGCGTATGTGTGAAAGCCCCCAGAGGCTGCCAGGCAGCCCGGAGAAGGGGCACCTGCCCTGTTCTCCTCCCCACCTTGTTTTACAGGCAAGAAACCTGAGCCCTGAAGTTCAGTGACTTGCCCAACATCACACAGCTGGTGCCAAAGCCACCACCCAGGACCGTCACTGCCGCCCCTCTCACCTGCCTTCGAAACTCCCCCTTCCCACAGAACTCAGATCACACCAGGAATCACTACATTCTACAAGGTGACTGTGTGTCCTGGAAATACTGCTTCATTTTCACATTCCACAGCCCTCACACCTGGGTACGTATATATGTGATAGTGAAGAGCAGACCTGACTCCACATTACACCTGTTCCTTTGGGTCTAACCCTGGGCTCTGTCTCCTGTACTGAGTCCTGCTGGTGGGGCACCTTTTGAAATCTGCAGGAGAGCCCATTCTCAAGGCTCTCACCTTTAAGGGTAGAATACTTTCCCATTCATACAGAGATTAAAAAGTTGCAGAATAGAGCCGCTTGTCTCGTTGGAGGTTTAGACGGACATTGTGACCTGACCCCCATGAAGAGCTGCAAAAACCAAGGATTCTGACACCAAGTTTGCAACAACCAGCCACAGTCCCTCCCCTTTTTAGTATAAAAGGAGCCTGAATTCTGACTTGGGGAAGATGGTTCTCCAGGACATTCATCCCCCATCTTCTCAGCCTGCTGGCTTTCTGCATCAAGTTGTTAATCCTTGCCCTCATACCTCGTCTCCTGATTTATTGGCCTGTCGTGTGGCGAGCAGGACGAGTTTGGACTTGGTAATGTGTACAGAAAACAACCCAGACAGTCAGACAGAGGGCTGAGGGGCTTGTCTCAAAGCAGGAGCAAGACGGGCCTTCATCTTCCAGTACGTACGTCTGCAGTGCTTAAAATCTGTATTACCTCCGTGATAGAGAAAATCGACTTTTTTTTAAAAACACTAGCAATGTGCTTTTCTTTAAAGAATCAATAAGTAGTTCACACAACCTTTTGGCTTAAAGTAACGAGGCTTCCTAAGCTGCCAGGGTCATTCTTTCAATACTCAGACGGATGATTCCAGAAAAGAACACAAATTCCTTGCACTTTCAGGAAATGGGCAGCAGGACTGATGCTTATCCGAGTCCGGAGGAAGCCTGAACAGGTACAGCCTGGCGCATCCTCAGCGCTTCGTAAACCTACCTGTGCTCCTTGAAGCTGGCCCGTCACCAGCCCCCAGCCGGCTCCGCCAGCCAAGGCCGTAATGAGGTCTTCAGCTACTAAAACTTGCATAAAACACACAACACGCCGCCAGCCACCAGCTGCTCTAGATCCTGATGAATAATTGAGAAACAAATTACCCTTCTCCAAATGAGCCCAATAAAGTCAGGCTCACCGCAGCGCACCCACCGCGCTCTCCTCTGTGGGGCTGCTGGGACCCCAGCTGCCGTAACTAAGGCCGCTCGCTTCGCGGGTCCCAGGCTGGGAAGGATCCAGCGGACCCAGGCCTGATCGAGGGAAACCGAACGCCCCCTGCGCTTCTCCCACAAAAGGAAAACTTTGCAGGCAAGCTAATCTCTACATCCATCTCCTCCATCAGACCAGCGCTCTCTGCTGCGTTATTACCTTGTTAAGACATGTGGTTTAAACTGTTTCATCTCACTGTTTGGGGCTAATGGAATTTTTTCCAGTCTTCCCATTCAAAGCCTGGACCACACTTTTTCAAATTTAAATAGCTTAAAAGCAAGCTGGGTTGGCTCCTTGGAGACATGGCTGATTCTGTGCTGGGACAGGGGAAATACAAAGAAAGTTTGAGACATCTTATTGAGCCAAGTGCTCAAAAACTAAGAGGGACACACCAAAAGGACACCAGGGCCAGCTGGAAGGGACTCCCACTGGCCAGATCTGGAGCAATCTGAGCATCAAAATGAACAATGACAGAAGTAAATTATAATGTATTGAATAAAAATAAGTCCATACCAAAACCGTAAAAAAAAATGGAAAAAGGGAAGTCTCTTTTTTACAAAAGGATGCTAATGAGTACAGAAAAATGATGGAACCATAAAATCATTCCTTTACACCCACCTTAAAAATAGGTGATTCAAGTAATGACTTGTGGATAAATGCAAATGTTATTAGGTGATAGACTGTCCAGAAATAAGATAGTCACACTGTGTTCATAGATTATGTGTTAATTATAAAGGTCAAAACGTAGCTCTACAATGGAGAAATCCGGGGAACAACACCTCAACCAAGTGATCAAACTTATTGCCAATGACAGAGGAAACTGGCATCATGTCCCCACATGACATTACCTATGTCTTGCCAAAAATACTTCGCCTAAATCAAAGTATGTTGGAAAAACTCAGACAAATCCATATTGATGAGCATCTTGCAAAAACAGCCTGGATCCTTGGAAGACGTTTATATCAGGAAAGACAAAAAGGTGGAGGAAAACTGGACATGAAAGGAGACTGAAGCAGACCTGACAAAGGCACAGCGTGGTCTTTAACTGGATCCTGGTTTGGGGAAAAAAACAGCTGTAAAGGACAACTGAGGAAATTTGCACATGGACTGAATATTGTACAATAGTATTGTTTCGATGTTAAATTCCCAAACTGCCAACAACACTGGGGTTGTGATGAATGGCCCTGTTCTTATCACACACATGCTGAGGTTTTTAGGGGTAAAATGTCATAAAGTCCTCAACTAACTCTCAGATGGTGAGAGAAGGAAGGAAGGCAGACAGGAAGGGAGGGAGGGAGGAAGACAAGGAAAGAAAAGTTGAGAGAGAAGCAAACATGACAAAGTGTTGACACCTGTTGAATCTAGGTGAAGGTGCATTGGTATTCACGGTTCTATTCTTGCAACTTTTCTGAAGGTTTTTAATTGTTCAAAATAACAATGTGGAGAAAGAAAAGCAATCTAGATTTGAATTCTAGCTTCATCCTCATGTACAGTCTTGGTAGGAAATATGTTAAATTCCTTTAAATTTAATAAGCTAAAATAAATTAACCTCAATTTAAAACCAAAGAAGCACAGATTTCTATGTTATTTTAACCTCTAAAGTACTGATATTCACCAGAACTAGGTCAAAGGTCTAGAGGTCATGGGTCTCCATTTCTGTTGGCAACAACCAGCTGGAGTTGGTATGACTACTCTGTGTGGATGGGACATGCTGTCTGGTTTGCAGCGGGCCCCTGCTCTCTGTCTTCCACCTGACACGTGCATTCACTCATGCTTTCATTTCTGTTGTCTGCCTGGCCTCTGGGGACCCCTGAGTTGGAGACAAGGGACAAGGGCCAGACATCAGGAGAACGAGCCTGTGCTGGCACTACACTGGGGGTCAGTCCCCGCAGGGCAGAGCACAGGCTATTGGTGCTGACCACAGACTGGGCACTGAATGGCTTTTCACAGGTTCACAAAGACATTGGGTTGAATTATGTCCCCTCAAAATTCGTGTGTTAAAGTACTGACTCCCAGTACATCAGAATGTGACTTTACTTGGAAACAGGGTTGTTGCAGCTGCAATTTAGTTAAGATGAGGGCATACTGGACAGGGTGGCCTCTGATCCAATATCACAGGTGTCCTTATGAAAAGGGGGAATTTGGACGTGTCACGTGCACAGGGAGACGCCGTGTGAAGATGAAGACAGAGATCAGGGAGATGCATCTACAATCCAAGGGACACTGAGAACGCCAGCAACGCACCAGAAGCCACAGAGACCCCTGGGACAGGCTCGCCCCCACGGTCCTCAGAAGGAACCAGCCCTGCCACCACCCTGATCTTGGACTTGCAGCCTCCAGAACTGTGAGAGACTGTATCCGCTGCTCAAGCCCCCTGGCGCGGCCGCCCCAGGACACTCACACACCTTCCAGGGGCTGCTCACGTTGGGGGGGGGCAGGCGAGCAGATTCTGGAGACAAACTGGCAGGGCCACCTCCACCGTTTACTGTAAACATGGGCAAGTTCCAGACAACACCGCATCCCTGTCACCCGGTCTTTACAACAGGAATAATAGCTAATAACAGGGTCACTCACAGAAATGCTGTGCAGGAGAATCTGGTTACTATTTGAGAACAGCTTGAAAGAGTATCTTTACTTATAAGTAATGCTGTTTTTATTATTATTATTATCATCATCATCATTATTATTATTATTAACCTTGCTATGGTTGTAGCTTTGTTCCAAACTTTGGAAGAGCTTAGGTAAAGGTGTATTCATAGCGGGAAGAGCTTTGGACCAAGGGAGAAGCTCCTCCTGTGCTGGGGCCGCTCCGTGCCGTCCGCGTGTGACCTGGAATACAGCCTCTGAGCTCAAGTAGCTCAATAGCCCCTGTGAAGGGTTTGGCTTTTGTTTTTGTTTGTTTGTTTGTTTGTTTAGGGGGAGCGATTTTTAGCATGGATGCTTCAATGGCTTTATTAACTCTCTCTTTCTGGGGATGGGAGGCCTTGTAGCCGGAGACTGAGCTAAAAAAGAAGCCAGGAAGCCGTGGTCTCAATAGCGTCATTCAAGGGGTACAGAAGGTAAAAGTGTGTGCTCAAAGTTTGGAGTTTACCAGGGACCCTCCCGCAATTCTCTTTGGGATCTAAACTTGTTGTTGAGTCAAAAAAAATACATAGACCTAGTACTTTCAGATATACTGGATTTGTGAAAAAAAGAACCCTCTTAATTCCACTAAGATTGGGCAGAATCCCTGAGAACGTGCTCATCCTACTCAGATATTAAAAGAGCTTACATTCTATTGGCCCGGGGAATGAGATCAGACCAGAACAACAGGTGAAAGCTGAAGAAAAACGTTGAATTTAAGTATCTATATCTGAACTTGATCCTGTTTTATGGTAACTAATTGTCAAGATTCTTAATGGGTGCCCATATGTAAACAGAAAAGAAACACTTGAAGGTGAAATTTTAAAAGTGAAATCCCGAGGTCATGACACCAGACATTTGTCTCCGTTACCTTCTCTACCTGAAATCAAGGTCACCGATGATTTTCCCAGGCATCAATGATCAAGCAGCACCACGTGTGAAACATAAAGCATGCAATAATAATGCACTTTGTATAAAGTGGAAAGTCTTCACTTACCCAAGGGAGGCTGAACCACAGTCAGATTTACAGTTACAGACTCGTGGACTTGCAGCCCCTTCATGTTAGCCACACAAGTCACAGTGCCATTGCCCTGGGGCGTGAGCGCCAGGACGCTCACTGCACTTTGACGACCATCCGGCTCCGGAACGGAATAATAGTTCCAATGGCTCGCCGGAACCCCGACTTCCCAGGAAATATCTGGGAGTGGGGTCCAGCCCACTGCGCGGCAAGTCACGTTACAAGGCTCATCTTTAATGACTACCAGACTGCCTCCAGGAAGGAGCAACTGCCCCACAACTGAAGAAGAAAAGAGAAATGTTCTGAAGAAACATCCATGCCTTGCAGTGCCAGACTTTTAAAAACTTTTCCTTCAAATCACGTTACATGAGAGCCATCTTCCCAGACCCCAGTTGGCTGTGTCTGTATCCGGAAACCTGAGCCCAGGTTTTATCTGTTTTTATTTATACCTGCCAGGTTTGCAGAAGAAGATGAGGTTGCTCCCCAGAAAGCATAGATATCAGAGAAAATGAATAAATAAGAATCAGGATGCAGGGGAATACAAATTCCATGGGAAGGAGAGAGAAGCTGTGCCTGTCGTGGACGGATACACGACCACAGCAGTGGAATCCCAAAGTCATCCGGGGCTGACCTGGGAGCCAAAGCAAAAAGGGAAATAACCTTTGCATTCTTTTCACTGTAAGGAGGACACAGCTCAGCATCTCGTGAGAGGCAAGTCTCTCCTGGCCTTTGGCCAGTCAGATGCATTTCATTTACTTTTGAGTCACACATTTTAAATACATTTTCCTATGACTTATATTGCCTTAAAATCTTTTTCTAGGTACCAGTTAAATAAAGATCAAATCTAATATAATCAGAGAAATAATTACCTTAAATCATGTGTCAGAATATATGACTCAGATAAATCATTTTAAACTTTTTAGTAAGCACCCCGTTGCACAAGCCAGCATTCACACTGTAAAGAACTCATTTGCAAATACCACTTGTGTGTGCTAATATCACTAAAGTAACCTGAGGACTGGCTCCGGTAAAGACACAGCCTTAGCGAAATGTATATACATTGAAACATTCGAATTAAAATATCCTAAAACCCTGTGTCATGTAGTATAATGGAAAGAACGCTGAACTAAGAATCCAAAAAAAAAAAATCTGTTCTCAATCCTGGCTTTCCCCCAAAATTGCCATCACCTTGGGCAAGTCCCTGAAATGTTCAGGCTCTCTGCTGGAATTTATTGAACAAGAGAATTTAACTAGACCATTGGTTTTACTGAGGTGGAAATGCTTTTTAAAAAAAAGCGCTGAGGACTCCAAAGACTTCTGGTTTATGTGGGTTCTATCAGTGTTTCCCATATTTGAAGTTAGAATTAAATATTTATTTTTTTAAAATACCAATAATAACCCATTACATGCTAATAGGCTTAACATATTTTTGTGAAAAAAAAATTTATAAACCAAAATAAACCAGTAAGAAGAATGACATTGCTTTATATTTTTAACATATGGCTGGATTCTCATATCTGCTTCTGCCTTCAATCTGTTGCAATGGATTGCTTTATTTAGAGTATATAAAAAGAAATCTGACTTTGTGCAGCTATATAGTTGAAATGGTGAGAAGGCTTTTCAGATAATCATGGATGGTCTTTGATACCATACCAAAACTTAGCAAGTAGTGGTTTCTTAAAGTTTACTACGCTGTGGAAATGGAAACGGTATAAAGGAACTTCCATTCTGTTGCATTAGAATCCATTGCTCTGTCTGTCACTTTGAATGGATTTCTTACCCTGGTTTGATGTCGTATCATTAGACACCGGTCACTTGGAATGTACGGTGGAAAGCTCTCTGTGTGCAGGTGACCAGGAGCGTGGGAAAGGCAAGTCACATCTTACTAGAACTGTGAAAACAGTTGTGAGCTCACAGCCCAACCTGAGGGATCTAGGGGACACCCGGAAGTTTCCAGACTAGGCTGAGCTGGCTCGGCTCTGAAAGCTCTCCTCACTCTGCAATGTTAGACTTCCAGTCGCTCCTTTCCTGAATAGTGTCTTGGAGCGAGTAAAGTGCCTGTGTTAATGCAAGGATTACTGTAAATGCAACGGTGAGGAAGGAATGGATTTGTCCCTGAAGGCTAATGGGCTTTGTGCTGATTCTTGTTCATTCGCGGTGTCCTTGATGGAGAGGTTTAAGATGAGAGAAACTGGGGGACAGGCGGGGATGGTATCATTTCAGTCAGTTAACAGATGATCTTGAACCTAAGTCTTAGTGGCCCTCAAAACACAGGAGGTCTAGAGTTTGGTATGTTTGGATTAATTGATGGATTGGGCAAAAAATGGACAAGTGTGGCAATCTGAAGCATTTCCTTTTTCAGTATATATTTCAGATCCATCTTTTTCCCACTGGCTTTCACAAGGGTTATCCAGTAGCGGGACAAACACTTCACACAGGGTGATGGCTAGAACATTCACATAGATTTTGGAAGACTCAATGTGGAATTATGTAAGTTCTCTTTATTTTTCTTGTTGACACTTGGGGAAGGGAAAAAAAAACAATCTTTGGAAAATTCACTTGTGAAATAAATTGGATGTTTCCTCCTTTTTTGTGATTCTTTTCCCTTGAAGAGACCCTGTTGCTCCGCGAACTTTTCTTTGCCTTTAAGTGCAAAGCACCATTCAGACCAGCGCATCCAGGGTAAATGGATGATGGGTTCTGTCCTGCTTTATGGGTTCCTTCCGTGTGCCCCTGGGGAGGACCTTAACTTCCCTAGACACGTGTTCCTCCAGCTACGTTAAAACCAAAAGCAACAGGAATTACCAACATATAAACGTGCATGTTAGGGGTGTTCAGACAACTTTACAGATGTTGAGCTTTGGGGGAGAGGCTATAAAACCACATGGATTTATGAACGTGACAGACCACAAGCGTACCAGCAAGTCATGCCTTTGACCGGGTTGCCTTGACCCAGGGTGCCCTCCTCTCTCGCATCCCCGTTTTGCCTGTCATCTACAGACCGTCAAGGCACATCTCAAATGGTACCTTCTCCATGGAGTCATCCTAGAAGGCTTTGCTGAGTGGCTCCCTTGCCAGTTTGATCCTGGCCTTGGCTCCGTCTCATCGGACTTGCCAGCGTCTACACTGCACCACTGGTACTCACACACTTGCGTTACCCGCTCTCCTTGTAAGGTTCTTGAGGGCAGGACTATGTCTCATTCCATTTAACCCTGAATCCCCCTTAAATGCCTAATGCAACGGCGTGCTCCTATGGGGAGCGCAGTAAATAATAGCCAACGACAGCATGGAGACTGCCGTGAACTAGGTGCTGTTCTAAAGGCTGTGTGCAGACCTGCTCGCCTGGCCCCACAGCCGCCCTGTGATGAGGAAGCTAGGGCACCGGGTCATTGAGCAACCTGCCCCAGGTCACGTGGTTAGTGACGAAGCTGGCGCTTGAGCCTGGCGGTCAGGCTCAGGTCTGTGCTGTTATCCACTGGACCACCCTGGCCCCCCAGCCTCATGTGCAGGAAGTGGAAACAGACAGAGCTTTGGAGTCTCCAAACCGCCCTCAGTGGTGTTTCCATGTGATCCTCACAGTAAACCGAAGGTGTGGGCAGGGGAGACTCACCCCCACCGTAAAGGTGAAGACATTGAGCCAGGTCAGGGGTCACTGAGATAACTAACTGATGAGAGCAAGGCCGGGCCTCTCATCTGTGATTCCTTGTCCTGCGTTCTTTCCTTTACAGCACAAATGACTATGAAAACAATTTGGTCAAAACTAGGTCAGAAACCCAGGTAGCCGCGCAGAATCACTTATTTAGAGACTATCATTGTGCCCCTGATTAAACCACACAAATTAAAGACACATGAAAGTAAAGATACAACAATCTGGCTAAATTAAAAAGAATACAAGGAGAAATAATAGGCAGACACGTATCTCCACGAAATGTTATCAAATCTGATTTGATAGCAGTGCGAATATAGACCGAATCATTAGACGTTTCTCCTAGACAAATAAATAGGCATAAGGAAAAAAGCAAAGACACTGTCTGTAGACTGTTTTCAGAAATGTTGCCAGCGAAATCAGGACCTCTAAAAGCTCCAGCACATCTATAAGTGTACATAATTACATTTTTAAGGAATGCAAAGTGATTAAACTTCAATAAAGATGTCCCGAATCCTTGTAAAGTTCCCTTTTACTTTTTTCCCTGTGTAGCAGAATCTTCAGCACCTCAAAACAGTCTTACTTTGAAAATGAATAAATGATAAAAGGAAGACTGAGATATCCATCGTGTTTACTCTTTTCTTTTATCTGAAAGACTTAATATGGTTTAGTGAACACACGCTTTTGACTCTAAGGTCCCCTGGCGGGCAGAAAAGGGTACTAGATTAGGAAAATTCATCTGGAAAGAGGAAAAGTTAAAGCATGGTTCACAGTGGATACATGATGTCAGGCGAAGAAACAGAGTCAAGGATGTGAAGAACTAGAAAAAGGGTGGATGATTATCAGCTCTCTCTCCAAATCAGACAAGTGACTGAAACTGGCCCCAGAATTTCCGGTGTATTTTCAGAAAAGCTGTTAGTTCTGAAGTGGGTCAGATGGGAAAGTGATGAATACCCGTCTTCAATAGTCATAGTAAGAGGAAGGAGAAGGGAAGATGGAAGGGGAACGGGAGAGAGCAGGAGGAAAGGAGGCAGGGAGAGGGTCAGTGGGGACGGGAGGGGAGAGACAGACAAACAGCAAAGCAGCAAACTTCGGCCAACTCAGAGCAAGCCCAAGCGCAGCGCCAGCTGAAGCTAGACCCTCTATGTCCCCACGTGTGACACGAACTTCAGAGGGTCCCTTCCAGGCCCCTGAGGTCTATTCAACCCAGTGGACCCCAGATGCTCCTCTTGGGAGCCACCTAAATACACACCTTGGACGGAAAGGAAAGCAGCCCCCTCCCGGTCACTGTTCTGGAGGCTGCACTTGACCTGCCCGGCATCGCTGAGTTGCACGTCGTGGATAATCATCTCGGAGATGAAGCTGCCGCCCACCTCGTAGCTCTCGGAGGTGAAGCGGTCGTTGGTGATGATGGGCTCCCTGGGCGTGATGCTCAGAACCACCGTGCCGTTCAGAGCCCACATGATGAGCTTCCAGCCCGGCGAGATGGTGCAGTTGAAACGAGCCTCCGAGCCCTTCAGCACCGTGACGTTCTTGGGACCTTCTATGATTTCATAGCCAGATCCACAAGCTAAAAGACAACCGATGTTTCAAGGTGGTGAGTGGATGACTCTACAGAAGTCAAGTGTACGATTTAACCCTTTTGCGGACCAGCTGTGGCCCCTCGTGACCATCCAATGACCCAGACTCCGTGTTCTACTGGCCCTGACACCAGGTCTCCCAGGGGGTCAGGAGCTTCCAGTGGACAGGAAGCCAGCCTGTGCCCTCCGGACCTCGCCCGTGCCCTCTCTCCACAGCCACACCACTCCCAGCAGGACTGGGGGCGGAGGAAGCGGTGCCCCTTTCCCACCTCCAGGGGGCTGTTACCTTAAGTATTATCTGACCTCTGCCTGGCTGGAGAGCCACCACTAGCCTGTCCCGGTTACTTTAGGCAAGTTTTTCAGCCTCACTATGAAATGAGAATCTTCTTCCCAGTGAAATGGGAAGGACCTGTGATTTCCTCCTCTGGGAGACCCCAAGGCTCGGGTGGAAAAGGTCAGGGGGCAGCCTCTCTTTACACAGAGGGTGGGGAATCCCGGCTTGCCACGATCATGGCTCCCTGGACTCTAAGGACAGAAGTGTCACTGAGGCCACACCCCTCTTACCCAGGACTAGGAGAAACACGGCGGAGTGGGGGGTGGGGGGGACACAGAGAGGGAGATACGGAGAAGGGTGTGGGAGGGGAGACTCCTTAATGAGAACAGTCAGGGGATGCACATGGCAGCCTCGGAGAGAGTCTCACATCTCGTATTGGGTTTAAAACTCCAGCGGGTGGGTAGGTGGTTCTAGAACCTACGATGTGGACTCTGGAGTGAGTCCTGGCTCACTGGGTGAGTTCTCTGTGTCCACTCCCCTCAGCTGCAAAGCAGGGACACTAGGACCACAGCAACTTGTCTTTGGGGCCCAGTGAGATGACCTGTGTAAAGCCTTGTGCCGGTGACCCTCAAGCACTCAGTAAACACTCACTATCATGTGACCTGGGAGAAGGGACTGTGTTGACCTGCAAGACGAGCCAAGAAAGTCCTGGATTAAAGTAAAATTTTTGCCTTCACACTTTTCACAGCATCCTGCTCTTTGCTCACCAAATGCTCTGGTTTTAACCAAAATGACAGCTTCTGGCAAACCTCCCACCTGGGCTTCCATCCAGAGCTCTCCGGCTCACCGGAACTCGGTCAGAATCACGCATGATGGAGCCTGCTCTGCTCCTAAAGATCTCAAGAAATTTGGGGGGCATTTAACACTGATTTTCTTATCACCCCAGAAGAGCAAATGGGTGGCCAGGGTTTTCCTAGACTTTCCCATGTTTGTAGTTATAATTCAGAGTAGGACTTGCATAGCAATTGAGAGCCTTCAAGATTTCCGTCAAAATAATGCCATTTGCAGCAACATGGACGGACCTGGAGATCGTCATTCTAAGTGAAGTAAGCCAGAAAGAGAAAGAAAAATACTATATGAGATCGCTCATATGTGGAATCTAAAAAAAAGAAAAAAGAAGATACTAATGAACTCATCAGCAAAACAGACTTGCAGACGTAGTAAACAATCTCATGGTTATGGGCAGGGGGAGGTGGGTGGGAAGGGATAAATTTGGGAGTTCAAGATTTGCAGATATTAACTACTATATATAAAAATAGATTTAAAAAACAAATTTCTTCTGTATAGCACAGGGAACTAGATTCACTATCTTGTAATTACCCTTAATGAAAAAGAATATGAAAATGAATATATGTCTGTGTATGTATGACTGGCGTATGATGCTGCACACCAGAGACTGACACACTGTAACTGACTGTACTTTAATTTTTTAAAAAAATGAATAAAATACAGATTTCTGATTCTCATCTTTCACCACCTGCTTTTAATGCTGAGGAAACGAAGACCAGCAACATCTCAGGACTTGTGATCACAGCGGTGGTGCTGGGACGCAAGGCAGGACCTCCTCACTCTGCATCTCCCCCCTTTCCCACTCCACCCACTCTGATCTCACTCTGAGTTCAGGGCAAAAAGATCCTCGGCAGGCCACCCCCCCGGCTTCTCTGCAGCCACGCCTGCCACTGTCAATAAGACCACAGTGCACTCCCACTACAGTCTGGAGCCACCTAACCCCACTGAGAGCCCCAAATAATTGCAGCCCCTCCTTCCTCCTGTCAACTGCAGTAAAACCACACGACATGAGGGTTGTGGGTTGTTTTATTTGGGGCAAAATGAGGACTATAGCCCGGGAGACAGGATCCCAGAAAGCTCTGAGAAACTGTCGCAAAGAGTCGGGGGGAGCTCAACATTATACATGACCTCAGTGCAGGGGGGGGGGCGTGCAGTCAGCACACCCTCAGGCAGAGGCTTGCTGCTGGTCACAAGGAGCAGACATCACCGGTAATGATTTTAGTGCTTTTCGGATATGAGGAGATGCAAGAATTTGGACTCATAAAATCTTCTCCTGAAAACATCTGATTATCTGAAGGCCTGTTCAGCCAGGTTTTCCGGAGTGCAGAGCGCCTCATTCCTGACCCCCACCCTGAACTCCGTGCAGGGGGTGTAGGAGGTCAGCGGCTGCAGCAGCTCGTGATTTAATCCAAGCAGAGGTAGATGGCAGTGCCACCTTGCAGAGGCAGATGGCAAGTGCCAGTTTTTAGTTAGCACTTCCAATCTTATCAGGTCAAGTTGTAAGTCAAGTTCTAAAAGAATCTCATTACCCCTCTAAAGATTTCTGGGGAGGAGCCTCCCCGCCGGACACGCGGTTACCACACCGTCACCCAGCTGAGCACCCAGCGTGCACCGCGAGATGCCCGCCCACTGTGGGGCCAGGCCCGTGGGAGAGAACGTGCTGCGGGGACAGGGCCCCCGAGGCCGGCAGGACCGGCCAGCGAGGCAGCCAGGGTCGAGGAGGGGCCGCAGGCTCCCAAGAGGCGAAACTGAGGAAAGATCAGAATTAACCGGGACCAACCCTGTTTGGGGGTAAACATGATCACAATTCTTTGTTTTGCCTCTGGGCATGATAGAAAAAGAGAAAATGTGACTGGAGTTGGGTATCCTCCCTTGCCCCTGGGCACGTCTCTCTGATCCAAGGATCCCTTTGAGCTGGGATTTTAAAATAGGGGGGAAAAAAATCCCTGAGGAAAGGACGTCAGAAATGATTCCCCAGGGAAGCCACAGCTGCAGTGTCAACTTGGATCTTTCCACGAGCCCTGAACTGCATCTTAAGAAGAAACGAAAAGAAATGGCCACATCCACACCCCGAGGCCACGCTCTCACTCTCTGCACTGAGATAGCAGCCTTCCCCGCTCCTGACTCTGGTCCCGGGGGTTGGCTGGACAGAGCCCGCGGGGCTGGGTGCTGGGAGGGCAAGGACGGGGTCACCTGGGTTGGTCCTGCCAGGAGCTGAGTCTAAATCTCTCCAACAGAGTAAGCAAAGCATCTGAAACCCAGGTTCCATCACTGCCTGGTGCCAGGTAGCTTATTCACTTCAGAACACTATGGGCTCCAAGCGTAGATCCCCTCTAGACTGCATGTGGGACCAGGAATGCATGCAGGTACGTACCTGACTGTGCAGCGGGGAACGAGGGAGGGAGGGACGTGGGAGTTTGAACTCAGCCTTTAAGTTAAACAGGCAGCACCAAATCCTAATCACTAAACCCCCTGACGTCTCGGCCTGCACTCTGCCACCCCCAGGAGTAAACCGCTCCGGCTCCGCCCTGAGACTCAGAAGCTCTGTTTCTGGTAACGTGGGGCCCTGGAACCTCGCCGCTCTCTCACCTGGATCCTATCAGCATGTGTAACCTGCCCTCCACAGAGCAAATATAAGAAAACTGTAAATAAGACCTTTAATCAAACAGTCCCCCACCTCAGCCCAGAGCCTCCCTTTCCCCTGTGCTCTCCCTTTCACCTTGTAGAGCAAAGGGCCCGCGCGGGGGCAGAGCCACAGAGTGATCCGTGTCCCCCCACCCGCCCCTGGCCACCAGCTACGGCGATCGCCCATCACCAGGTCCTCTGTTATAGGAGTTGATCCACTTGCAAGATTCCTACTCACACTAACACCCTCCAGTTCCAAGCCCAGGGCTCCAGCCCTTGCTTTCTCCTGCCTTGCAAATCCTACTCCATCAGTATCTCTGCGTAAACGACTGGCCGCCACCCAGGGCTGAAAAGCTTCTCTTCCACCTGCTGCGTCCTAACACCTGGGAAACTGAAATCACTCATATGGCGGCACACTGGCCAGCTGCCGGGCCCCTCCCAGCCCTCCAGAGAGGGATCCCAAACATAAGTACCATTCTTCTGCCATGGCTTTTTCTCAGCTCCCTAGGAGAGCAGCTGGTGTCTCCCTGGCATGGGGATGGGGGATGGAGGGTCTGCATCAACCAGTCTGCTCTTCAATTCGCCTCGTCTCCGGCTTCCTTCCTGCACCTACAGACCCCTCACCTGCTCCCTTCTCTTAGTTAACACTGGAGATGAATAGAAAAGTAGACAATCAAAAGCAGAAGGGAGAAAGGGAAACAAAGCTGAGGGCAGTGGAAGGGAAGTGCTCAGATGAGGCAGCTCCAAAAACGAAAATGGGAGTCAAAGCACGCTGGGGGTTGGGACCGTCAGAAGGACACCGAGAAGGGAGGGAGGTGGATCTGAGCTGCCGAAAGGGGTCCTGCGGACCACGGCAGGAGGTGCCGGCATCACCACTATGCCACCGCCCAAAACTGCTCTCCGCCAGATAGATCTTCTCAACACACCCATGTGGCCAGGTGCCCTTCCCTTCCTCCCTCCTCCACACTCCAGACCTCGTTTAAAATATTTCCATCATTTATATACAGACCAGATAATCTTTGACATTATCCTAAGACCCTACTTTGTCTCACATCAACTTCCTTTCCAATTTCACTTTGCCCCAAACTCTGTCTTCTGTCTCAGTGTCTCAAACTCACCAAATCTTTCTGGCCAAGGCCTTCGCACAGGCAGAGACCACCTGGAGAGCTGGTCTCACTCACTCCTCAGCTCCCAGTCAAGTCTTCCCAGCCTTCCCAGCCTTCCTAGACTGCCCTGCTTAGGTCAAATTATCCACAGTAGGCTTTTCAATCGGTGAGGTAATTGTCACTGTGGTGATTTTATATTGATTTTTTATCAGTTGATACCTCCGTCCCCTGCCCGGCTCTAAGCTCTTTGTTAGCAGGGACTATGCCTGTTTTTGCTCATCACTGCATCCCAGTGCCTGCAACTAAATGGCACATAAGAGGCCCTCAGCGAAAATTCACTGAGTGAACAAATAGGTTGGTCGAGTTCTAATAACCCATCATGCTGGGGTCCGGGTGGAGAAGGGAGGGCAGGCAGGAGCCCTCTGGGTGCACATGGAGGTTGCCTTCAATCATTCAAAGCCAAGTCTACAAATGGAGGTATCTCTAGCCAGCACTTTCCAAGATGAAGCATCCTGGGGGCTCAGATGCTTGCAATGGACCCTATCCCCCAGGGGGCTCCAGAATTAGCCCAAAATCCTCTTCTCTCCTGGAAGAGCCACACCCAGGCCTCAACCAAAGCCATCTCTGCCTTCAAAACAGTATTTCAGGGAAAATGTCTCAGAAAAACTGCAGACCCAGAGCTGATCTGTTTCCCACGGGCAGAGATGTTTTTGCCAGCGTGGCTGGGGCAGCCACGTCGGAACCACGTCCCTGCAACGTGTGCTGAGCCTGGCTTGCTAGCCCGTGGTCCCTGACTCCACCCCAGCAGGGACGCTGCTTCCCCCTCTACAAACAAATGCCAAGTACTCACTAAACGCCTAGTGCCTCCAACGACAAGGCAGGGGCTTCCAAACATCTTTGGCCCCCAAATACATGTTATCACCACAGCCTCGTCCCCTCGGTTTAATATGTAAACATACCCAGCACCAAAATTTATAAAACAGTCCTCACCGCACGTGACACACTCGGACAGTCACTACGCTATTTTATTGATTTTATTTTTTCAGTGCTGTCATGGACAGAGTTTTGTATTTGTTTTTGTGGTTTTTTTTTTAATTATCTAGCCACCAGAAATAGAGTTTATAGGTGTATAAAGTATCAGTGCAGCCAGAAGTCAGAACTGCAGGCCCTGCAGGGCGGGGGCACGGGGACTGAAGGAAGCGTCTGTGGAGGGCGCTGGGGCGCACTGTGGATACGCAAAGGCGCTCAGCTTGTAGAAGTGTGTCGAGCTGTACCTGTGGCTCAGCACTCTTCTGCAGGTATGTCATTCTTCCACACAATGCCTTCAGACCCCTGCGGAAGGAGCGCCCTGAGGAGGCGGAAGCCTAACTAGGAAAACAGGACAAACGCGCCTGAAGCGATGAAACCAAGGCAAGACGTAGTCAAAATAAAGCCGAGGGCACAGACTCCGGTTACCCTTCGGGCCCCGTGGTCTGAACACTCCGTGTCCTGCAGTGCAGAGTCTGATCAGGACACCCTAGCCTGGGACACCCTGGGAAAGTTCCAGGATGAGGAGGAGCAATTGGGAGGGCTGCGGGTCCTCCACCCTGTCAATCATGGGAACCGGGATTATCACCCTGAAAACTGCCAGGTCAGGAAGGCTTCAGGGAGGAGGTGACACCTGAGTCGGGTCTTCCTTGGAGACCAGATGGAAACAGAAGAGGAGCAAATCCAGGTGGGCGGCAGGATGTTTCCACAAGAGCAATGACTGTGAGAAGGTAGCAAAGCAAGCCCCGGGGGCCAAGATCCCAGTGAGGAGGGCCCCTGGGGTCCGGTGCACCTGAAGGAACCTTCTAGAGTTGACCACTGGCGAGGTGGGGGTGGGAAGGGGATCCAGTGGGAAGTGCCTAAAGAAGACTCTCCTGGCAGCCACGCGCCCAGCTGGCCTTCCCCGGGTCCCTTCTACCCACTCCAGATGGATGCCCGGGAACGGTCCACCGAGCTCCTGGGGTCCCTACCTGCCAGCCCGGCCAGGACGAGCAGCGCGGCCAGGACGCCTCGGCAGCCGCCCTCCATCTCGAATGTTCTTCGTCAGCCTGGGGAAGCAAAGCAGGCAGGTAACAGTGTGTCTTCACCCAGAGGCTACGGGGACCCTCCCTGCTCATATGTGTCCCTGGAGAGGTTAGTCAGCCCTCCTTAGCCTGACTAACCTCTCCAGGGCACCAGCCTTATCCAGGAACTTGTTGGAAAAGCAAAATTCTCCAGGCCACCCCAGACCTGCTGGATTAGAAACTCTGGGGGCGAGCCCAGAAATCTGTCTGAAGAGTTAAGCGGTGCACCGATCCCGGCAGACGCTCACATTCAAGAATCACTGTATTAAATGATCTCGCTCCCAAGCCTGTGTATAAATTAGGGGAAGCAGAAGCCGTACAATTACCATGGAATTACTGGCCGAGACATAGGAGCGCGGGCTTCCTGCCACTCATTTCAATCACGATGCTTTGATCATTCAGGGGAGAAAAAAAAAAGACCCTACCCACCACAAGTTTTCATTATCAAAAGGGAAAACAGACGAAGAATGAAGAACTAGAGCATAAGCTTATTAGAAGGTAGTAAGAGGTCGGGAGGAGAATAGAACAGGGGCGGGTGGGAGGGTGTTCATGGGCTGGCTGGTGCTCTGAACAGGGAGGTCAGAGACAGGATCCCAAGAAGGGGCTCTACGAAGTGCAGAAGGGGAGACGACCGCCACGTGTGTGAAAGAGCATCCCAGGTGGAACCGCAGGTGCAAAGGCCCTGTGGTGGGACCATGCCTGGCGCATTTGAGGAGTTGCAGGAGCTGGGGCAGAGTGAGGGACAAGGGGCAGGGGCAGGTCACAGCAGTGCGAGTAAGGTCACAGTAGATGAGGTGAGGCCTTACTGGTCCCTTGGCTGCACACACGGGCCCTGGCATGTACACCTCTCTGCCAACCCTTTGGCTCTTTGATAAACCCTGTGCTCGCTCTCCATCCCTGAATGTTTTTATTTTTATTTTTTCCTTCTCACTGGGACAGGCCCATTCAAGGCAGTCACCAGCACCATTTGGTGCCACTGGAGCACTCTGGGCTAAATCACCCACTGAAGGTATTGTGAACTGTCTGCAAAAACTCAGCTCCTCGGCCTCAGGAAAGTGTCCCTTCATTTCAAACATCTTTAGCACAGAGACGTGACCTAGGGGGTAGTTTTCACTTTGGCGTCCACACAGATTTCACGGCCCTGTGGGGGGAACCACCCCGTCCCTCCAACACGTGCGGCACAGGTTCTGTCAGAGACCCCATGCAGGATTCTGTGATGGGTGGATCTCCTGTCCTCTCTTAAGGGCTGTAGGAGGCAGACCCCACAGCCTCGCACAAGCAGAAACGCAAGAAGGGAGACGGGCGTGGGTAATAACCACCCCACCTCCGCCTGTGGAAGGCCCCTCACAGGAGGTGCTGAACGAATCAGAGCGGGGGTGTGAAGGATCAGGGACGCCCCGTCCCGAGACCCTCCCCCCAGTTTTACATGTCAGAGCGTCGCTGGATGCTCACAGCTCACGAGAGGGAACATAGGGTTTCCTCTTCTTTGTTCACTAATGTCTTTGGGAGGCAAAGTCCAGCCGGTGTAGTTGACCATAGCTGCCAGGTGTAATGTAAGGATCACAGACCCTGGGCTGCAGGACCTTCCCACCGTGTGACTCAAACCCTGGCCATCCTCAAAACCAGACTCAGAGGATCCCTACCAACCTGGCTCAGTACCAAGCAGTGTAGCAGCTGAACCCAGAGCGAACTGAAATCGCAGGCTCCCCAGAGCCAATTTAACATCCCCGACCACCGAATGCCATATAAATCATTTACTCTTTTTCAAGGGTCAGTGAATGCAAGTGGATAAGCCAGTCGCTCTACCAGTCAGTCAGCCAGGGTGTTAGCCCCAGCAGAGGATGGAGGAGAAACTGAGCCATCGAGTTATGAGTCACACATTCTACCGAAAGCAATAAATGCGACATGTGGACCCGACGTTACTGAAACTGCAGCCATAGCTTAAGGTCCACTAGGAAACACTTCTACTCACTGAAAACCAAGGTTAACCAGGCGGCAGACGAGGACCGGATTACTTAACTTGCTTATTCTCTGTATGACAGAGTGAGTCCATTTCTAAGAGCCCCCAGGGCATGTGGTGCAGGACCACCCTGAGAGCTACAGGGTCCCAGACGTGCATCTGTGAGGGGACGGTATTTGACGGGTGGGTGCAGGAAGGAACTGTCATCAAATTGGTTCAAGTCGTAACTGAACTCAGACAAGTCCCTTTAATTAAATGAGGGCCTCTGCCAGGTAATTTGCAAGTTAATATTTCTGCGGAGTAGTCTGAGATGGAACTTCTCATTCATTTCACTATAGAAGACTTGACTTGCCAACTTTTCGCCAAAAAAACTGCAGTCTTTTTAAAATCTTCAATCTTATTAAAGTGCCTCAAAGAGACAGGATTTAAATGCCAATCACTTCCTCGATGCCGCGACAAGGGGAAAACAAACACTCAGAAGACCTGTCTGGGGTCACCAGCCTCGTCAGCTTGGGAAGAAAATTGCTAAATGTGATCGTCTCACTCATTTACCCCTCCACACACAAACCTTTATGTCTGGGTTCTTGGAAACAGCCTGATATCACAAAATCAAAGGCTGTAGACATCCTGTTTTTAGGCTCAGCATGAAGCCCAAACCCAAAAAGGAGGAGGGATGGTGTTTCTCGGGCTCAGTGGGAAACAGCTGCAGCGAAATCCAGGCGAGGGGGCCCCTGCAAACCTCTGTGTGCACAGAGCCAGGCACCGAGGTCCCTCCTACACCCCGGCACCCCCGCTCTGGGTGCCCCCGCATTCAGAGGTGTCTTGGCACTGCTGGCCAGACCTGGGGAGTCTCCGAACTTCCAGAGATTGAGAGCGATTTCCTTTCCATGAGGCCTCTCACTGGGGAAGAACAATGGCATTTAAAGTCTGTCCAGGGAACAGCACGAGAGCCGGGAATTTTCCAGCCTTTGAATCCCCAGCTCCCCACATTCCAGCCCAGTCCGGCTTTCCACGCATCCCCAGAGAAGGGACACTTGATAGAAATAGCCTCAAATTCCTAAACTCACAGAGCAGCCCGATCTTTTAATGTTTAACTCCGTGGAATTTGGGAAACAGATGCGCATTCGATCGTCCAACATTTCCCTGGACACCAGCCAGCGGCTGGCGGGGGCTGGGCACCGGCTCCTGGCAGGAGAGCGGGTACCTGCGGGAAGTCTGCTGGCCACACCGCACGCGCCCAGGGTCTGCCTCACCTCTGGCAGATGGATCGGCCCCTCGGGGCTTCAGCAAAGGTCCTCTATTCCCAAAAAGCTTCTCTCTTGCCTCCCGGCTCTCCTCACGCAGACGCAGGCTCAAATCTGCCGGCCACCGGAAAATCCCGCCCGCGCTCACCTGTCATCAGGAAGTTGCTTGCGTCACAGGCCGGACTGTGCGCACAGAGGTGGCCTCCCTTCCTCCGGAGCAGCAGAAGCCTCGTTAATCATCAGCCCAGCTGAGAACGCCCTGCCTCGGGGCCAAGGCTGCCCTTGAACTTGGCCTCCGCTCTCTCTTCTGGCCCGGAGCCTTTCTCAGTCCCTCTGTTGCCCCGGCGGGAGGCCGGCGGCCCCTTCCTGCCCATGGACGTGCACGTGGACGTGGCCTGCTGCCCACCAGCCTTGCTCCCTGGGCTCCAGCACAGACCTGAGGCTGGCCAAGCCGGTTCCTTCTGCCAGCCCGGCTCCTCCGTGTTCACAAGAACAGGTTCTTTTGTGAAAGAAAAAAAAATAGTCCTGAGGGCGAAGTTTTCCGGGATGGGGCCAGTTTAGAAGTCAAGTTCAATTCCCAGCAGAGCCACCACTCAGAGGTTTCTGCAGTCACCCACCCCCTCCCAGCCGCTTGGAAGTAAACAAGGAAACTTGGTTGTTCAGAGCCCTGGCACTTCCCAGAAAAGACCACCCCCCAAAATCCTGCAGCACAGTGCTCTATGGAACTGTCTGCTCTCTTACGGTTCTTTTGGAATAAGTGGCTTGTCCCCACCACATTCTAATTCTGTCATGGGACTCAGGGTCCAGGGCTTCCACACAGAATAGGTGCCAGTGGGGCACGTGGACTATACACTTAGAGAAGGTCCTGAAACAAATAAATAGGGGGAAATGCTGCGTCTTCTAGTTGAAAGGGATTGGAATATGCCATCCTGACGTATGCCACTTTTGCACAAAGATTATTTTTAATATGAAGACCTTTGAAATTGAACAGATTAAAAAAAAAAAAAAGGACTTCCCGGAGCTTCCCTTTTTCTGACTAAAAGCAGCAACTCCACCAACTCCAAGGCTGCCATGAATTCCTCTCCAGGGTGGATCTCCTCCCCCTAGGGGAACACAAACAATTCTACTCCAGATCCCTTCTGCAGCAGAATTTATGGTGCCGAAGAAGATGGAAAGTCTGCTCATACTTGCACAGACAGATGTTACTACTACTTTCTTAATACCTGTCCATCCTGAAGAAACGTGTATGTTCTTCCCATATTTCTTACCCCTTCCCTTTCCCTTACTAAATTAGCTACTAAGTCTTTAACCCTAACCATTTAATGAGTCAGGTACTTCCCTTGTTGGCTCCCATATGCACACAAAATAAACTTTTTCCTTCTGTTAATCTGTCTTTTGTCAGTTTAATTCACAAGCCTCATTCACAGAGCATAAAAGGGTAGAGGAAAGTACTCTTTCCCCTTCCCTACCAGGCTCTGTACTAGGACCTGGTCAGAAGAATGGTGAATAGGCAGGTAGAATTGGGGAGTCAATATATTCATCCAATAACTTCATAAATATACATAAGATTGTAGATCTTGTTTAGGAGCTGTGTCCCCAAAGACCTAGCATAATTCAAAACTCAAATAATTCCAACAGTGAGCCACAGGAATAAGAATCTAAGGCCAAGGTAGCTCATTATTGTCCTAATTTGCTTTTTTTTTTTTTAATTTTCTTGATTTCAGTCCTTCCTGATGTTTAGAGTATCAGTCGGCACCAGGAGTCATGAGGACTGGCTTTCAGAGCACAGTATCAACCAAGATTTCTAGCCCTACGCTCAGCCTCAGCATGACTACGAGAGAATATTGTTGGAGCGTCTAGAAAACTTTAGGTTATAATAACAAAGTGCATATGGAGAGGGGAAAAAACACTTTACCCCCCTCAGCCTATGGCTGTGGCCCTGGAAATTAAATTGACAAAGCCAAGTTAACAAGAAAAAAAACAAGAGATTGGCAGGAGTTTACTAACACATGCAGCACACAGACACGCAGGAGAAACAAGTCCTAAGCTTGAGTTAGGGCTCAAGCTTAAAAGGCAGCTAACAAGACAATGAATTCGTAGAGAAGTGACAAGGGAAGGGAAAGGAGTTTCGGCTTGGGGGTGGCAAACTGCGGGAAGGTGAGCGTCTGGGCGAAGCTCATGCAGGACAAGGGCTGCCTTGACAAGGTTTGTCATGTGGATTCTGATACAAGCCTCCGGCGACTGAGACCGTTTTGCCCTTCCTGGTACAAAAGAGAACGGAGGGCAGAGAGGTTGCTTGGTGTCTGCTGTTTCTGGATTATCTTCAGCTTAAAACAAGCCTTTGCCAAAGGGCATATTTTAGAGCTGCACGTTCTGACCCCTTACAAGAGCCGTAACAGCTCTGCGTGTGTGATGATCATGGCCGCGCCCAGGAGTCCACAGCACGTGCAGGGCCTCCAGCCCGGGGCGGGGGGCGGGGGTGCTCCTGTCCACCAGCTACTGAGAGGCTACCCCGGGGCAAAGTGGAGACACTACCTACAGGTCACTGGAAATGCAGCTCAGGTTGTGTGGTCCTGAGGGACTTTTCATTCTAATCTGGGAGATGCTCATTATTTCAGAGTTTGAGCACAAAGAGAGATTTTACTAATATTTTTAGCCCCGGCTATTTTAAAATCACAAAGTTCAAATTTGCATAAAGCATATTCACACTGTAATTCAAACTGCAGTAAAATCTCTGAAGGCAGCTTTGATGAGGGGTGGGGTGGCGGGGGGAGATTCTCCGAGGAAATTAGCTTTGAGCCGGGGTCAGTGTTGGGGGGTGCATGTCAGGAGTTAACTGGGTGGGAAGGTGGAGGCTGGGGAACCACTCCTGGGGCAGAGGGAACAATGTGCACCTCGGCAGCAGCATAGGCGGCAGGAGGCCTGGGACCCTGAGGACATTAAAGAGGCTTATAGAGCCTGAATGCTACTAGGTGGGGAGCCAAGGGGACCTCAGATGAGCGCAGAGGGGACACAGGGTCCAGACCAAGGGTTCAGGCAAGGGGTTGGTCTTGATCTTCAGATATAAAAAGGGTAAGTGGAAAAACTTTGAAATGGGCAAAGAAGTTTGTGGGGTTAGCTGCTGTCTTTGAGCTACTGAAAATTCTAATTTTTTGATGCTCACTTTTTGTGTCAACTTGACATATCATGGGGCACCCAGATACATGGTTAAACATTATTTCTGGATGTGTCTGTGAAGGTGGCACTTGAGTCAGTAGACAGAGTGAAGCAGATTCCTCCCCAGAGGGGGCGGGCCTCCCCTAATCTGCAGGGGGCCTGAACAGAACAGAAACTGGAGGAAGTAGGAATCTCCTCTCTCGGACCGTTTGGCTGGGACGCCAGTCTTCTCTTGCCCTAGGATGCTGGTGCGTCTGGTTCTCAGGCCTTGGGACTCAAACTGCAACTGACACCATCAGTCCTTCAGTGCTCAGGGCTTCAGTCTTGGGCTAGAATGACACCATAGGCTCTTCTGGGAGCGGGCAGACTGTGGGACTCTCAGCTTCTGTAATCACATGAGCCAATTTCTCATAATGAATGAATGAATGAATGACCTATTGGTTCTGTTTCCGGAGAACACTGACTAATATACAGTTGTAACAAACGGATGGTAATACAAATGATCCTAGTACATAGAAATGCAAATGAACCTTGGTGAACATGCAATTGATTTTTGCCCTGCAGATATCAACCAGTTTTGCATCTATTTGTAAATTTTTCAGCATTCATGATGGTACATATATGTGTGTCCTTTGAATTTTCCATTGGCTCTGTTGTAACACCTTGCTTGTTTCCTTATTAACTGAGTTAAATAAAATCTGGGACACATTCCTTTTAGATTTGTATGAGAGCCATGATTTTAAACCCTTTACAGGAGCTCTTTGTGGAATTTAAGTGAACATGTGGTGCGATCTCTGCAGAATATTTTTTAAATATTTAACGTATTTAGATTGAACCATATAAAAGTGTTGCCGAGTCCAAGCTCATACTGCTCACCATGTGACAGGCCAATAAATCGGGAGATGAGGTGTGGGGGCAAGTAATAACAGCTTCATTCAGAAAGCCAGCAGGCTGAGAAGATGGTGGACTAGGACCCCAAAGAGCAAGCTTACTCGAGTTAGAATTCAGGCTTCTTTTATATTAAAAAGGGGCCAGGTGTGGTTGGTTGTCACAGACTTCTTGGTGTTGGAATCCTTTGTTCTTACAGCTGCCCACACAGGTCTGGTCACAATGTTCCTATAAATCTCCAACAAGACAAATGTTATTCTCCTTTCTGCAACTTTTTAGCTCCGTATGGATGGAAAAGTGTTGTACCTTTAAAGATCTAAGCCTTGAAAATGGGCTGTCCTGTATATATCCAGCCATAGGCAACATCCTTTTAGTGATTAACTTGTAGCAAAAGCAATAGAATACAAAGATTAAAGTAAAAGAAACAGATCCAATATTAAGTCAAATTTGTTCTTCCCTGTTACAAAAGTGCCCACATTTAACTCTTTTTCACCTACAGAGACAGCAATTTCATATTAGGCTCAACCTAATATAAAGAGGAAAATAAAATTCATCTGAAAACATGACCCCTAGGTAAGCATTATAAATTGTTAACAAGTAGCTTCTATTATTTTCCCTATTATAAATGATGTATATTAACTATGGAGAAACTAGAAAAAATTCAGGTGAGCAGAAAAGGAGGAAATTTTTAAAAACTGACTGCTCTTAAGTTCAACATGCAAAGACAAGCAGTCGGTACACATGGCATGTATCTGCTAAAAAAAAGGTTCATATTTTATCTACTACTTAGCAATCATAATTTACTTAATACATTATAAGCTTCTGCCCCGGTCAATGGATGCTCACATTATTTTTAATGGCTAAGCGTGATTTCGTCAAATGAAGACGCGTCACTTATTTCAGCAGATTCCTGCTCTTGGGCGTCACGTGACTTGCACTTCCTGCCATTACACTTGGTGGTACACGTCCTCATAGCTGGATCAGAGCTTAGACACCTAATGATTTCCTCGGGATCAGGTCTGAAAAATGCAATTGCTCCAATAAAGACAGTAAAAGGATCGGTGATCTTTAAGGGTGGGAGGATAAAAGAGGATTTTTAGGGCAGTGAAAATACTCTGTGTGAGACTATGATATTAGATGCATGTCATTTTACATTTTCTAAAACCCATAGCATGTACAACACCAAGAGTGAACTCTAAGGTCAGCTAAGGACTTTGGATGGTTTCAGTGTAGGTTCATCAGTTGCGACATATGTACCCCTCTGGTGAGGGACTGAGAAGGGGGAGGTTATATGTGTGTGAGGGCAGGGGATACGTGGGAACTCTCTGTGTCTTCTGTTCAGTTTTGCTGTGAACCCAAAACTACACTAAGGAACAAAGGTTTTTGCTTTTTTTTTTTTCTTTTTAATGCAGTCCCTAGGTCGGAAGACATGCACACTGTAGGAAGTCTGAAACATCCTAGATTAGCAAAAGGCTCTCCAAGGTAATTACATTACCCCTAGCAGCTAATGTCCAATGCAGCCAACACGGTCAGCTATTTTAATTTTTTGACAATTTAAATGGCCAAAATTTTTTTTCAGTCGTCGTCGTTTTAATTACACAAAGAATGTGTTGTCAATGTAGAATATGTAGAAATTCAGAAACGTACACAAAGATCATTGAGCAGAACGCAGGACCTTGCCACCCAAGGAGACCCACCATAGAGTGCCACAAACCCTCCAGTCCTCCACGTGTGCGGATGTGCACCTGTGGGTGTGAGCGCGTGACTGCGTACGTCATGGATCATTCTTAACTTTTTATTGAATTATTATATATATTTTTGCACACAAAACTTGCCTTGTTTCACTTAATCTACTCTACTGGCTTGAATAGTGTCCCCCTCAGAAGGCGTGTCCACCCAGAACCTCCAAAGGTGACCTTATTTGGATATAGGGTCTTGGTGTTTAGTTAAAGCGAGGTAAGGTCATACTGGCTTACAGAAGGCCCTAAATCCAACATGACTGGCGTGCTTACAAGGAAAGAGACGTGTGGACACAGAGACACACGCAGGGGGAAGATTATGTGAAGACACGGGGCGGCCGCAGAGACTGGAAGGATACGGTCCCAGGAAAAGGAGCGCCAAGGATTGCCAGCCAGCACCAGAAGCTGGAAGAGGCAAGGAAGGACCCTCCCCTAGAGCCTCCGGAGAGAGCCCGGCCCTGCCGACACCTTGCTTTCAGGCTCGTAGCCTCCACGTCTGTGAGACAATAAGCGCATGTTGTTCTAAGTCCCCTAATACGTACGTGGTGCTTTGTAATAGTAGCCCCTAAGAAGCTCATGCAGCCACTTGCCTGCATGGCTTCCATGCTTCTCCATAACTTTATGCATTTTATGAAATAATTTTAAGTGGATTAAAAAGTGGTATGTTTTATGGATGTCCTATCAGTTATTTAAATAATTATTATTAAACATTAAGTTGCATCTGTATTTCTTTGCTTTTTTTTGGCATCTCTATTTTTTTCATTTTGTTTTTCCAAGTGTGGGTTTATTGCATCTGTACTTTAATGGGTAGAAATCTTTTCCTTGAACAACCATATATACTTTCATGTATTGTCCAATAGAATATGATGTTGTTTATACAATATTAAAATCATTTTAAATTTAACAATAAATAAGCATCGTTCCATATTATTAAAAGCCATGCATGAGTGTTGCTTTAACAGCTTCATAGTAATATGCTACGTGATGATGCATAATATCATTATAAGTAAATCATAGTAACTGGGAGAATGCCCAAACCCTTAAACACGATGTTGTTTCCAGCTTTTCAGTATCGTGAATGATACTGAGGATGAACGTATTTGTATATGTAGAGGGTTGTGTTTTTTGCCTTTTTATCTACGTTTGGTAATGTACCTCATATTGGGCCCTTTGAATTAGAATCCTACGTCAAAACATTATTCATTTTACAATTACTGAAAGAGTTCAATTCAATTCCAGAACTACACCAATTTACAACCCCATGCAGTGTCTGAAGCGGCTTCCCTCACCACCCCCTCAGCTGCACGGAAGATCACCGTTCTCGTGAGCGCGGTTAACCGGGGCACAAAGGTGATACATCCCTCTGCAAGAAGGGATTCGCAGAACGCTCTCTGTCCATTGCACACCTCAATCACACAGTCTCAGGAGGAAAGCTGACTAGAATAACGTGTCGTTAAAGCCACAAGGGCCGTTTTGTCCTCTCCTGCGGGCGTGGCTTTATTTAGGTTGTTTCTAACATCAACCATGTCACTAGGGACATAATGAGCTGCCTTGACCCAGGACAAACAGCAGAAAATTCACACTCCATTTAAATCACCCCCAAAACTTAGTACCTTAAAATAAGAGCCATCATCTATTTTGCAACCTGGGCAGCGCTCAGTAGAGACGACCTGCCCAGCGTCACACAGTGTCAGCTGGGACAGATCGGCCAGGGCATGTCATTCACACGGTGGAAGCTTGGTCCTGATGCTGAGGATCTCCACTCCTTTCCACATGGGCCTCTCAGTGCACTGCTGGGGCTCCCTCACAGCATGACAATTGGGTTCCCATCAGACAAGAGACGGGAGCTGCTAGTCTTATAGAGCCGGGACCTAGAAACTGGCAATGTCACTGTGTTAGGTTTCTGTTACTGAGTAACAAACCGCCACAAATTTAGCGGCTTAAAACAATACCATTTGCTATCTCACAATGCTGTAGGTCAGAAGTCTGGCCAGTTTCTTTCTTTTGGGAGCCAGATTCACTTGCTTGTGGTTGTAGGACTGAGGTCCCTGTTCCCTTGCTGGCTGTCAGTCAAAGGCCACCACCTGCTTCCCTGGCACGTGACCCCCTCCATCTCCTAAGCCGACAATGATGCATCGCACCCGCTTCTGCTTCCAATCTCCAGCTTCCCCCGTGCTGCCAGCTGGAGAAACCGCTCTGCTTTTAAAAGGCACATGCGATTAGACGGGGTCCACTTGGACAGTCTCCCTCTCACCCTGTAACATAACATAATCAAGGAGTGACGTCACTCAAAGGGGAGAGGGTGTACAAAGATGGGGGTTATTGTGGGGTCATTAGAGTTCTTCCTACTGCAATCATCCCATTGTATCCTATTGACTGAGAAGTCACAGAATCCAGATTCAGGAGACCCCCTCAATGGAAGATGTCAAAGAATTTGGGGGGGTGTCAACGTTTTAAAATCATCACACCCTCAGATCACCTTGGTTTGAGGAGAGACCCTGAAGGAATGGCAGGGATGACCTGTGTTTACAAGGACATCCCCACCAAGCAGGCTCCCAGCTCTGGACCTCAGGCAGCAGGCGTCCTCCAGGTGACAAGAGGCTTTCTAAGGGCAACCTGGTTTCTGTCGCTGGGCAAAGAGTAGTGCCTGCTGATGGGTAAGCGGGCTTTACAATGTGTAAAATCTTTTCAAAGCAGTTATTAAATTAAGGAGTCTTCTAGTGGTGCCCTAGCCCCAAGCCGCATTTTAGTTACTGCCCTCTTAGCAGTTATTAAATTAAGGAGTCTTCTAGTGGTGCCCTAGCCCCAAGCTGCATTTTAGTTACTGCCCTCTTCACGGCCTGATACAGTTCATACATTAACGGTTGAACAAAAAGCAAAATAAAAGTAGCCCTTAAAAGTGAACGTAGACAATTCAAAGACAAATAATTTTTTAAAAAACGAATTACAAAGCATAGGAAAGTATAAAATGCCTTTGGAATACCATTATCTAATTTCTCCTATTCTATTTTTACAGCAGAAGTCTCATTTTAGGCATGTCAAAATGGCTTGACACATCACAGGTGCGTGTGGTTTAAAAATGATTACATCGCCCTTTTTTGGCAATTCGTGCTGACACAAGGGCTCCGAGCTGCCTGGGAAATGAAACTCGCTGGATGGTAACGTGGGCTCTGGTTGTGGGATCTTTCTTGCTTCTGAGGATGAGAGTTAAATTGACTTTGCCTTCAGATATGAACATCTATCAAGCAAGTCATTATGGGTTGAGTTGTTTTCCCCCCCAAAAAAGTTTTAATCCACACCTGCAGGACCTCAGAATGTGAGGTGATTTGGAGATAAGGCCTTTACAGAGCAATCAAGTTGAAATGAGGTCATTAAGTTGGCCCCTTATCCAACTTGGCTGATGTCCTCATGAAAAGGAGAAACTTGGACACAGAGACAGACATATGGCGAGGGAAGACAGTGTGAAGAAATGCCAGGGGAAGGCCACATGAAGACAGAGGCAGGGACTGAAATCCTGTTGCCATCAACCATGGAATGTCTGGGTCTACCGGAAGCTGGGAGAGGCCAGGAAGGATGCTCCCCTATAGGTTTATAGAAAGAGTATGGCCCTTGACTGGATAAAGAAGATGTGGTATATTTATACAATGGAATACTATTCAGCCATAAAAACTGACAACATAAAGCCATTCACAGCAACATGGATGCTCCTGGAGAATGTCATTCTAAGTGAAGTAAGCCAGAAAGAGAAAGAAAAATACCATATGAGATTGCTCATATGTGGAATCTAAAACAAACAAACAAAGCTTAGATACAAAACAGAAATAGACTCATAGACATAGAATACAACCTTGTGGTTGCCAAGAGGGCAGGGGGTGGGAAGGGATAGAGCAGGATTTCAAAATTGTAGAATAGATAAACAAGATTATACTGTATAGCACAGGAAAGTATATACAAGCTCTTATGGTAGCTCACAGAGAAACAAATGTGACAATGAATATATATATGTTCATGTATAACTGAAAAATTGTGCTCTACATTGGAATTTGACACAACATTGTAAAATGATTATAAATCAATAAAAAATGTTTAAATAAATAAATAAATAAATAAATAAATAAATAAATAAATAAAAGCAACATGATAAGTGAAAGAAACCACAAAAATAGAGAGAAAAAAAAAAGAGTGCGGCCCTGCAGACACTTTGGTTTCTTTCTTCTGGCCTCCAGAAATGAGACAATACATTTCTGTTCTTTCAAGCCACTCATTGTGTGGTTCTTTGTTCTGGCAGCCCCAAGATACAAACCAGTGTTGGCTGAACTCACTGTTTTCCCCAATGGCTTGCCACCAGTCACTGAAATTCCCCAGTCCACTGAAACTTCTCTGGTCTCATTTCTCTCCTGCTCCAACTCTGATTTATTCACCTGCTGTATTGCCTTCAAAAATGGAAGTTGAGGTCAGTGGGTGGTTCGGGGTTTTTTATAATATCCCAAAGAGATCTGCATCTCAAGTCTTGAACTAGCTTAATATTACTTTCTCTTCCCTCTTTCTTTCTTTTTGTGTGTTTTCTCTCATCCAGTACCTGCTGCTGATCATACTTGGGTTATCTGTGCTCCTGTATTCTTCCCATTCCATGGACCACGTTAGCCATCTCTGCCTGCTAACAGAACTTCCCCTTTGTGGTCTCTGTCTTCAGAATTCAGGGACTAAGATATGTTCATCTTTCTCTTCCCAACAAGGCTTGATACAGCACCATGCACAAAGTGGTACCCCATGCACAATGGCGGACATGCCCCAACATCCACTTTCTCATATTCTATGGCAACAGAATCCTGCTCTTCAGTTGTGCACAAATACAGGCTGATTCCCCAGCCCTTCTGTTGTGCAGCGAAGCATGGCTGGGCACCTCGATTCCCATCAGTGGGATGTGAGGGGATCTTGCCTTTAATGAGGAGTGTGTTCTCCTGTCTCCGTTTTCGCACATTCCTACCAGCTGGAGAGCGGGGTGAGAAGGAGCCAGTGTAAACCACGCCCCCAGGGGCATCGGGAGCACTAAGAGGGATCTGAGGAGGCTCTTGGAGAGCAGGGCTGCCTCCCATGGAGGCTTTTGCATAGAGAAATAAACATCTGCCTTGTTCAAGACACTGTTATTTTGGTCTCTTTAGCAGCCAAATCTATACGCCAACCAACATGAGAGAATTCACAGGTAAAAGCTGGAGACCATTAGGGAAATTCAAGGTTTGCTACACAAAGTTTTGGTCCTGGGTAGTTAGAAAGGATATGGATTTGAGGGCCATAAATGGTGCAAGTTACTACTGGACCCAGTTTCTCTTTTGTAAAATAGTGATTCTTCTACACTGTTGGTGGGAATGTAGTTTGGTGCAGCCACAACAGAGAACAGTATGCAGGTTTCTCATAAAACTAAAAACAGAACTACCATATGACCCAGCAATCCCACTCCTAGGCATATATCCAGAAGGAACCTTAATTCAAAAAGACACATGTACCCCAATGTCCATAGCAGCACTATTTACAATAGCCAAGACAGGCAAACAACCTAAATGTCCATCAGCAGATGACTGGATGAAGAAGTTGTGGCATATTTAGACAAGGAATACTACTCAGCCATAAAAAAGAATGAAATAATGCCATTTGCAGCAACATGTATGGACCTAGAGACCATCATACTAAGTGAAGTAAGCCAGAAAGAGAAAGAAAAATGCCATATGATAACACTTATATGTGAAATCTCCAAAAAAATGACACAAATGGACTTATTTACAAAACAGAAACACTCACAAACATAGAAAACAAACTTATGGTTACTGGGGGGAAAGGGATGTGTAGAGAGATACAGTGGGAGTTCAGGATTTGCAGATACTAACTACTGTATGTAAAATATATCAGCAACAAGGTCCTACTGTACAGCACAGGGAACTATACTCAGTACCTTCTTCGAGGTCCCTACCAGAGGTCTCCAACCAATTTCTGAATTTCTGGTTAATTTTTTAACTGCTCTGACTCACAGATTGAATGAGGGGGAGATCTCTCAAAGTCCATACCCATGAATCAAGGTCTTTCTTCATCACCTCTCTGACTCTACCCGCTCTGCACCACCCCGCCCCCAACCACTGGACTTGATTGCACATATGTGTACATGCATACACACACACACACACACCGTTAAAAATTAGTACAGTAAGAGGGAGTTAGGGACCAGACAACATGCAGTGGCGGAAAATCACAGCCCCAGTGTCATTCTCATATCAACCTCATGTCAATGTGAATCCTCACATTAAACATGTCAATCACATTTCACTCAGATGGACTGATGGGACTTAAAGCGCCAGCCAGTGCCTGGCACCCTCCTTGCCTGCACTCCCTCCGGGATCCTGCAGGTCCTCGGTGCCCGTGACCTCTTGTCATCTGGACCAGTTTCACGTTCCGTGGAGCCAGCGTGAAGCAGCAGCCGCCACCCACAGCCAGTGTGTGCCTCATACTTTAATTTGATTTGATTTCCGGCTTAAAAGACAGTTACCTCCTTTGGTCTCATCCTAAATCTATGTGGAGTATCTGTGGAATTATGAGCATGATTTCCTAATTGACACTAAAATAAAGTCAGAGTTACTAAAATTAACATTGTGTTTGTGCTTCCAAATTCACTTAATGGACTAGTTGTAGAAAAAGTGGTCATCTGGCCCAAAGTCAAGTTTTATAGATTTAGTCCTGTTTTGTCTCCAGAGGAAGAAACTTGTCTTCTTTTTGAATCTGTTGAAGTGTTTAAAACGTGAATTTTTGGTTCACATGTTGGGACTGTCAGAAGCTCTTTTATTTTAAGCCCAGCAGAGAAGAAAGAGGTAACATTTTCAAACACTGAAAATCACTTGGGAGTTTCTATGTCAGGGGAACAAATGGGCTTGACTTTGCACAATCAAAGGAGAAAGATCCTGGTTCCATTTTAAGTAAATCTAGCTACATCTGAAATGATTAACAAGAGCTATTTATGAGTTGTTACTATTCCTGTGTTAGTTGTGTTTTATGACTTTGCAAAAAGTATCCAAAACACGTTTAAACATCTTGGCCTCCAATACAGAAGCAGAGTTTTCCATTCCAGTTGGGTTCGGCAGGCTCTGTAATAAAGCCACAGGGCAAGTGAGCCCTGATCTCTTTATTTGAAAGAGTGGAAAATCACAATGGCTGAATCAGGCACATTTAGCAGAAAACAAAACATTGACCAACTGAGTCTTACTGAACACCTCACCACATTTGCTAACCTGATGAGACGGCAAATAGGTTCGTTATTACACATCCCTAGGTTGTAAATGTTTGCTATGATGTCAGGATTAGTTGCAGCCGCACGTGCTTCAAATATATTGAGAGAAACCCCCGATGACAGGGCTCATGCACATAAGGCATTTCCTCCTGCAGAGAGCAGTCCAGAGGTAGGAGTCCTGGACCAGCTCACAGAGTCTTTCCTTCTGTCTTCTCTGTAGACTCAGCTGGTAGCAGAAGCAGGAAAAAGGAAAGCTACAAAGGATGTTTGCATTTTTTTCTCTTTTTTCTTAATTGTGCATTCCAAGATTGCTACAAATGTACATACCACTTCGTCATCTGGGAAAGCAAGATGATCATTCTGGAAACGCTGTAGCTCCTTGGAGTTCTCTGCCCCTCCTTCTCACAGAAGATTCTCAGCACACATCTCAACATTTAAAGCATCATCGTGGGCAAAGTTAAAACAAAGAAAGCTTTTTTGAAACCACCCTGGCTGGCTAGATGCTTGTTTATTTTACCATGTCACTCTGAGTCATCTTTGGTCTTTCGGACACTTTCCAGGGTGTTCTGGATGTGAGTTTCCCTGCTCCCCACTGGCCAGTACATCACCTGGCTTAGCAGTGGGAGAGAAGTGCATTATTCATATTTAACACTGCCTCATTAGTTGCAGACCTGATGCTATCAGGAGGGGGATGTGGTCCACAGAGCGGAGGACACCACATTGTTTAAGTACCTGGTTATTTTCACCATAAATTAAAATCTCATGGATTTAGGTTTCTTTAATTTGGAATTTATGGTAATATCAAACTTAGAATTAACTTAAACTTTTCTCAACCAAATTAAGAACACAAATAAGATACAGAAGTTCACTGCAGAGAGTATAATTTTTTAATTTATTTATTTTTAATTTTTTTACTGACATATAATTGATTTACAACATTGTGTTATTTTCTGGTGTACAGCATAGTGACTCAGTTGTACATATATGTATTTTTTTCATATTCTTTTCTATTATAGGTTACTACAAGGTATTTGAATATAGTTTTCTGTCCTATATAGTAGGTCCTTGTTGTTTATCTATTCTGTATGTAGTAGTTAACATCTCCAAATCCCAAACTGCCAATTTATCCCTCCCCACCTCTTTCCCTCCTGGTAACCAAAAGTTTGTTTTCTATGTCTAGGAACCTGTTTCTGTTTTGTAAATAATGTTTAAAGCACTTTAATCAATTATTGGCAGGCAAACCCCAATTACCTATAATAGGTAATAAAATATTGGTGCTCCAGCTTTAGATGTATAGGTACTTGAAAGAAAACTAACTTACTGAACTAAACACGTTTTTCAAACAGTATTTCCACTTTCAAATGTGCTTTCCCTGTGATTTGTACCCATTGTGGGGCTCAGTGTTGGTGAACAGTTGAGGAATTGCTTCCCCGGGGCCCAGCACTGAGTAGGGGGCCATTTCTACAGTCTCATTCAATCAGCCCAACAGTCATGAGAGGTGGGTATTATCATACCCATTTCAGAGACTAAAACTGAGGCTCTAGACATCTCATTGCGTGGCCAAGAGTCACACCATCAGTAAGCCGGGAGTTCTGCCTCTGTCTCTGACTCTGGAGTCTCCCCGAGCTCTTCCCGCTCTCCTGCACAGTCTTTTCATTAGGAAATTTATGGTAAAGTTTAGAAGGTGCTTCACTAATCGAATCCTTCACCCAGAAAACTGCCCTTATCTTGAAAGATGTGATTTCAGGTGTCTCTCTACAGGCTAGGTTCCTGCCACCTGCTGGTCAACCCATCAACCACTGCATACTAGGGTTCCTCTCTGGTAGGGAGGTGGCGGCTTGTTTTGTTAAGTATCTGGACTTCTTAGAAACTGAGAAATGATTGACATATAACGTGTTCATTTCAGGTATGTAACATAATAATTCAATACATGTATATAGTGTGAAATTACCACTGTGAGTCTAGTTAACATCCATCACCTCACATAGTTAACGAAATTTGTTTCTTCTGATGAGAACTTGTAAGATTTACTCTCTTAGCAACTTTCAAATATGCAATATAGTATTATTAACTACAGTTGCCATGCTGTACGTGACATCCCCAGGACTTATGCTGGAATTTTGTGACTTTCGACACCTTCACCCATTTCGCCCTCCCCCCGTCTCTGGGAACCACCAATCTGTTCTCTGTGTCTAAAGCTTAGGGGGGGGTTGGTGGTTTCTTGGTTTCTTTCAGATTCCACATGGATTTTTTTGTTTGTTAAATAAACTTTTTATTTTAGAGTAGTTTTCGATTTACCGAAAAATCCCTTTTATAGTACAGAGAGTTCTCATGTACCACCCCCTCTCTGCTTACTAATAGCTCAAGAGAGTTGGTATCCTTGTCACAGTTAACGCAGTTAACGATTCATTCTTATTAATTAAAGCCCAGGCTCTACTCAGATTTCCTGTTTTCCCCTGACGTCCTTTTTTCTTTCCTGAATTCCATCCAGGATCCGATATGACGTTTAGTCATCGTGTTTCTTTAGGCTCTTCTTAGCTGTGACCGCTTCTCAGAATTCCCTTGTTTTTGATGACCTTGACGGTTTTCGGGAGTACCCGACAGATAGTTTGCAAAATGTCCTTCATTTGGGGTTGGATGTTTTTCATGTCCCATACAGATATAGGGTGTTCATTCCATAGGGGAATTAAGCAGGTAGCATAGAGAAACCCTCTGGACAACATGCAATTTTTCCGTAAATCCAGAACGATTCTAATAGATAAACAACAAGTTCCTACTGTGGGGCACAGGGACCTCTATTCAGTATCTTGTAACAGCCCATAATGAAAGAGAACACGGAAAGGAATGTATGTGTGTACATGTATGACTGAAACATTATGCTGCATATCAGGCATTGATGCCACATTGTAAGCTGACTACACTTCAATTAAAAGGGTTAAAATTTAAAGTGAAATAAAAATAAAGCAATTCTAAAATTTAAAGTTTATTTTAAAACACCTAAGACCAGAAAAACGGTCAACTGAAAACTAAGTCATCAAGAAACCATCTTCATGGGTCAAACTGCCAAAACTTGCTCTGTGACGTTAGCATCAGTGCTGGGCGTTCACGTGCCGGTGGGCATGACGTCTCTCTAGCTCTCCGGGCCAGCGCGCACACCAGGACCTACAGCGGGGAGGAAGATGCACAGGAACGCCAAGCCAAGCGGGCTGCCCCACGTAGCCTGCACGTAGTATTAGTATTAGGGACAGATGACGTTTATTGGGCAGCACTGTGTGCATCGAATTTGTGGGTATTATATACACAAGAGATACGTGTGTTCTGTTTCCTGTCTGTTTCTTCTGTCTCTCCTCATCAGTTAACGCCCATCGGTTATCAGCCTGACCTTGACCTGGAAGAGAAGTAGGCCAGGCTGGCCCTCGGCTAAGCCAACACGTAGGCAGGAGGGGCCTGGGCTCTCCTTCTGTGCTAGAACTGGCCCAAGTGAAGCCTGGGAGAGGGAAGTCGCCTCCAGAATTTTGTCGTTTACAACACAGGCAGTCCCGATACCCGTTCACTTCCTCAGCACACGTGGAGCACCTGTTGCCTGTCAGGGTCTGGTTCTCATGCTACACAGACATAAACAGACATGGTTTCTGCCCTCAGAGAGCTCACAGTCAGGTGGAGGAGAAAGGTGTACAATGAAAATGAATCCCACAAGTGTAAGTGCGGAGTCTAACAGCAGCGAGGGGTGGGCGATGAGGCTTGGCCCCCCCGCAAGGTGTTTGTATTAGGGGACGGTCAGGAGGGAGGAGAGTCAAGACCGGGGTGACGTGTCCCCGCTGGGAGAGTCCCAGGTGCTGGGACACGTGCTAAGGGAAGGTATGTAGGCAGGAGGCGGATGCAAGGCCTTCCAACGCCCTTCAGGTCACCCCAGACGCCTCGGCTCCTCCATCCACCCCGCGGCCAGGCGGGTTCCCCACAAGCTTGTCCAGGACCTCAGGGGACTGGAGGGGCCTCGGCTCCCTGACGACAGGGGTCTGATCAGCACTCACTGAGGGGGGTGACCATCAGCTTTGAATGTGCATTCATCCAAGTTTGGTCATCTGCCAGTGTCAGAAATCCAGCATGCATCATCTGAACAAAAAAAGAGCAATTTACTATAAGGACCGCCGGGTGACTCCCGACATCGTGGACGGAATCAGGGCCATGCTTCAGGCCCAGGGGAGCCCGACCCCGGCACCCCTTCCTTCTCCCCGCCACCCTCGCCTCTGTGTGTGGATGAGGACCAGCTCCTGTTGCTGTCCTTCCATCAAAAGCCCCAGTCCACCGACACTCACCTCCGGCCCTGGACAAAGGCTGACTGCATCCTTCCAGCCACATCCAGAGCTCCAGGAAGAAGCTCACTGATCCATCTCAGTCGGTGTTCACCTCCAGGCGAGTCCGCTGTGGCCTGACGAGCAGGGTCGCAAGAGGAAATGGCACTCCACACAGTCCACGGAGGGGCGATGGGGGCCGGACCGACACCGTGTCCACTGCGGCCAGGTTTCTAACTCAGCCGACAGATGGGTGGGTCTCCTATTCTCTGGCTTGCGTGGCTTCTGACTCCACTCGCTGGTCTCCGGGGTCCTCTGACTCCTGGGGCTCGTGGATGATACTACTTCACCCTCCCAGAGGACGCCATCTGTCCTGCGCACTATTTCGCCACTGGCCACACCTGACCACTAGATGGTGAAGACCTCAGAGGGAGCCAGAGTCACCTGTTACCCCATCCTCTGAGACACCAGGCTCCCCAGTCCCACAGAGAGGATACCCAGAAGACTAGGACAGTGCCTGCCCCCGAGGCAGGAATGTAACAGACCCCTCGTGGCGGCAGGGAAGGGCTCACGCGGGGAGCGGACACGGAGGCCTGGGGTGAGGGCCCTGCAGCCCAGGCCCGACGGCCGCCTCCTCTGAGGAACTCTGACGACAGCGAGGTAGACTCGGCATGGTTCTCAGGCTAAGAGCCAGGATTTCACTGATGGGGGAGACATCCCGGGAAAATAGTCTCCAAAGAAGCCTGTTTCTGGGTAAATTGAGATAACGCAGTTTTCCTCTGCCTCTAACACAAGAGGGAGCCCTGTGGGCAGGGGCTGTGGTGCTTGGGCCACGTGCTGGATGTCACCCAGGATGTCGGTGCTGAGAGCATCACGCAGACAGGGAGGCTGAGCTGCTGCTGGCAGCGCACGGAGGTCTCAGGAGCTTCCAGAACTGAACATGATGCTCAGTTGGGCAGCAGGTTCCAGACCCAGAGCTGGGGGCCACAGGAAGCCAGGCCTGGCTCTCAGGTGCTGCTGAGGCCACAGGGCCCCCCTCTTCCTCCTTCCCTGCTCCCTCCCTCCCTCCTCCCTTCCTCCCTCCATCCCTTCTCCTTCTCCTCCATCCCACCTTCCCTCTCTCAGGCCCTCCCAGCTCCCAGGTTTCATCTCTTCCTCAAGGGCCCATTAGAGACTAACCCATGTCTTGGTCCCTATTCTAAGTTCCTGGGGGATGGACTCTGATCACCCACCTGGGTCAGATGTCACCACTGCCACCTGCTGTTGTGGGCACAGGGATGAGCCACAAAGTACAAAAATAGCTGCCAGGGTATTATCTGTGGGTTGGAGGGTAGGTTTCTTAAGAAGCCTTTGTGGACAAGGAGGTTCCTCTAAACACACATCCTAGAAGCTTGTGGCTCAGGCTGAGGCCCAGCACTCATGACCACAGACTGGCCTCCAGCCTGGATCAGAGAGGCCTCCCTCCCTGGGGGCCTTAGTGCGTCCCCTCCTCTGTGTCCCTCCTGCTGGGAAGTGAGTGTGGGGAGTCCCTTTACGAACTCCTGCTCAGACACAGAAAACAGACTGTGCTGGGGGTCAGGGGGAGCAGGGTTATGGGGGAGGATAAATTAGGAGTTTGGGATTAACAGATAAACATTACTATATATAAACCAGGTAAACAATAAAGACCTACTGTATAGCACAAGGAACTATATTCAATTTCTAGTAATGAGCTCTAATGGAAAAGAAAAAATAAATATATGTAAATATATATATATGAAAAATATATATGTAAAAAAAAAGGTTTTCAAAAGGAAGAATTCCTGCCCATCAGAAACTATCCTTCTCTGATGCTGAAAACAACAACAACAACAAAAGAACTTTTAGCTCATAAAAATATTTTAATAAACAATTAAAATTAATAAATAATTTTAATTAAAAATTTTTAAAGAATTCTTGGTTCATAAAAATTTTAATTCAAAATTTAAACATAAATAATTAAAATTTTAACCAAAAATTTGCTTTAATTCCTGGTTCATAAAAATTTTTAATTAAAAAATTAGAAATAATAAATAATTTAACATTTTTTAATCAAAAATCTTTTTAAAGAATTTCTGGTTCACACTGTGGGCTCTGAGTGTGACTCTCCTGCCTTCACATCCTCCACATGGCACCTAAGTTCCAAACTGGCACCTCCATCTGACCATGTGGGAATTTTGTCCAGTCTCCCGGCATCCTTCCACGGCTCAAAGGCACTTTCTACCCCAAATTCAGTGAAGGTCACTAAATTAAAACAAACTATACTGCTAAAAATTACAGTCCGGACCTTCACATGCTACACAGCCCAGCCCTGCACTTTCACTGGAGAAAGAAGAACTGTTGAGCGGCTCTGCCAGCTGCCTCCCTACCTTGGTCAGGAGGAGTCGCGCTCGCCAGACGGAAGCCAGGCGGTCGAGAGCCTGAGCTTCACTTGAAGCAAGAGCTGGTTTCAAATTCTAGTTCTAGTCTGGTTGATTTTAAGTTAGTTCTTTAACCTCCCCAAGTTCAAGTTACCAGGTTCAGGGGAAAAAACAGCGCCACCAACAACAAAAATAGACCATCCAGGGAAATCTGAATTTCAGATAAACACCAGATAATTTTCTGGTATAAATATGTCCTAAACATTGCATAGGATATGCTTATACTAAAAATGATTGTGGCTTGCCTGACTGCTAGGGACATACTTATATAAAACTTCATTGGAGGATTGTCTGAAATTAAATGGACGTCTTCTGTTTCATCTGGAAAATCTGCAAGTCCCATGGCTTCAACAGCAAAATGAGGATAATAATTGAACTCACGCTTCATGAGGTCACTATGTGGGTTTTATTGAATAATCCATGTAGAATGTGGGCGCATCAGAAATGCCCAGTGTATTAACATCAGACTCTTGCATCTCGTGTAGGTTTGCCTTTGACAGTCTTGGTTTATCCCTGTTGCTCCTGGGAAATCATTAATAGTTTCCCGTTTTTGCACTGAAAACTCTCCCAGTTTGGATGATATCTTATATGTTCACGACAGGGACAGGGACCAAATGTTTATACTGTAATTGTCTCCATGCACGTTGAAATGTTTTCCTTAATTTCAACCACCAGATGGCACTGCAGGGTGATGAACTGAAGGGGAAAGTTGCACATAAAATTTTACCTTAATGAACATGCCTAGGTGTCACTCCCCACCTATACACACACACACACACACACACACACACACACACACACACACACACACTTCATTGTATTCAGTGAGACTGGATGACTCAGTAATTCTATGAATGCTCACCTTAAAGTTGGGACACAAAAAAGAAGACTGTAAACAATGCTAATTATAAAACCCACATTTTCTTCTCAAATAGACTAAAGTTGTATTTCCACTTCCATAATTCAGGCTAAAATTAGTCAGAACATTCTCTGTACTCTACAAGGGCAAGGATCTATGTTCTCATTTGCTTGCAATACATCGTTAGCTTCTAGAAAAGTACCAGGGATAGACAAGTTCTCAATGGATAATGAATGAAAAATGAAAGGATAAATGAGTGAGTGAGTGAATGAGTGAACGAATGAATGAATACACACATACGAGGGCTGATTATTAAAATAAATATATGGACCTTGGTAGCTCGGACTGAAATTTTCTGAAAGTGGGAATGACACGACTCAGTTGAAAACAAAAGCACATATTTCTTTACATTTAGAGAGAGGTTTCCGGCGTCAGTTCTATATCTTGAGAGAATCAAATACTCTCCTTGGGAAAAAGAGGTCAACTAGAATAAAAAGCTAAAATACTCACCAACTCGATTTTGCTTATTCTACGCTCAATACAAAAAGGAAGGATTTTCTTCTCGCTTTATTGGAAAGGAGAGAAAAGCACATTCAAGGGGGATTTGAAGACCCCAGTGTTCAGGAACCATCAGACATCAAGCCAAAACTGCTCCAAGAGAACAATATTTTTCCAGGCCAGTGCACCCGGGAAAACAGTAAATCATTCCTTTTACAGTTCTGTTAATAAATGACACACACGGGAAAAGCACCTTAAAAAAATGTGCATCAGCAAAACAGAAGAAAAGAAGCATTTTCGAACACTGGGTCCTGTGGGCCTTTTGAAATTCAGCAAAAAGAAAATTCCACTTGGTAACCAGCTATGTGTATTGTTAGTCCAGAATAAATTCATGATCATAAGAAAATGCTCCTACATCACAGGAATATTCACAGAGTTCAACGCCCTGCCAAGACCTCCAGATGTGCCCCTGGGAGAAGCCCTTGAAACGTGGAGAGGACAGTCCATATTAAGTGAAGTAGAAATGCCAGAATTGAGGATGCAGAAGACGGAGGAGGCTCAAATGGCTCAGAGACGTGGGCACGCCAAACACACTGACCACGCCAGCCCAGCCGAGCATCCGCTGTGTTCTTGGGGACCGTCTGGAGGACAGTGGTGAGGAGTCCTCAGGTGAGAGGCCACAGGCACTGTTGGGCAGCTGAGGGGTGGCTGACATCAGGATGCTGCATCAGGTCGGGGCTCCCTGATAGCAGTGGGAGGGAACCCACAAACTTCAGAGGCCTGGGGGCAGCGTTTCTCAGTCAGCAGCCACTCAAATGCAATTACCATCACAGGTACAAGATTGGGGGTGCAGCTCGAGGAGGCCGGTGGAGGTGGCGGTACCAGGACTGTGTTCCAGGGAGCAACACAGATGAGCAGCCAGTGGGGCAGTGCCCTATCTCTACATCAACCAAAATCCAGGACGGGTGATGGGGACCCTGAGGGCAGCCCCCTGCCCACTTTCTGTACCTGAGCCAATCCTCAGGGCTGAAGCCCGTTAAAGGAGAAGCTGGGTTCTCGGGAGGAGGGACCCTCAACATCACAGCAGAAGCATCTGGTCACAATTCCCCAGTCATCCCCCTAAAGGGACCTCCAGCCACCAACGTGGGTGACTGCACACGGAGGAAAGGGGACGGTCGAGGTCGAGGACTGCTGTTTATGATTGTTGATACTCAGGGATTCGCAGCATCAGCAGGCCACCCCGGTTGGAGCTGGGGGCACATTGGGGCTAGAAAATAAAGACAGACTTGGCCCAGGACCAGCAAGTGCACAGGCTCCCCCGGGGTCGGACCTCTTCCTCCACGTATGACTGGGACGGACAGACTTGGGAGCTGACAGAACCCACATGTTGTAGGTTGAATTGTGTTTCCCCCAGAATTCATATTCTGAAGTTCTAATCCGCAATGCCTCAGAATGTGGCCTGATTTAGAAATGACTGTTGCAAATGTAATCAGTTAAGGCCATTAGGAAGGGCCCTAATCTGCTCCAACTGGTGTCCTTGTAAAAGAGAGAAATTTGGACCCAGAGACACACACAGGGAGAACGCCACGTGAAGACGGAGGCAGAGGTTGGGGTGATGCTTCCACAGGCCGAGGAACGTCAAGGATGCCAGCAGCCCCCAGAAGCTGGGGGAGAGCCTGGGACAGACTCTCCCTCGCAGCCTCGGAAGGAACCGGTCCTGCCCACCCCGTGACCGTGGACTTCTGGCCTCCAGAGCTGGGAGAGAATGACTTGTTTCAACTGCTCGGCTCGTGGCACTTTGTCTGAGAGGCCCCGGGACTCTGCTCTACCACGTTGGATTCCTTGTCCCGTGAGGTAAGAGCTTCCACAGTGGCAAGGTCCAGCAGAAACTTAAAAAATTGCCTCCAGGCCAAGAAACTAAATCAAAAACTGTATTTCCCAGAGAAACGACAGGTGGTTAAAGACCAGTGCGGGGGGCATGGAGTCGGCCACTTGCTCCATTTTATTTACTCATGGGGCCCCTTCCAAATCGCAGAGATTTTGGAAGGTAAATGTGAGCTCCTGCCAACCCGACTGTGCAGTAGCCTGAGCACCGCTGTGCCAGATGCAGTCTCTTTTCTTGAGCCAATTAGCATGGATTTGATGCGCAGCCATTGATTTGATGAGTGCATTATTTCCACCTCTCTCAGGAAGGCAGATTAGAAGCAGTTTACAGTCATGTGAGATGGAGATCAGTATTTATTTATAGCTCTGCCCCAAGGCTGTGTTAATTCTCCTGCCCTGCATCACAATTTAATCCGAAAAGACCTGGACCATCTGGACCTTCCTCAGAGCATCACATTGGTCCACCATCCAGATGACATGTTAAGTAGACTGAATAAACAAAAGGGGCAAGGATGCTGGAAGTTCCTGAAAGATACAAGTGCTCCAGGACGTGGGAGAAAATGCTATAAAGATTCGGGGGGGCGGGGTATTTAGGAAACTTTAAGGGGTCGATGGCTTGCCGGGACTTTCCCTCTAAAGTAAAGGGTGAATTACTGTATCTTGTACCTCTCACCTCTGAGGAGGGAGCCCAGCTCTGGAAATAGCATGTTTCTAACGTGGAAATATTGCTTAACACATTTACCACGTGACATGGAGGTGCCGGCTCTCAGGGATGCCCAGCGGGGAACAGGGCGCTGCAGGCTGCGGTGCCAGTGTGCCCGCAGCTCGGCGCCTGCAGCCTGGGAGACCCTGTATATCTAGGGTGGGAAGGTACTACGCCAGGTGTCACTTACGACAAACCCCAGCAGGAGAATCACAGAGTAGACCTCTAGGATCCCAGAGCAAGACCATGCCAACTGCAGCAGAGAAAGACACTATTCGAAAAAAAAAAAAAACATTTGTCCTGCTACTGGGTCTCAATTGAGACCGAGTTCCTAGCTATAGACACCAAGTGGCCAATGAAGCCATAACTGCCCATCATGACTCGGGGTCTGTCAGGACCCACACACTCATGAGGTCAGGCAAGCAACAGGCGAATAAATCTTACAGTGAAAGTGGAACCTACAGACACAAGGCACCAGCAGGGCCGGAAGGGACATGTAAGTTGCACCAGCAGGTGGCCTAGAGTTCCGTGTCACTGACTGCTGTCGCACCAGCGTTTCTCCTGCAGCTCACACCTGTGGCCTGTGAAAGAGGAGGTAAAAGGCTAAGTTTTAGCTCCTCGATGAGTCAGCTTGCTGCACTGCACCCCCTGAAAATGGGCTACTGAGGCACTGCAGCCGCTGAATGGATGGCCCTGAACGTCACGGGGATGGGATCCTCCCAGTGGGAAGAGTGTCAGACGTCTGTCATCCATTTGGAGCAGAAAAAGTGGCCTGAAGCTAGAACACATATGGACTCATGGGCAGTGGGCTTGGCTTCAGTGACCTGGGGGAAGGAAGGTCTGAGGCTTAGGGACAAGGAGGCCTGTGATGATCCTGCAGGAGTGGGCGATAAGTGTAAAGATCTTTGCGTTCTATGTCAGCATCCACCAGAGAGTGTTCACCATGGAAGAGACGTTAAACAACCAAGCAGATAAAATGACCCAGCCAACTGAGGGCAGCCCTCCTCATCCATTGACCACACCAGTGTTTGCAAAATGGATACAAGAACAGAGCAGCCATGGTGACAGGAATGAAGCTATTCAAGAGCCCAAGAGCATGGGCTCCAATTCACCAAGACTGATCCAGCTGCTACTATGTTCAGCCGAATGTCCAGCCGCAAGCAATGGGGTCTCACCCTGAACTTTCAATATGGTACCACCATTCAGAGACCAACCAGCCACCCTGGAAGGGAGCGAGGCAATGTGACAGGCATTACCTCATATTCCGGTGTGAGTTTGCCTTTCCCATCTACAGGGCTTCAGGAGGTTTACAGAATATTTGACGCACCAATATAAATCCCACACATCTCACTGGGCTTAAGGACTCACATTAGAGCAAAAAAGTTTGACAGTGGGTAAATGACCACAGATTCACTGGTCCAGTCACCTGCTGTACCATGCTGAAGCTCTGACCTGATAGCACAATGGAATAATCCTTGGAAGGCACAGGTAAAGCATCAGCTTAGAGGTGGTCCCCCACGAGGGTGGCTGTCACCCTCCAGGATGTAGTACCCCCTCTAAATCAACAAGCAAACGTGATACTGTGTCCCCAGTCAGTATTACATCCCAGCATGGGAATCGAGTGTGGAAGGAACAGTGATCCTACTTACCATCTTCCAGGGACACACTGGGGGAATTTTTCTTCCCATCACTGAAACTCTGGACCCTGCAGGAAGAGGTCCTGCTTCCCAAAGGGGGACCCTTTCCATTCAAAGACACAACAAGAGTCTCATTGAACTTTAAGCTACAACTGCCTCCTGGGCATTTTAGGCTTTTGGTGTTTTATGACCCACAGGCAAGAAAAAGTGTCGCCATTATGGCAGGAGTAATTGACCCTAAGGACAAAGAGGATGCTGTGACACGGAAGGAAGAATGTTTCCTCCATTCCCATCACCACTCAGGTGTCTGTTAGTGCTCCTCTGTCCAGTTTTGACAGTAAATGGAGAGGTTCAGAAGTTGTAGTGTATATATATACACACACACATATACATACATACAGTGGAATACTACTCGGCCATAAAAAAGAGTGAAATAATGTTATTTGCAAAACATGAATGGACCTGGAGATCATCATTCTAAGCCAGAAAGAGAATGAAAAATGCCACATGATATGGCTTATAGGTGGAATTTTTTAAAAAGACATAAATGAACTTATTTACAAAACAGAAACAGACTCACAGACATTGAGAACAAACTTTCGGTTACCAGCAGGGGACAGGGGTGGGAAGGGATAAATTGGGAGCCTGAGATTTGCACTTGTTGGGGAGTGTGGAAATGTTAGCTATCTTGACTGTGGTAGTGGTTTCATGGGTGCATACATCTATCAAAATTCATCAAACTGTACATCTGAAATATGTGTAATTTACTGTACTGTAACTGTACCACAATAAAATTTTCTAAAATTTTTCTTCAAAAAATGATTTTTCAGTGGAACATCACTGCACATCCATCTGTGCACATGAGCAAGTATGTTATGTAATACCGGGGTAGCCACCAAGAGCTGGGGTGGCAGGACCCAGAAAGTTTGTCCACTTTCATTTAATAGAGCCATTCTCCTCGCTCCCCACTGACCCTCGCCTGCCTCTCTCACGCCAGTGAAGTCCCCCGTGACCTCCTGGTCATCAGTGACATTTGACTCTACCTCCCAGCATCACAGGACAGTATCGTGTCACAATTCCCCTCCTAAAGTTCTGCTGTTAGTTTCCAGGATGTTTCAGCCTTTGTCCTTTCTCTCTCTGACGACTTTTTCTCAGCCTCTTCTGTCCAGTGGTTCTCAGGCTTTGGTGAGCAGAGGCTCACCTGGGCAGCTTAGGAAAAGCAGAATCCAGGCCTCCACCCCGTGGAAACTGCAGTTTCGCAGATCTTCGTGGGGCTGGGGAGTGTGCATTTCAACCAGTTCAGGGGAGCTCTGGTGCACCCCAAGGGGATTCCGGGGCAGGTGAGCCCGCAGAGAAGCCGCTGGTGGAGCTGCGAACTCCAGGATGAAAATGACACATGGCTCACTGGGGTTAACAACACCTGTTCTCATCTCCAAGTCCCACGCTCTTTGGTGACTGGGCCTCCAGAACACAGCGCCGTGAGCAAGGGCTTCACTCCCTTCAGAGAGCCGGGTGAAGCACACGTGCAAGGGTAACGGACCCTTGAGCAAAGCCCAACACCCTGCTCGCGACCCCTCCCAGTTCAGTCTCGAGGCTGAGCTGCCCAGACAGGTCTAAGCGCCAAAGTTCAAATGCTCTCCTAACCTTACCGCGTTTGGCATCTTAGGCTGCAGGAAAGAATCCTTCCAAAATGTTCGCCCATTTTAATGAGCCTCTTGCTACCTGAAGTCCACTTTGAAATAAGAGGTGCGGTCTTAACGATTACAATAAGTTACGATAACGATTACACACTGGGCCTGCGTATTCCATGGCAGCTTTCTTTGTGGTGTTTAAGCCATTTACCTCTAAAAACATCCTTAGTGACAATACAGCAAGGGAGAATCAACCCTATTTAAAAAAAAAAAACACAATGTTATCGAGGTGTAATTTACATATGATAAAATGCACCTATTTTGATGCATTTTTACAGATTTACTTGTATAACCGCCTGTGATAAACTGAATAATAACGCCCCCACGTGTGTGTGTCCTAGTCCCTAGAAGCTGGTGGTCTGCTACGTTATATGGGAGACGTCCTGACTCAGGCTAGAACAGATGGCCGTCCCCAGAGGTGGAGCTGTGGGCTCAGAGAGTGGAGCCTCAAGTCCCCAAACATTCTTTTCCCTTTGAACTTATTTTAATGGAGGTCTAACGTGCAACACGATGGTTTGATATTTGTATATATTACAAAACGGTCACCACAGTAAGTCTGGTTAACATCCTTCATACATAGTTAGATTTTTTTCTTGTGATGAGAACTTTTAAGATCTACTCTCTTAGCAGCTTTCAAACATGCAATACAGCGTTATTAACCACAGTCACCATGCAGTAACTTACAGCTCCGTGACTTCCTTATGATGTAACTGGAGGTTTGTACCTTTCGACCCTCTTCATCCATTTGACCCACCTTCCACCCCCAGCCTCTGGCAACCACCAATCTGTTCTCTGTATCTTTGAACATGGTTTTTTGTTCGTTTGTTTCCAATTCCACATGTAAGTGAGATCATATAGTATTTGTTTTTCTCTGTCTTACTTACTTCACTTAGCATAATGTCCGCAAGTTTCATCCATGTTGCTGCAAATGGTAGGATTTTATTCTTTTTCATTTGCTGAATAATGTTATATACACACACATATATATGCCAAATTTTCTTTATCCATTTATCCGTCAATGGGCATTTAGGTTGCTTCTGTATCTTGGCTGTTTTAACAGCGCTGCCGTGAACACAGAGGCTCATGCATACATCTTTTCTAGTCAGTGTTTTCATTTTCTTCAGATAAATACCCAGAAGTGGGACTGCTGGATCATGTGGTAGTCCTATTTTAAATTTTTTGAAGAACCTCCATACTGTTTTCCACGGTGACTGCACCAATTTACATTCCCACCAACAGCGCAGGGTCGTGGCCTTTTCTCCACATCCTTATCAGCATTTGTTATCTTATTTGTTCTGTTTTGGATGATAGCCATTCTGGTAGGTGCGAGATGATAACTCATTGTGGCTTTGATTTGCTGATGAGTGATGTTGAGCATCTTTTCATGTACATGTTGGCCATCTGTGTGTCTTCTTTGTATGAACATCTATACAGATATTCTGCCTATTTTTTAAGTGGATTGTTTGGGGTTTTGCTATTGAGTTGTATGAGCTCTTTACATATTTTGGATATGAACCCCTTGACAGATATGTGATTGGCAGATACTTTCTCCCATTCAGTACGTTGCCTTTTCATTCTGTTGATGGTTTTTTGTGGTGAAGAGCTTTTGAAATTTGAGATAGTCCCATTTGCTTATTTTTGCCTCTGTTGCCTTTGCTTTGGATGCCAGATCCAAAAACATCATGGCCAAGACCGACGTCAAGGAGCTTCCTGCTTATGTTTTCTTCTAGGAGTTTTATGATTTCCCCAAAGGCTTATCCTTCAGCCCTGTAACCTAGTGGAGTTTGTCCTGCTGGATTTCTAATTGCTTGGGACCAGTTAGTCCCTCTTCCTATTAATTTTCTCCTTTGCATAGGCACGTCTATAACATCATCCTATGCCTGCCCCACTGTGGTACTTTGGGAGCCGACAGCTTGTCTTCTAATTTTACACGCCCACAGTTGGAGAGGAATTTTGCCCCAGGATGTGGGTCATACCCAGAGTCTCACCCATACCTGACTTCATGATTTAGATAATGAGATCTGGGACTTCTGAGCCGATAAGACAGATGAGATTACGGACTTGAGTTGATGCTGTAAAGATCTGAGAATCTCGGGGACTCTGGGATGGGGTGGCTAATTTGCACGTGGGATGGGCACAACTGTTTGGGAGCCTGAGGGCAGACTGCGGTCGGCTAAATAGTGAGTATTTCCTTCTTACAGTTGAGTAGGTATTTATATTGTGTGAATGTATCAAAACCTATTTATCCATTTTCTTGTTGGTGGCCATTTGGGTTGTTGCTAGTTTGGGCTGCTCTAAATAAAAACTGCCAGGAACATTCACCTCCCCATCAGTGTGGGCAGATAAATGTCATTTTTAAATCTGAGAAAACCCAGCAATAGAAGTGAATTGACTAGCAAGTTTTCTGCACTGAAGTTGGAGTCACATGGAAACATTGTACATCTTGTTTAGAGCTAAAAATAATACAATCCTTGTAGACTATAATTAGTGTTTCTGCAAACTTTCTTCGGAGTGTACTAGAAGTTCTCATTTGACAATTTAGAGTGAAGTCACATCAATCTGCATTTACAGAAGAATTTTTTAAAAAAAAAAAAAAAGCCTGCTTTTATGGTTTCTCGGTGTATAAGGTAACAAAGATCATTTGCCTCACAAGATGTTTCTAGGAAAAGACTCTGAGGTATTTATTTAAACAGTAATTATCCTCCATTGTAATGTGCCTTTGACAGGCACTTAAACAGTCCCCCTGGGATCCCGATTACACTGTTAATTTGCTTAGCAAACACTTCCCACCAACAGGGCAGGGTCGTAGCCTTTCTCCGCATCCTCATCAGCATTTGTTATCTTGTTTGTTACTGTTTTGGATGACAGCTATTCTAACAGGTGTGAGGTGCGAGAGTTCAACAGGAAACAGGAGCTAAACCCAGAGACTTAACACAAACCCCTAGGTCATGAGGTCCAGTTAATGAAATAGTACAACTTCAGGTGACATAATCGGGATCTCACCAGCTCAGCCCAGGAAGAAGGGCAAGTTCCTAAGTCCAAGCGAGCAGGTGGGACTGGGGCAGCTGAGGCTCCATGGAGGGGAGGCGCCCTCCCCATATCACCGAGTCAGGCGGCAACACTGTGGGGCCAGCCCCGTTTGGTGCATATGCTTCCTCGTGGGAGAATTTCTTCCACAAACTTCAGCATAAGGAAATAGTATGTTTAACAACCAAAGACAGAAATAATTCATAGCAATTGTGAACACATCAGATCAGCCTGGAACAGATGAGCAAACGTAACTGTCAGAAAAATGGGCCTATTAAGACAAAATTTGTAGATACTGACAGGCATATGCAGAATAGATAAGCAAGATTATACTGTACAGCACAGGGAAGTATATACAAGATCCTGTGGTCTCTCACAGCAAAAAAAAAAAAGTGAAATGAATATATGTATGTTCATGTATAACTGAAAAATTGTGCTCTACACTGGAATTTGACACAACATTGTAAAATGACTATAACTCAATAAAAAAAAGTTTAAAAAAAAAAAAAGAAAAGAAATAAGACATGGAAACAGCCTAAAAGTCCATCGACAGATGACTGGATAAAGAAGTTGTGGTATATTTATGCAATGGAATGCTACTCAGCCATAAAAAATAATAAAACAATGCCATTTGCAGCAACATGGATGGACCTGGAGATCATCATTCTAAGTGAAGTCAGCCAGAAAGAGAAAGAAAAACACCATATGGTATCACTTATATGTGGATTCTAAAAAGAAAAAAAGAAGACACAAATGAACTTATTTACAAAACAGAAACAGACTCACAGACATAGAAAACAAACTGATGGTCACCAGAGGGGAAAGGGAGCAGGAAGGGATAAACTGGGAGTTCGAGATTTGCAGATATTTACTACTATATATATAATAGATGCAACAAGTGTCTACTGCACAGCACAGGGAACTATAGTCAATATCTGGTAGTAACCTATAGTGAAAAAGAATGTGAAAATGAATAGATGTATGTATTTGTATGACTGAAACACTCTGTACACCAGAAATTGACTCAACATTGTAAACTGACTATGCTTCAATAAAAAAATAAATAAATTTTAAAAATAAAAAAAATTTTAAAAGAAAAATAGGACTATTAAATTCCTCCCCCAAAAGAAGTGAGAGTGAGGATGGGGTGTTTCATAACCTGCATGACACGAAAGAAAGGGAGTGGGAAGTTTGTGAAGCTCTTGACAAGACTTTTGGGAAAGCCACTGGCCAAGGACCAAAGCCATTCAGCCCCCTGGGCTTGGATCTCGTCATGGGGAGCCTTTTATCTGAAGAAGTGTGTTTTAAGACTCACCCTTAAGGAAATTATTTTTGCAAAGCCACGGTGCTACCTTTGGGAGCACTGAGTCCCAGGGGCATGCTGCAGACGGGTTCAGACCCCCGGGGCCAGTCGTGTGCTTCCCAGTCGGAAGCTGGAAACCACCTTGATGGCAGTATTTACACCACAGAAACGGGGAATGCGCAGATGAGGTCCCCCCATGCCCACTTACCGGCACAGCACAGCCAGCGACGCTATGTGGCTAGCTGACCACTCCATAGCCAGAGCGCGGCTGAGAGCAAGTGCTCAGAAATCTCTCAGTGAGTGTAGGAGGCTTATCAGAGGCTAAAGGAAAACGTGCTGCAGGAAATACTTGCCAAGTACCTTATTGCTGTTGGATGTGCCTACCGTGCTCTTAAGGCGTTAGCTTAAAGCAGGCGAGTTTAAGAACCTCTCCTTTAATTAACTAGAAGCGTGAGGGAGGGATTTTACGAAGACCAGCAAAGGAGAGCAGAACACGCCACCCCAAAATATGCTGCCTTGGCATACTGATTATTTTGAATTAAAGATATTTGAGAAACAGCTGTCACAAGAACACTCTGATCCTCTGTCTCCCTGAAAGCAAGAGAGAAATCTCCCATGTGAAGGTGCCCTCCCTGTACCAGGAGGGTAGAAGGCACCCTTATCACCAGCGCCCGGGAATTTAGGGCAGAGAAAGTCGTATAAACAAACCTTATTATTTCATAATCTACTATCACAAGCCCCTAAACCCCTTTGGCTTGTCAATTCTTCACAAATTTATTTTCTTTGTACAAAAGATATAAAAGCTTCCTGCTCTGGTCACTTCTTTGAGTCTTACCTTTTTATGGGATTCCCGTAGATGTGCATGTAATTAAATTTTCTCTGTACTCTGTGTTGTGTAGATTTAATTATTAAACCAGCCAAGGAACTTGGAAGGGGAAAAGAGAATTTTCTCACTCCTCTGTTAAAGATATCAGGCATTTGTGTGTGTGTGTGTGTGTGGCAAAACCAGAAAACTTGACACAGAATAGCTTAAACAAGTAAAGAGATTTACTTTTCCCACATAATGTGAAGTTTCATGGTGAACAGTCTGAGGCCAATGCCAGCGCTCGAGGATACTTGCAGTGAGGAGGCCTGACCACTAGCCTCTCTGAGGGCACTGTAAGTGCTGACATGGAGCTTTTGATTGCCAAGAACTCCATCTCAAATAAATGCATTACCAGCTACACAACTAAGTTAAGAACCAGGCCGTCGCACCCATGAAGTTCTCCTTTCAGAAAGCCCTGGGTGACCTAGAGAACTGACCACTGAAGTGACCTTGTGTGTCCCTTCCTGCACTTAAATTCCTGACTCATGTAAATTTGCCAATAAAGAGTGAACCTGCCACACCCTAGGCACCCCACCCTCAACTCCAGCAAAGAGAGTGCACACTGTGCAGCCTCAGGTGTGGTGTGTGCCCTCCAGAACCCACAAGTAATAAACCTGGCTTTTTCAGTGGTTAATGCTGAGGTGCATCTTGCAATCATAATAAGAACCACAAGGGCCAGTCCCAGCCTCAGCATAGGCTCAGGTCAGGGAAATGCCTGTGGGGACTCCTGCAGGAGCTCAGGTGGGTGCCTCCAGGCATTCCTAGCCAACAGCATCATTATCAATAGGCTAAGGCCGACACAAACAACATCATCCTGTGTCTTCTGGCTTCATCATTACTACCACATGACTCTAGGGGTTAAAAAATGGCTGCTGTTGCTCCAGCCATTACATCTGTATTCCAGGCAGACAGAAGAAGGAAAGCACAAGAGAGGCCTCTCCCAGAGACTTCTGCCTGAGCTAGAATTCTGAAAAGCCACCCTAGCTGCAAAGGAGCCTGTAAAATTAAATATTTTTATTTGGTGGCCTCTAGAGCAGAGAGTAGAGCAAGAAAAAGGGGAAAGGGTGTGGAATGATTGATCCAACACAGATTCAAATCCCACTCTCTCTGGAATTCAGATTCAGAATCTCATGTATTTCGAGTTTACAAAACGTCCATTTTTAAGGTCTTTCTCAGCTGGGGTCCAACCACAGAGCACAGAGAATGATTTGAGTGGCTATTGCCCAACCCTCCCTTGGATGGAATTCTACTCACATCATCCGAGATGCAGAGGAGACCAGGTCACTTATCACCTGCAATGGAGGGGCCTTGTCTACTGGGATCTCTCAATCTCATTGGAATAGAAAACCCACTCATACACGGGGACACCAGGCAGACTCTGAGTATCTCCTGGATATAAACAATGTACTGGGGGAAAATGGAAAAGAAAGAGAGCCATTAAACGATGGAAAGACCTAGGAAGGTTTCAAGAGGAATGGAGATCCATCTGGGTGTTGTGATCCCCAAAGGCCCCGCAATGGGTACTTTGTCCAGAGTTGTAAATGCCAACCAAACAAAACCAGGTTCTATACAGCAAAGCAGAAACTTCATTCATTGATCAAGGAATGGAGAAGTGAGGGCTCACGCTCTAAAAACACCTTCTCCTGGAGGGGAGAGAAGTAAAGGAATTTTAAGGGGTAGGATGCAGGCATGTCATCAGGGCTCTAGGAAAGGAGGGGACATTTCTGTGGGCAGCTGGGCCATGCTCAGTCTTCCGCGCATCTTTGCACTCTGCACCATTTGTGTCTAGCAGAGTGCCAGTCTCCCCTCCCACTCCTCAGGCAGAAAGCTTAACTTTCGGACATCTCCAGATCTCATCTGTGCATCTGTGGCCCAGTCAGAGCTGGTTCACAGTGTTAACCACTGCATATCTCTTGAAGCACAGCTATAAAACATCTTTGACAAATACTGGTGTTTTGAAATAAACCCAAAATAAAGCAAGGCAAGGACCCTTTATCTCTCAGGGGCAGGCATGGGCAACCCAGCCTCAGCAGGTACCAGGAAAATACGGGTACACTGACAGGTAGGGAGCACACCTGTGCACTTAGAGAGGCAGGGACGGGTGGGTGGGGGGAGATAAGATTAAAAAACAAATAAGAGTGACTTTTGGCAGACTTTGAATGTTAGTTTAGGACACCAACGGAACACAGTAAATGATTAAGAAGACCAGACATTGGCAAAGCAGTTAGGAGGCCGTTGCAATAGTGGAAGAAGAGAGACTGCGGGTGAGAACAAGGGAAAGCAGTGCCACGATGGAGAGGAAGAGGCCGGCTGGAGCCGAGGCTCTCAGCCTGGGCTGCAGGTTAGAATCAGGGGGCTTCCCAAGTACAGATGCCCCTGCTCCGCCTGCAGACCAACTGAATCAGAATCCCCGGGGGGGGAAGGCCAGGGCTCTGTGCTTGAAAGCGAGCTCTCCGGATGACTGCAGCATGTGCTCAGGTTGAAAACCACGGCTCCAGAGATGGGGGAAGGGGCAAGCCACTGAGTTTGCTGACCCATTGGATGGGAGAGGGAGGAGCTGAAAGTGCGCTCCGCTCCGGGGTCGATTTCATGAGTGCTGAGGAGGTGACGCCCTCAGATGGGGGTCCTGACGAAGAAGAGGAGCGGCTGCTGGAGGGAAGGCAGTGTGGGTCAGGGCGGAGGGCCAGGAGGAGAAGGGGCTGAGAAGCTCCTCTCCTGTTGGTCTAGTCTCCATCAAGGATTGACAGAGGAGACCCTGAAGGACAAGGAAGGCAAGAAAATATCCCTTCCAGCCTCAGTCCTGCAGGACCCACTGGGTTTGCACTTTAATGAGGTGAAGACCTTTTTGGAAGTACTTTCATTGTGGCTCAGGTCTCAACAGATATCACTATTTTGCATGAAAAATTTTTAAATGGCATTTGGTGTCAGAACAATGACAAACCCAGCCCTGTGTTCCTGCTCTGGCCTGGGGCCCAGCTGCTAGACTGATGGCCGTGTTCTTTGAGTGTTATGATGTGCCCTTGGCTCTGATTTGCTTAGTTTCACTGAACCATTTTGGAACTATGTACAGATTTTGGATTTCACACTCTCTAAAAGTTGATGAGCTGATTAATTGTTCTCTTTTTAAGTTTGGCAATAGGCTAAGTTATTCAGAAATCTTTCAAGGACTTCAGTTTGGACTGCAAAGCAATCTCTCTGCCCAAATTCCACTTATATCAGAGCTCCAAGGGAGCCCAGGGAAGGAACTCATTCTCTGAATTCAATTTCTCTCCTATCACATCCGCTCAACCCTGATCCCACCCAATTTTCCTTGGCTTTCCCCTTAGCCAACTTCTGATCATTTGCGGGGAGATTTTCCAAAGTGTGCTACTTCCTTTATGACGTTTTTCTCCCATTAGTGTACTGGTTTTATTTTAAACTTTTTTATCTGTATAAGTCACATGTAGAAAAGTTCACCAGCTGTATGTACACAAATCAATAAATTCTTACAAAGTGACCACACCTGTGTGAACACCCAAGTCACAAAAGCAAAAGAACATTGTCAGCACCCAGAGGCCCCTCTCAGACCCCCTACCCAGCTGCTCTCCTCCTCCTTCTTCTCAGAGGTTACCGCTGTCTAGACTTCCAACAGCACTGATTAGTCTTGCCTGTTTGGGGAATTTTTGTAAATGCATTTTCTTCTTTTGCCTTTGTGTAATTTTCACTCAATATCATGTTTGTGAGATTCACCCACATTGTTGCCGGTAGAGCTGTTTCATTCGTTTTCTTTGCTGTATAGTATTCCACCACATGACCACATCAGTATGATCCATCATACCATTTGGATTGTTTCCTATCTGGCGCTAGAATGAACAGTGCTGCCCTGCATTTACCTGTGCCTGCTATAGGTGAAGTCGATTCCTGAATCTTAATCATATTTCTTGTATTCAGGTTTAGAAGACAATATTTTATTTGCAGACAGAAGGACTGAGGGGAGGAGCAAGTCTTGGGGGAATGAGAACAACTAAAGGAGAAAAAAGAAAAGGAAAACCTCAGTTTCCTACACATACCTTCTGTTCACTTAACTTCATGCTTCTCCCCCTCGGGCCACATTGGGGTGGGGTTGAGTGGGAAGAAGTTGGGGACAGCAGGTGTGTAACCTCAGTGACATCCTGTAAACCAGAGGGATTTGGTGCCATGAAATTGATTTTTTCTTGGTGTGGGCAGGGCATAACATTTGGGATTTCTGGATACCATGTGGCATTATTTTCTGTTCCCTCAAAGTTGTTTTAAAAAGCCCACATTGCTGGTAACATTCTCTTCCATTAGTAACACAGCCCTTCTTGGATGGTAAGAAAGCACGGTTGGTATGTGAATCTGAGGATAATGACCAAGAAAAACTATAGAAGAAACAGAGGGACAAGAGAAATGCACTCAAAGAAAATGGGTAAAATTGTGTTTACCTGCCCTACCTTATATCAAAGCTGGTGTGAACTTTCTTTCCTCTGACTATGCCCACTCTTTTCTTTTTTTTTAAATACAATTTAGGAAAAAAGTGTCAGCTATGAATGGCAGAAAAACAATTCAAGAGAATTGATAATGGAAGAGTAATTTGTTCAAAGGAGCCTTGGGTATGTCAAAGAATTAAAGGAAAGGCTTAGGAGCCAAGACGTCTCCAGGGAACCCAGAGACAGGGAAAGGGAAGCTGGTACCACAGGACCCTTTTCTGTCTCTCACATCTTTTGTTTGCTTAGTGTCCTCTCCTCCAGATGCCAAGAAATATGGAAGAAAGCAGCCTGGAACCCATCCTTCCAGCTCCCAGACTAAAGCATCAGAAGGCTGTCCAAATTCCAGCAAGAACATTCTCAAAGGACTCGGGGGAGTCTGGCTTGCCTGATTTTCCCATCCATGAACCATTATGGGCAGAGGAAGCTCTCTGATTGGCCAGTACTGGGTCACGTGCCCCCCCCATCTGTCAGCAGAGGGGAGCGTTTGCAGAGAAACAGGGAGGGAGACTTGTGCTGGCAGCCAAAGACAGTGCTGTACTGGCAAGCACGTAATCCTCTGGAACAGGAAGGAAATGATCACTCTGACACTTCCAGTTTTTAATAATTATGAGACCATGGCACCAGAATTATTTTAGCCAGAAAAATACTCACTGTGCACCTGTGGCTTATCGGCCCAAAGCTTAATTCTGAAGAATGGCACAAACATATGTGAAATAAGAGCCCTGTCCTCAAGGTGTTTTCCTATCACTGCAGGAATGTGATCCCGGAGAGGACTAGGAGGGGGGGATGTCACGCCAAGCACGTGGTCCTCCTCCTGCACACACCCCCACCCCGCCTGCGCTGGATGCGGGGGGAGCACCTGCCAAGTGGAAAGTTATTCCATGCGCATTTTTGTTTCTTTGCTAATTTTTTTAAATTTCTTTAGCTAAATATTTCCATCTGTAGAATAGTTTAAAAATATAGAAATATTATATATATATATCTGTTTCTCTTGATAAGGCTAAGTACAGGGCTTGTGTGCTGTTGAGGGGTCATCACTCGAGATGACAAGCAAACTGTAGTTTATCATATTAAAAGTTACACCCTTAGCATTGGAATGGACTTGCTCTTTTTCTTTCATCCACAAAGGGCTGGGAAGACTATTACCTTTGGTGCTTCATGGGTCAGAAAAAAGGAAACATAAAAGAAGAAAAGGGAAGGAAAGGAAAGAAAGGAAAAGACAAGAAAATAAAAATCTGTCACAAAATGTGTGAGTGTTTGGCAGATTTGAATCCCAAATTTACCACACTGCAGTAGACAAGGAACCTTGGGTTGCGAAGCTGACGTGCACCAGACTGGTAGTGAGCCTACGTGCCAAACTCCCACCAGAGGAAGACATATTAATCCTAAACCTCAAGGAATCTCACAGATAATTTTAAAGACAATGAGCAGCATGTAATCAAAGAAAGTCAACCACACAAGAGCACAATATAACAGACATAATGATATATCAAACATAACAGCTGAACAGACATGCATAGGCTTCAGCTATTGGCATTATCAGATTATAAAACATCCATGTTTCCTATGTTTGAATAATGAAAGAGAACCTTAGAAATATCATTAGCAAACAGAAAACCAAAAACGGTGGCCAAAAAGAACTAATACATTATATAACAAGAACCAAATTAAACTACAGTAACCAAATTTAAACTAAACAGATGAATTTGACAGCATAGTAAGCTATCAGAAGAGAGATGATCTAGAAGCTGTATTATATAAGAAATTGTTTGGAATTCTATACAAAGACAAAAAGATGAAAAACACATTAAAAAGAAGAGTAGTGTGAGACCATGTAACAGTTGTTTAAGAAGGAGAGCAGAGAGAGAAAACAGCAGAAATGATATATTAAAGGACATTAGCTGATAATGATCCAGAAATTTATGAAAGACACCAATTCACAAACTCAGGAAGTCCAATGATTCCAAAAAGGAGAGAGAAATGTAAATCCACATCTACAGGAAACTGCACAATACCAGACAAAAAAAAATCTTAAAGCAAAGAATTAACAGACTGGTAGCTGCTTTCTCAGGAGCAACAGTGAAAATCAAAAGGTGGTTGGAATGAAATCTTCAGTGTATTGAAAGAAAACAATTATCAGTTTCATTTATATCCATTTATGATAAAAAACTCTCTAGGAAGTGGGCATAGAGGGAACATACCTCAACATAACAAAGGCCATCTATCACAAACCCACAGCTAACATCATACTTAATGGTGAAAAGCTGAAAGCATTTGCTCTAAGATTAGGAGCATGACAAAGATGCCCCCTCTCACCACTTTTATTCAACATAGTTTTGGAAGTTCTAGCCATAGCAATCAGAGCAGAAAAAGAAATAAACAGAATTCAAATTGGAAAAGAAGTAAAACTGTCACTGTTTGCAGATGACATGGTACTATACATACAAAATCCTAAAGACACAGGCAGAAAACTACTAGGGCTCATCAATGAACATAGTAAAGTTGCAGGATACAAAATTAATATACAGAAATCTGTTGCATTTCTATACACTAACAATGGAATAGTAGAAAAAGAAATTAAGGAAATAATCCCATTTACCATCACACCAAAAAGAATAAAATACCTAGGAATAAACATACCCAAGGAGGAAAAGGACCTGTACTCTGAAAACTATGAGACACTGATGAAAGAAATTAAAGATGACATAAACGGATGGAAAGATATACTGTGTTCTTGGTTTGGAAGAATCAATATTGTTAAAATGGCCATACTACTCAAGGCATTATACAGATTTAATGTGTCCCTATGAAATTACCAATGACATTTTTCACAGAGCTGGAACAAAAAAAAATTAAAATTTGTATGGAAACATAAAAGATTCTGAATAGCCAAACAATGTTGAAAAGGGAGAACGAAGCTAAGGGAATCACACTCCCTGACTTAAGACTATACTACAAAGCTACAGTAATCAAAACAGTATGGTATTGGCACAAAAGCAGATACATAGATCAATGGAACAGGACAGAAAGTCCAGAAATAAACCTACGTACTTATGGCCAATTAATCTACAACAAAGTGGGTAAGAATATACAATGGTGAAAAGACAATCTCTTCAATAAATGGTGCTGGGAAAACTGGACAGCTACCTCTAAATGTAAGACTGGATACTATAAAACTCCTAAAGGAAAACACAGGCAGAACACTCTTTGACCTAAATCACTGCATCTTTTTTCAAACCAGCTCCTAGAACAATGGAAATAAAAATAAAAATTAACAAATGAGACAAAATTAAACTTAAAAGCTTTTGCACAGCTAAGGGTACCATAACGAAACAAAAAGACAACCTACAGAATGGGAGAAAATATTTGCAAATGATGCAATCAACAAGGAACTAATTTCCAAAATATACAAACGGCTCATACAGCTTAATATCAAAAAACAAAAACAAAAAACAAAACAAACAGAAGAAAACAAGCAACCCAACCCAATCAAAACATGGGCAGAAGACCTAAACAGACATTTCTCTAAAGAAGACATCCAAATGGCTAACAGACACATGAAAAGATGCTCAACATCACTAATTGTTAGAGAAATGCAAATCAAAACTACAACAAGGTACCACTTCACACCAATCAGATTGGCCATCACTAAAAATTCCACAAACAATAAATACTGGAGAGGATGTGGAGAGAAAGGACTCCTACACTGTTGGCGGGAATGTAAGTTGGTGCAGCCACTATGGAGGACAGTATAAAGTTTCCTTAAAAATCTAAAGATAAACTTACCATGTGATCCAGCAATCACACTCCTGGGCATATATCTGGAGAAAAATCTAATTTGAAAAGACACATGCACCCCAATATTCATAGCAGCACTATTTACAATAGCCAAGACATAGAAACAACCTAAATATCCATCAACAAATGAATGGAGAAAGAAGTTGTGGTACATGCATACAATGGAATACTACTCAGCCATAAAAAGAATAAAATAATACCATTTGCAGCAACATGGATGGAACTGGAGATCATCATTCTAAGTGAAGTAAGCCAGACAGAGAAAGAAAAATGCCATGATATTGCTTATATGTGGAATCTAAAAAAAAAAAAGACAAAAATGAACTTATTTACAAAAGAGAAACAGCCTCACAGACATAGAGGACACACTTATGGTTATGGAGATGGAGGGATAAATTGGGAGTTTGAAATTTGCACCTCTTGGGGAGTGATGGAAATGTTAGGTATCTTGATTGTGATGGTGGTTTCATAGGCATATACATCTATCAAAATTCATCAAATTGTACATCTGAAAAAAAGTTCAGTCAGAGAATAAGTCTAATTGGAGAAACTTTAAAAATACAGAAACAAAGGGAAATAGTCAAGCAAAACAAAAAATAATCACGAGTCGTTAAACAAAGTCAGGGACCTTTAGTTCCTCCCCAAGGGCTACAGATAATATTCTGAGCCACGTCCTTTGAGCAGTCTTCTAGCTACTGAAACCCCCACCACGTGGAAGATGTTAACTATACAATGACCAGACTGTAGTCATGACTTAAGCTCCACAATTCCAAGAACTGGCCTCAAAGGAATGGAAACAAACTGACTCTGGAACGGAAGATTAACTGTACCTAAAAAATCAGGATGACGCTGATCAGACCACGGCATGACTAACTTCAAGGTGACTGTCAGAGCTGAATATGATGTTCTGCATGTAGCCCCCTCCCTCCACCTGTACACCCCCTGAAATGCTCCTTTAATAGCTCTTATCCACTGATTGGCAAGGGGGGTGTTGGCCTCTAGACATGAGTCCACCTTCCTGTCCCCCCTCCCCTCCCTCCTCCCACCCCCTCCTGCCCTGTCACTGGTTTCTGGCCTCCGGAATACAGCAAACTTTCCTTGCCACCAATATGGCTTCGTGAGTATTGGCTTTCAAGCAGCAAGCAGCTGGACCCACATTTTGGTAACAGAGCCACCAAGCCAGATCCAACCAGGGTGAGAAGAGCTCTGAGAGAGAGGGTTGCAGGGCAAGTTACAACAGGGAGACTCCCACTGCCTTCGGGCATGTGGAAGATAGACTTGTCAAGCAGTTGGTTGAAGAGGGAGGAATTATTGATGGTTATGTATGTCAACTAAGCAAAAGAAAACGAGATAAACATTCATTCCAGCAGGGTGGGAGGAACTTTCACAGAAAAAAAAGTATAACTACAACACACTGCTTTTCCTAGCAGTTAATGATACTTACATGGTCATAAACAATAAATAGGAAGCAAAGATGGCGCTATAATGAGAAAACGAGGGAGGTAAAGGAGGGGTGGGAGGTATGAGGTGGCTGAATCTTCATCTGCAGTCATAGGAGGTCAATAGAAAATGTCTGAAGTGACGTGACAATACATAGCGGTAAGCATGTTACCTAGAAATACAGGATAAATGCTGGAAGAAACAGCAGAGGGGTCCGGCTGAGGAAGGGAGCGGTTTTCACTACTTGAAGCCTTACAGCACCAGTGGCCTTTTACACTATGTACCTGTATTGTCTTGATAAACACGATTACTTTTTTAAAGTGTGCCTACAGAGAATTCATATAAATTTAAAAGTAGACACAACACCACTAATCCTCTAAAGTGGTTCAGCACCCCAACCGCAGAGCTACCGACTTCTCTGGGTTCTTCAGGGCACGGGTCTTAATCACACACTCGGAAGGGCTGGAGGGTACTCCTGTGAACCGGGACAGGACACGTTCTGGGGAAACGACAAAATAAACTCTGCGAGGCAGAGACCTCACACAGTCAAGGCTTGCTGCTCACTCGTGGGACGTGTGATGGAGGCTGTGGACTGCGCTGTCAACTGGAACACGTCACCGCCAAGGTCACCTCTGCCGAGAAGAGCAGAATGAATAAGGCACATCATCTCTTAACTGGCTTCCATCTTGGGTGGTTGGCCAGGGGTGTTGTCCCCAAACTCATTGCAAGGGAGGCTGGGAGCTGACAAGAGCTCACGGATTATTAGGCAAGCACTTATACGCTCAGCTGGCAGCACAGCCCCGAAGAGCAGGGTCTGCAAAGGAACAGACAGGAGAGGCAAGGGGACAGCTAAGGAAAGTGAGGAGGGGTCAGGTGTTGGAATTTTACCTGTGCCCTCAGGAAATGGGGTTCTAACCCCTCTGCCCGCTTCCCGGGGTCGGCCTGAGACGTGCTAGGGAAACGGGGTTGGTAAATGATTAACAGCACACAAACGCAGGCTCTTAAATTATCGGTAGGTGGACATGTGTGCTCTTTGCCAAATCACAGTCTATAAACATGTTTATTATCTCTTTATCTTGTTATTGCTGGGAGAAGTTTTCCTTATCATTCATTTTGTTTTTAAAGGTCTTAACTAAGGTTTGTGAATTGAATAGCTGACTGGAAAAAAAAAAAAAAACGGTTATGGATCGCCTGCCTCATCTTTTGCCCTCTGCTCCTGTTGGGGTCAGAAGGCATGCTGCCGCCCTCAGTAAAGTAAGCCCACATGTCCTCATTCTCATCCGTGAGCAAGGCTTCCGTAATTTTTTTTTTTAGTGGAGGCACTGGGGATTGAACCTAGGACCTCACGCGTGCTAAGCACGTGCTCTACCACTGAGCTGAACCTCCAACCACCAGGTTTCTTTTCAATATAATTGTCAATTACACCACTAACTTAAATCTCTAGCATGCTTATCTTCCTAGTCCAGTTATATTTTTTTTCTGTCCCATCTTCGTAATTCTCAAAAGTTACAAACATTGCTTAACCTCTATACATTTTAGTCTTTGCTGAGTCTTTTTTTCTTTAATGGCGGTAAGAATCTCTAATAAGAAAGTAAGATATATTGATGACAGACTGTAGAAAAAATATTCAATTGAATATACACCCTGGCTCACTGTGATCATCCAAGATTTCGTGGAAGAAACACACACACTGTTTCATACTCAGTTTCCTTAAATGTGCCCCTCAACACTACCATCAAATAGACTTTCCTGGTTCACTGAGATGTGAGCCGCTTCCCAACTGGAGTGCTACCGTCTCAGCAGTGGGCCCCAAACTCACTACCAAAGGCAAAGAAGAAGGCTGAAGAAGTCACACCTGCTCTTTTATGCTTCAGTCCAGAAGCCACACCTGACAGGCTACTGGTTAGAACTGGTCATTTGACCTCGACCTGGCAGCAGAGGTCACACCATCTTCTGTCATACCAGGAAGAGGAAACAAACGGAATTTGGTGACACTGTGGCTCTCTTAATAGACAAATACAAAGGCTCACTGGGAACCCACAGAGTTCATCAGTTGACACAGGAACTCAGCAGGAAGGGCTTCAAAGCAAATGACTGTAAGGAGATATCTTGACTTTTACACCTGCTGTATCAAGTGTTTCTGGAAACAAAGTGGATTTACACTTGTCTTTACCTTAATAAACAGAGTACAGACAAGCCAGAAATACTGAGCCATTCACTTCCAGACCACAGTAAAGCAAATATCACAATAAAGCAAGGCACACAAATCTTTGGCTTCCCAGTGCACATCAAAGTGCTGTTTACACTACACTGCAGTCTATTCAGTGTGCAATGGCATTATGTCTTTAAAAAGGCACATACCTACTTAAGAATACTTTATTGCTAAAAAATGTTACCCATCATCTGACATCACAGAGTTGTCACAAATCTTCAATCTGTAGAAAGCACAATATCTACAACGCATAATCAAGTGAAGCACGGTAACACGGGGCGTGTCTGTATTCTGGGCACAATTCAGCTTTTCTCTGGGGATTACAAAAGCCGCTTAGGGCATCAGAGTAAAACAAGGGCGGTCCCATTCCCCATCCTGCCAATTAACTAGCAAAAGTTAAAGACAGTCAGGGTCCTGCTGCATCTCAAATAAGTTCTTCAGCTGCAAAAAAAAAGGAGAAAATACACTCGTTCTGCCCAAACCAAAGGCTGTTGTGAAGTCAAATGAGATTGTACGTGAAAGTGTTTTGAGGTGGTAAAGTGCTCCTTTTAATTGATGGGGGGTTTTGTTGTTATTGTTGGGGGTTTTTTGTTGTTGTTTTTTACCAATTTTAGTTTCTTTTTATATAATGCACCATGTTACAGTTTTGCTTTGAAAATAAGAAATAAACTAGGCAAACCAAATTTTACCAGTGACATCACCTTATATTGGTTCCTCTTTCTGTTTCATGCTTTAGAGGCAGTGAACGTAGTGACAAGATTACAACACCCACATTTTCCCTCCTTGGTGCGATGTATGGGGCAAAAACAGAATCCTCACGTACATGGGCCACACTCAACTGGAAGTTTTGTTTTTGCTCCAAGCCTAGATGGTTGTGCCATTGACTTACAAACAACAGTCTAAAGAATACAAGGAGGGTAATTTTTCACAAATGTTTTTTGGCATTTTTTTTGTCTGTTTTTACTTTTTATTTTGGAAAATGCCTGATATACACGGGGGTAGGCAAATGAATGCCCCTGCCAAGATGTCCTGGTCTGAATGCCTGGAACCTCTGAATATGTTAGGTTAGGCAGCACAGGGGGATTAAGGCTGCAGATGGAATCAAGGCTGCTCATCAGCTGTCCTTGAGATGGGAGATTATCCTGGATAAACCTGGGGGGCCCAATGGAATCACAAGGGTCCTTAAAAGCAGAAAGCCTTTCCTGGCTGCTGAGAACCAGAGTGATGAAAGTGTGAGAAGGACTCAACCTGCCTTGGAGGATTTGAAGATGAAGGAAGAAAGAGAGTCACAGCCTAGGCATACACGCAGTTTCTAGAAGATGAAAGGGCAAGAAACAGTCTCCCGCCTCCAGCCTCCAGGGAAGAAGGCAGCTCTGCCCTGTTGGCACCCCGATCTTACCCCAGAGAGGCCCATGCCGGACCTCAGAGTTCTGCTGAAATGTAAGATCATAAATTTAAGTTGTTTTAAGTCATTAATTTTCTGGTTATTTCTTACAATACTCAGAAAACTAACACATAAATGAAAGTAGAGAGAACAGCATAAGAACCCTTGTACCCATTGGCCAACTTCAATAATTACCCACTCATCTTGCTTCATTGACACACCCATCGACTTCCTCTCAATCACACCAAATAATTTGGAAGCAAATCTCAGACATCATCCTTCAATTCTTAAATGTTCCAGTAAATGTCTGTGAAAGACAACCACTCTTAAACACAACCGTGGCACGACTGTCGCAGCTCAAATTTAATAGTAATCCTGTAACGTCATCGAATAGCCAGTATGGGTTCCTATTTCCCTGGTTGTCTTGGAAATGTTTTATTAGACTTTATGTGTTTGAATCAGAAGAACTCCCCTCCAAAAAAGGCCATAAATTGCAGTTGCTCAAAATGCTGCTTCATTCTCTCTTAATTCATTGCATCCTCCCCACATCACCATCTTTTCTCCTCTTTACAATGTATTTCGGGAAGAGACTGGGTTGTATGTCCCATAGAGTTTCCCACCATCTGGGACTTTACTGGCTGTGTGCTGTGTTGTCACACAGGTTCTTCTGTCCCCTGTGTTTCCTGCCCACTGGTAGTTTTGTTTTGTTTTGTTTTGTTTTAAGAATACTTCATGGATAGTATTGTTCAATTCTATCAGAAGGTCCATAATGTTGAGTTATCTTTCTTTTCTCTGCAATAAGTAGTCATTTATAATTATTGCTTGGTTCTATCATTTGTAAATTATGGGCTGCAAAATGGCAACATTCTCGTTCTATGTTCCCTTTATTTACAATCTTCAGTACAGCGGTTGAAAGAAACTTTCGCTCAGCGAACATGCAGTCAGCCTCCCTTGGGGCCAGGTGGTAAGGACTGTCAGCTCTGGGGTCCACACGTCTCTGCTGAGCTGCTCAGCTCTGCTGCTGCAGCAGGAAAGCCACCCCAGCAACCCCGAAACAGGCAGGAGTGGCTGTGCCCCAACAAAACTTTCTTCACCGAGCAACAAACAGTGCTCCAGGAATTAGGCATTTTGTATTTTTGCCCAGGTAGCTTTGGGAGAGATCCCCAGAACTGGAATTTCTTGGTTAAAGGACAGATGCATTTGTGGTTGCGGTAGAGACTGCCAAACTGCCCTCCACAGGCCTTCTCCAAAGCGGGAGCTTTCACAAAAGAATCTGCGGTAGTTTCCTGGGGCCAACTTGGTGAAATTACACTCTTGTTTCCCATTATCCCCATTAATAGTAGGGTTCTGGGTGGAGTTGGCAAAATTGGCGTTTGAACAAAGTTTGGAAGGGTACAATGGAGAAGCACCATTATACTCTGCAGGCATCGTGGCCAGGTGCAGTGACAGACACAGATGTGCTGGTGGGTTCCAGCTCGCTCTGGGCCTCCTCAGCTTCCTGTCAAGCTCCTCCCTTTGACTGTTCGCTCAGATGCACATGGCCAAGCACCTCATTTCCCACCTAGAGAAAGGAGAAGTGTGTTGCTATAGATGGTCATTGTGGTTTATGGAGGTTTTGGACTGAGATAGCCTGTATTCAGTTCCCACCTCTGCCACCTGCTGACTGGGTGCCCTCAGCTGAGTTTAAACCTCTTAATTCTCACCTGCAAAATGAAGGGGACACTAGTTACAGCCCTGTTTGCAGGTTGCTGGGGGATACAGTGATAATACAATGGATTAATACAATGCAAATTCAAGAGGGCTGGGTCCCGTGATAGGTCACCCTGATCTGTCCAGAGTCTGTCTTCAGAAGAAGCAGAAGACAGAAAAGTGGAGTGCCCTGGTAAACTGTTCCCAGCATGGACAGATGCCGCAAAAGGGGGCCCTTCTGTAGTCTACAAGAAACTCATTTCTCGAGGTGCAGACAAAACATTTGCAAAGCACTGGCCTTGGGTTGCATTTTAAATATGCCCAAATCCCAGTAGCTGACCAGTCAAAATACACAATAAATAGGTGATCAATAGATAGATCTGTCAATAGATAAGGATTATTGATAGACAGAAATAGATAAATGATTGATAGAGAGATAGGTGAATGGCAGGTATGGGTAAATGATTGATTGATAGATGACGATACATAGATAGATGGTAGGTAGGTAGGTAGGTAGGTAGGAAGACAAGCCAAATGCAAACCTAATGCAATTGACACTATGTTTTTCTCTCTCTCACTTCTGCCAAGGTTTATCCAAGGTTCCATTCACACCTAGCCCCTCAAAAAACCTTTGAAGTTGTTTCACGCCCTATTATTTCCTATTTTACTGAAATCATTTACATGTCTGTAAGTTCAAAAATGAGCAATCTAATATCAGCAATTTTGTGTGATTCTAACTAATATTTACTTACTGGTTTACTCAAATATTTCACACACATTATCTCACTCTTCCAGGATTTACTGAGTAGGGCCCCTGAGGTTGCAGACTCCTACTCACGCCTTTGGGTAATCTCCTCCCCTTGAGTGTGAGCCAAACCCACAGATTTGCTTCTGATGAAAAGAACACAACGAAAGTGATGAGGCATCACTCCAGAGATCAGGTTACAAAGAACTACAGCTTCTGTCCAGCTTGGACTTCCTCACTCCCTTGCTCCGAGGAAGCCAGCTGCTGTGTTGTGAGCTGCCCCATGGAGAAGCTCTCATGGCAGGGAACTGAGAGCACCCACTGGCTGGGTGGGATTTGTGATGGTCAGTTTTATGTGTCAACCTGGCCAGGCTGCAGTACCCACCTATTCAATTACACACTAATCCAGGTGTTGTTGTGAAGGTATTTCATAGATGTGATTAACATCTAGAATCAGCTGACTTTATGCAAAGGAGATTTTCCTGGATAGCCTGAGTCTGATTCAATGAATTGAAACCCCTTAAACACAGAACTGAGGTTTCCCTGAGGATGTGGATTGTAGCATCAGCTCCTGCCCAAAGATTTCACCTGCCTTCCTGACAGCCTGCCCTCTGATTTCAGATTTACCTAACCAGCCACCACAATTACTAAGCCAATTCCTTGCAACATATAGATCTAGATAGACAGAAATGAGATGAGATGTAGATGTGGGTGTGGGTGTGGGTCCAGATGCTGAAGTAGCTGTGGATGTTGGTGTGGGTTTGGACATAGATGTGCATGTGGACATAGGCATAGACATATCCTACTGGTTCTGTTTTCTGGTAGATCCCTAAATTATACAGATCTGAATCCAGCCAACAATCACTGAGTGAGTTTGGACATGGGTCCACACCCAGTCAAGCCTTCGGATGAGACATAAGCCACCACCTTGATTGCAGCCTTATAAGAGACCCTGAGCCAGAGACACTCAGCTAAGCTATACCTGGATTCTTAGAGAAACTGTGAGATAACAGATGTTGTTGGTTTAAGCTGCTGTGGTGGAAATTTGTTACATAGTGTTAGCTAACTAATACAGCCATCATCTAAGTTTATGCAGGAGATGATCTTCCCAAGGGCACCTAGCTAAGCAGCCAGGAGGACAGGGCAGTTTTCTATTTTATACAAAAGTCTTATGGGATGGCAAAATCCAGAGCTAGGGAGCCAGAAGCCAGGTTCGGTCTGGATTTTTTTAATAAGCCATTTTCCACCTGAATTCCTAGGTGTATGTCCTTACTCTGCCCTGTGACACCTGATTGTCCTCACTGTGGTACCCCTTGAACAGCATCCTTGCTTTCTGACACAAGACGAGCCTCACCTTGTCCATTTTCTTTCTCAGACCACGTGTCAGTCCTTTTCTTCCCCCCCCCCAAAACTGATTTCTTTCACAGGGAAATTGTATTAGAAACCACAGTCTGGGTGTCATTGCTTCTTGGACTTTTTGATGGACAGAGCTTGGAAATATTTTCTAAGAGGAAAAAAAAATCATAAGACCATTCTGATATATCCCATTGAAATTTAATATTAGAAGGTTTTTATTTAACTTCTTTGACTTTATGCTTGTATCTCTTTTATACTAGAAATCTTGGTTTCTAATGACAGTCCAACAATTACATATTTGCTTTACATTAATAACATATAATAGTCTCATAATAACAAAATTACTGTTACTACTGTCAGTAAGAGTACTGATGGAGTTTAAGATGTATTTGCTCTTCTTTTGAGCCTTAGAACACCTTTTCCTAGATATGTAGATTCAAAACAATGTGTTTAAAGTCACCAAGGAAATCTCTTTTCTGTGCGGTTCTGTGACAGCTTCATAGGGGTAGGATCAATTGTTTTCAGCTTTTAGGAATTGCTTTTTATCTTACTTTGATTTAATTTATTAAACTACATAAAACATACGCATGGTTCCAAATGACACTATATATTGAAATGTAAAGTGGGGAGGGTATAGCTCAGTGGTAGAGTACATGCCTCGCATGCATGAGGTCCCGGGTTCAATCCCCAGTACCTCCACCAAAAGTAATAAATAAATAGGTAAACCTAATTATCTCACCCCCAAAAGATATTTCTTTAAAAGACTATATAATAAATATATTTATGGAAGTCTTCCCTCCACACCTGTCTTTGGATAACCATCACTATTAGTTTTATGTATCCTTCAGGCTTTCTTCTTGAAAATATAAGCAAATACATGCATTTACACAAGGAGCAGCACACCATAAACACTGCTCTGCACCTTGTGTGTGTCACCTAGTATGGCCTCAAGATCAGCCCGTATCTGTATAGAGAAACCTTCTCCATTCCTTTGCACTTCTCCGGCGTGATCCACTGTGTGGACGCATCCTGCTTTATGCAAGGGAGTCTTCTGATGGACATCTAGATGGCTTCCGCCTTCTGTAATTCATCACTGATTCTCATCAGACAGACCCAGGATAAAGAAAGCTGAAATTCCCTGTCTACGCACCTCTTCAGCACCTAGAATGAGACTGAACTGCAGCACCCTCAGCTCCAGCCTAGCTCCCAAGCCTCTCATTCATAACCAGTCAGTCCTTGATCTCCACTCCACACACACACTGTTACCCAAATTGGTTAAGAGAGAAGAGAAACGCCACTGTCCCCACTTCTTTGCCTTTGGTGCACACCATCCACTCCCTCCCTCCGGGGTTCCTCTCCTCCTGTGCTGCTGAAAGGGCTCTTGCCAAGTTTCCCATGACGCCCCTGCTGCTGGACCCAGGAGCCCCATCGCAGGCCCTCTTCCCCGTGAACCTGGGCCACGGGCCTCTGCTGGCCTCCCCCGCACGCCGCCTCTCCTCCTGGCCCCTGCGACAGAGGGCCCTCTGCTCTCCTCCTCCCCCCGAGTGCTCCTCACTCTCTTTTCCTTCTTGTTCCGCCTGTTCCTCGGGGTTCTTAATCACACCCTCTTCTTATCTAATGACTGTTCTTGGTGATCTTCATTCATTTTTATTGCTTCTATTATGACCTGGTTTCCTAGACTTAGGTCTCCAGTCCAGATTTTTCTCTGAGGCTCTCAGACCTATACAGTCAGCTACCTCCCAGACACGTCCACTTGGATGGCCACACCCGGTGCAAATTCTCTCTGCCCAAACTGATAAAATAAAACTTACATTTTAAGGCAGGACAAGAAAAAATTAAACATAAAATCCTCTCTGTGTGTTTGTCTGGGGCTCCTCCCTCCCAAGCACGCAGTGAGCATATACGGCACACATTAACCAGAGCTCCTCAAAGATGGCAGTGCCTGCTCAAGCATAAAGATCAATTATTTTTCCCTTTCTTCTGATACTGGCAATGTAACTTCTTGAAAGAATAATGTTCTTTCCCACCTCTGTAGGGGGTCATGGTGACCTGCTCTTGCTTTGTACGCTCTTACCTGGATTACACATCCCTAGTGAACTTCTTGTAAAATATTAGTATCAATTATGTCATTTCGATGTACGATCTTTTGTCTTGAAAATAGATACACCTTCGACTTCTTAAGGAGGAACTGTTCTGAGAGCTTTCCGGGAATCTGCTTCCTGGGTTATAATCCTCAGTTTGGCTCAAATAAAACTCGCTTTCTTTTTTTTCTTTTTAAAGTACATTACTTAATCTCTTTGTTTCCCCACTTTGAAACTACATGAATTGAAAGCAGTACTCACCAAAGAATTTTGTAAATAATAATAATAATTAAGGAATAACACAAGAATTTTTACTTGGTAAGTGAAATGATAAATTGTGTGGTGCTGAGTCATCATAGTCTTTCCTGTGCTTTAGGTCGTATGTTAAAGCTACAAAACTGCTTAACTATTATTAGAAAGGGACTATATTTTAAAAGATGTTAATGCAGTTGGGTCATTTTTATGCTCTTGGATATTAACTCCATGTTTTAAAAATATATTTATATTATGCACCTGCTTTTTTTCTCTTAACTTGATAGTTTATTGAATTTTCATCGACAGAATCTACACTCAGTCAATATCTTCTCTCCCAAAAACCAGTCCTCCTTTTGTGTTTTCTAAGCCAGGAAATGGAATCACTGTCTACCAAGTTGGCAACTCTGAAACCCTTGGTATCATCCTATTCTCCTCCTTCTCTTGTTCCGCATATTTAATTAATCACCACAATCTGTACATCTCACTCCTTAAATATTTCCATGCATTCACCCACCTGGCTTTGGTCATTTCCTCTTGCCTGGATTAGCAGCATGGATTTCCTTGCTTCCAGTTCTACCTGCTTTTAACCCAACCCGTACGAGAAAGCCAGAGCGAGATTTTGCTTATAACTTTTTTAAATTGGCACACACCTATGTACACACAGCCTAGAGTTTACATATTTGGCCCTTTGCTCTTCCATATGGTCAGTGTGTCAAGTTCTATAAAAAAAAAAAAAAAAAAACCTTGCTGGGGTTTTTGTTGGAACTGCATTGAATGTATAGAGGAATTTTTAAAGAAATGACATCCTACCCCATTGGGTTTTTCCAAATATGAATATGATATGTCTCTTATTTAATTCTTATTTTGTTCCTCATTTAAGATATGTAATTTTCTTCATAAACTTCTTACATAATTTTGCTAAATTAATCTTAAATATCATATACTTCTTGTTCCTGTTACTAAAGAATTTTTGAAATTAGCTTTCAAAACTTTTCATTTTGATGCAACTGTATATTCACAAGAAGTTGCAAACTAGCCCAGAGAAGTAGTATTATTACTTTTTAAGTGGTTGTTAGTGGTGTGTTACTGACTTACACGTGTCGATCTTATATCCAGCAGCAGTGATGAGGTGTTTATGGTTTTGCTAGTTTCTGATGTTATCTTCAGGTGTTAGATCATATCATCAGCAGAAAATAAACATTTTTCCCATTGTGGTCCTTCTGTCTCTTTTTCACTTATTTTACGTTGTTTTCTACATTCTCCAATATGACACTGAATAGAAACACTGAAAGCAAAGCTCCCTGTCTTGGTTCTTACTGTAAAGCAGAGTTTCTCCATCTCAGCACTGTTTACTCTGCAGGACGTGCAGCACCATCCCTGGCCCCCACCCACCAGATGCTGGATGCCCTAGGACAGAGCCCTCCCCGCCACCTGCACACTGCTCCTCCAGGCCGGGACAAGAAAAACCTCCAGCCATTGCCAAGTGTCCCCCAGGAAGCAATATTGCCTCTGTTCCAGTCCAGAAACACCACTCTAAAAGATGTTCTAACATTTCACAATTAAGTTTGATTTCCGCCGTCAGCTTTCTGTGTATACCAATTAGAGTCTATGGTTACAAACAGCAGAAACTGACTCAGGCTAAACTGATCACAAAAGCGACAGCAACAAAGAGGTATCATGCTTCTGACAGAATCAATAATAAGGCAGGAAAAAAGCAGACTTAGGGAACAAGCATGAACCAAAGAAGCCAGGTGGAACCCCAGAGCCCAGGGAAATTTCCAAGAGCAGCCTGGTGAGGACACTGGCCAGATGCTTCTGCCGCTGCCACCAGAGACAGCCCCTAGCTAGCGCTGCTTCTTTGTGGAACCCATTCCAGATCAAGGTCACTGGTAGACCATCCAATCAGCAAGACTTAAAGACAGAGTGGCTGGGGAGGAGTTGGGGTGGGATCTGGCCTTTTGGGTTTCTAGAGTGGTAGATGGGGCTAGACTCTCACTGACATTCACAGAAAGGTGGATTCCCAAATGTACCAAGGAGATGCAGATGCTGGGCAGCCTAAAAATATGCACAAATATTGAGATGTAAAACATAACCAATATGGGCTGCATTTGCCTTTATCAAGTTAAGGAAATACTTTCAAAGCCTAATTTACTTACTTTTTCCTTTTTTTTTTTTTTTTTTTTGCATGAGTGGTATGATGGTTAGTTTGGTAAAAGTCAACTCAGCTAGGCTGGAGTCCCCAGTTATCCAGTCAAACACTAATTGAGATGTGGCAGTGGAGATATTTTGTAGATGTGGTCAGCCTCTACAATCAGTTGAGTTTAAGTAAAACAGATTACACCGCAATGAAGTACTCTCCAATTGGATGAGGGTGGGCCTCATCTAATCAGTTGAAGACCTTAAGAGCATACTGAAGTTTCCTAGAAAAGAATTTCTGCCTCAAGACTGCAACGTCAGCTCTTGTTTGAGAGTTTCCAGTCTGCTGACCTGCCTAGAGATTTCAGACTTGCCAGCCTCCACAATCACCTAAGCCAACTGCTTGAAATAAATCTGTTTGTGTGTGTATGTATATATACACATACACACACATGCACTCTGTTAATATACAAATTTGAGTAGAAATATATACTTTTTCTGCTTATCTGGAGAACACTGACTGATGACAAAAGGGATTTAATTTTGTTAAATGTTTTCTCTGCATTCAATAAAAGAATCTTTTTTTCCCCCTCTTTGGGGCAGAGACAGCTAGATTTCCCTTATTATCTGTTCTTTTTTTCTTCCACTGTGGTAAAATTTCAGGGGACACATGACTACTCAATGCTTTCCCCAAATCCCTTGCAGGTAGACATGGCCATGTGAATTAGTTCTGGCTAATGAGTTGTGATTTGAAGAAGTGCGGGTGATTTCCACTTCTTGCACTTCAGGGTTGCGGGGGTGGCCAGGGGATAGGCAGGCATGATCTCTGCTTGCCCATTCTCCCTTCTTTCTACGTAGAGTACAACACGAAGGCAGGGGCTGGAGTGGCCATATGGACCACACGATGGCAGCCACATGTTCAAGGCGGCAAGGCAATGACAGAGTCTATGTCACTGTTGCTCATGAGTCACCACCCTGCCTCTAGACCACCTGTCCAGAGTTTTGTTCAAGACATGAAATTCTATCTTATTAAAGTTGCTATCATTTTAGATCTCTCTGTTCCAGGAGCCAAACTTACACCCTAATACATCCTGTTACTGTAAATTACACCAACCGTTTCTCATCTTAAACAATACTATCATATTTTTTAAGATACTGCAACATTCATTTCAGTAGTAGATTATTCGTGATCTTTACATCTATTTTTGTAGGTGAGATTGGTCCAAAATTTCCCACTCTTGTACTGGGCCTGCCTGGTTTTAGTATTGATGTCACACAAGCCTCATAATATTCATTGAAAAATGATGTCCTTTTTTCTATTTTCTAGGACAATTTGTATACAATGGGTGTTATTGAATCTTGGAAGATAAAATATGTCCTGTAAATGCCTGAGCTTTTTATTGACCACTGATCCAGTGTTTATAATGAAGTTGTGCTTACATGTGGATGTAGTTCTGCTGCTTCTTGGGCCAATTTTGGTCATTGTTTTTCTAGAAAATTGTCTCAGCTCTTAGATGTTTTCCAATATTTTGGCTCATACTCTCCTTACAATTTTCCACTTTCTACTCAATCTATAATTGGATTTCCTCTTTAAAACTCCTAATATTGTCTGTTGCTTCTCTCCTTTTTTCTTAATTCCTCATACCAAAAAATAAACCTCTTTGGTGGGAATAGTATAGCTCAGTGGTAGAGTGTTACTTGGCATTAGGTCCTGGTTCAATCCCCAGGACCTCCATTAAAAAATAGCAATAATAAATAAGCCTAATTACCCCCCCCAAAAAAACACAACAAAAAAAATACCTCTTTTTGAAAGTACTTTCAAAGAACCAGTTTGAGGCTTTTAAATCTATGTTTCGTATTTGATTGTTTAATTTCCATTTTATTGCTTTCTGCTCTTATTGTTATTTTCTTATCATTACTTTTTTTTTTTTGCAATTATTTCATTGCATTTTTTTTTTGTACTGAATGTTTAGAGCCTTTCCAAACTCTCTTTTTGAGCATACACTTCTAGGGCTACAACTTGGCTTCCCTGTACCGTGTTAGCCTCATTCAGGACTCCACTAGCCCTTAGGGCCACTTTGTGCAGACTTTTAAAGGTGCCTCTCTGCTTCCTGGGGGCACAGCTTGGCAAGTGGCTGGCACTCTTATTTGTAACAGAAAAAAATGCCCTACCTCTGGGAGGGTGCCACTCAGCTCCATAGATTTTTAGTGTCCTGACCCCCTGCTCCGGCACCCTCATGCTCTGAATAAACTGCACAACTGTCTACTGCAGCCCAAGTCGTGTCCCAAAAGTGTGGTAGGTAAGTGAATCTGTGTTTAGTCCTCTGCATTTGTGATGTCTGTTTTCGCCCCTTTGGCACATGAATTCTTTAGAGATACGTTCTTCAGCTTCTAAACACGTGATGGTGAGGAAGGAAGAGGGGTTTGGGGCTGGCTTTTTGGCATTTTTTTATATTGCACTGGGGTCAGAAAATGCAGTCCCCAAGATAGTCACTCTTTAGGCATTTGTTAAGATTTTCCCCATAGCCTGGGGCAGGGCAGTGTTTATCAGTGTTCGTTCTGTGCGAGAGGGAGAAGAGACACTTATTTCTCCCTTTATCTGTGTAGGGATTGAGAGGTGTCACCTAGCATGAGTTATTAATTGTGTGCACTTTTCTAGGCTTCTTCCTGAAGTCCGTCATGCGGTGATTCTTTACCTCTATTAGTAGTAAAATCTCACTTTTTCACACAGAAAGTCCTTTCTTTCACCCATATATGTTCAAAAATGTGTTTGTTCTACTTTTACACCCCATGGATAGTTGGGCTAAGTAAAAACGTCTAGGTTGGAAATAATCCCTGAGAGCAAAACTGAGAAATTCAGCGCAATTCTGACACGTGTTCTCTTTCTCTCCAGAGCTTTCGAGATCTCCTCTTCGTCCGAGTGCTCAAACACACCCTGGTGGCTGGTGTCTCCCAGGGGCTGGTGGGGCTCGATCATCGCCCTGTGTGCTGAGTGCTTGCAGGGCCTATAGAATCTGGTTTTGTAACTGCTTAACTGTGTACTGGTTTAAAGGGTTTCTGTCATCGACCCAACCCTCTCGTGGTGCTGTGTGCAAGGATCATGCTCAGTGCCCTGCTTCTGACCCCAGTGCCCTGCTCCTAACCCCTTGTGGTTTCCTTATATCCTATTGTTGGAGCTGTAGGCCTCAGCCGGCCGCAGGAGGTCACAGGCCTCAGCCTGCTTAAAAGGCTGAAAGCGTTTATCAACCCGACTTTAAATTGCACAAGTTTCTCTCTAGAGCTCTTTTCCACAGAGTCCCTTCCTATGAATCCTTTGTTCTAGAAACAAAGCTATTAAGAGACTCCTAAAGCTGGAACTGAACTTAATACTCAGCAGAGGGAAGGGAAAGTTGGCATGTGCAAAAACAGAAACAACTTTGCAATAATTTGTTACCCTGTATGCGGTCTCTATGGAAACCAGCTCCACCCTTGAACTCTTAACTTTTACTATAAAAATCCTTGCCTTCTCTCCCTAGCAGGCTCACAGTCGTAGAAGCATTAGCCCACTGTGACCTCTTTTGCATGGCAGAGAAACAAAGCTGCCTTTTCTGCCTCATCCAAAATCCTGTCCTTTAGTCTCAACTCAGTAAGTGGGGTACAGAGGCCTTGTTTTAGCAAAATAATCATCTCCTTCTTTTGTTTCTTCCTCTCTCTGAGAATACTCACCCTGCCCCGCCTCCATTCTCTCCGTCCTCCTGAAATTCTTGTTGGATACATTTGGACTTTTTTTTAACTTTTTTTATTGAGTTTAGTCATTTTACAATGTTGTGTCAAATTCCAGTGTAAAGTACAATTTTCCAGTTATACACAAACATACATATATTCATTGTCACATTTTTTTCCTCCGTGAGCTACCATAAGATCTTGTATGTATTTCCCTGTGCTATACAGTATAATCTTGTTTATCTGTTCTACATTTTGAAATCCCAGTCTATCCCTTCCAACCCTCCGCCCCCTTGGCAACCACAAGTTCGTATTCTATGTCTATTAGTCTGTTTCTGTTTTGTATTTATGTTTTGTTTTGTTTTGTTTTTTAGATTCCACATATGAGTGATCTCATATGGTATTTTTCTTTCTCTTTCTGGCTTACTTCACTTAGAATGACATTCTCCTGGAATATCCATGCTGCTGCAAATGGCATTATGTTGTCAGTTTTTGTGGCTGAATAGTATTCCATTGTATAAATATACCACTTCTTCTTTATCCAGTCATTTGTTGATGGACATCTAGGCTGTTTCCATGTCTTGGCTATTGTAAATAGTGCTACTATGAACATTGGGGTTGCAGCTGTCATTTTGAAGTAGGGTTCCTTCTGGATATATGCCCAGGAGTGGGATTCCTGGGTCACATGGTAAGTCTATTCCTAGTCTTTTGAGGAATCTCCATACTGTTTTCCACAGTGGCTGCACCAAACTGAATTCCCACTAATAGTGTAGGAGGGTTCCCCTTTCTCCACAGCCTCTCCAGCATTTGTCATTTGTGGATTTTTGAATGATGGTCATTCTGACTGGTGTGAGGTGATACCACATTATAGTTTTGATTTGCATTTCTCTGATAATTAGTGATATTGAGCTTTTTTTTCATGTGCCTATTGATCATTTGTATTTCTTCCTTGGAGAATTGCTTGTTTAGGTCTTCTGCCCATTTTTAGATTGGGTTGTTTGTTTTTTTCTTATTAAGTCGTATGAGCTGCTTGTATATTCTGGAGATCAAGCCTTTGTCGGTTTCATTTGCAAAATGTCCTCCCATTCCGTAGGTTGTCGTTTTGTTTTACTTACGGTTTCCTTTGCTGTGCAGAAGCTTGTAAGTTTAATTAGGTCCTATTTGTTTATTCTTGCCTTTATTTCTATTGCTTGGGTAGACTGTCCTAGGAGAACATTGCTGAGATATATGTCAGATAATGTTTTGCCTATATTTTCTTCTAAGAGGTTTATTGTATCTTGTCTTATGTTTAAGTCTTTGATCCATTTTGAGTTTATTTTTGTGTATGGTGTAAGGCAGTGTCCTAGCTTCACTGATTTACATTCTCCTGTCCAGTTTTCCCAACACCATTTGATGAAGAGATTGTCTTTATTCCATCGTATATTCTTGCCTCTTTTGTTGAAGATTAGTTGACCAGAAGTTTATGGGTTCATTTCTGGACTCTCTATTCTGTTCCGTTGGTCTATATGTCTGTTTTTGTACCAATACCATGCTGTCTTGATGACTGTAGCTCTATAGTATTGTCTGAAGTCTCGGAGAGTTATTCCTCCAGCCTCTTTCTTTTCCTTCAGTAATGCTTTGGCAATTTTAGGTCTTTTGTGGTTCCATATAAATTTTATAATGCTTTGTTCTAGTTCTGTGAAATATGTCCTGGGTAATTGGATAGGGATTGCATTAAATCTGTAGATTGCCTTGGGCAGTGTGACCATTTTAACAATATTGATTCTTCCAATCCAGGAGCATGGAATATCTTTCCATTTTTTAAAGTCTTCTTTAATTTCCTTCATCAATGGTTTATAGTTTTCTGTGTATAATTCTTTCACCTCCTTGGTTAGATTTATTCCTAGGTATTTTATTACTTTGGGTGCTATTTTAAAGGGGATTGTTTCTTTACTTTCTTTTTCTGTTGATTCATCATTAGTGTAAAGAAATGTAACTGATTTTTGAACGTTAATCTTGTAACCTGCTACCTTGCTGAATTCTTCAATCAGCTCTAGTAGTTTTTGTGTGGACCTTTTAGGGTTTTCCATATATAGTAACATGTCATTGGCATTAGTGACACTTTTACCTCTTCTTTTCCAGTTTGGATCCCTTTTATTTCTCTCTCTTGCCTGATTGCTGTGGCTAGGACTTCCAAGACTATGTTGAATAGGAGTGGTGATAGAGGGCAGCCTTGTCTTGTCCCAGATTTTAGTGGGAAGCTTTTGAGTTTTTCACTGTTGAGTACTATGCTGGCTGTAGGTTTGTCATATATAGCTTTTATTAGGTTGAGATGCGGTCCGTCTATACCCACGCTGATGAGAGTTTTTATCATAAATGGGTGTTCAATTTTATCAAATGCTTTTTCTGCATCTATTGAGATGATCATGTTGTTTTATCCTCCCTCTTGTTGATGTGCGGTATTACATTGACTGATTTCTGTATGTTTAATCACCCTTGTGTCCCTGGGATGAACCCCACTTGATCATGATGTATAATCTTTTTATGTGCTATTGGATTCTATTTGCTAATATTTTGGTGAGGATTTTTGCATCTATGTTCATCAGTGATATTGACCTATAATTCTCTTTTTTGGTAGTGTCTTTACCTGGTTTTGGTATCAGGGTGATGGTGGCTTCATAGAATGAGTTTGGGAGTATTCCCTCCTTTTCAATCTTCTGGAAGAGTTTGAGAAGGACTGGTATGGGTTGTTCTTTGTGAGTTTGGTAGAATTCCCCGGTGAAGCCGTCCGGTCCTGGACTTTTATTTGTATGGAGGTTTTTTTATTGCTAATTTGATTTGATTTCTAGTGATTGGTTTGTTTAAGTGGTCAGTTTCTTCTTGGTTCAGTCTTGGTGGACTGTATGTTTCCAAAAACTTGTCCATCTCCTCTAGGTTATCCATGTTGGTTCCATAAAGTTTTTCATAATATTCTCATATGATATTCTGTATTTCTATGTTATTTGTTGTACTTTCTCCATTTTTCTTTCTTATTTTGCTTACTTGTGCTCTCTCTTTTTTCTTCTTTGTGAGTTTGGCCAGAGGTTTGTCGATTTTATTTACTCTTTCAAAAAACCGACTTTTGGTTTGATTGATTTTTTCTATTGTTTTTTAAATCTCTATTTTATTTATTTCCTCCTTGATCTTTATTATTTTCTTCCTTCTGCTGCTTTTTGGGGGTTTTGCTCTTCTTTTTCTAAATCTTTTAGCTGGTGGGTTAGATTGTTGATTTGAGATTGTTCTTCTTTTTTGAGGAAGGCCTGTATCACTATAAACTTCCCTCATAGCACTGCCTTTGCTGCATCCCATAAACTTTGTGTGGTTGTGTTTTCATTTTCATTTGTCTCAAGGTATTTTTTTACTTTGACTTTGATTTCATCATTGACCCATTGGTTTTTTTTTTTTTTAATAACATGTTGTTTAATCTCCATGCTTTCCTTTTTTTCTCTTTTGTATCTCTGTAGTTGACTTCTAGTTTCATGGCATTGTGGTCAGTAAAGATGCTTGAGATCATTTCTATCTTCTTAAAATTGTTGAGGTTTCTTTTGTACCCAAGTACATGATCAACCCTAGAAAATGTTCCATGTGCACTTGAAAAGAATGTATATCCTATTTTGGGGGGTGTAATGCTCTGAAAATATCCACCAAATCTAATTTTCCTATTGTATTATTTAGATTCTCTGTTGCCTTATTTATCTTCTGTCTGGAAGATCTGTGTAGTGATGTTAATGTGGTGTTAAAATCTCCAGCTATGATTGTATTTCCATCAGTATCCCCCTTTATCTCTGTTAGTAATTGTTTTATGTATGTAGGTGCTCCTATATTGGGTGCATGTATGTTAACGAGTGTAATATCCTCATCTTGTATTACTCCTTTAATCATTATAAAATGTCCTTCTTTACCTTTCTTTATGGCCTTTGTTATAAAGTCTATTTTGTCTGAAATCAGTACTGCAACACCTGCTTTTTTGGCTTTTCAACTGCATGGAGTATCCTTTTCCATCCTTTCACTCTCAATCTATATGTGTCCTTCTCCCTAAAGTGGGTCTCTTGTATGCAGCCTATTGAAGGTTCTTGCCTTATTATCCTGTCTACCACTCCATCCTGGCCCCCTCTCTGGACTTTTAAAAGATACTGTCTTCATCTTTTTCAGATAATGTTTAACTGTTTTTAACTTGGCTTGAATAGGAGTTCTCTGTTGCTGTGTAACAAATCACCTCACACTACTTATTATCTCACAGCTCTGCAGGCAAGAAGTCTGAATGTGCTGGACAGGGGTCTGCTAAGGACCTCACATCATTGTGAAGGTGTCAGCCAGGCTGGGCCCTTATCTGAAAGTTTTGGGAAAGAATCCACTTCCAAGTTCATCCAGGCTATTTGCACGTCCTGTTCCTCAGAGCTGTGGGACCGAAGTCCCACTTCCACTCTGGCCAGTAGCTGAAGATGCCCACCTTCCCTGACAGTGGCTGCCTCCATCCTTAAGCCAGTAGCAGCACGTTTTATTGCCCTCAATCTTGGCATCATTCTGACATCTCCTTCTGCCACCAGCCAGGAAAAACTCTCTGCTTTTAAAGGGCTCGTCTGATTAGACTGGACTCACCCAGATAATCTCCCTTTTCATTAACTCAAAGCCAATGATTAGTAACCTTAACTATGTCTGCAAAACCCCTTTTTCCATGTAATGTAACATAATCATGGCTGTACTGTCTCATCATATTCACAGTCCTGAAGATTTGGGTGGGAGGTCCTGGAGGACCATTGTGGATTTTGTCCCACCACATGTTGTGAAGTTATTCATCATCTGGCTCCAAATGACCTAGTCTTGTCTTCGTCAGCGTGAGCTCCCATAACCATACCATAGCCTGGGTGGCTTAAATAACAGATGTGTTTCTCACGGGTCTGGGGGCTGAAGTCCAAGATCAAAGCAGCAGCAGATTCGGTTCCTGGTGATTGATTCTCTTTCCTGGTTTTCAGACAAATGCCTTCTTGGGCTTCTTGCTGTCTCCTCACATGGTGGAGAGAGGTGATCTCTCTTATGTCTCTTCCAATAAAGGCACTAATCCCATCAGGAGGGCTCCACCCTCACAAACTAGTCACCTCCCAAAGGTCCCAGCTCCAAATGTCATCATGTTGGGGACTAGGGATTTGACTTGTGAATTTGGGTGGGAGGTTGGGCGGGACAACCATTCAGTCCACAGCCCGTCTTATCCCTCCATCCTACCCCTTTGGACTGTGCTTCTACTGGGTTGAACAATATTTCTTTCCCCAATTCACCACGCTCCTGCTCACATCCAGCCTTTCCACACAATAGCTTTTCTCTCTGAAGCCTTCCTGCTCCTCCCACGAGGCTGGGTCTTACACAAGTCTCAGGTTAGATTTCACTTTCCCTGGAGAGCATTCCTGGTCCCTTGAGAATACGTTAGGTATCCCATCTCCGTGCACCCACTGCACCCAGCATGAAGCTCACCAAAGCCCTTATCACTCTGCACTGGGAATGCCTGTCTCCAAACCATTTTCTTTAATAAAAAGTACGTTCCAAGAGGGCAGGAACCCTGGCCCACAGTAAGTATTAGACAAAAATCTGATGAATTAATGTGGAACAACTGTCAGTCATAAACTGCTGGAAATCAAAGCATATACTTGCTTTAAAAATGTGTACCTCTGGCTCTAATTTGAATTCTAGGCTTTACAGTTGGAGTTAGAACTCCAGGATCAGTTTCCAGCTTTGCTATGGACTGAATGTTTGTGCCCTCTTCCCCCGGATTCTTCTTTTGAAGCCCTCTCTGTCCCTCTCCACCATGTGAAGATAGAACCAGGGAGCATGCCTCACCAGGAGCTCAATCTGCCAGCACCTTGATCTTGGACATCCCAGCCACCAGAGCTGTGAGCTATAAATTTCTCTTGTTTAAGCCACCCAGTCTATGGTATTTTTGCTACAGAAACCTGAGCAAGGACAGCCTTGGGCAAATTATTTAAGGTTTCTGAGCCTCTGAGTTGGATGGTTTTAACTTTGCGGCCTTTGCTTACACATTACAGGATCTGATATTTGATCTTACATGCTATGGTTTAATGTGAAATGAGTAGGAAATCCTTGTTCTGGTGTTGTCTCCTGTAGACATCAGAACCTAACTCAGTTTCATCATCTCTACAATAAGGAAGCTGGACCTGTGGAGCGCCAAGGTCCCTCTCCTGTCTGATACTCTTGACTTCTTACCCGAGATGAGCAGCATTACCAAAGGCATTACTGCTGAAAGCACCAATTAAAAGACTGTCTTAATGTAGATGCAGCCTGGTTCTCACCCTGAACAGGAATCTAATTGTTGAGTTCCGATCTTCATCCCTACTGACAAAGGACAGCACCCTCCCCCAAAATCTTCAAGGCCACGATGCTGTTCAAACAACAAGAGAATAAACAGAAACATCTGTTCTCCCAGAGCTGGGAGTGGCCGCAGGCTCCTAATGAGAAGAGGAAGAGTGTTTTGTCGTGGCTCATGGACATCAGCCCTGAGGCACGAACATGCAGACTGGCGCCACCTAGAACCTTAAGGGCAGCACTGAGTGTGTCGCCTCTGTGGTTTTCTGCCTAGGTCACTCCTTCCTGCACCTACCTCACAGCTCTGCATCATGGAATAGTACAGCTGTGTGAGGCCTTCGTCACAGCCAGGGACATTCCTGAGTTCAGTCCCTGCTCTATGTGGACAGAGAAACTCAGGCCAGTGTGAAGGGAATTACTGCTGTCACAGTCCACTTCTCCTTTGGCTTCTTAATAATCTAATGCAGGTCACTTTGTCTGTTGTAAAGTGGGGTAATTCTAGTGGCGTTTCAAATAGGCGTTAAATGAAACAGTACGTGTTAAGTCAATTACTAACATGTAGAGAATGCTTGTGATTAGCGGACCGTTTAAGCTGTTCAGGAGGTGGACTCATGGGCAAAAGAGGTAGAGGCTACTTAAGAAGTAATTTTTAAGAGGTATGAGCAAGAGACAATCTCCTCCCAAAGACAGATCCACACCAGCCGCTCTGCCATTTCTCTACTACAACGTTACCCCTTTGGCTTCAGCCCTTTGCCTGACGGTCTCCGTGGTGGACAGCCTCTCCTACTTGGCCTGGGTAGTGGTCTCTCCTTAGGGCAAGGCAGCCCGCTCTCCAGTCCCTGTGGTTCCGATGAGACAGTATCAGCCACTGTCTATAACCCCTCAAGGCCACAAGGACGGGCCGCAGCTCAGGCATGGCCCCTCCTAGCTCCTCCACCCCCCTCCCCAGCAACACGGATTGACCCCAGACATGGCCTGTGGCTGAAGAAGACAGTCAGAGGGCTCTGTAGGGACTGAACCACCAAAGCTAGGAAAGACGTTCCCTCCTTCTGCAGGCTGTGGCCCCCAGCGTCCGTGCCTGTCACGGGCAGAGGGCATGATTCAGCAGGACCCAACAAGGTTATCTGCTAGTTGGAGACAGGGTCTTTAAGGTAAAATGAGTTTGTTAGCATGGGCCCTAATCCAGTATGGCGGGTGTCCTTACAAGAAGATTAGGACACAGGAAGAAGACGGCCATCTACAAGCCAAAAGGCCTCAGAAGGAACCAAGGTTGCCAGCACCTTGATCTAGAACTTTAAGCATCCAGAATGGAGAGCAAATACATTTCCGTGGTTTAAGTTGTCTAGTCTGTGGTGTTTAGTTCCTACAGCCGAGCAGACTAGGACACATGGAAAGAGGTCATTTGACTCAGACAGAGCAAGCAGCAATGGAGCAGAGGTCTGAGGTCTAAGCCCGGGGATGCTCCAAATGCTGGCTGGCAAGGTTGGGAAGAGGAAGTGAAATCAGCAAAGGAGTCTAGGATGGAGAGGCCAAGAGGTGAGGTGAGGTGAGGGAATGCAGCCAAGTGTGCTGTCCTGGAAGCCTCGGGAGGGGAGCCCAAGGGAGGATGGTGGGCTCAGCGATGTCAGATGGCGCTGAGGGCTCCAGCCAGCCGCAGGTGCCTGCCGGATGGAGGACACGGGCCTCCACCAGAACTGACGATGTGGAGGCCAGGTAAGGATGGGTGAGGGGAGGAAAGCTGTTCTTTGAGACATTTTCATACTAAGGGAAAATGGAGAAAAGGGACAGGACTGGAAAAGGAGGGAGGTCCAGAAAGTCGTCTTTGAGTGAGAGATGAAAACATGTTTGTGTGCAGTGAGAATGTTCTAGAAAGGAGGGGGTGACTGGAGCTGCAGACATAGGGGAAGGGACGATGCTGGGAGTGGGGTCTGGGAAGGGAGTGGCAGGTGGGACAGGACCGGCCTTTGAGGGAACCAGGGAGAGCCCCACATTGTCATTGCAGGGAAGGCAAGGCCTGGCTGGAGGGTCATCCACCCTTTGAAGATGTCCCCTGCTCTGCCCACTGCCAGGCATCCACGCCCCCGACACATAACCCTGCAGCCCCTCCCTGACCCTCCCACCTCTGTTCTGTGTCTGAGACGGGCCAGGATGCAGCCCACGGGGACCAGGGGTGAACAGTGACTTCAGGCCCGTAACAGCACAGGAATTGTGGCAGCCACACGCTCAAGTCAGAGAAAGACACATCCATTTCAATTGCTTTATTTCCATTGAAATGACACTTTGAAAGATCACGAATCCAAGCCTCTGAGATGAGTTACCACGAAGCTTCTAAAGGTACAATTACATCAATTCAAGGGGCTTGATTTCTTAAACTTAAATGAGAGCTTTTGAAAAATATAAATATACCTGAGAGAAAGACAATTAATTCCACAGGGCACCTGCCTCCTAACACCTGAGCTTGGTCCCTGACGGGAGGCCTCACTGGCCCCACTCACCCGGGCTCTCCCCACCAAACACCCTGCCAGGGTCAGCATTTCTGTGCTTCTGAAACTCAAAGGAAACAGAAGCTCTCCATCTCTTACAAAGATAAGCATTTTTCTAAGCATATACAATCAAAGTCAAATTTAAAAAATATTTTCCCAAACTCAAAATAAATACAGAAAACATCAATGTAAGATAAAAAAAAAAAAAGATTGTCCAGTTTACCACCTTACATTGCTGATTTTTCAGGAAGAGCCCGTTTACCAGCTCTGTCTACAACTTAGAATTAACTGTAATTAAGTGCATTATGCTATGGTAATAATTTAATTTTGATTAAAGATAAATACCATTATTAATAAATTATAAATAAAAACATATGCCTACTCCCAAAAGATGACATTAGAATCTAGTAAAGTCCCCTAAAATACAAGGACGCAATGTTATCAAATGTCATTCTGTAGTTTATTTCTTGTCTTTTAGGAAAACAGAGTGTCCTCGGTTGGCATTAAGTAGTTTCCAGTCATGAAGATGGAAATCCAGACAGCCAGATTTGTCTTGTTGTCTTATTTGACCAGGTGGAAAATAAATCAACTCTCCCCATCTGATATAGTCCCAAATTAACTAAGAGTATCACTGCTTCTTTGGTTTGTCTCTTTGTCTGGGAACTAAAGGACTGGGCCCTTGAAGACCTTGCACTGACTTCCCGCTAGCATGCCAGGCACAAGCCCAGGGCCAGGCTGGGGGGACGTCACCCTGGCCACCTAAACCTGCCCACATGGGCACGGACTTCTTAAACCAGAGGATGGAGGTAGCAGAACGAACAGACAAAGCAAAACACTGGTACAGCAAAAACTACCTTTGGCTCTTGAATTTAGCTTTCTGCTTATATTTAAGGTTGACTGTGCCTGGTAAGAAAGGAATTCATTTTTTTTAATTAATTAAAAAAAAAGTTTGTCCCTTTTCCAAATGGCAGGCACGAAGACATACCCCCACTCCCCCATCCCCTGTGCCCACCCAGCCTTCGTGGCTCTTCGCCCCAAAAGGGTGGTTGGGGGAGGGCGGAGGGGAAGGGAGCGGGAGAGAGCAGGCAGCATCACGGCTCAGTTTCAGGGCAAATCTGGGAACAAAGCATCTTTTCCTGATGGTCATACTTTCAAACCAGGAAGATCGAGGAACCCCTAAGTTCCCACAAGCCACAAATCCTTCCATCAAATTCAAAACAGAGAATGTGAGCACATTTCCTATCCCCAGGCACAGAATTGAGAGTTTGTTCACAGGACACCTCAGCTCAAGTTCACATAGAGATTTTTGGATCAGGTAGAATCAACAGAAATGAAAATAAGTGGTAATAATAATCGATAAGAGAGACTTCAGGAGCTAACGTTTGAAGGGACCCGCAGTTCACTTAATCCTCTACTTAGTCAGACCGCCCAGCACTCGGCCCGGATACCTAACCCGGCGGCTGATCACCAAGCACCCGCTCCCCGCCAGACACACGCCAGGCGCCTGGGCGGAGGGCGGAGACGCCCGGGAGAAGTTAACAATCAGGAAATTGCTGAAATGTCAGTCCCGGTAAGACAAATGCTAAAATTCTTCTTAAAAAAATAATGGGAAAAGAAATACTTTCAAATGGGACGCACACAGAAAAGGTAAACATCTCATCCGTGTTGAAAACGAGGCGCACGGCAGCCGTTACAGCCCAGCAGGCTTGTTAATTACTGGCCCTGTTACAGAGCCACCCGCTGTCGCGTGGAGAGCGGCCGGGCGCCGCCGCGCTGGCCTTTGCCCGGGCAGCCGGGGCGCGCCGCGGGGGCGCTGCAGCCCACTCCCAACAGCAGCGTGAGCACGGCCTGGTTTCTGAGAAGGACGTCCATATCCAGCACGCTGTCCGATCTCTTTCACTTTATTTCACTCTTTCTAAACTTCCTGCCTGAAAGTTGGAGTTCAGGAACGTCTCGGAACAAGGCGACGGCGGTCCATTCCCGCAACCCGTGCTCCCGCCTCAACAGGCACAGTGCATGGCCCATGCTTGCTGTGTAACAGGCGGCAAGTGAGACCTCTCAGGCTCCACCCTGCTGCCCCGAAGGCTGAGAGCCCCAGGGCACCTGCTCTTCACATCCCACGTGAGCAAAGTCGCCTTGATCTCCTCACTGCCCTTCCCAGACTCCTGGGGAGGGCAGGTAACAGAGAAACCGGCTCTCCCCGAGTGTGGTGCCTCTGTGTAGAGCCGTGGATCACACCTTCACACACACACACACACTGATAGAAGCCAATGCCTGGAGTGTTAAACCCACAGTCTTTCGAGAAATGGCTTGTCTTGCAAGGGCTTTAGGTAGAGAGAGGTGGAAAGTGGGCTGGACTGCACGGGAGGGGCTCATGTTCCTGTGAACAGAAGATGTTGCCAGACGTATCAGTAAACAAAAGATGCCGCAGCCATCAAGTCATCAGCCGCTACCGTCCCCCCTCAGCAGTGAGGAGAAGGAACTCAGGATGCAGACAAGCAGGCAGCCCCACCTCTGCTGACACCCCCAGCGGTGCCCCTGAGGGGACGCAGGGTGTGGAAGAACAGGACACGGGCCCTGGACCGCTAGGTGCATGTAGAGGAGCGATTTCAGTGAGCCCAGAACTTTGCACCTTCTCATACAGAGAAAAGCGCTAAACTATTTAACTTGAGATGTCTGGTCTAGTTAACAGGAATCTTTTGATGTTCTGACTGCCTGGTCTTTGTTATAAAAATGCCTATATATCCTGGCTCCTCCCCTACCTCTTCGGAACAGTCCCTCAAAGCCATCTGAGAGGCTGTCATCCTGGGCTTAAGTCTTAAGTCCTGAGAAATGTCGGCCAAATAAAACATAAGTCTCAACTTTCAGGTTGTACATTTTATTTCAGTTGGCATTCTGAAGCCAGGAACTTGTTGGAGCTGTCAGATGGAGAACTTGAATGAACTCAAGATGGGGCTGGTCAGGACAGGACAAGTTGGAGGACCTAGCTAAACAGGAGGTTCTGGGGGACGTCACAGATGACAAAGGGTCAAGTCTCAGAGGGTCAAAGAGGACAGAGAAGGAGCAGATAGAGATGCAGTCAACACTTGGGAAACAAGTGATGGCAAGTGGGAGAAAGACAAGATGGCAGACCCCGTGGGCGGCTGGGCGGGGGCAGCCCTGAGCTTCCAGTGGGGAACCCAGGAGGCTTTGGAGTCCCTAAGCGCCATGGGAGGACTCACCAACCACACCCTGGTGGAGGGCAAGGCATTGGAGGTCCAGGGTTGGGGGTGGTCTCTGCCACATCTGAGCCTCCCTGGTCAGACAGTGAGCCACTCTGAATGTCAGATTTCTCAGCTCAAAACTAGGAGGTTCATTATAATGAGAAGAGCTATTGTGAGGACTCAAGGGCACATCAGGTGTGGAAATGGTCTACGGTGTTTGTCAACAGAGAAGGCTCTGAACAAACACTTCTTTCAGTTGTCAACACATCCTCTTCTTGACAAGGGGTGTCTGCAGAACTCAAGGGCCGTGAACCTCAGCTTGACCCTCATTCCTGACGTCCTATAAAACGGATTGAGCATGTTTGCCCAGTGAATGAATAAATAAGAGAATGAATGGCTGACATGAGCTTTCTGATGCTGGTTCCCAATCCTGCAGAAGCCGCTAATGGAAGGACTGGGCAAAGTGACTCCATTTTCCTGAGCCTGAGCCTGGGTTTTCTCACCTGGAGAAAGGAGGCTGCTTTTTAAAGGGCAGAGAATCTCTAAGGCACCTCCAGCTCCATTTGTTTTTTTAACCGGTTCAGTTCGTCACACCTACTGAATTAACCGAGTCTAGAAACACTGGGATCTGAGATTTTGAAGGCCATGAAGGTAAGAACTTCTGCAAGAGTGCCAGGGAAGATTACAAGAAGATAACGGAGCAGGAGCTGAAATGAAGTCTTAAAGACTCACCCCAAAGATCTCTTGATTTGCCTGCAGATCACTATAAACATGCCACTACAGTGAGCACCACAATTCACAGACCAAACCTCACCAATCATCAGGACACACTCACATTATCAAGCAATTTGCACACATTGTCTCAAACCACACAATAAACCTGTGAGGTGGGAATGACTATGGTCCCATTTTTCAGATGAAACAACTGAGGGAAAGGTAATTTGCTTATAGAGGGAGGAAGGGAGGTAGAATTCAAACCCTGGCAGCCCAACAACAGAGTAACCACACACAATAGGATCAAAGAACTCTCATGAAAATTCATTCACTGTGTTTTAAAAGTATATGATGCTAGCCTTTAGGGGTAACTGGAGCTGTGCTGGGGTGCCCAGCAGAAGCTGGGGTCTCTGGTCTGACCTCTGAAACAGCCCACAACTTATGGACAGGAGGACAGAGTCCGCTGGGGCGATCACCCAGCTTCTCTGGGTCTCTGAGTTTCCTAATCAGGTCTGCTTTAAAAAAAAAAAAAGTATTCTGGAGGTAAAGTGGAGGACAGGTTGGAAGGCGACATGACCTGATCTGTGAGGCCAATCAGAAGCATGTGGCCTGAGGCCAGCTGAGCCTAGGTGGTGGCCTGGACTGAGGTGACACCGCTGGTCACGGAAGAAAGGGGCCAAATCCACAGGAATCAGCAACCGTCAGGCAAGGCAGCAGCGAAGCAAGGCAGAGGGAAGTCACAGAACTGAGGGGACTGACGGTGACAGCGCTTCCTGAGACCGGAAGCCCCAGGGGAAGACCGGGCTCGGGGGCAGGAGGAGCTGAGTGTGGTTCCAGCTGCGCATTTCAGACACGCACCTGTTGGGGTTCCAGGAACAGAGGCTACTCGGGCTGCTGGCTCGAGACACGGAGCTCAAGTGAGGAAAGGGGGCCTGACAGGTTTTGCTGGTTTGTGTGTTTCCTTCCTGCCTTTTTACAGAGCGCTACGTGGTCACAACGGTGTGTTTGAAGACAAATAGGAAGTAAGTACATTTAGCTCAAAACAAGACTAAGGAAAAGGCAGTTCTGCCCCATGGATGTAGCATCAGGCCAAGGGCCAGGAGCCGCTCCGAGTGCTGGGCTGAAGCTTGAACTCTGCCAATTCTGGTTTTCATGCCGAAACGAAAGGGGTGGGACCAGAGCCCTAAAACCCCTGTACGTTCAGAAACACAGCAATTGAACCTTCATCTGAACCTGTTTTGTCACCTTTCATTCCAGCTGCCCTCATCTACAGAAATGAGGACCGTGACCCCGGGCCAGACACACCTTGGCAGCAGGAAAAGAAGAGTGAGAGGGTCTTGGGGTTTCCAGGGCCCATCATTTTTGGGGTGAGACCCTCAGTCCATGAGATCAGGCTGAGAACCTTGGGACATGGGATGAGACTGAGAACTCTGGTCTGTGGGGTCAGAAGGAGAACCCCAGTCCTGGGGTCAAGGTAAGAACCCGTATCAGAGAAAGTGGTTAACCTCAGAGCATAACAGGAAGTAAGGACAGACTGACTTTGCATTCAATGTGAATAGATGTTTTTAAGAATATAATGTGTGCAGGACGTTACAGGGCACCTAAGGCTTCTGCAAAAGAGTTCAATGACTGTGCTTGCAGGAAAGGGGACAGAGTTTTAGGATAATTCCATCAGACCTGTGTGCAAAATGCAACCTCCAAAGAGGCGCTGTGACACTAGGGTCTCCACCCAAACGACTGATGTGACTCCCCTTAGGTGTCTTTGAGACTGGACGGCAGGGTAACACTGTCCAGTTATTAAACAAAAGGCAAGGATTGCAGTTTGTAAAGTTAAAATGTTGGGCAATTTGCTGTCACATCCAAGTGGCTTATTCCATGCCACTGTATATATATAGTTTCTGAAGTCAACAAGGACATGTTCAACTAAACGTTACTTTTCTATTATTAAACATAGTCCTTGAAGGCTTGTTTATCAGGGAAATTGCCTCCTAAACCAGGGCCCAGCTTTCAGCTGCTAAATCCCTTCAGTGAGGTCAAAATAGACCCATAAGGTGACACCCTTCCTGGGTAACCGTGGACCATCCACACTCCTGACACCCAGGCTGCCCAGACCCCGGGACACCAAGCAGTGGCCCCCGAGTCCAGAATCCACTTGCACAGCTCGGGAAAGCTGGCGATGCTTCGTAGCTCCAGTTTTAAAAGGTAACCTTGAATATTGGCGTGGCGTGGTTTCTCACGTCCCAAGGATGCATACGTATGGAGTTACTTCTGCCCAGAAGACAACTGGGCTGAAGTCATTCTCATGATCCTGGTCTGTTTCTGGACAACTTGGTTTACTGCTGTCATTCTCCTGGGACTAAAAGCTGGATATGGTTGAGGAAAAGAGGCAGGTGTCAAGAATCATGAAAACAGACGGCCGTGGTGGGTGGGAGGAGGTCAGCCGTGTGGGGGCTGGAGGACAGGCACATTACAGGGGTCTATCCATTTCTCAGTGCGTGAGGTTTTCCATTCTAGAAAAAGGGGGAGTGGGTCAAGAAGCCCTGCCATACAGCAGTGCTAGGGTTTCAGGTCCCAGCTTTCAGCAAAAGTGGGATTTCAGGACCCACTTACTGATTTGTAGAGGAACTGTATGTTGTAACCACAGTGTTGGCTGCATTTTAAATATCCTTCCCCTTTCCGCCACAGTTCACCTCTTCCCCTCTAAAACCATCTTCCATAAAGGTCACTTCAGTTGCATTCAACAGATCTTTACTGAGCGTCTATCATGTGCCAGGAACTGTGCTAAGAATTTGAGTAAATCAGGAAGACAATAAAGCCCCATTCCTGCATAAGCTTTTGTTCAAGTGAGATGAACTATAAACAGTCAATGAAACAGACACATTACAATAAATAGACATTGTATACTCTGTTGGAAAGTGATGAGTGCAATGATCACAGGGCAAGAGGACACAGGGCTGGGCGATGCAGTTCCACAGAAGGTGATCAGGGTTGGTCTCATCAAGGAGAGAGCTGACCAAAGACTTGAAGAGGCAAAGGAGCAGGCCATGAGACTGAGAAATAGGGCGACCCTAGCAGAGGGAACAGTCCACGCAAAGGCCCTGAGGCGGGCAGAGCATGCCTGGGGTGTCCCAGGAAGAGTGGGGGAGAGGGTCATCCCAAGTTCAGGCCTGAGTTTGCTCACTACGTGATGTCAGGCAGGCTGTGGAGTACATGAGATTGAAGAGCAAGAGAGAGTTCTGGGCTGGAGATAGCAGGGCACCATCAGCACGACAGAGGAATTTTAAACCTTGCGGCTGGGTGAGACCACCAGAGTAAACCAGGGAAGCAGGAGGTCAGGGCCAAGCCCTGGGCGCCCCATTCTTAGATGCAGAGCGAGGCGGTGGAACAAGCAAAGGAGTGACCTGCAAGTGGAAGGACCAGGAGCACCAGGTGTCCTGGAACCGGTGACCAGAGCGCTAAGATGGGGGCGGAGCATCGCGGGTCCTCAGTGACCTCAGTGAGACCCGTCTGAGGGACTCAAGCACCAGAAACTGATGAGAGGGGATTGCAGACAGAGCAGGAGACAAATTTGGGCAGACAAATATGGAAAATCCTCTTGCGGGGTAAACAAAGCAAAGGGAGCAGAAGCGGGGCAGTGCGGGAAAGGATGCTTAAGACGGTTTGGAAGGTGGAAAGCGACGGCCCGCCTATGCGCACGCGGGGTGTCCAGCTGAGGGGAGGTGGACGGCGAGGGCGAGAGCGAGGCCCAGGCAGGAGTCTTGCTCTCGCAGAGGTAAGAAGAGCTGGGGACGAAGCCCCAAAGCGGAGGGGCTGGTGCCATAGGAGCCCCAGTGGTTCCTTCCTACAGGAGGGGGAGGTTCAGACGCTGGAAGGTGGGCAAGCGTGGTGGTGGGAGACTGAGGAAGGGCCAGATGTGCAGCCTACGTGCCAAGGCAGTGGGCGCTTGCATCCCTGAGGACGCTCCCTGCGCCCCTCGAGTCAGCTCAGGGCCAGGGGCCGCCGCCCTGTGTGTGCCCGCCGCGCACGGTGCCCCCCTAGCTTGTCTTCACATCCTATTCCTGCTACTTTTCAGCTACATAACGTTGAGCGAGCTGTTCTTGCTCGCTTTCTCTGCCTCGGTTCCTCACCTGTAAAGCAGGGAAAGTGGTCGTCACCTCCCCGGTGGAGCCGTTGTGAGTACTGAAGGAGGTAACGCCGGGAAAGCCCTGTCTCGGGGCCTGGCCAACAGCACCGTCTCCCAGCAGCACTCCTCCCTGGAGGCCTATGAGAGAAGCCGCCGCGCCACCAGCCAACTCCTCTCCTCTCCCGCTCCGAAACTCACGTTGGGTGTTACCAGAAAAGCTTTGCCTCCTAATTCACGCCTCCCCAGTTTCTTGCTCCCACACACAGGCAAGACCGTGTCCTGGAAGACGACTCCCTCTGGAACCTGCAGTCCATGACAAATAAGTAGTGAGGTCTCTGGGTCTCTTTGAGCTTTTTTTTCACCCTATGTAAAGGCAGGATGGCAGGAGCTCAAAGACCCCTTCAAGTTCTGTAGTCACAAGATAATTTTTCCCTAAAGGGAAAAAAAAATCTTCATTACATAAAGAGACAAGACGGGGAAAAAACAACGTGTTTTGCAGAAAACCCTTTAAGAACATACAGAGGCTGTGGGGGAAACTGAGCCTGTGCTCAGGGCTCCCTATGGCTGTGGGGTTTGGACGGATGCTGAAAAGACGGACCCTGAGCTAGCCACATCTCAACTACCCATCCCAGTGGCCACATGGACAAGCATACCAGACAAGGTGGACATAAACGCACGACCCAGCCCTACTGCCAGACAAACCTTTCACTCTCCAGACCCATCATTGTCTCCAGAATCCAAGGCAGCCCGTCCTACGAGGGGTGTGGCATTGGCAATATCTGGCTTCGAAAGAGAAACTTACTCCCTGATTTTCCCACCTGAGGTGGCGGCTTTTCTGAACATGACCCGAGCATGTTCACAGCAGCCAGGATAAGGAAACGCATCTCCCAAGAAGCAGCTCCATCCAGGCTTAAGAAATACCCTGCAGACTAGGGTGCCAGACCTCGTTCTGCAGTTCAACATTGCCATGAACATTTTGCAGCAAACATCTCTTCCTGAGTTTGAATAAGAGCTTCGTCCAGCACTTACAAGCCACATGAGGTCTTGGCTTGGAGTGCTGGAAAAGTCCAGTCCTTTAAAGTGAAAAGTAAGAACCGATCATCCAGTGACTGGGAGCAAGATGGCTTTGCACATCACATGACAGTGGCTGACGGGCAGAGGTGCCTCCTTTCTACACCACCCTGTAGAACAAGCTCGTACAAACCTCTGGAGAAGAGTATCAAAGGGGAAACTCCACACCACAAACTCAGCTGTTCCCTGGCCATCTGAGAAATTCAAAGGAGCTGAGCTGGGATGAGGTTTGGGCTATGGGCACAGGGAGACTCCCTCCTGGACCAGACCTCATTCAGTTCTCAGTGTCCCAGGGGGTTCTTGAGCGTATCTTGATTTGAGTCCACCTGAATTCCCAAAAAAGCTCCCAGAATCCTTCACAGATGGTAACAACTGCCCCTCAGTCCACACTTGGAGACCTGGAGTGCAGACCAAGGGCATGTGGAGTGAACAGGCAAACAGGTGGGGCTGCCAAGATGGCTGGGAGGAGATGCCACACTCTTGGGGTCTCAGCAGAGGGACCAAGAAGTCTGTACCACGGGCCAAGCCTCATAGTAATTTCTGAGCCAAAACTGTAAAAACTGATTTCTGGCTAGAGCTGGGTGTTTCTTCAAGGATGACTGCAGCCCCTGTAGGGGTATCTTCCAGGATGCGCTTTGCAAGGAGTGGAGTGCCAGGCTGCCAACAGGCTCTCAGGTTAACTGGACCCATCGAAGTGAACAAAGGCAGTTGGCGGTGCGTCTGTCCACCCCAGTGTCCGTACTAAAAGCACAGGGATGGGAGTTGAGGCGGAGGGACCCTAGAAAGGGCCTGATGGATGCCAGCAACCAGGCTGCCCTCAGCCTTCCTCACCACCATCCTCTCCCAGGGAGGCAGCACCGGGGCAGAGAGGGCTGAGTTGGGGGCTGCTGCCTGGATGCTGACAGCACCGGATTCTCATCCCTGCTCCAGTGTCTGTCGGCCCCACGCCTTGGCACAGGTTCCGGTTCCTCTCAAAGCTGCTGTTTCCTTCTGGGTAAAATGGGGATGGTACCACCTGCCACCTCTGGAGGATGCTGACCCCTGAAAGGAGACCACACAGGTGTCCACTGGACACAGTACAACAGGTAGGTACTCGAGAGGTGCTGTCTGTTACCGCTCAGGGCGCCAAGTGGGGGTCCTCGGCCGTGTCGTTCAGGCTTCCGCTCCAGGCCCCTCTTCTTCTGCCTCCTTCCCCGCCCCCTCCCTGCCCCCTGAGGAGTCTTAGCAACACCACCCAAGATCTTTCAAAAACCATCACCAGGAGTTGTCCGACGTGTGACCAGATGAGCCTGGGGCTCCCCTCAGCTATGTGGACATTCTTCTTCCCAGGAACTTTCCAGAGCCTGCCAATACTTCAGGATATCTTGAGGCTTGATATGATGACAGGCCACGATCCTCTTATAACGGCACGTGGTGAAGGGTAACCCACCGGGGAAGAAAGTCTGCTCAGAATGAAGTTCCTCCAGTTTGATTTTCAGTTTTTCCAGGCAGAGCCCCACAAAGACATCTTCGAGCTTAATGAACGGGACGCTCTCAGCCACATTGTACACCTGACCCGCCACGTCGCTGGAGAAGACGTAGCCGGTGCCGGAGCAAAAGGGTGGGTACTTGTCCCACGGATATTCCTGTTTACTCACAAACCACTTACTGTACCTACTCCTAATGGGATATTCGTTCAGTTTTAAGTAGCCAGTGAAAAACCGGCTCGTCCTGTTTCTCTTGAGAAGCAGCTCGGTCAGATAGAAGACGTTAATAAACATGTCGGTGTCTGTTTTCATCACGAAAGCGGCCTGGGGACAGAGGCGATGGACCCACTCTAAGCCCATCATGGTCTTCAGAGTCAGATTGAAATAAGCGTCCAAGAAGTCCTTCTGGACAACATCGCGGTGCTGCTGGATCTCCTGGGCCACTTTTTTCGAGACGTCCTTATCGGGCGTGGTTCCCAAGAGGAAGAATGTTTTGATTTGTTTTCCCATCACGGTCTGTTCTCTTCCCCAAGTGTTCCGGATGACCATGCGAGCATATGCCTGTTCGGGGGACGAAGTCACCAGCAGGACAAGGAAGGGGGGATCCTGCCTGCAGTCTGTATCTGGGAGCTGAAGGAAGTTTCCACTTTCTTTCTTGAAAACAAATGAATCTTCTTCAAAAGGATTCAGAGTGTACGGGCTAAGATACAGACAAAGGACTCCCAGGACCACCAGGGAAACATAAATCCACCTCATCTTCACACAAGCCATCTGAAAGGAACAAAGTCAAACGGTCAGACCTCAAAAGCAGGAGGGCAAGTTTAGCTTTCCCCGGGGAGGCTGAGATGGGGAAAGAGATCCATGTTTCACGGCTCATGTTTTGAAAACTCTGGAATCTCACTGCACACAGAAGTGGAGTGCTGTGGTCCCACACTGAGGCAGCATCTTTCCCTCCACGGTGGGAGATCAGGACCACAGGGAACTGGGCACTGGTCCTGGTTCCAGAGCTGGCCAGCCTTCACCCATGGGAGCATCAGATTCCTAATCTAGAAGGATACGGAAGCACATCACTAAGTTCTGCCAGTGCTGCCTGGACTGACTCCACAATGGCATCCAGCTGGAGAGCCTGCAAGACTGGAAACCAGGCTTTCTAGCTCTAAAGGATGGGCCATTGGCAATCTTCTCTAATTGATTTAAGCACCATTTCATCACTCCCAGAGAGATGCAAGACCAGTTTTCAGATGCGCCACAACTGCCTTTGAATTCCATTCCTGCTGGCAGTGGCTGTTTTTTGTTTTGGTTTGGTTTTTAGGTTTCTTTTTATAATCTCCTGATTCTTTCATCTTCTGCTCACCCAACTCTTTTATTCTCGACAAATCCAGGATCATCCACATCAGCCTTATAACATTAAGAAAGCAAATAACTCACTCTTTCTTGGGTGAGATGAACCTCTGTTTTGAAAACGAAGCCAAAGGGTAGATTCCAAGAGGAAATTCCCTCCAAAGAGCTGTCGGCGTACGAAGTCCGGCACTATCAGCTTCTGGGCTTGGTTTGTTTACCAAAAAAAAAAGATGATTCTTTTCCTCAGGAAGCCCTATAAGGAAAAACAAAAAAGAATAGTGTTGCTCCAGTCACTCATGCCTCACCGGCAGCTCTTCACCATTTGTTGGGCTAAAGCATTTGCTGTAGGACCAATGCCCTACATACCTATGAGAAGTTGAATCTCAGCCTCACTTTTCTTATCTGTAAAATGGGTACGATCAAGATAAACCCCACCACATGGTTCACCTGTCAACAGTAATAATAACAGCATGAGAATATCTGAGAATCTCTTTGGCCTAATGGGTTAGGACAACACCCAGAGCTTTTTAAGGAGACCCGTAATCATAAGTCAATCACAGTCCAACTTCTCATATTGATAACTTAGCTTCTCTACATAACAGAGTCTATAGCTGATGCTTAAAGAACCTAACACAGCAAAGAAACCCGTCAATTCTCAACTCAGTGTCCGTTTTCAGAATGTTACCCTGGGCGAGAGGACAGAGGGGCCAGCACGAAAAGAAAGTGACCAAGTGAAATGAAGAAAGGGTTGGTTACTTCGATGGCAAAAGAGGACCTCTTTTCACCAAGTGGAAAACTGTTCCAAATTCATTCCCCACAAGAGAAATGGAACAAGGATGGAGCTTTGCAGAACTAGCCGACTCTCTGGAGGCTGACTCAGGCCAGCTCCTGTTCTGGGCGCCCCGTGGAATGCCTGACCAGCTGGAGCCCCCACCGACTTCAGTGGAATCACCGCCATAAGCAAAGGGACTTTGAGGGTGCGTCTTAGCCTGCGGGCTGCCAAGAATTCTACCCCTTTCTTTGCGAGCTTGTTTACTGAAGGGCTCAGGTGTGTGGTGTATCTTGGCGGCGGGGAGGAGGGGAAGCAGGGGCAGGGGGCAGGGGTAAAGGGGACCAAACTGCATTTTTTCCCACAATACATTTGCGAGAGAAACGTTAAGAGTCAACGCAGAAACAAGATGCAATTATTTCTGTATTCTATTTTGCTTCCTTCCCTGGATGAGTTGGCTCTCCCTCAGCAGCTCGCTCAGTAGTAAACCCTGGCTCTCATCCCCTCTCCTGTGCCTCTTCCTGGCATCCTTCGCATGAATGAATCTCAGTCCCCAGGAGGGGATGCTCGGCTCAGTCACGGCACTGGTCTCTAGCCAGGCACCAAACAGCATGCAGGAGGCAGAGCAAGTACCACCCCCGCGGCCAGACTGGCCGAAGCTCCCTGGGGCCGTCTGCTTTCATGTGTGGTTGGAACAAATTTCCTACCTACAGTGCAGTGGCCAAGAAACACTCTGCACAACTTGTACCTGGGAATCCCCATTACAAAGCATTTGCATCTTTGACTGAGTCTATATGGTGTGACACAGGACCAGGGATTCCAGCTTCTGCTAAAGGACCTACGGTTACAAGGCCTGGAGACAAAGGCATCCCGAAGTCCACATCCCCAAGGGCTGGAAAGCCAGAGGGGGAAGGTCTGGAAAGTTAAGTTCAAGAGGGTTGGTGGGGGGGCTTCTCGGATCTGAAGGGAAAGATCTGGAGCGGACAGCAATGATCCACTCTGAGGCCAGAGAGAGCACAAAAAGCCAGTCACAAAAGCCAACCAGTGTCTTTTTTTTGTCATACAATTTTTTTAATTATATAAATGTTGGGTTTTTAATTGGATCAATTTATGAAACATTGTTTCATTGCATAGTTCTTTATAACTTAGTACCTATTTATTTAAAAGCTTTGATTTAATTTAATAATATAATGATAGATAATCACTTTTATTATATTACTAATTAAATATTTAATATTATAAATAATAAAAAATCTGTTCAATGTCAACATTCATTAATATAGTAAACATTTTAATCATAAACTTGCTTTCACGGTTACATAACATACATTTATATTAAAGTATTCTGTGTATCTATAATTTATTTGATTGCCTCTCGATTTCTCCCTCTGCATCTAACAGTATGTTTTGAAATCATTAAGTAACCTACGGCTTGAGTAATGTTGGTCAGACCAGGCATTTGTTCAGTAAATGAAGTTTCAAGTTCTCTCTTTTCTCTCTCTTGGGCTTGTAGCCTCCTAAAGCTGTATTTGAGGTGGGCTGGTTTGTCTTCTGTTTCAGGTTTTAGCCACCTGAAGTCGCGTCTTCCGTTCCTCTCTCAGGCGGGTCAGAAGACAGCAGGGAGGCCCCGTGTCTGCAGGGACCTTGCCCTAGGATGAACCCTTCCCCCTTTATTTTTCTCTCAAAATCTTTCAGAATGGTTGATTGGCTGGTATCTCTAGGCCACTTAACTTTTCTTTTTTCATTTTCTTTTCCTTTTGCGTCTCCTGTCCATCCCCAGCCATCGTTTGTCTGTTTTTCCCTCCTTCTGCATGTTGACCTGATAAGCTCTCCACAGTCCCAGGTGGTCCGTGCGGTGGGCAGGAGCCTGACCTTGTGACTATTTGGTTTAAGGAGGAGATTGAGCAGGTTGGTAGGTAACCACACCTAAAAGTGCCTGAGGATGTGAGCTGGGAGATGTGTGGTCAAAGCTGAGCTGAGAAACCTCCCTGGGGCTTTAGCAGGTGGGATCAACTGCTCCTTGTTTATTTCTTACTAAGCATTGAGTCACAGGTCTCCAAGGGTAGGATGGAGGACAACAGCAAAGTAAGTGACAACAAGGAGACCTGTCTTTGAAACAGGACACGCTGGGGTCATTCTCTTCGAGGATGGTGACCCGTGCCGTGGGGGCCAGCAGATTCCAGATCTCACAGGGACAAAGGCCTGGGGCCCTTCAAGATAAGGCAGGGTGAACTCTTTAGGACTGGCTAATCTGAATAATTTTGGCGGGCCTTGAACTAAAGAGGTGCCCTTAGTTGCCTGGCACCTGGCCCTGGGAAGATTGAGACAGAGGAATATTCTCCTGGGGCCCCAGGGCCACAGAGAGGAAGGGAGGCTTCAGATGGGTCCCCATGTGCATAAAGCCCTGCTTCCGGCTGGGCACTCTGCTATCCCTAGGAACTGGCTAGCTCTTCTCCGCAGCCAGAAAGGTTTTTTAAGATGTCAAAACATCATAATATACAGAAAATTAAAAATAGGATTAATATCGCCCCAGGAAGTAAAGTCCAGGGTTGGCTTATTCCGTAAACTCTAAAACAGTGACAGCTTATTTAAAACACCAGCTGGCCTGATATGGAAGGCAGGCTCCTTGGTCACTGGGTGAGGGTGCTTCAGTATTTCACTGATTGTTAAATCAGGACCTGCTCCAGTTTCCATCACGAATCAGCTTAAGATGCTGCAGTTCTCTGTGGAAGCCAGGGAAGAGCTACAAACCCTCCACAAACATTTTTATACCACGACCCCTTCCAACACAGTTCATAAACCCAAACATATGGGAGTCCAGGGGAAATCAACTATGCTGACATAAATTCATCAAAATATTTTTTATAGTGTGCCCCAGCAATATTCTGTGCCAGAATGCCCTTTTTCAGCACTGTATCTGATAATAATTTCTAGCTCCCTGTCAAATAATTATCTTAATTTTGAAGGCAGCATGAGTCGCCCATATTTGAGAGTGTCCACAATGACTATTATGTTGTGAAATACCAATGAATCCTCTTGGATACAAGCTCACAGGCTCTTCTCCCAAGCGGGTCAGTGCCTTTTAGGGGGTAAATTGTGCCCCCACCCTCCAAATTCAAACGTTGGAGTCCTGACCCCCAGTACCGAGGAATACGACCTTATTTGGAGAGAGTGTCTTTACCAAGTTACAAGGAGGTCACTTAGAGGGGGCCCTAATTGAGTTGTGACTGGTGTTCTCATTAAAAGAGGGCATTTGGACACAAATGAGCACACAGGGAGAACGCCACATGGAGACGGAGGCGGAGGTCGGGGTGATGCTTCCACAGGCCGAGGAGCCTCAAGGATGCCAGCAGCCCCCAGAAGCTGGGGGAGAGCCTGGGACAGACTCTCCCTCGCAGCCTCGGAAGGAACCAGCCCTGCGCACACTGTGACCTCCAACTTTTGGCCTCTAGACTGTGAGGGAATAAACATCTGTTGTCTGTCTACGGCCACACCGCCGGATCTGGGTCGCGTCTGGTCGGAAGGCCTCAGCCTGTGGTCCTCTGCTACCACAGCCCTAGGAAATTAACACAGCGCCCATATTCATGATGGAAGAAAGCGCTGCATTTCAGTTAAAGGCTCATGAAAACAATAACGTAATTCTTTTCCCATCCGAGATGCCAGCCCTCACAGTACTAGTCCTGCTCTGGTGCTCGGGGTCACCTGCTCACCTGCAGACGGGCTCACACACCTGAGCCGAGGGATGGTCACACCTCAAAACTAGCGACAGTGACTCCAGGAGAGGGAAGATGGCACCGTGGATGTTTGAGGCCATGGGTGAGATCACCGTCCCATTTGCAGTCGCTCTAAGGTTTTTGTCGTTGCTTTTATCTGACTTCCCCTCTGGGGCCTGGGAGTCAGGGCAGAGGTGGACTGGAACCTTTGTGAGCTGCACATTTTCACCACATTTTTTTTCTAAAATATGTTTTTCAATTTTATGGGAAAAAAAGTGGTGATGGTAGCTGACAGGTGTTTTTTCTTTTTTTTTTTTTAATATTCCTACTTACCGAAATAAACCGTTCACTCTGTCAACCCCTCTCCTGTTTAAAACATGTTCTAAGCCCTCTAGCCCGGCTCCTGTGGCCGCTCAGCTGAGTCCCCCAGGCGGTATCCTTGGGCTGTGACCATGTACACCACCTGCCTTTGACACTGTGGGTCGTCACCGAGCCAGTGGCCAAGGTCTGCACACAGAGGCGTTTAGAGGGCGCCTGCGACCTCCTCTTCCGTCAGGAAGGAATTTGAAATTCCCAACCACATGAGGAATAGTGGCTTTCACTGCCTCTCCCATCACCTCATCAGCTCAGGCCAGAACCGTGGACAAAAATCCCATTCATCATGTAACTTTCATGCTGCCGAAGGCCAGAGGGAATTATGCTGGGGAAGTGTCCCCACTGGCATGGTCTCGGGGGCAGCCTGCACCCATCTTTGGAGGCTGACCAGCTAAGACAGGAGCACGTCGCACTGGGAGAGCCTTCATAACGGGCCCTGGCTGTCAGGGGGGAGCGAGCACTGCGCCCTCATCCCAGACCCTTTTCCGGCCCCGGAAAACCTCTTCTGAGCACCTCCTCTGTGGCAGGCCGGAGTCCAGGTGCCCGCAGTCCAAGGATGAAGGAGACAAACTTTGGAGGGGTTTGCAGCCCGCAGGAAGAGCTGTGGCACAACCCAGCAAGGAGGTGTGTGAACCTGGCAGACCCTCCCTGAGCAAACCGCAGTCAGGCTCCTCCGAACCCCCTTCTCAGCGGAGCCTCAGCCTCGGGCTCCCATGTCACCTGCGCATCAGCCAGTTTCAGCAAGAACCCTGCGAAGTGGGTCTCGCCAGAACCCCCCACCCATGACGTCCGATCAAACGCCTCACCCCTCAGGCTTGGTGTCTGATCACCCTGGGCTGCTTTCAGCCAGAATCTCGTCAAGTTCCGTTTAGCCAGAACCCCCCAACCCCTGATGTCTCCTCCCAGTGATTTCCCGTCCGCTGATCCTCCGACCTGGCCCTTGGCTACAAACCCCCACGTGTCTGGGCTGTATTCAGAGCTGAGCCCAGCTCTACACCGAGGTCTCATTTCCCCTGACAGTACTGGAGTAAGAACTGCTTCTGCCACTGTAGCTGGGGTCCAGCTCTGGCTTTACTCAGACAGGGTGGAAGGGAGAACAGAGGTCCCCCTGAGGACGTTCAGGATGGCTGCCCTGGGGAGGCACACGGGCAGAGGCAGGAATCTAGAAAAGCCTGGTGGGTCCCAGAAACAGGCAGCAGGCGTTGGGGGGAAGCTTGGAAGTGAGGCTGGAGGCCGGCAGGGCAGCTCGGCGTGGCCTGGAGGAGCACGGCAGGAGCCTGGCTTTTCTGAGGACATCAGGGGTCGGTCCGCAGGCCTCCTCTAGGCTTTAGGGGCTGCTAAGTCTGGGGCCCAAGGGGGCCTCTCTCCTCCATCCCTAAGACAACAGAGAAGCCTCCTGCTGACTCTAAGTATGGTAGCTCCCACAAACCAAGCCACTGGGGAAGCAGAGCCCAGAGATTCATACCAGTGACCATCAGTCTCAGAATCAATGACTTCTGAGCTTTAGGAAGGCATTCTAGGGGTTGACATTGAAGCACGTCAGGCTGTCATAACAAAATGCCATAGACAAGGAGGCTTAAACCACTGACATTTACTTTCTCACAGTTCTGGAGGCTGGGAGTCAGAAACCAGGCTGCCAGGGTTCTGGAGAGAGTCCTCGTCCGTCCGGCAGGGTGAAGAGATGGGGGGAGAGAGGGGGAGGGAGAGACAGAGAGATAGAGGCAGGGCGAGTGCGTTAAATCTAAACCCAATTACCCCACAAAAAGCCCAACTCCACACACTATCAAATACATATGGGGGGGACAAAATTCAGTCCACAGCAGGGACCACCTCCCAACGTTGCCAGGGCACCGACTCTCTGAGAGGCGGTGCTGGTCACTGTGAATGTTCCCAGGGTCTCCTTGGATTTCCCTCAGTCACGTAAACTGCTGCGCAGAGGGAAGCACCGCCCTTTTCCAGGCCACCGGTGTGCTTCTCCCTGCGAAGCTCTATTTCTGGGCCGTCTGTCTCTTCTTCTGTCCCAGAGATGGAGAAGGGCGCCCCACCAGACCTCATGATTCGAACTCTGACAGTCAGACAGAGATGGGAGTGGAGGGGGGTCTGTGCTCTGTTCAGCTTCCGGACCCTTGCTCTGCAATCTACCCTCTGCTGAAGTCTTGTTTACAAAAACACAAACAAAAACCCAAAAAAGTGTCTTTACGTGCAGCTCCCAATCCTTAAGAAACCAAGAGCACAACTCAAAGTATTTTGAAACCAGATTCTTTTAAACCTCTGAAGCATTCTTTCCTGAATAGCCCAAATAGCACTGAACAATTTTAATTTTACTAAACAGTTTCATCCACAGTGTCAAAAGGAACAAAAACTTGTGCTCATACACTTAAGAAGGACAGTCTACCATGGGCTTAAAAATGATAAGCTTCTGACTACTTCAATAAGCCAAGAATTGGGGCTTTTTTTCTGGCCAAAAATGAAACAAAACAAATTAATAATAGACCAGAAAAGGATAGAGCAGATCGTCACGAACACAGTCACTGATTATTCTGTGTAAAAACCAGGTTAGAAAAACCTGAAAGTTTGGGGGAAACTCTTTGATTGTCTGGGCCTGGTGACATAAAGGAAAGATAACGTTTTTCAGCCCCATAGACGTCACTTTGAAAACAAACACAAGCAGTTCCTCCCTAAGAACCCCTTCTCCCTGATTATCCTGGGCCCTGGCGGTCCAAGTGGCAGAGCCACAGAAGCTGGGGTGCCTGAATCAGGTCTCAAGACAGAATCTGAGGGTGACAGGAATTCAGCATGCAAGCCACCAGCAGGGAAGAAAAATAATTAAAATAAAGGAGGGTGATCACTCCGGAAACATGGCCTGTCCAGCCTTCAGTTTCTAGAACGCGCCCTGAACGAGAGGCCGTGGGAACAGCAGGGAGCGTTCAGGTGGGTCAGCGCTGTCTGTGACGCACCCTGACTCTCTATGGCTTGAACTTTCATTTCTTGACAAACGAGCTCAGCCGATCTTCAACAGGACCATCCACCCGTCCACGAGTTCCTCATCCACCAGCCCTCGTCATGTATTCTCTGTTCCGGCTGACTTCCCTTCTGCTTCTGCTCTCAGGCCACACTTGCTCCCTTTCAGATCCTTAAATAGACTCTCTCCTTCCCTCCTGTACAAACGTCCTGCTTTGTGCGCGTTTCCCCTCCCCCCGCACCCCACTCCTGCTGCCTCCCCCTTGCAGCCGGGTTCCTTCACTCCCCGTGCCACTCACCGGATGCTATGCTATCAGTTTTATCCATGGGATTTTATCATTTCTTTGTGCAAACCTTGGGCGACCGCCCACTCTTCCCACTGGTCAGTAACTCCAAAAAGACACAGCAGGGGCCGCTTTCTGTATTTTCCACCGTTGTCGCATCTGCTGACTCACAGTATTTGACACAAAGAAGCCCAAAGGAAAGATGTGAATGAAGCAACAGAGAAGTTGCCCAGGTCTCCAAAAGCTCAATGGCGCTTCTTTGTAACTGGGATACAGTTCCTGGCCTGAAAACGAGCGCTTGGTTTCTGTGGCCTCTCCTGAGGATGAAACAGGTTTGCAAAATTTTTCAGCACGTTAGGTATTTCGGCTTTGTGTACCTTTCAAACGACTTCATTTACTGCTCAGGAGAAGTAGAACCTGGCTTATTTCAATGGAAGAGGAAGAAGCGACATTAAGACTTTCACCCGCCACCGTTCACACGGGGGAGGCTGACGGGCTACCAGAGGCAAAGCGTGGGGTGTTTGGGGAACGCTCAGAAACCTCTGTCAGGATGCTTTAGCATGAAGGGGAACAAAAAGCCGTGCAGAGAAGAAAGATGGGGAGCTAATGGTCCCCACGGTACAAATGTCAGCCTTTGCCTTTTGGCTCCAGGAGGTAGGCTTACGATGATTAAGAGGATGGAAGATAATCTTGGTTCAGAAAATAGTGCACATCCAATAATAAACCAAGGCTGTCCAAACACAAAATTCAAAAGCCTACCTGATTTGTCAGCACAGCCGAAGTGGCCCAGAAGCGGCGCAGCCTCGGCAGAGCCGCCTCCCGGCGCGCATACCTGCATTCTCCGTGGCGCATATAGACCACCCTCCAGCTGCCGCTTCCTCTAGCTGTGGGAGCACTTCCTCTCCATGGCGCTCATCACCCACAGCTACCTCTGAAGCCCAACAGGAGGCAGCCACAAAAACCTACAAACAAGCAGAAAAGCTGAATCAAACATCGGCACCCTCGCTCTCCTTGGCAGGCTTACTCTTGGGGCTGTGGACGGTCACTGCAATCGCTATCGTTTCTCTTCTGCTGGAATGTCCTTCGGCCTGTGGGTTAGTTCAGGCCCTCAGTCCCCTTGCAGGAGGTGTGGTGAAACATTCTGATTTCACGGTGGATGATCTTGTAATGAGCGGGTGATTTCTACCTCGAGGTGGTGGACTATTTCCTTATGCCTCTCATTTTTTCTTATACAGTAACCACATAGCTTTTCCCAGTTTGTCACTACTTGTTGATTGTCTTTAAGAAAGTGGGAGGATGCTACTGATGACACATGACTAGGAAATGAGCTTTTTTTTTTCTAGTAGAAATAAAGAAAATCTCATTACTTCTGCCCATTGGGTTCTAGATCCCTTGGCCTGGCCAGAAGTAGATCCCTGTCTCCGAGCTCTGGACAAAATGTAGACTCCATGACCCCTGGCCAAGGAATGCACTGATGAGGGAGGGTTTGGCATTCGGATCTGGAGTTAGGCAATAGGGACCATCCTCACTCCCCGCTTCAGGCTGAAGGAAATTAGGATCCACTCAGTGACACAAGTACCAGATTTGTGCCCATTTCCACTGTTCTATCTTTCAAATTTAGACTTAACCACCTCCACTCCAGCCTCTGTGCTGTCAATCAGAATTTTTCAAAACCACGAGTCCAGGAGTGTCATTCCAACACTTAAAACTTTCCAGTGACAACCCATCGCTTCCACAGTGCCCAGACACTCCTGCCACAAGACGGTTTAAAGTCCCAAGAGTGCATCATTTTGTTTCAGATCATCATGCTGCTCTCCCTGGCCAGAATGCCCATGGTCTACCAATTGATCTTTTAATTCTTTTGGATCTAGCTCAAACTTTGCCCTGTCAGTGAAGCTTCCCTGACATCTCCTCCAACAAGTAGGTTTAATCATCCCCTTCCATCCACCACAATCCCTTGTACGTATCTTTACCATGCCACCACCGATTATAGTTATATGTTTATATGCCTCTCTCCTACTCTACTGCAAGCGGCTTGGGACAGGAAATATTTTATCCATATTTACTTAAATCTCAATACCTCATAAAGTACTTTCCACATAAGAGATGCTCATTAAACATTTACTGGGTGCATAAGTAAGTATTTCCTGTTATGGGTGGAACTGTGTTCCCCGCAAATCCAAATGCTGAAGTCCTAACCCTCAGGACCTCAATGTGACCTTACTTAGAAATAGGGACATTGCATATGTAATTAGTTAAGATGAGGTCATACCAGAATAGCATGGGCCCTTAATCCAATATGACTGGTGTCCTTATAAAAGGGGGAAATTTGGACACACCGCGCACACAGGGAGAACACCACATGAAGATGAAGACAGGGTGGTGCTTCTACAAGTCAAGGAACATCAAAATTTGTCATCAGATCATGAAGCTAGAGGAGGGGCCTGGAGCAGATTCTCCCTCAAAGCCCCAGAACTTGCTGACACCTTGACCTCAGACTTGCAGCCTCCAAAGCTGTGAGACAAGCCATTCACGCTGCGGTGCTTTGTTATGTGAGTCCTAGAACACCTATACACTTGCTAAGTAAATAGATGAATAAAATTATTCAAGTGGTTATTATCTGAGTATCTGCAACGGGCTTTGTGCGAGCTTTGCTGAGCAGCAAACACAATAGCAGCATTAGGCGGAATTCCACCCACAAGCAACGTTGCATTTAGATCTGTCAGAACATGCTTCCTCCTCTCTCTGTGCATAGTTTGACAGGAAAAGTGTTTTTCCAAAGTTTTCCAAAAATTTTCCCCAGTTAGATTCTTATTTCTGTTTAAAGAAAGCTCTATAGGCAGGAACTGTTTCCAAAAAGTAGACAAAGGGTTACAACATTCAAGACTCGAAAACAACTGGGGGTTATTTTCATTCCTCTGTGTCCCATCCTTCCTTTGTTTTTTTCTGCCTCCTCTTACCTCCCAGGGACTTCCCTCTCTCCTCTGGCCACCTCTAGGTAACCACAGCTTTTCAGTGAATCTACAGAAACCACTTTTCCTGAAATGGAAAAAAAAAAAAGAGTACTAACATACAAACATCATCTCCTAGTCAGATGCCAGTCACCTCCTGTGCCTTTCACTGCACAGAAAACCCAGCACAGAATCCACTGATGGTTGTGAGACAGGAGGGGAGGAGGTAGGTTCCAAGCATGGAAAGAATGACTCAGCAATTGAGGATGCAACATAAACTGGTGAAAACCAACTCAGCCCAAGATGGCAGAGGAGTTGACTTCCAGTGGACCTTGAGTCTCCTTATAGGCCCATCGTAACACATTGGCTGCTAAATGACACACCCACAGGTTCCATGACAGTTCTGAGGCTGACTATAAAAGATCACAATGTGGGCAGTGGACCAATTTTGGGAAATCCCTGTCCCATGCCCGAAATAGTTGGAAAAATCCTCCCACCTGTACTAAGCTCATAAAAACTAATCACCCCTGCACCCCAAGGCCTCTCGCCACTTGAGATGGCCTGCATTCTGCCCATGGAACGTGTATCTCCTAAGCTGTTCTCACTTCCTGAGATGACCCCATGCCCTGAGGCCGCCACTCTTGTCTCCTGAGACAGCCTGCACTCTGTCTTTGGAGTGTGTATCTCTCTAAACAAACTTGCTTTCACTTTACTATGACTTACTCTCGAATTCTTTCCTATGAGAAGCCAAGGACCCTCACTTGACAAGGCACATCCCAAGGACTTTCCCAAGACCTGGGACATGACTGTCCTCTCACGCCCCTCATTTTCCTGCAGCAGAAGGAGCCAGAAATGTGTGAGAGAGACAGTTCGCTGACCTAAGTCATCAATTCTCAAGAAGTCCTGAATGAGTTCCTGACATGGGGTGTTGGGAGAATGGGGCTGAGGTTGCCAGAGCGAGTGAACAGAACTAAGGCCCAGATGCTCAGGAAATTTCCCCTCAGACACATGCGTTTCTTATGGATTCTGCTTCCTGCTCACTCACATTCACTTCACTCCAAATCTGCGTGAAAGCGCACAGATTTCATTAAAGATAACTTTGGCAGGAAAGCCACAGATTTTAATGTGAAATGATTCACAGTGAAAATACGACACTTTTTAAAAGCTCATTAAAATTGTTAAACATTGATGGGTTTGTTAGCGAGCCCTACTGTTCCACTTAACAACACCCCTTCATTTTTCCACTGGTATCTGGCACTGAGTGCTGGTTGTTACAGAACAGGCTGGGACCATTTTCCTCTAAAAACCAAAGCTGGAAACGTGCCGTAAGGATTTTACAGAGAATATGTATTTTTATTTCAATAATAAAAGAAGCAAGACATACCAGTTGGAGAAACAAGAACTCAAATGTATACTAAAATAAGTGAGTTATAAGCATCATTTTCAAATCTTAGTCATTTTCACTTTAAGCCAGCATTTCCATTATTATAACTACATGTACTCCTGAATAGCAACTGTATACGGTCGCTGTATATAGACTCAAGAGGAAAACAACAGGCCATCGTCCTGGCAATAGAGCAAGAAAGCCACGGATTAACATTAAGTTTAACAAGATCATCAAAAATCCCATCCACTTACAAATAAGGGAAGGGGGAAAATTAAATGCACAATAACAGATCACTTATAAAATAAAACAAAACAAAAGAGAACACTAGATAAGATTCTTTAGAATGTGTTCAAAGTTGCTTTCAGAGGCCAATGCATAGCCTTAAGTATTTCCATTATTAAAGAAAAGAAAGAAAAGGACTAAGTTCTCAAAGAATTTAGAAAATAGACAAAAATTACAGAAAAGAGCAAGAATAAGAAAACTAAAAGCAGGATTGAATTAATCCAAACATTAAAACAAGATATTATTGATAAGTACATATATATTCTCTCTTTGAAATGGACTAAGCTCTAGCATATCCAGTATAGAAGAAGGGACAGGAAAAAATGAAATGAAAAATGGAAAAATGGGAAATGATAACATAGAGAAGACAATCAAGATGTTAAGAGTTCCATGTTTGGGACCCAAGGGAACTGAGTCAAATCTTAAGTCAGCCACCTGCTGGTTATGAGACTTGAGCATATTTATTTTCTTAAGACTCAGGTTTCTCTATAAATGAGAAATGGAAAACTTGTAAAATGGAAAATAATACTGATTACCTCCTAAGGTTTTTGTGAAAGTCAGATCAGTACTTCACAGTATCCAGGAACCAGTAAGCTCTCAGGCTTTATTCTAGATCATTCTAAGACTCCCATGACTTTAGTTCATTTGATCTGTAAAGCCCTACCATTCCTTCTTGCGTCTGCTCAGGATATACTCACTTAGTGTGGCCCTGCTAGGTCCACTGTGCAGGGTGACACTTGTAATTTCATCTTCAAGATAATGCAATTCATAGAAATTAGTGAAAGGTCAGATTCTTCCAAGTTTGAAATGGAACTGACATGGCTGTGCATAAGCTGGTGAGGGTGCAGCCGATGTGGACTAATCTGACTAAAGTCAAAATGTCCTCCAAAAACTATGTCCATACAGCATGGTTTCATGCAACAAGAAGCTTCCTACTAAAATGTAGAGAGCTGACCTGGTTAAAATCTGCAGGCATAAAGGCAGACATTGAAATGTCAAGAGTAAGACAATACCTAGGAAGAAAATAATGAAGAGCAAAGAACAGAATTTAGAACAAGAGTCGGGTGGGAAGACAAATGGAGGTGGAAAGGGATCAACTGGACACATATAAGAAAAGCCAGATTAGAGTCGTCCCTTGGTGTCCCCCAGGGATTGGGTCCAGGATCCCCGGGACTACCAGAATCCAAGGATGCTCAAGTCTCTTATATAAAATGGCATAGTATTTGCACATAACCTGTGCACATCCTCTGGTTTACTTTAAATCATCTCTAGATAACTTATAATACTTAACACACTTTAAGTGCTATGTCAATCGTTGTAAATACAATGTAAATGCTATGTAAACTCCAAGTTTTGCTTTTTGAAATTTTCTGTAACTTTTGCCCCCAAATGTCTTCTCTCCATGGTCAGTTGAATTCAAGGATGCAAAACCCACAGATACAGAGGGCCAGCTGTAACGTAACTGTAACTGTAAGTCTAACCATAACACTTCCTGTGTACAAGCTACTGTGCTAAGCACATTTCATGTGCTTATTCATTCAGTCTTCGCCACACACCTACAAGGTGGGCACTAATGTCCTCCTTCACCAAGGGGAATTCCGCAGAGTGAAGTCACCAGCCGGGGTCCTAGAGTGAATTAATGGTCAAAATTAGCATCTACAGCCAGGCAGAGGTCCACAGTCCTAAACCCCACTGCTCAATCCCCACCTCAGCATCACTGAAAAGTGTTCCAGGGACCAAAGGAGACTAAAGAAGGAAGGAGTCATCATCAATGCACAAAAAATTGTGGAGCCAGAGCTATTGCAGCTTCAGTGGAGGAACTGTGGCTAAAATCAGACAGCAGACGACAATTCTAAGGAAGAAAAAGAAGGTGGTAGGGAGAAGTTGGCTTAAATCAAACTTTCCACACAAAGAACCAACAGCTAAAAAGACAAAGATTCAAAACATGGGGTGTGGAAAAGGGAGAGAAGGAACAGATCTGCTGGTCAAGCCTAAAGGACAGTAAAAAATGATAACTGATGGGGAACTATGATGGAGAGATAAAAGCAGAAAAGAAATAAATGCCAATAAACATCTTTCCCAGAAATAAAATTCATAACAGTAAGAGTATCTTACCGGTTAATAAGCAGGGGCTCATCCACAACAACAAAAAAACAAACAACTTGATCTAAAAATGGGCAAAAGGGGGTAGGGGGTGGGAAGAGATAGACTGAGATTTCAAAATTGTAGAATAGATAAACAAGATTATACTGTATAGCACAGGGAAATGTACACAAGATCTTATGGTAGCTCACAGAGAAAAAAACGTGACAATGAATATATATATATTCATGTATAACTGAAAAATTGTGCTCTACACTGGAATTCGACACAACATTGTAAAATGATTATAAATCAATAAAAAATGTTTTAAAAAAATGGGCAAGAGACTTGAATAGACATTTCTCCACAGAAGATACTCAGGCGGCCAATAAACTGATGAAAAAGTGCTTAACATCACTAATCATTAGGGAAATGCAAATCAAAGCCACAGAGAGATACTACTTCGCACTCACCAGGATGGTTATTACAAAAACAAACACATCTTCTTTAAAATTAACAAGTTTTGGCAAATACGTAAAGAAATTGGACCCCACCCTGTGCACTGCTGGTGGGAATGTAAAATGGTGCAGCACTGTGAAAAACAGGGTAGCAATTTCTAAAACAAAACAAAACAAAACAAAACATAAAATTACCATATGATCCAGTAATTCCACTTCTGAGTATATACCCAAAATAAATCAAAGCAGAGACTCAAACAAATATTTGAACACCCACGTTCATAGCAGGGTTATTCACAATAACCAAAACATGAAAGAAATCTAGGTGTCCATTGATGGATGAATGGATAAACAACATATACATACAATGGAATAGTAGTCAGGCTTGAAAAGGAAAGAAATTCTGACGCACACTACAACATGGATGAAACTTGAAGACATTATGCTGAGTGAAATAAGCCAGTCACACAAGGACAAATACTGTATGATTGCACTTATATGAGGTCCCTGGAATGGTCAAATCCATAAAGACAGAAGGCAGAAGGTGGTTGCCAGAAGGTGGGGACTATGTGAAGAAGTGACTGACAGTGGTTCCAGTGTTTCCTTTGGGGTGATGAAAATGTTCTGCAACTGGACAGTGGGGATGGTTGCAAAACACTGTGAATGTACTAACTGTTGTGGAATTGTAAACTCCATGGATACAATGTATGCTACGGATATTATACTCCAATAAAACTATTCATAAAAAAGAAAGGAAAGGATAAAGAATTGAAAAGAAGCCCAAAATCAGAGTAAGAAGGAATACAGAGTCCTTTCTGGCAGAGTAAGGCAGGTCTTCCCACAGTGTGCACCCCTAGACATCATGCTGACCTGGTGTGTTTGAGGGCAGTGGGGTGGGGGGTGGGAGGGAGGTGGAACTTCAAGTTGGGGAACCACTAGATTGAACAAAATTAAACAGGTTTCTTTACTGCAGAACTTTTTGGAAGCTTAACAAAATTCACATGCAGAGTGAATCTCAAAAGAAGATTCAGAGGCAGGGTTGCCCAAGTTTCTTTGATCTTCAAACAGTGTGTGGGAAACGTATCCCACAGACTAATGAAGAAATCAAACAGATAAAGAAAAGACTGACTGACCGGGGTCAGCGAGGAGAGAGCCGCCAGGCCCTGTGAATGTGAGTAGCCAGCCACGTGAAAAATGCCCTTCCAACCTCAGCAGTCTTCCTCTCTAACCATTCAAACCTCCCACGTGGTGTTGGGCGCTGTAGATTTTTGCCGGCCCGAAAAAGCTCCTCCGCTTAACCTGACGGAACAGCAAGTACAGAATGCTCGGCCACTGTACAGATGATCCAAGAAGGAGCTTCAGTTGAAGGCAAGTGGTAAGAGTATGTTAGAAGTCAGCAAAACAAGATACTGAAAAAGTGCGTGTGCGATGATGGACCTAAGTGCAAAACCCTGTGTCTAAAATGGCAAGTGTAGGTCTGTCAAAGAGCAGCTCAGAGAAAACTGTGCATTTTCCTTGCAGTTTAGTTATCTTTCTTATAAATGATTTTCTCACATAGGAGTCAGCTGGTAAACTGACTTTTAGAGCAGGAGCAAGAACAATATCTATAAGAGAGTGAGGACAGAGAGAAAAAACTTCAGTCTTGGAATAATGAATCTTCCTTGTACTTTTTCAGGGGATAACTTGCTCAGTTACTAACTAGTGAAGAGGGCATCTGGGCATTTTGTTCTTGAGAAAGCCAAATAAGGGTATCAAAAAATCCAGTTTCAGTTATGTATGGGTTCTCCAGAAAACTTTGAGAGTTAGCTGTGGAGCATTTGTGGCAGGCTGTATCTACGGAATGTCAAACACCATCCTTCCGTACTCACCTCCACCTTAGTAAAGCCATCTCTCTACTATTTATTTGCCTCATTCGAACTTCTCAATTCCTTAATTCACGTCCAATTATGATGGGTCATTGTGTCTTTCCAAAGATTCCAATCACCTTGGTATGGTGCCAGACTGCATACAGAACAGGCTTTGAACACCCACTCTGACCCACTGCCGATGGGTAGAATAATATTAGCAACTCTTATTGCTCAACTGCGTGATAGGGCAGTGAGATATTTCTTTCCGCACTTTATACCTACTGAAATGAAGCAAACAGTAAGTTCAAATTGGCCTAAAATATATAAGCAACACTCAAATGAAGGAACACAACCCTCGGCATAACCTTCGAAAGCAGCGGTCAGGGAAAAATGCTGAAAACACCAGAATTTCACGTGCACCTTTAACGGGGAGGTGAACGTGAGAAAAGGTCAGGAACTGAAATTCGTCAGAGTCTTACTTGCCTCCCTCGCCAGGCTGTAGAACAGTGAACAGAGGTGGAAGTGGGAAACCTGCGGGAAACGGTCCTCTAGAGTAAAATGAGATTAAGCCTCCAGACTTGCCTTCTCACTTTCCACAGGGAAAGGGAGATCCCCACTGCAAGGAGAAGCAGCATCTTCCCCCAGGGATACCTCTAGCAACAATCGGAACTTCTCAGCAAGCCAGAGGAGATGTTCCAGAGAAGCTGAGAGGGTCGGCACAATCTTGCAAGAGTTCCAGAAGGAAAGAGCTAAGGGAATAGCAGAGAAGAGACCTGAGCTGAAACTTTTCCAGAATTGAAGACACAAGTCCTCACATCAAAACTGCACCCTAAGTACCCTGCATGATAAATAAAGATAAACCTGCACTACAGCACATCATGGGGAACTGCAGAACAAGGAGGGATAGGGAGAAAGTCGCAAAAGCTATCAGAGAGAAAGGCAAAGTGTCCACAAAATCCTGATGATTAGATTGACAGAAATTTCTCATGACTGATAATATAATAGCAGAGTCTTAATTTCAAAATGCTGGAAGGAAATAATCGCCAATCTAGAGATTAATACTTAGTTAAACTAACATGCACGTATTTTCAAACACACAAATAGTAAGAAAGTTTACGACCCATGTAGCATCACTAAAATAGCTATTAATGGATGTGCTTCAGCAAGATGTACAAAATCAGACCTACGTCACGGGATACGGAACACAATGGCATAGAAATGGACCAAATGTGTGATTGAATCAATTTACGTCCCATATAAAGAACAAATTTTTCATGTTCAAAAAGTTAAAGCCAAACTCTAGAAACAGTTACAAAATAAAAGAAAGAGGTTGTTTGATAATTAAAAGTGTACTAAGGTCCTTGTCACGAAAGGGAAAATGATAGAAAGACTGAAAAACTTTAAACTACATATGGTTAAAAAAACATGACTCAAAATTAAGGGTAATCACTAAAATAATGCCAAGTACAGTCTGTGGCTTGCAAACCAGCAAAGGGAGAAAAATGGAAACACAGACAACTTCATCCATTCAATGGGAGGCATAAAAATGAAGAAAAGAGAACTAAGGAAAAAAGCTGGCAAAGAAAAAACACATGAGATAATAGAATTAAATTCCAGAACCTCACAAATCATACATATTATAAATGGACTAAACGCACTTATCTAAAAACAGAATTTATTAGATTGGGGGGAACTCATCTATATGTAGGTCTAGACAACACATCCAAAGTAAAGGTACAAAAAGAGGTGGGGCAGATAGCTGCAGTATCAGGCAGTGAGATGGGATGGGGGAGATGCCCAGCACAGCTATTTGACATAGTAGAGAATTCAAATCAAAAGCAGCAACTCAACACAGCAGTTCGCCATTTAATCTTATAAGACAGATCCTGGCTAAACCTGTAAGCCTTTCACAACATAGCCTCAAAATGTATAACCCCAAAATGACAGTATTACAAGGATAAATTGTATTTGTACACATTCCTCTTAGAAAGTATGACAGGCAAACCAGATAGTAATAATAATGATTTAATGAAGAAAATAAACTTCATTTAATAGTTATATAGAGAAATAAAGAATAAACATTCTTTTTAATTGCACTTGTACCATTTATAGGAACTAAAAATCAACACAAAAGCATAATGGAAAAAAATGTATGTTTTGAAACCTTTCAATGTATACATGAAATAATTTATGGCTTAAAGAGGACTCCACAATGGATATTTTAAACCAAATAACAATGAAAAAATAAAGTATGAAAGTCCATGGAATGCAACTAAAAATCACTTAGGAATAAATTTATAGGTTGAAAAAGAAAGATTTTAAATAAATTCTAAAAATAAAAAATAAAATAAATTAAGCATATAATTCCAGAAGGTAGAGAAAAGACAATAAACATTAAAAAGGCAAAAACTAGGGGAAATGAGGATATAAGTAGCAAGGAATGAAATACAGAATAAAACAAACAGAGAAGATATCTACATATTCAAAAGCTGCTTATTAGAAACACTAATAAGTAAAGTTCTAGAAATATTTAACCAGAAAAGAGAGAGGGGGCACAAATAAATCAGACTGAAAATGGGAAAAGTCACAACCACAAAGAAAGAAACATTTAAAAAATCATAATGGAATATTATGAACAGCTTTATGTAATAAATTTCAGCACTTTCACTGAAGAAGAAATAGAACCTGAATCAACAAATAACAATTAAAGTTATTGTACCTGTAATCAAAATTCTACCTCACCCCACCCTAAAAGACTTAGACAAAAAGAAAAACAAAATCCAAAAAGACTTAGAGGTAAACTTTACTAAAAAATCCTTCTTTTGTATAAGCTCTGTCAGAGAAATAGGGGGGAAAAAAATCTCAACTTCAGACAGGGAAAGTAAAGGAAAAGAAAATTATGAACAATATCTCCTTCAAAGATAATTAGGAAAGTTCCTAAATAATATATTAGATTTTTATTAATATACTATATAAGTAAATTAAAGGAAGGAAAAAATACGTGATTGTCTTTAAGGATGCAACCAAAAAATACATATAATCAATAAAATTCAACACTAATTCATAGTAAAGGAGGGAAATTTCCTCACTTGACAAAGGGTATTTATCAAACTCCTAACATGAACATCATATTTAGTAGTGAAACTTAAGAGAATTCACATTAAGGTCAAGATCAAGACAAGAATGTCTACTATCACTGCTTTTATTAAATATTGTACTCAAGGTCCTAGCCAGTGCAATAAGACCAGAAAAAGAAATGAGATACAAGAATTAGAAGAAAAGACACTAAGCTATTCTTATTTACCAGAAAATACTGTATCAAACCCAACAGTCTAGGTTATGCCGCATTAACAAACAACCCCAAAATCTCAGATATAAACACTACATATAAATTATTATAACCAATAAGAAAATTAATTGAATTTATCAAATCTCTATGTTATTATTATTAAAAACATAAAACTTCAATCTAATCCTAAGAAAATGTCAGGCAGATCCAAACTGAGGAACATGCTACAAAGTAACTGCCCTGAACTCTTCCAAAATGTCAAGTTTATGAAAGACAAAAAACGACTAAGGGACTATTACAGATTGGAGATGGTTAAGAAGGCATGCCAACCAAATGCAATGTGGGGTTTTGGCTGGGATCCCAGAACAGAAAAATGACATTAGCAAGGAAAATGGCAAAACTGAAGTGTCGGAAGATTAATTAAGAGTACAGTGTCAATGTTAATTTCCTGATCTCAATAACTGAACTATTAATGTTAATATCTTGCATAACCATGTAAGGGGGAAGCTGGACGAAAGATATATAGGAACTCTCTGTGCAAGTTTTGCAACTTTCCTGTAAGTCCAGAATTACTTCAAAATAAAGAGTTTTCAAAGCAGCATACATTATCAACAAAAATTTCACTCACAAGGGCATCAGAAACTATAAGAAAGGTATCAAGGACTAAATCTAACTAAAGATGTGCAAGACTGCTCTCTTATAAAATGTTATTAAGGGACACTCAATGAACAATGTAACAAGTAGCAATACAATAAATAACAAACATAACAAAAAGACATGAAGTATGTGTGGGCATACCATAGGTATAGATGGAAGATGCAACATCATAACTATGCTGTCACTTCTCCCCATAGCTAAAGAATCCAGAACAAGCAGGGGAAACTTACCCTATCTGAGCAAGACATATAAAGAAAGCACTGTGGTACTGGCACAGAGACAAGGCAAACCACAAAACCATGACAAACAGAATAGAAGTCTCAGAAACTGACCCACAAATTTTTAAACTTAGGACAAATGAACCTAAAGTCCATATGTGGAATAAAAGGCCTAAAATAACTAAATACGTTATAAAGATAAACCAAGTGGGAAATTTTGCTTAATATATTGTGACTTAGTGTAAGTCTAACCTAATGAAGTTAGTGAGGTATTTGTGAGCTATAGAGAAATAGACCAAAGTTACAGATGGCATTTTTCCCCCCAAAAAAGATCTAAGCCCAGTGTGACTGTATTTGAACACAGGGCTTTTGGGAGGTAATTAAAGATAAGTGAGATCAAAGGATGGGGTTCTAACCCAACATGATGGCCTTATAAGAATAGGAAGAGAGAAGGACCTCAGTCTTTCACATGAGGACACAGCCAGAAGGCTGCCATCCGCAAGCCAGGAAGAGAATTCTCATGAGAACCCAGCCCTGCTGACACCCTGCTCTCCCACTTCCAGCCTCCAGAAGCTGTAAGAAAATTAATTTCTGTGGTTAAACCACCCAGTCCATAGCATTTTGCTAAGGCAGCCCGAGCAGGTCAAGACAACCAATAAAACAGAATAGATAGCCCAGAAAGCCACACATCTGTGCACAGAAATGGTATCACACGTCACCAGGAAAGGACTGCCTGTGAATGAGTGAGCTGGGACTGCTGACTACTCATATGGAAAAACTAAATTTGAATCCCTAGCTCACTACATATCAAAAATAAATCCAAGGAGGATCAAAAATCTAAACATAAATAGCAGGACTTGAAAGCTTTTAGAACAAAATAGGCAAGACTATCTTTAAAATTTGAAAGGATGAATTTATATATAAAACAGAAACAGACTCACAGACAGAGAATTCAGACTTGTGCTTGTTGGGGGGAGGCGGGTGGGAAGGGATGAACTGGGAGTTCGAGATTTGCAGATACTGACTTGTATATATAAAATAGATAAACAAGTTTATACCCTATAGCACAGGGAAATAGATTCAATATCTTGTAGTAGCTTATGGTGAAAAAGAATATGAAAATGAGGATATATGTATATTCATGTATGACTGAAGCATTGAGCTGTACACCAGAAATTGACACAACATTGTAAACTGACTGTACCTCAATAAATAAAGTAAAAAAATTAAAACCTTAAAGAGGGGAAATAGACCGTTTACAGAAGAATGATTATTTGATATATATATATGTGTATTTTATTATTATATATACATATGTATAAACAGATGCTTTACTAGAATCAGGCAAGTGCACATTAACACATACTATTTCAAACCTGTCAAATGAACAAAAAATTTAAAGCCCAATAATTCTAAGTTTTGATGAGAAACAGAAACTGAGCTATGAGTTATACAGTAAGTGGGGGTTTAAAGTATTACAGCCACCTTGGAAAGCATTCTTCGGTATCCAGGAATGGAAATAACGTGGTCTTTCACCCAAGTACTCTTTCCTAGAAATGCACTCTAAAGGAAACTCACACGTGTGTGCAAAAAGTGACACAAGCATACAAGAATGCTGCTGTCATGCTGTGAATTTCCAAGAACTTTCCGAGCAACTTTGAATGAAATTACAGGAAAAACAAAGAGACTAAGTCCATCAGCCATAAAGTCGTAATTATCCACAATTCCAGCTCCAGCTCCTCCTTCAACTCATCAGGCAACGAAAAGGCAGGCAAAAACCTGATACCCACAAATGGAAGCCCTGGGAAGAAAGCACATTTCGCAGGACAGAAGCGATCAAGGACACACCATCAAATTATGTCTGAAGGCGCAGGTGAACCTGCCCTTGTTAAGTATACTTGGCATAAAAAGAACTGGTAGAGAGTACACATGTACTAACAACAGAAGAAAAGGGGAAAGCAGAGCGCAGGAGCCAGGGCGGAAGGACATACACTCCCAGCAGTGGGTGGGGAGTTCTCACCCAGGTCCTGGCGATGCTCAGCGAACATCTGGATGGATATTTCATCATCCCTGCTCCCACTTCTAGATGGAACATGTTTTGCCTTGAGATGAACTTGGAATGTTTCATTAGAAACTGGATTACTGCTTCAAAACAATGACTTTTAAAGCTGTCTGTGGAATACCATGCACTTCAGGCTTTAAAAATATTGACCACACCTTAAGCTACAAAAAAAAATTTTTTATGGTAAATGATCTGCTGCTCCAAGAAACTAAAAACATAAAATCAGCAAAACAAGTAAGGAAACATGAGATGATAAGGGGAAGGAATGAGATTAAAAAGTAACCTCCAGAGTTCAGGAAACACTCTGAGAGCGGAACACCTCCACGAAACCCATAGATGAACTAGAAATAGGAAGAAACAGAAAAGACAGGGCTGAAAACTTAAACAGTAACACTCAGGAACAGCTTCGAATAGTTACCCAGTCAGAAGTTAAATAAAAGGGACCAAAACTGAGACCACAAATTAAACACGGTGCCCCCTGACATTAATCATTTTATTCCAGGAATTCTGCTGTTGCTCAAACAGTTTGGGCACTTTTTTTTTTCTTTTTTTGCAATTGCTTTTAAAACAAGGGGTTTTTTTGGTTTCGTTTGGTTTTTAATTCAGTGAAAGAAAACTAGTTTTGTTACTTTATTTTCACACCTCATTCTTTTTTATTATTTTTTTTTGAAAGGGGAGGTAATTTGATTTATTTATTTACTTACTTACTTAATGGAGGTACTGGGAATTGAACCCAGGACCTCATGCATGTTAAGCATGCACTCTACCAATTGAGCTACACCCTCCCCTCCCACACCTCTTTCTTGATCCAAAACAATTTTATACCACAGGGTTAAGTGCTTGACATATAATAAGCAAATGAAATATAAATGTAACCACTTAATCCTCATAACACCCCTGATGAAATAAATACTATTACTATCTTTGATTTCAATTGAGGAAATTGAGGCATAGAGAAATTAAGTAACTTGCCCAAGGTCACATAAAAGTACCCCACGGAGCTGGGATGGGAACCCAGATGTCTGGCTTCAGAGCCCAAATTCTCTGTCTCTCCATGAAAGCGTGAACAGACCATCAGCTACTTCCTTTGCACAACTTGATTTCAAACGATTTATGGCTCTTTTTCTTCTATTGAGGCTCCAGGGAAAATGTTCAAAACTAGATGTGAAAATTCTGATTGAATGAATCTCACTCCATGATACCCCTATCTCTTAATTCTGGTTTTCAGTGAAGGCCACGTTAGTTGTCAAAATCTCTATGCATCACCTCACCCACTGCTTCACCTCGCCTTTTCCAACCCAGGTTCAGGTTAACCCTCACTCCCTTGGTAAGCAAGGAGAAGTCTTGTCAAAACCCACAGGAGGCCAGCCGCCAAGCTGGAAGGAACCTCACGCCAAGGGCAAAGGAGAAAAGTCTGGAATTGAGAGGGTTGGAAGGAGCCCTCGCCCATTCAAGGGACTTTCCTGGAGGGCAGGGAGGGGCAGCAGAAGAGAAAGGTCAACAGGACTCCACAGAAAGTTACAAACTTGGGTCACCCGAGACCACCAGTAAGAGGGTGGACAGGAATAAAGCTGTGAGCAACGAACTGTTGACAGTTACATTCAGGGGGAGAGGGCTGTAGTGGTTCAAAGACTGCCAGGTTCATCTTAGCATCCCAGGCAGCTGGGGAGAGGCTGACCAGGGCCAAGCAGCATTTCTGACCACCGGAACCAGGTTCCTGGATGAGGATCTAGTTCTGGCAGAGAACCAAGTAAAAATGTGATCAGAAGCCTGATCAAAGAGACAAGCGTGGTGGGGGAGGAGGGCGGTCCCTGGGACACCAGCGCCTGGCTGCCCAGGTAGGACACGATGGAGCCCCAACCCTCTTCCAGGACTGGTCTGAACTGACCTGAGTCTGAGTCTGAGGAAGGAGGGCTGTGCACTGGTGTCCCCAGTAAAAGGATGGAGACTGTCACCCATGCAAGGACGCCTGGCCAGGCATGTACCTGGTCATGAAACCAGACATGAATTGTGGTCTTTGTTTATTCATAACACCTACTTAGAAACCCTACAAAAGAAAGGGTGCCTGTGTCTGGAAGAAACTTCGCAAAGATGGCCCTGTCCCTGTCAATTTTTTGAGGTGACAGGTTGTGAAATATCTTTACGCTCTGAGTTGCATTTCCAGGAGGTAAACATCAGTGGACCTCACACTGAAACCCTCTCTGCACATATCAGAGCTTAACTATTTTTAAATTTACCTAACAAAGGAACTATATAAGATGAACTGATTTGAGAAGGAAAAAAATGAAAGGATGGAGAAAATAGGACTTTAATAGATATGCAGCTATTCCTTTAAAAGAAGAGAGAGAGGTAGACAGATTTTTTTTTAACCATGTTGTACATTACATCCCCAGGACTTACTTCTCGTAACTGGAAATCTATACCTTTTGAGCCCTTTCACCCATTTTGCCCACCCTGACTCTGCCCCACCCCCACTCCCCACCCCCACCGCAAGCCCCTGCCAACCACCAATCTGTTCTCTATATCTATGAGTTCATTTTTTTGGTTTTTTGTTTGTTTTAGATTCCACATATAAGTGAGATCATACAGTATTCTTCTCTGATTTCTTTCTCTCAAAGGAAGATATTCAATGCTGTCTCTAAATTGAAACAAACTGCGTATTACATGTAGGGGTTTAAAAGGCAACGCCATAAAAGATGAGGCAGCTACAAGACTGTATAACTTAACTGAAACATTTTATGACATGTAAGGATGGGCAGAATCAGCATGCATTGTACCCACAAAAGTGACTCTAGGAACTTCCTGTCTATTAAATCCACAGCAGCCATTCCCCACCCCTCCCCACCCCCAACCCAGCGCTCACTGGAATGTGACACTTTCTCAGATCTTCATCTTCATTAAATTCTACTCCTCCATCTCCTGCATCAAAAGCAGAAACAGTAAACGACAGAGACACGGAGATGAGAGGTGATGTTAATATTTACACAAGGTAAATACATAAAATTATTTTGAAGTTTGTCATACGAATATAAAGGAAGAATGAAAAATAACTTCACCATATCTGATTGCTGCTGATTTGGAAAGGGTCTTCTATTCTTGGAAGCTGTATTTATCCCTAACAAGTCAGAAAACTAAACAAACAAAGTGAAACAGAAACAGGATTTTTTTAAAATTTTAGATGCACTGTTTTCCATTCATCTCTCTCTCTCACACACACACATACACAGCTGGCAGAGATATTGCAAAAATGTCAGTTATAAAATTGTAAGGCACCTCTCTGCATTTAGGAATGACCCAAAGAGAGACCCTTGCCCCCTCCACAAAGTCAAAGCTCCACAGACATTCAGTGTAAATGCCTCTTTTCACCATATTGCCTGTCAGACCCTCCAAAACGCCCACGCTGCCGGGAGCTGTCTGTGCAGAGTGCTAAGGAGTGGGTTTTGGGTTTGGGGTTTTTTTTTTCAGATTGGGTTATTCATTTTAACTGTGAGAAGTCCCTATCCAAGTTAATTCCCTAGTCTTACGAGCGCACCGTGCCCACCCAGTAACACAACGTCCTGGGTGCGCAGTGTCGCTAGGGATAACACTTCCAAAACAAACACACTGTTATCAATAGCAAGAAATAAGCAAATCAACCAATTCAAAAACGGGCAAGAAACTTGAACAGACTTTTTTTTTCCCCCAAGAAGGCATAAAATGGCCAACAGGTACATGAAAAATGTGCTCAACATCACCAACCGTCTGGGAAATGCAAACCCTCGGGGGCATTACGCCTAGTGAAATAAGCCATAGGGAGAAAAACAAGTACCGAACGGCATCAATCATACCTGGAGTCTTTTTTAAAAAGTGGAAATCATAGAAACAGAGTAGAAAAAATGGTTGCCAGGGGCTAGAGGGGTGGGGGAAGCAGAGGGAGGTTCTGAATCTAACGTATAACAAGGTGACTAGAGTTGGTAACCCTGTGTTGTGTAACTGAAACTTGCCAAAGAGAGTCGAACTTAAATGTTCTCAACAACAATGACAAAAGATACATTTTAAATATGAATATACACCATTAGACCTGTAATTTTGTCTGTAACCATTTCCTTTTCCTTAATTTAAAACAGAAAGAACAGACGTCAAGCCCGCAGTCCGCGGTCCTCCGGCGTGCGCTGGCGGGCCCCCGCGCCCGGGTCCGGCTCCCCCGGGCCGCGCCTCCCGCGCCCCCGCGCCCCCGCGCCCCCCGGCCCCGCCGGCCCTCACCGTGCGCCCCGCACTCCGGCGAGCTCAGAGCCGCATCCCCGCCGTCCCCGGAGGAGCTGGGTCCCGGCGGAGCACTGCGGTCCCCTCCGCACAGCATTTAGGAGGTGGGAGGAGCGGCGCGCGGTGCGCACAGGAAATCTGATAGGTGACGAGGCGGCGGGCGGGCGGGGACGCGGGGAGCAGCGGCTGGGGGTGGCGGGGCGCCCCGAATCCGCGTCAGCGCCCCACGCAGGGCTCGGGAAAGTGGCAGGACCCACGCGCCGATCGCCGGGAGCGCGGGTGGGGGGGGGGGGGCGACAGAAGCTGCCTGCCGTGTTCCGCTTTCATCGCCCGCAGGGGAAGAGCATCTTTCACGGAGCACCAGACGTTCACGATGGTGGAGTCTGCTCAGGTCCCCTTAGGCCGAGGCTTTGAGTTGACCGTCCTGCCCTCCTGGGAAACGGTCCCAAAGTTAACATTGAAAACGCTCTCGGTGCAGGAAGGCGCGCGGTCCCGAGCTTCCCAAACCCCAGATGCCCCTAGAATGAACGCCCTTCCCCCTGTCAGCTGAGAGATGCTGTTTTCATAGCAAACAGTTTGGTTCTGAGCAAAGTCAAGGTCAGATAATGGAATGAGGAGTTACAGGAGCTGTTTAATCCTTAGGACCGCCTGATGACGTACGCACTACTCCTCTTCCCACTTCACAGATGAGCAAACTGAGGCACAGGGAAGTTAAGGAGCTTTAAAGGGGTGGAGGATGAGCAGTGAGTCGGATGAGAAAGTGCCAATGAGACCTCAGCTCTGTCTGGCAGGGAAAAAAGGGGAAAGAGGGAGGGAGGGAGATTCGTGTACAAATATATACGTGTATTTTTTTAGGAGTTGACATAGCGTTAATTATCTAATTCAATGGTTGTCAATCCTGGCTGCACAGTAAAATTGCCTGGGAAAATTTAAAATTTCCCAGCGCTCAGGCCCTACCCCAGGCCAAATGAACTGACTGCTTTCCCTTAATGTTATCTGCAGCAGCCTCGGAACAATGGCAGGCCTTATTTCGGCGTGGCTCGCATGTGATCCTTCCTGCGCGAAGATGAAGTGAGCTATTGTGGGGGAGAGGGAGGAAGGAGACCCCACAAAGATTTAGTGCGCCGCCGCACCAGCTCCTGAAAGGTGCAGAACCATTGCAGCGTTGGAGAGAAAGGAAGAGGCCGGGTAAGAGATCAAGTGGGCGGAGCTGTGGGTGACAGGGAGGGCACCCGCCCCGGGAAGAGGCTGATCAGAACGTCATCAGCACTAATGGCAGGGCAGCACCATCCCGAGCCTGGGGTGATCGGCCTCCCCCGCGTTTCTGCACTGCACTCGGTTTATACAGCACGTTTCCTGGAGTCGCCGAAAGGGCCTCTCAGCTGAGCGCTTTTTAGCCAGCATAGCCAGATGGATGCAGCCACCGCAGCCCTTAGGTGGGGCTGGCCGAGTCCAGAGGGTGAGGGAGCTGAAGCCCAGCCTCGCCTCCCACCCCTGCCCTAGCCCTCCGCAAGCCCCTCCCAATCCCGCCTTTTTCTCCTAGCTCCTCCTCTGTTCCGCGGTGGTGCGGAGCCGAGCCTCTGTCAGCCACGGGCACCTTAGCACAGAGGGCTCACCGGCCTGCTTCTGGCATCCCCAGGGACTGGGACACAGGCCAGGTGTCTTTTAATCGCTATGAGAGGAGCAAGGAAGGTGCAGGTTCTAGAGAAGAGGACCCGGGGACAAGGAGACCAAGGGGTGGGGGAGCCAGTGTCCCCTGAGACTGGAAAGATGAAAAGCCGTCTTGGCAGAGTGAAGCCTGAGGCTGCAATTTGCCTGCCCGGGACTCAGTATTACTGGGTGGTGACCCTGAGGTCAGTGTGCACAAATCGTGTAGCTTTGGGCACCCCTGTTAGGTAGGAAAATGCAAGCACAGTCTCCCAGCCCAGAGCTCTCCATCTAAGGCTCGGCCGCTGGCTGGTGCTGCTAAGCTTCTGGAAAAGCCCAGACAGTGGCTGCTGTCGCCCCTCCAGCTCAGGGTGGGTCTCACCCGGGAATCTTGCAAACTGCTCCCCCTGAGCAAAGGGATTTTGCACAAGCAGAGGCACCTCTGCCCATACATCCCCCACCCCCACCCATTCCCTCTCCGGAGCAGGGCACACGTGACTGCCAGTCTAAACAGCCAGGCTTCCCAGGCTGCTGAGACCCAGACCAGGGGTTCCCAGCCCAGACACAATTGACGTTTCGGATCAGCAAACTCTTTGTTGTGGGGACTCCCGTGTGTTGTAGGATGTTTAGCAGGATCCTGGCCTCTACCCACTAGACGTCAGGAGTGCACACACACAAGTGACTGTCTCCTGACATGGCCACATGTCCCACAGGGAGCAAAGTTGCCCCCAATTGAGAAGCACTGCTCTAAAAGGGAGGATTGGGCCCCAGCAGCCCGCCAATAGCTACAGTGATGGCCCCATGGAAAAGGGCTGTTTCTCAGACTGGAAGGCTTCCCTCCATAACAGGGCCCCTGGCTGAAGTCCACTCCTTCCAGTCACACCTGCCTCCTGTGCTCCTTAAACTGGTTGAGCTCCTCAGGCTATGCACCTCCTCTCTGTCTGGAATGTTATTCTCCCAGATAACCACAGGGCTCTCCCCGGCTTCAGTCTGATCTCTGCTTAGATGCCGCCTCCCAGACAGGCCTTCCCTGAACCGAGTCTGATACCCACATCCTCCTACTCTCACCGCCCTATTGTTTCTCCCTACTTGATCCTGCTCTGCCCCCTGACGCCGCTGAGTGAGGGACTCGGCAGAAGCTCAGCCTGGCACAGAGTGCATGCTTGAACAGTACTTGTTGGATAGAGCAGTGGGAGGATGGACAAACAGCAGGGATGCGTGTAGGAGCCGGAAGGAGTGGAAACAGCCCCACTTATGCCGTTGGGTTGTGTCTCGGGGATTGTGGGGGGCGGGGGAAGAATTTTTCCCTCCTTGTCTCATCTGATGATCACAGGAGGTGGAGGTTTCCATACTTCGCACTCATCTCAGAGAGCTTAGAGCTGCGGCCAGCAGAAATCCTGCGCTTCTGATTAAAGAACCTGGTGGAACCAGCATCCGAGGCTGAGACAGCCCCAGGGACCCTCATGCAAATTTAGAAAACCCATCAGAGGTTCCAGGCCTGGGAAATGATGCTCCCAGGGTAGCCATTCTCCTAATTAGAATCGCTGTGCCAGGGAGGTTTTTCGGGCCCACAGCAGCTTTCTAAAGCGTTAAACAAAGCTCTCGTGGTCCAAGATGAAGGACTGTGAAAACTGAGATTCCGAGCTCAGAGAAGTGGCTCAAAGTGGCTCAGGGTCCAGAATATGTGCCCCAGGGAGAGAATACTGGCCGGAGCCAGGATGGTCATAACACAAGACTGTGGCCAGTCACGCCCTACAGGTTAGGATGAGCGTGGTCCCTCATTCATATAAGTAAATGGGACCACGCCTTCCCAGGCCATGAAAGGATTCACACTCAGTGGGACCAGAAAGGGTGGTCTACACTGATTTAAAGAGGGTCAGGTTAGGGAGGAAGGCTGAGTTCAGATGACCCCAGCCACCTCTGAAAAAACAGAGCCCTTCAGCTGTCAGGCCACGGCCCAAGTGTAGTAAACAGCATATAAGCTTGCATCAGGAAGTTCTGTATTTCGTACTTTCATATGAGTATTTTATTTCATTTCAGGATTATTCCAGAATAAAGCAATTGCATGACACATGGAAAACCCAAGGACTCTTAGAGAATGACCACTGATTTTCAGCTGTTGGGGTGGTTATTTGTGCGAAATTCTCAGCATAGTGCACCATCATTCATGCGGGGATATGCTTCCATGGACACCTCCGGTGACGGCCAGAGCATCTAAACCTCGCCAGACTCTAAAGTCAAAAAAAAAAATGTGTTTATCTTGTATCTTAAGGATAGAGGTTCCAGGCCAGGGAGGTGACAGAGAGGCGGGGCCACAAAGCACGTAGCTGTCGTGGTCCTCCTAGCTTCTGGCTCTGGAAGGTGGCTCCTGCAGCTTCCTCATCTGGACCGTGGGCATCTGAACGGTCGTCACAAGGGTTACGTAAGATAGTGCAACCGACCCTTACCTCAACATCGTCCTCGGAAGCATTTACCGCCCCCATCTTTGGAGGTACCCACCATCCTGGTCAGAAAAGCTAACTACCTAGTGCGAAATGATTTTTTTGAGGTGTTGAAATCGACTTCACACTCAAAGATTCTTTTACAATTGAGGAGAGTTTCACGTACCCTGAGCTCTGCTCACAGCTACCAGAGAGGCACCGAAGAAAGGGTCAAGTCTCAGGGACCCTTTGCAAGAGAGGACATTTATTCCAAGCGTATAAATTCTGGAGTATTGGCTTAATACATCGATCATCCTTTGAGGAGGGCATAATAAAAGATAAAAGTGAGCATCTTTCTCCTTCAGGGACACCCAGTGGCAGAAGAGAGATCAACTTATCAATAACTGATGATTTTAGGAGCTGGATCTGGACATGAATGTTAACAGAAGTTTAACAAAATGGGATGGGAGAACGAGGAAGAGCCATTTGGTTATAAATGGGGGTTGGACTTCATCGATGTTTTCCATCTTTAAAAAATTTTTTATTGAAGTGTAGTAGATTTACAATGTTAGTTTCAGGTGTATAGCAAAGTGATTCAGCTATACATAAACATACACACATATATTTTTCTTTTCAGATTCTTTTCCATCATATGTTATTGTAAGAAATTGAATATAATTCTCTGTACTATACAGTAGGTGTTTTCCCTTTTTTTTTTTAGCATTAGAAACTCCTTTTTCAAACAGGAACAAACTCACAGACATAGTAAACAATCTTATGGCTACCGGGGAAAAGGGTTGGGAAGGGATAAATTTGGGAGTTTGAGATTTGCAAATGTTAGCCACTATATATAAAAATAGATTTTTTAAAATTTTCTTCTGTATAGCACAGGGAACTATGTTCAATACCCTGGAACAACCTTTAATGAAAAAGAATATGAAAACAAATACATGTATGTACATACATGACTGGGACACTGTGCTGTACACAGTGTGTACAGTGTGACACACTGTGACTGACTACTTCAATTAAAAATTTTTTTAAAAAAAGAAACTCCTTTTTCAAATTTCCCAAAACAAGCTAGGTCAGAGTTGTTCTGCTGGAGGGTTGGGGGTGACCCCAGCCCACTCAACACCCCCCTTCCTTCCGTCATCCCAGAGACACCAGGTTAATGCCCCTGGGGCTACGGCCTACGAGCCTCAGCAGCTCTAGACCCGAGGACAAGGGCGTCTCCTTTCGGTTCTATCACGCTGGTTAAGGGACCGAAGTACGGAACGAGGAGGAGGCTAAGGGAAATCGGAGCACCGGCTGCTTCCGAAAATATACGCGGGGCCCTCCAGTTCCCCTCCGTCTTCGACTTGTTAGACATTTCCTTCCCTTTAGCGCCTGGGTGGGGCTGCCGGGGCAAGGCAAGGAAATGGAATATTAATCGGCAGGGCACCTCTTGTCAGCTCCCCTCCGCGGGGTGCGATCGCACAAAACCAAAAGCTCCGGTGCGGCGGGGAGGGCCTCTCACGCTCCCGCGCCCCTCCCGCCTCCTACGCGCCGTGTCTGCGAGGCGTCTCGTTCGGGCTGCGGATAAGCCCACCTGCTGGAGCGCACGGGACGTGCTTCTGTTTTTCAGGTGCAGCTGAGACCCGGTGGTGGCTGAGATCGCGGGCCCGAAGGCCGCTTTCCAGCCCCGTGGCCTCTTGTCACCTCCGTGTCCTGTGCCCATGAAGGAGATGCAGGAAAAGTGTTCTGAACCCTGCCCGGCACCTCGTGAGCCCTCCGCGCACGGCTGCTCCGATGGCTGGGTAACTGACCCGGCAGCACGTCTCTAGGAAGTGGGGGGCTGAGGACCGGGACCCAGACCTCTGAGTCCCCCCTTGTGCCCCTTCCCTAGCTCTGCTATTCCAGGGTCCTTTGTGTGGTTGTTTGAGTCCCCAGAGAAGCGCTTCTGATCTTCAAAATCAAGTGAAAACTGCTAGCATTCCTTTATTGCCGGGTAATTGAAGGACACTGTAACGGGAAGGCCCTATGATCCAGGACTTTTCATTATTGGTTCTATTGAGTAAATCCTGGGCAAAGAATTACTCATTGTCAATGTAGGTATTGGCTGGCTAACTCATCACTCACTTTTCTTTTCTAGGAGTAAAATTATTTATTATTATTACATCTCTGGGTCAGTCATGACTCTAAATGTTTTACAAGCCTTAACTCGTTTCTGTTCACTACAGTTGTGTGAGGCAGATGCTGTTCCATTCCCATTTTACAGATGAGGAAACTAAGCTACAGAGAAATCAAACAATCGGCCCCTGGGAAGCAGTCTCTGGCCAACCAGGAAGACCCTAAAGTCGTAATGTGTGTACATGACTTCTCACATTTTAGCCTGAAGTGAATGGGAAGCTGGCAGAAGTTAGCCGAGATTTGTTCCAGGAAGAAATCCCTAGCGCCATACTTGGCCTCTGGGCTGGAGGCTGGCTAGGATGCCTTTGACAAAAAGATAAGAAACCGGTTACCTTATTTTCCTCTGAGACAAAACATTTCCTTCAGGAAAGGAATATTGAGGGATAGGTGGAAGAGCAATAAGAACAGCTGATTAGAGTCAGGGTAAAATCAGGAAAGGAAGAGCCATGCAGAAAAGGGTAAGGTGCTCTCTAGAAGTCCAGGGACAGCCCTGGTGTCCCTTACCCATGGTTTTGCCTCTTGTCTTCCACTTTGATGGACTTAAGAACACGACTCTTAAGGTCTGCCTGGTTTGTGTGCGAGGGCAGCATTTACAAAAGTCTGTCCCCTGGGCATTAAAATTGTATTTTAAAATATTTAAAAACAAGGTCTAGGGTCTCGTGTACTGACAACTCTGGGAGAGCCGGTCTATGCAGTTTTTCAGTGCAGGACTTCTCAGAGCCTTTATTGTAAGTTGTGAATGTTCAAGTGGGGCATAAGGAATGCAGCTTTTCCAGACCTATCTAATAATGCAACTCATTGTTCAAAGAACCAGTTGCAGGATGGATGTTCTGAAGCCCTCGCTTTGGGGAATGGTGTTCTAAAGCAAAATCACTCAAAGGGAAATGAATCATGGTGTGATACGCCTGTCATTTCCGCTGTGTCTGACAGCATGACATTTAAGTTCATAAGCACAGACAAAAGGAAACTTGTTGAGGCTCTTGGAGATGTGAACCTGGTTTTTGACATTCACAGGTGGACGACACTGTCACCGAAGTCCACAGGGCAGAAAACAATGGCCACACTTGGAAACAAAGTAAAATATTATAAAAGCCAAGTGGTTATGCACATTGTGCGCAGTACTGGATCCTTCTCTTCCTGCAACCAGGAGCACATGTTTTCTTGGCCCTTTCTGCCTTTCCACGCCTCTAACACAGCCAAGCAAGGATAGCGCTCTTATGTGCTTTGTCCTAGAAAAAGCAAGTGGAAAACCAGGACACGCCAGATCTATTTGTTTGGAAGAGCCTCAGTCCTAGCCAACGGACTGGCTCCCGTTATAGAATGCCCAGGCACGGAAACGCCAGCCCAAGCCCAAATCCGTGCCAGAACAGACGTTGTGGGTGGGCTTCTCCCGGCCATGTCACACCTCCTCCCGCTGCATCTCTTTGGAGCCCAGGCACGCTGGGGAGGGCTTGGACCCCAGCTCTGCCTCTGCACAAGTTTCCATCATCTCTTTGTTCTGTAACAATTGCCAAGGCGCACAGGACTGTGAAGTAGGCAGGGCAAGGGGTGAGAGACAGAGAGGGCCGACAGACGCATTAGCGAGCCTTCCTGCCCCAGAGGGAGACCCCAGCGGAGCGGCCGCCATCACTGGGCTCACAAGCTTCTCCACCAGCCAGATGGACCTACGACCCCTTCCCAGACCGACAATGTTACCGTCCATCCTGACACTCGGGTCGGAAGCCTGGGGTCCCTCCTCTCTCGCTCACAAAATCCAGCCAGTTCCCTCTAAGCATATGTTTTGACTCCACCCCAGTTCAGGCCTCACCATCTGTAGCTGGTGCTTTGCAAGTGACCCATGATTGGCCTCCCCCTGAGCTCCACTGTTAGAAGAAGCTGACCTAATTAAACCAGGCCCTTGCTTGAAAACCATGGTTGCTTCTAACCAGATGCATGCCCACACTGATAGACCATGATTTGGCCTCAGCTGCTCACTCAGCCTCAGTACCAACCAGGCCCTGCCCAGCCCCTCTTCCCAACCATGTTGATGACATAACACTGTGGCATTTTTTATTGCTCTCATGCCCACTCTTTCCTTCCTTAGGTCCCTAGAAAACTCCTATTCAGCCATCAGAACCCACATCAAATGCACCCCTTCTCTCCCCAGCTCAGAGTTAGTGATTTCAGCCTCCTGCCACATTGGTCACTGCCTCTGCGGCAGCACTCCCCACATTGCCCTGCTGGGGCTGCTGGCTGCTGGCTCACACGTTCGTCACTTCATCACCTGGGAACAGAGACCTCATGTCCTTTGTTTTCATGCCCCCAAACCATGCATGGTGTTGTCACATGGAAATGGCTGCCTGCCTTGCTGTGACCCCCCCAGAAGCCCAGCCGCTGCATCATGCAGACGGAAGAGGAGGAAGAGGTGGCAAAGTTTCTTTGTGTTCTGGGTTTCTCACCTTCATCACTGGACACAGCCAGCGGTCAGTCATTCAGGCTAAAATGTGGAAGAGCTATGTTGAAAAATAGAGCGTTATTTGCAGAAGGAGTGGCACATTAAGATGTGAGACTCAAGGCAGGTACATTTCAGTAGGAAGTGGTGGCTTGGGCCATGCCGAGCTGCACCAGAGACGGCAGCCTTGGCCTTGGTGAAGTCCCTGCGGTGCCAGGGGCTGCTGGCTGGGACAGCAGGAGGGGAGGGAATGCCAGTGACAGGGGCCAGGGAGGGATGTCTTGCTTCATCATGGTCAATATTTGAGGAATGATGTTTTTGTTCATGTTGCCACGTACTTCAAGCCTTGGTCATAGTGCAATTATTTGACCCTGTGAACTATCAGTTTTTATTTATCTGCTCAAAAGCAGTAAAATTGTGCAACTGATATTTTAGCTGTGTACCTTATGGGAAGCCACAGACAAACAAATCAGGATGCCTTAGGTTAACCAAGTTCCACCCACAAAACTATAAATAAGATATTTTCATGTATTCCTGGTGATAGAATCATTGCCAACAATGAAAGAACGTCCTCAAGCAAGAAAGTGCAGTGTCACACTGTTAGTGAATAAAATTCTGGAATGAATCGAACCACTGGAGTTAATAAGTTAGAAAACCTCAAAAACTGAACAATCAGTTTTATTTACTTAAACAAAAGAAGGGTAGAGTTCACGGTGGACGTGGGCGTCTGTGGTGGACAGAGAGGTTAAAGTAATTCAACCGGTCTTAAAACAGGGACACATCAAAGGTTTTGATCTTAGAAAAAAGATCATAAAAAGGATACATCATTAATCTCATTTATAGTGTCAGAAAATGGCGTCAGTGTTTAACGCCTAAATGATCCAGTCTCTAAAGGGAGCACTATAAATTTCACTGCCTCTGTTTTCAGTGATGATAATTGCCGTTCTGAAATTGGTCAGAGCTCCCCATCGGTGAGAGAAGTTGCTGTTCAATTATTTACACAGCCTGGTTCCTCCCGATGGGGCTCCTCCGAACAAGCAAGGGCGGAACCACGTTCTCACCATCTTTGCACCGGAGCTGCCTCAAGAGGGCCTGAAAGCATTGGAGCCAAGCGTGGCTTTGTTGAGCATCCTCTGCAATCCCCCTCAGCTCCCACAAACAGAGCCACGTAATATACCCTCAGAACGCCCTTCCTCGGGTACAGATTTCCACATCTTTCCTCCTGGGAGGTTACCAATGGCTGAGGAGAGGCACAGCCCCTCTAGGGCTAACTGTGTACCCCTACAAAGACGAGAGGCCCTGGCCTCACCCTCCTGAACTGCCTGTGGGGCTGGCTTGCTGCTCTCTGAAGGGCAACACTTTCCCAGCTACGCTCCCGCGTTGTCAGAAGCTGTTATCTTGGATATGGCATGTTCAACCCTTCCCCCGGCTTCACCGCGACCAGAAAGGAGCAGAGCTTCTGGGATGGAGAGGCCGTGTGCCCAGCAAGGCCGCCAGACGGCATGTCTGAGGCAGAACTTCTCAGGACTCAAGTCAGAACTTCCCGTTGCCCATGAAAATAACAAAAATAAATGCAAGTGAAGAAGTAAAGACAACTGGGAATGTAATTTGGCACAGCCACTATGCAGAACATTATGGAGATTCCTTAAAAAACTAAAAACAGACTCACTGTATGATCCAGCAATCCCACTTCTGGGCATATATCTGGAAAAGACAAACTCTAGTTCGAAAAGACACACGCACTCCCGTGTTCACAGCAGCACTATATACAGTAGCCAAGACGTGGAGGCAGCCTAGTGTGTTCTCTGCACTGGTGAGTCTGTTTCTGTTTTGTTATGTTCATTTGTTTGTTTTATTTTTTAGATTCCACATACAAGTAATAACATGCCATATCTGTCTTTCTCTGACTTATTTCCCGTAACACAATACCCTCCAGTCTATTCAGAAATTCTCCTCAAGGATCAGATTTCTCAGCTGTATGTGTATAACCCTGTGAAAATTCAATGGTAAGGTTAATGTGGAAAAGCCATTTGGAAACTAAATATTCTCATTTCAGCCATCATATGAAAAAGGAAGTTTAACAAAACAAGAAAGAAAGCAGCGCGCCGACCACTACGCGCCAGGCAAACCGCGGCGGGCAGCTTCTCCACAGCCCGCCAGTCAGCGCCTGGTCCCGCGGCCCGGACGCTGCGCCGCCGGGGGAGGCCGCCCGACGGGCACACCTGGCCAGCCTGCTTCCTGCTGACCCGGAGCGTACTGCCTCCGTTAACTCAGCAAATGCTTCTGGGCACTGGCCGTGTGTGGCCCGTAAGGTCCACGGGGACGGGACTCAGGACTGATTCCAGGGTCACTGTGTCACACCCCCCGCAAGATGCGTCTGCCCTGCACAACACAGTCCCTCGATAAATACTTGATTGACAGATTGTCAGGCACTAGGCTGGGGGTAAGGACACCAGCCACTGAAGGTCAGAGAGGGCAAGGAGCGGCCATCGTGCAGATGAGTGATCGCGTGCAGACCTAGGAGGACTTTCGACATAAAGATCAGGGCGTGACTGATTCTGCCCGGCCCTGGGACGAGGGAAGGGCTGCTCAGGGGACCTTGCAGGGCAGGCAGAATGTCACAGGAAGTGGAGAAACAGAAAAGGTGTTCCTGGCAGTCATGTAACACGAGCAAAGGCCCACAGATACCCAAATGTACAGGGCGCGGTTTTCTACTGCGGCTGAAACAAACCCCCACAAACCTAGTGGTTTCGAATAGCACAGATTTCTCTCCCTGCAGCTCTGGAGGGGAGAAGGCCAGTGGGCTCTGCTGGTTGGAGTCTCTCAAGGCGAAAATCAAGGTCTCGCCACGACTGAGCTCTGGGGGAGAATCCAGTCTCAGGCTCACTCAGGCTGTGGGCAGAATCGAGTGATAGGAATGAGGGCCTTGTTTGCTTGCTGGCTGGGGGCCAGGGACGTTCCCAGCTTCTGGAGGCTGCCTCCCACCCCGGCTCGCGGCCCACCTCGTCTTCACAGCCAGCATCAGTCAGTCAGGCCTCCGTCCCTCTCTGAGCCTCTCCTGCCTCTTCTCTCAGCATCTCTCCGGCCTTTCTGCTTCCTCCTTCACGTTTAAGGGCCCATGTGATTAGACTGCACCCACCCTGAGGATCCAGAATAATCTCCCTACTATAAGGTCTGTGGACTGAATTGTACCTGCAAAGCCCCTCTTGCCAGGAAAGGTGGCGTATCCACTGGTGTGGGGGATGAGGGCATGGGCATCTCTGGGGACCATTTCTCTGCTGACCACACCCAGCCTCCACCCACAGGGGGACAGAGTACATGGAGTGGAAGGGGTGCAGGCCAAGGTCTGCACCTGGTACCATGTGAAGGCCTTTGAAAGGATTTCTAAGGAAATTTTGTATTATTATTGAAGTATAGACAGTTCACAAGGTTGTGTCAGTTTCTGGTGTACAGCATCATGTTTCAGTCATACATGTACAGACATGTATTCCTTTTCATATGCCTTTTCCTTATAGGTTACTAGCAGGTATTGAATATAGTTCCCTGTGCTGTACAGAAGACACTTGTTCATCTGTTTCATATATAGTAGTATCTGCAAATCTCGAACTCCCAATTTATCCCTTCCCACCCCTTTCCCCTGGTAACTGTAAGTTTGTTTTCTATGTCTGTGAGTCTGTTTCTGTTTTGTAAATAAGTTCATTTGTGTCTTTTTTTTTTTAAGATTCCACATATGAGCGATCTCATATGGTATTTTTCTTTCTCTTTCTGGCTGACTTCACTTAGTGTGACGATCTCCAGGGCCATCCATGTTGCTGCAAATGGCATCTTTTACTAAGGAAACTTTTTTTAACATGTGATCTTGCAACCATTGGGAAAGCACTGAAAGGCTTAAATCAAGGGAGTGGTGGACTCTGAATTTTTCAAGCAGAACCCGCTGGAAGGATGGATTAGATGTGTCTTTGGCCTCGTGTGCACAGGAGCCTAACTAGTGGGCCAGCCGGGGAGATCTAGCTCCCCTGATCTTGGTCCAAAGGGGAAGTCATCTCAGTATACTCATCTGCTAGGGCTGCCATACAGAGTACCACAGATCGGTGGCTTAACAACAGGTCTTCATTTTCTGATAGTACTGGAGGTTAGAAGTCCACGATCCAGGTGCCAGCAGGGTCAGTTCCTGGAGAGGCCTCTCTTCCTGGCTTGTAGCCAGGCCGCCTTCTTGCTGAGTCCTCACGTGGCCTTTTCTCGTGAATGCTTGGAGAGAGAGCTCTCTGGTTTCTCTTCCTCTCCTGATAAGGATGTCAATCCCGTTAGATTCGGGCCCTACCCTTATGGACTCATTTAACCTTTATTACCTCCTGGTGGGCCCGAATACAGTCACATTGCGGGGTAGGGCTTCAACATAAGAATGGGTGGGGGCATAGTTCAGACCATAACACGCAGGTTTCTGAGCTGAGGGTTCCGACAGTATGAAGCCCAAAGGTCATCTGAACTCTTCCTACTCCGAGGGGTTTCTGACCAAGGTTAACATCAGCATATCAAGGGAAAGAGTGGAAGGTCCTATTCAATTTCTTTCATGTTTATTTCTTACCTTCCTTTTGATCTAGTCTTCTTTTCCTGATATGGCAATTTTATGGCTTGAATCTTAAGGGAAATGTTGAATGTAACTTTTATTGAGAACTAATGTGTGCTGGACTCTGGGCTTCAAACATACAGAAAGAAAATCTCCCCACTTCACAGCAGCACTTGTCAAGTACTTATCAAAACAGACATTATGTTTCATCTCAAGTGGCTTCGACCAGCTGAAGGGACCTGGGGGTCAGAACCCACTGGATTTAACTGAAGACACTTCCCTGAACGAGGAACAATGGGACTTCTTTTGACCAACTGTGTACAGACCTAACATCTCATCCTATCCAGAAGACAAGATTCAGTGCTTCATTAGCATGATTTTCATGAACTTCCCCTTTCTGGAATTTAAAACTCCCTGAATTTTCCCCTCAAGCAACTACTTGTATTGGCCAGGGTTTTCTAGAGAAACAGGACCAGTAGGATGTGAACAGAAAAAGAAACAGAGATTTTAAGGAATTGGTTCATGCAATTGTGAAGGCTGGAAATCCAAAATCTGCAGAGTAAGCTGGCAGTCCACTAGCTGATTAGACAAAGCCCACCACGTATGGAGGGAGATCTGCTTTACTCACAGCCTTCTGATTTAAATGTTGATCACATCTAAAAACATTCACATTACAATTGAGTTTTGAGAGTTCTTTATACATGTGTACATATATGTATATGTGTATAATTTACTAATATTTTTACTTTATATACATTAGTCCTTTGTCAGATGTGTGATTTGAAAATATTTTCTCTCTGTCTGTAGTTTTATCCTCTTAATGGGATCTTTCAAGGAGCAAAAGATTTGCATTTCAGTGAAGTCCAGTCTATCAACCTTTTCTTTTATGGATTCTGTTTTTGATGCAAAGTCTAAGAACCCTTTGCCTAGTCCTAGATCCCAAAGCTTTTCTTCTGTATTTCTTTCTTAAATTTTTTGTAGTTTTACATTTACATTCAGGATCCATTTGGACTTAATTTTTGTACAAAGTGTGAGACTTATGTCAAGGCTCACTTTTGTGCTTCATTTCTGCTTAATTTCCTATGAATGTCCAATTGTTCCAGAACCATTTCCTGAAAAGTCTACCTTTCCTCACTGAATTGCTCCACTTTTGTCAAAAACCAGTTGAGCCTACTTATGCAGGTCTATTTCTAGATTTCTCTTCTGTTTTATTGATCTGTGGGTCCATCCCTCTGCCAGTACCACACTGTTTTGATTACTGTGGCTATATAATAAATCTTGAAATCAAGTAGACTGTCTCTTCCCATTTTATTCTTTTTCAGAATTGTCATAGCTATTCTAGTTCTTTTGTCTTTTTATATAAATTTTAGAATAATCTATTTTTCCTTTATATGTACTTTTAGCTTTGTTTAGTTTTTTAAGGTGGAAGCTTAAAATGTTGATATAAGAGCTCTTTCTTCCTATCAAAAGCATTTAGTACTAGACTATTTCATTCCAGAAAATCCCTTCTACGCAGAGCTTTGGCTGAATTCCACCAATTTTGATGAGCCATATTTTCCTTTTCACTCAGCTCAAAATACACTCTAATTTCCCTTGTCATGTCAGTAACTTCAAGTAACTACTTGAAATTCCCAAGTATTTGGGGGTTTTCTAAGTAACTTTCTGCTATTGATCTCTAGTATAATTTGATTATGATGAGAGAATATACTTCCAATGATTTTAATTCTTTTAAATGTGCTCATGTTTGTTCTGTGACCCAGAATATGGTCTATCTTGGTCAGCATTCTGTGTGCATTTGAAATCAATGTATATGTGGGTGGAGTGTTCTATAAATGTCACTTATGTCAAATTGGTTCATAGTGCTATTCAGACCCTCTGTGTCCTTGCTGATTCATTTGTTCTCTCAACTGCTGAGAAAGGAGTATTGGAGTGCCCAAGTGTAGCTATGGATTTATCTACTTCTACTTTTAATTCTGTCCAGTTTTACTTCATGCATTTTCAAGTTTCAGTGTATACATATTGGGATTGTTATTCTTCTTGGTGATTGACCATTATCAATGCAAAATGTCAGTAAGTTTCTTTGCTCTGCCATCTACTTTGTGTGATGTTAATAAAGCCACTCTGCATTTCTGTTGACTGGGATTTTCACGATATACCTTTCACGTCTCTTTAACCTAACGATGTCATTATATTTAACAATTGGTTTCTTGCAGTCATCATACAGTTAGGTTTTGTTTTATTAGCCAATCTGACAATCTCTGACTTTTAACTGATTTTTTAGATCATTTACATCTCACATGATTATTAATATGGCTAAGTGCCATTTTATTGAATATTTTTATCTTTTTATTTATTGATCCAGTTTTCCTCCTTTCAGTCTTCTCTTGGATTATTCCAGTGGTTTTTCATTTCCATTTTACTTTATCTATAGGCTTTTGGGCTGTATTTTATATGCATAGTATGTTTTAGTGATTTCTCTAGGTATTATAATATAAATTTATAGATATATATGTGTGTATATAAAGATTTCACAGTCTACCTAGAGTTAATATTTTACTGCTGAAAGTAAAATGTGTATTATTTATAACCATATAGTTACAAATGGTTTATATTATAAACTTACTTTATATTGTAGTTGTCATATGGATTATATCTTCATATATAATCAGTCTTACTATCTTGTATTTCAATAGCCATGCATATTTTTAAATACTTAAGAAGAGAAGAAAAGTCTACTGTATTTACCCAGATATTTACCATTTTTATTACCCTTCCTTTGCTCCTGTTCTAAGTATCCCTCTGGTATCATTTTCCCTTGGCCTGAAGAACTTCCTTTAGCAATTCTTTTAGAGCAGGTCTGATGATGACAAACTCTCTCAGTTTCCAGTCATTTGAGAATATCTTCTGTTTGTCATCAATCTTGAAGAATGTTTTCACTGGGTGTAGGAATCTAACCACCCTGAACGTGCCTGAGCTTCTCCAGAGCTAAGCAGGGTTGGGCCTGGGGAGTACTTGGATGGGGGGAAAGATCTGAGTTGACAGTTCTTTTCTTTCAGCACGTTAAAGATGTTATTCTACTGTCTTCTGGCCTCCATGCTTTCAAATAAGAAATCTAAAGTCATTTGAACAGTTACTCCCCTATATGTAAATTTTCATTGTTCTGTGGCTGCTTTAAATTTTTTTTTCTTTTTCTTTGGTTCTTAGCAATTTTGTTATTCCATGTCTGGATATGTTTTTTGTTCATTTCATCCTATTTGGAGTTTGCTGAGTGTTTTGAGTCTATTCAGTCACGTCTTACCAAATTTGATGAGTTTTTGGCCACTATTTATATCCTTCTTCAAGTTCCCTCACTCTTTTTTTATGTCATCTTTATTGAGTTCATCAGTAATTTTTTTTTAATTTCAGATAGTCACATTTTTCAGTTCTGAACTTTTCCGATTACTTTTTATACTTTCTATTTCTCTGCCGAGAATTTCTAACTTGTCATTCATTTCAAGATTGTTTACCTTTACTTCATGGAGTATGATTACAACAGCTGCTTTCACATCTTGGTCAGTAATTCCAACATTTGGGTCATCGTGGGGCTGGCATCTGTTGATTGCGTTTTCCCTTGAGAATTGGTCGCATTTTCCTGGTTCTTTATATGTTAAGTAAATATGCATTGCTTCCCAGACAGTTCGAATATTATGTGGAGACTCTGGGTTATGTTAAAATCTTCTGGAGAAGTTGACCTTGTTGTTGTTGCTGCTATCATTTTAGCAGTCAGTCAACTTGGTTAATTTCAGACTACAAGTTTTGTCTCACCGCCTATGGCAATGGTCTCAATGTTGGTTCAGTTTTCAAAGTCAGAATTATCGCTACATTCTCCAGCTTCCAGTGAACTCTTTCCTGGTTTTTTTGTTCAAAAAAAATACATTGCTATAAGAGTTTTAGATGCCTGCATTGCTGTCATGCAGTTCTGTGCAACTGGAGTTCTATTAGGGCAAAGCAGTGAGAGAAAAAATAACTTTCTGGAACACAGGAGCCCCTTTCTCCAACTTTTCCTGTCTGCCAGGAAGATAGGGTTTCTCCCACAGTGTTAGCTACCAGCGTCACCTTCACACAGCTCTACACTAGGACCACCACGTGGGACATGGTCGAAGGAGAAACCATATGGGGAGGTCCCTGCAACCACACTGTCAGGTTTACAGAGCACTCTTTTCCCAGCACTCTGGCCAGGAAAAAAAAGGGGGGGAGCTTTTCTTCAAGTTTTTGCTGCCGACACTCAGTGCACGGTTCCACAACTGGGACAACCCACAGGTCAGAGCTGAATGATGGAAAGATAAAAGAAAGACAAAAAAACAGTGGGGAGGGTATAATGCAAAGTGGCAGAGCACATGCTTAGTTAGCACGCACGTGGTCCTGGGCTCACTCCCCAGTCCCTCCTCTAAAAAGAAGAAAATAAAGAAACCCCATTACTCCCCCCCACAACACACACACAAACTAAAAAAACTAAACAAAACAGAAAATTCACCCCATGTGGGTCACGTCTTCAAGCTTTGACCCCTCTCCTGAATCCGCCTGCTGGTTTCACTTTTCAGAGTCATTAGGGAACTGCTTTGCCTTTTGTCAGGAGTTCACAGCTGCAGTCTGTGGTGGAGAAAAGCTTACCCCATAGTCCAGCTCCAGAAGGTGGTGTCAGGCCGTTTTAGATGAAGCAGTACAGATTCTTCCCTAGTAAGGGTTAATATTAATATTACTTCTTAATTACTGTCATGTTAGCTTCCGTCGTGTTCATTTTAAATGCTGTCTTTTCGCTCTTCCTGAGGATGCCAAGACAGCGACTGTTTCTTGTTCTGTGACCAATCTCTTCTAACATGCCATTTTAATATTATCTTCCCAAATTCAGACCAATTTCAGAATCATGAAGCTGTTAAGATGTCTCTGACACCTTAAATATCTTTGGGGTTTCCTGGACAGCCTCTAAGTAAACATAAATATTGGCTCCTTCACTTTATAAAACAAGAAATGACAAAAATAATTGAGTTTGTTTGGTGTTCTCCAGACTTTAATTAATTCGAAACTATCATGAGCGCTTTTTTGTTTATCAAACCTGGTGTATAAGAAAAACCTAACGAATTAAAGAGAAATTTAATTCTCTGAGCTTAATTTTATAGGAGTAATTTGTTGCTAGTTAAGCTATGTCAGTGATTACGTAATTTTCAGGCTGAGAAGGATAGTCATGTTCAAGTAGAAAAGCTGACATGTTTACCGCCTACCCACTGGTTTGTTTTTTTTAAGAAAGATTTTGTTTCTACATTTAAGTACCTTTCAGTTAAGGACAATTATAACACATTTTATATTTTAAGATAAAGTGCTGGGAATCTGTCAATACCCCTGCTGTCTATAATATGTTCCTACTTTAAGGTAATTATTGACAATGTTCTTATAAATTTATATACATTATGCCTTAAAGAAAACAATTTTCTTTCATTCTGATATTATTATTATAACTCCAAATAGATAAGACTTACATCTAACTTGTTCACTACTGTTTAGTTATGAAGTTTCTATTTCCAACTTTTCTGACCATCCCAAATCTATGACAGACCGAAACCAAGATGACAGTGGAGATTTGAAAGTGTGACCATTTGTCTTCCTTTTTTGCGGTCACCCCATCGACTCAGGAAGTGGGCCCAAGAGGAGAGATTATAAAGAATCAACCTACTTACAGCCTGGCTTGTCTAGGAGTTACCAAAACTGACCGTTGTTTCCTACCCATGAACAATGGGTCTCCTTTTGACCCACTCTACCTAGAGGGCAGCTCTCAGTGCTTAATCACCCCAACCACCTGAACGCCTCCTTTCCGGCAGCTAAAAAACCCTCACTTTTCCCACCTGCGAATAATAAACTCTGTTTGTGATGGTTTAGCTTGGTGGTTTATTTGTTTAGGTATTTATTCTCTAATTTGTACATTTTCCCATTTAACTCTCGTAAAAACTGTAGACTAGAGAACCTGTCACCTTCACTCGGATCTGACTTACAAACATCCCACATTCCCGGAGTCTCTCCAGCTTCTGTTCACGGGTCTTGGCCTGGACCTTGGCCAACTGGCTAGTACATGAAGTGGCCAGCAGGGACAGCAGCAGCCAACAGCTCGGCCAGCACCTCCCAGGAGGTGAGTCCCAGCCCCTCAGCCCAGCTGCCTGGTTGTGTTTATCGGCAAGAAAGGTCAGGAAGACTGACCCGTCATCTTTCAGATTCTGCTGCTTTACAGAGAGCACAAGCGCTCATTGGGCAGCACACTGAGACCCCAGGCATAAACTCGGACTGAGCTGGCAAAGCCTCTGGAACCCATTTCCCCTCAAATCTCATCTCCCCCTGGACGGCCCTCAGGTCTGAAGGCCAGAAGCTCTATTCTGCTTCAAGTGTGTTCAGCCAATCGCTTCCCTCAGACACAGACCCAGGCTGCCCAGCGGCCAAGCCTACTTATCCTTCCAGCTCGGACTCGAGCCCCTGTCCTTGGAGACAACCCTAAGCTGTGTCCCTGGCAGGGCTAGAAGCCACCCTGAGCTTTCTGTCCCCCACACTGTCAGGGACCCCACCTGCCTCGTCCCTGGACTGACTTCACAGCAGACCAGCTTGCCTCCAGCAAAAAAAGAGTTACAGAAAGGCAAAACTCCTTTGATAAAGTACAGGAAATATGGAACAAGTAATCATTTAGATAAAGATTTGTCAAGTAGAGAAAGGAAGTTAAATAGAAATATGTACAATAAAATGAGAGAGCCTTATGCCAGGAATCTAAGGCAAGGCCCTTCCGTGTACCAGCTCCTAACCTTGGGCAAGCCGCTGTGATGTTGTCAGACCTCAGGGCTGTCTGTGGACTCGGTCAGAATGGGGCCTGGCCCACAGTGGCCTTCAGCAAGTGCTAGGTGAACAAGTGAGCCAGTGAATGAATGAATGAGCGTAGGATGGGCTGAGATCCAGAGCAAAAAGTATTAAAAAAAAAAAAGGTAAAATTTTATTGAAATGTTTTATTGCTAGCTAACATCATATGAAGATTAACGATGGCGTGTAGAGTTAAAACCCAAAGTGTTGCCGGTGGAAGTAACAGGTGTTCCAGGTTCTTGACCCATCCCAGAAAGAATTCAGGGGCAAGACATAGTGATTTAAAAAAGTAAAGTGAAGATTTATTAAGGGATGGACAGTACATGCCCAAGGGGAGAGTGGGCAAGCTCAGGTAAGCGGCCGCCCTGTGTTTCTTTGGCAAGTTAGTTACATACGGTATAAAAATGAATGGACGGAATATTCACTGGGGAGGGGAGGTTTTGGGGTCACATTCCCAGATTATCATCCCAACTCCACCTTCCCAAAGGGAGGAGGGGTTTTTGTCCTTATTTAGTCTCAATTGGAAGTGTCATGACATCGGTATATGATGGGTACTTCTAATCCACAAGGCTAATTTTATTGAAATGCGGGCATAATGAGCGAAAGGTTACATTCGGACACCGGGAAGTCCTACCTTTTCTCACCTTTCTTTATCGATCTCCAGGCCACTCATCACCCCAAAAGTGGTGACCACTTATCAGCCCAAAGGCTCCCGCTTTTCTTTCTCTGCCCAGGGACCCCAGGTGCTTACATGATATATGGTTTCCTGCATTTGGCTTGTGCCCCTCCTTTCTGCCCAATTCCTGCCATTTGGTCTGTGTCCCCTTTTCTCTGCTCATATCTAGCTGTCTGCCTGCTCTGACAAAAGGAGTATGTGTTTTTCTGGCAGGAAGGCAGTGAGGTCCCCTTAAGGTATAGGGCACTGAGGTCTTCCAGGGTCTTAAGTGGAAAGCCAAGTTCAAGGATTCCCACATAGTAGGTAAGAGAAATGTTTGCTTTCTTTTTTTAAATAAAACAAATATCCTCTGTTCCCCCCACCTGATGACATCTGTTGCCTGAGAAGATAAACACTGTTGAATGAGTCTCATAAATGTTAAATGATTCTGCATCTTCTGTTTCATGACAGTTTTTATGCATATTTGAACAACAGAACACAGGGAGGAGCAAGACTCTTTATCCAGGGTGTTCGTTATTTCCTCTTGTAAAAGTTCAGATGCCACCTGTTTCCCAGGGACTGACTTTAAGTTCAACAGCGCAGAGACTCTCTGTTTCTCCCCTTGTCTGGACCCCGTCACTGCCCACGACTACGGCTTCTCACAGGTGCCCGGTAGGAGCTCTGAGAAATACTCCGGGATGTGACTGGTCTGGAGCTGAAGCGTCCACTTGTCATTGAAATGCTGGATCAACTTTCTGGCTATCTTTTCATCTCTCCTGTGTCTCCCTCCCTTTATATACTGTTCTACTCTTTGCAGCCAGAAGACCCTCTTTGGAGACCGCAGATTGAGTGATTCCATTGGCTTTCCTCCACCCAGGGCACAAGAACCTCTTCCTCACCGAGATCTTACACTTCTCAGTCACCTGACCTTGTCCTTACAGGTCCCTGCCAAAGAGTTTTATTCCATTTACACAGAGCACCTCCCCTCATCCTTTGTACATTACTTCATAAAGCTGAGCTCGAAGACCATCCTGTGCAGCCTTCTGTCTTCTCTAGGTGCCTTTCCCTTTAGTATTACTCGTGAGTTCTAATTCATCATTTTATTTTTTCAAAGTTTCTATTCCTTATGGGTAAATATCCCTTTTCAGAGTCTGGAGTTAGGTTGCTGAATGTTAACACTTCCTTAAAATAAAGAGAAGAGAAAAATCCAGAAAGGAGGGAAAGTTGTATACTAGCAAGAGATCAAGTCGAGGGGATGCCAAGAAAATAAGTTGAGAAGTTTGTGGCCACGAAGAGAGAGCATATTCAGAATTTCTAATACAAGCACATCAAAAGCAAGAAGCCCCTTCTATTTTCATTGAAATGTAAAAGGGATATTTGGGAATGAAAGCGAAACAGCACAGGGTTTTTCCCACACTTGCACTAAAAACATCAAAAGTACACACGCTCGCTGTGGAATAATCCAAAGATTCTGGGGCTGCGCCAAGTTTCCCAAGTGCCTTGACTGCTACCCAGAGACAACCACGGTGAACAATTCTGTATGTATCTTCTTAAGATGTGAGGATTTCTTTGAGACAGTCTTTACTGAATCTGAAGGGTCAAATGAGCTTTTATGGCAGAAAGATCAGAAGCCTCAGACGTAGTCATGTTTGGCAAACAGGATGTTCTCAATCAAAATTTACAAAAATCATTTCTAAATGAGTTATTCGGCCTTCTGGGCAGCGATCCAAGGTGAAATTCTGAAGAAGCTGCTCAGAATGTTGCTGTCGAACCCGCCCTTCCTGGAGGACAGAGGCTGGTGGCTGAGCCCCCAGCCAAATACACCGACTGAGGGGTTTGCGTATTTTCCTGTTTTAAAGGATACCCATTCCTAAGACATAAATAAAATGAGACTATACAAATGTATGTATCTGCAAATACACATGCGTCCATATACATATATACATAGACATCCCTCTTTCTTGCCATCACACGTACCTTGAACACGAGGTTTCCTAAATCGTTCTGAGTCTGTTAGTCACCCCGTTTTATCATTCTTGGGCTGCCGTAACAGAGCATCCCAGACTGGGCAGCTTGACTAACAGAAACGCGTTGTCTCATCTTTCTGGAGACTACGGTCTGAAATCAGGGTGTTGGCAGGGTTGATTCCCTGTGAGGGCTGCGAGGAAAAGATCTGGTCCAGCCTCTCTCCTTGGCTTGTCTATGGCTCTTTTCATGGTCACAGGATGTCTGCCCATCCACAAGTCTGTCTCCGAATTTCCCCTTTTATTAAGGGCTCGTCATGTTGAATGAAGGGCCACCATAATGACCTCATTTCAACTTGGTAAAAACCTGTCTCCAAAAACAGCCTCTCTCTGAGGTACTAGGGGTCAGGACTTCAGTCTATGAATTGGGGGTTACATAATGCACACCCTCACCTCCAGTCTCCACCCCGAAAGTCATTTTAATCTGGAAGAAGCAGGTCTTCAGCATCAAAAGACAAAATCAGAGGAGAAGATCCAAGGCTCCAAAGATTACGCCCAGTTCTTGTAGAAATCTGCGGTCTAGCTGGTTGAGTACCCGTGGAAAACCAGCCCTCCCCAGGAGAGTAAGAAACACAGAAGGTATAAGGAGGAAGAAAGTAGAAAAGAAAAGAAAAGCACAGAGAGAAGTCTCCCCGGCAGGGTGAGAGCTGCAGAGGGAGCAGCTGAGTGTCCTCCATTCAGCCCATTCAAGCAGCTCCACTCTGGGGAGGGAGTCGGCATTGCCCGTGGCTAGAAGCCCAGGCACCCTGACAGCAGACAAGAGGAACTCCGCACACGGGCCATGCAGACCTGTACCGGCACCCAGGGTCTTAGCTGCCGTATTTCACACCTGCAGGGTGACAGACATAACCTACCAACTAGATTGTTATGTGGGCCATTCCCTGTCACTGAGGGCCGTGTTCTCTCCTGTGCTGTAGATGTGGGTGGGGCATTGTAGGGCATGGGAGCGAATTTGCAAGGAACCCAAGCATTGGTCCCCTGTGTGTCCTCATTTATTTTTTGAGCTGCTACTCCGTACCAAGAATTGTGCTAAATATTTCACTTCACTGTAGCTGGGAGTCCAAGTGGAGCTCATGTGCAGATGAGGTGGGGGACTGGGGTTCCTTCCACCCCACCCAGGCATTCATTTTCATAAGACAGTTGTAAAGGGTGGCATTGGAATTAAAGGAGGAAGGAGGAGATGGTGCTTGGGGCCTGGGGAAGAAGCTTGGAAGGAACCAGGAGAACAGTCTGGGAGGATGTGGGGAGCCCGGCCCCTCCCTGAGGTCTCCTTCAGAAAGTAGAGTTCTAAGTAAAAAGCAAAAGGGACATTTTCAGAGAAAACTAATTTGAAAAGGCACATACACCCCAGTGTTCATGGCAGCACTATTTACAATAGCCTAGACATGGAAGCAAACTTAGTGTCCATCAACAGATGACTGGATAAAGGAGATGTGTGTATATGTATATACACACACTGGAATATTATTCAGCCATAAAAAAGAATGAAGTAATGCCATTTGCAGCAATATGGATGGACCTAGAGATTATCATATTGAGTGAAGAAAGTCAGACAAAGACAAATGTCATGATATCACTTACATGTGGAACCAAAAAAAAAAAGATACAAATTCAATTTACAAACCAAAAACACTCATGGACATAGAAAACAAACAGTGGTTACCAGAGTGGAAAGGGTAGGGAGGGGGTAAATTAGGGGTTGGGGATTAACAGACACACATTACTATATTCAAAATAGATAAACAACAAGGACCTACTGTATAGCACAAGGAACTACATTCAGTATCTTGTATTAACCTATAATGGAAAAGAATCTGAAAAAATATATATGTATGTATATGTATAACTGAATCACTTTGCTATACACCTGAAACTGATACTGTTAATCAACTACAATTCAATAAAAAAAAATTTTTTTAAAAAGCAAAGGGAATGGGTTTTGATCAAGACTTTGTAATTTGGGGGCTCAGAGACGAGTTTCTTCCCATTCCTGTATGGACCATGTAGCTGTATCCAAAAGGGGTCTGTGCCTAAAGGTTTTGTGTTTGTTTGTTTGTTTGTTTTGATGGAGGTACTGGGGATTGAACCCAGGACCTTGTGCATGCTAAGCACGTGCTCTACCACTGAGCTATCCCCGCCCACTCTGGTGGGGGCCTGTGAAGGTCAGCAGAGCAGCCTTGCCCTTCCCTTAGGATCTTATTTACCAACTTTCCCAGACTTGGGCCAATTTATTTTGCAGGTTTTTTCCTGAACCAGCTTTTCTTTCATAGCCCCAAGTTATTTTGTTTCTGATAACAAAGTTCTGAGATTCGTCAATAACTGCAAATGTTTTGATTGAATACATTGTGAATGATTGAATCACATCAATTTGTAAATTACTTAGGTAGCCATCACAAGAGAAGTGTGTCCATGTCAAGTCTGGCCCCTGGGGGAGTTTTTCAACGATGCCTTTTGAGAGCACAGAATCACATCCCTTTAGGAAGGAGCTGCAACATTATAAAACAAAGCATATTAAATTCTTGGCTTGGTATGAATATTCACAGTAACATTGTAAAATTTGCCTCTCCACATTTTAAAAATCCACTTCTATCCCATTTAAATAGCCTTGATCGACTCTGGGTTTGCAACCTGCATGGGTTTTTTAGGCTTAAGGACACCATATTGTCTTCAGTGCATTATTTTGATAAAGTTACTAAGCCATTAATTTTGATGTTTTCTCCAAGGAAAACGCTATTTCCTAAAATATAATTTCTCAAGCAGCAGTTTATGGCTGTCTTTCTTCCGCCAGTGTATAAAAGCTTCTGTTATGAGATTTGTATAAAACTTTCCACGTGAATTATATCAGTGTGCAAAATGCAGGTGTTCCCATGCATTTGTGGAAACCTACCTGAGTGTGATGGAAACCCACCTATCCTCAGGCAGCAGAGCAGTGGAGCTGCCCAAACACAGAAGTTTGGCCCAGGGCATAAAGCAGTCATTTTATAATCCATTTATTGGGGTCCAGAAGAGTTCATAATTCAATTTCCTATCATCTCAACTCCAGGTTTTCTTTGTTAGTGCTCAGATGCTGTCTCTGCAGACGGGAAACCATTCACCCAAGGACTGGCTTCTATCTGTTTCCAGTTATTCCCTGGAGACTTCTTCTGACCTTTCACCCAAAATTAAAATAAACACAGCCATCCACTGGTTTTAAAGTCTGTCCCTATTTTTTTTTTCAGGATGTATTTATAAACAATAGATAAACCATATTTCAAAAAATTCTAAATTTAGTCAAAATCATCATTCTTTCATTTCTCACCAGTATTTATATTTCTTTTCCCACCTCCTTCTCCCTCACTCCACCCCACAACACTGTGTCCTCTCCTCCTGGTCTGTAGCATTTCTGGGAGAGAAATGGAGAGCAAAGAAATGATGCTGGAAGAGAAATGAGTTACCTGCTTTCCCTCCTCTCTCCACAAGATGTGCACCTACAACAGTCAGCTTGCAAGGGACTTTGAAGGAACTAAATTGTTTGAAAGGGAAATTAGAGCCATGTGCTGAGAGAGCCGCTTTCCCAACTCATCTTCATCTCCTGTAAATTTCAAGTGCCCTCTTCTTCTCTGAATCCCTGATTGGAGCTGTGAGATGCTTTCTGTAAGGAAAACACATTCATTCTTTTCTGGGGCTTCCTTAGTTCTTTTCTCTCTTCCCATTTTTAGGAGATGTAATTGACATGCAGCATGGTAAAAGTTTGAGGTGGACAGCGTAATGATTTGACTTATACACATCATGAAATGATCATCACACTAACTTTGGTAAACATCCATCACCTCACATACATACAAAATTAAAGAAACAGAAAAAAATTTTTTTCCTTGAGTGAACACTTAGGATTTACTCTCAACAACTTGCATATATAATGGACAGCAGCACTACTTATATTTATTGTGTTGGGCATCACATCCCTAATACTTACTGATCTTATAACTGAAAGCTAGTACCTTTCACCTTCATCCAGTCCTCCCCCCCCCGCCTCTGATCATCACAAATCTGATCTCTTTTTCTATGCATCTGTTGTTTGTTTTCAAAGTATAATTGACCTACACACTGTATTAGTTCCTGTAACAAAACATAGTGATTCGACATTTCCATATGAAGATATTACATAATTAACTACAGTCCCCACATTGTAAATTTCACACTTGTACCTCTTAATCTCCCTTACCTATTTCTCTCCTCCCCCAGCTCTAGCAACCACCCATTTGCCCTCTGTTTCTATGACTCTGTTTCTGTTTTGTTGTGTTTGTTTATTTGTTTTGTTTTTCAGATTCCACATGTAAGTAAAATCACACAATATTTGTCCTCCTCTGTCTGACTTATTTCACTTAGCAAAATGTCCTCTAAATCCATTAGTGTTGTTGTAAATGGTAAGATTTCATTCTTTTTATGTCTTATGTATATAAACACATATATATTTATATATCATATATCACATATAGCACATCTTCTTTATCCACTCATTTACTGATGGGCCCTTAGGTTGCTTCCATATCTTGCCTATTGTAAATAATGCTGCAATGAACATAGGACTGCATATACCTTTTTGAATTCATGTTTTCATTTTTGTCATTCTGGATAAATACCCAAGAGTGGAATTGCTGAATCATACGGTAGCTTTATTTTCAATTTTGTGAAGAATTTCCATACTGTTTTCCATAGTGGTTGCACCAATTTACATTCCCGCCACTGTGTACAAGGATTCCCTTTGCCCCACATCCTTGCCACCATTTGTTATTTCTTGTCTTTTTGATAAGAGCCATGCTGACAGGTGTGTGGTGAGACCTCATTGTGGTTTTGATTTGCATTTCCCTGATGATTAGTAATGATGAGCATATTTTCATGTGCCTGATATCAAAGTCTGCATATCATTTGGTCCCAAGGAGCAAATTTGTACATACTGCTGTTGTAAAACCTGGGAGTGCTTAGGAAATTGGGTACTTTGCAGACCATAGATTCAAGCAGCGAAACTCCGTACAGCAAGAGGAATGCACCACCTACAACAACACGCAGAAATGTAGATGCAATCTCACAGACGTAACATGGAGAAAAGCCAGACAGCAAAGCTGACCTACTGTAAGTTTCCATTGACACAAAATTCAAAAACAGGCAATATTAACCTCCAGTTTTAGAAGTCAGAAAAGCAGCCAACCCTGGTGGCATGAGAGTGAGCAGAAGGGGGTTTGAGGGGAACATCTGGAGTTCTGGTTATGTTCTGAGTCTTAATCCAAGTTCCAGTTCACAAGTGTGCTCTGCCTATGAAAATTCATTGAGCTGAATATTTAGGATACATGCCCTTTTTGAATGTATATTATATGTCAATAATTTTTTAAGTGTGTGTTTTCATCAGTCCATTTCCTAGTTTCACCCTCACTAACACTTTTTTTTCCTCAACTTTGAATTTCAACACAGAGTTTCAGAGACAGAATCTGTGTACTTAGACAAGACCCACTCTACCATGAATAGAGTTCAGTATTTGTGCAGCCTCACTGGCTGACTGCTAAGCTGCACAGATAGGGAAGTGAACCCTAAGAAACCAGGCTTTTAAACAAAACAACAACAACAAAAGTTATAGAAAGCATATTCAACAGCAGCTATATAATACAGGGAAAAAAAGCCAATTCACAGATTTAGCCTAAATAAGTCATTAAACAAAGGAACAAAGGAAAAAAGACCAATAAAAACATCTAGGGGAGAATCAGAACTCAGAGTTGATGCAAAATACAGTCTAAGATACCAAGTTTTAACTAAGATACCAAGTTTTAAAAAAAGTTACAAGACATGTAAATAAAACAATGAGCCATAACATCAGGGGAAAAAATTCAATAAACACTGTCACTGAGTGTCCCCAAAGGTTGGGTTTAGCTGACAAAAGCTCCAAAGCAGTTATTATAAATACATTCAAGGAACTAAAGAAAATCACATGTACAAAATTTAAAAGAAATTATACAACAATGAATCAATAAATGGAGACTTTCAATAAGGACATAGAAATTCTAAATAAAAAGGAACACAGAAATTCTGGAGGTGAAAAGTCCAGTAACTGAAATGAAGCTTTCACCAGAAGGGCCCAGCAACACATTTAAGATGACAGAAGAATGTTTCTATGGACTTGAAGACAGATCAATAGAAATTTCTAATCTGAAGATAAGAGAGAAGAAAGACTGAATAATAGTGAACAGGGCCTCAGAGACCTGTGAGAAGTCATTAAATGTAACCTCTACATGCAGTGAAAATTCCAGAAAAGGTGAAGAGAGAAAAAGAAGTGGAAGAAAAATTGAAGGAATAATGGCCAAGTTTTTCCAAAATTTATAAAAAAGGCATTGCTCTACCATCTTAATTCAGTCTGCTAAAGCAATCACCATAGACCAGGTAATGTAAGTATCAAGCATTTACTTCTCACACGGCATCCAAATCAGGGTGCCAGCACGGCTGGGTTCCGATGAGATACAACTTCCTGTTGTGGCCGCACGGGGCAGAAAAAGAGCAAGCTTGCTCTGCGGCCTCTTCTTATACAGACACTAGTCACCTAATTACCTCCCCAAAGCCCACCTCCAACACCACCACACTGGAAATTAGATTTCAATATATAAATCTGGGGAGGAACCCAAATATTCAATCAGTAACATCTACATATCCAAGAAGCCCAATGAACATGAATAGGATAAATTCAAATCTAGCCAGACCTATACACTGCATAGCAAATTGTAGAACGACAAAGACAAAGAAAATATTGAAAATATCTGGGGAAAAACAATTCAAGTACAAAGAGCATCAGTATGAATGATTAATAGGTATCTTTTTATCTGACAAGTGAAAGCCAGAAAGTAGGAGAATGACATATTCAATATGCTTAAAATTTAAAAAAGAAAAAACTATCAATCAAGAATTCTACTTGTTGTGGTAACCATTTTGCAATATACACATGTATCAAATCACCATGCGCACCTCAAACTTACACAACGTTAGATGTCAACTATACTTCAATAAAACTGGTTGGGGGAGAAAAAGAATTCCACATCCAGCAAATCTGTCCTTCGAAAATGAAAGCAAAATAAAGATATTCCCGGATAAAGAGTAAAAGAACTCGTTGCCAGCAGAGCTGCCTTACAAGAAACAATAAAGAAGCCCTTCTGGCTGAAAGAAAATGACCCTAGCTGGTAACGAAACCAGAGAAAGAAATTAATAACACCAGAAATGGTAAACATGGAGTCTGACGTCTCTAAATATATTTTTTCTCTCTTATCCTCCTAACTTCTTCAATAGACTGGATGCTACAAAGCAGTAACTCTAACACTGTATTGTTGGTTTTCTAACATTTATAGATTTAATATATATAATAGCAACAGGACAATTGGAGGAAGGAATAGAACTATATTAGAGCAAAGGCTGTATTTTACCAGAATTAAATGAGTGTTAGTCTGAAGTGCGTTATAAGAAATTGCAGTCAGATTGTAACGCCTAGCTCAACCACTAAGGGAAAAACTCAAAAAAGATATAATTCTTTTAATCAGCAGGAACTTAGATGTTTAAAAATATTTATTTAACCTAAAAGAAGTCCATTTTTAAAAGGAACAGGAAATTTATATTTGTAATATGATTCTAAGCAGCATTACTGCTTTTAAGTTTTTTTTCTCATCCCGGGCAGGGCTGGTTTGGTTGTCAGGAGTATCACATCCAGTGAAAAGGTGACTTGTAAGTATGACTGAGCCTCTCAGGAATGGGGAGTCATCAGGAGACACTCCCTTCTCGCAGCCGCATAGATGTTTACGCTCTTTGCTGCACGTCCGCTTCACTCAGCTTCCAGCTTTGGGTGTTGGTTCATCAGCACACACCGACTGATGGCCAGTGGTTACCAGTCCCTGGGCTACTAGGCCTTACAGATCTGACCTCACCTCTGTCTGACCCAGTGCATCCTTTTTTCAAACAGTCTCAAGAGAGGCGCTGACTGGATGCTGGCAGGCAGCGGGTTGGCGCACCGCCTTTCCTTCGTGGTGGCGGGAGTGGCGGAGCGGAAGACTCTCTCAGCAAGGGCTGGGATGGGGCAAGCAAAATGACGCCTGTTTTAGTAAAAAAGGAATATCACTTCACCTTGTTGCAGGGTGCTGCCTGGCTTGGTGGACACGTTTAGTGACCCAGATTCATTTTTAGCTCTGAAATCTTGGCAAGTGGCTCATCTGTCTAAATGAGACATTCTAAATGTCTAAATTACTCTAAAGAGAATCTTTTGAGCCAAATAAAATTCTGTAAAGTGGATTCAGCTATGATTTGGGGGGCTGGATTGGATTACTTTTAATGTAAGTAACTGACTTCTGTTCGTGTGATTACATAATGAGGTAACCGTCAGGAGAAGGGACGCTGAGGAGCTGTGAACACTGTGTTAACAGCTGGGGCTGTGTTTTTTCATATGTCTTTGTTTGTGGAATTATTAAAACCCTACTGGAAAATATCTGGTTGAATATGTACTTAGATTTTCCTGTAACTGGCAGAGACAGGGACAGTCGTCACAAGGTCAGAGCATGCAGTTTACAGGATGCTGCTGAGGTGTGACCGCTTGGTGTCCGAGTCTGAACACTCCAGTGAGGACCGTCCTCACGGCAGCCACTGCAGGACATTCTAACATTCCCAACAGTCATCCTGACAATGCTCAAAAGAGGGTTCAAATCCCTCTGTTGGGGTCATGGTCACATTCTCTTGTGGAAGATGAATTCACCCTTAGGACACATCCAAGCCTGGCAAATAAGGCACAGATAATATGTCTGGATAATGGGATTTTTGATCAAACGTTTCAACACTCATTTTCTGGTGTGATTAGCGAGCTCCTGTTGAAAGCAGTTTGGCAAGAAGGCAAAAGTATTTTTAAAATGCAGCATCTCCCAGCCACTTGAAGGAGAAAGACCAGGCTGAACAGATGGTTCAGGTGCCTTCAAATGAAAAAGGAAGACACAGAGGGAGACGGAGCAGAAACAGACATTCTGAAATTTCCTAACTGAAAACTGCAAGACGAGCAGCAGAGAGACTGGCCACGGCTGAGGTCCACGCTGTGGTTCAGGAAGGTCAAACGGAGGAAATACCTCAAACACGGGACAAAGCACAAAGAAATAGAAGCCAGGAGGGAAGGCCAGAGTCCGGAAGCCAGGCACAGGAGTTCCAGAGAAAGCAAAAGGCCGGGTAGAAGAGAACTCATAACTGAAGGGAGAGCGGATGACCTTCTGGCCCAAGATGATGCTACAGCCCCGCCTCCAGCCCCTGGTCCCAGGACTGAGCAGGAAAACCGGGGGTCGTCTGAGGACCGGAAACTAGGGGAGGGTCCTTGGAAGACGGAAAGTTAAGGGCTGGTTTGGGAACGCCCAGATATCCACAAAGAGGGTCATGGCTCTCAGGGCCCTTCACGCCCCAGCCTGCTTCCCAGGGGGGTTGGGGGGCGGTGCCTGAGCAGGGGTTTGGAGCAGCCGGGCAGCTGGACCCCTCTCACTCCACTGCCATCCTGCCCTCAGTCCCAGTGGTGATCCTTCCTGGGTGGAGCGAGCGGTGAGTGTGAGCTGGGTGGGGAGCAGGCTGGCCCCCGAGGAGCAGGGAGAAGGGCAGACCCTGGCAGTCAACCTTAGCTGCACATTAGGAGAGCTGGGGCTGCTGCTAATATTCTGAGATGCCAGGGCTGCCTCCAAGATCAACTGAATCAGAATCCCAGTGAATTTAACATGCTACAAATGATGAGAACCACTTCTATAAAGGATAAGTTGTCAAAATTGAGAAATCACAAATTTTAAACTACACTCTGAAAAACTCAGCTGTTATGAGGAGGAGTGTGTGAGAACAGAGGCTGGGAAATAAAAATACACCAAAGAATTGTGTATCAGACCCTGAACGTGATGAGTCTGGTGCTTTGGAGACCACATCTTTTGAAGGATGTGGATATTTGTTTATTGAGTAAACAGTTAATTTCCCTGGACTCAAACTGCAAACTGTCTCTCCAGCAGGAACTCATTTCTCAGTTGACTTCCTTTTTCCTTAGCTGGGCTCTGTCCCATCTCTGCTTGGTTCAAGGGTCAGACAGGAAGGTGACACTCAGGCCCAGAACTGGGGACAGCCCCCTCTGACTCTCTCCTTCCCAGGGTTTCCCCTGGCTCTTCAGTGCCTGTGGCTTCACCAAACTCTGCTCTGATTCTTCAGGCCAGAACGAACAGAGATTTTTATTGGAGTTTTTGTCTTCTCCACGCTGCCAGGCTGAACCCCACGAAAATGGGTGACTTGTCCCCTTCCCTTCTCATCCTTCAAGGGTCAACCCTAAATCACTTGCTTCTCTTCATTCTCCTGAGCCTGGAAGTGTTTTTGGTTGTTTGTGTTTGTGTCTTGGTCCAGAATCTTGCTTGTCATCTCAGGGTGCTCGGAGTGAGGGGAGCAGGAAGGACCTGGGACTCTGGGGGGCCTGGCAGTGACCTACACAAATGGACTAAAAGGCACATGGAGACGAGTCACCGGGCACATGGGCGTGCTGAGTCTGTGGGTGTTGGAGGTGAAAGAATTAGATGATCGGTTCCCTCCCTCTGCCCCCACAGATGGAGGAGGCGCCTGGGGAAAGGATAGCATTCGAGGCCCTCTCTTGGGCTTGTTGAAACCCATTCTGGTGGATTGTAGAGACCAGGAGAGACGTGCGCCCCTTCCGGGGCAGGAATGCCTCATTTCAAGCCCTCAAGTGTCGCTCTTGACCCTTGTCACTGGGTGTGAAGGAGTCAAGGGCCATGAAATATAACTCCTAGGTAGAAAAACCCTAGACAAAGATATCATTCTTCCCACATTAACCCATGAATGCAGTGCAATCACAATGAAAATTTTACGTGGGTGTTTTGAGGAAATCAAGAACCACTGAGGAAGAAAGGTCTGTAAATGCTGAGTCAGCTTTTCAAAAGCCAAGCGAAGGAGTGGGCTTCTCCAACAGGGTACCAAGACACACCTCAAAGTTATAGTAATAAAAAAAAAAAGGCAGGAAAGTAGACAGTGTGTTCAGAGGACAGAATAGAGAGGGCAGAGTGAAACCTAGGTCCACATGGAAATCTCATGTGTGGTAATGGTGGTAGCAAAAACTAGTCAGCAAGGAGTAGATTGTTCCACAGATGGTATTGAGGAAATTGTAAGTAAATCAAACAACATAGAATTGAGTCTCTACCTAAATAATGGTGTGCTCTACATGGACTTAAGACCCCCGAGAGAGGTAAAACTATGAAGATGACAGAAAGAGACAGAAGGGAATGTCTTTATAATTAACAAGTGGGGGACGGCTTCTTGGACAGAACTTCAGGTGCACAGAAAAGCTAGTAAGCTTGATTACATGAAAATGAAGGACTTTTGCTCCAGAAAAGATCACCACAGACTAAGATGATGGATGACAGAGGGGGAGAAGATGTTGCGACAAAGAAAACCAACAAGGTATCAAAGCGTGTGGAACAAGAAATGTCTGCAAGCAATGCAAACATTTCAACAACCGTGAGAGAAGAATGGTTAAAAGCCGTTTACAGAGGAGGGACGGGGAACGGAGGCCTGCATGGGAAGGTGCGCTCAAAAGCATTCGTAGTCAGAGAAATGCAGATTTATCCTATGGAAACTGACTTTACACCCATTAGCCCGGCACAAATTCAAAAGCTGGCTCATGCCAAGAACTGGCAGGGATGTAAGGATACTGGTACCGTTCTGCTGGCTCTGCTGCTGGGAGTCAAGGCTCAGGGGGTGCTTTCTGGAGCACAGTCTGGCCCAGCTTAGTGAGATTAAGCCTTATGACCCAGCACCTCTGACCCCGAGTGTAGAAATTCTTACACAGTTCATGGTGGAGACGTGTTTTAAAATAAAATTTACTGCAATAAACAGATGACAAAAGGGTAAACACTGCATGATCCCACTTATATGTGATACCTGCAGTGGTCAGACTCATCAAGGCAGGAAGTAGACTGATGGTTGCCAGGGGCCAAGGGGAGGGATGGGGAATGAGTGTTCAGTGGGTACAGAGTTTCACTTGGAGAGATGGATGATGGTGAATAAGTGTGTGGGGTGCAGGTGTGACAGGAGGTGTGTTACTTGAACATCCAGGCTTAAGTAGAGAGTCTTTGTTGGGCCACAGTGGGAGATAAATCAGGGGACACAGGTTGGGGCCAGACTGAGAGCTTGAACTTGATCTCTGAATGCCAGGTCAGTAAGGTTTTAGAACAACACCCTAGGGTAGGATGTTGGCAGAAGTGTGTAGAGGGGGCTGGAGGAAACAAGATTCCATCAAGGCAGATGGCCCCTAACATTGTGGACCAGATCAAGGGAGCCGGTGAGACACCAAAATCACAGCCTGAACCCTTCTTTTCTCCCTGATGCTCTGTCCCTTACTGACCCCGAGGTCCAAGCAGCCTTCCAGCTCCCTCTCGAGTCTGAGGTGGACACATTGGTAATGAGGTCTACCTTCAAGCAGATGGATCCAGGAAGAGCTCACTCTGGCCCTAGAAGCAACTTGGGACACTTGGGTTGAGGTGTGCTGAGTGGTGACACCCCAAACTTCCCAGACTTGGAAAGTGGAACTCGAATTGCTCACCAGCTACCCTGCTTTGGAGAGAGTTTCTGCTGAGCCACCACATTTGGAACCTATCTTCTGGAAAGCCTTGGGTATACAAATGGGTGGTAATATGGGCACAAAACTTACACAGAAAACAATCAAGTGATGTTGAATCCAGTCCCAGATCAGCCCATGCTGTAAGTACATAGGGATGGAGCAGGGGATGGGATGCAGGGAGCTGAAATGAAGCAGTACCACCCAGGTGCCACCCAGTGAGATGGGTGCTTCTCCAGGAGCCAGGATCCAACCCTTTAGTCTGTGAATTGCTGTACTCCAGGCAATTTTGATTATTCACATGAGAGTAAGCCCAGAATTGTATCTTCCCAGAGGACTCAGGAGGAGCTGCCTCGGGGTATGGAAGTGTCTACAGCCATCCCTGAAGGTGCCATAGACCACGATGTTGCCCACAACAGTCTTCCATCATTTGCCAAAGCCAGCTGACACCATAAGCCTGTCAGGGAAGCCTGTCCAGTGGTGTCACCAGAAGCTACGCCAGCATGCGGTCATTGCAGAGAATGCTGAGTCACCAACTGACTGTTATTCAAGAGAATATTCTTGAATACTATTCTACAAAAAGGACGTGCCACAATCTGACCAAGAACTCAAGCAATAAAGAGAGTGAGTCAGACAGATGCCTTTCAGTGCACCTCCCCAAGACCTAGTCCCCAGCCTCCTCCACCCTGTCCCCAGCCCCAGGGAGTTGGCTTTGATGGGAGCTGGGTTGAACACACACATCACCCTGGTGATCCCTGAGCCCCCCACCCGCACCCCTTGCTCTCTGGCTTCAAAATTGATTCAGCAAAGGGGAGCCCTGGCAGGACACTGGAAGGAGGAAGAACAGTACATTCATGGCATTTATTCCCTCAGCTGCCTCCTGCAGAGTGACTCAGTCACTGCTCTCATTAAGGTAGAATGAATCATTCTACAGAGAGGTTTTCTCCTTCCAGAACCCTTGGACCACTTCGTCTTTCTCATTCCTTGCTCCTAGGATGGTGACAGTCAGTACACCTCCCTCCCGCCCTCATCAGGGCACTCACCCTGATGGCTTCCCTATACTCTGCCTGGGCACCTCTGTACCTAGTGCTTTCATTAAGCCCTTCTTGGCTTTCCCTTGTGCGATTTACTTTTCGTGGGGACCTCGACTGATAAGACCCAACTATCTATAAATCTATGCCTGGGCCCTTAGGTGCGTTTATTTTATGACTTGCTTTTAAGAAACGCCTACATCCCCGTCATTTTCATTGTGTATGCTGTGCTGGGGGTCTTTTCTCAGTTCTTAAGAGTTTGAACGCTGTCTTCTGCTGGACGTTTACAATATTCCAAGAGATGCACCAAAACGCTTCAAATGCATTTTTCTTATTTAACTCAGACAACTCCAGTAAATAAAGCATGCTGCTACCCTCATTTTATACATGGGGGCTCTAAGGCTCTTGCCAAGATCGTGATAAAGATTGTGCCTGCCTGTGGGAAGTTACCAAGACTCTTCAAGACTATTATTGCTTTGGCATTATCATTTGGGGGGGAAATTTGTTGACAATAAGTTTCTTCTCAAAATGGTTCCAGGAGCTTGTGGCACTAGTTTAAATTTCACCCTCAACAATGTCAACTCTGCAACAGCTACTTGCAGCTCTCAGGTTATCAGACCATTGCAAATAAGTCTGCATTCACCCAAAGTGTTCAGATTGTTTGCTTCAGTTGATGTAATGAACTGAATAGTGATGTGATGAACTGAATAGTGATGTGATGGACTCAATGGACCAAATCCCCAAAATTCATGTCCGCCACAGCCTCAGGATGTTGTTTTATATGGAAATCGAGTCTTTGCAGATACAATTGAGTTGAAGATTTTAAGATGAGATCATTCTAGATTTAGAGTGGACCCTAAATCCAGTGTGTCCTTATCAGAGGAGAGGACACACAGAGATGTAGAGGGAAAGGCCACGTGAAAAGGGACACAGAGATTGGGATGACGCAGCCACAAACCAGCGAATTCCTGGAGTCACCGGAAGCAAAGAGGGATCTTTCCTGGAGCCTTCAGAGGGAGCACAGCCCTGCTGGTACCTTGATTTTGGACTTCTATTCCCCAGGTCTGTGAGACAATAGATTTCTGCTGTTTTAAATTACCAAGTTGATGGTAATTTGTTACTTAGGAAACTAATATATTTAAATTAAACATGGAGAACTGAATCTTATTTGAACCATCATGGAAATACTTCCTAAGCAAATAATCTGAAAGAATCATATAAAACAACACCAAACTGGAAAAGTGTGATAGTTATGGTTTGTTAAGCTGTCATTCCACGTCTGACAAGAGACAGTCTGACCGAGTCACTAACAGGCCCAGTGCCTCTGGATCTGACTTAATTGGGTTTCCCCAGAGCTTACAGGGGAAAAGGAAGGCATTTTAGATGCTAGTCCCTCTGCACCCATTCTTTGGGGTTTTCACCCAAATAATTGTCTCAGCGGAACACTCAGGAGCCAGATCAAGCAGAGCTTCCCCAGTTAATTGGGACCAAAGGCCCACATCCCACGACATTCAATAAATCAGGCAGAGCAAGCTGTCATTCCCATAGGAGACACCTGCAGTGGTGTGCCCCTGTCATGAGGGGGTAACCACAGAGCCAGAAGCACTCCTGGGAGCAGCAGGGTGGAGGTATTTTGGTTAGATTCCCAGCAACTTCCTCGGGGCCGTAAAGTGAGGACGGCAGCTATTGTTCTGCAAGACACAGCTGCTTCTCCAACCATAGGACCTTCTACTCCCACCACCCGCGCACAAGGTCAACCTCATGCAAAGGTCCTCCCTGGCGAAAGACTACCGACCCAGCAGCCATAAAAGAGGCTGGGAGTTCAACTCCACAGTCCTTCCCAGTTTTTACGTGAGGGAAAAAAAAACACAGCATAGCCGAAGTCAGAAGACAAATGACAAATGATTAAACTAGTCTCAACAAACATGGTCTGTGAGCACAAGAGACTGTTTCTTCATTGTACAAAGAGCTCTTACAAATCAGTAAGGAGCCACCTAATAGGGAGGAGAAAAAAAAAACCAGGATTTGAATAGGTAGTTCACATGAAAGCACAGAAAAACAGTTCCAGACTGGCCATGATTACAGAAACTAAGACAAAAATAATGAAAATGATTTACCCTCGATGTTGGCAAAAATTTGAAGTTTCAGTTTGGGAAGCAAGCATTCCCATACAGCGTGGGCTGGAGCGTCAGCACAATATCTGGGGAGGAATTTGGCAACATGTATTTAAAATGTACAAACTCATGCAGTTTAAATTCTTGAAATGCTGCTAAAGAGTTTAGCCTATGGATATTTGCATAAATATACAATAATGACTGCACAGAAGTGTTTGTGGAAGCATTATTCACTACAGCAAATGAGTAGAAACTGTCCCCAAAGTCTACAGGGTAAGCCTGGTGAGGTCAGCACAGTAATACTACGTGGTTTTTTAAAAGACAGAGAAAAATCTGTATGTGCTGATTTGGAAAGATTGCCTGGATACTTCAATTAGGAAAAAAAAGTCAGAACAGAATGTATAATCCCACCCTATACTATATGTGGTCTTCTTGCCGCTCTACAACTTGGTTTTTCACTTACAAAAACTTTATATTTGAATTCCAAAAAAAAATACAAAAACTATGTTACTAGTATTTATTAATTATGAATACATTACTAATATTAACCATTATTAAAAACTATTATTACTTCTAAAGACCAGGAAAAGGATCAGCAAGAGAAAGTGAATTTTGACTTTCCCTTCTGTTGGAATTTTTTTTAACATGAACATGTATTATATTCATAATTTTTTTAAATGATGCAGATGTTGGGGGACGGGAATGGCGGAGGGCTCGCCGCGTAGGTCAAGGGCAGTTGGTGCAGATGCATGCATTTTGCTCCTGTAGCACCGTGTTTGTTGACGCCCAGCATGGTTCATACCCACGCTTTGGAGCCTTTATCCCTTCGAGAAAGTTCTTGACCTTCTTTGGGTCGTCATTACACACGCGTACGGAGTTGGGTGGAGTGTGGTAGGATCTGCCCCGGCCCTGCGGCTTCTATTGCTGCATTACTGACAGAGGCACAGACAGAAACAGCAGGAGGGGAAGAGAGGCCCAGGGGAAGAGACAGGTGGACGTGGAGAGCACTGCTACCGGTCCTCTCTTCTAAGCCAGTGCGGAGGGCTCGGTTCTTTCCCAGGGGCCTCGGGAAGCACTAGGGGCCTAACAACCCTTAGCAAGCTGCCTTCTTCTCCCAGATGCGTTGTTCAGGGAGGCTCCACCAACTTCCGTGGCCCACCGGGGCGGGGGCGGGAGCACCCTTGTGTCTACAGCCCTGAATCCCACAGCTCCCTGCCCATCCCATGCCCGCCCCACAGAGAAAGTAGTAGACTTTCACGGAAAAGGACAGCTTAAAAAAAAAAAAAGAAAGAAAAAGAAAAGCACAGACTGTATAAAATAAAAAGAATAATGATGACTAACTTGGGGCTGTAAATAAAGGGAAGGAGAAACGCGGGGTGGCGTGGCCCTAAGATGCGGGAGGACGGGGCTGGGCTCCGCGCTGTAAGGTCTGCGTCGCACAGCAGGTGAGAGGGTGGATTACCCTTGGGCTCCCGTCACGAGTGCCTCGTCCAGTTTTAAGGACAGCCACCCAAAGAACAGAAAAAGAAACCATCACTTCCAAACTCATGCAGAGAAAGCTTGATTTATCTAGTAACTATTTCGATATCAAATATTCAAAATCATATTGATCCTCTTCTCAAAGGAGGATTTTTGCCTTTTGATGATTGGATATGAATTTTAATGGAACTCCCATGCCGAGAGAGAGGACACTTACCTTCACTGAGCGCCTACTGTATGCCAGCTGTTTGGCTTGCGTTGTTCATCTTCACAGGAAGCATACAAGGGAATGAGCATTATCCCCCATTTACAGATCCAGAAAGCAAGGCTCCCTCAGAGAGTTTTCCTCGTGACCTGCTCACGTTCACACAGCTTTTGTGAGGCCGGATGTAACTTTAAATACGAAGCTCTGACTCAGAAGCCAGGATATGTTCGCTTCCCCAGGGTTTCCAAACTGCTGAGGGGTGGAGAGATTTACAAAGGGGTTTTCGCCCCGTGTGCCCCCCACCCGCCACGTTGTGCACATCCCAGAAAAAGAGTCTTGCTCTTCCGTGTACTCTGTCATTCCAATATGCATACAGGCTGTCGTGAAACAGAAGGTACAAAAATCATTTAAAATTATTTAAAATTTATGAGGCTCTTTCAACAGTGTTTACCTTCTCAGGCAACAGATGTCATCAGGTGGAGGGAACAAGGATATGTTTTATATAATGAAAAAAAAAAGCAAGCAGTCCTCTTACCCAATATGTGGGAATCCTTGAACTTGGCTTTCCACACAAGACCCTCGAAGACCTCAGCGCCCTGCACCCTAAGGGGCGCCTTCCACCCCCGCATTGACCCCACTCTCAGGGGTGTGGAGACCTCACTGCCTTCCTGCCAGAAAAACACATACTCCTTTGGGTTTTAACTCTACATGCCATGGTTAATCTTCATATGACGTTAGTTAGTAATAAAAGGTTTCAATAAAATTTTACCTATTTTTTTTAACACTTTCTGCTCTGGATCTCAGCCCATCCTACACTCATTCATTCATTTGCTCGTTCATTCATTCATTCACCTAATTTGATGCTACGGGACAGTCAGAAGCCCCCACACTGTATTAGGAAGCACTTTTGCTAATTTGAGCTGAGGACATCGGAGGCACTATGAGTTATGCTGGGCACTTGGGGTATATTTTAATATAATCTTCCTGTCACCCCAGTGGGTTAGGTGCTAGTATTCTTCGTGGCTTTCGTAATGAACCAAGACTACTCCAGGCCACGCAACCAAAAAGCAGAAGAGCCAGGAGGCCTGTCCTTTCTCCCCCAGAGCCCTAGACTCGTCGCCTCACACAAGTGTGGCAGATCTTGTTCTTAGGACCTTATGACTTGAGGAACCAACACCTAAGCCATCTACTGTAAGACACAGTCAGACTTCCAACAGCTTTCATTCTTAAGTTTAAGACTCACAGAACACTCTACTGTCAGTGAAAAGCACAGACAGTATAAAATAACAAGAATAATGATGACTAATTTGGGTCTCTAAATAAAGGGAAGGTGAAACACAGGATGACATGGCTCTAAGATATGGGAGGATGGGGCTGGGCTCTTAGCCATAATTCAAGCTTCCAGAGGTTGGAGATGAGCCTGGACCGTAGTCTATAATTCCCTGTCCTTGGAATTCCCCTTAGTGTCCCCTTTTCCCTGTTCTAGACCCCAGGCTGGCAGCTGCCCAAGGAATACCACTCACTAAGACGTGCATTTCTAATTCTCCTCTGTTGGAAAAAAAATCTCTTCCCATTTCCAGGGCAAGGTGCTGAGCATGAAGCAGAATGGTTTTCCCATCCCATAGTGAATCCTATGGTGAGCTGTCAAGTCCAGAAATTGAAGCTACCATCTTGAGTATCTTCAAACCCAAGCCAAGAGTCAGGCTAACTTTTACTATACCATTCCATCAACACATTCTATACTGTATAATAGTTTCCAAAGATACACACACGTGATCTGATTAACTTAGCCATAATTGCTCCATTAACGTATACTGATGTTATAGAGCAGTGCTGAACCCTTACTGTCACAGAGCTAAGCACATCATGTGGAATATGTCATTTAAATGCTCACAACATTCTGAAGGGTGGCATTATTTTTATTTCCACTTTAAAAGAATCCAAAATATATAAAAAGCTCATACAACTCAATAACAGCAAAAAAAAAATTAAAAAGTAGGCAGAGGATTTGAATAGACATTTTTTCAAAGAAGACATACAGATGGCCAACAGGCACATGAAAAGATGCTCAATATCATTCATCATCAAGGAGATGCAAATCAAAACCACAGTGAGATATCACCTGTCAGAACGGCTATTATCAAAAAGACAACAAATAACAAGTGTTGGTGAGGATGTAGAAGAAAGGAAAGTTTTGTGCACTGATGGTAAGAATGTAAGTTGGAGTATGGAGACTCCTCAAAAAATTAAAAATAGAGCTACCACATAATCCAGCTATTCCACTTCTGAGTGTTTATCCAAAGAAAATGAAAACACTAATTTGAAAAAATATACATACCCTCTATGTTCATTGCAGTATCATTTACAATAGCCAAGATATGGAAACAATCTGATGGTCCATTAATGAATGAGTGGATAAAGAATTTGTGGTTCCATACACACAATGGAGAACTACTCAGCCATGAAAAAGAATGAAATCTTGCTGTTTGTGACAGCATACAGGAACCTTGAGGGTATTACATGAAGTGAAATAAGTCAGGCAGAGGACAAATACCATATGATTTCACTCATATGTGGAATCTAAAACAAAACAAATGAACAAGAAAAACAAAAATAAGCTCATAGCTACAGAGAATGGATTGATGGTTACCAGAGGGGAAGGAGGTTGAGGTGGGCAAAATGGGTGAAGGGGGTCAATTGTGTGGGAATGGGTGGTAACTAGACTTGTTGGTGACCACTCTGTCACATTATGATGTTGTACACCTGAAACATATAATATTATATACCAAGTTTGCCTCAATTTTAAAAAAAAAAGACTCACCTAAAAAGAGATTAAGTAATTCACCCAAAATCTTACACCTGAAAAATAAAAAAAAAAAATCTAAAATTAAAAAAAAACAAGATCAAACCACAAAGCCTAGGATTTACCACTGTAACTTCTGACCATTGTCATAGATCAGAATGAACTGGAATTCAGACACATTTTTACTGTCACTAAAACTTCCAAACTAAGCACTCCTCTTTCTTTAAAATTCCAAATTAAACCCCTTTTCAGACTCAGTACTTTCCATCCCAAATATTGTATTAACTTGGGATCTTTTCTCTTGAATTTATAACATGCTGAGCGTCCGTTTGTTGACAATAAACTCCCTAAATAATGTGACTCCAGGAGACAACCTTGGAAATCATACACAACGAAAAAGGTGCTACTTTTAATCCTGTTTCAATTTCTGAATGGGGAACTGATGGCGAAACCAACGAAGATAGCACCTTGTGGAGGCAGAATATTCTAAACTGGGGGTTATTTCGAAACAAACTCTGTAGGAAAGACGGCTTTTACAGTCCCTTCTAGATTTGCAAGACAGCTTTGGCCACCATGCACTTTGTACATAAAATAAAAACTAGCTAAAGAACACATCCAGACTCTGTGGACCACGAACATCAAATCTCTTATGTCAAATGAAGCCAAGACACCTTTTAGGAGAAGAGCTCGAATCACGTGGCAACATTCATCAGGTCTGCTAGCATTTTTCATTCATCTTTTCCTAAAATAATTAATGTGCAATGATAAAGACTCACATTTTTCCTCACGGGTCCTCAGGTTGTAGGTTTATCGCGGCCACTGCTATAGCCCACAGCGTTCTTGGGTTCACTGTACACAGAAAAGGCTTTGTTGTAGGAGTCAGCCTCCCAGCCCCACCACCTTGAGCTCCGAGGGCCATTTCACTGTGGCAATGTTGTTGCCATAGTTACCAGGTCCTCCTAGCCTGCTTCCCAGATTACAGACATTGCTTGAAAACAAACTGGCATCTTGGTTTCTATTCACACATTTTCTACGCTGTGTCATTCTTGGATTAAAACCATCGTGACCCTCTGATATCAAAGAATAATCCATCTCAGATCTGGCACTGGAGAGCACTGTGTGTGAGATGTGGTCTTACCAACAGCCATGCACGCAGCTTGGTTCGATGAATGGAATTTATGTTTTTATGTAAATGTCTTTACTTTATGACTATTTCACATCCTGGTGGGGCCTCTTACTGAGGTTCCTATGATGAGTTAATTCAATAAAGAAAAAAAAAAACACTCCTCTTCAAACATGTATTACTGACACAATAAAGTAAAAATATCAGCAACCAACTAAAACCCACAGTTGATGTTTTGTAGGCATAAATTCTTTCTGGGTGATCAGAATTACTCAAGGTGAAGCACAGGTGGATCATTCTGGGCCCTGAAGGAAAGCAAAGATCTCTGGAGGGCCGTCTGTGTCACTGTAGTAGCTCCAGCTCCAGGAGGGGTCTCTCAGAGAAACTTTTGGAAGCCGGCCCCACACATCAACCATGTGAGGGTCACACAAGCTGAGATGTGACCAGCTCTGGGTGGGCATCAGAATCCCAGCTGGCATTATGAAGTTTCAACCCAATCTACACAAGTATAAAACAACACCAGGGGCATTATTACTGACCTCGGAATTTTATAAAACCTACAAGGACTGAGCACCGCTGAACCCATTCTAAGGGGGAAAACTATGTGCTTTTTTTTTTTCTTTTTGCACAATTAAGAGTTACAGATAAGTGGATGTCAAGGCACTGTTCTCAATGAGAGTTCAGGCAACAGCTTTGAAGACAGGCAGATCTGGGGTCAAATCCCAGCCCCTTGCTAGCCATCAGAACTGAGGTGGGCCATGTAATGTTTCTGAGTGTCAGCTGGAATAGGAATGATGACACCAATTGTATGACTTTATGAGACACGGAAGGTAAAACAGTGACACGAGACTCAGGACACCATATTGTAAGCATTCGGTATGTGGTGCCGATGATAATATGAGAAGAAAGGTGGTGGGGGAGGAGGAGGAAAGGGAGAAGAAGAACGACAAGAAGGAGGAAGAGAGGAGGATGAGGAAGAGGGGGGGGCATTGGAAGGAGGAGCCCTGACCAGGAGGAAGAGGAGAGAAAGGGAGAAAAGTTTCAGAGGGAGTAGTTACAATGTTTACAATGTCTGTCTTGTATAAACAGGGCGGAGAAGTTGAGTCATAACCTTGAGATATGGAGTGACCTGAGTTCAAATCCTGAGTCTGACATGTAACTGTTCGTGACTCCTGAAAGACCTGTGTTAGTTTCGCCTTCCCTGTAGACCACATAGGTTTAATTTTTTACTTATAGCTTAACTAAAGGAAAGACTCCACCCAGCCACCCTTTAGTTAAACAGGAACATTATGGAGAAAGGGAAACAAGGATCCAGCTTTAGAAACTCTCAGTCTCACTCTCTTTCTCTGCAGAACAGTCATTCTGTTCCAATGTCCATTCTCCAGAGCAAAGCCAAGGAGGGGGACTCAGAGGCTGGGTTATTGCTCAGAATTAGTGAGGGCCACCAAACCACCATCCTCATAAAATGTCCCTCCAAATGCCACCAAGCAACAGTAAAACCAAGTATTGGCTGGACTTCAAGGAGCAGGAAATATACGACGTCATCTACTGCTTTGTGCAACAATTGTTGGCTTCAGAGCTGAGAGACAGGGAGTAAATTAGCAAAGAAACAAGGCTTGTGGAAATAATGGTGCACTGATTTTAATCTTTTGCTGAGACATTTCCCCAGCATATTTCAAGCTAAGAACCAGGGTTATTTCCCTGACTCCAAGAGCAGTGTTCTGGTGCCATTTTAGGAATTTGGAGCAGGAGATCCAACCATGTGTGTGCGAGCATGCGTGCAAAGGTGCATGTGCAGTGTGTGTAAGCTAAGCATTTGAAATACAATTAATAGTTAGAAATTGTTAGAAATCAGCTCTGACTTTTCACACGTATCAAACACATTATTCAATAAAGATACATGTAGGCCAGAATAAAAAAGAACTGTATACATTCACAACCTCCAACAGAATGACTTGAACAGGTCTAAGGGTGTAAAGACTAATAATGTCTGGGTGTCGGCCAAAATTTTAGTGAAGAGCTCATAACTTAGCTCAATATGTTACAGTGTGCCTGGAACAGATAATTCATAAGCCCCTGTGAACATTACGACCAGGATAGGACACAAGTCACTGGCATCTTTCAGGATCTGTTCAGCATCTTCACAGACTTAAGGTTTTGCTAGATGTGGCTTGTTCCATCTGGCTGTTATCATTGCTTTTCAGGCCCAGCTCCCCAGTACTTGGCCACCCCACATTGGGAACCTCTTCATGGATGGCCTCTGTGCCCACTCCAGCATATGCTTTACCCCCAGTGCTTCTGTATTCTCAAAGCAAGACATGTCAGGATTATCTTGGTTTCCAAGATCTGAGCTCTAGTGCTGTGCACCCTTCAGGAGTATTAACCATGACTTATTTTCTGTACCTCTGATGCCTTGGCATCTGGGGTCTTGCTGACCCGGGAAAGACTGCTCCTCCCAGGGCTAGCCAAGTCCTAGAGAGAACCAGTAACCTATATGCTTTCCAAATGAGAAGCAACCGATCTGGAACCCACACGCTGACCACTTCCCCTCATGTGCTGGACCACTATTCCCCTGCTCTAATCACCCCAGGTCCAGGTACCAGACAGTTAGGCCGTCTCTAGGCCCCAGAGTCCACTGGAATTGTTCAAACTAACCCTTCCTAAGCCTGCTTGCCTGCCTAGGCTGCTCCTTCCCACAGGAACCACAATCAAGCCCCCTGCCCACATTTCCCGGTGTCCCTCTGCTTCCTGATCCACTCGGCTGCTTTCCCGTGTAGCCCTTCCATGGCACGGGGTGCCCCCTCCTTCAGGAACTCTGAGTAACAAACTGTCATTTCAGTAGCAATCATCTGCTGATTGGTTGGTCTTAATGAACCTCAAATTCTCTTTTTTTTTAATTTTTGTTGAAGTTTAGTTGATTTACTATGTTGGTTTCAGATGTACAGCAAAGTGATTCCGTTATACATATTTTTTTCTTTTCAGATTCTTTTCCATTACATGTTATTATAAGGTATTGAATGTAGCTCCCTGTGCTATATAGTAAGTCCTTGTTGTTTATCTATTTTATACTATACTAACATGTGTCTGTTAATCCCCAACCCCTAATTTATCTCTCCCCACCCTTTCCATTTTGGTAACTATAGTTTGTTTTCTACGTCTGTGAGTCTGTTTCTGGTTTATAAATAGAATTTGTATCATTTTTTTCAGATTCCATATATAAGTGATGGCATATGATATTTGTCTTTCTCTGTCTGACTTACTTCACTTAATATGATCATCTCTAGGTCCATCCATGTTGCTGCAAATGGCATTATTTCGTTCTTTTTTATGGCTGAGTAATATTCCATTGGGGTGTGTGTGTGTGTGTGTGTGTGTGTGTGTGTGTGTGTGTGTGTATGTGTGTATCACATCTTCTTTATCTGTTGATGGACATTTAGGTTGTTTTCATGTCTTGGCTATTGTAAATAGTTAAATTTTCTCTTAATACACTATACTTTAAAACATTAGGGAACCAAAGTTTTCCTGGAGGAAGAGAGAATGAAAGATTGATTATTAGTTGCTTGGACCACACATCTGTAGGCAAAGTGACCCCAGAAAGGAACCTTCAGTTATTCACAGAGAGCATGGAGTCTGACACTAAGTCATAATTCTGTACTGAGGTTTTCAACTCAAACTCAGTTTCATTAAGCCATTTTTTTATGCTCATCTAACACGGAAGTGTCTCCATTTTTATTCTCTTTTCATTACCTGAGCAACCATCTTTTTATCATCTTTTCAAAAGGACATCCTTGTGCCAGCTTCAATTTATATACAGTTGACCCTTTAATAACACAGGTTGGAACCGCACAGCTCCTCTTATACATGGATTTTTTTTTCAGTAGTAAATACCACTGTACTACACCATCCACAGTGGTTGAATCTGCAGATTTGGAGCCCCAGATACCGAGAGCAACTATAAGTTACAGTCAGATTCTCAACTGTGTGGAAGGTCATTGCCCCAACCTCCACATTTTTCAAAGGTCGGCTGTATAGTCACATGTATTCAATCAATTAGTCAATCCAGATTTATTGAGCACCTACTGTATACACTAATCTAGGCCCAAGGGATACGATCGTGAACAGCACAGATAAAATTCTCTACTCACATGGAGTTAATAATCCAGGGGGGGTAAGACAGGTAGTAAACAGAATAAATGGTACAGTAAGGGGATTAGCAGGAAAATAAACCAGCAAAGGGAGATAATGAGTACCAGGAGGGAGTTCAGAGAGTTCACATTTTTTAATAACAGCTTTATTGGGATATAGTTCACCCTTTTAAATTGCCCAATACTGTGGGTTCTAGTGTATTCACTAGAGTTGTGCAACCATCTCCTCTAATTTACTTTCAGGACATTTTCATTATCCATTGCCCCTCTACAAAAAAAAAGTACCCCTTAGCCACTTCCCTCTGCTCCCTCTTCCCAGCCCCTGGCAGTCACAGATCTACCCGTCTCTGGATTTGCCTGTTTGGGACATTTCATATAAATAGCGTCTTACCACTTGTGGCCCTTTGTGTCTGGCTTCTTTCAATCAGCCCAACGTCTTTAAGGTTCACCCACGTTGCAGGTTGTGCGGGACTCCATTCAGGGCTCCGTTCCAGGTTGTGGCTGAAAACCCTCCACGCCCCCCAGAGACCACAATCTGTTTATCTGTTCATCAGTGGACTGAACACCTGGCTGTTTCTGCTTTGTAATGCTGCTGTGAACATTGGTGAACAAGTTCTTGTGTGGACATACGTTTTCATGTCACTTGGAGATAGACCTGTGCGTGGAATTGCTGGGTCACATGGTAACTCTATGTTTAATTTAGGGGGAGAGAGTTCCATTTTAAACCAAATGGTCAGCGGAGAAAGGTAGAGTCTGTGGTAGAGTGCGTACTTAACATGCAGGTCCTGGGTTCAGTCCCCAGTACCTCCATTTAAAAAAATAAAAGAAAGAAACCTAATTACTTCCCCAACCTAAATAAATAAATAAACAAACAAACAAACAAACAAGTGAAATTGAGCGGTCAGGGGAGGACTTGTTGACAAGATGACACTGAGCAAACGTCTGAAGGTCATGACCTAAATAAGCCATGGAGATGGGGGAGGGCCAGGCACACAACAGCAAAATCAGAGGCAAGACCAAGACCATACGTGGGGTGTCTGAGGAGCAGCCAAGTACACCTGTGTGGCTGAAATAGAACAAAGGGAGAGACTGACTACACACTGACCTGCAGAGCCAACCACTGACTTAGAGATGTCACATTTAAGCACAAGCCATCAACATGCTTTTGAGCAGTGGCACTACATGTTCCAGCCTCCTGACCTGAACTTCTCAACTCAGTTTATTCATAAGTTTCCTTCACTGGTTGATTCTGATTTCATCCAGTTTCATCCATGATTCCTTCTTCTTCTGACGTGGTTCATAAAGAAATATGCACAACGTAAGTGCATGATGGTTCTATGACAAAGACTCGATGACAGAGTTGTCCCTGAGTTGGGAGTGGCACGTACAGGCACACCGCTGCCCCAGCCAAGGAAGGGAGGTGTACGAGAAACCCCATCACCACGTGCTGTCAGTGCCCACCATCCCCCAGCCCTGGCCAAGCCAACTGAGTAGCAGTTCAGGGACGGCTGCATGATCACCGACCCTAGCAGGCTGAGGCGTGGGCATGACGTTTCTGGATCACCTCTTCTTCTGTGCCGGTGAACCAGGAAGACTAAAGAGTGAGCTGATGGGCTCCTCCTAGAAGCCTTGGTCGCTGTGGCCGTTGCCCAGTTACCCCAGGCTGGCCTTGGGTTTATCATTTAACAAGGTGATAAGAGTTCTAAACAAACAGAATGTGTGTACTGCTAAGAGAGGCTCGCTGGACACAGGAAAGATTGGGGTAGGGGGGTTGTCATCAGGGGAGACTGCACAGAGGAAATGATGTCTTGGCTAAAATTTGAATAATGAGGATTTTCTAGGTATGAAATGTGCAAAAGCACCCCAGGGGAGAAAGTAGCTGGGACAGTGGCTCAGAAGCAAAAGAGAACATAAGACACTTTAAAAAAATCAATTCACTATTGCTCAAGTGTGACGGGAAGTGTAGCGAGAGAGCAGTTCCGGACAGCACAGCCTCGTTGGACACACAGAGGAGTCCAGACTTCATGCTAAAAGCAGGAGGCAGGAAAGGAAGGATTTCAAGCAGGGAATTGACGTGATAAAATTTGATGTGGCTGATGGTACTAGATTGAACATGGGCAAGACCAGAAGAAAGGCACTCAGATAAAATTCACAGTTCTCCCCATGACTTCAGAGGGCACATCCAGGAGAAGTGTGCAATGTCATAATATCCAGATTCGAGTCCCGCCTCTGCCACCAGTATACCCACAAATACACCCCAGTGCGCCAAACACAGCAAGATCCGACCAGTCCCAGTTCAGCCACATGGATGCTGTAATTATTTGGAAAGAATCCATTTTAAGGGGGTTTGTTTGCCTTCCCATCCTTTTAACTTAAAAATTATTTTAGTCAAACAAAATTATGCCACTTGTCTCATAAGGCAAAGCAGCTGTAACAGATACATGTACACGCACATGTTCGACGTACACATAAACGTATCGTCATGGTAGCTCTTCTCTCCAGTACACTAACATCTCATCAAGACATTCTTGTCCTTTGAAAAGTTCCCAGTGCAGGACAGGTTTTCTTCTATGAACAAAACAGGAGTTTGAGCCAAATTTAAACAGACCTTAAAGGACAACTAGCCTTAGCTGCCATCGAGATTATACTGGTAGAAGGAAAGAGGAGTCTGGGGCCTCTACTGTATTATTATTTTTCATAAAACAAATAAAAGCTTATCTGCAATTGCATCTTTTGAAAGAATCTCCCACCACCGTCACCAAAAAAGAAAAACTTTCCATTTCTTAGATCTAATTCTAGTTTCTTCCTGTCTTCCCCAAGATACATCAAATGAACTTTGAACCAAGAATAGGTGTTCAGAAAGGAAGTACTCTTATAGGAAACGATCGTTATCTTTTAGAAAAACTTTATCAACCGTCCGTAACCATTTCTCCATAGGTCTGTGTGTGGAAGAAGGAAGACCACTGGCTGAGTGCACGGCCATTGTGAGGACTGTGCATTCGATCTGGAAACTCCCTGCTCTCCACTTCCTGCTCAGTGTCTCCATCTCTTTGATCTTATTATCGTCTTCACACACACGCATGCGCACGTGCACGCGCGCACACACAAACACACACACACACACAAGACAAAGCCTGTCTTTCCATTTTTAGAGTGGAACTCCCTGACATTTTTAGAATGAAGGCTGCTATAGCTTTTGCCCTTAAGCTTTGTTACTTCAACTCAAAAATACAAGGAAAAGAATGGCTGGTCAGAACAGAAATCACCATATTTATCATTAATGATTTAAAATCAAAGATAGATAAATAAATAAATAAATAAATAAATAAATAAATAAATAAAATCAAAGATTCAAACCCTAAGGAATTTACAGGGTTTCTGCCCAGAAAAGCCACACTTCTTTGTATTCAGTTGATTTTAGAGGCAAGGCTCACAGTGATGGCCTCCTCCCCTCCAATTCAATAGGCAAAAAAAAAGGACCAAAACTCAAGCATTAAGCTTGCTTTTCATTTGTAAAGCCTGTTTTCTCTTTACTTTCTACTATTTTAAATGAATTAATCCTTAGGGAAAGAATCTCTGACCAAAAAATAAAGACAGAAAAGCACGAAGTTGAAATCAACTCCGACAAAGTCAGTCTGAAGCAACAGAAGAAGCTCTTTTGGAATTAACAGCTAGAGCCGCAAATGTCTTAAAATAGCACTCATCAGAGGGAGCCACAAGAATTCAACCAAGATACAGCGGCCAACGTGTTGGGAGCACTTGGTGTGAGGCCTTTGCACCCATTAACTCACTTCTCCCTAACAACTGTGAAGTCGATATTACTGTATCCATTTTACAGATCAGGAAACTGAGGCACAGAGAAGTTGTGTGACTCTCCATAACTCACCAGAGATCACACATGTTAGGAAGCAGTGGAACCAAAAATCAAAAGTGAAGCTGTCTCCTAGTGCTTCTACGTAGAGTCTAAAGAATGCAGCAAACTAGTGACTGTAACATGAAAGAGGTAGGTTCACAGACATAGCAAACAAACCAGTGGTTCCCAGTGGGAGGTACAGGGAGGAGAAGTATAAGGGTGGGGGCTGGGAGGTATAAACTATTGGGTGTAAGACAGGCTCAAGGATATATTGTGCAAAACAGAGCATAGAGCCAATGTTTTGTAGTAACTGTAAATGGAAAGTAACCTTTAAAATTGTAAAAACTTAAAAATTATTTTTAAAAAGTGAAGCTGTCTGACCCCAAAATTCATGTTTGTATCTGTTATATCGTAATGTCTGCTTATGCTTTGGCACGACCAGAGAAACTTGGAAATCGGCTTTAACCAACTGTTTATACTTAAATTATATGTACGCAACACAAAGGGATAAAACAATGGGCTGTCGGCTTTTTGATACTGAAAAGTAGGTAAGAATACAGGTGACCTAATGCCTATAAATCTGTTTTGCAAATAACTTTTACTCAAGAGTTATGTTCAAATGACTTAGCAATTTCATGTCATGGTGGCCAATCAGTGGGAGTGGATGGTGGCGAAGACATTGGAACCAGGTGGGGGAGGGGGGCCCTGCAGAGTTGGGTGCTAACCCTCTAGTTGCTGGGTCATGGGGCAGTGGAGAGGAGGGCGTCCCAGGAGGAGAGCCAGGGCAGGATACTATTTACCGACTGCTGCAGAAGTATTTCAACACTTTGTTCATCAATATGAGCAACCCAGGGTGTTCCAGCAAAGGCAGCCTGCTTCCAGCCCACTCTGTCCTCATTGTGGTGCTGGGTGCCACACTGAACTCTGCAGAGACCCGTCTCCTGTATCTTACACCCACTTGAAGAAGATAGATGGACATAAAGTCTTGAACACTGGATCCCACAAATCTCCCTTTTTTGCCCCCGAAGATTCCCACGACTCAAGAGAAGAGCTCCAGAATACAGACTAGCCAATGAACACGGTGGAAGAGCTGATTCTTGTCAATGAACACATGAAGTGCCAGGTGACTGGTCTAAACTTCCGCAAGGCGGCAGGGAGAATAAGTTTAATAGCAAAAGGTTGACAACACAGGCAACCCAGGTGAAAATTTAAACCCAGCTCATGATGGCCTTATTTTTAACAGTAAATGATGCCAAAAACAATCAGTGTCCCAGGGTTATGGGCTAACTCTTAGACGTCACTGCAGCAGGACCTAACCTGAAGGTCTCTGCTGATCCCAAAGAGGCTCTCTGGAGAATTTAAGGATTCTCCCACAGATTAGATCACGTTTGCTGTGTGCGAAGGGACCAAAAATAGTAGGAACAAAGAAAACTGCCCTTTAGAGTCAAACAGAGGTTTGAATCCGAGGTCTACAACTTCCTAGTGTGTGTTCTAAGCAGGCTGCTTACGTTTTTGGAGCCTCTATTTCCCCAACTGAAAATAAACTTCTATAAAAATAACACTTAGGTCTTACAGTCATTGGAAGGATTAAATAAGACAATAAATGAAAAGTCCATTAAAGAGTATCTGGTACGTAGCAAACATTCAATAACTATGAGCTCCCTTTTCTGACCAAGAAATTCACTTCATGCTTGGGCTTAAGGCACAGTGCTCTGGTTACAGAGGTGAATGAATGATAAGTACATTCTGTCCCTAACACCTACAATCAAATCTCCCTACTTGGTATTTACTCAAGAGAAATAAAAACACTTGTGTACAGGGAGAGGCCAAGATGGTGGAGGAGAAGGACGCTCATAAGTCACCCTCTCCCACCGATACACCAAGACTCACATCCACGGACCCAGTCAGCCAACCAGAGCATCTGCGGTGCTCCGACAGAACATCGCCCTCTTCAAAAGACAAAGACGCCAAAAATCGGGTAGGAGAAAAGGAAAAAGGAAAGAAGAAAAGGCAAAACAGAGCAGGACAGGTCCCGCGGGGAGGGAGCGGCAAAGGAGGACTGGCGCTCGCTCGCTGGGTCTCCCCTCTCCAACGGAGAGGCCAGCGGGTGGGAGGGGGAGCCTCCGAGGCTCGGATCTGTACGGAGCACCCCTTGACCGACAGAACTAAGTTAAACGGGCACATAGGGTCCCCGCGACACCCAGCCTGAGATGCAAGCCGGCAGCTGGGGGCCGGGACAGGCTGCCCCAGCCGGGCGGTGGACGGGGGCGGCTGCGCTGAGGCAGCCCTGGGGACTGCAGGGGGCTGTGAGCCGTGGATGAGAGGGTGCACAGGGCAGAACAACCTGAGCCCTCCATGAAACAGCACGGCTGATGTGCCCTGGGGGGAAGGGTGCATACCCCCATCTCTGAAAACCTCCGGAAGGTTTTCCAGCAAAGAGAGGCGGGGCTCAGGCACAGTCGCCATATCCTCCGGCGCTGAGCATCCAGGTGGGGGCGGGGGCGAAACCTGCATCCGCACCTAAGGGCTCCGCAGCCTCAAGGGCCAAACGGAGACTCGTCTACAGCCCGAGGCAAACAGGATCCTTCCGCCCTGGTCCCTCAGAGAATTCGAGTCACCAAGACAAACAAGCGGAGTTTTGGCCCGGAGCAGGGCGGGGCTGTCCCTCGGTCGTCCCGGAGCCCACCTGCGGCGCGCCAACCCGGGGCGGAGCGCGCAGCGGCACAGAGCAGCCGAGCGACCGGCGCCGGGAGAGGGCAGGCGGCCCCCCGCCTTGCGGGCAGGAACGGAGCATCTGACCGCGTGCTGGGAGGGCACGATCAGCCTGCCTGCTGAGCCGGTCTGCAGCGTCTGACTGCGGCATCGGGAGGGGCAGGGGCCCGCCCGTCCACAGCGAAGGAGAGCTGCACCTGACCCAGTGCTGGGAGGGGGCAAGATCTGCGTGCCGACCGGCACTGGGAGCAGCCCAGAGGAGGGCGCCAATGGAGGGCCTCTGGAAGCAGCAAGCTGAGCTTCCAAAACAGGACGAAGACAGAAAGACTTCACATTAAGAGCACACAGTCTCCAGGAGAACACCCACCCCCCGTTTTTTTTAATCTGTTCTTACTTGTTCTATTTTTTGTTACCTTTTTAATTTTTACTTTTTAAACAGTCATATATGCTTCCAGTTTTACTCCCTTTTAAACTTTTTCTTTTAAAATATTTTTATTATTATGTTTAAAAATCCATGTCATTTCATTTTGTTTTACTTTTTTTTATTCAGTAGTAGCTATTTTACAATGTTGTGTCAAATTCTACTGTAGAGCACAATTTTTCAGTCATACATGAACATGTATCTATTCATTGTCACTTTTTTTTTTTTACTATGAGCTACCCCAAGATCTTGTATATTTTTCCCAGTGCTATACAGTATAATCTTGTTTATTTATTCTGCATTTTAAAATACCAGTCTGTCCCTTCCCACTCCCCTCCCCCTTGGCAACCACAGGTTTGTATTTTATGTCTGAGTCTGTTTCTGTTTTGTATTTATGTTTTGGGGGTTTTTTCTTGGTTTTTTTTTTTTTTTTTTAGATTCCACATGTGAACGATCTCATATGGTATTTTCCTTTCTCTTTCTGGCTTACTTCACTTTGTATGACATTCTCTAGGAGCATCCATGTTGCTGCAAATGGCGTTATGTTGTCAGTTTTTATGGCTGAGTAGTATTCCATTGTATAAATATACCACATCTTCTTTATCCAGTCACCTGTTGATGGACATTTAGGCTGCTTACATGTCTTGGCTATTGTAAATAGTGCTGCTATGAACATTGGGGTGCAGGTATCATTTTGAAGTAGGGTTCCTTCTGGATAGATGCCCAGGAGCGGCATGACTGGGGTCTATGGTAAGTCTATTCCTAGTCTGTTGAGGAATCTCCATGCTGTTTCCCACAGTGGCTTTCCTTGCTTCCCTCTCCCACTCTTCATGATTTAGATGTCTTCTTTTACAATTTTGCGTTTATTCTTTTTGTAATTCATGGCAGTTATCTCCTTTCCAGTTATGAGTTTCTCATTTGTGTAGCATCTGCTTCTTTTCTATTTAGAGTAGACCTGTCCATATTTCTTTTAGTATGGGTTTAGTGTTGCTAAACTCTTCTAGTGTTTGCTTGTCTGTGAAGTTACCTCTCCTTCTATTCTAAAGGATAGCCTTGCTAGAGAGAGTACCCTAGGCTGCATGTTTTTTTCTTTCAGGACTTTGAATATATCTTGCCACTCCCTTCTGGCCTGTAGTGTTTGTGTAGAGAAATCCGCCAAGAACCTTATAGGAATTCCCTTGTAACTCACTCTTTGCTTTTCTCTTGCTGCCTTTAGGATCATTTCTTTATCCTTGACTCTGGCCATCTTGATTATGATATGTCTTGGTGTGGGCCTGTTTGGGTTCTTCCTGTTTGGGACCCTCTGAGCCTCCTGTACTTGGATATCTGATTCCTTCTTTAGGTTTGGGAAGTTTTCAGTCATGATTTCTTCAAATACCTTTTCAATCCCCTTTGTTCTTTCTTCCCCTTCTGGAACCCCTATTATGCATAGATTGGCACACTTTATATTATCTCATAGGTCCCTTATATTGTTTTCATTGTTTTTTAATTTGTTTTTCTCTCAGCTGTTCTGTTTGGGTGCTTTCTGTTGTCCCATCTTCTAGGTCACTTGTTCATTCCTCTGCATTATCCAGCCTGCTTTGTATGGCCTTTAGGTCAGCTCTCATCTCAGCAAATGAGTTTACTAATTCTACTTGGCTCTTCTTTATAGCTTCTATTTCATTTTTGACATATTTTATATCTCCAAACACTATTTATTTTAGTTCCTTCAGTACTTTGACCAGTCCTTTTTCGAAATCAAGATCTAGTAGGCCATCAGTGTCTTTTTCATTGATCGTGCTTTCAGGGGATTTCTCTTGCTCTTTTAATTGGGAGTGGTTTCTCTGCTTCTTCATATTGCTAGTATCTCTCTGGCACTGTGGCTTAAGGAGTATCAGTTATCTAGTTCTCCTGGAGACGGTGTGCTCTTAATGATTTTATCAAGAACTCTTTGTGTCTTTGCCCTGTTTTGCGAACTCAGCTTGCTGTTTCCAGAGGCCCTTTGTTGGTGCCCTCATCTGTGCTGCTCCCAGTGGCTGACAGCTAGCAGATCGCCCCCCCTCCCAACACTGGGTCAGGAGCTGAGCTCTTACCCAGTGGGTGGTCGGGTCACTGCCCCTCCCGATGCCGCAGTCAGATGCTGCGCTCAGGTGAGGCAGGTGGGCAGGTCGTGCCCCCTCCCAGCACCGTGGTCAGGTGCTGAGTTCCTGCCAGGAACTGGGGTGGCCGCACACCCTCTTCCGGTGCTAGCCACTCTGCTGCTCTGTGCAGCTGCCTACTCGGCCTCAGGTTAGCGCTCCGTAGGCGGGCTCGGGGAAGACCACGGAACAGCTCCGCCCCTGCTCCGTGCCAAATCTCAGCTCGTTGTTTGTCTTGGTGGCACGACTACTCTGAGGTGCCAGGCAGAAAGAGCCTATCTGCCACTGGCTGTAGACAAGCCTCAGTCCTGCCTAGGAGGTTGTGGGGCCCCCGGGTCTGGATTCAGGGCTCGGTCCGCCCCCGCCGCGGCGCTACGCACAGGAGGAGGTGGCAGCCTTGGCCGCGCCACGTCTCTCTTCTCGCAAGAAGTGCCAGTAATGGTGGCGCGGGTCTGAAGAGACAAAGGCTACAGCGCACCTCCCTCCAGGGCACACCAGCCATGTTGCTTTGCTTTTTTCGCAGTTTATGGGGGACTGAGGTTGTTCCGCTCTGTATCCCCTCCCAGTAACGGCGCACAGCCCCCTGCAGTCCCCAGGGCTGCCTCAGTGCAGCTGCCCCAGTCCTCCGGCCGGCTCGGGCGGCCTGTCCCGGCCCCAGCCGCCAGCTTGTGTCTCGGGCTAGGTGTCACGGGGACCCTCTGTGCCTGTTTAATTCAGTTCTGTTGGTCAAGGGGTCCTCGGGGCATATCTGAGCCTCAGAAGCTCCCCTTCCATCCGCTGGCCTCTCCATCGGAGAGGGGAGACCCAGTGAAAGAGCGCCAGACCTCCTTTCTCGCTCCCTCCCCGTGGGATTGGTCCTGCACTGTTTTGCTTTTCCTTCTTTCTTTTTTCCTTTTCTCCTACCAGATTTTTGGCATCTTTGTCTCTCGAAGACAGCAATGTTCTGTTGGAATTCAGCAGGTGCTCTGGTTGGCTAAGTAGGTCTGTAATTGTTAGTTTTGGTGTATTTCTGGGACAGGGTGAGCTACAAGCATCCTTCTACTCCACCATTTCCACGTCATTTCATTTTTATTTCTCTTGGTTTTAATCTACTGTAATTGATTATACACAGGTTTCAAATATTTTTATCCTCTTTTCTCCTTTTTTAAAGGTTTTTAAAAGATGTCTCAACCCGACTGCTATTCTGCTTCAACATGCTCTTCTATTATTCATTATAAACTGTTTTCAAATCTTTTTTTCTGCCTTCTTTTAAAATTCTCTCTTTATTTTATCTTTTTTTATCTGTTCTATTTTCTATTACCTTTTTAATTTCTACTTTCCTGAATAATTGTATATGAGTCCAGTTTTAACTTCTTTTAAACTTTTCTTTTAAAGTAGTTATATTATTATTTTTTTAAATCCACCTGATTTCATTTTCATTTCTTTTGATTTTGATCTCCTGTTATTGATTATACATGGGTTTCAAATATTGTTTTTTTATCTTTTTTCCTTTTTTTAAAGGGTTTTTAAAAAGACATCTCAACTCGATTGCTAGTCTGATTCAAATTGCTCTTCTATTATTGATTATACACTGTTTTCAAACCTTTCTTCTCCCTTCTTTTAAAATTCTCCTTCTCTCTCTCTCTCTCTTTTTTGAAAGTTTTATTCCTACATAGGCATTAGATAGATAAATAAACTTCTTAAGGACCACAATAGATAACTGATACTCCATAAGCCACAGTGCCAGAGAGAGATGAGCAATATGAAGAAGCAGAGAAACCATTCCCAAGATTGAGAGTGAAAGGATGGAAAGGGATATTCCATGCAAATGGAAAAGCAAAAAGAGCAGGTGTAACAGTGCTGATTTCAGGCAAAATAGACTTTAAAACAAAGGCCGTAAAGTAAGATAAAGAAGGACATTTTATAATGAAAAAAGAAGTGATACAAGATGAGGATATTACACTCGTTAATATATATGCACACAGTATAGAAGCACCTAAGTACATAACATGATTACTAACAGAGATAAAGGGGGATATTGATGGGGATACAATCATTGTCTGAGATTTTAACACCACATCAACATCACTAGATAGATCTTCCAGACAGAAAATAAATAAGGCAACAGAAAATCTAAATAATACAATAGAAAAATGAGATATGATGGATATTTTCAAAGCATTACACTCCCCCAAAAATAGGATATACCTTCTTTCCAAGTGCACATGGAACATTTTCTAGGATTTATCATGTACTTGGGCACAAAAGAAGCCTCAACAATTTTAAGAAGATAGAAATGATCTGAAGCATCTTTACTGACCACAATGCCATAAAACTAGAAGTTAACTACAGAGAAACAAAAGAGAAAAAAAGGAAAGCATGGAGATTAAACAACATGCTATTAAAAAATGAATTGTCAATGAAGAAATCAAAGTTGAAGTTTAAAAAATACCTTGAGACAAATGAAAATGAAAACACCACCACACAAACTATATGGGACACAGCAAAGGCAGTGCTACGAGGGAAGTTTATAGCGATTCAGGCCTTCCTCAAAAAAGAAGAACAACCTCAAATCAACAATCTAACCCACCAGCTAAAAGAATTAGAAAAAGAAGAGCAAAGAATCCCAAAATGCAGCAGAAGGAAGGAAATAATAAAGTTCAGGGAGGAAATAAACAAAATAGAGATTTTTAAAAACCATAGAAAAAAATCAATCAAACCAGAGGCTGGTTTTTTGAAAAAGTAGATAAAATTGACAAACCTGTAGCCAAACTCACAAAGAAAAAAGAGAGAGCACAAATAAGCAAACTAAGAAGGGAAAATTGAAAAATTGCAACAAATAAAATAGAAATACAGAATATCATAAGAAATATTATGAAAAACTATATAAAACCAAGCTGGATAACCTAAAGGAGATGGACACGTTTCTGGAAACACACAGCCCATCAAGACTGAACCAAGAAGAAACTGACCACTTGAACAAACTGATCACTAGAAATGAAATTGAATTAAGAATAAAAAACCTCCCTACAAATAAAAGTACAGGACTGGGCAGTTTCACTGGGGAATTCTACCATAAAAAGAATAACTCATACCAGTCCTTCTCAAACTCTTCCAGAAGATTGAAAAGGAGGGAATACTCCCAAACTCATTCTATGAAGCCACCATCACCCTGATACCAAAACCAGGTAAAGACACTACCAAAAAAGAGAATTATAGGTCAATATCACTGATGAACATAGATGCAAAAATCCTCACCAAAATATTAGCAAATAGAATCCAAGAGCACATAAAAAGATTATACATCATGATCAAGTGGGGTTCATCCCAGGGACACAAGGGTGATTAAACATACAGAAATCAGTCAATGTAATACCGCACATCAACAAGAGGGAGGATAAAACCACATGATCATCTCAATAGATGCAGAAAAAGCATTTGATAAAATTGAACACCCATTTATGATAAAAACTCTCACCAACGTGGGTATAGAGGGACCGCATCTCAACCTAATAAAAGCTATATATGACAAACCTACAGCCAGCATAGTACTCAATGGTGAAAAACTCAAAAGCTTCCCACTAAAATCTGGGACAAGACAAGGCTGCCCACTATCACCACTCCTATTCAACATAGTCTTGGAAGTCCTAGCCACAGCAATCAGGCAAGAGAGAGAAATAAAAGGGATCCAAACTGGAAAAGAAGAGGTAAAAGTGTCACTATATGCCGACGACATGATACTATATACAGAAAACTGTAAAAGGTCCACACAAAAACTACTAGAACTGATCAAAGAATTCAGCAAGGCAGCAGGTTACAAGATTAATGTTCAAATATCAGTTGCATTTCTTTACACTAATGATGAATCAACAGAAAAAGAAAGTAAAGAAACAATCCCTTTTAAAATAGCACCCAGAGTAATAAAATACCTAGGAATAAATCTAACCAAGGAGGTGAAAGAAGTATATACAGAAAACTATAAACCATTGATGAAGGAAATTAAAGAAGACTTTGAAAAATGGAAAGATAGTCCATGCTCCTGGACTGGAAGAATCAATATTGTTAAAATGGTCACACTGCCCAAGGCAATCTACAAATTTAATACAATCCTTATCAAATTACCCAGGACATATTTCACGGAACTAGAACAAAGCATTATAAAATTTATATGGAACCACAAAAGACTTAAAATTGCCAAAGCATTACTGAAGGAAAAGAAAGAGGCTGGAGGAATAACTCTCCGAGACTTTAGACAATGCTATAGAGCTACAGTCATCAAGACAGCATGGTATTGGTACAAAAACAGACATATAGATCAATGGAACAGAATAGAGAGCCCAGAAATGAACCCACAAACTTTTGGTCAACTCATCTTTGACAAAGGAGGCAAGAATATACAATGGAATAAAGACAGTCTCTTCAGCAAATGCTGTTGGGAAAACTGGACAGCAGCATGTAAAGCAATGAAGCTAGAACACTCCCTTACACCATACACAAAAATAAACTCAAAATGGATCAAAGACTTAAACATAAGACAAGATACAATAAACCTCCCAGAAGAAAATAGAGGCAAAACATTATCTGACATACATCTCAAAAATGTTCTCCTAGAACAGTCTACCCAAGCAATAGAAATAAAAGCAAGAATAAACAAATGGGACCTAATGAAACTTACAAGCTTCTGCACAGCAAAGGAAATCATAAGTAAAACAAAACGACAACTTACAGAATGGGAGAAAATTTTTGCAAATGAAACTGACAAACGCTTGATCTCCGGAATATATAAGCAGCTCATATGACTTAGTAAGAAAGACACAAACAACCCAACCCAAAAATAGGCAGAAGACCTAAACAAGCAATTCTCCAAGGAAGAAATACAAATGATCAAGAGGCACATGACAAAATGTTCAAAATCACTGATTATCAGAGAAGTGCATATCAAAACTACAATGAGGTATCACCTCACACCAATCAGAATGGCCATCATACAAAAATCCACAAATGACAAATGCTGGAGAGGCTGTGGAGAAAGGGGAACCCTCCTACACTGCTGGTGGGAATGCAGTTTGGTGCAGCCACTATGGAAAACAGTGTGGAGATTCCTCAAAAGACTAGGAATAGACTTACCATATGACCCAGGAATCCCACTCCTGGGCTTGTATACAGAAGGAAATCTACTTCAGGATGACACCTGCACCCCAATGGTCATAGCAGCACTATTTACAATAGCCAAGACATGGAAACAGCCTAAATGTCCATCAACAGATGACTGGATAAAGCATTTGTGGTATATTTATACAATGGAATACTATTCAGCCATAAAAACCGACAACATAATGCCATTTGCAGCAACATGGATGCTCCTAGAGAATGTCATTCTAAGTGAAGTAAACCAGAAAGAGAAAGAAAAATACCATGTGAGATCGCTCATATGTGGAATCTAAAAAAAAAACACCAAAACATAAATACAAAACAGAAACAGACTCATAGACATAGAATACAAACTTACGGTTGCCAAGGGGGTGGGGGGTGGGAAGGGATAGATGGGGGTTTCAAAATGTAGAATAGATAAACAAGATTATACTGTATAGCACAGGGAAATAGATACAAGTTCTTATGGTAGCTCACAGAGAAAGGAATGTGACAGTGAATATATATATGCTCATGTATAACTGAAAATATTGTGCTCTACACTGGAATTTGACACAACATTGTAAAACGATTATAAATCAATAAAAAAAAACACTTGTGTACGAAAAGTCTTGTCTATAAAAGTTTATGGCAGCTTTTATCAGAATAGCCAGAAACTAGAAGTGACTCAGATGCCTATTAACAGACGGATAAAGAAACAAATTACCAGAGGATAATCCCATTCTCAGCAACGGAAGGATACAAACCAACGTGGATGAATCTCCAAAACATTTCCAAGAGGGAAGGAAGCCAGACAAAGAAAGAGAAAATAGCTGTTTTCCTCATTTATCTGAAGTTCTAGACAAGGAACTCGATAGAGTCAGAAAGCAGAGTGGTGGCTGCCTGTGGATGGGCTGGAAGGCAAAGGAATGCAAGAGAACTGTACCCGGTGATAGAAATGTTCTGATCTTGATGGATAGAGGTGCTGGACATGAGTAAGCACATTTCTCAGAACTCATCAAACAATTAACATGGGTGCCATGGTTATAATATGAAATACATCTGGTCTTTATCTGCAATTTCTGGAACAGAGCTCCTGATATCCTTGGAACTCCATTAGTGATAAGAGATAGGAGTGTCTTTGTATATCTGGTCTTTATCTACAGTTCCTGGCACAGAGCTCCTGAGACCCTTGGAACTTCCTAGTGATAGGACATAGGAGTGACTTTGTTATTCATAAGGAGCCCCTTTGGATCATCAGATAACTGGGGGAGGGGGAGAGGTGTGGGGGGAGTTTAGGTGGTTTCAGGTTGAGAGTTGGTTTCCAGTAAAACCAACCTTGTGATGAGAAGGTTAAACGGATCAGCCCCACCTGCCCCATCTTCCAGGAAGGGAGAGGAGCTGAAGGTTATGTTCATTCACCCACCTAATGATTTAATGACATGTGCCCACACAAAGAAACCTTGATTTTAAAAAAAGGAAAAGTGTTTTCCTTCCCTTGCCATGAGACAATTTGCTTGTGGCTCCTGATGGTTGCAGACCTGGTATTGCAATTCTCTGTTAACCCTAAAATGAACCCATTTTTTACTGAAAAGAATGAATCCTGAAATAAATCCATTTCTTGCTGGAATAAATGAGTGAAAGTTAGGGGAAGCTTCCCAGTTGCTGAGCATGTCAGTGAACTGGGAGGGTGGTGTCTTCCTGCTCCGCAGGGACAGAGGCACCTGTGCAGGTTCCTGAACAAAAACGTTTGTGTGCTGGACACAGAGTGAGGCCAAACAAACCAAACCATCGGAGTCTGGAGCAGAGAAAAGTTTACTGCGATTCTGAGCAAGGAGAATGGGTAGCTCATGCTCGAAAACCCCAAACTCTGCAATCGTTTTGGGGGGAGAAGTTTCTATAGGCAAAATTTGGGGTGGGGGCTGCCAGGTGTGTTTCTTCTGATTGGCTGGTGGGGAGATAACAGGGCTGTACTCCAGGAGCCTGTGCTCAGCCTGAAGTTGCCATCCTCCACGTGAGTGGGGGCCTTAGTTCCTGCAGAAGATCTCAGAGATACAGTTAGGTATGTTCCTTGTGGAGGAACCAGGACCCTGCCCAAGGCTGCACTGTTGTTTCCTGACTGCTCCTCCCTCTGTGTTCCCTTCCTGCCCTGGTGAAGCTGCCCCTGGGAACTCAGGGAAGGTCAAGGAGGCTGAAGGAAGCCTCTGTCCTACAAACAAGAAATGGAGGGCATGGAAAGGATCTGTACGAGGGAGGACCCCACGGGGTCCTGCTCTGCTGCATGCTCAGGACCCTTCCCTGTATGGCTGGTCATTTGTACCTTACATAGTGAATTATATGGATTGTGCTTCACTGAGTTCTGTGAGTCATTTTAGCAAGTTGTCAAGCCTGGGGCGGGGCAGGGCAGGGGGCGGAATGTCTTGATTTGTAGTCCACCGGACAGAAATGCAGAAAGCTTGGGGCCCCCATTTTCAGCTGGCATCTGAAGTTGGGGCAGTCTTATGGGACTGAGCCCTTAGCCTGGAGGATCTGAGCTAACTCCTACAGTTAGTGTCAGAATTGAATTGTAAGACATCCCACTAGTGTCAGGAAATTAGAGAACCGGCTAGTGCAGTGCCAGCTGCTGTCTGCCGAGGCCCTGCCTCCCCCACTCCTGGGCTCTCAGATGTCCACCTGCAATGCCTCAGAAAACAAAGTACACCCTTTCCTGCTGTGTGTTTGCCCTGGCAGAATTAACAGCCCTGGGAAACGGCTGGCCTCACAATGGCTCAGGCTGCCTTGTCTCAGCCCGTGTTTCCTCCTTATCGGAGTCATAAATCCCACTGTCTCTTCACAGACACTAACTCTCTTACCTCACTTATAGCCAGTGAAAGTCTGTTCCCCTATCCACCCTCGGTGCTCACACAGACACCTCTCATCTGTGTGGCCCACTGTTGCCTTTAGCAGCGTGTCTATGAAACTTCTTCTTTGTTTCTCAAACTTTTCTTTGTCTTTGGTAAATTCTTTTACCGCCCTCAGCACCGGCCAGCCATGTCCTCCAACAGCTAGTGTTGCAAAAACAGTACAGGTGCCTATTACTATATAAATTAATCCTCAATGAAGTTGATTGAAAAAGAAAAAAATCTACTGCCAAACAAAGGGTTTTCAAACTGTACCCTGAATTGAGTCCCCATAGGGGTCAAGGTCTCCACAACTATACTCAGAGCAGCTCTCCCTCGTCTGATTTTCACACTGCAGATCCTTCTGACCAAAGAGTTCCATGGCTTAAAGAATATGCATTAGAAAACCACTGGTTCCTCTGTAAAAGTCCACCGGGAATGATCCATTTGATTGGCTCCTACAGGTAAGGGAGAAAGAACTGGGTGTTCTCAGGGTCTAAATTTCTTCTGGCCAGGATTTTTTAAACCCAGGTGCACATCTTAATCATCTGAGGAGCTTCGAAAAATACTTTGTTGTCTGAACCCCACCCAGAATCTTCACAGTGGGTCAAAGATGCCATCGTGGTAATAAAAATTCAAGCCAAGTGGGGAACCATCAACAGGTGTCTTCCAGAGACACGCAGAACTCCCATTCTCCTACCTCAGTATTGCACAGAGCATCTCCAGATAGCACAGTGTGAAATAAAATTCCTATTTTATGGCAAGACAAGAAAAAATTTAAACACAAAAAATGTCTTCACAGCCCTTTGACCTTCTCTCCCCCAACTGTGCATTGTGTACCTGTGTCATGCATCGACCAAACCTCCCCCACTGGCAGGAACACCTGCTCAACCATAAAGAGCAACATTCTCCTAACATCAGCAAGACAGCTCCTTGGAAGATAACATCCCTTCTTGATCTTGTAAGTCACCCAACAGGATGACTCTTAGATCTGGATTAGGATGACGCTTAGATCTGGATTGTGTAAACTGTCAATAATTCATCATTTGATGTACAGCCCTGTGTCTCGAAAAACTTATAAACCTTGACTTCTAACTGGTGGGCCAGTTTTCAGAGTTTTCTGAGATTCTCTTCCCAGGTTATAATCCTCAAATTTGGCTCAAATAAAAATTTCCATTTCCTTCTCAGATTGACTGATTAGTTTTTCATCAACAACAGAAATCTTTGTGTAACTACTCTGAAACGCCATCAAGGTGCATTTCTAGTCGGTTTGACCTAACAGTATTTAAAGGTTTAAATTTCTATGAATCTAGTCAAAGCCTGGAGAAAGCTGTCTGTAGATACTACCTAAGGAGAAGTCCTCAGAGAAAAATAAAACCAGGTTGCATTTCTCTGCTTTATTTTTGCAGAATCTGAGGAGAAATTAGTCTGTGAGTGTGAAGCTTTTTAATATAAGCTTTATTTTCCTCCTTAGATAACTTTTGTTTCTTTCCAGGGGTTAGACAAAGAAAATAAATGTTTTTTATAATGAACCACAGAGAAAGGTGACCTGCTACAAAACAGGCAAACTAAAATTCATGTCCTGGGATTAAGGCATATTCACCTTATTAAGTCATCCCAAACAAGGGGCCAGAAGGAACCATCCTCTCAGCTACAAATACCGTGAGGGGCTGGCTGCTTCTGGTGCATCACTGGACAGCAGTTGACAGGTAAGCCCCAGAGGATTCTGGGTGCATCCTTCAGCATCAGTGGGTGGGGTGCACCTCAGGACAACCAGACTGGAAAAGGCAGACGACAATTTTTAGGGTTTTTTTCTTTATAACTTAAGGCTTAGTATCTGAAGCCACCAACCAATTTCTAGAGTGCTGTGGGCTGACAGTGGTTCAGATCCCTCTAGAACTGGGGCTGGCATCGGTAGCCACAGCAAGAAGGGAATGGAATTGCCCTCTGATGATTAACTAAGAAATCAGCCCACAACAGATCACAGCTGAGAAGGGCGGGTCACCTTCCTCCAGGGCCTGAATACCTTGACCATGACGTGGAGTCTAAAGACAGACTATGTGGACCAGAGGACTCCAGGGAAGAAGGCGCTCTTAGGACAAGGCCCACACTGCCCTCCGCCCGGCCAGGCACTGTCCCAGGGGCATGGCTGTGGTCAAGGACAGAGCGGAAAGGCTTTGCTGGGGAGGCTGGTCCTGGCCTTGCAGTGGGACATACATAGATCTCAGTCCCCACATGGCCATTTCCAAGTTTTGTGACCTCACACGAGTACTGAACGCCCTCTTGCCTCAGTTTCTTTATCCTTAAAATGGGCACCATGTCTACCTCACCGGGTTACTGTAGGGATCACGTAGAGCCCTTAATACAGAGCCTGACTCACAATGGGCACCCAATAAATGCTAGTGGATAAAAATACTGTGAAACACAATAATCAGCAGCCTAATTTTAATTCTAAACTGTAAGTTTGCTTCATGTGAGTCAGTGAGAGGAGGCATTCCACTCCTGAGCTGACAAGATGCATCTGTTGGACTTGAATGAGTTCCCCCCACGTGCTTCCCCACCCCCCACACCCCCTCCATCCAAGCTACTCCCACCCTCCTGGCTGAGCCCTGTCCGGTTTGAATATTCCACCCCTGGAAGCATTACTGCATCTTTAAACAACCTCCAGATCTCTAGTTCTGGAAGACAACTGACCTACGGATGTGAAATTCAAAGAGTCGGATGGGTTTTAATAGCTTTTAACAATGCACAATATTTTGCCCAAAATTAATTATCTTGGATGAAAGCATTTTAAATGATACACTAATTGACTGACCAATTCACGTGGAGGGTGTTTGTTTGTTTTTCTCTGTCCAGTGGACAAATACCTAACCCCCGCTTTCTGATCCCAACAGTACCCTCACCTGTAGGTACCACGGGAGCTCCCAGGACAGCAACACTGTATCAAGAAGCTTCTCTTTCATCACCACCTAGTGGTCCTTCTTTATTATTACACCTCACTAGGGTCACCTTGCATTCACCAGCCGTGCACAGCTTGGACACTTATACACTGTTTTTTAAAGAAAATATTTTAAAACATTCTTCAAGGAATTTTGTAGGCAATTCATTCCATTCCCTTTCTACATCTTTCACATTTGATCTAGAAAACTCAGTGACAACCACAACCCCCCCCTTAACTCATATCTCAGATCCTTGAACCAAAGGAAGATTTCAATCCAAAAAAAAATACAAGAAAACCCCTGGGGGGAGGTGGGGGGAGTGGAGAACAGATGAGGAGAAGAAAGCATTTACTGTTCGGTCATTAGAAAAATGTGCTCCGTTTTTTGTGTACTTGCTTTCCAAATTAAAAAAGAAACTGTTACTTTGAATGTTCCATCTGTAGACTAATAAATCAACTCTCTAGCCTTCTATTGGCTTCAGGTCATCACATAATTACTCCATGTCGCTGGCCTTTTCTTTTTTGCAGAAGGATTTTGTTTATTTTCACTTGGGTTTTTCTTTTGAGTTATTCTTTTGTACATATTTATAATGCTGTTTAGTTTTTAGAAGCTTCCTGTATTGATAAAGCATGCAGCTTTTTTTAACTCTCTTTTTTTTTTTAAGGAAATGTAATGGTTCATTTCGTGAAGAGGCGAGGTCTCAAATAGTATTGTCAGAAATGTCTCTTTTCCTCACTTGCCTTCTTTTTCACTGTGTGGTTTTCACTTTTTCCCCCCTTGATGGAAGCACTGGGGATCGAACCCAGGACCTCGTGTACACCAGGCATGCGCTCTACCACTGAGCTACACCCCCCACCCTAAACTATCTTTCGACATCACACAGTCCATATTTGTCACTGGGCCACTGGACCCACTAGTCACTGGTGGTTGGCGTGACAGGTGAGACCAAATCTCGAAGAGAAGTGATACTAGTCATATAGTATTATTGATATAAGCGATTTTTGCATTTTAATAATAACTTCAAGAAAATAAAATGTGGGTAAATAAAAATGCTCTCCTAGAACATTACTGACTATAGAAAGGCAACATAGGGAAAAGTTCAATTTAAATAAGTGACCTGGTTTGTTATTTTTGCTTATTAGCACAAATACTTATTTTCATTTAAAAACAGGAGAAATAGGAGGAAAATTGGCACCTCACTAAATAAACTGTCTCCATCCCAACAGCAACCACTTAGGGCCTACCTGAGTGTGGAGTTTCTATAAAACCGTGCACGTTTTTCAGACAGGACATAATTTAACTCAGTGAACTACAAAAGAGACATTAATTTTCAGCTATATGAATTTCCATTTCACTGCAGTCTCTCACCCTATTTTTAACAAAGGGAGAATTGTTTCCAAAGTTGTCTACTTCAATGATTTGGAACAAAATAATCTTAATTCTCTTTTAAATGCCTCTTTTTGTTACCAGGGTAACAGGAAAAGAGCTGTTTGTTCCAGAGTTCCCGTGATCCACACGACTTCTGCTACCATGGATGGCATTTCCAACCGCCACAAACATGCTTAGCTGCAAAATCAATAGGCAGTTTACATCCATCAAGTCATCACACTGTACTCCTAAAACTAATACAATAATACAATGTTCTGTGTCAGTTACATTTCAATAAAACCAAAAAAAATTTTTAATCAATAGGCAGATTCAGGAGGAGGAAAAGTTTATGGCCACTCCAAGTTGACGGCCATAATTGTCCTGAAATAGGAAAACAGACAGGAGAAGGGCCCCTCTGACAGTACAAATGCGATGTTTGCAGCAGGAGAAATATGCTAGGTAGCACTTACGCAGAGAGGGGAGAGGTGTCAGCAAAATCTTACAAGAAAGACAAAATAGCTCTCATACACTGAGGTGGGGCAAGGTGAGCAGAGAAATGCTTCAAATCTACCTGGTGAACAAGTCACGGGGCTGGACCAGCTGTTGGTGAACAGACACTCTGCACCGGGAGGCAAAATTATAGCCACAAGCTTTGCACATCACAGCCATGGCTGCAAATCAGTCAAGGGCAAGAGATGCAGAAGCAGCCACTCCTGTCGGCAGAGAAGCGTGCAAAGGATGCCGGGTTGCAAATTTATTCGTCCACACCATTATCCCTACACACGGTGGACAGTAATGGCTACCCGTGAACAAGGCTTCGGAGATAACACGCACAGCAGAGTGACTAACACAAAACATGACATCATAAGACAATGAGTGTCATTTGGACCAAAGAATCAGCACCACAAAAAACATCCATCCCAGTGGAGACAGAAAAGCTCTACCGAGAATTCAAACTTGGCAACAGACAGAGTTCCGGCTACACAGAGACTATAAATGAAGAAACATGCTCCTTGATGTTGTGCTGTGTGCCAGAAACTGACACACTGTAACTGATTGTACTGCAATAAAAAATAAATTAATTTTAAAAAAGATAATAGGTAAAACCATTTACCCAAAAAAAGAAAAAAAGAAAAAAAGAAATATGCTCCTCGAGACAAGATATTTGCTATTAATTTTTATTTGTATGATTGATCTCTGGAAAGCTAATTCTGAGAAAGGAAGCATAGATACATACAAGGAAACACTTCGGTCATTTTACAAAGTTCTCTATTTTGAGATCATTTTTAGAGGGTATTAGCAAGGTCTATTCATGCAGAGCAAAAAAAAAGAAAAGAAATTAATCAAAGGCCACATGTCAGGCCCATGAAGGGATGCGTGTGACATCTGCACATCTAATTCCATGCTGATATGATTAAGTAGACACATGGGTGTACATCTAACCGTGTCAGATCATACAATTTCTCAGCGAACCCCGGGTGGGCTGAGGGAGTGGGGGTAGCTTCCAGCCAAAGTATTTTGTGGAGTTCGGTTTCTGGGGAGACAGTTGAAATGGTGCTTCGTGGCTTGGATTTCCTAAAAGAAAGGGGAAAGATTAGGGAGAAGATGGTGCAAGACCGACAGAAAGTTTACCACAAACTTAATTGTTTAACTTGCAACCAAGGGAAGCACTGCCTCTTGTTCTAGAAACCACTACTCATCAGGCATAAAGAAAGGAAACTCAGCTTTTCTCGGAGAAAACCAGACCAGGTTTCTATCTTTTCTCTGTACCAACACATCATCAAACACCAAAAGGAAGCAGACATCTCCAAACACAGTTTCCCCACTGCGTTTCCATGGAAAATGGAGAGGCTGGGTATATAGCTTAGCCCTGGAGGAGGAGATTTAAACGGTCCGCGGCTGGACTAGAGGACAGTGTTAAGCAGCAGCTTTACAGAAGACGGAAATCATCTCATATTATACACTGTTTCTCCTGGGACGTTCATTTAGCATCAATTAAAGACACAGGACACAAGAAATCTTTCCTAGTTCCATTCATTGCCACGTTCTCCCGAAAACCATCTTTTCAAATAAAATGCCTGGTATATCTGTGAGCTCTGGGGCGGGTGTGCCTTTGGAAGAGGAGTGTCTTGCCCCATTGACTGCATGACTGCACCACCAGGTTGCATTTCCAAGGAGGATATTGAATCTCTCCACAGGGTCAGGTGGGACTTAGGGAGGTACCGGAGTCACGCCTTCACTGTCAGACATGTCGACTTCCCAACAGACTATTAGGGACTAAATTCCAAACCAGAAACCATCAGAGAAACAGGCAAAATGTGCTGGTCATAACTGTACTTGCCTTTCAAAAAAAAAAATTCAGCCTGGCCACGTGAAGGATTCTCTCTCAATGTGCCATTTCACATTCAGTTCTTTTTTTCTAATTACCACATTAAAACTGCCTGATTTTAAACGAACGTTACAAGCAGAGTGAATAGAAATGGGTTTATGGGGGAGGGTATAGCTCAGTGGTAGAGAGAGTGCTCAGCATGCACAAGGTCCTGGGTTCAGTCCCCAGTCCCTCCATTTAAAAATAAATAAACAAATAAACCTAATTACCTCACGCCACCCCCCAAAAAAGTAAATTTATAATTAGTAAGAAGAAGAAGAAGAAAAACATATTTTTAAAAATGTATTTAAACAGTATTTGCTGTTTGGGCTTTTCTTTTGGGGAATAATGATGAATATCAATATATTTTCCTTTCTCATCTCTCTTCAGACAGAATTTCTAAAGATAAATGTGTCTTTTTTCTTTTGTCAAAACTGGGTCCCTTATTAGGGAGGCTAATAAGACTGAAAACAGACTTCTCCCTGGTAACCACAGAAGAAAACTAAAAATAAACAGATGGGATCACTTCCAAAGTGACAATCACTTGGCCCTAAAGTAAAGGTCTCTGTGTCCAGAACAGGAGAGAAACCAGTGGAAGAAGATCAAGTGATGGGCTAGCCTGGCTTTGCGATCTGAACAAAGGAGTGATGAATCCTCAGTGGTCCAAGAACAAATTGAGATGGCTACTCTCACCAGCTCCAAGGTTTCCTAAAAACACATTCACCATTTTTTACATTAATGCTTATGTACGTAAGCCTAAGGAGATGAAGAGGAGAGGTTCACACTATTCAGATCGCTCCTTGGTACTCAGAGCAGCGCTATTTGTTAGCTGATATTTAAGAAACTCGAAGGTTTCTTTTTCCTTCTCCAGCTGAGTCTTTTTGTCCATCCTTCCCTAGAAAGGCTCTGAGTTTGACCACAGACCTTAACTGAAGACCCACTGTGTGCCCGGTGTTTACTCCCTCATGCTCTCCTTCCTGCCCCAAAATCTGTCTTACGTGTTTCAGTGGAGGCAGAATATGGACAATAAGGAGACTAAAAAAAGTTGTATTTTATTTTAAATTTTAAAAAGAACTGTCAGCTTCACTGCCCTAGAGAACAAATAAATGGCTGCCCTCAGATCTGGTTGTAAGGTCAAATAATGTTAATAATAACGTAACGTTTTATTGGCTAAGTGTCGGCTAGAACCAGATGTTTTTACAGCACGTAGTGATCTTTAGGTGTTTTGTTGTGTAGCGTCTTATCTGCTTGGTCCATGATATTTGAGCACTTCCCCTGTGTCCTCAGTCTCCTCTATCATTACGTTATTGATATGTTTATGTGACACTCACCAGACTGTTGAGAACGCCGTCATTCTTTTTCACGGTCGGTAGGAGTTTAAAATTACAAGGTGGTAAGCAGGCTTGCCAAAGATACCTACAGTGACTGCACCATGTTCCAAAGTGTTCCTACCTGAGTGCTCTGGCGAATACTGAATAAATGAAAATGTAGTATCAAGCCCTTATCACTGAATCTCTAGCAGCAGTATTTTTTTCATGAACAGGCAGCTTCGCGGGGTTTTAGGTTATAATTTATTGCCACCATTATGAACATCAGCTGTCACTCCCCTGTAGATATGCAAGTGTTCTGGTCAGTAAAGGAATCCACGTGATCGGACGCGGACAACAGGACATTTCCTGTGCTTTCACTTAAACAAAGAGGAAGAGGCGGGGACAAGTGCAAAACAAACCCTACTCATCTCAAAGTTAGGCTTTTTTAAAGGAATCATATGAACCACTGCGCCCTAGAAACGGGCTTCCCCAGCCTTGCAGCCCCAGAAGGCGCAGCCCAGGGCCTCGGGGAGCCAGACCAAGAGGCTGAGCTGGACTCCACTCCTATCCCCAGGTGGAATGTGGTCCAGAGGAGACTGTGACACACAAGTCCTCACCCCCAGAACCACGCGGCTACCTGGAAAGTCAGGCACACAAAGCACGAGGAGGCCTAAGAATCTTCTTCCTCTTCTTCTTCTTCTCCGGGCTCCTCTTCCTCCCCCTTGTCAGCCTCCTCTTCCTCTGCCTCCCCTTCTGCTCCCTCCTCTGTTACTTCTTCCGTCTCATTCTGACAAAAATTACGTTGTTATTGAGAAGAGTCAGGGTCAACAGATACAGTGAGGAAACGAGCGTAAAAGACCAGATTAGAGTAGAGGTCCTCCTGCACCCCCCACCGGGCACACGTACACACCTGACACACACACCGCACACACCCATACACACACAACACACACACACAACACACACAACACTTATACACCCAACAAGCATACAACACACCAAACACACACACACAACACACACCCATACACACACAACACATAACACACACACACACACACACAAAGACATCATCTTCCCAAATACAGACCCCACAATTTGGGATGGTTCTGCAGAACAATGCATTACTTCTGATGAGTTTCACGATTTCACTTAAGCATACAGTCTTTACTCATATTAACAGACTAGTCTCATCAAATGACCTTTAAAAATTCAGAAGGCAGATGGGAGAATAAAATACAAAAAGAATCTCAGCAAATAGAATTTTGTCAAAAAAGATGAGGCTTTTAAATGTTTTAAGCTGGTTATAGTTTGTTATAACCAGCTAATTTCTTGAAGCCAAAGCTTTCAGCAACCAACACATATAATCTGAATTACTTCCAAATGAATAGTATGTTTGTCCTACTATTATATATAAAAATGGGATTTTTAAAAATGGAAGCTTGCCTAGCAAGAGAGAAACTGAAGAATTATTATTGAAGAGCTGTAACTTATAATGAAAAATCATGGACAATGAAATAATAGAATTGCCTCAATTGTGACTCCCTTTTCTTTCAGAATAAAAAAATTTTAATAAAAAAATAGTAAAACAGCTAAGCTATCAGCACATACTGTTCCCCTTCAGACTGTTGTCAGTGTATGTACATACACACATTACACAGCTATCGTTGACACAGGGTCTATCTAGAATTTTTATTTTTATGTTTTGTGTCACTCATTTCCAATTAAAAGTTCTTCACTGACAAAAGCAAAAAAGAATCATGGTATAGAATAGGCTAAAAATAGTTTTTAGGTCTAAGAACAGGGACTACTTTGATAGAAATAACATTAAAAATAATGAAGCAATCTATATTTAACCATCCCCCCCAAAATATAGATCAATTACATGAACAAAAGTAGATTACAAAAGTGTACTCATCAAGGTTTGATAAATGTGTGTGTGTGCATGTGTGGGTGTGTAGCTAGTGGTTATCTCTGGGAAATGCATTTATAAGCCATTTTTATTTTTTTCTTTTATCTGTATTTTCTAAGTTGTCTGTAAAGATCATGAATTATTTGCAATTTCAAAAATCAACACCAAGTTTGAGGAGGGAGTTTCTCTTGACATCTGAGACCCTTTCTAATGTTGATGACCCGGCCCTGAAATACCCAGACAACACACGTGACTTTGGGTCAATATTCTCCATATCTTTGCATTCTCGATTTTCATTTAGCTCTCCAATGAGCAATTTTAAAGTGATTAATCCAAAAATGTTCAAAGACAATACTCTTAAAACTCTTGACTACAATGCAAGTAGCTCCGATGTAGCTAACGTGAGAGGATGAAGTAAGAGTAGGGAGAATTTGAGAACGTCACTTGGGACCTGCCCCCAGAATCCACCAACACTCTCTGAACTGTCTACACATTGTCATGATTCTGTCCCTGTTAAAGTTTAAAGTTACAACTCCCCAGTGTCCAGCTAATAAAGCGCAGATTCAACAGGCAAGCAGCCGGGTAAGCATCTCAATCATGCCTCACTGTGACAGGTAGCACCTCTTCCACGTTGTCAGCCATCCGAGAACAGCGTGCTGACCTGGTGGTCATGCTCAACTAATGAAAATTATCCTAAAGGTCCTTATCAAGGACTCCTCACCCAGTGCCTGCTAGGGAGCAAAACTCCCTATTTTTCTGCCCACTCCCCTTTGATAAATTAGCCTCCAACTCATTTTATCTCTCTCTTCTCAGCAGCTAGAGGAGGACGTTCTGGGAGCACAGGTTGCACCAGCTTCTCTATATCACGAAGCACAAGGAGAATGAGGCCAAAGCTGCAATTCTCTCACTTAAAAGCTGGTTTTTGTTACGCACAACCGTGGAGTTTGCTACTGTACCTGTTCCGTGGCTGTCTCTCCCTCTTCTTCCTTAGGTCCATAAATAGAAATTAAAGAAAAAAATAGAAGTTCATGTAAGTTTTAAGTTGAATTTAAAAATTCAGAAAACTATTATGGTTTCCAAAGGGGAAGGGAGGAAGGGATAAATTAGGAGTTTAGGATTGACATGTACAACACTACCCTACATAAAACACATAAACAAGGACCTGCTGTACAGCACAGGGAACTATGCTGAATAGCTTTTAATAAGCTATGATGGAAAAGAATCTGAAAAAGAATAAATGTATATATACATATATATATAAATTAATCACTTTGCTGTACACCCAAAACATTGCAAATCAACTATACTTCATTAAAAATAATTTTAATAAATAAATAAATAAAACTTAAGTGAACTATAATAAAATGCATGCTTCATCAAAATTAAAGATATTAGTTTATTGAGAAAATATATAAATAGCAAACATATGATAACTCAGCAATGCCTACTTATTTCGTGCATTTTGGAATCTCACAAGATTTAGGACATATTTTCATCACTTTTATTCCTGATAAAATACAATTCATTAGTAATACTGCTTAATTACATGTTTAATTCTGCCTCTATATCCAAAGCATATTGCAGAACTATAGAGCTATCTGGGGAAATTCAGGCCACATACGTAAGCAGTTAGACAATTTGAATAAAATTGTCTTTTCTGCCTTTGTGTCCTTCTAAGTATGCCTTTGCTTCAGTTTTGAACCAATTAATAAAAGCAGATCAAAAACTTCCTCCATCAGAACAAAATGGGAACATTCCTGAACCTGTAGTATTAACACTGATTTCTGGTTAAAGAAAGAAACTTTAAGGTAAGAAAGGGTGAGGCCATCCCAGGCTCAAACAGGTCTCTGCACTGGCAACACACTGGGATTTCTGTTTTCCCCGGGATCAAAGTAGTAGAACCAGGTGATATCTCCTGAAATTGCAAGGAAGTAAGAACCTCTCCATCCCTCCCCAAAACGGCCCTCTAAGAAGCCTCTCTGGAGCCACAGGACTACAATTGCTTTAATTCAGTGGAGAGCAGTCCCTAAAAATCCCTAAGGCCTTACAACGCAGGCAGTGAGCTCACGGAATTTTAGACTGGGGGAGTTGAAAGCAATCTTATATTCACTTACACCCTCTTACTTAGTCCCTTCTTCGTACAAATGAGGACGCCAAGATCACAGAGTTTAAGTAATCTGTGAACAATCAGAGAACAAGTATGTCACAGACCCAGGAAACATTTTGAGACTCCTGGTTCCTAGTTTAGTATCCTTCCTACTCTACCACGCTGCCTCTGAGATGAGTAACAGAAAAGGCAGAATCATGGAAGGCAAGTGATGGAGGACCCACCACACTGCCACCTCGCCTGGCCCAGCCTCACGGTCTTGGAGTTCTGGAGTAATATTCTCAGATTTCTGATTCTGGCAAGGAAAGTACCAAATGTAAGGGGGGAGGGTATGGCTCAGGGGTAGAGTGCATGCTCAGCATGCCTGAGGTCGTGAGTTCAATCCCCAGAACCTCCATTAAAAAAATAATAATAACAATAAATAAATAAATGAACCTAATTACCCCACACCACCCCGCCAAAAATAGAAAAGACAAAATGTGAAAACCTGATCCAGCTGGCCCAGGTTGAGTCAGCCCAAGAGGTTTCTCAGCACTGGGATCTCCAGACAAATTCCGGCAACACCAAATTTTAATGTTAAAATAATATCCAGGAAAAGAGGGTCCTGCTCTTGCTGCAAATTCAGGTGTTGGTTGATTACACCTCTTTATAATCGCCTAATTCTGCTCACACCTTGACCTTCGTCTGCCATGACCTCCATCTTCCCTTCCAGGGGTTACACCACCTCAGGTCTTCCTTATCTCCAGCCTGTTCTCCACACTGTAGCCAGAGATATCATTCTAAGACACAACCCACCTTTGCCTTATCAAGATGATATCCATAAACCTTAGGCTGGCTGAAAGGCCGTCATGATCTGGCCCCCACTCACCCCTTCAGGCTCATCATTCTTTATTTCAGCCAACAAGTCACATGCAACTTCCTCCACACTTTCCAGGACACCTTCCAGGACACTACTTAAAATAATATTTTCAAGGAAGACTTTCCTGACCCAGAAGGCTTTATTGGCTCTCAAAATCAACATTTACTTATCTGTCTCCCTAACTAGTCTGTATGCTCCTTGGGGCACAAAGTGTGTCTTCATTTATTTTTGGATCTCCAGGACCCCGCCACTGTCTAGAATCGAGGTACAAGCTCAATGAATGGGTTAAGGGACTGGATAAATAAACATATAAAGTCTGCCATTAACTCTTTGGATCTCAAACAACATTAATTTTCCTATCCATGTGAGATCAAATTAAAATTCATGATATGCAACGCAGAATTATCAGCTGTGCAGAGTTTTACATGTTTCTAAATCCAATTATTTTTATTAATCGTGTACAGCTGAAACAAATGAATTAACAAGAAGCACATTATTAAAAATGGATCCTTAGAGCTAGGTTGGAGGGCAGCAGGGGGCCTTACTTATAAGTGCTAGTCTCAACTTTTTACAGGTTAGTTAGCAGAAATTACCAACAGAACTAGGACTTTTATTAATATCTGAATATACCTTAATTTCTTGAAAGAGACATTTGAGAAAGTAACTGCTCACAGAATTCATAGAACTACTTACGTTCAAAAAATCAAATAAGCTTTGAAGAATCTTAGATATGACCATCACCAGCTCTACCAGAGTAGAAGGTCTCTGGGAGTTGGATTTGGTCATTTTCATTTCTCCATCCCCAGTCCCTGGACTTCCCGGCACAGGGCAGCACCCAGTCAGTCAATAAAACGTTGAATGAAGGTATTTATGCCACTCCTGCCTGAAATCTTTCTTAGGAGGAGGTGGGATATACTAATTAGATAAAAACTTAAACGTCCAACCTTAGCTCACAGCGTTGTAAACTATCAGAATTAGGCAGATTCTTAAAAGTCATCTAGATATAATGCCTGAATTGATTTTTATGGTTAGCAAATTATTATGTGGGCAAAAGGTTATGTTTAAGATCATTATAATCACGTGGTCCATTAAGCCAAGCTTTTGCAAGGTCTTAGAACAGGATGTGAACCATTCACTTGATGAAGCTACAACTCAAAATCATTTTACCTTGTTGTGCTTCAAAGAAAGCTAGTCAGAGGAAGCCTCTGGAGTGGGAAGCCTTAGAACCTCACCAGTGCTATTTCTGTTGGGAACCTGGCCAGGGAGGCCGGCTGCTGACGTGGCACACAGCCAGGACCAAGGACAGGTGTCGGCCGTGGTGAGTGTCAGGCAGTGGCTGGTGTGAAAGGAAGGGGAGGGCCAGCCCAGAGTGACCGGAGGAGGGCAGCCGATCTCAGGGAGGCTGGAAATTGAGGACAAGAGCAGGGTTCTCTCCATCTGCAGGCACCACACGGATGCAACCCTAGACTCACTAGCTGGTTGAGGACCTAAACCAACGCCCACTTCCCAGTTAAGCAACCATCCTCAAGACCGATTTTGGAGGAAGCCAAGTGAAGTGATGTACGGACCAAAATCATGGAGTCAGTCAAGCCAAGGTCTTAAAAGATTTTGAAGAGGACCACTGAGTTGGAAAGAATGCAACTTTAAAACCTTTGACCTTGCTGAAAACCAGACACAATGATGAATAAGCTGCATCTTTTATGTGTCCAGAGTTTCCTAAAGTTCTCACGACACCCCCCGTCTGCAATTCCTTTCTCAGGGTGTGCCCAGATGCCAAGGTCACCTTCCACTTTCCTCCTTTACTTTTCTAGTACTGTTCACAAGCCACTCTTCATCCTCCCTGGGTCATCAGGGGAGGGGACTGTTAAGTCCTACAGGTAAGATCTTCCTAGGCAGAAATTAATGGTCTTTTCAGTGTTCACCATCTTGCCTCCCAAATGCTGCCCCAACCTGTCAACAAGTAGGTAATATACATCTTAGCATCTTGTGGTTAAGAACCCCAGAAGCTTGGGTTGGTGGACAGGGAAATCCATGTCATTAAAGGAGACCATGGTTTCTGTCTCCATTTCTCATTTTTTTAATCAATGTGATATTCTTCTATAAACATTTTTCCCCATTAAAATAGCACCCTCTGAGTGTCTACAAGTGTGTGCTGGGTGAACATGGGCAATAGTTGAGATCAGAGATGAACATGACTCAGACACTCACTTAGCAGTTCTATCACTCGGCTTAACACCGCCAGCCGCTGGAGGGAGCTGTCAGCACTGCACCCTTGAAAATGGTTCTTAACCCACAAACGCAAGGCTTGAAAAAATGGCCAGCTCTGAAGAAGGTCTGTATGTCTACCTAACAGAGATATTCCTGGTTTCCGTCTCCTACTGTGTCATTTGAGAGTCACCGCGGGGGACGCCAGGGAAAGGGCACACAGGACTCGGCACTGTGTCCCTGAGAGCGTGTAGCTATTTCAGGATAAAAGGCTAAAACGCTTTCGCATTCCTCATCAGGAATGGTGGGCTGAATCAGGCTGCGAGCTCTCACTTTGCTCTCCCTACTACAGAAAACTGGAGAGAGAAGAGAGCCACTGTCCCTCCCACACGCCAAGAAGACAGCCATGTGCCTGCTCTGGTTCCCCGTCCCTAGGGAAGAAGTGATAGGCCTTGCGTTTCAAAACCCTGGGCTCAGAGAGGCGATGAAGCTCGATGCTCCCTGGAAGGAAGAGCTTGGTGCTGAGATGGGTGCAGCCAGGTGGAAGAGAGAAGCGGGCAGAAGGTGGTGGGTGTCCCAGGAGTGACGCCCGATACAGAGGCTGAGTCAGGGACCACTGGGGCATCTGGGGAGCACCTGGGCACTCTGCCCCAGGGAGCAGCCGAATGCGGTCAGAGGGCTGGTGCCCAGCCAGGGCAGAGGGCCTGACCCACACGGAGACACCAGCTCTCAGCAGCGGCAATGAGCAGCGTAAACCACATCCCAGCGTGACCACCACAAAGAACCAGAGCCCTCGCCCCGTCCCGCCACCACTGAGAAGCCAGGATGACTCTGAAGCCCTAGGGAGGACTGAGTCTCCCAAACACCTCGCCGGGATTGAATTTCCTGCCAGCCCGGGGAGGGGGGGGGGCGGCAGGCAGGAATCTCATCACGTCCAGAGGAATCACTGACGCCGACATTCCATGCACATGAGTCTCTGGAACCAAATCTCAGCGCACAAATATCATGGGCTGTTGCCTCCCTCACAGCGTGCTGGTCAGAGAAGGGAGCACGGGGAGCTGCTGTGTAAAGACAGTGGTGGGGGAGGGGATGTACAGCTCAGGCGCAGAGCACACGCTTAGCATGCACGAGGTCCTGGGTTCAATTCCCCATGTCGCCATGAAATAAATAAACACATAAACCTAATTACTTCCCAATAAATACATACATACATACATGCATACACATAAGAACCTAATTACCTCCCCCCAAAAATAAACAAATACACAATGGGCAGGGAGGAGCAGAAGGTAAGAAGCCATGAAATCTTCTCCAGATGGTTTCAACAGAGCAGTTTTTATCTAAAAGCCTTGGGTTTATCTGGGCAGTAATTATCCAGAAAAGCCTACTAAGATGTGACTGGTACTTTAAAAACCCATGTTAGGAAGGTCGAACACGGTGCTTGAGTTGCCCTATCTGTTCATCATAAATGAGCCCACGGAAGCCCGGGTGCGCAGCGGGGAAGGTGTGAGGACGAATGACCAGGCCGGCCTTCCTACCTTAACCCTGAAAAACAATCCGAAACCAGAAACGCCAACAGAAGGTTCTCGAAGCACAGAAACACAAGGAGTATTCTAAATATCAGGTCGTTTCTGCCTCCTTTTTAAATTTCAATCATGTTTTCTATGTAGTCAGTCCCAAAGCTGATCATGTGATGATGTCGTTTTTCATGTTCACTGACAGATCATGGTCTTTTTTTCTTTCTTATTTAACTGAATTACAGTAAGTCAAAGAGTATGACTTGTCAGATGGGAAGAAGTCAAAATCTATCTTCCCGCAGAGCAACTATTATTAAAGAATGGGTCACTGATGTTAATACTCTGTGCATCCAGAATAAGAATGTCTCCTATTTAGTTACTTCTTCATCACAGCCAGTGCAAAAATAACAAAACGATTTTTTAAATTTCTACAGGAGTCACAAGATTATAATTTACTTTATAAAGGGCTCACAATTTTTTTAAAAAATATTAACAAAGAGAATCGCCAGGCTGGATGGCTTTTCACATCATCAAATTAACCAGCCCAGTGGCTGAGCCTCTGAAGCAAATCCCAGTCTTGCTGTGGGAGGCAGGGTCTGACTATAAACACGCTACCTTCCTCTTGGTCTCCCAGGCAAAAGGGATTGGGGTGTAATGTGTTTTATCTTTGTCTCTCTGTCTTATAAGGAGTAAACTAAATTTCAATGCATAAATCAATAATGCTGTAAGAGTGCATTAGGCAATTCATGAAAAGTTCAAATTATAAAAACATGGATTTATTTAAATTATAAGATAAGTAAACTGTATGTCATTTTAAATTTATTATCTCTGAATTATACAGGCTGCCATGAAACTCTACCTAACTTCTAGGTCAAGGTTGAAGATCTTGTGTTTCTTCAAAGCAGAAACTTCAAAGATTCTTAAATTATCAATATTCTGAAATAGCAGTGTTCAAATATGAGGGAATTTACTGCCCTGGTTCCTCTCAAATTTAAATTTCTTAGGATAAAGACAAACTGATGACAACCCGCTTTTTCCAAAGCGGGGTCGTCAGTCTTGGCCCCTTTCCTAACTACATTCCTTCTCCTAGGAACAAGGGTCCAGTCATTTTAAAAGCTGTCCATGCCTCTCCTGGAAACAATAAATAGGTATTAATGCAAACGATCAGGGTTTGGTAAACAGCCTTTGCTACACTGGACCAAGGCAGAAGCGCACTGAAATGCCCCAAGGGGCAGCTCAGTCAGATGCTGGCAACCCCACCCTATTCAGGCTCCCTGGATGCCAAGGTCTCCACCTTGCCTGGGTTCCCAGCCACAGCTCCAGAATTCCTTGAATGAGCAGCCTATCTGATCCCCCGCTACCTTAGCGTGGTGCTTCTAGCAACGTAGTCTCCCCCTGGCCCTTTGTCCTGCAGCCCCTGAGCTGGAATCCCTTTAGAAGTAGGTCACAGGCCCTGCTTCCGCCAGGACCTGCCCTTCCCCTGACTGGATGTGAGCTGGCATGGGCTTCCGCCCCCACAGCCCCGGTCTTGGCCTCAGCTCCTGTTGGCTCCCCACAAAGCCTCCTGGTGGATATACTCTGGGAGTCCGTCACGGCCCATAACCAAACCGTAAGATCTCTTGTTTTAGAAAGAACATGAACCCAACCTAATCTGAACAACACAACGACCAGTTGTTGGAGCCTGTGCGGCCTGTCCCTCCAGGCCTGGGTCCAGGCTCCTTCCTTGGTCTTCCTTTAAGCCGTCTACCTACCTCCCACATGGCAATTAGCATGCTGAGTGAAAATTACCTGCTTCTTTCAGACTGCACCCTCAGGTCCCTACTTTCACACTCACTGTTGTGTGCCCAGAAGGACTGCCGACACCTGGCAGGAGCTCCAGAAGCACTTGTGGAACTGAACTGAAGCCAGTGAAAACAGCAAACACTCACATCCTTTTCCTGAGATCCGGCGAGGTCGCCCGCATCTTCATTCTCCTCTTTTTCTGCCCCGTGCTCTCCACTCTCTTCAGTCTTCTCCGTTCCCTGGTCAGAAAGGAAATGGTGTCACCAACCTTGGATAAGCTTCCAGGTAAACACCAGACCACGTGTGCTGTGGTTTTCTGACTTAGACACACAGCATGTAAATGAAGCAAACATGGACCTCTACCTATGAATCACAGCCACCTGAGGAGAGGGTCGCCAACTTCGACGTTGCTGATTGGATCTGTCGGTTCAGTCAACAGAGCCAACTCCCGTGTATGCAGGGTAAGACAGACCCTAACAGGAAGTTCATTCACCCATTTAAGGCTTATGAAGACAATGCCAAAGGGTTCCATACTTAGGCAGTATTGGTTTTCTATTGCTTACGTGGAAAGGGGCTTTATAATTTTAAAGACTGAAAGAGATAGATGATAGAAAGGATAGATAGATAGATAGATAGATAGATAGATAGATAAATAGATACGTAGGTAGATAGATAGGCAGGCAGGCAGTCAGATAGATAGACAGACAGACAGATAGATGGAGGAGGTAGATGGACAACTAGACAGGGAAAGATTAGAATCTTTAGAAGGATTCTAGAAAGATTAGAAAGATTACGTTCTGAGGAAGTAGGTCTTTGGGAAGATGGTTCGAGACACGACTCTCACCTCTGCAGCGCTCTGTGCCTCTCCGGCCACGTCACCGTTGGGAAGGGAAGACGCCTCCTCGGGCGATTTTGTCACCTGCATCATATAAATTAAGACTGGTTGAGAATTTTCTTGAGGATAATAGCTTGTGTCCCAACATTGCTTAATCATTCAAAGTATGTTTGTCTTCACCCTGCACTTTATTTTTACCACACCACCAAAACCGAAGTTGGTAGGGCAGTCATTACTGCTCACACCTTAGAGACAAGAAAATAAAGGCAAAAAAGCGTCACACTGCAAGTTAGGGGCAGGGCTGGCATACACTTTCTACTTTATGTTTTCTTGACTTATCCAGTGGCTCCCAGTCTTTTAAAATAGTAGGTTATTTTTCTCATCATAAGGAAAAAACTTGTAACCATGTAAGGTGATGAATGCTAACTAAACTTATTGTGGTGATCATTTTGCAATAAATATATACCAAATCATTATGCTGTACCCCTTAAACTAATACAATGTTACATTTTAATTATACCTTAGTAAAACTGGGGTGGGGGATTATTTTTATTACAAAGGCCCTTCAAGCTCCTGGAAATAATTTGAGCCATATACACTCCCTCCAGCCCCAGGCTCCTACAGTACTTACTATCAGAATTTTTATATGTACCTAACTCTATTGTAATACAGACATGGAGGCTATTTTTGTTTTATTTTTGTGGTTTTTTAAAAATAGAAATGGGAACACACTATGGACAGCTTAATTTTTTAGCTTGATATCTCATGGACATTTGTCCAGATTCATTCATGTGGTTCTAACTCATCCTTTTTAACATCTCCTTCATATTAAATATATAATCATTTATTCAAATATTTCCCGATTGACGGTTATTCAGAACGTTCCCACGTCTGTGCCTCTACCAACAACACTATAAGAAACTGAATAAAATTGTGGGGAAGATTAGATTTCCTTCTAAAAATAGAAATTGCCACAATTCACAACCCCACGGGACAAGGTGCCTGTCCCCGTCCCCTTTGTCCTCGTCACCAGTGAAGACAATTGCTCGCTTTAATCTTTGCCAACCTGTTGGGGAGAAAATGGAATTTCATTTTTGTCTTAATTTACATTTTCCTCTTTACTGAAAAGGAAGGGCATATTTTTCATGAGTTTTAGCTACTTACATTTCCTGTTCAGATAAATGCCTTCACGTGTTTTGCCCGTTTTTATGGGTTGTTTGTCTTCTACTGTGACTATACAGAGGTTCTTTATATAATAGAAATATTAGGCCTTTACCAGGTCACAAATTTTTTTCCAGGCTATGATTTTTTTACAGATTGTGTGATTTTTTTGTTTTGTAGCCTTTTATATACAAATTTAGCTAACTTTTATTCTCTGAAATGTAGTTTTATTATTTTATATTAGTTATTAACATCTACAGATTTAACCCACCTGGAATCTAATTTTGTATATAATGTTAAGTAGGGCTCTGTTTTTTTCCAGATAGATGACGAATTGTGCCTGTACTATTTATATGCCATCATTTTCCATGGACATATTTATCAGTTCCCATGTAAATATATAGCTTTTATCACAGTAGTTTTTAACATGAATTTTAATATCCAGAAAAGCAAGTTGCTACACAAAGTCTCCTTTTTCAAAAAATGTTTGGCTCTCCTCAGGCATTCACTATTCCAATACATTTTAAGATCACTTTTTCTAGTGTCAAAAATATTTTAATAGGCTTTTCATTGAAGTAGTAGTAAATGTATTTATTACTTTAGAAATGTTTCGCTTCTTATTGTCAAGGCATCCTATCCTGGGATACCACAGGTCTCTCTATTTAGTATTTGTTGGTGTCTGCCTTTCAGATAAATTTATTTCTAAACATTTTATAGACTTTTATCACCATTTTGAATGGGATCTGTTTTCTACATGTTAACTTCCTATCCATTACTGTTGATATAAATAAAGGCTACTACTTTTTGTATGTTTTTATTTTACCTAGAAATTTCATAAACTATCTTACTAATTCTAATGGCTTTTATTGGAGTTTCTTGAGATTTCTAGGCATACAATTATATCATGCACAAATAAAGATAATTTTTATATTTCATATGTGTTATATACACGAGATATTTCATTTTTTTACTTTACTGTAATAACTACAGCCTCTAAAACAATGTTTAATGATGTGATGATGACAGGCATGCCTATCTTGCTTCTAATTTTAAGAGAAATGCTTCAATATTTCATGGTTCATTATGATACAGCTGTCTTTTGATAATTGACATTTATCATATTTAATCAGTTTACTTCTACTATATTTTAATCCATGTTTGTTTTAACTAGGAATATCTGATGACATATAAAATATCTTCTTGGTATTTATAGACACAATCTTATGGATTTTCTTCATTAAAAATTCCATATAATGAACTATGTTGATAAAATAAATTCTACTTTAATTTGAGGTATTGCCTTTAACTCATTGCTAGATACAGTTTACTAATGTATTATTTAGACTTTTCCCCTCTGAATGCATAACAAAAGTTGATCCAGGCATAACTGAAAGTGTTCTAAGTAACATGTCAACTGGTCAGGGGTTTCACCTATTTCATTTGTCTGTTCAAATTATATATAGTCAAATTACACATAAATGTACTCAAGTTATATGTAAGTTGTGTACATATATACACACAGAGATGCGCACATGTACTTCCCTTTTGTATTAAATTAATCTTGGTTTTTCTATTTGTTGATCCTCTGCCTACATTTTTATTCTGTTTTTCTGCTTTCCTACTTTTATAAGTTGAATATTTATTTTACTAAATTTTTACCTTTCCTTTTTAATTATAATACTATTTAAAGTTAGCAATTTTCCTCTGTATAGGTATTTGGCTAGATACTGGGTTTGGGGTATGAAATAATCTCTTTTGCTTATTATCTGATGATTTGTAATCTCCATTTCATTTTCCCTTGGATATGGAGTTATTTGAAATGGTATATATAATTATTTAAGCTTTTATGATATTTCTCTTTCAAGTTGTAATGATAACACTTGGGATAAAAATGTAGTCTGTAAAATCATCCCTCTTTGAAATTTATGAAGGTTTTCTTTGTAACCAAGAACATAATAGATTTGGAAATTGTTCAGAAAGTGTAAGAGAAGGATACATTCGATTAATATCTATCTAATATACTTTTATTCGTGTGTGTATGTACATGTAACTTATACATATCTATTAAATTGCTTGCTGTCACAGAAGACCCCGAATAGCCAAAATCATCTTAAAAAGGAAAAACAAAACTAGAGGTATCATGCTCCCTGGCTTCAAACTATACTACAAAGCCGCAAAATCAAACAGCATGGCACGGGCACAAAAACAGGCACACAGATCAATGGAACAGAATAGAGAGCCCAGAAATAAACTCACACACTCATGGTCACTTAATCAGTGACAAGGAGGCAAGAATATACAGCAAGAAAAAGACAGTCTCTTCAATAAATGGTGTTGGGAAACTGAACAGCTACATGCAAAAGAATCAAACTGGAGTGCTTTCTCATATCATATACAGAAACAAACTCAAAACGGAGTGAAGACCTAAATGTAAGACCTGAAACCATAAAATTTCTAGAAGAAAGCATAAGCAGTATGTTCTTTGACATCAGTCTTAGCAGTATCTGTTTGGATACATCTCCCCAGACAAGGGAAACAAAAGCAAACACAAAGTGGACTACATCAAACTTACAGCTTTTGCACAGCAAAGGAAACTATCAACAAAACAAAAGGCTGCCCACTGAATGGGAGAAGATATTTGCAAACAATACAGCTGGTAAGGGATTAATATCCAAAATATACAAAAAACCCATATTACTCAACATGAAAAAAATTTTAATGGGCAGAGGACCTGAATAGACATTTTTCCAAAGAAGACACACCGAAGGCCAACAGCACCTGAAAAGATGCTCAACATCACTACTTATTAAGGAAATGCAAATCAAAACCACAATGAGACATCACCTCACACCTGTCAGGATGGCTATTATCAAAAAGACAACAAATAACAAGAGTTGGTGAGAATGTGGGGAAAAGGGAACCCTCATACACTGTTGATAAAATTATAAATTGGTGCAGTTACTATGGAAGAAAGTGTGGAGATTCCTCAAAGAATTAAAAATAGAACTATCATATATTCCAGCAATTCTACTCCTGGGTATTTACCTGAAGAAAATGAAAACACTCATTTGAAAAAGTATATGCACCCCAATATTCCTTGCAGCATTATTTACAATAGTCAAGATATGAAAGCAGCTTAGGCGTCCATCAACAGATGAGTGGATAAAGAAGATGTGGTTTGTGTATTTATATACAATGGAATATTACTCATCCATAAAAAAGAGTAGAATCTTGCAACAACATGGATGGACCTAGAGGGTGATCTGCCAAGTAAAATAAGTCAGAGAGAGAAAGACAAATACTGTATGATTTCACTTATATGTGAAATCTAAAAAACAAAACAAATGAACAAACATAACCAAACAGAAACAGAGTCATAGATACAAACAGATCGTTGCCAGAGGGGAAGGGAATGGAGGGAGGAGAGAAGTAGGTAAGGGAGATTAAGAGGACAGACTTTCTTCATAGAGCACAGCCCCATTGTACATCCAACTGCAACTGGGTCCAAGGACGCCTCTTTGCAGGATGCCAAGAGAATCTGAGACCCTTCTCAAAATCTGCTGACTCTTCTGCCTGTGATTTATAGCCTGAATCGAGATGCTTGCTGGTGTGCCTGAGTGTTTTTCAGAACACTTGGAGATTTAGGTAGCTTCAAGAATAGTTTTATCCTACAAATAAAGTGTGAACTAGGAGCTCAGGGGAATAAACAGAGGCACAAACTTTCAGTTACAAAATAAATGAATCACTGTTATGAACTGTACAGTATGAGGAATATAGTCAATAATGATGTATTATCTCTATGATGACTGATGGTAACTAGACTTACTGTGGCGATCATTTTGAAATGTACCAAAATACTGAATCACTATGTTGTGTACCAGGAACTAACATAGTGTTGTTGGTCAATTATACTTCAAAAACAAACAAACTCATAGGAAACAACTTCTGGTTACCAGAGGCAGGAGGAGAGGGAGGAGAGTTGGATGAAAGGTGGACAAAAGGTACAAACTCCAGTTATAAGGTAAGTACTGTGGGTATACTGTGTAATATGATAAATATAATTAACACTGCTGTACATTATATATGAAAGTTAAGAGTGTAAATCCTAAGGGTTCTCACACAAGGAAAACTTTTTTTCTTATTCTTTAATTCTGTATCTATATGAGATGATGCATGTTCACCATACTTACTGTGGCTCATTCCATCACAGATGTATGTCAAATCACAATGCTGCATACCTTAAACTATTGTGCTACGTGTCAATTATACCTCAATAAAGCTGGAAGAAAAAATTTTTAAATTTTTAAAAATTAAGTTTGCTGGAAAAAATTAAGCTTGCTCATTCCATGTGTTTGTATGCTTAAAATAGTGCATAATATGTACAAACTACAATATGTTTATTGAAAAGTATGTTTTTAACAAGTTTCACTATATTTGTAGGAGTTTCTGATTTATGTACTTGACTGTCATGTAGTATGACCCATAAAGATCCGTGACTATTATATTTTCTTCATAGATTTTTAACATTTTTCATTATATAAGACCTCTTTTACCTAGCTTAGTGCTTTTACTCAGTTAATGCTTTTGGTCTTGAATTTCTCTACATATAATATTATTAATGCACTCCAGCTTTCTTTTTGTTTGTTTATTCCCTTCATTTCTATTTTTCTTTGAATTATTATTTTATTGTTATAAATAGTATTAGCCTCGATCGTTGTGAAAATCTAATTTCACTGACAATTCCAATCCCAGTACAGGCAAGTAATCTCCTGTAAACTCTCTAACAGGTAATGACTATAATCTCAACTCTTTTTACTTTTTATGGAAGTATCATTATTTGTCTAGGTCCAGTAAGAATCTGTGCCCCTGTTACCGGGGCATAATTGGAAATTGGTTATGCAACCAAGGCCTCACCTGGGTGTGGTATTAAGAGTGATGCTCACAACCAGATGCTTGTGAAGAGCTGGGGTTGACCTTACGAAGACAGTGCGTACTTACAGAGCTCTCCCGGGAAAACCGGCCTGGCCCTTGGCCTGGGACAGCCCACCTAAGACAAGAAATGTGCTCTAAAAGCAATAATGCTGCTTATGATACTGAACATCATTGTATAAGCGCACATTCTCTCCATAATACTCAAGAGTGTCTATTTTTAGCTTGAGCAAGATTAATTTCCTTGCTGACACTTCTCCACGACTTGTTTACTACAAAACGATACTGTGACAAATAACATCGTTTCCATAAATCATCAAGTGTCTGTCTTCCCAAAGGATACTTGAAGGACTTTGCCTAAGTGCCAGGCATAAACACCTGTAAACCCGAGCAATGCTGACAACTCCAAAGGTTCCAGCTCGGACAGTGCTGCTAATTAGTGCAAACCACCCAAGCTCCTTGGGCTGCAGCCGCCTCCTCCAGGAAGAGAAGGCTCTGGACTGGATGTCCCCTCAGGTCCCTCTGGGCTGGGCTTTATCATTCCACGGCCATCCCCTTTTTCCACTTAATCAAAGAGAACTTCACACAATATGACAGAACCTAAGCACAAACTGGGGTGGGGGAAGGATCTAAAAACTGAGATTAACCTTTTTTTCAACTGGGTAAGATGAAACACAGCAGAGAGTGAAACAGAATTACATACATTAGTGTGGCTGTATCTCAACACATAATGTTGATTTTGAAAAAAGGAAGCTGCAGAACATTCCAAAAACTTGCGATACCATTAAAAATAAAAATAAAAGATGTATTGCTTGTGAAGATAAATACATAGTTTTATATCGTTTTTTTAAAAATCCATGATGTTGGTGGTCCCCAAAAAGGAGGGAAACAGGGATGGGGAGAGGAACAAAGTGACCCCATTGTTTCTCTGTAATGTTTGAGTTCTTTAACTAAAGCAAATATGACATCACATTCACTTTAGAGAGGCATATACATGAATATTTGCTAAGCGAGCCCTAGCTTAGTGGCTGTTGAACAGAAGTGTACATCAGAATCAACCAAGGAACTTTTTAAAACTGAAGATCCATGACCCTCTCTCCTCATAATTGAGGGTCAGTAGGTCTGAAGTAGAACTCTGTCATCTGAATTTTTGTTTAAAGAAAAAAATCACCCACAATCCCACCATCTTCCTAAAGAAATCTGCTGTGAACATTTGTTTTCATCATTCCTTTCATATTTTTTTGTCCCTTGTCTATCCCCTTGTAGTTGAGATGGTATTGAATGTACACTTCTACTGTCTGCTTTTATTCACTTACATTTTTAAAAACTGAATTTTTTAGGGCAGAGATTATAGCTCAGTAGTAGAGTACATGCTTAGCATGCTCGAAGTCCTGGGTTCAATCCCCAGTACCTCCATCTAAATAAATGAATAAATAAATAAACAAACAAACAAAACTAATTACCTCCCCAACCCCCCCAAAATTTTTAAATGTAAAAAAAAAGAATAAAAATTTGAAAACTGAGTTTTTAAAAAACTGTCCAAGTGATTCTTTTGCAAAGCAGCTTGTAATAAAACATAGTAATATTTAAAGAAAAATTAAACAAAAGATACACAAATGGACATAACAGCATTTTTCATAAGGGTCCCAAAGTGGAAACAACCCAAATGTCCATCAGCGGAGGAATGAATAAGTAAAATATGGTCTATTCGTACAATGGAATATTATCCCACCATAAAAAGGAAAGCAGTGCTGACATGTACTGCCCCACAGATGAACCTTGACAGCTAAGTGAAAAAAAGCCAGAACAAAGAATAAAATATTGTATGATGAGTCCAGGAGGGGCAACATCCCAATAAAAGGAATTTCAAAAAGAGCAAAGCAAAGGAAATGGAAACTAATGGGAAGAGAATGACCAGAGAAATAGTGCCCCCAACACCTCCCAGACCTGAGGGACATGACTTTCCAGATTTAAAAAAAGCCCAGCAAGTGCCCAGCACAAACGAGGAAGAAAAGATCAATTCCAAGCAGCTCCTCATACAAATTCAAAATGAAAAGAAGATCCTAAAATCTCCCAGGAACAAGAAAAACAAAAACAGGCACAAATAAAAGACTAAAGAAAAGTCATACGTGAGGATTCAAGGCAGCGTCGACCACTTTCTGTAATAATCCTGGCCTCACTGTTTGACCTTTACAATGTTATACATGTGTTAATCAGGTAAAAATAAAATTTTATTATTCAAAGAAGTCTTTTCGTAGAGAAATGAAAATACACGTTGGGTTATAAAGTTGCATTTAAGATAGAAACTCATCACACCAAATTTCTATTTGTAGCACAACAAAATCAGAAGCCAAATTTTAAAATAGAATCTGATGGCCCTAAAATCAAGGAGATTAAACACACCGATCACTGATATAGTGAAGCTGGTACACCGTGAAAGTTATCATCCTATCAGAGAGCTATTGGGTGGCATATTTCTGGCCCATAAAAATACTTAAGCAGTTTTGTCTCACTAAAAGCACTGGGAATTTCATGGCCACAATTATGAAAGAGTTACTTACAATTTTTAAAAACTTGTGAGCAACAAATGTTCAAAAATATAAGCAAAGAAAATTATGTCACACCAACTTGATAGAGTATTATACAAGCTATATAAAGGACCATTACGAGGCCATAACAGCACAAACAAGTTGATGATACACTAATAAGATTAAAAATAAAGGAATGAGTAAGTTGATCATGATACAATTTAATAGCGCATTAGACAAAAGTTTCAAAAGATCATTTTGAAGACAATAGCCACAGTTTAAAACTTGTAGTGTTACAAGAAGAAGAATGAAAAAAACATTAAAGAACTGTGCAAAGGGAAGAAATGAAGATTCCTGGGATTTGCTATGAACATGGAGAGAACATATTTTTCTATTACTTTTCTGTCCTGTTTTTTGTGACTCTGGGTGGAGAGGGCGGCTCTAAGAATTTGACCTATGAAAGGTTAAAGGAAAACTCTCATTTCAAAGCTCTGCCGGATTATTATTGACCAGGGATAGAAAAATCCATTTTGTTTAGAAAACCGCAAAGCAGTCTTCGATTGTAAAAACTGGACTCTCCCTCTCAGTTCAACCACATTTCCAAATGCGGTCCTCCTTCAGAGTGAGTATCTACACCCACCAGCTAGAAGTAATCATTCCATCCCCATCACATTCAATCCATCAGCAATTCTTACCCATTCTCCCTCCAAAACAGACTCTAAAGTCATCCACTTCTGTACTGTCCTCCCCACCACCATCCTGGTCCAAGCCACCAAAAAACTACAGTAATTTGTGCCTCTTCAATCCATTCATCCCATTGTAGCCAAAAGAGTTTCAGAGAAGGAAATAAGATGACTTTACCCCTCAGCTTAAAACCCTTACAATGTCTTCACTGCATCTAAAATAGACTCCAGAGCCCTGCTGTGGCCCATGGCCCGGCCACCTGCCCTTCCCACCTCCCATGGTGCCCCTTCCCCTCACTCCAGTGACTCAGGCCTCATGGCAGGTCTTAGAAATTGCCAAGCTCTTTCCTGCCTCAGGGCCTTTGCACTTGCTTTTACCGTTGCCTAAAACACTCTTCCCTCCACCCTTCCTTTCCTTCTTCAAGACAGAAGTGTCCTCACCAAGAAATGTCTCTTAACACTAGGTGCCATCTCTTAAACGTAACAGCTAAACTAAGGTGACTCAGTTAACAAACTCCTATACCAAATAAAACAGATAAATAAAGTGATGCCTTTAGCACTTTTAAAACTGTTAATAAAGTGTGTGAAATATGTTGCATTTAAGTTGACCAAAGCCAGAAGGTATTTCATTAAAAGGCAAGGCTTCTTCCTCCTATAAAACCCTTAACCAACTGTGAAATCTACATGTTACTTTTTGGAGAAGGACCTGGTGCTGCACCTGCACATGTAAACCAAGTTCTAAGAAACCACAGACGCGTGATCTGAAGAATGTGGACACATGCCCACCTGCCTCTGAGACAGACCCACCTCCATAAAACAGGACTGGGAGCTGTTTCTCCTACACTGAGAATTAATTTGGACTCAGTCATCACAAATCTCTTGAAATGACTGGGCACAAGCAAACAAATTAATTAAGAAATAGGGAAAGGTATAGCTCAGTGGTAGAGCACGTGCTTAGCATGCACAAGGTCCAGGGTTCAATCCCCCATCCCTCCACTGAATAAATAAATAAACAAACAAACAAACAAACCTAACTACCTCCTTCCACCAAAAAATATTAAGTAACTGAATTAGACAAATGTGTGCTTGGCTTGTATCTATGCAGAGTCCTGTATGAGACACTTGGAAGAGGCAAGGCATGCAGTGAAGACAAGAAAAAGTGAATCCAGGTGGTCTCCACTAGGCACTCAAATTCATGGTATTTGCTTTATTAGCATAATTATTTATCTAACTGATATAATTATACATAATCAAAGATGAAACAACACGGGAGAGAAAAACTTGATTACACTTACTTTGTTCTTGAGTCTAGACCTTACTTTTTCCCTCCTATCAGACTAAAAAATCAAAATTCAATTTATTTTAAATAAAAATAACTGTCTAGGAGCACAGATCATTATTAAATTAACTAATATAAGCTGTTATGAGAAATTTGTAACAGAGTAATTTCATAGACATAATCTGAGGATGTATATTTTTACATATTTAATTAATGCACTTGAGATTATTTAATGCAATGATATTTCTTAACTTAGGTATTGTAAAGCTTACTGTAACAAGGTGTAAGCAGAGCAAACAATAAAAGCAGTTTTGAAACATGTTTTAGTAGAAACCATGCATTATCTCTATGCAAAAGACTCCGTCAGAATAAGGAGTGTATTAAAACCATGTTAACTTAAAGATCACCACTTATTAAACAGCCTTGGATGTGGAATTTGTCCTCACTTCTTATGACCTGTATTGGGCCCCAAGGGGGTATGCAAGCTTACCTTTGAGCCTGGAGGGGGAGCCAAGCCAAGGAACGAATAAATAATATTCTCTTCTTTTGCAGAGAAGAAAGAGTCAAAATCCTTGAAGCAAAGAAAAAGAATGATTAAACCCAATACACACTTGTGAGCCAGAATTCTGACCTAAGTCGATCTTTATATTTATTACCCATTAAGTTAAGAGCTAACACAAAAGATTACACTCATTTGCTTTGCCAAAGATGACTAACCCCAAAAAGTAGGACGTTTACATTTGTTTTTTTCACCCTTTCACTATGCCTGTTACAGTGTGGTGAGAATTCACACACACACACACACACACACACACACACACACAAATTATCCATGTTCAGGAATTGTTGACAAGATATACATAGTAAAAGTCTTCTCCAAAAGTTTCACATCTTTAGCCGGTTTCCCTGTAATTTGGTCCTATGGATTTGGACTCTGATTGGGGTCCAAACAACACAGGACTAAGAAGACTCTGACAACTTAGGATTTCTCTGCTAGTATCACAGCAGTCCCTAAGGGCCCAGACCTGACCCATCTCAGGCCCCTCCGATACCAGGAGCCACAGGATTGCAGAGGCTTAGAAAGACACTCGTGTTGCCAAAATGGGAAAAACTATAGAGTGATCTGAAACCTGTGAAGTTCCACCCCCCACGCCAGGCCACACCCAGGTCAACATGTCACCAGGTGGGTCCAGCCCTAAACAAACTAGCTCAGTGGTAGAGTGCATGCCTAGCACGCATGAGGTCCTGGGTTCGATCCCCAGTGCTTCCATTATGTAAATAAGCAAATAAACCTAATTACCTCTCCCTCAAAAAAATAAAAAATAAACAAGTAAATAAACCTAATTAGAAAAAATTTTTTTAACAAAAAAACAGTGTTGCCAAGGGCTTCAGCAGGTACGGTTGAGTCTGGCCTGAATGAACAGGACAACCCTCAAACCAACGTGGTTGGGTTACTGCCTGCCCTACTATTATGTGTGTTAAGAGCTTAAACCCAAAGACAGGCCACTTCTATTGGGAAGAAAATGTTATGTAATTCCTGTGTGTTTATCCTATCCAAAGCTTCATTATTTTCCTCCCTCCCACCTCAATTCTCTCAGTGATTAATTTTATTCTTTTGTACTGACAGTATTTTTGTAAGCTGCCTCAAATCTTAGCTAAGGAAATACAGCTTCATGAGTAAGTGATTCTTTGGTATCAGAAATTCTGATTATGATCATCTCAATCGATGCAGAAAAAGCATTTGATAAAATTCAACACCCATTTATGATAAAAATTCTGACCAAAGTGGGTATAGATGGATCACATCTCAACCTAATAAAAGCTATATATGACAAACCTACACCCAGCATAGTACTCAATGGTGAAAAATTCAAAAGCTTCCCACTAAAATCTGGGACAAGACAAGGATGCCCACTATCACCACTCCTATTCAACATAGTCTTGGAAGTCCTAGCCATAGCAATCAGGCAAGAGAGAGAAATAAAAGGGTTCCAAATTGGAAGAGAAGAGGTAAAAGTGTCACTATATGCTGACGACATGTTACTATATATAGAAAACCCTAAAAGGTCCACACAAAAGCTACTAGAGGTGATTGAAGAATTCAGCAAGGTAGCAGGTTACAAAATTAACGTTCAAAAATCAGTTGCATTTCTTTACACTAATGATGAATCAACAGAAAAAGAAAGTAAAGAAACAATCCCTTTTAAAATAGCACCAGAGTAATAAGATACCTAGGAATAAATCTAACCAAGGAGGTGAAAGAATTATATACAGAAAACTATAAACCATTGATGAAGGAAATTAAAGAAGACTTTAAAAAATGGAAAGATAGTCCATGCTCTTGGATTGGAAGAATCAATATTGTTAAAATGGTCACACTGCCCAAGGCAATCTACAGATTTAATGCAATCCCTATCCAATTACCCAGGACATATTTCACAGAATTAGAACAAATCATAATAAAATTTATATGGAACCATCAAAGACCTAGAATTGCCAAAGCATTACTGAAGAGAAAAAAAGAGGCTGGAAGAATAACTCTCCGAGACTTCAGACAATACTATAGAGCTACAGTCATCAAGACAGCATGGTATTGGTACCAAAACAGACATATAGATCAATGGAACAGAATAGAGTCCAGAAATGAACCCACAAGCTTTTGGTCAACTCATCTTCGACAAAGGAGGCAAGAATATACAATGGAATAAAGACAGTCTCTTCAGCAAACGCTGTTGGGAAAACTGGACAGCAGCATGTAAAACAATGAAGCTAGAACACTCCCTTACACCATATACAAAAATCAACTCAAAATGGATCAAAGACTTAAACATAAGACAAGATACAATAAACCTCCTAGAGGAAAACATAGGCAAAACATTACCTGACAGACATTTCAAAAATTTTCTCCTAGAAGAAATAAAAGCAAGAATAAACAAATGGGACCTAATGAAACTTACAAGCTTCTGCACAGCAAAGGAAACCAGAAGTAAAACAAGAAGAAAACCTACGGAATGGGAGAAAATTTTTGCAAATGAAACTGACAAACGCTTGATCTCCAGAATATATAAGCAGCTCATACGACTCAATACGAAAAAAATAAACAACCCAATCCAAAAATGGGCAGAAGACCTAAACAAGCAATTCTCCAAGGAAGACATACAAATGATCAAAAGGCACATGAAAAAATGCTCAGTATCACTAATTATCAGAGAAATGCAAATCAAAACTACAATGAGGTATCACCTCACACCAGTCAGAAAGGCTGTCATTCAAAAATCCACAAATGACAAATGCTGGAGAGGCTGTGGAGAAAGGGGAACCCTCCTACACTGCTGGTGGGAATGCAGTTTGGTGCAGCCACTATGGAAAACAGTGTGGAGATTCCTCAAAAGACTAGGAATAGACTTACCATATGACCCAGGAATCCCACTCCTGGGCTTGTATCCGGAAGGAACCCTACTTCAGGATGACACCTGCACCCCAATGTTCATAGCAGCACTATTTACAATAGCCAAAACATGGAAACAGCCTAAATGTCCACCAACAGGTGACTGGATAAAGAAGAGGTGGTATATTTATACAATGGAATATTACTCAGCCATAAAAACCGACAACATAATGCCATTTGCAGCAACATGGATGCTCCTGGAGAATGTCATTCTAAGTGAAGTAAGCCAGAAAGAGAAAGAAAAATACCATATGAGATCGCTCATATGTGGAATCTAAAAATCAAAAACAAAAACAAACAAACAAACAAAAACAAAGTGTAAATACAGGACAGAAATAGACTCATAGACAGAGAATACAGACTTGTGGTTGCCAGGGGGATGGAGGGTGGGAAGGGATAGACTGGGATTTCAAAATTGTAGAATAGATAAACAAGATTACACTGTATACCACAGGGAAATACACACAAAATGTTATGATAACTCACAGAGAAAAAAATGTGACAATGAGTGAGTATATGTCCAGGAATGACTGAAAAATTGCACTGAACACTGGAATTTGACACAACATTGTAAAATGATTAAAAATCAATAAAAAATGTTAAAAAAAAAAAAAAAAGAAACATGCAGTTAGAAAGCAAAAAAAGAAATTCTGATTGACTCCTGGATCACACACTTTCTAGGTGGTGTTAAAAAGATTACAGGACAGAGGCATTAACAGTAGTAGTAGTAAGTAGGTAAAATGTAATAAAGTAAATTTATGCCATTTCCCCAAAATTCTATAGATAAATGTCTGATCATCTCTAGTTGCCAACTGTAGAAGCTTTCAAGTCAAGACAGGCTTTCTTACAGTTGAAGAGATTGTCTTTTGCTACAACTTAAGTCCAAATAGCTTCTTCAGAATTTCAGACTGAAGAGCAGTGGGTCAGGGCTTTTTACTTGATGTTAACAAATAGATGTAGAAAATCATAAGTATGAAATTTTTTTTCAACTTCCAGTTATGTTAATATAGCAGATTAGATGCCCTGAAACACCAACTCAAAAAAAACTTAAGTCAGATTAAGAAAAAAATAAATCATAAATGCATTGCTAAGCTGGTACAAAAAAAGAAGAATATATCCAGGTGAGACCAAGGGTCCTAGGAGTAAGTACACACCAAGGCTTCCATCCAGGCTGAGAGCTCCTTACAAACCCAGGAGACCTTCATCTTCCACTCTGATGCCACAGAGAGAAAATAGGGACGGAGCTAAAGCCAGGGTCTCCTTGAGGTGGAAAGTTTTATAAAATACACACACACACATACACACACACACACACAGAGATACACAATTACATACGCACATACAAGCATACACATACATACAGATTTATACACAGATGTATAGATATGCATACAGACACATACATACATAATACACACATATATGCATAATATATGAGAATGTACATGCACAGACATAGATACACATACACATATATAACATGTGCACACATACACACACATGCTCATATATACACATATACATACATATGCACATGCAAGAACACGACATACACAGATACATAGATACACATACAAATACATATATATACAAATATGTGCACATATACATATATATGCATATAAACATACACACAGATACACATATCTATACAGACAGATATATACACATACATGCACATATATACATACACACACACACACATTAGAACCCCATTGAGGGCTCTATGCTCAATGTAAATATAAGTGAGAAATAACCCTCCCATGAAAAGTATAATGGAAGGAAACTTGCCTGATTCAACTTTGGTGCTCAGTGAAAGAGAAGGCATTCTTCCCTGAGACGTTCTAAACACAAGCCAAAATTCATGAGAGCTTGTGATCCAAATTCCCAAGGCATGTGTGGTCCAGAAACCAATGTAAAAGGGTTCTAGCTTTTATTGAGCTCCCAGGAAACCAGCAGAAACAAATTCCAGGCCTCAAAGAGTATCCACAAATAACGTTTTTTAAAATGAACAGTTCAGAGTCAAAAATGACAAAATAAATAGGGAAGTAGATATAGCCTATGAGTGAAAGCCAGCAGAAATCACGGAGCACACACTCAGATCTCTGCCTGGAATTATCAGGCAGAAAGCATAAAATATCTATATTTAATATAGATAAAGAAATGAAAGAGAAGCCTGAAAACACAAGAAATAAACTAGAGAGAACAAGGAAGCAAACCTGGAAAAGAACCAAAAAGTCCCTCTAAAAGTGAAAATGTGGGTTAAATAGCTAATCAGACATATCAGATGAAAAAATTAGCTAATTGGGAAATTCAACCAAAGACATTACCTGGAGAAGGAAAAAAGAAAAAATATGGGAAATGCTGAAGAAATATTATTATAGAAAAACGAGAAGCTCTAACACACGTCTTACAGGTGCTTTAGGAGAAACTAAGAGATAATATGGGGGATGGGGTATAGCTCAGGGGCTCAGGGGTAGAGTGTGCGCTTGAGGTCCTGGGTTCAATACCCAGTACTGCCATTAAGTAAGTAAGTAAGTAAGTAAGTAAGTAAGTAAGTAAGTAAATAAATAAATAAATAAAACTAATTCCCCCCAAAAATAAAAATTTTTTAAGTTAAAATTTTTTTAAAAGAGAGAGATCATGGGGAAGAAGCCATACTCAAAATACATAGCTAATAATTTTCTAGACTTGTTGAAGATGCCAGTCCTTAGACTCAGGAAGCCCAGTCAACAACCCTATTGCTTAGGTATATACACAAGGGAGATGCAAGAAAAGAAAAGGAATGGCGAACACAAAATTCACAACACGGGCTCCCTCTCGTGCCGAGGGAGCTGGACGCGAAGGGGGCGATGCACTCAGCGTGCTTCTAAATTTCTGGGGATATCACACTTCTCAAACCTATGGTGTGCGCACGGCTGTTCACTTGAATTACTCGTGTGTAAGCTATATGTTTTTCTCATCTCCAGCATATTGCATAATAAAATTTTAATAACATGAAGTTGCCTGTTCGGTAGCATCGATGTGTTGAGAACGCCCTCCCCCTGCCCTAATTGGGCGGGCATCCTGTCCTCCCTCGCAGCCCGGAGTCCCCAGAGATACTTGTCTCTCTGTTGAACAGTCAAGGTCCCCTTTGGTTGTGTCCAGGTCCAGGCAGGCATCCCAGCCCTCACCTCGGCTAAGGTGCACAGACTCCAACTTGGCATCGCCAGACCAATCTGCTACCCCCAGTTACTACTCCTCTGCCAGACAGGTAACCTGGCCTCCGCTGTGCCTGGCTTCCCATCCGGTGTCTCCTTTCTCTAGCTAAGAGCTGTCTGCCATGCCCTTGGGATAACGTCTTCATCAGCTTTGCACAGAGCAGTAGGCGTTCAGCCTGGCAGGGGCACAGCGGTACTCAGGACCAGCCCTGCCCTCCAGTCTGCTCACTGCCCTGGTGCCGAGAAATCCACTGCTTGTCCTTGAAATCCCCTCTACCTGCTGCCATCATCAGGTACGGCCTCTGGGTGACCATTCGAGAATCCCCAAAGTCCAGTGAGTCGACTTAAATAATAGAGTTATTCTGACAGAACACATTTCCATCTTGTGGAAAGAAATATTGACCGTCTGGATTTCTGCCATTTTAAACCTGACATATCCTTCAGAACCTTTGAGTCTCCTTTTAAAATCTGCACCTACAATACAAATAATCATTTTTACTACTTTCTAGACACAAAGCCCTCTGCCTCATTAATTCACTTTTTTGTTAAGAATATCCACAGACTGCAGAAAAGCGAATTTAGCAAAGCAGCAAGTAAGATAAACGAGTAATACTTCTCTGAAGGCAGAACTGAAAAGAATTAAATACAGTTAAACATAAAATAGTTTCTATGCTTATTTCACTACAGCCATACTTAAAATAGGAAAATACACCTTAAAAATTGAAGTCTTTTTTCTTACTTGGAAAATCTTTTCTTTTTCCTCCACAATTAAAATGAAAAACATTGCTAGATCACAGCAAAACAGAGTAAGAAATGCCTTTGAGGTTTTATTTTTATTTTTATAGCAGAAAAATACCTGCAAACCTTTTACCCTGGGAGTTAACATAGGTTGAAAGAAAATACCTCAATATTGTCTCTTCTGTAACTAGGACAGTTAAAATAAAAGTAAGACGTTGAAAATCCTACTTTCACTGGAAAAATACTAGAAGAAAACATAAGATGATTCTTTTGATGATTTTAGAGCACAGAACGATTTTCTAAACAAGACTAGGAGTGTGGGAACCATTAAAAAAAAAGTCAAAATTTTTTAAGTTCTTTATTCCAAAAAAATCACTTTAAATAAAAAGTCAAAAGACAAATAAGAAACATGAGAAACTATTTCAACATCTATGATAGTGAAAGGGCGACTTCCCGTCGTACATAGACAAACCAACAAACGATATCTGTAACCAAACAGAAAAACAGCCAGTCACAGAACACAGACAGCTTATCAACAGAGGAAGAGACATTCAGCCTCACCCATAAAGACAGAAATCCAAGGCAAAGCAGTGAGAACACATTTTTCATCTAAAACATTGGCAGAGATCCAAAAGTTTGCATGTACAGTGTTGTCCAAGTCACAGGGAACTAGCCATTCTCAAACTACATTTGAAAATGTCAGCTGGTGCAATTCCAGTCCAGGGCCATTTGCCAAGATCTACTGAAACGTGAGCTGCCTACATATGCATATGCATATATGCTCTACCTCAGCACACCTTCTAGGAGTTTATCCTACACATATATGCTCAGACTGAATACAAAGCTCTGGATACCTAAGCAGATTTCTACAGCAATATTTGTAGCTGTGAAAGACCGTTCTCCCTTAGAGGACTCTGCCAACAATAAACGTTGCAATCAATGAAACATTATGCAGCCATTAAAATCAGGAGTATGTGCAGCTAGGCAATGCTCCCTGAGATACAATTATTAAGTAAAAAGAACGAACTGTATAGAGTACGCCCCCATTTTTAAGTTATATACAGTCATTAATATACATCAAAAATTTCTAGAAGGCCAAACTAGAAATTGCCAATGCTGATTGGTCAGAGCAGGAACTGGATACATAATTTGCAGGGCTGGTGTAAAAAGCACAAGGTATCTCTTGTTCAAAAATCGTAATAAATTTCAAGACAGCGGCAGTGGAGCATCAAACTAGGCAGAGAGCTCTCTTGAGCATGGGGCCCTGTGTGACTTCCCAGGCAGCAGGCCTGTGAAGCCGGCCCACCTCAGAGGCAGAACCAGAGTGACAGGGCTCTGAAATGGGAGGAAGAATAATTTTCACTGCAAGCAACTTCTGAACCATTTTAATTGTTCTGTGTGCACGTGTATTCATTTTTCAATTATTAAAAAATATTTCATAAAAAATAAAATAAGTGGGGAGGGTATATAGCTCAGTGGTAGAGCACATGCTTAGCATGCAGGAGGTTCTGGGTTCAATCCCCAGTACCTCCATGAAAAAATAAATTAAAATAAATAAACCTAATTACCTCCCCCCTCAAAAAACAAAAGCAAAAAACATTTTAATAAATAAAATAAAATAAAAATTGTCCATCACCACTACCTTCCCCCAGAAAAATTCTCCCTTTCCTCATCCAACAAGAGCCACAGTTCTTAGAAATTCAGGTCAGGGCAGAGTGATGCCAGGAGGTGACAGGTCTGGAGGGGAGCGGGGGGACAGGAGGGCTGGAGGGCAGGGAGGAAGGGAGGGGCTCTTCCTGACAGAGGAAGTGCTCTCTGCACTCCTGAAACTCCAGCTGAAATCCCGGAGAGCTGGACTGGAATTTACATTCCACTACACAAGTGCTGGCCACATTAAGACTGAAAACAGACCCACAGGACTTTGAGACAAGCCTCTGAAGAACAGCCATGTAAATTCATACCTCCCTGTACTGTCCCCCCACAGATCCACGTCCACCCACAACCTCAGAAGGTGACCTTATTTGGAAATAAGGATATTTACAGATGTAGCTGGTCATGGTGAGGCCATACTGGACTAGGGTGGAGCCCGTTCCAATGACTGTGGTCCTTATAAGAAGGCCCTGTGAAGATGCAGAGAGACCCACAAGGAGAGGCCCTGTGAAGCTGGAGGCAGAGCTGGGCATGACACATTAACAAGCCAAGGAATGCCAAAGATTATTGGCCGCCACCAGAAACTAGGAGAGAGGCCGGAAATGGATTTTTCCCTCAGAGCCTCCAGAAGACACCAACTTCTTGGCACCTTGATTTCAAACTTCAGGCCTCTAGAACTGTGGGAAAATAAATTTCTGTTACTTTAAAGTACTGTGATAGTCAGCTTGGGCTGCCATAATGAAAAACCATCGACGGGACAGGGCTTGAACAAGAGAAATGTGTCCTCTCCCAGTTCCGGAGGCCGGAGGCGGCCTAGTCGGGTTCTGACCAGAGCGCTCTTCCTGGCTTACAGACGGCTGCCTCCAGCTGTGTGCTCACAGGGCGAGGAGAGAGGGAGCCAGTCCTGCCTCCTCTTCCTGCTGGGGCACTGATCCCAGCGTGAAGGCCCCACCCTCGTGACCTCATCTAACCCTCCTCCCAAAGGCCCTGTCTCCAGATACCACCACACTGGGCGCTGGGACTTCAACCTGTGAATCCGGGGGCAGGGCTGTTTTGTTACCTCAGCCTTAGGAAACTAATACAAAACCTAACAACTGAACAATCCACGCTTCAAATCAGAGGCCAGGAAGCTTTTCTGCAAACGTGTAGAGTAAATATTTTTGTGGGTCATGTGGTCTCTGTCGCAACTGCTCGGCTCTGCCGTGTGCAAAATCAGCCGTAGGCAACAGGTGAATGAATTCGTGTGGATGTAAACCTTTGCTCCAGTAAAACTTTACTTAGTAAAACAGGCAGCTGCGGGCCTTGGCCCCTAGGCTAGAGTGTGGGGGCCTGCTTCAGAAGAGAAATGTCATAATAAAGAGAACGTAAGCGAAGCGACCAGCAGTTTTGTGCAGCAAGAAGAGAAGAGATGAGTCAAGGCCCCCCCGCCAGGCTGCAGGCTTCAGAGGCAGCACGGGCCTGAGCAGCCTCCACCTTCCAGGACCCGCTGCCGCGTCCGGAAAGCGGCCTAGAAGGCCTGCATGGCCCCTAAGATGGCTAGCTCTCATGCTCTGCAGTGCTTGGGGTTTTTAAATGTTTCTTTTCAGCAAGTTGCCTTACTAAGTATAATCTGTAAACTCTGAAGGAAAAGTGATTTTTATGGTAAAATGAACTACTAAAGGTATAAAACACAATTGCTGTTGTAATCAAAACGTCCAGAACAGCTTCTAATTATTTAGAGGCATTTACGCAAATTGCTCTTGTATCTGCAGTAGGATTTTCCTTCTGCAAGTTCTTTACAAAAGTGAAAACCCAGCGCTGCTTCTGTGTGAGTGCGTGCAGGAGCACCCTGCAAGGCCGGTCAGAACTTCTTTCCAACTGAATGCATATTTTATTTGAACCAGTGAGCTCGATTCTTCAAAATAAAATAAGGAACCTAAAATCATCCCAAGAATTCCTGAATTATCATTTGACTGTTTCCATCATTTTGTAAATCTTAAATATTGATTCTTCACAATGGACCTACCATCCAGGTGTTGGACGGAAGAAATAGATCGTGACCTGGAAAATGTGAACAGATGCAAATGCTGCCTCGAAACTGATCTGCTTTAAATAATTTCTGATAAACATACACACGCAGAAGAATTTTCCAAGAAATCAGCTCTCACCCCGCAATACTGCTCTTCGTTAAAGATCTGGGGAGGCAAAGGAATCCCATTCTGAGGTTTCTTCTCTCCAGGGACATTCTCTCTCATCCACTTCCTATTGTCTTCGTCGCCAGCAATATCGAATTCCTTAAAGTCGATTTTATTAGCTTCCAGAAAGCCCACTACTTCTTGCTGTTTCTTCCTAATCTGCTCGGGAGCAGAGAAAGAGGACGGTTAGGCTGTTTCTAACAACTGTTTTGCTTATGTTTGCATAAATTAAACCTTGTCTCCAACTATACCATCCAACACGAATACTTTTAAGTATTTAAACCAGGAAAACAATAAAATCACGTCTCTCCATTATAAAGGATCAACAGAGTAATCATTTAAATTCTGAAATTTTTAATCTCATCAACGTTTTAATCACAGTATACTCAACATAATTAGAATAATGGTGATTTCCTCGTAGCTTTATTTGAGGTTCTCAAATAACCTTCAATTTTCTGCTAAGCCTTAACACCAAAAATAGATAAATAAGAACTGGTTACAAAGAAAAAGATGCTAGGAAACTCAAATACCCAGTACCCCCATCCTCAAAGGCCTTTCATTCACAGTTATGAACATAGGAACATGAGTCACGTTGGACAAGAGTAGCTTTAGAAATAATACAGGAAGCTGACAAGCCCACGTGGAGATTATTAGGGGGAAGGACAAAAAAAAAAGCTAGAAATGCTGGTGGATATTTCTGCCAGCACATTGAAGAGCAACGCGGTAAAATAACCCCCTTCTCCCATAGATTCCCCCTGTCCGACCCCCACCCAACTCCTTCCCTGAGGTCAAGCGCCAGCCACACCTAAGACAACGCCCCAGCGCCCTTTCCCCTCCCATGGTTCCCGTGCAATGACTGCATCTACCAACGACCATTTCTGGTGCATGTGGTCATCTTGAAAGCTCAGAACTCCTTCCCCAAAAACAACTACAGTTTTCTCTCATCTGTCTGAGAATTCACTCCCAGAAAGGCACGATGCTGTCTTTCATAAACACCGGTAAACAGGTTACAGCAGACTGTGTGGACCCCGCTGTAAGCACTCCGGGAGAGATCAATTGAACAAACCAGTCAATACTTATTTATTGATCCCCTGCTCAACACACAACATAGTGCCAAGCTCCTCACATGAACAGATTCATAAGCTGCTTATTTGGGTGAAAAAAAATGTCAAGAATTCATTTGTACAGTCGAGGTATAGAACACACCAAAGATGCTAACGATGCAGAATATGGTCATTTCTTAAAAGTAAGATTAAAATTTTAAATTAGAATTTCCTTTGATGTGAAAATATCTAATATCTTAATTTTTAGTACCCTGAATAGAATATTGTCTCATAAGGAAAACAGTCATTAAAGATGACTTTTTTGAGGCTCCTTGTCTCTTTCATGTAACTTGCTTCTCAGCGAGGGACTAGACTGAGGATTCCAAACAAATGCTGTAAACGATACACACCCATCCCAAACCTAACATCGAGACTCAAATTCTCTTTTGGTTAAACCCAATTCATTTTGTAGAGATTTGTATGCCAAAAAAAAATGTTTTTCTTATTCATTTGTGCCAAAATGAATGATTCTATCAGCATCTGTGTATAGAGTGTTTCTTCCCTGGGGGAGGGCATAGCTCAGTGGTAGAGTGCATGCCTAGCACGCACAAGGTCCTGGGTTCGATCCTTGGTACCTCTGTTTAAAGAACTAAATAAACCTGAAATTACCTCCTCCATTCAAAACAGAAAAAAAACCAAAAGAGTGTTTCTTCTTTAATATAAGGAAAAGTAAGGTGTATATTGGATGTTTAAGTCTTGGAATAAAATCACCACCAAAACTAAATTCTATATAATTTGGTTTGGATGGTACCTTGATTGCATATATTATATTAATTATAAATATAAAATACCATAATTTAAATTTTAATTAATATATAAAAAATATAAATTATATATAAAATTTTGTATATAAATTACCTATACACACATATGTAAACAGTAATCACACATTTATTTTTTAATTAACGTTTGTACCATCAACATAGCAAAAATAATGTGACTACAAGCATGAGATCAATAAACTAAAGGCTGCTCTTAGCTGCCCTAAGATAATCAGGAAGACCCAGGCCAAGATAATATTTCAGTTTGGGGCAAGTGTAGACAAAAAATAAAAATAAAAGTCATACAGACAGGTATGGAATGATGGAATGTCCCTTTAGCTTCTGGCATCCGTCCTCTGGCACATTCCTGAGTGTCACATCTCTCAGAATCAAAGGACCGGCAGCCTATTTCTCCACCGACGGGCCCTCCCCCAAGGCTCCGCTGGGGTAAACCCCACACCGACCTTCTGCTTCTCATCTCAGAAACTGTGCTCCAAATTCCATAGCTGCACTGCTGAATTTCTGAATATTACAAAACCCCACCAGACCTGATGACAGGTTGTTGGACTAAATTATTATTTTAACTAATCATGATTTCTCTACGTACTTTCCAGCCTGTCCATAATTATCCATGCCACTTTATAAGTTACTTACTCCTTTGGCTATTTTCAGAGATAACTTTGCTGTTTCAAAGAGTAGAGACGTCTTTGTTTTAGATAGGCTGACTTTTAATTACACATTCAGAAGGCAACATCCTTTATTCCCAAACTCCTGTCTTCCCTCCTCAAATGCCTTCCCGGGAGCCTCGGCCACTGCCCCATCACCAGCATTATTTCCATCTCTATTTATCATGCGTCAAGACTCGGGGTGGGATGAAAAAGGGTTTCATTTGATTTTACAATTTCTGAATAGAAGGACATTTCCCAAAGTCCTGACTTACGTTTCTTCTGCTGGAAAGTCAAAGAGCCGTAGAGAAAACAGGAGAGGGGAAATGGATCTGTTTACTGACAAGCAATGACATCTATGGGCAGTTGACTTACTATTGGGTGCATGATAGAGTGTTAAATTTTATTTACCACCCCCCCCAAAAAAAAGAGTAGAAAAATGAAATCTGGCCCTCTGAACTCCCCCAACACCAGTGATTTAAACTGAGCCAAAGGCATCACATCACTCATCTGGCTGTTTGGAGAACTTGGCTTCTGCCGAGGGCTGGAGAAGGGTCTTAGGATGAGCCCACAGGAGGGGACAGGGGCATGGGGAACACGTGAGCTCACCTGGCTGGCCCACACCCTGATGCCCACCTGAGTTGGGGTGCACCCTGCTGTAGTCCCCCTCCTTGGTGTGTCCTTGTTAAGGAGCCCCACTGGACCCTGGCGAAGGACAGCTCCTCTCCCCGTGGCTTCCTGGGCTGACCTCAGGGACACAGCCTCGGCTCCCAGAGGAAGTCTCCCCTTGAAGACATCAAGGGGAGGGGCGTGCACAGTACCTCAGTAGTCCTCACCCCAGACACACTCCCCCTCCACCTGTCGGCCCTTCTCCCCTCTCCAGGGCACCATGGCCAGTGCTGGCCCTACAGTCTGCATGGTCTTTCTGGGCAGCCCCTCTGGAGGGTCCAGGGTCCTTGGAGTCTTTCACTTGGAGCCTTTGGGACCCCAGTGGAGGCTCAGAGAGCTGTTTTCCTATCCTGTTACATTTATTGATCAAAAAGTGTTGTCCTCTGCCTTGAAGTCACTGGCCACCGTTGGTTACTGCGATGCGTCAGAGTGATGTCTGGGTCACTCACTTGGCACCTCCTGTCTGTTGTCTTGTACAGTTAGAAACCTTTCCAAACAAGGTCACTGTACTGTAGTAAAAAGCACACTGCACTTGAGTGAGAGGTGCCCTGCGTTTCCATCCTGGCTGGGAAAGTTCCTATCTGGGCAGGGGCTCTGCTCTTCCATTGCCTCATCTGCAAAATGGACAGAACCCTGCCTTCTTGGCTGGTGTTGGTGAGAACCAAGGCATGTGTGGAAAATCACTTTGCACCACCAGTCTGGAAACTGCGCCGTCAGGCACCCAGCACACTCTTATGCCATCCCCTCATCCTGACTGCCATGCCAGGCAGGAACTCTGATCACCATTTTAAGACAACAAAGCTGAGGAGCCAGGGAATTAAAGAATTTTCCAAGGTTCACATCCAGCTCCATCTAATTTAAGAGCCATGTTTTTCCCACTATATTAACACTCAGTCAAGACTGGAAAAAGGGGTGGACAGGGGAGAGCAGAGTGCATGCCTAGCATGCACAAGGTCCTGGGTTCATTCCCCAGTACCTCCATTAAAGATAAATAAACAAAAACCTAATTACCTCCCCCCAAAATAAAAACAAAGAAAGAAAAACAAAACAAAACAAAACAAATTGGAAAAAAGATTGAGAAATCCAGGAGCCACCTACGGGTCTGTCCTTAAAGAAGGTGGATCTTTGCACCTTGAAAACAGTGAGGACTGTCCTCTCTCCCTTTGTCCTTTGCCCACTGTGACAACAGTCTTCGGGAAGAGAGGAGGGTCACACATGAAGATGCAGCCTTCTTCTGCTCCCAGGGTCTGTCACCAACTCCCTCCGTTAAGTGGTAAAACATGTGAGCACACTTTGGCATCAGCTGTTAAAATAAAGATGCTAGATGCAGCTGCATGTTTAATCCCTGTAAAGAGATTACCATTTGTTTTTTCCCTTTTTCATTTATTTCATTCATCCAACAGAGGTCATAGTGCCCTCCTTGGTTTCAGGCAAAAATCTATTTTTAAAGTCTACAGACTAAAGAAATAAGTGGTAAAGGTTTTGCAGACCAACCCCCACGCACAAAGTGTAAGTACAGGCAGCTGCGCTGGGTTCTTCTGCAAAAAGGCTTCTGGCTGAAATTCCCCGAGCCAGCAAGAACCATTAGCACCGACACTGTGGAAATAACCAGTTCTCATTCTTCAGGATAAGACAGAAATTCTTCCATTCATGTGGCTTGACACAATTCTTCTGAAATGTCATCATAGAAGCAGACATCTAATAATAACTAATAATTATAATAACTACAATCATATTGATTAATATTAACTAACACTCACTAATAATTATAATAACTGATGGTTATAACAATTATATTAGCTAACCGTAGCTAGTAATTACAACATTAATAATGATGATATTTATTACTTGGCACTACACTGGGCCCTCCATGCTTATTTTCAGAATCCTCAGGACAATGCTGTGAAGAATACTATTCTTATCCTCATTTTACAGTTAAGGAAATTTGAGGTTTAGTAAGGTGAAGGTAACTTTCCCAAGGTCATACAGTCCCATGTGGCACAAAAACATGTGCTTAGGGCAGCAGAATTAACTTGGATTGTCTAAGATCCTGGAATGAACAGTACCCCTCCAGATCCTCCCAGGCTAACTAAATCGTGCTCCCAAACTTCAAGAATGTAGGACACCAAATCCTAAGAAACCCATACAATTTGTCCACTGTCTCCAGAAGGATACACATGGCCACTCAAACCTGGGCTACAGCATATGTAAAAGATTGGCAGGTTAGTGGTAAAAGTTTCCAGCAATGAGCATCAACAGCCTATTTGAAACCTACCAAAGCCATTTTCTTTAAAAAAAATTTTTTAATCTAAATAATCCAAAAATGTGCTTTTTTAGATGAACTGAAAGTTTCTGAGGTCATCCATCAACAGCCACAAGAGATTCTGCAGTTTTACATTTAGAATTCCTCCTCATCTTTTCCTGTTAAAAGATGTTCAAGAGATCACTACACAGTTGCCAATCAATTGTGCTCAGAAGGGACAACCAGGCTCTTTTCTCGTGTTTTCTTCTTACCCTCTGTGGAAACTGTAAGAACTTTCAGGGCTGGGGGTGGCAGCATTCAGGAGGTGCCGTTAGGGCTCCTTCCCCTGCCAGCGACTCGCCTCGGCTATCATCCCTGGCTGAGTGACCACTGAAACTCAAGCTGCAAGCTGAGAAGTCCCAGGAACTAGATATAAAAGGAAACAGCCCCTTTGCTGGTCTCCAACTCTCAGGATTAATAAAACTGTTTTCTCCCCACAGCCTCCTATGCTAAAATGCTGGCGGAAATTTCAGTCCCAGGGAGACACTGCAGGTTCAAGCCTAAAATTAAAGCCCGGGTCCCTTCCAAGGAGAAACGGGTCCCTCTGTGACCCCTGTTTCTTAAGGCAGGTCTGCACTGCACAGAACGCAGGCTGGACTTGGAGAGGTGGATGGGTGATTCCTAGCAAGGAAATCAGACAAAGCAATGTTATGAGGTTGGCTCTTAGTCCCCAATTTGGGTCTGTGTGGATTCCTAGGGTGTCTAAATCTGTGGCCTTAGAGATGTTTGCCCTTGTGACTGTGACATCATTTTCCTCAAATAATAAATAGTTTTACACATGCTAACTTTACACTTTCCTTACGGTTACATCACATACGCAAGTAACTACACCCACACCCAGGGTCATTTTAGTGATCTGGTCCATCATCTGCTCCAAATATTGTTACACAAAGTGCCATTTATTTGCAATTTTAAATTAGTCTCAGTCTTAAAGAATGAATGGCAGAAACACTCCACGAAAAAAAGAAAAGGAAGAAAAAAACGCCTCTGAGTCTATCATACATGCAACACAACACGACACACATCACACGTTAAAAGCTCTACTATCAAACACGCCCCCTTCCTCGAGTCCCCTTCCACACCCAGCTACCCCGGATCACACATTTTATGCACTTCTTCAACACCATTCAAACCAAGGCAGAAAGCAAAGGGCTCACAGGCATCCGCAGAGCCGCGTTTACTTACACACGCCTCAAAAAGAAATTTAAGGCCAGCGCTGGGCCATACCCGCTCCTGCTACCTCCAAGTCTGAGTTATTCGGAAAATAGGACAGGAAGAAATTTCCCCAAATTCCATCAGACACCTACCGCTATGGACCCAGAAGATGTGGCAACAAACACTTTGATAACCATTTTGATAGTCGGGAAGAGGACTCCCCCCCACACCCCTGTGAGGGAACGCGGCGCTGGACAAATCCTGACAGGGACACAGACAAGCGCCAGGTGGGGGCTGGCGGGGGCCCGGGGCTGTCCGAGCTCCTGCCCCGCGCGCGACTTAAGCCCTGCCTCTCCGAGGAGCAGCCCAGGCATCTTGGGCTCTCCCCTCCATTGGCCCGGGAACACGGGGGGATCTGTTAGGAAAATATCTGATTGGTTGATAAAAGCAGCCGCTGGACCCTTTCTTTCCCTTATCATTTTAAAAGGCCGACAGCAGTCCCTAAAAGGCAAGGCTGCGCTGCGCACCAATCAGAGCCCTGCGGAGAGATGCCTCCGGGCGGAGGGAGGAGGAAGGAGGAGGGAGGCGCTCTCCGAGGCTGGAAAAGCTCAGAAAACACCGTCTTGGGCCGGAGGAGGCTGTGTCTACAGCGCTTTTGGCAAACATACAGGAAGGGTCAGCCCTGCCACAGGAGTTTTTAAATAAATAAAGGGCGGCTTCCTTACTTTAAAATTTTCTGGCAGATTAAGAAAAAAAATTCAGTGAACTGTCAGACAATAGATTCCTTTATGAGTGGCCTGTTTCTAGTTTTCTCCCTGTCCCACCTGTTTCTCCTAAAGAACAGAAGCTGACAAGCGGAGGACCGTGTAAGGTTTCACTGACATCTCAGACCAGGCAGGGAAGTAGCTGGCTTGTCAGCACCGGCATCTCCAACAAGCAAGACGCTGGGGGAAAATTAATGATATTTGTAACAGGCTCTCTCCATCTTATTTGTACAGATAATATGAATTGTGTTGAAAATTAGAAGAATTAAAAATCTAGTAGGAAGCTCAAATGCTAGCGACCCAATTCTGATGGGTTTCAAAATCAAGACCAAGGGCCTTAGGGGCAAAGGAGGGAGTGAATATTTAAGTCCTCTAGAGATAAGTGAGTCTTATTTTAAGTCTCTTACTACTCATGGAGGAGGCGGCTGTGGCATCCTGGAGGAATTTATCCTAAGAAAACAGTCAGGGATTGTTACTGAGTCCAAACTCATTCTGCTCACTCCACGACAGGTCAAGAAATTGGGAGATGAGGTGCTGGGGCAAGGAATAGCGACTTTATTGGAAAAGCCAGCAGACCGAGAGGATGGCAGACTAACGTCTTAGAGAACCATCTTCCCCCAGTCAGAATACAGGTTACTTTTATACCAAAAAAAAAAAAGAAAGAAAGAAAACGGGGGAAGGGGAGTGGTTGATTGTTGCAGACTTCTTGGTGTAGTAACTCTTCGTTCTTGCAGCTGTCCACGTGGGCCAGCTCACGGTGCTCCTGGAAAACCTCTAACAAAACAAATGTTATTCTCTATTCTGCAACTTGTTATCTTTACGTGAGTGCAGAGCTAACAAGACTAAGCCTAGAAAACAGGACACAGGGTTAAAGCCAATGGAACAGATCTAATATGGAGTCAGATTTGTTTTTTCTATTACAGGGTGACCCCTAAGATTCATATACAAGGACATTCAATAAGGCATTGATACAATGGAAGAGGTGAGGAGGAAGAGGAGGTGAGGAAGAGAAAAGAGAGTAATATTAACATTCATTAATTATGCCCTTATATCACTAAAAATGTCTATGCAATCACTGCATAAGAATCACCTATAATTCTAAAATTGAGGTGATTTTTACTTTTTCTTGGTACTTTTCTATACATTGTGAATTCTCAACACCAACACATACTGCTTTATTATCAAGATTTTCTTTCACCAAGAAATCCATCTTTATGAGACGTTAACAGGAGCGCTCTGCTCTCGGTCCACGCCCCTTCCAGGCTGGGAACCCGCTATGTGCATCGGCCGCGGCCAGGGTGCAGGCGGGCCCAGGGCGCCAACGAGGGACGGCGGGAGGCCCGCTTGCAAACGTCTAGGCAGCCAGGTGGGGAGGGACTCACACCCCGGCCCTAGACCGCTGGCCCCTGCCCGGCGAGACGCGGTGTCCAGTGCGCGTGCGCGCAGACCTCGCAGCCCCGCCCCTGGCTCCTCCCCTCCCGTCAGACCAGTCCCAGGAGGCCCCTCGCGCCAGTTTCCAGGGCGACGCGTCCGAGCCCGGAGGCCGCGGGGTTGGCGCTACCGCGGAGCCGCGCGGAGCAGGTAACCGCCTCGCCGCCGCCGCCGCAGCCCGAGGTCCCCGCCCAGCTGCAGCCGGAGCCTCCTGCTAGACTTTCCGAGCCTTCCGGTGTTGCCCGGTCCCACAACCCTAGCCCCTGCCGAGCTCGGGCCTCGCTGCCTGGCTCTCACTCGAGTTGGTAACGTAGCGGGTCGTCCCGCACCTTCCTCCGGCAAAGCGCGTGCGGCCTGGAGAAGAGCCGCCCTCGGCGTCCTTCCCTGCTCGGACAGCGTGACTGCGCCCTCGCAGCACCCTCACAAGCCACCCTGGCCCGGGGGCCCGCCCGCACGCGGTCCGGCCGCTGGAGGCGTTCGGGCAGGGGTCGGCCCGGAGCTGGCCCGGGTACCACCAGGGGGAGGGGCTAGGCCCCAGTCACCCCACCCCACCGCCCACCCCCGACACACGGGGGCCGATTTCACCTCCTCCCCCAACTTGCAGGCTTTGGCCCACAGGTAACTTTTTTCAGACCAGTTTTTCACTGCGGAGCATGACCTTGAACCTTTTCTTTTTTAATCTACAATGACTTTCTAGATGAATTCATCTTGTTTCATAGTCTCAAAACTCACCTAAATTCCAATGAACCACAAAGGTGTATCTCCAGCCCTGACCCTCCTCTGAACTTCAGATCCATGTCTGCCTGCCTACATCTCTGCTTAGATGTCTAAGGCATCTCCAACACAGCAAGTCCAAAACATTGCCCCAAACCTGCTCCTCCCACACCTTTATCCACCCCAGTCGCTGGAAGTCTCTCTCCCAGTTGTCTGGTCGTTGGTGTCCTCCTTGACTCCCGTTTTTGTCCCTCCGCACATTCAGTCTGTCAACATATCTTTCAAAATGTACCCAGAATAGGTGCACAATCTTGCCGTTTCTCCCAACCCTGACTATCACCACCCTGGTCCTGGCCTGGGTTATTTCAGTGGCCTATTTGGTCTCCCTGCCTTGAGAATAGACAGCCATGCTATTTTTCCTTTCTCTGTTATTTCACGGAAGCTTTGGTGGAAAAAAGGATATGAATTTTACAGTTTCCATAGATAAAAATACAGTATTTTTTCATATGTATTTTGAGAATTACAACTTTTAAACCAAGTAGAGGATGCTAAGTTAGCACCTTAGGATTCAGCTAAAAATGGAAAGATGCCCTTTAACTTTCTTAAGTATATGACAGGGTGTCTAGGGCAAGAACTTTAAAACTGACCATATGGAAGAATAAAAGAATGCATAGACTTCTTCCAAGTGAGAAAAAGAAGTCATGTAGGAATTTAGGCTCTGTTTGTTCCCTATTCTTTCTTTCTTGGTTTTTTTAGAGAAGTACCAAAAGAAGCAAACTGAAATGGAGACAAATGGTCATTCCTGTGCCGATCACTTTGATAGTAAGTACCTGGGCGCCGATATTCCAGTCAGTCACAGTGATACAGTGATGGATATGACAGGCCCCTGCCCTCCGGCCCCCACACACCTGTCTCCTTGCCAGTCAAAAAACCCCGGCCTCCATTGTCTCTTTTTCCACGGAGTGAAACCCTTCCTGACCAGAGTAACAAAGTAGGGCAGCTGCAACTCGCACAGGGATTGGGATGTCCGCCCTCCTGCCTCCCCTCAGGCTGCCACTTCAGAGAGACAGGTAAAGCGACGTGGTGGGAGTCTCCTCGGTCCCCAGCTGCCACAGCTGTAAACCTCCCTGTGCTCTGGATCTCCCCTCCTCCTGCTCGTCAGAAGCCCTCTGCTGTCATTATCAGCTCTCGATTCTCTGGCCTGCGTAATCACGTGTTCCATCTCAGCTGGCTCTTTCCCTGGGCTTTTCAAGATGCTCGAGCCTCCCATCACAAAGAAAGAAGAAAAAGCAAACACACATACTCCCTTACCCCAGTTCCCCTTCATCTTCCAGTTATGGCCCAACTTCTCATCCCCTTCGATGGGCAAACTTCTGTAAAAAATTGCTGTATTCAGTGCACCCATCCCTTGTCTTATTCCTCAGCCCCCTCCAGTCTGCCTTCCAGTGTCATCTCTGCCGTGAAGCAAAAACCACCAGTCAGACGGTCCCAGGCCTCCTCTTGCTCCGTCTCTCAGCAGCATTTAAATTTGAAGCTGCTGCTCACATCCCACTCTAGAAACCCAGCCTTGCCTTGGCTTCGGCACCTTCACCGACACCCAGCCATCTGCTCTTCCTGCTTCCGTCCCGGCTCGCTCTCCTCTCCTGGATTGCAGTTCCTCAAAGTGCAGTGTCAGTCCTCATGTCCTCCTCCCATGCGCCCTGTATTCTGACATGGGGCACCAATCCACGCTCACCATCTACGTGCTCTTGACCTCCCAGCCTTATCTCTCCAGCTTGGCCTTCTCTGAGCGAGACCCTGAGTCCAGCTAGCTGAGTGGCATTGCCTCTTAATACCTCCCAGACACCTACACTTTACATCCTCAAGACCAGACAGTCCCCCACCCCGCGGGGCCCCCTTCCACTGGAACCTAGGATTCCTCCTTGACCTTTCCCCTCACCACAGCATCCAAGGGGTCACCAAGCCGTGGTGACACTGTCGCCTCTGCATCTTCCCCATCTCCTCATCGTCACAGGCACCCTAGTCTGAGCTCCCGCCTTCCTCCATCCAGCCTTCTGCAGTCTGAGACTCTCTGCCTTTTCTCTGTTCTCTCCTCCGCCCTGCAGCCAGAGTCCTCTTCAGAAGGCAGAGCTGATGGTGTCATCCCTTCCCCAGGCTCTTTCTCGTTTACTGCTCATAGCCCATTGCTCTTCCATGAATGATCCAGATCATAAACCTGCCTTCCCATGACCCTGCAGCTCTTCATCCCACCTACCTCTGGAGACCCATCTAAGACCACTGACCCTTCCCTTCCCCCTAGGCCCCAGCCACGTGGGCCTCCTCTCCCCGCCAGCCTCGGCACTGCCCTCTGCAGTGTTCTGCCTTCCTGCTCTCCCTTCCTCTTTGTCCAGTTAGTTCCCAAGTCAGATGACACCTCTAGGGGGAACTTCCCGGGTCACTGTCTAGATCAGTCTGGATCTTTGTCGTATGTCCTCACAGAGTTGTAGCTCATTCCTTTAAAACGCTGAGAACAGTCCCTACGGTGATTATTTTATTACTGACATATCAGGTCCACGGAAACAGAAACATTTCCGTGTTCTCTATTTCCCCCGCGCCTCACACAGCTCCTGGCACAGGATAAGCACTCTTACCTGTGTGTTGAAAGAACGGGTGAAATGGGCAAATTGCAAACGTGTAAGATCAGATGTGGGATATTGTCTTGCAATTTTATTAAAATAGAATGAAAATTCTAGTAAAAAACAATCAGGTCAACACTAAAAAGAAGTGGCCAGGAGGGGGAGCTGAAAGTTTGCGCTTCTATAAATTTAGCCCAAGAGCGCTGACTTTTCCTTTAGCCTGTGCAGTAGTGGCGTTTGTCCCCACTTGGTGGGAGTAGAGAGGCGCAGCTTCTAGCCCTGAAGGCGTTTCTTTGGTTGCTGAGTCTGGTAATGAATTTGAGCTTTTTGTCAAAAATACATAAAATATATAAAATTGTTAAATAACCGAAACCTACATAACTTGTCTATAACCACCCAAACTGACCATGGCACAATTCCATGTTATCCAATAAAGCTTGAAATTTCTGATTGATACACACACACATATACACACATACACACACACACACACACACACACACATATGTATATATATAGGTTATTTAATTCATGGATTTTCATGCTGGACTGAACCTGAGAAGTCATTGAGAACAGTCATCAAATTTCATGCATTAAACCGTTGAGGCCAGATGGCTGGTTGTACTGGCAGAGCTGGTACTGTTCATACATACATGGAGAAAAGACAGTCTCTTCAGTAAGTGGTGCTAGGAAAACTGGACAGCTACATGTAAAAGACTGAAATTAGAACATTTTCCAACACCATAAACAAAAATAAACCCAAAATAGATTAAAGACCTAAATGTTAAGACTGGAAACCATAAAACTCCTGGAAGAAAGCAGGTAGAACGCTCTTTGACATAAATTGTTGCGATATTTCTTTGGACCTGTCTCCTAAGGCAAAGGAAACAAAAACAAGAATAAACAAGTGGGACCTAATTAAACTTAAAAGCTTATGCACAACAAAGGACGCCATCAACAAAACAAAAAGCCTATTGAATGGGAGAAAATATTTGCAAATGATACACTCATTTGCAAATGATATGATCAACAAGAGGTTAATATCCAAATACATAAACAGCTCATACAACTCAACAACAAAAAAACAAACAACCCCATTAAAAAATGGACAGAACATCTGAGTAGACTTTTTTCAAAGAAGACATACAAAGGACCAAAAGGCATGTGAAAAGATGCTCAACATCATTAATCATCAGAGAAATGCAAATCAAAACTGCAATGAGATTATCACCTCACACCTGTCAGAATACTTATCATCATGAGGGAGGGTATAGCTCAAGGGATAGAGCGCATGCTTAGCATAAACAAGGCCCTGGGTTCAATCCCCAGTACCTCCTCCAAAAATAAAATAAGCAACTAAACCTAGTTACCTGCCCCCCCCCACAAAAAAAGAATACTTATCATCAAAAAAAAAATAAATAAATATTGGTGAGGACGTGGAGAAAAGGAAACCCTCATGTACTGTTGATGGGAATGTAAATTGGTGCAGCCACTGTGGAAAACAGTATGGAGGTTTCTAAAAACATAAAAAATAGAATTACCATATGACCCAGCAATTCCATTCCTAGCAATACTTCCAAAGAGAATGAAAACATATATGCACCTTAGTGTTCATAGCAGCATTATTTACAATAGCCATATTTGGAAGCAACCTAAGTGTCTTAATCACTAGATGACTGGATAAAGAAGATGTGATACTCAGCCATAAAAAATGAAATTTTGCCATTTGCAACAACATAGATGGACTTGGAGGGTATTATGCTAAGTGAAGTAAGTCAGAGAAAGACAAATATTGTGTGATATCACTTATATGTGGAATCTAAAAAAAAACTAGTGAATATTAAAAAGAAATAGAGTCACAGTTATGGTGAACAAACTAGTGCTTACCAGTGGGGAGAAGGAAGCGGGAAGGAGGAAGTTTGGGGTAGGGGATCAAGAGGTGCAAACAATGTATAAAATAAATAAGCTACAAGGATATATTGTATGGCACAGGGAAATAGCCAAAATTTTATGATAACTATAAATGGAGTATAACCTTTAAAAAATGTGAGAACCATGATGTTGTACACCTGAAACTTATATAATATTGTAAATCAATTATAACTCAATTTTTTTTTAATTTCAGGTAGCTAGTTTTACTAGTTTCTTTTGTGGTTTGTGAGCTTTATTTCTTGACACACACCATGCTTTTAAGATTTGTTTTTAACATTTACATTTTTTATTAAAGTATAGTTGATTTACAGTATTTCAGGTTGTACAGCAAAGTGATTCAGTTATACATATTTATGTATATTCTTTTTCAGATTCTTTTCTAGTTGAGGTTATTACAAGATATTGAATATAGTTCCCTGGGCTATACAGTAGGTCTTTGTTGTTTATCTATTTTACATGTAGTAACATTGACATTTTTAATTCATCTAACATTTATTCAAGTATAAAAAATGAAATAACGATTCACTTTTGTTTTGATTTCCAGACGGATGTATAGCCCGTTGCCGCTCAGTCTCATTTCTTGAATGTCTGCTTCTCTCCACCTTATCTTATGCTAGGTTTACACATGGATTTGTTTCTGTTTCTGAACTCTTTATCTCATTACATTGCTTTATCTATTCAAGCACTGATATCCAGCTCTGTTAATGACTGTAGCTTTATATCTCAGTATCTGATAGAGGTAGTCCCTTCTCATCATTTTTTCAAGTTCCTTTGTGTTCTCATTTATTTTTCATATTCATAATTATATAAATTTAGGATCATTCTGTCAAATTCCTAAAAAATTACTCCTGACATCTTTACTAGGAGTATTTTGATTATGTAGATTAAATTAGGGAGAATTTACATCTTTATCCCCTTGGTCCTTCTTATTTATATAAGAACACAATATGTATTTCCACTCACATAAATCTTTTTTTATTTCTTTCAGTTGTTTCAGAGTTTTCTTTGTATTATTTGAATTAATCTGTATCAGATATTTTTAATTTTTTAGCTGATAAGTGGGAGTTCTTCATCTATTTTCTAAGTCATTTTAATTAATATATAGAAAAGATTGATTTTTATATCTAATAGCCTATAGTTTTATTGAATTCTCTTTATAGTTTTGTGTGGGGCTAAGTTTAAAATCATGTTATGTGCACATAATAAATAATTTGCCTTTTCTTTTCCAATACTTACACCTGTAATTTCTTTCTCATGTCTAATTTCATTGGCTATACCTCCAGAAAAATATTAGTTAACAGAAGTGGTAGTTGGCATTTCTATCTTAACCCTTACAACAATGTAAATTAATGTTTCACTTTTAAGCATGAGGTTATCTTTTAGTTTGAGATAGATATTTCTTTATCATATTGGGAAAGCATTTGTTCAGGGCATTTTGAGTTGGGTCAGCAGTAGCGACAAGTTTGCCAGGAGTAATGGATATGGAGACAGGAATTAAGGAAACAGAGGCACCTTGAACACTAATTTATTTCATCAATGTTTGTTGAACCCTTACTATTTCCCAGGGACTCTTCTGGGCACAGGGGATGCGGCAGTAGACAGAACAGTCAACAGTACCACCACCACGAAGCATACAGCTCAGTGGGGTATTCAGGCAACTAAATAAGTAAAATACATATATTAGATTGATGCTATGTGCTAAGAGGAAAAAGAAAGTGGGAAAGAGACTAGGAAGTGTTGAGAATGGGTGAGAAAAGAGGGAAAACTTGTAAGTCGCACTGCTGTTTCCCATGAAGCAGGACTGGTGCAGAATAATACAGTTTCCCACCCACACAATAGTTGGGGCTGGGAAACGGTCATAACCAAAACTAAATGGTCCCTGTGAAGTATTATAACTTTGCTACAGAATATTTACCTTTAAGAATTAGGGTTTTCTGTAACATACAATCCAAAACCTTTCCTTACTCATGTTCAACTTTGTACTGGAAAGAAGGCACAGGTGAGCCATGTGAATCTTTTGTTTTATGCCCCAAATTTTGAGAGGCCCTGCTCTGTTGGGGCACCTTCAAATCTTGTTTCAGCAGGACTGTTTGATAATTACAACCAAAAATTTTTCAATCAGTTGCCAGCAGCTGATTCACTTTGATAGAGAAAAAGCCTTACAGGGTGTGAAGTATAAAGCAATCCATATGCAAATAAATGTACACAGATTAATACTGGTTCGCATTTTTGTTCTTCTTCTTCTTACATAAATGTTTATTTGTGAGCTTTTAACATTTTCCTTTTGTAATATCATTCTAGGTTTTTTGAAATATATTATTTTCTTAAAAAGAGACCAAAGCATGTCCATAAACACTACCCTGGAAACCTCATAAATACTACAGTGTGAAGAACCCTCCGCTCAGAACATTAAGTTGATCTTCATACATCTTAGGGACATTTGGTAACGAACGGCAGGTATGTGTTAGTTCCTTGTAAGCTGTATTTGCACATGTTTATTTTTGGTCTGCCCTGTTATAAGAGCAAATTTGAAGGCAATTACACAATGTTGTAATATTCAGAATTATTCAGATATATATATATTGATCTTGAACATTCTTATTTCCCATTCTATAATTAAGTGAATAATTATAATAAAAATTATAATATAGTTAATGATAAAAAATTATAATAAAAATAATTAACTGAATGTGATATACACATTTATTGTACGTATAATTGGCCATCCCTTTTCCCCATGGTGCGTGCATTCCAGAAAGGATGCATCATCGACAGGATCATGTCTTTCCATTAGTGTTTTCAGCTGTGGGTCGTACTCCTCAGTCCGACGGAACAGCAAGGAAACTGCTATGAGCCCTAAAATGATAGGAACATAATGCAATCATGCCTCAAGTGCAATAAAATGGGTACAGTTATACTGTAAACACTGACTGTTCAAAATATAGATGCTGCCAAAAAAATCTGAACTCCACACTGTCATAAATTTGATATATCAAAAAGTAGTATGCAAAGTATATAGCAAGCACTAATTACTAACTTCATTTTCAAATCCTTGAAGACAGAGTTTGCCTTCTTCCCAACCCCAGTACCTGGAAGACACTAAATAAATGCTCCTTAATTGAACATTTTAAATGAATTAATTAGTCAATTAAGAAGAACATTAGGTGGTTGGCTAAAAACCTAGATTTTTCAATAATACACCACAAAATCAGAAATCCATATGTGTGGAGATTGCCTACATTTTTTACTGATAACAATGTGGTGTAGCCTATTTTTATTACTACAAAGACACTCTAAAATCATTTAATCAACTTAAAAGTGTAGTTATAGGCCTGATATTAGTCATCAATCAATTTTTAACAGACCAATGAAAAAGCCACTGTTTAACAGACTGAATATTCCAGAGAGCTGCTTGATGCTTTCAAGGTACATCTCATTCTGACTAATAATAGCCAGTTGTCAAGCAGGAAAGATTACAAGCAATTTTGCTACCAAGGCTTCTTCTCACTGAGACTTTTATTTTATTTTATTTTATTTTATTTTATTGAGTTATAGTCAGTTTACAATGTTGTGTCAACTTCCCGTGTAGAGCACAATTTTTCAGTTATACCTGAACAAACAACATTCATTGTCACATTCTTTTTTACCATGAGCTACTACAAAATCTTGCATATATTTCCCTGTGCTATACAATATAATCTTGTTTATCTACTCTATATATACCTGTCAGTATCTACAAATTTCAAACTCAGTCTGTCCCTTTCCACCCCCCTCCCCTCTGGCAACCACAAGTTTGTATTCTATGTCTGTGAGTCTGTTTCTGTTTTGTATCTATGTTCATTTGTCTTCTTCTTTTCTTCTTCTTTTTTTTTTTTTTTTTTAGATTCCACATATGAGCGATTTCATATTGTGTTTTTCTTTCTCTTTCTGGCTTATGTCACTTAAAATGACATCCTCCAGGGACATCCATGTTGCTGCAAATGGCGTTATGCTGTCGTTTTTATGGCTGAATAGTATTCCATTGCATAAATATACCACATCTTTATCCAGTCACCTGTCAATGGATATTTAGGCTGTTTCCATGTCTTGGCTGTTGTAAATAGTGCTGCTTTGAACACTGGGGTGCAGGTGTCTTTTTGAGGTAGGGTTCCTTCTGGATATATGCCCAGGAGCGGAATTACTGGGTCATATGGTAAGTCTATTCCTAGTCACTGAGACATTTTTAATTGTGATATTTCAAACATTTTAAAAGAACTACAGTTACTGTCTCCTTGCTATAGAGACTCTGCAAAATAGAGACCCACAGGGGACAGTGCAGCCCTTAACAGAGGCCGTGACTCTTGCCAATCCACAGAGAGGGGGCAATGAAGCCTTTAAATGCCCCTCTCTTACAGCTAACCCTAGACAGCCTTCCGTCTGGGTGCATTTTCATCTGGTACAGCTGTTTTAGGAGAGATGTTGTTTATAGACATTAAGGTTTATGTGGCTCCAATGGATTTCCATTAGAATTTTTCTCCCTTTTTCTGTGTTACATCAATGTTTGTTAAAGTGAGAGACCAGGATGGCTAGTTTTCTACTGTATCAGCCATGGGGCAGTCAAAGCTCATTTTGATGACCATGTGATTCTGATGGAGGGTTTTTTAATTATAGGGGGGTAGGACCACATCCTCCTACCTCAACATTCTAATCTAGGAGTGGAGAGATACCTCCCCACCCTGACCTCTTTACCTTTGTCATCTCACTGTTCCTACCAAGTCTGACAAATGAAGGAATAAGTGGTTATTTTCACATATTCTAGGATTTTGAAACAATGAAAAGCCAAATAGCAAGTAATTCCCATAGGCTTCCCATAAGTCTTGACACAATTTAACACTGCGAGGTTGCAGTGATAAACAAATTGGATCAAATTAGGTCTGTTTGGGGTCAAGCAGTATGTGTAATGAAAGGAAGGTTAAAGGCAGACAGACCTGGATCCAGAGCCTGGTTCTTCCCAGTCACTGGCTTCGTGATCTCGGACGAGTTACTTCATCATTCTGAGCCTTCGTTTGCATCCATAAAGTAGAGTTAATGATACCTATTTCACTGAGCTGTTGTCACGATTAATTAAGCAGTGTATGTAAGCTCCTACCTCCGAGCTCGGCGTACAGTAGGTGATGGCGGTGGCGTGGCCATCATTCGGGCATTTACAGATACTGCTTGTGGGGCAGCACTCTGCTGGGCCTGAAGTCGCAACAGGAACAAGGCCCAGTCTCTGTCTGCAGGGAGTCTTCAGTCAGATGGGATTGGTCAAGGTGTTGTCCCCGGGAAAACAGTAGGGGGCAAATAGACTGACTCCTGGCTGCACCTCCCACACGAAGATGCCAGCAGTGCCCTTGATGGTCCTGGCGTTTGCCCCAGAATTCCTCTTGCAAGAGGAGAAACCAGTATTTGTTGATTGCTTACTATGTGACAGGCACCGTGATTTCAACACTGTCTTACTTCCCCCTTTTAACAGCCCTAAAAAATCGCTGCTGTTATTCACATTTTACAGATGGCCAAGGTCATTTAACTAAGTAAGTGACAGGCCAAGGTTCAAACCCACGTCAGTCTGCCTTCAAATGTCTGTCACCTTCCGCTCTGTCACACTCCCACTCTTGCAGCTGTCAGACAACGTGGGACTGTCACACGGAGAGCACTGTTGAAGTAAGCCTTTGTCCTACAAGGCCAGCACGAGAAGGCGTGTTCTAGGCTGGGGAAGGAGGAGGGGGTTTTGACGGGGCTTCAGCAGGAGGGGTCAGCTGAAGGGTAGCTTGTGTCAGGAACAGCTGGTCAAAGACAAATTCTTACAGATTAGCAACCACTTTGGGGCAACCTGGATTCCTCAAGGTGGGTGGGGAGGAAATCAGGGGCTGAGGTCATGAGCAAGAGGGTGAGGAGGACCAGCTCCCAGGGACGAGGACAGGCGAGGCTGCGAGGGCTAAGCAGAATGTTTTTGGTCCCTCGGGGTCTCTTACACCAATATCTGGGTTTCTTCTTAACCCAGATGCAAAGCTTCAAAATTGAGGATTTTGCCATGGCAGAATGTGTCTGGAAGGATGGATTCTGTGCTGTAGGATTGTGTGGTGTTACCACCAATGTGTTGTTTGCAGTCATGATGCTTAATGAGAAAAGTCCTGACCCTGAAGCTGGAAAACATGGACAGTCACTTCCCCTGCCCGAGCCTGTTCCCTTTCTGCGCTTAGTATGAGATGGTGTGAACGTGGTTGGTAGAAACGCACTAGTTAAATATTAAGTACAGTGCTAATATCACTAATATTGCATGGGCTAAGATTCCTGTAGTAGGGAGATTATGAACTGCCTGATGTATTTCATCAGAAGAGGAGAAAGCTTGAGGGTCGATCAGATGCAGAAAGAGGTAGAAACTGATTACAGGGAAAAACCTCTCAGCAGAGGGACTGGTATTTGACCCCTCTTAGGAAGGATCTGATGCCAGCTAATTTCTCTCTTACTTTCTTGATAAATTAGGAGAATTCAAAGTGCTGAGTGAAAAGATAACCCTTTTAAAGACCCCTGGGAGATGGATTACTTTGTTTCAATTGTGGTTGAGGTCGACTCATATAAAAGGGATTCTGGTGGCAGCATTACAGAGAAACGCGGAGCCATCTGGTGTGTAACTAAACCAGGGTATATTACTTATTTACGGAGAGTATATATTTGAAGTCCTTCTGTGCTTGATTTCCTATTCTCTGCATTGTAAATTCTCACTTTGGACAACTAAGAGGGCGTATCAGCAGTGTCAGGAGTCGGTGTGCACTGGAATCCACTATTTGTAAATTATCAAGGATCAGGACTGGTGACAAGCTCTCTTGTAGCCGTCTTGAGCTATCGTGGAGCTGCACTCAGTGTTCTTCAGAGATAACTTTTGTATGAAACTTTTGGATTGTTAGAGAGTCTGTATTTAACTGTGGGCTGTCACCTCTCCCAGAGTCCTTAGACTGTGAGGACAACACAGTGTAGTATTGCAGACCCCCTGCAAGTGTGGGAGAGTTTGTGCAAAACACATGAGAGACATTACCATCTAGCCTTGTCTGTGCACAGATTATTTAGCTCCATCAACTTTGATACCACCGCCTATGCCCTATACCAAGAATTTAAAGTGGACATGAAACACCATAATTTTTTTCCACTGAATTTTAAGCGAGGTGCTAGGAGCAAAAAGTTGAAGAGTTATTTTAGCTACATAGAACCTAGAAGCATCTGTGGAAGTTGCTTTGGGGATGAATTCACTAAACTAAAATATTCCTGATCTGTAAATGAAGAACTACTATGTTTAAATTACTGTAAGTGTACTTAATTATAATCAAATTCACCCTAAATAAAAGCAGTGCGACTCCACGTGCATCTTAATGCAGTTAGTTTTTAGAAATTAGGATCACAGCATCAAACTTCATTTTCATTTTTGGCTTTTAAACACATTTCTTTGAAGGCTACCTTAACTCTACTATTGTTTTGTTCCCAAAAAAGATTTTGATTTTTCACATTGAACAGTTAAATTTTTCATAATTAAACAGACTGACTTTTGAATTTCCCAAATCCATTATTTATAAAAGTTTGGGTTTTGTATGGATGAAAATCTGGTCAGGTCTTTATTAAATAAACGTAAATTTTCCATGCGGTGGATTTCCTTCGAAAGGTTCCAAGCCCAGATGATCTTCCCAGGGAGGCTGGCATATTCTGAATTGCTGCTTCTGTCGTCACATGGGACATAATCAGGGAGGTCATATTCATGTCAGAAGAGTTTAAATGAAGGTTAGAAAGGAAAGCAAATTTCCTGAATTAAAGTATAAAGAACTTTATAATGATGGATCGAGTTTACAACCCACTATTAACTAAGAGTTTAATTTCAGAACAAACATCAGCTCTAGAAAACTAGTAAATTAATTATATTCTACTCTATTTGTTTAATCTCCGAAGTATGTGATTTCATCATTAGTAAATAAAAATGTGTGCATCTCCACAAATATGTTTGAATTTCCTTAAATGCTGCATTTCACAGCAGCCCTCCAAACTTAGCAAATACTGTCATTGTCTTCAGTTCTGATCAAGGCAGAAAATCCCAACCAACAGCCAGCCTTAGAGAATGAGACTGTAATTCACTCACTTATAAATCGTAGTCACTGGTGTTATCCAGTGTGAACTTTATATTTCCTGTGAATGTAATCGCACCAAAGTTCAGTCTCAGGAGTCATATTTTATGCAGAAAAAAATATAAAAACCAAATTGAAAATTTTTCCAGAAAATACTTCAGAATAATGTGTTGTCTTGCATTCCTGATTATGCATTTCTAAATATAATAAAGCATAGGTTCATTTGACTGTCAATAGCTGTAAATCTAAAAATACATTTCTTCTATTAGGTTGTTTACTATGTCATTGGCTGATCTACCAGAAACAAATCTAGACAGACATTTCCCCAGTGTGGCCTTAGAAAACGGCAGGAGGTCTGCACAGTCCAGGAGGAACAGCCCCAGTTTTCAAAGAAACAGTAACGCTTCGGATAAGAGTGTTGATTATAGCAGGTCTCAGTGTTCCTGCAGAAGTTTAAGTTCTCAGTACGATTATTCAGAAGACTTTCTCTCTGAATATTCAGAAACAGCTGTTACTAAAAATTATTTAGAGAAGCTTGTAGTAAAAGAAAAAAAGGAGGAGAAGAAAAACTATAATGTGTCTAAAATCTCCCAGCCTACAGGTAAGAAGCAAAATTTCCCAACCAAGACCAAATTTCTGGTTATAATCACATTGTTATTTAAAGCACTAGTATTTGCAGTGGTCCATATTCAGTTTTACTGTTTTCCTAGATTGAAAATGTGTGTTATAAGTGAATGTTTATGGAAGGAATGAGGAAATAGAGAAATTAAGGATAATTACAAAAGAATGGAAAGCTAGGCTCAGAATGTAGCGCCTAGCCCCCGGCACGACTTCCCGTCCTGCAGCCTACTAGCGAGGTTGGTTCCGTTTTCAGGTACCGCAGTACCTGGATTTCACTGGGGTTTTGCCCTTCCTCTCAGCTGAAGGATCAAGGTTTGCATCGCCAATGAAATGTAAATATCTGTCTCAACAGCCCAGGAAGATGGTCTTCAAGTCCGGTGAGGCATATTGGCAAAGACAGTCTTTAGAAAGAGAGTTGGTTCAAAAGGCTGTTAATAATGTCATTTCCTTGTGGATTTTAAAAGTGCCAACACCATCAGCTCCTAATGGTCCAAACTGGGATGGGCTGTGTGATCTCCTCAATCTGCTCGCTCCCTGACCTCCTGCCCGGACTGTGATTCCTCACACGTGGGCAATCCTAGGCTTGTAAATAACCCCTGTGTAGAGATAGCTGGAACTCTTTTCCCACTATGACCATCAGAACTGCCCTTAGTCTCCAGGTGGGAAATAAGAGCCTCCTCTCTGCGGGGCACATCTACTGTCAGGTTTACCCAGAGCCTGTCTCCCACCCCCAGCCTGCGATGACCAGCTGTGCCTGGGACCCCCTGTGCTACTGCTGGACCACCTGGACTCTCCAGTTCCCCTTCTTCCTAGTTACAGAGCAAGGACTCCTAATCTAAGACCCATGTCTGGGGACCCCAGGAAATCCTTTGCATTTTTTGTCTCTGTTTGCATTTGTGAACTTTTCTAGGGAGAAGGACCCATAGTTTCCATCCAAATTCTCAAAAAGTTAACAGACCTTAATCTCCAGAGGTGGAAGTCCCACGGAAGAGTCTGTTAGAAGTCTGTCTGGCCGTTTGTAGAGATTATCACAACAGGACATACATCGTGCACAGTTAGATTCCACAGTTTGAATCCCTTATCTGCATTTGAAATTTACAAAGCTCTGAAAACCAAACGTCTTTCATATCTTTGGCACCAACTGATTTGGCAAAAAACCTAATTTGAACTGACGTGAAACTGATCTTTATTTATTTCACTTAGCATGAAATATAGTCATATATTTCACCACAGAAATCACCTCTGATGAAAGTACGCTGTCGCCAACCCTGCTGGGAGTACTATGGAAACACTATAGGTGCACCACAAAAACTAAACCCCCCAAAATTCAGGAACGCTCTGGCCCAGGGATTCATGACAAGGGCTCATCCAACAATGTATTACATCTTCTACTGAGTCTAGACTCTCGGCTGTGATTTATAATAGAAATAAATACAGGTTTTAGTGTCAGAGAAGACCTTACTTTCCATTGGTTTTATGTCACTTTGTGGTTGGTTATGTAACCTTGGACAAATGACTTATCATCTCTAGCTGTAAAATGGACTACTACTGACCCTACAGAACTGTATGAAATGAGACAGCTAAATACAAATACCAGGCCTAAAGCACGGGTATTCATTAAATGCTAGGTCCTTCCCCTTCCAGCTGGCGTGTGTCCGTGTGTATGTGAGTGGGGGTGGGGGGGCATTACACATACGTGTGTATTTACGAACCTACATATCTATAGACAGATCACTAGTAACTGGGTTATCTGCTCACACAGGCCAGCAGGAAATCTCAGCCGAAAAAAAGCACAACGGGAATGCTGCCTTTTTTAATTCTCAAATCAATATGGTTATGCAGAGAAGAGATGCTATGACTCACCGCGTACTCTCAGCAAGACTTCATAAGATTAAAGAACTGAGAAACGAATTAGCTGATCTACACCGCAATCTGGAAGCCACAGCCATAGAAAACCAGTTTCTGAAACAACTTCAGTTTAGGCACTTGAAAGCGATAGGAAAATACGAGAATTCACAAAATAATCTACCTCAAATTATGGTTAAACATCAGAATGAAGTAAAAAATTTAAGGCAGCTACTTAGGAAATCCCAGGGAAAGGAGAGAACTGTGTCTAGGAAACTTAGAGAAACAGACAGCGAGCTGTTGAAGACGAAAGATGCCTTGCAGGCCCTGCAGAAGCTTTCTGAAGACAAAAACCTTGCAGAGAGGGACGAACTTACTCAAAGATTGTCTGTTCTTACGACAAAAATGGAGGCAAATGACAAAAAAATACAGGTCTGTATTTCAGAGGCCTAGAAATGTTCAGTTTCCAAAATTAATATGAAGGGGGGCACATTCATCACACTTGCCCCCGCGGGGTGAAGCGTGACCAGGTGCTTTACCGGGCACAGCACCCAGATGGTGGTGTCTGATGGGGGGTGCAGCGAGGGCGGGGAGGAGAGGCAGAAACAGCTCCTTTTGTGGCTGGGCTCACTGTCTGGACGTGACCATTCTCCAGCAGTCCAGCTGCTGGTGTCAGGGGTGTTTGTTCACATGCTGAAGGGGTTTTGCTGGGTTGGGCTGTGTTGTGTGAAACCTCTCAGAAAGCAACCGCTACTTCAAACTGCTTAGTAAAAGGCTCTTCCCTAAAACCCTAAACCGCATCTCCTCAGCCCCTCTCCTGGTGCCCCTCACCAGCTTGCCCAGCCATTACCACAGAGGCACTTCTGGTGTTTTAGAAACAGGAATTTTTCCCAAATAATATCCCTGGGAACAAATAGGGAAAAGGAATTTAAATCATTGAAGAAACGAATAGATTGATATTCCTCAGCCGTGCCCGGCTGTCAAAAGCTTGGGGATTACGTTATGAAGGGTGATTTGGGAGAAACGCGTCGATTATATTGAGAATTCTGCCTGTTTTACACTGGGTATTTTTTGGTCTCTATGGACATGAACATAAATGGAATCAATTTCCTGTTTAATTCCTTAATGGTGAGAGACAAGTATTTTCTATGATCTTGAAGTAGTAAGAAGATATTAAGTTCACTTTAACCCCTTTTTTATCTCAGTTATTTCTTCCTGGGTAAAAATCGTCCTCTGTTCTCACATAAAATGGACATGTGAGCTACAGAAAGTAAAGAGCAACCTCGTTTTTCAGTCATGTAACTACTAGACCAAAGTTCCGTTTGGCCTTTCAGGTAAATTGGATGCATCTTAACATCTTCCGTCATGGAACAGGAAGTGTGTTTCTCTCTCATCCACAGATTTTGACACACACATGTTTAAGTAATTCCTGTTTTTATGCTGTACACCAAAGCCAAAAAGAATTCAAGAACTAATTCGCTATTTTCCTGGCAGAAGCACTTGGTTATATGGGAACTTTCATTTGGTTGTAGGGCATTTGGTGGAGGGAAAACATTTGTGGGCCAAAACACATAGGCATTTTTTAAAATGCTAATATTTCAGGAAGTGGGATTTTTTAGCAATTACTTCACCCTATTAGCTGACCATATTTCCCACTTTCCTTTAATGAGAAAGTATTAATGTTAGAATGGGGGAGACCACACTTTGTGGAAAAAAGGGAAAGAAAAGCCCTTTTAGCCAAGCTGCTGTCAAAATCCAGATCAAACAATTCTCCAGTAAGACAGGTCTCACCCCAGAGAGAAGGTGGCTATGCAGCAGTGAGCCCTGTGTGTTTGGAGACGGTCGCTGTGCTAAATCAGTCCTTTCACTGTCTTCTACTCCATCTAAGTGGTGTGGCTCTGAGTCCCGATCACAACCTCCGGTCTCAGTTCCGGAGAATAGCAGTCCCGGACGGTCTGCGCTGACACTGGTCAGCTCTGGCAAGAGAGGCTTGAAAGCCTTTTAGAGAGTGTGCCGTGCCAGGTCAGCAAAACACTTCGTTTCAACAGACCTGTTTCAGTTTAGTTTTAAAGTAAGACATTGATTACATTTACTGATTTTCAAGATCTGCTCAAAAAATTTTTTTATCAAGTGCAGAATGTAAAAACCATTAGGCCGGAAACATTTATTCTCTAAAGCTGGGATCTGGGTTTTTTCACTTTGTCGGGGGCAGCGGGGCTTTTTAGTTCTGATACACATCCTCTAGACAAGCCACCTACTAACATTGTATTAAAATTTTGCGCTTTTCATACATGTAATTAGTTCCATTACATTTGAAGTTTTGTATAATGTTACATTGGTTCTAGAAGAGTTGAAATGTATACTGTTTTCAGAACTTGGAGAAACAGCTGAGGCTGAACAACAAAGCCTTTACCCGGCAGCTGGCCAGCGAGAGCCAGAAAACCTTAGCAGCTCACGCAGCTACGAACGCTCTGCAGCTGGAGGTCAAGCGCCTGCAGCAGGAACTTAAGGTACTTCTTCCAAAGCAAAATGTCACAGAATTTCTGAAACTCTGCTTCCCAAAATATCAGAGCTATTTATGCCTAATATAAATTGTAATTACTTGACTTTAGGAATATGTTTCTCAAATTAACTTTTTTCCCTACAATCATGTGAACAGATAGAGGATCTGAAATTATTAGAATGAGTTAACAGCCTAGTGAGTATGTACTGTAATTAGAAAAATTAAAGCTCTAATCTATCATTAAAAAGACTTATAATTTTATGTCATCACATGAAGTAATATTACTGGTTTTTGTTAACACTTTAGTGGAAACCCAAATAAGTTTTTCAATTAAAAAATTAACATTATTAAAATAGAGTAATTTTAGAGGCCCATAAATTCATTTTATTTATTTATTTATTTATTTTTAATCGAAGTATAGTTGATTTACAGTACTGTGTTAGTTTCAGGTATACAGCAAAGTGATTCAGTTATTTTTTTCAGGTTATTTTCCATTATAGGTTATTACAAGATATTGAATGCTGTTCTCAGTGTTATACAGTAAACCCTTTTAGCATATCTATTTTATATATACATAAATTCATTTTACAGTCTCACTTGCCAATATGCTTGCAAAACTGTCTTTTAAAGTGTGCCCTAACTTGGAGGGTATCATGCTAAGTGAAATAAGTCAAATAAGAAAAAGACAAATGCTGTATGAGGTCACTTATATGTGGGATCTGAAAGATACAGCAAACCAGTGCACGTAACAAAAAAGACACAGAATCACAGATACAGGGAATAAACTGGTGGTTACCAGTGGGGGGGGGCAGTCTAGGGGAGTAGGAGGTTCAAACTCTTAGGTATAAAATAAGCTACAAGGATGTATTGTACAACTCGGGGGATATAGCCAGTATTTGATAATAACTATAAATGCAGTATAACCTTTAAAAATTATGAATCGCTGTATTATACACTTGTAATTTACATATTGCACAGCAACTATACTTCAATATTTTAACAGTGTGCTCTAAAAAATCAGAATTAAAAATATTTACTTTTTCAGAGTTTTGCTCTTTCTGCCTTGAAGACTTCTAAAGTATTTGACAAGTTAGAAAAGCTAGCTAAGATACTTAAGAAACAGGTCTTTTCAGCCTCAACTAGTAAATCTTAAGCTCAATTCTTTAAAACAAGAATCTTTAACTTTTACGACACGTAGGGAATTCAGATTTCCTGGGAGCCATGAGAGCACGGAGAGGCAGGGGAAGGATATTAGGGGAGAAAGCTGGATGTAAGCTCTCCCTCGTAAAGCAGGGAGAGAGTCCTGTGCCTTTCTTCTCTGGAGCCTCAGGATAACTTCAGAGAGAATATGCCAGAAAATGGGCGTGGCCATAACCACCAGCTTAGAAATCCAACAGGAGAGGCTTCAAGATCCACTGGTCGAGGCAGACACACACACACACACACACACACACACACACACACACACACGGAGACACAACCAGGGAATTTTAAAATAAATTTGTACTTTCATATGCAGCCATATGCACATAAATACTATGCAGTCATTAAAAAACAATTTTGACAGGAAAAAAGCTTAATGATTGATAAAATATTTAATGAAAAGAAAGATCCAAAGTTTATTTTAAAAAAGAAAAGTAAATATACCTCCACACAATGGATTTCTGTGCATCTGTAAAAAGGAATGAGGACTCTTTACATTGTAATATGAGTAATTGCCAGGATACATTGATAAATGAAAAAGGCAGGCAGAGGAGAGTGCAGCATGCCAGCATGTAAGTAAAGGAGACAGAACAAATACATCCACATATTTGCTTATAATTAGAAAAACCCGTAGTAGGGTGACAACGGAAGTGGGGAGAGAGCAGTAAGTAGAAGGGACAGCTGTAGAACCTAGGTTTCCTCGAATATATTTTTGGTAGATTTGACTTTGGAACCATGTAAATGTTTTGCCTAATTATGAAGCAGAATGAAATGTAAAAAAAATTGGAAATCATTCCCTAAAAATCCAAAGTAAAATGAAAGAAAAAAATGAACCCACTGCATTTTCCGGTGTTGGCATAATGTCGCAGAGAGACACCATTCCAGGCGACCTAAAGCACGTTAATTTCACTGCATGTGCCTAGTGACACACACTCCTGCTGACAGTGAGGGAATGGTGATTTTGAGACTGTCGTGTATATCTTAGGAGATAAACCACATGGTGAACTATGTTCATGTCATTGAGAACTAGGATTTGGGGATGGAAGAAAGAAAATACAGAAGTCAGATAAGGTCAAACAGTAGACCTGGTTGTGAATTTAAATGAAAGTAAGAATTTATGACATTCTATCTTTAAAAATAAGTACATATTTCCTAATGCGACCAACTCATTTAGCAATGAATACCCCTAGTGCAAGCTTGGTCTTCAAAATCCATAACCCACTAAAAAGAACTGAGTCACCTTAAAAAAAAAATTCTAGGTCTGGAGCATGAAAGACATACTATGTGAGCCTGGGACACACTGTCCTACAAAAAAGCAAGGAAAGTGTAAGAACTATCAGGGGAATGTCAGAGAGACTCCGGAGCCATCAGTCTGGAATAGGTTCCTACTGGCCAGAGATGAGGTGGTTTGAGGACTGATAAAGGGAACTATGTGGACAGAAACTTATCAAATGTATAGAAATCAAAAAGTTCACAGGGCTGCTTACAAAACAGAACACCTCAGTGATTAGTCATCTTGAGTATACTAGGGAACCAGCACACTATTTCAAAAACTGGTAAATAAAGGAAAGGAAACAATCACTTTCACCTTTCCCATACTCGGAGTAATCAAATAGTTTGTGAGGAGGGAAGATCCTCTTTGTAAAGGCATTCTGATCAATAATGTCAAAGGAATGATAGGATGACAATATCACTATTTTGGAGCTTTTAATGAGTTAGTGAATCTAAGCAATGATCGTCACAAAAGGGAAACCATCTGACGCTGTGCACTTCCTGACTCCTGTACACACCTCCACCCAGGGAGTGTTCCTGCCAAAAAAACCTATACCTTGATTGATTAAACATTTAGATCTAACGACCAATTTAAAAGAAATACAGGGGACAGGGGAACATGATAAATAACACCTCAGGGACACAATCAACATCACACTGTGGGAAACTCTACAGCACAAACAACCCAGTTTCCACAACAAATAAATAGCAAAGTGAAACAAACAAAAGAGATGATGGTGGGAACTTACAGAAAAGAGACCATGATGGAAAACTCAACAATGGAAAAACAAATGACCCAATTCAAAAATGAAAAAATTACTGAAATAGACATTTCCCCAAAGAAGGTAGACAAATGATCAACTAGCACATGAAAAGATGCTCAAGTGTTTATTAGGGAAACACAAATCAAAACCACCATGAGGATGGCTACTATCAAAAACAAGTGCTGGCCTATTTACAATAGCCAAGACAGGGAAACAACCTAAATGTCCATCAACAGATGACTGGATAAAGTTGTGGTGTCTATATATATATTTATACATACATACATACATACACACACACATATACACACAATGGAATACTACTCAGCCATAAGAAAGACTGGAATAATGCCATTTGCAGCAACATGGATGGACCTGGAGATCGTCATTCTAAGTGAAATAAGCCAGAGGGGAGGGAATAGCTCAAGTAGAGTGCATGCTTAGCATGCCCGAGGTCCTGCGTTCAATCCCCAGTACATCCTCTAAAAATAAATAAACCTAACTAACCCCCCACCTCCACCAAAAATGAAAATAATTAAATAATGCAATTACAAATAAAATATCTTTTTAAGATACATTAAAAAAAATACATGGAAGAAAAATAAGACACCCAGGGAGTGTGTTACACAAAGTAATTTAAAACCATCCATTGTGACACTTCCTCTGACTCAGTTGTTGAACTCAGGCCTCTCACCGATCGTCCCTCCTGCGTTCAGGATATACTCCTACCTCCCACCAGTCCTGTCTCATCTGGAAGGATGAGACTGCCTTTCATGCTTCATCGTCACCTCTAGGGCCGACCCAAGGGAAAGAGGAGTAGAAACTTTAAGGATGTTTTAGACTCCTGACTATTCCAGAGATTTGAGCCTAAGGGGACACAGAACCCCATTCAATTTAAAAATACAGCAGACTAGTGAATAAAACAAAACAGACCGCAGATTCACAGATCTAGAGAGCAAACAGTGGGGAGAGGGGAGGGGGGAGGATGGGGTGGGGATTAAGAAGTCCAAACTATTATGTATAAAATAAGCTACAAAGATATATTGTACAGCACAGGGAATACAGCCAATATTTTATAGTAACTATTCATGGAGTATGACCTTTAAAAATTGTAAATCACTATATTGTTCACCTGTAACTTGTATAATATTGTACATCAACTATACTTCAATTTAAAAAACAAAAGAAACACCTTTTTTTCCCTCAACAAACTAGGATTTCAAACTTTCTGTTTTGCCAAGACTTTAAAAGGTCAGCACTGAGATTTAAAGCTGAACAACAATATCTTTGTTGCAGGCTGCGCCCCTGGCACTCGCTGTGTAAACGCAGCCCATCTAACAGAATTAATTTTGTGTGAGGAAACTGTTCGGTCCCACAGTTCAACACTGTGGTCCCCACTCACATGCAGCAACTGAGGGCTTGAAATATGGGTCGTATGACTGAGGACTGAATTTTTTTGTAATTAATTTAAATCACAGCGGGGTTTGTGGCCACCGTATTGGACCACACAGAACAAAAACTTCATGACACAGTCCCAGGGGACAGAAAAACTACAGTGAAACGAACTGGCTTGCAGAGTCTTCAGAAATGTTGTCCCCATCACAATGGTTTGTCACTGTTAAAAAGCTAGTACTTTCTGATGTCAGAAATGATATATAACAAAATGGCCCATTTCTCTTTCTGCTGTAATCTGTAGTTTTGCTCAAAGACCGCTGAACTCACCCTAAATCGTTTTTTACAAGAACTTCAGGTTGAGAAAAAGCAAACATTTATAGAAATGTTGGTACTGCGGTTCCCTTTAGGAGAAGGACCGAGAGCTGGAAATTAGAAACATCTATACTAATCGAATACTTAAAAATCTACATGACAAAGAAGATTATCCAAAAGGTAAGGTATGTTTTCATTGTGTTTGCTCAGAATCTATTTTGAAGTCTCTAGTCAGATTTTCCTAATTTATATCATCAAAATTTTTTTTAATTTTTTATTTTAAAAAAATCATTGTATTAGGCATTGAAACACATTTTGTGGTTCTAGAATAATGAAACCTAACATGGTTGAAACAGCTAGAGGAGAAGAGAGATGCTGTCTTCCCGTCCTCTGTCCTCTCTGTCCTTACTCAGGCAGGTTAGAGGATAACTTTTCGGCTTGAAGCAAAACGTCTGCCAGTTACTGACCTTTCTAAGTATGTCCCTTAGCCAGTGTGTGGATTTTTAAAGTTACCTTTATTTCAGTACAATTTACCTCAATAAAATGCACGCATTTTAAGCGTGCAGTTCTGTAGGTTCTGACGAGCGCGTGTACCCACGTAACCACCACCCCGCCAAGATGCAGAACATCCCATCTCCTCAGAAGGCCCCCTCCTGCCCTGGCAGTCCGCGGTCCCCCGTCCCCGGCCTGCGGCCACCTCTGGTTTCCCTTGGGTCAGAATAGCTTAGTTTGCCTGTTGTGGAATTTCCTGCGCGGCCTCATGCAGCAGGTCCTCTCTTGTGCCCGGCTGCTTTTGTTCAGCATGATGTTTTTAAGATTCATCCATGTTGCGCCATGTGGTTAGTTTGCACCTTTTTATTGCTGAGCAGTATTTTTTCCTTCAGGACAAGACATCCTTATCTTCCCCTCCAGATCTCCCAGCCTAAGATCCTGCTCAGAAGACGTTCAGTAGGAACACTCCCCTCTCATTCTGCTAGAAGTAACGACATGTTTACTTTTAAAGGCTGTGACCTCAGATTTCCTGGCCTGCCTTCCCTTGTTCCCTTCTGGCTCATAGACCAGAGTGACAGCCAGCAGAGAGGACGCTGAAATCAAGCAGGGGGTCATTTAAATGGAATAACACTTCCAGGAAAGTGACTGCTGGATTCAGTGGTCATGCCCTTTGGCGTGGGCAGCGCAGCCATCAATGGCCAAGAACTCTGGCACAGGAGACCGTGGTGGCTCACCCTCTTACCATTGCATGTCTACAGTTTTGGGTTTTGGTTTTCGGTGTTTTTTGTTAATGGAGGCACTGGGGATTGAGCCCAGGACCCTGTGCATGCCGAGCACGGGCTCTCCCCCGAGCTATACCCTCCCCCCGCCTGTCTGCAGCTTTGAATCCCTTCTGCAAGCAGGGAAGCCGTGTCTCCCAACAGCAGCGCTGACCCAGGCTAACTCCTGCTTGTTCGGTGCTCTCTGCCTGGGAACCCAGAACCCTTGTGGTCCCAAATGAGACAAAACAGGGGAAACAGGAGGTGAGAAAGTGAAACTGGCAAATGTTATTAATTTACTGAAAACCTTTAGAAAATATCTAGTACATTTTGTTTTATTATCACATCACAAACTTCTATGTTATTTTATACGTAAAATCAGTATTGCTTCCAAATGTAAAATATGTTTCTTACACATGATTTACCTGTTCTGTAGTTTCTTCAACAAAGTCAGTACAAGCAGACAGGAGAAGTTTTTCCTTTACAAGTGTAAGACACCAGGAAACCCAAAAATCAGAAGATGTTCCATCTCTGGCAACTAAGGTACAGCAAATTTGAATTCTTGCAATGTCTAATTAAACATTTCTTTACAAAAATAGTCTATGATCACTTGCTCTATACAAAAGATATTTCGTATTCATTGAATAAAACACAATGTAAAACTATCTGTACCCCCAAAATGTGTTTTTGCCACTTTTCTAAATTACAGGGTAAAAAGACAACAGGAAACATTGGGCGTAAAGAAAAACCGACTGAAATAATCTACGCACTTTCTCACTGTATCAGCAAATTCCCAAACCAAGAGGATTCCAAGAGAAAACAAGAAGGTAATTTTAACAGCTCTTTAAGTCTCTTTACTCTTTTTTTTAATTGAAGTAGAGTCGATTTGTCTCCTTTACGCTTCATTTATTTTTTTAATTGTGAATTACTGTGTGTGTATAAAAGTACACATAAAAGAGAGATCTTCCATTTAAAGAACCGTTGTAAAATGAACACCTGTGAAGCCACTTCCTTGCTTAAGCAGCAGAACGTGGGTGTCCCCTGGGACAGCCCGTGGGCCCCTCGTGACCACAACCCTCCCCTGCCCCCCAGAAGCACCACCCTCTTCAGTTTGATGCCAGTCGTCCCTTGCTTTCCTCACCCTCCCTGTCCTGCGCGGACCCTTCAACAACGTGTTCAGTTCTGAAAAACTGAGTCACAAACCCAACCCCCGCTGAGCCAAGGGCAGCGCTACCCCTCACGGAGACTAGCGAAGCGTCCAGAGAAGGCAGGCTGGACGGAGGCTGGCTGCAGCTTCCCGAAGGCCCGGGGCACAGCCAGAGCCCTGGTCACAGGTCCTGGGAGCCGGGTGGCCTCAGGGCTGCTCTGCAGGTGCAGGGAGAGTCCCGGGTGGGCTGCTCGGTTCTTCTTGTGCTCAGATTCCAGAGCTGATGTCCAGCTCTCAGGAGTCTGTCAGAGCCGAGCATTCCTGGGGGGCGAAACCAGGGTCCTCGGCCAACCCAGACTGCCCGGACCAGAGGGTGGGGACACCTCCGCCAGGCCCTGGTCAGGGTGGACCCAGGACGCTGGAGGCTGGAGGGTCAGCCCTTAATGCTTAAGCCCCTTGGCCTCCGGCCTGTGCCCCAGAGGATGGGGCCTCCCTTCACCTTTCCCGCTGGCGCCTGGCGCCCCTTCTCCACTGGGCCTTCTGTTTCCTCCGCCAAATCCTCCCCTTCCTTGGTTAACACCATCACATCCTGCCAGCACAACCTCTGCTTGCTCCCTGAGAATGGATGCGTGCGAGGTAAATCTGTGTGCCTTTCATCCCGAGGTGTCATTATCCGACCCTAGACTTGACTAATAATTGACTAGAAGGAAAATTCCGGGTTGGAGATCATTTTCCCTCAGAATTTTGAAGATCCTGCCCCGTTGTTTTCACGTTAACATACTGCTCAAGGGAAATCGGGTGAAACTGCACACGGCTGGGCAGGCACAACCTCCCTGGAGAGAGCAGTCACTGGGAACAGCTCCCCAGGTTCCCCCGGAGCCGCGGGGAGAGGCCTCAGTACAGGCCAGGAGCGGCCACACCTGAGCTGTGCGGTGTGGCCTTAGAATGAAGTTTAATTAACACCCCGGGCCGGCAGAACCCACCCGGAAAGCCACGCCACCCGGTGCAGGTCCTTCTATAGTCGCCGGTCCATTGACGTTTTCCACCTATTTTTTTGTCCTTTTGGTACTTCATATTGTCCTAGGAAGTTGAGCCACTCACTCGACAACTATTTTCTGAGCATATGCTGTGTGTCAGGCTCTGATCCAGGCACTGGGGGGCGGGGCCAGAGGAGAGGGCAACTTGCCCGCCCTGGGTGCGCGTGTCCCGGGGCGGGAAGACGTGCGGGATGTCTAGGTGAGCGGGTGGCAGGCGCTGCAAAGACGGTCCAGACAGAAGGAGGTGGGGAGGGGGCCGTGGTGGGGAGATGAGGGTGTCGATGGCGCCTCAGTAGGACTCGCAAGGAGGGAGGAAGTGACCCACGGGGTCACCCGAGACGAGCACTCCAGGCAGAACGCCCCGCAGATGCCCAGGGAAGGGGGAGAGATCACGCAAATTTTATGAATGCCATTTTTCTCTTGTTTCATGATTCTCATTTATTCGATGTGTGAATAAATTCACATGACAGCACCCTCCCCTGTATTCTAGTGTCAGATGCATGTGTTTTCTTTCCTTTTTGTCATTTTAACGTGCCTGACCGGAGATGTAGCTCAGTGTGCTAAGTATCCATCTTGCAGTAGAAACCCATCACTCTTCAAGATCACTCAGCTGACTGCCTTTCTAACACAGACTTATCCCAGGACGGGGGGCGTCCGGAAGCAGAGCCGTCTCCGGAGAACGCTGGACCGCAGAGAGAGAGAGTGGCCGATCCAGACAGGAAACCCACGTTACTGAAGGACCAGGAACTGCCACCGAAAGGAGCTCAGGTGGCCCATCCCGAGGGGGAAGGCGGCCAGGAGGACGAGCCAGGAAGAGAAGAGTTTAGACGAAGTCCGGAAGTCAACGACATGGGCGACGAGCCGCATAAAAACGCCGCTCCAAGTGTCAAGACACCCTTCAGACAGAGGAAGCATTACTCCTTCACAGAAGCCACGGAAAACCTGCACCAGGGGCTCCCCGCCGGGGGCCCGGCCGCCCCGGGCGGCGCCAGGGCCGCGCTCGGCACCGGCCGGCGTCGCGGGCCCGCGGGGGAGCCGAGGCCCGAGGGGCCGGCCGGCGCCGGCCCGCCCTCCTGCGGGAAGTCTTCCCGAGCAAGAGCGAAGGACACAGCTTTCAGGGAGAAGAAAAGCGTTCTGATGGAAGAGCTCTTCGGCTCAGGGTGCATCTTAAAAAACGACCAAGCCGGTCTTGCTGTCGTTAAAGAGTCTGAGGAGAGGCTGCAGAGTGAGATGCACCGCGTGCCTCCTGGTCAGGCCTCCGCCAGCAATGCTTTCGGAGATTCTAACGTAACTGTGGTCAGTTCTATCAGGTCATCTTCACCGACAGAAGGAAAGAGGAAAATAATTATTTAAATATAATCAATATCCTAACCCACTCTGGTTTGATATTCTGGTCTTATGGGCCTTGAATCTTACCATTCTAATTACATACGTGTATGTGTTTTCACTACTTAAATAGACTTTGGATAATTAAGGTTTTGTTCTAGTGCTCATCTGACTTTAAAATCCACTGTACATTAGCCAAGGACAACATTTCAAAAACAAAATTACATCTTTTTTTTCCCTACAACTGAAACATGTCCACTATCTTTTGGAAGACTGATTTATTATATGGTTCAATATCCCATGAGCCTCTGTAGCCAGTAAGTCAGTCAACCCAAGACATACACATCTCCTGCAAGTGAGAACTGTGTCAGGAGTCAAATGACTCTGTAACTTAAAACCACGGAAGCAGCTCTGAAAGGAACCCATATAATGAGAAGCCTCTCTTTAAATTTAAGTTTTAAAAAAAAGCAGTGATGACCAAGCTTGGTTTTATGAAAATTATTTTTGAGTGTTCTCTTATTCTGCCAAACTGGGCGTCTAATGTCCTGCCTTTGTAGGTGACACTTTCCTCATGTACACCTACGGTTCAGCATTTTTTATTTATATTTGTTGCATACCTGTACCTTGACCCTTTTTCTATCAGTCTTCTTAGAAACAAGCATAATGGTATAATTCATGTCCATTCAAGTGAGCTGTTCAGTCCTAATGAATGTATTTGTTACACCCGGAATATTTTATATTCAGACTATATAGAGGGGGCTGTACTCCCAGTGTTAATCCATTAACTTACCTTCATTTATTGACAAGGGAAACTTATTTAAGATTTAGACCATACTATTTCCAAACATGTTTATGGGTTGGTGTGTAATACTTTGGACAAAAAGAGCAAATAATGGTTGATCTAAGAAAGAAATGGAAATTTTATTTGAACCAGGTTGAGGATTACAACCTGGGAGACAGCCTTTCAGAAAGCTCTTGAGGGCGATTGTGCCCATTAGAGGTCAAAGCGCAGTTACGTTACGTTTTTTAGACAGAGGTTATACGTCAAACGTATCATTGACAGTTTACACAATCCAGATCTACACTACAAAGCAGTGGGGTCACTGCACCTTACCAAATTAAGACGGAAGGTTATCTTCTAAGGAGTCATGACCTTTCATGAGATTAAGAAGGAATGTCGTCTCCTCAGGAGACTGGTTAATGCAGGCATATGATGCACACCCAAGGGAGGGGGAGGCCCAACCAGCAGAGAAAGTTTTTATGTTTGAATTTTCTTGTCTTGCCAGAAAATACGAATTGTATTTCATCAATATCAACACACTTTTGAAAACTGAGAACAGTAAAATAAACTTCCAAAAGGGAGTGAAAGTCGTGGTGTAAAAAGAATTGCATTTAAAACCAAAGATGAGATAAATACTACGACTGGCATAAGCTTTGATCTTTATGAAAACCACAGTGGGGGGAAAAGAGAAGGCAGGATAAAAGGGGGAGCGGGAGAGGGGAGGAGAGCTGGAATCCTCGGAGGCTCATACAGGGAGACGCACAAACCCACGTGGAAGGACAGAACTGCCCAGCTCTAAATGCGGAGACATTTACTAAAAGGGTTCCTGAAACGCTGCCCAGCGTGGTACCAGTCTCACGACGCCGACCCCGCTCTACAGAGGACGGAGGAATTTTCAAGGGGTCCTTCCTTATGCCTCCCCACAACAAAAGCACGAATCATAACTTTAAATCAGAGCTACCTAAAAGTGCTTCTGTGGGGAATTACTCAATAAAAACATCATCTGTGCCCGTTACTTTGTAGTCATCTTGTTTTAAAAATTATATGCATAGGAAGTTACAGGGTAACAAACTAAAATGCTAACCTTTTATCTCTGAGGAATGAGATTGTGGCCAATTTTTAAGTTGATTCTTGGCATTTTTTCTACTGTGATTTTCTTTTTTGTTTGGGTTTTGTTGCTGTTGTCGGTTAGCGGAGGTCCTGGGGATCGAAGCCAGGACCTCGTGCGTGCTAAGCACACGCCCTACCGCTGAGCTACACCCACCTCCTCCTAATATTCTATAATGGACATAACTTTATAATAAGGAGAAAAAAAGGCTTTAAAATAAAAACAAGAAATCCATTTCCTGTAGTCTGGTAGACAAGATACTCTGTCACTCCTGCTGTAAAAAAGCTACAAATGCCGTATTAACTATACAAACATGTTTTTTAATCAGTTGCTTAGCTGGTAAACACTAGGGAAAGTGGGTGCCCAGGGTGGCAAGGGAGCAGAGCTCTGAAGTCAGCTTCTGCCTAGCGGGCATTTGCTGAGTATCCAAAAAGCCTCCAGGACAAAACCCAGAGGACAAAGTCAGCCCAAGTAGGCGCCCAGCAGGGGGTCCTTCCCACAAACTGGGACATCCAGCTGCCGTGAGCTACCAGAATTGCCTTAACTCTGAACCTCTGTAGCCACAAGCAGCCCTCATCCTGTTGGAGAGTCTAAAATTGGGTTACCTGGTCTCTATAATCTAAAACTAAAGTTTAAAGAGATCTAGGCTGGTGGTACCCCCATGGCAGTAGAAATGCAAATCTTCTCAAGAAGCACCTACCTTTAACCCCGCCCTCAAGAAACTCCCCCAGAAAGGTAAGAAAAAAAAACAAGAAAACAAGGAGCAACAGGGTCAGATTTGCAGACTCCGCATTTTAGTATTATTATATGGGGACAAAGAAAGTCACCTGCAGCTTCAGTAAACAAAGGATGTTAGTGGCCATAAAGCCATCAGTCACGGCAGGGGCCCCTGATGGTGCACCCTGAGGGGCGCTCAGGACAGAGAAAGACAGGACACAGGCCCTAGATAATTAAGATGCATATTAAAGGTATAAATTTAAAAGCCCAGACTCTTGCATCTTCCCATATGTAGAAAAGCACTAAAATCATTAACTTGAGATGCCCATTTTTTGTGATTAGCAGTAATCTTTTGAAGTTCAACTACAGGATTTTTTTTTTTTTTCAGCTAAAACTCCTATATATCCTGGCTCCTTCTTTACTATTCTGGAACAGTCCTTCAGAGCTATCTGACAGGCTGCCTTCCCGGGCTATAGTCCTCAGGAGTAACAAAACATAATTCTCAACTTTTACGTTGTGCATTTTTTCCCCCAGTCAAAAATACACAGAAAATAAATGTTTCAAGAAATAAAAGTTTCGAAAAATATGAATAAAAAGAACAATTACTCAGTATATGTAACAAAAACCTCAGAAGACATATACTACTTTAATTTAAATTAACTCAGTAAACAGGCTGAACAGCAGAAGAGACCAGAATGAAGAAAGTAGAAAGACTGAGCTGAAGGAATGATCCCTAGGAAAGCTCAGCGAGGCAAAGGGAAAATGCCAGAAGGAGGTTCACAGGCATGAATAGAGTGAAACAGTTTAACACATTGTTTCTGAAGAAGGAAGAGAGAACATGGCTGAACCCAAGGCCACGTGCCTGGTGCCCGTGAGGCCAAACAAGCCCAGACGGCGCGTTTTGGAGCAGAGAAACGCGTGCTCGGGGGCCCAGCAAGGAGGCCGGGCGCCTTGTCCTCAAAAGACTCCAACTTCCTGAAGGGTCTTAGGGAAGAGTTTTTAAAGGCAAAACTTGGTGTGACTTTCTTCTGACTGGTTGGTGAGGAGGTAACAGAGATGTTCCAGGAATCATGTGCTCAGCCTGAAGTTACCCTCCTCCACGTGGGGGGAGCCTTAGTTCCTGTAAAAAAAACTCCAAGATATGCATCAGATTGTTATGCATGCCCCTTGAGGAGGAACTAGGGCTCTGCTTTCTTGCTGCTCTATTGTTTTGTTTTGTTGGGGGTGAAGGTAATTAGGTTTATTTATTCATTTATTTTAATGGAGGTGCTGGGGATTGAACCCAGGACCTCGTGCATGCTAGGCACGTGCTCTACCACTACAGCTATACCCTGCCCCCCCCTCAATTACTGCACTATTGTTCTTGACTGCTTTTCCTTTGTTTCTATATTTCCTCACTTTCCTAATTAGTAACCACTTGAATATGCCCTTTGGAACCCAAGGAAGGTCTAGGAGACTGAAACTTTTTCCCTATAAATAAGAAACGGCACACAGAGGGGCTTGGGTACTCAAGGGCCCCACAGGGTCCTGCTCGAGTTCAAGAATGGAGCAGGACTAATGTTTCCAGAACTGACAAAGAATATGAATCCGTTGATTTAGAAAGCCTAATAAACTCCAAACAAAATAAGCAGAAATAAAAAAAATTCACCCCCAGCTAGATCACAATGAAAATGCAGAGCACCAAACACAAAGAGAAAATCTTAAAAGTGCCTACAAGAAAAAGGAAGCTTATCATCAAAGGCGCAGCAACTGCACTTCTCAGGAGCAACAAAGGAGGCAGGAGACTGGCCAGTATTTTTAACAGGCTGACAGAAGCACTGTTATCCCAGAACATACACCTTCTGAAAGTACCAACAATAAGGGAGAGCTCACTTCCACAGCACACACATGAAAATTAGAACCATTCAGAGAAGACGAGCACCACCCCTGCGCAAAGATGACATGAACCTTGTGAAGCATTCCATATTTGAGGGAAAAAAGAATGAGACATATTTTCAGAGAAGCGAAAACAGAGTTTGCCACCATCAGAGCCTCTCCAAAGGAAATTCTAAAGCAGAGACTGAGACCCAGCAGGACACTGCGGGGCCCTCCCAGGTACAAAAGCCCCTCCATGTCCGGCTTCTTGTTTATTAAAAAAGGCTTTAGTCTCCTAGGCCTTCCCAGAGTTCCAAAGAGCAGACTCGAGCAGTTACTAATTAGGGACGAGAAGGCAGGCAGAAACAAAGGAAAAGCAATCAAGCAAGGAAAGTAACAACAGTTTAAACAACAGTCAGCAGTGAAACAGAGTTCCCGTTCCTCCTCAAGGAATAAACGTAACCATCTGATGCAGACCTCTGAGTCCTTCTGCAGAAACTAAGACCCCCACCCAGGTGGAGGATGGTGACCACACACTGACCAACAGCAGCGGACACCAGACTGGTTGCAACCAGATGGCTAATGATTAAATTTTCAGAACCACCTTGTTACCAATCAGAAGAAAGTCTGTGAGCTGCAACCCTCACCCTGAATGTTGCCTTTAAAAACCCTCCCCTACCCCCCTCATATTTAATTAAAACATAAGATAAAAACCCTCCCCTAGAAGCCGTCCATCGGGGAGTTCGGGTCCTCTGAGCTCAAGCTGCCCACTCTCCTTGCTCAGCACCCTGCAAATAAATAAACACTGTACATTCCTTCATCACAACCGGTGTCAGTAGGTTGGCTTTGCTGTGCCGTGGGCAAGCGGATCCAAACCCAGTTTGGTGACAAGATCAAACTTTTCCTGGAAAGGAGCGGATACTACATATTTTCGGCTGCCTGGGCCAGGTACCCTCTGTCATAACCGCTCAGCTCCCCGACTGCACCAGGAAAAAGCCCAGACAACGCGCAAACGGGCCTGACTACGTTCCAATAAAACAGACACGCTTCCGCCTACGGGCCACATCCAGCTGCTGCCTAGTTTTTCAAACAGTGGTTTGTTAACCCTGTTCTAACATAGACCTCAGGCAGAAGGAGAGTATTTTGAGATAAAAGATCTCGCATGCAAGACAGTGGCAAATGTGTGCGTAATTCTAAACAGACATCACTGTTGTACACAAGCGCTGCCTTGAGGGGTTACAAAAACGGAAGCTGGAGCCCAGGCAGCATGGCTGTACCGCATTAACTACATGCAGGTGCGCACGGGAGGGAAGCTAGGCTTACGCTGCGGATGGGGACAGTAAAATATTAACTTAAACGTTGATAATTTTCTAGTGTAAGCACTAAAGCAAAAAAAATCAAATAACTTCAAAAAGTATGGCAGAGGGATGTGAAAAACAAAAGTAATGGTGAGATAATAGAAAATGTATGGTGGTCTCCGCCTCTGCTTCCCGGCCCGGAGCTCCTGGAACCCTGGAAATTCCTAAGTGACAAGAGCACCAGGAGCATCGTTTGTCCCAGCGTCTGGTCCCTTCCTGACACAGGACTCCTGAAACCCCTGTCACTCCCTGGGTGACAGGCGTGTCCTTTGTTCTAACGAGGTGACTCTGGGTGGCTCCTGGATGGGGGCTGATCACCACAAAGAACAAACCGTGGTTAGAAGCTTAGAACTTGCAGTCCTGACCCCCATTCTCGAGAGGGGACAAGGGCTGGAAATGAAGTTAATGATTGACCGTGCCTACGGGATGGAGCCGCCACAAAATCCCAGAAGTGCAGGGTGGGGAGCTTCTGGGTTGGTGACCACGTGAAGGTCTGGGGAGACGGGCGTGCCCAGAGAGGGCACAGAAGCTCCTGCCCCTCCCCACATGCCCTCCTCACACATCACTTTCTCTGCACATTCATCTCTGTCCTTTACCACATCCTTTTATAATTATCTGGTGAACAGAAAGTGAACGGTTTTCCTGAGTCCTGTGAGTCACTCTAGCAAATTAATCAAACCTGAGGAGGGGGCTGTGGGACCCTCTGACTTACAGCTGATCAGTCAGAGGCACAGGTGACAACCTGGACTTGGGACGGGCATCTGAAGTGGGGAGCAGTCCTATGGGCCTTAACCTGTAGGATCTGATGATCTCGCCAGGTAAAGAGTGTCAGAATTGAGTTAAATTGCTGGACACCCACTGGTGTCCCCAAGAATTGCTTGTTATGGGGTAAAAGCCGCACACATTTGGTGATCAGAAGCGTCAGGAGGAGAGTGTTCCATGTGAGCAGTGAAGGGACGCACGGGAGAAACACAGGAGGAGGAAAGAACTACAGGTTCTCCTGAAACAGCAGAAAAGGAGAAAAAAGAAAACAGAAAAAAGTGGAACAAATAAAAACAAAAATAAAAGCACAAAATAATATGACATAAATCCAAATATATCAGTAATTTCAATATGTTCCAGTTAAAAGACAATATGGGTTGGATTTTTAAAATACAGCTGTGTGCTCTCTACACATATATCTAAGCCACTGAGATACAGAAAGTCACAGGGAGACAAAAGGCTTGCCAGGCAAAGGCCATTCAAATGAGAGTTAGTGTTTATCAAAAAAAAAAAAGACCTGAAGGCAAAAATTATTACTAGAGAAAACACAGGTTAGCATAATAAAGAGCCCAATCCACTAGGAAGCTATATGAGTTCTACACATACATACATTTAAAAATAACTTAAAAACATACAGCAAAACTTGACATAACTACAAGTCTACATCACAGTGGGAGATCTTTACATGCCTTTATCAGTAATGGACAGCTCAGCAAATAAAAGAGCAGTAGTGTAACTACAGATAAAGATTTGGATAAGATACTGGTTAAGTCTGTCTGACCTAATGGACACACACAGAAGACCACACCCCACAATTTTAAAGCTTGTATTTCCCATCACATACAGAGCATTTACAATTGTATCCCAGTATATTTGGAAGTTGAGAAGAAATAGATAAATCCCCACACTAAGATGCCTAATATGACTCAAGAAGAAACATGAAACTGAATAACCCTACAATCACTAAAGAAACTGAAATCAGGAATAAGAGAAAACCCAGCTTTTACCAGCAAGTTCAACATACCTGCAAAGAGTCAATCATTCAGACCTTAAGCAACCTGGCCCAGGATACAAAACCAGGAGAAACACTCTCTGGCTCACTCTCACAAGGCTTGCAGAACCCTGACACCAAAACCAGATGAAGAGAGGTGAGTCCACACTCATCACTTCTACTCAACATCATACTGGACATTCCCCCAGAGCAGTTAGGCACACAAAAGAAGAAAAAGTGTTCATTGGAAAGGAAGAAGTAAAACTCTTTCTGTTCACAGGTGACACGGTCTTATACATGGAAAATGCTAAGGAATCCACTAAAAAACTACCGAAACTGCTAAATGAGCTCTGAAGGTTGCATGAAACAAGATCAATGTACAAATATCCATTTCAATACACTCGTAACAAAAAACCTGAAATTAAACTTCACAACAATTCCACTTATCATACTGAAAAGAATAAAATACTTATGAATAAATTGAACAAAATAAGTACAAAACCTGTCATCTGAAAACTACAGAACACTGTTGAAAGCAACTGAAGATTTAAATAAACGGAAAGGCACCCACCCATGTTCAGGGGTTGGAAGACTCGATGTCATTAAGACGGCAGTGCGCCCCAAACTGACAGACTCGACGGCCCCTACAGAATCCCAGCTAACTTCTTTGTGGAAATTGAAAAGCTGAACCCAAAATTCACATGGAATTGCAAGGGACCTAGGATTGCCAAACAATCTTTAAAAAGAACAAAACTGGAGGGTTCATACTCCCCAATTTCAAAACGTATTACCAAGTAACAGTAATCAAAACACTGGGGAACAGGTGTGAGAACAGACACGTGGACGGAACAGAACTGCCAGTCCAGAAGTAAGCCCACGTATCGACAGTCAACTGACTTTCGACAAGGTCACCAAGACCACCCAATGGGGAAATAACCTCATCAACAAATGGTGCTTGGACAACTGGATATCCACGGGCAAAAGAATAAAGCTGAACCCTTACCCCTCTCTGTATATAAAATTAACTCAAAATGAACCAAAGACCTAACTGTAAAAGCTAAAACTCTTAGACAAAAACATAGGGGTAAGTCTTTGACCTTGGCTCTGGCAATGGATTCTTAGAGATGACACCAAAAGCACAAGCAACAGCAAACATACCCGCAAAAGCTACAATATTCATTCAATTTAAGATTGAACTCAGCCGCAGGAGTCAGTACTCTGAGGGTGGAAAGAGGGACGCACGCACTTTGTGCTGCCGACGTGCGGGCAGAAAAGCGGACCCACCCGAACAAGAACAGCGAGCCCAGAGAGAAAACGAGCCGCCTGCCCCAGGGCCCGCGAGGCGTGCGGAGCGCCACACGCAGAGCCTTGGAGCTGGTGACCCCACCGAGCAGCCGTGTCCTGAGGACTCGTAAGAGAGCAGTACCCTAGAAGATTCTAGTAAGTGTTCATTAGTAACCCCTCAACTATGAAAATAATCTTCCTGTGAAAGGTATACATGGCCCTAGTAGAAAACCATTACCTGAGTTGTTTGGTTTTTTTTTAATTAAATATTCCTGGGTAATTACTAACAACATGCTGGGAGGGGTACAAAAAGGCCAAGAAACAGTCGGTGGCCCTGAAGGCACTTGCCGCATTCACAGGAAGAAAACCCTTTATCACACACACACAAATATCTAAAACATTAGGAATAAAAACATGTAACAGCAGACACAAGTCAATACAAAATTAGGTGGCAGATCAGTCATACTGATACTACTTAAGATGTTCAGGTGAGGAGGGGAAGGAAAAAGACAACACGATGTTCTAAGGTGGTCCAGAGAAGGCTTCATACACAGTGTTAAAGCCAATTAAATATAGACTGACAGGAACATCAGCGTGCCCGGGTGTGCACGCACACACGCACACACACGCACACACAAGCACAGACACACCGCCCCCACAGAGAGCTATGTTTGTGTAAGAAAAACCACGGGTGGCCAGAGTCTGACCAGGTCAGGGAAGAGTAAACGAGTTTAGTTAGCATTCCACCCACTTGCGGTGGCAACAGAAGAACTATATTAACCTCTGACAGAAATGACTGTGGATTTGTAAATAGAAAGAGCTCCCTGCTTGACTTACCATAAATAGAAAGGAGACCGAACTTGCACGAAGAGAGCTTCAGCTGTACTTTAAATCAAACACATGTCTATTTTCATATGCAGCTATAAACTAGATCCTGGACTTTTAATAGAAGCATAAAACCTAGAGCTACCTATACAACTTCAGAGGAGCGAAGAGCATGAACGTGACACCAGGAGTCCCAGTTCTGTGGAAGCGGAGGCAACTCTGCTTCCTTCCTCCTTCTCTGTACTTTCCAAGCAGGATTTAAAAAAGAAAAAAAAGGCGACGAATAGTTTTTGTGGGGTCTTTTTTAGGTATTGTTTTTATAATTTTTTAAAGTTATTTTAAAAGCACACGTCAGTATTCATAACCATAAGGAATAACACTGTAAGAACCGCAGGAACTGGTTACAGCAGGAAATTCCGGAACCCTGGGCCAGGTGAGAGCAGGTCAGGAGACGCACCTTCATCACACCCCTTTCTCTATCTTCTGAATTCAGTGCCACGTTTATTATCTATTTAAAAACAAACACCATTTTTCAAAAACCACAACGATGTGAAACACGAGGGATATTTAAATGTCCCCTACTTAACCTTCACAAACTATTAATGAACGTGGAAAGAATTAGCAGCTGTGAACTCTAAATCCTTTCCCCCAGCCTTAGTGAACGTGTCAGAATCCTGGCAGGATTAACTGAAAGAATATACCGTAAGCAGATAAACAAGGGTCCTGTCAGGGAGGCTTTACACGGATCAGTGGTCCGAGGACATCCCGGGCACGCATCCCTGGCCACCCGACTGTTCACTGTGTGACCTGCCACTTCTGCCCGCAGCTCCCGAAAAACAGGCATGGGGCGCGTGGCCTCGAAGGGACCTGAGCCCCTGCAGATTCCTCGTGCGGCGACTCCTCCGCAGGTCGCTGCTCATCCTCGGTGGCTAAAACGTTCCCAGTGTGGTGACTGGATGTGGGACGCTGGTGTCCGAGTCCTCCACGACGCTCGTCCACTATAAATACGGCCATGTCCCCTGCTCCGCATCCTTCCTCAAAGCTAAGTCAACTGGGTGCCCGTATGTCTGAGAGAGGAGGGGACCATGAAACCCACTCCGGTGACAATGAACTACGCAGTACAGCACTGTCTTTCACAGCACAATTAGCAGAAATAATAACGAACTTATTACACCATTAGAGAATACAGGAATACAAAAATGACCTTGTCAAAACTGATGACAGAATTCAGCTTTATGTGGCTGTGGCCCACTTAGTTAATGGGTATGGTCCTCTGCCACAGACTGGTCGTAGCAAATGTGTGGCCACAAGCAAAGAAGTCACATAGCACTTGCAAAAACTTTAATTAGAAAAAAATGTTTTTAAAAATACTTAGCAGAATTAAATTCTATGGGCCAAATGTATATCCATTCAAATTAATTTAATCAGATTTCCTAAGTCGTTTTTAAACTTTGTTCCTTATACAGAGCATAAATATTAAATGCTTTAAAATTACCCTTCATTTGAAATGCTTTAAATATAAAACACACAGTTCAAGCACAAAACAATGCATTATGGTCTCAGAAATACATTTATAAAACACAATAATGAAAAATTAACAGCTTCGAATAAGTAGATAATACTAAACGAAGTCTTGCCCAACAAATGACATTTTAAACAAGAGGAAGGAAAGAACAGAAGCTATGTCAGTTAGTGTTATTCTCTCAGAAGTTCTGCAGAGATTAAAAAATAAATTTTCAAACTCTAGTAGTGGTATTAAAATTAAGTTATTTTCTAGTCAGGATTAAAAATAGCACAAAGTCTTTAAAGTACTTAAGTTATTAAATAACTTTGACTTTCCAGCTGTCAATGTGACCTTTAAAATACATCAAGAGTGTAAGTCACAAATAACAAAATGCCACCTCCCACAATGTCACACATTTCTTACTACAAATTTGGTGTCATGCTGGACAGTGCTTACGTGTGAGACTGACATTTACGGGTCATGACAAATACCCAAATTCACGATTCTTACGAGAATCTGACGAAGCCCAAGAACAAACACGTTGAACCAAAAAACTAACTTCTGTTTCCTTTAAAAAAACAAAAACAAAAAACAATGAAAGAGTATAAATCAGATTTTTAACCTCCCAACTGAAAATCCATTTTTTAAAGTGTCAGAGCTGTATTCAACTTCTTTTTCAGTTGAAAGGATGGAGCACAATAGCCACAACTTTGTTACAGACTAAAATCCAACAGGTAATTCCAACACCACCTAAAAACGAGGAAATGTAAGGTAAGAGCACGCCCGGAGCTGCGCCCACGTTTCCTGCCGCCGCTACCTTATTTACAGGCAGTAAGAGCACTTCAGTTCTTTCTGAGTCCTGCTGGGCTAAGACTGCGTTCCGTGGGTGCAAAATATTCAGACTTTCTACTGATTCACAGAGCTGCCTTTATTAAGCAGGAATTAGTCAGAGCAATGAACACTGATTCGAACCTCTCTTTCCTGCCAGAGAGATAGTATTGAGGAGATTAACAGATTGTAAAACCACCCTGTCTGACAATTTGTTCTTCCTTCTCACAACAGCACTATGAACACCAAGCAATGTTTGCCCGCACCTTTCCTGCCCCTCAGACGGCTGAGAGACAGGAAGACCAGGGGCAAGATGCCTGGAAGGGTGGCCTCTTGCTCCTGGGCTCAGCAACCCAGAGAACCACCAGCAGAGCCCTCCTGGGTGGGTGTGGAAAGGGGAAGGGGCGGGAGGTGGCGGGGGGCGTGACTGAACTGGAAATCTTTGGAACGGTCATCCCTTTGGCTTAGGAAATCACCTCCACATTATCATAAATCACAGCCAAAGGCCGACCGACAAGGATGTGCCCTGCACTATTCCCTACAGCAAAAAATCAGGAAGCTAAGTAAGTATCCTTCAACAGAGAGACTGTTGGATACATCCAACTGAAGAACAGCTATTCAAAATCCCTTAATAAAGAAACTTCTTAAGCTGTCCTCTTGGCACAGCCAGCAGCACATCAGTCTCCTAACCCACAGCAGTTTATTGATATGGGAGAAAGCATACGTAAGGTACAGTAAAAGGGGCAAAAGTGTTTCCGTGTTAGATGACCTCTATTGTATAAAAATAGATAGAAAAAAAGCTGGTATACCACAGTCTTTTCGTTAAGAGTTATCCATAGATAGTGAGACTTTTTTCCACTATTCTTTTATTTCTAATCATTCTACAATGATATATACTGATTTTAACATCTGAAAGAAATTATCTTTCAAAAATGAAAGTGGCTGATAGCAGTAAATGCTGCAGACAGGCTAAGCATCGTGGGACCTGAGACGGAACCACAGGAGTTGGGAATTAGAGGTGGTGCTTCAATAAACGGGGTATCAGACCCCAGGAACTGGGCTTGGGTTCTGGGAGCAGGCTTGGGCTGAACTCTAGCTCTGCTACTGAACACTTCAGTGGCGCGGGACAAGTTAAAGAGCTTCTCCACACGTCAGTTTCTTCACTGCAGGCCCCATGCGGGGCTGAGACACAGGGCACTGCCCACGGGCGGCGGGCTGACGTCGCGGACAGAGTCCCCACCACACACCTCCACACACGCCAGTCCATGCTCTTCCACTGTGTTTCCAGAACCCTCTTACCTGCCACTCTAGTAGGAAATGCCACCAGGCGGTCTAGTGGAGTTATCCATTTGCTCGGCACCACGGCCACAGGGACAGAATAATACTTCCAAATGAGCGAGACCATCAGGGCCGCCTGCAGAGACACGGCTGGTGAGTGGGAACATCCTGTCTGTCGCACAACCGACCGCTATGAAAGGTGGGGAAACGTGAAAGCAAACAACAGAAACTCTCCAAATCAATGACCTCAAGCTCTGTCGGCCAACAGACACACAGGCACAGCCACCGCTCACGGGCACATGCTGTTAAATTAGCTGATAAATTAAGCAAGGTCTCCCATCGGACAGGTGTCCTCTCACTGAGCATCTCCTTCAAGCAGCCAGCTTGTGCTAAATACGCCTCATCAGCGATGTTAGCTAGCTCTCCATCCACGCAGGAGTGCCGGCGCCCACGTGCAGAGCCGAGCCCGCTAAGTCTGAAGGCGGGTGGAGAAGCGCGGCTTTCTCGTCTGTTCCCAGCAGCGTTCCTTCAGCTGTCTTTCATCCCCCTCGTGGCCTATGCCACTCAAATGAGCAGAACTGAAAGAGAGCGTCTCGCTTAACTCCTGTCCCCGTGAAACCTACCTTGAATCAAAGTGACAGTGCCTCAGGATCAACGCACTCAAATCTACCCAAGCAGCCTGGGCAGTGGGGGGCTGGGCCCGCATCCTTCACCCCAGCAGACATCACACCAGCACGAACCTCAGCAATCACTTAAAGCAGCCGCTGAAGTCTACACGCAGCAGACACGGGACCTTAGGGGACGCAGCAGCAGGAAGAGTCCCACAGGGAAGGATACAAGGAGAAATCCCCCGGCTAAGAAAGCTGGGCCTCGGTGATACTGGACTTCAGTGACTGGCGTGCCCCCGTCTGGAACGTGGACACTCATCTACGTGTCCGCACCCCACGTGACAAGAGGCGGCCCACGTCACTGAAAACACCATGTCTAAATAAGCTTCCTCACTTGGTCGCCCAGGATCCCAACACTGCACTGAAATAAAGATGATATGAAAGGACTCCAGAGAAGCTCATTTGCTAAAAAGTCCAGTATTTAACAACTCTAAACGAGAAAGGCTAAAGAGACTAAAAGGAAGAAAGGCTTTTTCTTTTTCAGTTAAACTTATAAATTCAGAGTGTTGAGAGTTGGCACGCCTGCAGGACCGCTCAACACCGCGGCTGGAAGCCGAAAAGCCTGAATTCCCAGGCCTGGTTTCTGGGGCCACACAGTTCTGGAGGACAGTCCATTATCAACTCCAACGGCTGCAGGGGACACAACAGGACACTTACTTGCAATATGTAGAAAGCAACGCTTATCACCCATTTTATCTTGGCCAGCTGAGCTGTCCGCGCTTTCACTGAAAGGAAAACCAGGATGATGATCATATTCGTCCTCAAAAATGAAGAAAATATTCAAGTACACAGAAATGTTATTTCCTCTCATAAAATATTTTCTATGTATGTGCTCAATATACCTAGAAAATATAAAATAGAATTTCTTAAAAGTCACCCGCTATGCCATTATTTAAAGTAGAATCACACACAGGTTATGAGATATAAGGCTTTAATTTTTAAAAATCTTGAAACTATTCATCTAAATCAGAGATCCTTTTTACAATGCAGTTACCAACAGGACTAACTTTTCTTCCCGATGTCCCAGTCTACATGGCACACTAATCTGCAGGTGGGAGGCTAGTCTGTCTCGGCCCGGGCAGGCCCCGCTGTATGTTTCCACAGCCACACACACTCTCAGCACACGGGCTGTCCAACAGAAGTGCTCTCCATCCCTGGAGACTGTTAGGAACAGTGGCAAACATAAAGTTGGATAAGGCCTGATCCCTACCCTGAAGTCTACACTCAGACAAGGACACCGCCAGGCATTTTTCAGAGAGTGCTCACAAAAGCCCCTAGGAATCCACTATGGGATTTTTCTAGGCTTCTCTCAGAAAAGTATTGATTTCGAAAATGTCAACCTACAGAGAATGAAGAAAATCTAAGAGGATGTTACATGTTTCTCCATTTAGAAGGCAAATGTTCACCAGCAACTAAGGAGAAAGTAATCATTATTACTGGGTCCCTTCTAGACAACTTAAAACTTCCTATCAACACTGAGAACACTCAAGAATCAAAGCAGATATGCTATGAATCTTTCCATAAAGAATTCTCCATTAATCAGCCCTTAAGAAGCTTTCCATGCCACAAGTGCAATCAGTACCATGAGTTTTGAGCTTATCCGTCATCTTGTTGATCTTTCTCTCCAGCCTGGCGTATCTGGCGAACTCATCCATCATGTTGACAGTGGAGAGCTCCTGCTTCATGTCCTGGATCTCTGCCCGCATCTGGGACTCCTGCTCTGCATCCTTCTGCAGCACCCTGGACATCTGGGGGAGTAAACAGCTGGGATTGGTGCCTTTCCACGTGGGGTACGCCTTCCCCTCACCTCCTCCACCATGCTACCCCGCTGCTTCTTCCTGCTGGGCAAGCTGCCCTTTACCTCCAGAGCTAGGCTCTGCTGCCTCGTCCTGGTCCTGGTCCTGGTCCTGCTACCCACAACAACCACAAAAACAAGAACTCCCTCCCAGGCGAGTCTCTACTCAGCTATGTTTTTCCTTTCGCATGCATGTCCATGCATGGCTCCCGTACACACATATCCTTCACTTTAGATGTAAAATTGTGATTATAAAGTGAAAACCAATGCCATTCTCAGAGCTGCATTCAGGTGACAAGGACTGCACATCCTCTTCCCTGCGGGATGGCAGATGTCAGGGATGAGTTGGTGGCGCAGTGGGGAGGGTATTCCCACAGAGGGGCTGCCTGGGACGAGAGTCAGGGTGAGGGGAGGAAGACACCCAGCCGAACACTCTGTCAGAGCCCACTGGGGCAGCGGGCATCCATACTGGGGAGGAGGTGGTGGAGGTGGCAGATCAGTTACAAAGAACTGAGCAAGTCAAGTAAACACACTGAGGAAAAGGGGAGCCAGTGTTCTCGCTGTCAGAAAAAGGAGCTGGAAATAAGGATCGGGAGAGAACTAGAATGAGCCCTGTGGTGCCGGGTTAGAATAGGAAACATGGGGTGAACTCGCTGTTTTCCACAGATACACAGAGGAAACAACAGGCATAAATGTTTGTGAAGTGGCACTTCTGACAGCAAGGCCCCACATGGGAGACAGCTGGCCCAGGCGCCCTCCCCAGGGCCTTGGTGTAGCGGACTCCGACCCGAGTGTGAAGGTCACCACCGCGCAGTCCCCAGACGCATCCCCCATGCACCCACCCACACACAACACCAGCCATAACACTACCCGTGGCGGGGCTCCAGATGGCAGTGGCTGCCAGGTGGCGCTCGACAAACCACGGGGACAGGCGTGGGTCCCAGGAGAGCAAGGAGACCACAAGAGCGCACTGGTGCGGGGAGGTCCACTGGCAGCCTCATGGGGACTGAAAATTCCTCAGGCACCTGCCCCTAATGATGAGTGTACATGCCCAAATCAATGCCCACAGTACCTGATGAGATGCAATGAGAACACAGCAACCTGTATGTGACATCCCCACCAGACATCGGACAGAGATGCCCACGGAACATCATTCAGCAAAATCACTCCCTCTGATACTCGGAAATGTCAGCCCATGCAAGCCAAGGAAATACCCAGACTCCTTCTAGACTGAAGAGACTTGACAAGCATGTACAACGCACAGTGCTGACTGCGGTCCTTCTGCTCCAGAGGACGTCGCTGGGAGGAGAAACCCTGATCCAGATAGCAGCAATGTACCTGACGGCTGTACTGCGGGCAAGGCCCCTGCTTAGACACTGAAGTATCAGAGAAAGAGGGCGCTCAACTGACAACTTACTCACAAACGGCTCAGGAAACAAAACCAGTCCTTTGTATTGTATGCGTAACTTTTCTGCACATTTGCTTTTGTTTCAAAATTTTTTTAATATATTAATAAAAAAGATGAAAGAGGATAATATATTTAAGTGTACTGGCACATAGCAAGTGAGTGTGTCAACTGACAGTTATTATCGTCAACAATAAGTGAGTCTGTCCCTCTAGCTCCCGGTCCCCTCAGCCTGGTGCACAGTAGGGCGACTCTGCAGTTCCAGCTGGGGAGCCCCTCCTGCGGGTCTCCTAGGCCAGTCCAGGGACTGCGCACCGAGGCCCTTTGGTCTCCAGAGGGCGCCTGCGCAGTAGTACAGTGTGTTCACCACTGCGCCGCTTCCTGCAGGCCCCAAGCCTGCAGTAGGGGGTCTTCAAACTCGGCTCTGCCTTCTCCCCTTTGTCCTGGACTGACCACAACCCAACACTCTAACTAAAGGACATAAAACTCCAACCTGATCCACCCTGAGAAGAAAATAGGAATGAGGCAAATTATCCTTAAAAATCAGAGAATGATCTTAACGAGCAAGGACTCTACAGATGCTGCTTAAACTTCGTAAATCAAGAAACAGGTGGGGAAAGGACATTTGGAGGTGACAGAGAGATTATCCTGTTTTGATGGTTGTCTTACTGATTATGTGTGCCAGAACTCATCAAACTGCCCACCTACGAGAAGCGCATTTTGTTGAATGTAAATCACACATCAGTAAGCCTGACTTTTAAAACTAGGATTTAAAAAGAAATAGAGGGGCAAACACATAAGCACTACAGAGAAAATAGGCTATGCTTCACAATTTTTTTTTTTAACAAATTGAAGGCCTGGAGCAATCCTCCATTGACCAAGTTTATCCGCACCATTTTTCCAACAGTATTTGCTCACTTCTTGTCTGTTACATTTTGATAATTCTCATACTATTTCAAACTTTTTCATTATTATTATATTTGTTACAGTGATCTGTGATTAGTGATCTTTGATGTTACTACTATAACTTGCTGAGGGCTCAGATGGTTAGCATTTTTTTAGCAATAAAGTATTTTTTAATTAAGGTAGGTACACTGGTTTTTTAGACAGAATGCTATTGTACACTTAACAGATCACAGTATAGTGTAAACGTAAATTTTATATGCACTGGCAAACCAAAAAGTGTGTGACTCACTTTACTGTGATACTCACTTTACTGCAGTGGTCTGGAACTGAACCCTCAATATCTCCAAGGTACACTGTACATAAAACAATTAAAAACTGGTTAAAACCGGTTACTCAGGAGTGGAAGGTGAACAAAGGTGGGATAATAAACTTGAAGGCAACAGAAAAGATCTATAGTTAAAATCAGGCAATTGTGCTCTGGGATGGGGGTGGGGGTGGGGGATTGCATTAAGAGGTATGAAAAAAACTTTGAAAAGTGTTGCCAGTAGGTACCAACATTAATCCAAGAGCTCTTTATAAATGACCATTAAAATATACCAGAATTACTAACTGAATTGTAAGATTTAATAAGATTTGAATGTAAATGTATTCTTAATACTAATTTTTAAAACAAAAATAAATCTAAGTTTTATGTACTTAAAAGTGTATTAAATCTCCCACTTTACAGGAACAGATAAGCTGTATGGGGTATATAGCTTTTCAAGAACCTGGAGATGGGTTCACAAAGAACTCTAAAGCAGTAAGTTTTTAACATTCTTATCAAAACGATGGGCTGGTCGGAGAATCTAGAGAGAAAACAAGGGCAGAACCAATCCTTCTGTAACTCTTGTCCCCAGATGCTGGCTGTTTGGTGTGAGCTCACAGCATCCCCCTCAGGATCCTGTCCAAGTTCGATATTCTCGTTGCCAACAAAATGCCAGGACTTGAACTTGGGGTCACACTGGGGAGGTTTAAATCCTCATTCCACCACTCACTGGCTGAAATTCGCTGGACCAGACCCATGTGAACACTGTGCAGGACAGTTACAGCTCGAAGGCTCGTCCCTCTTGGAACACGGCAGGGGCCCCTGGGAATGACACACTCAGGTGTGTCCCTAACAACGGGGGCCGACTCCTTACCCCGGGAAGGGGCCAAGGCCCCTGCCAAGCTGCAGACCCAGAACAGGCCCACATGTCACCCGTGGCCAGGGCCACCAAGTCAGACCCCCTCCTCGCAGCACTGGTCTCCCACATGTGGAAGACCCCATCAGCCAGGCCCCACTTGCTCGTGAGTACTCAACCCCATCGCCCCCTCTTGTCATCTCCTCAACTAATACTTGGGGCCCATCCTCATGCCTGGTCCACGGCAAGAACTCCCTAGACGACGTGCTCCCTGGAAACTGGGAGGGTCTCAGGAAGACCCGCAGTGGCAGGTCCTGCAGTGTCCACCCCTCACCTCAGTGACCCAGGCCCCTAGAGGGAAAGGGAGGCGGCCACTTTTCAGAGCAGAAAACTAAGGGTAATTTTGAAGTCAAATATAAAACTGGTGGTCAGCCACACAAATCACTCCCAAAACGGAAGCCTGCGCGGTGCCCATGTGCAAAGACCGCAACACGCTGATCTGTGAGGGAGGGGCCATTGGCGCTTGCGCAGTGCACGTGGCTCGCCGGGGCCCTCGGGCCGCCCTCCAGCCCGTTGGTCCTGGGGCGCCTGCGCCGGGTTGGCTCTCCCGGACCCTCACCCCTCCTCCACCACGCCAAGCCTAGGGCGCCTGCGCAGTGTACGCGGCTCGCCCTCCAGCGCATAGGTTTTGGGGCGCCTGCGCAGGGGACGTGGCTCACTAGGACCCTCCTCTCGCCCTTTGCCACGCCAGATCTGGGGGGGCCTGCGCAGCACAGTGCTACCCAGGGTCGTTTTTGTCCCTTCCTCCCACGCCTTTGGCTGAAGAAAAGTCCTGGATCGCATACATGAACCAAGCTTTCTCATCCATGTGTCCTGGGACCAGCTTGAAGGGGAAAAAATAAAGAACTCTCAGGAAAATTGTAATCAAGTGAACACTAAGGACTGGGTGTCCGTATCCACGCCCCAACACCCCACCCCAGTATTTGGCTGAGATCCCATCCCAGGTCCTTGCAGCGCTTTGCTGGAGTGAGGACTTCTTACACTTGAGAGATCTCCTCAAGGGCCTTCCAGACTAGAGCGGTGGCGCGCCCCTCCCCTGCTTCTGGCTGGGGGGAAAGTTACAGTTGAAGTACCGCGGCATGACACATTCCCAGTCAAACTGCTCATCGGGAGTCTCCCACTTGCATCCTCACATCAGAGCTCTTGACGGGGCAGCCTCCAATGGTCGTGCAGGAGCAGCATTTTACGCTACACGGGACCAGTGCGTTCCCTACAGCTTTTCACTGACCCTCAGCACAAACCCAGTGACCAGGGGGAACAGATCTCTTTATTACTTTTCCGGTTTGAAGGCCAACAACAGGGACTGTACTCGGTTAGAATAATGTTATGCTTTTGAACCTGGCTAACAACTCTGACCAAACAGTGTTACTACCAAGGGGAAGCAGGTTTAGGAAGCTAACTGGTTTGAGGTTAGAGAGGTTGAACAGCCTGTAGGATGCAGCACAGGACGGACACAGGTCTAAGGATGAACCCAGTGCTCTTTCACCTAAATGACAAACAGCCACCCTGATATGTACAAGCCTCGTGCATGTGCAGGCTGCAGTAATAACTTCTTAGGAGAGTGTGCTGGAGCGCAGGTTTGCTGTAAGCTTGGCGAAGGAGCCAGAGATGATGACAGGTCTTATTTATAGCCGCTGCCATACCGCAAACACATTCCTCCTTCCCCCTCCGCTTATGAGAAATTAGCAACAATTCATAGAGGAATACAAAACCAACACAGCCTCTTTGAACAATTGAGACTAGCTGCGTATGTGGTTCCAATATCAGGTGAAATGGGGTGGGTAGGAAGAATGGAGGTGACGTTGCAAGAAAGATGGGCAGGCAACCCACAGAATGGAAGAAAATATTTGCAAATCATATAGCTGATAAGGCGTTAACATCCAGACTATATAAAGAATTCCTAACTCAGCCACAAAAACACAGCCCCTCACATTCAATGTGGGCCCCCAGAGGGCACCCTTCCCCTAGGAACAGCTCCTGAAGCCCCATTAAAAAGTGGGCCAAGGACCCAAAAAGACATTTTTCAAAATATAGATAGTTGCACATGAAATGAAGTTCAACATCACCAATCATTAGGAAAACAAAAGTCAAAACCACAATGAGATGCCACTTGCATCCATTAGGATGGCTACTATCAAAAAAAATCTAAAAATAACAAGTGTTGGAGAATGAGAAATTGGGGCTCTTGCGCATTGTTGATGAGGATGTAAAATGATGCAGCCACTCCAGAAAACAGTATGGCAGTTTCTCAAAAACATTAAAAATAGAATTACCATATGATCCAGCAATTCCACTTCTGGGTATTTACCCAAAGAACTGAAAGCACAGACTCGAATAAATACTTGTACATCAACATTCTAGCATCATTACTCACAACAGTCAAAAGGTGGAAACAACCCAAATGGCCATCAAAAGATGAATGGGCAGACAAAATGTGGTATATACACACAATTGATTTTTCAGCTTCAAAAAGAAGGGGAAATCCTAACACAGGCTACAAGCCCTAAGGACATCATGCTGAGTGAAATAAGCAAGATATAAAAGAACAAATATTATATGATTTCATTTATATGAGGTGCCTGGAGTAGTCAGCTTCATAAAGACAGAGTAGAATAGTAGTTGCCAGGCGCTGGGGGAAGGAGGAACTGGGAGTCAGTGTTCAATGTGGACAGAGTTTCAGTTGAGGAAGATAAAAAAGTTCTGGAAATGGATGCTGGTGATGATTGCACAACAATGTGAATGTACTCAATGCCACTGAGCTATATACACACCTAAAAATGGTTACAATGGTTACTTTTATTGTGTGTATTTTACCACTTTTTTTTTTTTAATAAGAAGACAGGTGGGCAAGGGCTTGCTCTTCAGGGGTCTTCTATGCCATGCTAAATGCTTGGGACATCATCTTAAAGACAAAGTAAAATAAGTAAAGATTCTGAAGAGGGAGGGATAGCATTAAGAGAGAATTCCTTATGCCTCAGGAGAACCTGGGTGGTAAGGTCCTAGAACAGAGTTTTTACACAAAACAGGCACTCAATGGATACCAACAGAGTGAAACATAAAGTAGAAATCCTGCCTAGTCTTAAATACCCCCCCACCACCACTTTATACTAGGAAAGAAAAGCGGCAGAACTGAGTTCCCAGGACACTGCTACATGTACACCCCACCTTTGAAGTCTCCGAGTCAGTCCTTTACTGCCACCGTGGGCATACAGAGGGCGCCCTTCCCCAGGGATCAGCCCCCTAGGTTCCCCCTACACACCTCCCATCAAATTTGCCACCAAAACCCCTATTCATGCTCCAAAAAGCAGGGCAGAGGAGAATCACAAACCGAGGATCAAATCTCCACCCCAACAGTCACTACTAGCTTGATGACTTAGCACAATTACTAGACTGAGTCAGACACCTCCTCCGAGAGGTAACGAAGATGAGACGACAGTCACAGCAGCTGTGGCAACTGGACACGAGGTAAAGTACTCATGATGGGCAAAGCGCCCGTCGCTCTTTTAGGTACAGGAAACATCACAAAGCACTGACTCTCTGTCTACACTCTCACCCCACCCCACCCCCCAAGAATGGGGGCCCATGCACCTGAGATGCGTCCGTCCGTCCAGGACATGGCACAGCTCACACCGCATGCGAGGAAGCCCTGGACCCGTCCTGCCCCAGGCACTGGCCCCCAGCAGCCCAAGGCTGCTCGACGCCCCCAGGGACCAGGGGAAACGGAAGTGAGCGCGGCTGACAGGGCACTGGGAACTTCAGCCTGGGGAGGGTTGCCACGTGAAAACGTGGCCGAGTGTTGCCAGGTATTTTTCTTCTCCCCAATAATCCAGAAATCCGGATTTGAGAGTAAAGCTTTACAGCTGTTAGACGCTAGCAACTACCTCAAAAATACCTTAAAACACAGAACGGCCCAACCAAGACGCCTCCGCAGGCCGAATCCGGCCCTCAAGAGGCCAGTTTGAGACCCTTATCTGTGTCCACGTCAGGCTCGCCAGGGACTGAGGCGGAGAGCCCACCGGCCCCTGAAGGGCCAAGCAGCCACTTACGAAGGAGGAGAAGGACGGGAGGAGGATCCTGAGTACATTGCACCCAAACACGAAGCTGAGCACCAGCAGCCACGCCCAGCGGTCGGCCTCGGCCGCGCTCATCTCGCAAGCTGGCGGCGACGCCGGCTCAGCTAAAGCAGCTCCATGGGGACCACGCCGACGGCCGCGCCTGCGCAGTGAGCCCAGCGCCCCGCAAAGGCAGGCCGCCGCGCCTGCGCTTTACGCCGCACTCGGGGAGGCGGGGCCGGCTTCTCCTCCAGATCCTGCTTAACTGCAGCCTCCCCCTTGGCCTTCCCGGCTTCCGTAGCCTTCCCGCTGCACCCCCATCACGGAGGCTGAACCTGCTTTGTAAAGTTTGGTGTTAGCGCTGCTCCGTCTCTCGAGCTTTGTTGTATCTGCAAACCAGTTGTGTTATTATGTAATTAATATGTCCTTTAAACTGATTCACCTTTATTCCTAAGTAAATATTTATTTTTAAATAAACCTTTCCATAAGTAGAAAACTACCGTAATTGTAGTAGCAAGTAACCATAAAAAGAAAAACGTTTCGTAAGTAGTTGTTAGTAAGTAGTTAGGGTTTACATTTCAAAACTAAACACTGTAATAAATCTAAGAAATTTACAAAAGTGCATACCCCAAAAATAAGTATTAATTTAAAAGGCACTGTTTACATTCAGCCTGTGGTGAAGTAACCTATATTTAGGTGAAGATGAAGTTTTACAGAAAAAGTATTCCAATTCACGTTTACATACAGTAAATAAAGCAAAAGATGGTTAGCTGCCTCTTCTGCCGTGGTTGGAGTCCGAGAACTAATTCCCAAACAAAATGATCAGTTTGCTGTGGTTCTATACGTTTCTGATTGAAGAAAACATGTAACGCGAAGCTATTCAAAAGGAGTAGAGTAAATTTTTTCCATAGAAAGGTTTCTTGACTTGTAGGTGAGGCTGAACTGACCAAAACAAAAGACAGGCTTGCAGCCTCCTTCTCCTCCACAGCCTTCCCCTCCAGCTGGACCATCCAAAGCTGCAGCCAGGCTACTAGCTCCTCTACCCACTAGAGGTTTAGAAGAATTGGAAGTAGAAACCACCTCTTGAAAAGTGATGGTAGATCCTCCTGTCTCCACTCCCCCAGCCTCTGCCTTTTAGGCAGGAGAGAGTGTGGACTTCTCCCCACCCCTAACATACCCCAACCCAGTACCACATCCCCCTAGGAGGAGGATCATCAATTCCTGATGAGGCAAGAATATGACAAAAACATTGGAGAGTCTCCTTGACTGTGCAACAGTGGCGGGAGAAGACCAGCAGTACCTGGCCTACAGAGGCAACCTAATTTGATCAACTCAGCTCTCTATTTCATTTGGGCAACTCTCAAAAAGAGCACTAACAATTGAAGATTGAATTAGTCCACTAACATGTGGAAAGAAAATATGAAAGCCAGGACGTCTCAGTATGAATCAGTGTAGATCCAGTTAAGGTAGTAAACAAAATTCATCTCAAAACTGTATTAGTTTCTTTTTGCTGCTGTAACAATGTACAACAAACTTGGTGGCTTAAAACTACCCAAATTTATTGTTGTACAATTCTGGAGGTCTGAAGCCCATACAGACTTCCTTTCACTTGGCTAAGAACAAGGTGCAGCAGGACCGTGATGCTTCTGGAGGCTCTGTGGGAGAGTTCATTCTCTTGCTTTTTATAGCATGTAGATGTTGCCTGCCCTTAGCTTGTGACCCTCTTCCATCTTCAAAGCCAGCAATCATGCCACTCTGACTTCTGCTTCCATTGTCACATCCTCTCTGACCCTCCTGTGTCTCTCTTTCACTCTATAAGGCTCCTTGAGGTTACACTGGATCCATATGGATTAGCTAGGATAATCTCCCCATTTAAAAATATTTTGCTTAATCACATCTACAAAGTCCCTTTGCCACATAAAGTAACATATTCACAGGTTCTAGAGAATAGAATGTGGACAATTTGGTCGGGGAGGGTGCAGGAGAAACCATTATTCTGCATACTTTAAGACCATAATCCTTGTGAAAAAGAACCAAGATGATAGCAAGAGCAGCTCCACAAAGAAGAACCCAGTTTATTCATAAACTTGGTGTTGAAGTATCAGAGGGAGACAATGAGCTTCCAGGCACCACTGAGGAAATAATCAGAAGCACTACAACAGCTGTTAGATGAGTCAAGGCACATGCCTCAGCTCAGCCTCAGCTGAGAAATACGAAACTTGGCGCCCACACCAGAGACTGAGGAGCCAGTTATCGTGGAGATTTTTGTGTTAACATGTCTAAACACTTGACATGAACAAGATAGAAGTCAAATTTCGAGATCTGTGAGTTGAACAAATCCAGTGAGGGGTACTGATTTCACCTGGAAATCAGCATAAATCATGAAAAAAAGAACTGGATTTGAAATCCTGATCAAGATAGAGGCATTCAACAGTCAGATGCCAGCAGAGACGATACTAAAAATAGGCATCAAAGATCAAATAGTCCTCAGGCTAGGCAAACAAGAACCCAAGCCTCAGTGACTCCCGATGGCAATAGAACATTCCAAAGACTAGATTTAAAGGTGGTTCAAAACAGCAAAATACAATAGAAGAATCCTTCCCAACATTTGAAAGACTAGAAATGGAATTGGGGGTAGATCAGTAAGCAGTTCCCAGATGTCCCACATGCTGATTTGAGTGGTCAGACAAGCCAATCAGGTAATAGTGAATTCAGCCAAAAGGAGGAACAACCATTTAGAGTAGCACGTTTGGAAAAAATAGTGCTAGAATTAATACTACAGTGAGAAATACAGTCCAAAGACTATAGCCAATAAGGTTACGGTCCACCTTCAGTAACCAAAGCTGTTCAAAGAGTGTCAGTGTTTATTCTGAGGAATGTAATTCGCAAAGGGAAGGTAGATCTTTACACGAACTTCAGAAGTTCTGTTAAGAGAAGAGGCATAACTCTTACTTTTTAGAGGCAGATAAGAGTACCCTACTCTTTAATTCAAGACTTGAGTCAAGTATATCAGCAGAAAAAAGAAAAAGAATCTAGCAAGTCACAGCTGCTGCCAACACCATGCAAGTCTCACAGTAGACGTCAAGTTAAAAAACAAAGAAAGGAAAAAGCATCCATCCCATGGAAGATAAAGACTGGGACAGTGTTACAAATGGATTTCAGCCCAGAGCAAGACTGGCAGAAAATAGAAACACCACTGGGGGCTTTCGTCAAAGCATTTCTTGTTCAGAACAGACAGATCTTGGAACCTCTGACAATATAACAATCCCTCTTCATGGGACTTCAGGGGATGGATTTAGCAAGCTCTGTATCAGTGGCATTTATGTCAATGTTAAACCAGTCATGACTGAGACTGCAGAAATGAATTCTCTAACAGAAACCAAGTCTCGGTCAGAGACTCAGGAATGTCAGCAGGGACCAGAGACGCGCCGAGAATTGAGGGGCAGGTCAGTGACTGACAGCTGCCCACACGAGGCAGATTCTTCTCAAGACAGGCACACCCAGGAGGCAACACTGAGATGCAAGGTGAAAACGAGATCGCCTCAACTATTCCCAAACCAAGGGAAACGGCACAAAGAGAAGGAACACGTCAGCGGGAACTGAATGTACCTACTCTGAGCTTTGCCCACTTGGTTTTACTAAATGAAAATGATGATGATGATCACATACATTGCTGGCTTAGAGCAAACTGACAAGGCTTTCCACCGGGAACTAGGGGTACATCAATTTTCAGAGTAAATTAAGTAAAATCTGCGGTGTTTGTCTTAGTAACTTAGCACAAACTAGAAACAAATTTTATAGCAGTCATATTGCCCAGTGGCTGTCAGAGGCCTGGACTTGTCTACATGTTAGCAGCCTGTTTTAGGGTCCAAGATAGCTAACGATGAGTGAAGTTACGAGGATCTTTTAGAAAATTGCTTTTCAGCGTAGCTCAGTATTCAAACATTCGTGTGTGTGTGTGTGTGTGTGTGTGTGTGTGTGTGTGTGTGTGTGTGTGTGTGTGTGTGTTGGGGGAAGCTAATCAGAAAGAAAAATATAACAGATTGTAATTTGAGCTATTTTGCTGTTTTTCTTAACTTGTTAAACTTGTTCTACTTGTTTTAAAAAAAAGCATTTATGCAAAAGTTTGAAATGCAAATGTTAAATTGTCTTTAAAGGCAACAAGATTCCTATTGCTAGCTGGTGATGGAACAACATTGTGAATGTACAAATGCACTGGATTGTGTGCTTTAAAATGGTTAATTGCTTGTTACGCGAATTTCACATCAATTTTAGAAAAATATTGCTAGAACCAAATAACCTTTAAGATGTTTTTATTTCAGTCTCTTTGTTTTGCTAATTTGCCCTTCTCAATAGGCAAATTTCAGTAGGTTAAAAATTAATCTTCTTGTTATTAGTGCAATAAACTTCATTTAGACCTCAAATTTTCACAGGTTTTGTGCTATGTCCAGAAATTTGTCTGTAAATAAAACTGTCATTAGCTCTTTCTTTTTAAAAAAAATTTTTAAAACAATTCCAACCCGAGAAGATTTGCAAAAAATAAAAATAGTGTAAGAACACCCAATACCCTGTTTTCACATTAACCTACTTTTTTATTTGGAGGTACAGGGGATTGAACCCAGGATGTCATGCATGCTAAGCATGCGCTCCACCACCGAGCATATACACCCAGCCACGCCCATACTCACCTACTTTAACCTTAACATTTTAGCTGATCTGCTTTATCATGTGCTTTCTCTCTTTCAGTATGTCGCTGAGAAAGTTCCCTTGTATAATCACAGTATATTTATCAGCTTCAGTAAAGTTAACATTGATCCAATACTTTTATCTAACTTGCCATTTATGTTCCAGTTTTGTCAGTTGACTGAATAATGTCCTTTGTAACATTTTCTCTCCAATACAAGATCTAGACCAGGGTCAGCCATTACATTTAATTAACATGTCTCTTTGACCTCCTTTAATCTGGAACATTTCCATAGCCTTGTTTTGTCTTTTATTACATTGACATTTTGGAAAGATTTGAGTCCAGTTCCTCTACATCCTCACCAATACTTGGCATGAGCAATCTTCTAAATCTCAGTCATTCTAATCTGTGGGTAGTGTTATCTTATTGTAGTTTTTTGGGGTTTGTTTGTTTTTGTTGTATTTGTACAAACCTGCTGATATTGAGCAGGTTTTCACGTGCTTATTTGTCATTCTTACATCTTCCTGGATGAAGGATCTATTCAACTCTTTTTCCCCCTTTTTTTACAGAGTTTATTTTCTTATTTTAGTACAGAGTTTTCAGTTCATTCTGGATACAAGCCCTTTATCTGGTATATCCTTTACAAATATTTTCTCCCAGTCTGTGGCTTTTATTTTCATTCTCTTAAAAGTATCTTTTGAGATACAAATTTTATTTACTAACCAGAAATAGACTCATGGGCATAGAAATCAAACTATGGTTACCAAAAGGGAAAGGGAGGGTGGATAAATTAGGAGTTGGGATTAACATATATACACTACTATATATAAAACAGGTCAACAATCAATAGAAAGACTTACTATATAGCACAGGGAACTATATTTAATTTCTTGTAATAGCTCTAATGGAAAAGAACCTGAAAATATGCATGTATGTATGTATATATATATATATATATATGTATGTATATGTATAACTGCAACACTTTGCTGTACACCTGAAAGTAACATTGTGAATCAACTACACTTCAATAAAAAAATAAAATTTTTTAAAAACATGTCTTTTGAGGAGCAGAAGATTTTAAACTATAATAACAGAGAAAGTTGAACTGCCTGGGGCTGAGGCTGTGATCAAGATTGGCTGAGAATGGACAGGAGAGATTTTTGCCAGGTGATTTACATGTTCTAAAACTTGTGGTGATAATTGCACAACTACACAGATTTACTAAGAATCGTTGAGTTTTACATTTAAAGCAGGTGAGTTTTATGTGATTTTTTTTTTAAACCACAGTTTAAAAAGTCTGGGGGGAGGGTACAGCTCAGTGGTAGAGGGCATCCCTAGCAATGGTTCAATCCCCAGTGCCTCCATTAAAATAAATGAATAAATAAAAACCTAATTACCTCCCCCTAAAATTAAAAAAGAAAAAAGGAAAATTTTTTTTAATTTTTAAAAATTGTAGGTATTAAAGGCTTCTGTATCTCAGACACTTTACTAACTGCTGGCTGCAATTCAGTGAGGAACCAAACGTCCCAGTCTGTTCCCCTGGGGCCTAACTAAACAAATACCTGTAAGAACTGTAACGGCCAGGATACAGAGTTTTCAGGAGGGACACACAGGTTTACCTAAGTTTCTGCCTATGTCCTTGTTCCAAGGTTGGATGACAGGTTTATGGGCACTCATTAGATTGTTAGTAAATAATATAAAATAAAAGAGGGTTATGGATGAAATAATAATGGTATGTGCACCTTTTAAAACTTTTTTTTCAAAAATGTACAAAAGGATGCTACTCAATAAGAGGGATCTGATCTAAAGTGGGGTTGGAGAGCACGAAAGGACTAACGAGGGACTTCCTCGACTACATTCTTTTTATTTCATGCCACTGGATTGATTAATGGGTCTGTGTTAGAAATTTTCAGAACAAAAAGAGAAAAATACAGCCTTCTGACCCCCCTGCCTCCCCCAACAACCGTGAACTCACCAGCACTACACCAGAAGAGGCAGTTCTCTGTTCCCTTAGGTTGGATGAGAGATGAGAAAGGTGAAACTCTCCACATCAACTTTCATCAAGACCAGAAGGGTGTGCAAGACAGGCATACAAGTAAATTCGACTCATCTACAAGTCTCAGTCTCTCACCCCACTTAGGGCTGTTGATGGCGAGAATAACATTGCTGGCCCAGCTTACAGGACAGGCACCTTTTGGTGATGAGAAAGCTCTTTTTAGATCAAACCTAAATTTATGGTATTTCATACAGAGTGGTAGGCTGAGCTGATTACACAGCCCAGTACCACTGAAAGGAGCAAAGAGCATTTTACAACGTGCAAATATGATCAGTGCTAGCAGCAGGAAGGTGATGCCAGACGACGTGACCATGTAGACCGTAAGTCACAAGACAACTTAATTACACTCAGGCTCAATAAGTAGGAAAAATACCTAAGACTCGCTGACCAGCCTGTATCTGGTTTCTCCGCCTGGCAAGGAAAAGAAGTCATTCAGATGGGAATCGCATTCTATGATTTCTCTCTCTCTCATATGATTTCTGTGTCACTTAACTGTAATGAAATGTCACCTTATGATCCCTCTCTTCCCATTTTTTCCTTAATGAAAATTACACCAAAGGGCACACTTCATCAATTACAAAGCATCAGTTACAATCTGAGAAAGGATTCAGAAAGAAATCTTTCTTTTTTATTTGAAAAATGTAAAAGGAGCATTAAGTAAACATTTTTTTTCCTGTTTTTAATTGTTATTCCGGCCAACACTCTACACCACAGACATGGAGCAACATCTCACCAAACCTGAGACAGCTTCCTCCTGTAACTTTGTGAATGGGGCATCCTTCAAACCATGTCAGCTGAACGCGTCTATACCACTGCCTCCACTTTGAGAGCTCACCCAAGCCAGGGAAACCTTGAACTCACATATGATTTCAAGAATCAGGGAGAAGAAGTGCCCCTTAACAATGCAGTAGACTGTTTCCACTCAAGCCATAAATATCATGAAGTGGTTGCCCATTTGAGGGGGTGGTTCTCTTTTGAAGCCACAGAAGCTGAGGGATTTGGAATAGAGGCAGGGAGCATTCCTGCTATAGACTGAATGTTTGTCTTTCCCCCAAATTCAAAAGCTGAAACCTAACCGCCAACGTGATGGTTTTGGAGGTGGGGACTTGGGAGGTGATTAGGTCACGGGAGTGGAGCCCTCCTGAACGGGATTAGTGTCCTTATATAAAGGACCCTAGAGAGCTGCCTTCCCTCCACTGCCAGGTGAGGACACAGCTAGAAGACAGCAGTCTATGAGCCAGGAAGTGAGTTCTCACCAGACACTGAATCTGCCAGTGCCTTGATCTTGGACTTTCCAGCCTCCAGAATGGTGAGAAATAGATTTCTGTTGTTTATAAGCCACCCAATCTATGGCATTTTTTTTTATAGCAGCAAGAACAAATTAAGACATTTCCTTTCCATAATTGGGAAGCCAAACCTCACTGTGAGCAGGAAAGAATAATATGACCAACTTCCAGCTGGCTTAGTGCTCTTTCTAAAATAACAATCAGTACTATGGACTGCTGGAAGGGAAAGCGTGTAACAATAGTAATTCCAATGACCTTATCTAATAACAGTTATTTGTATAGTCATGTATCCATGAAGTTTGCAAGCAGGCTAGAAATCTACACGATATGGTAAGTTCTATGACTTTTGGTCATCTTCGGGCTCTTTCTTCGTGTTCAGACATTTCTGGCCAACTCGTCAGCCTCGTCGTCCTCGAGAGCTCCTGGATCAGGGCCTGTACCTTTGCTCTCATCTGCATCCCTTGCACGTCGTCCTTGCAGCAGCTAGGATATCCAGCAGCGCAGTGAACAGCAGGCATTCAAGTGTTCTGACCATCATCTCACTTCGTACCTTTCCTTGCTCACAGGCTCACTGCACACCTGCCCCAGTTGATCTTCCATCTTTAGCATGTGGACAAACTGACCCAGAGACTGGGCTTCCTGGGACACAGCACAGCACAGCAAAGTGGGGTCTAGGGCTGTTTCCACTTCTGCCCTTCCCTTCTACTCTCTAACTTCAGTCTGGTTTCCTCCCTACCACACAATGAAATCGCTCCATCAGGACAGGTGGGGACACCCTTAGTCGTCAGTGTAGCAGACACTTTCCAATCCCTATTTGACGATCCATATGACTGTGGTTTCAACCCTCACAGCACGTCTCTCCTTTCATCCATGTCCTTTCCCAAAGCTCCAGGCCTGTAGACCCAACTGCCTGGGATGTTCCCCAAACACCCCAGACTCAGTCTGTCAGCACCAAACCCACTGGCTTCCCCTCACACCCGTGTCCCTAACCTGGTGAATGGCTCCTGACCCACACAGCCTACTGAACGTAGATGATTATCAGCCCCTTCCCTTCTCTGTCCTTCCTCACAGAGCCCTTACTTTGTCCAGGCCCGCACTCCCTCCACACCTGGCCCTCCTCCCAACTCCAGGGGTGGGCCTGATTTGGTCTGAGGGCCTCCCATCCCCCTGGCATGTGACCCAATTCTGACCAATAAGTAAAGGCCGTTGACTGAGGACTTCTGGGAAAAGAGACAGTTCCTCCTTGGATGCTATAAATGTGGATGTGAGTCTGAAACTGCAATTCCAGACTGAGGATGAAGCCGACTCAGAAGGAGGCACAACAGAAGACAGGAAAGAAGCTGAGACTGTGCTAACACGCCGAGCCGCCAAACCCCCCGGTCAGGGACAGCCCGTGATGGGAGATAACCCATCTTCCTACTGTTTATGCTGATTTGGGGTTTTGTTGCTCCTAGACAGAAGTCTCTCTCCTCTCCCTCACACCAATCCCCTTAAGAATCCTGCCAGTTCCCCCCGCTAAAATACACCCCCAATCCTCCCTCCACTCACCTCCATCCCCACAGCCAGCATCCTGGTCATTCGTTGCCTAGACAACTTTAAATGTCTCATCTGGTCTCCTGAGCCTCCTCCCAGCAGCTCAACTTCACATCCCGACCTCTCAGCCTGTCTACTTCGAGGTCAAATCGGTGACATCAGTTCCCCACTTCAGCCCCTGCCCTCACATCCGGCCACTGCTTCCCTCCCTGACCACCGCACGTTCCCTCCCTCAGGTACACCAAGGTTGATCCTACCTCAGGATCTCTGTTTCCTCTGTCCAGAGGCTTCTCCCTCAGATCCCGCAAAGGCCCAGCTCACCTTAGCCTTCACGTCTCTTCTCAGAGACCCCCCCTGACTATATCGCCCACGGCAGCCCCATCAGGGTGCCTCCAGCATCCTCCATGTTGTGACACTTTTCCCTCAAGGCACTGTCACCACGTGAAAGACCCTTGTTGCCTTCTTTATTGTGCCCCCACCAGAACGAGAGCCCCAGGAGGCCAGGCAGCTGAACCCCCGCACTCACCGCCGTATCCCCAGCGTCTAGGGCGGCACCTGGTACCGAGGAGGCACAGGCTGGCAGCCTGTGGCCTATTGCTGATTCCACCGCCTCGATTTCCCTCAGAACCTTGTCTGTCACCACCAGCCCTGCCCCACGTTAAGCTTTAAACTCTTCTCTCTAGAATTCCTTCTAGAAGCACCTCTTTCCCAGTCAACCAGCCTGAATCAATGCGTGCTTTTCCCAGAGGGGAGTCATGGTGAGGATACTTCCGTGAATGAATATACACAAGGATCCTGTGGGTTCTTGGGGAATTTTTAAAATTTTGTGCATTCCTGTGATCATTTGACATTCCGGATCACCCAGCAGAGTCCACTTTTAGCCAAGCACTGCCTATGTTTTTGTGACTGTGCTGGGTGTGTGTTTAGGTTTGGCACCAAGTAGGACCAGCTTTCCAGTTTTACAGGTAATTATAAAAGCACAGAGATGATTTAGTTTATAAATAGTGTATCTTTATCATATGAAACCGAAGTCACACCACAGAGAGCTGAATGGATGATGGCTTTATACACATAAAGGGCCACAACTACTTCCATGGGGATCACATGGGCCGTGCACCATATCATGTAGCCATTTGCTTTTAGCAAAACCCATTCCACATGTTAATGTTGTTGGTTTAAATTTTATTGGTTTTGCAGAGATTTCTGGATTCAAAGTTAATTTTAGCTCTAGAGCTGTTTAAAGCCTCTAAGCGTTAAACATTTTAACCTTACTTTAAGTGTTCAGAGATGTAAGTGAACTTTATAATAAAAATAACTGAAGTCACTACTGGGGTCTGTAAGGACATTTTGTTATTTTATACAATGTGCCACATGACATGTATGTGAGTGGTTATTCGTGGCAGCATCCTTTGTGGGAACAAAAGACTCGAGGCAATTTGAAAAGTTCAATCAACAGAGAATTGGTTTTAAAGCATTTGGTTCATCTACATGGTGAGCTACAATGCAGCAATAAAAAGGAGGAGGAACCTTAAGTACTAACAGGAAACAAACTCCATTAAGTGAAAAATCCAAGAGCGCAAAAAATAAGGGGGAAAGATAGAAAGAAAGAACATACATACACACATTTGCTTGTATGTGCATAAGAGATTTCTGGAAAGATACACAAACAGCAGCAGCACTGGTTTCTCCTTGAGAGAGCTGGGTATCTGGAGGGACAGAAGTGGAACAGAGACTTCTCTGGAAATCATTCTGTACTTTTGGAATTCGGAACCACATAAATCTGTTCCAAAAATAAATGGAAAGGTGGCATCTCTCATTACCCACGCTCATATACAGGCATCTCAAACTAAAATGCTTTCAGAGGCTAGGCAGAGGATACAGGTGAGAGAACTCAGTAGGGCTGGCACCCTGGCACCCTGGAGAAAGGATGCCTCATTACAAGTTACCAGGTCAAGTGCAGCCTGTGGAATGCACACACAAAGGAGACCAGGAGAAGGTGAAGAGCTGAATGTGTGTGTATGAAATCATCTGATGTTGATATGTTGCCAAAAAGTGAAACTTTAAAACTTTACTGCTGATATACATCCAGAAGTGTATACGTAAGTGAACAGCTCAATTAATATTCACACAGTGAACACAACAGTGTGAGCAACAGTCAGATCAAGAAATAGACGGCCAGCCCTCTAAAGTCCTCTACTGCTCTCTTCTGTCTCTAGCTACCTACCCACCCCCACTACTACCCTGACTGCTGACAGAGTGGGTTCATTCTACCTGCCTTTGAACAGCGTATGAATAGGATCACCCGGTATTGCGGTCCGACATCCTCTCAACACTGTGCTAGTGAGATTCACTCACAACCTGTGCGGAGCTGCGAACAGCTGTTTCTCATTTTTGATAGTCTTCCATTTATTCATCTGTTCTCCTGTGGGTGGGCATTTAGGTTGCTGCCAGTCTGGGCCTCCAGAAATCAGTCAGCTATGAATATTCTCCTTCATGTCACCCAGTGAGCAGATGGAAGCATTTTTGTTGGGTATGTTTCTAGAGTGGAGTTACTGAGTCACAGGGTCTGTTTAGATTTAAAGGATACTAACAAACAGTTTTCCTACTGTGTTCCAATTGCTCCACGTGCTTGTGATGACAACTTTTAAAAAGCCTTGGTGGGTGAGGGGGATATAGCTCAGTGGTAGAGCACATGCTTGGCATGCAGGAGGTCCTGGGTTCAATCCCCAGTGCCTCTGTTAAGGGGGAAATTTTTTTAATTAAAACAAAACTTGACCAAAGCAAACACCTGTAGGCCACCAATTCATCACCTTTGACCTAGTGCATCTCCAGTTCTCATGAGAGAGAGATCTTTATGAAGAAAGTTCAGATCTCAGCATATCACTCCTTTGATTTAATACTTTGCAATGTCTCCCACTCCTTGGGTAACGGCCAAACTCCTTAGCTTGACATCAAATGCTTTCTGCAGGCCGGCCTTCTTTTTTCTGCCTCTTTTCTCTAATCTTCTCTGTCCACTGTCCACATGTCCATCCCTGCCACTCTGAAGGCCCTGGAGGGCCATCAGGTTCCACAAAGTCTGCATGCCTGAGAATGGACTATTTCCCTGCCTGTGGCTTCCCCTTTCCCCTATTAGGCCAGGCCAATTTGTGTACTTGATCTCTCCACTAAACTACCCTCCCAAATCCATGGGATAGTGTCCTGTCTGCAGTCTCTCTATCCCAGGACTTATCAGAACATCTGGCACATGACAGGTGCTCAGGACATGTTTGTGCCACAAACTCAGGGACTCTGATGTTAATTTTTTTTTTTTAATGCAGATAGGAGAGGGGGAAAAAAGAAACAAAAGGAGAAATTTTCATCTTATCCTACTCCAATCGTTCTCCCCAGAGGCAACCCCTGGGGACACGTTCTTGTCCATCCTCCGTTAGATACACAATGAATGTACAACTTCATATTCAATACAGCTATTTAGTCAATAGATGCTATGGAGAACATAAAGCAGAGAACTGGAGATGGCGAGTTGCAGTCCCAAACTGAAAGGTCAGGAAAGGCATCAATGAGGTGACATTTCTGCAAAGACCCTAAGGAGGCGAGGAAGAGAGCTGCCCTGGTCTGAAGCAACCCAGGAAGCAGATCAGGCCAAGGGAATAGCAGGTGATGAGGCCCCAAGCAGGGCTGCCCGGCCTATTTGTGGCAAGGAAGGTGAAACAGGGTGGCCAGCAGTGAAAACCGTTTGAAGGGGGCGAGACTGCAGAGGACTTTATAAACCACTCTAAGGACTCAAGACTTACTTGAATAAGGGAAGGCACTAGAGTTCCCGATCGGGGGCTACAGAGGCTGACTAGCGGTTTTCAGAATTCACTTCTTTGATCAAGAGCAGACTCATTATTTTTCGCAGTAGTTCAGTATTCCACTATGTGAAGGCGCCATCGTTTACCTGGGCCTTTCAAATGATGGACATTTGGTCTGTTTCAATCTTTCGGACTCAAAGTACTCCAATGTTTCCTCCTTTCCATGAATTCCAGCTGACAATTTTCTGATCAAAACCTTTTTCTACAGTAACCCAACTCAAATCTGTTCGTTTAAACAGGACAGTTTCTTCTTCATTAAAGAAACATAACGTGATCTCACTGGTTCCGGGATTCCCAGCTCAGAACCCCAGCCCGAAGCTCTTTTTCCACTTCAGAAAGGTGCCCAGGTGAGCAAGTGGTTTAAAAAAATGGGCAGGAGCCCGATGGCCGTGCTTCCCGTTTCACTTCTGCGAGGAGGGGTCGGCCAGGCCAGGGGCCTGAGAGTGTGTCCACGTCCTAGGACCAGGACTCAGGAGCCCACTAGGCTTCCGAGACGAACCGCTAGCAAGCCCTGCTCCTCCAGGAACGCATGCCCCAAAAGAAGCTACACAGCCAGAGCGGACGCGGAGCAACCTAACAGAGTTGCCGGATCGCCAGTCACGGACGTCGCAAAGACCCGCGCCTGCGCAGTGGCGCCCCGCGCGTGCCCGCGCCTACCTTCCTTCCCACGACCTCCCCTCCGGCGCCTGCGCGCTAGGACCCACTCGCCGCAGGCCCGCGTAGCTGGAGACCTATTAGATAGCCTTTCTTACCAACGGAGATGGGGCGAACTGATTCGTACTTGAACATGTTGTCTCTCCCTTCCCAGTCTATGAGACTAACTACAAACCTTCCAACCCAATTCACCCTAGAAGGGAGACACTGGACCCTCGGGGCTTTAAGGGAGCTGGCGGGCACCCAGGTATCCAGGAGGGTTGTGGGCGGGATCACTCGGAGACCACGTGGCGGGCCTCCGCCAGTCGGCGCGCAGACCGCACTTTGCGGCTCGGCTTCAAACAAACTACCGTGAGGCCAGAGCGGCCTGTGGGGCCCCGCCCCCTTGCCTGGGTCTGGGGCCCCGCGAGACGGCGGGCAGGGTGGGGGCGCCGAGAGCGGGGGCGGGGCGCAGTGGTCGAGTGACGGCCCGCCTCACCTATTCGGGACGCGGGCCGCGGCGCGGTGGGCCCCGCAGCCAATGGACGGGGGTGGGGGCGGGGGGCGGCCCGGCTGGCGGGGAGGGGGAGCCCGCGGCCGGGGGACGCGGGGGGGAGGAGGGGGCGGGCTCCCAATCCGGTTCCATCCGGTTCTCCCACCGCCCCCGCCGCGGGTCCCAGCAGCTCGGGCGGCGGGAGGAGCGGCAGCGGCCAGGCAGCCCAGCTTCGCGAAGGCTCTCGGCGCGCCGCGGCCCGCAGGCACCCGGCACGCGCCCGCCCCGCCGCCACGATGCCCAAGAGGAAGGTGAGCGCCGGCCGCGGCCCGCACACGCCCCCTCCGCCGCCCGGGCCGCCTGCGGCGCCCCGCGAGGCCCAGGCCCCGGCCCCGCCGCGCCATCGACGGGGCTGGGCTCCGGAGACTCCCTGGCTCTGCGGCGGGCGGGCGGGCGCGCGGCGGCCCCGGGCGCGCCGTTCTGGAACGTTCGGCGGCCCGAGGAGCCGGGTGGGAGATTCGAACGCGGCGGCGGGAAGCCGCTGACGTCACGCGGCCGGGCATTGTTCTCGCGGGCGGGCGCGGGGCGCGGGCACTTTTGTTTGCGGGCTGCGCCCACTCGCCGTCTGCTTTTCCGCAGGTCAGTTCCGCCGAGGGGGCGGCGAAGGAGGAGGTAAGAGCCCCGCTTCTCTCCCGGGGGTGGGTTCGGTTTGCAGTGCATCCCTCATTCCTCGCTCATTTTCCTTTTTTTCCCCTAAAGCCCAAGAGAAGATCGGCGAGGTTGTCAGCTGTAAGTAAGGCGAGCCCCATAACCTTTCCTTTCCGTGGGATCTTACGCGAGTGGAAACTCAAGTGTTACCTTTGCCTTTCAGAAACCTGCTCCTGCAAAAGTGGAAACGAAGCCAAAAAAGGCGGCAGGAAAGGTAGGTTTCAAACTTACCTTCAGAGACCGCGGTGTCTTGGAAATGCTGCAGTGCTACCTAAGGCGCCCCACCGGCGAGCAAGATCTTGACTTTTGAGTGTCTCAAAATAATTTGCAGTTAAATGCCCTCGTCTCCCGGAAAGTCGAAAAAGTACTTATTTACCTACTTTTGTTCTGTGTTTTAATAACTTAAGTAAACAGTATCTTTTCCTAGTCTGGGTGAAATACAGTGGATGTAGTCATCCTGGTTTATGGGAATATAATGTATCCTTTTAATACTGTTGCAGAATTTAGGAGTAAACTTAAGACGGGTGAAAATACTAAATAATACTTTTCGCTCACCAGGGAAATCCATTGTTTGTGTTGTGTACGTTATGGTTAGTGCTCCTCTGTTGGTTACGTGCTTGTACTTCCTCTTTTGACAACAGCAAAGCTAGGACTGAGGCCAGGAGAAGGGGAGTATGTAAGTTTTGTATGTAAGTTTCGCAAGGCAAGGTAGGGGATCATGTGTGGGGGGGTAGATAAAGAGTTGTGTTCCCTGGTAACAGGACTACCAGTATTCTAAAAGTATTTTATATACAGTTGTATGTATAGGAGTTCACTAAATTATTTTACCATAACAGGCTTTGAGTTAATTGTAGGTAGCGTGATGGCTATTGCTCTAAAATAGATTCATGATGGCATTATTCACATTGCAGGTCTTTGGAATGAAGTTGTGCTTGGATATATGACGTTAAAACTTAAGTTGGAAGGGCAAAATACGTGTGTATTATTTGTTACTTTGTTTTTGGATATAGCATGGGAACCATTCTTTGTGAAGCTCTCATGTTCATTGTGGGGAGTTCATGGTGTGATTAATTTCTGTTAACTCAGAGCTTAAGTGAGAGTTTGCTGTTAGACGTCTCCTCAAATAATCCTTAGCCTGATTACTCCTTTCTGAAAAGTGTAGGTGGAAGCTCAATCAAAAGTTTTTTTCCCTTTTTTTTTTTTTGTTTAAACGTTTTAAAGAGCTGAGGGTAAAAATCTTAACTTTTTTCCAGTAGAAAGTTCTATTTTGTGATTTCTTTTTTTAACAGATCAAGGAAGGTATAGGTGTATGTAGTATAGAACTTCTCACACAAGGAAATAATGTAATCTGTACGAAAAATAGAGTACCCTAGAAACTTAACGGAGGGGAAAATAGTGGATCTTGTTGCAAGATGTCTGAGTGAACACCGTACTATTCTTACACATCTTTTATTATTTGCCTTTTTTAATAAATCAGTTGGCTGAAATACTATGCCTATTTTCTCAGATTTTTTTCTTCTTATTCTCATTTACCTCTGTCTATATTTTGATCTGGTCTAAAAAAAATTTAATGAAACCAGTTCAGATTTTTACCTCCAGCTGAGTCTGGGAAATCAGATGTAATCAACATTTTCTTTCACTCAATGAGAGGCCAACAGGTAAGTCTTCAGTGTTCCTTGAGAAACAAACCTGTCAGTTCAGTTTTCCCAAAGGAAACATGATGGGGAAAGGGAGGAGCTATTTTTTTCCCCTTTAGTTTCTGTAATCTTTGTCTTTGTAATTGATTCATTCTAAAGGCTTAAACAGAAGGTAAAGCTTTTGATATATTGATTACTGTACTACAGACATGTTGATTTATCTCGCTTTCCAGCTATTAATAGTTAAAAGTCGTGTTATTTCAGTCCAGGATATTGCATATTTTGTTTTCACTTTTAAGATTTTACATTTTTATGTTACTGAGATAATGGTTACGAAATTAATGAGAAGTCTAAAGAAATCAGATTATAAATGGATCATTTTTAAGTACAGAAGCATTTGTGACACTTCATGGTAGCCGTGTATGTAACAGTGTTGTCCCAACTATGTTTGTTTACATAAGGCATTATTTATCTTAAAGATAATGAGTTTAGCGATAGTCCTCGTGCTGTCCTTATGTGTGAAATGCGTTGGTGCAGAGTAAATTGCACTGATTGTTCCACCTCAGCATTGGAAGTGTGAGATCTCCTTGCATGTGTTTGTGGCTGTTTAACTCAAGTATTGTTCTTACACAACTCACTGGTGGCCTTATTTCGACTGTTTTACTGCGTTATCTATTTACAGGAAATAAACATTTGTTCAGTTTCTCTTTCCCCATTAATGTATGGTATACAGAAACACTGTTTTGTATCACATTAAAGTGCATTAACTTTTGAACCTCTTTTTATCATCGTACTAATACCTGTGCTTTTCAGATTCTTCAAACACCTAAATGAAAACGATAAACTCAAAATTGAGCCTTTTAGCTACTCATTATATGATATCAAGGGATTAACTGTAGCAGGATAGTCACCCTGACCTTACAACATGGTGCTTTTTTCAGGTGAATGATCTTACTGTGAGGGTAAGCGTCTCGTCAGGACAGTGGTTATTTGACAATTTGATTATTATTTGGGCTCAAAAGAAGCTTAGGGGTGGGTAGGGTTTCAGTGGGGAAGAGATTCCTCCAGTGATTCTCCACCTCATTTGTTCTGTCCTGTGGAACCTCAGAGACTAGTGGGTGGTAGAGAAAGCAGAGAAGTAGTATTGCAGCTCAGGCTTTAGGTTTAATCGTAAGTCTGGTGAGGCTCGGTGTGCAGGCTCTGGTAGGGTTCTCCTTGGCAAACGTCGTCCTGATGACTGGGGGGGGACCTTAAGGTGTGTCGTGTAACTTAGGCTGACCTAGGGTTAACATCGCAGCTGTTGTGGATACATCTCTCTAGCAAGTCAGAAAATGTTAGTACGTGTAACATTGATACTTAAAATATAAACTCTTATTCTGTCATAGGATAAATCTTCAGGCAAAAAAGTGCAAACAAAAGGGAAAAGGGGAGCAAAGGGAAAACAGGCTGAAGTGGCTAACCAAGAGCCTAAAGAAGATTTACCTGCAGAAAACGGAGAAACTAAAAATGAGGAGGTCAGGAGTGTGTGTGTTTGTGTTACTAACCTTGACTCAGAAGAGTGGGTAATAAATTGTATATTTTTACGTAGCAGACAAGGCACTGTTTATCCTTTATAATGTTGAACATTTTTCTGGATAGTAACCCCAAGTGAGTGGACAGATGATTTTTTATGAGTTCATATTTGAAAATATATATGTATGTAAATGAATTTTTTAAGCATCTACATTGTACACAGCATTTATTAATTTAATTCCTGGTGTGTATTTTACTAAATGGTATAACACATTTTTCTCTTTTTACATAACCTCAGGGTTTTGTTAAATATTCTAGTCTTTTTTTTTCCAAATTGCCATCTATAGAACTATGAGTCTTGTTTGTTTTTATATTCTGGATATTGCTTTTAAAAAATTTTGTAATCCATTTCCTTCATTTGCCATGTTTTTCCCACTTGCATTTCTAGTGAAGGTTTATTTTTCTTAGAAGTAGCCACTTACGTAGGACTAAATAGTAACTAAGATCAAACAAAAAGATTGATGTCCTCCATCTCTATCCTTTTAAGCTATGAGAAAAAGAGGTCTTAAGAAATAAGTTGTTTGCAAGGCTGCAAAAGGTTAACCTTTATGAAGCCAAGCCTTTTTTTAAAAAACCATTATATTTGCTAACCAGAAAATATAATTTAGGGTATTAACTTTTAGACTTTTATATTCATAGATCAGACTTTAAAGTAATCAACTATTTATTCCTGTGAAATTTGTAATCAGTTTACTTTTCATTTCTAGTTCTAGTTACACATCAAACATGTGACATTAAGATGACATTAACTAATCCAGCTATAAGTGGAGAATTTGGCTTCTGTTATCTTTTGTTAAACTACAGTTGATTCTCTTTATTCATGATGGCTCTGTTCTGTAAGGTTGCTCTGAATATTGGGCAGTTGCACGTAGTAGAAATACAGGGTTTGATTCCTGAAATGTTCTGATGTTCTGATCACATTCTGTCAGCAGATCAGACCATAACCTTTTATGTGTGTTTCTGTTTAATAGAAGCTTTTGATAAGTTATATTGAATTCAGGACCAACAGAAACGGCACTGTAACTCGTGCCTAAATGAAGCTGTCCAACATTTATTTTCTCCACGCGGCACAGCACAGCTTTCTTGCATGTAGCCTACACTTGTCCACATTGTCAGCCAAAAGCACAAAAACTGAAATGTGTGGCACTAAATAGTGCACAGGACACTTACTTACAGCATTACAGCTGAAACAAGAAAGCAGAACAACCTCAGCTGGGAACGTACGTGTCAGGTGACTCACATTTTCCGCTGCCTTGTGTCTGCACGTGACCGTGGAAGTGTCGTGAATATGGACTTAGGGGTTACAAATAAATGTTAGTGAGTAGGCGAATTTACAAGTGCAGGATCTACAAATAATGAGGATTGAATGTATTTCTAAGACAGTAGTAACACTAAGTAAAACTTAACATTGTATTAAATGCTAAAATCCCTAAATAGCAATGATACAGAAGTCAAATGTTTGATCACTATTTCTCCTTTGATTTGCAGAGCCCAGCCTCTGATGAAGCAGGAGAGAAAGAAGCCAAGTCTGATTAATAGCATACACCTGGTCTTATCAGTGGTCCCTGTCTCCCTTCTTGTACAATCCAGAGGAATATTTTTATCAACTATTTTGTAAATGCAAGTTTTTTAGTAGCTCTAGAAACATTTTTAAGAAGGAGGGAATCCCACCTCATCCCATTTTTTAAGTGTAAATGCTTTTTTTTAAGAGGTGAAATCATTTGCTGGTTGTTTATTTTTTGATACAACCAGAAAATAGTGGGATATTGAATATGGGAGGCTTTGATTGTCTTCAGTGTCAGCTTAACATTCCATAGATGGGGGGTAGTTTTTATATCCTATAATACAGAGAGCATAATTAAATCGCAATTTGGAGTCAGTTGTGCATCTAATGTCTTGAACACTTTAAATTACTTCTCTTCCCATGTTGTTTTTGGTAGAATTGTTTCCTAAAGCAAACCACTCCTTGATCTTGGCTCTCCTCATCGGAATTTTGTGCACTCTGTAACATCTTTGGTCGTGGTAGTCCAGTTTCCTAGTAACTTTGTTAATGTGCTGTGAACGATTGAAAATTTGAGTGTGTAGTGTATATGATATTAAATTGTGAATTGGTGGGACTTACGATGTAACAGCATATCAACATTGGATGATACTGGTACTTGATATCCTGTTAAGGAAAATTTGTTTCCAAATTTTCAGCTGGAAAGTCACTGGAATAACTGTTTGGAAAAGAATCACAACTACATGATTATTTTAGATTTTTGGTATGTGTGTTAAGAATTGTGTACAAATGGAAATGTCTGTACTGATCCTCAAAACAACCAATAAAATCTCAGTTGTGAAAGAATTTCTTGAAGCACATGAATTAAGTTCTGGTGTAAATTTTATTTTAAAGAATTTCTACATTTGTTTTTCCCCAAAATTTTGGAAGAGTGACATATTTCATTTTTCTACAATACTTCTACAGTGTACTTTGAAGATGTTTGTGGGACTAACCTGTTTTAATGGGAAATCAGTTCAGTGTCCTCTAAAGCAAAGAGTTACATAATTATTCATTCTCCATATGAGGTGAGTTTATAAATACTGAGTAAGCTAGAACTAGATCTGCTAGGGTTGTATTTGCATACTGTTTTTTTGAGACTTGTTTTTGTGTGTGTTACACTTCACTTTTGCCACCTAAGTAGTCTTTAAAGGTGGTGGTGGACACCTGATTTGGCAAATAGAGAAATGGGCCAGAGGTGGCAGCTTACCTCGGTTACTGCTAAAGAGGGGAGGCCTTGGAACAAAGTTCAGATGTCTACCCTGGAAGTAATTTGCGTGTACAAAGATGAGTCCTAGAGGGTCATAGAACTCTGCAAGGACGGTGAGCCACTGCAGTGACCGAGGCGAGCAGCGTTCACGGGAAGCGTGGCATGTGAAACGTGACACAGCAGAAAAAAACGCGAAGATGTTCCTTTGGATTGAACTGACGCCCAGAGGAGGGCTTCGGCAGCCCCTGGGGAATAGGGAAGTGCTGGGTGGTCATGAGGCTGTAGAGGGCCTGAAACTGATACACAGATTTTCCTTTAGTTTCTAAGTTTTGGAGGAATAGGTCAGTGAATATGAAAATTTAAACATGGAGCTAGAGTATTTGCTGTGTGTTTGGATACTTCATGCAATTTTTTGGTACCATGATTTCTAGCAATTACTTGTAGCAGTTAAAAGTATGTCCCCCCCTCCGCAAAAAAAAAAAAAAATGGGGAAAAAATAATGAATTTTAAACCTTGTAACCCAACTGGCAGTGTTTGTGCTGCCCAAGCATCCCACTGCTAGGTTTGTGAGAAGTGTTTACAGTCATAAAGATTGTCTTATTCTGAGCTCATTGCTAGCAGTACGTTTAAAGAGATTTATTAATTTTTGTCTTAAAAAATAGCACAACAGGGATTTTTGACTTGTAGATTAATACCTAAAAGATTCCTTTTTTTTTTTTTGTAGAAAATTGGAATGACATGCTTGCCTTAAGCATTATCCTTTTATAATAAAATGAACCTTCAACTGGATATTCTTAGCTGTCAGAAAACAATTACTTCTTTTAAAAAGTCAATGATGTCGAGGCATCTTTTCTGGGATCAGTACTTAGAAAAAGTTAATCTTTTGCCTTTTCAACAACTAGTTCTGAACAATGAGAGCTGTGTTAGAAACGGTCAATGTAGGTACCAGACGTCCTGGAGGGACAAGGAACATAACTGTTTAGTAATGATGCTAACAAATCAGACGATCTCATTAGTTAACTAGAAAAACCAGTTAGCAAGAACCCTGCGTTCTCTCGGCTTGTCAGAGGTTGAATTTGACCTTTTAATTGCGCATTAATCACAAGACTTAAGGCACAGAACCTGGTACCTGATTCGGAGATACCTGATGATCGTGGAACCCCAGAGACAAGAAAAGATTGTTGTAGGAGTGTTGGGGAAGTGTGTGGAAGTGTGGGGACGCGGACAGGAATTCGGGGCATTAGGCAAGTGCAGGGAGGAAAAATTGTGTGTGTAATATTTGTACAGGAGCCATTTATACTGGGGGAAAAACTCGAACACAAAAAAGCTAAAAACATCCAAAACTATAATTCACTCACTAGACTACTAATTAAGATGCTTTTTTCTCAGATTCTTTTCTATGCTTGTATGAATTTATGAAATTGGTGTCATATATTTTATTTTGTAATCTTTCTCAACTGTGAACTTTCCCCTAGGTTAATGAGTATACTTCCATTTGAAAGCACTGCACAGTATTTTATTTCAAGAACGTAATTTGTCGGATGTTTAGACATTTTTTCCCATTATAACAAGCACTGTGAAACTAAAATATGGGATATTTCTATTAATCCTTATGGACAGATTCCATATATTATCTGCCTATGACAATCCACAGTTCCATGAGTGTGCAGTAAAAATACTTAATTGCAAGACAGTTCAGAATTTCAAAACATTAAGCTTAAGTAGGTGATGAAAAAAATATATATACGGAAAAAATTCAATTAAAAATAAAAACAAATATATATTAAGTAGTTGATGAAGAGTCTTAAAAAGATAATGGGATGCAGCTTGGTAACAAATTGGTTTTCAGATCATGAATGTTTAGGTTTATGTTTTTTAAAAAACTGAAAAATAAATGTAAAGTGAAATCATTTAATCCCAGGAGCTAAAATTAATAATTTTAAACATGTTCATTTTTTTATACACATTTGCAGTTTTCTTTATTTGTAAAATATTTTAATGTTTGCTTAATAGTTTATTGTGTGGCTATGCTATGATTTGGCAGTTTGGGTTTTTTCCCTCTGAGTTAGGGGTAATTTCACCCACATTCAGAAGCAGTACAGTATACTAAACCCCCATGTTCCAGTCAACCAGTCCCCAGAGCCATCAAACCATTGCCAATCTAGCCCATCCTTATCATTTTGAAGCAAATGAAAATGCATATTTTAAAAATAATACCTGTAAATAGGAAATTAAAACTGAACAGAATCACAGGAAACGAATGTCTACTTTGGTATAAAAATTGTTAATTTATCTTTGAAGTTGTACATGTTTTGTCAGGGTTAGATTTAGATTCAATTTAACAAGAAGCTGCTATTTTTCCCAAAAAATCCAATGTGGCCAGTTCCACTTTTAGAATCAGTGTGTTACCTTCCAGATGCTGATTCCACATCCATTTAAAGAAAGTAAACGAGTATTTTGAAATTTTCGAGGGCATGGAAATGTACCACGTCATTAGAAAGTTACTGGGGAGAAGGAACCCCAGCTCAAGGACGCTAGGGACAGTCTCCACGTGGGGCACATGCAGATCTGATCAAGGATGGTTACCGCGGCTCCACTGCCATCTTGCTTGTAGATGACATGACCCCGCAATGGAAGGGGCGCAAGACTGGTAACAGGGCTTAACTGAGGGGTAATCATGCCTTTCTCAGGGGTGCAAGGAGCTAAAGCAGTCCCTGCACACAGCGCCCAGTAAGGTGTCTGATACTATTCCTCCGTGATTTTCAGAGCGTGCGGTAACTAGATTCCTGGTGGACCTGTCCCCTTTTACAACGATATATGTTGTTGAGTAAAGCCTTAGAAAATACGTTTGATTTAACCAGCGTCAAGTTGAGCATGATAAACGAGAAAGCTTGCTCATAAGATCTGGCTGCAGTATCTTACTAGAATACAGCATTTGTTAAGTCTTTCAGCATTTCCTTACATCCTTATTACTGTTGCGTTTTAGGTTTAATTCATAACTTCAAATTAAGTTAATATTATATTTAATCTCTGAAAGCACTTTAGAAAATTCAAGTTGAAAAATGTATGAAAACTAATGATACATTCAAGTTATGTATGAAAATTTCTGAACTAATCTGTTACGCATGATTCATAGAGAAGAAAAGCTGAAAACCTCGCATGCTTGGATGTGTCTGTCTCAGGAAGTGGCTGCATATTAAAATGTGCAAGATTACAATTTCCACCAGTGCTGATTGGGTTTTTCACAAGAAATGTATTTAAAGGCAGTCTTAACTACTGTAACATGTCTTCTCGCTTTCTGCTTCACTTCTTATTTCATTTATCTTTGAGGTCAAAGTGAACTAAATATTAAATACAACTAATTTAACTGAGCTAATATGAATGAAGTGATTTTTTTAGATATCAGGATACACAGAGCCTGGATACTTAGCAAGGGAGCACACTGCTTTTCGGAACTTCTGGACTCAGAATGGGTCTTGGTCAGCATCAAAAATGAGCATTTTTCTCTACAAAGACTTGACTGGAGGACATAAGAAATCTGAATAAATGAAGAACACGATGTTCCTAAGAAGAGTCCATTTTTTTTGGAGGGGGCAGGTCGTTAGGATTTTGTTTTTTAATGGAGGTACTGGGAATGGAACCCAGGATCTCATGCGTGCTAAGCACATGCTCTACCACTGAGCTGTACCCCTGCCCCACCTATGCTGTCTCTTCTTTGACTGAAGATAGGGTTATGTCGCGATAAACCCATTGTAAGTTGAAAATATTGAAAAATCTCCTGCTACTCGATTTTGGGGAGGTATTTTTGAATGGGGGTTCTTTTTTATTTAATTCGTGACTGCTTTGGGGGCTATTTGCCAATTTATCCCCAGCTCTGCCAGGAAGACCTGGAAATAAAATAATCAGTGACCCTATGTCTTTCCTCAAATGGCATGAAAAGTGATTTATCGGGGGGGTGGTTCCCTGGTAAAACTGGTACAGGATGGGGGAGGCAGTCTGTGCACTCATGCAACATGGAGCTGTGAGGGTGACCCCCTGTGCCCGCCAAGGCTGTGAGATTCTTCAGTGAGCAGGCAAGCTCCCAGTCCTCTTCAGCTTACACCTGACTGAGAAGACCAGCAGGAGACAAATTAAAACTATGTACACGAAATAATTTCAGGAAGCCATGTTATGAAGACAACAAAAAGAGGGTAAGAAACTAGAAAATGGAGTGATGTTATTTAACATAGTGTGTTTAGGGAAAACTGCTCTGGGACGATGTCATCTCTGAAGAGATTGAAATAGAGGAAAGGATCCCCCCGTGTGAAGGTCTGCAGGTTGAGCATTCTGATCAGAAGAAACAGCAAGAATAGCAAATGCAAAGGCCCTGAGGTAGACATGAGCCAGGTTTAATGAAGGAAGTAAAGGCAGGCTGAAGCAGGGTTAGGAAGAGCAGGAGGGGCTGGGAAAAATAGGTACGTAGGAGCCAGATCACAAAAGACGATTTGGGTTTTATTGTGGATACAATGGGAAAGCGTCGTGAACAAGGAATCAACCAGTGTGCTCTGGCTGACAGTTCTGAAAGCTACCTCTGGCTACTGGAACCTGGTGCCTTAAAACAACACAAGTTTATCATCTTACAGTTCTGGAGGACAGAAGTCTGAGCCGCGTCTCACGGGGCTAAAACCAAGGTGTCAGCAGGACTACATTCCTTCTGCAGACTCTAGGGGAGGCTCTGTTTCCTCGACTTTTCCAGCTTCTGGGGGTCGCCTGCCTTCCTCGGCTTGTGTACCACCCCCAACAAGTGCATCACCTTGTGCACTGTTTCTGTTGTCACATCGCTTTCTCCACCTCTGACCCTCCTGCCTCCTGAATTTTCCCGTCTCAAGTCCTTAATCCCACCTGCAAAGCCATTTTGTCATGTAAGGATAACAAAGTCACAGATTCCAGGGATCTGGATGTGGACTCCTTCGTGGGCCGTCATCTGCCAACGACACAGAACAAAAGCGGAAGCGAGACCGTGCAGGAGGCCGAGAGGGGTGATGGTTTGCACCTTGGAGAGCGCAGTGAAGGCGGCGGGGGGAGGCTCAGATTCAGGTGCTTTGATGGGTCTCCCTCTCAGGGCGCCCTTCCTCTGGCATTTCTTTAGTCCACATGTTTAGCAGGGGGTAGGCCTGGAGTTTTAGCCCCAGTAGACAAAGGGCTCTGGTTGACAGCTTCAGTTCTTGCCAGGTCCAGTTAACCAGCACATCTTCTAGCAGAAAAGGTACAGAGGATGAAATTTTGTTTCAAGAAAGTTATAAGGCGGTAGAGTGTAACAGTCTACTCTCAAACAACAGAACTGAAAATTGTCTTCACTGCAGTATTTAAAGACCCTGCCCCCAAAAGGATTCAAGGGGGGCAGGGTAAATTGTGCAACAAGTCTTCCTTTATCTGGAGATTCACATATGCAGATATACTTCTATAATTAGTTTTTGTGGCAGGGGGTGTGATTAGGTTTATTTATTTATTTTTAATAGAGGTACTGGGGATTGAACCCAGGACCTCGTGCATGCCAAGCACACACTCTACCTCTGAGCTATACCCTCCCCTGACATATGCAGATATTTTAATTTTATTTTGAAGGAAACAAAACACAGAGTCTTCTCTCCTCACCAGGTTTGCCCTGGTGACCTCATTCTTGTTTCTAGGTCTTTCCTCAGGCTTTTTCTCCCACCAGGAAAGCCCTTGATTTGCTCGGTCTGAATTCTACTCTTCGTGTAAAATCACCCCCACCCCAGGAAGCCTCCTTAGATTTTTGCGGTCCACATCGAGGGCTATCTTCTTTGAACTCTTACGTTAAAGTCACCAATGACAGTATAAAGGCTCCCATTCGTTGTTCACCTGCCGTGTCTTTAATATACTCTAAGTGTACTGCCTAATGTGGTTCTCACAAAACCCTGCAAAAGAAGAACCATGTCCGCATAACAGCTGAGAAAACCGTAGCAGGTACAGGTTAAACTCGGTAGGGAGCTGGATGGCTAGGATTTCTTTTTCTGATTTTTTTATTCTATTCTTTTATTTATTTTATTCTATTAATTAATTAATTTTAAAATTGAAGTATAGTTGATTTCCAATATTGTGTTAGCCTCTAATGTACAGCACAGAGATTCTGTTACACCTATACATACACGTTCTTTTTCAGATTCTTTTCCATTATAGGTTATTACAAGCTACTGAATATAGATCCCTGTGCTGTACAGTAGGACCTTGTTGTTTATCTATTTTGTATATAGTAGTGTGTATCTGCTAAACCCAACTTCCTAATTTATCCCTCCCCCACCCCTCTCCCCTTTGAGAACCATAAATTTGTTTTCTATGTCTGTGAATCTGTTTCTGTTTTGTAAATAAGATCATTTGTGTCCTTTCTTTAGATTCCACTGCATGGCTAGAATTTGAACTCAGTTTCATCTGGCTAAATGTTAACCTTACAATAAAAGTTCAGTTACATTTCCCCAATGTGTGATACAATTTTTGTCACAACATGTTATTATGAAATTTTCAGATATACAAAAAGGTTGACAATCTTATAGAGAACGTCCATGTACCCACCATCTAGATTCCACAATTTATATTTTCACTATCCTTGCTTTATTCTGTATCTTTATGTCCATCTACCCGTTCCTCCCTCCACACAACAATTCATCTTATTTTTTTCATTTATCTCAGGGTAAGTTGCAGACATCAGTACACTTCCCCCTAGTATTTCAGCATGTACATTATTAAAGGAGAGTTCAAGATTTGTTTACAGTTCTATTTTTTCTTTTGAGGTTAAATTTGCATCTGATGAAATGTACAAATCACAGGTGTACTGCTGAGACACAGCTGTGTAACCCAAATTCTTATCAAGAAAAAGAAAATCACCGTCACCCCTGAGGTCCCCGCATGGCCTTCCCTCGTCCACAACAGATCAGTTGTGCCTCTTTCAGAACTTCGCATAAATGGAACCATGTGATGTGCTCTCTTGTAACAGTCTTCTTTCACTCAGAGGACTGTTTTTGAGAGTCATCCATGTTATTGCATGCCCCAGCTTTTCATTCCTTTTTACTCCTGAGCAGAAATCCAATATATGAGAAGACCACAATTTGTTAATCCATTTTCCTATTGATGCACAGCTGGGCTGTTTCTATTTGCTGGCTCTTACGAGTAAAGCTGCAGTGACCCGTTTGGCACAAAGGGTTTTTTTTGTGGTCACGTTTTAATTTCTCTCAGATAAACATGATACAATTTTGAGTTCCTGAGTTTCTGTCATTATGGACTAAGTTGGAGACAGTGGTGTATTTTTAGAAAGGTAAAAATGTGGCTCTTATTAGTAGGGAAACTACTTGTTTCAACCAGTAAACCAGGAAGGGCTATTGTGTTCAAAGTGAGGACAGCACGAGCGTGCGTTGAATTCCTGTGACGGACGAGGCACTGCTCAGAGCACCTGAGTTCATGACAGTGAGAATACACACTCCTTACTACCAGGTGGGAACCTGTCTGCTTTCCACACCTCTTCATCCTCCGAGCTTAGAACCACACATAATAGACACGCAACAACGTATTGAGTGAAACAAATGGGAGATTAGTGTTACTCAAACAGGCTTGGCAGAGACATAACCTAAATTACGTGTATTTAAAACACCTGTCCAAACATGCTATGCTTTTAGATCTTCGAGACTCTGGGAAATGACTTTGATTATATTTATCTCCATTCTAGAAGTTGTAAGAATTGACTGAGGAATTCAGCAGTATTTTTTTCCCCCTCTTAATGGAGGTACTGGGGATTGAACCTGGGACCTTGCATGTACTAAGCACATACTTTACCACTGAGCTATACCGCCACCCTCCACTTTTCTCTTTTTTTTTTTTTAAACAATTTTTCTTGTTTTTTGTTTTTTCTTCATTTTTTGTTTTTTTATTTTGGGGGGTTGTTTATTTTTGTTCATTTTTATTTTTGTTTTTTTTAATTAAAAAACTTTTTTCAGCAGTACTTTGTAAGTTGAAATGTATTATTTCTCATGTGCCTGTAATGCCATTTTTTAGTACCTACCCTAAAGAAACACAAGAGAACACAAGAAGGGAAGACAAAGATTATTAATGGCCGAAATGTTTGTGGAATTTGTTTTTTGGTAGAAATTGACAGGTTGATTCTAAAATTTGTATATAAAAGCAAAGGAAATAAAATAATGAAAACCATTTGGGAAATAAAAAAACAAAGTTGGAGGATTTACATTACCTGACTTCAAGACTTCCTATAGTAAATCGTTGTAATTGAGACAGTGTAGTATTTGTGAAAGGACAGACACCGAGATCAATGGAACAGAGTAGAGAAGCCAGAAAGAGACTCACACAGATATGGCCAATTGATCTGCAATGAAGGTGCAAAGGAAATTTATGCAGAAAAATAGTCTTCAAAAATGGTGCTACAACAATTGGATATCCACACACTAAAACACCTCACATTGTATATAAAAAATAACCCAAAATGGAGAATAAATTTAAATGTAAAACCTAAAACTATAGAAGGTCTAGGAGAAATGTTTTTATTATATTCTAAAGTTAGACGGATTTTATAGATATCAAAAAATGTTAAATAGCATTGTTCATAATATACAAATTGGCAATTTTCAACAATTGGAGAGATTTGAATATATGCTGCCAAGAAGATAACCTTGAAAAATTATTGCATTTTCTTGGGGGTCGTCATGGTACCGTAATTATGTACGACTGTGTCCTTATTCTTAGTAGGGGCATATTAAATTACCTGAGGTGAAAAGTCATAATGTGTACAACTTGATTTTAAATGTGTCAGATAAACAAATGAATCAAAGCGAATGTCGTACAACTGGTGAACTCCACGAAGGACATTTAAGATTTCTTTGTACCAGTCTTTCAACTTTTCTATAGGCCTGAGAATGTCAAGATAAAAATTAGAAGTGGAAAAGTGCAAAACAACAGTCAAAGAAGAGCATCACTTGGTTAATAAAACCAAGCTTGTGCTTTGACGTTGTTAAACTCAGCATGGCATTTATTTGGAATCTTGAAATAAATATTTTTTTAAGTGTGGATACTTTTGCTGAGGCAACTAAATTTAGATCACAGGGTAGCCATGGAGAAATATTTGCCATTTGAATCAGACATTGAGAAGGTAGAGTTGATTTTGGCAGGGTATGCCTTGCCTACTGGCTAGAAGAACATGTTCTCCCTATGCTAATCATGTTTGAATTTTACAGTACAACTATTCAGAAGATCCATCTACTGTTTACCTAATAATCTGGAGTTAGGACAGAAACTGTCACTCTTCTGCAAGCAAGAGGAATCTAAAAGATCGTGCTCACTTTGGCAGCACATACACTAACACTGGAACAATGCAGAGGAGGTTAGCTCGGCCCCTGCATAAGGATGACACGGAATTTCATGAAGCATTCCATATTTATAAAAATAATGGAAAAAAAAGATGGAGTAACGATAGAAAACTGAATAGAGAGGGTGAGACGTGTGCCTAGTCTTGGGAACACAGAAAGGACCTAAGTATCTCTGCATATGAGGAGGAGCAGAAGGCAGACTAGAGAATGTGTGAATGGAGTCAAAAGAAAGGGGCTTATGAAAAAAAGACAAAGGGTTTTATGGGGGAGGGGAGGCTGTTTCAAACAATATGTAAATTTATTGTAGATGGTTTTGAAGACATAGGAAAGCACAAAGAAGAAAACAAAACCACCAACATCCTACACGGAGGTTAGGATTTGATTGCTTGCAGGCTGTTTTTCTCCACATTAATAGGGATGATGATGATGGCGAGCAAAGGCTTATTGTGGGATCTAGAGAAACAAAAACAAACACACATAACACAACAGAAACAGATCACAGATACAGAGGGCAAACGGGTGGTTGCTGGAGAGGGGGACTGGGGGGATGAGTGAAATAGGTGAGGGAGATTAAGAGGTACAAACTTCCAGTTACAAAAGAGATGAAATAGTCAATAATGTAATAACTTTGCATGGTGACAGATGATAACCAGACTCACCACGTAATGTACAAACATCAAATCACTATGTCGTAACCTGAAACATCTATAACATTGTAAGGCAATTATACTGCAGTTTTAAAAAGTAAAAAAAAAATTAAGATCAATTAATGTTTTCACGTCATATTGCATTTGACTTCATAAAAATAAATAACCTTGGCGGGGGTGTGGGTATAGCTCAGTGGTAGAGCACATGCTTAGCATGCATGAGGACCTGGGTTCAATCCCCAGTACCTCCTTTAAAAAAAAAATCATTATTACTCAGAGGGAAAAAAAAAAGTTTATTGTGCACTTGCTATGTGCCAAGTACTATTTTAAGCAGGTACCTATATTTTCTAAGTGAATATGACAGCTCTGCGAGGCGAGAACATCACTCCCCTCACTAACAGCATAGTCACCACGTTCACCCAACATGACTCGTACGAGCCCAGAGTCAGTTGGCCCATGTAATGGGCCAACTCGTCTCACCACAAAGCCATTTTTATGGCACCAGGCCTTTTGTCCTACAGAAATGGATACGAGATTTATGATGTTATCACTACCTTAAATCTGCATGTAATAATCCTCTTTTACTATTTCAACAAAGCTAATTATTCTTATGAGTGACACATTTGGACCAAAAGCACATTCTTTGAGCATTTAAGTTAGTAATAGGATCAATGGGCTAACTCAACAAAATTTTGAGGGTCTTATAGTCTAGGCATATTATTTCTTTTAACTCTTATGAAAATCCATGTGAAAGTATTATACTTTCCATTTTTCAGATGAAGTGAAGGAATTTTCCCTAAGGGATGCCAGCTCATAAAGGGGCCATGTGGTGGCTTTGTAATGGGCCAACTCAAGCTGAAGTGCATTTCCCAGAATTCCCCCTCAGTTAGGCTGGGCTATGAGAGACATTTTGCATCAGATTTGGAAGGCAGGAGTGGAGTCAGGGCCCAGTGGTGTTTTACACTCAGCAGGCCTGTGCGGGGCATGCAGGTGCTGCCGGAGTTCATGTGCACCGCCTACCTCTGGCCCAGCCTCTCCGGAGCTCCTCTTTTCTCTCTGGCTTCTCCAGGTGTGACTTAGCTCTTTGACAGAGGTTGCAGATGCCACATCCTCAAAGTTGGAGGCTGGCGGTGAGTCACTGACATGGGCTCCCCTCTGTCTCTGTGGGTTCTTCTGTCCTTGTTCAACCCTCCTATGTCTACCTTCTCTTCCCAACTGCCCGCCCTGTGGACTTCAGACTCCAGCGTCAGAAGGGAAGATAACAGCTTTACACAGACTGTTTGACCAGCTTCCTCAATGGCAAAAGGTCATGTCCTTGTCTATACCGAGTGGTTTGCTTCCTCTGGTCAAACCCCAATAACTGATAGAAGCCCAAACTTAAAGAAACAAAATCTAAGTGGCCAGATGGAAATAACTTTGATCATTTACATTTAAATAGCTTGGAGTCACATCTGAACCTACTTTTGAGAATTCTCTAATTAAGCTAAGAAGGAAGAAAGAGGTATCTTTTCCAGAGTCTGGAGTTTTTGAATGATGAATTAAATGGTTTCATGTAACTTGGCAAATTATTAATTATATTACTGGAGTTGATTATTTGGATCTTAAAAGTTGCTTCTGGTACCTATTGCTGCTGTAACAAATGACCACAAACTTAGGAGCTTAATACAAATTTATTATTTTACAACGTGGAGGTCAGAAGTCGAAAATGAGTTTCATACGTACACCCCAATGTTCACAGCAGTGCTATTCACAATAGCCAAGATATAGTAAATGTCTATCAACAGATGATTGGATAAAGATGTGGGAGATATATATATAATGGAATATTACCCAGCCACAAAAATAATGAAATAATGTCATTTGCAGCAACACGGATGGACATAGAGATTACCATATTAAGTGAAGTAAGTCAGACAGGGAAAGACTAATATCATATGATACGACTTATATGTGGAATCTTAAAAAAAAAGATACAAACTAGAAATAGATTCACAGATGTAGAAAACAAACTAAGTGGGGGTGGTGGGCTATAGCTCAGTGGTAGAGTGTGTGTTTAGCATGCACAAGGTCCTGGATTCAATCCTTAGTAGCTCCACTGGAAAAAAAAAGAAAGAAAAAAGAAAAACTGGTTGGGAGAAGGGTATAGCTCAGAGGCAGAGCACACGCCTAGCATGCATGAGGTCCTGGGTTCAATCTCCAGTACCTCCACTAAAATAAATAAATAAACCTAATTCCTCCCCCTCAAAACAAACTAATAAAAGCTAAAAAATTAAATAAAATAAATGATAAACACAGTCTGAAAAAGAATCCTCTAAATAAACAAAATAAAATTCTAAAAAAAAAAAGATCAGAACAAAACAAAACAAACTGTGGTTACCAAAGGGGAGAGAGGTGGGCAGAGATAAAAGGTGAGTTTGGGATTAGCAGGTACAAACTACTATCTACAGAACAGATAAACAACAAGGACCTACTGTATAGCACAGGGAGCTACAGTCAGCATCTTGTAATATCCTATAATGGAAAAGAATCTGCAAAAGAATATATATATGTATAACTGAATCACTTTGCTGTACACATGAAACTAACACAACATTGTAAATCAACTATATTTCAATTTTTTTAAAAAAGAGAAATCCTGACGAAGGAAAAAAAACAGAATTTCAATGGGTCGAACCAAAGGTGTTGGGAGTCACTGCGCTCCCTCTGGAGGCTCTGGGGGGGCCTGTGAAAACCCTGCCCTTTCCAGCTTCTACAGACTGCCCACATTCCTTGGCTTTCGGCTCCTGCTTCCAACTTCAAAGCACATCTCCAAGCTCTGCTTCCTTCTTCCTGGATTCTGACTCTTTACTTTCTTTTTTATACCTTCGTGATTGCATTGGCCCACCTGGATAATCCAGGGTAGGCTCCCCATCTCAAGAACCTTAACTAAATCACATCTGCAGAGTCTCTTTTGCCATGTAATATAATATATTCACAAAATCTGGGGAGTAGGATGTGGACATTTTGGGGGAGTCATTATTCTGACAACCATGGGTACCATAAGACGTTTTCTTTGTCTCTCTCCCCTTTTTTAAAAATATGTTTGGGAGCCAAGATTTTTTTCGCTGTTGTTTGTGGAGGTATTGGGGATTGAACCCAGGACCTTCTTCATGCTAAGCAAGCTCTCTACCACTGAGCTACACCCACCCCACCTCGTCTCCTTTGTTTTAATGGAAACTTTTTTTAATCAAAGTGTAACATGTATTTAGAAAAGTATATGTAAGTCACAAGCATATGGCTGGAGGAATTTTTCACCAAGTGAGTAACACATCCCAGATTAAGAAACAGAGCATTCTCAGAAATCCTGAAGTGTCGCTCCCGTCACAATCCCCACCCCAAAGGTAACCCCACTAGCCTCACTTCCAGTGCCACAGTTTCGCCTGGCTGTGAACTGCACATTGATGCAATGATGTAGTATGTACTTCCGTAATAGAAAAGAACAAATCTGATTCCATATGAGATCTGTTCCTTTGACTTGAACCCTGTGCTCTGTTTTCTAGGCTCAGTCTTGCTGGTTCTGCACCTTCTGTGAAAGAATGTTGCCTAGAGCCTGAAATAGACAGGAGAGCCCATTCTCTGAGAGCTCCGACCTCTGATGGTAACACTTCTCCATTCATATAGAGATAACAAACTGCAGAATAGAAAATATTGTTTTGTGGGAGGTTTACAGGGACACCATGACCTGACCCACGTGAACAGCTGCTAGAACAATGAATTCCAAAAACAAAGAGTTCCTACACTAAGAAGTTTGCAACAACCAAGCATACACCTCCCCCTTTTTAGTATAAAAAGAGCCTGAATCCTGACCTGGGGAAGATGGTTCTCTAGGACATTAGTCTGCCATCTTCTCGGTTTGCCAGCTTTCTGAATAAAGTTGTCATTCCTTGCCCCAGCGCCTCGTCTCCCAATTTATTAGCCTGTCGTGCAGCGAGCAGAACGAGTTTGGGCTCCGTAACACTTTCTGTCATCCGACTTCTTTTGCTCAACTCTTATGTTTATGAGTCATGTATACTGAACGTTCATTTTCATTTCTGTGTAGTTTATCAGTATTATGAATAAATGTCAGTTTATTTATCCATTCTACAGTTGATGGGTATTTGGATATTTCTGGTTTGGGCCTATTCTAAATAGTTCTGCCCTGAACATATGCGCACATGCCTTCTGAGGAATACAAACATGCATCTCTGCTGTGTGTAATCAGAGATGGGGCTGCTGGGTCACAGGGCATGCGTATGCTCAGCTTTCCCAGTACCGCGGAAACCATGGTCCTGCCTGCTCCATCCACATCCCTCCCGTTCCTGAGCCTTCCCCTTATCCCTGTCCCTGACCTCCTTGTTATTCTGCAACCTCCCCTTCCCCCCACCCCCACCCAACACCCTATGCCCCAGGAACCAGCGATGGGGTAAAGTTCATCACTGGAATGAAGCTGAGGGGTCAGATGAGTGCATCTACTTCATGCATGCCTTGGTTGATTTTTAAAATGATGCAATTGTAGCAGTTGATTTATTTTAGGCTGTGACATAACATCCCCTAGTCAAAATAGTGTGTTAAGGTGCACACTCATGGTGTGTTAAAATGCACAGAATGCATTCAGAAAAATGCTGAGGTGTTTTGTACTTGGTGGCAGGACATTAAAGCCTAGAGAGGTGTCAGGTGTGAAAGATGGTTGGGAAGCTAAAAAAAGAACAACCAGGAGAATGGCCAAAAAAAAAAGTTCTTCCACCTGATGGAAACTTTGCTTGCTGGGGGTTCTTGTGGGGAATGTAGGAGGCTCTGGGAAGCTATGCTTGGCCGGGAAAAAGCAGGCAGGTTGTGTGTCTCCTGCTTTATGTAACTGTCAAAAGTTTAGATCTGTGTTCTTTGCTACTGAGGAGGCTTTATACTTGCAGCTCAGTCCAACCCCATCTTAATGAGACAACCATGCAGTTAGAATCCTTGAAAAGTTCTAAGACTGTAGAGAATTGAAGATGGTGGGCTGGTCATTACTCTCTTCTATAAAGAAAAAAAGGAAGCTGAAGAACTTAGATGATAGCAATTCTGAAGCTACTATTTAGGAAGCATGAGCCACATGGGACCAAGATCTGGTCCAAGGTAAGTGTGTATCTTACAGTGGATCTTGGCATCGTGAGTTTTTGAATTATTTACTGCAAAGAGTAAGATGTTCTCCTGTCATATTCTGCACTCTGCTAAGGCTTTATAATTAAATTTTGTGGCACGTGAAACCTTTGCGAGGTTAGATTTTGGCAAAGCTTGTCTTACAGGTTTGTTGCAGGAAATTGTATGTATGTATGTATGTATGTATGTAGTTATGTGTGTATTTTTGATGGAGGAGGTAATTAAGTTTATTCATTTAATTAGTTTTTTAATGGAGGTACTGGGACTTGAACCCAGGACATTATGCATGTTAAGCATACACTCTGCCACTAGAGCTGTGCCCTCCCCTAGGAAATTGTATCTTTTAGTTGTATGGAAAGTAAATCTACTCTCAGATTTGTAATGAACACACCCACTGTGATAATTCTGGCTCTGCCTATGACTGCACTGCTTCTGTTATCTCTGTGTGAGTAGCATGAATCCACTGGCTGGTCAGTATGCTGGTTTCTGCTCTCTTAAAGGCCTGGGAAACAAACCAATCCGCGTGCAGCCCCACACACAGCCAATTCTTCCAGAGATCAAGCTGGGTTCTCCAGGGAGGAGGCTGATCAAGTCTTTCACTCTCCCGTAGCTAGAAAGATCCGCTGGGTGGAGGAGCCACGCCCACAGGCCCTAATCCTTGGCAGGGATGGGCCTCTCCAAGCCTTGGGTGCACCCTCTGGTTACTGGGTCCCACCTCCCCCACCCCACCTTGGCTCTGGCACTTCCGGGCCACTGTGTCATAGTCTCCTGAGACTGCTGGGCCTGAACAAATAATTCCCCACGTCGCCTCGCCCAGAACACCAGGGGCTGGGGGCAGGGTTACTAAAGTTAATAATGTTCTCCACCCACGTACTTTCCTACTTTCCTTGGAGAACTCCAGGGAGGAAGGGGCTGGTTAAGGACAAGATTAGAGATTCTGGGTTCTTAACTCAAGCATTACCTTAACCTCGTCTCATTAAATATCTTAAACCTATCTTAAACCATTGGTGGCTTTAATTTTTTTCAGTTAAGGTTGTCTTGTGTTAGACTGTGGGTTGCTTTATCCAGCTCTAGGCCCCACTTGCCCATAAGTGAAAAAGAGGAACCAGGACGCTTTCTCCGGGCTGTAAACAGGGACGTTACTACTGCACTTAGGTGTCACACGCACAGAAAACGGCAAGTCTTGCCTTAGGCACCCAGTGTACACTTAGCCATTGAGTCACAGGGGAGCAGTTTCCAGCAAGTGGCCCAGAGACCTCGGAGCTCTCCTTTCCCATCTAGAATTTCCCTCCACCCTTTGTCCTCTCCTCTTTCCAGACTTCCTCATGGGGCTGTGGGATGTCCCCTCCCTCCCACGCTCCCCTCTTGAGGAAACCAGAAGGCTGGGGACCCAGCGGGGTGGGCTTCCTTCTGCTGGGGCACAGGCCGGAGGCTGCTGCAGTTGGGGTGAGGTGAGCTGGTCTCCCAGGGCACAGGGGAACTGTGTGGCCAGGGAGGAGGGATCAGAGGCCACAGCACGCCCGCGGGAAAGGCATGACACAAGGTCCCATCCCTGAGACGCCGAGGTCCTCCCCCTAAAGCAGGCGCCATTCTTGCCCCTGAAAATTATCTTTCCACTCACCTCCGCCTCTTGAAACTCTTTCCTCCTGCCTTTGAGAGAAGCCGGGAGGCCCTTCTTCCTTAGGGTCACTGTGGGGAGACCCGTGGACGGGGACAAGGCTTCCCAGCCTTCCATGCTCTACCACTGCTGGTCTTGTCGCGGACACGGGGGCCTGGTCTCCAGCTACGTTCGTTACAGGCCAGCAGGGTTTTGTGGGCTGTCCCCGGCTCTAACCATCACACCATCCAAAAGATTTATGCTTGAGTGTTGAGAGCATAACTCTCTCATATTTGAGGGACTGTCTGGTCCAGGAGTTTTTCATTAAACATCCAACAAATATTTATTGTGTACTTACCATATATCAGACTTCCTTGTAGCTCTAGAGAGATTGCAGAGAGCAAAACACGTAAATCTCTGCCTGCCTTCATGGAGTGGGAGGAGACAGGCAATAAAGAGAACAGATGAGCACATTTCACAGTAAGTTGGAAGGTCAACAGCACGAAGGTGAGAAAGGAAGCAGGAAGGAGAAAAGGGAAATTGGGCAGAGTGAAGGTAAGGTTTACTTTATTTAGGTAGTCAGGGAAGGTCTCGCTGAGAATGTAACATCTGAGCCAAGATCTAAAGGAAGGGAGGAACTGAGCCATCCAGTTTTCTAGGGGAAGAGGCTTCCTGGCGGAAGGAACAGCAAGTACAAAGGCCCTGAGGCAGCTGTATGCCTAGCACGTGAAGGTGGCTGGCATGGCTGGAGCAGAGTGAGAGGAGGGGAGGATAGTGGGATAAGAGGGCAGAGAAGTACCAGAGAGGCCAGCTCCTTGGGGCCTCCTGGGCCGCAGGCTTCTCTGGGTCAGATGGGAGCCATCGGAGTGCCTTTTTTTTTTTTTTTCCTGAGAGGAGGGCAGATCTGACTGGTTTTAAGAGGATCCTTCAGCTACCTATTGAGAACAGGTGGTAACAGGATGAAGCCTGAAGGAGGAGGACACAGGAGGGCTCTGTGCTGTCCGGGCAAGAAGTGCTCCGACTCGAGGTAGACTTTGAAGGTGGGCTTATCAGGGCTGGCTGACAGATGGCACGTGGGCTATAAAAACAGATGATTCTAAGATTTTTGAAGAGATTAACCAGGACCAAAATGATTTAGGAAAGACTTTGTGAAGGAAGGGGTTTAGGGATCTAGGTGGATCTTTTCAAGTTGGAGGACGATGTATACAGACGAGGAAGAAATCTGAGCGCAGAGAGACCTGGAGAGGGGCAGGTTCAGGCGCAGGGGACAGAGTCAGAGGGGTGGGAGTCACTACAGAGGGCTCAGTGCCTATCGGAGTTCTGGAAGGAAACGGAAGGCTTAATCCACTGTGATGACTGAGGAGAGTTAAGGACGCTATTATTTACAAGCTTGTGGGCGGTTAAAATAAAGCACCACGGAATAGAGAAGCGCCCTGGGCTCCCTCCGAGGCCTCCCATCTTACTCGGAAGTAAGACGGGAAGCCCAAGTCCAACAGAGCCGGGAGAGGTAAGGGCATTGGAACCCCGAGATGGTCGCTGCATGGAGGGAGGGAGGGCTGTCCCTCACGAACCGTGGTCTCCACTAGAAGAAGAGCAGCCGCCAACCTAAGGCAGGAAGGGAGATGGGAAAAGAGAAACCCCGCCCCTTCCATCTCCTGCTGGATGAAGCCAGAGGGCAAGAGAGCCCTTTACTGTTAGTGCAGTCTGCTTACCTGGGGATGTAGACTCAGGGGTGGGGGGTGGGGAGAAGGAGGGGTAGAGAGTGGATTATGCCACCCAGCTTTAAAAGCCAGCCAGAACATTCTACCGAGGCAATAGAAATAAAAGCAAAAATAAAGAAACAGGACCTAATTAAATTTATAAGCTTTTGCACGGCAAAGGAAACCATAAACAAAACAAAAAGACAACCTACGGAAAGAGAAAACATTTGCAAATGATGTGACTGACAAGGGCTTAATTTCCGGTATATATAAACAGCTCATACAGCTTAATAACTAAAGCCAAATAACCCAATCCAAAAATGGTCAGAAGACCTAAACAAGCATTTCTCTAAGGAAGACATACAAATGGCAAACAGGCACATGAAAAATGCTCTATATCGCTAGTTACCAGAGAAATGAAAATCAAAACTTACAGTGAGGTATGACCTCACACCAATCAGAACGGCCATCATTAAAAAGTCCACAAATAACAAATGCTGGAGAGGGTGTGGAGAAAAGAGAACCCTCCTACATTGTTGGTGGGAATGTAGTTTGGTGCAGCCATTATGGAAATCAGTATAGAGATTCCTTTAAAAAACTAAAAATAGACTAACCATATGACCCAGCAATCCCACTCCTGGGCATATAAACGGAGGAAACTCTAATTCGAAAAGATATGTGCACCTAAGTGTTTATAGCAGCACTATTTACAGTAGCCAAGACATGGAAGCAACATAATGTCCACTGACAGATGACTGAGTAGTATTCCATTATATTTATCCGTATAAAATGGAATACTACTCAGCCACAAAAATAATAAAATAATCCCACTTGCAGCAACATGGATGGACCTGGAGATCATCATACTAAGTAAGCAGAAGGAGAAAAAAAATACCCTATGATATTGCTTTATTTGTGGAATCATTAAAAAAAGGACACAAATGAAAACTTATTTACAAAACAGAGACAGACTCACAGACATAGAAAACAAACTATGGTTATGGGGCGGGGAAAGGAGGTGGGGAGGGATAAATTGGGAGTTTGGGATTTGCAGACACTAATTACTGTATATAAAATTGATAAACAACAAGGTCCTACTGTTTAGCACAGGGAACTATATTCACTATCTTGTAATAACTTATAATGGTAAAGAATATGAAAAGGAATATATATGTGTATATAACTGAATCACTATGCTGTGCACCAGAAATTAATACAACATTGTAAATCAACTATACGTCAAATAAACAAATAAATTCAAGTCAAGTTAAAAAAAAAGCCAGGAGTTAAAGTTTAGCTGATAGGGAACGAGAAAGGCTTGAATAGAGAATATGCAAAGCGTGTCTCCAGAAATTCAGAAGTAGTGATAGGATGAATTCAGTGGGAAGTCAAGGAGACCTTGGAGGAGGCTCTGGTGACGGAGGGAATGGAGAGAAAAACAGTTATTTTTATGCGATAGCATCCTGTTGAGAGCTAGGCATTGTTCAAAGACCTTTCCAGACATCCTCCCTGGAAGTGCTCACAAACAACGTGTATATCCTGGCTGTCTCACGAGCATGACATAGTCCACGTCAGTGGATTAGCCCAGTGCCCAGGAGACAGAAACACTCAGCATGTGTTCTCTGTTAGCTGTTATCCCCATTTTAAAGATGAGACAAAACCAAAAACAAACACTGAGCCACAGGGAGGTTGCTCAACTAGTAAGCGGTGTTCAAACACAGGCACATTCTGATTCCATCTCCTACATTCCAAGGTCACATCCAACCTCACTGCCTTTTCTGCAGTGCCCGGGGAAACATTTCAAAGGAAGAACTGGTAAGACTCAGAGACAGATGTGGGCCAGTGCCTGCAATGTGGGAACACGCAGGGACCGAAGCCAGTGACGAGGGGGAACTGGAGAGGGAAGAGATAAATGTGGAAACAATTTGCTGAGGGAGGCAGGGACAAGTTGCAGGAAGGGGACAGCTGGCAGGGTTAGAATTAGGGGGAAGAAGAGGTCCGGAGGGAAAGATGACACTGTCAGGAGGTGGAGGAAGGGCCTTGAGAAGGAGATGCAAGCTCTGCTAGTGACTGGGGGCTGGTCAAAAAGTGCTATTTGTTCAGCTCTTCTTTCAAAATCCTCTGGAAATCTATCAAGACTTAAGTCTTCTACTTCCAGGGGATTATCTCACAGAAGCAGCTCACAAGGCAGTGCCTGCCTTAGAGAACACCTTCAAATGCAAATTTTGTTGAATGAATGAAATAATGCAGGGTTTTGGGTGCACTTGATTTCACTTCCAAGTCCTGATTCAGTTTGGTGGCATCACTCTAATGCAGGTCCCATGTCACCTGCTTTTTTATGTCCCTCCAAACGATGCTGATACTGTGCCTGCACCAACAGTGTCTGCTGCCTGAAACTAAATTCAGTTAACCACAAATGTTTGCATTAACATACTGATAATAGAATGTGAATTATGTATATTACTTTCTTTGCATAATCTCCATTGCTCACAGCCTTATCTCTATTTTCACTTTCAAAATGGACCCTAATCTAGTCCTTAACCTGAATTTGGGAGCGCTCTCCTGTGCAAATTGTTGGAAACACACTGGTTTGCACGCCTTGTCCCAGAAATGCCTTTCACAAGTAACACCTTTGCGACTCCTAAGTGGTGACTTGGAAGGCTCCAGTGAATTCTTTTAAAAATTTATTTTTTGGTGAGGGAGGTAATTAGATTTACTTATTTATTTTTTAGAGGAGGTACTGGGGATTGAACCTAGGACCTCATGCATGCTGAGCATGCTCTCTACCACTTGAGATGTACCTTCCCCATCCTTTTTTTTTTTTTAATTATTTGATCCGCACCCTCCGGCCGCAGGACAGCTGGGGGTGGGGCAGTGTCCCCTGATGGATTTTTAACGTGTGTGCAGAGGGAAGAGTGTGTTCTGCAGAAGAATCACCTGTCCTGCTAGGAACCACAAAGTGTTAGGTGTCCATAACATGCTCTTTGTTCTGGATGTGTCTACTGGATGCCTGTTTGTATTTGCAGACTATACATACAGATCTTAATAAAAAGATCCACTGTGTAAAAAAATTGTTTTTCATCCTTAGACAAATTCTTAAACTTTCTAAGTTTCAATTTCCTCATCCTTAAAACAAGAATAACAGAATTTAGCTAGCAGTTGCCTGTGATAAGTGAAATCATGCACGTACTTACATATTTTCACATTTCAGCTCTCACACGCATTGGCTGTGTGACTTTGTGCAAGTCCCCTCGTCTCCAGGCCCTGCTTTCCTCCTTTATGAATGTTGTGAGGGCAGAAAGAATTCTGCGGTGCTTGTGCTCAGTCTAAGGTAGAACTGTGTCACCTGAGCTTGAAGCCTGGCTACGTGCCCTTAGGCCTTCTCAATCTCTGGGCCTCAGCTTCCTCAGCTGTGAAGCGAGCGTACTAACAGTACCTGGCAAAGAGCCGTTGCTGTTGTGATGATCAGCGATGTTTATCGAGCAGAGGGGTTGCCTGCCAAGGACTAAAACATTGTCGTAGTTCCCTTATTGTAGAGTTGGGTGGCAGCATTATAGCACATGTCACGAGCCATTAAGATCTGCCACCCCTTGCTTACTAAGCAACTTTTTGATAATTTAGTACTCCATATAGCTTTCCTGTGGTGAAACTCAGAAGTTATTTCCATTTATCCAAAAGCAAGCCTTAGTTTGTGCATTTGGAATGGCTTGGATTCAATGTGTGAGGGGCACGTACATAGTTCTTCCCTTGTTTGGAGACCACTTTGGGCAGGTTCCAACTATGAAGTTGATGATGGACAGTGTATCCCCTTTTCATCCTCGTCCGTGGCGTAAGTGGGAGTCAAACCTAGGTCTCTTTCACCTGAGAGTTGAAGGGGGAAGATATTCTGCCTCTTGTCAGAAATCGTCGCGTCTCCACCCAAATCTAGAACAGGATGTCACAGATGTCAGAATAAACTGTAAAGGAACGACAGGGCTCGTGCAAGGGAAGACTCCTGTCATCTTTTCTGACCTCTTGTAATGGTTACCAAGCTGCCCATACCAGCATTGCAGTTTTGCACAAGGACCAGTGCTTGAGATATAAATTCTTGTAACTTGTTTCATGGCCTTTTTTATGATATTGCTACAAAATGAAACATGCAACTCCTTGGTCAATCTCTAAAAGGTTAAATTCTCCCCTCTTTATGTCTTTAATATTTTTGAACTCTGGTAATCTTGTAGCATCAGATCATACTGTCCCACAGGAATGTATGTGCTGTAACTTCAAGTAATCAAGTTGTTTCAAGTAGTTATCCATCTTAATAATTTAGCTACAGCCTGAATGCCCTATGTCAGTCAGTGGCTGGCACAACCTTGACCTACGCCTCAGAGTTGAGAGTTTTGTGACTTTTACTCTCATTTGACTTCATCTGTTTTAACCTCTTACGTATTTCTGAACCCATCTCTTCCTCTCCATCCTCATAATTAATGATTGCCCTAATGCATCCTCTGTCATCTTTCCTATTTTAGGAATCTATTAAGTGGTTTTCCTGCCTCTCAGTCTTAACCCTTTCAAGCCTATCCCCATTTTAACTACCCCCACCCCGCCAATTTTTGACTTAATGGGTCCCATTCATACCTCCAAAGTCACCCCAACCAGTCATACTAAACTTGAGTTCCTTAAACTTGGACTGTTACTCATGTCTTGGCCCTTTGTTGTTCACGTGTCTGGAATCCCCGTCCACACACTGAAGTCCAAAATACTCAAACTTCTAACATCTGCCCCTCCCATAGGCAGACTAATCTCCCTTCTGATAACAGAGATACTGCCCTAAATCTTGTCATTCTTTGCTTACATCGTTTCCCGTAAAAGACACTGAAGTATTGAATGGCAAAGCTGTAAGTAGCTTATTCCTTCACCTTTTATTCTCATCACTTGGTTAGTGTTTGCTGAATCAACAGATACAAGAACGGACTGCGGATGCGCACGTCCAAACACGGCCGGATTGTTCCCTCTCAAACATATGTTAAGAACTTTTGCTATGTGGTGTAAATAATTAAAAGCAGGCACGTATATGGCGCTTACTATAGGCTAAGAACACATACCAGCCCGTATTAAATCTTCACAACCCTATGAAGTAGGCACAACTATGATCTATAGTTTACAGGTGGACAGCTGAGGCCCAGAGGTGGTGAATCGCTCAGTTACACAATCAATAGGCCGGCAAGGCCCAGGGTCAGTCCCACCCAGTGTGACCTGAACTACGACATTTAACTTCTACATGCTGTGGAAGTTGTTATACTGTGTAGGAACTGCGATTACAATGTCCACTCCACGAGAGGAGTGTTTTGCTCGCTGCTATCCTTCAGGGTTCAGAAAAGGGCACACTGGATACGCTGGGTGAATGAATCCGGTTAGGTCAGAAGCCATTACGAGCATTTTTTGGACCCTTGCCCACTGCTCCAACCTCAAATGCTACCACTGTCTTCCAGGAGAATCCTAATGACACATGGTTGCCCGAAGTGCTGCGTGTCTGCGTCGCCGCTTCCTCGCACCCCGCTTCCTATCCCGCTAAGTCATCGCCGGCTCTGGGCGGCTTTCCTGGCTGGCGAGGTTTACATCCTCTGCGATGTACTGCATTTTCTTTAACCCTTTCTACCAGACTGCTGGGTTCTCCCGGGACTGCGGCTCCGTCTAATTATTCTAACTTCTTCCTACTGCGTGCGGCAACGTCGCCTCTCAGTAAACGTTTACTGTCCCCTCCGAGCCGTAGCGGGTCAGTGTCTGCGGACCCCCGGCCTCCGCCACCCTGTGACCTCCCCGCCTTCCTCCTCCCCTTCCCGGAGGAAGACTTCTCAGGCAGACGTTCTCCTCTTTATGAGTGGCACGATTCTCCGTTTTAAGCGTTTCGCGTCCTTGAAGCGAGCGATCTTTCGTGGTGGGGTGGGTGGTAAACACACTGACTCCAGATGACTGTCCGTGAAACGTCCCTTCCAAGAACCCCGAAGCTAGTGACCCCGCCGCAACCGCTGGGCATCCTGGAACTCTGCGGCCCGCGTCAAGGGGCTCGGTCCTGCCGGGGAAGCGGCGATCGGTCCCCACCCCCACCCTGCCGGGGCCCCCTCCCGCAGCGCCCGCCCCGCATCGCAGCCGAGCCGCCGCCTCACAATGGCCGGGAGCCGCCTCACTGCGCGCAGGGATCCCGGCCACGCTCGCTCCCCTCCCCCACTCGCCGCTGCTCCGGGCCCGGCCCTGGGTGCACACTGTCTCCTCCGAGCGCCCCCTGAGGCCCAGGAGAGGGAGGCGAGGCTAGCTCTTCCGGGCGGGGCCGGGCTGTCGTTCGTCTGGTGTCACCGGCGGCCCCTGTGGAGGAACTACTTTCTCTCCGGAGGGGGGACTACTTCGCGGAGGCGTCGGAGCTGGCGCAAGGCATGGCGGTGGCGGCGGCTGCGGCGGCGCGCCTAAGGTAGAGGGACGCCGGCCCGGTCAGGCCTCGGCGCGGCCTACACGCTTCGCTCGCCCGCTCCCGCCCCGGCCCCGCTCCCGGCCATGGCGGAGCCCTCGCCAGCCCGACGCCCGGTGCCCCTCATTGAGTCGGGTAAGACGCGCTGCCCGCGCCCTCCCCGCGGCGCCCCCGCCCCCGCCCCGGCCCCCTCCCCGCCGCGGCGCCCGCGCTTGACCCGACTCCCCGTCTCCCCGCAGAGCTGTACTTTCTCATCGCCCGGTACCTATCGGCCGGCCCGTGTCGGAGAGCCGCCCAGGTGAGTGCGGGCCCGTGGGCGGCGGCGGCCGGGGTCCCGGGGTCCCGGCCTCGCCGCCGCCTGGGGTCGCGGGAGGAGGGCGCCGGGCGGACCGGGGTGCGGCCCCCGCCCCCCTAACTGCGCGTCCTGTCCCCTGCAGGTGCTGGTGCAGGAGCTGGAGCAGTACCAGGTCTGTGCTTCGCGGCGTCGCCCGCGCCTGCCCCGCCGCGTCCCCTGCGTCCCCTCCTGGCTTTGCCCCGGGGCCGCTTCCCGGCTCCCCTGCCCCCGCCCCGCTACCCAGCCGCCCCCCACCCTGGCCCCGCGCGGTGGTCACTCGTGTGCGTCTCGGGTCTTTGCAGTTGCTGCCGAAGAGGTTGGATTGGGAGGGCAACGAGCACAACAGGAGCTACGAGGAATTGGTGAGACTTTTGACATTTCCATCCCGGTGTTTCCGAGCCCCCGCCCCACGCCTCCTTTTCGGGCTCCTGCTGGAGGGGCGTAGTGACCGAGCCGCGCTCGGAGGGGGCGGGCGGGCGTCCGTGGCGTCACCGCGACAGCGGGACTCCCCCCTGTGGGTTTTGTTTTGCTTTGGGGGTGGCTGGGTTTGTTTGGGTAGGAAACGGCCTGCGGGGGCGGCGGGGCGGCGGTGGGGGCGACCCTGCGCCGCGGTTTGTGGCGGGGTGGGTCCCCAGGTGCGGCTGCCTATGGTGAGAGCCGGGGGCGCGCCAGCCATTCAGCGAGCAGTTCTCATCCGTGTTTCTTCTTAACGCGACTTGTAACTTGGCCTCTGATTGGCCTTCCTCCTTTTGCCCCGCCCAGATCTTGCAGCCACTTGTTCCCTAGGAATAGAAGCACTCGTGTGTGAAAGGTGGAGAAACGTTTCTCTTCAGCATTTTTTTCTTTTTCTTCAGCAGAGTGATAAAAATCTAGCTGCTGTGAGAATATGCCACTCCTTCAATACTTCTGCCTGTCTAAACTGTGCTATTCTTGCTCAGTGCCTTAGAAAACTTACTTCAGTGAATTTTTATACTGCTCTTGCTGTGTATTACAGGCTCTAGCTGCATTTCTCTCTCTAGAGCACCATTAATGTAGATTACAATTCTCTCTTCACTGTACTTTGTCATCTTGTTGAGTTACTCACAATTTGTGAGTTTCTTTTATCCACTCGTTTTGTCCTTAGTGGAATAAGACATTTTTCAGAAAAATGTTTCCGGTTTGTGTATTCGGATAAAGGATTTCTTTAGTTGCCAGACCGTATTCAGCATTTTGTATGAGCAAGACAACTGAAAAAAAAAAAAAAAAAGAATTGCTGAATGATCTTTTAGCACAGTTCTAAAACCTGCAAGTAGAAGTTGGTAGAATGTGATCACCATTTTTGAATTAAGAAAAGAACAAACCTAGGGGGATTTGTGATTTGTATATGAACAGTTAAGTATTAACACTTAAAGTTGGATGAAAGTGGTAAGATATTCTCTTTCAATGTCAGTTTTAATATTTGCCTTCCTAGAGTTTTTTGAAGCAAACACTTAAAAGAATATTTTCAAAGTGAGCTCTAAAAATTCTGCATTATGGCAGAATTTTTGTGTTTTCTTGAGTTTGATATTTTGGGTCTTAAGTCAAGGAAATCTTTAAGGACTGCTCTGATTTGTTTTCACTCCTGTTGATAGTGAAAATAGTGATGTCAGTGAAACAGAGAAACCTTATTACATGACAGTGCAGTCATGCTACTACAGAGAAAATTGCTTACATTTTGAAATAAGCATGACGTTGTAACTACTGGGAAAGTTACTGTTAAAATAGATTTATCTGTATTTTTGACTTTTGCTGTTGCAAAGTTGCACAAAACTTTACTTAAAATTCTGTTTTCAGTTATTCAGAATCTCTGTGATATGCCCCTGTGATGTGGCTGTGACACATCATCTCATTGTCTGGATGATTTGTCTGATGGATATTCTCCTCTTTTACCTTCCTCCCTCGTTTCCCAGCAGTAAGAGGTAGAGGATGAGCTTCCTGTATAGGGAATTATTCTTTTGTCAAGGTTATATGAGTACCTTCTGGTTCTCCAAAGAAAGTCTTGTTTTTCTTTTTAAAAATTTTAAGAAGTATTTTAAACATATGCAAATGGGAATAATATGGTGAATCCCTATATATCATAAACAAATTCATTACCAATTTGCTGTACTTGTTTTGTTTTTTATATTTAGTTTGAATTGGGCTTCAGACCAGGTCCTTGCATTGTGCTGAAATTATCTTCAATCTCTTTTTATCTCGTATAGTTTTTCTCCTCTGCTGTTGATTTACTGAAGAAACTGCGTTAGTTATTCTGGAGAATGTTTCAGTCTGGTTTTGTCTGATTGTTTCTTTATGATATTTGTTTACTCATGTTTAATTTATTCCTTTTTCTTAATAGTTCTCATTCTTGAATCATAACTATTTGGGAAGCTTTATAAAATCTGGATGCCTAGGCTATGCCTCAGACTAGTTAAATCAGAATCTTTGTAGTGGGACTGGACATCACTATTTTTTAAAGCCTTTCTAGTGATTCCAGTATCATTGTTTACAAAGCTATAGTTTATCTTAGACTTGTGACCATACTATTATTAGAACCTGTGCTTTGGAAGCATGGATATTTTTGATATTTCTTAGGAGAATTTAGACTAGTTATCTTTCAATACCTAACCCTGCAGTAGCAGTTAGACTTGTGAATGTAATTGGAGTTTTCATGATTTATAGGTAGTGAAGAAAGGGGAAAAATGAAATAGTATTATAGAATTGGGCATAGGAATTAGAAATGACTAGATTTGTAAAGGAGAGGTGTGTTTAGAAAGGGGAAAGAGATTTTACATACTTTGTAATTGAACAGCATGATAAATTTTTGTAGGCCAATATCTTAACCAGAAAAAAATCAGAAGATTCTTATATTGTGGTCTATCATTAAGGGGAGTATTGTCATTAAATTTTTTTTTAATGTTTGAGTAAGCCTTTTATGCAAGGAAAAGACAAAAGTTATTTGTATTGAGTCAGTATTTAGTTTATTAGAATTGTAAGCGGTCATTTCTCTTAAACTTTTAAGTTCATTTACAAGTCATATAAGTGTAGTAACATAGAAACAAGTATATTTGTTTCTACATTTTGATTAGTGTTTAATTTGTCATGAGAATTTAATCTTAAAGTACTTAACATCACTTAATATCTAGTTAAATTTTCTAGAGGGTTCACACTATACTTAAACATAAATGATTTTAGTCAGCTCAAGATGGCAAACAGATCTAAGCATAATCTTTCTAAGAACTTAACTTTTGTAAATATAATTTTAAATTTACTATAGTAAGTTGTAATTTTTTACTCTTTCAAACATTAAAAATAATTCAGTAATTAAAAAACTTGATGTTGTATCAGAGTAGCTATAACTTGCACACATGCATCCAGACCTCTTTTCTTCATCTCTACTTATTTGTTAACCTTCCTTAGTTCGTGCATGAGCTCGCCAATCTAAGGGGATAGTGGTATTACCATCTGGGAGCGCCCTACTGGATTAAGGACTCAGATGATGATTGAAGATTATAATCCAAGACTTGGATTTTGAGTGCATTGCCAGATAGATTCTACTTGAGTCTCAGGTTGAGTCTTTTTTATAGCAAGGCTACTTATTTACCCATTTAAAACAAAACAGCTCTATATTCCCTACCTGTATTGCAGCTTTTTGCAACCATTGCAACCATTACCATTTTATTTTCATTGCGGGGTTCTAAAGACCCTTCATCCTGAGTGGAGTTTATCTCTTTCCTCTCTGGATCCTGCATTTTCTTTGTACTCGACTATAGACATCTATCGTTTTTATAGGCATTTCATTGATAACCCTTGGGAACACTTAATGATTGTGGCAGCGTGATGATAGGTTATAGTCTAGCAATTGAGCAGTATTAAATTAGAAATCTGGGTTTTGGTGACAGGTGGCTGGGCTGTAATCTTGGCTTTCTTTTGTTGCTTACTAGATGTTCTAATCTTAGGCAAATTAATTAATCTCTACCTCAGTTTCTTGATCTGTATAACAAGGATAATAGTAACTGTATCAAAGTGTCATTGTAAACATTCTGTGGGAAAAAATGACTTTACTGTGCCTGGTGCACAGTACTATTTATTAGTATCAATATGGATAGGTTGGTAAGTCAGTATGGTGTAGACTTCCCCTTCACTTAATTTATGTTTGTAGGCTCTTAGGGAATAACAAAATACGGTCTCTGTGAGTTTTCATACTTGAATGAATGATACCTGGTATTTACCCTTATGGATGACCACAAAGTAGGATGGGGAACTAACAGCTGTATCTGGCTCAGCGCTAAGTGATGGTGGTGGTGGTGTCTGAATCACTTAGCCTTGACTGTGCTGCTGTATTGACATATAACACTGACCCAAAGTCCATAGTTCACTGGTGTTTTCTTACATTTATATTAGGTGCTCTTGATGTACATTCTGTGGATTTGGACAAATGTACATAACATATATCCACCAGTATAAAATCATAGAGTAATTTTACTGCCCTAAAAATTCTGTGTTCTGCCTTAATATCTCTCCCTTCCTGCTGCTGATCTTTTTGCTGTCTCCATGCATAGTTTTGCCTTTTCCAGAATTTAACCCTTTTTTAAAAATTAGGAAATGCTCTCTCCCCTGTATAATACTTCTTGTCTTAAAGGCTAACTTTGCCTCATGTTATTGTAGCCACCCTGCTTTCTTTTGATTAATGATGGCATAGTATGTCTTTTTTATCCTTTTACTTTTTAGTCTTCCTGTGGTCTCATTTTTAAAATGTGCCTTCTGAAACAGAATGCAGATTTATTATTCAGTCTTTCAGTTAAAGAGTGTTTAAACCATTTGTATTTAATGTAATTACTTAAATGTAATTGTGTCAGGTCGGCCAGGTCTGTTTTGTATTTCCTATTTGTTTCTTCTCTCTCACTTTCTTTTGGATTAATCACTGTTACTCTATTTATTTTTTATTGCTTTTCCATTATATATCCTTTTATTCTTTTAGTGGTTACTGTAGAGATGTGTTACCATTTACTTTATGTACTTTACCACTTCTCTTAAATGAAGTTAAAACTGTTCATTATCATCTTCATGTCCTTAGGGCTGTTACCATATTTGACGTTTACATTTGTTACAAGCTTTTTCAGGTGTTATTGCAGTTGTTTTAAAGTCAATATTCATTTCTTCTCTACCCATATACCTTTTCTGATATTTGTAATTCCTTCCTTTCTTTCCATGCCTCTTACTTGTGATTTATTTATTTTCAGTCTCTGCAACTTATTTTGGTATTTTTTTTAATGAAAGTTTGTTGGCAGTGACTTCAGTTTTCCTTTTTCTTTCTTTCCCTTTTGGTTTGAAAATATCTTTGTTTTATTTTTATTTTTAAAGATTTTTTTTTTTTAAGCTGTGAAATTCTGGTTGGTTGGTTTTATTTATTTATTTTCTTTCAGCACATTGATATTGAAAACCCAGCAGTCTTACTACTTTTCTTTTCAAGATAATGTTTTTCCTTCTGGCTGCTTTTTAAGATTTTCATTTTGTCTTTAATTTTCAGAAGTTTTACTGTGATACGCTGTAGTCATTACCTATTGCTGCATAACAGATTATCCCAAAACTTTGTAAGTTAAAAGAACTCAGATTTATTATTGTCTCACAGTTTCTTTAAGTCAGGAGTCCAGGCACAGCTGACCTGAGTTCTCCATCTCAGTCTCAAGGCTGTAATCAAAGTATTGACCAGAGCTGAGGTTTCAACTAAAGGCTTGGCTATGGAAGGATCTCTTTCCAAGTTCACGTGGTTTTTGGAGGGCTTGAGTTCCTGGGGTGGGTTGTTGGACTGAGAGCCTCAGTTCATAGCAGTTGGCTGCCCTCAGCTCCTTGTCTCATTTACCTCTCCAACATGGAAGCTTGTGTCATTGAAAGATGGAAGCTAACAAGGCAATAGTCTGCTTGCAAGACAGAAGTCACAATCTTTTGTAACCTAATAATAGATGTGTTGCTCAATGTTAGGGCATTCTGTTGTTTAGAAGTAACTTACTCAGTGGGAGGGAATTCCCCGAATCTGTGAATACTGGAGGGTGGGGTTATCGGGGCTCATGTCCGGGGCTCCTACCAGATGTACCTAGGTAGATTCTTTGCCTTTACTTTGCTTGGGATTCTCTGAGCTTCTTGAATCTAGAATATCAAGTAGTCTAACGTATAAAGTCCCATATGGAAAAGATGGAAGAATGGGGCAGATTAATGTTTTGAAGAGATAATGACTGAGCATTTTTCAACATCTGGGCCATCTCTGGGTCTGCTTCTGTTAGCCACTCCCTCTCTTGACCCTGGGTCACATTTTGCTTTGTTGTGTATCTCATCATCTTTTTGTGTTAAAAGAGGAGAAGCTGATGTATAGTCACAAAGGATGTGCTCTTTTTTTCTCTCAAAGCTGTCGATGTGTGCGGTTGGGTCAGTCTGATTTGTATCTGCTCATCTCTGCCCTTTGTTGCAGCTTTAGTTGTGTTCATCTCATAACTGTCTTCACATGTTTTCAGGGTGGGATCAATACTTTCTTCCAGCAGTTTGGAATTTTGGACCCTGGGAGAGATTCTTGAGTTGTCTGTCCTTTATGACTGAGTTGCCAGCTTTCCAAACTTTGTAAGATCTTCCTCTGCTTTATAGTCCAGCTGCCTCCTTTTTGGTTGCTGAAGAGTTCTCTTTGTTCTCCACTCCTACGTTGGCTTTTTACCCTGTTGTCCTGTCTGTAGCCTTAGGAAGATTTCTCCAGCTGCTCTGTGCCCGATTTTTGGCCCTGTGCAGCTGGCGAAGGCCTGTGGAAAGGAGTGGAGTGGGTATGGACTTACTCTGACAGAGGCTCTTTAGTGTTCTAATCAGTCATGCCAGTTTGGGAACAGCTCAGTGGTAGAGCATGTGCTTAGCATGCACGAGGTCCTGGGTTCAATCCCCAGTGCCTCCATAAAAATAAATAAATAAACAAACCTAATTACCTAGCCCTCCCCCCTTAATCAGTCATGCCAGCCCACAGGAGGCTGTCAAAAAGTTTGGTAGATTTTTCTTCTGTGTGTCTTTCCTAGGGATGAAAGCAACTGTTTCGTTTCTGTTCACAGAAGGGCTCCTCAGTTTGTGGTGTGTAGTTAATTTAGATTTTCTCAGCTCTGTGAAGGGGGTGAAAGTTACTTTTAAACTAATCCAGCTTGTTTTCATTTTTAAGGTGAGACCGATAGTTTCTCACATTATCCCCTTTTAAATAGTTGGAATAAATGATTGCTTTGAACTTTTAAAAATTATGTGGGACACATAACCATCTGTAATTATCTGTCGGTATGCCTAATTATACTTCCTAGCACATAGTAGGCTCTCAGTATTTATTCAAAGAATTAATATTGTTTAATCCTTAGTATATTTTCTTTCTGAGAACCCATCAAACAATTTGGTTATTAGATAATGTCTCATCTTTTATTTCTTAAAATCCCTAAGATGTGTAGTTTGTAGTCAGTTAGAGCAGTGTTTTAACGCTGAATGGTTATGAGATACATTGAAGTTACACATTTCTTTCTTTTTTTTTTTTTTTGGTTCCTTAATCCATTTCATTAGGAACTTGTAAAATAGAATCTTTCAATGATTATTTACTATCTTTCATTTTTTTATGTGGAAATGGGAAAGTTGCTTTTGAACATAGAACTTTTGTGTTAAAATTATGTAATAAGTCTAGCAATGCAGGGTGAATTATGCACTCAGTATTACTTTAGAATTTGACTTTCATTTTAGTATTTGTAATGGAGTAGGTGAAGGATTTGGATGTGAGAATTGAACTGCTTAGAAAAAATTTCTCTATGTTGATTTTAATTAGTTTGCATATATTTGGCATTAAAAAATGTTTGGAGGCCATCCTGGCTCTAAAATTCTTGTGATATTCCTGGATTATTTCCTTACATGCCGTTTTTATTAAGATGCAGCATAGCTGATGACAGTGATCTGGTGATAGAGAGTTGCAAAACCAGACAGTCTGGATTTGTATTTTTAGCTCTGCTGTTTTAGTTTTTTAATGCCTGTGACTGTGTTTTCTCATCTGTGAAAATGTGGAGAAATAGTTTGGAGGTGTAGTAAGTTACTGCATATAAAGTTCTTAGGACAGTGTCAGATAGTAATCACTGTATTAAGTTTTAACTATTATTAATGTGATAAGGAACTAATTTTAATCAAAACCTTAAAATACTTAGAAAGTGTACCTTGTATGTTGTAAGTGTTCAATATTACCTAGTATTTGTTATTTTTGTGACTTTGTTATGACTTGTTAGATGTAGAACTAGAACTGTTAATCACATCCTTGTGGGTCAGGATAGTCGCCTAACCCCTTTATTGTGGTATCTATTAGTTAAATTATTGGTGTATCTGAGACTGGATTCTAAATTGAGAGACCTTTGGCTTGAGAAAGACCTTGTATTAGAGCCTCAATTTAAAGCCTTAAAATTTTCCCTTACTTTTGTTAATGTTTGAAGATGTTGATAGTGGTGTTTGTATCAGGGTGTAACAAGTGATATGTAGTTAGTTCATTAGTTTTTTCAATGTGAACTGTGACTAAAAATTGTCCTAATGCTAAATAAAAATTTCTTATGTTTGTTGTAGAATATGTAGAAGTGCAAAAGCAAAGAGAAAGTGAAAAAATTACTAAAATAAGTGTTTATTTTTCTTTATGCATATATGCTAACAAAAATAAACTAAAAATTATGTTGTGAATTCCTTTTCCATTTCTCTGGAAAATTTTATCTAACCATTTGCTTCTTGGACATTTGGTTGGTTTCCAGTTTTTTTCTATTAGTGATTCAGTGAATATCAAAATAAGATGTCTGTATCTATGCATTCATTTGTAGTTTATATAATTGTTACTTATAATTAGAAACTTAATCATTAGGTAAAATGGTTTACATGTTTTTAATGTTTATTGTAAATTTGCTTTCCTTATGCCTCTTCCTGTTTAAACCCCTGACTACCATATGTGAGAATATACTGATTTCATAGCCAGATAACCTTTTCAGTTTTTACCAATCTGATGGATAAAATAGTATCAGTGCTAAGTTTTTTTTTTTTTTTGGCCAAGTACTGCACAAAAATTAAGAGCATTAACCTATGTAATCTCTTTCAATTTTCTTAGCAAGACTATTACCTTGTATGTATCATGATTTCCTGTTTGAAATGAAACTAGAAGAGACAAGTAACTTGGATAAAGTTATACTCATAAGGGGCAGGTCCAGGCTGTAAGCCCCATTTTGTGTTGGATTCACTAATGGGTGATGCATTTATTCAGTAAATGAATGTTTACCATGTTCAGAGTTCTAGGGATACCAGTGTGGATGAGATGGACAAGGCTCCTGCCTTCACGGAATTTAGGCCTAAGGGATGAAGCTGTTTGGAAGCAGCTGACAGATTACTCTCATACAAATTCAGATGGGTGATGAGGATTGGGAAGGGAGGGTGAATGGAGGTACCAGGTATTTCGGATGGGTGGTGAGGGTTTTGTTGACAGGGTAGCATTTGACCTGCATGATGAAAAGGGGGCAGCCATGTGAAGATCAGAGGAAAGGGTGGTCACCATCAGCCTTAACCCGCTTAACCTCTGACCCAGCAGTTATGTGCCTAGGACTTTTTTTAAGGGAGTAAGTTTATTAGCTGTTGATAATTCAACTTTTCTGAACTGCCTTTTTATATCTTTTACCTGCTTTTCTGCTGCTGTCTTACTGTTTTGTAAGAATTCTCTATGTATATAGGTTATTCTTTAATCTGTCACATGTTCTAAATTCCTTTTTCCAGTTTGCAGGGGGCTTTTTAGCTTTCTTTGGAGGTTGTTTAGAGGTTTAAGATTTTTAATTTTGTTACGTCTGTTAATCTTTATTTTGCCTTTATGGTTTGTCCTTAAAATCTTTCTGTACTAGAAAGTTATGAAGGCCAGTATTATGTTCCTATTCGTTAATATTTTTTCTAGGCCATTTGTAATTTCTTTTTTACTGTCTTTATGTAGAGTTTATTTTAGCATTTGGCCGGTGTGACATATGGATCTAACCTTTTCCAGATTGTCAATTTGCACGCACCATCTGCGTCATCTCCTTACCAGAGAATGCAGTCATTATCATTTCCTAAATTCTTTCTGACTTTCCTCTGTGGATTTTTTCTGTGCTATTTTAATGATTGAGCTTTTATAATATAGTTTATTACTTAATGAAATTTTTCTTTCAAATTCCCTTTTTTAAAAAAAATCAGCGTTTTAGCTGTGGTCATTAAATACAATGTTGTACTTTAAGCTGTTAAGGAATTAGGAAGGAATTTGTTCTGAACTATACCTTAAACAGTAGCTGTGTAGCTATGGGTGCTTTCTTACTTTTTATTTCCTATTCGTTTGGGAAGTAATATTTCTGTTGTGAGTACTTAATTGCATTTGCTTAAGTATTTCAGACATTTCAGGACTCAGCAGCTGAACCTAGAATCTCTATCAAGTACATTTCTTTTATTTGATTCTATAAACTCTTGATTTGTGTTTGTATTGCATGTTATGAATTTGTTTTAAAGACATAGCTAAAATGAATAGGTTTTATTTCTTTTGGTCATTTGGAATATGACAAACTTCTGGGTGAAAAAATGAACTAAGTCTGACTAGGAGATGTTTTGCATTAATGTTGATATCTATGGTCTTTACTATGTTCATGTGGCTGAAATTGTTATTTGACCAAGAACTTTATTATTTCATATCTTCTGTATGCTGAAGCATGTTTAAAATACATATGTTTTACTACGTTGATTGCCACGTCACTCAAATTTGGGTGGCAGTTGTGTTTCCTCAGGGGCACCCAGTCCACAGTGGGTGATCAACATGTTGAAGTGTGCCTGTCTCTTCTGTTTTAATACATCTTGTGAAACTATTTTTTAAAATGAAGTTTGACTTTTTTGAGAATATTTCTTAATTAAGTTCTGTGTAGGAGCCAGACTTTAATTAGTCCTTGCACGTTTTGATCATATTCTGCTTAGAAAATTCTGCTGTTTTGATTTGGTACAAGGAAATTCTCAAGATGAGTGTTTTCGTTTCAAAAGTCAGCTGCTGTATGGATAAAGTCCCAGAGAATTTTGCATTCTGTGTTTTATCTTTTTCAGATGATCTGATGGTAGGTCTAGAAACAGCAGGAGAACTCCCCATCAAGAATATCAAAAATCTTACTTTTTTTTGTCTTATTGAATAGTTTGTAATTTGGGAAAGCTTATATCGTCTAGAAAGAAGGGGTCATTGTTTTGCTGAAGGAGGAAGAAAATGAAATTAGCAGATTACATAGGAAGGCTAACTAAGAATACGTCCCATTTAACGTTGGAGTCAGCATTGATAGCATTTTCCAGGCAGGCCTCATTTTATTGACATGGCTGGTGGGTGACTTTGCTATAGATGTTCACGTTGGTGGACATGCTGTTACGGTTTGTGAGGTTTTGCAGCGCATGAAAAGGGGCTTATAGAAAACTTTATTTGCTTAGAAGGAGTGGCTTAAGTAATAATAAAGATACATAATGATGTTTTACAAGTCTGTAGATGGAATTGATGCAGTGATTTAATGGTGTCATTAATGAATGTCTGTTTGGGTGGCCTTGATGTTTTGGCTTTTTTTCCCTCAGACTCTTAGTTTTACTGTTGCTGAATGATTCTTGCAGTTCTTGCCATCAAATCCTAGAAATGATGGGAGGGAAGGATTCTTTTTTCCTGTGACTATTTTACTTTATTACTTTTTTGTTTTTGTTGTTGTTAAATTTTTTGTGTGCGGATGGTAGTTAGGTTTATTTATTTATTTATTTTTAATGAAGGCACTGGGGATTGAACCCAGGACCTTGTGCATTCAAGGCACGTGCTCTACCATTGAGCTATACAACTCCCCTGCCTTCTGCCCCCATGACTGTTTCATTAGGGAGAACTTTTCCAGGAACACTGCCCCTGCCTCAGGAGATTTCTTCTCTGTCATTGGCCAGAACTAGATCACATGGCCTCCTAGTTTATGAAAGAATCTGGAAAAGTAAGCTAGTGTTAAAGTAGGGAGGTAGTGGCTGTTGGGTAAGCAAGCAGTCACTGCTCTGGGAAGCTAAAAATAGTTAACTTTTTTGAATTAAAATGCATTTAAATGCTTTTTCACACCAATACTAGAACATTTCTCTGTCTAGGTTCTTTCGTATATACTAAGTGTTAAGCTCTTTTTTTCCTCTTATTTCTTTGGGACTATTTATCCTGTCATTGACTACTAAACCTGTACTTCTTTATAGAGCTTAGAAAAGAGGCCAAGAACATCTGTCTCATCAGAAGCTGAGGGGAGTTACTTAAGCAAAGAAGACACTAAATTTTTTATTTTACATAAAAGGCAGTGATCTCTGTCCCTTCCTTGTGTTTTATTGTTATATGGTACCTTTCAATGTTATAGGAATTATGGTATAATAGTTTACTTATACATTTTCCATTGCAGGATTTCTAGATATAGTTTAAAATAATTTGAGGGGAAGCTGAATGTCAGACAGGTGCATATTAAAGGTATTAAATATTCCTCCTGGATCCTAATTAGATTACAATATCTCTTTACAGAAAAAGCTACTTTTTTCCTGTAACTTTCCAATTAGTCAGGTTATCTAGACCCTACTACCACTCTTTGTAACTGCTTCCCTGGGCTTGAAGGGGCTCATGCTCACAGCAGTATTTGGCAATAGTGATATTAATACAAGTGATCCTAGAATTGTGGCTGATAAACTTTCTGAGAGTGAACGTGGTTACAAAGAACAGGATGGTAGGGAGACTGGATGTTTGACAATTGGAGGAATTTAGTTTCTTGCCTGATTCTTGGAGACCTTGAATAACTGTGGCTTACTCATTGAAGTTGCTGGTAGATACTGTTACTAATGTTCATATCTAGGACTTGAGAATACTGAAGGAAAATTATCTAGTATAGTGATTTTATCAATATGGTGTTTTTACTAATCTGAGACCGTTTTTTTTGTTGACGATTTTGCTGTTGTTTATATTGGGACTAGAACTGTATTATTTTTCAGATAAAACTCATTTTATATGAAAATAGGATAATTTCCCCCATCTTTGATTATGTTATCATTGATTCGATTATGTTGGAATCCTCAGGAAAAACGCAAAGAAACTGTAATTCTCCTTATGGGAATTACAGCTACTGTATGCAGTCCATGTTCCTATAATACCTGGACTTTGTCTAGATGTACTTGCCTATGTTGAACCTTCCTATTATTTTAATGATCAGCTTTATTGCTTCTTCAATCCAGGCAGTGAGTAAAAGCTCCCTATTTGTAAAGCTCTTCTTCTGTATTGTTTAAGAGATAAAATAAGATGTCTAGCACTAGGAAGCAATCTTTAAAGTTTTCTATCCATACCTTTTCTATCTGGAGAATTTCTTTGTATCTTTCATCGCTGATCTTCAGAAACAAGCCTCCATCCTCAGATAGGGTTGGTTGTGTAACCTCAAAACTTAGTTATGTAAGAAGTTCTCTAACCAACTGAGTGAAAATCTCAAAGAAAACTGTTAGAGTGATCTTCCACTTTACAGAAGCCTTGTTGCCATTGCCCAAAGTCATTTTATCTTAAATGTTTAATCCTTTTAGATATGTTGTCTAGGTCAGTCAGTGCAGTTACTTTCGTGTGTTTTTTATTTTCTTATTTGTATTACTGATAAGTTCTTAGATCTGATTTTCTTGGTCCTTTTGGGATTACCTTCTAGTTCTTCCTATCTCCCTCTCCTCTCCTATGATGAGCTAATTATCTTCAACAGCTTTTGGGCTTTCACATATTGACACTTCGAAGCGCAGAGTGCGGAGGAATATTAAATACTTTTTTGAGGTCTGTCTGAGCTTTGATGTATCTTTTGAGTTTTGCCTTGGAATATCGGTCACGGTGGAAAATGTAAATCAGGTTGGAAAGTTGACGATGTCACCAGGGCTTATGAACAAAAACTTTATATTGAATCCAGGTTTATTTTACATTTGATTTCATGATTCAGAACCAAAATTGAGGTCTAGAACTCTGTTTCAAATTTCTTTGGAGCAGTGTTTCTCAAGGAGTTTGAAAATGTGTGGGGCACTGTTGGTGTTGGAGTGGCTTGGGGAATGTTATTGGCATTAATGGAAGGGAGCCAGAGATACTCTATGTCCTGGAAGTGGGGACAGTCCTGTACTGTGATGTTTTATCAGAACTTCCTATGCTGGTAGCATCATGATTGAGAAACCCTAGGGATGAAGCAAAGTTTATGCCAAATACGTTCATACCAGGTAACATTAGGCATATTCATGAGTTAAACTGAACAGTATCCTTTGTGTTCTTGTTTATTTTTTGAGGTATAGTTGATGTACAATAAACTGCACATAAAGTTTTCAAGTTGATAAATTCGGGTGTGTTACACTCGTGAGCCCATCACCACAGTGAAGATAGTGAATATATCTATTGCACCCAGAAGTGTTCTCTTCATAATTTCTCCTGTTTCTCTCCCAGCCCCAGCAACCTCTGACCTGCTCTCTATAACTGTATATTAAGTTGCATTTTTTAGATTTTTATATAAATGAAATCATACAGTGTGTGCTTTTTTTTCTGGCTTCTTTCAGCATAATTCATTCTTGTCATTGTGTGTTATTAACTTTTTAAAAAATCGCTGAATAGTGTTCCATTGTGCAGGTATACAGTAATGTGTGTATTCATTCACCTGTTACTGGACATTTGGATTGTGTCCACTTTGGGACTCTTAAAAAGAAAGCTGATTAGGAAAATTTACTTACAAACCTTTATGTGGACGTGTGCTTTCATTTTTCTTGGATAAAAACAGATGTTGAGCTTCTTTTCATGTGTTTATTTGCCATCTGTGTATCTTTATTTGGTGAAGCGTCTGATCAGATCTTTAGCCTATTCTTAAAAATTAGGTTTTTTATTAAGTTGAGTTTTCAGAGTTTTTTATATATTCTGGATACAAGTCCTTTATTAGATACATGCTTTACAAATATTTTCTCTCTGTCTGTGGTTATCCTTCTATTATCTTACTAATGTCTTTTGAAAAACCAGAAGTTGTTAGTTTTGCTGGAGTCTGTTTATTGATTTATTCTTCTGTGTCTTATGTTTGGTGTCACTTTAGAAATCTTTGTCTAGCCTTAGGTTGTAAAGATTTTCTCCAGTGTTTTCTTTTATAAGTTTTATAGTTTTAGATGATACATTTAGATCTGTGATCTGTTTTGAGATAATATTTGATATGATGTATGGGTTAAAGTTAATATTTATTTTTTGGCAAGTGGATTTCACTTGTTCTAGCATCATTTGTTGAAAAGGTTATCTTTTCTTTTTTGCACCTTTGCCAAAAATCAGTTGTTCTTACAGAACAAGTCCTGAAATCAGGTATTGTTGGCCCTCAACTTTGTTCTTTTTCAAAGCTGCTTTGGCTTTTGTAAGCAGTTTGCACGTACATTTTAGGACAAAACTGTCAGTTTCTACAAAAAAAACTACTGGCATTTTGATTGGAACGGCTTTGAATCTATAGACCAATTTACCACTTGTTTAGGTCTTTTAATTTCTCTCCGCAGTATTTTGTAGTTTACCTTGTACCTGTTATCCACCCATTTTGTCAACCTTACCCCTAAGTATTTACTATTTTTTGATACTGTCGTCAAAAAATGTTGTTTTTAAAACTTGCTCTCCAATCAGGTCTTATCCAATAAGCATGTGGCTCCTGATCATCTGTTGCAAATCTGCCAGCGCATCGGCCCAATGCTGGATAAAGAAATTCCACCCAGTATTTCAAGAGTCACTTCTTTACTTGGTGCAGGAAGGCAGTCTTTGCTACGTACAGCAAAAGGTACCTTAATTTGAAGAAGTGTTCTGCTTTGTATTCCTAGCTTAATAATTATTATAATTGTGAAGTAATGTAAGCTTTGTGGAAGAAAGGTGATATGTAACTAAAAACCATGCTGTGGACTATAAAATTCTCTGCATTTAGCATAGACATTGAATTTTATTACATCAGTGTTTAATGGGTCCTTCTGCATTTAAAAAAATGATAAAGGTATAGATGTTAAGCTTAAAAGCTTGAATTTATTCTGAGATGTGTTTGAGGTTTTATCAATGTGAGTTCTTAATTTTCCATTTTGTAGCTCACTTATAACTTCATTGAATGTAATTGTATGTGTCTAATAAACTCTTTAAATGCTAGAAGTATTTCATTTGATATTTAGATTCTGCAAGCCTTTTGTTAAAAGGGACATGATTTTCTAAATTTGGTAGCAGTTTGAAAATGAGCACCAAAAATGTACAATTGCATGGTTCTTTTTTCACCAGTTTAATTTTTTTGCGAAATTATGTGGTAGCAAAATGTTTGGAATTGCTGTTCTTTTTCTGTTAGCTTGGTATAAATCGCTTAGACTAAGTACCTGTATGTGATGTGATCTATGTATACAACATGGCTTAACTGCTAACGGGCAAGAATGTTGGCTCTTCTGATCCTGGGCGTACGTCAAGTTCATCCCTCATGATTACTTTTAAGATCTGTTGCTGATGTGATGCTGCCTCTTAGATGCACCACCAGTATAAAGCTTGACTGAGAAAGAACAACCCCTCCCTCTTGGTTCCCTGCCAGACTGGTTTGTCAGCTTTAGTTGTTTCATAGTGCTCCGTGGTCATGCCACACTGTGGCTTGCATCAGGAAACTGTTCATATTCTTCCTTTTTTCTGTGTTCTTATTCAACTTGTAATTATTCTATTTTAGGTTGTTACATAGTAGTTGCCTGGGTAGCCTGTTTTCCTCTGTTTTCTTTACTTGTGTCAAGCTCAATGTCGTTTTGTGATGAGCACTGCTTTAGAACTGGCAGACATTAGAAGAGACTTCAGCAAGCTGTCCTAGGGTAGGGACCGTATTTCTGTTTGTTTTGTACTAGTGACATGAGAGGATGCCTTGTAACTGCTCTTTGATAATGATAGTGGTAATGAATTCATTCATGTAAAACATGATATGCCTGTTAGTTTGGGGCACCCGAGGCTCAGTAGAGGTTTATATGATGCCTTTCTTCCCTTCCTCTTTCAGTGGTGAAGAAACTAATTTCTAGCACAGCACAATCTGTGTTCTGCTGCTCTCTCCTATAGAGGGGGTAGACATTTTTCTTAGTATATTGGTGGTAGATCAAAGAGGGATGGGACTTTAGACTTAGTGTTCAGACTCACAGATCCTATTGTGTATGCTCTTGTGTAAAGGATTATCTGATCCTGAAACAAGAGGAAAGCCGTTCAATTTTGTCAGTACTTTCCAAGGAGATTAAAATCTTGGTAATATTGGTCAACATTAATTTTAAAACTCAGCACCATTCAAACAAGTTAAGTCAAGGATTTTCATGTAGATCAAACTGAAATTTTCCTTGCAAAAATTTCTGTATTTGGAAAGTTGGATCAGTTGTGATTAAGACCTTTATCATTAATGACTGCATAGTATAGTTCTGAGATGAAAAATAAAAACCTATTTGGCATTGAGTGGGAGTTGGAGTCAAAAGATCTGGTTTTATGGCCCATCTTGGCTAATCACTTGCAGTGGATCTCTTTGAAGGTCCTGGAACCTTTGAGCCTCAGTTACCTCACTTGTAAATTGGCGATAATACCTACCTCACAGGGTTGTTGTGAGGATTCAATGAGATCATGTATGTGGAAAGCACTTTGTACACTGTAAAGTGCTGCACAAATGTTAGTTGTTGTTGTTGTATCCAAGATGTCTTAAATTTTTTTTCCTTCAGAAATAGTCTAATAAACCTCTAGGGCTTTTCTGTTAAAGTATTATTAGTTGGTAAACCTTTGAATAAACAGTTTATTACAATATACGTAAGTATTCTATAAAATCTTTCTTGGGGTTAACTTTCAAGATTTTATGTGTATCTAAAATTCATTTTAAAGACTGCAGGCACACAGTTTGGAAGGGCTCTGCCTTTGCTGCTCTTCATAGAGGAAGACCTCCTGAAATGCCGGTGAACTACGGTTCCCCACCAAGTCTTGGTAAGTGAGCTTGGCTTTTCAGATGCACAAAACCATTTTTTAAATTTCTTGACCAACTTTGTACCTGCTGTATTAAAACTTGAAATACTGGTAAAGTTTCAAATGTATTACCTTCCTAAAGATATTACTAAAAGTGATAAAAGTTAATAACAAACAGTCTTATTTTAATAAGCCTGTACTAGTGCTTATAAGAGAACAGAATTGGGAGGAAACTTCATCTTAAGGATTTCTCTAACATTGATTTTTGTGACCCTCTAGAAATTGTTTTGGAGTTTTTCTTAACTTTTTACATATTGGCTCCCCCTTAACCATTTTCGTTGTTTTTATTTCCTAGTGGAGATACATCGAGGAAAACAACTCACAGGGTGTTCCACTTTTAGCACAGCATTTCCAGGAACTATGTATCAGCATATAAAAATGCACAGAAGGATTCTCGGACATCTGTCTGCTGTTTACTGTGTAGCATTTGATAGGACAGGACATAGAATCTTTACAGTGAGTTAACATTTTAAACTCAATTTGGTATCATCTGGAACACTTTAGTGTGCTTCAGAATTATCTAGGAAACCTTATAAAATATGTAGATTCTACATTTCCCATCCTCAGGAACTTGGACTCAGTAGGTCTGGTGTGGGACCCATGAAATTTGCATTTTTATTAAGTATCACAAGTGATTCAGATTGCAGATAACCAGGCCATGTATGTTGTTTGTGAGACATTGATTTAGAGTAGTCGTTCTTGAGCACGATCATCAAGGATGCTTAAAAATATGCATGCCTAATACTTCTGCAGCCCATTCTGGACCTACTAAATTAGGCTATAGTGTGTATTAACCGAAAACAAACCAAAAAACTTGCCTACAAAAATCCAGATCTCTGCAGGTGATTCATATTCACATTGATTACTCGTGATCTAGGGAAACTGCTTTAACACTGAAAGATTATTTTATCTGTAACTATATGTAAATATTTGGAATTTAATTTAACATTTTACTCTCTTAAGGGAAGATTAGGATGGGTAAGAAGTTAAAATTTCATTTTTCAGTTGTCGAGATTCAGAGTAGATACTCAAATATTTGCTGAATGGATGGATGCTGGGTGGTACTATAAAATTTGAGACTTTGTTGTTTAGTTATTTTAAATGAAGATGCTAGTTCCATTACTTTTTGTTTTTGGGATTGCCGGTTACTCAACCCGTGAAACATAGATCTTTCCTAATACTCATCATGTTAATTTGATGTGAGCTAAATGGACATTTAACCATTGTTAGTTGAAATGCGTGGACTTTTATTTGGACTTACTACATGTCAGAGAATTTTGGGAAAATAGTATTTATAATGGGCCTAAACTGTAGAAATAAAAACTTCAATGAATCTTTATTATTTGATTTGAAAAAAAAACTTACAAGTATTGTTGGCTGTGAGATTCACAATTTATAAAGTATTCTATGATTGAAAAGGGAGGAGGAATTATAAACACTTAATGTGAGTGACATGTAAATCGTATTCTTTAAAATGATATAAAAGACTTGCTATATTAACATTTATTTTTGGATATATATTCTTAGGGTTCAGATGATTGTTTGGTGAAGATTTGGTCAACGCACAATGGCCGCCTGTTATCAACATTAAGAGGTCATTCTGCAGAAATTTCAGATATGGCAGTAAACTATGAGAATACAATGATTGCTGCAGGGAGCTGTGATAAAATAATTAGAGTGTGGTGCTTGAGGACTTGTGCTCCAGTTGCTGTGCTTCAAGGACACACAGGGTCAATTACATCTTTACAGGTAAGCTGATTTTAGCATGCACATTTGTGTATTCTCTTTTTCCTTTAAAACTCTCTGGAGATGAGAAATAATAAAATGCTTAGTAATTGTATGATCTATTTTAAATTTAGTAATCAAGAGAAAATATAATTATAGTTCTATGAATCTTGAAAGGATGATGTAATAAATATGCAGTTAAGAGCTATACATGAAGGCTTGATGGATGACTTATTACTTCCTTTTAGGTTTATGGTTGAGCTGAACGAATGTCAGTTACACAGCGGTGATAGGTTAATGATTTTTCTACTTGAAAACTTGTAGATTTTGATAAGTTGATTAAATTTGTCTCTCTCTGTATATATATGTATATATATTTTCCCTTTATTGTGGAGATTAATTTTGAACCATATACACAGTAGACAGAATAGTATGATAAACTGCTATGTGCCAATCAACCCATGGCCAATTCTTTAACCATTTCACGTTGTACCTAAGCAGATCTAGATTTCAGGTCATTTCTTCTGTTAATATTTCAGAAAAGAAAGACATACTGTGTTTCATTAAAAACATGAAACATTATCATCACATTTATTTATGGATGTTCAGATTTCCAATTTTCTCATAAATAGCATTATTTAGTTTGTTTGAATTAGGAACCAGACAAAGCCTGTACCTTACAATTGGTTGCTATAGATTAAAAGAATCTTAAAAGAAATTACACCCCCTTGTTCAATTTTATTTTAAGCCCCTTGTTTCTTTGTTGAAAGAATTGGGTTGTTTATAGAGTTCCCATAGTTTGAGTACCATTTGCACCCTTGTGGAGTAGATTAACATGTTCCTTTGCATTTCTTACAAGTTGGTTGTTGGATTCAGAGCAGTAGTTTCATTTAATGTGCATGAGAGTCACTTGGAGGCCTTGTTTAAAACACAGATTGCTAAGCCCCGCTGCCAAAGATTTTGTTTGATTCAGAATGTTGGAAGTGGGGCCTGAGATTTGCATTTATAACAAGTTTCCAGGTGCTGCTGTTGCTCCTCTTCCAGGAACCACACTTTCAGAGTCATTGATCTGGAGGCTTGAGTAGCTTGTCGTGTATGCTTTACAGGGCGTTACCTGTCTGGTAGACTTTCTGTAGTCGTCTCAGATCTGTTAGTACTGAGACTGGTGCGGTTCAGTCATCTTTTTGAAATGACATTTTTTTTTTTGAGTAAAAGTAGATGTATCTAGAGAGATGTACATTTCATAGACAGAGTGCAGGCAGTCTCAGAAGGCAGGAGAGGCCAAGAGGTGCGGGGTCGGCTGTTCAGTTTAAAGTAAAAGTAGGTACATGCTCCACAGACGGAGTGTGGGCTGTCTTAGAAGGCGAGGGAGCAAGAAAGATCTGCAATTACATTTTGTGAGGAAGTAATGATTTCCGAGGCCGTTTAAGGCACATTGGTGTCTCTGATTTGAGTTTGGTTAAAACACGGGGAGTGGTTTGTTCTTACATGTGAATTTACCCATGCTGTATGTTAAGTGGTCTATAAATAGATTTGGTGTGAAGTTGTGTGATAAAAGTGATTTTTCTCAACTTTGTGGTCAGTATTCTTGAAGAATAGAGGCTGCAGACTTATTTTCAAGTGATGACAACTATGATTGGAGTTGTGTTTCACTTTGAAAATTTAAGCAAAAGTTCTGGTTTGCCTGTTTTAGGCAAGGAGTATATTGTTCTCTAGAAGGTTTCGTAGTTTGAAAATTACTTCCAATCCTAGCTATTCCACAGGTTTTTTTTTTTTAAACTTATGGGCAATATAACAGCAAGTAAGAATATTTGTAATACTTTGTGTGGGTGTCTGCCTTAAAACCATTGTGGAATTGTTCAGTGTGCTAGTGGAGCTCTGCTCTTCACTGAAACCCATTCTTTTGGTAATGGGGGCCCATATGTATTTATCACCTACTGAATATATCAGAAAATCTACTTGGGTGGTAATAAGTATTTTATACATCAGGAAGTTTATCTCTGCTTGCTAGTGGTTACTTTGAAGTTCAGAGTCAAATACATGATTTTAGTTATTAAAATCTTTTTAATGTTCTTTTCCCTGTTGTTCTTGGCATATATAAATCGTTTTAAATTTTGGTAAAGGTTTTCTTTTCATTTATTAAAAAAGATGTATAAACAATATTGTTTGCTGAAAAATTAGACAGTAGTTAATAACAAATAAAATATAAAACTTCCATTTCCTACCATCTATAAGTAATCACTTTCAGTATTTTAGCACATACCTTCCTCAAGGGTGGCATTATACAATGTCACTTAATATAATTTACATTTTCAAAAATGTTAGTGTTAGGCTAGCCGGGTTACAAAGATAGGTAGAACCTTTTGTCTAAGAGCGTCAAGCGAGTATTCTTCAGGAGTAAGATGAAATGCATAGCTGGCAAATTGAAAAGCTAGATGAAGATGAAAAAGTATCTGAAGTACTGATATAATGAGCAATTATGGAGCCAAGATATGATAGATAAGAAAAGTCCAGAGAGGGGAAACTTGAGTTTGAAGGCATTTGCCAGTTTTACAGGAGGTGGTTGTGAAGCTTAGCAGAAAATTTGACAGACTTGTAGGGATGGGGAGGATATATTTTGGAAATATCTATGCATAATAAATTCAGCTAATTCAAATGAATAGAAAAATTTCAGCAGAGAACTAGAAGCTAGTAAAAAGGAAATTCTAGAATTGAAGTGTATAGCTGAATTTACTAATTCAGTAGGTGGGTTTAACAACAGATTAGATGCCACTGAAGAAATCAAAGGGAGAATTAAGGAGCTGTAAATTAGATCAGAAGAAAGTAAGTAGATGGAAAGCACAGAGGGAAGAGTTGGGAATGTACTGAGAGAGATGAGAGAGAGAGGATGTGCTGACGAGGTTCCACGTGTGTGTACGTACATACATTTATGCTGTCTGTGTGACTGGAATTCCTGAAGAAGACAGAATGAAGCAAAAGGTGTTTGTAGTGAGAATAGCTGAGAATTTTGCAAAATACATGAAGAAATAGAGCCACAGATTGAAGAAACACTAAGGACCTGGGCAGAATAAATATACAGAAAATTACAACTACTGAACATCACAATAGAAGTTTAAAAACCAAAGACCAAGAGGGAAGAGTAAAAAAGGAATAAGACTGATGGCTAGCTCTCAGTAGAAGCCATGGAAGTTGGTAGACAAAGGAGTATTCTTAAAGTGCTCATAGAAAGTGACTGCCAGTCAAGAATTCCAAACCTATTGGAAATACCATTGAAGTGTAACAATCACATTTTCAGACAGACCGAGACTTTCTTAGTGATTAAACATCATTAAGGGGAATTCTAAATAGTATTCTTTAGGCAGATAAGGAAGGAGATCTTAGACTTGGAGTAACAAGGAGTGAAGAATTAAAAAAAAAATATATGGGCAAATGGAAATAAACATTGAGTATATACAACAAATGTAATGTCTTAGAGTTTTAAATTATGTATGAAATTAAACTAACAAGTAATAGTAATAATAGCTTGTGTAGAGGAGGAGGTAACTTTAGTATTCTTAAGAGCTTTGGATTTTGTAATCTCTAAAATAACTTAAAGAATAGCAAGAGGATATAACTACTAAGCTAACGGAGGAGGGGAATGGCATAATAAAAAAGGCAAGAAAGGAAAGAAAAAGAAACATGGGAAAGTATTAAGATGATAAGTAGGGTAGCATTAAATGGCAATGTCATCATAGTCACGATACCTGTTGTAATTGCATTACATGGTCCAGATAGGAAAGATCTCAGACATAATTGAAAAGCAAAACCTCACCTTCAAGATGAAGAGTATAGGGAAGCTGAAAGTAAAGAACAGAAAAAGTATCTAAAAGTTAACCGTAAGAAGGCTGATGTGTAGCATACTAATATTAGATAAATAGGCATTAAGGGAAATACCATTTTTAGAGATGAAGAGGGACAGTTTATAATGATTAGATGTTCCATTAGGCAGAAAAAGAGTTCTAAATTTATGTGTTCAGTAACAACGTCAAAATGCAGAAAGCAAAAATAGAACCTGTGGGGAAGCACAGACCTCCGTAATCGTTGTGGGCAATTAACACACCTCTGTCTCAGCAAATGGAAGAACAACATATGTCATTAAGAAAATAGATTTGAACAATATAAATAATAAACTTGACCTGGATGACACATTGAAGCATTGCTTATTATATTTGCATCATTTCAGTCATAAGTGGATTGTTTATTATATAAATATTGTCCACATTCTGACACTTGAACTAAGTTCTCAGTAAATTTGAAAATACTGAAAATACTCCAAAGTGCGTTCTCTGACTGTAGTGCTGTTAAGCCAGACGTTACTAGCAGATAACAGAATAATCCTGACTTTTATAAATTAAACAATATGCTTTTATATATCCATGCATCAAAGATGCAATCACAATGAAACTTTGAGAATATTTTGAACTGATTAATAATAAAAATACTACAAATGATAACTTGTGGGATGTACAGTTTGGTAGCCAGCCGCCAAGGTGGTGTCCAGTGAGTCTGGCCGCCTTGTACTCGTGTCCTTTGGTAGTCCCCATGTTGAATAGGGTTGACCTGTGTAACCTATACGATACTGGGAAGGTCACGTAGGGTGACTCCCATTGCTCGATAGTGAAAGATTTAAAGACAGTGGAAGTCACTGTCTTAGTCTGTTAACTTGAATGAAAGCGTCTGTCTTATTTTCTTGACTCACTTGTCTTGAGGGATGCCTGCTGTCATGTCGACAGGACACTCAGACAGCCCTATGGAAAGGTCTTCTTGGCAAATTGAAGTCTCCTGCCATAGCCACGTGAGTTGGCTTGTTTTGGATTCAGGTCCTCCATCCGCAGTTACACACAGCCTGACATCTGAACTTCAGCTTCATAAGGCCCTGAGCCAGGACCATTCAGCTAAGCTGCTCCTGAATTCTTGACCCTTAGACTATGAGATAATGAATATTTATTGTTTTCAGTAGTTAAGTTTTGGGATTATTTGTTACACAATAGTAGATAACTAATCCCCAGCTGAAGCTGTGCTGACAGGGACGTTATAGCCCTCAATTCATACATTAAAGGGAAGGCGGAAATTCAGTGATCAAGTATATTTCTCAGGGAATTAGAAAAAGAGCAGGAAACAAGGATAGAAAAAATAAGCATAACAGTAGAGAGGGTCAACAAAGCAAAAGTTCTTTGAAAGACGAAAAATGTTGGCATAAGACTGAGATTAATTGAGGAACAAAGCAGAAGTAATCACCATTGTCATATTTGGAAAAGGGGTATCACTGTAGAACCTTCAGACACTAAAAAGTATATTTTAAAAATTTTATACAAGAATTTGAAAATTTGGATGAAATAGGTAAATATCAGAAAAGCAAGACTGGCACAAAAAGAAAGAAAATCAGAATAGACCTTCAAGTGCTAAATGCACTGAATCTGTAGTTAAAATTCTTTTCCACCTGTTAGTATTTCTGTCAACAATGTTTAACCTGAATCTCATGAGGAGGCAATCAGACAAATCTAGACTAAGAAACCGTCTATGAAAAATCAGTCTATATCCTTCAAAGGCTTAGTTTCAGAAAGGACAAAAGAAAGGTAGGATAACTGTATTATAAAGAAAGAAAATGTGACAAACACATGTGAGTCTTCATTTGGATCCTGGCTTTAAGAAGAAAAAAAAACCTATAATGGACATTGGAGAAATGAGGGGAAATTCCATATTAAATCTCTTGAGTGCTGATTGCTGAGAAGTGTAATACAGCTACGTAGGAGAATGTCGTTGTTCTTAGGAGATACATGCTGAGAATTTTAGGGTTGAAGTGTCACGATATCTGCACCTTAGATTCAGATGTTCGTGTCTGTCAGTAGCCGGGGGCAAGTGTGGCAGAGTACTGACGACTGGTAAATCTTGGGGACTGGTGCATGTGAGTGTTGACCGTACTGTTCTTGCAATTTATATGCAGATTTGAAATATTGCAAAGTGATGTTTGGGGGAAATGAACACCCTACTATCACTGCAACTGTTCAACATTAGCAAATACTACTGGGCAAGAAAAACCAAAAATATGTGCAGTTGGAAAGGAAGAGAGAAAAATTGTCATTTTCAAACAGTTTGATTACCTACTTAAAAAAGCCAAGAGAATCAATGGAAAATGTCTTGACAGATTTCAGTTTATCTTATAAAATAATAACCGTGGGACCAGATAGTGATAATGGCTGCACAGCATTGTGAATGTACCACATGCCACTAAATTGTACATTTTTAAATGGTTAAAATGATGAGTTTAGCATTGTGTGAATTTTACACCTCCCGCACTAATAGCTCTGTCTCGAATGTATATGTGAGCACACAGGGAAGATTTGCATTTGAACAGTTAATAGGACAGCTTACTGCCTTTAAATAATGTATTCTTTAATAGCAAAATAAATAATCAGCATACATTAAAGGCTTCTTTTTTTGCCACTGAATAAGTTATAAAAGTAGAAGTTATTATGCTCTCAGGCATTTATTATATACCAGGTGGTTACTCAAAGTGTGTAGATTTCAAGAAAACTATTTTGATTTTGGAAGTAGACATGAGATTGCAGTACAGGATCACAAAGCCAAAAGGGACTTTGACAAATCATAGTTCTTTCTGTTGCTTTTATACAGAAATGCGTATTGTAGTCACTGTTGAGTAGCTTTGAAGGTGGTTAATAAAACATGGCTATATGTCAGTGATACTGCATTTGAGGAAATGTTTCTACTTAGAAACAGTAAAAGGAATGCTTCACAAGTTAAAAATACCTGTTGCATACTTTGAAAAGTCTCTTAAAATGAAAATTTGAAGCTGAGAGGATTTACTGGTGAATTCTGTTAAAACCCATTAGAACTGCTGAGAGCTTAGTAAAACGAACAGATAACAGGGCCTGTGTCCTAAAATCAGAACTTTCCTATAAACAGTCAATAACCGGTTAGCAGATACAACGAAAAAAGAACATAATTCACAGTAGCAGCAGAAAGCCTTTGCGTAGAAATAAGCTTACCAGGAAATGGGAAAGGTTTTAAAAATAATGACACAACCTTCGGTAGGGGGAGGAAATAGTCTAAATAAGTGAAAAATGTCTACTATGTTCCTGAGTCAGAAAATTCAGTTGTAAAGATGTCATATCTCCAAATCATGGTATGAAGTCTGTATTTACATTTGAAATCCCAGTTGCTTTTCTTAAATGGAACTTGTCATGCTATCAGATTCATGTAGAAAGAGAAAAATAAGCATGAATAGCAAAAAACAACAGCAAAACCCCTCAGAAAACAAACTCTCAACTTTTTGCCCAGCTAGATATTTAAGAATGCTTTAAAAAGGTCTTATAGAGGAAACAATATAGTTTCAACCCAGGGTTAGACAAAGATACCAGTGAGACAAAATAGAGGAACGAACACTTGTGTATCTGTCATATCATATGAAGTCACTGTGTTCTAACTAAATCTAATTAGAATTCTTAAAGCTCCTCTATCTTGAGCATCTTATGAGTCAGCAAGCTGTGTTTCTTCTTCATGGCTTTCATCCCTATGCTGGGGGAAGGTCATGGGTACTGCCTTCCCGTTAAGGTTCTTATATTAAGTGGATTATTTGGATTGACTCTTGGTTCTTTATCTGCTCCCTTTCAGTCAGTATAGTATACTACCGTCAGGCAAATCTTTGGGTTACCGTCAGTGTTTTACTTGAGAACTACAATTACCCTCTTAACTTGCTGTTATTGGGTCCAGATTCTCTATCCGTTTAATCCATTTCTCTACCACTTCCAAAAATGAACACTTCAGTCATATAGATCTTTCCATTACTGTCACATAACGTATTCCCTCTCCCTTTTGTATTTTTGATGATACTGTTCCTTTGTCTAGTGTCTTCTTGTTTTCCTCTCCATCTTTTAAGCCGCCTTGGATGTCTCTGGACCAAATTGATCTTCCTTTCTCTAGCTTGTTGGTGTAACGCAGCTTTACTTTATTAAATACCCTTATTCTGAAGTTACAATATAATTCTTGTGTTTTCTTATACTACTTTTATGGTTTTGTTATTTAAAAATATAAAATGTTAATCCACTTGGAATTTATCCTGCTTTACTGTCTGAAGAATGGATCCAGTTTTTTCCCCCAGATTGTTGCACAGTTGTCCCTTTACCGTTTATGCAGTGATCCATTGTTTCCCCAGCTGATTGAGATGGCAGGTTTATCTTAAGTCTCGTGTTTTAGGGTCCATTTCAGACTTCCTCATTTTTGCATTGGTCATTCTCTCAGTATATACCTGTTGTGTCCTGTAGTTTTAATTATTGAGGCTGTGATAGGTTTCATGTTGATAGCACTAGATCTTTACTTTCTCTGTAGAAGTTCTTCTGACTGTTCTCACTAGTTTTGAAAATAATCTTCTATTGAGGTCCCATTGCATTTATAAGTTAGCGATAGACTTCCCATTTTTATCGGTTATGAGTTTTCACTGAGATGTCAGCTGAAGTGTCAGTTGAAGTTAACTTTGAAAAACTGTTAAATTACAACTTCAGTAGCACTCGGGAAACTGAATTGTGTATGTTACTGCTTTTTAGTTTAGCCCAATGGCCAAAGGCTCTCAAAGATACATGGTCTCTACTGGTGCTGATGGGACAGTTTGTTTTTGGCAGTGGGATTTAGAATCCCTCAAATTCAGGTAAGTGACTTTAATCGTGTAATAAGTTTTCTTTTTTAATGTTGCAATTTAGTCTAGTGAAATGAAATTGATTATAAAGAGACATTCTGTATAGTTGCTTGCCTTTTCACCTTTGAACTTAGTTTTTATTATATGCAGCGTATGTGCTGTATTGACTGTTGTTTACGCAGTGCTTCTAGATAGTTGGATATGTAAAGAAGCATAGCCATTCTATCTTAATGGTACATTTTTTTGAAAAAGGAAACATGATAGTGTATATGTGAAACATCTGGAAAAATGTTAGAAATGTGTAATTAAATACGTGGTCAGAAATTGAGGCAGGGTCATTTAAGAATCAGACCTGGATTGTAGACCTGTGTTGTCCAGTATGGTCCCCACTAGCCATGTGCTTCTGTTGAGCACTTCAGATGTGGCTAGTACAATTGAGGAATTGCATTGCTCATTTACATTTAAAAACTGATAATGATTCAGTTATTAAAAAACTTTCAAACAAGTTGAGTATGTGAATTTTTGTTTTTCAACTCTAAATTATATGAAACCTGAGTACAAATCAAGTTTTTTTTTAGTCTTTTAAAAAAAAATTATTTTTATTTTATTGATGGAGGGACTGGGGATTGAACCCAGGACCTTCTGCATGTGAAGCACACGCTCTACTGCTGAGCTATACCCTCCCTCCCAGATCAAGTATTCTTGTTGAAAACTTTGTTGAAATTGAGATATGTGTTCAGTATGCTATGGAAGATTTAACAGATTTAATATGAAAGAGCCTGAAGTTCTCATTAAAATTTTATTAACATTAATATGATATTTTGGCCGTATTGAGTAAATGAAGTAAAACTAATTTTATCTTTTTACTTTGAATGTTACTACTAAAAAACCTAATTTTCATCTTTTTTACTTATGATGTGGCTACTAAAAATTTCAAGTTCCGTGTGGGTCACATTCCCTTCTGTTGCATGATGCTGTCCCGTGGTGGTTCTATACCCTGTTCTGTGGCCTTGATAGTGGGTTCACTTAGACCATCTGAGCTTCAGTCACCTCAGTTACGGAACGGGGTCAGTAGGCTTGCTCTTTCTGTGTACTGGGATCTGTATAAATTTGGGGATCTGTATAAACCCATCTAGCTATAACAGCATATTTGGAAATATTTGGTATACTGTGAGGTACTATAGAAATAAGATTGTAATGTTGAAATATGCTAGATTAAAACCAATTATTTTAAACCATGGTTTAATATGCTAAACTAATGTATTTTAAAACAATTATCTTCTTTTGAAGTCCACGTCCCCTGAAGTTCACTGAAAAGCCTAGACCAGGCGTTCAGATGCTTTGTTCCTCTTTTAGTGTTGGTAAGATAACTTTAGTATTTTTGTTTGTTTGTTTTATTTTAGCGTTTATTGAACAACCACGTTATTGCTAAGAGCCTTTATCAGATAGTAAATGACTTACGTTCATTTCATTAGATTTAATCTGTGATGTTTCAATTAGCCTTTATCTTGTCTTTCCTCCCCCATTCTGATTTTCTCTGATTTCTCATAGTAACCAGAGTCAGTGATAGGAGACAGAGCTGGCAAAAAGGAGGCTTTAGGTGTCCATTTGAGCAGTTCCTGTGCCACGTGTCCTGTGTGTATGATAAACCAAGACTGTGATTTTCTTTTAACTGAACTGCATATTTTTGGTAGTTTAATTTTGTTATCCACATGTCTTGTGAAATTATTCCCCCATTTTCTTTTCTGGTACAGTGGACTTGTGTGGTAACCTTTCTTTTTAGGAGAGGTTAAAGATTTTGACCCGATAAAAGTCTGAAAGCTTTAACAAGTGACTTTATATTCCACAGCAGGTTTAGGTGTGTGAAGTTGTTTAGAAAGCAGAATGCCTTGTCATGCACTTTCAGAATGGCAGCATCTTTTTTTTTTTTTTAAGTATAAACCACTGTTTTTCATAAATACTGGCATGATACTAGCATGACCATGGGACAAAATAACTGGAACCTAAGACCATAAAGTATTAGTATTTTTTTCTTTTCCCTCATGGTTTAATAGAAGATATTGAATATAGTTCCCTGTGCTACATAGTAGGTCCTTGTTGTTCATCTATTTTATATATAGTAGTTTCAACTCAGTTCTGACACTGCCTACCTAGAGAATAGTGTGAGATCCAGCTGGTGAAGGGCTCAGTCCTGCAAGACTCCCCATCCACCCCCGCCTCAGACCAGATTGTCACCTGCGCATCTGACTGACAGGCTGGAAAACAGGTTCTCACAGCATCTTCCTTGGGTTCAATTAATTTGCTAGAGCAGCTGACAGAACTGAAACATTTTATTCACAAAATTTTTGGTTTATTATGAAACAATGTAATTCAGGAATAGCCAGATGGAAGAGATGCATAGGATAAGTATGTGGGAAGGGGCACTGTCGGGGTGTGGCATTTTTCTCTCATCTCCACGTGTTCATTAACCTGGAAGCTCTCCGAACCCTCTCCTTTTGGGTGTTTATGGAGGGTGCATTAGATAGACACAGTTGATTCCACTCCCTCCCAACCCTATAATCACATGATTGGTTCCCCTGGGCACTCAGCCCCATCTGTACATGCTTTCCAAAAGTCACCTCATTAACATAAACTCTGGTGTGGTTGAAATGGGTTTGCTATGAAAATCAAGACTCCAACGTCTTTTCACTTAAGAAATTCCAAGGGTGTTAAGAGTTCTGCCAGAAACAAAGATGAAGACGAAATATGTATTTCTGAAAATCACATCATCACATTGCATTATGTTAATTTGGAAAGGGCTTTATATAATGAGTTTGAAAATGGATCTGTTGAGATAAATTTAGTTTTGGCTTAGAGATCTTGCTTAACTTAATGTATAAATTTGGTTTGTTCAGATATTTGTTACAAATTGGATTTTTAAACCTTGAAATTTTTATTTCAGGTGGTATGTTTTTAGCCACAGGGAGTACTGATCACGTAATCAGAATGTATTTTTTGGGTTTTGAAGCACCTGAAAAAATTGCAGAACTTGAAAGCCACACTGTAAGTATTCACATTTTAAAATTCTGTAGATAGTTAACAATATTCCTGTGGTACATAGTCAAATATTGCTAAAAGAAATTGTTATTGATTTTAATTTTAACTTAAATGTAGAAGGAATTACTTTTAAAGGCGAAGGATGATACTGACAACTTAGCACCTTACGATGCAGATAGTTTGCAGTGGTTATTTCAGCTTTAAGTCCAAGCTCTTGATTATGATAATTATCCTGGATCAATTAGGTTTGAGCTAGGCCTGTTTATCTTAGCCAAGCTCATGAAATCAGAATGCTATTTCATTAGCATGTAGCAAGATAGATAACTCTTAGTATTCTGGAATACTGGTCATTTCCCAGGTCATCTTTTCTCCTATAGGAAGTTCTGTGAAGTTATTTGACAAAAAAATCACTTGAAAATAATTTTTTTTTGCACATAATCAAAAGTGAATATGCCTTGTTTTCAGCTACGTAAACCTTTATGTTTTTATCACTTTCTACACATAAGAGTTTTTATACAGATGTAATTAATTGTAAATACAGTTTTAATTTGAGAAGCAAGGCTTTTTTTTAACCACATGTGTCTATCTTTGAGACAAGAGCTGTATCTTAATCTTACTAGATTCATAGTTAGATTCTTTGTACTTAAATGTACAATACATGTTTGAGTGGTAGAGCTCAGCAGCCCAAGTACAAAACTCTTGCTTTAAACTAAATGTGCTTCTAGGTCTAAAAAACTGAGTGGGTTTTCTTTGTTTATTTACAAACTGTGTAGATGATTACTTTTGTGTTTGGTTTTTTTCCCCTCTTTAGGATAAAGTTGATAGTATCCAATTTTGTAACAATGGTGACCGGTAAGTAAGTGTGTGTTTGTATTTGTGTGTGTGTTTTTAGGTAAATATACTGTGCTTCCTATTAGTGTAGCTAATGTATCATTTTGCACGTATATATCGTATTGCAGGTACTTGTTAGTAAATGTGATAATTGAAGGAAAGGTGTGGGGCAGGGGGGAAATAAGGAAATGTAAGTTTTTAGAATTGTAGTTTCTGCTGCCTCCTGTGACCAAAAGTTGTTCCTCCTTTAGCTCACTATTGGCTAAATGTTTGATTTATAGGAAAATTAGGTGTAAGGATAATGAAGTTCTTACATTTGAATAGTTAAAAAAAACTTTTCTAATCAATTACTATGGTGTATTCAGCAATGAGATACCACTTAACTTATATCCCTCTTTGTGGTCCCCAGTGTCTTTTCAGGTGCCTTTCCTAAGCTGTGATTTTTAACACTTAACTTAATTAAATGATTGATCTATTTTTACACAGCAGCAAGCATGAATGAATTGGAGTTTAGAGTTAAGATGCTCATAATAGCACTTTGCTCTTACTGATTCTTCCATACATCTTTAATCTTCCTATTTTTTTCCCTCTCCAAATACTTCTTGTATATTGTCTTTTCAAAACTCAATGTATTTTACAAACTGGTGATGAAATTTACTTAGTAAGACCAATCAAACCATAGCAAACCAGATCTTCTCCATTCATATATACCTTAAATCCCTGTCTTTGGGGAAAAACACATGTAGATTTACCTGTAGTCGAGATAGTGACATTAATTTTTTTTTTTTTGGGCTGTGTCAGATAACAGATATATATTTGATCGGACTCCATGATTCCCTCAGCACTATCCCTGCCTACAAGAGAAAAGGTTCAGCCCAAGATTGTGGATACCACTATGTGGGGTCATTCAGTCCCTGCTAGTCTTGGAGGTCTCTTGCAGAGGCGTGGGGTGGCTGTGGCTCCCCCTGGAGACACAGATAGGGTGGCAGACATTCGGGGATGATAATCTGAGTGAACTTTCAGTCCGTGGGGCTAACATCTTGCTTAGACAGTAGCTCCAAGTAATGACTCCACTCAGCAGCCTTCAGGCTCCAGAGCTGGGACCTACATTAAATTTTTTTTTTTTTTTGCTTATGATTTTAACTGTAACCCTTGGTGGCACGTATGTAAGTAGAAGATCTTTTTCTTTTATTTTAAGGTTCTTAAGTGGTAGCAGAGATGGAACGGCTCGGATTTGGAGATTTGAGCAGTTAGAATGGAGAAGCATCTTGTTGGATATGGCTACCAGAATCTCAGGGTAGGTTGAGATGGTTTGTTTCTAGGTAGGTGCATGTGTCATAATTACTTGGTCTCTCTCTCTCTTCCTGGTTGGTTAATTGCTTTTTTCAGAGGACTGGAGCCACCTCCTATTAGAAGAGCTACAGTCTTTAAGTGAATAGCTACCTCCTGTATACCTGAAAAATAGATACTTAAATCTCATGTATGTTTACAGTTATGTAGGAAAGAACAACGTATTTGTTTTACTGTTGTTCAAAGCATTAACTTCCTCTTAGGTTTTGCATTTAAAACCACCTACAATTTTAGAATTACAAAAGTATGTCAAGTGTAGAAATTTTTAGAAATTCTACTTGTCTGAAGATAGGATTTTTGGAATTTTTAAAAAGTTGGCTTGTAGCATCTGGTTAAAGCAAGCAAATACACTATACTGTTTAGATTTTAAAAAATTTGGCTCCAGTGAGAGTGATTTTTTTTTTTTTGGCATGTTAAAATTTTGGCTCGTAAAATGGCATTGAAGGCAACTTTATCCAACTGTCCCCCTAAACAGTCCAAAGTCTCAAATGTATTTTGAGCATCTCTGAGGGAAGTTTAGCACTTCCCAAAATAGATACTACATATTTCAAATACATTGCTCTTTTGGGTTTGTCTGTATTGGGAGGGTAGTACAGGTGATGGAAAGAATGTGTTTTGGAGCCAGACCTTTGCTCAAATATCACACTGTTTATAGCTATATAATTTTAAGAACATAATTTAACATTTATTAATCTGGTTTCATCGTCTGGGAAATGAGACTGCCTGTCTTTAAGTGTTACTGGCAATTTTAAATTATATGAAGAACATTTTAGCACACTGCCTTATCTAGAGTAGGCATATCAGTGTTCTTAGCAGTTTTTCTGAGAAATGTTACACATTTTGTCTTTGGAAACATAATTGCTTTATTTTCAATAATTTTAGGAGAAATTAACTCATGTTCTCTGCAATGGCTCAGACAATTCTGTTGAATTTCAAAACAAATTTGCCATTAATACTTTTGTGGAAAGATGTGTGGTAGAAAATGAAAAAAATACATACTAGAAATCTGGTAATTCTTGTTCACAAACAAATTGAATCTTTACAGTTACTTTAAAATGTTACATCTGGATATTCAGAAGCATCTTAGTATAAAAGTGAATACTGTCGATCTTTGATTAATTGAAATAATGAAAGAATGGCAGTGAAGAAAATTTGAAATTGTATTCCACTATGAATAATTATTTTATTTGACAAAATAGGAACATCAGTGTGAAAACTTGAATAAAAGCTTTTTTTAGTAAGACTGAAAACTAATTTCCTCGTTGCCGCACTCTCTTCATGGAGAGAACTTTTCCTATATTTCCTCTTTCGGTGGAAATACTCTTTTCTCATTTAAGGTTTTACCTCTTTCAGATCTTGAAAAGTGGTGTTTTCTGTCTGTAGGAGTTGGTGGGTGTATTTGTTTTAGTGTTCTACTCTTGACCGATCAACTTTGTGAAATGCAACGTGTCTGTTTGTAAATTCAAGTGAAGTGTGGATCCTTAGCCTGTGTTCCGTTGTGTCTCTTACGTTACACTTCCTCTGACCAGTCTAGTTAGAATTATTCTCATTCGTGCTCCATTGTGCTTACATATAGATAGCTGTTACATAGAACTTGCTCCATATTCTTGTAGCTGTTTTCTTTAAAATATGTTTATTATATGTTTGTAATTTCTTGGAAGGTGCTCTGTGATTTTAGAAGCAGCCAGGCCTTACCTAGTCTCTGGCTGTGTACTACAGATACTGTATTTTACACAAAAACCTTGCACATTGCTTTGACAAAGGCAGCGAAACATTGCACATACGTGTATCCAAGGTAATTCTTGCCAAGGGACCCCCAAGAACAGTCTATAGGGAAATATAAAATGAGTACAGTCTCCTTTACAGTTCAACAAATTGAGAGTCTGTGTCATGCACTTCATTGGGACATAAAGGTGAATTACCTTCTTACTGCCTTCCTGAACTTCGTCATCTTCTCTGGGGAGAGAAGCAGTTGAAAGTATTACTGATAGGGCTTGGGGCCAGAAGGGAATAATAAAAACAGGTAGAGAAAAAGATCTGCTTTTATGAGCAGAGGTGGTATTCTAAATCTGCCTTTATTCAGTTTCTGAACTGTTTCTAAATCACCTTTTTCCCTCAGGATTTTGCTCTTCTCTGGTTATAGATAACCTGTTGTGGGTCAGTGTGATGAACTCTCTGTAGAGTTGATAAGTATGGACATGAGCTGGATTACTTTAGTTTTCTGGTATCAATGAGGGATTGTGTACATAGTATAGCCTCCTGCACATATGGCATTGCACATTTCGTGTTTTTTTCTTAGAGATTTATCCTTGGAAGAGGAAAAATTTATGAAACCCAAAGTAACAATGATAGCTTGGAATCAAAATGACAGCATTGTTGTCACAGCTGTGAATGATCATGTCCTTAAAGTGTGGAATTCTTATACTGGACAACTGCTTCATAACTTATTGGTAGGTAGTTTTTATATAGTATAACAAATCACCATTTTTTTGAACTGTAATTTTACTTTTAATAAACATGTTTTATTTACATTATCAAATGAATAGAAATTTGTATATACACACGGATAAATTACTGTCATTAAAACATTTTTAAAAATCCTTACACACTATGACAATACGGGCTTTTAATTTTAAACATAACTTGCAAACCCTCCTTAACTATATAACTTTGTTGAATAAAGGGACATGCTGATGAAGTATTTGTTTTGGAGACACATCCCTTTGATTCCAGAATTATGTTGTCTGCAGGACACGATGGCAGCATATTCATATGGGACATTACAAAAGGCACCAAGCTGAAACACTATTTTAATATGGTGAGTGGAGTGCTGGGTCTTCATGCGTGTTTGCATTTGTTTCAAGTACTTGGATAATGAAATGTCTTTATAGTTATATTTTACCCTTTGACCCAGGATCTAATTCAGGATCATGCATTGTATTAAGTTGTTATGTTTCTGTAGTTTTGTAGTTTTTTTTCCTATATCTTGCCCTTTAATAGTACCAGGCAAGTAATGTTATGGGATATTTGTTTTGTCCGACATTTCTTCATGATTCAATACTGTTGCACATTTTTTTAATGGATTAAAACATAAATGATAATGCATCTTCCATGTATTATTTCAGGACACATAAATATTTGTTTATTCCACTATTGGTAATAATTACAAATATTTGGTTAAGGTGGCATCTGCCATGTTTCCCCACTATAAAATAGTTGTTTTTTCCTTTGTAAATATTAAACAATTTTTTTCACAGACTGTGTCTGGTTCCTCATTAAACTTTCACAAATGTCAGTATCCATTGAAGATTTTTCTAATGGCATCAATCTTCACATATTTATTAGTTGGCATTCTTGCACATAGTTTTGTAATCCTTTTTCATTTTATGTAAAGAATGTTTTTCAAATCCTTAAATATTAAAGAATTTCCAAATATATTAACTGTAAATTCAGCCTTTGAGAAGAATGTTACTTGTATAGGTAATTTACTGTTGTTGACTATTTAAGTGGTTTCAAAAATGTGCACAGCAGTAACACTTTGAATGTCTTCACACATGGCTGTTTATATAGATCTCTGATTATTTTATTAGGATAAATTCTGAGGGAAGTATGTAAAAGGGCTTGTATATTACTAAGACTTTTGATTGATATATATTTGTGTGTGTGCACTGGGTGTGTGCGCTAGAAAATTACTCTTCAGTTAATGTTGAGGTCCAGTTCAAAGTGTAATTAATTTTGGAGGCAGAGTAGTAATTTCCTATACATTAGTGGTTCTTAGACTCTTGATTGAAGACCACCCTAGTCCATGTGTTCTATGTTTTTAAATATTTTTTTAAATTTCAATATGCTTATGCTGGACAGTTTCTCTAACAGTTTAAAGTACAGTATTTTGTTTATTAACATTAAATGTACTGAAACAACTCAGATAGCATGACTTAAAATACATCATTAGGTACCTCTGAAAGTTGCATCTCTGTATGTTCAAATTACTGGAAAAAGAACTAAGCTGCCTTTAATTTTTTCATGGCCTTAAAATTCATAGGTACATCTATCTTTTGGGGGTGGGGGCTTAGGTAATTAGGTTTACTTATTTATTTTAACTGAGTCCCTGGAGATTGAACCCAGGACCTTGTGCATGCTAAGCGTGCACTCTGCCACTGAGCTATACCCTCCCCCTCCATTTTCTTAATTATTTTTTAAAACTCGGTAGGAACACTGCACCCTAAATTTAATCTGTCAAAACAGAAAACTACATTAATTCAGGCTTTAAACAGAATATAGGCTAAATAAACTCTAAGCTAAAGAATAGTCTGAAAAAAGGCTCAAGTGAATAACTATGGTCTTATTTCCAGTCAGACACCAAAAATTGGCCTTGTATACGGAGTTCTTTACTGCCCAGCTGAGAGGGGGCTCCTAGACAAATTACTTAGAGTTGTAAACTACTAACAAAACAGTATTTCATTACATATATAATAGACATTTATATGACACTGAATTGTTCTTCAGGCACAGTTGCAGGGGGTATTTTGTCAGGAATCTTTGTGTGGGACTCTTCAAACTGCAGGTAAAAATTGGAGTCTGTCTTACTCTGCTTAGATAGGTTTGTCCACTTGGGAAAACTTCCTTCTCAGCGGGTACCCTTAGCAAAGCTTTCAGCACAGTTAGTTCCACACGTTTGATAGGAGAGTAGCTGCCACCATCTTTGTCTTACCAACCAAGAGTGTGACGTGGTGTCAAGGCATAGGTAGAGCTGTGGTGGAGATGGCTCTTCAAAGGACCCTGTGGGTGAATCTGTGTAATAGGAAGGAAAGTATTTATACATTTTTTTTCTTTTTAAGTTATGAGAGAATGCAAATTTGTATACATACTATCTTATTCAGTAGTTCCCTAAATATCCCAGTACCTTAATTTTTTTTTCCATTTTGTTAATTGGCACTCATTCATGTGTAGCATAGCAGTAGTGAGTTGTGGGTACTTACGCATGTGTGTGGATTTGTTTTGACAATTAGTGGGTGGATGATGCTTTTTCCAACATGATTTAACTTGTCCTTAAGTTTATTATTGGAAAGTTATAGTCTGAGACAACAAATATGCATAGCTTTACACTGTTAATGAAACAGCTAATTTAGTTCTAAATTGATAGTGCTAAACTAATATAATTTATAGTTAAAAAAGCAAGAATAAAACAGTTTAAAAGTCATCTATTTAAGGCAACATTCATGATGCACTTAGAGCATCCTTCCTGAAGTCTGTGGCAGTTTGAAATAAGGTAGTTGCAGGTGCAAGGATTTACATATGCACCCTTGAGACTTCGAAGCATTGCAGATTTTGCATGGTGGTCACTCATCTTAGTAGAAAGTTTAAACTCCATAAAAGTATTGATTTTAGTTCACAAATGCCAAACTGTTGCTCTTTTTTGGAAAAAGAAGGGGAAGGAGAACATAATTAGGTTTATTTATCTATTTTTAATGGAGGTACTGGGGATTGAACCCAGGACCTTGTGTATGCTAAGTACACATGCTCCCCGCTAAACTATTACTCTTTAATCATTTGCCTCGTGGATTATTAATCAGTAGCTTTTTGTTATATATTAAAATAAAAGTTTGTGATACTGTCATTTACTTGTAAGAAGGCCTTAATTTTGGATTGCTTTATTATGATCCTTCATTTGATTGGTTTGAGAACTGACTCTTAGAAAATCTTTCATGATTTTTTTCTAGGCTATTGGTATCTAAAATGTATTTTGTTTTCTGAAAATAATCACATGTGCTTAATGAAAAATTAGGTTTTAATTTTTTGGGGGGAGTTAATATAGCAGAAAAGTACTTGCATAGAAATTGTCATAAATTTTTCTCTCTATATTTCCTAGATTGAGGGACAAGGACATGGAGCTGTATTTGACTGTAAGTTTTCACAGGATGGACAACATTTTGCCTGTACAGATTCTCATGGGCATCTTCTGATATTTGGCTTTGGATGCAGCAAGCCATATGAAAAGGTCATTTCATATACTTTTCTTGTAGCGTGTGAAATAATTATTAAGGATGTTTTGAAAATATGTTAGAAGTATTGATTTGATTGTTTTTGTCTTTTCAAATAAAATTAACTGGTTAATATTTATTTTCTTTAATGTATGTAAACCTCAGAATTTGAATCTGTAAACTCCCTTTTCTAGATTCCCGACCAGATGTTCTTCCATACTGACTATCGACCACTGATTAGAGATTCTAATAATTATGTCTTAGACGAGCAAACTCAGCAGGCTCCTCATCTTATGCCTCCACCTTTCTTGGTAGATGTAGATGGAAATCCTCATCCAACTAAGTATCAGAGATTAGTACCAGGCCGAGAAAATTCTGCAGATGAACATTTGGTTCCACAGCTAGGCTATGTGGCAACAAGTAAGTGCTGAGTCTTTTTTTTTTTTTTAATGTAAATAATACTACAAAGAACTCCTGTACTTTCAGATTCACCAGTCCTTAATATTTTGCAATATTTGTTTTATCATTCTATCTCTACATACATATTATTGTTTCGAACCGTTTCAGACTTAAGTTCTGGGCCTCATGTCCATTTACTGCTAAATAACTTCAGGGTGTGTTTTCTTTTCTTTTTCATTTTACTGAGTTATAGTCAGTTATGGTGTTGTATAAATTTCTGGTGTAGAGCACGGTTTTTCAGTTACACCTGAACATACATATATATTCATTGTTGCATTCTTTTTCACTGTGAGCTACCACAAGATCTTGTGTATATTTCCCTGTGCTATACAGTATAAACTTGCTTATCTATTCTGTATATATATCTGTCGATATCTACAAATTTTGAACTCCTACTCTGTCCCTTCCCAGTGTGTATTTTCGAAGAACAAAGATACTCTGTTACAGAATCATAAACAATTATTAAAATTAGGATATTTAACACTTATATAATACTGTTATCAGAGTTTGTTATTCTAATAATGCCTGTATACCTTTTTTCCCCTCCCCTAATGTAGATTTTAATTTGGGACTACATATTACATTTAGTTGTCATTGATTAAGTCCAGGTTATGCATTTTTGAAGGAACAGAACATAAACGGTGTTGTAGCCTTCCTGGAGCATCACATTAGGGTGCTTGTGATTGTGTTTTGTCCAATTATTAATAATGTTGACATTGAACACTTGGTGTCTGCCAAGGTTTTCCAATATGAAGGTTTTTTTTTTCCTCTTTGTAATTAATAAGTAATTTGTGGGGAGATGTGATGTAAATAACCTGTTCCTTATCAAACTTCACCTATAAGTTTTAGGATCCATTTAGAATTTCTGCCTGAATCAGTTGTTACTGTGAAGGTTGCAAAATGGTTTTCTAACTCTATTCTCATTACACCTGCATTTTATTATTAACTGGCCTACTACTACTCTCCCATTTATTTATTTATATAATTTATTAAGTTTTAATGTGGATTTAGGAACTTAGGGTTGTCATATAGTGGGTTATAATCCATTGCTATCATTATTTAGTTGCTAATACTGTCCTTGGATTTGGCTGTGAGAGCCTTTTCAAGCTGAGTTTTGTGTCCTTTCCCAAGTCCCCATCATTTTTGAGCACTTCTTTACTTTCTCGCACAAGGTGTTCTAGTCCCACCTTGTGCTTGGCCTGTCCTAGCCACATGCAGAGTCTTTTTTAAATTTTTGAGTTTTTGTATTTGTTCTAGCAGTGTAATATTTTCCCCTAATATTATTAAGCAAAGAAAAAGGATGCTTCTGTTTTGTTTGGATGAGGATTGATTTACTGAAACTAAACCACCGTAAGGTTAAAGATTAATGTAAATCACTATATGTTTACTCTTTGAGATGATTTTTTTTTATTAGCTTGATCGAAGTATGCATTACATACAGAATTCACCACTGTTAAGTGTACAATTCAAATCAGTTGACAAATGTTAAACAGTCATGTAGCCACCATCACAATTAAGATATAGAACATTTCCAACACCCCTAGAAGTTCTCTTGGGACTGTTTGAAATCAGTTCTCTCCCTTTTCCTGATCCCCTGTAATGACTTTTATTTTATCACTTTAATTTTTCCTTTTTAAGGAATTTTGTATAAGTGAAATCATACAATATGTAGTCTTTTGGATCTGGCTTCTTTAACTTAGCAGGTGCTTTTGAGACTCATTCTTGTTGTTGCAGATATTAGTCATTTGTTCCTGTTCATTGGTAGTGCGCCATTGTATGGGTATACCATCATTTACCCACTCACTAACAGCCGAAGGACATTTGACTTTTTTCCATTTTGTGGCTATTTTAAGGAATGTTGAAATAATTCAGCTATCCTGTGGACTTTTTCTTACTTTTTCCTTTGGTCCTATCAATTTTTGCTTTATGTATTTTAAAATCCTGTTATGTATATACACATTTCAGATTGTCCTCTTGGTGGATTAATTCTATAATCATTATGAAAATTCCCTCTTTATCCTTGGGAGTATTTCTTGTTTTGTTTCATATTAATATAACTAATCCGACTTTTTTGGATTAGTGTTATCAGGGTGTATCTTTTCAATTATTCTGACCAATCTGTGTCTTTTTATTAAAATATTTCTTGCAGGCAGCAATCCAGTCTGACAGCCTGCCTTTAATTGGAATATGTAAACCATTTACACTTAATATAATTATTAGTATGGTCAGGCTTAAAGTTCTACATGTTGATATTTATTTTGTCTTTATCTTTTCTGTTCTTTGTGCCTTTAGTCTTTTTTTCGCACCTTTTTTGAAATTGCTTGTTTTTTAGTGTTTCATCGTGATTGACACTAACATTTTATTAGCAATGCCTGTTAGTTTTATTTATTGTTAATGGTTTCTCTAGGGCTTGAATTGCCAATATGTGGTTTGCAGACCCATGGTTTTATCCATGACCTTTTATGGGGTCTTCAGTGTTATAACTGTCTTCCTAATAATATGGAAATATTCATTTCCTTTGGCATTTGCACTGATAGTACAGAAGTGTAGTGGTGGGTAAAACTTTTGGTACCTTAGCACAAATCAGGGCCGTGGCAGTATACCCCTAGCAGTCATTGTATTCTTCACTGCCTTGAACACGTATTTTAAAATATTCTGAGTGTTAAGATTGGAAGTATGCATGAAACAGTTCTGCTGTGCATTCTGAAGTCTCTCCATTCTGGCTGGTGGGAACATGAACTATTTGCAGCCCTGTGAGAATTCTGGGAAATTGTTGGCTTCATGGTTTTTCATGTTTTATTCCCCACCATGGTGGAGTTTTACCCAGTGTGTGCACATATTATTATTTAGCCAAGAGAATCAGTTGGACTTGACTGTGTACCTCTCAACTTTCTGTGCAGTTCAGTCCTCTCTGATACTCAGCCTTGCATATTTTAGTCTTCCCCTGCTCCGAGACTCTGACCTCTGTCCCTCAACTCAGTGAGATCTCTGAATGGTGTTTGAGTTCCTGCTCCTTGTTCTGCAGCCTGGAAGTTGCTTCCGGACAGTTACTTGGAGCGATCAAAAGATCAGGGATCGTAGTCCTGTGCTGTCTGTTGTCCAATATCTGAAAGCCCTTTTTCATATATATTTTTTCTAGTGTTGTAGTAGTTTATAGTGAAAGGGCACTGTAGCACTTAAGCCTTTATGGGTAGAACCCTTCCTTAATATTTGAATGGTTTATGCCAAATAGAAACAGTTATTCTGATGATACTTGCCAAGTTACATGTAAGTTCAGTGCTGTGAAAGGAAAGTTACATAGAGTTTTTTGGGGAAGGGAGAGGATTAGAAGTTTCTTTTCCTGCTGTTCTCCCTTTGGTTCCATGTTGTTATGTTATTCCTAGTTCTAACTACATTTTTTAAACTCTTGTTAGATTAGGGCTCCACTTCTTTCTTAGCTCATTTTTGACAGTGATGAAAAAGTTCAGTAATTTTTAAGACAGTGAGTTCTTCTAAGTTCTTCATTGTTTCATAGTAAAATGGAAGTGTTATCAATGAGCTATAAGGGAATCTAACTCAGGTAGTAGGATGGAAGAATTTTTTCCCCTGAAATTCTAGAGGACTTTTTTCAGTTTCTTATGTGTTCCTTTGGATGCAAGTATATCTTTGCATTCTTTTTGTTTAATACCCTGTTAATTTAGTTAGAGTTCTGCTTATAAGCTGAAGGAGAGTTCTGGTCTGCGTTATATACTATGTTCAAAGAAGATACATTTTATGGTGGGTGGGTGTGTAAGGAATTGCTTGCATGAAAATGTTAATGTTTGGATAAATTTCAAGACCCCACAACCATCTAACACTTTTTATCCATTGACACTAATTCTGAACCTATTAAGTATCTCTAAAAATGTGTTACTTGAAAAATAAAGATGCAAAGAGTTAAAAAAAAATCTGAATTTGTACTTGAAGAATTACGCCTACACTTAAAGCATATGTGAGAGAGCGACATGAGCTTAGTGGGAGAGGCACTTAGTGGGCGTGGCTGCCGCGTTCAGCTGTGTGTGCTCTCAGCGTGTGGGGTGGGGGAAGCTAGAGTTGGGAGTTGTCACTTGTTGGAGGCCTAAAATGTGTTACTCCCTCTTTTTTATTTCGTAAGACAGAGGAATTCCACTGCTTTTCTCTACTTCAGAAAGCACACATGGTTGCTCTGTTACGGTCAGAAACCTTAAGAAATAAGATTTTAATGAAGTATGTATATAAATGTGGGACATTAGTGAGAAACAGAAAAACAAGACTTCACTGAAATGTGTTTCCATGTGCTCACTTCTAGGGAATTCAGCAGCTCTGTGAGGAGGTTTTTGTGGTACTTAGTACTCTAAAGTTTTTGAATTTTTTTTTCTGACTTAGTTATGAATATGTAGGATATTTTAATTGTTATTTAAAAAAAGACAAGAATTCTGACAGTTGTTACTGTGATTATAATTGCAGCCTACTGGAATTGTTTTTTCCTGTTCATATATAATATGATTTTATATTCATTCATTGAATTTGCAGGTGATGGAGAGGTAATTGAACAAATTATAAGCCTACAAACTAATGATAATGGTGATCAGAGTCCAGAGTCCAGTGTTCTTGATGGAATGATAAGACAGTTGCAGCAGCAGCAAGATCAGAGAGCAGGAGCAGGTCAGGATGCTGTTGCAAGTGGACTTCCAAATGGAGAAGAAACACCCCGAAGAGGTAGTTAATACATGAGAGATATAAGAGATATTTTGCCTTAATGTGGCTGAATTGAAATTGAAGACTAAATGAAGTCATTGTCCCCTACATGTGATGTGAAAAACGTCACGTAAGGAATGTACATTTACAACTTAAGCAGTCATCTGGAGGTAGCTTTATTAGGTGTAAGGTTGATGCACGAGCAAATGGACATTTGAATTTCACGTTCTGTGAATGGCAGTTGGAACCTTCCTTGCGCTAAACAAGGAATATTTACAAAATTATAGTAAATAAATGAGAGTAAAGAACAAAGTATTTTTTTAAAGGAAAACTACAGTTCTAGGTTTTCTTTTCTTTATAATTTTTAAACACCTGAACTGAATAGAGCACTAATGTTTCTTGCTGAATCAGAAGATTTGATGTGAATCCTAAGGGCAAAGTACTTGATATTGGAATGTAGTAATAATTATATTAGTGGAAATAATCTAGGAGCGATGGGTGATTGTTACGCAACTGAAAACTCACTCTGAGAAAGTTAAAACTCTGGAAGATTAGAGAAGCTTTGTTGAGTCTGTAAAATGCTGTAAACTTCCCTGTCTCTTTATCACTCTGCTGTGCTGAGGGCTGGATGGTTTCTGTGATCTGCCTGCCCTGTCACACTCTTTGATCTTTTTTCATCTAGTCTGCCACATAACTGTGCTTTAGATTTTTATTTGCTGTAACTATTATGTCTAAAAGTTTCAGTAATTCTCTTTAGAAATAAGACTTTAAAATTAGTGCCTTATGCTTTAAGTTTTATTTTTATATATGTAATTGTGTTGGATTCTATCCTCAAAGACTTGGGTCTGTTAAATTTTCTTTGTTCGTGACATACTCTTATCATTGATTCACACGTGCTTCTCTTTTATTTGTTTTAAATTACGATAATAATCTATATTTCTTTCTGTGATCCTGCCCTGTTTCCCATTCCCAAGATAAAGCTGTTTTGAATCTTATGTTGATCCTTCCTTTGCCTTTAAAAAAAAAACAGATTTGACATTCTTAAACATACTAATATAAGGCATTTATTTGTTTTTAAACTTTATAAAAAGGTTTATAAAGAGACTTAATTTCCTTCATATAGTGCTATATAAGAGTACTTAATTGTTGAATCAGATTACTTTTGACTATTCTGTACTCCATTGTGTGACTATATCTGATTTTATTCATTCATCTCTTGAGCTCTTGGGTAGTTTTGCTAATCTCAAAAAGAAATGATAATGAGTCTTATAGTGGGGGAAGGTATAGCTTGGTGGTAGAGTACTTGGGAGGTCCTGGGGTCAGTCCCCAGTACCTCCATTTAAAAAAATAAATGAATAAACCTAATTACCCCCACTTACAAAAAAAAAAAAAACCCTAAAAACAAAATAGGTGGACCAAAAATACAAACAAAAAAAAAGATTCTTTTTTTAGTATGTTTTTATTTTTGGTTTGTATCTTATTAGGAGGAACGTATATGCTTATTACATGTTAAATGTATATTTGATTGAAGTTTGTTTTGGAACCTTTTCTTGACAATTCCCCCCTAGGTTTTAGAAGACTAAGCTTAGACATCCAGTCCCCTCCAAATATTGGTCTGCGTCGTAGTGGACAAGTGGAAGGTGTTCGTCAAATGCACCAGAACGCTCCACGTAGTCAGATTGCTACAGAACGCGACCTGCAGGCTTGGAAGCGAAGGGTGGTTGTACCAGAGGTACCACTAGGCATATTTAGGTTTGTTTTAGGATATCTATTAATACCATTTTTATCTGTGAAGGTATATCTATATGGTTATTTGCACATTTTCATCATTAGTAGAAATAATCATTTATATTTTAGTAATGGGTTGGAATATATTTTACTTGTGGTAGAAAAATGTCAGAATTGTTTTCTAACTTTACTGTGGTAAAATTTTTCATAACCAATCTTATTTCACCTATACAAACACCTACCTTTTCTTCCTTCAGTATTATTTTAAAAGATATCCCAGACATAATATTATTTTGTCCATAAGTATGTCAGTATGTATTTCTGAAAGATAAGGAATTGTCTTAAAATATAACCATAATGCCATTGTCATATCTTAAAAATGAAGTTTCTCAGTAGAATCAAAGAGCCAGTCATTGTTTACAGTTACAGTTGTTTCAGATGTCATAAATATTTTTAGTGTTTTGCAAGACTATTTCATAAGTGGTAAAATTCCATCAGAAGGCACATAATTTTTCTGTGATGCTAGCAGGCGTTGATGCTCACTGCCTAGATTCATTAATTCATTAGGGGTATAAATCCAACTCTGAAGTCTTTGTTATCTTGGATACTTCTAAACAAAAATTTACTCATCTTTACTATTTGATTATCCAGTAGTAAAATTTGTATGTAAAAAACTGAATAGATAATTGCTTATTTTGCCTTATTTTCCTTCAAAATAAAGATTCAGTCCCTTTTATCCTCTTGCAGTGGCCAGTTGGTGTGTCTGTTTTTCACTGTGTAAATCACACTGCTATGATTCACCTTTTTTCTGATATCCTTATTGATGTTTAAACTGTTCTGTCTCTGGACAGGAGGAACTTCTTCAGGTTGGCTTCTTTTGAAATGACTGTAGTAGCCTTGCATAGTGTCTTTGCTGTCAGGCGTGGTAAGGCGTTAACAGGTTCATCTTGTAAATTTCTTGACCTTCTAGGATCAGTCTTTTAAGCAGCCCTGTCTTCTTGAAGTGAGAAGTGATATTTCATGACTGTAGTGTGGACGATTAGGCTCTTTCTTGCTGCCTTGTAGCTTGTAATATGCTTGATTTTCAGGTTATCAAAACAGGCCACAGATGCTATTTTACATTGGTATCTAAAATGTTTCACTATTCTGTCACGTTTGTGTCTCTTGAGGATAATTTTGTAAAAGTTTTCATGTGTTTAGCTGAAAGAGTTTCAGTGATTGGTGGAGTAATATTGAGTAATAATTATATTTTGTACATTGAATTTAAGAATGTTTCCAAGTATACAATAAAACAGTGAAAAACAAAATCTGGATTTGGGGTGAGAAACAGATAAAATCACCATCATTTATGTAGTATGCTATAATTAAGCCTTAATAGTTGAGTCTTAAAATATCTGAGCTGCATGGTCATCAGAACCGAAAGTGTCATTTTGTGATACTTTTTGTTGTCAAAATCAAGGGAAGCAACAGGTATCAGGAATGAAAGACCTGAAGAACAGTTCTTTAAGCAAGCATTTATTCTCTTAACGTAAGAGAAAACTGCAAACAGTTTCAGGCAAAATCATGGTTTCCTAATTAGTTAGGGACTCAGGCTCCTCTGTTTCTGACTTCCAATCTGAAGGTCAGTCACCTCAAGGTCCAAGATAGCGGGACTTTATGATAGCTGTCACATACTGTACGTGTGATGGAGGTTGAGATTTAGGTCAGAAGAAGGAATAGAAGGCAGAAGAAGGCAAAAAGGACATCTGTAGTAGAAGGAATTTTATGTCAGTGAACTTAATGGTCCCACATGCTGTTTCTGCTCATAACTCATTGCCCAGAATGTCGTCATGTGGACATACTTAGCTACAGAGGAGGTGGGATAATACAGTCTCTATTTAGGGCAGCAAAGAACCTAGATGAAAATTGAGATTTTATTTCTAAGGAAGAAAGAAGAAAGAATTTTGTGAGTCACTGCCACAGTATGATTTTCCCAAAGAAGAACGTAGCTCTTTCTGGAGCTGTATTCTAAAATACACATGAGATTTTAGGAAGGAGATGCTGAGTGATAACAGTGGTGATCAGTGTCCTTGTCAACAATCTTTGTAATGGGAGCAATGATGAATTTTACATAACGTTTATTAGGGTGTCCTTTGATAAGGATTAAGAGAAATTAAAATCTGTTTTCTGACTATAACAGTAGTATGTGTCCAATTTGAAAAATTTAGGTAATAGATAAAAGTGTGAGGAGATAAATGATCCTACTGTGCAGAAAGTTGAACACACAGTCTTGCTTCCCAGTAAAGGCAGTTCTGGTTGGGACTAGAGTTGAGGTATGTAGTTTGTCTTAATCCAGTAATAGAAATTGTATTCATTGTAGAAGAATGAATGAATCGCATATGCACTTTGTCATCTTTCATAATGTCACTTTTACTAGCTGAGTATCTCATTAGACGTGGAATTGTACACAGTTGAACATGGTACTTATGAAGGTCTAGAGTGTTCCTTTGCTTTGTTATTGATTGAGTATGAATAGTATGTAGTGTTTCCTTGTCAAAACAAAGGGAAGCAGACAGGAATGGGGTAGGAATTTCATTTGGCTGCAAGTGAAAAATCTCATATAGTTCCTTAAATACATAGAAACTAATGACTTGTGAAGGGTGGAGTCTGGTTTAGAACTCCCCTGTGTATAGTGCTTGGCTGTCATACGAATGTGGGCTGCAGCTGTATCTTGAGAAAAAAGTGATTTCCTTAGAAATCCGTTTCTGTCTTTTGTGCTTGTATTTGAGTGTCCAGTTATATCTTGGAGCATGTGTACAAAGTCAGCTTTGAAACTTTTCCAGTGGAATTTTATAGTGAACACAAAGCATGAAGCCATGTGTTTTCAACAGTGTTCAAACTGGAGTAAAAGGACATTTAGTTGCTTGGATTTTCTAATCACAAAGAAGGAAAATGATCTTCAGTACCTTCCTCATGGTGGAAGGTCTCTGGTTCTGAAATTGGTCCTCATAACATTATAAACTTTGTTTTGTGTCATGTGAGTGAAATATTTGTGGTTAGAAGAACCAGTAGCATATCTGTTCTGGTTTTCTGGAAATTATAAAACATGCAGTTTGAGTAAGTTTGGAGGGGGATTCTGTTCTTATTTTTTCTTTAGAGAAAGGAATTGCAATCTTGGAAAATCATAGAAACATCTTGAGTAGCTAATATAAGAGGTGCTATTTGAGTTGGTCCTCATAGGGTCGATCAGAATGAATGAGTATTTCTGGGGGGAGGGTGTAGCTCAAGTGGTAGAGCACTTGCTTAGCATGCATGAGGTCTTCGGTTCAATCACCAGAACCTCCATTAAAAAAAAAAATTAAATAGATAAACCTAATTACCTTCCCACCAAAAACTTAAAAAAATAAAATAAATAAAAAATAAAAAGTCACTAAAAATGTTTTTTAAATGAATGGATATTTCTGTGCTAAATATGAAAAATAAGACTTCCTATCTGCCTCTGAGATTTTGTTTATATTGAATTTCTTACGAAGTACAGCTTGCACAAGTTTTGTTATAAATTTAGGAATTTTCTGTATTAATTTAAAAAGTATTTAAGTTATGATTCCTAGAATCATTATTAACTTTGCCTCTTTATATCCTTTACTTATCAGTAACCAATATAACTGGGTACTTGAATTTGTAGGAAGTTGGAAGACTTCAGAATAGAGAAAGGTGAAGAAGAAAGAAATCTTTACATAATTGGAAGAAAGAGGAAGACTCTCCAGCCCTCACAAAAGGTAACGTAAATTCCATTTTCTTAGGAATAATCAAACTAGAAATTAGCAGAAATTTATACTTTTCTTTTTGATCAGTTAAGAATATTAGTAATATTAGTCTTTCGTTTGGAATTTTAAACAGTAGTCATGAAGTGTTATACAGCTATTAGAAGTGGCTTTGAAACTTGCAGGCAGTAGCTTAATGCCTAACAGTGCTGAAGGATGCTAGAAAATTATTGTCTAATAACCACTAGAACATGACCAGCCCATATATTTTAAAGTGGTTTCCTTTTTGGATTATTGTTATTATTTTTTTTAATAGTAAACCAATTAACTTAAAATTTAGTTTGGAAAATGCTGATCTAATGTGCCTAAATTTAGTCATGTGTTCTAAGTACCTTAAAAAGTAAAAAAAAAAAAAAAAACAAAACCTAAGCTTGATTAAAAATGTATGGCAAAAATATCCATTCAAGGATTTTTATTTTTTGAACTATTATTATTACTTATTATTTTTGCCTTAAATCCTTTTGGGTATTTGATAGAATGCCAAATACTTTATTGAAGATTGTACTTATATTTTAGGTGTTGATTTTTCATCTGCACGTTTGTGTTTCAGTCTGATTCGGTGGTTTTGATGTCACAGTCTAGGCAGAGGACATGTAGGCGTAAATACCCAAACTATGGTAGAAGAAATCTTGGACGGCTTGACTTATCTTCTGGAAATGAATCTTCAAGCTCCATAAGACATGTGAGTTTCATAACTTTAAAACACAGAAAAACTTAAATAATTTGTCTTTATAGTTGTTTGACTATACCCTGAAATTATGTGAAAATTTCACATTTTGAATTTCTATAACAGTATTGAACAGCTTTGTTGTACCATACAACTGTAGCATTCAGTGGTTTTAGTATATTAACAGAATTGTGCCATCACTGCCACTATTTAATTTCAAAAAATTTTAATCACCTAAAAAGAAGCTCTCTACCCATTTTCAGGTAGTTCCCATTCCCACCCCTCCCAAGCCCCTGCAGCCACTGATCTTTCTATCCTTGTGGATTTCCGTATTCTGGGCCTTTCATCTAATGGAAGCATACAGTCTGATCCTGTGACTGGCTTTTTTCACTTAGTGTGATGTTTTCAAGGCTCATTCCATTTTTAGCATGGATCAATACTTTCCTTCTTTTTCATTGCCCAATATTCCATTATATATTAGAGCGCACTTTGTTCACCCACTCTTCAGCTGGTGGACATTTGGTATTATTTCTACTTTTTTGACTGTTACGGATATTGCTGCTCATCAACATTCATGTACAGATTTTTGTTTGGACATAAGTTTTTAGTTCGTTTGGATATATATCTAGTTGGTTTGGTGGGTTATATGGTAACTGTTTTTAGCCTTTTGAGGAGTTGCCAGACTGTTTTCCAAAGTGGCTGCACTATTTTATATTCCCAGTCAGTAATGTGTGAGGTTTCTAGTTTCTCCACATCCTTGTCCACATTTGTTATTGTCTGTCCTTTTGATTTCAGTTATCCTGGTGGATGAGAAGTGGTATCTCACTGTGGTTTTGATTTACGTTTCCCTGAAGATTAATGATGTTGCATATGTTTGTTGTGCTTGTTTTCCACTTGTGTATCTGTGGAGAAATGTCTGTGCAAATCTGTTGCCCATTTTTCAATTTGGTTGTCTTTTCCTTATTACTGTAAGAGTTCTTTATATATTCTGGATACGAGCCCTTTATATCAGATATGTGGCTCTGAAATATTTTCTCCCATTTATTGGGTTGTCTTTTCACTGCTTTGCTGATTTCTTCTGACGCACAGAAGCATTTTGATGAAGTCTGGTTTGTTTTTTGCATGGTTCCTGTGCTTTTGCTGTCATTATCTAAGAAGTCTTTGTCTAACCCTTTTGCTTGACTTTTCAATAATCGTATGTAAGTTACTTTTCTTTAACTTGGTTTTCTTAGGGAAACCAATATTTTTGTAGAGTTTTCAAAGTTTAATGTTAGAATGGCCATATTTTCTAATCAGTTATGTTTTAAGGATCGAAATGTTTCATAAGGATGAATAATTTATTCAGATTCCTCTCTAAAGCATTAGAATAGTAGTCAAACAAAAGGTTTGAATTTAAATCCACATTTTTCCACTTTGACAAGTTGCTTAAACTTTCTGTGCCTCTACCTGTTATCTCTAAAAGAAATTAGTAGTATGTCCCTCAGAGGTGTTGTGGAAATTCATGTAGTTAGTCTTGTAAAGTGCTTAAAACCCTAATATTCAATAATGTTAGTTGCTATTATAATTAAAACCATTCAGTTAAATGATTTTGTTTTATGTAATGACACTGTTCTTACATTATTTTCTTCTTATTTATATCATATTGAGCGTATTGTAACCTTTATTGATTTTGGGTGATTGTGATAAATGTTACCGCCCTTCCTCAGGAGTTTCTGGCTTATCCTTCCTGTGGTTTTTTTTTTTTTCCCTATACATTTCGGTCAGATAAATGTGTATTTTATGATTTCTCCTTTTGTACACAAAGTATAGCATACTACAGATACTCTTTTGCACTTGGGTTTTTTTTTTTTCCACTTAAAATATTCTTGAAATTACATCAGTTCGTAAATGTCTTCCTCACTTTTTTTTTTTTAAAGAGTTGCAGTATATTTAAGTTGTGTGATTGTAACAAAGTTTATTTAACTGCTCTTCTGGTTACGAGCATTTAGGATGTTCCCAGTGGTTTTATTTTAAATAATGCTACAATGAAAAATCTTGTATATGTATGTAGTTTTCTACTGTTGGAGATGTAATTTGGTGGGTACATTCCTTGAAATGGGATTGCTGGGTCCAAAGATAACTGCATGTACATTTTATGAGATGCTGATAAAAATTCCTCATAAAGGAGACTCCCTCCTTGCATTCGAGTGCTTGTTTCCCTACTTTTTACCAACAGGGTGTGTTACACTTTCTCATTTTTGCCAATTTAATTGCTGAGAGGTGGTATGTTAGTTTTATTTTATTATGTTTTGGCTATTTTTTTGTGATAGAATATGTATAACATGCAGTTTACCATTTTAACTGTTTTTAAGCATATAGTTCAGTGGCATTAACTACATTTACAGATATGTGCAGCCATTACCGCTGTACATTTCTAGCACTTTTTTATCATCCCAGACAGCAACTCTGTTCTCATTAAACAGTAATTCCCCATTTTCTTCTCTCCCCAGCCCCTGGTAACCTCCCTTCTACTTTCTGTCTCTATGAATTTGCTATTCTAGATACCTCATGTTAAGTGGAATCACAGTATTTGTCTTTTGTCTTTGGTTCATTTCACAGCGTAGTTTTACTTTGAATTTTTTTGTGTGTAAAGTTGAACATCTCTTTTACATATTTAGAGTCTTTTTTCATCTTTGTGCTTTGTCTGTTAATGTCTTTTGGCCATATTTCTTTCATGGCTTTGGCCTCCCACCTGTTTTTAATTTTTTCACATATCCTGCTATGTTACTGAATTTGTGAGTTAATTTTATCATTGGACTCCTTGAAGTTTTCCAGGTACGCTCTCGTTTATACAACATTCAGTTTTGCTACTTCTCTAAGTTTTACACTTGTAATTGATTTCTCTTGCCTAATTGTGTTGTTTAATACTTGTAGTACATTGTTGAATAATAGTGGTGATAGTGGACCGTCTCCTGTTGTTGGTGGAAATGTGTCTGTTACTTTCACATTAAGTGAGATACTCTGTGTTAGGTCTCTATGGAGACGCATTTTACTATGCTAGGGAAAATACCAACTAAGTCTTATTTTCTTAAGTGTTCTTTTTGAAGAATCAGGCATACTTATAGATTGCTTTTTTTCTTTTTAGATCATCGGTAGTATTAAGCTTATGTTTTTCCTTTTTAAGTCTTTTAACTTGGTATATTTTCAATTAATAGGGAAGTTTTAAATATAATGTAGAATGTTAAGTCCTCTTGACCTTTTGAAATAAATCATAACTTTGTGTTGTGTAGTTTACCTACAGTAGTATGAACTCATTCTCCTGTGTTTTTGCACATGGGTAAAGATCGGTGTGTGTATATATATGTATGGTAGTCCCATTCTGTTTTGGTTTGGAAAACAGTGATAGAAAAAGTATGGATTTTAGAGTTGGCCGAATCTCCAATTCCATTTTTAATACTTAATCTGCTGTAACTCCAGGCATATTACTTTACATATTTTTCAGCCTTGGGTTTCTCTATATGTGAAGTGGCAGTCTTGGGCAAGCAGTGACTTGAGACAATACAAAACTCATAGGCAAGGTGGATCCAAAATTTGTGGTGTTTGAATCTTATATAATTTTAGGGACCTTCTTTAGAGAAAGAAGACTCAGATTCAAATAGACACGAGGCCTTGGTAGGCAAGTTAAATCAAAAGCCTCTGAAACTAATGCTTCATTAGCTTTATGGTAATTAACCCGGCCTCTGTTTACAGAGGTGTTTTGAGAGTTAATTGAGATAAAAACTGTGAAACAATTTTTGTAGAGTACACTGTTTCCAGGTAGTAGATTTTAAGAATTTGTTTTATTACTGTGACTTTTAAGAAGTCTATTTTGAGCATAAAAAGCTGACTCCTTTTCCATAGATCTACTGTGGTAGGGCCCAGAACCTGCCTGGACTAGCACTGGGTGCATATTTTGAGGAACTCTTTTTAGATGTTTACTTTGCATTTTGCCTATTCAAATGAAGTAAAGAACGCAGATATTTCCTTGTGATTTCATGTTTTTGGTTTTGTTTCCCAGTGGCATTTTTATTATCTGTTAACGATGTACTTAATGTAAATGGCTGTTACAGGAGAAGGTTGAGCTTCAATTTAAAAGTAGCTGCTTAGTATCCAAGACCGGAACTTAAAGTAGGCTGTAACTGTTAGGGTTGTGGAAGTCAGATAGTCCTTTGTTCCCCTCTTCCCTTTAAGACTTCATGTGTTAGTTTAGGTTTACAGAAGACTATGCAGTAAGTATAGTGAGTTCCCTATGCTCTTTCTCTCTCTGCTCAAGTCTTTCCTGTTAGTAACATCTTGATTTAGTGTGGTACAGTTGCGACAGCTGATGAACCAGTTTTGTGTATTATCATTAACTAAATTCCATGGTTTACATTAGGGATCACTCTGTGTTGTCTGGGTTTTTACAAGTGCGTAATGTTATGTATGGACCACAAGAGTATCGTACAGAATAGTTCTACTGCCCTAACCTGCCCGCCTCCCCAGACCTAATCCTCACTCCCTCCCTCTTCCTGAGCCACTGGCAGACACTAATACTTTTACTGTTCCCATAGTTTTGACTCTTCCAGAATGCCATATAGTAGGGTCAAACAGTATGTAGCCTTTTCACATTGACTTCTTTCTAGTTATATGAGTTTAATGTTCCTCTATGATAAGTCTGTGTTTAGCTCTGTAAGAAAATGCCAAATTGTTACCGAAAGTGGCTGTATTACGTTGTGTATTCTGATCAACAATGAATGAGAGTTCCTGTGCTTTGCATCTTTGTTAGGATATTAGTTCTACCCAATTTCATCTATAGATTCAACACAATCCCAGTCAGAGTCTCAGCAAGTTGCTTTCATGGATATTGGTAAAGAGGTTCTGAAGTTTATTTGGAGAAGAAAAAACCCAGAATAGCTAACAGAATACTGAAAAATAATAGAGGTGCAGGCCTGATAGGTACTACTTGACATTAAGACTTAGTATAAATCTAGTTTTTAAGACAGTTATTACTGGTGAAAGAATAGACGCATAGATCAATGGAACAGAAAGTGGAACCCAGAAATAGACCAATACAAATACAGTCCACTAGTGTTTGACAGAGGAGCAACTTACCAACTCAATGGACAAAGCATGATCTTCTCAACAAGCGGTGCTGGAACAATCGTATATTCAAATGCAAAAAAAAAAAACAAACCTAGGCAGAGTCTTTTCATAAAAACTAACTCAAAATATATCATAAACTTAATGTAAATGTAAAACACAAAACTATAAAATTTCTAAGAGATGACACATAATAAAATCTAGGTGACTTTGATGACTTTGTAGATACAGTACCAAAGGCACGGTCCTTGACAGAAAAACTTGAGAAGTAGAAAAACCTGGAAGATACTGTTAAGAGAATGAAAAGACAAGCCACAGACTAGAAGAAGATATTTGTGAAACTCGAATCTGATAAAGGACTTGTATTCTTAAAACTCAGGAAGAACACAGTCCAATTTAAAAATCGTTAAGAGATCTAATGGACAGCTGTTAAAGAAGATACACAGATGGTAAATAAGCATATGAAAAGTCACTCAACATCATATATCTGTCATTAGGGAATTGAAAGTAACGACGGTGAGATACCACTACCCACCTATTACAGTGGCTTAAGTCCAAAGCACTGAGAACATTTATATTGACTTACTAACTTCACTCAGAGAATAGCCTATTGTATCAGTTTCTTTTGTTAATAGTCATCAATTGTGTTAGGTCTCACAAATACTCTCTGTGGTCTAATGCCTTGATAAGTAAAAGGATGTAGTAAAGACATTTGCTTTTTAAATTTATCCAGTTATATTTTATTACTCAGTTATCATGCTTACTTATGATTAGGGCGACTGGTTTTTCTTGACTTGTGTTATTTAATCTCAGAGATCAAGATTTTTTATCCCCCCCCAAATTAGGAGACTTCCTGTGATCAAAGTGAAGGTTCTTGTTCTTCTTCTGAAGAAGAAGAATGGAAAAGTGACAGAAGAAGTGACAGTGACAGCGAAAGTTCAAGGTATCTATTTTTAGTTGTTCTGATCTTTTAAACATTTTAGTTATAACCTTAAATGGAGTCATACGTGAATGGCATTCAAGATATAAGAGCTCACAACTGTGGAGCAATTGACATTGAGTTGTTAATACATCTAAAAGGAGAAGAAAGCTGGATTAATAGTTATTTCTATAGAAAATATTTTGGGTATTTTTGTTTGGCTATAAAACATTTGAGCCAACAGTGTAAAATACGTGTATTAAAAACATCAGTTTAGTTTTGGGCTGTGTTTATAGAAAGTAGTATCCAAAATCTGTGTGGTAAAACCACTGTTAAATTTATTATTAATTATTGCATATGTTAATGAAAATTCAGTTAACTATCAAGTTAAGTCGAAAAATAAAGGGAATTTTATTTGAGCCAAATTGAGGATTATAAGCTGGGAAGTAGATTCTCCGGAAACTTTGGAAACTGTTTTGCCTGTTAGAAGTTGAAGGCACAGTCATAAACATATTTAAGACAAATGATGGTACATCTGAATGACATACTGATATTTTACATAAAGTTCACCAAGAGTACAGGGTCCAGGTAAGCATGTACGAAGTGAGCAGCAAGTACCACGACCCCCTGCAGAGCTGGGAAAGCGTGCTGTTCTTTTAAGAAGTTACATTGCTAGCCTCAGAAGAAAGAAAAAAAATGATCTTTACAGTCAAGCAGGCATCCCCACCTTTGAGGAGCTCTGGTTAATGTGCAATGTAATACAGATGCACACTGCATATTAGGGAAGGAGGAGGCCCAAATGGACAGAGAGAGAATTTTATTTTTAATTTTTCTTGTCCTGCCTTAAAATAGAAACTTAATTTTGTATCATGTGTTACCTTTTTAGTTTTGGTATCCGAATTTCATGAGACTAAGAGTTAACGTCTGTTCCTCTTCTTTGTAAACATCAGCTTTGTCCTGGCAGATGCTCAAGCCAGAAACCTGGGTGTCATTCTCTCTTCACAGCATTTCCATCACCAAGCCTAGAAAATTCTCCCTTCTTACTATGACTCAGATGATTTTATTTTCATTTCCATTAATACTGTGCTTTACAGCCCACCATACATACTCCCAGCTGCTTCCTTTCTTGTCTTCTTTTATTCTAGTATGCTTAAGAGCTGAAGTGATTTCTAGAACACTTGTCTATTCTTGTTTTTGTTGTTTGTTTTTGTCTTTTAATTTTAATGGTAAAATATTCAGAACATAAAATTTACCATCTTAACTATTTTTAACTGTACAGTTCAGTAGTGTTACAGTACAGTCACATTGTTGTGTACCCAGTCTCCAGAATTCATCTTGCAGAACTGCAATGGTATACCTATTAAATAGCAATTCTCCACTCTGTGCCGCCTGCCGTTGGCAATCACCATTGTCCTTTCCATCTCTGTATTCATTGTCTTTTTAATTCGGCTTTTCTTGAATTTGATTATACAAAGCACATGCTCCTAAGATTCTTAAAAAGCTCTTCTTATAATGTAAAATACTCATACAAAAATAACAATTATAATAAATAGCTTTTGGAAATGTGTGTGTTTTGTTGAGCCTGAGAGGTATGTGGTTAGTTAGTGATGGCCCCAGTAGAGGGCCTTTGTCCTCTACGGTGTTTGTTGAAGCTAGGAGTGGGCCAGGGCCTAGTTTTCTGGTCCTTGTTTCCTGTTTGACTCTGCTGTTGTTCTAGGGTGGGCTAGGACTCGTCCCTCTGTGGATCTTTTCTCACATCAGGGATGGTCCCCCTCTTGGCAAGAAACTCTGCCCACTTATGACTCTCTGTTTGGTGTGGCCATGCTTTCCTTGTGCTTCTCAGTGTGTTGCTGATGGTTTTCACTCCAGTGAAACTTTCTTGGCTGCCTCCAGCGCGTGCTGCTCTTAACACTTTCTGCGCTGTCCCTGCTGTCTTTGTAACTGCCCTTCACGTTGGGAAAGCGGAGTTACTAGTTGGCTCTAGATGTTGTCTTACATGAGGGCTCATCCAAAGTGGACTTAAAAAACGTTTCTCAGGCTTTGTCTTTCCCTAATTTCCAATGTCAGTGAAGATTTTTCTCTTTTTCTCATGATCTGTGGTCATTTCAGTATTCCTTGTTAGTGAGGGCAGATTGTTCAGTTGTATCTTCCTAGAATCTTTCTTCTTCCCTCCTTCTTGTCTCCTCCTCTCTTAAGGTTATAGGATTAATTTACTATTAGGACTTAGATTCTGATTCCATACAACTTAAAGTATTTTCCTTTTCTAGTGACTCTTCGTCTAGGTATTCGGATTGGACAGCTGATGCAGGCATCAATTTGCAGCCTCCTTTACGAACGTCATCTCGTCGACGAATTACCCGATTTTGTAGTAGTTCAGAGGATGAAATGTCTACTGAGAATTTATCTCCTCCAAAACGGAGACGAAAGAGAAAGAAAGAAAATAAGCCTAAAAAAGAGGTAAGAAAAGTATATCTTTAAAAATAACACCTATCTACACTTTCATAGTTTCTGTCCATATTTAGAAATTAGAACTTATTGGGAAACTGGAGCCTTTATGTACGTATGTATGTATGTGTGTATTTTTTGATTGATGTTGCGTCATCAGGAGTCAGATGTAAAATGGAAGTAAACTTTATTTTTTACAAAAAAAAAGCAGCTTTATTACTGAAACTTCTCTTTCTAATCTGCTGTGAGTTAGACTTGGCACTTAAACCTTTCTGAGTGAATCTGAAAATTAAGCCTTTTATGATCTAGTCTTAACAGTCACACATTGTCACTTCTGCTTTATTCTATTTGTTAGAAGCAAGTGGAGCCTACACTAGAGTGGAGGGGACCTCGGCTCTGCCTCTTACAGAGGGAAGGAGAAGTATTAAAGAATTTGTGGTCATGTTTTAAAATTACTATTGTTAAAACCTGAAGTCGAGAGGAGATTCCCTGAAAAAGGAAAAAAAGAGAAAGATTCCCTGTGAAGATTAGCCTGTGGTGAAATGCAGAGTGGAGTGTCGGTCAGGCAGGCTCAGTGTGTTGAAGAGCATTTAGGTTGGAAAGTAGCCCCGTTTCATAGGATGTGAAGTGCTAGAAAGGATCTGTTAGAAATCCAAGAGACTGTAGGCAAGTGCTAGGTAGAGCTGTAGTGAATGCTTGCACAACTGATAGTGTTCCTATGTACGTTCAAGGACCAGATGTGTATGCTGCTTAAAAACTAGTCGTTAGGTGACACGCCACGTGAAACAGTCATTCTGAATGGTGACGTTTCTTCTGTTTTTCAATTAAACAGCACGTGCTGCCCCTTTCTATTCTATTAAGCTTTGTTCTCGTCCCCTTGGCAGAATTTGCAGAGGATAACTCAGGCAGAGCTTACAAACATGGAACATTTATATGAATTTCATCCTCCGGTTTGGATAACTGACACCACACTTCGAAAGTCTCCTTTTGTTCCTCAAATGGGTGATGAGGTGAGTAATAAAATTTAAAACATGAATATGAAATATAAAATTAATATTACTCTAAGGTTTTTATTTTTTAACGTATACTTCCCTTTTGTAGGTAATATATTTTCGACAGGGTCATGAAGCTTATATTGAGGCTGTCAGAAGAAATAACATTTATGAACTGAACCCTAACAAGGAGCCATGGAGAAAAATGGATCTCAGGGTAAGATGATGGTATCACTATATTATTAAATATTTAGCACATACATATATAGTTAAATTATTTATAAATTCCTTAAAAATACCTATTGGAGGCATATTTTCATTACTGTCTTTCCATTAATGTCCTACTTAAGAATATTTTTGCTGTTACCTGGTAAGTCTTAAGATCCAGTAGAAAATGGAAACAATCTAAATGTCCATTGACAGATGACTGGATAAAGAGGTGGTGGTATATTTATACAGTGGAATACTACTCAGCCATAAAAAATAATAAAATAATGCCATTTGCAGCAGCATGAATGGACCTGGAGATTGTCATTCTAAGTGAAGTAAGCCAGAAAGAGTGTCATTCTAAGTGAAGTAAGCCAGAAAGAGAAAGAAAAAAATACCGTATGATACCACTTATATGTGGAATCTTAAAAAAAAGACAAATGAACTTATTTATAAAACAGAAACAGACTCACAGACATAGAAAACAAACTTATGGTAACGGGGGTGGGGGTGGGAAGGGATAAATTGGGAGTTAAAGATTTTCAGATACTAATACATATAAAATAGATAAACAATAGGTTCATACTCTATAGCACGGGAACTGTATTCAGTATCTTGTAGTAACTAATGGTGAAAAAGAATAGGAAAAGAATATATGTATGCTCATGTATGACTGAAGCATTATGCTGTACACCAGAAATTGACACAACATTGTGAATTGACTATACTTCAATAAAAACACATATATACAAAAAAAAAAAAAAGATCCAGTAGAAGACATGCTTGTCACTGGACACTGTATATTACTGGAAGGCAGCTTGGCTGTATATATCATTAATCTTAAAATGCTTATATTCAGGACAGATTTTCAAAAGAAGAAATACACATTGGAAAAGATGTTCAACCTCATGTGTAATAAAATACAGGAAAAACTTTAGCTTCCCTGTGCTTAACCAATTTTATAATTTTTCTTTTAACATTTAAAGGGAAAAAATACCATGTTTTAACAATAGCAAAGGTTTTGGTTTGTTAACTGTTATTCAACTTGGTGATAGGGTACATGAAACAGCTCTAGGCTTTCAAGAGGGTCTCTTGGCAATTGGAATTGAAAGTGAAAATATTTAGACCTTTGAATCACTGATTTTACTTCTGGTAATTTAGGAAACAACCAGAAGTATGTAAAATTTATGAGCAGAGTAATCCTATATCGCTGTTTATAGAAACAAAAAATTAGAAGAAGTGCACATATCCCACAGTACTGATGAATCAAACCATGGTATATTCACACAGTTGGCTACTATGTAGAGCTCACAATGTAACTGAGGCTTTTACAGTATTTGTTAGGCACATACAGTGTATTGCTAAGATGTGAAATTGTCTGTGGTTATCGTAAGAATTTAAAGACATACAGTCAACCAAAATAAAGACATTAATATGTCAATGGTGATTATATGTAAAATAGTATTACAAGTGATTTTTATTCTTTATACTTTATGTTTTTGATATTTTCAGTAACTGTCAGAAGATGAAAAAACTAATTTTAACAAAGATAGCTGTTCTTAACACTCATTCAGCTTAATGGCTCTACTGCTATGAATTTGTCTTTAGATACATTCATATTTATGTCTGCTTCACTGTACACTGTACACCACACTGTGTACCTGAGGACACTTGATCCACATTTTTCAGATTTCTGTATAGTGAACTTGCCTACTCACTCTACGCTATTTTTAACACCAAAATCAATACTCAGGATGCTTTCTACTCACTTGCAGACATGCACAGAGTGGCAGAAAACTTGACTTTGCCCACCTAGCATGTTCCCAGCTGAGGTTGAACAAGGGGATACCTCTGAGCTCTCATGTTATAAATAAGTGTTCTTTTCTATAGTCTATTTAATACCACTTTTTTCACTTTTTTAAAGCTTTTTGTTGGTGATTTGCTGTTTAAAATTGCCCCTATGTGTGGTGCTGAAGTGCTGTATTGTGTTACTAAGCACAGGAAAGTGAGTTCTGTACTTCATGGGGAGACGACGTGTTAGATAAGCTTTGTTTAGGCTTGAGTTACAGTGCTGTGGCTGTCAGTTCAGTTTTAATGAATCAACAACATATATTAAGTGAGATGTCTTTACACAGTAACTCACATAAAATAAGATACTATATTAATTAGGTGACAGAAATGTTGTGACTGGAGGCCTGTAGCAACCTAACTGTATATTTCCTCCAGGAGCAGTGGTTAAGTATTCAGTAATTTACTGTTTCAGGTAACTTTATAGAATTATAAGAATGCTGCGAATAATGAAAATCAGCTGTACTTTTAGCACTTTGTTTGGTACATTATAACAATAACATTTGTGCAATGAATAAATGAATGAATGATTTCTCATACTCTTAGAATTAGGAAACATTACGGGGAAGGCTTATGATACATCCATTAATGAGTAAGATAGTCAGTTATAGTAGGAACTGTCTCCTGTTCTCTGTCTTATCCCTACTGCCTAGAATAGGTCACAGCACATAGTAGATCCTCAACAAATAACTTTTTGAAATGTATTAGGTAGAGATTTAATATCAAGGTTTGGAAGAATATTTAATAAACCAAATGCCTGTGTATTTTGACTTGCATAATACAAAATTGTATAATGAAAATGTGTCTCTAGGAAGAAAAGAAAGCCAGAAGGAAATTCAGATTGTTCACAGTGATTGTCTTTAGATATTGAGCTGATGGAAGATTTGTGCATTCCTTCTTACACTTTTGTTGTGTTTTTTCTGAAGTGAGTATATTCCTTATGCTAGAAACAGTATTAAATACCTGTCTCCAAAAAGATGTGAAGATTTAGCAGAAATGATTGTAATCAATGGTAAATTAAATCCCTCTTCTGGTTTGGAATTCTAAATTATGAATTGACTTAATTTGGCAATATGTGGAGAATTACAGTCTTAAGGAATTTCGTTATTTTAACAGTTATTCTTTTAAAAATATCTGTTAAAGGATCAAGAATTGGTCAAAATAGTTGGAATACGATATGAGGTTGGGCCCCCTACACTCTGTTGCCTCAAACTAGCATTTATAGATCCTGCAACTGGAAAACTTACGGACAAATCTTTCTCAATTAGGTATGTGTTACTCTTGTGTGTGTGGAATTTTTTATATTTCAGTTTTCCTTCTTGCTGGTTAGCACTCCCTTTCCACGTCAGCTGCAGGGTAAGCAGTGGAGCACTGTGAACAGCCTAAGGTATAAGCTGAAGTTCTGATGGGCCCACTAGAAGGAAGAATAGTGGTGTTGCAGCCGCAGTTAGGCACAAGCATGTGTATGCATTTTCCTTGCCACTTAGATGTGTAGAGAATTCTGGCCTGTAGAGGAATTTGCGTCTGCATTTGTTTTTGAGAAAACATTAGAGTAAATAATTGACTAAACCTGAGCTGCCCAGTATGGTAGCTGTTAGCCACGTGTGGCTGTTGAGCACGTGAACTATTACTGATTTGAACTGAGTGTGATCTTAGTGTGCACAGTGATTTGGAAGGCTTGGTATAAAGAAGCAGCATGCGAAACACCTCATTATTCTGTATGGCCTATGTGGTAAACCAACATTTAGATACACTGGGTTAAACGAAGCAAACTACTGAAACGAATTTCGCTGGTTCCTTTTTGCTTTAGTCAAAAATTAAACATTGCATATCTGGCTTCCACTGAATTTCTTTCTTTTCCCCCATTGAATTTCTTTTGGACATGGTTGGTCTAGACTACAACGTACTATGCGGGAAACTCAGTAATCCTTTATTTCTGTTTAGATATCATGATATGCCAGATGTTATTGACTTTCTTGTGTTACGTCAGTTTTATGATGAAGCAAGACAGAGGAACTGGCAGTCATGTAAGTCTGTCCTTCCTGAGTTTTATTTATACCGTGAGAAATTCTCTCTCGTTTCATTGACATATTTTTTTGGTTGTAGTGTTGCTTATTGTGGTGATGCAACCATATAAATTCTAGAAAGAAGTGTAAGTGATTGATAAGTGTATTTTGCTTAGGGCTTGGTATGTAGGGGACCTTTTGGAAGGATGATTTCTTACTCATTGACTAAAGGCTAGAGTAGACCTTTTATTTCCTTTCAGACCTGTCCATACAATATTACTGCTGTCTTTAACGTGAGACTGGTATAATTCACAGAATTACCCTGTGTTGCAAAACAATCAGAAGGCTGAAAAATAATTCAGTTTATAGTTTCCTACCTATTGTGTTTTTCCTATCTATTACGTTTTTCAGCCCCCACGGTGTGTACATTAGAAGCTCTCATTTTATTCTGCCAACATGCTCATTCAAAGAACATTTTTTTACCTTTAATTATCAACAAGTAAATGCTAGGGATTGATTCCCAACCACTCCTTGTAATCTGGTGGTTTTGTTTTATTTTTGAGGTTGTGAAATTACTGCACCAAAATCTCTTATACTAATTAATTTATTTTTGCTCCCCATAAAATCTTACTTATTCTCCTAAAGTTTGAGCAGTGATATTATAGGAAGCTTTTTTATATTTTTGCTGTATTGAGAACTTTTTACTCAGTTTATTCTATTCTTGACTAGCCAAAATATCTAGCCAAAATCGGTTTATTTGAAAAAAATCTTATCTTACTTTGATATCATATCAACCCAGACAGCTAAAATATGTGGGAGTTAACAAGTCATGTGACCAAGTCCCAAAGAACTGTGTAACATTTTTTTCCCTATTTATCTAATATTAGAAGGTGTTTTCAGCTGAGATGATATTTCTTCAGTGTAAGATGAGCAACTTTAAATTAAAAGAAGGCTTAAAATCATTTTCTTATTGATATCAAAGACTGGCTCTCTAAATAAACATGTTTTTATATTAGGCTTCTCAAAATGAAGTCACTGGATTTGTTATTATTACTGTAATACTTATGTAACAAATTCTATAATTGATGCTTGTTAAATTAGGTTATTTACGTTATAGAATTAGAAACTATGGTATTATATCAAAATTTTAGTATATACCTTCCATTGATTGATACTACCTCTGTAAAACTTTTCTTGAAGAAAGAATTGCTAATCTCTCAAAGAATTTCTAATGAGGATAAGTATTTTTTTTCATGGTGATTTGTTCTGAAATTACGGGATGGATGGGAAGAGAGACAGAGTTACTACAGCAGTCTGTGTTTCTGTTGTCATATATATAAGGCAAAGATCAGATACAGTTTATTTCTCTAGAAGTGCTAACAGTTACAGAATCCATTTAGAAATGTGTATGTGTGATCTAAAATCACTGACGTCAGCTGAAGCATTCTTCCAGCTCCTTTGGTTTGTATAGGTCCTCTCCTGAGGTCTGCTTGCCTGCTTTGATATCATGCTGAGATAATGGGAATATGTGGATTGTTAATTCTTTTAAATAATAAATATGTAGGCATTGTCAGGGGTACATTTAGACCTGATTTTTCTTGTGAGATCTTGAGAATTAGAGCACTGTTTACTGTGGAGATACTTACATAGCAGCAACTTTAGAATAATCATGGATTAACTTCTAATCATACTTCTATAATTTTATTTTATTCAGGAAATGTTACATATTTCATAAGTATATTTAATACACTTAGTAAATAAGTATTTACTGATAGTATACATTGTTGTAAAAGATTTTTGAGTTTTGTTTAATTTTGTTCTTTGTAATAGAACTAATTTTGCAGTGGGTATTTGGATCCACTAAATAATGGAACCTAGTTATAAATGACTTTTAAAAATTACTCGGTTCTATACCTTCAGTAAATTGCTGAGTGTAATACTCTGTCTTTTTCACATGTATTTTATTACTGAAGAATGCAATGGGGAAGGGTGGCTAATTTTAAGATAAAAATATTATTTGATTTGTTTTATCTGTATCAAATAGTATTTTGTAAATTAAAAATGTTAGTGTTAACAAATTGATGTCTCAGACTTGGTCATCTCTTTTACAGGTGACAGGTTCCGTTCTATCATTGATGACGCTTGGTGGTTTGGAACAGTGCTAAGTCAAGAGCCGTATCAGCCACAATACCCTGACAGTCATTTCCAGTGTTACATTGTTAGGTCTGTATGCAGATGAAAACCAGTCATCCATCTACAAACATTTATTCACTGCACAGGTTGTGGTATGAAAAACTAACGTGTTCTAGGTTAAGTCATTAAGTCATATTGGCCTCACCTTTGTAGTGTTTCTCTTGCATCCTCTGTTCACTAGTGCCCGCCTTGGTACCAGTTCTGCTTACCTCCATGGGACCTTTCTTGTAGCCTCCTCTTATATTTCCTCAACCCAATATTGCAGGATCATTGTTCAGAAACACGTAATACGTCATTTCCCTTGTTCAAAAAAATTTTTGCCGCCTCTGTATTGGTTGTGGAAATGAAGCCCACAATCTGAAGAGTGGCATTTAAGATCTTCACACTCTTCCTTCATGCACCCTGAGTGCACTCCACACAGGGCTTCTGGTTTTGTCCTTGAACCCAGCATACGTTTTTATACTTCTTTTTTACAATATATTCTTTAAAAAAAACTTATTTGAACTTTCATTGCTACAATAAGGTTAATTTTTGTATTTTCTATCTTTCTGTTTACTCTTGTAGTGGGTACCTAGTTATTAGCCACAAGCTGTCTTTATAAAAGACTAACCAGACTTACTTGGTTTTAACAGGTGGGACAATACAGAAATTGAAAAACTTAGCCCATGGGACATGGAACCAATACCTGATAATGGTATGTAATCCTTTAATAATGAAAATATTTTACCTCTGTGTTTTCAGTTTTTTATCTTAATGTACGTAGAGTATATTTGTGTTCTTTGAGAAATGTTTTCAAATTACTCTGGTAACTGAGCTTTGCTAGCTAATAGAAATCAACAGAATTATGTGTATCTGGCTCATTAATTCTTACCCTGTTTCCAGCTTGATGCTGGCTGTATCCTAGTCGTCTGCTGTCATTTCTCACCTGCTTTAGTCTCTGCTTGACCTCCTTCATGTAGCCTCCATTTCATTTTCCTTGTCCTTGTTCTATTATCCTTGTTCTTTCTTCCAAGAGAAGGTCTAACTTGGCTTCCATCTGTCTTCGGCATCACCTCAGCTTGCCTGTCTTACTGGGACTGCCTGTTCCTTTCCGATGGGAGGTACATGTCTCTTCCAAAGGCTGCGTCTTCTCCAGTGCTGCTGCCCCACCGCTTTGAGCTTCTCTTGGATCTGGTGTTTATACTTAGTTCATTCACTCAAACCATTTTAGTTTCCTCCTTCCTGTGTCCATTCAGATTTCAGTTTGTCTCTTGTACCTTAAAACATCTTTCATTTGACTTTATTTGAACATTTTAGCTACTAAATTATTTTACTCTCGTTACAGACCTGTTGAAGGGCTGCCCTCTATATTGTCTTACCTCCCACCTCTCCACTATCAAGATTTCTTTTATGCTAGTGTTGATTCAGCCTCAAAACATGCAGAAGCTTTTGTCTTTCCACCTCTACCATTTGTTGACACGGGAATGCTTTGCTTTGTGTCTTCTTCTGTGTCTGCCTTAGGGGTCAAGCCGTTTTCCTTTGTTTTATTCTCTGGTGTATTTCCATCAACTGTTGTTTTGCTTTACCTTAGAGATAAGGAATTTTTTAAAAAATTAAATAATTACACTTTTAAAAGTCATCAGTGACTCCTTCATTAAATTTTCGTTTGAGCTTATTAGCATCTTAACAAATAATACTTAGGAATCTGAAATGACGCTTTGCAATATATAAAGCATATATAGATAAATGAAAACCAACATTTCTTGAGGTCTTAACTCTGCTCCTAAGAGCTTCTTTTTTTGATGGGGGAGGTAGCTAGGTTTATTTACTTTTTAATTTATTTTTTAGGGGGAGGTCCTGGGGATTGAACCCAGGACCTTGTGCATACTAAGCATGTGCTCTACCACTTGAGCTATACCCTCCCCCCTTAAGAACTTCTTACGTATTAGTTCACTTATTCTGCCCTGCAGTGATGCTCTATTATTAATTTTACAGGTGAAGGAACTAAGGCTCAGAGTTTTTAGTAACTTATCTAAGTCACACACTTCTAGAAAGGATAGGACTTTGGTTTCTAGCCTGAACCATCTGCACCAACCAGTGCCTTTAACTACTATTTATAGCTGCTTTTTTATAAGTGATACCAAATCAATAAAAGCACTTACATAAAGAGATTTTACATATTAATGAGGCCGATAAAACCTTTACAAAGATTGTCAGAAGATATGAGCAGGCAAAAAAATTAATTTGGAGGCATATGAAGAAAAGCTCAGTTGCATTATCAGCCTTGGAAATGTACATTAAAATCGTAATAAATAGCATTTATTATTGTTGCGTTAATATGTTTTCTTCCAGTCCTGTTGACGTTTTTACTTACAATTTTCAAGAAAATATTCTCTGAGTATTTACATTACCTCTTGTTCTTTTTAAAATGTACACTCTCTTCCATTATCAGTCTTTTTGCACTTTTTAAACATTTCATTTTGAAATAACTGCAGACTTACGAATATTTCAAAAAGAGTACAGAGTTTCTGAACACTTGGGTTTTCTGAATTGTAACATCTTACATAAGTACAGTGCATTTATCAGAATCAGAAAAATACTGTTGATACAGTTCTAATCTGTAGATCTTACTCAAATTTTGACTGTGGTCCTCATGTTCTTTGACACACTGGATTTCATTGCATGTCTTCTTAATCTCCCTTAGACTGAGATCCGTAAGTCTTTCCATTATCTTTCATGACTGGGGTACTTTGAAGAGCACTGGCCACTTACTTTGTAGAATTTCCCTTGATTTAGGTTTGTCTGATGGTGCCTCATGATTAAATTCAGAGTTTGCATATTTGGCAGAAGTGTCAGAGAAGAGATGTTGTGGTCTTCTCAGTGCATCACATCGGGAGGCACATGATCACAGCTTGTCCTATTACTGGGCATGTTAACTTAGTCATTTGATTCAGGTGGTGCCTGCTGGGTTTCTCTACTGTAAAATAACTACTTTTCCCATTGATTAATGTTTTATTTATGAACTTTTGACAATTGAAATATAGGTGTATATTTGTTCTTTGGTTTTGATTTTTTTCTTTTTTGTTCTTTGTTGATGGAATCATAGTTGATCCACCTGAAGAATTAGGAGCTAGTATTTCTGTCACTTCAGATGAGCTAGAGAAATTGCTCTACAAACCCCAAGATGGTGAATGGGGTCAGAAATCAAGAGATGAAGAATGTGAACGAATTATTAGTGGTATAGATCAACTTTTGAATCTTGGTAAGTTTTTTCATGTACAAGTTTTCCACAGAAGTATTTTAAAATAGTAGCATAATTGTGGCTGTGTTCTTTATTACAATTTCTATTTGTTATTTTTTGGTTAAGCCTGCAGTGTTAAATGTAGCTCTATTTTATGAATGATTTGCAGAGAAATATCACTTAGAGGTAATGAACTTATTTAATAAAAATTCTTCCTGCCATTGCAGACATAGCAGCAGCTTTTGCAGGTCCAGTTGATCTGTGTACGTATCCCAAGTACTGTACTGTAGTGGCCTATCCAACTGATCTGTACACAATTCGAATGAGACTTGTTAATCGATTTTACAGGTTAGTAGAAACTTACTTTTAAAATAGCTTGAATATTTGGCCATACCAACTAGAGTTAACAGAGGTAGTGATGGAGTTGGGGCTGAGTACATTTTTTTCTGTTTCATTCTCTTCTATCATTAGAGTCATGTCTTGGTTCTGTGTGTAAGACATTGTGTTAGATGCCTGTGGGTAGGTACAGATAGAACCTGGATAAGAAAAAATGCCTGTTTCATTCATCAGTTTCAGTAATCTATTTTTCTTACAAAAGCCTCTCCATTTAAATATAAAGTTTAGTTAATTGGATTTTCGGGCCTTTGAAAGATTAATTCCCCATAGTCATCAAGTTTTTTATCTCTGGCATCTAGAGCATTGATAATTATAAAATTTCCCATTGTCAATGATTTTTTTTAAAGCAGTTTGTGGTAGTTTATGCTTTATGATTCAATTACTTTGAGAAATTATCTTCATAATAAACTGACTTCTTGAGTTCCCATTTGTTGGTGTTAGTTTATCTCTGTAGTCACACGTGGGAACGTGCCCTTGGTCAGAAACCGCTTTGCTAGTTTACAGTGCGACGGAATCTCTTAGGATTGATGGTAATTAACACATTTTCTTCATTGAGTCCCCACAGCTTCCAACATGCTGACAGGCAATGTGAAAAGGGAGGTTGCTCTTCCGGTTTTCTGGATGTAATTAAGTGATTTGTTAAGACTTTTGGTCCTTACTCCTTGCAGCTCAGCTTCCAGCATCAGTGCTGATGGCTGGGTCAAGTTGACAGCATTAAAGGTTATTCATTATGACTTTGCACTTATGGTTTATTCGATACATCATGCTGGCTTAACATGCTGGATTTCTTTTTTCACTTGATTTCTCTCTTTTCATCTTTAAAGCCCTAAATTGCCTACTTTTTACTTTGAAGGAGGCTATCTGCTTTAGTGTGGGAAGTCAGATATATAGAACATAATGCTAGAACATTTAATGAACCTGAGAGTGTAATTGCAAGATCAGCTAAGAAGATAACTGACCAGCTTTTAAAATTTATCAAGTAAGTGATCTCAAGTTATAGACATTTGCAGCAAAGTGACTTTACATGTTGTGTTCTTGCAACTAGTCGGTTCTTAATTTTTGCTTTCTGAATTATACCCTTTGAATGTGTTCGTTAAATAACATTTCTTCTTTTGTGATTGTAATTTCAGCAAAGAATGAGAAATAGAACAATCCAATTTTGTTTAATTTTGAAATAATTTTATTCTACAGAGAGTTGCCTTATGTATATACTCTTCACCCGATTTTTCCCTGTGTTAACATTTTATGCAACTTTGGTGTCCATATGAAATGTTAAAAAATTACTTTTGGTACAGTGCTATTGACTAAAGTTTAGAATTTGTTTAGATTTCATCCGTTTTTTACATCAGTCTTTTTTCTGTTTCAGGATCCAATCCAGAATCCTCATTGCATTCACTGTTTTCTCAGTCACCTTTAATTTGTTGTCTAGTCTTTTCCTTTCTTTCATCACCTCATCATTTTTTATGAGTGTTGGACACATTTTGTAGAGTTTACTTAATTTGTGATTGTCTGGTATTTTCTCATGATTAGATTGAGTTTTAACTTGATGTGGCTTTTGTCCTGTGAAAGTGTATATGTGTGACTATTTCACACACTTTCTTGCATTTGGAAATCAATTTGGAACAATAGTAGGATGAAAACTCACCTGTAAATTGAGATCCAGGCTTAACCTGATCTGTTCTAGTGAACATTCTGAGTGACTCTGGGCACATTATTCAGCCTCTTTCCTTTTAAATGAATGATTTTGACTTGTGACCTTACATGCCTTTTCCCCATAGTTATAAAAATTCTTTGAAAGAATTATATACTGGAGAAGATAATTTATGAACTGTGGCATCATTTTCAACATCTAGCTACAAACTGGGGAATAACTGATTCCATTCTGTTCCACTTCACTAGATTGAATCTGTCCTATGTCTAGAGGACTCTGACTTATTGCCTCTTCCCCAAAACTTTCTTCTTTCCTGTTTTAGGAAGACCGCATACCCATTTTCATCTCCTGTTTTAGCATTCTTTCTCTGCTGGGTTTACAGTGAGGTTAAGATATAATTTACTTTAGTTTCTACTTTCTTTTTCGCTTCTAATCTCTTACATCGCAAATTAACCATTTTCCTGGTACTCAACTGTACAAATATTATCAGTGATGATAACTTAGAAAAACTCATCTGTGTATTCTTCCAATTGAGGCCATACATGTGTTATTTCTACCAGCTTAATTTCCATACACACTTAATTGAAAAAAAATTACTTTTAGTACTCTAATTGGTTGTTTCCATAGATGATAGGGTAAAAACCTGATATTCTTCTGATTGAAATTAGATGTACATAGTTGGGGAACTGTTTGTATCTTACCCTGTGATTTGAGTATTTGGAAACAGTAACCATATTTGCATACCATTAAAGTAAAAAATTGTCTTTTAGGAATCAAGACTGTACCAATATCTCAGAACTTTCCAATACTTCAGAAAATGATGAGCAAAATGCCGAGGATTTGGTACGAAGTTTGTCAATTTTATGATTTTTGTTAATTTCAAATGATAACAAAAAGAATGAAGAGTGAAGTAGAAAATGTTGGTTATCTTTATCAGTTCTTGCTATATTCCAGTGAACTATGAAAATAGGGCACTTGATAAAAAATACATTTTTTAAATTATCTAGATGGTCAGTGAAGTAATAGCCAATAATTGATATCAGATGAATTATGTCTGAGTAAATAAACTAGGTGTAGAATATGTTCTCTATCCAAATTTTAGCTAGAGGGAGATAAGAAGTACCTTGAAAATATTTTTGGTAAAATCAGTATCTAATTTAATTGTAATTAAAAATTAATGACTTTTACCATGGTCTAAGTACCCTAAGTCCTTCACTCAAGATGGTATTAAAGTGTAAGTAATGGCAGGTATCAATGGTGGTGTATAATTTCACTTCGTACAAAATCAGGTTATTGCATGGAGTTGTAGGAAGGATATTCTCTAAAAACAGTGTACTGTCAGTTTCTACACAAACTTATTGTAGTTCACTGATTTTCATGCTAATTTACATTAGAATAAAATATGCTAATATGTGATTTAAGGAATAAGAAAATGTCTACAGCACAAAATCCAGGAAACTGTGAGAAACTATGTTTCTGAGTTTTATGGATAGATGAAAAACACAGATTTAAAGTTCCTTGTGCATGTCTTGAAATTACACGTATATTTTGGAATTAGTGCATGTTCTCAGGGGATGTAAAAGAACTGTTAAGAATAAGAATACAGGTTGATTCGTTGGAGTATGAGTGCCACGAATATCATCTGGTAGTCTGGCTTTTGAGATTTTGTTAGCAAGTTACAACCTTCATAAGACCTGATGTCTTTGATATGCTTTTTATAAAGATTATTGCACATCTAATGAAAATATTAACACTTAAGTTGCTCTGATTTTTATTCCTAGGATGATAGTGATCTTCCTAAAACATCTTCTGGAAGAAGGAGAGTAAGTTAATCTGTGTGACTAACCTTTGTTGGTTGTTTATTCTGTGTTTTGAAATCAATGTAAGATTTTACATACTGTCTTTGGGAAGTTATGTTGATACTGATATTGAATATTTTATAAAAGAAATGGGAGAAATCACTGAAAGGTGGATTTCTAGGTAAGGTTTAATGGAAGAGTTGAGATTTGAATAATGTCCTCAGAATGAAATAGGTTAAGAAGAAGACATTCAAAACGTAGGTGTTATTATGATCTAAGCCAGAAAAGTAGGGAAGTGTGGCCTGACTGGTGTAGGGTTTGAGTTTCAGAGTAAGCAAAGTAGTTTTGTGTCTGACTTTTATGTTGGGAGCAGATTATGGTGATATTGAAAACCAAGGATTTCATTTAAATTTATAGTAGAGAGTCAGTTCTGTAGCCAAAATAGATAAATAGGTTTTGAGGGATAAGAGGATGGATATTGAATGTATTAATGTTAGGAGTTCATGGTAAGAATCTAGGAGTAAAAGATGGAAGTAGTGTTTCCATAGTGGGAATAGTGTTTGCTTGGAATGGAGAGGAAGGGAGGAAGATGAGACCTTTTAATGGGAAAATTAACGAGGATTTGGTGACTGAACCTTTTTAAAAACTGATTTGTTGGGGGTTGGGGTTAAGGAGAAAGAAGTGAGAATAAATTTTGAGTATTGAGTAGTTAGAATTGTGTCACCAGCAGCTCTTGAAGTTCTAATGTAATCTATTAATTAAAAAATAAAGGTTATTAATTTGAAAATGCTTAAAATGTTAACTTATTTTAAATTTCATCAAATGCTGCTTAAATTTAAGCTTTTAATCACAGCAGTTTTCATATTATGCTGCCTCAAATAACATTGAAAAGTTAGACTTGAATTGTCTTGTGATTGTCATTTTCACATAATTTCATTTTTAAACAGACTTTTAAGTATTTAGTATCTGTTTAGTATTTGTTTGCTATGATTGCTGTATCAAATTATAAATCCTAGTGGCTTAAGCAATAAAAATATTATCTTGTAGTTCTGTAGATTAGAAGTTTGACCTGGGTCTCACTGGGCTAGAATCAAGGTGTCAGCATAGCTGTGTTCCTTTCTGGAAACTCTAGGGTAGAATTTGTTTCCTTGCATTTTCCCACTTCTGGAACCTCATGGCCCCAATCTTCATCTCCAGGTCAGTAGCACAGCATCTTCCAGTCTGACTCTGACCCTTCTGCCTCCCTCACATAAGGACCCTTGTGATTCCATTGGGCCCACCCTGATACTCCGAACTGTGTCCCCATCTCAAAATCCACTCCTTTAGTCTTACCTGCCGAGTCCCTTTTGCCATAGTCACAGGTTCTTAGACTAAGATGTAGACATATTCGGGACCATTATTCTGCCTACCGCATTGTCCAGTGTGATACTTCATGTTCTGTGAAAACATTTTCTAAGCTTCGGAGATAAGTGGTGGAATGAAAATGTTTTTAGAGTAGCAGATATGACACTATCGGGTTTTTACAAAAAAGTGGATTTTCCCCCAAGCAGATAAAAATTCACATAATGACATATTTTGACATAATGTGGAAGACAACAGCTCAGTTGTCACCATACTAAACCATACCATAGTGTGAATGTTCCAAGACTGAAAAAACTTTTAATATTGTGCATGTATTTTTAGGTTCGTGATTGGAAAAAAAGGAGCATGAAAGCAACCAATTATGTTGAAAACAACTGGAAGAAGCAGTGTAAGGAGCTAGTGAACTTAATTTTTCAATGTGAAGATTCTGAACCATTTAGACAACCTGTTGATTTGGTTGAATATCCAGTAAGTTGTCATTGTTTGAATGTTTGGGGCTTTTCCTGTTGGTGTAGGGGAGACTGGGATAGAGGTGTTTAAATTAAAGAGTAAAATTTCTAGGCTTCATGTTAGCTCTGTCTCCTACCGCTAAATCAGTCATGAAAGGGTTGTTTTACACAGTTGTCTTGAATTTGTAGACCTCCTTGTAACTTGGATTAAGATTTAACATTAGTAACCAATGTTACATAATAACTGGAAGATTATCTACATGATTACCTACTGTCTAAGTAGACCCAGCCCCAGGAAAACTATACACTGAATAAAAGTGTCTGTCTTCAGTTTCCAATGGGGAGATGGAAAATGACCTTTTGAAAAAAGAGTCAGATTATAAACCACAAATTTACTGTAGGAAGCTTAGAAATTATAGAAGAGTATAAAGAAGGAAACAAAAACTGTTCCATATCCTGCTACCAAGTATATAATTTTAGTATATTTCTTATCTTGCCTATATATTTGGGCCTCTTTTAAAAAATTATTGATAATTCTTAAGATCCCCTAAAAGCAAAAATTGAATCTTTGAACTTACTGTTGTTTTTAAAACCTAGGATTACCGAGATATTATAGATACTCCAATGGATTTTGGAACAGTAAGGGAAACTTTAGAAGCCGGAAATTATGACAGTCCTTTGGAATTTTGCAAAGACATCCGGTTGATATTTAGCAACGCGAAAGCATATACACCAAACAAAAGATCAAAGGTAATTTTAAAAGTGGTTTATTTTTTTCAAAAAGTATGTGTAATCTGTGTAGATGATAATTTTCTATTGATTGGTTGTGGTTGGAATATTAAAGATAAGTGAGTAGAGTGAGACCAGTAGTAAGAATGGAGCTTTTCCACTGCCCAGGTGTCTGTTACTGTTTCCTTATAACGTTTGTCTTTCTGAAGTTTTACGAACAGAAGAGAATTGGTGGGAGTGAGGACACCAGTGAAGAATGAGCAGATTTGTATTTGATGTGTAGAATGAGAAAAACCTGGTTTCTTACATATGAGAGTACTGAAAAGTGGATTGGTAACTTTTTGATAGAGACTGGAAGACTATTAAAAGTGGAGGTGGGACTACTGATGGTGTACTAATATTTTGGATCTGAAGCAGAAACACATGAGTGATCTGATTACTTAATACAAGTAGAGAGGACATTCATAAATTTTTATTAAAATGTTTTATGTTGGATAATTTTTCAAAACTTGTTGAAGCATAATAAATACACAGAAGTGTGCACATACTCTCAGTGAATGTTCACAAACCCTTTTAGCCAGTGTGCTGGGTAATTTAACTAAACAACAATAATTTGAGAGTAAGATTTTAAAATAAAATACTTGTTTGATTATAGCACATTCTCTGTCATCAGTGATTATCACTGCTGATTAACCATTTTGTCTTAATTTCACTTTTCCCTCATTACTTATTGTCAGACTCCTGCATTGTTAATACTTCTCTTAACCTGAGAACCTTTCATTGCATTCAATATCCAAATTGCTTACTGGATCACCTTAACATTCAAGTCTAATGTTTTTCCAGGCTTGTGTTATTGTCAGTGTTCACCATTTGTGAGACTTTGTTTCGAGAGAAAATAAATTTCATTCATGTCTTTTTTCCGTTTTGTTTAAGTAAAATACATGTTTGAGGATACATCATATAACTCTCCCATTTAAAAGTACAATTTAATGGATTTTGGTGTATTACCAGTTTTTTCAAAATTGTTACAAATATAAAACACAAAATTTAACCATTTTAACCATCTTTAAGTATACAATTCAGTGGCATTAATTACATTCACAATGTTGTTTGACCATAACTGCTATGGATTTCCAAAAGTCTTTTTTTGTCACCCCAAACAGAAACTCTGTAACTAGTAAGTAAGCAATAATTCCACATTCTCCCCTTCCCTCAGCCCTTGATAACATCTAATTTACTATTTCTGTGAATTTACCTATTCTAGATATTTCGCAGAAGTTGAATCATACGATATTTGTCATTTGTGTCTGGCTTATTTCACTTAGCATAATGTCCTAAAGGTTCATGCCTGTTATTGTATGTATCAGAACTTTATTCCTTTTTATGGCTGAATAATATTCCACTGTATAAGTATATGACATTTTGTTCCTTCATTTGTTGATGGACACTTAAATTGTTGTCTGCTTTCTGGCTGTTGTGATTAGTGCTGCACTGAATATGGGAATACAAGTATCTGTAAGAATTTTTGCCCTCAGTTTTCTTAGGTGTGTATCTAAGAGTGGAATTTCTGGTTCTTAGGGTAGTTCTGTGTTTAACATCTTCAGGGACCACTAAATTGTATTCCATAATGACCACCAGTTTACATTCCCACCAGCAATGTGTGAGGATTCCAGTTTCTCCACATCCTTGACCAAGTTTGTTATTTTCTGTGTTTTTTCAAAAAGTTGTAGCCATTGTAGTGAATGTGAAGTATTAATCTCATTGTGGTTTTGATGGGCATTTAAGTTATGACTTACTGAAAATTGTGCCTGGAATTTATTTTAATCAGGTATGGTAAGACATGCAGATAGGAATTGTCATGAAGAAGTTTACATTCACAGATTCCTAGAAACAGAAGTATGATTCAGCATTTGGGCCACATGGTGATGGAACAAGGCAAAGGGGAGTAGTAGGCAAAGGGGAGGAGGGGAAGAGCTTGGCTCAGAGCCTATGCTGGGGTGTTTGCAGGAAGGCAAGGCAGGGCTGAGTAAACAGTCTAGGATTGGCCAGTTTGAATGACTGGAGCCTTGGCCTATAGGGGTGGTCTTTAGATGTCTGAATCCTGGCCCTGGGCTGATTTAGGGTAGGGGGAGTATTGGCGTGGTTTGTGAGAGTTTGATGAAGAAGGTAGTTAGGGATGTGAGCTCTGGACTGATTGTTTTGTTTATCAGAGGTGATTGTTTTGTATATCAAAGGTACACTTGCGAAAGAGCCATTTGCTGTCTCTGGGAATTAGCCCTAGGAGGGGCAGTCTCACCAGAATCAAGGCTCCAAATGCCAGAACATCAAGAATACAGAAAATAGGGGGTGAGGGTATAGCTTAGTTGGCGGAATGCGTGCTGAGCACGTACAAGGTACATGGTTTGATTCCCAGTACCTCCATTTGGAAAAGCAAGAAAAAAGAAAAAAAGAAAAAAATACAGAAAATAAGAAAATTTAACCAATACACTAATGATGTTGAGTTTCTTTTTATGTGCTTATTGACCACTTGTGTGTCTTCTTTGGAGAAATGTCTATTCAAGTGCTTTGCCCAATATTTAATTGGATTTTTTGTCTTTATGTTGGTAAGTTGTAGGAATTTTAAAATAAATTCTCGATATTAAGTCCTTATTATATAAATGTTTTCCAGTTATTTTCTCATTCTATGGATTGTCTTTTTACTGGTTGATAATGTCCTTTGATGCACAAGTTTTTAATTTTGATGAAACCCAGTTGATCTCGCCCCCACCCCCCTTTGGTTTCTTGTGCTCTTGGTTTCCTGTTTAAGAATGTTGCCACTTAGAGTCACACAGCCTGTAAGATGCCCACCACTATTATGCAGCAATCTGAAAAATATGTATTAGAAGCTTAAGCGCCATTTGACTCATTAATTCTAATTTTAATAACTATTTTGTACAGACATAATATTAACTGTGGAACAGACTACTTGCACAAAAAATGTATTTTGAGTAATTTATAGAGGTGAATGTTTAGAAATAAAGTGTTCAGAATAGTTTAAAAAGGATCCATTGCCAAATCCAATGTTACAAAGATCTACTTCATATGTTTTTCTTAGAGTTTTATGGTTTAGTTCTTACATTTAAGCTGTTGAGCCATTTTGAGTTAATATTTGTATGTGGATGGTGAAAGGTAGAGGTCCAGCTCATTCTTCTTCTTGTGAAAGTCCAGTTTTCGCAGCACCATCTGTTGAGCTGGCCATTGATACATGGGTTTGTTTCTGAACTCACTGCTGTTCCTTTGGTTTGTACATAAGTGTGTCTGTCTGTCTGTATGTCTGTTTCTGTCTTTGTGTCAGTACTGTAATGTTTTGTGTACTGTAGCTTTCGTAGTAAGTTTTGAAATAAGTATGTATGAGTCCTACTTTATTCTTTTTCAGGATTGTTTTGGCAGTTCAGGGGATGCAATTCATTATGAATTTGAAAATTGACTTTTTCCATTTCTGTTTAAGAGCAGTTCACTGAATATTTGATAGGGATTACATTGAATGTGTAGATTGTTTTGGCCAATATGGACATCTTGACACTATTAAGTCTTTCTATCACTTAATGCCAGTTTTTCCATTTATTTTAGGTCTAATTTCTCCCAGCAGTGTTTTGTAATTTTCAGTGGGAAGTCTTACACCTCCTTGGTTAAGTTTATTCGCAGATGTGTTACTGTTTTAGATACTACTTGAAATGCAATTACTTTTTTTTTTTTTTGGCAGAGGGAAGGTAATTATGTTTATTTATTTATTTATTTGGTTTTTCAATGGAGGCACTGGGAAGCAATTACTTTCTTAATTTCCTTTTCTACTTGTTCATTGTTGGTGTATAGAAACAAAGCCGATTCTTGTATGTGGATCTCATCCCTTGTAATTTTGCTGAATTAATTTGTTAGCCCTAATAGCCTTCTTGTGGAATCTTTGTTTCTATATCTAGGATGCTTTCATCTGCAAATAGAGATGGTTTTACTAATGCCTTTCCAGTTTGAATTATTTTTAATTATCTTCCTGTTTAATTGCTCTGGCTAGAATTTAAAGTACAACGTTTAATAGCAGTGGTAAAAGCAGGCTTCCTTGTCTCATTCCTGATCCAAGGGGGAAAGTTTCATTCTTTACTGTCGTGTATGATGCTAACTGTGGGCTTTCTATACATGCCCTTTTTCACGTTGAGGAGCTGATAATTTTACCACCCATTTATGTTAAATAATGTTTATTTTTAGTTCAAATGTATTACTGAATTTTACATAAAAGCTGATGAGAAAAGATATATGAAAATAGTGATATTCAAGATTATCAGATTTCAAAGTTAGTATGATTGAGGGAGAAATTGTTAAAATTGGTAACTTACGTTAGAGTTCAGGTTTGAAGGAAAACAATATATATGCAAAATACTGGAAATAACATTAATCATTTCAAGATGAAGAGGGATTACAGATTTCACATATACTCAACTCATGTGTATGTACAGGTTTCCCCCTGTATTTGAAAGTAGAGCATTCGTCTAAAGTCTTTTGTAAGCTGAAACTGTGTAAGGTAAAGAAACAGTTAACTTTTGGACATATCTTGCTAACGGATGCACAGTATAGGTCAAGGTAAAGCTCAGATGCTCACAGACAAGTTCAAAACTGGTGACCCGATGCTGAGATGCTGAGTGTAGTTGCTGGGGGAAGGAGACTGGAATGCCACTCCTGCTGTTCAGGGTACACACTGCCTCTGTAATGGCTTGCTACGAACAAATGCAGAATGCTATTTCCATCTTTTTTTTCCCATAAAATTGAAAATCCTCTTTGAATTTCTTACAGTAGGTCTTTTGTAAAAGTGAAGTGTCATAAAGTGAACTTTCATAAAGTGGTTGATACCTGTGCATGTCTTTGTGTTGTGTATGTATGTTTTTATATATATGTATGAATATGGGAAATTCGTATGTTTCACATACTTTTTTAAGGGTTCTCTAGTGTTCGTCTCTCCACCATCCTCCACCATGCACCAAAGTGATTGATAATTAGCTTTTGAATATTATATTTTTATGCTTATTTTCAGGAATGATTGTGGATGAGTAAAGAGTACTTCTGGTAAATATATAGCTCTACCAAAAAGTTATTCATACTAGCACTTAACATCACATTGCTGTTCTTGTAAAGGTTTGATGTTATTGTAGAGGTTATTACAACACAGTCTTACATAATTAAAGTTATAGGGCATAATGTATTCTACTGGGTGAAAACTTTTGTTCTAATAATAATTCTTTTTTAGATCTAAGTGGCATCAAAGGCAGTCACATTTCAAGTAGAGACTGGTGCAGAAGTGCTTTTGTTCCCTTGCCCCAAGGAGACACTGCTCTTTTGCTGCCTGAATAGTAATCTAACTTTAGGAGGAAGCATTTTGGGGTTTGTACTTGTAAATGTGGGAAAAATCAATCGAGAATCATTGACATACAGACCCAAACACTAGATTCTAGAGGACTGATTGATTTAAAACTACTTTCTTTTCAGCCGAGAGGTGTATATTTGATACTTCTGTTTGTTGCAGTGTCCTTGAAGGGAAATAGATAAAATAACAGCTATTATCTATAACAGTGATACTATAGATTGAAAGTAGTAGCCTCAGTAATTACAATTTTATTTGAAAAAATATTTAAAAAGATATTTTGTAGTTCAAGTTTTGCTTTCATATCCTTGCAGATTTACAGTATGACATTGAGATTGTCTGCCTTATTCGAAGAAAAAATGAAGAAAATCTCCTCTGATTTTAAAATTGGTCAAAAATTCAATGAAAAACTTAGAAGAAGCCAGAGGTTCAAGAGACGGCAAAATTGTAACCGTGTCAATCAGGCTAACAAAAATATCAGGTGAATTGGTTTAATTCTAGGCTTTGTATGCAGTTTTTTTTTTTAATTTCAGGTTGTGATATTTCTTTGATTTTATTATGATAAAAATTCTTAATCATTTTAGAGTGCAGTATATTCAGAAAAGAACAGTCATTTCTCTGCATATAGAGCTATTGCATTGATTTGTAATTATGTAAATTTGTAAGCATTTAATGAAAAGCATTGATTTAAAAATCCTATTAAGGATTATTCAGTATATTTATCTTTTGCATAAGAAATTTTTTCATGCAGAGAATAAAATGATTACTATGTATGTCTGTCGAGCATTTGTGTAAGGGAAAACGTTGACTAGGTATAATGCACCCTCTTTATTGAGGATTGGTTGTAAAGAAGAAATACAAAATGCAGGATTTATTCTCTATCGGTAATTTAATTTTTATATTCTATCATCTTTGGACCATGTAGCTTACATTCATATAAAATTTATAGGTATTTTAAAGTGAAAAGTGAATTACTCAATCCTTAGGCTGTTTCCATGTACATTTCAAATGTGTGCTGCACCCTTGATGGGTTTCCTCATGGTGGTTCTTTGGAGGACACCATACATCCTAATTCAGAACTGTCTACTTCCGGTTAATGCTATTTAATTCCCACAGATATGAGAATTTCGTTCTAGTTTAGCTTCCTTCCCTTCCGTATTTATGATGTTACTGTCATACAGATTACATCTTTTTATGTTATGTTTTATGCAGTTGTCTTTTAAGTCAGTGAAGAATAAACAAATTATTTACACTGTTACTTATATTTACCTATGTACTTACCTTTCCCCAGGGTATTTATTTCTTTTTGTGGATTTGAGTTACCTCTGGTGTCATTTCTTTCCAACCTGAAGTCCTTTAATATTTCTTGTAAGACACATGTGCTATCAGTGAATTCCCTTTGTCTATCTGGGAATGTCTTAATTTCACTTTTATTATGTAAGACCAGTTTTGCTGGATATAGGATTCTTAGTTGGCTGTGTTTTTCTTTTAGCACTTTGAATATGTCATCTTCCTACTACTGACCTCCAGTGTTTCTGATGAGAAGTCAGGCGGCTGTTAATCTTACTGAGGTTTCTTCCCTTGTGCATATGGGATTCTCTCTTCCTGCTTTTTAGATTTTCTTTTGTCTTTATCTTGGAACTGACCATGATGTGTGTAGGTGTGGATTTGTTTGAGTTTATCCTTCTTGAAATTTGTCCAACTTTGTGGATGCGTAATGTGTTTCATCAGATTTGGGTAGTTTTTAGCCATTATTTCTTCAAATATTTTGTTCTGCTCTTTCCTTCTCCTTTGGGGCTCCCATTACACCTAAGTTTGTATGTTTAATAGTCTCCAAAAAGCCTTTGAGGCTTTCTTCATTTTTTTCCTTTATGTTCTTCAGACTGGATAAATTTTATTGACCTGCTCTCCAGTTCACTGATTCTTATTCAGCTCAGGTTTGCTGTTGGGCCCATTGTGTGAATATTTGTTTCAGTTATTATACTTTCCAGCTCCAGAATTTCTATTTGATTTTTTTTTTTTTTACAATTTCTATCTCTGTTGGTATTCTCTGTCATCATACTTTACTTTAATTTTATAAATATGATTTCCTTCAGTTCTTCAAACATTTAAAAAATAGTTGATTTAAATATCTAAATATCTTTAGTCCAACATCTGGATCCTCTCAAAGATAGTTTCTGTTAACTGCACTTTCCGCTGTATATGGGCAGACTTCCCTGTTTCTTTGTCTCATAATTTTTTATTGAAAACTGGACCTGTTTAATAACAGTGTGGCAGCTCTGAAAATAATATCTCTGTCAGGTTTTGTTGTTGCTGTTTGCTGTTAATGTATTAGAGCAATTCTGGATTCTGATCCTTCTCCCTCAGTGATGGTGGTGGTTGCCAGTTTGTTCAGTGAGTTGCCTGGACCGGTTCGGTAGTTTGTCTTTCCTGCAGTTTTTAGCCACTGAAGTCTCAGCTGGTTTGAAAACCTTTTTCTTTTTCTCTCTTTCTTTTTCTTTTTTCTCTATTTTTCTTTCTTTTCTTTTCTTTTCTTTTCTTTTCTTTTCTTTTCTTTTCTTTTCTTTTCTTTTCTTCTCTTTTTCTCTTTTTCTCTTTTCTTTTCTTTTCTTTTCCCTCCCTTCCTCCCTTCCTCCCTTCCTTCCTTTTTATCCCTCATCTTTGATCATGTCTTCCTGGATGTCTTCCCTGGCTCAGCATAGCACAGTAGTCCCAAATTTGTCCTTAAACACTGTTGGGCTTCCACACTTTTTGGAAGGGGTCTGTGTGTGAAGTGGGGCAAACCTCACTTTCTGCTTACATTTTACCAGATATGAGAGTCTCAAGGTCAGCCAAGGATGAGTAGATAACTGAGCTCTCTCCAGTTTTCCTTGAATATATGTGGAACTTTCCACATCCCCAGGAAGATATTGGAGCTTTTCAAAGACTCCTATGATTGTCTCAGTCCCTAGATTTCTCCTTTAAATTTCTGGCTGAGCTCTTTCTTGCTCCAGCCAGTATCACAGCCTGAGGCAGTGATGCTGTTGGCCTTCCTGGATTGCAGGAATTTTTTGTGTTCTTAGGCATGCAGCTTTTCTGTGGAGCTCCTAGATCAGGCCAGCTTCTCAAGGCTGTTATGCCACAGAATTGGGGTGTGTGTGACTGGGAGTATCACCAAGCTAAAATGCCAGAGACCTTACTGTTTTTACTTAGATACAGAAGTTTTTCTTGAATCAGCATTTTTTTAATTTGTTATATGCCTCTGATTACTTTCTAGGGTTCTGAAATGGTTGTTGTGGAATATTTTGCCAGTTTTACTTTTGCTTTTTGGGTGAGAGAATTTGTTGAAGTTCGAGTACATCCCCTGCCCCCAGTGTTTAGGATAGCAGGGCCTCATTGACACAGATAAACATACCTATTAAGTAAGTGCCTTAGTCCTGTTCAGCTGCTTTGCAGCCTGTAATTCATGTACATACATTACAGAATTTTGTGGGAGTCCTAATTTCAGAATTACAGAAAAGTTGATGAATAATTCAGAGAACTCTGTTACAGTCTACCTGGATTCATCAGCTGCTAACATTATGTTACATTTACTTGATTGTTGCTTTATCATTCTGCTATTTTTCTTTACCTTTTAAAACATTCAGGAGAATATTTCCAATGTCATGCCCCTTTCACTCCTAAGTACTTAGTATGGATTTACTAAGAACAAGGTTCCAACTACAACTTGTGTTTCTACGTTGAGACACCAAAATGGCTGTTTTCCCCCCAATTTAGATCCAGTTTTTTGTTTTAACTTTTTTTTTATTGAGTTTTAGTCATTTTACAGTGTTGTGTCAAATTCCAGTGGAGAGCACAATTTTTCAGTTACACATGAACATATTCATTGTTGCATTTTTTTTTGCTGTGATCTACCACAAGATCTTGTATATATTTCCCTGTGCTATACAGTATAATCTTGTTTATCTATTCTGCATATGCCTGTCAGTATCTACAAATTTTGAACTCCCGGTCTGTCTCTTCCCACCCACTGTCCCCTTGGCGACCACAAGTTTGTATTCTATGTCTATGAGTCCATTTCTATTCTGTATTTCTGTTATTTTTTTCTTTTTTTAAAGATTCCACATATGAATGATCTCATATGGTATTTTTCTTTCTCCTTCTGGCTTACTTCACTTAGAATGACATTCTCCAGGGACATCGATGTTGCTGCAAATGGTGTTATGTTGTCTTTTTAATGGCTAAATAGTATTCCATTGTATAAATATGCCACCTCTTCTTTATCCAGTCATCTGTTGATGGACATTTACGCTGTTTCCATGTCTTGGCTATTGCAAATAGTGCTGCTATGAACATTGGGGTGCAGGTGTTATTTTGAAGTAGGGTTCCTTCTGGATATATGCCCAGGAGTGGGATTCCTGGGTCACATGGTAAGTCTATTCCTAGTCTTTTGAGGAATCTCCATACTGTTTTCCACAGTGGCTGCTCCAAACTGCATTCCCATCAGCGGTGTAGGAGGGTTCCCTTTTCTCCACAGCCTCTCCAGCATTTGTCATTTGTGGACTTTTGAATGATGGCCATACCTCATTGTAGTTTTGATTTACATTTCTCTGATAATTAGTGATATTGAGCATTTTTTCATGCGCCTTTTGATCATTTGTATTTATTCCTTGGAGAATTGCTTGTTTTAAGTCTTCTGCCCATTTTTAGATTGGGTTGCTTGTTTTTTTCTTATGTCATAGATCCAGTTTAAGATCATGCATTGCATTTAGTTGCAATGTCTCTTTAGTCCTTTTTAATCTAGAGTTTTGAAGCTCTGTCTTCTTGATTGATGTTTTTGAAGAGTATGGGTCATTTATAAAGTGACTCAATTTGAGTTGTGTGTTGTTACCTGAGTTTTTAAAGTTTTTGCTTAATTATTTTTAAAAAACTCCTTTTTGAACCAACAAAGAATCTTCACAGTTCAGAATGCCATAGGATAAAAAAGGGAATTACCACCTTGTCTACTGTTAAAAAATCCAGTTTATGATAAGTATAAGCATGTAGTTATTTCTTTTTGTATTGCCCTCAAGTTGATATTAACAGAAGTTAAAATTTTGACATTACAAGCTTGGATTGTCTTTTTTTGTCTTTTTTAATAAAGGGAGGAAATCAAGATAGAACACTTTGCAGTCGTTTCTGTACCCCGTCCCGCCTACCATTTGTAACAGGCAGATTGGATTTAATACATGGAAATTAGAAGACTACTTGTCTTTAAAAATGGTCTTATTATATATGGAAGCTTCAATTTTCTTGACTGTGATAAATGGTTACTGCTTAAAAGAACTGTCGTCTTTTTAAAATTGAAGGGTAGTTGATTAATTCTAGTTATCTTTAAGCTCAGATGCCTTAGGTACTCCTAAAAGCTCTTTTATCTTTTTGCTTTAAAGGAAAATAGGATTATCTTAAAAAATATAAATATTACCCAGATCTATAACTTAAAACCAAAGATTTTCTTAAACTTCCACTCTCTTTGACCATAATCCATGGCTCAGGGGCCAAACTTGTGAATTGGCCCTTAGACGTAAACAGATTGGTCTCAGGAAAAAAATACAGCTTGCTCTGATTTTTTTTTTTTTTTTGCCTTTCATTCTTTCTGTTCAGGCTTTGTTCGTTTCTCCTTCTAATTTTATGCTGTTTTTGTGAGCATATAAGTAGGAGCCTAGAGGGAAATGTTGTGTCATATTGAGCCTCAGATTTGTAATATGAATGAATGCCTGTATCACATAAATGTTGGCTCCCCTTAGCATTTAACCCAAAGAACCTAAGGTATTCAGTATGATTTCTGCAACTCTGTTCCTTGGATCATTTTGTTCATTACTCTGATTTGGAATAAACTGATACAAAATCGAAAGTAAGAGGACAGTAATCCGTGCTAGAAGTAGGTGTGAATAATGAACGCTTACTGTCTCGATCATAAGGTTGTTCTCAGATTGAGTCACAACACACTGTTATTTAGCCGTCTCTTTGTTTTATTAAGTACTGTTTTATCTTCCCTTTCTTTGGCCAGAAATATCAAACAGAAGCGGTTAAAATCTCAGGCAAAGGTAACTCCTGAGTTGGTAGGTTCTCCTACTCAGTCTACCTCAAGTAGAGCGGCTTACTCTGCAAGCCACAAGACAAGTGCTAGTGTCTCTTCGGGTGTTACTTCTGGGGACTCTTCAGATTCAGCGGGATCATCAGAAAGAATGAGAAGAAATAGACCTGTCACTCGAACAACAAATGGGTCTTCATTATCTGGTGAGAAATGGAACGTTATGTGTTCAGCTTTTTGGCACTCAAGTGTGTAACATTACTAGTAACTTTCAGTTTTGAGGAAAGAGTAAATAAGACATTGCCTTGACACTTGAGGAACTTAAAATTTAACAGAAGATACTTAAGTAACAAATAGGGAAAATTGGATTATGTTTGATAAATACTGTTCTTTGCAAATGGTGCAGCCATTTAAGCAAATTTGAATTTTAAGCAAATTGGAAGCTTTCAAATTTTGAATAATGTGATATAAATATCATACTTGGGTGCAAAATTTGACATTTTAAAATTTCTTTAAATAAAAAAAAGGACATGGTAATCATATAAGGTTAAAGCTAATGACCTAGTAAATTCTGGAGTTTTATTCTAAAATGTAATTCCATTTATTTTATTGCCATTTGATAGTATAGCTGATGGTGGCCCTTTGTGTGAATGAGGCCACGGTGTGTATGTATTTCTGTATTGCTTTGAGCTATCTTGGTAACTTGTGATGATAGTGTAATAATTACTGTTGTGATTTAAAATAGGATCAAACAGGTAGAATTGCAGCTACATTTTAGAATCGGCAAGACTTGCAGAAGAGTTTGGGTTACTTAATAGGGTCCTTTGTTAGGGAATCACGTGACAAATTCTGTTTCAGGAAGATTGATTAATTTGACAGTGATGTGCAGGGAAGGGGAAGAATCTGGAAAAATAGTCAACACCTGGGAAGTAGACTACAGTAGGAGCAGTTTCAGAGGAAGAAGCACTTTGGTGACCGATAGCCCTCTAACACAGCTACTTTCTTCTTTGAGATACTGGACTTGAAATGATTGTGTTTTTTCTGTAGGAAGTACCTATCTCTAAGAGAAGAAAGTAGGTAGCAGGGCTAATTAAAATTTTAATGAAAGCTTGTTTATAAAATATATAAATTATATTTTCTGAATCCAAACCAGTATTAATATGTTACTTGCAGACAACAAGAGAACAAACGATTTCAGTTGCTGATTATGTACTTTTTAATACTAAAATGTTATCCACTGTTCTTTGAAACAATTAAAAAAATATTCTCTTCTTCTAAGTATTTTAAGAGTCTGCTTTTAGTCTGTTGTTCCAAAACAACTGCTCATGTGTGTAAAGATAGGAGAATATGTGTAATGAGCTGTTGATCCTTTATTTTTCTTAGAAAGTGAAATGGAAGATTCCTTAGGTACCTCTTCGTCATCTTCAGCTTCAAATAGTTCAGAGGGAAGCAAAGAGAGTTCAAGAGCTCGTGAATCCTCCTTACGGAGTGGGCTGGCCAGGAGCAATAATCTCAGGGTGACCAGAACCAGAGCGGCTCAAAGGAAAATGGGTAAGAAGAGGCTCAGGGGTACTTCAGAGGAATGTGTATCAAGAGACTCCAAAAGCTAAATATCAGCTGGTTTATTGACTTATTGCGTCTGCATATGATTACATGTCCTTTAGGCTTTTTTTTTTTTTGAGGTGTAATTGATGTAAAACGTTTTATTAATTTTAAGTGTACAGCATAATGATTTGATATTTGTGTACATTACAAAATGATTACCACGATGTCTTTTTACCGTGCATCACCATGAATAGTTACAAAAATTTTTTCTTTTTTCTTTTTCTTGTGAAGCCTTAAGATTTACTCTTAGCAACTTTCAAATATGCAGTACAGTATTATTAACTATACTTGCCATGCTGTACATTATATGTCCATGACTTACTTATTTTGTAACTGGAAGTTTGTACCCACTCCCTATCTGTCCGAGCAACCACCAGTCTGTTCTCTGAATCTATGAGCTTGTTTTTTGTTTTACTTTGTTTTGTTTCTGTAGATTACACATATAAAGGAAATCATGTGGTACTGTTTTTCTCTTTCTGACTTATTTCACATAGCATAATGCCCTTAAGGTCCATCCATGTTGTCACAAATGGCAGGGTTCCATTTTTTTTTTCAAATGGCCGAATAGTATTCCATTGTGTATGTTTGTGCATATGTGTGTATACACACACACACTATATGTATGTATAGATACACACATGCGTGTATGTGTGTTTACACATGTTTATATGTGTGTGTATATACATACACACATATCACATCTTCTCTATCCATCCATCCGTCAGTGGACATTTAAGTTGTTTCTATATCTTGGATATTGTAAATCATGCTACAGTGAACATGGGGATACGTACATCTTTTCAAATTCATGTTTTTATTTTCTTTGGATAAAAAACTACAAGTGGAGTTATTGGATCATATTATGCTTCTTCTGTTAATTTTTTGAGGAACCTCCAGACTTTCCCATAGTGGCTACACCAGTTTACATTCCCACCAGCAGTGCACAAAGTTCCTCTTTTCTTTCAAATCCTCTCCAACACTTGTTATTTCTTTTCTTACAATAGCTATTCTAACAGGTGTGAGGTGATAGCTCATAGTGGTTTTGATTTGCATTTCCCTGGTGAGGTTGAGCATCTTTTCATGTTCCTGTTGGCCATCTGTATGTCTTCTTTGGAAAAATGCCCATTCAGATCCTCTGCCTACTTTTTAATTGGATTTTTTCCCCCGCTGTTCAGTTGTATGAGTTCTCTATGTATTTTGGATATTAGCCACTTTTCAGATACATGATTTGCAGACATCTCCCATTTAGTAGGTTGCCATTTCATTTTATTGATGATTTTCTTTGCTGTGCAGGAGCTTTTTAGTTTGATACAGTTCCACTTGTTTACTTTCGCTTTTGCAGTCAGATCTAAAAAAATCATTGCCAAGACTGATGTCAGGGATCTTTCTGCCTATGTTTTCTTCTAGTTTTATTGTTTCAGGTGGCGAATTCTTTAACTCAGTTAATTTTCGTGCGTGGTGTACGGCAGTAGTCTAGTTTCATTCTTCTGTGCGTGGCTGTCTAGTTTCCCAACACACCGTTTATTGAAGAGACTGTCCTTTCCCCATTGTATATTCTTGGCTCCTTTGTCGTAAATTGATCGACCACATATGTGTGGGTTTATTTCTGGGCTGTTTGTGTTCTATCCTTTAGACTTTTTAAATTTAGAAAGGTAATCTGTTTTGGCATTAAACACTAAGGAACAGCTGCATTAAAATAATAAATCATTGAAAATGTTGAAATAAGGAAGATCTTTCTAATCTTACCCTTACTTTATTTCTAGGTCCAGTTTCTTTAGAAAATGGATGTGGCAGAAAAGCCACTCGAAAGAGAGTCTATTTAAGTGACTCTGATAACAATTCTTTGGAGACTGGTGAAAGTCTAAAAGCCAGAGCTGGAAATAATCGGAAAGTGCTACGAAAGTGTGCTGCTGTGGCTGCCAATAAGATAAAGCTGATGAGTGATGTAGAGGAGAATTCTAGCTCTGAAAGTGTCTGTTCTGGCCGTAAGCTGCCTCACCGCAACGCTTCTGCTGTAGCTAGGAAAAAGTTATTACATAATTCCGAGGATGATCACAGCTTAAAGTCAGAACTTGAAGAAGAGGAGATAAAAGATCAAAATCAAACATTGCCATTTTCCAATTCTCATGCTGCCCAGAATACTGAAAATGGAGATTCAGAGTCAGAAAGCAGTTTGCGGGTAGCTCGGAAAAATTGGCATGCTAATGGTTACAAGTCCCATACTCCAGCTGCTTCTAAAGCAAAGTTTCTTAAAATAGAGTCTTCTGAGGAAGACTCTAGAAGTGATGATTCTGATAACGGATGTAACAGAGCTGCTGGCCCATCAACATCTGGGCAGAAACTTAAGGCAGAAAGCGACTCAGACAAAGAGGAGGAAGCAGATTTTGAACCAAGAAAATATGGTGGTAGGAAGTACAACGCAGGTCGCAAAAATGCTACTTTCCTTAAAAAAGCAAAGATCTTCAGCGATTCAGAGGACTCTGAAGAACAAGATGGAGAAGACGGTAGATGTCATAAAATGGAAATAAACCTGAGTTCAGGGAATTTGAAGCATGAACCTGTTGCTGGGTCCCAGTGTTTCTCAGATCATGTATCTGAAACTGATTTGGATTCGGATGATGACAAAAAAACAAAAGAAAAACCAGACAATCTTATGAAAGGTAATTCAAAACATTTAACCTTAGTTCACTGATTTATACTCACTGTCCTCCCTTCTCTGTAGCATAATACATTGTTTTTTCCCCCATGAAACTTTGCCACCTGTTTTCTCTCCATTCATACATCCTCCATTAGTCTTTTCTGTGTGTGCATTTAGTTTTGCTCGTGTAACAAGCAGCCTTGGCCATAGCTTTTTTTAATTAAAGATTTCACTTCTTGTGTTGGTATGGAGATATTGTATTGGCTGTGGGTTTAAGAAAAGCAAAGGTGACACACGTTTATAAGCTATGGTGATAACAGCTTGAGAAGAGGAAAGAAAAGATAGGTTGAAAGGAATGTGTTAACTGACCTGTTTCTCTTATCAGGAAGTTTTTCTAAATACTTTACGTTTATTAGCTGGTTTAGTCTTCATATCTTATATGACATAAGTACTATTTTTATCATTGTCCATTTTACTGATAATAACTCTGGAGCACAGGGACTTAACTTGCTGAATTGTCCTGGTAAATGGAGATTGAAAAATATTAAAGAGCAGGAGGCCTCTAAAGCTAGGATTAAAAGTAGTGTGTGATGGAACTTGCAAAGTTAACAAGGTTCAGGGAGGCTGAGAATGAGTAGTTTGCATACCTTAGTGCAGTGGTAAGAGAGTTTAGTTGTATTCGTGTAAATAAAGTATTTCAGTGTCAAGTGCTTATGTAGCTAGAAAGGCATGGGATGTTATTGATGGGGGTATATTGCACTTGCTGAGGCTGAAGAAGTCACTGTTGTGAGTATTAAAAGCCCAGCCCATTCACTGCCATCCTCCTTCCAAGTTAGAATCCCAAATTTAAGTTGTATAAAATATTGAACATTTAATTCCTTAATATTTGCTAATTTTTAGATTCTACATCACAAGACCATGGACAAAGCAGAAAAGTTTCCAGGAAAAGGGTCTGTTCCAGTGACTCAGACAGCAATTCAAAGGTGGTTAAGAAATCATCAAAAGCCAAAACGGGTCTCCTAAGAGTTCCTCGAAGATGTGCAACCACCGCTGCTAGTAAGATTAAGCTAATGAGTGATGTAGAAGATGTCAGTTTAGAAAACGTATGTACTAGCAGCAAAAATGGAAGGAAGAAGCCCCTCCGTTTTGCATGTACCACAGCTAAGAAGACAGCGAGTGATGCTGAGGGAGAGGTAAGCTGTGAAGTGCCAAATGAACAGTATGCCTGTGAAGGGAGTCCCCCGGAGGCCGACTTACGAGGTAGCACAAAAAGTATTAGCCAGTCTTTAAACGGAGACTCAGACTCTGAAGGTATGCTGAGTTCAGGACACAAGAACAAGCATACCGGTAATCACAAAACAAATGTTGCACCTTCTAAAACAGAGAATTCCTTGATTGGGTCTTCGGAGGAAGATTCAAAAAGCCATATTCCAGAGGGTGAGGTTGGTAGAAAATGTTCTTCTGAGTCAACTTTGGTGCAGAAAGCTACTGCAGAGAATAACTTTGAAGAGGAACTGAATTACGGGCTGCGCAGGTGGAATGGCAGAAGACTCAGGACCTATGGGAAGGCGCCTTTCAGTAAGACAAAAGTGATGCGTGATTCACAGGGAGCAGCCGAGTCGGAAGTAAAAAGGAAGAGACTACGTCTTGAATTGGAAAATGTGAAAGCTTCTGAAACAACAAGGAGTTCAAAGTGTGGACCTGACACCGGTCCCAAATCTGATTCAGATTTGGGGTCTGCGACTGAATCAGAGGCTGACTGTACTGATGATACAAAAACCAAAAAGAGGAAAACGAAAGGAAAAGCAAAAGTAGTTAGAAAAGGTAAAACTTTTACAGCTAACATATCTAAAACTGTGAGACGACAAAGACAAAGCAAACGTCCTAGGTTAAATGTGGAGGATAATGACTGGGAGGATTTGGACTATGCAAAGTCTAAAAGAGTTCTTCGACGTTCAAAGATAAAGACGAGAAATCAGGGTAGAAGGACCGTGAGATACCATGATGGGGATGATGATAGAGGCTTAGAAAATGTGTTAGATTTTGATGATTGCACCTTATGACCTTGAGGGAAAACCAGTTCATTTAAGGAGGGAATGGACTGGAATTTATAGTGAATGCTGGCTGTTGAAATTATTTTTTGTCCTACAATTCAGGGAATATATTTATATTTTTCTATGAAAAGCTATGAATGTGACTAAATCATGACTGTTATTTTTATTTGCACTTGCTTGCCTTTGTAGCAGCATTCAGCACAGGTGCCAAAATATGCTTCATTTTGGGGGCAGATCTACTTTGACAGTATTTAACTACATAGAGCAAGAGTTTGAAATATGTTAAACACTAGACATCCTGGTTCTCAAAGCCAATGAGCATTACTTTCATGGTAGCAAGTGTCATAAAGTTATTTTCTGAGTTCGTCAAGAGGTGGTAGTTTCTAATCCCAGCCCTGTTGTAGTGTAAACTCCATGTGACCTATGTTTACAGAGTCGTCATAAATACTATGTGCATACTGACATAACAGTCATGGAAGGTGGAACCATGATCAGTAGGCAAGGTACCTACCACTTCTTTTCTTTCCCTGGCTACTTGAGTAGAATGCATTATACCAGATTTGGTCATTTTCATTGAAATCGTTTCCAGTTTTCTTTCCAAATCCTGTTGGGTCTTCCTCTTTTTGTTTATTTTTAAGGAAAATATGCATTTTATTTTATAAACTTGAATTTATAAAGTGCCGGTAAATTATTTTTTTTAATGTTTTGATTGTATATTTTAAACCTTTAAGGCCAGACTGTAGTGGTAGCATTTTCTTTTAAATTGTGCACTAACAAAATGCTATATAAATGTCTTTCTCAGATCTCCTGGTTTCCATGTACGAGATTTAACCAAAATCTTGGTCTTCCATAGTCTTACTCTGTGAAATAGAGGAGTTCGTGTGCCTTAGACTTAGGTGTAAGTGTGTTCTTCAATAGTGTGTACAGGGCTAAAAGTATTTAAATTACATGTAGTTTCCCCCATCTCTATTGAAATTGTAGAGTTGAGTTTTGTTGAAAGAGTGCAATTGCAAATCTCTTTTATATAGGAAAATAGTTTAATTCATTCTCCATCTCTTTTAGTTTACTGCTGCCATGTGCAATCCCAGGCATTCTTTGCTGGTGCAACTAAGTATCTTTATTAGTGACCTCTAGTTTAAATCTAAGAAATTGTTCTGTATTGTGGGAAAATAATTTTCGAATCCATTTAAAGCAGAACTTTGACCACATCATCAGATACCATCGTACACTTATTTTTGAGCCAAATATTTTTACTTGATAGGTTGTGCTACTCCAGACAGTGTAGGTGGCCATTCCTAGCTTGTTTGTGCCTGAAGATGGACTTGATTCAAGTGGTTTACATATTTTGTAGCTGAGGGGTATGTTACAGTACCCCTGTCCTTTGTTATTTATTGGCCCTAACTGTATTTGGGTTCAGACAAAATTAACCCTTTTCTCCTGTGTATCCTTCAGGTGGCAGATATGGAAAAGCATCAGACTCTGGTATCAGTGTTAGAATGTGCTTAAGTGTTGTTACTTTTTAGTTATCTATTCCATTTAACAGGGTAGAAAGTCCTTTCTCTTTCTACTCTGGTGTAAGGGGAAGGATGTCCTTAGACGTTACCAGCTGAGATAGGTGGGGTACCCACCTCTCTTTTGGTTGTTCAGAGAGCTATCACCACTTCAGAATTATGATGCTTTTCTTCTAAAAGCTCGTGTTAACTGTGCTGTTGACAGATTGAGTCAGGTGATTCATCCTTGACTATTGACCTGAAAAAAATAATGGAATGCTCTTTACTTCCCTAATTTTAAGAAATGGTGATAGATGTCATAGCTGTTAATTTATTTTAACTCTTCTTAAGCTTCTGTTTTATATCTGTTCTCAGGGTTATAACTCCATGTTTACCATCATCTGCAAAAGGGTACCAAAAAAATCCATAAATAAATAGGGAATATATTCATAAGCACATGAGTTCTTTTGTTTGGTGAAATGATACTTTGACAATTTAGGCTTCATCAATAGAACTGTTCTTATCTTTTGGACTGAATTAACTGAATTGATTGGCTAGTCAACCAATTCCTAATTTTTCTTTTTGTCCAAAATGGTTAGACCCTAGTGTGTAGAAGCAGTATTTTGGTTTCATCCGAAAAAAAATGAGAATTGGCCTGGTGACTTTGAAAGCATGGTTGACGATGGTAGCTTCTCAAGTTCTGAAGTAAAACTAGGGGATTATAGAGAGAATCATTTTTATGGGTTTTTTTGGTCATGGTGCTATTCCTAAGGGTTAACTTTGAATATGTGACACACACTCCTAAGTACCTTTAAGGAAAATTAATAAATAATTAATAGTTCAAAATGTTTACATTGAGCACTAGAACATGTTTGACTTTTTTTTTTCTATTTCTCTTTATGCGAAATGAGCAGGGATGTAATGCACAGATGTACTTTAATGTGTTCGGGGTCAGTTGTGTTTTTCTTGTGAAAAAAAGACAAAAGGTTACAGGTTAAATGTGAACTGATCCAGAAGTAAGTGCTATACTTTCCATTGCACTTGAAGTAATTTAATGGTGTATCTGAAAAAAAAAAAAAAAGACTACTGTGGTTGTGTATGTCCAAAGTCCTATGATTTTATTCATTTATGGTTAAAAGGTTTGAGGTGTATTTAGATTTGACTTCTGATTCCTTTGAAAGACTAATTTTACCAAGCGTTATTAAGACAAAAAGATTTTAAACATTTAGAAAAATCAGTGAGATTTTTAAAAGCTCTTTTTTTCCTTCATTTCCTGCTTATTTAAAAAGGGTATACTGACAGTGTATAGTAACTTCTGAATAAAAGGAAGAGTTTATCCCATTTTCATATAATTCCTAGGGTAATTATTCTCCCCTAAACCTTTTGTGAATTTAGTAATCCTCTGAAAGAATGATAAGGCATTTACAGCTTCTAAGTTACAACACAAAAGTTACTTCTAGATAGTTGAAGAGTTGTACCTAGAAAAGAAAGTTTTATGGTAAGAAAAAGGGGCAGGGGGGAAAGAACTTACATTTTAGGAAGAGGCATTTTAAAACCTAGAAGTGCAAATGGGGAAAGGAGACATAAACCAATAAAAATGCCATCTGAAGGTACTACTGTCCAAAAATAAGAGTAAGACACATAACCAAATCCTTCACACTCCATTGGCTGATGACCTCTTAAATAAAAATTCTTACTTAGAATAACGTTGGGTCTATACTACGTTCCCTGTCCCTCTTCTAGCCTTTTTTCCTTTAGAATAATCAGAACACAGAATTTATTAACTTCACTGTACGATATTAAAAACTAAAATGAAAGGATTTTGTTAATCTCTTCTGTCAGTACAAATTGAGTTTGATTGTGTCACCTGAAAAAATTGAGAGGTTTCAAGAGCATTGCTGAAGGTACATACAGTATTTTTGGTTTTCCTTTCTACTCAGTTGTTTTGATTTTTCAAGTAATATTTAAATGGCTAGAAAAGATCTTTTTGCCTTGCCTTTTTTATAGCTGAAATGCCATCTCCATTCTTTTCATTGATATTAAGTTAATATATTTATCAGTTATCTTGTAGTTGTCACCAGCTCCTTTAGTTGGTACATTATATGGAAATTGTAGTCCAGTTTTTCTAGTATGGTGACAAGCACCTTCATTATAGAAGAGCTTTCCGTCTGTTCATTATTTAGTTACATCTCTCATTCTGTTGTGGGTATCAGGGAACAGTAAAGCAGAAACCCTAAGAAATTTGCAACTAAGAATAAGACGATCTCTTAACCTCTAGTATTTTGGAACATGCAGAGCAAACCAAATAAATTTGTCAAAGGTAGGAAAAAATGAAATATTATAGAAAAACCAGTCCAACTAGATAAGTAAATGCTCATCCTACTTGTAGCACAAATTGTGAATTTAATGGAAAGGATTGAACTGTAAAGGGTGTTGGTGAGGGCTGTGTATTCTTTTCTCACATTTTAAGAGAAGTTTTTACAGCTATTTTTTAAGGTTTCAGATGCTGCCTAAGGATGCATGGGAATTCTCAAAGTTAAGAGAAATTTCTACCAATCATAATCTGTCAAGCTGGTTCCAAATATATTGTTAATTTGGTAGAAAAATACCAAGACTCCTACTTGGTATCGCTTCAAGGATTGCTCTCTGGGCTGGCGGGAGGGAGGCGGGGCGGGGGGCACCCACAGCATGAGGGCGTGCCCTGCAGACCAGACCTGCAGGCCGTCTCAGGCAGAGTGTGCGTGCTACAGGCTGTCTGGACTGGTAGTGTGATTGAACTTAATTATCAGTACTGCAGCATGTTGTCTGGTCATGCTTTAGTCTTTACGTTAATTTAAGGTAAGTTTTATCATTTATTAAAATTTTAATGGGGATTTGGGCTGTAAAGAGAAAGGCATTCTGAGGATTGAGATGAGACGGCACAGACTGTGGACTGCAGCAGCCAGCCCGACCTGCCATTGGTTCCACAAGGGAAAGTATTTAGAAATTATCGCCTTTTTTGATCAGTGGTTAAATGCTAAAGGAATCTAATAGGTTGAAGTTGATTTTCTAAGTGTTGATCCACACTGAGTCCTCGGACTGTTCAGATACATTCAATTCACCTGTAAAATTCCAACCGTTTTACTGGAGCTGGTCAGAAAGGCAAGTCTTTAATTTTCCACTCCCTCATGCGAGTTCCGCTTTAACTTTCTAAATTCACTCATTACCACATCTAAGGCTTAGCATTGTCAACTAGGAACCAGTTCTTTTTGACAACTAACTGAAGTAGTAGAGTATGATAAATTTAATACTGTGATAATTACAAGCAAAGGTTTTTTTTTTGTCTTTTTTTTTTTTAAACTACTGCAAGCTTCTAGCTGGTTAATTCTGTGAGGTTTGCAACATCCAATCAGTTTCCCTTGCAATTCACCTTTCCTTTTTGTCTGAAGCAGCTCCCCAACCTTCATCCACTTGTGATTTCTTATGCAGGCAGAATGCAGCGCAGGTTGTTGTATGAGCCAGGGCAGGGGAAACTGGAGGAAGTCAGATGTACTTGAAAGGGGCTGCCATTGGACTGTGGCATTGCTGCATTTCATTCGTAAACTAATAAAGTAGATTGAAAACCCAGTATTTACTTCTGATACCTTCTTATCTTGCCTATGCTGGTCAGAAATGGATCTCAGCTATCTCTTTAAAAACTCAAGCTGGGCTGCCTTTCACCTCTCCAGCACCTTCGTCCTCTGAGCCTCAGAAGCTCACCTCCTGTCATTCATTCTTTTTGATCCCTGTTTGTTCTTTGCGCTGTTCCCTGTCCGTAACTTTTAATTAGTCCACATTCATTCTTACATCACTTCCTCAGGGCAGCTTTCCCTGACCACCCACACTCCCCAACATTCAAATGTCTTGTTGCAGATTCTCCCGCATTTTTTCTCTCTCCTTCACAGCGCTTGTCACAATTGCAGTTTTTAAATGTTGTCAAAATTGCAGTTTTAAAATGTGTATAATTATCTGATTACTGCATTTTCCTCCAATAAACTGATAGCTCTGTGAGAGCAAGGATCATAAAAGAATATCACTAAGCAGATAAGGTCCCTGAATTCATATAGTTTTTATCAGATTAAAAAAAAGTTGCAATAGCCATCACAAGTCTTGTGAGAATCATTAAGAATGACTGTTTCCCACTAACTTTTCTAGGGATGAAACTAGAGAGAAAACTGTAAGGATCAGGACTAGCTGTAGGTGCAGAACAAAAGAAGGTTCTGTGGTACCCATCACTGAGTGTGTTGAAAACTTTAGTTCATCTCTTCAACCATAGAAGGACCAAACTAGTGAAGAACAACTCTAGGTTACAGAATTACTTCCTACAATCTCTTTACCTGACACTGTCATACTGAAGTTGACTTCTCAGTGTTACCAACTCCCCCTAGAAAAATGTTAAACCCAGGGAGTTACAGAAAACACGGTTCTATAGTCCTTCTTTAAAGAGACTGACAGTTCATGGTATCTTTTGGAAGTTTATGCTTTAGGGACTATCAGTGATAACTGCTATTTGCTTCCTGAGTTGTGGTCTTTTCATTGCTTATCAGTGAAGGGCAGAGAGTGAAGAAAGGACGTCTCAGACCTGCCCTGGTAAGAGGCTTGCAGGGGAGAGGTTATTTACAGCTAAGAGCTCTCATACAGCTCTCCATAGGGGTTGGATTTATCCACCAATCACAGCAGCAAGTAATGTCAATACTTAGAGTATATGAAATAGGCCAGTATGTTGTTTTCATTTTGATTCAGGCGTTCTTTTATCTTTTTCCATTTTCAAATTTGTTTATTATACACACAATTAAATTGCTGATTAGATGAAAATTTTTTATACTTCAGTAGCAATGATGTGACGTTTACTTTGGATTTAGGAAAACATCTTTGTATCATGGAATATCCTAATTGGAGTATGAGTCATCCTTAAAATACAGAAACTAGGGATTATTGCTTTGAATCAAACTAATGTTTACATCAAAGTTGCTATTCACCAGAGACCTATTAGAGTATGTAGTGATCCATGAGTTATAATTTAAAGTGGTCATCTCGGAAAGCTGTGATGGAGCGCTATTAAAGATACGTCTTCACTCTACTAGTGAGGTTTGACCACACCCAGATCATTTACAGAAAAGCAGCAGCGCCTCCAGCACTGAATGACTGTTTCAACACAGGTGGCTGACCCAAGACCATCTGGGACAGCAGGACCTGTGGGATGGTACTGATTCGTTAGTATTGAATGACAACATCACAAATGTATTGTCAGGGCAGTATCCTCCAAAATTTTGTTTGTTTGTTTGTTTGTTTTTACATTTTTATTGATTCATAATCATTTTACAGTGTTGTGTCAAATTCCAGTGTTCAGCACAATTTTTCAATCATTCATGGACATATACACACTCATTGTCACATTTTTTTCTCTGTGATTTATCATAACATTTTGTGTATATTTCCCTGTGCTATACAGTGTAATCTTGTTTATCTGTTCTACAATTTTGAAATCCCAGTCTATCCCTTCCCACCCTCTACCCCGGCCCCTCCCCCCCGGTAACCACAAGTCTGTATTCTCTGTCCATGAGTCTATTTCTGTCCTGTATTTATGCTTTGTTTTTGTTTGTTTGTTTTAGATTCCACATATGAGCGATCTCATATGGTATTTTTCTTTCTCTTTCTGGCTTACTTCACTTAGAATGACATTCTCTAGGAGCATCCATGTTGCTGCAAATGGCATTATGTTGTCGGTTTTTATGGCTGAGTAGTATTCCATTGTATAAATATACCACATCTTCTTTATCCAGTCACCTGTTGATGGACATTTAGGTTGTTTCCATGTTTTGGCTATTGTAAATAGTGCTGCTATGAACATTGGGGTGCAGGTGTCACCACACCCAGATCATTTACAGAAAAGCAGCAGCGCCTCCAGCACTGAATGACTGTTTCAACACAGGTGGCTGACCCAAGACCATCTGGGACAGCAGGACCTGTGGGATGGTACTGATTCGTTAGTATTGAATGACAACATCACAAATGTATTGTCAGGGCAGTATCCTCCAAAATTTTTAAGCTTGTACCCTAACATATAAATTGGATTTCTCTCTTACCCTGAATTTCCTGTATATATTTCTAAAAATTAGTTTTCTCAAGAAGAATAAAGCACTTTATAATTTACTAAGTTCTCAGTAATAAAGTTAACACTGACACGTATGTATTATTATATTTTTAAAGATTCCCCACACCATCTTTGGCGTTCGTCAGATTGTTTTTATCTTTATGAAATTCCCATTTTATGGTCTAAGTCTTTAGAGGCACGGCTTTATCAAGTTGGAGTCACTGTATACGACATAATTTAGTCCTGTATTCTCTCCTCTCTGGACATAGCTAAAATTTCCTTAAAGTATTTTTAAAAGCCTGGGTTATCTTAACTTTTGTGTTATCTTAACTTTTCCCTTATTTTGGATTACAAATGTCTTAAGAATTATATTTACTAGGTTCCTAAGTTGTCAGTATAGATGCTTCCATCACTACATCAGAAAGGAATTAATTACTGCAACTTAAATCATTTTGTCCCACAGAAATTCTGGGTGTAACTTTCCATCTGTACCGTTGAGCTGGGTGTGCTGTTGGGAATGAACCAGTTGTCTATTTTTAGTATTTTTTCAGCGCGCAAATGGATGCCTGCATTTAGTTGGCTGATAACAGCACATCATCTTACCATAAAGCACAAATTTTCACCTTAATTTTGCTATATATTTTTAAAAACTTCATTTATCTGTTGTAGCCTATTTATATTCTAACATTTACTAAACATTGATTTAATGTGTTAAAGATTCATTTTGAATCTAGGGGTGGTTTGCAGAGACAGAAGTTTATAATTTAAAAATTCCTAAGGAAACATTCTTGGAAGGTGAAAACGCTAAGCCACGCCTCCATTCACTCCCCCCTCTCACGTGCACGGGACTCCGCGGAGCCCAGCCGAGGTGCGGAGGGCACGTGCGTGGGCGCGGCCACGCTCGTCAGCTGCGAAGCTTGTCTTTAGGAATAGAATTACGCTGGGAAAGCATATGGATCTTGTAACTGGCAAAAAGAACGTGCATTTATGGGGGGACGCTTTTAGTAAAGTAGTTCGTAATGTGTTTTGGGGGAACTTTTATGGGTCTTGGAGAAAGCACAAGCACATCTTTGCAATGAGTTTGATAGGCTTTAGGCAAAATCTGAAGGGCTTTGCTTTTGAGGGTGGAACATTTTCCTCGTTAATCCTTGGTTTACTGTTAACATGTCAACCCACAAGCCATTTTCACCTGTGCTCACTGCCTTTGGTGACAGAAAGGTAAACATCTCCTCTCACAAAAGGAAAAACTAAGAAGGCTGGTAGTTTGTAGTTTCACTCTACAGAGTAACAGTGTTGACAGCTGACAAAACCTTTATTTTCTAGTCCTTAGCTGTGAGAATGATGTGTAGTGAAAATGAGTCCTCGGGGTGCCGTGCGGTTACTGCAGCATCTGCAGTGGCTGGCTGGCTGGCTGGAACGCCGAGGCGGGGCCCTGCAAGCTCGCCTCCCAGCCAGATCTGTGAGCCCTGCAGACAGTTCTAGATGGTTTGACTGTTAACGGCAGCAAGACTAGGTCGCCAAAAGATGAGGCCTAACATTAAGGAGCTAATGAACTTCAGATGCATTTTTATCAAGAAGTACTTTTTGCCCCAGAATAGTGCTAATTAACCTTGTATTTGAAATTTGAAAATCTGGCTTTGAGATGCTGGCAAAAATAAAAATGTTTTGAGCCCATCTAAGCTGGTGGACGTGGAGTAGTAGGCCCGGCACCACGTGGCTCCTCAGCCCTCCAGCGTGATCCACCTGAAGCCTCCCGCCCAGATCGCCCCAGCCCACAGGAAGGACTTGCGTCTGGAGGGCGCTGCTTTTTTTTGAAACACCTTTATTGGGGAACAGTTCCTGTACAGTAAGCTACACATATTTCAGATGTACAGTTTGATAAATTTTGATAGATGTACACACTTATGAAACCACCACCACTCCCCAGGAGGTGAAAATTTCGAACTCCTGATTTATCCCTTCCCACCCCTTTTACCCCCTGGTAACCGTAAGTTTGTTCACTGTGTGAATCTGTTTCTGATTTGTAGGCAGAATGCTTTTTGTCCTACCTTCTGGCTGGTGGATCCCATCACAGTTTCTAGCTCTAAGCTACAGTAACACATCCAAGCTGTCCTTGCCCCTTAGTTTAGGCTGGGTTTCTAGACTATGTTCTCACAGCACGCCGCACTTCCTGGTTCCTTACAGCCGCTGCACTTTCATGTGTAGTTTGTTTTGGAATCAGCCTGGTCCTCCCTGTGCCCAGCACGTACCTAGCTCAGAAAATACTTGAGTAACAATGAAACTAGAGTCTAATTTCGGTTATATAAAATGCTGAAATAATTTGAAAAAAATGAATCTAGGATTAAAACCACATTTCGGTTATATAAAACTAATATACAATTCCTTTTTATCTACTAGTGACCCATGTAATTTTTTTGAGTAAAGGAAGTACTTGTGTTGGGATGAAAACCTTAAGGATCCCATTGGGGCGGGGCTTTTGCAGCATCACAGTCATGGTGGCGTTTCCTTCTTGTTTAGGTTCTAGGAAAATTATTTCAGAAATCCTATGGACTATTTTAAAGTAGTTCAGCATAGATTAGAAATTATACCAAAAAATTTAAACCTATATAGTTTTATTTTTAAAAAGTGCTTTTAGGTTAGTGGCTTTATGACACTGAAGGTACTTAACATATTCTTACAAGCCTGCTGCTGCTGTAAGTGACAGTTATCCTTACAGATGGTAAAGTATGTGCAGTGCGAGGGACCCTAGCTTCCACCCAAGACTTCCTTTTGTAGACAAGGAAATGGAAGCTTATATCAATGTCAAAACGTGTAGTATCACTGATGATCACTTATGTCTTTGTTTTTTATTTAGCATCGTGAGTAGGAATGTATTGTTGAGGAATGTATTGTTGAGGAATGTAAGTAGTAAAATCTTGTGTTACAAGGTTTTGGCATTTACATGAACTTTCACTCATTTTTCAGAATCTGTTCCTAGAGACAGAGAACCCAATACACAAATGAGAACATGTATGCATAATCAGAAGGATGCAGTGCAAATGCCTAGTGAAACTCTGAAAGCAAAAATGGTACCTGAGAAAGTTCCCCGCAGATGTGCTACTGTTGCTGCAAATAAAATAAAGATAATGAGTAATCTAAAGGAAACGATTTCAGGACCAGAAAATGTCTGGATTAGGAAGAGTAGCAGAAAACTGCCCCATCGAAATGCTTCTGCTGCGGCTAAGAAAAGATTACTGAATGTTTATAAAGAGGATGATACAACCGTAAATTCTGAAAGTGAAAAGGAGCTAGAAGATATTAATACAAAAATGCCCTTTTTAAGGCGGTTCAGATCCTGGAAAGAAAAAGCACAGTAGTGACTATGAAAATGTAGAAGTGGAATTGAGAATCAGGGGCCACAATAAACCAGCAGTTGCATTCTGCTCCTAGCTCTAACATTAATCCCTTGTTGGCACCTTTTGAGGAATTTTCTAAAAGCCATAACCCAGTGGGTCCAAGTGGGAGGACAGTGTCCTCTTAGTCAGCCCTGTACAGACACACCCTACAGACAACTGTGAGGTGGAACTAGATTGCGGAGCCTGTAGTTGCAGAGGCACAAAGGAAAGAGAAATGGCCTGTCCTGAGATTATTCCTTTTCAGAAAGGAAGGGCTGTGAAGAAATCTCTTGATTCCTTAGAGGAAGAAAATAATGGGAAGTGTACAGGGTCTGTAGCGAAAACTTCAAGGACTGAAAACATTTCAAAACATCAACCTGATGCTAATTTTCAGGGTTCTGCATTAAAGTATAAAAATTCAGGTCACCATGACTATGGGTGTCCTTACTGAAATAAAAGGGAAAAAAAATTAGGCACATTTCAAGAGGAAGTGCCATAGAGTATATCTTTTGAGTGAAGCAAATACTTTAACAAGATCCAGTCCCTATAATTCACAACCCCAAAAGTCAAAAACCACTTAAACTAGAAGGACCGGGGATTCAAAGACGGGGATATTGATAAATGAGTTCTGAGATAGAGTGCTGGAAATAGAAAAAAATCCATTAATGTCTTATTTTGTTTATAATATTGGAATTCATACTGAATGATGACCACTTGATATGACTAATTCAGGGAATATATATTTTTCTATGAAAGCTATGAATGTGACTATCAACTTCTTTTTCTCATTTTTACTTTCACGTAGCAGCATTTACAAAGATGCCAAAATGTGCCTCAGTATGAGGCAGGTCTTAGTTTTAATCAGTTAGAAAATAAAAAGTATAGAGTAAGATCAAAACAGTCATATTTTTAGATGATAGTCAAATCTTATGTTTCTCTTCAGCACCTTAAAAAGTTAGAACTTTGTGAATACTTTGAGAAAATTTATTACAATCTCATCACAACAAACTTTAATGGCAGCATGTCTGGGCTTTTTCATTGTGGCCTTCACTAGGATTAGAATATCTGGTCTTGATACTATAAAGAATTTCTTTGCAATGAGATTTAATTTGTTGTTAATGGGTATTTGTTGAAATGAAAATCACCAGATTAAATGAACGCACTGTCAAATCTTTTTAACATAGTAACTATTGGAAAAATGAATTGTTATAAGCTAGTTTTTTCCCATTAAAAAAATCTGTGAATATTAATATATGATTTGCATGTGTAAATCTGAAAAAGTAAAACAGAAACCTAAGGGTTTCTTTTCCTTTTTCGTCAAAAGACTAATGTAATGCATATTTTTTGGTTTACAGCTCAACCAAGTGTCTTGATTACTTGAGAAATTTGTTTGTGGTTGCATGTCTGCTTAAAAAAGGCTTTTTGTTTTCTTTTTCTTAGCATAAGCCAGAATATTTCTATCCTATGGAGTCTGTTCTTTGCTCTGTTTATAGTCTGTTTTCGTCTGAAATACTGATACTAGTATCTTGTTACTAGTACAGATGAGAAAGGGAAGAATTCCTAATAAACTGCTAATATTTTTAGGTGCATGGGGTTTGATTTCTGATCTTTAACAAAGTGTTTAAACCTATTTCCAGTCCCATCTTTACACTCAATTTCATAGAAACTTCTTATTGGGTATGTTATGTCCTCAACAAATGCCATAAAATGAAAATGTTAAAATCTCAAGAGTATTTTATGCAAAATTTTTGACAGTTTCAGTGTCATGAAGATTTCATTTTGATTTCATTTGGGGTTAATTTCTGTCAGTACTTGAGATAGTATCATCAGCCTTCTTTCATAGTGGAATCCTTTTTCTGATTTAGTATTTAATTTGAACATATACTTGCCTATTTTTAAGTGCTTGGCCTAATTTTATTGTAACAACATGAAATAAGCATTTGTTTAAGACTTAACATTCTTGTAAAACTGAAATGTATGCAGAATTTTAATCATGGCCAAATGTACTATTATTACCCTATTTATAATTTTAATTGGCTTTACAGAAATGATTTCTTCATAATGTAACTGAAATCAAATTGAGGATCTTCCTGGTAAAAATGAAGTTATTTTATTCAACAAAAGGACTAAGACAAAGTGATACCCAAACTTTTATTATGCAATTGTCATTCTATAAATCCAGGCGTCTTAACGCAGTTTTAAAATATTGCACTGGTAATCTCGTTTATTCCTAGCTCACTAGCTATACCCAAAGTTTCCTAAGCTCTTACTGCTATAGTCTTATTTGGTCAATTGGTCGTATTGTTTATCCTTAAATGTTCAAATTTTGCTTCAGAACCCAATATATTATTTTGCAGTAATGCGTAAAGTTGCTAAATACTAATTTTATGTAAATGCATTTGTTGATTATTGTTTACCCACACCTTAAAACAAGATGTTTCCAGCAACAGATTTCTGAGATTTTTTTTATCTCGAGGCTTCCTCAGTCCTAAATCAGTACTTAACTTTGTGACTATTGATAGGGTTCCAGAATGTAAGCAATGCCCTCTAGTTTCAGCACAACTAAATCTAGGTAAATACACTTTTTTTGTTGCAATATTCGATATTTTCATTTAAACTATGTTACAGTGTCCCTTTTCCTCTCCTGCTTGGATTAGTGCTCCGTTAACTTTGTCTTCCAGCAAATTTGAAAGATGAGAACCAATTCAAAAACCATTACATACTTTGCTTATTACTGAGAGGCTATTTAAAGAGAAAGCAGATTTTGTACTAGAAATGGCCAGGTTTTAAAAAAGCAGCAACTATTTTTGCATTCTCATGAAATCTTTTAGATCAGCTTGACAATCATCAACTTTTGAAACATGAATTCCTATTGCCAGAGTAAAGGCTCATTTTTACAGCATCACGAAGCAATGTATTTCTTCCTGCCCTATCACCCGCACTCTGTCCACTGTCCCGAGGACGCGCCGGGCCCGGGAGCCGGCACCTACCTGGGGGCGGTCGCAGTTTGGAGCCGGGTGCTTAATAAACCAAAGCTCACCCTGTCACTCCTAACAGAGAACAAAACGGAGACGGAGTTAAGAAAGGAAAGGCAACCGGGCTGGCCTCTTCCTGCAGCGTCAGGCAGGGGCCGCGGCGGCCGAACACCTCCTCTCCGCAAGTCCGTTACCTGCCAGGACAGGAGGCCCCGCCCCCTGCCCGCACCCCTCCCAACCCCCACCCCCGGCCCGCCTCTCGGATCTTGCTTCTCTAGCCCGGAGTCACCCGATTTCTCGGTGGCCTCACTGCGGGGCGGAAAAAAAGACTGGGTTTGCCCTGGGCGCATGCGCGGGACGTAGGGGCGTGGCGTTGCTTAGGGGCGTGGCGTGCGGGGGTGTGCCCGGCGGCCTTCAGGGGCGCGTGCGCAAGGCGCATGCGCATCCTGTGGCGCCGCGTTAGCAGGAGAGGGTGAGGGAGGTGATGGCCACGTTCTTCGGGGAGGTGGTGCGGGCGCCGTGCCGAGCCGGGACCGAGGACGAGGAGGAGGACGAGGAGGGGAGGCGGGAGACGCCTGAAGACAGGGAGGTCCGGCGGCAGCTGGCGCGGAAGAGGTGAGGTCCCGGGCGCGGCGGCGCGGTTGGCGGCCGCGCTCTGCCCCGGCGGAACCGGCCCCGGGCGTGGAGGCGGCGGCGGGCTCGGCGGAGGGGCGGCTTCTCCCTTCGTGCCGCGTGGGTGCCGCTCGCTCCCTGCGGGCGCGGTGCGTCTCTCGGTGCGCGGGTTCGCCTGTCTGGCTCTTGGACATCAAACGACTCTTGAAACTTCGTTCCCCGCCCCGCACGTCAGTTAACGTTCTCTGTCAGTAGCAGGTGGATAGATAGGTTTTTTTTTTTTAAGTACTATTTCCAAACACAGAAATTGGAGAAAGTAGTAAAATAACAGTTTCGCCCCATCCAGTCACGTGAATTCAACAGTTATGAGGCTTTTGCCACATTTTATCTCCCACCACCCCTGAGATAAGAGCCCCAGTCGCCGTGGCCTTTCACCCCTGCAGTTTTCAGACTGCGTCTCGGACGATACAGGACTTTTCTTACGAATGCTGTCACCACCCCGACACAATAATACTTTGGGGATGCTATTTAGTAGCCAGTCCGTGATCAGGTTTATCCAGTTGTCTCAGACACGGCATTTTGCAGTGGGTTTCTGTAAATCAGAATCCTGCCAAGGCCCACATTTTGTCTCTAGCTTACTTTCACTTAGGGCAGCCCCCCTCGTTTTTCACCCCTGCCGAGAGACTGATTGTCCTGTAGGGTGTCCCACGCCGGCTCTAGATTGGTCTGCTCGCCTCCTCTTGGCGTCATTTGTGCAGACGTGTGTCCATCACCTGCCTTTCCTGTAAAGGGAAGTTCCTTCTAGAGCCTTGGTCAGGGTGTTGCTGGCAGCAGTGCCTCGGAGATGGTGCTTGCTGTTTGTTAATGCACGCTATGCCCGGTCGTTCTACTTCTAGGGCTGCTGGGATGCATTGATCGGCGGGTCAGCTGGACAGCCTGGTCCCTCCGGTCCAGTTCCTCATGAACTTTGCATCGGATGCTTTTACCTGTTAGTCGCCGTTGACTGAATCCATTAGCTCCTTAGGATTATAATTATGTTCTTTATAAAATTAAAGTTTGCATTTTACTTACTACAAAATCACACATACAGTATCCTCTTTGTCATAATAAGTTACTAAGTATGTTTAAATTGCTTTAGATATGTCTTTTGTTTCTTGTGTTAGGGAGGTGCGGCTCCTTCGAAGACAAACAAAAACATCTTTGGAAGTTTCTCTGCTGGAAAAATATCCTTGCTCCAAGTTTATAATTGCTATAGGAAATAATGCAGTAGGTAAGTGGAAATGGTTTTGATTACACATTTTGTTGAAAGAGCAAAATCTGAAGTTACTTATGTACTCCATCATAAAAGATTTCAAATGTCTGTTACCTTTGCAGAAAAAGTCATAGCTGAGTAACTGTATCTGACTGAAATCTGTCCCTGCTCATGTGGCCCTGTTTTTTTTTTTTTTTTTTTTTTGGTTAACTTGAAAAATAAGATTTAAAGGGAATGTTCTTGGCTTCAGGAACTTACAAACTCAAGAACGCACTGTTTCCAGTGTCCAGGTTTCCTTATGCTTCTCTGCCTGTTTTGCCTGGGAGGGACAGAGGAGGCATGTGCACACGGCTCCCTGGTAGCAGCGGCTCTTGAATGTTTTTGAACTAACAGGTTCCTTTGAGAACATAATGAGAACTCTAAAAATAACAATTATTATGGCTACATTTTTCAGTACTTAATCTCTGAGATCTTTAGGTGCATGAATGCATTTAATAGGTTAAAGTCGGAAGGGTGAAGAGTTCAGCTACAACAGCACACACACACAGGTACAAGGACACAAACCTGTGTAATTTTGGGGGGTTCGCGGGCTCAGAGGAGAGCCTTGCAGAACTCCGGTTGAGATTTATTGCCCTGGGAGGCATCCCTAGTGCTGGTGTGTGCTAAGTGACTGCTGACTCATTTACATAAAGTTCTCCTGGCCTGATGTTTTCCAGAAGAGTGTTACATGGTGAGATTATGGTCAAGTCTGTCCGTAAAACTGTCTTCTCAGTTCCTGGTTCCAATCTTGTCTGTACTCAGGGCAGGGCCTTTACCTTTGTGAGACGTCAGTTTCCTTTTCTGTAGGATGGTGGTGTAAGGCTGATGGTCTTGAGTGGCTCTTTTAACTCTTAAGATTCTAGAATAACTTGGAATTATTTTTTAGTGAATAGAAATTGCCACTTGTGGAACCAAACACTAACTTATGTGAATTATTTTTCACAGCATTTGTGTCATCATTTGTCATGAACTCAGGAGTCTGGGAAGAAGTTGGTTGTGCTAAACTCTGGAACGAATGGTGTAGGACAACGGATACTATACATCTGTCCCCAACAGAAGCTTTTTGTGTGTTTTATCATCTAAAATCGAATCCCTCGGTATGTGGGACCTAACTTGTATGTTCATGTGGTAGTTACCTAGGCATCATTTATGTACTGTTCACGTGAAGTCCTCGTTCCTTTGTGTCTGCTTTTGGGCTGAGGACTTCTGCCTGTAGGCAGTGGTAGTAACCCCACTTTTTTGTTTGTATAAATATTAATGTGACTTATACAGTGTGTTGGTAAACTTCTGAGGAAATTGTGAGATAAATTTTTTAGAAAGAAACCATAAACATTAGATATCTAAACCTTGCCCTTGTTCAAAAAATTATTTAAGCTGGCAACTTTAAGCGCGTTCGCACTGTAGAAGCAGGGAGTCCTGCTTTGTGGCTGTTTTCCCAGGATTTAACCAATTGCCTGGGACATCCTAGAAACTCAGTTAATACTGAACGAAATGAGTGCCTTCTGCATTCTATATATAGTTCTGTTGACGTCAGCTTTTTACCCTAACCTGATCCATCTGGATTTTTTAAGTTATAAAAGGTACTCGGTAGCTGGTGCTGAGCGGTTTCACTGGATCACATTTTCCTAATCTTAACCTTGGGTCCCTTCAGGGAAAGTAGCATCTTGGGGCAGTTTGGGAGGCAGGTCAGGCAGGTGAGGTAACCAGGCGGGTGATGTATGTCTCCACATCTGCGTGTCTGACAGAGCACCCGTCACAGGTGCTGAACGCCGGGTCAGGGGCCAGGGGCAGGGCTCGCACAAGGGAAGAAGTCAGTTGTCCCCTGATCTTATAATGTTGCTTATCTCAAACAGTAAGGACCGAATGTTAGCCTTGGGAACTGCAAAACTTGCTTTCATAAGATTTACAGTTTGTTCCTGTAACATGTGATCTAAAGTTACTGAAGTTTACGTAAAGATTTTTGTAAACATCCAGTATTGTAGGAAATAAATAGTAAGGAAGCTAAGCATGTTCTTTATCTGATCCTTAATGGAAAGTGTTCACTCTAGAATAGACTGTGAAGGTCAAGTAGGAGAAGCTTCTGTTACTGCGTTTAGTTATACCATTGATTGGTTAGGTGTCTCTTGCTTGTTCAGAACCCATGTGTGTAGCTGACTGTATATCCAGTCTTCTCCCCTGTCCCTGGGCCCCTTTTTTCCCTCTTGTGCTTCCTTTGTGTTGTTAAGTGTTAGTGTTTCTGGCAATATTTTAGTGGAAGGCATGGTTGACTTCTCTGGATAATAACATCCCATGAGCATTAATAATCAGGAATCTCATCCTTTGATGGCAATGTGGCATTGCAAGTTTTTTAACTTCGAGCATATGGCCTGAAACTTGGTTTCTAAAATACCATCTTCACAGACATCAGCACTGTTTTAGGACATTGCTTGGGCTGAGGTGCTGTCAGGCTGCTTTCGTTTCTCTGACAGCACCTCATGTTTTTGTAATGCTTTCTGAGTTCGGTCTGCACAGTGTGTGACCCCAAGAAGAGCAGCAGGACTGGTACTGTCTGTTTTATGAAGAGGATTCTGGTACTATTCACTGCTGCTATCTTCAGAGTCTCCAGTGCCGGCCCTCGTGGTTGCTCTCAGTGTGCACTTTATTCTGATGCTAATCACAAGTAGTGGCTTGATTCTTAAATTTTAAATTTCAAAGGAAAATAAATAAGCCAATAGCAAATAAAGCAAAACAAGTGTTATCCAAAGATTATATTAGGATTCACATGATACGTATGTGATGACAGTATGGAGCGTGTGTAACATTTATTTGACCTGATGAAGAACTTGGGATATGATTTGCAGGTTTTGCTCTGTCAGTGCAGCTGCTACGTCGCTGAAGATCAGCAGTTTCAGTGGCTGGAAAAGGTAAGAGAGACGAAGCCTGGTGGCTGGTGAGACTGCAGGGGCTGCCACCTTACAGGGTTCATTGTCTTTACACTTAAACCTACGTAGCCAGATACTGAAGTGGAGGAAGTACTTGCTTTTTCCCTTAAAAATACTGTGGGCATTTGTCACAGGATACAAAGAATAAAAGGACTCATTTGGCAGATGTAATCAGAATGTGCTGAAGGTTGTGGGTCATAGAAACATAAAACAGTTGGATTTTTCCCTTATTATTTTGTTTGAAATTATCCACATGAAACAGGCTTTTTATATATATATATATTTTTATGGAAGTGTAGTCAGTTTACAATGTTGTGTCAGTTTGTAGTGTACAGCATAATGCTTCAGCCATAGAAACGTGTTTTGTAGATAGATACTACAATTAAGTCCCTAAGCAATAGGAATTTGGTGTACACCTGTTTGAAACTAGACTGGTATTCTTAGAAACATTTAGTAAAAGTTATTAAATGCATTATATTAAATGAGGAATTGTTTAATAAGACCTGTGAACCTTCTGATGGTAGTTTGTGTGATTTTATGTGTGTATTTTTCTAGAAAGTCTGTAGCTTTCAGCAGATCTCAGAAGGGTAGGCAGCTGTTGTTTTAATTTGCACTGCGAATGTAGAATGTTTTATTATTTTTGTAGTATGGAACAGCTTTTCTCCTCCTGACTTGAAAAAATTTAAAATTATCCATTTCCAAAACAAAAATTTTTAGATTTTTTCCCTGGAGATAATACTCTTTGGGGCCCTCTGCTGTTTGGTTAATGTCAGCCACATAATCCTGATAATCGCACACAGTTGAACAGAATTGTCAAATGTTGTGGCTTCAGACTGTAAGTGTTTTAGGGAGGATGGTAAATCAGGCCTTGTGAGTGATGTTGTATCTCTTAGGACGCACCTGCTGGTAAATGTGTATGTTGTTAAGTTTTGTGTTTATTTGCAGAACTGCAGCATAATGAAAGTAGCCTTATAAATCATTTATGATACATAATATAAAATTTTCTGTTCCCTGCCATTTTCTTCTCTTCATAAAATATTTTCAAACAAGGCGCAGTGACCTAAAATCTATTCCTTTTTTCCTTAAAAGATGGCTGCTTTTTTTCACGTCACCGTAGATTTTAAAAGCTGGAAGCGTCCTCAGATATCCATGACATACCAGCTTAGGAGGACATTGAGGCCTCGAGTGCTTGAAACTTGGCCTACAATTGAAATAAACTTAAAATGTATTTAAGAATCATTTGCGCTGATACAACACTGTTATGAATGCAGCTTGCAAGAGATGGTCTTAGCAACATCTTTAGTACAGTGTTCTCGGGCCCATCAATACATGCATTAGAGAAAGGGGGACACTTTCTGTTGCTGATACAACACTAGTCTAAATTAGGGTTCTTAGAGGTATCTGTTAAAAGAGATCTTAATCACGTCACTACATCCAATAAAGAGTGGGTGTCACTTCCATTCACTGTAACACTGTTCTCAATACTGATTGCAAGTAGCGCTCTCAGAAAGGAAACAAACCAGAACAAAATGGAAAGAATCATTTGCAGCTGTCATTGGTGGGAGGTGAGGGCGCGCATTAACAGGTGCTCATGGCTGAGTGACCGGCTTGCCTGTGGGTGGCATCCCTGGTTGCTGTCACAGCTGCTCTGCCGTCTTTGCTCCTGACTTCCTTAACTGCAGGTCACACTCCCTCAGGCAGGTGGTCTGTCCTTAGTTCATAGATGAGGACAGTGACTGGGAGAAGGTCACCCAACCGGAAGGTAACAGAATTAAGATCAAACCCAAGTGAGGGGGTGGCAAAGTGTGGGTTCTGTTTCTCTGTGGGCACTTCCACCCCTGTGAGGCATGTGTATCCTGTGAGTGATGTTAAGTAAACAATTGGAGGGATGTTTCTATTCCAGGACAAAATTACGTGTGTATTTTAACTTGCAATCAATTTTGTATTAGGTTTTTGGCTCATGTTCAAGGAAGAATATGCAAGTAACTGTTCTCACGTGTCGACACGTTACTGACTATAAAACTGCAGAATCGACTAGCAGCCTTCACACTCCTTTCCTGAAAGCCCTAAAAACACAGAATTTCCGAGAGCCGCTGTGCTGTTCACTGCTAGAACAACCGAATATTGTGCATGACCTTCCTGCTGCAGGTGGTGTCACAGTTCGCAACATGTACATGACGTCTTGTTCTTGCTTTGTTTTTAGTTCTTTCTTTGAGTGGTGGAGATCTTTCTGAGCTAGTTTGTTAATGATGGTTGATACCAATGTATTGCTGGTAATCCTCAGCATCTGTAGTTGCTGGACTTTTTGTTTGGTTTGAGTCTTAAAACTTTCCAAACAGTTCTCATGTGAGAGCAGCTAAGAGTTATTAACTCTTCAGAGCTTCAGAGTTGCTGTTTCTTTTTGGCCTCTGATAACTCATCATGCAAGCCAGTGTTAGACGTAAATTACTGTATATGAAAAGTTGGTAAAGAGTGTTTTAATTGTCAAAATAGAAGTTTCAAATACTGAATTGTGGTAGTTGCTTTTTAAAAAAGTAATTTATTTTATTTTTTGATGGAGGGACTGGGGATTGAACCCAGGACCTTGTAGATGCTATGCGTGCGCTCCACCACTGAGCTGTGCCCACCCCCTCCCACCCCCCGGGAATTGTGGTGGCTGCTTTAATAGTTTATTTTTAATTCCTGTTACCAGTTATACCCTGACATCATATCAAATTATGATTGTCACTTTTCGGTGGTTAATGTGTTATCATAAAGAATTCATTGTTTTGTTTTTATTAAGAATTAAAAAAAATTGTTTTAGAATTCATTGTTATTAATAAGTAAAAGTTTTTTTTAATTTTAAATGTTAAGTTTACCAGAGTAAGTGGCTAAATATTTTACATTATACATTATATCTTTATTACTTACTTTACTTTAGTCCACAAAATTTTAATCCTGTAGCTAACATAAATGTGTCTCTGCAGTATGTTCAGGAAATGCAAAATAAACATAATACTTGCAGAAGCAAGAGATTACTTAGGAAAATAAATTGGCTTTGAAAGAAAATATGCATTATAATTGGTTCAAAATGGCACTAAATGCTGTAAGAGAGACAACAGAGACAATTATTTTTAAAAGCAACCTTTATGATTTAGAGGTGTTTAATTTTAAAATCACGCAACAGAAAATGTAAGTGATTTTTTCTCTTGTACATTCATAGTTCTGAGTTATTGTCAAGTATGGAAGATCCCTGCAGTGCTGTACCTGTGTTACACTGATGTGATGAAGTTAGACTTGATTACAGTGGAAGCCTTTAAGCCTGTACTTTCATCCAGAAGCCTGAGAGGTTTGGTTAAGGTAAGGATTTATCTCACTGACTCAATAGCTGAGTTATTATAGTGAACTCAGTAACAAACATGAACGTGTGGTGTGCGTGTAAAACCTAAGCAGCCTGTGGAGCACCTTTTTTCTCTAAATAAAGGTCTGGCAGTTTGATTGTCACCCCTTCTTTCAGACACACTTCTGTAACTTGGAGAATGTTTTGTTCATGTCTTGTCAGGATAGAGCAGTGCTGTAAATCCCAGATGTCTGTGTTGAAAGGTGGTTTCACTGTTCAAGAAGTTTCTGTAACTGATTGATTTGGAAGGTGTAATTTTTGGGAAGGCATTTTTGAGCACAGTGTGCGTCAGATTACCTTCGTGTTTATTCACTTAATTTTGCATGGCACTAGATGTGTGAAGACAAGATAAGCCTGTCCCCTGCTCTCAGTTTGTTTGTATCTGTGGGCTCCTTCCCCAGAAGAATCACTGCAGATGTTTTTGTCACATAACTAATTGGCCATGAGGCAATTTTGCTGTGAATAATAAAATAAAAAATAAAAGAGGGACATTGAAAAGAACATAATGAGAAATGAATAACAAAATTAAAAACACTTTCACTGTATAACTAAATGTCTAAAAGACAGTTTTGCCTTAAAAGATAAAATAACGAAAAATAAGAGGGACATTAAAAAGGACATAGTGAAACAAAAGGAATGAATAACAAAATTAAAAAGATTTTATTACAGAATACTAAATATTTGAATACATTTAAATGTGCATAGATTTATGGCAGTACTGTGCAAACAACCGGTTTTATTTTGTGGATTGTGCCTAAGCGCTTGAATTCCGAGTTGATCATGTATATACGTAGATATATTGGCTGGTTGTTTCTGCTCTTCTTTTGGAGTTGCGCTCTTTCTTTTTCGCTGAAATTTCTTCCTTAAGTGCGGGATCAGTTTCCATCCTGGGGTGCGTATTTGTAACTGAGGGTCGTATCATTGCCTTGTGAAATTTACCGTATGTACCTCGTTGTTCTTGGCCTGCTGTCACGTGTGCGTCAGTGGACATTCTGAAATTCTCTGGGAAGCGAGGGCTTAACTCTGCACTTTAAAATTACTGACAGATTTGTAAACTGATAGGCAGTCATTTTCTGGTGGAGTATGCGGTCTGGCTTCATACTGTCTTGCTTTGCATTTCCAGTAAGTTTTAGCGCGGTATTTTGTATCAAGTCTATGGACATAGTTGTTATGAACCACTGTTTTAAGACGCCAGGCCTGCTGTCATTGTGGACACCACCAGGAGGGCTCAGATTCATGTGACGTCAAGGTGGGAGTGCTGCGTCAGTGGAGCAATGAAACCAAACTGTCAACCGGCTGTTTCATCTTTTATGGCAGAATTGCCTGGCAGCCAGTCAGTTGTGCGCAGCGAAGGCCTTGGGGAAGTGGTGCAGCAGAGCCGTCTGCGGGAAACACGCTGGCGGTGAAGGTGCTGGAAGGTTCCGCTCGTGTCAGCGGTACTCGGGGCCTGGGCGCTCCGGGAACACGTGGGTTTGTTCCGAGTCTCCTAAATCGTCTGTCCTGTAGAGTTTAAGTCAGCTTTCAGTGTTCAGAAACATTCTTTAAAGGGAAAATTTAAATAACTTTCTTTAACGTTTCCATTTCTTGCTCTGAACATGATGATTTGCGGGCAGGGTTGGAAGAGTGCTGTTTTCCTAGTGACCAAGTACCGTCCTCCTGGGTCACTACGTAGTTTCTGTCCATTGAAAGTGTTGTTTGGGTAACCATGTGGAGTTCTCTCAAGCGCCTGCTATGTGGACCCACAGTGTCCCGTGGGCCATAGCCTGGAGTTGGCGCGGGTGGCCGTGGCGCCAGCCAGGGTCAGGGGGAGCAGGGGCCGAGGTTAACCCAAGGAGAGGCTCCCGGGAAGGTGGCCGTTCAGCTACACTTGGCAGATAGGGGCTCCTAGTGGGTAGGGCTGTGCAGAGGGAGGCAACGCGAGCATGAAGTGGGCACGTTCCGGGCGCTTGGGGAGAGCGGCGTGAGTGTGGGTGGGAGTGGGGTGCAGAGGGAAGTGAGCTCACGTGGGAGGGGTGCGCAGAGTGGCGCGTCATGTCCCTCTAAGGCCCTTAGACCCCTGGGGAGGCCCTGGGGTCCCATCCGTTCGGGCAGCGCTTGGACCGGGGGACGGCTCGCTTGGATGTTGTGCCTCTTGAGCACGGAGCTGAGAGGCCGACTGGTTCTGCTGGCTGCACTTCTTTGCTTATGTCTCGATAGCGTAGGGACTGGCCTGTGTTCATTGCTTCTAACTGAGTTCCCAACCTTAATATATCAACAGCTTTTTTCTCTCCTTCCAGAATATTCCCCAGAGCACAGAGATACTGAAGAAATTGATGACGACAAATGAGATTCAGAGTAACATTTACACATGATTCTGAAGATTGTTTTGTAGTATATCACCCATCCATTCGTTTAAGGGGAGCAGCGTGCAGTGTTTTGTAGGTTACTTTTTTCAGGGAAGTATTTTGAGGGAGTGAAAAACAATAAACTTACCTTAAATTCCTTGTAGTTTTAGTTCCTTTTTTATGGTGGTACTGTTCACAACTGAAATAAGCCATTTTTTTATCCACTAGGTGGGAGTATTGTTTTGTTTGAATATTTTAAGGTAATATAGTTAAATTGCTAAAAAGCTACAGATACCAACAGGTTTATTAATATGTCAGAATATATACTTGAGTGCAAAAATTCTGTGTGGTTTGTGAAAGTTGATGATCTATGGGTGATTCTTTTTTTTAAATCTTTATTTTAATTAAAGTATAGTCAGTTTACAGTTCTGTGTCAATTTCTGATGCACTGCATAATGTTTCAGTCATACATACACATACATATATTCCTTTTCATATTCTTTTTCATCAAGTTACTACAAGATATTGAATACAGTTCCCTGTGCTATGTAGTAATAAATTCTTGTTAATCTTCTTTATATATAGTAGTTAGTATGTGCAAATCTCAAGCTCCCAATTTATCCCTTTCCACGCCTTTCCCCCCCACCCTGGTAACCATAAGCTTGTTTTCTATGTCTGTGAGTCTGTTTCTGTTTTGTAAATAAGCTCATGTGTGTCTTTTTTTTTTTTTTTTAGATTCCACATATGAATGACATCATATGGTATTTTTCTTTCTCTTTCTGGCTTACTTCACGTAGAATGATGATCTCCAGGTCCATCCATGTTGCTACAAATGGCATTATTTTTATTCTTTTTTATGGCTGAGTAGTATTCCACTGTATAAATGTACTTTGAGTGTCCTAGGTTGTCTCATCCATGGTATCAGGCCTGAAGTCCAGAGTCTTGTAACCTAGGTCAGGTCTAGATGCATCTTCTACAGAAATCTACCAAGTAAAAAGACAAGTTGTCTGCTCGCTACAGACTCAGTGCACACTGGTGAGAAAGGGACAAGCCATCTGCAAGAAATGCTTTCATTTGAAGAGGCAAAGACTGGGACACAGAGAGTAGGTGCTGGTCTGTACCAGTTCTGAAATGCCACCGGGCAAATAGTGCCCAGCTGCCTCCCCTGGTGAGATGTACTCCTTGACAAGGCCCAGTTTCTGTTCTCTGACAGCCTCTCCAGTCTCATTCTTGGCCCTTTTCTAAGGCTTTGTTTTTCATCACATGCCTTGCCCAGTCTCAAAGAAATGACCTTTGTTAGCTGAGTAGCATTCTGATCCATAGAAAGATGAGCAACTGAAATACCACACCCTTAAAAACATTGTGGGCCTTCTGTGTATCTGATCACAGTCCACTGCATGCGCCAAATATCACATTGTTAAGAATTGTGAAGGATTAGGGATTTTGCTGACTTGCAAACTTAGAGGTAAGTCTGCCGCAGTTTCCTGCATCCTGGTAAAGACACAAGGCTCTGGGGTAGGACTTTATTATAGCATAGCAAGAAGTATGTGCTTCCTATTGGTGTCAGCTCCGCTTGTCCCCCAGTCCCACGAGGAGGAGGCAGAACCATCCAGGTGGATACTGTGCTCGCAGTGGGTCTGCATCACAGCTGAGGACTCTCAGGCTCTGGGAATCCAAATCTTCTATGATGGCAAGCAAACCTGCCTTTTCCCTGCAGGAAATGCTGTTCTGCTGGACGTTAAGCAAATCTGCCCTTTGCTCCTGGAGACAGTTTCTATCTTCGAAGACTGCTCTATAGACGGCCTTGAGAAGATAGCATCTCTGCTCTCAGCAGGTGCAGAAATGTGGGACCCCCCAAGGACTTCTCCTTCAGGAATATTCACTCCTTGTATCTACACCACCCCACCAGCCACTGATCAATCTGACAAGTAGGATTTGCTAACGGCTTAGATGTAGGAGCCAGGGTGAACCCCCAGGTCTGAGTTCTGAGCAATTGGAAGAATGGAGTTGCATCAGCTGAGGTGGAGGATGCTACAGGTTAAGGAGGGAAGCCCACTGTGGTTGTAGGTGTAAGTTTGAGATGTCACTAGCTGTTCAGGTGGAGATACTGCGTAGGCACTTGGATATACAGCCTAGCATTTGGGAGACGTCCCAGCTGGTGGCTACAGATGGGAGTCATCTGCAAAGGGACTGTTTGGTGCAGTGGGGCTGGGTGAGATTGCCAGTCAATGAGCGCAGGGCACCAAGGGATGAGTCCCGAGGCCCTGCAGTGTCGGTGGTCAGGGAGGCCACAGGCGCCCAAGAAGCACCCCCAGGAAGGTGGGATGGAGCCAGGAGACCATGGTTTCCAGGACGTCTGTGAAGAAGGTGCTTGAAACAGGAGGGATTGTTTATCCGGGCGCCATACTGCTGACACGTCGAGAAAGATGAGGACCGATGCTTTATGGTTGGATTTATCAGTGTTGTGGTTGGTTGAATGAGTTATGTGTTCTTTCCTTTGCTAAGATTAATGAAGAGTAACAGATCAATACTTATTTTGATATTTAGAACTTGTAGTTATATTCATGCCCTTAGATCACCAATGGGAAGAGGGGTGGTTTCTGGAGAAAAGTCAATAGGAGAATGCACATAATTTACCTCTAATTTTGATTCCTCTACTTTCAATGCAGTGGAGCCTCATTTCTGAGTTGTGTTCAAGTCTTGCGATCTTCGTTTGGGCAGGGGAAGGGGCAGAGAGAAGGGAAGGTGCACGAAAGATGAAAAGAGAAAAAGAAATGGGTACAGTCTGTAAAGCTACCTGGAATTCTGGTGTTTTAGGGAGGCAGGGTGAGTAGTGTGGCATGGATTCCACATTGGGACTTTCCAGATAAATCAGATTTTAAGAACTCAGCTAGGTCCAGCTTGGCTGAGAGCCTCTGGTAACAGGAGGAACTCAGTTTGCAGCCACGCCATCCACAGCTGTGCAGCCCAACTTTAGAACATCTCGGTGCTGGTAATCCAATCTGTGGCCCCCCCCGCTCCCATTAAATACAGGCACCACAAACATTTTTGAATGTGAAAAAATATCTCCAGCGCCTATCTGGTGACCTGTTTAACTAAGAACTGTCTGGCATTGCTTAAATAGACTCCGTTACGACCACAAAGAGAAGCCTTGTCTCAGCATTCTCTGCAAATTCTATTTGATCCTTCATGAAACCGTGTGGCAATGTCCCTCTTTGTTAGTGTCTCAGAAAAGGAGAGCAGGGGGAGGTGAAATCATTCTGATGATTGTGAACATGTCTTGCAAAGAGGATCTTGAATTCCCTGCAGATTTATCTGTGCTGTCTTGGGTTTCACTCCAGCGCATCCACTCAAGGGAGTGGAAGGGGATGGTTTTCAGTGAAGCTTGCTTATTTAGGAAAAGGACAAACAAAACGAACTAAACCTCCCTCTCCTTTCTCCATCCTCAGTGCCATTTGGAGATGAATTTAGTGCCCGTTTACCTGAATTCCATCCTAAAAATAAACTACTGAATTAACCAGAGAAGGGGACCAGTGCTTGTTAAATTGTCACCATGTACTTGAAATTGCCTAGACAGGGTTATATCTGTCATTTCATACCATTCTTGAAGTGGGTCTGGGAAGAGACTATTTTACCATACAAATAGGTTGAGCAGGACAGCGTCAGACCCTGGGAAGCAGTGGATTCAATCCTGCAAACCTGCCTGTCTGGGGCTGGGAAGGCGAAGTTCTGGGGCCTCACTGCTGGCACCACCTAGCAGACTGGAAACCCTGTGGCCCCTGGAGACTGGGCTCAGCTTTGCAGGATGGGAAACAGTCCAGAAGAACCAGGTTCCCACTTTGGCAGCTCCATTTCAGCCACAGCTGCTGGACCTGGGCATGGAGTGGCAGCCTTGGGCTGGGCCAGGCCAACACGCGTAAGGCTCTCAAGTCCCGTGGTCTGTCTGAGGTCTGCCTGTGTGTTTCTGTTGTTGAACCCAAGTTCATGTGCCTGACGCAGTGAGGTCAAAGACTGAAACATTGAAGTCTGGAGCAGAGAAAGGTTTATTGCAGGGCTGAGCAAGGAGAACAGAAGACCTGTATTCCTGATGAGTTTCAGAGAAGAATTTTTAAAGGCCTGTGTGTGTGTGGGGGGGTGGTATCCCAGGGTGTCTGAGCACCTCGTGCACAATTCTCTGGTTGATGGTGAGGTAACAAGGTGGTGTCACAGGGGTTAATGTTATCAATCTTCAGGCTCTAGGTCATCAAATAGTTTACTTCTTCAATTTGGTGGGGTTTTAGTATCTGTGAAACAACTCAGGAATGTTTATCAGATATTGTTATCTAGGTACTTCAGGGAGGAACTAAAGATTCTGTGACTGCTGCATGGCTGATTTAATGTTTAAATTGTTACCAGTTCTCCTGACCCAGCTGCTGCTTTGTCACTATGTGTTCACATCCTTTTCATTAATTCCTGAGCCAGGGTTTGGTGACTCGGGAGGTCTGGGAGAGACGACAGCTTTCCTGCAAATGAGAGGCAGGCCGAGGACATGGAGGGAGGGGTCTGTAGCAGGAAGGCCACACAGGGTCCTGCTCAGTTACATTCCCATCACAGGCTCCTGCGGTCCGTGTGCTCTTAGCTTGGATCTGGCCCTCGCGACCCTCCTCCCTGCGTCTGAATTTAAGTCTCTGTCAGGAACCCATTTCCTGCTGCACCCAATTTGAAAGCTGTGGGCAGGAGGCTGGGTAGACAGAGCAAGGGTCCAAGACTCAAATCCTCCTGGAATGGGAATTAGAGGTCGTGTGGGCTGTGGCTCAGAAACCTGTCAGGCTAAGGATGTCTGCAGGTGTTTAGTTGAGGGTAAGACACACCGGCAGTCAGAGAGCTGGCGGCAGAACTGTGCTCTGGATGGCCAGATGGAACTTGGAAGCCTGTCCAGTGGGCATGTCTACTTCTCCGATGAGCCCGCGGGGCCCAGCCAGGAGCTGCTGATGTGCCAAGGCGGCAGTCCCAGGGCTGGTCCACCCACTGCCTCGAGTCAGAATCCAGACAGTGTCACCGCTAGGCCTGGCCGTAGACCTGACAGTCCATGCTGAGTGCCAGCTGGCCTGGCCGTCCAGACTGGCTTCTGGGCTGCACCCAGAGAGGTGGGCTTCCTCTCTCTGGGTCCAGAACGCCTCCGACTTTGAGAGAAGGTACTGGCCTCGGGCAGAGACCCCAGGATGAGACATTCCGGCCCGCCCTGCCCTCGGTGCAGACAGGGCCCAGGATACCTCCACAGCCTCTCACCCCCGGACTCCAAGTTCCATGAAGACCTTGCCCCGCTAGGGCTCTGAGCAGCGTGTGTCTCTGCTGAGTCAAGCCCGAGCCTTTGATGTTTCTAACAAGGCAACCCGCTTTATGGGCTGGCATGTGGCCGCCAGACTGCTAGCGTGGCCGGTGATTGCTCAGAAATCCCACCTCGAGTTCTGCAGCAGCTGGAGTGCTGGATTTAACCACGTACTAATAACTTGGCTGCCTGCTCCATCTCTTAATATTAAAATGTGAGATTGTTCATATATTCGTGTCTATACCTTGTGATCCCGATATTAAACATGACTGATACCAAAATAGCTCAAAGCATCTTTATTTCAAAGGAAGGAGGGTGATTTACATCTGAATCCTCTCAGTGGCAGTGAACTTGAAAGACATCCCAAGAAAAGGATAAGAAGCCGGGCAGTTACTGATGCAAGTTCACAGAGACGATTAGACTCTAAAGAGATGCAGTCCGGTTTATTTAAAAGGTTTTAAATGTTATTTATAACCACAAAAGCATTTCTACTTTTGGATTCATGATCTGCTTAATTTTTTTAATTAAATATGCTTTTTTAGAAATTGAAGTATAGCTGATTTATAATATTGTGTTAGCTTCAGTTACACAGCAAAGTGATTCAGACACACACACACACACACACACACACACACACACATATATATATATCTTTTATATATATTTTTTATTTTCCAGTATGGGTTATTATGAGATATTGAATATAGGTTCCCGTTCTACACAGTAAATCCTTGTTGTTTATCCATTTTGTGTGTAGCAGTGTGTGTCTGTTAATCCCACACTCCCGGTTTATCCCTCCATCACCCCTTCCCCTTTAGTAACCATAAATTTGTTTTCTATGTCTGATTCTCTTTCTGTTTTGTGAATGAATTCATTTCTATCATTTTTAGAGTCCACATGTAAGTGATATATGATATTTGTCTTTCTTTGTCTGACTTACCTAGTATGATCATCTCTAGGTCCACCCATGTTGCTGTAAATGGCAGCATTTTACTCTTTTTTTATGGCTGAGTAGCATTCTGTTGTATATATGTACCACATCTTCTTTATCCAATCATCTGTGGACACTTAGGTAAACACTTGGGTTGCTTCCATGTCTTGGCTATTGTAAATAATGCCACTATGAACATTGGTGTGCATGTCTCTTGCCAAATTCGAGTTTTCATCTTTTCTGGATATATGCCCAGGAGTGGGATGCTGGATAGGTTTTTGACTAAATAAATCTTTTTCTTTCTTCCTTCCTTCCTTCCTTTTCTTCCTTTTCTTTCTTTCTCCTCTCTCTCTCTCCCTCCCTCCCTTCCTTCCTTCCCTCTCTCTTTCTGTCTCTCTTTTATTTATTTATTCATTTGTTTGTTTGTTTGTTTATTTTTAATGAAGGTGCTGTGGGATTGAACCCAGGACCTCATGCATGCTAAGGCTCTACCACTGGGCTATACCCTCCCCTCACTTCTTTCTCTTTCTCTCCCTAGGATGCTATATTTCCATCAACCAACTTTCTAACTGTTCTAGAACTCACCAACCTTCTTTCAGTCCTACTGCTCCTTGAAGCCGCTGCCCTCCCCAGTCTGGTCCTCTCCCTCTGCCCCTTCTCGAACAATAGTGTAGGTGCATGATGCAGTCTGACTACCTAGCCCACCAGGTCCAGCTCCTCCTTAACATGCAATCGCCCCTTCTCAGATGAGCCTCTTCATAGAGAATCAGGTCTCAGGTAAGCAGAAGGCTGACTCTCTCCGCATTGGTCTGCTCAGCCTCAGCACCCCCATTTTCCATCCACTCCCTCTCACTGTCAAGTGTGGTTCCTGTTGCTTATCAGATAAACTCCAAGTATCTGGTCCACATTCAGGCTCCTTGAAGTCTAGACCCACCTTACCTTTCTCACCTTGTCTCCCTCCCTACATGCTGCCTTTTCTAAAAGTTGCCCCCGCCGCTCAGCTGGGAGCTGTCTGTCCTGCCCGGGGGTGTTCACAGAGCTGCAGGGCATGTAGGACTGTCTACGTGGGAAACAGAACCATCTGCACAGACCTTAACTCTAGGAAAGACCTTGGTGGGTGGGGATGATGCTCTGGGAGGATTTGGGGGAACTCATGGATGGGAGCAGAGATGCCTGTGGGTCAGAGGATGAGAACAGAAATATCAGATCACTGCATAAGTGGAGCAGCTTTGAAAAGGAGGAAGGTCGTCTGTATGTGTGTGTACTATGTGGATCTACTTATATAGCAGATTTTTTTTTCAGTAAATATAGTACCTATGTTTTCATTTTCCAGATTCTTTTTTTCAATTTTTTACCCCTACCACTATTCCCTCAGTTCTGTTTCTGGACTGTTGCCCAAATCTTGGAAGTGGGTCAGTATCTATTTGAAATCACATGTGATGTTTTAAGTCTCATTTTACAGATCTTTAAGTGTGGGGAATAGTTTGTGTTCATTTAGAGATCACAATATATGAAATCAAAAGAACTGTGGTTATTATTGAAATATAGTTAATGTACAGTATTGTGTTAGTTTCAGGTGTACTGATTTGACATTTGCATACATTGTGAAATGATCACAAGAAGTCTAGTAACCTTCTGCCCCGTTACAGAGTTATTAGCATTATTGACCACATTCCTTATGCTGTATATCACATCCCATTTATTTTACATTATTTTTCTTTTAAATTTTAAAATTGAAGTATAGTTGACTTATGGTATTATATTAATTTAGGTGCACAACATAGTGATTCAAAATTTTTATAGCTTGTCCTCCATTCATAGTTATTATAAAATATTGGCTATATTCCCTGTGCTGTACGTTATATCCTTGTAGTTTATTTTATACATAGTAGTTTGTACTTCTTCATCTCCCACTGCTGTCTTGCCCCTACCTCTCCCTCTCCCCACAGGTAACCACTAGGTTGTTCTCTAGATCTGTGAGCCTGCTGCTTTTTGTTATATTCACTAGTTTGTTGCAGTTTTTAGATTTCACATGTAAGTGATATCATACAGTATTTGTCTTTCTCTGTCCAACTTATTTCACTTAGCATAATACCCTCTAGGTCCATCCATGTTGTTGCAAATGGCAAGATTTTATTATTTCTTACGGCTGAGTGACATTCCATTTTGTGTGTGTGTGTGTGTGTGTGTATGTGTGTGTGTGTATGTGTGTGTGTATGTGTGTTTGTGTGTATGTATGTGTGTGTGTATGTGTGTGTGTGTGTGTGTGTGTATCTGTTCATCTGTTCATGGACACTTAGGTTGCTTCCATAGGTAGACCACTGTAAACAATGCTGCTGTGAACATTCGGGTGCATGTGTCTTTTTGAAAAATAAAATAAAAAAAATTTAAAATCTAGGCATGAAAAATATGGTCCTCAACATTTTTATGGTCATAACACAACTAAAAAATAAAGAACTAAGGTTTGAGTCCTGATTCTATCCAAACTGTTTCAGCTTCCTGCCTTTGGGTGAATCATTTATCAGTTCCTTTCTTCTGAGGGAGAGAGAGCGGTATTTGGATTTTCGATTGCATGGGGGCCGGGGGTGGCGCCCAGATTCCCCGAGTTGCTCAACGGTCAGTGCTTACAGGAGCTGTGGGTGTGAATCTCTGCCGCAACCACTGTGGTTGTACACGTTCTTTACTTTTCTAGGATTGGACTTGAATTTCTCTTTTGGGCCCACATTCCACCAGCAATAGGACCTAGATGGCCGTCAGTTCAAAGACGGCCCTTCCCTGGGGGTGCGCCTGCCCGCGGGGGACTGACAGTGTTGGGCGTCACACTGCACTGGCTGCCCTGGGGGTGCAGTAGAACCTGCCCCACTTGCGGGGACGTCTGGGACGGTGAGGGCGGGTTCAGGGCAGCTTCTGGACACCACAGAGGAGAATTCCTTTGCTCCACCTTGAAAGGGGCCACTGTATTTCTTTTGTAGGTCACTTGTAAGCGTGTCTGGTACAAATTCTGACCTTGGGCACTGGGCTGGGCCCTACCTAAGGGAGGCTCCCTCTGCCCTGCTGTCATGGCTTCCCGCTGTCTCAGCCTCTGCCTCGCCCTGACTTTGGAAGTCAGGTGCACACAGGGACCCCCCAAAACACCGACGCATACTGTCTCCCCGCTCCCCATCTAGATCCCCTGTGATCTCATCTCTGGGCACAGGAAGGGCCAGCGCAGACTGATCTTATAATGCCATCTGTCTTTAGGCCAAGACTTTACATTTTAGACCGGAAATGGTAGTCTTAGTCTGACTCCTGCTCTCTGAGGCATGAAGAGGGGCTCTGGGGAGCGGGGAGAGACACAGGGCACAGGGACCTATGAGGAAACCAAATCTTAGTCAAACTACAGAAGAACCAATAGGAGAATATTTACTTAAATTTTAGAGTTGTTTTGGGGAGGTAGGGATTTGGTAGTTCTTTGTTTTTTACTTAAATTTTTTCCCAACATTTTATAACTAGGAGGAAAAAAAAGAAACACCCAAGCCAATGAATTATAAAAAAAAGACCCACTCTGTTTTGCTCTTAAACCTGCCTGATTTAGATCCCATTTCAACGTGTGCATTCAGGATGCCCAGCAAATCTTTTGTTTAATCTGCATAAAGGCCCATGTTAAAGAACCAGTTCCAGACCTGATCATCCATCTTCCTCTGGTCCCCGTTCAGCATGTACTTACTTCCAGGTGCTTGGGACGCAGCAGTGGGCAAGGTAGACAGTTCCTGTCCACACAGAGTTGGTGGTCAGTGAGGGGACAACCTGATGGATGCCTGGATCGGACCCCAGGAGTACCATTTCTGAACCAGCAGCCACAGGAACAGCCCCATGTGCAGACGTCATTCTCACAAGGCTAACTTCTGTTCAGGTGATTACATGTCACAGGAGAAGGAAAGTACAGGCAGTCCTCACTATTGGCGGATTCCATGTGTGCAAATTCGCCTATTCACTAAAGTTTATTCGTAAGCCCCAAATCAGTACTCCTAATCCTTTTTCGGTCCTTCGTGTGGCCGTGAGCAGAATAGCAAAAAATTTGAGTTGCCTCATGTCCATGATTCCAGCTGAGATTGAACCAGGCGATGCTCTGCCTTCTTGACTCCGCCCCACGGAGAGATGACCAGAGGATGGAGGCGGGAGTGGACAGTGACGTGTAGAGCGAGAGGCTCCGGCTCTGCGGCCAGCTGGCGAGCGTCAAACCCCAACTCTGGAACCTGTTAGTGGGATGGCCTCAGGCAAGTCAGTTAACGCTTCTGAACCTCGTCTGTTTTCTCTTTTGTAAAACAAAGAAAATGGAAGCTGCCTGGATGCGTTGTTCTTAGGATTAAGGATGCGGTCGGTGGGGGACAGGATGCGGTACGGGTATGCTCACGTCTCCCGCGGCAGCAGCCCCGCGTTCACCGTCCCGGCGCCTGTGGGGCTGTACGTGAGTGCCGACAGCGGCCGCCGCTTGGCTGAGAGGGCTCCAGCCGAGGAGGCTCTTGTCAGGTGGGCACCTGTCAGGGTGACAGGTCCGTCCCCTGAGGACTGGGGGCTGTGTGGGGCGGGAGGAGAAATGTTGAGAGATGTCTTAGCTCAGCTGCACAAAGAATTACCGCAGACTGGGTGGTTTAAAAACAGACATTTATTTCTTCAAATTCCGAAGCCTGGGAAGTCCAAAATGAAGATGCTGGCTGACTCGGTTCCTGGTGACTCTTCTTCTGAATTCTCCTTGAATCCTCATATAAGAAAGAGAGACAGATGGAGAGAAGGAGAGGGAGAGGGGGAATGAAAGTTCTCTTGTCTCTTCTTATAAATGCACTAATCCCATCATGAGGGCACCTCCCTTGTGACCTAATGATCTCTCAAAAGCTCCATCTTCAAACACCGTCACGTTGCGGGTTAGGGCTTCAACATGTGAATCTGGCGGGGACACACACATTCTGTGCATCGTAAGGATGGAGAACCATTGCCCTGCAGGGCAGCCAGCGTGAGGAGTTACAGAGAACTATCTCTGCCCTCAGCACTTGGGGGGAAATGGGAAAAAGGTGCAGAGAGGGAGATGGGAGGCTGCTGAGGATGTGTGCTTCCACAGTGTGGAGAGCAGTCCTCGGGCTACCCCGCCAGCAACACACTGCAGGAGAGTAAATCCAATTATATTTATAACTTCTTCCCTGGGTTAAAAATTGAGTTATTTTTTAAAGATATGGTTTTATTTTTCATTTTCAATTACCACTTTTCCCCCTGACTTATGGATGGTATGGAGCTTGAAAGTACAATTCTTGGGATGCAGCCACTGCATCTGCATCACAGCCGACAACCACTACCTTAATCTCTTCATTACCAGCGAGAGCTCTTTTCCCAAGTCTTCAGTCTTAACTGAGTGGAATATTTAATAGAATGGCTGGGTTTTGTGGCTCCCCCTTCCTCCCTTCCCTGCCGGGCTGGCCTGGGAGTCCACCGCAAAGCCTCTGGGCTGGAGTTCAGTCTCACTGCGGATTTCGCAGTGATGCTGGCCAGAATGGAGGAGAGCAGTGGTGGTCCAAAGCCTTGTTCCAAGTCTGATGTTACTGGACTGAATTTCGTCCTCCCCACCCCCCGCCCCAGTTTATACATTAAACCCCGAGTCCCCAGTGTGAAGACTGGATTATTTAGAGATTGGGCTTCTAAGGATAATTAATGTTAGATGAGGTCATAAGGGTGGGTCCTAATCCAGTAAGAGTGGTGTTCTGACACCAGAGCTTTCTCTAGGCGTGTACACAGAGAAAGGCCACGTAAGGACACAGGGAGAAGCTGGCTGTCTACAAGCCAAGGAGAGAGGCCTCATCAGGAACTCGCCCTGCCGACGCCTTGACCTTGGACTTCCTGACTAGAGAAGTGTGAGAAAACAATTTTTCTTATTGTTTGCCCTCCCCAGTCTGTGGTATTCTGTTACGGCCACCCGAGCGGACTGACACATCTGGTAATGAAGACTGGAATCAGGATTACTCCACCCTTGGACCCTGCAGCCTCCTCAGCCTCCACTTAGCCCTCCGCCCTTTCTGATAGGACCCAGAAGTTCCCAGCTATGTGGTTTGGGTGGAATTGATCCTGATCTGTCAGAGCCAATGTGCACATTGAATTCTTTGGGCCATGGGGATTAGTTCAGGAGTGACCACATTGGCCCAGCCAGAGCAAAGCCCGGGGCCCTTGCTCAGTGATTGAGGAAAGAGAGGATCCCTCTTCTTGGATATAAATGAGGATACATGAGCCTGGAGGCTCCTGACACACCTCACTACCTTGCGGGCTTGAGACAGACCCACAGACATTCCAAAGAAACAGAACTGGAGTTCTGGTGACATCATGAATGTCTGGCCCCATTGTCCTACCTCTGGACTTTTTAGTTATTTGACAACAAATCACTTTCATTGTTTTAGCTAAACGTGTTGTGTTTCTTGGGACCTTCCCCTAAACACATCCTACCTGGAAGTCTTGCCCACCCACTGATTTCCCACGCAGCCTATAGAGTGAGCACTTAAGAATACAGAGCTGATTCATACCACTTTGTAGCTTGCGTCCTTCTAGTGGCTTCCTGTTCCATTTAAGATCAAGCTCTAGGGACTACTTCTGGTAATGGCGGTGAAAGGAAGTCAAGTGACTTCCCTCTGCAGAAAATAAGAACAGAATTATTCGAGACAATCATTTCAGGTCACTGAAAAATGACCAAAGATAGACAACAACTTGAGAAGAATTTACTCATGAAAACTGCTACAGCACTGGGTAAGAACCGCGAGTTCCTGGCCTCCTTGCCTCGAGGCATTCTCATAACACCCAATTTGGGTGGTGAAAACCTTTTAACTTTACCAGCTGGACATGACAAATTTGATTCAGGGAGCTGAAAGAGCAGCTAGAAATTTAAGAGTGAGATTTAGGAAGTGAGAGAGCCAAAGAAGAGCACGTATGATAATCTCGCCACACATCCCTCATTGACTGCTAAACTATGCAGGCATACAGGAGCCACAGGAGGTCCAGCAAAAATCAAAAGCCTGGGAGGTGTGTGAATTTACTGCGCTTTTGAGAACATCCCTCAATCCACACACAATTTAGGCACCCATTTTAGGGCTGAAGACTTACTGACTTGAAGTGTCTGAGCATAATCTTTGCCTAAGTCATTGTCTGACTACAAAACTATGCAGCTGAAGGGGAAACTCCTACGAACTAGACCACCCCTCTTCAAAAAAAAAAAAAAAAGCAGAGCTATCAGTGACAGTTGAAAGTGAGATAGATTTGAAGGTTGAATCCATGTAAGTTACTTGTCTAGTAAAAGCAAGAACCCTCAGGAGAGCAAAACAGAATCCAGAATTGCTGCAATGTCTGGTTTTAAAGAATTACCAGGCATGCAAAGAAAAAGTATTCTGCATACTTGGAGAGAAGGGGGAAGGGAAATCAGTCAATAGAAACTGACTCTGAGTGAGCTCAGGCATTACATCTAGCAGACAGTCTTCAAAGCAGTTATTTAAAATATACTCAAAGAAATCAAGGAAAATATGCTAATAATGAACAAACCAATAAGGAATCTCAACAGAGAAATGGAAAAAGAAACAAATGAAAATTCTAGAGCTTAAAAGTACACTTAACAGAAATGAAAAGTTCATGGCATGAGCTTGTTTGAGATGTGAGAAGAAAGAATAATTGAATTTTATAGGACGATAGAAATGATTTAATCCAAAGAACAGAAAGAAATACAACTCAAGATCAAACTGCCAGAAGTCAGAGGTAAAGAAACCATTTTTAAGGGAACAAAAGAAAAATGTTACATTACACACAGGGAACAACGATATGATTTATTGCTGATTTTTCATAGAAATAATAGAAGCCAAAAGACATTGAAAGCCTAAGATACTTTGTGAATTTACTGCATTTTCTGTAAAAGAACAGTGGCTTGCCATTCTTTTGATTGATTTCTTATTCCATTTAATGACATCTTCAAAATGCTAAAAGAAAATAAAAAGCTATAAGCAATAAAACCATCTTTCAAACCTGAAGACAAAAAATAAAGCCATTTCTAGATTGAAAAAGAGAGAAAATAAAACTGAAAAATTTTGTTGCTAGTAGACCTGTGCTAAAAGAACTGCTAGAGAAAAATGACAACAGATGGTAACTTGGTAACTTAGATACAGGAAGGACTGAAGAAGACCCAAAATGGAAATGTGGAGAATATATATATATATATATATATATATATATATATATATATATATATATATATATATATGTAAAATTTTTCTTTTTCTCTCACTTAAAAAAAGACATGAGTATCTAAAGCAAAAATTATAGTAGCATACTATTGGACTTTAACATATAAAGATTATATATATCTGATCACAATAGCACAAAAAATAGCAGAAAGGGGAATGGAGTTATACAAATACAAAGTTTCTATATTTTGTTTGAAGTAAGTCAGTATTAACTTGAAATAGATTGTGATAAATAAAAGATATATATTGTAATACTTAGGCAAAGCATAAAATAATGCAAAGAAATATAGCTAAAAAGTCAATACAAGGATTAAAATGGAATACTAAAACATTTGTTTAATAAGTACGAGAGTAATAGAAGTTCAAAAGAGTGAGAGAAAGATAAGACAAAAAGGAAAAATAGCAAAAGGCAGACATAACAATGAAGATGAACTAAAAATTCCAATCAAAAGACAGAAATTGTCAGACAGGAACAAAAGGAGATATGTTGTCTATAAGAGATCACTTTATGTTCAAAATCATAAAGAGCTTAAAGTAAAGGATAAAAAATATATATGATGCAAACATGTAACAATGATTAGAAGGGAGATGAGTGATTTTTATTAATGTGAGACAAAATAGGCTTTAAGACAATGAATATTACTAGAGATGAGGAATATTTCATAATGATAAGTGTCAATACAGTAGAAAGAAACAATACATTATTAATTTATTTGTATCTAAAAGAGAGCTCCAAAATACATGAAGAAAAAACTGACAGAATTGAAAGAAGAAATAGAAACACCAGTAATTACAGTTGAAGATTTCAATATTCTTCTCTCAGTAATTGATAGGACAAGTAAGCATAGAATCAGTAAGAACAGAAAATTTGAGGAGCACTATTAAACAGCGTGACCTAACTGACATCTGTAGAACACTTCACCCAACAATGGCAGGGTGTTTTCTGTTTTCAAATGTACACGGAATGTTTAAAAAAGTGAACTATATGCTGGATATTAAAGCAAGTGTCAATATATATTAAAAAATGACTATCATATGTAGCATGCTCTTCAATGACAATGGAAATAACTTAGAAATCTACAACAGACAAAATCTGAGAAATCGTAATATATGGGGAAACTAAACAACACATTACTAAATAACTTATGAGTCAAAGAAGGGGTCACAAGGGAAATTAGGAAATGTACTAAACCATGAAACTGTTTATTTTATATATAGTGGTTAGTATCTGCAAATCTTGAACTCCCAGTTTATCCCTTCCTACCCGCTTTCTCCTCTGGTAACTATAAGTTTGTCTTCTATGTCTGTGAGTCAGTTTCTGTTTTGTAAGTAAGTTCATTTGTGTCTCCTTTTTTTAACAGAGTCCACATATGAGTGATATTATGGTATTTTTATTTCTCTTTCTGGCTTACTTCACTTAGACTAATGATCTCCAGGTTCATCCATGTTGCTGCAAATGGCATTATTTTATCCTTTTTTATGGCTGAGTAGTATTCCATTGTATAAATAACCACAACTTCTTCACCCAGTCATCCAAATTAGATTTTGTTACTCTGCTAACCATCCTGAACTTAGCGGTTAAAAACAATAAACATTGATTGTTTCTCGTGGTTTTATGCACTTGCTGGGTGGCTGTCCTGGTCTGGGCCAGCTTGGCTGGGGCTGGAGGGTCTGGGATGGGCTTGGCTGGGCCTCTCTCCCTGTTCTCCAGAAGGCTTGCCCCAGCTTGTTCACATGGTGGAGAATGGTGCCCAGTGACAAGGGAGAGCAAGCATTTCTTCAAATATCTACTTCTGACATACTTACTGTTGTCCCGTGGGGCCAAAACAAATCACATGGCCAAACCAAGAGCCATGGGAGATTACCCCAGGGCGACAGAAGCCGGTCTGCAGTCTACTGCCACAGCCCAGGCCTGGTGCCATCAATCCCACCCCCCCTCCACTGACTGGACATGGATGGCTGTCTCCCCCACATGCAAAGGAGGAGGAACCAGGGGCCACTCTCCACCCAGGAGGAAAAGGAAATGGGAGCTGCGGTTGCCACAGCAGGTGGTGATTCTGAACAGTTCTGTGGTCCCTGCCACACCCCACGGCAGGGATGTGAGGGTGAGATTTCAGCTTCAGGTGCCCACAGGGCTGAGGAAACCCCACTCTGATTCCTTGGCATCCTCTCCAACCAGCAAAATGAACACATACCTCTTCCCCAAATGGGAAAACCGGCTGGTGTGACTCTCCCCTTGCTCTTGGTTGTGGGGTGGGGGTTCCCTCTGGGCTCTGTCCTGGTGCTTGAGGGGACCCTGTGGGCACCGTCGGCCTCCACCCTGTGACGTCAGCACAGCGCCGGGTTCTGGCGCCCCGGGGACCCTCTCTCTGAGCGCCCTTTGGTGCTCACGTGATCCTTACAGCAACATTCGGGGGCTTTCTCTAGTGCCCTGGGAGTTCTCTTTATTCGGCTGTTAGTGAAGGGTGCCAAAGTGCAAACATTTTCTAGGGAAACTTAACCAAAGGGGGCACTGCTTGGGGCTCGCCCCTTTCCTTCCTTCCTTCCTTCCTTCCTTCCTTCCTTCCTTCCTTCCTTCCTTCCTCCCTCCCTTTCTTCCTTTCTCTTCTTTCCTATATATAATTTTTATTGAAATAAAAAGACAAAAAATAGTAAAAAAGTAAAATAGTAAAAATAGATAAACAGCAAGTTCATAATGTAGAGCACAGGGAACTATATTCAATACCTTGTAGTAACTTATGGTGAAAAAGAGTATGAAAACGAATATACGTGTGTTCAGGTATGACTGAAGCATTATGCTGTACACCAGGAATCGACACCTTTTCTTTAGGCTTTAAGCTACGAAGAAGCAGGATGGTTTCCAGGACCTCAATCCAGGGCATTTGGTATGGAGCCCTTTGCGCGGTGTCCTCCCTCCAGCCCTTTCTGCAGCAGGCAGCGTCTGGCAGCCACAGCCCCGAGCAGTGATGCATCCTCTCCCTCGAGGCACAGGGATGATGTAGCAAATTGGCTTCAGGGACTAGGCTGATCGTGGGAGCAGGCGAATGCTGGCTTGCCTTACTGCTTCTACAGCCCTGTTCATAAGTTACTACCAAGCGGTTAAGTTCACAAGTCAGCCTGACCTCCTCTGTCCCCAGGTCCAAAGCAAACGGACCTCCTCTTCCCCTTCCATACTGTCAAAAATAACCCCGCTATGGGCTGAAATTCTGTCCCTCCAACCCCTGCCACATTCATAAGCGGAAGTCCCGACCCCCACTACCTCAGACTGTAGCTGTATCTGGAGACACGGGTCTATAAAGAGATGGTTAGGTTAAAATCCGATCATATGGATGGGCCCTAATCCAACTCCACAGGCATTGTTAAGAGAAGAGTTCAGGACACAGTTGGACACAGAGATGACCACGTGAGGACACAGCACGGAGCTGGCCATCCACGAGTCAGGAGATCTCAGGAGACACCAATCCTGCTGACACCTTGATCTTGACCTTCCAGCCTGCAGGTCTGGGAGAGGACAAACATCTGTGGTTTCAGCCGCCCAGCCTGTGACATACCTACTACACTGCCCCTCTTTATTTTTCACAACTCCAGTCACTGCCTCGCATTTATTATTTGCTTATTTGTTTGTTGCTACCCACCCCCATTAAAATTCCTGGAGATGCAGACCCGGCTGCCCGCCAAGGGCCGCGCCCGCGCACGCTCAGTTGGCAGCAAGAGCTGCAGGGGCACAGATGCCTTGCGGTGGGGCGTTCGCTTCGGGGCTGATAACCCTTTTCTTTTAAAGCAGATGAAATCTTGTCGTACTCTAGTTCCTGGGGAAGCACATCATGCCCCAGGCTGGTCTGGGCCGGCTGGGCAGGCTCTGGGTTGGAGAAGGAGGCAGGGCCTCTGCCCGAGCCTTCGACGTGGAGCACAGTTTCAGCTTTCAGAACAGGCTAGGACGTCAAAGAGCCAAGCGTGTGAGGTGTCGTGTGTGTGTGTGTGTGTGTCTGTGTGTCAGGCAATCACCGAACGAATCAAAACCGAGTTCCGCTAGGGCTTGGGGTGATGTCCAGTCAGGATGGGTTGCTTTATAAAGTGTGAAAATAAATCCTTGTCTGAACTCTAACCCAGCCGTGGACTCCAGCTTCCGTGCCGCCGTCACGCTGGTCGGGCTGCTTGGTTTGACTGGCGCTGGGCTGCAGTCCGCCCGAGGCCCCCAGGAGCCACGTGGATCCGGCAGAGGTCGCGCGGGAGCCGCGGGCCACGTGTGCCTCTTTGCAGTGAAGTGAAGGGGATGAGAAGCTCGGCTCCCCGGGTGCTCCGGCCACAGTTCACGCGCTCAGAGGCCCCATGTGGTGATTAGACTTTGGAATTAGAGAACATTTCCAAGATTACAGAAAGTTGTTAGTTTTGGGGTGGAGAGTAGGCAGACTGGCAGGATCACCCCGGGAAGCGGAACGGGTTTGGAAGGGAGTGGTCTTCAGTCTGGAAAGGTGCCCAAAGCGGGGTTGGGACGCTCAGGAAAGCTGACTGGTTGTCTGCCTGCTTACTTAGTGATCAGCCAGCAGGAGAAAGGCCTCCTTTGACTGAGTTTCCGCTGTGAGCCAGCAGCTCCAGGCTTTCCAGATCTATGCGATGCTCATAACACTTCTCTAAGGTTAAATGTCTCCTCATTTGTATGATTGAGAAAACTGCAGATCTGAGAAGTAACTTGCCCGTCGTCAACTAGCAAGTGGAGAGTGAGGGGTTAAGCCGGGGCTTAGTCAGCCCTGTGCAAAGGCCTTTTTCTGCGGTATCTCTCTGTTTTCTTGGAAACGTGGGCTCTGGTAGAGCACAGAGGAGGAAGAGGATGATTGCATTTACTCTTTGGGCTCCTCTCTCCTCCATCAGGGCACCTGCAAGACCCCTGGTCTCCCTCCTAGTTGGTTGAGATCAGTGGGCTCTAAAGTGTCCGTGCTGCTTTCCCCAAGGGTCCTTGTTGTGAACTCTGAGCATCTATCTTCCTGTATCTCCAGGCAGGTACCTAGAGGCATTCATTCACCTGTGATACAGCTGACATTGGGGTCAATTAAAGACGCTAGTATTGCAGTTCCTGTGGAGGGAGGAACAGGCCCCCTGCACCAGGGGCACCTGTGGTGCCGCCCGTGGGTCATGGGGGCTGGGCGTCCGGGGCTTACAGACAAGGCCTTGAGGCTGGGGACCTACAAGGACTTTTCAGGCTGTGAATTTTCTGACCTCACTTTTCCTGCTCATGGAAATAAGAAGAAAACCAAGGAGCGCAATCGTCCAATCCACAAATTATGTACTTTTTTTTTTTAAAAGAGGATATCATTGGGGGGGAGGTAATTAGGTTTATTTATTTACTTATTCTTATTGTTTTATTGAAGTGTAGTCAATTTACAATGTTAGTTTCAGGTGTACAGCAAAGTGACTCAGTTATACGTACACATACACATATTTTCAGTTTCTTTTCCATTACAGGTCATTACAAGAATTTATTTATTAATTTAATGGAGGTACTGGGGATTGAACCCAGGACCTCATGCATGCTAAGCAGGCACTCTACCACTGAGCTATACCCTTCCCCTACAAATTATGTCCTTTTCAATCACCTTATGAAGATTCAATGGGTTAGAAAGTTTATTGTATGTATATCTCTTTAAAAAGATTTTTGTATAAATAGGGATTTAAACTCTAACTTCATTAGAAAGGCCTATTTTTGACTTTAGGTGCTTTTGTGGCGGTTTACATCCTTAATTACCATATGCAACTGGCACACAAATCTAGAGTTAATTAGGCAAAGCCAGATGAGCAGTAATAGGAGGCACTTCTGGGACACATGGGGGAGATTCTAGGATCCCAAACCTCAGGCCTTAGATACAGAACAGAGTCTGCCTTTTCAAGAAGTGCAAGTCTGACTTTAAGTTAAAATCCTCTTCTAACCACCTTGGGGAGGGAGTGAGACTTGAGGCTGGAGTGGCCAGAGCAGCTCACCCTTCCTCTGTGCAGAAAGTGTACAGATTATAAACCTACAGCCGGAGCAGACACGTTCTCGTGGACACCCGGGCCAGAGACAGGAACATTGTCCCAAGATTGTCCCACCAGTGATCCTGTCTGTCTCTAAAAATGCCTTTGACTAAAATTATATTTTATCTGATATTAATTAGTGACATTCACTCTCTTTTGTTTAGTAAAGTATATATGTGTAATATATAAAGTAAATATATATACTTAAAAAGTATATGTATAAATATATATACTTTAAAAAGTATGTATATACTCCCCTCCCCGTATCTCCTGTAAACTGGAAATTAAAAAACGGCATCTTTACCTTTTAAGTGAGGCATTTACTCCTTTTCCACCAAAGGTAATTGTTGTATTTGGATTATTCCTGCCATCTTATTTTGTGCTGTCAGTCTTTTTTTTTTTTTTTTTTTGCCTTTTTTGGCGTCTTGAGTTCTTCCTTATCTCATTCCACTTCCTTCCATTCACTGGCTTATAAATTATACTGTCTGTTTTTATTTTTTCAGTGGTTACTGTAGAAAGACAACCTACAAAAAGTTAAGTTATTGTTTAAAATGAATTAAGACCTTGACCCCGCTCCTAGATCACACACGGATCTTAGAAAACGCTCAGCCTAGTCCTGCTTCTGCCTCCTGTGAGTGTCAGCTGGGGCTTTGGTCTGTCTGCTCAAACTGAAATCGCGGTGGTCATTATTGTCACCAGTTTGTGTGACTGCTGTAATTCACCACCTTCTCTGCCCTCCACTGCTGGCTGTGCTGTTTGGATCTCTTATCGGAACCCACATCCCTTCTCCATGAACTATATTCCTGTGAATTCCCTTTCCTGGGGCTCTCCTGGGAGGAAAAACCATTTGACCTGCTTGGTTTCCACCACTAGAGGTCACAGCTTAATGTGGGGAGGGGTTCCTGCAGGACTCCCCACCTCTGCTTTTATGGGCTTATTGCTTTTAAATATCCTTCACTTTCATTTGGATGGGTTCTTGGAAAGGAGGAAAAAAAGACACATGCCCAGTCATCTTGTTTTATACAGAACTTTCCGTATGGATTTCCGAAAGCAAATTTGGAATGTTACTGTCGTAAAGAATGTGTATCTAATAAAGGAAACGTTGCTTCATTTGGTACACAGATGCCATTCAATAAAATAGTTGAGTGAAGAAATTAATGAAGCAAAACATCCTGGACAACTTTCTAGAAACTCATCCCCATCGATGAGCAATTTCCCAAAAAGCTCTTCTAAATTTTAAGGCAAAAGTGATTGTTAAGGAGATAGCATTTGCTACTCTGCGCGCTCATTTTAGTGAAAACGTCTGCAGCAGCTGTGTGTCGTGTGCTCTGTGTCTCAGCGCCTCTCATGTCCTAAAACACTTCCTGATGCTTTCTCATTTACGAAATGTTTCCACAGACCTCTTCCACAGCAGCCCAGGGAGGTGGGCGGTGGTTCTTAACACGGTTTTACAAGTAATTAAAGAGAAATTTTGGAGAGACCACGGGGCTCGCTCGGCAGTGTCCAGCAGCTCACAGAACCAGGCCTTCTGACGTCCGGCTCGAAGCCTCTCCACTGGCTTCTTCTGATCTTTAGTCTTATGTCCACCTGTCAGCCCTGCGGGCTAACTTTGCTACGGTATATGATGTTGGGTGGTTTTTCTTGCTGCATTTCTTCTTCTGTGACGTGGCACTCACTGACTGTATCCATTTATTTGTTGCCGGGTTCTCAGTCAGGAAGGCAAAACTTGCCCATTATTCTGTGGTTCCAGAGAAGATGCCGCACTGATCCATGTTGACATGTTTTCCGGGAGCACAGCTGTCAAACCTGAGAACCACCTGTCCTCTGTCTGTCCCGCATCTGCCGCCTTAGAAAGGCGGAGACCACAGCATATAGCAGGTGCCACACAGCTGTTGTCCACATTTTAACTAAAAGTGGGACTTAATGGCAAACACTGCACACTGCCTCCTGCTGCCAGCCCTGTCTTTTGTCCTGTGTTCTCAGAGGGGGTTTCGTAGGTTCCTGGAGAGCTCTTGCCACGGCATCAGCAGTTTTTCATCAAATAATCACAGAGTTTGGTGAGACTCGATGATAAAGGATGTCTAATTTCTCCCTCTTTATCCCTTAGAACCGTGGTTCCCAAACTTGGCTGTGTTTCGAATCACCCAGGGAGCTAGAAAATGCTTGATGCCCAAGCCACCCGCCATGCTATTTAAATCCATTTCTGGAGGTGTGGCCCAGGGGTCGGTATTGTTTACAACTAACCCCCAGATAATGCCAACTGGCAGCTGGGTTGGAGAACCGGTGTGGCCCTCAGGCCAGCCTCACCGGCATCACCGGGAACTTGTTAGACACGGAAACCCTCAGGCTCACCTCGGGCGCGGCGTCAGACCCCCGGGGGTAGGGCCAGCAGTCCGTGCTTCAACGCACCCTCCAGATGATTCTGACGCTTGTCCGTGCCTGAGAACCCCTGTAGCATGTCCCAAACTCCAGCTCTAACCGCATGGGGAACTGCCAAAACACAGGTGCAGACTCGGCGGGCTGGGGGACTAGGAGCCCGCATCTCTCACAAGCTCCCAGGTGATGCCCCCGCTGATGGTGGGAGAGGCCCCTCCACTGAGGGCTGAGAGCGTGGCACCCCAGCCACCCTGGCAGAGTATGTGCTTGGTAAGTCCCCGCTGAGCAGGATAAATATTTGCTGAAGATGAGGGTTAAGCGCAGTATGGGGTAGCGCCGATGATAACCCATCCCTAACAGGCAAGAAGGACCACAGTGAGCGGCGCTGTACACACAGTCTTAACGCCGCTGGAAACGTTTTGAGCCACAGTGTCTTGTTACTGCAAACAACCCAGCAGGTAGGTCATAGGAGCTGGAAGAATTTACGCTTTAAACCCCTTGGGCTTTTGCAGTTCCCTTATTTGTGGAGAATGTTAAAAAAAAAAACCCAAAACCTGGGATGGAGGTGAGACTTTCACCACATCAGGGGTCCACGTTTTCTTAAATCACCCTGGGAATGCCATCGTGGCTACTTGATGACATTGTCCTTGAATTTCCCTTTCCTTAGCAGTGGCGCGGCACCTGCATGATTCGGGTACGAGAGCGTTAGAGGGGGTGCAAAACGGATGAGTCCTGAGTTCCTGCTGACTGAACCATCAGTTTTGCTGGAGGTTAACTTACAGGCAGAATTAAGTAAACACTGGCCACCAGGGGGCAGTATTGCCCCACAAAGAGTCTTTGCTTCCGCTGGGGAACCTGGGGTTGGTAATCTGCTCTTTCTAAATAAGTCTACGCATTAATAATACTTTTTATTCTTCTTCCTTCTGGGACCTGTAAGAAATTAAAATCAGGTCCCCCAAAGCCCTGTGTACATCGGACCTTTAAAAATGTCTCTTGGCTGTTTTAAAAAATATTTTTAAGGACTTTTGTTTTCTCTTGCGGTTTTCACGTGGCTCAAGCTCATTATTACCAAAGATGAAAGGGCGACCCGTCCCTGGAAGACGCTGTTCTTCATCAGCAGGGCGGGAACGCTCGGCCCCAGGGACGCTGATGTTCTTAAGATCCAGGAGTTTTTGTTCCCAAAGAGAAACTGATCTGGGGGGAAGGTTATTGATTTAGAAACTCAAGATGGTGTTATTTTGAATGTTTCAATTGTTGCTTCAGTTTCTTCTGAAGAGAAAAGGTCACTCGTTAAAGGGACCCATGTGGGCTTTTCCAGAACACACTACCCGTTTCCCCGTGCACTGTAGCCTGTTCCAAGCTGAGGCCTCCACGTCCCGGGCTGTCACATCCTCCTGGGTGTTGGTCTGCACGGTCTCTGTTAGATGGTGACATTTGTTAAAACTCAGAGTGCATGGATTTCTGCACTGTCCCTCTCTGACGTGTCTGGCCTGGAAGCTTCCGGAACGTGAAGCCTCTTCCCTGTTCCTGGAGCCCCAGGTCTGCAAGTGCTGGTCTGAGGGCATCGTTACCAAGGCTCCCTGCTTCCGTTAACCGTGCGGCCTGCCTGGCCCGTGCCTCCAGATGCCTGCCTCTCCTCCCCGATATGGCTTCCAGATGTGACCCCACGTGCTCCCGGCGGCCACCTCTGAAGAGGCTGGCCCCCAGCTGCCCCCTCGGGGACCATAAATCGGCTGCGTCTGCTGGGCTTCCTTCCAGGCGGCTCCGCGCCTCGTGCTGGGCCCTGCTCCCGAGCCATCAAAGAGGGTTTTCTTTGGAGCCTCTGCTGTCTCAGGAGGCCTGGTCTCGGTGACACGGGAGGTGACAGCCCCCGTGTTCTCTCTGGTGGTTTCCGTTTGGCCTGCTGAGAGCTGCCGTCTCTGGGCTGAGGCCACGGCAGGGTTTCAGTAGGGGCTGGATATTGTCGAAAGGACACTGAAGGAGTCCCGACGAGGTGCCCGGCCCAGTGTCAAGCCCTGGGACCCGCAGGTGGACACAGCAGGCCTGCCCTGCCCCCTGGAAGCCTGCAGCCTGGTGGGCTCCCTGTCCCATCGCAGAACTAAGGCCAGCGTGGAGCACCCTGAGTTTAGGGTCACCTCAGACTCACGTGACCACGAGACCGAGGGCTGTGGCCTGGGAGCTGCGCGGTCTCTCGGGCCTGCTGCAGCCAGGCTCCCAACTCCTGTCCACAAACCTAGGGCTTAACAGCAAGAATAAGCCAATGGGACCTAATCAAACTTATAAGCTTTTGCACAGCAAAGGAAACCATAAACAGAACGAAAAGACAACCTATGGAATGAGAGAAAATATCTGCAAACAATGTGACTGACAAGGACTTAATTTCCAGAATATACAAACAGCTCATACAACTCAATAACAAGAAGAACAGACAACCCAATCCAGAAATGGGCAGAAGACCTAAATAGACATTTCTCCAAAGAAGACATCCAGATGGCCAAACAGGCACATGAAAAGATGCTCAGTATCGCTAATTATCAGAGAAATGCAGTTCACAACTCTAATCAAGTATCACGTCACACAGGTCAAAACTGAGGGTCGACCCACAGCCGCCATGAGGAGGGGGTTGGCCGAGGGAGACAGGGCACTGGTGGACTCCGGTGGGTTGTTTTCCAGCCCTTCGACCTGGGGAGGGGACTGGACGGGCTCTGTGAATTCACAGCAGGGTGGAGAGAAGGCAGGTGCAGCTCATGTCTGGTGGAAACACATTTGGATGCTCGTGTCAGAGCACCTGGTGGCAGAGGTGGGCACAAACAGGGATGGATAGTCATATATATATTTATTTTAAATTAGAAAGACTATTTTTAGAGCAATTTTAGGTTCACAGCAAAACTGAGCAGAAGGTACAGAGGTTTCCCGTCTACCCTGTGCCCCTTCACATGCACAGCCTCCCCCACTGTTGACACCCCCCACCAGCGGGTACATTTTACAGTGAATGAACCTGTGGCGACACGTCCTCATCACCCAGAGTCCGCCGTCTGCTCGAGGGCTCCTGCCGGCTGTTGTGCGTTCTGTGGGTTTGGGCCAGTGCGCAGTGACATGTACCCACCGTAGCATCACGTAGAATGTTTTCACCACCTGAAAACCCTCTGTGTTCCACCTGTCCATGCCTCCCTCCCCTGTCCCTGGAGACGAGTCTCTCTGCTGTCGCCATGGTTTGGACTTTTCCAGCGTGTCGTGAGTTGGAACCACAGCATGCAGCCTTTTCAGACCGGCTTCTTCCACTTGGCAATAAGCAATAAGCCTGTCTTGTCATGGCTTGACAGCTCATTTCTTTTTAGCCTGAATAACTGAATGGTCCCATTTATGGAGAGGTCCGGCTGGGGCGGTCATGGGCCACGGCAGGGGCTCAGGGACCCCTGTTACTCCTCCGGTTCTGCCCTCAGCGGCGCCTTGCCTTGTCCCCTCGTGGTTGCAGACGCAGCTGCATCTCTAGACATTGCCTCCAGGGTGGAGGCCAGAGGAATAGGAGACGGGGGGGAAGGGTGGCAGCCAAGGCTTCTCCCTTTTGGCAGGAAAACAACAGGTTTCCTAGAGGCCCCTGCAGGGAGCGTCCGTTTACATCTCATTGGCCAGAACCAGGTCACGTGGTCACTGCTGAGCAGCCAAGGGGAAAGAAATTGCTGAGACTGGTCTATACCCAGCGCTGCTCCCCCAGCACTGGGCAGGGGCCTGCAGAAGACACGGGGGCTGTTAGCCGAGGAGCGTGAGTGTACGAGGGCGGGTGTGAGCGTGTGAGTGTGAACATACGAGTGTGTGAGTGTTGAATGGGCATTGGGAGGTAAAGCAAGGTGTTTATTGGCCACAAAGCTCAACAAAAGACCATGTTCAGTGTCAGGAAAGGCGGGGCTCCCTCTCCTGGTGGCGTCTAGGCAGAGGTGGGTGCTGTCATGTTGGGGACCTAGAGGAGGTTAGGGGTCGGCTTCTGGGGAGGAGGCTGTTTGAGGTTAAGTGTCCCATGAATGGTGCAGATCCAGTTTGGAGGGGGACGGAATCCCTGTTAGTTCAGAGAACTGACAATGGAGATCCAGGCACTGAAGGATGGATCGAATTTTTGCCAAGTAGCTGTTGAGCTGCGGAAGAGCGTCAGAGGTTGCTCATTGCTCTTTAACAGCCACTCCCCCGTCTTCTGCAGTCGTGGCACCCCCAGTTTTGGGCTACCTGAGGACTACCTTCCCCAGCTTCCCTTGCAGCTGGGTGTGGCCAAGACAAGTGAAGGGAAGCATTTAATGCAGCTTCCGAGTCGTGCCCTTCCAGCACTGGGCTCCTTCCCTTTTTCCTCTTCCACCGCTCAGCAGGTGGCCATGGTGGTGCTGAGCCGTTTTGGATGCTGTGGCCAAAGCCACCTCCTGGGACTTGGTGGAGCAATGAGACAGAGGGACCCTGCACCCAGACTGTATGCAAGAGAGAAGAAAAGGCTTTCTTGCTGAAACCAGTATTAATGTGGCTACAGCTCCGTGAAAGCTATGAACCTATCTTGTAATTTAAAATAATAAGCTTTCAGTGTCTCCTGAAAGCTAACTTTAATCATACGTAACCAAATCAATGCTCACCTAGCCTTGCATCGTTCAGGAACAATGTGTAGCTTCTTTTTTTAAAGGAGTTTTCTGCTTCTGATTGTTGGTGACCCAGTTTGTTCTTGAGTCTGAATCTCCCTGTGGTGTGTCAGCCTATCTGACATGTGTGACAGCAGGCTATTTGGAAATATCGGTTGATACTTTCCTTTTTGCCCTCCGATCGTTCACAGGTCAGTTTTTGTTGTCTCAGGGAGGGGAGTCAGGTCTGGGCCAACCCCCTGGCGGGTGTCAGAAAAGACTCCCCCACCCAGACCACTGAGTAGGGGCAGGTGGGAGAGAGACACGCAGAGAGCCGGGCCCGGGGGCCTGGGGGTGGGGAGAGGGGGTGACTCAGCAGGACAGACGACCCCTCAGCCCCTTCCCAACCACGCACGTGCCCCAGAACTCAGCTGCAAATCGGGAAAGGGAGGGGACTCGGACTTGATTGGTGGCAATTATGAGTTACAGAGACACGAACAGATGACAGATGACAGCTGCTTGTGTCTGCGGAGATTTGTGTCTGCTGCACGAGCCTTTACGGACATCAGCTCTGAGGCCGGCAAATAATGGGTGTTGCAGAGGCAAAACCTGTCACAGACGTGGAGAAGCTCGAGACACCGGTCCCTTCTTTCCATCCTTTCACTCTCTCCTAGAGCCACCAGGGCCCGAGGTGGCCGGGCGTGAAGGTCTCGATGCTACTGGGATATTACAGTATAAGTATATATAGTATTATCATTATTAAGTTATGGGGTTCCTTTGCCAGTAGCAATTTTTCAAAGTCTTTTTTTGCTAGCAGCTACCCACTTTGCATAGGGTGCTGTGCCCAGAGAAGGGGGTGCCCTAAATATCTGCTGAGGGAAAGGAAGGGAACTGTGTTCCTCCATGATCTCCCAGATGATTTAGCCTCTGTTTGAGAGGCAGGTGACTTGACATGAATGACTCAGGAAAGTGGGGGGACCTGGGTTTCCTTGGTGGACTGGATTATGTGAGTGAATACTACGGACACAATCATAATTTTCTATTCAGAAGTAAACGCTCAGCCGGGGAGTGACTTCGGAGGGTGAACGGCCAAGGGCACATACAGTTGTGTCCGTCCCAGGAGGGCCGAGAAGGACTGGGGTAAATGGGATCATTGACTATGTGTGGCTCGTGCTGATTTTGCACCAAAAAAGAGCTTTCCATGAAATTTTATTGCTTATCTTAGAGCCATACCGAGAGCTGTACATTAAAGGGTGAAAATAATTTGCTGAATCCCACTTCTTCCCCTTAAAAAGTCACTGATGAGCAAAATTGTGAACAAACAGCTTTTCAAGCCAGTCAGCAGCAAAATAACTTATATAAACAAATTACTGGTAGTGAAGATGGGACACTTGGCCATAATTGTGGGTTATTTCAGGAGACTGTATGGATGGGATTTTATGTGATCTTGGAAGGGGGAGATCTTTCATGCCATGCCATGAATCTTGACAAAGTTCAGAAAGAAAAGGAAAAATATTAATAAGTTTGACTTCACACAAGTTGAAGTCTTCTGTATGTTAGGAGTATCATAAATAAATTAAAAATACCAACCACAAAGTTATCATCGAATTAAAATGTGAAGCCAGTCTTCAACCTAGCAATTTTCCATTGCTAAGAAAAATATTTGCACCATATTGTGGTGGATGCTGATAGCCCATTGTCCCTGAAGTCTTATGCTTCCTTCCACTGTCATGGAATTCTAGGGCTATCTCAGTGGAACTCCCAGGTGGTACCCACAGTTCCCAGCTCCTGATGTTCCTGCCCTTGCAGGCGCTCCTCCCCTCGAACGTGAGCGGGGCACGTGACCTGTTTCTAACCAACAGAATATGGCAGAGACAGCAGAATCCACATGCTGGTGTGTATGTGATTATATACATGACATGGTTGCACCCATCTTGCTGGAGTCACTCTTTCTTTTGTTGGCTTCAAGAAAATCCCATATGACGAGGAACTGAAAGTGGCTCCTAGGGACCCAGGGAGGGCTTTGGTGGATAGTTAGTAAGAAACCGAAGCCTTCAGATCTACAAGCGCAAGGAACTGAATTCTGCCAACAACCAGGGTGAGTTTGGAAGCAGTTCCTTCCCCAGTCCAACTTCAGATGAGACTGCAGCCCTAACTGACACCTTAACTACAGCCTTGCAAAGGACTCAGTTAAACTGTGCCTAAGCTCCTGGCCCTCAGAAGCTGTGAGATAAATGTTTAGTTTTAAGATACTAGATTAGTGCTAACATTATTAGCCATAAACAATAGCTAATGCATAACCCAACCATATTGCATCTCCCAGGCTTGCTTGTAGTTACATTTTGCCGTAAAACTAATTTCTAACCCATGGAATGTGAACGGAGGATATACAAATGGCCAATAAGCACATGAAGAGATGCTCACCATCACTAGTCACAAGGTCATTCAGGAAATGCAAAGTAAAATCACAATGAGATACTGTCTCATATCCATTAAGATGGCTACTGTTAAAAAAATACCAAGTGTTGGTGAGGATGTGGAGAAATTGGAGCCGTTGTACACTGTTGGTGGGACTCTAAAATGGTATAGTTTGGGAGGTTCCCCCCGAAATTAAACATAGTGTTACCATATAACCCAGCAATTCCACTCTGCAGTATATGCCTGAAAGATTTGAAGGCAGGGTCTTGAAGAGATATTTGTACATTCATGTTCATAGCAGCATTATTCACAGTAGCTGGAGGGCAGAAGCAACCCAAGTGTCCACTGACTGATGAATGGATAAGCAAAATGTGGTCTGTACACACAATGGAATGTTATTCAGCTTTAAAAAGGAAGGAAGGAAATTCCAATACATGTTGGAATTGATGAACTTTGACAACATTATGATAAGGGAAATAAGCCAGTCCCAAAAAAGACAAATACTGTACAATTCCACTTACATAAGGTACCTAAAGTAGTCAAATTCACAGAGACAGAAAGTAGAGTAGTGGTTGCCCAGGGCTGCAGGGAGGGAGAAACGGGAAGTTGTTTAAAGGATACAGAGTTTCAGTTTGCAAGATGAAAAGAGTTCTGGGGCTGGTGGTGGTGATGGTTGCGATGGTGGTGATAATTGTAAAAAAGTAGGACTGTACTTAATGCCACCGAATTGTATATTTTAAAATGGTTAAGGTGGTAAATTTTATATGTATTTTACCACAATAAAAAAAAGGGGAAAAAACAACTTGCAAAAAACAATGTGTACATAGCACAACCCCATTTTGTAAAACTATGTTTGTTTGTCTTATGTGTAAGGAATTTTGAAAGAATACACAAAAAACTGTTGATAATAAGGAGACTGGGACACTGTTTGGTGTTGTTTGGAATTTTAGTTTATAATGTTCATGTCTTGATTTTTAAATTTAAAACAAATGATTGATGAGTAGATTGGCTTTTCTCCTACGTGGCTTCCCCGAAGTGCTCGGGGGCCAGCCCTCAAAGGTGCCACGCATTCCTTATGTGGGTTTCTGCTGAGCTGTTTTGAGCCGTTGGGTTTTGGTTTCTTCTATAAGACTATTTTCCAAAGGATTATACTTAATTCTTCAAAAGGAGAACAGCCAGAATAAATTTGGAAACTTTGTTGGATTGTATTTGAATGACGTGAATGAATAAAAGTTACTAAAAGAGCCCTCACTGTTTCTAAAACATCAAACAGACCCACCAATCTCGAACGCCTTTGGCAAAACAATGAATACACAGAATTCCTCATTTGTGGAGACCGTGTCTTCTCCTCCTTTTCTGCCTCCCATGACATCCAGCACATTCTATGCAATATTGTTAAAGGCTCAATAAATGAGAGGTGGGGAGAAACAATTTTCACGGCTAATGTTGATGATCACAGATCGTGTGACTAGTTCATTTTGACAATGTTGACCTTTTAATCATCAATCTCATAGTTAAAAATAATTAAATGACTCAAATTACCCAATTAGGCAAAAGGAATAATACAGTAGCCCTAGGGGAGAAAAGAATAGGCAGAGATGTATTTTCAGCCCCTTGAATGGTTCCATATAGAAGCATTTGGTTCCCCAGCTGATGAAGGAAGCATTAAAGGCTGCACATAAGCCTGGGAAAACACATGATCTCATTCCCTGAATTTTTCGTCTTGCAGCCTTGCCCTTTTTAATACAGGCTGGATGTATTTACATTATCGCACTGTTCTGCTTAATTCTATTTAGAATTTTTTATTCCGAAAGTTTTTAGCTAAAACGTCCCTTGATTTAAAAGCAGGAATGATTTACACCACTGCTCCACAGCTGGGCATTTAAGGCAGTGTTTCTCCTCCTCACGCTTTTGACGCTTTGACCACAGCGTCCTTCCCTGTGGGGGCTGCTCCACGCACTGGAGGATGCTGAGCAGAATCCCTGGCCCCCACCTGCTAGATGCCAGTTGCATCTCTTCCCCTGTGTGCCAACCAAAAATGTCTCCAGACATCGCCCAGCGTCCCCTGGGGGCCAAACCATCCGTGATGAGGAAGGGCATGTGGAGGGGGCCAGCCACACCTGCTGTGATGCCACTGTGCCTGGGAGCCACCTCCCCTGCAGGGGTCCTCCGGGCCCTTATTTCATCCACCTGCGGAGGGGCAGAGGTCTGGGTGCCTGGTTTTGTACTGGGCACCAGCAGCGGGACTGTGGTGTCGAGGGCTCCCACAGACGGCACCAGCTTTCCCCTGTGGAGGACCGGTTTACACCCTGACGTGTGGGATCCGAGAGTCGGAGGGCTCCGGTCTCTCCAGGGCTTGGTGTTCCTCGCAGGAGTGCTCTGGTGGGTGTGTATGATTTTAAGTTGCATTTTCTGATGACTAATGACATTTGGCATCGTTTCAAATACTTTCCTTTTTTCCTTTTTAAATGGAAGTACTGGGGATTGAACCCAGGACCTCGTGCATGCTAAGCCTGAACTCTACCGTCGAGCTCTACCCTGCCCCCCACAAATGCTTTACTTTTGTAATTAGAAAAAGAATAAATGCATGCGTGTGTGTGTGTCTGTGTGTGTGTGTGTGTTTGTGTGCCCGCACGTGCGTGCAGCCACAGAATCGCAGAGGGCGTTGAGCGCATCCGGCTGCCTTGATGGCTGGGCCAGCACCTCGAATGGGCAGCCCCAACCCCTGAGTCCTCCTCAGAAATGGGCGCCTTCCTTGTGCATCACAGGCCCCCATGCCCTCCCTGATGCCCACCTCTGGCATCCCCTTTCCACCCCAGAGCTGGGAGACAGTGCAGCAGGGGAGCCTCTAGATGGCACTGAATCCTGGAGATTTAGAAGGCACGGCCCTTCCAGTCCCATTCGTGGGCGCAACGTGACCCGACTTTGACCTGCTTTGCAAGCTGAGCCCTGCCCAGCGCCTGAGTTCAGACACGCCGCGGGAGGAGTCCTGCGGGCCAGAGGTGTGTGCGTGCGCACGTGTGGTGCACAGTGTGTGTGTGTGTGTGTGCACGTGTGTGCGCGCCGTGGGGTGTGTGTTGGGGTGAGCGGGGAGGGGAGGTGTTTCAGGACAGTGGGTTCTCGCTGGAGATTAGAAAGTGGTGCTCGAATCTCCTAGAAGACAACAGTTCACCTGAAGGACACACACACAAACGATTTCCAGCACAAAGTTCAAAGGCACACAGAGATACAGAGCGTAAAGCAAGGGTGCTTCCACTCTGTCCCCAACCTCTACGTGTCCCGCGCCTGCAGCGGAAACACACACAGTGACACAGAATGCATTCAAGGTGTGCGCCGCGCGGGGGGCACCGCGGTGGCAGAGGGTCTTACCTGGGCCCCAGGAGCACCTCTTCCCGCTCCAGTCGAGTCTGCCGCCCTCACGCTGTGGATGGTTTCTTGCCGCCACAAGGGATGGGGAAGTTCTGGGAAGTGAGGCCACCCCCGACCACGGCCTCCCCACCCCCGGCTCCTGCCACGCTTTTTGGCACACACGTTGGTTTCCTTCGCGTTTGCTGCAAGGTCGGCTATTTACAGCTTTGGGTACAGCCCGTCCAAAAGGGATTCCCTTTCCCTTGAAAATGGACATGGTGTTTCTCGGCACCGTTTCCTTTTCCACTGTTGATCTTTATCCAAATGGAAACATACCGTAAATAGACTCAGACAAAAATCATAGTTTGCCCCCACCCCCAATTATCTGAAGAACAAAAGGTCAGATTTCTTTAATTAGATTTCCTATTTTAGCTTTTTTCAGTCTCCGGTGCTTCCTCGCAAGGCAGGTGCTGGGACTGGTGTGTGCGGCCGGGATCAGCCGGGGCCTGGACTCACAGCTCTGTGCCTCCAGCCGCCTCCAGCCAGACATGCTCTCCTGGGGCATGGATCTGTGTGTGTGCGTGCGTGTGCCTGTGTGCACGCATGTGCACATGTGTGTGTTTAAGAAGATCTGATACCCTTTTCTGGGCAACAATTTGGAGGAAATTGGGGTGGGTGGGAAAGAAACCCTCTATTTTTTTAACTCGTGAGACTGAGCGATGCTGGGTGACCCCTCCCTGCATTTCTTGGACGTACATGATATCTTTGGCCGGGAGTGTGGGCAAGTCTACTGTTCGAGGTCTTTCATTTTGGCAGACTGGCTAACTGGGGTTCACGCAGAAATGTCCACATGTGCTCAACTTCCCCGGCAAGACTGGTGGCCCCTGAAGGCCCCTCAGAGGGCAGCTTCTGAGTGTGGTATTGATGGTAGGAGGTCTAGGGGGCCTCACAAGCCCCCTCAAATCCAGAGCTGGCACCAAAGCCGGGGTGAACTGCTTCTGGGGGAGGGTGGTCTTCTCAGGCCTTCAGAACTGGGCAAGGGCCTTGGGTCCGAGCTCCTCCACCCAAGAGTGACTCACTAAACTGCCCGGAGCTCCTTCTTTGAAATGGAGACGGTGGTGACCCTCGATGTTACTGTGGCCCCCCCTTTGTAACTGCTCCTTCCCTGTCCCGCTGGTGCTGCCGGGAGCTGCACAACCTCAGCTTCTTTCTTCTCCCGGATCACCTGGGGAGCCCCAGGAGCCCTCCCCAGGACCCATGGAATCCCCGCTGCCTGCCTGGTGACTGCGCAGGAGAGCCGGATCCGCCTGAGTCACGAGGCTGCTTTCTCCCCGGCACTGAGTCATTCTTAACAAGACCTTCTGACGGGCAAACGGCTGTCATCACCCAAGATTCATCTAAGCCTGCAGGTACGGCCTAGGGGAGGGGGGAAGCGCACAGGCTGAGGGAGGGAGGATCCTGCGGAGGAATCACGGGTTAGGATCCTGACTGCCTGAGGGCCAGGCCCACGTGGATATGCGAGTCAGGGGACAAGAGACAGCAGAGAGGTCGCTGGTGAGTCAGGGCGTTTCAGCACCAGTAAGAGTGACTCCTGGGACCCTAAGCTTTTTCTTTTTTTTTTTTTAATTGAAGTGTAGTTCATTTACAATGTTAGTTTCTGGGTACAGCAAATTGGTTCAGTTATATACATGTAACTTGAGTTATATACATATATTCTTTTTCAGATTCTTTTCCATTATAGGCTGTTACAAGATATTGAATATAGCTCCCTGTGCTATAGAGTGAATCCTTGCCATTTATCTATTTTATACATAGTGATGTATATCTGTTAATCCCAAACTCCTAACTTACCGTCTCTCCCTGCTTTTCCCTTTGGTAACCATGTTTGTTTTCTATGTCTATGAGTCTATTTCTGGTTTGTAAATAAGTTTATTTGTATCATTTTTTTTTCTGGATTCCCCATATAAGTGTTACCATATGGTATTTGTCTTTGACTTCCTTTACTTAATGTTATAATCTCCAGGTCCATCTATGTTGCTACAAATGGCATCACTGCATTCTTTTTTTATGGCTGAGTAATATTCATATATATGTATTTTATATATATATTTATATACACACACACACACACACCACATATTCTTTATCTATTCGTCAGTGGACATTTAGGATGCTTACATGTCTTGGATATTGTAAATAGTGCTGCTATGAACACTGGAGTGCATGTATCTTTTTGAATTAGAGTTCTCTCCAGATATATGCCCAAGAGTGGGGTTGCTGGATCATGTGGTAACTCTATTTTTAGTTTTTTAAGGAACCTCCATACTATTCTCCATAGTGGCTGCACCAATTTTCATTCCCACCAACAGTGTAGGAGGGAGTGTGACCTGACACGAATTACTGATAGAAACATACATCCAAAGGTATTGTATGTAGACGGGATCGAGATGCCATGGTGTATGTATACTGTGGAATGGTCCTCAGCCCTGAACGTGTACGGACTTGTGCAGCTCTCGGAATGGACTTGAAGAGTGTCCTTTGAAGTGACCTGGGCTTGAAAGAGCCAGCAAACTGCCGTCTGGTAGGGCCTAGATGTGCAGTCCGAGAGACAGTAACAGTGACACGAATGAACGGCTTTTCCTTTCTGACGCAGACGATGGCTGGCTGGAAGATGTGTCAGCACAGCTGAGTATCTGTGATGGTTGGGTTGCTGCAGTGTGTAGATTTATTTTGTGGTTGGTTATGTGACACTGAGAGTGATGTAAGTCTGAAAAGGTACAGCATTCATCCAATCTGAGAGCCCATGGTGAGTGCACACGTGTCTCATCTAAAACAAGTGCAGTGTATTGTTTCTATCGCACTTTCATAAGGTGCATGTGCAGGTCGACCATCACTTTTTCTCCACACCCTCTCCAGCATTGATTATGTGTAGACTTCTTAATGATGGCCATTCTGACCAGCGTGAAGTGGTACCTCATTGTAGTTTTGATTTGCATTTCTCTAACAATTAGCAGTATTGCACATCTTTTCATGTGCCTGTTGGCCATCTGGATGTCTTTGGAGAAATGTCTATTTATGGGACCCTGAGCTATGAGTCTCTTTAAAAGGTGATCATTATAAACCTGACCATCTTCATAAAGCCCTAACAACCAGCTGACAAATGTTCAGTCATATTAACCACTTTTTAACTTCAAAATCTCTTCCAGCATTAGTTCAGATTTTTCTCCTTGAGTCCTGTTTTATTTACCTGTCATATGTTACAGTTGTTGCCACTATCTGGTTTTCTATGCAGCAGCATAATCCTCTCTGGTGTCCCTTTTCTGGGTATGATATGATGTGGTAGAAGAACCATGGGCTTGGAGCCAGGACACCTGGTCTGAGCCCCCTGAAGCTTTAGGACCAGAGGGGGACCCTCCCATCTCTCCACCTGACCCTGCTGTCTCCTTTGGGAGGGAGGGGTGATAATCCGACCTTCTTCAAGGGTGTGGAGCCTAAGATAAAACCAGTGTGCATGAGATTAAAGCAAAAACCATCATGTATTCTGCAAAACTCATATTATTTTAGTAGTTCCCTCATCATTTCTGGATCACCAGGATCTCAGGTGGTTTCCAGCAGCTCACGCTTATAAACAGTGCTGTAGCTTAAAATTTTAAAAATTTATTATTAACTAATAGACCTTTTTTAGAGCGGTTTTAGGTTTACAGAAAAATGAATTGGAAGTGCAGAGTTCCCAGACACCCCTTCCCACTCCCTCCCACGGCTCCTCCTGTTATTAGCATGTGTCCAAGTGCTGTATTTGTTACAATCAATGAGCCACTATGGATACATTATTATTAACTAAAGACCTCATTTACATTAGGGGTCACTCTGCGTTGTACTTCGTATGGCTTTTGACAAATGCATAATGACATGTATTCACCATTTCAGAATCATGCAGAATAGTTTCACTGCCCTAGAAATCCACCGCTGTGGCATTTTTGCACAACGTCTCTGCAGTTCATTTGGTTTTTCAGGGACTTCACTGGAGTCCTAGCAAGGGGTATGACTACCTTTGTAATTTTCATCACACCTGGCCACTTTGCTAAACATCCAGGTTACATTTGTAGCACCCTGAAAATACAGAAATGTGTCTGTTCCCGTATGACTCCTTAATACTGGATTTAATTATTGTTCCTAGCTGGAGATTAAAGACTTTATTTTAGAATAACTTTTTATCATCAAAGCAATGAATGCTTATTCAGAATCCCAAGCATCCCTGTATTTATTCATTGAGCACCAGCTTATTAAGTGCCTGCTGGGTCAGGACCCCTTCTGGCTCTGGGGCTACATAATAGAACCAGGTGGCCATGGGTCATTGTCTCCAAGGAGTTCACGTTTGGGCAGGCAGGCCAGATGATAAGTAAGCAATTTTAAGATATGGCGGTTAGTGAGAAGTGCCCAGGGGTAAGGGGTGAAGGGGTACACCTGTGGTTTGCCACCTGAGTACTAGTTGGGACCACCCCCTCCCCCCAAACCATGGACTTTCAGATACATCTGGGAACCCATCTGGGATAGGCTGACTCAAAACCCAGGGCGTGAAAGCTTGCAGGCAGCTCTGGGTACATCCAGCACTGAGTCTCTCCAGGTGGACAAGTGCGAGAGGGGAAGTGGCTTTGGTTTCGGACAGGTTGGCAGAGAAGTCCTCTCCTGGGAGGTGCACTTGCGCAGGGAAGCTGGGAGGGGGGAGCGCTGGGACACAGGGAACGGCACTGCGGGCAGGGGAGCGCCTAGCAGAGCTCTGAGGCAAGCAGGGCTTTCTGGTTCCCACCCTGAGTGTTGGACTCCTGCGCCCTCTTCACTGTCGTGGACATGGAATTGCTTAGGGACCAGCCTGGAAGCAGGGAGAAAAGGGAAAAAGGAAGAAACCCACAGAGCTTCCTCCCACAACCAGAGCCTTAGGAGAGCCCCTTCCCCACTCCCGGAGGGCTCCCTGTCCACCCTGATGGGCGCCCTGGGGTGGCGGCTGGTTGAGTTCAGGCCACTGGTGGGAAGAAGAAATGGTCAGCTCCCCTTCGGTTGGGTGGGCCTCGAATTCTGGCCTTTTTTCCTGGTCGCCCACCTGCCGCCGTTTACTTTCCAGAGCGCTCGTGAATTCTGTCCAGGTTTTATAGCTGCGCTTAGTGGGAGAGACAGGACGGAAATGGGCAGGTGTTACTTTTGTCCCTGTTTACAGATGAGAAAGTGGAACTGAACGGAACATGTCTGGGACATTCACAGGGCTTAAGAGGGGGCCTGCTGGACCTGAGCCAGGGCTGGACCCCTTGAGCTGCTGGCCCCCAGCCCCATCACCCCCTGCCTACCTGCTCCACCCTAATTTATTTCAACAGGCTCCTGCTATCAGACATGTAGGCTGGTTCTGTTTGTAATATGATGAAATATGACAGAATTCCATACACACAAGTCTTTGAGCACATCTCTGTTTCTGGAAGTGGACTTGTTGGGTCTAAGAGTGTGAACACCTTTAAGGCTTCAGTTAGAAAATGAGCACGTGTTAGGAAGCGTTCAGCAGGATGTCTTTGCTGTCCTCAGGTGTCCTCGGTGACCTGCCCCTCGGGGTGGTCCTCTGGGGTGAGGGGGTGAATGCTGGGGATTGACTTGAGCACACTGGACCCTGGGTGGGGAGTACTCCAGCCTAGGGTCCACAGTCCAGCGAGACCCTGCAGGGGAGGGGTGTACCCGCCTTGCTTTGGGCGTGGCTTTTGCACCTGGAGCCCCTGCTGGGGCGGGGTGCCCCCAAAGCCCTGGGCTATCGGCTCCCAGCCACCCTGCACGTAGCTGGTTCAAAAGTTGTTGTCCTAATTTGACCCTTTTGTGTGTCACCCCTAACTTACTAAGCCCCACATCTGCATAAATTTCCTTTTAGTATTGAAAGGTCATTGCTATATTTGTCTTCTCCCCAAATGAGGCAAGAACCTTCTCACCTCCCCGTGGTCTCACTCTGGCCTTCCCACCCCTGCCCCCCGACATCTGCTCACGCAGTTGTATCTGGAGTTTATTCCCACATCAGTCTGCATAGTGGGCACTGCTGGTGCCCCCCAAGGGCCCTTCAGAGGGCTGAGAGCTGCCTGCTAACAGCTCCCAGGCCCCCACGGTCTGCCTCGCCCTGGACGGCCTTTGGCCAGTGACTGACCACCGGTGAGCTGGTCAGAGCTGGACTCCAGCCGCTCCCTGCCTTTCCGGCCCAGTCCTGCCTCCCTCGCTCCCCTGAGCCCTGCAACCCCTTCACGAGAGCCCCTGCCAGGCTCTGCTGCCGGGAACTTGGCCTGAGGCACGAGGAACATAATATTTTGGACTCATGGCTAATTTTGACCACATTTGTTTCTTTTGCTGAATTTTACACTGATCCTCACTTATTCTATCCTCCTGCCTTCTTCTGGGTTTTTCTTCTTCCTGCCGGAGTAAACGCCTCAAAGATTTTCTCAAATAGGACCCTGTGGAATAAGTTCCTTGAAATCATGTATGTATGAGAATAATGTCACTTCCTCTGTAAGTTATTTAGTTTTTCGTCACGAAGCTCACTGTTCTAGGTTAAAATGCTTTTCCTTCAGAATATTCAAGCGGTTCTCCGTCGTCCCTCTGACAGCCCCGGTGAGAGTTTGGTTTTGTTCTGTGGTAGGTGCCGTGGGCTGAGTCGTGTGCTCTAGAAAGGCACGCTGAGGCGCTGGCCCCTGGCTCCTGTGCGTGGGCCCGTGTTTGGAAGGAGTGTTGCTGCAGGTGCGGCTAGCTAAGAGGCGGCCAGACTGGAGTGAGGTGGGCCCGAGTCCAGTACGACTGGTGTCCCTGTAGGACAAGGAGAGGAGACATGGACACACCGGGACCCGCCGTGTGATGATGGAGGCAGAGATGGGGTGGGGCCTCTCCAGCCAGGGACCCCCAAGGATGGCCAGCAACCCCCGGAAGCTGGCGGAGAGGCCCAGGACACAGTGGCCCCCTAGAGCCTTCAGGGGGAGCCTGGCCCTGCTCCGCTGTTGGTCTCGGACTCCTAGAACTATGAGAGGAGACACCTCGGTTGTCGGAAGACAGCCAGGCGGTGCCGCTTCATGCGGGCGGCCTGGGTAAACGAACACAGTGGGTAATCCACATTTTCCTTTTGGAGATTTGAAATTTCACTTTCTTCCAACCCTTATCTTCTAAGTATTACTATCAGCAGGGTGATACTGTCTCCCTGGGGGTTGGAGAAAAGGCCTAATGGAGGTGGTTGGGGAGAATTTTAGGAAGACAGAAACTTCTAGTGTGCACAGGGCTCACCAGCCTCGCCTCCCACTCTCAGCCCCGCTCTCACTTCCTTCTGGGCGCTTCTCTTTGGGGGGAAGCCAGCTGCAAACAACTGCCCTCGGGATGCTCAGCTGGTCAGAGCCTCAGGGAACGCCCCCGGTGGGCGCGAGGCCCCCCACCGAGGAAGGGGGTATGGGTGGGCAGGGATGCTCGGGTCCGGGCACAGTGGTTGTTTTGCTCTGCACTCGCTGTCTTGCGGCGGGGGGTCCTGAGTACCCCAAATTCCCTGCACGGCTCCTGGTCCTCAGCTGAGCAGTGCCAGTCGGGGGGTGGGGATCTGGGAGGGGTCTGCTCTGATGGTTTCTGGAGGAGAGAAGGAGCCACAAGTCGAAGGTGCCTTCCCAGCCCCTACGTGGGACCCCCGGGACTTGATGGCTTCTCCTACCTGCCCCTCACCCCACCCTCCAACACCCACCCGGGCCCACCTCCTATTTTTTCAGCATTGAAGAGGCCCTGAGACCCACCACGTTCTTTTATCAGCTGTTTGATCTCAGTGGGTGGTTCTGAGGAGGCACCTGGCTGCCCCCCCAGTTCTCCACTTCGTGTGGACATCACAAAGCTCTTTGAACAAATCAAGAATTTCACTCCCAGCCTCCTGTGTTCTGAGATGTACTCAGATTCTTGCCTGGATTTCTCTTCTGTTTACTCTGTGATGCTGACGGGGGAGGAGGGGGAAATGGGGGGCCCACATCTTACCAGAGGCTGCGTGGGGGCAGGGAGGGGCAGCGGCGGGTGGGGACTGCAGTGGATTCAAGGAGAACCAGCGTTCAAGGCCCCAGGAAGGAGCTGGGGCCACTGTCAGAATTTTGCACAGGAAAAGCCAAGAGCAGTGGGCCAAGAAAGGACGTGTCTTCGAGGACCCCCGGGGGGTGTGAGCCGCAGGTGGCGTGGTGAGGCCCTGGGGCAAGTGGCTGGGGTTTTACATCAGCACCTGTTTCCTCGCAGATTAGCAGGAAATGGTGAGCACTGTCGGGATGGAGAGGACCCGGGGCCTCATCTGTCGGGGAGAAGCCTCCTTGCTGGAGAGGCCGAGCTGTGGCTGCCCTCCCCGCGCCGAGGGACCGCGCCTGCTCTGGGCGGCCCTGGGCTGTCGGAAGGAAGCCTAGACTTTGGACAGAACAGCCCGTGGTCCAGGAATCCGGAAGGTTCTGGCTCTCTCTGGGACGGTGTGGTCAACTGAAATTTGCAGACCATCCTCAGACCTCATTCATGCCAAATGAGCACCGCAAGATTTTTGGATGGTGCCAGTCAGGCACTTGGCTCTGTGGGGTGTGGGTGTCAGGGTGGGAGGGATGGTGTCTGTGCACGTGCACCAACGACTTCTCCCTGCAGATCACCCGGGAGGCAGCCAGGCTCTCGGGGCGTGACCTGCGTGGCCGGCTTCCCAACCCTCACCCTGTTCCTGCTCGGTCTGGGGACCCTGTCTGTCCAGTGTGTGTGTGTTGAGGACCTGTTTTTTGGCAAGTCAGGGGCTGGGCACCTGCTGGGGGTCACGGAGGTAGAAGAGACGCACCTTGTGCCCATTTTTGACTTATTATCCAGATAGCATTTTGGGGAGTCCCTCCCATCTGTCTACCAGTGAGTGTCAGGTTCTCCAGAGAAACAGAACAAATAGAATGTGCATATTTCTCTCTCTCTCTATATATATAATATAATATATAATATAATGGTTTATATATATATAGAGAGAGAACAGATATTTATAGCACAGATTCCTATGATTCATAAATTTTATATATATATATATATATCTATCTATCTCCAACTATCTGTTCTTCTTGAAATCAAAAATCTAAAATCTGCAGGGCAGAACAGCAGTCTGGAGACACAGGGAGGAGATGATATTGCAGCTTGAGTCCAGAGGTAGCCTAGAGGCAGAATTCTCTCTTATTCAAGGAACCTCAGCCTCTTCTCTTAAGGCCTTTGACTGCTTGGACGAGGCCCACCCACATTATGGAGGGAAATCGACTTTACTCCAAGGCTACTGATTTAAATGTGAATCACACCTGAAAAAATACCTTCACAGCCACATCTGTGTTTGACCTAACTTGGTTTTACTGTAGCCCAACCAAGTTGACACATGAGATTAACCATCATAACAAGTAACCATTAAAAAAGTTGAATGCAACAAAGGCATGCCTGGGCTGGGGGGGCGTGGGGGCGTGAGGTCTCAGTTTCCCTGGGTACTGGGAAGAGCCACTTGGAAGAGGGGTGACACTTGGAGGGGGGTCTCAGGAGGCCTGACAGGCCTCCATCCTTCATTCCCAACCCTTGCCTTTGGCTGGGCCACCGAAGAGCTGGGAATGGGGAGACCCTGAGGCTTGCTGTTGTGGGTGAGGGGCCCGCCGGTTCACGTGCAGCTGTGCTGTGCTCAGGGAATCCACAGTGGTCCCCTTGCTGGGCTCTTGAGACTTGAGGGCTGAGATTCCAGGATCCTGAGCCCTGGTCAAGCTCTTTGCAGAAGCATCGAGGCCCTCTGTAGGGATACACAGAGTGCAACCCTGGCTGCAGACGTAGTCAGGGTAGGACTGGTGGAAAGCTGCCCTCTCCCCCAAAGCCCGGCCATTTTCTGCCAGCTCTCCTGCCTTCCCAGGGGCTGGAAGGCCAAACTCTTGGGGGTCGGGGGGAGGGGAAGGGGTAATAACTGGACTGACGGATAGCACATTAGCCTGCGTGGGGGCCTCATTTCTGTTCCAGCATCTTCCCCAGCAAGTCTCCAGATGCCCAAATCCAGAAAGATGGAAAACCTTGTTTAGAGGCAAAGTGTGGTGCCGGTGTTCTCCCCCAGGAGCCGGCTGTGGGTTCGCACACGTGTGCAGAGAAAACGTTCTGGTTTTCTGTGTCGGCTCTCACTGTGCTATTTGGAGTCTGTCCAACACCTTCCCAGTGAAGTTCCATTTTCCACTCATCCCCCCACGCTGTCCGAAAGGGCCAGAGCTCCCCAAGCTGTAGGGTAACGTGTTTGTCGTCTTTGAGGGTTAAGACACTCGCTAAGCACTTAGCCCTTGAGTGGAGACGCTACGTCACAGCACGAGTGGCAGCAGGGCCCTGGCTGGGGGCTGTCCGTGTCGCCAGAGGCAAGTCAGCTGCCAGTGCTCACTGGCCAGGAGTCAGCTCCCCCGAGGGATGTCTGCGCAGGGCGGGGAGGGAGGACCACACAGCTAAGCTGGCCTGGTATGTCCTGAGTTCAGGGTCAACTGAGAGGAGCATCCAGTATCCGCATGACTAGCCCGCCTAGGGGCGTCTTCCACCCCCTGAAACATCTTCAGGTCTGTGATGAGGGGGGTGGATGGGTGGATTGCTACTTACATCTACAAAATGACAATTATTCGTGAGAAAGACCCCAATGTCAGGAGCCTGCGGTCTTACTGTCTGTGCTCTGGGTTAAGTGTGGGCCTTGGGATGCAAGTGGCTGGGTGGGCAGTGGGTGGACCAATGCAGAGAGAGGAATCTCTACCATGTTCTGGAGCCTTCTTGAATCTGTGACCACCCTTAACAACCCCCAGAGAAGAAATCCTTGTTCTCCTCAGAATTATGTTCTGTGATCTCTGAATGAGCAATATTTTCATTTTTGGTGGATTGTGGCTCAACGTCTGGAATGTTTACCTGGACTCCTCCCTGGGAGTGGGACAACCTTGCCCGGGCCCCCCCGGGTGGGTCGTCCTGCGGCCGCAGTGGGCGGTGGGGCCCCAGCAGCTCCTCGGATTACTGACGCTGTGTCCCACTGAGGTTGTTGGAACAGGTAAATGATGACACTTCCAGGAGAACAGCCTACGAAGGAGTACAGAATGCATCCCTGTATCCAGTTCGCACCCCCAAACCAGGGTGCTGGGGCTCCGGGAAGGGCACCCACTTCAGCTTCTTTAACCAGTGCTCATCTTTCAATGTGGCCATTCTAACATCATTCTGAGAAACAACCCTCGAATGAGGAGAGCTGGTCTGGGTCCTGCTTCTGCTGTGAAGGATCTCGGAGAAGTTACGTGACCTCCCTGAGCCTCAGTCTCCTCTTCTATGAAGGAGCAGCGAATCCCTGAATCGTGATGCCATTGGGAGAATTAGACAAGAGAATGTGTGTGGCATAAGAGAAATGGATGGAAATGTTACAAGAGGTTATGATGATGATGGTCTAATCTCCTCTGATATTATAACTTCAATATTTTTTAGAAAGCTTTTCCTTCTGTGAATAGAAATCTGCCCCTTATGTCTCACACTCGGTAGATCTAGCTTGCATCTTTGGAACAAAAGAAAGCCACTCCTACCTCCTCTTCCAAGTCACCACCCTCTTAAAGATCTTGGATTTGGCAAGTGCTTTTTGTGGGTCCATCTCCTGCATCCCACGTTAGACACACTCAGTTCTTTTCCACCGTCCCCCAAACCATATGGTTTCAGTGCCTGACACCACCTTAGTTTCATTGCCTGGACACTCTTGGATCCTACAACTGTCTTAAAAAGTTTGTCCAGAAGGGGAGCTAATATTCCAAATTGATGTAGCATAAAAAGAGGGCTCGGTCCAACTGTGTTTTTGCAGCCCTTTATTGTGTCTTCTCCCTCTTGTTAAAGCAGAGATCTTTTCTATGGTCCATCTTTTCTGTTGGAACTTTACCAATGCCTCGTAAAGTTGGCTGCATAGATTGGATGAGTAATATATGTCATGGACAATAATAATAATTCTCTTCAAGAGTGTGGTGAGCTGAAGCTGGCTTATACCCTTTTCTGAGAACCAATTGTTAAATAATCAGAATTTTTTGAGGGATCTGGTTGTTAAACTGTTGCTGCCTTGGAACAGCCACGGTGGGAGCATTTACACCCTGGAAACTGGCAAAGGCTACAAGCCGCGATTTTGACTTCCCTCTCAAAGAGATGGTTTACCAGCAGCACACAGATGAGAAAAACCTGTCACTCATTCCTGGAGAAAAATGAGGAAGACACAGAGGATAAGATTTTTTTTGCTTTCTGGAATATATGTATTTTTCTCAATAAAGAATAAAAGCCACTCTGGGTTAAAGGTGGGCAACTGACAGTAATCATAATATTCTGAGGCGCACGTGTAATTGAAACGTAACCTCCCCCCGCCCGCAGCACGGAGGCTTTGGTTCAGCCAGGAAATTTTGCTGAGAGAATGTAAGGCTGCAGACACTCGGGCTGTGACCCCGCAGGTCTTCCTGTCATTATTTTAGACACTTCTTTACTTTAAAGAAACTGGGCCGAGAATGTGAAATTCAGCTAATGTTCAAGTTTAGTTTTCTGAAAATAACTTGCCACTTGGGAAGGTGGTGAAGAGTGTTGATCTCAGCTGCTTGGCTGAACTTCCTTGTAAAGTTTTAACTTCACCAAGCCCAAGTCTAGGCACAGTGTTTCTTAAGGGCTAATTCGTTCTGTGGGTGTTCCTTAGGTTCTGGAATTTCAGGGTTCCAGCCCTAAATTATTCCTTTAGGGAGAACCAGCCCCTCGTGAGAGGCCTCACGCGGCGGAGCTTGGCTGATATGCAAAACATTGAAAGACTTAATTTTTTTCTTTTCCAAATAGATTCAACTTCAGTAAACCTTAAGCCAAGCCTCTTGCAGATGGCAGACAGCTTAATTGCTGTGGTTAAACTCGTCTGACATTTTTTGGGAAAACTTTGGGTGCTAGAATAATCCATCGGACCCAGAGAAAATAGCTTCCAACCCACACAGAGACCGGCATATGGATCAGCCTCTCAGTGCGGTGGCTGAAGCTTTGTCCGAGGATGTTCTATTTTTCTCCCTTCCCTTTTCAGGCTTGCTTGATCGGCTTGCAAGTCCAGCATGTATCATTTGGGCAGCGAATCAAGAGAGACCCAAGATGAAATGAATCAGCATCGCTGTTTCTGCCTGCACCCCATCTGTGTTCCGGGAGCATCTGAGAGGGGGGATGACAAGGTCAGTTGACTGTATTCATGTATTAGCTTCATTTATTTATTGACTTATTTTTTAAAATTTGCAGGCACCGTATGCCTCTAGGTAGTTCACATCATGGGTACCTGATGGCATAAGCTGTGAATTGCAAGAGACATCACATCTTTCTGGAGTGCCACCCATATGGTGGGCACGTCCGAGGCTCTATTCTCTTGGAAAATTCATTTTCTGCCTCTGTGTCAATAAGGGGTATCTTCTAAGTGAAAGATTTCTGCTTCAACTAGAATTTATAATTTGAGGACTCAGAAAATATTCAGCATGGGAGTTTGAGATTTGCAAATACTATTATATATAAAATAGATAAAAACCCAAATTTCTTCTGTAGAGCACAGGGAACTATATTCAATATCTTGTGTAACCTATAATGAAAAAGAACATGAAAACAAATTCATGTATGAACGTGTATGACTGAAACATGCTGTGCACCAGACACTGACACATTGTATACTTCAATGAAACAAAAAGGTGATTGCACCCAAGATTCCTGCCATCTTAATGGCAAAGTCAAAGACAAAACCCAGAGGAAGATGTCCTTGTTTCCTTTAAAAACCAAGGGCTGTGGGGTTTGATTACATTTTTATAAACCGTGTTTATAAACACTTGCAAACACCCGAGAGCACGAACAGTCAACCCATGTTTGTACTATAAATGGATTTGTTTTAACCAGTTCCCTTATGTGTGTCACTGTGTAGATGGATGACAGTGCTTGGCTTTGACCCCAGCTTCTCAGAATCAAGTGTGCACAGTCACTGGGCCACTGCAGATGTCCTGTGTCACCTCGGACACGCGGCGGGAAGAAAGAATCCAGGGTTGGGGTGGCGCCTGGTGGGCGCAGTGGGACCTGGCCCTGAGCCCAGAGGAGGAGCTGAGGCGGGAAACAGGAGATTTAAGTGGCGGTCATTGGACATTTGGCCGGATTTGTTCACAGAGTGGGCAGGACACCCTCGAGGACCCCCAGGCAAGGGCACAAGGGCACAAGGGTGGGCTGTCATCAGCAGGGTAGGATGGGCTCTGAGAAAGCGTGTGGCCCAAGCTGGTGTCCGGAGTTGGGGGGAGCGATTAGCAATGTTTGTCCAGCTCATGGGCCTCATCAGAGCCGTTTGGAAGATGAACACCCCTGCCCTCAGATCACTAGAGGGGGTTGTTCATGCGGATCACAGGCAGTGATCCACATCCAAGGGCTCTGAGAAAGACGTGACTGAAACCATATTACACCCACTCACGTGCTGTAGACAGGGAGGCTTTGTAATTGTGCTCAATTTGGAGGTGGAAACGTCGAGGCTCAGAGAGCCCATTGGATCGCCCAGCTGGCACCTCAGTGCATCTCAGCTCAGGAGACAGACCACGGGACATCCTCACTTTATCTTCCTCTTTTCCTCATTGCCCATTCTGGGCCGCCTCCATCAAGGCTGCTGTTTAACCAGTTGTCATTTGTTTCATTAAATACATTCAAGTGTTTTTCTCTTACAAGAGCCATCCCTGCTTGGACACGTTCCTCTCACAAAATACCTTGGTGGTTGCTGGTGATCTGCTTGCCTTCCCTTTACCTTCACCAAGAAAATAAAAGATTGAAGTCCCTTTGCAGAAGAGAAACTTTCCATTTATGAGCTTAAAAGGGTTCATTGTCATTAGGAAGTTTCGGGCTGCCAGCTACAGAGAATCCTAGTGAAAAAGGCTTAAATACCAAAAAACGACGTAGTAAAGTCCAGATGCAGCACTTCTGGATTCAGTGGCTCAACGATGTCATTCAGGACTAGGATCCCTTCCTTCTTTGAGTTGTGTCCTCCTTCACCTTGTTCTCTTCTGGTCAAAAGATGGCTGCTGCTGCTCCAGCCATCACCTCAACACACAGACCATTTAGAAGCAGCCCCATTTCCCCTCACATGACTTTCTTTATCAAAGAGGAAAATGTTTTCTAGATACCTCTGCTGTTCCCCAGGTTTCCTCCAGCTCACTCACATGCTCAGTCAGGCCACACCCCCTCACTGGGGCGCTTGGTCCCCTGCACGCTGTACTGGGCAGGGGGCTCTTCCCTCAGTCTCATCTAGTTTCCCATCTCTGTGGCCCCTTCTTCTTTCGTCTCCTTTCCAGAGCTGAGGGTTGGAGTTCTCCTTGGGGTTTGCAGCCATCCCTCCTCTGTGCCTGGGGTTTTCTGGGCCTCCCAGGTATCTTTCTGGGTTCTTCAAGGCCCTGGACCCAACCACAGAGGTGTGGGCCACAGGGGTCCGTTTGCACTTCCTCCTGCTCTCTCTTCTCCTGTCTCTGACTCCCTGGGTCACATGACACAGGAGCTGGGTTTCTGACATTTTCAATTTCATGTTCTTCTCTTAACAGTAGCTCGGTCACCATAAGGGAAGGGGGATCCTCCCTTCCCCAGGAAGCATCTCGAAGATCTGACCCCTTCCGCTTTGAACTTAGAAAATCCTCCTTCTCAGTAGGAACAGACTTTCAAGGGACAGTCCTGCTGAGATGCAGATATGCCACTTGGCAGCCAGAGCTGAGCTACTGAGTAAAGTAATTTGTGTAAAGCACGTAGGCGAGTTTCTGGCACGTCGGGACCCCTCGTGGGAAGTAGCTGCTGACGTGATGGTGATTATGAGTGAGAACCCCTGGGCTTCAGTGTCACAGTCAGTCCTGCCCTGAGGTCCGGACGAGAAGGGCCTCACCTTGGCTTCCTCGTGGGGCCAGGAGACTGTGGGCCGAGCCTGGCCCCCGCTTCTAGACCATGCTCCCGGTGCCAGGGGCTCTGGAATTCCCTCCCTGGTGGTCCCAAGACTGCTTCTGCCCGGGGTTGCCCTTCCCAGGGTGAGCCTGTGGCAGACCCAGCGGCTGGCTGCAGATTGGCTGTTTGTGGGATGAGTGATGGACATGCGAATGAGCTGCACATCACAGTGCTGGAGGTTTCTCAGGGGTGGACAGAACCGGGTGAGGGGAGAGCGAGAGAGCGGATGCGGGTGGCCGCGGGCCAGTGGAGGGGCCAGCTCCTCCCACGCCACCCGATTCCAGAACTCCTGGGACTGTGAGTCATCTTAATTCATCTCGGGTTTTCCAGGCTGTTCTAAGGTCTATTTATCAAGGTGGACGGCTAGGGCACAACTTAACACTTTGTCCACTTGATTGATCACTTGTGAATATTTAAGTGTGTGGTTTGCAGGCCTCCATTGTTATTCGCCTCCAGGGCCCCCGAGCCGTGTAAGGGGTAGGCCTGATGGTAATGGTGTCCCTAAGCTGCCATTATTGAGGTGCCTTAACCATCGACAGAGCTGTCTCAGTTTATACTATCTTCTCCAATTGCTCTTACTTAACTTTTAAAACGACTGCAGGCGGGGGTTTTGCTTGGATCCCCACTTGACAGGACTGAATGCTCTGAAGCTAACACATCACGTAATCCCACCGTGTGGTTTACGTTTCTTTCCTAGAAGAAAAATGACCGAGGCTGCGCACACACGGGGCCAGCGAACACCCAGCGCTGGGAGTTCCTCCGCGCGGCAGACCGTCCTCCCTGGTCCTAAGGAACAGAGAGCTTTGTTTCTTTGATAGATATGCTCTCACAGCTGCCATCCTTCATGTGCCTCCTAATGGCCTTTGGAAATGTCACCTCCTAACAAGGATTGGACGCTTGGCAAGAAAACCTCTGCAGAGATGCTTGTGCTCAGGGCCGCTCCAGTTCTGCCACAGGCGGAAAATCACAGAACGTGGTTCCCGCTCTCCTCGGTGAGGAGAACGGAGGAGGAAATGCAGAACAAGAGAGTATGTGTTTTTAAAAAATGTACTTCTCAACAATTTTAATTAAAAAAATTAATAGGAAATGTATTCACACGGCTCAAAATTAATAAACCACAGAAGGGTCTTCCCTCAACACGAACCCTCCACCTACCCAGTTTTCTTTGTCGTCAACAATCAGTCTTACTCATTTCTTCTGGAGATATTTTATGTATGTAGATTTTATACATATTATATATACATGCAAATATATGTATGTATATTTTATGTATAAGTAAGTCAATAATATACGTGTACATTTATATATAATATACAACCGCATTTCTTCTCCCTTTTACACAAGTGGTAATACACTTAAAAAATAGACTTTAGACTTCTTTTTATTGAGTTATAGTCAGTTTACAATGTTGTGTCAATTTCTGGTGTACAACACAATTTTTCAGTCATATATGAATATACATATATTCATTTTCATGTTCTTTTTCACTGTGAGCTACTATAAGATCTTGGCTATATTTCCTTGTGCTATACAGTATAAACTTGTTTATCTATTCTATATATACCTGTCAGTATCTATAAATCTCAAACTCTCAGTCTGTCCCTTCCCATCCCCCTCCCCCCGGCAACCATAAGTCTGTATTCTATGTTTGTGAGACTTTAGACTTTTTAATTGAAGTTTAGTTGGTTTCCAATGTTGTGATTTTTTCAGGTGTATAGCAAAGTGATTTGGTATATATATATATATATATATATATATATATATATATATATATTCTTTTTCAGATTCTTTTCCATTATAGGTTATTACAAGATATTGAATATAGTTCCCTGTGCTATACAGTAGGTCCTTGTTGTTTATCTATTTTATATATAGTAGTTTGCATCTGTTAATCCTAAACTCCTGATTTATCCCTCCCCCTCTTTCCCTTTTGGTAACCATAAGTTTGTTTTCTATGTCTGTGTCTGTTTCTGTTTTGTAAATAAGTTCATTTGTATCATATAAATATCATATGATATTTGTCTGACTTATTTCAATTATTATGATAATCTCCAAATCCAACTACGTTGCTGCAAATGACATTATTTCATTCTTTTTTATGGCTGAGTAATATTCTACACACACACCACATCTCCTTCATCCATTCATCGGTCAGTGGGCATTTAGGTTGCTTCCATGTCTTGGTTCTTGCAAATAGCGCTGCTATGATCATTGGGGTGCATGTATCTTTTCCAATTAGAGTTTTCATCAAAATAGACAGTTTTTAAGGTAGTTTCCAGTTCACAACAAAACTGAATGAAACTCTGTGTACTCTCCGTCCCCACACACCTACAGCCTCTCCCGTTATCAACATCCCCCACCAGAGCGGTACATCTGTTACAACTGCTGACCCGACGTTGACTCATCGTCACTTGGAGTCCCTGGTTTACATGGGGCTCACCCTTGGTGCTATATGTCTATGGGTTTAGAAAAATGTTTGACATGTATCCATCATGAGAGCAGCATACCAAATAGTTTCACTGCCTTAAACATCCTCTGAGAGCACATATTTTAATACTTAACCATGTGGGGAGTCTGCAGCACAGGCTGGAAAACTTCCTCTGTAAAGGGCTGGATGGTGAGCATGGGCCACACCGTCTCGGCCTCAGATCCCCAGTCCTGCTGTTGTTGCAGGAAAGCTGCCCCAGACAGCACATGAGCGAGTGGGCGTGTGCTTCAGCGAATCTTTATTATGGATGCTGTAATTTGAATTTCATATACTTTCAACCTGTCATGAAATATCATGTTTCTTTGGGTTTTTCCCCATTTCTTTAAAAAGATAACGCCTAAGCTTGCTGGCTGTGCAGAGACGAGTGGCGGGCTGGGTTTGACTTGAGGCCTGCGGTTGCTGACCCCCTAGTTGAGAGCAGTTTCTCTTAAATTGCTTAGTAGAGCAAAATTTCTTCGTGGGCGGTCAGCAGGCATGCAGAAAGGTAAGTCTGGGAACCACCATAGGCTCTGTGTGTCCTTCTTAGAGAGTCGTGGTGCACGTGAGCATCACAAAGGCTCTGAGCAGTCCTGCAGTGACATGACCTTGGCAACACTTTCCTGCTGTTTAGTTGGAGCAGCATTTCCCAACTTGGTCATGAGAACCTTCCTCCTCCTCCTCGGCCTCCTCCTTCAGCACAGAATAGGTATGAACTTGCTGTAGAACTGCCATTTTGAAGAACCCAGATTGAGAAATGTTGGCCCAGAGGTCCCGAGCTGTAGAGAGCAGAGTTTGGAAGTGGTGGGAGGAGCCCAAGGAGGGATTTTGGAGAAGTTGGGATTTAAATCAACTTTCTTGAGTTCAGCTTCAGATGCAGGGATTCTTTGGGGGAAAAGCTAAAACCCACTGTGCACAGTAGACTCTTCATCCCCCTTCCCCCATGCCTGGTCCTCCCTTCTCAGTTGACAGCACCTGCACTCATCCAGCTGCTTGGACCAAAACAGGACTTGTTTGTGACCTCCCTCCTTTCTTTTACTCTGCATCCAATTCATCAGCAGATTTTCAACTCTACCTTCAAAACACGTGATGAATCCAACCTCTTCTCACCACCTCCACCCCGGCCCAGCTGCCCTACAGTAGTTAGCACCCTATTCCTCAAATATTCCTAGACCAACAGTCTCCAGAGTTGGGAGGACAGGAAGCCATTCAATCTTTCATTCATATTTTCTCATTTCCTTTCCTTCTGTCTATTTAATAATGTGCACATTGTCCATTTTTGAATGTACCTAATATGTCACTACACAGAACATGATTATCATTTATAAATAACGTGTGTGTGCGTCTATGTATGTGGAGGGAGGAGTGGAGAACTGGGGCTACTTTGACGTGCCATCTCTCACACACACAGAATGAAACCCAGCTCCGCTGAGAACAGCTAGAGATGAAGACAATAGGAAAAGTATTTGAAGGCATTGCGAGTTAACAGAACAGTGAAGAATTTTCAGGCCAAGATCTGGGAGAGGAATAAAATACAGAAAGGTGAGCCAGCATTTGTGATCATTTTCCCCCGGGTGTCATTTTTCCAGAAGGAGAAAGAAACTGAGAGGGTAAGAAGCCAACAGAGCTGTTGATAGACAATGTAGAGAGAAGAACAAACATTGGGGTTCAGGGCCTGCAAGGAGCTGGAGGCCCTGGACACCCCCCAGCCCCCAGGATATTTGGTTTGGGAAAGCTGCACAGGACTATAGTCTAGGAGTAAGGGGGTGACAGAAATTCCTTCAAGGAATGAAGTCCAGCTTTGCATTGTTTCTGTCCCAGATTGGACGAAGGAGATCAGGCACTGCTGGTGCTCACAGCTGTCTCCCGTTAGGAGATGCAGTCTCCCTCTGGACCAAGGAAGTGCCCCCCGAGATCTCTATGTTTTTCATACACAGTGTCTGGCATTCCATCAAAACTACCTGTGCATAAAGAGACAAAACGATGATATTAAAAAGAGAGAGAGAGAATAAAGAGGTAAGGAGAACATATCAACAGGGAATCCAAAATAGTGGATTTAAACTTCATGATTTGCAGATAAAACTACTATATATAAAATAGATAAATAACAAGTTTCTTCTGTACAGCACAAGGAACTATATTTAATATCTTGTAGTAACCTATAATGAAAAAGGATATGAAAACAAATATATGTCTGTACATGTATGACTGAAACATCATGCTGTACACCAGAAACTGACATATTATAAACTGACTAGACTTCAATAAAAAAAAGCACCCCCCCAACCAAACAAAAAAGTAACTATGCTTAACATAGTCATGGAAATAAATACAAATTGAGGATTTGGGTAGAGGACTGGAAACTATAAAGGAGAATCAGAAGAAAATCTTGGAAATGAAAAATACAGTAAAAGTTAAGGTCCTAAGGGTTCATACCCAGATTAGATGCAGCTGAGGAGAAAATTAGTGAACTGAAACAAGAGAATTATCTAGAAGGAAGCTCAGAGGGAAGAAGCAGGAAAGAGCCAGAGACATTAGGATGCAGAGAAAGGTCTAGTGGGCACATATCCAAAGCCCCAGAAGGACAGAAGGGAGAAAATGAGGTGGAAGTAATATTGGAAGAGAGAATGACAGAAGAAATTCTAAAACAGATATCAAACCACATATTCCAGAAGGACTGTGAGCCCTAAGCAAGATAAATATGAAGAAAGCTGCATCTAAGCGCATCACAGTAAAACAGCTGGCTGCCAAGGACAAAAGGAAACCTCAAAAGAATCAAATCTGAATTCCCTACCACAGTGACTACATGATCTGTTCAACTTCATCTCTTACCACCCTCCACCTTGTTTATGCCACACCAGCTGTTTATCGCCCAGTTTTATTGGGCTATAATTGACATACAGCATTATATTAGTCCAAGGTGTACAATGTAATAATCTGCTGTACGTACATATTGCTAAGTGGTCCCCACAATAAGTTTAGTTAACATCCATCACCTCACATAGTTAAACGTTTCTTTTCCTTGGGATGGTAACTTTTAAGATTTACTTTCTTAGAAACTTTCAAATATACAAGACAGTATTGATAACTATGGTCACCATGCTGTACGTTACACCCCCAGGACTTATTTACCTTATAACTGGAAATTTGTGCCTTTTGACCCCCTTTGCCCATTTCACCCACCCTGTACCGCTGGCAACCACCAATCTATTCTATCTATGAGTTTTTTTTAGATTCTGTGTATAAGTGAGATCATACAGTATTTGTCTCTCTGTCTGAATTATTTCATTTAACATTAATGCCCTCAAGGACCGCCCATCCATGATGTCACAAATGGCAAGAGTTCCTTCTTTTTTATGGCTGAATAATATTCCATTATATACCTGTATCTCTCTCTTTCTCTCTCTCTATCTATCTAAAATCACATTTTATCCACTCATCCATCAGTGGACACTCAGGATGTTTCCATATCTTGGCTACTATAAATACTGCTGCACTGAACACTGGATGCAGATATCTTTCTGAGATAGTGATTTAATTTCCTTTGAATAAATTCCCAGGAGTGGAGTTGCTAGATTATATGGTAGTTCTATTTTTGAGTTTTTGAGAAACATCCATCCTGTGCTCCACAGTGGCTGTACCAATTTGTAGTCCCACCAATAGTCACAAACTTCCCCCCTGCTCCACATCCTCACTAGCCCTTGTCCTCTTTTGTCTTTTTGATGACAGCCATTCCAACAGGTGTGAAGTCACCCCAGCCTTCTTGATTTGCGGTTCCTTGAACACAGCAGGCTTGTTCCCACGTCAGGACTTCTGTTCCCTCTCCCTAGGAAGTTTTCCCCAGATGTTTGCTTGGTTCCTCCCCTCACCTCAGTCAGGTCTTTGCTCAAACATCGCCTCCTAAGAGAAGCTTTCTTTGATTCCCTAGGAATCCCTTGGCCCCACAGTTCTCCGTTTACTTCCATGATGTTATTTCTCTTCACCTCCCGATGTGTTACTACATGCGGTGTGTATTTGTGTGTTATTTGGTCCCTGTCACTAGAATGGCAGCCCTATGAGGGCAGGACCCTGTCTTGTTCACTCCTGCATTGAATACACTTAGCACTTGGAACAGTGCCTGGCCCAGAATTAGCCTCAATAAACATCACTGGGTGCACGAATGAATGAGAGAATCAGTGAGCAAAGGCTCGGCACTTGCTGGTGCTGCAGGCATGTGGGATAGTCCTCAGTCCTCTGGCACAGCAGCACCCTGATGAAGTCATTAGGGCACGCTTCCTGCGGGGGGGGGGTGACCACTTTATCGGGCGGGGTCGCTCCCCAGGTTGCCAAGGAAAATGGTTCTTCACAGGCGGCAGTAGACTGTTGCTCCCCCCCCCCCCCCCCCCCCCCCGATAAAGGTGAAACAGTGAAACAAAATTCTCAGCGCCTTCTGGGGAAGCCAGGCTGCATTTTAGAAAGCCGACATTGGCTGCAGCGGGGATGACGTGTTTTGTGATTTTTAAGTCTGACTTGGAGACTTTACAACAGCCAATTAATCTTTTTCAAAAGACCCTATTAATGCAGCTGAGCCTTTTCTCTGAGATAATTGAGATGAAGCTTGAAAGAGATTTAAAGAGATTAAAAAAATCTTTTTTTAACAAACCCCTTTTATTTATTGAACAGCTAAAGGCAAAACCATCTGTTGCCATAGTGATTGCCTTTGGGGGCAAAGTGGTAACCACACCAACAGAGTAAATATGGCCGTAAAGGCCCACCAAGGTCCTGCAACGGGCTTCCTTCTCTCTCCGTCTTTTGTGGCTGCCCTTGGGTAACCGAGGAGTAAATGACTCCAAGTGTTTGCTGGTGTCGTTGGATCAGTTCGGAGCTTGGGCTGCGCTCAGGGTTCACGGCACTAATAACGGAGCTGTTAGATGTGAGTTTCCCGGAGTCGGCGACGGGGGCCTCGGGTTCTGAGGGCACATTTCCTCTCGGGGTGACTTCTGACCCTGTCCTCTTCCTAGGGGTCACTGACACTATTGTTGTGCTGCGTCAGTTTACACTGCGAATAATTAAGCAGGGCTTGCTGCCGGAAAACCCAAGGCCAATTTGGGACTGACGTGTACCGTGCTGGCCCCCGATCACGACCCCGGCGCCCCCCGTGTAGGAGGAGTTCCCAGAGTTCTGAGACCTACCCTGGGAGCAGTAACGCGGGGACGTGCTCACACGGCTCTAGAACAGCACTTTCTAGCATCTGCACGCCAAATTGTGATCTGAAAATTAGAGGCCGCGCTCTGCTGCGTGCTGGCCCCTCTCTGCCTCTCCCTACGAAGCTCTCTGCAGCCACGCAGTTGAACTGAAGCCCCAGGCTGTCACTCTGCCTCTTTTGATCTTCCTTGCAGGTTTCAGACGGAGACAGGTTTGGTACCGAGGATCATTTTCACTTTGCAAATAGATGTGCAGGAAATCTGATGGCAGCGTAATGTCAGAGACACTTTAATTCCTGAGCCCCAGCTTAGGTGAATGGGGAAGACCTCCAGACAGCTCTCTATTAGACTTCCACTCCAGTCATGCGGGGGCCGTTCCCTGAGCTGTTAGCACGGACACTGTAATTACGGGGAGAGATGGCCGGGTGTCACTGACAGCTCTGCTCCCAGGCGTAATGACCAGCTGGCCCCGGTGCAAGAGAGCTGACACTTCTGCTTCTGATGGAAACCAGATGCAAATGGGACCGTGTAATTGCAGGAAACCTTATTAAAAGGACGGGGGCCCTGCCAAGGAGGGCACAACGATGGGGGAAGGCAGGCTTGGCTTTTGTTTTGTCTTTAAATGAAGAAGACTCTTTCGTCAGCACTTTGAAATGCTGACAATGACCTGCAGTGGACTGTTCGAGAAATCACGCCAACAATTTTTGCATGTTTGACACTTTCTTACTCGGAAGTTGACGGGCTGGCAGAATAAGAGGGTACTTTTGCTTTTGGAATGAGTGTTTCGTGACTTTGTGACATGGGTCCCAGGTGGACTGGCACACCATCGTGGGACATGGCATGTCTTACTGGACTGGAGGGTGTCCAGCCCACAGGCCGGCCCAGGCCACTTTGGCGAGAAAGGAAAACAGCATATTCATGTTTATTGCTTAAAATCAGAGCCTTATGAGTCTTGTTGGAGTCCCTGCAGAGTTTACTTCCGCTTCCTTGCTCGACCGTTTTTCTCACTTCCTTAATATCTTAAAACCACAGGAAAAGGAGCACATTGTTTCTTGCCAAAGGTTATTTTCTGAAGAAGCACGTTTGGCTTTCCAAGGCACCGGGGCTCCTGGCCTCGTGGAGAGACGCACTGACCTGGGGAACTTTTGAGTTGAATGATCCAGGCAGAGAAAACACAGAGGGGCCCTGGGAGTTGGGACAGGCCTGGGCGTCACAAGGCAGGAGGGCCACGGGGTGGGAGGCAGGGGCAGAGAGACGCTGAAATCGGGACACACTCCAGCCGCCTTGATGTTTACCGTGATGGCGGCAGGTTAGGGAGGTGGGTCCTCTCTCTCCTCACTGCTCCAAAGACTGGCCCAACTGACCCGCGACAGTGTGGTTTCTTTGTGTTTTGGGGCGTGGTCACTTCAGGGCCCAAGTCTTGACCAGACTTTTAAGGATCCCTTTCATGGCCCAGGACCTCTGTGGGGAGGGTGGGAGCAGCCCCGTGGTAGGTACGCATGCTCCAGGGCTTCCGGGCTCCCACTGCCTGTCCTGTGCAGCCCCCGTGATCTGCCCCAATTTATTGGCCTCCCCTGTGTGACCTCCACCCCCCACGTTTCTGGTGCTCTGCCTAACTGGATGCCTGGTGTGTTCTGGATGCTCCTGGTCTCTGCAGCTAGCTTTTCATCGTCTAGAATGCTCTCCTAGCCTCCACGCCCAGCTGTGCCATCCTTGTTCCTCAGGCACAGTCCAAAGGTCAGTTCTGTGACCCTCTGTGTGGAAACCGCAGCTCAGTTCTCTGAGCCAGCCTGGCTCTCCCTGGTGTCCGGGTGATGCCGAGCCATCCAAAGACCAGCGTGATTTTAGTCTCACCTTCACCTCTTTGTACTTGGTGCAAACAAGTACAAACAACAGGTGTTTAATACATGTCAGTGGGAGGGACACATGGATTATATGTTGGGATCCTCCTCCAGATTTTCAACGAACTAAAAGAGAGTTCACCTTCGAAAAAGAGTATGTGAAGACTGTGCCCAGAAAGAAATATCTAGGAGGTTCAGCTGTCATGTCAGAAATAGCAGGTGACCCACATCCTGGCTGGAGACATGATGTTTTGTTCGAGAATTCTGAGTCAAAAGGAGACCAAGATTAAAGCCATCAATCCATTCATCCATCCATCCATCCATCAAAACATCCATCCATATATCCATTTATCCATCCATCCATCCCTTTATTTGTGTATTTCTTTCCCTTCACTTTCCCCAAATACTGATGAGAATATGAAGACAAATAAGACAAGCTTCCAGGCTTGAGAAGCATCTAGATTTTTTTTTCTCAGAGATTTTCGTGGCTATGTGATGATTATTAGAAGAGAATTCAAAACAATATTTGAAAGTGGGGACATGGATCCATGTATGTTAGAGTACCTCTTGATGAAATGTTACACAGCCATAAAAAAGATGTTGGTTGCCATGGGCAGGCAATAATATGGAAGATAATGTAATATAATATTAAGTGGAAATGTGTATATAGCATTTGAAATAAATACATTCATTGGGATAAAGTCTGGAAGGAAGCAGAAGAAACGTGAGTAGCGGCTCGGGTGGTGGGACGTGGTGCCTCCTCCCCTTTACTCTACTTCGGTGTGTTTCCCTTTCCCCCCGAGCCCATTCCCTCGGTGTGTCCCATTCTCACAGAGCAGAACGCTTCTGCAGGAATTCCTTCCATGCTCGCCTCCCTTCCGTTTGGCCACTTAAATCTCCAACAGTAGTTTGCTCCATATAACAGGAAAGATACACTGTGATTAAAAAAAGAATGTGTATATATAAACTAAATACATAAAATATATTATAAATGCACACATATATACGTATAAACATGTACATAAATGTATACAAATATATGTGTATTGTTTTAACTTTTCCCCCCAGATGTTTCTATTTTCAACCGAATTAAACATGGGTGGGCTTTGCTGCTGGGCCATGCTGGACCCCCTACTGGGAGCCTGGATGCGAGCCCAAAGACTTCAAGTCAGTCACTTGAAAGCGAGCGTCACCTCGTCTGTGACCACACTGAAGAATTAGCTCTCCAGGGCCTTCCTTTGGGAGAAATTATTAAAAGTCCTGTTTATAAGCATTAATGGGAAGGCGCCTATTTCCACCGAGCGAATCACACTTTCCTCGGCTGATTTTAGCTCGTGGTGTTTATCTGGGCTTCAAATCCCTTGCAGTTTAATAGTCGGTGTCACAGTTTCCCCGTGGCCACTTTTCACTGCGCGTCTCTGGAAACTCTCACTTTATCCGCTGCTGTTCCCTGGCTGGTGGTCCTGTGCACTCAGCCAGCTCCCCCGCTCCCCAGTTTCACTTCTGAAATTCATACTGTCATGCGGCGGGACCCGCTTTTGTTGGCAGCCGCTGCGCAGAGTAAGATTCTGAAGGAGCTAGCATTCTCGAGGGCATGCGTATGTGGCTCCACTGCTTGGAAAGGACGGTGACTTCTCTGGCACCCCAGGCCTGCGGTTACGTCTCTGCAGCCAGCTCAAACTACAGGACCCGCAGGCCTGGCCAGTAAGAGCTGAGGGCAGCTCTGCTGGGAGAGCAGGGCCCTCCAACCACAGACTCACCTGTCTGGTGGGGGTGATTTGGGCCCCCCGCAGCGACCAGGCCTGGAGGCCCTCCTGCAGCCCTGCCTTGGGCTGGCTGCTGTTAATCGTCAGTGCTAGGCACACCTCGCCGTTACCGAGTCCTGACTCGGCCTGGAAAGAGCCGTCAGGGCCTTATATGAGTTACCTCCCTTAATCTGAGAAAAAAGAGGGCTCACCCATGGTCATGCAGGAAGGCGCAGAGCCAGGCCTGCCCCGTCTGCTGTGTCTTTCAAGACTTCACTCTTCACCCTTGTCCACTTGTTACCAAGTCCAAACTCATTCTGCTCGCCACACGACAGGCCAATAAATCAGGAGATGAGATGTTGGGGCAAAGAATAATGACTTTACTTGAAAAGCCCGCAGACCGAGAGGATAGGGTACTGATGTCCTGGAGAACCATCTTCCCCAAGTCAGAATTCAGGCCTCTTTTATCCTAGAAAAGGGGAGGGGTATGTTTGGTTGTTGCAAACTTCTTGGTGTCAGAATCCTTTGTTCATGCAGCTGTCCATGTGGGTCAGGTCACGATGTCCCTGTAAATCCCCAACAAGATAAATGCTGTTCTCTGTTCTGCAACTTTTTATCTCTGTACAAATGGGAAAGTGTTCTACCCATAAGGGCGGAGCCTTGAGGACGGCTCTCCTGCAGATTTCAGGCTCTAGGCCACGTTCTGTCACAAAAGGTGCAGCACCAGCAGGACCCAGCACAGGAGACCGAGCCCGGGGTTGGAGCCGAAGGAACAGACCTCATATGGAGTCAGGCTCGTTCCTCCTTATGACACTTGCGCATTCCTGCGTCTCACTCAGCCGCCCGGCACAAGGGACCCCCGGGCCCTGAGTTCCTACACTACTGGTTTATACAGAGATAGGTGCCAAGAAAGAAAAGCCACAGTAGAACCTCTGCCAGAGCAGCCCTGGTGGCCCTCGTGGGAAGCTCCCAGTGCTGGGACGAAGAAGAAGAGGGGACATGGGAGGAATGCAGGGGTGATCACACAACAGCCCCTGCCAGCAGGGAGGGCGGGCTGGGGAAACTTAGTTTAAAAATGCAATGACTTTGAAGCTTACGAGGACTCGGTGAAGGAGAATTAGAATTTGGCCTCAGTCTTCAAAAGGAAGGTCGCTGACACCAGGAGGACCCCATCAGGAGGGCTGTTTTGTGGGTCTGTGTGAAACGGTGCATCCACACCCCAGTAGGTAGCAGTTTATGTATCCCACCAAGTGAAGTTCTCTGTGACATTACGTTCTCATCTGCCATCACTCCGGGCCTGTGTTTCCAGCCCTCACCACGCTCTGTCCCCCTGTCCTGGGCCAGGGGAGAAATCTGTGTTACCGTTTGCATTGGATGACATGGCATTTTTGGAGGGTAAATATGTTTTTGCTACTCTAATTTTGAATCTTGTTGAGATGTTATATGAACGAATAGATCAGAAGACATCCTCTTCACGTGCACAATTCATTATTCACACCCAAAGCTTTCAGAAGGTTCGAAGTCCCAAAGAGGCAGAGAAGGCACAGAGGGTCACCGCTGAGCAGAGCTCTTTCAGAGCCCGCTGCTCAGTCTAACATGGTGGCCGTGGAGCCGTGGGGCTTGGTGGGTGGCCACCTCCCTGGACCTTGACCCTGCCATCGAAGCCATGCATCGCCAAGTGCAAACATCCCTTTAGAGACCCACTCACATTCTGGGACACTTTGGAAAAGAAAACAAAACAATGACAAGTCAGAGTTTCCCAAATCTCATAGCGGATGCGACGTGGCAAACAATGAAGCCAGCCTCTTATTCTTCGCTGTTCATTTACTCAGACTAGAACTGACGTACTTCGAATACCCGGAAAAGGGGAACTTGTGTTCCTTGGTATCCCGAAAGAGGAAGTCAAACAGACGAGCAAAACAATTTCATTCAAGAAAAAAAAAAAAACCCCAAAACTGCTTATAGAACTATGACTTGTGCCTTCAGTTACCCAGTCTTCTAAAATAAGAACAGTGCTCAGCACAGATGCTGAGAACGCTTTTTAATAATGGCCCGAGGAAGTGAGGCGTCATCCTGGGCTCCGTGGGCGCAGGGCTTCCTGGGTCTTTGTGTTTGAAGATGATCCCCTGCCAAGCTGATTCTCCATCCAAAAGCCATGGCCCCTGGTTGGAAAACTGCCCACGGGCCACTGACTTTAAGAAGGAGCTGAGGAAGGCCCACTAAGCGCCGTGCGCCTTGTCGGTGACTTCGGATGATGCTGTGGCTTTGCTTAGTCGGTTTAATTCAAGACAGGCAGCCTGTGGCTCTCAGCTCCTTCCAAAATGGGTCGCCCTTTCCATAGGGCTTCTCACCTGGACAGGTCCCCGCCTCATCTGGGGAAACAGGACTTCCTGAGTGTACGCTGGCCAGTTTCTACACATGGGTTACGACATATGGGGGACGAGATGGGGACAAGGAGAGGTATCTTTTCTTCCCCCCTTGGTAACTAACTCGAGCTTTTTCTCAGGGTTGCTGGGAAAGGGCACTCCATCTGCTGTCGCGGTGGCAGGTGAGCTGGGTGGAAGCCCGTGCGGCTGCACCTGTCGGCTGCTCCATCTCACTGAAGGTTGTAGTTGGTTGTGGGGGCGCAGACAGTGGGAAACTTTGCAAAAGACACTGTCGCATGGGGCCAATGCCCAGACATCATCATGGTCTCACGGTTACATGCAGGGCTCAGCCTGGGCCCACGAGCACATGAATGTCCGGCCAGGCTGGTGGAGGAGACGTGAGGCAAAGTGCATGGCGGGAAGGCAGAAGAGGTGGCCAGGAAGCCCATGGGCTCCTCGCCCTACTCCTAGGCGAGCACTTCTCAACCACAGGTCGAATTCAAGGGTCCCGGACTTGCTTGGGAACAAGCTGCACCCGCATTTCCTCCACCTCCAGCCTTGGATTTAATTTGGCATTTCCGTGTACGGCGGGGCCAGCGCCCCAGGTAACTTCCCATCACGTGACAGTTGCTGCAGAGATGCAGGGATAGGGTTCACCCCTCACTCCTTCCAGACGTCCGGCGGTGAGACTCACTGCTAGCTCTTGCTGACTGATAAGTTCGGCGGGCACATCTGCTTTACACCAGAAACATCGGAACTGTTTGGCTCATGCTGTAAGTTTCAGCATCACCGGCTTCCTTTGTGGCCGTCTGTGTTTTATTTCACGTATTTGAGAACATTCTTCTGAGAAGGGGTCCAGAGGCCCCTCGACACGGCCACGCACAGTAGGCACCTCCTTTTCCTTTTCAGGGGCCTTTTTCCTTTCTTTTGTCCTCAGCACCCAACGCTCCACTCTTCTCACGGAAACTCTGTGGGTGCTCCAGCTGAACTTGACCCCATGTTTCATGGGGAATCGGCACCAAGTTGGTGGGATGGCGCTACCTTCCAGGCCAGGATGGCAGAGGCCCTGCAGTGGGAAGGGTCAGAGACTCGGTCAGTGTGGGGGCCAGGCGCCCGGGGAGCAGATGAAAAGTCTGGTCCTGGGCTTGGCTTTGCTTTGGTTTCCTCTCAAAGGCTGTGCTTGGCTCTCAGACCCTTCCGGTATGGCTGGTCTTTTGACTGATGCTGGGTTTCTTAACCTCCACTGAGAGGTCCCTGGGGGACCCGGTGGTCAGAGAGATGAATAAAAGTTTTCTTTTTTTTCCCTTTAACTTTAAAGAGAGCTATTTGGTTATGAAAGTATTAATGTTTGTTCATTGTAGGAAAAAAAAAGGTAAAACATCAACATTGCTTTCTTTTAAAAATTTTTTCCCTCTTTTCCTTTTTAATTTTTTGGCGAGGTAATTATTAATTAATTAATTAATTACTTTAATGGAGGTACTTGGGATTGAACGCAGGACCTCGTGCATGCGAAGCACGTGCTCTACCACTGAGCTGTCCCCTCTCCCCTCAACATTGCTTTCTGCCACTCAGATGCTCTGCTAAGGATGTGGGGTTGATCTTTCCATCCTGGAAGGGACCCTGGTGTACACACTGTTTGTAACCTGCCTTTATTGTCGCTTCACAGTGTCTCACGAGCATCCTCGCACGTCAGAATGCTTTGCTCTCCTGTTCCTTCGATACGGCCTACGTTGTCAATGTGTGGAATTAATTTTTATCCCCAGTGTATTTGTTCAGCTTCCTGGTGTTCGCACAGTGACATTTTACTGTTGTAAGTGATGCCTGTCTTGTGTCCATGAATCAGTACTCATTTAGCTCAGGAGGAAGTTTGTCTTTTGGGTCTCATTAATAAAGGAGGCTTTTGTTTCTTTCTGGCTATACTGTGTGACATAGAAATTACAATCAAAGCTGAACCTTCCAAGTCACCAGCTGGGGTAGCTGCCCATTTGGGAACAATGTCAGCCAAAACTCACGCAGTCTCTGTGGCCCAGGAACCAGCCAGATGTCAGGGGAGGTGCCCTCACTGGCCCCGCCCGGGGCAGGGTGGAAGAGGGGAGAGGGCAGAGCCAGCCAGGGGGTGGTCAGAGTCCAAGGTGGGTGTCTGTGAGGGAGGAAAGGAAGGGAGAGTGTCGACTGAGCCATGAGTCAACTTCCTAGAAAGGTGGGGCGTGGAGAGTGTTGTGCTAAGTACAGGAAGTTCTAGAACCTAGGGGACCTGGCTTGGCTTTGTCTCTAATCAGCACCAGACCTTGGGTTTAACATGACCATTTGTGACCTTTAGTTGAGCACCTACTTTTTCCCTGAGTCTGGTCTGTTTTAAGGATCGAAATAGATACTTAAAAAAAAACTTCCCCCCTTACTGGAGGCAATGGGGATTGAACCCAGGACCTTGTGTGCGCCAAGCATGCACGCTACCAGGACGCTGTACCCCTCAACCCCCAAAATAGACACTTCTGCTAAAAGTGCTTAGGAGTCGCTTGTTTCTGTATGAAATGTGGAGAGTGCTGTTGGGATTAAAGGAAGCTAAGAGCTAGTCCCTGCTGTAAGCAAACCTACCTTTCCTTAATAAGCAGTGTCGCCCTCCAAGTTGCCACTGGAGGAAGCCCCTTCTGAAGGCTTCCTTGCCCCCAAACACCTGCCAAGGAGCCCTGTCACCTCCATTCTGACCTCAGGATATCCCCTCTTTCACTCACCCTCAACCTGGGACCAAAGTCCTCCAGTCCTCAACCTGGAGACAAGGCTGGGGGCCAAGGGTCTCAGGCCGAGGCACCAGGACCTGCCAACCATCTGAACAAACCTGCTCTCCTCTGCCCTGAAAGGACCAGTGCCAGCCTCTGGAGTCTGCGGGGATGTGTGAGCTCTGGGCCTGTTTGGGGTTGCAGTGTGCCCCACAAAGAGATAAGCTGGAATCCTAACCCCCAGTAACGCAACAGTGACTTGACTTGGAGAGAGGGTCTTTACAGAGGTGACAGAGTTACAGTGAGGGCATTAGGGTGGGCCCCGTTCCAGCAGGACTGTGTCCTTATTGGAAGGGGAAATTTGGACACAGACAAGCACAGGGAGAGCGCATGTGAAGAGGGAGGCAGGCGAGGGCGATGCTTCTTAAAGCCAGCGGTGGCCAGCAAACCAGCAGCAGGCGGTGGGAGACGCTTGGAACAGACCCTCCCTCATGGTCTTCAGCAGGAACCAACACAGCCCATGCCTTCATCTCAGACTTTCGGCCTCCAGTAAATTTCTGTTGTTTAAACCCCCTTGTCTGTGGGACTTTGCTGAGTAGCCAGGCCCTGACCTGCACTGACCTCCTGGGAAACCCGACTGGCTCTGCGTTCTTGGCACTTCTGGTTTGCTTTCAGGCACCACTTGTTTGGGGCACCTAAAAACCAAAGAAAATCCCCCAACCAAAAAACACCAACAAAAACCACAGAGGTGACAACTTGACTCCTTCTGGGTCCAGCTTCCACCGCGGGAGGTGGCTGGCCAGAGGCTTCCTCCCCACCGGCTAAGGCTGCTCAGCTCAGCAAAAGCTGGGGGAAGTTCAGCAAAGAAAGTCCCAGAACTGGCACCCTGTGTTTGCTGGGCTGACTAAGGACCAGATCACGGGTGTCCACCATATGGACACAGCCAAGCTTTGCTTTCGAAAGGCCTTGAGTTTTGGCTCCCAACCCTGGCTGGACATTAGAGTCACACGGGAGCTTCAAAAAATGGCCCACAACAGAGCCTGCCATAGACCAACTGAGTCAGAATCTCCAGGGGGGCGGGACATCAGTATTTTACAAAGGGATTCTAGCACACGGTTGGGCTTGGAGGCCACCGGTCCAGGGCGATGTGGGCTGAGAGTTCTAGATCCGGCCGACGACCCTGCCTCCCCCGCCTCCCCCGCCTCCCCGAGCCTCTCCAGGCTTCAGCTCCGCTCACACAGGAGCCGGTGAGCACCAGCCCTGACCCGCCAGCCGTTCTCAGTCACCGCTTCACCTGACAGTCGTCCGCTGGAGTCCTGTGTGGGGCTGTCTCAAGTAACCAAGCACCACAGACTGGGTGCTCAGAACAACAGAGACGTGGCCTCTTACAGTTTGGGAGGCCAAAGTCAAGGTGTTGGCAGGGCTGGCTCCTCCTGGAGGCTCTAAGGGGCCCCCAGCTTCTGGTGGTTCCCACAGTCCTTGCTTTCCTTGGCTTGTGGACTCATCACTCCAGTCTCTGCCTCCGTCTTCACACGGCCGTCCCCCTGTGCCTCTGTGTCTTTTCTGTCTGTCATATGGACACTAGTCATTGGAGTGATGTCCCGCCCTAATCCAGGATGACCTCGTCTAGAGCGTGACCTTAATTACATCTGCAGTGACCCTCATTCCCAGTCAGGTCACATTCTGAGGTTCGGGGTGGGGAGTATATCTTCCATTGGGGAACACTGCTCAGCCCACAACACCGGGGGGGTTAGGAGAACCCTCACATGCAGGCGCACCCCAAGTCGGGTTCACAGGCTTGGGACCAGGACACTGGCCTGGGGGTCCAGCCTTGGTTGTAAAACCCAACGGAGCCTTGTGCTTCCAGTCGCCTTTTATACTGAGAAATGGAAACTGAGGCGGGCTCAGTGGGGACCCATCCGGTGGAGGGGTCAGTGCAATTTCTAATCTTGTAGGGTCCTTAGCTGCGGTGTGTGTGTGCGCGCGCGCGTGTACGCACACGTCTGTTTTCCATGAATGAAACGCCGTGACAGGGCAGTTGTGAGGCCCTCGCTCTGGCTTCAGCCGTCTTGCGTTATTTCTGGCCTCCCCACACCTGGGCAGCCCTGGCTTTGGCGGGGCGGTGTTTGCTGTCCCTGGGCAGGGCCGGCCGCTTTGTAATCTGAATCTCTGGTGCTCACGCGAAGGTCGGGAACAAAGCTTTTCTTCAGTCCTCGACGTATTAATGGTTTTCTTATAAGAAACCATGCAGTCGATTTCTTTGGGTTTGTCAGCTGGGTTTCCAATGGAGGGCTTTCAATCCACAAAAGGGTCATTCAGTGCCCCCTTTGGTCTTAATTAATTGCAGACCCTCTGGGCGACGGGCCCTGCGGGCCTGGGAGCCCCGTCTGGTTTCCATTCCGCCCGAGGGCTCCATGTCGGAGCTCCGTTGGCACCAGACCCCCGGTGGCTCTGTGCCCGCCGCCCCAGCTCAGACCCCAGCTGGCTCCTTGTGGGGCGGGATCAGAGCAAAGCCTCTGGCGTCAGCTTGGGGATCAGTTTCCGCGACTGGCGGCCTAAGGCTTTCAGTCCTGGACCTGGTTCACTTCTGGGGAGAGGGGATGAGAAGGTGGCCAAGGCCCAGCAGGGAGAGGGCTGGCTCGCGGGATCCGCAGTCTGCCTGTCCCACCCAGAGCACGGACCTTGGGACCTGCGTGGGTTCCAACTCCAGCTTGGCCACGCCAAGCTCTGGGGCCGGGAGCAATATCTTAACTTCTCCGTGCCTTCCTTGACCTCCCGAATGTGGTTCTGACAAGGGGTGATTGCATGTGACCCTCAGCTCCGGTGCCCAGTAAAGGCTCACTGTCATCGCTGTGGCCTTATTGAAGCCATGACTCTGAGAATGGACGCATTTGAGGGCACAGTTTGGTCTTCAAAGTTTATTTAAGGGACATGCCGTTCTTTACTCGTGGTCTGGAAAGACATGAAAGGGCTCCGATGGAGCCCTGCCAGGATTCCGCTCATTTCTCCTTCTCCCGGCCCTGCAGCTTTCTTCTCCAGACGCCTTTCCAGTGCTCAAAGCTCTTCTTTGGAGTTCCTTTCCAATGCTTGATCCCCAAACTCAAATGCCTCTCAGAACAAGACACCCACCTGGGCTGGCGCAGGAAGGGGAGACACTGGGTGTGCGAAGCCAGACCCTCCCAGAGTGGGCCAGGTCCCCGCAGGTTCCTAGTTATATTAATATTATTAGTAAGTGGTGAGACTGGGACTTGAACCCAAGTCTGTCCACGCCCAAGCCCTTCCTCTTTCATAAACAGGTGCGCAGGGCCTGTGCCCAGTGCCTGGGAGCTGGGTTGACGACAGGCATGATTTTCAGGGAGTGGTGCTGCCTTCCTGTCTTTGTAAAGGCCCCGAAGCGCACCCCCAGGCCTCAGGACAAATGCCCAGGTGATCCAGAACCCTCCTAAGGGCCCGTGTGTAAAGCTGGAGATGCTTGTGCAACAATAGGGACGGAAGTTCTCTTGCTTGTTGTGACCACGCATTCACCGCCACCAGCAGGTCTGCGCTGAACGCCTTGTTGATGACTTGGGTGCTGAGCAGTTTGAGGGAAGGAAGACAAAGCAGTAAATGAAGATCGGGCCTGCGCTTGCAGACTGGCGAGTTCAGTGGGGAAAGAAAACAGGAGTTCAAGAGTCACGAAAGTGCCAAATGATGAGGGCAGCCGTGTCTCCCTGGGTGGAGAGTGGGGAGGTCAGCGCAGGCTGGAAAGACTCAGGAAAGATTCACAGATGCGGGGAGCCTGAGCAGGGCTTCGAAAGGGAGGGATGGGTGGGTGGTGGCAAATGCTGGAAGGCCCGGTGTGTCACGTGATTCCCAGGGGCGCAGTGGGATTGCAGCAGAAACACAAAGTCCAAGTCATCTCGCTGGGGATCAGGAAGGGCTCACGATTTCGCTCGGAGCGCTCGCTAGGCCTGGCCACGCCTGCACCCAGGGGAGTCTGGCGGTTATTTGTCCTGCGCTTCAAACTAGTAGAGACAGCACACTCCACGCTGGACTTTGCACTCCTCGGACTCTGAATTAAAACGCATAAGGCTCTGGTCAGGTTTTGGTGTAGCTTTGGCGCAAGATGGACCAATCCAGAGCCTTCAGGAGGCTGGCACCACAGTGGGCTAGCATCTCCCCCCCTCCCCACAGCAGCCTTCCATGTCCCCAGGGTGCAGGGAGGAGCAGACGGCTCCCTGTGGAGCAGCCAAGTCTGGGACTCTCCTACAGTTCTCACACTTCAGCTCATCAGAATTACCTGGAGGGCAGGGCTCCACCCCCAGCATTTCTGATTCAGCATTTCTGGGCGGTGCCTGAGAATCTGCAGGTCTAACAAGCTCCCAGGGGATGCCGATGCCCTTGCTGGGGACCACACTTTGCGACCCGCTCATCTAAGATGGGAACTGAGGAGGAACCGCTCAGTGATCCCGGCCCCTCAGCTTCCGCTGCTGTTGACTGTCCCTGGCTAGGAGGCTCAGGGAGCCTGTTCGCAGCATTTTGGATCCTTACCTCCAATCTCCCAGGAAAGCAGAGATGTTATCCAAAGGCTAACGATATGCAGATGCTTATGCAAATATGTGCTCCTGGATCCTCTCTCATCTTTTCAGTGCAAGGCTTATGCAACCAGCCGCACTGAGTCACGCCCCCACCCCCTCCCCTACTTCTCCACGTAGGAGATTGACGGATGCTAAACATGGGAGCTTGCAAAACTGTGCAGTTGAAACAAGACCTGGTTTCGTAAGCAAAATGTTCCAGCTCCACCCCATGCAATCCTGTGACTGGTACTTTGGGGAGATTCCCCCAGGGAAATCCCAAAGAGCGGAGGGAGATTTAAGAGGTCAGAAGGTAGGGGAAGTGAGGAAAGGGCAGCTTTTGCTGCTTCGAGGCTCTTTTGGGGCAATCGAGACTGTGGAACATAGAGGAAGGGTATTCCAGACTCACAAGGGTAATCAGACTTTAGAAAGTTGAAGCCTGCACTGGCTGGTTCTCTCTCCTATGCAGAATCCAGGGTGAGGCTGGAGTGAGAGCTCAGGACAGGGAGCAGGGCCCCCTCCCCCACATGAGTGGAGTCCCTCAGTTTCTGCATCTGTCAAATGGGAAGAAAGTGTCTCCCTCACAGGGAGATCTGAGAGGATGCGTAGTGCTTGAAGCTGGCTCCTGGGGGGTTTACCATCAGCAGACTGCTGGCCAGGCCCTGCCCAGGAAAAGCGCTGGGAGCGCCTCTCCCTACCCTCAACATTAGGTGTCAGATTTTAAGGGAGAGCTCACCTGGAGAAGGCTGAGGACTCTCAGGGCACTGATGGGTCAGGAAATCTGACCTTCTGACCTTTGCAGTGTATTTTTATAGCTATCCTGGCCGAAGTGGGCGGCTGGGGGGTGCCCTCCCTTGTTATTTTTTATCAATGCTCTTTCTCCTCACCTGGCTTTCATGGCATCCTCAACAAGGGCACCCAAAGGGAAGAGAGGGAGATAGCGCTGTGCTTTGAGAAACCAAGGGACTCCCAGGAAGTTCAGATCTAGGCTCAACAGAGGCAGGTGTGCTGGAGGCAGGGCTTCCGGGCGCCCCACAGGGCGCATGCGCGGTGCAGGCCAGTGTGCAACACTCCCGCGTGGAGGGCCGCCAGGACCAGGGCCAGGACCAGGGCCCGGGCCCGCGCTTAGGTCTGCAGGCTGAACTTCAAGGACTTGCTCAACTGCTGGCACATAGATTGAGTGATGCTGGGCAAGATGCAAATGCTTTGCTTTGAGTTTCAATTTCTTTATTTAAAAAACGACAAAATATCCAACTTGCCAGCCTTTCAGTTGTGGGGTTCTAGTGCCAAGGTTCTCATACTGTGTGTAAACTGTTAGGTGAGAGCAAGACATCTTACAACCAGCCGTCTCCGCTCTGCAGAAGAGCTTTGAGTCGGTTTAGTTTTTATAAAGTGTGAAGGTGGTGACGACTCCGATGGATGTCCGAGGAGCAGCCGTTTCCCGCTGCCTTCCCTGAAGCGCGAGCTGCTCACTTGCTCCCCTGTGGCGGGGTCGGGGGCAGCCTCGGTTAGGGGCCCCCTGGGTGTGCCTCTGGCTCTGTGAGCGGGTCCTGCTTAGGGTGGGGGTTCTTCCCTCTCCAGATGCCCTGACCTCTTTGATGATGCCTGTGGGCCCCTTGTTTGGATAACGTTTTTAAAATGCATGAAATAAAACACTCTGGATTGCAAAGAAAATCAACTAGTATATTGATACACAGTTACTATAATTAAAAAATTTGTGCTCTCATTTTTAACCTATTTTGTAATAACACCTACCAGCCGTTCTGATAACCACTCTTATTTCAAAGTAGTGATGGCCAATCAATGCTATTCTGAGATTTCTGGAACAAATGTAACGTTACATCAAAGTATCTGTGATTTCTAATCCATGGCCAAGTCCTAGGTTCAGTCTGTGCTGTTTGTTGAGTTCATTCACAATGGAAGTAAATGCTAATTTTCAGTTGGAGGTTAGGAAAATATAAATGTCATTATTTTCCTAAGCAACTTCAAAGACCCCCTCGAGTTCTGTCCTTAGGGGTCTTGCGGACCCCTGATTAGGAGCCCTCAAATTAGAGCTTATGCACCAGGAATGTCTACCTGGCTTCCTGCAACTGTGCTGTGCATTTACCCCCTCCCTCCCTCCCTCTGTCCCTTCCTTCTCTGAATTCCTAGAGTGATACACAATAGCCCTTGATAAATATTTCTGGAAGGAATGAATTCCTTCAATTATAGGCATGAGGTGAGCTTCTGTTAGGAGCCAAGTGCTTTGTAAGCTGTTGATAAAAAAATAGCTCCACCACGCTCCGTGCCCTCATCACGAGGGACCTCCAAGTCGTGGACAGGCCAGCGGCGGCACCTGCCCGGGTTCTGTCACCTTGGATATTTGGCTGATTGGTGACTAGAAATTTTTTTTACAAACCCACATGCCTTGGGATCTCTACGTAAGTGTTGTAAAGTAAGGATTCTTTTCTGCAGGCTGATATTTTAGAGGATTTGTTGCAGTTTATACACCCCACCTCCCTGCCATCTCCTCACCACCTGCCAGGTGCTGTTAGCTGGTGCTGAAAGCAAGAAATGGCAATATTCTAATCTTTGCTTCCTGAGCATATGAATACTGGGTTCATGAAAATGCAAATCTTTCTTGGGTACAAGCTTCCCTTATCACTTGTGCCTGTGGGACTGGGAAAGATGTAAAGCCACTTACAGTTGTTAGAGCCCTTTCCCACATTTTTCAATTGCTTGTGGAATTCAATGGTTGCATTTAGAATTAATTTCGTGCACTCGTCTCTTCAGGAAATACATGAACATCTCATTGCTCTCCATACGTAAAATACTGGTTGATTGGCTCTGCCTTCAGTTCCTGCTGCCCTGTCCACCTTCCCCAGGTAGCACGATGGGGTCAGGACATTGAGTCACAGGCTATTCCTCTCACGGGCTGCAAGAGTTCCTGAAGGATGCATGAAACGGAGGCTGCCCGTCCTTCCTGACTGTAACCGAGAAAAGTTTAAGAAAATATGTGTATACATACATACATATACACCTGTGTGTGTGTGTGTGTGTGTGTAATCCAAACAATACTTATCCTTAACGTACACACATGTGCTGAAATTTTCAGTTCTAGTCTAAGTGCTTAGGCCTGTGTCCACATACATATACAGCTTGTGCGTGTAGACACATGTACATGTGCTGAAACAGGGTGTATCCTGACATGTTCATTCTATTCCATCCTTTTTTTTTTAAAAATTGAAGTATAGTCAGTTTCCAATGCTGTGTTTGTTTCAGGTGTACAGCATAGTGATTCGTATATATATATATGTGCATATTCCTTTTCGTGCTCTTTTTCATTATAGGCTATTATAAAGTGTTGAATAGAGGTCCCTGCACTATCCATGTTATCTCTATTCCATTCTTGCTTCATTTTTGTCAGTTGCTGGCTGTGACCATCTCAGCTGATTTCATGGCTTACGGCGGGGTGGAGATCCCGTGCAGACTTCTGCTGGAGAACAGCATCTTGCAGGCGTGGGCCAGCTGAGGTGAGGCCTGCGATGCAGCCAGGGGATTCCTGGGGTGGGGTGAGGTGGGCCTGCTTCTAGTGGCTTCTGCATTTGGGCCCCTCTCTTTCTCTCTTGGCCTTGACCTCTGTCTGCCTGTGTCCCCATCACACTGATATTTCTCTTTTAACCTCAGGCTGTTGGCCTGATCCCTCACCTGGATGGCTGCTGGGTCTCTGTGGGGTCCCCCTACCCTGGCCTGTGCTGACTCTCTTTAGCCTCTCATGAGAGGCCAGAGGGGAAAGGCCTTTAACTGACTGTTAGCTCCTGGCCTTCCGGCCCCTGCAGATGGTGTGGCTCATCCAGGCCATCCTGTGAAGCCGCTATGATCACCACCCAGTTTTACAGACCTGGAAACTGCCTCCTCCGGCTCGCTGACGTGCCCCGCGCCCAAGTCCTGCAGCAGGTAGGGGAAAGGGCAACCTCTCCAGCCCAGGCTTGCCTGGCCCCGAGGCCTGCGGTTTTCATCTCTGTCCTGTCCAGACTCTTTGCCTTTTTTGGAGACTGTGGTTTAAGGGAAGGGCTCTGATGAGGTCTTCGGAGGGAAGATGTGCCCTTCTTCATGGGAAGCAGCTCCTTAGGAGTCAGTCATCAACGTTGCCCGAGTTAGGGAACTTTCCGGGAAGTCATCAGATGTGAAATTGATTTTGCTTTTAAAGACACCAGGACTGATAAAGGCTATAGTCCGTGTTCCTTTGTTTGCTGGCTATTTCCTTGTTTCCTTGCTGTTCTCTTTCTGTCTGTATGTGGCGGGGCTGCCTGGTTGGAGGCAGGTGGCGAATCGTGCTGGTGAGCTTTAGGCATTTCTGACGCAGCGCAGCACAGCACTGTCCAGCCATGGGGCAGGCTGCCCTGGGCGGGTCCTGAGCTTCCTGTGACTGGAAGTATCCAAGCCAGATTGCCCAAGAAAACCCGCAATGCAAGATGTGGGACACCCAAGATGTAGCATGGTGCCTGCGCACAGTAAGATAAATGTGTGTCTGATGAACGAGTTCTGAGCTTGGATGCCCCTTCCAGCCCTGATAAATCTCAGACAGGGTCAGTGGTGGAAAGGACACTGATGGATCAGTCCATCAATTCATCAACTTTTTATCTCCAAACCAGCCCAGCCAGAGAGGGTGGCCCAACTTTCCTCAGACTCAACTCAGCTGCTCATGTCAGGGACACATCCCAGGACTGCACAAGTTTCAGAATCAGGGAGGTTTTTTTTTTAATTGAAGTTTAGTCAGTTTACAATGTTGTGTCAATTTCTGGTGTACAGCACAATGTTTCAGTCATGCATATACATACGTATATTCATTTTCATATTCTTTTTCATTATAAGGTTACTACAAGATATTGGATTTAGTTTCCCTGTGCTATACAGAAGAAACTTGCTGTTTATCTATTTTATATATAGTAGTTAGTATCTGCAAATCTCGAATTCCCAATTTATCCCTTCCTACCCTCTTTCCCCCGGTAACCATAACTTTGTTTTCTATGTCTGTGAGTCTGTTTCTGTTTTGTGAGTAAGTTCATTTGTCTCTCTCTCTCTTTTAGATTCCACATATAAGTGATATCATAGGGCATTTTTCTTTCTTTTTCTGGCTTACCTCACTTAGAATAACAATCTCCAAGTCCATCCATGTTGTTGCAAATGGCAGTATTCTATTCTTTTTTATGGTTGAATAGTATTCCATTGTGTAAATATATATATCTCACATCTTCTTTATCCAGTCATCTGTCAATGGACATTTAGGTTGTTTCCATGTCTTGGCTGTTGTAAATAGTGCTGCTGTGAACATTGGAGTGCATGTGTCTTTTCAAATTCGAGTTCCCTCCAGATTTATGCCCAGGAGTGGGATTCCTGGATCATATGGTAAGTCTATTTTCAGTTTTTTGAGGAGTCTCTATACTGGTTTCTATAAGGGCTACTTCCTTCCCACCAGCAGTGTAGGAGGGCTCCCTTTTCTAGAATCAGGGAGTCCTTAAGGTGCTGCCTCAAGTCCCTTCTGCCACGAGCCAAGTCCACTTCCTGTGTCATCCTCACTGGCCCTGGAAATGTAAGTGTGCCTGGACCCAAATATGTATGGAATGTGTGTTCTGACTTACCCTGTCCTACCATATCCTAGCTTGTCCTGTCCTGTCCTGGCTGGAGGTCCATTCTTTATAGAATGAAGCACTTGGAAGAGACCACATCCTTTTGAGCTGGTCCTAGAGCTGAGGTTGGTAAACTACAGCCTGTTTTTGTGAGTCACGTTTTCCTGGAGCACAGTACACATTTTACGTGTTGTCCGGGATTGCTTCACGCTACACAGAGCTGAGTAGTTGCAACAGAGACCACCAGACCCACAAAACCTAAACGATTTACTTCTCCGGCCCTTATAGGAAACGTCTGCCGACCTTTGATCTGTAGTAAAAAGATTTGAGATAAAAGTTGAAAATATGAGCAGAGATTTCACAGAACCCCCTGAAATGGGAGGTCTCAGCAAGGTCTGCCGTACAATCAACACGGTGGGAGTGCAGAGAAATTCCAGTCCCGTGGGGTGCAATTCAGTATCTACCCAAAGAACTGAAAGCAAGTCAACAGATACTTGTACACGAATGAGCACGGCCGCTTTATTCACAAGAGCCGAAAGGTGGAAATCACTCAAACGTCCATCAACACAAAAATCTGGCCAATCCATACAGTAGGGTATTATTCAGCCATAGCAAAGGGCGAAGTACTGACACGAGCTACAACATGAATGAGCCTCGAAAACATTATGAGTCAAAGGAGGCCACTATAAAAAGCCATATATTGTACGCTGCTGTTTACTGGAAATGTCCAGAAAAGGTCAATCTAAAGAGACAGAGATAATTAGTGCTTCCCAGGCTCTGGGGGGAAGGGGAGAGGGAGTGACTGCTTAAGGACTGTGGGGCTTTGTTTTTTGGGGGCGATGAAAATGCTCTGAAAGTAGATAGACGTGAAGGCTGCATACGTGGTGGATGTAAAAAGGGCCCGTGAATTGTTCGCTTTCAAATGGATAACTTGTTATTGTGGGAATCTCATCTCAACTGCTAGATAATCCCTACATCCCAGAGGGCACCTGCAGCCCCAGCCCTCGACGCGCCAGCCGCCCCGCGCCCGTGCGGGGCCTGTGCGTGCGCATCTAGGGTGGTCCTAAGTCCGTTTCGATGCAACGCTGTGCACGCTGTTTCCTCGGGGCCGCGCTCTGTTCAGGAGATGAGCAGAGTCCCGTTGTCCCGCTTAGAATGCCTCCGTCAGGCGGGCCCCGTCAGCTGCCAATTAATCTCCCCATTCCAGCCTCCACCGAGCTCACCGTCTCCTGCACAAGCAAGGGTTGCTAAACAGTTTCCACAATGCATCTGTGGGAGAGGTACGTGCATCTCTGGGAGATGTGATGAAAACGTTTGGGGTAGCCTGCTTACCTGACTTTAGGTACACCTGTCCTCAGGACCAGCTGCATAATTTGTGGGGCCCGTGGAAAAGAAAAATGCAGGGCCCCTTGCTCAAAAATTATTAAGACCTTCATTGTGGTGACCACTGCTCTGAACCAAACACAGGCCCTTCTGAGAGCGGGTCCTGGGTGGCTGGCCCTGTCTGTTCTGAACAGCCTAGGATGAGTATTTTCTTTGCAGGTGGAATAACTCGGTCATGGACATGCACTGAGGTGGGCTCTGTATCCTGAACTACAACATAGGTATTAGATAAATGACAACAACAGAAAGATTTCACCACACAGAAAATGCGAGGGTTGAGCTGCATACCGGGGCACTTAAGTTTCTGCGATTTATTTTGCGAGCATCAGAGATCTGATGCTAAACAATGAGCCCCATCTTCTGGCCCAGCTCCGTGGAAATTCTCCCAGCCCTCCTTGTGGCATCAAATACATATCTTTTCCAGGGAGTCTGAAATAGTCCAAGGATGCTCCCTACCCAGGCTGGCCAGATAAAATACAGGATGCCCATCAAAGTTGAATTTCAGAAAAACAACCAATAAATTTTTTTAACCGAAGCATGTCCCAAATATTGCCTGGGACATACTTATTCTAAAAATTATTTATCTGGAGTTCAAATGTACCTGGGCATCCTGTATTCTTATTTATTAAATTGACAACTCTATATCTAATGCCTTCTGAAGACACGGGGCCTATAAGGGGCAGCTGCCAAACCACCGTGTGGGTCTGGGGCCCACGCTGGGCTGGCATGTCTGAGTGATGGAAGGTAAACCCAGTGTGGGAACTATTGGCTTCTGGTCTGTATTAGTTTCCTAGAGCCTTTTGTAACAAAGTACCCAAAACTTGGTGGCTTAGAACAACAGACATTTTTTCTGTTACAGTTCCGGAGCGAAGAAGTCTGAAGTCAAGGTGTTGGCAGAGCTGAGCTCTCTCTGAGGGTTCCAGGGAAGGACCTGTCCCAGCTTCTGGTGGCCCCAGACAGCCCTTGGCTCGGGGCAGTGTTACTCGAATTTTAACGCGGTGTTCTTCCTTCCTCTCCTCACGCAGCTCTCCCTCTGTGTGTGTCTGTGTCCAAACTCCCCCTTTTTGTAAGGACACCCGTCATACTGGATCAGGGCTTCCCATCATGACCTCATTTTAACGTGATTATCTCTGTGAAGACCCTGTCTCCTGTCCCGATGACCAACAGGCACTTGAGAAGATGCTCAATATCGCTAATTATCAGAGAAATGCAAATCAAAACTGCCAGTCAGAATGGCCGTCATTAAAAAGTCCACAAATGATTAAGGCTGGAGAGGGTGTGGAGAAAAGGGAGCCCTCTTGCACTGCTGCTGGGAATGTAAATTGGTGCAGCCATTATGGAGGACAGTATGGAAGTTCCTTAAAAAACTAAAAATAGACTTACCCTATGATCCAGCAATCCCACTCCTGGGCATACATTCAGAGAAAACTCTAATTCAAAAAGATACATGCACCTGAGTGGTCACAGCAGCACTATTTACAATAACCAAGACATGGAAACAACTTAAATGTCCATTGATGGAAGACTGGATAAAGAAGATATGATATATATATATATATATATATATATATATATATATATGGAATACTACTCAGCCATAAAAAAGAATAAAATAATGCCATTTGCAACAACATGGATTGACCCGGAGATCATCATTCTAAGTGAAGTAAGTCAGACAGAGAAAGAAAAATACCATATGATATAATTTATATGTAGAATCTTAAAAAAAAGATACAAATGAACTTATTTACCAAATAGAAACAGACTCACAGACATTAGAGAACAAACTTATGGTTACTGGGGGGTAAGGAGGTGGGAAGGGTTGAACTGGGAGTTTGGGATTTGCAGATACTAACTACTATATATAAAATAGATAAACAACAAATTTCTTCTGTACAGCACAGAGAACTATATTCAATATCTTGTAGTAACCTGTAACAAAAAAGAATTTAAAAAGGAATATATGTATGTATATGGATGACTGAAACATTATGCTGCACACCAGAAATTGACATAACATTGTAAACTCACTATACGTCAATAGAAGAGAATGCAAGTTAAAAACAGACCATCTCCAAATAAGGTCACCATCTGAGTGACACTGGGGTCTTACTCTGTTTGGGCTGCTATAACAGAACCCCATTGACTAGGTGGCTTGTAAACAACAGAAATTTACCTCTCACTGTCTGGAGGCTGGGAAGTCCAAGGTCAAGGTGCTGGCGCATACTGCGTCTGGCTCCTGGCTCACAGACGGTGCGTTCCTGCTGTGTTCTCACATGGTGGAGGGGATGAGGGATCTCTCTGGGGTCTCTGTATTAGGGCACTAATCTCATTCTTGAGGGCTCCACCCTCATGACCTAATCATCTCCTGAAGGCCCCGCCTGCCAACACCATCACCTTGAGGGTTAGGATTTCAATATATGATTTTTTGGGGGTAGGAGGAACACACAAACACAGTCTACAGCATAGGTGTTAGGACTTCAACATAATCATTTTGGGGAACACAATCCAATCCATAACATGGCTCCAGGACCATCCAGGGCCATTCTTTTCAGAAACTTGGTTGGATGGCTTCCATTTGGAGGGCTGGAGAACCCATCTGTATCTGGCCTGTGAACAATCAGTCTTAACTGATGACCGTTCAAGGGGTGACAGCCACAGTGAATCCAAAGGGGTCAAGTCACAGAAAGGCAGCTCATCCGAGGACAGGCGTGGAGAGGGCCAGGGCCGCCTGCAGGGAGGAGAGGGTGTGTGTGCTCAGCACTCCAGCGGTTGTGTGGACATGTGGAAGTTTTCAAAAGGAATGGGGAACACGTACGCTTACTTCTACAAAGTAAACATTTCTGGAAATGGTTGCTTCATGGAAGCAGCCCACACATCTAGCACAGAATGTTACACAAGCTTTGGAAGTCATGAGTGGAAATTGTTTGCAAAGTCTTTTGGAACCTCCTAACAAATGTTTGCTTCAGTCTTGAAGGCTAAAACAAACAACGCCTCTGTTTCAAAAATGTCAGCTATATACCAAATAGATAAGCAACAAGGAGAAGCTCTATAGCACGGGAATTAAACCCATTACCTTGTAACAACCTATAATGGAGTACAGTCAACAAAAATATCGAATCACTACGCTGCACACCTGAAGCTAGCACAATACTGTAAATTTATGATACTTCAGTTCAAAAAAAGTTGGCTAAGGAGATGTTTTGTTCACTTTTAGCTGAAAATGTAATAGAGAAGCACATTTGTATTCTACTGCGGGTTAATCACTTAAAGAGACATTGCCTAAAAGCTCAAGTTACACATAATGGCCGGTCTCTGGGAACCTGGCCTCCCAGGCAATGAGCCTTAAGCTAATGTACCTTTGTTTAGCTCACAGGAAACCTCGTGAGCAAGCCCACCTGTGAAGGATTGCAGGAAGGAAGACATTAGCACATCCCCTTCCACATCCGGCTGGAACTAGGACTCCACCCCCACCTCCCAGTATAAAGAAGCCTGAATTCTAACTGGGGTGAGAAGTTTCTTTGGGACACTAGTCCACCATATTCTCCATCTGCTGTTTGCTGTTAGCCCCGGGGTGAGGGTAGGGGGTGGGGGGAGCTGTGCTGGCGCGTTTGTGATCTGGGTCACGGGAATCTGGCTCCTTGCTCCTGTCTGAGTGAAGTCAGGGAGGTGAGTCAGTGTCTAAGCTTTTTTCCTGCTTTCCTGAAGAACGATGCTCTTTGCAGCTCAGACTTCAGGTTAGCCTTTCTCCCTTACCTGGGTAAGTTTAGATTCCCATATGCGGGCTCCCTGTAAATTGCAATTCCCTCTTGTGAAATCTGTTTGACAGTTGGTTCAAGCGCTGTGACTGTGGCTCGTTCCCTTGTTGATCTGGGGGTAGAGGTGGTCGCAGCAGATGTGCTGTGGCTGGGAAACGAAGCCTGGCGGGGAGATACCAAAACTCCTGTTGGGGACGGCAGAGTGTGTCAACGGGGACCTCCTCGATGTCGGAGTGTAACTGTGGGCCAGTGTGGGCTGTGGGCGCTGTTGCATCCCTGCGCCCTTGCTCAGGAGAGCCAGCCGCCGAGGTGAGCGCGTTTGGAGCCTCGCTCATGGGCAAGTCACTCAGCCTCTTGGCGTCTCTATTTTCCCATCCATGAGACAGAATTTACATTCTTAGCGGGTCTCTCCTGAGACTGGAGAAGACATTTGAGGGCCGCCCGGGAGAGAAAGCACAGAGCGCAGGCGCGGAGCAGCGCACCCCAACCGATGGGATCCGGAGACGCCAGGATGTGATCTCCAAGCAGGAAATCCAAGAAATTCCCAAGTTAAGATTTCACCAAATCATCCTCGGGCAGTATAGAGAAAAAAGAGGCAAACAAAATAAAACCAGGAAGAAATCCAAGAGATCACGGAGAAAAAAAGTCCAGCCAGATCCTCCCAGGGTGTACGTGACCCCGTAGGAGCTGATTCTCCCTCGGAGCGTGTTGCCGCCTGCAGGCTCCCCGGAAGACGCTACCACAGCCGCCAGCAACCTTGTCCACTCCTACAGGGACTTTCGAGGCTGGTGGGTAACCTAAGCCTTGATCCGATCTCTGTCAGCATCCCTTTAATATGATTTGAAAGAAAGATTCCTAGGAAGCCACTGGCACACCAATTCCTTCTGCACAAACTCTCCACCAGGAGTCAAGTCCCCGCTGTGGGAGGTGGCTCGGCTCGCGGCCTCTGCGGACACCGCTGCCGGGGGAAATCCCGCCAGGTGCGTTCCAGCCACGGTGAGGGTCCGGAAGTCTGAGTCCCAGTGGAGAAGGGCGTCAGGAGATGTGTGGGTCCTCTGCATCGTATCTTTCTCCAAATTGGAAAAGGTAAAATGCCCAGGTCATCTCTGGACAGACATTTCTAGAACAATGATTGCCTAATAATAATTAACCAGTCTCTGTTCCTCTGGGGACATCTAGATTGTCAAATCTGTGAAATGACTGGGCTTTTTGCATTCCTCTGGTAACACTGAAGTGGAATTCTGGAAGCACAAGTAAATCCTTCATCCCACGATATGGAGCCTTATTTTAAAAACCAAATGAGACAGTCACCAACTCATGCCAGGTGTGAGTTCTAAGTGCCCAGATGCACGATGGGGTGGCACTAGCCCTTCCCCAGTGTTCCCCAGCCACACCACTGAAGGCTCAAGAGTATTACTTCAAAAGGCTCATAGTTCTCTACTCCTAAAAATTAAAAAAAATACGTTTTCCCCGGTTATCCAAGTTACGCTCGCCCATTGCTGACAGCTGGAAATGAGAGTGTAGAGTAAGGGGTGGAATTTACCATGATGCTCCCACCAGCCAAGGTAGCCGCTGTGAACATTTTGATACAGAACATGTTGATATGAACAGCTTGGATCTTACGGTATCGACTTTTTTTCCTTTCCTTTTCTACTTAATATTGTGTATAATGTATAGTGACATTTTTCCACGTCACTGAAAATTATTTGTAAGCATGGTTTTAAAACTTTTCATTATGAAAATTTAAAAACATACCAAATCAGAGAGTAGTTTATCATGAACTGGAAGCACTGACAATTATCAGAAAGTGGCCACTCTTGTTTTTTTCTAACGCCTCTAATCCCTCACTCCCACCCCAAATTACTGTGAAATGCTTCCTAGGAATCATACAATTTCATCTCTAAAAGTTTCAGTATGCAACTGAAAGGTAAGGAAAAGTCAGAGAACTTAAAAACAAGTAATACCAATAAAACCACAATCCCATTATCCTGTCTAAAAACAAATGACAAATTTTTAACATCACCAAATATCCAGTCAAGGCTTACACTTCCCTGAGTGTCTTGTGAATTTTATTTTTGACCATTTGTTTTGTTTGAATTGGGATCCAAACAAGACTGATTCATTTAGATTGTTCCATACGTCTCTCTCTTATTATTAAATTATTCTTACAATTTGTTTGTTGAAGAAGCCAACACATTCGCCCAGTAATTTCCTAGAGTCTGATATTGCTGATGGAATCCCGGTGACTTTGTCTAACATGTTTCTCTAGCCTTTCTTTTTCCTACCTGTTAGTAGTTATTGGCGTCTTCCAGCAGGTCTGCAGGTGGTAACACACTCCGAGGGAGAATCAGCATCTTGATAAGGGACCAAGAGGGCAGCATGGCAACAAGTGATTCCAACTGCAGGTCATCCTGCAGGTGACTTCTCCTGTGAGGACACAGTCACCACTTAACCCTGTGGCTCTTGCTAGGAGAGGCTGCAAATGTGGGTGCACAAAGGAGAGAGTGGAGGCAACATTCAAGAAAATTGAAAAGGAGGATGAGGGGCTCGTGTGTGTGTGTGTGTGTGTGTGTGTGTGTGTGTATGTATGTGTAAAATACCTGGATAGCTGCCTTACCTCTATGTTGGAATTTGTTGGTTGAGATATAATTAGTTTGGTGCTTAAATTTTGCATGTTTTCTATTATTGACAAAACATAACGTAGATTAGTTGTAATCAAGCTTCTGTGTTTGTATCGTGACGGGGGAGGAACACTGAGCTGCCTTAGGTCTCAGCTCCACCACCGACAAGCACTGTGACCCTGGGAGGCCCCCTTGCGCCTCTCAAACCTCAGTTTCTTCATCCATGAAATGGGGCAGCAACCCTCCCTGCCCTCACAGCACTGCTGGAACTGGGCAAGTAGAGGATATTTGAGAAATGCTTTGTGAATTTGCAAAGTGGAGTCCCTGTAAGAGACAGATCTGCAGGGGCTGTGACTTTCCCCCTCAGTATCTTTTTTTTTTAATTGAAGTATAGTCAGTTTACAATATTGTGTCAGTTTCTGGTGTACAGCATCATGTCAGTCATACATGTACATACACACATTTATTTTCATATCTCAGTATCTTTTTAAGTGCTGAGCACTGAGCTACCCATTAATATGCGCTCAATAAGCCTTGGCCACATTAGTCTTTAAAATTTTTAAAAATGAAACATTTTTAATAATTTTTCTTGCTTATGATCTACTTTATTTAATAATAGTGTAGCCATTCTGATTTTAATGTTTGTTATTGTTAGCTATATATGTATATATATATCCTGGTATATTTCTATTCTCTTACTTTCAAACATTTTATTTTCTCATAACCATAATTCGTTTTTACTTTTTTTTAAGTGTACAGTTCAGTGGCATTAGGTATATTCAGTGTGCAACCATCACCACCATTCATGTCCAGAACTTTTCCATCTCCCCGGATTGAAACACATTAAATGCTAACTCCTCATTGTCCTCTCCCCCAGCCCCCGGCAACCACAACCACCATCCTACGTTCTTAATGGATTTGATACTCTGAGACCTCATGTCAGTGGAATCACACAATACTTGTTCTTGTGTGATGGCTTACTTCACTTAGTATAATATTTTTAAGGTAATACTGAAATCCTAATTTATTAATTTTTCCAATCCATGGACCCAGGATGTCTTTCCATTTATTGATGTCTTCTTTAATTTCCTTCAGCAACATTTTGTAGTTAAATTTTTTTTAATTGAACTATAGTTGATTTACAATGTGTTACTTTCAGCTGTTCAGCAAAGTGATTCAGTTATATACATATATATGTACATATATATCTTTATATTCAGTTATATATATATATTCTTTTTCAGATTCTTTCTATCATAGTTTATTACAAGGTATTGAATGTAGTTCCCTGTGCTATACAGTAGGTCCTTGTTGTTTACCTATTTTATAGATAGTAGTGTGTATCAGTGAATCCCAAACTCCTAATTTATCCCTAGACCCCTTTCCCCTTTGGTAACTGTAAGACTGCTTTCTATGTCTGTGAGTCTGTTTCTGTTTTGTAAATAAATTCACTTGTATTTTTTTTTAAGATTCCACGTGTAAGTGATATCATATGATATCTGTCTTTCTCTGCCTGACTTACTTCACTTGTATGATCATCTCTAGGTCCATTCATGTTGCTGCAATTGGCAATATTTCATTCTTTTTTATGGCTGAGTATTATTTCATTATATATATACCATGTCTTCTTTATCCAGTCATCTGTTATGGACATTTATGTTGCTTCCTTGTCTTGGCTATCATAAATAGTGCTGCTATGAACATTGGGGTGCATGTATCCTTTCAAATTAGAGTTTTTGTCTTTCCTGGATATATGCCCAGCAGTGGGCTTGCTGGATCATATGATAACTCTATTTTCACTTTTTAATGAACCTCCATACTGTTCTCCATAGTGGTGGCAACATTTTGTCATTTTAGGTGTACAAGTATTTCATCTCTATGGTTAAGTTTATCCCTAAATATTTTATTCTTTTTGATGCTATTTTAAATGAAATTGTTCATTTCCTTTCTGGACTGTTCATTGTTAGTGCATGGAAATGCATCTGATTTTTGTGTGGTAATTTTGTAGCCAGCAATTTTGCTGAATTCATTTATTCATTGTAATAGTTTCTTTTTCGTGGAACTTTTAGGGCTTACTATATATGAGATCATCTCATCTTCAAACAGTGACAATGTCACTTTTCTCTTTCTGATTTAGATGTATTTATTGGCCACATTAAATCTTTATTGAACTCTTTCTAGAGCTGTTCTGTAAATAGCTACAGGTCTGAAAAAAGAGGAAGTGGAAACTGGACTAAAAACCATGCATTTGTCAATCTCTTCTCATTCATAAAAGGGTGTCTTGGTTCAGACAGTTTTGACTGAGGGGCCTGGTTTAAATAAACACTAAAGCAGCTCAAAGCCTTTATTTGGAACTGAGAAGCTTTGCCATGTGTTCACTGAAGCTTGAAAGGAGACTATCTGGTCAATAAAGAGTGTGCCAGAGAATGCTCTGTTGCAGGAATCGCCCAAATGAAGTTCAGGGACACTGAATTCTCAGTGTCTAGGAGGATGGTTGAGTGAGCAGCCTCTCCTTTGTTGATAATCTGAACCTCCTTCTGAACCAAGCATCATTTTTCCACAAGCAAGTTTGGTCATATATAAGTTATATAATCTTAAAACTTACATAACTTGCTAAAAATGACAGCAGTTATAATACATAAATCTGGGACATTTCTCTGTATTAGAAGGGGCTGCAAGATTGGGGGAGAGAAGATTAAATGTGATAGTAGATGGTGACTGTGTCCTGGTATTTCTCTCCACACAACTGTGTTGCTTGTCCATATCTGAAAATGTGTGTGTGTGACAGTTCTGAGATCCATATCCAGGAAATGTTTGAGTTAGTCACCACAGGCTAGCCTTGTAACAAACAACCCAGCTACCCTGGTAGCTTAGGGCAGTAGAACTTACTCCGTCCTCACGTAAAGCCCGGCGCAGCTGGGAATTCGCTGGGGAGGGAGTCTGCTTCACAGCACCACTCAGGGGCCCAGGCTCCCCTGTCTTACGGCCGTGCTGTTCTGCAAGGCCTTGGCATCCTCTCCACTCGCTGATGTGGATGTGGGAAGAGGGTGTATGGAGGACTTCACAGAAGATCTTTTTGGGGTCACACCAGGAAGTGGCCTATGTTCCTTCTGCCCGTGTTCCACTGGCCAGAACTGCCGCATGTTCACCCCTCTGCAAAGGGGACCGGGACGCTGGTCCAGCCGTGTGTCTAGGAGGCAGAGGAGCCCATGTGGACACAAGGCATTCTCTATCACCTTGGCATCTTGCAAATTGATAAACCAAACCATGTGGCGTGGGAAAATAATGTTTTTATCGAATCAGGAGATAGTAAGTTTGTAACTGCTACATTTCTTTGGGATTCAGTTGCTTCTTGACTCAGTGAGAAGATTTTAAAATTAATATCTTGTTAATACAGTTTTCCTAAGTGTTTGGTCTGGCTCTGTAGGCCAAATTTAAATTTTCTGTGTAAAGTTCTTAAGACATACGCTTTTTTTCCTTCCAGTTTTATGGAGATATGATTGACCTCAGTACCATGTAAGTTTAAGCTGTGTAGTGTAGTGATTTGAACTCCATAAATCATGGAACGATCACCACAGTAGGTTTAGTGAATATCCATCATCTTATAATAAAGAAATGGAAAAAGGTTTTATTCCTTGTGTTGAGAGCTCTTAGGATTTACTCTCTTAACAGCTTTTATGCACAAGACACAGCAGTGTTAATTATATTAGTGATATTGTGCACTACACCCCTACTACTTACTTATCTTACAGCTGGGTGTTTGTGCCTCCTGACTACCTTCATCTTACCTCACCCCCGCCAACCCCTGCCACCGGGAGCCACAAATCTGATCTATTTTCTGTGAGTTTGTAGGTTGCTTATATATTGTCAAGAACTGCAAAGAGTCCTAGGTTTTATTCTACTTGCAAACTAACAGGTCAGCCTGCCTAGTTCTCAGCAAATGACACGAGACTCCCGGGTCACAGATGGTACTTATCTTTTTCGCTGCTGTTTACCCAGTGCCTAACGTATACTGTGCGGCACACAGAAGCCTCATTTAGGAAGGAATGAATAAGTAAATATTCATTTATTATGGACTTGTTAGTATTCAAAGTAAATGAATATTTACTTACGGAAATGAATAATTACAAAACAAATGAATGAGGAAATACGATGTACTCTGATCAAACCCCTTTCTTGCGCTTTGTCTGCTGTCTCAGTCAAGGACGCTTCTCAGTTGCTAAAATCAAACCCCGAGGGCCACTCTCCTCGCTCCCTACCAGAACGGGAGCTTTCACACCAGGAAGACACCTACCAGCCAAAAATGTTCCTCCTTGTGCCAGCTCACGCAGGCTCGATTCTGCTGTCAGTGGCCTCGAAGGCGGAGGCCGGAGCCGTGGAACGCGGGCAGCCTGGGAGAAAGCTGGGGGAAGCAGATGCCCCAGGGCTTCCAGAAGGAGCCAGCCCTGCTGAGACCTCAGTCTGGGTGCTGCTCATCCCAGATTCCTGACCCCCAGAACCGTAAGATCATAAATCTGTATGGTTTTAAACCACTGTGTTTGTGGTCATTTGTTACGGCAGCAACAGGGAATCCACAGCATCCACAAGGAGAGGGGCTCACCAGGAACCCATGCCTCCTGCGGGGAACCGGCCAAGGACTCTGATGGCGTCCTGTCAAGTTCTGTTTGTAGGATGAGCACAGAGGGGCGGGGGGCATTTGCTGAGTGGTCATGAGCAGGCATTGGAGGGCCTCAGAAGAGGTTTCCAGGCGGGCTGGAAGGAGCCAGAAGGGAGAGTCCTGGCTTCTCCATTCATGTGACTGAGAGTCTTCCATGAGTACCTAAGGGCATGGGGACTGGTGGGGAAGGGAGAGGTTAACATTAGCACACAGGTGCCCTGCCGCTCCGTAAAACCAAGCCCCTCCCCTGCTGCTGGGAGAAAAGGGCTTTTCTTTCCTTCACCAGGTACCTGTGACTTCCCAGGCTGTCTCGCCTTAGCAGGTTGGGATCTCACCGTCTTGCACGAGGTCCATTTCCCAGGCTGTGTTCTGGCTGCTGAGATAGTAGCGTTTTCTTTCTTCATGTTCTTTTTTTTTTTTTTTGGTATATATATCTCTTTCTGTTGAAGGATAGTCAGTTTACAATGTTGTGTCAGTTTCTGGTGTACAGCACAATGCTCCAGTCATACATGAATATGCATATATTCATTTTCATATTCTTTTTCACCATAAGTTACTACAAGATATTGAATAGAGTTCCCTGTGCTGCACAGTAGGAACTTGTTGTTTATCTATTTTATATATAGTAGTGTGTATCTGCCAATCTCGAACTCCCAATTTATCCCTTCCCACCCCCTTTCCCTTCAGTAATCATGAGTTTGTTTTCTATGTCTGTGAGTCTGTTTCTGTTTTGTAAAGAAGTTCGTTTGTCTTTCTTCACATTCTTTTAAATACTCTTTTCTTCCCCTAATTGCTTTTCTCTTGTGGTTTTTCAGTGGAACTTGGAATTCAAAAAGTTAAAAAAAATTTGTTTGGGGGGGAGGTAATTAGGTTTTTATTTATTTATCTTTCAATGGAGGTACTGGGGACTGAACCCAGGACCTTGCACACGCTTGGCACACACTTTACCACTGAGCTATACCCTCACCCCAAACTTGGAATTTAATAAAGGGGAAAAAATGACAGACGAGACTTAAAAAGTTGAATGTTCTAAATTTCTAAAAGGAAGATATCGAAAGGGGAAAATGTTCAAGTAGCATCTCAAAGGGAGGAAAGAATCCTGCGAAAACAAAATTTAAAACAGGATCGCACAGCAGGAGTGAATGGATGGGTCTTGAAGGAAATAAAAAAAGAGGAAGTCTCCAAACGAGTGTATAACCTCCTGGTGACTCGTCTCCCAGGGAGGGGTGGACGGATGGAGACCCAGGATAAAGGAAGGCTGAGTATTTCCCACAAAGGTTAGAAGTGCTTCCGGAAGGACGCACGAACAGGATGCTTTGATGTTCCTGCTCCGATCTTCGTCTCCTCCTAGATGTCTTCTCTCAAAGCTCTATCACATTAGGAAGAGCGCATGGCTCTCGGAATTAGGTGCTTCCTTTCCCACATGTCCCGAGCGGCAGCTCCGGTAATTGAGATTGCAGAGTCCTGGAGCACAGAACGCATTTTCTCCCACAGCATGGCCTCGCGGTACCTCTTCACCTGACTCCAAAGATGTGCGTGGTCCTTCTGGTTGAAAGAGATGGGGTTTGATGTCTCATGCGTGTATACGTCTGTGAAAAACGCAGGAGGCTTTCTCTTCACACCCAGCCTTCTGGAGCTTGTGTGTCCTTGTTGAGTGACTTTGTGGACTATTACTCAGTAGTTGTCCTCTCTAACCTTGATTGAAGTTAGGAAATGTCTCTTGATATTGATAATCAGCCTGTGCCTTTGAGCTGACAAATGGTCTCAATTCAAAGACCTTTCCAAGCACTTGCGGGTAGACCGACTCCCTGGGGCTTCTCGCCACTCATTAGAGCTTTTATTTGCAGCTGTTCTTCTGTCACTTACCAGTCGTGTTAATGATGCTTTATTAATTTGTTAAAGCTTTGTATTTGCTGTCATATATAATCATAACATTGTCATAAAAGCCAATAATTTGTAGGTGATGGCAGATGGTAGGGTCCGGTTGGGTGCCAGAGAGAGAAGTGAATTTATAGATCATATCACAATATTTTTGTCTTCAAAGTTCCTTTCAAAGAAAAATTCCTTTCTTTTTCTCTTGCAAAATCTTTTTTTTTTTTTGGTGTGTTTGTCTTGAGGACATGAAACTTTGAAATAATTTTCCTCCAGGAAGTCCCTCTGGTGCCAACTTTCCATGACAACTGCTGAAAACACGCTGAGATGTTTTACAAAACAAAACAAATAACCAAAACCCAATAATAGTAATAAAATTACTGGAAGCAAGGGTAGAGATCAGCCAAGGAATTAAAAAGTTTCTGAGTAGCAGAGCAGTCATTTCTGCCACTGCAATTCCAATCATGTTGGAAATTGTCTATGTCTTGAATCCCTTTGATGAGAAATCTCTCTGGGTTGCTTGCAACGCCTCTGGTATGAGTGTCTTGGAAAAACAAGTCTAATTTCTAGTTTCCCTTGGGGAAGGGGAAGATGAAATGTTTTTTCCTTTTCTTGAGCAGCGTGTGATTTAGCCACATTCCCTCTGCGAAGCTTCAGATGCCATCAGTGTGATAAATGGCCACATGGCTCTGCAAATAATTTGAAATTCTGGGGAAATTCTCTGGAGTTGGCTGGAAGATGGGGGCTGTACCACCTCCTAGGAGAGAAGGTATTTGAGATGAGTGGGATTTGTATATTTCATGCCAAATGCCCACTTAGAAAGGGCAGACCAACTGGGACGTTGACCATCTCACAATGGGCATATTGACCAATCTCTCTGCTCTTGGAGGTGGCTGAACTCGCCTTCTAAGAGCTGCCTGTGGCGAATGTGGCACTGCCCCATGCCTAGGACTTCAGAAAATTGGCAGACAGCTGCTTCAGTGATGTCTGGGAAACATCCAAATGAAGGTTTCCCCTGGGGCTCTTGTTCTGATTTGAATTTACTGGAGTTATTTACTAATCTGGGAAGCAGGCACCTTCCAGTGGGTGGAAACGGCATCTGACTGGCTCTTTGATTGAATACTGGCTACTGTTGCTGTGGACTGGTGCTTTTTCGTGGGAGGCCGGCCTCCTCGTGGGGTCTCTGGCTGCCAAGGCACAGCCAGTTTTAGGGCCTGGGGTCCCCACTCCAGAGACTTGGGTATCCGATGGCGGCAGTGGAAGAAGGAATTTGTCCCTTTCTCCCTTGACACTCCATGGGCTGACCTTTGCTTTGAGGAGTGAATACATGGGGTCCCCTTATCAGAGCCTTGAGCATCACAAAATAGGCACATGTTCTAGTTCCCTCATCAGATTTCCAAGAATCTCAAAGTCTTTGAAAGAGATCCTCTAATTCTGTGGAGTCTTTCCCCTGGAACTTTACTGAGGGATGACAGGTCAATAAAGACTGAGTCAGCAGTTTAACCGTATTTGCACAGATTTTAAGGACTTTGGGAATGGCCTCCAGTCTGAGGCTCTGCCTCCATAGTCTTCTCCGTGAAGTGCTTGGCTCTTCTTGGGCACCCTCCTCCTAACAAAGGCCAGGGCTGGGGAGATCTTCGTGGGCAGCCTTTGAAACTCCATGACTATTGCTAACCCCCTAGGTGCGAGGAGTTCGGGAACCAAAGGGCAGGCCTGCGCTCCCGTGGAGGCACGAGAAAAAGTACCTTCTTGCTGATGATCCTATAGCAGCGATTGGCAAACTTTTTCTGTAAAGGGCCAAGTAACAGGCATTTTAAGCTTTGCTGGTCATCTGGATAACTACTCAACTCTGCCACTGAAGCAGGAGAGCAGTTGTGGGTGATCCTTAAATAAATGGTCACAGCTGTGCTCCAATAAATCGTCATTTGAAAAATAGGCAGGGAGCCAGATGTGCCCCCTGGGCCACAGTTTGCTGATTTCAGCTCCTAGTAACTTTCTCTTCCCGCTAAAAAAAGAAAGACAAGTCATTCATTGGTTTCTCACTGTCTCAGTTTATTGACTATAACAGCTTGATTATATCTCACTCTAATAAAAACTGAGAAGAGGAAGGCAGGAAGTGCTGGTGGAATGTGGGGAGGGACATCTGATCCACCCCGAATGGGGGCTAAGGTTGGGGGAAAAGATTTGGGTGGTGGAGAGGGTCTCAGGTGAGCTTCTCAGGTGTAGCGGTGCTGAGATGGGTTTTGAGGATGAAGTAGGAGTTTCAGGAGGTACGGCCGTGTAGGTACTCAGTAGATACGGTGTTGATTTAACATCAATAATCGGTTGACTTTAAGGAGATGATACTATCCTCGAAACTGTGGGTGGGCCTCGTGCAGTCAGTTCCTAAGCCGTAGAGCACATCAGTCTTCCGTGAGGAGGGAGAAATTCCACCTGTGGACCGAGGCTCCAGTTCCTGCCCCAGAGTCTCCAGCCTGCCCTGCAGACGTCAGACTTGCCCAGCCAGCCCCCACAATGACATATGCCAGTTCCTTGCAATCAATTAATCTGTCTGTCTACACACACACACACACACACACTGCTGGTCTGTTTCTTTAGTAGAACCCTGATTGACACAGATGGTAAGAGCAAAACTGAGGTGTAATTTTGATGCCAAGTTTAATGAACAAAGTGAAAGTTTAATGGTGTGTTTTCCACTGTGAAGGCAGAGAAACAAATCTGTCTTGAGTGGAAAAGGTCGATATATTTTTGGTTCTTTCACTTTCGTCCCAGGGGTCATTAAGAGACACCGAGACCTCTGTTGACCCAGAAATGTGATGATGGCACCGCCACCCCCAGCCCGCTTTGGCCAGAACGGGCCTTGGAGGAGATATTCAGTCATGATTCCCGGGTATGAATCAAGACACTTGAAGGCATCATGGGCGCTTGCCTAAAGCCAGCTCTGCAGGTGAGATTACCCTGCGTCATGCACACCCCAGCAGGGCTTTGTGGGAAAATCCAGTGGTGTATTTAGGCATTATTCACTCTTGCTAATGAATAAGTCATCTTGTGTAGACAACAGAGCTGGTCTGGGAAAGTGACTCCAGGGGCTCAGAAGAAAGTTATGAGCCATGTCGAGTCTGAGCCTTAAAGTAAATCACCCGGTTGGCGTCCAGGCTAAATACCAGGCAGGGGTACGGTGCAGGCTACCGGGCCGGGTCTGTTCACAGAGAGTGGCTGTGTCGAGCTGCCCCAGTGCCAGCTCGTGGCTACACAGCCCAACAAGTGTTTCTCTCAGTTCTTACAGACAGTACCCTCTGTGCAATCTGGCCAATGGCTTGTGGACCAGAAGGGCACTTCTGGGAACTGAGGTGGCAGTGGGCAGGGAGGGGGACCATCTAGCTGTAGAGCCCAGAGAGCCCAAAGGGCACAGCTGCTGTGGCCCAGGGGGCCTGGACAGAGAAGAAAGGCCTTGTAGTGCCCACCATTTTGGAAAGTTTCTACACCTTAAATTGGAGGAAACATTAGAGACCTGGGGTGGGAGCTTGCTTACGGGAAGAAGGAACATTGGTGAGTTTCAGTTGCTGTTTCAAAATTTAGAGCACCGAATTTGAAGCAGAACAGGAGGTTAGGCCAGATAATTGAACCCCAGCCAAGAAGCTGGAGCCAGGGAGGGCCGTGTCAACTCTGGGAGGTCAACAATGGTGCCACTGTCAGCATGAGCTACCAGAGGCAGGCCCGGTGGTCCCTCCTTGGCAGCCCCACCTAGTGTTTAAGGCCAAGGGTTGGAGGAAGATGTGATTTCATGCTGAGAGGAAAGAAGGGGATGAAGAGGATAAGATCTCTCCAGAAAAGATCAACCCGAAAGTGCCAAGGATTAGGGAGCCCCAGACTGTGTTCCAGTGGCTAAACCTCTGACTCAGACTCCCAGATTCAGCAAATAAAAATGCAGGATGCCCGGAAAAATGGTGCTAGGACAGCTGAATATCCACACGCTGAAGTATGAAGTTGGAGTCCTTCTTTATGTCATATACCAAACTTGATCACAGACCTAAATGTAAGCGCTAAATCCATAAAACTCTTGCAAGAAAACAAAGGGTAAATCTTTGTGACCTCGGGTCAGGCAATGCCTTCTTAGATAGGACACCAAAAGCGTAAGCAACAAAAGACAAAATAGGTAATTAGACTTCAACAAAATGTTAAAGGTTTGTATTTCAGAGGATACAGTCAAGACAGTGGACAACTCACAGAATGGGAGAAGTATTTTCTGGTATTCAGAATACATAGGGAAGTCTTAAACTCAGTACTAAAAAGATAAACAACCCAGATGAAAAATAGGCAAAGAATCTGAATGGATATATCTTCAAAGAAGATACACAAATGTCCAGGAAGCGTATGAAAAGATGCTTGTTAACTGTTAGGGAAGTGCAAATCCAAGCCACGGTGAGACAGCACTTCATACCCACCAAGGTGGCTCTGATAAAAACCCCAGAAACTAACGAGTAGTAGAGATGTGGGACAGTTGGAACCCTGTGTATTGCTGGTGGGAACATAAAAGAAAAGTTTAGCTGTGATGGAAAATGGTTTGGCAATTTCTCAAAGTGTTACACATATAGTTACCGCATGACCCAGTAATTCCACTCCTAGGTACAAACCCAAGAGAAATAAAAGTATATATGCATGCAAAAACGGGTACACAAATGTTCCCTGCAGCTTTATTCACAATCGCTCAAAAGTAGGAACAGCTCAATGTCTTTCAGCTATTTGGATATTTGGATAGTTAAAGTGTATTATACTCCTACAATGGAATATTACTTGGCAATAAAAAAGAACGAGGTATTGACACGTATTACAACATGGATGAAACTTGAAGAAAATTATGCTAAGTGGAGTGTGCCAGTTCTAAAAGGCCTCATATTGTAAGATTCCATTTATACAAAATGTCCAGAATAGGCAAATCTGTAGAGACAGAAAGTAGACTAGTGGGTGTCAGGGGCTGGGGAAAGGGGCTGGGTGTGGGGGATGGAGAGTGACCACTAATGGGTTTGGGGTTTCTCTTTGGGGTGATAAAAATGTCCTAAAATTGATTGTGGTGATGATTGCACAACTCTGTGAATATTCAAAAAAAAACCATTGAACTATACTCTAAATGGGTGAGTTTTATGGTATATAAATTATACCTCATTAAAACTGTTAAAAATACAGAATGCCCAGTGAAATTGAATTTCAGATAAATCGTGATTAATTTTTAGTATATTGCATGCAATTTGGGGGATGTACTTACACTCAAAAATTCATCATGATTTATCTGAAATTCAAGTTTGAGTGGATGTCCTGTATTATATCTGGCAACCTCACACTTGAGTGCTCTGCAGTCATGTGAGAATAACTTGGAGAATTGTTAAAGCGAGGAGGGTCACTATTTTTTAGTCCCCTGAGGCTACCTGGAACCAAAGTACAAGTCAGCCTGGAGACTCCTGATCTCATAGCCCAGAGAGGGTTCTGGCTCTCAGAACACCCTGCCTTAGGAGGCTTCCCCAGTTGCTTCCAAACAGCTTGTCATCTGTTGTGCCGGCCAGGAAGGGTTTTTCTGGAAGCTCTTGGAGTTCTTACTGTGGCTGAGCCAGACGAACTGGTTATGTGGGAAACACCTCGATTCTTTCCGGCATCTTGTCCTGAAATACAAATGCATCTTTCCCCATGCCCACTGGGAAGAATCTGAGATCTTCCTTCCGAAGCACTGGATGCGCCAAGACAGACGCTCTCTCATCCTGCAGCTTCTCAGACGGGCTCTCCGTCCTCCCCGCTGAGCCTGGAGGTTGGAGCAAACCTCTCTGTCATGAGATTAAGATGCTGAACTTGCAATGGGACCTCTGCTCTCAAGAGGAAACTCTCTCCCATTTGAAAACATGTGTTCTGAGTGAGGAACCATGTGGCGGGCTGATCCAAGCCCTTTCCATGTCTCTCTTCTAAGTCTCACACTGGTCCCGTGTCAGTTAAGGTCATGCAGCTGGAAAGTGCTGGAAACTGAAATCGATCCCAAGGCCCGTGGTCTTAACAGCTGTTCTTTATGGCCGTTCATTTTTCAAAACTCAGGTCTGATTCCTGTTATCTCCGGAAGCATCTCCAGCCTGGGAGCCATCCATATCAGTGCTGCCTCCTCGTTCCTCTGCACGGGCCTGACTGTCAGGCCAGGCGCTCCATGAATCCCTGGAGGCTTAGCTGTGAAAGCACGATGTCGTGTGCAGTCCCTGTGAGTGTGATGCACTGAGGAAAATGACTTCTGCTCTGCTAGGGAGCCAAGATACTGAAGGAAGACTTTAATCCATTTCACAGCTGGGAGCAACTTTTATTGTTCTATGGTTCCTGTCTTTCATTGATTTCTGCTTCGATATTCTTTGGGGAATATCTTAATTCTACAGTGTTCTGAGTGAGGGACAGATTTAGTTGACATGGCTGACACTGGCACTGAAAACTTCTGCTGATTTCTGAACTGGGAAAAGACATCTTTGAGCCCAGCAGAGCAAAATTCCAAGTTGTCCTTTGTTCTTCCAAATGTGTCTGCACCAATAGAATTCTATTGATCACATTAAAATGAAGAATTTCTGCTCAATAAAGGAGACAAGGCAGACATGCAGGTGTCACACTGGGAGAAAATATTTGTAACATCCAAGACTGACAGAAGATGAAAACAGAGACTCAATGATACAAAAAAATTCTTGGACATTGCTGAGAAAAAGATTGACTCTGTCTTACTAACTCGTGTTCTTGCTTCTTGATTTAATGATTGAAGAAATTTAATAGTAGAAAATATGTAAGTCAGGAAAGACCTGAGTCTTAGTTCACAATGTCGTGACTGAAAATAGCCACAATTTTAATATTATATTCTCTAATTGATACACTGATGCAGAGAGGCAGCATGCTGTGGTAGAAAGACCAAGTTTTGGTCTGAATATGTCTCCCAAACTTCATATGTTGGAGCCCTGACCACTGGCGTAGCTGTATTGGAACTGGGGGCTCCTGGGGAGTAATGAAGGTTAAACAGGATCATAAGAGTGGGACCCTCTGCAAGAAGATTAGTGTCCTTGTAAGAAGAGGCACCAGAGAGCTCGCTGTCTGCAAGCCAGGAAGAGAGCTCTCAACAGAAACCCACCACGTGGCACCTGGATCGTGGACTTCTTCCCAACCTCCAAAATTAGGAGAAAATAAATTTCTATTTTTCAAACTGCCCAGTCTGTGCTATCTTGTTATGGCAGCCTGAGAACGTCTAATACTGGCTAATAGTTTGGGATCAGACAAAATTAAGTTGAAATTTTGGTTCTTCCACTTTGCTGGTTGACCTTGGACAAGTTATTTAATCTTTTTGAGCTTGATAAGTAACAAAGGATTAATGTACCTTGTTGGCAGGTTGTTGCTAGTTAAAGATAACATTTGACACAGAATAGACACTCAATAGAGTCTAATTCAATTGTAGTATATGCTCTAAGACCATTTTCTTTCCTAAAAACCAATCCTTGCCCAGCCCTTGAATTGTGAAATATTGAGTAGTTGGTAACTTGGAGGATATATGTCATGGGACAAGGTAAAGGGGACACTTTTCTAAATTCAACATGTATTTCTGTATTTATTTTTTTCATTGTAAGGTGTTGGCGCAGAATCCTCTTGGGAAGAAACTGGTTCATGCCACTATTAATGACCACACGAGTGGTCATTACTGTCTAAACTCCCCAGTGGACTCTGAGGACCTGGAAACTTACAAACAGGATCAAACCTCTTCCCTTAGGCTCAGCCAAGAGAAATGCATCTTTCCTCCAAGGAAAAATGCTTTTAAAAGAGCCTGAGTGTTTACTTACTGTGGTGAGTGCTTTCAGTACAGCCACACATAACCAATATTTAACTAGACATCAAACACTAATTCTAAAGTGAGTCCTTCTGAAGGTGTCAGGACCGCTGAGAATTAGACGCTTAAATGTTGCTCCAGTATCCAGTTCCCGCAATTTTTGTGTGAACTGGGGGAGATGGTATGTGGAGGGGTCTTTGCCAAAGTTGATCTTACTGATGACAAGTATTTTTTGTTGTTGTTGAAGTATAGTTGATTTACTTCAGTAAGTGTTAGTTTCTGGTGTACAGAAAAGTGACTTGTTTGTAGAGACACATGTGTATCCTTTTTCATATTCTTTCCCATTATGGTTTATTACAGGCTTATTATGGTTTACTGAGTATAGTTCCCTGTGCTATATAGCAGGGGCCCACTACTTCTTTATCTAGTTTATGTGTAGTAGTTTTTATCTGCCAATCCCAAATTCCTACTTTATCCTTCCCCTACCGCTTTCCCCTTTGGTAACCATAAGTCTGTTTTCTACGTCTGTGAGTCTGTTTCTGTTTCATAAATAAGTTCATTTGTACTATTTTTTAGATTCCGTGTAAAAGTGATCTCATATGGTACTTGTCTTCCTCTTTCTGACTTATTTCACATAGTATGATAATCTCTAGGTCTATCTGTGTTGCTGCAAATGGCATGATTTCATTCTTCTTTATGGCTGAGTAGTATTCCACTGTGTATATATACCACATCTTCTTTATCCAATCATCTGTCAGTGGTCACTTACGCTGTTTCCTTGTCTTGGCTATTGTAAATAGTGCTGCAATGGACATTGGGATGCATGTATCTTTTAAATTAGAATTTCATCCAGATATATGCCCATGAGTGAGATTGATAGATCATAGGGTAAGTCTTTTTCAGTTTTTTAAGGAACCACCATGCTATTTTCCATAGCAGTTGCACAAAACTACATTCCCACCAACAGTATAGGAGGGTTCCCTTTTCTTCACACCCTCTCCAGCATTTGTTATTTGTAGACTTTTTAATGATGGCCATTCTGACTGGTGTGAGGTGGTATCTCGTAGTTTCAATTTGCATTTCTCTAATAATTAGCGATGTTGAGCATCTTGTAATGTGTCTTTTGGCCATTTGTGTGTCTGCTTGGAGAAATGCTGATGACAGATCTTACAGATAATCTCAAAGTTGCTTCTGCAAATGTCTGAACAGCTGTCATTCATCATTCCAAAAATCCTTGGCTTTAGCATTTCTGTTGAGCCTGCATTTTTGTGTGCTTGGTGCAGTCACCGCTTTGAGGATTCCAAGCGTGGTACCATGTTCTGATGCCCTAATTATCAACTTAGTGGATGAACATGTGGGAAGAGACTAGAAAGTCCTTTGCGATTTTGATAATTTGGATTCCAGCAGGGCAAAATGTGAAACTAGGGAATTTATGTCACCCTTTTAAGCTATAAAATAAATAATACTGACACTTGAGCCATCAGAAAGTTGAAACAACCCATGATGAACCTAGTTTAAGTGAAGATAAGCTTCACTTCTTTTCTTCCTCGGAAGGACCACCCTTTGCCCTTGACTGTGGCGACTTTTGTTCAGTGCTTAATGTTATAGGCTCCCCTTCACTCCTGGAAGGCCATGTGAATTGCAGATATCTTGAGCCATTGGCCACTGGGGGTTCCAAACTTACTGTCATTTCCACAGGCTTTTCTAACTCCCATTCTAGAGTAATGGACTTCATGGGCAATTAAACTAGGAGTGGAGAAAGTGGTCAGTAAGAAAATACCCTGGGGAATTAAAAACATTTATGTCACCTCTGTGAATTGCCTATCTGTTCATTAAGGACGCTCAGTGTTATTCTTTCAGAATCTCTTGGACAAAGTGGTGCAAACAACCTGGCCTAACATGACTCCTGGGGGTCCTGGCGTTGGTTCTGATCCTGAAAAAACACAAGGGCTGAAATAGCTAGGAGGTGCCCGGCTTTCTGTGGCAGGTGACAAAGAGCCTCGTTCAAGAATCCACATGGGGAGGATAGCCTAGGAGAGAATTTCTTGCAATTATACATTTCTTCTTAAAGAGATTTATATTTTGTTTATATAAAAAAATTTACAAAATTGATTATCTGAACAACTGAAAGCAAAATTCTTCTCAAGGAGGAAATCTTCATAATATTCGGAAAACACGATGAAAGCTTGGGATGGGAGAAAGATCCCCCTGCTTTGTCAGAGACAGGAAGAGGAGGAAGAAAAAGGAGGGGGAGGAGAGAGAGGTCAGAGGATGGAGGTGATGGTGCTGTGGGGGTTGTGGGTGGGCTGGGACAGGAGCTGAAAGGACCATTAAGAATGGAAAAGCCTTTGAGGTATCAACTCACAGTGGCCAGAATGGCCACCATAAAGAAGTCTACAAGTAACAAATTCTGGAGAGGAGAAAAGGGAACCCTCCTACACTGTTGGTGGGAATGTAGTTTGGCACAGCCATTGTGGAGAACAATATGGAAGCTCCTCCAAAAAACCCCCCTGAAAATAGAGTTACCATATGATCCAGCAACCCTACTCTGGGGCATATATCTGGAGGAAATTCTAATTTGAAAAGACACATGCACCCCAATATTCATAGCAGCACAGTTACAATAGCCAAGACATGGAGGCAACCTAAGTGTCCATCGATAGATGAATGGATAAAGAAGGTATATATACACAATGGAATACAATTCAGCCATAAAGAAGAACGAAATTACGCCATTTGCAGCAACATGGATGAACCTGGAGATTATTATACTAAGTGAAGTCAGTCAGACAGAGAAAGACAAATATGATATGATATCACTTATATGTAGAATCTTTAAAAAATGATACAAATGAACTTACTTATGAAACAGAACAGACCCACAGACATAGAAGACAAACTTACAGTTGCCAGGGGGGAAAAGGGGTGGAGAGGGACAAATTGGGAGTTTGGGGTTAGCAGATACTAACCACTATATATAAAATAGAGAAACAGCCAGGTCCTACTGTATAGCACAAGGAACTGTGTTCAATATCTCATAATAAACTAAAAATAGAAAAGAGGTAAAAAAGAATATAGATATATACATATGTATTTATAACCAAATCACTTTGCTGTACACCTGAAACTAACACAGTATTGTAAATCAACCATACTTTAAAAAAAGAATAGAAAAGACTTATGTGTATCTGGAGATAGCTTCCATGTCTTCAGCGTGGACCATCTTCTCTCTCTGGCCACCAGCCTGCAGTAAAGCCAGCCACCCTAATGACTGCTCTGTGTGAGGTGGTTTTGTGAGCATGTATGTGTCCCTCACACGTGTACACATGTGTTCACACCTGCATGTATGGATATCCATGCGTGCTCATGCCCAGGTGTGCACACGTTTGCTGTGCTAGGCTCTTCACATGTGCTTGTGTGTCTGCGTGCTGGAGACCTGCTCCAGAACGAATGGAGAGGACCTCACGCTGAGGTGGCTGATGTGGAATTGGGGGTTCAAGCTCGCATCGTCTAGGTCTGTGGGTTGGGAGAGCCCCACTTTACCTCTGGATACAGCTTTATTTTTTTAGTTTTACTGAGGTACAGTTGACAAATAAAATTATAATGTGTTTAAAGTGTATGACGTGGTGAGTTAATATACGTGCACGTCGTGAAGGATTCCCACCGGCCTGTTAATTACCACATCCCCAGCACCTCACACATTTATTTATTTTGTGGGTAAGACCACTTCAGTTGCACTTGCAGCAGATTTCAATTCTATCACCCAGTATTCTAAAGGACAGTCACCATGCTATGCATTCGATCCTCAGACCTTGCTCATAACTAAGTTTCTACTCTTTTCCAGCCTCCCCCTTTTTCCCCCACCCCTTAGCCGCTGGCAGCCACCATTCTACTCTCTGTCCCTGTGAGCTTGACTCTTTTATTTTTTAGGTTCCATGTTGGGTTACAGCTTTAATAGTGAGCATTTCTCACTTTTGTTCTGCATTTGCTCCAGCTGGATTTCAAGCCCTCACGCTCTTACCAGTCCCCTCAAGCGAAGGGCTGGGCTCAGAAGATGTGTAAGCCGTGAATGGTTCCCTGCAGCAGATGCTGGAAGATTGGCCACTGCCGTTGGTGTCTCTGGGTGTAAGCTGTCACGCTCTGTTTCGCAGCGGGAGCCGGGCTGCTGATGTCTCACCAGCCACGTCGCAACACTTCCTGGAGTGTCTCCATCGAGGCTACAAGGAGACCTTACACCATAAGCAAGATACTGGGATACAGTGTGCTAAGTGCTTACAGCAGTCGCTGGAAGACGGCAGGCACCAGTGAGTGGAATATGAAGGTTATTTCGGGTACTACTCTGATGACACCTGTTCCTTCCGCATGGGAAACACAAACTGGGTTTTCTTGGAAACTATGAACCGAGATGACCCCAGCATACTGGGGCTCAGTGAGGTCTGTCCTGGGGAGGAAGGTGCAGGTGTTCTCCCAGGGGCTCCGAATTGAACAGCTCCATTAGAAGGACCCTCCCTAATGCCTTCAGCCACTGGACTTCGGAACGTACCTGCAGAGCCGGCCCCGGAGGTAGAGGCTTAGGACGGGGACCCCCCTGGCCATTGCAAGGAAACGCCTGGCTCTTACATGTTGGCTCCTGCACTGCTTATTTTGCAATGTAGAAGTAACTTCATTATCAACTTTGACTCCAACTGGACTCAAGTTAAAAGGTAAGACCATAAATTCGATAGAAGAACATGTAGGAGGCTATCTTTGGCCTGAGAGATGGCAAAGGATCAGTAAGCAAAAATTTAAAAGTTTGTATCATCAGCAAAAAACATTGATGAAACACTGTGGCCCATGAGGGCTCTAAGAACAAAGTTGGATAATTTTGTAACAGCAAACTGTTGACAGCTATACATTTGTCCCCTAAGAGATGACTGGTTAAATAACTGTAGGACATCCCTATATACAATGAAATGCAACAAATTGTGGGCCTTTTATGTACTGATGGAGACAGTTCCAAGAAAGAGTGTTAAATTAAAAAGGAGAGTACAGGATAGAGTCTATAATATGCTGCCTTTGGTGTGAGAAGGATGTATACATTTGCTTGTGTTTGCGTCATAATCTTTGAATATTATTAGACAGAGGATGATGTCTAAAACCATCTACTAAGCGTGGAGGCCTGTTAAGACGGGGCGGTAGGAAACCCTCTCATAGGTCTGCCTTCTCACACCCTTTGACACCATGTGCAAGTATTACCTATTCAAACATTAACTATGTCTAAAAATAATTTAAAAACAAAAATAAATTCCAGATGGAAAGCAACCCAAACCCCTTTCACTACAGCCCCTGGATTTTTCTAGACAAGAAGTAGCCCCTCTGCAAACTGAGACAGTCCTGCTGCCGAGGTGGTTGACCTCTTAGTTTTAGTGGGCGTCAGACTTACTGACGGCGTAGCTGGGCTGATCGCAGAAAGGCCCGCAAGGAAATCGCTGAGGTCGGCTCAGCAAAGCCAGCCTTTACTGATCCACGTCGCGTCTCACTGGCTTGGCTTTTAGGAAACGAACACACAGACCAATGTTCAGAACTGCTGGATCGAGGGTGGAATTTTAACAGTTTTCTTTGGATGGGTTTCAGCGGCCGTGAACATTCTTGGAGCGAGGGCCTGAGTGTGCAAATCCATTCCGTTGGATCTCAAGGCACCCCTGGCTGAGTCACCTGAGCAGGAAAGAGGTGGGGCGGAGGGAAGCCAGGCACTTAGCCCCCTGGGGTGGCAGGGGGGCTGTGTCTCTGGGGAGGCTCTCATACTGTCACAGAGTGAACAGATGTCAGAGTTCTAGTGTAATTGATGAGGAGACGAATGTTTGAAATATTCCCTCGTGTGCTTCCCTTTTCTCAAATATTTCCACTGTGCACAAGTGATGGTCCAGTGCCGGCCAATGGCAAACTCACCCGGTTAAGTCCAAGCCACCTCAGCCGGCCCCGGCTTTCTGGGTGACCCACCTGTGCAGAGTCCCTTCTGTGTGCTGCACTCAGAAGAACTCCACTCCTGTTTACTATTCCGTCATAATTTCTAGCTTTTTAAAATGGGGACCTCACATTCTCATCTTGCAATGAGCCCCCAAATTATGTAGCCACCTTGCACTTAACTTGTTGTACCTGGAACCAGAATTCCATGACAGCTTTTTTTAAAAAATTAAATTTATCAGATTCAACATGCTTTAAAACAGAGCTCGGCTTTTCCTGAACTTTATTTCACTTTAAATGCACTCTCTAGATTAGTTTTCTATAAAAGGCCATCTGCCTACTCAGGAGTGGTTTTCTAAAATAATCCCTGATAATTAGCTCATCATTTTTCCTGGAATGAGATGTTTGTTGTTAGGACAGGAGGGACCGGGAGCCAGAGAAACAGAGCCCCATCTAAGGTAAATGAAACTGAGCACCGTTGAGTTATTTTATTTTAGGCACCAAGTGTTTAAACAGCTTTGTCATTGTAGGTGGATGTGTGTTTAGGTTTTGAACTGAAATAGAAACTTCAGTGTGATCTATTGAGCTACCAGGGAAAATATCCTATTTTTCTTGGAATGTGTGAAGAGGTTTAATTTCAAAGATCATATTGGGCCCCTGAAAGTAGTTCATAAATAGTTTTGAAAATGTGATGCCATGTTCCACTGCAGGATTAGCCCTCGATTTAACTGAGAATATATTAAAAGTGAGTACTTCTGTTTAAGCAGGAATGGCTGGACACTTCCCGGGTGTGTCGGGAACAATTGTGCTAAGAGTTAGGGTTTTAACTCAATCATTTAAGAAAAACTTATGGAAACAACCTAAATGTCCATCAACAGGTGACTAGATAAGGACGTTGTGGTATATTTATACAATGGAATACTACTCAGCCAGAAAAAAGGATAAAATAATGCCATTTGCTGCAACAGGGATGGACCTGGAGATCGTCATTCTAAGTGAAGTCAGCCAGAAAGAGAAAGAGAAATGCCATGTGATATCATTTATATGTGGAATCTTAAAAAGGTGACACAAAAGAACTTCTTTACAAAACAGAAACAGACTCACAGATATAGAAAACACTACGGTTACCAGGAGGGAAAGGAGGTGGGAAGGGATAAATTGGGAGTTTGAGATTTGCAGGTACTACTATATATGAAACAGATAAACAACAAGTTTCTACTGTATAGCATGGGAAACTCCATTCATTATCTTGTAATAACCTATAATGAAAAAGAATGTGAAAAAGGAATGTATGTATGTATATGGATGACTGAAACATTATGCTGCACACCAGAAACTGATTAAACATTGTAAACTGAGTACACGTCAATAAAAAATAAAATAAAGAAAGTAAGAAAAAAGATAAAAGTGAAATAGACTGGCCTAGGCACTTAGAAGAAGCCGAGGCAATTACACAGACCCCGAAGTAGAGGTTTGCTCGGACCCTGCCCTGTCCTGCTGGTCCCAGGGTGTGTGGTCCGGATCATACACTATGTGTCACTGTATTAACCTTCGTACCCCAGTGTAAAGGTGCCCAATGTGTGCCTGGCTTTTATGGCTGGCTGGTGACTGGAACTAGTGCTATGCCCCCAGCCCCTTGTTCTAGGGTTTCCCTGAACTGATAAAAGATGAAATTTCCAAGGAGGCAAGCCAAGAATTAATCAGATGCTTTGCTTCAATTAGAATTAGGCTGCCTGCCAACGTCTGGTTTGTCGACAGCCACCAGCACCATGGGATCTGGTCTTCGAGCCAGTTTTTCAATCTGTATTTGGAAACGTTGCCCATCTTCTACCTGGCTGGGTGGCCTGCCGTATATTCTGAAAACAACCTCGCTTCTCGGTCATCTTTGATGTTATCCCTGGCTGAGTATTCCGTACATTTCTGTCCATGTGCTTCAGCTACAGTGTTCGTGCCTCCTCCTCCTCTCTAGGTTTCTCTGGACACAGTACATACAATTTCGCTGCTACTCTAATCATCAATTGTTTCCATTTATTTTCAGGAATGCATAACATTTACTTCTTTCTGTTAATGGTATTTTAATGTTACTTTTCTTACAAACGTACATTCTCTGGGTTGGAACAGAGCCATCATGGACTAATAGTTTTAAAAGCTGACCTGGTTTATTTTTTGTTCTTAGTAATTTTTGTGGATGCAAAGCCATCTATTCCTTCAAAGTGCAGATGAAACTGAGAACGAAAGTGACTGCTCAGCTTCCACTGTAAATGTTGAACTGTTTTTAAATAAGTAGCGGAAAAGATGATCTCAGGAGCCAGGCTTTCTCTATACTGACAATAAATTGCTAAATAAATGACTGGGAAAAGGGAGGCTCTTTTTTATTGACGTAAAATTGATTTACAATGTATTACTTTCAGGCTGATAGCAAGGTGATTCTGTTATACATATAATAGATATATAGCTATTCCTTTTCAGATTCTTTCCATTATAGGTTATTACACAGGATTGGATGTAGTTCCCTGTGCTATACTGTGGGTCCTTGTTGTTTAGCCACTTTATATACAGTAGTGTGTATCTGTTAATCCCGAACTCCTAATTTATCCCTTCCCCCCTTTCCCCTTTGGCAGCTGTGAGTTTTTCTGTGGGAAGCCTCTTTCTTACAGGAGGATGCTGGCTGATAAATGTAGTGGAAGTGTTGCCGTTGCAAAATCATCATGTTGCATTCATCATGTAGACATTGGTTTAAGCAAAAACATCAATGGATGCTAAATCATGCACGTGTGAGTTTGATGAGGAGCAAGATATTTACATCGTCTTAAAGTGTCTCCCCACAGATTGCATAGGTTACCTATTATTTACAAGGGGAGAGTGCAGACAGCTCTGTGCACGCAGCAGACAACACTTTTAGCTGGGAATTAACACCCCAGGTGAGGGCAGATGACACTGGCCACCTCCAGATAGGACTCCCGCAAGGAAGATACAACGTTCCTTAGGGCGTATCGAGCCGAGATGCACGGCCTGACCCTAACCAAGAGGAAACATCAAACAAACCCAAGCAGAGGGACATTCTGTAAAATAACTGACTTGCATTCTACAAACGTCATGGAAAACAAAAGAAGTTGAGAGCTGTTAAGGGAGATTAAAGGAGCCTATAAGGAGACAAGACAGCTCAATGCAGCACATGATTCTGGGCTGGATCCTGTCTTAAAAGGGGAAACTGCTACAGAGGACATTAATTTCAGCACTTTAATCGGCATTAAATAATTACTTGGAATAATTGACGAAAATGGAATACGGACTATGGATCAGACAGAAGTATTGTGTCCAATCTCAGTGTTCCGGATCCAGCGGCTTTCCTGCGGCTCTCTGAGGGGATAGCCACGTCCCGAGCAGGTTGGTGTTAAGGTGGAAAGGGCCGTGATCTATATGACCCACTCTCGAGTGGGTCAGGAGAAGAAATAGTCTGTGTGTGTGTAAGGCCTTGTGTGCGTTTTATCGTGTTTCGCTTGGTTGTGCTTCTCAGATGCTGTGTTTTCTATAAACTGAAGGTTTGTGGCACCCTGCAAGCCTGTCGGTGCCGTTTTCTCACAGCGTTTGCTCAGCTCACCTTGTGTTTCTGTGTCACATTTTGGTAATTCTCAAAACATTCAGAACATTTTCGTCATGATCGTATCTGTTCGGGTAATCTGTGACCGGTCATCTTTGACCTTACTTCTGTGACTCGCTAAAGGCTCAGAGGAGGGTTAGCATTTTTTAGCGACCAAGTATTTTGTAATTAAGGTCTGTGCGTTGGGTTTTTCTGACATAATGCTATTGCACACTTAACAGGCTACAGTACAGTATAAAAATAACTTTTATAAGCACTGGGAAACCAAAACATTTGTGTGGCTTGCTTAATGGCAATATTTGCTTTATTTTAGTGGTCTGGAACTGAACCCACAGTATCTCTGGGGTATGCCTATATGTATGTATGTGTTTTTTAAAAAAAGAAGAAAAGGCAGAGCTGGAAGGAGGGAGTGGGGCTAGTGGGGACTGGAAGGGACGGGCAGGCTGCAGGAGTCAGCAGGGTGGCGGTCAGTGTCCTTGGGTTGCCGTCATGAACTGGGTGGCTTATAAGAGCAGCAGTTTATTCCCTCACAGCTCTGGAGTTGAGCAGGCTGATATCCAGGTGTCCGCAGGGCCATGCTCTCTCCGGAGACTCTAGGGAAGGGTCCTTCCTTGTCGCTTTCAGCCCCTGGTGGCTCCAGGCCATCCTTGGCTTGTGGCCGCATCAGTCCGATCTCTGCCTCTGTCTGCACAGAGCTTTCTTCTTCCACGTGTCTCTCCATGCACCGTCTCCCTTTCTTCTTCTTACGCAGACACCAGTCGTCGGCTTTAGGACCCACCCTGAATCCAGGCTGATTTCATCTTGAGAATCTTAACTAATTACATTGGCAATACCCTTATTTCCAGATAAGGTCCCATTTACAGGTTCTATGCGGGCAGATTTTGGGGGCAACGGGCACTCTTTGACCCACCACCAGGTAGGACAGGGTGGGCGTTAATGAGAAAGTAAGATGGAGAAAAATCTTAATGGAGGTGAGGAGTGAGCCAGAGAGCCCTTGGGGTTAAATGTGTTCCAGGAAGAGGAATCAGCTAGAACCAAGTCTCTGAGATGGAGCTGGGGGTGTAGACAGAGCAGAGAGGCCACGTGGCTGGGGCCGAGGCAGCGGCTGGGACGGAGCTGCCGGGGGAGTGACATCACGGAGGGCCTTGGAGACCATTATAAGGACCCTGCATTTAACTCTGAGAGAACTGGGGGCGGAAGCCTGGCACATCTCACTGCAGGAGGTGAGAATGGGGGCAGGGAGACTAGCAGGAGGCTGGCGTGGGAAGCAGCAGTGAACTGAGGGTGGCCGGGCTCAGAGCTGACAGGTGGGAAACTGAGAAGTGGGTGGATCTTGGATCTTGCCTGAAGGGAGGGCCGGCAGGATTTCCTGACTAATCAGAGGTGGTGGGTAGTGGGAGGAGGGGAGTGAGAAAAACAAGGACTGAGAAAGACTGCAAGGCCCTTGGCCTGAGCGACCAACCTGAAAGCTGGAGTTGAAGACAGGGGGGAAGGGGAGTCGTGGGGGCAGCGGGTTTGGGTGGAAAGAGCAGGCGCTCAGCTTTGGGCACGTTGAGTGGGAGAGGCTGGGGCTGAGGTGGTGAGCTGGCTGTTGAAGATGCAAGTCTGGAATTTGGGAGGGAGCACTGGGCTGGAGACATAAATTGGGGGGTGGATGGCTTTTCCTAGACTTCAGGATTTCAGATTACAGATGGAAAAGAGAAGGGGAGACTACAGAGGAAGGGAAGGGAGGAAGAGACGGTGGGGAAGGTGACTGGAGTTGGGCACCTTCACACTGACCCCTAGCTTGGGTTTTCTGGGCAGATGTAGTGTGAAGGAGAGAAGAAAGGGCTGTGGGTTCAGACAGACCTGAGCCTCTGTTTCCACTGCTGGGAAGTGGGGGTGACCGCCATCATCGTCCGACCCCCGAGGACCGTGGTGTGAATGAGAACGTAGGCAGACCTCCTTCCAGACAATAACATGGCCAGCCTCCGTGGTTTTCTAGGGGCCACGTTCTGGGCTCTCCGCCTGTGTTAACTCATTTAACCCTCGCAGTAGCTAGGAAGTAAGGTGATTATTCTATTTATTTGGGAGTTGGGCTGTCTGAGGCACAGAGAGGTTACGTACGTTGCCTGAGGTCACACAGGTGGTAGGAGGCAGTGCTGGGCTCACTCAGACCATCTGTCTCCAGCACCCACGTGCTTCTAGTACGCGTGTGCTGTGCAGGTACTAAACCCTCAGAAAGTATTCAGGTGTAAAGTCGGGAGGCGTAACTGGGATACTGGGAATTATAAATAAAGGGTCCCATAGTTTTCCTCGTTTCCCCTGTGTGTGTCTGAGGCTGGGAGCAACTCAGGGCGAATGTCAGGCTAAGAGATGAGACAGTGGGCTCGTTTTGTTCTGCTGACTTAAAATATTTCAGCGGATCACCCTGGGGGCACTTTTCTTCATATCCTGTTACCTTTGGACAATAATTTTCTTTATTCCTGTTTTCCTAAATTGCCCATTTCCCTTTGGGTTTCAATCTCTTTTTGTGGAGAACAGAATCATCTCATATTTATTAAATAATTCAGTGTTCCACAAACCAGAAGCATTTCCTTCAAGCCGGGGCAGCCTGGGAGGCAGGACCAGGAGAGGAGGGTGGCAGGGGTGGCGAAGGCGCGGTCCCTCTGGCTCCGCGGGAATCCTGCAGGTCTCAGGGCGCCTGCTCCTGGAGGTCAGGGTTGAGGATGCCACATGTGATGTGCAGGAGGCCCCGTCCCCAACAGACAGACAGCGGGCAGCACTGTGGTGTCCCTGAAGATTTCCCGACCAAGAAATGGCTTTGAAGATCCTTCTTCCACTAATGATAACAAACTGCCTGGTGAGTGATCTGTTCTGGAGACGAAGCTGATCAAAAACGTGTAACGGACAAGTGCAACTCCCTGTCACCACATGAACGTCCCAGGATGGCTGGGAAGGATGGTCCTGGCTCTGGAACATGTAACACTTGGTTGGGCTGTTTCCAAACCTAGGGGCCAGGCCAGCGAAGGGTGATGACAAAAAAGATGCGAAATATTAATATGCATCTATTTCTAACAACCAGAAAAGAAACAAAAGGGACCCCATCCCCAGGAGTCTCCACAGGCCATTTACAGACACGGGCAGTGCTCCCCGTCCCTTCCACCTCTCTTAAGACAATTCTGACTGACTGCCACACCAGGCAGCATCGAACACAAGCTCCAGGTTATTTTTCTGAGAAGAAAGTCAGAAAATCTTTGTGAGGCCAATGGGAAATTCAGAAGAGGATGAAAAAGAAAAAAAAAAACCCACCTGCTAGTCTGCCTCTGCTAACATTTTGGCGGATTTCCTTCCCAGGGTGTTTTCTGTGTGTTTTCATGGTGTTACAAGGCTGGGAGAATACAGAAGCTATGCTTTTGTTTCCCCAGTTTTTAACTTACTATTATCTTGTGATTGTAGGCAACTTTGAAAAAATGATTGCAGTTAAAATCATCTTTACAAAAACCATTTTAATTGATCCCTGCTCCCTAGGTTATAGCCTGTGCTCTCATAATCAGTATTGCCAGTTTACCACTGTCGTGTTCTTCCCAACTTTTTTCGTAATGGATTATGTTGCAATGAACGTCCTGGCAGGAGAGTATCTTGGGTTCCTTACTTTGGATCGTGGTTCTCCAACTTTCCTTCCTATGCTTGGCTTGTTTTTTGGGGAGGAGGTAATTAGGTTTATTTATTTATTTTGATGGAGATACTGGAGGTTGAACGCAGGACCTCGTGCATGCTGGGTGTGCACTCTGCCACTGAGCTATCCCCACCCCCTCGCCCCTATCCTTAAAGTGACCTTAACAGCAACTCGAAGTCTTCATTTTTTTTCTTAAAATGTTATGAGAATTTTATCTTCTCCACAGTGGACTGGATTATTCTAATGTTAAAATAATGCTTTCAACTACCTATGACTTAGATGATTTCATTCTAGCCTTACCCCTAAAGCCTTTCAGTACAACAGACTGTCCCAGGAAGATGTGACCTGGGGACCCTGAGGCCTTAGTCTCACCTGGTATGCAGTCACACACCTTAGGGGACAGAGGTGCCTCAGACTGAGAAACAGGCCTCAGCAGAGTGGTGCAGAAATGAACTGCAGGGTGAACGGTGGGAACTTTCTAGAAGGTCTTGATACATATGGCCATCACACATGAACACAAAGTAAATTCTACCTGGACGAGCGTTAGGCACAGAAGATGAAATCACAGAAGAGCTAGAAAATACAGATGAACACTAGCTGGTTTTAGGGTAAAGGAATTCCTGGATAGAGAAGCAAAGGAAGAGCATAATGAAAAAAAAAGAACCTAGGGAAGCTCCTCCAGGAAAGGGAGCGGCATGTGCCAAGGCCCTGAGGCAGGGGCATGCCTGGGTAGTTCCGGATCTAGGAGGGAGGACAGTGTGGGCACCGGAAAGTGGTAGGAGGTGTGGGCAGGGGGTGGTCAGGGTGGGAACACACAGGGAGGACCTCGCAGGTCATGGGGAAGCTCAGCGTTGTGTTCACGGCGGGGACAGGGTGCGTCCTGACTGAGGACTTTAAGCTAAGGAATGTTATAATCTGACTTTTTAAAAAACAGTTGAGAGAAAAGTCACATAAAATTCGCCATTCTACGTATTTCACAATGTGTAACGCAGTGGTTTTCAGCATGCTCCAGTGTTGTGCAGTGGTCAGCACTCTCTCATTCCAGAGCATTTTCATCACCCCCAAAAGAAACTTCACTGAGCAGTCACTGCCCACCTCCCGGCAGACACTACCACTGGTCCTTAAGGACTTGCCTGTTTGGACATCTCACGTAAATGAGATCTTATGATACGGAGTCCTCTGCCACTGGCTTCTTTCACTGAGTGTAATGTTTTCAAGGTCCATCCACATTGTAGCCAGTATTAGAACCTCCAGCCTTTTGATGGTCGAACAATAATACTCCACTGTATGGATGGACACGTTTTTTTATTTATCCAGTCATCAGAGGATGGATATTTGGGTGGTTCCCACCTGACTGGCTTTCTAAGAAGCTCTCCTGGGCCCAGAGCAGAGCCTGGAGGGTATGCAGAGGCGGCAGCCATCACCCTAGGCATGCCAGGCGAGGGATGAAGGTGGGGCCGGCAGGTGAGTGACGGGAGAGGGAGGAGGGGCAGCCAGCAAGGCAGAGCCCCTTTACCTGAGCTGTTTTCTATCAGTGCCCCCCACCTGCTCTTCCTCAGTCCTCTGCCTTCAGGAACTCAATGATGGTTACCATGAATGAGCATCCTTCAGCCTCCGTAGGATGTCCTTCCCCAGCATGCCTCCACCTGGACCATTTCTATCTCTCTCTGTGCTCTTTCTTCTGGATTGACTGTAAGTGGTTCCTGGAGTGAGCTGTGTGTCTGGCACCAACCTGGAGGCGGGTGTTAATAGCAATTTTCCTCTGTGGGGTGTAGAACCAGTAAGTCAGGACAATGGGCCCCACAGAGACACCTCACGGGAGCGACCACATGCTGCTGCAGACTCAGCCCTCGCGGCCCACGCTGTCACCCTCGCCGGGGGAAATCAGCGCACAGACAGTTTCTGAAATTAAGTGCCGTCCGCCGGGTTACTTTACACCGGACAATGAGAAAAGCCTCCTTCAACAGATAGACTGTACTGGATTGAATTCCTTGTTTCCAGGACGTTGCAAGTACGTTAGGTCACTGTCACACCTGCAGCATGGTCCTGTGTTTTACTACTAAGGGCATCGTAATTGAGTTGAAAAAGAAAACATTGCGTGATTTGTGGGTAAGGTGGCATTACATCTGTAGCATGGTAGTAAGATTTGGCAATTGCTGCTCTCAACATCCTGCTGTTTAATTTTTTTAACCCCCTCCTTTTTTTTTACATTTTAAAAGAATTCTTTTTCATATTTCAAATGGAACACAAACTTACACAAAACCAACAAAGGTCAAAATCTGTCACAGTGCTGGCCCCCAGGTGCCAGGCGGTCCTCACATGTGAACTCATGTTCTTATCGGCACCTGATAGTTTTCTCAGCTGCTCTGGAATCTGAGCGCTGGACTGACTCCGTTCTGCGCTTCTGTCTGACTTTCCGAGCTGCGCCTGCCTTAGTTATGACTTGCTGTCCCGGAAGAGCGCGGAAGGATGGTGACAGAAGCCGACAGAAGAGAGCGATTGTGAGAAACGGGAACGTGGAAGCTGTGCGCAAGCACCTAAGTTACTCTCGCTGGGGCTGCTGACTTGACTGAGCAGGGCACTGGCAGGTCTGAACAGTTCCCAGGGGCCTCTCCGACCGCTCTGAGCCAAGGGATGGAGACAGATGAGCAAAAGATACAGCAACACAGGGAGGGTCCTAAGTGGGTCTCGGACAGCGGTCTGTGTTCATTCCCCAGAAACCCAGTTCCCTGGCGACCCATTAACACTGTGAGTCACAGTCAAATGCCCTTCCTGGCCTAACAGGAATCAGTAACTCAGAGCTACCCCGGGTGTCACGCATTTGGGTGGCCTTGCGAGGAGGCCCGTCCTTTCTCTGTTCCAGGCTGGTGAGTTTTCTCCAGGCTGGTCGCCTTCATTCACCTTTCCTATACTCTTTTCTGCATTTCCCCCCAGAATTATTTCAGAAACTGAGAGATTCATCAAATTGCCCCAGTGGCCAATCTGGATCAGAACCCCAGGCTCTCCCACCTAGGGCCAAAGCTCTGAAACGCCCACCAGGGCTCTTGGAAAATCTGAGGATTTACAAGGAAAGGCATGTCCCCCAACTGTCCCCCACGCAGCAGCGTGACCCTTGTAAGGACATCACTCCTTTGCTCAAAACACTTGCATCTTCCCTTCTTGTGCAGAATAAAGTCTCCAAGCCCCGATCTTTGCTTTCAAGGTCCTAGGTGGTCTGTCCCCCTCGGTTCTCCAACCTCTTCCCCACTCCATGTCTCTCTGTTTCAGACATACTGGTCTCCTTGCTCCACCTGGAATACACCCGCCCCATCCCAGCCCACCCCATCTCTGGCTTTGCGCTTGCCGGCCGGTCCTCCCTGATGAAACGTTCCCCCTGCAGGTACGTGGATAGATGCTCGCTCCCTCAGTTCACAGCATCTTCTCCCAGATGTCCCCTCACCCAAGAGGGCTCCCCCTCACTTGCCTCACTTTTCCCTCTTGGTGCTGGACTTTGGGCGGCCCAACGCCCATCCTAATCACAGAGGAATGCTTTCACACTGTGAGCTCCCAGCAGGTAGGTGGACTAGGGAGTGAGCCACACACTGGTGGAGAGGTGGGGGCCGGCTAGCCCAAAGGGCTCCAACACTGGGTGAAACTCTGCCAGTGAGACATACGGCAAATTCTCGGATGGCTGGAGGAAATCAGCCAAATTTCCGGGTTTCTGCCCCCCTCTCCCACATCTACTGGTCCAGCTCACTTTGATTCTGTGCTCTTTATGTCTGCTAATTCCTCCTCTTCCTTTTCTTTGTTGCCGAAAATATCTGTTGGTCCCAGAGCACACTCGGACATTTAAAAGGTGAGTTTAAAAACAGCCTCGCTCTTTAGTAACAGAAGTGATGAAAGTTTTGCTCAGTGGCCCTGGCTGTCAAGGGGTTTCCCTATCCTGAGGTCATTTCAGCCCCACAACCGTTCTCAGAGGTTGAAGGGACACACATTCTGTCCATTCTGCCATCAGAAACCTGAAATCAGCAGAGTTAAACGCCTTCCCCTACTCTTGCAGCTGTCACATGGTAGAGGTGACTCAAACCAGTGGTTTCTTCCTTGTTTGTAATTTAAAAAAAATTTGATAAAGAGAAGTTTAAGGTAAAATGCTCAGAGGAAAACTCTCCATAACCCCTCGCCTCCAACACAGCCCTTTCTGTCTCCCCAGCAGGCACGTGACAGGCATCACACGTAATTGTAGTCAGAGGCATGACTCAGCATTGCTAGAAATATTCTGTCGTATTGCCACATGGTCTCTCCATAGTCAATTTTATGAATGTGAGGTAGTCCGACAAATAAAAATTTCAAATAATATGCCTTCAGGTGATTTCTATATATTTTTAAGCTATCACATTGCAGTGAAAAATTTTGAGTTGTCTTGCTGTCTTTCTTTTGAGCCCAGGTACCCTGGGTTGATGTGTCCCCCAAAATCTATGTTGAAGTCCTAACCCTCAGTACCTCTGAATGTGACCTTCTTTGGAAGTAGGGTCTTTGTGGCTGTCATTAAGCTAAGATGAGGTCCTTAGGGTGGGTGCTAATCCAATGACTGGTGTCCTTAGAAGAGGAAATGCCCCAGAGGCAGGGACTGGAGTGATGTGTATAGAAGCCAAAGAGCAGCAAGGATGCCGACCACTCCGGGAGCTGAGAGAGGCGTGGAGGGAAGCTCCACAGAGCTTCTGGAGAGAACAAGACCCTGGGGACACCCTGGTGCGGAGCTGTGGCCTCCAGGACGTTGGGAGAAGGCATCTCTGTTGTTGTAAGCCTCCTGGTGTGTGGTGCCTTGTTACGGCCGCCCCAGGGAACCGACATGGACTCCAATTCTGACACTCGGTCAAGTACACCACATACGCCCGCATCTACTGACTATGTCCTGCTGGCCGCAGGTGAGCGCCGGCACCAGGAGCTGGTAAACATCCAGCCACCCTGGGGGCTCAGCCTCCAGTGGGCTCCCCGGCGCAGAGGCCTCGGCCTCCCTCCAGCCTGGCCAGCATGGTTGTCTGAGGGAGGAGAGACTCCAAAGCCTTTGCCGCTGAAGATCAGCAGGGGGGCCAGCCGGGACGACCTTGGGGGCCAGCCTGTCATTCCTTTTCCGCATTTGGCCGTGTGTCCTCAGTAGGTGGGTCTGGAGTTCAGCCCATGTGTTGAGACACAGATATGAGGCTCAGCCAGGCCCTGATGGACCCCTGTCAGCGCCTAGGATGCTGCTGGCACCTCGTTAACTGTGGATGTCATTTCTGTTCCTGACGTCACGGCCATAGGAGCGCAGCCAGCATGCAGTTTAAGCCCCCACCCCGAGGTGCCCCTTGTGGAGGCTGCTTCTGACCGGCTGTCATTATTTCATTATTTCAGTGTGGCTGTCAACGCCAGCCCCGAACTAACCTCACGTCTTTGCTGGCTGGTTCATGGCATTGCCAGCTTTACAGGTGTTCTCTGGTGGCACAAACCACCCCCGTCCGATAGATTAGGAGTTTGGGATTAATAAATACACATGACTGTATGTAAAATAGATAAACAACAAGAACCTACCATACAGCACAGGGAACTGTATGCAATATCTAGTAATGAGCCATGATGGGAAAAAAATATGATAAAATATATATATGTGTGTATATATATGTGTGTGTAACTGAATCGCTTTGCTGTACACCTGAAACTAACATTGTAAATTGACTATACTTCAATAAAAAATAAGAATTAAAAAAATACATAAAACTACACAGATGCAAAAAGACCCCCCCCCTTTAGTCAGTTTCTCCCCCTGGACTCAGAGCTCAGCTGAAGGTGTCAGCTGGGCCTTCAGAGAGATGAAATCCTCCATCAGCTCTGGTCCCTGCGGGGCCAGGAATGGGAGGCTGGGAGCTCAAGTCCTGCAGGAACCGGGGAGCCTCTCCCTAGAAAAGACACTTCTGCGCCCTCGGCCCAGGGTTTTGTTATCTCGAAGACCTTGAAAACAGCCCTAGGGGCTTTTCTCTTATATGCACGATGGACGGGGAGGTAAGACAGGGCCCTGGGCAGGGTCTCTGGTCAGCCTCTCACCAGCTGGTGACCCAGCCTCAGTGTGGGCCTGACACTCACCCAGCCCCATCCCGGCGTTGGGGAGGCGGGGAGGAGGGGAGCTGGAGATGGTGGGTGAGTGTGTGATTCCCAGGAAGCAGGTCCAGGGAGTCTGCAGGTGTCTCATTATCAACCCTTTGATTTTACAGAGGGAACGAATTTCCGAGTGAGCGTCTGGTCAGCACCTTTAGAAGTGAGGAAGTGCGACCCAAGCCTCCCGGTTTCCCCTGTCTCAGTTTTGGGACAGAAAACCCCCAGTCTGTGGGATTAATGACAATCGACTTTATGACTGACATCTCCCCCAGCAACTGAACGGCCCCTCCAGCCGGGGTGGCCGACAGCGCCTTTCTGCAGGGGTCGTTCGTGCGGGTGATGACAGCCCAGGGGCTCCCCCGAGGCAGCACAGAGCCTTCCCCTGAGGCCTCATGCAGGGCTGGGGATGGGGTTCAGAGTCGGGTGGCCTTGAGAGGCCAGGTGCTGGGAGAGAGGAGGCTGGAGGGGAGGAGCCACCAAGAAGTCAGCCAGGTGTGGGGGCTGGAGCTAGTGTGTAGGGGGAGTGGGATAGGCCCTCTGGGGTAGGGTCCTTTGTTTCCATTTAAAAAAATTTTAATTAATTAATTTTTGATTGAAGCATAGTTGATTTACAATGTATTGGCTTCTGGTGTACAGCATAGTGATTCAGTTATACACATATGTACGTATCCTTTTTCATATTCTTTTTTCATTACAGGTTGAACTTTAAATTCTTTCTTTTTTAAAGCTTTTTTTGGGGTGGGGGAGGTAATTAAGTTTATTTATTTATTTAAATGGAGGCACTGGGGATGGAACCCAGGACCTTGTGCACGCTAAGCACGCACTCTGCCCCTGGGCTCCATCCTCCTCCCCTGCATCACACGTTACTACAAGCCATTGAACATAGTTCCTCATGCTTACAGTAGGCCCTTGTTGTTTACCTACTCCGCACACAATAGTTTGTATCTGCAAACCCCAGACTCCCAGTGTATCCCTGACCCCTCCCCTCCTCCCTGCTGTAAACGTGTGGGGAAGGGGCTGGCTCATAGGCTGGACACCCCCTCTGCCTGAGCGCCTCCTTCCAACCCTCATCTTCCCTCAAAAGGTAAAGACCCTTTGGGCACAAAGATTGTGTTTGTTCTTGTTGCGAGCAACCCACAAAGGACAGTGAAGACACGCTGGTGGACAGCTTGGAAGGTAAAAGGAGGTCCCAGGGTTTTCAGGGGCAGCTTGGAGCCAGAAGGCCCCTGGGCCCTGAGACAGGCTTCCCTCTTACTCTCCTCCCTTTCCTTCTCTCCATCAAAGGTTCCCACCTGTTCAGCCACACCCCCCCACGCCCCCCTCAACGGCAAGGCCAGCTGTCCCCTCCCTCCCCTCCTCACTGCAGTTTGGGCTCAGGGCCTCCTCACGGGAACACAGGGCCCTGAACCTCCCCTTTCACACCAGGTCTGTTCAGGGGGATGAAACGGCTGCACTGAGGGGTCGGGCAAGCTGAGGCCCCCCACCTGACGCCCTCTCCCAGCAGTCCCTGCCGGCCCACCCTCCCTCCCTTGGGGCCCAGGCTCCCTGGCAGGTCTTGGGAGAGCCGTCGTATGACTACAAGCTCTGTTTAACGCACAGTGTAAAGAAGACAAGACATCAGTGCCAGGTTCCTTGACAACAGTCGCAGCTCTGCAGAAACGGGACACAGAGCAGGCCCTGCTCTGAGATTCCTGCATCGTCAAGGGCACGTCCACTTGCCTGGACTGCTCTGCAGAGTCACAGGCCAGAGGCAAGTCGGGCCACAGCTTCGTCCCCAGTGCCACCCCTGTGTAGCCAGCATTCCCACGGCTGCTGCAGGGGGACCAGCCTGTGCTCAGTGGCGTGGAGCCAGGCCTGAGTGGCCTGAGTATCTGGGGGCAGACCCAAAGGTGATTACGAGGTGTCAGCTCTCCTTCTGAGGTGTGGCGGGTGGATTTTGCTGGTGGGCACGAGCCCTTCCCCCCTGCCCCTCCCGGGGCGTGAGGTGTGCCCAGGATGCCTGGCTTCTGTTTTGTTTAGGGCGAGGATGTTAAAGGCCAAGGGTGGCATTTACGGGGCGGTGTGAACCTTTCACCCTTCGGTTGAAGGGCAAGAAGAGGGAGCAGCTGTGCTCTGGCAGGAAGTGACACCTCCGGGCTGGCAGGGGAGGGTTTCGCCTGGCGGTTACTATGTTTTTGATGTCCACTGCCCTTTCCTCCCTCCCAGGTCATCACATCACGGGACAGCTGGGTGGGCTCAGAGGGAGGCGGAGGCACGCATCCGTTTCCAGGAAAGCAGCCGCAGCGAAGGTCACACTCCAGGCAGTCTGAGCGGGGACCCGGGGCTCCTGAGCCCCTTCTGAGGGGCGCCTGCTCCGTGACCCGGGGTTTGTCTTCACACCTCATCTCCAGGCCTCAGTGGCCACTTTCAGTCTCTCTCGGTGAATCCCAGCCACGTGGCAACTTCAGCTGGAGTCCCACACTGGGGTCACCGCAGAGGGAAGGAATGGGGAACTATGTTCCTGTGCGGAGAGGGTGGAAAAAGAAATGTCCCAGATGCATTTAAAGAGTTAAGGAGCCTGACTGGAAACAGGGAATAGGGGAGTGTTGAAGAATCCTTATTTTTTTTTAATTAAAAATATCTTAAAAATGACATTTATCTTTTTTCTATTATAAAAGGGGAAATGTTTATTGTAAAAAATCTAGAAGTGACAGAAAAGCTTAAGGATGAAGATAAAAATCATCTTGATTCCCACCAGAAACTGACAACCAACCCTTATTCACGTGATGGTCTAGATTTGATTGACAGAAACACAGACACACATCTTTGCACACAAACGAGATCACCCCACAAATACAGCGCATATCTTATTTTCATTTAAAATTCCATCCTCCGCCTTTTTCCCAGTGTCCCTGAAAACATGAATTTTTTTTTAGCAGTTTAAGCAATAGTTTATTTTATTAAATCACACAGCGAGAAGCCCAGACACAGGCTCGATGACATCATTAAGTATCTCGATTCTCTCTTTTCCACTCTGCCAAGTCCTCCTCCCACCCCCACTTTTTGGGTGTAAACCTTTTTTTGGTTGCAATTATTGATAGAAAACATGAGTTTTTAACAGGTACCTACCATTCTATGGAAAGGCTAAGCCATTTATTTAGAATATTTAACATAAATGAATGGAAATGAACAACTTTGTCTTACGAGACAGAATAAGAAATGTGACCGTCTGGACTTCAGTTTTCCCCATCTCTAAAGTGGGATGATACGGCCTCAGTTCAGGTGGCTGGTAAGGCCTTTAATTAATGTTGAGGAAAAGCCTTGCAATTCACGGGTAAAGGATTGCTACTTAAGATTCTGTGTAATTGTTCCGTAATTACTATAATTTGCTCATTATAGGCACTCGGCACATTGTAGGATAACAGAGAGGAATTTGTTTGGAAGTTCATCTGCATCTTGGTCTTATCTGAGCTGACGATGGAGGCTCCGAAGACCTGTGATTTCCTTCTGGACCGGAGAGACAGGATCAGCCAGGAGACGTCAATCCTAAATGGGCCGAGGTAACTGCTGATGCTGGCATGCCGCTGAGAGCAGGAGGAAGGACTCCTCACGGCAGCAGGTGGGGTGGAGTAGGGGGGTGAGGTAGCTCTGGGCTTCCTCCCTGCAAAGTGGCCTCTTACGGTTCCCCTTCACTGTCCTGACTTTGATCTCCTAGAAGATGTGGATAATTCACCACGATTTTCACTGTAAGCCTTTAGAGGCCAAAGGTACACTGGTTCATTCAGACTTTCTGCACATTTACCTAATGGCCCACAAGCTATGGCACGGCTGTGACTTTGGATGCTTCAGAAATTCTGAGACATGACAAACTTGGGCTCTCAGTATCCCCATGAAATGGGAGGAAGAGGTGGAATAGAGCATTTAGTGACCAGTGAATTGAGCATACATTTGCCACAATTTGTAAACATGTTGAAAGCCCATCTCCCAAGGGATTATGACCATATTTTCTGAACCTCAGATCAGGACATATGGTCTGACCGAAGTCAGTTTTCCTGACTGCGAGGACGCTTATGTAAAAGACGAGGAGAGAGAATGTTTGCAGTGAGCACTGACCAGGGATGTCCAGGCTACGTGGCCACCTTGCATTTGGGAGCAATGTCTACAGTCCTCGGCAATTCTCAACACTGTAGCTTGCTTTTCCGAATGTTCATGATCTTGCAGATTACTTGGTACCAATTTCAGAAGTACTGGAGGTCCTTAGGAGCAGTGATGACGATTTGACATGTTTCATTCCTAACACTGCTTTCCCCTTGGGTCTGGCTTCAGTGACTTCAGTGACTTATCTAACTGATGTCAGGTAGAAGGGTGCATGTGTGAGAGAGGGAGAGGGTGGGGGGGCAGTGGGCTGTTGGGGAAGGGCTCATTAGACCATTCTTGAGTCAACATCTAGTTCTGGGTTTCTGGGGACAGATATAAACCTGAGATAATTGAGAGGTTCAGATTGTTGGCTGATTCAGATTTGGGCTGGGACTCACAGGCTACAGAAGATAAAAAAGGAACATCCTGCATAGACTGTTTCTACAGGCATCAAGTAGTGGCTCATTCCAAGGGTAGGGTGACCCCCTTAGACTTATTGTTTCAAGTCCTTCAGTAAGCAAAGGAGGAGGTGGGTGGAGAGCAGCCACATCCTTCTTCTCCAACTGAGATAAAATAATAGACCTATTGTCCCCAGAGCACAAGGTTACCTGGTTCTGAGCAAACCAAAATGCTGCTTCTTCTTTTTTATTTTTTAACTATTGAAGTACAGTCAGTTTACAGTGTTGTGTCAATTTCTGGTGTACAGCATAATAGTTCAGTCATATATACACATACATATATTCATTTTTATATTCTTTTTCATTATAGGTTACTACAAGATATTGAATATAGTTCCCTGTGCTATACAGAAGAAACTTGTTTATCTATTTTATATATAGTAGTTAGTATCTGCAAATCTCAAACTCCTAATTTATCCCTTCCCACCCCCTTCTCCCACTGGTAACCATAAGTTTGTTTCCTATGTCTGTGAGTCTGTTTCTGTTTTGTAAATAAGCTCATTTGTATCATATTTTAGATTCCACATATAAGTGACATCATATGGTATTTGTCTTTGTCTGAGTTACTTCACTTAGTGCGATAATCTCCAGGTCCATACATATTGCTGCAAATGGCATTATTTCACTCTTTTTCATGGCTGAGTAATACTCCGTTGTATATACATACCACAACTTCTGGAAAGAGTATTTTTAAACTGGATAAACGTAACTTCCTTGAGTAGCTTCTAACGTGTGTCTTGGAGGACTTCTGCAGGGGATTTTGCTGGTCAGGTGGGAGGTGGTGGTGGAAGGGCGGGGAAGAGCTGAGAAACCTTTTCAAGAAAGTCTTGAAGCCAGCCTTTGAGAACTCAATAAGCTGTACAGAGAGCTGACATGGTGGGTTAGGAACATGCTCAGGGCCAGCGATCCTGGCCCCTTCAACTTGTTATTATCTTTGTTTGGATGTTGGCACTGGCATCACCCCCTAGTTAGAGAGTCATCACCACTGTCACATTAGTCATCACACTGCCTGCACTATACTTAGCGACCTCCTGTCTGCTCACAGCCACAGCCCTTCGTGTGCTTTCATTTCTTCCCATAGCCTTCTTGGGAGTGGTGTGTCCACTGGATAAGCTCTCTCGTGATCAGTTCATTTCCCACCAAAAGAAAAACAGTGGTGCCCTCTTCCACGTGAGAGGACCTTTCAGCAAAGCCCAGGTGCTGGCTCACGGGTATTTTTTTAAACCAAGAATGGAGGTGACTCCTTGGTCCAGTGGATCCAAACATGGAAACTCTCTTGTCCAACTCTTCGTTTTGATCGCCCTTCTGCTACCCTGCGCAGGGAGGTTTAGGTCCAGGAACCCTGGTTATCTCAAAGGTTCACTGTCGCACGACAGGGTCCTGCCATGGCGTGAAAGGTTCATTTTAGCAGGATTTTTTTTTTTTTTTTGGTGGATGTCCATAAAAGTGGCTCTGGAGAACCCAGGTGAGAGGGTGCAGGTGGGTTTAGAAAACTGATTAGTCTCCAAAAATGGGATCCAGTGAACCTGAGAGGGACCAGAGGCCCTGAGGAAGGAGCTTATTCCAAACATTAGAAGAAAACAAAAGCTGTGGCTTGACTCTGAGTCTGTGTGATTCACCAACGGACACGCCAGTCGGAGAGTAAGCTGACAACCTCCGGGTGCGGAGCAAGAAAGGAAGTGGTTTTAACCAGGCAACCCTAACCCAGAGAAGGTGGAAAATTTCATTCCAGGAGGAAAATGGACTTTGTGACATTCACTGGACTCCAGCAGCTCAGAAACGCCAGCGGCTCTGAGTAAACCTCGCTTACTAATATCGTAAGATGACTTCAGCCCAAGGGTGTTCACAGTAAACTTTCCAGGAAAGCAAAAACCAGCCCAGTGGGCAGGCTGCTCACTTCTCCTTTGTTTGTACGTTGGCGACCGCTCACGAGATTTCTATTGCGGCTGGTGTGCCCACCCTGGGTAGCCAGGAAATGCAGCTCTCTGGGTGTTAGTCATCTCGTTGGAAGCTTTGTTTTCGTGGAAAGCATGGCGTGGCGACCTAGCAGGTTGACGCGAGGGCCAGACCCCCCAGCCCCTTGAAGTTGGTCTCCGGGACGTTTGGTGACAGTGCGTCAGCGGATGCAGGAGTGGAGAGCACTGGCCTCCCCCGCCACAGAGACAGGATGTGACCCAGGGCCCACTTGGAAGGTCAGAGAAGAGGGGTTGATGTTTCCCCTTTTGTTAAAAGTATTTAAAACTACGAAACGATAGTGAAGTTAGAGACAGAAATGAAGAAACTCCAGAGCCACCCCCTTGATGTATGACATTTTCACGTAAAAACATTCACTTCTGTGAGTTTTAGAACACCCTCAGGAATGGGCGCACGTGCTTTTTTGCACAGGGAACCCTCAGAATGAGTGAGGTCATGGCTCTTTCTGAAACTTATGACACAAAAGCCATGCCCTTTCTTAACCCTCCTGGGTCTGTCTGCCTGCTGTGTGTCCCTAGGGATAAGGTAGGGACAGAAGTCTGTAAACAGGCCAGGGCAGGTGACAGTGGGGCAACTGTCACGGCCCCAGAGCAACACCCCTTCCTTTCATCTGGTGGGTTCACCTGCATCCAGGAAGTCGCCCACCTCACCGCCCCACTCGGTTCATCCTGCTTCTTGTCACCACTTTCAGTGACAAATGGCTGCTTCTGAAGGATCATGAAAACTGTCTCCTGATGGGTGTGCCCTTCGAAGCATCCTGCATCCCCACGTACACACGTCCTGCAGACGCGTCCTGAGTTGGAAGGGGAGATGCCACGGGAAGGATGTCAATGTGAGTGTGAGTGTGTGTATGAGTGTGTGTATGTGTGTGTACATGTGTGCTGCGTGGTTGCAGCAGGCAGGTCTCGTGAGCCCAACCCTGAAGGCGACGCCCAGAGCAGCCGTTCCCAGAACGCTCCGAGGGGCAGAAGCCTCACCGCTGCTCCGGGTGAGCCCCGAGGGGGCCCCTTCCCACGGATGGACCGCTTCTGCTGGCAGCTTTGCTCTCAGCCGTGCGTCGGGCTGCCTCGCGGGCACGTCTTATAAAGGGAATGGTTTGCTTTGCCTGAAACCGAGTCTGGGGAAGCGGGGAGTGACAGCTCCCCGGAGAGGAGCGGTTCCCTGCGGGCCCCGTGAGCGCCTCCACACCTGTGCCCCTGGGAGTCTGTCTGTAGAGCAGTCCCCAGGAAGAGCCCGCGAGCGCTGCCGTGAGAACATCTGGACTCTCGGGAGAGGACCCTCTGTCCGGGGGCGCGTCCGGCTGAGCTGATGCGCTGAAGCAGGTGGGCTCCCGGCAGTGGTGGTCTGCTGATGCACCCGCAGAGTCAGAGCTCTGAGAGCAGAAAGCATCCATCCATCCATCCATCCATTCATTATTTTATTCAGGAAACTAGTGGAGGAGATATTTTGAATAACATCCAAAACATTTAAAATGAATAGTACACCTTTGGTGGGAGTGTGGGGGGGGGGGTGCTGGCGACAGTGGTAGAGGGTGGGACACAGCCTCGTGAGCTGCTCTCTGGAGCCTGGGTGCACCCTGGAAGTGAGGGGAGTAAGGATGCAGAGCGGGGGAGTGACTGGCAGGGGGGATGTCGGCTGGGAGGCCAGGCGGCCAGGTGGGCGCTGGTGCAACGTGACCCTGAGCTTGGGGAGGAGACCCGGCTTCAGGGGCCCGTAGGGGGTCAGATTCTGTCCGTCGAGGCAGGAAGAGGACACGCGCCAGGAATCGGGGGACAGGAGCCAGCTTGGGGCGGCTCTCCATCTTCACACAATCCCTTCAGGGCCCCTGAGGGTGAGCTTCTGGGTCTGAATATTCTGAAATTTCTATTCTGGGGGTCTGTGGGGCTGGCCCCTCAGTTCTCTTTTCCCATCTCGGGAGTTCCAGTTCGATCGGGGCCACGCGATTTTATTGACATAATTTACATGCTTCTGGGGCAGCAAGAACTGCTGGAACCTTCCCAGCACGGCGTCGTTTGTGCAGAGGAGCCCGCCTGTGGGCATTTCAGGTGACTCCACTTCCTTTCCGACTCCCTGCCTCCCACCCCCAAGCAGCGCGGAAGCTCCAAAAAGCAAATCTGTTTTCCCCAGTGGGAGGGTGACCGGGGCTTGCAGGATGGGGGTAGGACATGCAGATAGCACTCTGCACCCAGGTGGAGGTCACCCGCCAGGCCGTCCGCGTCCCCAGGTGAGGCTTTGGGCTGCAGGGGCTGCATTTTCAGGGCACCCATCTGGGCCGGCCAGGTGGGAAGCGAGCAAGGCCTGGAGGCGCTGGGGAAGGTCGGGCAGCTGCGTTCTGAGAGGTCACACCTGCCCGCGCGAACGGCTGCCCTGATCTTCAGATGCCAACAGGCAACAGCATGGCTGGGGTGGGAAAGAAAGGCCCAGAAGTCCCTTCCCCGAGAGCCTGTCGCCACCCCTCCCACACTTTGACCTCCCGAGACGTCTACTGCCCAGACCAGGGCCAGTCTTTGGAAAATAAGCGTCCCTTGTGAGGGCAACACCTCGTGAAGGCCGTTAGGGCTTTGGCATTTGTTGACTGAGGAAAGGTGTTGGCTGTCAAAATTCGTTATAAAGGTATTGATTGTTATAAATTCGTAACCCTTTCAAGGAATTTGGGCTTTGCCCATCCTACAAGCACTGACATATGATTGAAAAACAGTTCATCGTACGTGTTGAGCTTTCAGACGATGCTTGATGGACGTCTGGATCTGTATTTTGTCCTCATTCTGTGCTTTCCAAGCCCAGGCCTGTGGTTTGCTCAGGATGGGAGGTGTGTAGGCTACTCAGTGAGCCCACTGTGTTCCTGGATTTCACGTTGGGTGAATGTATGTCTCGTTTTCCTGGCGGAGTTTTAAGGCCTCTTGAGGGGCAGGGAAGATGCCTGGGCGTGGGCGCCCTGTGTCGCGAGGCTGCAAAATGCATAGCAGGACCAGAAGGGCTGGATCCTGAGATCAAGTGTTTTGGGAAAAACAAATCTCTGCTGAAAACCTACGTTGTGGTTGCCCAGGGAGAAACAGTCATTTAGGACACAGAGGTGGACGTGAATAAGGACACCCAGAGGCACACTTTATTAAGGAAAAAACAGGCAGGGCCCGGAAAACGGTTAGAGCTTGAAATCCCGTCCTGGAGCCCAGGGATAGAGGAGAGAGCCAACTGTGTTAGAATATTCTAGAATGAAAAAACGGAAACTCAGCTTTTATAGAGCAGAAGATGTGCAGAGACTGGGGAGGGGTGCAGGAGTGGGGTGGGGGCAGCAGCACCTGAAAACAAAAGGGGCAGAGAGGCGGGGAAGAGAAGGTAAGAGGAGGTTTCCACCCGCTCAGCGCAGCGCCCAGGCTGGACAGTGCTGGCAGAGTCAGGGCCTCCTCAGAGAGGCCTGAGTGATCGCGAGAGCTACTCCTCTCAGAATATTCTTCTCCAAAGAAGACAGTTACTTGGCTCACTATTGCTTAGAATCCTAAAGTTCTCTTGCGCACGTTAGGTCGGTTCTGTAGTTCTTGCATTCTGGGGACTGTGACAGCTTTGGAAGTGTCACAGCGTGCCCGTGGACCCCTGACCTCAGAGCTGGCCCCTCCCCTGCCGTCCACGGCCTGTGGCTTTTCTAAGTGGAAAGTGCACGGTGGTGCGGGAGGAGGACCAGCCCAGAAGTCGGAGCCATCATGATGCATCCTGGCTCTGTGCGGGAACCTTGGGCGTTACCCTCACCCCCGGGCCTTCAGGGTGGGGCTTGATTTCCTCTGAAGCCCCTCTCGGGACAGGTGTCTATTCTATTCTAGAAAGCACCTCTGAACAACAATTTCTCCAGCTTGTAGGAGCGGGGATCAGGCAATGTGGGCTCCAGCTCCAACTCTGTCCTGATCAGCTGTGTGACTTTGGGCAAGGGGCTTAACCTCTCTGGGCCCCTTTTATTCTCATCTGTGAAATTTGGTTAATGGTAGTTTTTTTTTTTAAATCTCCAAGTTTGTTGAGAGGATTAAGTGCTCAGTGAGTGATGTGAGCTGTGTGGTTAGATTTACTCCAGTGTAAAGTGGTACCAGGAGTTATGCTGAAGCCTCTCTTGGGATCTGAGGCAGTTATGTGATTGGTCAAAGGGCACAACAAGGGACCTACTGAATAGCACAGGGAACTATATTCAATTTCTTGTAATAACATATAATGGAAAAGAATCTGAAAAGAAAAAATGTATATGTATGTATATGTGTAACTGACTCACTTTGCTGTGCACCTGAAACTAACATTGTAAATCAACTACACATCAATAAAATATAAAGATTTAAAACACAAAAGGAGGACCCATTCCAAAGGGAAAGAGGCAGCAGGTGAATGTATGTGCAGAAATGCCCCAGGGTTCAACGAAATGCAGCAAGATCTTCCAGAATTCCACATTCCAGCGGAACAGTTCATCGGGTTCTCAGGCTCAAGTTCTCTGCAGAATCCCCTGCAGGGCTTTAAAACCCAAGTTTCAGTTTCTGATTCAGAAGGTCTGGAGTGAGTTTGCATTTCTGACAAGCTCCCAGGTGCTGCTGCTGGAGCTGGGTGGGAAACGCATTTTGAGAACCACTGAATTAAGGCTCATATCCTGTTATTTATTTATTTTTTTCCCTTTAAATTTGAGTGACGCTGAGATCCCATGTAAAGGAGGAAAAATTGTGAGTTCTCTCATTCATAAAGCACTGAGCTGGTCTCATTCTATGACTCTATCTTTCAGCTGTGAATTTGCATCTGGAGAACTCTTGTTTTACACTCCTATTGTCAGCGAAACATTCTCTTGGAAAAGACGCAACCCGTAGAATCCAGCCTCAGAAACATTAGTCCACACCAGAAACATCCTGAGTTCTTCACCTACTGTTAAGAGTAATGAGGAAGTAAGGATGGGAGCGGGGCTGGAAGGCGCTGGATTTGAACCTTGAGTCCTCTCCTCACCAAGTGGCTGTGGGCTGTGGGGACCTCAGTGCTTAGGTGTGAGGCCCTGTGCGGTTGTGTGTCTACATGAGGCTCTGAATCTTGTCAGCTGGGCGATACAGAAGGCCAGCTCAGCCTGGCAGGGTTCTCGGCTGAGGAAGGAGCAGGTGAGAAACTGGACAGGGCGGGCTGGGAGGCGCCAGGGCCCTGGGGTGAGCTTTCCTGTAGTTGGATGCTGCTGGCTAGCTCCTCAATTTAGCTTGGGTTAAAAAAAGAAGAACATTTCAAGCTCAAAGTGAGTCAAGAGTTCGCCAGGGTCAGCTGGCCATGCCATGGTGGCTCACTGCTCAGATTCACTCAGTATTCTTTTTTTTTCTGATCAGGGTCACTCACCGAAGGGTAGAATGGTCCCCTGGATACTCCATACTTTCAACCTTGAATCTCGTCCACAGGCCGACTGGTGTGTCTTCTGAGTGATCTGCCGTGCATCCTGTTCTGCGGGGTTCTCCTTCGTGCAGGGCCCTGTGTTGGGGAGCTGCCACCTGCTCTCACCCACCTCCTTTCTGTCCCGGGTGCACATTTCGGCTGTCATGTGACTCATTCTGCCCAGCGACGAGCCTGATGGTCGTGATGCAGGAAAATGTGGGGCGAGAGGAAGGCCGTGTCCCAGGTCCCAGGTGAGTCCCTGGAAGGCGCCTCACCTAGTGAGGGTCCTTGGCTTCAGGCAGGAAAGAATCCAAGAGCAAGGCATAGTAGAGTGAAGGCAGATTTATTCGGAGAGAGCCACACTCCATAGACAGAGCGTGGGCCGTCGCACTCAGAAGGGAGCGCTGCCACGAGGCGCGGGCTGTTCATTTTTATGGGCTCAGCAACTTCATCCGCTAACAAGTGGGAGGATCAGCCCAGCTGCTTTGGGGAAGGGGCGGAGGTTCCCAGGAACTGGGCCACCCTCACTTTCTGCCTTTTATGCTCAGCCGGGACCTGTCCTGGCACCGGTGGGAGGGCCGTTCAGCAGCTCTTGTGTTACAGCGAGCGGATAACGAAGCCCAGGCCCGCTGGGAGAGGACTGTCCCGCCGTGTCGGTGCGACTGCTGGGACAGCCTTTCAGCGGCTGTGGCCGCCCCTCCCCTCCTGTCCCAGCTGCGCGCTGCGCAGAGCGGTGTGGAGCCCTCACTGCTGTTGTCACCACCGGCCGTTCCGGGCCAGCCCCTCCTTCCGGGTGTGTCCTACCCTCATTTCAACGTCCAGTGGGAAAACTGTGGCTGAGGGTGAACCCACTTGCCCAGCGCCGTGAAGCCCAGAAGCCCAGCCAGGACTGCTGCCTTGGACAGCCATCTAACCTGGGAGGCCGTCTGCTCAGAAACTCAGCTGGAAGGCGAGTTTCCTGACCTGCTGTACAAGGCAGGCTCTGAGGCGCGAGGGCGGTGGGTGCTACAGAGCCGTGTCTTCCCAGCATGTGCAGACCCCAGGAAGCAGGGCGGGGTGCCCCGAGGACGGCCTCAGTCCCTCATCCCACCCTTCTCCTCCCCTATCCATGCCCTGTAGAAATTTGGGAGTTTCTGTCGTGTCTGAATATGTGGGAAAAATTGGGGGGTCACCCATGTTCTGCCTCACCAAGAGCTCTGTAGCTGTGGGAAGGGATGGGGTGTTACACACACGGAAGGCTCTCGGCTCTTTGTATGGAATGTGGAACGCTTGTGCTAAAAGCGCTGAGAGGTGAGGGCGCAGGGACCCAGGCCGCCCTTCCCCAGCCTTCCTGGTGATGGAGTGGCTCATCTCCGCCAGGGCCTGGGGTGCCAACCGGATGCCCCTCTGCATGGTCTTCTCCAGCTGCTTGTTTTAAGGAGAGGCATGGCGGAGGGCAGGGTGTAGGGCACTGATCAGCTGATGCCTCCCCTAAATTCACATCCACCCAGAACCTCAGCTTGTGACCTTATTTAGAAATAGGGTCTTCGCAGGTGTAATTAGTTAAGTTGAGATGAGGTCATGCTGGATGAGGGTGGGTCCTAAATCCAGCGACCAATGGCATCATAAGAGGAAAGGGCACAGAGACCCACAGGGATGAAGGCCACGTCAGGATGGAGACAGGGCGGAGGGCTGCAGCCACAAGCCAGGGAGCACCGAGGAGGGCCGACAGCCCCCAGAAGTGGGAAGAGCAGAGGAGGCACGAAAGACCCTCCCCACGGCCTTGCTGGCCCTGCTGACACCTGGACGTCGCACTTCTGGCCCCAGGCGGTGTGGTGTCCCTCTGTTGTGCAGCCCTGGGAAACCAATACAGCGGAGAGGCCATTTTTCCAGGGACTCGGGTGTCCACAAGCATAAAAGGAAATGCATTCCAGTAATGGCAGGGAAGCGACCCAGGCTCCCCTTACCTCCCGGGTTTCCTCTCCGGGGAGGCCTCTGCAGGTGGGGGCAGGCGAGACACTCAACCAGGAGGCCTGGCTCGGTCTGCATCCCAAGCCGGGCACACACCCTGGTGTGTGGTGGTGGTTCTTTTCCTTTGTGTCCGGTCATAGTAGCTGCATGTGTTTAAGGGACAAGGGAGATGGAGGGAGTGGGGGTGGGAGGGACTTCAGTACAGAGGAAAAGGACAGAATTACTCCAAGGAGTGGCAACCCTGCGGTGTCTCCCTGATGCCTGTGCCCGGAAGGGCTCTGCCTGGGCGGTTGCTGGACTGGAGAACTGGGCTTTTGAAGCTCCGTCTCTCATCACGTCAGCTCCAGCAGGACCCGGCTCTGAGCTGCCTCAGTTTCCTCAGCTGAGAAATGGGCCAGTTGACATGCACAAACGTGCATCTTGGGTGAGGCTGCCGGGGAAGAAGTGAGCCAGTGCAGGTGTGAGTCAAGTGCTTTCACGTGCTGGTGACACTGTGGTTTCCTTGGTAACAGATGCTGCTGTCTGGCAAATTCCCACAGCCAACCGCGGAGCTGTGGTACTTGACTTGGGTGTCCCTGAACTGGTTTTCATCCAGGGTTGTCCTAGTCAATGTGGGCGAATTTGTGCCCCTAGACAGGAGGCTGCTCTGAGGCCATTACACACTCGCACATACGTGCATACCTGCACGCACACACGATACACACCCTGAATCACACCATTATGCCCCACACTGCAGTGATGTGCGCAGGGTTCCCAATGCGTGTGACCATCCCAGCCGTGTAAGCCATGCTGACCTTTCACCCTTGCTTCTAAAAGGACTTCAAGTGATTCTGGGACTTTATTTTAGAAAATACTCTTTCCTAATAACAGGGACCTACTGTGCAGCACGAAGAACTATGTTCACTGTCTTGTAATAACTTACAATGGAAAAGACTCTGAAAAAGAATATATATATGTGTAACTGAATCACTCTGCTGTACACTTGAAACTAACACAACAATGTAAATCAACTCTACTTCAATTAAAAAAAAAAAAGAAAATGCGCCCTTCCTTTGTAAAATATTATCTCCAGACGAGAAGCTTCTGAGCAATGAGGTGGAGAGATGAAATATTTTCCCAATCCTGGCCCTTCTGAATGACAGACAAACCAAAGACCGACAGCCAGAAAGTAGGATTCTGCGCACCAGACACTCCCGGGAGGGGCCCAGAAGTTCTCTCTTCCTTGGGGGATCCCCTTTCTCGGAAGCTGGGTATTTACCAACTGTGCAACTGGCTCCCTGAAAGGTGGTCATCTTCTTTCCTGCGGGGTTGCAAAGACAGAGAGTTGCTCAAGGTCACAAAGCTACTCAACAAGCAAGTTGCGACTGAAAGAACGTGGATCCAAGAGCCCGCGCATACCGAGCATGCGCCGTGCGCCGGTCCTCGCTCCCGGACTTCCGCGCGCGAGTTCAGTGGCTCCTCACGAACTCCGTGATACAGGCTTTATCCCCATGTTACAGCTGAGGACGCTGAGGCAGCGAGAGGAAAAACAATCAGGGGCCAGGCAGTGTGGTTCCAAGTCCCATTTCTTAACGCAGTACCCTCCTGCGCCCCAAACCCGAAGTCAAGCTGCCTGGGGAAGGATCAGATCCGGGCCAGTGCGGGCACCTGCAGCTCACCCAGGGTATAACCCAGGGTTAGTACTTGACCCCTGACCCTGCGTAAATTACTGAAGCATCCCAAGACTCAGTGTGTTCTTCTGTAAAATGGGTGTCCCTCCAGACCCCTCATGTGCTGCGGTGAAGGTTAATTACATGATACATGTAAAGCACCTGTTAGATTTTATTCCCAAGAAACTTCAGTTATTCTTCCTTCTGCTGGATTAGGAGTGTCAACTCTGCATCCTTGCTGCCTGTCCCTGGCTAGCTCTGTAAGTCAAATTGTTAATCAGATGAAGGCTGTCTGTGACATTTCAGGAATTCTGCAAGAAGCTACCCACCCATCTTATCACCTTGGCCTAAGCGTTTTTCTCTGTGTTTATTGTTTTAGTGTTCCTTTATCCCTGACCTGAGGTTGATTTCCATCAGCTGCAGTGACATCGTGCACCTGCCCGGCTGGTTTGGGCTGGGCCATCAGATGCTATGTCCACGACCGGGCTCAGACTCAGAAGCAACCCCACGTCCTGTCCGTCAGGGCTCCCCAGCAGGGGTCTCCTCCCGAGGACACCCTCCTCTCCCTGCCCCAGGCTCCTCTCCAGCACCTGCCATGCAGCCCCCTTCTCTCTGACCACAGACTCAGCCTGGTGGGGGCAGGGTAGGACCCTCCCTGTCTTCTGAAGCCCGGCAGCTTCCCAGCCTCTGCTGCTGCCTGGGAGTGGGCTCAGTGGGAGATGGAGGCTCTAGAAGAAGACATAGCAGCCCCAGGCCCTCCCCGGCAGCAGCCTGAGTCTCAGGTCGTCATCTAATTAAATAACTACAGGCCAGAGAGGCTGGTCTCATGACTCAGGCAGGGGTCCTCCCTGAAGTCTTCCTAGATGAAAAGTTCTGAGGACCCTGAGGACATCAGATTCCCTCTTTCCATCCCATCCCCATTTTCTGGGTTGAGATATGAATGTTGGCCCCGATCGATGTATATTCTGTGTCGTTTAAAATGTACTAATATCTAGGTGGAATTCACAAATGTAGGTGGAATGTCCCCTATGTGATGGCACTTTCTGGGTCTATAAGGGACACAAAGGCAAATTGGACATTGTCTCGTCCCCGAGGCCTCTGGTGCAGCAAGGATATGTGTGCATTCACACACACACACCCCATGTAATGTTGCACTAGTCCTGTTACTGCAGTGGCAATTTGCTACGAACTTAGTGGCTTAAAACAGCACAAGTTTATTCCCTTACTGTCTGGTAGTCGCAAGTCTGACAGAGTCTCACTGCTCTAAAGAGGTGTCAGCGCAGGGTGTATTTCTTTCTGGAGATTCTGTTTTCTGCCATTTTCCGGCTTCTAGTGGCTCCTGGGCTGGTGGGCCCTCCTCCACCTCTGACTCATCTTCCTCACCCTTAGGTCTCTCCAGGAGCACAGCTGGGAAAGAGTGTCAGCTTTCAAGGACGCATGCGATTAGACTGGGTGGGCCCAGCAGGGTCAGCTGGGACGCCCTCCCCTTCTCAACCTGATCACATCTGTGAAGGCCCGCTGCCCTGCGTTGTGATATGGTCACAGTTCCCACGGATTAGGACGTGGGCATCATTTGGGGGTGGGGGGAGCAGTATTCTGCCACCACAAATATACGTCATGTAAGTAGTAACTACAATAGGATAGAAACTTGTGTTAATACAGTTATAATATAATATAGATTAGTTATTCCAAGTTGCTCAGAGTGCTTGCGGGGGGAGGTAGTTATTCTGGATCTGGGTTGGGAGGTTGGGGCGGTAAGAGTGGGGTGGGGAAGATGAGTTTGGGAAGTGTACATTCAAGTAACAATAAAGAGTGACATCTGTTTCTATATGTTTATCTGCCTATCTGCCTATCTGCCTATCTATCTATCTATCTATCTATCTATCTATCTATCTATCCATCCATCTAATTTTACATGTTGCTCATAAGAAGTCATAGTTGGGGAACAGTTACTGCTTTACGGGCACTAGAGGAGGATGGGGTATCTTGTATGCTTGGGGGGCCGGAAAGTCTTCAGGGGGAGGTGTGCTTGGAGGACTCGAGGCTGAGCCTTGGAGGTCGGGAGGGTTTTGGACCCATGGAGACAGGCAATCAGGCCGGTCAGGGACCAGAAGAAAAACATCACAGGCAGCTAAGGGGACCTGATGCCATGAGCTGGTCTGTAGTAGAGGGTTTCACGAGGAGCAAATGAAAGGTAAATTAGGAGATTGGGGCCTCCCCAGGGTGCAGGCCCTGGGCAGCTTTCAGAGACACGGAGCAGAACAGTGAAACCCCAGGAGCACCAGGACATGGGGTCCAGAGCGGGAATCAGACGGCTGACAGGAGGACCGACCCCACGGTGGGTACCTTGGCAGTGTTGGAGCGGGGCCAGGAGGGTCTGTCTTGAGGCCGTGGAGGGGCGGGTCTGCTGTGGGCACCTGGGTCCCGTCTGGAAATGCCCAGGGTCCCTGAGGACTGGCTTTGAGAGGATGACTTGTATGTACTCGGAGGAAATCAGGGTCCCCGGATGGGTCTGATGAGATGGGTTTTAGGGTTCCCAGGTCAAATGCTGCAGCCAAGCAGGGGAACTGTGGTGCTGTCCCGAGGGGCCGTGGCCATGTCACAGAGAACCTGGCTGCCCCTCTGTCCGTGTGGGCGGAAGGCATGGGCGCCCTGGCCCAGGAGAGAAGCCTGGGATACCAGGGTGGGTTCCGGGTAGTTAAGCATTCATGCCTCAGCATGGTGACACCAGGTTTTCTCGGGAAACTGGATGGCCGACAAGATTTCCTGACCCTTCCTGGCACATGCTCCCTGGAGAGTCAAGCCTGCTGTCCTGTGGATCCAGCCATGGGGCCCGAGTAGACACAATCGGTGGCCTTTAGTTGACAGACCAGTACGTGAGGGAGCTGTTAACGATGCTGTGTCCTCATCTTCCTGGTTGTGCGCTTCTCCAAAGAGGGTGTCCTTACCCTGTGAGAGTGTCAGCAGCCCCCAGCAGTCATCGGAAATGCAGATTCTCTGGCCACACCCAGACCTCCTGAACCAGAAACGCTGGGATGCGGCCCAGACATCTGGGTTTGCCAAGCCCTCCAGGGGGTGTGAATGCCACTCAGGATGGAGAACCACCGTCCCACTGCCCTCCTGGCCTCTCAGTCGCTCATCTCCTTCCTCCTCCCATCTCAGTCCTGCCCTGTGGCCGATGCCCCATCTTCACACGTCTGACACTTGGCAATCTTGCCACTGTGAGAGGCTCTGGTGTGGCTTCAGGCTTCAGAGGTGAGTCAGTCAGATGATTCGAGGTGAAACCACCTGTCCTGTAGGAGAGTTGGGGGACAGTGAGGGGCTGCTAAACGGAGGCCGTGGCCAGGTGAGTGCAAGACCATCTCTTCCCTGCAGCGTGAGGGATTCGGACGAGACTGAGACAGGACTCTTCTGGGATGTGATGTCCAAGCGGTGACGGTAGGCTCCCACCTCTGGATGTCCCTAAAAACAAGGTGATCATCTTCCACTGTGATCCTGCCTCAGGGTGGAAAATGGACTTCAGGACCTTGTGTGGTCCTGAACCACTGAATGGTTCCCCTCGGCTCCACTTCTGTCTAGAACATTCCAAGGAGGACCTTGCGGGACTGAGAGTGAGGCTTTTATTTTAAATGCAAACCTCCATTAGGGCTGTGAGTGGAATGTCCAATGATGTCAAATAGAACTGAGGGCCCTCTGCATCCCTGTTCGTTCATGCCCTGCACGTCTCCACCTGCGGGTGGACTGTGGCTATGGGGGCCAGGCTGCCTGGCGCCAAAGAGGTCTGGGGTGAGAATATGATCACGTCATGAGGTTGCAGTGGGTTTCTGCAGAAAGTGCATCACCTTGAGGTCTTTCAATTTGTTTTCCGATTTGAAAAAGATGCTTCTTCTTTTCCATACTGTCGGCTGTCAGTATCTTTCTTAGGTACATCTTCTACTAGTGCAGAAAAATCAAAGATGCCTGAAACAAAGATTTGCACCTGAAGAGTGAGGAGGTGGGTACGGACGGAGTCTGGTCTGTGCCAGACCGGAGCAGATGATCCCTGGCACGTGGTGGAGTGGTGAGGGATGTGGGCACCACTGTGGGCAGGGATGGAGGGGAATAGGGTGAGGACCAGGGCTCTGGGTTGGGTGCTGACTCCACCACTTACTTGCTTATGTGCACGGGAGAGAGGAAAGAGAGGGTGGAAGAGGCTGCAGCTCCCGCCCAGAGCTGTCCCCACCTGAGGCCATGGTCCCCTGTGGCTCTGCCCCAGGAGCATCCTTGCCCCCTCCCTGCTCTGATGGGAATGACTAAAGGAGATCCTGGTGCAAAAAATGCTGCCGATCTCAATTTTTTTAAAAAAGAGTTGAATTGTTTTATTGCGGTAAATTACATTCAACATCAAGTTGACCGTTTTACCCTTTTTGAGTATATGATTCAGTGGCATTAAGCACATTCACATTGTTGTGCAGCCATCACCACTGTCCATCTCCAGAACGCTTCATCGTCATGGACTGAAACTCTGTCCAGATGAAACGCTGACACCCCCTCTTCCTTGCCTCGGCCTCGGTCACCTCTGACCTCCTTTTTGTCTCTGTGGGCTTGACTGCTCTGCATAACCCACACATGGGTCAAACAGTACTTACCCTTCCGTGTCTGGCTTCTTTCACTTATGTCCTCCAGGTCCATCCATGCTGTAGCATGTGTCAGAGTATCCCTTCTTTTTAAGGCTGAATACTATTCTATTGTACGTATGGCTAGACCACATTTTGTTTATCCCTTCCTCCATTAATAAATGCTTGGGTTATTTCTACCTTTGGTTATTATGAATAGTGTACGTTGGTGTGCAAACATCTGTTTGAGTCCCTGCTTCCAATTCTTTGGGGTATATACCCAGAAGTGAATATCTGAGTCATCTGGTAACCATGTGTACGTTTTTGAAGACCTGCCACATTGTCTTCCACAACAGCTGCATGATTTAACATTCCCAGCAGCAAAGCACAAGGGTTCCAATTTCTCCACATCCTTGTCGATGTTTGTTCTTTTCTATTTTTAAAATATTGAAATACAGTCAATGACAATGTGTCAGTTTGCTTTGTCTTTTTTGATAGTTGCCATCCTAATGCGTGTAAAGTGGTATCACAGCGTGTGATTTGCATTTCTCTAATGATGAGTGATGTTGCCTGCCTTTTCATGTGCCATTGGCCATCTGCATACTTTCTCTGGAGAAATGCCTATTCAAGTTCTTCGTCCAGTTTTGAAGCTGGCCTCTAATTTTAGCTGCAGTTGGAAGACTGACTAGTTGAGCTACAAAATCCTCATGTTTTAAAAAGTCTTTTCTAATTTTCTTTGAGGTAAGAAATTTGTTTCTGCATGTGGCTGGACATTGTCACACTTCGATAAAGATGTGCCTGTCCTGTATTCCTTCTGTCTCCATGGGGAGGCAGGGCCTCCACCTGTTGCTGGCTCATTGTCTCCCAGGTGTACCCAGAACCTGTGATTTGCTTAAGCCAATACTCCCCCTTGGAACTGGTCCAAAAAGGAAGCTTTTTGTGAGGCCCTGGAAAGCAAGTGGCTGAAACCACGGAAAGTATCAGCTGTGGTTTTACAGGGCAGCATGGCTGGGGCGGAGTGAGGGCGCTGGATGCTCTGTCCTGGGCCTAACTCTTGGCTTTGAGAACCATTTGTCAGAAAGTCTTTCCTCTTTTGGTTCAAACTCTTAGATAATAGGCACATGTTAATGCCGTTGGCTGTCAGAAAGACATTGGAAAAATCCTATGATTGTTTAAATGGACTAAAACACATTTTAAAAATGAACATAATGGTTCAGGATGTTGATGGAGAGAAGGCTGTGCATGGCTCGGGACGGGAGCACGTGGGAACTCTCTGTCCTTTCCAGTCAATTTTGCTCTCAATGAAGTCTATCAAGAAAGAAAGGACATTTAAAAGGGGGGGGGGCGTTGTGGTCTTCCACCACTTCAGCACCAAAAATGTGGAGATGGTATCATAAATTGGGGAATAATATAAAACATGTCTTTGGAGAGGTGTAGCTTTAGTAAATAAGGCTTTATTTTCAGAGCTAGGTGAATATTTCTTGTTTGGCTCTAAGAAGAGAGACGAGGACACAGACCTACACAACGGGAGATCTTTACTAAAGGAATAAACGCTGCAGAGGTCGGCCCCGGTGACGGCCCGTTCATTTGCTTGTGCATATTCGTACGTGCACACGCCCCCAGGTGTGCAGGACTGCGGAGGCTGAGAGCTCCAGGCAGCAAGGACTCACGCGCGGATAAGGCTTGCGGTGTGCTTTCTTCCCGTGAAATTCACTCCCCTTCTCCTGAACTGAGCGTTTCCTTGGCTTTGATGAGGATCCTGTCTTCACTGCAGCCACTGTGGACCTGAGTCCTTCTCTAGGCGTGGCCTCTTCTCTGGCTCTTGCTCTCTGCAGCTCACAGCCACCTTCTTGAAATTCTCTTGGCTTTCAGGACATCAATTTTTTTTTTCCTGATTTCCCTTTTATTTCTCTGGTTCTTTCTCAGGGAGACCTGCCCTGACCCCTGTATTGGTTGGACGGCCCACCAGAGTTGGGTAATTTGAGGAGAACTTAAAAAAGGGACTGCTTACCAACTTGGGGGTGGGGTGGTGCAGCACCCCCAGCAATGTGGGGCCAGCAATGTGGGGAGCCCTTGCTGACTCTTGGTCCAAAGGACCAAAGGAAGGGAGCAGGTTTGTCCTCGGCAGAACCTGGAGAGAGAGCTCAAGGAAGCACATCTCTGAAGAAACCAGGAGGGATGGGCCAGGGAGGATAAATACCACAGCACGCTCCTCCAGCTGTGATCTTCTGCTGTGCTCCCAGTGGAGGCTGACAGCGGGGGCCATTGATGCACTGCACCCCTGGTGTCCTGGGAGAAAGAGCGGACAGGAAAAGCCTGGAGAGTAAGTCTATAGGGACCAGCAGAAGCCATCCGACCACTGCCACACCTGCGATGAGCTGGATTATGTCCCAGCCTCCCATCCAGATGTTGAAGTCCTAACCCCCAGTAACTCAGAATGGGACCTTCCTTGGAGCTCACGTCATTAAAGAAGTAATTAAGTTAAAATGTGGTCAGTAGGTTGGGTCCTAATTCAGTTGGGACTGGCATCCTTATCAGAAGAGAGATGAGGACACAGACACACACAGAGGGATGACCATGTCAGGACACGGGGGAAGAGAACCGTCTACGATCCAAGAGGCCTCAGAAGAACCCAACCCTGCGTGCGCCTTGATCTTGGATTTCCAGCCTCTGGAACTATGAGCCGATACACTTCTGTGTTTAATCAGCCTGATCTGTAGTCTTTGTTATGGCAGCTGGAGCTAACGTAGACAATACCCAAGTTTGCGATGACTTTGAGCACTTTCTTCCCCTTCCTGGCTTGAGTTTTCTCTTTGGCCTCTATTACCATCTGGTGTGCCCTGTGTTTTATTTATCTCATCCTTTGTCCCTAAGCGCCCTCCCTCCCCACATCACCTCCATAAAGATGTGATTCCTCTATTTTGTTGCTCTGAAGTCTCAGGGCCTAAATCATCACCTGATGCTTAGAACGTGCTCTGGAGGGGCAAACGTTTGTTGAATGAAACGTTTTCCAAGTCCTTTGTTTTTAATAATCTTTGTTGGTTTTCCCTCCTTCTGCTCATCTCTTAACCCCAAAGGCCCCAAACTGCACTCACTGGTCTTGGCCTCTGCAGCTCCTCCTCTGTTCCTCCCTTTGATCGGTAGACCGCAACCCCACGGTGTCTGGAGCCAGGGACTCCAGAACCACCCCCCCCCGCCTCTCCCAGCCATCCCACCCATCCCTTCCTCTCCGTCTGCACAGTGGCCTTGACTCAGCCACACGTGAGGGATGCTGTCCAAGGCCTTCTCGGAGCCAGGGCTGAGATAGGTGGTCCTGTACTCTGAGTGTTCACATTTCATCACTTCGTAGTGCCAGCTGTGGATGGGCTGCCCCAGGGAGGCTTCGGGAGGTGGGAGGAGCCTGGTGTGTGAGTGACCTGGGAGGCTGAAGGGTTGAGCTGAGTCAGACACACAGTGGTGTGTGTGTGTGTGTTTATGTGTGTGTATGTGTGTGTGTGTTTGTCTATGTGTGCGTGTTTGTCTGTGTGTATGTGTTTGTCTGTGTGTGAGAGAGAGAGAGGGAGATAGCCAGAGACAGACAGACGCAGAGACAGAGATACAAGACAGAGATACAGAGACAGAGAGAAACAGAAGGAAAAGAGAGAGAGAGAGAGAGAGAAAACACGTGTGTATAGTTTAACAGGCTTCCTTCCTCTTCCCATAGCGTGATTTAATCCTATCAACTAATCCTATCTAATACACTGATCAGGATATTGGCCTTTCCCACTGGTGCTCAACAGTCATCTGGGATTTTACTGCTGGGAGGAGAAAGGAGCTCCTGGAGTCATCCAGAATGCAGGTCTCTGTACACATGCACCACATTTCCTTGGAAGCCTCTTGGGGATTTTTTGCTCCTCTGAGATCCAGCCCTGCTGGCCTTGGGACAGGGCCTGCATTCATGCTGACTGTTTTCCAAAGGTCCACACTTCATCACAGAGGGAATTAGGGCTGACCCAGGGTCCGGGGATGGGGAAGATGAGTTGGAGCCTACTTCTTCAGAATGCACAGGTGGCTACCCAGCACAGGAAGTGGGAGAGCTCTGACTGGGGAGGAAATCTTGAGCCGGTTCAGGCGCTGGCTCTCCTTGGTGGGTCCTTAGGCACACTTCTTTAAGAAAAAAATTTTTTTAATTAAAGAAATGTGTTTATTGAGGTGTAGTTGATTTACAACGTCGTGTTAATTTCTGGTGTGCTGCATGGCGATTCAGTTACACGTCCGTGCATATTCTTTTTCAGATTCTCTTCCCTGCAGGTCATTACAAGCTACTGAATATAGTTCCCTGTGCTCCACAGCAGGGCCTGGTTGTTTCTCAGGCTCACTGGCTTTCAGAGCTGAGGCCCGTGGTTTCCACGGAAGGGGTCCATCTGTGCGGGTGCGCGCGGGTGCTTCAGTGGGTGTTCATGTGTTCACATACTTGTGCGTACGTGTGTGTGAGAGAGAGAGGATGTCTGAGTGAATACATTCAGTTGGAGAAATAAAATGAAAAGGCTCTTTGAGGGAGGTAACAGGTCTCCCCGGATTCAGGGCGTGCTGTGGACTGCTGGCTAGAGGACTTCTTCCGGGCAGTTGGAGCCTGCAGCTGTCCAGACATGCTCTGGGGACAAGCGAAAGCCAAGATCTGATGATCAGAGAGAACGGCAAAGAGAAAGGAGGCATGCAAAGGCAGATTGCCAGGGATTCTTTGTGCCCAAGAATGTCTTCTTTTATTTGCTAGAAACTCAGGGAAAAAAGGAGAAGAAAATGTAGGAGGTACTGCATTTCAGAACTTAGGGCATCAACAATGATGAGCCTTATCGTGAGGTTTCCTTATAATGTGAATTTCAATATGCCATTCCTAGCCCCCGACTCCCTTCTTTCATTCATTTAACCATTTAATAAGTATCTGTTGAGTGCCTGCAATTGATTGAGTCACTGATTCAGTCAAGCAACAGCTAGTCATCGCCCTCTCACCCCACGCACAGTGCTGGGCTCATTTTGCCAGAATGTTTAACACTTTTGCAGAGTAATTTTATTCTAGACAGACTTTTTCCTCCATCTCTTCAGCAGCCTAGAAGAACTCCAGCTAATCCTTAGCATGTTCCTTCAATATTTTTACATCACTTGATTTGAAAAAAATCTTAAAGCCAGTCACTGTGTTTTTATGTCAAAATATCTGCAAAATATGCTGCAATTGATGTGACGGTAGGAGAGATGACATTCACACACACGAAAATCTGTAAAGTACATCTCTGCCGCTGATCAGAGTGGCGCAGATTGTAGAAGGCGGGCACAGACTTGAGTTCTTACAGATACTGGGGAAATTCAGACACATTCAGGAGCAGTTTGGAAATGATCGCTTCCTCTATTTTTTTTTTTTTTTAGCAGAATGTTCCAAACTCTTATCCTGGCTTTTCCTTCTTTTGTTTGAAAAGATTCTGTTATCCTTGTCCCAGCTCCCCCTGACTCTGGAATGAATCACCCCCTATGACTGGCTATTCTTGGCAGCCAAGCAGACGCTAGTAATGTGATATTTCTTCCTATCCAAAAACCATCAGATTTTTCACATCCTGTGGACCAGAGTGTGCTGTGACTCGACACTTGAGCAGAAGCTTGTCTTCATCCCCAGAGGCCACAGCAAAGACAAGACTGGCTGTCTTTTGACAAAATATCCAGGGTCCCCACTTCCAGAGCATGAGGCTGGTGACTGCTGAAGTGATTAATGTTCCCATCTGATCCTCTTGTTTTGGGGAGGTGGAGAGGGGGAGTAGAACGAGGCCCCAAAGGGGAGAGGACAGGGAATTGTACCATGGATCAGATGAGCTCCTGCCCTTCCTGGACTTCTTGCAAGCACTGAAGATCAGCATAAGCCTGTGGCCCTGCCTCGCGCTCCCCACCTCTTAGAAGAACCCCTTGGAAGGCTCTGCCAGGCTTTGTGCTGCCAAAGCCTCACACAGTGATTGATGGAGAACTTGGAAAAGCCAATCTTTTCTCATCCTTGGATGTCCTTTGGGGCAGGATGCCATGGATTGGGGTCATGGCATTTGAAGGTCACTAGCTCGTGGGGCCCAAGGGCCAGGAACCAGCAGAAACCCCCAGGGGTTGCTCACCATGGCCATTCCCTTCTCAGTAGACTCCCGCATCCTTGACACTAATTGACAAAGGTGCTTCAGGCTTTGTCTCACTAACCTCTCCATCCCCACCCAAACACCCTCTCCAGCCCCTGGAGCTTTCCCCTGCAGCCATCCTGACCGTCTTCCGGCTCCTGGAACTGCCCTTGCTCACCTCTGGGCCATCACACATGCTGTTCCCTTTTCCCTCCCCCATCTGATTAGGTCCTGATTTCCTGACAGGTTGCAGCTTCCATGGGGCACCCCCGAGGGGAATCATCTCAGGCTCTCCTAAATGGACCAGGGGCCTGACTCTGTGCTCCTGTGGGCGTCACACGTTCCTTGATGGTACAGGCTGGACCATGTGGGCCTGCCACTGGGCTCGGCCACCTCCTCCCCAGTTTGTCAGCTCCGCGGGGATGGGGCCTATGTGATACTGCTGTCTCCCCATGGCCTGCACAGCACAGCCGGTTGTTAGCTGTTGAACTAAAGACCCCTATGCACTCAAGGCCAGGTGCTGAGTTAGGTGCCAGGATGCAGGGATTAGCAAAAGACGCAGGACTGGGGCTTCCTGGGGCTGGGCTGCCCGAATCGGAAAATTACCACCTGGTACCGAAAGTGGTCCAATACATGGGTCTCTAGGGTTTGCTGGGAGCCTGGTGGATGGGTGCGAGATGCCCAGCCCAGGGGAGGGTGGCAGCAGTGCGGGAAGGCTGCCTAGAGGAGGTGATGCCATGGGTGAGGGTTCTCCTCACGGCTTTGTGCTCCCCACTGGGTCCTGGACCGTGGAGTTGTGGCCTCGAGCTGGTGCTGGGGATCCAGTGGTGGGGGCAGAGCCTTCAGGACCCCAGGTGGGAGCGAGGTGCCCCAGGCCTCCAGGCTGGTGGGAGCCCTCTGGCCTCAGGCTTCCTGATGCTAGCTGTATTAGTCAGCCGGGGCTGCCATACCAAATACCTGAAACTGAGTGGCTTAAACAACGGGAATTTACTGTTCTGGAGGCTGACTGTCCATGGTCAAGGTGCTGGCTGTGCTGGTTTCTCCTGAGGCCCCCTATTTAGCTGGTGGGTAGTCACTCGCCTTCTCACTGTGTCCTCGCGTGGTCCTCCCTGTGTGTGCAGGCGCCCCTGGTGTCTGTGGGTCTGAATTTCCTCTGCTGATGAGGACATCAATCCGGTTGGATCAGGGCCCACCCTAATGGCCTCATTTTACCTTAATCACCTCCATAAGGACCCCATCTCCAAGTACAGCCACGTCCTGAGGTGCTGGGGGTTAGGGCTTCGATGTATGATCTGGGGAGGGAGCTGAGGCACACACTCTGTGCACCGTTTGTGTAACGCTTACACGCCTCCACAGAGGATGTGAACTTCACCTTAAACACTGGAAATCCGTTACTCTTACTCACCCGTGCTTGACTTTCCTCCCCACTCCCCACTGGGCTTCGAACCCCAGCCGTCTCCACGGCACAGAGGGCCGGTGTCCAGGCGGCGCGAGAGGATGCCGGGAAGCCTGTCCCTTCCGGGCCACAGGGACCCTCGGACCACAGGCAGGGTGCGCTGTTGACTGGTGCGTGAAACTGGGCTTCATGCAAAGTCCTGCTCTTTTGGCTTAGTTTTTATTTCTCCGAGAGGACTTGTGAGGTCAGCTGAATCGGTCAGTGTGAGGTGTGTTCCCACAGGAGACACCCTGACTCGGCGGGGAGGTGGGGTTTCCCGGCTCTTGGGTCCTTAGCTAGAGTCCCCTGGAAAGGACTGTTTATTTATCTATTTTTTTTTTATGGAATGAAAGATTCTTTAAATTCTGTAGAGCTTTCCAGATTTCAAAAGTTTCACACATATGATTTGATATATTCCCACAGTAGCCCCCCTTTTCTCCTCCCCTACCTCTGTCTTGCCCCTCCCCTCGCCTCTCCCTGCTGCTAAGCACTGGGTTGTTCTCTAGGTCTGAGAGTCTGCTTCTTTCTTGTTATGTTCACTAGTTTGTTGCAGCTTTTAGGTTCCATACGTAAGGGGTCTCATACAGTGTTTGTTTTTCTCTATCTTTTTTCACTTAGCTTCCTGCCCTTCAAGTCCATCCATGTTGCCACAAATGGCAAAATTTCATTCTTCTTTATGGCTGAGTCGCATTTGGACCACGATGCTTTGTTGCCTCAGTCCCCTCAAGGGACCCTTGAATTCTCCACAAGGGGCCCCATCTTATCCCCTTTTCGGGGACCGTCCTTGAGCCCTCACCCTGGTGTCTTTGCTTCCCAAGCAATGATTGTTTCAGAAGAACACAGCAGCCCACAGACCCACTTCCATGCCTAAAAGAAACAGCACTGGAATAGCTCCTCCCCCCCCCCACCACCCGGCCACGGCATCCACTGAATCTGATAAAGAGGCCTTTACAGACACTCGTTCTAGCCGCGGACCCCATGCTGCGTTTCATATGCAAGCCTTCTGTGCTCTGCTTAATGTCCTCGGAGAAACCTCATAACAAATTAATGTTTATGGGGGCCCATTAATCTTCAAAGCATTTCACTGACTTTAGTCAATCCTGATGACCCCCTTGTTCAGGCAATAATGAGCCTTTCTGGTCTCGTATTCTTTTCCCTTCTAAGACTACATTTTTGTAGATGGAAGAAAAAACAAACACGGAGAAATGAAATGCTCTGTGTGACCCCTGCCTCAGAGCTGGGGTCAGGTTTGGGTGGGCGGTGTTCCAGGCTCCTGCTTCCATGCTCTGGTCAATCAAGGCCTCCCCTCAAAGTGTGCCTGCTCCCCAGTGAGGAGCTCAAAGCCACTTTTGATTCCTGAAGACTTTGACCGACAAGCCAGTTTTCATTCAACACACACACACAGATATGTGTGCAAGCACACACGTGCACACACACTCGGGTTGGCAAGCACCCTCTCAAACTGGCAAAGAGGTGGGGGACGGAGGTGGGAAGAGCCCTGTTTCAGTTGATTGGGCGTTTACCGGCTTCTAGGTAAAGCAATCCCGTGGGAGGAACTGGATTGGCTACCCTCTCTCCACAAGGCTGCTCCCTCCTCCGTGGAGGTCGGGCGAACACAGAGCCAGGCTGCGTTTGGAGAGCCTTATACTTCTGGTTTACCAAAGTGTGATTCCCACCAACATTTTGGTGAGTTCCTTGTGGACAGAGCCCTTGTAGCTGAAGGGGACTCTGGGGGGTATGGGGGCCGCATTCTGTCTTCGTGGCTCTGGTCCCCTGTGTGGACCAGTGGTCCCGCTCCTGGGTTCCTGCTCCTTGACTCCAGCTCTTCGATTGGAGCATGTCTTTCACTGGCAGGGCTCTCACCTGATGGATCTTTCTCCAGTGCTGCAGAAAAGCCAATGAAATAGTGGTTTTCAGTTTTTTCAGTAGATTTGGGAGAAAGAAGTTAAGATGAATAATGAGCAACAAAAGTCCTTGCAGACGCAGCCTGATGCAAAAGACTCCCTAGAAAACGCAGAGTGGGCAGGTGACCCAATGACTGTGCATTTTTGCTCCACAGAAATACTCCGGAGAAAGGGCTAGACTGACTCCCAAGGCATCGGCCAGAAAGTGAAGGTGGAGCGTCTGGAGAAGAACCACCGTCTGGAGAAGAACCACCATCTGGAGAAGAACCACCGCCTGGACCTGCCGATGCCCCTCCTTCTGAGCCTCGGTATGAGAGCTTTTTGGAGCAGGACGTGAAAGGGGTATGTGATCCTGATGCAAACAAACAAATCCCCAGCGGGGCAGATGCTAATCTCATACCCATTTTCTTGAGTTTTGCTTGCCCGCCACCAGCCCAGGGTTCAGACCGCAGTGACCGCCATGGCAGCAGGGGCTTCCGTGAAAAGGCTGATCCACTCAGTCATTCAACAGCTTCGTCTGCCCAGGCTCCTGGGGAGAGATGCTGATATGAATTTTCCAGCTAAGAGAAAGAAAAACCTTTCGCTTATTACTTATCACTTTAACCACTTCCTTTTTTAGTTAGAGGGACCAGTAATCCCGAGAGGAGAGCAATGGCTTAGAGGAGGTGTCAGGGGTCCTAGTAAGGTGCTCAGGTAAGGAGCACTCCAGTCCTGCTGCGGGTGGAGGAACCAGGCCCCAGCTTCCAGGCTCAGTAGGTAACCAACTGGGAGGACACTGTTTTCCCATCTCCAAGGACATCCATCCACTGAGAGCAAGACAAACTCACTTGCTCGGGGGACCGACTTCCATGTGTATTGCTGCCTGCATGTCTCATACTTTTCTGACCTCTAAATGCCCACTCAACCCACCCCCCCATCATCTCTTCCACCCACACACAACTTTGGACGCCTGGGGGTACCTGTACCTGCATCCACGGGCTTGGGCGCCTACAGTGTTCTTTGTACTTTGGGCAAAACAGTCAGACGTGATGCAACATTTCCCCAAGACCAGGGGTAGTAAGGGAGGGTCATCGGATTCCAAACTGCCAGTGATGATCAGGCGTAAACAAAACGGCCGCTGCTGGTCCAGAGGGAGGTAGGGCGGCACCTTTCCAGGTCCGTTCAGTGGTCAGTCCTCCGAGCTCAGAGAGAAAGCTGTGGAGCACAGGAGCGGTGTGACCTGAAGAAGGGACAGATAGGAATGTCAGGGATAGATTCCCTGGAAATTAGCAATCAGATTTTAGGGCAGTGGTTTTAGAATTACACGCTCTCTCATAGTTAAAAAGCCTTATTTAAAAGAGACATTTCTATTCTCATTTTTAAGATGGGTCGGAAAGCGTGCGCGTGGAGGATTAGATCGCCAAAGCAGACCTGTGGTCGGGAGTGGACTTCGAACTATCCTGATCATCACTCCTGTGGGTTGATCCCAAATGTGTCCAGGGGAGCCTTCGATGGAGACCACGGAGGTAGAGACGGCAGGGAGGGAGGGTGAGGAGGGCGAAGGCGAGCTGGTCCTCCTCGGCCAAGAGGAAAGGCACGCCTTTGCCAGCTACTGACTCACCGAGCCCCTGGGAAACCATCTCCAGCTGCAGCAACTGTTTAGGGCAGGAGAGAGAAAGGACCCTCCCTCCCAGCCCTGCCAGACCAAGAATATCATTCCAACAGTGTTTGGAAAAGAAAAAAATGATTCAAGGACTGTCTTGGAGAGTCCTTGGAGAGAGTTGTCAGAGAAATTTGGCAATGAAAATTAGCTTTGAAAACCATGGCATGGGTTATTCTGAAACAATTTTATGTAAAACTGGAAAAGTCCAAGTGAGTTACTTATGTGGGGAATGATCTGCTACACGTTTTAAATTCCACGTGAGTCTCTGTTGCCACTCCTCACATCTTCAGCGCCCCTTCCCCCAGGCTACAGGGAAGCTGGAGAGAGGACCAAGGACAGGGCAGGGAATGATCACATGAACTTGTATCAATCATTGTGCCATGACTGGTGGGGATGGTGGCCTCATAAAATACAGGACACCCAGTACACTGAAATTTTATTATTTTAATAGTTTAAATATATCCCAAAATTTCTTGGGATATACTTATAGTAAAAAAATAATTCGTTGTTTATCTGAAATTCAAATCTAACTGTTTCTTGGCTAAATGTGGCCACCCTTCTGCAGAGACACTCTCTCAAACAGACTCAGCTGAGACATTATTCTCTTTCAGCCAAAAGCCCTAGTGTCTACATGTGAGTGTTTGTGAAAGCACAAAATGCCACCCTCTGTCACAGGGCCGTAGAGTGTGACATCTCTAGCAATGTGCAGCCGTGGTGATGACTTATGGGTAGGGTACCTCGGCAGAGAAGGAGCCTCCTTCATTTTCAGCTGCAGACAGAACAGTGCATCCATAAGAACAGCAGGAAGTAGGTCTCTATTCGCAGTCAATGAGGACCATCCACTCACGTGATCGCTGTGGGTGGAGTGGTGTCCCCCACAATGGAGTCCTACTTGGAAATGGGGTCTTAGCAGATATAATTAGTCATGATGAGGTCATTCACACTGGGTTAGGATGGGTCCTAGTCCAATATGACTGATGTCCTTTGAAGAAGAGAAATGACGCAGACACACAGGGGGATGCCATGTGACGACAGTGGCAGAGACGGGAGTGATGCGTCTACAAGCCAAGGCTTGTTGGCAGCACCAGAAGCTTAAACACAGGTGGGGAGCAGATTCTCACTCACAGCCCTTAGGAGGAACCAACCCTGCTGACACCTTGATCTTGAACTTCTAGCCTCTAAGCTGAGAGAGAATAAATTCCTGTTGTTTAAGCCAGCCAGTCTGTGGTGCTTTGTTATGGCAGCCCTGAGAACCTAACACAGGGACTGTCACTTGATTGCAGGCAAAAAACCAGAGTTCTCTGCAATTAATTTTGAGTCCTGAATTCAAGGAAGAGGTTATCCCACAACCAGCGGAGTGCGATGTGCAAAAATAGAGGTCCACTCGGATTAGCAAATCTGGACCCCAAAATAAGGAGAGGATCTGGCCAGCCCCAGGAGGGAGCTATTTCCTGGGCCCGCCGGGGGCTTGGTGACATCAGAAATACATTTCAGATAGTCTTAAGTCAGCGTGTGTATAGATGGAACCCTATTACATTATCTATTTACTGCACGGTAGATAATGCCTTCCCTGGTAAGGGTCAGACTCAAGTAATCTGGATTGTCATTATGAAGTTAAAATAATTGCCTGAGATGCTGTCGGCAAGGTGACTAGATCAGGAGACTCAAAAGGCCAATGCCGGTCTGACGTCTAGGTGAGAGAGCAGCTCCACCCCCTTGGAAAACATGCCTTTCACAATCCCTTCTGCTCGAGGATGGCACGTGCTCTCTTCCACCCCCACCTCCATCGATTGCTGTATATTCACAAAACATAAAGTGATTTTAATGTGATCTAATACACACTCAAATAGAAGAAGACAGATATGTCATCCATCGCTTCGGATAACGCACCGTCTCAGTCAGTCAGCTCTACTGCGTTCAGCTCGTCTGCAAGTGCTAGAGGTTTGAGTTTGAGGCCAAAGTCCTTGCATCAGACAGCAAGCACTTATTCATTGCCCGCTGGGCACTGATCCCAGGTGTCTCCAGGCTTAGATGCACCAGGTACACAGGTGTCTATACATTGGGTGTCACAGGGACTCTGGGTGACATTAACGGAAGGCTCGGTTGCTCTGACATGGGTTGCAATCAAGGGCTGGGGGTCTTTTAGACCTTTACTTACAGCAGGGGGTGGAACATCCCCGACCCTCTCCACCTCTAATCCTCAACTCTGAGGGAGACCCACCCCTTCCTTGTCTTGAGGTTTCAATTTGGCTGTTGTGGGTTCTTGCCCCTTCAGTTCTGCTCCTACCCTTTCCTTGGCTTTAATGCCCTTCCTTTTCCCCACATCTGTCTAAAAATGTGCACATCATTTCTTTTAAGAGCTCGCCTCTTCCAGGAAGCCTTCCGGGAATCACTCTTTTGCCCTCCATCCTCATTGTTTATATAATCCATCTAAATATACCATAATTGGGTTCATGGTGAGAACACTGCTTTGAAATGTCTGATTTCACTGAAACCCTTTTTAGTCTCTTTCCTGAGTCCTCAAATTTCACTCTATGCCCAATGCCTGCTCCTCCCTCCTCCCCTTCCAAGTGTGAGCTGGCACTTTTGGACCAGCCGCATGTGACATGAGTCCACACGTGCGCTTCTAAATAACCTTCGTGACATTCACGTGAGGTGGGGAGACAATAAAGAGAGAAAAAATCGCAGAGCCCACCTGGAGCTGCCACCCTGCTTACCACTCCGGGTTTTATCCTGTTTCCCCCATGATTAGATTGCTCCTGACGCAGCCAGCTACTTGCCTGTCCTGCCCATCAGGGGTCTCCAGCGCTGTCTGGGAACACACACGCCTCCCACCGCAGGACAGATGTTGCGTGCGGTTTCCTTCCCACGCAAACATCTGCTCCAGAGACGGCCACGCCAGCCAGCCGGCTCAGACTAGTAAGGGATGGATTCCTGGGTGAGGAGCTGGGTCCTGCCAAGTTCCTAGGCACAGGGCCTGGGCCTCTCAGACTGGGTGAACCGTCTTCCCTGACTGGCCGAGCCTCTGCGGCTGCATTTAAATCCTGCCCCCGCTCCCACTCCACCTCCTCCATCTGGGCTCCTGTGTTCCAGTGGCCTCCGGCTAAAATGGATGTAGGGGCCAAATGGCTCTTGCCGTGGACAGGAATATGCTGAGTAATTTTTATTTTGGGCAGCTACAGCTTTTTTCCCCCTTTTTTCTAATAGATGAATAAATGAATGATGTGCAGACTAGGATCTGGGAACGCAGACTAGGATCTGGGAATGGGGAGACTCACGCACATCGGGTGCACCCAGCTGTACTCATAAATGTCTCCAAGTGTTTACTAGGGAGCTTGTGGTCCTGACCCAGCCGCCTCCTGGTCCGAGAACCTTCCCTGTGGGCCTGCAGGAGGCCTGGCCCAGCCGGGGGCCGTGGGCGCAGCCTGCGGTGGCGGGTGATTTTTTTTTTAAAGCACATAATACTTTGCAGATGTTGGCAGTAACCAGCAAAGCCAGGGCAAAGTTCCAAATGCCAGACCACAAAAATATATCATGTTTACCGTCTGATTCCTGGAAATGAGACAGCGTCACAATAAAACAGTTCACAAGGATGCATATGTCTGCTCCCTTGAGACGGTGGACCGGTGCCGACCTCGGGGAGACCACTGGCTATTTGTCAGCTGTGTTCTTCTGTAAAGATGGAGAGAAACCTGCTTCCGGTTAGTGAAGAAGAGCACCTGTCTTCTTCATGTGACGGTGACTCTTTAAAAATTCCAGCCGCATGGAGCTTGTGTTCAAAGAGACAGAACAGCAGTCGTGTAGGTTTCTAACGTCTAAATCAGGAGTTCCTAACCTCCTTTGTGCCTGGGACTCCTTCGGCAGCCTGGAGAAGCATATGGATTGCTTCTCAGAATACGGACTTTAAGTAAATTACACGGGATTACTCAGGAAACCATTAGACTGAAACACAGTTAAAATATTACAAAAAACCAGAACTGTGAAATGGTTACCCACGTGCTGCTTCACCAGTACATTCAAAACAAGATCGAGTGGTCTGTCGATTAAGTACTTAATTTCAAATAAAGTGACAGTATTTAAGACGCTTGCAGCAGCAGCAGTGCGATGTGGCAACACGTGTGGCTTCGGCAGTCCGAGGCGGGCTGGCTCTCTGGGCTTTGTTGACTGAGCTCCTGGCAGAAGGAGATGCTATGTTCTGCTAGAGGTCAGTGAAAATAAACATAGAATTTCTTTCCCATCCAAGTTGACAGGCTGCTGGATTTCTAACACAGGTAAGCCCCAGTGTTCTGTGCCCCAGTGGTGGCTCCGGCACAGCACGCCCTGCCCCAGTTGTCCTGGGTGCAGATCCCTGCTTGACCCTGTGGCCCTGATGACCCTTGACCTCCTGCCATTTCTGAGCCCTGTCGTATCTTCCCTCAGGTCTGCTAGTTGAACTGGGTCCTCATGCTGAAGCTAGAAGCTTCACCCCTTCCAAGGAGTCAAACCAAATTGAACGAGATGGTTCTCTTTATGTGGGCCTAAGCCCATGTAATGGGTTCACTCCATTCAAAGTTTTTCCAAAGAAACAAGACACTAAATAATAAAGTCTGGTTCTCATCAAGGCAAACCAGGGCACTTCTGTTGGTTTCCTGGGGCTGCCATAACGAAGTGTCACAAACTAGTGGTCCAAAGCAACAGAAACGTACCCAGGTCAAGTGTCAGCAGGGCCGAGCTCTCTGCAGGCCCAGGAGAGGATCCTTCCTGCCTCTTCCAGCTTCTGACGGCTCCTGGCGTCCTTGGCTTGTGGCTGCATCCCCCTGCAACCTTTGCTCCCGCCTTCGCAGGGCCTCCTCCCTGTGCGTTCTCATAAAGGCACAATTCAGCTCACTAACACACCAGAGTCAGGAGTTGTCTAAAGGAGCAGTGGAGGGTAGAACGCAGGAGGGCAGAGAAACTGCAACTCATCTGATCTCGCTGCCGCACTGGGTTGTAGCAGAGCCCCGTTGCCGAGCTTTCTGGGGAACCTGGCTGTGCCAGACAGAGCCTGGGGCTCCCCGTGAGTCGTCTTGCTTAGTCCTCACAAACACACGGTGCAGTTGGGCTGTTGTATTCCCATTTCACAGATGAGAAAATCAAGGCTCAGAGAGGTCAAACTAAGTTGCTTTCATCCACAAATCAGTGCTGGCGTGAATCTAGATAGCTCCCTCCAGGCTCTCTGCCCAGGCACACGGGAGAGATGCTGAGAAGCCTTGACTTTTTGTAGGCAGCCTTGACTCTGTCCCGGCGCCTGTGGGAGGGCCAGTTAGCAACTCTGGTTTAACAATGAATGAATAATGAAGCTCAAGGTCTACTGGGAGTTGAATCTTCTGCTGTCTTGGTGCTAATCGCTGTGTCATTCTTTTAATGGTCGTACCTGCCCCCATCCCTCCTGTCTCACACCTTGGCCCAGATAAGAGGATCACGGTCTCTCTGACAGCTGGGGAAATGGAGGAAGTGTGCGATCAGGGCCCAGAACTGGCCCGTGGGTGAGCACACGAGTCAGAGGATGGAGGGGCGGCGGGCGTCCAGCCAGCGCTGCTGCCCTGGGTGAGGGGGAGTGTCCCAGCGTCACGAGGCAGCTGCGGACTGTGGGCCGATTGTGAGGCGCTCTTCTTATGCGCTTTATGCCTGGGTTCCTTCTTGAGAGCCTGGGTGCCTTCCTCACGGAGAAGCTGCCACTTTTGAATTTATGATGTGCTGTAAGCCAAACGGCAAGAGCAGGCCGATCTGCTCTTGTGAAGGGCTGGGGACCTCTTTCCCCACTGTCGTCCCCACTCAGGTATGAAAGTGCAGCTCGAAAGCCTATTTGTGAGTGGCATGATTTCCCTGACAATGTGGGGCCGTGCCCGGGGCTGCTCTGCACCTGCCTGGTCCTCTAACCCCATCTGGCAATGATGTCAGAGGCCTGGGGTCTCTCGGATTCCTCCCCATGACTTACCCCCTCCCAGCTCAAGTAGTCCTGGAAGGAAGGACGTGGGACAGGGAAGTTAGCAACGAACCAAATGGGGATTTGCCAAAATGCAGGTAAGTGCTTCATGGGGTGAACACTCAGATGGGTGAGGTGGGAGCCCTGATCTTACATGAGCCCTCCCGCCCTCCAGGTCCCAGGTCCACCATCCCTCCGAGGCCCCTTGCCAGATCCACACAGAGTCTGGGAGGGGTCAGAGACGTACTTTCTTTTTTCATTTTTCTTTATTTTGGGGGGGTAATTAGGTTTATTTATTTATTTATTTTTAGAGGCAGTACTGGGGATTGAACCCAGGACCCGGTGCATGCTGAGCATGCGCTCTACCATTTGAGCTCTGCCAACCCCCCACCATTTTTATTTTTTAATTGAAGTATAGTCAGTTACAATGTGTCAGTTTCTGGTGTACAACATAATGTTTCAGTTATACATACATATATATATATGCACACACACATATTCATTTTCATATTATTCTTCATTGTAGATTACTACAAGATATTGAATACAGTTCCCTGTGCTATACAGAAATTTCTTTTTAAATCTGTTTTATATATAATAGTTAATATTTGCAAATCTCGAACTCAGAGGGGCACTTTCTGCAGCCTCGTGGGTACCAAATGCGTCCAGCAATGTGGTCTGCAGTCACAGGGAGTCTTCTGTTACCTAGACCCCCAGACACAGGACAACAGGCAGAGGGGTCTCCTGGTGGCCTTGAGCAGGGCCTGTGTAGACTTCCCATCCGTGTCTCACACTGTGTGGCTCCCTGGGCTGTATCCATAATTGCTCCTGGGACCCACTCATCTAATTCAGAAGGAAGAGCTGCCCCAGACAGGTCCCCTGTGTCAACGCATTTACAGAAAGGTTCTGCTTAGCACAATAGGAACCAGTGGGACCAAATTTGGTGCCTGATTTTAGAGTCTTCTTTAACTGTCTTTCTATCCCTCCTGCATGGTTTCAGTAATTTAGGCATCTGCAGATGTTCACCAGGTTTGCTGGAGAGGTGGGGGCGGTGGTGGAGGGGAGGTTGGAGGGACAAGCTCTTTTGTCATCTAAGAAGGTTTCCTTCAGGTGGTAAAAACGTTTCCCTTTATAATGGCTAATCGCCAAGGTTAAGGACGTGGCCACAATTAGCTGGAGGAATGTGACATGTGGGAACACCCAGGGAAGAATAAAGAGCTGGTTGCAGAGGTTGGGTAGGGATTATCTGCGCCTACTGGCTGGCGGCCCCTGGGGTGGGTGGATGGCGCCACGGGAGTGGCTTCATGGAGGCCAACCTTCGGGCTATGAAATGCAATTTTGAAAAGATAATTGCACCATAATGCTGCTTAAATTTATTTCAAGAGCTTGTAAACCTGCTCACTCACTGTGCTGGAGGCTCTGCTCCATGTAGACATAAATAAATGTGGTTTTTTGGCAAGAAATGTCACCATCAATTACATAAATGGTCTAGTCTGTGTCCCTCTCTCTGGATTGCTCAGTTGGGGAGCAGTGGATTTATCGGTAGCTTGGATCCTTCCATCACTAAGAGGCCAAAGGAGTGACAAGGTGGTCCTGAGAAAGGTGACTGTGCCTCCCTGGGTACCACGTCTGCCAGGGAGCACCCCCGCTGGTAAACGGCCATGATGCTCGATGAAGTCAAGGCTGCTTCTCAAATGTTAGTGTCCCCCAGATTCACCTGAAGAGACTGTGAAATGCAGCTTCCTGGCCCCTGGAAGCTTCTTTCTTTGAGCACCCCAGGTGAAGCCCAGACTGAGGAACCCCAGTGTGGTCCCCAGGGCCGGTTTCCCCCATGTGAAACCATCTGAGAGGGAACACAATAGCTCCCCCATGCTTTTGACCCCCCCAACACCAGTATTATGATTGATGTGAAAATGGGATCTGTCCTGAGAAAGGTTCAACCTCAAGGTGAATTAAGGGCTAAAAGAAATACAAAGGGCCAGCTATGAAGCCAGCTGCTGTTAACAGCTTCAAGCTCCCTATAAACACTTGCCTTTGCTTGGATCTGAAGGTGTTCCCTTCATCTGGTTCACTGCATCACTATTCACTGAGCACTTCCAAGTGCCAGGTGCGGGTGACTGAGGGGTGAGCAGACCGAGCCCCCAACCTGCCTTCATGGAGCCTGCAGTCCAGGAGATGGGATCCTGTCCCGAAAACACCGATCGCTTTGTTTTCCTTTCCATGCATCCTACCTCTCTCTTCAACCCAGATATCCATTGTCTTGCATCCATTGTGTTGCAGAGTGCAACATCTCATATGACTCTTGAAGTTCATGGTCTTAGAATGCAGGGTTTCTGATCCAAAACGATGCGTTCCATATTGAAGTCATGCAGGAACTCAGTGGAGTGCCCATCTGGTGGGACAAGATGTGACACCACAAAAACTGGGCTCCTGGAGGAAACTCCCCACCCCAGCCCCGTCTTGAGGGCTAAACCAAAGTGAAGTGTGTCCTAAAAGGAGTGAGGGAGGACCGTCGCTCTGAAAACCAAGCCCCAGTTTTGGTCAGTCCAAACATAGCACCAGTGTTGAGCATCAGAAAGGTCAAGCTGGGATGTCCCCTTTATCTCATGGTGGCTTCTTACCTGGGCCAGTCTGTCCACTGCCTCCAAACCAGCCCCAGCATCCCGGTACCCTCTCTGTCCACTGCCTCCAAACCAGCCCCAGCATCCCGGTACCCTCTAGCCTAGTTCTGATGGTTCTTGGTGTGAACACCTCTGAGAATTCAGAGTCAGACTGGTTGTAGTTGCATCATAAACCCAAAGCCTCGACTCTGAATGTAAGCAGTGTAATAAAGACCAGGAAAAGTAAGGGCAGAGACTGACGCCCCACTGTGCACAGGGCATCCTTAGACAGCTGAGCCAGGTGAGGGCAGCTTTGCTGGTTTGGGGAATCAGCCCTCTCCCTGGGGAATAGGATCAGGGCTGCACCTTGGCTTCCTGGAAGCCCCATCGGCTGGGGAGGCCGAGTGACGGGGACTCATGCCTTCCCCACCCCCTCACTCTCTCCTTTCTCCCAAGTGTGGACACACCACCGACCAGGCCTGGACACTGTCATGATTGTCCAGACTCAGGGCCACCTGACCCCCTCTGAGCTCTTACCCACGTGGTTCCCCTCACCCAGAGCCACCTCCCCCTGCGCATCCCATCACTTGTTCACAAAGTCTCACTGAGATGCCTCCACCTTCCGTCAAACTTTCCCAACCGCACCTTTGAATTCCTGTGCCCTTCGGGCGTGTACCTTGCTTTTAGGTTTGGATTGACACAGCGATTTTCCTGCTTGACTCATAGGAAAGGATTTCACTGAACTCCCTCATTTCCCTTCGAAGGTCTGAACCCGACCTGGGGAAACACTCAGCAGAAGGACTACCCTGTGCTTCTTCACTTGCCTTGGGACGCAGGACAGCAAGAGGCTGTTGTAGACGCGGGGCTGGGTGCAGAGTGCACGGCAGAATACGGTCCACTGTGTCGGCTCAAACTGGGCGGTGAACATGGTGACATAGTGAGAGAAGTAAAATCCGGCACTTTACAGTGTGAGCTGCCCACATTACCGAGGGTAACAATAACAGAAGAATGTTTCTAAAGGCTACTATTTTTTTAATTCCCCAATGCACCAGGAAATTTATATACATATATATTTGACTCTTTCAATAGCCTGGCAGCACTCATCCAACCTTTATCCTCACCACCACCACCATCATCACCACCACCACCACCATCACCACTGTCACCATCCTCACCACCATTATTTTGCAGTTGGGATGACCAAGGTTTAGGAAGATGGAATGACTTGCCAGAGGTCCCACAGCTCGTTAGGGTCAGAGCCAGCATCTCAACTCAGGTCTTCAAATCCATGCTTTACCCAAATACCCTAAAACTGCTTTGTAAAAATAGTAATTATATGATTTATTTTTAAATGGATTAAATGGTTTTCCATTCATTATCTTGTCTGAAATAAAAAGGAGATTTTAGAAGTTATTTTTACACAGGTAATACCAGTCAAATCTTGTGAAAACCCCCGGTTCCCACCTGGCTGCCCACTGGGACCACCTGGAGATTAAGTCTGGTTAAAACCAGACTCTGATTTCTAGATGTGAGGTCTTCATCTTCCAGGTGATCGTGATGGCCAGACTCAGGGCCTCCACTGATTTGGGATGTGATTTGTCCCTCAAAACCCACATAACTAGGCTGACCCTTTCTTCTCAGAGGGCTACTGGTGGTGAGCTCCATGGCCCATGGGGAGTAGGGCCCTACTAACTCCCTGGGGTTCCGCTGGGGGGCCCGCTGTCCTGGAACCCACTCTTTTGGGAATTTGCCTGGAGCCCTGACTCCAGGGAGATGCCTCTTCCCACCTCTACCTTCTCTCTCTTTCTTAAAAAAAAGCTTTTTTGTTTCATATGTTACCAGTCTGTTAATACTTCCTTACTCCTACACTTTCACGGGTGGAGGAAATGCATGTGGGAAGAGGATTCTAGAACAGGAGTAAGAGACCCTGGCCTTGCACCCAGACCCAAATCCTTATAATCCACATGGCCTCAACAAAGCCACTTCTGAACGCCCTACTTCCACATGCCTATCCTGCCAAATCCACAGGGTCACACAGCTCCTGAGAATCATAGAGTCCTTTGAGAACTATAAGGCCTAATACAATGGACAGTGGGGTTAGAGGCAACGTGGCCATGGGCCTGGCATGGCTTGAGGTCATAGATGGGGGTGACCAGACCCCCTGGCTTGCCTGGTTCACACTAGTGACCCTTCAACTCTCCCAACTGATAAAAGATTCAGTGAACTTCAACATAAGCCCCAAGCCTTGAGCTGTGGGGCAAATCACTGAATCTCTGTCTTAACTTCCTACTTTATAAAACAGGGATCATGACTTATGCATTTAGACGCATATTTTGAATGTCAAAAGAGATTACAGAGGTAAGCTTGTATCGCTATAAACTTCCCTCTGAGAACTGCTTTTGCTGTGTCCCATAGGTTGTGGATTGTTGTGTATTCATTTTCATTTGTCTCTAAGCATTTTTTGATTTCCTCCTTGACTTCTTCAGTGATCCATTGGTTTAGTAGCATATTGTTCAGCCTCTACATGTTTGTGTTTTTTGTAATACTTTTTCTTATAGTTGATTTCTAATCTCGTAGCATAGTGATTGGAAAAGATGCATGATATGATTTCAGTTTTCTTAAATTTACTGAGGCTTGCTTTGTGAGCCAACATGTGATCTATCCTGGAGAATGCTCTGTGTGCACTTGAGAAGAATGTGTATTCTGCTGCTTTACATGGAATGCTCTGTAAATATCAGTTAAGCCCGTCTTGTCTAATGTGTCATTTAAGGCCTGAGTTTCCTTACTGATTTTCTGTCTGGATGATGTAAGTGGGGTGTTAAGGTCCCTCACTGTTATTGTGTTACTATCAATTTCTCCTTTTAATAGCCAAGACATGGAAACACTTAAATGTCCATCAACAGATGAATGGATAAAGATGTGGGGGGTGTGTGTGTGTGTATATGTGTGTGTGTATATATATATACATATATATATATATATATGTATATATATATACATGCAATAGAATACTACTCAGCCATAAAAAGAATGAAATAATGCTATTTGCAGCAACATGGATGGACCTAGAGGTGATCATACTAAGTGACATAGGTCAGACAGAGAAAGACAAATGTCATAAGATATCACTTAAATGTAGAATCTGAAAAGAAAAATAAAACAAATTCTATTTACAAACCAAAAACAGACTCACGGACATAGAAAACAAACTATGATTACCAAAGGGGAAAGGGTGGGGAGGGGTAAATTAGGGTTTGGGGATTAACAGACAGACGTCACTATATATAAAATAGATAAACAACAAGGAGATACTGTACAGCATAGGGAACTACATTCAATTTCTTGTAATAACATATAATGGAAAAGAACCTGAAAAGAAAAAAATATATATGTATGTGTACGTATAACTGAATCATTTTGCCATACACCTGAAATTAACATTGTAAATCGACTACAATTCAAGAAAAATGTTTTTAAAAATTAAAAAAAAAGCGATTCCAATTGAGAGCTCTCTATAAGCTGGAAAACAATCACATAAATAGTGGACGTTACTGGTGCTCAGTCCAGGTGGTGCGAAGTTGGGTGGCACCATTCCGTGTAAGCTCTGGAATCTGGTTCTTTGCCAGGAGCTGTCCCTTCCCTCCTTTGACTCCTCCGTCCCCTGGTCCAAGAGCCCCTTTGCTTCCCCAGTTACCTTGTCTGAAAATGAGAGGACTGGCGTCTGGATTTCTGAGCTGCCTCCCGGGGTTGACATTCTGTGATTTCATGATTCTTAAGAATGTTCGGCCCGCTGGTATGGGCTGGCCTGTTTTCTTAAGAGCAAAGAAAGCCAGACAACCTAAGCATGAAATCCAACCCCAGCAATGAATTACATGGACTTTGAAAACAGCATTAAGCAGAATGGTTATGTCTAATACAGAGCCTACCAGCCTTGCCAGGGCCTGGTAACCCGAGTCAGAGGTCTGAACTTGATAGACACCTGCAGGTACAGTTACGGCTTTTAATCCACCAGGCTGTGTTGTTGAGGCTGCTGGAGAGCATTCAATAGCTTTCTTTAAAAGCCTTGCGTTATATGACTGTTTTCCCAAGCAGAATTGCTGTGTTGCAGACAACTGGCTTCAGTGCCTCGGCCTCTGGTAGAGGGCTTTTTGGACCTGGGTTTGTCTTGCTTTTGTCGAGTTTCTGTGCAATCTCTGGGATGTCTCCTGGCAATTAAGTAATGTTGTAGTATGTCCTTGGGGATCATGTTGGGGTTCTCCCTTGCATTGGACGATGAGATTACTGGAGGGAATCTGGCTAGAAGATTTACAGGTGGAATCTGAGGCTGCAGGCTTCTCAGAACCTGGGCTCCAGACAGAAATAATGGAAATAAGAGAGAGAGAGAGAGAGAAGCTCTTTATATTCAGGCCAGCCATCCTAGGGTAGTTCCCACTCTTGGGTCAGCCCTGAGTTCAGGCCCTGTCTCTCAGGGATGGCCACTCACCCTAAAATAACCCCAGCGCTGCACTTTAGCTCTCTCTTTCCCACTGACCCTTGTCCTCAGGCTCACAGTTTCTACCCCAAGCAGCTGTACTGAGATATTTTGCTAAACAGAGATAGCCACTTCCCTAAAAGCTATGCTGGTAACTTTAAGATAGTACATTTTTGGAAGTGCATGAGACACGAGTTGGCTGTTGGATGGGACTTTAATGTCACGTTTATTTGTCTGATCAATATTTATTAAGCATCCGCTCTTCTGGGGACAGAAAGATGGCTAGGCCCACACTCGCCGTGCTCCAGGAGCTTTTAGTCTCGTAAGAGAGACAGTCCTCAGTGAGCAGCGTGGACTTGCAGAGCAGCGCATCTGTCGTGTGATAGGGAGGTGGGGCATGGGGCTTGAAATTTCCGACTGGGAGTCAGGGAAGACTTTGCCAGAGGAACTAGCCTTTAGCTAGATTTAAAAGACGTTGGAAATGTAGAAATGGAGGGAAGAGAAGGGAGAGGTGGAGTTCACAGACTCATCCGAGGCTCAGAGGCAGCGCCATAGACAGACATCAGAAGATGTGTTGGGGTGAAAGGAGTGGGTAGCCTTCCAGTTTCTTGGCGCTTGGGAGTGATCCCTGCCACCCAAAGAACAAGAAAAAAGCTCAACCAACTGCAAACCAACAACCAGACCCAGAGACCCTGGGAGCAGATATGCATGAGCAAAAACCTCTCCGGAATGAGTGTTCGGTCCTTTTACCCGACACAACATGTCTAGCTTTCAAAAAAAAATTACAAGGCATAGTAAAGACAAAAAGGAGTTCAAAGAGATGGAACATGCATCAGAACTTGACTCAGCTGTGGCAGAGATGTTGCAATCGTCAGGGCAGGAATTTGAAACGATGGTTAAGATGCTACAGGCTCTAATGCACCAAGCGGAAGGAACGGAGCCTCGCGTGCGGGCCGGACCGTGGGGGCACTGAGTGTGGGCGTGCGCGCGTGTCTGCCCTCATTGTTCCCAAAAGAATGCCCCCCTCTGCTCTGTCCTCATGGCTGCCTGAGACCGGCCAGGTCTGAGCTCTTCTAAACCACCGATTCTCTCTGGGTCCTTGTCCGGCGACCCCAGTGCCCAGGCTGGCAAGAACAACAAACACATAAAAAACGCCTGCTGGCCTCACCGGTGTGTGAAGTCAGGATTCAGCTGAGGTCTGGCTTCCTGGAGCTGAGGACAGAAAAGAGGGCTTGGTGACAGCAGCATGATGCAAACAATGACTTTCTGTTGTTTGAGCAGAAGGATGTCAGAGCAGATCATCCTTCCTTCCTTCCTGCTTTTCAATCATTCACTTGTCCCAGGCTGAGTTAGTACGTCACCTACTCTCTTAGCCATGATGAGAACAGCCCAGCAATCAAGGCAATACTAGGAAGATGGAGACTAGGCCATAAAGGGGTGTGGGCAGGTATCCATGGGGAGATTAGGGGGTTCAGCGGGAGAAGAGGCTAGTGAGTCTTGGGTCCAGAGGAAGGCCAGTCCGTCCCCTTCGAGGGGATGTTCATTTTGCCTCCCCAGACTCCTTCCCTGTCTCCTGATGTCAGACCCTCCCCTCGCCCTTGACCACAGGGTAGGTGGGCTTGGACCCACTTGTCTGTGAGGGCGGATTCAGATGGAGTGACACCACCAGACATAAGGGTGGCAAAGGAACCGGCAGCCAATGGAATCTCTCCCCACATTTCTCTCTAAAGACATCCCTGACTCCAGCATTTCAATGGGGAATTTAATAGAGTCCCAGCCCTTGCAGTGAGAGCTTTTAAAGTCAAGCCGACAAATGCATTTGCACGCCCACTGCAAGGCAGAGCTGGGTCCTCATGCTTTAGGTTTTTGCTTAAAAAAAAGCAGAGGTGCTGCCTTGCATTACATCATTTCCATCAGACTGAAATGAGAGCCACAACAAAAATGCATTTTTTTTGTACAGCCTCCAAGAGCAAGGGGAGCCCCTCCTCCCAGCTGGTCCTGCCTGCGCTGAGCCCCTCACTGGCTGAATTCGGAAAGTGCGTTTGGTTTTGGGGTGACATGCATCTGCCACTCACTAGCTGTTTGATCTTCAGCGAGTGACGTACGTTTTCTGAGTCTCTGCTTCCTCCTCTGTGATGAGGTCCCCAAATGCCCACTTCCAGGGTTACCATGCAGATGAGCCATAGCAGCCCGTTTCTGACAGTCCCCTTGGCCAGCACCAGGCTGAGCCTTTCACATCTGCTGACCCGTCAGATCCCTGTGACCATCCCAGGAGCTAGCTTGGTTATTGTCCCCTGTGGACAGAAGCAGACGCTGAGGCACTTCCCTGAGGAGGACCTGGCCCGAGGTCACACAGGTCTAAGTGGTGGAGCTGGGACTTAACCTCAGCAATCCAGCTCCAGTGGATGCGCTCACCTCTTTGCCACGCCTCCTCTTGTAGGGCGAGCGCCCACCGGGTGAGCAGTACCTGGGATGGAGCTGACACCGTTCATTTCACTTTCTCAGTGTACATGGAAACTTTCTGTAGCCCAGCCCGGACACAAAGCACGTTCTCCAAAGGCTAACGTCAGCCCTGTGAGCCCTGTGCTGCGTGAGTCTCAGGGTGGGCTGTGGTGGGGTTACAGGTAAAGAGAGTGCAGGACACTGTCTAGAGAGTGGCTTTCGTTTCTGTGTCCACAAAACGGGCATAGGAGCCGTCAGTGGCACTTTTACAGTGACCAAGGACGCCCCTGGGCAAGACAGAATCTTGACCGTCTAACACTGCTTCTTCATTTCTGTCTGAAACAGGCTTGGGCCAATCCAGCTCCTGTTCTACAGGCCGAAGGAGAGACTACGGCAAAACTACTGAGAGGAACGAATGAAGAACTGGGAGAGTAAGTGACACAAAAATCCAAGATCAGATCTTTGATCCCGTTTCCCACTCAGCCTCCAAGAGAGACACAGAAGGACATTAGCGAGCACGATTTAAGGGAAAGACGCTGCTGAAATTGACACAGCCTCTTCGGTTCAGATGAAACGGAATCCTTGGTACCCTCATCCATCACTGGCCCCAGCCAGGAACCTCCAGGTCTGGACACATGGCCTGTCTGTTAAGGGCTGTTCCAAGGCTCCGTCCTGCAATTCCCGCCTATGTGAGTCAAGGTCAAGGCTGACCTCACGTGAAGCCCGGTCTGTGAAGAAGTCAGTATTAAGTCGGGTGAAAGCTTCCCCTGGTCTCCCAGGAAGAAAGGGTTTGTGACAGACAAGTAGATGCTACCCTTCTTCCCCGCTGGTTTTGAAGTAGGCGTGTAGACGGGCTGGTGGTCCAGAAAGCAGACCTTGGGCTGCCCGGGGCTGTTGCTGTTGGTTGTATGACCTCGCGCGGGTCACTGAACCTCCCTAAACCTCAGTTTGCTCATCAACCAAAAGCGACAGTTACTGTGGGTAGTATCGTGGTGATGTGTTGCCGAGTTTTTATTGGGATAAACTAACACTGGGCTGACTCTTTCAGTGGATGACTAGGCGTGTTTAAATCCCCGCTCAGCTTCCCGTGTTTTCTTCCGAGCGTGACGTCGTGCTCACGGACGGCCTCGGAGGCTGCGTTCTCTGTAAACCCGACGGGAGCCTAGGGCTGGGCCCAGCCGCACCTGCCCCGCCTCTCCCCTTGCTCCCTGCGGAGGTAGCCCTGTCTGCCTCCCGCGGGCCCCTCCCTCCTTCTCCCCGGCTCAGCCCGAGGTCTGAGCCTGTTCAACCACAACAATTAGAGGGCTACTTTGTTTTATGGGGAGGCTCAGATTGCTAACTCACTCTGGGTAATTACAGCGGGGTGGAAGCTGGCGTTGGCTCTCCTAAGGGTTTAGAATTCCAGAATCAACCGGTTAAAGAAGTAACCATTTCTTTATTAAATTCACTAAGCTAGCCCTGGGTTCTCAGCCCCGGTGCTGCTGGCGTTCTGGGCCGGATCAATCTTTGCCTGGCTGGGGGCTGCCCTGGGCATTGTAGGGTGCTGGGTGGCCAGCAGCTGGCCCTCCCCCAGGGGTACCAATGGGGAGTGTCTCCAGGGCAGGGTCGGGACGAGGGCAGGCGGGTGAGGTGCCCGGCCTTTGCAGGATCTGAGAGAGGACCTTCTGTGTTACCTCCTTGCTTTTTGCTTGCTCGTCCTTTTCCAGACATGGCCACATGCCCCTGGGGCGGGGAGCAAAATTGCCCTGATTGAGAACCTCTGAGCTGGGGGCTTTGTCTCTCTGCAAGAAGGAGGCACTGTGAACCTTTGGCGGGCCCTCGGATCTCTCAGACACCTCAGTGTCTCCTGACGTTCTCTGCTCTGGTCCAGAGCCACTCTCATGTGGCGTCAGGACATGGGGCCTAGACGCTGAAGGGCCTCATGACCCAGCCAGGACTCAGGCAGGTATTTTGATAATCACAAAACAAAGCAGAATGCTGAGAATTGTGGTCCCCAAAGTGACTGCATCTGGACTACGATGCTTTAAGGAGCAGCAAGAGCCATCTCTTGATTCCTGGTTTGGTCACCTTGGGGTGGGAGAGATCCCGCCTTTCCAACTCACGACCAGAGATGTCCCAGCTGCGTTCACTCCGTCTCCCCGGGGTGGAGATCTCCTGTAGAGGACCTGACAGCTAACAGAACATCTTTGTTATTCAGCAATGTTGCGAAACATCCCCTCAAAATCTCAAAACCGAAACAAAATCGCTGAAACGTGAAAAACAACTCTATGTCTTAGGAAAGATGGTGGTTATGAAGTCAAATGCCAGAGAGATTTCTGCCCCAGAAATGAGGAGGAGCACGGGGTTGCTCGTGACTGGAAGGACGTGCCCCTCAGCCCTGCCCCCTCACCTGTGCTGTGGTTCAGGTGTGGTCACAGGCGGGCCGGGCAGCAGCACAGGCTCCAGAATGTCCCCAGAGGAGAGGCTGGGGGAAGAGAAGGCTGAGTTTGAACATCAGGTTGGCACCCTCGTCCTTACATGTCTGTTTCGGATCAATAAAAGGAGCAAGAAGCTTTTACCCACATTTTCAAAGATGAAAAAACTCAACTCTACATCAAATAATATTATTTTTTTCTTCTCAAGGGGTGGCGTTGAGGTGCTGATGGGACGGAAGGCACGGCTAACGCACACGTCCCCCGGCCTCCACAGCTGGATGCTTGGAAGTAACCAGCCACTTCCCTCCTGCAGCGCGGGAGAGGCTGCCCCTGTGCCTCTCAGCCTGTCCCCTCTGCAAGGCCATGATGAGCAGAAGAGTCCGTTACATCCTGTATTTTCTGCTTACCCCTGACTCCGCAAAAGGCACCTGGATTATGCCCAAGTCCTATCACTCGACAGCCATGGGTGACCTTGAGCAAGTTCCTTACCCTCTCTAAGCCTACGGCTCCTCACCCATGAAGTGGGTCAGATGAATCTCCACCCCACAGGGCATTGTTTAGATTCAATAGGGCGCTGCCACAGTGCCTAGCATATTTCAAATGTTCTCACTGCGAAGTTATTATTAGTAGAAGCTGGCGTAATGGTAATAGGTATCCACCTGCGGCTCTTACCAGCCCAGCGGCCTGCAGGAGAGGCCAGAGCCTTGGGGAATGGTGACTATGCTTAGAGGTATTAATGAATTGCTGTCTTTGCTAGGAAAAATCAAAGACAAAAAACCAAAATAACTGCTGATCTTACTTGTTCTCTAGGTAAGTTCATAAATGCCCATCTGAGATTTTGAGTAAATGTACCCTCTTAAGTGTTGAAAAATGCAAATAAATTATTTACCCCAAAGACCAGTGTAACAGTCAGAACAAGCTAGGCTTTTGCTGCTGTGACAAACAATCCCCAAATCTCATTGGCATTAGAGATTTTGTTTATTTCTTGCTCATTACATGCCACCTGAGGTCAGCAGTGGTGGGGACTCTGCTATCCTATCACTCAGGGTCCCAGGCTCCACTCTGAAATTTTGTTGTTGCCACGACAGGGGAAGGAAGAGAGTGGAGCATTGTACAGGGCTGGTCACCGCCTCAGCCTGGAAGTGACATGTATCACTTCTGTTCGTTTTTCATGGGCCAGAACGGGTCACATGGGGCTGGGAAGGGCGGGTGCCCTTCTCCCCAGCAAGGAGGGGGGTGGGATGCCGGTGTGCACAGCTGGCCTCCCCCAAGCCCACAGGCCACAGCAGGGCCAGAGGCCATTTGTCCAATGGGAGTTGTTGAGAATAGGAGTCCACAAACATTTTCTAAAGGGCCAGACAGTACATATTTTAAGCATTGTGGTCATAGCATCTTTGACCCAACTGCTTACCTCTGGAAAACAGCCATAGATGATGTGTCAGCAGATGGACTCAGTTGTGTTCCAATAAAACTTTACTTACAAAAACAGGTGGGCCCTAATGTGCGCACCCTGGCTCAGAGGGAACCTTAGCATCACGTCAAAAGTCCCAATTGTGTTGTTAATAAAAATGTAATATTCCAGGTGAGGCTGCTCAGTTTGCCAGAGGGGCAGGGCTGCTGTGAGGGGGGAGACAGAGCGAGGGGTGTGTGTGTGCTGGGAGTGACCCCGGTGGGGACTTCAGTACCCCACATGTCAAATTCCTACCCTTGAACCATTGATCCTTCAAGGGTCTCCTTTGTTCCTATGAATTTTTTTAACATTTTTTATTGATTTATAATCATTTTACAATGTTGTGTCATATTCCAGTGTAGAGCACAATTTTTCAGTTATACATGAACATATATATATATATTCATTGTCACATTTTTTTCTCTGTGAACTACCATAAGATCTTGTGTACATTTCCCTGTGCTATACAGTGTAATCTTGTTTATCTATTCTACAATTTTGAAATCCTGTCTATCCCTTCCCACCCTCTGCCCCCTTGGCAACCACAAGTTTGTATTCTATGTCTATGATTCTGTTTCTGTTTCTGTTTTGTATTTATGATTTGTTTGTTTGTTTGTTTTAGATTCCACATATGAGTGATCTCATATGGTATTTTTCTTTCTCTTTCTGGCTTACTTCACTTAGAATGACATTCTCCAGGAGCATCCATGTTGCTGCAAATGGCGTTATGTTGTCGGTTTTTATGGCTGAGTAGTATTCCATTATATAAATATACCACATCTTCTTTATCCAGTCATCTGTTGTTGGACATTTAGGCTGTTTCCATGTCCTGGCTATTGTAAATAGTGCTGCTATGAACATTGGGGTGCAGGTGTCATCCTGAAGTAGGATTCCTTCAGGATATATGCCCAGGAGCGGAATTCCTGGGTCATACGGTAAGTCTATTCCTAGTCTTTTGAGGAATCTCCATACTGTTTTCCACAGTGGCTGCACCAAACTGCCAGACTTCAGATAATACTATAGAGCTACAGTCATCAAGACAGCATGGTATTGGTACAAAAAAAGACATGTAGACCAATGGAAAAGAATAGAGAGCCCAGAAATGAACCCACAAACTTTTGGTCAACTCATCTTCGACAAAGGAGGCAAGAATATACAATGGAATAAAGACAGTCTCTTCAGCAAATGGTGTTGGGAAAACTGGACAGCAGCATGTAAAGCAATGAAGCTAGAATACTCCCTTACACCCATGAATTTTTAAAGAGAAGCAAACTTTCTTACTGTTCTGTTTCTTATTTGAAATGGCAAAACGTGACATTTAAAAGCAGAAGAGAAAAGATAGTGGCTACAGTCTTTTTAAGCATAGTTTATTTAACCTATAACCTACAGGGCCCTATTTTCAACTATTTTAAGTGTTCTGAAAATGCGTTTGGAAGTTTCTTAAAGGAGAAGCTGGACTTAGACATTCCTTCTTTCCCTCCTGTAATTTCCCCTCTACCCTCCAGAGGTCTTGCCTGAGACCCACTGTAATGAGAGATGAACAAGAGAAAAAGGAACAGGAGGGTTTTACCACACACCCCTCCTGGGCACATGGGAGATACCAGGGAAAGTGCGTAAGCCCCCCGAGATGGCCAAGCCACCACCTTCAGTACCATCTTCAGCCAAAGACGGAAGAAAGATGCTGCTGGGGAGAGAGGTCAGTTGTGGGAGGCGATGGGAGGAGCTCAGGGAAAGGGTGAGCTTGTTCTATAGATTCAAGTCAGGCTTTCTCCGTTGATAAAGTTTCTTGCAGTTTAGAGTCTTCCTTCTCTTCCCAATATAGAGAGAGATCCCCTTATAAATGGAGATTTTCTTTATAAAAGAATAACTTCTGCTCTGTTTTCACAGCTGCTCCTCTATCTGTAGTTTCTCAACAATAAGCAGCTCAAAGCAATCCTTCTGCAGACAACGTGCCTCCTGAGGCGGCATCTTGTGCTACCTTCACTTCTTTCTTCCATAAATGCCCAGCGAGGGCCCCTGCCGGCCCGGCCCCGGGGACGTGGCGCAGTGAGACTGACTGGTGGCTCTGCAGAGGCCCCCATTCCGACAGTAAACACTCCAGCATTTAGACGCCAGCGAGGGTGCAAAGGAGACTCAGCAGGAGCGGAGATGAGCGTGGACAGTGTCTCTGAGAAGAGCGATGTTTGCGTCGAAGTGGATGCTATAGGTTGGTGTTCTGTTCCAGAAAGGCAGCCGTCCTGACCATGGGAAGCAGAGCAGGATTGAGTGCAGGGAAGCAGGTGCTTTCAGAGCCCTTTGAAGGCCCAGGTAGCCCAGATGGCCTGCAGGCAGCTGTGCCCACGGCTGCTGTCAGGGGAGTGGGGACCCGGCAGCTGGTGTTGGGAGCCTGGCTCAGGAAGGTGCTGGAGGCTGGATGCAGGCAGCCGGAGGCTCCCGGAAAGGCCCCTGGACCCCCACAAAGCTGAGCCCAGCCACTGCTCCCGCAGAGAAGCCGCGGAGGCTGGGCAGGACAGTCACCCCCAGCCGGTGCTGCTGCCACTGAGCTGCCGGCCCCCTCATCACCGTCCCCATCTCCTGCAAGTGCATGGGTCTGTGGGACCCACTCCTCCCAGAGTCCCAGCCACTGAGGGTAGGAAAGGCGGCTGTTGGCTTCCCCAGCGTATCAGTTCCTTGGGCTGCAAAGCACCACACACTGGGCGGCTCGGACAATAGAAATGTATTGTCTCACAACACCTGGGGCTGGACATCTGGCCCAGGGTCAGTGGGGCTGGTTCCTCCCGAGGGCTGGGAGGGAGGATCTGCTCCAGGTCTCCCCCAGCTTCCAATGGTTTGCTGGCGTCACCCCAGTCTCTGCCTTCATTCTCAGGTGACGTTCTCCTGGGCTCTGGGTCCAAATTTGCCCTTTGTAAGGACACTTGTCATACTGGGTTAAGACCCACCCTAATGACCTCATCTTAACTGATGACATTGGCAAAGACGGTCTTCCCAAACCAGGTCACATTTTGAGGGGTCAGGACTCCCACATATGACTTTGGGGGACATACTTTGGCCCCTAGCACTCAGCCTCTGCAGGAAGGAGACCCCTGAAGGATGGTGGCTGGATGATGCAGAGGGTCTACACTTCACCACAGGCCGGGGACAGCTGCTGGGGACAGTTTCAGCTCAGAGGGAACAGATGGGGACAAAGGTCTAATGCAGGAATGAGTGTCATTTGAGGAACAGAAAACAAGTCTTGGGCCTGGAGAGGGCGAGTTAGGGGGCGGCATGGGATGGGGTTGGCCATGTCACGGGGCGTTGAGGCCACTTGAACCCACTGACTTTCACTATGTGTGGTGAGAAGCCACTGGAAGTTTCTAAGCAAGGAATGACACAGTGAATGTGACTTTTGGGGACACACTCTGGCTGCTGCATGGAGCAGGGGTGTAGGGGGCCATGTGGGGAACCAAGAGGCAGGTTTGAGGGGCTGCTACCATTGCCCTGGGGAGAGACTACAGCAGTTTGGATTAGGGGGACCAGTGGCTGGAGAGAAGGGATGGGTTTGGGATCAGTGTTGAAGAGAGCAGCCCCGATAGGCGGAGGGTTAGCTCACAGCCCACGTGGAGGCAGGTTAGAGGATGCGCGTGTGGCGGGTGGCATCCACAGATGCCTTAGAGCTTTGTAGTGGGCATCTATCTCCTGGGATGACATCCATCCCACTTGGCTTCTAGGGACCACATCTCAACAGCAGATCAGTACACTGAGCTGGCAGGACACCTGGACCCCCAGTCCCCAAGGGCTGTGACAGTGTTGCCTTTCATGGCAAGAGGGACCTTGCGGACGTGATTAAGTTAAGGATGTTGAGACGGGGACATGATCCTGGATTATCTGTCTGGGCCCAATGTGATCACAAAGGTCCTTACAACAGGGAGGCAGCCAGGTAAGAAAGAGCAAAAGGTGACAGGATGATGGAAACAAAGAGACAGAGGCTGGAGGAACCGCCGGTCTTGCTGCTGGAGGAAGACACCACGGCGGGGAACGCAGTGGCCTCTAGAAGCTGAGAAAGGCCAAGAGAAGGATTCACCCCCAGAAACCTCGAGAAGGAATATCTTGATTTAGCCCAGTGAAACTAATTTTTGAGCTTCTGACTTTCAGAACTACAAGGTAATAAACTGGGGTTCCTTTCAGCCACTACGTTTGTAGTAACTCGTGACAGCCACATCAGGAAGCTAACAAAGCTGGAGAGAAGGGAGATCGCGTAGCTAAATCCCACCCAGAGAGGCTGCAGCGGGTCCAAGGGGGTTTCAGGGGCCGCTGTCTCTGACGAGCAGAGTTACGCTGACCAACAGCAGGCGGGGGAGGAGAGGCGGGCTGAGGCTCCAGCCCGCTGCGGGAGAGGGGTCGGGGCTGCGCACACAGTGGCTGTGTTTGTCGTGATACTTGTTTCTAGATGAACAGAGTGCAGCTACAGAAGTAGCAGCAGGTGTTGGACTAGCCGCTGCCTACCACACACCCAAGCGCAGTTTTCTTTGGCTTGCAACCTCGCTTTCTGCTCCTTTTGAAAGAGCTCACTTTAGCTGGACTCAGCATACAAATACCGGCGAGGCCCTCAGGTCTCAGGGGCTGTGATTTCGGTCCAAACCCTGCCCCACCCCCAACCGAGCATTCTCCGTTCTCCGCAGGGATGGAGGCCTAGAATGGGAGGGGGAGCAGGGGGAGGTCACAGGCGAAGGAGAAAGCTCTTATGTCACAGCCAGAGAAAACCTCAGCTTGGACCTGACCTCTCTCTTGGCCCTGTTTCTCGGGACAGAATATCCCTGCTAATATTTGAGTTTAAACTTCACCGAGAACGCCTCGCTGCGTGTGGCTGGAATGCTGTAACAGACAGCGTTCTGATCTGTGTCATTGTAGAAAAAGATGTTACTCAACCACATTAAAAAAAAAACCCAACATGCTAAGAAGGCCGATAAGACCTCACTGCCGATGGAAGACGCGGTCCCCTCGGTGGTCCGTGGACCCAGCTCCAGGCAAAGCCTCCCAGAGCCGGTTGAGGCCCTGTGCAAATGCTGTGGGTTAGCGTGGTGACGGCCCATAAAACACACAGCTCTGGCCAGCTACCGGAGTATTTTGAGAGCTGCCAGTTCGCTTGGTGCCACTGGAATCAGAGTAACATGTCTTGGAACCGGCGCTTTGGCAGACTTGAATTTCATTTGGAAAGAAACCGGAGTGATACGGTTTTCTAGGGGGATTAGCTGCTACTGAGAAACTTAAAAGCCAGCATCCCGCCTCCAACTCAACCGGAAAGTTCTCCAGGGAGGCGGGATCCCACAGGACTACATTGTTGCCCCCGGCTGACTTCTTCATCCCGTAACTGCGGGGGTGACGGTGACAGGAGGAGCTGTCAGTCACGAGCCTCCGGGGCTGTCAGCATAAGCGCCCAGTGAGAGCGGGACCCAGGTGACTTTGACCTCTGGGCGGGTGAGAGCATTTGCAGAGCCGCTGGGGACAAGGCTGCCTTCAGCACCTGTCAAGGACACCATCGCATCCCAGACCTTGGAGGTCTCTGTTTTCTGCTCCTAAGGACCCTCGGCAGCTTCTCCTGCCCTGGGATTGTGACTCTAAATGGAAACAGAAGCCATCAGTTCTGTGTTCAGTGCCTGTGGGTCCCTGAGACCCCCACGTGTGACTTTCTCTACGACTTTGCTCTCAGCCTAAAGCTGCTCCCACTGGAGGAGGAGGAGGAAGCCTCCCTGAGCCTCCCTGCCCCCGGTCACTCATGCGACATCCCGTGGCGCTAGCGTCTTGTTGCCGCCGTAACACATTACCACAAAGTTAGTGGCTTAACGCCCACGTCTCGTCTCCCTGTTCTGCAGGTGGAAGCCAAGGCGTAGCCTGGCTCAGCTGGCTCTCTGCCGGGGACTCACAACTCCGAAATCAAGGGACCGAAGGGCTGGGTCCCTTTTGGAAACTGCATCTGTTCCCTGTGGCCGCTGCGACACAGCATTGCCAACCAGGCGGCTTAAAACAACAGCAGTTTGCGGTCTCCCGGCCCCGGAGGCCAGTCTGAGGTCCAGGCGTGAGCAGAGGGGTGCCGTCTCCGAAGGGTCTCGGGGAGAATCCTTCCTGCCTCTTTTGGTTCCTGGTGGCTCCAGGTTGCACCCCCAGTCTCCGCCTCCCTCTGGGTCTTCTCTTCTGTCTCTTGTGAGGACACTTGTCGGCTTTAGGGCCCACCCTCAATCCAAGATGATCTCACTTTAATATCCTGAACTTAATCCCAGCCGCGAAGCTCCCTTTTCCAAATAAGGTCACGCTCACAGGGTCTGAGGGTTGGGATGTAGACATAGATTTGGGGGGGGGCACCACTCCCTGCGGCCGCTCCCGCTGCCTTGCTTGCGGAGGCTACGGCTAACAGCCCCCCGCACCCCCACCGACTCAGAGCGCCCAGATGTGTCACCAGGCAGACTTCTCACACTCCCTTCAATGTGAGACAAGACCTTCAGTGCTGAAGCGCAGCATCTTCAGAAATATGACACAGAACTGGGTTCTGTTCATTGGAAAAGAGTTCAAGGAACAGGTGCAAAACCCAGGTTAATCATCTCCTGGGCTAACTCAGCACCTGCTAGGCTGTTAGCTTCGGACTGGTTTGCATTGGAGGTTGGAGCTTAATTGCTCCTTCATCTCAGATGATCAATGCATTGCTTGTTTAAAACAAATGCTTGCAAGCCTTGAAGTTAGAGATGAGGAGGGAAGGCTTTTCTCCACATCGAACTGTTCTAGTTTCTATTTTATTTTGATAAGCCCTGCACATACATCCCCGAAGACCTTGAAACCTATCATTTACTCATTTCTAATCTTGATCTAAGAAACAGCCTGTCTTTACAGCAAACACACATCGGGTTATAAGTTGCGATCTGTCCCCGGCTCTTCTCCCGGGTTAGCAGGCTCAGGGTGGCCTCACGGGGAGAGGCAACCGTGCGACCGATGGCTCCCATTTCCAGCTATTTGTATCTTCCATCCGAGTGTTTTTTCCTGTTAGTAAACAGAGATCGTGATCTAATTCTGTTGCTGCCGGGAATGACATTGCCACAGCCCTGGGCGCCTGTCAGTGCTGGCCACAGCCACAGATGGGGACTCTGCCACCCCCAGGCTGTCCCAGGGAGACTTCCTGCTGAGACTCCCAGGTCAGGACGTCGTGCAGGTGGTGACAGAGAGGGACGCACAGTCTGGAGGAGCCGCTATACTTTCTCTCTCCATCCCATCCACACCCCGCTACACCCTGCTCCTCTCTCCACCACCCTGCTCCCCATCATCTCCTCCCTGGTCTCCCAGCTGCCGGCTGCCCCTCAGCCAGCTCCACGCAGCCACCTGAGTGAGCCCAGCAGAAAGCAAGCCCAGAGTTGGGGAGGGTCTAGCTCAGTGGTAGAGCATGAACTTGGCATGCACGAGGTCCTGGGTGCAATCCCCAGTACCTCCATTAAGATAAATAAACCTAATTCCCCCCCAAATAAATAAAGACAATTTATAAACAACAGTTTTCTAATGTAGCACAGGCACTATGTTCAGTGTCTTGCAGGAACCTATAATGAAAAAGAACATGAAAAGGAACAGAAATTGATGCAACATTGTAAACTGACTATACGTACATTAAAAATTGTATGTGTATGACTGAAACATTATGTGCTATACCAGAAATTGACACACCATTGTAAACCGAAAGTCCCTCTTTCTTTTGCACAAAGCGGTGGCTCCCACATCACTCGAGGAGGCCACCAGGTCCTCCGTGGACCAGCCTCAGCTCCGGCTACGCTGCTCCCTCTGCCTGGAGGGACCGATCTCCCCACACAACCCCTGCACAACCTCGTGGCTCCGTCTGCACCTCCTTTACCTCTTCGTTCTAATGCCAGCTTTCCCCCCCCGAGGCTTCCCCGAATTGCAGTTGTAGGCCCCATCCCAGCCCCCTCCCTGCAGCTTTCTTTATCTTGTAACAGCTGCCTCTCTGACCCCTATTGTGTGGAGGTCCTAAGAAAGGAGCAAGTTCAGGCTTTGCTCCTCGGGCGGCTGACACTTCCCCATCTCCCACGGCCGATCCAGTGTTCGGGGAGCGCTCAGCAATACTGGCTGAATGAATGAAATCATGCCCGCATGAATGAATAAAGAGCAGCGTTTGCCAGTGTCCTGTCAGCCCATCTGTTTGGAAACGGCCTTGTCATTTCTCTCTGAAATGAGTCATCTGCTCGGGGCCTCGCGATTCTTTCTCCCTCCTCGCCCACAGACTATTTTTTTTCTTTAATTTAATGATGAAAGCTTGGATCATGTGAAATCACCGTGGGATGTGTGCTTTTCTAGCCCTGCCTGTGGCACCAAGCATGTAATTTTCCATGCATTCATTGAAGGAGGCAGTAGATTTCCACCAAGAAAGAGGAAGAAGTGGACGGCAAAGTCGAGAGTGGGATTTTATTGGGGAAATCCAGGGATGGCCGGCATACAAAGCTGTCTACCAGCCTGGTGCTCACCCTGGAGCTATCCAGCAGGTGCAGAGCCTTCGCAGAGAAGCTCCAAAAGGGAATATTTATGACCTATCACCTAAGATTACACATTTTCGGTTGACCCTGCCCCACAATGTGTTCCTGGGAAAAGTGGCATTATCTTCGGTGTGGCTTTAATAGCAACAGCACTGCTCAGTTTCATTATCTGGAAAGCAGCTGTCCACACTCACCTCTCCAAAGAGGTGCTTCTAACAAAGCAGCTGCTTGACTTGTTAAGCGAGCCGGCTGAACTGAGTGAAAAAGACAGGTTTTATTCAACACGGCCCCACACCCTGTTCTTCCAGAATTTCTATTCTTTTGTTCTTTCTTCTCCTCGTTTCTCTTTTTAGGAGAGCTGTTCGCCCAGCACAAGGATTTGCAGGAAGGGGAACATCTAGATTGATCTGTGGGTTCACTGACATCCTGCAGCATCTGTGGAGCGGCTCAGTTTGCACTGGGTCACACACAATTGTCATTGACAGATGTGACACTGACAACATTTGGCCGCAAGCCAACTGTTTATGGTTCATCCAAAGAGTTTATGATAGCAAATGACAAACTCGCCGACTTCAAAGCCCAAGACCCAAGTTCACTTTCGATCACCTGCTGTCTGGCCACGTAATCTTGAGGAAGTTCCTTGGCTTCTTTGATCCTCCGTTTCCTCCTCTGTAAAATGGATCAGTTAATAGTCAACCTACGGAGCCGAGATGGGAGATAACGGCAATAATTTACGCAAAGCGCTCCGCCCAGTGCCTGGCGTGAAGGATGCCTTCAAGAAACGGTGCCTATTGCTGGTTGCCGTTTCTGACCGCGTCTTAGCCCGGAAGCTGCGGGACCTGGGGGCTCGGTGCTCCGGCTGCTAGGTGCCCAGTGAACGCCGGGGGCAGAGCTAGCACAGGGCCGAGGCTGGAGCTCAGGTCTCTGGGGAGCTGCTTAGACGCTTGCTCTGTGCACAGCTTGCCTTGTTCTACAGCCCAATGTAACCTACGTCTTGAGTCACTCTTCCCTGTATTTGTTACTGATTATCCGTCACGAGCTTGTGCAGCATGACTCCACGGCCAGGGCTCCTCCTCCCCCTCCTCCGCAGGCAGCGCCGTGCCTGGCTCTCTGGCTCACACGGTCGGGCGGTGTGGGCAGGTGGTCCCAGCAGCGCCGGCCTTGCCTCCTGCAGCCCGTGGCCTCCCTGAGCATGGGCCTCCCCACCTTTCAGCTCTAGACTCTCTGGGCTTAGAATAGGACCTGGCCTTGCAGGCGGAGCTGGACACACAATTAGCAGAGCCTAGAGCTACAAAAAAATGGGGGCTCCATGTTCAAAAATGATTAAGCCTTTCAAGATGGCAACGGCAGAGCATTAAAGTGACACTCGGTCCTTCTGGGGGCAGGGCCCGCACCCATGCTGCCAGCCCTGCTGGGAGGCAAGAAATGTGTCTTGAGTTGAATTAAATAAAACCCATAATTTGATGCACACAGACGCCCATGTGCCCCCAGGGAGCCCTGCCGTCTCACAGCCGGCGGGCAGGCGCACGAGGCCTGCAGGTTTGGGCTGAGCTCCCGTCTAGTTTGGTGCTGCTCGGTCCCAGCACCCACTACAAGTTCTAGAAAAGTCTGCCACTCCGGACCGCCCCAAGGGATTCTGATTTGATCTGTTGGGTGGAAGCTGGGCATTCATAGCTCTAATCCCGCCTCCTCCTACCCACCCAGTGGATTCCACGTGCAGCCAAGATCAAGAACAACAGACTCCGTGAATTTGAGTCCAAGATGCAGGTGGCTTTCCTCGCTCCTCAGCAGCAAAGGGAAAATTAAGGCAGGCACCTTACTACCAGCTACTGCTATTAGTTTTACGTTGTGGTAAAATGAATCTAAAGTAAATCTTACCACGTCAACCTTTAATTAAAAAAATTTTTTTTGTTTTGTTTTTTAAGGGGTAATTAGCTTTATTTATTTATTATGTTTTCATTTAACTGGAGGTACTGGGGATCGAACCCATGACCTCCTGCATGCTAAGCATGCGCTCGACCACTGAGTATATCCCCCGCATCTCAACCACTTTTAAGTGTACGATTCAGTGACATTAAGTGCATTCACATTGTTGTGCAACCACCACCCCCATCCATCTCGAGAACTTTCTCATCTTGCAAAAATGAAAATCCAGACCAATTAAACATGAATATCGCCTTCCCTTCCCCCCCAGCCCCTGGCGCCCACCATCTACTTTCCGTGTCTATGAACTTGATACTCTAGTATCAAATTTAAGTGGAATCATGGGATATTCGTCTTTTTGCGACGGGCTTATTTCGCAGAGCATAACATCCCCAAGGCTACAGCGTTGTAACGTGTGCGAGAATGTCCTTCTTTTTTAAGGTTGAATTCTACATATCCCATGCTTTGCTTGTCCACTCATCTGTCAGTGGACACTTGGGTGGCTTCACCATTGGGCTACTGGGGACAAACATCATTTGTAGCATTATGCGGTTTGATGGTTACCCCCATTCACAGAAAGGAACACTGAGGCTAAGGCAGGGGATGATAACTTGTCCACACAAGTGGAGAAGCAGGTTCCAGACTCGGGACTGTCTGCTCTCTCAGCCTCCCCCTTTCTCTCCATCTTCCCATACTTCCTTTTATTCTCTCAGAAGGGTTTTTTTTTTTTAGCACAAAGATAAACAGTGACTGTTTACCCAATGAGAGGCTTAGTAGCTTTCCTCTCTCATGCCCAGTGCGTGAGCAGGTGCAGGCAGGAAACTGGATACAGGCAGGTGTTCTCTGCTTGGAGTCCTGTGCACACAGCGCCTGTGGGGACCCGGGCATTGCGAGGACTGGCTTGTGGGCAGGTGAAGAGGGTGAGGAGCCCATGTTTCCCCAGGGCCCTGGTGACGTGAGGACGAGGAGAGGGCAGACACACGGGGCGGGGGGGGGGCGCCACGACACAGCTGGTGGTTCCTGTGCAGATTCTCCTGCCTGATCTTTCATTTTTTGTCAACTCCTTTCAAGGGTGGTGGGAAAAGCAGGGCCTTAGGTTTCTAGCCTGATCCCATGGATGTTAACACATGAGGCTGGCATCAGCGAGTTAACCCTCCCTGGGCATCACTTTCCTCACCCTTCAACAGAGATTGCAGTGCCTGCGTGCGGGCTCTTGGGGATACTAAGCTGGTAACAAAGGTTAAGTGCCCAGGACGACGCTGGCAGCCACCGACCAAAGCACACGTAGGTCTCCTGCCTTGGGGACATTTGATTTTAATTATTAATGTTTTAGCATGTATATTTTCAACAAAGTCATCTATTTTTGTGTTCAAAAGATGGAAGCTTCTCCATCCTTCTGGAGACAGAGAGATCGGTTCCATGTGGCTATTGTCTCCTTTATTTGACATGAAAGATGGAGAAACATTGCTTTTTCCAGAATTTTTGAGATGGAAAGATTGTGTGTGTGTGTGTGTTTATAAATCTGTATATGTGGAAAAGCTTAAAAAAAAGAAAAGAGGAAGGATTTTAGGTTTTCTAACTTCTCCATTTTTCAGAACTTGAACTCTTTTGGCCTTTCTTGGATTAGCTACTCCTTCAAGGATCCCAGTAGAACCTAATTGGGGAATGAAAATCTGTGCGATGGACTTTAAAAAAGAATTGGGTTTCCTATTGGCATCTTTCCAGAGACCCCACAGCACTTCCTTAATAACATTAAAGACTGAGTGTCGCGACTGTGTCCAGGTTCCCTAGCAGACAAGGCGATGATCTAGGGTGAGGCGTGGCCTCCGCTGGTCATTTTCTGTTTCAGAGGTGGGGTGTCCATCCCGTCCCAGGCTGCCCTCCCGGCCTGAACTCGGTCCACATAGTTAATGGGTCAAAGGGGGCGGTATGGGGTTGACAAGACTTGTAGGTCTCTGCACACTCGTGGTGACTTTGCCGCCATGTCATCACAGCAGGCGAGAGAGTGCGCTGTTCGGACAGGCTCAGAAACCAGAGTGCTGCCCTCAGTGTGGTGGAAGGCTGGGCGCACGGCCACCACATCCCCTTGCAGAGCCTTGGCGTTGCCAGTTCTGTTGGTCCCAGAGTGGACACCCGTGGAGCTGACGTCACCAGACTTCCAGCTCAGGATTATAAGCTGCTGTCCTCCGAGATCTTACAGCCAACGCAGGTGGGCCAGACACCATGAAACAGCTCTCCCCGTGGGATTGTGCCACGGGCCAGGCGGGATTAGGTGATTATTGTAAGACTATGGGAATCAGAGGAGGGAGAACTCGAGGGCTGTTCCCGGGAAGGCTCCTGGGTAAGGCTGTGGACAGCTGAGATCTGAAGGCGGAAAGGGTCTGGAAAGGAAGGGAAAAGAGAGAGAGAGCCCATCCCAGAAACCTGTAGAGGGAGAAGTAGTGAGGGGGGCTGTGGACCAGACCCCGGGGACCTGGTTTCCAGTCCCACCTCGTCCCTTGAGCTAGCTGAGTGAGCCTGGCCAGTCACTCAGTCTTTCATGGCCTGCTTCTTCATCTGCAAAACTGGAACACTGAGGTGTATACAGGCACATCTTGGACAGACTGCGGGTTCAGTTCCAACCACCATGATAAAGCCAATATCACAAAAATGCAGGTCACACAAATTCCGGAGGGTCCCGATGCATGTAAAAATTACATTTACACTTTACCGTAGTCTGTTCAGTGTGCAATAGATTTATGTCTAAAAAAAAATCTACATACCTTAATTCAAAAATACTTTATTGCTAAAAATGGCAGCCCTCATCTGAACCTTTAGTGAGTAGTAATCTTTTTGCAGTCTTGAAGATGACTGATCACAGATCACCATAAAAAATAGAATGATCATGAAAAAGTTTGAAATATTTCGAGAATTACCAAAATGTGACACAGAGACAAGAAGTGAGCAAATCCTGTTGGAAAAATGGTGCCCATAGACTTGGCTCCAGGCCACAAACTTTCATTTAAAAAAAAAATGCAATATCTGCCTGCAAAGCACAATGGTATCACAAGTTCTGCTGGTACCCCAAATACTCGAAAACAGGGACTCAAACACTCACACATGAATGCTCACAGCAGCAGTCATTCACGATGGCCAAAAGGTGGAAACAACCCGAAGTCCATCAGTGAACAGAGTACACAAAACGTGGTATCCCACACAATGGAATATTACTCAGCTATAACAAGAAACGAAGTTCTGATGCATGCTCCCATGTGGGCAAAGTGAGAGTGACAGACACAAAGGACCATGCAGTGTATGACTCCAGATTCTGGCACTATCTAGAGGAGGTAAAAATGCATAGGAACAGAGAGCAAGCTGCGGGTTGCCAGGGGCTGGGTGGAGGGAAGAGTGGGGGCGGCTGTCTGCTGGGTGTGGGGTCTTCCTGGGGATGACATGCTTTGGAACGGGGTAGATCCATGCACAACATCATGAAGGGACCAGATGCCACTGACTTGTTTACTTTAAAATGGTTACATTTTATATTGCGTGAACTTCACCTCAATGATAACAAATAAAAGAAGGAAAAAGTGGTGTATTGTACTAAATCCGAGCGTTTCCAACTTCGCTCTGAAGCCTGAAGAGCTCGGTGGAGAGGCCTCGGGTGCCCGCACAGGTGAGTGCGGGGTTCACCCGCATGTCCTCTCTCCCCTTCCACCAGCACAGTTCTGCGTTCAGTGTTTCATGCCCTGATTCCATGGACAACATCACCTGATGCTGACAGAGCTTTTCAAATGGAAAGAGGAGCTCGTCTCTCTGGTGTCTTTTTCAGACCGAAAACTCCATAATTCCTGTGGGAACAGGTGACTTGCCATTTTCCAGCATCACCGTGGTTTTGGGGGGCTTTGCTGAGAAGGTCCTAACGGGCCTTCCAAAACGCGTTCTGTCCTCATGAGGCAGATGAAAATGACAAGAGTGACTGGTGTGGTGTCTTCAGAGAAATTCTGACCATAGGAGTTTCCAGGTGTCCTGGAGCTGACGTCCTAATGGGAAATCTGAGGACAGGATGGATCACAGGATACGCAGGGGACTGTCACGCTGCTGGCAAGGACAGTTGAAAGGCCTGAAGGTCAGCCACCTGACTCCATTCCCAGGCAACGCTCCCGGAACCTCCGTGCCCTCGTGGTAAAAAGAAGACAAGGTATCCAACCTCACAGAATTCACCTGACTTTACCGGTGGATGCTGGGCCCAGCACAGCCCACAAGCACACAGGAATCCCCTTGGAAATCAGTTCAATCTCTGTCTAACATCTGCAGTTCTTAGGGACTTCCAGGGGTTGTACTGGGCCTAAGTTTCAATCCTAATGAAAGTTTCCCATTTCAGCCCAGATTCAAAGTTGAAATTCAACTTTGGACCTAAAGAAACTCAGTCGGAACTTAAGATACTCTTAAACAAACTTGACTCAGGAAACTGAAAACATATGTACGCAGACTCACACGCAGAGACATTTAATGAGTTGATGTTTCGAGACAGTCTTTAAAGGATGCTTTGTAGTCGTGTGAGGATAACTCTCCCCACAGCAACGTTCTCTAACCGTCCCGTAGACCGCGAGGGCTGGGAACCTTGCGCATTGCGTCACCCCCCGGCCCTGAGCCACAGTAATAACGTGACTACTTCGGTGATGAATGAGCCCCAGTCCTTTCATATGTTGTTTGAGTAAATGATAAAGGTAGCGATTAAGGTTTAATGGGATATGTTTGCAAAAGCTTTTTAATAAAACCAATGTCAATACACACAATGAATAGTCTGTGTATGTATATGCTCCAAGGTGGAGTCTAGGTTACTTTTATGGTAAACATATGGGAACTTGCTCTACTTAGATCTTTTTTTTCCCCTCCTAATGAAGTTTTTCATTAACCAAGGCTCTAACTTTGGTTGATCCACTCCTGTTGGATCAGAAATGAGAGCAGTGTCCCAGCAAAACATCCCTGCTCTTTAATACAAACAAAAAAGTAAAGACGCTGGGTGAGAGCACTGAGATTATACTTGAGTGTTTAAAAGAAAACCAAAGGTAAAAAGAAGTGCTTCTGAGAGCCTCTGCTTGATAACCTTCTGCGTCGCGCTGCATTTCTGGGACACAGTCAGGCTGATGAAAAGCTGCTGCTACCTGGATTACAAATTCAAAGTTTTTTCTTCAATTATCTCTAAGCTTTCGATCATTTGCGCTTTCTGAGTTTTCTTTGTTATAACTTGAATCGTTCCATATTCAGCAAATTTTCATAATAAATATAATACTATTATTCTGTGGCTTAAAATAATTCCATGGTGTGTGAAATTTATAAGGACAATGTTTTCTACTTGGAGGATTTTCAATGAATAATCCTGGTTAATAATGTACCTTTAAATTCCGAGGACAACCTCACATATCTGATTCTTGTAACCTACATTCTTTCAATCAATACTGAGTCACATCTTGTAAACGAGTTGAAAACACAAAAGACATTCAGGGCCTCAGGAATCTTACAATCTAGATACTTTCTCTGAAGCAAAGGAAATTAAATGGGCAATGCATTCTGGGCTTGATCAGTGGTGTGGACGAGGCCTGCCACGGGGTTCAGGGCGAGCACAGGGCACTGACTCCTGGATGAAGGTGCTTCCCAAAGCCCGTTCTCTGTGCTCAAGTCAATAGTACACCTCCTGCCCACCTCCCGCCCCCCGGAAGTCAAAACGTATCTCAAGAGTCTAGTTAAAAGTCAGTCTGCATTTGGTCCTGTGTTTCACTTTCGCACTGGCGGAATGCAAATATTGGAATAGAAAGCATCTTACTCTCGGCCCTGGGGAGGGGGTGCTGGGACGTGGCACCCGCGTCAGCACCCCCACCTGGACTCACTCTTGTGCTGGTTGTCATTTTCCCGCTGTGCTGCCTGGACCCGCGTAGGGAGATGCTTATAGAAACTGTAAGTGGAGGTATTTTTGTTTTCTGGAAAAAGAACTACCACTTACCTGCACCATAATATGCGAGGTGGAATTTGTGGTTTCCCCCAGATCTCTTTCAAAGAATAGAATTTTCAGCTGGACCCATGGCCACCTTGCAGCTCAGGGAAGACACGTGACTGATTCTGGCCAATGAGATGACAGTGAGTCCGGCTGAGAAGCCTGGAAACTTCCTGAGGCTTGGGACACAGATGCAGTGGCTAGGGCGCCATCGGGGCCAGGAGACAAGGCCCTAACTGTAGGGGCGGCCAGTAGAAGGACAGGAGGAACTTGGTGGAGTGAAGCTGGGCTGCTTCTGCCAGACTTTACAGGAGAAGGAAGTCTCCTTTCATGCTGTTTAAACCCCTGTTATTTGGTTTCTCTGACAGGCTGATCCCAACTGGTAGGCGATGGACATCCACTCTTTGACTTTCAGACTTTTAAACATTTAAACCTTTTGGGGGCTAAACCGGGTGGGCTGTCTGAACAGCTAGGGGCGGCCCACTGGCAAGGTACCAAGAATGCAGGTGTCTAGGAAGGAGGGGCCTCGCCCGGATCCGGGTTCTCTGTTATGTGTGCCCCCGGCAGACCGCTTTGACCTTTTGTTGCAATCTGCAAAGGGCCATCTCCTGGATCACTCAAGGGAAACTCGTTGACATTTATGGTGTGTCTGTCACATGCGAGGCACTGAGAACACCTCGGAGACACTGCAAGGGGCCTGCTGGTGCCCAGACTCTTCCAAAAATAAAGGCGGGGAGGAGGGTGCAGAGCAGAACAGTGGCGGTAAACCTGGCCCACAGGGGATGTGGGAGTTCTTCTAAGAGTAAGTGACAACCCAAATTAGAGGAGCAGAGAAAAAAGAAGAAAAAGATGGGGGAGGGACCACGTCCGGGGAGATCCCGAGACACTCCCTTGCTAGCAGCGTCGAGGTTTTAACGCACCGGGTCCTTTGCTGGTCCTGCAGACTCATGGCGCACGAGTCTCCATCGCGGCCCTGGCTTGCGCATGTCCCACGTTCCTCCTCCGGGCCCTGGGGCATGTGTCTTCCCTCCTCAGTGTCTCTGTTTCTGAGAGAAAAGAGAGAAGGAGGAGGGCTTTCTGTTCCCACCTGAAGACGCCTTGGATGCTCTCTAATTCCCATGGTCCCCATCCACCAGGTTCCGGCCCCTCCCCCACTGGCGGGCTGGCCAGATGCAGCAGTCCGGGGGATGTACTGCCTCTTCCTTGCGCTCCTGCCCAGCAGGAGTGCTCTGTGCACCCCGCTTATCGCCCCTCCCTCATCTCAGCTCCTCTTTGCTTCTTCTGAGAAGTCCTCTCCTCCCTGCCTGCGGAGGAGGGGCTGCCCCATCCCTGCAGTCCCAGCAGATCCAGGAGACCTGGAGACCCCCCCTTATAGAAGGGGACCCTTGGCCATAAAACCTCTGGATAATATGGAAATATAGGAAGTTTTGACCGATAGAGAGTGACCAAACTTTAAGATGACTTAATTATATTTTTTTAGTGCAGGATAAAGTCTAGGTTTTATTTTTGTACCGACAGTATAATAAAATGCTATGATTAAGAGCTGAATCATACTCATTTAAAATAAGTTTCTTTAGCAGAGCCAATTAGCGATGCTAAAATTACCTGCAGTGTTCTCCTTGAATGACCAAGAGGTTGGAAACACGAAGTTCCCCGGTAGAATGAGACTCCCCGGCTGTCCTTTAAGAGGAAAAGTCCATTCTCAAAAAAGTGTATACCCGACAGTGGGAAACGAAGATCAATCTAAATGGTAGAAATGCTTCTCCGTGTGGCTGGGGAGACAGAAGTCTCAGGAGTTTGCCTCAAAGATGGAGATGGGTATTGGTTCTGTGAAGCTGGCGGAGGGCTGGCCTCGGTGGCTGGGACAGGAGCGAAGGGGCTATTTGCCTGGCTGGTTAGACGCATTACCTTGCTCTTGAGAAATAATGGAAATTACCCACTTAATCCTTGGCACACGGTGCTGATAATGTACCAATTAATGACTAATTAGGAAGGTTTTTCCAGAACATTAGGTTCTGGGAGAAAGCCTTATTGGAGACCCATCGCTTAAATCTCTTCTCTTTCTTCCTGTGGTTTTCAGCTCAGCAGGCATCCCCAGCGACCGTGGCTTTGTTTACAAGACTCCTGGGCCTCTCCACTCACTTACTTTGTGACAGCAGCTGCTGACAGTCAGGCTGCGCTGACCCTGGCCATCCCCCAGCAGAGGGAGCAGACTGTCGGCGCTGGTCTCTCCTGGGAGAGGGGTGTGGTTCCCTCCATCCCCGAATTCTTGAATGTGAAGCCCAGGTAAGCCAGAAAGGAAAGGGAGAGGATGCTTTTTGGAAGACAGAGGAAGGGCCTGCTTTGGTTCCTTTGTTCCACTTCCTGCAGCAGGGATCCCAGCGGCCCCCATGGCTTCCTGGTTGGGAGTATGGAGATGGCTGGGGGAGGGTGGAGGCGAGGGTGTGGGCCCAGGCACAGTACTGAGGGGCCCCTGTGGACCCCAGGCAGGGGATGCAGAAAAGGGAAAGCTGAGTTTTTTCCAGCTTTGGGAAAGGGAGGAACAACGATGGATGACCAGTGACCAGCCAGCTATGGATGGGCAAGCACTTTCCGGGTCCTACAGAACCATCTTCCACGTGTTCACTCAGTCCAGCGCGCCCACGGAGCACTTGCTCCTGCCAGCCTCTGTCTGAGGCTCTGAGACACAGTAGTGACCAGGAAATTGCTGTCCTTGTGGAGTTTCTAGTTTAAGATGGGATTTCTCCATTTCAGACTTACAGATATTTTGGGCCAAATCATTCTTCGCTGTGGATCTGACCTGAGGATCATAGAATGTTTAGCAACATCCCTGGCCTCTACCCAGATGCCTGTAGCATCTCCGGCATTCGTGACAATCAAGAATGTTTCTGGACAGTGCCAACTGTCCCCAGGGTTGGAGGGGACACCATCTCCAGCTGAGAACCATTGGTCTAGTAGAAAAGCCAGATGATAAATAAAGTGAATAAGTGAAAATACAGGCAGGTCTTATTGAGAAGTGACATTTGAACAAAGTCCCTGTCCCCGTGGAGGTGAGGGAAGAGGCAATGTCAGGCAAGTGCGTTCAGGGTGAAGGGGTCTGAGGGAGGGATGTGCCTGGAGATCACCAGCACAGCGTGGAGACTGGTCAGCTGGAGGAGAAGGTGGCAGATGAGCACGTGGCCAACAGACAGAGGCAACGGGCCTCATGGTGCTGCAGAGGCTGGACTTGACTCTGACGCACTGGGGCCGCGGAGAGATCAGCGGGGAGCGAAGGGACTTACCGCACTGACCACGTGCAGGTCTGGGGTCAGGAGGCCAGGGCAGCTCAGCCCATTTCCCTGCCTCAGGTCTCCCGGGCTGACATGAAGGTGTTGACCTGAAGGCTTGTCGTGGGGAGGCTCAGAAAGCCCATTTCCAAGCTCTTCCAGGTTGTGGGCAGATCCCAGTTCCCTGCAGTTGTAGGACTGAGGTCGCGTTTCCTTGTGGCTGTCAGCTGGGGGCCGCCCTGAGCTCCTAGAGGCCTCTCTCTGCTCCTTGGACACGGTCCCTGCAACTCAGAGGCAGGAAAGCCAGGACAAATCCTTCTCATTCTTGGAATCTCTCCTACTCGCCATTGGCTGCTTGTCTCCTCTGCTTCCAGCCAAAGTTCTCTGCTCTCAAGGGCTCCTGCAGTTAGCCTGGGCTCACCTGGATAATCTAGAATAATCTCTCTATTTCGAAGTGTGAGGCTTAATTACCCCTGAAGCGTGCCTTTTGCCGTGCAGCACAACATATGCACGGGTTTTGGGGTTAGAATGTGGCATCTTTGGGGACCATTCTGCCAAAGGCAGCTCGGAAACAAAGGACGTGGTTTTATTTACCTGAGACGAGGCTTTTACAAAGTGAACCCTAAGGAGGGCTTGGCCGGGTGTGGCTCTCAGTGCTTTTGTTCATTCACACACCGCGGGACAGCGAGCTGCGTGTCAACAACAGTGAACACGTACCGGGCTCTGTGGCTCCGTGAGAGGCCAGGTGAGGAGGGCTCCCCTCACCACTCTGAGCCCAGGTTTCTGGAGAGGAAACCGAGGCTCTGAGAGATGGGCCCATCTCATCTGACAGAGGGAGGCCGGATCAGCAACACCTGTCTGCGCCAGGAAGCAGGTGTTCTTCTGCAAAATTTTCTTTCTGAGCAGCCCCCTAGGTTTTCATTCAAATGCACTGGGAGGGAGAGAAGAAGGGGCACCGGCTTGTGCCTCGCTAATGAAAATGTACCCTAAGGAGAGTCCAGGGGGTCCACGAGGCCAAGAAAACACCCCAAGGCCAACGTTCTGTCATTACTGAAATGCTGGTGCGTTCAGAGGAAGGAAGGAATTTAAACAATGAGCAAAGTACCAGGGCCCGTGGAGGAGCCAGTGGTGGATACGGTGCGTGGACATCAGAGACAGGATGGAGAGGCTGGAAGCATGCAGGGCCCTGGAAGGGGTGCGGATGAGAAGAGACGATGAAAGAAGGAGGCCAGAGCCACACAGGGGACTGAAGGCGACATGTCGTGTCACCTATAAAGATGATATGGGGCAAAGTACCATGGCAACCAGACCGAGAAAGGGCCAGGTGCAGGGGGTGTGGGGAGCGGTGGGCGGGAGACTCGGTACAGTGCTTCTTCCTTCCTGTTTCAACCAGTTTCTTCCAACTGCCACCGTGGGAAGGCGCACCATTTAGGACGGAGAAGTGCCTTCAAGTGGCATGGATGTAAATACCCTCTGACCTCTCCAGAACCCAGGAAATTGTCCCGCTCTGCAGACATTGCCTCCTGCTTCCATTTACAAGGAATTTATATTGGATTCCACTCCTAAGAAGTTCTAGAAAAGGGAAGTCAAGCGCACAGTGTCAGAGACCCATTCAGCTGTTGCCAGGGGCTGGGAGTGGGACTGGCTGCACAAGCATATGAGAAAAATTTGAGGGGTGTTGGGGCCGGTCCATATATTTATTGTTGTGTTGATTACATGACCGTTTACATCTGTCAAACCTCATTTAACAGTACAAACAAGATAGATGTATTTGACTAACTACTGTATATAAAACAGATAAACAGCAAGGTCCTACTGTTTGGCATGGGGAACTATATTCAATAAATTGTAATAGCCTATAACAAAAACGAGTATGAAAAAGAATATATATCTGTATAACTGAACCCCTATGCTGTACACCAGAAATTAACACAACATTGTAAACCATCAATAGAAAGTAAAAGGAAAAAACAGATGCATTGTATTGTATGGAAATTATGTATCTATAGTGTTGGTTGCAAAGGCAAAGCGGGGGGTGCCACGGCCCTTGCTTGGGAGAAGGGATTTGCAGTTGAATTCAGATCTTGCCATTGATTATCCTGCTGGGCCGGGGGCAAGTCACTGAGCCTCCACATTCCTGCTTTTCCATCATAGGATGAAGTGGTATCTCAGACCAAGTCCTGCGGGGCCACGGACTCACCGGTCATCACGCAGCTCTTAGAACTAACGACCGAGGGTGGTGTCAGTGCTGAGTAGCAGTCTTGCTCGTAATGATGGACTTGTTGAGTCAGGTGGCTCTCAAGTTGCTGCCCAAGGAGAGATGCTGGATTAGATGGGGCTCCTGTGCTTTTTATCTGATGCGGGCTGGTCTCTGCACAACAGCTGTCCTTTGAAGGATGAAGAGTAAGCAAGCAAAGTCAGGGAGAGACAAGTTTCCTTTTAGACTTTGACAGTTCCAGTTCATGTCCTCCCGTCAATGGGCAGGGCGGGAGCTACACAGAGGGTTTCCGAAATGACCTAAGGCGGGTCTGGCCAAACTCCTTTAACTCCCTGATGCCTGTTTCCCTCCCCCCGAACAATGGTCCGGGCAGGCAGGATGGTTGGAGCGTGTGCCCCACTCAGACAGACCTGGATGTGAATCCCACCACAAAGCAGCTGCATGAAGACGGGAAGAGCCAGAGGCACGAAGGTCAGAGGCTGTGCATGCTTGTTTTGCCTTGGAGAGCATCCTGCTTCAGAGTCTTTACTTTGGTAGAATTAATCGAAACAGGATTAGCTTTTAAATAAGAAAAGCTTCTGTGGTCCATAGTGAGTTTTGTGTTATTACCTCTCTGCCTTGAATCTTTTTTTAAAAGCTTTTATTTTCTTGCATCTTAAAAAATTTTTTTCTTCCAGTTTTATTGAGATATAATTTGACATACAATACTGTATACTTTTTGGGGGGCGGGGAATTAGGTTTTTATTTATTTATTTACTTATTTACTTATTTTTAATGGAAGTGCTGGGGACTGAACCCAGGACCTTGTGCTTGCTAGGCACGCACTCTACCACTGAGCTATACCTTCTCCCCCTTCCCTTTGCCTTGGGTTTTAATTTTTTAAATATATTTTCCCCACTAGAAAGTTTCGGTCAACTTTATCAGCTCTTGTTTGTGTGTGTCATTTTGGACTGACTTTGATGGGCTAGAATGGTTAAAAAAAAGAGGTAAATAAATAACATCCTTAATTTTCTTTGCACATAATCCCCCCTCCATACCTTATGTGTATATAAATCCAGAATTTTGTATGTATTGATAAATCAACCTATTGAATGAGAGATGGATACAGCCAAGTACCTTTCTTAGCAAGGTGCCACTGACTGACTCCAAGAGGGGCAAAAACATTGATAATTGCCGACAACATTAGTGGTAGAATATTTTCCTCTCTGCAGCCCTGAACCATTTATGCCCTGGACCTCTTTGGCAGTCTGTGAAACCAGTAGACCACCTTTCAGAATAAGGTTTTTAAGTGTATGGAATAAAACACATAGGTTATAAAGGAAATCAATTATATTAAGATAAAATTGTCAAACAAATGAATTATAGAGCAACATATACGCTGTATCATAACCGGACCCATGGGGACTCACACCTGGGGTAATTCTGAAGTAGTGGTCAGCAGAAGTGATGTGTCGCGATGTCTGCAGTAAAGGTAACATGGGAGGGCGCAACCTGTGAACCTGTTGTTTGTCATGTTGTCAGGATCGCAGCGAGGACAAGCATACTGTGGTGGTTACCTGCATGCCTATTGGGAGGAAATGGTGAATTTCAGTTAGAGGCTAGTGAAAATAAAAATGTCATTTTTTCCCATTCATCTTCCTGGATCCAGGTAAGGATCCCCTCTGCTTGGCCTGGGTCCACGGCCTCCCCTTTCTCTCCCTCCCTTCCCTCTCCATCCCTACTTCCTGGGTGAGGTCCAGAAAGCAGGGCTGCACCCGCCCCAGTCGCTGTCTCCCAGCACTGGAACCCCTGGCTGTAGCCGCGCTGTGGGTGAGACGCATCCCACGGTGGACTGGTTTTCTTCTCAAAGACATGAGTATTTACACAACCTGATGTGCCTTAGCGAGATTAAGGGAACCTTTTGCCTTGTGGAAGGCAAAGAGTCTCACTGAGTACTCTTTGGAGATAAATTTCTTACAGCCCCAAATGTGAGAAAGGCCAGAAGTGACTCATGGGCTGCCCTCAGCAAGAGGGTGACGGGCACTCATCCCTGGAGCAGTGATGACGGCCCCTACACCAAAGCTGAGCTAATTAAGGTGCTTTAATAACCAGCAGTGTCGCCGAGGGCAGTGAAGGTGGTGCCTAATGCAGGAGTCAGGCAGGAAGCTGGAGCCGCGTTGCCCTGGCAACGGTGTCCCTGGCCAATCCCAGGCGTGGTTCAGGCCCACCATCTGAAAGAAGCGTTTCTCTGAAGTCCTCCTCAGTTTTGAAATGCCATCTATGTGAGCATAGCATTTATTTGTTGTAACAAACTTAAATAGAATCTATCAGAGAGAGACACGGAGACAGAGAGACATAATGAGAGGGAGAGAGAAGAGAGCAACAGAGAGACAGACCAGTGGAGAAACACTTCTGGCACAGTTGGTGGCATTAGGAAAAGGCACATTTCTCTTGGACGGATCTGCTGCTGGGAGTAGGCTGGCTTGTCTTTCTCCTTGTCCCTCCTCTCCTCTAAGCATGGCACCAGGAGGTTTGGCAAAGCCAGCCTTGAGTAAAAGCTGCCTTCAGCCCACTGCACCCGAGGCTGGTCTCCTCTCTGTCATGGGTTGCCACGTACAGTTGCACAGGCTGCACAATGCACCAGACACCCAAAGGATGGCTCCAGGGAACTGAGCCTGCCTGTGCTCATTGCACGATTTATGAGCCCTGATGAGCACCTGGGTCTCCCTGGAGAGAGGGCAGACTTTTCTAACAGGGGAAAAGGTGCCAGCTGGGCAGCCCATTCCCACCCACATTTTTCACTTTGCAATAAGGAGAATGGGAAGGCTCTTTAGAAATATGTGTATGCGGCAGTGCCTTTCCGTCCTCTCCTTCCTACCTCTGAAGCAGACAGTAAAGACCCAGCTCCTGACAGGTAAACAGAAAAGTGCAGTGACTGAAGTCAGTCTCAGGGTCTGTATAGTCACGAGGTAGTCCTGGCCCATCCTTCTTGGGGTTGATGTGGGGAGCCTGTAGGGCCCTGGAGGTGACAAGAAAAGAATGTCAGCTCTGTGTCAGAAGCTTGGCACTGCCACACCTGAGCTGATTCCTCAGATAAGACTTCACCCCTCAAAGCCTCAGTTTACTTATCTGTACAATGGGCAGTGGGGTAATAACACTGACTTCATAGGGTTGTTATGAGGATTCAAAGAGATAAAATACATGAAGTGCTTAATCGGCAGTGAGTGAGTGAGTGTGTGTGCACGTGCGTGCACGTGTGTGCAGAGCCCAACACCCCGGGGTGAGGTGAAAGTCTGCATGTCCCTGAGAGGCTGAAAGGGACAAAATGAGGTCTTTCTCTATATTCATACAGTCATCTCCACTCATCTGCCGTTTTACTTTCTTAGGTTTCAGTCAAGCGAGGGTCCAAAAATATTAAATGGAAAATTCCAGAAATGAACAATTCATACCTTTTAAATTGCCTGCCGTTCTGAACAGCGTGATGAAATCTCACTGTCCTGCTCTGATCTACATGGGATCCCCAACCCTGGACACTTTCTTGGCTCCATGATCCAGGATCACCCAGTAGATAATCCGCCGTCCGTGGTCTCATCAGAAGGCCGTGGTACTGTAACACTCTCCCAGTGCCCACGCTGTCACCTCATCTCAGCGTGTAGGCTTTTTACCATCTCATCATCACAAGAAGAAGGGTGAGTACACGCAGACGTGGAAAACAAGTTTACAGTTACCAAAGGGGAAAGGTGGGGAGGGATATATTAGGAGTTTGGGATTAGCAGATACAAACTACTGTATATAAAATAGATAAACAACAAGGACCTACTGATAGCACAGGGAACCACATTCAATGCCTAGTAATAACCTATCATGAAAGAAATCTGAAAAAGAATATGTATATGTATAGCTGAATCACCTTGCTGTACAGCTGAAGCTAACACAACACTGTAAATCAAATCTACTTCAATAAAAAATAAAAACTAAAAAAAAGAAGGGTGAGTACAGTACAGTAAGAGATGTTGAGAGGCAGCGAGTCTGTGTTCTCATAACTTTTATTATAGTATATTGGTATATGGTTCTATTTTAGTATTAGTTATTGTTGTTAGTCTCTTATTGTGCCTAATTTATAAATCAAACTTTATCACAGATACGTCAGCAAGGAAACAACATAGTTTACAGAGAGTTCAGTGCTATCTGTGGTTTCAGGAATCCACTGGGGTTCTTGGAATATATCTCCGATGGATAAGTGGTTAACTACTGCATGTGTGTGTGTGTGTGTATGCATGTGTATATGTGTATATATATATGTATATATTGCCCATTTATGTATACTGTATATAGTGCCTTTTTTTCTTCTCTTTTTTTTAACATTTTTTATTGATTTATAATCATTTACAATGTTGTGTCAAATTCCAGTGTTCAGCACAATTTTTCAGTCATTCATGGACACATACACACTCATTGTCACATTTTTTTCTCTGTGAGTTATCATAACATTTTGTGTATATTTCCCTGTGCTATACAGCGTAATCTTGTTTATCTATTCTACAATTTTGAAATCCCAGTCTATCCCTTCCCACCCTCCGTCCTATAGTGCCCTTTTTAAACTGGTTGTTTGAACTTTATTACTTCACAGGATTTCTTTACATACTCTTGATTCTAACACTTTTCTTGTTATGAAATGTATTACTTTGCTTTTTCACTTTCCTTTTTTTGTGATGAACAAAAGTTCCTAACTTTCAGAGTCAAAATTGCCAATCATTTATCTTACATATTTTTTTAACATTTAAAAAAATTTTTAATTGAGTTATAGTCAGTTTACAATGTTGTGTCGATTTCCCATGTAGAGCACGATTTTTTAGTTATACATGAACATACATATATTCATTGTCACATTCTTTTTTGCTGTGAGCTACCACAAGGTTTTGTATATATTCCCCTGTGCTATACAGTGTAATCTTGTTTATCTATTCTGCATACGCCTGTCAGTATCTACAGATTTCGAACTCCCAGTCTGTCCCTTCCCACCCCCTCCCCCTTGGCAACCACAAGTTTGTATTCTATGTCTAGGAGTCTGTTTCTGTTTTGTATTTATGTTCTTCTTTTTTTTTTTTTAGATTCCACATATAAGCGATCTCATATGGTCTTTTTCTTTCTCTTTCTGGCTTACATCCCTTAGAATGACATTCCCCAGGGACATCCATGTTGCTGCAAATGGCATTATGTTGTTGTTTTTATGGCTGAATAGTATTCCATTATATAAATACACCACATCTTCTTTATCCTGTCATCTGTCAATGGACACTTGGGCTGTTTCTGAATAGAAAGCCTAGAAATGAACTTTTGGTCAACTAGTCTTTGACAAAGGAGGCAAGAATATACAATGGAATAAAGACAGTCTCTTCAGCAAATGGTGTTGGGAAAACTGGACAGCAGCATGTAAATCAATGAAGCTAGAACACTCCCTTATACCACACACAAAAATCAACTCAAAATGGATCAAAGACTTAAACATAAGACAAGATACAATAAACCTAGAAGAAAACATGGACAAAACATTATCTGACATACATCTCAAAAATGTTTTCCTAGGGCAGTCTACTCAAGCAATAGAAATAAAAGCAAGAATAAAAAAATGGGACCTAATTAAACCTACAAACTTCGGCACCGCGAAGGAAACCATAAACAAAACAAAACGACAGCCAATCATTTAACTTACGGCTTATGCCTATTGTGTCTTAAAAAAAATCCCTCCTACCCATGTTAGGATAAATATTCATCTCACTTTTCTACTACAAGCTTTGCTATTGGAGTTTCCACCTTTGAGTCACCCAGAGCAGTATGGATGGTGTGGATGGTGTGGATGGTGTGGCTGGTGTGGCTGGTGTAGGGGCAGGATTTCCTCCCTTGCACGTGGAAAAGCACTTTCCTCCAGCTCCATTCACTCAGGGGTCCCTATTTCCTGCGTCACGAAGTGAGTTAGAACTCGCTTGGTCGTTGTGCAGAATGGGCACAGTCACTTTGAAAAGGTTTGTCATCATCTCGTAAAGTCGAACATTCACACCAGGCACATGATGAAGAGGAACTCCGGCCCGAGTCTCTCAGAAACGTGCAGAAGAAGCTTTATAATCAGCGCTGGAAATACCCACAGCCCGACAGCTTGATGGTGGAGAAACAATCTGTGCCCGAGTCACGGAACGGGATGTTATGTAGGGGTAAGAAAGAATTAGCCACAACCATCCACCATCATGTGAATAAGTCTCGGCAACTTAAAACATTGAGTGAAAAATATGAACTCCAGGAAATTCCATTCAACTCAATAACCTTTGGTAAGAGTAAAAAAAACAACTGAAACTAAATAATATGTTTTTAGGAATATATATGTATATATGTAATTTTAAATAAAACAAACAATATTTTATTCATTAATATATCAATATACTTTATAAATACATTTATTAATATAGTTTAAATTAAAACATTAAAATAGTTGTATCATATATACGTGATTATTTTTTTTTAAACATAAGGCTAAACTCAAGTTTCGGATAGAAGTGTGCCTCTAAAGGTGGAGGAACACATAAGTGGATGTGAATTCCCATTAATGCTCAGGGTCTCGTGATGCACAGGGAATTCACTAGGGTTTATGATCACTGCACACACGTAAGTATATGCATTTCCAATGAAGAGAGACTGAGAACACATTTTTGTGACCCTGAGATTGGAAAGAAGGGTGGAGGAGAGAAAGGGATTGAAAGAGATTCGAAGCTGGTTTCCCCCAAGCAGCCTTTCCTGAATGGTCCCTCCTCTGGCGGAGGGACAGGCAGGGAGGGAGGGCTGTCAGCTGCACAGCTGTTGGTGGTACACATGGACCACCGTGTCCTTAGCGGAGTTGGGGCAGTAGTCTCTGAGGCTGACCACCACAATTGGGTAGCAGGAAGACATAATTGCCAGCTCAAAGTTTTCGGCTAGAGTAAAAGAAATGTGATTTTAAAGGAGTTCAGGACCCCACAATATGCTGCTTTGCCCTATTGATTATTTTGAGCTGAGGCCACTGGAAAACAGCAAACTCAGGGAACTCCCCTAATCTACCTCCAAAAGAAAGTCAATTGTCTTAAACCCCCTCCCCCGGAGCGTCCTCAGCAGGGAAGACGGACCCTTATTGCAGGACAGGAGATCAGAAGTCGGCACCACACCCAGACAAACTGTTACATCTTTCGTCTTTCTTCTAAGGGCCCCTTCGTCTCCTGTGAACTGGCTGCATCCCCACTCCCCTTCCCCTATGAAGATGATATGTAAACTTGCAAATTGCACCAATGTACTGAGTCCCCTTTTTCCCTTTGATGCCCCCTGTATGCAGAATATTAAAAAAACAATAAACGTGTACGCCTTTTCTCCTGTTAATCTGCCTGTTGCCAGTTTATTTCGTAGACCCAGCTGTGGTATCCAAGGGGGTGGACGGATAGTCTTTCCTGCCCTGCAATTCATAAAGTATCATTTTGTGGCCATGCGGTCCAAAGCTGACTACCTTTAGGACAAAAGAACTCCCATTTAGTAAAGGGCATGGGAATGGAGCATTTCTGTTGCAGCAACTATGCGCCTACCAGGCACCACGCAGGGGGATTTGGGGAGGCTGTCCCGGTTCAGCCTCACAACAAACCACACTCCCGTGACCATCCTGGCATTTATCTCTCGGTTGACTTTAATGGTGCAGGAAATGTTCCAAGTTCCCTTGGGGACACCGAGAAAACAACAACAACAACAACAAAAACTGAGGGATAGTGAAACCATGGATGAATGAAAAGCAACATGATGAATGAACACACACAACAACATGCAATATGCTTTATTTATAGGAAGTCCAAGAACAGGCAACACTAACGTGGGGTGATAGAAATCGGGATGGGGCTGCCTCGGGACAGGGGCTGAACTGACGGGAAAGGGGTTAGGTCTGTTCTATACCTCGATGGGGGGGGGGGCGCAAGCGTTTAAATTTGTCAAGTGTGTTGTGCATTTCACTGCATGAGATTGCAGCTCATGAAAAAATGAGCTTAAATCTTAATGTCATAAGAAGACAGTTTTTAAAAATCAACAAAACAAAACAACAGTCAGGTTCTGAAGACAGGCTGCCTGGGTTTAAATCCTGTCTCTACTGGATGAGTTTCCTGTGCTGCTGTAATAATTCACCGTAAACTTCATGAATAAACCAATAGAAATTTATTCAGTTATTCGAGCTTAATAGCAATGTATTCTCTCACAGTTCTGGAGGTAGGTCTGAAATCACATCACTGAGCTGAAATCAAGGGGTGGCAGGCCCTGTGCTCCCTCCAGGGGCTCTAAGGGAAAAGCCATTCCTTTCTGGCCCACCTTCTAGAGGACGCCTGCACTCCTGGGCTCACGGCCCCTTCCTCCGTCTTCAAAGCCAGCCACGTAGCATCTTGCTCTGTGATCACATTGCTTTCTTCTTTCCTGTCTGCGGGAAATCGTCCTCCACCTTCCTCTTACAAGGACACTCGTGACAGCAATAATAATCCAGGATAATCTTCCATGTCAAGGTCCCTAAAACAACCACATCCCCAGAGTCTCTTTGGTAACATTTGCAGGTTTCAGGAATCAGGACGTGGGTCTCTTTGGGCGTCAGTTTCAGCCCATCACATGCACTTACTAGCTGTGGATGCAACATGCAGTGCAGAGCACAGGGCCTGGCACATAATAAGCGCTCAACAAATGGTAGCTGTTGTTGTTGTAGTTATTATTATTATTACTGTCAGGCCCTTTAATTGTGCCAGGCACGTGCTAAGTGCTGGGAATCCAAGGATGAAAAGATGTAGTTCCTGTGCTCAGGAGGTTATAATCCAGTGGAGACGCAGAAATGTAAACACTGTGTATTCATTTGCTCAGGCTGCTGAAACAGAGAACCGCAGGCTGGGTGGCTTAAACAACGGAACTGTATTGCCTCACCGTCTGGAGGCTGGAAGTCCAAGGTCAAGTTTGGCTGCTCTGAGACCTCTCCCCTGGCTGGAGATGGCCACCTCCTCCCTGTGTCCTGACAATCATCCCTCTGTGTGTGTCTGTGCCCAGAACTCTTCTTACAAGGACACCTGCTATATCAGAGTAAGGCCCACCGTGTGAGCTCCTTTGACCTCAGTCACCTCTTTAAAGTCTCTTTCTCCAAATACAGTCACATTTTGAGGTACCAGAGGTTAAGAATCCAGCATATGAATTTGAGGCGGACACAGTTCAGCCTGCAGCACCACGTATGGCCAGGTAATTCCAAGAGGAAAGTACATGTAGTCAGGGAAAGATGGGAAAAGGGCCGGCATCTCCTGGCAGGCACGTCTGCTCCTGTGGACATCAGCTCAGGAGTGCTTTATGTCATGAATCAACTACGAAGTGAGGACCACTGGGGAGTGGGGCATCTCTGAACAGAAGGATGGATGGTGGTGGAGGATGTGAGTTAGAGCACTGGGTCACTGCCGCTGGGGGCATCTGGCAAGGGAGGACAGGTCAGGAGAGGCTGGGGGAGGGGGGCCCAGGGGAGAAGAGGTCCTGCTTTCCCTCACCTTCGCCTCCCATCACATGAGGGGGGGGCGCCAGGACTCAGGCCCCACCTGATACCTCCCAGGTTCAAATAAACTAACGATCCTCACCCCCTGGACCCTGGACCCGTCTCTCACCTTCTGGAGATGTGTTAGCAGTATAGGATCTCGGGCCCACCCAGACCCACTGCCTGGGAAGCTCTGGGCAAGGGGCCGGGGAGTGAAGGGCGCATTGCTAGGCCCCCAGGTGATTCTGATGCTTGCTGAAATTTTGCCTGCTGCTCGCGTCCTTACACAGTTAGGCTGAGCTGCTGAATTTAAACTGAGCGGACCACGGAGGGAGACACTGAGACATCAGGCCGTGGGGCGAATCCCGTGGGGTCTCTGGAGAAAGGAGACCTCAGCTCAGACCGCGGCTCGCACATGGCACCTGCAGGATGGGAACCTGGCCCTCATCTCACTTGGGCAAGAACCTCAGCTCCTTCCGGTGAGAAGGAGATGCTCGCTGGACGGCTCACAGAGGGAGTCCGGCGAGCACTGGGTGACTCCATCCCTCCCTCCCCAGCCTCCGGAGACCGCGAACGGCCTTCTTTCCTTTTTGTTTTGCTCCACTCTACTTTAAAAGAACTTTTGGGGAGGGTGGGCTGGGGAGGAAAAAACATCTCACTTTTGTCTCTTTGGAGCAGGTCCAATCCCAAGAGGACCTTGGAGGTTCTTCCTCAGCTTGGAAGCCCAAAGCAGGCTTAGGAAGCCCCTGGGGCGGACGTGAGGGGCGGCAGGGAGAGGTGAGGAGCAGAGCCAGAGCATCACTTCTGCATTAAAGTGATCAAAAGGTCCGAGGAGGGTACAGCTCAGAGGCAGAGCACATGCTTAACATGCACGAGATCCTGGGTTCAACCCCCAGTACCTCCATTAAATGAATAAAAAAATAAACTTAATTACCCCTCCCATCCCCCTGCCCCAAAAGAACTGAAAAATAATGGTCAGAAGGGGCGTTTCACATTCATGCGCCAAGGCTGCTTGGAAGTCATCTCCTCACAGCTCTGGAAGCCGGAGTCTGAAGTCAAGGCGTCTGCACAGTCGGTTCCTTCTTGGGGCTTCGGAGGAAGGCTCCTTCCTCGCCTTTCCCTCCCGGTTTGCGGAGCGCCACTCCCTCCCCAGGTGCTCCCCCGGGTCCTCTCTCCTGTGTCTTCTTGAACTTGATTACATTTCCAGTAAGGCCACATGCCCTGGAGCCAGGGGTTAGGACTTCAGCCTACCTCTTTCGGAGCACAGTTCAGCCCACCCCACCGAGCGTGGACATAGCGGTGCTGAGTGATGGCGCCCCTCTGAGCCCCCGGCTCTGTTACAGCCGGCAGGTGGGGGACAGGCTCTGGCCAGCCATGAGGCTTCTCGAAAGCATTTGTCCCTCCCAGGAGGGGGACTTCACTTGGGAGCCACCAGCTGGACTCTCAGACCCTTAAGCAGGGGTGGCACCTTCTCGGGATCCGCAAAATAAAGAAAACGAGGTGATGTCTTGGGTTGTTTACTAAAACCTGCTATTGCGTCTTTAGCCTCATTTCATTGAAAAAAGAAAAAGGAGAAGTAGCAACTTAGAGTTTTATGACCGCTCCTTTTTTTTTTTTTTGGCTTGAAGGCAATTGAATCAAATGAGGGGGGTGGGCGAGGACAATAATGAGGGTGGTCCGAGAATAAATGCCTTAGCTGTCTTCTGCATCTGGACGGCATGTACTGGAAGGAAGTCGTATAGGTTTAATGATGTGTTTGTTAGTATTCAAGTTCCCTGTGACTCTTCGAAGGCCATTTCTTTAAAGGCATGCTTTGGTAGCAGGGGAAAAAAAGCCCTGCCGGGTTGGGGGAAGAAAATGAGCGAAACCCAACCTCCACAAACACGTTGTACACACACCCTGTTATGCTCTGGTTAAAGGGACAGGGAAGTGGGTGACCTCACCTTCCATAAACCATGTGTTGCTCAACCTCAGAAGAAGGTCTGGCCTTGGGGATGGTGCCCCTTCCGGAGTTTTCAAGTCTTTGCTGGAATGTTGCTTGTTTCCTTCAATAGAGTGAGTGACAGTTGCTCAGGGTAGCGGCCTCATCCCTAACTCTGCCCTTGTCATCTGACCTTTATTCCTTGAATCCAAAGCTATCTGCAAAAATATCAATACGCTGGGAAAATATCCCCAGCAGGCCTTGCAAGAGGGTCTGCAGCACCCCAGTTTCTCTTGGAGCATCTCCTATGCACCAGCTGCCGAGTTAGCTCATACCCCGTGATTTAACCACTCTGGCCATTACGGATGGGGCCTGTCCCCAAGGCTGGCGCAAGAACTCTGCCTTAAAGCAACACGCTGAATAATGGGCTGGATGATGCCCCTCCCCCAAAGATGCCCTAATCTCTGGAACCTACGAATATGCTACCTTATATGGCGAAAGCAGCTTTGTGGATGTGATGATGTTAAGGATCATTATCCTGGATCATCTTAGATCGTCCAGGTGGGCCCTTAAAAGCCATCACAAGTGTAACAGAAGACAGACAGGGGGAGACCTGACACGGAAGAGAAGGCAAGGTGATGGGGGAGGCAAGATGCTACTCTGCTGGCTTCGAAGATGGAGGAAGGGACACCAGCCAAGGAACCAAGGGATGCAGCTCTTGGTGCTGGAAAAGGCAAGGAAACAGATTCTCCCCTGCAGCCCCGGACGAGCACAACGCTGTGAAACCTGTTTTGGACTTCTCGCCTCGAGAGCTGGGAGAGCGTATGTGCCATTGTTTTTAACTCCCAAGGTTGTGGCACTTTGCTACCACAGCAAGAGGAATCCAGTCCATGCTACACAGTTTCTCTGTGAAGTCATGAGGCCCCATCCCTCACGGTGATCAGAGACGGGGGTCACACAGGAGACGGTGGCTCCAGGGGGCAGGTGGCACGGGAGAATTTCTGAGTCCTTCCCAGCTCTAAGCCTGCTGCGTCAGTCAGCCGGGGCTGCTGAAACCAAGTGCCAGGCACTGGGGGGCTTCAGCAACAGGAGTTTATCTTCTCATTAATCTGGAGGCTGGAAGTCCAAGATCAAGGCGTCGGCAGGGCTGGTCCCTCCTGAGGCCTCTCTCCTTGGCTTGTAGCTGGTCCTCTTCTGCCTGTGTCCTCACCAGGTCGTCCATGTGTGTGTGTTCGTGTCCTAATCTCCTCTTCCTATAAGGCTACCAATCATACTGGACTAGGACCCCCCAACATAGGACTTCATTTTTCTTAATTATCTTTATAAAGACCCCATGTCCAAATACAGTACGTTCTGAGGTCCTGGGGGTTATGACTTCAGCACATGAATGTGAAGGGACACAGTTCAGCCCTTGTGGTGTGTAATGACATTGCTGACATGACTACGTCAGGGTGTTTTCAGACACACTTCTGCTTTGAATCTGGGAGCTCTAATGACCACGCGTAAAAGGGAGGAATGTCCACAGGCGAAAACCCATGATGCCAGGAAGTGCCCACAGCTTTAAGCCTTGCGTCCAGGCACTTCCCAGGGGGAGGACCCGGCTGGGTACGTTCCAGCCTCTGGGAGCTCCGAGCAGCCCCAGAGCCAAGGGGGGTCTGCCTGCACTTGTGTACGGTTCAGGCTCATTCCAGACTTTTCCTCCTGATGCTCAGCATACCCCACCTAGCTTCTGCCTGAAAGCCTGCCAGACAGACGGAAAACCCAGCCCACGGAAAATAGAAACTCGCTTGTTCTCCAATGTTTGGCAAAGGAGGGAGGTATTTAATTTTGAAAGGAGCTGAGGCAGCTTTCTTATGGGTCACTATTTTTTTCTGGCACAAAACCCCGCCTTAGAAAGCTCCCTGGGATGGTCTTCCTTCTCATCCGTCGCTCAGCGTTTTGGATGGGACCAGCTCTGTAGTCAGGGAGCCGTCCTGCACCCCGTAGGATGCCGGAGCATCCCCTCCCCCACCCATCGGATGCCAGGAGCACTCAGCCCATTTGTGCCAACCTAAAGTGTCTCCAAACCCAGCCAGTGACTCCTGGGGGCAAGAAAATCACCCCTCGTGGCGGGCTGGTCTCACTAAAGCATAGAGAGAAACAGAATGGGTGGGAAGGATGGCCTGTGTCCTGGCTTTGCCTTCTTTGTTGAGAACACAACAAGCTGTCAGTGGTGTGTGGGTGATGGCTCGGCATGTTTAAGGAGGATGGAAGGACTAGCAGAGGAGGTGTGTGCCTCTATCAGCCGTGTGTAAGGGGGACAGGAGGCCAGCCTCCTTGGCTGTTGAGTCGGTTCCTCCACTGGTCCCCTGGGTGGTTCAGAGCTCTGCGTGAGAACAGAGTGCCTTCAGGGGACATATGGCATCTTGGGCCTCCCCTCTCCTCCCCCACGAGGCTCTGAGCGCTGACCCTGCCCACTTCGGCAAACTCAGCTCCCTGCACATCCCGCCCTCCTCCCGCTACAGCCACACTCTGGGCTGCTCCTTAAACACCCCAGACCCTTCCTGTCCCAGGGCCTTTGCCCTGATGCTTCACTTGCACACAGTTTTCCTCCTGTGGTTTTGCTTTCCTGGCTCCTGCCCATCGCTGAAGTCTCAGCGTGGCTGTGGCTTGACCACCTGTCTAAAGCCACCCCCGGTCCTCTCAGCACATCGCTTTGCTTTCTTTCCTCACAGCACTGTCATATCTGCAGACGGAGATATGGAGGCCCTGGCTGGAAGCTTCGCCAGAGGCTGCCCCCACCTGCCTCCTCTCATTTGGTTCTTTACAGTGAAAAGAGTTTCTGAAAGTCCAGAACAAGCTTCTGCTGGCTGCACTCCATCCCAGAGCAAGGGACCTCCCTCCGCCCCCAGTCCCCTCATTCGGAACACCAGGGGTGTCCTTTCCCACATGCTCTGGGGTCTGTGTTGGGTTTATTTATTTCAGAGCAAGGCTCCACCGCACTTGCCTTCCATGACCAAAAATGCCTATGTTGCTTGGAGGGGCTCTCCCGTGGCTTATTCCAGGGCCTCCAGGAGAAATCGCATCCTTCTCTCTGCCGGGAATTTAAAGGGGGGCAGGAAAGAAAGAGCAGGGGAAAGGCCGACAGAGCAGAGTTGGAGACAACTGTGCCCAGGCCACTTTCCCGCCCTGCTGAGAGCGCGTGGTCATGGCTGGGGCAATATGGCCCCCGGCCTGGCATCTCAAGTGGCAGCAACAAGACCCATCCAAGCCCCTCACCTTTGCGCTGTATTTATGCTGTGCTATACGGCAGCTCCTCCAGCCCTGGCCGGAAAGAGACTCTCCTAATTAGATGTCCTGGAAACTGGTGGTAATTGAGTTCTTATCCATCCTTCCCACCTCCTGTGCCCCTAGAGTCCATCCGCTGCAGCGATTTAGAAGCATGAAGGGGACGGGGTAAAGCCAACCAGCGAATGTGTTGACATCACTCCAAATTAGCCCCAATTAAGAAACAGAACAGCCTGCATGTGAAAACCACGTGGCAGACTTTTTACTTGGAAAGTTTATCTGATGATTCCGTCTCTGATCCAACAGTCAGCCCCCTGCAAGCCCTTACTGCTTCAAAATCCCCGCAGGTGCGCCGGAAAGAAAGGCAGCTATTTAAGTGCAATGAATCAGATGTTCAGAGCAAACCTAGCCAAAAAAAGATGATAATTTACTTAACAGGGATTACTTTTGGAATGTTATGACCGGTCACTCACCCAGCTGCCTATGTCCTTTAATGTGTAATTCTGAAACGTGCAGCGTGCCTTCAGGAGAAAGCGTGAAAATGCCTAGGATGTGGGTGTCCATGATCTCTGTGGTCTTGCCAGAGACGCTTTCAAAAATGAAGTTCTCAAAAGACCTTTATTCTAGCGGCAAGAATGAAGCTCTTTATTTTTTCTTTAAACCTCAAACAACAGAATACTTCTTTTGAGGTTTGTGGTTAGCCCAGTTTGTTGTCCTTAATGGGCACACAGGACGTCTGTTATTATGAGCAATATTACTTGGTAGGACTTTATCAAAAGTTATCTCACACACAAAGTGCTTAAACGCCTGGGCCGGCTGCACAGAAGGAAACGGAACATAGCACAAGCGATCTGTAGAGGAGGGTTCGTTTCATGGCCGTGTTGGATAGCCGTGAGCCTTTGAACGCTCCGTTGCTGACTGTAACGCGAGAACAAACGGTTTGAGCCTTCACTTCTGTAATGTCTACAGTGACTTAGACCAAATCTCAGGAGCCATCAGATCTCTGCAGTGGAGGCTTCTCCCAGGAAGGCTGGCCGCACCTGCCCCTGCCCAGACCATCCATCGCACAGCCAACCTCTCCCTCCTCTGGAGCCAGGGGAGGAAGGACTGAGGGCCGTCGTGCGTTAAGAGCCAGGAAGGCGGCTATTTCTGGAACAGCAGGGTTGGTAAGATTAGAAATAAGCAGGAGGAAGCTTCAGGCAAGAGTATTGCTCAACGTCTGTAGAGAAAGGGAACTTGGTGTGTGTGCGGTAAAATCCTCATAACAAAATGTACCATTTTAACCATTTTTAAGTGTCCAGTTCAGTCACATTAAGTACATTCACATTGTCAGACAATCGTGATGACATCCATCTCCAGGACTTTTTCCTCTTCCCCAACTCCAACTGCCTACCCCTTAAACACTCACTCCCCATGTCCCCTCCCCACAGCCCCTGGAAACCGCCCTTCTGCTTTCTGTCTCTATGAATTTGACTACTCCAGGGACCTCAAATTAGCGGAATTATACAGGATTTCATTTACATCATGTCTTCAAGTTTCATCCATGTCATAGCATGTGTCAGAATTTCACTCCTTTTTAAGACTGAATAAATATTCCATTGTATACACCACATTTTGCTTATTCATTCACCTGTCAATCTGGTGAAAACAGAACTTTTCATCAAAAAAAAAAAAAAGAAAGAAAGAAAGAAAAGAAAACTTTTCTTAAAGCTTGTACATGGACCTGACATTCTGAAGGGCATTATGCAACTTAACTGAATATATTGCCCAATCTCTTTAATCCGATGGAAAAAAATAAACTATGAAGACATAAGTAAGTGGGCAAATAGCACGGATTTAGGTACCAGCAAATATGTAAACAGGGATATCATTTTTCTCCTCTTTTTTTTTTGTTCTAGAAGAATATTCAGGGTACAGAGTCTCTGTTTCAAAAATAGAATTTATGAGTCTAATCATATTAACTCAACAGGGAACACAGATGCCAAACAGCCTCTGTGAGTCATTCCTTGGATTCTAAAAGGAATGCGTTTCAGACAGGAGTTTTCTCTCCTTTGAGGTTTGTTTTAAGAAGCTCCAAAAGCAAACAGCAAAATAACAAAATGCCTGGAGCCCCAGATCTCAAAGCAGCTCTTTGAAATAACAGCCCCAATGCCAGAAACTAGGGGCTGCCTCGGGCCAAAGGGGCTCGGTTCCTTACAGGGTTCAGGCTCGCCAGCCCTCTTCCCTGTCTTGGGGATGGTGCTGTCTCCCTTTGATTTAAGAAAGCGTGGTGCTGGGCGGGGGGAATGGCTGGTGGAGAAGGGGATTAGGAGAAAGGACTGGGAAGGAGCTGGGGCTTTGAAAAGCCATCACCATTTTCGAAAACAGATCCCCTCTGGTAGCACCAAGTTGATTTACTGATTTTTCTGTTTCTGGTTTGCAGCCAAAGACTGAGCGAGCTTAAATGCAGGGCTTCAGTGTGTTGCCGCGCCACTGCCTCATGTATGCCGCCGTGTGAGCCAGTGTTAGCTGCCCGGCTGGGGTCTGACATCCTGGTCTCTGAGGCACCCGCCCCTTTTCCTTCCCCAGTGCGTCTGCAGGCGCTCCTTCTCCCATCAGGACCTCTGGGTGCCATCTTGGGTTGTTGTCTTGTGTTTAAGCCATCGCTGGACTGTCTTATAGGTGCGCCCTTACCCAGCCCCTAGGCCTAGGGGACCAAACTTCTCTGTCAAAAATAAACAAACCTGTCTCTACACCAGTGCAAACAAGCCAGTAAATCAGGGTGGATGCACACCAGGTCATCCAGAACCTGCAAACCACAGAACAAGTGTGCTTTGGTGACTTCCACTTTCCAGATCTGTGTGGGCCTGTGTGTGCTGACAGTAAGGCCTTCTTTGTCCGTGATCTTTGCCTTTATTAGTGATCAAGTAAAGTAGGGAAATCCTGGGTTCGCGAATGACAAATGCACATGTTTACTGGAGGAATTAGCAGAAATTTAATGTGCTTTGGGACTCTTCAGGAGACCCCTAAGAGATAACACATTTTCTAAATTATTTAATCATCAAACCCTATCACCAAGGGACACCTCCCTGAAACAGTGTCTTCAGAAAGCACTTAAGAAAACCCCAATTTGGGGGGGGTGGGTAGAACTCACTGGCAGAGTATGTACTTAGCATGCATGAGGTCCTGGGTAGCCCTTTAACACCGCCATTAAAAATAAACAAATAAATAAGTAAACCTAATAACCTTCCCCTAAAAAAAAAAATAATAATAGAAAAACCCAATTTGGATACCTGTTAAATTCAGTCATTTAACACCGTGTCCAACACGTAGTATTCATTGACAAAGCCTCAGTAGTGCTTCAGGGACCATATGTTAAAGGCACCAGTAATCTTAGACTCTCTTTCCCAACCCACTGCCAGTGCCCCCCCCCACCCCCTCCTTTTGGAATGCCAGATTAGTCTTGATTTTTTGGTACAGGGAAAGGAAAAGAGAGGGAAAGGGGGAACATTGTGGGATGTCCAATGGAAAGGTTTGGGAACCATTGCTTGCACAAAAAAGGCAGGAGGAGAGCAATGAGGATGTCCTGGGAGAGAGGGACAGAGTCTTTGGGCAGGAGAGAGAGCGTCTCAAAGAGTCGGAATATTAGATAAAGAGGGAAAAATGAAGAAGGAAGGTAGAAAGGGCTGTCATTGTGTGTTGAGACGGAATCTTTCTTTGGCCTTTCCAGAGACTTCGTTTGCTCTTTGCTTTATTCTTTGCCTACTGGGTTGTTTGGGGTTTTTGTTGTTGTTGTTTTGTTTTCTGTTTTTTTATCGAAGTATAGTCAGTTATAGTGTGTCAATTTCTGGTGTACAGCACAGTGTACCAGTCATGCATATACATGCATATACCCATTTTCATATACTTTTTCATTAAAGGTTATTACAAGATATTGAATATAGAGTCCTGTGTTATACAGAAGAAATTTGTTTTCATCTATTTTTATATATAGTGGTTAACATCTACAAATCTCAAACACCCAAATTTATCCCTTCTCACCCCCTTTCCCCTGATGACCATTGGATTGTTTATTATGTCTGTGAGTCTGTTTCTGTTTTGTAGATGAATTCATTAGTGTCCTCTTTTTTTTTTTTTTTTTTTTTTTTTAGGATTCCACATATTAAGTGATACATGGTATTTCTCTTTCTCTTCCTGGCTGACTTCACTTAGAATGATGATCTCCAGGTCCCTCTACGTTGCTGCAAATGGCATTATTTTATTCTTCTTTATGGCTGAGTAGTATTCTGTTATATATATATACCACAACTTCTTTATCCAGTCATCTCTTGATGGGCATATAAGTTGCTTCCATGTCTTGGCTATTGTATATAGTGCTGCTATGAACATTGGGGTGCATGTATCTTTTTGAATTAGAGTTCAAGATATATGCCCAGGAGTGGGACTGCTGGGTCATAGGGTAAGTATTTTTAGTTCTGAGGAAACTTCATACTGTTTTCCATAATGACTGCACCAAACTACTTTCCCACCGGCATTGTAGGGGGATTCCCTTTTCTCCACACCCTCTCCAGCATTTATTGTTTGTGGACTTTTTAATCAGACACCATACTATGGCTGGCTTTGGGGTACCAGCAAATCAACCCAACTTACTGCAGGTTGCACTGCTAACAATAATGTTTATTCTTCTTCTTATCATTGTCCACCCACAGGTGGATCTTCTTGCTTGCTCTCCCCAGGAGACAATATTGGAGTTGGAACCATGGATCGAGTGCTGGTCACCTTGATCAAGTCAAATGCCACCTAAAGATCCAAATCTGTAGTGAAGAACTGGGCAAGAAAAGCCAAAACCGACCATCCAAGGGATCCCCTTTTCCAGGGTCTTGGACAGCAAGGTGAGTGTTTGTTTCTAGCAGGTAAAACTGATGCGTCTCCTGTGGCCTCAGCCCAGGTATCAAGATGCAGGAACACCTCCAGAGGGGTCAGGGCAGACCCCAGCCCGCGTGGTGCTATCCATCTTCCCTGCCAAAGACAAAGAATGTGCAGACAGGCGTTTGGGCCGTGGTTAGATTCCAATAGTGAGTCTATACCCCGGGGGTTCTGCCCAACTTTGTGAAATCAAATCTACATTTTGTTCCCTGTCTATAGTTTCCGCCCAAAGCATCTCTGCAGGTGACCTCAAGGCCTGCTTTGAGATCAATCTCCAAAACACAAAAGCATTCTTTTTGCACCTTTTTTCTTCAAGAGAATTACACGTCAAGATCTGATAAGCGTCGCTGATGATTAAACATAATGAGCTGGCCACCGGGAGAGCTTTGATTTGCTTTGACAAAGGCTCTTTGAGCTAGGTTGAAAACCAGAAGCTGTTTTTTTATTGTTGTTTTTGTTTGCCTCAGCCTTTTCTGTTGGAGACCTTGATTTGCGTCTTGAAAAGATGGAGCTTTGCTGGAAGGTTCTGTAGGTTGAGGCATCTGTCCCTGGTGCAGATGCCTATGGGGTCCACTAACCACCCCAAGGTGATGGTGCAGGCCAAGGACATTTTAGGAAATGATTTGTATATTATGCATCTTTCAGTGTTTTAATTTCTTATTTTAAAGATTAGAAGAGGTTTAAAAAATAGAGGGGGTGCAGGAGGAAGAGAGTCACAGAGAAGTGATGTCATGACTGCATTAATCCTGGAGCAACCAGTTTAGTGTTGACATTTTATGTGAATAAAGACAGATTTTTCTTTCATTATTTATCCATTTGTTCATTTCTGTCGCAATGTTCTCTGGTGGTGAGGAGGCCAAATGGCAGCTCACGGGCTCACACAGGAGCTTTTTGAGATGAACTGTCACGGGCCCCCAAGCCAGAGAGGCTGACAGCAGCACAGTGCGGGTGAGGGGAAAAGGGCTCTTCAAACACAAATCATCACTTTCTTTCCTAAGTAAGACACGGCTGGGGGACAAAAATCAACCAGCATAGAAAAGATTCTTTTAGAAGACGAGCGTTCCCTGCCCTACTCTCTCCATCGTGGTCTAGAGCCATAGAAATAACCATTTTAAATGACATTGTCAACTAATTCTGTTTCTAGTCTTTATGGTCATCACTGGCAGGTTGTGAAGTAAAATCTGTATACCGCTTACCAAGACCCATTTTTGGCAATGTCTGTAGACTTCTTGTCATGGGAAATAAATATATCCCTCTGTTGGGGGAAGAATAGGTTCTTGCCTCGCCCAGGAAAGAATTCAAGAGCAAGGCATGGTAAAGTGAAAGTAAGGTTATTTAGAGAGATACACACTCCATGGCCAGAGCCAGGTCTGTGTAATTCAGAAGGGAGGATGGCTTAGGAGACGCACCCTCCATCGGCAGAATGTGGGCCATCTCAGAAAGCTGAGAGGGAGAGAAGCCAAGAGGTGTGCGGTGCTTAGAGTAAAAGCAGATACACCCTCCATAGACAGAGTGCGGGCCGTCTCAGAAGGCGAGCGCGACAGAGCGAGAGCGACCACGGGGTGCGGGGTTGTTAGGTTTTATGGGCTGGGTAATTTTACATGCTAATGTGCAGGAGGATTACTCCAACCACCTTGAGGAAGGGGTGAGGATTTCCAGGAAGCGCCCCCCCCAACCCACTTTTTGACCTTTTCTTATCAGCCTGGGGACTGTCCTGGCGCCCGTGGGTGTGCCGTGAGGCTCAACGCCCCCTGGAAGTCAGAACTTCAGCCATCTTGGTTCTAACCGGTGTGTCCTGCCCTCTATGGCTGTGTCAGCCCTTCAGTGCTTGTGCCCTGCCCCTTTCCTCCCACTTCCCTTCTTCTCTTCTTGCCTCCCGCCAATGTAATTATTACACAATTCGGGTTTCTCAACTGATTGACTTTGTAAGTTAAAATAATGGACTTGTTGCCTCTTCAACAGTGTCTCTTAGGCCCTCACTTTGAAAGATAGAGATATTAGTGTCCTGACCTTCCTCCCCTCCCACTCCTCGCCTCCTCTTGCTCTCCCTGCCCCCCCACTGCCTTCCCCTGCTCTCCCTGTCCGCCACTGCCTCCCCCTCCCCCAACCGCCTCCCACCCCTCCCCCACCCCAGGTACCAAGCTGGCTTTGAAACCCACATCAGTGCTCACTTGCTCCCTCTTTAGAAGCCAATGTCCCCCCCGCCCCCAAAGAAGTTAACGCACACCACTATTTCTACTTCTCTTCAGAATTTCCTGGCTTAGAGCATTTGGAAAGGCCTAGAAGATACTGTTTCAGCAGATGGCTGTGATGCAAGTGGTCTGAAAGAGGCACTGTAAATCCCAGCGAGCAGGGGACACGAAACAGCAGTTCCCGTCTGTGCAGGGACAGCGCTAGCACGGGACGCTGAAACGGCGCGACCGGTTTGCGGCCAGCCTCTGGTAAAGCAGAACGTACAGTGTTCAAGGACGCCATTAGTTGCCGAGAAGGCCTCCACTCCACAGATACGTACGGGGCTAGTCCTGACAGTGTATAGTGTGCTTTATTTATTTATTTTTCCAAACTTTTCAGGTCTTTTACGTGTTTCTAATTCTAGGAGTATTCATTGAGTGTGCTGTTCAAGACAAAGAAAGCCTCCATCAGTGGGTGCCGCAGGCCACGGCCTGTGTTGTGGGAGGTGCCCTCAGACGCCTCTGGTGATGGAGCACAAAGCGGGGAAAGCCTTTTTTTTTTTTTTAAGAAGTTGCGCCTTTCATTTAGCCTCTTATGGGAAAGCCTCTTACTTCTTTCTGATTCACATGTGGATCCGCGGGAGAGGATGCCACCGGGGCCGCTGCCTTTTAAGGAGTCTTGTTTGCGTGGTTAACGTGACCTCATCTCCCCCCACTCTTCTCCCTTTGCTTTCTTCTTCCTTCCTGCCGCCTCTTTTTTCTTTGATTGATCCCAGTTTCTAACTAGAAGAGCTGGAAAGCAAAAAGACAAATTTCAGTACCCTTACAGGCGTCCCCTCGGTCAGCCCCAGGAAATAAAAGAACGGAATCGTCACGGCATCCCGTTATTTTGATCTGCATGTCTCTGGTGAGATACGAGATGCTGCAGTTTCCTGTGCTTCCTTGCTCTCTGTATCTCTTCTTTGGTGACGTGTCTGTGAAGGTCTTTGGCTCATGATTCCATGGGGTGGTTGGCTTTCTTACTGTTGAGGTTTTGAGTACGTGTGTATTTTGGATAACGGTCTTTATCAGATGTGTCTTGGCGTGTCTCCTCCCAGTCTGTGGCTTGTCTTCTCTTTATTTTGACATCATCTTTCACATAACGGAAGTCTTTAACTTCAGTGAAATCCAGTTTCTTGATGATTCCTTTCGGCAATCGTGCCTTTGGCGTTGCACCTAAAAAGTCATCGCTGTATCCAAGATCATCCGGATCTTCTCTGACGTTTTCTTCTAGGGGTTCACAGCTCTGTGTTTCACATTTAGGCCTACCATCTATTCTGAAGTAATTTTTGTGAAGGGTGTAAAGTCTAAATCTAGATTCCTCTGTTTGCGTGTGGAGGTCCGGTTGTTCCCCAGCATTTGTTGAAAGAACTGTCTCTGTCCCATTGTGTTTTCTTTGTTCCTTTTGTCAATGACTGGTTGACTATATTATGTGGGTCTATTTCCGGGCCCTGTGTTCCGTTCTATTGACCTGCTTGTCTTTTCTCTCTCTGATGCCACACTGCCTTGATGCCTGCAGCTTTACAGTAAGTCTTGAAGTCAGGTAGCATCCATCCTCCAACTTTTCCTGCAATGTTGGGTCTTTTTCCTCTCCATATACACTTTAGAACCAATCTATCATCATTCGATTTTTCTAAGGGGCATTAAAGTTATTATGGGAAAAAAAAATCCAGGGGCAAAGAGAAGTACCTACTCTAAGCCAGAATTTTGCAGGCAACCTCTCATTTAATCTTTACAACAGCCTACCAGGGAGGCACTCTTACCATCGTTCGTTTAAAGATGAGGAAGCCAAATCTGGACGGGGTTAATTAGTGGGTAAATGGCAGAGGTAGCATTTGAACTCTTGATACTATAACCAGCTGCCACTGATTCCGGCCATCCAACACACACCTTCACACAAGAACATGAGAAACTGACCTGGTTGTGCAGGTAATGCGTGCACACTGCACCCATCAAGAGTGCATCTAGGCCCATCTAAGCTAGAATTTCAAGTCACTCTGACAAAAATACAATGCACCTGGTAAACTGTGTCCTGGAAGGGGCACCCGGAGCTCCTGGGCATTTAGAGAATGGGGTCAGTTAATAATCCCAGTTAATGAAAAATGAAGACGGGTGTGATTCCCAGTGAAGGGCTCCGAATACAGTCCTGTGTAATTCTCATTCTCTTTTCTGAAATTCTTTTTGGTTTTAATTCTTTTTAATGGAGACACTGGGGCTTGAACCCAGGACCTCGTGCATGCTAAGCCAGAGCTCTACCGCTGAGCTCTACTCCACCCACTCCCCCAAAGCTGTTCTGTAGGCTGTGTCTCGCTGCTTCTGTTGCTATGTCTCATTTTGGCTTCAGATTTCTTGATCCTCTCCTAATGCCTTTTAAAAAAAGAGGTGAGTGTATTTTTCTGTGCTTCACTTAATGTGCTCAAATGATCGCTAGGACAAGCAGCTAGCCCAAGCGATGAATAAAGGAGCCAGTCTTGTTTGTGTCGCCCTTGGCTTCGAGTTGGATGGTTCCTGTTTTAAACTTCTTTTTAGCTGCGTGGAGCTGAGAGTGACGGGGTCCCAGGAAGCTGCCTCCAGCAAGTCATGTTCTTCTCCACGGGGAGACAATGAACTTAGCGTGTCTTTCCGGTTGTAAGGACCAGGCCTTCCTGAGAGAGGAAGGGTGCCGGCTTCTAAATAGGGGTTTGAGCTGGGGAAGAGAGCTGCTTGGGATTCGCTTTCCAGAAAAAAAAGTAATACAGGGAATACAGGTCTCTGAAGTCCTTTCATTCGAGAAAAATTGCCTTTCCCATCCCACCGGCATCACAAGCCTCTCCCCGCTGGTGAGCTCACGCCGAGTGTGAGCTGGTTCTCAGACTTGGAAAGGTTCCTCAGCGTGAGGCCCGGGAGGCCCCGGCCTGGGAGTGAGGGGTGTGGACACATCATCATGAATCACTCCCGTAAGTGACAAGCGGCTGAACTAACTCCAAGGCCTCGGGGAGCCCTGGCTTTGCCAGCACCGGGAGAAGTGAGCAGAGGCGGCCGCCACCCCGGCCCGGGGGACACTGGCAGTGGGGTCCCCTGTCCTCCCGCTGCCTGCGGCCGGCCGGGCTCCCTGCACCTGGCTCCCCGGGTGACAATGGGTGAGGGGCCAGCAGACCGTGCCCGGTGAGGGTGGGCTGTCTCTAGAAGTGACCTCACATCACAGCCACCTTTCTTCACCCTTCCTTACCGGCCTGCTGGCCTCCTCTGTCCCCATCTCGAGAAAGCCCGGGCTGCTGGCCTGTCATGGTCTTGTCACCAACGTCACTGGGTGGTGCAGGGTGGGGGCTTCAGGAGTGAATGTTTGTGATGTTTTTTGAAGACCCCAAGTGCCAGAGAAGCTGGTTCTCATTGTGCTGAGAATGACAGGCCCTCCTGTGCGGGTCCTGGTGGAGAGTCCGAGTCTTTGTGTTTCCCCCCCTTTTTCTTTTCTGGGAGGCTGGGGAGGGCTGCAGATGGATAGCTCCTCTCGGTCCTGACGGATACACCACGGTGGGGCCGAGAGACAGACACAGAGAGGGAGGGAGGGGTGTGTGTATGCGGTGTGATGTGCGTACCTCTGCATATGTGTGGTGTGCGTTAGTGTGTGTGTAGTATCTCTGTGTGTGTGGTGTGTGTAACTGTGTGATGCGTGTGTGGTGTGTGTGTACCTGAGTGTGGTGGGTGTGCAATCTGTGTGTATCTCCGTGTGTGTGCATATGTGCACATGATGTGTGGGGGGAGGCAGTGTGGTGGGTGATGTGTGTAGTGTGCGTATTTGTGTATGTATAGTGTGTATAGTGTGTGTGTATCTGTGTTTGTGGTATAGTGTATGTGGTATGGGGAGTGGTGGTGTGGTGTGGGGGGGTACCTGTGTGTGTGGTGTGTATTGTGTGTGTGTGATGTATGTGGTGTGTGTGTATCTGTGGTGTGGTGTGTGTACCTGTGTATAGTGTGTGTGTGTGTGTGTGTGCGCGCGCGCGCGCACCCCCTCCCCGGCACCTGGGTGTCCCCGGGGTGACGGGGCGGGCGGGGAGGACCGGCTGGCGGGCAGGGTTAGGGCCGTCCCGCCGCAGGTGACCGTGCGCGCAGCCTTGAACTTTGGTTCCGGGAACGCCGCCCCCGCGCCGGGCCGGCTGCCAGAGCCGCGCCGCCCACGCCCATCAGTCAGGCCAACATGAAAGGAATTAGCTTGCAACTGACAGGGAGTTTTCATTTTTTTGAAAACAACGCCCAAGCGCTGCTGCCCGTGGTCTCCTCCTGATTGCTGCAGCCCTCGTTGGGGCGCCCCCTCCCGCCCCAGGAGCGGGCCCATCAGTGCTGCCCGCCGCCCTGTCCTGTCCTCGCCCTTCTCCTCCCCCGGCCGCCCGATCTGCGCCGGCGGGTCGCTGCTGTCACTCCCCACAGGGGCTGCGGGTGGCCGCACCCGGAATTCTTCTCGGTGAAGCCTTGGCCTCTGATAGCTCTCCTGGCCTTTTATGATATTTTAGCAAAGCAATTAACACATTACCTTTCGGAAAAGGGAGAGAAAGCCAAGCCACGGGCCGACACGATGAGATGCGTTCATAACGGAAAGAGCTTTTTAAATCACAGTCTGGCGCAGGCCGCAGAAGGTGTTCGTACCAGGCTTCCAAATGACAGAAAATCACCGTGAATGACAGGGAAGGAAGGACGGGTCCAATTTAAAAGAGGAAATGTAACAGGGATAAATCTAAAATGTGGCATTTAGCTCTGAAACCCAGCAGGACAGCTACCAGCTAGGGGAAGAGGGCCCAACAGTGCCCGTTTACAAAAAGGGTTTTAGTTGACTCTAAATCAGTCTCATTTCACGCCATGGGATTGCGCTGCCAAAAAGGCCAGTGTGATTTTAGATCATATTAATAGGAGTATAGTGGCTGAAACAAGGGAGGTGAGACCACCCCTGGTGAGGCGGCCATAGTCTCCGAGAAGAGCAACCTTGGAGGAGGATGAAGAGGATGGTGGAGTGTTCTGGAACCAGACAGCCCAGGGTTTTGGTCTGCAGAGGGAAGACAGAGAGCTGTTCACTAAATGTGAAGAAACATCCCATGACAAAGCAAAGGGACTTCTGCCATATGCACCTGGAAGGTGGCTGAAATTGTGAGGGGGCAGATCATTATCCAGGGTAAAGAAGAATTCTGTGGCAGTAAAAGTCACCCGAACGTGGAGAGTCCACCTGGTGAGGAGGACTGGGACGGGGCACCTGCTCATCGGGGGCAGTGGCAGGGGACCAGATCATTGCTTTGAGGACCCTTTTCGTTTATAGGATACAATGAACTGTGCTTAGATAAGGAAGGGGAGAGGACGGGGGAGGCCGAAGAACAGCCTGCTGGCTGGGCTGTGAGTGTAGACTATTTATGCAAATACATTGTTCCCTTCAGTGCCTGAAACTCCCAGAGGTGAATTACCCGCTGAGGCAATGGTAGGTGAATCTGAGGCAATCGGCTATCTCTCAGTCCACCTAAGCCCACAGTTGAATCAGATAGGGTGATTCATAGCAATCTGAAGTCAACTTTGAAAGCTGGGTTCTTCCCGAAACACCGGCCAGGTGCCCTCAGTGACAGATCACGTACAGGGCTGGGCTCAGCCTGGGCTTGGAGGGGCTGGCTGGTAGGGTTGCCTCCTGTACCCTAAGAACTTTGGGAAGAGGGAGGGGAGCCCCGTGGCTGCTTCCTGGCCCCAGCTCTGAAAACCATTTAATTCTGTACAGTCAGCATTTCTCCACCGGAGTTGCCCTGGGCTTCCTTCCACGGGCAGATGTGTGGCCAGCGAGGCAGGTGGCCTGGCTCATACTGGAGATGACCAGTGGTGTTGCCAAGGTCAGTGGTCACTTCTTCCTGACTCTGAGATCCCAAGGCCCAGGTCTGGCTCTGTAGAGGCAAATGTTCACAAGGGGGTACTTTTGACACCTAAGTCCTTAAGGCCTGAAGTCACAGACGGCCAAGGCGAGATGACACTGTTAATCATTTGGATACCACACTCATCCCTGCCCACGCTGCAAATAAAAGGCAAGGCCCAGGTGGCCTTGAGTGACAAGCATGGCCACTTTTCCTAAGGAGGGAGGCTGGCTTTGGGATGCAGTGCATCGCGGGTCACACACACAGGATTTTCTACCGTGGGTTCTCTAGGGCCCAGGGCTGCTCCAGCCCGGATCTGGACTCAGCCACTCGGAGACCAGACTCACACATTCCAACGTGCTTAGTGGACAGGGACACCCTGAACCCGGGAAACAAAAGAACAGGTGAGAGAAGAATCAGTCGGCAAACACAGTGTGATCCTAAAATCACTTCATGTCACCGCAGGACTGCTCGCAACACACAGGCTCTCCTGGGAGGTTCCCGCAATTGTTCAGAGCAAGTACAAGATGAAGACGTGTCAGCCTGGCGTCTGAGCTGTAAATGCTGACGATCACCAGGTGTCAGACTCCGCAGCCCCCCCCCCGGGGGCGTGGCTGAGGCCCGGTGATTCAGACCCAGCCTGTCTCCTGTGACCGGGAGACCTCAGGCCTGGAAGGCACGCCCGCCCGGGACGTCTTGCTCAGAGCTGCTGCTCCCGTTCCTGGCACCGTTTTGGCTTCCCAATCCGTACCTGCTCTCCATGGGCCTGCGTCCTGCCATCTGAAAGCGCTGGTTCACAGGGGGCCTGTTCGTGGGCTCCTGCGGACCCGCCCCCGCCGCAGGGAGATCTGGAAGGGGAGGCTTGCTCTCCGAAATGTGAACAATGCCGACGCAGTGCTGACCGCCACTGCCCCACATGACACAGTCTCTCATATAAACGGACATCAGCTGCAGAATTTGGGAGCAGGGAGTCAGCGGGCCTTCTGACAACCCTTCCACTCCCTCCTCAGAACCTCTGCCACTGGGCTCACCTCCCTCAACTCCCTCAGGGACAGTGCCCACTGAAGGGAGCGCTGGCAGGCAGGTCCCAAGACCCGGGAGGATGGCGTCTAAACCTGTGCCCCCAAATACCTCGTCTTCCCACCTCGACCCCTTCCCGGCCTTCCTCTGCCAGTTTCTGGGCTTTGTACCCAGTTCCCACCACCCTGCTTCCCCTTGGCCTTTTCTTTTCTGCTGAGAAGGAGAAAAGCCATGAATTAGGATCCAGGCCCACGTTGCCCTCCTCCTGGGGGGGTCCATGTGGCTTGTTATCAATGGGGGTTCCTAGGTCCTGAGTTTTCAGTGCTAAAGCCAGGACAGTCCCGGGCAAACAGGACAGCTGGTCGCCTCCTTATTAGTTACTCCCTTAGGGTTAAGAATGGTGATTCTTACAATTCTTTTGATCCTGAGTCTTCTGAGAATCTTCTAGTGTGTGTATGGGCCCTTAGACACATCTCTTTGCATACATTTTCCCAGGGATGCTGAGATTGGCTTAACAATTCACAGGGGAATTTGGCGACACACGGACCTGTCCAGAGACCCAGGGCAAAGACGCAGCACATGGGGAGGGAGTTGGGCATTGTGCTTGAGTTCATGAGCTCTGGGGACAGTGTGAGCCTGCTTTCTGGCCAAGCTGGGCCACTTCCAGCTGTGAACCCATGGCCAAGTGTCGTAACCTCCCCAAGCCTCTCCTTCTGCATCTGAGAACCTGGAATTAGACCTGCTTCATAGGTGTGGCGAAGACATAACAATACAGAAACAGTGCGAAGTATAGATCCATGAACACGTGAACCTGTCCGAAACATACACAGAGATGCTGTGTGCCGAGGACTGTTGTGGGTTAGAGGTCTGTCAGGGAACAGGGCAATATCCTTGCCTGTGAGAGCTGGGGTTTTTGTAGGTTAAGGCTTAATAAATAGTAGCTGTTTTGATTTCTGTGGTTATTAATAACAGTTGGATTCAGAACTTACCAGTATATCCACTTTTATGTCTGCTCACGCCTTGTCACCTGACAGTGCTATCCTCTGCAGGAGTGAAGGTTGACAAGCTTTTAGACTGAGGGCAAAAGCCTCCTGTCTACGTTTATTAGACACTGTTATAACGCAACATTGTAAATCAGCTGCATTTCAATTTTTAAGAATAATAAAGTAAGATTTTATAATAAAAAAGAAACCCATGCTGTCATGGCCTCAGGGCTTCAGTCTTTCTTACTGGTATTTTAAGGAAGCTGATCTGAGTGCTCGTCGTCACGTTTCTTATTGAAGAACTTTCACTTCTTCTTCCAATAGGTTATTTAGGCCTTCTGTGACCTCTTGCTGAACTGTGATCTTTACAAGCAAACAGTTCTCACTTGTCAAGATTTGACAGGGAGCGGGGATGGGTACAGCTTAGGGGTAGAGCACATGCTCAGCATGCAGGAGGTCCTGGGTTCCATCCCTAGTACCTCCATTAAAAAAATAATAATAATAAATGAAATAAAAAAGAATTGACAGGGAGACCCCAAATGGGACCACTGGGTCACTGAGGCACAAAATAAATGCTCTGGCCACCACCCACCAACCCATGCAGTTCCAGTTTAGGGTCTCAATAATCTGCTCATTATCTGTATTGTGGTTCACTTTTCCTGCTCAGCTGAATGTGGTTGCCCAGAGAACAATTCCCAGGTCCCAGTTTCTAGCATGCATCCATTTCCCCCAGGAAATCCGGGCGCTGCAGAAGCCAGCGGGGGAGGCGTGAACACTGGGAAGCCCTGGCCAGTGTGAGCAGGCGAGGCTGGCCTGAGGGTGGGCTGGCAGCAGGAGCGGGCTCTGGCCTAAGGTCGTGGCCCGTCTTTGCTGACATCGGAGCCTTGGAGCAGGGCTGCTGACGTGGACTGGGTGGCTGTTTACTATATTGTTTTTTAACAGCTGCACTTCCAGTAAGACCTGAGAACACGCCACAACACCCTCGTTTACAGCACTGAGCGTGTCACTCAGGCAGCATGTGGGCCAAGAAAGGGAGAGTCCAGGAAAGGTGGGGTTAGCTGGCATCGGGAAAGCCACCTGACGTAAAGAGAGCGCCTGGGGTAAAGCAGATGGCTGCGTCAGCGCTGCCCCAGGACACGCTGTGGGCTGCGCATTGGAGGGGTCAAGTCGTAGACTTTCTTCTTGGGAAGGTCCAAGTAGCCAAGGCTTCGTGGTCTGGGAATTAGTGGGAACTGGCCTCGGGCTGGCTGGCTTCCAGGGTGGTGTGGGCAAGTCGTTTCTCGTCTTGGAGCCTCAGTGTCCCTCCCTGGGCAATCGGGGCGCCCACAGCCTGTGGGAAGGAGCACCGCCCAGGGCTGGCGTGGGGGCTCCTGGGGTGCCGACCTCCGTCTTCCCGGCCGTGAGACCGGGGGAAAGGCCTTTCCTTGTGCAGATGCAGTCTTGCCATGTGTTAAGCGGAGACGTTTATGTACCTGTAATCTCTCAGTGCTGTTTTGAGTGTCTGTGTGATAAAGCACACAGGATGCTTAGCCGAGTGGCAGGTGCCCAGGGAGCCCTCAGCACTGGGAAGCTCCTATCAGCACCAGCACCCGTGATGAGCGTCTGTGGAGGGCTCTGCGTGCAGGGAGCGCTGGGCGGGGAGGGTCTCGGGTCTCCTCCTGCTGCAACGTTCGATACCTGTGATCTCGTAAAGGGCCACTGTCTCTCCTAACGAAGTTACCCACGCCTCCATTTCCATCTCATTCAGATTCCTAAAACCCAATCAGTTACTTTTTATTTAAAACCATTTCCCTAAGGCAAAGGTCAAGCTGTCCATTTGAGATGAGAGATGACAATGGTAACAGTAATAATAAAAAAATAGTAACAATAAATTCCTTTTTACGCGGTGCTGTAGACGTGACACAGCATTGTCAAGTGCTTTATCTCACCTGGAACCTTCCAGCAGCCCAGTGACTGTGACGGAGGACCAGGATCCCCCACGTGTTGCAGGTGGGGAAACTGAGGCTCAGAGGGACTGTCTAAGGTAGCGCGGGGAACGAGGCGGGGGGAGGACTGGAAGTCATGTCCCCTACTTCCAGATCTTGTCTTACTAAAACGAAACGGGATAGTAGCTGGTTTTTCCAAATCTGAAAAAAAAAATGCAAAAAGGTGTATAGCTTGTCGTCCCATCTTTGTTTGAGAGGCCATGTGGGCCCACACAGCCCAGGTGTGCTATCTGGGGGTGTGTGCCCATGCAGAGGACTGGCTCCAGCTCTGGGGATGCCCTTTACACACACCCTCCCCCAGGAAGACCCTCCCTGGGTGGCCACCTTGTGGTGGGGGGGGGCCTGTGTCCTGCATCAACATTTCATTCTTTTCTGGGCCAAGCTGAGTGGACTTTTGAAAAGATAAGAAATCTGTGCTGAAGCCGAGGGATGGTCCGAACCAGGTCTCCAAGGGGACAGGGAGATGTCAAAGCTCGGCAAAGGGAGGGCAGTGATTTGCTTATTAAACGTATTTGTGATAAGGGAAGTAGACTTTTTAAAATTGTTTTTTTTTTATTGTATAGTCAGTTTTAAATGTGTCAATTTCTGGTGTACAGTGTCATGTTTCAGTCATACATGTACATGCATATATTCCTTCTTATATTCTTTTTCAGTATAGGTTACAAGATATTGACTGTGGTTCCCTGTGCTATACAGTAGAAACTTGTTTATCTGCTTTGTATATAGTAGTTACCATCTGCCAGTCTTGAACTCCTAATTTATCCCTTCCCAACCCCTTTCCCCTCTGGTAGCCCTACCTTTGTTTTCTTTGTCTGAGAGTCTGTTTCTGTCTTGTAAATAAGTTCTTTTGTGTCTTTTTCTTTTTAAGAGATTCCACATTTAAGTGATATCATATGGTATTTTTCTTTCTCTTTCTGGCTGACTTCACTTAGAATGACGATCTTTAAAACAATACAAACTGGAAATGACCTAGCCAAAAAGGACAGGGACAGAGGCCCTGTGACAGGGATGCGGGTGGAGAGGGGGGCTTGGCCTGAGTGCCCCGCCCCCTGCTCCTGCGCAGGTCTGATACGACCCCAACCCGGGAAGGAAGAGGCCGCAGGGACAAGTCTCATCAGGCCGCTGGCGTCCTGGACCCGACCTCGCCTCCTCGCTCACACGTAGGCAGCTTATCACGGGTCTTGTTTTGGCTTAGAAATCCTTTAATCTCCCAGGATGGTTTTAATGGATCAGTCTCTATTTTTATTCTTGATGGTGAAGTGAATCAGAGGCCCAGCCGACTCCACGGGACTTGTGGAGGCCTGTCCCCACCACCAAATTCCTTGCAGCTCCCAGCAAGTTCAGGACAGAGCCGAGAGACTGAGATGAAAACACCAACGGGAGGGCACCTGCGCTTAGCCACGGAGTCTGGAGCGCAGCAGGCATTCGGCAAATATTTGCTAAAAACAAACATCAGGGGCTCCTATTAATTCCAAGCAATTTTCTGCCTCTGCCGCACAGTGTGGAGAAGACATGGTCCTGGCATCCCGCAGGTCTTTTTCTGAATTGATGAGTCCGGTGCCTGTATTTTCCCAAAGGGAAATCTCTGTAGATGTGGCTCCATGTTGTGGAAATTTCTAGGCCTCGTGCTTTCCATTTCTATCCATTGTCACTGTGTTTACCCTCGTCACTCTCTCTAAGGGAGTCCCCGGGGGATGTGGGTGTTCTGTTGAGCCTGTAGGCTCTTTTAGCATTCTTCACCTTCTTTTTTTTTTTTTAACAACAACATTCTTTATAATTGCCAAGACATGGAAGCATCCTAAATGTACATCGATAGATGAATGGATAAAGAAGATGCAGCATATATCTGTAATGGAATACAACTCACCCATAAAAAAAGGATTATTTTCCCATTTGGGGCTCTTGATTCACTTTTTTTTCCCCACTTCAGCAACCAGAATTTTATAACTTGCATAAACATTTCCATTGCATCAAAGGCAACAAAATACTTAGAAATAAACTTAACCAGAAAGGTTACCTATACTCTGAAAACTGAAAAACACTGATGAAGGAAATTGAGGATGATATAAAGATGAAAAGATATCTTGTGTTCTTGGATCAGAAGAATCAACATTATCAAAATGGCTGTACTACCCAAAGCAACCTACAGATAAAATGCAGCCCCTGTCAAAATACTCATGACATTTTTCACAAAACTAGAACAAAAAATTCCAAAATTTATGTGGAGCCATAAAAGACCCTGAATTGCCAGAGCCATCTTTTGTTCTTTTTGCCTTCTTCTTGATGCTTACCAAAATCCATTCTGGCCCCCATGAAAATGGGATTTGGGTTGCTCTGGTTGCCACTGTCTGGGAGCTGGGGAGTTACTGGAAACCAGCAGGGTTGTGTTGTAATGATGCCGTTCTGTGTTAAGCTGTCAACACCCTTCCCAAACTGAAGACTGGAGAGTTACACCATTGGAAATGGGAAGTGAGGACAATGTGTCCTGAGTCGGGGCTGAAGACTCAGAGTCTGGGGCCCCGGGCATCTGGGGCAGTGTAGCAAGCTGACCCTAACCCCAGAGGTCCTGAGGAGAACAGTTGGGCAGAGCTGTGGTCAAACACAGAAGCCTGCCGAGTCCCTGTCTGGCTCACGCGTCACGTGGACTGTGCTGAGATCATGACTCACACACCTGCCGCAGCTGCCTCTTTTGAAGACAGATGCTTAGCCCACAGCTAAGCTGAGGGAAGCACCTCTAGTCCATTCCTTATTCATGGGTGACCATGTCTAAATTAGTCAGAATTTTCCAGAGAACAATAAGATGTGTATATATCTCTATATGTATGTAAAGAGATTTCTTATAAGAAATTCACTTACGCAATTATGGAGGCAGAGAATTTCCAAGATCTACAGTCAGCAAGCTGGAGACCCCAGAAGAGCTGGTGTTTCAGTCGAGCATGAAGGCTAGAAAAGACCAATGTCCTCCCTCACGCAGTCAGGAAGGAGGTGTTCCCTCTTCTTCAGTTTTTTGTTCTGTTCAGGCTTTCAACTGATTGGATGAGGGCCACCCATCTTAGGAAGGACGTCTGTTTTACTCAGTCTACTGATTTAAGTGTGACAGTCATCCAGAAATACCCAGAATAATGCTTAACCAAATATCCAGGCACCCCATGACCCAGTCAAGTTGACACATAAAATTAACCATCACAATGAACCAAACCACAATGCACCAAACCCACAATGCCTGTCCTTAGAGAGACTGAGTTGGTTGAAGGTCCTGCTCAAATGAAGTGCCACCACTTTGTGGGCTGAGTGATGATCTAGGAGGGGCCATAGGATAAAAGCCTTAAGCAAGGACCATAGCAAATGGCAAGGATGGTTATGGTCTCTCTCCTAGAGACCCAGGTGGAGTTAGTCAGTTGGTGCCGAAAGGAGAATCAAGGAGACACGCAGAGAGAAGTGGAGACCAATCAACAGTAGGGGATCTGGGATCATGGGAGCACCGTAGTGATGACCTGGGAACGCCTGGTGCCAGTGGGGCAAGAAGACATCTTGGAGCCCAGAGCTACCTTCCATCCTGAGCAACTTCTTAGGTCACCCTCTCTGGGGCCAGTAGTACCTGAGATTCTGCCTTCCCCTTACATCCCTTATTACCAATAGTTCTTTAAATAGTCCATAAAACTCCAGTTCTTAAGGTGAACTGAATGAATCTTTTCCCTACCATCAAAAGAGATGAAACTTTATCTGCCACACAGGATGAACTAGCGTCAATGATGTTCTACTTGACTTTTCAAATTGGCTGGACTCCAAGGTTAAGAACTGACTCACTCAAGTGTTTTCTGCTCCGTTTCCTTACTTTGTCAGCTGGGTAAGAGCTACACTGGAGTAAGAGAAGCAGAGGGGGAATATAACAGGACAGGGCTGGAGACCTTGTAGTTGTGTAGATGCAACTGTTCGCAGATTTCATGAGATAGAGAAACATGGTGTTAGCAGAGAGAGGGGCCCCCAGATGAGGAAGCTCACCAAAGTGTGGGTCCTTGCCACTGGCTGTGAAAGAATTTGAGCAGCAGAGGCAGTGGGACAAAGTGAATAGCTGCCTTATTGCTCAGAATGGGGCAAAAGAACCAAGATGAGCTATTAGAGACAGCGCTGGCCCAGGTCAGGCCACGTGGACTTTTATGAGGGGCTCCTGCCATCTTGTCCTCTTTCCGGGCATGAAGGAACCAGTCCTTGTATGGGCTTTTCTGGTTGTTGTCACGGCAGTTGTCAACAGTCATGGCGATGGTGGGCGTGTCATTTAGCAGCTAATGCATTACAATGCGCATAGAATGAGGCTCAAGGTCCACTGGAAGTCACATCCCCCACCATCTTGAAAGTTCTAACCAGTTCTTGTTTTTTTCTTCTTGCCTCCTGAGACTTAGATAAGAGTAATTGGTTTCTATTCAAGGGAGGGGCAAGGGTATGACCCTGGGGGCAACAGACTTGGTAATCAGGTCCCTGCCCCAAGGCTGCACTATTGTTTCTTGACTGCTCCTTCCTTGTTCTGCATTCCCTCCCTTCCCTGATTAGCCAGTGTTTGAATCTGCCCTTTGGAACTCAGGAAGGTTAAGGAGGCTGAATGAGGTTTATTGTCTACAAACAAAAAATGGGGAACATGGAAAGATTTGTACCAGGGAGTACTCCACAGGGTCCTGCTCGGTATCAGTGGGATCGGGGCTGCTTTCTGAGTTGTTTTCCCCTCTGTTTGCCCTCGTGGGCTTGCAGATCACTCAGCTCACTAATCTCAGCTTTGGTGTTCAGCACAGTATTTATAAGCGTCCCCTAAGTGGAGCGCTGGGAAGAGAGAAGGAAGCACTGAGGAGAGAAATGCTTCCCACGGCAACATTACAGTCATTATTTATGTTAGCTCGAGGAGCACAGAAAAATACACACTTGTTCATTTGACAAATATTTCTGAAGCATCTGCTATGTAACAGGTAGAGTCTTAGGTGCTTACAAGATGTCAGTGACTAGAATAAAGACTCCTACTATGGGGCATTTACGTTGTTGCAAGGATGAGACAGGAGGGAAGGGGGCAGGCCACAGCCACTCAAGGAATGACAGCAATTTAACACCAAAATGGTGGAGATTCACCTCCTACTTGGCCTTAAGGATTAAGAGGTTTAACTTTTAGTAGACCTTGAACTTCATTATATGCTCATTGTAACAGCGCGGTCAAATAACACGCCCGCAGGCGCCATGACAGCCCCAAGGCTAACCGCAAAAGGCCAAAGAATGAGTGGTGGCCCAATTCCTGGGACTCCCAGCCCCTTCCCCAGGGCTGTTGGATTAATCACACCTGTAGGTGTGCGAAGCTACTGAGCCCATAAAAACTGGCAACACCATGCCTAGTGCCCTGTTTTGCTCCCTCCCCTTCGGAGATGGCCCGCACTCTGTCTGTGGAGTGTGTACCTACTTCTACTTTAACCTGAGCACCCAATTCCCACAGCTCTTTCCTTGCCTTACACCGTATGGGGTGTGTATCTCTCTAAATAAATCTACCTTTACTCAACTGCATCTCGCACTTGAGTTATTTCCTGTGCCAAGCCAAGGACCCACACCTGGCGGGGTATGTCCCAGGGGCTCAACTGAGACCTGGGATACAGCCCTCCTCACACCCTACATCTGATTTTCTGCATCAGTGGGATGCTGAGCAGAGGGAAATGGGGCCAGACCATGCAAGGTGCTGGGGAGAAAGAGAAGAATCAAGGATGTGCCTGAGCAAAAAAAAAAAAAAAAAAAAAAAAAAAAAACAACACACACACCCAAAAAACAAAACAAACAAAAACATGATAGGCAAATGGTTTTGGACTAGTTTAATCCCTGAGGGAATCAGTGACTCTCTTGGGGGGGGAGGGGAGCTGCATGCCGTAATTCCCCCAAGCCCTGGAAGGTCTTTGCATGGCTCTTCTCTTCAGAACGTCCCTGTCTTAAGAGACATCAGCACTGATGGGCAATGGTGTGTCTTGCTCCCGGTGCACGCGAGGGCGGGGAGAGGGTTGAAGACCAATGTTGTAAACACATTGAAATTAACTAGTATCTTTTCTGTTGGCTGTGTGCAAACTTTCTTCTAAGGCATCTGTTCACTTTTATCCCTTATATTCCAACAAAGTATCCTAACCAGAAATAAACTAGAGAACATGGTACATTTTTTAAAGGCTCTTAAGGGGTATATCTTAATGAAATAACTAGGTATTCCAGGAGAGTTTTCCACGTGTTCATTTCAGATCTCAGAATCAATATAAACTTCATCATCTGCAGATGGAGCTGGACTCTGAGGAGTGGTGACTATGTGATGGGTGAATATCTTGTTAATGTGCTTTTATTCCTTAGGAGGTGAGTTTTCTCTGTCATTCATAGTCTTTGCCATGCAAACTCACAGATGTTGACTATTTCTATTTTTACCTTTTCTGACCATTTTTAAAAAATTGAAGTGTAACTGAAGTATACTAAAATGTGCAGCTCTTGAATGTTTAGTTTGGTAAGTTTGGACTGTTGACTGATAATCAGCTCTATCAAGATTTAGAGCAGATCCACCATCCCAGAATGTTCCTTTCTGCCCCCTTCCAGTTAATTATTGGCCCACCCCCCAGAACCTTGGAGACAACCATTCTCTGACTTCTATCAGCATAGATTAGCTTTGCTTGTTCCAGGGTTCCAAATAAATGGATGATTCCAGTATGTGTTATTTGTGTGTGTGTTTCTGAGATGCATTCATGGGGTTATCCCCATAGGTGACTTATTCCTTTCTTTTGCTGCGTAGTATTCCATTGGATGAATATACCACAATTTGTTTATCCATCCTCCTGTTGATGGACATTTATTCTTTTTGTATTGTAAATAAAACTTCTTGCAAGACGGGATTTCATTTCTCTTGGGTGAGTAACTAGAAATGGAATTGCTGGCTCATAGGGTAGATGACCATTTAACTCTAAAGGAACAGCCAAACAGATCTCTGAAATGGTTATACTGTTTCATTCTCTCCTAGCAATGTACGATAGTTCCAGTTGCTCTACCTCCTGGCCAACATTTGGTGTTGTCAATCTTTTTTTTTTTTTTAGCTATTCCAGAGGATGGGAAGTGCCATCTCGCTGTAGTTTTAATTTCATTTTTCTGATGACTAATACTGTTGAGCAACTTTTCATATGCTTGTTGGCCTTTCATATATCTTCCTTTGTGAAATGTCTGTTCAAGTCTTTTGCCCATGTTTAAAATTCAGTTATTTGGTTTTTCATGTTAATTTGTAGGAGTTTTGCTATTTATTTCTGTCCTTGTTTTTTTCCCCTGGTGATGGTGACACAGGTGGACAACAGTCCAATCCTATCAAACTAAACATTTAATGTACTCTCTAAATTCCCTGAGATATTTTACCAATTCTCTCTATAGTATTCACCACAATCTTTGTCAATAGCAGGTACTTAATATTTATTGGGTTGTCAGCAAGAATTATACTCTGCCTGTACAGTGGCAATAACTTGTTGATTTTATTAAAATAATTCAGTCAAGTATATAGTATAATTTTTTGATTGACAGCACCTTTTACTTTTCAAACTTTGAATTTGACATTCCTTTTTTTTCCCCCCAATATCTTGACCTTTGGCAAACATTCAGTATATTTATCTCCAAATGCTTTAAGCCAATGTGGCGGCATATGCTCCTTGAGTTTGGAAACTATAATAAACTTTATAGTTAATCTTTATCAGATTTAGGAAGATCTGAAGTTTTCATAGTAGGTGGTCTCTTCTAGAAGTTAAAATATTTACAGTCTTAAAAAACAGAACATTATGTACTGTTATCTTAGGTTTCTCTCCTCTTCTGAGGTTTGTGAGGTATTTCCTGACCAGGAACCAGAGCCTAAGGGGCAGAAGGAAGAAATAGAAATACTTTTATTTGAAGATAAGGTTGGTGAGCATCAACAAAGAGAATATATGAGGCTTTTCAAATCTTGTCTCCCTTCCAGTTTTGTCAGCCAGAGTGTTGTAAACGCATGTACTGCTTTGAAAGAACACCTGCAATGATGTCATCTTCATATCCTTAAATTAGTTTCCAGGCAGACTGGCCAGCTCGGGAAAGCTGGAGAAATATTTCCACTCTCATCCGTTTGAACTTTGTTTTAGACTCTTTGCTCTCGGGTATTGTCCTATGTTTTAGAGAAGCTCCTCAGATTGCTTCAGAGAAGCATAATCTTGAATCTTGAAAATAATAAGTAGCCAACGAATTTATTATATTTCAGTTGATTGGTTTTAAACTCAAGTCAATTCAACAAATCAAAAAAAAATTGAGGGGACCTCAGAATAAATATTTGCTTGTTGCAGATAATATAGCATGAAAGTATAGAGAAGACAGAAATGCCCTGAAAATCCATCTCATAAAAATAGTTATTATTAAAATCTCCGATTTACTTGAAGTCTGTTTCATTTTTATTTTCGTGGGACTTTATATCGTCCCTATTTGACAAAAAGGAGTAATAATGAATGTACTCTACGGATTCTGGGTTTTGCCTATTCTGCTTGGTTATTTCTAGATTTCCACACATCATCACAGGTTTTTAACAGTCACGTTTGTCCATGTTTAATGGGCTGTCTGTCGCGTCTGTGCTGCATCTCCATCAAGTTCTCTTGTTTTCCTTATGCTGTTAATAAGCATTAAGTCTTTTCCACCCATGAGCGCGTACTTTCCGTTTGCTTCATGTTGGTATATGAAGCCGCTATTGACTGTTGTACATTCATTGTTTTTAAAATCTGGCTCTTTTGCTAAGGTTTATTTTAAATTCCAAGTGTTTCAGGTTGATTCTCTTAGGTGTTTTAGGTTACCTAACCATATCATTAAAATATAATAAATTTTTTGTCTCCTCTTGGCCGACAGTTACAGCTCTTATTTCTCTTTCAGATCTTTTTTTTTTTTTTAATGTCAGTTACAATGTGTCAGCTTCTGGTGTCAGCATAGTGTCCCAGTCATGCGTATATATACCTATACTCATTTTCATAAAAGATTATTACGAGATATTGAATATAGCTCCCTGTGCTATACAGAAGAAATTTGTTTTTTTTATCAGATCTTATTTCCTGAGTCAGATCTTCTTAAGCAACATGAAATACTAACGCTCGAAGCAGACACACCTGCCCTGTTTCTGATTTTAAGAGGAACACCTTCAGTGATTCACCATTAAGCAAAATGTTGGCCATTTGTTTATGTAATTACTATGGTGTGAAAGAAGTATCCTTTAGTTCTAATGTTCCCTAAGAATTTTTTCAAATTTTGGAATGTGTTATTTATTGTCCTTTAAACCACTATGGAAAGTGGGTGCTACTGGCATGAAATATTATAATGTCAGATTTCCCTTTTACAACCCCAGGCTAGAAAAGGTTTTTCTTGGTCATGATAGAAACTTTCTTTAAGATATTATTATTTTGTAGCTACTTTATTTAAGATTTTAAAATTACTCTTATGTGAGATTGGTTTCTTTTTTTTTTGCATTATCTTTGTTAAGTGCTGAAATTAGGGTGAGTGTAGCTTCATGAAATAGACTGTGTAGCTGGCCATCTTTTTCTGTGCTTTGAAATGGTTGACATCCCAATCCCTTAAAAGTTTGCAAGAAACTTTTGAGATACATTACTTATATTTTCTGTTTCTTCTGTGGTTAGCAATCTATTGACATTTTAAATTTCTTCTTAGGTCAATTTTACTAATAAGCCCAGAAAATTATGCCACTCCCCCACCCTTTTTTTTTTTTAAGATTTCCAATTTATATTTTGCATGGATAGAATATCACAATTTGCTGTGAGGTTTGTCTTCACCTCAGTTTCATTTACATATTAGGCCTTTATTTCTTTCTTGACAAAAATGATGCATGACTTTTCAACAAATGGTGCTAGAACAGTTGGATGGGTATTTATAAGCAAAAGAATAAAACTGGAACCTTATCTCAAAGCAAACACAAAAATTAGCTCAAAATGGATCACAGTCCTGGATATAAGGGCTAACACTATAAAACTTTTAAAAGAAAACACAGGAATACATCTTTGTGGCCTTGAATTGGGCAATAGTCTTTTAGCTACAGTACCAAAAGCACACACGACAAAAGAATAAATATATAAATTGAGCTTTATCAGAATAAAAAACTTCTGTCCTTCAAAGCACAAAATCCACAGAATGAGAGAAAATATTTGCAGATCACATATCTGAGAATGGACCTCTATCCAGGAAATATACAGGACACTAGCAATTCAGCCACAGAAGGACAAATAAGCCAATCAAAAATGGGCAAAGCATGTAAATAGACATTTCTCCAAAGAAAATATACAAATGGCCAAAGGATGCTCAACATTATTAGTTGTCCAAGGAATACGAATCAAAACTACAATTTGATATACCTCACACTCAGTAGGAAGGCTAAAATTTTAAAAGACAGACTTGGGCAAGAGGCTAGTAGTGTTCACAATTGGTGGTATTTTAAAATAGTACAGTGGCAGTGACTTTGGGAAACAGTTTGGCAGATCCTCAAACGTTTAAACATCAAGTTACCAAAAGTCCCAGCAATTCAAGGACCTACTCCATGTGTATTAAAAACATATATCCACACAAAAATCTATATACAAGTGTTTCTACCAGCATTATTTGTAATAACTAAGGAGTATAAAAAGCCCAAATATCCATCAACTGGTGAACAGATTAAACAAATAGTCACTGGAATATTACTGAGCAATAAAAAGGAGTGAAATACTGACACATGCTGAATATGGATGAATCTTGAAAACATTAGGCTATGTGAAAGGAACCAGTCACAAAATACCAGGTGTTGTATATCATTCATAGTAAATGTTCATAATAGTCAAATACATTAAGACAGAAGACAGATTAGTGGCCATAAGGGGCTTCGAGGAGGGAAGATAGGGAAGACCGTTAACTGGTACAATGTTTATTTTGGAGGTGGTTAAAATGTTTCAAATTAGAGATAATGGTGACATTGCACACATTTGTGAGTACAGTTGACCCTTGAACAACATGGTCTTGAACTGTGTGAGGCCACTTACCCGTGGAATTATTTTCAGTGATGTAGAACAACATGATCTGTGGTTGGTTGAATCTGCAGATGCAGAACTGTGGATGCAGAGGGCTGACTTGAAGTTATACATGTATTTTTGACTGCAGCTGGTTGATGCCTAACTCTCGCATTTTTCCAAGGGTCAACTGTGTACAAAAAACCCACTGAATTAAACACTTTTAAAAGGTGAATTCGGTGGTATGTGAATTATATCTCAATAAAGCTATTATTTAAAAAGTAACACATGGGATTATTATTTGAATTTCTCAAAAAGCATTGGTCATGTAGCACAAGGTTATTCATGACATGCTCATGGTATGAAGTATAGTCCTACTTTCAGTTAAAATTTAATTTAAAAAATAAAATAAGAAATTGAAGTTCCCAATGAAAAAGTTTTTAAAAAGGAAACCAAAAGAGAGCAGAAGAAAGGAAATAATGAAGGTAAAATCACTAATTAATGAGGTAGAAACTTTAAGAATAGCAGATCATAATGTAGATCATGGGAAAAAGCACAACAAAGAACAAAGTAGACAACCCTATTTAAGAAAAAAGGGAGATGCACAACTAAGAACGCATAAACGACAAGGGGGAAATAATGAATAAAACAAAGGAGGTTAAAAAATAATGAGACCTATCTCTGGCCATGAGGGAAGACAAGGCTCAGACTTCCCCTGTCACTGTAAACATCTGCAAACTGGACAGAATAGATTAGACAACAGTTTTCAGACATTAGACAGTTGATAGCATAATACTGTGATGCTTATTAACAGAAGAGCAAAAGAGGTAAGTCTTAGAATTGCCCCAGCATTTTTTCTACCTCCAGGCATTATTCAGACCCTAGATGCTGGAGAGGCAACCTGGACAGAGCTCAGAAGAGATAGAGATCAGAGTTCAGGGAGGCTGGGACTATGTGAAGTCGTAGGGCACAGTTCCAAATAGGAGGGATCTACCCAGAAAAAGAGCTGCTGAAACCTGCAGAGGGATTCCTTAGGTGTTTGCTGAGTGTTGGATTGCTTCTCTGTACAGTGATCCTTGACAGAGATGAGCAAAGAATGACCCGGTGTTGTAAGCTGACTAAGTACCAGAGTCACACAGGGAAGAAAGCAGAATATTTAAATTCCGACCATCAGAGTGGAGAGCCTTCGGTAACAAGCTGGTGTACTCACTGAAGATCCCAGAGCAGTCGCACCATAGTTTTAGGACTAAACTATTGATGGAGTAATGTTACTCTAGACCTTCCCTAACAAAGCTTAAAACCAGGCCTCACAAGGATTAATCTAATCTTTCAAAAAGATTTCACTCCTTCTAAAATAAAATGCCCCTCACTGTACAGGGAAACAACAAAATCTAGGCACTAAAACGTAAAATTTACAGTATCCTGCCAAAATTACAAAAAGCTAAAAAAAAAAGTCCAATAAGTGGGGAAGTATTAATATTTAGGAGTAAATCAGAAATTACAGAGATGATGGAATTAGTAGACAGGGACACTGTATCAGAAATTATAACTATCCTTCAATATTTAAAGGGAAACAAACATAATGAGGAGAGGAATGGAATACATTAAAGGGAACTAAATGGAAATTAAAGAGCTGAAGCATATAGTAGGAGAAATTTAAAAAACATTAGTGGAAGGAATAATAGTGTATTAGATACGGCAGAAGATCAATGAACTTGTGAATATAACAATAGAATTTATGCAAAAGGAAGAATAGAGAGAAAAAAGACTGAGATAAAATACGCTGAGATTCGGTGATCTGTGGGAAAATTTCAAGCCCTCTGCTACAATGGTAATTGAAATCCCCGAAAGAGAGGAAAGCAGAAAGTTATTTTAATAATGTCTCCAAGTTTGATGAAAATTAAATAGGTAGAGAAGCTCAACAAATCCAAAGTAGGATAAACACGCGCACACATACACACAGCGCATCGTAAAGCATCACAATAAAACAGCTAAAAACCAGTGATAGAAAAATTCTTAAAAGCAAAGCAAAGAGCAAAAATGAGCACATGTGCAAAGGAACAAAGGGGAGAATGACTGCAGATTTTCTGCCAGAAACTATGCAGGCCAGACAACAAAGGAATGATGTACCAAAGGAAGAGAGGTTAATGATAGATAGATGGATGGATAGATAGATAAATAGGTAGATAACAAATCCTGTCAACTTATAGTTCTGTATTTGGGGAAAATAATATTTTGAAAATAGAATTAAAATAAACTCTTTTTCAGACAAACATAAGCTGCCATAATTCACTTTCAGGAGCTGTGCTCTACAATAAATTGATGCCACATTCTTTGTATCACAGGAGTGTGAAACTTGTGGCCACATGAAGGCTTGGATCTATATAAGGAAATGGAGAGTGCAAACAATTGGCAAATATGTGATAAATATATTTTTTTTAGCCTCCTTTAAAAATTCTTTTCAAAGATCATTGGATATTTAAGGCAACATGTAAAAATGTATTGTGCGTTTAATATTATATGAGACAATAACGAAACAGCATGAATAGCAGGAAAAAATAGAAGTATAATGTTTTAATGATTGTAAATTATACATGAAGTGGCATAATGTTATTTATATATTGACTGTGATAAGTTGAAGTTGAATACTGTAAACCTTAGAGTAATCGCCTTAAAAATAATAAAGTAAAAAAGTATAGCTTATCAGGCAATAGTGTATGTAAAAAATATTACATATTTAATCCAAAAGAAAGTAGGAAAAGAGGAAAAAAGGACAAATAGAAAAAAAGTAGCAAGATGGTAAGTTTACATTCAACCATATTGATAACTGTAACACATGTAATAGTCCACACACGAAAGACAGAGCTTCTAAGATAAGAAAGACAAAACTGTGTGATCCACAAACAAAACCTGCTTTAAATGTGGTGACAAAGGTACGTAAAGGGATGGAAATAGATTTACCACGAAAACAGAAAACAAAGTTAAGTAAGAATGGCTTCATTGACATCAGAGAAAATAGACTTCAGAAGAAGAATTTATTAATATGGATAAAGAATAATATTTCATACTGATTGAGGTCAATTTACCACAAAACATGAGAATCCTAAAGATGTACATTTACAGCAAATAAAGCAGAAACCAGCAGGCTTGACAGACTAGGCAAACCCAGTTGGAAATCGTAGCATTCCTTTCTTAATAATTCATAGAACAAGTAAACAGAAACTCAGTAAGGATATTTTTCCCCAGCTTGACCTAATTGATGTAAAACCGTCTACCAACATCAGCAGAATAAACCATTCAAGTGCACATGGAACGTGCACCAAGATAGACTGTGTGCTGAGTCATAGGATGAGCCTCGGCAAATTTTAAAAGGATTGAAATCATACAAAGTTTCTGCTTTGCTTAACAGCAGACTTTAATAAGAAATCAACAACAGAAGAATATCTGGAAAATCTTCAAATATTTGGAAATTAAACACATATTTCTAAATAACCCATTGGTCAAAGAAGCAGCCACAAGGGCGGTTAATAATATTTTGAACTAAATAAGAATAAAAACTCAATTTGCGAAGTGCAGCTTAAAAAAATGAATTAAACTTCATCTTAAAATGCTAGAAAAGTGGGGGGGAAAGCAAATTAAATCCAAAAATAGGAAGAAGGAAATAATAAACTTTAAAAGTAGAAAATCAATGAAATAGAAATGACAGAAAAGAATAACATGGGCGAAACCCACGGCTGAGTCTTTGAGAAAAATACTCAACGAACGTGATAAACCTTTAACCAGATTTATTCAGAAAAAAAGTGAGAAGATGTAACACCACGTCAGGCCTGAAACCAGAGCATCACTGCAGATACTACCGCTTTTAGAAGGATAATAGAAAATACGAGCAATGTTACTCCAGTTACTTCAATAACTTAAAAGAAAAGATGAATTATTTGTTACAATACTACTTTGGTTGGTATTAAAGAGTATCCTTATGTTAAGGGTCTCCATGCAGAAATATTTGAAGACAATTTTGTGCTGAAAAACGATCTAGCACAATTTTGACAATGAGTGAATTGAAATTTTGAATCTAATTGGTGGGTGTACACATGTTTATCATGTTCTTCTTTTACCTTTTCTGAATATTCTAGCATGTTCATGATACAAAGTTGGTAAAAAATAAATCAGATATAAATGCTTGTCAGTAGAGAGGCCCTCGGCCCAGATTAGTCATTTGCAAACAGGCTAATGCTGGGAAGACAGTGTCACGACCTTTTCGCCAGGAGGGCAGTGTTGTGACCTTCCCTCTGGGTCAGGACGAAGCTTCTCGGTGGTGATGCTGGTGGGCTGAGGGCCCTCCTACAAGTTGGACACAGAGAAGAAGGACCTAGATCACTGGATGGCCAGTCTGGCCCTTTCAGCGGCAGCAAGAGCCAACAACAATATTGAGCAGCTTAATCCGAGACGTCCAGCTACTAACAACGACTTATAAAGTGCCCGGGGCAGTCGGCCTTGGGCCTTGCTCTGTAAACAGAGGCCTGACCTACTTGACTCTTCCCAGAGGTTGGAAAGAGGTCTTGACTCACACAGACACGAAACTCAGCCTAATTGGGTACTAATTACGCAGCAGAGCTTTGTTTATGAAATGAGAGCACGCATACAGAAACAAGGTCACTGCTAGCAAAGCGGCACGCATTGGTGGACTCAGTCCTGCAAGTCCTTTTCTTCAGACACGATGTTGCTAATTGCACAAGAGCAAACAAGACCCGAGCTGATAAGTCCTACGTTTAGGGGCTGAGCGCAGCTTTCCCACTTTCCTGAGGTGCTGCGTGTTTGGAATGGGTAAAATCAGAAGTCAAATCGCTGGCCACCTGAAGCCACACTGGATGAGACGAGCAGAATTCCCCACACTTCTCTGTATCTTTGTGATGAGGGTATCTGTCCGGGAAGCAGATTATTGCATGTTTGTGAAAAGAGGGCTGCTAATGTGAGTTTCTTTTGGCCTGGGGTCCTGGTGATGTTAGGGTGCCCAGCCCTGCTCCCTGTCTGAGGAGGGACCTGAGAGGGGGCCACGGGGAGGAAGAGCGTCAAAACTCTCTTGCAGGACAAAATCGAACCACTTACTACTTATCTTATTCTCTTATGATCCATTTGTTCAAGAAATGGAGCATCTCAACCACTCGACACTATTACAGACACAAGATGTAGTGGAGAAAAAGACAAAATAAGTTGCTGTTTTTATGCAGCTTACCTTGTGGTTGATATTGTAACATCAAAATTATTTAAACAAGGAAAAGAGATGTGAGGAAAGCTGTGCACTTGAAAAATCTGGGCTCTCATCCCGGCTTTGCAGTGAGCTTACTGGGGACCCTAAGTGATGAGTCTTCGACCTCCCCTAGACCTCGAGGGCTCATCCATCGGGGGTGGGACCTTGACCAGAGTCCCAGCAGCAGCCCCGCCCGCCTGACCTTCACAGGCGAGATCTGAGTACATCCAGCTGGGAAGGGCGTGGGCTTCCTTGGTTGCTCAGTTACTGAATCTCTGATCTTGGTCACGTCATTTAATCTGGCTGAGCTTCAGTTTTCTTGCCGCAGAATGAGGTGACAATGTTTGCTCAAGTGAGAGGTCACAGGGCAAGGCACCCACCTCCACTCCTGAAGGCGGTCGTACCGGCTGCAGCTCCTTGGGGGGCTCCCACGTGAAAAAAGTTTGTAGTGCAAAGATAAGGATCATCTTGCTCGTGAAGCAATCAAGAAATTGGGCAATTTCCCCCAATTGCTCCGTCAGCGGATGCCCAAGCTAAGAAGGTTTGGCTCACAGCAGAAAAGGCGTCCTAACCACCTTCCTCCTTTTGACCATCTTTGGTCTGAAAAACTGGGAAATCTCCTTCAAACGAAAATAATTCCTGCTGGCGCGTATATTCATCATCCACACTAAGCGTGTGTTCCTTTTGGAATTGTGTCCGTTTTAGCAAGTCAGGGCCATTTGTCATGCAGCCCGCCCTGCCTGGAGCGACCAGGGCTCCGGGCTGCTGCGCGGTGCCGTCTGCCACGCGGGTGAGCCGGGCAGAGGACGCCCTCCCGGGTCCACGTGTGAGGGGAAGACTCTGCAACAGTGGTCCTCTCACCCCTCGGGGGCCTCGCGGTAGCAACATCGAGGGCGAAGCTGGAGCAGTGGTCCAATACAATGTCCTAATTTCTTCTAATTTCTGGGACATGATAAATGACTAACAACACAAGACTGGGATGAGGAACTTAACAGAGAACCCAGACAAATCACTAAGAAAAAGACAAACCAATTTAAAAGTGGGCAAAAGTGCTGAGCAGGTGTTTTACAACAGAGCAGGGGGTCTGCAAACCAAGGCCCCTCAGACCAAACCCTACCTGTCCCCCATGGGAGGCCAGCAGCCTTTCCCCCTCAGTTGATGGGCCAGGGGTGGCGATGAGGAGCTCTGGCTGGGGGAGAAGGGCTGCCCTTCCAGGAGGGCGCGCGGCCTGTGTGCGCCCCGGGCGAGGGAGTGAGGGACTCCATCTGTCACTCCGGCAACGGGAGGAGGACAGCCGAGCCCTGCGCCAGGCACAGCAGTTCACACGGCGTTCGGGGGCTTGGCCCTCCGTGCTGAGGCAGGAGCGCTGGTCGGGCTTTTATGCTGATTGGTGGCAGAGCCTCCCGGATTTGGTTTCCTCACCATCGTGTTATGAATCAGGGGAGGGGGCGGGGGCTTTACATCTTGTCTACTCTGTGCTTGGGGGTCATGGGAACGCCCACTAGTCACAGATTCCACAATCACTGTTTCCTCTGCCCTTTTATCTCGCTCAGAAATTAGTTGCCATGACTTGGCCTTAACTTAGCCCAGGAGGGAAAAAAAAAGAAAAAATATATATATACACACACATACCTTTCTGTCTGCAGGTGTATGTATCTGCAGCCTGTTTTTAATAAATCTTAATTTTGGGGTAAGAGCTGCCTTATCCTTATCTTGTTCAGAGAGCCCAGTGATGGACAGAGATTTGATTTCAGCTGAAAGATTCTGTGCGGTGCCTGAAATGAGCTATTTAGGAGGTGCGGGGAATAGACTTGCCCACTAGTTCTCAGCTTGCAACTCGAATCTGCCAGGTTTTGTTCATCCTGACCATTTGATTAGGACTTAAAATTTCATCAGCAGTGGGAACAGGAGAGATTATTCAAATAGAAAACCAGCCCCCAATCGGCCGTCATTGAAACAAGTGACAAAATCGCATCCGTGAGAATTCGCCGAGGCTGAGCTCAGAGGCTGGTGGGGGATGAAACGGCAGGAAAGCGGTGTTTGTGGATGACGTGAGAGCCCCGTGCATCTGTGCAGTTAGGGCCCTTTTCCTCTGACGTCGCTAATGCCTCCCAGGGTCTGAGGATGGAGGGGCCAGCTAGGACCACTTCTGCCTCTTCCCTCTCGCAAGGAGGATGGCTTGGGCAGGTGTGGGCCATGTGTGTGCAGCTGCTGCAGCCACGGCCTCGGGGAAGTTCAGGAAGATGGGGCCTCGGGTCTGGGTTTCAAAGGTCCGGGAGTAACCCTCTGTCAGATATTCAGATGGACATCGCCACTGTCGTGGCTGGGGACAAAAAAGCCTGAGTCTTGCCCCTTGTGGCCTCTCCTCCCCCAGGGGAGGGGCAGCACCTCCCCAGAAGCTTCCCCGGAAGGGAGATGCTCCCTGCACCCACAGAGTGGGAGCCCCAGCCTCAGACCTGCTCCCAGGAGGAGCTGCTGTGTGCTTGATAGGTCATGGACCAGGGCTGAGCCCTCTGCTCATGGTCTCCGCTCTGTTCCCTGGGGAGTTGGAAGCCGGCAGAACAGTCCCCCTCCCCGAGGGCCCACAGGGAGAGTGCCGTGGCCATGGGCAGGGGTGACCCCAGAGGGAGGATGCTTTGTAAACTCAGCAACAGGTGCACTTGTCCCTGCTTTTATACTTGTAAAGTATGAACCCAGGTGTGGCCCACTGCACCTGTGTGCTGTCTTCCCTTGTCTGTTCTGATGGACTCTGTGACTTTGGACAGAGTGTTCTACTTAAGACAGAGTTTGCTATTGGCGGAATTACTATAACACATAACCAATAGGATATGTTCACATGCAAGCATCAGAAACTCAGCCCCACCTGGCTGAAGCCTCAGAGGGGACTCATTGACTCAGGGCATTTAAGAGACTAGGATATGGGACTTCAGGAACAGCTGGATCCAGGGTCCAGGTCTCCGGACTCTGGCTCTCTCCATCTTCACGGCTTCGCGGCTTCACAGCTTTCTCTGTAGCAGCTTAATTCTCAAGCAGGAGATCTCCGTAAGGGTCGAGATGACCAACAGTGCCATCAGGATTACCAACGGTCACTGGATTCTGGGTGCCCATGATTCCAGGTGGAGATAAGTCCCCTCTTTCTTAGTGTCTGTATTGGTCTGTGAAAGAAGACTGGGCCTGGGCATGTGGGGGTCTCACACCCCCCCCCTACTGAGGGGCTGGAGGTCATTTCTAGGTTGAGGAAGGCAGTTCCCAAAAAGCTGGGAAGGGGGCAGAGATGCGGGGCCGGCCAGACACCCGGCTTCCAGTCCAAGGGCTCAGAGACCAGCCTCCCATGGGGGTGTGTTCCCTGGCATCTGGCAGGAGCTGGGAGATGGCGATTAGCAGGGATTGGAGGAGACAAACAGCCTCTAGAAACCCCTGTCTGCTGATGACCTCACAACCCTGGAAACCTGAGAAAGTCACTGTAAGGAGGAGAGAGGGCTGCAAGTCCCTCCCGCCCAGTGCAGGTGACAGCCCCCCCCACTCCAGTGAGCGCAGAGCTCTCTCCAGCCTGTGCCCCCGGATTCATGGAGCTGACATTTAAAACATGTTCCACCCCTGGGTTCCTTTGAGAGACTGGAGCATCTCTGAACTGAATATCCAGGTGAACCGTGAGAATGCTGGGAGAGACCACCTCCTCAGAACGCCCTGCCCTCAGCACCTGTTTCTCAGGAGGAGTTTGGGGAGGACTCAGGACCAGGCTCCCCGGTGACCCTTCACCTCCACAGGCCCCGCTCAGAGCCAGGGCTGAGTTCTTTCCAGTCCCAACCTGCTGTCTGTCCTCGGCGTGGCCATCACGGAAGAGTTGAGACCTGACTCCTCAGGGTCCACGAATGAACGTGGATGGGGGAAAAAAAAACGACATTTTAATTTTCACTAGCCTCCAACTAAAACATAGCATCATCTTCAATTTTGAAATAGAGGTGACACATTACAGCAGCATTAGCAGAACTGGAAACCTCATCGCCAATTAAAATCACAGACATCTCACACTGCATGAATGTTGTCGTGGAATCTTGAAACCCCACTTCTGCACATCACTGCTTCGAAACTGCAGTAATTATTAGACCTGCCACTGATCATGTTCTACGTGTTACAAAGAAGCACATATGTGACTGTCCCACAACTCTATGTCAGTGTGCATCTCAGCTGGTCTCATTGGCCATCCTCTGAATTTTATTTTATACATCTAAAAATATGATTCTGAGAAGAGGCCCACAGCACTCCCAGTCTGCCACAGGGAACCACAGAACTTCCCATGTGCCAGCACTGTGCTATGAGGTTTACAGGTGTTATTAAGAGAATTCCCACAACCACCCTATGAAGTAGGTATTAAGAATTCCCCCATTTAACTGATGAAAAGACTGAGGCTCACAGAGTGGATAAATTTCCCCAGGACACAGAGCCAGCAAGTGGCAGAGTTGGAATTCAAATCCAGAAAGTCTGGCTGGGAGCCGACCTCACCTCCTTGACTCAGAGGTGACAGTCAAGTTGTAGTCCAGCGAGGGAGCAGATGTCAGACCTGTTCCCAAGGCCAGTATACCCTCCAAATAGGTTCACAGAAACATATGAACAGAGCAGATGCCGGTGGGCTCCCTGAGGGGCCTTAGAAGGACATCCTTGAGGGAGGACAGGCAGGAACAAGAGAATCTGCCTCAGGCTCTGCCCGGGGACCCTTGGAGTTTTTTTTCCAAACACTCCTTGTATATAGTGTTTCCCAAAATTTTACTATCTGTGATATTTGATCTACCCTCAGATAGCTGATTTTAGATGTTTTTTTTCCCCCAAAGAGTCATCAGAAATTTTCAAACAATACAGAGGAGATGCTGTTTCGGGTTGGTAGAAATATTATCAGTGTCTGATCACGGAGAGAGGTGGTGTTCCCACTCTTCCCCAGGTCTCTCCATCTCTTTTGATGATAGAGAACTTGACCCATTCAGAGGGTTTCTTTTCTTATTATTTAAACTGGAAAATCCCAGCTCACTGTGAAAGGTCATAGTGACTGGCAGTGAATAAAAAAGCAATGGCTTGGAGAGGACTTAGGTCCAAAATAGACCCATAAACCAGGGAGAGATTTCTCCCTGAAGAAATCTTTCTGAAGAAATCGCTCTGCTTTCCTGAAGGATCTCAGATGCTTCCAGGAAAGCCCGACTCACTGGTAGGAGGGGGGGGACTGCTAACTCCCCTCCCCCACCACTCCCACCCTTGGCGGGTCCTCACCACCCGGCAGGTCCCTTCCCCTCAGAAGCTCCTCTCCCTGAATTACACATCGGTGGGGTTTACTTGAAGTGATTAACTGAACGTCACATAGAAATGGAAACTGAACTAGAGAGATGAGTAAGATAACCACTCATCTGACTTTTCAATGAGAAATACTGAATGCAGTCCTTTTCCCAGTAATTCCATCAGCGTATTTGCAAGTGCTCCTGGCTCAGGGAAAAGGTTCCCCACTGGCTGTAAGAGCCCGGTGCCCACCGAGCCTGTCTGTGCGGGGTTGGGGTGGACCTTGAGTAGATCTAAGTGGGACCGAGGTGGGAAGAGAAGGTGAAGAAGGGAAGGAGGACCGGAGGTGGGAAAGGTGGGGGAAAGAGGCAGGACAGGGAGGGAAGGGGAGGCGGGAGGCGGATGGGGACAAGACTGAGCTGGGCGGACAGGGAAGGGAAGGGGCGGAGACTCTGCTCTTCAGAGACGCGGGTTCAAGTCCTGCTCCGACTCCACCAGCTACGGGACTCCAACCTGCTTCTCACCTGGAAACTGGAGACCCCACGCACACCTCAGAGGATCGCGTGAGGGCTGTCGCCTTCATGTAGATAGGGAGGTGGGCGCCCAGATGCTGGAAAGGCAGGTGACGTAGGCCTGATGTGGCCTGTCACCAGGAGCCGCAGCTCACCTGGGCTTCAAGGACAGAGCTTTCTTCAGTGTCTGAGCTCAGTCCCTGTGTTGCCATGGAAACCGCTCCCACTCCTCCACCTGCTCTTCTCTCTGAACCATCCTGGTCCTTCTGGATCAGATGCCCGCGGCCGCCCCCCGTCAGGATCTGCCGCACCAGAAATGGCACCACGGTCCCCAGAGCCCCAGGATAGCCCAGCTGCCAGTCAGCTTCTCCTCCCTGAAGCTCTCGATATGGGGGCCCCGGCCCCTAGTTGTCTGTTGGCCCCATCCCACAGGAACCGAGCTGGAGGTGTCAGTGCTCAGGACCCTGTCATTTCACCCCATTCCCAGTGTGTTGTCAGCATCTCAGTGACCCGAGAATCACTGAGGGAGACCAGACTTTCCACACTTGTCTCTCTCTCCCTGAGTTCAAGGTGTGAAATACAGGTTTCACGTTTCACTGGCAACATCGTTCTTACCAGCACGCCCCACCCCCACTCCATGTCCTGCCGTGGTTTCCTGGCCACCTCAGTGTCACAGCTCAGAGACTATAAATAGCAAGTCCCTTTTCCAAATGTCCTTTGGTAAATGGCGTGGCCCTGGAAACCAGGCTGCACTGTCTTCCAGGTGGGAGTGACCGGTAAAATTAAACCTTGTTTTCTTAATAACTCTCTTTTTCTTAAAACAAAACAAAACAAAACAAAACAAGAAAACCCATCTCTTTTTTTATGCATACAATTTAGAAATCTTTTCTCTATATACACAAACTGTACCTGCATTATTTTTATTTTTTCTAGTTTAACTAAAAATTTTTTCCCTTTAGTTTTACATTTTCCTTAGGTACTGAAATAACAAAATTGCCTTGTACATGCTTTGTAGTCTTTCTGTGTGTGTGTAAGTCTGTGTGTAATATGTGTGTGTGTCCGTATGTGATTATCACCAATAGAAAACTTTTGTTTTCACTTTATATAATTGAAAAATGTCTAAGCAACAAACAGTATTTTAAACAAAATGATAAAGGTTAAAAATATAATAAAGCAACACAAAAAGAGAGCAAAATGTCAACTCCTCTAAATTATCCAATGATTTTAGACCATTTAATAAAAATTTATGAAGTTTGAGTGGTGCTGTGATGAAATGTTTTTTTTGGGTTTTTTTGCATTGTGTTTTAAAACCAATCTAATTTATTCAGGCAAATTTAAAATTACCTGTACAGATTTCTAATAACAGCTCAAAAAAGATAGAAATGGTCTTCATTATTTCAAATATCTCTATCCATGTTAAATTTCAATGACGGCTTAAGGAGTAGTGATTTAAATTAAATACATTAATTACACAATCTTATTCTACAGGATGCAAGACATACGAATAAATTATTCATAAGAATCGCATTAAATGAAACTTTATTTGAAAAAACTTACAAACTATAAACCTATACACTATATGAATGAAAAATCACTTATAGGAGCTAAACTAAAAAGAGAAAAATCAAAATTACTTTCAAAAGAGAGCACACAAGCAGATGTTGTGCCGTGGTTGTGAGTGTCTGGACCCGCTGCCGTGAGCTGAGTCACACCTGCAGGTGACCGCAGGTCCCTGGTCCCTCACCGCGGTACCCTCCTCCTTCCCGGGGGCCTTGATGGCCTAGGCCACCCCCCCCCCGACACTGCCGGGCCCCTGGGGGCTGCGGGCGGAGCAGCAGGAGCACCAGGGCCCCTGGGGGGAGGCTGGACGTTGGACTCGACCTGGGCCAGCATCTGCCGGGTGCGGTCAGTCTCCTGTCGCAGCTCCTGGAGCTTTCTCTTGGTGGCCACCGCCGCCAGCCAGCCTTCCCCAGCTCTTTTCTCTTGGAAGTGGATCTCCTTGAGGCGGTAGGAGGTGGTTCTCTCCAGTTCCTCGCCTGCGTCTTGGGCCATCTTCTTGCAGAGGCCGCGCATCTGACGTGTGGAGTCCAGGTCTCTACACACGTGGGTGAGTTGCTTCTCAACTTCTAAGCAGCCAGCTTCCACCTGGGAGAACTCCCTGTGAAGCCGCATCACACAGTCGTCGGAGGCGTCAGGCAGACTGTGAAGCTTCAGCTTCAGCTGCTCAATCTCACCGTCGAGCCGGGAATTCTCACACTTCACAGAGGCTTCTTCTGCTTGGAGACTTGTTCTTTGTGCTGTAAGCTCTTGGATCATCTGCTTTTCTTCCCGCAGGCGCCTGGCTGTCCCCTGATGTTCCTCTTGGGGACGTGGAAGGGGCGCACTGCGGCCAGCATCACCAGTGACGCCCTTCAGATCGCCCTCCGCCCCGGGGACAGGGCGGTGGCCATCTTCTGCCCCCTCCTTCTGCGGGATGTCTGCGCGCCCGCCATCCGCGGGGCCCCCTCGGAGGCGGGGCGAGGGGCTGGCCTTCGGCAGGTGGTCCGCGATGGATCTGAGTCGGCTGGTTCTGTCTCGCAGGGCCTGCGCCTTTCCTGCCTTCGGCCGCTCCGGCCTCCCGCCCAGCTCCTCCTTTCCCTGGGCTTGTCGCGCCCTTCGTCCAATTTCTGGGCGAAACCGCCCTGGACTCTCTGGAAAACCAGTCCTTCTATTCAGATCACTCTTTTCTGTCTTCTGAGCTCGTTCTCCGCTCTCCTCTGATGGCTTTAAGGTGTGCTTTCCGTCAGCGACTCGGGAGAGCTGGGGAGGCTGGCTCGTCAGTGCCTTTCCTGTAAAGGCAGCAGCGCCCTCCAGCAGTGTCCTTCGCAGGTTTTCTTTCGAGGCCCCAGAGCATAAGGCTTTCAGCAAGGGAGGACTGGCCTCCGGCCCAGGGGGCCTGGGGCTTCGTGGGCCCGAGCCGTCGGGCCCGGAGGCTCCTCGCGTTTTCCGCAGACCTCGCCTCGGGCTGAGGACGTCTTTCCGAGCGCCGTCCCCCTCCTTACGGCGGACCGGCCCCCCACCGCCAGGCCCGGCGCCCCAGCACACAGCAGGCCCTCCCGGCCACGCACAGGCAGAGCCGGGCCGTGGGGCAGGCCTTCGCAGACGGGCAGCGGAGCGCCCCGCGGGGGCTGCAGGACCCGCTGGGAGGCGGCCCCGCGGGCAGCCTGCGGGCCCCCCATGGCCTCCCGGCGCGGCCCCTGCGGCCCGGCGTCCGGTGGGCCCCGCGGAGCGCGCAGAGCCCTGCAGCGTTCCGTCTCCAGGGCCACCGAGCGCCGGGCCGGGGGAGCGGCGGCCAGCCAGGTCCTAGGCCGCAGCTGTCCCTCCCTGCGCTGCCAGGGGAAGGCGACCTCACTCGCACAGGCCCTGGGGGCGGGGAAGGGCTGAGCGCAGCCTGGAGCTGGGCCACTCGAGGCCCGCCTGGCCCCGCAGCAGACCCAGGGGGTCGAAGCAGGGCCAGGCCGGTCCCGTTCTGTGCCTCCGAGCAGGGCAGGGCAGGGCAGGGCAGGGTGCTGGGGCCCTGTGCTCGTGAGAGCCAGGCTCCTGAGTTAAAGGTCCCCTCTGCTGCAGAGACGCCTGGTCCTGCCCCAGAGGTCCCGGGGATCCCCCTCCTCTGAGGCTCCTGCTCCTCTTACGCGTGGTCACTGTGGGAAGACAGCGGTCTGGACTGAAGGGTGACCCCAAACGTTTAACTGGGACCAGGAATCCATCCTCACAACTCAGGAGACTACACTAGAACTGGCTAGGTCTCATAATTTCGTGGATTCTGTGCAGCCAGCATGTCCCTGTTCAATCCAAGTTTTCCTAGAAGGGGTGACTCTGACAAGGGCTGTGACAGTGTCCCAGGTTCCTTCTGTCCTGTGGTCCTGCCGTATTTGGCTCATGCCTCCCTGTGAGTCTCTAATCCATTAGGTTATCTTCCCACATGGACCTCTGGGGAAAGAGAGGTCCTTCTTTCTGCTTTATTTGGCCCCATTTATTTCATTAAATCACATCTTGCTCTGCTGACATCTCTCAGGCCAGCTGTAGGCTCAGAACCTCCTCGTCTATCCCCTGGGACTCTGCCATGACAGGCTAGTCCCCATCCCCTTAGCAAAGAGGGAAATGACAGAATCCTCTGAGGCCAGTCTGAGGGCTCTGACTCATAACAGGGCGCAAGAGCCCCAGGGGACAGTGGTGAAGTTGGGCCTCGGGCCCTTCCCCGGGGAAGTCAGAGCCCTTTCACGGCCCAAGAGCCAGCCCTGCAGCTGCAAGTGGTGGGTGGTTTTTAAAAAGGACCTGAAATGGGATCACACATGACCATGTCATGATAGTCTCTCCAATACTAAGCCAGCCCTAAAAAGAGAGAAGTAGAGTTAAAATACTGCCCCAGAAAGAAGTACAGGATATGTCAAAGCTTCAGAGAAACTGGAGTCAGTGGAGGAGGGGGCAGGGCAGGGACAGTTGCCTTTGTGATCAGCCTTGCGTGACTACTGGAAAATTTAAACTCCACACATCTAATGCAGCAATAAAGAGTAAAAGTCACTATCTGGCTCAATCCACAGCTAATAAATCAAAATCTAGGTGGATCCCTGGACCTAGTATTTTAGTATATTTGTCCTTGTGTCCCCAAGGTGGTTGGATGCAGAGCCAGGGTGGGGACCACCGGGTCCATGATGTCACCACGATTTCTTCTGCTCCAGGGGTTTATCTCTGAGTTATCTCCCCACCAGTGTGTGAGGGGACAGGAGGCAGACCATGCTGGTCTTCTGCCTCTTGTCCACATCGGTTTTGTACATTGTCAAGGCCTGTCCCAAGGCCACCTTCACTAAATGCTCGCAGAATGGACGTGTGAACACTGGGCACGCGACAAAGGGTAGGAGCCTGTGAGTTTCTTCGCTCCTCTTCACCAGACACGAGGCTTCCCCCTGCCCTCCGACACTGGCTTGGTCCCGATGAATTCTTTTCCCACGTCTGCAAAGGGGAAAAAAATGAGGAACTGCTGGAAGTCTGTCTAAGCCTTAATGGTTTCATTGAAAACAATCTTATTTTGATATAACTTCCCTAAACATAGGAATTTCAGTTATAAGAACAAATCTCAAGAACATAATCAATGTTTGGACCAAATATGCTTTCCATATGCTACAAATATTTATTCTGTGGTTACCTGTGATAGCAGAGACCTGGAAACAGCGCCTACATCCAAACATCCAGACACAAAGGAAAGCTTCAGTAACTCGGAGGCAGATTCAGGGTGATGGCGCGTGAGCATGGAGGGCGGAGGAGAGGATTTGGGGAGGGGGAGTATGATTAGATACAGCTTATTTTCTGTGAATTTTTGTTTTGAGCAGTAGAGTAAAGGGTGTTTATTACATTACTAAAAATACATACATATGTGCATGAGACATACCTGCCATGCATGGACCAGTGATAAAATTATGCCATGAACTAAGGAATGTAATTTATCTAATTCAGAGGACTGGGCAAAAAGCAAAAGAAATAGATTGCTGGATAGATAGATAAGAGAAGGATAGAGAGATGTGACTATCGATACACAAACTCATATACACATATAAGTGTATATGTGTTTATATACACAGATTTTATCATATAGTGTGGGAAAATAAAAATTTTTTAAATACCTTTTCCAATATCATCCAAAAACATGAAAAACTTAGAAATAACTTAACAGAAGGTATGTATGACCTCTATTGTGAAAATTGTAAAGTGATACTGAGAGATATAAAAGAAAACCTGCATAAGAGGAAATAGACACAGCGTTTAAGGTTTAGTGGACACTTTATGATGTCAGTTCTCTCTAAATTCACCCATAGTTGCAACGCAGTCCCAACCTAAACCCAAGCAGGTTTTTAAAAATTAAAGTTGACAAGCTGAGCCTAAAATTTATATGGAAATTCAAAGACTTAAAATAGTCAACACAATCTTTAAGGAAAAAAAACAAATTTGGAGGAATTAACACATTTTAAACTGACTTCAAGATTTAATACAAAGCTACCATTTTACATCAGCACCATCCTAGTTAAAGAATAGATAAAAATAAGTCAATGGAACCAAATAGAGGTTCCAGAAATAAATCAAAGATATATGATATAATAATTTTTTCAACAGAGATGTCAAAGTAATTAAAGGAAAAAACAATTTTTTTTTCAAAAAAAGTAAAGACAAGTGGATGTAAAGGAATACAGACCTCAACCCCCACTTCACATCATACACGGAAGTTACTCCAGGAGAGAACTGGACCTAATCATAAGAACTAAAGCTCTAAAGCTTCTAGAAGAAAACCTAGGAGAGTAACTGACTTCGTGACTTTGGGGGTGGACATAACTTTACTAGAGAAAGCAAGCATCCGCAGAAACCACTCAATGTTAAAAAAAAAATTCCCTGTGATAAACTGAATGTCATCGAAATGAAAACTTCTGCTCATCCAATAGACATTATTAATACCCTAAACAGAAAATCCACAGACCAGGAAAAGATAGTCCTAGAAGTCTGTTGAGGGACTTCTGCCAACAATGACTTTTTAAAATTACTGCAGCTCAATAATAAAAATGCAAACAGCTCAATTTAAAAGTGGGCAAAAGTCAGAATACCAATGGCACTTTTCATAGAAGTAGAACAAGTAATTCTAAAATTTGTATGGAATCACAAAAGACCTCAAATAGCCAAAGTCATCGGGAGAAAGAAGAGTAATGCTGTTGGTATCAGGGTTCCTGATTTTTCACTATACTGCACTGCAGGTCTGCAGCGGACAAAACAGACCAGCACTGGTACAAAGACACGGAGGTCAATGGAACAGAACGCAGAAATAAACCCATGCTTATATGGCCAGTTAATCTATAACAAAGGCAGTGAGAGAATAGAATGGAGAAACTAGAGTATCTTCAATAAACAGTGTTGAGAAAACTGGGCAGCTACCTGCAAAAGAATGAAACTGAACCACTGTCTTACACCATGTACAGAAATAAACTCAAAATGGTTTAAAGACTTAATAAGACCCCGAACCATAAAACTCCTAGGAGAAAACATAGGCAGTAAACTCTTTGAACTTGGTCTTAGTAATATTTTTTGGATCTGTCTCCTCAGGCAAGGTCAACAAAAGCAAAAAAACAAAAACAAAAACAAAAAAACGAGCAAAGAAACCTCCAAGAAACAAATGGAACTACGTCAAACTAAAAAGATTTTGCACAATGTAGGAAATCATCAACAAAACAAAAAAGCAACCCAATGAATGGGAGAAGATATTTGCAAACGATATATCCAAAAGGAGCAAATATTCATAATCATCAGAGACTGCAAAGCTACAATGAAATATCACCTCACACCTGTCAGAACAGCCATCATCAAAAAGAACACAAATCACAAGTGTTAGTTAAGGATGTGGAGAAAGGGGAACCCTCGTGCACTGCTAGTGGGAATGGAAATTGATGCAGCCACCATGGAAAATGGTGTGGAGGTTACTCAAAAAATTAAAAATAGATCTAGGATAGGATTTAGCAATTCCACTTCTGGGTATTTACCTAAAGAAAACCAAAACACTAATTCAAAAGATAAATACACCCTTATGTTCACTGCAGATAATTTAAAATAGCCAAGATATGGAAGCGACCTAAGTGCCTATCAATAGATGAAAGAATAAAGAAGATGTGGTATATATACATACAAGGAAATATGACTCAGTTATAAAAGAGAATGACATCTCGCCATCTGCGACAACACGGATGGAGCTAGAGCATATTATGCTAAGTGAAGTCAGACAAAGACAAATACTATGTGATTTCACTTAGATGCAAAAATTTAAAAGAAAGAAAGAAACAGAAAGAGATTTATAGATACAGAGAAAAAAACTGGTGGCCACCACAGGGGAGGGGGTGGTCAGGGATTGGGCAAAATAGGTGAAGGGGATTAAGAAGTAAAACTTCCAGTTATAAAATAAATAAATCATGGGAATGTAATATACAACATGAAAGATGGCCAACATAAGGAATATAGTAAGACATTTGTATGATGACAGATTGTTACTAGACTTATGGTGATCATTTTATAATGTATTTAAATGTTGAATCACCTGTCGTACATTTGAAACTAACATAATATTGTATGTCAACTAGATTTCAACAACAAAATAAGTAATTAATTAAAATGGGCAAAAGACATGAAGAGACACATTGCCAGACAAGATATACAGCCAGTATGGATGTGAGAAGACTTTTGACATCATTACTCATCAGGGAAAGGCAGATGAAAAACCCCTCTGATATACTACTATACCCCTGTTAGAATAGCTAAAGTGAAAAAACATTGGCCAGATGAAGAATTGCAGAGTATGTGGAGCGGCGAGAACTTTCACTCACTTCTGTTGGGAGTGTAAAATGATACAGCCACTTTGGAAAACTGATTGGAAGTTTCCTAAAACCACAAACATACATCAACCCTATGATGTTCAAGTCAATAACCAGAAACGTGAAAACACAAGTTCACGAAGAGCCTTGCAAAAAAAATGTTGATAGCATCATTATTCATATTAGCCCCAAACCAAAAACAGCCTCCTTGCTTATATACTTGGGATGGATAACCAAATTATAGTATATCCAGACAGTGGTCAACAACAACAAAAAATGGGCCAGATCTCTGAAACACATGACATCATGGATAAATTGCAAAAGCATCGATCTGAGTGAGAGAAAAAGAAAGAGAGCATAGTATATGCAGACATTTATGAAGGTCTAGATCAGGCAAAACTAATTTGTAGCGACAGAAATGAGAACAGGGGTTATTTCTAGGATAGTGAGAATTGATCTGAAAGGGGACAGAGGAACTTTCTGGATTATGGAGAACATTTTAAAATGACATTTATTGTTTTCTTTCTAGTTTTACAAGCAATACCTGCTCACTGCTGACAACTGGAAATACATAAAAGCATAAAGTAAAAAATTAACAATCACCTATATCCCCCACCCTTATCATTATCATTTCCTCCCAGTATCTGCATATTTCTTGTTTTTTCCTTCCAGCTTTACTGAGATGTAATTGGCATACAATATTGTGTAAGTTTAAGGTACACACCATAATGATTTGACTTATAGACGTCATGAGATGATTATCACAGTTAGTTCAGTGAACATCCATCATCTCAAATAGACACAAAATTTAAGAAATAGAATTTTTTTTCCTTGTGATGAGAACCCTTAGAATTTAGTCCCTTAACAGTTTTCACGTCTATCCTACAGAAGCATTCACTGTGTTTATCTTTTTAGACAACACATCTCTAATACTGATCGATCTTACAATTGGAAGTTTGTACCTTTTGACTGCCTTCATCCAGTTCCCCTTCCCCCCACACCCCTGATAATCACAAATCTGATCTCATTTTCCATGGCGTTTTTTTTTGTTTGTTTTAGAAGTATCATTGACCTACAATGCTACGCTAGTTCCTGTTACACAACATAGTGATTCAAGATTTCTGTACATTTCAACATAATCGCCATGATAAGTTTAATTACCATCTGTCACCAAATACATTACATAATTATTGACTATATTCCCCACACTGTACATTTCATACCTGTGACGCAATTATTTTGCAACTGGAATTTTGTACCTCTTAATCTCCCTTAACTGTTTCTCTCCTTTCCTCACCCTCCCCCGCTCTGATAACCTTCTGTTTGTTCTCTATCTACAACTCTGTTTCTGCTTTGTTATTTTATTTGTTGTTATTTGGATTCCATATATAAATAAATTCATGCAGTATTTGTCCTTCTTGCTCTGACTTATTTCATTTAGCATAATATCCTCTAGATGTATCATATTGTTGCAAATGGCAAGGTTTTCATTATTTTTTATGGCTGAGTTATATTCTGTTGTATATATGTGTGTGTGTAAATATACATATACATGTATCTCACATCTTTATTTCCTCTTTTGATAGGCACTTTGGTTGTTTCCATATCTTGGCTATTGTAAATAATGCTGCAGTGAACATAGGGGAGCATTCATTTTTTTTTTAATTAGTGTTTTTGTTTTCTTCAGATAAATACTGAGGAGTGGAATTACTGGATAATATGGTAGTTCTATTTTTTAAATTTTTTAAATTGAAGTATAGTCAATTTGCAATGTTGTGTCAATTTCTGGTGTACAGCACAATGCTTCAGTCATACGTGGCTATACATATATTCATTTTCATTTTCTTTTTCACTGTAAGCTACTATAAGATATTGACTATGGTTTCCTGTGCTATCACTCATATGTGGAATCTAAAAAACAAAAAGACAAATGAACTTATTTATAAAACAGAAACAGACTCACAGACATAGAAAACAAATTTATGGTTAACAGGGGGGAAAGGGGTGGGAAGGGGCAAATTGGGAGTTTGAGATTTGCAGATACTGACTGGTATATATAAAATAGATAAACAAGTTTACACTCTTTAATTTTTTGAGGAATCTCCACACCATTTTTCATAAGGAACCATTTTGCATTGCCGCCAACAGTGCGCAAGGGTTCCCTCTGCTCCACATCCTCACCGGCTCTTGTGATTTGTTGTCTTTTTGATGATGGCCATTCTGACAGGTGTAAGCTGATATTTCATTGTGGTTTTGACTTGCATTTCCCTGACGATTAGTGATGTTGAGCATCTTTTCATGTGCCTGTTGGCCATTTGTATGTCTTCTTTGCAAAATACCTAATTACCTTCTCTGTCCATTGTTAGATTTTTATATTGAATTCTATAAGTTCTTTATATATTTTGTGTATTAACCCCTTAGTGGACATATTTACAAATATCTTCTCCCATTAAATAGGTTGCCTTTTTGTTTTGTTGATGGTTTCCTTTCCTAAGCAAAAACTTTTTCATTTGATTTGGTCCCATTCGTTTATTTTTTCCCTTTGTTGCCCCTGACTGAGGAGACAGATCCAGAAAAATATTGCTGAGATCAATGTTTTCTATGTAGAGTTTTACAGCATCAAGTCTTACATTTAAGTCTTTAATCCATTTTGATCTTATTTTTGTGTCTGGCGTGAGAAAATGATCTAATTTTTTTCTTCTACATGTGGCTGTCTGGTTTTCCCAACACTGCTTATTAAAAGAGACTGTCTTTTCTGCATTGTATATTCTTGCATCTTTCGTCACAGATTAATTGACCAAATGTGTGTTGGTTTATTGCTAGTCTTCCTATTCTGTTCCATTGATCTACGCGTCTGTTTTTTTTTTTTTTTTGCCAGGACCATAGTGTTTTTATTTGTAGTACAGTTTGAAATCTGGAAGCACCATACCACCAACTTTGTTTTTTGTTTTGTTTTTGTTTCTTTCTTAAGATCGGTTTGGCTATTCAGAGTCACTTACGATTTCATACAAATTTTGAGATTATTTGTTTTAGTTCCATGAAAAATGCCGTTGGTATTTTGATAGGGATTGCATTGAATCTGTAGATTGCTTTAGGTATTATGGACATTTAACCATGTTAATTCTTCTGATCCGTGAACATGGGATATCTTTCCATTTATTTATGTTGTCTTCAATTTTTTTCTTCTGTGTTTTATAGTTTACAAGGTACAAGTTTTTCACCTCCTTGGTTAATTTATTCCTAGGTATTTTATTCTCTTTGATTCAGTTGTAAGTGAGATTGTGTTCTTGATTTCTCTTTCTGATAGTTCATTACTAGTGTTTAGAGATGCAAGAAAGTTCTGTATAGTAATTTCATGTATTGCAACTTCACTGAATTCGTTTCTTAGTTCTAATAGTCTTCTGGTTGCATCTTTCGAGGTTTCTACATATAGTATCATGTCATCTGCAAATAGTGACAGATGTGACTCTCTTTCCAATTCAGACAACATATCTCTTTTTCTTGTCTGATCACTGTGGCTAGGACTTCCAATACTATGTTAAATAGAAGCACTGAGAGTGAGCATCCTTGTGTTGTCCCTGACCTCACAGGAAAAGTTTTTAGCTTTTCACCATTGAGTATGATCTTAGCTGTTTCATCATAAATGGCCTTTGTTATGTTGAGGATTTGATAATCAAGGTATACTGTCTTCACAGAATGAGTTTGCAAGTATTTCCTCCTCTTCAATTTTTTGGATTAGTTTGAGAAGAAAAGACATTAATTCTCCTTCAAATGTTTGTTAGAATTCCCCTGTGAAGCTGTCTGGTCTTGGACTTTTGTTTGCTGGGGTTTTTTGTTTGTTTGTTTGTTTGTTTTTTACTGATTCAATTTCTTCTTTCTTTCTTTCTTTCTTTTTTTTTTTAATCTTTATTTTATTTTAAATATATTTATTTACTTTTTATTTTGGGGGGATGTAATTAGTTTTACTTATTTATTTATTTTTAGAGGGGGTCCTGGGGATTGAACCCAGGACCTTGTGTGTGCTAAGCATACACTCTACCCCTTGAGCTATACCCTCCCCCCTTGATTCAATTTCATTAGTTATCAGTCTTTTTAGATTTTCTATTTCTTCCTGATTCAGTCTTGGAAGACTGTATGTTTCTAGGAATTTATTAATTTCTTCAAGGGCGTCCAATTTGTTGGCATGTAATTGTTCTTAGTATTCTTTTATGATTGTATTTCTGTGATATGCATTCTAATTTCTCTTCTTTTATATCTAATTTTATTTATTTTGGCCCTTTTTCATTTTTTTCTTAGTTATATAAGCCTTTCTCTGTCTTTTGTTACAGACTTTTTTTTAAAGTCCATTTTGTCTGACAAGAGTATTCTTACTCCAGCTTTATTTTGGTTTCCATTTGTATGGAATGTTTTCTTTCCATCTCTTCACTTTTAGTCTGTATGTCGTTAGTTTTGAAGTGAGTCTTTCATAGGCAGCATATAGATTGGCCTTTAAAAAAAAAAATCCATTCAACCATCCTCTGTCTTTTGATTGGAGAATTTAGTTCATTTACATTTAACATTTAAAGTGATTGTTGATAGATATGTATTTATTTCCATTTTGTTACTTGTTTTCTATTTGGTTTGTTTGTCTGCTTTATAGTTCTTCTCTTTTGTCTTCTTTTAGTTTCTTCCCTTGTAGTTTGACAATTTTCTTTTTACTGTTATGTTTGGGTTCCTTTCTATTTCTTTTTTTATGTATTTATTGTAGGTTTTTGGTTTGCAGTTACCATTCTAAAAGCTCTAAATTCTTGCTCCACCTCTGCAAAAAAGATATTTTACATCTTTTATGTGTATCCCTTAACTATTTATTGTAGTTATAATTGACTTTACCAAATTGTTTTTTAATTTTCATACTAGCTTTTTAAGTGGTTGATCCACTGTCTTTATTATATATTAGCTTTTACCAGTGAGATTTTTGCTTTCATGTGTTTTCTTTATCTTGTTATGAACTTTTCTTTTTTGCTGAAGAAGACTCCTTAAAATTTCTTTTAAAATTGTTTTAGTGGCAATGAACTCTATTAGTTTTTGCTTTCCTGGGAAACTTTTTATTTCTCCTTCAATTCTGAATGATAACCTTCCTGGGTAGAGTATCTTTGGTTGGACACTTTTCCTCCTCTTAGCACTTTAAATATATTTCATAACTCCTTTTTGGCCTGCAAAGTTTCTGCTGAAAAATCAGCTGATAGCCTTATGGATGTCCCCTTGTATGTGACTCTGTTTTTCTCTTGCTACCTTTAAAACTCTCTCTTCATCTTTAATTTTTGCCATTTTAATTATGATTTATTTTGGTGTGGATCTCTGGGTTTATCTTGTTGGGGCTCTCTCTGCTTCCTGGACCTGGATATCTATTTCCTTCCCCAGATAAGGAAAGTTTCCTAACATTATTTCATCAAGTACTTTTTCTGCTTCTTTCTCTTTCTCTTCTGGGACCCCTACAATATGATGTTGTATTGTTGTTTGTTGACGTTGAGGTTGATGTTTTTCCAGAGGTCCCTTAAGCTATCCTCATTTAAAAAAAATTTTTTTTAATATTCTGATTGGGTGATTTCCACTCTTCTGTCTTCCATGTCATTTATCTGCTCTTCTGTAACATCTACTCTGCTGTTGATTCTCTCTGGTGTATTTTTCATTTCTGTTATTGTATTCTTTAGGTCTGAGAGGTTTTTTTTTTTTTCTTCAATATTTTGTATTTGTTGGAGTTCTTACTGTGTTTCTCTATTCTTTCCTGATTTATTGAGCATTTTTATGTCTGTTGCTTTTAACTCTTCAAGTGAATTACTTATTTTAATTTCATTAGGGTTTTTTTTTTTTTCTGGGGTTTTATCTTGTTTTTTTGTTTGGAACATATGCCTCTGTCTTCTCATTTTGCTTGACTTTCCCTGTTTGTCTCTACAAAGTGAGGTGAAACAGTTACCTGATTCAGGTCTTGAAGGTGTGTCCTTGTGTGAATGTGTCCCTGTATAGTCTGCATGACCCTAGTGGCTTTAGCTGGAGGGTTGAAGGTGAAGTGAGTGCTGGCTGGGGCTTTTCCTGGGGCAAGTTGGAATCAGCCATTTTGTTGGGAGCAGACTAGACCTGGGAGGGCGCCAGAGTTGTAGCCCAGCATGGGCCAGGGCTTCTCCTGGGGCATTAAAATGTTTCCACCAGTGTGTGCATGGAGGTCAGGAACTGAGCCAGTGTGGGCTGGGAGCTGTGCTGGAGCACTGTTGGAAGGCCACCTAGAGCACCAGGCACTTTTCAATCAGCTATCTCTGTGCTGAGACAGGGGGTAAGTTGTGTGCACCCTGTAAGAGTGGAATCTCAGTTTCCTACAGCCCCCCCGATTCTCCCAGTCACAAGTCCTGCTGGCTTTCAAAGTCAATTAAGGGGGCTCAATGCTCCTGGTGCTGGACCCCAGGGATGGGAGGGCCTCTAAGTTTGTGATAGCCTCTTCCTCTTTTGGGGTCACCTGCTGGGGTGTGGGTTCTGATGAGATTGCTTCTTTCCACCTCCTACCTACCTCAGTGTGTGTGTGTGCATGTGTATGTGTGTGTGTGCACTTTCTTTATAGCCTTAGTTGTAGAAGAGCCGTTCTGTTGAACTTCAGGTTGTTTTCAGAGAGAGCAGGTCTATACATAGTTGTGTGTCCCAGTCCCAAGGCAGGTGAGCTCAACATATTCCTACTCTACCATCTTGATCCCACCTCCACAATGATGCATCTTCTAAAGAGTAATATTTTACAACATGTATCCTGTTCTTACTAAAATTGAATTATATTAGTTTTTTATTGCTGTCATAACAAATTCTTACAAAGTTAGGAGGTTAAACAAATATTTCTTTAACATCTCAGGGGTCTGTATGTTGGGAGTCTGAGTTTTCTCACCTGGTTTCTCTGTGTCAGTTCACAGAGCTGAAAGCAAGACGATCAGGTGGGCTCCCACTGGGAAGCTCCGGGGAAAAGCTGGTTCCAACTTCATTCAGATCTTTAGCAGAATCCAGTTCCCTGCAGTTGTAGGACTGAGGTCCCATTTCCTTGTGGCTGTCAGCTGGGGACCACCCTGAGCTCCTAGAGGCCTCTCTCTGCTCCTTAGACATCGTCCCTGCATCTCAGAGACAGGAAAAGCATATGACTCCTCCTCATTCTTCGAATCTCTCTGACTCACCATCTGCTTCATCTCTCTTCTGCTTTTAGTCAGAGAAAGTCCTCTACTTTCAAGGGCTCATGTGACTAGACAGGGTCCACCCAGATAACCCAGGACATTGGCAGAGTGTGTTTGCCATGTAACGCAACGAATTCACAAGTTCTTAGGATTAGGGCATGGGCACCTTGGGAAAGGTCATTATTCTGCCCCCACGTGCACTGTGTGTGAAGTTGGGAACAAAGCACATAGGTTGCACAGCCAAGAGCAGCCACTGAGTCCTGGGAGACACTTTTTTGACTGGAATATGGTCCTTGCTAAAAAATATAGCTGGTTCCATCTCACAATAATGAAAGCAGCATTATATGAAAATCTAGACAAGAGTTATTCAAAAGTAGGTTAGTTTATGTAGACATTGTCTTCATTTTATTGTCCGGTCAGAAATCTTCAGTTTACAGAACACTGCCAATATCCATTTGCATTTTTGCATAAATCTGACTTTTCCATAAACTGTGATCTATTCATGTTCTTGGGAAAATGTCTGTTAAATCCTTAGTGAGTTAATCTTTTCCACACATTTCTGATACAGGAGCCATGGACAGTGCTGTCAGGGAAACAGCTGATGCTGGAAATAGGTTACTCTGAGGATAGTTCATAGGCAAAGGTGCTGTTCAAACAGGTGTGGGTGGAGCAGGGCTGCAGGGCATAAGGCATCTCTGGGGTGGGCTGAGTAATGGCTCCCGTAACGACACCCACTTCCTAACCACCAAACCTGTGCGTAGGTTACCTGACATATGGCAAAAGGGACTTCGCAGATGTGCGAAGGATCTTGAAATGGGGAGATTTTCCTGAACTATTCAGGTGGTTCTAAATGTGACCACAAGAGTCCCTGTAAGAGGGAGGCAGGAGGGTCAGTGATGCTGTGATGACAAATGCAGAGATCAGTGAGCTGGAGAGAGATGGGAAGATCACATGCTGCTGGATTTGAGGATGAAGAAAGGGGCCACAAGCCAAGGAGTGTAGGAGCCTCCAGAAGGATCCAGCCCTGCCAACACCCTGACTTTAGCCCAGTGAGACTGATTCTGAGCTTTTGACCTCCGGATGTGTAAGGAACAAGTGCTCTAAGCTCCCAGTTTGTGGTGATGGGTTACAGCACCTGCACTAAGCTAGCCGCGGCATCACCTGGGCTGCCTGCTGTGGGCAAGTCAGCGCCCTGGGCCAGAGGGAACCGAGGGAACAGCTGTTGGTGTAACCCCGAGGAAAAGTCGTGTAGAGTCAGCCCCTTAAGAGCAGAGTGTTTCTTAGCCCGTGGACAGAGCCAGCTCACGGCCACCTGGTCAAATGCAGCAAGAGAACCAGTGCCCTAGCCTCATCTTCCCACTTCCCTCCAGTCCCCTGCTGGGCTCCCCATTACTGAACTCAAAGGAAGCTGGAGAAGCAGGCACCCAGCTGAGGTGGGTGCCCCACAGATCAGCAACGCAGGAGGAGAGAGAGTGGAAATGAAAATACCACGAACTGTGTGTGAGGGGCTTGGAAATCATCACTCTGCCCTGAGAAAAACTGAAAAGCTGAACAAAATGAAAAATTACAACTCCTCTTAAATATGTCAGAGTAATGAGGTCACAGGGCAAACTGCTGCTCCCAAAATTGGAGAGACAGGCAGGCAGGCACCAAGAGTCACTATTTAACCAGAGTAGACTCTCAGGAGCAGAAATCTCCCTGGAAACCAACACTGGGGTAGGAAAATCTGATGGATGAATCACTGGTGGCTGAGTAAGGACAACTCTGAGGGTTAAACATCCAGGTGAATCCAATGGAATATTACTCAGCACTGAAAAAAGAAACGAGCTATGAAGCCATGAAAAGATATGGAGGAAAATTAAAAACATATTATTGAGTGAAAAAGTCAGTCTAAAAAAGTTACACCTTATATGAATCCAGTTACACAGCATCCTGGAAAAGACAAAACTAAGGAAACAGTGAAAAGGTCAAGGTTGCCAGCGTTTGGGGGTAGGGGGGTGAACAGGCCAAACACAGATTTTTAGGACACCAGAAATACTCTGTATGACACTGTCAAGATGGACACACGTCATTATGGTGTTTGTCAAAGCTCACAGAACGTCCAGCACCAAGAGTGAGCCCCAGTGTCTGGGGGACGGGAAATGGTCATTGCAGGTTCAAATGTACCTCTCTGGTGGGGGGTGGTGACAGGGAGGTTTTGAGTGTGTAGGGACAGGGGATGTAAGGGGACTCTATGCACTTTCCACTCAGTTTTGCTGTGCACCCAAAGTGCTCTAAAATTAAAGCTTATTCATTATTAAAATCATAACCTTAGTGTCATGAGCCCTGAGAAGTGAGTGGGGGGACCCGAGTTGTGACTCAGAGGAAGATGCACAACTTTTCAACACGTTAGAGTCAAGTCCCCACTGCAGTGACTCCCCGTCTCTGCTGCACATCAGAATCGTGAGAGGATCTTGGAATAAATACAGGTGTCCTGGCCCCTCATGGGACAGCAACTGGATCAGAGCCTCCCCGCGAGGGGCCCCGGATGGGGAGTTACTGCCGCCTTGTCTTCCTAGGAGCACTTTTTTATCTTGAGACTCAAGGTCTGACTTCACCACAAAATGCCCTTGAGTCTGAATCCAACAGGTGAATCATTTGTCTATAATTCTGGTGACTCTTGCATCACATGAACTTTGCATTAGAATGGGCTCTTGTGAAAGGGTTTTCAAGAGCAGTCTCCTGATTCGACAGTAAACTAGAGGGGCCTTAACTGTAACCCTAGTGTACCTGCTGTGTGTTTATCTGACACATTATCCATCTTTTGTTGAGACCTTTTCCAAACTAGAACAGCTTTTAATTAGGAAGTTAAGACTGCAGAATCATCTTAACTAAAAATATGGTGTTGCCCTATTGGTTAAGTTGGCAAAAACAGTGGTGCTTTTTTGACTCCATTGGCTGCATTCAGATTTAAATTTAAATCATTTGATCACATTTCCCATGAGCTTATATATTTTGAGAAAATGTGGCAGTTCCTTTTGAAAGGTTTGAACTCAAGTGAGCCATTCATTTTGTGGCCATATAACTATTGTTGTAACTGGAACAATTTTATGAGTGAAGAGGGCAGCTGCCAGTTACATGCAGGCATAAATTAAGCACCCCCGGAACTAACCAGGCTGCAGTGGGCGCTGCTCTTCCTTGCTGTACATGACCCCGGGCCAGGAGAAGGGGGACCAAGGTCAGGGGTCGGCTGCACCTTCATCCCGCGCGTGCCAAGGTCTGGCTTCATTCTGGCCACGCTCAGGTCGTGGGCTAAAGAGATGACTCCGGCTGCTGGGAGGAGACACAAGGGAAGAAGTATGGAGACCTGGGGCCCAAGTAGGATGGATGGTCACAGGAGTGACAGTGATCTAAGGCAGAGGGGTGGTTTGCACTGGAGGATGGTGGCTGAGACTGAGGGAAAACACAGGGAGTTTGGAAGAATCTTCTATGGACTCAGTGATGGAGTGGACGTAGGGGGTGAGGAACTAGGATCAGGTCAGAAGGGGTCCTCAGGTGTCTGGACTGAGCAAGAGAATGGACATGGGTTACCTCCTGACACAGGGGATTGTAGAAGTCTAAGAGGGTTGTCCACACATGGCTCCCTCAAGGGCAACTGCCGATCGGAAGTTCATCGTGCTCTTCTGAAACGAGGTGTGTCCTCAGGGGACAGTGCACCTGTCTAAGTTATAGATCAGATCGGCCAGGTTGTCCACACCTTCTGGTCTGTGCCTGGGCTCAAGCCAGAAATGCCATGGCCCCCTTTCTTTTCTCCCACACTCCTTCCCCACCGTCACCTAAAGATCTTTGCTCATCCACTTCTCTACCCAACTTCAGCATTACCAGTGAGCAGTGTGGGACTCAGGAGGACCCAACACCTGATGAATCAGAATCTGCTTTGTGACAAGACCTCCAAGGGATTCGCAGGCCCCTCCAAGTGTGGAAAGCCCTGTAGAGAACTCCTGCTGGTGCTTCAGTACTCAGCTCAGGGCCGCCTCCCCCAGGGAGCCCTCCCTGAGCTCCCACCTCACCCGAGGTTGCTGCAGGCAGTCTGGGCGCCGGTGCAGAGCCAGCAGTGAGTGTGTAGGCCTCCTTCACGAGCACGCCTGGGCCCTGAGCCCGTCTCTCCACAGCCCGCACACCCCGCTGGAGGAAACCTAGGGTTCACCTTGGTCTCCCCACGAGTAGCGTCCTGACAGCTCCACTCAGGTAGGCAGTGCCTCACACTTGGGAATCCTCCCCCTCCCCTCCAGCCCCTCCCGTACCTGCCCTAGGAGTCCCTGTGGTGGGACCCACAGGGTTGAGACCACTGATCCCGAGGGCCGTCGGGGATGGCAGACACCTGGGGAGCCCAAGTGCGCGCCTGCTCCACCCTCTGTGCCCCAGAGAAGCAGGCTTTCATGGGGTGTCACTCAGGGACGCGTGGCTGGATTTTTTCAGGCTTCCTCTGATGAGATTTATTCAAAGTTCCTTGAACTAGAGCAAAAGTACACAGGGTTCTTAGAAAAGTCTAGGAGTCGTTCCTCAGTCTTCTTCTCTGACCCTCCAGTCACCTGCACACGGTCTATCTGTTCTCCTGGATCTGTGTTTCGCCCCCCAGCGCAGCCCCCAGTGCTCCACGCAGACCCCTGTGAGCCCCTCCACCAATCTCGCCCCCTCCCCCCACCCCACCTTCCGCTCTCTCCCCACGCACAGAGACCTGTGCAGGACACACATCACTCCGTGTCCTCGGCCTCCAGCCCTCTCCCCCAGGTCTGCACCCGCCCCTGGTGTCCCTACCCTGCGCTAGAGAGATGTCTGTGCAGCCGGCCTGCTCCCCGCCCCCTCTCCCCCTCCCCGTCCTCTTTGCCCCATTTCCCTGCCCAGAAACCCAGTTCTCAGGTCTCTATGCTCCTGTCCTCTCTGCCTGGAATATTCTGCCCCCTGACTGTCCCAGGCCAACTCCTCTTCCCTTTTAAAATCTCAGCATAAACACCACCTCCTGGTTCCGCACATGGCACGGCACCCACTGGAGCTGCCTGCAGAGTGGAGGTTGCATCCTTTGTCTCTTTTCCTTTATTCTCTGAACTCGTCCCTGCCCGGGTCATGGGGAGGGGCCCACAGGCCTCACTTGGCTGCCTTTTGCCATCACTCCAACTCCTATACGTTGTCAAAGGTCACAGACACTCCAAACATACTAAGTAAGTGGATGTGAATGAAGGCAGTAAACACACACACACATTGCATCAAATAGGGTCAAGTGCGCTGGTCGTTCTCCAGGTTCTGTGGGCCTTTTCTGGGCTGCTCTGCACCGGAGGCTGACTCCTGCCTGCCCTCCCCGGGCCCCCTGGGTGGCTGCCTTTTGCTGCAGCAGTAAAAGGAGGGACAGGACAGAGGCGGGGAAGCTTTCCCTGTCCCCCTGACGGCCCCTCGCTGAGCTCACATGCCATCTTCGCCCCTCATCCTCCAGACCCAGCAGTGAGAAGAGCTTCCTTATTGCCGGCACCTCACAGCCCTCTTCCTCGGTCCCCCCGCATCCCTGATACAGCTCAGGTGACTGCCTGCATCTCAGCGCCCTCGGCTGCACCGTTTGGATGAAGGGTTTCTAGTTGGACCCTTACTGAATCATCAGGTACCTCTCATTTTCTGTCGATATGCTCTATGAATCTTTTGTCTATATACAAATTATATACAGAAAAACCACCATTTTTATTTTCAACATTTATTTAATCACTTAAAAAAATGAAACTTTAACTTCACATTTTCAGCTACCCACAAAGCAACTGAATAGGCTGAGTATCTGTACTGTGGTTGGCGTGTGTGTGTCTGCCATCAAGAGAACACTTTTTAATTTTGACTTCATAAATTTTAGAAATGTAAAAAAAGAGAACTTTTTAACAAAATAACATCAGTTAAGAAAAAAATGACAAAACAGAAAGACATGGCTGCAAAATCTTAAGTGCTCCAATCTGTGAGTTTAGGATTAATCTAATCTGATGGATTTAGGACTAAGCTGTGAATTTAGGCGTACACTGACAAAGATTACCTAGTTTGAATGTGGTGCTATTTTGTTAACATTTTTGTTTGGTTTTTGTTTTGTTTTTACATTTTTTAAAATCAACAGAAGTTGACTAAGGTAAGTGTTAAATTATCTCCTCAGTTTTGTAAAACTAGCCATTGCATACAGAAATGGTCTTCATTGTGTTCAACTTTCCATTCATGTCAGACTTAACGTATGCTTCAAGGCATAGTGGGCATTCAACTCAAATCAAAATAAAATACTTCTTGTGTGTCCATGAGAATTATACTATTGGGTCTACATTTAAATAACACAACCATAGAGTTTCCATGCTGTTCTAATAAGAGGAATTGTGGCATCAATTTAGCAACAGTCGCTTAACTAAGGAAGGAACAAACGAAATCCTTCAACAGAAACACATGCAGATGGAAAAGAAAACTTGAGAAAATCTTATAAATAATGTTTTATCCACTTAGAAAAGAACAATTAAGTTACAGTAGCCAAATATAAAGAGAAAAATCAAAATTACTTTCAAAAGAGAGCACACAAGCAGATGTTGTGCCGTGGTTGTGAGTGTCTGGACCCGCTGCCGTGAGCTGAGTCACACCTGCAGGTGACCGCAGGTCCCTGGTCCCTCACCGCGGTACCCTCCTCCTTCCCGGGGGCCTTGATGGCCTAGGCCACCCCCCCCCCGACACTGCCGGGCCCCTGGGGGCTGCGGGCGGAGCAGCAGGAGCACCAGGGCCCCTGGGGGGAGGCTGGACGTTGGACTCGACCTGGGCCAGCATCTGCCGGGTGCGGTCAGTCTCCTGTCGCAGCTCCTGGAGCTTTCTCTTGGTGGCCACCGCCGCCAGCCAGCCTTCCCCAGCTCTTTTCTCTTGGAAGTGGATCTCCTTGAGGCGGTAGGAGGTGGTTCTCTCCAGTTCCTCGCCTGCGTCTTGGGCCATCTTCTTGCAGAGGCCGCGCATCTGATGTGTGGAGTCCAGGTCTCTACACACGTGGGTGAGTTGCTTCTCAACTTCTAAGCAGCCAGCTTCCACCTGGGAGAACTCCCTGTGAAGCCGCATCACACAGTCGTCGGAGGCGTCAGGCAGACTGTGAAGCTTCAGCTTCAGCTGCTCAATCTCACCGTCGAGCCGGGAATTCTCACACTTCACAGAGGCTTCTTCTGCTTGGAGACTTGTTCTTTGTGCTGTAAGCTCTTGGATCATCTGCTTTTCTTCCCGCAGGCGCCTGGCTGTCCCCTGATGTTCCTCTTGGGGACGTGGAAGGGGCGCACTGCGGCCAGCATCACCAGTGACGCCCTTCAGATCGCCCTCCGCCCCGGGGACAGGGCGGTGGCCATCTTCTGCCCCCTCCTTCTGCGGGATGTCTGCGCGCCCGCCATCCGCGGGGCCCCCTCGGAGGCGGGGCGAGGGGCTGGCCTTCGGCAGGTGGTCCGCGATGGATCTGAGTCGGCTGGTTCTGTCTCGCAGGGCCTGCGCCTTTCCTGCCTTCGGCCGCTCCGGCCTCCCGCCCAGCTCCTCCTTTCCCTGGGCTTGTCGCGCCCTTCGTCCAATTTCTGGGCGAAACCGCCCTGGACTCTCTGGAAAACCAGTCCTTCTATTCAGATCACTCTTTTCTGTCTTCTGAGCTCGTTCTCCGCTCTCCTCTGATGGCTTTAAGGTGTGCTTTCCGTCAGCGACTCGGGAGAGCTGGGGAGGCTGGCTCGTCAGTGCCTTTCCTGTAAAGGCAGCAGCGCCCTCCAGCAGTGTCCTTCGCAGGTTTTCTTTCGAGGCCCCAGAGCATAAGGCTTTCAGCAAGGGAGGACTGGCCTCCGGCCCAGGGGGCCTGGGGCTTCGTGGGCCCGAGCCGTCGGGCCGGAGGCTCCTCGCGTTTTCCGCAGACCTCGCCTCGGGCTGAGGACGTCTTTCCGAGCGCCGTCCCCCTCCTTACGGCGGACCGGCCCCCCACCGCCAGGCCCGGCGCCCCAGCACACAGCAGGCCCTCCCGGCCACGCACAGGCAGAGCCGGGCCGTGGGGCAGGCCTTCGCAGACGGGCAGCGGAGCGCCCCGCGGGGGCTGCAGGACCCGCTGGGAGGCGGCCCCGCGGGCAGCCTGCGGGCCCCCCATGGCCTCCCGGCGCGGCCCCTGCGGCCCGGCGTCCGGTGGGCCCCGCGGAGCGCGCAGAGCCCTGCAGCGTTCCGTCTCCAGGGCCACCGAGCGCCGGGCCGGGGGAGCGGCGGCCAGCCAGGTCCTAGGCCGCAGCTGTCCCTCCCTGCGCTGCCAGGGGAAGGCGACCTCACTCGCACAGGCCCTGGGGGCGGGGAAGGGCTGAGCGCAGCCTGGAGCTGGGCCACTCGAGGCCCGCCTGGCCCCGCAGCAGACCCAGGGGGTCGAAGCAGGGCCAGGCCGGTCCCGTTCTGTGCCTCCGAGCAGGGCAGGGCAGGGTGCTGGGGCCCTGTGCTCGTGAGAGCCAGGCTCCTGAGTTAAAGGTCCCCTCTGCTGCAGACACGCCTGGTCCTGCCCAGAGGTCCCGGGGATCCCCCTCCTCTGAGGCTCCTGCTCCTCTTACGCGTGGTCACTGTGGGAAGACAGGGGTCTGGACTGAAGGGTGACCCCAAACGTTTAACTGGGACCAGGAATCCATCCTCACAACTCAGGAGACTACACTGGAACTGGCTGGGTCTTGTAATTCTTGGATTTTGTGCAGCCGTGTTCAATCCAAGTGTCCCTGTAAGGGGCTGTCTCTGCTCGGGGTGATTCAGTGAATTGGGCTCCTTCCCTCCTGTGTGGCTCATACCTACCCAGGTGGCCCCTGAGCGGGTCTCCAATCAATTAGCACCCCCCCCCCCCGAGGTGGGCCCTGGGATGGGGACCAATACTCTGCTGCCTCCGGGTTCCATCTTTCATTTTGTTAAACCACGTTTCTCACTCCTAACATCTCTGGGGCAGACCCAGGCTCAGAACCTCCTTGTCTATCCCCTGGGTGTCTGCCATGACCTACTGGCCCCCAGTCCCTTATCCAAGAGGGAAGGGAGATAGCAGTCAGCTGAGGCCAGTGTGGACGGTGGTCCTCTGGGTGCCAAGGCTCAGGCTGCAGGGACCCCACAGAGGGAGAGGACAGAGGCTTGGTGGTAAGAGGAGGAGGCAGCTGTGACCTAATGTGAGAATAGCCTCCTTGTCCTTCTTAATTACATTTTACTATTTTAAGAGCAATTTTAGGTTTAAAGAAAAATTGAGTAAGAAGTGCAGAGGGCTTGCGCGTGCCCCCTCGCCCCTCGCCAGGATGCATCCTGCGCTGTCGGCGCGTTAGTGTGGTACGGCTCTTGTAGCGGATGCTCCAGCTTTGGTGCACCGTCATTAGCCGAGCCTGTACTTCATATTAGGACTCACACTTCGTGTTGTACATTCTGTGGGTTTTGACAAGCACCTAATGCCATGTGTGCACCTCCACCATCCTCGTACTCATATTCTATCTGTGTCTTTAGGTGAAAGTGTTTTTTTTGTAGACAACCCATTGCTCGGTCTTGTTTTTCTATCCACTCAGTCTCTCTTTTAATTCATGTGTTTAGATCATTGACATTTAAAATGATTATTGATATATTTGGATTAATAGCTACCATATTTATACTGTTTTCTTTTTGTTGCTCTTGTTCTGTTTGGTTTTTTTGTTTGTTTGTTTATCTTTGGCTTGTTTTCAGCTTTCTATAGTTTTAGGTAAGCAATATAAATATTTCTATTTTATCTTTTCTCCTAGCACATCAACCATACTTTAAAAATAAATCTTTTGCCGTTGCCCTTGAGTTTGTAGGGCACATGCACAACTGATCCAAGCTCAGTTTTGTTTGTTTGTTTATTTGTTTGTTTGTTTCAGTGGAGGTGCTGGGGATTGAACCTGGGACACTGTGCATGCTAAGCGTGTGCTTTACCACTGAACTATGCCCTCCCTCCACCAACTTCACTTTTATGACTGGTGTTCTCAGGGTCCACTTCTGCTGATTTTAACTCATTTAGTGCTAAGAGTGGTTGTGCGTTGAACTATGTTCTCCCAGTATTCAAATATCGGAGTCTTAACCTCCATCGCTCATTATGTGACCTTTTTTGCAAATAGTCTCTGTGGACGTAACTGAGTTAAAAATGGGTCGTTTGAGTGGGCTCTAGTCTGTTATGACTATGTCCTTGTAAAGGGGCAATTGGGACACTGACACAGAGGGAGGACACTCTGAAGAGACTGGGGCAAGGGGAAGACAGACATTTACAAGGCAAGGAGAAAGGCCTGGGCCACAGGCTCCCTCACCACCTCAGAAAAAACCAGAACTGCCGACATCTTGATTTTGGACTTCCAGCTTCCAAAACTGAGAGATAACAATTTTACGTTATTTAACCCACCCAATCTGTGGACTGTGTTACAGTTATCCCAGGAAACTGATTTCCAAAGAGAAGGAAAGAGACTCAGGTCACTGAGTCTTTGATCCCCACTACAAGGCTGACCGCAGAGACATTTCAGCACTGTAGGCCCCCAAGCCCCTCACAGCCCTGGGCAGGGCTGATTCCTCATCCCCTCTTGTTACAACCTGCCTGCCAACGTGCATGGTTATTGTCCAGACTCCAGCCTCAGATGCAGCTGAAGCTCTGGGCGCCAAGCCTCCCACTCTGGGTGGAACGCATACGCTCATCCTCACCATATTTATTCCTGGTTTCCTGCACTAGAAAGAGGCCCCTACAAAGCATGGAGGATCTGGCTGTCAGTGATGCGTCTCTTCCCAGTGCCTGACATTTCCTAACTGCTCATAAATGATGGCTGGCAGGATGAGTACAAAGATGTCTGAATAAACAATCAACAAACTATTGGAGCCACTTTGGGGGTGTGTTCTGGGGTCCACTTGTAGCTTGGGAAGACAGAAGCCCCTGCCTGATGCAAATTTGGCCAAAGAAAATAGTCTGATTGCTCAGGGTCTGAGAATTATTAACAAGATGTTTGGTCCTTAGGATGATGGAAGAATGGCTTTTTTAAAAAAGGGGGTTAGAGTGGAATGGGTTAAAGGACCAAAGAGTGAGGCTGGTAGAAGGAGTTTGAAAGGATCCATTTCATCCTGTGGGGATGAACTTTTTCCTTATCATGCAGACATTAGACAATTCTTTTCATGTTAAATAAAAAATACTTAATCTTAACTGGCTCTGAAAGGGTACGACTGGAAATACGGACACTGGATTAGAGACACAAAAGGAAGAACTTCCCACCCTGCCCCCCATCCTGTCCCAGGTCCACCCTGTTTGTTCTGGGTGAGCTTCTCTGATTTCTAGAACAGTCCTCAAATTGAGGTCCAACAACAACATCCTTTCAGGGAGTCCTCACGGTCAAAATGATTTTTATAATAATATTAAAATATAAAATATTTGCCCTTTTTTTTCTTTTTTTTTTTACTGTGTTGATATTTGCACGGATGATGCAAAATCAAAGAATGGTAAACGCTGGAGCTTTAGCACTAAACTGTACTGGCAATTGCTGCATTTTCAACAGGTCCTTGCAGGGAAAAAAAAAATACCAGTTTCCTTAAAAAATGTCCTTGATGAAGCAGTGAAAATCAATTTTATTAGTAAGTGAATACACATCTTTTTAGTTTCTGGGTAATAAAATGGAAAGTACACAGAAGTTCTGGTGCTACCAAGGTAGATCGGTTGTCCAGGGAAATGCAGTTGCACGTTTGAGTTGCAAGCTAAACTAACCACTTCATTCATGAGCACCATTTTTACTTGAAAGAGCAACTGATGAATTACATTCATGCAGACTTGTGGATGACAGGTGTTCCCTCAAAAGTAAAGTAAATGAAATGTTTTCAAAAAAAAAACTCAGTGTATTTATTTGCTGCTAATCATAAAAATTAAGCTTTCAAATGAAAATTTGAATTTTTGACAATTTATATCTACCACTGTGAACTTGAGAGCTTGCCAGTAATTTTCTGGTGAGATTGGTGGTGATAGTAACTCCTGTGATAGTTTAATATTGTGTGTTGAAATGTGTCAACATTTTGAAGCAATATTTTCCGATGACTAATGCATATTACGAAATCACACATGGGTAACAGGCCCAGTCAGAGTGCAAGACCAGTGGAATTTATCAGCAAGTTTATTGATATGATTTCATATGTAACTCCAACTGCAATTACCCTTTAAGAAGCTACCATTTGTTAGTTTGGGTGTAGTATAAAACGATTTCCAGTTACCTGAAACAGCTATTCAATACACCACCCTCTTCCAATTACATATCTGTGTGAGTCCTGATTTCCTCCAAAAATATATCACAAGGGACTGAATGCAGAGGCCATTGTAAGAATCCAGCTCTCTTCTATTAAACTAGGCATCAAAGAGGTTTGAAAACATGTAAAACAATGCCATTCTCACATTTTGGGGAAAAAGCTACTTTTCACAAAGATCTTTCTATAGATATGTTATTTCAAAAGTGAATTCATTATTTTAAAATTTGTTTTAATTTCCAATATGGTAAATAAACACTGACCACCAGTGCTGTGCTAGTAAATGTTTAACAACCAGCTCCCCGAGAAGGTACGGTGGGGGAGCCCTGATGTGTAGTGTTTGCTGATCTCAGTGGCATAAATACTCTCATCCCGACCAAGTTCAAGCTACCAATACGTCACTGATGCAAAGCTGGGAAGACACCTGCACCATCAGCTCCCACCAGCCCACAGGGAGCTGGCCCCAGCTCACCACTGACATGAACCACCGAAGGTCTTGGAATCCTTGCTAATTTTGGAGAGTGGAAAGAAGCCCAGGAATGGGTTTGAGCACAAGTGTCCGAGGACCATCACCCCACCTCTGTTTAGTCGTCTCGGCAATGGCGGAGCTCCACGAGAGCCGTGACCCCAGTTACAAAAGTCCTTGAGCCTTAAATCCTAATGCTCTCCATAGAAACACCCTCAGATCTCTTCTGTTATCTCCGCCAAACCCTTGGCAAAGACAAGACACCTGAATCTTTCTATTCTAATCCCTTCCTGAAAGAATTTTTCACTTTAAGGAACACTGTTTGGGAACTCCTTCAGTAAGGGCTCACAGGTGGTTCCAGCTTGGTCCCGAGTTACGAGGCAATGAGTGTGTGAAGTTAGTGACGAGGAGATGTGACTCTGAATGACCGAGTGCCACTGAGTGGCGGGCAGTTCTGAGCCCAGCATCCCCACTCCACCGAAGAATGAAGACCCTGACAAGGAGGAGTTTATATAAACAAAATACTTTATTATTTGAGAAAGAAGCCAAATTACAAAATTTTTATACTTAAGGTCTGTTCATTACCATGCCAAAAGGTTTATCATGGACTGCATTTCCAGAACTCTTGGTTTGAGCCACGTGAAACTGCCAACTCTGTCGATTAAAAAAAGACCAACATAGGCAATTTTCATGTGGTTCAACCTCCTGTTAAAAATCTTAAAAATAAGATTTTTTTCAGCAGCAAGATGTTCCCAGGCCCAAGTCTGTTGATGTTACAAGCAGATGTCGGAGATATAAACAGGTCTTGCTTGAGAAAAACATCCTGTGCTTAAAGATGCTGGAAACGGTCTTGTGTGGGCACCAAGACCAAGTGGTTCCTATAGCGGCTCTGCTGGTCCTACCACCCAAACCCCTGGTCTTACTGCACAAACAAGTCTTCTTTAGAGATGTCACTGCTGGCCCGTGTCCCCTCACGCTGCTCCTGAAGGCTGTGAACTTGACTCGATCATTTACAAAGGTCAGGAGCACACGCTGACCCAGGGATTCCTTTGAAACAATGACAAAAGTCTCCACCATGATTAAGACGTTTTCACCTGAAGGACCCCAGTGCCTTCTGGTTCCCTTCTGGTCTGCCCTCTCTTCGCCTCTGGCCATTTTGCATTAGAAAGAAATAAGGGGAAAAAATTTCTCTGCCTGTGGATGCTGAACAGAAAAGAGCAGCTAGGTATCTGGAGAGTCCAAGACTCGGCAGGTGAACAGGGTGAGGCAAATCATGCTTCACTCACGTCCCAGAATGCCCTCCCCCTGAACCTTCAGCTCTGTACAATACGTTAACTTTACAGGGAGATAAAAATAAATCTTTCTTACAAATTAATTTTTTTTCCAGTGAATTGCTTTTGCAGTAAAAATAGCTGCTACACAAATCCCTCCTGATCTCTGAAAAGGAGTCGCTTATTTCCAAAAATAGGATTCTTATTTTAATCATACAGAATAACTCGGGGCTTGGGGGTGGGGCACGGGAAGGAAATGGCTGGCCGGGGAGGTTAGCGGTTGGGGAAATACAGTTACACTGAAAAATAAAATAAGTTTCGTGTATAAACTGATTTAAAGGCATGCATAGAATGGAAAACATATGCCATTTGTCAAGAAAAATACTGCTTTATAGCTTTTACATTACAATTAAAGGAGAAGCAAAGGGGCCGGATGAGACCGCAGATAATAACATTAAGTTTCTTATAAAAATTCCCAAATGTACAAAGTCCTTGCCATAGAGAATAACCCAGGCAAAACAAAAGATGAAAAACGGGAATCAACCCTTAGACCTTATTCCTGTAGGCCTGTTACATGTAAATAGTACACACTTTACAGCCTCCCCTGGTCTGCCCTTGGCAGAATCAATGTTTGCAAAACGCCACATGTGCTCTTAAAAAAATGGAATACACACTGGATGTCTGCATTCTTCTTTCACATACAATTAGATAATTATTTTAAATTACAATATACAATTTCTGTTAAATAGGACTGTTAGAGGATTTTGACAGCAATTATAAGATTACAGTCATATATACAAACTAACTTCTGAAATGGCATGATTGTTTCCTTCCCCTCCTCCCCTCTGAACCAGAGACCTCTTTTGCATTTGCGATTCCTGGTTGCCAGAGGCAAAAGAAAGTCCCAAACCGTGTGTCCACGACACGCTCGCTCTGTGGAGAATTCCCCACCGGCCAAGCGACCCTGTCACAACACAGCCCGCCCGGGGCCAGGCCGGCTGCCCAGCGTGTCTCTCCCGGCCGTTCTCATGTAACAGCATCCTAAGAGCGTGTTCCTGTCAGCAGCTTGAGAAGCGAGAAACCCTGCTGCTTGCAGCGAAGAACCGCGGTTTTGGAGGAAATAAGGCCACTGCTTCCCGGAGACGTTCCTGGACGCGTCAATCCCAGCTTTCAGGGTCCCCAGAGCAGCGGGTCAGGATGGCCCCACGCACGGCCCCGGGCGGCCTCAGTCCTCCGTGTCCGGCTGGACGCCCAGGAGGGCGTGCAGCTCCTCGGGCGTGAAGCCCAGCAAGTTCTGCAGGTCGCACACGAAGCGGTACACGTAGCGCTTCCCCGACGTCTTGTGGATGATGTTCTTGTCGTAGTAATAGCGCAAACCCCGGCTCAGCTTCTCGTAGTTCATCTTGGGCTTGTTTTTCCTCTTTCCCCACCGGCGGGCCACCTGGGGGATGGATGGAAAGGAGTTCAATTGTGTGACGATTAAGAAACAGTGAATGACGTTCGCCCCCGACTAGGGTTCTGACGCGTGCTCGCCTGCCAGGACCCAACCATACAAGGACAGCAGAGCTGCAGTCGCTTTCAAGCACGTTCCCTGGGCACTGCATCCCCCGGCTGCTTGTCTGAGGATGGAGGTGAGGCCTCTCACTCAGAAAAACCTCTGGGAGTCAAGGGTTAGGAATCAGGGGGGTCCCCCCACCTCCAGGGTTCGCACGTAACCGCCACGTCCACTGGGATTGGAGCCACGTGACGCTGCGCAGCCCTCGATGCTTCTGCCCCCAGGAATCGGGGAGGCGACAGACCGCACTCTACCTGTGCCAGAGACCAAGGTCCTGGAGGGGCTGGTGTCAGACCTGCCCGCTGATTTCGCTGGTACAGCTCTGCCAAGCTCAGCTGAGGGGCACGGACGCCCAGCCAGAGGGCTGGCATGGAGCAACTAGCGGCTGAGTCCCCCCGGGGTTAACAGGCAAATTTCCTAAGACACTTCCAGGTGGTCGGGCGAGGGCCTCGGTTTACAGCTTGCGCCTCTGGATCAGACAACAGAGCACGCTGATGAACGAACCCCGCCCGCTGCCCTGTGCACTACCAGGGGACACTAGACACTGTTTATCAGCAAAACAAGACTCCACGTTTCCCCGACAGTCAGAAATGCCTTGTGTAGAAGTGTTCTCATCTGTGCCCTGGTGAACCCTTTCTTGTGCCCAGAGAACTGACTCTGGGAACCCCAAGTGACGAAATCGGGTTTTAGAGCTGGGAGACGGATTTCCTAGGTGCTGGACCTACCTCGTCGGGGTCGGCCAGCTTAAACTCCCACCCGTCCCCGGTCCAGCTGATGAAGGACTGGCAGGATTTGTCGGAGAGCAATTCCAGGAGAAACTGCCACAACTGGATAGGTCCGCTTCCTGGGGGGACAGGGGCAGGTTATTTGTTTCTGTAGATTCAAAACATAGCAAGGCTTCCGTCATCCTGCTGAAACAAAGAATGTGAGACCCAGCTCTGGACTGGGTGCCAAAGTAAGAAGGTGTGACTCTGGGTGCTGGTGACAGCCCTGGATGCTTTAATGGGAGGAGGCCAGACACCCAGGCCAGGGCTTCCTCCACGCCTCCTACTCCTGGAAAAGAGGTCACGAGGCCCTGGATGGCTGGGTTTGGTCTTTCTGGAGAAAAAAATTCTGGGCCACCAACTCTTGGCATCAAAATTCCTCATCCTGTTTAATTGTTCCTTATGTAATAACTTTCAAGGTTTATTTCTAGAAACACCCCGTGGGACAGCAGTGGGGGCAGCTGAAGGGGCGTTTCAACACAGAGTGAGGCATGTCATTCCTGGAATCCCATGATGAGTCTTTCTGCCCGATGATGGTGGGTAAATTACATAATCCAGGACTCGGTTTACTCCACAGGCATCTGGGCATCTGGAGCTATGTCCACGGTCTCCCCACCTCTGTCTGGTGACGTACATGCTTTCCAAAGGACTTTTCATAAACATTTTTTTGATAATACTTAGAACCTCTGCCACTGTGAAGCTGAGTATCACTGTATCAATCTTTTAAAGACGAAGAATCCTGTGTCTCAGCAGCCAGGCGCTCTGCCCTGGGTCACGTGTCCATCCAAGAGCTGTTCCCCAAGGCTCAAAGGCTGTTTGTCTGAGCTGTATGACCAGACAGCTGTCTTCCCCTGAGCCCATTTCCCCATCTGTAAAATGGGTTAATACCACCAGTGCTGGGCCACCCTCGGGTTTACCCATCACGCCCAGTTAACCACACAGAGCTGTCAGGCAACAAACGGTAACAGATATTAAGATGAAAAACACCAGCACCACCGCTGTTTACTTTCTTATCAGGCCCTGACTCCCACGTACAAAAATTAACAGCCGTTTTCACAACCTAAGTATTTTAATGCATTTTCACGGCTGTTTGTTTCACACAGCAGAAAAAACGGATGCCTACGTATTCTCATTGTAACCTATTGGATTTTTTTAAAGTAGGCATTTTTTGAAATCCCCAGTAGCTCCATATGGCCCAAATATGGAAGGAAAAAAAAGGCACATTTAAGGACACATGAAGCCATGAAAAAAAATTTCTGCTATTTTTCGCTAAAGCACTGGAACTATCCGCTTCTAAAAACAGCTTTAAATATTTGTCCCTGGCCTAGAATAGCTCTTACCCAAACCTTAAAACTGAGATGGAGTTTTAGAAGCAAGACAAGGTACACAGTCCCTGTGTTGTTTGAGGCTGGCTCCGCTGCCCCTCCCGGGGCCAGTTTACATTCTCTGACATTCCTGGCAGGGGTGAGTCATAGCTGAACCTCCAGAGGCCCGTGTCCCCTGCTGCTCCTCCTCTTGGGAACGGCCAGGCACATCCCAGGTGAGGAGGCGGCCTGTGGGCTCGTCCCCACGCCGAGGAGCTCACATCAAAAACCCCTACAAGGTCGGCCTTTTTAGAATCTAGGGACACGGACTGCTTGGAGGCAGGATTGCGTCCCACTCACGGGACGCGGGGTGTCCACGCGCCGGGCACCCGCAAGACACGCCCTTGAAAAACACGTGGGCGCGGGGCTGGGCGGGCGCCGGGGAGGGGCGGGGACCCGGCGCAGCCCGCTCACCTGTGAAGCCGGCCAGCACAGCCGCCGGTATGACTGGCTTGCCTTGCGCGGCCGGGTCGCTCCTCTCCTGGATGTAGTCCCTGAAGGACACGGTCGGCTTGCTGAGGCACAGGGACTGGCTGCAGTCGTCCTCGAGGCCCTCAAAGGAGGGCACCCGCTGCACGTCCAGCAGGGACGACTGGCTGTTCCAGGACCGCGGCAGCGACTCCGAGCTCTCGAAGCTGTCGGCGCCGGCTCCGTTCTCAGGGGCCTCGCGGTCCCCAGGCTTGCCTGGCAGAGACAAGCACCGAGTCTGACTCCTCCAGGGCAGCGAGGTGTCCTGCGCCCCTGCCGACCACGGATGGCGGCAGTGCCGTCCCCGCCACCCCGCTTCGGGCACTCGCTGGGCTGGCGCAGAGTCACCCAGGCTGTTCGTGATGCCCTGAAACTGAGCCGCCTGTTCTTGATGGCAAACGCACCACATGAGGGCGCCTTCCATCCACGGTGGGACGGGTGCGTCCAGTCTAGCTCAAGTTGGGTGCTACACAAGACAGCGGGCAGCTGGCCGCCGCCTCCAGCAGCGTGCAGGGGTCTCAGACACATGGGGAGCAGAAAACAAGCACAGAAGGGAACCCAGGGTGCGATTCCACTCCTATCAAGTTCAAGAACAGGAAAAACTCTGATGGTGAAAGTCGGTGTTATCCCCCTGGGGTGGGGATGCTACCGACCGAGAAGGGGTATGAGGGAGCCCTGTGAGGTGCTGGCAACCTCTCCGTCTCAGTCTGGGTGGCTGTTAGACAGGCACGCATACGGGAAAATTCGACCTGAGCTTTGTGCACGGTATACATGTAACTTTACAAAAAGAGATCTATTTGTTCCCATGCTGTCTCCCCCGTATCACCGTGGGTGGAGGAATCTGGCTGCAAGAGCAGGGGCTGCGTCGTGTACCCGACACCCCAGTACCCAGACCTGAGCCTGAGGCACATCAGGAATCTGCCCGCTGAGCACCAACTGCCTGTGACGGTGACCCAGCGAACGAGCCCTTGACCTCGTCCAATGGCTGAACACGGGACGGCCGATTAAGAAGCTTGTGTCACAGTCTGACTGTGGCTCCGGGAATCAGACCAACAGCCCGGATGAGAGGAGCGCTTAGAAGCCTGGATCTTACCAGAACTGCTGGAGAGCAGATTCAAGTTGCCGCCCGGGAAGTCCTGGCTGACGGAGCAGTAGTTGACGCTGACGGTGTTGAGACGAGCCTTGGGGAACATCTGAAAGTCCTGCTCAGGACCGAGCGTGCTGGGCGCGGAGGCTGCCGGACACAGGCCGTCCAGGAGGCTGCCTTTGGGGTAGTTCTGTGTCTGCATTCCATAGGGAGCCTGCTCCACGCCGAAACCTGGAAATGAACCACAGACGGCAGAGCTGTCAGGTGACCTGAACGGGACAACCTCAGGCCCCGCACACCTCAAACCGGACAGAACTCGAGCAGCTCTGTGCACACCAGTCCCCCGCAAGCCCTTGGTGGAAACGTGAAGGTTTTTCACGGAGTCCTCCTCTTCTCGAACAATTTATCTTCTTAGTCAACGGGCCCCTTTCCAAAATGCCTGCAGCCTCTGGACCCCGGGTGCAATGTTGCATTGTGAATATTTCTACATCTCTCGTTTACTGACTGTGTCCACGTGAGCCTCACGCTGACAGGGTCACTGGCTCTTTCGGCTCCCGAGGAAACTAAGGCTCAGGCAGACTAAGTGGTCTGCCGTCTAGTATGTGACTCGTAAGGGAACATCTCCAGTGACCCTACCCACGCCGGCCGGGGACCACCGTAATCCACACGCACTGGTGTCAACCACCAGAAGGAAGGACCTGAATTGCCTGACACCTCTCTGAATTCCACAATTCAAAACAAACTTTAGTATTGCTGTCCACACACTTCCTGTGCCCGCCACCTCTGTTTGTCACACTGATCTGCCCCCAGCAGTCGGCTCACTCTGCCTCTTGCTCTATAAATTACCTAGACCACATGAGGCAAAGATAATACAAGCCACTGATGCCATGTTAAATTTTCTCGTAGCCATGTTAAAAAACTAAAAGGAAAACAGGTGAAATTAATTTTAACACTTTACTTGAGCTAATAGATTATCCTTTTGATATGTAATCAAAATTTTAAAAATTATTAAGGAGATATTTACACTCCCTGTTCCCTACGAAGACTTTCGGATCCGACGGGAGTGTATTATATTCTCATCGCACATGTCACTGTGGACCAGCCACCCTTCAAATGCTCAGTGGTCTGGATTGGGGGGTGGGGAGTGGCCACCATATGGGATGTAGCACAGGTCTAAACTTTGCCTGTGGACTTTCCATAAGTCAAACAGGAAGACTTAAAACCAAGCTCTTAAGGGCAGAATTAATTGCACTGACCTAACGAATTGCTATTAATCCAATGAGGAACTGAGTTGAGGTGTGAATTTTCTTCATACTGATCTTCTGTCTTTTCCTGGTTTTCTGAAAAAGAGACACAGGACACATAAGATTGCAAATCGGGGTTAAAACTAAACAAGAAAAAAGACGTTCCTTTCTGAATCACTGTTCTATGGTTATTTCAGCAAAATGAAATGCATTTAATGCTTTACATTTAATCCAACGGTGTTCCATGTAATCATGTTGTTTAAATGCACCAGAGACAGCGACACATTTTTCTAATAACTAGAAAAAGTCTTCCAAAATTAATGCTGTCCCTGGCAGAGTGAAATATTCTACATAATTTGAGAGACCTAGATGGTGTATTGAATTTATCCACGTGGTCAACAGTTAGATGCTTATCAAGTACCCCCTGCCCCAGGGGCTGGAATCCCATAGATTAGTAACACGGACACAGTTCCTGCCCTGGTGAGGTTTATGCTCCTCAGTGTGTCCGGGGCGGAGGGGGAGCTACAGAAAGAGGCCCACAGCGTCTGAACAGGGACACACGTGCCCGGGAACTTTGAAGGGAAACCAGGTTGCGTTCCCTGCATGCGTTTACCTCCTACAAACACCCTGAACCCCACGCCCCTCCCCCAACAAAGCCAGACCCACACAGACTCACACGCCGACAAATGGCAAAACAGGACCAACTGCCAACAAACAGATTCCCCAGGAACTTGTCAGATCAGACTTGTCCAAACTCAGGGAAAGTTTGAGGGCTTTAAAAGTAAGTTTCCCTGGCCCTCAGAAGCCGTAACTAAAGGGGGCTGGCAGACACCCCCCAGATCTTTTTACGATTCTGAGTCTGTAACAGATGGCGAAACTCAGAGTTTAAAATCAATTAAATGAGGACCTATTTCCCTGAACTCCACTAACAGGCTTATTTTCTTGTATTTTTAACTTGAATGATCCCTCATGATAATGCTTTTCCTGTTTAACTCAATGACTTTTTAACATTGTTCTCAACACTCTTCTAAGGTCAAAATCAAGACTTTCTGTAAGAGGAAAGTTTTTTTTTTTTTTTGCTCAAAGGCTAGTTTCTGTATGTCAGTGAGTGAATATAGATCAATTACTTCCATGTTTGTTTAAAAACAAAACCTAAAGAGAAAACAGGAAGAGAAAAAAGAAATCTTTTTGTTGGATTCCATCTGGTCTTAGGAAAATTTACTATAAAATTCACAGCTTATCTGAATAAAGGCTCCCTTTCACAGAGGCTGCCTGATTGCTACAGGCTCTGTCAGGTGGGCCCCAAAGCCTGGGCAACCTTGCTGCCTCACCTCCCCATCTGAGCCACCATGTTCGCCTCCGACACATGATGTCTGGTGACAGCGAACAAGTTGGTGACTAAGGCCGCTGCCTTGTGGCTCACACTCCCCCACCCCCAACACGCACTCAAGTGGAATCAAAATCCATCCCCTCTGCCAGGTCGTTGACTCATTCCAATGGTGTTTTCAGACGATCTGCCCTCCATCACTTGAAACGCTGACCCTACGGCTATAGAGCACGGCCCCCCGCCATCACTGGTCCCCGCCATGTGCACCCCTCCCGGGAGAGGCCAGTTGCTCAGTGGGTACCTTTGATCATCTGCTCCAGGTGTTCCCAGAGGATGTCGCCCACAAAGTCGGGTGCCAGCTCCAGAAAGCGCTCCTTGCCAAGGTTACACAACACCTGGCCGGTCATGCCGAACCCCTGCAGGTTGACGTTCACCAGACTGAATTCGTTGGTGGCCCAGAGAAGCCACTGGCACACCTGCTGCTCAGTCCACAGCCAGGGATCTACCAGGGAGGGAAGAAAAGACAGAAGACGTGAGGGGAAGGGGGCAGTGAGAGCAAAGAGGCTCCTGATTTACCCGCTGAGCCCAGAAGGGCACCAAAGTCCAGGAAAATGCGTGAGAGACCCTGGAAGGTTCTGAGACACTAACAGCAGTGTTTGGCTGGCTGCGTTTGGAAATAAAAACTGGCCCAGCTAAATGACACCTCTGCCACCCTTTGCAAGATGCTCTGAACAAGCCATCCCAGCCACGGCAGCACAGTGCGTCCGTCCAGGACGACGCAGGCGCAGAAAGCGGCCCCGGGGAGCAGCACCTACTCTTTGGGATGCCGAGGCGGCGCTGCTCCTTTTTGAAGCCACTGAAGGTAGCTTTTAAGGCTTGACTCATGACAGCCTTGCTGCACGGGGTCAACAGAGGCAACTCACAGTTGGTCGAGTCTGGAAAAGAAAACCCCAGGACGTTAGGAGTTCAAGCCGGCGACAACACAGGCAGGACCGAGCAGGGGGACATCCTGGTCTTTAGGGAAGAACAATTCTGATCTCAAACCTTCAGCATCATTCCTCAGAAGAGTATAAATATTAACAAAAAATGTTTTTGACTGAAACCGAGAAAACATTACACATCTCAGAACTACACTTACAAAAAATCTCAACTAAAACTCAAGTTTTATTTTGCAAAACTTCATAAAGGGGTGATGCCCAGGTAATATTTCTATTTAAGGCTTTACTTCAATGTTAGACAACGAAAGAAACACCATGGCTTAAGGGGCTGTCAATGCCTAACCTGGAAGCGACTTCCACTAAACAAAGCAGCAGGCAAAGGGACGTCAGGCATAAAGGGAACACACCGTGCTTGGCACCTGTGACGTCCGCACATCTTCCATTTTTATTGAAAAACCACCTTCTCTGGATTCCCTCAGCAATTTCAAGTGTGATAAATGACCGTCACACGGCAGCACGCTTATGCAAGCATACGTGTTTTCATTAACTTTCTGCGCTGTATTCTCTAGCACCTACTTCATATGACAAAGTAGCCTCTGGAATGTTTCCAACCAGTAACTGTATCATAGTAATGGCAGAGGCACCGTCCAACGTGCTATTCTTTTAAAAAGAATAAACAGCTCCGGAAGCAAACACAGATGGGTAACGATAGGCAAGAGTAATTTTTTGCCCCAAAACTCGGAGTTGGGGGCGGAGGGATGATCTATGTAATGATGCAAACACAGGGTGAAAAGCTGGGATGCATTTTAACGTCCACTGGCCTGCTTCACACAGCAGACTGGCAGGTGAGGCTGGGCTGGCTGCAGCTGGAAGCAGCCCAAGGGAAAGCTCAGGGCCCCGCTGTGGTCTGCTCCCAGCAGGGCACTCGCTCTCCCTGGGGTGTGTCTGGCAGGTGAGGACACCAGCCACCACATGTGTAAAAAAGGAAACCTGTCTTCTCCGGTGCGGGGCCTCTACCTGACTCTTCACACTCAAGATTCAAGACACCGACGTTCGTCGCTTAGGAATTGCCATCTCTCTATTAACTGGACAACTTACGGACATCATGCTCAATTTGTCAAGTCTGAGTAACAAATTACCATGAGAAATTGAATCCAAGCCTGTTGGCACTTCTTGGAGTGTTTGCTCCTCATTTAACGAGGGGAAAACGGCAAGCAGGGACCCGTCGAAGGTGTCAAAGGCGGGCTGGCGCTGCAGAAGCAGATGGAAAGAAAACCAAAACGTGATTTCTGACTTACTTAATGATCTACTTTAAAAGTGGTTCATGGGCAGTCTCACTGAGGCACCCCAATTAAACTACCAGTTATACAGTGGCGCATGGACTAGGACAGCCTGAGTAGACTTCGGAGAGGGTCAAGGTGATTATACTTCACTCTGGATTTACAGGCACACCTTGGAGACACACTCCAGACCACTGCGATAAAGCAAGTATCGCAGTAAAGCAAGTCACACAAATTTTGTAGTTTCCAGGTGCGTAGAAAAGTGACACGCGTTTATGGCCAATTAAGTGTGCAAGAGTATCATGTCTAAAAAAAATAACAATGCTTAATTAAAAAATACTTTATTGCTAAAAAATGGTAACCATCATCTGAACCTTCATCTATTTTGCGGCGGAGGGTTTGAAATATCGCGGGAATTACCAAACGTGACCTAGAGACACGAGGTGAGCAAATGCTGTTGGGAAAACGGTGCCGATCAACTTGCTGGATGCGGGGTGGCCGCAAACCTTCAATGTGTAAAACATGCAGCATAGCGAACTACCATCTGTACCACCTGACAGGGTGTGCCTGTAATCAGCCTCAGGGCCACAGGTATGCCGGGGCATTTATTTTTAATGGCCTAACCAATTTAAATGAATACATTAAGTAAACTAACTTAAAACAAGAGGATCTTAGAGCAGTGCTGGGAGGGAGGGATCTCAAAGACCACCTGGTCCAAACACCTGGCCCTTGTAAGCTACACGGGAGAGAAACTTGAGTATAGAAGAAAAATGACCCTTGGCTGGACAGTTTCAGCTCACCGCAGTTAAAACAAAAGGCAAGCGACTGGAAACCAAAAATCAAATGAGGAACTATATTACTTTATCTGTGGAAGCATTTATTCTGAAATGTTTACCATGAAACACTTTAACTGAAACCAGAAGTTTTCCCTCCGCTATTCCATATGAGAACATTCCTTAAGGCTTAATTCTGTACAAGGAAAGTATATTCAAAATGACCCCCCCATCATACATTAAAGGGAAAGATTTCCAAAGGAAATAGGTTTAAAGATAAACTACCTATAATTTAGGAGAAAGAGGAGGAGAGTTACACAGAGAAAGATAAACGTCACATTGTGAAGATTTCTAATAATCTCATCTAATATTTATAAATTAAATAGCCTTTAATGCAAGGCTCACTTATAAGTAACAGATAAAGGCTTGATTCATCATTGCCTCACTTGTTGAGGAAAAACGTGAAGAAAGGTTATTTTTTTTCCAACGTTAAGCTGGAAATCCCATGTTATGTGTAACGCAATGACCCATCTGCTGAGTCATCAATTAAAAAAATGTGTAACACATTTACAACTAAAACGGTCTGTATGCTTTCTTTTTAGAAGTGCGGAACAATGAATGACGCATTACATAAGAGGACAGGCAGAAGCTGGAGCTCAGCCCAAAACACTCGAGTCAGTGATGTCCCAATGGTGTTGGAAACCAGCCCCCAAAAACCCAAGGCAAGGATGTCCAAAGACCCACAGTGGGGAGAACCAACCAAGCAAGTGCAAAATACTTACCTAGATCTACAAAGTACCCTATAGCAGCCCTAATTTTGGTGAAAGAGCCAACGGATTTTTTAAAATTCCCACTAGCACTGCCCAGGTGACTAAGAAATGCCTTTCCTTTCCAGACCGTCCTCTTGACTGTTCTTTTTTTTAAAACCGGAAGCCAAAGACAAGACAAATTCCTGCTGCGTATTTCAACACATCAATTTCAGCAATGAGTTTCTTCTCCAAACCCAGAAATCACATGGGCATCGTCAAACTCCCTTAAGTTATAGCAGAATTTTTCTCTCTAGAGGTGTCGTTTCAAACTTAGTATCATAATTTCTTGTCTGGTTTCCGCTACGCTGGAAACGTCTGTACAAATTGAACCAAAAAACTCACTAGCCTGAAGTTTGATAAACTTCATGGATACTCTAGAGGCCCGTGCCAGATTTTGCCTCTTTGGGCTCTATCAGACAAATAATCTCATGATGATACACAGAGAAAAACATAACATGCCAGAGACATATCATTGTACAAAAACATTCAGCTCAGAGGAGGCCAATCTAAAAATCACTGCTTCTGAGACATGTTTATTATACAACACTGAAAAAAAAAAATCAAATCTCACAGTCACATTTGGAGAAGGCAAATGGGAAATTATCCGTTTCTGCTGCTAAAGAATGTTCCCAAAGGGATTGAGACAGAAGCGACATGAAATCTGTTTATTATGCAGTGGAGACGGCTCTTTCATCTTTAATCTGTTTTTCAGTTTGCATCAGCTTGCACGGTCCTGCCAGGAAGGACAGGCTGCCTACATCCCAGCGGGCATTGCCGCTTCTGACGGGAGAAGCAGCTCTTTAACGTCAGTTCTTAAACAGCCTTTCCGTCACCCAAGGAAACTCCCGGAATGGACAGAACAGATAGTCTCTACAGCTCTGTTCTCTTGAGAATTCATAGGAATTTTCACCTGGTAGGAGCCTCAGCAGTAAACTACAAAGGCCTCACCATCTACGAATTAAATGGTTGCATATCTTGGAGGGCCAGTCAAACAAGCACCAGGACACCCATTTTACAGACTAGAAAACTGAGACCCAGAGAGATTAAGCAAACAGTCCAGAGTCACACAGCCTGTAAATTAAAAAGCTAAGGCTAGAACCAGCCTTCTGGGATCCAGCCCATTGTTTTTTACTCCTAGAGATTGTATTTTCTAATTTTTTTAAATTTAATTAAGACTTATTTACTCACCTTGAGTGTCCCTCTGTAGCTGTTGGACACAGGGGCCACCTGGTCCATGTTTTTGATTCCAAAATCATTCATCTTAAAACAAGAAAAGAAAAAAGAAAAGAAATGAAAGAGTCAAAGAGGGACAAACCAAGTCCATTTTTTAAGAAGTCTGCACTGGCCACATTCACACTTAATTTGGGCTGAGTCTGTCAAGTTCCGCAGCCCTAACAGGTCAGTCAAAACTGAATGCCAGGAATTCTTTTCACAAAGGGGATGCTATTTAAGTAATTAAATAATAATGCCGATTTGCCACTGAATTCCACTTAGATTTGAGGCGCACAGATAAAGTTGCCTTCGCTCAGAACCTCCTGGGGAGCCTGGCTGGGTGACCTGAGCAGGGAGCTTGTGTTCTAGCAGAGGAGTGGGAGATCTGCTTTCTACCGCCAATTCCAAGGTCAACTCCAAGGGGTGAGGGCCTGGGGGGCTCTGTTGTGTGGGCCGTGGGCCACCTCCTGTCTGCCCCGGGGCAGTCAGCTTAACCTGCGGGCGTGCCCGCCAGCCGCAGGGATGCCCTGCCCCTGGAAGCTCACAGGAAGATCCGGACCCAGGAAATTCTGCTGAAAAGCTGCATTGGAGGCCCCCTCCCCACTGCAATCTGTGAGGAAGCACAGGCGCAGGAGGCTGATAAAAGGGAGACCAACCCTCCTGCAGCGGCCCAGGGCACCCAAGCGCAAAATGCGTCTGCGCTGTGTGTGGCTCAGCCTGCATTTCTTCAAGAGGAAGCAGTTCTAATCATGGATCGGCCTCGCTTGCTTTGAAGGCCTGGGCTTATCTGAGACCTGCAGAGACCAATGTGTAGCCACCAGCCTCATGTGGCTAACTGAGCGCCTGGCCCAGGGCAAGGGCGAACTCAGATGTGCTCTGCGTGTAAAATGTACCCCAATGTCAAAGATTTCACAGGAAAAAAGTAAACTATCTCAGTACTAACTTTATGTTGACTGTGTGTTTATGTAATTTAAATGTGCTAGGTTAATTGAAATATACTGAAATTCATTTCCCCTATTTCACTCTATTTAACGTAGCTACTAGAAAACTTTGAGTTACAGGTGTGACTTACAGTTGGACAGTTCTGCATGTGACTTGTGATTGCTGTAATAATCTGAAAATGTTTTGGGGGCCCTAAAATGTAATTGTTTGGTCGGTTAAGTTAAATATTAATAAGTGAGAAATGTACCTTGATAATCCTGCCAGGGTGTTAGAGAAAAAAACAGAGCAACGAAAGCTGATTTTCAGATAACCTAGGCGAGCATCAGTGACAGGAACCCCCCCCCCCCCGGCTCCTTGACCATGAACTGCAGGTCTAGAAGGAAGCTTTACGGGGTACCTCTAACGGCCCACCCTGCGGTCGCCACTGGGTGCTCCTACCTGTTACAACCACGAACTTTGAGTAATTAAAATATTGTGCAATAGACAGGACTGACTGGCGGAGGCCAACAGCCTGTTTTCCCGTAACTACTTAATTCGAGTTTGTACTTTCTTGTTTTTTCTTTATGGTCAACCTTGCGGCTAAACCAGACCTCCCAGCAGCTCAATACACAGGCACACGTACACACACGCACACACACACCCCTTGGCTGGAAAGGCAGCGTGGGAGGACAGTCACTGCCACAGGGGAGGCGAGAGGCACTGGAGACGGCTGTTAATACCTTAAGTGCGGGTAATTATCATGGTGGCCAGTGCAGGCTCAAAAGCTTTGACAAAAAACAATATTCCTGGGGCAGGGGCGTCCAGAGGGTACAAAAGTGGCCACATTTGCCCAGAATCTCCACTTGGTGGACAATGTCATCCACATGCACTCAAGAATCAATATTCACTACTGATGGTCACCGCCCTGGAAGACTCCCACTTGGTAAAGGCTAAGCCTGAGCTGGGGGACCACACCTTCCCCCGCTCACTGAATCGTCTGACATCCCTGAGTGGTAGATGTTATACCATCATACAGTGAGGCAACAGAGGCCCAGAGACCTCGGGTACCTGGCCCAGGATCACACAGCAACCGCGGGCCATCTAAGAGGCATAGTGCAGACCAAACCCCAGTGGAGTATGGCCCTACCTCCTGAGCTCCTCCATGTGCCAGGATGACCTGAATGATGAGGCCTGGGCCCTCCTGCCCCTCCCAGCACATCAGAAAAAGCAGAGACGTCACACGTATACTATCAGACTAGGCCCCTGCTCTCTACTCCTTATAATGTGAAATGCCCCTTAATGTGGAGCTAATGTCATTGATCTGGATGAACCAAGTCCTGTCACCTGTTGATTACCTTAACAAGCCTCAAAAAGGAGACCAAAATGCAAGGACATCTTGGGTGCTGCCAGTGATCCGTCTTCTTCCCAGGTTTTACAGATTTTATGCTACATTTTTCAGCCTCACAGAGAGAGGAGGATGGATGCGGAAGGTAATGAAAAGCCTCGCCTGGTTTTTGTGTACAAATACCAGAAGGAAAGGCAGTCTACCACTCCCACATAAAGAGCTGTAATTACTAGCTACAGAATAGAATTCTTTTGTTGTCCAGCTTTTAATTTGTTTTGTGAAAACCATGTAGAATCAAAGTGCTCTACCAATGGTTTGTGGCAAACACATAACTAATCAAATTTAAGTTCACTTATTTTATTCAACACAGCTTGTGAAGGCGGCAGGCGGGCCAAGTTTCTCCACAGAAGTCAATTTCACACTAAGGTCCTCTTAGTGTTGCCCTATCGACTGCTGATTTTGAGGAAAAAAAAGAGAGAGAAAGGGGGAAATGGTAGAAATGGAAGGGCTGAGAGTGGTTAAATTTTAAAACAAGAAGAACTTGCCGGACAACAGTATCCTTATGGGAATAAGTGATTACTTACGTGAGATCAGAGCCCAGATTTGTATTTAGGTAAATGTGGAATGGGGAGGAGTGGGAGAAATAAAAACGAACCCAAAACGCACTTCTTATGATTGGTTTGCTTCTCTCTTTGAAAGTTATCAATTTAGAGGGAGGAATGACTAATCCCAAAAATGAGTGCCTACCTCCCTGCAGGACGCGGGGCGCTGGCAGTTACTGTACTGTGATATTATTCAGAATTTTAATAGACCTTAACTTAGAGATTTATCTTTCTGATTGGTGGTGTGGGCAGGCAGACAGCGAAAAGGCGCTTCCACCGTAGGGAACAAACATAATCTCTTAGTGGTAAATTAAAATAAATTACCCCTATCTCCAAGGGGACTGCTCACTTCTTTACTTTCTAAATAAGTAGCATGTCAACTACTATTTTAGGATACCCTAAAATTGAATACAGGCCAATATTAAAAAAAAAATCTCCTGTGCTTAAAAAAAAAATCATACACGCAGAAACGCTATTACCCTATCATCCAAAATGCTGTAAAAATGGGAATTTAAATAAAGGCAGCCTTGCGCACCCAGATCCCCATTTCCGACAGACTCCCACTGTTTGTCTCGCAGGACCTAGGGGCCCCGATCGGAGGTCCTGGGGCACCTGAGGGGTCTCGCTCGAACGGAAGGATCCTGAACGTGGCCGAGCAGGTGCCTGGAGGGTTGGGATCGGCGTGTTTTCGGGGAAACGCAGCCTCCCAGGTGTTCCAGGTGCCCCAGATCTTCCCGGGCCCGGCGCCCTCCCGTAAACCACCCGTAAGCCTGGGCTCTCCGGGGCCCCTCGGACACCCTCTCCGGCGTCCCCCTTCGCGAAATCAGGTCCGCCGGGCGCCCAGTGGCAAGAGCCCCCCCACCACGCCCGCGTTTCCTTTTAAAACAAAAGCTAGTGAAACGAGCCGGCGCGCCCCGCCCGCCCCAGCCGGCTCCGCGAGCCGGGGCCCGCGGCCCAAGTTCGCAGCCGGCTCCGCGCGTCACCGCCCGGCCCACCCCGCGCCCTGCCCGCCGCCCCCAAAGCCACCCGGCCACCCGGAACATGAGCCCCGAGCGGATCGGATCCGGACTCGCGAACCCCGACTCCAGGGAGCAGCCGCCACCCTGCCTGGACAACGGCTGCGCCCCGGGATCCGGACCTCGGCGCTGCCCACGGCCTCTGCCCGGTTTGCGGGTCCCCCGGGAGAGGAGCCGGCGCCGCAGGGCGCTCCCCGCCGACCCCCGCCCGCCGGACCCCTGCCGCCCAGACCCCGCTCTTACCGCGCCGCTCCGGGCAGGGCCGCCGGCGGCTCGGGGCCCGGGCTTCTCGGTGCGCGCCGCGGAGGGCGCGGGCGCGGACGCGGACGCGCGAGGGAGGCGCTCTGGGAGGTCGGCACCGGCCGCGGGCGGCGGGCGGGCTCGGGGCGCTCGGGGCTGGGGCGACACCGCGCTCCGCGCCGCCGCTGGAGGAAGTAACCGGCCGGTCCCCGTCGCCGCGCGCTCTTCAGGAGCAGGGGGTGGGAGGGAGGAGGCAGGAGGGAGGGGAGACGACAGGGAGGAGGGAGGAGGGGCTGAGGGGGAGGGGAGAGGACCGGAGGGGCGGAGGGGAGGGGAGGGGAGGGGGTGGGAAGCAGAGGGGAGGAGAGCCGAGGAGAGGAGGGGGGAGGAGAAGAGCAGGGGGCGGAGCCGCTCCTTGCAGGCCCGACCTCGCTGGACGCCGGCTGTCACTCTTCTCTGTCCCTGGACTGCGGTTCCAGGGCCGCGTTGGGCCCGGAACTCAGAAGCCTGGCGCCCCGTGCCCTTGTGTGACCCAGGGGTTCGGGAAGAGTGTCTTTCCTTGGTTTCTTCCCCTGGTCCGGAGGCTTTAACACCAGACGTGCCCTGATAAGACTGGAGTCGTGGTGCTGGTGCCACCGAGTGGCCGCCGGGCTTGGGTAGTAAGGGACTCGTTCTTGGCCCTCCTTGTGGACTTGGAATTTCTGATTATGCTTATGCTTTACGACCATTCTGCCATGAAAAGACGCTAAATGAGATGACAGATGTACAAACCGAGCCTTTCTGTAGGTCACGGAGTCCCCGGCCCTCTCCCGGGAGCCCCATTCCTACAGCCTCCTTGTGAGTGGCTCCCCCTAGAGTTGAGCGGTGCCTTAGCCATACCAGCCTTGACTGAGCATCCCTGGGCTCATGCTCGTGATAATTCTCCCAGGCCTTATTGCCTCCTCCTTAAATATGAGGGAATCGGCCCTTAGGGTAATGGGAAATTCAGGGTTGAAACTCGAGTTTATCTGACTCCCAGCTACGGTCAAAACCGTCACCCATACTGCTGGTTTCCATTTTTAGCAGGAAATACTTGAGTTTGCGGCTACAAAAATGCACATTTCCTATTCAGATTCAGGTCAGATTTTCATTATTTAGAGAACTATTTAGATTCCTAAAGGTGGGTATAAAATAAAATAGCCCAGCTTGGGCAGGGCCCCAGGTTTAAAGTTGATGTGTCTTGGGGACTGCAGTGCTGTGAAGGGAAAGGAACTGCCTCATGTCTCGGTTGCCAAGGTTCGCAGTTTCCATGGCAACCCTAAATCCGGAGTTATCCGGATAATTGAGATACTGCTGCACCTTAATGTTTCCAGGTACCCGAGGGTTTCCAGGTATCACCCTTGCATGGGTCAGGGGCAGGGTCTTCACGGCTGAAGGAACCGGGTGCAGGGAGGATTATTTCTGGCAGATTGAAATGATTCTGATGGCTTCTCCGTGGCCTGGATCAGAAATCACAGATAGGTCAGGAAGGAGCTTCATAAACGGAATACGGATCCATAGTAAGTTACCATGGAGACGTGGAAAGTATGCTACTTTTTTTTTTTTAACTATAGCAGAAAATACTGACTCATTGGGGCTGCAGTTCCAGCTAACAGAGGGTCTTTTCCCCCAGACTACTCACACAGCCCTGATGGTGTCTGAGAAGCTTCGTGCAGACAGCCATTCGGTCAAGTTCGGTTGCCCAAAGTGGGTCTGTCTCGTCCACAGCACCTGCTTCTGCGCCCACAGGTGTCCAGTGCTTGGTGATCAGGGGTTCAGAGTCACTTTCCTCCTTGAAGAGCTGATGCAGGCAGGGGAGAGATGGAGTTTCCGACATATCTGAGCAGAAAGATGTCAAAAGAAGAGGTACGGGAGTTTGGAGACAATCTGTTCCTGACGAGCAACTTTTGCTCAGCTCTAACTCGCTAAACCTTGGGCCAGTTCTCACCTCTGTAGAAGCAAGTGGGATTATGGAACCTGTAATTGGGTTGTGATGGGCATTTACAAATATGTAAAGTACATGTTGAGCACATGGGCGAGAAAGGCTCAGAATGATATAGCTACTGAGTGTCCTTTTCTAAGCTTCTCTCTGGGGGCAGTTTATGAAAAAACTCTTTAAAAATATATTATAAACATGGGGGGAGGGGAGCCAGCCCTACCCTCTCGGATGTAAATGTGTGAAACCTCATAGGAAATAATCTATCCAGGCTGCACAAGCTGCAGAGCTGAAAGGGGTGCGGAGGCTGCAGAGAGGAAGCCAGAGTCACACGCAAGCCTGGACTCTCTGACTCCCACCCAGGCCTCTGCGGCTCCCCGAGTCCCCTTCTGAGGAGCCCTGGGCTCACCCAAGCAGCCCCCTTGCCCTGGGTCCTGCTTGATGGCTGACCCCCTCTAGCCGTGGGCAGTCACACGCTCATAGTAAAATGGTTTATCCGATTTCTGGGACCATATCAAGGTTTTTAACATTTTTTTACTTTCCTGTTATTAGTCAGTTTCCTAGTTACTCGGCAGAACTAAAACCTGGCCTGGCTGAAGCCTGTGATTATTCATTGACTATTATGGCTTGATTCACAAGGAACATCGGGTTTTCCAGTAAATTAAACCTAATAAAAGTACGGCCCTTGTACTTCAAGATCAAAGGTCGAAGGTGTTAGAAGGAAATTAAAAATCAGGAGGCATATGGGGTGAAATGCCCAGATATGCCGTGTCACCTTGAGTTTAAGAGTAGTCTTAACGCTTTCCTTAAGAAAGGGGGAAGTTCATAGAAAAGGAGAGGAAGGCAGGTATTACAGGAGAATGTATGCGTTGTTAATACTAAATGTCTAGAGAGTAAAATGCAGATTAGGGTTCTTTAGAATCCAGACATAATTATTAAAATGATTAGCTTACCAAGTCGTCCTGTAAAAAACCAACAATAATGAAAATGTTTCCCTAGAAACACATCTGTATTTACTTTCCAGTCCAAATCAGTAGTCAACAGACAGTTGGAAGTGGTTTCCAGTTGCGAGTTAAACAGACGTCATTTGGTTTGAGGTGTATCATTTATTCATTCAGCAAACACAGTGTCAGCTGCTGAGGAGACGGATGAGTAAGGGCTTAGTCCCTGCCCTCAAAGAAGTAAAAATGAGGTACCCAATTCTGCAGAAATCACACACTACTGTGAAACTTTGGAAATCCTGGAGGCTGGGGGCCAGTGGAGGAGAAAATGCCCTTGGAGGCAGAAATAATATAATTCATGCATATTCTGAGACCCTGTGTGTCCTTTGCTGACCATTCATCCTGCAGTCACTGGGTGGTATCTGTCTGCAGTTATTCCAGAGACATGTTGGGGTCAAGGAACAGATGAAACGAAGCTTTATAACTGCGCTTCTCCGCCCCCGTCTACCCCCACAACACACAACAAATATGCACACAACACAGACACCATCCAGCTGCCCTCTGTCCTTACCCATCTGCAGGCCAGCACAGGTACCAGGATCCAGGCCAACCTCGGGTCACCTAGCACCACCCCCAACAAGATGGTCCCAAACTCTACAAGAGCCAGAAGTGTCTACCCGCTTCTTTAAGATGCCCGGGAACAGCAAACGTGGGTGTCTCCCCGAGATCAGAACCTCTCCTGATGTCCCGTGTTGATTTCCTCTGCTTGTTGGCATCCTCACTTATTTGTCCCTTGTGTTCCCCGTGGGCAGGCAGGTAGGCATGATAACTACCTAGGGCCTGTGGTCTTATCCTCTGACGGGCAGCCTGTGGGGTCAGACTCCCTGGGGTCAAATCCCAGCTCAGCTTTTCACTAGCCGTCCCACTGAGGCCCCGGCAAATTCCTTAGCCTCGCTGGGTCTCAGTCCAGAGAAGTTTCCTTCTCTGCCCAGTTTGCATAACAGTGGGCCTTTTCTCTTTGGGCTACTTGACAGTTCAATGAGTTAAGATCTCTTAAGCACTCAGAACAATGCCTGGCACATAATTAAGTCCAAGGTGGTGATAAATGAGCAGCAGCTCCCCTGGGACTGGGACCGGGGAGATGGTCCAGCCAATCCATTCACCCACCTCTGACCCTTGCCTTGTTCTACGCTCTAAGCAGGATCTTGTTTCCACATCAAGGACTAAGACCAAGACCGATGCCGCCAATAGGAGCCCCCGTTCCACTCTAGTCCTCGTGCCTTTGGTGACAAGAGACCAGCAAATGAAACACTGAATTTTAAAATTGGAAAAAACTTTAGAGGTAATGCATGAGCCCATCTGCTGTCGTTATAAGGGAACTGAGGTCCAGAGGGGATTAATTCCCTGTCCGCAGTCATCTGATGATTTCCCAGCCGGGCTGGGGCCACCGTCCAGTCCTGCCCCCACTGCCTCCCTGACGCAGCTGTGTTCCCTTATAAGGCAGTGCTTCTGGAGTATATAAACCACCTTCAAAATCCACTGTGATATGAAGCTGCTGGATGACATGCTTCAGGCAAGTCTGAACAACGAAAATAGTAAGAGGAACCCATTGCGTTCTGCAGAATTGATCATCCCTAAATAAATGTGTCTGAAGTGTGAGTCAGACCTGCACAGATATATGATTTTGCAGTTGTGTGTATTTTTTTTTCTGAATCACAAAATGATCCCCAGTATATTGGTCTGAATAATGCTCCAGGCACTAACCTGATTTATTTATTTGGCACACTGGGCACCAAACCGCTAGTCTTCACACAAGCGATGAGTTAGTCACTGCTGTGCCAGTCGGTCTAGCAAATGATTAAGTAATGATTAAGTTAATTTGCCTGCCACTTTTGGTGACAAAATGAAACCTGGATTAACATTTTTAAAACTCAATAACATAACAGACGTAGCAGCATGTGAATAAATCACTAAAATGTTGGGATATTTATGTTACATTTATTCTTTTGAGGAATGGCTTTTTAGTGGGTGCAAGATTTTTTCCCCACTTCTTCGCATTTATGAATCTTGGTGTCTTCGTCTGTTTCAGACCCACTGAGCTGTGAGTATCTCTGGTTTCTCGCCATTACGTGAATCAACTCTTCTCATTAAAGCTGATGCTGGCTTTGCCTCTAAATGCCAGACTTTGGTTGGTTGAAGGTGCCTTTGTTAGGTTGAGGGTGAGGAGGAGAGCCCACCCTCTACTGGGAGAACCAGCCGCACTCATCTTCTGGAAGATTCTCCCAGAATGCCGCAGGAATCGCCCCAGCCCTCCCAGCAAAGAAACATCCCTTCACTTGCCACCTTCATCAAAACAAGGTTGACTGGCAGGACTTGCTGTCAGAACACCTAGCAGGGACACCCCCACGCCCCTCGACGCCTGGAGAAACGACAGGTGGTGGGACCAGATCTCAGTAGCCATCTTTTTCTTTTAAGCATTTTTTATTCATTTATAATCATTTTACAATGTTGTGTCAAATTCTAGTGTTCAGCACAATTTTTCAGTCATACATGGACATGTACACACTCATTATCACATGTTTTCCTCTGTGATTCCCTGTGCTATACAGTATAATCTTGTTTATTTATTCTACAATTTTGATATCTCAGTCTACCTCTTCCCACCCTCTGCCCCCCTGGCAACCACAAGTCTGTATTCTGTGTCTATGAGTCTATTTCTGTCCTGTATTTACGCTTTGCTTTTTGTTTGTTTGTTTTTGTTTTTGTTTTTTAGATTCCACATATGAGTGATCTCATATGGTATTTTTCTTTCTCCTTCTGGCTTACTTCACTTAGAATGACATTCTCCAGGAGCATCCATGTTGCTGCAAATGGCATTATGTTGTCAGTTTTTATGGCTGAGTAGTATTCCATTATATAAATATACCACATCTTCTTTATCCAGTAACCTGTTGATGGACATTTAGGCTGTTTCCATGTTTTGGCTATTGTAAATAGTGCTGCTATGAACATTGGGGTGCAGGTGTCATCTTGAAATTCTTAACATTTAAAAAAAAAATACGGGGCTTCTTTCCATTTTGCTCTGGGCCTGGCAAATTATACAGCTGGTCTCAGGTGGGACACTTCCTCCGGGGCTTTCCCTACACACAGGGCGCCAGCAGCTGCTTCTGTTACACAGAACACGGCAGACAGGTGGCTGCCAGTCCCCTGCTCCCAAGGCAGGTCCGGGCCTTTGCGTTAGTCTCACTTGGTGTCTTCAAACTACACACTACATGCTGCAGAAACACACGTAAACACCTTGATAGGGATATAGTTCACATATCATCACATTGGCCCATTTAAAGTATGATTTTCAGAATATTCACAGATATACATGACCTTCAGCCCTGTCGATTTGAGAACATTTTCATCACTTCAAAAAGAAATCCTGTTCCTGTTAGCTGTCACCCCATCAGCCCTTCAGTCCTCTAGCCCTGAGTAATCACTGATCTGCCTTCTGTCTGCCTGTTCTTGGCATTTCCTACAAATGGAGTCTTTTGTGATTGGCTTCTTTCACTCAGCAGACAATTCTCAAGGGCCATCTGTGTGTCCGTACTTCTTTTTCTTTGTAGCCAATGTATATTTTATCATCTGCAATTATCTGGTTTCTGTTGGCAGGTACCTGTGAAACTGCTGGCCTGTCAATGAGTCTTAGAGCATCTTTAACACCCTGAGAAGGGGGGGGGCTGACGCTCTCTTCCTGGACCCGCCTGGGCAGAGGAGGAGGAAGAAGAGAAGCCAGAGTCGGGACAGGAGGGGCCTGGGCTGTTCCAGACAGCGCATCACTGGACTTCGTTCAGGTCCCACCTGTCCTCCCCCGGCAGTGGCCCTCCTAGCAGTGGGCCACCCCTGGAACAGGGGTCGTTCTTCATGGGAGGGAGACCAAGGAGGCCCTCCCCTCTCTGAGCTGGCACACATGTTTGTTTGAAAGGAGAAGAATGTTTGACTGAACTTAGCAAGTGGTGTCATTGTATCTTCTTGTTTAAATCACCCTACCCTTTGGTGTTTGTATAGAAAAAATGAGTAAACGGTTTCCCTGCAAGAAGCCCCTGATCTAGTTTAAGGGAAAACAAACAACCATTTGACATCTTGTTCCTTCATTCCAGTTTTATGGAGATATAATTGGCATCATTTGACACTTTTAAAACGACTTTTCAGTATGACTTGCGAATTTGACTACTTCTCATTGCTAAAGACTTCTAAGCCTTATGTTTGTTCTCAACACAGCAGCCAGAGGGATCCTGTTGAGTCATCAGTCGGTCCTGTCCCTCCTCAGCTGAAACCCTCCAATGGCCCCATGCAATTCAGAGGAAAAGCTTGAGGCCCCGGCAGGCCTGCTGAGGTCCCGGGACCTGGCCTCTCTCTGTCTCTGTGACCTCTCCTCCCTCCCCATCCTGCTGCTCCTCAGGGTACCACCTGACCTCCCCCAAACACCTTTCCTGGGAAAGCTCTTCTTCTGCCTAAAGCTTCCACCATTTGTGGGGAGGGTACAGCTCAGTGGCAGAGTGCTTATGTGCTTCTGCTCAGCCTGCATGAGGTCCTGGGTTCAACCCCAGTGCCTCCATCTAAATAAATAAGTAAGTAAGTAAGTAAGTAAATAAATAAATAAACAAACAAATCTGTCCTCCCCCCAAAAAGACACATAAAAATAAAAATTCAGCCTTTCCTCATCTGACGCGGCATGATTTTTCCCCCCAGGCCCTTGAACTTAATGTTCTTCACATTTTACTTTTTTATGCTGCTAATTTTCTGTCTCCCTCCCCAGCATGAATTCTGCTCCATGAGGGCAGGGATGGTATCCGTTTTGTGCCCTACTTTCCTGCAGTGCTCAGAACAGTTCCTGATGCTGCACTCAGTAAATGTTTGTTGAGTAAATGACACTAAGGAACTCTGAGGACGAATTTTTGTTACCTCCCCAAGAAACACATAAAATGTTGGTTGGTAAGTACGGATGCATGTGTTAAAAGTTTCACCAACCACAGGAGGCAAATGCACGATGTGATGTCTTTCGTCATACTCTGCTGAAGCAGGAAAAACCAGAACAGAGGTGGGAAGCTGCATTTACTTACTTCTTTATACTTTTCTTAGGTTTACCTTCTACGACTTTACTTATTTTGAATAGCACGACTATTTCTTGCTTAAAAGACTTGCCCAAAGTCACAGAGCAAACTTCAAAGTGATTCAGGACTAAAATCCCCCGAATTTTTCATGGAGAGTGTTTTCCCACTGAAGCAAATAGAATAGCACCTCGCATGTGCGCAGCCCTTGACAGCTGACACGTGGTTTCACAGATATCGCTGCCCTGTCCCTTGCCCTGGGGTAAGCAGGACATGCCCAGTTATCCCTGGTTAACCAGAGAGGGAGCTGTGACTCAGCCTGGCCAGCATCTTGCCCTGTGGCCGGTAGGCTAAGCTGAGGGCCAGGACCTGACTTCTGCTGTTGTAGTGACTTGATGACAGACCAAGCCATCTGACTTCCTTGTGCTTTGCAGACTGCGACTTGACCCTTGGCATTCAAGGCTGTCACGTGGGTTGGTTCCATCATGTGAGGGCACCCGAAGTCCCCGGGTGGGTTGGGTTTTAAAACTTGCCTGAGATACGTGTCTCAAGTGCTCCAGCCGTGTGGCTATTGAGGGCACATCACCCACTCACTGTCCAGCATGCATTTCACCTTGACTTGGGTGGGCTCCCTTCTCCTGGCCTGTGCAGTAACTCTCCACAAGGGGTAACAGTCATGTCCTTGAAGTCATTTAAATGGTGACCCCCCTCCCCAAAGTTATGTCTACATCCTAACCCCTGACACATGTGACCTTATTTGGAAAAAAAAAGTTTTTGCAGACACAGTTATTGAAGAATCTCAAGATGAAATCATGCTGGGTTATCCTGGCAGGCCCTAAATCAAATGACAAGTGTCGAGGAGAGACACAGGGAGAAGAGAAAGCCACAGGAAGATGGAGGCATGGTCTGGAGTGATGTGGCCATAAGCCAAGGAACACCTGGGGCCACCAGAGGCTGGAGGAGGCAGGAAGGATCCTCCCCTGAAGCCTTCAGAGGGAGCCCAGCCCTGTTGACACCTTGATTCTGAACTTCTGGGCTCTAGAACTGTGAGAGAATGAATGTCTGTTTTTCCAAGCCACGGAGCTGGTGGTGACTTGGTACAGCAGGCCACTGGGAGCTCATACAATCCTCCTGTGAGATGAGACCCTGAAAAGAGAGCAGAAAGGAGAAACCAGGAATGAAGTCCAGAGACGATGCATTCTAAAAAATGAGGGGTCTCTGAGAGAAAGAAAGTTCTGAGTAAGTTTAAAAAACAGGGTAAAAAGTGAAATACTGAATTAAGCAGTGACTTGGATCTTTGACATTCTCTACAAGAAAATGAGGAAGGAGGGTGGTTTATGAAACTGCTTTACCAAATGCTCCAGCCAGTGGGAGCCACGTGCGTTTATGGTAGCAATTACATGTTGGAATCCTCAGTCTTGAGGGTGAGTCACCATCTACAAGTCATGTGAAAAAACTCATAAAAATAAAAGAATAAGAGCTTAGAGTTCAGATCAGTTACATGTTAATAGTGATGTGATGTGATCAGCAGCCGGAAGATGAGACGGTACCAGAGGTCATCTTTGGCTGAGGGCATTCTCTGTTCATCCCTAGGTTCTCCTGGTTGGGCTCTCTACCCCCTACCCCCACCCTAAATTTGGATCTGATCCTCTCCCTGTTGCTGAGTTGGGGAGAGAACTGGGCTGGCCGCCTGGACTTTTGGACAGGGACCAAAAGTACACCAATGGCAGCCCCATGGTCTGGTGGGGATTGGACCCAGGGTCACTGCTGGGTCCCGAGAAGCCCCCTGGTCCCTGCTCTTCTTGCACCAGAACCTCCTCCTTCTCTCACCTCTGGTCTCCAGAATGGAGCTTCTGCCTTGGTCTCATTTCTTCAGTTCAATCTTCTCTTCTTCCTGGTGTCCTCTGTCCCCTCCCGGACCAGAAGCCTGTCAAAGTTGCCAGCCGAGGACAGTCCCATACAGTGACTGACTGTCTACCTCTCCTCTGTGCGTGAACTGCCCCGGGCTTTCCTCCCAACCTATCTGCTAGCAGGTGCGAGTGTTAGTGTGGGCCCCCGGGGCTGTCTCCGCACACTCCATCACAGACTGTGGAGAACGGCAGGAGGGCCAGCCAGGCGCCTGCACTGGGAGTAAAGGTCCGGGACCAGGGTGCCTTGAACCAGTGACTTAATGGTGGAGATGGAGAAAAGGATCTACCATCCTAGGAACCGGTCCCACCAGTCCCAGTTGCTCAAGACAAAGCCCTGGGGGTCCTCCTTGGTTTTTCTTCCTCAGCCCCGGAAACCATCAGCAAATCCTGTGCACCCTGCTACTTCCATAACATAGCTCAAATCCAACTACTTCTTTCTCCTTCTGCCTCTATAGTCTTGTTACCATTTGCCTCATCTTGACTGTGCATCGGTCTTCTAAGTGTGGAGGACCCCTTCACCCCAGCTCTCCTATGACTCATCCTTCACCCAGCAGTCAACCCAGTCTTGAAAAAGTAAATCCTGGAATGCTGCCTCCTCCAAAACTTCTCATTCCACATAGAATAGAATCCCTACTTTGTACAGTGCCCTAGAACACCTGGCCACACCTCCTCTCCCATCATTCTTCTCCTTCCTCATCATACTCCAACACCCCAACCTCTGTCTGTTCCTGGAACACCCAACTGCTCCCACCCCAGGGCCTTTGCACTCGCTCTTCTCTGCAAGGCTCTTTGTCCTGTCTCTGCATCCAGGATAACCACCACTGGCTGTCTCCTCCCCCGATCAGAAGGAGCCTCACTGTCCTATCACCATTACATCACACTGGAAACACTTTTCTTAGCATTCAGCACTTCAAAAATTATCTGGTTAATTTATCTGTTTATTTTATTTTATTGTCCTTCTTCCCCATATTAAAGCACAGGTCAGCGGGAGCAGAACCCTTGTCCATGTTGTTCATTGTGTCACCCAGCACCTTCAACAGCATCTGGTGTGTTCTAGGTCTCGATGAATGCAACTTCTGTGAACAAATAAATGAATCTGGCTAGGTTCAGTGAGCCATTCCTGTCTCTCAGATCTTTACGACTCCTGAGTTTTATTATCCAAAGGCTCTTCCATCACTAGCCACTCTGAGTCACCTATAACCTTGATAAGCAAGTTGTTGAATAAACAGTGACTAAGGCAAAGACCGTGGTATGTCACTAGGACTCTCCCTCTGGGTGACAATAACCTGGGATGATGAACTCTTCTTGTACAACTGCTCTGGAAGATACAAGACCCTGGTTGAAATATCCTGCTGAAGAGCAAACAACATCTGTCACATTCGCCTTTTCTGCTTCTCCGTAACCTGTCAGATCCCACTGACAGCTTGTTTTCATGAAATCTTAGTGACCCCGAGGCCCTCACTCAGCTGGGTGTGTTTCCTGACTCAGTCCTGCCAGAGCAGTTGTGAAGTGTCCACTTCGGCCCAGATGTGTGCTGCACGTGGCCTCTGCTCCTGCACTGACGTGGGTGGTGGATGCCTCACAGCTGCTCTTCACCCCACAGATCGATGCAGAGCCCATGGGCAGAGGATGGGTGGCTCCAAGAGCCTTTGGTACAGAGATATAGTATCTCAACTGATTGACCCCTTAAAATACAAAACAAAAGCCCTTAAACATAACATGTTAGGAACAAGATGCCACATATACAGGGGCTTAAATGAGGTAGAAGTTTACTGTTCCCTGGCACAACACTTAGGGAAGATGGCCCAAGGCTGGTGTTGCTGGCTCAGAGACAGTGGGACCTAGGCTCCTCCCATCTCACTCTGCCCTCGTCTCCCTGGCTGACGATGGCTCATACCATGTCCACCTACCTTCCTGGGAAAGGAGGGAAGAGAAGCAGAGGCACTTTGCTTTAGGGACATGATTCAGAATTGCACATGGCAGTCCTGCTCATTCCCATGGATCGGGGCTTGGTCACATGACTTCCTCTAGCAGCAGGGGAGGCTGGGAAGCGTAGTCTTCAGCTGGATGAGCCTGTGATGAGAATGGACACCCATGGAGGGGCAGAAGCTCAGCTACAGCCCGCCCTGCAACAAGCCCCACCCCCTGGGGTATTTTCCTGTCCACCAGGGACATTCCTCAGCCTCTTCTATCTCTTGCCCTCTCTGAATCAATCTGGAATTGGAATTGCGCATTCTCGCTCCTCGATTTCCCTAACAATCAATCCCCTCTTTCTATTCTTACTGATCTAAGAGGACACGCACGATAGTGCCTGGCGGTCACATTTCAATCAGATGCCCTCCCTCTGATGTCTTCCTTTCAGTGACTACTGCATCAGGCGTCCCAATACGCTGCCTGACCCGTTGCTCTGATTACGTTAGTCCCTGCTCACAAAAGTGCAATGCCTCCACGCTGCTCTTTTTTTTTAATATACATTTTTATTGCAGTATAATCATTTTACAATGTTGTATCAATTTCTGGTGTACAGCATAATACATAAATCATACATGAACATATATGCATTCATTTTCATATTCTTTTTCACCATAAGTTACTACAAGATACTGAATATAGTTCCCTGTGCTGTACAGTATGAACTTGTTGTTTATCTATTTTATGTATATTTGCACTGTTTTTAAAATGAAACCTAAGAGCTTGACCTGGCTTCCCTCTGCATTGCCAGCCTCATCTCCCACTCTCCTCCCCCACCCACCCGGCGAGCCTCAAGATCCAGCCAAGGGAAGAGGAAGAGAAGGAGGAGAAAAGAGAAGAGAACTTCACTGAGGGCTTTTTGTAATCATCGTTGATGTGGTCTGAAGGCTTGCGAGGCCCCCAAATTCATACGCTGAAACCTAACCTTCCTTGAGATGGTATTTGGAGGCGGGGGGTTTGGGGGTGATTGGGTCCTGAGGGCTCTGCCCCATTTCGCACGTGGTTCTTATGTAACCTCCCTGGTTTTGAACAGACTCCTGGGTCTTAACTCCTGGGCTGTGATGGTCAGTGTTGCCTGTTTCTCCCTAGAGATTCTAAGCTTCCTTAAGTTCCAGAAACTTCCCTTTCGCCTAGACCTTGAGTGTCCACGGGTAAAGAAGCACCAGGGTCCCTTAGAGGGGTCGTAGGTGGTTACTTCCAGGTGGGAGAGGCTGAGATTGAAGTGGACTCCACGAGCCCAGTGGGTGCTAGGGTCCCAGCTGGCCGACTGCAAAACCATCTCTTCATTCCTAGAGATTTCCCGCAGGAGACAGCGGGCCTGGTGTGTGGTTGTGGTTACTGAATCATAGACTTGGCAGGAGCAAAACAGTGGGTGGCCCTCAGAAGGCATACCTAACACAGCTGGAAACCCTCCAGGTCTGGTGAACGGGGTCTGACCTGTGTCACCACACTGAACTTGGAAGGCTCCCAGTGGATTCCAAGGCCTGTATCTGTTCACAGACCCCGAGCTCTCACACCGCCCTCATGGATCAGAGCCTTCCTGCTGAGCTCCTCCACAGGGCTCTGAGTTCATTTACTGGGAACCTGTGCATCTTCCAGGGTAAGCTGGACACAGGCTCTCTGTTAACACCAGCCCCAGGAGACTCAGATACTTCTGGGTCTTGCTGGAGAACAGGCTGCCTTGTGGGTCAGGTAACAGAGCCACATGACCCAGGAAGCTATGACAGGAAGCTGGGGCTTTGCCACCACTATGTGATCTTGAACAGGACCTTTCACTTCCGATGCCTTGGTTTCCCCCATAAAACAGAGATAATGCAACTTGCTCTGTCAATGATACCTGCCCCTGCTTCCCCCCCCCCCCCCACAGATATTTATCAAGTGCCTGCCACGTGCCAGCCGCAGTTCTGGGCAGCCTGGGATACATTAATGAACAAAATAGACAAATATCTCAGTCCTCATGGAGTTTTTATAAGGACAGGAGAATACACGTGACAAATAAGAAGCATAATGAGTCAGTATTTAGTAATTAAAATGACAGTAAGCGCATAGATGGGTAAAAAAAGGAAAAACAAGCAAACAATAACAAGGCAAGGAAATTCAAATTACAAATGACAAAGTCTCCTTAAGATGGTCTAATGCACTGGGTGTCAAGCCTTTTTGTCTCAGGATTCCTCTGCATTCTTAAAATTTCTTATTTATGTGGATCCTATACAGTTTTTTACCATATTCAAAATCAGAACTGGAAGGTGTTGAAAATATGTGTTTGTTTTAAAATAATGACAATCAACCTATTACATGCACACATGAATAACATTTCTTAATGAAAAGTAACTATATTTTCTAAAACAGCAAAACATTAGTGTGAAGCATGGAATTGCTTTACACTTTTGTGAATCTTTTTTGTGTCTGGCTTACTGGAAGGCATTTGGAGTCTCACATTTGCTTCTGAATTCAACCCCTCGCAGTGTTACATCGCAAAGCCACTGAAGGCCCCGTGAGAGAGAGGGAGTGAAAAAGGCAAAACACTTATGACAGTTTTGACCTCACAGATGCTGGGGGAAAAGGGCTCAGGGACCCCTAGGTGCCCTGGACCACACTTTGAGAACCACTGCCCTGAGGTATTCCAATCTCATTCTTCAGATGAGAAAACAGAGGCCGTGAGTGCAGCAGTGTGTTTCTGAGGTCTCTCAGCTGATCAATAGCACAGACTGAGGACCAGATGCACAACTTCTTACCGTAGCCCAAGAGTTTCTCCCCAGCAATAAGGTTTATTTGTTGCTTGATTATTTTAACACCAAGCAAATGCCCAGGTATTTAATGATGCTCCTAATGAAGGCACACCTGTTATTTTTATTTTTTTGTTCTTTCAATTATTTTATTATTATTTTTTAAATTTATTTACTTTTTGGTGGGGGAGATAATTAAGTTTATTTATTTTTTTCTTTAGAGGAAGTACTGAGGATTGAACCTAGGGCCTTGTGCATGCTAAGCATGTGCTCTACAACTTGAGCTACACCTTCCCACTGAAGGCACACCTTTTAAAATAAATACGATACAAACTCAATGGCCACCCACAGCCCAAGGTAAACCATACAGGCCCATGGAGCATGGCTGTCAGTGGCATGTTTACCGCTCCATCCGTCTCACTGGGCTCTGGTCTGCACAATGCCCCTTTGTGCTTTCTGAAAGGCCTGTGTGTTTGAGGTGTACCCTTGGGTACAGTGAGAGGAGTCATTACAATAACAGTAAATATTCCCTTTGATGAAAGGAACAAAGGTGATTTAAGCTGAATCTTGTGAGAGGAGGGGAGGTAATGAGTTGCTCTGTGTCAACTGGTCACACTTGGAAGAGAATTCCATCTCCTGGATGAGTGTATTTGACACACCTTGACTTCAGTCCCAGGGGGCCCCAAGTTGGCTTAATCACAGCCAACTAGTATGAATGGATCACCTCCTCTGATTCAGGGACCATAGGGACAGAGCTGCCAGTGGTCACCACCAATTCTTGGTTTCTATTCCTAGAAGGGCAGGCCCTTGGAGTGAGTGTGGTCTCAGTAAACAGTGCCTTCACCAAGCTCTCCAGGTGTTGTAGGCATTAGTCATCTCGATGTTATCGAGATGTAGAAAGTCCTGACTGAGTTGGGAGTGAGTCACTGGGCCCCATCAAAGACCAAAGAAACGAACAGAAACGAAGCAGAAAAATCAATATGGTGCCCTTCACCCGATGGGCTGGGCAGAGATTGTGCGAGAAAAAGATTTCATCACCCGGAAGGAAGGTGGTGTCCTGGCACCCCCCACAAACCATGCCAGCTGTGGAGCCCAGGAAACGGGTGGGAGTCTCTGAGCTGGTGCCCAAGACCTGTTACGTTAGTCCACCGTTGCTCTGGTCTCTTACGGTCGTCTGTCCCCTTTTAGAATGTAAGCCTGTAAAACCAGCCACGCAGGGGTAAGGCTGAGGGGTTTCTGGGAGGGAGGAAAGGGAAGGGGGCTTTGTCAGAGAAAGAAGTGGGTAGCTACTGGAATTAGGAAGGCCAACTCCCAAGTTTTAAAGTTTATTCTTTCATCAAACAGCTTTAACTAAGAACCTGTATTTGAAGATTTTAGCTCCTTGTCTTTTTAAGACATTTTTGATATAAAACAGTCTGGTTGATAAGGCTTTTACGGCTATTGTAAATCTGAATTATTAAATATTTACCACGTCTATTGAGACTCTGGAGTGAGTCGAAGGTGACATTTAATGGACTAGAGTCTATAAAATTATTAATTTTTATGTTTCCCTTTTCAAATTTTCAACTCTCTTAGTTTGTTCATAAAGCTGCATTTTATAAATTAAGCATAGATGGAAAACCTGGGCCAGTAAATATTGTCTCATGACAAAGCTCAATACTAATGCCAGTTTTTAAAAAACTGTTGCTTTCAAATCTAGTGAATATATGTATGTTCATGTATAACTGAACAATTGTGCTCTACGCTGGAATTTGACACAACATTGTAAAACGACTATAACTCCATAAAAAATGTTAAAAAAAATAGAGAAATTATCTAGACAGCATTTAAAGTATATAAATAATTATGTACCATATTTAATGTAATGTTGAATAGTTTAAAGAACCTTTGACTTATTTCTATTGAAATGACACTTAGACACCCTTATCTTCACTGTAAGAACTGGACATTCTTATTAGTGACACTCGCTCATCTGTGTCACTTAGGATTGGTGACAGTCACTCATGTAACATTGTAGGCTTTCTGCCCTGGATCGGTGTTGTGGGGAGTATTCAGGGAGAAGTGCTTTCTGTCTGACAAAGTTAATGCCCTTCTTTCTATGTGTCATAAGGACTTGGACCCCTTCCACGATTTAGCGTGTTCATAAGAACATTCGAGACCTGCCTGAATCAGACACCCTGTGTGTTCCCCCGGGGAAAAGGCAGTGAATGGGAAAATGCAGGCTTCTTAACAACACATATTCGCAGTTCTCCTTATATCAATTCACATAGCAGGGGGAGGTGTTCAGCACAGATTAGCTGAATGAACGTCAGGACCAGATTGCAGAAGGAAAAAATATATATATTACGAAGTCACGAAACCAGACATTTTACAAGAAAACTCCCATCTTGATTAAAAAAAAAAAAGCACTTTAAAAAAATGGTTGTTTAGTGGTGGATGGGCAGGATGAGCAGGAATTTCAGGAGAATCTTGAGATAAGCCAGGACACAAGACACAGGGACTGTAACCCCGCAGCGCTCCCAGGCTTGGCGGGGCCCTCACAGGAAAAGATAACGTGAGTCCCCGGGAACCTCCATCCCCTCCAGGCCTCGGGGGCCAGGGTGATTACTAAACCCTGCAGATCTTGGTATTGTTGAAATAACTGACCAGGCCCCAGACGGACAGGCTGCTGCCTGCGGGTACCACGTCAGCAAACCCAAACAGGTAACTTCCGCGTCCCTGTAAATGTCCTGCGTGACCAGAAAAACGGTATCTCGGGTCGGCCTCTCCCCGAATGCCCAGCCACCTCTGGGTTCTGCACTCGCGCCCGTGTGTTCCTTTTGGTTTTTGTCGGGGTTAGGGAGGAGGGGGCTAGGTTTTATTTATTTATTTTATTTTTAGAGGAAGGGCCGGGGCCTCGTACATGCTAAGCATGTGCTCTACCACTTGAGCTATCCCCTCCCCCCATTGTTTTTTACTCTTTATCCTGTAAAAGCCTCCTGCCTTCTGCCCCGTTTTGCCATTCTCCCAATGGACACTGTCTGCTTCATGAAGTGTTAAGTAAAATTTGTTCATATCGCCTCAATTGTCTTTTAAAATCATTTTTTAACAGTACCATTGGGGCCTGGTAAAAGATGAACGAAGGCGTATTAACATTTTTGAGTTTATTGGAACAAAAAGCTATTCGAACTGGGCAGCACCAAACTGGAAACGGTGAGCAGCCCCCTGCCCGCAGCCCCCAGAGAAACACACAGCAGGGAGGCAGCGCGGAGGCAAAGACGGGAGGCTCGTGGTCGGTTGTCGTGTAAGGTGTGGTTGGCTGTTTGCGACTGGTTGGCCTTAGCGTTTGATTTTGGAACGTTGAGGCACTTACAGGCTTAGGTACTGGTTTGCTCTCATAGCTGCCCTGGTCTTCGAGCCACATCGGGCTAATAGCCTCCTTGTTTAATTAACTTATTAGGCTTAAACTGCCAAATTTGGGATTAGAAACCTATAAAAATTTAAGTTTAGAACATCACCTTCAAAGAAATAGTTGGCCCCAAAGCAGCCACATTTAGACTAATAAATAGTATGCTGGACTGTTTTTTAACTTTTTTTTTGTGACCAGATATTTTAGTTTGCAGTGCACTGGTGAGACGGGGAGGAAAGGGGCAGGCGCAACCATTAAAGAATGACGCAGCCTTAACACCAAAACGGCCGGAGATTCAACTCCCAGTAGACCTTGAGGCTCAAGATGGCGGGACACTTGACTTCCAGTAGACCTTGAGCTTCATTATATGCTCGTTGTAATGTATTAGCATGAGGAGTGACACTCCCACAGGTGCCAGGACAGTTCCAAGGCTGACCATAGAAGGTCAAAAAGTGGGCGGTGGCCCAATGCCTGGGAATCCCCTCCCCTTTCCCAAAGCAGTTGGAATAACCCTCCCACTTGTTAGCACATGACATTACGGAGCTCATAAAAACTAGCAGCACCACGCCTCGTGGCCGCTCTCCCTCCTGAGTGCGACGGCTTGCACTCTGTCTATGGAATGCATGTTCACTTTTACTTTAAACGCCCACCCCACATCTTGTGGCCTCTCTGGCCTTCTGAGATGGCCTACACTCCATCGATAAGAGTATGTATCTCTGAATAAATCTACTTTTACTCTATTATGTTTCGCTCTTGACTTCTTTCCTGCACAAAGCCAAGAACCCTCACTTGGTGGGGCGCGTTGTAACCAAGACAATGGACATGCCCTCCTCTCGCACCCCATTTTCCTGTATCCCTAGGGTGTAAATCAATTCAGTGGCAACCCTGTAGAATTAAATGTTCACGCTATACAAAGTGTGAGTTCTGTTTTGGATGTATTTTGAGAGGCAGCCAGACTGTGGATTAGATCCTGGCATGAATGGAGTCTTGGCTCTGTCTTTCACTAGCTGTGTGACCTTGGGCTAGGTGCTGACCTTCTCTGGGCTTCAGCTGTAACGTGGAGATCAGAGCACCGACCTCAGTGCTGCTGTGAGGATCAATAGCCACCCTGATGATTGGTTGATGTACCTACCTACCATCTTCTATCTACTTATTTGTCTATCGACCTGCCTATCACACAGTCTGTAGACCAGGTCACAGTGTTTTGGCACAATCTCTGCAGGAGACACAAATGCTGTCATTGACCATACTGCATCCAAAAACGATTTGATTTTGTGCTTTTGTATAAAATAGGACCGGTCACTTCTCTAATTTGAGAACCTAGTAGATTGATGAAAGTTTGAGAATCTAGTAGAACACAGTAAAAATGAAAAACTGAGAAGAAAATTTAAAGTATTACTTTCTGGTCTTTGTTCTATCCCACTGCTGTGTAACAGAATAGAAATGACTTTCTAAAGTTCAGTTTAATTGCATGGGACAGTGGAGTGAATCAACCTACTGTTTTAAGCAGGGGATTACAGCCCACAGGCCGTGAGCGGCCACTTGGGCACACAGCCCGTTTCTTACTCTATAAAATGGAACTCTGACGTGCTGAACTCCCTTTAGCGTCCCGGGGAAGATTAATGAGACAATGTTTGCTCAGATCTGGGCTGGAGCAAATACTTTCAGCAAAGCCTGTTTCTTCCTTCTCGGAAGACCTTCTTTAAGTTATGTAAATAGAAACTATTTTGATTTAAATGGAACCTGCGGCTCGATTAGCAGTGAGTGATGTTTCTGGCATGCCTAAAGTAAACCACCGGGTGAAAATGAATTACCGCCCTGGCAGCCTTCCTCTTTGATAAGGACTTGATCACGCTGATAACCTTGCAGAAAGAGGGTTCTCTCTCTTTTTCCTGAAGAACCGAACCTGACTAATGGATACTAAATTTATCCCTTACATTTAAAAGTTTTCTATCTTTGATTTCAGACAAAAAATGGTAGACCCTGCAGCCATTCAGTCAGTAAAGCTGGAAATTCTGGGCAAGAGTTTTCCTTTCTAACTGGAACTTTCCTGCCTGTCTCACATAAGTGTCACCTTACAGGGAGGAGCTTCCTGACCTCAGGCTAGGTTCCATTCTGAGCAAAGTGAGCCCCGAAGGCTTCTGGCAGTGGCCTGGTGGGACAGATGCTCAGGGCAGCTACTACAGCAGAAAGGAACTTTTACAAATTTCAAGGTTGTTCACTCCCTCCTCCCTCCCCTCACCCCCTTCTCTACAGTGTAAGTGCCACTGGCTTGTTCGCATTCCAGTTCCTTGTCCTGCACAGGCAGACTCTTCATCCTGGCCTGCTCCCCAGGTGGGTGAGCGATGCCCATAGACAGGCCACCCTCCCGAAGAGGTCTGGTGTTGGTGACACTGCAACGTCTCTCTTCTAGTTACGATCATGTCAGATGGTGAGCACCAGGGAGGAGGATCTGAACCCCCGGCACTTCAGCGCTCCTTTCCTGGTTTCAGATACTCACCACCATTACAGGGAACTGATCTTGTTAACTTCACCATTTGTGAGGACCTGGTTTATCTTAGGGAGAATTCATGCAGATTTACACACAACACATGAACTGGGTGTGGTCTTAGCAGTCCTCTCCTGTGTCCGCAGTAAGAGGCGTGGAGATGGGCGCTGGGCTGGAGGTGATGGATCGAGGCAGTGAGGTGATCAAATTCCCGTTCCAGAAACATCTTTCTGGCCACTGGAGAAGAGAAGAAGGGGAGAAGGCTGTTGTCCTCACAGGCCAGGTTAGGAGAGGGCTGCCAGGTGAGGGAAGTGGAGAGGAAAAGGAAATTTCCTGAGCAAGTTCTTTATTGTGGAAAATGGTGAGGAAAAAACCCATCTATTGAGAAGTACCAGGTCATAGTCCAGGTTACAAAACAATTGACAGTGGTAGTTAAGGGAACCAAAACAGCTAAGCAGGTGTGGAAATAAACAAAGACTACCCAAATGAGAAAAGCAAAGGCTATTTATGTCCGGGGAGTTGGCCGCCATCCCCAGCCTCTCTTGAGTCCCCTGCCTGGCCCAGGCGTAGAAGGACCATGGGACCATGACTATAGAACCCATTTTCTTGTCAAGCACACACAGAATATTTACCTACATGTACACACATTGGGCTGAGAAACAAGCGTCAGCCAATTTCAGGTGATTGGTGAATTGCAGACCACACTTGCTGGCCACAGTGCTCTGACATTAGAAATCAACAATAAAAAAGTAACTGGAAAAAACCCCATGTGATTGGAGTTGAAGAAACAGTTATATGTAATTCACAAACGTATAGATCAAAGATGGTGTCTTTGTCTATATGGCTTCCATCACGAAGGGTCACAGACTGTGGCTCAAACAACAAAAATTTCGTGGACCTGCACACCCGTGTCATTTAAGGGTCAACTTTATTCTAAAACAGAAGCCAGACCCCAAAAGCCACGTATTGCATGATCTCTTTTATGTGAAAAGTCTAGAAGAGGCAAATCCATAGAGAAAGAAAGTAGATCAGTGGTTACCAGGGGGTGAGGGGGAAGTGAATGAGGAGTTACTGTTTGATGAGGACGGGGTATCTTTCTGGGATGATGAAAAAGACTTGAAACTAGAGATGGGGGGTGGTTGCACTAATGTACTAAATGTCGCTGAATTGTAGACTTGAAAATGACCAATTTATGTTATATGAATTTCACCTCAATTTAAAAAAAAGATGAGAGGAATCAAAGGTACATGAGAAGGGGCATGACTATTAATCCCAGTTATTATTACCAGTGTCCTAATCACTGTCAGCCATGCTGTCATTCCTTCCTGCCCCACCACCAGCAGACATGTTTTAAGGCTCTCCCCCCCTTTGGGAGGAACCAAAATGCATTCTGTCACATATATTAAAATGCACCCGCTTCCCATCTTAAGTATTTCTTATATGTAAAATGAGAATATTTTTTGAAAAATAACATTGCTTTCAAAATGAGTTGGCTACAAGTAGCTCATTTAATCTATTGTGCATCCTTGAGAGTTCTGAATTCTGGTGAATTGAGAAAATCAAGCTCACAAACTGTTTTTAAACGTAGTGGGATTTGTATGTATCCAAAGTTCAACAACTGATGACTTGAGATAGTGTTATAGTTTGTAGACATTTGATGAAACAATTTTGGTTTCATAATTTTCTTTTCTCATCTAGGTTCTCAAACGTTTTCCTAAGTCCCTTCAAAATAGGCTGAAAGTATAAGACGACTAGTGGATAAACCAGCCCTAGAGCCAAGTTCTCTTTTGGTTTCTGTTTTGTAATTTGCAGATAATCCTGACAGAGTCCAAGCAGCTTTTTTGAAGAGTAAGGACAAGTTGTGTTGTCTGTAAGGTCCTGGAGGTTTGGTGGGATGTCACTGTGGAAGGAGGCCTAATTAGGGCTGGATAAGGATGAAATAATGGCTTAGGATTAACGTGAACAGCAAGATGAGGGTTCTAAAGTAGGATACTCAGAAGAGTCTCAGGGAATAAACAATCTTTGATATGATGTACTGAAGAGTTGAATAGTTTATCTGTTCAAATGGACTTTTCTGGGAAGTTCCTGAAATCAATGATAAATTTAGTAACCTTTTTTTTTTAATGTCTAAAATGATTTATAATAGCCATGATTATCCTTTTTAAAGTTAGTAACTTTTACTCTTTGGAGTACCGGGGGATGGAAAAGTCACGTTAGGGACGGGGCTTAGCAGTGAAGTCACGTCACTGCAGACAGGAAACTGTGGGTGTGCATGGTTTCTACTGCCGAAGATACTCTGAGGCCATGTCACAGAGGGCTTTAAATCCTACTGGAAGGAATTTAAATTTTATTTGAATGAAAATGGCAGAACCAGAGCTTGTGCTGGAGGATGAATGGGGCAGCAGGCTGAAATAGAGACAAGGTCAACGACCACGAGGACTGCGAGGTAGAGAGTGAAACAGTTCAGGTGAGAAGGAGCGAGAACTTCAGCTGGAGAGACCAGAACCCTTACTACTGTGTTGTCATTCATCCAGAAAATACTCTGCTGGCTTTCATCTGTGTGGCAGGCCCTGCTCTCCACGCTGGGGCCCTTGGGGACCAGTGCATGCAAGGACCTGTCTTTGCGCTGTTTATAGAAACCTCATACAATGCACACGTGTAGGATGAGTGATGTCATGCCTTCTGAGTCCAAGACTCTGATAGCTTTACAGGTTAAAGTCTCACCTGCCTCAAATTTGAAGTCCTGTCTATTAGTTCCCTGTGGCTGGTATAACAAATCACCACAAACTTAGTGGCTTAAAACAACACACATTTATTCTTTGACCGTTCTGGAGGTCAGAAGACCTAAACTCCAGGTGTCAGCAGGGCGGCAGTCCTGATGGAGGCACTTGTGGAGAATCTGTTTCTTGGCTTTTTCCAGCTTCTATAGTTCCCTGCCTTCCTTAGCTAATGGCCCCTCATGTCTTCAAGGCACAGATAGCATCATAGCATAGCATCTTGAAATCTTTCTCTCTGATATTGGCTTCCAAGTTGTGGTGTCTACTTTTCTGAGTCAGATACTTCTGCCTTCCTCTTCTGAAGATTTTTATGATTACATTAGGTTCCACATAGGGAATCCAGGATAATCTCCCCATCTTCAAGGTCCTTAACTTAATCACAGCTATAAAAGTCCTTTTTGCCCTGTAAAGTAACATTCACAGGCTTGGGGTTTAGGACTTGGACACCCTTGGAGGGTCATCAGTCTCCCAACCACACTCTCCAAGACTAGATCTCTTTCTTCTTTCCCTCCCCCATCTTCCCTTCAATCCGCAATGCAAGTTGCCACTCCAGGTAAGCTGGTGTTCTCACAGTCTTGCCCCATGCTCATCCGGGCCTCCAGATTTTCTCATCATGTCCTTCCCTCTCTCTCGACTCCTCCATATTCTCACCAGGTTTTAGGGCTTCTGGAAGCCCACCTCTTCTGGGAAGACCTTTTTGAAGATCGCAGCCCACCTCTTCCTCCCCCTCAGATCCCTCTCACCCATTGTGAGACACGGTAAGATCCTGTTAGCTCTTTTCTGTCTCTGTCTTATCTCTTTGAAGGCAGAGGCTGATATTCCATCATTGTTGGTTGGATGAAATAAATTTCAGAACAATGCATCATTTTGCCTAGTGAGGAAAGAGTGAGGAAGAATTCGCATGATGTTAAGAACCAAATAAATGAAGACAGACAGTGTGCAAATTGTGAGCAACAGTCTGCTCCTTCATCAAATGGAATGACTGGAAACACGGTGTGGCCTGCTGACGAGCCTGGGTTGGCACTCAAAAAGGAACCCCTGGTCCCTGAGTTTTGAGTCACTGGATTATTAGGGTGGGCTGTGGAATCTCCTGCTTGGCTGACTTGAGGAATAGGAAACCGACAACCCCTCAAAGAAGACCTGGGTGCAGCTGCGCTTAGAATTAGGGCATGAACTGAATAGCACTTCTGCTTTAGGAATCTATGTAAATTGGGTCCAGAGTGATTATCACCCTTTCATTCACCACTTTTCTTTCTCTTCCCAACTATGATCCTTTGGGACTGATTTTGAACCACACATCTGATCGGGAAAAATCTGAAAAATAAATTACTCAAAAGCACCCTGCTTGGCGGTACCTGTACTTTCCAGAACTAGACGCATCAGTCAGGACGATAAATGCTGGCTGCTGCAACAACCTCCGAATCTCACGTCTGAACGTCGTTAAGCTCGGTTTTCCCTCCCTCACCATCTGATGCAGTCTGGGCAGCCCTCCTGGGCTCTCTTCGAAGTGCTAACTCAGGAATCCAATCTCCTTACATCTTGCGAAGCCACCGACCGTCTTCACACATGACCTCCAGGGTCATGACGGAAGAACATGCGTCAGAGATCATGCTGGGGGCTTTATGGCCAAGCCTACAGGTAACTTCCAGACCTTCTGCTCACTTTCCATTGGCCACAACCTAGTGATATGGCCAACCCAACTGAAAGGGAGGCTGGGAAATGAGTCCTTGTGTGGGCCCAGGCTGAGGACATGGTGCTAAGAACGGCTTGCCTTGGCCACCTCTGCTACGGCATGTCCACACATACCAAGCATCACCCGTGGCCGTATCTGAATGTTTGATGAATATGACATTTTATCCCAGTACTTGCAGAGGTCCAGCAGCAAGGAAGTCAGTTTCAGGCCACATGACTGATGATGGTATTATACCGACACAGCAGGGACTGCTTCTGCAACTCCTGACAATGTGCACACAATCCAGCAGTGATTTCCTATAAGTAGTAATACTCAGCAGAAGATCTGAATAAACATTTCTCCAAAGAAGACATACAGATGACCAATAGGCACATGAAAAAGATGATCAACATTGCTAATTACCAGAGAAATGCAAATCAAAACTATAATGAGGTATCACCTCACACTGGTCAGAATGGCCATCATCAAAGTCTACAAACAAATTCTGGAGAGGGTGTGGAGAAAAAGGAATCCTCCTACATTGTTGGTGGGAATGTAGTTTGGTGCAGCCATTATGGAAATCAGTATAGAGATTCCTTTAAAAAACTAAAAATAGACTAACCATATGACCCAGCAATCCCACAATATCTGGAGGAAACTGTAATTTGAAAAGATATGTTCACCCCAATGTTCACAGCAGCACTATTTACAATAGCCAACACATGGAAGCAACCTAAGTTTCCATCAATAGATGACTGGACAAAGAAGAGATGGTATGTTTATACAGTGAAATACTACTCAGCCATGAAAAAGAATGAAATAATGCCGCTTGCAGCAACATGGATGGACCTAGAGATTGTCATACTAAGCGAAGTAAGTCAGAGAAAGACAAATATGGTATCAATTATATGTGGAATCTAAAGAAATAATACAAATGAACTTATTTACAAAACAGAAACAGAATCACAGACATAGAAAACAACATTATGGTTATCAAAGGGGGAAAGAGCGGGAGGGGTAAATTAAGAGTATGAGATTAACAGACACACATTACCATATATAAAACAGATAAGTAAAAAGAATTTGCTGTATAGAATGGGGAACTATATTCAATATCTTGTAATAACCTATAATGGGAAAGAATCTGAAAATAATATATGCATATATGTATGTGTAACTGAATCACTTTGCTGTACACCTGAAACTAACATAATATTGGAAATCAACTATAATTCAATTAAAAAAAATCTTTGGGGTCAAGACAAAGGTAACATGCATCCTAAAGTGATTTGTGAGTGGGGCTTTGTTTTGACTCTCTGATAGTTTGAGAAAGAATCAAGTTCCAGGTCATCTGGCTTCATGAAAAATGAAACAAACATGGGGCTTTTTACCTTGAACTTCAGCCAGCACGTGTGTCCACACCAGCATGTGGTTAGCCGGACTGCCCTGTCCTTACCGCCAGGGGCACCAGCCCTCCTTCCTGTGACCACTGGCTGGACAGGGAGGGAGACTGCCAAAGACGACCCCTGGGCGGCTTTCCAGCTGTTTCACTCCTCAGCTCTGGCTCCCCCATCTCAGTCCTCAGCCCCCTGCGGAGCAGCCACACAGTTTCCTTCTGGGGAGAGCTCCATCCAAGGGCAGTGATTTTGCCACACCTTCCTGGAAGGCAGGGAACCTACTTTGCAGGGTCTGGTAGAAATTTTTTACCATATAAAGGGTAGTATGGTCAAAATCCATCCTTGTTTTCTGTCTCTAATTCCTTTGGAGTTTTAAATTCTTTACCGCATCCCTCACATTCAGAAAGGGAATGCATGTGAAAATGCTTCCTAGCACAGTGCCTGATACCCAAAAAATGTGAGTTGCTCTATTTATAAATGACCTCTCCGCCTGGTTCTACTTTTCTTCATAATTTCGCCAAGAGTGTTCCCTCCCCACTGAATTGTCGATTTGTTTATCAACTTTCAGATCTTGAGTCCTTGCACCGAGAAAATGAGAGGCAGGCCTGTTCCCACCAGGACTGTGGTCCCCTGGCCTGCTCTCACGCCAGCATCCTATCTTTTCCTAGCTTCTCCCGCTGACATCAGCACGGCCAGTCCCCAAATTCCAGCGACTTATTTCCCAACGCCTCCCACTTAGTACTCCCTGAAATAATATTCTGAGGCTGTCAGAACCTTCTGGAATGTTCTTCAGATAAATCAATGAACGTCAGGAGAAGGTGTAAAAGAACGAATCACAACGCAGCCTAGTGGCTGCTCTTCTCGACCGTGTGCCGTTCACACACCTGCTTCCACGACGCAACGCAACACCCTGTTTTGCCAGGAAACAAAATACTCCCTCTTCCATCCCTCACGGTCATAGCCCAGTGAAGATTCACCTATTAGGAGGAAAAAAAAAGCCAAGATGTCTTTGAATTAAACTGTTTTGTATGTTTTCTTAACATTTTGGTTTGGGACATCTGTCTTTGCTTAAAAGCACATCTATTTTTATCAACAACCGTTTACACTGAGTCCTTGGAGACTGATTCACACAGATGTTGCCTGATGTGGGTTTTTAATACAAATCACTTTGAAAAAATGTGGCATTCATTTCTACTCCACTCCTTCCCTAGACAAGTTAAATCTTAGAAATTTGCAAACCTTGTATTTCTGTGTACGCAACATACATCTTTTTAGCTTTTATAACACGTGGCTCATGTTACTGTTGCGGTGGATGGACTAATGAGTCATTTTTGTACTATGAGGCCTGGAAGACTGTACTCCTGGGGGAGCCGGCTTGGTAATGAGATTACTCATTCAGAGGTTGGCATGAAGGCTGGGAGCTGAATACCCAGTGATGTTTACACCACTGCTGCATTGGCACAGAGCAGGGGGCTCCGGCAGGCTGCAGGTGGGTGGGGAAGGCTGAGGGTGGCATCACAGAGCTCCACAAGACCAACAGATCAGACGCTGATGGAGAATTGGGGGAGGAGAGACCCAGAGTGAAACCACACTCCTCTGCATCTGGAAGTCCTGCTCAGGCAGTGAAGTTTCTCACGCACAGCAGGAACTTCTGTTCCACCCTCCAAAGAGCTCTGCTGCATGCAGGCGGGAGGGCTTCCTGCTTTCAGAGGCCCAGGAGTTCTGCACTGCCTCTCAGGGAAGCAGATTCACGTCTGTCCCATTCGTCGGAGGCACACGGGAGATTTAATCCTGTTCGACACCGGTTTGTCTTCTGATTGTGCCTAAGGAGAGTTCCTACTGATGGATATAATCTGGGAAGCCATGTGCGCCTCATTCTGTGAAATGACACACGTACGTTGATATACACAAGGGGCTCTTTTCTTGGAGGATACGTTCTCCTGAATAAAGGCCACTGAAAGTGAACTTAATTAAAATGGGGAACATGGTTTTATAGAACTAGTGGGAGGAAAGTGACAATTGGGACATTATACTGAAAAGAAAACTTTAATAAAAAAGGATGGCAATAAATATTTTGGGTTTTTTTTATTAATGTATTTTAAGCTATAGTTACGACGGCAGCCTTCACAGCACACTGATCAATTCCAGTCGTGTCTCGATCACGTTCCTTACCTTCAGGAAATCTCTTCTCCCAGGCAAGGTGTGAAGTTCCACCCAGCCATCTGTTGACGTTGTCTTGGCACACCGTTTTCCGTGGGCTTCAGTGTTCGTCTGTTAATAAGACTGCTGTAGACATTGACTCAGTTTTCTGCGGCCAAGACTGGTGTTGGTGTGGAAGAGTCTGAGAGTTAGCTACTTCTTTAAGTAGTCAGTTCACTAGAGAATGTTTAAGAATTATGGTCATTTGGGCTTTGCTAGGCAATATTGTAATAATTCTAAGTTCAGGAGGAATACTCTGAAAAAAAAAACCCTCTTTGATACACACTGGTGTTTATTATGAGCAAGACATTTTATTCCTATTGATTTTTCTAAACCTCAAAATGACTCAATAACTTAAGTATGACTGCCCAGTCTCATAGATGCAACAGAGGCTCAGAGAGGTTAAGTAACGTACCTGATGTCACACAGTGGATAATGGAGGAGCTGAAATCCCTAATCAGTTGTGCCTGATTTCAATGCATGTGGCCCTAACCTCTCTACACACTTTATGCAAGTCAACTGTGCTGGGTGGCCAAAGAGCTAAGGTCACATCTGCCAACGGACCGTAACCAGCTCTTGATTTTCCAAACCTCCAAACCTCCAAACCTCTGACCTGGAGTAAAAGGAACCCTTCTCAGTTCTGCTGAAAGGTAAGACTAATGTGTGGAAGCTGTTTTAGGCCACACCTGAAATAGGACATAATTTTTCTTTTTGTAGTAATGATTTTGATATTTATTCACAGATGGACAGCTACATTATGGTGATGGTCAAAGGCCTAAAAATTTATATCTATGTAATTCTCAACCATCACACATAATTTCTTTTGTGTAGCACTTTGACTAAAAGAAAATACAGTTTTTCAAAAAAAAGGGTTTAAAAAAACAGGAATTCAGTGAAACTCTTTGGCAAAATGAAAAACTTTTTTGAGGGGTGACCATATGAAAAGCAGTAAACTTGGAAGCTTTTGCCCAGCAAAGGAAACCATAAATAAAATGAAAAGACAACCTACGGAATGAGAGAAAATATTTGCAAATGATGCAAATGACGAGGGCTTAAGTTCCTTCAATTTATACAACTTAATAACAAAAAAACAAACAACCCAATCCAATCCAAAAATGGGCAAAGACCTCAACAAGCAGTTCTCCAGTGAAGACATACGAATGGCCAATAGGCACATGGAAAGATGCTGAGTATCGCTAATTATCGGAGAAATGCAAATCAAAACTACAGTGAGGTGTCACCTCACACCAGTCAAAATGGCCGCCATTCAAAAGCCCACAGATGATAAATGCTGGAGAGGCCGTGGAGAAAGGGGAACCCTCCTACACTGCTGGTGGGAATGCAGCTTGGTGCAGCCATTATGGAAAACAGTATGGAGATTCCTTTAAAAAGTGTATGATCCTGCAATCCTATTCCTGGGCATATATCCAGAGGAAAATCTAATATAAAAAAAAAAGCACCCCAATGGTCATCGCAGCACTATCCAAGGCGTGGAAACAACCTAAATGTTCATCGACAGATGACAGGACGTAATTTTAATTCCTCTTACCTCTGTTCTAATCCACTCCAATTCTCTCTCGCTGTCACAAAGCCTGTACTTCAGAGCACCAGAAGCATATTCCCACAAGGACTAACTCTCCAAAAACAACAGAAACCCTGCCTGGCAGTGACTGTCTCAAGAGACCATGTGTGTTCTGTCACTAGACTTGAAGGAGCTGACATCTACTCTGACGAAGGCATTGCAAGAATATCACAGTTATTCCCATTGTCAGATACACTTTCTAACTATATTTTGCAGCTTCTTTGTTGTCAGCCAAGAGGTCAGGTAGTCTGCGGCCTGACACTGGTTTTCACCCGCTCGTGCTGTGTTCCGTGAGACTCTGGTAACAGCAGCCGATCCTTTGTGGATGTTGAGTGTACAGTGTGGGCTCCGAATGTGCAGGTGGAGGGGAGCTGAGTCACGGGGTGTTTGTTATGGTGGCCCCTGACTGGCTGCTGGGCGGGATGGTCCCGCCCACGGGAAGGGATGTTGCGTGGTTTAGACCAAGGAACTCAGGTCTCCGGGACAGGTCAGGGCCTGCAGGTGATTTCTCCAGCAGGTGAGCCTAAAGCCCACCCCCAGGCGACCTCGTGCTGGCCAGATCGCCATTCCGAGTTTTGGTTTCCTCCCTTCTAACATATTAAAAAACAGCAAACCTGGCTCCTGGAGGTATTGGATAATCAGGTGAGATTAGGCTGGATAAAGCATGTGACAGTGCTTTGTTAGTGATGAAAAGCTGATTTCTGGGGAAGGGCTGAAGGGGAGCAATCAGACTTTGCACAAAAAGTGACTTTTTCAAACTTAAAATTAGTGTATCTTTAGTGATAACATCATGCTGTCATGTTAGAAAACACTCTTTTGGAAGAAGACATCTGGGCATACAAATCAAAAGGAAATTAAAACCAGTACATTCCAACTTAGAGATTCAAGGAAACAAAGCTTCCGTGAACTTGGCAATTGAGAACTGAACTCCTGAGACTGGCGCTAGGCTGCGTCTTAAATGGTTCTACTTAAATAAACAACACTCTCACCATCGTAGCTCTCAGAAAGGTAATTTATATGATGCGTTTAAGCTTGAGATACACCATCATCCCATTGCAAACCCCTATTTAATGAACTAAATTCCAAGCCCAGGTAATCATCCGTGTAGGGTGTGTATTTGGATGTGACATATCTGCAATTAGGCCTAATTAAAACCACCCACTTAGAGCATGCTGAAAGACCAGCATTTAAAAATAGGAGCTGAATAATTAGAGTCATTAATAGGAATGGATTATTTCATTTATGAGAGCTTAAAAATAAATAAGGATCAGCAGTTTTCTCCTCATTTCTAATGGAAACGCAGAGGGCAGAGCAAAGCTTATTTGAATGGAATCCCTCATTCTAAGTCCAGGAAGGGCTCTCATTCCACATTTTCCTCCAAATCATCTTCATCAAGCTGCCGCAAGTTGATACTGTGTCCCCGGAGGGTTAGAGAAAGCCCCTGTCCTGGGGATGAACAAGGCCAGCCAGGTCGGGGCTGGAGTCAGCCTCCTGGACCTCTGAGGAGGGTCTTCCAGCTCTGTCTGAACTGCACAACCTCGTGACGCCAATTCTCCGTCATCTCTGGTACTGTGGTTATGGCATGGACTTTTCCAAGGCCACCATGAACCTATTGATGGAACTCTTGGCTCATCCACGGTCTGTTACTACCTGCCCTTAAGTAAACAGTTTATGTACACATTGCTGCTGCCGTTTGAGATGTTCCACATTCTCTCGCCTCGCTGGTGGACTTAAAGAGCTTCCCACAACTTACTAAGACAATGGTGACTTTGAAAGCGAGTATGAGGCAATGAGCTATCTAACCTCTACCAGAACCCAAGCTGACCTCAGGAGAACAAAATCCACAGCTGGTGCCTGGGTGGCGGTGGGGGTGGAACGATGACAAGTTACACTCATGCAGGGCACCAGAGGCTAATATTTACTGACCGGTACCCAGCGAACAAAGGGAAGATTCTTCTGGCCATGACGTTTCCCTAGGCTTGCACTGGACTTTGTTCACAAAAATCCAGAGTAAGTGTTGTGTGTGTGTGTGTCTTTTTAGGCAAATAACCACTAAGAGGCTAAATTCCTATTTCTTCCCTTTATGATGAAAATAACTTTGAACTTTGTTCTCCAGGCTTGGAGTGTCCTCTCGAGCTCTGAGCAGGCTTGTTGGGAGGTACATGGGGTGCCTGGATCAGCTTTGTGAGAATCAGCTCTGTCCTCCAGTGTCTGAAGTCATGTCTTGCCCACCTAGAAATTCTGTTCTGTGTTTTGGGTACTACTGTTTACCCTTACTTCACACTGCAAGTAGAGTAAATCTCATTCAAAATTTTCACTCCAACTTTTTTGGTGGGGGAGTTGGGTAGCTGAGTTTAGGTTGGTTTAAATTCAAGACAAAATGATGGGAATCTGTTTTTGAAGTTGGTTAAATAGAACTTCATACCCATTATAACATTAAAAGCAATCCCTTTAGAAGGGAAAACTCCCTTTAGAAAAATCGCATGGGATTTCTCCTCCTCATCAGCACGGACATTCTGGGCTGGATGGTTTTTGTTGTCAGGGGCCGTGGTGTACGTTGTGGGATATTGAGCAGCATTCCTGGCTTCCACCCACTAATGCTAAGAACACTCTCTTCCCTCCTCCCTGCACCAGTGTGACCTTCGAAGCTGTTTCCAGGCATTGCCACCTGTCTCCTGGGGGTGGGGGTGGGGTCAAATCACCCTCGTTGAGAACCTGATACAACGTGATTAATCAGGGTGGAAAAATTAATTCTGTCTTTCTCAGTGTCTAAAATATCTTGAACATTGTTTTTCTGAGGCTCTCAAGGAATTACTGAATCTCAAGATTGTTTATCCTCTTCAAGAAGATGAAGTCTTTAAGTTTCTTAATCACTTTTTTGAGGGTTTGTTTTATTTTTCTTTGCAACTCACCTCCAACATTTCTAAGGTTTAGGAGTTAAATTGCACATTAGCCATCCTTGCACTATGTAAACTAGGTCTGCCTTCCACTTGACCTCAGATGAAGACAGGTCATTTCCCCTGGCTTTTCCACTCCTTTCTGCATTGACAGAATGTCTAACCATCCACAACTGGTGAGTCTTTTGGGTACTTCACTAGTGATCACGTTCTCCCAGCCATCGAAAGAAGGCTTCACACATATATGGCGGGGAGCCTTGGCCTTAAAACTGGCTGGTGAATTTTTTCCACTCCTCCTCTTGATCGCCTTCAAAGCTACTGCTCCCCAGGCGCTGAGCCACGCCGAATTAACGCGCTGCAGACTGCACCCGCAGAAACATGCGGTGTATTCCCCAAGGCGCACTGTAAATGTGTAACCACCAATATATCCTACGAAGCTACCCCAAGACAAATTCACAGTCACTTTCTGAGATAAATCTCTCTCCTTTGAAGTGGGAAGATGTCAATAACGTGCTAGTGAGTGAAGAGGGAAGCTGTCAGACACTGTGGTTTTAAAATAAAACAAAACGAAACAGACGGTATCAGTGTGTGTCTGTCTGGGCAATGGCGAGCGTTCCGCCAGGTGTATTTAGCGAGTGTTAAAAACAGTAGCTCCTGGGGAGTCGGAATGCACAGGACGGGGCTGGGGGCGAAAGTGGAGGCAGAGGGCGCCTCTGTTTTGACTTTACATGCTTCTGTATAGTTTTAATCTTTTGAATCACCATGTGCCGCCTTTATAACTTAAATCAGTGAAACACATTCTCTTTCACTGGACAAGTGGCACTTCCTGGTTTCATTTCTGGCCCTGTTCCCTCCTACTCACGACATTATCATCAGTTACAGTTTGAATCAGGGCATCACTTTTCACCCGCTTTGGCCATGTGGCCAAGGGCACCGGTCCGCAATTCCACCCGGCCTCAGCCCGCCTCTCTTCCTCTCTTTATAGGGACACCAGCCATGTTGGCTTAAGGGCCCATCCTAGTCCAGTATGACTGCTTCTTAATTTAACTATTTATAACTGCAGATAATCCAAATAAGGTCAGGTCTAGGGCAGCAGGGGTTAGGACTTCAAACATATCATTTTGGTGCCACGGCGTTGGTGGTATAGTGGTTAGCATAGCTGCCTTCCAACATATCATTTTGGGGGACGTAGTTCAACCTGCAGCAGAGCCCGCCACAAGCATTGTTTTTTGACCGCATTACCGCAGCTTCCTGGCCCAGCCTAGGTGTGGGGATTGTGGCGGGAGCTGAGTGCCTTTGGAAGCTTCCTCTCTGCCCCAAGTGCTGGCACTTTACAACCCCTTCCCTAGTCCCCCGTCAGGTGCCGGAGCCATCTTCTCCCACACCTTCCAGTCCCCGAAGTGATGCCAAATCTCATACCTGCCATGAGCCTTGGTATCTTTGAATTTCTTCATGAGAAACATGAGGATATTGGTCTAAAAGATCTCCAAATTCCCTTGCTGGATTAGTTAATAACAGTCATTAATAGAAAAACCTGCTCTGGAAGCAGTTTGGCTCTGAATTGTTCAAAAAAGGACATTTCAACTGAAGGGGCCTGAGAATCTGATACAAAGTCACATTTGATTCCATATAGAATGTTCCCAACAGACATATCCATAGACCCAAAAAGGAGATGAAAGGTTGTACGACTCTGTGAATATATGTTTAAAAAACCACGCTGGATTGAGTCCTTTAAAAGGGTGAATTTTATGGTATGTGGATTATATCTCAATGAAAAAAATGCTTAAAACTTGGAAGAAATAGAGATTATGCCTGCTGTTAACATCTTCAGAGAGAAGATTTTCAGCTGTGGATGGAGAATGGGAAACTATAAAAAAGTAACATTTCAAAAACAACTGTAACCAAAGGAGCTTTGGGAAATTAACAACACGCTAGCAGACATGGAAGACACAGTGGAAGGGTTGGAAGGTGTGACTGAAAAATCCTGTCAGAAAATAAAGCAAAATGACAAACAACAAAGGGGACAAAATGTAAGAAATTGGAGGCCTGGTCCAGGAGGTGCAGTGTCCACACAGAAAGAGCTCCAGCAGCAGGGAACAGAGAAGATGATGAGAAATCTTTAAAACACAATGCAAAAAACTTTTCTAGGAATGAAGGACACCAGTTTGCAAGTCAAAAGGTCCCAGTATAACGGATAAAAATAAACCCACAGTAAGGCCTGTTGTGAAATTTCAGAATAGCCAGGGCAAAAAAAGATTCGGCAAGCTTCCAGGGAAGTGAAAAAAAAAAGGCACCCTACAAAGAACTTAGACTCAGAATGGCTTCAGCTTTCCCAGAAGCAACTCTGGGAATGAGAAGATCATAGAACGTTCTGCAGGAAGATGATTTTCATTCTGGAATTCTCTATCCACAGAAACTAGCAATCAAGTGCAAAGGCAGAATAAAGATATTTTCAGAAATTTGGGGCAGCAATTACAAGTAGTAAGTCAAATATTCACCCCGTCACAATAACAGAGCTTAAAAACAGTCCTGAAGGGAAAGAGTCAGAAACACAGTGAGCTAAATAACACTAGGTACCAGCGCTTATGTGAAACACAATGTGCATCCTGCAGGTGGTCCGCAAATGTGGCGGAGGGAGAAAGGAGGAGGGAAGAGGGCAGAGATGGGAGGGACAGTGAGAAGAGAGGGGAGGGAGCCGACAGCATGGGGACCCCTGTGCCTTCCACAGACCCATCTCAGGGTGGGGCACCAGCTGGGCAGAATCTGAAGAGCTTTCATGAGACAACAGAGGCCCTACTAAGAGACCTGCGTTGGTGTCTTCATCTGCTCAGGCCGCCATAACAAAGCACCGCGCGCTGGGCGATCTGAACAACAGAGACATATTTTCTCAGTTCTAGAGGCTGGGTTTCTAGATCAAGGTGTCAGCGCTTTGGTGCCTTCTGAGGCCTCTCTCCTTGGCTTGTGGATGGCTGCCTTCTCCCTGTGTCCTCATGTGGTTGTCCCTCGTGTGTCTGTGTCTTCGGCTCCTCTTCTTGAAAGGACACCAGTCATATTGGATTAAGACACACCTGAATGGCCTTATTTTAACTTATTCACAACATTACAGACTCTATTACCAAATAAGGTCACATTCTGAGACACTGGGGGTTAGGACTTCAATGCATGAATTTGGAGGCAATAATAATTTAGGCCATAGCATCTAACCTTGGACAGAGACTGGGTTTCCTTTCTTGTGACGTGCACAGAATAACACTGCCGAGAGCGCTCAGAGGCATTTGAGAATCAGCTGGAGAAAGTATGTGAGAGCATGTTGTTCAGTGATAAAGCACTGAACCCACCTCAATTATTATTTCTACAGGTTGAAGACCCATTTTATGTGTTGCTTGATCTTATTAAAGCTAAGTTGCTAGAACCGTTCCCCACTTTTTATCAGAAACCATATTAGCAAGATTTTATCTTAAAATGTTTTTCCATCATGTCATCTGTGGGTTTGTTGCTTTGATCTCTTAGAGCCAGACTGGGCAGATCAGCAGGTTCTCTCCTGCGGCTGGCGGAGCTCTGGCCAGGTCCCGGCCAGCACAGGGCAAGAAGCAGAAGTTCTTCCGTATAGTTCCTTCTCCTCACTACCCACCCAAGAGCCTTTATCTGTAGAAAAATGGGCTTCTTATTTAATACAACCAGAAGCATACATCAAAGTTTGAGCTTTTTTTGCAGTTTTAAAACAAGGCTTCTATGTTTGTTTTTGCCAAACTCGGCGTTTTACTGTGGATAGTGCAAAGGGCGCCTTTCCTTAGAAGCGAAGCAAGACCTCCCTGCCTGGCCTCCGGGGCCTCCCGAGTAACACGGTGTTTAATGATGAGTTATTGGAGTCGGAAGCATTTGTGGGACCGTGTGGGTGGAAAGGTCGCCTTCTAATGAGAAATAGAGTCCAAGTTTGTTGGCATCGTGGTGGGAACTGTTTACATGCAAAACTGAAACCCAACCAAACGAATGTAGTGAAACCTTCCAAGCCCTCAGATGTCATCTCCCAGAGCAGCATTCAGCAAATATCAGATAAGCAAGAACAGCTGCGGGAGAGCCCTGGAAACCACCGACAGGATAGATGGAGGCGGCCGAAGGGCATGTGTGGGGGAGGGTGCTCCAGAAACTTCCAGAAACTGCTGGTTGGTCAGGTTAAGTTAATGGAGACATCCTGAAGAGATTATCTTCAGTTTAACAAAAGCAGCCATGCCTAAGAGCTGTGCTAGGCCTTATGCGCACTCAACCGTGAGACAGACACTGTCACTGTTGTTGGGGATCTGGTGAGTGTGTGTGTGTGTGTGTGTGTAGCAACAGGAAGAAAGCACAGTCAAGATGGCTCTTTGGATTATAAAACAGGGCAAAGTGGAATGTACAATTTTGCTCAGTGTAGCTCTTCCCACCCCTTTTTCCTGGTCAGTCTTTACCCCCTTGTCCTGTTTTATGTTTCTTTTAAGCATATAGAACATCATGTTCTATTACACATTCATTTCTTTATCATAGTGGGTGTCTCCATCCCTCTCCAGATTGTAAATTCCAGCAGGGCTTGTAGTTTCCTTCATTCCCAGCACCTGGAACTGCGCCCGGCATATTAGGCACCATAAATATGTGTTGGATGAGCACATGCAAGACAGAAGGACAGGCACAAGGTGCGAGTCCCAGAGGGAGGGGCTGACCCCCCCCCAATAAGGCAGGGGACGCGCATTTCGGGAGTCCCGTACCTAAGAGGGTGAAGGGACTGAGGATTCTAGTTCCACTAAATGGTGGAAGTTCTGGGCTAGATAAAAAGGAACTGTGTGCAATTTATTTATTTTATCTACATTATGATAGATAAAATATTGTATGATCCAAAGATTGTTTTCCAAATCTTTATTGGATGCATGATACAGGCACACAGAAGCAGATGAGGGGGCGTGGGATGTGAACAATAGAGGAAGTTCAACTAACACCTGGTTTATGAGAACTAGCCCCGCCAGCTATTGAGGAAATGGATATTTAAGGAAAAAAACAGCTTCTAACCTGTGAAATGCACAAGAAAAACAAAAAATGTCATCATGTTATTCCCCAACACAGGCAAGGATATGGTAGACAACATATTCAAAGTTAGACAATAATGCTCAAAGTTGGTTGCTTCATAATGGTGGAGTTATGGATGACACTTTCCTTTGTTTAGCCTTTAAAACAGTTTCTTTTGATATACACAGACACATATATTCACAAACACATACAACTCACCGCTGCCTCCTAGGAATTCCAGTCTGGGTGGTGGCAGGGCAAGGGGTCTCAGCCCACACAGGAAATAAAAGTGATTTAAAGGAATCAAGGAGGTGCGAGGGCTTCAGAAAGCTTCCTGACAACTTCTACCCCCTCAAAAGAAATGTACTTAAGAGCTGGTGATGAAAGAATGATGTTTTCTGTGGCTTGTAGAATCTGTCGTTATTTTGCGGAAACTCTTGGAACCTGTGCTTCTTAAATCTATTCTTGAACTTGTCAGAACATTCATGAAGAGAGATGCTGCCACACAGTTAAGAAAGATACCATGAGGGGGCTACCTGACAGTAATACCAGCCGTAAAAAGCAGCAGCGTGCCTGTAAATGCAAATAAAATGGACAAGAAGGTCAGATCCCAAGAAATAGGGTGGCAGGAGACAGGCATGGGGCAAAAGGATGTTGCATAAAGCTCATGTCTCTGGGTATTTGGGAAAACCCATTTTCAGATTGGCTCCTCATTCGGAAGTGATTTTTTTTTAGCCAAAGGGGCGGACTTGACCACCTCCTTCTTGCTACTAAAATGTGAGAAAGACCAGGCTCAGAATTCCTCCATCCAAGGACAAGCCTTTCTGTTACTCACAGCCTGTATTGGAAAGAACAAACTTTCTCGAAAACCAGCTGATGAAGACAGTGAGTTGGAGTGAATTGTGAACAATTATTTCAGCACAATCTAAAAAAATCTGTAAATCTCGAAATAGGAAAGTGAGCAACACCATGCAGACCTGCAGGGGACCAGACTGTGCGGAAAGCAAAATAAAGCCAAAGAAGACAGAAAAAAGATCTCTATAACCTGGAAACAGCAGAATCTCGGTTGGGCCAATACCAGAACATTCTCATAATCTCACTAATTAAGAGTTCCCGTGAGTTCCTTGGACAGCGGAGCCTGGGAGAGTCTATCTCAACCCAGCAGTACAATTTTACAGCTATTGCACATTTATCTTCAAGTTGATGAACAGGAAAATGAATGTAATTTTCACTTCAGAACATGGATTCTATGAACAAATTATTTTGCCACTAAAACAAGCATGTCCTCTTGCACACAAACACACACACACACACACACACACACATGCACATCCATGGCGGTTAAGTTTGAGAGAGGAATTTTATATTGTAGTAGTCAATTACAACTGGGTAATTCAGGACAGCCAGAAATTCTGGCTTAAAATAGTTCAAAAAAATCTTCATGAGGGCATCAAAAGCCAACAAAATAGTAACGAATTATCAGGCCAGGATGTAGGGAAGGATGAAATCCCAAGATGGTGGCCAGTGTCTTAGGCTGCCTTTTTTTTTTCTTCTGATTCCTGCAAGGGCATTGGAAAGGTAGGGAGGCTGAGGCTTATGGGGATGAAAATATGGAATCCAGAGCTTGCCAAGAGGGGAAAGGAAATATTAAAGAGCAGGAATGAATGAATCACATGTCTCTATAACAAGCATTTAATAGAGCAAATTAACAAAGCCAAAACCAAAGTCCTTTATAGAGATTCATTAAATAGATAAAGCTCTGGTGAGGCAGATTAAGGAGAAGGACAGAAGACACAAATAACCAACACAAAGAATTAGAAAGGAGAAAGCACTGCAGTTTCTAGGGTAAGTGGATATAATGGCTAACTTTGTTGCAAGACATATAAAAATTAAGGTAATAATTCACAAATTCCTAAAAAGAATGCAACCTACCAAAATAACATTTAAAAGAAGACAGGATAGGATAGTTGTAGGATAGTCCTACAACTATGAAAATAATCAAATCCAGGATTTAACACTGGCTACTCCCCCCCCTCCAACCCCGAATCTTTGGGATCAGAGGGCTTTACCAGCAAACCTAACAAATATTTAAGGAAAGGCTATCACGAAAGTTACATAAACTGTTTCATAGAGTTAAAAAAAAAAAAGAACCACTTCTCAATTGTTCACAAGAGTGTATCCCTGATACAGAAACCTTACAGGCACGTCACACAAAAGGAAGAATTACAGGCCAATCTCATGAATGCAATACAGATACAAACATCAAAATCAAATCTTAACACATCAAATCCAACAAAATGGAAAAGGATGGCACATGATGGCCAAGTTTGGTTTAATCCAAGAATACAAGGTTGATAAACATTTGAAAACAAATCATTGTAAATTTACCACATTAACAGAATAAAGGCGAAAATAACAAGATCTTCTCAGTGGATGCAGGAAAAGCATTTTATAAAATTCAACATCCATGTAGGAGAAGTCTTAGCATACCGGTAATGGCTACAAACTCCCTTGATTTACCAATTGATAGCTATAGGAAACCTATAAAGAAGTCCCATCCATTATGGTACAGTGTTGAAAGCCTTATCTTTGAAATCAGCAACAAGGCAACCTGCTATTGCTACTTTTATTCTACACTGATTGGAGGTCCTAGCCAGTGCAATAAGACAAGAAAAAGAAACACAAACAAGGGTGGTAAGACAAGGAAAAGAAACACAAGGTACACGGTTTGCAAAGGAAGAAATAAAATGATCAGTATCCCCAAATGCTGATATAATTATGTATATAAAGAATAAAAAATGAATTAGGATTCCGTTAAATTAGTCTTATCAATAAGTAAGTTTAGCAAGGTTCCTTGATATGAGGTATGTATACAAAACTCAAGTTACCCAATAGAAAAATGAATGAGGTTTGAAGATACTCGACCAGGAAGGATATTCAAATGTCTGATAAATATAGGAAGAGATAGAAAAATACAAATTAAAGACATACTGAGATTCTACAACAAGCTCACTGGAGCACCTGAAATTAAAGGGAGTGTCCACATCATGAACTGGTGAAGATGGGGAGCAGTGGGAACTCTCTCCATACACTGCAGCACTCATCACTGATGGCATCAGTTCAGTGTAAGCTACAAAAGCGAGTAAGTGAATGCCTTCTTTCCTAGTAACTCCACTCCCAGGCAAGTGCCCAGAAGAAAAGCATGTCTGTGTTTACCGAGACACTGGGCAAGAATCTTCACAGCAGCATCATTTTTAGTCTCTTTAGAGTGGAAGCAACCCAACTGTCCATCAACAATGGAATGGATTCATGAAAATGTTATTTTCACACAACAAACTACTGCACTGCATTGAAAATAACTGAACTACAGCTACATGAATGTGAATGTCTCTCACAAATATAATACTAAGCAAAGAAGTCAGATACTCAACAACATCCTTGGTAGGATTCCACTAACATAGAGTTTAAAAAATAGGCAGAAGTTAACTATGGTGTTAGGGGAGCCCATGCTTAGGTAGAAAATTATAGAAGAGCAAGAACATGTTCAGCAAGAGTCAGTTGTCTTTGGAGGGGAGGAGGGTATAGTACCTTGAGGGGACACTAGGGAGTGTCAAGTGATGCCAGTGTTCTTTTTCTTGACCTGTGGCATTGTTACGTGTGTGTGTGTGTGTGTGTGTGTGTGTGTGTGTGTGTGTGTTTATCACACTGAGCTGTTCATTTCTTACACGTTTCTGTAGGTGCAGTATATTTAACCTGAAAAGCCACAGCACAATTTCCCTACATTTTAAAAATACCAAGTTGTTTGGGTCTGTTATTGGTGATGTTTGGATAACTATAGTGAGGAAAACCGGGTAATCTATACCCGGGAGCCTTGACGATCCCACTTGTGTGTGCTGGTTGTTGCATAACTATGGCGATAAAGAGCACATTGGTCAGGATAGGGGAGAGGAGCCCATCATTATGATTCTGTTCATAAGCACTTTTTTTTTGGTACTAAATAGGAAGGAAGGTCAGAGATACAATGTTTCCAACAGGCTTTAAAATTTCACCTGGTTTAAAGAAACAGCAGTGTTACTGTGAGACAACACTATGACAGCTGAGAAGGTCTGTTAGAGAAAGATTCTAAAGACTGGTCACTGCTGCCAAGACAAAAGATTTATATTCTATGAGTCATTGAATCCACACAGTAGGAACCCAGGATACAACCGCTGTGGCAAATGGGGAGTCTACAGTCAAAGCACGTAGGAGGTCAACAGATCCCAGGAGAGAACGTGCTTCTATTGCTAAGTTGGTCATGATAGACCAGGGTGGTCATGTTGACTAAAGGTGCAGGCAACGTAATCCTTTGCCTCGCCAGGATCAAGGACCAAGGGGTTCATTATAACAGACTTATAAGTATAAGCTGTATGTGTGTGGGACTTTGTAGCTTACAAACTTCGCTTGCATACCGTAGTTTCATTTTCTTTTCAACTCCGTTGGGTAGGCAAATCCACTATCATTACTCCCACCTGCCGCACAAGGAGACCAAGACTTGGGGAGATTAAATAGTCTTTCTCAGGGTTGCAAGGCTGGTATAGGGGCAAGACTTTAGCATTTGAGTTTAGCACCTGCACCCTTGTATCTGTGATTTTCAATAAGTGGTCCTCGGAGTTCCTCCTAGGGGTTCAGAAATCCGTAGCAGTGAGAAAATATAACTCTTACACTTACACCACCATTTTCACATGAATGTATTTATTACACGTGATAGGAGACAAAATCTTGTTACACTGTTAATGAATTCACAGTGCCTTTTGACTCAGTAGGACCACAAATATTTATTGAGCACCTACTGTGTGTTGGGTGATTTCTAGAAGCTGGAGATACAGAAGTGAATAAGACAGAAAAAGTTCCTGTCCCCTGGGAGTTGATTTTCTTGTCAGGAGAGAAAGACAGCACACGAGTCCAGTAGTAATAGAGTTGAGAGAATATGAAATGCTGTGAAGAAGATAAAACAGACCAAGGGGAGAGTGGGATTGTGGTGGAGGTGAGTATGGGGGTATGCCCCCTCTCCAGAAAGCTGAGAGTGCCCCAGCCCTGCACAAGGCCCGCCCCAGCGGCAAGAGGTGCAGGTGGATCGGTTTGTAAGGTCAACATCCTTACGTGAGATGCTGGATTTCCACAAGTCCCGGACGGCAGGAGGGAGCGGTCGCTGGGGAAGTAATTCTGCTAACGGAAGACCATCAAAAGGTCATTAAAAGCCTTTCTTGCTTTTGGTTGTACTGGATCGAACTGTGATTGTGATTTGCACTTGTTAAAATAAGGGGCAGTTTATGGAATAATATCACAATGCTTTTAAAGCAGAGAACATTCTCAAAGAAAATGATCCTGGACGCTGTTGAAGATTACCGATTTGAGGGACAAACTGTCATCATTCTAAATTTAAGACTCTTGAGTGTGCTTTTTTTTTTTTTAAACTGCTTAAGAAAACGTCAACACTTGAAATATTTGACTTTCTTGCCCAAGGAACTCTCACTTTGCCATCGTAATGACTGTGTGTGACGCCCAACTTGGCAAGCTTCACGTGGCAGGCTACAAGAGAAACTGCCTCCCACCAAGATATTATCGAAGCCACAGATACATTTGAATTTTGTTTTAGAACAATTAAGGATGGATCATCTTTGCTTTCAGCTAAAGATTTCCCCTAGCCAGAATTTTCTCCAATTACATAATAAATAATGGGTGTCTCATTCTTCAGATTATTTCCACATGCTATAGCTTGTCTTCTAACGTAAAGCACATTCAGCTGTCAGATGGGAACAGAATGTTCTCGAGACTTGTTCTTGGAAACTCTATGTACTTTGCTTTCTTCTTCTTTGTTTTTTTAAAAAAATCTTACAGAGCTTGTCTAAACAAATTTAGCCCGGTCTTGAACCAATCCTCGCTAAGACGAGGAAATGATAAGACAAGCACTACATTAAAAAGACTTGAGAGAGAGAGAGAGTTAAAGGGATGAGATGGTATTACATTTTCAGGAAAGTCAACTTGATTTTGTTCCCCCAGAGTTTTTAGGAGTTGTCCATTGGGTGAAGGCAGAGATCAGTCATCTCCGTTTCCAGAAGATGCTATGTGAGCTGCCTGTGTGGTTGTGGGTCCCCAAGGCAGCCACCTGCCCCTTCTGCTGTAAGAGGACCCACGTGCCCTCCACCCTCGCTGGAGCAGCCCTGCCCATCCCACTGCCCATCAGCTTTTTCAAAATCAAAGTGGTTTTTCCCCAGAAATATAAGCAGCAAAATTGCCCTGGGAATTGAGGAGGCCCCTGAGGCCCACAGCATGTTGAATGTGGAGTGTGGTTTTCCATTTTGCCCAGGAGACCAAGCTATCACCGGGGCCTCTGAGAAGGCGGCCCCTCCGGGGCGGGGCGGGGGGAGATGGAGGTGGGGGTAGGGCAGGGGTGTGGGGGTGGAGATTTGTCCAGGTGTCCTGTCCTGGGGAATCAGGCTGGACCTCTCCTTCCAGTCGTCCTGGGCTGATAGCAGGGACACAGAGGAAATGGTTCCCGGAGTAGGGACAGCCACCACGTGGAAGGGGCTTCCCCAGCCGGCCCTTGGGGGATTTATCTGTGTCTCAGGAGACCTCACGATGACACAGCAGGAAACCCAGGCTCTCGGCGAGGAAAGTGGCCTCTCGACTGGTGGAAGAGGACAGGGATCCTGCAGAAGCCGTCTCAGTCCAGAGTCCCGGGGGCACTTGTGTGAGTGACGGCCCAGGTGTTGGGTGGGGACCCTCTATCCCTGCTCCATCCCTGCGACCCACCAAAGCCACAGAAGGTGCTGGAAAATGCAAGTTCCTATCCTTCCCTAAACACCACTCCTTTTGCTTGGTGGGGTCTGAAGTGGCCCCCAACAAGGGCACCTTTCCCTCCGGATGAGAGAGGAGGCTGGAAATGCAAACACCAGGTTGTCACTATTGAACATGGTGACTTTCACCCCAAGAGTCATTTTCAAAGATAGCGCAGCCAGATGGAGAGATGCCAGTCTTATAACCTGCAGGACGGGGCTCAGCGGAGAGCAGAGAGGACCGGGGAGGCCACCGGCAGTGTCAGCTCTCCCCAGCACGCCGCCTCCTTCCCGGGATCCCTGGGGACTGACTCCTACCTTGGGCGGCAGCCCTGGGGGGGATGCTGCCAGGTGAGGTGCTCCGCCTGGGAGGAGGCGGAGCCACACAGTCCCTTACGTGGGTGGAGGGAGATTCCCCAGCCGCTTCTGGTTTATATGAGGAAAGATGTCAACCTCTGGTTGGCAGGAGCAGCGGAAGGAGAAGAGAGCTAATTGGTGTCCTTGATTTCCTGCCGCCGCAGGTGGAAGTCGCCTCTCCTGCTGTGAGTCGCGGTGGGTGTGCATCAGGTGTCCGGTCCCCCTCAGGGTCTCAGAGGTACTGGTGCCAGCCTCCCGCGGGACGTATCAGGATCATTCCTGGTCTCATTTCCCCAGCATGCGTCTGCGGATGCCACAATCCTTGCTCCTGGAAGGGTAAGAAAATGGCTCTTCACAGAGGGAAGAGGGGAGAAGGGGATGCGAGGATCTGGCTGAACAGAACTGAGTTTGGAAATGGCGTGATGGGCTGGACGGATTTGAGCAAGGGAGGAGCAGGGAGAAAATGAGAAGAGATGCAAGGAGTCATTTGGAAGATACGGAGTGGGAGGAACAGCAGGAGGTGAGGGGCACCCCACAGACTTCCAGGAATTTGATGAAAGGAGAAGAAGAGGTCTAGAAAGAGATGGAAGAAACCAAGAGAAAGGCTAATGGGCAGATACTTGAAAAAGTACAACAGAACCAAGCCAGCTCTCAGCTCGGCACTGTCGTCTGGTTCTTACCCATCCAGGGGTCCCCACACATCAGGGCTGAGTCTGCTTGTTAAGTCAGCAGGTATGAAAGCTCCTTGCATGCCAGGCGGCAAGGATGGGGGCAAGTTCGTGGACTCACAGCTCCAGGGTGGCCTCGCGGCTCCCCTGGGGGGTCAGTCCTGTGTGGTCTGAGAGTCGTCCTTGAGCTCCATTCAGTGTTCTGTAAGCAGGAGTCCCTGTTGTCAGATACACACTACTGTATATAAAACAGATAAACAACAAGGACCTACTGTAGAGCACAGGGAACTACATTCAACTTCTAATGAGCGGTAATGGAAAAGAATCTGAAAAAAATACATATGTATGTTTGTATGTGTATGTATAACTGAATCACTTTGCTGTACACCTGAAACTAACGTTGTAAATAGACTACATTTCAATAAAAAATAAGAATTTTTTAAAAAGCTCATAGAAGGGTTCCTGTTGTCAGTTCCTCCCTGTGTGACTCCCCTACAGTAGTAGTTCCCGATCCAAGCCTCTGTGTTCCCAGGCTACAGCTAATACTCTCCCCTCCTGTGACGGACTGAACTGTGTCCCTCCCCTGCACTCTGCAAGCCACTCGCTGACGTCCTCACCTCTGGGACCTTCAAATGGGGCTGCAGTTGGAGACAGGGTCTTTAAAGAGGTAACTGAGGTCATGACAGTGGGCTCTGACCCAGTCTTTATAAAAAGAGGAAATAGGACACACACACACAGGGAAGACCATGTGAGGACAAAGGAAGGAGACGCCATCCACAAACCAAGGACAGAGGTCACGGAAGGAAGGACCCCGCAGACCCCTTGATCTGGGTCCCCCAGCCTCCGGAGCTGTGCGACAATAAATGTCCGCCAGCAAAGCCCCCAGCCCGTGGTTCTTTGTTAGGACAGCAGCAGCTGACAGTTCCACCTCCCTCACCTTCTTCCCCTGCCTGGGGCGCCCTCCCCGAGACTTCCCATAGCTCGGCTGCTGCAGGTCCTCACTCAGACGCCGCCTTCCGTGACCGCTCTACCTGAACGGGGAGCCCCAGCCCTCCGGTCCCTTCCCCGCCCGACTTCTTCCCTTGGCACCGAACTCGCCGTTTCTTCTACTTCCGTTTGCCGTCGGTCTCCCCCGCCGGATGTAAGCTCCCTGCGGGAAGGTGTTTTCCTGTTTTGTCTGCTGCTGCCGCCCAGGGTCTAGAACAGTGCCTGACACATGGTTATTGCTGCCTTGTTTTGAATGAATGAGTGAATAAATGATCTGAGTGCCCTCCATGGGCCACGTATTAACTCCATCCTCACAAACAACTCCCAGAAGTAGGAGTTTCTGTCATCTCCATTTGAGGGCAGAAAGGTGAAGCAGCCCCCCGCAGGTGCACTCTGTGTGGGCAGGAGAATGGGGATTTGAACGCAGGCAGCCTGCCTCCAGTGTCTTGGCCCCGAAAGCTTTTTGTCTTGGACAAAAGTCCCCGTGCCATCCACGTCTATGTGCAGAAGTACAGCTGGGGTTCGAGCTGGGGGTCCCAGGCAGGGAGCTGAAAATGCAGATCCAGGGTCTGAGGAGACCAGTTTGGAACTATCTAGAAATGAACGATGTTTGAAAGCAGGGTCCAGGGCGAGATAGACCATATGGTGGGCCTGAGGTCTCCTTTTTTAGAGGAGGCCCCTGCTTTCAAGTCACACATTTTAAAATGCAGTCACAGCTCATCTCATGTACATATGTACTTGGCTATAAAACAATTTGAAACTTTTTACACATTTGTTTAAAATATGAGTTGTTCTATGCTTAGCTAATTTGTCTAGGCGATTAACCTGTATCCTTAGGAATGCTTTTGAGTCATAAAATCAGACTTTAAAATATGGAACTTTTTGAACAGCAAATTTAGGCATTTTTAAAGTTGATAAATGTTGTGTTGTGTACACGTTTAATTAAATGGATTTTTTTTTTACAGTTTTCATATTCTGGGGATTATATATGTTTTTCTTTCACCAAATTTTAAATATTTTTTGTCATCTTGTGAGAAGCTTGAGCCCCTGGGCCCAGTGTCTAAGTTGGCTGCAAGCGAGGCCCACCCACGGCAGCCAGGACTGGAGGTCAAGGCTACAGGTTCTGAAGCCAGACCACTCGGTCTGGTCCCGCCCTGTCACTTTGTGGTGCCCTGAGCAAGTGACCAGCTCCCTCTGTGCCTCAGTGTCTTCTCCAAAGTGGAAGTGACACTAACCTCACCATCCTTGCTGGGGGCCTTGTGAGGGTGACAGTGAACTGAGTGACAAGCATGAGCTCAACGCATGTTAGTTTTTTTTTTTAAAATAGATTTTTATTCATATTTTCCTCTTCTCCTCATTCCTAATGTGTGTGTGTTGATCTCTTCTGTCACCCTTTTTTTTTTGTCTGACATTGGCTGACCAATTCTATTTTTTATTACACTTAAACTTGAGACATGAAACAACTTCCCATCAAAGCCTGCACTGGAGAATTGGCAATGAGTATCAACAAACGTTAGTGCTTGCTGTCATGGGATGGAAGGTGCCGAGGACAGCCTGGGAATGCCCACGTGTCAGGGGCTTCAGGACAAAGCGGAGGCAAGAAGAGGAGGCAGAGACGGGGGGAGAGCCACACACGAGAGAGGGTGTCAGGAAGGAGAGCGCATCATACAAGAAGGATTCCTTCTGAAGGTGGGAGCCAGCCCGAGGCACCCCGACAAGTGGGAACAACAAAGATCGGAAGAGTGTGGGAGAAGCACACTTTCACATAACATTGGGGTCCAATTGGGAAGAAATGACCCACTTTGCATGTATACAACAAAATCAAAGCTTTTCCTTTGATGGAGTTTCTTTCTTTCTTCCTTTTTTTTTTTTTCCAATTCCCTTTTAATTGTTCACTTTTGTAAAATGTCGTGTGGATTTATCAGGGACACAAGGAAGCAACACAACTACACACTTTGCTGTCTGTGTGTGAGCCAAGTCACAGATGTGCTGTGACCAGCCACCAAGAGACGGAAAGCAGTGACATGATTACCTGGGCAGCCCTCTGTGGAGGAAGGGTTAGCGTGGAGGTTTGTGCCTGATGCAGTTACTCACAGTTGGCACACCCTGGGCGCCAAAATTTGAACCATGTTGTTGGGGGAACTGACATTATGTTACTAGACCATGGTGACTGGAATTGGTATGTATGGTGACAAGGCGAGGGCTGGATGCTTGATTTTCCAACACTGATGACATTTGCTTTTTGGTAAGTACCTGGGGTTCCCAGTGCTGCTTCCTTGCTCTGGAGACCACCTTTTCCATCCAGTGAAGATGAGCTAAGCTCCTGTAACACGCTTCTGGGGTGACGGGCTTCAGTCCAGGCTCAGCGACTTGTTGGCTGTATGACCTTGGCATGTGACCCAAACCCTCTGTGTCTCTATTTCCTCTCTTGTAACATAGAGATGGAATTAATAATGCCCACTCACAAGGCATTTGTGAGGGTTAAATAAGGTAATATACATAAAGCATTTACAACAGAGCCTGGCTCACGCTGTGAGCCGTAAATGTGTGAGCTATTAGTTTTATTATTTAAAATAGTTAACTTTGGGCATTTCCTGAGTTCAGGGGCAATGCTAAGAAAACTACAGACTTTGCCTTATCAGATCTCCATAGTAGTACTAAAAGAAGGTTCTAGAATACCTATTTTACAGATGCAGAGACTGAGATTTGGAGAGACATTTAATGTTTCTGTGATCACTTTGGGCTCAAACCAGTCTGACTCCAAAGGCAAAATTTTAAACCCCTTTGTCATATTTCTTTAACCATCAGAACTCTGAGAACATCTGGTTGATAACCATTCCCATATACACACAGTTAACATGCACATCCATTTAGTCAATATAATACCCAAATTATTTACTGTGCAATCAATTAGGTCCTATCTATATCTGTCCTTATGTTATCATGGTCACAAGAACTTTTCTGTCTCTGTCCTGAAAAGTAGATTTCTGCATTCTGGTTCATTCTTTAAGGTTTATATAAATTTAGATCCTAGTACAGATCTACTTAACACAAAATCATGAGCTTACCACCCTAAGACAATGGAGATAACTTAGTTCTATGATAATTTCCGGGAAACTTCAGATTAAATTTCTTTCAATCTACTTTGAGGTGTAAATATTTCTCCTGGGGAATCTTTGGGTTTGGCTTTCTAATTTGATTTAGAAAAAAAAAGGAAGTGGCATCCCTCTGCTTCGTGGAGAGCAAGGCATTTCAGTGCATTTGGGGGATGTTCAGCTGTCTGTGTAGGTGTTTTTAATAAGTTAGTTCACCTAATTGTATTTCCTCTCCACTAAATAAGAAATGTGTTACCCTAATGGGTTTAATCTTTCTAAATTATTTTCTGGTTTTAATTGTGCTGTTTCCCACAAGTGCCTAATTTCATTGCAAGATTGTAATGCGTTTCTGTGAAAAGCTTGCTTGCACACTAGGAATGCGGGGAGTCAAATGTTTAGAGAGGGATTGAAAAAAGAGCACGCTTATTCCCTTTCTCAAGAGTGAGCTGAAAAATGCCCTAACACCCTCTGGCCCAGTCATTTGGGTCTTTGGAAGGTGCAGACTATGAGGGACCTGACCCAGTCAGGGGCTGAGGAGAACCCCCGCCTGTCCCAGGACAAGTCAAGATATAGCTCATGACTTGCACTCGGAAGGCTGGGACGATGGTCCCTCACCTGGAACTGCTTCACTTCCAAACCTATGTGCTTTGGCTGAAATGGCAGCAAAGGCATGTTTAGATGACATGCATGAAAAAGCCTGGCTATGAGGTTGTAATACTAGCTTTATGTGTTAGTTCCCCTCTACAGACTTTCTGCCCCAACAAAGGCTCTGACAAGTCCTGTGGTCAAGGACTTAATTTCTCTTAAATGCAAATCAAAACTACTTAATTTCTCTTAAATGCAAATCAAAACTACAATGAGATACCACCTCACACCAGTCAGAATGGTCATCATTAAAAAGTCTTCAAATGATAAATGCTGGACAAGGTGTGGAGAAAAAGGAATGCTCCTACACTGTTGGCCAGAATGTAAATTGGTGCAACCACTGTGGGGGACAGTATGGGTGGGTTGCTTAAAAAACTAAAAATAGACTCAACCTTATGATCCAGCAATCCCACTCCAGGGCATATATCTGGAGAAAAATATAATTCAAAAAGACACATGCACCCTGGTGTTCATAGCAACACTATTTACAATAGCCAAGACGTAGAAACAACCCAAATGTCCACTGACAGATGACTGGATAAAGAAGATGTGGTATATATACACAATGGAATACTACTCAGCCACAAAAAAGAATAAAATAATGCCATTTGCAGCAACATGGATGGACCTGGAGATCGTCATTCTAGTTGAGATAAGCCAGAAGGAGAAAGAAAAATGCCATAAGATATTGCTTATATGTGGAATCTAAAAAAAAAAAAAGACACAAATGAACTTATCTACAAAACAGAAATGGGGTCACAGACATAGAGAACAAACTTATGCTTACCAAAGGATAAAGAGGGTGGGAAGGGATAAATTGGGAATTTGAAAATAGCAGCTCTTGGGGGGAGTGATGGAAATATTAGCTATCTTGATTGTGATAGTGGTTTCATTGGTGTATCCATCTGTCAAAATTCATCAAAGTGTACATCTGAAATCCGTGTAGTTTACTGTACAGGAACCGTACCACAATAAAGGTGTTTTTAAAAAAGAATTTAGATTTACAAGGAGAAATCAAGTAAAATGTGAAAAAAAAAAAGAAACCTACTTAATTTCCCTTAATTCCATCTTGCCGAATCTTTCCATATAACATATTTTTGACATCTCTCAAAACATCCACAGTCCACACTTGGGGAAATATTGACCTTCCATTAACCCAACAGTTCAGTCAAAGTTGACCACCAGCTTCTCTGTGAACGATTGCAGAAGCTCTTGTAGTCAGACAGTCTGTCTCCACAATGGTTTTTTTGCATCAGTGAGGTAGGGTGGCCGGGGGAGCTACTCTGTTTCTCCTTCCTTCTCCTTTCTTCCTCAAACGACTGCTATCTTGAACTTTCAACGCAGAGGCCAAACCCTTCTGTGCTACGATGAAAGATAAGACAGAGAACAAGGGCAGATGGACTGAGATACACACAACGTGCCGTGGAAGATACCAGAGGTGGCGCGGGACAGTGCATCTTTGTCCAGGGGAAGGAGAGGGGCGTGGGGGCCCTGGGCGCCTGGCATTTGCAGATGGAAGCTGCACTAGACTTGCCTGCTGTGGCTGATCTTTGCGCTCTGGATAAAACCCGCACTTGCTGCCCATCGTCCGAGGACCTGCAGGAACTTCCTCTCTAAGGGTGTCATCTCGCGTTCCGTCTCAGGAAGCCCAGCAGCACTCACCTCTCCAGTCGGGGACTCACCAGCCGAGCTCCCCGCGTGTTGGCTCTGAACTCTTACCCCTTTGGTGGCTCCTTCACTCCCTCAGGCTTCCTCTTTAAGGTCCATCCCCCTTCACGTCCTCTCAGAGCTCTCCCCTTTCTTCCCTGGGGCCATGAGAATGAGGGAGTAATCTATGAATCTGCACGCCCTCGTTTCCTATCAGTTTCCTGCTTCGGAGAGTCGCCTCCTTGGGGTCAGGGCAAGGTTCTGTTCTGTCCCCACTGGAGAATCAGGCTGCCCAGTGCCAGTCACGTAAGAGTCATCTCTGAAGTGTTTGTTGGGTGAATGAATGCTTGACTGGCTCCCATCAGGCTGCTGGAAGGATGAAAGGATTGGAATATAGTCGGTGATTATGAACTGTTTGTTCATTCACTCCCAGTACTCGTTACATTTATGGATTAATGTTAGGTTCTTTCTCCTGTTGCCTGGGGCTTTAAGGGGCTGCTGAAAGACCCCAAGCGGAGGGTCAGAGCTGTTGATGGCTGGTGGCTTGGAACCCATCCCTCAGGGAGGGTGCGGTTGACCCAAGGGTAATCAAGAAATACCCTGAGTCGAGGCACCCAGAGTGTTACAGAGCAGTGGGGTGGGAGAAAGGAAGCTCTTCCTCAGTGCCCGGCAACCTCGGTGGAGAAAGGCACCGTCCCTGGGTCCTGCCACGTCATCGTTCTAGAACCACAGTGTGAGAACAAGGAGGAGCCGTGGGGAGACTGGTTCAAGCTCTCTGTTTTTCAGGTGTGGACTTGATCCCTTCCTCACCCAGGGTCAAGCCCATGAACCTCCTTGAGCCCTGAGAGTCCCGGTCCCAGGAGCACATCAGTCACTCTGTGTTTCCTGGGGTCTGGGCGCATCTCCTAAAAACTGTAGAACAGGAATGTTTTATAATATATCTGCAGTTTCCTGGGCAGCTCCTTACGCGCAGACTGCTTACAGAGAGATCAAATTGTTCTGCTCTCATACTTTCTGGTAAGAGTGTGAGACAAAAGCCACCCTTTGGTTTAATTTTAAAGGCTAGAAGGAAGTCAGTTTTAAGGGAAAGAAAGCTTCTTTGATTGATGCAAATGGAATGAACTCCAGTGGTTTCCTTTTAGAAATCACTATATTATGCAATTGTAGGAATGGCCGGTGTAATTTGATTAAACAAACAGGCAAACAAAAAGGGGAAAGCCAGGAGGATTTATGCCAGTTGGAGTCCACGAGGGTGTGTCCTGCTTTCAAGGTCTTAGGCATGTTTTAATTCTCCAACGTTCACTGCTTGAATGACGGTGCCTATTTTAGGTCTGCTGCTGGCACGTTGATTGATAAAGCTCTCCCAGAACGCTTCACGAGTTCAGTTGCTAGGTTTTACCTCCCTTCGCCATCCAAGCCCTTGTCTACCTTTTCCATCGCCTGCTGACGCTTTCAGGGAGAATTCTTTATGTCTTCTTTGAAAGGAAGCTTTGTCCAGAGTTGACATTGGATGGCCCAGTCTATCCCCTGATGCTCTGTTTCCTGAGATCCAAGCATCTGGAGACTTTTTTTTGCTAAACCTCAAACCCCTGGACCAGGCAGGCTTTTCAAAAAAGATTTGCCAAATGCTTTTAAATCTTAGAGATGTGGCTGGTACCATAGAAGACATCCAATAAATATTTGTTGAATGAAAATATTGGAATGTCAATTCATGGCGTGAATGCCCTTGGTCATTATAACCTACCACCTCCCGTAATGCTGGGATCCCAGACCAGCAATCCTTTTTTTTAAAGACACGGGTGTGCTTCACTTAAGATGCTAAACTGAATGCATTTTTAAATGAAGAAGAAATATCTTCTTTTCCACTTTTATGTACAAATTCTTCACCTCGATCCGCAAAGAAGATAAAAAAATGAAATAAACCTTGGAATTTTATGGAGGTTTACAATTCTTAACTAAGTGGAAGTCAATTTTCATCCACTGTTCAGTCTATAATCCTGTTTTCCACATGACCCTTTCCAGATCCAAACTGCAGAAAAATACTACAGGATATCCCCAATTCAAATATGCTTTTGAAAGTACATTTCTTTTAATAATATAGTAGTTATGTCCTTTATTTAGAGGGAAAATCTAGATTTGTACTTCTAGGAGGCACTTTCAACAAAGATATTTGAAAGAAACAATATTTTTAAAAAATCAAAACAACTCTTATAAATTTAGTATTTTCAGATACTATTTTGGGTTGTATAAAGACTAAATCTATAATCTATAAGAATAATGTGTTCTATTGTAAACATCATATTTTGCCAAGTTATTTATCTGACAAAATTAATTTCTTTAAAAATAATCTTTTTTTTCTACCCTTATTGTATGGAGCTATCCCTAAACTGTACAGCTCTTTCACCCTCTCTGCTATTAATGTAACATGCTTTTTTCCTCCCTTTTTCAAGTGTTTCATTTTTTAAATTTTTATTTATTGAAGTGTAGTCAGTTTACGATGTGTCAATATCTGGTGTGCAGCATAATGTTTCAGTCATACATATACGGGGGGAAAGAGGTGGGAAGAGATAAACAGGGGTTTGAGACTTGCAGATACTAACTACTATACATAAAATAGATGAACAACGAGTTTATACTGTATAGCACAGGGAGCTATATTCAATATCTTACAGTAACGTGTATTAACATGCTTTTCTGAAAACCTTACAGAACATGATGAATTAGAGGATCGTTGAAATGTGGTGGGAATGAAGCTTGTTTATCTGTGTGCTGGGAATATGTGATGAGGTTTGAGGAATAGCAGTAAAGTACGCTGAGCACTTTATATGTCCTTGGCCCAGAACCACCTCAAATGCTTTACAGGTATGAACTTGCGCCTTGCAGTCATCTCAAGACGTAGATCTATCATTACCTCCATTTAACAGAAGAAAAGAAACCTGATACTGAAAAGCTCAGTGACTTGCCCATGGTCACCACTCTAGTGATTTGCGGAGATGGGATTTGAACCCAGGAAATCTACCACCAGACGCTGTGTTCCCAGCCACTTGGTCTACATGGACTTTTGACGTAGGATTTTTATTCTGAGTATTTAATCAGGAATGTTCTGCGGCTGCTTCTCCTTCATTATTCTTTATCAGGAAGAAAACAGGTCAAGTAAATTTTAGTAAACTGATATTTCTTCCAAACACCATGGCTGGAGCTCGGATGGGCTTTCGCATAACAGACTGTTAATTTAGGCATCTGGTTTTCTGAACACTAATTCAGAGCTGGAGCAAAACATCAGTGGGTTGCTTCCCATCCTGTTTTAAATTGAGTTATGGTATAACTTTGAGAAAATGACTACATTGTTTTTAAATAAGCATTTCTTCTTTACCGATCATGATCTCCTTTGTCACAGAAGTGCACATCTGCTGTGAAGAATGTGTACAGCTGGAAAAAATAGAGCATCAACTGTCTTTTCTGTGTAGGTGTTTTCCAATCAGCCACCCAGAACACATCTGAGCAGCCTGCTTTCCATTTTTTCTGCCTCTTTCTGCAAATTGCACAATGAACAGATAACAACCCAACATCTGCGCACAGTCTTGGAGGCTGTGGGAAAGTTGAGTTTGGGAAGGAATCCACATGCACGGATATTCAAAGGGTGTTTCCGGAGGGAAAGTGGTCTTAGCTGTTCATTCTTCTAGGACCTGGCTCCTCCTGGAACAGAGAGCCCTTGTGAGTTGGAAAAGTCACAAAGAATTTTCAAGGGACCAGTACAAAATGAAACAGAAAAATAGGAAATGACATGACAGAGGATCCGGGTCTCTTCTCTTACTCCAAAGTCTGTCTTGAACTTGAGTGTTTCTGGAAGAAGTATGTGCTATTCTGTTCAATCTGTTTCAAGGCGCAGCCTCATAAAAAGTGGTTATTGCCCTGGAGAACGCTGGCCTTTTCTCATTCTTTTCATTATTCTTCCTTATTGCACCGTTGTAAGCCACAAGCCTCTCTCTGCCCTTCCCCAATTTTTCAAGGAATTGAACAAAGTTTTCATAATTATGACTCCAATGAGAGGTTATTTAGACATTGCAGATGAATCCAAATGTCTACACCTCTGGATAGTTGATTTTACTCTTATAAAGGGCAGAGATGCAGGCTATGCTTTGTTTACTGAAAAGGCTAGAAAATTCTGGGTTTAGGGAACATTCCACTTTAGAAATCTTTCCTGGAAAAATATGCAGACTTAAGCAAAATGTGCAAATCTAGCTTTTAGGAGAACTTAACTTCTTTAAATTGAACTTTTGCTTATGTGGCCCTATTTTATTTTATTTTTTTCAGGTTTATTTAAATAGACACAAAAATTGCCCGTATTCAAACAGTGATCAGAAGGACAGATCTTTTGACTTGCAAAAGTCAGTCATAATTTTGTAAGGTAGTACGACGCGGGGCTAGGGTGGGGTGAAACCAATCACATTGAATTCATTGGCATATGAAAGGACAGCAGAGTAACCTGAAAAGGCCTCTCATTCCATCTGAAAGGAGAAATGGGGGTTAACTCTGAAATGCTGGTTTGGCTCCTCCTGCTTCCTCTAAGCTGCCCGCTCTGCTCCTGCCCGGGTTTCCCGCCGCAGAGGGGCAGCTGTTTTCCTACAATCTCTCCCTGCAGCTGTACCAGGCGCTGCTTCCCGTCCTGGCTGCTCTGACATCTCGCGTATCCTATGGCCAGGTCTCCCTCTGGGGCGCCCCACTCCTTTCGGGCCCTTCTGTTCGGCTTTGTGCAGAGCCCTGTCTTCTCGGCAGCGCAGTCTCACCCAGCACATCCTCCAGATGCTTTTCCCATTCACCCCAGCGCGTCGTTTCTGACCATCTCAAGTCCCTTCTCTGACCAGCGTGCTTGGAGAGCACCTTCAGGATGCGCTCTTCCCTGGGACAACTTAGAAGCACCATTTGCCTGGAGCGCCACCGCCTGGCCTAAACGGGAACGACCTGCGCCCGTCCCTGAGGATCGGCTGGGAAAATGGATCAGGTGGCATTTCCAGTTTTTGTACAGTCCCTGCCCTTATCCATCTTCCGTAAAGTGACTATGATGGATAGCCTCGCTTACTAGTGCAGGCAATTTTCCTCTGAATAACTACACATTTCTCTTGCAATAGTTGGCTTTAGAGATACTGAAATAAGAGTCTGTACTGTCAACTAAAAATCATATAAACTATATTATTTATAAATGGCTGGATATGATACACCTTGGTAATATAAAAAGACAGTAGTAGGACCATTCAGAAAGTACTCTTTCCTCACCTATTTTCTCAGCATTTATATGGTGGAACGGGTCTAAATGGAAAAGGTTCACCCTTCCCGTGGCTCCCCAAACCACCTGGCACCCCAGCTCCTTGTTGGCCAAATCGCAGCACTGATGCGACAGACTTGGGCTCCAGAATGAACTGGAAGAAGGGTTTTAAAAAGTGTATGTACACCCCAGGGCATGTGTGTATGTATGTGTGATCTGAACCCCTGGGGTGCCGAAAGAAAATTTAGAAATTCTGTGTACACTTTTTATCTCAAACTTCAGTATTTATATTTTATAATGTACATAAAATTATTAGAACAGTTATCACATATCTTTTACAAATTACTATTTTAAAAGGTATAAAGAAGGTAGTTAGCTACATGTCCATCAACCGATGAATGGGCAAAGATGTGGTATATATACAATGGAATATTAGCCATAAAAAAGAATGAAATTATGACATTTGCAGCAACATGGATGGACCTAGAGATTATTATACTAAGTGAAGTAAGTCAGAGAAAGACAAATATCATATGATATCGTTTATATGTGGAATCTAAAAAAAAACAAAAACAAATTTTATTTACAAGCCAGTAATAGACTCACGGATATAGAAAACAAACTGTGGTTACCGTGGGGAAAATGGTGGGGGGAGGGATAGATTAGGAGTTTGGGATTAACAGATACACATTACTATATATAAAATAGATAAACAACAAGGATCTACTATTCAGCCAGGGAACTATATTCAATTTCTTGTAATGAGCAGTAATGGAAAAGAAACTGAAGAAATATATATGTATGTATATGTAAAACTGAATCGCTTTGTTGTACACCCGAAACTAACACTGTAAATCAACTACGCGTCAATAAAAAATAAGAATTAAAAAAGTACAAAGTATCGCAGTGGCTTTTCTGTTTATTAGATGTTGAAATAATAATGCTTAGAAATTTTAGTTAAAGAAAATGCATTATTAAAATTAATTTCAAAATTCCAAAAAAAAGAGAGCCAGTTAAGAAATGATTTGCTGACAGAAGTTTGTGACCAAAAATCATTAACATTTTAAATGTCTAAAAATGCATGAAACTTAAGGATGCTCTCGACACAGTCCTACCTGGTGTTGTAAGGCAACATAACAGTGTCCAGGCGGTTGGAACAGAGCCTGGCCTGCAGGATATTTAGCCAGATCTCCCTCTGGGTTGGGGACTAGAATGGGATTAGAGTCAGAAGTGGGTTGGGATTAGAGACAGAGGCTGCCTCTGTCAGCCTCATTATGAAACCTGGGTAAATCATTTCACATCCTTGAGATTTCTCCTTTGCTAAAGAAACGTGTAAAGAGAATCAGCTAAGTGTTGGACACCAGATGGGGTGGGTGTGTTGAGAATAATAGGTGAACAGGAGATTGAGTTATCTTAAAGTGTTTACAATCAAGTGTAACCTCCACTTGAATTGAAAAATTATATGAAGTTTCAAAATAAAAGTATAAACAAGTATGGAGAACTATATTCAGCTTCTTGTAATGACTTATAATGGAAAAGAATCTGAAAAGGAATCTATATGTATGTGTAACTGAATCACTTGGCTGCACAACTGAAACTATCACAGCACTGTACATCAACTTTACTTCAATTTTAAAAATAAATTAAGTGATGCTTTATATTTATACAATATGGGAAGGTATCTGAACATTTTGTTGAATGAAATTTGTTTACAGAAGTTTAGTGCCCTTTAAGTGGATTGACCTTACCAATTAAAAAATTTAGAACCTTGTGTGATAAATCTACATTATATCTATATTTGAATATATCTTTTTTTCAAAGTGGATGGAGAAAACAGAATAAATGATTCAAGGGCTAAATTGCCATTTTTCAGAGATCATTTTCGATGTCTTTGGACAAAGAAACGAGAAACTCCAAGTTCTAAAAGGAGAAGTAGGAGTATTTTAATATGCAACCTTGGCTTTGAAATGATGATATAAATTGCTCTGCCAGTGACAGCTTTGACTAAAATCTAAAACCAGTATGGTCCCACTGGTGTGACCCAAAGCTCTGTAGCAGACAGAAATCTTGTCCTGTTTTAAGAGGAAGGCAAAAGACAAAGCCCTCCGTTTTTCGTTTACCTATGACTTGCTGACAGCTGTCAAATTTATTATTATTTTTATTTTAGATTTTAAAACAGAGGCTTTCCTTTGAACAGCTTGAGGCCAGAACATTTTATTGGTGTTGGATCTTGTCTGCAGTGAATAGCGAATTCCTCATCACATGGGTCATTTGGTGACTGTGTGGGTGAGAGAAATCATAATTTGACCATAATTTGGAAACGTTCTGGTAGTTTCCAAGAGATGCAGTTTCTGGAATCACTGAAGATGCAGTATGTTATTTGCTTTGCAAGAGAGTCTGTGGGTGGTCAAAAGCTGAAGAATGGAGAGGTGACACCCCAGGCTGGGGCATCCCTGCTTGCCGGGTATCACCTGGCTCTCCATCTACCTTCTCCTATTTCTGAAGAAATGCTACTGTTGTTCCCGCCTGGTCTTGCCACTAATTGTGGACAAGGCATCCAGCTGAACTGGGCTGCTTTCCGCTTCTGTAAAGTCAGGGTTTGGGTGCATTGGGAGAGCAGCATGATTGAGCCAAGAACCTCTAGCAACAGAGCTCTGGGGTTTTATCTACCCTGGCAGGAATGAATATTAGTCAAGCCTTTGGGGAGCACCATTTGGAAGCATGAATCACATGCTTTGTGAGCCACATGCACCCTCTCTGACCCAGCAGTTCTGCCTCTAGGAATTAGTCCTAAGGAAATAGTCCAGTGATGGAGACAGAGATTTATGTACACGCTCAGTTACTCCAAAAATTTTAAGACAAGCTGTTTAAGACTAAGGGCATTTCTAAATAAATGAAGGCAATTTGTTCAGTGGAATATTGTGTGGACATTACGTATTATGTTTTCAAAGCATATTAGCCCAACGCATGTTCATTATATGATGTTAAGATTGTAAAAAGTAAGACAAAGTGTCCAACTGCATGACACTAATTTTGCATCAAAGATTTGAGACAAACATGTGCACAAAAAAAGTCTGGAATAAAAACAGCCACATGTGAATAGTGCTCCTAGGTGATTTAATAGTCTTGTTTTCTTCCCCTGAATTTCTAAATTTTCTACAATGAACATGTATTTTTTTTAATAATTGGAAAAAACATATAATTGGATTCCAAACCCAAAATAAGCATGGAGTTTGTGGTCTGACCACCTTTCTGAGTGTGACTGTGGGTGTTTCTGGGACTCGGAAGGAGAGTAGGAAGGCGTTGTAGACCAAGGACTCTAGAGCCAGACTATTTGGGTTCAAGTTCTGGCTCCTCTTCATCTTGTTCGCCTGGCTGGAGTGATCCCCTTAGCCTCTCTGTGCCTCAGTTTCCTCAACTGTGAAGTCAGGATAGTGGTAGTATTTGTCGAGAGGGTTAAGGTCAACATACGTAAATTCTCGACCCATAGCACGTACTCAGTGTTAACTATTATCATTAATATCTTTAAAATGGAAAAACTAATATTAATTGAATTTGTTGAGCATTTACTCTGTGCCAGGCACTGTCCTGGCTGCTGGGTACGCAGCATTACAGGAATGATCAGTGCAGGCAATGTCTCTGCTCTCATGGAACCATGTTTAGTGGGGAAAACAGACAACAACAAACAAACAAGGGGTTAAAGTGCTTGAAGAAAAATGAGAGCAGGAGTGGGAGAGGTGTGCTTGTCAGGGAGGCACTGGATGAGTAACATTTGAGTAGAGACATGAGTGAGCATGAGGGTGAGCCAATCAGAATGTGGGAGAAGAGCGTTAGGGGTAGAGCAAAAAGTCAGTGTGAAGGTCCTGACGTATGCTTGGCACGTTTAAGGAATAGTAAGGAGACTATATAAGATTGGGTTACCCCAAAAAGTAGACTCTGAGATAAGGATTCACATTCAAGGGGACTGCCTAGGATCCCAGGAAGCATGGGTGAAGAAGTGGGGAGGTGAGATAGAGAAGGGGAGGAAGCAATTCTGAGGGGCATTAATGAGTGAATGGTCACTGTGGGCAACTGTGGTTCAATCAGTGCCCAGGACCGCAGGGAGCATCAAACAAGCCCTCAGTGTTGTCCCACCCGAGGGATGTAGAAGCAGGGGTATTGATCCTCCACCAATCGAGTCTGTCATTAGCTGAGCGCTGTTTTCCAGCACTGTGGTTTTTGCTGAGCATGGGCCCTGTACACCCGGAAAAGCACTCAGACGGAGCGTTGCTGGTTTTTACAGCAGGAAGTCATAACCTGGGCTGAGGAACTGTGAGTGCTTAGGGATGGAGACTGGGCACTGCCAGCATCTTCACAAAAGCCTTTGTAGCTAGAGTTGAATCAGCAAGGGTGACCGTGGCAGGAGTTCCATTCAGAGAGGTGAGGGACAGGGGTGTGGATCACTAGGGTGCCGTGGATCACTGTAGGGAATTTCATTCTGAGTAATATGAGAGTCATTGTAAAGTTGTGAACAAAAGAATGGCATGATCTGACTTGTTCTAGGAGAACCCTCTGGGTGCCACGTGGGGAATGGAGTGTTGGAGGGCAGGTGGAGAAGCAGGAGCACCAGGTAGGGGCCAGCAGTCAAAGTGGAAACTCTAAGGTCTTGACCTGAGCAACTGATAGAACAAAGGAGCCATTTTTCAAGATGGTGGAGATGGTTAGAGGTGGTGATGATAGGAGGGTAAGAGTGGAAAAGAGGAGTCTGGCTTTCATTTATTAAACTGGAAACATCTATTAGGGCACAATCTCACCTTGGTTTTAAATTTTTTTTCTGGGAATTAAAAGAATTAGTACATTGTTATGAGATCTCAGTAAATATTATTTTCCCTATTCACTTTCCCAAAGCTCTTTATAGCTTACTTTTTGTATAGGTATCCTACGGTCACAATAACATGTCACAAACAAAAAATCTCAGCTTCATGCAACAAAGAGAGTTTATTTTGCATCTTGTGTCTGGGGACCAGATGACGTAATCTAGGCTCATCTGATCTTGGCTGGGCTTGCTCATCCACCTAGGAACTGGCTGGAGGTCAGCTGATGTACACAGGGCTCAGCGATGCCCCTGTGACTCTCATCTTCCTTGTGGAACCAGCACGCTAGCTTGGGCTTGTTTTCTCAAGAAGACAAATGGAAATACATGAAGCCTCAGAAAGACTAGGCTCAGGCCTGATACATCATTACTCCCACGTTTGCTCTATTGGCCAAAGCAAGTCACTTGGCTCTCCCTAAAGCCAAGAGACAGCAAAACATACTCTGCCTTAGTGTGTGTGTGGTGGTGGCAGTGGTGGTGGTAAGCGAGTATCTGTGAACAATAATATAACTTATAATCACCCCCTTATTTATGAATATTAATTACTTTTCAACATGCAAAATACATTAACCCCCATACAAAGGTCCCCAAAGTTTCATCCAATCATGGTCAAGACTTGAAGGTCAAGATCTCATGGTCTACATCAGGGTCAGATGTAACTCCTCTTTATTATAGTCTTTAAAGTAAAAAAGCAAGTTCATTCCTCCTGTCTACACACATATACAGAACAATACAGTGAAACAGGATGAGCACAGGAAACACACCCATCTAAAAGAGGGAGCGTGGGAGGCACATAGCAGTCATAGGTCCATAGTGATTTTGAAATCTTGCTTGGCAAATGTTTCCAGACCCCCCAACACTGAGGTTGGTGAATTTTCCCTGATTAGCCCCAGGTTCAGTCAACTGGGTGCAGTTCCTCATCCCATTGTTCACCATGGCTCATGGCTAGGTTCTCTGAGCTATCCTCTCTTTTTCATCCCTCTCCTGGTTCACATCTGAAGAGGACTTTGGAAAATATGCTATTCTTGGCAAATCAGAAATTTTCTTGGCCTATATTTTGTCTGTAGAAAGTTGGAGATTGAGATGGTTAATTTTACAGGTCAACTTGGCTAAATCACAGTACCCGGATATTCGGTCAAACATTATTCTAGATGTTTCTGTAAAAATATTCTTTAGATGAGATTAACATTTAAATCAGTAGACTTTGAGTAGAGCAGATTGCTCTACATAATGTGGGTGGGCCTCATCCAAATAGTTGAAGACCTTAATAGGAAAAGACTGACTCCCTCCAGAGAAGAAGTTCTGCCAGCAGATGGTCTTCAGAGTCAAGCTGCAACACCAGTTCTTCTCTGGGTCTCCAGCCTGCTGGCTTACCAGGAAGAATTAGAACTTGCTAGCTTCTGAAATTATGTGAGCCAATTCCTTAAAATTGTCTATCTATCTATCTATCTATCTATCTATCTATCTATCTATCTATCTTATTGAGAGATCCTATTGACTTTGTTTTGTTTTGTTTTGTTTTTTGGAGGACCTTAACTGATACAGGGTCCCACAGATATTTTTGTATCTTGAACACTCTCTTTAACTGCTGGCTTCCAGCACTTTGCCTACATGGCTGCCTCAAAAACATTGTGTGCTTTATGTATATTTGGTTCCAGTCTACTCCAAGTACCAAAAGCCACACTGTTAACTCATTCTGAGATAGTCCTCTCTCAGTGCACTTACTGGTGTTGTAAACACGTCAGACTGCACTTGCCCCCCCACCCTTAATGTTTTCTAAAAGTCTTTCTGTCTAACGGAGAGAGTGCACCAGCACTCACCTTAATTTTTGAAAGTTCTAACAAAAGATCTTACAGTCATCTGCTTAATTTGGTCTTTACTCTGAGGCCAGGTCTTACCAGAGGCACCGTGGGATTGATCCCTGTTGCCAGGTTGTATTCTGATTTGAAAATATTTTGCTGCCTGAAAAGTCTGGAAATGAGAAGTAGTTTAATATTCTAACTCAGCAAGTTCTGATTCTTATCTTTCCTCCAAATTCTGCTTCTAGATTGGCCAGTTCTCTTCTGATCCCATCTCTTTCTTGAAGTAACTCATCATATGTGCTAAAAACAAGCAACTCACGCTTTCGGTATTTTGCAGGGAGATTTCTTTGTCCAGGTTCATATATTCATTAAGTACATTTTCTATTTTCTACTCCCATCATGGATTGTCACTATTTCAGCCCCCTAAAATTGTTTCTCACCATTTTCTCAGCTCCTATAAGTTTCTCAACCTCCTGCTACTCATCCCCCAAGCCCGTGCAACACATCTTGGGTTTTTGTTAGAGTAGCACTCCAGTTCTGGTACCAATGTTTGTTCTGGTTTCGTGTGGCCAAAGCAACGCTGTGTAAGAGGCAACCACAAAATCTCGGCAGCAAACAACAGCAAGCGTTTATTTAACTCATGCCTCTTGGAGTCGGCTGGGGGCCAGCTAATCCAGGCTGGGTTTAGCTCGGCAGGTCTGATGATTTTGGCCAGGTTTACTCACACCTCTGGGGGTCAGCTAGTGATTAGCTGACCTGTGGTTGGTTCAGCTGGGGCTGTTCAGTTCTGCTCCACGTGTCTCTCATCCTCCTCCTCGGACCAACAGTCCAGCCTAGCAGTTTAGTCTCCTGTTAATGGTGGAAGTAAAAGACGGTGAGTGGAAACTCATGAAGACACTTAAGGCTGAGGCCCAGGAGACTAAGTGAGCGCTCTGACCTCTCCGGTTTCCACTGACAAAGCAAGGCACGTGAGTTAAAGCCAAGGGATAGGAGATACCCTGCACCTTTTATGAGAAGGGTGGAGGAAGAATACTTCTGATCAACAGTCTAATCTTTCTGCTCCCAAATCATTCCATTGATGCTATGTTTCTAGAAAATGTTTCAGCAGACTCTCCGGTTGCACGGCCCTCTGTGGGTCTGAGTTAGAATTCGCCAGAAGAGCAATCTGTGTGATATCCGAAAGGCAGTGAAGCAGTGAAGGTCACTCTCTGGTCTCCAGCTCATCTGGATGTGGTGGTGGGTGGATGCAGAGGTCTGGTGGTTTCCGTTCATCTTCTCTCTGCTCCTCCCTGCTCTTGACCTGACCGCTGGCTGCAAACCTTCAGAGGTGATAGCAGCCTTCCCCTCCCCAAGCTCTACCTTTGTGCTCTCATTTTAGCAGCTCGATGTGTTTGGCTCTCAAGTTGATGGGTTGAGGGTCTTCAACACTGACCCTCTTCTCTCCCTTCTGGATTTTGGCTTCCTTAGCTCCTCCCACAATTGCAGAAGGTCTAAGTCCTAGAATTCCTCTATCCCGTGACTCTCACTGTGACCTTGTTCCTCTGCCTGGGCCATGACCAACTGAAACAGCCCCCAGGCCCCCTTCATTCTCATGACTCAGTCCTGGACGGAATTAAAGGATATGATCAAAAAATTAGCACAACCTGAACAAAATACGGGTGGTTTTGCTTCTTCTGACTTCAGAAGGGATGTACAGATTGGCTGGCTCATCTCCCCAGTAGGGCTGATTTTTTTTTTCTTTTTTTTTTTTGCAGGTGAGCTCAATCAGTGCCTCACCAGGGACCCAAACGGCAAAACAGAAATGATTAGAAGTCGATATGAAATTGCCTCTGCAGATATAAAATGGACAAATATTGGTGATATAATCTGGTTCACCTAATATTTCCGCTAGTTCCCTGCCAGTGCTAACCCCCACCCACCAAGTCCAGCTGGAAAGCAGTCGGCAGGGGAGCCCAGCCTGCAGAGCTGAGCAGGAGGAGGAAGGAGGAGCTCTAGGACCATGGGGCTGAGGGTCTACTCAGAGGCAGGAACCTTGGAAGAAAAGTCCAGGGCATCCCCTCCACATGAAGATTGCTGGGCTTCAACACAAAGAGCATCCCTGAAAGACAGGACCATGACCTGGTTAAAGCGCCCTTGTGGGCAGATTCCTTCTCTCATTCCCCCCAGCTGCTCTCAACATCATCCTTCTAAGTCCTGGTGGCTATAAGTACTAGAGAAGCATGACCACTGGGGCCCCAAGACTCTGGGGAGCAGAAGGCTGTATGGGCATGGTGCTAGGGGTGGACCTTTGTTTTACTCTCACATCAGCCTGCAATCATTTGGCATCACAAGTCTAGTTTAAGATATTTCTTATGTCTGAGATGTATGACTGTGTGGCTGTTTATAGCAATGTGATTTGAGGTGTTCAGGGTTGAGTTGTGTCCACCCTAGAGATACGGCTAAGCTCTAATCCCCTCGTACCTGTGAATGCTACCTGCGTTAGAAACAGGTTCTCTGCAGGTGTAGCCACAGTAAGATGAGGTTGTCCTGGGTCAGGGTGGGCCCTAATCCAATAACTCATGTCCTTGTAAGAAGAGGGAAATTTGGACCCAGAAAGACACAGACACACAGGAGGTGCCATGTGACTACAGAGATGGGCGTGATGTGCCCACAATCCAAGGAGCATCAGGGACCGCTGGCAGCCACTAGAGGCTGGAAGAGGCAGGAAGGACTGTCCCCTGATTCCTCAGAGGGTGCCCGGCCCTGCCGACACCTTGCTGTTGGACTTCCAGCCTCCAGAACTGAGATTACTGCCTCTCTGCTACTGTAAGCCACCTAGTTTGTGATCCCGCAGGGGCTCATCCATGAGGTATATTGAAAAGCTGGCAAAGGTGGTTGTCTGAGAGAATTCCTGGGTGGGAGCTCTGGACCCACCCCTCTGCTTCCAGATTCTTCCCTCTGTTTCCTCCTCTGGGGTCACCCAAGTCTGAAACAGTGTCACTGACGTGGCGTTCCACTGCAGAGCGCAAGCCTGGCCCATCAGAAGTCTGGTGTGCTCAACAAAACTCCACAGGGTGTTTTAAAGAAAGACAAGAAAAGGCAGTATTTCCCTCCATCCCTCCCTCCCCGCCTCCCTTCCTCTGGCCCCCCCTTCCTCTTATTGGCTTTCCCTACGCCCTCCTCCCTCACCTGCGGCTGCTCGCTGACGAGGGTGTTAGACAGACTCTGGGAAGCAGGACGTCCAGGCTCCGGCTTGATCCTTACACGCTTCGGCCTTTACCATGCACGTGCCTTCGGGGAGCGGGGGAGCACGCTGCGGTCCCTCCCTTCCTTCTGGAACGCGTCTCTGTTACTTTATGACAGAAAGCTTTCAGGGCACTGGGCTGACTTGACGCTCCTTTCAACACTACGCAAAAAAGTGTGACGAATGGATGGGGCTTGGGTCCCAGCTGGTATGAATTATTGGCTATCTTTCTCTTTTCTTCAGAAAGCTGTTGTTGGACATGTTCACACAAAGTGACACTGAGATCTTTCTCTGTATCTCTGGCTGTCTGTCACCTGTGTGCATGGCTCCAGGGCCCTTGGGCTAAGTGAAGGGAAGCTCACCCCAAGTTAGCCCAGCAGGGAGGCAGCTAGTCTGACGGTGACCTAGGAGGAGAAGCCCTTGGTCCCAGCCAGTACGTCCTGTGGGGGGGCTTCCAAATGGTGGGTGAGACAGTTCCTGGTGGTGCAGAATCACCCCAAGTGCACTCCAAGTCAGGAAATATAAGTAGGGGCCCCCAATTATTGTGACAAGTAAACCTTCCCAACCTGCCACACACACACACCATTTATCTCCAAAAGTTGTTTCCCACAGAGCCTACTGGTGTCCCTGGATGTCACCCCTGACACAGAAGGCTGCTTACTGTGAACACCTGAGACTTTCTGCCGGCAGGCTTGTTGCTGGATGGCTACGGAGTCCACTCAGGTGCACAGGGCAACTGGGAGGGCTGAAGCGTTCGCCCAGCCGGCCGTGGATGGGTGGTGGATGGCCCAGCTCCTCACCCTTGGTTGGGCAACCTGAAAGCACGCTGTCCACCGTCTTCCAGAAACCCTGAGGGGCCTGGGCCCCCGTTGCCCACATGGTGGCTGATTCCTCACACACTTGCATTAGCTTCCTATTGTGATTGTGACAAGTTGTCATGTCTTGGTGATTCGGACAGCCCATCTTTATTATCTTACAGTTTTGGAGGTTAAAAGTCAGAAATGGGCTAAGGATCAAGGTGCCAGCAGTGTGCATCTGTGGCACAAAGGCTAAAGCAACTCCAACTAAGCCAGCAACCTTCCAGATTCCTTTCCACTGGGAAAGAGGAACTTCTGCTGACGTTCTGAGATTAATTCTAACTTGACTGCTTTAGGTCATGTGTCTATCCCTCACTTGATCATTAAGGCTGGAAGATGACAATGTTGTGCTTGGCTAAGCCCAAGTAACATCTTTCACTCCCAGAACTGAGAGTTGAGCCTCATCTAGGCTTCCTGGACTCAGAGTGGAAGAGGGGTGGATTTGTAATTAAAAAATAGGAAACTACTACTCCAAGAGGCAGCAGCGAGGGCTGGGAAGGCCAATAACAAATATCAGTGACATTGTGTTTTCTTTCTTCTTCTCCCTCTCTCCCCCCTCTGAGTCCTGCCACATGTGGGTGTGTGGGCTGGAGTGGATCCCAGGGAACATCCGGTGAACACATTGCCATCATTTCACAGATTGCAAAACTGAGGGCAGAACAAATGCAAGGAATTGCTGTTGGCTGCACATTTGCACTGTCCGAGCCTCTCTGAGACCACTCTTCTCCCAATTCTAGACCCTGAGACCTGTCCACCACTGTCTGACGTCTTCCAGACTGTAGCTTTTTGGAGCTCGGGTCAATTTGGTATTAAACATGGATGCATTTAAGAAGATAGTGGAAGTTATCTTCCTGTTAGTAATGTATTTATTTAATGGAGGTACTGGGGAATTGAACCCAGGACCTCGTGCATGCTAAGCATGCACTCTACCACTGAGCTATATGACCCCACCCCCTACCCACATTAGTAATTCATGTTCCTTTGTGTTTATTTGTTTGCTTTTATCCTTGCCCCAAATACACTTTTGCCACAGGGTGCACACACAGGTGACACGATGTAGAAGCAAATTGAAATGTCATTCAACAGATCACATTAAAGACAGTCAATGCACCTCGCGATATGGACACAATGGCCCACTTCACATGGCACTCAAGAAATGTGGCTTTTATTATGACAGTGACGGTGGTGATGATTTGTAATAAATGACTTTAACAAGAAAAATGTCTTAACAACTTCAGAAACTGCAATAAATTAGATATTCACGTGGAGATAGAGCATCTCCTTTGGAAGCCTTGGATGATCACATTCTTTTCCAAGAATTAACACCAAGAAGTAGAGTTCAGTCCCCTCCTGGCATCATTTACGATCTGCATTGCAAATTCGTGAAGCATCGTTGTGAGAGGAAAGTGATTCCTCTCTGTGAAATGTGTTGTTTAGATCAGCTGTGAATCAACTCAGTATTTCTTGGGCTTAATTTCTCTGCCGCCTTCTCTCCCATCTTGAGTGTCTTCTGGAATCTCTACTACGAGGTTACCTTTTTCAGGTCACGTATTGTCTCTCTGTCTTAACTTTAGGGGAGCCGTGTAGCCAACTGCTTCCTTGAGCTGCTTTCTCTAAAACAAAAGTCAAAATAGAAACCAAAATCAAAACCTGGAACAACTCTTCATCCAGCCTCTTCTAAACAACCCTGAGGACCCCTGGGAGGGGTGTGGGAGAGTGTGAACTTGTCAGTACACATGCTTTTGGTTGGCTCCGTGAATATGCATGGAACGTTTACAAGTGATGACTGGAAGTCAAAATTTCTATAAACATTTTCCCATTCTTCTTGTAAATGACAGCCACCACCATGGGGCAGAGAGAGCTTTGCGCTAAGAGCTGGCAGAGGGAAGGTGTGCAGACAGACATTGGGGCATGGGTGGTGGAAAAGGCAGACGGCAAAGGGGGAGAATGTTTCATTTTTACCTTATTTTCTTCTGTTTTGTTATCTTTAGGCGGGTTGAGCATAGAACACACAGATGCACCAGATTATTATTATTTTTTAAAATATTTATTTCTAGGTCAGCTCTGGCCCAACATAGGAAGAAAGAGCAGGAACAAACCTCATTGTTTAATGTAACATAACAATTAAAATTGGAAGGAGAGTTCTGGGGCCTTGGAGTTCTAATCTTTAAAATTAAAAAGTTGGTCAGGGGGTCCTTAGGGCCGTTTCTCGGCTCTCGCATTTTCAAATTCATTGGCAAAGTTCCCTGTGCTAAGGCTCTCAGCACCTTCTGCCTCAGGTAATGCCTCAGATTAGTGAGGGGGTACCCAGCAAATGCCGTCAAGGTAGCTCCTTGGGAAGTGATGGGGAGGACCCGTTGTGTGAGGGGACTGGACACTCCCACCTGCGTCCAATGGTCACACATCAACCTGCACCTGTTTTCATCTGTAAATTTGGCCCCCACTGAGAAATGAAGTCATTGGCGGGCTTGAGACATAGATACCTTATAATGATTACTCTTCTGCCACATCTATAATTCATAATACTGAAGAGGACTTGGGGGGGAGGGAAAAATATTTGGAAAGGGTGATGCTTTTAAGAAGCAAGCTTTGTTGAATTTACTTACAGATTCTGCATATTTCGTTCGCTTCGTATGCCGTTAAAATGTTCAGGGAAGGAGGAAGTTGGAACCGGTTACGAACTACCTGGTAGAATTCCATGGGACAATGGAGGAACCATTCAGAAATCGAAAGTGGCCCTGTTAGGTGAGTCAAAATTATTGGGACAAGGGAGGCGGCCTCGTGTCTGCATTTTGGAACTTCTTCAAGGAACATGAGATGTGGACACATGTACAAACACACACACACACACACACACACACACATACACACACGGACAATGCAGGATATGTATGGCTCATTGAAGAAAGGGCCGAGGACAGTCTTTGCAGATACAAATCGTGCCTCCTGGTAAGAGATGGGGGAGCAGCCGTGGGAGAGGGTTATTTCATGCCTCTCCACGGACGAGATGCTGAGCACCCAGTCATGCACCCACAGGCTCTTGGGGCTTTGTTGGCACCTCTGCAGGCTTGATTGTGAGAGAGAACAGGGGCGTTCTCAGGGGCTGAAAATAAAAGAGCCAAATATAAGGAAACAGGGCTGAAAACTGGGTAGAGTGGGTGATAGTACATAGGAGTTTGTATTCATTTTACCCCTTGCAGTAAAATAATTCAAAAGCAGAGACTGAAAATTCAAAGTATCGACAAAGGGGCTTTGGGGTGGGCTAGTTGTATGTCTCTCTGCAGCAGAGAATGCCAGCAGCCCACTCGGTATTCGGGCAAGGCTGCGGGCACGGAGGGGTAGCTGCTAGTCTCGGGACCGGCAGCCCCTCAGAGTCAAAGGGAATCTTTTTTTTTTTTTTGCCTTATACCTGATTACGCTTTTTCTTTTTCCCGTTGGATGTTGGGTGTGAAAACTGGGAGAGCAGCAACCATCTTGTAAGAAGCAAGTTTTGTTGAAGGAACATGGTGAGTGTTTCTTCATAGACATAGATGTCATGGATTGAAAAAGGAAACGTGGTTTCCAATGAGGCAAAGAGTCATGTGGAGGTTGCTTTGAAAATGCTTTGTGATCCAGCTGTCTCTCCCCTGGTTAAGCTGCACAGCATAGGGTAAGGTGATTATCAGCAGTTTATTTATTTAATGGTAGTTAATGCTTCTAAGGACTACTGGAAAGACTGGCTGGCATTTTACATCTCATTAGAAAAAAGCTTATAGTGAAGATGTACAAAAGACAAGACCATGACTGCTGGCTCACCCAACAATCATTTTTAAACCCCCTTCACTTTTGCCCACATCCAGTGTAAAGTTGGAAAAACTAATCATTTCCAGCCTCTTCTGTGGCTAAGGTGGCCGTGTGTCACAGTTCTGGCCAACGGGACATAAGCAGAAATCTCATGGGGAGTGTTCTTCAAAAGAACAGATATGGCTATCTTGTTTTCTTTCCTTTTTTTCTGCCTTGGATAAAGATGTGATGCTGGGTCCGGGGCAGCCGTCTTGTTAGCATGAGTGCGAGGCCACGAGATTAGCAGAAACACTGTCACTGACGCTATTGAGCTACTGAACCAACATTATGACCAACTTCTGCAGACTTCTGAAAAACTTTTATCTGTTTCCATCTTTGTAAGTCAGACTTTTCTCTTACTTGCCACTTAGAGCATTTGTGACTAATGCAATGTGAAAAATAAGAAACATAAATGGCGAATAGGATATGAAAAAAAATCCAGCTTCAATAATAATCAAATAAATGAAATCTGGCAAGGAATTTGAAATGATGATCACACTGAGTGCTGGGGAGGCTGCTGTGAAATAAATGTTCTCATTCCCTACTGGTGGCATTATAAACAGGCACAGATGACCTCAAAAGATGTGGATGAATTTATGAAGAGCCTCCAAAGATTTGTCTACCCTTCAACCAAGTAACTTCACTCTTGGGAACCCATTCAAAGGAAGCAGTGACAGGGACACAGATTCACAAGCAGTGTGATCCAGACTTTGTAAGAAAGAAAAAAAAAGTGCCTTCATAGATGTAAGTTGTTAAGCAATAATCAAACGTGTTAAGAATTGTTATCTCTTGTTTTGAGTGATATTTTGATTTGTTTTCAAGTTTTTCAGAAAGAACACGTATTCATTTGGAAATTAGGAACAGACAACGGAAGGCATTCAAAAGAATCATACCACTCAAGCCTCTACCCTTGGAAGCTCCTGCTTCTGCAAAGATAACAGTGAAGCATCCTCACAGGTCTTTGATCACAGGTCCTTCTTTTCAAATATTTTTAAGTTTGTTACCGAGATACTGAATTTACTAAACAGAATCACATATTCAAAAACTCTGGGTACAATTCTACCCATTCATATACTCACTTGAACTTGATGATGGTTTCTGGGGGTTATGTAAGGATGTCATTATCCCCATTTTACTGTTAAGGAAGAGAAAGAAAGGAACCAGCGTCCTCCTGAAGGCCATTCTGCCCGTGAGAGGCAGAGCCAGGGCCAGACCCTGGTCAGCTGGCTGATCGTAAGCCGAGCTCCTGTTTTGACACCAGGATTTCTCTCCGACACGGGTGAAATGCACACCCACCAAGAGTCACAGCTAAGTTCCCTGTAATTGCAAAAGAGACCAAGGAGAGAAGCTGGTTTTATGTCCAAACAGGAAAAGGGTGAGGGAGGCAACTACCAGCCACAGAGATCATACACACTCCGAAAGCTTATTTATACAAACCCCTCCACCCACATCTGTAACGTCACCAATATGCAAAACAGAGAGTCTATTTTTGAGCGAAGTGCCAAATCAGTCATGGTTAAAAGAGAATCAACTACAAATACATTAAATTGTTTAGGTCTCCATCAGGGAATCTGGAAGAGCATGGGAACTGTAATTGCGTGTGATCAGAAGACCCATAGAATTGTGTTTCTGTACATGATGGGCAGAATTAAAGCAAGGAGCCACATTTGCATCAATTTCCATTCTTTCTATGTACATGGGGTATCACGGCCAAACTTTTAATTTTAGGAAATTAATTTTTCCTTTACAGATAGGTGAAAATATTGTGGGTTAGAATATTCTTTTTTTTTTTTAATTGAAGTGTAGTCAGTTTGCAATGTTGTACCAATTTCTGGTGTACAGTGTAATGCTTCAGTCATACATATACATACATATATTCATTTTCTTATTCTTTTTCATTATAGATTATTACAAGATATTGAATATAATTCCCTGTGCTATACAGAAAAAAACTTGTTTATCTATTTTATATGTAGTAGTTAGTATCTGCAAATCTCAAAATCTCAATTTATCCCTTTCCATCTCCTTTCCCCCTGGTAACCATAAGTTCCTTTTCTACATCTGAGAATCTGTTTCTGTTGTTGTAAATAAGTTCATTTGTGTCTTTTTTTTTTTTAAGGATTCCGCATATAAGTGATCTCATATGGTATTTTTCTTTCTCTTCCTGGCTGACTTTACTTAGAATGACTATCTCCAGGTCCATCCATGTTGCTGCAAATGGCATTATTTTATTCTTTTTTATTGCTAAGTAGTGTTTCATTGTATAAATATACCACAGTTTCTTTTTCTTTGTCCTGGCTGTTGTGAATAGTGCTGCTGTGAACACTGAGGTACATGTGTCTTTTCTAATTAGAGTTCCCTCCAGATATATGCCAGGAGTGGAAGCATATATGGTGAGTCTATTTTTAGTTTTTTGAAGAATCTCCTTACTGTTTCCCATAATGGTTGCACCATAGAATATTCTTAAATAATGTCGTGTGTAGGAAAGGGACCATTAGACTGCAAGGGACAATATAATGTTATCTAATTTTTAAGAGATGAAAATAAATGCCACAATGATGGTGTCATCGCTAATATGAGCAACAGTTGATAGGGTTCTTTAGAACAGTTATCTGCAGGACGGAAAGCTGGCAAATTCCTCCTGAAAGTAACCAGGCACAACACACCTTCTGTGTGTCAAGCTCACGGTGCCCCGCCCACCCTCTGCGCAGCACAGCCCTGCGGGGCCTGGGCCCCTGGACCCCGCTCTTGCCCCAACTAGCCGGGCGGCCCCTCTTTGTCAGCAAAAGTCAGTGCAAAGAAAACTCAGAGCGACTAGAAGTAAGAGGGCGAGGCTATTACGTCTCTTCATGGACCACTGCCTGATTTTCATGAAGCCTACTCAGATTTATTTTACACTCTGGACACCTGAGTTAGTGCTTATTTTTCAGCTGTCATGGGATCCCTTCAGAAATGAAAAAATATGGTTTCTCTATTTATACAGAGGGCTTTTCATTCTCCGCTCACTCTAAGTTCCTTTTCTCTCTGTTTTTAATTTATTACCTTTTAAGTATCCTTTAAGTAGCAGATGTTTAAACACTTTTTAATCGGGGAAACTGCAGAGTGTAATTGCTGGGTTTGGCAAGCAGCCGTCTGGGAGCCCCCGGCAGCTGATAAACGTGTTCTGCACAGGATGTCATCTTACCGCAGAAGCAGGGAGACCCCATCGCAGCCTCCAGACGTCTTTTGTCCGCTTCGGGAGGAGTTCTTCAGTTAATCAGTCACATTGGTCTAAATCGAAGGGACGCGTCAGGAAAATATCCCTTCCTAACGCCCGAGGAGGGAAAGGTGTGGGCTGTGTTGTGCTCTCTGAATTAAAATAAAGACACATCTCCTTCTGGGGGCAGGAGAGCTGAAAGCTAAAATGTGTGTTTGTCTTTTGGCTGGATTGAAAACTCAAAGATGGGATCAATTAAGCCACACGGGATCACGTGTCCCAACCGTGGAGGGTCACATGTGTTTACAGTTGCTCTTCCCGTGCGAGCCTGCACAGGGCAGTGGAGGGAAAGAGTGTGGAGGAACATAAATGCCAACTCTCAACTCTTGTCATTTGTCTGTTCCTTCTAGAACCTTCGTGAAGAGTATACATTTCAACATGAACACAGTGAGATACAGGCTTTCTGCTGCCCACCTTTGTCCTGAAACATGTGTTCTGGTACCTACTTCTGTACAGCCGCATGCCTGGACGTGGTCTTGCAGAAGTTCATTCATTCATCCATGCCACTTTTCTGGGGCACGGGGGACTATGGTACGGTTTTCACCAGGAGGGAGGGAACAGGGGAGGGGTGGGGCCAGGGAACAGGGATCCTCTATGCTGCCCAAAGCCAGGGGACTTGGGACCAATCCTTCACACCAGCGGTGTTCCCCCTCCTCGTTCCTATAACGTGAATAGTGAGGCTTCCCCAACCCACTGCCTGATACCCCCCAGATTCTCATAGGCTCTTTGTTGAAAAGGCAAAGTCTGAAGCCAACCCCAGACCCACTGGATCAGGTGCTCTGAGCAGGGCTCTTGGCATCTGCATTTTGAACTATCTCCCTAAGTGACTGTGTTGAGAATGGCAGAGGTCAAGTCAGTGATCCCTTCTGTATCAAAGACCTCTTGTCTCTGTATGATTTGTAGTCTATGAGTTGAAGGTAGAGGCAGGTGACCCCCCCAACACACTTTCTGAACTGGCCTTGGTCTACTCGATTTCTGCCTGGGATGCTGAGGGCCCGGTCCTGTTCCTGAGCAACTCGGTCTCATCCTTCCTTGGGATCCCCAACCACTCAGTAACCAATAGTGCTGGTAGACACAGGGGTCCGGGAGCGTGTGTGTGTGAAGTGAGGTTCAGAGTAAGAGATGCAGGGGTGTCAGGGACTCTGGAGGAGAGAATCATCTCCCCCAGGCCTGCCATTTTCTGGTGCTGTTACATCCAGTTTGATGAACAGGGGCCTGCGAGGTTTGGGATGAAGTGATGCCCCATGGAGTCAGGACCCCGAGACCCAGGTAAGCAGCTGTGTATTCCCTCCCACAGTGATGTGGCCTCAGTGAGATCTGTGCACTTGTGTCTCTTCATCTATAAATGGAGGACATTAAAGCCTGATTATTTTGCCCTGTGGGGTGACTTGAGGCTCCAATGAAGCAGGAGAGGAGTGTAAAAGGTTTTTTTTTTTTTAAATACCTTTATTGTGGTATGGTTCCTGCACAGTAAACTGCATGTATTTCAGATGTACACTTTGATGGGTTTTGATAGATGTCTACACCCGTGAAACCACCACCACAGGCAGGATAGCTGACATTTCCATCTCTCCCCAGCTCTGCAGTCTATGGGAGGCTCTTCTCACCTCCTGACATGGCCTTCTTTCCCTCTGACTCGTTCCCGCATACATTTTATAAGAATCCAATTTTTTCCCATCAAACGGTACCTCCAGGAAGGATGTGGGGGCCAGGAGCCTTGTGGGGACCCATGAAGCCCACATCAGGCGCCCCAACCACGGAACTCACTGTGCCTGTCCCCGCGGGCACAATTAGCCGACAGCATCACTGCTTTTCTTTCTTAGTTTGGTACAGCTGTGATTTAGGGGACCATTTCTAACTCTCCCAGCCTGGCCGCCTGCTCTGCAGACCTGGAGCTCCAGCACAGACACACAGACCGCAGCCTTCAGGAGGCTGCTTCAGCAGCTCCCACAACTGCACACGGTCACACCCTTGTCATAAATCCCTTGTTGAATCTACCATTTCCTAGAGCTTCTGTCTCTCTGAGCAGACATGATCCTGTTTGCAACACCAGACGGGGACCAACTGAGCATTTTGTAGTAGGCGACACTCCAGGTCTACCCTGGACAGACGCTCCTTGGGTTGAAGTCATCCCATTACCTGACAGTTCCATCTGATTTGTGCAGACATGGCAGCCCATTAAAGTTCCAGCTGATTTCCTTCTTTCAATTCTGTGCTGCCTGATTGAATTCTGGATTCTTTCCACATTTTGCTGTCTCTGTAGATATTTATGGTGCCTGAGCAGTGACCGCCGTCTCTCCCAAGCGCTGGCTCTGCCCCACAACTCTGGTGTCCCAGTGAACCCAAGCCTTTGGAGGAGCAGGACTCAGCTTTGTAGCCGACTTCTTCTAGGGGGACCTCCGAGGCCCTGCCTCGAGCGTCCAGCAGCCCCTTCCATGAGGCAGGTGAAGTAGGTTCCCTCGTGGCTGCTCAGCCCCGCCCCTGGTTGTCGGAGGTCCACTCTCCCAGAATCTCTTTGTTGTGGCCCCAGTGCTCTTCCGGGAGTTTCCCTGAGCAGACTTTAAGACCTGCTGTCTCTCCATCATGGCTCACATCTGGTCCATGGGAAACAGCTATGAGGCCCGTGCGCCCATCGGGGGGAGTGACCTCGTGGCCCCTGTATCCCGTCCCCCTCTCCCTGCCCTGCTGCTGCGGCAAACCCCCAGCTCCTCACCGGCGGTTCTTCACACAGATGTCAAACATCAGTCCACCGTGCCTCCTGGATTCCAGGCCGCACGGAGCATGGTCTCCAACTCATCCTACAGAAACAGGTCTCCCAGTTTGAACTGAAGAAGGAGGCACACTTCCACATACCACCCCCACAGGGATGTCTTGTAATTTCTCCAAGGAAATCCTTCTCACAAACCTTCCTTCTCCCAAGCCTGACCTCTTTACACCCCCGATGTGGGTGAGTTCTCTAATCATTTTTGGCTATTCAGTTAAAAATGTTTACAATGAGATTGATTTTACCATTCACTTGTATCCTGAAATCTACCACCCTTGGGGAAGTGTAACATCAGGTCCACAGATTGACGATACACTGGCAGCGCCTCCCAGGGAGACGGCGCCCAGCCCACAGTGTTAAGTGTGGGGTCTGGGCCACAGGGAAGCCCCTATGGGGAGAAAAGGGCATCAGATTCCTCATCTGATGACCACAGCTATTAGGTTCCCCTGACTCACTCCAGCAGCTGCGATTTCAAGCTGGCCAAGCTGCCTTTCAAGCATAAGTTGCCTTCCCGCACGTGTTTGCCTGGGCTGCGGCGGGGCGAGCAATGCTCCTTCGCCACCGGACGGCTGTGCCTCCCAGTGGGCTGAACTTGCCAACGTCACGCCATGCTTCAGCCTGGCAAACCACTGGAACGAGCTGGAGCCTAATTGCCAGAGCGCAGTGAGGGCTTAACTCCCAGAGAGATGCCCCTTTTCGTCTCCCGCCCCCCTCCCCGCCGCACAGCATCCGGCTTTGCAGTTTGCTGCATCCTTCTCCATCCATTCTCGAGAGTGTTTCCCTCTCCTTCCCCTCAAGCAGTTCTAACCCTCCATCAACAGGTTTCTTGTCTCCATAACTAGATTCTAAGTGACTCCATGACATAAAAGGCACTTTGTCAGACTCTGTGAGGTTCTAGGACTGACTGCCCAGAGCTCATACTGGGGCTTATCAGTACTTGCCAAAAAGAATCCATTTGGAAGTTTCCAAGCGCTCAGAGCATGAGAAATATTCTAGGCAGGGCAGGAAGACCAGGAGCGGAAAAGAACTTGATGTTAACTGACCTTTAATTTGTAATCTTCTCACCCTCTTTACCGAGAGAGACACCACGTGGGAGGCTCTCTGAGGAAGCTGGTGCCCCAAAGCCTCCCAGGGCTGGGGCCCCGGCCCAGCCGGGGAGGTTAGTGACAACAACGGGGAGACCCTTGCGGGTCCTCGGCTCCTTCCGTGATTCCCGGTCCTGCTCTTCCGGCAGCTCAGTGCGGTGGACACCGCCTCACAGAAGGAGGCCTGGTGGGATGTTAGTGCCTTTCCCCGGGTCACACCGCTCAGGAGGGACAGGACTGGAACTCGAACCAGGAAGCGCCCCTCCCGAGCCCGCCCTGCCAGTCACCCTGCTGTATTTCAGTGGCTTTGCAGCCCGGAGGCGGCAGCACAGATTCCGTCCGGCTGCTCACTGGCTCTGTGATTTGGGGCAAATTACTTGATATATCCGAGTCTCGGTTTCTAAACTGAAAATGAGAGTAATGCTTAGTTGGCTGTGAAGGTGAAGAGAGAACAGGACGGGCAGGCAGAAGAGGCACGTCTCCGTCTTCACCCCTGGGCCTGCCACGAGCACAGACAGTGCCTAAGTTATCCTGGTGAAAATCGAAGGAATGGAGGAACTGGGATGGTGGTGGGGGTGTGGGTCTAGGTTGTGGGGGCATCAGCATTCCATGGGGCGTAATCTTCCAGGAAACAAACATTATCTGAAGAGACCCACCGTGTGTGTGTGCGCGTGCGTGTGTGTGTGTGTGCGTGTGCGTGTGTGCGTGCGTGTGTGTGTGTGTGCGTGTGTGCGTGTGTGTGTGTAGCCAAAAGTGGGAGCCAGCAGCGAATACTGCCCTTGGCGGGCGAGGCCAGGGGACGGCGGTGGGGCTCCCTGTGGCCTTTCACACCTATGACATCGGCCTCATTTTTCAACGCTAACCCCTCCTTTTCACTGACTACTACACATTTTCCCCTTAAAGATAGCATTTTATTGATTTTTCTTTTGTAAAGAATAATTTATGTCGGTGGGGGAAATTTTAGAGAGCAGAGGCAAGCGCAAGGGAAAACCTTAAAGTCACTCACGTTAACCTTTCGTTTACTCTCTCTGGTTCCCCCGATTGAATTGTTTTTTTATTCTTTTACTTATTACTATTTTGCTAAACAGGGATGTACTTTCCTAAGTCTTTTCTTAGGATGCTGATGATTCACCCCGGTCTCCTGCCCTGGCCCTCTGGTGAGGGCCACAGCTGCACGCCCAGGACACCCTCCGGGCCCCTTGGATGCCCCAGGGACAGGAAACACTTTGCGAGCAAAACAGAATTGAACTGATATATGCCCAGGAGTGGGATTGCTGGATCATAAGGTAAGTCTATTTTTAGTCTTTTGAGGAATCTCCATACTGTTTTCCACAGTGGCTGCACCAAGCTGCATTCCCACCAGCAGTGTGGGAGGGTTCCCTTTTCTCCACGGCCTCTCCAGCATTTGTCATTTGTGGGCTTTTCAATGATGGCCACCCTGACTGGTGTGAGGTGACACCTCATTGTCCCCTTCCCTACTGTTGCTCTCATCCTATCACCTGGCTTGTGTCTCTCATGACACTTACCACGACCAGAAATTATCTTATTCCTCCTGGCACTGCTTACTCGTTTACCTCCATTCTCTCTCCCGCCTCCTGCCTGTCCTCACTGGGGTGTAAACCCATGCATGTAGGGACTTTGTCCTGGTCCTCAACCACAGTGCTTGGCACATAGTAGGCTCAAAAATTTTGATGGGGGATGACAGAATTAATCAAAGTACTGATGTAAGAAAGTGCTGGGGGAGCAGAACAGAGCAATTTTCCTAAAACAGGTTCTGTGTCAGAATTTATGAGTCACTGACAAAATGCTCTCACTTTTCCACCATCTTATTTAATTATGCATCCTCTCTCTGTGTGTCTTCGAGCAGCTGATAGTGAGAAAAAGCACTTCCTTCCAGAGTACCGATGCAGAGAATGATTGGGAGAAAATGTGTCGTCAGCCCTGGAAGATATCATTTAATGTTTTATTTGTTGACTTGGAACAAAGGTTCATAAATCTTATTTGGGGGGGTGATAATTAGGTTTATTTATTTAAATAAAATTTTAGTGGAGGTACTGGTGATTGAAACTAGGACCTCATGCATGCTAAGCATGAGCTGTACCATTGAGCTACACCCTCTCCCACCCCTCAGTATTTTAAAGATAATTTTTTAGAGCATTTTGGGGTTCACAACAAAATTGAGGAGAAGGTACAAAAAGTTCCCATATCCCCCTTACCCCCACACAAGCACAGCCTCCCCACTGTCAACATCCCCCACTGGAGGGTACCTTTGTCACCACCGATAAACCTGCAGCAACACATCGTCTACACCCAGGGTCCATACTTTACATTAAGTTCACTCTTGGTGCCGAACATCCAATGGGTTTGGACAAACATATAGGACTTGGATCCACCATTAGGGTGTCTTGCAGAGTGTTTCCACTGCCCCCAAATCCCCTGAGCTCTTCCTAGTCAACTCCCCCTCACCCTTAGCAACACTGACCTTTTTACTGTCTCCATAGTTTTGCCTTTGCCAGAATGTCATAGAGTTGGAATCACACAGTCTTCAGTCTTTTTAGACTGACTTCTCTCACTTAGTAATAGGCATGTAAGGTTCTTCCATATCTTTTCATGGCTTGATAACTCATTTCTTTTTAGCAATGAGTAATATTCCATTGTCTGAATGGACCACAGCTGTTTATCTGCTCATCTGCTAAATTTTCCGTTCTCACCAGCAATGAATGAGAGTTCCTGCTGCTCCACATCGTTGTCAGCACTTAGTGATGTCAGTTTTAAAGATCTTGGCCATTCTAATAGGTGGTGTAGGTTTGTTGATGTTTAAAATAACAAAACTGTAAAATGCAAAGAACAAAGCATTTTCTATGATGTTTCTAGACATAGGTATCATTGTTAAAGTTCATCAGTGATGCTTTAGGATTTTTTTTCTTTTTAGTTAATCCAGGCATACCTCATTTTATTGTGGCTCATTTTATTGTGTTTTTTACACACTGAAGGATTGTGGCAACCCTATGCAGAACAAGTTTACTTGTGCCATTTTTCCAACAGTATTTGCTCACTTTGTATCTCTGTGTCACATTTTGATAATTCTCAATATTCAAGCTTTTTATTATTATAATTTGTTATAGTGATGTGCGATCAGTGATCTTTGATGTTACCCTTGTAACTGGGAGCCACAGGAAGCACACCTGTGTAAGACAGTGAATTTATCAATAAATGCTGTGTGTGTTGTGGCTGCTCCACAGACGGGCTGTTCCCCCATCTCTCTCCCTCTCCTTGGGCCTCCCTATCCCCTGAGATACCACAATATTGAAATTAGGTCACTTAGTAACCCTCGAAGTGTTCAAGTGAAAAGAAGAACCAATGAATGAGGCAGACTTCATTGTTGTCTTTTTTTAAGAAATTGCCCCGGACACCCCGACCTTCACAACCGCCACCCTAATCAGTCAGCAGCCAACAACACCGAGGCAAAACCCTCTCCTAGCAAAAAGATGATGACTCCTGAAGGCTCAGATGATGGGTGGCATCTTTTAGCAATAAAGTATTTTTAAATAAAGGAAAGCACATTGTTTTCTTAGATGTAACACCATTGCACACTTAACAGGCTGCCGTGTAGTGTAAGCGTAACTTTTGTACGCACTGGGAAACCAGGTACATGTGACTGCGGTGGTCTGGAACCAAACCCGCGATACCTCTGAGGTGCGCCTGTAGGCGTATTTTGGTTTTTACAAAACTGGTGTAATAGGGCATGTTTTCTTTGGTAGTTGCTTTAGTTTTCACCTTATAATATGCCACGATCATTTTTATACATCATTTTAATAGCTGTATGATATTCTATTACATACACAAGTCTTTAACCAATTTCCTATTGAAAAATTAGATTATTTCCAAATTTTTACTGTTATGGACAAAGTTGAGACAAACATGCCAGTGAATATGTCTCTGTATAGATTCTTCTTTATTCCCTCTTAATAAATTCCTTGAAGTGAAATTAGGGGGCTATGGAAGTTTTTAAAATTTTGTTATTTGTAACCAAATAGCTGTATGGAAAGGTTATATGAGTTTGGTGGGGAGGGTATAGCTCAGTGGTAGAGCACATGCTCAGCGCACAAGAGGTCCTGGGTTCAATCCCCAGTAGCTACTCCAAACAGAAATAAATGTATAAACCTAATTACCTCCCCCTCATTTAAAAAAAAAAAGCCAAAAAAAAGAGAAAGGTTATATGAGTTTATATTTCCCAGCATTTGAGAATATCTACTTCCTCACACTTCACCAACATTAAGACATTGAGTTTCTTTTTTTAAATCTTTGTCAGTTTGAATTATACTATACTGTTGCTTAATTTTCACTTTGTGGAGAATGAGGAACATGGTTTTTGGCATCACTTTCCAGATGAGAAAGCAGGATTTTTTTTCTAAAGACTCTCCTAGGTGTCGAGAGGGAGGAAGCACCCTGAGAGGGGTGATGGGGAGACGGGGGTGGGCGGGCAGGGTGGGGTCTGAGGGACAGCCAGTGCTGCACATGGTCACTGGGAAAGGGTCGGGCCACTGCTCCTGCTGCTCCTTTATCTCAAGATGGTGGGGACAGAGGGGGCACTGAAGTTCCACAGAGTCAGAGAGAAAATTTATTTATTTCATCCTAATTTTCAGCATCACCCCTGGAACCCGCTGCTGCACTTGGCACTGCTGTTGTGGTCAAGGTTTTGGTGCAGGACAGTTTGTCTGAATCTCTGAGGATTTAACGTGGGCAGGGGATCTCAAGATCCACCCTTGGGGTCAGATTGGATGGAGACCCACAGGTGTCAGTGGAACCAGAGCTTCGCAAACAGGGTCTGGACCTTTACTGGCCGCATCTCCAGCTTCAGAGGGTGGACCAAGACCCCTCACTGCCGCTTTCTATGGGGAGCAAGCCAGGTGGGCTGAGGCTGCCAGTGGTGGGGGAGGGGAGACAGCTGTGCTCCCATTAGCGTGAGAACACAGAAAAAGGGCTCACTCTACCTGCGGGTCACCGTGGACACAAATCTCTTCTGTCATTCAATTCTTGTAACCAGGTGCCTTGCTAGAGGTGCCTTGTAGTTAAACCTAAAAGCTGAGCTTTATAAATGTGCTAACTGCCATTTTGCAAGGCACCAGGGCTCCCCAGGCTCACGTGCAGTCCTACGTGGGACATCTCACGCAATTTAAAATGCCTTTGTAAAGAGGACCAGCATCTATAATGGTCTGTTAAAAAAACAAAAAAGAGGGAAAGAAAGGAGAACAAATTTGGAAACATTTTTCTTTGGAATTTTCACCAGACTACAATGTTTTGTCTAATTTGAATTGTTCGTTATACTTTTGGGTTTGAAATGATGGGAGGTGCATGGAAATGGAGTCTGTTGAATGTTCTCAAAACTGGACTTCCCAAATGTTTAATGCTTAACTTTGCCAAATGGCTTGCATACCCAGAGTCTATTTCCAGAACTCTGGAGAGATTCGTACTCCTTCCCGATTTTCTGGGCGTGGAAAGCTAGCGAGTGGTGGTGGATCCTGTTCACCCCAAGAGCAGACTTTCTAAGTGAGCAGGTCGTGATTTCCAGCCCAGAGGAGTATTCGAGTCCCTTTTTTACTGTCCGTCCTCACTGACTCCCGGACACACACGAGATGGATATCTGGTGCTCCAAACAGAAGCAGATGGACAAGCAGCCTTTCTAGAAAGGTGTTTTTACGCAGGTGTGCTGAATTGATCTCTAAGCAGGCAATAATAGCATGTTTGATTTGGGATGCCCAAACTTTGCTTTTACCTAGAGGTTCTTGTACCAGCAGAGCGTTCAACTAGATATATTTTTTGAACCTGGCAGAGGACAAAAAGAGCCTCCTTTCATGCATGTTGACAATGGTTTAGTGTGGACAAATTTTTTTTTAATTGAAGTAAAGTCAATTTACAATGTTATGTCAGTTTCTGGTGTACAGCAAATGTTTCAGTCACACAAACACACACATATACTCATTTTCATATTCTTTTTCATTATAGGTCACTACAAGATACTGAATATAGTTCTCTGTGCTGTACAGTCGAAACTTGTTGTTTATCTATTCTATATATAGTAGTTAGTATCTGCAAATCTTGAACTCCCAATTTATCCCTCCACCCACCCCCACCCCCTCCCATAACCATAAGTGTGTTTTCTATGTCTGAGAGTCTGCTTCTGTTTTGTAAATAAGTTCAGTTGTGTCTTTTTTCTTTTTTTTTAAGATTCCTCATATGAGTGATACATAGTATTTTTCTTTTTCTCTCTGGCTTACTTCATTTAGAATGACGATCTCCAGGTCCATCCACATTGCTGCAAGTGGCATTATTTTATTCTTTTTATATATGTATAAATATAACACAGCTTCTTTATTCAGTCATCTGTCAATAGGCATTTAGGTTGTTTCCTTGTCTTGGCTATTGTATATAGTGCTGCTAGGAAAATTGGGGTGCATGTATCTTTTCAAATTTGAGTTCCCTCCAGATATATGTCCAGGAGTGGGAAGGCTGGATCATATGGTAAGTCTATTTTTGGTTTTTTGAGGCATCTCCATACTGTTTTCCATAAATGACTGCACCAAACTACATTTCCACCAACAGTGTAAGAAGGTTTCCTTTTCTCCACACCCTCTTGGTATGGAAAAATGCTAAGCTTCCTGGATTATAGATGCCTCATCTCCCCATAAGGAAGTTAGGAAATGTCAGAAGGCATGCAGCCAACTCCACAGTCACTTTTCTAGATGATTAACACTTTCAATCAATTATTTCATCACCAAACATTTACTTAGCACCATCTGTGCAGAGGGCCTGGCCTTACTGTTAAGGAGAAGAAGGTGAAAGGGCAAAATCAAGCGGAAATGCACAGGCAACAGAATGGACTGTTTTGAAGGCCAGGAAGGCCTCATGGAGGAAATGACTTTAAAAAAATTTTTTTAATTGGAGTACAGTTGATTTACAATGTTGTGTTAGTTTCAGGTGTACAGCAAAGTGATTCAGTTATACATACATACATATATATATATGTATATATATATATATTCTTTTTCAGATTTTTTTCAGATACGTTATTACTAGATATTGAATGTAGTTCCCTGTGCTGTACAGTAGGTCCTTGTTGTTTATCTGTTTTATGTGTACTGATGTGTATCTGCCAGTCCCAAACTCATTTATCCTACCCTCCTTTCCCCTTTGATAACCATACATTTATTTTCTATGTCTGTGAGTCTATTTCTGTTTTGTAAAGAAGTTCATTTGTAAAATTTTTTTAGGTTCCACATATAAGTGATTTCACATGGCATTTGTCTTTCTCTGTCTGACCAGCTTCACTCAGTATGATCACCTCTAGGTCCATCCATGTGGCTGCAAAAGGAATTTGAACTGGGTCTTGGAGGAGGCACCAAGATCCAGCAGTACTTGTCTTAGGGCCAAGGGATGCTTGTTGCTTAAATATCGCACTGAGCTGTTTTGAAAGGCAGTTCCTGACTGAGAATCTTTCCCCCATGTGTGGTTGATCTTCTCCCTAGTGCAGAAAAGAGGGCGGCACAGGAAAGCACTGCGTACGCCTCCCACACCCTATTCAGATGGCCCGGGAACATTAACAAACATGTTGACTTTCATACTATGGGGAGTATCCACTCTTTGCTTTTACCCATTGCCCACGGTTATGTTGTTTTCCTTTAAAGATAAAGCAGGTTGCATTGTTAATAAGTATGGTTTTTAGATAGGCTATGTACTGGATCTTTTTAAGTCTCCTCAAATGTTTTCTTGCTTTGAATTTGTAAAGGATGAACATTCAGCAGTGATGGTAACAGAAGTAACCATGTATCTGCATAAAGCACACGAAATGAATACCTCTAATTGCACCTTAAACAGGGATTTAAAAACATTCTAGAGATTTTCCCTCTTGTGGAGGAGTATGAAGGTGGTGGGAGTGAGGTAACTCCAGGCACAACGGGAAGCCTCCAGAGAGGCGTTCTGAGCGGACGGGGAACTTGGTTCTGTTTGCATCTTGGGAGGATTTGGGAGGCAGATGCCAGTGAGGAGGCTCTTCCAGTGGTCCAGGAAGGGGTCAGATGGAGGATGTATTTTAAAGGTGAGGATGACAGGATTTGCTGACGGATTGGATCTGGGGCAGGAGAACAGGAGAGGAAACAGGACAAGGTCTGGGTTTCTGCACTGGGTGAAGAGGATCCACAGATCACAGGAGACGTGGGCGGGAGGAGCCGATCACAGTGCGGTTGGGGCCGTTAAGGGGAAAATGCTGCTCTTAGATCTAGGGTTTCCTTGAAGCAGAGCCTGAGCTGGGGATTTTTGTGCAAGTGATTTATAGAGGAGGAGCTCTCAGGACAAAGTGGTGCGGGACAGGGTGGGGGAACATCTAGGCAAAGATGTGGTTGCAGCTGGAGTCTCCTCTCAGCCTGAGCCCACAGGAGGACTCGGAGGCCTGAATGGCACCGTGGAGGTGTCCCTCCTGGATGCACAGAGGCTGGGCTTCTGTGTCACCGTACGAGCTAGTCATTGGCTAGGGCGCCTGCTCCTTATTCTAGGGTACAATCTCCCCAACATTTCTGGGCGAAGGTTTTTATGAGTTGGGTCATCATCCATCAGCCAAGGCAGCACTCCAGAAAGGATGCAGTTGTGTGCAGTTAGCAGCCAACAGCACCTGGGGAGGGATGTGCCTGCGCAGTGCAGGTCCAGGACACGCCTGGCAGACACCCAGGTAGAAGTGTGGAGCAGGAAACTGGAGCTCATAAAGGAAGCTGGGGTGGGGATATAAAGTTAGGGGACCGGTGGCATATTCAATGGCAATTAAAGCCATGAAACCAGCCAAGATCAAATAAGGAGGTGATGGAGATAAAGGTGAAGAGAGCCTCAGAACTGGAGCCTTGGGTACCTCGACTTTCAGGGCTTGGAGGAGGAGGCAGAGGAGGAAGAATCCGGTGAGGGAGGACAGTCTGGCCGATAAGTTTCCCAGAACACAGTGGAAGTGGGGTGGCCCACTAAGAGAGGGACCGAGAAAGGACCATGTGTTTGGGCAAAAGGAAGGTTACAGGTGACCTTGATGAGGAGAAGGGATTCTGAGATGGCAGAGCAGATTGTCTGAGCTGGAGATGGTTTCCTCCGGCCAGAACGAGGCATGCAAGGGGGAGGGTGAAAGGCAGTGCGATGGGATGGAGGCTGCGGGGCAAAGGCTAGCACATCGAAGTCTTTGGATGCCATGTCAAAAAGCGGGGATTTTAGGCAATGCGAAGAAAACACTGATGGATTTTAAGGAGAGAATAAATCTGGCAGGATATTTATCTTGTTCTGGAAATATTCTATGCCCCTCTATGTAGATTTGCGTCCTACACTGTACACCCTCTTCAAATCCAATGGGAAGTCATCACAAAGGGGTTTGTCTTTGTAACTGTGGTTCCATTGTATGTTCCTGCAGCGTAAAAGAGACTTCGCCTTTTTAAGTTTCCAGTGAGTTTGGATGCTTGCTTTCAATTTCTTTCAACTTTTTTTCCTTGAGCTAATGATGCTAAAAAATGATGCATCAGTGAGAAAAATTGGAAAATTATTAAAAAATGTATCCCATGAGTCTTAAAATTTTCATCAGCATTTTGTTCCCAATGCGCCCAAGGAACTTCTTCTTTGCAAAATAGGTTAAGCATTGTTGTCAGATGGCTCTGAGAGTTTGGCATGTCCAATTTTACCCAGATTTGGGCCAGCTGAGTTCAAAACAAGAACCATCGTTTCCTGGAACATCCGGTTCTCTAACCACCATCTGGCATGAGCTTGGCAGCTCTTAACTGTCATTTTGTGCCATTTTATTGACCTTTATTTATTTTACATTATTCATTCATCTTGGGAAGGAGTCCTGAATGCTTATCAGCACACACTTCTTTCTAGTCTCCTTCCTGTCAAAAAAAGCAGTACAGCTAACTCTTACTTTTGTTCTAAGAAAGCAAAAAAATTTAATACTTAAGCCCTCAGGTCATGCTGACATGGTAGAGAAGAGGTTTCTTCAGTATACATGCATGGCTTGAGAGAAGATTAGAGTATTTTGTTAACCAAATCTTACCGACTTTTTGACTGCTGGTGGAAGTATAAATTTGGGCAGCTGCTTGGGAAAGCTACTTGGCAGAACTTACTAAATCTGACAGTCCACAAACCCTATGACCTAGCAGTTCCTTCCCTAGGTGTGTGCCAAACGGGAACGCACACATGTGATCACGGAGAGAGAAATACAAGAATGCCGTAGTAGTCCTGGTCATGATGGCCCCAGCCGGGAACCTGTCCAAATGCTCCTCAGCTCTGGAATGCACGCACTGGTTGTGGTATAGCCACACAACGGAATATGACACAGCAATTCGGGTGAATAAAATACAGCCATGTGCAACACTGTTGTTGAGTCTCTTAGGCATGATATTGGGCAAGTCCTATACCATACAATTCCGTTTATATTAAGTTCAAAAGTAGGAAAATGAATCTGCAGACTTAGAAGTCAGGTTAGTGGCTACCTTTGGAGAGAGCTGGTGGCTGGAAGGGTCACAAGGTGAAGATCCTTAGATGACAGTCGTGTTCAGTTTCTCGATCTGAGCGCTGGTTCCTCAGATGCGTTAACTATGAAAATCCTTCAAATGTACATTTTCAATTTGTTCATATTTCTGTTCTTAAGTTATAATTCAATTAAAGGTCAAGAAACAACCCGGAAAGCATACAAAGAAATTTAAAAATAGAACTAATTCAAAACACCCTAATAAAAGTAAATGAGATAAATTTACCCATAAAAAGAAAACACTAAAAAAAAAAAAAAAAACCAAAACGGTTGACTGTGCTTAAACGTCAGACCAAGCAGTACTTTCTTACTGACTTCATATCAACACAAAGGGTATTAGATTTTACAACCCAGTTATATTCTCATCCCTGAATTGGGCCCACAGCATAGGGCAGCCCAACTCCCTTTTCCTTTCTGATGATGCTTCTTTAAGAGAAGTGTCAGAGAAGTGGTTCCCATCAGTCATCACCTTTGAACACTGGTCAGCTTGCCTCCTGCATGATGTCTTCCCAGACTTTCCAGTCTCCACTGCTTGCTATCCTCTTCTTGACTCTCAGCACACCACGTCCACTCCTCACACCTGGCCACTAACCATGGCCCATCTCCTTGCATCCTCGTTCTGTGTTTGCCCGTTCCACTTGGCTTCAGCGACTCTCTCAGTGCAGCTCTTGAATAAGAGGGCAAACTCCTGGAGGACCAGAGTCATTGCTCCTCTATCTGTGCTACTGTTGGCCCCACAGCCACGTTCTTGATGGACTCTTGGTAAGTGGTTGTTGTGGGTTTCCCTGGTGGACTGTGGAAAGATACCCCCTGGGTAGTGGTGTTGTGGGTGACACTGTTGAACATATCCTACCTCTTGGGAGCATTTTTCTAAAACAGAATCTGTACAACCTGAACACACACCACTCTGATGCATACACACCACAGTTTAGTCTTGGGGTTGGTTTCCTATCTGTATTTTTGAAGACTGTGCCATTTGATTACTGGAGAACTTCCCACCATGGAGAACCATAATTGCTGCCCGAACACTCTCTGTTTCCCCGTGATAGCCGTCAGAGGGGTTGGATTTGAGTGAAGATCTATGCCCTTGACTATCTTACCTACAGGGGAGGAGAAGCCTGTCAAATCCTTTCTCTTTTTAACCATGAACCTCTCAGTTACTCCTGACAAGAGAGACATGTTCTCAACTTTCACCCAAATTAGGCCATCTCATGTTTTCTCATTTCTTGTTGTGAGCTTCTTTTGCCTCCTAGGATCCAGGTTTTCTGAACATTAGTTTTTTATAAACCCACAATATGCTCCACATTCAGTATATTAATCCCATTGTTACTGAGCTTTCTGAAGACTGAACAAGACTGAATCATTTTCTGATTTAGAAAAGTTCTTTTTCCCCCATAGTGTTCCCTAATTTGACAGGCCTCCCTGTGAATGTCAGAGGGTACAGAGTTCACATTTGGCATGATTATGCTTCATCCAGAAGAAAGAATTTTCCAGATGGTTTGGAAGGCTGAGGGGCAATATTTGGGAGACCAGGAAAAATTCCCAGCCCATAATTGATTGGAAATGCCTGTTCAGTCCTTTTTTTTAAACAATATCCTTTTTTACTTCTACCTTTGTCCCCTTCTGTGTTCTCTGAAGCTTCTCTTCTTGGGGTCTAGACCTCTGTCTTTTGGAAGCAATTTTTAGTACTTTCCGGTGCTGGGGGCTGGTATTCCTCAGTTTGCAGGTTAGATAGAATCATGAAGGTGCCATTTTTGTAGGTCAAAAGTCATCAAATATCAGCAATTTCACATGGCTTAATCTAAACACCAGTTCCTGTTGTTACATTCATCCACTCGTCAAGTAATTGTGCAACACTTATCATATGTCTGACACAGAGCTGGGCTGTGAAGGTACAACAGGGAATAAGACACAGCCCTTGCCCTCCAAGACTCTGACGGGGAGCAGCTGTGCAAACAGGTAGAAACAGTAGAGGAGTCACGGCGGGGCACTTAAGCCAGCGCTAGTGCGACCCTTAGGAAAAGCAGTGACCTTGGCAGGAAGAGTGGAAGTTGGCCAACCGAAGGGGGAAAAGGAATTGTAAGAATAACACTTCTCCTCTGGAATGTTCCAAGGCCTGGGGTGGTTTACAGGGAACAGAACATACTTGGCCATGGTGGAAATGGCGTAATGGGGGTGTTGGGGAAGTTCTGAGGCCATGGAGATGGGTGGGGGTTTGGAAGCCTTGCTATGGTTTTGGAAATTATTCCAGGGGTAACAGGGAGGAGAGTTTTATTTTTTTATTTTATTTTTTTAAATGTTGCCATCTTTTTTTTTTTTGGCCTTTTTTTTTTTAAATAAAATATAGTTGGTTTACCGTGTTGTGTTAATTTCTGGCGTACGGCATAGTGATGCTATTATATATATATTCTTCTTCATATTCGTTTTCATTATGGGCTATTACAAGGTATTGGGTGCAGCTCCCTGTGCTGTGCAGTAGGTGCTTGCTGTTTATCTGTTTCACGTATAGTAGTGTGCATCTGCAAGCCCCAAGCAGGGAGGCATGGTTAACGCCACTCTGCACACAGGTTGAGAGATGAAGGAGGGGTGAGAGCCGCGCCAGGGAGGACCCCTGGGGGGAGGCCTGTGTGTCCTTTCCTTTGTTCCATTGATTGATTGTTTGTTCTTGGGGGAGTCGCTTTATTCAACTTTGGTGTGAAAGCAGAAGAAGATGGGTAAGACCTGACTGTGTTCATGAGACAGTTCCAGGACAGAGTTGTTTCAAGGCAGTTGCAGGTGATAGAGCAGAAGAAGTGGCCTCAGAGCTTCCAGTGACCCAGCTCCCTGCCTGTAAAGAGGCCAGACCAGCCAGGGCCGGAGGCGGGGGAACCTCAGGCGGGCAGCGCGGCTTCCTAGAGGAGCTGTGGGGCTGCTTGTCCAGGCGTCAGCCATGGCAGATGGCAGGCTTTCTGAGCATGGCCAGGAGGCAAACCATTGCCTTGGGCTTGGAAGCCACGCAAAAATACCAAGACACAAGCCAGCGCCCCAGGACACAGTCCTTCTTAACTATATAAAGGAGCCATAGAAGTACACAAAAATGCAAATGGGAAAGAATGACATATAGATGGAGCAGAACACCTTGTGCTGGAAAACTGTCCCAGCCTTTCAGAGGGGAGGAAGGAAAAGGCCCAGGCAGGGAGACCTGCTGAAACACTTAGCCTGAGTGTTGCTTTCGTTCATAATTTAATATTAAAATTCGAGTCTCTAAAGCTCATAAATTTATCTGATCCTGTGCAGTGCTTTGGCTACCGCCCCCAGCCCCTCTGTTATTTTTCCAAGCTGGTCTAAATTTTCCAGGTTGTTGGAAATGCTGGTTATCCTGTGGCCTTCAAGAACATCTTACATGAAAGCCAGTCACACTGAGTTATGGTTTTTCCATCAACTAAACCTTTTCACCAAATTGCCCACGGCTGAAACTATTTTCTGATAGATAAATATTTTCAAAGTTCCACTGTCAAACCCAGTTCAGAAATGTCAGGCTGGTAATGACTGTACCCACCAGTGTCTCTTTCTTCTTAAGGTACGTTATTTTTCTCCCCCAGAGCAACAAATCTGGGGGCGGGGGGACATGTAGAGATCCACATATTAAAAGGATATTAGCAAAGAAAGAAACAATGGCTTCTTTGTGATGATTTATAGTTATTCAGAGGAGAAATACTTTCACACTCTTATTTTTAAAATCACGCCCACCCTTCAGCTCAGACCCAGCTCTTACGGCCATGACTGCTATGAGCTATTGCAAACAACACAGAGCAGCAAGCGATGTTGTTTAAATTCTGCAGAGAAGGGGCGTGTAGTCTAAGAAGGCTGAGGACATCACTTCCAAAAATTGAAAGATACACGTTCTGTTCGCCAAGTTTAAAGAAGGGATACAGGCAGGGCTTTCTCGCAGAGATGACAAGCCAGATTATTTCAAAACTGGTAGAAAGTTGAGCACAAATGAAAAGCATTTGTGGGATGTGCCACACGACGTTTCCTTGTTTCTCTGGGGGTTTATTCCTCTGGCCTCTGTCCCAGGATGGCAGCCCCTTGGGGGACAGTGGTTTGCTCCCCACTGTAATCCCACCACGTGCTGCGTGGAAACGTCACTGAACGGATGTTAAAGAAGGGAATGAACACATGAATGAACGAAGGGTGAAGGTGGTCCAGGAAAGCACATCTTCACATACCTGTTGGGAACTGAGTGTCTGTGTCCCCTTCCACACACCCCCAAAATTCATGTGTTAAAGCCCCCGTTCCCAGAGTGGCTGTATTTGGCACTGGGGCCTTGAAGAAAGTAATTAAGGTTGAATGAGGTCAACACGTGGCCCAGGGTACAATAGGATTCGTGTCATTAGAAAAAGAGACACCAGAGAGCTCACTCCGTCTCTCTGTCTCCCTGTCCCTCAGGAAAGGCCACGTGGGGACAGAGTGAGAAGGCAGCCTTCTGCAAGGCAGGAAGGGAGCCCTCCCCAGGAGCCCGGCCCCGTCGGCATGCTGATCTGGGACCTTGCTGGCCCCAGGGTGTTGAGGGTGTGCACTTCCGTTGCTCAGGGTGCCCCGACTATGGTGTTTTGCTACGGCCGCCCCAGCAGACTGTCTGTGTCCTGAAATTCAGTTGGATCGTGGACTCTAGCGTCAGTGTTCCTTGGCCCCTAGCTGGCTGGTTAGCCCCTGGTGAGAATTCATTTTCTCTGTAAACCATGAGAAACTTCTCTCTTAACAGCCAAGCAGATGCGCCGGGCAGAGAGCTGTGGTACCAGGGCTGGGGCAGCAGGGGCTGGGCTCCTGCCTTGGATGAGGTCAAGCTTAGGACCAGGGCACTTGGCAGAAAACAACTGGGTAACTCGTGGAAACCTGTTTCCTTTCAGTCCTCGGAATCAGAACAATAGCATGTCTTACAGCCCTCTTAGAGGGGCTGCACCCCAAGTTCACATCCAGAGCAGTTTAATATCCTGGGAACAGCAACACTGAATATTCTTAATTTTTTAAAAATTAATCTAAGGGAGGCAGCCGTAAGGATGAAGCTGCACCAGGAAAATGATGGGAGTGACGATCATTTCTCAGTATGAAAACATCTTACCCCCTGGTGAGTTTGTATTTGTTGTGCCAGTCCGTACCGCTTCCTTTTTAACAACCCCCTCTTGGTCTGTTTCTCGGATGGAAAGGCTCTGTGACCCATGCTGACCTGGCAGGGCTGCTCTCATTTGCGGGGTGCTGTTGGCGGAGCTGGCCCCGGCTGCCCGGAAGACACACAGGACTCGGATTCCCACAGGTCACATCAGCTTCCTGCTGCCCCTTGGTTTTGCTCCCGTCTCTGTGGTCTGGCTCCTCGTGGTGGCCTCACACCAGGGAGCTCTGCGGAAACTCCACGCTTCAAAGCCAGCTCTGAGCTCAGCTTGCATCCCAGGTTGGAAACAGGGCAGAGCCAGGATGCGCAGCCCCTAGGGGTCGGCGCGATGCTGTGCACACTGGGAGAAGGGAGAACATAGCAGCATTTTATAGCCATGTCCAGAGGACCTGAGTTGCTCTTGAACCCATGACCTAGTGGAGAAAGTCACTATCCAATTATAAAGTCATCCAGGAACCGGGGTGAATCAACAGATGAAGTGTGAAGCTGCCAGCAAGCAATACGATGGTTTGCAGAAGGCTCATGGCCGGGAGAGGTCCCTGCAGCGATGCACGCACCTGCCCAGGATTGTCGCCAAACTTTGTTCCCGCGCGAGGGGAGCTGTCTTCCCACATCACTGCAGTCTGCTGACCTGAGTGCCCCAAGCAAGTTCTTCAGTCCACAGCCCTTGTCCTCAAAGATTTTATAATCCAAGGTGGAGCTGAAGCAAAGACCTGGCTGAGGTCTGATCCTGCACACAAGGAGGCAGTACCTCCCGGCCACTCGGCTTAGTCCTTGGGAGAATTATCCCATAGATGGGTCTCCATTTCTCAAATATGGGCAGCATCCGAGTCTGATTAAAACATAATTAATACCGTAACTTAAGATGAACAAGACAAGGCGAATTTTAGCATCCAAGTCAAAGCTTCTAACGCTACGTGAAAATTCCTCATCATGGTTCACATCACAAGCACAGTCTGTAGCTTATCTCCTTAACATGGGCTTCCTGCCTCCTTATATCTCTCCTGAAAGGGGGTGCCGTCTCCTGTGTATTTACCAGGGGAGCACTTGCTCATTAATGAATTACTAGCATGAAAAATAACATCAACCCGTCTCTGAGTTCAGAGCCAGCACATCTGAGCCACCTTTCCACACCGCCGATGTTTCCATAACTCTCTCTCTGCAAGCAGAGGACTGGGTTTGCCTCCGGCACAGAGGAGAGGGGAATGCGTTGTTCAGGGAAATGGTTATTTTGCAATACAGAGATATCATCACCCTGTGGGTTTTCCACCTGCACTCCAGCAATGTTCAGGGAAGGTTCGCTGGTACCACCCAGTGCTCCACTAAGCCAGCAAATCAGCGACATGGTACTGAGCCTGAACTGGCTAAAGAGGAACGCCCAGGGCTGTTGCTGGAAGGGGCGGGTGGTGGCGGGAGGGCACGGAGGCTGTTCAAGAAGCAGTGTCATGTTGTTCATGTTTTGGCTCAGTAGGAGAGCTGTTCTCAGCTCCTCTCAAAGTAAAAAATGACCCTGCCTACAGCAAAAGGTTTCAACTCTCACCACCACCCCTTGGCTAGAGCCTGGAAAGTTCCTGATCCTGAATGGGACTCTGATCAAGGGGAACCAAGACTTGGAAGACAGCAGTGGAGGCTCCCCACCCAGCAAGCAGCACTCATCTCTCAGAATGCACTTGAAGCAGTGCCTTTCGGGAAATCAGTCAAAAAGGATGCAGGGCTGTGTTGTGACAAGCTGGTCAATATGGACCAAAAGGTATAAATCAGGACCTGAAAGGAAGAAACGGATACAGGGTGAAGATGACTGCGGTTCAGCAGGAGCACAAAGGCACAGAGCTGGCGGGCCCACTGAGACCCCTGGCCAAGTCCCACCTGCTGTGGTTTTTGAATGGTCTGTGACCTCGGAGTGGTTTCATATTGTTTGGTGGTTGGAAGATGAAGGATTTTTTGTGACCCATGAAAAATAGCTAAAAGTCAAATTTCAGTGTTTTACGGAAAAAAAGTTTTACTGAAACCCAGCCCCGCTCGTTCTTTTGCGTACCGTCGCTCTCAGGACAGCAGCAGAGCAGAGATGCTGGGAGGAGACCCAGTGACCCACAAAGTCTCAAATGTCTGCTACCCTGCCTTTTCGAGGAGAAGTTTGCTGACTCCTAGAGCATTATTAAGGGGTAGGGAAGACGGTCCCAGTCCCCTGTATGGCTTTCATGGTCGTGTATGTTACATCCGAAATCATCCCCAGAGTTCGGTCTGGAGTCTGGTTCTGGAGCATCTGAGATGTTGCCAGGAGGAGCACCCAGACCAGGTCTCCGAATAGTGGTGTCTGCAGTGGGTAGGACCAGAATTCACGTTGATTTCCCTCTCTCTACATCCTCATGGGGGTTAAACACCGAAGAGAGAGTCTAGAGGTGTTGGATAGATATCTAATGGCTGAGAAAGCCTGGTACATGCTGAAATCACAATGTAACAGACACATCAGCTCCCACCTGGACCTTCTATCCGTGATGGGCTGGATTCCATCCCCCTCCGACTCATCCCTCAAATTCACGTGTCAGAGAAGCCCTAACCCCAGTATCTCAGACTCTGACCGTATCAGGAGACAGGGTCTTCACAGAGGCACACAGGTTAAGACGTGGTTCTTGGGGTGGGTCCCAATCCAATAGGACCGGTGTCCTTGTGAGAGGAGAGAGTAGGACACACACGCAGAGGGGAGGCGATGCAAAGACGCAGAGGGGAGGCGATGCAAAGACTCAGAGGGGAGACGCCATCTACAAGCCAGGGAGAGGGGCCTGGACTAGCCTCTCCCACACAGCCCCCAGAAGGAACCCAGCCTGCCCATACCTTGATCTTAGACTTCTGACCTCCTGAGCTGTGAAGAGATGAGTTTCTGTTGTTTTAAGCCACCTAGCTGGTGGCACTTCGCTACGGCAGTCCTAGCGAGCAAGCTAATACACCACCTCGTTCAATGTCGGAGTGGAACTGTCCTTTTAATATGCAAACATTTCCTCATGAATCATTTCCCATTTCTTGTCTAATTATTCACAGATTCGCTATAAATGATGGCACATATTTGAAGCGAAGGAAATAGCACTGATAAAGGGCAGAGAGATTTTCAAAAGTCATCCTGGCTGGTGGCTGGAATATTTTGAGGAATTTCCTATAGACACTGTGAAAGCTGGGCAGCTGTTTTGCGTTAAGCATCGTTTCTTCCATAGGGAGTGGAAAATTACTCTAAGAAGTGATTCTCAAAAGTTGATTCTCATCCTTTGTGACAAGCATTCCAAAAGAAGTTACAAAAAAAAAAGAGATTTTTCTTTATCTGGGAGAATTTTTTGCACTACCGCCTCCTCGCTGGCTTAATTCTGCCCATTTTTGTCTCCACCCACACCTCATTTTATTGGGCACTTGTAAAACAATATACACGCCCAGGGTTGGACTGATGATTTTTATGCAGATTGTTAAAAATAGAACAACCGTGGGCAGAGCAATGACCACAGGAAGTGATTCACTTCCTCTGGTCAGCTTCTCTGACACCTACCAGGACCTGAGAAGTAGAAATAATGGAAGAATTCATGTTGAAGCCTGGGCACCATCCCTTGACTCCTATTTCTGCTGGTGACTCAGCCAGCCTAGGCTGTGTTTCTGCTGGCCGCCGTGTGTCTTTGAAGTCTGAGATCACACCTACCGTCCGCTCTGTGAACCTGGTTCTTCACTCTAACGTGCACATGGCATAGTTCGTACTGTGGACTCTGACGACAGCAGAGACACTTTCCCCGCTGCTTTCGGGGAGATGGTGGGGCTGGTGTTGGTGGTGTAGGTTCCCATCCGTGGTCCTTGGTCTACTTCAGTCCGGTCTCAGTAGATCCTTCACAATGGTCCAAACCGTTTTACCTGGTCTTGGTCCTAGACCACGTTGGCCTCTCCTAGAAGATGGCATGCCCAGACAAGCGCAGTTATAACAATCAAGAGCCGTATCTGGAGTTTGCAGATTGTGTTTTCTCCAATGTGGCCGTGTTAGAGTGTTCCAGTTCTGGAAGGTCATGGGCACCTTCTCTCGATTTGCTACCTGGCAATGGAAGAGTGTTCAAAGACCCCACAGGCTGACAGTGAACCTTTCCTGGGGGCCCCCTGCCTGAGAAATGGGGAAAAACAATTTTACCCAAGTGTGAAAAGTAGGTGAGTTGTAGACAGAGAGACTCCTGCTGGGTGGAGCTGGGGCCTTGGAAGCCTTCAGTTCTGCTTTCTTTTCCTTTTTCTCAGTAAACGGTCTCACACATTATTGTCCTAATAAATCTTTAAGCCTTGGGTGAGAAATAGTTTTTCTGAAAGATGTAAATACGGATTTTCAAAAATCACCTGATGGGGAATTTGGAATAAGGTGGGTTACAAATAAAGCCATGAAATGAGCAATCAAATCACAACGGTTAACAAAAAAATCTATCAAGGACCATTAGGGAAAAAAGAATTCTTAAATCACTGACAATGTTTTGGAAAAATAAATTTTTGAATTTAAAAAATTAAAAGGATTGTTTTAAATCCAATATAAAAAAAAACAGGGTTTGCATTCCACAGTCTGGTTAACAGAGAGTTTGGGGAAGGAAGATAAAACAGAAAAAAAAGAAGATATGGGGGGTGGGACAGGAACAGAGCGGAGGAAGTGGGTGATGGGGGCGAACATTCAGAGAGGCTGGATGACTGTGGAAGGAAAGGGCAGATGGATCCACAGGCAAAGTCAGAGAAGACGGCGTAGGGAACAAGGCGGAGCAGTCCAGGGACTGTCGGTGGGGTTGTAACTCTTATTGCAGGCTTGTCCCGGCCCTGCCTGCCTTCCCTCGCCCACCCATTATATCTGTAGGACTGCCGCTCGAAGTGCAGATTGGCTGGTGTTCCAAGCTTCCAACCCAGTGTTTGGAAGTTTTCCATTGCTCTTACCCACAAGCAAGGCAAAGTGGCATTTGACAGGGACGGTTTCATGCGCTGTAGGAAGGGATGCCCTCTGGTGGGTCAGAGCAATACCTCCCAAAGTTTGGAAAAGTGACAGAAGAACAGAGGGTCCTTCCAGGGTGCAGGTACCCCAAGACAGCACACCAGAGGTTCTTAACCTGGGGTATGTGAACCCCCAGACTCGATATCCCTCACTGTAAGGGCTCAGGTGCTGAGTGTGTACCTGGGAGAGGCTGTCCTCTTCCTCACAAGCTCACTGAGTCAGACTGCATCCCAGGAGAGCGGGGCTGCCCCACAATGAGACACGGCACCTTCTAGCAGGAAGAGAAAGGGGGGCACCACAAAGGAAGACGCACAGCAACTTCTGCGTTCCCGTCCAACTCTAACAATGCCTGGTTCTCTGATTGAACAGAAAAGACCAGGACGTTCAACAGCTGTTATTAAAACCTTTTTAAGTTTTTTTTTAATTTTATAATTCAAACATGTGAAAAAAAAGTCAGCAATTCAGAAGTGTGTGTAGAGCAGCAGAAAGTACCATCTAAATCACAGTCCTGGGGAATAATCACAGTTCAGAATGTGGGATGTACCGATTCAGTCCTCTACATTAAAAACTATGCGAAGTCAAACATGTTAAACACACCACACAGAAACACAGATAATGTCTTTTACATGCAACTCATTAATCTTTTCTTAATTGAAGTATGGTTGGTTTACAATGTTGTGTTAGCTTCTGGTGTAGAGCATAGCGGTTCTGTTATTTATATATATATATATAAAATATTCTTTTCATATTCTTTTTCATTATAGGCCATTATGATGTATTAAATATAGTTCCCTGTGCTATACAGTAGAAACTTGTTGTTTATCTATTTTATATATAGTAGTTAGAATCCACAAGTCCTAAAGTCCCAATTTATCCCTCCCATACTCCCTTTCCCCCCAGTAACCATAAGTTTGTTTTCTATGTCTGAGAGTCTGTTTCTGTTTTGTAAATAAGTTGAGTTGTGTCATTTTTTTAAGATTCCACATATAAATGATATCATATGGTATTTTTCTTTCTCTTTCTGGCTTACTTCAATTCGAATGATGATCTCCATGTCCATCCATGTTGCTGCAAATGGTGTTATTTTATTCTTTTTTTCTGGCTGAGTAGTATTCCATTGTATAAATATACCACAACTTCTTTATCCAGTCATCTGTCAATGGACATGTAGGTTGCTTCCCTGTCTTGGCTATTGTAACTAGGCAACTCACTGATTTTTTTATTTGCCATCTCACAGCAAATAGCAGATACATTGCCGTGTCAGTACTTATCATCTATTTTATTTTATTCCTTAAAAATTTTTGGTTTTAAATTATACGTACTGGAATAAAACACAGTATAAGAAACAAATGTGGTCCTAAGACTGCAGCACTGTTAAGATTTCCTGAGGGACTGTTGAGGGTCCAGAGAGAGGGCTGCGGGGTTATTTCTGGCTAAACCCGCCAGCGTCCCCCTGGCTGGTTTGAGGTTTTCAGAAAAAATGCCTAGAAGCAGCAGCCATGGGAGCTGGTTCCCAAGGCTGCCAGGGAGCACACTCTCCCAGACGGGGCGTCCGCTCGGCCTCTGCACCCCTCCCCATCTTCTGTGACGCTCTTTCTTCTTCCCACGAGCCCGAGTGATCCTCTCTGCCACTCTGGGTATGGAAATCTGCTTGTGGGAAAGGCCTGGAATGTCGGCTCACCCTCACCGTGTCTGCCTGGAAGTGACAGCCGTGGAAACCGAGGTTCTGGCCCTTGGACAGCACACGGTGGGAGGGAGCACGGGAGGTGAAATTTCCGTCGTCATCACAAAGGCTGCTGTTGGGGAACGTGTACTACACGCCAGGCATTTGACTTCTGATCACTTCTGGTTTTCAGAAACCCTCGGAGGAAGGCATTGCTATCTCCATTTTGTAGAAAAGGGGAAGAGGGCCCAGAGAGCTCAAGGAACTTGCCCAAGTTGCACAGCCCCATGGCAGAGGCAGGGTTCCCGCTGGGGTCTCCCTGCGCCCTTGACGCTACACCCAGACAACCTCGTGAAGGAGGCCTTGGACTCTGGAGTCATACCGTGTGGCCCTACGGCAGCCGCCTGGCCAGAGCCAGCCTGTCAGCGGTCACTTAGGAAATGAAGCCCCCGGCCAGGGTAGGTGTCTGAGAAGTCTTGTGTGCTCCCAGAGACTTCCAGAAATCACGGCCTCCAAAACCATCCTGGACGGCAATCACAGACCCTCCTCCCTGGCCCACGGGACCCCTGGTCTTGCAACAGAAACACGTCGTTGGCGACTTTAACAATCAGGGTCTAGTTCGGCGTCCACGCCAGGGTTTTGGTAACACATCTGTAACTCCCTGATGCCCAAATCTTCTGGTAATCTGGCCCGTCGATTGCAGGTCCTACCACTAGTGTCTGTTATTGCAAACTATTTGAAACTTTCTTCAAAGGTCAGGAGTGTTCAAAAACAATGCAGAGGGGTGTAGGAAAATTGGATAGAATTCAGAAAAGAGCCAAAGCGATGATTGAGATAGAAAACAGGGCTCTTAGGACCGGGGTTAAGGGTAGTTATACACTTCCGGGGGGAAGTACAGGAGCGGCTATCATTCTTAGAATCTTGGTCGGATGCTGACCACTGACCGGTAATTCCTAACTCCACGGACCAACAGGCTCTGAGCCCTCAGAGTGGGCACTCTGGCTGGATGTGGCTACCACACGCTGATCCAGGCTCTTGGTACTCTTCAGAGCCCTTTGGTATCTGCTTCTCATTGGTTCTTGGAATTGCCTCAGGAGGGAGGGCGAGGATGCTTATGGCTCTGCACTTATTATGTTACCAGACGCAGGCTGAATCTCAGTAACTTCCCACGCTTCTGGTTCCTCACCAGCAACACGAAGATATTCATTGTATCTATCTGATAGCATTGTGGTGATGACGAGAACCGATCAATGCAAGTGTTCAGGACAGCGCTGGTCACATTGCAAAGACCATGTAAGTGTTATCTATCGCTGTTGCTGAAATCAGAAACAGAGGACCGTGGAAATTCAGGGGCTTGTACAAAGCTCAGACTAGACTTAATTTTTTAAATTAATTAACTTGTTATTTAATAATGGAGCCTGATTTATAGAGATGAAAATGAAGGGCTCACAGTTGGATGAATTTCGACCAGTGCAGCACAGTGTGATCCTGGCGGCTGCACAGTGCATGGTCCAACAGTCCTCACTGAAGGACACACAGAATCTAATGTTAGAAAGGGCCCCTCATCTGTGGTGTTTTGCCGCCACTGCTACAATCATCTCTGGGTCCTGGCGGGATGACAGTCAGCCCTGCATCAGAGTCAGGGAGGTGTTTCTAGACCCTCCCTCCTTCTGGTCCGGTCTCACCGACTCGGCCAGCACTACCGCTATGGTTTACCCCTCCTCTGCCCCCCGCATCGCCCCTCGGGCCCCACAGTCGCCAGGGAGCCCTGCGCAAGGTGACCCACCCAGTCCTGAGACCCAGAGCACCTGGCACATAGACCCCCCGCCCATGAGGCCACATCCTTCCCGGGCCCCGGCTGTTCCCCCAACCTGCCACATGGGACCCCTCCTCAAATATCTCCTTGTTATCCTCCTTCCCTTCCTTTGGCTTCTGTCCAACAGTTGTTGTATCTTCAGCCTAAATGTCCATTGAAAGATGACTGGATAAAGAAGATGTGATAGATATATGTGTGTCTCGAGGGGAATACTATACAGCCATAAAAAGAATAAAGTATTGCCATTTGCAGCAACGTGGAAGGATTTCCAGATCATCATTTTAAGTGAGGTAAGCCAGAAAGAGAAAAAATACTATATGATATCACTTATATGTGGAAACTGAAAAAAAAAGGACACAAATGAACTTATTTACAGAACAGAGAGACTGTCAGACATAGAAAACACACTTATGATTACCAGTGGGGGGAAAAGGGTGGGGAGGGATAAACTGGGAGTTTGGAATTTGCAGCTGCTAACTACTGTACATAAAATAGACAAACAACAAGGTCCTCCTGTTTAGCACAGGGAACTACATTCAATATCTTGTAATGGCCTATGATGAAAAAGAATATGAAAAGGAATATATATATATATGTATAAATGAATCACTATGCTGTGCATGAGTAATTAACATAACACTGGAAAGTGACTGATTTCAATAAAAAAGTTGCTTTATCCAAGGCCTTCCTTGATCTCTGCCCCTCCGAGGCCTTGCTGCCCCCTCACTGCCTTTGTCTTGCCTCCGGTTTGCCTGGCACCTCTGCACGTGTTTATTGCTTTGTGGCCCATCTCCCCCTCCCCCCGACGTTGACTGCACGCTCCACAAGAGCTAAGGTTTGTTTTCTCAATTGCTGTGTCTCCAGGACCTCCCACCATGGACAACACAGTCAGTGCTGAGTGAACACACTAGTGGGTGAATGCATGGGCCACGACCAGTTAAAGAAAATAGTGTTTGGAGGTGGGGGACTAGCTGAGAACATCAAGTGATGCTTTGCTTTTCCCAGACCGAGGCCAAGTGCGGTGAGAAGGCTGCCCCCTCTGGGGGTGTCTTCTTGGGATTCTGGGAGGACATGCTGTGGACATGTGACCCTTTGCTGCCCCCTCCTGGTGGGGAGACAGAGTGGGGCTATTGCTCAAGGGAAGTTTAGAAGCGCTCTGCTCACTAAGGCTTGGGTTAGTAAACTCGAGTTGGTGAACTTGGATGAGAGAAAAAAATCCCCATTTTCACTACTGCCTCACTGACATTTAGCATTTTCGTGATGTATACATGAGGTACCCTCTCCCCATTATTATGAGCAGTGCATGTGATTTTGTCACCAACACCATTCACACCTATTGTCACCGCACCCTACAGTTGTTGCCGCAACCTTGATTTTTGCTCCTCATGACACTGATATGATAACCATTAGATGCACCAACAGATCATTTTATTTAGTGGGGGAATAAAGCAGCATGTAGATCACATATTAGCTTTGGTAACATTTTGGTATCTGGTATCCGTATCTTTGATTTGCTTTTTGATCCTATGTGTCCTATTTTATGGATCTAGAAACATTTCCCCAGAAGCAGTCCACAGGTGTCACCTGAGAGACAAGGGGCTCCAGGGCCGACAAAGGACAGGGTTCTCGTCTATGACGTCGAGGTTCCCATTGAGAAGGAAGATGGAACCTTGGCAGCGGGGTGGGAAGGCCCCCTCAACCCCAGAAGCCGGGGCCCCTCCCACTCAATCTTGCTCCAGGGAAGGCCTGGGACCAGGGCCAACGGTGACCCCAGGCCTTGGCAGGAGGAGACTAAATCCTCCCCCTTCACAGGCCTCTGTCAGCTCTTCTGTTCCTCTCTCCAACCCTCCTTCCATTCCAGCCCCATCTCTTCCCACTAAACACGATGTGGCTCCTCTTACCCTTCCAGGATTCGATGCTGCCGTAAAGGAAGATGCATGAGCCTTTCCCTTACCTGGTTGAAAAGGTGAGAACACCTTCATGGAAGCAGTTTCAAAACCAGCTGCCACTCCTTGGCACCCAAATCCCTAATCTCACCAGAGCCTTCCAATTTGGGGCAAACTCTAAATTCATAAAGACAGATGATGAAGTTTTCCTATCAGCTTCAAACCAAGTATTAATCTGTAGCATTGAATGGGTTTCTAGGTCCAAAGCCAAGGTTTGCAGAAAGGATATGGGTAGGCAGGAAAAAATTGTAGAAAGAGTCAAAACAAGTTCTGCATGTTGGCAGTTCACGCGTCCTATTACGTTCCTGAGTTAACTCTCCTCTGTTGAGCTTCCTTACTGAAGCCTGGAGAGGATGAAGGAGATGGTGGGGGTGACTTTACTTTGGTCTCAATCATAAATGCCCCTGGGAGAATGTGGGCAAGTCACTAAAACTTATGCCATTTCTTATTTTATAAACCAGGCCTTTTTTCCCTCTCTTCCTCTGTTTCTCTCTTTTTCTCTCTCTGTGTCTGTTTCTGTCTCTGTCCCACTGTCTCTGTCTATCTCTCTGTGTCTCTATCTCAGTCTCTTGCTTTCACACACACACACATACACACACACATTAGTTAAGGACAGAGTCTAAACTTCTTCCCCGCCCCCTTTCATTTCTCCAAGTGAAGAGACTTCACAGCGTCCGCGCCCGCACGCAGCGCCCTCTGCCGACTCAGTCCCTGGCTATGGCCGCATCTCCTTAGGTCCCGGGAATATTATGTGACCAAGGGTTAATGTCTGAAAAATGCTTTGAAGTCTTGGGGAAAAGACTCTCTATTAAAGGATTCTTAAAGAATCATTATCCTGCATAAAATGTAGAACCATGCCCAGCAAGAAGGCTGTGACTGCATGAGCAGGCCAAGTTAAAGACTTAGAAGTTATTACTGTTACAAGGAATCAACTCAAACCATACATGAGATCCTAAAATAAGGCTCCAGATCACAGAGTCTTTTTTTTTTTTAATGTAGGTACTGGGGATTGAACTCAGGACCCTATGCATGCTAGGCACGTGCTCTACCACTGAGCTATTCCCCTGTTCTTGGACAGCAGACCCTTAATCTTACTATTGAGCAAGTCTTTACAATAGAAGTGTGTCTAATTTCATCCCATATATAACCTACTTTAACATCTAAATATTCTTCATCGAATGTGACCATTTGCCAAATTTAGAACACACGAAATACTTTTTTTTTTTGGAGGAATTTTTTTCCCTAAAAACAAAAAATCATATTGCAAAATGCAGGGAGTAAGGCATCCAAAGTCCAGAATATATGGCTGGCTCAGTTGCCACAGTCCAAAGCGCCATCTGAGCATCTATTTTTCCGAGCAGTTGAGAGAAACGATGTGTACATTTTTCATGTGTAATTAGGCAGTGTAAGGCGATCCCGGCTGCCGACGGGCTGCCGCTGCCCTCGCCGGGTGAATGGCTTCCAGATTTCACCCCCATCTCTTCTGTCTAGACTCTACGTTGCTCCTTTTTTTCCTCCTCGCTTAAAACAGACTCCAATATAAAATGCCAAAAACAGAAGTTTTGTCCCTCTTTCTCATAAAGATGTGGGACAGAGCTCGCTCTGCCAGACAAGCAGGGCCCCAGACTTTCATAAGACACGTGTCGTCTGAAGCTGACATTAAAGATTGTCCAGGCGTTTCAGCGGGTCATGCAAACCTTTTTTTTCCCCCCCTCAAATATGGTTTTCATTAAGAAAGCGAGTATTTCTAGAGAGGTGTGGTTCAGTTCGGAGTCAGGGGAGGGCTGGGTAAGAAGTGAGGCAGAGGGAGCTGCCTCTCGAGTTTTTAAACAACACTGTTATTGACACTGCAGCTGAAATGTGCATTGTCTTAGGAACACGGCTTTGAGGAAGTGAAAAAATCATGTCATTCTGTTACCAGGGGCACATCTTGGTGAGTGGGCTGATAACTCAGGTTAAAACATGGAGGCTTAATAGGAGAAAATGGAGACATTCTAATGACACAAATGTCCTTTATTAATTGTGAGAATTTTTATACCTCCTGCTCTTGGGGGAGACGGTAAAAAGCTTTTTTTTTTTTAACTTAGACTTAAGGAAACATTTTTACAGCTGAATTTATTTAATCAGATGAGATGCTAGAAAGAAGATACAGGTGGTTGGAGGTCTGTGTGATCTGGCCAACAAGGGCAGGGGTAAATTCACGTTTTGGTTGTTTAAAGCTGCCTCGTTTAATCTCATCCAAAACTTCCGCAGTTTCTATGGCGATGAAGCTCATTTTCTTCCATTTAACAAGATGCTTCCGTCTGCGATTAGCAAACGAAGATAATAATATAGAAAAGTAATTTTTAAAGAAAAGGATGAATAAAATAGTGCTGTTTGTGGGGTATCAAAAATAAAATGTCATTTTCTTGGAAAGTTGAAGATGGGTTTCAGTTGTCACTGAATCAAAGCAGAACAGAAGTAGGGAACACGCAGCACGAAAATGAGCTTCAAATAAGTAAACGATAAGAAAATTCAAATGCGTTCACATTTTTCTTCTTCCTGTCTCCCTCTCTAGTCTATTTTAAGATACACCCCACAAACTGGTACCCATGGGTCTGTTAACTAGAGGTTTAAAGCCTGAGAACCTAGCTGTAGTTTGTGTCATAAGCTCTTTAGGGGCAATGGCTAGTCTTTTACTGAAAATACCCACCATCATCCTCATATTATAGAACTTGGGTAGAATTCTCAATTCTTCAGAAGCAGTTAACTTGCCAGCAATTTTTTAAAAATCTATTTTATACATTAGCACTATGTGAGCTGTAGAAAATCAACTGTATCTTAACTGTTTCAGAGCTGAAACAAATGATCCAACAATACTTTTTAAAAAATTTCTGCATTTAATAGTGTTTCCCAGAATTTGAGAACTAGAAAAAGAGAGAGAACTGACTCGGTTTTGAAAAGTCCGCCACCTCGGTGAAAAGGCCAAGCGTCCTGACAGCTGAGAAATGATGGTCTGGGAAGGCCCCGTGGCGTGATTTCACTTTTGAATTTGTACCCAGTTTTCTTAATAGTGTCAGTCAGAGCCCAGCACTGACTGTCTCCTTAAAAACATCCTAAACTCTTCAGGAGGCTTTGCTAGCCTCTTACGGAAGACACTCAAGGTCACGCATCCGTTACAGAATTCGGGTTGAATTCCCAACTCTTGAACTGAGAAACACAGCAGAAACCCAAATATGTGCCAAATAAATTGCGTTGCGTATTTTTACTCTGTTATTCCCAATTTAAATGTATGTGTTTGGATTTTATCCGATTAGGATAATACTCTGTCTGTAAAGCAGGGTTTAACTTTAATCTATGAAATTTGTCTTCCGAGATTTATCTGCTTTGAATCCTGCTTATTTGCATGGTGATTTTATTCATCATGTCTGTGTCAATGGGAGTCTGCCTTGCTGTATTTTGCTTGGGCATGTACATACGGCTTCCTAGACAGGTGTTGTTTACATCTGCTTAAAATCAAGTGACTCTGCTGAATGAATGAGGTCTTTCTTATCTGATCCATATTGCATCTGGGCTCTCCGGAGTGGATCTGGTGAACCGAGTCAGTTTCTCTCACTTACCGCAGCCCTCTGCAAGGATGCATTCCCCTGCCTCTCTCCCGCAGGAGATGGTGAGCTCCTCCAGGAACTCACCTTCATCCACAGCGCCTGGCATGAGGCGTAGAGTAGGTGCTCACTGTGTGTGTGCTGAATGCATACATGGATGTGTGCTTCTGTAGCTGGCGCCTGACCCACTTCCAGTCGAATGAAGAAAGCACAAAGGCAGGAAAGCCCAGTTTGAACCTCTTACAGGAAGCCCACCTTGGTTCCCCATGTCAGCAATGATTTCGCCTGCAGTTAAACTCTGTAATAGAACTCTGCTAGACATCTATAGCCCTTATCTTGCATATTCCTTTCATAGACTCTTGTGTAGGGACCTTAACTTCCTTACAAAGATGTGAGCTCGGGGAAACTGCGATGGCTAGTTCTCTGTCTTTGTGCCCTTCGTTGCACCAGGTATGGGACGGCATATGCTGTGGAGGCTGAGGAGCAATCTCTGGAATTTCTCCTTTACGTGTGTCTGGAGCATCCCAAGTGAGTGGGAAGCAAGTCGTCTTGTTTGGTGTTTATATAGCGCTGTGCTCACAGCCCTGGGAGAAAGGAGAGTTCTCTGCAGTGGTTAGATTAAGCTTTATATTTCTTTGGAAAATATCTCCATGTGCTACTCTGTCTGTACACGTCAGATAACCACCACAGATTCTTCTGGAAGTGAGAGAACATTTCTGGCCAAACAGAGGCCGAGGAACCTGGCTCCTGGCTCTAGCTCAGACCCTGATGGGGATAAAATGAGGAGAAATGAAAACCCGGGAAAATCTGATGATGGATTTAACTGCAGCAGAACTTAGAGATCTCTCCACAGCGAAACCCGTGGCCCAGCTCGCCACACGTGCAGGGGTGGGGGGAGCCCTCGCAGAGCCAGTCTTGGGAACACGTTGGCCAAAGCGGGAACAACAGCCCATGGTGCAAAACGTGTCGTCTGCATAGGCTCAGATTCTGCACGTTGGTGTTTTTTTCTTTTTTTTTCTTTTTTTCCCTATTCACATTGGAGAACACAGCGTTGGAGTTGTTTTCAGAAGACTTAAGTAGCTCTCATTTAAATTATTCAAAAGTTGTATTTGGCTGAATGTTAAGTTTCATTCCTTCTTAAACTGGGATTCTTTCCAAGGATTGTTAAAAAAAAAATCCCAGTGACTTTAGTAGCGAGAGAATGTAGCTACTTTGGGGATAGACCTTATAGAAACAGACAGCTAACCCGCTGGGCCGCTCCGGGGCTGGCCTGGGGCGGTGCGGCCCGCGGTGGGCCTGGGGGCCCGCAGGGGCTGTGCTGGACCCGAGGAAGGGGGCTGCGCCCCGGCGGGGCAGCCGCAGAGGCGGCGGGAAACGAGGCGGGAGGGCGGGGGCAGGCAGGCTGCTTTAATCTTAATTGCCAAGAGTCAACGGACAGCCGGGACTGCCTGTTCATTAGCAATTTGGCTCTCGTTTGCGGGCCCAGAAACAATACGCAGAAGGAAAACCACTCTTGAGAACTGAACGCTTGGGAGAAAAGGTTCCCATTTTCTCTTCTTTGGACCTGGGCTGGGAGGCCCTCGGCTCCGGGGCTGTCTTTCCACGATGATGATTTGGGAATCACCTGCTAAACCTCACTATCAACGAACAAAACTCTGGACCTGAGTGATTCATGCAATTGGTTTCTCCCAACTCAGGCCCATTTGGAAGAGAATGTGCATGTGTTTACACATAAATACATATTCTATCTGTTGTCTGTTATCTGTCTATGTATCTCTGTATCTATTGAACACACAAACTACATTATGCTTTGTTCTTAGCTCCAGTATATTTTAATCCAAGCCAAAGAAGATATAATTTAATTCCTTTCAACCCAACTTAAAAAACATTTATTCAATACCTCCCATGTGCCAGGCTCTGAGAGCACTAAGATAAATAGGACGAAACCAACTGCCAAGAATCGCACAGGCTGGCAGGAGGCAGAGACAGACGCAACCAGCATCCCATGCTGAGCTCCATGACGGAAGGGCGTGTGAGCTGGAGCGGGCCCAGCGCAGCCCGGCCGGCGTGAGGGGCGGTGTGGGACGTGCCCACCACGGCCCCGTGCGACGCTTCCTTCCCTGTTCTTGCTGACGTTGGTGGACAGATGTGCACCCGTGTTCTCAGTACCAGTGGGTCCGTGTGGCCCCGTGTGTGGTGCTTTGTGCTGGGTAGGGCGTGCTTTCTCCGACACCATCGGCCACGCAGTCCCGGTCACCCATGGGCGACGCACGGGACACCAGCTGTGTCTTACCCTGACTTCCCGGGACTTCCTTCTGTCAGGGGAGAGGTTTGTGCTGTTTGCCTCGGTGGTGACGCTTGGAAGGGTGAGGCTCTCCTGGATGGCAGGGAATGCTGGGCACTTTGAAACCACAAGTAACAAAGCAGCCACATTCGTTGTCACTAGCTGCCTCACCCATCAAGTTGCAAGAGGACGAGGGCCCTGAATCTCTCAAGGTCCGATTGTCCAGAGGTGGCCTTCTAGCTCATTCTGGGTTCTAAAGTCTAGTGCCAGCCGTGCCTCCTGGGCCCTGGTCCACAGTTCGTTCTGCACCCGATGCTGGCAGGGTGAGGGTCAGGGTGCACATAGACCACAGACAATCCTTGAAGGTGATTTGTATGTTCCCATCAAAAGCAGACTTGAGACAACAGTTTGGGTTCAAGCAGTTTATCTGGGAAGTGGTCCCAGCAGGGAAGAGTGAGAGAGTGGGGTAGGGGGACCAGGCATTGGTTTGCCACCATCCCACCCAATGAAAATTGATTTCCATTGAGGGGCAAATCAACGAAGAGAATAAAACATGATTGGGGTTGGTTACTGGGCCAGGGGTCATAGGGGCCCAGTCCCAAGTGTCTCTGTGTCTTTGAGCTGGGACACTGGTCCACCACCTGCCATCCCTCACGCTTGAGCACTGGACCTTTGTGCATTCCCGGCACTCCTGGGCTGCCACGCACAAGGGCCGAGTGAGCTCTGGGGGCCCCAGAGAAGGTTTCTCAGAGCATCCAGAGATACTCGGACAGAAACTGAGGGCAGGTGAAGAAATGGTCCACCGCCCTGCGGGTGAGCTCAGAGGGGCCGGTGGGGTCCAGGGCAGGGCACTGACTGCACTGATCACAAGTAGCACCAGGAGGTGAGTTAAGTCACAGCGAGTGCTCCGTGCAATCTGGGACGTGATGCTAAAGGCCCGTGAACCCACAGACATTTGTCAGATGGATCATCTTTGCAGTGCTGTGCTCGATGCTACAGAAATGAAAATGGTAGGCTGTGCAGAGGCAGAAAGGCAGGGGAGGACCCTGGGTAGACGAGAGCCTTGTGTAAGAAAGTGATGGGCACAAAGCCCGAAGGAAAACCTGGGCCCAAATTGTGGGAGACCCAAATACCTAGGACAGGGAATCAGAAATCTTAACGCACAGCACAGCTGACGTGCTCAGAGAGAGGTGATTTCTTCCGTGACTCTGAGCTTCCTCCTCTGCCCCACCTGCTGGTTAGCAGGAAAAATATTTGCTTTATGAGCCAGTCTAGTTTAGAACTCCTAGTCTGGCCCAACAAGTTAAGCAGTTTCCTTCAGCAAGGTTAGGCCTTCCTGGTCTTCCCCAAATGGTGTCCAGGAGTGTGGGCCTGGGGTGTTCCATGGTGGCATCTCTCACATTCTCCACGGGCAAACATCAGTTTCATTTTATTTTCTTTAACAATTTTCCAATGTGCTATTAATGAATATTTGGTAAAATATAAGAAAAATAAGTTCCTAGGAAACATGAAATGAAAAAAGACAGATAAAATCCAAGCTCAAATTATCCTACTTAGATGGAGCAGACATAAAATTACTCTGTCGGGTTGCTATAGAAGTTTTCACATGGTCACTCTCAATGTCTGGACTGACGGTGACAGTAATGGATTTCTGAGACTGGTACCCATCCAGGGACCACCCCTGGAGTAGCGCTGTCTCCTGGAAGAGCTGAGGTTCTCAGATGCCACGTCGTCAGGTTTCAGGGGAAGGTCCCTCATTCTCCTGGTTGCCACTCACCCTGCTGGCAACCTGGTGACTGAAGCCTGTGGCTGGTGGAACACGCTGTCCAGGCCCCTTTGGGGCACCTCCGGGGCTTAGTCACACCCTCCACCCATCCTACGAGCCCAGAAGTGGACTTCCAGCACTGACAGTGGCCTTCCCTCACCACGGCAGGACCTGGGGAGCCCGGCTCAGAACCCACAGCACGGCGGGGGAGGCATGTGGGGCCCCCTCCGTCTCTTCCAGGCAGGCTCCTCGTCAGGGATGGGATGCAAGAAGCCCTCTTCTCCGCTGCTGGCCCCACCTCCCTGTGTCTCCGTGCGGAAGCAGGAGAAGGCGACAGGGGCTCAGACGTCCTTCTTCACAACTGCTCCCCCCATCTCGCACCAGCCCGTGGACCTCGGAAGCGGTGGGCTTTGTACTGCCCTCCTCTCCTGGATCCAAATGCCCCCGTGCAATCCTGATGGCAAAGCGGACTCTCTTCTCTGACACCGTGGGAGGACGCCCCCAGCTGGGTGCCCCGGGGCCTGTGCAGGGCCAGAAGCGTGGAGGGTCTTTGAGAAGGGAGCTCTTGTCTGCTCTGTAATCCTACTTGCGCATCAGAATCTCCCACCTTCAGTTTCCTCTGCAACAAATCCGAACCCCCCTCCCCCTCCATGAGGGTAGGTAGATATGGGGGTGAAGAGCTTGCCCTCTGCAAGGCAAATGATTTCCAAATTCTCACCTGGTGCCACCTAGAGATGCACCTGGAATCCACCCAATGGGCAAGACGTGCTCCCGAAGGTTGCTGAAGCCGGCTCGGGTGTGACGTGGTGAAGGCTTTTTGGCAAGATGGTGCTTGGTATAGTGCCGGAGGTGGAGGGGCGGGCAGGAGACAGCCTCTGTGGCCAGAGGTCATAAAACCCCCAGTGAGAGGCCTGGGCCCCAGGCACAGACGAAGGGGGTGTCTATGGGAGCTTCTGTGAGCCCATATGGTCCACAGTGACCGCTTAGTTATGGGCCAAGTGACAGCAAAGCTTCAAAGGCCAGTTCTTACTGAGTAATTCTGAGTGACTTCCAGCGCGTGGACGACACGGTTACAAGAGCCTGCGCTGTGCCAGGGCTGGGAGGGCTTCCTAGGGGCAGGAATTAACTGAGGCTCAGGGTGGGCACGGAGCGTTCTGGAAGGAGGCTCTGAGTGAGAACGGGTGGGAAGCTGGCCACGCAGGGACGACTCCCAAGATCTGGCTTTGAACCTTGACTCATTTTGGAGCCCTCTGAACGTGGAGCGTCTCAGGCCTTGTCACTACTGCATAAGGTGACCGAAAGCCACCTGGATGATAACCACACCTGTCAGAGCTTCGTGAACAGTAGACCACGTGAAGGTGGGAAAGGCATTCCAGGAAAAGGGGACGAAATGAGGAAGAAAGCCCAGGGTCCCAGGATTACGTGACTGGGTGAAAAGTGACAGGAAACACAGAGAGGGCAGTCTGGCCGGGCCACGGTTTTAGGGGACAGAGTTCATCTTTCAAGCACATTTTCCAGAATGATCTCATTAGACGGAGATTCTGGACTTCATTATTCATTTAATGACTGTAATTTCAGCAGCTGTGACTGTCAACCCTGGAGGTCCACGCCAACTACCAGGAGAGTTTCAAATGTCTGCATCGGTGCCATGGTCCTCCTGTCCCCCGAGATTCAGATTCACTTGGTCTGAGATGGGGCCCAGATGACGGCGCTATTTTAGAAGCTGCCCGGCGAGTTTGAGGTGGAGGCAGCTCGGTTCTCCACTCCCGACGGCACCCAAAGGCAAGGAAATGCATTTCTAGAGTATTCACTGCGTGGGCTCACAGAAGAGAAGCAAGAAGTGTGAGCTTAGGCCTTACTGAAGAGGAGTGTGATTTCTAATCGGTGCCCTCAATTAGCCAATCAGGAAGTCAATGCCAAAAATCAGGGACATAGAGATGAATAACCCAAATTCTTCCCTGGGAGGTCCTGCGTTCAGCAAATTTGTCTGAGGTCATCCACTCCAGTAGCCTCGGTTAACAGATGAAAAAATTCAGGCTTCAGTCAAGAAACTGACTTGCCCAAGGTCACAAAGCTGATAAGGGCTGGATTCCTGTTCTCATGTGTTCCGCGCCAAGTGTCTGTGCATTTTATCTGAAATAGACTTTTCACCCGTTAAAATGATATCAGATCATCCATAATCATAAAATAATACTTCACTCTTCCAGGATACAAAAGAATTTCATTAAGATACTGATTTTCTTTGCATCAATGCACTGTTACTCCAATGCCTTTATCAACACAAAAAATCCTCAGAAGAATTTGTCACAGTTTTCTAAAAAGGCAAATATTTTTCACACTCGTGAGTGATCGCACTGATGAAAACGTACGTGACAAAATTGTTCATTAGAATTAGTGTCATGGTATGTATGTGACGCTCACAAGCAAATTGCCTAAGTATAATCGCCAGAAAAGCTGCAGCAAATCTCTTGATGTGCTCTATGTAATTCCATTAAAAAAACACAAATACAGCCTCCCGATCCATTTTGTATAACCTTTGTCACCAGAGCTCACTGACAGATGTACAATGTGTTTCACATCAACTCATTGTGTGCATTATGCAATTTGATAGGAATTACGCCTTATGCAATTTTATGGAGCAGTTTGTGGTCACCACGTGTTATTAAGAACTGCTGTGTATCCTGAAGACTTACACTACATCTGACGTCGACTGAAAAAGGGCTTCAGAAAATAAGAGTGTGGCGTGGAATTAGTGTGTCTAGAAAGGTAAAGAACACATACAACTGACTTTGCAGCTGATGATAAAAGGTAATGGTAAGGCTTTGGGGGGTGGGTTGAAGGCTCTCCCAAGAGAATATACACCTCTGTCCTTTCATGTTCACTTATGATCGATGGCAGAAGTCAGGGAATGGGATGGTGATGGTGGTGGGGAGAGGGGGACCCAGGGAAGCTACATTTAGAACCCTAACTCTGGGAGGGGGACGGTATAGCTCAGTGGTAGAGTGCGTGCTTAGCATGCATGAGGTCCTGGGTTCAAGCCGCAGTCCCTCCATTAAAAACAAAAACAAAAATAATTACTTCCCACAAAAAATTAAAAAAAATTTTTAATGAAAAAAAAGAAAAAGAAAAAGAAAAAGAACCCTAAGTCTAGAGTCCTCACCCTTGTTCCCCTCCTTTCCTGGTCCTGGATTGCCCCAAGGGAAGGGGGAGCTTGGAATGGGAGAGCCCATCTAAACCACCTCTGTGATGAAAAGAAGGTCCCAACTTATTGAGTGGAGGCTGTAGGGGAGGCCAGATCAGGATGCCCAGGGAAACACTGAGGGTGCTCGTGTCGTGGACAATGGGATGTGACCAACAGCTAAAGCACATATACTATCTCCTTTCTCAAACCAGGGCTGTCCTCAGGACGGCTTCCCCCCCAGGTCTGAGCTCACCCAAGACGTGAAGTGCGTCAGTGCGGGGAACCTCACTCCAGTACCTCGGTGGAAACCAAGTCTGAGACTTCCTCCCGGTGAACATTTACTGCCCAGGGGAAAAAAAAAAAGATGGGCGACCCTTTCTACATTTAATACATGCACACACAGAACCACTAAGCCATAAAGTAAGCTCAAAGACGCTCCCTGCAAGGACTACAAAGTCCAGACCTTACAAAATGATAACCAGGACTTCATAACTCGTAACTCCACGCACGTGAGATTGAAAGTGGAAGGCTTTTTGAACTGCAGCCTTTACATCCCAGTCCAATCGCTCTCTCAGCTTTGAAATATCCACAATCTGAATTTTATAGGGATTATTTTTTATTATAGGTAAAGCAATTAAATCTCCATCCTGAAGGATGTAAACCTTTTAAGGCCCTTCTCAGAATATCAAAAGAAAAGGAGGCTTATATTTAACAGGTGTGACAGCCCAATGCAGGACATCTCACTGAACAAGGGCTTGACATTATCCAGTGACAAATACTTAAATTAATCCAAAACATCTTTTGGATAAAAGGGATTTCAAAAAGAATTAGGTCAACCACAAAACTTTATATAGAAAGATCATCTAATGTATGAAATACTTAAAAATCCTAATTCTTGTGGAATGTGTCAAGCGGTGTTTTTATAAAAGTCCTTCCTTTTAAATTATATTTTATTAACTCAGAACGACTGTATTTCATATCTGTCCTGTGGCACAAAGAGAGAGTGAGTGTGTCTCCATTTCTTGTATTCTGTTGGCCTTTCAAATGAACTCAATTGATTTAACTATTTGAAATTGATTTCCTACTGTGTGACCTTGATTATGGACCAGATTGAAAGGGATGCTGAGCCAGTAGGTGGGGATTGGATTAGACAATAAGAAGAACTTCCTAACTATGACTGCAATTTACAGTCAGTGGGAGACTATGTCCTAACTTTGTAAAATTCCGGGGTTGTAAGATTTTTCAACATTAATAACCTCAGCTTTGTAGTAGGCTTAGTACGTGCTTTTTTGTCTTCTATGAAATTCTCTCTCCTTCCTCCCCTCTCCTCTTCATCCCCGTCTCTACCCCCTTTCCCTCCCCTCCGCCTCTCTGTGCAGTGTATTTTGGGGAATGGGAGAAGCGTAGCAAGTGGGTGCCCCAAATGAGACTGTTTCAAATATTGTGGTTTTTCTGAACTCATTTTTATCCTGTTCTCAGTGGTAACTTAGACTGTTGCAGTCATGTTCTACTATGAAAGTACAGTTCTTTATTCATAAAGCATGCTCTTTTGACGGCAAACGTAATATTATTTTCAGCATTGTTCTCTATTACTAGAATATTCGGTGCTAGTGATGCTGTTGAAGGAACTCTGCTAGGGGAATGCAGCCTTATAGAGCAGTCATTGCTGTGGACCCCGGATTTCATCGAATAGGTTGAGAATCTGTTTACTTTAGAGCACTCCCCTAAATGACAACAGTGCTTCTTGTGGTGAGTTTTGGACATGAGTATCTAAGAGGAAGATTTCAAAATCCGGTGAGTTTTCTTGGATCTGGAATATTTGGAGACTATTTCTAAAGAAAAGGAACCAAAATATGCAATTGATAGTGAAGGGGAGAGGCAGGTGAATGGCAACGTTTTGACTTCTGTGTTGCTGGTGAGGAGTCAATTTTGCAAACAATGACCGGAGCACAGATTGCAAAAAACTGACATGACCCTTCTACTAAATAGGCACGTTTTAATATTCATGCTGCTTTTTGTACCATGACCTCAGAAAGAAAAGGACTGCATGCTTCTCAGAAACTTAATCTGTTTTCAATACTTATTTTTATTGGTATCTTCTCTTGGCCACCTGTGGTGAGGTGGGTTTGCATCCCGTCTAGCATGGTGTGCCTGTTTGTTCAAGAAATTTCCTAGGAATGCATCTGTAGTTTGTGAAGGCTGTCCATTTAAAAGAGAAACACTTCCTTGGAGAGTTTGTAATGGGAGGTTCTCCTATCAAAGATCTCACTCTGGCATCGCTAGGGTTAAAGAACGTCTCACAATCTATAGGTCCTGGAGAAGGCGGTTTCTAAACTCAGCTGCTTAGATCCATCCTATTTTTTTCCCCAGCAAACAGGAAATGGAGCCCTGACGGCTTTTTTTTTTTAAACTGGAAAATGCGCAGGGAGGGGGCACCCTCATTATGCCCACTTACAACTCTGAGCCTGACCCAGACTTGGGGGTCTCTGTGTGTTTTTTCTTCCCTCTCTCTCTCTTTTTTTTCTTTTATTTTGGCAGACTTTTTGGAATGTCTGGGAGCTAAGGGCTTTGCTTCATGGAGCAGAATTCTGAAGCAAGAAAAAGAGAAAGTTATAGACTAAACCACAGAAATGTAAACACGTCTGCAGCTAAAATAACTCCACTTTCATTGAAAACACTCCTCCTTCACAATCAGACTTCTGTGTGCTATGGTCAATAAAACTGCATGTTAATAGCGACCAATTAATAGATTATGTTGCCCGGCCTTAAAAGTTGAGGGAGTTTTAATTATTATTTTTCAAATTAAAGGAGTGCTTATTCCCTCCCTTCCCTTGGGGTTGGGGGGGACTTAGCTTTCTTTCTGGCTGTTTGCTGAAATTCTTGGCTGTTAAAGTTTGGAGAGAGAGGGACATGAGTAGTTTTCACTTGGTTGGAAAGGGGAGAGTCTGCGAGCGGACGCTCTGGGATGGGCTCCTAGCCATCACGCAGGGACGCCGCGACGGCCCCCGCGGGACATGAGTGAAGAGCAGCAGCTCTCAGGTAAGCGTGATTTTTATGTCAGAATTCACTTACAAACTACAGGATGTGGAGGGGCTTTGTACAGTGTCCCCCAGGCGGATGCGCCCAACTTCGCGACTCCTCCTTTTGGAGGCAGTATCTTGAGGACACTGTTCTCACGAGGGCTGCTGTCACCGCGTCTGTCCGTCAGGCCGGGGTGTCTCCTGGATTTCGTGGCATCCTCCAGACCGCACCCTGCTCCTCCTGAGCCTCCCCCACCCCGTCCCGACGCTCTCTCTGGACGCACAGGTAGTGACTCCGGGTCTTATTAAAGCCAGCGGCACCTGGCACCGCGTCTCTTCATTAGCCTGAAGGCAACGGCATCTTTATTCTGATCAGCATCGAAGGCACTCGGTGGTCGTTTTAAACTGCCGAAACAACCAGTTTTAGCTTAAAATTTTTTTTTAATGTGTGCAACGACCGAGGTTGGGAGGGAAAATTTACTTCTCAGTGAGTTCCGTAGAGCGAACACCTCTGCGGCTGCCCCCACCTCCCTGTCCCTCCCCTCCCCTCGCCTGCTCTACGGTCCTCGCTCCTCTCTCCTCCTGGAGGCGCGTCCTGGGTTCGTCTCCCGCCGGGGTCTGGACTCGGGCTCACTGCGTCCCAGCCTGCGCTCCTCCTCCTTCTCCTCCTCCCCTTCTTCCTCCTCCTCTTCCTCCTCCGAGCCGCCAGCCGCGTCCTAAACCCGAGCAGCGTCCAGAGCCGCCCGCGCCGCCCGCGCCGCCCGCGCTCCCCGGCCCGAGGGCGCGCTCACGGGCACGCGCGCTCGCAGCCCCACGCGCGCGCGCGGACATCCACGCGTACCTGAACCCTCGCTCGCGCGCGCTCGCAGCCCCCGCGCCCTGGGGCCCGCGCGCCCCCGCCCCGCCCCCGGCGCGCACTCCGGGATCGCGAGTCGCGCGTCGGGGCGGCCGCCCTGCTCGGCGATTGGCGGGAGCCGCAGCCTCCCGGAGGCCGGCGCCCACACCATGGGCTGAGCCCGTCGGCGCCCAGGGAGTCAGTGCCGCCCGGCTCGGCGCCCACGGCCAGGCACGCGCGCGGGCACACGCGGGCGCGGACACGCGCGGGCACCCACGTGCGGGCCACGCCCTCCCCCGACGGCGGCGCTGGCCTCCGGGTAAGTCCCGCGCCCCGCGCGCCCTGCCCTGCCCGGCTCCCACGCGGGAGGCGGCGGCGGCGGCGGGGACGGTGGTGGCGGGGTGGCCTGGCTCTTCCGACGGCGGCTCGTGGGACAGGTGGGATGTGTGACGCTGGGAGGGACGGCTCGTCATTGCCCGGGTCCTCAGAAGGCGCGCGCGGTCGGGGACGGATGGAGGGGAGCGAAGACCCGGCCGGCGGCGCGGGCCGGGAAAGCAAACCGCGGGGCCTCGTCTGGGGCATCCAGCAAGAGGTTATTTGTGGTCTGGAATGGAAATAAGGGTTGAATTAAAGCCCACGCTCGGCTGAAAGTAGAGACCAGGTGCGGGCTTGGCTGTCACTGCGGGTGGGTCGGCCTGTGCGTGGACTCGCCCTCCGACGGCGCTCTCGCCGCGCGCTCGCAGACCCGGGCTCCGTCTCCGTTTTTTCCACTTTTCTGCCTTTTCACCTTCTGACACTTCAGCCCGCAGCTGCTATGTTGATGTGTTTTACAGTTTGCCACAGATTGGCAAACTTGGCATGTTTAAAAATGTAGCGTGTATTTTTTAAAAATCAGCTAGCCTTCTTCGTTTCTGACTGAAATCCGTCATCCATTTATCACGATTTCATATCGGATAGACGTTTTACAAAAGGTACTGCATAGAATTACTTTTAACATATTAAAGTGTAAGATTTAGATGTTATTATTGATAGCAGACTAACTGCCCAATAAAATGGATGAACAATTTCAATGCAGATGCGAGCTTAATACAATTCTTCGTTGATGTAAAGATCGTTTCGTTTATTCTTCAAAAGAACACATTCATCTGTGCCACAGATTTCCCACCCTGCGTGTTTCTGGAGCTTCTATAGTTCAGAAAACTTTCAATGTGAATATTTATTTTTATTTTTATTTTTGTTTTAGTCTTCCCCGGGTGACATGCATAGGGCACAGTTTATTTACCACTGGGGCTATTTTTGAGTATTTTCAATTCTGTCCAAATAGTTTAGCGCCTTTAACCGGCCTGGGCTCCCCATCACCTTATCACGCAGAGTACTGGCACATTCCTGGGATTAACCCTTGCTCTGCCAGCAGCAGCCTACGCTGGCTCTTCACCAGTAGGGAAGACCAGGCAATAGAAGTTCCATTAAAACCCAACTAGATAAATTAACTCACCGTGTGCCAAATTATGAATAAGCTAATCATGCCGCTGAAATTACAATGCTAGCGGAAACAGGGCGAGCTGTGCAAACTTGTGGTTAATACGCCAAGTTTTTTAATTCCAAAGAAAGGCTTTGGGAGTGCTAACGCATCACAAATGCTGTTTGCGGTTTGGTATCCCTGGCTGCCATTTGTCGGTGACTTTTGGAAATTAAACTAGCAAATGGGTATTACATCTTTTTGAGTTATTTGCTTAGGAATATATAATTCCAGTTACACTTCAAATTTCAGCTTCTTCGCTCTTCTAATGCTTTATAATTGCTTCATTTTATTTTTAAAAATTCAAGGGAGAATTGTGAGATATTGTTTTCCATGTATCTGTTACTGCATAATGAATTCTTGGTGATTTGATCTGATGTGCCTTCTTTAGCTAAATTTTTGAAAATTCTTGTTTCCCATTGGCTGGATTATGTTATAAGGCTGCATGTACATGCGTTTATAAACATTCCCTCCTCCACTTCTTCTGTTTTGTTTTGGCGTTAAGGAAAAATCGTGTTGAATTGCTGATCTCTTAAAAATCAGTTATTTTATTTGTGGTAAGAGCTGAGATCCCAGTGGAGTGCCAGATACATAAGTTAGATGTGAAGCATTTCCGAAAGATGTCAACATTGATTTTTAGCTTACATACTGTATTCGAAAATGTTATATATTGTGCATCTGTGGAATATAGCATATCTTGTAAGTAGGTAATAGGAAACTTTCAGCTTAAAAAAATTAATATTAGCTCTGATTTTTTTCTTGTTAACTGTCCTTAAACAGCAACCAAAAATAATAAAAAGGGGGGTTCCTTTCTTCACAAGACAGAGGAGCTAATGTTTCTAAAATCTTCCTGTTTCCCGGTGAAAAGCCATAGCAGGTCAGCCTCAGTCGTATGATAAGAGAGGATGGGGAGACACTGTCACGTTGAATAAATGTTAGTGTTGCCCGCTCTTCCACAGAACTCCATTCAAGAGGTGTCAATATAGAGACACCTACATGCTTCTAATGAGACTGCCGGAGCCTGGGACGCAAGATGTGGTCCAGGCAGCCTGGATCAGAAGGAGGTCGTTATGGGCAGAATCCCAGCGTTTGATGCTGCGAGTCAGTTCTCAGTTTAAGCTGGGAGTCAGTCTCTCTAAATGCAGGTCTCTTTGTCACCTCCTGGCTTTATCACCCTTAGCTTCCCAGGCAGGCTTTTCTAGTGAGGAGGAGAAGGCAGAGTGGTTCGTCTTCTTTCCCCAGTGTGTAAGGGTACTTGGACATTCCCTGAAGGGTGTTGTCCTTCAAAATACAGCCTTTGTTTATGAGCTGCACCTTGAATTGGAAACTCTTCAAACCTTTGAAGTAGCGCCTGTAAGAAAAACAAGCTGATGCATCAGAGGCATTCAAAGATTTTGGACCCAATTTCAGAAAATTCTGATACCTAGTGGCAGCAGTGGGAGCTGGAGTTTTGGGAGGACTTTGAAAGTCCCTGCAGTAGTTGGTGCTCCTCACCCATGGGGTCTGCCAGCCCCCCTGTATTGTTGGTATCATGGTAGCATCTTCATTGTTACCTGTTTGTACCCTCACAGTTGTCCTTTATACGTTGTTAATAAACACCTTCTCAACACATCTGTGGATTCAAAACAGTTACTCTGTAGATAAAAACAACAGAAGTTTCCAAGGGCTGGACTATCTTCGGAACCACTTTTTCAAAATAGCCAGCGGGAGATGTTGTCCTTTTGACTTTTCGCCTTTTATTCTAAACATTTTTGTGTTGAAAAGAGAGAGGATTTGGTGCCTCGTGTCTGTAACACTGAAAATCTAGGGAAGGCAGTGAAGGCGGGTGACCTAAAATTACTCGGCTAAATTTAAGTGTAAGTAAGATGTAGACGACACCAAGTAATTAAAGGGTGCATCTCAAAACGGAGCACTGGCTCTGAGCTTCAGAGTTAAAGTAACTTTTAAGTTCTTCTATTTTTGTAGTGGCACGTCATAATCCGGAAGACCCTGATTGCGTATGAGAAACAGTAATTTAACAATGAAAGTAAGGGGTTCAGTTGCCCTGACTCAGTGCACATTCTGAAGCTTGTGTGAAGGAAGTTGAGTATGGCTGTGTGAGAAGACTGAAGTAGCCTCAGAGTGTTTTGTAAAATCCACCTTTTGAATTAATTTGCTAAAATCATAATCCTAGAGAACTAGATGTGCGGCCTGATGTAGGACGGGCCGTTAGCACGCCTCAGGGTTTCTAGAACCCGGATCTGTAGCCGCCTGCCCTTGCAGCATCCCCTGTAATTTTGAAGTTTTAGTAGGAATGAGATTTTCCCGCGCTGGTGTCCCATATGGGGCTCCTCTTCTTACTAATAGTATTTCCATCATTATCCCCCCAGGAAAACCTACTCCAGGGGGGAGAACAGACCCCCTCGGGGGGTAGGAAAGAGGATAGGCACATCTGTGGTGACTTTTCAAAAACAGGAGCCCCTGATCTTCACTGGATTAAGGGTTCAAGACAGTTTCCCAGATCTTTATTTAAACATGAAGAAGAGTGTTTGCACCTCAGTTCGAGTGCAGGGAGCAAAGCAGGTTGACCCCTGTGTGGTGATGTTGGTGACGTCCTCATGTTGTCATGTTTCCACTGAGCGAGTCTCCGTTTTTGGTGGGGAGATTCGTTTTCTCTGGGATGGAGTAGAAATGTGGGTTGGGGGTGCTTTCCTGAAGTAGTTAAGCTGCAAAGCAAAAGACAGACAAAGTTGGAGTGTGCATGTTTTTCTGCACTCCAGGCAGGGAAGTCTGTGTGACCGCCTTGAGGATGTATGAGTTTGTGAAAAGTTGTAAACTGCATCGTGGAAATGGGTTACTGATGTTCACCTTTCTGTCTGGACTCAGCTGGCCATCAGACTCCGCACTCTTCTGAACAGCAGGAGAACTTCAGAAATCTTACTATGTCTGTTAACTATCCATTGTGTTAATATAACACATTGATTGGAATTGGCAAGGGGAAAGGTGCTGGTCCCTCATCTGTGCTGACGCTTGGAATTCTGCATGTGTGGGAGTGAATGAGGAGCTCGGGCTTCTGAGGAGAGACTGAAAGAAACTGTCATTCAGAACCTGGTGGGAGGGAGGGGATGATGGAGGCGCCACGTAGGCAGGTGAAACTTGGGACCCCACGAGTGACCAAGGACAGATTCAGGATTCTTACCTGGGACATACATAGAATTAAGCTGAACTAAATAATAGCTAAAGTGTGTGCTAGTAAAATGGGATGTTTGGAAACACAAACCATGCACACTTGCAATCTCAACATCAAACTTTAAATTAAATGCATTAGAAAGCTGAGATTTCTTTTATTAGGAAACGAGGTAAAAACATTTAGAGAAGAAAGCAGTTGGCGGCTTAGGAACATTTTAAGAAGATCTCATAATTTAAATGGCTGCTCATTCAAATGCTATCCAACCTCACAGAGCTGATGTGAGCCTGCTGTTGGATTTATGAATCTGAGTCTATAATCGCACAGCATTTAAACCTGTCTTGTGCAAAGCTTGCTCTTTTTTTTGGAGTGCAAGTTACAGCAGCAAGATGACAGAATAAGGGAAAGTGGGGGGAAAATTCGCTCCTGCTGTATCGAAAAGTATTTCTTAGGCTATTTGACCCTGGCAGTAAACATTACAGAGTTTTAAAATAGAAATAGTGACAGGAAAGATCAAATCCAGGGAATAGCGTGAGTTTTTTTCTGGAGAAGAGATGTTAGGTCAGCATGTTACCAGCATTTACTGTAAGTTCTGAAAGTCCACCCCGAGCCCTGCCACTGAAACAGAGGAAGGGTTTGTTGCTTGCTGGTTGAGGAGTCAAGGTGAGAGGGTTTCACAGTTGAAACAGTGTCAGTTCTGAAGTGGCTTATAATCCTCTCTCATGATAAAACCCATTGATTTTTGCGGTTTTCTAAGCCCTGTACGTATAGGTGATTAAACAGAACGCCGCAGCAGAGCAATTTATCCTACGTACTCGGTACCCAAATTGTAAACTACGTACTAGGTGCCCAAATCGTAACAGTGGACTCCAAGTCCAGAAAATCATCCCATCAGAAGGCAGAGCTCACAGTAAACTACCGGGAGGCAGACAAGGGTTACGTTTGTGTAGATGTTAAAATCGCATCTGGAGCTACATTCTGGATCCGTATAAACTTTTCTTTGCAAAAATTAAGCATTAAATCATGTTGACTTTTCTTTATTCAATTTGAGCAACCTGGAAACACATTTCTTAGTCAAAACGTATTGATCACCTATGAAATGAGAGCACTGTCCTCAGAGATGGGGACATGGATCACGCAGGGACTCTTAAGGCACTGGGCACATCTAGAGATTAGAAAAGCAAATGTAATGGAAAAGCCAGAACATTCTAGCGTGGAGCGCGCCTGTCCGCCTGTCTGACTTCAGCGCGAGTGGCCTGCCTGAATTATTCTCTGCTCAACTAGATGTATTGACAACATGTAATCAAAACTCCAGCCCTTTCCACACCAGAGAGCTAACAGCATTCAGTGTGAAGGCAGCGTCCTCGGGCTGAGCACCCACAGGTGGAAATTCGTGCGGGAGGTCGCGGGGAGGGCCGAGTGGGCAGAGGCCGGCTGCGGTCAGCTTTGCCCCAGGCTTGGAAGGTTCAGGATTCCAGCCGAGGAGGGGTGTTCTGAGTCACAGGAGGGCAAGCGCCAGGAAGAAACTAGAAGTGCCAACTGTACCGGGGAAAGGCCGGCCGACCTTTCAGTGCCACACGCTCTACCAGGCACTGTGGGGAAGCCTCGGGTCCTGCCTTCAGGACCTGAAATCTAGAAAGTGCACAGGCCGTGGAATCTAGAAGTGGGTAAAAGCACAGGCCATGAGCACCAGAAAGGGGTGAATGCACAGGCCAACGAGAGTGGCACGTTCAGCAGTGCCACATGCTTGCGCCAGGCCAGTGTGACAGGGAGCTGGGGCCCCGGGCTGTGCAGGGATGGAGGCAGTGGTCCCTGGGTTCTTGGATGCTCCGCGTTGGGGCCCACGGCCTAGCCCGCCCCCGTGTTCACTGTAGGGCAGCTGTGGGCCCTTCTCCCTTACAGACTCTGGGGAGAACTTCATTTTCAGCCTTAGCGTCAGGAGTCATCTCAACTGGACACGCAGCGGGGTCCTGTGTGTGCCCCCGCTCCAGCACGTGTGTGGGACCCCGTGGCCGGCTCGGGGGGCTCCCGCCTCCTTCGCTCCTCTCCATCTTCTTACCCTTGCTTCTCCTTAGCCTCATCTCTCTTCTTTATTTTGCATCTACTTCTGAATTTTTTTAAAAAAACTTTGGTTATATTGTGTATGTCCTCGGAGATCACTTTAAATAGTTTTATGGAACAAGATGGAGTGTAAATAAAACAGTCCACTTCATAAGAATCATACATCAAAGAGTGATCTAGACCACCTCCCAGGAAGATGGGGAAATGCACTGGGGTGCATTGGGGTGCACTGTGACGTACGTTGGCTCGAGAGGGGGGGCAGGGAGAAGGGCAGCATTTGGCAGGAGTTGGGGGAGTCAGGCCCTGCTGGTGCTCGGAGTTGGGAGGTGCCACCTGGGAGCTGGATCACATGGTGCAGAAACTGCCCGACCTCTGGTTTTGAAGGGACCAACCTGGACACCTGTTTCAGTGACCTGAACGTGAAGTGAAAAGACCGGGAATAAAGTCATCTTGCAGAAGGGAAGGGAGATGTGATGTTTGGCACCTAGTCACTGACCTTAACATCACCAGGTGGCACAGATATGGGAGACCTATTGACCCAGGGCGTCCTCACCACGGCCCTGTGAAAGAGCTGCCTCGTGGCCCCCATTTTCCAGAGTAGCAGAGTGAGGCTCAGGAGTGCTAAGTGACGTGCCCCAAGCGACATGGCTAGTCAGAGCGGGAGCAGCGCCCAGGTGGGTTGACTCTGGGGCCTGTGCATGGATCCCCGTGGCTGCGGGGAGTTCTCTTGGTCAGAGCAGAGGGTCCACTGGCAGAAGGAACAAGAAGGGACCAGGGTGACACAGAGGCAGAGTCGGTGGAAGGTCACAGCAGTGCTGGGCAAAGGAAACAGAACATGAGTCTTGTGTAGTTTTAAATTTTCTAGTAGCCACGTTAAAAACAGAAAAAGAAACAGAATGGATTAATGCTGATAAAAAATTTCATGTAACACAGCATGTCCAAAATATCATCACTTCAAACGTAATCAACATACAAATATTAATGCGCTGTTTTACATTTTTTTCTATATTGAATCTTCAAAATCCAGTGTATTTACACATCCAGCACCTCCTTATTTGGACTGGCCACGTTTCACAGGCTCAGTGACCATGCATGGCTGGTGGCTACTGTATTGAGCAGTGCAGGTCGAGAATGCTCCGCATAGGAGCTCAGCTTTAATATAATCAGTCACCGTGAAGTCTGCTCTGTAACTTGATCACAGGCATAGAAGTTTTATGACTTCGTATCTCCCTTGGCGATATCACCCCATAGATCGCGCCGGAACCAGATATGAGAGCAGTAGAAAAGTGAATGCTGGCGTGGTATGTTCAGTATTAAATCTGCAGTTTTCCAATTCAAGGGATCGTGTATATATGGTTTCCTGTTGACTCACTTCCTGCTTTTAAAAGGCAAAACCAAATATCTGCTTGCAGACTGAAACTTGGCATGCGTGGTGACAAACAGTGCTGCTTTTGTTGGAATCACGCTTTGACAGCTTCATGCATAAACATCTTATTTGAGTTTTCCCTTTTTAAGGATGGTCCCGTGCGATGACGTGTGTCTCATTTTGCATGTGGACAGAGTCTTGAGTCTCATACAATTGATCGTTTTGAAGAATAGCATGCTTGAGGTGCTAGAATCCCAGAGAAAGAGAGGATAGCCGTCCGACGGGCTGCGGCAGATTAGCTTCTCAGAGCGCACGTTCACACGACTTGGTGGTGGCAGCCCGCATCCAGTGCAGGCCCTTCCCTCCCGCTGTGACACTGAAGTTCCCGGCTGTGCCTTTCTGTGCATCTTCCTGGGTCGTTTGTGTTCATTCCTGCTCGTGCAGGAGGGAACTTCACTCCCTTGTTCTGGTTTATTTTCCTGGTGGCGGTGCTTAAACCGTAAATAAAACACAACTGGTAAATGAAACAGGGGTGCCTTTTCTGAACTTTAGTTTGCTGGACAGAATCTTAACACCTAATTCAGGCCAGTTATTGACAACCAGATCCTGAAAGGAGAAAGAATATTGCAATTTACTAAAAAAAAAAAACAACCCAGAAAACTCAAAAGTAACAAACGTGGCTTTGTGTTCTAGTCTGTGCATCGCACATCTCTCATGGCCGGGGCGCTTCATTTTAGGTCAGCGTGGGATAAACCCTCGTGTGAGAACATTGGCGTTGGGCAGGGTCGGCTTTGCTGTTTTCCAAGAGAGGCAACAAGTTACGTTCTGCAGCCCAGTCCTGTGTGGTTCAGCCTGGAGCCCTGGCCTCCAGGTGAGATCCTGTCAAGGTAACCGAAGTTCTGTTCCAAGATCTGCTGCCTGTCCGCTCAGTGCCGTCCGCTGCGGTCAACACACCGCTGTCCTGTGGGAGTACAGATTTAATCTAAAGTCTAAATTATATCGGAGAAGCCTGAAGCACATTAAGCTTTCTTAAATAATTCACTTGGGGTTATGTTCCATGAACATGTGTAAATATGAGAACGTGCGAGGCGAGTGGTCTAAACACAGAATGAATACGAGACCACAGTGATGGGAGCCACATGTGCTTACAACCTTGGAGGAAAACCCGTGTCGTCGCTGGTGCCCGGAGCCTCAGACGGGCAGCGTGGCTCATAAGGGAAGGTTGCTGTCCAGTCGCTTCTGCGTGTGGTCCTGACAGTTTACCACTTCGTCAAGTAAGATCTTGGAGACAAACCGCTAGGCAAGGTTGACACGTCGTGGTGCAGCTCTTGGGGGTGGTGCCGTGAAGGTGATAGGGACCCAGCAGGGCTACCTACCCTGGCTCCACAAGGATTCCCCACCAACTGCTCAGGCCGGGTGTTTGTGGGCGTGAAATGGCCAAAATGTGCTCTTGGAAACTGCTGTATTTAGTTAAACTTGGATTAATACTGTCAACTGTGCAGGGTGTTTTTTTTTCCCCTTCAGGCTGAACTTTCATACGCCATAGGGATGTGTGGGCGGATTCCGTGGCAGGACCAGGAACACCCAGCAGTCGCGTCACCCCGCAAAGGCACTGCTAAGCGTTTCCCTGTTCTGGGATCTCTGAATTTACCGAGGCCCCCTCTGCAGCAGCACCCCCGTCTCTCCTGCCCTAGTCTTGTTTCCTTCAGTCTGGGCAGCTCAGTTTTGGATGTCAGTGAAGGTTCACCAGGGGTGGACATGCACAGAGGCTGGAAGAAACCAGCCGGTGAGTCTAATGAAATCAGGCTGCAGATCTGAAGCGATTTGGGAATGCCCTGCCCCTGCTTTCTGTCCTGTGTCTGGTTTTCATGGAAATTTGTGTCTGGGAATGAGGGGGAATTGGAGTGGATTTGCTCGAGGCAGGTGCCTGCGTTCTTTGGCGTGGCTGTGAGCACTCAGGTCCAGGGACCTCCGCGGAGGGGCGGGAGTCTGAGGCCTTAGGAGATTTGATGAGCAGCACCATGCAATCTTTATAAGACAGGGAGGATTTTTCGCAGACTTCCTGATTTTTGAAAATTATTCATAAGTCTGCCTTAGTCTGGGAGTTTTAGGAGAGAAAACACACTCCAGTTACTGTCCCTGCTCCATACATTACCCTTTGAGGTCATCACAGAGTTATTCCGATATTCTGTGATGCTGGTGTACGTGGCCTCTGAGATTATGAGTAAAATGACCATCTCTCTCTCCGGCGCGGGCACAGCCCTCATGGGTCAGGAGAGCAGGCAACAGCATCATGGGTGGCGCTGTTGGAAATACAGGAGACCTCACTGAAAGGTTGGGACTAAATTCTGCCCCCGCCCCCAAGATTAAAGAAGATTAAAGGAGGTGTGGAAACAAGGATGAGAACTAGTCACATCGGCATTGGCAGAGGAAGCCAGATTGAACACTGTTTTTCAGTCTTCGCTCCAAGCAAGTAAAAATAAGAATTGCACATCATATACTTGAGAAAGTTAAATGCCTGCTTCCTTTTTGAAATAAACAAGATTCCTAATAGATTAAGGCAAGGCAAAGACTGCTGGGTTGGGTACTTAATATGGGATGAAGTGATGTGCTGAGAAATCTTTAGTTCATCGACGTTTAAAATAACAGGTCATTGTTTTCAGATAAGTACAGTCGTCTGCTTCCTTTGCATCCAAACGTTAGCTCTTTATTTCTTTCCTTTTCTATTTGTTGGTTTTTCTTTGGTTTTGTTTCTTGCGCCAAACACCGACTGGCTTCGAAAACAAGAGGAGACACGTAATTGAGTTGTGAGTTAAAGAGTATCTCAATGCAGCGTAACTCTTTCAATCCCCAACTTGTGGGAATAACCATGGGGACGTCCTGAACAGACTGGAGTACATGTCGGCAGTTTATCACTGAAGCATCGGTGCTCAACGTAGCAAGAAGTAGCGATATTTTGTGATGCTGTTACCCTTATGCTTACATTCATCTTTTTCAACCTTTTTTTCATGATCAACCCCCTAAGGAGTCTTTTCACACGTTTTTTTCCTTAATCACACCTCTCCCACATGAAAATTTTGTATCACAGATATCCTGAATAGATGTTTAGGAATTTTACATTTTTTCTGTATATATATTTGTATATCTACAGTTAGATCTGTGCTTTGTACATAAAAGAGCAAGACAGTTTTTCATCCTCCGAGAACAGATTTTAGTCTTCTTGGGAAAGCATGGCTGAACTTTGAAAAAGATGCTGACTGTTTAAAAGATGACGGATGCCAGTCCATGATCTGAGAAAGGACTGAAAGAGAGGAGGTGATCCAGAGGCAGTCAGGACGTTCCACTGGCTAATCATTTGCCCTTGTATCCAGTGTAGCCTGAAAATGATAGTCGTAAAGCAGAGGCACTTGACAACTGCTGGAGTATTTCTCAAAGGGCTCCATCAGACCTGCACTACCGCTGACCACACGCTTTCCGTGTGAGCACAGGTCAGACTTGGTGTACACAATCAGCAAGTCTGCAGAGACTCCCAAGTTGCAGAAGCACGTCCCCAGGATGGGGGGTCGTAAGCCCTCCCAGAGGCCAGTGTGCCCTTGTGTGTCAGCGACTGGAGAGGCCACCTTGACGTCCCATCAGCAGAGTCTGGGCAGGAGAAGCCCTCCTCGGCTTCTGCAGACAGTACTCCCCCGTCGTCTCGATGTAGAAATGCAGGTCGTGTGGCCGACTGGATGCAGCTGGATCCCGCTGACGCTAATGTTTCCCCTCCAGTAAAAATGGAAATATATTAAAAAATAAACAACCAAAAAAGACATGCTGAGTTGAAACCAAAAATCAATCAGAAGAGAAAAACACTTGGGCCAGTGTCAAGAGAAACAAAACTGTGCCAGCACAAATTTTTACGAAAATGATCACTGAATAGTATTTCCATGAACAGGCAGCTGACTCAGAGCTGGAGGGCGCGTGTTCTGTGAGGCAGAGTCTGCAGCCTGCCCACGCCCGGAGCTGCCAGCACCGCTCAGCACACTTACTAGAAGGGACCCAGTGACACCGAAAATAGGAAAAACTGCATGAGGGGAAAAAACAGATTCTTAGGAGGGGAGAGACGGGGTTGCTGTGAAACCAGAGCGGCTGGGAAGAAGCTCAGATTGTGTCTGAGTCACCAGCAGTCCTGACAAATCTGCTGGGTCTCAAAGTGAGTAATGATATCCAGAGTCCCTTCTCTTCTAGAAAAATCAAGTGATGAATAACGTTATTGTGAGTGCGGAAGGCATGAAGATTAAGTTTTTTGAAATGCTTACCTCCAGTGCCTGGTACACGCAGTGTTAGAATATTTTCTGGCAGCATACTTCTTTCTGGAATGTCACAAAGAAGTCTGCTTCTGTCGTGGTGGGAGATCCAGGTGGGTGTCTGGTCCTGAGCATCTTTGAGCCTGTGATGTAGAGCCTAGCTGCTCCTTCTGCCCCTCCCCTGATGCTGCCTGTGGATTTGGAAGGTAAAAGGTACATTTTCATGAATTCTTTTCGCATCTGTTTTCTGCATTTTAAGAAGTGCTTAACTCCAAGCAAGTAACATTTAGTTATGAAAGCTCGTCCCCCTCTTCTTCTTGACACATGGTCTCTGTCAAATTTCTTACAGACAGACGTTAATTTGAGTCAGCCACGATCCACAGTCAGAATTTTGAACACCAAGCAGGAGGAGTGACCAAGTGCCATGTCGTGGTCCCACGGAGCACAGATTTGGAAGTCTATGAGTGCTTGCCCTTAAGAATCACTTTTCAAACCATAACCGCTTTCACAGTGCATGCCAGGGTAAAATCACATTGTTGTTTACCTGTTTGGTCATGGGGCCAGATTAGAAGACACAGCACGATGTATGCCTGAACGCTTGTTTATATTAAACGTATTTCTGTTATGAGTTGTATGTCTGGTCTTCTCCAGCTCTGGTTGACACTTATTTAACACTGCCTTTTCTGGGGAATTCCCTTTGAACTTTCTAGTTGGGACCATTGACTATTAAACAGTCTAGGAATTTAGAAAATATCGGGGATCCTGACCAGCCAGGGTCAGTGATGACATGAAGTCATGTCTGTATCCAGAAAAAGTAAATATCAAATACCACTTAGTTTCCTAGACCATTTCAAAATTGTTTCACAGCTTGGCTTAATTTTATTTAATATAATTTTTTCTGTGGCATTTCCCCCCCAAATCTTTTAATAGCCAAGCTATTACATATATATATTATGTATATATATATATGTATATATATAAAGAATATATAAAATCTAGTACATAGATTTCATGTGGACTGTACATATAATCTATTGCATAGATTCTAATACTACAATATCCTGTAAATATTGTGATAACCTCATCACCAGAGTCTAGAATTCAGGATAAATTGTCTCTTCTTAGGCTGCATTCAGAGAAGTCCAGGGAGGACCCCAGACTTACTGAATTCCACTCTGCTGCTAATTCCTCAGGTAGAAAAAGACTATCCTCTATGCTGATCTCCTTCTGTGGGGTTCCCATGGGATGAGGCACTGACATCCCGTGTACAGGGAAGGCTCCACACCTAAACAGAAGCCTTCACAAGACTAGTGGGATCTGGGAAAAGTGCTTCTAACACTGGAGAGTTGAATCCCCTTTAAGAATATAAAATTTTAATTTTTTAAATTGAAGTACTATCAGTTACAATGTGTCAATTTCTGGTGTACAGCACAATGTCCCAGTCATACATATACATACATCCCTTTAAGAATATGAGATTTTTAAAAAGCAAAAATGTCTTCTCATCATGTTATAGTGTGTTGTAATAAATAGAAGCTTCTTTTATTTTTTTGAATTTTAAAAAAATTTTATTGAAGTCTAGTTGACGTACAATGTTGTGTTAATTTCTGGTGTATAGCACAGTGAGTCAGTCATACAGGTATACATGTATTCTTTTTCATTATAGGTTTTAACAAGACATTGAATGTAGTTCCCTGTGCTATACCGTAGGGCCTTGTTGTTTATCTGTTTTATATATAGCAGTTTGTGTCTGCTAATCACAAAATCCTAATATATCCCTTCCCCTTTCCCCTTTGGTAACTATAAGTTTGTTTTCGATGTCTGTGAGTCTGTTTCTGTTTTGTAAATAAGTTTATTTGTACCCTTTTTTAGATTCTACATATAAGTGATATCATAAGATATTTGTCTTTCTCTGTCTGACTTACTTCCTTTAGTATGATCATCTCTAGGTCCATCCATGTTGCTGCAAATGGCATTATTTCATTCTTTTTTATGGCTGAGTAGTATTCCATTGTGGGTATACATCTGTGTGGGTACACACACACATATCTTCTTTATCCATTCATCTGTCAATGGACATTTAGGTTACTTTAATGTCTTGGCTGTTGTAAATAGTGTAGAAACTTCCTTCAGAAGGAATTCTACTCAGTAAAATCTCAGGGTCTACTCACACTGTTGTGCAGACAGAATGCCATCCTAATAAATGGAGCCCCATTTTTCACTGGAGTCAGAGAGGCAGTCATTGTCCCTGCATTTTCCCTCCCCTCTCCATGCCCTGGCTTCGATTCAGGCTGGTGTCCCCAAGTCCATCCACGGTGGATGCATGGATGTCACCCACAGAGGGGCGAGTGTGGCTGGAAAGACCCTTCTGGGGAAGACGGCCAACTCTACTCATGTTTGCTGAGTGAGTGGGACAGAAAGGGAGGAGGGTGGCAGAAGGGACTGACTGTTGTGGTCATGCTTGTCTCTGGGGCGCCCAGCCTTTGGCAGAGGCTGGCTTCTGTGGGTGCTGTGCTGTGAGTCCCCCCTGCAGGGGAGGGGGACTTTGTTACCTACCCCACATCAACAGCCAACGTTCCAATCAAGGCCTTTCTGTTTCTCTCCTCGTATTTACTTGAAATCTCTCTGAGAACGTGTGGAATTTACATAAACACACAATGTAATTATTTTTTCCGTTGACCCAGAACGGTAATTTTCAAATGATCTTGCTGGCACAGAAAATGGCAGCTCACAGGTGCAAACCAATACATTCATGGCTGAGTTGAATCTTCCCCGCGACCTTTTGAGTGTGGTTCTTGTGGTTTGGGATATTTCAGGAGAGGGCTGACTGAATGGGTTCTTTTCTGTTCTGCACAACTCCTGAGTGTCTGTGTGTGGTCTGAAGATCTGTGCTACGGCAAGAAACTGTTTTGCCTCTTAAATAAAGGACCAGGGACTGCTGCGCTCTTGGCTCTGGGACGTGTCAGGTTAGAAGCAGGAAGAACCTGCAGACTCGTGGATCCATGGGCTGCAGGTGGGGTTCACGGAGGGCACACGGGCTTGCTAGGTATGTCCAGAAAGATGTTTTTGTTCCCCCACTTGGGGTTTTAGTTCTGAGACTACCAATTAAACCATCCCATAAATCCTCCATTATAGGTAGTACAGCCTAATTTTAGATTTCCTGCTTGCTCCAGTGTCCGGCTTGATTGCTACTGGTTGGCGAAAGGCCGGGCCTGGGAGGCAGACCGTTCGTGCTGTGCCATGTGTTTGAGCCCTTTTCTCACATATCTGGGGTTTGGTCTTAATTCCCTGACTGCTTTTATCTTAAGTTTTAAAAACTTCTGAAGATAGAGTGATTTGCAGCTTACTTGGTTCTTTTGAGTGGGCAGCTTTGAGGCAAAGAATGAGGGAAAGGGGCACGGAGGAGGGAGTGGGCGGGGGTGGGTAAAGCAAAGGATGAAGGCCCTTTGCCATTTTTGCTCAGAATACAAGGGTCTGTCCCCCGCGGGTGTTTCCTATTCTGTGATCCGTAACTCAGCCTCTTCCTTGTGCTGGAAGCTTCTTAGGAAGACACATTCATGCCCTGAATGCCCACCTCTCTCCACACCTTCTACCAATGATCCTGAATGTTAAAACGAGTCCAAGCTCACACTGCTTGCCGCACCACCGGGCATTAAATCCAGAGTCGTTGGGGGCAAGGACTAGCGCGTTTATTCAGAAAGCCAGCAGACCAAGAAGGTGGTGGACTTCCCCAAGATAGAATTCAGGCTTCTCTTATTCTAAAAGGGGAGGGGATCTTGTTGGGGGTTGCAAACTCTTGGTGTTGGAATCCTTTGTTCTTGCAGCTGTCCGCGTAGGCCGGGTCATGGTGTTCCTGTAAACCTCCAACAAGATGAATGTCATTCTCTGTTCTGCAACTTCTGTTCTGCAACTTTTTATCTCTGTATGATTGGAAAAGTATTATACTTTAGACCAGAGCCTTGAGAATGGGCTCTCCTGTGTATTTCAGGCTCTAGGCAACATTCTGGGCAGAAGCAATAGAAAACAGAGGTTAAAGTAAATGAAGCAGATCCAACGTGGGGTCACATTTGTTCTTCCCTGTGGCACAAATGGCTCAGCGGGGCTGGAATTTGGGGGATTGGCAGGTGTGCTCGGGACTTCCTCATTGTCCTTCTCAGAGTCACAGATCCAGTGTCTGGTGTCCTGGTGTTACTGCAGTAATAACAGCTCCTCTTTCATCCCTTGAATTTAGGAGGTCAGTGGGTGTGAGGAAGTTACAAGGATAATCTGGGTCTGAGGCAGCCGAACGCTGTTACCTACAAAGGAGAGACGAAACTCATGGGAAAGTTACTCTCTCCCCCTGGAGACTTGTGAGGGAGCAGTGTGCCCTGAAAGACTCCGATGAGAGTTCGGGTGTGTCTGTGTGTGTAGATTTACTGGCCTGGGCAGCAGTGGGGCGTGAGGTGAAATCCACGTGGACAGTGTTTAAGTGTTTAAAACTTACAAGTGACATGTCTGAGCGTTTTTGAACTTTAAAAGGCAATATCTGTAATATGCATTCTCTGTAGTACTTTTTCCATTGGAAATGTTAGAACATACAAATAGACAAAAATATTTAAATTTAATCTTTCCACACTTAGACATTATGGCTACAGACAATGATGCATTAAATCTAGGACAGTGCGATTTTTTTCATATACACTTTTCCAAAAGTGAACCATATCACATATGCTTATTACAACTGTGTTTTTACTTGGTGTTGTAAGTATCTGCTCATGTCAGTAAATATGCTTAATGAAGTATCTTTTTTCCCACCACATTATTTTAAGACTATCTAGGATTCCATCGTATGGCCCTGTCACGATGGACTTAACCAGCTTCCCTGTTGAGTATTTATGCTGTTACCAGTTTTCTTTATTATAAACCAAGAGTTCTCCATCTTGGCTGCAGAATACAGATGTCCAGGCCCCAATCACGGGCCAGCTAAATCAGGCTGTCCTGGGTGTGAGGCCAGGAATCAGAATTCTCACGTGCTTTTAGGGTTGAAGATCACTGTTGCAAACCATACTGTAGAGTTTACCAAAGACTAGGTTACATTATTGGAAGTGGAATTGTAGGGTCAAGGTTGTGTGCCTTTAATCTTTTGATGTGTATTGCCAAATTACCATTCAGGAATTTTTTTTAAACTTATTTGCACTTCAAGATTTAAGGCTTTTAAAAGGTGAAGGATGAACAAATTTACATGTGGATTTGGGGAAGAGATTTGCACAACACCCAATAACTACGCCAAGCTGTTTGGCTTTTGCTAGTTTTTTGTATTGTAACGTGACCTAAATAGACAAATGAGCATGTTACTAAAATAATGCAGAAGGGTGTGTTTGGTCAGACACCACAGCCCTGACAATGAACGTGTGACAGTCCCTGGGGACAAGCTTTGTGCCACTTGTAGTCTCCTGATCCAGCCTCAGAAATCTCTTGCACATCTATCTGTTCTTCAGTTTGTTCACTCTGAAGGTCCCCTTTGATCACTTCCCTAAGGTAATTGTTATTTTTCTCAAAACAATACATATATAAGATTAAAAGTTGTATCATATTTCCACACGTATAATGAAAAATAGCAGTTCTCTGCCTGACGCCTCCAGAGGTAACTGCCGTTCTTAGCTGTTCCTCTGTCTTTTACGTCCATGTTTATAAATCCCGGGCTCACGCAGCTCCTTGATGAGTTTTCAGTTTGGACGCTGTCAATTTTCTATTAAGGAAGGTGAAAATTTGCTCATGCTCCACCCCTCCCTCCCCTGTTCCTCCATCCTTCCGAGTATTAAGCAATGACAGTTACATTAACGTTCACTTCTTTTTTTGTTTGTTTCACTTAATGTGTCATCGGCATGTATTTATATTATTTACATCATTTGTAAGCATTCTGTGCCCCTTCCACAATTTTCTTAGCTGTTTCCCTATCATTGGATACTTAGGTTGTTTCCCAAAACATCAAAACACATTAAAAAAATAAAACAAACTTATTTCTCTCCTTATTATATGGCATTATCTCTAAACTACAGAGCTGTTTGACCGTCACTGCTAGTGAAGTAACATGCCTTTTTGAAAACCTTATGGAGCATGATGTATTAGATACAGAGTGGTTGAAACATGGTGGGAATGAAGCTTCGCTATCTGTGTGGGAAGAACATGATGAGGTATGAGAAATAGTAACAGAGTAAAATACATTGAGCATTTTATATGTTCTTGGCGCAGAACCATCTCAAATGCTTGTGTGTATTAACTTGCAACTCACAGCCCCCCCTCAAGTGGTAGTTCTATTATTATCTCCATTAATGTTCACCTCTGACATGATTATAACTGTGTAACTGTTAATAGAGGTGAGCTGGATGGTGTGCTGTGATTGCCTTTTGTTTTTTTCCTGGGATTTGAGTGTTGCCTTAGTTTTTCTATGTATTTATCAATGATACCAGTCAACCTCCTAGCAGGACTGAAATCTACCAGGGTGGGAGGCTGCATTCAGTAATCTCCCAGATTTTTGGAGGGAGGGGAGGGGATGTCCTTGGGAGCCCTGTGCTCTCAGGTTCCAGCTAAGTTGGCTGCTTCCAGGCACTGGGGAATCTCTTGTACTGGACTCCTTGTTCTCCCCACCCCCATTATCCCATCTGCCTAATTCTCAAGGTGGCCCTCAGCTTGGCCATTTGGCTGGGCATTCAGTTCCCTTTAAAAATCATTTTCCTCACGACTTAGAAAATGATGTTTCGTTGACTGCTGATTCCTATTTCTTTTTCCTTTAAATCAAAGAATAAATGATGTACAATATTTTACAAGTTACAGGTGTACAATATAGTGATTCACAATTTCTAAAGGTTATATTTTCCTATTTCTTCTCTTTGCTTTCAGGGATTTCTGCTTATTCATGTTGTTCTGAAATTTCATAGGAATATGCCTCAGTGAGAGTTTCTTCCTTTTATTGGGTTAGGTGCTCAGGGGCCCTTTCTGTCTAGAAGTTCAGGCCTTTCTGTGATACAGGAAGTTTTCCTATATTATTTCTTTGATAATTTCCCTTCTGTTTTTTCTAATGTGCTCTCTTCTTGGAACTCTCATTAATTGAGTTGAATCTCTTCTCTGATTTTTTAGTTTTTAGCATCTTTTTTTAAGTGGTGGTAGTATCTATTCTTATCTCCAGCATCTTAATGATAGTTTTTACAAGTTAAGACATTTTTTTCTGCTTCCTGTCATCTCTTTTACTTTACTTGTTCTCTGTTTATGTTTGATCTCTCATGTTGGAGGGTTTTCTCCTGTCTGGTGGTGCTTGGATGCTTGTTTTGATTAATAATGTAATCACCAGGACAGTGACCAGGACCCTGTGTGGGGTTGTTAGCTGGGGTATGTGCCATGATGGGGCCTGACCATGGCATTGAGGAACAAGTGGCCATCTGGGAGCTTTTTCTTTGGGGCTGGTTGATATCTCCAGAGAAGGGTTCTGCATCCTTCTGTCCTGGGGAGGACAGTGGAGCGAGGGTGGGGTTGTGAGAGCCTGGCTGCACTGTGCTGAGCGTCAAGTAGAAGAGAAGGTCCTGGGGGCAGTGTCTCACTATTCACTGAGTTCTCTTTCTAGTGCAGTACCTCATGTCCACACTGTGCAGGGCTTGGGGTCCTCACCGTCTCTGGAGATTATCTGCCAGGGTGTGGATCGACACTTACTTGAAGGTGGTTGTGTTTTCTGCAGCCTCTCAGAGCTCTCTTCCCAGAATTGGGGAAAGCCTCAGATTCCATGTGGATTTTTCTCCCTGAAGAGTCCCATGAGCCAAGCTTCCTCCCTGGGTCACACCCCATCCCCAACATTTATTTCCAAAGTCACCTGCACCATGTTCCATCCCTTACCATTTAGTCCTTTGTTTTCCCTGAAATTCCCAGGCAGAGTGTGTGTCATGGATGTGAAAATAATGAGAACTCTCCTGGTCTTGAATCCATTCAGTTAACATGTCTGCAGTGCTGAATGTCTTGCTTTTATTATTATTATACAGATTCCGAGGAGAACTTCTAATGGGCAAATAGGAACTCTCATTGGAACACATACATGTGTGTATACACACACACACACACACACAGAACCTGTGAAGAGACATTGTGAAACTGGCAACACCACAGGTTAAAAAAGGACATGCAGAATATACAACTAAGCAGAAAACAAGTCAATACACTATTACATTAGGTTATTAGTATAGTAAGTTAAAGACAGTGGAATTATTTTAAAATCTTCTTTATTAGTAATATTAATAATTAAAGTCACTAGTAATATTAACATAATAGTAGCTGCTGCTCCTTGAGTTTCTCATACTCTAGCTCATTGTCACAGCAGACTTGCAAGATGGACATTTTAATCCTGGTTTTAGATAGAGAAACTGAAGCTTGGAGATGTTAAGTCACTTCCTATAGGCATCTAATTAGTGGTGCAGGATCTGCTCCAATGTGTGGGTTCTTTACACTATGCCATGGTAGCATTCAAAAACTTGAGTCCAAATAAATAAAGACCATTTTGAACATTCAAGTTTTGATTGTAGCAGGAAATCCAAATTCTCAAGACTGAGAGTTTCTTGAGCTCTCAGTCAAGTATTTCTTCATTCAGTCAGGTGCCGTTTGCCAGTTTGCAGGTAGGTCATTTCCTTCTGTGAGCTTCAGCAGAAAGGCGCACACCTACACAATGATATGCACACAGACATGAATACATAGACACGCATATGCCCCTTTCAGGAGACTATGAAGTCCAGGAAGACGAAACATTCAAGGTGCTTTTTACACTGACCAGCAAACACAGAGAAGCTGATGCCTGAGCAGAAGGATCTTCATCGAGGTCTTCGTTTAGAATAGATCATCACTGGACCAGCTTTAGATCTCAGATCTACCTCTTGTTGTGTGACATTCTATAGCATATTTCTCCTCTGTGGCTTTATTTCTTTCCTCATTTAAAGTCTCTTCCAACTTAAGAGTCCTTGATTCTTGGCTGTAAACTGTAATGGATGTTTTCCTCTTTCCTTTTTGATAGTTTGTCTTATTATTTAATAAAGGCTTTTGAGTAAACATTTGATTCCTTCTAAGTAGGACAAATATGCAGATAGTGCTCACCTATCCCTCCAAACAGACCCCAGTATTTTAGGGAGAATCTTCCTCTCCTTAAGCCATTGGAATGAGAGAGGAACTCTTTGGATAACATTCTGCAGCATTGCAGCAGTGAGCCATGGTGGGAGATGAGATATTGGATGGGTTTATAGGAGCCAAAGTACATTCCTCCTTCAGTAATCCCCTTTGAAATGAAAAAATGGTTCCCTCAAGTTTTTTTGTTTTCAGCTTTCATCTGCTCCTCACCTGCAGGTGCTTCATTCCTTGGCGTGAGTAAATACCTTCAGGGAAAAGGAACCAGATGTCTTTTTTTTTAGACGAGGTACTGGGGATTGGACCCAGGACCTCATGCATGATAATCATGTGCTCTACCATTTGAGCTATACCCTCCCCAAGGAACCAGATGTCTTAAAAATTTTTTTTTTTAGTCCAGGAGCCCTTTATTCAAATAAAATTGTACATAAAAGCCCAGTAAGTAAAACCTCCTGCCAAAAGAGTGGAACCCTTTTGGTGGAAGCCAGTCCCATCTTGCCCCTCCCTGTCCTACCACTCCCACTGTACTGAGACCTCCTTTTCCACTGGAGACCAAGGTCAAAAGTACTGCCAGCTCTGTTCTGTTCAGTTCTTGGATGAGAAAATCGACACCTGTCTAGTCCCTTGCCCAGTATTGCCAAGCTAGTGATTGGTAAAGTGGGGGCCCTGCCCAATATCTTACTTCCTGCATCTCATTCCAGCTTAGTCATGCTGGAGTCAAGCATGTTTGAACACGTGTGGTAATCATCAGAGGGGACCTCTGTCACTGTGACCCCAGACTTCTATGGCTCAGTTTTCAACCATACAGTTGACCTTAACCTACAGGTAGAAAGTTATTGCAAAGATGTTTGTTGTCATACTGTATTTTGCACTCAATAACTGTGCTTTAAAAGTATCACATTGAATTCTTTTGTGATAGATTTGGGTTTTAGAAATGAGAACTTTTTTCCCCCTTAAAGGAAGACATACCTGTGATGTTTAAGGATTTTTTTATTTCTTTAGTTATGTACTATTTAGTTATCTATGAATATACTATTTTTTTTATCCATCTCTGTGTGGTTTTTTTTTTAATGTGGTAGATGTGTTATATTGACTAGCCAATATTGATACATTATTACTAACTAAAGCCTCTTGTTTCCATTAGGATTCACTCTTTGTGTTGTACTTTCTATGGGTTTTGACTGATGTCTAAAGCTATATATCCATCATTATAGTATCATAGTTCTACTATCCGAAAAACCCTCTGTTCTCCACCGTTTTGTACCTCCCTCTCTCCCTTCAAACCCATGGCAAACCCTGATCTCTTTAAGGTCTCAGTATTTTGCCCTTTTCAAAATGTCATATAATTGGAATAACACAGTATTGTGATTTGGGGGGGGGCTTCTTTTGCCTATTAATATGCATTTAAGGCTCCTCCATATCTTTTTGTGGCTTCATAGTTCACTTTTTATTGCTGAATAATATTCCACAGTATGGGTGTACTACAGCAGGTTTATCCATTCACCAATCGAAGGGCATCTAGGTTGCTTCCAAGTTTTAGCAATTACCTGCATGGTTATTTGTTTTTTTTTTTTTTGGAGGCTGGGATGAAATTTGCAAGAAGAGGTACTACCTCCAGGTGAACTGTTGTGCGGTTGTCATTAACATAGAGTCTGATGAGGGGCCATCTGTACATGCCCATGTAAAGAGACATGCTTATATTTAGTACAGTGAATGTTGCAGATGTAGTATAGGTCTGCATCATTTTAGGTTTTGGTTCAGATTGTCACCTGAAATGAGTGGTGAAACTTTGCTGAGCATTCTATCTTGACGTCACTCGGAATGCACTGGCATGCTCTCCACAGAGTGTGTTTTAAAAGTGGACTTCATAGAGTTTCTGGTTGGAGGAGAGGTAGATTGCTACCTTTGCTACATCTGTTTAGAACCTAGGGTAGAAGTTTTTTCTCCACATTCTTACTGCTCATAGTGCCTCTCCCTGCATAGTCCTAGGGACAGGGAACTCACTTCCTCACTAAATAGCGCCTTCCACTGCAAAATAGCTGTTTGTCAGTATGTGCTTCCGTAGACTGACCTCAGATTCTCTCCTTCAACTTGTCTGCTTTCACCTTCTGGGATGACACAGCAAAGTGGCTGCTTTTGCTCTCTAATAGTACTATTAACACATAGCACAGTGCCTGGTTCTTAAAAATCTTATAATAAATATTTATCAAATAATCTCAAAGCTGAACAGATGAATGAATGAACACTTAACTGACCTCCATATATTTCAAATGAGTATTTCCTTAAACTTCTCTTTTTCAGGTAAAGTGCAACTAGTTTTGTAAACCCCTATTTCACATAATATTTTTTAGAGCTATTATATATTGATTTTATTTTTCTGGAGATAAGCATGAGTTTCTAAGAAGAACATTGATAAATATATATATCAATGTTCTTCTTAGAAACTCATGCCCAGAATAATCCCTAAGAAATCTGGAACCTTATATTCTGTGATCTGGGCTTTATGCTTCTAACTTTGTGTTACCTCCAGGGCAGCCCTATCATACTGCCTTTGAACACAACCATGTTTCTTTTTGACATCAGCTGCTGCCAAGTTCATGGTAAATAGGAAGACCCTCAAAAAGTCTAAGCAAATAAAATAACCCAAACTTAAAATTGTATCTTATGAAATTGAATAAATGACACTTAATTTTTTTCTTAAAAAAATTTAATCATTTTTATTGTATTCTTTTTTATGGTTGAATAGTATTCTATTGAATATATATAGACAGCAATATATATATAGAAAGAACAATACATGATATATATAGATATGCCTAAAAAAGACTAAAATAATGCCATTTGAAGCAACATGGTTGGACCTGGAGATTGTTATACTAAGTAAGCTAGAAAGAAAAATACCAATATCACTTATATGTAGAATCTGAAAAAAAAAAAGGCCACAAAAGAACTTACCTACAAAACAGAGACAGACTTACAGACAGAAAGCAAACTTACGGTTACCAGAAGGGAAAGGGGGTGGGAAGGGATAAACTGGGAATTTGGAATTTGTAGATGCTAACTACTTTATGTATAATGAGAAGGAATATGAAAAGGGATAGATGTGTATGTATGTATGACTGAAACATTATGCTGTGCACCAGAAATTGACACAACATTGTAAACTCACTATACGTCAATAAGAAATAAAATAAAATAAAATAAAATAAGTGGGCAGTGAGGTCCTTCTGTGTAGCACAGGGAACTATATTCGATACCTTGTGATGGCTTATGTTGAAAAGGAATATGAAGAGGAATATATATAGGTATAACATATATATATAATATGTATATAGTATATATGCATTATATATGTGTAATATATATATGTACGAATCATTATGTTGTAAACTAGAAGCACAGTGTTGTAAATCAACTATACTTCAATAAAAAATAGGGTTTTGAAATTGTTACCTTAATAATGAATAATTTTAACATAGAATATGTAAAACTTCTGAAACAGTTTGACCTTAGAGAGCAATACACAATACAGAAAATTGGGAAGATGAAGAGAAATAAGAAAACAAAACCCCACACAAACAATAAAGACACCAAAGCTGAAATAATTCACACGTGTTGATGTGATGTGGAGCAGAATATGCGGATTCACTGATAACAATGACATTTATAAAACATTCACTCTCTTCCAGCCAGTGTTCTATGCTTTGCACATATGAACTGATTTAATCCATACAATAGCTCTGTGGGGAGGCACATTTTTGATAATACATTTTTTCCCCTGTGGCAAAAAACGCATAATATAAAATTGACCATTTAAACCATTATTAAGTGTACCATCAGTAGTGTTAGGTTTATGCAGTGTTGTGAAGCAGGTCTTCAGAACTTTTTCATCTTGCATATCTAAAACTTGGTCTCCATTAAACACTGACCCCCCCCATCTTCTCCCACTCTAGTCCCTGGTAACCACAATTATACTACATATGTGATGTCTTAGGATGCCTCATGTAAGTGGAATCATATAGTATTTGTCCTTCTGTGACTGGCTTTTTTCACTGAGCCTTGAGGTTCATCCATGTGATAGCATGTGACAGAATGTCCTTCTTTTTAAGGGCTGAATAATATTCCATTACAAATATATACCACTTTTTTTTAAGCATTCATCTGTCGTTGGGACACCTGGGTTGCATCCGCCTCTTGGCCAGTAAAAAAGGCTGCTATGGATATGAGTGTGCAAATATCTCTTTAAGACTCTGCTTTCAATTCTTTTGAGTAAATACCCTGAAGGAACTGCTGGATCATATGGTTATCCTATGTTTAATTTTCTGAGGACCCTCCATCCTGTTTTCCATAGAAGTTATACTATTTTATAGTCTCACCATGGTGTGTAAGAGTTCCAGTTTCTCCATATCTTGGTCAACACATGTTCTGTTCTTTTCTTTTCTTTCCTTTTCATAGTAGTCATCCTAATGGGTGTGTAGTGGCATCTCATTGTGGTTTTGATTTGCATTTTTCTGAGTGTTAGTGATACTGAGCATTTTTCCGTGTGCTGGCCATTTGTGTGTGGGGAGTCACTTTTACTACACGCATTTTAAGGATAAGAGAATGGAGGCAAGGAATGGTTACTCCACTTGCTTGAAGTTATATAGATAGTAACTTATGGAGTCAGAATTTGAATCTGGTGGGGGGAGCGGTAAATGAGGAGTTTGGGATTAACATGTGCATACTACTATATATAAAATAGATAAACAACAAGTATCTACTGTATAGTACAGGGAAAATATATCAATATCTTGTAATAATGTGTAATGGAAAAGAACCTGAAAAAGAATATATATATATAAACATATATATAATTGAATCACTTTGTAGTACACTTGAAACCAACACAACATTGTAAATCAACTTGTACTTCAGTTAAAAAAAAGAGACTTTGAATCTGGACAGTCAGCTTGAGTCTTACTTTCATCCATGGTGTTCTAGCCTTCCCTATGAGGGGAGAATTCTACTCTTACAAGTAATTTTTTTCTAACATTCTTCCTTATATTGGGCTCATGACTGGATTTTGAGCAAGAGGAGTTGGAAAGAGTCTCTTCCTCGCCTCCTTCCTTCCTCCCTCCCTCCCTCCCTTCCGTCCTTCTTTCCTTCCCTCCACCCTTCCATCCCTCCCTGGCTCAGCTGCTGTATGAGGGGAGGGTCCTTGGAGAATGGAAAGGTTCCCAGGACAGTCTTTCCTGTTGTCAAAGAGCTTACACACAAATCTGAGCGACTAGTTGAGCATCCCTATAATTTGTCTTCCAAACTCGAAGTGAAAGAGGGCACAATGATTGTACTGACAATGGGCTAGCCTAGAGCGGCCCTGGACAAACCAGAAAGCATGATTCCCTTCGAGATAGGACAGCTCTGAAAAGCTGGATAATAAATGCTAAAAATAAGGGAGAGTTTGAAGTGTTCTCAAACCTGAGCGATGACTTTCTGTAGTGGTGATGCTGACGGACCGATGATTCCAGCGGAAGCCGCTGAAGCTGGGTTTCCTCAGCCAAGCACACCCTCTTGAACTGTCTGCAGGATTTCGTTTGCAGACCTTGGGTCTGAAGTGCTTCCTGACTTGAGGCAGTAGACCTGGCAGGAGACAGGTAATGCCAGGAGGGCTGAGTTGGGATAAGGGCCGTGGCTTCCAGAAGGTCAGAATGGGGGCAGAGGGACTCTTCGCCTCCATGTACAGATAGATCTGTGCCAAAACGGGGTGGAAAAGGCGTGGGAATCAGGTGTGCATGTGCAGTAACACAGAGTTGTTCTAGTATTACTGAAGATCACACAGATTTTGTCCAAAGGAAAGGAGTGAAAGGAGGGCCAAAATTGGGACCATGCCATCCCTTAAAAAGGATGAGAAGGCTATAAAAGTCTTCCCAGGCTGTGAGTTATTTCGTCTCTGCTGAAAATGACATATATAGCAGCCACGGAATGTTAAGTTACCACTAAAAGCAAAATCTCCCCCAATGTGCTTTCAAGAGACGAGACGTGTGGGCGATTCGTGTTCCTGATTCTTCCTTCTGCCATTTTTTTTTAAACCAAATTTTCTATGACTCATAAGAACTCCCGTTCCCTCTCTTAACGGTGTGACTGTGTGAAATCTTGTACTCGGTACTCTGAAACTTTCAACAAAAGAAGCCTGGACAGGAAACAAAGTGTAGGGAAGGGTGCGTTTTGAAGATACTGAATCTTTTTCCCTGAGGGCAGGATGTACTCAGAGTTGGCAAGCGGGTGCCCTGGAGAAGACAGATGTTTGTTTCTCACCTGAAAAGTCATGAATGTGCCAGCGGGCGCTTCCTGGTCTCTCTCTGCCAAAGCTGAATGCAGCCCAGATAACAACAGCTTGTTTGCATTCAATTGTTCCAGGTATTTAAAATTCTACAAAATAGATGGGGTGAGGCATTAGGGAGGTGGCCCTTTACCCTCATCATTTTATTTTTAATTTTATTCTTTCTCTTTCTTCTTTTTCTTTTCTATCAGTACTTCTCAATTTAGCTGTACTTACTCCTTGGAGTACAGGGTGAATAACAATTTTTGTGTCACATCCCTATGAAGGTCCAGATTCCTTGTATGTTGCCAAGCCAAGCAAGCTTATCAAAGAAGAACTCACTTGGTTACAGCTCTTTCTCAAAGCTCCCCTTTTCTGCGTGTGATCCTAGAGAAATCTTGAAGATGTGCAGCTTTGTGCCAGAAAAACATTTGCAAGGTGATTTTCCACTTGTGCAGAGATGGCTTGTTGTCTGTCAGTACTCACACTTCAGTAACAGAACTCTTCCTCAGTGCAGAGCTCCTGAGTGTTAGCTGACACGATGGGCGCCCAGAACAAAGACCGCTTTTCCCAACTTCCCTTGCAGCTAAGTACAGCCCTGTGACTACGTTTCTGGCCAACAGAACATGGGAAGAAGGGCTCCATGCGACTTCTAGGAAGTTGACCTTCCAAGTAGAATCTTCAAAGGGAAAAGTGTGCCCTTCTCCTCTCCTTTCCCCATCCTACGTGCTGGATTGCTGATGTGACGACTGGAGTTGGAGCAGCCATCTTGTTATAAGGAGTAAGCTGCATGTTAAAGTGGCAGAACCTCAAAACAGAAGGAGCTGTTAATCATACCAGCCCTTATCTGTGTATTTTGGTATGGTTTAAGCCACCATTATTTTAAAAAACTATGTTCTAGTGAAATATACATAACAAAATTAACCATTGTAACCATTTTTAAGTGTGCAGTCCAGTGGTATGAAGTACATTCACAGTGTTGTGCAACCATCACCACTATACACTTCTCAAAATTTTTCATCATCACAAATAGAAACTTTAAACCCATTAAATTGACTCCTTATCTTAGTCAGCTCAGGCTTCAGTAAGAAATTACTATTTAAATGCTTAACAACATTTAATGCTTAACTACCATTTAATGCTCAAAAAGCATTTCTTATAGTTCTGAGGTCTGGAAATTCTGAGATCGGGGTGCCAGCATCAAGATTCTGGTGAGAGCCCTCTTCCTGCCTGCAGACAGCTACCTTCTTGCTGTGTCTTCATGTGGCAGAAAGAAAGAAGCAAGTTTTCTTTTGTATCTTTTTATGAGGGCACTAATTCAATCATGAAGGCTCCACCCCATGATCTAATTACTTCCCAAAGCCCCCACCTCCAAGTACCATCATGCTGAGAATTAGGGTTTACCAGATAAATTTTAGGGGAACACAATCAGTCCTTAATACTGCCCATTCTTCCATCACCCCCCAGCTCCTGGTAACATCTATTCTACTTTCTAACTTTATGAATTTGACTACTTTAGGGACCTCATACAAGTGGGATCACACAGTAGCTGTCTTTTTGTGTCTGATTTATTTCACTTAGCATAATGTCTTCAAGGTTCTTCCATGTTGTACCATGTTTCAGAATTTCATTTCTTTTTTCAGGCTGCGTAATATGGCATTTTATGTCTATACCATATTTCATTTATGTGTTCATCTGTTGATGGGCATTTGGGTCATTTCTGCCTTTAGGCTATGGAGAATAGTTCTGCTATGAATATAGTCACGCAAGTATCTGACTCTGCTCACAATTCTTTTGTGTATAGATGCAGAAATGAAATTGCTGAATCATATGGTTATTTTATGCTTCATTTTTTGAGGAACTGCCTCACACTCTTCCACAGTGGCTGCACCATTTTCTGTTCCCACCAGTAGTGTCCAAGGGTTCCAGTTTCTCCACATTCTCACCAACACTGGCTATTTTCTGTTATTTTGATAGTAGCCATTCTAATGGGAGTGAAGTGGTATCTCGCTGTGGGTTTGATATGCATTTCATTAATGACTGGCTCTTCATGCACGTGTTGGCTGTCTGCATATCTTCCTTGGAAAAATATCTGTTCAAATCTTTTGCCCATTTTAAAGTTGAGTTGCTTATTTTTAAAAGCCACCATTGTTTTCAGTCAGTGTTATCTCCGCTACTTGCAACTAAAGTGAACCTAACTGAGCAACAGTTCTTTCGCTTGGGTGGTGATAAGAACCTCCTGGGTGGGGGGAGGTCATAGAGTCCTGGTGTATTGATTTTGGAGGTCAATTATAATTGCTTCTAGTCTAGAGCAAGGAGCATGGGTGATTTTCCCAGAGAGAATGGGTTACTTGCTTAGATACTGAGCAGGGATGGAGGCCTTAGGTCTCCTACCTCCTGTTCCAGAAGTTTAGATCTCACTGTCTCCCGCTGGAGGTCTACAGGCAGACATCTGAGCTTTATAAATTCCCATGCAGGGGCTGCAGGATGTTGCGAATTGTGCACTCAGCATGGGAAGCTTTATTATTGGATTGTAAACGTTACCTACCTAAAAACAGATCATTTCTAAGCATTAATAATACTGATAGTAATAACCACAAAAATAATAATGATGATGTTAATTAGTTCAGGATACTTCGGTGGAAGGGGACACTTGGGATGACCCTAGTCATTTATAAACAAAAGCTGTGTATTGCTTCTCTCTTTTTCTTTTGATGGAAGAGGAAGAAGTTAATCATGCAGACATCACAAACAGTGACAGTTTATTAGAAATTGTGTAAAAATGCCTGACTTAGCCTGGTTGGCTCTGAGCAAGACAGGTGTTATTCTGAGAGCTTGGAATACATGGAGGGAGGAGGCGAAAGTTTCATGGGAAAGGGATTGGGCAGGGGAGTGGAGGTGCTGGGGACCCCCTGGGAGGCCCCACTTCCACGGGAAGCAAGGCCTTGGGAAGGAGGTGGCCAGGTCCTCTGACCTCCCCAACTGGCCGACTCTGCTGTGTCCCCAGTGGTTCTGCTGTAGATCTGCCCCAGAACAAACGCTCAAACTCTACTTGGACCAGTAGCTGGGGACGGGAGGTTGTGTGTTTACGTGAGGGCATCACGTTCATATTTAATGGGTTTGTGGTTCTGGGTAGCGTGTGGGGCCCATCAGTGACTGACGGCTCATGTGATCCCTTAGACAGGCGAAGCTCTTGGGGACTTTTTTAAATGGCTGAACCCACGTCACTTTCTCAGGACTCTGTGGTCTTTGTTTCTTATGGCATGAGTGGAATTCAGTGTTGAGAAAGATGATAAATACAGAGAAGCAAAAGTAAGAAAAAAACTCCCTGTAACGTCTCTGCCGTTAGCCACTATTACTGTGTTGTCTTACATAGTTCCAGAGTCTCCTGTGCATAGTTATATAAAGATACATATTGAGAAAACACTGCATCCCTTTTCTGTATGGCAATATTGTGATTGAAAATACTGAGATCAGATGAATAAGCAAGTCTGTCTAATTCACGTTTCGAAAAAGTTGGGAAAACACTGGTACCTTCGAGAGACTCTGGATTTCATTTCTGCTCATCTTCCATAATACCAGATAATGAAGTTAGAAATGTGGACTGGGATGCGTTAGCTCTCACCCGCTGGATCACTAAGCGTGTTATGCAGCTTTTGGGTAGAAGCGCCTTCAGCTGGGCAACTGCTTCATACTGTGTCCGGGCCATTGTAGCGAATGCTCAGTGCTCAGTCTTGAAAACGCTGAGTTATGATCTCATTGGGAAAGGACCCTCTCCTTGGGTCACAGATTCACCTAACATTCCCAAGGAGACTTCTCTGGTGCAGTTTTACATGAATGCCTTGAGATTTTTTACTTATTTATTTATTTTAGCTTTTGCAACCCAAGTACTGCCTCACAAGAAGGCTTCAAAAACACTCATTTTTATATATGAAATATTAGATATCTGTTTCTGTTGCTTTTCAGTTAGTGTTCTTTCTTGCAAATAATTTTTCTTTGCTTTGAGCTTTTAAAAAATATTTTGAATGTAAAGTGCTGCGTAAGCTTTGATAGTTTCATTGTTTCATCGGCCAGTGTATCTTTGCAAGTGACACACCATGGATTTTAGCACTCATCCATCAATTATGGGTACAAAACTGAATTTGGTTGGTGTGTGAGGGATTATATGCACTTGGAAGAGCTGGTGGAGCTGAGATTCAAACCCAGGTTGTCCCTCGAGGCTGGAGGAGACAGGTGCTCTAGGAGGACCCATGAGAGGCGGACAGGGGTGGCTTCTTAGAAGAGCTGGCACGTGCATTGGGTCTAAAGGGCAAACACCAGTTAGCTGGATTGAGTAGGGAGGAGGCTTCCAGGAGAAGCATATGCCATGGTGTGCCGTCTAGTGCTTGTGCATTCTGGACTACAGCATGTCCAGTGGTGCGCTGAGCCTGGATCACAGCGTGGGCGGCGAGGAATGGCCAGAGGTGACCCAGAAGGTAGGAGGAACCTCTGAGTCACATGGTTGATGAAAGAGCTTTACTTTAAGGCTTCAAAGATAGCCTGAAGGATGAAGAAAGCTGAGACGATTTAATAAATAGTTTTGCAATTTGAAATGAAAAGCATCTCAAGAATGTTTTTATTTGATGTGACTACTATGACTCTGAAAGCTTTAAAGCTTTTTTTTTTTTAAATTTGCCAGGGAAGGAATTACTCCCTTGAATTGTGTTTTATTGAAGATGAAGCCAGGGTGTCCTTTAAGAAATCTAATGGCTGGCTGAATGTTATGAATTGCACTGTTTAGTTATGGAAGGATGTTCTTTGTGCTTCCTAGGCAAAGGGCCCAAATGCAGAGATTCATTTCAAGTTCACGTCATCCCAGGCAGGTGAAAATCTCTCCCTCAGTCATAGGTTTGCTGTCAGTGCGAAGCAGCACGTGGGCTTCATTCCTTTAGGCTGAACACAGCTCAGTCCGGGACTTCCGTTCTCTGTTGTGGTGATGGGTAAAAGAAGCCAGCACATGTAAAAGCTATGTTATACCGTAATGCTGCCAAACGTGCTGTTATTGTTCAGGTGACAAAGCCCCCAGATGCTACCTGACAGATGAAGAGATAAATGAAACCATGTTTTGAGCATGACAACCATTTCAGAGATAATGTATCAAGATCTTAAATCTGTTTGGTCTTCTGTAAGTTTTAATCTAATTTGCACTGCAAAAGAAATGAGTCAGTGTTTTCATTTCTTTTCTGTTTACTTCATGCAGACTGTGTGTGTGTGTGTGTGTGTGTGTGTGTGTGTGTGTTAGCTATCTGATATTGAAAGAGATCTAGGAACCCTTTCATTTAGGAATGGCAGAATCTCATTTTCCTAGTTATCAGCCAGCCTTCAATCTCCCACATTGATCTGGCTGAGAATCCAAAGAGGAATGCTGTTTGGTGAGTTGCATTTACCTGTGGAGAGTGAAAAGCCCAGATTATGGTCCCAATGAGGTCCTATCCAGCCCCCTACTGCATGGAAAGCCTGTGACAGGTGTGCCCCAGTGCACTGGACGGCAGCATCTGAGGCGGCTTCCAGGGTGTGCCCACCTTTCTCCCAGGGACTTGATACACCTGAGGCTGCACCGTTGTGGTGTGGTGTGACCCTGAGCCTCGCCAGTGCTGACAGGCTGACACCCAGAGCAATCGCTTGTTTGTTTGCTCAGAGACTCAAGGGAGTCTCTGTCCTGTGTCAATTGCTAGTCTTCTGCACTCAGTGAGTGGACTGGCTGGCTGCCCACCGAAGGCCAGGATTGTCTCGTGTTCATCTTTGTTTGTAAGCAACTCTGCTGGCTCATCGATCTTGTAAATGCTTGTGGAACTGAGCTACACAATGACTCATATCAGAACCCTTCTTCAGGGCTGGTTTTCACTGTGGGAAAGGCACCAATGGGGAGTGCAGTGGACAGCACCTAAGTCTGGACGTTCCAGTGGTAAGCGGGGACCATTTCCTCTTCTTGCCTTGGGCCGGCCTTGCACATCTCCCTGAAACACTCTCAGACTTGGGGGCCTGGCATCTTTGAGGTGGACTAACTCTGCTTCTTTTGGAGGTACCTCCTTAGAGTGATAAGTTTCCTTGATATATTAGTTAGCTTTTGCTGCAGTAACAAACAGCCGAAAACTCTCAATGGCTCATCACAACAATTATTCACTTCTGTCTTGGAAGATGCAGGTTAGATGTGGCTCTGTTGGGCTCCATTCTGGGTCCCAGGAGGTTGAGCAGAAGCTCACAGGTGGGCAGAATCCTATGATTCCTCTTGGAGTTGCCCCCTGTTATGGGCACACTTTTGCGTTGGCCCCCATTTATTGGTCAAAGCAAGGTGCATGGACAAGCCTAAAGTTAAAGGGGAGGTGAGTGCCCTGTGCCCACGGGAAGGCCAGGGCAAGTCACAGACAGCGAGTGAAACTGCATTCACCCTGTTACGGGAGGGATGGAGTTTCCAGTTGGAACAATAATCGGCAATAATCTGCCATGATTCCTTTATCACAGAAGGGAGTTAGTTTGTTGCTCCCTGAGTGGCTTCCTCCAGTTCTGTGGCTTCCAGGACCACCCACGGGCCTATGACTCCCAAATATCTCCATCCCCGATGGTCCTTCCACACTCAAATTCCTGCACCCAGCTGTCAACTTGACATCTTACTGAGATGCCTAGTGAGCATCTTTAAAATCATTCCTCCAGTGATCTCTGCTCTTTTAAAATATGCTGAAAACCCTTGGCACCATCCTTAGCTCAGAGGCCAGAGGTGAAACATGTTAGATTCTGTCTAAAGCCTCCCAACTCAGCAAGTCTGTGAGTGTATGTGAATGGCTTCCAAAGAGGTTCCACTTTCCAAGCTCTTGAGACCAAATTTATCAGCCTGCTGTGCCCACCTGCTGCCCACTGACCACATCTGCAGTGGGAAACTTGACTTAGCTCTGGACTAGTGGGCAGAAAGCCCTGTGCTTGGACAGTAGTTAATGGTGGTGCCCACATTCGAATCCACATCTTTCTGTCTTGTAAATCCATGCTTTTTCCACTACACAGATGTCATCAATAAAATCAGCTACTTGTGGCATCCTTAAAATCTTGGTGATGGAAACATTTTTAACAGTTCAGAATCCCTGTGCTTTTTTAAAATTTGTTGGAAAAAATCTGTTTATTATTCATGAGACAGCGTAACCTGTATTTTGAAATAAATAAAACCAACGTTCTCTTTCATTGGTCATTTTCGAATTACAGTACTATGCCTTCTTAAACAGACAGACTGGCTGCGGGGCTGCGGAATGCACTGGGGATTCGCGAGCTAGATGCCAGAGGTTCTTTTTGGCTATTACGTATGGGCAGGAGACTTGACGTGGCATTGTTTTTAGTCCTGGGAGTAACGTACAAGAACAAAAGAATAAGTCATAGCTTTCCCGCTGCACAACCTCTTCAACGCCCTTACCAAACCCTACCCACAACTGACCACATAAAACCAGACCAATCCAAACAGCCAAAGAGCAGAAGATCCTCGCTGAAGACACTAAGATCATGTTGAAGGGATATAATCCTGATTTATGGAGCCTCTTTATCTAACACTTAAAATGCTGGTTTTCGAAGGGAAGACAGCCCAGATATCCCAACAGCGCAGCACTTCTGCTTGGCTGGCGTGCTGTGGGTTGTCAGTGGGCTCTTCACCACATATTTTCTCATTCAAGTGTGTAAAGCTTTTTTTTTTTTGAGCTGAAATAACACTAAGCACATTCAAAAATCATCCAAAGACTGCAAACTTTATCAAGTGTCTCCTTTCCTTTTGGGATTGGTTTCAGTCCATTAGGCTATAACCTACATAATTTTCTTCCTCTTTTGTTTATGTTTGTATTCTCATAATAACTGTGATGATTTATATCCCAGGACAAAATTAATGCTCACAGTACTGAAAAGTGATGGCAGGGCTGCTCCGTGAAGGCAGAGTACCATAAATTCATGGATACATCAACGCACTGAGATGGGGCAATGGCTTGACTAGCTAATTTATGAAGCTATAAGGCTGGTAATAAATTCTGGCCCTATAAACTGTGTCAGGCAATGTAGATTGAACTATAATAGATTCACCTAGTACATAGTGCAAAGCCTCCTGAGCTCTCCCCATTAAGCAGAATCTCAGAAAAGTGATGCTCGGAGGTTTGCCAGAAGAGCTTGTGTGCCATTTTGTCTCTTTCTGCGGGAGATGGAGGGCCACGGTGTTAATGAACTGGGAGGCCAGGGAATGAGGGAGGCTGGGACTGTAGTGAGATTGAGTGGGGGACGGAGGAGGAAGGGGAGAAGGAAGACAAAAGGGGAGGGAGAGAATGAGGAAATGCCACAGCGGGGAGGAGACATTTACACGTGCCCAAGGCTGTTCTCTGGATACTGGGTCTGTGGGCCACAATTCCAGACCCCACTGGCCCACGAAGCTGGAGTCCTTCAAATACTCTCAGCTTGGTATCTGGACTGCTCGGGGATGAGGAAGAAAGCAGGTCTATAGATGGAGTCCATCACTGCGCCATCTTGGGGAAGTTGGAGATGGATGGCAGCAAAGCCCCAGGAATTTGATGGAATTGGAAACACCTAGCAGATGTGATAGTCTTCCCACTTAACCCAGCTTCACAGGACCCTTTAGAACTGCATCTTTGAGGGATGGTATAGCCCAGTGGTAGAGCGCATGCTTAGCATACACGAGGTCATGGGTTCAATCCCCAGTCCCTCCATTAAAAAAAAAAATAAAATAAATAAACAGAATTGCATCTATTTAATGTTTTAGGCTCCTCTTCAATTCCTCCCTCAGTCAGTAACTTTGATTGTTAAGTGCCTGCTAAATTTGCCTAACTGGGTTCTACTCTCTAACACAGAGTCACTCACTTAGTTGTCCCAGCAATCCAGGGGGCTTAGGATAATTTTATTCCCATTTGATAGTTGGTGAAACTGAGGCACAGAGTTGTAACTGCTAGCGAGTGGTGGAGGGGAACTGGAGCGCACCTCAGTGTGCCCGGTCTTTGTGTGCTCCAACCCCCATCCCAGGGCTGATGCACTAGTTTTCAGCACAGAAGTCTCTGCTGGCTGGTCCTGAATATCCCCGTGTTCTGGAGGAGATGGTGTCATCACCATGTTCTAGTGACAGAATAGCGGCATTGCCCACTGCCATGGTCTTTCTCTAGAAGAATCTTCTGAAGGGCTCAATATTATCCATTTTATTAAGATCTGAATTTTTAAGCTTCAATTTTTTTTCTTTCTTTACTTTTTAATTTTTTTTTCCAATAAGGGAGTTTGATCTTTCTTGCTAGCCTCATATGTTAAGGCGATTTAAGATGCTACCAACCAAGCCTCTTGCTTTCGGGGTCAGAGAATGTCAGATTCAATGTAAGTTGCTTTACAATGATCACGCGTTACTTTTTCATTGCCGACTGTGTTTCTAAGAGGCCTGCATAGAAATTTCTACCAATTTCTATCCTGAAGTTTGTTGTTTCCACTCCTCTCATCTCCTGAATGAATGTTTATTCCCAGCTGCTCTTTGGGCCCTGACTGTCACAGACCACGAGGCTACTTTCACGCCTCAAAGCATCTTACACGATGGGGTCTTACTGCAGTCGCGGCTTCTGACTTTTGTGGGCTGGTTGTTTTGGGGGCCTGGATTCTGCCAGTTTCCCACATATGGCTCTGCCTTGGTTTTTCAGTATCTTTTTACTCTCTAATCTGACTGCTGATGGCCTGGAAGCCTCCATCCCCCATCCTCCCGCGAAGTGAGAAAAAGTTGTATGTGACACGCGTGGCCTTCTGCCCGCTCCTCATCCAACCCTTCAGCTGCTGCTCCAAGCTGCCCTGTTTCCCAGCTGCTGCTCCAGCTGCCTCGGTGCCACCAGGGGCTCGTCACCCATGGGAGCATCCCCACGGGCTGAAGGGGGCCTTCCTTGGCCTCTGCTCTGGAGACAGAGTCTTCCTGGTGCTGCCTCAACACAGGATTCTCAACAAACCATTTGGGAGACAGATGACATTGTTTCTGTCTGAACAGGTCTCGTCAAATGTTTACGATGAGGAACTGAAGGAAATCTCGCTACGACCTGAGTGAAAGGGAAGCTTTTACAGTGACTCAAGTCAGTATACTTGAGTTCAGGACTCGCACTGTCTCCTGGTCAGTGGGTTTTATCCTGAGCTGAAGGGGTGGGGAAGGAGGTTAAGCACACAGGGTGCCCACTACACTTATTTCTTCTTTGAAAACTCCATCAAGACCATTTGTTACCAAGGCCAAACTTGTTCTGCTCACCCCACAACAGGCTGGTAAATTGGGAGACAAGGTGTTGGGGCAAGGAATAATGACTTTATTCGGAAAGCCCGCAGACCGAGAGGATAGGGTACTGATGTTCTGGAGAACCATCTTCCCCAAGTCAGAATTCAGGCCTCTTTTATCCTAGAAAAGGGGAGGGGTATGTTTGGTTGTTGCAAACTTCTTGGTGTCAGAATCCTTTGTTCATGCAGCTGTCCATGTGGGTCAGGTCACGATATCCCTGTAAATCCCCAACAAGATAAATGCTGTTCTCTGTTCTGCAACTTTTTATCTCTGTACAAATGGGAAAGTGTTCTACCCATAAGGGCGGAGCCTTGAGGACGGCTCTCCTGCAGATTTCAGGCTCTAGGCCACGTTCTGTCACAAAAGGTGCAGCACCAGCAGGACCCAGCACAGGAGACCGAGCCCGGGGTTGGAGCCGAAGGAACAGACCTCATATGGAGTCAGGTTTGTCCGTCTCTATGACACATTTAAAATGAACGCAGAGGTAGGGGGTGGATAGCATAGCTCAGCGGTTCAGCACGTGCTCAGCACGCACGAGGCTCTGGGTTCAATCCCCAGAACCTCTGTTAAAGCATAAGTAAACCTAACGACCAACCCCCCCCCCCCAAAAGAAGAAGTAAAAGAAGAAGAAAATGAAGGCAGAGGGATATTTTTCAAGACCACTCTAAACTGGTTAAACAAAATGTGCTCTTTAGTGGCAGCGGTGGGGAGAACTGGCGCTCCTGGGCAGGCTGTCCGCTCACCCTTCATTTGGTCTGGGGAGAGGCTGAACCCAGGCCTGTTAGCGGGACCCTCCGGGGAGTCGGTTCTAGACCTGCTGTGGTTGGAGGAATGGCCGGAAAAGGACATTTACTCTGGGCCTGAGGTGTTCGGGGCCCATGTTTGCCCCGCATAGCTCTTTCCAGAGGAATTTTTCATTATATCTCTTTATTTAAGACATATTTATGGTACCATCGAGTCTTAGAATTGGGAGTCTTGAAGTCGTCTCTGCCAAAATGCATAAGGGAGAAAAATGACATTTACCCCAGACACAGCCTGGTTATTAAATGTGACTCTGTTATCCCAGGTGGAGGTCATTCAGAAGTTGGGTTTTTCAACAAGAGACTCACGGACATAGAAAACAAACTAAGGTTACCAAAGGGAAAGTGGAAGGGGGACGGATAAATTAAGAGTTTGAGATTAACAGACACACATTACTAGATACAAAATAGACAAGCAACAAGGACCTACTGTATAGCACAGAGGACTAAATTCAATTTCTTGTAATAACCTATAATGAAAAAGAATCTGAAAAAAAATACGTATGTATATGTGTAACTGAATCGCTTAGCTGTATACCTGAAACTAACGTTGTAAGTCAACTACACTTCAATCAAAAATAAAGCTAAAAAAAAAAAAGAAGTTGGATTTGGAGAAGCAGACTGTGATGTGACTCCTTAGGTCTCTGGGCTAGAAATCCAGGCAGATAATTGGATGCAGTGCCACCTCTCTCAATATGTTCTTTTTAAAACAAGTTTTATTATTATTTTATTTTGCAGTGATGGGGGGAGGTAATTAGGTGTATTCATTTTTAGGGGAGATACTGGGGATTGAACCCAGGACCTCATGCATGCTAAGTGTGTGCTCTACCACTTGAGCTATGCCCTCCCCACATCTCAATATATTCTGACGCATGGATGGACCTCAGGTTAAAGAAATATCTCGTTTCCTTTGGCAGTCTCCAGGAAATTTCTTGGTTTTCTGAGTAGTGGCACTTTGGGAATCCTTTGTCTCCAAGTACATTTCAGAAGTCAGTATATATGTTGGTATGGACATCGATGAGCAGGGGTAACAGGAAAGCACTGTTCTCACCCTGTGTTTGTAGTGGAGTATGGGCAGCAATCCACACTCTTAATTTAAACATATCCCTTCCCTTTCCCAATATTCATCAAAATATTTTTTTTTGGAGTCTCAGCCCAACTTTGTGCCAAATGATTAAGAGATGACAAGCAATTCTCCAAGGAAGAAATACAAATGATCAATAGGCATATGAAAAAATGTTCAATATCACTAATTATCAGAGAAACGCAAATCAAAACTACAGTGAGGTATCACCTCACACCAGTCAGAATGGCCATCATTCAAAAATCCACAAATGACAAATGCTGGAGAGGCTGTAGAGAAAGGGGAACCCTCCTACACTGCTGGTGGGAATACAGTTTGGTGCAGCCACTGTGGAAAACAGTATGGAGATTCCTCAAAAGACTAGGAATAGACTTACCATATGACCCAGGAATCCCGCTCCTGGGCATATATCCAGAAGGAACCCTACTTCAAAATGCCAACTGCACCCCAATGTTCATAGCAGCACTATTTACAATAGCCAAGACATGGAGACAGCCTAAATGTCCATCAACGGATGACTGGATAAAGAAGAGGCGGTATGCTTATACAATGGAATACTATTTAGGCATAAAAACGACAACATAATGCCATTTGCAGCAACATGGATGTTCCTGGAGAAAGTCATTCTAAGTGAAGTAAGCCAGAAAGAGAAAGAAAAATACCATATGAGATTGCTCATATGTGGAATCTAAAAAACAAAACAAAACATAAATAGAAAACAGAAACAGACTCAGAGACATAGAATACAAACTTGTAGTTGCCAAGGGGGTAGGGGGTGGGAAGGAACAGACTAGGATTTCAAAACGTAGAACAGATAAACTAGATTATACTGTATAGCACAGGGAAATATATACAAGATCTTATGGTAGCTCACAGAGAAAAAAATGTGACAATGAATATAGATACATGTTCATGTATAACTGAAAAATTGTGCTCTACACTGGAATTTGACACAACATTATAAAATGATTATAACTCAATAAAAAATGTTAAAAAGAGATGACAAGACCTTAGTGCCTGATTAATAATAATCAACCATCCGTTCATTCACTAAACATGTCTTAGTGCCCGCTGTGTGCCAGGTGTTGCCCCAGACACGAGGACCCACAGTGAACAGCAGGCGTCACTACAGCCCGACCCAGGAGGGAGCTGCAGTCAGCTCTCACTGGCTCATAAGCACTGGTAGGTACTCACTTACCTTCCTGAGTCTGCATTCAGTGCCATCACTTTGGTAGCTGGAGGCTGGCCACAGTGGAAGTATTTGCACCATGGAAACTGGTAATCACTATAAATTGGGGCTTTTTTCCCCTAAGAAACAGACAACACTTTTACCAGCACAACCCTGGCTCACGCTTCTGTTGTGATAATCAGCCATCAGGTATTATGCGTATAATTACAGGCATATCTTGTTTTATTGTGCTTCATTTTTTTACTGTGCTTCGAAGGTAAGTGTTTCTTTTACAAATTGAAAGTTTGTGGCCACCCTGCATCGAGCAAGTCTATCGGGGCCATTGTTCCAGTAGCATTTGCTCCCTTGGTGTCTGTGTGTCACGGTTTGGTAGTTTTTGCAATATTTCAGACCTTTGCATTATTATGATACTTGTTACGGTGATCTGTGATCAGTGATCTTTGATGTCACTGTTGTAATTGTTTTGGGGCCGTGTGAACCGTGCCCACATAAGAGGGTGAACTTAATCGATAAATGTGTGTGTTCTGACTGCTTCACCAGCCTGCCTTTTTCCCATTCATTTCTTTCCCTCTCATCTGGCCTCTCTATCCCCTGAAACACAACAGCAATATTGAAATTAGGCCACTTAATAACCCTTCTCAGTGTTCAAGTGAAGGGAAGAGTCAGTGGAAGGTGGCAAACTTCTTTACTGTCTTACGGAATTGCTGCAGACACCCCAGCCTCACAGCCACCACCCTGGGCAGTCAGTCAGCAGCCATCAATACGGGGGCAAGACCCTCCACCCAGAAAAAAGTTTGCAACTCGCTGAATGCTAAATAGCATTTTTCTTTTTTTAGCAATAAAGTATTTTTAAATTAGGGCACATACATTGTTTTGTCGGCATGATGCCCTTGCACGTTTAATAGACTTCAGTGTTGTGTAAACGTGACTTTTATATGCACTGGGAGACCAGAAAATCCCTGTGACCCACTTTACTGTGGTGGTCTGGAACCAAACCCACAATCTCTCTGAGAGGGGGTGGGCCTGTATTTAAGATCATTATTATTCTTTGTATAATATAAGCGGTTTATTTATTCTACGTGCCAGATGCTTTACAGAGCTTGTCTCGGTAGCTTTACAACTACCTCGGAGTCGGTTTCTATCGATTAGAAATCGGAGGCGCAGGGACGGTTAGGCATTTAACTCGGGTCGCACGCATAGTAACGGTAAGAGCCAGAGTCAGAGCTGACCCTGACCTCAAGCCCACGATTCCCGCCGTCTGTGCTCCGCTGCCTCCTTCCGGGAGACCCTTCCAAAGGGCCGCACGTGCATTTTCACAGGTGCTGCCCACACGTGCGGTGGCCTCACCTAAGGGCATAAGAATGAACTTGCGGAATTCTCGGTCCCGTGTCAAGTCAACCAGGATAAAGTTTTGTTCAGATAATCATTTTACTCAGATAATTCAGCACCTCTTAAGTTTAATTTCCATCACTTGGCATTTTATCTATTGGCGAGATCTGTCTATGGGTGGGTAGCACTAGTTTTACCAGTTAAGTTCTGCAAGCAATTTATTTGCTTTGTTGATGTGCAGAATTAACGGGATATCTCAGATTTTGTGGTGCCTCTCTGCTTCTTGTTGTCCTGGGTAATCTCACTTCTGAAAATGTATTTGCTGGGCAGTGGTGGAATTCCTGCCTTGATAATAAGGAAACGAACAGGCTGGCTGATACATCACCTCCGATACACACTTACCCACTTACGACGTCACAGGCAGAACTGGAAACCCCCAGGCCTCCCCCAGAGAGAGCCTGTTCTGGGGATCTTGCCACACGGCAGACCAGAAAGTTTCAGGTGTACAGCAGAGTGATTGGGTTTTACATATACATACGTATATATTTTCTTTTCAGATTCTTTTCCATTATATGCTATTACCAGAAATTGAATATAGGTCCTTGTGCTATATACAGTAGGTCCTTATTATCTATTTTTTGATATATTAATGTGTGTCTGTTAATCTGTTTTAAACCCATGGCAGTTTAACAGCTTGGTCTCATTTGTGAGCTTACTGAACAGTCTTAAATAAGACCATCAATGTGTCCCCGGCCCCCTGGAGTGGACACCTCCGAGTCCCTGCCACACTGACCCAGCTGTGTCTTGAAATGCAGCGGACGTGATGGACACTTCACTTCTGCTGATAAGAACCAGCAAGCAAACCAAGATGAACTGGGACGTGGCGGGGCTGTTCTCCCTGGTTACCCTTGTACGTCTTTCCCGATTTGTGAACATGGTTTGCAAACATAATCTGCTGCTTAGAAATGTCAGAGCAAATAACTGTAATGGTACCTAGCTGCTGTACGTCTTCATCTTTTTATTCACGAAAATTTAAATAATTCTCCAGTTGAAGTGGATGATGGAGGAAGGCGAGGGGGCATTCATTTCTAAAACGAACATGGAAGACTTAATAGGTGCAAGATGCTCTTTTTTGTTTGATTTGTTTTTTTGTTGGAGCGAGGAATAATGATTTTATCTGGAAAGCCAGCAGACGCAAATGCTCTTGATGTAAAAGTAATCTGCCCACATGACATGTGATTTTAGCTTTATGAAAAATAAGCCTTCTATAAAGGAGCCACCATGAATGATGAGAGAGAATGGAAAGTATTTTATAACCAAATAAAGTATCCAAGTTTTACTGATACGTTGTACTCAGAATGCTACTCCCATTATGTTATTTCTAAAAAAGAAAAAAAGAAGGAAAAAGAAAAAAAAGAGGGAAAATTAATTCCACTCAATCTTTTCAGGAGACTTTTTTTTTTTAATCCAATAAATTGTTCATTAAGTGCTCCAGATTTACAACTCCTTGTTTTTTTTTTATTGGGTTTAAATCAATCAGTCAACATTTTAATTGATCATAGGAGTAATGAGAGAACAATGTGGTGTGAATTTTAGTTCGGAAAATTATTTCTGAGCACATTTTTAAGGTTCCACTTAAATAGTGTTTTAAACTTTTCTAGACGTTTTATGACTATGGTTTTGTAAAGTGGAATTCTTCAAAGCCAAGACATTGCTAGACCCTCAGGACATTTTGTGTGATTTTTCACGTGGCTGGCTTTTGCCACAGTCTTGGAAACGTCACCCACATTCTTCCTATTTATGAGTTAGAGTACGTATAGCTTACTTGACAAAAAATGATTTAAAATGGCTCCAACTAAATTTAGTTTATTTAAAAAAAATCTAAGACATTAACATGTTGACTCAGGATAGAAGTATCACACAGAATGCTTCTTTATTTTTCCTGCTTAGCATGAATTTCATAAGCCAGAAAACTGAAATCTGCCCGCCTCGTCCCTCCACGTTTTGTCGTAGACTCGCATCACCACTCAGCTAACAGATCCCTGTTGGGTGCTCCCTCTGTGCCAGGCCCTTCTCGGATGCTGAGGATACAGCCGTAAGCAAAGCAGACTGAGGGCCCTGCCCTCGGAAGTGTCCATCCTCCCCAGGGAGACAGTGAAAAAAAAAAGAGACACACAGCAACAGGGCCTGATTGGGAAGGAATGAGAGCTCAGGAGGAAAACCAGGCAGGCACAGGGAGCAGGGAAAATTGAGGGTTAGGATTTCATAGTGACCAGCAAGGGGAGGAGTGACATCTGGGTGAAAACCCGCAGGAGGGGTCGGCTCTCTGGGGAGGGATATTCCAGATGGAGGGAGCAGCCGGCAGGTGCCTTCCAAGACAGAGGAGCAGGGAGTAGCGGGGGCGGGGGCTGGACAGAGGGACAGGGAGGGCTGGGGATGAGGTCAGAGAGACCAGGGGGTGCCGCTTGTGAAGGACGCTGACTGGCCGCTGTGAGGACTTGAGTCTGGTTTCTAATCTCTGTGGGGCAGGAAGCCCAGCATTGAGGGTTCTGAGCAACAGAAGCGACATGCTGTCACACATGTTGTTACGAGATCACACTGGTTGCCAATGAGGACGGGTTTTTTTTTTTTTGGTCCAAAGCAGAAGACACACGAAGCTAAGAGAATAATCTGGATGAGAGATGGTGGTGGTGTGGCCCAGGGTGTTTTCCCTGGGGGTTGGGGGCCGGTATATGACTTTCCCGAGGTGGTTTGGGTGTGCTGCGTGAGGAAGCCGCCGTTTTGGGTCTGAGTGGCTGCCAGGGGTTTCACATCCACGTGTATCCCACCTTCCGCCTGTCTTGGTGGTTCCTGGGTGTTGGGGATTTTTGGTAGCAGCACCGTGAGGAAGAGCGACGAGGGCCTTTTCTTTGAGCCATCTTACTCTAGAGCTCCTTCCCTCTGCCGTATGATCGTCCTCTTTTCCAAGCTCTCCTTGGACCTCCTCTACCTCCTGCTTGTCCCTGCTCTGTGTGCACGACCCAGCGCTGGACGGGAGAGGCTGCCCAGAGGCACGTCGCTGTGTGGTCGCAGGAAGGCGGGTATCATTCCTGGGGTTTCCTTTCTCACACCGCAGAGTGGAATGATTGTTCGGATCAAAAGTTCATTGTCCTTAAGTGCCGGTACAATTGCAATTCAATATCTCCTGCCTCGGTTTGCATGCTGTGTTTTCATCGAAACTTCGAGGAATCCAGCCCCCTCCTGCGAGCCTCACACTGCTCAGATCAGGTTTACGATGGAGGAACAGGAAGGTGGAGACATGGGTGGATGGGAGCCAAGTCGACCTGGGCAGAAGGGAGACTGAGGCCACGGGGACAGGCTGCTTTCGGGTGGTGACTGTTGCCGTCACACAGAAGCAGGCATGGCTGTGAGCTGCCAGCAGCCATGAAGGTGTGCCCTTCACCCACTGGGATCTGAGCTTGGATCTGACTTGTCAGAATCCAGCTTGTTGAGAAAAACCTTCCAGTTTTCATTCCTCCCTGGGAAGCTTTGCTTTGCAGGTGGGAGAAAGTGAAGCCTTAGCTGCACTCAGTTATTTGCCGTGTATTTGAATGCTGTGCTAAATCACAGATCCCCGTGAACTCGCCCCTCCCTCCCCATCCTTCATCGTGGCTTCTGGTCCATCCTACATGGAGGGTTCTGGCCAGAGCTGCGCTCAGAGGATCAGAAGCTGTGTTAGAAACAGCTTTGCAAGTTAGAACGGCTTTTTTTCTTTAATTGTGTGTATTTGAAATACACAAAGCCCTGTCATAATGAAACAAACAAAAATCTATGTACTCACTCACCCAGTTTAACCTTTGCTGACACTTAGCTGTATTTTCTGCATATTCTTTTGAATAGAGATACAACTTACAAACGGAGTCAGTGATTGATGTATGTCCCTTCCCAGTCCCGGCCCCCACTCCAGTGGGTAGCCAGAAGTGGGTGTGTCTTCTTCCTCCTCACCTGTCTCCACTCTCTCTGCACGCACATGCCACCCAGCTCACATCCTCACACGGGTGCACACACCTGTATTCTAACACATTAAAAATGTTTACTTAAATAGTATTATTCCATACACATTCTTCTACAGTTTGCTTTTCCACTCAGCATTATGTTTTGAGAATTATCCATGTTGGTATGTGCAGATCTGATATCTGTAGCTTCCGAGAACAATTTTTCTGGTGGTTCAGTTACAAGTTTTCATAATTTTCTTTGACTCATTAGTATTTCAATTAGGTTTTCATTTAAAAGCCCCCCCCCGTCTTTTTTTTTTTGAGATGTCTTTTTGTTATTTCTAATCTTGTTTCATTGTGGTGAAGAGGGATTCATTCTCTGGCATTTGTGGACCTGCTGCCTACTCAGTCTTTGTGAATCTTCCACCCGGCTGTGAGAAGAGTGTGCTTTTTTCTGTCTGGGGCTGGGTCCTTTTCATTCCTGTTAGATAAGCTGGACTGTTTTCAAGTCTGTCTGTAACAGGCACATTCAGCAGTTTTTTTCACCCTCTGCTTTTGTTCATGATGAATCTCTTCCACATCCCTTCTTGCTGACTTGCTGGTAGATTCAAGAAGTTTCCAGTCTCCTTCAGCCATTTACGAAAGTCTGGCATAGTCTAATTAAAAACTCTTACATGGTTTTACCCCTCCTTCCTCCCTAAACGGCCCTGCCAGGCATGAGGGCCGGGCACGGGGATAGGGAGGGGGAAGTCTGTCTGTCATTTGTTCCCCACCTGCTTCCGGCTCCCCCGTGTGTGGGGCAGGTATAGGGTGAAACGACTTGTCTGGCTGCTTCTGTAGGAGACGCTTGGCTGTCGCTGTCTGTCTGATGCTGTCCTGCCAAGACCCGCTGGGTAGCAGCCCGTGCGTGAGGGTATTGGGGTTGGGGGGTGGTCTGCAAGGTTCCCTGGAGTGGGAGACCCCTTTTGGTCTGATTGCTTCCAGGCTCCCTCCGCTTGCCCTGGCGGGTCTTGCGGGATGGGCAGCCTTCCTGACTCCCAAGCTCATCTCTGTATTAGCAAGAAGCTTCAAGCCTCCCTGTCTCCCGCAGCATCCACAGCAAATGCATCCTCGAGCGGCCCCTACGCGCACTGGCCAGGGCCACCGCAGCCATGGCTTCATAAGCCCGGGCCTGGCATCTCTCTTCAGAACGTAGACTACCAGACCCCTCCACATTCTCAGTTCTGTGTTTGAGCCACCAAATCTCTGGTGGCAGGTAAATTCTCACGAAACGTCTTCTGAGGACCATTCATACTAATTTTTTTTTTATCTCTTTGATAGAACAGTTTTTGAAAAAGTGACAGTTTCCTTCGATAACCTATAATAAATTTGTCTATTTTTCCTTATAACTCTGTTAATTTTGGCTTTACAATGTTGGGGCTCTTGTTAGGTGCAGACAGCTTCTAGATTTTTATATATTCTTAGTAAATCACTCCTTTTTATCATTAAGCACTGCCCATCTTTACTTCTGATGACTTTTGTCTTAAAACTCTATCTTTTCCTGATATTAAAATTGCTACTATTTGTGGGCAGGTGGAAACTTTCTTGGTGTATCAGGTTTATCTTTTCCAACAAGTTTATGTTAAACTTTCCTGTTTATTTATGTTTGAGATTTGCCTGTTGTAAACAGAATACAACTCCAATTTAAAAAGCAACCCCCAAAAGAGGATGTCTGTGTTTTGACAAGTGAGCAGGAGGTATATAAAGCATATTTATAATATACTTACCATGTATATTTGTGCTTATTACTGTTAACTTATTTTGAGCTTCTTGTTTTTACTCCTTTTCTGACTTTATCAAATGTATTTATTCCTCCTCTCCCCATCTACTGCTTTTGGAATGTATGTATTCTAATTTTTAGTCTGATTTTTTGTTTGGGTTACTCCTACGATTTTACAAGTGCTCCTCACCTAACAAAGTCCAGAGTTAGTCAGCGTCTCTATCCTGTGTCCACACAAAAGCAAGCATCTGACCCTCACCCCGCCTCCCGCCTCTCGTGCTGCTGTCGCCACGATCGTTAGTTCTACTCTGCTTTCAAGTCCTTCTCAAGTTGATCATTGTTGCCATGTTTCTAATTGTACTGATGTTTATCTGGGCTTATCAACTGCTTACTCATTTATGTCGTGTGCCTTTGCTTCTTGAATTCAATTTTTTTCCTCTTTGGGGCTTAATTTCCTTGGTCATGAAGATGTACGTAGGTCTTTTTTTAGTTGTCTATGAGTAGTAAAATCTTTCAGTCCTTCCCTCAACATTTCAATTCCCCTTGTTCTTTTTTCATTAAATTTTTTTAAATTGAAGTATAGTTAATTTACAATGTTGTATTAGTTTCTGGTAGACAGCATAGTGATTCAGTTCTGTATGTATGTATATACGTATTTTTCATTATAGGTTATCACAGGCTCTTGAAGGTAGTTTCCTGTGCTATCAGTAGGACCCTGTTGTTTTCCTACCCCTGGGTTTTGGGCGATCACTTTGCCTGACAGTCGTCTAGGTTACCAGTCAATTTCCCTCAGCACGTGGAAGACACTGTTTCATTGTGTTGTGGCATCTGTCCTTGCCGGTGGGAAACCTTGTATCCAGTGCATTGGCTCCTTTATAGGTGATCTCTTCTCTGTTCTCTGGTCACTTTTAATACTTCATCTTTGTCTTCCATGTTTCATCCTTTTCTGACTAGATGTGGATTTAATTATATTTATTTGCACAGAATTTCTTTTCTTTTTCATTCTGAAGTCTTACTGATTTCCTCAAATCTGGTCATTATTTCCCCCCAAGTATCCCTTTGGAATATTTTTTTTAACCCCCAGTTTTCACTGTTCACTCATCATAGAAATCCTGGTTGGCGCTGAACATTGCATTCGAACATCCATGCTCCTTAACACCCCTCTCTCTGTGTCTGCCTCACTCCTTCCTACTTTCTAGGTAGTTCACAAACTTTCCCATCATTTATGAATGATTACTTTTTAAAATTGTCTATTACATGGTTCATTTCTGGAGGCATCTTCAGTTATTTCAGCTCTGCTTCTTAATTGGTTTATACTGTCCTGCTTTTCGTTACAGTCTTAAATACTTTTTGAAAAAGTCATTTTTAGTTTATCTTGTAGATTCTTTTGGTTTGATCTTGTTTGGGGTGGTTATCTTCCATTTTTTGCACCTGCTACCTCTACTAACATCTATTTGTTTTAGTTTTTTCCTTATGCACTTCGTAATATTTGCTTGTGAACTCATCTTCAGTGGAAATTAATTTTTCTTTCACTATAAACTAAGATGTGAAAGTGTCCCTACAGAGTGGGTTTTCTGTTAACTTCTGCCAGAATCCTAGGGGTTTCGATGATTATAAATCAGTCTATCACACTATCACACTATCACTCTATCTATCTATCTATCTATCTATCTACATCTGTCTATCAATGCTGGTATGCACTGTACAGATAACAGAGGTGAGGTTTTGATTTCTCACAGATAACTTTTATTTCCCCCTGCACATTGCCTTGGGCACTTACCAAGCCTCCTTGCTAGGGAGAGTCCCAATTCTAGTTCTCCTGCCTCCCCTGGGCCATAAGCTATCTGTTTTGTCCCTGCTTGGGCCTTGGGACATCTCCATACCCTCTCCAGTCCTTAGAACCTGCATTTGTGGCTCAAATTCCTATGGGTTACTGTGATTTCAGCTAGCACTCACCACTCTTGCTTTTGTTTTCTCATTGATTCTGGAGCTGAAGGATTTCTTTTTCTTCCTTTTGCTCTTGGCTACTATACAAGTTCTTGTTCTGAGTGGTGAGTGTTGGGTGCTGGTGGTTATTTGTTCTATACCATTTCAGTGTGCTTGTAGTGGAAATAGGGCCTTGACTGTCTCAGAGGAGTCTGCCATGTGGTGGCCTAGGATTGCTTTTTAGGAAGAATATTTATTGTCCTCCTAGTTAAGCCGAGGGACACAAGGGGTATTCGATAAGAGATAACATTTTTTAAAAACTGCGGATGTCAGTGGATGCTGTACCACTCAAAGAGGGTTTTCTTTATATAATTTTCTATTATTTGTGACGAAAGCATTAGGATAGTGTTGATGGCTTCCTGATGGCTTAAAAACTGGACAGAAATGAGAAGGAAGGAAAGAATTAAAAATCATGCCCTTCATCTTGTAGGAAAAACTGAGAATTTGGCAAGAGAATAAATTAAACCTTCAACTATGGGAAGGAGGAAGTTGGAAGGGAGGACAGTTGGAGAAAATGATTTCATTTATTAAGCACTGAAGATATTACTGTTATTATGAGGACAGTTAACGTGAGACCTATCTGTTTAACACCTTTTCAAGTGCGCAGTACAGTATTGTTAACTACAGGTACAATGTGAAGATTGTTTTAAGGGAAGCCAAAGTAGAGTCTTCAGTTAGAATTGGGAAAGAAAAGAAGAAAGAAATACTCTCTCTGTTAACATCTCAGACTCCCACTAAGACAGCAAATGGATGGTGAATCTTGTAGTGGCTTGAGATTAATAGGAATTTTATGAAGATTTAAAAATCTCTCCTGTTCAAGCTGACTCTACCAGAGAAGGGTCTTTGAATATGGCTTCTGCTGTTCTTCAGGACCTAACAAGGATATGAGAATTGGATCAGTACTTAGATAAGATACAATAAATAATAATCATTATATATGAATTGTGAAAATGATAAGAGAGCTAACATTTATTTCAATATTTTTAGAAAGACACACTCCGGTAGTATAGAGAAGTGTGTGTGCTTGGACAGGGAATTTATATTTGTCCTTTGATTTCCTACTCATTATAATAATATATATTCACTCGAAACTTCTTTTAGTGTAATAGTGCCATTTGCAGCAACATGGATGGACCTAGAAATGATCACACTAAGTGGAGTAATTCAGACAGAGAAAGCTGAATACCATGTGATACCACTTATGTGTGGAATCTAAAATATGACACAAATGAACTTATTTACAAAACAGAAACAGACTCACAGACATAGGAAACAAATTTATGGTTATTACCATAAGGGGAAAGGAAGGGAAAGGGTAGGTTAGAAATTTGGGATTAACAGATACAACTACTGTATATAAAATAGATAAACAACATGGTCCTACTGTACAGCACAGGGAACTAGACTCAATATTTTGTAATAAACCATAATGGAAAAGAATGTGAAAAAGAATGTGTGTGTGTGTGTGTGTGTGTCTAAAAAACTGAATCATTTTACTGTACACCAGAAAGTAAAATATTGTAAACCAACTATACTTCAATAAAAAATAAATTTAAAAAGAAACTTCTTTCAATTTCAAAGATAATTCTACTAGAATATTAAAAAGAAATTAAAAAACTTTGACATTGTCCCAATTATACCATCCTTATGCAACTATTTTCATTTTCCATTTTATATCACATGTGTGTATTATCTTTCCTGGTCGTAATCATACTGTATATAATATTTTGTATTTTCTTATATTTATTTAACAGTAAACGTTTTCAGGTGTCTAATAAAATTCTCATAATTTTGTAGACATTTTAGAGTGGAGACTTGATATTAACGTATAGGACTAGTAAAATAAAAAAATAAAGGGAATCAGGATTTTCAATTTGTTTTAAGTAAGGACATTAAGAGCAAAAAAAAAAAAAAGAAAGATATAATCTCAAAAGAAAGGAAAATACCTTCAGTTACTGTAACTTAGCTGTGTGAATAAAATTACTCTTCTTCCACTTTTCCTCCTTTTTCTCCAAGGATGGTTGAAAACATCATCAGGGACCTTTCCTGATACAAGAGCAGGGTCAAGGTTTCCTTAGACTGGGCGATGTCTAGAGGAACTTACTGATTTCTGAGTTTGTGATATTTGCCTGCAAAATAGCTGATTAATTCAGTAGGACCAGTGAGAAACCAGGCTGTTTTAAATGGTGGGCCTGAAATCCATCACTTCCCACACAGATGGAGCTTCCCCAAGCAGCCCTGCAGCAAGGAACCCCCAAAGGATGGCTCTGGTGTTTGTTTGTTTTAATACAATTTTGTCTTGAGAATCCTGGAAAGTGTCCAGAAAAGTCCCACTGTTGGAGACATTGGCATCTTTCTCTACATGCATCTTTGTTGAAAAGGATATGATTTGGACCTGTTTCAGATCTCTTCATGTGATAGAGATACCCTCTCAAAGAAAAGTTATTTAAGATACAAGGATATCAATTAAAAGTGTAAGTTTTTTTAAAAAATTGAAGTATAGTTGATTTACAATGTTGTGTTAGTTCCTGGTGTACGGTATTGTGATTCAGTTGTACATATATATTCTTTTTCATTATAGGTTATTATAAGTTACTTACTATAATTCCCTATGCTATATAGTAGGACCTTGTTGTTTATCTATTCTGTGTATAGTAATTTGTATCTGATAATCCCAAACTCCTAGTTTATCCTTCTCCTTGCCTTTCCCCTTTGGTAGCCATAAGTTTCTTTTCTGTGTTTGTGAGTCTGTTTCTGTTTTGTAAATAAGTTCATTTGTGTCATTTTTTTAAGATTTCACCTATAAGTGATATCATATATTTGTCTTTGACTTACTTCACTTAGTATGACAATCTCTAGTTCCATCCTTGTTGCTGCAAATGGCATGATTTCATTCCTTTTTAGGGCTGAGTAGTATTCCAGTGTATATATGTACACCACAACTTCTTTATCCAGTCATTTATTGATGGACACTTAGGATGCTTTCATGTCTTGGCTATTATAAATAGTGCTGCTATGAACATCGGGGTGCATGTATCTTTTTGAATTAGAGTTCCCTCTGGACATATGCCCAGGAGTGGGATTACTGGCTCATAGGGTAACTCTATTTTTAGTTTTATAAGGAATCTCCATACCTTCTTCCATAGTAACTGCAACAAATTACATTCCAACCAGCAGTGTAGGAGGGTTCCCTTTTCTCCACACCCTAAAAGTGTGACATCTTTGAACTGGCTTGATTTGACATCACTGCATGGTGCCGTGGCCTGGACAGGATTTTGAATGTCACCTTGCCTGGGCTCCTGCCTGAAATAAGTCTGGTCTCACCCTGCCTCGATGGCCCAGTTGCGCTCCTGCCCCGGCCTTGGCGAGGCTAGCTGTGCTCAGCAGAGGAAGAAAGTGCTTCAAGGGCTTTTTTGATGTGGTTTATCTTTCACTTCTCAGGAGGAAATTCACTCCAACTGGATCATAATTTTTTGAGGACTTTCACCAGATCTTAAAGTTTCAGGAATGAAAGGCTCGTGTGTTTTATTCAGGAAACTTCCAGCTGCTGAAAGGAGTTGAACGTTAAGCATCAAATCACTGTTTGGTGCTCAAAGATATTCTTCAAAAGGACTTGAGAGAAAAAAGAAGGAAAAAATGACAAAGCCAGCACATGAATGTGTTAGTAAGCTTTATTTTTACCATGTGGTTGCTGGAGCTGCTGGTTACGAAACACAGAAGCATTTTTAATGATAATTTTGTATAATATATGATAATTTAGTGAAACATTTTAATGATAAGGGTGAATTTAAATTACCGTAAATATATCACTTGGTGCTTTTTCAGTCCTCATCACCTTTCCTCCCCATTTAAGGTCACTATTTATCAAAAATTATTTGAGTTTTGAATGCCTAATGTTTGTACAGCTGTTCTTTTTTTTTTAAGTTCCTACATTTGCAATGAAAGTGTCAAAAGTTAAAGACTGAAATTAAATCAAGAAGCAGGAGGTTTATGCCAAGCTCGCATAACAGGATGAAACGTGTTCAGAAAGACAATGAAATTGGCTTCGAGGACCTTCAAAGTCTTCCCAAGTTCAAAATACTTTTCATAAAAATAACTTCCTTTTAAAAATGTGCTTGTTAGGCTTTGACTTCTGCTCCTTTTGATTTTTCGATGCCTGTGAATTTATTTCGAAGTTGCTTCTATGATTATTCCAGGAGAAAACGATTATCCTCTCTCCTTCAAGTGGTGACGGGAAAGGCTGGCAAACAGAAATAGGAGGATTGATAAAAATAGAAATAGGGGTAAAATGCTCATGGGAGCAAGTCCAGGGGGTGAGAAGCTTGGAGAGTCAGGCTGTCTGAGAATTAAAATGGGGGAAATTCCTCTGGTATGGGGACCATGTTTTGCTGTGATTCTGTGCCCTCCCGTGTCCTCCCGTATCTCTGCGGAGTTCTCTGGTTAGCCTTTGGCAGTGAAAACTCAAAATAGTGTCAATTTCTGTCTGTCCTCTGTGTCTGTCTATCTGTCACCTGTCTGGCATCTTCACCTGTCTACCTTTTCATCTCTGTGGTTTTTTTCCTACTGAGCAGGTCTAGTCCAATAGTATGGCATTGGATTGCTTCATGAGTTAACTTAGTACATGGTCCTTGTCCTGGAAGAGATTAGCCTCGATTTCTTTCAGTCTTTACAAAGCTCTGTAGGTCTTTCGGGACAGTGGTGCCTTTGCAGTTGAGCCTTCAGTTAGCGTCCTCGTCACTGGTGTTACCTGCACGTGGGGCTGGATTCCTGCCTCGTGGGGCTGCTGAGTCTTAGGTGCTGTCATTGAATTGCTGAGAGTGGGGAGTCAGGGTGGGGGTCCTGTGACCAATTCTGGAATCCAGCGGCTCTGAATCATATGACGCCCATCACTTCCAACAGTAGAAGCTAAATGGGCCCCAGGTCGTGTGGGTAGAGATGTTTCTGGCCATCTCTTGTTCCCTGGAAACCTGACTGCTATAGCTGGAGATGAAAAAGACCCAACAGTGACACCATGTGAATCTCTGAGCCGAGGATTTCCGAGTGGGGCTGGACACACAGGCACGTCGGCATCGCAGGGCTGCCTTTCATTTCCAATGAGCTCAGTCAGAGCTTAGGAATGGCCTGAAGTCTCAGACTGACATCTTGTTGGCTCCCCTGCAGAAGATACTCCACATTAGTTACCGGTTGTCTAAAACAATTAAAATGTAAACACAGAAACAAAACAAAACAACAAAAGCCTCTTGGCGTATTGCGGCCAGAAATGTCTCTTGACTTTAATTCTGCTTTCAACTGGTGCTATGATTTCATCTTTGTTAAGATTTCTTATTATAGCATTTCTTGGCCAAATAAAATGGAACCTCTCTTACCTGCTCTCACTCCTTTCAAGAGCAGGGAGGGGTGGTGGGCGGGACTGATGACGTACTACAGTCCTGGCAGGAGACAGACTGCCACCTAGGCTGGGGACACTCCAAGGTCCCATCTGGGCCCTTTCATTCTAGTTGAGATGGGGGGCTGCCTCCTGTGGGGCAGGTGGAGACCCTGTGACACTGCACTGGAGCCGAATCCTGTCCCTTGGGGGACATTTTCTATCTCACCCACCCTTCCCAGAAGGAGAATGGGAGCCCAGCCATGAACTTGAAAGTCTCTACACAGTGGGACATTTCCTCCAGCCCCTGGCCCACTACAGGCCAGTACTTCTAAGTTTGATGTCATCAAAGTTCCTGGAGGCCCAGCCATTCTCCCATCCAGGCATTTGCACCCATTACCTTTGCAGTCCCAGGTGAGCTGAAGCCAGGATGGGGAGGTGGGGGGGGAGGGGGTTGGGGCATGGGTGTGTCACCAGCCTGGATCAGTGACCCTCCCGAGACAGTTCTGTCAGTGTTTGTCCAGACGCGTTTTTCCCATTTTGGCCCAGTCCCGGAGGGAGGACCCCACTCCTCCCGGATTTTATGTCTTCTTGCTTCATCTCTTGCAGAGACCAGGTGGGCTGTTGCTCACTCTTGGCTCACCCACGTCCTCTCACCTGGCTGGGTTACAGGTTTTCCGCCCAGGGCTGTCCGCCTCACTTGTGCAAAGCTGAGCATCTGGGTTTCAAATGAACTGGACTCACTAGGATGCAGTGAATGAACTTGACTTACTTTTCCCAAACTCATGGCTCAAGTCTAAAGCACCTTCCACCCCCGTTTCAGGTCTCGTAGGTGCCAGACTTCCCTGGCACGTCCAGGTACTAATTAACAGTCTAGTTTTCAAGTACTGACAAGTCTAGATAAGTCTAAAGACAAGTCCGTGCCCAGTCCTTTTAAATTTCCTTGGCATGTTGAGCTCGTCTCAGGATTGGAAAGGTCTCTGGGGCTGCGGCCGCCCCTACATCTCCCGGCCCAGCTCTTTCATGCCTCCTTCCCACTGACCTTCGCCTCTGGTCCTCCAGGGCTGGGGCAGGAATGGGCGTCCCAGCAAGGGGCTGTTGGAAGGCTTACTCACCAGGGCGTTGTGAGTTGGAAAGCTGAGGCCAGAACAGGGGCTGTCTTTCCGGGGGCGTGTTGGAAGGCTCCTCAGGGCTCTTGCAGTAACTACAGCTCTCTGTGGCGTGGTGATGGGTGATGCCCAGTGTCTGTCTACCTGTGACGCCCTCTTTGTAGCTTCTTCCCGCCACAGGACACTTCCAGCCTCCTTCTCTCAGGCTTGACTCAGCCCTGAAAGTCTGGCAAACTTCCTTGGGGCCCGTGGGACCAGAGGATGCTCAGGCCATTCGTAGCAGCTCAGTGCGCTCCCGCCATGGCCCTTTTACCTACCTGCTCTCAGGTGGCTGCAGGCTGCCTTTTTGAGAAATTCTACAGGATGGGTCAGCAGGTTGGAAACTCAGGCAGGAGATGGTGTACCAGTCATTTGGTTTTTAATTGAAGTGATTTACAGTATTGTGTTAGTTTCAGGTATATTGCAAAGTGATTCAGTTATACATATATATATTTTCAGATTCTTTTTCCTTATAGGTTATTACAAGATATTGAATATAATTCACTGTGCTGTACAGCAAATCCTTATTGCTTATCTATTTTGTTTAAAGTAGTTTGTCTGTTAATCGCATACCCATGATTTATAACCGCCTTCCCCTGGTAACCATAAGTTTGTTTTCTATGTCTGTGAGTCTGTTTCTGTTTTGTAAATAAGTCCATTTGTTTTATTTTTTAGATTCCACATATAAGTGATGTCATACATTGTTTGTCTTCCTCTGTCTAACTGACTTCACGCCGTATGATAATCTCTAGGTCCAATGTTCCAGGCTTGATTCTGAAATTTGTAGGGCAGGCTGGCCGACTGGACACGCAGATAGGATTTCTGTGTTAGTCTGGAGGCAGAATTCCTTCCTCTCCTCAACACCTGTTTTTTCTCTTAAGGCCTTCAACTGATTGGGTGAGGCCCCCCATGTTAGGGAGGGTCATCTGCTTTACTTAAAGTCAACTGATTGTGCATGTGAGGCACATCTACCAAATGCCATCACAGCAACACGTAGACTCGTGTTTGACCAAATGGCTGGACCATAGCCTTGCAAGTTGATGCATAGAGTTAACCACACAGCAGGGGTTAAAGGCCTGGCCCCTTGCCACTGACTCGCGGCTGTGAAGGGCTGGCTCAGTCAGCTTGGCTGCTGCTCACCCCAGAGGGCTGTCTGAGGCCCTTCCTACGGCTGTCTCACCGTCCACCCTTCCCTGCTGCCCAGGCCTGCTTCCTCCTTGCCATCCACAGATGTTGATCCCACAAGCACACCCTATGGAATGCCCTCCACCTTTATCTCCAACTCAAGTTCGCTTCCCTGGGAAGCATCCCGCCAAACCAGTTAACTGGCAAAGCTGAGCTGCAGGAGTGGACACCCTGCCTTTACTGCCCTGGGTATGAAATTCACACTCACTGGAAGCACTTGCTCTTAAATGATCTCTAATAGGTAATTATTAATGTGATTCCAGTGGACAAAGTACTTCAAATTCACAAGTCCTCAAAACTCATTGGAACTTCTTCTCCATAAACCATCTGATGCAGCTGAGTCAGTAGTTAGCATTTATTGAGGGCTTGCTGTGTTTCAAGAACTCTTCTAAGCTCTTTAAATATATAAAATATAAAAATAGATTATTAAATATATTACTTATATATTAAATATATAAGTAGCTATCACTATTGCATCCCTTATAAAGATGTGTAAATGGAGGCACAGAGAGGTTAAGTAACTTGCCCAGGGTCACACAGCTTGTCTTCTCTCACTCGTGAAGGTGTCACCATGATGTGGGAGTGTCTGGAAGGGAGTGATGGGGTTGTCTTGGGTTCACACAGCCTGCTCAGCACCAAGGGCAGCTGGAGTGTTTTCTGGGCCCCAGGCCCCAGGTAGATCGAGAGCAGTGAAGTGGTGTGGGACCAGGGTTTCATTCTCCAGAGCAAGTAGCAGGCTGGTGGTCACAGGAAGAAAAGGGAAGACGGTGATGTTAGAGATTGCAGCTGAGCTCTCCTCCCGGATCTACTTTACTGGTGTCTGTGCAGCTTTCCTCTGCAAGGCTCTTGGTTCGGCTGCCTTTTGTTTTGGAAAATGCTGGTGGACAGATGGGGTGGAGAGTGGGTGGTGTGATGTCTGAGGCCACACCACGTCTGAAACACCAGTGAGGGGAGCATCTGCTGGGAGGGTACCCACGACCAGCTCAGCCTGAAATAACATTCTTGAGCCTTCCTAAGAAGGCCACTGCAGCTAGGTGAGATTTTAGGACATCGATTCAGAAAATAAATTGCCTGCACTTAGCACTTCAGAGACATCTAGTAAACTGAGGGAGAAGCTGGGAGGCCTTAAGGCTAATCTTTGCATGTATCCGTATGTGTGGACTTTTTGTCTTTGGGACGTGAATTAGTTCTGAGTGACCCGTCCAAGTGTAACAGCGTCCAGCTCTCTAAGGGAAGTCTTCCCACGCAGCCTGGGTTTTAACTGAAAGAGGTTCATGGATCTTGGGAGGGGGCCCTGCGGTGGAAATGACTCACGGAAAGGGTTCAGGGAAGCTTGCCTCCTGTTTGCCTTCTCTGCTGTTGAACCAGCGTGTGGCTTTCCCTCCACTGAAAAGACAGCAAGGCTCATGGAACAAGTAGAGGCTGGGCTTGAATTCTGAGTTCCAGTCCCTGCTCGTCCACTTCCCAGATCTGTGGTCCTCGCAGACCTCAGCTTCCTTATCAAACGATGAGAATGGTGATAACCCCTTTCCAGCCGTTCTCTGTAAGTGGGTGGACCGATTGGTGCCACCAGAGGCTCTGCGATCTGGACAACGAATGAGGCCGTGACTCCCACCCAGAGAAACAGCAGGTGCCTTGCTGGGTGAATTGGCTCCTGATGCACTTGTTCTTTACATGAAAATCGAGATATTCCATCTGCTCTAAAATGAGAGAGCCAGCCTGGAAGATTTGGTCTCGGGACAGCAAAACCTGGCCATACTTCAGAGGCCAGCAAAGAGAAGTCCAGGTCCTCGAAAGCTCCTTTCCCAGCAAGAGGGGGAAAGGGCTGGAGAAACGTTCTAATTGTATCTCGTGAGTGCTGCAAATGGAAAACTCAGAGAATTTCCAAGCCAGAAAAGAATCCCAGAGCAGCGTGTGGGATCAGCTCTGCCTCCCAGGAGGGCGCCCACCCACCACCCACTGGCTGAGAAGTGCCTTTCCATCTCCCTGCCGCCCCCCTCACGGCCCACATCTTAGCATCCCCCCACCCCGCCCCGGGAAGCTCTGATGTTGCTCTGCGCCCTGGAGAAATCCAAGGACAGTCCCTGCCTGGGCCAAGCTCCGGGGCCCCCATCCACCTTGCCCAGCTCCACGGGTTGGGACTGAGGCTTGGGGCTGGAACAGAGTGCCCCACCTTCATCAAGACCCCGCTCTCCTGCTTTCCACCCTCTCTCCTTCTCTCTTGCCCTCACGCCCCGCTCCTGGCGTTTCTGCTCACCCTCCATCGTCCTGCCTCCTTCCTTACCGGCTGGACCACGGCAGCAGCCTCTCCCTCCCTGCACTGAGCCGCCTCGTGCATCTTCCCAAAAGCCTCTTTGAGAAGCTCCGTTCCACGGATGCTCAGCAATCTCCAGCTGCTTTGTTCAGTGTAAGGGCGAACTTCGCGGCGTGTACTTCTGGGCGCTCCCGATGGCTCCGTCCAGCCCTCTGCGATCCAGCCAGCGTGCCCAGCGCCCCCACCCCGGGCTCTCCCTCGTCTCTGCTCTTCTAGAACCTCTGCCTGAGGGACCGGCCCAGCTGCTCTGCACACCCTCTCTCCGAGGCCGTTGCCCTGCCTTGCAAAGCCCTCCTCAGCCGCCTTGGGAGACGGCAGGGATGATTTAGATGTTGTTATGCTGTTGACAGAGGCTTTTTCTCCCCTGTCTCGGTCAGTCCTGCCCCGCACCCCTTCATGGATGCATCTTCCTCAACCGCCTCGCACTTGGTGGCCCGTGTCCCTCATTTCCGCTGCCTGAGCTGCCCTCCTCTCTGCGTCTGTACACATCTTCCTGTTTTTCATCAGCTAATTTAAATCCTACCACCCGGAGCTGAAGCTCCCTTTCCTGTTCCCTGAGCTGTCTCGGTGCTCCTGACTGGGGCTGGCAGTCCCCCCTTACTCTGCACTGTGCAACGTTAGGCCACATGCTAACGCCCCTGCAAGGTGTGTAGGCTCTCTGGGAGCGAGAGACACACCTGGGAACTTTCTCATCCTACGTGCCCCCTGAATACCTATTCAAGGTCTCGGCGATGATGCATTTCATGGAAAATTCTGTACTGATGGGATGCAAAACTGTACAGCCAGGGGCGTGTGATAAACCTCACGTCTTGAGTGTCAGTGAAGGGCATTTGTGGCGAGGCTGCTGATTTCTACTTAAATATATGAGAGGATTAAAAAGCCTTTATTTCCACACTGTGTCCAGTACAAATGAGGCGATTGTGATGCAGTTCTGTTAAACTCGTCAAAAGTCAGTGGACTCACAGACACAGAAAACAAACTTAGGGTTACCGGGGGGAAAGTGGGGGTGGAGGGATAAATTAGGAGTTTGAAATCTTCAGATACTAGCTAGTATATGTAAACTAGGTGGACAACAAGTTTCCACTGTAGAGCACAGAGAACTATATTCAATATCTTGTAGTGACCTATGATGGAAAGGAATACGAAAACTAATATATGTATGCCTATGGGTGACTGGAACATACTGCTGTATACTGGAAATTAACACAGCATTGTAGACCGATTATACTTCAATTAAAAAAAAGAAAACAAAGTCAGTGGAAATGGAAGAGCCAGTTCCAGTGCTCCTGGTGGTGAAATACTCATCCAGAGGGGCCAAGTGTCTCAGCCAGGCCAGTGGGCGCAGAACTAATTTCATGACGAGTTCGAGGTTCTTTGAAATTTCTCACTCTAAGAGCGTTAGGAAGCCTTTCCCAGTTGGTTCTCTGTAAGTATTTGGCAGTTTGTTTTTTAACAACAGGGCAGTGATGGCAGATACCATAGAGACTTGCCTGCATTATTGGCGAGTCTCAGTATTTTTTCCATTTTTTTTTCTTTCTGCCTTTACGCCAGCAGATTTTCCTTAGGAGAACTTCTAACTCTCCCTCCCTGCCTTTCCATACTATATTCAGAATAAAGACACCTGCCTCCTCCAAGCATCAGAATGACACCGACAGCAGGAATTTCATCTCAAAATGATGCTCTGTAATATTCTTTGGCTCCCTTACATGTGCTCTCTCTATTAATGCAAGTTATTTTTATTTTTATTCTGTTATAGATCATCTTGCCACGCAGGGATTTTGCATTTCTTAATTATAATATTGAGGTGTTAATACAACATTGATTAATTGAACCAGCAATTAGTTATTTTGTATGCAACCTCTAAAGCAATGATGCATGAACAGTGTTTAAAATTTTTTTTTCTGCCCAGTGCTGTTAATTTAAAAATATGAAGCAGACTTCATTGTTTGCAGGGATGGTCATTGATGCATGTGCTTTCTCTAGGACGTGCCCTTGCGATTGTATCAAGACAAAATTCATGCTGAACGCCAAATTTGCTTCTCACACAGACTTTGGGATTCTGTTCTCAAAGATATGTTTTGTTTGATGAACTTTCTTAGAAATACACAATGTTCCTTTAGTCTGTGGCCTGCTTGTCAGTTGTCTGCTGTTATAAAATGACTAAATATTTATGTTTTTCCAGTTGAGCTTAGGGGGAAAAAAAAACACAACTCTGGTAAATGTGTTTCCTTTAACAGAGGCTCAGTGTGAAACAGGAGAGAAGGAGTATTTATGGTTGTTTTCCGTTTCTTGATGTCACCCGCCTTTCAAGCGCAGCCTGTTTTCCTTCAAATGTCCCGTGTTTACTGGGTACCTCGAGGCAGGCCGTGGTCCCCAGACTGAGGTCGGCGGTGGGGCTGTTTGGCCGCTGTGTATTTTGTTCTGGTGGACACGGCAGCACATCTCCTGCCCTGCCAGCAGCTTGGTCAGCCTGAGTGCTGTCATGTGCGCGTGGCTGCGCCGAGAAGGAAAGACAGACCCAGCGCTGGTGCTTGGAGAGCATCACGGGCCCCAAAGGCGCGTTCATGTCTAGATTCATGCTGCTCTCTCCATGGAAAGAACCCAGGAAGAAGCATGAAGGATGGAGGTGGATTTAATGCTGTGAATGGTGAAAAGATCGACCCTGAGAGACGAAGTGAAATGAAACAAAACAACCACAGAAGAAAACAAAACAAAACGGACGAGCCGCGTCCGGGTGTGGCCGTGACTCGGCTCAGATGTGATTCATGAAGACTTTCGCCGTTTTCTTCTGGCACAACTGCTCTGGGATATTTTTCCAGCATTTTTCTATGATGGGGAAGAAAAGGAGCCCCTTTGGGGAATTTGAAAAGATGCCAAGAATTGCCTCACTGCGTTCTTAGCTATAGCGGATCACGCAGCACAGGGATTTACAAGTGGAAACGTACGTGCACACTCACGCAGCGGTGTCAGCTTGAGGGGAGGTGACCATCAACAGAGCACATCGGGCTACTGACCGGGTTCGGGAAGCAGCTGGGCTTGTGCGGAAGCCATTTGAGAGCGCTCGCTGCCGTATTTTTTGGCTTTGGGACTCTGTCTCCTTAGTTGTCACTCTCCCCGCAAGTGACATTTCGCGGGGATTCGGGCACTAGGAGAGCGGCTGGTTTTGGTTGGTCTTCACAGACTTCCTCTGCCAGCCATCACCCCGTTACTTCCCGACAGCTGCAGGGCCCTTTTCTCTGCTTGGCTCGGGAGCACACGTGTGGCTGGGCTGGCACCTGCGGTCTTGCTAGAGAGCTCACCTGCATCTCCGTTCACCTCTGGACTCAGGGACTTCTGCTGGTTTCCTGAAATTGCCCATGATAGGAAGAGTTACTCCACAGAAATTGTTGAGCGCTTCATATCAGAGGTGTCCCCCGTGGAGAGCCGGTTGCTAGCCATCCAGTAGCTCACCATGTCTTCCGAGGCTCTGCGGTCCCTCCCACCTGTCAGAGCTGAAGTCGCGCCCTGGCCTTTCCTCTGACTCTTCCAGTCTGGACCATCCCTGTTCCTCTGTCTCTAGAATCTGTCTCTACTACAGCAACACTCTTCCCTCTATTCTGCCCATAAAGATCCCTGCTTTGCTCATCCTGAACAAACCAACTAGACGAACAAGATAAACCTTCTTCTAGTTGGGCTGTAAGCTTCTTGGCGGGCAGGACTGAGTCCTCTGCGCTGAGGCATCCCTCGCTGCTGCCACTTTCTGAAACACGTAGGCATGCAGCAAATGTTGGGCGAGGGGATACCTTAGTCTTTTCTCCTTGAACTACTCTCCCCTTTTCTCTTTTTGTTGTAGCCTGTGTTGACTTTCACATCTCTGCCCAGACTTCCACTCCTGAACCTTTGCAGAGTGGCAGATCGTTGGAGGTCACACAGAGGTTTTGGCTTGTCGAATTCAGTGCCTGTTTGTCAACATGTGTGGTTGGTTGGTTGACTGAATTTCTCATTCTTATTCAACTGTCTGCAGATTGATGCTGTGACGGTTTCTGCTTCGCTGAATGCCCTTCCTTGGCATCCAGGACCTGGATCTTTTCTAGCTTTCTTCTAATTCTCTGACTGCTCCTCCTTGTGTTCTTGGCTGTCTAATTTTCCTCCTTCAGTCTCTCAAATAGTTCGTGTGCTGTTCTCAATTGTGTTCTGCTTACATAACTCCCTCATGGGAGTTATTCTGCAGCTGGGGGTTAAACGAGGCAATGGGGGAGTTAATATTTATGATTTTTTCTTTACAACCTTATCTTTCCCACTAGACTCTGAACTTACAGCAAAGCCCACCCCTAGTTAGTGCTTCTCAGTGATTGCACCTGGAGGAAATGGACTTAGTGCATATTGGATAGATAGATGGATGGATGAATGGTGGCTGACTGGCTGGCTGGATAATAGATGGATGATGATGAATGGATAATGGATGGGTGAATGGATGGGTAGATGGATGGATGATGGATAAATTGATAGATGGTGGATGGGTGGATGATGACGGTTGGGTGAATGGATAGATGGATGATGGATGGATGGATGGAAGAACAATTTGAATGAATGAATGGATTTGAAGGGCAGGTTGCACTTAGATCATGGAAAGAGAAAAATAGCAATGTGACTTCTTAATTTTAGAGACAAGTCGTCAATATTTCTGAGCTACATTCAGAGAGTAAAAGACACTCTGTAGTGTGCCTCTCCCAGGTACCTTCATACTTTCGCTCCCCTGTCTCCTCTGCCTTCCTTGCTCTCCTCTGCATTACCACCCAGTGAGTACTAAGTGCCCATGATATACTCACGCCTTTGAAGAGGCACTGCTGTTCCACGGTGCTGGGCGGGACTGCTGCCTCCTTTGCACTTCTCTTATGACTCTCACCACATTCTGCCCACAGTCAAGTAACTAAAAGTGCAATTCTCCCATCAAACCTTTTTAGTGAAGGCATATCCTAAGTTACTCCAGTACCTGGACACTCAATACATATGTAGATTGAGATAAGCCACTTATCTTGGTAAGAGTTAATTTGTTTCCCAAGTCTTAGATATAATGTTGTTAAGTAGGGAGATTTATGGGCTGGGCTAACTTCTGGCAGATGATTTTATTTTAAAATTAGAGCACAGTTGGAGGGTGGATATAACTCAGTGGTAGAGCACATGCTTAATGTGCATGAGGTCCTGGGTTCAATCCCCAGTACCTCCATTAAAAAATAAAGAGAAAGAATTAGAACAGGAAAGTGTATTCAGCATGTCTGTGTTGGAGGCAGATAGTGAAAGAGGAAGGTGACTCTTTTGAACTTAGACACTGGCTAGACAGGATGCTCTGTGCCTTCAGATTTGATTAATTCTGCTCTTCTACGTTCCTGAGCAGAACCCCAGGCAGTTGCCTTCATTTATTCCCAGACATCGCAGCATGTTGGTTTCATCCTCAAGCTACCTCCTCTCATGATCTTGAGATGGCTGTCACAGTTCTGAGTGTCACACAGACGGGACAGTATCACATGACCTTTGTCAGCCAAGAGACTTTCTCCAGAAGTCTTCTAGTCACTTCCCCCAGTGTTGAGTTGCCCCAAATTATGTCACATGCTCATCCTTTAATCAGTTGGTGGCAAGAGGAAAGGATGCAGTGATAGGATTTATAGGATTTAGCCCTGAAACTGGGGCAGGGTCAGCCTTCCCCAGGGCATATTGGGAGGTGGGTGGGCTGCACACCCAAACGACGTTGGGTTTCCTCTCTCAGGAGAGGGGGCAGCCAGTATGTCTGCTGCCTTTGTCACCTATGTGGGCGGGGCTATAAACGGACCAACGGGCGCTTCCATGGCTGCTCACCATGACCGTGGGGTGCATGCTGCCCTCTGTTCCTGGTGTCAGGAGTGGGACAGAGCCTTCTCACAAAGGACAGCTGTTGTTCACTCAAGATCCTGGTGTTTTCTGTCAAGAAGGCAGCTCTTCGGGACATCTAGTTTTCCATCTTTCCAGGAGTTGACGTCCGCGTATGAAACATTCACTGTTGCTGAGACAAGGTGGCCGGGAAAATCTGTGTGTAGGGAGTGCTCCTTGTCTGGTGGTTTGGGGAATGAGGAGGTTTCACATACCTGAACATACAATGCCTTGCATGTGTCCACTTGGCACTGCCACAAACTCTGTCTCATTGGACTTGCACCATCTCTCTTTTACCCACAATTTGCAGATGGGCAGATGGAGGGTGAGAGCGGCTACTGGCCACTGGTGGTCAGTACCAACCCGGCTCTGAGTCCAGGTCTCTCTGGGCACCATGGCTGCTTTGCAAATGAAACCTGCCCTTCAGGTGCTCACGCGTGTTTAGCTTTGACCATTTGCAATGAGAATTTTCCAACTAACACAGTCATGTGTGTTCTTCTGCCTCTCACTGCTCAGAACATGGGGCTCCCTAGATCATCAAATCTGGGGGGATGGGGCTCATAGCAATTGACCATGGCAGGGTTGGCTCCCAGGTTCCTCGATTTCTGCTTTCTGCAGGACCAGGGGCTGTTCGGCTGGCTTGAGCAGTTTGCTCTCATACCAAAGTTCCCAAATGGCTGTGTTTTTGGAGTTCTTGCACAATGTTCTGACTTTTTTGCTTTGATGGGGCTGGCTGTTACCTCATGCGGCTGGTAGCGTGTCTTTCTCTGGCAAAACTCCCCTCTCCCCAGACTTTGTGACATTTTTTTGGATCCTTTGTGGCTTCTCAGCTGTGTCATGGATAATTTACATTGTCAGATAAATACCTTCTGAATAAATGAACTATTAATAACACCATAATGCAAATTTAAAAATACCATTGCACATACTTAATAGAATCTTCTCTGGGCTCTGCTCTGGTCTTTAAGTCAGATCCAACAATATTCCATCATAAATCAAGTTGTTCTTTTGGCATAGGAGAGGTTTTGGCACAAATGTGTACTATAGGATGACACAACATAGGAAATTTCAGCCATGCTTTTTAGCCCTCATCCTCTTTGCAGCAATTGGAAACTAAATATTGTTTTAACCGCTTGTCCGTGGAGAGCATTTAACCAAGTAATAATCAATATGGGCTTTTGGATTTAGAAAAAAAGAAATTTGGCAACACCTTAATTAACTCAAGATCTGTGCAGCCACGCAAAGCAGGACCTAATTCACTGCTGTCCCTGCCTTCGCTGCTGAGTGGCCTGTCACCGAGCACGGGAGGCTCCCACGGCTCCAGGAGGCTGGTTGGTTATCCTACATCAGTGTGAAGAATGCACTTTGAAATTGTGTTTAGGATTATACGATCATTTATCAAGGTGAATATTCTTGGTCCTGAAAATTTGTAAAACGTCCACAGTTACAAAGAAGAAAGTAAGACACCCTTGAAATTCATGCTGGAAACTCAACGACCACTTCCGGTAGCGAGTTCATGTGCTTCTTCAGAGTCTGCCTCCTTCTCCTTCTGTCTTCCCTCTTGTCTGTCATTTATCTGTTTTCTTTTTCTTTTTCCTATATTGGAATCAGACTATATATATGGTGTTGTACCCTAATTTTTTCCCAAGAACTTGGGTTTTCCATATCCTACCAAACCCTTTGCTCCACCAGTTGGGCAGTTTGGATTAAATGCCTTGAAGTGCAAGCCCACGGCCTTCAGGCTGGGGGCCTCCTGGGTGGAGTGGGAGCTCAGCTGGCCTGTGGAACCATTTATAAATAGTATTGCCCATTGCAAATATTGATTTTGATTCAATACTTAAGGCATTTTATAATTTGAAAATATTTTCAACTGAAACAGTTGCCATTTGCAATTTGTCATGTTGTGAGGATTCTGTTAAGTGTAATAAATATTATGGGGTTGGATATTTTACTTGGAAAGTTGCATGAGCACAAAAATTCCTGTATCTCCAAAAAAAAAGTGATTGGATTTTGGAGTTATACTGACTGGCATTTTCTAAGAAAGATTTTTTGTTGTTTTGGTATGGTAGTGCTCGAATCTCTTAAAAAATGCACATCCTTGAAACATCTATGAATTGAAAGAATTGTTTCTTTCCTGGGACTAAAACAATTTCTAATTACAGTTCTCAGGATGTTGAATAAACCCCGTTACTTTTTGTTTGGAGCCGAGAAATGTGCTAAAATAAATGATCTGGAGAAACTATTATTACTAAAGCTGGGGGCTGTAAGGGAAGGAAAACATTTTCAAAATATTTTCTTTGCAAAATTAGATGTGGGCTTCAGTACGTTTGTTCAGGCTTGGCCTTCATCTCATTCCTACTTTTTGCTTCATAATGCTGCACTTCCATTAGAGAGACGTTGCCACGACTCCCACCCCCTCACTTTTTTTTTTTTCAAAGGGAAGGGTTTTAAGTTCATTCCAATTTTAAGTTCATTCCCCTTTTAAGATATTTAAAAATAATGTTTAAGGGATAGGTTTTGCTGCTAAATGTACAGTTGATCCTTGGTTTAAATATTTGGAAAAAAACAAGGTTTAATATATTTAAATTCTCTTTCAGGTTATTTCAAGATCTTTGAAGACCCAAGAAAAGCCGTGTTGACCAAAAAAAAAAAAGCAAGACAAATGACTCACAAAGAAAAAAGATGGGGAAGCCAAGGGCAATTAAAGGTAAAGCAGAAAACCCAGATAATTCCACCCCCCTAGTCCAGAATTTTTTTTAATATAAATATATGAGTATTTTGTATCTTTAATATTTGATATTTGTGGTCCCAAACCTCCAAAGACTTTTTCTTGGAACCTTTGATGTACTTTGAGGAATTATATTGGTTCCATTGATTCTTTGCCCAGCACCCTCTGCCCCAAATAAGATGCCTCTTGCCCAGTATTACCAGTTCCTGCCCCCAACACTATAGAATTTTTAAAATCACTGCTTTCTAAGTACTGCAGCCATCACGACTCCTTTTTCCACCGCCTTCTACTTTCTTCTGCTCCTTCCAAAAGAATCAAAGGGCCAAGGATGGTGTCTATAGATCTGTGCTTTTACAATGATTACATTTTTCTGTCCTGTTGCGAGATTTGGCTTGTAGTTATGTTATAGTCATTTTATTTGACTTCAGTCAAAATCTCATTTCGAGAGGCACACACAGAGAGTGAGTCTCTGCATAATGAATGCAAAAAATAAATAAATACAGGTAGGGGATATCAGCATTTTGTCTACAAAACATGCCCCACAGTTCTGCAAGACTGTCAGACTTCCCTCAAAAAAGCACTCTAGGGATGGGAAGAGATGATAGTGGGGCCCACGTAACACTCATGTGGCTACAGAACTTGAGTCTCTCCTCTGCTGAAAATAAGCCAGGAGAGGTGAGTAGACACTGTGGTGCCTGGGACGTGCCTGGAGCAGAGTAAGAAACAGTGCAGTTAAGTCGGATGTGGTCCCTGAGGCCACGCCCTGTCAGGGCCTGGAATCTTCATCACATAAAATATGGAAAATAAAGGTGTATTAGTTTGCAGGGCTGCTATAACAAAGTACCCCAGGCTGGGCTTAGACAACAGAAGTCTATTCTCTCCCAGCTCCGGAGTCTGGATGTCTGAGGTCAGGGCTGGGGTGGGGCTGGCTCCTTACGAGGGTGTGAGGGGGAATCTGCCCCAGACCTCACTCCTTGGCTTGTGGACGGTCATCTTCCCCCTGGGTCTTCACTTGGTCTTCCCTCTACTTATGTCTCTGTGTCACAGTGTTCCTTTTTTTAAAAAAAAATGGGGACACCCGTCATATTGGATTAGGGCCTGCCCTGATCACCTCTGTGAAGACGTGGTCTCCTAATACGGTCACATTCTGAGCTACGGGGAGTTTAGACTCTAACACACGAAGGGTCATGTGATTGATGTAGATCAGCCCATGCAGCAGCGACTTGTATTTGTTGGAGAAGATAAGCTTGTCCTACTGAAGTTCAGTCTCTTATTTTTAGACAAATGTAAAGGTACATTTGATTCCTCGTACCTCCACCTCCTGCTGGTCTCTCTGGCTTACTTGTGGGGCGGGCAGGCACCAGGGCTGGGACTAGGGTAAGCCAAGCGGGGCACCACATTTAAGGAGGTTCTCCTTCTCATATGCTGATTGTGCACCTGCAGGAGCCCGGGAGGGAGCACCTCCTTAAATCGTGGGTCCGGGGGTAGGGGTCTCCCTTGCCTCCCCCTTCCTCCCACTCCATTTGGGAGACTGCTGCCTGGGGAAGAATCAGACCTGTGCAGTCCTTAGGGTAGGCTTCGCTGGTGATGGACCGACACGCCTCACACCCGCTCTTCTAGAACGAGTGTGCCTAATGATGAGCCCAAGCCGTGAACAGATCCACTGTGATGAGCTTACACAGAGCCACTGTGCCTGGAGTGTCTTCACTTAATGACCGGTTAGCTTCAAGTTAAAAATTCAGTTTTGAAAATTAAGAGCAGAGGGAAAAATTAACGGTTTATTTCTTGAGAATTGTTTTTCTCATAATCGCAAGATTTTATGTAGTATCAAAAACGTTGCTTTCCTTACCATAATGCTTACCACTTAATAAGTGTTTCCAAGTGCCTCGCTCTGGGAGAGGCTTCTGAGGCAGCATTCAGTTTAATCTTCACAAAGGCCTTATGGAGTAGGCGGGGGAGGTTAGCCAGAGAGTGGTTCTATTTGGGCCCTAAGCGGTTGGAAGAGCTATTGGCCAGATCTTGTGTTCACACCTGTGTAAATCGCTAAACATTAATTTGGAGGTGGTAACTGAGGGTGATTTCCCCTCCTGATGGCAAATAGGTGGTGTCTCTTCCAACACCATCAACCAGTCTTCCAGCTCTCCAGCACCAACTGAGCGCCCTACAACTTGATTCAATTCAGAGTTCGCGTCAGACCCCGCAGGCTGAAGACTCCACCCCACAAGATTGCCCCGCCCCAGCCCCCTACTCCAGACGCCAATGGAAAGTATCAGGTCCCTAGGTTACCCACACTCCTGTCCAACTTGGCTACTAAGTTGAGGGTTCCCCCAGTACCCCCTTCAGGATACAGTAATTGGCTAGAAGGAGTCACAGAACTCAGGAAAATGCTGTCCTTACAGTTTATTATAAAGGGTATGAGTGAACAGACAGATGGGGGTTCACAAGGTAAGGTGCAGAAGGGTCCTGAGCGCAGGAGCGTCCGTCTCTGTGGAGTTGGGGGGCACCCCCCTCTCAGCACGTGGGTGTGTTCACCAACTTGGAAGCTCTCTGAATCCTGTCCTTTAGGGGTTTTATGAGGATTTCATCACGTAGGCAAGACCAATTATGAATTCAGTCTCCAGCTCCCAAAGGAGGGGGGTGGGGCTGAAAGTTCCAGGCTCCAGGCAAGGCTTGGTCTTTCTGAGTCCATGCTGAAGCTGTCTAGGGGTTTGCCAAGAGCCACTCCATTAGAATAAAACCTGCTTCTGTCACCCTCATCACTCAGGAAGTTCCATGGGTTTTAAGAGCTCTGCACTGGGAACTGGCAACAAAGACCACATATGATTTTTATGCCACAGTAACGTTATCCCCATTTCACAGATGTGGCACTAAAGGCCATGGAGGATAGCATGACCTTTTCTAGGTTTCCGAGGAGGAAAAGAGGAAAACCCAGTCTGGCCCCCACCCCCCATCCGACTCTGCCCCTCTGCTGGGAAGCACGGCCCCCCAGGAAGGCCCAGCTGCTGTGCCTTCTTGGAGTGTCGCCTGGCCGCCTCCCCTCCCACGCCGACCCTGAGGTGCCTGGGAGCCCAGAGCTCCTGCCTAGATGGGCCTGATCGTCTTTCGGGTCTTCACGTGCCTCTTTCCTGGAGCCCATCTCCTTGGGCAGGTCCTGTGTGTGCTTCCCTAGGCCTGAAGGATGGCCAGTAAGGTTGATGTTTAACAGAACATGGCCATGTAGACTGGGTGTCCGCATGACTGGGAGAAGGTGGGGAGTGCCTCGCCAAGGGGACAGAACTGGGTTGGGAAGAGAAGAGGGGAAGGGCGTGTCCATGTCTGTTCTGGCCCCAGCCCTGCAGATATTCGGGGCATCTCTTGACCATTTTGCAGCATGGCTTCCCTAATTACTGTCCTCTTGGACTGTTTTCCTCTTGGCCCTGTGCACCAGTCCACACTTGGTGCAATTACAGCTAAAGCATCCCAAATCAAGTATTTATTTCTGTTTAGTAAACCATTGGGCTTTTAAAAAGTAAGAATGAAGGTGGGAGCATTTTATTTTTCAAACTACCCGATAATAAAAGAATACTGGATCCTGAAATACAAAGTCATAAATGTATACATTCCCAAACGAATTTATCACAAGAAATATATATGAAAGGAAAGGGTTTTTAGACAGCGTGGATTCAAGTTCTACGAGGGTTCAAGGGCAGGTAAGATAGAAAACAAAAAGCTACCACAGTGACATAAAAGCATCATGTCCTTCATTCATCAAAGACTGAATATTTGAGAAATGATCATTAGAAACATAAAAGTAAGTTAGAAGTGCTCTTCAAAAGTCCACAGAATACCTCTCAAATGACAAAAAAGAGCAGGCTCCAGCTGCCCGCAGAGACGGTAGAGGGCATTTGTGGAGGGAGGAGGCGTGGGAAGGATGGTAGAGCTTCCGTCCTCCTGAGATTTAGGTGCGTTGCCTCTAAGGGGGTGTGGTTTGGAGATTGGCAGCACCATTCACACTGCATGGCTGATGAATCCCTTGGGTTGACAGTGATCCTGGTGGTGGCGGTGGGTTAGGGTCACATGCTCTGACTCCCTGAGATGGGGGAGCTGGGAGGAACTTTTGTTCCTGCTTCCCTGCCTTCCTGCAACCCACATGCCTCTTGATCTTCAGGACTCCTTGGCGGCACCTCCTTGGCTTTCCGTGTGAGCCCGCTCTCTCCCTGGTCTAAGTATTCCCCTCACCCCTCGTTTGGCTCTGCCACTGGCTGCCTGCTCCCAGAACTGAGCTCTCGGTATCTGTATGAACTGTTTCCCCATCTCCATCCCTTGAGGGGTGGGACTGTGTTGCATCTGGAATCTATACGTGCCCTTCCCTGCAGTTTCATCTTTAGGCATTTAAAATATCCCAAACTTCCCCATAAAAGATGCGAGACATAAACAGTCGTTATTAAGTTTATGTCTTACTTGGTTACAGACTGAATGGCCTTGGTAACTTCTGTGATGTTTCTGTGGCCTTGGATATCCCGAATGTCGAACCCATTTCATTGCATTTGGAATCCCCAGCAGGCTGGCAGGGTCCCACCATGTGAAGTGAGAAGTCAGCCGCCCCTGGGAAGGGCTCTGAGAATCCCAGAGTCCTCTGGTAGAAGTTTCTCAGTTACTTTTTAGTTTTTCCAAACTCATTCTGAGGGCGGGAACGGGGTTTGAAATCATGTCTCTTAGATGGATGGAAATGGTTGGTTTGTGGATTGGGATGAAGTTGGTTTCCTTTGAAAGCCCTGGTGGAGTCTCCTTTCATCTCTCTAGCTGGGAAAGTTTCAAGGGGCATCTTGGTAACCTGGTTATTAAGAGCATGGAATGTATATCAGTGATTTACTGTCACAGAAATGCTGTGTAACAATATATCTCAAATCCCAGCGGTTTAAAACAAGTAGCATTTGAACAGCAAGGTCCCCTCCTGTTTAGCACAGGGAACTATATTCAATAACGTGTAGTAACAGATAATGAAAAAGAATATGAAAAATATACATATATATGTATAACTGAGTCACTATGCTGTACAGCAGAAACTAATGCAACATTGTAAATCAACTATACTTCAGTTAAAAAAAAGACAGAAAAATTTCCCCTAAAACAAGAAGCATTTGTTAGCTCTTGAGCCTGTGGGTCGGTCTCAGGTTGACCTTGCCTGGACAGTTTTAGGTTTTGCTGTCTCTCTCCCATGCCTGGAATCTGTTGGACCCTCAGGTGGACCATCTAGAGTGGTCCTGACTGGGGAGACTGGGTGGCTGGGCTTTGCTCCGCGTGCCCCTCATCCTCAGCACACGAGCCTGAGCGTGTTCCCACGGGGGTGGAAAGCTGCAGGTGGAAGCACTTGATGCCTCTGGAAGCTTCGGCTGGGAACCGACACACTGCCCTTCTGCTGAGATCGGTGGGATGCAGCGAGTCCCGTGGCCAGCCCCCGAATGAGGTCTAGGGCAGTGGACTCCGCCTCTTCAGTGAGAGGAACCACAGTCACACAGCAAAAAGCGTGGACGCAGGGAGGAGTGGAGACCTTGAACCATCACTTGATCTACCACAGTGTGACAGTAAAACATCAGCTGCTTGGTCTCTGTCTTCTCTCTGTACCTGGAACACATGGAGTTTCGATTATCTGTGTGTGCAATGAGCTGTCCCCCACCGAGTAACCTAACAGAACAACCGACTTGTTCCTTGTAACCCTGTGGGCTGAGCGGACTCAGCCGGACAGTTCTGCTTCTTTTGAGATCGGCAGGGGCTGTGGTCATCGGAGAGACAGCCCCTCTGGAACGTCCAGGATGGCTCCCTCGGAGGCCTGGCACGTGGTGCTGGTGTCCCCCGGGCACCCAGCGCGGGCCTCTGCCGTGTGGCTGTGCTGGGACGGGGGACTGGGTTCCCAGAGGCAGGGAGGGCAAGCTTCTGGTTCTTTCAAGGTCAGGGCTGAGGCTTCAGTGGCGTTCTCGGGATAGGGGCTGCCATTACGTCGGCCGGGGTCTGAGGGGAGGGGACGAGCTTGAGCGCGGGCGACGGGCCGCGGCACGTGTGTGCAGGGGGCGCTGTCCCAGGGAGATGCTGAAGCCTACGGGAAGAGTGTCTGCTCCTGAGCGTGGGCTCCTGCAGTGGTGGGTGGGGGGGCTTCTTGTTTGTCAGGAAGGCTCCAGGATGGAGCCTGGTGACCCTGGGAGCAGAGTGGTGTTTTCTGAGGTGACTGCTGCTCTCCTGGGGAGGCCGTCTTGGGGGAGTTGAAGGATTCCACCCCTGCCAGAGGAGCGGGTTCCCGGAGACCTTTGGCCGGGCCCCCTCCTCTCAGCCTCTCCTCTCACCAGTGCGCCAGAAGCCGGGTTACCTCCAGCAGCTACTCAGTGCAGTTTCAAGACAGTGTTTCATTCCTTTTGCATTTTTAACGACTATTATCCCCCCCAAAGGACTTGCTTTTAGACTTAGGGGGAAAAATTGCACACTTCCCAAAATTGAGAAATTTCACTATAGTAATGTCTAAGGTCCCAGGTTTGCCATTGTCTGGGCCAGCCAAGCTCCCCTGATCTTGGGCGGACCCCATGGCAGCACACAGACCTGGAGCTGAAGGCCCCCCTGAGAAGCCCGTCTACTTTGGAAGTGGGTGTGTTTGCACCGTAAGAGGGTGGAAAAGCCCAGAACACAGAGGTACCTGGGATGCCTGCGAGTGCTCGAGCATGTCCCTGGGAGCAGGTGTTCGGCAACAAACCTGAGAGTCAGCCTTTGTGTCTGCAGTCCTGTAGTGAAGATGTGTATTTTTATCTTGCGGTTTACTCCTGCTAAGAGGCATGGGCTAGATTTACGAAGAAGAAACAGAAAACACCAAAAAAATAATAGTTAATTGAGAAAAAGTGATGATACCTTAAAAAATATAAATTAGAAGAGGTATTTTCAGTGCCAGAAAACAACAACTGGTGGCTAAGATCTACAGAGAACCAAAGACTGGTTGGGGAGTGGTCACTGGAGCCCGGAGCCCTGGGGGTGGGTCCTGAGGATGGGGGAGGTCACCAGGGAATCCAGATTGTGGCCAAACATGGAGGGAGCCTCCCGTGGGTGGAGGGAAGGTGTAGGGAAGAAATAGCCCTGTCCTTCTCTCCTCTTGCTCCCTGATCTCCAGATGGTGTCGCATTGATCAAACCTAACCGGAGCTCAGCTGAGGCAGCCGGCAGGGGTCAGCCCTGGTGGGGATAGTGCAGGGTGGGGGCGGGGGTGGGAGGTGGAGATGGGGTGGGGCAGACAGACAAGAACCAGAACACACTGGTTTAGAATCTGAATTAAGGAATATATTGGATGAAGTATTTATCCCTAGAGTATGGGCACCTTTAAATTTAAATGAATTAAAATATCTTCAAAATACTGGGTAAAACCTGTTAATTATGTCAAGCCAAAATTTCTTAGAGTCAGGCCAGTCTGACTTGAATCCTGTCTCTGTTGCTCATTAACCGGGGGATCCTGGACAAATGAGTGACCTCCCTGGGTGTCCATGTCCCCAACTGGACAATGGGAATGAGAAGGCTCAGAGTGGCAGTCAGGGTCAAATGAGAAATGTGTATGGTGTCCTCAGCCCAGGGGCTGCCACTTAAGCACTCAGTGTACAGTAGTTGTGCTTTTTATTAAGAGCTTAATTATGAAGCTGAAAGATGTGTAGAAGGCATTAGCTTTGATAGAAACTTCAAAAGTCCAATTCTCTCAATATAATAGAAAATGTTTCATTTTGGGGGTCTCGTTTCTTCCTTTAAACAATCACTCAAAGATGCTGCCCATGTAAAATGATGTGTGTGAACTGTATTTGACTTGGATTTTGGGGGGCCTGTCATATTAGGGTTTGGGGGACTAAAAGTAAGTGATAGTCCCAACAGGGGAGGAGAGGGTTTCCTAGTCACTTCATTTACTATGCATATCTAAAGACAAACATTTAAATGTGGAACCTGGGATTATTTCACCATGGGTGTGCTGTGTTCAGTTCTAATGGAAAACAAAACAGAAACGTGGTTGTTTATTACTGTTTGTCTTGCCCCTTTGTGTCTCCCAGCTGACTCAGGTTCTGAGCGGATGCTGACTCAGTTGGCCTCCTGAGGGACATGATTCAGACTGTCCCGGACCCAGCAGCTCATATCAAGGTAGGTTCCATCTCAGCCAGGAAGCTACCCCTGGCTTCCCCCTGCGCTGGTTTCCACAGACACCTGCCTCGCTCTTGGTGAATGCAGGGCTCAGCCAACCACAGCCGCGGGCCAATACAGTCTTGTTTTTATACAGTCCTGGAGCTAAGAAGATGGTCTTCATGTTTTTCATTGGTTGAAAAAAAATCAAAGGAAGACTAATGTTTCCTAAAGCATGCAAATGATACAAAATTTAGATTTCATCGCCCAGTCTCATCACATACTGTCTAGGGCTGCCTTCACACTGTCCTGGCAAGTTGAGTCATCTCAACAGAGACCACATGGCTCAAAGCTGACAGTATTGACTCTCTGGGTCTTTGCAGACAAAAGATCGCTGACCCCCAAGTTTACATCTAAAACCACATCCAAAGTCTCCAACTTCTGTCCTAATTCCGTCTCCTTCATGCTTCCCGGGTGACCTAGGAAGAGACGGGAGGGTGAGCGATGGGGTTTCTGACGCTCCGCCATCAATTTATCGGGGCATGCCGACACTTCGGCGCCTTGTCGCTTCACACCTGCTCAGTGACAGCCCTTCCCAGCGGGCGGGGCGCTCTGGATGTGAGAGAATGGGGAAGTGGGGCTCCTGCCAAGGACCTCCTGCCCGCAGGGAAGCCCCTCAGTACTGTATGTCCACGTGGTCACAGCCACCAGGAGGAAATGAAGTGATGGTTTTCGGATACTTGACCCAAATAAAAGTTGCAGAAGAAGTTGGGGCTTGGGCTGCATAATCCAGACAGGCTGTGTGCACCCGTGCTGATGGGCTCTGCCGTCCACGCTGGTCCAGCTGACTCACTCCACTGCCAGTGTTTGACTTTCCCTGTATTAATTCATTTCCCCACATGGCCTGGGAGGTTTCCCTAATTTATATGCTTTACCTAAAACATTTATTGAAAATGAGAAGTGGCTTATTAAAGGAGAGGAAAGTTTATGGTATTGAGAAGTTTACCTTTTTGCGGGGGGACTAGAACATAAAATGCCCTCCGAAATCACACACACACACACTCACACACACATTCACACATTTTAAAAGCAGTATATTTGGTAAGTGTTATGTACCATGTGCAGCTCATATTCATATATATTTAATTGCTTTGAAAATGGCATTAGATGTAATGAGTTTAAATGCATCCTTTAAAATTCGTGGGAGCTCCTGCAGTGTCAGAAATACAGGGAGTCCCAGGGCCGTGGAGGGTTCTGAATTTCATCCAGGGACAGAGAGAGGCAGAGCCTCTGGGGACACCATCGTTTGATTTCTGTGTGATGGTTTATTGGGGCTTGGTAGTCATGTCTACAAAAATGCAAGTGGGACGTCCTGTGGCTGTGATAAGGGTTCTTCAGAACTATCTGGGACACCTTTGGTAAGTGTGTCTGTGCGGCACACAGATGGGGGGAGGGGGCGTTCTCCTTTTAGTCTTTGTTGACCTTGAAGCAGCAGGACGTAAATAAAAGCTGTCGGGGAGGGAAGGTGATACAAGAAATATCTTCTGTTCCTCAGAGTCTGAGTGGTGACAACTGAAATCCTCTTTGACTGGAATTTTGTTCCTAACCAACCAGAAGGATAAGATCAAGTCAGCAGGAAATTATCAAAGATTTTTAAGTTAATTCATCAAGTGCAAACAGCCAGGCAAAGCTGAGAAACGTAGTCCTGAAAATGTGTTTAGTGCAAACGTCCTGTATTTGATCTCAGGAGTGAGCTATGTTTTCAAATCTGATTTATCTGATTGTCCTCATATCAGTTAACAGAAATAGAAGCGAAGGATAATTTTGAGAAATGTGACCCTGAGAGTTTCTTCAAAACAAATCTAGACTCAGATTGCTTCTGTGTCTCTTGGAGATGAACTGCCAGTTTAGAGTCCAGGTGCCAATCGCTGATGTTGACTTAGAGGTAGAGAGAATTCTAGTAAAGACATTTGTTTCCTTTGTACATCTATCAAGCCCCACCTACTGGAATTTGCATAATTCTTCCTGGACTTCGTTTTTTTCCCATGTATGAAACTGGTGTCCTTGACAAGGAAGTCAGCAAAAATAGATTGCCTTCCACCGTTCCCTTAAAAGCCCCGATTTGGGGAATTTCTTCGGTAGATTTTCTGTGCTGAGAAGTTTCTGGTTCTGGGCTGAGGAATGCAGCTTTTACTTCTGGGAGAGGAAGTTCTTACAAATGACACAGGACCGGTCGCACTTGACATGTTAATGTAGATAATGGAAGAGTTTGTCTTTGGCTCGTTGCTACAGAAATGTTTTTCTCATCTGGAAAGGATTTGAATTCGCCACGGAAGTGGCTTCCCATCGCAGGTGTGCAGGGAGATCGCCATAAAGAGTTTAGCATCCCTGACATTTGTCCATAGACCAATCTGGACGAAAGAAATGTTCCTTTTGTATTTAAGAAGTGTATTCTGCATAATTTCCCATAGTTCTTTTCTGCTAGAACAAGTGACTTTTATAGGTAGAGCTTTAAAAAGGAAGGATGGTAAATATGAAATATAATGATATTTTTGATTTAAATAATATAGCAGTTGTGGCAATTGATTTACAAAGAAAATGAGTAGAACCTTAAAAACATTTTTTAGCTTATTCTCTGTTGGTGGTAATAGTAAGTCATTAAGCACATTTTGACTTGTCTGTCTTTGCTGGCCCTTCCAAGCACTTTCTTATAGTAGAAATTATGGTAAGTGTCCCACGACTGTGCTCTTAGCTGCTCAGGGCATGTGACCGTGCTCTGCTCCGCTGAAGGGTAGTGCCTTTCACCACCAGGGGTGGACCCAGACTCGTCTCCTGAGAAGGGAAAGAAGACTAGCAAATCCGTTTTATTAGGATTTGACAAGGATTTTGGTCATGAATTCTCATTCTCAATTTGCATCATTGCATTTCCTCATAAGAGGTCCACTTTGATAGCTTCATGGTCTCACATTGTCCAGATGAAGAGGGTGAGCAGATGAGTCAAGTTTCCAGCTTTAAAGAGTTGTGACATCTTGTGCATTTTGCCCGATGAGCACATTTTGTAGTAGTTCCCTTTGCCAGTTCACCAGCTACATGTGTCGGAACTGCCCAGGCGAGGACTGAGAGGGGAACAGTCTGAATTTTAGTTCCACCCCGTGGATCACCAGCTGTGTGGCTTGGGGAGGCTAGTTCGCAAATCTCTGAGCCGCTTGCTCTTAGCTAGGTTCATGCTGTGGATAAGAGTGAGGGTGCTGACGTACGAGGACTCGATTTGAATTCTGCTCTATCATTTACTAACTCGGGGATCTTGTACCGGGTCCTCCGTCTCTCTGCCTGGGTTTCCTCTTGTCTGAATTGAAAGCACCTGCTTCCTGGGGTCAGCATGAGAATTCAGTGAGTTATTATAGGTAATACACCCAGCCCCTGCTGAGTGCTTAGCTCTGGTGAATGCTCGTGGTCTGTAAAATGAGAGTAACAGATCCATCTCAAAGATGCAGTATTGTTCTGTCTCTAATACATATGGAGCACTGTCAGCATGTCTTAAAAAATATTGAGTTGAGTGAAAGAAAATCTAAAACAGAAGGTGCTCAGGAGTTTGGGATGAGCAGATACAAACTACTTTATACAAAATAGAGAAGCAACCAGGTCCTACTGTGTATGTACAGCACAGGGAACTATATTCAGTAACTTGTAATAACTTACAATGAAGAAGAACATGAAAAAGGAATATATATATGTGTGTGTATAACCGAATCACTATGCTGTACACCAGAAACTAACGCAACACTGTAAATCAACTATACTTGAGTTAAAAAAAAAAACAAATAAACAACCAGAAACACCAGAATGAGCTGTCTGGCACAGTACTATTTACATACAGGAAATGCATGCTGTTAGGAAATTACTTCTCACACAGCATCGTGTACATTTCATGGGTATGTACACATCTGAAACACACCATGACCACATCAGAGGGGATGAGTACATATGTGGGGCAGGCTGGCTGGTTGCTTTGGGAGGTGGTTAGGGGATAAGGGAAGTAATAATAATAATGATAATATACAGATAATGGCAGTACCTAGCATGGAGGTTTGGATGTGGCACAGAAGGTCCTCTCCTCCACACTGGTGGGACTGTTAAGTTGGTACAATGCCAGTTGTGCTTTGGTACCCATTTGGCATTGCCTACTGAATGATGGGCCCACCCTGGGCTCCAGTAGTTCCATCCCTGCTGCAAATGGGAACCAGGAAATATGCATAAGCAAAAAACTAGAGAAACCCATATGCCCACTGAGAATGTCTAAGTTAATTATGGTCTAGTCCTTCCATGGAATACTATACAGCAGTGAAAAAAACTACCAGCGTCTACCTGTGTCTGTGCATCAGTGTGGATGATTCTCAAGGTTGAGTGAAAAAAAAAGTCACAGAAGAATAAACAGTATGATTCTGCATATAAAGATCAAAAGGAAGCACAACAAAAGAACATATGTTGTTCAGCGACACACACATATGTGGCAAAAAGAAGAACAAAGGCACAATATGTATATAATTCAGAATAGGACTTGCTTTGTGGGAGAGGGGAGAGCTTTCGTGGGGGCTCAGGAGGCTTCTGAGGTCATGGTATTGCCGGTTGTGGGCTGACAAGTACGTGCAAGAATGCTTGCTTCTTATTCTTTAAATGGCATGGTATTACCTATCCTATTGTGTAAGGAGCAATAGAGAACTTAAGATACTGAATGAAAAAGGGAAGATCACATTGTGGGGCTTAGGGTAGAATTGCATTTGGGGAGATGCCTTCTAATTGTACACTATTCTATGCCGCAGCAAATTGTTAATGTTAGCAGTCACTTGAGCCAGTGCTGGTCTAGCTGCTAAGGTGGGTGGGAGCCAGCTCTGATCAGGTGATGTCCAGGCAGCAGCTCTAGTCATTTCTAAGTTGAGTACACTCACCTGCCTTTAGCTCTGTGAATGGCTCCACTGTACCCTTTTGCAACAAGGAACATGTCTCTGACTCATTTGTTCATTCATTCATTCATTCATTCATTCATCAAACATTTATCAAAGCCTTCCACGTACTCACAACGTGTTGGGAATGTGGGTGTGGGAATAAGAGACCATAAAGACACAGCACCTGCCATCCAGGGCACAGGTCACATGCTTCCAAACGCATGTTTTGTACACAGCATGGCCCAGGATCTCCCCCACCCCCTAGCTCGTCCACCCTACCTCGTCCCTCTCACAGCCCTGTGCTCAGCCAGCATTACTTCTTTCTGGAGAAAGCCTGGCGGTCCCCAGGGTCCTCCTGCGGGTGTCACACCTTGCTGGTTATTCTAGGTGGAACATGCAATGTGCTCTGCTGGCCTGATGGCTCCCAGGTCCAGCTCTCCTGCCACTGCAGCTAGAAATGGCTGGAGTTTGTCACTGCACTGACAGTGACTCCCTGTTCTCCAGGGGAGGAAGCCCGGTTCCATTCTGGTGTCCACTTCTAGCTGATGTCCAGCTCTTGCCCCCCAAGGTTTTGTATCAGGTTTAGTCACAGATGCTGGACCACGGGGTAAACAGTTTCTCTGTTCTGGATTCTAGTTGCTTCCACATGTGGAGAAGGACTGAAAAACTGCCTTACTCCGGATTTGTTTCTAATTATGATCCCCTCCATCCTGTTCTTTTTCCCTTTAACTTTAATATCTTTTGCTCATTTTTATGAGTGTCTTGGGGCCAGATGGTCTTGGTTTGATGCTTGGCTCCATTTCTTATCACTTGCCTCAGCTGTAAGATTGGGTAAATAGTGCACCTGCTTCATAGAGTCATGGGGGTTAAATTAGAGTTAATGCTTTTAAAGCACTTATTAAACACTTATTATCACATTACATATTATTATTCATGTATTGTAATGTCATTAATATCATGTTAATTATCTATTATAATGCATAATGCCATATATTATATTTTGCTATCATTTATATGTTATAGTAATTATATAATATTCTTGTACTATTAATATGTGTTACCAATAATATATTATTAACATTTATATATAAAATACATTATAATTAATACATTATTAATGTTAATAATACAGCAATATGTTATATTATTAAAAACTAAAGCAATTGTATAATATACCACTATATTATTAATATGTAATATTCTATATGAGCATATTTTGATCATAGCAGTAGAAGGGGAGAAGGAAGAAGAGGGAATATTCTGGAAAGAACTGGAAAGATAATAGGGTCAGTATTTGTTGAGAACTGAACTGCTGAAATGACTTCTTTCCCACATGGTTCCGTGGTTGCCTCTCTGGAAGTAATGGTAAATATTTCTGACTATAAAAGATTCTAAACTTAAACTCTGTTTGTGTTTCATAGAAGGAAGGGTCTGAAAGAGATTTCAGAAGTAGCCGGCATTAAGCACGAGGTCACTGGGAAGCCTGAGAACCCAGCAGATGAGCAGGGTGCTTTCAAAGTAACACGAAGCAGATGCGGAAGTGCGTGATCTGCCTCCCGAGTACGGGGTTCGGCGGCTTCTGTGGCGGGCGGTGACTTACCCCATCCCCATGGAGAAGGTGGATCTCACTGCCGCGCTCCTACCTGAGCGACAAAGGACCTATTGAGTTTTAAGTATTTTGCACATATTTGCAAACCTGATTTACAGTGATTCTGCTTCCTAGGAAGGTAGAAAGTTTATCCTTTAGAGGATATGCTCAATAGAGGCCAGAGTTTTCCTCCCCAATCTGTGTACTGTGAAGATGATGTAAGCCTGCTTGATGCACTGCCTGTTTTTTCCTCAATAAATCAGCTTTGATCAGATTCCAGTGGGGTTAGCACATCCCCACCAGCCTGGCGGCTCTGGCTGTTTACAGCTGCAAGTTGATTTTTTGCACTTTCATTTTTCTGTAGGATGGTAGCATTTAATTAAACACAGATGAGCAAATTTGCTATAATTCCCACCAATGCATATTAGTTTTATAAGCAGAAGATAATTTTAAAATATCAAGATATTTGATAAGGTAAAATTGTGGAGCCATCTAACATCTGACCGTCTTGCCTGCAGGCCTCTTAGGTGAGGTTTGCTGGAGGAGGGCTGTGCTTTCTGTCCCTCCCTCCTGGCTTCCTGTGCCTCTGGGGACTGAGCTCGGTCACCTGCTGGGGATTATGCTCAGGGTGCATGCAGGGGGGCCTAACAGTGTGCTCCCCACAAACTGGCAACTCCTTGTTAGGATTCAGTGACACTCGCGTTCAGGGAGGGCACCAGCTTTACCAGAAGGTGTAAATGGGGGTTGGAGGAGGTTGAGATCACGTCCCTGGAGAATGGTGAGGAGTCCTTTGTGCTTGACCTAGAGCCCCTCTGGGGCCGTTTCCTCCAGAGGTGGTTCTCTAAAGGTATCCTGGAGATCAAATCAAAATGCAGATTCCTGGACTCTCCTCCGAAGCTGCTTCTCCAGGAGATTCGGGTTGGACTCAGAGAACTGCATGTTAATAAACCCCTGAGGTGTTTCTGTGGCGCTTGCTTAGATGATGAATAATTATTAAGTATTAACCTCACCTTATGGTAAATCTCAAAGCAGCTGATTTTTTTTTTCCCGTCTACACTGGAGGCTGCATGGTTCTGCAGCACAGCTCTGAATATCCTAGTCACATGTGTAAGGGTTTGGAGAACATTATTTGGACTTGGGTTTCAAAAGGCCAGCACATTTCCTGGGCTCTGTGATTGGCCCTGCAGAGGGCTGAGAGGAGGAGCTGGTGGGTTGAGGAACAGAGAGGGTGCCAGGTGCGCGGAGAGGAAGACCACCACCCTTGGCAACGTGGGGGTCATTGGTGACCTTGGGAAGAGTGATTTGCATGAAGTGGACAAAAGCCATATTGGCGTGGCTTCCAGTCCAAAAGGGAGAATAGATAAGTGCAGATAGCTTGTGCAAGGCAGCTCTTTCCACTTAGGATTTAGAAGGTTTAGTGCTCAAAAACTTGTATACATTTTATTTTAATGATATTAACCCTGAGCAATGTCATATTTTTTTTCATTTAAGAGGTATCTATATTTTTAATTTATTGAAGTATAGTCAGTTTACAATGTTGTGTTAGTTTCTGGTGTACAGCATAGTGATTCAGTTATATATGTACATTCTTTTTCATTACAGGTTATTACAAGATATTAAATATAGTACCCTGTGCTGTACCGTAGGATCCGGTTGTTTATTTTATATAGCAGTGTGTATCTGCAATCCCAAATTCCCAATTTATCCCTTCCCACCTGCTTCCCCCTTATAACTATGAGTTTGTCTTCCAAGTCTGTGAGTCTGTTTCTGTTTCATAAATAAGTTCATTTGTATCATTTTTTTAGATTCCACGTATAAATGATAACATATGATATTTTTATTTTTCTTTCTGATTTAACTTTACTTAGAATAACAATCTCTAGGTCCATCCATGTTGCTGCAAATGGCATGATTTCATTCTTTTTTATGACTGAGTAGTATTCCATTGTGTGTGTGTGTGCCTGTGTGTGTGTATCACAATTTTTTTTATCCCTGATTGGTTTTGATGTTTATTCTGCCTGTAAAATTTTACCTTCAGAAAATAAATGTTTTTATTTGCTTGCACCTATTGATATCTTGCTTTGCTATCTTTCCCTAGCTTTTAAACTTAGAACATTCCTATTTTTCTTGCTCTTTTGTGTATTTCCTGGTCTTCTATATCTCTTGTTTAATAGAAATAAAATAAAATACATTTATTTTAAAAGCCACCAAGAAAGTCGTTCAGTGTCCACAGAAAGCGCACAGCAGTGCAGATCCCCTTGCATGGGGAGTTCTGCGTTCTGTGCAAAATGAACCCAGCCTAACTTGGCAGCAGTGTTTTCTGCTCGTTCCCCCTGGAGGGTAGATAAGCAAAATGTTCACCAACTAGCCTGGGCACACCAATCAACGTGGGGCAGACCAACCGGATGAGGTCATGGTTGGAAACAGCGGGGGTCCCTGTCTCAGTGTTTCTACCCTTGCTCTGGGTGCCCACTCGCCAGGGAACTGACTCTCCTCCTCCATGCTCTGCTGGCCCGTTGCTTTTATTTTTCTGTCCTCCCAGTCTTGACATTGGGTCCTTGTCATTTGTCAGTGCCTGTTTTATCTGCTTGCTAGACTATACATTATCTCCGGTGATCACATACTCAGCTTTGTGTCTCTTATGGTACCTTGTGCCTGGGAGATGCTTAACATATAGTTGCTGCTTGAATTAAATAAGCAGGGGCCCCAAGGAAGCAAGAGCCACACAGGGCCTTTGTTCTGTTCTGGGACATAACGGCCCAGTTCAGTGTTCGCCAACGTTTTACCCTTCATTCTTCCTCTTTGTAGGTGTGGTTATAACCACACAGCCAATTTGCAGACGAGAGAATGTGTTCTTAAGGGCAGTGTGTCTTAACTTTTCTGTATATAGTTTTGTATATATAATTAAAGTTTTTATTTTTTAGAACGGTTTTAGTTGCACAGCAAAATTGTGCAAAAGTACAGAGGTTTCCCATATGCCGTCTCGCCGCACACACCCACAGCCCCTCCCACTGTCAGTCTCCCCCACTCTTGCGGTCCATTTGTCAACAGTTGGTAAACCTGCATTGACTCATCATCATTACCCAGAGTCCACAGCTTACATCAGGTCCCTCTTGTTGGTGGGAATGCTGATGTAAACATAGAATCTTGTCCATTCTGTGGACTTGGAAAATAGTGCAGTAACATGTTTCTACCATTAAGTACCATAAAGAGTAGTTTCAGTGCCCTAAAAATCCTCTATGCTCTGCTCACCCATTCCTCCTCTCCCCCCGCCCCCACCCTGCCCCTGGCAACCACTGATCTTTCTACTGTCTCCATAGCTTTGTGGTTTCCAGAATGTCCTATAGTTGGAATCGTACAGCATCAAGCCTTTTTCAATTGGCTTTTTTTCACTTTACTGGTATGCATTCAAGCTTCCTCTATGTCTTTTCATAGCTTGTTAGCTCATGTTAACTTTTTTGAATCTTAGAACTCTTTAAAAATTTGGTGAATGTCACAGATTTCCCCCCGAGTGTAAGTGTGCAGGCACACACTCACATGCACACACACACACTTGTATGCTCACAGATCTGTTGAAGAAAACCCAGCACCCCACGTGCTCCGGCCCCGGAGGCCCAGAGATCCCAGGTGCTGGCGATGGAAACCCCCCTGGATGCAGTTGATGAAACTGAAAATGAGTTTTCATTTGCACCTAACTATCCCGCTGGAAAACGCATGGCCTCTTGAAGTCAGCGGCAAGACAGGGCTTCTTTGAACAAAGCTTGTTTCGAGGCACGTTCTTGGTCTCAGTCCAGTTCATTCTGCAGCTTGATATCTGAATCAGGCTTCTCAGACCTGACTGTGCACGGGAGTCACCTGGGGCCCCCGGGGGGCCTTGAGGTGCTGCACTTCCGGGGACCAGCCTTCTACAGCGAGGCTCTGAAGCCCTGGTTCTCAAACTACAGGTCACGAGCCAGTTGTGGAAGGAAGTGGGTCAGGGCCAGTCTTAACAAAAGGCAATGGGATGGAACGGGAGAGTGGAAACTATCAAGGCGTGAGGCACATGGGGAGGAAGAGCATTCTTTCGGAAATCTTCCATGTTAGTTACATATGTGTAGGTGCAGACGCCGGCCTGGTTATACAATATGGTTTCTTACTCCAGGTACATTTGGAAAACACCCCTCAAGTTTTCGTGAAGTAAGAAGTGAGGGAGAAAGCGCCTCCCTTGTCGTTTTACCCTAAAAAGCAGTGGGTTTGCAGGCATAAAATTGCACACGTGTCTTCCTGGATTTTGCGGCTCTGATTCTGGTATCCAGATGTTGGGATTTATCCCAAAGCAGGGACTGTAAATAGCAGAGAATTTTTTTTTCTTTTAATTTTAAAGATCGAATCCCAGGGTTAAATTAAAATCCTGGTTGTGTTTTGCTTAATCGAGAGTATGTGGTACTTCTGAAAATGCACTTTTAAAAAGTAAACAAATTGAACCGAAGCACGGCTATTAATTTTCTAGTGGCTCTTTGTGGATTTTCCGGAAAGTACGTTCATTTGCATTATACCTTAACTGCTAATATGCTGCTGTTATCAATATCCAAAAATAAGCAATGACACCAATTTATATGGCCTCCAAATTAGCCCCATAACATTTTACGACTGTGGTATTATTACGCCAACTGAGTTTGAGGCTGACAGAAATATGTAACTCTAGCCATGTGATTCTTGTATCCTTTGTTTTCAAATCCAAGTTTAAAGTGTCTTTATGTTTGAGTTTTATCATCAGAACTGAAAAGTGTGCGCCTAAGGTGACAGTCAAAAGTAAGTCAAATTTTCATGACTTAATGTTGCTTGAAAAAGCCCGCAATTCAAACTCTTACTTCCATGATTATTTGAAAAAAAGGTTACGTCAATTTACCTATTTCATGACACGTTACAAAAGGGGTCTAAAGCCTGCAGGTGAGACTAGAGATGATGGGTGAGTTTCCTATTTGACCTTCAGGGAAGGCTGTCCTGGAAGAATTATACATAAAATAGGCAATATTAGCTGTGAACAAAGGCATCAAGAAAGAAAACAGACCCAAAGAGGGAAGATATTTTTATCTTCTGAATAATTTAAACAATATGCTCTGCTCTTACTCCTTCATCTTTAGGAATGGAAAATTCACATATATTCAATAATAGGACTTAAAAAAACCCGTTACTTTATTCCTTAAAAGCGAAATTAAACACCAAGGATTTACTTTATAGCACAGGGAACTATATTCAATATCTCGTAATAACTTATAATGAAAAAGAATCTGAATATACATACATAACTGAATTACTTTGCTGGACACTTGACACTAACACAATACTGTAGATCAATATAAAGAAAACACAAAGTAAGGCAGGGCTCTGGTGCTTCTGCTTTCTCCGGTTTACAGTCATTTTTGCAAAGTGATTTTGATCTCAGCACAGTTCAAATAAAATGGATTAATAATAAAGACAAAGCAAAACACCTTCGGTGACATAAGGCATGCCCGATGAAGAAATGTGGCTGTGATAAGAGAAAGTGACACAAGTTGTTTTTGTATTTTTGTCATTTTCCGCAGCTTTATTTAGATATAATTGATATTTAACATTGTGCCAAGTTTAAGGTGTACTGCGTGGTGATTTGCTACATGTATGTTGCAAAGTGATTAATAGAGCTAGTTAGTATCTCCATCCCTGCACAAAATTCTTTTTGTTTCCCCTTTGTGGTGAGAATATTGAAGATCTACTCTCCTAGGAACTTTGAGTACACAGTACGGTGTTGTTAACTATAGTGATCATGCTGTCCGTTAGATCCCAGAACGTATTCGTCTTATAACTGGACCTTTGGACCCTTTGACCAACAGCTCTGCATTTCCCTCACCTCCAGCCCCTGGCAGCCACCACTCTACTCTGGGTTCCTATGGCTTTGGCTTTTTTGAGATTCCACATTTAAGTGAAATCATACAGTATTTGTCTTTCTCTATCTGATTTCTTTCACTTAGCATAGTGCCCTCTCAGGTTTTTTCTCTTAAACACATTTTACAGTATTACAATGTCTAAGTCTTAGAAAACCTTTTGATTGATATGATATAAATAAAGTGAAGGATTTTTTCAAGTATAATTTTTGCATCAAATGAAAGTATTTCAATTTACCTGAAAATGTAAAAGTCACATGTTACATACGATCCTAATTATTTTGTGTCATAGTTACAATAACATTTCAATCATCCATTCACGCACTGAGGGTTAAAATTTGCGATCCTTGTTTATTTCCTTTGAAGTGGCCAAATAACACGAGTAGTGGGAACTGATGAAATTTTAATTTCTTGAAAGTTGATCTTCGTGTTGGGGCGTGGGGAGTCACTCTTCCCTGGTGTTGGTTCTAGGAGCATCGTGTTAGTTGGGTCCCCTGGGAAGCAGATGTTAGGATGGAATGAGGAAGGCGCGAAGTTTACTTGAGGGGGAGGGGCGCTCCAGAGAAGGAGAAAAAGAGGATGAAGCAGGATTCGGCAGAGATGGCCTCAGCCGGGGTGCAGACTGGACAGTTTGACCAGCCCACTGGGAGCTCTGGAGCAGACATTGCCTTTGGAGTGGTCCAGTGATGGGCAGAAATGGCCAGGCTCTCAGCCCCCACCTCTGCTGTGGTCCGTTATTGGCTCCAGTGACTGAGATGAGGCAGAGGGGCTGTGAGCAGCTGGAGGCTGTTGAAGGTGAATTCTGGGTTCTTTCTGGGCTGCCAGGAGCATCTGCAGAAGCAAGAACAGGCAGTAGGCAGCTCCTGTGAAAAACCTTGCAGGGTCAGCATGTGTTTACATTGTTACTCCATCCTTTTTTTGGGGGGGTGCAAATTTACCCTTTGCAGGATTATCTTCTGCTGAGTAGAAATGCCCTTTGTTCACAAAACCTACGTGATGTTCACAAGGTGGAATAAATAGCCTCTTGTCCTTGGTACCTGGACTGGGGCACTTCACTGCTGGGAAGCTCCACCATTATCAAGTGCCACCCTGATGGAAAATTGGAATGCTTAAAAATAATAGATGATTATTTAAAAAATCCTTTTAAGACTACTAATTCTGTTGTTTGGATGTTTTTGGGTTTAGACCTCTGGATAGACAAGTTTTTGCTCTATTTGTTTATTATCTGTCTTTTGTTACAGTTCAGGGTGGACATTAAATTTCTCTTAAGGCTTTTGGTTAAGTCTTTGATTGGTTCCTCAGATCCCAAGTCTGAACACCCAAATCATGTTGGTCATTACATCAACCTTCGCCCCCCACACACTTGAGATCAGGATTCAGGCTTTATTCTAATGCTGCCTGGGGCTTGGGTTGCACCACTGTGATCCTCAGTGCTTGAAATGAAATCATTACCAAACAAAAATTCCTGAGCCAATGAGGCCAAATAAACCAGAATGTTGGAGTTTCGAGCAGAGAAAGGTTGATTGCAGGGCCAGACTAGGAGAACGGGTGGCTTGTGCTCAAAAAGCCCAAACTTCCCGACGGTTTTTGGGGAAAAGTTTTTACAGGCAAAATTTGGGGTGGGGCCTGCCGGGTGTGTTTCTTCTGATTGGCTGGTGGGGAGGTAACAGGGCTGTGCTCCAGGAGCCTTGTGCTCAGCCTGAAGTTGCCATCCTCCACATGAGTGGGGGCCTTAGTTCCTGCAGAAGGTCTCAGAGATACAGTTAGGTATGTTCCTTGGGGAGGAACCAGGACCCTGCCCAAGGCTGCACTGTTGTTTCCTGACTGCTCCTCCCTCTGCGTTCCCTTCCTGCCCTGGTGAAGTTGCCCCTGGGAACTCAGGGAAGGTCAAGGAGGCTGAAGGAAGCCTCTGTCCTACGAACAAGAAATGGAGGACATGGAAAGGATCTGCACGAGGGAAGACCCCACGGGGTCCTGCTCTGTTTCAAAATCAGACTCAAGGGGAGGAAATCGATTTTGTACCAAGTACCGTGCTAGAGCATGGAAAGGTCCCCTCATTGCGGTAACCAGGAGGCAGCTCCACTCGTGTTGCTGCTCCAATCTTTTGCTTCTCCTAGACTGGGGAATTTATGGACCAGAAAAAAAAATGGGGGTGGATACTCACATGGGTTTCCTTGTTCTACTGCTAGTGTTTCCATATCAGGCTCCTTCTAGACTTTCTCCAGCAGGCGCGGGGGCTTCCTCTGCACTGCGGGGCATTTCTGACACCCCTCCTCCCTGTGGCACTTACTCTGCGCTGTGTCCCCAGAGGAGACTGAATCTTGACCTCTCTTCTCTTCCTTGGCTCTCTGATATTTTCTGTACATTCTGATTATCCAGTCCGTAATTTTGGCATTATTTTATGTGTTTCTCTCCATCATGATAAAGGACCTTGCACCTTTTCCACCTTCCTCTGTGTTGATGGTTAACTGTTTACAAGTATTGCCATTACGACTTTGTTTCTATAAAATGTGCCTTAATGTTTTTGGTTTATTCATTGGAATCATTCCCCCCCCCCATTTTGTAGTGTAATTTTTTAAAGTTAATTTTTTTTATTGAAATGTAGTTGATTTACAATGTTAGTCGCAGGTGGACAGCAAAGCGATTCAGTTATAAATATACATACATATACATTTTTTCTTTTCAGATTCTTTTCCATTGTATGTTATTACAAGACACTGAATAGAGTTCCCTGTGCTCTACAGTAGGCCCTTGTTGTTTATCTGTTTTACACATAGTAATGTGTTACCTGTTAATCCCAAACTCCTAGTTTATCCCCCCCCGCCCTCCCCTCTTTGGTAACTGTAGCTTGTTTTCTATGTCCGCGTGTGGTGTAATTTTTGTCACCTGTGTGTGTGGTAAGTACATCTGGGAGGTTTCTTCATGTCTTACTCTTGGCTTCCCTAAAGCCACGTTCTTTACTGACACATGATGGAAGTACAGCTCCCCAGGAAGAGCTGCTCCGGACTGGAGGGCTGCTGTGGCGACGGCGAACGCTGGTCTACCTTGTGTTTCCATGCCTTCACTATTTACCATTTGAGGATTTGGAAAGTGTGGGAAAATGACTTCTTGTTTGAAGCACACTAGCAGTAACCTTGGCCTTTGGACTAGAAGCTCTTGGATGCCTTTGGAAAAAGAGGACGCCTCACAGGACCTGAGGGGAGGGATTGTGATTCACTCTTTCTTAAAAAAGGAAATTTAAAAGTGTTAGCACCGTGATTTTTGCAGCCAGTCCGCCTCACTTACTAGAATGCCAGCACTCAGGTATGTGGCCATTTGACCGAATGAGCTGGACTCAGGAACGTGCGCGGAAACCTTACTTTTCTCACCGCTGCTCCTCCTCACCCGCTAAGAGGAAGTACCCTCCTCTCAAATGACATCCCAGGTCCATCCAGAGTTTTTATGATCGCTTCTAATTGTTAACGCACAATTTTATTTTCAGGTATTCACAAATCCAGTTAATTCTTAAGCAAACTCCAGTCTCCTGTTCAGGTTCAGGGTTCTTGCCTCCCTCGGTTCTGAGCTGTTTCGGGGTGAGAAACTTCAGCGTCCACTTCTCCTGTCGGCTCCTTCCTCCTCCTGTGACCTTGAAATCAGGGGTGGGCTGAGTTCACCAGGTCGGGTTGGGGGCAGCTCTAAGCATATTCTACCTCACAGTTTGGTGCCTCTCTTTAGACAAGGGCTTCTGCTGAAAGTCTGAGACCAAAACTCTAAGTTCCACTAGGAACTTAATGTCCTGCTCTGGTTAAAAAGAAAAAGAAAAAAATAGTATTTTAAATATAAAGTGCCAGTTGCCAACAGCATATATCAAGTAATTCCAAGCCATAACAGAATTTTTAAAAATTTTGTTCACTTACTGACACTCAAGGGACACCTTGTCCATCTCCTCCAGTTTCAGTTCGTTCTGTATCTTTAGGAGCAAAGAAGAGAAGTAAATACACAGGTGGTACTGAGGTGAGCATCTGCTGGAACAGTCACCCCGAAACATGTATATACTTAGAACATTCCGAGAATTTTCTGAAGAATCAAGGGAAATTGTCCACAACACATACTGTTTTTCCCTTGTGCTTAGGATTTAATCTGCCCCTTCAAGAGCTTTTCTGTGTAAGTTGTCACTCTGTTCTCTTTGGTTAAAGTCCCAAGGCTTCTAAGTGGTTAAGCATTTAACTATTATTGGGAATGTTTTGGAGCAGCCATTATGGAAAACAGTATGAAAAAAAACTGAAAATAGACCTACCATATGATTCAGCACTCCTACATATATCTGGAGGGAACTCTAATTCGAAAAGATACACGCACCCCAATGCTCACAGCAGCACTATTTACAATAGCTAAGACATGGAAACAACTTAAATGTTCATTGACAGATGACTGGATAAAGAAGTTGTGGTATATTTATACAGTGGAATACTACTCAGCCATAAAAAGAATAAAATAATGCCATTTGCAGCAACATGGGACATGGAGATCATCAGTCTAAGTGAAGTAAGCCAGAAAGAGAAAAAAAAAATACCATTTGCTATCACTTTTATGTGGCGTCTAAAAAAAAAGGCACTTGAATTTATTTACAAAACAGAAACAGACTCACAGACAGAAAATAAACGTATGGCTGCCAGCAGGGAAAGAATGGGAGAAGTGATAAACTGGGAGTCTGAGATTTGCAGATACTAACTAATAATATATAAAGTAGATAAAGAACAAATTTCTGCTGTAGAGCACAGGGAACTATATTCAACATCTTGTAGTAAACTATAACAAATATGTACCTATTTGTAAACAAATATATACATACGTGTATGCATGACCGAAACACTATGCTGTACACCAGAAATTGATACAATACTGTTAACTGACTATATTTGAATTAAAAATTAACTATTATCATTTAAAAATATACTAGCTTTTTCTCAAGCTAGTATCTTTGGTTACTGATACTCACCCATCCCTGAAACCCCCAGTGCGGCCCTCGAAGTCTGGGAGGGGAATCATGATACAAAGTCTTGCCAATCCACTTAGAACTCGCGCCCTGGAGGAGCATCATCAGAGTGAGAGCCAGTGGGGATTATATAACTTTACAGATCTCTATGTACCAGATCTTTTAATACTATACAAAAACAGCATATTGCACTATTGAAATTCAATATGGAAATATTTCTTTTGGTATTAAATAAGAGTTTCCAGAAATGCATATGTTAGCAACTAAAAATAGAGAAAGTCCCAAATTTGTCATTTTTCCATAGTGATAGGAGAGACTTAACACTTTTCTTGGCACTCCAAGGAATGCAGTTCATATTATCACTGCTTCCAGGTCACAGAAACAGAGAGCATTCTCTTCGTGAGAATTATCAGCTCTGAAAACATGAGCTTTGAGCGTCTTCAAGTGCAGAGTCTCACGAAGCATGGGGTGGGGCCGGGCGGCAGGTGCCGGAAGGGCCCGTCACTCTCACTGTCGGCGACTCCCGTGGAAGATGTCAGTTCTCTGCTGGGTAACTTCGGGTGACTGGGCTGGGTTCTTTGAAGGGTGCTGGGCGGGAGTGAGGGACAACCTCAGAGTTAATCAGGGAAGACTAACAGCTCTAACAACCCCCCGAATTTCAGTGGTCCAAAGAAAAGTTATTTCTCTCTCAGCCCAGTACAGGGGTTGCTGGTATGGTGGCTCTCCTGGGTGTCTCTCTTGTGAGCAGTGATACAGGGATCCAGCCTCCTTCCCTCCCAGCCTCTGTCTAGATTTTGCTCTTCTCTGTGTCCCCAGAAGCTGTTCATTCAGCCAGTTGGTGGGAAAGAGAGTGGACGCTTGTGCAGGAGTGTTTCATCGGTGGGCTTCCACCCACTTCCCATTGGCCAGAATTCAGTCATGTGACCATACCTGATTGCAAAGGAGTCTGGGAAATATAGCCCACCTGGGTGCCCAGGAGGAAAGGGACATTGGTAGATGCTTGGCCGGTTTCCCCTGTGCCCACGAAGTGCTGTAAAACCTGCTTGGATCATAGAGGAGGAGCTGCAGGCCCATCATTCCACATTCCTCTCTCCATACTGACTTTCTTTTCTTCCTCTCTGTCTCCCGTGACCACAAAATAAGTTTTTTTTTTTTGTTTTTTTCTCTCATGGCAAAACTCTACATGTCACTGTGAACAACTGAAAAAAATAAAAGAATTACATAAAACCCCATCAATTCGGTAACAATAAATATTTTGATGGACAACTTTTCAGATGGGGTAACAGGAAAAATTTTAAGCTTCTATGGGATTTTTTTAATTGAAGTATAATCAGTCACAATGTGTCACTTTCTGGTGTACAGCGTAATGTCCCAGTCATGCATATACATACATATATTCCTTTTAATATTCTTTTTCATTAAAGGCTGTTATGCAGTATTGAATATAGTTCCCTGTGCTATCCAGAAGACATTTGTTTTTTATCTGTTTTTATATATAGTGGCTAATGTTGGCAAATCTCAAATTCCCAAATTTATCCCTTTCCACTCCTTTTCCCCTGGTAACCATAAGATTGTTTACTATGTCTGTGAGTTTGTTTCTGTTTTATACATGAATTCATTAGTATCCTCTTTTTTCTTTTCTTTTTTTTTTAGATTCTACATATGAACAATACCATATGGTATTTTTCTTTCTCTCTCCGGCTTACTTCACTTAGAATAATGATCTCCAGGTCCATCCATGCTGCTGCAAATGGCATTATTTTATTCTTTTTTATGGCTGAGTAGTATTCCATTGTATAAATATACCACAGCTTCTATGGGATTTTGATGAGAGGGTTGGCACTCACATCTGGGGTATTAAAAAAAGGAAAAGGAAGGATTTACTGATAGAGGGACAAGATGTGGCCATGGGAGATGTTAAAGATAACAGGGTGATCATGCTGGACTGGGAGGCCTGGAAGATGGGGATGCCGTTTCTAAAAATAGGAAGGTTCATGAGGAAGTGAAGGATGGAGGTGGATAGAAAAGAGAAGGGAGGAGAAGTTTGCAAAATTTGGTTACTGACCTTCAGCTTTGAAGAGTTCAGCAGGAGGCAGGTTTGAGCTGACGGGACAGCGTGGAGCTGGTGGGTTCTGAGGACCACTGAGGAGGGGAGAGATTTACCCCTAGGAATGGGTGTGGTCACATTGTGAAAGCTCTCCCAGTGGAGTTCTCTAGACATCATCTCGTAAGGAATGAAACAAAGCAAGTGAAGTGACAGGCAGTGTTGACTGTCTGGTCTTCTGGGAAACATGGTGGCGAAGGCCAGAGCTCTACCATCTTTGTCTTTGTGTCTGAGAATCGTAGCGCCTTCCTGGCCTAATTAGCTTTTGCTGAAACAAGGGAAAGTGAGATATTGAATGCTGGCTTAAGTGGAGTCAAGAGATGTTTTGGATTCTTTGTTTTAGAGTAGAAGAAGTTTCTCTTGCACAGGGAGAATAGCCACCGCTGGGAGAAAGATGGAGGGTACAAAGGGAAAGAACAGTGGGTAAGACAGCATGTGGGGAACCCTTGGCAGGCTGTCTCACGGGCTTAGCAGGAGGGGTTCAATGTGGAAAGACACAAGAGAGATTTTTCCTCTGAGTCCCAGAAAAAGGGGAGGAGATGGGTGCAGCTACTGAGAAACCTCGAGCGCGAGAGGCTCACATTGAAAGAACTCACCTTTTGTGGCTTCATTCCTCTTAACAAGATGAAAAGCTAGATCATCCTCTAGGAGTGAAGTGAGAGCCGGTTTGGGGTAAGAGAAAAACAGAAGGCTTCCAGTGGCTGTGCTGGCTGTTTCATAGGCAGTGAATTAGAGAAGAATGAAAAAAGTTAAAAGAGTAGAAGTAAATTCCAAATGAGTTTAAAAAGTGACAGGATTTGAGGTAGACCCAAGCAGTACAGGTACATGATCTCCCCAGCAATGCTTGGTCTGTGGGATTGGGGTGGAGGAAGAAAAGGGGGTGCCCAGCCTCCTGGTTAGGGAGGAGAGCAGAGATTTCAGGGGACCAGTGTGCTGACCACGGGGAGGTAAGTGAGACCGTGAGTTGACAGGGGGTCTAGGAAAACAGACACCAGGCGAGGAAGAGGGGGCTTAACAAGGGTACAGGGGGTTTCAGAAAGAGAGTGAGGGCTAGGGAAAGATGGAAGGAGAGAAGGCTGTGGTTTGTGGGAGGGATTTACTTAGAGAGACTTCTGCCCTTGTCAGGTCAAACCCCGCCTGGGCTGTGTACCTTATTTAATCATTCTCATCGTGCTGGCTGGCTCGAATTTGGGGTTTCGGTGTTTGTGAGAATAGGATACCCTGGGAAAGGAAATGTAAAATCGTCTCTCTTTTGCCGCGGGAAGACGGCACTTGGAGTGTTTAGTTCCAGACATCTCTTTTTAACTCTGTTTTCTCCGCAAAGCTTGTTGCCTGAACCTTGGGAATCTGGAACAGGACCCCTTCTCTGCTGCTGTCTTGGTCCAGGCCTCCGTGGACCATGGCTCTGCTTTGCTTACCAGTCTGCCTCCTTCTGCTCTAACCTTTCATGGGTCTGTTCTCCAAGCAGCTTAAGTGACCTGTTAAAACACTGAGACCATGTCACTCCACGGCCAAAACCTTCAGGGCATCTCCCTGGAAATCAAGGCGAAGTCTTCACGTTGTGCCGTCTGACCATCTTGATCTCATCTCCTACTGCATGACCCTTTGTTCTCTCTGCTCCACCCACACAGGCTTTCTTGGTGTTTCTCAAGAATTCCAGGCATGTTCCTACCCCAGGGCCTTTGCAGTTGCTGTTCCTTCAGTCTGGAATATTCTGCCCACGTAGGGCAGCCCTTTCCCTCCCTTCCTTTAGGTCTTTATCACCTTCATAGTAAGACTGTCCCTGTCCATCCCTCATGGTGTCCCCACCCTTTACCCCATTCTCCTCAGTTTTATCTCACCTTCTAACATGCTGTTAATTTTTTTTTTTTTTTTTTTTACTGCATGTCTCCTCCATTGAGGTGGTGAGTTCATAAGAACTGGGGTTTTCATTTCGTTTTGTGGCTGCAGCTTTACTTCACACAACAGTTCCTGGCACAGAGCAGGGGCTCAGTAATTCATTGAATGAATGAATATTGAATTAAACTGGCTGCAAATGTTGCAAATGCATATGCTTATGGTAGAAAGATGGGAAAACACAGAAAAGGATGAAGAAGAAAATAAAAATAGTCCAAAATTCTATCTAGAACTAATCTCCACTAATATTTCAGTGTCATCTTTTTTTTTTTTTTTTTTACCCTACACACAGAACGAATGCATCAGTAAGGATACTGGCAAATGGAATGTGATGGCATGCCCAGGGGGTAAATAAAGATCTGAAATCACATCATCTGAAGGACATTTTGAGGGATGTTTGGCCTGGAGATTAGAAGGCTCTGGGGAGCGTGATGAATACTTTAGATATTACTGTGTCTAAGACCAATTCTACTTACTCTACATAGATCTAGGTTAGCCTGAGCCTCCATTGGTGGGGAAGGCTCCAAAAGGGTGATTTCAGCTCCATAGAAAGGTCAGTTCTCTCCAGCTGGCCACCTTCTAGTGGGACTAAATTCTAAAAGACAGAACTTTCCATCACTAGTAGTTCAGATAGAAGCCCGATGGCCACACGTTAGCTGTGCTCTACTTGGGGGTCTCATATGAAGAATCTCAAATTCAAAAAGCTTCTAACAGGTTTAAACTGGTAACAGTAACTTTGCTCACAGTAGTGGGATATTTCTTACACTCCTGTGGACTTTTTTTCTTTTCTATAAAATATCTTAATTGTTTCCTATATTGTAATAACTTGTATGAAATAACTATGTAGTGTTTATGTATTTAATTTTTGGTGATAAACCCCTTGGTACTCACAGTGTAAGTGTCTGGGAAGAGTGTGAACTAGCCATGCATTAAACCGGATCAGACAAGTCATTGGTTTTCTTTTAACAGAAGGATTTCTTGATTTTTAGAAACCTACTCCTCCAGAAACATCAGGAACGCATTAAGCTACATAATAACTAAGATTTTAAAGCCAGGTTTTGAAGACCCTCTAAACCCAATTGGGATAAACACGGTTAAGCTTGTCATCGTGATGATGTCATCTGTCCTGTAAACATCTTTCAGCCTTGGGGGATCACCGCAGACCTATCAGTAGAATCCATAAACAAACCATTAGAAAATACATGCAAAGGAAAGTCAGTCATCTGAGCAATTTAACTGGAAGAATCACAGGGCATCCTGATGGATCTGTAAGTGAGCTGAGAGCACGAACAGTACATGGTATTTTCGCTTGGAAGCTGTTGATTTTTCCCATTGATCTATTTATAAGGAGAATGACATGACTTCTATTTAAATTGCCCTGCTAAGTATATTACACGTTATATATTTTAAGTCAGTTTGAATAAAACTTCTTTGGAATAAATTTGATGGCACTTTAATTTCAACCATTCACAAAATAAGTTTTGTGTAAGCCTGACAAATTGCCTTAAAATGCATGTTATGATTGCTTTTTCAGTTAGTATTACTGATATGGCAGCTGTTTAAGCCTTGTTTTGTACTCCAGCAAGTGGTAATCTACGGCCTAAAACAAGTCCTTCCTGTTATTAAAAACGAAGTACAATTAAGTGTATTATCGTAATGTAAGGTGAAATGGGAGACAAAGCATTTTTTCAGCCAGAGCTGTCCAGGCACCCCGCCTTCATGCTCTAAATTTATTTGGATTACCAAAATGAATGAGGGGGTTTTTACTCAGGTCACTGCGGTTGAGTAAGCTGGACTTTTCTTCAAATTTCATTTGAATGAAGCGCTTTAAACAGAAACATCTGGGCGTGTAAAAGCCTGCATCAGAACTCCTACAAGGCAATAAAAAGAGTAATAAGAATTTATAATTGGATGGCATCTTTCATCCAGATGGGTCCAACAGCATTGTAAAAGCTCGTTTAGAAAGCAAGATAGATACACAGCGGTGTGCTTACCACTCGCAGCCGTAGTCCAGCTAAGTGAAATTTGAGGTGTACAAACTCCCCCTGCCGCCAGACCTGCCACAGCTGCCAGACCGCTGCAGGGGCAGCTAAGGAAAGGAGCTCTCGCCCGGGGGTGAGTTCTGCAAGATTGTGAGTCAGATCCAGACTTGGCCTCCTCACCTGACCCTCTTTTACCTGCCTCCGTCGTCCCCTGCGGTGTGCCGCCCACCACTGTCATCACCAGAATGTCCTCTCGCTGAGAGCTTGGAGGCTGGTTAGTCGGCTGACACGGGCCAGTGTTCGATGGAGGCACACTGAGAAGTTTCACACCCAGAAGAGGCTAATCCCTCAGAAAGGTGACAAGGGACGTTGGGAACCTCCCAAGGCAGGGTCTGGTGCTTGCCTGGGTGTCGATGTATCACGGGGTGACTGAGGCTAGAAGCCACATTTTAGAAAAGATAAATGTAAAATGAAACAGGTGAAATTAATTTTAATCACGTGTTTTCTTTACATGCTTTAGATACTGTGTCAGTATCTGCTGAGAAAAGCCGGTATATCCAAGACGGAATCCTTTCAACATGTAGTCAATATAAAAATGATTAATGAGATATTTCTTTTTTTTCTGTATTAAGTCTTCAAAATCTGGTGGTATTTTACACTAACATCGCTTCTCAATTTGGACTCGCCGGCTCCAGTGCTCAACAGCCACACGTGACTAGTGGTTGCTGTAAGGGGTCCCTGATCTAGAAGTTGCCATTTTTGTTGGGATCCAGAGATGCTCCGTCAGTGAGGTGAGGACCGTCACACTTGCACGTTAGAACCTAGGATTCTGATGGCGTAAGGAAGTGCGTTTACCCCTGTCTGTGGAGGCTGTACTGTTGTTCTTGCTTCCCAGTTGTCCAGGATAGATGCTGGGAAGTCTGCTCCTGGGGGAAAGGATTTATGCAACTGTGAAAGGAACTCAGTCTTGTTGTACAGAATAGAGAGTGTATCTTGGAGCAGTGGAGTAGCTGTCCTGGTGGTCAGAGGCGAATCGTCAGCAGAGCTTGAATAAGAGTCACAGGGAGCTCTTTGACTTGCCGGTTACAACCAGGAACCCAGGGCACTTCCTGTCTCTGTCTCCCCGTCAGTATCAGTCATACCTGGTCACGTGGCTGAAAGCAAAGGGCTGTGGTACCTTGTGAAATTGCACCACTCTGATGAAACCATGGAAACCAACAGACTGGTTCACTCATTTGGCCACTTAGCCCTAGGACAAGCTTTGGCCAGACACCAATTCCAAAAATCTGGAATTGCCCCCAGCCAGTGCCTCTCCCACGGCCGCTCATTGGGTAGTAAAGTGGGCAGTGACTGCCAGGTGCCTCGTTCTCATTAGACTCCTTCATCACCCTGGACATGTTTCTATCTCTTTGGTCCAAGAGCCGTGAAGGAAGGAGGACCAAGTGGATCCAGGAACACTCAGGGACACATTTAATTCTATTTTCCTTTCATAGCACTAGCTCCTGAGATGTTATTGACCAAAAAAAAAAAAAAAAGTCCATCTGTTAAATTTATCCACTTTTTTTTTTTTTTGGTTAAACAAAGACTTTACTTGCAAAAAGAAATTTTAGGGTTGAAATAATTTCGGGCACATCAGTTTGGCATTTCTAAGTGCAGACTGACCATGACTAATTGCACAATTTTAATCTAACATTTTGAAATACGAACACCCATGAGACCCCGTTGCCTCACCTGCTCCCGCATCCTTTTATCCACCACACACAGAGTCTCAGGCTCCGTGTTGGGTTCTGAACATTCAAAAATGTGGCCTGTTGTCTCCAAATGTGATGGTGGGTACAGCTGTACAAACAGGAGCCTTGACGGAGGATGCACAAAATGCTGGGGACACAGCAAAGGGGGTGACATTCCAGGAGGAGGCTTCACTTAGGAAGCGAGTCTAGATCCGGTATGGAAGGATGGAGAGGAGTTCTCAAGGTACTTTACAAAGAAGGGAGAGTATTTTAGGCCTGGGAGAGAACGGCTGTTCTGGAAACCATGGTTATTTTTATGGGGCTGCTTCTTTCTAAGGCTCACCCTTGTCATTATCTGACCAGCTTTATAGTTTGGGCTTTGGATTGAGATGTCACATACAGCTCTGGTGGCCCCCAGAGTCCCTATGTGTAGGCTGAGTTTGGCTGGAGCCAACCTCAGTGTCTACTTGGAGAGCCCAGTTTTAGGGCTGACTTACCAGCAAGATATTTAACCCTGGTCTGATGGAGGTCCTCACGTGAGCTCTGTTTCTAGGGGCGCAGAGGGAGCTGATGGCTCGTGGCCCATGTAATGCTTGTCATCAGCTATAACAAGCTAGGCCTGGGTCCAGAGACAGCTTGTGTAGGCAGGGCAGAGCCGCAGAGAGGATGAGACGGGAAAAAGCACCAAGAAGTGTTGATTAAAAATAAAAATTATGTGTGTGTGTTTCTTAATGGTTGAAGATGTGTATTTAGTAGGAAGTTCCTTCTACCCTTGGAATCCCAGAGCGTTTTATCTGTATCCCTCTGGTGAAAAGAGAAGTTGTGTTAGGATCCAGCACGTTAATTTGTAAACACTAGTGAATATATGGGGCCAACACGGCAGCATATTTGAAATGGCAATTGAAGGGAAAAAAATCTAGGAAACATGGCAGCTTTCAGCAAGGAACACATTGTACTTTGTATTTATGTCCCGGCAATGTCTTGAAATGTAGGGCACATCCCTGATTCATCTTTGGGTCTTTCAGGTTGAACAGCTGCTAGGTGTACACATTGTACATTATCTGTACATACCTGCTGTATGGAGGGACGAATGAGGGAATGGAGGAAGGTGCTCTGAAAATCATGAAATAATTCTCAGCGTAAGACATTACGTAATTTTTGTCTGTACTAGGTGCTGAAAAATCTTTTATATTTTTAGTTTTAGTAAAATACACCTAACATAAAATTTACTGTCTTAAGATTTTTAAGTGTTGTACAGTTCAGTGATGTTAAGTATATTCACATTGTTGTGCAGCCAACCTTCAGAACTTTTTCATCTTGCAAAACTGAAACTCTGTACCCATGAATCAAAGACTTACCATTTCCTACTCTCTTGAACCCTTGACAACTGCCATTCTACTTCCTGTTTCTATGAGATTTGACTATTCTGGGTGCCTCATAAAAGTGGGATCATACAGAATTTGTCGTTTTGTGCCTGGTTCATTTCACTGAGCGTAGTGTTCTCCAGATCCATGCATGTTGTGATGTGTGTGTCAGAATTTGCTTCCTTTTTAAGGCTGAATGATATTCCATTGTATGGATGGACCACATTTGTTTATTTGTTCATCTGTTGATGGACGTTTGGGTTGCTTCTACCTTTTGGCTGCTGTGAATAAGGGTGCTATGACCATTTGCCTACAAATACCTCTTCAAAGTCTTGCTTTCAGTTCTTTGGAGTACATATCCAGAAGTGGAGTTGCCAGATCCTAGGGAAATTCTATTTTTAATTTTTTGAGGACCTGCCATGTTTTCCATGACAGCTGCACCATTTCACACTCCCACCAACAGTGCACAAGGGTTCCAGTTGCTCCACATCCTCACCAGTGCTTATTTATCATTTCCTGTTTTTGTTTTTGATTTTGTAGTAGCCAGCCTTCTGGTTGTGAGGTGCAAAACTCTTTTTCAAGATTAATGAATGAAGCCATTGAGCGCCACTTGCTTGTCTTCAGTCGGTCAGTGCCTTTTAAGAAATTCTTCCTCAAAGCAGACTGTATTTTGAAGTCGTAAGCTTCCTATGTGTGACTTTCGAGAACTCCTGGACTTGAGTGTTGTTTTGGCCATCACAACTTTGATGAAACACCCAAAACAACCTACTCTCCCAAACTTTAAAAGAAAAACAGTAGGAATTGGTTTTGAAAAAAATCACAAATTGGTCTTCTGTCAACAATGACTTTTGGGCCCATGCAGAGGTTCAGATTAGTAGTTAAGTCATCTCAGGATTGTAGGCAGAGACTGAAGATCAGAGTGGACCTATGTTGTATTGTCTGTCTTTGGAAATTAGTGAGTGAAGGAGCTGTCCAGCAGGAGAGAGGCGAGCTATGAAGACTTTATTTGCACATAACATTCTCTAGTTCTTTGTTGCAGTGCAAGTAGAAGTGAAGCGTTTGGTGTGTGCTCTTGTGTGTGTGTGTGTGTGTGTGTGTGCATGCACGTGCGTGTGTGTGGCAGGGTGGGGGGAAATGTTTCTTGTGTAGGAAAAAAAAAATGTCTCTGTTTACTCCTGAAACTCCTCTTGCTTACTGTATGAGAAAAAATATAAACTTGCCAAAGGCGGGCAATTTTAAGAGCATGGATACTGTGACATCGTCCAGCAGAGTTAAATATCATTTGCGCAGCTGGTACAAGAGCGGTTTGCAATGAGTTACGAGACTCTGAAACTTTCTAAGTGAGTTTACGTGCACCCTTTGTGGCGTGATATGAAGATTTTCGTTTAGCTTAAGTGTTTGTTTTAATGAGGTACTGCCATGTAGCTCACTAAATGGAAAACATCTGAGGTACCCCAGGCAAGAGAGAAGCAATAACTCTACAGATTTTTGAAGAAGACCAGTCATACCACAGGCTACCATTATAACAGAAAAAATAACAAGAATTTTAATACAGTTGTCTGGCCAAATATATTAATTTAAACTGAATGCCTTTTAAAAAATATTATAGCTGTGAGGCAGGACGTTCCATTGGCAAGCATCTTCAAAACCTTCATTTTAGAGGATTCATTGAAAACTATTGAAGTGGGGCAGCCCCTGCTCGTCCGCACATTTGGAGGAACCACTGAAAAGTCTTTGATCATTTATGTGAGGCTTCTTTGAGTTTGACGCAGAGAAGCTAAAATAAGAAGAGATGCATTTTCAAGCGGGTTGACTTCTTTGCATTTGAATAAGGGCATGGCCGATAGACTGATAGCAGACACACCATGGCCATGGAGAATTCGAGAGTCAGAACACTGTGTGGTTGTGCTTTCCAGGTCAGCAGTTCCAGTGCCCGGCTTGAGTTCACATTCAGTAATTGGTCTGATTTCTGTTCATCTCCACTGAAAATGACCTTAGAAAAAGGTGTTCTGTGACCTCGCTTGGGCGCTGCTTCTGGGTTCTAATAATTCTCGTCTGGAGGAAAAGGACATCTTTGTGTGTATCCTTTAATTTAGAAATCTGACCCCTCCAAGTACTGGGCTTCATTTTCATCCAAAAAGCATTTTGCTGACTTCCAGATTCAGGAAACACAGAGATGAAAAAGAGATAGTGCCCCAGGGAAGCGGTGCAGCTTACTAAGTAGTTAGTTTTTACCAAAAGTCTCAAAAGTCAGTTGATGACTGCTAATAGCTCTGGGAAGCTCGTTGGGTCAAGCGATACACTTTTATTTCATTTTTTTGTCATTTTTTATCACTTCTTCTATTGAAGTATAGTCATTTTACAATGTTGTGTCAATTTCTGGTGTACAGCATGTTGTTTCAGTCATCCATCTACATACATATATTCCTTTTCATATTCTTTTTCATTATAGCTTACTACCGGGTACTGAATATAGTTCCCTGTGCTATACAGTAAGACTTTGTTGTGTATCTGTTTTATAGATAGTCGTTTGTATCAGCAAATCTTGAGTTCCCAGTTTATCCCTTCCCACCCCATTCCCCCTGGTCACCATAAGTTTGTTTTCTGTGTCTGTAAATCTGTTTCTGTTCTGTGAATAAGTTCATTTGTGTCTATTTTTTAGATTCCACATATAAGTGATATCAGATGGTATTTTTCTTTCTGTTTCTGGCTTCCAGTGATGTAATTTTTTAAACTTGATTTCTTTATATTTGTTTTGAGTCTCCCTCACGTGAAATCACCAAGGAGACGGCGAGATGGTCGAGGTGATAGCTTGAATATCTGTAGAGGTCCCTGCCTTGCAGGTGTGTGGCGTTTGGAGGGAGCTGAGAGTGTGTTGAAGGCGGTGTCATCAAAGGTTCCTGCTGGTCAAAGTACGTGAGAGGACAGGTGGTCCGTTCTCAGCTTCAGCACAGCGAGGGACCAGCGAAATCTCTTCTTGGAGCTGCTCTCCTCAGCCCAGTCCCTGAAGCTTCCCCCCGTTACTCCAGCCTTTCCCGTAAAGCTCCCCCTTTAGACTCCTCTCCAAAGAGTCACCTGTTTCCAAACTAGACTTACTTCAGGTGAAGGGATAATACAGGCGTGGAGACCTCTTTCAGTTTTGTGAAATAGCCTTTTGTAGCGACTTCAGGAATTATCTTCCATCAGGTGAAATGGAAGCCCACGGACACATTTTCCCCTGAATACACTCTTCATCTCTGGCTATTGGGTCTTTATTATGTGGAAAAAAATTGGTATTTGTTTTTCTCCTGAAGCCAGAAATGAGCACATTTGACTCCCATATTAACAGTTCATCTTGTCAAAACTTCCCTGTGTCCAATTATCGTCGGTTGTCGTCTGTGTCTGTGAATAATGGGAAGAAAGCCTCCCCGTTTCTTATCCAGGATTGTCTAGACTTACTGTGGTTCTAAAAGCAACTAGGAAGATACAAAATATTTATTCTTCTTACACTAACCCAACTTGGCTTTGCAGTGAGAGGCAAAAGAGAAAAATCATATAATAATATTTTTCTTTTTTACGTAAGTTTTTTCTTTTTAAGGAACTGGTTGCCTGTGGTTGTTTTACACGAAAGAATGACCCTGTGAGGCTTCTTCTGGGCTGGGTTCTGCTGCGTGGCCTGCGCTCGGGTTCTGCCCGCCCTTGCCTCCTGGCGCTCCCTGAGCCATCGTGTGTAATTGGAAACATGCTCACACAGCAGCACTTGACTCGGAAGACTGGTACAGACGGTTTTTCCCAGCTTTGTTTGTTCTTATTTTGTCCCTTTGCCATGATTTTTTAAAAGTTGAATTCAAATTTGCAGCTTTTGAAAGAAAACCACAAGAACACGATTTTTAATCCCTTGAGGTGTGTTTGCCCCTGTTCTACGTATAACGTAGCAATTGCTTTCATAGAGCCAAGCCAGACTTACCAAAGGATTAAAAACAGCATCTCTTTATTCATTTAGGTTTCAAAAAAAAGTCTGTTATCAGCTGAGGAAGAACCTGTCTTCCCAACGCAAAGCAGAGGTTTTACCCCGAGCGAGTCCGAGGGGGAAGGGGAGCTGTTCACACGGCTCCTTCCTCAGAACGTCAAGGAAGGGTCAATCCTTGCTCTAAGTGGTAACGTTAGCCTGTAGCCAGATCCCAGTCTTGGGGGGAAGGAAAGTCCTGGAAGAACTGTAGTGTGGCCACATGTCGAGTGATGTCACCAGGCGGGGGAGGGCACCAAGAGACGACGAAGACTTGTAGGGCTTACTTTATTTGTGAACTGTTTCTGATTATCCCGCTTTGCGGGGAGGAGGGGTCACTTTGAATAATGAAGCCTTGACACCCCTTCCCTGGGGAGTTCGCACCCCTGGTCACCAGATGTGTTAGGGCAGGCGCTGCAGCTTTCCGACCGACTGTCCTGTGAGCCACACGTGCTCGGATGCTGCCCTCCATTTATCCTTGCTGAAGGAAGGCCACATCCGAAACCCGCTCCCCCAGTTAAAGAAGGGCCTCGAAGACGATGGTTTATTATTAATGTCCACGCCTGCGGCCCGGTCACTGTTCTTTGGGTGTGACAGCTGAGCATGGGCTGGAGGTCAGCAGCGGGCAGATGGAGCCCTACTGGTCCTTGCGAGCTAAATGTTAAATACCGTGAGCATTTTCTGAGATGAGAATTTTTGGGTTTAGACATAACCAGAAAACCCTCGGTTCTAAACCTGGAAGGGACTTGGAAGATCTTTGCTCTTGCAGGTCTTTGCGTTTTCAGCTTCTCCCTTAGAAGCTAGAAAACTACTGAAGAATCCAATTGAAGTCAAATTCAGCATCTTGAAAAAGCTCACTCTCCAGCCTCCGTCACTGTCGTCAGGAACGCCACGCGCTAGTTGCATTTGTGACTGCCCGTGATGAGAGAGTCAAGGAAGTGACGTGGGACCTAACAACGTAGATCCGGGGTGGAGGGAACTGAGAGCTGTACCTGCCCCCCCCTCCCCCGGGGAGGGCTCTCCCCGACAGAGTCCTCACAGACGGCACGCGACCTTCGCTCGCCTCTTTCTGCTCCTAGGGGAACCCTTTGGCCTTTCTGAACGGTTCACCCCTTGGTCTTAGATAGACCCTCCAGAACCACTGAAACCCAAAGAGTAAGCAAATTCCTTTTTTCAGTGGAACCTTTTAGGTGTTTGAGGACAACACACTGCCTCCCTCTGAGCCTCATTTTTTTTTTTTCTTTCCCAACACAGTGCCCCTGGTTTCCTCCCTTGTCCTCCCCACGGGTTCTGTTTCTTGTACCATCCTGGCTGTTCCCCGGTGGATGTGCGCCCAGCACTAGCATCACTTCGTAAAATACCATCGCTTCCTTCTGTGCTGGTCAGACGACTTAAATAGTAAAAACTAAAAGTAAATGTGATCTTTCAGATTTGATCCAAGTAGCAGAGTGTCTTCAACTGTGGGGTGCTCTCTCTGAGTCACCCACAATGTGTCATGCGAGCCTGTTTCTCCCTATTTTGACTTGACTATCCTTTTATGTGTGTGAGAAGAGCTTTACTGGAGAATTTCACTACATTTGTATGTGTGGTTAGTTATATAAATAGTTACTTGCACATTAGTGCAGATAATTCACAAAAATATAAAGTTAGAGACAGTCTGGAATCCTATTCTGCAGAAATGACAGTGATGGAATGTGCCACTCAAAATGAAAACAACGTACAATATGGGGTCTGTATGTGTAAGATTATATGTGTGTTTATTTTTAGGTTTGGAGAGAGTTATGAAAGGATGGGCACCAAAGTGTTAACGATGACTTGACTTTTTAACAAAAAGAATGTGATATATCTGCATCCATGCTTGTATATATCTCCATCTCTGTCTGAACCAAGACTGCCTAAAAGGACTAAATATGTAAAGTGATGATGTGTATCTTGACAGAGGGACTAAAGATACCCATCAGTACATTACGTATTTGATTCTAATTTGATATTCTGTTGCTTCATATTGTTACCGAGTCCAAACTCATCCTGCTCCCTGCATGACAGGCAAATAAATCAGGAGATGAGGTGTTGGGGCAAGGAATAATGGCTTCATTCAGAAAGCCAGCAGACTGAGAAGAGGAGGGGACTAATGTCCTAGAGACCCATCTAACCCAAGTTGGATTTTGGGCTCCTTTTATACTAAAAGGGGAGGGAGCGTGGTTGCTTGTTGCAAATGTCTTAGAGTCAGAATCCTTTGTTCTTGCTGCTGTCCACGTGGGTCAGGTCATGATGCTCCCATAAACCTCCAACAAAACAAATGTTACTCTCTGTTCTGCAGCTTTTTATCTCTGTATGAATGGAAATGTGTTTTTACTCTTCAAGGTCAGAGCCTGGAGAATGCGCTCTCCTGTAGATTTCAGGCTCCAGGCAACATTCTGTTACAAAAGGTGCAGCACCAGCAGGACTCAGCACAGGAGACGGAGCCCAGGGTTGGAGCTGAAGGAACGGGTGTAACGTGGAGTCAGACCTGTTCTTCCCTACTGAGGTGTAGCTGACATAGTTCCTAAGAAGATAATCGATCGCTCCCCCACTTAGCCTCCCCCCACCCAGTTCTACCCATCTTAGTAATGCGACACCCGTTCACACAGATACTTAGTCCCCGAAACTTGGCATTGTTGTTTCTTCTTTCTCTCACATCCAATCCATCAACATGCTCTGTAGGCTCTGCCTTCTGAGCACATCCCCAGGTGGCCGCGCCTCACCTCCTCCACCACTGAGGCCATCCTCTTGGCCTCTGAGGTGGCCCGTCACTCGTCCCCCTGCTCCCACGCTTCCTCTCTTGGCCCTTCTAGTCTCTTCACCCAGAAGTCAGAGTGTTTTCTTCAAAATGCAGATCGGGTGGTATGTCTGCTGAACAGTTTCCTATGTCTTGTTCGGCCGTTTGAATAAAATCCAAACTCCTTCTCATGTTCCTAAGGCCCTGCACCATCTAGCCTGCCTCCCGGCACCAGCAGCGCACTCTGCTGCAGCCGCACTGGCTCTAACTCGTTCTAGAACAGTCCACATTCATTCCCACCTCGGGCCCCTGCGCTCCCGCTGCCCCGGGCACTCTTCCCCGTGAATTGTCTGGCTGCCTCCCTCACATTCGTCCCCTCTCTGCCCCAGATTCACCACCCCCAGAGAGCCTGGCTCTGACCACCCTACCCAAAAAGAGTTGCTTCTCATCTCCCAGTGGTTTTTACTTTTTTTCCAAGTATATATTTTTTTCTTTTCTTTTTATTGAAGTATAGTCAGCTTACAATGTCCTGTCAATTTCTGGTGTACAGCATCATGTTTTAGTCATAGATATATGTACACATATTCCTTTTCATATTCTTTTTATTATAGTTTACTACAGGGTATTGAATATAGCGCCCTGTGCTATACAGGAGGACCTTTAGTTTGTCTGATTTACATATAGTAGGGTATATCTGTTAATCCCAGACTCCTAATTTAGCCTCCCTCCTTCCCCTTTGGTAACCGTAAGTTTGTTCTCTACATCTGTGAGTCTGTTTCTGTTTTGTAAATAAGTTCAGTTGTATCTTTTTTTTTAAGATGCCATATATATATGTGTGGCTGTCCATATATCAAGATATATGGAATGTTGATAAGGATATATGATAAGTGATATCATAGGATATTTCTCTTTCTCTGTCTGACTTCACTTAGTGTGATCATCTCCAGGTCCATCCATGTTGGTGCAAATGGCATGATTTCATTCTTTTTTATAGCTGAGTAGTATTCCATTGTGTATATATTCCTCATCTTCTTTATCCAGTCATCTGCATCCTATGATATTGTCATATCAACACGTGGTTTCCAGGGCCACCCACCCCACTGTAGCAGGGGAGAGAAGAGCACATAGAACTCATACCTGTCTGTACGTTCTATTTGATACCTGGAGCACCAGTGACACCCTTCACATGTGTTCACAGTCCAGTGGCCAGAGTCTGTCACATGGACCCACATGAGAAGGTGAAGGCAGAGACTGGGTGATGCTTTTACAAACCAAGGAACACCAAAGATGCCACCAAACCAGCAGAAGCTGGGGGACCACCAGGGGACACACTCTCCCTCGCACCCTCAGAGGGAGCCAACAGAACCATGAGACAATACGTTTCTGTTGTGTAAGCCCCCAGCATGGAGTATTTTGTTGTGGCAGCTGTGCAATACTAACATGCAGCCCTGGTGGAAGTGAAGTCACTTAGGCTGGAGCTCCATGTTGTGCCTAACTTGTTGGCCTGTTGAAGATAATCCCACAAAACCCACACATGACAAATATGGTTGTTTAGTAACCCCTGACCTCAAAGCTTTTCCCGGCAAGGCGGTTCACACAGTATTGAGTCGCCCTTTGGTCTTTAACAGACTCTGCTCTTAATGGAAAGTTCCAGCTCTGTCTTTGGTGTCCCTCCGAGAGATGGAGCTGGGGGGTGAGCTCCACTGAAGAAGAGCAGAAGCAGCAAACACTGTGGGCCACCTTTCAATCAAGAGCAGTCCTCTTCTGACCCTCCCTTGGGGCCACAGTCCTGTCCCTCATCAGCTCTGTGGCGTCCTGGCTGGGAATTCGACATTCTAAGGAATGATTTCAGGAGTCATTCCTCAGCATTCACTAAGCATCATCCGTGTCCTGAGCAGGCGGAAGCTGCCTACCACAGGGGTTTCCAGACGAGGGCGTATTAAAACACGGTTTCCTGACCTTCCTCGGAAATGCTGATTCCGACGGGAAAGAGGGTGGGAGCCCCAGGTTTCGAGGGAGCCACGCCTCTCACCTCCATCCAGCCCCCCCGCGGTGCTGATGCTGCTGGTTTGCAGGTCGCGTTCTGAGCAGCTCTGCCCTCCCCCAGGACCGTTCCACGCTCTTGTCCCCCGTCTCAGTGACTTTCCTTCTCACGACTTCAGTTGGTTGTTGTGCCCCTGGATTTCACCGAGAACCAGCGTGGGGCAGACCGTGCCTATGGTGTCTGTGGCCATTTCAGACAAGTCCTCCCAAGCGCGCTGCTCATTTTGTTGCTTGGTGTCCCTCATGGAAAATCACCCTCAAGTCTGAGGATGTAGGTACATGGACTCTCTTCTTATTTCTGGATTGCTTAGTAGATGGTAAAAACTCTGTCCTCCTGTTTCTCTAGTTACTTTGTCTAATAAGATGCTCTGAACTAGGAACTTTCTCAAAGGCTACAGCTTCTCTTGAACAGAATGCCTAACGTAAAAATTTCCAACTCTTAGCATAATTTGTGCTGCTTGATTTTTTTTTCTTTCACGTGTCCTAATAATGTTCGTATAACTGCTTTTTTTTTCTTTAAAAAAGTAACATTTTCATTACAGAGTTAATAGTGGTAGATATTTTAGGAAATAAAGTTAATAAAAAGAAAAGTAACCCTCCCTTAGACCCATCTTGCGGAGATAACATCTATTATTTTTAGGTATTAGTCTTCTAGTTAATATAGAAACTTATTTTAATTAAATTATATAATTAAATATAATTATATTTAATTAATTATATAATATAAATTATAAGAACATAACATACATTTATTTTAAAAATAAAATTGAAACGATTCAAATTGCTGAAATTAAGCATATTTAACTGAGAGGTTTATTCAGTGCTCTATTTGTTTATCTATATAATGGTATCTTCTGCCCTGACGTAGTCTCCTATGACATAGTAAAGGCTCTATTATATTCTCACAGCCCTAGTTTGACTCTTTTAGGTACTTTCTGGTTTTTCACTATCATAGACAAAATTGTGATTAATATTATAGTAGATACATGTAATTTATCTAGTATAAAATTCTGGAAATGGATTTATTAGGTGAGAGAGAGGAAGAGAGAGAGAGGGAGAGAGGTGCAGAGTGGAGCGTCTATTTTCCTCCTAATCACCTCTGGCTCTGGGTTCCTGCTTCCAGGGAATTTGGTCCATTCATGGATCATTTCACTTTCCTTGACATTCAGTCCCTGTCCTCCAGCCACGCCCCAGAGGAGAGAGTGTTCCCTTTCCCTGAGTTTCCGCAGTGCCTCGCTCACGCACAGCATCTGTGTATGTCACGGACCACAGCCTCCCTGCTTCCGGACTCCTGGCACAATCCCCCCATCTCTGAATTCACGCCCCCTCCCACCCCAGAGTTCCCGTTCCCCGAGAAGAGTCGAAACAGTATTCTTTTCAAAGACTGGAGTCCAGTGTATCCCTGTTAACGTCACTGCCTCACGGAAGAATCCAGCTCGATGTTTGCTCAGCCCCTCATCGGCTCAGTTGGCTCCCAGTCGACCTTCTTATACCCACAGACCCGTGTCTCAATCAAAGGTGTGATCGCTAAGGAATGGTGAATATGCTGCCATTTCAGGCTTGCTTTCTCCCTCTCCTTTGCCAGTTCTAGGATCTGACCAGATGTACAGAGATCAGTTTTCCCCTTAATATAACTGTGCCTCTCCTCCCCTCTAAGAAGCTATCCTGGCTGAAGTCAGTTAAATAACAACACATAGGAGGGAAAGTCAGTGGGATCTTGAGGGTGGACTGGACTGTGGGGCTGAGGCCATGAGATGGCTCTCAAACAGCTCCTAGAATCTTGACTTGAGGGTGGGAAGAATGCTGGAGAGAAAGCACCAGGGAGACCTCTGCACTGGGTCCAGATCACGTTTCATTGAAGGTGAGACATCTGGCAGGCATTTAGAGGTACAGATCCGAGTCTCGAGGGGTGTCAGGGCTCGGGTAGCTGTGAAGGCATCAGTCTAAGAGGTGCATGTGAACATGGCCTCTCTCGGAGAAAGTAGGCAGGGACCTGATCGAGGACTACTGTCCAGGAGAGGTGGTGGAACGGGAGCCAGAGAGGAGATGTGGGTGGTGTCACCTCTTCTGCCAGGATCCTCACATCACACCAGCAGACTTGGGTCTTAAGACCCCTCTTAGGTTTTCTTTCCTCATTTTCTTGCAATATCTGAAATAAATTTCCCTTTCAGTTTTTCAAATTCATTTTCTGATCTCTTTTCAGTAATTACATGTACTGTTAATGCTGCATCAAGCTCCACTCCTTTCAAAGTGGTTCTGTGTCCAAAGCAGCTCTCACTCCTTCTCCGATAGATTCTTAATTTATGATTGGTGGTCTCGTTCTTTGAAATTAGCACGAGTCCTTCTTTTTGCATTCGTTCTGTACTTTTAAGAAGAATTTCAAACAGAGGAGTCTTGAGAAGTCTCTTGCAGGAGCATTTCAGAAGTTATTTTTAGAAGTGCTCAGGTCGGACTGGAAGGTCACCCATTAGACTTGGAAACGTTTCCAAAATGAAAAATGCTGTTTCTGGCTCCGGAATTCCTTGCTCTGGGGAACCTGTGTCTTCTCCACCTCAACCTCACTAAAGAAAACCTAACCTCTCTCACCTCTTCTGTATTTTGGAGATTCTAGTAATGGGATGTTTTGTTATCAAGGATTCTCTTGCTTCTTACTGTATAACCGTGCAATGATGTTTCTAAAAATGCTCTGAAATGGAGCCTGGAGAGTCAGCGGCAGTTTTGTTGCAGCTCTGTGCCTTTGGGTGGCTGAGGCTGAGGGATTTCAGTGCAGGAGCTCATTTAGTTCTGTGCCGGTTCTGTTGATGAGCCGTTTGAAATGAGCAGCAAAGAGTCACGTATATGAGGCATCGACTTGCCTCCCAGCCAGCTGTGGTTGTGTAACACTTCCTGGTCCGGTGGTCAACAAGTTGCTGCCACTTGGTGACATATTTGAATTTATTCTTTGTTTATAGAAATTCCAGCCAGAAAGACTCACAGTTTTGGCAGTGGATTAAAGCCATTTAAGGTAGATTTTTGACACTGTAATTAAATGTGAGCACAAGTCAAATAGTGCTTCCATATTGCTGACAGGGGGGAGGACTCCAGAGCTGGCAGTGTCACCGTCTAGCTCGGGTTAGGTCTCAGGGATTCCAAAGAAAGCTTTGATTTGTCAATGGTTGGGTCGAGTGGTGCCTTCCAAAAGTGTATCTTTGAGAGGGCTGAACTACCAAAACAAATGAAAGAAAATTGGATTAATTTGAAAAATTCTGTTGCTTTGATTCCAAATCCTTGAACACCTACAAAAACAGAATGCTTCTTAAAAGTGCAGCTTTGCTTTTGGACACTGGGACTCTGTTTCTGTTTCTGAGCCGGAGGAACCAGCCGTGTATTTTTAGATGGATGGAGGCGTCCAAAGGAGAATGAAGGTAGCTGAGAAGCCCTTCCAGGGTGCTGGTCGGAGATGACTGGGCTTCTTGGAGCTTTCGGCATGAATTCCTTTCAAATTGTGTTTTTGAAACCAGATCCAGGCCCTTTCTGTTATTGATTGTTTTCATATGAAGTAACATTGAAATCCAGTAGCAAATTGGGCTGGATGTAGATGAGTATTCCACATGCGTAACTGGGACTTTACTGAGAATTACGCTAATGGATGGAGTGAGAATCAGACACAGGACATTAACCCGGGTTGGAAGCCCAGAGGTGCAATTCAGGACGACCACTAGTTCCGTGGTCAGAGAGCTCTTTGTTGTAACTCTGGCCCTGCCTCTTACTTTCTGACCCTGGATAAAGGACTTAGCCTGTTCCAGCCTCAGTTTCTTCATCTGTAAAATGGGAAGAATAGCATCCAGTTCAAAGGATTGTGGTAAGAATTAAAGATGAATGATTAATGTACACGGAGCATTTACTGGGATTCCTGGCATATGATAACTGAGTAGTGTTTATACCATTATTGTAATAACCAGTACTACTCTTTGGATAAAATAGTGAAGAGATGTTTTCTTAGAAATTTTTTTTCCTGAGTATTTTGGGGGAGATGTCAGTGACAGCTACTCATTAGAATGTTTATTATAAATACAGACTGGGTGTTACATAAGATAGAGCAACAAGTACACCACTCTCTACATTCTGTGAAAAGGCACAGGGAGAACATAATGGATTATTTATCTGCAGTAGACAACCGACTATTGGATAGACAACCGACTTTTAAGATACCAAATGCCCAGGCAGCAGCTGCTTGGGAAACGCAGGCAGGATAAGCACATCCACCCACACTATTTTTAGCCTGCCCTCCCCGCTGCCTAGGTGTGTTTGTTAAGAACTATAGGCCCTGTTTTAGGGAGGGAACCTGGAAGCTGGTGATGCAATGGCATCGAATGAAAAGATTTTGAGTGGAAATCTGGGCTGCCCCGAACACAAAGCCTCCTTTGATAAAGCATCTTGTGCAGCCAAAGTTGCTCCCACGTAAGAAATAACTACCCTAGCTCATATGGAGCAACTCATTTCTTCCCCAAACACGTTTTATGTCCAAAGGAAACAGTCTAATAGGGCTTATACCTTCTTTTTTGGGTTGTTTTATTTCCGTCATATCATATCTAAACAGATGGTCAGCGCAAGATCGCTCAGATTTTTACTGGAAATTCACGTGAGAGTAATAGCTCCGTCTTTGGGATCGGCTTGGAAAATCCTGACACAAACAAGAATTTGCTTATTCCTTTTGTCTGGTTGGAAATTGATTCATGAGACAGGGCTGCTGTTGAACTTTGATAAATACCTTGGGAATAACTGATCGAACTTCTACATTGTAAAATGAAGCCACATATAGATAATTGCTTGATTAAAATGAAATATTTTGACATGCTTGAGCTGCACTATAAACTGATAATTAAACGTAGTTGGGGCGTTTTACCATTGCTAGAAGGGCAGTTACGGCCAGATCCACTTTATAACTTTCAAACAGCTTTTATTGATTGTAACTTCACACAATCATTTGTCATATTGCAAATAAGAGAAGGCAGCTCATGTATGGATTTTTAATTTATGGTATCTGCTTCTTGCCACACCAATATAATCCATCTTTTCAAATGTAAGTAAATCAAGATAAAACCTTTTATTAGTAAATTTATAGATACTAAGAAAAGGGAAACCAAAAGTGCATATTTTGTAAAGACCATTACTTTAGAAATAAATCTTACGTTTGAGAAAAAAATGCATATCTTATTTTATACCTTTTCATTTGATTAATTACATTTTGCCAAAATTTACATATGAAACAGGCCAGGTTTATACCACTTCTTAATATTCAGATATCATTGCAAATACCTGATCAAGAGCACCACAAGTAAGGGTGTCTGGATCTGAAAATGTCCCCCTAGAGCACTTTTAATACTTACCTGGTCATAATCGCTGAGCTGAGTCCGTTCACCTGGAGCTCCAGGTAGTCTGACTCCTGTCTGCTCAGAGGAGCCTGGTCATCTTTGTGCTAATTTGAGCTGCAAATTCCCAAAACATTTCTTAAGTTGTTCCCTATTTCAGTTTCCAGAATTCAAAAGCTGAATTGTGATTTCTTGCAAACAAATTCAACGACCTTCACTTGTGTCATTCTCGTCTCTCATTTTATTCATCACACCTTGCTGAACTGTGTTGTATTAAATGGAGGAAACCTTTCCCAAGAACCCTGAACGTTGCTGTTACGTTCCGCACTTTGTACCTTTCTGGTAAGTTTCCTTTTTGTGAGCTGCTTTTGTCCCAGAGTATGGCCCCACCCATCCTCTGGGGAGGTAGCATTAGAACAGTGTTTAAGGATATGAAATACGGAGTGAGAAAGACTTTGCTTCGGGGTTGGTGATTCCCATTCTTACCGCCCTCATTAGAACTATCCCCTAAATGGCATCTCAGCTTACTGTGACTGTGGGCACATTACTGAATTACTTTGGGCCTCCCTGCCTTCAGCTGTAAAATTCAGCTAATAATAGACATCAGTGAGGTTTTATGGTGTCTGGCCGAGGGCTTGGCTCCGTGTGTAGTTAGTGGCTGCACTTTAAGCTGCTGAATGTTGCCTGAGAAAACATACAGAACCATGCTGTCTGGTCTCACTCTGCATTTGGGACCACAAATCTCTGATGGGCGTTCAGGGCTGCATGGAGATCCTCCTGCGCTACCCTGAGTCATAGGCCGGCTCTTCTCTTACCGCTTGGCTTCTAAGTGGTGGACAGTCCCAAGGCTCAGCTTCAATCATCTTGTCTCCATTCACCTCCCCCCTAAAAAAATATGATCCAGTCCCAAGGCTTAAATACCCTCCCCCCCAAATTTCAATGACTCCCAATCTTCTCTCCCTGTTTATAACCATCTCTTAATTGATATCTCACCATCCATATCCACGAACAACTTTGACCTTAAGTACGATCCTGACCTGTCTTCCCCAAACTTGTGTTCTCCAAGTCCCCCTCATCTCTGTAAAGTGGAAACACTATTTTCCCCTTTGCTCAGGCCATGCAATAAAACAAAACATTCAGAAACCACAAATCATCACTGATTCTTCTCTTTACTCTGTCTGCGTCCAGTGTATCAGCCAGGCCTGTCAGCTCTTCCTCCCGTGGCCCCTGCTCCATCATCCTTCACCTGGATTGATGCAATGGATCTTAATTAAGTTGGGCTCTCCCAGCTTCCCTTGGTGCATGTTGACAAAGCTCTCCTTTACGCAGCAGCTGGAGAGCCTTGAGAGCTTGAGAGCCTTGAGAGTCAATCACGCGCTATTTCATCTGCAGCCCCAGTGGCTTCCCGCCATATTGGGGATCAGCCCAGACTCCTCAGGGTCTTGCCCACTCTGCAGACACCGGATGAAAGCACTCGGCCCTGGCTCACTGTGCTCCAGTATTCTGTCTCTCTGATGTGCCAAACTTGCGTCTGACTCAGGAATATTGAACTAGCTGGGCTCTCATTCGGAGGGCTGCTTTTCTGCATCTGTCAATGGCTCCTATTTGTTGTGTACGTTTTAACTTAATGCCACCTCCTTGGTGAGGACCACTCCTCCCCAAGGGCCACTCCTGGGTCAGGGCCACTTGTCACTGAGGGCTACTCCCTCCAGTTCCAGGACCCTCAAGGAGAAGTGCCCCTCATTGAGGAGTGGTGGGAGTCAGGAGAAATGCTCATCATGCTTCCTCTCTCTGATGTCCACTTCTTCCCACCTGGGAAAGGTGGAATTGACACATGACTGCACTGCACCCCTTTTCACTCCCGAATCCCACGTGCCATCTGGAAACGTATCCCCTGGGTGAGACGTTGTGATCTGCTGACCTGACTAAGAAAAGTGGCCCTGGAGGTTTTTTTCCTTCCTTCCTCCCTCCCTTCCTTTTTTTTTTTTTTCCCTTTCTTTTTGATGAGGGATTTTGCAAAAGGTGTTCACACAAAATGCTTTCGATGACCTACTCTGAGTTTCCCTTATTTGGCATATAATTGGATGACAAAGTGCTTCTCAATTACCCCTTTCTTTCAGATCAGGGTCTCTGTCCTAATCTGCATCTTATCCCCATAGCTAGATGTAGCTTAACTGAGAGAACAAGCAAATGCACTCCTCTAACATCTAGTATTTCATGGTTACACACAGATTTTTATTAATTTTTAAAAATTTGAAGCATAACGCAGAGAGGAAATCACCTGAAGGGTAAATGTGCACCATGATTAATTATGATATCGGGAACAGCCCCACCCATGCCCCTCCCTAGTCCTTACTCCTCCCTCCCTCTGAGGTAGATTTTGTCTTAATTTTTCATCGTTTCCTTGCTGTTCTTGGCAGTTTTCTCATCTAACTGTGTGTACTTAGTCACTAGAGTGTCACGTTGCCTCCTTTCTGATCTTCATATACCTTTAATCGTACATTATATTCCTTTGCGTCTTGCTTTCACTCACCGTCACACTTGCGACATTTCATCTATATTGCTGTGTGTAGTTTCTTCATTTGCATTGCTCTAGAGGGTCCAGTGCGCCACAATATGCCACACTTGACTGACTCATTCTCCTGCTGAAGGGCAGTTGAGCTGTCCCCAGCATTGGCTATGATGGATAACGCTGCTGAGAACATTCATGTCTGTGTCTCTTGGCGCACATATGCATACGTTTCATTATGTGTTGTAGTAAGTGGTGGAACTGCAAAGTCTTTCATGATACAGATGTGCTGGGTTTTCTCCATTTAAGTTTTCAGTCCACTCTCCATCCTGCTCTGCCTCGCTTCTCACCTGGGAGTTTGACATCTGTGGACCACAGCAGATGCACTCTGGGGTCCTCTGTCTCCCACTGAGTTCAAATCATGAGAAACACCAGAAGGAAATCGGAGGGTAGGGGGAGAGAGAGAGTTCAGGTATTTTTTCCCCAACTTTCTCTCTTTGGCCACAGGTTGGCAGTGGCTTCTCTCTAGGGAAAGCCACAGCTCCTCCTGTCCTCTCCTATAGTTAAAGCTACAGCTGTGTCTGTTTCTAGAGGGCAATAACCACTTCCTCCTTTGCTCTTTTGAGCCTGAAGAGCGTGATGCCTTCCTGCTCTTGCTAGCCCTTGGCACTGCATCATCCTCTGGTTTTTACTCATTTCTGCCCTTATCTTTGTAAATTCTTTCATTAAACTCCCTGAAGTTATACCTTTTGAACATGCTGTTTCCTGTAAGAACCCTAACTCATAAATAAAGATACACTCCAAACTCCAGATACGTGCAGAAGTCTTCCCTGCTCCATATCTTTATCAAAAGTATTGTTAATCTAATGTCATTTTAGACATTCTGATGTATAAGTTGTGTTATCTCATTGTGGTTGTAATTTGCATTTCCTGGATTCCTAACGAAGTGGAAGACTTTTTCATATGTTTCAGGGGCATTTGATAGCCTCTTTTATGTGTGCCTGTTCAGCTTTCTTCCCTGTTTTTCCATTGGATTGTGTGTCTTCTTACTGATTTATTGGGGTTCTTTACATATTGTGCATAGGAATAGTAGATTAGATGTGTTAAAAATATTATCTTCTACTCCATGGCTTGCCTTTTTATTCTTTTGATAGTGTCTTTTTGATGAAAAGACATTCTTAATTTTTTCTTAATTTTAATGTAGTTCAATTTATCAGTCTAACTTTATAGTTGGTGTTTTTGTGCCTTATTCACAAAATTTTCTCCATTCCAAAGTCATAAATACATTTTTCTATATTATGTTGCAAAAATTGTTTTCCTCTCACATTTATACCTGCAATTCACCTGGAATTGATTCTTGTGATGGTGTGAGTTAGTTGTCGAATTTCTTCTTCCTATTTGGATATCCCGATTTCTCAGCACCATTTTCTAAGAATTCCTTCCTTTCTTGACTGTGCTGCCTGATGCCTTTGTCCAAAATCAAGTCTGTTGATCGATGGGTGAATTTGTTTCTGAACTCTCTTTTCTTTTCCATTGTTCTGTTTGTTTACACCTGCATGAATACTACTCTGGCTAATCGCTGTGCCTTTGTAATGTTTGGTAGAGCAAATTGCCTTACCTTATTCTTCTTTAAAAGCATCTTGTCTATTTTTGGCCTTTGCATTTTTATACAAATTTTAGAACTGATTTGTCAAGTTCTACAAAAATCTTGTTGCAGTTTTGTTTGGATCTACACTGAATCTGTTAGTCAGTTTGAAGAGAACTGACATCTTTACAGTATTAAGTCTTTCAATCCATGAATATGGCCTAGCTATTCATGTGTTTAGATCTTTTACAATAACATTTTGTAGTTTTCTATGTAAAGGTTCTGAACATCTTATATTAGAGATAGTCCTGTATTTTAAGATTTTTGATCGTAATGAAAAAGCACCATTTAACATTTTTAGTTTCTACTGATGCTGATACATAGAAATAAAATTTGAGTTTACTATATTGACCCATAACTGGCAAAGCTTCCAAACTTATTAATGCTAATGATTCACTTCTAAATTCCTTTGGATTTTCTGTGTGAAAAACTGTATCTTCTGTGAATAGTTCAAGTTTTATCTATCTCCCCCCAAGTCTCTGGCACTCTATTTCATTTTCTTGCCTTATGTACCGACTAGGGCGTCAAATACCATTTGTGACACTTGTGGTGGCAATGAGCCTCTTTCTCTTTTTCCCTAACTTTAAAAAATTAGATTTCAGTGTTTCACCATGAAAGTATGTGGTTTACTGTAGGGTTTGATAGATGCCCTTAGTGATATTGTTGAAGTTCCCTTTTATTTCTAATTTATTAGGAATTTATATCGTGTCTGATGCTGAATTTTATCAATTGCCTTTTCCTCTTTTATTTGATTTACAATGTAAACTTGATAATTTTGATTGAAATAACCTTGCATTTTTAGAATATTCCCAACTTTTTTTTTACATATAATTATTTTATTTTATTTATTTTATTTTTTTTTAACATTTTTAATTGATCTATAATCATTTTACAATGTTGTGTCAAATTCCAGTGTTCAGCACAATCCTTTAGTCATTCATGGACATATACACACTCATTGTCACATTTTTTTCTCTGTGAGTTATCATAACATTTTGTGTATATTTCCCTGTGCTATACAGTGTAATCTTGTTTATCTATTCTACAATTTTGAAATCCCATTCTATCCCTTCCCACCCTCCACCCCCCTGGCAACCACAAGTCTGTATTCTCTGTCTGTGAGTCTATTTCTGTCCAGTATTTATGCTTTGTTTTTGTTTGTTTGTTTGTTTTTGTTTTTTAGATTCCACATATGAGCGATCTCATATGGTATTTTTCTTTCTCTTTCTGGCTTACTTCACTTAGAATGACATTCTCCAGGAGCATCCATGTTGCTTCAAATGGCGTTATGTTGTCGGTTTTTATGGCTGAGTAGTATTCCATTGTATAAATATACCACCTCTTCTTTATCCAGTCACCTGTTGATGGACATTTAGGCTGTTTCCATGTTTTGGCTATTGTAAATAGTGCTGCTATGAACATTGGGGTGCAGGTGTCATCCTGAAGTAGGGTTCCTTCTGGATACAAGCCCAGGAGTGGGATTCCTGGGTCATATGGTAAGTCTATTCCTAGTCTTTTGAGGAATCTCCACATTGTTTTCCATAGTGGCTGCACCAAACTGCATTCCCACCAGCAGTGTAGGAGGGTTCCCCTTTCTCCACAGCCTCTCCAGCATTTGTCATTTGTGGATTTTTGAATGACGACCATTCTGACTGGTGTGAGGTGATACCTCATTGTAGTTTTGATTTGCATTTCTCTGATAATTAGTGATATTGAGCATTTTTTCATGTGCTTTTTGATCATTTGTATGTCTTCCTTGGAGAATTGCTTGTTTAGGTCTTCTGCCCATTTTTGGATTGGGTTGTTTATTTTTTTCTTATTGAGTTGTATGAGCTGCTTATATATTCTGGAGATCAAGCCTTTGTCGGTTTCACTTGCAAAAATTTTCTCCCATTCCGTAGGTTTTCTTCTTGTTTTATCTCTGGTTTCCTTTGCTCTGCAGAAGCTTGTAAGTTTCATTAGGTCCCATTTGTTTATTCTTGCTTTTATTTCTTCTAGGAGAAAATTTTTGAAATGTATGTCAGATAATGTTTTGCCTATGTTTTCCTCTAGGAGGTTTATTGTATCTTGTCTTATGTTTAAGTCTTTAATCCATTTTGAGTTGATTTTTGTGTATGGTGTAAGGGAGTGTTCTAGCTTCATTGTTTTACATGCTGCTGTCCAGTTTTCCCAACACCATTTGCTGAAGAGACTGTCTTTATTCCATTGTATATTCTTGCCTCCTTTGTCGAAGATGAGTTGACCGAAAGTTTGTGGGTTCATTTCTGGGCTCTCTATTCTGTTCCATTGGTCTATATGTCTGTTTTGTTACCAATACCATGCTGTCTTGATGACTGTAGCTCTATAGTATTGTCTGAAGTCTGGGAGAGTTATTCCTCCAGCCTTTTTCTTTCTCTTCAGTAATGCTTTGGCAATTCTAGGTCTTTGATGGTTCCATATAAATTTTATTATGATTTGTTCTAGTTCTGTGAAATATGTCCTGGGTAATTGGATAGGGATTGCATTAAATCTGTAGATTGCCTTGGGCAGTGTGACCATTTTAACAATATTGATTCTTCCAGTCCAGGAGCATGGAATATCTTTCCATTTTTTAAAGTCTTCTTTAATTTCCTTCATCAGTGGTTTATAGTTTCCTGTGTATAATTCTTTCACCTCCTTGGTTAAACTTATTCCCAGATATTTTATTACTTTGGGTGCTATTTTAAAGGGGATTGTTTCTTTACTTTCTTCTTCTGTTGATTTATCGTTAGTGTAAAGAAATGCAACTGATTTTTGAACGTTAATTTTGTAACCTGCTACCTTGCTGAATTCTTCAATCAGCTCTAGTAGCTTTTGTGTGGACCTTTTAGGGTTTTCTGTATATAGTAACATGTCATCAGCATATAATGACACTTTGACCTAGAATATTCCCAACTTGATCATAGGACACGTTATTCTGTTTTATATACTGTTGGACTTGGTTTTCTGGGATTTTTTTTCAGATTTTTTGAGCCTGTATTTATGTGTGTGAGATCAGCCTACAATTTTATTTTCTTACAATGTCCAAACCACATTTTGATATCAAGCTTTTTCTCTTTTTCTATTTGGGCAAATCTAAGACTGACATTCATTTGTGTTTAAATGTATATTGGAATTTGCTGATAAATCAATCTGGCTTGGAGTTTTCCTTCTTCATTTTTCTGAAAGAAAGCTTTTAGATGATTTAATAAATGTCTTATAAATCAGGAGTTCAGATTTTGTGTTTCTTCTTTGGAAGTTTTGGTAAATTATATTTTTCAAGAATTTTATCAATTTCAACTAAATGTTCACAATCATTGATAGGAAATTCTTTATAACGTGCTCTGGTAATTCTCCTAGTGTCTGTAGGATCTGTAGTAATGGCCCCTTTTTCATCCTTGGCTGGTTATTTTTCTCTGTTTATGCTCATCAAGGATTTACACGTGACCAGTCTTATCAAAGAAGCAGATTGGGCTTCGTTAGTCTTCCCCATAGTATACTCATTATCTAATTTATAAGTTTTGTTTTTATCTTTTTCATTTTTTTCCTTGGGTTTTTCTAACTTCTTAAGATTAATACCTTTACCTGTTTCCCATGAGAGATGAACCACAGGAACTGTAACATTATTGTCTAATCCATTTCATATTTACTCTTTTGTTTGCAGAAGCAAACCTTGTTCAAGTTAGATTTAGGATGTAAATAGTCCCCACAGCCATGTCCTAAAATGTGTTCTAATCAGCAGCGTTTTATGTCATGTCCTCTTTTTTAATGAAGTATAGTTAATTTACAATGTTGTATTAGTTTCTGGTGTACAGCTAAGTGATTCAATTTCATATGTATATATATTTCTTTTTCAAATTCTTTTCTATTACAGTTTATTGTAAGACGCTGAATATAGTTTCTTGTGCTATACAGTAGGACCTAGTTGTTTTCTCTAGATTGTCCTTGTGAATTCTCATTGCCCAAATAAATCAATAACAAATATCTATGTGTGGATGCCAAGATGTTTCCTTATTTTGACCCATTTCTCGTAACAGTCCTACCTGCAGTTTCTTTGTTCCTTTCATGTTGAACCAACTCCTTTACCCAAGTTTTAAAATTTCTTATTCCTAAAATATTTTGACACTTTTCCCCCTACAATCTGAACACACTCTAATCCTGTGGGACTCCAATAAAATTTCATTTTCCCCAGGAGTCTTTTATTAATGATCTCACTTGTTATTTTAATAACATTAATTTAACAAAATAGATACTCAGATATTTCTTGGATAAGTGAATAAAGCTCTACCTTTTTGTATCTGTATTACTGTGTATTTATGTTATTTATGTATTTTGTAAAGTCTGTTCTGTAGTTTATTATGTTTTATTAGTATACTTAAATTTTGTGGCATTTTAATACTTCTGTATTCTTTGAATATGAATTAAAATCTCTCTTCTGATTACAGAAGTAACGCTTATTTCCTACAGCTCAACTTTCCCCAAATGTTTGACTTGAAAAGAGGTAATTATCCCATGACCCCAACCTCTAAGCTGAGGTTTATATCTCAGAATGTTTTCTCGGCAGTTACTAACATACATCTGGTGATTTTTAAAACCTTGTAACTTGAACAATTTCTGTGCAGTGAATTTAGATCTCATTCTTCTTAATACTGTGTAGTGTATTTATCTAGTCTCTGACTGCTAGCATTCAGTTTATTTTCATTTTTTTTACTATTGCTAAACAGTGCTGTAGTGAACATTCTTGCAGCTGCCTTTGCCTACTGTGAATATTTCTAAAAGGTGGATTTCTAGAATGGAAATTGCTGAATCAAAGGATAAATTACCTTCTGATAAGGTTTTAATCCTACTAAACGTGAATGAGTGTTCTTTCTCCACATTCTTGCCAATGTTGCAAAAAAATTAAATTTTTTTCACTTATGAAAATATTATATGTGAATAGGCCCAAAATATTGTGTTTTGATTTTCATCAACTTCTTCCTTATTTTGAGTTTCTTTAGTTTCTTTTCATATTTATTGGGTAGTATATAACTACTGAAATGTTGTGGTAGTGATTTGTTTCATTGATGTTATTTATTTAATTTTAAAAAATTTGTATTGACACATAACATTGTGTTAGTTTAGATGTGCAACATAATGATTTGACGTATGTACAACATAATGTATCTGTGTGTATTATGAAATGATCACCACAATAAGTCTCGTTAACATCCGTGATTGCACTTAGTTACACATTTTTTTTCTTGTGATGAAAACTTGTAAGATTTACTCTCTTAGCAACTGTCAAATATACAACACAGCATGGTTGGCTGTAGTCACTGAGCTGTACGTTACGTTCCCAGGATAAGATAAATATCTTTTAGTTGGGGGTCTGTGCCCTTTGATCACCTTCACCCATTTTGCCCACCCCTCTCCTGCCGCCCCTGGCAGTCAACAGTCTGTTCTCTGTATCTATGAGGTTTTTAAAAAAATTATTACTCCAATATAAGTGAGATCATGCAGTATTTGTCTTTCTCTTTCTGACTTGGCTTTACTCAGCATCATGTCCTTAAGGTCCATTCATGTTGTCACAAATGGCACAAATTTCCTTCTTTTTTCTGGCTGAATAATATTACATTACACATATATAAACCACATTTTCTTTATCCATTCATCTGTTGATGGGTACTTATGTTGTTTCCATGTCTTGACTATTGTAAATCATCCTGCGATGAACATGAGGGTACAGATATCTTTCTGAGGTGGTGATTTGTTTCCTTGGGATAAATGTCCATAAATGGAATTGCTGGGTCATATAGTAGCTCTATTTTTAATTTTTTGAGGAAACACTTCATACTGTTTTCCATAGTGGCTGCATCAATTTACATTCCCACCAACAGTGCACAAAGGTTCCTTTTTCTTCACATCCTAGTCCAACACTTGTTATTTCTGTTTTGGTGTTTGTTTTTGATAATAGCAGTTCTAACAGGCATGAGGTGACATCTCATTATGGTTTTGATTTGCATTTCCCTCGTGATTGGGAGATCACGAAAGATGCTGAGCACTTTTCAAAGTTCTTTTACGTCCTGTTGGTTGGAATGGCCAACATGCATTCATATATGTGCACCAACTATTTGTTTATGTAATGTTTTTTAGGTCAGTATGTCTCATCTAACCATACACTTCCCAACCGGCTTTCCAGTTTGTCATTTATACATAGACTAAATTATATTGTGAAGTGGATCAAATTGAATTGCTCCGTTCCAGTGTTTCCCAACTGGGGTGGTTTTGCCTCCATCCTCAGGGACGTTTGGCAATGTCTGCAGACAGTTTTGGTTATAACTGGGGTAAGGAAGGTGCTTCTGGCATCTAGTGAGTTGAGGCCAGGGATGCTAACATACACCCCACCAGGCACAGGACACCCCCCAAAACAAATAACTATCCAGCCCAAGGTGCGAAGCTTGGGAAACCCTAGAGTCTGTTCCAAATAACATTGTAGTGCTTTAGTGATTTGTTTTTCTGTAAGTATCCCGTACTACATCTAACCTAAGGCACAAAGTTGTTTTCAGAAATTGGGATGTGTCCACAATTGATGGATAAGGAACTATTATGGCTAATTTTGTTTGGCTGGATATTTTTTTCTTTTCTGGTGATACATTAAATCATGGTGTGCATCACATTTTATCATCCAACAGGCTTATGTTGATGAAACATGATCATATGACTCTATCTTATCCTTTCCTTTATTTATATGTATGAACCAATCACATCTCAGTGTAGGGCTAAGAGGTCCTATGTAGCATGGTGGTGTAATTCCCTTAGTTACAGACATCAAAAAACAATCAGGCAGCACTGTGTACAATAGCCAAGACATGGAAGCAACCTAAATGTCCATCGACAGATGACTGCATAAAGAAGTTGTGGTGTACTTATACAATGGAATACTATTCAGCCATAAAAGAGAATAAAATATTGCCACTTGCAGCAACTTGGATGGACCTAGAGATCATCATTCTAAGTGAAGTAAGCCAGAAGAAAAAGAAGAGTACCAGTAATATCACTCATGTGTGGAATCTAAGAAAAAAAGAAAAAGAAAGAAAGAAAAAGGATACTATGAACTCATCTACAAAACAGAAACAGACTCACAGACATAGAAAACAATCTTATGGTTACTGGGGAAGGGGGTCGGAAGGGATAAATCTGGGAGTTTGAGATTTACGAATGTTAGCCACTATATATAAAAATAGATTTTTAAAAAAAGTTTCTTCTGTATAGCACAGGGAACTATGTTCAATATCTTTTAATAACCTTTAATGACAAAGAAGATGAAAAAAACATGTGTATGAATATGCATGACTGGGACATTGTGCTGCACACCAAAAATTGACACATTGTAACTGACTGCACTTCAATTAAAAAAAAAAAAAAATCAATCAGTGTCTAGCCTTGTATCTATGGTCATTCTACTCTGTGCCCGCTTTAAGGTAGAAAACAATATTCAATTGTCTGGGACAATTTTGTATTTGATTTTATGTTGAAATAGTTCCTCTTGGATTTAGTAAATAGACATAGTATTAATAAAATGTTCAGATTTAGTGAAGGTTAATTGATTCCTTCATTTGGAAAGTTCTGTATCTTTCCTGTATCTGTTGATTTTTCTCCCTCATTTCTATTCGTTACTTTTAAATTCAGGAAAATGATGGGCAATTAAAATGGTTTCCATGATAAGGAACTATTTTAAGTGGCTAGGTTCTTTGCCCTGAAATTCTGTGTTTTCTCATGTTTACAAACACCTAATTCAAGGAACTCTCCCCCTGCTCTTACTTGAGAAGAGCTAACAACAGAAACAGCCCATTTTCAGGATGAATTCTCTCCTTTCAGATCTTGTTCCGTGAAAGGCAATGATCATCTAAACTAAAACACAGATGACAGCAGCACAGTTTTGTGGAGAGAGCTTTTGTTCCTGGCTCTTATCGGAGAAAATCTGTATGTGTTCAGAGGGAAATGGATTTTAATGTGGACTGTCAATTCTTTTTTGCATTTATAAGTGAGAGAAAAATTAGATAGTTAAAGGGTGGCAGTTTTGAGTTATTAAGAATGATCTGGATTAGCCTCAACTTTCCTGGGTCAGTACAAGGCAGCCGCTGACACTTCGCATCTGGTTTTGGTTTGCAGTAACTAACAGAGAGGCACGAGGTATGTGTAGGGCCATTGTTAGCGGTCTCCGTGCTCTTTTAAAGACAAAGCGCTCCCCACTCCAAAGGTACTGAAATACTTTTAACTCCAATTTACAGATTAGGCAGAACCTCTTAGGTGAAGGGTCATTTAAGGGAGTTGAACAATTTCTTTGTGAACGTCCCAGTTTTCTGGCTGTTAAAGAAAATAATAAAAGAAAAAGAGCTCCCCGGTGCAAGAATTCCATAAAACAGAGAGAGGCGTGCGAGACACATTAATGGTTTCCATTCCTGATGAAAAGCTCCAAACAGCTTTGAGTAACATGGAATCAAATATCCCAGATCCCAGCCCAGGCGGGGCGGTGAGGCTTGGGTGCCCGGCTGTCCGGGAGGGGCACAGCGGTGCCCCTGCGTCCCCGAGAACTCAGCACAGGGGTTCAAAAGCAGGACAGCTTAGCTTCTTTAACGAAGTCTCAGATGTTCAGGGAGAAATCCACACAGGGCCTTTGGGGGGTGAGCACACCGGACCGTGGTTCTCGGAAAAAGAGACCCACTGTGTGTCCCTGAGCTTTCTGCCTTTGCCCACAGTAAAGCTCTCGGCCAGCGCTCGGCCAAGCCCGCCGCCGCGGTCTCCCAGATGGCTCTCATTAGAGTCCAGAACTGACCGGTGGGAGCCCCCAGGCGTCCTGGGAGCCATCCAGTCGGCAGTGGGGACAGAGCCCCTGGTTTCTAGGAGCTAATGTTTCAGGACAATAATAATGACGCCTTCTAAACACTGGGGCTTTTCTTTCTCGTGACTCAAGGGAAGGGATCCTCTCCCTCTGCTTCTCATGTCTCACCCCCTTTTCAGGGAAGTCACAGAGAGGGAAATTAAAGTTCTCCCACGTCTCCTTGGGAGACAGATCTAGGGTTGAGGAGCACAGATGTTTCTAGAAAGTGGGAGTGGGGCACCAGCAGCGTGGAGCCCGGGAGCTGCTGGCTGTGGGTGTGGGCTGAGGATGAAGGGCAAGAGCAGAGCCGGGGGGTCCCCCTCGGGGGGGCCCGGTGACCCTGAGGCCCGTGCAGGTTTAACGAGCAGAGAGGGAGAGGGCAGGAGAGGAGACTGGAGAGCTGTCCCCCTTGCGTCCTTTCTCCTGAGCCAGAGTGCTGCTGTGGTTCTGGCTTATTTCTCTCCGCAGCCGACGTGTCAGGTTTTGTTTGTTGGCTTGGTGGAGGGCCGCTTCTCCTCCTTCCTGCGCGCTCCGTGGCAGACACGGAGCTGTGTATACAGTGGGTGCCAAGAAGGTTTGATGAATGGATGGGTAGTCCCGTAAGAAGCGTATTTTCTGCTCTAACAGTTGCCAAGAACAACGGCTTGCCCATTCCTCATTGCTGTGTAACAAATCACTCCAAAACCTCGTGGCTTCCAATCACAATGATCATTTTAGTACTTACTCTTTTGCATGGTTCCGGGTCTTGACTGGGCTGCGACGGGCGCTTCTTGCTCCGGGTCTCTCAGGTGGTCGCAGTCCAGTGGCAGTGGGGCTGGAGTCAGTGCCCACCTTGCCTCACTTACGCCTCCAGGGGTGGATGTGGCTGTTGGCTGGATGGTGACCTACACGTGGCCTCTCCACGGGCCTAGGCTCCCTTTCAGTATGGTGGGTGACATGTAAGAGTGGCTGTTCCCGAGAAAACCGGGTGATTTCACGTGGGAACTGTATCCTCTTTGTAGGTAGCCCTGGAAGTCTCATAGCTGACCTTATACTATAGTCACAAGCCTGCCAGCTTGGATGGGGGCAGTGTCATTGTCACCTCGTGACAGGCGTATTTGACGGGACATCTTATTGGACCATCTTAGGAAATACAGTTGTCATGGTGATGCAGCAAATGCCAAGGAATGCAATGACTGTCATTCAGTGCACGTGAAGCCAGCCCTGCTGCTGAAATACTTTTACTGGAAATAATTGTAGTCGGGGTTACTTTGGAAAATGGCAAGGGCTGTGTAACATACAAATGGGAGCCATTACTTCACTTTGCAGTTCAGGTCCGTCTGCTGCAGATACAACATGGTGCAGGCAGAATAGAGGGCAGAGACTCATTCACTCAGTCGTGTTTTGACTTGTTCATTCATTCAGTATTTATCTGTTCTTGTTGAATATCCACTCACTGCTACGTACTTTTACTGAGATGGAAGTCCCATAACCTGCAGTGTCAGAAGACCTCTTAGAGACCCTTTGCCTTCTTCGCTTCCCAGTGCCTTGCCCTGGGGGACTTGCTCAAGAAAGTCACCCTTAAGTTGCCTGGGGCATGTGGCCTGCACACTTGGGAGAGGAGGTGGCAGATGGTTGGGGGAAGGGGCATCATGGAGGGGGCGGATAGGCAGCCTCTCTCTGTCTCTCTCTCTGCATCTGTTTGTCTTCTGCCTGCCTGCCCACCTGCATATCTGTCTGTCTATCTATCCAGCTATCTATCTATCTATCTATCTATCTATCTATGTATCCATCTATCCATCCATTATTCTGTCTATCAATCTACCTATTGATCTGTTGATCTGTCATTGTATCTATTCTGTCTGTCTGTCTGTCTATTTATTCTGTCTACCTAACTATCATTCTATTAATCTACCTATCTATTGATCAGTCTATCATTCTATCAGTCTATCCACCCATCATTCTATCTATCTATTCTATCATCTATTCGGTCTATCTGTCTGTCTATCTATCTATCTATCTATCATCAGTCATTCCATCTATTTATCTACCTATCATTCTATCCATCCAGCTATCTGTCTAGCTACCTATCATCTGTCTGTCTTCATCATCATCATCATCTATTTTGCATGAGTGTGAGAGAGAGAAGTGGGGCAGGCATGGATGGCTCACAACTTCAGCAGCAGCTTCATCTTAATTTTGACTTGAAGATCTTAAGAATTGGCCATCAAGCAGTTGAAACCAGCTGAGCAGCACATGCGCTGGGCGTGTTGCTGGGCAGTCTTGAGGTCTCTCACTGTCGGGACCTCTTGCCTATCCCACTGGAGTGTCAAGTTCAAGTCAAACTTTGTCCCTCCAGGGGCCTTCCTGGGCTGCCCACTGGCAAGCCAGTGCTGCCCTTTCCACTGCTCCTGATTCGGTAGACGTTTTCATTCATTCATTCAGCAAATGCTGGCTGAGTGCCAGCACGTGACAGCGCACTGGGACCTCAAGGGGGCTGCCACTGTGGGTGCAGGAGGGTGGCACAGAGCAGCCTGCTCAATGCATGCTAATTTCTCCTTTGAACAAGCCTGCAGAGTCACTCATTGATGGACAGATGGAAAATTGGCATGGGTGAATTAAATGACTTGTTGAGTCACTGAGCAGCTGAGGCTGAAGCTGGGCTGAGGTCTCACTGCCCTGAGCCGAGCCCTCTGTGGTCAGGGTGCCCCGCTGGCCTCGTGCTCCCCGAGATGTCCCCCAGGATCCCCCCACCAGCATGTGCATGTCAGTTTCACCTGCTGACACAGAAGGATGCTCTGCACGCACATCCTCAGTTTCCACCCAAGCCCGCTGATCATTGGTAATTAGCATTGTGGGTACTGACTGCACTGAGCCCAGAGTTACTGTCCTCTGCTCACCATGTCATGCTGTGTCACGGTGTCACCGTGTCTTCCTGTGTCAGCTGTGTCACGGTGAAGCTGGGCAAGGAGGCCACTGCTGTCACACTTTTCAATGCCTTGTCCCATCTGCCCTGTGCCATTTATGTGCCAGAGAAAAGTTTGTTTCCCTTTAAAACTTGCCGACCTGCAGATGAAATACTGCCTTAATTATCCTTCTGTAGAACATACTGAAAATGAACCTCTGCTCCCCTGGCAGAGCGAGAGGAAAACCCGTCGTCAGCCGCGGTCACCGGTGCCCCTTCACATGCCAGTCAGAGATTTGCCCACGTGGCCCCTCCTCGGGATGGCCAGGAACACAAACAGCTGTCACCCATTGACCTCACTGTCCCTTGGTATATGCACCAAAGTGGAAGGAAAAAAAGGAAATACTGCAGATATTTTTAAGTACAACTGAGGACAGAAAGAGGAAAGCTGCAAAATCGGTTAACTTTTTTGGTTTTGCAGATATTTGAGGCCCTGCGTTTTGCTTTAATCGGGTAGCATTTTGCTGACCCAGAAGTCAGCGTAATTGCATAATAGGACTGTTTTCAAGAAAACCCTCACATTTAGTTTTAGAGCTTTTATTTCACATACATTTATATATACCTTCATAATGTGTACCATTTGCTAGGTGATACACTATGAGCATATTCCAAGATGCTACAGTTTTGTTTTTTTAATAAACGGGGGAGCTACGAAGTATCTCTTGCATATTATGGTACAATCCATAACCCTGCCACAGTTCTCATCTCTGGAAGGAATATCCTGATATCTGAGTTTAGGTAAAGTGCTAGCTCTGAAACCAAAAAATAAATGTGCTCAAAGTTTACTGTCTGTTTGTTGGAACCTGCACGGAGTACATATTGAACCATTTAGAATTATTGTGAAATAGAATATTTTCAGGGTTTGAAATTATTACTTTTTTTAAAATATATTTTTATTGAAGTATAGTCAGTTTACAGTGTTGTGAAAGGATGAGACCGATTTGTGGAACAGTCTAGTCTCATAGCACACGTTTTGCTTGTATTGTTTACTTTTTTCACGAGGTGGGGTAATTAGGCTTATTCATTGATTTCTGCTTGGAGAGGTGCTGGGGATTGAACCCAGGACCTCTTGTGTGCTGGGCATGCGCTCTGCCACTTGAGCTATGCTTTTCTCCTTGAAATTATTAACCGTGATACAGAACCATTAGACAGTGTCCATGGTCAAATCTCAGCCAGGAGAATGATGCCTTTAGTCTTGTGCAGATAATTTCTGTTTCTTGATGTTCCACAATGATGAACAATTTAAAATTTTCAGAAAAAAGGTATACATTATGACTGTTGGACTTTGATTTTTAATGGATAAAATGAGACAACTTTGTAGGATAATAATATCAATTCAAGAAATGTGAAGGCAAGATTTAGGTGTACTCACATGCTTTCTATGGTCCTTTTAGAGGGACATTTGGCGCCCTCTTGTGGCAACAATCTAAGCCGTTCGAAAGGAGATTCCCTACAAAGCTTACTTCTGGTTTCCAGGTAGCGAACAAAGCAGTGTAGTTCTTTTAGCCAATAGGTCGTTGCTTCCTAAAATTCTTGAGGCAAGATGATTTTTTGTGGTTGTAAATTAAGGACAAAATAGTACCCTCTAGGCAGATTGCTTACGTTCTGACCTATCGCTGACAATACATTCAGAAAGAGCGTTTCCACTTGGCGTCGAATACTGTCATTTTTCCTAGATCATGTGCTGTGATTGTTTTGGGATCAGATGAAAACTAGGAATTAATCTACAGCATAGTTTTGATTCAATTCAGTGCATTTAAACAGAATGAAACAAATTTTCTTTTCATGAGGGTCAATTTGAGAAAAACTGGCCTATACTCTGTACCTCTAAGAGGAAACGGTTTCTTTACCTTGCTTTGCAGAGGAGAGGATACAAGATGAGCTAGCGGGTAGCCAGGCCGTCACAGTGAGACAGACTGTTCCACATACTTGCCTTCAAGTGTGGGTCTAGGGCTCAGTGAAGCCTGCAGGTTGCCTGATCACACGCGTGCGAATCGAAATGCATTATTTACAGCAAACGTTTTCTTGCTTGGCTTCATCTCTGATTCCGTGAGCAATGGAAACAAATCAGCAGACACATAAACCAGTTCAGTGATGTGGAAGGAAAAGACATCTCCATTCATGACTAAAAGCAGCCCTGATAAACAGCGCGTGCAATTGTTGAATGCAGGCTTCTCTGGAAATTTCCATTAATTGGGTGACGTGATGGTGCAGTTTGAATGATCTTTCTTTAAGAAATAATTTATAAAATAATTACAGAGCAAGACAAGAATAAATGTTGACATCTAGTATCTTATAAATGAGACTGACACACGTAGGAAAAACATTTAAAAGACTACCTAGTGATCAAAATCTTGAGTTAATTTCAGCAGCCCCGAGGAACTTCTCAGGGTGGCCAGGGGTGATGGCTGAGGACAGTGTTTGGGACACAAAACCCCAAACTGAGAAGCAGACAGAGGAGCAGGATGGCTCTTAGGCAGACAGCCACACACCTTTGTGTGCCCTCCAGTTAAGTGACCTGGATGCAAACTGCCCTGTGGTGGCCAGTGGCAATTTGATGACTATAACATATATACTCATTTATGCCTCAGTTATATGGATGAAGACCTTGAAATGCATTTAATGGTTCACAAATTGTATATAAAAACATGATCACTGAAACAGGAAATTTAAATATCCTTTTAACAAGATTATTGTGTCAAAATAATTACTCTTGTTTCTTTCGTTTTTGCTTCTTAATGTTTTTTTAAGTCACAAGTAATAAGTTGACATATTTAGGGTTCCTGATCCTGGTTTTAATACTTCTTGCATTTTTAGAAGCACTGGAGTTGGGTAACAGGCAGAGTTGGCAAAATGGGAGAATACTTGTGATGCTTATGAAATTGCGCCCCTGAAATCATTGCTCCATTGGAGCCCGTAGAACCGAACTTGACATAACATGCTTCAGAATGAAGGAAGTTGCAGCTCGGTGTTGAGAAGTTGAGGATTTCGTGTGTGATAACAGCTTCCTTACTTTAGATTAGTTCAGATCAACCAAGATGCTGGAGAATATGCTAACCACTTAGAGAAAGTGAGAAAGTGTTGAAACAATAGTTATTTACATTGTAATTGGATGATTGCTTAAGGTGCTGCTGGAGAATATGCACCCCCCCACCCCAGCCTTACCCAATGGAGTGAAACCGTGCTCCTGGCTGCGCTCTGAAGAGAAAGACGGTCTTTAACCAGGATAAGTGGGTGACTGCGGGGGTTAAGAGTGCCTTATGCTGTATCTGTTCTTAGGCGAAGCCTCCAGCTGACAGAGACGGAAAAATTCCACTGAGGGATGGAGTTTTCCACTGTGGGGGCAGCTCCGGGTGCAGATCCTTATCTGCAGTCGCAGGCACGTCCCTGGCAAGAATCCTTGGGACATCCTTCTTGCAAGGCTCTCGTGAATAATCCAAACGTTACACATTTTAAGATTCATGTGTCATATTAGGGACAATACGCAGCACTTTTGTCCCATTGTTTTGCCGTTGAAGAGTCTGCATTTCATGGGTTGGTCCCAGGCTCTGCAGTTTTGTGTGGGCGGAATTTGAGTCGCCGGACACAGGCTTCCTGAATGCAGACACCAGGGACTGGACAGAGTCCTGGCCCTCTTGTTTCCCAGTGCCCAGCAGAGGGCCGGGCAGAGAAAAGACACTCACTGAATATTGGCTGGATGGAATAATGCTAGGACCATCACAAAACACAGGAGCGTCTCCTGTGTTCCTTACTAAAATTAATCAAAAAGAGCTATTCTATAAAGAAGTGTGCATTAAAAAAATCAATATCTCTATTTTACGTGTAGGAAAACCAAAGTATTCTATAATAAATTCATCGTACAATGCACAATATAGTCAAAGCTCTGAAATAGAATTAGGGTCTTAGGCATGTCCCATCTTCAACCAATAAACATACTCCTCTTAGAAGGTGAAAAAATAACCCAAATTAAAAATACTGAAAGTGAACATCATGAATATATACTGGTGAATAGTGAATATTTCTATGTCGCTCTAAACTCTCTGGAGTCTATGAATGAACGCTCCAAGGTACAAATACTTGTTATGGCTTCCTATGTCTTTAAAATAGCCTCTAAAATAATTTCCAATTTGGTAACCCTAACAGCTAATGCCATTTAGTTTTACGCAGAATTGTGTCGTAGTTGTAAAGCTAAAGTCACAAGAAAATAATGACACTGTCACTTGAAGATCTTCTCAGGCTTCTGGTCACCATCTGTCTAATCAGACATCCTTAAATGATCACCAGCGGCAAGTCTAAGGAATTCACGATCGACCTCCTAAGTACATCAAGCAACGTGCTAATCCAGTTCGAAAACTGCACCTCTCGGGGAGTGATGGAAGTGTTAGCTTTCTTGATCGTGGTGGTGGTGGCTTCCTGGGTGTGTACGTCTATCAAAATCCATCAAAGTGTACATCTGAAATATGTGTAGTTTACTGTACAGGAACCACACCACAATGAAGGTGTTAAAAAAAGACAGTGGCAGACAACAAGGACCTCCTGTGTAGCACAGGGAAATATGAGGCTGTGCATTTTGGTAAGGACACCCACAGGGTCTGACAACGTAGGTTTCATGTGCTGCATGTTATACAGACACTGACAAAAAATGGAGAACATCGCATGTTACTCATGGAACTTCCACATTAAAATGTAGCCTATGTTTATTGTAGCTGATTTTTAAAGAGAGAAATCTATGGGAAATGTTTATTTAACACTGTACTACAAAAATTTTAAAACTCAGAAACAGTAGAACGGATAATAGGATGGAGCCTCATATAGTTAGAGATTTGATGATTGGACCATCTTGTCGGATTTGCATGGTGTTAGTTTCGGTGAATTCTTTTAAACAAATGATGGAAATTATTACACTTTCATCTTCAGTATTTCAGGGCACAGCTCTATGTAATAAGGACATTTTCCTACAAAAGCATTATTGAAGCTGTATAGTTAATGGTATATATATAATATGATGGAACCGCCTTCGTCTATTCGGATTTCTCTGGCAGTCCTGGAAAAGTCTTTGACTTCTCATTTGTTCGTATCGGTATCTAATCTTGGACCATGATGTGCATTTGGGCTTTGGGTTTCTGAAGTTCCGTTCACCCGAGAACTCCCCTGCCCTGTTCCCGCTTCCCTCCCCATGACACTGGCTTGCTGGACATAGTAAGCACTATGTTCTACAAAACTTGTAGGACAGGGGAGCCAATTTTACTCGACTTTATTTATCTATCTTTATTGAAGTTATTGTGAGTGTTTTGAAAATACGGACGAGCCAAAGGAGAAGGGTGGAAGATACAAAAAAGGAAAGAGTCTCTCCCATTCATCCTGTGGTATGGAACCAACCCATATTTCTACTTTGCCTTTTCATTTTTAACAAAATGAGTCTGTGATGTAATTCTCCTTTACAGCCTGACTTTTAACTTAGCAGACCTCATACGATAGTTTTCTGTATCCCTGCAAGCATTCATCTGTGACATCGTTTTCCTGCAGTATTTTCAGTGATGATTATTTCATGTGTGTGAGGATCAGTCAGGTCAGTCACGAGGGAATCTTCTATTGCGTCTCCAACCAAGCTGGTGACCCGTTACCTCTTTGCTACACTTGGGCATCGTTTTCAGACCCACGTTGCCTTCATCCAGACTGTTCTCGGCTCTGACCTTCCTCTGTAGACGCCACACAGAGAAGTCTGTCGGAGAACAAGGATGACAACTTGTTGACTGTTTAGAAAATGGGAAGGCGTGGTTCCAGGACAAGTAAATTACAGTGCTCCTTTTATGAGAAAGTGTTCGGTCTGTTTTACATCCTTTCCTTTCTCATTTGGAGTAAGAGATGAACAGGCTTTGGTAAATTCATGGGTAATGGCTCCAGGATGGGCGAGTACAAAATGGGAGCATGCAGTTTATTCCCACAGGTGCTGGGGTAGGCGGAGCACGCTGTTCCAGCATGGTGTTTGCTGTGTCCCAGGTTGGGGTGGAAAAGGATCCTGTCCTGACGCATTCATGGCCGGATGACCCAGGTGGAGGCCACCTATATCGCTCCTGAAATGGGTCTGCATGGTGACCTGAAGGGCGGCTTCCCCCCAGGAGGGATGGTGTCTAGGTGGAGGGACAGCCCGGTCCTTCGGCTGCTGCGTGATCCGGCGTTGAGGCCATTTAACAGCAGAGCCTTGGGTAGCGGTGCTGGGAGGGTAGAGTGATCTTCAGACGACCTCCTCCTGAGTAATGTTTGGGAAGTGGTTTCTGCACTCCTGGAGTCTAATTCACAGATGTGCCTTAATCAGCAGCCAGTTGAAGTTTGTGTTTTTGTTTTTTTTTTTTAAAGAACTTTGCATCCAAATGTCAGAGACGGTGCCCTCTGCTGTTGTAGGTGTGAGGAGTAACTTTCTTTGAAGATGATAGAAATCAATCAACATTTACCATTAGAGACGAGGAAGATGTGCATTTTTACAGTTTTGTAACTGGACTTATAACTCATTATCTCAAAACTGCATTTTTCTTGCATCTCTTTCTGTAGTGTATGTGTTTTCAAAATTAGACGCCGTGAAACTTACGGATACACCCTTCAGGAAACAGACCAAAGAGTAGCACTGGATTTGGTTTGTAAGTTCCAGGCTGATATTAGTCTCGAATAAAATTTTATTAAAGAATAAAATACTCTTTTGTATATACATAGATACACATTGCACATAAGCAAGGGAGACAGAGACAGAGAGCGCAAAGCAAATGGAGTAAGTGACCAAAGGGGGAGTGATTTGTGCAGGATGTTAGGAACGCTTTGTATTATCTTGTAATTTTTCTCTTAAGTTTGAGATCATTTCCAAATAAAGATTTTCAACACTCTGACTGTTCGCTGTTTGATTTGAATTAGCCCAGAACCAAGGAGTGAAGGGCAGGCCCTGAAGGGAGAATTAGCTCCCCATTAAGTGCTGATGCTTCCCCAGTGCAGAGGACAAGAGAAGGGCTGGGTTGGAGGCCAGGCGGCAGTGGGGAGAGGGCCACAGGGAACTCTCTTCCACGGCTGGTTTGGTTAGCACAGAGGTCTGCCTCCTCATGGCTGCTCTCGGGGAAATCTGTAGCAGAGCACTGCTTATTGGGGTCCTACGGTTAACGCTGAAAATCAAGGAATCTCGGTGGAGCCGAGAGAGCCCTTTTCCCAGCACTCCTGAATCCTGGTGGAAGCTGCCCAGATAAAACAACTCAGGACTTTGAAATTTTAGGGGAAACACAGTTTTAATCAGCCTCCCATTTCATTTATTGTTCAGAGATGAAAAGAGCGGAAGTCAACATCCCCTCAAAATGTGGATGCTGACAGCACGGCAGGTTCTGAGTTTTACACAGAACAAGATTTCCTACATTTTCTCGCTTTCTCTCTCTCCCCCTTTCTCTCTCTTTTCCTTCCTTCCTCTTTTTCTTTCCCTCTCTTTCTTTCCCTTTCTTTCCTTCTTTCCTCTCTTTCTCTTTCCCTTTTTCTCTTTTCTCCCCCTCCTCATCTTTCCTTCTCTTTCCTCTGTCCTGACACTAGGGGAAGTCATGGGGACAGTAAAAGACACAGAAACCCAGCCTCGTTTCTCGAGCTCTGACGTGGGCAGGCCTGACGTCTGAGTGAAACCAAGTCCCTGACCCTCCGCCTCTGAAGCCCAGCGCGGCTGGATGACTCAGGGTTTGGTCCATTGTGTTCTGTGGGTCCCCGGTGGAGACCACACCTCTTTACTGGTCCAACTTTAACTAGCGTAGCTAGATTCAAAGCAAAATGTTATTTCTTCCAGAGAACAAGTAATTTCCTGAAAATGAGTAATTAAAAGGCCTGGAATCCTCTGAGGAATGTTCAGGCCTGCCTTAAGTGGGCTTCCTTCGGGTGGAAAACGGACGTGTGGCCCTGAACTTACAGCTTGGATTTAAAAACATTTCATGAGGATGGGGCATCTCCGTGTCTCCGGGAGTTCTCTCGGGGCCTGTGGCTTGCAATGGGGATGTTTGTCCAAGTGGGGCCAGCTTGCGGATAATAATGAAGCATCTGTAGTCATTCAGAGCATTTGGTTTTTAAATAAATATTTGAAAGCAAGAATTTGACAGGTTTATTTTCCTCTTTATTTCTTTTAGTTACTTTAATTCAAGAGTCTGCATTTTCAACCGGTTAATTGGGGCGCCAATAGCAGTGACGTATGTTTGGAAGGAGAAAATGAAACTATTCTGTTGAACAAATGAAGGTGGTTAAAAATCAGCAGGCGAATGGCTGCCATTAAACATCGTCGCCTATTAATGTGAAATAAGTTCCACCTGCTAAGTTTCCTTTTACGAGAAAGGAGCGGGGAGTGGGGCGGGGGCTCGAGTCCTATGTCCCAGGCGTGTGGCGGGTCTGAGGAGATGGGGCCCCAGTTGGCCTGGTCCCCGGGTGCCCTCCACGCCCCGGGACCAAGATGCCCGCCGCCCACGTGAAGCCACGCGGAGTCCGGCCACATCTGCATCCTGCCCGGGGCGGCGTGTCACACGGCCGTACACCGGGTCACACCTGCTGTGGCAATCCCAGGCCCGGGCAATTGATGTCTTTTTTTTTTTTTAATTAAAAAAAATTCTCCTGGCTGCATATCATCAAGAAAAACAACATTGTTTTCAGGGTCTCTTATCTCTCCACTCCCAAATATCCTGTTTCTTCGGGCTGGGCGGCCAGGACCAATAGAAACCTCTTCCTGCCATTGGCTGACTTCATTTCCCAGACTTAGCACAATCTCATCCGCTCTAAACAACCTCATCAAAACTCCTTTCTGGTCAGAGAGAAGCAATAATTATTATTAACATTTATTAGCGATCAATAAACGTGATTGCATTATGGCCAGCACGATTAAGGTAAGGAGAGGGCTCCTCTCACTTGGCAAAATCTTATGCTCAGTACTCTCTTTCTTTGGTTTCCTTTATCAACGCAGATAAGTTAGGATTGGGCAACACCCCCACTGCCACAATAGAGGACAACAAGATTTCCTTTGCACTGCCTAGTAAATTTCCTTTTTCCTACTCCAACCATCCGCAAGGCTTAAAAACTTCAAACTCAGAAAAAAATTGGGGTTTCTAAATTCACTGTTGAGTGCGGTGGATGACTTTTGCAAAAGCTTTCCAGAGCGCGTCTGAATTTTCCTGTTCTTTACCTCTGTCCCGGCGCCTGGATGTGTGTCTGCTGGAAGGCCACGGATGTGGAGAGGTTGGAGGGCAGGAGCAGAGAAAAAGATGGGCTTGGAAATGTTGGACTTTCGGATGTTCTTGAGTGATTCCCTGGCATCAGGGGTGCCGGCCAGTCCCAATGGACATGGAGAGATACCCGGGCGAGTGGCGGTTTGTCATGGGACGTGCCAATGTTGGCTTGATTTTTGGAACCTGCATGCGGAGAACGGCGCGTTCTCTGAACTCGAATGGTGGTAATTCGGTTTGTTTGGTTATGTATTTATCTTTAATAAAGTCCTTGCTCCTCTGCACTGTGAGTAAACTTTCTTTCTCGCGATGGCTGGTCTGTGGGAACGGGAGAGCTGTGGCCTGTTGCTTCTCTGCGCTCTGGGGTGTGGGGTCTCATGTGTTGACTTTTTCACTAATGTTTTTGGTTGATAGTGTAGAGAGATGAAGGTGGAGGTGAGTTCACATAGGTGGGAACATAAATGTGGACTGGTTCCTGGACGTGAAGCCAATTTGGTGGTTTGTTCAAGTCAGCAGGGCAGAGTCCATGAAGTGCTGGTCTGTTACAGTGTTTTCAAGGCCACCATGCCTTGGTGATATTTGTAGAAATGAAGATAAAAAATCAGCACCGAAAACAGATACCGCAAGGAGGAAAAAGAAAGCTTTCTGGGTGGGATGTCTTTCTTTTTGCCGCATCTAGGTGAGAAGCCTTTGGTTTTGTTTTCCTCAAGGGTTGTAGTTAATTAGAAGGCTCATGCATCTGGAAGTTTGCCCAGAATTGGGCCAAGACAGTTTCAAAAATCCTCCTTGGTTTGCTTTGAAATGTTTGTAGGAGAGGACTTAATGAATGCCTGTTGTCTAAACTGTGTTTCAGAAGTTCTGTTCAGTTTTTATTTCTCAATGTATGCTTTATTTTTCAAGGTATGTACAGTAATGTGTAAAAAATTCATGTATCAAGGAATCCAGTCTTACAGAGATGTTTCTTTCTTTGGCTTCAAGGATTAAAGTCTGTGGAAAAAAAAACTACAGAGAAAGGAATTTTAAAATCCGGGGTTTGATGTCTTTCACTTTTAGCTACATGAACAGGAATTATTTGATTTTGTAACCCCAAATGCTACCCTTTTAATTCCTATTTTTACCCTTACTTGTGTCCATATTTCATAGCAATTGAATCTAATGTTCTGTATTAAATTTGGAAGAGCTTGAGTACCATGGTGTGTATGTGTGTGCGTGTGTTTCAGAAAAGCCTGTGTATTGAAGGACACTGAAATAACAGACCATCCTTTAGAGTGTGGGGTACACTTTGCAAAACATACACATGTCATACTGTTTAAATTAAAGTATACATTTCTGAAGATATGAGGATGTTTTTGAAGCTTGCCTGTGTGGTGAATTTCAGGGTGGATTTGGGGAAAGTTTACATTTGTCCGGGTCGGACACTCCGTTTGCTTTAACATTTGATTCTGCTGCATTATTGCTATGTTGTATACACCTCAAGTGGACTTTAAAAGTGACTTCAAGTGGACTCTTTTTAATCCCCTGTTAAAATAAAATAGCCCTTCTTTATAGGTAACTTCCTTTAAGACGGGCTCTGCTAGGTTCTCTGGATAAAGTAATGAGATGATTTTACAGACTTGTTTATAGAGTGGAAAAAAGGAGACCCAGTCTGTTGACTACAGTTTTAATTATGTTAGTGCAAAGCTCAAATTAGCATAGGGAAAATTACGGCCGTCCGTTGGAATTAGGAAACTTTCTGTCATACAGGCAATTTCCAGTCTCAAACACACTCTGTTTTTTTCTTTTGTTGTTGTTGTTGTTGTTTCAGTAAATAAATCAGTTAGTTGCTCAAATATCAGCTGCACTGAATTTGTTAAGTTGGGACCCCACATCTGAGTGACTTTTTTTTCCTTGGCATTAATATCTATCAGACCCTATGAAGCACTAGGAAAACCTAAATGTTTTTATCCTGTCTTGGTGATTCTCACCATCATTTTCCCTTGGAATTTTGGAAATGGGAACAAAGTGTTTCCACTGGAAGAAGTAAAGGAATTTTAAGAGCTTATGTGAGTTGCCCCCACTTATCTTTAATTGTCCGTGAATTTTAAGATCAGATGAAGAGTTTTAGCAAAAATGCCTAAGCGTCAAAGGTGATGCTCCCATATGCCAGTCATGGTCAGTTTGGAGCTTCCACCTGCTTCTGGGCCAGCTGACAATCCCGAGGGGTGCCTCACACCCCCTTCCTTTTTCTCTCCACAGAACAGAGCTGCGTTTGCTTACAGACTCGAAGGAGCCAGTGGTTAGACTTGGAAAGTTGAGTTTTTGCTTCAGTTAGGATTTTTAATCCAATCTCCCAAAGATTTCCCTGCTCCTTTTTCCTATGCCTTGGGCTACTTGGGAAGTCTAACGAAGCCTGCGTCCCTTCTCAGAAGAGTGCTTTGACATGCGGGAAAGGCAGTGCAGAGAATGAGGAGGGAAGCTCATTCTGCTGAAATCCAGTTCCATCCCTGGACTCCGTGGGTGGTCCGTGAACCCCAGGTGACATCCTCTGATCCTGGAGCTTAAAGGTCTTTAGTCTTCAGGATGGGATTGTGGGGATTTTCCTTAATCACAGGTCGGGCACTGAAGGACCAGGGGAGAGCAAGTTGCAAACAGCAGCGTGAGTGGCGAGCATCTTAGGATCAGACAGGATACGGGAAGTTACTAACAAGGCTTCTGCGGGAGAACACTATTACTGTTTCAATTAGTTGTTTAAAGAGGTTACTTCCTTTGATGTGACGAGGTTGGAGGGTTTTGATAATCAGTACGATATCACTTATGTGTGGAATCTAAGCTATACAACAAACATGTGAATATAGCAAAAAACAGCAGACTCACCGACACAGAGAACAAACCGGTGGTTACCCGTGGGGACAGGGATGGGGGAGGGGACCCACAGGGTGGGGGAGTAAGAGGACAAACTGTTACATGTAAAATAAGCTGCAAGGACAGTGTACAACACAGGGAGTACAGGCAGCATTTTATAATAACTAGAAAGGGAAGATAACCTTTAAAACCTGTGCATCACTCTATTGTACATATAATAGTGTACAGTAACTACTGTAGGAAAAAAAGAACTAATTAAAAAATATAAGGCTTCTTTTATCTATTTTCTGCCTTGCATGTAGCAGGCGCTCACAGAATATTTGTTATCATGTGTGAAGCCAGCTTATGTAAAAGCTCAGGGTTACATGAAGGGAGTTCATGTCTTCGTAGGATGTTGATGGAGGTGATGGATGGGTTTAATGGCTCTAGACGCGTGAACTGTCCCCAACCCCTCAGCCTAAGTGCAGTTTGAATTGTTTCTTCCCTTGTTACTTGAGGGGACTCTGTGGCAGCGGAAGGCGCAGAATACATGAAATAACTGCTGTCCCACTATGTAAACGTCCTGTTTCCAGAGCAGTCCCTATCTCCTGTCCTGGCTTAAAAGTGGAATTACGGGCCATTATTTTCAAATGACTTAGAACAGTGGGTGGTTCTGGACACAGTCTGTCGTCTTGGGGCTCAGCACGCTCCTCCCCAGCTCTCTGAGCCTGGACGCGCAGACTCAGTGACTGTGGAAAAGGGAATCGGGAAGGATAGAGTTTGTGGATAATTTTTCCCATTAAATATGTTTATGTGGGACTACAGTGCTCTCAGGGCATGTTCTGAAAGTCTGAACCATTTCTTAATTATCTATGTTTTCTTTTTAAAAAATTTTAAAAATTAATTAATTTTTAAATTTTTTAGTAGGGTGGTAATTAGATTTATTTATTTTTAATGGAGGTACTGGGGGTTGAACCCAGGACCTTGTGCATGCTAAGCATGCACTCTGCCACTGAGCTACGCCCACCCCATCTATGTTTTCTTTAAAGTGATTATTTCATTAAAATTGTTTTTTTTTACAAAACAGATTTTTGCTGAAGTGCCCCCCCCCCACATACATACACTTATTAACGTCTCTTGAAAAAGCATCTGTAAAAATAAAATACATTGATGGAACAACTGTTACTGGTGCCTTCAGAAAAAAGAGGACTTCTGTGTTCAGAACTGCAGACTGCAGGTTTCCTCTGTGGGTGTGGGGACCCAGAGCAGAACATCCCGCCTTGGCGTCCCGGTAACTTGGCAAGTGGATGATTGAGGGGCAGACACAGAGAATCACAGCCGGGGAAGCCGTGGGAAAGTCAGAGCTGGAGGCTGCCTCTGGAGCGTATGACCTTCTGAGAAGAGTGTGTGACAGGGACAGTCTCCAGGCCTTTCCAGTGCTGGGGGCACACCTGCTCGGGGAGGATCTTTCCTTTAGGGCGGGGAACACCTCCAACGCAGCAGGGACCCGTGCTCCCCTCTTGTCCTGGCAGAACGGGGGAACAGCTCTTCTCTGCCTGGGGATGCTGTCCGATCGCCCCTGAGGTTTCTTTTCTTATATTCTGTGGCCACAGACATACCTGCATTTGAAGCCTTCCTGGTCCTGTGACCCTGGGCGAGGGCCCTCACCTGTGTGACCCCCGTTTCCTCACCTGTGAGGTGGGAGCACGTGGCAGGTTCAGGGCGGTGGAGCCTCTGGTAGGTGCTCAGTACCTGGTCGAGGCCCTCAGACAATCCAGGTTGATCTCACCTTTCCTAAGAAATCGCATTGTCTTCTGGCCCTGCTTGGAGCTCTGTCTGTCTTCCATTTACCCGGCTTCAGCTGTGAAGTCCAGAGACAATGCGACTCTGTTCTCTTGCTTCTGAAGAGTCAGGGAGAGTAACAGGCCACTTCTGCGTGCAAATATCGCAGCCTCCCAGCCAGGGCAGGGTACACGGGGGCCAGGGGAGGTCAGGGGTGGGGTGGTTGGGGTAGCTCAGAAGGGTCCCTGGATAAGGGTGTAGTGGGACAAGTAATAAACCCGTGGGCAGAAGAGCAACTCGGGGGCCCCTGAAAGGCACAGCTGGTCAGAGGGTTGGTTTCGTCCTGTTTTGAGGGTGGAGGCTGTTGGCTGTGTTACTGACGGAAGGCAGAGGCCTGAAAAGGCATCTTGTTCCTGATTAGGGCCGGAACCCGGCTACTGGTATACCTCCACTGACCTAGCCTCTCCTTCATTTTGAGAAATGCATCTTGTTGTTTTGTACAAATTAGAGTAATAAAACATTCTCACTGTAGAGAAAATGAAAAAAAGAAATCATTACAAAAATCAATAGAAATTGCTCCTAGTCCTAACCAGCTGGAGGAAAGCACCAACATTTGGTGTGTGTCTCCCTACTGTCTGTCTGTCCTCTTGTCTGCCTGACCATCCTGCTTTCTCAGTTAACGTTGTTTTACACACATTTCCCCGTGTCACTAAAATTTTTTGATAAGCAGAATTATATTCCATCTAAAATAAGCATTATGATTTATATAACCAACATCCTGTTGTAGGAAATAATATTGCTTTCAGTTTTTCACTAGTTACATTGCAATGCACTCTATGCAATTTGTTAAAAATGTATTTTATTAGTATTGGAGCTTAGCAAAGGACCAATGGGTATATATATATTTTTAAGTCACTCAAATTTAAATATTTGCTAGTTAAAAAAAGATGGCCAGTTTACTCTCTAGAAAGGTTGTACCAGTTCCCACTTCCAGCCCTTAACCAGTTCCACTGCACTCACAACAACTCTTGAGTATTTAACTCTTTGAATCTTTGCCATTGCAACAGGCAAAAGTGGAATCTCATTTTTATTTGTATTTCCATAATTATACTATTTCATTACTTTTTTTTTTTTTTTTTTGCTGTGAACCTATTTCAGCTAGTGGCCACCGTGACCTCTCGATCTTTTTCTTATTTATACTTTCATTCCCTGTTTGATCACGTTTATTTCCCACATATTTCCTCTATTGGATTTGGCAGAGGCACGCTTTATAAAGGTTAAGATTATTGCTCATTCTGTCCACTCCTGTGATTCGTCCTCTCTCTCGTGAGCACGTTCCCCTAGCTCTGCTCGTGTTTGTGGCCATGACTCTGTCTACTTTTGTAAACCACAAAACTTGCACTGTTGTGATAGTCTGTGCACCTCTTTTGTGTCCCCGACAGAGACTAGCAAAGTGTAGGGATTCAATAAATATTTGTTGAGACAATACATTTTGACTAAAATCCTTTGAAGTTGTAAAGAGAAGGTTCAGGTATCAGTAATATAATCATCATTGCAGATTTTAAGTCCATGTGTTTCTTCAGAGATGGTTCTAGTTACATACAAATCAATTAAATAGAATTAAATTGCTGCTGAAAAGAGCATAGAAAAAACGTCTGTAAAAGGCAGTTGTGTCTTGAGTTCATGATCCAGATGAAGTCATTCTCATAACGACTAGGTCCATTATATGGGGAGGCAGTTAGGTTTATTTATTTACATATTAATTCTGCCATGCTTTATTATGATGAACAAATAGAACTTTCTATCATATGAATTTCTCTTGTTCTGATACCTGTATCTTTCAAAAAGCAAAAATCTTAAATACTTACTTGTTTTTAATGGAGGTACTGGGGATTGAACCCAGAACCTTGTGTGTGCTAAGGAGGCGCTCTACCGCTGAGTGCTACCCTCCCCACTACGGCTCATTCTCTGCCAGGCTCTGTGCTGGGATCTCACAGCATCTCAGGAGATGCTCACCGCAGCCTGAGTCCTGGTGCTTTCTGTCTGGATGAGGAGAGAGGACTACAGAGGCTAGGGAACTTGCTCAAGGCACACAGATGTCTTTGCTTCCCTTCAACTTATCATCATATGATGTCTTTCTTCCCGCTATTTGCCCTTGTTCCAAATATTAAATTATTCTGCAGGGAAAAAAAAGCGATGTATTAAATGATACAGTGATGCCTTAAATAATGAAATTTATTGTAACTGGCTAACTCACATTCTCACTCTTGTGTGAAAAACCCCATTGGCCACAACAATTATTTTCTTGGTGATGAATCTAGATAAAGAACTAGAAAATGCAAGAGCTGAAACTCTAGCACCCAATTCTCTCTGCTTGGTGACAAGAATTCTGTCCATATTTGGCAATAGTCACGGGACAGAGGTTCCAGAGGCCTGAGCGGCTGCTGATTTAAGTTCCCTCACCCCAAGGATCCACTTGCTTGGCCTCATCTCCGAGTTTTCCATGAGGCCTTACAAAGGCTTTCAGCAGGGCTGTTCATGGAATTAAACTCTGGGAAGGACGATAATCCGCTGTTGGGCACAGATAAGTACTGAGACATTTAGAAAAGAAATGCCAAGGCCAAGCACAATTATTTATTTTTAAAACCACATCATAATCCAATCATAACATTCACATGAGGGCTGTTACTTCAAATGGTTTTGTCTGAGACAATGCATGTCAGATTCTGGAGAATAAAATAATGTTTCTAACATATTATGCAGAGGATTCACACTCCTGAATCTAATACGGTGGGTTTTCAATCATTCTACCTTGATGATTTAACATCGCTCTCTCCGTTATAAAATTACAGTACAGCACATCGTCTTTTTCATTTAACAAGTACTGACACAGTCAGCACTGAAAGAGACTCTCCCCTCCCCCTTCCACCTCCCCTCACCAACCCCATCCACATGGCCCCCAACTCCATGAATTCAAATCATCAGCCAATAGCAACTTCACCATCCCATTCTCTTTGGATCCCTTTGGGTCTTACTGAGTTTTATTTTATTTTTTTTAATTCTTATTTTTTAGTGAAGTGTAGTCAACTTACAATGTTAGTTTCAATGTGTACAGCAAAGTGATTCAGTTACACACATACATACATATTTAGAGTTCAGATTCTTTTCCATTAAATGTTATTATAAGAAATTAAACATGTTCACTAATTAAATTAAACATTAACATTAATTAATTAAACATTAGTTCACTGTGCCCTACAGTAGGTGCTTGTTGTTTATTTATTTTATATACAGCAATGTGTCTCTATTAATTCCAACTCCTAATCCCTTCTATTTTTTAAAGTTAACTGTATGCATGTGATGTTCACCTTTGAGGAAGAGGAAGCAGTTGAAACAACCCTTCAGAATTTGTCAACACAATTAGTTTGTGTCTCAATTTGAGGTAGATTTCCCAAGAGGTTGCTCCAAGTCCAAAAAAAAAAAAAGTATGTGGTCTTAAATTGCAAAGTCCCCTCAGGATCTGTGTTGTGTGGAGGTTTTGTTACCTGGTGTTCCAGAGAGCACCAGAAGCACGCAGGTGCACAAAGCACAGCCCACGTTTATCTGATGCCCTGGGAGGGACTAGATACTCTGTTTCTTCTCTGCATCCTTAAAATAACCTCTGTGGGGAAAGGATTGGTCTTATCTTGCTCACAAGGAAAGGGAGGCAGGGAGGCGTAGAGGCGAGGCTGGTGAGGGGAAGTGGTGAGGCTGGACTGAGAGCTGGGGGCTGGGGCTTCAGCATCCATTCAGTGAGGCCTCAGCAGGTGAGAGCACCTGTCCTGGCTTTAGTTCCTTCTTGAGGAAATGGGACCACTCTTCCTGGCTTTCCACCCGGAGGAGTCACTCACCTTGTGATGTCTGGCTATTTCCATTCGTAAAAGGGAGTCACCACGGTTTCTCCTTCTAGGACTGTGATGGGATTAACCGAGTTAGAATTGTATGGAGCACATCCGGGGTCCTTAATACTTGTTAGCTAATGTGATTATACACTTTCCTTCTAGAAATAAAATGAGGAACCCCATAAAAGATACCCCCCTCAATTTCTCCCACAGGTTGTGAATTGATTCTTTTTTTTTTTCAAGCAGCCAGTTTTCCTCTGATTAACATGTTCTTTCTCTTTATTAAGAAATAAAAACTCTTGCCGCAGAGTGAGTTCTCAGTTAGTCACAGGACTTTGCATTGGCGGTGACGGCGCCCAGGGAGGCGTGCTGCTGAGTTGGCCTGCGCTTCTGCACGGCCCGCCCTGGAGAAGACCTCTGGGGTCTCGCTACCCTCTGCTTCTCTCTCTGTTTCTCAGTCTCACACTCCTTCCTGCCCCTTTCTTTCTCTTTGCAAGAGTTAACAACCCAACGGGAGCTTTTAAACACAGCAAGGACAACAGTGAGGGTGAGGAGGACTTCCCGAACATCTTCAATGCTCAGGGGTTCGCCTGGGACCTGCTTCCATTCACCCCACGCTGCCTCTCATAGGTACCCAGTCAGTTCTCTCATCCCAGGACATCTGGGACAGTGCGAGCTTTTCATCTGGAGTAAAGAAATAAAGAGAAGATTGGCAGCAGACTCTGCCTGCTCCAGGTGCCAGTCTCAAAAGCGGAAGCCACACGTCTCCATCTGAGTTCCGTCTTTAATTTCATCTTGTGTGAACTCCTATGCTAGAAGCATGTTACTATCTGCATATAAGATAAGAATATTGCCCCAGGTCAAGGACAAGTGACTTTCCGGATTAACCATTCCATTGATTTAAATTAACTGGGAAGTCTTGTTGACTTGACCTGTTCAGCCAAAGACCGTGACTCCGTTAAGCCTGCGAGAGAGGAGGAGAAATAAGACGGACCCTCCAAGAGCAGCATCCCAGCGAAGAAAACCGTGCTTTGTTCTTGGGCATCCCTGAGAGACAGGCTTCTGTTCTACCCAGAAAACTGTTCCCATTGACTCACTCATTCTTGGAAGCACAGTCATATCGCAGGCAGTTTTGATAAGAAGCTAGTTATGAAATGAGCGCACATACATTTTTTTTAAGCCTTGTTCTTTGGACATGGAAAACATCTTTTTTTAGACCGCATGTTTACTGCTTTGGTAAACAGTAAAATGCTGCTGTAGCAATTACCTTGAGGATAAAGGGTTTGTAGACAGATATTTCCTGCATTCACTTCCTACACAGATAGCCAGCCCGACCAGGGGCGCACCGACGCAGGAAAGGCTCCCAGTGGAAACTTCCTCTGCAAATGCACGGTCTGTTTATTCACTATCTCCCCACCAGAGCAAATGAGCCTATTGCTACAGATTTTCTGGCGGAACTCTCTATCTTGGAGTAGGTGGAAATACGGCATTTCGGTAATGGCTTTAGTCCCTTGTTCTCAGCCTTGGTCTTTCGCTGGTTTGTGGGGAGACGAGTGTAGCTCGATTAGACAACGTCAGTGAGCAAGGCTTGAGCCCTGAGGGCATCTCAGTCTCCTTTGAACCCTGGAGAATGATTCATGAGTGTGCTTTGTCTTTGTTGAAAAATAAGCCTCTTTGAGATCCAATTGGAGGGTTTTTCCCCCCGGTGGTTATTTGGCGTAAAGGTCATTTTAGATTTTGCTTTCTTTGGCCAAGCAGAGATCACCCGATTTGGGTACAGAAATCTCAGTGCACAGATTGTTCTCTGTGCCGATTTTACACCAGTTATTAAATTCCAGTGAAGGCATTGTTTAGGTCCTTTGAACCAAAGCAAATAAAACCGCAACACACAAACACTGAACAATAGGGAATCATCAATTCTCCATCTACAGGATATGTCCTTACCAACTGGCCCCTTTGTAGGGGAAAGAAAATATATCAAGTCAACAAACAATAACACTGAACAATAAACTAAACAAAATAAATAGCACCTGAAAGGCACTCAGCTCCCGCCCTGGCAACGCTCCAAGGAGCGATGTTTACATGCTCTAAGCATGGAAACCGGCGGCTCCACCCAGATCTCCTGCGGGTCCCTGAAGTCATGAGAAGACTGAGCCCCTGTTCACTGCTGGGTCGCTTCGTGCCAGGGGGCCTCCCTGATCAGAAGGCACCTGTGAGCTTTGCGTCACAATGGACGAGAGGATAGACAGTGTCCAACGGCGAGCCTCCCTCCAGAGCGTGTCCCATAGGTACTGCCGGCTGTGGAGCCGGGGAGGCAGGGACGACATCTGACCCTGAGGAGCTGCCAGCTGTGGCTGGGGGTGGCCCTGCCTCAGGAAGGTCCTAGTGCACGAACGCACTCCAGTGGTTCTACTTACACAGTCGCTCAGGGCACGTGCTCTGGTGGACTTGACATGAAATTGCCCCAAGCGGCATTTTTCTTTTCAAGACTCATTGTTTGTGGGCTTTTGCTCATCTGGTGGGAAGACCCTGTCACGTGTCAGGAGCCTCCTGTTTGAATGCAGGTCTTTCTTCCTCCGCACCTGTTCCCCTTCCGCCTTTATGGTGCAGTTTTGTTACCTTTTGGTGAAACTCCATGAAGTATCTCCCTACAAGCTTCCTTCCCGATGCTGCCTCCCGCCACTTCTGCTTTTTTTTTTTTTTGCAAAATGACTTCTCTGATCTCCTGAGCCTGTATGGGTGCTGGTGCCACGGGGATCACAGTGGTGCGGTGCTGGTGCCGGGCTGCAGCGCTGGGAGACTCGCTTCTGGTGCGGGACGGAGCCCTGAGAGCATCCTCTCTGAAAATCACTGCTGCTTGCCCGAGGATAGTGGACGGTTTTTCTTTTCTTTAGCCTGAAGTGAATACAGGTTCAGTATATTCACTGGATAACGTATCGTTTAAACAACAAAACAGTAATAAAACCTTTGCTCTTTTCTCCTGTTTCAGAAACAATTATTGTAGGGGTCTAAAAAATAATTTAGAAAAGGAAGTTAAATTCATTGATACCACCCCATCAAGGGTCTGTTAAGGCTTGATTCTTTTTGGATTCTTTTGTCCTTTTTCCATGTACATAGGCATATTCTTTAAAAAGAATCATAGAATTCAAGACATTAGACTCATTTTAATAGTCCCTTCCACTGCCTTTTTCTCCGGGATAGTGAAGAAAAGCGTGAGGGCTGAGCTTTTATGATCCCCTCTAGAGATGAAGGCCCCACGTCCCTTCCTAAGGACCCAGTGTCTTATTACGAAGCGGGACCAGACGGCCGGGGAGGACCCTTGTGCCAGCGTTTCCTAGCGAGGGCCCTTCACTTTTCTGTGCCCCGGTTTCCTCATCTGGAGACGAGATGTAATAATGATAACAACACCTGCTTCTTGGTGGTGGTGCGGGGATCAGGTAGCTCAGTACGCGTCCTTGCTTGGACAGTGATGTGTTCGCATGTGTGCGCCGGCGTGCGCCCTTTTTGGCTACTCATCCTGGCCTGATTCTTAATTTACTCTCATGTCTTACTTGCTTCTCCTGGAGTGATCAGTTCTTGATTGTGGTCACCTCTATTGTTCATCTTTTAAGAAAATTCTTCTGTTGTATTGAAGTGTCGTCAGTTTACAATGTTAGTTTCAGGTGCACTGCAAAGTGATTCAGTTATACGTACACATACACGCATGTATTTTTTCAGTTTCTTTTCCATTACAGCTCATTACAAGAAGTTGACTGTAGTTCCCTGTGCTGTACATCTGTGCATCTTTTCAATGGATTCCTCAAACACACTTTGGATATATATAGCTTCTTCTGAAGAGATGAAAGTGTTTCCCTGTGTTACTGGTTTCTTTCTCGTGCGTTCCTTTGAGGAGAGGGGAGTAGACACTATGGAGTCTCCACTGCGAGTCCATTTAGGAGTTCACGCAACACGTTAACCAGACTTTGAGCAGCTGAACTCAGCTGCATTTTTATGAGCCCAGAAAACCAATAGTTTTGAGGATCCCAAAAGAAAACCAAGGTGGAGGGAGGGCTGCAAGACGCTCACTGTCTCCTCGCCAGCCTTTTCCCAGGTCTGTGCCAGTGAATGAGTGAATGAATGAGTAAATGAGTGCGTTCCTGCAGTGGGGGGGGGGTCACAGCTGGTCTCTGGAGGGGTCCTCATGTGGAAGGCATCAAGTGTTATTTTGAACCACGTGAATTATCCTATTGCTAGTTAATGTCTATGACTAGGAATCTGTGAAACCCACTGAAGACCAGAAACTCCCAAAACACTGCTTGTTAAAGTTCAGCACTTTATGCTGAAGTCACATGGCTGTCATCATGTGATCGTTTATCTGTGCTGACCACACCTGGTAAGCAGCTGGCCTTTAGTAAACGTCTATTCAATAAATAAATGAATATCTGCCTGGGTGATAAATGCATGAATGCGTGCATTAATTACTGAGGTGGTACCTGATGGCGTCGTCATGGAGAACTATTTCATTTTGTTCAGTGAGTGACTATTGACTTCTTGTATGCAAAGCAGTATGTTTTTTGCCCCCTAGAGGTTAGGAGAGAAGTTGTACATGTTGATCAGAAGACAGAATTCTCCCTATGTCTGGGGATTAACATCTTGGGTGCCCCTGTGTTTCATCTGAAGGCCTTATGTGTCCTAAAGAACCCAGCTGTGCTTGGGAAGCTGGGATGACCATGAGGCTGCCCGGCACCTACTGGGGTTTTTGAACATTTGTGAGCATGTGCCTGAGAAATGCATGTGTCTGTGCTGGGGCCATGAATGGAGATGCTTCCATCTGCAAGGTAAAAGCAGAGACGCAGTTCTCAGCACCTGCATGTCATTCCCTGCCACTTGTCCGGATGAGGCAAAACCAAGCAGCAGTTTCGCTTTGACTGAGTGAGGACACCTACAAGTACTTACCCAAGGTGTGCAGTGGGTCATTAAATGTTCAGCTGTTACAATCCACTATGCAGAAGGTCCTCCTGGGCGCCATGGAGTGAAGGTCGTGTTTAATGGATTACGGGGGGGCACCATTTCTTTCCCCTCTTTGGTTATTGCACTCGCTCCTTAGAAATTTCAGTGAAGCTGTAACGTGATCTCTTCTACATGTCTGCTGATATCCAAGGGACTGGTTCACACTGAGGGTTTCCATGTTTACTGGTGAGCCAGGCAGCTCTTCCAGTGCTGTGATTAGTTTATAAATGACATCTGCAGTGGATATGACGTGGGAGAGCATTTTCAGAAATAGCTAAGTTCCGTATATGTAATTGCAAGGTAATCTGCTTTATGAGAAAGATCGAGCTGAACAACCAGCTTATCTAAGCCAGATCATAAAATCGGGTTCCCTACCGAAATCTTAAGTTTAGTGAATGTATTATTAACTTAATAAGCTTTACTGGTCAAAGTATAAGCCAAGGAACATGTCATCTTAAATAAAACCTACAGAATTTGGTTCTCTTTTGTAAGATTTTTTTTAAATGAAGCACCAACCTAATAATTTTTCAATCTAGTAATTTAAGAGTTTGGCTCACTGTTATTTCTCCAGCACCTAGAGCATAAAGTGTGGCTCACACGTATTTGCTGAATGAGCAGACACAAGAATAAATGACCAAATGTGTCTCAGAGTCTTCCCCCGAGGGAAGCACGTCTTCAGCAGAATATGTGATTAGAAGAGGCCGGACTTGGGTCCTCTCCCAGTAAATGCTGCAATCCAGTTTTTAAGGGGTTGAGGAGGAAGCAATGTTTATCTGGGAGTCAAAAGTTGGAATAAAATTGGTCATTGAGGAGTCCAGTGTTTTTCAACCCAATTATCCTTTTGAAAATTTATTTTTTATTTTTTATTGAAGTTTGCAATGTGTTAATTTCTGGTGTATAGCACAGAGATTCAGATATATGTATATGTGTGTGTATGTGTATATATATACACACCTTTTCATATTCTTTTCATTATAGGCCATTATAAGGTATTGAATATAGCTCCCTGTACTCTACAGTAGGACCTGGTTGTTTATCTGTTTTATGTATAGTAGTTAGTATCTACAAATCTTGAACTCTCAATTTATCTTCCCTCTCTCTTCCCCTCTGGTAACCATAAATTTGTTGTCTATGTCTGTGAGTCTGTCTGTTTTGTAAATAAGTTCATTTGTGTCTTTTTTTTTTAGATTCCACATATAAGTGGTATCATATCATATTTTTCTTTCTCTTTCTGGGCTTACATCACTTAGTATGATAATCTCCAGGTCCATTCATGTTGCTGCAAATGGCATTTTATTCTTTTTTCTGGCTGAGTAGTATTCCATTGTATATGTATACTATAACTTCTTCAGCCCAATTATCCTTTGGATCAGGAAACTTAATTATATTTAGGATAATTAAAAGGCACTCCTAAGAGAACTAGGATTTTGTTGAGGAAAATATACACATGACACAATCATAATTTGACCAATTTCTCCACAAATGTTGCTTGGAAAAACATCCTAAAGAAATTAGGTTTTGATTCCCATTGGCTGTTTTTCTTTTTTTCTCTTTAACTTCTAACATTCTTTTCAAACAAATATTGAGAGATTTAAAGATGTTTGTTGAAATACCTTCCTACCTGATGATGACTTTCATTAGAATCTGAAACAGACATTTTTCCCTCAGTGGTACACGAGACATATTTTCCTAAGCAGAAAAATCAGGGCGTGATTAGACAAAAGTGTTCACGTGAAAAGTTTTACAAAATTAGAGTTACTCTGAAAGATTCAGGCTGTCTGGTTGCTGTAGCCCGGGAGTCAGCTCAAGCTCTTGTGGAAACTGTACCGACTGTAAGGCAAATGGTGGGCTACACAATGCTCTGAAGTGACAAATTTGTTGTTAAAAACAGCACCCGCAGGTAGTGGATTAGTTCCCAGGAGTTGCGGGGCTTTAAACTACAGAGATGTATTCTCTCAGAGTTTAGGAGGCCTGAAGTCCAAAATCCAGGTATCACAGGACTGGTTCTGGAGGCTCTGAGAGAATCCACTCCAGACCCCTCTCCCACCTTCAGGTGGTTGCCTAAATCCTTGCCTCTCTCGGATTGTAGCCACATCACTTCCATCTCTGCATCTGTCTTCACGTCACCTTTTCTCCGAGTCTCTGTCCTTTTTGGTCTCTGATGAGGATGCTCTCAGATTTAGGGTCTGCGCTAACCTAGTACGACCTCATCTCAGTCCTCACCTTAGTTACACCTGCAAAAGCCCCATTTTCGAATCAGGTCCCCTTCCGAGGTTCCAGGTGGGCTTGGGGGCCACCCTTCAGGCAGGAAGGAGACAGAGCAGGTTTCAAGGTGCAGCTTCCCCTCCGCGTGTTGCTTGCCGCTGAGAAGAGCAGGTACGTCTCAGCGGTAAATGCTAACGACTGAAGTGCCAGGGCTGGGCTTCTTACCTTCATGCTTAGGTAGAAGTCACTCACATGTCAATACCATTTTGGAATTCGTCAATACGATTTGTTTCACTGGAAAAAAATACACAGCTTCACACACAGCCTGAATGTCAGCCGTTACATCGTTAAGTGCAGGATGGCGATCCAAACTAAAAATCACTGTAAGGCAAAGTGTTCACTCTGCAACCGTTCAGTTTCACAAGATACTGAGCCTGATGCTGTGGTTTCCCTTATCTCATCATTCTGCGCCGTGCATGTCGAGAACTGCAACAAGGTTAGGGCAGCCCAAGCCGGCTCCTCAGAGTCACGTGGGGACTTAGGCAGCCGGTCACCCGCATCCTGTCTCCTGGCTCTGAGGGGTTGCCTGCAACCCTTGCCTTCCTCAGACTGGAGCTGCAGCACCTGTGTCTCTGCATGTCTCTGCATCACCTTCACATCTGCTGTCTTCACATCACCTTTGTCTCTGAGTCTCTGTCCTTTCTGGTCTCTTAGAAGGATGCTTTCAGATTTAGGGGCTGCGCTAACCTAGTATGATCTCATCTCGTGAGATGAGTCCAGACGGATGGGTGGGTCTAGACTGATGGGTGAGTGTGCCATTTACATCCTATAAAACAGTGATTCACGTGCCCTTTTTCATCACGTCTTCGAGTTGAACCTGCACGCTCCTGAGGCATAAAATGACATCATAAACTGTGTTACCATCTGGCCCAAAGATTCCGTTTTTGTCTTCTGGCTGTACTATCTGCAGAGGTTATAATACATGGAGGATTTGGAACCAGAAACACGAACGGCCCCTAAACATTCTGCTCTTATGTCTTGTGAAAAGGATCTGACCCTAAGTTAAAAAAAAAAAATTGAACTTTGTCTTATCACAGATGATGAAGGCTCTGCAAGATTTTCTTGGGAAAGAAATGCCAATTTGAATTGACCCAGTCAGGGGCTTTGGTCACATTTGTGCATGTCCTTGTCAACTTCAAGTACGCACGATGGTCACTCTGGGATGAAAAGTTGGGCTAGAGCTCATCTCCACCTGGCCTTAGGCTAAGACGCCAAAAGCTCCGAGGGTGACTGGGAGAACCGGACCAGTGGAACCCCTTCCTAGCATCAGCTGGGCGGCAAATGCAGACGTGGTCTGTTCTCCGTGTCGAGGGAGTCAGTCCACGCGTTCTCCTCTCGCAGCTCCCGCTCCCGGGGGTAAGGATGTTCTTACCCACGGATGGCAGGAGAAGGCACGTGTGAAGCAAATAAGTGCGCACCCTGGAAGCAAGACCTCGGGGCGGGGGTAGCTTGTCCTTTTGCAGTAACACCTCCCCATGTGACGTGTGCCCTCTGCTGCGACACTGTCTCGTGCTGTTTCTAGAGGCCAGTCCAGAGACAGCACAGGAGATACACTCCATGGAGACTCAGCCCTGCTGTGGCCCCGCAGACACCCCTCCCTCCCCCCGCCGAGGCCTCGCACATCGTGACTTATCCATGGGAAGACGAGCAGCTAGGTTCAAAGGCGAGATAAGACGTAATGTTAGGGTGGACTGTTTGAGGGCGCTGTCTTTGGTCATCATCAAGTCTAGATTAAAATCTCGGGAGAGTGGATTTGCTTAGAACAAGCTAAATGAATGTTTTCCCTTTTTCCCTTCCTTTTATTCTTTTCTTCTTATTTTTAAAAATCTGAGTTACAGTCACACGAGCAGACAGGTTAGTCATGCAGAATATCTGCCCCTCATAGTACTTTGTATATGCACTTAAATATTTTTCTCGTTGAAATGCTGTACGTGGGGTGTATTTTGCACCCATGTGGGTTTTTTAGCCAGTTCTAAGCTGTCAGGGCTCTTAGCCTTTACCGATTTATTGTCGATATCCTGCAAATATACAACCTAGTGACTCTGTAGACTGATGCTAAAGAAAGCTATTGCCTGAGCGAGACGTCAGATGGCCTCAGAGATTCCTCTTCAGTGTTGTCAAAGTTATTTTCAACCGTAGGTAGCAGATTTCCTAACCACTCGGTATTTTAGGTGCGCCAGCTTGGTTAGCTCAATCGGTTACAGCACATGCTGATAAAGGCAAGATCACAGGTTTTCTCCCCCTGGAAGCTAATAACTTCTCAGAGATTAAAAAAAAAAATCCCTTCTGTGACCACAAGCTGCATCTCTGATGCACATGCCATCGTGGTTGGAAGAGAGGCATTGGGTGCAAGCGAGGGGCCAGCTCCGGGCAGGTGTCCCTCCTGTTGGACAAAAGAAATAGAAGAGGAGTGGGGAGGGTGTAGCTCAGTGGTAGAGTGCGTGCTTGGCATGCACGAGGTCCTGAGTTCCATCCCCAGTACTGCCATTAAAATAAATCAGTAAATAAACTTAATCATCTCTCCCCAAAATAAAACAAAACAAAACAAACATAAAAGGAAAAAAAACACTAAGTTTGCGTTTCTACCAGCAGACATGCGTTTCCACGTGTCCAGCTCCCTTAAAGCTAGTGATTTTATTTAAAAATGCCCCAAGTGATTTTTCATGCTAATAACTTGCTCAAACCGAGGCCCAAGTTACCTGAGTTATCAGCCCAGCCGTGACCCACCTGCCCCCAGGACTTTGTCATCACTGCACATCTGCAGAAAGAGGCCGTTTACGTGGAGTTCAAATCTGGTTGTTTAGTCTACAAGGAGGGGGGAAGGATCCTGTCTCTTTAATGTTTATAACGGTTGGACGGAGCTTGTCGGGTGAAGGTTAATTGCTCTCCAGTTTAAGCAGTTGTGTGCCCAGATGGGTTATCAGGGCTGAACACTCGTTACAAGATTAATCTCATTTCCGACAAGACTTCCCTTTCCTTCAACTGATTTTTGCCCAGCCATTGGAGCTGTCATCGGCCGTTAAAAGAAGGGTGATTACTCTGGGATATTCATGGTGGTATGCAGGGAAACAATGCAGAGCAGTGTCATATCTCAGGGAACATCTTTAGGAGAACACATTTCGGGGGTGTTACGAAGGCCGAGGCTCATAAACAGTGGGGACAATCAGACCCCTTACACCAGCGCTCCCATGAAAAGGCGCAAAGCCAGTGTGCTGCTGCGGGGCAGGACCCCGCTCCTGGGTGCAGAGTGACACCTCGGGCTCTGTTTGCTGCTGAGGATGTAGAAACAACTGGACTGTGACCGGATCTTCATTCTTAAGGCCCCCACCTTAGCTATGAGGAGCTCTCTTTGCTGCCGTCCACCTGGAATTCTGTGACGGGAGACACTCCATTTAATTCCTGTGCACATTTCAGTTTGATTTCTGGGATTTCAGAGATACCATCTTCAAATATTTGCCTAAAAACAGGAGGCAGATTTGTCTTTATTTGATGACAAGTGGCTTCACTACTTCGGTTTATTTTGAGAAAATTTCCCAAGAGCAACGTCATCTCATTCCTTTGGGGTTTGGCTTGTGAGAATCCACTCATCAGTGAGCTGTTGGGCACCCATTGTGGCCATGGGCGCTGGGGGTATGTGAAGGGGGGCGGACAGGCTCACGTGGTGCTCTCAGGCTCATGGGGATGGGGAGGTCTGACAGAGAGCACAGCGCAGCAGTGATGGTACATTGGGAGGTGGGACATGTGGGCATCAAACAGGAGAGAGACGGGCTCTATCTAGACTAGGTGGTTGGGGCAGGCTGTCAGGCGGACCCCCCAAGGAGGTGTGAGTTCCAGGTGTCCTGTGGAAGAGTGTTGTGGGCCGAGCGGAGCAGCAAGAGCAAAGGCCCTGAGGCAGGGACCAGCTTGGGTGTCTGAGGGCAGCCACTGCGCTTATGCAGCTGGAGGGGAGAGAGACTGGGCTGCAGGCGGTGGGCATCATGGCCTCGTGTAAACTCATTTCTCAGAGGAAGCAGTAAGAAGAACATCCTACTGGATGAAGAGGTCCACCTGCGTCACTTGTGGTCAGTTTCCCTCTCTGGTAGATGTGAAAAGACTGGAGTGCCTTGGCATTGGGTACCATTTCCAGAAGCCCAGGGTAGACAGCCTGGAGGAAGTTACATTATGTAGCTTTCCTTTTCTTCTTCTTACATCCCATCTTGGTTACATTGCCCTTTTTCACTGGCTGGGCTGGTTTTCAGTATTCCCCCCTTTTCTTACATTTCCAATGCCTTTGCAGCTTTTTCAGTTCCAGACTATTCCATGCAGCGTGTTCAGTGGTTAAGCACACGCCCTTGGGAGTCAGGCAGCTGGGGGTTAGAATTCTGTTGTTCACTGGCAGTGCGCTCCAGGCAACTTACTTAACTGCTGAGCCTCCGTTTCTACATCTTTAAAATGAGGCGATGGTAGCTCCCACTTTAAAAGATTAACATGCAGTGTAGATGCAGGAACTCACACAGGCACTTGTTACACTGAGAGTCACATTGTGATCACATCATTTAAGTTTTTGTTACAAAGACCCTATATTGTCTATAATGGCTCCCTTATTTAGCACTGCTCATTTCACCACGAAAAGGCGGCATAAATTATCATTAAGTCTAGAGATATTTTTGTTGATTGAAGACTTCTTGTCACAAGATTTTCTCAAGAAAAAAAAAACCAGGTGAGATAATTTTTTCATTTCAGTATATTTTTTTGTTGTTGAGTAATGTAAGTTCTTTAATGTTAACAGTATGTCTTAAATAGTAACACAGTGTAATTTTTTAATTGAAGTACAGTCAGTTACATTGTGTAAGTTTCTGGTGTGCAGCACAATGTCCCAGTCATGCATATACACACATATATTCGTTTTCATTACAAGATGCTGAATACAGTTCCCTGTGCTATACAGAAGAAACCTTTTTTTTTAATCTAAACATCTTGTTTTTTTAATTCTGAAAATAAGGGATATGTAGTGACCACTGTCCACACAGGCAGGAATCTCATGGTTTTCAGTGGTCTTTGAAGAATACGTGCTTTATCTGTCCCACAAACCATCATGTGGCTTAAAGAGATTTTTTTTTTAAATCCACAAGAGACACATGGTTTTCAGGGTGAAAAAGCAGAAGAGAAGACAGGCAGGATGGAGGTTTGAGTCGCTGGTGTTGTGTCTCTTTTGAGCCCATGGTGGCCCTGAGGAGCAGAAGGCGGGGCCCTGGGGACCCATCAGACTCTGATGCTGGAGGTCACCTGAGACCAACAGAAGATGGTAAAGCCAGGGATGCTCGGCCAGCATGCCGACTCTGCCGTCGCTGAACACCTGTGAAGGTTGCACTGAATGGATTCCAGTCTGCGCGGGCTGCCTGATTTCTCGGCTTTCCTACCGAGGAATTCTTCGTTTCCCTGTTCGAGAATTCTTCTAAGGAATACTCAAGCCGTGACTGCCTCGAGGAGGGTGGGGCTGAGAGGACTGACAGGAAATTCTCAGGCATGACCATTTTGGGCAGTGGATTCCAGGACCAACCATGGGTCTTACCTCTTATAGTTACTCCACTGGTGACTCATCCATAGGCGAGAATCGCCCCACCCGGTTTTCTCTGCTGTTAAGGGAAGGAAAAACTCCTTCAGAGATAGATTTACTCATGAGTCAACTTTTGACTCTTTTCCTTTAGCCTCACTCTCACGCCAATCTGAGGGAAAAAAATCGCTTGGTTCATTTTTCCAACTTCTTTCCTTCTTTGATGTTATATACGTGTATATAAAATATTTCTACCTGTTTAGTTCCAAACTCACCCACTTTACATATGTAGAAAGAACATAAATGAACTTTAAAATAATATACGTACCGTATGTACAACTTTATTTCACAAAATAATAGTCTCCCCAAATTCCCAATGCCTTACCCACTTTGAGAATTTTCTGTTCGCCACAAAGTGAAGGCTATTTCCTCCTTGGCATTAGTGTGCTTCATAATTTTTGACTCCCAAGCATGAGTCAGTTTATCAATAGTCAAGATAGGATTAAGTTTGAGCATTACAATTTCACCACTCCCTGGTATCTAAAATAATTGTTTTCTTATTTAAAGTATTCCTCAAAAAAAGAACAGTTTTATGTATGGAATTAAATGTAGGATCACGTTAATATCAAAACATAGGCTCAGTGTCTCAAAGAACAATAAAAAGCTGAACAAAATGAACGAAGGGGGTTACTAAAGCGCTCTCCTGCCTGGACAGGGTGTGAGTGATGTCAAGATGGGGTTGAAGTGATTGGAAATCAAATTTAGGGAATTGCTCGATATGGCTCAGCTCAGTACAGAGTGTATTTATGGAGATTGCACGGCGCCTGTAACTGATGAAATCTGGGTCATAAACTTACATTTCAGAGGCAATTAGCACCTCCTTACGAGCCTGAGCAGCCTGGAGTGCAGGCAAAGGGAGAACATTCATCTTTCTGGAGACCACAGGTTCAGAGTCCCCTGAAATGGCCGCAGGTAAAGCCCTGGGGTCAGGACCTCAGTCCTTCCCTCTCTTGCCCCTGTTTCCAGAGCCTTGGCATGTGGGCCCGCAGGATCTGACCAGCCCATCTTTCTGAAGCACAGACTTGGCCACTCACCTGCAGAACTCTTCCAGCTCCCTAGCGCTGGTAACAGCGCCCTTGCGGCTCAGCGGGGCAGTCGGGTCCATTCGAGTCTCAGCCCAGGGACCCTCTGTGTCCTGCCACCTGCTACCCCGGGGCCACGTTTAGGGGTCTCCAGAGTGGTGGGGAGTTTCGGGCTCTGCTCGTGTGTGCCGGCAAAGCCCTCCCCTCCTCCAGGGCCCGGCCCCAGCGTCGCTTTGCTGTGAGGCAGCTTGCTTTATTCACTCCAGTCCTGCCTACGAACGTGCTTGGAGAAAGAGTCTCGTGACTCTAAGGTGGTTTTAATACCAACATTACAGAAGGAGGGGCGCCCAGAGGTATGAATTCCGGTCCTGGCTGTTCTGCGATGGCCAGGCACTTTCTCATCTTTATTAAAAGGGGTTTAGAGTGGGAGACGGGGGGCACGTTCAGTTTGCTATTCTGCTTTCTTGAAAATGGCACCATGACCTCTGTGTCAGTGGGATCTGTCCAGCCATTTTTATGAGCTGGGGCTACCACTGCCCAAAGTCACCCTGTCAGACCCCTTTGGGGATCTGTCCTGAAGTTTAGCCTCATTTCAGAAAGTACGTCCACTGCTATGGCTTCTGATGCTCATGTGATGTCCTGAGCCTGTGGTCCCTCATTCTGTGTGGAGTGGACAGAGGGGAGTTCATGGCATTGGCCATGATTGTCACATGAGATACCACCACTTCTGGAATAAATGTAATCACCAGGGAAAAAAGGTACAGAGTAGGGGTAACAAAGACCATCTAAAAATGGCACAGAATCCCCAAATATTTCTAGTTTATTAAAAAAAAACTGAGATAAATTTAAATTTACAGAAGAGTTGTAAAGATTGTACAGAGAGTTCTCATATCCCCTTCACCCAGCTTCCCCCGTGTTAGCATCTTCCATAACCCGGGTACAGTGGTCAAACTAGGAAATTAACATCAGTGCGATGGTATTGTCCAGGGGTCGGGAAACTCGGCTCACACGCCAAGTCCAGCCCACTGCCTACTGCTGCAGGAATGTTTTATTGGCATGTGGCCACGCCCATTCACCTCCGTGTTGTCTCTGACCACTTTTGCACTCCAGTGATGGGCATAAGTAGTTTCAGAGTTGAGTGCATGGCCTACAGAGAGAAAAACATTGACTCTCTGGCTCTTGATAGATCAAACATTTGCCACCTCCTCCTTTTAAAGGAACCCCACACTTTATCCATATCCTCCCAGTTCCCCCTGATGTCCTGGTTCCGATCTTGGGGGCTCAGTGCGTTTCCTCGGCAGAATGCCCTAGTCTCCTCCAGTCTGAGACAGCTTTATGCTCTTTCCTTGTCCTTCATGACCTTGACATTTGTGAAAAGTACCGTCCCTCATGTGGGGATTGTCATGCCAAGGCAGAGGTTGGAGATTGTCGGGAGGAAGATACTGCAGAGGTGATGCATCCTTCTCGTCGCCTCAGAGCAGGTGGCTCACGACATCACTGTGTCTTCTCGCTGGTGGTGTTGACCTGGATGGTGCGCTGAAGGTGGTGTTGGCCAGTTTCCTCCACCACAGGTCACTGCTTCCCCCTTTACATGCCTGATTCCTTGGAAGCAAGTTACTAAATGCAGCCCACCCTCAAGGGGAGGAGAATGAAGCTTTATCTCCTGGAGGCGGAGATATCAAAGATTTGGGGGGGCATATGTTAACATAACAACCATTACTAGTAAATCTTTCGAAGGAGATGATTTGAGGGCATTTGAACATCTTATTTCTCTTTAAATGCATCGCCCACTGGTTTGAGCGCCCATCCGCATACCTGGTCCACAGCACTTAGGGCTGTGGGGCTTCGAGGGGGATTTTCTGCTTCCCTTACTCCTCCTATGTTTAGTATTTGGGGCTCTTCTGGGAAGAAGAGTTCTCCCTTTTTCCCCACTTATTCACTTAATTCCGTCACTTATTTACATCAGTATAGTAGGCATTGGATGTTTATCTTATTCTTTGAGTTATAATCTATTTTGTTGCTGGACTTGTTCAGGCTCTGCCGTGGGGAGCCCTCCCCTCCTCCCCCCACTTCTGCCTCTCAGTTGTGAGTGCATTGGTTCCTCTGTCCTTCGACATGTGTCTGCCTCTTTCTTCTTTCTTTTTTGAGCACTTCCCCCATTTCATGTCACAGTACATCTTTATAGACTATTCTATGTTCTGGAAACATGCTACACTTCAAAATCCCACCTAAGAAGGGAGTAAATGGGTGAGGAGGTCCTGGGCAGTCCGGCCCCTCTGTGGCTGCTGCTCGCCTCTGGCCGGGTCTGCAGCCAGGAAGTGCAGGGTCAGCCCGAGGAGCCAAGTTCAAGTGTGGAGGTGGGGCTGCAAAGCTCATTTCCTTTGGTCAGACTCACAGACATGGGAAACAAACTTACGGTTACCATAGGGGAAAGGAGGGGGAGGGATAAATTAGTAGTTTGGGATTAGCAGATACAAACTACTGTATATAAAATAGATAAAGAATAAGGACCTACATTTTAGGTTATTGCAGAATATTGAATATTCTGCAATAATCTAAAATGAAAAAGCATATTAAGAAAAATGTATGACTGAATCACTATGCTGCACACCAGAAACTAACACAACATTGTAAATCAACTATGCTTCATTCAAATTTTTTTAAAAAGCCTAATTTCTTTCAGGCCATATAGGGGCTCTTCAAAATGGAAGCACAGGAGAGAGAAACACAGTGAACACCAAGACATGGCAGAGAAACATGCACAGTCTTGCAGGCCGGAGCTCAAAGCTGGCCCGTGTGCAGTTTTTCCCTCTGCGAAAAAGACAATCGAGCTTAGGAGCTGACTTCTCTCCTCCCCCGGCCACTGTGATTTAGGAATGCCTTTCTCAAAACATTCATCTTTTCCCCTTTCCCTCCTGACCCTTAAAGCTCCATCTCCCACCTCTTAGTATGCCAGCTCTCTGAGGGGCCCCGCCCAGTACGCTTAGCTCAGATGGGTAACAGACAGTGGCACCTCACGTGGGAGCCTCTCCAGACTCATCGCTAATACGGCATGTCTCTGTGGGAGGGTCAGCTACAGATAACAGACTCACAAGCAAACTTTTGGAACACGACCCATGTATTTATCTATAAAGTAGGTATCATAAAACCTCCCCGACGTCTAACATTGGAGTGGTTAAGAGGACCAAATGAGACGATGATCAAAAAGTGTTTACTAAACTGTAAAGTGTTCAGCGTATCACCCAGTGAACGACTGTGCGTAACGGCTAATCTAACATCCATTTCCTAGCGTGCTAGAGCATCACGTGTTACAGCAGCACCTGGAGGTGGCGTGTAACAGTGCATCTTGTCATTTGTGCTGTTGTTCCTCAAATGTTCAGTGTCTGGGATGTTCCAGGAGTTGTCCAGGTTCTGGGGAAGGCAGTCTCTCTTCTCCAGGGTTTTACGTTCTTATGTATCTAGTCTTTCAGATGATGGTCAAGTAAACAAATATACATATATATGAATCATACATGCTGTGCAATCAAAAAAGGCAGGCAAAAGAGAGTGATGGACAGAGGGCTGGTTTTGGAGGGAGAATCAGGGGTGCTCCGCTCCAAGCCTGTTAGGTCTGGGGTGCTTTTTCAACATAGAAAAACCTAGTCGGGTCCCTCTTTTCCACAGTAGGGTCATTGAATTCTAATATTTGCAAGTGAAATCAGAAAAGGGATTGCTTTTCCTCATTGATGGGTAGATGGGGCTTTGAGTGATGTTCACTCATTTAGGCTAATGAATTCTCAGACTTTTATCTTACTGTTCACATTCAGGAGAGAGAGGAATTAAATAAAATTAAGCAATCACTGATGCTAACCTCTTTGTTTTTAACTTACAGAAAGCTAATTATCATTTGGCCATTGAGTAATTTTATTATCTGCTTAGCATGTTTAATTAGGTTTGATACTCATAATGAATGTGAGGCAGATTTGCTTGGAGAAGTAGAGATGGGATAAAGCATAAACGCTTAATGTCGTTGGAAGTATCCAGAAAGAAAGGGACTTTGGTCTGTAACTTTTCTAGCAGTTTGTCATTCTTCGATGAGATCTGTGGGTATCGCCCTTCTCAGCGGGAGGTGCTGTTGGGATTTTGGGTGGGCTGTCTTCCTTGACTGTGTGGAACTAAACCGTATTTTGAAGATGTCCTTGGCTTTGCCCGCTGATTGCCAGATGCTCCCTCCCTGGTCATGAAGACCCAAAGGCCCCACTTTAACCAAACACCCTCCTGCATGGGAGACAAGAGGCACTTGCCTTTAGTTGAGAACCAAGATCTAGTCATTTCTGTAAGAGCTTTCTTTGGTTTCCCTTATTTTAATATTTAAATCAAGTGACAGAACTATTTACCCGCTTTCATCACTGACTTCCATAATTTCATCTTAGTCTTCATACAAATTAATGTATTTTAAAAACCTGTAATGTTTATGTGTCACTCTCTAGCCTCCACTATGGTGAACTGAGCTATAATATATAAGGCAGAATATATAAGCTGATTGTAAACTTACAATATATAAGCTGAATCTGTGTATGTGGTGTGAACTGCCTGGCCTGTAGAGAAGCCAGCGGCATTTCGGCAGGCTGGCCAGCTGCATCACTTTGACCCTTCCCTAGGTCATGGTCCAGTCTTAGGAAACAGTTTCAAAGTGTCTTCTGTGCCGGCCTTTCTTGTAAGTAGTTGGTGTAGACTCAACAAACACATCTTCCATTATTACTCAATCTTGTAGTATCACCGTACGGGGATTTTAATAAGCTTTTAGAAAAAGAAATAGAATTTAGTGGTGCCGAAGTTGATTGGACTTTTTTTAGTTTTCCTTTTTTATATTCTGAAAGCTGTGTTGGTTTCATTTGGTTTCTGGTACAAGGTTTTGCTTAGGAAGCAAATCCTATGATTTGCCTGGTAGACTAGACAAAGTTAGGGGCCAGGATATAGCCTCCCCAGTATTCCTTTCTTTCTGCCAGTTATCTATCACTTTCATTCGTGCAAGTTGGCTCACCTGCCAGACTTTTCAGTCAGGTAGAAATGACAACAACAGTGATGATGGAGAACGCTTACAGAGTACTGATTGTATGCCAGACATTGTATTAAGTGTTCTATTGAGCAGAGCAGATAAGACAGGTGCAGTCATTATCCATGGTTCACAGACAGGGACACAGAGCTATAGAGAGGTCAAGTAACCAAGTGGGGCTGCATCCATTTAGTGTCTGGGGATATAGATGTAAGTTTGATACATCCCTGTCCTCCTAGAGCTTATCGTTTAATGGCCTGAGACAGAGAGACAAACCACGCGAGTGTAACAAAGTTGTACACAAATTGTAAACATCTGTATGCAATACACATGCTACAGCTAAAAAGACCAAGTTCTAGGGAAATCTTTGTAGCAAATATTACAAGTGTTAATACCCGTAATGTATAAAGATTATATTAGACTCAAATGAGATTGTGTATATACACAAACTCTGAGCATCATCCCACTAACACAGGCCATAAGCCTGTACACTTATTTCCCTTCCCAAGTAAAAGCAACATATGCTCACAAGCTGCCAATAAATTCAGTTTTTCACTCCTCAGTTTATTTGAACATAAATATGAAAAATAATTGGTCATAAAATTTTTCTTAAAAATTAATATTGTCTAAAAGAAAATAAAAGGAAACATTTTGCAACAGATCTTACAAAGAAAGAAAAAGAATAGCCCAAAGCAATTAAATAAAATAACTCTCCAGGGAAAAGGGAATGCAGTTAATTATGTCCGTACGCACTCATTCGTTTTCCTAAGACAGCAGGATCCTCCAAAGCAATAAAGCCCAGCCCACATAGAAGGCATGTGTGAGCATCTGTGGCTGGATCTCTGTAAGATAATGGCCTGCAGATGGCAGGTGGATGGACCCCTCGGATCTTCTTTTAGGAGATGTTGGAATTGTATCCCAGTGAGCAGCACAAAGTGATGAGGCAACACAGGTTGAACTTCAGCACAGATTTCTTGGATTATCTGACTGAAACTATTCTTGGTAGAAATGCTTCTGTAGTGGACACTTCTGTTCCATCACGGGTCTCGGGAGCTACGATCTGAATGGACAAGCGCCTCAAAGCGTGGTCTTCGGTCCCATTTTCATCTTAGAAAATAAGACTGTGGTTGCCAAAGGGGAAAGAGCAGGGGAGGGATAGATTTGGAGTTTGGGATTAACAGACACATGCTACTACTATATAATAAAATAGATAAACGACAAAGACCTGCTGTAGAGCACAGGGAAGATATATTCAATTTCTTATAATAATATATAATGGAAAAGAATCTGAAAAGGAAAAAAATATGTATATGTATAACTGAATCGCTTTGCTGTACACCTGAACTAACATTGTAAATCAACGACACTTTAATACAAAATAAAATTAAAAAAAAAAAAAGAAAAAGCCCTTAGGAACTGAGGCCAATGCTCTGGGACTTTTGCAAACCTTTGCTTGTCTCAAGTTTACTGTTTGCTTTTAGAAAACAATTAAGTTCACAGTATCCTTGCTATGTGAACCCCAATTTCCCTGTCCATATCCAGAGAAACACACGGGTTTTCCAGTGGCCAAAGCTTCAGAGCAGCTTAACAGACCAGTGGGCGAGAAGTCAGGCGTGGGGGCCAGGCCAGTCAGGAGCTAAGCACTGTTGATGAGCTGGCCTGTTCAGGGGGGTGAGGAAGGTGCAGCTCTGTGTGAAGCACAGATCTCACCCACAGACGGCCTTCCCCTGGCCCTCGACCCGCAGACCTTTCACCTGGAGCACTGATGGGTCCCAGTGCGGATGGAGAGGGTTTTCACCTCTTCCCCTTTTCCACACCCGGCTGCAGCTCATTGGCTGCTGGACAGTGAGATGTTTTAAGAAGGCAGGAAACTGGAGGGAGAGAGACAAAGGCTCAGACAACTCCCAGAGTGGGTGACAGGCCACAGCATGACTGACTCCCATTGGATGTGTGTGTGGCCCATGTTCATGGATGACACACTTGCCCTCACACCCCGCGTGTGTGCTTTAATTTTGTTAACCGAGCTGATTTCTACATCATGTACCACAAAAGTGTACTTTTTCTCAGTATGCAGATTTCACTTGGAATTAACCAAGTGCTTGTGTGACTTGCACATGTGTACTGCTTTTCTCTTGTTTGAGCCCTGAGATGGAACTACTGAGTGATTCTTGGAAGCCTCAAAGTCAAGGTGCAAATTAGTGGATTTCTACCCAGCCTCAGATCAAGTCCTTTGAAGTTGATTTGATGCGAGCACATTTGACAGTTATAGAACCCTTCTCTGAGTGCCTTTTGAGGTTCCTCCTTCTTGTTTTCATGTCCCAAATCCCAGCACACTCCCTCCTGGCCTCCTTCCTCTCCTCTTCCTCCAACCCCCACAGACACACCTGCCCCCACTGCCCCTAACTTGTTAGTACAATGCACTTGCTTTTTGAAAAAGTGTGTTTCTGATTTCACACTTTGATGTCTGACTGCTTTTGGGAAAACTGTACAATGTACAGAAGATCTGGAGCCAGCTAGGAGGAGAGAGGTTGGTTTGGGGCAACAGCGCAAGAATCCAGTTCATTCCCTCTAGTGCACACGTCAGTGTGTGCGTATTACCTTGGAAACATTTGCAGCAACAGAATTTTACAGTGATGTGTTCTTGCTCATGAACTTGAGCTGTGGCATGTTTTTTGCTCTCATCTGTTGGTCTTTCTCTGAACTGTAAAGTGGGACCTCATCCAGATAAGGAGCAAGGTCCTTAACTCGGAGACTTGAATCCCAAGATTGGCTCCTCATTCCGGTGGTGCATCCAAATATTTCTTGAATTAGTAGAAGAGGAGGATTTTCCTACAAAGTTGAAATGATGTAGGTCGTGCCTTGACAGGTTAACCTGCTTCTTCTGACTGATCAGCAGTTGTCTTCATTGCTCAGATCACTAACAAGTGACTGCAAAAATAGTTTACCAGAATAACAAGCTCTAGATCCCTCTTTGCAGGATTTATGGGTTTCTCGGGGCCAGAAGATGGTGGGATGTTAGCCTTTATTTCAGGGCAGGAGAGCAATGCAGTAGGATTATTGTTCCCACAGAGAAGGGAGCGCATCCCTCCCTTCCCCCTTTCTTTCTTCCCTTCTTCCCTCTTCCTTGCTTTCCTTCCTCCCTCCATCATCCGAGCAGTAGACATACTTACCACCTACATACTAAGAGTTCATGCAACAGACAGTCACTGTGTGTGCATCCGGTGTGGGCACTTTTCCGGGCAGCAGTGCAACATCACTGAAAAAATTCCCTGTCCTCATGGAGCCTGCATTCCCCAGCCCTGACGAATCTTCTCTTCTCCCAGTGTGTTTTGTCCCTCCATTAAAGTGATTACAGTCTGTCTAGAATAGGAGATGTTGAACATCATCCATCTTTAGATCACGACCACCAGTGCCCGTGGTAGTTGCTTTGCACGAGGTGGGCGACCTGCTACTTGCTGTTTGAATCAGATACCTTTGCGATACCTCTGTTTTAAAAAGAGGTACCTACGGGTAACTCCTAGCAAGGATACAAACAGTGGGGGTCTTCCAGTTCCCAATATAAGAAATGGGTTTAAAAACGAAAATAACCTGGTCAGTTTTTTTTTCATTTTCTTGTTCTTTTTCATTAAAGGTTATTACAACATACTGAATATAGTTCCCTGTGCTGGACAGAAGAAAACTTTTAATTAATTTTTATAATAGTGGTTAACCTTTGCAAATCCTGGTCATTCTTTTAAAAAAAGAATCACCCTTAGCATTAATTGGAGAGTACCATGTGCAGCCCAGAGAAGCGCCACGTGTACCAAAGTGGACACTTTGGGGGATGGGCAGGGAGTCTGTGCCTGGGCCCTGCAGCTCCTTAGCCTTGGGACCAGTTTCTCAGGCTGGCTCACATCCAGAGCACAGGCAGCTTGGCAGTGGGAGGTGGTCTGCAGCCCCCACTTATTTCCTGCTGGTCTGGGGTCCCTCTTGGACCTCCTCCTGTTTTGTCAAAAGAGGCGCCACTTTCAAGAAGGCTCAGCTGGAAACATGTCTGTAGGTCGTTTGCAGCTAGGAGCGGGAGGGCAGCCTGCCTTCTTTAATAGATTATGTGCAAGGTTGGGGAGTCTGGGGGCCAGCCCTCAGCAGGTGGGATGCATAAAAATGCCAGTGCCCTGCCTCTCGGTGTTTTCAGTTCATATATTCTGAATTTAACACATCACTAAGTGCCATCCTGGGATCTTGGGAGACTTAAGATTGGCTTTTTTTTAAATGAGAACTCTCTGTTGTAAACCTAAGGGGATGGCCAACCAGTTTCCTTTTTGCGGGGCACTTAGCTACTAAAAATATGTTCTTCATAAAGTGTCTTATCACATTAGACTGTGGGTTACCTCCGAGGAGATAGACTGGGTCCTTGCCCGTTTACGTCCGTCCAGCAGCGGTCCTCAAACTTGTGGTCCTGGGACCCTTCACGTGCTGACAAACGCCCAAGGGTGCTGAATGGCAGTGGGTGATACGGGTTCTGTCTATTGATGTTCACTGAATTAGAAATAAAAATTGAGACATTATCGAAACATTTATCTATGAATTCTTTTTAAAACAAAAATAATAAACCCATATGTTCATTTAAATAACATTGTCTGTGAAGAATAACTGTTTTTCTAAAAGATACTTAGTGAGAAGAATGATGGTTTACATTTTTGCAAATCTCTTTACTGTCTGGCTTCACAGCCGACAGCTGGGTTCTTCTAACTGCTGCTGTAGTCAGCCTGTCGCGCTGTCATGTGTCCGTAGCTTCTGGAAAACTGGACTGTACACCTGTGAGAGGGTGAGCTCAGAAGACGCACTTCACGCCTTGGTGTACATGGAAAACTGCTGAGCGTCAGACTTCCTAGGAGGGTCTTGGGACCCCAGGGGGTTCCTGGAACACGCTTTGAGAACCACTGACTTGGAGTTCTTTAATCTGGCACCTGACACTGTGCTGGGCTGGCGGGGGAGGGGGCCGCAGCAGTGAATTAAGTGGACACATGCCCTGCCTTGTCATGGGTTGAATTGCAGCCCGCAGGTTCATCTGTTGGGGTCCTAACCCCCAGAACCTCAGAATGTGATCATGTGTGGAGATCAGGTCCTTGCAGAGGTGATCAATTTGATCTGAGGTCATGAGGGTGGGCCCTAGTCCAGCAGGGCTGTGTGCTTACAACAGCGGGAAGTCAGATGTAGACAGAGACCTGCGGAGAGAGGAGACTGTGTGAAGGCACTGGGGGAAGACGTGTCTAAGGGCCAAGGAGGGAGGCCTGGGGAGCTCCTTCTCTCACTGCCCTCGGAAGGATCCCGCCTGCCCGCACTTTGATCTTGGATTTCCAGCCTCCACGCCTGGGAGGCAGTGAGTTTCTGTTGGGTAAGCCCCTCCATCTGTGGGACATACAGTCCCAGGAAAGCAAAACACAGGTGACGTACTGGGTGTTGGAACTGGATCCAAAGGTGGCCTCCAGGCCTGTGCTGGTGGCTTGAAGAAGATTCAGCAGCACAAGGGGAGTCACCCTTGAAGGACGAGGAGGTGCGTTTCACCAGAGAGCTGGGCTAGGGAGACTTCTCCTGCACGCCTCCTTCCTGCAGCATCTGCAGCGTTCTGTTTGAGGAGGAAGTGGCTGGTCATCCGCATCACTGCTCAAGCCCCGGAACTTTCACTCCAGCCCGAGGTGAGCGCAGGAAGTCGTGTCCTGCCCTGCCGTCGGACGCAGAGCTCCCCAAACCCGCAGGCCTCCCCCCAGCTGTCCTGGGGGCTGAGCATCACTTTGGTGCTATGGTTCCTCTTGTTGCCAGAGGTAGGTCTCCCTGAGGCCGCCCTTCGGAGGGGTTGGAGCAGGGGAGCCCCGCTGAGGTATTTCCTGTCTGTGCAAATGCTTTTAGAAAGTGGTCGTGGCCACTTACAGGCTCCCGGAATGACAAGCACATATTCTGAATTCCCACAGTTTCTGTGTACAGTGACGGACAGAAACTCCCATGCGTCAGGGGGCAGAGGGTGGCTGGGATGTTTTATGAGGTGTGGCTTTGGGTGTACACATCGTGTGTGCCTTCAGGTCACATTTAGTTTTGAAGATAATAAGGCTTAAAGGATAGAAGGTGTTTTCTTTGCAGAGCTCTTAGGAGGTGGAAAATATTAGTATCTCTCAGGAAAGAAGACAATTCTGGGGTTTTTAGCCAAGACATGTAGGGAAGCCCCCAGTTCACTCCCAGTACAACCCAGGCCCTGCCGACAGACAGTCCCTGGCCTCAGCGGCCCCCTTGCTTGTCCCCTGCCAGCACTTCCTCCCCCTCCTGTCCTGTGGTGACACTTCCTCCCTGGATATTCCCAATGCCTTTGTCCTACTCTCAAACCCTGGTGCCCGCCCCTGGCCTTGTTCTGTCCTTGTCGCAGCCTGGAAGCCTCAATCCCTCATCTTCTGCAAGTTTGCTCAGGTCTCACCTCCTCCATGAAGGCTGCCCTGATTACTTTAAAAATAGCACTCTGCCCTCACCTCCTCCTCTTCCTCAATCAGCCCTACCTTTTATTTCTTTTCAGAAACTTACCACCTCCTAACCCAGCTCGCAAAACAACGTGCCTGCAGCTCACCTTGTTAATCTTGTTAGGTTGTATTCTGATGTAGTAGGTCTGGGGTGCGGCCTGGGATTCTGTGTATCTGACAAAGCCCCAGGTGGTGCTGAGGCTGCTGGTCCAGGGATCAGACTTCGAAAATCAAGGTTTGAATTCACCTAGAAAGAACTCATTTATTTTTGTTGAAAAAAAAGTTGAATAATAAAGGGAGAAGCCGGGAGTGTAGATTTGACGGAGCTGCGAGGAGCTCACTGCTGATTTGGGCAGGGCAATAGCTGCCCAGACTGCAAGGTTTTTGCTTTTTAATTTTTTTGTTGTTTGTTTGTTCTTTAAAGGGGGAGGCGGTAACTAGGTTTATGTATGTATATATGTATTTTAAATTTTATTACTGTTTTTTAATGGAGGTACTGGGGAGAGACTGCAAGGCTTGGGGAGTGAGTGGAAGATGAGAATTCTGTAAAGAGTTATAAAATATTTAAATAGGTATGGCCAGTTTTTGGTCCTGTTCATCACCAGCTGCCACCCTCATCTGCTGACACCCATGTGAACACGTACACATTCTTCTGCTTGAAATCCAAGTAGGAAGCTTAGAGACATTTACCTGAGCGAAAATAAAGTGAGTGTTAGAGATTTATGTGCATGGATAAATTCTGGGGAAGCACATTGTGGTTGTGGAAAGACTGCATCAGCGTGAAAGGCAGGAATTAAAAATTCACCTCCAATGTGCCCAGGCCCGTGGGATCCCGCCTGCCCCCACCACCTGCCTGGACTGGGACTTTCCGGGGCTGTAGGCGTGTGTGGCTCCAGTCGCAATGTGTTTTAATCAGGAGTTTAAGGCTTAAGATTCAACAGTAGCCAAAGTGGTTTCCTGACTTCCAGTTGTACAGGTCTTTACATCTTGTTTGAATTTTTAAACAACTTTAAAGTGTCTACAAGTAGTGCTCAGCGCAGGCCTATCAGACTGGACGGCAGGAAGGCAGGGAGGCAAGCCATCTTTTGTTCTAAGTAAGTTGCCCTTTTAAGTAGACCTGGCCCCATGTAACTCCACCCCCATAGGGCTCATTATGCAAATTAATGGGTGGGAGACTTAGAACACCCCACCCCCTCTGAAAGGGGCTTCTCCACACAGACCCCGGCCCCGTGGGCAGGCCCTCACCTGTCCAGCAGGTCTCTTTGTGCCTGCACCATGTGCACAGCAGTGCACACAATCCTGAGCCCTGGGCGCTTCCTCTTTCTCGTGGAAAAGGTGGACAGTTATGAGCATCCATGGCTCTGCTTTCTCCAGCGGGGTTCAGCGTAATCTGTAAGGAGGTCCCGGGTAAGGAGGCAATCTAAAATCCAAGGTCGAGATCCTGGGGTCGACATCATTAAGACTTTCAGGCCACCAAGCTGCTCTGTAGGTTAGAGCTGCTTTGAATGAATCGTCTACAGATTTTTTAAGAGACCGATTTCAAAGGGGCTCAGGAGAGCCTTGCTGGGCATGATGTGTGTATGTGTAGTTTGAAATTGTTGGACAAGTTTACAATTAACGATTCAAACGTATTGGGTTTTGAGATCAACACTTCCAGAGTCGTAAAAGTCAAGTCTTGCTGGCAGCCAGCTTGTCGGTGCGGGAGAAGTGTTCCGATGACGGGTCCTCCCCGCCGCCCCGAGCTACCTCATGGGAGGAGAATGAGATCAGTGCAGAGCGTGAACAAAGGTTACGATACCCTGGCTACTTGGTCCCCTTCCTGTGCAGCAACCAGGGCAGATTTATGTGCTGGAAAATCTGGTGCAAAGCGCGGGCTTTAGCCTCCCAGCCCCGGGGGACAGGGGCGTCATCACTCATGGAGCAGAAATGAGAGCTTGGCAGGGCTGGACCCTCATGGTGGGTGAGCCGTTGGCTCTTTCCAGGGTGGGAGCCGGCGTCTAAGAAAAAGACAATGTTCATGTTCATGTCTGCTTCCTACATTGTTACTGGGGGATGAGGATAGAAAGGGAAGGAAGGGGGGTCCCTAGAGCACTGTGGGTAAAGTAGGGGCTTCATACGTGCTCTCGTCTCCCAGCCTGAGAGTCCCAGTTTCTGTAAGACTTTCGGATAGTAGAACCGTGTTTTATTGGTACTGGGATGTGTTTTACATGCGGAACAGTCCCCAGGTTTCCATGCAGGAGGTCAGGTCCTAACTGCACTGGAAAACACGAAGTGAGCTCTCAGGGTCTCGACTACCTTCCCGCCAGGAGCACAGAGGAAGTCATGCGCGAGACTCGGGAAATGAGTATCTGGGGGCAGCACGGACCCACAGTGCACCTCTACCCTAAACTTGCAGGGACTTCTGGCAGCTCCCCAGGTGATGGAGCTCCCTCTTCTGCACATATCTGCTCACAGACGGAGAAGGTGGGCCTGCAGTTTGGCTGTGGCAGGAAGAGATTTCATTTTGGTGCAGGGAGGGACCTGAGGGAGCATCCGGACACCAGACCCTCATTTAATAGAGGAGGAGGCCATGGCCCCTGGGCATGAGGCACGTAGGGTGGCTGAGCTGAGGGAGCAGCTGCATCTCACACCAGTGACCCTGTGTCTCTGCTGCCCCTTTTAAATTCTTAGTGCATCCTGACACTTGCAGATGGAGTCAGGTATTGTGCACCCATTTGGAGGGAATGGCATCACTTAAAAAACATTAAGGCTATTGTATGCCTCCCTTTTATGGGAGATTTGGGATGGCAGGCTTGAAGGCACAAGAGAGATACCTGATGGAAATGAGCAGGACCAGGAGCAGGCTGGGGGTGGAGGCCAGGACATCTGCTGCTGTCTTGTGCTTGCCAGCGTTTCCCATGGTGTCAGAATTTTCTCATGAATAAAATTCTTGGAATTTTATCGAAAACAGTGCATCCATGTGTCAGGAACTCGTGGATGAGATGCATTCCAGATGTGCAGTGCACTGTGTTTTTAGTGTATGGATGTGTGTTTTGAAATCCAAGCATAGAGCTGCCTATTTTTTTTTTTAATTGAAGTAGAGTTGATTTACAATGTCGTGTTAGTTTCAGGTGTACAGCATCGGGATTCAATTATACGTATATATATTCTTTTTCAGATTCTGTTTCATTATAGGCTATGACAAGGTATTGAATATAGTTCCCTGTGCAATACAGTAGGACCTTGTTGTTTCTCAAGCTGCTTGTTTTTCTTGGAGCTCCTTCTACAGGTGAGAGGAGTAATGTACTGTCCCTCCTTTGGTGTTCAGAGAGGGGTGGTTCCAATGGAGGAAAACTGCAAATGGCTTTGTCACCTTGCTGGTGTGGGGGTGCCGTTCTGAGGGTCCTCTGTGCTTCCTGGAACCTGAATCACCTGCAGCCCAAGCTGGGCAAGTAAGCTTCAGAAGCCAGAAGGGTAGAAGAGTTCCCTGAGCTTCTTAGCAAGGCTGCAGTAGAAACACTTCTTTGTCCAAGTTTATTAAAACCCCCTTGAGGTTTTAGGGAAAGTTAAACTGAAAAGCATCCTGGATCCCACATTCTGGAAGAGAAGACCTTTCTGGGGAGTTTAAGGAACATCCACTGGGTGCCATGTGTAATTTTAGGGAAAGAGATGGGGATTATAAGAACATGGTATGTTCATTCATTCGTCCATTCATCCACTCATTTTACAGAAAATGCCAACAGCATGCCAGAGAACATACCAGCTGTTGAGGCTACAGTTTTCAGCAGGGGATCCAGATTCCTTCCCGCACAAAACTTGTATTGAATTGATATCGAGCAAACTAATGTAGACTCACAACGGAAAACCCACGTTAAGAACTGGACCAGGGGTGGTAAAGGCTACATCACGTGGGACTAAGTGCTCTTGACAATAAAAGATGCCAGCTCATTCTTCCTCCCCATGTTAGGCAAAGAAACCTGACTTTTAAATTTAGGACTTACAAAGAATGGCATACAAGAGATGATATACTTTGCCTGGCATCTGGCTTGTTAGAATTGAGATGGATCATCCAGACCACTGCCTTGAACCACGGGGAGAAGGCAGGTCAGTCACATCAACTTCCCATGTGGGGATAAGAGTTGAAATGCAATAAATAATTTTACAGACACTGGCTCATTTGGCCCATTTAACAGCCCTGGGTGGGAGCTGGGTAGCTGGTATCAACACCACCTTTATTGACACTCAAGCAAGGATAAGTTGGTACTACTTAAACTTGAATATACATGTGTGCCCAGGGAGCAAGGGCAGCTTCTAACTCAGGTCTTCTGATCCCGAATCCAACAAATCCAGTGCCGCCATGCACGACCCTGCTGCCTCCGACATTCTGGTGCCTCTCCATTGTGTATCCGAAATTTGGTGATAAAAAGTGAACAGAAAATAATCTTTCCATCTCAAATGAATTATTAAAATTAGATAAAAATAAAATGAAGGCTTTTGATGAATATTCCCTGCATGTTAGGCGATGACAGTGATGAGAATAAAAACCACAGGTATCCGGAGTAGAATCAGCCCCACACAAAAGCAGGGGGATGCACAGAGATGTGAAAGGGGTGGCGATGGCATTCTTTGCGCTCATTCCGACTTAAAACACATGAGCAGGATGTTTCCACACGTGTTTTTACACTTTTTGTTCATCTCTAAAGAAATAAAGAAGCCTATGGGGGGAAAATGTGTTTCTTTGTAGAAGAACAAAGAACCGGTTAACATCACTTACACATTGTTTCTTTTGTTGTTAAAAATATTTTTTTATTGAAGTGTAGTCAGTAAACAAGGTTGTGTTAGTTTCTGGTGTGCAGCATAGTGATTCAGTTATACGTATATATTCTTTTTCATATTCTTTTTCATTATAGGGAGATTTCTTAAAAAACTAAAACTAAGAGTTACCATATGATCCAGCAGTCCCACTCCTGGGCACACATCTGGAGAAAACTCCAGTTTGAAAAGATACACGTGCCCCAGTGTTCATAGCCGCACTGTTTACAGTAGCCAAGACGTGGAAACAACCTAAGTGTCCATAAACAGATCTGGATAAAGAAGATGTGGTCTGTATATACAGTGAAATATTATTTAGCTATAAAAAATGAAATATTGCCATTTGTAGCAATATAGGTGTTTCTTTTGGCTTTTTTAAAAAACCACTTTATCAAGCCTGATCAGCCCACCAAAGGCGGCGCTGTGTGTGTAGTGTGTGCAGCTTAATGAGTTTGGAGATAAGTGTCCACCTGTGAAACCATCACCACAAGCAACGCCATAAGTGCATCTATCACATCCAGAAGGTTCCTCCTTTGTCTTTCTTCATTTTATATATTTTTGTGATAGGAACACTTCACACAGGCTCTACCCTCTTAGCAAGTTTGTGCGTGTACGACAGGGTTGTGCTCCCTGCCGCACGGTGCTGTGCGGTGGGGCCCTGGGACCCGATACCTTGCGTACCTGGAACCTGCACCGTCTGATTGCCAGGCTCAACACCCCTATCTCATGCTCATTTCAAATGTTGCAAAGAACATGTGCATAGAGCTGTGAAAGGCAGAAGAGTTGTTTAAAAATTGTTTGTTGGGTTTCTAATTTCCTGAGGTTCATTTAAATCTAGTTTTCACCACGTGGAACACAACTGTTCTCTCCTTGAAATTTTTCCTCAAAGCACCTTCCGCAGTATTTGCAGGATTTCTGCTCCCCAGTTGAATGCTTCTCTCCTTGCTTTGGTAATAATACTCATTTTCTAGTAAGCCTTATTTATTTCGCATGTTCCCAAGCTACGTACAGTCCCTAGTTGAAGCCAATGTAGATTCAAGGGAACTGTGCTCCATGGCCACGTGACTGAGGACATGGTGCCAAGGCCTTTAGCTTCCAAACTCCTGATCGGTGGCGGCTCAGTTCACCCCACAAGTGTGTGTTCTGTCATTCTGATGTGATAGATGTTTCTAGACTCACAGCATTATGATGGGGCGTTCATGTAATTTCATGACTTAGCTCTGTGGTTAATACTGACATCAACTGACATGTGATGTCAAGAAGCTATTTGGACGCTAGGATCACACATGCATATGCGTGCGTGCACACACACACACAGCACACAAAGCATCCTGCCCTGAAGATGCTCATACCTTAATCAAGGCAGGGGCTGGAGGACAAATATGTGAGCAAAGAGAGTTCCCTGCACTGGCTGGGCTGCTCAGAGTTAAGGAGAAATCCAGTGAGTTCAGAGCAGGGACATTCGACTGAAGGTCTCGAGGGGACTGGTCTCTGGCTCAGTCTTTTCGAGAGGGATAAGCTGAGGGCAGGGAATGCACCCTCGAGGACGAGAAAGGAAGAAACAAGTGAAGGCAAAAAGGGGAGAATCCTGGGTCTCTGTATCATTTAGGCACCATCTGCCCTAGTGGGTGTGCTGACCAATAAGGACTGGGTAAAAGTCCTCCAAGGCGCTCGGGTAAGGAGAGAAAGAGTAATGTGTGTGTGTGCGTGCGTGCGCGTATGAATATATATGCTTGTATGTATGAATATGTATATAGGTGTGTATGAATATGCATATGTGAATATATGTATGTGTATATGAATATGCATGTATATTATATAAATATAAGTATACTATATATATGAATATGTACACATGCATATGAATATGTATATGCATGAATATATGTGTATATATGAATATGCATGTGCGTATATGAATGTGTATGTGTATATGGATACATATGTGTACAGATATAGGTATGTATGTATGAATATGCATGTACTTGCATATGAATATGTACATATATGAGTGTGTGTGTGTGTGTGTATGTGTGTGTGTGCATGCACACAGGTATATGAATATATTTGTAAGCTTGTGTCCACACACCAGTCATGGGTCTCATTCTCTCAGCGCTGGGCTGGTCCTGTGGTTGTAAACATGTTTGATACTGAAGTGATACCACATTGGAGAAATACACTCTTTAGATGGACTTCATTTGCCTACGTACATTTTTCCTTTGAGGCTAATCCAAGATTTTTTTTGATGTTTCTGAAGGACTGAAATAGCAATGTGTTAAATGAGAAAAACGTGAGCACAAAGCTAGATGCCGCATTTAATGTATGATTTTAATGTTTCCTCCACTGAAGAATGAAGAAAGGAAAACAGTATCAAGAAGGGGCAAAAATGAGGCCCACGCAGCTGGATGAGGCATCTTTAACTCACAGGGTTTGACTTTTTTTGTTCTGTGACTTAAAAGACACCAGTGAGATGAAGCTTCTCGTCCATGAGATGTTGGCAACACCCACTTGCAAAATCCACACTGTGAGCATAGACTTCTCAAAGGCTGGCCTGTTGTTGGGCAAATGATGGCAGAATAGAGGTCTTCCATGGGCCTGTTGTTTTTGTTTGTTTGTGTTGCTTTTTTCTCCTCTGGATGTGACTAGGAGCAGACTTTCCAGAAGCATCTGCTGCATGCACTTTGCCTTGAATAGAAGCTACAAACAGTTGGGCTTGAGAAAGCCTAGTGAATAGTTTCCCAGTATCATTAGGTCTGCAGACATCCCTTTAGGGACAGCGAGTGGCACTGGCTCTAGTGTATTTATCAGTGGTGTTCCTATATCTGCCCTGTTCTTCCTGTGTTGTATTTACGAGGAGAAGTCAGGCATCTGCCTGCAGTGAACACACCCCAGTACCTTGGCATCATCTAGCTAACCAATGAAAAGAATAGGTTCGTTGATTTAAATTATTAAGTAAGAAATACTCATTCTTACTATTGCTGCATAGCTTTTAGAGTGGGTTGTACTTCGAAGGGTCCTTCCTAGCTCCCAGCAGGCTTTCCACTTACTCTCCTGATGCTGTAATTCCATCCTAAGAACCAGGATGCTGAGCACCCCCCCCCACTTTTCCCACCACCAGCCTCTCCCCTTCTAGGACGTTCCATCTCTCAGTGGTGCTCTTCCCGCGGCCATAGCGAGACAGGGGTGGAGCACTGTGTGCCTGACCTCCCTCAGTCCAGCCTCTTCGTCTCGTCGCACGCAGAGGGTGGTGAGGGCACAGCCTCCAGGAGTGAGTTCACTCCCCGGCCCGAACCTGGCTTCTGCCTCGTCCTCCCACGGACATCACTCTGCTTCTCAGCCCTGACTTCTCCTTTGGGGCAGGAATGACGCCTGACTTGATCAGGCTACTGTCAGGACTGGGTGACCATATTTCACAAAACTTAAGATGTCATTGATGAGAAAACAAACCATTATGTTATCTGCCATCAGAGGAGAAGAAACGCTGCCGATGGCCCATGACTTGCCGTCGGCTGTGGGACGCGTCCGGCTTTCAGAGCTGGTAAAATGGGAGCAATGATGTCTCTTAACATCAGTGAAACCAGACTTACAGGGATCCTGCAGGTGAAGTGCTTCACAGGGTACCTGGTTTATCATTTGATGGATCAGCTGTTAACACGTCAAGAGAAAGGGGCAGGAAGGCACCTCATTCACCTCAGTGCAAGCAGTTACGTGATGAACCAGATTCTGCTTGGTCCTGCGCCGGAAGTAATGCAGACTTGATTTAAGATGACATTGGCTGCCTGAAGTGGGCACTGTCTTGTGACTGCAAGGACTTCTGTAAGTTTTGTCATTTGTTTTTCATAACTGTTTGAGACACGTAAGACTTGAGGAAACTGAAGGTCGATTTGGGACTCTTGTTCTCTGGTCATTCTCTGAATTTTGGAAAAACACTTAAGAATCGTTTCCCTCCGTGTGCCTCCCTGGCTCCCGCTGTGAAAGGAACTGATCGTTCTTCGACACTTTCTTCATTTCAACACTCTGTCATGCCCAGATCTTCATGAAAATTTACATATGTCAGGTTCTCTGTATGGACACTTCAGGATTTTTATGAACCATGGGAATCAAAAGTTAGAAACAAAATTGAGCCCAGACTCTTTACTTGATTGTTCTTTTGACTGAAACATCTCAAAATATTCATGTTATGGAAAGAAAATTCATCTGTTTTGAGACCCTGAAAACTTTTACTGGAAATGTCAGTATGCTTAAAAGTGCATTTGACTTTTAATTTTCTTTTAAAATCTAAGCATTTTGGATCCTCTGTTGTACCCAAATCTAGTTACTTAAAAATAGAATCGTATTTTTGTTTCACAGGATGAAATATAACCTGGTTGAGTTCACTTTCTGGAACTCTCGGTCTACTGTTATCCCATGACCCAAATCCAGAGACATAGTCCTCATACGTTATTGATGCATTCGTTATTCAAATGAAATAATAAACACCACATACTGACACAGCGGTCTCTCTTGTTTGGGGGCAATTTGCTTAGAATTTATGTGTTTCTCAAAAGTTCATAAGAAATGGCTTTGGTAGCCTGCCACTCGCCACGTCAGAATATCCCAGCTTTTCCTGGAGCTACAGAAAATACACCCCCACACGCGAACACACACCAATCTAAAGTTCAGGTCTTTTTATAGTAACGTAGAGGCAAGCATATTAAATTATTTTGCCACGTGTCTGCCAGGTTTTGACTTTCTTTTTTTTTTGAATTCTGTGTTATAAAGCAACCAAAGCAGTTCCTAAGTCCCGCGGCTGGTCGAAGGTTCTGAGAGAATAAGCCCTACATGTTAATAAGGCATCTGCCAACACCTTTGGCAGGTAGGCAGGCAGGTAGGTGAGACTACGGACGAGGAGGGAAGCCAGGCGGCAGGGAAGCAGGGACGGCCTCGGTCGAGGCCAGGCAGGGTCCCTGGCAGGGCTGGCGTGGAGGGACTCACGTGTTCCTGGTTACCAGCCTGTGTGCAGCGATCCGTTCTGGTTTTAATCCTCCTGGGCTCGATCCTCTCCCCACTTTGAAGTCCCAGGGCTGCCGGGGTGGGAGAACCCTCTGCCTCAGCCTTTGTCATTCATGCCCGAACCAAAGGGATGATGAAACCTGCGTGTAATGTAACAGAGTCGAGTGGGCGAACAAAGGCAAGCTGTGGGTCCCTAGCGTTTGTTTTCTTCCAAAGAACAGTAGTTAATTTTATTGATCATCCTTGATGAAGCAGGTCTCTGAAACCACCCTTCAGCGTCTTTTTACTTGCGTGTTGTTAAATATGCTCAGTTGGTGTGTTTGTGTCTATGTGTGTGTGTGTGTGAGAGAGAGAGAGAGAGAGAGAGAGAGAGAGAGAGAGAGAGTTGGTTCGCTCTCTTTTTTTGTTTGTTTGTTTCCTTTTCCTGACTTGTACTTAACTCTAGGTGTTTGGCTGCACTGGTTTACTTAGAATCACTTTGGGGGGCACTAGATCCAGAATATGGGCTGTATTTCACCCCTTTTGAAATTAGATGTTTCTCCTGAAGCTTTCTCATTTTTTCAATTGTTTCTCCTAGTGAACAAAAGCAGCTTTCGGTATTCTGAAGTGCATGGCCTTTCTCATTTTTAGGCAGGATTAACTTGGAGGAGAATTTTAAGATATGAGGAAAAGATGTGTGTCCCCCCCACCCCGCCTTATTTCCAGCTTTTGGAATTTTTTTTTCTCAGTCGATCTCAATTAACTTTGATTTCTTTCTTTAGGAAACCACGTGCTGAAATAATGCTTTGCCAGATGTGAGAATGGGTTCCCCCCCTCCAAACACACACTGAAGCCTTGTTTTAGTTCTAGGATTTTGGTCCATTTGAAAAACCGTGTGCTTCATTTATTTGGTCAGTGGGCGTGTTTGCAAGAACACCCTGCGTTATCTTGGGGATAGACTAATATTTCAACACTGGGACGCTTTCTGTTGCGAAAGCCATTTTCTTTCTCATTTGTAATTTACAGCTTAGCCTGTCCCTTACATCTAACCTGTTTCTGCCAATTTCTGATACAAGTTGTGTATTTATTCAGGTTTCTTTTCATTGGCGAGCCAACGCTAACATTACATAGTATGTTATTCCCCTCCAAGCCTTGGTCCAGTCTGCAGGACCAGGCAGGAGGAGGGGGGCAGCCTTCAGCCTGTGTTTTGTTCAGAGTGTGTCAAGCCATTCTGCCCAGTGCTGCGATGGGAAGGGAGGCCCTGCTGTGCAGAACTTACTGAGGACGCTGTCGTTTGCCTTTGTTCATTAGCAGGACTGCACTAAGTCCATGGTGCCCGTTTTGCTTTTAAGCCCATGCCCTACGTCCGCTCACTCCGTCTGTGACCAGAAGAGAGAGCCTCACAACCCAGGCCCCGACATCTCCCACGCCCACTTCTACACAGCGGACTTCAGGGCTGCTGCCTGTTGGTTGATGTGTTTGATTTTGCTGAGTGTTCAAGATGCCTAGCTTTTTTTCCGCCTCTCTCTTTCTTGTTCCTGATGCTGGCTCTCTGGCTCACGCAACCCACCCTTCTATACATTTTGTGTCATTGTTCAAACCCCCAGCTTCCTCTTTCCCAGTGTCACAGGGCTGTGATTCTGAGGGACGTTAGAGAAGTTGGAGGTGGGGTAAGGGTTGTCATATAAGCACGGGCACCTGGCCACCACTCTGAGAGCCAGAGCTTGGACTTTGTTCTTTGTGGTTCTCCCCCACTCCACTGATTCATAGCAGAGGGTGCCCCACGGTGAAGTGCATGTACTTGGGGAGCGATAATGAAGTTAGTCCCTGGGTAGGTGGGGGATGGAGTGGTGGAGGATGCCCTGGGGTAGGGGTCGGGGTGCTTTGTGAAATTGCGTGTGTTCCTAAAAGATTCTGAAACTTCTGGGAAGGGAGGGAGGTGTCGATCTTAGAAAGGCTGCTTCGTGAGGCTCTCTTCCTAATGCAGGGGGAGCATCCTTGCTTACTTAAATGTTAGTTCAAATAAGAAGGGAGTGCTAAGGGAGACACACACCCCAGACCAAGGACTGTAAGAAGGGCATTGTGGGCCATGGGGGCAGGAGGGAGCAGATGATAAAACACTAGTCAGCATCATCACTAATTTCCCTGCCTGATCCTGGGTGGCTCATTTCAACGTGAGGTTCGGACCTTTCTGGATCTCAGACTTTCTCTGGACTGGAAGGTCTCTACCATACTCACTGGCTCCATAGTTTCCATTTTTTAAAAAATGTGTGACCCCAGCCAGCATTTGCTTCTCACTAGCTAATAGCAATTCCGAGGGCACCACAGGGCTGAAATAAACGTGAGCTACCACACAGATTTCCACCCCCCATTATAGAAACCAAAACTGGACTGTCTCGCAGTTACTCTGTGTAGTTGCTGCACATGTACCACTCAAGGAGCTGGAATCTCCGGATCAAATTTGCCTTCGCTGATTTGGCCGTAAAAACAGAAGCACAGCCGTAAGCTCACCACTTGTTTGACTTAAAGCCACAGAAGAATGATCCAACAATGACAGACTTCGACTTCTCACCAAATCATGCAAAAAAGAGCAAAGATATGAACAGAAAGTAAGGGGAAGAAAGAGCTAGTCAGGGATTCAGATATCTTAAACATCCTGGTATTTGGAGGCATCTGGATAATTTTTTTTTTGGTTCATTTATCACCCAGATGTTCACCATCATGAAAACACCACTTGAAACTCTCTTTCAGCTAATAACTTAGAAGTGGAAAAATTCGTACCCCTGCCTCTTTGTCCTTTGGTGCCCCATTTTCCCCTCACTCTTCTCCTAAGTAGCACTTCTTTCAAATCTCCTGGGAATGTGGCAGTTTGGCCATATGCTTAAGGTGTTAGCCGTCACATTTCTTTTTTTAATCTTCATGACCATTCTGTACCCTGTCTGCTTGAATTATAGATTGCATTTGTCAAATAATGACACATGCAATTTGATGTCTTCTAAGACCTTTGAAATTCAACTTCCTTGAGTTGAGATTAAAGTGGGTATGATCCGTCCTGCTGCAGCCAGGCCTGGGATGTTTGGAGACCTGCACAGAAGTTTTTCTAGGCTGGCCAGTTCCAACTCTTACCGTCTGGAGGAAAGAAAGCCAGCTACTTTATTCTTCCGAAAGGTACAAACGGATGCTGTATGAGTCCCCTAAGATGGGGTCCCAGGTGGAAATGACTCTGATGTCAGCAGTGGTTTGAAACGCGACTGTCCTTCGGAATGTCTTGACTCTGTGTTTCTTTGGGCATGCAGGAAGCGTTATCTGTCGTGAGTGAGGACCAGTCACTGTTTGAGTGCGCCTACGGCACGCCGCACCTGGCCAAGACGGACATGACTGCGTCCTCCTCTGGCGACTATGGACAGACATCCAAGATGAGCCCACGCGTTCCTCAGCAGGACTGGCTGTCTCAACCCCCCGCCAGGGTCACCATCAAGATGGAATGTAACCCCAGCCAGGTGAACGGCTCAAGGTAAGGAGACCGACCACTGGCTCCTGCTCTCCCAGACAGACCTCTGGTTCCCCATCCCTAAAAGTGGCAAAGTGGACGCGGGTCACACTTCCCCAAAGCCCGTTTCAGAAAGTGATACCACGGGACGGTCCCCTTGGGCGAGGCTGAGAAAATGTGTTCCCCAGGGGTTCGCGCTGAGGGTCGAGGTTGTAAAACCAGTAGTATATTTACCGAGAACTCGCTTTGAAGATACGGTGTTCAATTCCATTTCCCAGGCGTGAGGGCTTGGTGGGAGGGGGCCTCGCCCACATGTGGCAGGATTCATCTCTGAGGCTTTTATTGCCCGGAAAGTAAGGCTGTCTTGTGTTTTTGTGGAGGCAGAGTGTCAGCTAGGGGCCGGGCGGTGCCGCGCGTGTCCAAGCAGGATCCGCTTCGCTGATGCCCCCGCTCCCCTGGCCTGCCGCCCCCCTCCACCCCTCCTCCTCCTCAGTCCCCTTCTCTGGGTGTTTGCTGTTTATTCCTCTCCTTACACTTAAAACCAAGCGCCAGTGTCTCTCATCCATGTTATCTTTCCTGAGTTTGCCATGTTAATGCTGCTGCCACATGGAAGGCACTAGGGAATCATCGACTGTATGATCCCTGGCACGCAGAAGCAGTTCATCAGATCCCGTTTTGAAAAGTGAAGTTGATTTCAGTTATGATATCCTACCCCATATACCTTCAGGAAGAACAGTATAGACTCTGAGGACAAAGAAATCATGATTCCTTTTAAAAGTTGCATAGTCTGCCTAGAGTCAGAAGACCAGCTTACTTTTTCCCAGTGGTTTACGATGTATAAAGCCCTTTTACATCCATGACCTGTCGGTCATCCACGCAGCCCTGTGAGGAATGCTTGTCCCCATTTGATGGATGAGGAAACTGAGACCCAGGCATTCTCCAGCTGACCCAGATCATCACCGAGAGTAACTGAGAGTGTGAATGTAAACCAGGGGTGTTGTGCTCCACGCCCAGTGCGTTTTTCCACTCTGTCGCAGCTGGAATAGGCCCTTTTTGCAACATACATTTTAATGCTAAATATGTTTTTTTTTAACCGTCATGTTTTGTAAGTGTTGGAAACCACTGCCTCAACTTCTAGTGTGGTGTCGATGAAGGTACCAAGTCAGAGTCCTTAGCGGGAATGTCAGCGGTGAGGCTGGGGGTGCCAAACAGGGGGATGGGAGGTGCCAGGACTCACCTTGGCGCTGAGAAGTCTGCTCCTGTCTGTGCATCAAGTTTCTTTTTGAAAGTAGGAACAATAATTCTGATTTTGCGAATTAGCTGCGACTCTGTTTCTGTAAGTGGAATTCAAGCCAAGGCCGGCCCTTCTTGGACCAAGTGATTAAGTCCTAGGCTTTTGAAAGGACCTCGGTAGAAAACGCAGTCATGGGATCAGGATACTGGGGTCCTGGCAAGTTAATCGTTGTGTGTAGGTGTGACACACGTAAAGCCTCTCCATCAGACAGTGTTTCCACTGATCATTAAGCGGGCGTGTTTCCGAGACTGCGAGGCATGCCGGGTAATCCTGTTCTGCAGACACAGCAGTGTTTACACAGAACAGCTGTGGGGTCAGCCCTGGGAACACGGATGGCTTCTGTGTTTGATCCCATACATGCCAGGGTTGTCCCGGTGGGAGCGCTAAGAGCAAGAAATACATCAGCATGCGTGCGTGTGCGTGTGCGTGTGCGCACACCTGAGAGAGAGATTGTGTGTGTAGAGGAGAGATTGTGAGAGAATAGAGATAGTGATGGAAAAGGAGAAAGAGAGGGACGAGGCGAGAAAGGGAGACGACACTTAGGGCAAAGGGCGCCGGGATGGCTTCCAGCTGGCGAGGAGCAGAGCTTGCCACGCCCGGGCCCTGGTCGGCAGAGTCTGGATTAGGGCCGGCTCGAGGAAGGCCCGTCTGGATTCAGCAAGCTTCATAAAGGAGACGGAGTGAGGAGGTGAGAACGGTAGTGCAGAAGCAAAACTTTCTCTCGTTCTCGCTGAATTATTCCTGAATTTAAATAAGCACATACACACATACCCACATGCATACGTACGTACGTACACAGGTACAGACAGACAGACAGATGTACATACATACATGAGAGAGAAGTGTGGTTCCTTTGACACAGGCCTGTGCCCTCTTCCATAGCTGAAGCCCACTTGCCCTCCTGGCTGGGCTCTGGGGCCACCCTCCCAGCTCAAGGCCGTCCCTGCAGGGATTTGGGATGGGGTCTAGGGGATGGGGAGCTTGAGGCAACCCAGAGCCTGGCTGAGGGGCTTCCATTTCCAAAAAAGACACGGGCCCTGGGAGATTCTCCCGCATTCCTCAGCTGGCTGACGAGGTAGGCTCCTGGGTCCTTCCTCTCAGGCGGGTGCAAAGCCGCAGGCTCAGCGGAGGGTCTCTGTCCCGCGAAATGAAATCGTTTTGTGAGGAACTGGACAGTTTTCTTGCAAGGGAATGCCAGAAGTGCCGGTATCTTCCTCTCGCAGGCCCTTGTGGAATTCTGAGATTGCTCAGAATGCTGATGTCTTGGAAGTTTTCAAGGCAGTTCCAGCTTTTGCAGCAAACTGGGATGTGTTTTGGTGGCGGATACCGAGGGAAGTCAACCCTAGTGTGGTCCTCGTCTTCCTTCTGGATGCACGGTGGCACGGGCTTGGCGGGCACTGTCCAGGAGGAGGGCGCCAGGGACCTCACCTGCTGTGATCCAGTCTCGTGCCTCCTTGAAGGAGAGTGGCGGTCGTGGCTGGAAGTTCTGGGAAAGGACCTCAGCTTTGCGGGACTGAGCTGTGATGCAGACCTCAACTGGTCACCAAGTACCATCCCTCCTCACTCCCAGGAATGTTCTGGGGAGACAGGAGGGTACATGTATTGATCATCTTGGTAGAAGAGGCTTTTGCCTGCCTGTCCGTCCCCGAGCTCCATGTATCTGCAGGAGTTGAGCATGGGGCCTGGCCCAATGTCAGTCATTGTTCTCCTGAGCAATGGAACTGATGGGATATGCGTTTAAGAGACTGATTTTGAAGAACTGGCTCACTCGGTTGTGGAGACTGTCAAGTCTGCGATCTGTAGGGTGTACTGGCAGGCTGGAAACTCAAGCAGGAGTAGATGCAGCAGTCTTGGGGCAGTGTTCCTTCTTCCTTAGGAAAATCTCAAGGTTTGCTCTTTAGACCTTCAACTGATGAGACAAGGCCCACCTCCATTCTCAGGGATTATTTCACATCAGTGGCCTGTAGATGTTAACTGTGTCTGTGAAATACCTTCAGACCAACACCTCGATTGGCATTGGATTAAGTCACTGATGTGATGCACTGGCCCCGTGGACCCAGGAAACTGACCGCACCTGGTATTCCCGGCCCCTTTGCCGGTCAGTGGTTAGTGGGGCCATTCCTTTCAGACATTCAAACCAGTGTTTTCTGAGGCCAGTTCCCTGTCATTGAAGGGGCTCAACCTGGCTGGACGGGAAGCGGTCACAGGGTTTATGCATCAGATTGGTGGTTCACCAGGACCAGCCTGAAGGCTGGGACCTGGTGGAATACTGCCAGGTGGGTGGGGAGGCATCGTCTGCTCTTCGGAACATGACAGCTGCCTGAAGAGGCATGGAGGGAGGAAAACCCAAAATTCACCTGTGGGGCTAAGGCTCATTTCAGCTGGAGGGTTAGAAGAGGCCCCACAGGCAGGAGGACTGCCGGGATCAGATCCGCAGGTTTGGCTGACTGGCGGCGTCATCTGTACGCATGTCAGCTCCAGCTCCATAAAACGGAACGTGGACCTGCACTGGCTCTGCTTTCGCTCTGGAGACCTTGACTAGCACCTCAGGTGCACCTACCCTGCCCCAGGTGTCAGGGAGCTGGAAGGGCTCATGGCAGAGATGCTGCGGAGGAAGGGGGAGGATGTGGTTCTCTACATGAGCACCAGGGATGGGGGAGCAGCTCCTCAAAGGGCCACTTCCCTGTGTCTTCTGGGAGATGGCCCACCACCTGGAAACACTGGCCGGAAGTGCCAGGGAGTTAGGGATGGCCGCTAGAAAAGAAGTGAGCTTGTGTGTGGTGGACGTTGATGTAGCACACTTGCCTCTTAAAGTCAACTTCATGGGGAATTTATTTAAGTCAAAAATTGGACTTGGGCTAGAATGTGTGGGCTGTTTCCTTTGTGACCCCTCATTGTTCAACACCTCTCGGGGGAAGAGTTCTCTCGACAGCCTGGATCTTGCCAGAACACAGCCCAGCTCTTTCCATGTGAGATACTGCCCCTGGGAATGGTCCTCTCTGTCTGTTTCTATCCATCCATTATCCTCAGAGGGAAAGGCCAAGACTTTGGGAGGAGGGAGGAACTTAGCTTCCCAACCAAGTGATGGAATTCTACCAAACCTCAGCCCAAACGTGCACACAGGCTCCTGAAATGAAAAACAAGCGGAGAAATGAGCTCTGTTGCCGTTATAACAGAGCGCTGTAAAAATAATAAAAGGAAAGCGGGAGAGAAAGGGGCCACGCCTGGTGAGCCACCAGGGCCACCACTGCAGGTTTGGCTTGGTGGTGGCTGTATCAGAGGACACAAATTCTTGCAGACGCTAATCCAACTGCACGTTGCATGGACACAGCACATCATGCCTCAGCTTCAGTGGTCCACAGCCACCTTGCCTCTCGCCTGTCTTCACTCCAGCCTCCCAAGTGTTCCCACAGTGGGGACGTGGAGACGTGTCAGTGCAGACGAGCTGGAACCTGCTGTCCCCTGTGCGGTGTGTGCGCACGGGGGGCCCGGCCGGGGCTTAGTGCCACCTAGCCTCCAGCAAGCCCCCTGCTAACGGCTGTAATTCTCTGTGAAGTTCCTAAGGCTCAAGCCACTGTGGACCAGCAGAACAGGCCAAGAAACAGACACATGCACACACACACACACTCACAAGAAAATTGCCTTCCACTATGAGCAGGCAGTGTTGGGTGCAAAGCAGGCCGCTTTACTCTATGCCAGCATCCCTGCCTCAGAGATCCAGCCGACTGTCAGGCAGGTTGCATTGGGCATCGGCTTCATCCTTCCACAGGCAATGAAAAATCCTGGCAGCCTACCTGGAGGTGATGGCAATTCCATGCTGGCCCACCTGGAGGCTCATTGCAGCTGAAACGGACTGAATTTGTGTGCTGGGCTGTGGGCCCTGCTCCTAGCCCAGGGCCCAAGCCACCTGGAGTCGTTAACCTATTGTTTGAGTCGGTGGTTGAGGGGCCCCCTGGTGCGCCGATTCTCAAAGTGAGGCCCCAGATCCGCAGCTTCAGCACCACCTGGGAGCTTGTGAGAGAAGCAGATTCTCAGTTTCCTCCCAGACCTGCTGAACCGGAAGACACTCGGGCATGGAGCCCAGGGCTCTGTGTTTCACCGGGTCCCCCAGGGGATTCTCACGCTCCCTGTTTTGAGAGCTGCTGCCCGGTGGCAGGATGCAGGAAGGGGAAGGCCAGCACTGCCCGGAGCTGGGTGAAGGCGGCTGGCAGGCGGATAGTCTGGCGGAGCGACGTGCAGAGGAGGCTTTGCTCCCAGGAAGCCCGTCTGCCTGGGCGCGGGGCGCGGCCCTCACCTCGCACGGCGGTGGCGTTTGTCTGGCTGGGCCTGTGTGGCGGGAGGCTGGGCCTTGCCTCCCTCTGGTCTGGGAAGGAGATTCACCGTGTGCCGCGAGTAACTCCAGCCAAGAGTCGGAGTGCGGGATGCTCCTGGCGCGGCAGTTAAAAGCCTGCCGTCTGCATTGTGATGGCAGAGGAGGGCTCCCTGATTTGGTCCGTTTCGGTGTCAGGCGTGCTGGTTAGGCATGCACTCACACGTTCATCCAGCAAGTGACTGAGAACCTTCTGTGTGCAGTCAGTTCTGGGTGCTTTATGTACAGTCATAAAACGTACAAAAATCTGTCTCACTTGGGATGCGTTCAGTTTTTGAAGGGCAAGATGGCCATTGAACCAGATGACTGATCAAAGTGTAGCAGGTCAGATCATGGTAAATGCTAAGGAGAAAAATAAAGCAGGGAAGAGGATGGCAGTTCTGGATGGGGCAGCCTGAGAACATCACCTCTGAGACCATGACATCTGAGCCAAGCCCCAAAGGCAGCGAGGGAGAAGGTCCCAAGTTTAACCAGCAGAAGAATATTCCAGGCAAATGGAGTGGTAAGTGCAGAGGCCCTGAGGTCAGCCTGACGTGTTGGAGGACAGCTGTGGCTGATGTTTAGTGACCAAGGGGAAAAGTCAGGGGAGATGAGATTGAGTGACGGTGGGGCCAGAGAGGGGTTTTGATCTTCACTCTGAGTGAGCTGGGAGACTGTTGGGGGCTATAAGCAAAGGAGGAGCTTGCTGTCACTCAGACTTGGCAGGATATCTCTGGCTCCTGTGTTGAAGTCAAGACCCACGAGGAGACCCCTGCAGGACTCCTAGTAAAGGATGGTGAGGCCTGCATGAGGGTGTTAGTGATGGAGGGGTGGAGGGAGGTGATTGCGTTGTGGACGTATTTTGAAGGCAGCACTGGTGTATTTTGCTGACAGGTTAGACCTATGGAGTGAGGAAGAGGGAAGTGAGAAGGAGCCCCTGGTTTAGGGGTTGTACCTAAATGAGGGATGGACAAACTACAACTGGGAGCCCTCCCGAGATTCAAGCCGCGGCCCCTGGAAGCACCAGCCCAGACAGTGGGGACGTGCACTGGGCTCTAATAAGCACCGTGCAAGGTGGGAGGGGCTCTGGGCGCCTTGCTTGAGTTCAGTGGATCTTACTCATTAAACCAGTGGTTCTCAATCACCGTGACTGTGCCCCCAGGAGATGTTTGGCAATGTCTGCAGACACTTTGATGGTCACAGCTGGGGGGTGTTCCTGGCATCTGGTGGCTTGAGGGTAGGGGTGCCACAAGGATACCACTTAACATCCGGTCACACACAGGACAGCTCCCCCCGCCCCACCGGCCTGCTCCAAAACAGAGTGTTCTGGATCCAGATGTCAGTAGTCTCAAGGTGAGAAACCCTGCACTAACCCATTTATTTGCCATTTACTCTTCATCATGGGCTGTGTTAGCTGCTCTGAAGATGGTTCATCAAACGTGAAAAAGGTTCTGTGAGATTACATGACAAGTCCAAGTTCAGAGGGATGCTCTGGGCTCAGCCACAGCAGGGACTCAGGCAGGAAAGACTCCCAGAGGAGTAATGTTAACATTTCTACTACATACTGTGATTTGTTAATAGACTTTAGGATAAAATATATCATCCAATTTCCTCGTTACATCTGTGAGATGGCTTTAAGATTATACCCACTTTACAGATGATGACCATTGAGTTTCCAAAAGTTTCCATAACTTGCTTAAGTCCGCCTATTGTGAGCCATGTGACCCCAGGCCTGCACTCCTCTTCCTCCCTCAGGCCTGCTTCGTTTAGCCAGATATCTCCTCTGTGTGGACAGAGATGGCGGAGTTTCTTCAAGGTGACGGACAAACAATATGTTCAATCTTTTGTCCTCTGAAAGGCGTTCAATCCAAACACAGTCCATATTTTGATTTCTTGGGTATATTACACGTCAAGAAGTTTTTCCTTCGTCTCATTTTACTTCATGACAGCAGATCAGTTCACCTGACTTTCATCTTCACGTTACCTTCACGAGGTGACTCCAAACAGAACCACGTTTTAAAAATCATTGGTGTGATGGGAAACCCGCGGCGCAAGCCTAGCAGTGGCTCTCAGGAAAGACTTGTGAGGCTGAAAATGTAAATTAAAAATTCCCAGTTTCACGATGGGGACAGTTCAAGTGTCCTCTGTTTCATGACATTGGGAGAGGCCCTTTGCCTGGGGGAGGAACTGCTGCCGACAAACACTGAGTCTCTTAACGTCAGAGTCTGTCATTTAATGTGCAGCGCTCAGTGTGTGGCATTTGAAAGCGGCTCATTGAAACTGGTCTCTCACTGGGCCTGGACTCTCTCGTGCCGTTCTGCTTTGATGCACTGAGATGTGACTTCACATGTGTATTCTTACGTTTTCTGTAAGACTATGTATTCTCTGAGGACGGTGAGATATGCATCTGTGATCGCATCTGTTCCTGTCTGCCTCAGGGCTCTGAACCGCGCTGGCGTGAGAGACGTCAGGCTGGGTCACCTTCCAAGCGGTGGGCAGCACAGAGTGGGAGGAAAACCACCGGTTTTCCCCTGTGACAGTGCGGTCGGGTGGTCACAGCTTTTCCCCCTTGTCAGGGGCCTTGGTCTTTACAGATGTCAGGTCATTGGGCTACAGGGCTGAGACAGGGACTGAAAGGGAAAAGTTAGTGAGGGGGACAAGACCTCTGTTACTGCCTCTGTGTCCAGAGCAGACTTTCCCTCATCCGTCGTCCGTGGCGTCACTCATGACCGTCTTTGCCTTCTCCTGGGATGTCGAATGAAGGGCACCATTTGGAGGAGAAGTCTGAGAGCTGTACCCTTCCTTAGGATGCAGGGGAATCCCATCCGTCACTGTGGGTGTTGACAGCAGGGACAAGGGGACTGTTTGGCATTTTCTATCTTAAAAGTAAAATCATCTCCGTTAACCAGGATTTACGTAGTCTGTTGGGCAGATAAAAACCTGAAGCACCATAATGGCTGTCGGGCTTAATTCCTTCCTCTCTGAAAAGTGGAAGTGCTTCGAGAAAAAAAACCTCACGAGATAGAAAAGTCGCCAGGTGTCGTTTTTGTCATGTGACTATCTGGAGAGTGCTCATTCAATAGAACATTTTGCCTCCATTAAACAACGAGTTCTCAGAGGATGCATTTCCCGTTTTCAAGGTCTAAATGTGAGATGGTCCTGATACCCCGTTTTCAAATGTTAGGAGAAATATATATTTAAATAATGAAACTTTCACAGGGAATCTTCAAGCTCCTTTAAGGGACAAAGAACTAACTGTTGGTGGTGACGTTTTAATTAATTTAGTCTTCAACTGCTTGGGAGGAGGGGGAAGAGGCTGAAATTCCAGGTGTAAGAAAGAATATTTAGTAAGGGTAAAAATAACACACAGCTGTGAAGACAAACATCTCCAGTTTCACTTCGAGCCTGGGCTTCTGCATGAATCACTGCCGAGCTCCACCCGCTGCTCGGGCCGTGGGATCTGAAGCAGCTTTTCCACTGCCTCTGATTCAGAAATAAAACAGACCCACAAATTACCCCGGAGCTCTCCAGACAATCCCCTCCTTGTCTGGGGTCCTAAAAATACCTTTTGTGGTGACTACCTCAATTCATGCCGTGAAGCTCGATTAGGGCTTGGTGCGGCCGACTTAGGCTAAGCATGTGCTTTTAGGATTCTTAGGAGGAAAACCACCTGAGGACGGACGGATTCCTATTCGGGCTGGAGCCAGGCCTGGGCTGCGGGCCCCCTCGGCCTCCTTGGGACCCTCTCGTGGAGCTGACCTCTTTGGACCCTCGGGGTAGAGCTGCCAAAGAAAGCGTTTGTATTTCCCCCATGCGGCATCATCACCAAGTTCTAAACACGAAATGGGTCTAATAGACTAAAAAGAACGTTCGGAAAGACAGTGACATTCTAATAAACTGGGATAGGCCGGAGATGGCAGGGGAGTAGACATTAGCTTGCTTACCCACCTAAGAGTCGGAGGTGCTGTGGAACGTGGTCTTCAAGGGTGGAGTTCGTAGAGCTGGGGAGGGGGGGCTTCACCCACTCAGATGCAGGCACCGCGAGAGTAGGGCCACTGACGGCTCCCCAGCACCTGGGACAGTGCCCGGCGGAGAGACTCGCTTCATGAGTATTTGTTACATGCATGAATGAATCAGGGAGACCCAGGACCAGTTGGCGGGGAGAGTCCAGGGAGTGTGCATTTGTCCAGAGGCACTGTGGGCCAGGGAAGACTTGGGTTGCCTGTGGCCAGCGTGGACTGTACTTGGGGAAGATCACTCTGGAAGCAGAGAGAGGACTCTCCGGAGGGAAACCTCAAGACGACGCCACGTATTCTCAGAGCGCGTGACGGAGAACAGGGCAGGGGAAGTCATCCCAAGTGCAGAAGGAATCCAGGAACAGGAAGGACGCTGGGGCTTGAGGAATGGGTGGATTTTCGAGGAGACTGGTGGGTTGGCCTCTGCCCACTAGAAGAAGTTATCGTGATTGCCCAAATTCGATTTTGACTTGCCTTGGACTTTCTCAAAGGCCTGAGTGCCTCTGCTAACTGTTGTGAAGTGAGGGTGAATCACAGATCTCACGGGGCTGGTGAGCTCAGGGCTGTCGCCTGGGGCCACGTTCAGTGACATCTTTGGGTAAATGAGGTCTGTTCATACGCAGCACATCCTTGTCAAGCTAATAGCCACGTCTGTGCCATTGCACTGCGGGCGCTTCCCGTGATGGAATCGGCCCTGCTGTAAGTAGACTCTGATGTGAGAAGACCAATGTCAGATGCCAAGTTTATTTTGTTTCTCAGAAACCAAGGCCCTAATTTTGATTTCTCGGTATGCTTTTAGAGGCACGTTACCTCCTTTTCAAAAAAAGGGATTGTGTATGGAAACAGCTAAATGAAGCTTCTGTCTTGGGTTGGGATCCACTTAATCTTAAAAAAATTAGATTGACTGCTTTCCCGGTGGTCCAGCCCCCGTCCTGGTCCTCAGTTCCCTCTTCTGCGTCCCAGGCACCCACACTCTCTTAGCACGGGAGCTTCCTGCCCGATTTCCTCACACTCCTGGATGCTCGCCCATCATCTCTGCAGAGCCTGCGCCATGCTGAGCGCCCCAAGGAAGTTTTGGGAAGGAGCATATGACATTCAACTGTAAATCGAGGTGGCCAACTTTTTTAAAACTGAATTTATCAAAGTTCATGTGTGTCCAAATAAACATGGTCATCTTTTGTGTCTTCCAAGAGGCTCTTCCTTTGCACGTGGCCATCCCTACTCATTTCACATTTGCCACCCTCTCCATGACTGTCCTCGGGGCCACTCCCGGGATATTCTCCTGAAAATACCCAATAGTGATGCAACCGAGTGTTCTGAGGGTCCCTCCCATCATATTTTGTGTCTGTGAAAGAGACTACACGTGCAGAGTTACCAGGTGAGGTTTTCTTGGGTGGTGGTTAAGTACTTGGACTCAGGACCCCAATGGTCTGGATTCAGATCCCAGCTCCTCCACTGCGGGTGGTGTAACCGTGGGCACGGCCTGTGTCCAGCCTCCCTGACGTCACCTGCAGCACTGCTGCTGCCTATTGGTTTTTGACCTTGTGGGGCTGCTGTGTGGATGAGACGACTAGTAAGAGCTGACGCGTGGTATTTATCGTGTGCTAGGCACCATTTTAAATGTTTCAGCCATAGTGAAAACATGAAAAGAGTTTGGAGCCGTCCCTAGCATGAGTCAACAGTCAGATACGGGATAGAAGGTCCAAAGAAGAACCAAAGAAGGTTTGTCAATATTTGTTTGACCACCATGCATTAGGTATTCCCAGAGGCAAATCTGAATTTAAAACATCTCAATTAGAAGGTTGTGGAAATTGAAATATACAGCACTCCTGCTCTCAAGATGTTTCCATTTTTCAATCATTCTTTTTCTTTTTTTTTAAATCTTTTTGCACTCATCTGTCTGGTTGGCCGGCATTTCCCAAAAACAGTGTCAAGGGCCTAAGTATGGAGCACTGGCTGAGGACACACAGTCTCCTGATTTCTGTAGCTGAAGCAGCTGAGAGCTGTGTGCCCAGAGCACCCTGCTTTATCACCAGCCCCTCCTGGCCCTGAGTGGAATATTCTTAGATCTGTTATGGGATGCTGGGAAGGATGCTGCTTGCTGCATCACCCAGTCCTCTCCAGGAGAAGCCAGGAGAGAAACTTGGGTTAAGTTTCAGCCCAGGAAAAGCTTTGCTTCTGCTGAATGATGGGTTCTTTGGTATCATTCTGACACCTTGAATTGTCACAGGGCATACTTCCTTCTTTGCTTGGGCTAGTAGAAAGTTCAGAGATAAATTGATGTCCTACCTCTAACAACTATAAATAGTAAGCTTACTCGATGTGCTGATTTTATCTCTTGATTAATTGCAATTCTGCTCTTACGTAACATTCACTTCCATTCCTGTGATCATTTATATTATCGTTTGTCTTGCGTGCATTTTTGTAATCCACCTCAAATGTCACATAGTTTGAAGAAGGGCAGGGGACTCAAATATATTCAGAGCCACCACACATACACATAAATACAACGCCAGAGTTGCAGAGAAAAATGATGGACTCTTCTCCTTAGAAAAATGTGGACGTAAGTTAAATGCTTATTCATGCTGGTAGCTTCTGGAGAGTTCTGCCTCTGGGCTTGGGAATGGAGTTTCTTCCAGGCCTCTGATTCTGTAACCCTGTGAGAACCCCGTTGGGTTTGGTAGCCTGTCCAACTTCGCACCTTAATTTAAATTGAGTAAAATTTCCAATTTATTTGCTGTTCTTTGCCATGTTCTTTCACCGTTAATTCGTAATACTAGTATGTTTTAGGGAGTGAATGCCGATGTTCTCATCTCACCCGAACTGAATTCTCCAGATGCTACTTGAGAGCCATTAGTTAATTGAGGCTCAACAGGTGACTTGGTTGGGCATGTGTCCCCAGTTGTCAGAAGAAGGGCACCCACACCCCATCTTGTTCATCATGAAGGTTGAGGGGTCTTCCTACGTTATTTCTGCATTGCCCAGGGTGACCACAGTTATGCCCAAGTGGCATGGAAATGTGTGAGATTTGCAGCAGAGGTTAAGCTTCTAAAGTTGTGTGGCTCCAAACATGTTTTATGGGACTCTGGGAGTGATACACCCAGTTTTTTGCCCCTATCCCCACTGTTGTCCAATGCCTTTCTGAAATTCCTAGTCTGAGCCAGCCTTCCCCTCTCGGGGTGACCCCAGCCCAATGTGGAATTTCTTCTGCTGTGAGCAGAGGGAACCAGCTGTCTTCGGCTCCCATTCCCTCTCACTAAGGCCACATACTGTATGGGATTGTCAAGATCAGCATTTTGTGGGTTATAATTAGAACCCAGACCTGAAGATGTGAATTTGAGAAAACGATTAAGACACAATAATTTTTTATTTATGTCATTGTAGTAAGAGCACTTTACCTGAGACCTACCCTTTAAACAAATTTTAAACAGTGTACATTACTGTTGACCAAACATACAAGGTTCTACAGCAGATCTCTTCTTTCGTTTTACTTGGCTGAAACTTTATGGCTGTTGATTAGTAACTCCTATTTCTCCCTTATTTACAGAACAGAAATAGACTCACAGACGTAGAAAACAACTTATGGTTATCAAAAGGGGTGGGAGGGCTAAATTAGTGATTTGGGATTAACAGATATACACCACTGTGCATAAGATAGATAAACAAGGACCTACAGAATAGCTCAGGGAAATAGTTGTTGGTCTGAAGGGTCCATGATCCCCAGTGTCCCCTATTTCTATAATTCTATACATCTCTTTGACTTTTAAATTTGATTTTTTAAAAAACAAATTTTAACTTATTTATTTATTTATTTATTTATTTATTTATTTATTTATTGTTCTCATTTTTTATTGACTGTAGTTGATTTACAATGTTAGTTCAGGTGTACAGCAAAGTGATTCAGTTACACATATGCATATATACTTATATACATTTTTTCAGTATCTTGTCCAGTACGGATCATTACAAGAAATGAATATAGTTCCCTGTACTATATAGTAGATCTTTATTGTTTATCTATTTTATATACAGTAGTGTCTATCTGTTAGTCCCAAACTCCTAACCTATCCCTCCCCACCCCTTTTCCCCTCAGTAACCAGTTTGTTTTCTGTGTTCTTGAGTCTGTTTCTGGTTTGTAGATTAAATTTGTATATATATATATATATATTTTTTTTTTTTTAGATGCGCCTTTTAACTTTTTTAGATGGTTCACTGCCTTGCTGGAGAAGACAGCATTTATGGTGTGTGGTATACAGCAGGCTCTGAATGAAAATGGCCCTAATGGATGAGTGAATGAATGAATCTGAACATTTAGTGGCATCTTTGTACAGTTGTTACTTGAGTTACACTCACCACCTGAGTAGCTTCTAAGGTCTTTTCCTAAAGGACCAAATCCCTTTAACTTTCCTCCCTAGTAACTTCTCTCCTTGAGACAAATAGACCAAAACATACACACTCCATTCAACTGATGGAATTTTCCAAAGGGATAGGAAACTAAGTCTCAAGTGAAGACGTTCAGTGTTTTGATGTTAGGATGGGTCTTTTGGAGATAAATGTTTGAAGCCAGGAAAAACAGCAGCAAGAGGAAATAATGCATGTGTAGCAGCGATGGAAACATAGAGGATCTGCACCATGGGAACTGAGACCACTATTATTTTCAAATTTCCTTCATGTTAGTACAGCTGTGAGGATGCCACGAAGCAGGGTTATGTATTTCCAGGCCCGTCCTGGGCAACCCCATCTATAACCTCCATCCACAGGCTCCACTGCTCCTTCCTCATTGTCAACCCTTAGCTCCTCCGTCAGCACCAGGCATGTGCAAGGGATGCTGAGAACAAATCTGTATTTTCAAAGTTCCCAGACGCTGAACAAACTCTTCCCAGGGCCTTTGGTCTGCCCTCCCTGTCCACAGCCTGCCATGGCCTTTGGGTCTGGAATGACCTCTCCATCCCACCTCAGCCTGGTCCTACCCAGAACGTGCCCTCCTGCCTCCGATGCCTCAAAGCTTCTCAGACTTGAAGGTCACATCCATGCCAGGCTTATAGTTCCAGGATTCTGCAGGTTGGCTGCCGAGTTCCAGCTAAAAGGTGTGGAGAGACAAAGGAGGGCCCGTTGGAGTGGAGCTCACAGCTGTCAGGGCCTCAGATATTGGGGTGGAAATCTAACATCCTGTGGATATTTGTAGATTCCCAAGAGTATGAAAACGCTGTGTTGGGCAGCACTTGGGAGGAAATTTCCAGATGTCCACCTCAGAAGAACTCAATCCAATTACCAAGACCCCCGCAGCTACAGGGATCGTGGGTTAATGGTCTATGGCTTAACCACCTAAGAAGGCACTGACACATTTTTCTGTTTCATCCACTAAGCTGGATTTTCTGTTTGGCGTTTCCCTATTGCGTATGATTTCACTGTGTCCGGTAACTTTCAGATCTCACTTAAAAATATATATAGTCCCTTTTTTCTTTTTCTGGAAAAGCAAGCTTGTCTTTATCCACGTGGCCTTGGCTGCCTGGACTAACAGTGGCCCTGTGAGCTGTGAGCTGAGGGCCAACAGCCGACTCCTTCCTGCAGACACACAGCGGGTTTCCCACCCCAGTCCCAGTCCTGCGGGGCTGCTGGGGCCCCCTGGCCTGCTGCCTCCCAGGGGGCCAGGCCTGTCCTTTCTCTGCCTTTGGGCCTGCCCCTCAGCCAGGAAGACTGGGAGACTTCAAACTCCATATCTAAAGACTTGGCTGCTGGAGTTGGAAATTCAACACAAGGATTTCCTTCTGAGGTTTTGAAGAGGCGTGTCACTCTAAGCTAAACTGAGTGGCCCCAGGGTCGCCTCCCAGCATCTCTGCGTGTGGCTGGTTATAGTCAAAGGGGGAGAGCAGACCACAGCTCACTGTTCCCCTGTGAATGTTTCCAATCCGCTGTCACAGATGGGGTTTTGACGTGACAGTTTCTGAAGGAGCTGGCTGGAGAAATGGAAGCCAGGTGGAAGGTTTGCATCCCATGTGCCTACCCTCTGCTTCCACCGAGCCTGGGCACCGTCTTGGTCTGCTCCAGCTGCCACTGCAAAATACCGTAGACTGGGAGGCTTAAACAATAGGAATTTATTTGTCCCAGTTGCAGAGACTGGAAGTCCAAGATCAAGTTGCCGGCAGGCGTGGTGCCTGGTGAGAGCACTCTCCTTGGGTTGCGGATGGCCGCCTCCTCACTGTATCTTCCGTAGCAGAGAGAGAGAGGGAGGGAGAGAGCTTGTCTCTTCCTCTTCTTATTAGGACACTAATCCCATCCTGGGGCCTCACCCTCATGACCTCATCTAAACTTGATTATCTCCCAAAGGCCGCACCTTCAGATGCCATCATATTTGGGACTAGGGCTTCAACAGGTAGTTCTTGAGGCAGGGGTGGGGACACAGTTATTCAGTTCATAACAGACCCCGTATTTGTCTTTTCACACACATGTGTCTTCTCCTCCCCCTTCCTGGCTTCTCTCTGCGGGTCCCCAGAAGACCAAGGAGGCCCGCTTTCGGGTGGCCGTGGTAACGGAAGAATGTGTCTTCTTCTCCTGCAGAAACTCCCCCGACGAGTGCAGCCTGGCCAAAGGCGGGAAGATGGTGAGCAGCCCCGACACCGTGGGGATGAGTTACGGCAGCTACATGGAGGAGAAGCACATGCCGCCCCCAAACATGACGACGAACGAGCGCAGGGTCATCGTCCCCGCAGGTCAGAGGCTCGCGGCCGGCTCCGCGGTCCGCAGGCCACGCCTTTCTAGAGCTTCTTTCAACCCTCTCTTCTCGCCCGTGGCGTGGCTCACCCTCAGCCGCCTAGCAAGATGCCTGTCGATGGAACCCATGAGAAGTGGGTCCACCTGTGACGACATGCTCCCTGACCTGTGTGTGTGTGTGTGTGTGTGTGTGTGGCGGGGGGAGAATCCATAAAAAGTGACCTTTCTAAGGAGGACTCGCCCTTTCTCTGAGACGATTTGGCAGAAAACCCTTTTTCTTTTATTTTAATTACGCCAAATAATCCTCTCTTTTATGAAGTGCTGTTTATACCATGAGAAGTGGGTCCGCCTGTGACGACATGCTCCCTGACCTGTGTGTGTGTGTGGCGGGGGGAGAATCCATAAAAAGTGACCTTTCTAAGGAGGTCTCGCCCTTTCTCTGAGACAATTTGGCAGAAAATCCTTTTTCTTTTATTTTAATTACGCCAAATAATCCTCTCTTTTATGAAGTGCTGTTTATACCAGAAGGCAGGCTTTTAAAAAGTTGTTTTCTAATCTGGCAAAACAAAAAGTTGAGAACCCTGTAATGTGGTTCCATCTCAAAATCTGAAATTCCAGCTATCACTGGCCTGTGCTAGACTCTGGGAGTCAGAGTAATTCTTTACTGCAGAAGTTATTCTAAACCCAACCCGCAACAAGCGCTCTGGATTTGAGGCAGATGCCAGGAATTTATTTATTTAGCAAAACTAAAGGTTTTAGGAAGACTGCCATCAAAGTCCTCAGAGGAAATGCGCTGCATACGACGCAGAGCATCGCAGCAACCACAGCACTGGCACCGGCAGCCCCTGCTCGGTCGGTCCTCACTCTCTAGCAGGTGTCTGGTAAGCGATTTGGAGACATCGAGGCCTTGGTGCTGTGAAATTCTAGGAAACCAGAAGTGTCCTCATTCCAGTGACCCTGATATGGAAAATGAACCTCAGGGAGGTCAGCACGCAGTTAATAAGAGGCCGAGTTGGAACTCAGACAGGCTGGCCTGACGCCTTCATTCTCTGCCTTCGGGTGTTGGAATGAATCCCAGCGCCTTCAGGAGCCCGGAGCGCTCCGTCCCATCACTCTCTGAATCCACCTGGTCTCCGTGTGGTTCTGCCTCAGCCCCAAACCCTTGACTCCAGGGAGTTCTGTCCTTCATCAGGGCTCCGTGCAAACATCTCTCCTTTCCTGGCCACCGCCTTCTAGAGCCGCCCCTCCCCCAGTGACTCTCAACCCCCAACCTGCATCATTTTCCTTTATTGCATGTTCCCCTTGGTCACTGTCGTGGATGTTGATGTGAAATTTTGCTTATTATCTTCCTCCCTCCATGGAGTGGAAGCCCCACAAAGTCCTCCCGTCCATGGCCAAGCACAGGGCCTGGCACGTAGTAGCTCAGTGAATATTAACTGAGGGGAGGAGGGGTGAGAGGGTGCCCAGCCGCTGGGCAGTACCGCCCAGGAAGGTGTCTGTGGGCGAAGCTGGCGCAGACTTGATTCTCCCTTGTGCCAGAGCTCACCTCACGTCACCTCCGTGACCCCCTCCACGGTGTGATTCCCGCCCCGCTCCTTATTCTCTGTAGGATCACATCCCGTGGACTTCTCTTTCCACCACCTTCCAAACAGGAGCGTTCAGAGTGCAGAACGCTTGGCATAACGTCTGACTTGGGTTCATGGTGGGTCTCCCTTCAGGGCTGTCACTGTGGTTTGAAGCAGAATGCATGAAGCTGATTGCACGCAGTTAGGTGTAAGAGGGGTCGTCCTTCAGGGCCACCCCTGATCCTAAAGCACTGCTGTAAGACTTCTGTGGGAGACGGTGGGCATGAAGTGTCATGTGTGCCTTATGAGAGGGACAAAGCTGGTTCTGATACTTCCTGGAAGGCAATCGGCATGTATAGAGAAGGCATAAATTTGGTTTGATCATGACAACCGAACTGTGCACCTGAGACCCATCACCTGTTGCTGTGATTTACAACAGGAAGCACTCCCTGTGAATGGGAAAATACACGGAAATGCGAATGACCGAGGTGCCCGTCCTGGATGTGTGGTACCTAAAAGAGGCTTGAGAACAGGGATGTGCCTGGGGAGGGCAGGGGTGCTGCTGCCTCAGACACGGGCTGGATGTGAACAGGGTGAGGCAGAGGCCCAAAGGATGTCCGCCCAAGCCCAGGTTCACCTCGCCCTTTGCCTTCCTCCTTAAGAATGTAATTTCTTCAATTTAGGCAAAAGGAAGTCTTTAGTTCTCTAAGATGAGAAGAGAGTCAACCTGAGGAAAGGCCCGCACTGAAGATTCTCATCTTGGTTGCTCGTGGAATCACATCCTTTTCACTGAGGAGGTCCTGTTTCTGTCTTGCTATCAGTGCGCTTTGATGCCATCAATAGCTTTTCCGGAGGGCCAAGCATGTGGCTTCAGATATTCAAAAATGAAATGCCTGCATTCAAACGTTTCAAAATTCAAAAAAATTCAAAAAAAATTTAAAAACCATTTTGAATTCAAACGAAAATGAATGTTTGACTGCAAACGTTCAAAAATGAAATGTTCAGAGAACAGGAGAGATATTTACATGAAAAGAGGCGTAGAACCAGTAGAATCGAGGCAGAGCGCCCAGCGTTTCTGAGCTGGGTCGTAGGTACTCAGAGAACGGCAGTTGGACGGGTGGGAGGAGGATTACGCAGATTGGCTCATATGGAGTTTTTGTGTAAAGGCTGGTTTCATCTCCTGAAGAAAGTCCTCTTTCAGCTGTTCCCTCCTTTGGTTGCTTCACGCCAGCACGGAGGCAGTTATTCAGTTAATGGTGTTTGTAAGAGAGCTAATTGTGGCTGATTGTGCAAGTTGTGAGTCTTTCAGTTATTGGTCAAACCTCACGCATGTGTGCTCATACATGCACACGGATGAACACACACACACACACACACACACACCTGCACTGCACCATCTGAATGATTCCCCGGTGTGAAGACTGCAGGAACTGGGGGCAGCTCTGTTAGCCACTGGATCTCTGCTGGAGCTGTGGCATCCAGGCACCTCGCTCAGGCACATTTTGGGCACAAAGAGGTCTGTGTACATAGTGGGAGTTCTCCAAGTTCCGACTGGTTCATGCAGTTCCTACTAGTTAAACATATCGATTGGCACTCATAAAAGCAAATCAAAATGATAGCGGGAAAAAAACATTAATTATTCCTAAGCATTTGCACCTTCAATCAACCTCATACCAACATTCATCTTCTAGACCTAGAAACGGTCCTGGTGCACGCTGAGCAGAAAACCAGTGGGTAGACAGAGAGGAGGGAAAACAAGACCTGGGGGCACCGTCTGCATTCAGATTGGGCTCCTGTGCCTGGATTTCTCACTTCTCCAAGTGCCTGGTTCTGAGACTCACTGCCTTTAATTAACTCAAGAGCTTTAAAGAAACTCATAAAATACCCCTTAATGAATAAATACACGCCTTCCTTTAATAAATTTACCCTGTCTCCTTGTTTCAGAACAAGTGTAAGAAAGCTCACCCAAATGTAAGTAAAGAAGCAGGTAAAACCCATTTTTTAAGTAAATGGATCGGAAACACGGACTAAAGTAAGAACTTAACCGAGGCAGTGAGACCAGGAGCGAGGTTTGTATGTTTATGTACCTGTGCTAATATCTTTTAATGCAAACTTTTAAATCCCACACAATTGCAAAAGGTGGGTGTTCTTTGACCCCGAGGGGTCAGCAGGCCGAGTGAAGGGGATGTCTCAGTCAATACCTGCTTCAGTGTCTCCAGGAGAAAAAGAAAACTAATGTGGGCTGGATGGCCCAGCTGGTAATTCTGAGTCTGGAGAAAAATGCATTCCTTGGTTTGTCATAGGAGGGTGACAGGGAAGGCACGAGGAAAGTGCTCAATCAGTAAGGTCACCAGACACTGTCGGGGGCCCTGGCTTACACCTGTTGTCCTGGCAAGATTGGTGATTGTACCTCTCCTTCTCGAAGTGTACTGGTTAGATAAGACATCACACCTGTGCCTTCTGTCTGTCTGTCTGTCTGTCTGTCTATCTATCTATCTATCAATCATTTGTTCTTTCTCTCTCTGTCTCTGTGTCTTTCTGTCTGTCTGTCTATCTGGTGTGCATATCTATGTATCTAGGTCTACATCTCATGGGGTTAGGCTGTTTCTTAGGCTCATGGTTATAGATCAAAGTATCATTCAGTGCCATCAGTCTTAATTAGAGGGGCCCCAGACGTGGGAGACCTAGTTAAAGGGCTCTTTGTCACCTCAGCTTAATCTGGAGGCTGCCTGGGAAATGTTTCTCCAAGTATGATCAGAACCACCTGCATCAGGATTACCTGGGAGACTTCCAATTTAACCATTTAAATTTCCAAACTTCCTGAATCCGGGTGCAGGGTTGAGGATTCTACATTGTGAACACGTTCCTGGGGGGTTTCCACGCATGCCTGAGGAGCTCTGATCCAGAGGGAAGACACTGAAGGAATTTTACTCTAATAGAGCTTAGTAATTCTAAATAAAGGTATGATATGCCACTTTTGGAAGAGGGAGTTGACAAAATGGAAGAATAGAAAATAAAGAACAATTGCACACTGACATCCCCCTCACCCCACCTCCCCGTGCAAAAAATGAAGAATTGCTTACTTGTAGGAAGGAAATTTGTGTTCCTAAAGCTGCTTTTGGGAGCTGGCATTGGCTGGCACCATAAATTCTGTAAAGAGCACATGTCAAGGCATTCACAGAAAATCCTGGGCCAGTAACAAAGCACAGCATACAGAGTGCAGGCTGAGAAAGGAGCCCCACCACTTCATGCACCGTATCGGCGCTGAGCTCCATTCTCACGCCTTGATCAGGCCCAGTTCTCGGCCTGCATCCATTTTACTGTGTTTTGATCAACAGTTGCAACAACTTGGGAACAACATGGAATGTGAACGCTGGGGGTTTCCAACTCTCCTTCACCAAGGCTGAGAACGTAGGCCGATGTTTAGAGACAATGGGTCCCCATCGTGCAACGGAACCAGTATGTTCTAAAGCACGTAAGTTTTGTGATGTCTCATGAAGCATCTGCATCACGGATGCTGTCCCTCTGTGTGCTGGGTGGCCTCTGGCAGTCATTGTTACTTTTTAGGTGTTGACAGTGTGCTCGGTGATTTGCTAACCCAGAGGGCCAGCAAAGAGGAAGGCATGGTCTTCATCCACTTTTCTTAAATGTTGCAAAATACTGACCAAAATGCAACAGAACCTCGGGTTTCAGCAGCTTACATCATTGTGAAAAGATTTTTCTCGCTGTTTGTATTCCCTAAAATAAAATGCCGAGGCGTCAGGCTTTTCAAACACTTCTATTTTGACTTTCTAAGTCACCTTGAGCCCAGGTGCTCGTGGTAGTCAGAAGTCTCAGAGATGGAGTTGCCACATTTAGCCCTTCACTGGTTCATTGTCTGCATTCATTCATTCACTCACTGAATACTGAGAACTGATAATATTCCAGTCACCAAGAATAAAAGCATGATTGTGAACTCCCTTTCCATGGCCCCCAAAATGCATGGCTGGAACTACTTATGTTGTGTCTAACCTGGGCCCTCCGTGTGGGGTAACTTGTACTCAATTCATGAGGTGTTCGCCGGGTACTTGTTACTCTGATGCTAGTCACAGAGGAAGTGACCAGAGCCTGTGAGACGCAGATAAGGACCAGCCACATGAAGTAAGTAGTTTGTGACCGGAGAGTGTGTGATTAAGAGCTCAAATGAGTGATTCAGATGAATGTTTCAACATATCTGAGGAACAAGATGACTATAAACATGATTTGTAAAGAAAAGCTGCCTTTGGCCCCTCATGGCATGATTTCTAAATTCCTTTGCAGCCTCCGCCATTTGCCTCGGCCCATCCTGCCCTCTGGTCACATGGTGCCACTGGTACCCTGCGTGGTCACCATCCAGTGTCTGCATTCGTGCTGTTCCCCCTGACGGGGTGCCCTTCCTCCTTCTCTGCTAACAAATCCTTCTCCTTCCTCAAGGAATCTTTGAGATCCACCCCGTCTAGGAAGCCATCCTCGGTCTCCTGACATCTTGTTTCTCTGACAACATCTTACCAGTTCTTTCATCACCACACTTAATTTTGTTTTACATTATTTAGAAAATATTATATATTTTATATAGTGTATTATGTTACTTATAATGCACCTGTATACTGGACGTAGCATTTGAGATGACTTGTGAACTAAAAACTGATAATCATGTGAGCCAGTGACTGAAGAAATAGAAATTCGGGGTTGTACTAGGTAATTACAATGATTAAGGTAAAACCAAGATCCCATGAAGGAAGAATGTAGCCAAGTTGGCCACCGGCTTGGCCAGGATGCTGTAGCTGAGCCCCCAGCATGGCTTTGAGCTGCATCCCTGAAGCAGATACTTCATGAGACATCACAAAACTTACGTTCTCTAGAACATATTGGTTCTATTGTACAACGGGGACCCACTGTTTCTAAACATTGATCTACGTTCACGGCCTTCGTGAAGTGAGTTGGAAGCACCCAGAATTCACATAAGAAGAGCCATTTGGGGAAATAATCTCCATTTTCAAAAAGAAATTTCAGAGGGAAGGCAATGTTTTTCTCAGTGCAGAATCCTGGAAGCAGCATTCCTGGACTTAATGCTCGCAGTTCACCGAGGCCGCAGCTGTGACTGCCCTCCTCCCCCAGTGGCAGTGTACCACATGGTAGAAACCTGTTTCTTGTGACGCCCTCCATGAACAGAGTGAACTGCACTAGCAAACAGCTCAGTGCAGACAGAGAGCCAGCGTGCCCAGTGTGAGTCTTTTTGTTTGTCTGGTTTATTAGAAAGTCAGGATTTTGCATTCTTGGAGTGGCAGAAGGCTCACGTAGCATACACGCAATCCTTCCAAATGTGGCATCTCCAAGCTGGGCTTGAAAGCAGATAAGTAACGAGTCACAGAAGAGTATACTCTCCAACCAAGCCCAGATGGCCAACATATGACGATTTAATCTTACTAGAGTTATTTATAAGCCTGTCTGTTCCATTAGATTGTGAGCTTCGTGAGTTGGTGATTCTATCTTTTGCATTCTTACCCAGCAGACAAAGCAGCAAGCTGGTGGCCTGTGTGCAGAGGTCACCAAACATGCATTTCTTGATTTAATGGAAATCCAGATTTAGTTAGTGGGAATCACAGATCACAGGAGCTGGAGCTGCAAGATTCTTGATGGTCTTAGTTCAACTTTGTATTAGGTTCTTCAAAGAAACAGAGCCATCCTGTCTCTCTTTCTCTTTGTCTCTGTCTCTCTTGTCCTCTCTTTGCTTTCCTCATTCTGCCAAGTAAAATGCTGCTTTTTCTAGAAACACCCTCACAGATACACCCAGAAATAATGTTTAACCAACTATCTAGGCGTCCCATGATCCAGCCAAGTGGACACGTACAATTAATTATCAGAAATCTCTTAAACGTGAGAAAATGGAGCCCTAGAGAGGTGAAGCAACTCTCCCATGGACAGACTCACAGACGGGCGAGACCAGACCAGCCCCAGGCCTGTGCTCACTTGTACTTAAAGCGCTTGTTGGTAAAACTGTACATTCCTTTTTCTTTCTAATTGAAGTATAGTTGATTTACACAATTTTGTTAATTTCCGGTGTACAGCATAGTGATTCCGTATTTTTGAAGATTATACTCCATGACAGGTTATTACAAGATAGTGGACATAATTTTCTGTGCTGTGCAGTATCTCCTTGGTGCTTATCTGTTTTATGCAGAATAGTAGTATCTCTTAATACCATACCCCTAATTTGTCCCTCCACCTCCCCTCTCCCCTTTGGTGAGCACAAGTGTGTTCACATTTCTTTCTTTTACCTTGTCATGCTTCTGAACACCCCCCGGGATCTCTCCCATTATGCCTGCACTATGGAATGTGTTTCTATAAGCTTCTGTTTTACAATTTTCTTGTGTGCTAAGTCAAGCAACTAAAGAACCAAACCAACTAAAACTTAAAGCCTAAACCCAAACCTAATTATATTTTTAAACTATGAGCTGAGTACTGATTGAGGAAACTGCAGTTGGGTTGTATGTGTGTGTGGCATCGTAAAGACAGAAATGGTGAGAGCCACTATCTGCGGAGCGCACACAATTGTCAGGCACTTGGCCATGTGCTTTGTTAGAGAGGTATTATCTCATTTAAACCCCACAACTACCCTATGGTGTCGGTGCTATTTACTATTCTCACTTTACAGATAAAGAAACTAAAAACTAGGGGAACTAAGAGAGTTTCCCAGGATGTCTCAGCTAATGATTTGGAGAGACGGAATTCTGACTCAGTTCTGTCTGAATCTAGAGTTTGAGTTCTTATTCGTACACAACAAACACCATCAAAAGTGCCCGGGAAGAACACAAGGGAATAGAATGATGGAATGTATTTGTGAGATTGTTGTAGAGATTCTGAAATGGCCTTTTCAAAAGATACTCTGTTAATACATAAAGGAGGGGAGGAGATGTTCACAGTTATCTACCACGCTGTTCAGCACTTAACCCTACGCCTCCATGATAATGATTTATGCGTTTTTCTTGAAAACCAAGAAATGAATAGAATTGAATTGAAAATAGCTTTGATTTAGCAAGAGTGACTGAGAAGACGTTAGTAAATGTAGAAAAAGTCTAAGATAGATGATTCTGGCTTGGTTCCTCCTGTGCTGAAGATCCCTGTGGGGAGAGTTAGGTTTATTTATTTTGAAGACCCCTGTGGGTCACCCACAAGGCAGTTCAGTGGGCCCAGGTAGAGCTTGGGTTAAAATCTTTTATCAGCAGTCACCACACTTGAGTTCTAACCGGTGCCATTTCTGAGCTCTGGGAAATCAGTCTTGCTATTCCTTAGTTTTCTTGACGCCGAAAGACAGATGACAGCAATGCACATTTTATCTGGTGCTGTATGGATTGAGTAAGACAACATGTGTGAAATGCAAAAACAGTGCTAGGGATATAGTAGTTCTCCCGAAAACTGCAGCTCTTTTCATATTTGATCAGGCATTTGGCAGAAAGCTCTAAACGCAAGCGATAGCATGTGTTACGGGTCGAATCGTGCCCCCACAAAAAGATATGTTGAAGTCTTAACCTTCAGTGCCTTGGAATACGACCTGATTTGGAAATAGAGTATTTTGAGATTTGATCAAGCCAAGATGAGGTCATGAGGGTAGGCCTAATAAAATGATTGGTGTCCTTATAAAAAGGGGAAATTTGGACGCAAACATACACAGAGAGAAGATGATGTGAAGACATGGGGAGAAGGCCATGTAAAGATGGAGGCAGAGATTGGAAGGATGCAGCCCCTAGGCAGAGGAACAGCAAGGATTGCTGACCACCACCAGAAGCTGGAAGAGGCAAAGGAGGATTCTACCTAGAGTCCCAGAGGGAGCGCAGCCCTCCTGACTCCTTGATTTCAGACTTCTAGCCTCCAGAACTATGAGATAATAAACTTCTGTTTTTTTAAGCCACTTTTGTGGTGCTCTGTTCTGGAAACCCTTGGAAACTAATACAGCATGCATGCTGTAATTAGAACATGGGAGTACAGAATGCCCAGTGATGTCTATGGAATGAGGAGAGCGGAGGACCAAGGACAAAATTACAGGGACATCAACATTTAAAGAGGGGCAAAGAAAGAAAACCAGGAAGGGAGAAACCTGTAAGTAGAACAAGTCATTCCACTTCTAAAACATGATGAGCATAAGCAGTGTTGCTGTGGAATAACTACAGGGAGGCAACAGGGCAAATAAAGAAAAACAAGATCCCCAAACTAGGTAATCCACTGAAGAAGAGTTGAGACTGACTCCATCCGAATAGTTTGGCATGTCAGAATGTCAAAGATATCTTTAGAGCCCAATGAAAATAATTCAGTCATGTATTTTTTTAATTAAAACACAATGGAATTGTTGATTCTCACCAAGTTGAAAGTAGGCATACTTTTTCTTAATTTTTTTTTTTTTACAGTTTTTGGCTCTTTCATAGGGTTTCAAACACTTCATTGGTACAATTAATTTTTTGATAATCGATTAATTAATAAATGAATCAAGCAGAGCAGAGCATGAGGTAGTTTGATGGTTGCACTGCAAATGGAAATGTTTTAAAGTAAATGTTAAAAAAATGCAGAAAAGACTCTTGGTTCTAGTGAAATATTGAACTTAAAAGGACGTCTTGCAGAGCACCTGGAAATGATGCCTAGACTCTAACATCCTTTTAAATGCACAGCTGATCTGAGGAGAAAGGTCAGTGAATTCCTTAGGGATTAAAGACAACGGAGAGAACTGAGAATAGGGCATCCCATTCTTATGTGATCACCTGGTTGTCTTAGATGGCATGGATGGGGTGGGGTTCCAATGTCTATAATACAGAGGTTTGGATTTTAAAGGCCAGTTGCAGGCAGGAGATGAGATCTTGGGCTTGCACAAAGCAGGAGTTGGACATGATCCCTCCCATCATCCTATACACACATGCACAAAACTGTGTTCCAACAATCCCAGTCTGTGAAATTAACCATTGAAAAGTGATTATGGGCTAGTGATAACCTGGGGCACCTGGCAGAAGTAAATACAAAATCTTGGAGAAGCATTCCTTCAATTCAAGCTTTACTAAATTCCTACAGATAAAGACCCACTGAAGATGACTCTGCAACCCAAATTACAAAAGCAGGAAGAAACCATCTACCAAGACCAAGATTTAGCAGAAACAACAGGCAACATGATTAAACCCTCAAGAATGTTAGATAATAGAGTAAATGGATTTTAAAATGACTAGATGCATAAAAGAAGGAGTCAAAAAAGAGGAAGAAGACATTATGGGAAAGAACAGACAATCCTAAAGAAGAAACAATAGATTTCCTAACAACGCAAAAACAGTCTTCAAAACTCAGTGTCAAAAAAAAATCAAAAACTCAGTAGATGGGTTCAGCAGTTGATTTGATAACACTGAATACTGAATTAAAGGAGGGAGACTTGAGAGTGTTCTCAAAGTGCGGCACAGTGACAAAGAGGTGGAAAATAAGAAAAAAAGGTCAATAATTGGGAAGGACTCATGGTAATATCCTATGTAGATCTAATAGAAATTCCAGAAAGAAGGAAATAAAGAGAATGGAAGAGATGAAATATTTGAAGATATAGAACCTAAGACTTTCCCAAAACTGATGAACAAAGCCATTCTCCAAATACAGGAAGCACCAGTCAGAGAAGAATAAATAAGAATTAGTCTGCTCTAATCACATTATGGTGAGACCACAGAACACCAAAGACAAAGTATTTTAGAGCCAACTAAAGAATGAAAACAGGCTATCTAAAAATAATGATAGTTATGAGGCCAGCAAAGTTCTCAACAACAAAACAGACCACAGAGGGCAGTAGAAGAAAATCTCCAGTGAGCTGGGGGAAACTGACAAAACTCTAAATATCTTCTGGTCTCTTAACCTTTTTTTTTTCTCTTTTTTCTGCCACAGACTCATTTAGTAACTTGGCAAAGTCAATGGATCCTTTAGAATAATATCTTTAAATAAACTTCAGAGGAATACAAAGGAAACTAACTACATAGAGAGTACATTCTAAACTATTATGTAAATTAAGAGTGAAATAAAGATACTTTCAAACAAAGGGTGAGAGTTGGTTGCTAACTGACCTTCACTTTAGGGAGTAACGCAAGATTTAATAAACAAAAAAAGAGAACAGATCTTAGAAGAAAGGAGTGAAATATAAGAAGGACATGGGTGCAATGAAACTGGTTAATATGAGGGCAGATCTAGCAAGAAATGGATGTGAAATGACAACACAGTGTCCTATCTAGGGAGTAGAGGGACAAGGTGGTATAGAAATACTGGATATCGGATAAGATTAGGGGTGAATGACTAGAGTTGAAGGTTCCCCAGATCCTTGCATTCTTTGGGAAAAGGACATTTGGTGATTAAATTTAGATTTTGTTTAAAGATTGACAAACAAAGAAATAGAAGTAGAATGTTGAACAGTCAACCATTAGAGAGGAAAGAAACAAAAAAAAAGGAACAAAGGAACATGGATGAATCCAATCAGACATTTGGAAAGGAGAACTAAAGAGGAACAGACAGTAATAGAAAGCATAAAGTGGTAGAAATCAGATATGTCAGTAACAATAAATGTAAGTGACCAAACTCGCCATTAAAGACAGAAAGTGATAAAGTAGATTAAAAAAAAAAAACTCCAAAGTTAGTTAAGTACTATTTACAGAAACATCTACCACAGAGAAGGACTGAGAGCAAACAGATGGGACAAGACATATTAGTCAAATTCCAATCAAAATAAAGCCGACAAGAATGGAAACAGAAAGCAGAAAGCATTACTGTAGAAAATTAAGCGTTATCACATAATTTTTAAAAGTTTATATTTATAAAGAATATATAACAATGATAAAATTGTAAACACCTAATAACATAGTCTTAAAATACGTAAAGAACTCTATGGAGAAATAGGCAAATCCACTTTAGTGAGAGATTTTAATTTGCCTTTCTCAGCATTTGATAGATTAATGATGTGAAAATTATGTATGCATTACTGATTTTGATTCAGTGGTTATTTATAGAAACCTGCACTCAACAATGAGAAGATATGCCTTCTTTTTAAGCACTCAAAGGACTTTTGCAGAAATTGATCATGTCGTAGGCCACCAAAAGAGTAACCACCAGGATTTTAAAAATCACTTTCATGTAGACTTCATTCACTGGCCAAAGTGCAATAAAATTTGAAATCAGTAATTATCAATGCAATAACTGAACTCCATTCATAGTTTGGAAATTAAAAGGTTCAGGAATAACCTTGAGGGTAGGTTCTTTACTTGAGATCAAATTTCAATTTCTGGTGGAGTGAAGCTCAGATTTGAGCCATTTCTCTTTATTGGGCTTTATAAATGTAAGTCTGTTCCTACGAGGCGGCAAAATGTTAAATCTTATTTTTGCAGGCTTCTGAGTGTCTTGGAGAGCAGACTGGCGGACTTGCCAGGGTCTGGTTTTATAAACAAAGACCTCATAGGACTGTGATATGGCTTAGAGGTACATTTTATTTTTTTTGGTATTTGTTCATTACCGAGGGTGATTTTTCTATCTGGAAGCCAATATTTTACATTGCTATTGTTCAAGACAAATGACACTCAGGGTTTATATTATCACCAAGTTGGTTCTTGCTTAATCTTGCTTTTATTCATTCCTCTAGGGGGGTCTCTGAAACAGGATGTTTGCCTGCATGAGATATTTTGTTTCATGAAGACGCAGTATGTCTTCAGCAATGCAATATCCTTTTGCCTAATTTAAATACCGACTTAATATTTTCCTGGCAGCAGTGGGGCTCTACTAAGTCAGAATCCAGTTTCAGGGAAGTGTAAAAAAAGAAAATTCAACCCTCCCCCCCAGCACTGCTTGACCCCCACCTCCAGTACCTTAAACAGGGCAACTCCAGAAGACAGCTTTGCTTTTGTTTATTGTTTTAATCCCAGTGTACTGAAATAGCATTCGTAAACTTTTAGATATTAACCATGTAATCGAAGATACAAATAAGAGGCTTTAGAGAGAAAGATAGCTTTTTTTTTCTTTTACCCTGTACCGCGGAGCTTTACCATTTTGATGTCCACGAAATGTGGGGTGATGATACAGATGTTTTCAAAACAATTGGCCTGGAGGGCTGCACGCAAAACAGCTTATCTCCAGTGGCTCATAGTTCATCTGACAGAAACCCCTCCAAAAGCTTCTTAAAATAAAGCAATAAATCAGACTTCTGTGTTTAAAGGAAGAGGCTGCTCCTGTGATAATAGATTGCCTATTTCATTTTAGCAGAGTTTGCAATGCAAAATCCAGTATGTGGATGCATTATTTCTCTGCAATATGTTATTGTTGGCAAAGTGCTTTCACATACATTATCTCATTTACTTTCCAATTCCCCTAGCGTTTCACTTAATTACCCACAATAAAAAGAAAACAGATTCCAGAGAGGTTAACTTTTACATCTAATGAATGGTTGAGTCAGAATCCAAATATGGCTAAGCTGGCTCCCAATGAAGCCTTTTATTTTTATCACCAAGTTTGCTGTGCTTGATGTAATTTAAGACATTCGTTGATTCCTTAGACATTCGCAATGACTCTGAAATTCCTAGATCATAAAGTCCAGTCTTCTTAGCAAGATACGCAAGGCTCTCCTTGGTCTAACCCCAGCTTTCATTTCCACCCTCATATGTTTCTGTGCTCCCTCTTAAACCCTCGACTCCAGCTACACTGAAATGCTCACATGTCCCTCAAAACATCACGTAATTCATGCCTCTGTGGCTGTGAAGCTGGGCTTAAGCTCTTCCCCTCAACTAAAGGTCTTCTCTGCTCTGTCACCGTCTGTCTAAATCCTTTTTGTGAATACAGGCTCAAGCCAAACCCTTCTGGTGAAACCTTTCCCTTTGTTCTGGTTGGGACCAGTTGCTACTTCTCTGTACTCCCACATCCTGCTTGGATAACCCAGATTTCCTTCTGCTTGGTGGGCGATGTTCATGGCTGCCTCCCTCGGGAGAATCTCAGCATCTTTGTCTTGGTCGCCTCTGAATCCCTGAAGCACCTGTCCCTGCAGCAAACGCTCAGGAACTCAGTTAAGTTCAGCTTAGTCCCTATCCTGTTGGAGTCATTCCTTAGGTCCTTGGAGTCTACGTACTGTTTATGGAAGAAACCCAGGCTCAGTCTTGAGGTTAGGTGACAGGTTTTGATGTACTGCTACCTGGAGACAGAGGGTGTGGGGTCACACCTGAACAGAGGCAGAGGTGACCCTTGGTTGGGGCTCATTCTGTCACTCCCTCCCCTTTCTCCCTCACATGCATAGTTGGGGGTCAGGAGAAGGGATAAAGCCTGCTGAATCTTGTGGGGCCTTGGGAGCCACCTTCTGTGTTAGTGGGGTGGGGCAGAAGCAAGAAAGCTTTGCTGACATATCATGGGCCGTGGAGGAAATCTAGGGCACTCTCTGTGGAGTTGAAAGGTAAGCCAGGACCCAAAGCACTGACCTGAACCCTAAAAAACTCTGTCTGTAGTTGTATCATCCATCTGCATCTGCATCCCTGGTGACCCAGGGAGCTGGGGGAGAGCCCGGCAGGGGCTCTGTCACCGAGTCAGAGGCTGGGCCATCAGTCTTGTTATCACTTCCCTGCCCAGAGATTCACTGTAAGTGCTCACACCTCAAGGGCATGGAGGACAGATGCCCAAAGGAGGTGGTGAGTGTAGGTGAGGGCAAAAGAAAGGGTGACTCCTCAAGCGGTGGGTGGTGGGTGGTGGGTGGTGGGTGGTGTGTGGGCACAGGCATGGGGCGTTGGTTCAGGAGATGGCAGCTGGTTGTGTGTGCTGTAGGATGAAGGGGGCAGTGCTTGGGGATGGCATGACAATGGTGGGGCCCAGAGCCCTAAGGGCCACGGGCTTCAGGCTGAAGAGTTTGGACTTATCCCTTGCGAACTATTCTCTATTACATCATCTGTAGAGTAGGTCCAGAATTATGGCGCCCATGGATAGGTTGGAAAGGAGCATCTTCATTTACTCTATCAAGTGTCCATATTTTGTTTTTAATATTCTTTTCTTATTAGTGTATAGGGTAGAGGTGCGGAGATCAAATTCCAAAAGGATACAGGAGTAACGTGACTTTGTGTAATTTTATTCTTTTCAAATGAAGCAATTCCTGTTAACAAACTGTATGAGAAAATAACATTAAAATTCTATACCTTTGAAAGTTTTATAAAAACACACACATATATATATATTCCTTTGTAAGACCTTGTTTTGATTCTAAAACAGGGGATACATTTTTTCATAAATAACTTTTTAACCAAACAACTTATTGTAGAAATAAGAGAAGATATACAATTCAGTGAAAAGAAAAAGAATCTAAAAATCTTCATTACTTTTTCCTCAGAGACAGTAGTTGCCATTTCACTGCATATCCCTCCAAAATTCTTTCCATGGGTAGATTTGTATTTCTTTGTAAAATATAATTATGCTACCATAATGTTTTCAAATTTTTAAATTTAATCAATTTGACCTTTTTTTTCATAGCAATAAATACGTTCAGCAGTGTAATTTTTAGTTTCTAACTATCGCAGGACTGTTCCTAAATGTATTCTCTTTTTGCGGGACATTTAGGGTGTTTCCAGTGTTTTGCTATTATAAACAACGCCACAAAGAACATCCTTGAAAATAAATCATTGCGCACTTCCTCTATTATTTCCTTAGGGTAACTTTCTAGAAGTGGAATTTTTAGTTCAGAGATGATGCACATTTTTTAAAAGGCATTTGAAATATATTGCTGAATTGTTTGTTGGAAAGGTTGTAGTGATTTATGCTCACGCCAGCAGTCCCAGAGAATTGCCGTCTGACCAATCCAAAGTGAGAATTTAGAGATAATAACAGAGCAGGTCAAGGAGGAATTGGTCTCTGGGGTCTTGCATGCGATTGCCTCAAAGTAAAACTGAATGAGCCATTATGACCTTGGCCTTAGCAAGGGAAACCAATTACTGGGCAAACCGAGGGACGGTGGAGAGCTTGGACCTCTTCGCTGGCTGTCTTCCTCAGATGTCATCTGACTGTTTTAACATGAACCCAGTAACTTTCAGGAAGATGTTGATGAATCATTTAAAAAATATCTGATTCCACCATTAAGAGAAGAAAATGCATTTCTAGGATGAACTGATTTCTAGGAAGTAGTTATACCAAAACGTAGTCCTCCCATGTTTTTAAAGGCAAAACAAAACAAAAAGAAAGCTTTGGCTGATACCTAGCAGTGGAATTTATAGGAAATGACTTGGGGAGCCCTATGGAAAGGAGAGCCTTCCGTGTGAGGGGGCTGTTTAACCGTCCTCTGCAGAGAAACAAGGAAAGAGGACTTGAATTAAGGGCATCATCCTAAGGGCAATATGTGATCTGATCCTGCATCATGGGGAAGCGTGACATACCATGAGAAAAAGGGGGGGAAAAGACCTTCTATGGAAACAGTCTGGGGTTTTGAACACTTTATCCCTGGAAGCACAATCCTGACCCGATGGCAAAGAGCCATCTGAACTTCAATGAGTTGGGCAAAGTTAACATTCAGTTTCCGCAGACTAACAAAATGTTTCCATGTGTTTGGATTACCAAGGGGTGCACACACCTTTCTGTCAACACTGCCATTCGAGCTTTTGGAGAAGTTCTGCTGCGATGGGAACGTTTCCTAGTTTTCAGGTTCTGTGCACCGATGGCTGATTGCGAGTGTGAATTGTGTGGCACTGGTTGAAATCCACTACGTACTGGTCATAGAGGACTCGCGGTCCCTGTGACCAGCAATTCCATATCTCGGTGCTCACCCGAGGTCAGCGCCTCACCAAGGGAAATGTGCGCGTGGATCAGCTGAGGATCTTGGGAAAGTAGACTCTAACTCCGCGGGTCCGAGGGGGCTTCTGGGATTCTGCATTCTAGTGAGTTCCCAGGGGATGTGGCTGCTGCTAGGTCTCTCAACCACCATCTGAACAGTGCAGCCCCGGGGTAGACGGTCTGAACCGCATTAGAGTTACCTGGACAGCTCACGCTGGGGCTGCCCCCCAGCAGAATCCAGTCAGAATCCACTCAGAATCCTCGTGGGTGAGATCAGGTGTCAGTAGGTTTTCACCTCCCCGTGATTGCCCAGGCAGCGGACCAAGGCAGGCTCCTTCACACGTGTGCAGGGAGGTAGACACAGGGATGTTCATCAATAAGTGAATTGGGTATATTCACAGAGAGGTGCCCGAGAGCTGCTGAGATAACGGAATATACCTCCATGGCTTAACTTGGACACACCTTGAAAATACAGCGCTGAGCACCAAAAGCAAATCAGATACCACTGATATTCACTTTAAGGGCACAAAACAATAGATGTAGTGGATCTGGTAAGAGATACATAAGGATGACGGCTGTATCACTTTAGGATAGAGGTTACTCCTGGGGGGTCCAGGAGGGAAATGGGATAGGAATGGATTCTATCGAATTTGAAATAATTTCTTTCTATTAAAAAAAGATATGAAATGGTAGAGAATGAACAAAAGAAGGGAGGGAGGGGAAGGCAGAAAGAGAGGGAGAAAGGAAAAGAAAGAAGAAAGGGAGGGAGAATTCTAGTCTCAGGACTGTGTCTGGCTGTTTCTCACTGACTTCTTAGACTGAAATGTGTTCCAGCAGGACACCGCCTGCCCATTCTCGAGCAGCTCAGAACATTAGTAAGACCAAACAAGGTTCTAAAATTATTAGCTAGAAAGAGATTCAGGAGGGCGATTTATTCCCACAGTAGATGTTTCCACTCGTGATGACCCGAACATCATGGCAGGCTTGCCTGCTTTGGGCCAGTCCAGAGGACCGAGACCAAGGCTTTCCATCTCTCGTGTGAAACAGACACAGGAGAAGCAGCCTCCGGAGGCTGCAGTGAGCTGAGAGATCCTGGGATTAGGATTCTTGCCCTGGTGTCTCTCAGCTCTCGGGGACCCCAGGAAGGAGCCCTGTGTGCCAGTGGTGCCCTGAGGACCCCTCCACCCAAGCTGTTTGTGTGGGGTGATCCCAGCTTGTGTTTCTGTTGGGGATCACCTGCTCCTTCTCCCCAGGGCCCTGTCCTCCTGGTCCTGCCGGGGTCCCCTCCCATACATGGCAGCGGAGCGTGATGCTGCCTGCATCCTGTGGGGTGTTTATACCACAGCTGTGGACTGTGAAAGCCAGCCCGCCTCCTGCAGGTGTGAGTTAGTGGCAAAACCAAGTTCCCTGCAGGAAAAGCATGTAACTGACAGCTCTCTCTTAGAAACCCAAGCGCACAGGAGGTGCTAGCCTTCTGGTTGACCTCCACTTTCCCTCCAGTTCTGTGCTCCATAGTTTTCCATCTTTCACACAAATACTGTTGTGTTTTTCTTGGTAATCTATAATTAGCAACCTCCTGACATGTGTGGTCTTAGTTTCATATAAAGATGCCAGTAGTTTTCTAAGGAAAGAAAATTTTCATTTATTCTTATTTTTTTCCCTCATTCTTTCTTTTTTTGGATTGAAGTACAGTTGATTACAGTGCTGTGTTAGTTTCAAGTGTGTAGCAAAGGGATTCAGTTACACGTATGTCTATAGCTATAGCTGTTCTTTTTCAGATGAATAAATGAATAAATAAAAATGAAAAGAAATTAATAAAAAGAGAAGCCCATCCCTGTGGGAAACCTTAGATTATCTGAGCAACAAAAGCAGGTGGTGTGAATAATCCTAAACTTTCAGAACAATTCACCTGAAAGACAGTGGTCTCTGACTGAGTCAGTTTGTTCCCCAAAGATGATCTCCTGGGACCAGTCACTGAGCCTGGCTTGAGGCCGTGCTTCTGGAAGAGCAGGAAGGGTGGTCTGGAAATCTATGGCTGGCAGGAGATCCCACCTGGGATGTGGCTCTGCCCCAGAAGTTTGTCTCCAGGAGTTGATCAAATGTGCTTGCATCCCCTTTCAGATCCTACACTATGGAGTACAGACCATGTCCGGCAGTGGCTGGAGTGGGCAGTGAAAGAATACGGCCTTCCAGACGTCGACATCTTATTATTCCAGAATATCGACGGAAAGGAACTGTGCAAGATGACCAAAGACGACTTTCAGAGGCTTACCCCGAGCTACAATGCTGACATCCTTCTGTCGCATCTCCACTACCTCAGAGAGAGTAAGACGGTCCCCACTCCAACAGGGATCCCTGTCGAGAGGTTCTTGTTAACCTCAGATGCAGAGAGGTCCATCCCCTTTCTGCCCCAACCCGATTCCCATTTAGGATTGAGAGAACTAAATGCTTAGAAGGTGATGACTTAGACGAATGTGTAGTGAGTAACCCTGCTGCCTCCTCCAGGGTCCCCCGACCAAGAAGATCACATGTCAGAGGGAAATACATTGTTTATTATTTATTTGGTCACCCATTATTTCATCTCCACGATGCCTAAATTTGAAAGAGGAACCTTACAGAAAGGCTTCTCCTTGATGAGAATGATGGAGTTTATCTTCCCTAAAGCCAAACCAAGCTCCCCTTCCATATCCCGCTGGAAGATGACACGAGCGAAGTGTCTGCTCGGTATCTTGAGGTGTGGCCCAGCCTGTCATAATGGGAATGGCATACTGGCGATGAGAGGCATGAATCCACAGAGTCTGCTGCATGCTTTACTTTTTCAAATGTCAAGCATGATCAGAAGGAGATGTAGACGTAGTGCAACAATGGGTGGTGTGAACTCTTGAGTGTCAATGCTTTGCCTGGCATCCCAACCACTTTTTCCTGGAATTAAACATGGGCCCCTCATCCGGGTTTTAACACGCTAACAAGTAGCAGGGCCATGGACAGATTTCCAAGCAGCCCTTAATATTAGGGTGGGGACTGGGGTGGGGATGTTTGTCTTTCTTCTTCTTCTTCTTCTTCTTTTTTTTTTTAAGGAAGGTCATTCGCTCTCTCTTTTTTTCATTTGGATGTTGCTTTGTGTTTTGTTTTGTAGCACCTCTTCCACATTTGACTTCCGATGATGTTGATAAAGCCTTACAAAACTCTCCACGGTTAATGCATGCTAGAAACACAGGTAATGCTGGCCCTGCCCCTCCCCACAGGACAGGCATAGGCTCTTGTCTGCAGGCTGCATGCTTTCCAGGTAGAACGTGGGACGTTCATCAGGTTGAGGGGTCCGTGGTAGGTTGGAGACTCTGTGCTGGAGGCACACAAGGCAGGGGGCACTCTTTGGTCCCTGAACACTTCCCCCCTCTCCTCGCCAGGGGAAGGATTTCTCTCAACCAGGAGCTGGGCGGAATCAGCCTTTGGCCATAGCCTTAGCCCGTGTGCTGGATTACAGTCAGTCCTCCAGTAGGCACTGTGCTGATTATAGAAATTGAAAGCATCTTCTGGATAAAGTGACCCTTAGGATTCTCCAATTTTTTTCCCTTTATAAATTTTTATTGTTAAAGGAATGTTAACTTGGACAAGCAGTTTTATTTTCCCCTTTGGTAAAGGCTTAGGCCATTTGAGTGGTCTGAACGTTAATCTCCTCGCACAGACTGTACCTTTGCAAAAGGAGGTTGGAGGGGATGTTGCTTGTTTTTTGTGAGCTTTGGTTGAGAGGGAAACTGTGTTATAATTTTGGCAGATATGAGATTAGTTACTAACCGAATACCTGCTATCCTGTGTCTAACCACTGAGTCTACCTTTTATGTATTTGTTTGTTTATCTGTGTATTTGTTGTGCTGAGCCTTGTGGAGTTTAACATACTGCTTCTCCCCAGCTAACCCTCCTCCCTCCCGTCCTAGTAAAGGCTGAGCGTAGAGGCTGCGCTTTCTGTGGATGAATGTTCTCCTGGTCCCATGCATTTCCTCCCTCCTGATGGAGACACAACAGAAGCATGGCCTCAGGCTGCTCACCCCCCGTACCAGCCTGCAGGGACCCTCTGCCACCCCCAGGCTGGGGAGAAAACCATCAAGTGGGGGAAAGATTAGGTCACCCCTCGGAAGGAAGCCAGCCAGTGCACGGGCAGCCCTTCCATCGAAGTACAGCCATCTCCCAAATAGTCGCCTTGTTCTTTTTAAATGTAGAGTGTGAGGGAGTCCAGATTTGAGACTTACAGAGTAATGAGTAACGGTCTTGGTTCTCAGTATTCAGGACTGAGTAATCTAAAGTCAGAAAAAAAGTTGCTTTGAGTCAGTAGTGCACTTTTTCAATGTAAGTTGCACACATCAGCCTATTAATGACTTTGGGCCAGAAATACCAAGTTCCTGAGACAAAGTCATCTCCCCCGTTCAGAAACACCTTTGAGACACACACTTTCTGGTAATTTCGTAGTTGTTTAAAAGAACTTTTAGCAGTAAGTGAAAGTTTCAAAAAGCTCTGATTTCATTATTTTTGTTATTGCAAAACCTAGAAGCAACCGAAACACAGAACAACCAATTCCAAATGGGCTAAACTGTGAAAAGGGGGTTTGTTTTCTGCCCCTGATTTGAGCATTGATTGAGAGAGAGAAAGGGAAAAAGTGCTTTTGGGGAGAGATGTGGATTCATTTTTAATAAGATCCATACATTCCTTGGCAAAATAGTCATAATTCTTTGGTACTTACTTTCCAAGGGCTCTGTAAGATGTTTTATGGGTTTTTATACACTTTGATAATTATAACACCCACCATAGAACTGTTTTAATAAAATGAGCTTGCTGGGGATGGGGCAGGGGAGGGGCGGGGAAGACACACAGCGGGGCTTCAGGAGGAAGTCGCACAATCAGAACACAAGACATCTTGTGCCAAGCGGGGCACAGCAGAGCTCCGCGTCCCCTCCCATCTTCAGGATGTGTCTCTGCCCCGTGTGCTGGCCCACCCTCCCGAGTCTGTGGCAGGTTCCAGGAGGTCGTCTCCCTCTGCTGTCACGGGGCAAAGTGGAGTAGGCGCTGTAGCTGAGATGGATGACCACAGCCAAAGACCTTCACGTGTTTTGTCTTTCCTTTTGTCTGCAGGGGGTGCAACTTTTATTTTCCCCAATACTTCAGTATATCCTGAAGCCACGCAAAGAATTACAACTAGGCCAGGTACGCAAACACCCTGTGTCATCTGGTCATTGAGGGACCTCCCAGGATGTCCCGGGAGAGCCGTGACCTAAGTCACGTGACACAAAGCCAGCTCATCCTGGATCTGAAGCGAGTCCTAAACAGTCCTGTTCTGCCTCTGGGGATCTGGAGCCTAGAAGCAGTCAGACCGTTCATTCAGAGGTGGCGTGAACAGTCCCTGAACTGCGGAGTTAAAAGCCGGTCGGCCCCTTAACTAGCTGCTCTCGATGCCTGGCGATAAAGAATCAGCCCCACTTTGAGTTTACAGAGGCAAATCCGTGTCACCTGTACTGGCCAGGGAACAGCGCAGAGCAAGAGGCATTCCTCTTACATAGCACTAGTGATGCGTTCCCAGCTGTCGCAAGAGCAGGTGGTTTCAGAGCAGAATCATGCCGTTGATAAAACTTACACCTGAATCTTACTTTATGTCTTTCCTGATGACTGACTTAAGTAATTAATGCATGTGTCACTCACACAAAAATATCACTACTTATCAGGTGCCTATTAGTGCCAAGCAGGACGTTAGATTCTGGGAACCTAAAGGTGACCCAGACATCAGAAAGCGCCCTGTGTTCAGAAAGCCGGCCTGCTCCTTCCCACATGTCCACGGAGCGCCTCAGCGCCAGCCCCAGTCACACAGCATGAGGTTCCAGATGTTTCAGTAGAGCCACCCAGAGCCAGACGCAGACTCACCCACGTAGATGTTTAACCTTGCAGGCTAGTAACCTAGAGCTGGGGAGACAGACGGGGATGTTTAACCTAAAGCACTGACTTTACAGTAGAGGCCCCACCTCTAAGGATAGAGGCTGTCGGAGCAGGAAGGGAAAGGCGTCCATCCCCCAGGAGAGGATGGAGGAGGCTTCCTGGAGCAAGGGCCGTGCACCAAAGGAGGATCAGGTGTTGCTGGGGGAGAAGGAGGGCTTGGCATTGGGCAAGCATGGTTTAAATGTCTGTTCCCTTCCCGGGACGTACAGCCTCATGAGCTCGATGACATATGACAGCCTTGTGATCGAGGCCACGGGATGGTTTCTCTATATTCACACGTGGATCTAGGATTCCGCCTGCTTGGACCCGAGCTGTTGGGCTTTGACCTCTGTCACGTGTCCAGGCTGCACGAGTCTCAGTTTGAACTGGTCCCAGGGACTGAGCTTGCCGCTGCTCTTTCTGCCCAGTGCAGAAGACGAGGGGCCGGGGAGCTAAACAGCCCGAGTGAAGACGCTTCTCTGAGTTGTTCTCACCCTCACATGGCCCTGGTGCCTCGTAGTGACTTCAGGCTGGCGATCTTTTCTTCTCCAGCCTCAGGGAGAAAGTTTGCTCCCCTGTTCCTCCTGGGCAGGTGGTAGACAGTGTCAGCCAAAGTGCTTAGTCCCCTCTGTCACAGGCCATTTAATGGTAGACGGGGAGGACCCAGGGTCTGGAGTGAACTAGATTGGCGCTAAAGGAACCCACTGTGCAAATTGAAAAAAAGGAAAACTGAAGTGCACACGTCCCACTAGCTCTAGAGAATCCCGAGTTCACCTCCAGCAAATGCACCCTTGGGAGAACCTGGGAAGTGGAGGAAAATTGCAATGATTTTGTGAGCCTTCTAAAGAACTTTCCATTCATGCTCACAAAAATAAAAGCAATCTGTAAAGCATTCGGCCAGGGTGTGTTTGTTTGAAGCGATCTCATAGATGCCTCCGACGGAGTTGCAAAAGCCAGGGACTGTGAGCTGGTGTCAGGGTTGTGTGGAAAGATCGCTACGCTGGTCCTGAGAGTTGGTTCAGTACAATGGTCTGCGCAACCAGCTGGCCTTCCTGCTCCATAGAACAGTGGATCCTGGAGCTTCCTTTTTTCCCTCTCTGTTTTAGGGTATGGTGGATTTTGAAGACATGGTGCCTCAGGTGTTAGACAGGAGAGTGGCTGGGGGATGATGGCTGGGACACCCCTCAGCCCAGGGAGAGACAAGGGTGGCCAATGCTAATTCACCTGGCAAGGCTCAGATCATGCTCTTCTTTGGGTCTGTCATTTGAGGATGACTTGAAAGAGATTCAGTTTGTCCTAGAAATACTTGTTTTGATGACTGCTACTGTGATTTTGAATGGAGATGCAAGTATTGGTCTCTGAGCTACAAAGAATTTAAATCAGAGTAACTGAGCCAGAGAACAGTTTGCTGTCAGCCAGATTCACGGATTTGACCTTGAGTAAGAGACTTATTTGTATACCTTGGGCGGACCAGCGATAACTTTGCAGGAGTGGTTTTGTCAGTATGAGAGTCTGTAACGGGTCAGAGGGAGAACTTTGTGGTGACCCAGGGAGGATGGGTATTGCAGGAGTCACTGAGGGAGGGAGTCACTGGGAATCTGTGTCCCTGTGGTCAGTGGGCATCTGACTGCTTTCAGGAGGGGTGACTGCTGACTCTGTGCTTGGGAGAGGTCCTTGGGCCCTTGGGAATAGAGACCCGAGTTCCTGTTCCCGGGCACTCTTGGTTTGCTGTGCCCCCTCCATTCCTACATGCAGGGAAGCGGGGGACTCTTTCCTCCTGCACATGCGGAGTCCTCCTTCCTGGTGCTCCCTCCCCACGCCCCCTGCCCCTCCTCCTTCTTTTTCTTCCTGCCTTAAGTAGCCACGCCTAATCTGCCTTTTCTTTTCATAGCCTGACCTTCCAGTAGGTCATGTATCCCAGCGCCCCCTTACTGCCTGCACTCCACGGACCATTCAGCGACCTTACAGACAGCCCGTGACGGACAGTACACTCTATGTTCACGCCCCATCCCCTCTCTTGCCATACTTGTTCCTGTTTACTTTTTCCAAATGTTCCTGGTTCAAAATGCACCTTCCTTCATGATCCCTTTGTTGAATTAGCATCTCAGTCAGTTCCTCCTCTATTCTTGGAAAGTGCTAGCACATAGGCATAGCAGTTTGCATTCTGTTTCTATGATCATATTTTATGGTGTCGCATCGGTTTCCCAGGTAGTCACTTATTAATACCAGAAACACTTTCCCCGTCTCCCCCGTAAGCATCCTTCTTTGCTGAACGCATGCCTTTTGGGGCCATGGCCCTTTGAGGAGTCAAGGGGCATGAGTAGGGACAGTTCTGACTCAGAGGAACTTGTGAGCTGGCTTTTGACCTCGAGATGTGCCACCCTGCCTGGCCTCTTAGAAGCAGTGTCTGTGAAAGCTCTGGGGTGTGCCGAGGACTTTCTGTAACCCCCCCCTTCTCCATCACCGTGGCAGCCCACGCACCATGAGGCACACTGAGAATGTTATCAGGAGCCTGGAGAGTTGGGCCTGTGAGTGCAGCCTTCACTTCCACTTTTCAGCTGGTGCTCCCCAAGGGTTTGTCAGAATCTTAAATGATTCCTCCTTTGGCGTTGGCAGCTGGGCGCCATTTGGCATCTCCAGTCACCACGAGACAACACAGCTGATGCCCTTTCTCCTCAGTTAAGTGCTCTGTAAAGCCTGTATCACAGCAAATGACCAAAAATGTGCCTTCTTTACTTTGCCCAGGCGACGCTGTAGCCACAGAGATCTGCACACCTGGGAGGGAAGGGGAGGCAAATGCCCCCAGATCTCCATGTCTTTGACAGAGGAGTTTAGAGAACTGTAGGAAAACTAGCGGGAAACCAGAGGGGGTTGACTTAATCATGCTAGTAGGCTTGACTCTAAAAATTCCTTGCATTAAATAGGGGTTTATAGATTGGTTTGGGGCGATAGCCCTCTGTCTTTCTGTCTTTGCCACTAGCATCTAAGTTCACCAAAGGTGGGCAAATTTCATCCTTTCACAGCCAGTGTGCAGGGAGCCAGGGACCTCCGGAGTTCCTTTGTCAACGTGGCGTGGATCTTATAGAATGAGGATGAGCACTCTCATGATCCAAGTTCTGGTCCTTTAAAAAATAAAGTGGTGGGTGGACGTCAAGAGGGCTAGAGGGCTGTTCTTCTGTAAGCTTGAAGAAAGGAGAATATAAAAAATCCTGCAAGAAGGGCAGCGAGGATGCTGCCATAACTCACTGATGTCCAGGGAAGGGAGTGGGTTGGGGAGGAATCTTATTCAGAATCAGAAACTGGTCGTCACTCCCAGTAAAGAAACAGAGGTGCTGGTGTCGGGAGAGCCAACGCCAGGCAGACTCCTGTGTGTGGTTTCCTGTTTGGGGGTCTAGATCAAGGCATAGAGCATACTTCTTTGGTAATCCGTATGAAATAGGGTTACTAAGCTATCTATGAAATGGCTTTTAAAAAGTTCAGTTTTTAAACATGATCTGTTACATTAGAAAATAGCAGGGCCAATGCCAGAAAGCAGCCTTGCCTGACACAGGACCTTCTGCCAAGGGTATGAGTTAATTACCTTGAAGATTAGAGCTAAAGGGAAATGGAGAGTGGGTGGAAATGACACCAGGAATTAAATGCAAACTGTGTTCTCACTAGAAGTCCTATGATCTACTGTCCAGAAGGGGCTAATGTACATGGAGTAATAATTTTTCAAGCAGCCAATGAGTAGAACTGCACAAAACTGGCCCTGTTGGAGGTGGTGTAGCTGCTGACAAAGTCCCTGAGATGATTGTCTCTCATCTTCACAGGGCTTAGCTCAACAGTCCCCAATGTCACGTCCCCCAGGAGGGGGCTTGCCGCCCATGGCATGTGATCGGTAGCTGACAAGAGAGTCAGAATTTCATGAACAAAAACAAAAGCCCACTTATCTCCCAGGGCAATATGTTTATGAACACATTCATCATTGTTCATATAAACATCTCAGATCCTTGGCTGAGAATCAGACTTGGAGTTGTTTAGGTCCGGACTTAACTTTCAAGGGAGGATGAGACATGGCTTTACACCCTAAGGACTTTATGAAGAAAGCGTCTCAAAATATTTTTCTCTGAGTAGTTTGATGTTTAATTTTTTTCCAGCCACCTTTCAGTGGGCAATATTTTTAGGTTTAAAATAGCAGCCAACCGACCTACTGACACTTGCCAGGAATTCCATTCGTGGTCTCATATTTCAGGTAAAAGCATTCAATCTAGAACTCTTCCCACACATACATGTATTTATATATTTATATATTTATTTATTTTAACACACTCAAGTAGTGTTTCTGAAACCATTATCTATAGGAACACAGATTTCTAGAGGAGAACAGTGGGAATTGTCTACAACAGGCTCTCTCAAGCTTTAGCGGGCGCCCAAGTCAACTGGGATCTTGTGGAAATGCACACTCTGACTCAGTAGATCTAGGGTGAGATTCTGCATTTTTGGGGGGAAGGGGGAGGTAATTAGGTTTATTTATATTTTAACGGAGGTACTGGAGATTGAACCCAGGACCTCATGCATGCTAAGCACACACTCTACCACTGAGCTCCACCCTCCCCATGAGATTCTGCATTTCTAACAAGCTCCTGGATGTTGCCAGTATTGCTGGGTCTGTGGACCACACTTTGCAAATTGAGGATCTAGAACCTATTTCTGGATTATCTGGCTTTTTCACTTGGTAGACAGGAACCCCTTGGTGATACGCCTGTCTGCTCCTGAAGTCGGCTACATGCTCTTACATTGCCCTGCTAATCGATTTTTCTTTCTGAGACAATTCTCAAATTGAACCTCTGGCTAAGTATTTTCTAGACAAAATGCAACTGGATGAGAATCCGTGCACAAATGCTCCCTGAGACATAAGTTGAAATTGAGTTGTAAATTGATAGCGGCTGCAGATTTGATTCCCATGTGTAACCTCAACACCAGGAAAGTGAGAATCTGAGGAACTGGGTGGGAAAGGCTTACTGTCCAAAGATGCAGAAATGCCAGCCGAGAGGGAGTGGTGAGCAATAGCAGAGTTTCAAAAGGAAAACGATCAACCACAACCAGAGCTCTGGAGGGTAGGGTTTCACAGGCCACACTCGTGGAGATGCTGTGGCCAAACAGACTGAATAAATTAAGGCAATTCTGTGTTGGATTTCACGTTGCATTTCACTGCTATTCTCTCTGGGAGAGGAAAATAGGAAGAGACACATCTTTTGCAACATAGTTAAGCTTTTTGAAGGTTGACCCACCAAATTTCCAATTTTAAACAAGGTTTAAACATGGCTCTGCCCTCCAAGTGAGATTGTATAGCTATCCCCAGGTGTCTGGCAGCAGAATACCTGCTGAAGAACTTGGCTGTGCTGTTCGGCTGGCCCAGAATGACGCATGGCGTTGAACTGAGAACCATCAATCCAAGAAGACGTAGTTTTGAAATAATTCTGCAGTAAGAGTGCATGTGGAAATAGCTTTGTGTATGCAGAGTTAGTAAGAGCATGCATAATGTTTCTTGAATATATTTGTACTTAAAAATTTTTTTACAAAGTTTATTCCAGGAAGAGAAACTCATTGAGAGATAAAACTGTTTTAAAATATTTTTGGTATTTTTAAAAGAAACTTGAAATGACTTAGAGTCATAATCATTAACAGAACTTGCAGTGAGCCTGCAGAAGTATAATTATTCAATTTGCATATGCAAAGTGTGGAAGGTTTGTGGGACAAGTGGCAATACGTTATAAACACAAAAAAATCATTGGCATATACTTCTTTTGGGGGGGGTAATTAGGTTTATTTATTTTAATGGAGGTCCTGGGGATGGAACCCAGGACCCCGTGCGCTCTACCCCTGAGCTCTACCCACCCGCTCCTCACTGGCTTACCCTCAAGCTGTCTACAGTCATTGCTAACATGTTGCCGGGGCAATACTGTCTGAGTCTTGCGACTGATTTGACGCAGTTCATTTCAGAGAAATTCTAAATTCATTAAGAGAAGGAGAAAGAGTAGACTTTGGCATAGAACAATAAGTAGAACTTGCAGACTGATTTAATATAAATGGATGAGAATTTAAAGGGCAAATGAGGGGTGGCTGAGAGAGGCAGCTCGCAAATGAGGGACTAAGAAGGCAGTGCTCGTTTCCACGGATGGAGAAGAGGAAGGATCGCTGAGTGTCATTTGGCGGATTTAGGGTCAGACCTCAAGCGGGAATCGACTGACTCGTCAGCGTTGAAGGAAGGCTCTGTTTCGGACAGGTCATGAAGCCAGTAAAGGGGTGGACCTGGGTCAGCACCAGCTGGAAGCAGGGCACGTTAGGCTGTAAGAAGCGTTTGATGGAGTCTTGACCTGATTGTAGAGCATTACCTTAAAGAATCAGCCAGCTCTGAGAGAAGCCATCAGTGCGAGTTTTCAGATTAACGGGGAAAATGTTAGGTTAATAAAATAGACAACATCATAATTTGTAAATCAAATCCAAATCTCATGGAATCCAGGTTGAATGTCCCTTTGGATAACTGAGTTCTCTTGCACAATATTTATTCTGATAAATAAAACACAAAACAAAAAGCGCATGGAATAGCTGTTATAAAATTACATCATTGATCTTTTAGTCAATTTATTTGTCTTTACAGATTTACCTTACGAACCACCCAGGAGATCAGCCTGGACCAGTCATGGCCACCCCACCCCCCAGTCAAAAGGTACCGTGTTGGCTTCCGCTGCCTTGAATCCTCACATCACAAGGCAGAGGATAACTGTTGAGAGAGTAAATAATGATTTCTGTAGCCAGCCTATGCTTTCTCAACATGAAGTGTTTGTCCCTTTGGCAACAAAGCACAACTCATCTTTAAATGCAATGGCTCTTTCTCTATTGGGGTTATACCTATTTCTATAACAAAAAGAAATGAAAGAAGTGAATTTTATTTTATTTGTTAAATATTTTATTACTATTTTTATTATTTTAAGAGAGGAGATAATTAGGTTTATTTCTTTATTTAAATGGAGGTACTGGGGATTGAACCCAGGACCTCATGCATGCTAAGCAGGCACTCTACCACTGAGCTATACCCTCCCCCTATTTATTTTAGACTGCAGTTCATCTTCATCTGTTTTGTAAACTATCTCAATTTTTTTTTTTTAGTTTTGGAAAAAGTAGGGTACAAATACATTTTTTAAAATAACGTAAAGCACCCTATTTCTGCTACAGCATTTACATTGCACTTTGTTAGAAGGGACAGTTTTTACCATAAGATGCTTCTTGTTCTAAGAGTAAGACTATTCTGTTAATCGCTGAGGTAACTGATGGAATGATGATCAAAGACCAGCAGCCAAATGCAAGTTCCAGCTAATTGTCTCTTTCACTTTTGGATTTTTCAGCTGCTCAGCCGTCTCCTTCCACAGTGCCCAAAACTGAAGACCAGCGTCCTCAACTAGGTATGTTTCAGGGGGCGTCCTGACGGCCATGAGAAAAGTAACTCAAATGTGTCAATTTCTAAATGAAATTCATGTTCTTTTGTGTTCTCTGTGCTTGCTCCGTATGGAAAGTGGGGGCCAAATGATTAGTCTACTCAACTGGGATGATTTGAGATTTGGCTAAAACATTCCCCCAAACCTCTGCAATAAATATGGAAAAACCCATCAGGCTTGCACACAGGCTGCATCTTTGTGACGTATGAGATGAATTCTTTTACTCTCACCTCCCAGGCCACGTGCAGCAGCGGCAGCATGTGTGCCAGGTCCAAGGCGGGGACACGGAGGAAGGCTGCTGCGGCCAGCACGGCCCTGGGACCCACTGTGGACTGAAGACATTCACCCCCTTTCTGTCCTGGGGTGGAGGGAGCACTGGGCTGGGTATTGGGAACCCCAGGACCAAATCTGAGCTTGGCCACCAGCAGGAGGCCTTTAGCAAGAAGCTTCTCTCAGACCCCCACGGCACCTTTTCTAATACAGGAAACGGCGCCTGGTGACTCTGGTGTGGGGGGCATTTTCCACTCTGAAGTCCGGGTCAGCCTTGTTCCCGCAGTTGCATCAGTCCTGGCCACAGCGACGTCTTTGGAACTTGACTTCTTTTCTCCTTCTGCCGTAGATCCTTATCAGATTCTTGGACCAACGAGTAGCCGCCTTGCAAATCCAGGTGAGATACTGTTGATCATTCTGTTCTTCCACAGTTATTTTTTTGGCAGCGGCTATTTTGAAAGAGAAACTTGTATTGCTGAGAAATCTTTTCAGCTGAACAAATTTAAGTTTTAGGTCTCACTGGATTATTTGCCTAAGTGGAAAAGAAAATGGATCAGGCTATAAATTAAGATGTAGCTTCAGCAAAGAGCATTATTACCCAATCCAAGCTGTGGCGGTTTCCCTAGGGCTGCTCTAAGAAAGGGGCTTAGACAACAGACATTTATTGTCTCCTGGTTCTAGAGGATGGAAGTTCAAAATCAAACTGTTAGGGTTCGTTCCCTCTGTGGGCCGTGAAGGAAGGAAGGAGTCCAGACCTGTCTCCCTAGCTTGTAGATGGGCCTCTTCTGCCTGTATCTTTTAACCTCGTCCTCTCTCTCTCCATCTGTGCCCAAATGTCCCTTTTCATAAGGACACCAGTCATATTGGATTAGAGTCCACTCAAATGACGTTACTTTAATTTGATGACCTCTCTGAAGACCCTATTTCCAAATAACATCACGTTCTGAAGTCCTGGGCAAATCCAACGTATAAATTTGTGGGGACTGACACAATTTAGTCCATCACACAAGCAGATAAAATTATATCTTAAAAAGAAGAACCGTAATTACAACCCCGAGGCTTCAAATTTAGCATCATCTTCGATGAATGGTCTGTTCCTGAGCCTCAAGGCTAGAAGAAAGTGCAGATTCTTAACGGACCTGTTTGTAACCTGTACCTTGCCAAGGATCGTCACCTGTCATCACGTTTCAGTGCCAACCAAATTGTTGGATTTGTTAGTATTCAGAGCAGAACCAGCTGTGCTGGCATCAACTTCAGAAGTTCACAGCATATGTTTGCCTATTCTAAACAGTGAATTCAAATACCAGTATGTCAGAGGCGTATTGCAAATACAAGCTGGAATGTATCTTTCCTAAATATCGAGGCCAAAATGGGGTGGGAAACGGGACAATTTAGATTCCATCAGGATACATCCCCCACAAGGGAATCTATGCTTTTGAGAAGTATAAATATGATCACTATCGAGCGCCCACATCTTTGACATTAGCTCTTAGTTGATGTTAACTAGTTCAGCAAATACTTTTTGAGCAACTGAGCAGTGAGAAGGGTCTGTTTTGTTTATTGCTGTACCCCCAGGCCTAGACCAGGTTCTCAATAATTATTTGTTGAATAAATGAATGCGAGGAGTAACACGATACCATCCTTGACCCAGAAGCAGCTTACATTCCAGTGGAGAAGTGGACGTAGGTTTTTTCCAGCATTCACTTGGTGGCCACGTCTCCTGGGTCTCTGGTCCCTCCTCATACTTGTGCCCAGCGTTTCATATGCAGCTGCCTCTATAACCATTCAAATAAAAACGATGACTGTGTCTTGAGATGATCATTATCAGGAGTGCTTCAGGAAGACTGATCTGGCATGAGCGGTCAGGAGAGATTAGAGAGGGGGAAAAGGACGGAAGCTGAAACGCTCTGGGAAAGTTAACACAATGATGTGAAATAACAACCCAACAGCTCCCACCCCAATGATGCAAGTGCTTCTGTCTGTGGTCCCGGCTCCCAGGAGCCCTGGGAGGCCATTGTCTTCATCCTACAGAAGAGGAATCGGAGGTCCAGAGAAACTGGGTAACTTTTCCTGGGTCACACAGCCAATAAGAAGGGAGGCCAGGTATGAACCCTGACTCTCTGTCTCCAAATTTTGTTTTCTTGCCCTAGACGGGCCCTGAGTGAACGGGAGGGAAGTGGGAGGTCTTGGAGAATGAGGACCAAGAGAACAGAGAGGAAGGATTTCCATTCCATTTGACAGCTGTTTTGCACCTGGGATGGGTCTGAGGTCAGGGATGAAGAGGACAGGGTCATGCTGCACCAAGCAAAACCAAACTGGCCCTTTCACTCATACAGGTTGGCTAGATGAAACGTATGTCAGTGCCCGTGGTGTCGCAGCTCAACGGTGTGGCTTGGTTGATGGCCTGGGGCCAAAGAGAGTTGCTGGCCCCTCAGCAGAGGGCTCAGTGTCTACTCACACGATGCCCGGTAGCCGGGGGATGCTCGCTGGTGGGCAGAAGGACCTGGGGCAGAGCAGAGAGGAGACGGCCAGCCCACCCCTGGCCTGGGAAGATGCCTTGGTGCCTAACGGTTCAGCTGGGCTGGCACTGGGAGTAGGGACTGCCCCTTCTGTCGCTAAGACCATGCCCACTGGGCCTGGGGAAGATGGCAGCAGTGCACGTCAGATTTGAGGATAAAGCTGTATTTTCCTTAGTTTCTAGTGAGTTAGGACTTCTCTCCATCTGCCGGGCAGTGGCTTTGTGTCAGTTGTATTCATGTGGCCTTTCCCTCTAAAACCAGAATGTCTTTTATCTTTCAGTTAATGAGAATGTTTCTTCCTGTTTGATTCTATTCTCCCATCCTCTGATAAGTAAATCCTTCACCACTTAACATTGCTGCCTCTGCTCGCTACACAATGCAAACTTTTTTAGAGCCACTTTAAAGGGAAGGATGACATCATATGGTATGAATGCACAAGATGGTAACAGCATCTCAACCTCCCCGTCCCTGCTGAGAAGAGTGTGCCCCTGCATTACTATGTTCTGGATCAGATGGAAGTGACTTAGCCCCTTTACGCCCCACCAGAATGGCTGAGCATTTAAAGTGGCCCCTCTAATGAACAGAAATCCCCTTCCCAGGCATTAGCTTTCTTGGGAGCAAGAGTTCGGCAGCTCCCTTGGTGCCAACTGAATGGTCTTTAATGGTGGGCATGTAACTGCTTTATGCAGAGCTGGAGACCCGTTTAAGGATGCTTTGCCATTGATTAGGAGCTGGGAGTGTCCATTCTTCCTCTGGGAACCTACCAAGCTCCAGGCCCGGGGTAGGGGTAGGGCGACCTGAAAAGGACTGGAGGAGGGGGTGGAGGTGTGTGCAGAAGCCAGGCTTGAAGGCAGCATCGTATAGTGATTCAGCACCAAGGCCTGGAGTCGGGGTTCCAACCCATGCTGACCTGGGGCAAGATCAGTCACTCTGCCTCGTTGGGCTCTAATGTCCCCTCTCTATAGTGGGCTAGCATATGGCTCTGGGGAGGATTAAGTAAACACATGTACAGTGTTCAGAATGGTGTCTGGCACAAGTTGGCTTCCAGTGATACCAGCCACCCTGAGAGCACCATCATCCCCAGCTTCCACGCGGCCAGGGTGGAAGGGTGGGGGTAGCTGTCTCCCTTTTGGCATCTCTCCACTCTAGGCAAGGGAAGATCTTTCTTTAAACCCTGGTTTTCAGCTCAGACAAATCATAAGAGCATTCACGTATGGAGTTTATCCTCATAGTGACTCTGCAAGATAGTATATTACCACCACCCCCATTTTGCAGGTGAGAACACCTAGGCATAGAGAGCCGGGTGAGCTGCTCAAAGTCCCGTACAGGGCAGAGCCAGGATTTAGCTGAAGCAGTGCTGATTCCAAAGGGGTGGCACTTTCAGCCACCACACTGTCTGCCCCTCCAGCAAGTCCCGTCTGAGCCATGCTGAGCCCCGGCAAAGCCTCGCGTCAGGGACACGCCTGCTCCCTTGACCTTGACATGGTGGGGGATCTAGGCTGTGCAGCACCCCCAGCTGCTGCAGAAGGAAGCCCAAGCATGGGGCTTGCTGGGCCCCCTCCGCTTTGTTTACTGCTCTGTTCCCCCGTCAGCTGGCGCCTGAGTGCCCTGCTCGGGGCCACCCCTCCTACTTGACCCACCGCTGCTGAGTCACTCCCAGCTCTGCTTTTCTCTGTGGTTTATAAACCGTTTAGATGTTTTGCCCTTTTTTTTGCTAAGTCTGTACCTCTTTGCTACTGTGTTTCCCTTCTTTTAATCACATTCAGAGACCATTTTCCTCCTAAAAATGAAAAGATTGCCTTTGGTCTTCTCCAAAGCCATGCCTCACACTGCTTCACCCCGGTGGGCTCTCCTGCAGGTGGGCAGCCTACATCTTTGTCCACCCCCACCCCGCACCTGCAGTCCTGCCTTTTTAGTTAATCACCCTGGACAAATCTAGGAGAAAAGCAGCTACTCCTTACTGATGTTGCAAGGGTATTACCAGGATAGAGGGAGAGTTTTAGGTGTGAAGAGTTCCAAAGAAGGTCATTCATGAGGGGCAGGTGGTGGTGCTGATTGGATGGAAGATCCTGTCTTAGAAGAGCGTCTCCTTTTACTTGCTGGTTTGGCCAGTGAGATGCTCAGCCACTCTTACACTTCCTAAATCTTAGGTACCTGTGTTTTGGGACCCCTATTCTATATTCTAAAATGCACCTTTAGTGCACACCATTGTTTTGACAGTAAAATAAGAATTAAATAAACTGCTTTTGAAATTCTGTGGCCATGACTAACTCATCTAACTGACCATTGACCATGACTTCTCAGCAACCATGGTACATCCTTGAGATTCTTGCACAGCAAGAAAATCTGCTGTAGACTGCGAACACAGTGGATTTTTGTCATATTAAATTTGACAATTAATGACCTTGACATAGTGCTGCACTTTGTAACATCTATTTAAACGTTAGTTGGTTTGCATTTAAGGTTTTGTTCTCAGGTTTGGAAGCTGATGAATTTTGTTCATAGGTGTCTTATTCCATAGACCGTTGCAACGCTCAGAGGCCCCGAGCCCTGTGTCTTAAGGGCTGATGGGTAAAACAGTCTAGGGAGAAATTCTTCCTTCACCCTTTCAGCTTTGAGTTTCTAGCCGTGAATATAGGTTCCTGCCTTACTAGTTCTTCCGAAGCAGAAGAGCTAGGAAACCACGTTTGCGCACTGTTTTTATCCAGTACACGTTTATCAAGAAAGCGAATGAACGACCGATTCCCAAGAGTCTGTGCCAAGGTTCGAATGGATACCAAGTAGAATTTTGGCTGTTTAGGTAGATTTGTGTCCTTATACAAAATCTGTGGGACTGCACTCTCTATGAGAGGAGGTTGACGGTGAATATTCATTTTCAAACAACGCCGTGTGTTTATGTCGAAGCATATGTTAGACTGTTAAATCAAAAATTCATGTTTTTCCCTATTCCCAGGTCATATATGGAATTTTTTTTCAAGCAGTGATCCTATGGTTACACTATATATACTAAAACCATATGGTTTTCTCAAACTCTTCTTTGTATTTTTAAAAATGCATATTAATGAAATGTTGGGGGCAACAAAACTTGATTGAGAACAGTTTGAATATGTGGTTCTGGAGAAAGCAAAGGCTTCCATTGCGATGAACTACAAGCTGTTAATACATTTCAAATGTGTTGCTAGACTGAAAATGATCATTTTCCAGAACATATTCAGAAAAGGCTGACCTTTCTCACGATGCTATTGCATGGATGAATTCACAGTCATACCCATTTCCATGTAGCCAATGTGGAAACAAGGGTTTTTGAGGTGGACAGTTTATATAGGGAGCTAGTGGGAAGAATTTTGAGAAGACAAATTTATAATCACTTTTTACATTTCATCAGTTCCCTGAATGGTTCCTTTAGTCATTTTACCACCTCTATTGGTATTACTGGTGGTGTGAGAAGAGGTGGTCTTTTTGGTAATAAGCCCAAGGAGGTGCTGCAGCTGGAGCTTGGGAGGAAAGGCCTGCCTTCTACCCATTTTCAAAGCTTCTAAAATCTGCTTAGCACATCTCAGCTTCGCCTCGTGCTCCATATTTCTGTTGTTTGCAGCCATCTCTCCTCTAGGGAGCCATCAGTCATCTTAAAGTATTATGGCATGGTGGCTAGAGCGATGTGCCTGGACTTTTCTCTGAATTTAATAAAACATAAAAGCCACATCTATATGCCTCTGGTGGGATCAAGAGAATTCTGACCAAATACACCCAGTTCAATGAGATCCATTGACTCAGCTGGAGTCTCGCTCGGCTCCGCGAGAGGCCTTGCAATCACTCGGTTTTGCAGTTTTCCTTTTGGAAATTCTGCTTAACACAATGGGCGTCGCAGCACTGGGGCAACACGTGGGTTTCCGTTAAGATGCATTTGCCTGAATACTGGAAATGGGTGATCTGGTTTGAAACAGAGCCAGCTTTTTTCTAAACTTCCTCATTTTGAGTGGGTTAATTCTGTTCTAGGAAAAAGCTTTGACAGAATTGCTTTCTGAGCGCCAGCAAAATGTTATGTTAGAAATAACGGTGTTTACTTCCATTCTCTATTTTTTTCCATAAACTTTTAGATGTCCATTTCCTAAATCTGACTTTTATTATTTGACTTGACCTCGCCAATATAAATGGTATTAGGTCATTATTGCCATCCGTATAATGGCGCTCTCCGCCTCACAAAATAGGAAAAATAAGCCTTTCCACCCCCGAAACACGAAGCTGACCTACCTGCTCTGCTAAGGAAGTCAGAAACGGATGGAGCCAACTTGAACTCTGCCCCGTAGGAATTCTTTACATTCCATAAAGGACTGGGACCTGTAGATCAGCCGGAGAGTCACCAGGAATCCTCATCTTAGGTCAGGTTCCTCAGACTCAGCTTGGGCTGGGGAAGCTTGTGCAGGTGATTAATGAAGCCTGTGTTTTCGGGAGAGAGGAAGTGAGGAAGCAGGCTAGAGCAGGGAAAGGTTCAGGAAGCTTGTGGACTTAGCTGGGCTCTTGCTCCAGTCTGACCCCATGGGGATCTCCGGGCATGAACAGCATCATAGAACTGGTCCCTCTCTGAGGCAGGAGGGCTGGCGTCTGGTACCCTGTGTCAGTCCGTCGGGGTGAGGGCTCCCTGGGGGTGGCTGAGGCAGTACCTCTGCAGCCAAGAGTGGGTCTCTGGAGAAGGGGGAAGCCTGGGGGACACGAGCAGCTGAGGGATGGGTGCCCAGCCTGGGGAGGGAGCTCTGGGTGGGACACCGACAGCACCCACCTGTATCCCTGAAGCAAGGATGCCTGGAGCTCAGAGTCTATTCTCACCGCTGTTCTGTTTCCTTTCCCGCCTCCCAGGGAGCGGGCAGATCCAGCTGTGGCAGTTTCTCCTGGAGCTCCTGTCAGACAGCTCAAACTCCAACTGCATCACCTGGGAAGGCACCAACGGGGAGTTCAAGATGACAGATCCGGATGAGGTGGCCCGGCGCTGGGGAGAACGGAAAAGCAAACCCAACATGAACTATGATAAACTCAGCCGGGCCCTCCGCTACTACTATGACAAAAACATCATGACCAAAGTCCACGGGAAGCGCTACGCCTACAAGTTTGACTTCCACGGCATCGCCCAGGCCCTGCAGCCCCACCCTCCAGAGTCTTCCCTGTACAAGTACCCCTCGGACCTCCCTTACATGGGCTCCTATCACGCCCACCCACAGAAGATGAACTTTGTGGCCCCCCACCCTCCGGCCCTACCTGTGACGTCGTCCAGTTTTTTTGCTGCCCCCAACCCATACTGGAATTCCCCCACAGGAGGCATCTACCCCAATGCTAGGCTCCCAGCCAGCCACATGCCTTCGCATCTGGGCACTTACTACTAAAGACCCGAGAGAGGCCTTTCTCAACCACATGCATCACCAATAAATTGCCACAAACTCTGTTGTAGAACATGAATCAGAAGTGCCTCAAGAGGAAGGACCACGCTTGACTGGGGCTGGGGGAGGACGCCGGGGAAGAGGTTCAAAGACTCTTAGCGGGAGGGGATGACTGAAGTATTGCTACCAAAATCAAGAGGATGCTACCAATGTAATGCACACGGGCGTATCATCTGTGACCAACCTTGTAAAAGACATTGTAAGTAGAAGCATGAAGTCACAAGGACAAAGTGCCAAAGAAAATGTTCTGAAGGTGTGTGGAGACTTTAGAGTGGACTCTGGGATCCTGCTCGTGCAAACTGGGGTTCAAGTAAAGCGACAGAGATCACACGGTCTGGACCGAACATGCCGTTTCTCATGTCATTTTAAGGAAAACTACCTGTATTTAAAAAGAGAAACATATCAAAAATAGAAGGAAAAAAAGAAGAAGAAGAAGAAAAGAGAGAGACAGTGGCCCATCCACAGACATGGGAACGGAAATCATTGGCATTTGCCCTTTTGGGGGAAATCAGATTCATTCCCTTTGATGGAGAGCTCTCAGCTCTCTCCAACTGTGAAGACGACCCGAAGCTTCCGACTCCTTTCCAATAAGACAGGAACTCTGAGCCAAAGGGTGGGGCTGAGGATGTGTCCGGAGGGATGAGCGTGTGGATGTAGACAGAGGACCGGAGGAGGTGGGAGAGGAGAATGCGAAGGGGGAAGAGGTGAGGGCTGGGAAAGAAACTTCTCAAGTGGTAAAGATGGGACTCAGGACAGGGCTGGTTCTGCAGAGAATGAGTCATGGAGACCTGAGGCTTAAGGTGGTTAGAGTTTATACCAAATCCAGTGTCAGGAGGAGGGACCCGGCGTGATGGAGGAAAGGGAAGTCATAGAATTCAGAAGCAAAATTATGCATCTCTTTTGTTTGTTTGTCTATCAAAAGAAAATTGTAACTGGAATTGTCTGATATTTAAATGAAACATTCAGGACCTCGTGGTTAGGTGGAGGAGCGGGCAGTGCTCTCCAGGGGGTCAGGGAAGAACTAGCCTTCTCGGGGACCACAAGCCGAGATCACCTAGGCATCGAGGTTAGGGGGGCCCCAGTTTTCCTTTTGAGTCGCGAACGCTGTGCGTTTGTCAGAATGAAGTCTACAAGTCCATGGAGTTTTTTTTTTCTTCCTTTTTATATAATAATTATATAACTTATGCATTTATACACTACGAGTTGATCTCGGCCAGCCAAAGATACACAAGAGAGACAATCCATGATCAAAATGTGGCCTTGAACATTAACTCTGTATGCTTAATGTTTACAATATGAAGTTATTAGTTCTTAGAATGCAGAATGTATGTAATAAAATAAGCTTGGCCTCGCACGGCAAATCCGATCGACACGGGAGTCTGCATTTGCACTCTTTTAGTGACTAAAGTTGCCTAATAGAAACATGGGCTGCTTGCTGTGGGTTTTGTGTTAGGGTTTTCCTTGGTCCAGGAGTGGGTGCAAGGGAGAGGCAAGCAAATGGGATGTTTGGCACCCAAACGGTGCAGTCTCTCCAGCGCCTTCCTGCCCTCTCTCTTTCCTCACCCCATCTGGAGCAGAAGGACCACTTTTCACATGGGAGCCTCCAGATTTAAGCCCAGAGTGGAAAAAGGCCTCGAAAGCTGAGGTTGTCCTTAAGAAATTCCAGATCCACACCTGGTCATGAATCGCCCTTAATTCCTGCTCTGATCATAGAGCAACCCTTGGATGATGAACAGGTTATGGCTCTCAATGCCAACTGTATTGTTGTGGGTGAAGAAAACATCACGGGTGGCTGCAATTTCTCTCTTTAACCAGACCAGGGACAGCTTCTAAATTTGCCACCTGGCTTCTCCGTCAGAGGATCTCACCAGGTAGACTGTGGCCTTCACCCTCCCCCACCAGGATAAATCTGGGTACCAGAGTCGGATCAACCAGCTCTGAGCCTGACATAGTATCAGACACAGTTTATTTCTCTGATCTAAAGTCAATCCCCCTTGACATGTCTTCTCTCCTACGGACCACAAACGATGCCAGCCTTGGCCGAGGTGAAGGCGGTTCGGGAGGTGGGAGGCCAGGCCGGAGGAGGGAGCAAATCTGAGCAGCTCCTGAGCCTGAGTCAGTTTCTGACTTGGCCCATCTCATAGCCATCTGGGGGCTTGTTTTGCACTCTGTAATCCTTCTGCGATGATTAAATGAAGTTGCCAAACCTCTGTGCTCTGGGTATTTGGGCAGTGGTCTTTCAAGTCCGTAGGATCCGATTACCAAAGCTGCAGACACTCGGCATTACTTGGATTAAAGGAAGTCCAACCATCAGTCAGTTCCAGCAGCTTGGGAAAGGTCCACAAAGTGCCTGCATCTCCTTAGGGGAGATAAGTAAATAAATAAAAACATAGAAGCTGGCAGCTGGGACGCCTACACTGTTCTGATGGAAGAGATCAGTCATTTTTATTTTGGAGTACAAAGTCAAAGCACACCTACTTTCTGCATATAAATAGACATTTACTCGGATAATCACTCAATTCCACTCTTTCAGGATTGTATCGTGGGCGAATTAATAAAAACAAGACACTGAGTCTCATACTCAGTTTTCACAGATGTTTTCAGTTAGGTTCCCCAACTGCCCCCCGCCCCCCATCCAGATTATTAGCAAACTTTATGACAAGCATGAGCAACTGGGATCATTTTGGATAACATGCTAATGCTGAGTTCTCCCAAATAAATAATTCTTCAATTACATCCTAAAATAACGTTCCCTCTCTGCTCCTGCACAGTTGCATTCCAGAGCACTCTCCAGTTGCTGTTCATAATCACATGAAGAACCTTTTTCTCTCTGCTTCTCCTTTTTTGCCCTGACGTACACTCACCACGATCCTGGCAGAACCTCACTTCTACTGGCAAGAGGTTCGCCCTCTTTTCTTGTTTTAAACAGTCATGGGGACTTTGTACTTGGTGGGATCTCTGCGGATCCCCAAATCTCAATTAAGACTTCGGTTTTGCTCCCAGTTTGATTTCCTTGCTGTGAGTCAGAGGGGTTCGTGATGAAGTGATTTGTCAGGACTGGCGCAGGAGAGGACTTTCTGCTCCCCGGGGCACCTCTGTGCTGCTGCAGCCCCTGCCTCCTGGGAATGAGGGCCCGGATAGATGGGGGATGCAGCAGGGACCACTGACACCCGGGATGTGGGGCAGTGATGGCAAATGGGAGAACATGGAGGTCCCACAGGCCTCCACGTGGGACCTGTAACCTGTTTTTTTTTTTAACCTGGTTTAACTGTTTTTTCATTGTTCCACCCAAATGGAAGTTCTGAGATGACTACTCAGAGAGTGAAAAACACTTTGGGCTACTCAAAGGTGTCTCAAGTTTTGTTCCTTCTTTTTATCTTAACCTTGGTTTAAAAAATGAGGGAGGTAATAGCTCAGTGGTAGAGTGCCTGCTTAGCATGTGCAAGGTCCTGGGTTCAATCCCCAGTACCTCCATTTATAAGTAAATAGATAAATAAACCTAATTACCTGCCCCCCCAAAAAATAAAAAATAAACTTCTTGAAGTCATAATCAGATGCAAAAAGACTTAATTTATATGAAAAAATCTTGGTGAGATGTTTCCATGTCACATGGGGAAAAGATTGGATATAGAAACCAAATGTTAGAAATAACTAAAACCTCCTCATTTATCATAGAGCAGCAGCTCTCAGGGCAGGGTCCCAGGGCCGGAAGCAGCCTCCCCCGGGAACTCGTGAAGTCTGCAGAGTCTTCGGCCCCACTGCAGACCTGCTGAACCAGAAACTCTGGAGGTGGGGCTCAGCCATCAGATCCAACACCCCTCACAGGTGATTCAAAAAGCAAGCTGAAGTTTGGGAACCACTGCAACAGAGGAAAAGATCATCTGTGTCTGTGTGTGGAGCATTCAGTGTGAAATCTCAAACGTGTAACATTTTCCTTCCATGGCCACATGAAAATCTACCATCAGGGAAGCCAGTGCACTCTGGAAGCATCATCCTGAGTTGCTTCTGACTCAGCTCTTCTGAGCAACTCTCCTTCCTACTGTTTACTCGCTTCCACGTGTGTTAGTTATCTACTGCTGTGTAACAAATTACCACAAACTCAGCAGCTGGAAACAACACACATCTGTTATCTCGCAGTTCCCAGGTCAGGAGTCCAGGCACAGTATAGCTAGGTCCTCTGATCACAGTCTCACCAGGCTGAAATCAAGGAACCAGTCAGGACTGTGATCTCATCTGAGGATGGGGTCCTTTTCCAAGCTCCCTGGTTGCTGGCAGAATTTAGTTCCTTGCAGTTCTAGGACTGAAGTCCTTTTTCCTTACCAGCCATCACCAGGAGCCACTCTCAAGTCTTAGAGGCCACTAGAGGTCCTTGCCACGTGGCTATCTCCACAGCAAGGCAGTGGCTCCTTCAAGGCCAGCAGGAGAACCTCTCTCCTTTCAAATCTCTGACTTCTTTTAAGTGCTCACTTGACTAGGTCAGGCCGAGGATAATCTTTTTTATTCATTCAAAGTCTAGTGATTAAGGGCCTTAACTATATCTGCAAAATTCAGATAACATAACTAAATCATGGGATGAGAACCCATCACAGTCAAAGGTCCTGCTCACACTCAAGCAGAGAGGATTCTGTAGGGCATGTACTCCAAGGGATGGAAAACTGAGGTGCCATCTTAGAATTCTGCCTACATACCATGGATATACTGCCTGTCTTCTAGCATTTTCTAAAATCCTCTGGCCAATCAAACCTTTTTAAAACACACATTGCTCCAAATGCCAGCCTTGTTGACTCAGCAGCGTTACAAGCCTGAAGTCCTGGTCTCCATGGCTTCCTCTTCCACTGGCAATGTGGACTTCTCTGAACAAGTCTAAAATCTGGCCAGTCTGAAAACCTTTATGTTGAAAATGTAAGGGCAAATGCTAGCTTTTTAATAGTATTTATGTATTTTTTGGAGTCTATGGAAGAAGCAGCCCAGCTTCATTCTATATAGAAATAACTGTGCAAACTCATCCAAATTACAATTTTTCTATTTCAAATTAATTTTATAAAGTGAGGTTCTTTCATTTGTTTTCTCATAAAAAGTTTTTACAAGATATTATTCTGGCAAGGCAATAATCATTTGCTTATCATTTGTGTCAGAACATGCTGACTTATAGACTCAGGCAGGCAGCATGTTAAACATAAGAACTTGATGAAGAAAATAGGAATTTTTCATGATTCATAGACACACAGCACATTCCCTGAAGAAAATAATAAAAAAAATGGTAGCCAGAATAAACTTCATAAGGCAGTTTTGAGACTGTACAAAGTCATGACTGATTGAGTGAGCATGGCCAATGAGTACTGATTAAAAAAGGTCGAGATGCACCTGGAAAAGAGGTCCCAGGGACAGACTCCAGGCCTCTGCCCTTGACCTTATTTATTGATATCTTACTAGAGTGAAGACATAGAAGGTACTCTGACGACAACTCCAGATGCTGTGGGCTAAGGGGAAAATAGGTGACGTTATAAATTCAGCATTTTAAAGAGCAGGCTGAAGGGATGGATCAAATCAATCAAACTTACTGGAGCTTAGTGATGTTAGGATCTGCATCACATTCAACACGCCAGAGAGCTGGACTGAGCAAAAGCACAGGTGGACAGCACTTCCGGATTTTGCAGGTGATAGCAGTGATGATGTGGAATATTCAATATTTAATGAGCTAAGGGGCAGGGGCAGACACTGCGCTGAGCACATCAGGTGCACTGTCTCATTACTCCTTCCAATTGCCCTCTGGATACCAATTAAACCTAAAATATCCTGACACTCAGATGAAACAATTTACCTAGCTCACCTGCCCCCCAAGGTAAGAGGGTGAGCTAATGCTAGTCCCAGGACTGACTTCCAAACCTCTATTCTTAATCTTAAGCTATGTCATCTCATATTGACAGGACTTGGGAAAGAGATGTGATTGCCCAAACGTAGGTTCCATTAAAAAAAAATAGATTGTGAAAGAGAACTTATTTATTCTGTTTTGAATGGATGCCACCCACAACTCTGGACGTACATTTGCAGAGGCGTACAGGCCAGCTAGAGCAAGCCCAGTGGAGAAAGATGAGGGAAAAGAGGGAACCCAAGATTATGCCATGGGAGAGCAGGTGAAGGGACTGCCCAGTGTTTCTGCCAGAAGCAGGATTCAATTTATGGTCCATCCATCCAGGACCCAAGCACAGTGAATGGCAGGATTAAGCTGTCCATCATGCCTTCAGCTGTGAGATGAATGAACATCTGGAAAGGTAACTGTTAAGGCCAAAGGTGGACTCAGCAGGGATGCCCGTTGGCCAAACTCAAGGAAGAACTTTTTGACAGAGGAGCTCCACATGGAATGGCCAATCCTTTGCCCAGGAGCAGCTGGATGTGGATGTGCTCAAGGACAGACCATGTTACTCTTCATCAGATATTTAGCAGCACTTGGTAGGTGGACTAATTGGATGTAATCTGTATTCTGTAAAATGATGAAGATGATAAGGTGTCATATATGTACATAGAAGATCATGAAAAATGGTCTGAAATGTGTGATGGCTTGGAAGCCCCACTCTTGGCTAGTATCACTTAGCCCTAAGGGCAGGAGCACATTTCGGGGTTAAACACTATATAGCCACTAGAAGCCCCCCAAATTTGCTTGTCCTGTGACTCTGTCTCCAGATTGAATTGAGCTCACTTTGCTTGGAGGTTAAAATCCATCATATCAGTTCAACACCACAGGGCCCTGGTGAATGGGGAGAGGCAGCCGGCTGGTGGGACTGTGAAACTTCCCCTCCACGTTTTCTCACTTAAGAGGAAGACCACCCCACTGCAACACTCTTCCATAAAGGCACACATCGTGGGGGTTGTTGGTCACAGCCTGCTCAGCATTAGTCATGGCTCAGCTGAAAGAGTAAGGGCTGCCCCAGGGAGCCTCAACCCAGCTCCAGACTCACCATTTTCACCTCCCAGCAGGCCTCGGAGGCTGGGAGCCGAGCCTGGGAGCTGAGCCTGGGAGCCAAGGCTGGCTTTCCACTTAAGATGCTATGGAAAGCATGGGAGCAAAAGTTAAATATGTAAGAAACAATTTGGGCTAGAAGTTAGGAAACCATTTGGTAAGGTCTCTTGACTAGAAGGCCAGGATATTCCAAGAACGTGGCAGGAGGTGGGCAGAGCTCGGAGTTACTCACCTTCTCCAAAGAGGGTGATACCCAGGGAGAGAGTGACCAGAATCGATTTCCAGCAGGGTAAGTCCCACCTCTTCCTGTGGGAGGGACTGGAAGGGGTGGGGAGAGAGCAAGAGTGACTGTGGGAAGGCCCTCTCCATGGAAACATACATGATGGGGAATAATGTTTCCGTCCCACCATAGGACCTGTCTCAGTCGATCAATTCAACAGTTCTTCTTGGAAGAAATCCCTGCTCTCATCATATTTTCTAACGTGAGGTTCTGTACCTATCTGTGCCTCCCCCTGTTCACAATTTTGTGGCACATTTCAAAGTAGGATTACGCAGTGGTCACTGGGTTTCAAAGCTACATTGTCTGGTCCATGCTCACAGTGTAGTGGCCTTATTCCAATTAAGAAGAAAACACTAACACGTTCTAAATCACTCACTCAGGGAAGACCGAGCACTTGTTAAGGTCATTTAATCCAAGTTCCCATGGCTGTTAAGTGGCAGGGACAGGATCCGAGTGAGAGTCTGACTCCAAAGTTTCTATGTACAGCCGCTGTGGTGTTCTGCCTGTCAAAGAAAGCTGAATTAGGAGTAAAACCATAGGCTGGGCACCAATTATTCATGAATTGTTATTCATATGATAGTAGGAATCTGGATAAGACAGGAGGAAACTGGTAGGAAGGGAAAACAGTAAGTAAGTAAAACATTTAAAATTCTTGTATGATTCAAGACAAGATGTCAATGTTATGGACAAAGCAAGATGTCTGCCAAAAAGAATAGTAATAAACTATAGACAAAGAAAAAAAGAAAGAGATGAATTGTGTTCACGGAGTTGAAGATTCAGTATTATGAAAATGTCGATTATTTGCAAAATCTAGAAATTGACTGCAATCCCTATCAAAAACCCCCAACAGTTTTTTTTTTCTTTTTACCTGTACAAGCAAATTTAAAACTTTATACAGAGGCCCAGATTAACCAAGACATTCTTAAAGAAAACACAGTCTATATCTTATGGGTTTTGTCCTCCCAGATACTAAATCTTAATAAAGTTCTAGTGATTAAGAATTACAAGGTGAGATGGCTCAGAAAGAGAAAAGTAGATGAATGGAAAAAAGATAAGTCCATAAACAAACCCACATACATGGATACCTAATATAATCAGAAATGATACTGAAGATCAGTGCAGTGAGAAGGCACCTTTTAATAAATGGAGCTAAAATGGAAATCTATGTTGGGAAAAATATAATGGAGTGTTATATAATACCACACAAAAATTAGTTACATCTGGTTAAGGACTAACATTTAAAATGCAAAAGCACAAAGATTTTCAAAGATCCTACAGAAAAATATCTTCATGACCTTGAGGTGCAAAAGAATTTTTTAACATGACAAAAACTACAAGAAATAAAAGAAATATTGATAAAATTTCCTGTGTTAAAATGAAGAACTTCTTTTCATTTTAATAGATAACATTAAAGAGAGTGAAAAGACAAACTACCCTCCAGGAAAAGATATTTGTAACCCATATAACCTGCAAAGCACTAGTATCCAGGATGTGTAACTTATAAATCAATGGGAAAAAGAACAACAGAAAAATAATGTAAAATAATTGAATAGCTCACTTCCTAAGAGTGGAAACATGATGGACAATAAATGAATGGGTAGTGATCAAGTTCATAGTAATTGAGGATGTGTAAATTAAGATCAAAATGATATCCATTTTATACCTGCCGTATTGGCAAATATTAAAAAATCCAGTCATGAGCCATGATGGTGAGGATGTTAAAAAAAAAAAAAGGAGCACTCGTGCACCACTGCGGGTAGCAGAGACTGGGTACAATCTCTTTGGAAAATAGCTCAGCATTCTTTGGCATTCACTGTAGAACAGATGAAGTGTACACCCAAAATCTTGTTAGGGAAAGTCCAAAGGAAACTAGGAGCCTTTCACAAGTCCACTGGGATAGGACACATGAACCACTATGTCTCTCTAAGCATGCTTGTAATAATAACAACTGGAAACAGCCCAAGAATCCGTCCACATTAGATTAGATAAGCCAATTTCAGTATGTCCACCTAATGGGAATCTATACAGCTATGAGAGAAACTCACAAATTTAACATTGAACCAAAGAAACAAATACCTAGAAACATAGGCAATACGGTTCCACTTGTTTAGATTTCAAAAGCAGGCAAAGACAAGTAATACACTGTTCAGAGATCATGCAGAAGTGTTCAAACAATGACTGAAAACAAGGGATTAATAATTTCAAGATCAAGACAGTGATCTCCTCTCAGTGAGAAGAAGAGGGATGATGGGGTCAAGGAGGGAAACAGGTATTTTAAAAACCTGGCAATGTTCTTTTTCCAGTGTGGGAGCTATTTCTTTATTCGCTCTGTCCATTTATTTTAAACACTGTTCTGTGCGTATGATGTATCTTCTGATACAAACGTTTTTTAAAATGCTGTCAAAAAGAGGACAAACACATAGAAAGCCACAGTTTTACACCCACCAGCAGCATGCTGCTGGAGCAGCGTTTAGCAGCGCTGCAGAACGTGCTGCCCTCTGACTGCTCCCGGCAAAGGATGCTCCGTTTCCTCTGGTGAGGTGGCTGAGAGTTCTCTCTCAGTACAATGAGTTTCGGTATTCCCCAGAAAGTTTTACTTCCTCTACCAAGTGCTCTCTAGGGGTTAGCTACTGTTGATGAATATCTGTGCATCATTCTGTCTCTTTCTGGTCCCCTCTATGTCTTCTGCCTTCAAGAGATAGAGCTTAATTCCCCATCTTTTGAGTGTAGGCTGGACTTAATGATCTGCTGCTAATAAGCAGAAAGTAGCAGAGGTGATGGCGTGTGGCTTCCGAGATTAAGTGGTAAAAGGCATTGTGACCTTCTCTTTGCCTTCCCTCTTGGATAACTCTGGGGAAGCTAGCTTCCATGTCAGGACACTCAAGCAGCCCTACGGAGAGGCTCATGGGTAAGGAACCCAGACCTCCTGCCAATAGCCAACCATCCATCCCCGATCAAGTCTTCAGATGACATCATTCATGGTCAACATTTTGACAAAATTTCATGAAAGATTATGAGCCAGAACCACCCAAATAAGCTGCTTCTGAATTGCTAATGCACAGAAATGTGAAATAATAAATGTTTGTTGTTTCAAGCCACTAAATTTTGGGGAAATTGATTATACTGCAATAGATAACTAATACAACTTGCTTTCTCAAGATTGCTGCCTATGGGTTCTGCCTGACCTAGCCTATTGCGTTAGACTTTAAGAGAGGCTGAGCTGAGACAGCCTGGGTTGACCTCAGACCTGGTGATCCCCCTGCTTCTGAAATATCTTTGTCTGATTCTTCTCTCATTCTGTCGACAAGCTATGTGTCAACTCTCTGGTTTTCTGAGGCTAAAGAATCTTGCTTAAAGAAATACTTTTCCCACAGATGAAAAGGGGGGGTTACAGGAGCCTAGGACCCTAAAATTCTGGGTTTTTCAGACTGTAGCTGAAACAATGTGGGTTTCCAAACCCCACAGGCATGCATTGGGTCCTACCTAATGTGCTGGCTGTTTGTACACCTGCTATTGTATTTAGCTTCTCAGAAGCTCTCGTTCCTTCTCTGTTGGTCAAATAATAGTTATTTAGGATTCAATCTGGCTATGGAAGAAGAAGAGTAATGGTTTAATCAAGGTAGAAGTTTACGTCTCTTTCATGTCAAAATCCAAAGATCTAGGGCTGGTGTGGCCTCCATGATGTTGAGAAATCCAGGATCTTTGTATCTTCTTGTTCCACCATGTGTGGTTATTTTGGTCAAATGTTCTAACTAAAGGCTCTAACTCCAAAATATTCACTGAAAAGCAAAACTTGGACTTGGACCTGGACCATGTATCCACTAGGATTCTACCAGAAAAACAGAACTAGTTGGATATGAATGAAGACATGAATGTATGTGTGCATGTATTTCAGGGAATTGGCTTCTGCAGTCGTGGCATCTGGCTGGCAAGTCTGAACTCTAGTGGGTGAGTCAGCTGGATGGAAGCTCTCAGGCAGGAGTAGACAGTGCAGTCCACAGGCAGAATTTCTTCTTCCTCACTTTTGCTCCTAAGATCTTTCAACTGATTGGATGAGGCCCACCCAGATTATCAGGGACAATCTCCTTTACTTAAAGTGAACAGATTATGGCTGTCAAGCACATCCACAAGACACCGTAGAGTAATACCTAGATTAGTGTTTGAATAACTGCCAAGAGCACACAAGACATCCCAGGCTGCAGTCCAGTCTGAGACTGATTTCCCACAAGCTGGTCTCCCGCAAAGCTCCGTGAAGGCCAGGGACAGCTGAGTGCGGGCGGTGGCAAATCAGGGCCTTCCTGCCAGGTTACAGAGACTACACCTACCAGGCTTGGATTTTGAGCCCTGGTTCGCCAGGAAAGGGACCTGTGCTCCCCAAACGTGAGTCTGAGCTGCTGGGACAGGGATCTGCCACCCCTACGGCTCTTGGATCCCGGCTCCTGGTCCTGCTGGAAGAGACAAGCTTAAGCCCCTCGAAGGGCAGGGGTCCCTCTCCTGCAGCCTGGTGCCAGGCCCTGCCAGCCCTCCATGGCCGGCCAGCCATGGGACAATGTGTCCACAGGTGACCTATGCGCCCGCTTCTGCTTCTGACTCCCTGAATTTTCTCCAGTTAACGCCTCCCAGCAGGTCCTGAGTGAGTGCGGGGGGGGATCGGGCCACGCGTCCTTCGTTGAGTGCCATCTGCAGGCCAGCTGGTGCCAGTGAGGAAGGGATGAAAAGGAGGGACCGAGCACACATGGCAAGTGTGCTCACTCCCCCAGCGCATGCCCAGCAGCAGGAAGTCTGAAGGATGCACTCGTTGCTCTATTAATACGGGAAAAGAGGAAGAAAAGTCACTGGTAACTGTCCCTTCTGCCAGCAGGGCTGCCACCAGCACACGGGGCCCCTTTGTGCAAATGAGAAAAGGCGCTCGCTTTGGGCAGCCAAACCCTCTGGGTGAAGGGTTCACTACAACGTGGCCTCCCCAGGGCGACACGCCCCTGGGCCAGGGGACAGGGCGTGACCTCGTGTCCGCCTCCACCTGCCCCTGCCCCCCAGCCAGCACCTTTCTGCGGTGCCCCAGGCTGCTCAGAGCTGGCCGGACCTGGGGGTCAGTGCTGGGAACACTTTGTAACCAGCCTGGGCCCTGTGCTCCCGTTTGAAGGCCGTTTGAAGGCCGAATCTCGAATCTTGGCTCTTCGGAGACCTCTTTCCTGCACAGATGCCTAAACAGCCAAGCTCGAGGGGCTCTGAGCTTGAGACTTTGTGAAGAAGCTGAGAGGATTTGATGATCACACCGGCAATCACATTTTTTAAGGAGCGCCAAACACTGCAAACTTTATATTTTCATGCCTAATTGGTCTGTAAGGGATACAAATTGAGAATGTTCCTTCTCACAAGGGAGCTGCAGGGGACATCTGATTCTGGATTCTGGAAGCTTCCTATCATGTTGAAAATAGAACCTCAAACTCCTGGCCAGGTTTGCAGGCTCTGCAGGGCTCACCCCTGCCGCCTTCCCTAGTTTTCTTACTCGGCCCTCCCCTCACTCTCCATCTTTCTCAAACTCATCACCTTTTCCAAGTTCAAGCCTTTGCACGAGCAGGTCCCATTCCCAGGGCACTTTTTCTCCAGATCATCACAAAGCAGTCATCTTCTTGTCCTTTGCATCTCGGCGAGGCCATCTCTGATCGCACCTAATTCAGCCTCCTGCACAACGCCACCTCCCCAGGGGTACTTTCCTCCGAGCCCTTTATCACTGGCGTTCTCCCCTTTTACGTATTTGTCTTTTGTCATCGTCTCATCATTGCTGTTGAAACTTCCATGAAGGAGAGTCCTGGCCCCCGGAGGGCTGACTCAGGAAGGGTGTTCTTACCTGTAAGTGATACAGATCTGGAAAGTTCAGGGCTAGACCTCCAGCAGGATGCTTCCAGGGGCTTTGTGACCTGTCTTACTCTGTCTCTCAGCTTCATTTCCTCTCTGAGGGCTCAGCCTTAGGTGGGCTTGTTTTAGGCCACACCAACATAGTTGCCAAAACCAAACTTCAGGCTTAGGGACGATCTCTCAATATCAGCGCTATTGACATTTGGGGCCAAATGATGGCTGTGGGGCTGCCCTGTGCACTGTAAGATGCCCTGCAGCATCCCTGGCCTCTACCTGCCAGCATGCCAGTTGTCTCGGACATGACAACCCAAAAAGGTAATCCAGGTTTTCCCAAACACCCCTTGAGGAGCAAGAGCACCCCTGGTTGAGAATCACCAGCTACATGATGGCCTTTCAGCCACTCCAAATGAAAAAACATTTCTTTTTTCCAACAGTGTGAAGAGGAGACTTGGAATTAAGCCTCCCTCCTGGACATTGGTCCCATGCCCTTCCCTGAGCCCATCACTGTAGCCAGAGAAACGAAATACACTGATTGACCAGCCTGAATCACTCATGTGCCCTTGAGTTGGGGTTGGGTCAATCACATTCCAGCCTTTGATGGTTAAGGAGGAGTTGTCACCCAAAGGGAAATGAGGGAATTGTAACCAGAAGGGAAGAGTTTTCCTATTCGTCTAAAGGCAGTCTCTTTGGAAGAGTCTGCATTGTTATTTTCATGCCACCAGAGGTCAGCACTGGGCCACGCCATGCCAATGTCATGCCAATGTCATGGTGGTCCTCATACCCAAAGAAAATGCAGACGATTTTAGTATTTTAATCTACAGAGCAGAGATCTTTAGCTGGGGCTGGCTACCCTCTAAACTGCATAGCAAAATTTTTTGCATTTGTGAATTTTGCTGGTGAGATGGTCCATTGCTTTCATCAAATCTCCAAAGTTTATAAACAGTAAGGTCCCACTGCACAGCACAGGGAACTAAATTCAATACCTTCTTATAGCCTATAATGAAAAAGAATATGAAAATAGATAAACCTATATTTATGTATAACTGAACCACCATGCTGTACACCAGAAGGGAAAACAACCTTGTAAATCCACTCTACTTCAATAACTTTTTTTAATTTTTAAAAATTAAAAATAAAAAATAAATAAAAATTAAAAATCCCCAAAGTTTAAAGATTAAAAGCAACTGATCTAGAAATTGACCTCCTTGTTTCAGGAAGGATGTTTGCTATAAATGTCTTGGGAAAAGAACTTAAACTCGTTTTAGTTCAAGTCCTCAGGTATACACAGAGAGCATGCAGATTACTATAGCAAAGCTACCCTTCCCAGTAAAGAAGGACAGAGGAAGGGTCAAAACTACCTGCTTCGGGGCTATTTACCTTTGGGAGAGTGGCTTAGGGAGTGTGCCTTAGGAGGTTCAGACTCTGATAAGCCAAGACTGGAATCCTGCCGATTGTAAACGGCTCATAATGGGGATGCTTCAAGGAGAAGTCTTCATGGGCTTAGACAGTGAATGCAGGTGTGGCATCCAGCTCATGGCAACATCTCAAACCCTTGTGTCATGCTCCATAGACTGAGGGCATCGGTGTACCCAGGACTTGATGTATTTCATCCCATTTCACCCCCCCCAAGCTGAGCAGCTGCGGTTATCTCATTTGATAAATAAGGAAACAAGCTTCAAGACAAGCAAAGCCGTTTCTCACGTAGCCGGTATCTCAGCTGGGCTGCTGTCACAAACTGCCGCAGGCCGAGTGGCTGAAACAGCTAACATTGATTTCTCATCGTTCCAGGGGCTGAAAGTCCGAGGGGAGGGTGCCGGCGTGGCTGGGTTCTTCGTGAGGACCCTCGTCCTGATTTACAGGTGGCGGTCCTCCTGTTGTGTCCTCACGCGGCAGAGAGGAAGCAAGCTCTCTCTCGTTCCTTCTTTGGAAACTATTAACTCCATCGTGAGGGTTCCACCCTCATGCTCTAATTGCCTCCCAAAGGCTCCATCCCCAAAGGCCATCGCATTGGGAATTAGGGTTGGTGTGGATCCTGGGTGCATGGCTGACCTTGAGTGAACTAATTGACCTGTTTGCGGTCTATCCATACGATGGAACATTACTCAGGTTTTAAAAATAATGAAATTCTGACACATGTTACAACAGGAACTTTGAAAACAAGCTGAGCCAAATAGACCAGTCACAGAAGGAGAGATACTGTATGTTCACTTCAAGGAGGTACCTAGGTAGTCAGTCATGGAGACAGAAGGTAGACAAACAGATAAACATCAAGTTCACGCTGTGCAGCCCGGGGAACTGTATTCAATACCCTGCAGTAACTTATGGTGAAGGAGAACATGAAACGAATACATGCACGTTCATGAAAGACTGAAGCGTTGTGCTGCGCACCTGAAACTGACGCAGCGTTGTACACTGGCCATACTCCAATTAAAAAAAATATATATATATGAAAATTAGAATAGAGGTTTCAAAGGGCTGAGGAGTCAGTGTTTAATGGGGACAGGGTTCAGTTTGAGAAGATGAGAAAGTCCTGGAGACGGATTGTGGAGATAGTTGTACGACCGTGGGGGTGAATTTTTCACTCAAATTACCTTTAACGCCACTGAACTTTACATTTAAAATAGTTAACATGGTAACTATTAACTTAAAAATAGTTAAAATGGTTTATATCTTTTTTGATAAAACAATTTCAAGAGTGCCCAAAAAAGGCTCTCAAAATTCAGTAACCAATTAATCCTTGAAGGCAGTGTATTTTTGAAACATCAAAATTAAAGAGAAAAATCCACGAGGAACAATAGCGAAATTTTAGATAAAGAGAAAGGGCATGACTGACTTTTCCTTTTGCCCCGGGCTCCACGAAGGCTCGGCCTGCCTCCGAGAGCCACCCTTCTCTGACAGCTGACATCCTGGTCACAGCACGAGTGTGATTTCTCACTCGGGTGGCAACCCCGCCAAGGCACAGTTGTTCTCACTTCTCAGTTACGTAAACCGAGCCTTCTTGGGGTTAAGGCGCTTGCCTGCAGTCAGTCCTGTGCCTCTGGCCTCTGCAGACCGCCCTCTCCAGCTGTGTCCAGCTGAGGAGGAGGTGGCCGCGGGCTCGGAACGGGAGCCTCCCTGAGAAGAGCGTCTGCGCAGGTCCGAGGGCGAGCTGGAGGTCTCCGTCCCGCCCCGAGGCTCACGGGGAGCAGGCTAATGGGTGACTTTTCCTGCTGTGATTTTGCATTAATCTCTTTAAATTTCATGTTCTTTCTGATGCTGTGATCCTTCTAGGTCTGCAATAAGCTGTAATGAATTGTTATTAATAATTATGTAAATCGTTGTTAGGTGAATGAGTGAATGCATGAATGAAAAAAACAAAAGTCTCACCAGTTTAACCCTGAGAAAGAACACACAGCCTTCCTGGCCGCTGTCTTGGAAATGCGTGCCTGGGGTGGCTGTCGCCTGAGAATTTTGTAGGTTGAAATGAGATCGCGTACAGACGTTGTGACGCTTTTAAAGCACCATATATTAAACACATCTCCCTCCAAACCCTCACTGGAGGTGGAGACAGAGCAACACATATTCTTTCACTTCTACTTCACTTCACAAGTGGGTAAAATATCTGTATTAGTCACCAAACACTTACACGTAAGGTGTGTTTGCATTTGAGGTGTCCACCAGCCGCACAGACAACTGAGCTGTCAGACGCCCCACTCGCAGACAGATGAGCTCCTATTTGTGGTCCGAAGCCAGAGACTTTTCCCCTGGTTAAAGAGCCTTTTGTCTTGCAAAACAGGTCTAGGGCGGGCCCCCCAAGGGGCCTCTGTGGTTCCTTGTGCTCCTCTGAAACAGGGAACTTCCAGGGACAACAAGGCCCCGAGGTAGAGGGAGCAGTGACGGGACAGGTGGGAGCCCTGTGTGTGCAGGGGACACACCTGCTCTGCCCTCTGGTCCTGCCCTCCTGGCTTTCGGTTTCTGGCCCCAGAGAGCTAACTGCACAGACTCTCCTGCTCACTCAGCCCGGGCTGCTCTAGGTCCTTGCCTTTTCGCCTGCGCTGTGCCTTCAGCCAGAAATGCCTCTGCCCCCTTCCACTCCCCCTGCTTCTCCCCCATAACCAGCGAAAGACCCTTGCTGGCTCAGGTCCAGTGCCAGCGCGGACACAGGCCGACTGAGACCTGATGAATCAGAATCTGCTTTGTGACAAGACCTCCAAGGGATTCGCAGGCCCCTCCAAGTGTGGAAAGCCCTGTAGAGAACTCCTGCTGGTGCTTCAGTACTCAGCTCAGGGCCGCCTCCCCCAGGGAGCCCTCCCTGAGCTCCCACCTCACCCGAGGTTGCTGCAGGCAGTCTGGGCGCCGGTGCAGAGCCAGCAGTGAATGTGTAGGCCTCCTTCACGAGCACGCCTGGGCCCTGAGCCCGTCTCTCCACAGCCCGCACACCCCGCTGGAGGAAACCTAGGGTTCACCTTGGTCTCCCCACGAGTAGCGTCCTGACAGCTCCACTCAGGTAGGCAGTGCCTCACACTTAGGAATCCTCCCCCTCCCCTCCAGCCCCTCCCGTACCTGCCCTAGGAGGCCCTGTGGTGGGACCCACAGGGTTGAGACCACTGATCCCGAGGGCCGTCAGGGATGACAGACACCTGGGGAGCCCAAGTGTGCGCCTGCTCCACCCTCTATGCCCCAGAGAAGCAGGCTTTCATGGGATGTCATCTTGCTGAGTTTTTTTTAGGATTCTCATGCAGAAGTTTTACTCAGTTGCTTGTAGAGCGAACATACATGGCATTCTTAGAAAAAGTCTGAGTTGTTCTTCGTTCCTCCCCCTGACCTTCAACCAACAAAATTCAGCCCCATCTGTCCTCCTCCTCAGTCTTTGTGACAACCACCCAGTGCAGCCCCCAGTGCTCCACGCAGACCCCTGTGAGCCCCTCCACCAATCTCGCCCCCTCCCCCCACCCCACCTTCCGCTCTCTCCCCACGCACAGAGACCTGTGCAGGATACACATCACTCCGTGTCCTCGGCCTCCAGCCCTCTCCCCCAGGTCTGCACCCGCCCCTGGTGTCCCTACCCTGCGCTAGAGAGATGTCTGTGCAGCCGGCCTGCTCCCCGCCCCCTCTCCCCCTCCCCGTCCTCTTTGCCCCATTTCCCTGCCCAGAAACCCAGTTCTCAGGTCTCTATGCTCCTGTCCTCTCTGCCTGGAATATTCTGCCCCCTGACTTTCCCAGGCCAACTCCTCTTCCCTTTTAAAATCTCAGCATAAATACCACCTCCTGGTTTCTCATGTTACACGGCACCCACTGGAGCTGCCTGCAGAGCGGAGGTTGCCATCCTTTGTCTCTTTTCCTTTATTCTCTGAACTCGTCCCTCCCCGGGTCCGTGGGGAGGGGGCCACAGGCCTCACTTGGCTGCCTTTTTCCATCACTCCAACACCTATACATTGTCAAAGGTCACAGACACTCCAAACATACTAAATAAGTGGGTGTGAATGAAGGCAGTAAACACACACACACATTGCATCAAATAGGGTCAAGTGCGCTGGTCGTTCTCCAGGTTCTGTGGGCCTTTTCTGGGCTGCTCTGCACCGGAGGCTGACTCCTGCCTGCCCTCCCCGGGCCCCCTGGGTGGCTGCCTTTTGCTCCAGCAGTAAAAGGAGGGACAGGACAGAGGCGGGGAAGCTTTCCCTGTCCCCCTGACGGCCCCTCGCTGAGCTCAGATGCCATCTTCGCCCCTCATCCTCCAGACCCAGCAGTGAGAAGAGCTTCCTTATTGCCGGCACCTCACAGCCCTCTTCCTCGGTCCCCCCGCATCCCTGATACAGCTCAGGTGACTGCCTGCATCTCAGCGCCCTCGGCTGCACCGTTTGGATGAAGGGTTTCTAGTTGGACCCTTACTGAATCATCAGGTACCTCTCATTTTCTGTCGATATGCTCTATGAATCTTTTGTCTACATACAAATTATATAAAAAAACACCATTTTTATTTTCAACATTTATTTAATCACTTAAAAAAATGAAACTTTAACTTCACATTTTCAGCTACCCACAAAGCAACTGAATAGGCTGAGTATCTGTACTGTGGTTGGTGTGTGTGTGTCTGCCATCAAGAGAACACTTTTTAATTTTGACTCCATAAATTTTAGAAATGTAAAAAAAGAGAACTTTTTAACAAAATAACATCAATTAAGAAAAAAATGACAAAACAGAAAGACATGGCTGCAAAATCTGAAGTGCTCCAATCTGTGAGTTTAGGATTAATCTAATCCGATGAATTTAGGCCTAAGCTGTGAATTTAGGCGTACACTGACAAAGATTACCTAGTTTGAATGTGGTGCTATTTTGTTAACATTTTTGTTTGGTTTTTGTTTTGTTTTTACATTTTTTAAAATCAACAGAAGTTGACTAAGGTAAGTGTTAAAGTATCTCCTCAGTTTTGTAAAACTAGCCACTGCATACAGAAATGGTCTTCATTGTGTTCAGCTTTCCATTCATGTCAGACTTAACGGATGCTTCAAGGCATAGTGGGCATTCAACTCAAATCAAAATAAAATACTTCTTGTGTGTCCATGAGAATTATACTATTGGGTTCTACATTTAAATAACACAACCATAGAGTTTCCATGCTGTTCTAATAAGAGTAATTGTGGCATCAATTTAGCAACAGTCGCTTAACTAAGGAAGGAACAAACGAAATCCTTCAACAGAAACACATGCAGATGGAAAAGAAAACTTGAGAAAATCTTATAAATAATGTTTTATCCACTTAGAAAAGAACAATTAAGTTACAGTAGCCAAATATAAAGAGAAAAATCAAAATTACTTTCAAAAGAGAGCACACAAGCAGATGTTGTGCCGTGGTTGTGTCTGGACCGGCTGCCGTGAGCTGAGTCACACCTGCAGGTGACCGCAGGTCCCTGGTCCCTCACCGCGGTGCCCTCCTCCTTCCCGGGGGCCTTGATGGCCCAGGGCGCCCCCCCCCCGACACTGCTGGGCCCCTGGGGGCTGCGGGCGGAGCAGCAGGAGCACCAGGGCCCCTGGGGGGAGGCTGGACGTTGGACTCGACCTGGGCCAGCATCTGCCGGGTGCGGTCAGTCTCCTGTCGCAGCTCCTGGAGCTTTCTCTTGGTGGCCACCGCCACCAGCCAGCCTTCCCCAGCTCTTTTCTCTTGGAAGTGGATCTCCTTGAGGCGGTAGGAGGTGGTTCTCTCCAGTTCCTCGCCTGCGTCTTGGGCCATCTTCTTGCAGAGGCCGCGCATCTGACGTGTGGAGTCCAGGTCTCTACACACGTTAGGAATTTCTAGGCAGTAGCTTAGGATTAATCAGGGTGCACCCTCATATCAAGTGATGAAAGTTTGCAGGAATTACATTGGAACAGGCTAACACCATGTGCCTCCTAACATGACGGCCTGAAAACAACAATGTCTTTGGTTTTCCTGACAAAAATACATAACTGAAATCTAATCATGAAGAAATATCAGACAAATTGGAGCAATAAACAGTCTACAAAATTCCTGGCACATGTGCTTCAAACTATAAAGGTCACAAAAGACCTTTAGAAAGGAGCTGAGGGATTGTTTCCAATGAAAACCCCAGGGAACGTGACATTTAAATGTAATGCATGATCCTGGACTAGATCCTGGGCCAGAGGGAAAAAAATAGAGATGATAGTATCTGAAAAAACTGACAAAATTTGAACACGGACAGTGGGTTAGATAAACATTATGTCAGTGTTAAATCCCAGCTTTGGTCGTTGTACTATTGTCAGGAAATAGTAAAGTGTTCGTGGGGTCAAGAGGCCTTATGGCTTTAACTTGGTCAAAAATTGTCAGTGACTGACGGTTTCTCGACCGGCCTTCGTCCTGCTGGGACAGCCCAGCAGCGGCTCACGCCAGGTCTTCGCTCACTTTCTCGGGGGGGATTCTCTTCTCAGTGAGAAGACACAAGATCGTGCTAACGCTGCAGGGTGGTCTCGATCTGCCCTGGGCCCACTGGGGCCTGAACGCCTCCTCCAAGGGCGTATCGGGACCACGGAGCGGTCTCACTGCCTGGACCGGGTGGGCGTCCTCCTCCAGTTAATTCCACCTTCAGAGGCCCCCTCCCTCCTTTCCCGTTGCCGTTAAAATGTCTGAAGTGGCTTCTGGCTCCCGGGCTCCCCACGGGCTTCTGGGAAAAGCTCTGTCTCTGAATGCCCACAATGGCAACAACCATTTATTCTCTTATAAAACAACAGCAGTTTGCTCTCCTGTGGTCCTGAGGGCCAGAGCTCTAAAAGCAAGGGGTCAAACACATTTGATAAAATTCAACACCCAGTTATGATAAAAACTCTCACCAAAGTGGGTATAGAGGGAACATCTCAACAGAATAAAAGCTATATATGACAAACCTACAGCCAGCATAGCACTCAACGGTGGAAAGCTCAAAAGCTTCCCACTAAAATCTGAAACAAGACAAGCCTGCCTGAATCACAACTCCTATTCAACACAGTCCTGGAAGTCCTAGCTGTAGCAATCAGGCAAGAGAGAGAAATAAAAGGGATCCAAATTGGAAAAGAAGAGGTAAAATTGTCACTATATGCAGATGACATGATACTATATATAGAAAACCCTAAAAGGTCCACACAAAAACTACTAGAGCTGATTGAAGAATTCAGCAAGGTAGCAGGTTACAAGATTAACGTACAAAAATCAGTTGCATTTCTTTACATTAATGATGAATCAACAGGAAAAGAAAGTAAAGAAACAATCCCCTTTAATATAGCACCCAAAGTAATAAAATACCTAGGAATAAATCTAACCAAGGTGGTGAAAGACTTATACATGGTGAACTATAAAACACTGATTAAGGAAATTAAAGAAGACTTAAAAAAATGGAACGATATCCCAGGCTCCTGGATTTGAAGAATGAATATTGTTAAAATGGTCACACTACCCAAGGCAATCTACAGATTTAATGCAATTCCTATCAAATTACCCAGGACATATTTCACAGAACTAGAACAAATCATAATAAAATTTATATGGAACCACAAAAGACCTAGAATTGCCAAAGCATTACTGAAGAAAAAGTAAGAGGCTGGAGGAATAACTCTTCCAGACTTCAGACAATACTACAGAGCTACAGTAATCAAAACAGCATGATATTGGTACAGAAACAGACATATAGACCAATGAAACAGAACAGAGAGCCCAGAAATGATCCCATAAACTTTTGGTCAACTAATCTTTGACAAAGGAGGCAAGAATATACAATGAAATAAAGACAGTCTCTTCAGCAAATGGTGTTGGGAAAACTGGACAGCAGCATGTAAAGCAATGAAGCTAGAACACTCCCTTACACCATACACAAAAATAAACTCAAAATGAATCAAAGACTTAAACATAAGACAAGATACAATAAACCTCCCAGAAGAAAATATAGGCAAAACATTATCTGACATACATCTCAAAAATGTTCTCCTAGGGCAGTCTACCCATGCAATAGAAATACAAGCAAGAATAAACAAATGGGACCTAGTGAAACTTACATGCTTCTGCACAGCAAAGGAAATCATAAGTAAAACAAAATGACAACCTACAGAATGGGAGAAAATTTTTGCAAATGAAACAGACAAAGGCTTGATCTCATATGACTCTTATTAAGCTCATATGACTTAATAAGGAAAAAACAAACAACCCAATCCAAAAATGGGCAGAAGGCCTAAACAAGCAATTCTCCAAGGAAGAAATACAAATAATCAATAGGCACATGAAAAAATGCTCTATAGCACTAATTATCAGAGAAATGCATGTGAAAACTACAGTGAAGTATCACCTCGCATTGGTCAGAATGGCCATCATTCAAAAGTCCACAAATGAAAAATGCTGGAGAGGCTGTGGAGAAAAGGGAACATTCCTACACTGCTGGTGGGAATGCAGTTTGGTGCAGCCACTGTGGAAAACAGGATGGAGATTCCTCAAAAGACTAGAAATAGACTTACCATATAACCCAGGAATCCCACTCCTGGGCATATATCCAGAAGGAACCCTACTTCAGGATGACACCTGCACCCCAATGCTCACAGCAGCACTATTTACAATAGCGAAGACATGGAAACAGCCTAAATGTCCATCAACAGATGACTGGATAAAGAAGAGGTGGTTTATTTATACAATGGAATACCATTCAGCCATAAAAATGGCAACATAATGCCATTTTCAGCAACATGGATGTTCCTGGAGAATGTCATTCTAAGTGAAGTAAGCCAGAAAAGCAAATATAAAAAAAAAAGAACATAAATACACAACAGAAACAGACTCATAGACATAGAATACAAAGTTGTGGTTGCCAAGGAGGTGGGGGGTGGGAAGAGACAGACCGGGTGGTCAAAATTTGTAGATACTGAGAGGCATATGTAGAATAGATAAACAAGATAATACTGTATAGCACAGGGAAATATATACAAGATCTTGTGGTAGCTCAGTGAAAAAAAATGCGTCAATGAATATATGTATGTTCATGTATAACTGAAAAATTGTGCTCTACACTGGAATTTGACATAACATTGTAAAATGACTATAACTCAATAAAAAAAGTTTAAAAAAAAGCAACTTATCTGGAAATTGACACCCTTGTTTCAGGAAGGATGTTTGGTATAACTGTCTTGGGAAAATTACTTAAACTCATTTTAATTCAAGTCCTCAGATATACCCAGAGAGTATGCAGAAAATTATGGCAAAGCTACCCTTCCCAGTATAGAGATAGCCAGCAGTCTTCCGCAGAGGTAGAGGCACAGAATTGGTCCCCCCAGTGAGGATATAAAGGGCAGGCATGGACTTTTCCCCCATCCACTCTCAACTGGTTGTGCAAATCACACTGAAGTGAACAGTCATGGATAAGGGAGAATTGGCAGAAGCCAGAGGCAGTAAACTGATTCATATTTTAAAGGAACTTTTTGCAAATATTTAGAACAGCGATTTCAACCCTATATGCAAATAAAATCAACTCGGCGCATCTAAAAATTATTGATGCCCAGACCCAACTTTCAGAAATTCAGATTTCACTCATCCGTGGTCGAGCCCAGGGGTTGGCCCTTTGAAAAAGCTTTTTAGGTGCATCTGCTGGGCAGCCAGGGCTGGGGGCCATGCGTGTGAGGTGGGGGTTGGGTGTGCTTGGAGAAGACAATATTTTTGGAGGAGTTTTAGGGGGAGAGAGGGGACACTAGAGAGAGAAAAGAGATCTGCGACCACTGCCTGCTGCCCGGGACCAGGGACTTCAGCAGGATAAGTGGGTAAAGCTTGGTTGTATCATTTGTGTTTGTAAATTGAGCTGTGTTGTGTATTAGGTGGCTCTGCCTCCCCTCCTGCCTTCCAGTGACAGTCAGTAAAGACCCACATTACTTGTCAAAGAGCGTGGATTCAGCTCCAAGTCTTTTGGATGTATTGCTACGTAGGATGGCCCTAAAAGGAGAAGCCACTTTTATTCAGGTAAACCCGCATTGCTAATTCACCAGGTCTCCATCATGAGGCAACACTCTCAGAATCCTCCTTCTGTGGATGGGGAAGCTGGGGCCCAGAGAGGTTAAGTGACCTGCCCAAGGTCACACAGCTCCAAAGTCCAAGATTCACACCCAGGCCTGAGAGCTGAGGTCTCCTGTCAAAGGGGAGCCAAGTTTTACTTTACATCAGCTCCCACAGGGTAAACGATGTGTCCCCTGAAGGGTGGATCATCACTTGCTTTCTTTTTCCCTCTGGGGGAAAAGGCTCTAAGTCGTGTCATCAGCCCCCATTTTGCCAGCCCCTCTAAGAAGGTTGTCACCGCCTGGTGGGCCAGCAGCCCTGGGCAGAGGCCAGGCAGTGGGGGTGTGGGACCCGACCCGGGACTTCTGTCACCCTGAGGGCCGGCCAAGCAGTGTATGAGAATGTAAACCGTCACTTACCTCTGTCCCTGCTGGAAGCTTCCAGCTTGTCCCACTGTCCCTCTCCTGGGACTGCCCAGACCTTTACCCTTCTCTGGGGTTGGCAGAAAAGGGGACTCATTTTTTTAAACCAGGGGCAGGACCTTGATAAGGCAGCTCTGGTCATCAGGGATCATGAGGTTTCCTGTTTCTTCCCTGCTCTGGAATGCGGCGAGATTTGGGGAGGCCAGCATGCTGCCAGATGGCTGCCCCCCCACACCGGGAGCCTGACAGGGCCTGGACAGTGACCCTGCATTGAAGCTGTGGACGCACGGTTCTTTAGGACGTCCCTGGGGGTCCCTGTATGTGTTTGACTGTGTGTGGGTCTGTGTGTGTCCCTGTGTGTCTGTGTGTGTCCCTGTGTGTATCTGTAGGTGTGTCCCTGTGTGTGTGTATTTTGCGAGCTACAATCTCAGAGCCCTAGTTCCTCTGAAACATCTTTTCAGTTCATAGCGATGGGGAGAAGTTTGGAGTTGCTCCTTACTGCAGAAGGCCCCATGAAGAAGCCTTCAGTGTTAGAAGTGTTTCTAGAACACACGGTGTGGTCACGGAGCCTAGAGAGCCGCGGGCAGGGAAGACCTCTGGGCCGGGCCGGAGGTGGCGAGGTGTCTCCGTGGGCGACGTGGACGCGCGGGGACTCGTCCCAGCCGTCCACTAGGTGGCGCCAGAGCTGCGTGTCACGGGCACCTCGGCCGGGGACCCAAGTCCCAGTTCCCACCTCATCATTTGCCTTCTTTACTTCGATCATTTTAGTTTTTATATAAATGAGGCATCTCTCATGTCTCTAGAATAAGTTACAGGTCAGTTGTGAGGTCACGTCCAGCCTGCTGAGGGCTGGATCCCCCGGGGAGCCTGGGCGGGGCTTGGAAAGAGATTTTGAGATTGAATCTAGGCACACACTTCTCTTTTTGGAAGTGTGTGTGTGTGTGTGTGTGTGTGTGTGTGTGTCTAGGTTTTGTGGGCTGCAACCTCAGACCTCTTGAAATGTCCTTTCAGTTTCTACTGATGGGGAGAAGGTTGGAGGAGGTCCCCCAGAGAAGAGGCAGCACTGACAGATTTGGATCAACCGATCTGACGTCCCTTGGGGTGTGGGAACATCCCAGTCAACGTAAGCCCGAGCCCCCGGCAGATCGTGCACCTGGCAGCCTTCAGGACCCAGGTGTGGTCCTCCTGGGAGCATCCGAAACCCTTCAAGCATGTGGGCTGTGTGTCCTACTGCATCTCAGTGGGAGGTGTCAGGTGCCAAGCGAACAGCCAGCATCCACCAGAGGTGTTGGCTGAAGGCTGCAGACATGATTCTGAATAAAAACCAAGAAGTGTTTCCTCTGAATCTCTGGTAAGAGAACACGGACGACACACCTGTGACCCCCCCTGTTGTTGTGACCTGTGAGTCTTTCACAAAAGGCGGCATGTTTGTAACTCAGAATGCGCATCTGGGCAGGGTGGTTTTGCTTTCTCTTCCTCTCAATCCGAGCATCCTTAACTAACTTGACTTTTTGGTGGTTGATGCCACAGGGAGACAGCATTCCTTTGTAGTAAAACACCATGAAATTCAGAGCCAGAATCCCCACCACTTGCACTGACAACCTTTTTGCCTCTATTTGTGTTGTGAGAGACTCATTTAATTATTTCATCTCCTTTTCAGACAGAGTTCATAAAAATGGCTCAAATCTAACAGGGAAAATGAGTACATGTGTATTCTTGATGGAGAAGCAACGGGAAGACTCAGGCTGTAAGCTGCCCTGAAATGCCTTGTTATTTTGATTTAATAGCCAGTCAGTCTGTCATTTGTTCATTCAAGAATCAGTCAGCAAAGGAGGTGCAGAAGGAAACGAACATGAGCCGTGTTTCCGAGGGGCCAGGTGCTCACTGCACAGCTGTGCGTGTAGGGCAGGTGATGGCGCTGGGGGAGGAGAAGGGCTCACAGGTGAGCGCAGCCCGCAGACCACCTGCATGCGGTGTCGCCTGTTAACGATGTCTGGTGTGTGGTGTGTGGCCCAGACCTAATCTGCTGGTACTGCACGCACTGAAGAAACACTGCCCTGGTGTGTAAAATTGTATCCCAGGGTGGCAAGTGCTGAGAGACAAGAGAGTAGCCCCAAAAACCAGCGATGGCAAACACCTCGCCCCTCATCCATCCCGGACCTGTCCCACGTGCTTTAGGGAGTAATTCATCTAATGCTACAACAAGCATTCTTGGTGGTTTCTGCAATCACCCTGGTTTTCTGGATGAGGGGCCGAGGCACAGAGATGTTAAGTAAGTCGCCCAAGTTCACAGGACAGAGGCTGATTGGAGGTGGGACCCTAACGCAGGCAGCCCAGCTGCAGAGTCCAGGATTTTAGCAGCTATGCCCCACTGCCTCTGCTGAGATATCAGAAGGAGGGCCCTTTGTGTTAGAAGGATAAACATAATCCTCTTAGAGAATTAGCTCTTTGAAGGTTTGGACTGATTTATAAATTTAGAGACTAGGACTGAAGCTTGGATATTCCGGTCAAAGACCCAGTGAGACAGGAGATAAAGAATGATGTGGATGGAAGAGAGGAGACCAGAGATATGCAAAATTCTTACAAATAAATAATTAAGAATGTTTCTCTGGGAAGAAGCCCTGGGGTACTAATTGGAAACTGCAGTTGTGGGAACCAGGGGACCGGCCAAACCCCCCAGGGACTCGAGTCAATGCCGCTCTCAGCCAACAGGCGGCGCTGGTGCTCCCTAAAAGGCAAACGGCTGCCCATCTCACTGCAAAGCTGCCCCTGCAATCTTTAGGCTCCTATTTTGTGTGCATTGTTGCTTCAAAATACAGAAAACTCTTACTGGGATTCCCCACAGCGGGAAACACCCAGCTCTGCGAGGCCATTGTCGGCCGACCATAATCAACGCTTTCTGAGCCGAGTGCAGGTCTGGGGCCTTGGGGCCAGCCTAGGGCCCCCCTCGTCTTGGATAAGGACGACTCTGTGCAGGAATTAGGAGAGAGAACTTATCCCTCCCTATTGAATAGCTACCAGGTGAGCAGTTCCACAAACTCCTAATCCTCTCGACGATGACTCTGCTGAATGGGTTATTCTTTTTCTTAATCCCCAGTGCATAGTCAAGAAATCAAGACTCAGAGAGGTAGGTTTGCTCTCCAAGCGTGCACAGCCCATGCACGGCTGCGCTGGGATGGAAACCCTGGGGTCCTTGCCAGCTCCCCTTCAGCCCCGCCGCCCTGCCTCGGAGGACGGAGGAGGTGCCCACCTGCGCCCGGAGCCACCAGTGGCTCTGAGTATTACGAGAAGAAAAGAAGGTAAATTCAGTTTGTTTTCTTAGTATTTGCTTTTCTCTCAAAGGTGGAAGCCAATGCGATTAATTGAGGGTTTCAGTTAGCTGCGTGCAGGCTACCTCCGGGGTTTAATGTACTTCCTGGTCCAAATTGCAGTGTGACGAGTCACCTATAATCCACAGAGCTTAGTATCTCTTACAGGACCGGGGGCTAAGGCCTGCCTTTTTAGGATGTGGAAGGCAAACAGAAGAGGTCTTTGATTTCAGGGTTCTTAAATTCCCCACCCTCTGGTCCTATTTGACATCATCAAAACTTACAGGCAAAAAAAAAAAAAAAGAAAAAAAAACAGGAAAGATGTGTCCTGTGGCTGAACTGAACTTGAGGCCAGGTTCATTTGCTTATTTTTGCTTTTATTTCCCTTACTCTAGGAGATGGATTGAAAAAATATTGCTGTGATTTATGTCAAAGCGCATTCTGCTTATGTTTTCCCCGGGGAGTTTTATAGTATCTGGTCTTACATTTAGGTCTTTAATCCATTTTGAGTTTATTTTTGTATATGGTGTTGCAGAATGCTCTAATTTCAGTCTTTTACAGGTAGCTGTCCAGCTTTCCCAGCACCGCTTATTGAAGAGACTGTCTTTTCTCCACTGTACGTTCTTGCGTCCTTTGTCATCAGCTAATTACCATAAATGCTTGGGTTTATTTCCGGGCTTTCTACCCTGTTGCGTTGATCTCTGTGTCTGTTTTTGTGCCAGTACCACACCATCTTGATTATTATAGCTTTGTAGTACAGTCTGAAGTCAGGGAGTAGTGATTCCTCCTGCTCTGTTCCTTCTCAAGATTGTTTTGGCTATTCTGGGTCTGCTGTGTTGCCACACAAATTTGAACATTTTGTTCCAGTTCTATGAAAAATGCCATTGGTAATTTGATAAAGGTTGTTTTGAATCTGTAGATTGCCTTAGGCAGTACAGCAATTTTAACAGTATTGATTCTTCCAATCCAAGAACACAGTATGTCTTTCCATCTTTTTGTGTCGTCTTCAATTTCTTTCATTAGTGTCATAGTTTTCAGAGGACCTACTGTATAGCACAGGGAACTAACTATATTAAACATCTTGTAATCATCTATAATGGAAAAGAATTTTAGAAAGAATATATATGTATAATTGAATCACCTCGCTGTACACCCAAAATTAACACAGCATTGTAGATCAACTATATTTCAGTCACCAAAAAAAAAACAAAGGGCAGGTCTAGTGATTCTTTTTCTCTCTCTCCCTCCTTTTCTCCCTCCCTTCCTTCCTTTTTTTTCTTTCCCTTCCCTCCCTTTTCCTTCTTTCTTTATCTTGGGTGTGGGTTGGGGGAGGACTATGTACAGCCAGCAGAGGAGGCAGACACCAGAGCTTCTCAAATTTTAACGTGCACACAAATAAATAACTTCAGGATCTTGTGAAAGTACAGATGCTGAGTCGTGGGTCTGGGGTGAGCCGGAGATTCTACATCTCCAGCATGCTCTCAGATGCTGCTGCTGGGTGATGCTTCGGACAGCAAGGCATGAGGAGGTGTCAAAGAATGAAGCTCCCTGCACTGGCCGAGCCTCCGTGCTCTGATGATGACCCAATGGGGGCAGCTGACCGATGGTGTTGAGGCCCAGCCACTGCAAAGCAGCTGGTGTCACGGGGACACCAGCCCCTGGGCCTCCTCAGACCAGCTATGCTAAAATCTGTAGCTTCCCATCTTGGCTCTTGGGGACCTTTTCTTTTTTGTTGAAGTACAGTCAGTTACAACGTGTCAGTTTCTGGTATAAAGCACAATGTCCCACTCATGTGTGTGTGTGTGTGTGTGTATATTTGTTTTCATATTCATTTTCATTAAAGGTTATTACAAGATATAGAATATAGTTCAGGGATCTTTTGAGGTCAACAGGCTCTCATCGCATCCTGAGGAGATGGACTCAGGTGAGTGGAAAGAGAGAGCTGTAGAAATGGCAGCATCTTGTTGGGGCCCCTCGCTAGTTGGTGGTGGGGACGAGAGGTGCCCCCTTCTGGCCTGACGCCAACTCAGCCCCACTGGGCTTCTGATCCCTCCAAGCTGGAAGGCTCTGGAACACTCCAGACGTGAGAGTAGGGCCTCACAAAGGGTTGTGCAGTGAACTGACAGCTCAGACCACATCTGAATTTCCCGGGGTGGGTCCCCATCTTGACAAATCGCCCAGGTGATTCTGACCGACAGGAAAGTTTGAGAGCCACCATCACCAAGGTCACCTCCAGCTCTAAAAGCTTCTCTTTTCCAGACCACGAAGCTCTCCTTCCTACAGTGTCCCTGCAGGCTCACACGAGGGGCTGCTGTACAGGATGTTGGGGTTCATTCCACCTCTTCCCTTCCCTTTGGAGGAACTGGAGGCCAGAGACATTCAGTCTTGGGGTGCAGCTGCTGAGGACTGAGCCCAGAGGTTTGGGTTCCTGGTGTAGAGCCTCTCCCCCAGGACTACCTCGTCTTTCCCTCCCCCCTTAGTGCCCTACTTTACCTTCTCCCTGCTTCTCTCTGTGGCCTGTTTCTCCTATTTCTGAACCTGCCTTTCTAATCCACCTCTTTGATCCATTCCTCATACTGACAGCTGACTGCAATTTCTCCCTAAATCCCTTATTCTTTTCTGCTCATACTCACACATTTTCTGTGCTTCCCAGCTGCTACCAAAAAAAAAAAAAAAAAAGCCCAAACTTCTATTCTCTGAGGAGCCTCTGTGTTTTGTCATCTACTCATTTGTCACCATAATCACCCGCCATCCCATTCCGCATCTTCCAGATGTGGACTTAGAATGCCACCTGCCCTGTCAGTAAACAAAGGATGTTGTGGCTATCAAGCCATCAGCCGCTGCAGCCACCCACATCGGTGCACCCTGAGGGGACTCGGGATGGAGAAAAGCGGGACCCTGGCCCTACAGAGCTAAGGTGCAGACCAAAGGAGTGATTTTAGTAAGCCCAGACTCTTGCATTTTCCCTTACATAGAATAGCGCTAAACTCATTAACCTGAGATGTCTGGCTTTCTTTACCAAATGGTAATCTTTTGATGTTCTGACTACCAAGGTTTTGTTGCAAAAATTCCTATATATCCTGGCTCCTCCCTTACCTCCTGGGACCAGTCCCTCAGGGCTATCTAAGAGGCTGTCCTGGCCTTAAAGTCCCCAGAACGTCTGTGGATAAAACATAATTCTCAACTTTTAAGTCATACTTTTTTCAGTCGGCACGGGCAACTGCTGTTTTAATCACACAATTCTTCTCATTGTTTGCTTCCTCGGTTTGCTCGTACTTGGAGACCCCTCTGCCTACAGCCCCTTAGCCCTCTGTTTCTCCCTGCCAAAGCCCCTCCATCCTTCCAGGCCAACAGCAATGGTCTCCGTCTCTGGGGACGTCCCTGAGAAGTAACCACTCCCTCCCCTGACTCCCCGCAGCGCTGTGCGTGGTGCTGGGAGGCTCTCTGCTGGGGTCTCACTCATCTCCCCGGGGCCAGAGTCTGGTCCAGCACAGGCTCCTGCAGGTGCAGAGCACGTGTCGATCGGCTGAGGGAATGAATGAATGACTGAACAAACGACTACGCGTAATGACTTGTTATGACCATGTGAACTGCGTGATCTCTAGAAATTTAGGCTTCTCCACCAATTACTGAAGGTGGCTAGGAGGAATTTTTGAGTCCTTAATGCAAAATATAAAATCAAATGTAACGCACCCTCAGTTTATCTCTCCCCAGATAGACAGAGGGCAGCAGACACACGACACCACAAAGGGTAACCACAAAGACACCGCAGGGAGAAAGAACTAATCGCGGTGGCCAAATTATCCGCTCTTTAGAATTGTTAGCGTTATTTATTGAGTTGATTCAGAGCTATGGAAGCTGTTCGTGCACTTATACTATGAGCTGTAAACTGCCCAAAACCACCTTCAAGGTCAAGTCAAACAGTTTAGACTTGGTTGATGTATAATAGACTGACCTTATTAAAAGAGCATGAAAATTGGTCCTTTGAGGTTCGATACGGGTTGACGTCAGAGACCTGAGCGATGTCTTCTCTGGGGAGTGTGGGCAACAAATCAGATGACGTAGATTCTCTTATTTCATTTCAAAGTCTATCAGGGTCCAGGAATCAGAACTCTCCCACCTTTTGCTTAAGTAAGTGCTCTCGCGCTTGGGCTGTGAAACTACCCTGATAACCGACACAGAAGATGTTTTCCTGTGTCCAGCCTTCTCAGTTGGTTGTCCCTCCTGCCCGCGTCCCCAAGTAATTTGCAAACACTGTTCCACGTTGCTTCCTGGAACTTCGCGCGAGACAGTGTGGGGAGTCATTATTTCCATAACTGTCCACGGGCAATTTTTTTACTTAAACCGCATCTCTCTGACCCTCCTCTCGGAAAACAACCCAAACCGAGAATGTGTTTTCATAACAAACCTCAGTCAAATGTCTTGGCTGGTTTGCCATTTTCTTTCAGCAGATTCCGGGAAACGGGGGTACCTTATGAAGCCCCAACGTGTGAGATTCCAGACATGATCCTCCCATCCTGAAAAAGGGTAGCTAGAGGTCGGATGCATGTGTTTTTCTTTTTTTCCTCTTCCTACTGCACACAGAAGCGTAAGTTTAGATTTTGTTTGTTTGTGATTCTCTTTTTCCCTCAGTAAACTATTGTTTGTTAAAAACCTCTGCTCACATGAGTTTCCTCTCACCTAGTGCAGATGATGACAATTACTGGGGAATTTAGCTACTTATTCCTGATGCAAATGGTGATGGCATCTCGAGGCACCTTAGCAAAGATACTGCGCTCTTCCCTGTGGCCTCTGGTGCAGAGAAGGAGGTGAGACCTGTCTGTAAAGGTCCCCCTCCCCCATGAAATCCTGTCCCCAAATCAGGCATGAATGTGCCCCACGAATTTTCATAAGCAGAGACATTTCCCCTCCAGAATCTGGGGTATCTAGGAACCCTCTTTCCTCCCAGCCATCAGTCTATGAAATCAGGGTCTAAGGGACCCAGCTGCCCTATTTCCTGTCCTGCCCTTGAGGTGAGAGGTCACCCGTGTCCTGGCGGCTGTGAAGTGTGTGACTCAGCTGCCTGCTTTATAATCAATCACCTGGGAGGGGCCGTAGCACAGGGGATCCACCACCTTGACACTGGTGCATTCTGGGGAGGCTTTGGTGCAGGGCGTTCCCAAGGGGATGCCAGACGCCACTTCTGCCTCAAGAGAAGACTCGTCAGGGGTCACATTTTCCCCGAGACCACCGCCCCCGCGTCCCTACAAACGATCTATTGCTGAACTCTGTCTTGTCTTTTCTTTCAATCGCCTACATCTCCTCAAAATGCATCCACATCTCCCTGGCTTCATTGCTGCCACCCAACTTAGGTTACTGAAATAGCTGTCCATCTGGTCTACCCATAGTATAGTATTGTGTAATTGTTAAGCGTGTGGCTTTGCAGCTAGACAGCATGGCTGAAATCCTGGTTATTTATTCCTTCTGTATTTTAATTTCTTATGATTAAGATGAGGATCATACTAGTACCTGTTTCATCAGTGTCCCTACCTCACGTAAACTTATAAGTGTGCCTGGCACATAATAAATCAATCAATGCAAGCTCACTGATCGTCAGTAATACTGCCCACTCTGTCCTTCCTCCCACCTGTCCTTCCCTCTGCAGCCGGAATAATCATCTGACCGCTCTTCTTAAGGCCCTTCCACGGCTCCCCGTTGCACTTGGGATGAAGACGGTGGCCTTTAATTGGTCTGAGGAACTGCTCACTGTGGCCCTCGCCCTCCTCTGCAGCCCTAGCCCCCACCTCACTCCCCAGATTCTCTGGGCTTTACCCTCATGCTTCTCGAGCCCGCTGACCTCCTTAGCACGAGAACTTCCTTGCACTTGCATTTTCTCAGCTTTAGGAAACATCTTCCTTTCCTTTTTTGTTGACGTAAGTCCTACCCATCTTATGTTTCTCAGTTCAAGCATCACTTCCTCAGGGGCGGTCTTCTCGGATTGCTTTTACTTGGCTCATGTCCCTGGCGGAGGCTTTATTTGTTTGGGGGGTTTTTACGTGAATGCTCATGACCCGCGCATCAGCACCGTGAGCACAGGAGTGGGCATGGTGCCTGGAGGGTGACAGGTACCCGGCTTTACCTGCCGGGTTTAGTGAGACAGTGTACTCCCCTCTCCCACCACTTCTAGCCCCGAACTCTTCCCTGCAGTTGCTCCACCAGCCTGACTTGAAGGGCAGGGTAGAAACTCACCCTTTCAGGCTATTATTTTCAAGCTGCCACAGCCTTTCCAATCTTCAGTTGAAGGGGAGAGAAACGGTCATGAGCAGATGGAGGTTCATGGTCTCCCATGCACATGTGCACCCATTATCTTAATAGACCCTCACGATGAATCAACTCTCTCGTCGGATCGTTAGTCTCCCCATTTGGCAACGAGCAAACCAAATCCCTGCGAGGATGATTTATCCAAGATCATACAGCCAGTGACTGACAGAGCTCGGATGAGGATGAGGCCCTAGGAACCTAACTGCTGTATCCTTTCTGCTGTGCTCTGGTGTCTGGCTGCAGCAGAAACCCAGACAAGGAAAGGTGATGACGGCACCAAAGAAGGCAGCTCTGCCTTTTGTCCTGTCATTCTCCTCTCTGTCTTGGGGAATTTCATCTGTTCTATTTCCCAGTTGTCACAAATTGGGTTCCCTGGGAGCAGCTGTGAAGTGGAGTTTAAAGGACAGGGTATTTATTAAGGAGTGCCCTCAAGACTGACGTCAGTGAACAGGAGAAGGAGGACACCCTGAGTGTGACAGGGAGCAGCTGAGCAGAGGTGCAGGGCAGACAGCTTCAGCTGACCCCGTGGGGAGCTTGGGGGTTAAAATGACCAAATGCTAGGCCTTTATATGCCCTCTTCGATCTGCCATTTGCCGTGAACCACCCTAGTCAGGCATCTCTTTGCAACTGAGGCCATCCGAGGAGGGGCCCACAGCCCTCCCGGCAGCTGAGGCAAGGTGTCCGTCATTGTGGGCGGAGTCTGGGCAGCATCACTGTGTCTACGAAGCTGGTCCAGGCTTCCCGCTTTCTCTGCCTAACTGATGGTTTCTCCTTTGCTCCTCCGCCTTCCCTGCTTATGCAATCACCGGTCAGTCTGGAAAGACTTCTCCCAAATGAGTCGCTCATGGTTTGTAGCCAAATGCTCAGGGGTGGCTGTGTGTCTGTGTGTGTGGGAGTCTTCCTCTGTGACACTAGAGTGATGGTGGGGCCTGAATACTTAAAAATAAGCAGTAAAGGCGAGAGGAACTTACTTGACCTTTTCCACTTGAGTTGTTCCTTTTCCAACCTAGAGTGTCTATTCCTTTGAGTTTAATTTCTACAAAACTGAATGATTGTATAATGCGTATCCTTGCAAAAGGCCCAGTGGTCAAAGGCTCCGCGTCCCAGGGACCAAGCTTCTGTTCTGCACTTTGTCCTTCTTGGACGGCTTTCCCGCGTGTGTGAGCTCCCCTATCGAGGCAGGCGCAGCAGAGCGCCACACCTTCCTGGACCTGAGACGACACACAGAGGTGGGTGTCATCTCAAGGCGATGGTACCACCTCACAGCAGGGCTAGGAGGAAAAGGCGGGTCTCTCAACACCCAGATCTCTTCATTCCCTTGATTTTTAATGGGGTCAGTCCCAGGGAGACTATCCTTCTGCACAGTGGTTTAGTTTCTGTGTAAATATCTCGACTCCTTTCATTGTCCGATTAGATTACTCAGGCTTTAAAGCTTGAGGTAATTTGCTTTCCTTTTGGGGTCAGAGGGGCAAGAGGCTTTTCTCTTGTTTTCCCGCTTTGCTCCTGTGAGCCGCACGGGCCAGACCGCGTAGGCAGCAGCGGCAGCAAGCAAGCGGCTCAGGGGGCGCCTAGTTACGGCGCTGTCTTCACAGTAACAACAGTGACAACAACGCTCCCGGCTGCGGTTGTCATTATTATCTGCCTCTCTGGGAAGATGGGCTCTGGTCTCAACCGAGTGAAGCTTTCCATTCGCTCTTACGTTTTCCCACCTCCTCTCTGCTCATCTGGGCTCTGAAAGGCAGTCTGGAAATCCCTGCCGCGGACTACGGTTTTCAGACAGGCTAAAGATGACTTCGACTGGACTCGAGACTGATTTTAATTTTCCAGAAATAGACACAAGCTCGCACGAGCCCCACCGCCTGGCAACCGCTGTGACTCGCAGCTGGTCTCCGTGTCCTCTCCTGTCTGTCCGCAGGCTCCCAATCTCCCCTGGCATCAGGGCTCAGACTCTTGCTGTGGGACCCGCACCCGTGGTCACCGCTCGACCAAAGTGACCCTGAGGCGGCCGCAGCGGAAACACGGCCCCTCGGGACTCGGGCGTCTGGGCTAAGTGCACACCCGCTGGCTGGAGCCCGGAAGTGGGTATTGTTCAAGGACTGTCCCCTGCCCCCTGACTCTGCAGCGCAGGGCTGGCCGGGCTCTGGAGTGTGTGCCTGGTCCGGAACCACCCGGAGGCCAGTGTTTTATCAACACTCAACAGTCAAGTAAACACTTGATTCATTTACTTCTTCCTGGCTTCGCTCTCCTTGATAACAGAGGAAGTGTTCTGGGGGGAGGGGGGACGGCAGTGTCGGCGGAAATAACTGTGCGGGTGTCCGTTGTGATGGGCTTCGTGCTCGCCAGAGCTGATGCTCACTCCTGGGCTGTTGCCGTGGCCGGGAAAGGGCGTTTCTCACCCAGGTCGGCCACAGTCTTTTGCACCCTGTGAAGCTGCTGCATTTGACTTGGTTGAGGTTGAGGCTGAGGAAGGGACTCTGGTTGTTATGAGCTAGGAGAGATTGCGATTGTCTCACAGCCCAAGTGACTGAGAGCAGCAGATTAAAGGGATTGGCCCTTCAATCATCACCCAATCCCTGCCATTCTCAGAAGCCCTGCTTGGCTCTAGTCTACTGTGATGCTTTGGGGCATTTATGAGGTCAGCATCTAGGAAGGAAACACAAGGCCAAACTCTGTCGTTATAAATATGACTATAAAGCTGTCCATGACAACATATTACAGTAGACAACCTGGGTGCTTCAGAGAACTTTACTCCTAATTTGGGGGAGTTTTGGGGAACTCCAGAACTTCCTGGGGAAGTGTGGCGGTAGAGGTGGGGAAATGAAGAGGAACTTGAGAAGATATCTGTGAAGGGAATGTTTCCCCTGGCCAGCTGAGGAGCTCCTGGGCTGGAACTCTCCATATACTCCTGACCACACTTGGAGATCATCTGGGGAAGTAAGATCGCAGAAGAGCTCCCACCCACGTCTCACAAATGGGTCGGAGAGCAACATATTCAGAGACACAACCTTGGTATAAGGGGCTGAAGTTTTCTCTCAGGGCAGAGACCTGACAGCTTTGCTCTCGGAGACACTCTGAGGCTGACCTATCAGAAAGCAGGTGAGGGGCAAGTCAAGCAGAGAAACAGGATGAGCACAACTTCATCTTTCCATGAGGCTGGTGGAAACAGGCCCACCTAGCAGAGTGTGGAATTCCTAATCCTGCTGGTCTACCTGACTATGCTGGTCTACTCGACCATAGTCAGAAAGGGTCTCCTGTTAGAAGCACCGGAGAACATGAATGTAGGGATGACAGGTAGAGCGGGCGAACTGGATGAGGGGGACCCTCACCTCCTGTGGGGGTGGCGATGAAGCCCTGCAAAGAGATCTTGCAAACTCTGAAATATTAGAGCAAAAGTGGCGATAATCAGTGAATTCCTGTGTTTGATGGAGTGAAAATCTTGATAAATGCCCTCTCAAATCAGAGCGATTGCTTATTCCATCAACATCTGTTTAACATGTATCAGCTGTCAGCAGTGAACTATGCATCAGGGGTAGAATAAGGAATAAGACAGCGCTGTCCCTGCCGTCACCGAGCTGAAGTGCTGTTCCGTGAAACAGCATGGCAGCAGTTAACTGGAGACGTGGCTACCGCAGACAACGGTGCACACTTTTCTGGAACCCCAGTAGGCTTCACAGCTTTTGGTGGAGAGCATGAGAGATCTGAGCGTAAGATGCTTCATGCTGAGCTCTTTGTATAGCCTCAAGGATCAAGACGCAAAGGTAAAGACTCAGCACAGAGGACGTCCATGTAGGCCTCCTGACCTCCAAGGCTGAGACACCTGACTTTGCTATATCAAGGGAGTGGGAACTCTCGGTCACTCCAGGGGCACCTTGGGCTCTAGCAGGGGTGTGTTTGGAACTGCTGTCTCTGGTGATGACGTCACGTCTCTGTTTTGGCCTGTGGCACGTTGCCTTTGGCCGTTGGTCTAGGCTCTGCCCACATGTACCTTCTGGCTGAAGTTCTGATGATCACATGAGGTGCCTTTCCGCAGAGGCAAAAACAGGGTTATTGGTCAGTGAGCAAAGCAGACTGGTGGCCCACTGACCAGGATGCTGGCTGTGACTCAAAGTCCCTGGGGGTGGGCACAGAAAATCCTCCCTTCTGATAACTGGTAGGGGCCTTGGGGAAAGAGTGGAGACTTGCGGTGGGGGATCTACAACTCTGGGCAAAAATAGACCTGGAAGGAAAGCAAAGGCGTGACTGCCAGGAACCAGGTCTGCTGGGAACTACTGGGGAGAGGGCCAGCCAGGAGCACCTGGCCAGGAAGCCAAGGGCACTGCAGCCTGTGTGCCTCCAGGCCCTGCAGGCTGGGCGAGAAGGTGCGTAGTTACAGGAACTGTGTGTTCCATATGCCTCTCCCAAAGAGGGCAAGTTGTCTGACAGCCCTGAATGTTCCTTGAAGGATAACAAATCAAAGTAGTGGAATCTGGGATCTATCTGGACTATGTGACTGTCACTTTTGCAGGGAGGTGATAATTCTCCCCCACCCCACAGGGAGGGCTATCCATTTTATGCTTTGGTCTCCTATTCATCTTACTGTTTTCCTTATTAAATACTTGAGAACATGGGAACATATGAGGAGTTTTATTTTTTCCTATTGATTATTATACTTCATATTGTTCACATGCACCTTAAAAGGATGAAAAACCTATCTACCCCAGCATGTATTTGTAAGTTAGCATATGCCTGTTTCCATCATAAGCCTGAAAAAGTCAATTTCTTGGTAATAAATAAGACAAACATACAATATTTTATAAGATGAAATAAGATGATGACAATTGATGACAATTAGAATAAATGTTATGAGACTTGATAAAATAGGTATCAAGTATTTTACTGAGTAATACACACGAAGTCTAAAAGGAATCTCATAAAATTTTTATCTGCACGTTTCAGATAATGTATCTTGAAGAACTCAGTAGTTGCACAAAACGTCCTGTTTACATTTAGAACGAGTAACAATGACCTAAACGGCTTTGACTGGTCTCTATTCAGAACATCATAGTATAGGTCCAGATACACTATCTCTAATTCCAACCTTCACCAATTAACAGAAATACGTATCAGATAAAGAAAGACAGGAGCCCTGCTGGTTCAATGGCCTTTATTTAATCATAGAAACAGACGTCTCCTCTGGAGCCATGGATGCATTCCAGCTGAGGACAGTGGGCCACAGTATATTTGAAGTGGGTGAGACACACTCATTTTTTTCTTGTTTTACAGTGAGAAAAGGACTGGCTCTCAGAGAGAATGCAGGCTCTCTCTCAGAGAGATCAGTTTTGGGAAAGGGTACAATCCTAGTATAGGTACTTTGAAAACAGACTCAGAGAAATGGACGTAGACATTTACTGGGCAGTGTTCTTGGGAGGTGTGCATGGAAGGAGGTGAGGAGGACAGAAGTGAGCCGAGGGAAGAGCTGCTGACAGCTGTGCCCCAGGAGGAGGTGGTGACTGGGCAGCTCGTGCTGACGACAGGTACACGAAGCTACCAGCACTGGCTGATGGAGACACCTTCTCTTGGCTGGAGCCCTGTGCCTCTGGTGAGGAGCTGGCTCTTGGGCTGACTTTCTAGCCAATCGTTGTGTGTCCTGCCATCCAGGGTGATGAGAGAGCAGCCCCCACCCACCCCAGGCAAGTCCTCATGTGAGACGTCTTCTGTATCAGTTAGGTGCACCATGAGTTGGGACAGGTTTGGAGAGAGAGTTAGTAGATGGAAATTGGAAAGACGTCCCGCAGATCATTTAGGAAACTTGAGATAGAAGAGCTTCCTCTGTCGGGCCATGCGATGCTGCCCAGCGGGGAGAGGAGGGCGTGTATATGGCAGAAAGAACCGGTTCAGAGTCTGGGCCCAGCAGAAAGTGGGACAGATAATCAAGAAGTAAGCTCTTCTGTGCCACCCTCCGTAAAAGGCGTCCCAGCTAGTCAGGGGCAAGCAGGCTGGCCGTGGGGACCAGATACTGATAAGGCTGTACTGGGTTCAGGGCAGAATCCATCCACTGGGAGCAGGACACAGTTCGGCCCAGAGCAGGGAAGCACCAGGGCTCTCTTTGGCTGCCCCTTTCTTTCTGTCAGGGAGGAGAAGTCTTGCTCAGATCCCCTCCAGCAGGTTCCCTCCAGGTGGAACATCTGGAAATGGGTCATGGGGTCGGTCACCTTAACCGCAAAGGACGCTGAAGAAGAGGGTATGTGCCTTCTCTGACCGTTATAGAGGGAGGGGGGGCCTGGAAGGAGGGACTCAGCAAGGAGTTTAAGAAACGGACCCAAGCAGGCTACGCCCAAACCAGCTTTGTGACCTTGGAGATGCCACTTCCCCTCAGCTTCTTTACCTGTGAAATGAGAGGCTTGGCTTGGATAAGATCTAGGATAAGGATAAGATCTCCTTCAGTGCAGAGAAATTTATTCTAGAAACCCAAGCCCTGCCAGCAGGCCCAACGTGCTCGTGCAGGAGGGTGACTAATTCGGGGCCGTCCCGGGCTGGGGAGTCTGAAGCACCTGGGAGCTGCTTAATCTGCTGGGACAGGTTCTCCTCCTCTGTGCTGGGCACTCAGAAGCGTGTCTGGAGCAGCCGGGCTTGTAGGCCTTCCAGGGGCCACTGATTAAAGTGTGAGGCTGAACATAAGAGGCAGAGCTGGTGGCTGGTGGTCGGTGGGGCTGTGACATTAACCCGGCTGCCTTCGGGGGAGGTTGTGTGGGACCTGGAAAGTCAAACGGTGAACGGTGAGAGGGACTGTGTGTTTAAACTGAGCTTTCTGTCTGCGGAGGTGAAGTGTGCTTGCTGACCTCCTTAGTGTCCTTCTCTTTCCCCTCCTAACCTGTTTCTGGGGTGGACTTTCCCATTAGCCCCGGAAACAATGGCTTCTGGGGTCAGACTCTTGGATTAGCAAGCCAAGTTCTGGATGCCAGCTTGGCCACTTACCATCTGGCTAACACTGGACAATCCACGAGCCTCGAGTCCACCCTCTGTAAAGTGATGGGATGATATTTCATAGGAGGGTTTTGATAATGAAGTAACTTGGTGTGAGCCTGAAACTAAGGCTCAGTATGATGTGCTTCCTTGACATCTGTTCAAATCAGGAGGGTCTCAAATGACCTAACCTCTGCATTCAGTTCCCTGTGAATGCTGCCCCTGCCAATAAGAGCCCCCTAATCAAGCAAACCTCCTTATCAAACAGATTCAGCGCAGTTCTTGCTTATTCCTGAGTAGCATTTTTTTTTCATTCCCCTGCTAGCCTGCAGAATTATTCAAGCAAGCCAATCACATCCTGGTGCCTGCAGGAACCCTGGGCCACCCTACTCTCTTGTTACTACAAAGCCTGCCCCCAGGTCCCAGTTTGTTCCTCTGTGCCCAAGTGCACCCCTTGTGTGGTATGCAGCCTCTTCCTCCCCTGGGCTGAGTGTGTGTGATGGAGAAATGGCTATTGATCTCACTTCCCCATGGTTGGATGTTGTGTCATCCCTGTAAGAGGCAATTAAAACCCTGTGTGACATCCTCAGAGCCTGGGAGATGCATTTAGAGCCCAGCAGGTGTTGGCTCTTGCTGTTGCCATTATCTTGAAGGAAGACGACAGTGTGGGTTTCTTCTAATGAAGTTTGATTTTGATTGGTCAGTGTGTTTATCTTGTAGCATTAATCTTAGGTTCTTCTGAGTTTTCTGGACCTTTTTTCTCCCTTCTCACATAACATATAGACACACCAATGTATGCCTGTGGGGCAAGTGACAGCTACATGTTTGAGGGTCAAGCTGAAAAGATATGGACGTTATCTAAGTTCCTATCAATGGATGAATGGATGAAGATGTGACACACACACACTCTTACACACACACAATGAAATATTAGTTAGCCATAAAAAGGAGTGAAATCTTGCTATTTGTGACAACATGGATGGACAAGGGCATTATGCTAAGTGAAATAAGTCAGACAGAGAAAGATAAATATTGTAAGATCTCTCTTATATGTGGAATCTAAGAAGAAGAAGGAAAAAAGAACAAACAAACGAAAAAGAAGCCCATAGATGCAGAGAACATATTGGTGGTTGCCAAAGGTGATGGTCGGGGGTGGGAGAAACAGGTGAAGGGGGTCAAAAGGGAAAAAGAAAAAGGATAAAGTTGATACAAAATGGACTTAGAAAATTTGAATCATATTCAAAATATTTACTTTACATATATACACATATATGTTTATATAGGAAAAAATAAATGGAATTTATAAATGAATGAATGAATGAAGTGAAACCTTCCTTCAACAGCCTGTTTAATCTCTAGCGACTCAGCCTTCACTCTAGTCCTCTTCACAGCATAACTTCTTGAGGGTGTAGTCTGTACTCACTGGTACCATTTCCTAACCTTAATTTTCTACTCGACCCGCCCCGTCCACTAATTTCCCCATCAGAACTGCTGTCTCGGGATCATCAGTGACACCATGACAGTGAACTCAGTGGAAACTTTTTTGTCCTCATTTTCTTGGCTTTTGAGCAGCATTTGAGATTGCTCACCATGACCTTGGCTTCTGTGATGGAACTCGATGTTTTCCTCTCTTGATATTCAAAATAAATAAATAAATAAATAAAAATAAAGGTCCTTTTTAAGTTAATGTAAAGCTATAACTCAACCCACGGTGTCCCACTTCACCTCTCTGATGTCTCAGACTTGAGCAACCAGGGCCGCACATGCTCAGATGAGAAGGAAGCGTACTCTTCCCCTGGCTCCTCATCTGTGTTTAGGAGGCAAACTCAGCTGAGCTCCCTGAGGCTGGAGGACCTCCCAGCCCAGCTGCTGTGGCTCAGGGGCAGTGCCGCTGCTCTTCCGATGTGGCCCCGAGATCTGGCGTTACCGTCCAGGTCTAGGGGGCTCTGAAAAGATACCCCTTCTCACTGCCGCCAATGTCCCCTAGGGCCTGGCAGGCTAACGTGATGTGCCCATGCTGACCACACTTTCCAGCTGTCTCCTGTGGCTGCTGAAGTGCTGCCAGTCTGAGATGGTGTGGCTCGACTGAGGCCTTGCCCTGCCTCTTGGTGTAGGTCCACCATGGGCCCAGCCAGGGGTGGGCCACACCGGAACTGGACTAGGCCCCAACACGACACCTTTCCAGGCACTCTCACAAACCTCTTTCCTCAGGGTGCAAGCCGGCCACCAGCACGGCCGGGATGGACGTTTCTGCCACCAGCAAGCTAGCAGGTCTAGAAGGTCTAGAATCCCCACCACCGTCCAGTCCCACCGCCTTCTCTTCCACGGTGAATGCTATCTCATCCAACAAACTAAAGAAACTATTCAGCAAAGTGCCTACTGCACACGGCATGCTTTCCTAGGGGCTGTGGAGACGGGAGAAAAGAAGAAAACCCCAGCCCTCAAAGGAGCCACGATTTCCAGTGTTACTGCCATTTCTTGCCTTTTGGGCTTAAATCAAGACCAGCTTCACCAGCCCATTATGTATTATGCAAAGGGCAGTGTTTCTCTTTCTCTTCTGTCTTTCCTATTCTGTTTTATTTTATCATATCCTTCTATGCAAACTCCCAGTCTGTCCCAGCAATCAGCGGGCTGTACCACACTGGGCACCCTGGGAGGTTGGCAGGCGGTGGTTACATCAGAAGAGGGCTGCAACTCCACATTCCTATACAACCAGGGAGAATTTACAAGAGAATTTATTTTTTCTGCATCACGTTGAATGCAGCTTTTAATTTACAGCAGTAAATGACCAGGAAGGCTTTCATGGTCACCTTGACATCTCAGTATGCAGCTTCATGGCAGGGGGATGGTCCACTTATTTTGAATAGAAAGGGTTGAGTTCCCTTCATTGACTCGTGAGACCAGGGAACACGGTAAGAAAGGAGTAGTTCCACGATTACCCTCTGCTCGCTGACTTGTGGCAGCTCCCTGAAGGCCCTCCTCCTGACCTGACATGCAGCCCCCCCATTCCATCCCCCTCGGCTGCCTGCAAACCTGAGCTGGGGTGATGGTGTGTGTGTGCTTAATGTCCACAGATTCTTTGACCTTCTCTTGAAAAGGTAGAGTCTGTTTGTCTCCTGAGTATGGACTGGATTTAGTGACATTGTTAATGGACAGGGAAAAAAAGCCAAAATGACAGAGTGCAACATCAGAGGCTAAGCAAGAGAAGGCATGGCGGATTCCTGTCTGCTTTCTCTCTCGGATTGCTCTCTCTGGAAGATGCTAGCTTCCATGTCATGAGAATGACCGTGGAGAGGCCCATGTGGTGAAGACTGAAAACTCCAGCCATGCATCAGTGAAAAATTGAGTCCTCCCATCAACAGTGCTTCCTCCACCCCTGATCAAGCCTTCAGATGACTGCAGTTCCTGCCAGCACCTTGACTGAACGTCACGGAAACTTTGAGTCAGTATCATCTGACTAAGCCACCCCCGCATTCCTGACCATCAAAAACTTGAGATAAGAAATGTTTATTATAAGCCACCATCTTTCAAGGTAAGTTGTTATGTAGCAATAAGATAACTAATACAAGGTTCCATTACTTTCTCAAAAAAGGCTAAGAATCTAGCCTAAAATCACTAGTTTTATTACTGTCAGGGCATCATAATGACACATTTTAAATTAGCAACTCAAAGTTTACAGCTTGTGTCAGTCAGGCTGGTTACCACCAGCTGCTATAACAAACAAGTGCCCCTCCCCCCACAAATCCCAGGGGCTTAGCAGATGGAGGTTTAGTTCTTCTTTGCAAGAAGTCCAATGTAGCTAAGCTATCTGGACAGACTGTAGTCCAAGATCACTGAGGGAAGGAAACTATGGAATGGAGATTTTACTGGCTTAATCAGAAAGGGACACACATCATTCATGGTCATACTCTGTTGGCCAGAACCAATCACATGTCCCCAGCCTAGCTACAAAGGAGCCAGAAACGGCGGGAGTCCAAGGAACTATTGATGACTGCTATTGTCATTGCCACATGGCCTTCTGAGTCTTCTATTTTCAAAGCCAGAATAAATGTAGTTTTAAAGAGATATGTAATCTACGTTTGCTCTTTGTACACCAGCCTGGGGATTAAAATGGGGCTACGTTAATCACAATAAACCTTATTCTGTTATTGCCCCCTGCATAAAGTCCCTGCCACAAATTGTTCTTCTGGGAATCCCTGGGTATGTGTCCCAGGCCCCTGAGACAAACTTTGTCAGGTACTCAAGGAGCCCACCGTTTCCTTCTTTTCTCCAGCTGGGCAGCGTCCATTACTCTACTAACTGTCCCTGCCACTGTGAACAGAAGTGGGTCCATGAGGGTCTGAGGAGTACCATGCATCAAGCACAATGCAAGTGGGTTGTTCCGTGAGAGGGGAGACAGCTGCCTCTCTCCCCTTTGTGTCTTCCTTTGTCCCCTGGAACCTGAAGATGACCTGTGAGGGAAAACAGCTCCTTAGAACTCACACATGACGCTGTGGTCTGAGCCACACCTCTGAAACAAAGATGGCACTGGGCATTCCTCCTGCCCCACCTGTGCCCACTTCCTGTGACACACTTCTTCCCCCTTCTCTGGTCATCCATCCACTCCGAAGCATTCCATACCAACTCCTTTACCACGTGTCTTAAAAGAAGAGACACGTGGAGAGTGCTGGTGATCCGTGGTGGTGGGGAGGCTTGGGTGCTGACTCTGCTCCACTCTGCCATGGCTACTAGGCACGTTGCCTGAATGTAAGAGATGAGACAATCTGGAGCTATTTAACACTATATTGTATTTTCCAGACGTCCCTGAGCATATACCTATTGAATTTACCCAGCTTTTCCTCACTTTCCAAGAGATTTTCAAACACATTCCTTTAGCACACCTAACATACATGTAATTCTGGGCCCTCGGTCCCTGAAAGTGTAAACGTTCACCCAGACCCGCATTTTCTGGCATACTAGTTTTCCAACCTTCTGCACTGTTTCCTCTCCCTATATAAACAAGTCTGAAAAAAAGTCGTAAAATATTTCTCAGACTCCCAGGAAATTGTATTAAACATCTTGATAAGTAAAGTGTAAAGAAGTTGAAATATGCAGATCAAATTCCCTTTCAAAAACTTGAAGGCTTATACAAAGGAAGGCAAACGTGCTTAGCAGAACCGTGCTCTTGGATTTTCTGAACGAAAAGCACTTGAAAAAAAAATCGTTGGAGACGTTCAGCAACTCCAAACTGTGGCTGGACTCACCCATCCCTAATTTCAAGGGAAATTAAATCCATGTGTTTCTCATTCATTTACACTCAGCTCACCGAACTACCATTCGGTAAGAGGGGTGGGTTGACTGGGGAAGCTGCCCAGGCTGGTTCTAAGCCGTGTTGTCGTCACCTGGCAAGTGGGCTCGGCCAAGGGCCATCAGCTTCTCTGGTGGTTAGTCTTCCATCAGGAACCCACGAAGTCCTAATGGACTCGAAACTCGCTGAGATAGACTCATAGACGTGGGACAGCTTGGAGAGGTCAGTGGTCCAGTTCCCTGCCTCAGGCGGATCTACGTTCAGAGCACTTCTTACTCCAGCTTAGTCTGTCTTCTTTGCTAAACTCTTCTTCTCACCAACAACCTTCCCCTTCAGCAAATTCCTCCTTCTTGCTGCCCTGAAAGATTCATATACTGCGCTGGACACTGTCAAAGCATCACTTAGATTTCCTTGGACACCTTTTGCCAGCCTTCTGTCCCCAGCTCCCACCTTGTGCCAGCTGCTGCCAGAAGTTCACCCAGGGATCCTGAAGCTTTCTCACCCTCAGCTCAGAAGAGGAATCATGGATTGTAAAGAATAATTATGTTGCTTAAAATGGGTATTTTTGATGATCAGTCTGATGTGGATACAGAACCACACCACAGAAGTGTGTGGAAGTGGAAGAGGTTTATTACAATCACAGGTCCTGAAGGAGGCGGCACAGCTGGGCGTACAGGGGCCACAGGCGCAGAGCATCCAGGGAGCGGGCTCAGCCAGGCAGGTGGGAAGGAGTGAGGACCCAAGAGCCAATGCCTCCCTAGGGCTCAGGTGGAGTATGCAAGCCAAAGACAGGAGGGGCTTCACTGGTGTGTCTGAACTTCACCGTCAGGGGAGGGCAAGCAGTGAAGCCTTGTCACATGCACCTGGTCACCTGGCTGGGGTGCTCACAGCCTGTGTGTGGGGATGATGAGGCAACTGGAAAATAGGGAGTTTTGAAAATGCAGAATTCCAGTCAAAGACTGCTTGGAGGATGGATAATGAGCCCAGGTTCTTAGCTGCTTCCCTGGAGATTGGCTGGATGGAAGTGATTGACAGGCCTATAGGAGGGAACTCCAGAGTCATCCGTGCCTTACAATTACATCTCAGTGTGTTTCCTCCAGTTGCAGGGGTGGGTATCTTAAGAACACTCCATTCCCGGTAGCCAGAGATTGAAACGGCAGCCCAAGTCCCCCGAAGCTCATAGCCCGGCTCTCTCATAGTGTGGGCTCTCTGATGTGAGAAGACACAGGGCAAAGCGTGGTTCTGGTTCTGCTTAAACATGACGCTGCCACTGGGAGGACGGAGGAGGGTGGTAGGGAATGCCAGTTGGCCTTCTTGGCAAAAAGCTCAAGAAGCAGACACTGCTCGGATGCTGGGTCAATTGGCAAAGGATAGCAGGCTTTTAGGGAAGCATACAAAGAGCCAGCCTGTCTCGTGGACAAAGCCCGATCCGTGGCAAGAGCTCAATACATATTTGATGTTGACACAATAAAGCCCTCCGTAAGGAACAGCAAAGCGGGGAGAGTCCTGGACGTGGACCCGAGATCCTGATGTCTGCGTCGGAACCTGCCGTGTCTGCAGTATGATAATCTCCCTGAAGAGAAACCATAGAGCACAGGGTTAAGTGCGAGGTGCGGGGGGTTTGAATCTGCCTCATCTGGGTGTCAGCTCTGACCTTGGACAAGTCCCTTAAACTTTCTGTGCTTTGCTTTTGACATTCGTTATTACGGGATAACAGTAGTACCTGCCTCTGCGCTGAGGAGTAAATGAGTAAATTCACGTGCAGCCATGAGAACAGCATCAAACACTTAGTGCGACTTAGTAAATGCCAGATGTGACTGTCACTGTAATTAGCAGTCTCGCAGACTGGTGGCACCGGGGAGGAAGTTGTGGGACATGACACAGCCCTGTAGGGATGAGAGACATGGTGCTGACCACACCCGGAAAGAGGATTTATGATACGCTCTTCAGTTGTATCTTACCTAGATTGTAGCTCGGTCTCTGGCTCCTTTAAATGTTGGCACTCAGACCAGCAGCTTGGAGGGAGAGGGTACAGCTCAGTGGTAGAGCGTGTGCTTAGCATGCACAAGGTCTTGGGTTCAGTCCCCAGTCCCTCCACCAAAAAGTAAAATAAAATAATTTAAAAATACATAAATATGTGGGGAGGGTATCGTTTAAGTGGTAGAGCACATGCTTAGCATGCATGAGGTCCTGGGTTCAATCCCCAGTACCTCCTCTAAAAATAAAGAAAGAAATCAACCCAATTATTTTCCCCCAACAACAACAACAATACGTAAATAAACCCAATTACTCCCTCCTGCCGAAAACAAAACAAAAACAAAAACAGACCCACAACTTGGGTATCACCTGGGAGCTTTAGTTACAAATGCGGAATCTCGGGACCCAGCCCAGATCTAATGAATCAGAATCTTCATTTTTAACTAGCTCCCTGGTGATTAGCAAGTATATCCATTTTTAATCTAATTTATTATGTATGTGAAAATTAAGATATAATAACTGCATGGGTTTAAATTGCCCTGATTGATGTGTGTGTGTGTGTAGCTTATGGAGGTGTAATGATACACGAAAAGTTGTGTGCATTTTAATGCGTATACCTTGGTAGGTTTGGTCATTGCTGTCACTGCAACCAAAGTACTAAACTTATCCATTGCTCCCAAAAATGTCCTTATGTTTTATTGTGTGTGTGTGTGTGTGTGTGTTAGACCACCTGGCATTAGATCTAGCCTCTTATTTTAAAGTGCAGAACACTGTATTGTCAACTATAGCTCCTGCCACACAGCAGATCTCTGGAACTTAGTTTTGAGTGATGTATAGACCTATGAACCATCACCACAATAAAAATTAAGAACACCTCCATCACCCCAGGAGATTCTTCATGCCTTTTTGCAGTCCATTTCCCTGTCCACCCCGGCCCCAGGCAACTACTGATTAGCTTTCTGTTACTGTTGATTATTTGGAAAATTTTAGAATTTTATATGGACGGAATCATATGGTATGTACTCTTTTTGTCTGGCTTCTTTTGCTGGTAATAATGTTTTAAGATTCATCTATATTGCTGTTTTCATCAGAAGACCGTTAGTTTTTATTTATTCCTTTGGATGGATAGATCACATTTTATTATCCATTCACCTATGGATGAACATTTAGGCTGTTTTTCTAGCTGTTATCAATCAAGCTTCCATGTGTAAGTCTTCGAGTGGCTGTATGTTTTCATTTCACCTGGGTAATGCCTAAGAATGGAACTGCTGGGTCTCTGCTCACCTGTATAGTAGATATTTGACAGTATCTCACAGGTCCCTGGGGCTTATTCACTTTTTTAAAGTCTTTTTTTCTCTCTCTCTCTTCTTTAGTTTGAATAATTCTACTGATATGCATTCAAGTTCACCTCCCTTTTCCTTTTCATTTCCATTTGCTATTCAACCCCTCTAGTAAGTTTTTTATTTCAGATATTTTATCTTTTCAGTTCCAGAATTTCAACTTGGTCCTTATTTATACATTTGGTATCTCTGCTTTCCTACTCTTTTTCCCATTCATTTCCACTGCATTTTCTCTCCCTCACTGAGCATAGCCTGAACAATTGTCATCTTAAGGTTGACCTCTGTTAATTGCCTTCTCTCTTGAGAGTAGGTCACATTTTCCTGGTTCTTCATATGTCACTTCATTTTGGATTGTATCCTAAACATTGTCAAAGTCATGTTGTAGGTAATCTGAATTCTGTCCTCCTCTTCCAAAGTGTGCTAATGTTTTCTTTTAGCAGGCCATCAGCTTGGTGAGGGCCAAACTTCCAACTTGATCTCACATGTGGTTGTGCAGTAGCTGTGTTCTGAGTTTGGACTTTGCGGTCTGCCCCATGTGTGTATGGTCCACGGGTCACCCACAGACTTTTTAGAGTTTGTGTGCAGCATCAGGGGTTACCATTCCATGCTCTTGCCTCCCCATCGCCCTCCAGTGGCCCTGGCTGCCCTGGGCACCTTCCCTTGTCTCCTGAGCCAGAAAACTGATGACTTCCCATTGGTCTTAGCTGCCCTATGGCACATCACAAGCGCAGTTGTCCTTAGAGCAAGGCTGAAAAGATGGGAAGGTCCCCCATGCGTGTTGCTTCCTATGAGTTTCAACTCCTCAGAAGTTCACTGGCTTCTGTTCACTCTATTGTAGAGCCCTTGGGTAGTTGATTGTATGAATTTTTTCCAGTATATACAGCTGCTATCTGCGGGAGGGTAAGTTTGTCACCAGAAACAGAACCATTATTTGTGAATTTTCAGTTTCACTGATTTCTGTTTTGTTTTTAATATTTCCTTCCTTTGATTCATTTTGGATTCAATTTACTTTTTTTTAACTTCTTGAAGCTGAAGCTTAAATCATTAACTTTAGACCTTTCTTCTTCTCTAAAATAAACTCCTGAAACTATGCATTTTCCGTTGTGCACTCTTACTGATCTTACCTTTATCTGAAATTTTGATAGTTTGTCCACCATGGATTTCTTAAAAATCCAAAAATTTAAAATTTTTGCTTCAAATTGTAGTCTGGATTACTTCGTTTTTTAGCATCCCTTACATTTCGCACCTGAGGCAAATGTCTCATTGTGTTACCTTGACCCAGCCTAGTCTCATCAGAAGGGCCAGTGTCAAGCCCCTTACCTAGGGGAGCCAGGGCCTGGAAACAACCCAGCTGCAGGGCTTGGCTCTAGAGACGCCCCTGGGCAGATGTGGAATGTTATCCAGAGGCAGGGTGGGCTCAGTCGCCATGCCAAGGAAGCTTGCTGGGATGTTGGTGTGTCATGGAGAGTGGATGGAGTGGATCCCTTACTGGAGAGATTATTGGCATTGCCAAGAAAACCCTGCATGCAAGGCAGCCAGAAGACCCAGCAGGAGCTGGGCAGGGACATCCCAGACAGGGGGAGAAGCATCACCAAAGACCCAGAGGATGGCAAAAGGGGAAGCATTCAGGGACTTGCTAACAGCTGGGGATGTTTGAAGACAGAGCGCAAAGGGGAGGAGTGGCAAGGGAGGAGGTTGTTAGGAGCCAGACCAAGGAGCGCAATGATTCCCATGGTAGGACACTTGGCCTTTATTCTGAAGGATAAGGCTTCGAGTGAGGGAGACATAGGATCAGATTTTAATACGATCCATTTAAAATGACCCCTCCTGGTACAGTGTGATGGCGTGGAAGGGAGAAAGATGAGAGGCAGGCAGAACCAGTGTAAAAGTTTTCCAAAAAACCAGTGGGAAATGATGATGGCCTGAGATACGGCAGGAGTGACTGAAAGAGAAGAAACTGACTTGAGAGTCGTTTCCGGGGTGGTGTGGACAGGGACGGGTGAGGAATTAGATTCAGTGGTGAGGGAGCAGAAGACAGGGTGGGCCTTAGGTTTCCAGCACTGGAGGAAGAGACGACTTTGGGGTGAAGAACAATGTGTAAGAGCAGAAGCACTGTTCCCAGAACAACGCGGTGCTGCCTGATTCAGCAAAATGACGCAAGTGTGAGGACCCAGCAGGCACACCTCAGCCAGTGAGCTGGCGATGGCTGCCGAGCTGCTTCCACCAAGTATGTCTTTATAGCGGAGACACAAAATGCCAAAAAATGGCAGACACGGAATTATGAAACGCGTTTAAAAGTCAAGTGCTTTCAAGTCTTGGGAAATCAGCAAGCTCTTTGTGACAGCAGTTGAGAGGGGAAGCCCAGTATATGATTAACCTGTAGAGGCTACCACTAGCCTCTGACTCTTTGAAAACCAGGGTTATATAAAGTCTTCCTGTGTTCAAAAAGGTGGTGAGAACCTCCAAGGAAGAGAATACTTTGTTCTCTGCACTGAGGACTGAAACCCTCTTGGGGGTTCTCAGATAGTCCACTGGCGTGGCTCCCACAGTGGAGCATCTGCTGGAGGTTTGCTCTGTCTGTTGCTTCTGCAGAACTGGGAAGCCCAGAACAGTCACCATTACTCAGTGGAACCTCTTATCCTTCCCAAGAACAGGAGGAGGGATGAGTGTTGAGAAGCTGGTGAAGAACTGGGAAGGGAAGAAGAGTGTTGCAGGTTGAATTGGATCCCCTCAAAAAGATACCTGGAAGTCCTAACTCCCAGCACCTTGGAGTGTCACATTTAGGTATCAGGTCTTTACAACGGTAAGCAAGCGGAGCTCATTAAGTGGTCCCTAGTGTAATCTAACTTCCGTTTTTATAAATACAAAGGGGAAATTTGAACACAGAAGCAGACCCACAGAGAAGACAGATAATGTGAAGACACAGGGAGAAGGCCATGCGAAGAGGGAGGCAGAGATTGGAAACAGGCCACCACAAGCCAAGGGATGTCTGCAGCCACCATGAAGCTGGAGGAGGCCAGGGAGGAGCCTATCCCGCAGGCTCAGAGGGAGCACGGCCCTGCCAACGCTGATTTTGGACTTCTTACTTCCAGAACTGCGAGGCAAGAAATTTGCGGTAATTCATGACAGCAGGCCTAGGAAAAGAAAACAAGTGTCATGGCTCTCTCAGGAATCTGCTTTTATCTCTTAATATAATAAATTTTGCCAAATCAATATTAATATGGAGACCACAACACTCTAAGGACCTGACTTGGTGATCGAGTGACTGTTAATGTGTCTAATTTGGCTGGGTAAGTATTAAGTGAAACAACAGACCACTTAACCCAACGGTGAACCACACGCATCCTGCTGTGAGGATGCACTCCAGCCTCCTGGCCTCCAACCTCTGCCTTGGACAGCACTGAGGGCTGAGCTGTGGTCTCTAGCTTGGATTCCCACGTGGGGGAAATGAAGGTGCTCTGGGCCATTGGCCCCTCACCCAGGCTGCTTGGCCCAGGGCTCGCTCTCCTTGAACCCCTCTTCCGGTGAGGAAGCCCCACTATACTACCCGTTCTGTGCCTGTCGTGGCCAGCCTCTTTGGCCTGAGTTCCAGCCTCAGTTTTTCACCCCAGAAATAAGCCTTTGCCTGTTTCCCTTCTTCACTGACTTCTGCTAGGATCAGAGTCCTGCTTCTGATTTGGCTGCCTTCAGTTCGGATCCTGAGACGTCACTCCCTTGATGTCCACTCTTTGTTATGGACACTCGCCACCTCTCTCTCATTCACTCTGCCCTTCACCCGCCTGCCCAGGGAGCAGGGAGAGTTGCAGTCTAGTCTTCCTGAGCATCAGGGCCCATCCGTCAGCACCTCCCTCTACAATCAGCTTCCAAGGACTCACTCGTGGGCTTGGCCTGTGTTTCTAGCTTTTCTGGGTGTCTGGATCCTGATCCCACCTGCTGAGCCCTGGTCATTATTAAAGCAGTGACTGTGTGTGCTGGGGCCACACAGACCCAGACCCCCTACACTCAGGATCCAATTCCAGGGAGCTCTGCTGGGTCTGTAGTGTTTGCTTATCTCTACAAAGCCCTCTTTGTCTCTCAGCTCCATCAGCCAAGACTTTAAGATGATTACTTACCTTAGAGTTACTTGGGAGAGCCCAGTATAAATGCCCCTTGCAAATCAGGTTTTCGGAGCTCAGCAAAACAGTCAGTTGGAAACTCAGGACTCTGTATCGGCAGCACGTGGTACATCCCTTACTATTTGCGCTGTTGCTCACCAGTTTCTCATTCAGCACCCTGGAGTCAGGTCTGTGGCAACATAGCCGCCCAACCATGGTTTGTTTTCACTTGACAAAAACACGTGAGGACCGAGCAATGGCTGCTTTGTTCCAAGAACATCAGCCACTAAAGCCATGAGGCTCCTTTAGAGGCTCCGTGCAGTGAGCGGTCCCTCCAGAAGTCAGGCGAGAACTCCGGGAAGAAGACGGACTTTCACTTCGGTCAGTCCTGGGTTTCACTCCTGGCTCTGTCACTTCCTGGCTACGTAGCTTTGGACAAGTTACTTAACTTTCTCTGAGCCTCAGTTTTATCATCAATAAAATGGAGATCCTGACAAAACCTACCTGCTTTAAGGAGATACATTGCAATCATAATGGATGTCAGGAACTTCGAACCAAACTAGGTATATACGCTTGATCAACAAGACCTCCCTCTAGGGTTTCTTAATTCTGGTCACCCCCATGTCTGCTTTTTGGCCAACTGTTTGTCCTTACTGAGATAAACAGCGGGGCTGTAGATTTTGTTTCCATCTTAGCAAGTGACATTCATACACCTCTGCTCTTTTCTTTCACTTGATTGATTCATATCATTTCTACCTTCTGGATACTTATCCTGTGTGCTCAGCCCCTGAATAACAAGCCCCTGGCAACATGTGAGGCCTTCGTGGAATTCTTCCAGGCTCCCGGCCTCATGCTTTCCCTGGTGATCCATTCTGTTATCACTTAGCCCTGACTTTTTTTTTCTTATTCTTTAAAAAGATTTTTTTAAATTGAAGTATAATTCGTTTACAACATCGTGTTGATTTCTGGTGTATAGCATCGTGATTCAGCTACTCATTATAGGCTATTACAAGGTATTAAATATAGTTCCCTGTGCTATACAGTAGGACCTCGTTGTTTATATTTTATGTATAGTCGTGTGTATCTGTAAATCCCAAACTCACAATTAGCTCTGATTTTGACCCATGGTACATAGAAATCAGCTCCACAGTGAGATCCCCATCCCCGTGTTGTAGATTTAGGGGATGGATCATAAGGCCACAAAGGAAAGACCTGGATTACGGCCCTGGCTCACTGGGTCACACTGGGTGAGACATTGAACCTCAGTGAGCTGTAATAGGGTCTTCCATAAAGTATAGGAATTAGACTTGACCTACCTCCTTCATTAGGTATAAAATGGACTATCAAATATTTGAAGTTGCTTGAAGCATTCAGAACCCTAGGAGTGTGAGTGTTGCTTGTTCTCTGCAAATCCAAGGTGTGAGCAGAAGCCCTGAGACTGGTGTGTGTGAGTGTATGTGTGGCTTGTACGAGCAGAAGAGGCGTGCTGTGACAGGACACGCTACAACACGCTTCCCACGGGCAGGTCAGCCAAGTCTGTGGTGGAGGCGGGGCAGAATGAAGAGCACAGGTTGTTCTATGTTGGTGTCAAACTGGGAGTCTGTTGTTTGCAGAAGACTTATGGGAGGTCTTTAAATCACATGTAAACAGAGTTTCCAGCAGACCCAAAAGAGGCAGACCAAGGAAGATACAGAAAATAGCCCTTGGGACACTCAGATATGCTATGTGCTAAGCACTGTAATGGAGGTGTTACATTCAAGTAAAGGGAAGGAAATTTGGAGAACAACTACTCAAACAAAGTAAGAGTTTCTGGGAAGAATATGGACCTTTGCATGAAAAATTAAACCATAAAACTTGTCTGGCTGACTCTCTGAAGGCAGGAGAATGCAATCAAGGAATTCTAAGAAGACAAATGATGGCTACCAGGAGGCTGTGTTTCCAGCTCAGAACCAAAGCTTCCCACGCTGCTGTAACAAAGTCCCACATAGTCACTTCCTCAGGGACCTGGTGTGGTGGGGGCAAAGCTGTCTTGTGTCTTGGACATGGACCGCTCAGTTCTTGGCCAAGGTCACCCTACAAGGGCAGGCAGAAGCTTGAGATAATGGAGTGGAAAATTATCTGGGTCTGAGAAATTTCATGCAAATTAAAATTAATAAAACGTATCTCACTGATGAGTCTCATGACTGTGTTCCAGATCACTGCACTTTCCGGAAAACATGTTGTTTTTTTTGCCCAAACATCCTCCTCGAATTTGACTTCCTAACATATGCTCTAGCCTTTTATTATTTCCACCTGTCACATTCTCGCTCAAAGAGTCCAGTCTTGCCACCCCTGAGAATGTTGCAATGAGTGATTCAGAAAGAGCGGGTTCCTGCAGAACGTGTGGAGCTGCTGGTGTGTGTGGTTCCCCAGGAAAGTGCTTCGAGAACAACCGCTGTTTCTTGGGTGCATTTCTCTGCAGTGTGGATCTTAGATGGTTGTGTGGCCTTACTGTCACACCCATAGCGATGCCTTTAAGGCTTATGTAACTATGTGTTTTCGTTCTTTTAATCCATCAGTGGAAAAGGGCAATGGAATGCAAGGGAACTCTGATAATGTGCTGAAAGGACTGTTCTTAAGTTGTTAACTTATTCTTTAATCATTGACTAAAATGAGCAGTAGGGTATTAAGGCAAAAAGAAGAGATGGGGAAGGGAATTCATGTTCTTTTCTTTGATTAGAAAGGAAACAAAGTATGTCCCTTTCGGCATTGATAGAAAATGCCATTTTAACCGAGTCATCCCCCCAGTTCTTGTCGCCGTCATTGGAAAAGTCTGTCTCACGTGAGTTTGTCTCTCAGCTCTCTGAGAAAATATTCCACCACTCTCCCTGTAAGAGCACCACCGATAGCACCAAAACCTTCCCAACAAATGAAAATAAAACTCAAGATATAAAATTGGCTTTATTGTATTTGCTGTCATTTCACAGATTAGAGTGATATATATATATATATATATATATAAAGAATTTTATATATATATATAAAGAAATATATATATATATATAAATTTATATATATATATAAAGAAAAGGTGATGGAGATACAATGAAAACAGGAAACGGTTTGACAAACAGAGGTATAAATTTGTAGATTGTAAAGTACATATTTAAAGCTGATTTGTCAGAGCATGACGGGGCTCAGTAGTGACGGGGTACACACATATCGGTTAGTCTGAGATCTCTAACATGTCCCAAATAGTAGCTCAAACTTGAGAAACATGTCAGTATTGTGTTAAAGCAAATTTAGGCTGAAGACTAGTTCAAAAATTGGAGGAAAACAAGAACACGCATCTGGTAGCATGGTTTAGTGATCAGATGGAGTGCTATATATAGCAAGGGAGTGAAGCGTGATGGAGATTTTGGTAAACGCACACTGCCAGGACTTACAAGTAGTGGGACCATTTGCTCGTAAAATCTGCACGTCACGTGGGATTTCCACCTTCATAACATTCCTGTGAATTTCATTAAGTGGTATTTTGGAGCGGGTGCTTTTGGAATGGAGATGACTGTTTACTAAAGCATTCTTTTTTGTAACTTACAATTCCATGACACCCTGCAGAAATAATTCTTCAAAAATAGATCCAAGTTGGCTGTTATCCTGATGACAGCCTTCCTCTCCTGACGGCTGTTTAATACTCTGTGTCAGCACACAAACACAGCTTCCTCTCATGATCTGGAAGATTGTTTTTGTAAAAAGTCCCTGATACAGTCATACTTCCTGCGATGATTTGCTTTAATACAACATCCTTAATCTTAAGATTTGATTGCAGATGAAAGAATATGGTTCAATTAGAGTAAATGAAAAACAATCATTCCTTTGAACTCCCCTCCAATCACATTCTTGGAAGCTCTTTACTTTTTCAGGAATATTAAAGACATTTGCAATAATAAGAATAATAAGCTAAGAGCTCACATTTATTAGCTCAGAATTAACTTCTGATTTTTTTTTAAGAGAATAGGTACTGTGTAATCTATTGTAGTAGCTCCATTGGAGTCTAATCTTAGGTGGCTTCTACCTTTAACTTGAATATTTTTGAGGGATGAAATTGGACATCTTATGTGGGTGGAAAAGCATGGATACTAGATAAGATTTTGTCCTTGAATAAAGATCATAGTTAAGTACTATCTCATAAGATGTGAGCTGCTAAACAAAAAAACTTGGTGATGGACTTTTAGGTTGATGCCTTCATCTTTGGTTTTGCCCATCCAGCGCTGGTTAGGAATACAAAACCACTGGCCTGATTCTCCAACAGCGGTTGGGAATCAGGGCTTCTGGGCACCATGTAGAGGAAGACTTGGAGCCGCAACCTTTCCATGAAGGACAGGCTCAAGGAGGTCGCTGCTCCAGGCTGCACAAAATGTACCAAAGCTCCCTGCATTTGGCTGAAATTTACTTGTACTAGATTTATGGCCTTTACCTCCCTTCATGACATCTTTGGCATTTATACTTGTGTCCATTGGGCCCTTCGACTTCTACAGCCAATTCTCGTGATTTTATTAGGAATTAATTATGAACTCCAATCAACAGCTCTTTCTTCATCTTTTCTTTTTACACACTAGTAACATACTAAATGAAAAATAAGAATTCCTGTCCCTAGTTTTCAGGCATCTAAATGTCCACAAATTATTAATTTGGGTTGATTATTTTTAACCCACAGGATTTATATGACTTGACAGAATGGGCAGCAAAGAAGAAGAACAATCAGCCAACCATATGTCAAGTTGCAAGGAAACAGAGTCTAACAGGAGAACTGACAGAGGATGAAGATGAAATCAAATGGGTAGAGCTTTATTTCTCCCTCCTGTTTATTTTTCATTAAGTGACTAGGGGAAGAACTTGGGGGAAAAGCTGGACTAAATCCATCAATGTTTCTTAAAGGCTAGGAAAATGGCTACTCCTGGAATCCAGAAGAAAACGTTGACACAATCTGTTGTAATGCAAGAATGAATGACCAAATTCTCCCCTGCAAAGAAATTCTTTTCCACTAACAGAAGTCTTCTTATGTGGAAGTCTAGTTGACCAACTATTAGTTTTTATTTTTTACACATTTCTCACTGCCTTCCTTACTCTGAAGATAAAGACTTTGTTTCAGATTTCTTTTAGAAAATCGAAACAACACAACAATAAAAACAAAATCTACTGACAAACACTAATGCCTCGAGAAGTTAAGTAACTCCTTTATTCTTTAAAATTCCAATTAAATTCTAATTATACTGTTTCATTGCAAATTCTCACCCTGGAGATTTGGACTCTGTTCATAAAGCAGCTTACTCTGAGAGCAAATCTATTCATTACTGTTCACAGACCCAAGGACCAGTTGGTAAATCATTCTGATTAAAGATATGCTGAAATTCACAAAAGGCAAAATGTATGTACTCAATCAGTTAGAAGGGAAATGTTAAGGTTTAGACCTGCAAGGGTAAGTCTTCCCAGCGGAAAAAAACTTAAGTGCACCTTGAGCCTATGCAAAGTCAAATGCTGGAAGTGGAGTACACACTACGGAACGTGGAAATCAAGACTTGAAATGCTAATCCCTTTCATTTGGAAGAAAATCCCATCCCAGAAAACTATGATAAAATAACCTGTATTCAAAACTAGTCATTTCAAATATTTCCCTGATAAAATCTAGCAAGAAGAAAAGCCCAGACTGAGAGACTAAAAGGTTTCTTTATGCCAAATGGTTGGATGTCTGACCCTTTGACCACAGTGACCAAATATAGAACCAAGCCCAAGGATGAGGGGGATCCTTGCAAAGGAGCTACGATGCAAAGGCCTCGTGTCTTCCTAGCTTTGCTTTTCTCTTTTCTTCTTTCTCCAGACATCGTATGAGTACTGAGGATCTAAGCAAGGGAGAAAGAAACATACTGGAGCAGGTGTCGCTTTTCATATGTCTTAACATTTTTTTTTATTGAAATGTAGTTAGTTTACAATGCTGTGTTAATTTCTGGTGCACAGCATAGTGATTCAGTTGTGCATATATCCTTTTATACGTCTTAATTACATTTTGATGGGATTGAAATCAGCCAATTAAAATTGAAAACTTGATTTAAAGAAAAATCAAACAGATGTTTAAATTCATTTAAATACCTGGTCCACTAATTCATGGCATTTTTTACTTTTAACCAGTTATTTTAAATTTCTGGAGTCCCATCTCTGGGTGGTAATTTCCTGATGAATGGGAAAGAGAAGTCAAGATGGCTTGTGACCATCAACAAGTTAGTCTTTGCTATGCCGTCTGGGGCCATTGGCTGCTGGGTACCAAATAAGTACAATATATTTCATTACTGAATTAAAACACAGCTTGCAGATTATACTGATTTGCTTGCTGCTCTTTGTGATTTCTCAAATAGAACACAACATTTTTGAATGGTCTCACTGAGAAGATCTGATGCACTGGAAATGCTACAAAATGCAAACAAAAACTTTTTTGGGGGTCAAAACACTCTGTTAGTTTGACAAATCTTAGTTGGGCGTTAAGCATGAATCTGTTTCAGTCAGAGTCATGTCCAGATATAATCAAATAATTCTGCCCCCTGAATCCTTTTGTTAGCACATTAACACAAGAGGATTTTGTACAAAGTAATAATAAGTAAGTGTGCCTGGAAAATGCTATTTTCAAATTGGACGTAACTTTTGAGCTATTTATTGAATATTGTGTTATAGTATGATTTAATGACCTGTACAAATATTGGATTTTAAGGCACTGCATATTTATTTTGTGTGTAGTGCAAGAGATCAAGTCTTCCAAATTTGGCCAAAATAAATATGCTAAATCAACACACAAAAAGATTTCTCATCTTATGCTACGTCATTGCACGATATACAAGAATGCAAGATTCCTAATCTTGATCACAGTCGAATCAGCACACCTCTAAATACTGTGAAAAAAAATTTAATAGTGCAACAGAAAAACTGTAAACATGCCTGTGGCATTGTTTTCCTATCATATTATACAATAAAAAAAAGGTTTAATAACTAAAAGAACTAATATCTAACTACACTAATTTGATTTTTTAAGAGAATGAAGATCTAAAACAATCTGCCATAAAATCATCAATAGAAAATAAAAACCTTCCTGAATAATTAAAGATAACAACCTCTTGCGCATTGAGATTGTTTCTTTAAACCTTTACAACTTCACCCCCATTATTCTTACACCTGCATTAAATGTTCAGTACCAGGTCAGAGGTCTTAGCCACATTTTCTGTTAGTGGAAGGACACTTGAAAATGTGTTAACATCATGATGTGACCAGATTTGCTGTAATGCAGAGCATCATTTCACTGATAATTGGAATCCAGATTCCTTGCCCCTTCTTCTCTGAGTCCCGGTATTCTGGTTCTTGTAGAATGAAATATAGTAAGCAAACTTGTTGAGGACTTGCTCTGTTAATCACAAAGGCCTTCATGGATGTTTCCATCATTCAGGTTGAAGAGCCAGGGCGTGCATCCCTCTGTGTGGGGGTTTGTGTGCAGGTCTGTAGGTACACATCTGTGGGCTCACGGGTACCTCTGTGTGGTGCCTACGCACTTACTTCACGTTCTTCTGGAGTGAATACACAAATCTGTCCTGGTTTGAATGAAATGAAAACTCATCTTTTGCACCTTTAGCCAATCCATCATCCCATTTCTCTTTCCCAAAGAAATGCTGGGTGTCTGGCCCCTAAATTCAACCAAAGGCAAAATGTTAGCTCTGTAACACGGAGTTGTAAGAGATTTATTTAAATACTGAGGGCATCTTTTACATATCAGATTATCAAATTTTGTTCATGCTTCAAAGAGTCCTCTGCGTTTCAATTCCTTATCCTCAGCTCCTCTTGTTCCTCATGGCCCTGACCAACCATACGAGCTTTCACATATGAGCAAATTTCCGACTGTTATGTAGCTTAATTTTTCTCTCCTGCTAACTGTAATCAACAAACATGTACTTAGCATGAGAGGGACAATCATTACTCCCAAGAGCATTATTTTGCTCTTGGAATGTCTATGGCAGCTCCTTTGTGGACAAAGTATTCTAATGGATAAAGAATGAATGGCTGAAAGGAATATTGACCTATGATAACGAACTGGAGAAAGGACAGGTCCGTCCAGAGTCCCCCGGCTTCAGAAAGTTACTTTGAAAACATTGTCCAGAGTAGAGCTTTTCAAACTTCCATTTTTACATGAATCACTTGGGGGTCTTGTTAAGATGCAGAGCCTGATTCTCCAAGTCCGGGTAGGGCTAAGTGCCTAATAAACTCCTGAATGGTGCTGATGCTGCTGGTCTGCAAACCACAGTTTGAAAAGGAAGAGTCTAGTATATTCCAACAAAAGCATGAGTGTGAGTCATCATATCAGCTCCACTTGCACGTGTTTTCACAACTGTTAACTCTTGACTCAATCAATTTCACTCCGTGTAATTAAAGTCACTGAAAAAAGTAAAAATGGAATTATTATATGTTGTGGGTGCAGAGTCCGTCTGCCCCTTTGTATGTATTATCAGATAGCCTCCATTATAAATCACATTTTCGCTGCTTGAAAAAAAGGGTTTGTTTTGAAACAAAGGTATAAGTGGATACTGAACCACATTGCACCTCTCGGCTGGAACATCTTTGATACTTAGAATGAATAAATACCTTGTACTTTACATAGAAATGCCTTTCCTTTCCATATCAGCCTTGAGAAAGTTCTATCCACCCAGCAGGACGTTGTTGCAATTGCCTTCCACTGAGTTGTTTGGGAGGCAGCCCCATTTTAGAAAATTTGAATTTGGGGAGTTGGTTTCAGACAAAGCGTTAAAAAGAAAGGAACCCTCTCAGACGTGGAAATGCTTGTTTTGCCTCCAGATCGAAGGAAAAGGTCTGTACGTCTGCACAGTTTTTCAGGGTGTGTCCACACATTTTCCTTTTTGAGGTGACTTTTGCTTTTGCAGGGAGCCCAGACATGGACGCAGCCCGGAGTTAAGCCGAGGGGACATCACTGCCATCAGACGTTGCTCTGCTGCAGCAAAAGAGTCCTTAGTTCCCGTTCCCTCTGATCTTCCTGCCTGTACTTCTCCTCAAGTTTCTGCTTCTCAGAATCTGCACAGTAAGAGATGCAATTTGAGCTCTTACGGATCTGTTCAAACTGACTGAAGTCAGCCACGTACTTGCCGTTTTTGGAGAGAGAAACCACAGGCACAAACTCAAAGCCCCAGTAGATCTCCTCCGGGATGTAAGACGTGCGGCTCTGGCAGACGGCGCTGGTGGACTCCACGGTGGCGTTGAGGAGGACCACGAGCTCAAACTCCTTCTCCTTGAGGTTCTGGGGGGTGAGGTCCCTCAGGGGGCTGGTCTCATCCAGCACATGGTAGAAGGTCATGGGCAAGATGAGGAAGGGGCTCTCGGAAGAGGAGTCCACATGGAATTTGACAGTGGCCTGGTTGAGGAGGATCCGCTCGCCCTCCTTGGTGACGTGGGTCTGCAGGAGCTTGCCCGAGAGCTGGCACTGAATCAGGAGGCTCTTCCTCATGTTGGCCACCTGGATCACCAAGCACAGCTTCCCATTGTGCTTGGTGATGACAGCACAGTGGCTGAACTTGATGGTCTCCGCCCGCTTCTTGGGTCTCGCGATTTTGGCCAGGAAGGTTCCCGTGATGAAGATCTCAATCAAGGTCGTGATGACCAGCTGAGCCACCAGCAGGAAGATGGCGTGAGGGCATTCCTCTGTGATGGAGCGGACGCCGTAGCCGATGGTCGTCTGGGATTCCAGGGAAAAGAGGAACGCCCCCGTGAGGGAGTCCACTTTCATGATGCAGGGGGTGTGGTTTGAAGAGTGCCCACTGGGCTCTAGGTCCCCATGAATGAAGGCGATGGCATAGTAGATCACTCCAAAAAGGAACCAGGTCATCACGAACGTGGCAGCAAACAGGGTGAGCTTGTATCTCCACTTCATGTCAATGACAGTGGTCCACAGGTCTTGGAGGTAGAGCAAGTATATGCCATCCACTTTGTCAATTCGCACGTTGCTGTGTCCACTCTTGGACATGACTCGGGGTCTGCTGGTCTTGAGGCCAGCTCCCATCGTGGGCTTCACCAGGGGAGGACTGGACATGCCAACATTTATGGCTTCCATTGTCGGACTCCTGGGACCACCTAAGGAAATGACAGACAAAGACTTTCCATTACTACTTTGGGTGGTAGAAAGTCCAGAAAATAGAAACAGGATACTCATGTGAAATAAGTATGAATGCACATGGACATTCACAAGAAAGAAGAATTCTGAAGGCAATACTAATCAACGTGTTCTTGGGGAAGGCAGTAGGGTGGCATAAAGAACAGAGACTCTGGAGACAAGCAAACCTGGGTTAAATGCCGACTCCACAACTTATCTGCTGTGTGACCCAGGGCCATCTATTTAACCTCTCTGGACCTCAGCTCCCTAATCTTTAAAATGGGAATAAAGCTCACTTTTCAGGGGTTTTGTGATGGTTAAATGAGATAATGGCCACAAAGTGTCAAAACAGAGCTTCCTGCTCAAAAAAATGATGCTAATCTTCTCTTTGTGGTATCACACTCACAGGCATTTACCCCACAGGGTACTAGGAATATTTCTATATGTTCAGCTGTCATGGATTTCCAGCTACAGAAAATTTAAGAATAAGTTGACTGAGCCTAGGGCCAGGACTGATGAAACTAAAGAGTGCCATCCATAAGATAATTCTTGACACAGCAATGGAGAACGTTAACACAAATTTTAAAATCTTGGATAGTAATAGTAAAAATTTTTTAAAAGCCACCCTTTTGCAAGATGTTTCCTGTATTAGCAATTCATTATTTTCCCTAATCCAATGAATAATTTGGAGTCCATGACCTTTCCTAGTTCTTGATTACAGTGGAAAAGATTAAGTTATCAAACACCCCCAAACAGAGTGACTAATTAAGCTTTGTTAATGGCTTGATTGATAGGCTGGTTATTCTTGGAAAAGTGTTATCAGTATACAATATTAGGTGTGACATTTAGGGATGGCAAAAAAATTCTGCCTTACTTCTTTTGAGCTAAGTCGAACCAGCATAGGAATCTATTTTAAAGAGCTAATGAACAAGTAAGTAAAAACAGGCATCTGACATTGTAGCGGAACAGACCTACCTAGAAGCAGCGCTCGGCTCCCACGCTGAGCCCCAGAGAGGGCTCTGCCTGCCTGAACAGTCAGGAGCAGGCTGGGGTCAGGCCACGCAGCATCTTATAGTGCCTGCCTGATGACTGAGCTCAAATAACCCCTACATTCCTTGAAAAAGATAATGTGAGTGATTACAGGGTAACTCAACCTGGTTGGTGTGTTTTTTTCCACCTCACTGGTATTTTTAAGAATAATAATAAAAGACATTCCCTCCTTTACAAAGGAACTAGTAGAAAGTGGTCTGTGATTCATGCAATAATCTTTGCCTTTAGAGCAGTGTTATCTCAGTAGAAGTTTTGAACATAATCCTCCGGGCAAATCCCTTCTAGGAATCTGAAACTGTATCCGTTAGAGGCTGACGATTTCTTGACAGTGCAGCGGATCTGTTGGGCTTTTTCATTTTCCTCTTACGTTAGTAAGAATGTGTCATTTACTGACCTCCCCTTGAAATGATTTTTTTTCCCCTAGAGAGGAGAGTCACTTTTTCATTTTCATCACAAAGAAGGGCCATCAGTTATTTGGAATTCATTTTACTTGCTGAAGCCTATTTCATTTATTTGGGGATCCATTTAGAAGAAAAGTACAGGATATAATTTAGCGTGGGCTTTGTCAGACCCTCGGCAGGACTTCTTAGTAACCGGGAGGAAAGCAACCATGATGAAAGTTTGGAAACAAAAGCCCAAGTGCGTAGTCAAGCTCAGAACACGGGCACTGCCGACGTCAAATGCAGCTTATGGACAAGTAATTGCATGCACTTAAGAAAAAAAAAAAAAAGGAAAGAAACTGCCAGGGGAAAGTGCATGCCATTCAATCCATGGAAACAAAAACAGGATTAAGTTTTTGTATGTGAATGATGCACGAGTGTCCTGCGGCACCAGCAAAGCTCCAGGCTCAGCCTTCCGCCAGGTTCTGGAAAGCTTGGCTCTACTTACATGAAGGCAGTGCAGTGACGCTTCTGCTTCAACCTCTTTCAAAGAGGCAACAAGCCAGGTTCGGGGTGAGCTGGATCTCTTCCCTGTTTCTGCTGAGAGCTCTTGTGCAGCATTTCTGCGCATCTAGTGTTGGCGTCAAGGACGCCAATGGCTATCGAAGATGGCGGTCGAAAGTGGAGGAACAAGACCCAGAGCCTCTCACGGGGGGCGGGGGCCTTGGGATGAGCACCTCTCTGCGGAAAGAGCTACTGGCAGACGGCACTCGAAGGGTAGGCGCCTACTCCCTCCCTCTCAACACCCTGTGCCCCCAGAGCTGTGAACGACCTGGTTACTCACTCAGCAGGTCAGGTGGCGTCTTCTTCAAGGCAAGTGGGCCGTCCTCGCTCCCCTTCACCCGCCTGGCTACCCTGGGACTCTGCTACTGCCTGAAAGAGAGAGGGACACGTGGAGTTCACAGGTGTTGACTAAGAAACTGACCCAGTGAAGTGACCCCGACTGATTCCCCCAGGGGCTGGGGCCCCGGCTTTCCCCTCCAGTCCCTGCAATCTGGCCTGGTGCCCAGAGGAGGAAAAGGCTCAGAGGCTGTTTCAGGAATGAGGTTGAAGCCCCAGCCACAGCCTTCCCTGTGGAATTCCCACCCTCTGGACGGAGCTCAGTAGTGAAACACCTTGGAAAGAGTGGGTTAACTCACCCCCACTGAGGCCCACTATCAACTGACCGGCAATCAAGGAGGCAGGAAGAGGAAGTTCAGGGGAAGTAAACAGTGAGCACCGGGAGGGAAGAGTCTAGAATATTTTTACCGCCTGTGGAAATGCATTATTACTGTTGAGTCAGAGACCATTAGAGTTGAAAAGACCGTCAAATCCAAGGCATCTGACGCACATTTTTCAAACGAGGAGACCTGGGAGGTTGCAGTGACTTGTCTCCATCACCCAGAGGGTCCATGGGAGCAGGAGAGAGGTCCAAAGTCTTTGGAAGCTAGACCAGCGTTCTTGTCAGTACACCGCAAACCCCTTCTAAACCTCCAGAGTTTAATGCAATCTGTTCTAAATCCAGTAGGTTCTTTTGCATCCTACTTTTCTGAAATACTCCTTCCTAAACTCTGTCACTCTCTCTACCTACCTACCTATCTATCTATCTATCTATCTATCTATCTATCTATCTATCTATCTATCCATCCATCCATCTATCCATCTATTTTATCTATCTCCCCACATTTTTATCTGTCTTACACACAGAAGCATACATTCATCCACACTTCTCTTCTGATCCACCAATATTGTAAATAATTACAACAATTCTCTTTTATCATTTAAGTTGTCTTGATTATCAACTCGTATAACGTCTTATTTACTAGATTCTCCCAGTATGTTTGGCAAATGACCTCTACGTCATCGCTGTATCAAGACCCTTAATCTCCTTCTTTGCACCCATTTTATCACTTACACTTCATTGTATGCTGTTAATTTATAGCGTTTCATTCCTCAGCAGACTTCTTCACTTCATATGACTTTGTGTTACTGCTTGAGATTTTTTCCCTTAGATTCTGCAAACCACTGGGATTTACTTCTGAAATATTAAGGGACAAGAACAGTTTCCCAAAAGTGAAGGGTGGAAAGAAGAATAAAAGATATTTTCTTCTCATTTTCCCTCTCTTAATCCTGCAAATGAGCAATATTCCATATGAGCCATTAGTAGTTTTCTTTTGTCTCTGGAAACTGTGTTTATTTCTCCAGTTTTCATTATGTGATTCCTACATGTGGGTTGGGACTGTAATTCTCAGAATGGCGATATCCTTATTGAAGTGAAGTCCCTGAAACTATTGCCTGGAGAGGTCAACGTTACTCTCTCCTGTTTCAAGCCAATAACATACACGTGACATGAAGTCACTTAGCGCTTATGCCACGCAACATTTGTTTTCTGGAGATAAAGGGAACACAGACATAAACACACTCTGGAAACAGAACTAAACAGTAGGCACACTGAAATAGACACTTGTCTGTATGAAGAACCACACCGCCCGTGCTGGGGATAAAACAATGAAAGCAGAAAAGAAATGGAAAGGGAGTTCCCATCACCATCCTCAGGGGGGAGAAGTTCTGTCCAAGAAAGGAGAACGGAGGTCAGAGAAATCAGCCGCTGCGAGCTGGAGCGCACTGCCTTGTCAGAGGGAATCAGCCCACAGTGGCCAGAGAGCCCCTGGCCAGTTAGGAGAAATCCACGTGCAAATCATAGGCAAGAACAGAGTCAGGATAGAGCCAGAAATGCTCCGAAGCGGGACGGATCCGAATAAATAACAATGACAGTAAGAAAACAGATTCGGATCGGTGAGAAGAATCATGAAGCTTCAGGTCACCAGTGACAATCTTCATCACCACACACAGGCAGCCCGAGGGCACCGCGCACCAGCCAGTCTTCCACGTGCTTTCCACGTGTGAACGCCATCAGCTCTCCCGCCAGCCCTGAGAGACCAGTGCCATCATCTCAGCATCGTCCCCGTGAGGAGGAAACGGAGCCACAGAGAGGTGACATGACCCACCCACGTTCTCAGCAGTGGGCGCGTGGCAGTCGTGTCCCCGAGAACACCCGTGCCCACGCCCTCCACTGCCCTGACAAAGATGCTCAGACTCAAGCTGCGTCAGAACCACCTGGAAGGCTTGGAGTGTCTGATTCAGTAGGTTGGGGGTGGAGCCCAAGAATGTGCATGTCCAGAAAGTTCCCAGGTGATGCCCCTGCGCCAGGAACACACACTGAGAACCACCACGCTGTGATGCTGATGTCGGATCATATCAGCAGCTTAGCAGCTGTTCTAGCTTGATGAACGTCCTGTTCTCTCACCTCCCCTTGGCATTGGAAAATAACACTGTTGCAAGCAGACATGGAGAACATCTGTGTATTACTTTTCAGAAACATCTGGTCTCCACCATCCTTCTAGGTAAATGACTGCCAATGACACAGTGGCCGAAGACTAAGTACTAATTTTTCTTCAGTAGATACAAAGTATTTAATTACCTGCTGTAATATTTATCAAAAATGAATTGGTTTAATGGAGACTCACTGAAAAATACTTTATGAAATCTTAACAATAAAAGATTGTGTCCATGTTTGCACTTATGTGCAAACATTAAAGCTTTAGATGAGGAGCTAAGACTACAGATATCTCCACTGATAGATCTACTCATTCTTTTTTTCAATTTTTTTTCTTTTTTTCAATTGAAATATAGTCAGTTTACAATGCTGTATCAGCTTCTGATCTACAGCATAATGTTTCAGTCAATATACAATAAGCATTAACTTTTTAAAGCAGCAATATAGGGTGAATCAGATCAAAACTGTAACATATTATTTATATGTATTATATAAATGTCATAGAAATATTATGTTATAAGATATGTAAACATTATATATTATAAAATTTATGTTATATAACATTCACAGTAAATATATAGATATTATGATACGTTATTTATGTGATACTAAGTCTATATTATAAAATAATATAAATAATTCTAATGGAAATATTAGCCAAAATTAAGCACAGACGAATCCTTAGTTTCACAATAGACTTTTACCCACTTTTACTAGCCAACCTGTGTTTACAGGGTATCTAACTCTCAACATTGAGATAATCCAGCTGACTTCCATATGATGCTTGGTTACTAAAAAAAAAAATGTATGATTTAAGATTATTTTCTTTCCCTCTAGTTAATACAATACTGAGAACTTCTAAAAACTTAAGAGCTCTGTTGAGTCAAATTTGAGAAGTTTTCAGTTTGCATGTCCTTGGAAAATCTTGTGTGTTCCATGGTGGGCTAACACATAGAAAAATAATTTTAAAAAGTGGGGGGCAGCAGCCCCCCAAACCTGGAGTTTCTCAACCAGGCCCCAGGTGATGTCATTCCACGTACCTTCAAATGGAGCAGTGAGGCTTGGACGAACGAAACCCAAATCCAACCACAACTCTGGGCTTCCAGACTAAAATTAGAACGCGAGGGACTCTGACTTTAAAGCTCTGGCCAAACAGCCTCCTGTTCATAAGAAAAGTCGCTTGAAAAGCTTTCTTGGATGTCAAACACTTCTGACAAAACAGGTTTTTCTGATGATCTCGCTCTTTGCTGCAAATCCAAAGTACCTGGATGACATTTCGCTTGAAGGGTACATGGGTTTAAACATTAAGTAGAAAAAAGTGCTTGACAAGAACATATTTGGGGTTGACTGAACTCAAAAGGTTGAAAAATGATGGAAAATAAACTCAGTGAGGCTTAGCTCTCCTTCCTTTGGATCCTGTGACTGGGGCTACACGCACATGCACCGGGGCCTTTGGCTTTGGCCTTGCGCCATCCTCCACCTCGCTCTTCATGGCAGTCTCGGATTCGCTTCAACGGCTGTGTTCCCTGTTCTTAATCCACTTCTTGACTCCATCAGTGTCAGCTGAGGACATGACGGCTTTGTCCAGGCGGCCTCTGAAGCAGCCATGTTCACTGGAGGAGAACAAGGTGGCCAAGGCTGACTCTCAGTGGATTCCGAAGGGTGGCCCTTTGGTTTTATCTGCTGGAGAAGTCACTCTTTCCGTCTGCAAACCCATGTTATGTCTCAGGCCACTGAGGGCTGAGGATGGCTAGAAGGAGGGGCAGCTTCTGGGAGGCTGTGGATTGGGATATTCTTCCCCGTGAGAAATGAGAGGCTCTGACGGGAAGCACCAGTCAAGTCGGGCCAGTTCACAGCCTAGTGTCCTCTTTCCTAATGTTTTGAAGATATGAACTTGGAGCCCTGTTGGTAGAGCCGTGGTCATTTGTGGTTGTTGTGGTTGGCTGTTGCTTCCACTTGCTAGCTGCCCCTTCTCTGCTGGATCCCTCCAAAAGAATCCTTCCCTGGGCTTGTCCCTGCCGGGGAGTATGTTTCCACCCTTTTGTGTCAGATGTGGTCATGTGACTGCTTCAGCCAATGAAGTGTGAGCCACAGTAACTCAAGCCTCACCTGGACAAAGGTGTGAGAATGGCTCGATTCTGCCACTGATCTTGGGTGAGGCTAGATAGGGCTGTTTCTTCCTTGGATGGTGGGAGGAGGGAGACACTTGGAGCTAAGCTACAGCTGAGCCAAAGCTGACTTGTAACACGGGTGAGGAAAAAAACCCTTGTTGCCATGTTGAATTCTTGGAATTGTTTGTTACGAGGCAAAACCTAGTGAAAGTCTGACTGCAGGGATGGTCTTACTACATCCTTTTGTATGTTAGGATTACCTGCTTGATCTCAAAGGTACTGTATTTATATTACTGTATATAAAATAGATAAACAACAAGGACCTACTGTATAGCACAGGGAACTATATACAACTTCTTGTAATGTGCCATAATGGAAGAGAAACTGAAAAAATATAAATGTGTATATATATACAGTTATATATATACCTATCTCTCTCTCTATATATATACTGCTTTGCTGTACACTGAAACTGACATTCTAAATCAACTACATTTCAATAAAAAATAAGTTAAAAAAGGTCCTGTATTTAAAGAAAATCTGCAAAGTTCTGAAATATCTCTTAATGTAAACTTCAAATGTTGGTCTATGGCTAAACCCTAAATAGAACAAGAAATACAAATCTAACAAGATTTCAGTGGGAAGAAAGACTTGCCTGATCCCTCAGGACAGCATAAAAAAGGTGAATAATTCTTCTCATGGACTTACTTCTAAATTAATACTTACATTTATCATGATAACTTTGCAGGGCAAGATTTAAGGACCTCAGATTCTGTCACTTTCATTTCTGTGGAGCAAGAAGCCCTTGGTTAAGGATCTGGTGGCCTCATGACCTGTGATGGCAAACACACCAGGCTAATGTCGATGACATTATTGTCACTGATAACCTTCATTTGGGATGGGGTACTTAAAAGGGACCAGGCACCTTTCAAAGCAATTACAGAGGGTATTTTATTTAACCCTTCTCTTTACCTTGTGAAGAAAGTATCTTCTTGGCTTTCTGAATAAAGAAACTAAGCTTAGACTAGGTAACTTATGCATGTTTGTAAAGTTAATACACGGAGGACCTCGCTGGCAAACCAGATCTGTCTGCCCCCATCCCTGTGCACCTCTGTCCTCAAAACTAACTCATGGGGAGCATCTCTTCCAATGACGTGGTGCAATGCAGCATAGAACAGGTTCCTGCTCATTATGTGTTGGTAGCCCCTATGGAATAAATAGCTGTAATGTATTTATTGCTTACCCTGTATCAGACCTTATACGAGGTGTTGTATGTTAATTTAACTCTCACTTTGATTCCGAAAGGAGTTACTACTATTATTTCTGTATTCCAGGTAAGGAAACTGATGTGCCATAAGGTCTGTTTGAGTCTGTAGTCCTTACTTCTCACCTCTACAACACAAGTTCTCCAGCGTCAGTGAGTGTCAGAATATTTGGAAGTCTTGAGACACACGTGGCCCCACCCAGGGTCTCTGATTCAGTGCGTCTAGAACAGAGCCCAGGAATCTGCACTTCTAGTAAGTTCCCAAGTGATGCTGACACTGCAGGTCTTGAGACCACACTCTGAGAGCATCGTCCACGCTGTTCACCACTTAGAGTTACAGAGTGTGTGGGAAATTCACAAGCATGCCAACTGGGTTACCTGAAAGTTCAATCTCATTGCTTTCAAACAAAGGAATGGGCCCCTTGGTGTGACAAGGAAGAACAAGTCAACGGGATTAAATATACAAAGATGGCAGCCACTGGGTGAGTTTCCAGCTACCTGGGAAGAGTGTCCCAGGAGAATCGCAGTTCAGGTGAACTGTCTTGGGGTGGGGGAGGGGGAGGAAATGAGAATTTCTGGGCAAAGGAAAGCAATTAGTTTAAAAGCGTTCTTCTTTGGGCAGTGGGTATCATCCCAGAGTGGATTTCAGGGTTCACTGGCTAAGAACATCAGAGGCCTGAGGAAAGACCCTGGATTTTAGAGCCAAGAGAGCTGAAGCCAGAAGAACTTTAGCAGTCCTCTTGCTCAGCCTTCAGTGTGGTTACAGATGTTCCACAAATAAAGCAATTTGTGGTCTGGCAATTTGGGGAAGCTTTGCCTACCGAACCTCCAAACAACCCACTGTCTCCACCCACTGGAGACTCACACTGCACGCTAGCCCATCGCAGGGTCTGAGAAGTTCTATAGCAGAGAAACATGCTTAACTCAGTAAATCTGGCATTTACCCGACACCTGGGAGCACTCCGGGGAGGGCTCATCGGGCTTAAACCTAGCACTTTACATCTGGAGAAAAAAGAGGATCAAGAAAGTTTGAGTAATTTGCTCAAGGTCACTGAGCCAGTGGCAGGAGTAGGGCTGGAAACCAGCCTTTGTGAGTCTTAGTCCACTTGTTGGGCAGGTCTCTTTCTCTCTTTGTGGTCAGGAAATATCTTGAGATGAGCTATGTATCTCGCTGGACCCTGAAGACAGGGCAGCAGAGACAGGGAGGACCACAGCATCAAAATTGCTGAACGATGTTCACCAGAAATGCCCTCTCAGGTACCACACTCCAGCCGCTGCATCAGGAGTGTCTTAAATTAGAACCTCCAAATTCTGAAAGGATTATGTGGCTAGAGGTTGTCAGTGATGGCTCAGAGAACCAGCAAGGTCTATCTTTTGCTTTATTATACACTGGAAAAGCAACAAGTACTTCTTCCAAGACAAATCCCGCATTTTTACATTGCATGTGAGCATCAGATGATCCAATTTGCCTCTGTGGTCGAATATTTAGCCTTTTCCCCTATGTTTCCATTCCATTATTATTGTATCAAATTCCATAACTAACTAAAAAATCCTTTTCCACCTCTAAATGCGGTTTGCATAGTGATACCCTTTACTCCTCAATGTAGAATCTTAAAAAAATTTTTTTTTTTACTTTCTGGAGAACATCAACCTTTCTCTTGGCAAAGACAAGTTTAAACAGATACAGGGTTCACCAGGAGACTCATTTTCCATTTGCCGTGGCGAAGAATCTGAACTCTGGAGAAAGGTATCATTTGCTGAATATTTTTATAAAGACAGTTTAATTTCAGGCCCTTTCTTTGGGAGCGAGCTGGCTAACCCAAATAAAACATTATCCATCTGTCTGTTGTTACGAGTGACCAACTTCAGCTGAACGTTATTACTTAATAACAGCTAACTTTCCTATAGAGTAAGAATGTGCAACAGCTAAAAAGCAAATGGAAATTTCCTCTGGTTTACCACCCTCGGTCTCTCTGTGCTCCAACATGTGACGAACTCGGGTAATAAGCATATTCTCCCCTCTAATCACAACGTGGCTTGGACATGCATTGTTGTAAGATGACTGGAAAAACAGGAAAATTTATGTCTGGGGAGAAAAAAAAACAAGGCGTATTGTATTGCGTTAGCCTCCCTAACGCACTGCCCCCACTTTTCTCTTCAGGGAAGAGATTTAACTAGCTCATGGAATCTTACTGACTCTCCTTGTCTGGGTTCGTTCAAATATAAAACAGAGAAGATGCCCTCCCCCTCCAACGGCCCCGTTCAGATAAAGAGATGAAAACGCAGAGCCATTGGGTTGGTCTGGTCGGAACCCGGAGCCCAGAGTAAGTCGGAACGGAAGGCATCTGGTTCTGCAGATGGTACTTGTTGAAAAATAAGCGTTTGTGTATTCTACTTAATGAAACTTCAAACTGGGCACAGTCAGAACATTAAGAGAAGAAGAAGGAAAAAAAGAAAGCAAGCAGGAAAGTTTGTTTTCTCAAACCCCCATCTCTGTACTTAAAAAGTTGCTTGAGACTAGATCACCACGTTTTTACAATACATTGTTATATAATTTGCAACATTTAGATTGATTTCCCACTAAATAAATCCCTCACTAAGACATTGAACCCACGACCTGTGAGCACTCACATCAGCCCTTTTCTGCCTCACATTTGTAACATTTTTTTTCCTAAGATGAAGGCATAGGAATATAGAAAGAGTATCACATTGTAAATATACGTACCAATCACAGCCTGGTTTATTTTTCTGGCTTCATGCTGAATACTTTTTCTTCTGTTTAAGATAAATTTGGTTTCTATCAACTGGTGATTCATGGGCTTGGGTGTGATTCACCTGGATGAGGATAAAATTCTTCCCCTTGGTGATTTCTAGGCTCCTCATTTTCAAGATTAGAATCTCATCCCAGACAAAGGAAATTATGACTTTCACTTTATGGGAACCAAGTTATTCAACAATGGGATGGGTGTCAAAAGGTTTTGAAATTCAGTTTCACTATCAGTCTAAACTTCGACCACATTTCTCTGATATAGAAACTGGGTATCACAGGATCTTGGGGGGACACCGTTAATACCAAAATTCTTGGATTGTGGTCAATTTACTTTAAGGACTGGTAATATTTCTGCTTGTTCCAAAGTTGAAAACACAGGTGTTTGTGATCATTGGGTGATAATATGAAAATTTCAAATTTCAAATTTCAAATTTCAAAATACCTTCACATTTAATCAATGTCTGAGACCTTTGGCAGTTAACTAATCTCCATCAGTAAACAGTATAAGAAATCACATTCTAACCACCTGTAGTTAATTAGTTGGGGACATTAGCTCAGTTTTGGTGTTTTTAGGGTTGCCAGGTAAAATACATGACACTGAGTCAAAACTGAATTTCAAGTGACAACAAGGAATTTTTAGTTTAAGTATGACTCATACAGGACTTGATATATACTTATACTCAAAATTATTCATTATTTATTTGAAATCCATACATAAGTACTATGTGGATATAGTACAAAGGCTATTTTTATTTGCTAAATCTGGCATTCCCAAGGAGGAGCAAATCTATGCTCAAGAGTAGCTCAGAAGGTCAAAAATTTCAAAGACCGGGTTTAATGTACAGAGAATTTTCTTAGAAGAACAGCAACCCAGATTTCCCCAGTACTAGGAATCCAGGAAATAAATCTAACCATTGTGTGATGGGAGTGCAGCTTTTTCACTCATGTTGCACTGGAAAGTGTCAGGAAGTCCAGTAAGTCTAGACTCATTCTTAATATTTTAGCTCGAGGATTCTTAATCATTTTTGTGTTACTGTCCTTTTTGGCAGACAGGTAAGATTTATGAGTGTTTAAATGTGTTTCAATAGATACAAATAAAATAAATATGATTGCAAAGACAAAAATATTCAAATGCACTCATTACAATATTTTAAAAACAAAATGGTACGTCTTTTTCGAGTTTTAGTTAATAAGAACTTGCTTTTTGAAGGAGTAGTGAGCAGCAATGTTATTTCAAGATCTCTGAATGGTAGCTCATGGCGAAAAAAATGTGACAATGAATATATATATGTTCATGTATAACTGAAAAATTGTGCTCTACACTGGAATTTGACACAATATTGTAAAATGACTATAACTCAACAAAAAAAAAGTTAAAAAAAAAAGATCTCTGAAGCAACTGCATGTGGAAACACTGGGATTTCCACTATGACAAAGTCACAACCGGGGCTGAAATGATTGTGGTGTGTGATATATTCATAGTAAAACAAAAAGCCTAACTTTTAGTTAGAGGTGATTGAGAATAAACTGTTCCTCTTCCCCCACCTCCCTCCACCCCTCCCCACCATCCTAGGTCATGGTCACTCCTGAATTCTGCCTCTAGTCTCTCCAGGCTCCATGGACCTGGGCGTAACCCTTGCTGTGAGTGAGGCGTCCCCACGCAGCAAATCTGATTCTGTCACAGAAATCGGGCCCAACTACTGAGTCCTTGATTGATTTCCCTACCAGCACTCTTGCATGGTAAACGATTAGTTTCTCAAATAGATGCTGTTTTCTTCTGGAAGAAGAGTTGGGACACGTAACAGTTGACTCCTTTTCCAGTAGGACATCCCTGCATGCACTAGTGGTGGCGGTGACCACCATCCGGTTGGTTCGCATGTAATCTGAGCAGCGACAATACCAGTAGGGAGACGTTCCAGCACCTCCCACCCTGGAAGGAATGGTACAGCTTCTCACAGGGAAACAGAGGAGGAACTGCTGCTCGGGGAGATACGCAATTCACGTGCTGCGTTTCTCAGAACTCGGAAGCTGGATTTTCACAGTTAATACGCTATTCAGTTGCATGCAACTTTAGATTCCCATGATTTCATCATAACTCTTACCCGGAAGCAAAGAAAGCTTACTCATCTAAAGGGTAGTAATTCGGACAGTTCACAAATCCTCCAGCAGCCTCCACGGCTGACGGGATAAATCCCAAACACCTTTGCAAAGCAACAGGCTCTCCTAAGCCCTGGCTCTGGCTCCCTCTTCATCTTGGTGCCTGCAGGACTTGGTCTGGGTGTGAACTTGCCTTTTCCCGACAGCTCAACGCGTCCTTGGCTCCATGAATGGGCAGCAGCTCCTTCCTCAGGGGCTCGTCCTGAGCTTTGCTGCTCCGTGAACTCCTTCTTGCTTCAAAGGTCAGGTTGAATATTACCTCCTCTGTACTTAAAAAAAGAAAAAAAAGCACTTCTTCAGAGGCAGTGTCGTGTAAAGGTTAAGAGGACAGGACCCCGCTTCTGTTAAAAGTTGCTGTGTGACTTTGAACCACTTACTTAACCCCTCTGAGATTCAGTTTCTGCATCTGCAGACTAGCCTTAATAATCATGCCCATTTGTGATAGGACTGTGCGAGGTTAAAATACAAAAAGTGCCATGAAACTCTGCCTCTTCACTCTTATTATTGTGTAAGAGTTAGCTGTTATCATTGTAAGTTTCCAATAAACAAAACACACAAAATAAGACTTACCCAAAGGAAATTACATTGATCACAATGACAAAAAATTCTCAGGTCAATAAGAATCCTTGTCCCCCAGACAGTAACATTTATAAATATACAATTTAAAAAACCTTAAAAGGTAAAAATATTTGAAACTATTTCAATATTTTTTCATTCCTTTGTATACCAACTTCTTGAGCACTTGCTATGTGCCAAGCACTGTGCAGGGCTCCGGAGATCCAACAGGGAAGAAGACTGACTTGGTCTGTGTTTTCGTGGAGTTCACAATAGAGCAGGGAAGGGAGGTATTAAATAAATCATTAGGTGAGTTATTTCAAGACATTTGTGGGGAAAACTAGGGAGAAAGTGAAGGATAGACGGGGGACTAGAGCATGGGGTGTATAATATGTCCTAGCCTGGAGGTCCAGGAGGGCTTCCCTGGGGAGGTGGCATGAAGGTGAGGACAAAGGAGGAGGAGTACTTGGCAGATGAGGAGGCAGGCTGGGAGGGAGGTGGGCCGAGGGCCACAGGGCATTTGTAAACGCCTGGAGCTTGCACCTTCCAGGAAGTGAGGAAGGGTGCTGAGAAGGGGAGGGTGGAGTGGGGTGGAGCAGGAGCATTGGGCTGAGCCCTGCCATGCAGGGCTCGGTGGGTGGGCCCTTCGAAGACCGTGGTCTTCATCCTAGATGAACAAGAAGCATCTCAGGGTTTCCACCAAGGAAGAGATAGGATCAGACTTGCTTTTTAAAGTCATCACTGGTGACATGACCTGGGGAGTGGATTGGGAAGAGGCAAGCGTGGATGCTAAAGTCTGGTTATTTGGTGCTTTCAGTAATCTGAGCTAAAACTACCCATATGCATGGACAAGGATGGTGCCGGCTGACGGAGAGAAGTGGGGGCTCTGGGTTACATGCTCCTGATGGAACCAATAGGCATCTCTGACAGGTGGGTTAGGACAAGGATGGGGGTGCAGACAGGTCTCCAAGAGGACTCCTGACTTTCTGGTATGAAAAAGAGGTGGATGGGATGTGGGTATTGTGATTCAGGGGACATCAGATCTTCCTCTGTAATTTAAAAATCACTCCTGTGTTATTAGATACCCGTGTTGTTTGAATGTTTTGGTATTTTTATCAGTCTGGAGCTCACTCTGGTACATAATATGGAAGGGGGGGTCCAGCCTCGGGTGGGGAGGTTTGCGGGAGGGGCCTGGGGCTGCTGGGACACACCTAAGCAGAGATGCAGATGGGAGTTTGTGCGGATGGGCCTGATGTTCAAAACAGAAACCTGGGCAGGAGGGACGCCGTTACTGTGGAATTCGAAGCAGGGAAGTGGATGAAGTTCTTCTAGACATAGGATGTGGGAGCAGCAGTCCCAGACTGAGTCTGGGGCAGCCCCGGGGCCAGGGAGAGCAAGAAGGAGCCAGGGGTGCAAGACACACTGATTTCACTGATCAAATAACCCAAGGTTTTAAAAGACACGTCAACACTCTGTATCCACAAACACACAGAGACGAATGGCTTCGTCCGTGACCTCGGGTAGAGTCATTTGGCATAACTTTTTTGGCAGCAACTTGACAATGCATACCCCCAATTTAAAACTATTTATTTATAATAAATAAATTTACCAGGTCTAAGAATTAATAAGAAATGTGCTTCAGGATTACGTCCAAGAGTGTTCTCTACATTGGCTATAATATTAAAACAGTCAAACCAACCTGGATTGCCAATAATATAGAAATGATTTTAAATTTATAAAATATTTATTAGCTGAAATAGCATGTCGTCTTTGAAAGTCACGGCAAACACATTACATTTTTAACAAAGGTTTTCAATAAAGCTGAAGAGGTGGGGTCACTGTTTTGCTTTTTTCTTTTTAGATAAGATTCAAATGAAATGTCTCTAAAAGATTAACAGCGGTTATCTCTTCAAAGGAAAATAAAATTAGGAAGTTTTTTTTTTCCTTTTAACCAGATTTTCCATTTTTATGCAGTTAATCTGAAAATTCAATTTCCCTAGCACAGATCATTCCCAAACATTCCAGATTTTACTGTAAATGAGAAGCGCTTACTGTGTTCTACCGAGAAACTTTCCACACACTGTCGAGGCCAAAACGTATGAAATAATTTAGTCTCAGAGATGTTTCGGTTGTACCAATCCAAGAGCCTAGTGTTTAGTACACGTTCAGACTTGTTATTTCATGTCAGTTTAAATGATTTTACTTAATGAACTGAGTTAGAAGTTTGCACTTCACCCCAGAGGAATGCTGATAAAGCAGGTTTCTGGCCCAATGTCTTCACTTAGGCAGGTCCCTTTACCCCAGATTACTTCTCTGTGCCCTGTGCGTGGTAAACTCCTATTTATCCCTTGAGGCCCAATTCGAATGTCCCCTCTTCCAGCCTCCAGGGAGAGTTCCTCTTGCCCCACTCTTCTGCCTTCTGCAAGTTGTCCACACCTCATGATAACACTTACATGTTGCTGGAATGATCTGTTTTGAAGCTTCTTTTTCCCCTTAAACCAAGCTCTGTGAGGGGGGTGATCATTTTGTCTTTTAACCCTAATGCCAACACAAGGCCTGCTACATGGTGGGAACTTAATGTTTGGGGAAGGAGCAGGGTGGGCAGAGATGCCCTTCCAGTGACCTCAGACCCATCCAGATTTAGTAACTAATGCAGCTCCTTTAAAGATATGGGATGTGATATTCTAGATCAAGGAGAGAAGCTAGTCCAAAGCTAGGTGAGAACCTAGGTCCTCTCAAGACCCTGCTGGGTATATGGCTTTACCTATAGGAAAAAGTTCAAGGTCACTGATTGACTTCACTTAAAAAAGAAGCACTCCTTACAAAGCACCAAGCAGTATTACAAAACAGTCCTGCAGTCAGCAATCTTCACCAGTGTTTGGCTTGTATCTGGAAACTTCCTTTACGAGAAGCATAGCTAGAAACCAAGGTCTTGACCACTCCTGATGGTCAAAGCTCCTCTGGCGCTGATGTTAAGTGGAGGAGTGGGGTCAGGAGTTTCTGAGTAATAAGGGCTGACTACACACTCTCACCCCCGTGCAACCCTGATGTTGGAAGTCGGTGAGTTACAAATGCTCTCTGTCCAAAGGAAGAGAAGAAAGAAAACCACACACACACACAGCCCCCAATGACTATTTGTGAGTGAATATTTACACTCACATACGCACACAGTATTGACAAATAATAATAATGAAACGATTCTCTTAATTCACAAAGTCTACCCAGCAATTCCTGTTTGTGTATTTCATACAACTTTGAAAAGGCTGCTTTGACCCTGTTTGAACCATACGCCTTAGCTTAACGACTGCGCTGGTTTACTATGCGATGGTGTTGCAAGCATGTTTTCAAATATCTCACAGCTTCATACTGTGTAACTGGTGTCAACAAAAAGGGACAGATAATGGAACTGGAAAGACGCTTCCCCTGAATCCAGGTCCGTCACCCACACAAACATCACGCAGCCCAACAGGACACAGCCTCCAGCCTCCTGGACACCTAAGAGCACACGGTCAAGATTAACAATGACAGTGGCGACGAGAGAATGGAAGAGGAAGTACCAAGGGGCCTTTGAATGGGCCACTTGAAATGAGTTCGCCTCTGAATGTAGACCTGGTTGGCCAGTTCTTAGTGGAGTTTCTTGGATCTGTCTTCAGCCCTATTTTCAGCTGAGATATTCCATTTTCAGGGGGTTAAATTGGAAATGGGACCCTGGTTGAAAGGTCTGGGCATGGCCCTCTTGTTTGTTCTGTGTGCCATCTTTTGTTTCCTTTTGATCACTGGTAATTAAAGTCATGAGATGAGAGAGACCAAAACACCTGTCTCTGGATGTGGGGAGAGACAAGGTGTCTGGCTAAGGAGGAGCCTGGTATCATGAAGCTAAGTTTCGGGGAACTGAATTGATGAGAGTGGAGAGGATCCTTAAGGAGGAAAGAAATGACACTTTGCCTCCATTACTTTGGTGGCTTTGTGATGGCTCTTCAAGCTGTGGGAATAAGTCCTCTGCCACCACTCTGCCTCATCGGAGTCACTAACAGCTTAGCCGATGGGCACATTGCTCCCATCACTTCCTTGACCCTTCATTTCAGACTGTGCTCCAGTCTTCTCCCAACTTCTCCCTACTTTTCTGGTCCTTTCTCAGTCTTATTTTAGACACCTCCTCTTCTTCCAGTTCTTTAAATGGTACTTTTCCCAAGTCCCCATACTCCAAACTATCTTCTTCTCATTAAACACACTCCTGTACCCACTCCCAGGATTTGAGATGTTATCTTTATTGTTCAGAAAGCCTAGAGCTTACGTCTCCATCCCAGGACTCTCTCGTCACTGCAAGAACATCAGTAAAGCCAATGAATGGTTTATGGTGTCCCATTTGATGGCCCACAGCTTTGCTTCATTATCCACCGCCCAGGCCAACTCTCCTCCTCCTGTTGACCCTCAGACACTGAAAGATACTGAATACCCCTAGTTTACCTCAATATCCCTTAAAGCCGGCCCCTCTCCCTTCCCACTACCACTGCCTTGGCTTGGATGCATGTGCTCTCTTCAGTGACTGCAGCAAGTCATCCTCCCTCTAAAGCACCCCTCCCCTGCAGCCTCAGTGATGTCTCTAAAGCATGGCTCAGCTGCCCAGCCCTGGGACCCCACTACGTACAAACCAAAGCCTCAGCTCCTGATCTTGTGAACATGCCATGTGGGACCTTCAGGAACTGGCCCCACCTACCTTTTGGCCTTGGCATGAGCCTCTGTAGCCTGCTACCTGCTGAATGATGTGCAGTGGCCCAAGTGGGTTGGTCCTCTATTGATTGATTCAGTGCCTTGAAACATGCCAGGCTGTGCTGGAAAGTCCTCTTCCTCTTCACCAGCTTTCTCATCTCTGTCTTTTGAGATGTGGCCCATTCTAGGTAGGTGCTTTCTCTATCTGTTCTCATGGGCTGGATGCTCTCCCTGCGTGCTCCCCTGTGCTTCTGTCTCCCAGAATATTTATCTCAGTGTAGCAGAATTATCAGTTTCCTTGTATATCCTTAATTGCCTTAATAATTATCAGACTAATAGCTATTGTGAGTGGAGAATATATGTGATCATCACCATGCTGGCAGTTCGGATACTATGACTCCAGATTTCAGAGCAACTCTGGGAAAACTCCGGTAAAAATAAGTAAATGGAGGCTCAGATAAGTTGGAGAGTTTGCCTGAGGTCACACCATCGGTCAGTGACCATATTAGATCCTGACTCCAGATCAGCTCGTTGTCCATCACACCCCACTGCCTCCCACTGGAACGTGAGCTACCACATCTCATCTTGTCTGCGCCTTGTATATGCCGCCGCCCGGGTTCTGGAAGAGGCCTAATGTCTGTGAATGTGTGAATAAGTGAATGAATGAATGGATGCAAAGGGAGCTGGGACTCTTCCAGTTCTGGAAAAACAGACTGGAGTCTCCAAGAAAATAATATGCTCCTACGTATTGATGGTACTGATGAGCTAAGTGGAGGCAAGGTCGCTTCGTCTCAGTCCCCGATCACACACACAGCTGTTTACCGACGGAGGACTCGGCTGGTATCGTGCCTACAAAGTCTGTGCTCGCTGGAAGGACATCGTGCTGCGCTGCCTGCAGCCCTCACCCTGTGCTGCTCCTCGCCCTGTGTTGTTTATCTCTGTGAGCGGCTCTGCAGTCACCCAGCCCAGATGCTGGCGTCTGCTTCCCTCCCTCCTTCCTTCGTGACCACAGCCACACGGTGCTCAGGTTTATCCCCCGAATGACTTTTGTTCCCACCCCCTGCTTCTCAGCCCTTCCATGGCTGTCCCCTGCTCACTGCACCCCTCATTCCTCCTGACCTCTCTCCTCTCTGACTTCCTTTCAGAGCCAGTCTTTCTAACTGCAAATATAACCTTTCAAAACCTAGAACTTGTCTGTGTCAGTTTCCTGTGTCAGCCCTCAAATTGTTTTTCAGACCTCACACGATAAGATCTAAACTGTTCACCCAGTGTCCAAGTCTTCCGGCCGCCATTCTGGTCACATCTCTGGATGTTCCATCCATCAGCCACGCTTCCACAACAATGAGCTGCTTTCACGTCTCTGCACACTGCACGCTGCCCCACACTTTTCTACCTGTGTTTACTCCCAGTGTTCCCCCTGCCTGAAAAGTCCGCCCAAGTTCCAGACCCCTCCATTGTCCCTGTGGTTTTCCCCTGGCTCACTCTCCCCTGCATGTGCATTTAAGATCCTCCCTCTCGTTTACTGTTAAAAGTGTAGTGTCAATGCACTCACCACAGTTAGCACGATCTTGTCTTCATGCGTCTGTCTCCCCCTCTAGATGGCAAGTTCTTTGAGGGCAGGGACTGGGTCATGTCCCTCTTTGTACCCATAGTAACAGCCCCTGGCATGTAGTAATTGCTCAAACAAAAAGAGTTTCAGTGACTCATGACTCTGTGAATGAGTCAACGAATGAATCAACAAAAGGATTAATAATCAATCCATAAATTAAAGAATGAATAAATGTCAAAGACACGGCCCAAAACATATGAGCATTTTCAATGCATTTATTGTTACACGTGAAGTTTTCTAAACGGCTTCTTTGACATGACTTATATGGGCACATTGCTCTATTTCTGTGGGAAATGAGTTGCCACAGTGTTCAAATCCTCTGGATTAAGAAACACTTCCTTTTATCTGTCCTGACTCAGATGTTCCCGGAAGCGGGACGAATGCTTGCAGCTCACTCAGATGATGACTCTTAGGCTGTGGTTTACTAGTGTCCTCAAAGAGCACGCAGATGTTCAGATCAGCTTTCTCCCCGACTTCTCCCTCACTTCTTGGAGGATGATTAATTACTTGAAGGATTAGAGGTTTCCATTGGAGAAGCACAATTACTTTCACATGTGCTTTGCTTCGTCCCTTGTTTAGTTCTGCGCTCCTCCCACCCCTCCCCTCCACCAGCCTGGACGTTATTGCAGGGTCCCATTTGTCTTCATTCATTTGGGGGCCATTTTAAGCAGCTTTTTCAACAACATTGTTAAGAGGCCCAAAGACTCAACTTGAAGACCAGGGCAAGGTCGAGAAGGAAGAAGGGAAGGCTCACGGATCTGTAGAGGGGGCAGGTATGTCTTCTAATCCCCCCCAGTTCTTCTCATCAGCCATCAAATCATCACACTGGATCTCTAGGATCTGCTTATTAAAATCAAAGGGGCCAAGTATTGTTTTGGACAGACCATTACCACCATCTAGTCATGAGAGATGGAACCCAGTTTCTAATATGCTATTCCTGCTACTGTTTAAAATAAGCTGTGGAATGGACAGTTGAGGGAAGTTGTAAAACTCACACAGAGCTTAGGACTGACAATGACGACATGAGTCTTTGAACTCCAGGGGACAAGCTCCACCCTGGCCGGGCACTGAACTGTGGCACTGTCTCCTTGAAGATGCCACTATTCCCCAGTGACTCCTAATCACCAATATATCACTCACTCACTCACTCCGCCACTGATTCAGCAAACATTTGACACTATTGCAAGAAAAATGTGGTCCTTGAAATACATAATGGTGGATGACGCATGGTCCTGGCCCTCAAACATGTACCGATGACATACATTGTGACTACACCAAGAAGAATGGTCTTTCATGCCTACACACCATCCCATGGACTCTTCCATACTTCTGTCATAAAACTGATGGTATTTGTTGTTTTATGTGTTTCTTTCATCCCACGAGATGACCATCTGTGTGAAGACAGGAACCTTGTCTTGTTCTAGCAGTCTGTGCTGTCCTTGCCTAGCACAGAGCCTTCCAGCTGGCAGGGACGGCTGTAATACATGGAAACATACCGAGGCATCCCAGGAATAGGATTGATTCTCTCCAATTGGAAGAATCACAGACTTCTTCACGCATTTTCGGTAGGAAGAAAAATAGAGCAAAGAGAATTGCCCTCCGGGGGAACTGACCAGGCAAAGTGTGGGGTGCTGGTCAAGTGCTTTCCTAAGTACTCTCATTTGTTTGGATCAAAGGGTATAGCAACGATTTTCAACTGTGGCTGCATATAAGGAACACCCGGGGACATTTTAAAATGCTCTAAAACCTTAGCTCCACCCCAGGTCACCTGAATCAGAATGTCTCATGGTGGCAGGGAAGACATCTGAGTAGAAGCCTGAATTTGGGTACTTTTTCAAAGTTCCCCATTTGCTTCTAATGAGTATCCATGGTTGAGAATCACTGTGGCACTTGAGGAAAGTTAATCTGAGGCCAGGTTGCAAGCTACCTGGGCAAGAGATTTTAAGAGGCCATGGAGATCCAACTGAAGTTTAGTCTTTCAACAGGCAGAAAGATGCCAGGCTCCTCCAGCTGGGCGGACCGAGGACAGAGTGGCTGTAAAGAGGCTATTTTGGAGGCTGCTGAATTCATGTAAGAATACATGAACTTGGGGCGTCCCCACCGAGAGTTGCCACCAGCGAAGCCTCACACACCTATTAGCTGTGACGTGGTGATGGGGGAGCAGGGGCAGAAAGGGCTTGGGGCTTGGTGCCTGGATGAAGAGGAAGCCTTTCCTGAAAAGCAGAGGGCACTGAAGGCAACATGCTGAGGCTGGCTCTGAGCACGTTTGCTCTGAGGGGTGCATCTCCAGGAAGTGAACCTGGGGCTGATGATGGGGAGGCCCCAGGCCAGAAGTAGGAGTTGACCCCCATGAGTCAGTGAGATCTGCCAAAGAGGAAAATACCAGAGAAGAAGGCAGCCGAGGGCAGAATCTTGGGGATCGTCTGTGCTGAAGAGGAAGAGAGGGGACTTCCCAGCAAAGGGGCCGGAAGCGAGCAGCCAGCACACGGGACCGCGATGTGAACTCACCGGAGTGGACAGCCAAGGAGGCTTGATTTCCAGAACAAGGGCGTGACCTAGAGGTCAGAGATTGGAGGGTGAAGAAGGAGGCCCTGGGGGTAGGAGGTCTTAGAATGGAAGGGGGACACCTGCTTCCCCAAGAGAGGAGGGAGCGCGGACAGGTTACGTCCACTGCACGTGTACGTGTCAAACACTTACTCATTTCCAGACTCTTCTAGACACTGGGGACACGGGAGCACAGACAAGATTCTTGTCCTCATGAAGCCTCTTCTCCAGGTGTGGGGGAGAAGGAGGAAGATGAGAAGCTTATTAAAAAGTCTTGAGCAGTGGAGGATGAAACTTGAGGAAATGTGCTCTTTCTTAGTCCGGGGACTGGCGGTATCATCGCTTGGTGTAAGAGGACCAAGTGGAGAAACATAGAACAACCTGGACTAGCCCCCAGGAAGCACGCAGGGGAGGTGATAAGAGGCGGAGAAAGGAGACCAGCCAGTCGCAAGGGCCCCGTCAGCTCCCCACGCGGGAACTGGCACCTTTGGCCACACACACCGTGGCCTCGCAGCCCGGGAGCACGGCTGAGTGTGGAAGAGGTGGGCTGCTCCGAGTTAGGTACTGGCAAGGTCTCAGTGGTGAGAGGTTACCGGGACTCGGGGTTGCAGATACCACATTAGAAACATGAACATTCGAAAAACCGCAGAATGGAAATACTCAAGGTCACGGCACACTCATCAGCTCGAGGAATCTAGCTAGTGACTGAGCACATTAGGAAGCCTGCTAGCTCTGCTCTCGAGTTTTAGAAGAGCTATAATTTGGTATCGCCAGCTATCAATTAGTCCTGTTTCCCGCATCTGTAAAATGAGAGAGTTGGACAGCATGACCTCAAAGGTCTCTCCCAGCGTGGTCAGTGCTCATCGTGAGAGCGCACGTGAAACCCTGAGGGTTAATTTGCTTCCCTCACGTTTACGTCTCATGTTTCACTATTAGCTTTCAAAAATGCGTCTGCAGAGCAAACACGACACTGTTAAGTCTGTGCCTGCAAAACCCTTAGTATTATGGACCATCCTGGTTTTAAAACAAATCACCTTATGGAAACATACAACTTAATCCTGGTTGGAGAAATCACAAGTGTCATGGGCAATTGAGCAGAGTAATTGGCAGGTCATCGACAGGACATTGATGAATGGGGTCTAATATTTGCATGCCTGGGAAATTGCTTTGTGAATAATGGGAGAAAAGAGAGATATGGTCAAAGTGTACTGAGGGAGAGAAGGAGATTTTCAAATATTAGGGCAATAGCAGGTAAGGATGTTAAATAAAGTCACACAAATGGGACTTGTCTATCAGAGTTCAGATTAATTTAGAGCGATCTGTCAGACCTTATTTTAATCTCTCTCAGAAATTGTGAGTAAGAGTCAGCCAGGCCTTGGGTGGATTCTGAAAGCCCCAGATAAACTGATCGGTAAAGGTCACTGGGGTGCAAGCTAGCTACAATCATTTCGTATTTTTAAAATCTCATCACTTTCCATGTGGACTTGTAAATAGTAGCAGACACGACCTTGAAAGAAATGAACCTAAGTGTGTGTCCTTTTACAAACAGCCGCATTTTTATACATCTTGTCGTTGAAATCAAGGACATTGAGGGTCAAAGCTCAGCACTAAGGCTGCAAGTGATTTACTTGTAAATTTAATCTGATTATTAGCTGATCCGTAGTTGTAGAAGCTGTTTGACCCACTATTGTCAAAGGGAGTCTTTGCTAACTAACTACCTTTCAGTTTTATACTAAGGCCTTTGTCTATGCAAATAAACTGAGATCTCAGTCTTTACAGCACAGGGTACAAGTATTCATCCTTGTTTTCCTGATGAAGTGAATGCTGTATTCTATTTGCAGCCTCACAGAGTAGTTAATGCTTCATCATTGTTAAGCCCTGGAATTGTTCAAAAGTATGAATTTTCAAATCAGTAAGATAAATATATACATAAAAGAGTGGTGAGTAGGGGAAAAAAGTCGTGTCCAAGGTCAAGATGAATCACTTTGGCTGGACCTTCCGGAAATTCCCTGGTCCTTTGAGCTTTGAGCTTTTTATTTTTCCCTTCCTTCTCTACCACCCCGGGTGATCAGTGAGAAGCTCGGGGCGGCGAGGGTGGGGTGGGCTGCAGAGGGACTTACCTGGCATTCAGGTGCTGGGGCTCCAGCCCAGCTGAAGATCCCAGGGACGTGGGGAAGTGATGAGGGGGCCTGGCTCTGCAGGGAGGAAGCCCAGGTGCTGGGAGGCTGGTGTGCAATCCACACCTATAGGCTGTGTGCTCACGTGCCAGCTGAGAGACTGGGCGGGGCGTGAACATGCCCTCCACCCCGGAGGTAGAAGCCAGGCATTGGAGCAGGGGCCTCTGTCCTATGCTAGCAGCCCCTGCCCACCTCCAAGGACAGAGCCCTTGAGCCATGAGGGTTTCCATGACAAACAAGACTTGGTTTCAATGGGTGAAAAGCAGTCCCCTTGCATCATAAGGCAATTATACCTGATGTAGCTACAGATTTTTTTAAAGCTATTCAACAACAAAAGGTGCCAAGCAGAACAACCCAGAGGCCTGGGAGGCAGCACAGTGTTTTCTTATTCTTCGGAGGTGCTAAGGGACACTGGAAGCTCTTTCTCTCCCCTGAATTCTATCCAAAGGGCTCTGGGACTTGGGAAGTTACCTGGTGAAGCCTCACATTTTAACAGCTCTCAGAGCTGCCCGGGGCGTCACACTTCCTCATGGGTCTGATCCGTGGCACTAAGTCACAGGTTTTGAGTGTATGTGTGTGTGTGTGTGTGTGTGTGTGTGTGTGTGTGTGTGTGTGTGTGTGTTCAGTTGAAGTACAGTTGATTTACAATCCTGTGTTAGTTTCAGGTGTACAGCAAGGTGGTTCGGTTATATATACATATGTATGTATGTATCCATATTCTTTTTTTTTTCTGATTCTTTTCCATTACAGTGTATTATAAGGTGTTGATGTGTGTTTTGCATTTAAAACGTCAGCTCAGTAAGCAGCCCCTTGTGGTGGATAATTACAGACAAACAGGAACATGCTAGCAACTTCTTGTGACACGGGGTGGATCTCGTGCTCCTTCGCTTGCGATGACCCCCACGTGCATTTCTACAGATGTTTCTTCCCTGCACAGTCTGTCCCCACAATGAGCTCAGGATAAGATGCGGACTATCTGCACAGAGTAACAAGGACCAGGTCCGGCAGCCAGAGCTTGGGTGGTTGCACAGCATAAGCTGTCAGAATAGCACGCAGCTCTCCATCCTCTGCTTGGAAAAGCGCTAAAATGCCACCGAGCCCGGTTCCCAGGGGTTTCCCTGACAGAACCCTCTTTGGGAAGGACAGAGCTCAGAGAAGGAACTACTGACAAATGTCAACAGTTTAGGAAAAGCTGGAATCCTGTGTCTTTTTAAAACTTGCAAATGTTTAACTAATTCCCTATTTCTTCCTACTCAGGCGTCTCATCTGTTTCCAAACTGTAAGGCAGTCCAGTCATTTTGCTTCCCCCTGAGATCGGGTTCGTCTTTTCCTCTTGGGCCTCGCCTGGGATGGGAGGAGACTGGGGGAGGGGTCCCAGGGTCCAGGCTCCCTCTACGTGCTGCAAAACCGCGGGCAAGTCACATCGTCTGTGATGGGAGAGAGGGTCGGGCGAACTTCTCTGAAACACCCCTAAGCTTTAGCTTTCTATGATGTGAAATTTCAAATAAAAACGTGGAGAGAGACTCAACTGAAATCTGAGCTTCTTTAAGCCAATATGGGCTTCAAGAATACCTGTCTTTGAAGATGCCCAACCCTGCTTTGCATCGAGAAGGTTTAGAAAGATGGATCCACGCAGCTGAGACCCCTGCCGATTCTGGTGCTTTCTGGTGGACTTGGGTGAAGGGGACGTGGCTCTGTAAGATGAGAACAATGCTGTCACTCAGAAATACCTTTGGCTATTCAAGAAATGGGCTAGAGATGTATCTGCCACATTTCAAACTCTTTATGAGGCACATGGCATGTATGAAGTATGGGTGACCCAGATGATAAAATAGTTATGTACTCCCTTAAACGTTAACATGCTTATAAATCTTTTCAGCCTGTTACTACAGAGCCAAGGACAAGGAGTCCAGTTTTGCCTTGGTCCTCTCAAAAATCTACAGGGTGAATGAGCTATCAAGTCATGAAAAGACATGAAGAAAACTTCAGTGTATGTCACGAGGTGAAAGAAGCCAATTTGAAAAGGCTACTTCTTGCATGATTCCAACTACATGAAGTTCTGGAAAAAGCAAAGCCATGGAGACAGAAAAAGATCAGAGGTTGCCAGGGGTTAGGGAAGGCAGGGGGAACAGGGGGAGCATGGAGAGTGTTTAGGGCAGTGAAACTTCTCCTGTGAGGTTATCATGGAGGATACGTGTCAGAACATGTTTGTCCAAACCCATAGAACGTTCAGCACCAAGAGTGAGCCCTGTGCTGAACGATGGACTTGGATGATGAGGCTGTGTTGTCATCCTTGGTTAAGAAATGTACCATCTGATGAGCCGTGTTGATAAGGGCAGCGGGCGATGTATGAGAAATCTCTCCCTCTCAGTTTTGTTGTAAATCTAATATTATTCCATGCTCAACTCTGTCTTGAGCATTTGGGTGATAGGGAAGCCATTATACAGTGTAAAGGTACAGGGTTGGAGCCACCCACAGACTTGGGTTCAAATTTCAGGTCTGCTGGTTAGGATGGGGGCAGGGGACAAGTTACTTAATGTCTGAAAGCTCGTGTTGCCGACTGTCTGCTGGGGTCTCCCTGATGATGAAGTGAGATGTTGTATGGAAAGCAATTGGGCTGGTGACTTTGGACAAGTGATTTAATCTCCCTGATTTTCAGCTTCCTTCTTTTGGAAAAGATAATAAAGCTGGCCTAGCATGAGACTAGAACTACAAACAGTGAGTTGAATGTACCTAACTCAAGGTATAAGCTAGGACTCAACAAAGGGTAGCTAGTTGGTTCTCACTGGGTCAAGCATGACGTGCCCTGTGCCCTCAGCTGTCCTGGGGCTGGTAATCTGATTGGGGAAAGAGGTGGAACCTGTGCCTCACAGATGTTCAAATCGGGACACAGTGTTTGATTCGCTCTTAGTGGTACAGACACAGTCTAGGTTTGATTCAGCCTAGAGAAAATGAAATTCAGGAAGTGCAGAAGTGGTCAGGCTCCACGGAGAAGGGAAAAACCCAAGCTCAGCAGGCCTTGAAGGGGAGAATGAGACTCTGATAGAAAAAGGAAAGAAATGAGGGCTTTCAGGGAGAGACCTCGCGGGCAACGGTGACAAGGTGGGTGAATCCAGAAGCAACAAAACACGGGCCCGAGTGGGTGGGGAGGGAATGTGCATAACTGAGGTCGGGTGATGGAGAAGCTTGGTGATAAACAGGTCATCAAATGGGTAACTCCCGGACACTGCGCTACGTGCATGCTTACGACTACTGGGGTCCCCAGAGCTGGTTCAGATGGCTACTGACTGCAAACACCCCCAGCTCCCGAGGGCTCCTGGTGTTCTCTTGGTGCCAAATTTACTCTGTCTCCTCATCTCTGATTTTGGGAGCATGGTGGTTTCTTTCCATACCAGCCCGTGCAGTGTGAAGTCCATTTACAGTTTACAGGGATTTCTCCCACACCCATATATGTTTTCCACTGAAGTCTGTACTTTTTCCTAGACCCACCCAGATTCCAGAGCGTGATTCAACTGTATGCCAGGATCACAGTCTTTCTCTTTGTCCCTCTCCTCTCCTTATAAAACCTAAGAGAAAGTTAACGTTGATGATGTCTCTATGTATTTTTCACGGAAAAGAATGAAGGAACTCAACAAATAATTACAAAGGTAACTTCCGATTCAATTCGCTTTGAGAAGAGCAGTCATTTCTAGAAGGAAGCCCAGTCAGCCAGCTGTGCCAACGCTAAGCTCTCATTCACTGAAGTCTGAGCAGCTACAGGCGTAGAATCCCTTTTAAAAGTTGAAAAATTTCAAAAAGCTGCTTGAAGATTTTGGAAGGGTAGTAACCTAGACTCTGGAATTTTGAGTTTCCTTATAAAGCAAATTTTTAAAAAGCAGAATTGTATAAAAAGGGAATTAGGTCCCCAGGGAGGAAAGGAGGATTGCTTTTTGGTCATTTTGAGAATGCTTGTTCCCTCCTGACTCCTAGAAGCAGAAGTGGCTTCCCCACGCTTTCACAAAAGTCTGTTCATTTCACTTTTCAGTTTTATTCTCGTGGGGAGGAATTTCTCAAGTTAGCAAATGAGTAACTAAGAAGTGAGGTAATGTGTGGAGGATCAAACAGCTCAAAAGTGAGGACTCCAACCCAGGGCTTCCATTTCCAAGTCCAAGCTTTTCTTCACCAGCTACCTTAAGGGAGAGCCTTGTGTTGCTCCTGGGGGTGGGGGGTGATGGTGGGGAGGGTGGGGACCCAGAGTGGGGAGAGAAGGGACCAACCTCTGCTGATTACTCCCCATACACCCCACAATATACGCTGAGGCTCTGACGGTCGATGCCCCTCCCCTAAGGGAGTTTGCACACCTGAAATTCACATCCAGGAATGACAACTCCCAAGTCCAAAGTCTCTTTTCCAGAGACCAGCCTGCCGCTCTTCACAGAATGACCCTCTGTGTGTCAGTTTCCACCATCACTTGCCACGGGGCTTTTCCTCACTCCTCGCCCACCTTTTCTTCCCTAGGGCTCCAAGAGCACTTATCAGATAACCGAATTTCCTGTCCAGCAGTTCGCAAAATATTACCCATTTGACTTTTGCTAATGAATTAAGGCTGTGATTTTTAAGTCCACCTCCATATTTTTCAGAACTGCTATGATACCATACCTTAGGTTTCGCTGAAGTTTTGCTTAATCCCAGAACAGCGCTGAAAAGGCAGAAGACAGCCCAGCAAAACAAACTTTAAACCGCAGCTTCAAAGCCAGCAGCAACGAGCAGTTCTGAGGGGCCTGGCGTTGCCTGCCGTCTCCCTAGACTATCCGTCAGATCCTGTTTGTGTTCAAAAGGATGCCGATCTTGTAAAAGAGTAAACTTGAAAAATCTTGCTTTAATCACGGCAGCAATTAGCAAGTTTGGACACTGAATTATCTTTCCCTTTCCATTGGAAACACAGTCAAGAATGGACTTGTGCTCGATCCAGGACGTCTCAGACAACTGATTCACGTAAATCACAAAAGCCAGGTATTCATCTGAAGGGGCCCGGCTTGCTGGAATCTTCCCTCAGAGTCGTGTGCAACCACCCTCTGAGTTGAGCATACACTTTTAAAATCATGACGGATGTTAATTTAGTGAATGGCTTGATTGATTTTAAGGAGGAAGGGGAATGGGTTAGCCAGGCTTGGAACAGGGAACAGAGGAAAAGACACTCATGACACTGCCGGGTTCAAAGGGAGCCACCCTCCAGGCTTCTGAGACTGATGCGCCAGCCGAACCATGATCTCCCAATTCCTCTGACTTTCTTTCTGCAGTGTGCATGGCGAGGGGGCCACCAAGCCCTCCTTCACCATCTTTTCTTGTTGGCACCTTCAGCCTCTCCGCTGCTCCTCACCTTCAACTCCCAAAATCGCTTCTCCTGATCTCAGATGCGTGAGTCGAGGTGGGTATTCGCAGCAGTGTCTTCAGAGAGTTCCTAATGCCTGTTGGTACTGGGTCAGGAGACCTTTTGGTCTTCCAGCTGCTGCTCTGATGATTCATTTTCTTTCCACTTGGTGGACTTTTCCTCTTCACTACCCCCCGCCCCCAGTTATGTTCCCAGGGTCTGATACTCATCCTCTGCTATTTCTCTTTATCCTCTCTCAGCATCCTCCACCACTCCCTCTTGACCACTCCCAGTCCCATTCCTTTACCTCTCACCAATAGAACCTCTTTGGAGATTCCATCTGTGTTTCTGACATCCCCTGGGACACCCCCCCCCCCACCTAGAGAAATGCTCAGAATGGACTGGTCCGAAACATCACCACCATTATCCTCCCTCCATCCAGCTACTTCTCCTGATTTTTGGTTCCAAACGATGGTACCCTCGTTCTCTCACTTGGCCTCCTTGAAACTCCTTCCCTCCTGCCTCATCTAGCGCGAGCCCAGAGCTGCTCCCTTCTTACACATCTCTGTGTGTGTCCTCCTTTGCCTTTCTGTGGCCACTGCCCTCCTCCAAGTCTGTATTCCTTATACCCAGCCTCTCAGAATCCCCCTCTGACAAGTCACTGCCGGATACATGTGCTCAAGTGCATCTCAGTCCAAACCTGCAGTGACTCCTCGTGGCTTGTCAACCCAAACCCCAAACAGCCGTTTCAACCAGCCTGCCCTCCACTCTCAGTTCCTGGGGCACAAAACTTAAAGATCTAGCTTCTAGAGACCAACAGCCTCACTTCAAAGCCCAGGCTCCCTCCTGAAACCTGTGACCATCAGCAAGTAGCTGCGCCTCCCCAGCCCGCTCTCCTTATCCCTCAAACAAGGCTCATAATAAAGCCCGCTGGGCAGGCGGTGGCTGTGAGAACAAAGATGCACCTGGAATGGCGTGGCCTTTGGTGGGCCCTGGGCTGTGTCTGCATCGCCAGCATCATCTCGATTCTTGTCACTCCCACTCCTTCCCTGACATACACTCAACTCCTTCGCACCTCACAGGCCTCACTACACTTGCCTCCGGGTGCACCTTTGTGCCTACTGGTCTCCTGACCTCCGATGGCTTCTCCTCCCACCCTGACCTTCAAAGTCCTATTTGTTCTCCAGGGCTCTCTGCCTTTTGTGACTGTCCCAGGTGGATCTGGTCTTTCCCTCTTTGACTCTCTAGCCCTTCATTAAGGATGCATGCCATTCTTGTCTCAGTCTGCCTGGCACTGCAGCCCTTTGTGTGCTTGGAGTAAATTTTTTCTTTTTAAATTATTTCTCTACCTCCACTCCCATCCGCACTTCCTCCCAACAGTGGAATGGGGGATGAGATCAAAGACTAAATCTCTTTCACTCACATCTTCTCAGCCACCCAGCCTCCTGCAGAGCAAGCTACCAGACACCTGTACTGGGTGGAGATAACCGAGGGGCGGAGCCTAACTAGCCAGAAATCCTGATAGGAGTTGATGAACAAACCCATGAAATACACGTTTTCACCAACTGTGGCGCTAGGAGGTCACAGATCGTTTCTTCAGATACTGAAAACTCAACAACGTGCTCTTCAAAGAGCCCCGCTTGGAGAACATGCCCAGGATACTGGACTAGACAGGTTAACATCCATAATTATAAAATGTATGTTTAAATATACATATCTTCGTGCAGCCTGAGACTCTGAAACACGATGTACTGGCATCGGCCACTCCCAGGCGGGATGAAACACATTTGATTGTAATCACAGGAAAGTGGCTCTTAAAAGTTTAAGCCCGATAATATTTCATCTTCAAAATGGGCAAATCTGAGAAAATTCTCTTCATCTTAAAATTTAAAACACATTGAGAGCCAAGTACCCTTACTGCCATAGGTATGCTAACACAGACTGTATCTAAGCATAGCATTTGAAGGAGACTGAAGTGTTGCGAATTCCCTGATCTCCTGGATGGGTCACGCCATGGAGCAGATCACCCTTTCCACACCAAGACTGCAGTACATTTTTCCTCTCCTTTCTTTCCCTTATTTTCTTCTCCAGGGTCAAACTTTCAGTCCACAGAGAACCCCACTGGCTCTGTATCCACGTTTCTGTTTGACTTCAATTTTATTCTTTCCAAAATACCCCACGTGTTTCCTATCTTCCCTCCATGGGGTTCACACAGCTACTGTATTGTAGGTACTTGATGCTCTGTTTCTTCTCACTCATAAAAATATGTCTTCCCCTTTAATAACTCCCTTTAAACAATTCTAACTCTGTCTCTTTGTAATGGTCGTCAAAGGAGAAAATGCACTATTTGGGAGTTTTCAGATACATATGTTTTCACAATACTTTAGATTACAAAGTTCTGTGCTCTGTGTTTGTGGGATGGGATGGGATGGATGTAGGTTATGGTTCAACGGAAGATGTAATTACAGCAAAAATTGTGCCTTCATGTCAAGGCCTGTTGATTCAACAAGCATTGCCTGAAGAATTATTCAGGCCAAGCTCTGGAAGCACAGAGGAAGGATCAAGTAGAATCTCCCTTGACATTCAGCTTACAACCCAGCTGGGGAGAGAGACAAGTGGACAGGCCATTTCAAAGAAGGACCAAGTGGGACAGACCAGCTACAAGCGAGAGGGGGAGGGAAGTCTATCCAAGCCTCCGGACCCAAACCTGGTGGCTCATAGGTGGTTCCTTGGTGCTGATGCTAAGCCTGAGCCTAAGTCAATGGAGAAAGTTTGCCATCTCACTTACAGACCCTTAAATTATAGACATAGTGAGGACAAGACAAAAGTAAGAAATTTTCAGAGGCAGAATCCCTATGGTGTTTCAAAAGAATTATAAAATACAGTGCGCGTACAACTAGATTCAAAGAGTGCCTCGCTGATTTCCAGTGTCAAATGTGAAGCATATTTAAAACCTATGTCTAATTCTGAAGTCACACACAAGATTCTGCCACTGTGGGTCTGTGTACATTTAGTTTGTGGTTTTTAAAAACAGATAAAAACTGATATAAGTAAATGATTTAATACACTTACTTCTTTGAGGCTTACTCTCATTTTTCTTTTCCATCTACTTTTAATTCAAGTCATATTTGTGGGAGGGTATGTGGATGTGTCTTTGTAAATAAATGTACATGAATCCTTTGGGGAAATAAAAGGTACATGAAGAGACAAAGAGACATAAAGTAAATAAATTATCTGTGGCTGACTTTGCCTGACTACTTTGCAGGCTCAAGGGCTGGCCAGTCACCTGCAGTCCTAAAAGTACATCTCACAGCCCAGTGGCGTATGAAACTCAGAACACATTCTTTCTTTGAGTGCATGAAAACTTTCCACCCTACACCGATCATGGTCAGCAAAAGTGTCCCCAGTAGGTTGCATGACACACTAGTCAGAGGAGTGAATAATAGTTGGAAGGAGGTGGAGGGAGGTGGGAGATAGCTCTGTAGTACAGAATGGTTAAACAATTTGGAAGTCAAAGTTAAAGGATGCCTTTGCTGCTGGATTTCTTAGACTTTTTAATATAATAAGGATAACTGGGAATTTCCAAGTGGGAACTATAGACTCTGACGGATTTCCCAAACCTATCGGAGCATAGACCTTCATATTCCTTGCAGGGCAAGAATAGCACAGAACTCCCTTCAGGACTCATTGCTGGCCAGCGGGACTTCCCAGGAGAGATGCTGCTTTACTATTAAACTTGATTGTGTTTCAGGATGCTCCTTCCAGCCTTCTGGCTAGGGGATTCGTCCTGCCCCCAGACCTCTAAGGCAAGAAGCATAGGGCCAGCTTCTAAGGGGGCTCCCCCCAATTCCCAGGGGACTGGGTTATGAAGGCACTGGAGTGGAGCCCTCACTGTTCTCACCTTCCCAAGGCAGCAGGGGTCATGTGGGTCGTGGTGCCAGGAGCTGCAACCCTGAGCGTTTCTTGATCAGGTTATCACAGTATCCGTGTCCATGAGAATTGAGTCACATGACATGCTACCCACCTAATTTGTTAAAGAGTGATGCTAAGATCAATGTCACTATAGCAACCCTGTCTAGAAGGCAATTTTGGGGACACTTAATCTTCAGTATAGACCTGAGGTAGAAATTATAGATTTGAAATTTATTAAACAAGACAAGATACCAAAAGTAAAGCACCACTGTATTGTGACATTGTTGGCATTGGAATATTCCATCTATATCTACACAGTCAGTTTCATTATTAATGTTATGGCTAAACACACACCCACATTGCCTTTGTCACTTGCACATGTATGTCTGCATGTAATGTAGCTCACTATCTGTTTATACATACATTCTTTCCATGGACTTTTGAGACTAGGCAGAAGACAGGGTGGGTTCTCACTCCTTGCATTTAGGGGATTCTTGACAAAGGAGCCAAGTGTCCCCCAAGAGCCCATATATTTTCTTTCACTTGTGACAGGTGTGTGGGGTGGGGTTGGTAGGAAGCGTAGAGGTGATGTCAGATTACATGATATTTCAAAGCAAATGATAAATGTCTCAACGTTGCTCTTCAAAGGCAGGGCTAGACAAAGGGGTAACTGAGGAAGTAAGAAAGCCAGATTCATTCGGGGAACAACCTTGCATTCTTTGGCAAAGAAGATGAGGATGAGCAAGATATCCCTCTGCGAATATTTGAAGCCGTAAACATCACTGAGCCAGAGCATTATTTAGCCTGGAAGGTGTGGGTTTCGCAAGCATTCATGCTGAGAAATGACACTGTTAACTGCTATTGGAACTGGAAGCAGGATTCGTAGAAACAGAAGGGGCTGCCCCTCGCCAGACATGTAGATATTTCACTGGACAAACCCTCAAGTCTGTTAAAAGAGAAGGGTGTCCCTGATGCTTCTAATATCTGTCCAGGTTCTAGGCTCGCAATTAGCATGATGTTCTTTGGGTTTTAACTTGAGGGCTTTTCAAATGGAAAAAGTGCCCCATGAGTTTCAGTTCCCACATCCTCTGCTGTAGGGAAAACAGAGTTTGGATAGCATCTTACCCTTGGGTTTAGTAACGACCTGAAGTTTCGGCCACGGTTCAAGGATCTGCCTTTCACGACAATCTGCCAGTGAAATGAGAAACGTTCTAGGCATCACTCAGATCAGCTTCCATATGTCACCGATCATCAGATGTGTATAAACATGATGATTTGATATTTTTGCTTATCATTTTTCAGAGTTACTTAGAGGGCAGCCAGCAGCTAATTTACATAAATTAATAAACCATGCCTTCAGGAAACAAGTATTGAGCCTTTATTACCTATGACACAGAGTGGATTTCTCATGAAGTTAATGGAATGCAAGCTTCAGGGCTCCTCCCTTGCCCTAGCCCTTTCCAAATTTTGTACTTAATTTTATAGTCATCGTTTCAATCATTCCTTTCCCTTAAAGAGGGCCCTTAAAATTGTAGCATCTTCAAGCTTTGTAAAATATTGATCAGCCTCTGTTCCCAGCACTGGAGAAAACTCACAAGAAGTTCATAGTGATCAGCTCCCGACCTGGGCAACATGGACTGAAATAGCATGTGGCTTGAAACCCAAATCTGGCCACCTGGGTCCTCAAAACAGCCTGGGAACTGGATCCTTTTCTGCGGTGTTCCTCCTCTGAGCCACTCCTTTGTATTCCGATGGCCCTGATGGTGACTCTGAGGATGGGTGGGATTTGTCATCCCAGAGACACAGTCAGACCCTGAGGTCATTTCCCTGAACCTGGAACCCTAAATGTGGGCATAAGCAGCCAGTGCAGCCCCCTGGTTACAGACCAGACCCCTCCACCACACCACAGGAAGGAACGGCTTGCTGTGTTTAATGTGGATCAATACACTTCTAGCTTCCTCTGAGTCTGAGCGGCAGGGTCACAGGGAAGAACAAAAGAAAACTGTGCTCATTCTGTTGCTGATTCTTTCCAGCATCTCCTCTACGTCCTCAGCCCCCAGGTAGCACAGATGCTGCCTTCTCTTTCACTGTTTCCTATGGAAGGGTGTGTTTCGGTACCACAGACCACCCGCTTGTCCTTATGTATCTTCTGATGCCATGAACCTGATCAGGCAACACAAGTTCATCTCCATCTCATAACTAACGTATCTAGAGTTCTGTGCTGGAGGATTTTAGGTCCGGAAGCACAGACTGTGTTCTGGAGTTAGGCCATGTGTGAACGTCTAGAATCAAACTGGATTGCAGTGACTGTTGGCTGATGGAGCCCTTCATCAGGTGATGCATGATACCAATCGAAGGGAAGGTAGGTGTACAGACTCCTCACAGGCACCAGCCTCTATCAGAAGAGCAAAAATGGTTTTTGGCTGAAAAGCCCTGGGAATATGGCTGAACTTTCTATGTGAACTCCAGCTGCACTGTGAGGAGTTGCCCACATCACTGTCCGCATCAGCCCACTGAGCATTCTGCCGGCCGGGGGAGGGTGTGGGCAGCCATTTCTCAGTCTCCCCTTTCTGGCTTTGCGTTTTAGCAGGAATGCCCACATGCTCATTTTTCCCCCTTTTCTCCTAACAAAGTAACACTGAGCAAATAAAACTTCTTTCCCAGAACTTTTGCTTTTAGATTGTAAGTTATTCTCTCTTCCTCTGTGCCCTCAGTTCTCCCTTCCAAGGTGGGGAAGCAGGCTGCCCTTGGTTCCTTTGATTGTCGGAGGGTTTGACTACTTCTGGCCACACTGCACTCTCCCCATTTCTAAAACTGGTGGCAGAAAACCACCAGAGTGGCAGCAAAGAGCCAGGTGTGTTGAGTCAGACTTGCCCCCTTCTGTGACGCTGCACCCTTGAGGGGCACAGGGCAAGTTCAGTTTGCTCCTCTGCTCTGCTCCTGCCCAGCCCGGCCGCTCCAACTGCACCCAAGCCGCCTCCCCAGGTGTGTCTACAAGTCACAGATGAAGGCCTGGAGAGAGGACCGGGGGTCATAACCTCGGTCTGCCGTGCACCTTTCACTTACCCATTAACAAGCACCACAGTCTGCTCGGCCAGCATAAGCTAACATTAACTCTTGCCATGGCTCTCGGACTCTTTCTGGAGCAGAATTATGTTTACTGAAAAGAAGGGTTGATACTACATATAAGATAGATAAACAGCAAGTTTCTGCTCTGTAGTGCAAGGAACTATACTCGATATCTCGTAGTAACCTATAATGAAAGAGCATATGAGGGGGAATATGTGTGTGTACATGTATGACTGAAATACTGTGCTGCCCACCAGAAGCTGACACAACATTGTAAACTGACTGTACTTCAATTTAAAAAAAAATTTTAAGTTAAAAAAAAGAAGCGCTGACACCGCACCTTTGGAGACACCTGATGCGCCCCCGCGCGAAGCCCTGGCGTTGCTGCCGGGGGGGGGGGGGGGCGGGGGTCAGCTGGGCTGCCTGCAGCGTAGCGGCCGAAGGAAATGGTCAGGGAACTCACATGCCTCCAGCAGTCCTCGGCAACTCTGCCACGCTCACAGCTGACCCTGTGGACCCTTGTGCCGGTTCTAAGATTCTGCTGTGTCCACCAGGCAAAGAAATACTCGACCATCAGCTCTGGACCCTGAAGCAGCGGGAGGAAGGACGTCGGTGGGCTGCCCCGTGTCTCTGACATGAGAGGAGGTGCGGCAGGAAAGGTGTCAGGTGCTTGACATGAGTGATTCGGCCTGAAAAAGTTTGCCTCTATTTGGTGCCTAAAGCCACACATTGGTGGTTTTTCTTGTATGAAGCATGCTGTCTTTCAGGTGTATAATTACACAGGCACATCCCAAAACAAGAAAGTTCAGCCCTTCCATGGTTTCCCCCACGCAAAGGCAGAGCGAGAGCGTGCAGGGAGCCAGCGGACCTGCTTTTGTTGGCTCCTCGGGGCTGCTGGCAGCGGGGAGCCTCGGGTCTCCCTCCTTCCCCCCCCAAACACGGGCTGTCTGCACCGGCTGGAAGTGTGGGGAGGGGAAGTTGGGGAAACAGCTCTTTCTGTAAAATGACCACAACTGTTGGTGGGAGGAAGGAGTGGTGAGAGGGTGGGAGGGATTTTTAAAAATGTGTTTTCCTTAAGCAACCAGAATCACACAAATCAGCTGTCTCTTTCTCTAACCCCCCCAAACTCCTTATGCATTTACTTAACTTGGTGAGGACCTGTCAGCTCCGTTATTTGCTTAGCATTTCTGAGATCCGGCTACTGGCTACTTGGTGACGCTTTTCTGCCTTCCAAACTTTTGCGGAGACTTGTCGTACGACCTCTGGGTTGCCCCCTGCGTGGTCATTTATTATACTGATGACTAGGGAAGGAGGAAAATGGCTAAAAAGTACAACCCAGGGGAAGAACAGCGCCAAGGGGAGCCGTGTGTAAGGTAAGAGCTTACTTGTTCGAGCAGAAGTCTCCTGATACTTAGCTTTCATAAAATGATGGCATTTCAAAACGCACGGTCTCTGTATTTGACTCTTTGGATTTTTAGGACAATTTTAAATTGAGAGAACTTATTACCTAAGGCTATTGTTGATCATTACATATTTGTTTAAACGTTTATGAGAGAGGGAGAAAAAGGGGTAGGATCTGGGATTGACAATTGTGTGTGTGTGTGTGATTCTGAGGTTTCAGAAAAGGAACTTAAAGAATCGCTTGTGATTTTTTTTTCAAAATCCTCCCTTTAAGGTAAAAACAAAAAAGGAAGATTAAGATATCTTCTGATCAGAAGAGGTAAACTGAAATGTGTGAATGAAGTGGGACAAATTTTGGTCTTTAATTTTGCCAAGTTGAATGCTGCCTTGGTTGTAATTTTCCTAACCGGTGACTTAAAGAAATCATGAGGTCAAGAGACCTCTGTTGAACAACACATTCTTATTCCCTTCAGGCAGCTAAACACGGAAGTGCAGAGAGGAGATTAAAAAAAAAAAAACAAAAAAAACTAGCCTCACAGGAACAACATGGAAATTTCACCCAGTATAACATTTATTAGCTGAGAACAGTCTAGACTCCCATGAAATTATACACAGGGTATAAAACCCATTATCCATGGGTTGGGAACCATGTTCCTAATGTTTCCAAAGTCAGAATTGTTTACATTCCTTATACCTACCACGGAAAACTTACATAACTTTTTTTTTTCTCATGAGGATAGGTAACAGATTTTAAAATATTCTGGTGAGGTTTTGCCTGACGCCAGCCTAAACTGATTTCTCCACTGACAGGGAAGTACATGCCGAAGGACGGCCCCCCCAAACTATATAATCACTGAAAATCAATAACAAACTTGCTCTCACAGACACTAGGAGGAAAAACACTTGCAAAGAGAAGGCAGAGCAATTCTTTCTCTCCATCTAGATCTCTTACACCCACAGCAAACAAGACAACATCTGGATATTGTTTTACAGGCACGAATAAAGCCCCCCACCTTTTTTTTTTCCTGCCCCATCATTAAGTAAAAACCCGTTTTCCACAGGCAAACAGCACTTGTAAATCCCCCAGATAAGCTTGGACGTCTTGAATGATTTAAGTCAGTTTTAAAAGGATCATAGGCTTTTCATTACCTTTTCGAAGTCAAGTTTTTCCGCAGTGTCTCCAGCGGGCAGCCTGCTCGGTACTGACGGAAGCCTGTACCTCTTACCTGTGAGGAGGGATGAATGCAGAAGCCTGGCTGGATGGGAAGTTAGGACAAGGGAGGCGAGGGGACGAGCCGTCCACGCAGGTTGCCCTGGGAGGGACAGGTCTCTAAGTTTCTCTTAGAATGAAGAAAACACTCTTGCAGTTTGCTGTCAGTCAAAAACAAGTTGGTACAAGCTTGGGTAGGATTTACCTGAAGGAACTGAAAGAGAGAAAGGAAGAGATTGGGAGAGATTGAGTGGAGGGAGGGAGGGCCGGGGAAGGAGGGAGGGAGGGAAGGAGAGAAAGTGAGAGAGGGAGAGAGAGACAGAGAGAGACAGAGAGAGAGAGAAATCTGAGAAAGGAGGCCACGATGTCAGCAGTGTGTCTTAAGGGAATCCACAGACCCAAGACAGATTCTAATGGACACCCAGTCCCGAGTCCTCCAAACACCTGTATAAAAGAAAGCTAATGCCCGTTTAAAGGACGCCAGTTAATCTTTAAGAAACTCTGGTCACTCTTATCAAAGCCTTTTTTTTAAGGCCCCTTTGCGGAAATAAACTATAAATAAATAACCAGATTATCTTTTCTGACAAGCCCTCCTTTACCCCCGTTCTCTCCTCCTCGCCCCCCTCCGCTCCAAATGAATATTAACAAAAGCCCCTCCTCTTGGGAAGATTGGAATGAACCCATCCAGATGACACGTGTGCCAAATCTGTGTATAAACAGAGGGACACTGTGTGCTTTTAACTCAGTCCCCTTATGGCCATGTTGATCTGTTCCTATAGCCTGTGTCTTCCCTGATCTCAGAACGTGGAGAAGTTGGGTAGATATGGGTAAAATCGAGTTCTTCTGCAGCACGGAAGCTGGGATTGAGATTCCATGTTGAAATCGTCCCCAGCATTCGTCTGCAGAGTCTAGGACCTTTCTGAGAAATGGTCAGAATTCCATCCTCGAAACGGAGCCGTCTCTCAGTCTCTGGAAACAGAGGCAGCGGGCTTCTTTCTGGGACGCATTTGTGTGTCCCAGCAAGCCGTTTTGTGCAGCTGCCAAGGGAGGCCAGTCCAAGGCCCCTGTGGGTCACCAGCTGTCCCGTGGCCAGAGTGGACGCTGGTAAATCCTAAGAGGGAGGATTCCCGCCGGCACTGTCTCCAAGGAGATCCCTGCACTGATCCAGAGACAACACGTTGCAGGGAAGCAAAGCGTCTCTGTCGCCCAGGAGACAAAGGCACACTCCCGCAGTCCCCTGCCTTGGCGCCTGGGCAAGGCAGGGCTCTGCATCTGCTTTAAATTGGAGGGAACAGGGAGCAATCTGATATGCTGGAAGAAGATATGTCCCCTTTCCTGCGTTTGGGGTCCCACACTCCTGTGTACCCTCTCATCCTCCCTGCATGCGGCTGCAGCTGTTCTGGGGGCTTGAACGAAATGAAGGCAGGAAAGGGCGAGGTGTTACTCTGCTTTTAGGGGGGAAGGTCTGAGACCTCCCCCATTTCCTCCCCTCCTCTCCGTTGATTCCAGGCCCAGGCATCTGTCACTCCCTGTCCCAGCCTCCCCAGTGGGAACGCTGTATCGCTCTCCGTCCTCCTGTCCTTCTCTTTCCCATGAAGCAAGTCTTCCTTGGCTGCCGGGGAGAGCGCGGTGGCCCCTGAGAGAGGACACTGGGCTCCCAGGGGCTCAGGGCTTGAGACAATGGAGAAGCCACGTAAGGTCCAGACTGCTTCACGCTGGTGGTCTTCCTCCAGATCTTAGAATCAGGTAGACCTCACGGGAGGGAGGATGTTATAAAACTCCCATCTAAAATGGGTTAACACAGAGGGGGAGGAAAACACAAAAGGGAAAACTCACTGTGCGATCTGACCGTATCCTACCCCAGATGATTTGTACCAGCTGTTCCCTCCGCCTGGAAAGTTCTCCCTCTTCACTCACCTTCTCTATCACTCATCACTGTTCAGGTTTAGCCCAAATGGTGCCTCCTCGTTGCCTGTGGCCCCACCTCTGTGCCTCAGCTCTCCCTCTCACTTTGTACCTCACCCAGCACTGTCTAAATCGTCCTCTTCATCAGTGACTGTCTCTGCTCCATCTCAGAGCTCAGCCACACCTGACTTGTTGGCTACGTGTTCCTGGAGGGACATCTGACACATCATAGCCCCTCAAAAAATTAATTTGTCAAGTAGACTGGTGAAAGATTATAAATGAATGGCATGGTTTGTTAACATGTGAACTTTCATTCTTATTTTAATGCATATTTCCAGTCTCAGCTCTTATTAGTAAACTAACATTTGAGTGTTCTCTCTCAATTTATAAAGCTCTTTTAGAAATGTGATTAATTGGATGCTCAAATCCCAAAAGGCATAATTAGTCACATTTTAAGGGCGAGGAAGTGGAAACCAGAGAGGGTAAGTGATTTTCTCAAAGTCACACAGCCAGAAGGAGGTGGGTTGAGGCTCAAAGCAGCTCTTCTCACTCACCACCCACGCAGTTTGCATTAGGCTGCATTCTTCTCAGATTAGTCTATTGTGGGCATACATATGCCTGTGTAGGTTCCTGTGAGCAACAAGTAATACATCACATGAATTATAATCGTAGGCTAATCCTCTGGCAAGTTTTAGTTCTTGCAGGACCTTACACAATACAGCTCATATCCATTCATAACAGCCTTTAAAAAGGATGAAAGGAGAAAGGAGAAACACCGAAGCAGTATGAATACACAAAATCACTCAAAGTTTAAGACAATATTCTTCATTTTGGTGACGTTAAGCTAGTTTTGTTCTTTTTTATTTGGGGAGATGTGGAACAATTAGGTCCTGAGGTTGAAGAGCTGACGGAATTCACAAAAGGAGGGAAGGCGTAATAAACACATGCCTGAAGATTTGAGAGGTGAGTGGGAAAATTCTAGACTCAGCAACCATGAAGCTTCTGTCACCAGGGATAGGTTTTATTCTGTATGTTTTAATACTTCAATGATCTAAGTATTTTTGGAAGTTTCTGAGGGTAAATGAGGGAAATAAGGCAAATTATTAATCTTCACATAACAGTGTTTGTCACTCACTCTCCCTCCCATCCAATGAGTAAAAGTTACATCATAATCTGATTCTAAGGAGTCAGGTCTGCAATCTACCATATGAGCTGTCTTCAAATAACACAGCTAATCATTTTGTAGTGGAAGATGATCAATGCTATTGACCTTTTAGCCTAAAACAGAAAACATGAGTGACTATTCAGTAAATTGTCTTTCTGTCTGTCTGTCTTTCCTTCTTCCTTTCTTTCCACTTAACTGAAAGCAAGACTGTCATGTGTGTCAAATGTAAAAAGAATATTCATCTAAAGTCTGGATTTTTATCCAAAGTTCTAAAAAGATGTCTGAACACGGGGCAGAAAAGATCACAAGAACCAGCTTTTCCAAGAGAACCATTTCCCAAAAATAATTTCCTAAAAATAAATAAAAATTAAAAAGGCTGCAGCAATTCCAATTCTCATCTTGGCTTCAATCAAGACAGAAAAACCTTCAAGTATGATGAGAGGGAAAAATACACATTTTTACCTTCGAACAGATCTGTTTCAGTTGGGTTAGATATGGAACTGCTTATGGGGGGTTATGTCAGATTTAAAAACTTCTGGAAACCACCTGGGACCCCCACCCCAGCTTACAGCGTCCTCCATGGGCTAGGCGGGATCTGGTCAGTTGCCTCCAGTTTGTCCCCATCCGGGGTTTGTAAAATTCCCCTCTGAGTGCAGGTGAACCATGGAGGGTGAAGGATGCTCTTCAGACATTTCAGTATTCTGCAGCCCCTGCCTCTGGCCTGCCCAGCAAGAAGTTGTCTTAGGAAGCCTTTGGGTTGAAATCCTGTCTTAAGTGGGCGCTGGAGAAGCGCGTGTGAGACAAGGTTGCTTGTGCACGTTAGCAAAGAAACACTGCTGGGAGGAACCTGGGGGAGTTGGGGAGCCGGCTGGAGGAGGGGAGAAGTCAAGGGAGTGTGAGACCTCAGGCCGAGGCCAGCTCCCCGCCTGATTCGGGGGGAGTTCTGGCATAAAAGTAGCACCTCGGGTAAGGGTAATGGGTGATGGTAATGAGGTAGTGGGGCTTCCGTGATCTCGCCCCAGTCAGCCTGGGCTAGGAACAGAAAGGGTGACGGGTCATGCAGTCTCCCAAGTGCTCTGGCTCTCTGCATCTGCGAAGAGGGCACCCCTCTGGTCCAGGGCACCCTTGCGGAGCTGGTCACAGGATCTGCGGGGCCTCAGGGGTAACGCACACACAGGCGTCGGCACAGGCGCCCGGAAGTGGTGCAGGAGCTCCGACAAGATCTGGGCAGACGACCAACCGCGCTGGCCGAAGTCACTAACCCTGTGCACGCTGGAGTGATTCCCTCCCCCCGCACGCCAGCTCCCCCTATCACGGCCCCTCACTCCCTCCACGTCTCCCACCCTCCTCCTCCACTCCACCTGGTTTCCAACCAAAATAATATCGGGGATCTCAGCACCAAGACTGGAGTCTGGCGTAAGATGCGCGTGGTCTTGTTGTGGACATGGTCGGTGACTCCCAGTGCCAGAAAGACTCCCTTCTATCGCTAATAGAGCCCAGAGTTATCGGTATCATGTCCGTGTTGTTTGGCTAATAACTAAATTGGGTGCCTTCTCTTTGCCACAGTCCCTGAACTGGAGTCAACTGCAGTTCAGCAGAGAGATAGGCAAATAGCTGGGTAGTACATTGTAGTAAGTGCTACATGATCAAAATATTCTAGAAGCCCATTGGAAGGGCAGTGGACTCTGCCTGGGAGCTTGAAGGTAAGGCTTCCAGAACAGGGGTCAGTCAAGCTCAACAGACAAGATCCCTATAGGTGGAAATAAAGAAGGGTTGTACACATTCCGGGAAAGAGAAACAGAACAAATAATGGTGACGATTAAAAGAGTCCAGGGGGTAAAAGGAGACAAGAGAGCTGAACTCTGGGTCAGCTTCATGATGCAGCTCTGCCATTAGCCTCACAGCATTTAGATGGGAGGGATCTAGAAAAATGCTTGGGTCACAGAATCGTTAAGAGTGTTTCATTAATTACGAGAGAATATAGGTCAAATTTGCCTGCCTATGGCCTCAGGGGACAGAAAGTTACTCTCCTCTTTCAACATCAGAAGAATCAAAGCCACGTTTCATTAATTAACATTAACCGTTTATGTAGTTATTAGTCTTTTAAACTATGAACTCAGAGCTCAGATTGGTTCTCTCTCACGTCTACCTTCCAGATTCAGACTTTTAAGTCACTAAACAGGAATGAACTAACTTGCCCTGAACGGCTGTGTTCCAGAAGGGCAAGAAGAAGAATCACAAAGGCTTGGTTAGAGCTTGAGGGAGACCGGAGAGCATCCTGTCCAGACTCCTAGTGATTCCAGATAAGACCCCGAGGACCAGAGAGTGACTTTCACAGCATCCACAGAGTCAGGAACTCATCAACACCTCATGGAAGGTTCTCGTACACTGTGCCGTGCTCTGCTAAGCTCCACTGACACACGTTTGTACCCGTATCATTTATTCAAGTGTCAGAAACCTATGTACAAGTTTGTAATGGTGTAAAACAGTGCTATGAGTGTCATAGTGCGGGGCTGTCAGGATGTGGCCACAGGCTACCTGACACCCTCTCCCCCAGACGTGGCCGCTGGGCTGACACTGATGAAGTTCTGGTCGAGCAGTAAGAATGATTACACCAAAGACGTGGGTGTGAGAAGCTGCCCTCGTGAATACTGCACCAGATTAGGTGAGAAACAGAGCAGTGTCCCCAGGCATTTAACTCAAAGTGGAAGCAGGGGCCGGCTCCTGTCTCCAGAGCCACCCTTTGCTTTCAGTGCTTCAGTGGCTGATTACTGAAGATGCTTGGAGCATCTCTCAAGAAAACGAGGGCTCACTCCCAGAGCAGTTTCATCCTGCCTGGCGAGGATGCTGAGTGCTTCTAGCATTCTCTCCCGCTTTGCTCCCCTTTCCCACAGCTTGTGACCAAAACACCATCCCTGCCGCGGGAATGTCTTCCTCTGCCAGTTTTCCACAACCCAGAACTTAAAGGCCACTTAATGTTTTTCCTCACCAAAGGTTCAGAGTCAGCGGAGGAAATACATAAGTGTGTTTGTCCCTTGCTGGACAGAATCGGGAGGGGCACTTGTTAGGGTGAGGACTCTGGCTGTTTTGTGTTCTGTGAAAGACCTGAGAGATTCTGAACTTAACAACAAATTCTGACAAGGAGCTTAAGAAGCCGACTACTTAAGTCCCAGGGGCAGCACTGAACACTTAAGGCCGAGTGACGGTTTTCCCAGAAACCGAATAGAAAAGCTGGCCTTGCAGGTGAGCTGGCTTTTAAAAGTTTTCCCAGCCCTTGTCACAAGGCCAGGTACTCCTTCTGGGCTGAAGAAGACCTCTTGTGAAGATCAGGTGAATGGGCCTCTTGAATTAGTTAAAATTTCATATGCTCTTGAACTTGTTTTCAGCTACAGTTTTTTTTTAATTTAAACAATTTTATTGTGGTATAATTTCTGTACAGTAAACTACACATATTTCAGATGTACAATTTGATGAATTTTGGTAGATGGATACATCCATGAAACCACCACCACAGTCAAAATACCTAACAATTCCGTCACTCTCCAAGAGGTGCAAATTGCAAACTCCCAATTTATCCCTTCCCACCCCCTTTACCCCTTGGTAACCATAAGTTTGTTCTCTATGTACAATGGAATACTACTCAGGCATCAAAAAGAATAAAATAATGCCATTTGCAGCAACATGGATGGACCTGGAGATCATCATTCTGAGTGAAGTCAGCCAGAAAGAGAAAGAGAAATACCATATGATTCACTTACACATGGAATCTAAAAAAAAAAAAAAAAAAGACACAAATGAACTTATTTACAAAACAGAAACAGGCACATTTACTAGTTTTTAAACCAGGTTCTGTAGGACAAATCCACCCGCCTCCAATGGGCAGGTCACCTGTCTGTGGACTCTTCTAGCAGGTTTCCAGTTACCTGTCTCCTTTTGTTCCTTGGGGCTCCCAGCAGGGGAGCAAATGAGACTGAGAGTAGCCTCCATTCCCCTCTGGAATTTTTGCCATCTTCCCAGCACCATTCCCAACAAAAAAGAATTCAGCCTCAGGAAAACCCTGAGGCTGCCTTAGGGCTTTCTCCTATTCCTCTTTAATGGGATGGAACAAAAATTATCCCCAAACTCAAACGTAATTAATAGAAATGTTAACTCCATGTGATTCCTCTGTAGAGGGACAGGTCATCCTGGTTTTCCCACTACTGTCCCAGCATTAACCCTGAAAGTCTCATATTCTGGTATATTCTGTGTGGATTCACAGAGAAATGATTCAGGACGTTACAAATGAAAGCGTTCCGGCATAATAACATCACTGGATGCCAAGCCAAATAAAGAGCCAGAAAACGTATAATATGCACCCAGTGGCCTGTGCCAGAGGCTAGGGACTGCACTTGGGGAAAACACGATGGCTGGTCACCCTATTTCCCTGTGTGTCCCCAGCTCTTTTGTAGACAACTGTCAAATTTTAATGCAAAATTTTTAAAGTGTTAATCTAGTCATGGTATCCTAATTTGTTAACACCAACTGGACATTTACTAGAACATATGGAAGATCCAATTTTGTCAAATGGGAAGATGTAGACTTAAAAAGTTAGATGCAGGAAATCCCTGACGCTCTGTACAGAGGCTGGTCTCCTAGGTGACTCTGAGTCCCCACACACAGCGTGACTTGGGAGAGATGAGCTGCACAGCACCACTGGCATGGACCCGGTGGTGATCCGGTCTCCTCTTGCCTTCTTCAAATGGCGCTTCATTGCCTTAGCAATTGTTGGTGCAACTTTATACTGCATGTTAAATACACACATTTTGTTCCTGGTTCACTTCAGACCCACTCTTACCAAGTGAACTGTTCCATGGTGATTTCCATCGATGAAGGTGCATGGCGATGACTGGTTTTCACTGTTGACGGCTTGGCTGGCCAATAGAAATGCAACATCCACAGGGCAGTTTCCATCTCCAGGCTGCCGCGACCAGAACGATCCCACCTTCCTTTCAAAGTCTAGCCACATCATTCATCTGGCATGTGCTACGTACTGGCTTGAATTAACCCGCCTCTTCTATTGCTGTCTTATTGTTAGCTCTGAACCGACTCCCTGGGTGACCGTCAAGGCCAGACAGTGAGATGTCTGTGGCCATGGACCCCCCTCTTCATCAGATGGCCAACCACAGTATTTCAGACACAGTAGACGGAGTCTGAGTCCAGAACTCAGAGCCACATTTGGGCTATTTAAGCTACAGTAGTACGGAAAATGCTATTATCATCCTGAATAATTTCAGTGGTTAACTGGGGAACACAAAAGTAGCAAATCATTCTACCTTTTCCCTTGGTTTTCATATTTTAGTGCTTTGTCTTTGATTTGTGATAAGTCACATACCTTGGCTTTAAAAAAATCAGGGAGTCACTGGGGTATCTTTCTTCTCGGCTTGGAGATGTCAAACTATAGGCAGTGTGTTTGACTCTATCTGCTGGATGAAGGCACTGTCCTCCCTCACCAAGTTCCGCCCAACTGCACCTTTCTTAGACCTCACTTGTTCTAACATTTCTTGCCGTAATATTTTGGTTCCTGAGCACACGTAAAGCCTCTTTCCCATTTTCCCCAAGTGCAGTCCCTGGCCTCTGGCACAGGCTGCTGGGTGCACATTATACGTTTTCTGGCTCTTTATTTGGCTTGGCATCCAGTGATGTTATGCCGGAATGCTTTCACTTGTAACGTCCTGAATCACTTCTCTGTGAATCCATATAGTCTCTATCTCTGAGAAGCACACGGAAGAAAGTGACCAACACCCTGGTTGCACATCAGTATCACCATTTCTTCTACAAGGCGTAACTGCAGGAAAGCCTAGGAGAATTCTCCTGACTCACTTTAGATATTTATTATTTGCAGAACTGGGTAAACAACCAGGATTTTACTTTGGGAGCCTTCCCATTGCAAAGTTGTAACTTGTGGCCAAACATTCTAGTTACTGTGGAAAAACTGAGCAATGCAAATTGGCAAAATGATGTAAAATGAAGATCCCAGCCGAGCTGTCATAAATTCTAGTGGACTTCATACTGAAGATTAGTAGGAGCATGGTAAGAGGGGGTTGGGCACTCAAAATCTCAGCTCCTCATCTCCCTGAGCCAACAGTAGGTGCTAATTAAGCCAACACTACCTTGGGAAGTTGTAGCTTTCCCCAGGGCTGTGCATATTTGTTAAAGAAAAAAAGTGTCTGCAGTCATTCTTGGTCTAGCATTGCACTTTATCTTATCAAGTGCACTTGTAGAGGTGACTGAGTCACCAGCCGAACAAGGCGATGATAAAGAATGCCAGTAAAAGGATATTTTTTCCTTACTGCTCTCCTTCTTGATGGTCCAACCTGAGGAACAGAAGCTGGAGACATAGGAGGCAAGGTTGGGCTCCTGAAACGAAAGAGGTACAGGATTTGAACTTCCTTGACGTTTGATAGCACCAGTGCAACTGAAAATGGAGTGATCAAACGTTCTGTGCTCTTCCTTTAAGAAATATTGCTAAGGTCATTGCACCTCGTGCATTATTTTTGATCACGTGCTGAGGGATCCGTCTGCATCACTGGCTCTGCCCCTCTAGCTTTGGTTTGCCAGCATGGTCGCCCTAACCAGAGTGAGCGCGGACTTGTGACCCGCTCTTCTCCAAACTACTTTCACTGGGGAATGTCTACTAACCCCTGCCAACTTAGCTCCCTTCTCTTCTGAAATCTGTGTGTACTTAACAAGTAGCAGTGATTGCAAAGTTGTGGCGTTATGGTTTATTAGTCAGTAAACACAACTTATCGCCCAGTGAAGCATGCACACCAACAAGAGGGCTCGGATTATCAGCTTAGACTCATGGCAGTCTCTTGGGCAAACAGTGTTATGTATTGTTTTTCAAATTGCTTAATGGTATATCTTATCTTACTAGTCAACTCTCACTTTATAGCACGGAGACCAACCTAAAATGCAATCCTTGCCTCAAAGCACTGAATTGTTATATGATTTCCTTCTGGTAAGCAGAGCAGTACAATGGGGGCGGGGTATAGGTTTAGCCTCAGACAGGCATGGGTTTAATTCTAGAATGGCTACATACTAACACAAATGCCTGTCTTGGGACAAGATCACTGAATCCTCTGAGCTGGTTTTTGCACTAGTGAACTGAGGAAAACAAATTCACCTTCCAGGGTTCTCATGCAGCTTAGATGAGGGAGAGTGTAGAATGTGTGCGACCCCATGAGGGCTTCCATCAGAGGACATGGGGAGTGGCATTCCACGGTGACGGTGGCCAGTGTCAAGACACTCTGCCCATCGTGTTCTGCCACCGTGACAGGGTACTCGCTTGTCTCGTCCAAGCTCTCATCCAGGAATGGTCATATGCAAATTCCTGTTCTCGCACCTAGATTTTCCTCTCTTCCTCCGTGTTTAAATTGCGGGACAGATGAACCGGGTACTCCGGTTCCTTGAAGACCTGCTGTTGTCACCAGTCCTTCTGCAGGAACCCTGAGCTGGTTTAGAATACCTTAAATGATTTGCATTCCCTAGAAGTCCTGCTGCTTCTTCAAGGAGAGCCTGGAGGTAGGAGGGCTTTCTGAGTCTTACTCTTTCTTTTATCGCAAAGCACTTGAGTAGTCAAATAATTTAGATTACTTCAATAAACAGAACTTAATTAGTTTCTTTCCTAGGAAACTGAGTTTTCTCATGCCAATTTTCCTGAAGCGCATTGCATTGCAGTGATAAACTATAAGTGTCATACCACTTAGTTAAGCACTTTTTTCCCCTTGACTTTTGCAGGACATTAGTATCCTCAGCAATTGAGAATGAGAGTCTATCTCCTATCTTGGTTAGAGAACCGAGAATAATTTTTGTTATGGCCCCTTCTTTTCCTCACTGGCTGTTAAAGTGCTTACACCACCCACCACTGAATCAAATACAGATGTAACTAATTTGCTGGTGTGTGCAAGACTGGGAGGGGGGGAAAAGCGAAGAGGGTGGAGAGTGTTATGTGTGGTGTCGGCTGTTCCTTGTGATGCAATGCGCTCTTACTGGCAATGAGTACACAATGGCAACTCCCACCTGAATTGCAGGAGTCACAAGGGCAGGTAATGGAGAACTTCTTTCCAGTTGTACCGGCTAAACTGTGTGTGTGTTTACGAGGAAGCTGGGGAGACACAGAACCTGGGCACAAGACAGAACGAAAATGTCAACAGTAGCACCACCCGTCCACCATCCTCTAACTGCACACGTGGCCTTGGAGAGCACGATGGTACACAGATGTCTTTTGATTCCAGTGTTTTATTAAATCTAGCTATCTACCTATTCACCCAGCCAGCCAGCCAGCCATCTGTCCTTCATTTTCTGGTTTTGTGACTTATCTTTGCCCTTTTCTTGAAACTGAAGCTCCAGATAGCTTTCCGTTTTAAATATCTCTTGTCAGAAAGGCTAAGTTCAAGTCTGGTTCTCAAACATGCATTCATACTACTGTGAACAGCAAATCCCAGATGTTAAATTTGCAGAGTAGGACTGATTGACCTACCAGTCTGATAGATAAGTAGGTAAATACATGTCCCTTTAACACACACACACACTCACACCACACTGGCCAGGTAGCAAGAACATAGTGGTCACAATGGAGGGTGACATGAAACATAATTTACCTCCTAAAGATTGTGTGGGAATTCTGCTCGCTTTTCGTAGATGGCCTCTTTATTATTTTTTTAAGTTAAAACCAAGCACTGGAGAGATTCATGCTTTGCCTAAACACTTAACTCCAATTTTAACCAAGAGGTCAAATACACCCACTTCAGGGCACTATAACTCATCTCTTGACCCCCAGCAGAGACTAGGGACTATTGGAATATCTTCACCCCTCACATGAGCTGCTGTGACTCCAAAGGAAATCAAAGGTGGCCTTGAAATTTCTATTTTTGGCCTACTTTCTACAGCAAGTTTCCTTGAAAAGTCTGTCTTCATTGTATGCCGATGGTAAACAAGACTCCCGAATCTCATGGAACTTGGCAACACAAGAAAACGCTAGTGAGCTCACTGCTTCGAGAAAAATCAAGACTTTATTATTAGTGGGCTCTGTGCTTGTTCTTGAGCCATTATCCCGTGTGACAAGGAATCGAGCCCAGACACACAATTCATTTTGGTTCTACTAACAACAGCTGCCATTTGGCGAATGACTACCAAGGGGCAGGGCTTTGATTTAGGTGTGTTAAACCCACCGCCCTGTTTAGTTACGAATAATTATGAAGTCATTTATTGTAACTGTACCTTTACTATCATATTAACAAGCTGTCCGTGAGATGAGGACTATTCTTCCCACTACATAGGTGGGAAAACTAAGTCTTCAATTCAATCACTTGCCCAAGGCCAGGTAGTTAACGGTTTGAGGCACAGAGATTCAGATCTCGATCTCCCTTTGAAGTCCACACTCTGCATCACAGTATTTTAGACTCACTCATGAATTCACAGCCCACGTGGAGCATCTAGGCTTCACTGAGCTGCAGGAATGAACTGCATCGTGAAGGCTGAAATGGCCAAAAATGAACACATGGCATCAAACTCGAGTCCTGTTTCATTTCCAGCTGTAGACACTGTGCATCTTTTCAAAACATATTTATAAATGGAATTATTTGTAAGGTGCCCTCACAGCCTAGCTTCAGATGCAGCCTTATCTCAGCCTTATCTTATCTGAAAGCCTGATCTGAGGAGGTTCTCAGATGAAGGGGTCCTGGGGCTGCTGTCGCCCTTCTTATTTCCTTCCAGGAGTAATTTAGCATCAAGGTGATAATGGAGTGGAACAGTCCAGCCCTGACTATCCATTAAAATCACTCAGAGACTTTCTAAATGGCCAAGAGATTCTAATTTATTTGATCTGGGGTGAGATCCTGACATTAATATTGTGTTTAGGAGCTTGAGACGATTTAAGCAAAACCAGGATTGAGAACAGGGAGGTAGACACAGAGGGAGAAGGTTGTGGACAGAACCAGAAGGCAGTCGACTCAGCTGCCGAATCTGGGTCTCCAGCCCTCCATCTCTTCCACTGAGCACCTCTCTCCAACCTCGTCCTGTTCTCAGACCCTGTGATGACGGTGCCTGTAGAAACCTCCTGCGGTCACGAGGGGGTTTCCCTGCACATCATGGATGAGTCAACACCCCCCCCCCACCAAAGAGCACCTTAGATCTGCAGCGTCTGTGTGGCCGTCTGGCTCAGGCCGTGTCTCATTCCCTCAGCTGGCCCTTCGATCTGCTGCCAGTCTACGGCTCTGGTCGCTTGTATTAGCTCTTCTCAGGAAGAAAAGAGGCTGTTCTTAGTTCAGAGTCCCTACTGGTTCCCATTCGTTCTGCAGAATAAATACCTTAAAAGTAACAAGAGGCACCCTCTCTGTCTCATCAGCTGCCGGTGCTCTTGCCCCCAAGACCTGGGACGAGAGCTTGTTTTTCAGAAATCAATGACTTTCCTAAGTCATTTTGAACTCAGGGGTGTGTAAGGACTCAGGTAGAGCCAGAGATAAAGATCTTACTGCGTGGAACTTAGTTCTTCCTAGAAGGAGCTGTTGGAGACAGCTGTTGGAGACCAGGGCACTCTGGGAGCCCCCACCTGCCAGCAGAGCCGACAGATCTCGAGACACCTGGCTCACTCCGGATCTGATGGAGACGGCGTTCAGGTCAGTGGAAGGCACAGCTACTCGGAAGTTGGTTTGGTCTCCCCTGGACGAGGAAGGAACAGTAGCTCGATAGGCAGGTCCAAGGCCCAGTTCAGGTCGGGTTTCTGTGCCAGGCCTGCCGTGTGGGCTCATCCCTGCTCGCTAGTATTTTTAAGTCTCACCTAAGGAACCAAAGTCCCCCCCTGTGTCTCCACTCACATCCGACTTGAATACGAGGATTGCTTGTTCCTGGGCCTGGGGAGAATGAAGGGGGTGCAATCTGGGTTATATTACTTATCGATCCCTCCCCAAAACACATCTAATCTGGTGTTTCGTTCCCTCTTCTTGAGGCCAGTGGGTGAGAAACCAGTTTAACCACAAAGAGCTTAGGGAGCCGGCGCTGGAAGCTTGGTCTCAGGTTTAGTTTTTGTAAACAAGCTGGTCACAAAGAAGGGACATGACTTAGAAAAAAAGGAAGGAAAAAGAGAGGGCACGTTTCCTACATGGGTCAAGTTTTATATAATCTAAAAATTTAGTAAATAAGGACTCAAGCTTGAGAGTCGCTTAGCAAGTCTTTGTTCAAGTGACAAATGGACAACAATAGAAGTGCAACTAAAACCATCTCACATAGCTTATGTCCAATTCAGAAACAGGAGAACCAAACAGTTCATTCTTAGGAATGGTTGTTTTATGGCAAGAATAGTCTAGAATCGGGGCCAGTAAACTATGGCACACAGGTCAAATGTGGCCCACCACCTGTTTATGTAAATAAAGTTTATTGCAACATGACCACATCCTCTTGTTTACTAATTGTTTATGTCTGCTTTCATGCGAAAGGGCAGAGCTGCCAAGCAGTGACAAAGAAAGAGAAGTATAGCCTGAAGGGGAAAGGGGGCGGGAAGGGATAAACTGGGAGTTCAAGATTTGCATATACCAGGAGGGTGCAGCTCAGTGGTAGAGCGCCTGCCTAGCATGCACGAGGTCCTGGGTTCAATCCCCAGTACTGCCACTTAGAAAACAAACAAACAAACCTAATCACCTCCCCCTCACCGGCTGAAAAAAAGACAAAAATTAAAAAAAAAAAAGATTTGCAGATACTGACTATGTATAAAATAGGTGAGTTTCTACCACACAGCACAAGGAACTATATTCAGTATCCGGTAGTAACCTATAATGAAAAAGAATATATGCATATACATGTGTGGCTGAAATATGATGCTGTGCACTGGAGACTGACACAAAATTGTAAACTGATTCTAAATTAAAAAATAAATTAATTAAAAACAAGAAGTATAGTCTGCAAAACTGAAAACATCTACTATCAGGTTGTTTTCAGAAAAAAGTTAGCCAACCCCATGATCCAACAGATGGAACAATTTACAATGTGACGTCTGAAACAACCTTCCTAGTCGCAGTGAGGAGACGTCTCCGGAAAACAGAAGTTCTTTCCAACACGTAGTTACTGAGCCCTGACTAAGTGCAAGATTTGTCCTATGAGCATCGGAGAATAAAAGCATATATGTTTTCTAATCTTGCCCTGCAGAACATTATAGTCCAGCAGGAAAAGTCAGTCAGCAAGGAGAATTTCTTTGTTTAGAAAGAAACTATTTCTAAAATGTCATAGCTTGATAAAACCACCCAAATTGTTATAGCTTACGAAACCATCCAAATTCTTAACTTTCTTTTTTTTCTCTTTAAAAAAATTGTTTTGATCATAGTATAGTCAGTTCACAATGCTGTGTCAGTGTCTGGTGTACAGCATAATGCTTCAGTCATACACATACATACGTATATTCCTTTTCATATATTTTTTCTTTACAAGTTGCTACATGATACTGAATATAGTTCGGGCTATACAAAAGAAACTTGTCGTTTATCTATGTTATATGTAACGGTTAGTATCTGCAAATCTTGAACTCCCAATTTATCCCTTCCCGCCCCCTTTCCCACTTTCTAAAAGGTTAGCCCTAATCTCAGTAACTGCACAGATAAGAGCCGGAGAAGTTCACTGTTTCTGAATTAGACGTAAGCCTTGTGGGATGATGTTAGTTTCATTTCTATTGTGGACCACTTGTTACTCTGGTAAACGTTTGCTGTGTGACTCCCTCGAGCTCGAGTTTTTTTTTTGTTTTTTTTTTTTTCACTTCATTTTTAGACTGGGCTGAGGCCACACGGCTGGGGGAGAGGCGGGGAAGTCAGCCTCTACCATTTGTTTCCTCCTGGTACACTGCACCATGGGGCCTGATAATTTTGTTTACTCAACATTCACCAAGTTTAATTCAGCATCTAAATCACGGGCCAGGCACTCTCCTATTGACTGTGGAGACAACAGTCAACAAAACAGACCCTCCATCCCGTCCAATTTCCTTTCTTTTTACCTCGGATGTGTAAATAAGCAAGCATACACACACGGTGGTCAGGTGAGGATGAGTGCTGGCGGAAGAGAGAGCAGGTGAGGGTGATGGGCAGTAATGAGGTGGCCAGGAAGCCAAGAAGGTGCCACTGCTGAGCCTGCTTTGGGACTGAGCCCTGTAGAGATGGAGGCGTTAGCTGCGCAGATAGGCAGAAAGAGCCTTAGAGGGGGCGTCCAGAGAAGGGGCGGGCTGGGCGGTCCAGGGCAAGAGCAAGGATGGCGGTGCGGTAGCAGAGGTGTGGGGTGAGGGCTAGGGGAAGAGATTTTGTAGAACTTTGCAGACCTTTGTAAGAACTGGCAATGAAGCTACTTGGGCATTTAAAATGATTTAAATGTTGGATGAGAGCCTCTCTCTCTTTAAACCCCTTGCCCTGGGTTTTTGTTTGGTTTGACCTCGAAGGGTGTCCATGCAAGTGTGTGGAGGGTAAGGGGGTCCGCCTGCAGCCTCAGGTGAAATGCTGGCGCTCAGCTAACCCCGGATCACCCTCAGTGCGGCAGAAGTAAGCATGAGAGGAGCAGCAGTGCGAATGGCACTTATCCAGGAAGAACTTTGAGTCGCGCTGGGACGCACACAACCAGCATCCTGCCTGCCCCTTATTACATTTTCTGTTTGGGTAAACAAGTAAGAGAGGGTGGTCATGCGCCGGCCGAGTCCCGTCTGCACAGAGCCAAGGACCAGCGACCACAGTGTGGGCTGGGGGCGACCAGAGCCAGAGGGGCAGGCCCGGCTCCAGGCACCCCTGCCTCTGCACCTGTTGAGGACAATTAACCCCTCCCTGGACAGAGGAAAGCATTTACACACAGTAACCCTGGGCCTTTGAGGACAAAGGGAAAGGGCGGGGGCAAGTCATTCTTGAAACATCTAAACTGAAAAATGAAATCATCCACAGAGGGTGGAAATCCCTTATTGCACCAAGAGTGTATGTTCTGCCCAAATTTATTTCCGGCGGTGAGACCGCCGGGGACGCGGCGCCGCGCCGCTGCGCGGGAAGGTGAGCCGGCCGGCCCGCGCTTGCGGAGACGGCGAAGCTGAAAATTCTCGGCAAGAAAAACACGTCTTAGCAGCGCGCAGACCAGACACTTGGCCTCCACTCTCTGTGACGCAGGGCTCCCCGACTGGCAGGAAAACCACAGTAAAGAGCTGATTATGCTGCTAGGACACATTCCACGGGCTGTCCAAGGCTATTTTTATTTTACAATAAGGTACAATATGTTCCACGATGCTCCCTATGCAGGACTTTTTTTTTTTTTAAATTGTATTTGCATCCTCGTTAATCCCAGCAAGTCACAAGCAAACTCTCCATAATTTGAACAGATTCACTAGATCTTTCCCACCTGTCGACTGTGCAAACCTTTCATAGGAGATGGGCATTTTGAGAAACTGAGTTCCAGGAAAACTCTTACATTTTACAGACCAAAAATGCTTGCCTTTTTAAATCTTTTTTTTTCTTTCTTTCTTTTAAGAGAAGTCAGTGGTGAAAGCAATGTTTGGTCAAGTGTTATTTGGTCAAGAAATGTATTAAATCCTCATAATGGGAGCATTCCAAGAACTTCACCCTTAAGAAAATAAATGTTCCTGTTTTAACTTAGAGTCCATAAAAATTAAAATTGTTTTGGAAGAAGGAATGACTTCCCTGTAACCTAATGGATATTCAGCAACTCAGATGCATTTTGAGAGCAACTTTCCATCCATCTCTAAAAGGAAAACAGACAGCCGATGTAAGATTACTCGTAAAAAAAAAAAAAAATTACCTGTAAAGCCCAGACCACGCATTAAGACTCATGCTCAAGAAAAATGTCCTTGCTAATGCTTAACTTGCTAGCATAACCATTTTTGCTTTTTCAGAACTTCCTAGATCCTTTTTTTTTTTTTCTACCATTTTCAATCAGGGAAGCTGGACAAAGTGCATCACAGCCAGTCATCAGGCCCACAAGGGAGGTCTGGACGTGATGAACTGTGAGCCTTGCCCGTTGTTTTCATTCTTCACAGACTCTGAATAATCTGGGGGTCACGAGAGGGTTAGCCATCTGCAGTGCCATGGTGGTCAGCTACATTTCTTGATGCCTTTTTAATAAAAGGAGGGGAGTGGAGTAGCCATGACTGTTACAGAGTACTGTGTTGTGGGGGTCCCTGGAGGGCTGAGGGTGGGGACAGGTAGAAATGACCAGTAAATTTAAGTAATACATATAACTACTCACAACAAGGAGAAAGAACAGGAACTACACCCCAGAGTCAGAAGCTCTGTGAGGGGCTGCAGCAAAAATAACGCTCATAGACGCAAATTCACACCTCATGAGAAAACATAAATAAACTGAAGTCTTGTTCTAATTTTTTAACAGCAATTTTGCTAACAAGATCAGGAGGCTTGAGCCAAACATCTGCATCAAATGATGATGTCACGGCAAAAATGTCCTTTTTCCATTGCAGGGCAGTCACAGCAAAGCAGATGCACAGAAATGCTCTCTGCTTCCACTCAGCGCTGAGAGGAGGCGCCAGGCAGAGTCCCCTGGGCCGGGATTAGCACCACTTGCATTTCCCTTGTGACCCCGATTTCGATTTTAAGATGAGGTTGGAGGAGCTGACCTTTTTCATATCTTTGGTTTGCTCATTGGTCTGCAAAACCTTGCACGTCTAGTTAGTGCTTCATTCATTGTTTAACTATTATTTTTATTTAGCTTTTATAGGGTACCAAAAATGTGGCTGAAGTTAAGTGCCTTTCCTGTCTTTCCAGCTACAATGGAAAGTTATTTTTTTTAAGCTCTTTTAAAAAAAGGGGCAGGGGAGGGAAAAAATAAAAATAAGTTAGGACCCCAGAAGAGGTTTTTCAGAACTCATGTGTTCAGATTCCCAAGGGAGTCCCGTGGGCTGCCCGTGGGTTCCCAGAGGAGGCAGGGTGCCGTCACTGAGCACCATTGGTGACTATTACATTTGATGTCCTTTCTGGGTTGGTGGCTTTGTGACCCTGGGCTGGTCAGAGAGCAAGCTTGTGGGGACTGAACAAGGGGACAGATATTCACGTTGTAAAGTAAATGTCACATCCAAAAGATTTCTGGTTGGATTCATGGTAGTATGTGTGAACGTGCCTCTAGGAGCATCTGGCTCCCTGAAATATCAAAAACAAAATCAAAACAGCTGGTTCTGACTCCTTCTCCATCAGCTCCTGCAGATAGATAGGCCTTTTCCCCTCCTGTCACTGTGAGCTGGCTTCTACGGTTCAGTGGGAAATGGCTTGTTTCTGCAAGCTGACCCGCATCCGGAAACACCCCATATGTTCACTGTCACATTTGCAAACCTACTTGTAGGGTTTTAACTTTCAGACCTTCTCAGGAGACTTGCCTCCCAGTGACAGGGTCATTTCTAACCAGAGAACAGCCTCTGAGTACAAACATACTCCATGAGGGAAGGGCAGGTGGAAGATGTAGGGAACTGAAAGGGAGAAACAGGTTTTGTTCCCTCTCGTCTTTCTTTTCCACACCAAGTCCCTGACACTGAGGACTGGAAGATACTTTTATCCAATCGTTTGATCCCTCCTCTTTTCCTTCCACTGGGGAAAATGTCGTCCTGAAAATTTTGAATAACCTTTCAGAGGACTTCCCTCCTAGGGTTTAAAGCACATGATCTCCAAGCTAGAAGTCAGAGTTAAGCCGTTTTTTATTTTAAATTGTGTATTTGTTCTGTCTTTGCAATTAATCCAAGCACATATCATTGTGATTAAGTTTTAGGATGCCTGTATTCATAGGCTTGTATTAATAACCAATCACATGCATTGGGTCCTGCTATGACCCAAAGGGTAGCTTTTAACGCCCTTCTCACAGTTCTCCTGTGGCTCCTCTGTGCCTTGGGAAAGGCCACATGACTGTGGTTCACTGGACCTGGTTATCGGCCAAAACCGAGCAAAGCATCTGAACTCCACTGATCCTGATGGGCAGCCAAGTTCCAGCCAAGGCTGGTGCACAGCCGGGCGACTATTCAAAGGGTTGTTAAATGAAGAGCAGCAGGAAGGAAGAGACGGCTGCTCGCCTAGCTTACCGCCGTCCTCAACTCCCTCTGCACTAATGGCCAGTCCTCCAGTAAAGCAGCTCAAAACACCACGTTCCTCAGCCATCAGAGAGAAGCAGAAGGCGGAGATGATGGAATAAAGAGTCCGGCTCCATTTTTGATGTCTGACTGCTTCCAAGCCCCACCATCCCCTTTCTGTCCCACCTCCAGGAAGTGCCCAGGATTCCCTCTCTCCTTCGGCATCGGTGGGAAGTTCAGACCCCAAAAGCCCTGCTAACACCCAGGAGCCCTCACCCATCATCACCCTCTGCCCTCAGGGAGGGCAGGGCTGTCTCCTTTCCCTGTTGTCGTAAGCCAAATTTGGATCATCTCAGGAGCCTGCTCTGCTCACTTTATAAAACCTCATTATGTGAGTGAGAAACGTTTCTGCACCTTCGGGGGTGGGGTGCCTGTGTGCTACCACCAGTGTCGGCCTCCAAACCACATTTTGGGTGAAAGCGTCCTTCCCGCCTCGGGAGAACCTCTTTACAACAGTTTACTTAATGGCTGTGTCACCTTCACCTGTCACCCTTCCTCTTCTTCCTGCTGGAAGTATTCCAGCCAGCCTTCTTGTAACATGGAGGAACAAACCCGTGCTAAGACTGAACAGAAGAAAGAAAGAGGGAACCCAGGTCCCTGGTGCCATTGTGAGCTACCCTCCCATCCACAGACTGCCTGCTTCTGGGCCTCTCAAGTCATGGAAAACAGCCTCAATAGCTCCAAACACAGAGCTATGACTGAATTGTCTCGACCTCATATGTGTAGATCAGTACTTTTCCTGTGACGTGAACAGGTGACTATTATAATGTTTGCACTACACCTGGGACGAAGCCCTTCTCAGAGGGAGTCCTGCAACTAGACGCTTTCTGGGCTGAACTCACTTGGGGGCTGAGCAAACTCCCAGAGAGAGCCTGTCTTCATAGCTGGAAAACGAACTGGTTATTGGTCTGCAGTAGAATGTGGAGAGAGGGTCAGAACCAAGCATTTTGTTTGGAAAGCTACCCAATCTCTCTCTCATGCTGTTAATGGGTCTGAAAGAACCAAAGTATCAGGAAGAAAAGGGCCTGTTTATTGAGGACCAAGCCCTCCACTGGTGATGCGCGAGGTATGCAGAGACGAGAAGCCTCATTGTCCTTCTCTTAATCCTGGTGGAGGACGTTGGCTCAGGAATGCCAAGAAGTCACAAAGAGAATGACAACAGACTTCTGATGCTAGAAGACGTCAATCAATTAGAATTTGATTTATTAACATTAAATCTGTACAAAACTTTTGGTTTGCCTATATTTTTGTAAATGGACACGAGGCGCCAGTGCAAGTGATAAAGGACATCATGTGAGTCTGGAACAGGAGGCTGAGCAGAGCCAGACCCACCGTCACTCCCCTCAGTAGACCACACAGAGCATCCCAACCTGACCTGGTGATAACGCAGAAAGGGGAGGGAGATGGCAGCAGCCTCCTGCTGGTGTGGCCTTTCCATGTCAGCACCGGGAGGAAACAACACAGTACTTACTTTTTAAAGAAATGAATGAATTAAAAGTTTATGGTCAAAAGGAAATAACAATAAGATTGCAGAGCTGAATATTAGCACAGTCTAAATCATCTGTCTTTAGAAAAACGACATGCGTATTCTAGAGAAAACCATGTCTGATTGGAGGACATTGAAGATGTCAAAACAGATTAAAAGTGTGTTTTATCTTCACCTTTCTCTTTGTTGTCCGTTAAAGTTAAAAATTAACTTTCAGAAAGCTTCACCATCCAATAGGCACTGATGACTTTAAGGAGTTTTTAAAGACAGTTCTAAGAACTCAACACCTTAGTATTTTTGGTGGTCCAATTTCAGACAAAATGCTAAACACGTGTATTGTTGACAGAGTAAAAGTGCAGCCACAGGAAATAAGGACAAGCTGGCCTCACTAGGCTCCCATCTGAGCACCCCCTGGGGTGGCAATGGCGGTGTCTACACCTTCTTTTCTGGGGGTAGTAAATCTCAGATTCTAACTCAGCTTTTTGAGCAAAAAGAAGAGTTTACGTCAAAACCTGAAGCAGTTTGTTTGAAAGATTTTCCAACAAACAGAGGTAAAAAGAAAAGGGAAGAAATGTCTTACATGCTTTAAGAAAGGCTCCAAAGATGAGTTTCTGTGTCCAAAAACCTATTAAAACTGTTCATGAACTATACCGATTTCTCTCAAAAGTTAAGACCTCAGCTGAAATCCTAGCTTTTCCTGATTTTGGCAGGGAGCCACCTCTGTGGGTGTCTGGACATCAGGCGCTGTTTGAGCACGGAGAAGGTGATCTGGCAGCACACCGAACCCGTCTGACGGGTGTTGCCTCTACCTGGATGGCTTACTCATGAGTCAGAAAGCACCTCTGTTGCCAGGCTTGCGTTTCATTTTGTTCTTAGCCTTGTCTGACTCAGGATGCTGAACAAGTTTTAAAATTCAGAAATACAACATGTTGTAAAAAGCAAGTACTCATTATTCAGATTCTCAAAATAGCAGATGTCTTCATGCGTACACTTACGTTTATTGGAGGGTTTACGTAGGTAGAAAGCAGCTCTGTAGCAGCGCCAACGCCAGCACTCACGCGGGGTCTTTACAGACAGAGGGACACCAGACACTGAGGAGGTTGCGAGAGTTTCAGGGCCTCGTTGTTCTGTTCAGAAAGGGCCCCCAGTTGTGAAGCTCCCTTTAATAAACTGGGGAGGATCTTTGGACCCAGCCTTGGTCAGTCCTTCAAACAGATCACCAAGTCAGTCCGTTAACCGTCATTGTTACGTCCTGCTGGAAAAAGGTCGTTTCATCTCAGTGTTTCTGTTAGGTCTTCAAGGAACCCAGGGCTGCAGTAAACTAATCACGTTACTATATTGCGTAGAACTTTTATTCAAAGTATAACTTATATTTATATATAAGTGTATAAATATAAAAATATAAAAATGTAATATATCTGACAATAGCAGCATAAAGGAGGTTGGAGGGAACACAGATGTGTCGGAGTAAAAAGATGACACCAGATGATAACTTGAATCTACAGGAACAAAGAAACCAGGAGTGAAAAATAAGAAGAGTCATATAAACAAGTCTTTTTTTTTTTAATGTATAGGGTGGTTGATTTACAAGGTTGTGTTAGTTTCTTGTGTACAGCATATTGATGTGCACATATATATATATAAAATACACATATATGATCTCTTTCATATTCTTTATCATTATAAGTTATTAGAAGATATTCAATATAGTTCCCTATGCTAAACATTAGGACCTTGTTGCTTATTATAAACAAGTCTTTAGATATACATTTTTCTCTCCTTTCTTATCTCAGCTTCTTTAAATGATATAAAATTATATAAAGTAATAATTATAGCAATGTATTGTTGAGTTTACATATCTATATCTGTATCTGTATCTCGAGAGAGAGTGAGAGAGAAAGAACATGTATAGCAATATCGCAGAAAAGGGAGGAGGAGGGCACGGAGCTATGAAAGAGTGAAGTTTCTACATCCCTCTGGTACTAAGTTAGCACAAGTCTGAAGTCAGTTCTGATAGATGAAGATGCATACTGTGGGCCCTAGAAAATAACTCACTGTAAGCCACTAAGGAAGTAATTCAAAAATACAGTCAAAAATTATTAAAGGAATTAAAATACTGCACTTTGAATATTCGCTTAATGCAAAGGAAAGTAGTAAAAGAGAATAGAAAAACAAAATGTGACATGACTTAGATAGAAAGCAAAAAGCAACATGAAAGATGCAAATCCAACCATATCAATAACAGTGTGAAGCATGAATAGATTAAGCAGTCCATTGTCAGACTGGATAAGAAAATATGATTCAACTATATGCCCTCCACATGACATAAACTTTAGATTCAAAGACGCAAATAGGTTGAAAATAAGAGAATGGAAATAGATATGCCATGCAAATAGCAATCATAAGAGAGCTACCACTCTCAGGTAAGGTAAACTTTAAAGCCAAAGAAATGATACTGGAGATAAACTGGACATTTTATAATGATAAAAGGGTCAATCTATAAGAAAAAATAATAATTATAAACATATTTGCATCTAACAGCAGTGCCCTAAAATACGCAAAGCAAAAACTGAAAGAATTAAAGGAAGAGATAGATAATTCAACAATAAGAGTTGAGGATTTCTATATCCCACTCTCAACAATGTGTAAAACAACTAGGGAAAAAAATCAAGCGAATATAAGATTAAACAACACTATACGCAAACAAGAGCTAACAAATATTTATAGGTGACTGCACCCAACAACAGCAGAATATGCATTCTTCCCAGTGCACTTGAGCGTTCTCCCAGCAAGACCCCATGCTAGTCCATAAAACAAGCCTCGCTAAACTGAAGAGGTTTGTAATCATGCAAAGCATGTTCTCTGAACCACAACAGAACGAGATTGGAAATCCATAATAAAAGAAAATTTTCCAAAAATGTTTGGAAATTAAAAATATGAGGGAGCTAAACAACACACCCAAATAACCAATGAATCAAAGAAGAAATTACAAGGAAAATTAGAAAATACTTTGAGGTGAATGAAAACAAAACAGAACACACCGACATGTATAGGATACAGGTGAAGCAGTGCTTATAAGGAAGTGTATGGCCATAACACCTACACTGAAAAAGATGGAAGACCTCAAATCAATAGCCCAAACTTCCACCTAATACAATGGAAAAATCGAGCTAAAATTAGCATAGGAAGTAAATTTTTGAAGATAGAGCAAAAATTGGTAAAATTGAGATTATAAAAAACATGTAAAATTAGTTAAACCAAAAGCTGGCTCCTTGAAAGATCAACAAAACTGACAAAATTTTGGCTAGACTGATAGGAAGAAAAGAGAGAATATTCAAATTATTAAAATTAAGAGTGAAAGAGCAGCCATTATTACCAACCTCACAGAAATAAAAACCATAAGGGAATAATTTGAATACCGATGGTGCAGATGATATGGACAAGTACTTAGAAAGGCACGGCCACTACGAGTGATCAGGAAGAAACAAAACTGAATAGATCTATAACAAATAAGAAGATTGAATTACTACAGGAAAAAAGAGAGACGCGCAGGCCAGATAACTTCCCTAGCGCATCTACCAAACATTTAAACAAAAACAAATACCAACTATTCAAAAACCACCTGAAAGATAGAAAAGGAGGGAACAATTTCCAACTCATTCTACGGGGTGGGGAGTGGGGGGAAGGGTGGGGAGACTGACTGAAGGGTGTGGCGTCTCTTTGGGGGGCAATGAAGTTGCCAAATTGATTGTGATTACAATTCTACAAACACGAAACACCACTGAATTGTATACTCCAAATGTGTGAATTATATCTCAGTAGAGGTGTTAAAAACTTAACAGATTTATAAATCAGTCATGGGGCTGAGGTTTTGGTCTCTTTAGTAAGATCATTTAATATTGTAGCATTTATTAATGTTGTCCCTTTTGATATTTTGGGCCAAATCATTTGTTGCTGTTGCGTATGTGCGTGTGTGGCAGTGGCGGGGGGGGGGGCTCTCTGTCCTCTGCGTTGCACAATGTTTAGCTGCATCCTTGGCCTCCAGTTCCTAGATGCTAGAGCTCCCCTTCCCCCAGTTATAACCACCAAAACTGTCTCTGGACATTGACATGTGTCCCTTGCGGGGCAAAACAGCTCCTGGTTAAGAACCACTGTATACAGTGTTGAATAGCAGTAATTCTGCTATTGACTAAGACTTCACCTTTCAACGCTTTATATTTCTAGAGGCTTAAACACTTGCCCCTGATTATTCACAATCAAACTAAAGAATAGATTGTGTTTGTTACTTTCAGCTTATATCCTGGAGCTCAAGGGGAACCCAGTTAGAAAGTGGTCTGGGTGCAATGATAACTTTCCACGGATTAGGACTGGCACCGTGTCTCTATTTAACTACCATACTTTGTATTGCAAATTGAGTCAGTGTCCAATAAAATACTAAGTTTTCCTGCCACACATTTCGTAGAGAGTCCTCCTAAATAAGAAAATATTTGGGGAAGTAAAAATGCCTTTATCTTTTACCAACATTGAATTAGTAATTGAAGGAATACTATTCATACTTATGCAAACAAAGTAAGGGGGGAGGGAAGCAGGACTCTCTGAGGGTTTAAATAAAAATATTTCACTTGAATTCTTTTTGGTAACTTAGCCATCGAACTTCTCAGTCTGTATTCAGGGACTTCAACACTAACTCCAGTGATTGATTGGAAACCACAGAAGTTGATTTCCAAGTCAAGCAAGAAGGCCTGTGATTTATTCTACTGCTATTTAACACAAAAACTAAAAGGAAATGAATGAGAAAAGTTAACTATTTTGAAACCCCAGGAGAGAGCAGAATCAGAACTGTGAGTCCTAGGGAACAAAATGAGAAAAATGTGACAAATGTGACAAGAGCATGTTAAATCAGTCATTCATACAAGGAAATGCATCACTTTCTCTCCCAAAGAGTTCAGGCAGTCAGCAAACAAACAATGAGGAAAGCCACCATCCAACATAACGGGAAAACATCTCGGTTCGACACGCACTCAGGAACACATTACTTACCACTGAGCAGTCATACTCACTGTCATACACTCACTTATCATCATGAACATTGACGCCTCACACTGACCAGCTTCCCCTCCATGGCAGAACAGCCTTTCCATGACTGCACTTGCATCTGATGAAACGTGCCTCCTTGTCCTGCAAAACACACACAGAGGGCAACGGGATGGGGTGGTGAGGGAGGCGGTCTGGGCTGAGGATTTGCACTCTGCGCTTTCCACATTGCCCCAGATCAGCCAGAACCATAGCTGGTGCTTTTCAGTGTGTGTGTTTCATGGTGATTTCTTGCCTCACCCAAAGTTCATTTCTGTTTTCCAGGCTATGCAATTCTAAGAGTAAGACACCATCAAATCATCTTTCTGTCCTTCCCTCTACATCCACATCCTGATCTGAATGTTTCACATCCCCCTTGCCCTCTTCTTGTGACCCAGTCCCACCCTGGGCTTTTTCATCCTGAAGTTCTGCCCTGTCTCTCATGCTGAGCCTCCAGCCGCAAAAGCCCGGGTGACCTTAGCCATGTGTGAAGGAGGTCGGGGGGCCTCGCGCCACCGAACTGTCTGCTGTGAGAAGACGTTCTGGACCATCTTTGCTTTAATACTTACCACTCAGATGGTCTTGTGCTTTGTTGCTCTGGGAAATCCTGGACTCCAGTGTTGAGGGACAGAAAAGGTAGGGAAGGCCACCCCAGAGGGTACGCGTGGGCGCAGGTTGTGTGTTTGCATCTCTGCTGCTACGTGTGGAGCCTAAGGTGGAGTGAGAGCTTTGGTTCATCTAAATTAAGGCCCCAAGGCTGTGGATTTGAAAGCCGGCTCTTCTCCGTAGACTTCCTTGTCTCGCGAGGGATTTCTTCTATGTCTTCGGAGTTGACAAGAATCAGACAAACCTTTTTCTTACCACAACCTGATGTACTAGGCCATCCAGGGTCTGGATTTTCTCCCCATCAGCGTTGAGATTGCCAGTTCAGAAGGACCTGGAGCTCCTTTTCTGAAGAAGAAAGTCTATGCTGGGGCAAAACTGACTGAGCATGGTTTATTTTTTGTTTGTTTTGTATTTGGGGGGGAGGGGTGCAGGGGTGTCATTTTAAATCAACCTAGGTAAGCAAAAGAAATGATGTTTTACCATCAAAGAACAACTTGGTGAGAATGTTCCATAAATGCAGACTCTCCCCCTCTTTAGATATTTTTCTCCTTTTGTCCTCTTGCTCTGCTGTTGGGAAAATCACTCTCTTTTTTCTTTTTCCTTTTTTTTCTCCTTTTGAAGGTGTTGAATGAAGTTAATTTAAAAAATAGACTTGCGTTGTCATAAAATATTTTCCTGTGTCGTCTCAGACAGATTGCTGTACATTAGCTTCCCCGACTGCCTTAAATGTAACACAACTCTAGCTCCTCCAGCAAAACTCTCCTTTAAATGATAAATGGTTCTTACGTCTTGATTTCTATTCTGAAGGAGCACTCAGACCCCTCCTTGGAGCCTGGCTACATTTGCGCCACCTGCTGGGTGCTGATGGAACTGTATTTGCTGCTGCAAGCCACAGTACCATCATTCTGCCCTCAACTCTTCCAAAGAATTAGAGGTCTCAGCATTGGTGGACAATTTAAGAAACATAAATACGTAATTCATCATTTAGGACAACAAGACCGACACCTGATATGCTAATTTTATTTTTGGAAGTATTTGTAAGAGAATATGTTCCGTATTTTGACTCTCCAGCTCTTATTTATACTGAATCTAAGGAAACATTCTCTGAGATCAGACTGAATAAAAGCCTAGGTCAGGTTGTAAACATTGGTCTTCAAATGTCAGTGTCTGTGGCCAGCACTGCGACAGACTACACAACCTTGACAGTTTCATGACACAAATATTTAGAAATAATGCATAACATTTAAAAGAAAAATTCACTGCTGAGTTTTCAACAGAGTTACCAGAAACCTGCAACCTGATGCTACAGTGGCTGGGAGTGGAGTGGATTTTGGTTTCATAACCATAGGACCCTACATTTTCAATGCCCATACAGGGGCAGGAATTGAGGTCTTGGAGCCAGACAAAGCAAGAGCGGGAGTGGAGAGTGCCACATTAGGACAGGATAGTAACAGCTGGACAGAAAACTGTCTACTCATTAGTTCAGTTACAGCAAGGAAGCCCATCTCTCTGCCTGGACTTGGGTGTGAATGTAGGATCTCCTTAGGAACCCAGTAGAAGAGCCCTTCGCCAGTCACAGAGTTAGGGTTCAAATTTGCACTCCCCACTTGGTCTAGGAATTTTCTAGCTAAGAATTTAGCATAAAAATTGTTCCAGACCAATGTGTCTCTTTGGACTCTTAGCAGCGCAAGGAATAAAAACCTCTCTTGAGAAACACTCTGATAACACAGGCCATCTGGAGAAAAAGCAAACCAGCTTGAAGGTTAATTCCCTTCTTAAAAAAGAAATACACACACACTACATTCCACATGGGGGTGAACAGGCAAAAAAAAAACCAAAAAACCAAAACAACAGAATTAGAGCTTCAGCACCTGACATATATGGAGACAATCTAACAGAGAATATAAAATAAATGTATTAAAATGATTAAAGGCAAAGGTTAAAAAGAGATAGTAGTGAAAAAGAATAAGCAGATTGAAAAGAATAACCTATGTCTTTGAGAAATAAAACACAGTCATTGAAATTAAAAGCTCAATTGTTAGGCTAAGTAATAGGAGAGATATGGCTGAGGAGAAGATTGGCAAACTGGAGGGTAGAAGTGAGAAAATTACTAAGAATGCAGCATGGAGAGGAAAGGAGATGGAAAATATGCAAGAGTAAATAACTTTAACATGTTTCTTATAGATGCTCCGTAAATAAAATAGGAAAAGTGAGGAAGAGACAACATGCGAGGAGATAATTACGAGAATTTGTCAGAGCTGTTCAAAGACAGGCCACTCAGATTTGAGAAGTATACTGAGTCCTGAGCAGGAAGATATAAATTTAAATCCGCATCTGGACACATTACAGCAAACCCACAGAATATTAAAACAAAGATGACATATGAAAAGTCACCAGAGGGAAAAGCAGACCAAGTACAAGGGAACAGCAACCCGTGCAAAGCAGAGTTCTCAAAAGCAATAAACAGAGATCAGAAGATAGTGAAGTGATACAAAGTGCTGAGGGAAAAACACTAATATAGAATTTTATATACAGCTGAGGTATTGGTCAGGAGTAAGGATGAAATAACAACATTTTTATTTAGACAAAACCATTTGAATAAGAATCACAAACTTTACTGAATACACATATAACTCCAAGTGATTAAGGGACCATTAAAAAGTTGCAACTAAATATGAAACACAGAAATGACATTCTATTAAATTAATAGAGGACAATAGCATAGAAGGTGAGAGGGGGTGATTGGACTTCAAGCAAACTTGTATGTTTGTATAGTTCCTGAGACTGGGTGAGATTTCCTTGATAACATGACACTCAGGTAAAGTGTGTATGCCGAATATTAAGGACCACCAGCTAAAGACCAGAGTGCACTATATAACTTACAAAAGACTGGAAAAGGGGGAACTTAAAAAAACTCAATTTCTAAAAGGAAAGAAAAAGAGAGGAGAAGAAAAGAAACAAAAAATATATAGTATGCGTAAACTCAGAGTGATATGTTATAAATTAATTTTCTTGGTGACTAAGTACAATGGACTGTGTTTATTAATTAAAAGACTGGGAATTTCAGATTGGATTTTTAAAAATCCAACTATATGTTGTTTAAATTTTTTAAAAGGAAACAAAAACAGAGTAAAATTGATATCAATACTATTAGTGTCAGAAAAAAATTGGCTTTAAGGTAAAAAAAAAATAGAGATAAAAGTAGTCGCCACATCATGAAAGAGCAATAATTCAATAAAAATATATAAAAATTCTGAAGTTCTGTGTATCTAACTGTGCAGCCTAAAAATAAAGTGCAGTAAAGGTAAGAAAATGATCAGGTTAAACCTTTAAATCTACAATAAGAATTAAAAAATTTAGCACATCTGTCTCGGAAAAACAGATCAGTTTGAAAAAACTATTATGTGTGTAGAACTTTTAAGTGAGAAAACTGACAACCTTGATCCAGTTAACATTTATGGAACCCCTGTCTCATCATTAGAGGACATACGTTGTTTTATGCACCCACGGAACACACAAAAATTGACCTCTTTTTTGGGGCGGGTGGAGATAATTAGGTTCATTTGTTTAATTATTTATTTTAATGGCGGTACTGGGGATTGAACCTCGGACCTCCTGCACGCTAAGCATGCGCTCTACCTCTGAGCTATACCCTCCTCGCCAAAACTACCTCTTAATAAGCCTCAAAGCAAATCTTTCAAGTATCAAAGTACTTACATCATGAGACAAATGTTCTTTTGGCACAGTATTTTAAAAAATAGGAAATAACAATGTAAAGTTAATTAAAAACGTGTTTTAAAGCATTTTGAAAGTTTAAAAACACACTTCTAATAAACATGGGTCATAGAACAGGTCAAAATGGGAGACTGTTAGAAATAAATAAAAATAAAAATGTCATACCCACACATGTAGCAGTATTTAAGATGAAATACATAGACCTGAATAGCAATATATATCACACTCATTAGGGAAAAAGAAAGGAAAGTCAAAATTAATGAGCTAAGCAATCAGTGTAGGAAGTTAGGGAAAGATCAGACCTAATTATAAAGACATTAGTAAAGGGAACAATAAAAGCCCCACAGAATACAGTGATAATTGAAGAAAGGATAATCAATGCCACCTGAGTTAAAAAAATACTTTTAACACCCAAAAAATTTATCAAAAAACCAAGGGAGAGACATTCTATCAGAATAAAAGATAGTCATGTAAATTGAATAAATATCTCTTTATGAAAAACTTGTTACATTTTTCTTATGATTCGCAGTTTTCCCTTGACTCTTGAAAATTTCCTTTATACTAGACTGGGTCCTCAATTTTTGAGCCATTTGTTGGAAATGACTGCGTTATGCCCTGAAGTCTCCTATTTTGACTGAGTATGCTCAGCATACTTCTAAAAACCAAGAGGTTTTTATATAAAATAACATTTTTATAAGATGCACACAAATGAATTAGAAATTGCGTTTTATTTTCTTTGAAATACCCCTGAGTTTAAAAATTAATGAAAAAATGTTTATCTCAACACGCTGAGGGTTTGGAAAGAACTTTGATGTGTTCAGTGACCCCTTGTGGGGGGCACATCTAGAATTTAGACTCTGCTCTCTTCTCTGACAACAAACTGATGCGTGCTCCAAGCTGCATGTCAAAGAATTTCCCTTCTTTTAGGATTTTACTTTCACAGTTGAAGCAACCACAAAAGCTAAATGGTATCTTGTTCTTCAAGCCAATTCAAGGCGTTTTACAGTCAATTTTTCTTTCTGGCTACTATTCTTTTTTTTTTAATTGAAATATAGTTGATTTACAATGTTGCATTAGTTTCTGGTGTATAGCATAGTGATTCAGTTATACATTTATACATATATATTCCTTTTCATATGCTTTTCCATTATAGGTTACTACAAGATATTGAATAAGGTTCCCTGTGCTAGACACAGTCCCTTTGCAATATTATCAATAGTTTTATTAGAAAATAAACTCACACTGCCTAGTATGGTAAGACAAGTATTTACAGTCCCGCATATTGTAAATTAGTAAGTGAAAGATACACACAAAATCTTCAACTCAAATTCTGCTCATGTGGAATCCTTGAGACCCACAGGTCAGTTGAAAGAGGTGACCTGTGTTCGTTGAAAGAATGATTTGTGTTCTTTAGACTAGTTCTATTTCTTACTAGCTAATGAATTACTCTGCAAGTCAGTATCCTCGTCTGTAAAAGCAAGATAATGGTGACACTTCTCCTAGGGAATTGTTGTAGGTGAAATCATGGACATTGTTGCTGTATTTATAGGAATATCATATACAAGGTGCTATGCTATGCAGTTACAAACTCATTAACACACCCTCTAAACACCCACTTTGAATGGGTACTATTATTATTATTATCCCCATTTTACAGGTGAAGAAACTGAGGGCTAGAGAAGTTAAACTAGAGATCGGCTTCTAGGGGCCAGGCCTGGAGCTGCCTGCATCACTTCTACACACATCTCCTGGGCCAGGGCTCAGAAACACGGCCTTACTTAACTACAAAAAAGCCTGGGAAATGCAGTCTACCAAGAAAGGGAAGTGGGTTTAGTGTGCATATGGCCAGTCTCTGCTAAAGTATAATTCTGCAACTTGCTTTTTTCACTCAGTATTACATGTTTAAAATTTTATCCGTGTTGGTACGTGCAGACTGAGTTCATTCATTTCACTTCTGTGTAGTATTCCATTACGTGGTGTGACCGCAATTTTTTAATGCATTCTACTGTTGATAGGTCTCTAGATTGTTTCCAGTTTAGGGTGATTGCAAACAATGCTGCAACAAACACAACAGAGTTGGTGGATTTACAGAAAGTGTCTATATTGCATTTACCAAGAAGGAGAATGGCCAGGTCCTGTGGTTCACTGACCTGCAACTTAACCGGGCATTGTCAAGTTGCTCTCCAATGCACCTGAGACAATTGACGTATGTAGCAGAAGCAGTTAGGACTATTTTCCCACGTGGTTCTTACATGTTTTAAATTTTGTCCATCTTACGGGTATAAGGAAACATCTCATTATCATTTCAACTGTTTCATTAAATTTTGAAAAGATTGACTTGCATCCAGACTCTACAAAGAACTCTTCCAACTCAACATTGAAAAGATAAATAAACAATTGAAAAATCGAGAAGGAATTTGGAGAGATATTTCTCCCCAGAAGACACACAAATGGCCAATCAGCACATGAAAACACACACAGCTTCACTAGTTACCAGGGAAATCAAACGGATAACACGGTGAGATGCTGCTTCACTCCCTTGAGGAGGACCGCCATCCAGGCCAGGCCATAATGAGTGTTGGTGAGGATCTGGAGAAACTGCAACCCTTGTACGTTGCCAGTGTGACTGTAAAGTGATGAAGCTCTTTTGGAAAGCAGCTTTGCACTTTCTCAAAACGTTAAACACGGAGTTACCACACAATCCAGCATTTCCAATTCTGGGTAGATGCTCAAGAGAAATGAAAAAATATATTCACACAAAACCTCATACATGAATGTTCACAGTAGAATTATTTGTGCTAGCCAAAAAGTAGAAACAACCTAAATGTCTATCAGCTGATGAATGGATAAATAAAATGTGGTCTCTTCATGCCATGGAATATTATTCAGCCTTAAAAATGAATGAAGTCCTGATACGGCTAAAATATGGATGAACTCTGAAAACTCCATGCTAAGTGAAAGAAGCCAGTCACGAAATGCTCAGTGTCGCATGATTCCATTTGTATGAAATGTCAGAATAGGCACATACATAGAAACAGAAAGGAGATTAGTGTTTTCTAGGGGGTGAAGGCTGGAGGAATGGGGAGTGAGTGCTAATGGATACAGAGTTTTGGGGAGAGTGATGAAAATGTTCTGAAACTAAATAGTGGTGATGGCTGCACAACTCTTGTCAATACACTAAAAACCACTAAAGTTTATGCTTTAAAAGGGTGAATATTATGGCAAATCAGACCCTGTGAAATAATAAATGTTTGTTGCTTTAAGTCACTATGTTTTAGGGTAATTTGTTTTGAAACATGGATAACTAATATAAGTAAATTAAAAAAATAAAGCCAAGAAAATATTTATATATAACATAGTAATATCATCAAGAGCTTATGTGACACAGCACTAAAACTTAGTAGAAAAATAAGAAGAACCCATAAATGAATAATTCAGAAAAAGAAGTGTCAATTACCAAAATACACAAATATTCAACTTTTCCAAAATCCAAAGTAATGTAAATAAGAAAAACTATGTTACATTTTTCACTTATCAGATTAGCAAAGATTTAAATAACAGCCATAATGTTAAGGAAAAGATGATAAAAGCTGAACTCTCCCTCAGGGATAGCAGGGCTATGAATTGACACAATACTCCCAAAGAAAATGTGGGTCTACAGTCCCCGAACTTAATGCCGCTCCTGAAACCAATGACGTCTCCAGGGATTTCCCCGTAGGAAATTATTAAATAAATAACTTAATTAAGTATTAACTATACATTGAAAGGAGACTCATCTCAACATAAATGGTGATTTTCACAAGGCGATTTGGGTGATGTTTCTTTAGAAGTCTTTGTATTTTCCCAGTTTTTCTGTAATATTTTTATAAACAGACAAGTATTCATTTTCAGTAAAAAGAGAAAATTGTCTGTATATAAGTATGAAATGTAAAATTGGCAGTCAAGAAACGTTCAAGACACATACGATGCCCCCCTCTGGCTTTTTAAAGGTCCATCTTTCTAGGTCACCTGAAAGCTTACGAGGTAAAAGCTAAACTCACTTAAGGGAAAATGAATTATGTGCTTAATATGTACAAGGCACTTTCACATGTATAAGCTTTTTACCTCCTGCAGGGACGATTTTAAATCCCAGGGTTTCAGATTAGGAAAAGGAAACTCATCAATGTCATGTGATTGTCTCAAGATTCCACAGACCACTGAGCTGGGACCGATCTCAGAGCATCTGAACACAGTGTTAAGTGCTTTCCAAGATCCAGCAGGCCCTTCATCCTGCAGAAATGTCTTCCATTCATAACTGAAGGTGGCCAAGGGCTGGACATTGTCCTGCAAGATAAAGGCAAAACTTGAACTGACCAGGCATGAGGTCCATCATGGTGACGGCCAGGTCCTCTCCCGCTGCCGTCACTCCAGCTGTATGCCCCAACAGCATGGGCTTCTGATGCTCTTCAGTGCACAGCCCTCATTCCCAACCCCGAACTTCTCGTCTGGATTTGGGGAACATATTTTGCCACACCATTTTGACTCTGATCATGTCAGAGGGCAGTGCCAGCACACACAGTCATTCTTCACGCTCCGGTCCTTTGGGGCTACCTGCTTAGCTCAGGTCCCTAGCCCCCAGCTGAGACACAAGTTTCTTCAAGGTCAGCTATTTTCTAATTATCCCCAAGGTTTTGATTGTTTCCAAGACTTGTATGGTCTAGAAGAACAACAACTAAACATTGTTTCCAGATAAAATTATGTTCTATCAAAAACAGACTCACAGACATAGAAAACAAACTACCAAGGGGGAAATGCTGGGGAGGGCTAAATTAGGAGTTTGAGATTAACAGGCACACATTACTATAGATACAATAAATAAACAACAAGGACCTACTGTATAGCACTGGGAACTATATTCAGTGTCTTGTAATAACATACAATGGAAAAGAATCTGAAAAGAAAAAATATATATGTATGTACATGTAAAACTGAGTCACTTTGCCGTGCACCTGAAACTAACATTGTAAGTCAACTACACTTCAATAAAATGTTTTAAAAAATTAGGTTCTACGCAGGGCTGCTTTCTTCCAGCAACGTGCATGCACACACACACATGCACACACAACACACACACACACACAGAGCCTGGATGAGAAGCCTGGCACTACTTGGCAGGCAGACTAAATGGGCGTGACTTCCTGGGAATGAGTCTTTCCAGCAAAGCTAAGAGGGTTTCAAGTGGAGAAAGCTCTCAAGTGAAGAGCATCACGTTTCAGTCTGTGCCCTTGAGCACATACCTAATGCTGCTAATTCTGGGTATTGTTTCCTAATATTTGGACAACACTAAGCACACAGTCACACAGTAGATTCCTAAGCCTGATCTTTGTTGCTTAATGTCTTGCTGCCAGATGTGTTCCAACAATGCCCTAGCGCAGTGAGAGCACCCCCCCGCCCTTCACCCCGCAGTCAGGAGGTCGAGAGGTGGCTCTGACAAGGCTAGAGCACGTCCATCATGGTGCCTGTACAGATGTGATGTTGAAGGAGCGGATGGTTTAATCAGCTGGTCCCACTGGAAAGACTTGGAATGAAGAATGTTCCGTGTTTGCAGACATAAAGCGTGAAGGTCGTGGGAGATAGATAAGGAAACTTAAGATAAATGGGAAATCTCACTTCCTGTTGAGGACTAATAACCATATTCCTTTTGACTTCCTCTAGGTGACAAGTTGATAGTTCTTTTATTTTTTGGTACAAAAAAGTTTTAAAAACATAAAATCCTAGCATCCTAAGGAGGCTTGCTGTTCTCACTGTTAACGTTCTCTGAACTGAAGACGGTTCTGTGGGAAAAGTGAGTCTTCGATCATTCATTGTTTGAATTTTAACCTTCTCCTGGGCAAGACCTAGAGGCAAGGTTGAAATATGCCTCCAGAAACATGGGTATAATTTATTTTTAAGTTTAGACACAATTGTGCGACTGTTTAAGAGGTATTTAATTAAAGCCACGCCAAGAAGGAGAAATCTGGCGAAATTTGGCTCTGAAAGACCGTCTGGGGCATGCCTGTCAGTATCCCAGCTTGGTGCAAACACCCAGGTTGAGCTTGAATTTTCTGTGATCCTGCTGTGATTAGCTGCCCTTACCGGATCCCCACATATCACTGAGGATGGGCCTGGACCCTTCATGGGGCTGTGGTGGGTGATGGGAGGTGCCTGTTAGGCTTCTCAAAGATGCAGAACCAGGCCTGCTGTCCCCAGCCTCCAAGGGCACAGATCAGCCGGGGGAAGAGGAGGTGTTAAGGGCTGAATTGTGCCCCCCAAAAGATGTTGAAGTCCTTAGGACCTTTGAATGTGACCTTATTAGGAGATAGGGTCTTTATGGAGGTAATCAAGTTAAAGTGGGGTCATTAGGGTGGACCCTAATCCAATATGACTGGTGTCCTTCTAAAAAGGGGAAATCTGGACCCAGAGACAGATAGGCATGGAGAGAAGATGATGTGAAGACAGGGAGAAGACGGCCGACTAGGAGAAACAAACCCTGTTAGTTCTAACTTCTAACATCCAGAACTGTTGAGACAATACGTTCCTGGTGTTTAAGTCAGCCACTTCGTGGTACCTTGTTATGGCGGCCCCAGGAAACCAATATAGGAGTCAGGTGGCTTCCGCCACTGTAGGGTTTTGACAAGACAGGGTAGGTGAGATCAGTCACAGTGCCCTCCGAGTCTACTTGAAAACAGCTGGTACCTAGATCTCTCTGCTGGGACTCGTGAGTGAATGAAGGCAAAACTTTGGGGTGGATGGAAAGGTTTGATCTGTGCCATGCAAACCCCTTCCTAGGTGAACAGAAGGAGGACAAAGGTCCAGATATTTGTTTTTCTCTTTTCACAGTGTATTTGTACAAAGTCCTCAGTTACTATACCCTCCTGGAGAGAGCAGTTAATAAATGACTACTCCAGGAAAAACAAGCCTGGGTCAGTGCCCTGTCCAGACTCCCCTTTGCAAACTTTAGTGATGGTCACTGAATTACCCCCTGGAGATAATTAAGTATCTCCTCTGCAATCAAGAAAGGATTCATAATTGCGTTCATTTCAGGATATAAATCATTGGTTCTCAGATTCTAATGTTCATAGGATTTTCCTGGAGGTTTGTTAAAATTCAGATCCCCAGAACCCTCCACAAAGCTTCAGAATCTCTGGGGGTGGGGCTTAGAAATCTCTAATTAATCACCCTCCCTTTTCCCCCTTCCTCACCCTAGGATACAGGCAACTTGATCAACCTTCTTTGAGAAATACTGTTGCAAATGAATGATTCAAGTATGTGGCTGTATTTCAGTGATATCTGAACATTTGGAAGCAATAGCTAGTGTCAAAAAAATGAAGATCTAACTGTGGAATGTTAGGCTTTGGTGAGCTAGATGGTGGAGACATCTCCACAAAAAGCTCCTTGGCTAGGCTCATTCCTCCAGTAAATGGTAGGTTACTGGATTGGAGAGTCATATCTCTATCTTTCAGTCCTTGTGTCTTTCTGATACCTAGGTATACAGGGTGGTTCCCTGCAATGGTGACTGTCAGTCTAGATCAGATGGCACAGTGGGGAGCCAGGACACCCAGTAAAGTGAGCCATGGTGTATTGATATGTCTAATTCCATTTAGAAACACCACACTTCTGCCTGGAGAAAAAGTGACTTTATCACATGCGATGGAAGGGACAACCAGGAGAGTGTGTGGAAAGCAAACAGCTGTGTCAAGCATGAGTCCCTATTTCTGAATGATTCTATGGTTCATCTTTGGCCACGTGGTGACTCATTTTCTCAAAGGCCAGAAAGTGGCAGAGCAGATGCCTAAGCTGCACGTGAAATTTACTAGAGAAGATTTTAAAGTGAAAAACTTTATGATTTATCAATGACCCATAGATTTTTTTTTCTGTAAATTGATAGATTTGGTCTAGTGAAGGAACACCTCTGACCAGTTTTAGAGTTGGATTGGAGATTTCTTTTTTCTTGAGGAAATCCACTTCCACCAAGCTTTGAAATTATGGTCCAGGATTTCCTTAATAGAATGTGTGTGTTTGTGTGTGTGTGTGTGTGTGTGTGTGTGGCGGTGGGGAAGTTGTGTACGTGAAAACTTATCACTGGAACCTGTCCAGTAACATAGTGTATTTTAAAGATGCTGTCTAAAATTGGGCAAAAGTTCTTAGGCATGTGGTAAAGAGAAGTGTTTAAATGGCATAAAAGTAACATTTCAAGGAGTACAGGAAAATAGCACCTTTCACTTACATGGAGCTATGTTATTTTACTTACTTGATTTTTGTATTCTTCATATATTTATTATATAAAATTGTATTTTATGTTATATATTTATTTACCTATAATAAATTTTTTATATTTATATAATACATTTTATATTAAAAACATATGTGGATATGTTTCAGAGTAGACTGGAAAATTGAAGTGTTTTAGAAATAACTCTAAATTTCAAAGAAATATTATGTTTGCATTGAGAGCCAGCTACTCAGATACTACAATATAAAAATACAATTATATTAAGTGGGAAAGTACAGGACAAATAGGAAGACCGCATAAATACAATCTTATGGGATAAGAAAATAATATGTATGTATCAGAAAACAGCTATCTTTAATGACAGAATTGGGGGATTTTTATATTCCTCTGCATGCCATATTTTTATTGTTCACATTTTCCAAAAAGAACATGTGTATTACTTACATAATCAGAAAAAAATACACAATTCATTGCCAAATTTTCCATGCAGTTTCCTATTTACTTTAATTATATTTGTAAATCTATTTTCTAGGTGATATTATAAGCTCTTGATCAAACCATAAACAAAACTTTTCAGGATTCAACTCTCCAATTGCCAGGGGAACACCATTTCCCAGCTTCAGATCTGTTTTTGTGTTCCTGCTTATGACCTGGCTCTCAAATTCTGTTTGCATTATTTCCAGTAAACCCTCTTCTAGCTAAAAGGACATTCACATACACACGGCTCTTTCATCATATAGTGAGTAATTGATGTTAATTCCAAGGAGCTTTTTGAGCACTCTCAGAAATACTTACTCTAATGTTTTCGAAGTCACAAAACACTCTGATCCCTTTTGAGCTTTCTGCATTGTGGGGCAGGACTGCAGAGTTCAAGGGTGTATCTGTCTTGGCAAGGTTTAAAATGTGAGTTCACTCGAGGAGGAAAGAGTTGTTAGTAAATGAAACCCCACACACTCTGGTGCCTGTGTGCCATGCCAGGTACCAGGTCCTGATTCTTGGCACCCAGGGAGCTTGCTAGAAGCAAGTGGTCATATATGTGTCATGTGTTATAAGGAAGGCACTACCAAGGACAGTTCCCGACTCTAGGAAAGGTGATTAACATCAACTGGAGAAACAAACCCCTTCTCACCTCCTCTTGGGACTTCCATTAAAAGTGTGTATTTGTAGATGGTGGGCATTAAGGGAAAAGGTATTTTGGATGTTGGTGCAGGACCAGACGCTGAGATGCTGGCTTTCAGCTTGTGATGAGATTATATAATGTGCCCTTGCGTAAGAACTGTTTAGCCCCTTCTGGTTAGGGATCTTGCTAACTGAAAACAGGCTTCCTTATTTTTGTTCCTTTTTTTTAAAATTCAAGTCTAATCAGTTTACAATGTTTTGTCAGTTTCTGGTGTACAGCATAATGTGTCAGTCATCCATATACATACATATTTTCTTTTTCATATTCTTTTTTATTATAGGTTATTATAAGATATTGAATATAGTTCCCTGGCTATACAATAGAAACTTACTGTTTATCTATTTTATACATAGTAGTTAATATTTGCAAATCTTGAACTCCCAGTTTATCCCTTCCCATCTCCTTCCCTTCCTGGTAACCATAAGTTTATTTCCTATGTCTGTGAGTCTGTTTCTGTTTTGTAAATAAGTTCATTTATATCATTTTTTGAGATTCCACATGAGTGATACAATATGCTATTTTTCTTTATTTCTGGCATAATTCACTTAGAATGACATTCTCTAGGTCCACCCATGTTGCTGCAAATGGCATTATTTTATTCATTTTTATGACTGAGTAGTATTCCATTGTATAAATATACCACAACTTCTTTATCCAGTCATCTGTCAATGGACATTTAAGTTGCTTCCATGTCTTGGCTATTGTAAATAGTGCTGCTGTGAACATTGGGGTGCACATATCTTCTCGAATTAGAATTCCCTTTGGATATAGAACAGGCTTCCTTATTGATTTTTGTAATGTTTTGGTAGTTCTTGCTTAATATTTTCTCTCTCAAAATTTGTTTAAGATGATTGTTTTTAACAATTCTTTACAATGGTATGATGAGAGAGATGATTCTTTTCTCCCATTTGGAGGGAGTGAATCCAAGCACAAAAAAGGAGGTGAGATTCTAGGAGGGAAAACATGGATGAACTTGACACCTTAGAGGACAGACCACTCTTCTCTCTCCAGACAGTGATTCATACCATTGCACACCCACCTGCCCCATCCCAGCACAACCAGATCTGAGTGCTGGCCATGAAGGTTACTGTCATGTCAGCAATGCCATTGTAAACTGGGGCCAATTCTGCCCCAGAATCAGTCTCCCAAGATGGGAGAAGGAGCCTGCTACCTACAACTGGATACCTCTGCTCTGTCGGGTTTCACGCCAGGTCATTTCTTTAATCCTTTCAACTTGGCTGTGAGGTTGACCTTACAGGTGAGCAAACTGAGACTCAAAGAGGTTAAGGGAAAAACCCAAAGTCATGTGTGTAGGTGGCAGAAGTGGAATTCAACCTCCAGTTGTTTTGAAGGCTGAGCTGTTTTCCACATACTATGCTCCCTTGTTTTTTTAAACGTGTCTTTCAAGTAGAATAAAAGGAAGCTGAGAGAAAGATACACAGATAAGAAAGGAGCTAATTTCCAAGACAGACAGGTTTTCTTTCATGTAAAGATTAAGTTCTGATGGTACCTTTTTGCCCTTTCAAAGCTCAAAGCCTTAAACAGAGTATTGAATGAATGAGTCATACCTGTGACCAAACTACATGCATTTGAGTCCAGCCTCAGAATCAAAGCAGTGGGATCATCTCGTCTGTACATAAGGGTGGCCTCATCCATGCCTCCTGCTGCAGACTTCTCTTGAGACCAAGCCCAAGTCCGAGGTTTGTTGATGACCAAGCACCAGAGGTGTTTCTACCGTCACCCTTGTTTTTTCCGAAGTCTGGCCTTTGTGTAGGTGCAGTGAGAAGGGCAGCCAGAATTTCTTCTACACAACTTGAAAGTGAAGGAAATCATTAATTTCGTTCCTCTGGACATGTCATCCTAAAGGATCAAGACTCAAAATCTACAGTCTGGATCTTTTCAGTTGATCAAATATGCAAGTAAGTAACTTTTCTTTATCTTCAAGCCAAAATAACTAGAATGAGGTTGAATAGAAACAAATTCAGTGGTTCTGAGTTACTTGACAAGCCATAGTCCTCTGAGGAACAGAGAACCTGGGAGTAGGCACCCCAGTGTACCCCTTATGGCCATATCCTGGACAAATACCTTGACAAACAGAGCCATGCAAATCTTTCATTTTTCAGGATCCTACTTAGAATCCACGTGTGGGGCCCAGAATGTGTTTAATACACCTAGATTCTGGGAGCCAGGGCTGGGTATGGGAGGGGCATTCCTGTCTCTGTGGAATAAAGAAAAAGGAAGTTGAAAGAGGGATGAGTTGGGGGGACCCTGAGAGGTGGGTAGAGGGTTAGAGCCCTATGCTAAGATAAAATCTAGAATTAAGAAGAAACTGGGGGAGGGCATAGCTCAAGCGGTAGAGCGCATGCTTAGCATACACAAGGTCCTGGGTTCAATTCCCAGTACCTCCTCTAAAAATGAATAAATAAGTGAACCTAATTACCCTTCTCAAAAAATTAAAATTATAAGAAGAAACAAGGATAAGTCGGGGGTTTTCAGATTACCCAGAAACTCCATGGGAATTGAAGTACCAATACTGGTGTAATGGGTTGAACAGTGTCTCCCCAAATGTTCATGTCAGTCCAGAACCAAGTAAGAACGTGACCTTATTTGGAAACAGTCTTTGACAATGTAATTAAAGATCAAGATGAGATCATGACGGACTAGCATTGGGCCTAAGTCCAGACGGACACCCTCAAAGAGGGGACAGCACAGAGACACACAGAGAAGGCCCCAGGCGGAGGGAGGCAGAGACCAGTGTGTGGGAGCGACAAGCCAAGGAGCACCAAGGACTGCTTGCTGACTCCTTGCTTTTAGAGCTCTGGCCCTCAGGACCACAGGAGAGCAAACTGCTGTTGTTTTATAAGAGAATAAATGGTCGTTGCCATTGTGGGCATTCAGAGACAGAGCTTTTCCCAGAAGCCCGTGGGGAGCCCGGGAGCCAGAAGCCGCTTCAGACATTTTAACGGCAACGGGAAAGGAGGGAGGGGGCCTCTGAAGGTGGAATTAACTGGAGGAGGACGCCCACCCGGTCAAGGCAGTGAGACCGCTCCGTGGTCCCGATACGCCCTTGGAGGAGGCGTTAAGGCCCCACGGGCCCAGGGCAGATCGAGACCACCCTGGAGCGTTAGCACGATCTTGTGTCTTCTCACTGAGAAGAGAATCCCCCCCGAGAAAGTGAGCGAAGACCTGGCGTGAGCCGCTGCTGGGCTGTCCCAGCAGGATGAAGGCCGGTCGAGAAACCGTCAGTCACTGACAATTTTTGACCAAGTTAAAGCCATAAAGCCTCTTGACCCCACGAACACTTTACTATTTCCTGACAATAGTACAACGACCAAAGCTGGGATTTAACACTGACATAATGTTTATCTAACCCACTGTCCGTGTTCAAATTTTGTCAGTTTTTTCAGATACTATCATCTCTATTTTTTTCCCTCTGGCCCAGGATCTAGTCCAGGATCATGCATTACATTTAAATGTCACGTTCCCTGGGGTTTTCATTGGAAACAATCCCTCAGCTCCTTTCTGAAGGTCTTTTGTGACCTTCATAGTTTTGAAGCACATGTGCCAGGAATTTTGTAGACTGTTTATCGCTCCAATTTGTCTGATATTTCTTCATGATTAGATTTCAGTTATGTATTTTTGTCAGGAAAACCAAAGACATTGTTGTTTTCAGGGCGTCATGTTAGGAGGCACATGGTGTTAGCCTGTTCCAATGTAATTCCTGCAAACTTTCATCACTTGATATGAGGGTGCACCCTGATTAATCCTAAGCTACTGCCTAGAAATTCCTAACGTGTGTAGAGACCTGGACTTCACATGTCAGATGCGCGACCTCTGCAAGAAGATGGCCCAAGACGCAGGCGAGGAACTGGAGAGAACCACCTCCTACCACCTCAAGGAGATCCACTTCCAAGAGAAAAGAGCTGGGGAAGGCTGGCTGGCGGCGGTGGCCACCAAGAGAAAGCTCCAGGAGCTGCGACAGGAGACTGACCGCACCAGGCAGATGCTGGCCCAGGTCGAGTCCAACGTCCAGCCTCCCCCCAGGGGCCCTGGTGCTCCTGCTGCTCCGCCCGCAGCCCCCAGGGGCCCAGCAGTGTCGGGGGGGGGGCGCCCTGGGCCATCAAGGCCCCCGGGAAGGAGGAGGGCACCGCGGTGAGGGACCAGGGACCTGCGGTCACCTGCAGGTGTGACTCAGCTCACGGCAGCCGGTGCAGACACTCACAACCACGGCACAACATCTGCTTGTGTGCTCTCTTTTGAAAGTAATTTTGATTTTTCTCTTTATATTTGGCTACTGTAACTTAATTGTTCTTTTCTAAGTGGATAAAACATTATTTATAAGATTTTCTCAAGTTTTCTTTTCCATCTGCATGTGTTTCTGTTGAAGGATTTCGTTTGTTCCTTCCTTAGTTAAGCGACTGTTGCTAAATTGATGCCACAATTACTCTTATTAGAACAGCATGGAAACTCTATGGTTGTGTTATTTAAATGTAGACCCAATAGTATAATTCTCATGGACACACAAGAAGTATTTTATTTTGATTTGAGTTGAATGCCCACTATGCCTTGAAGCATCCGTTAAGTCTGACATGAATGGAAAGTTGAACAAAATGAAGACCATTTCTGTATGCAATGGCTAGTTTTACAAAACTGAGGAGATACTTTAACACTTACCTTAGTCAACTTCTGTTGATTTTAAAAAATGTAAAAACAAAACAAAAACCAAACAAAAATGTTAACAAAATAGCACCACATTCAAACTAGGTAATCTTTGTCAGTGTACGCCTAAATTCACAGCTTAGTCCTAAATTCATCGGATTAGATTAATCCTAAACTCACAGATTGGAGCACTTCAGATTTTGCAGCCATGTCTTTCTGTTTTGTCATTTTTTTCTTAATTGATGTTATTTTGTTAAAAAGTTCTCTTTTTTTACATTTCTAAAATTTATGAAGTCAAAATTAAAAAGTGTTCTCTTGATGGCAGACACACACACGCCAACCACAGTACAGATACTCAGCCTATTCAGTTGCTTTGTGGGTAGCTGAAAATGTGAAGTTAAAGTTTCATTTTTTTAAGTGATTAAATAAATGTTGAAAATAAAAATGGTGGTTTTTCTGTATATAATTTGTATATAGACAAAAGATTCATAGAGCATATCGACAGAAAATGAGAGGTACCTGATGATTCAGTAAGGGTCCAACTAGAAACCCTTCATCCAAACGGTGCAGCCGAGGGCGCTGAGATGCAGGCAGTCACCTGAGCTGTACCTCATCAGGGATGCGGGGGGACCGAGGAAGAGGGCTGTGAGGTGCCGGCAATAAGGAAGCTCTTCTCACTGCTGGGTCTGGAGGATGAGGGGCGAAGATGGCATCTGAGCTCAGCGAGGGGCCGTCAGGGGGACAGGGAAACCTTCCCCGCCTCTGTCCTGTCCCCCCTTTTACTGCTGGAGCAAAAGGCAGCCACCCAGGGGGCCCGGGGAGGGCAGGCAGGAGTCAGCCTCCGGTGCAGAGCAGCCCAGAAAAGGCCCACAGAACCTGGAGAACGACCAGCGCACTTGACCCTATTTGATGCAATGTGTGTGTGTGTTTACTGCCTTCATTCACATCCACTTATTTAGTATGTTTGGAGTGTCTGTGACCTTTGACAATGTACAGGTGTTGGAGTGATGGAAAAAGGCAGCCAAGTGAGGCCTGTGGCCCCCTCCCCATGGACCCGGGGAGGGACGAGTTCAGAGAATAAAGGAAAAGAGACAAAGGATGGCAACCTCTGCTCTGCAGGCAGCTCCAGTGGGTGCTGTGTAACATGAGAAACCAGGAGGTGGTATTTATGCTGAGATTTTAAAAGGGAAGAGGAGTTGGCCTGGGAAAGTCAGGGGGCAGAATATTCCAGGCAGAGAGGACAGGAGCATAGAGACCTGAGAACTGGGTTTCTGGGCAGGGAAATGGGGCAAAGAGGACGGGGAGGGGGAGAGGGGGCGGGGAGCAGGCCGGCTGCACAGACATCTCTCTAGCGCAGGGTAGGGACACCAGGGGCGGGTGCAGACCTGGGGGAGAGGGCTGGAGGCCGAGGACACGGAGTGATGTGTATCCTGCACAGGTCTCTGTGCGTGGGGAGAGAGCGGAAGGTGGGGTGGGGGGAGGGGGCGAGATTGGTGGAGGGGCTCACAGGGGTCTGCGTGGAGCACTGGGGGCTGCGCTGGGGGGCGAAACACAGATCCAGGAGAACAGATAGACCGTGTGCAGGTGACTGGAGGGTCAGAGAAGAAGATTGAGGAACGACTCCTAGACTTTTCTAAGAACCCTGTGTACTTTTGCTCTAGTTCAAGGAACTTTGAATAAATCTCATCAGAGGAAGCCTGAAAAAATCCAGCCACGCGTCCCTGAGTGACACCCCATGAAAGCCTGCTTCTCTGGGGCACAAAGGGTGGAGCAGGCGCACACTTGGGCTCCCCAGGTGTCTGCCATCCCTGACGGCTCTCGGGATCAGTGGTCTCAACCCTGTGGGTCCCACCACAGGGCCTCCTAGGGCAGGTACGGGAGGGGCTGGAGGGGAGGGGGAGAATTCCCAAGTGTGAGGCACTGCCTACCTGAGTGGATCTGTCAGGACGCTACTCGTGGGGAGACCAAGGTGAACCCTAGGTTTCCTCCAGCGGGGTGTGCGGGCTGTGGAGAGACGGGCTCAGGGCCCAGGCATGCTCGTGAAGGAGGCCTACACACTCACTGCTGGCTCTGCACCGGCGCCCAGACTGCCTGCAGCAACCTCGGGTGAGGTGGGAGCTCAGGGAGGGCTCCCTGGGGGAGGCGGCCCTGAGCTGAGTACTGAAGCACCAGCAGGAGTTCTCTACAGGGCTTTCCACACTTGGAGGGGCCTGCGAATCCCTTGGAGGTCTTGTCACAAAGCAGATTCTGATTCATCAGGTCTCAGTCGGCCTGTGTCCGCGCTGGCACTGGACCTGAGCCAGCAAGGGTCTTTCGCTGGTTATGGGGGAGAAGCAGGGGGAGTGGAAGGGGGCAGAGGCATTTCTGGCTGAAGGCACAGCGCAGGCAAAAAGGCAAGGACCTAGAGCAGCCCGGGCTGAGTCAGCAGGAGAGTCTGTGCAGTTAGCTCTCTGGGGCCGGAAACCGAAAGCCAGGAGGGCAGGACCAGAGGGCAGAGCAGGTGTGTCCCCTGCACACACAGGGCTCCCACCTGTCCCGTCACTGCTCCCTCTACCTCGGGGCCTTGTTGTCCCTGGAAGTTCCCTGTTTCAGAGGAGCACAAGGAACCACAGAGGCCCCTTGGGGGGCCCACCCTAGACCTGTTTTGCAAGACAAAAGGCTCTTTAACCAGGGGAAAAGTCTCATGCTTCAGACCACAAACAGGAGCTCATCTGTCTGCGAGTGGGGCGTCTGACAGCTCAGTTGTCTGTGCGGCTGGTGGACACCTCAAATGCAAACACATCTTACGTGTAAGTGTTTGGTGACTAATACAGATATTTTACCCACTTGTGAAGTGAAGTAGAAGTGAAAGAATATGTGTTGCTCTGTCTCCACCTCCAGTGAGGGTTTGGAGGGAGATGTGTTTAATATATGGTGCTTTAAAAGCGTCACAACGTCTGTACGCGATCTCATTTCAACCTACAAAATTCTCAGGCGACAGCCACCCCAGGCACGCATTTCCAAGACACCGGCCAGGAAGGCTGTGTGTTCTTTCTCAGGGTTAAACTGGTGAGACTTTTGTTTTTTTCATTCATGCATTCACTCATTCACCTAACAACGATTTACATAATTATTAATAACAATTCATTACAGTTTATTGCAGACCTAGAAGGATCACAGCATCAGAAAGAACATGAAATTTAAAGAGATTAATGCAAAATCACAGCAGGAAAAGTCACCCATTAGCCTGCTCCCCGTGAGCCTCGGGGCGGGACGGAGACCTCCAGCTCGCCCTCGGACCTGCGCAGACGCTCTTCTCAGGGAGGCTCCCGTTCCGAGCCCGCGGCCACCTCCTCCTCAGCTGGACACAGCTGGAGAGGGCGGTCTGCAGAGGCCAGAGGCACAGGACTGACTGCAGGCAAGCGCCTTAACCCCAAGAAGGCTCGGTTTACGTAACTGAGAAGTGAGAACAACTGTGCCTTGGCGGGGTTGCCACCCGAGTGAGAAATCACACTCGTGCTGTGACCAGGATGTCAGCTGTCAGAGAAGGGTGGCTCTCGGAGGCAGGCCGAGCCTTCGCGGAGCCCGGGGCAAAAGGAAAAGTCAGTCATGCCCTTTCTCTTTATCTAAAATTTCGCTATTGTTCCTCGTGGATTTTTCTCTTTAATTTTGATGTTTCAAAAATACACTGCCTTCAAGGATTAATTGGTTACTGAATTTTGAGAGCCTTTTTTGGGCACTCTTGAAATTGTTTTATCAAAAAAGATATAAACCATTTTAACTATTTTTAAGTTAATAGTTACCATGTTAACTATTTTAAATGTAAAGTTCAGTGGCGTTAAAGGTAATTTGAGTGTAAAATTCACCCCCACGGTCATACAACTATCTCCACAATCCGTCTCCAGGACTTTCTCATCTTCTCAAACTGAACCCTGTCCCCATTAAACACTGACTCCTCAGCCCTTTGAAACCTCTATTCTAATTTTCATATATATATATTTTTTTTAATTGCAGTATGGCCAGTGTACAACGCTGCGTCAGTTTCAGGTGCGCAGCACAACGCTTCAGTCTTTCATGAACGTGCATGTATTCGTTTCATGTTCTCCTTCACCATAAGTTACTGCAGGGTATTGAATACAGTTCCCCGGGCTGCACAGCATGAACTTGATGTTTATCTGTTTGTCTACCTTCTGTCTCCATGACTGACTACCTAGGTACCTCCTTGAAGTGAACATACAGTATCTCTCCTTCTGTGACTGGTCTATTTGGCTCAGCTTGTTTTCAAAGTTCCTGTTGTAACATGTGTCAGAATTTCATTATTTTTAAAACCTGAGTAATGTTCCATCGTATGGATAGACCGCAAACAGGTCAATTAGTTCACTCAAGGTCAGCCATGCACCCAGGATCCACACCAACCCTAATTCCCAATGCGATGGCCTTTGGGGATGGAGCCTTTGGGAGGCAATTAGAGCATGAGGGTGGAACCCTCACGATGGAGTTAATAGTTTCCAAAGAAGGAACGAGAGAGAGCTTGCTTCCTCTCTGCCGCGTGAGGACACAACAGGAGGACCGCCACCTGTAAATCAGGAAGAGGGTCCTCACGAAGAACCCAGCCACGCCGGCACCCTCCCCTCGGACTTTCAGCCCCTGGAACGATGAGAAATCAATGTTAGCTGTTTCAGCCACTCGGCCTGCAGCAGTTTGTGACAGCAGCCCAGCTGAGATACCGGCTACGTGAGAAACGGCTTTGCTTGTCTTGAAGCTTGTTTCCTTATTTATCAAATGAGATAACCGCAGCTGCTCAGCTTGAGGGATGGTGAAATGGGATGAAATACATCAAGTCCTGGGTACACCGATGCCCTCAGTCTATGGAGCATGACACAAGGGTTTGAGACGTTGCCATGAGCTGGATGCCACACCTGCATTCACTGTCTAAGCCCATGAAGACTTCTCCTTGAAGCATCCCCATTATGAGCCGTTTACAATCGGCAGGATTCCAGTCTTGGCTTATCAGAGTCTGAACCTCCTAAGGCACACTCCCTAAGCCACTCTCCCAAAGGTAAATAGCCCCGAAGCAGGTAGTTTTGACCCTTCTCCTGTCCTTCTCCCTGGAAGGGCAGCCCTGGTCAGTCTTGCCAGGGTTTACCATTCTTTCTGGGTAAGATCTCTTCTGCCCCTCCACTCAAGCCGTCATCCGTCTCTGCTGTCTGCTGCTCTGCTCTCTGCCACTCTCCTCTCTGTCCTTCCCCCCATCCCTGCTCACCCACTTAGACTAGGAACAAATCATTGTTCACTTAGATTGTCGGAACAGCATTGCAGCTGGAAGGCTCATCCCCAGGTCCACCCCTCTCCAATTTCTAACCTCTTGATTCACTGTGACCAGAGTGACCTTCCAAGAGCACATGTGCAGTGCAATCCTGGTAACTTCTGCTCTCAGAGGACACAGTTCTCCAGCTCTATCATTGAAGATCACAAATGGAGCTATCAATCTGAGAGAAAGAAAACCTAGCAAGTCTATCAGGAACTCCCTTTTATTTCCATCCAAAACCCAGGCTTCTCACTATGTCTTCCGGGGTCCTTTAAGACCTGGCCACTGAGGATGCTACAGCTCCACCTCCTATTGCTCCTCGTGGTATTTCATGCTCCTCTCATATTAAACTGGATGGACCCCCTGCATTTGCCCATTAACATCCTGCCTCTGAGCTTCCTTCATCATTTTCCCTACACCTAGATTATCTTTGCTTCTTGTCTTCACGCACATAACACTTACACACCTGACTGTCTCAACTGAGGGTTTCCTGCTCTCAGAAGCCTTTCTTGGGGCCTCAGCAGACTTAAGTGTCCTTCCCATGTCTCCCCACAGCCTCAGTGACTCCTCTAGGCTTGTCCTTATTATACCACATGTCAGTTGTCCCTTGAGTTGTCCAACTCCCTCATCAGACAATGGACTTTTTGCGTTACTGCTCACCCAGCACATCATTGTCCTCTGTGTGCGACTCTTCTTGTATCTATGTGAGTAGCTGGGAGACCCTCAGTTTGGGAATGAGCTGGGGGGAACGCAGACATGTTCACATATGAACTGCTGGGTGGACCAAAAGGCAACCTACAAGAGAGATCAAAGAGTCTCCTGGGAGAAAACTCAAACTGTGGGAGAGTTTCTAGCTACAGAGAGCTTAGTTTCACACTATTATTGATGAACTGACGGCCTTCCGCTTCCCCCAAAACTCAGATAAGAGGTCAGAGGTGGGTGGTACGGGAAGAGGGCTGCACTGGGCAGAAAGCAGGGGGATGGGAAGTACTATGTGGTCCCCGTCCCCTCTGAGGATGAAGGTTTTCCTGCTGGGTCACACCACCTGCCACATACCACACACACATGTGCACACACTATCCCTTCTAGCTTGCTCCTAGCTGAGTCTCCTAACCCTCAAAGCTCTATTTCCTTCCCTTCAGATGACCAGCATGGAGCCTGGAACATAGTAAGTGCTCAATGAGCAGCATCACTCTATTCTCGTCTCCCTTTGAGGAGCCAGAGGCATCAGTGCTCACATGAGGAGACTCTATTTAACAGGCAACAGTGAATACAGGTGATTAACGTACTCACACAGACATGCCCAACCATTTGCATGGCTGCGGAGAAAGGACACCAAGAACACAGCAAGGAGGGATGTTTGCATGCTGGCGTGTTGGTCTCAACCACAGACATGTCTGATTCCACCGTGTGGCTTCTGCCATCGTACAAAACCCCTGCCCATGAAATTGATTCAAGGGTCACACGTACACAGACACACTACGTGTATGAAGTATGTACAGAAAGGGGCAAGACACAGGGGTATGGCTGTGTGAGCATCCAGGGCGCATTCCTGTACCTGTATCTACAGCAGCTGCCATCAGGTGCTTGGTTCTGTGACACCATTATTCCCAAAACTTTAAAACACTTTTCACTTCCCGTATATCCAAACACTTGATCAGCCTTTAAAATCTACCTCTTAGAGAAAATATCATGTGTAGATGAAACTAAAAAACATCAGTGTGGTTGGAGCCATTAATCAAATGCCTAGGACTCGTAAAGGAACAGCAAATTCGCAGTAAAAAGTGCATTTGCAAATATCTACCTTGACTTTGTTTGTAATAACTTTTACAAGTGGGAAAAAAGTGTGGTGCTAGATCACTTGCTTAAATCATATTTGTTCCCTGGGAGGAAAATGTCTAAATCATTAGTAAGAGAAGAAGGAATTCACTTTTCTTTGATGAAAACAAAGTAAAAGAGCTTTGGTAAGCTCCTGGAGTTTAAGGAAGTATGGAAGGTTGATCTTAAAGGTTGGGGCATAACATCAGGCCATTAGGAGTGTTCTGGATGGCCATTCTGGGATAAAGTCGTCACAAAGGCACTGACAACGTGTCGTATGAAGCAGCACGTACTTGTTACATTTGTGAAATTTTTCATTAGAAGATACTGGCTGCCTGCAGGGACAAGGCAATTTACATGCAGCTCTGCCTATGGTCCGGTTTTGTCCAGTAGAATCTTTCCCACCCTTCTATTTCTCTTTTGTCTTATGCCAAAAATCCGTAAGATGGGAAAAAGCCAAGATGTGCTGGTTCTCCTTTTGAAATATTGTTTAATACACACAAAAATTTTCCAAAAAATTTCTGATGTAATCCAATCAGGGTCAAGATTGATCATCTGCATTTAGCATTTACTCTTCTGAAGTTTGAGAAGGTCAAGTTATGCATATATAGAAGAAAATATACCCCAAATGAGCTTACCAGTTTGTTTTATTATAATGATAATTATTATTACTTTTTTTAGGAAGTTTAAAAGTTTAAAAGCAAAATTGAGGGGGAAATACAGAGATTTCCCACATACCTCCTGTCCCCACACATGCATAACCTCCCCCAGTATCAACATTCCCCACCAGAGTTTTGTCATACTTGATGAAACTACTTTGGCACATCTTAACCACCCAAAGTTCATATTTCACATGACTGCTTACTCTTGGTGCTGCATGTTCTATGGATTTGGGCAAATGTGTAATGGCATGCATCCACCATTATGGTGTCATACAGAATAGTTTCACTGCCCTGAAAATTCTCTGTGTTCCAACTCCTCAACCCTGATCCTCCCTACCTCAGCCCCTGGCAAGCTGTTTGCTGTTAAGAATTAGCCAGTCCTGGGAGGGACAGGCCCTCTCTAGTCATCAAGCCCCCAGATGCCAGGGTATCAAGAACACAGAAAATTTAAAATATGTAATAATATGTAATTTAGCAACAAAGTAAAATGAAAGCATATTGGTTTTCTATTGCTGTATACCAAATTACTTAGTGATTTACAACTACAAAAGTGTGTTACCTCATATGGCCATGGGTCAGGAGTCCAGGCACAGAGCTGCTGGGTCATCTACTCAAAGTCTCATTAGGTTGAAATCAATCAGTTAGCCAGGGCTGGAATCTCATCTGAACCTCAGGGTCTTCTTCCAAATTCACTGGTTGTTGGCAGAATTAAGATCCTTGCAGTTGTAGGACTGAGGTCCCCATTTTCTTGCTGGCTATTGGCCTGGGTTTTTCTCAGCATCTCCAGGCCACCCTCAGATCCTAGCTACATGGACCCTTCAATGGCCAGTTCAAACATGGCAGCTTGCTTCTCCCAGGCCAGCAGTAGCATGCCTCTCTCTGACTTTTCTTTTAGACCTCAAGACCTTAAAAACTCACCTGATTAGATCAGGCACACTTAAGACAATAGCTTTTTCATTAACTCCGCTCTTCAGGGACCTTAAATGCATCTGCAAAAATCCCGTTTATCATCTATGGTAATGGAGTCACAGAAGCCATATCCTCTCATATCCATAGGTTTTGCCCAAACTCAGAAGAGGAGATTATGCAGGGATGTGGGTTATCATGGATCATCTTACAATTCTGCCTGCCACAGAAGAAAAGTACTCCTTTGGAGACAAGATTAAAGAAAAGCTGTCAGAAAAATTTTCTTCTTTCCATTTGGGTGTTTTCTGTATTTGAAATGGATTTGTCTATTGAAAATTAGCATCAAGCAGCATATGGTCTCCCTGCAGAGGTGATGGTCGCTCCCTCTGATGGTCAGAGGTGATTTGCCTGACTCCCATGACTCACCCTTGGGTCTAAGCCTAGGACCACCTCAATGTAATTATCCCTGAAGGGTGGTGAGGCTTTGGTGCATGTCAGCATCAACCTTCAACACCAGCCTGAATGTTCTCCTATTAAGGAGACTGAATGTCTGCGTCCCCACAAAATTCACAGGTTGAAGCCTAAATCCTCAATGTGATGGTATTTGGAGGAGGGGACTTTCGGAGGTAATTACGTGATGAGAGTGGAGTCCTTATGAATGGGATTCATTTCATGCCCTATAAGAAGATGAGAGAGAGAGAGAGAATGACTTTGAGCTGTTCGAGGACACAATGACTTGACAGCTGTCTGCAAGCCAGGAAGTGGGACTTCCCCAGACAATAGGTCTGCTGGCACCTTGATCTTGGCCTTCCCAGCCTTCAGAACTGTGAGAAATAAATGTCTGTTTTTTAAGCCATCCAGTCTGCAGGATCCTGTTACAGCAGCCCAAACGGACTAAGACAGGTACTGTTACCGGACCAGGCATTAGACGGCATGCGGAAGACGACAGGGAGGGTGCTGAGGGTCTGAGCAGGGCAGCCCCTTCCCCCCTCTCCCTGGGGTTCCCAGACATGCCTTCTCAAACTCTGTAAATTACCCAAACTCTGGGCGTTGATGGTCAGTCGTCGCAGATTTTCAGGAGGTCTGCTGCTAAGAATAGTTTAAAGGCAGCAGGAAAGGAAATATGGGAGGCATGAGAGTGTTCAGTCCACATTCCCCTTCATCGTACAGAAGATTTAGAGCTTTAATCTGCCACAGCTTTGCTTGCGGAACCCTAGGGCCTCACTGCGACCATTGCATTCAAAGTATAGAAAGTTATTTTAGGCTGTTTCTGAAGCTTCCTAAAAAGACTATTGAATGAGGTGGAGAGAAGCTGTGTGGACTAGACACGTCTGAAGGTTCCTTCCCAAATGGCACCGTCCCCCTCACTCCTCCTTGAGCCAATCTGAGAGGCCGTCTCAAGACTAATCTCGAATCATTTGGGAAAATCAGGTCAACGCTGGGCCCCATGCAGGGGTCTAGGAGGGCTGAGCTAAATCCCAAAAGGTTTTCTGTTGTTGTCGTTATTCTGTAGTTATCAGACCAAACCCGTGGTTCTCACTCCGGGGTAATTTTGCTCCCAAGGGGACATCGGGCACTGCCTGGAGACATTTTGGGGGGTCATAACAAGGGAAGCACTCCTGGCATTTAGTGGAGGCCAGAGATACTGCTAGCATCTTACAGTGCACAGGACAGCCCCCAAGACAAAGAATTATCTAGTCCAAAATCGTAACAGTGTGCAGAGTGGGAAGCTTGGGCTCAACCAAAGCCTTGGGCCTGCACACTTCCACCAAGGCCAGCCTGTGTGTGAGGCCAGGACATGGGAGGCTGGGTTTCTGGAGCTGTGGACACTGGTGCCCCTCCTCATGCCCTTTCCCCAAGGACGTGGCATGCTGCCTGACCCCCAGCATCTTGTGTCTGCTGGCCTGCCCTGCAGAAAACTCAAGATCCTCGATCTAGAAGCCCAGCCCTCCCCAGGAGCTCCAGGCAGAACCTGGGTGCAGCTGAGCTGAGCACCAGGGGGCGCTGCTCCCCCCTCACCCCTGGGTTGGCTGACCTCTAAGGGCAGGTGGGAAGGCGCCAGAGCCCAGGGCTTTAGCTGAGGATCATTGTGTTCAGGACTTCATTCTCTGTCACATAGGTAGATCCCGAAAAATCGTGGTGCGGAGAAATGATTTTTACTTTCCAAAGAAAATAAAGGGTTCTGTGAAAGGAGAGAAAACGTCCCGCCAGGTGATGACAGAAGCCAGCCAGCACACAAGGCTGCAGCTTGAACTCAGTGTGCGCACAAGCAACCCTATTTTGTACATTTGTGTTAGTATGTTCCAGAAAAAAATAAAAGAAATAGAAAATTTTGCAATTTGGGGGCTGGGGGGAGGCTGCGGGCGCTAACTAAACCAAGGCTCCTGGGTGTTTCTGGTCACTGGCATCTCTGGGGAAGCCCTGCTCTCCTTGCCCTGTGACCCTGGGTGTGGTGCAGAGGCTTTGGAGCCAGACACGCTGGGCGTGGTTGCTTATCATCTGTGTGTCCTTGGGGTAGTTACTTGACCTTCCTGGGCTGCGGTTTCCTTATCTGTCAATTGAGATAATAATGCTGCCTAGGCACAGAGCTGTTGAGAGGATGAAGTCAATAAACATTTGTAAGGTGCTTAGAACAATGTCTGGCCTTTAGCTCACGCTGCCTAAATGTCGGCTGACTCATCCCAAGGACGCTTTTTGCAGCTGTGGCACCCGGTGATTAGGATCTCTTCCTGTGGCTGACCCTGGAGGCAGTGCCTCACTCAGGACCAGCAGGCACGGCACCACGGTAGCCACTCTGCCTGGCTCTGTAAGCAGCGCACACACCTTGAAGGACCTTTCATCCACAAGGAGAAACCCAGAAGGCTTCGTGAAGCTGAGCTTCGCCACAAACTCAGTTCACTGGACTCTGGTCCAGCGGCATCATTTTGGCTGTTTCCTCTGAGGTGTTCACTCTTCCCGCTGGATGGCATGCCACTTTCCTGGGTTTCTGCTTCCTCCTGCTTCTCCTGGGTGGAGATCATTGCTCTTGTTTTGTTTTGGAGGGAAGGCTGGTGCTGGAGAAGTTTCTAGAAGGAGCATGGAGACAGTGAACTCTAACAACCCCATTTAGCCCTGGGGAGACAGAGGCCTGGGGAGGGGAGGGACTCGTCCAAGGACAGGCCAGCTTGGAGCAGCACCATCCCCTCCACTCCCAGGCCCATTAAATTCTTGATCATGGAGAAATGACCAGCAGATGGTGACCAGCCAATGGTCCTGCTCCCTTCCTGGTGACAAGAAAAGTGGCTCTGTGGCTATCCCTGAGGACACTATGGGCAGTTGTGGGGGGAGGTGAGGGGTTGAGAAATACATTCTCTTCCCCTTCCCCGTCGCATTTCCCACCGTGGAGGTCCCGCCAGGAGTAGGGGTGCCAGGTTCCACCCTCCCAACCACACAAAATCCAGATCGACTGGGCTCCCTTAGAAATATTCAGTGCCTGGCCCTTCCGTCTACGTCTCCTGGTCTCACAGCCTCCTCTGCTGGTGGGAGGTGACAGGAGATTGTCAAATAGGGAGGGTGACGTATGCTGTTTCCACCTGCTGTCCTGGCACAACAATTAAACGCCTCTCTACTCTCTTAGGTGCCCCAGTTTGGAAGCTGTACTGTAGAATCCTACACTTCGCATCTCCTGCAATTCAGCAGCCGGGAGGCGTATTTGTGTGTCGTGGAGGGTGGGCGTAGGGAGTGTCAGTTGTAGCAGTGGGTCCCCCGCCCTTCCTCCCCTGCCCAGTGCAGGCCCTGCTGGTACAGCCAGACGTGGGCACACACAGGGCAGGTGGAATGGGCTACCCCAGGGCTGGCATCGCAGTGCAGGATATGATGGCCCAAACTCCATGCGAAGTAGAAAAAGGAGGGTGGGCTCAGCCTCCAGGCAGACCTGACAGAGCTTCGCAGAGTGTGAACAAAGACTAGGGATAAGGTATATATCGTGCCTGGCGTATTTGAATTGCTCAGCACCACAGCAGAGTTACTGCACGGCAGCCTGTACTAACGTCCTCACACCATTAACACCATTATACCATTAATGCGTTTGCATTGCACATAACCACGGCTGAACCTGGGCTGTAAACTTTGGGATCTTGGTGGCACTGCAGGCGTTGTCTGTGGGGAGCAGCATAAGCCACACCTGCAGCCTTCTGTTGAGCGAGAGAGGGGCTCACTGGATGCTTGTAGTGGTCTCTCCCCAAGAGGGGCATCTAACTGCACGTGCGTAAAGCAAGCACTTCTCCCAAATGCCCGCTTACATCTCTTGCTTTCATGGGACCGAAAGGCTTTAAGTACCTCTTACTTTTCGGATTCACCCAGAACTGTCGAGGGATGGACAGCACTCACAGGAGCACACTGCAGGAGGGACCAACTGGAGCAGAAAGAGGATTTGAGACAGAAATCTCCAGGAGGGAGGGAGGACCCAGGCAAGTTTCCCAAACCCAGTGCCAGGCACTGAGAGTTGGAACCAAATGATGGTTAGATCCATCAGCTAGACCCAGTGTGTCTCTGTCCACAATTGTAAGTGATTAGTAGGTGTTTTTGTTAAAGGCATCTTTATCCTCTATCCCTTCCACCGCTAGACCCCAGCTCCACCAGGGCAGGACCCTGTCTTCTCCATCACACCATCTCCCTCATCCTAGTGCAGAGCCTGGTACCCGGCAGGTGGTGATGAGCTCCGTGGGGTGTCTGGCGGGCCCTGCATATGGGAAGAGCTGACCCCTCTCCTCCTGCCTCCCCAGCCAGGTGTGTGGGCTCCAGGTGAGCAGCTGTGGGGGAGAGAATTCAAAGGATGGGGTCCCACTGAGTGGGCACAACTCAAAGGGCATGTATGGGGCCAGGATAGTACCTAGGGTGAGGAGGAGAATGCGTTTAAAGATGGCTGAGGGGGCCTGTGCAGGCCGGGGAGGAGCTGCCTTTTTGGAACTGTCAGCTCTGGGAAGCCAAATCTGTCTAGATCAGCTGCAGTGACAACCAGGACTGGAGGTGCTGGGACTATCAGAGTCACGGGTTCTGAAAAGGATGGGCTTTCTCCCAGCCGGGCACCAAGGTGCACATATCAGTGTGATATGTAACGTGTATTAATGTAACATGGAGAGTGTTATTCATGCAGTATGAAAGGTGTCAGTGTAATATGCGGTGTGTGTGGTTGAGATGTATAATGTGTATCAGCATAATGTGTAATGCGTTATTAATGCAACACACAATGTGCTATTCATGTAATGTAAAATGTGTTAGTCATGCAATGCAATGTGCTATCGATGTGACGTGTAACGTGGCTCATATGGCACGTATTCATGTGACATGAAATGCACTTTCATGTACTGTGCAACGTGTAAACACTGGAATATATAGCGTGTGTTAGTGTGGTGTGTAAAGTGTAGTAACATGCTATGTAAGGTGCATTGATGTAATCCGAGATGTGTTAAATTTGATGGGCTGTGGAATGTAAGTTGGATGTAGTTGGAATTAGAATGATGGTGGTGCCCAGACGGCCTGTCTTGACCAGGTCTTTTCTTCTCAAAGGCTGGGTGGGGACACAGTCCCAGGTACAAGGTCGCAGGGAAAGACCTGGACTTTCCATTGCCAAAGGGAAAGTCCAGAGGAACTGAAAGAGAGCCAACCGTGCACGCACATACACACTTCCTGCTGTATTTTCAAGGAACAGTAACTTGTAACTCGCTTTGCTCTCTAACCCTTTAAACAAATTATTTTTGAAGGCTTTCAAAATAATGACTACTTTAAAGGACCATTCAAAACACTAGACCTTCCAGCTGCCTTCTCAGAGCAGAGGGAGGATATAGACAGAGAGACGGATGAGAGGTAGCTGAGAGATGGATGGACAGATGGATAGGAATAGACACTGGATGGACAGACAGAGGAGGATAGGAAGGGCTGATGGGCAGACACAATGTCTGATAGATGCATGTGTGTGTCCTGTGATTTCTCTTCATCAGGGCTTCCACCTCAGCACCACTGACCTTTAGGGCAGGTAATTCTTTGCTATGGGGCTGTCCTGTGCTTTGTAAGGCGTTTAGCAGCATCTCTGGTCTCTACCCACTAAATGCCAATGGCACCCCTCCAGCTGTGACACCCAAAAACGTCTCTAGACAGATCCATTGATCCCTGATAAATGCAAAGTCATGGCCAGTTGAGAAGCCCTGCTCTGCGCTCTCAGGGAGGGCGCAGCGCCATGTGGAAGGGCTCAGACCCGAGAGCTGAATGGCCTCGGTTCAAATCCTGACTCTCCATGTGGTAGCTTGTGGCCTCAGGCAAACTGACCTCTCTGACCTCCACGTTCTCATCTGAAAAACAGGGCTGACAACATCAGCACCAACATGGCGCCTTTGCTCTGAGAACCAGATGAGTTAAGATGCGTTGAGCATTTGCTACAGACTCTGGAAAGCGAGAGGCTAGCTCTTGTCATTCTGAGTCCCCAAAGAAACAGAATGGAGATGTAAGGAAACGGTGTTCCACATCCAAAAACCAGCAAGAATAAATAAAATGAGAATGAGCATTTCTGGACATGCATTTTGACTCTTAGCCAGCGACCCCTGTGTCTGTAATCTGATGGGGTTCACGTGAGGTGGCATCTTCCTTGCATGACAAGGGGATTTAGGAAAACACAAAGTGTCTTCGCAATAAGGGGGTGCCAAACAGAGAGATGTGTAGTGCTTGGCAGAGAGCAAATTCCATTTATGTTTAACCCTTTCATCCTTTTTCACAGTTACTGGCATGAGGTTCCTACCTTTACCTGGAACCCCCAACCCCGCTGTTCAAGGGTCTCCATGACCCTCCACTGGAACCTGTGGGACAGAGTCAGAGGGACCGTCCTCAGCCACAGGGTGGCTTCGCCCTTGTGCTTCCATTGCAAGGTTGGGAACCTCTGCTCTTGTAAGGATGTAGGTCCCGCTTCAGGATCATCACTTCCTTCGTCTGAATCGTTTCACTCTTGTGACTTTGCTGAGGACAAGCTCAGCACTCGGGACCCGAGGGACAAGGAGGGAATCCACGCACCCACCAGGGCGACTGGAGAGTCACAGAGCCCAGGCCTCCCTGAGATGCCCGGGGTCCCCTAGGTGCTGCCATAATGGGCTCCACCCAGCAGGACCCTAGAGCGCAGAAGGCTGCCCTGTGGCCGCCTCACCTCCGGCGGGGAGGGGACAGAAGTGTATTTCCCTCTGTGAGGCCTTTAATTTTCAAGGGGTACAAAATTCCAGCTCTCTAATGATAGGAGCACGTGGGGTGTTGCAGACTTTGTGTGTGTCTGAGTATATGTGTGTAATTTTTTTTTTAATTCAAGCTCCCTAATTAGCCATAGGAGGTTTGACTTTTCCTCGAATATACAATTCCTGGGAAGTATGAGTTGCTCATGGAAGGTCATTGTCACCATCTGGTCTCCAACTGACTTGGCAAACAAAACAGGTAAATAAGGCTGGTTTTTAACAAAATCGATCGCTTTTGGCCTACAGATGAAAATGTATTAAAAGAAGCCAAATTTTATAATTGCTGGGAAATCCGTTGATGATCAGCTTTGAAACCTTTGTGGCTCCTTTCTTGCCATGTATCACCATTTGTCATATTCTGCTTCCCATGTTTTTGGAAGGATGATCAGATGGAAACCAGACTGCTGCTGTCAGGCAGGTGAGAACCAGATGGCCCAGGAGGGAGAGAAACCAGAAAGTCAGCGGGCAAGGAGCCTGGCCCGCCGAGCATCCTGCCTGGGGCAGGCGCCAGGGCCAGGCAGGCTCCGAAGACTGTCCCAGCTCTCTGTCCCCGGTTACCAAGGACGGGGTATAGGTCACCTTTAGCTAAGGAGACGTGTGACAGGTGAGGAGAAGGGGGGTGCCTGCAGGATGGAGTGAAGCTTCCAGCTGACAGCACCGTTTGCAGGTGAATAAAGGTGACACTGTCTGTCTTTCTGAGACCTTTGAACCGTGAGACAGTAAGTCTTTTGCATCCTTTTCCATCTGTATTTGGTGTCTTTCCATTGTCTTTTGTGCATCCCATAGAGAGAAGCAGGTCCTTTGTATCCCCACCACTTTTCTGCTCACAAATCCCTTGACAGTAAATCTAGATGTGAGTCTGGTCACAGCAAAGCAAAACTCAAACTTGTAATTCCTGCTTCTCAGAGTCAGAAGGTCTACGGGATCGCTCCTCCGAAGGGGAGCTGGCGGCCCAGACACCGTGCAGAACGAGCAAGCTGCTCCACCCTCGGTGAGTCCTCAGCAGAGATCCGGACGTGACCTCGTTACTTGTCAATAACCTACCAGGAAAAACTGGCTCTGATGAAACGGAATTCAGACCTCGTCTCTCGGGAAAAACTATTTCTGAAATGCAACACTGAACCTCAGTTCTTCCTGCTCGGCCCGGTTCCCTTTCCTCTTTATCGAGGGCCAGACGTTCATGATTTGAGCACAGCAGTTCAGAAATCATCTCTTCTCTCCATCGTCAATCAGGTATTTCTCTTCGTGCCATTTCCTTCTGCCTTGGGTGGGGCAAAGGACACTTTCAGATTTTCAACCACCAAGGGAGAGCAAGCCTTTCAGCTTGGAGGGCACTGCTGGCGAGGAAGAGGCAGAAGCCAAGAGACAGAGGAGAGGAAAACAGAAGAAGATCCAAGACAAAAGGGAAAGGGAGGGAGAAGTGGACAGTGTGGGTAGGAGGGGCGACGGCGCAGTCGCAGACAAAGGGCACTGTTCTATTTGCAGGCAGCTGCCTGGAACTCTGAAAATCTTTGTACAGAAACCAGCTCTGCTGCTTCCTAATTGTGGGATCTTGAGTGAGTTCCTTGGTCTCTCTAAGCCTCAGCTTTGGCCACACAGCACTATTAAGATGAGAGGAGCAGGGTATGTTATGGAAGTCCCAAGAGTGTGGCAGGCTGATGATGCCTCTGAACTTGCAGTCACCAGGTGTTGCAGTGACCACACTGTGTAACATCATAGGCTGTCATTGTTACCATGTTCTGCACTGGTCCCTAAACCAGGGTGGGGAAAATGAAATTGGACATTATATTCTCTTACATTTAAAACCAATTCTATTTTTTAAAAAATTTTAAGTGTTGTGGGAGAATAAGTTCTTGCCTCATGCAGGAAAGAATTCAAGAGCAAGGCGTGGTAACGTGGAAGTAAGGTTATTTAGGAGATACACACTCCGTGGCCAGAGCCAGGTCTGTCTCACTCAGAAGGGAGGATGGCTCAGGAGACGCACGCTCCACAGGCAGAATGTGGGCCATCTCGGAAAGGTGAGAGCGAGAGAAGCCGAGGTGTGGGGTGTTTAGTTTCAAGTAAAAGTAGACACACCCTCCATGGACAGAGAGCAGGCCGTCTCAGAAGGCGAGAGAGTGACAACGAGGTGCGGAGTTACTAGATTTTGTGGACCAGCTAATGTCACATTCTAATGAGTAGGAAGATTATTCCAACTACTTTGGGGAAGGGGCGAGGATTTCCAGGAAACACCCCTGGCCCACGTTTCGCTTTTTATGGTCAGCCTGGGAGCTGTCCTGGCGCCGTGGGTGTGCCGTGAGGCTCAAGGTCCCCTGGAAGCCAGACCTTCCGCCCCCTTGGTTCTAACCGCTGTGTCCTGCCCTCTGTGGCTGTGCCCGCCCTCCAGGGGCTGTGCCCTGCCCCTTCCCTCCCACTTCATAAGGACCGGGCGTTAAGCTGTAGGTTTTCGTTTCATTTATACTTTGTAAACCGTGGTCACACATTGAGACAAAGAAATTGTCCTAAAAGAATAGATCCTCAAATTGTTAAGTAAACAAGAGGGAGAAGGTGAGAGGGGGAAGGAGGAGGAGGAGGGAACAAGGAAGATGAAGAAGACAAATAAGAGAAAGGAAAAGGAGGAGGAGAGAAAGAAGAGGAAGAAGAAGAAAGAAGAGAAGCAAGGGCCGTAGTCAGTCTCGGGTCAATTATAATTATGTTGCCTCCAAGTTCATTACATCTACAGAGAACCCTGCAGAGCGGCCCAAAGGAGGAAGGTCATTTGCTGAAGAACCAGATAAGAACCAGCTGCTCACCTTCCTCGGGTTCCCTCCGTGTTACCCTTCTGGGGAGCACTGCCTGCACCAGTGGGCAGGGAAGCCAAAGCAGTCGGATGAGCAGGTGGAACAAATCTGCCGAACAGACCAGTGCAGGCCCCGTCTCAGTGCCAGCCTCACACGCCCAGCGCCTGCCCTGGCGATGCACTCGTCCTGCAAGGAGCTCTCGGGGGAAAGACTCTGGACAACTGTGTTTGGGACATGCCCCAGACCCTATTCCTCCCTCAAACAGTCGGAGTGCCAGTTAGCACAGAGGGAAGTCCTGAGGTTGAAACAGAGGCCGAGTGTCTGTTACCCCTGTGGAGCTGGGATTCTCTGGTCGTATGTGCGGAGTCCCTGGATGAACAACAGTGCAGAGAGGCAACACCTCGCATTTGCAAACCATTTCACAGTGCACAAAAATCGTCAGCTGTTACAAGTTTACTCTTCCTCCCCATCTTACGAAGGAGGTTTCACAACTCTGATGCCTTCTGTTTTACAGATGAAGAACTTGAAGCTCAAATGTGTAAGGAACTGGTCAAGATCACTAGTGAGTAAGGAAGCCAAGGCCAAGGCCCCCATCTCTTACAAATTTTTCCTGGTAAATGAGCACCTATAAGCTAAAGCAAAGTGTAGGAAATGCTTCTGTTCCCAAGGGGTCCCTTTACTCTTTACTAATTTATCCAAAACACATTTGTTCTTGGCTATTAGGAGACTGGACCAGGCTCAGCCTCCAGACATCACAGAAGACGACACAGTTTTCGGTGAGAAATGCCTACTGGGCATTAGGACAAGACTTTGATTCATCACTCAGAGTCATTTAATTGGCTTCCTCAGAATTATAATTTAGCAAAGATAATACCTTATAAACATGGATTTTGGGTAGTAGATGTGAAAATCACTCAAGAAATACATATTTTGTTCTGTTAAATTATATACACCATGTATTTCAAGAACTGGGTGCAATTATTTACATCATCTGGGGGGACGAATTATTTGTGTTGATTGGGTTGGTGCCAGGACCAAGGCCAGGCACATGCTAGGTGAGCTCACTCAGGCTATACAGCAAATCCATACAACGGCCCCACAAAGAAGGTTCAGTGTTTCTGTTTTGCGCACAGGAGAACTCAGGCTAAGACGGTATTAACACTTGTCTGAGGTGGCAGAGTGGGAGGTCGGCATTTGATCCGGGTCTGCCTGATTTTAAATCCTGAGCTTTTCCCACCCTGCCCTGCAGTCGTTCTGCTAGGAATGATATGGAATCTGGGGGGGCCCAATGTAAAATTTAAGCTCAGGGCCCCTTGTTCAAAAAGAATGAAGAATGTCCAAGATGGCGGCTGCAGAACATTAAACTAAGCTCGGGGTCCTTCCAAGTGTGGGGTCCCGTGTGGCTGCACAGGATGCATGCCAATGAAGCCTGCCCTGCGTCCTCCCAAGCCGCACACCTAAAAGCAAGCTCCTTCCCTTAGGAGTGGAGCGAATTACCTGTGAGCAAGAGACTCACCCCGAGGCTACGTTCTTTACTGTTCACTCACAACTTTCAAATTTTGGTCAGATCTGTTACTGATTTTCTCTCAATAAAGACTAAATCTGAGCGTTGGCTGGATGCACTAAAAGAGATTTTCTCCTACATACAGCTGTAGCGGGAGGTGTGCAGTGTGTTAATCCTCCAAGGCCCTGAGTGTTTGACTGGTACTTGGCTTTTCTGTTTTTGCTGACACGTGGGAGGCATGTCCAGCCCTGGTCTCTGTACTGCTTGGAAATCAGACAGTGTGGCTAAAGGGAAGATGAACTGAGTCCAAGGTTCACCTAGAAGTGGTTTCCAGAAGCAGAAACGGACACAGGGTGTCTGAAAACCAATTTCCGGCCTAGCGTTCCATTTCCATTTCCTTATAATTGGAATGATCTGGATTTAGCCTGTTAGCCTTCACCTTGTGTTTCAAGAGTTTGTCTGAAGAGCAGCACAGGGCGCCGTGTCCTCGTGCCCTGGGTCTTTGCCCACTGGGTGCCACGGAGGCGGTTCCATGGCACCCCCGCCACTACCACTCCTCACCCTCTCCGGCTCCTTGGAACTGTAGCGTCTTGTCATTGAGACACCTCTTGTCACAGACACAGTCACGGATGCCAGTCTATGGCTCAGAGCCCTTCAGAACACAAACTGGAGAGTCACAAGTCAAAGGGACCCCCTGTGGCAGAGTGTGTCAGACAGCGTGTGTGATTCTGGAGTGTGAGGAGTCTCAGGGCAAACAGTTCTGGTCATTTGGGGCTTTGCTGTTGGACTGGACTTTTCACAGCAGTAAGATGGTTCAAGGATTCTTCTAGGTGGTGGCAACTTGCTGGGACAAAGGTCCTAAGGAAACATCCTTAAATGTATTCCCATAGTCAGTGGAGTTAGAATTACTATTATCTTCTAAAGCTGTGGTTCTTAGATTTCAGGGATGTGAAGTCACCTGGGAATTTGTTGCACATTCCTGGGCTGTGCATCAGCAGAGTCTAATTTGGGAACTCTGAGGTAGGGCCCAGAAGCTGGAGTTTTGGTGAACACCCAGGGAATTTTGAAGCAGAGAATGCCTGGCTACACTGGAAGAGGTTTGATCAATGCCCAAGAAATCCTACAGACTCCTTTGCCCAGCGGTGCTGGGGAGCATCAGTTTTTCCCCTCTGAGAAACGGCTGTCCTAGCTGGACCATGTTTTGTGCTCTGCCCTAGTCAGGTATATTTGCTTTGCCTCTCCCTGGCTCCTCACTTGCCGTGGATTCCAGAAGCCCATTGCAACTCATGTTTCCCAGGACTTAGTTACCTTCAAATGCAATAAAAGGCTAATTCTGCTAAGAAAAACCATATGGTTTCTTAGATATCTCTGGACCATTACACTGTGTCCATTTATGAGCCACATTTAAAAGGCTAAGGAAACATATGGCTTCAGATTGAAAGGTGTGACATAAACTTGATTGTTTCTAAAAGTCTGAAACGTTTCACATAGAAGAAAAAGGACTGAAAGTAAAGGGGGCTAAATCTTTTTTTAAGTGTGCGTCCACAGTAGTTGGTGAGTTACCTGGGAGGAGTCTAAGAAAACTCTTCAAACAACATGAAAGGGTCACCACCTTCCCCAGAAGAAATAGTCAGCACCTTTCTGCATCAACCATGTCCAAACCTTGCTCCACAAAAATAATTAGTTAAATGATATTCATTGCAGGGCAACAGACCCAGCCTTCAAAATTCAACTCCTCCTTTCCCATGTAATTGGTGCCCCCTAGTGGCTGAAAGGACCATCCCTCATCCAGGAGGTGGATGGGCTCAGAAACGGATCCAATCAACTCTGTGTCTTGAAGTCAGGAATTCGTGCTGTGCCCTCATTTGCGTGTGAGATCACCAGGGACTGAGGCCCGAGACTGGGAGTGGAGGGAACTTCACCGATTTGCCATATGATGTGCTAAGCATTTCCCCTGGATTTCTCATTAAATCCTAAAAAAACGACAAGAGGTACCATTAGTACCCTGTTCTACCACTGGGCAGTGGAAGTGTGAAGTCATTGGTCTCAAGTCACTACACTGGTAATTGGCAAAGCCAGGATTCGAAGCAAGCCTGCCCTAACCCCGTCGCTCATACCTTTTCCCAGCGCTCAGTAAAACAACCAGAAGGGGAAGGATTGGGATGGAGCCCGCTGCTCTCAGGGCATCACAGAGAGAGGGGCAGGCTGCACTTCCTGGGCTTCTGCAGGTGCCTCTTTGCCACATCAGCCTGGGATGCAGGGCGTTCCCCTTTTGCCAAATGTTCCCAATGCTTTTTCCATCCTCTTCCTGAAAAGAGCTGCAGGCTGCACTAGAGTGCATGGCCGGGAATCCCCGGGACTCAGTTTCCCTCTGGATATGTCATCTGCAGCACCATGTCTTCAGCAGCTGCTGCCTTGACAATCAGGGTGGTTTCTCCCTCCTTCTAGGGAAAAAATCCACCCTCAGAGAGATGTTCCTTTTTTCTCTCTTCCCACGTTGCTGGCCACGTACATTGGGTTATTACCTAGTTCCTTACAAGAACCCCTGTGATGGTCTACGTCTATGTGGACATTGATTTTCACACTGAAACATGCACCGAGTCTGCCTGTGGGTGGTGGAGGTCACATGCTATTGGACTTGAATCGTGGGCTTATAATTAGGGTTCATTGAGAATCAGATGGGGTGCTTCACTCAGCCCATCCTGATGAAGGATGAGGACCGAGATGTCTCATTCACTGTAGTGCAGAAACTGGAGAATGCATAGCCAGAGAGGCTTAAACAGTGTGAGCTAAGTCCAAATGCTAAGATGGCCCGTGTAAAACCCCGGGGGTTCCTCTAGAGTCATCCTAAATCTACTTTCATGAGTAGATTTCTTCTCAAAGGGAAAATGCTAGACACTGAGCCACAGTCACTATCTCCTGATGAGGCAGGCACATTTGAGGCTGAGGACACCTGGGTACTTGCTGAGCTAAGCCCTGCCTTGGAGAAGGCCGAGGAGAACCGGCTGAGTCCACCTCCTCCAGGATGGGTGGAGGCCGTATGGACCGAGAGCATGTAGGCACGACCTGCCTGAGAGATACTGGGAGCAATCACGGGATACAGGGGGCTCAGGGAGTGACAGAGAAATCATACATCCCCTGGCGGGGGGGCGGGTCTTGCTCCTTTCAGCAGCTCAAGGCAGAACGCTGCAGTGGGTGAACTGTCCAGAAGGATGACGGCATCTCAACACAGACCCACCTGCTTGAAAAGCCGTGTCTTGGCTTCAAAGGCGGCCAGAGCCAACCAAAGGTTTAATTCTTAGGAGGTTATGAGAGGTGTTGTCTCCTGCACACTTCAGAGCAAGGAAAATCTGAGCGTGAAAGATCTGTCTTTCATTCAAATACATTTGTTGGGGGCCCAGAGGCTGTCGGGCTTTGAGAGGAGGCAAAGCTCATCTCAGACTTGAGTGAGGCTGTGCGATGCAATGTCTCCTCAAGCTGGAGGAGACCTTGCTGACTGACCAACCAAATTCCAGACATGGGACTAAACCACCGACAGAACCAGTATTAAGACAAGACAAGCTCCCAACAACAACCAGGAGTGGATGGCAGAGACAACCAAAACTCAAAACGCTGTGTTTTCTACATCACTGAATGGGAAATAAAATTGCAGCATTACAACATTCCTAGAAGTGAGTGAGCAGCAGTGTGAGCTCACTGGGAATAAACGCCCGGCGTGCAGAAGGTCCTCGGGTTCGGTGAGACACCAGCAGAACACAGGAACAGAGATGCCACCACGATCTAACCTGTGCTCATTACAGGGGACCGGCCTTTCCTTTAAGTTATCAGAATCACCCTTGAAGAGCTCTGTGCCCTGAGGATTTAAGGGCTTCTGTTTGCTTTAATGCTTTTAACAAGGTGTGCGTGTGTGTGTGTGTGTGTGTCCGTGTGTCTGTGTGTCTGCGTCTGCATGTTCATTTTCTGGGTGAGATTATCCTATCTCCTCCGAAGCATTTTCCACCTCCTTGCTCTGAGCCTGCTTCTGTATTTCTCTGGATTACCAGCCACCCACCACCCCTTCATCATTACAGTTTCCAGAAAAACCCCATCCTCCAAAAAGCCTAAAGAAGTATGATTGTTTGGCAACACCAAATGCTGCAAGGTGGAGACGTCATTCTCCACTACTTTACGGAAAACCGGAAAGGGTGAGCACCAGTTACCTTCTGGTTGAGCCCTTCAGTGTGCTGGACGCCCCTGCTTTTTCCAAAGGCACTGCGTGTTCACTAAGTCACGCAGAAGGATGATCCCACATACCATGGCGTGGGCTGACGGGTCAGGGGCATGAGCCTCTTGGGGGTTCCTAGGATGACAGAAAATGGAATCAAAGGATACTATACTACCTGGGTGAAGACGCACCAGAAAATGTGGCCATCACAATGACACTTTCTGTGACATCCTGACGGAAATACTTAAGCTATCCCTTTAAACTTAGCAAACTTACCTGGTCTTAACTTCCACCTTTTTAACCCTAGAAGCGTGTTTCAGCTACTTTCTCCCCACCCCAACATTCCAGTTTTCCTAAGAGCACAGAAAGCAGAACTTTTTTTCTGGAAATCCAGATGAGAGAGATTTTCAGAACATAGCTGCAAAAATTATTGTAATTTCTTAAAGCCTGTTTGGGAAGGCTGTATTGCCAATACTGTCTTTGTTTCAATAAGAGGATGAAAATCAGATGCAGAATTATTAAGCTTTTGAAAATGTCTAGCACCCATGGAAGATATTTGTGCAATGAGATACAACAGGAATTTTTACTGAAGGAGGCTTTGCAATTAAGTATGTGTATGCTAAATACGGGAATAAATGAGAACAGACAATAAAATGAGCTCCAAGGGAACAGTGAGAGCACGCCCCGAATGGACTCCTAGTGGGCTGGTATGGAGGTCTTGGCGTGGATGGCTTCATTACTCCAGAAGAACATCCTTCATTCCCAAGGCTTACAGCATTACTTTAGAGCAAGGAATTCATGGATCCACTGACATGGCCAAAAATAAGTCATATTTTCACCCTATTCAAGAATCTAGTGTCTATTACTCATTAAGTGGATCCTTATTGTTCAATGGGTGAAAACCAAGACCCTGACTCAGGGCCCCCAGCTGTAGCCCCTCTGCCCCTGTTATCCCAATTCTCGTGGTATTTCCAACGTGCTTCGCTGCTTCCTCATTTCGTATCATCGTTAAGACACACTTCCCTCTCCCTGAAGAATTCACCTCTCAGTACTCTGAAAATTCATGTCTTTAACTTTCTTTAAGGCTTACAGGAAAGAGGTTTCAAAAAGTATTCCTCTACCTTTCTTTCAAAATTTAACAGTTCATTCTTTATTCACTGCCTCCAGCACTTGCAGAAATAATTTATAAAATAAAATATTGATCAGTTTACTTTTTATTAGAAATTTCACCTTGATTTTGCTTATGCATGTGTTTTACTATCCAGTAATTTCTTTGGAAGAAAAGTCTATGACTTTCTTTAAAAAAATCACAGTGTCAAGTATAATCTGGAATCAGAATAGAGATTCCTAGCCTGTTGATCATGACCTGCCAATCAACTTGAGTCTTGGTGTTCCATCCTCAGGTTGACTTTCATGATCAGACTTCATTCTCATCACCACACTAAGTTGCTTTAATATTGACTTTCTTTAAAAATCCCTTCCCTAAATTCTGCATCACCTCTAATTCTACTCTGTTTCTCTGCCATTTTTATATTACACCATAGCTACTCCAAGGAGTCGGGTAAATTTCTACTTTCTCACTGTACGTTCTCTCTTCAACCTATTTCATCAGGATTTTGGACACCACTCTGGTTAAAATCACCTGCAACTTCCAGCTGGCCAAACCCAATGTTAAATTCTCTTACTCCCTCTTACTAGAATTCTTACCAGTCTTTGACACTGATGCTCATTCACTCCTCTTTCACTCGACTTTCAGAGGACTACATCTCTGGATTTTCTCACCTTCTCAGCTTCACTGACCTCATTTCATCCTAAATCTTCACTATCTGCTTCTCTTCCTGACCTCTAAGCACTAAGTAGGCTAAGTAAGCTTGACTAGAATACTAAGCCATTCCTTTAAGCTTGCTTCTGGCCCCAGCTTCAAACTTCCTTATCCTGGAGCGTTTCTCAGTTGCCATAATATCTGTTTCCTAAAAGCATGTAGGGATCTGTTCTTGGACCTCTTCTTTCTCCATCTATGCTTACTGCCTAAGTAATATTCTCCAGCTGCAGACCTTTAGTTACCATCTGTTTATTTATGGCTCCCCAATTCATATTGCTATCCTCAACATTCCCCCTGAATTCTAGACTTGTATATGCAGCTTGAGACTTCCTACTTGGATGTGTTTGTATCCACAGAGAAACTTAAGACAAAACAATCTAAAAATGTTTCATTATGTGCCCCACCCCACCCCACCCCCAGCTTGTAAGGTCCAGTTCCTCTTCTTCTTTCCTGTGCTGTTTGGGCAATCAGCTGAAAGGCTGGGAACGTTATCTGCCTGCCTCACCTGCCTTTCAGTTTCCCGCTGCAGCTGTGTTCTGCTAATGACGTGCACTGGAGTGAGAGTTTGAAGGTAGAAGGGAAACAACATACTCTTCTTTCCTGTGCATCGATGTTAGACATGGAGCTTTGGCAGACAAGTTTTTGCAGTGGCCTCTTGATGGTCCACTGAGATTATTCCTCAGAGCTGTGGGGTGGCTGCAACCATCACCACCAGTTTCCTGTAGTTTCCTAATCTCTGAGTGGAAGCAACAGCTCCTAAATTTACTGGACCAAGCAGAGGCCACAGAACTGCATACTACTTGGTGCCTCCCCTAACTTGTGTTTCCTCAACTCCTTCAATGTTTCTGTAAGCACTCAATTCCCTATGTTAAATCTCTTTCTGTTTAAAACACCTGGAGTGGTTTCTTTTTTTCTTGTATGAACTCTCACTGATATAGTTCCCCATCCTCTCAGCTCAGAACGCCACTTACCCAGTTGCAATGAACAAAAATTTAGGAGTCATCCTGACTCTTCATTTTTAACTTATGTCCCACATTCAATCCAGCAAAAATTCAGGCTGAATTTTTCTCCAAAATATATGCTGAATCCCACTGTTTCACGTCCAAAGGATTCTCATTTTAATTATAAGATCCAAACCCTGTACACTAGCCTACAAGACCCTGAGCTCTAACCCTTGCCCACCTTAACGAACTCTGTTCTTCCCCCACCTCCCTGCTCCAGCTATACTGGACTTCTGGCTTTGTAATGAACGTGCCAAGTCAATTCCCACCCACTGTGTATTTAATATCCCCTGCGCTTAGATTGCTCTTTCTACGGCTTATCTCCCCACTTCATTCAGGTCTTCAAAAATCACTTCCTCAGATAAGTTTTCCCTGATCACCCCATCTAATGCCCGTCAGACACTCCTTCTCTGTCCCTTTACTGTTTACTCTTCTTTGTAATACTTGTTACTATTTGAAATTTTATTGTTTACCAAATTTCTTTGGGATTATCTATGTTTTCCATCAGAAGGTTCACAAGATGGCTTGGTCAGCTGGTCCACCACTGTGTCCCACTGCTTAGAATTACACCTAGTCCACAGTAGGCATTCTATAACAATTGATTGAATGCATAACTGTATTGCATTGCTCCTCTCTTCAGAGACAAAGAGCCTTCCAAGAAGCACAGTTAGCTGATCTTCTCAGAATATTCTCGTCCTTAGCCAGCCACACTTACAAGACACTGAGGAAGTCAAAAGGAAAATTCCAAATTGCAAGATTGTCAAGGACACAGACCACTTACTTAAATTTACCTAAACACTTAATGGGAATTCAGCAGAAAATAAGGCAAAGCTATTTTAAATGTTCCTGAGAAGCATTTTCTCTGTGCATTTGTTTTTAGAAGTTGTTTAAACCATAGTGTGTCCATATATAACATCCTTAAATTGATTGACACAGCTTACACTTCCATGGGAGGACTCCACCTGATGGATTGATCCTTGATAAGTGAATGTACAGCACTTGTCAAGATCGATGCTATGTGTTACTTGTGTAATGTAACGAGGAATGGAAAGTCAACGGAGAACAGAGAGCAAAGGAAAATTACAAGTTAAGTCATACAGGGATCTAATGGTTGATGAAACTTACTTGGCTGCCAATTTTCTGCCTTGGTGGAATTATTTCTGAGGAGCCAACATTAGCAGGCGAGATTTGAAAGACACTGAGCAAGGAATTCAGAATGAAATGCAAGAGGCATGATCTCCAAGAGCTAGTAAATAACCACATATTTGCATCTTAACTACTCCCCACCACCACCACCAAGGCTGTAATTGCTTCCATATGATATCAGCCCCAGATGCTAAACCGTGTCTCTCTGCTTGGATACTGATGATCTCATAGGTCAGGGCTGTAGCTATTGGAGGAGCTGTACCATCTCTTAATAAGCCATGATTATCTCTGCTAAGTAAGACAGAGAACGTGCTTCTTGCAGACAGCATCAATCTAATGCCAAAAGAAGTGTTTTACTCTGAGTAAGGAAGCAAAGTGAAGTTGACTACATAATAGTAATTAATTATATGGATACGTGAATACCACCATTAGTACACATAAATACATACCATTAATAATAGTAATGTGAAAGTTATTAATTCTATTTTCCAAGTACTTCATTTCTCCTCCTTCCGGGCATATAGGTGGTTTTTCTTCCTGCTTCCCTCAAGGCCCACTCGACTCCTTCAGTGTTTCCAGCCAACAAATTCTAAGCAAGATTGATGTATTCATCCCTGCAGTGTAACCGGGTCTATCTTAACTGAGACAAGCAATTACTGGGTGCCAGAAACTTTGTATTAACATTACTCGTATTAACTCACTATTTCTCACAATAATTCCACGAGGTAGGTATTCTGTTATCTCCATCTTCCAGATGAGAAAACTGAGACTTAGGGTGGTTACGTGGTTTGCCCACAAAGCTCCCAAGTGGCAGAGTTCAGATATAAACTCATAGAATCTGACTCCAGCACGTGGGTTCTCAGCCACTCCAGTAACGAGAAGGTCTTTTGCTGTGCGAGGGAGCAAGGTGAAGCCACACGTTTGAGGCAAAGCACATTTACAGGTGACGGTCAATGACTCAACCCTGGGCATCCGTAGTAGCTTTAAAATTTTTTTAATTTTAATTTTATTTTTTTATTTTTTAATTGAAGTATAGTCAGTTATAATGTGTCAGTTTCTGGCATACAGCATAATGTTTCAGTCATATATATACATACATACATTTGTTTTCATATTCTTTGTCATTATAGGTTACTACAAGATACTGAATATAGTTCCCTGTGCTATACAGAAGAAATTTGTTTTTTTAAATCTATTATATATATATATATAGTAGTTAATATTTGCAATACTCAAACATAGTAGCTTTTTATTTGAGTTAACAGGGATTTTTTTTTAAAGTGTTATTTGATGAATGGAATTGTATGAGTCAGGGTTTTCCTAATGGGGTTTCTCTCTATATATCTACATAAAGACAGATGTATCATTATATGGTAGATATCAGATATAAAATATATCTGTACTATATAAGTAGATACAGATAGATTCACATGTGTAGAGAGAGGCAAGGATACAGAGGCTGACAGACTGGGAAGAAAGAGAGAAAAGGAGAGAGAGAGATGATAAGAAACTGCCTCAGGCAGATGTGGAGGCTGGCAAGTCCCTGAGGTCTGTTTGGAGACCCAGAGAGCCAGGGGTGCAGGCGACGTGTAAAAGCACCCTGCCAGAGAATTCTGTCTTGCTTGGTGAGGTCAGTGTTTTTCTTCTCTTCAAGTCTTCACCTGACTGTCGAGGCCCACACACATTGTGGACAGCAATCTGCCTACCTCCAAGTTCACCGATTCAAATGTTAATCTCATCCAAAAATGCCCTCAGAGCTGACACATAAGGTGAACCATCCCAGGAATGTAGGTCCCAGAGAGGACGGTTCAATAGTCCAGGGCTATGTGGCAAAGCCAACACCAGAGCTCAGATCCTCTGGCCGCCAGTCAGCATGACCACAGCGCCACTCCCTCTCCCCGTGAGGCCACAGAGGGCACCTGCCGCCCCGAGGGCAGGGGTAGGAGAGAGCCGAGACGTCCTGCTCCACCAGCACTGTCGTCACCTGGCGAGAGCATAAAGGAACTTCACTTCTTTTTTGTTGATTCTTTTGTAGGTTGAGGCTTCAACTCAGAGTATTTTGTTCTGTTATTTACTCTTTAGAAGGACGGCAAACAGGAAGCACAAAACAGGGCTCAAATTTAGGTTAGGCATATGATTTCCCCAAACTGTAACATTTATGAGAGCTGTATTTTGACCCCTCAATTAAGAAAGACTGAATCTAGTTCCTGATAAGGAGTAGGGGGCAGACTACACTTAAGCTTATCTGAAAATTGCGTTTTAATTGCTTCTTTCATTTTAGGAGTTCCTGGCTTCTTCCTGAATGATTCTCCCTGTTCCCCACCCCATGCCACACTTTGTGACATTAGCAGAGCATGTATCAAACCTTGTGCTTGGTGTGGTATTGACAATCAACTCAGATGTTCAGAAACACATGATTTTGATCAAGGTTAAAGGCATTATTTCATTGTCTATGCATGTAAGACACCGATTTAGACCTGAGCTGGACAGGAAAACCCTCAGGGCACAGATTCTGTCTGTGCAATGATGATGCAACCAGGACATCTGTAAGAACTGAGAGGGTCGAGAAGTTTATCCAAAGTCAACCAACCTTTCCCTGACGAGCTCATCGCCACGTTACTTGTATGCCAACAACTAGCTAAACGGAGTGCTTCCCAGGTGCAAAGCACTGCTGAGAACTTTCCAAGCATTGACCATGTTTTCTCATACATCCCTGAGGCTGGTTGGACTATGCTCTGTTCACAGATGTGGCAAAAGAAGTGCAAAGAGGTGAAGTTGCCAGCTCAGTGTTACTCTACTGGTAAGTATTGGAGCCAGAAACTGATTCTTACATCATCTAGACTAGGAGCTTGCAAATGTTGTCTGCAGAAGGCCAGCTAGTAAAGACTCTAGGTTTTGTGGGCAATATATTTTATGTTGCAACTGCTCAGCTCTGCTGCTGTAGCATGAAGGCTGCTGGAGGAAAGTGACAAATGAATGAGCATGGCTGTGTTCCAGTAAGACTTTTATGGACATTCATGCATCATACAAAACAAGCAACTGGCCAGATTAGCCCCGTGAGTTATAGTTTGCCAACCCCTGATTAAGACCATCACAGAGTCTGGCTTGAGAGAGAATTGCAGAATGAATGTAAAACTTAGGCGTGAAACACATTGGTTCTACTAGCCTATCATAAAACTGTAATCATCCAGTAAAGACTGTAAAGAAAGATCGTATGTCTACTTATAAGTGGGTTTAAGTGTCAGAAAATAGGCTGCTGGGATGTGGAGGTGGGTGCATGGAACAAAATGGCCTTGCCCTTGACCAAGTTCTATGGGAAGATATTTGTGCTGGGAGTAGAACGGGGTGAGGAAAATTACGTACCTTTCAGAATCTAAGTGTAGGACAAAGCCCTGGGGAAGAGTTAATGTTCTTTCTGTTTTTATCCTTTTTCCTCTGTTTTAGCAAGACCGATAATGCAGCATCACCTTGTCTTTTCCAAAGCCAGTAGAGCAACCTTGAGGCACTGAAAGAGTTCAAAAGAGGGTGTAGCTGCCTGTGGGCCAGCAGAGGGGCAGCTCTACTTCCTGGGAAGAGCGGTCTCATTAGGCTGTTGGGACTGGGGGCCTGGGCTCTCTGGCAGCAGTTGGGGCGCAGGGGGAGACCTATAACCCGTGAGTCGAGCACTAAATCTGAGACCTCTGGAATCAAATCACGGTGTCCAATTAGCTAAGTTCAGCTCTGAGTGGCGTCACTCACCCTTAAAGGAACACAGTGGTCTGGACGGGGACCAAGATCAGCAGCTGCCCAGGAGTCTTCCAGGTGGACAAGACCAGGGAGCCTGGACATCTTGCTGCCTTACGTCCTCAGCTCCCAGGACTCCCAGGTTCCCAAGAAGAATGGGAAGGCAACTGAGATGTCAGCTCAAGGACTAGCTGCCCAAGAGCGGAGGCAGGGTGGGGACTGGTGGAGTGAGACCCCTGATATGGGGACTGAGGAACCCTAGGCTCATCGACACTAATTCTGTTTACTGACGTTAGAAAACTAGCAACACGAGAAGAGAAAATCAAAGGTAATATGCATCTGAAAAATTTTTAAATTGCTTATCGTCTCTGCCTAATTACTAAGAAGCAATAATCATGATTACTTGCAATCACCAAGGGTCACATTTGCTTTCTGTTTGCTGTGCCGTTTATTCACAAGTCTACATCTCTGGGACGTGTGGTTGCAGCTCTGATGAACGGGGCTGTCTCCACACTTTGTGCTATCTCTTTCTAATCGTTCTTCAAAGATACGGTGTCTTCTCTTAACAAAGGAGACGACACTGCTCCCAGGAGGTGACTTTTCGAATCAGGCAGCAGCTCCTGGGTCTTTTGTCTGACTGGGTCGTCCAGGCCCCTGGACTATTAGCATGTCTTTGCGTTCTGATGCGTTTCCGTCTGGGGCCCTGCTAACCTGGAGAGGCTACCCCTCCCAGGGCTAGTCAGCTCCTAGAGAGAGCAAGCGATTCACCTGTAACCACACCTTCCATGTGCAAATCCAACCCAGAGCCCACACCCCAACCACCTCTCACGCTCCAGGCCACTCTTCCTCTGCCCTAATTACTTGGCGGCCGGGTGCTAGACAATTGGAGGCAACCTCTGCACCCCAGAGACCACTGAGAGTATCCAAAGGCATCAGTGCTATGCTTGCCTCCCTGCCTCATTCATTCGTTCCCCCCAAAACCACAATAAAGCCTCTCACCCATGTTTAATTCCCCTTCTCTCTGCCTCCTGAGTCACCCTGCTGCTTCCCCGAGTGGGCCTGTGTGGTGTGACACGCCCGCATCTCTCAGTAGCTGGGAGGAAAAAACTGTCTTTTCAGTGGCGCTCATCTCCTGATTGACTTTACCTGAATAACAATAAAGCCTACATTTATTTATTTATTTATTTATTTATTTATTTAGTGGAGGCACTGAGGATTGAACCTAGGACCCTGTGCTACGCACACGCTCTACCACTGAGCTGTACCCCACCTCAAGGCCTACATTTGAAAGCAGCCATGTCCCATGTGCAGTCCCCGGCTCCTGGAAAAGCTTAAAGTGACACAAACCTTCATGTGTGAAAGGGTTTCCAGCACAAGTGCGTAAAGAATGGCACTGAAGAGGAGGCACTGGCTTTGGAATCAGGCTCTGGGGTTCAAATTCTGTCCCTTCTGCTGGAGACCCAGGTCTGATTCACTTTCCTCGTCTGCAAAACAGAAGCTCAACCAGGACCCAACTCAAAGGGCTGAAAAAATGCATCAAAAGTGTGTGTCACATAATGAACACTCAAAACTATTGTTGTTGGTAACGTTATTCTTCCTCAATATTTGGTTACCTCAATGTTTTAACTAGTAGGTCAGATCTTATTTGAATGAAGATGGCCGTTTTTCCTTTCCTTCAACTATTCCTTTAAACATCTGATTTGCATACGGTCATTAGTAAGGGCACAGACCTCCTCATTAATTACTAAGGCTTCAAAACCTGTGGGTCAGAGCTTGACTACAGCATAACGCAGTGTTCCCTAAAGTTTAAAACTAGGGCACCCAAGAACACTTCTGCAAACCCAGTTTGAGAAAGCCAGGATTAAAAATTAAACACTGTCAGAAGAGGTGATTGCTTCATGCTGACAGATTCATAAACCCAAACACAAGGGGGGGGGGCCCTGAAATATCGTAATGCAGGGGCCATTACCCAAATAATCTATAATGTGAATACAAATATATAAAGGTTGATAGAATCTAAATGATATAAAAGAGAAAAATCTTTTAAAAAGACATTCCCCTGGGTCCCCAGGAAATGTAGTTAAACAGTAAGATGTGGGGAGGGGTGCATCAGGAGTTTGTGATTAGCAGATACAAATTGCTACATATAAAATAAACAACAAGGTCCTACAGTGTAGCTCAGGGAACTGTATTCAATTTCTTGCAATGGCCTATAATGAAAAAGAATATGAAAAAGTGTGTATATATATATATATATATATATATATATATATATATATATAATGTATGACTGGGTCACTATGCTATACGCCAGAAACTAACGTAAGGTTGTAAATCAACTATACTTCAACAAACAAACAAAAAATAAATTAAAAAGTAATTTGAATCGTGTTGTAAATTTGAAGAAATGCAGGGTGAAGTCTTCTTTACAAATATACAGTTGAAGCACAACTTTTACTAAAGTCAGCTTTCCAGTCCGAAGAGTGTACCTGGCTCCCAAATCGTAAACTCTAGTCTCTGGCATGACAAGTCCCTAAGTGGATAAGGAGAAAAGATTTAGTGTCCCCTCAGTGAGACCGCCAGTGTCAGATTCATGGGTACATGATCTGTACCATCACCCAAAGGGCCCCACATGTGGTTTCATTATCTGCTGTCTCTGTCTTGAAAGCCTTACTGCTTTTTGAACAAAGTGCTTGCGTTTCCATTTTGCAATGGGTCCCTCACACTGTGCAGCCAGTCCTGGAGACCCCCATTTACTGCCCCCTGGATAAAGGGTACTTCCCAGGCTGACAGCAGACCTGGGAGGCTGCCTGGAGAATTGTGTGACACCAACATGTCATCCTGTTGGGGAACTGGCTGTTCAGAAAAACACCCACTGGGAGAAATACAATGAGCACATTTAAATCATTGAAAATTTAGCAAGAATCAGCTTAGAAAAGACGAACCATCCTAATTCAACTGAAAATACCAGAACAGACAGAAAATAAAAAGCTTGCACTTTTCCCCCCTAAACCCTACCCTCTTGTTGCTCTCTCTTCATCTTGGCATCTAATTCTTTATTTGGTAGCAAATTAATCTGGGTAGTGATCCCTATCCTAAGTGTTGTGTGTGGTCTAAAGGGCTGATTTTATAACACGAGGCCAAGTTTTTGATACTCACAGCCTGGAAGGATGCAGAGCTGGCAGGCAAAAAATACTGCCTGTTCTGTACAAGGTCAGTAGTCCAGAGAACCAACGTCTCGTATCTAAACAAACAACCCAGGTGAGGCCAGCCCCAGCCTTTCCTCTTTGTCTTTGGCGTTGGAAACAGGGAACTGGATCACTCTGTCAGTGCTTGCTCAGACTGGGAATAGACGCAGAGATGGATGTTGTCTTCAGCACCTACCCGTTTCTTCTTTAGGGTCCTCTTTTCTTGCTGTGAGCTGCCTCTAACCCCAGGTCCCACTTCCTCAGGTGGCGCTGTTGGCTCTCTGATAGGCTACCTGACTGCCCTTCCAATCTCCTGCCTGTCAAGCCCTGCACTGGCAGCCTCAGAGCTCTGACCTCAGCCACTTGTCACTGGAAAACAGGCAAACAGCACAAGCGATGATGTTGCAATGGCGACCAAGGAACGTTTGCATTTCATAAAAGAGGAGACTCTTACCTGTGGAACTCTAACCCCCAGGGAATGCTCCCAAATGTGGACATTGAGTTCTACTTCAAAAGGAGCATGGACATGACACGAGAGTAAGATGGGCTGGGAGAATGGCTCTATTTTGTTTAAATGTTGAAAAAAATGCCATACAATTGACCTTTCAACAATGCAGGGATTAGGTGCACCGACCCTCCATGCTGTCAAAAATCATCCTGTAACTTATCACAGGCCCTCCCCATCTGAGCTTCCTCCAGATCCGTGAATTCAACCAACTGAGGATCGTGTAGTACTGTACTGAAAAATATCCTCACATAAATGGGAACTGTGCTGTTCAAGTGTTAGAGCAGGCAGATAGCTAGATACGAGCAGAGAAAGGGGGACACAAGCCAAATGGTAGGAAACCCTACATCATGTAAGCACCAGGGGTCCCTGGGCAGAGAAAGAAAACAGGAACTTCTAGGCTGATAAGTGGTCACACCTTTTGGGGTGATAAGTTGCCCAGAGGCCAACAAAGAAAGGTGAGAAAAGGCAGGAATCTCCAGTGTCCAAACGTAAACTTCTGCTCCTTATGCCCTCATTACAATAAAATTAGTCTGGCAGCTTAGAAGTACCCATCATTCACCGACGCTGTAACACTTCTGATCCAGAGGACAAAAAGGACAAAGCTCCCTCCTCCTCTCAGGAAGGAGAAGTTGGGCTGAAAATCAGGGAATACGACCCCAACCCCCACCATGAATATTCCGCCCATTCAGTTTTACACCCCATGTCACCAACTTGCCAAAGAAACCCTGGGCAGCGGCTCACCCGAGCCTGCCTGCTGTCCCTTTCAGAGAGTGCTATCCATCCCTTAATAAATCCTCACTTTACTTTTGTTAATCACTGTGTCTTGTCTCTGAATTCCTTCTGGGATGGGACAAGAACCTGGAAACCGGTTACATCCACCAGCAGCACAAAGGTCAACGATATTTTGCTTAAATGTTGCTTGAAAACTTCAGTTGTCTGAAAAGAAGATGGTTTGTTTAACTGAGACTATTTCTATCTCCTTGCAAGCATTTTGTTAGCAATTGAGACAAAGAGATGGTGGGTCACCAAGGCTGCAGTCTGACTCTCCAGGAACTATCTGGCATCCATGCACTCGCTCCACTGATTTCTTGTTTCAAATAGGAATAAGAAAATTAAAATTCTTTATTAAGCTGGGCAATCAGAAACATCAAAGAACAAAGATGGTTATTCCCAAGTCAATATTTAAAGAAGTTCAACAACAAAATATAGTTTGGATAGTCAAGAAAAGCTGTGAAAGACTTTGAAATGGGCAAAGAGATGGCTGAGTCTCCTACTAGTGCCCGTCTGGACTGGCTCTGCCTTTCAATGTTTCTGAGCTATTTCACAGCTCCCTAAGGTGTAGAAAACCAATGTAATGCACTAGATTTTTGTCTATAGAAACTCAAATGAATAGTGTCCAGTGGAGGCACAGTTAATTATTGCTCTGGGAATATTAGCCAGTTTTGCTTTTACTTGGCTTATTCAGATTTAAAATTATAATTGCTAGAAAATAGTTTGATCTAAGATTCAAATTTACCAGCTTTGTATTCTCTTGTCACATAAAAAATACTTACTGTTCCCTGTAGTTATATATCTTCTTTTATTCTTAATATTGCTTCTTTATGTCCTTTTTTATAATATCTGGAAATTCTCACCCAGGGTTTGTCCATTTTATGTATCTTTTCAAAAAAAGCCACTTTCAGTTTTCTTGACATTTGTCTTCTTTATTTTTATTTGTTTTGCCTCGATCAGAGGTAGTCTTTTGTATCTTGTCTGTGACATAGAATATAAGAGAATAGCTCTATGCTCATGAAAATATTTTCTACTTGGAAAAGCTTCATTATGCAGACATGATACAAGCTCAAGGTCAACAAATATTTTAAAAGGCTTCTTTTTATTTTGATTAATATTTGAGTACAGTTCGATGAAAATCACACATTCAGCAAATGATGGTTTCAGCAGGGCTTGAATTACTTGAGAAAGGTCACATGAAACAAGGTAAATAGTAAAACCAGGTGGGTATTATATGAAACCATGAAAACATACACATTATGATGATATAAATAATCATTTCCAAATTCATTTATTCAGCATTCGTACCACAAGCATTTATGGAAAACAGTCAGGATACTGGAGGTTCACTGGTAAATAATACCAAATAGTCCCTGCCCTACTCAAGTTTGCATTTTAGTGAGGGAGACAGGTAATAAATAAGAAAATAGAAATGTATAAAGTAATTTCAGATAGAGATAGGAGTTTTGAAAAAATAAATCAGGTTAAAAGGATAAGGGAAAAGTTGGTTTAAATTCTGTCATGATATTGATGTCTATCTAGTAACCAGTATACTTTTACATATTTATGGACTTTAAAAAGCATGCCTAGAGAGTCAATGAATAGAGTAGTGATGGAGAAGAAAGTTGAAATAACTGTAAAAGTATATGGGCTTTTTATAGCCTGGTTCAATGGTAGAAGACCAATAGACTTCTCCACTTGATTTTAAGACAAGAAAACAAAATAGACATCATTATTAAAGAGCAGCCAACTTATCTACTTTGCAAAATATATTGAGAGTTTCAACTAAATACCTGATGGTATCATGAGTTAAAGGGAAAAAAAAGCCACAGAAGTATAATTTTCATTGGTGTTATGGCAATTTCAATGGTCATGTGATATTTCCATCCACTGCCCTGGACTCTTGTCTCTCCCTTTGAATAATAGTTTCCATTTATCTTAGTGCTCTATGCAACCAGTACATCTTCAGTAGAGTCTCACCTAGTTCCCCACCTCCCTGCCCAGCAAGGGCTGTCATTACCCCATTCCCCTGGTGGGGACATGGAGGGTCAGAGCCCCAGCCAAGATCAGTGGCTGGCAGGTGGGGTGTAGGCAGAGTTTGCATGGGAGGTGAATGGCAGAAACAGCCTCTACTATAATCCTTCCTGCACCACTTCTTATCTTCTCAATTTTGAGAAAAATAATAGACATGTTTTTCTTTGTGGAATTTCTTTTTGGCAAGTTGCCACCAGTGTGAAGAGCAGGCGGAGGTTCTCTGAAGTTTTGCCAAGAACACATGAAGACTTCTGAAAGACTGTATTTGCGAAAGCGCTATAATTTGGGTGATGCTTAATTGATCTATTTTCATCTTTGTTCAGAGGCCCCAGCAGAAGGGCATCAGCTTTAAGCTGGAGTGATTTCTGCTAAAATTAGCCCTGGAGGCCCCAGTCCACCCAATTCCTCTCCTCCCTTTTACTTCTTTACTCTTCTGATTTTGGCAGAGAGAAATATTCTAAAAGTAGTGCTGGGGTCAGTGTAATGTACTAATGAAATCAATAACACAGGAAATACACCCATCTAGTTAAACTTTGCCTTTTTAGGATGAACTCATGAATATGTGTTCATGATTTCAAAATACATTTGGCCTAAATTAGCTGCTTTTCCTTATGGGGTATTAAGGTAGACCTCAACTGACAAAACAGAATTGGAGACATAAGGTGTTGCTTGTTAGTTTAGTTAAATAAATGAAACCAGCTATTCCAAAATTATGTGGGTAATTAAGAAAGTCTTCTATTGTAAATGGATTATTCAATTAATTGTGCCAATTATTTCACAAACTTTGATTGCAAATGTCCAGTCCTGACGAGCTACTATCACTTCTTTGTGATCCCAACTCAAATTTAGTAACAGTAACACCAAACTGACATCCATATTGGAAATAAAGAAAGTGAGACATGTTTTCAGGAATCATGTATTTTTATTTAAGTTACAAATCTTAGAACTACGTCAAGCTCAATGAATAGCAAGACAGGAATTTCTCCTCTAAAGCAGTTAAGAAGATGAAATACAAAAAAGAAAAGGACTAAAAATTTAAAGAGAGGCCTAACCTTACCAAGAAAACATTGTCTCATAACCCATAAGTCATTTAACTTCCATATCTCTCAGTTTAGGTCATATGACTCTCAAAAGAATAAGTGGATGAAAGGATAGATGGATGAATGGATAGATGATGAATGATGGATGGATGCAAAGATGGGGATAGGTGGATGGATAGATAGATGGATGGATGAAAGGATGGATAAATGGATGGAAGGATGGTTGAAAAGATGGATGGATGGAAGGAAGAAGGGATAGGTGGATGGATGGATGGATGGAGTACAAATAGATGAATGGATGAGTGAACCATGTAGACTGAGTTTCTGATTTCGAATCATTAAAGATGATCTAATGATTTTTGCCAGTTTCTTCATCCCGCATACCTCTGAATTTCTGAATGTATTTTCTGAGTATCTACCTGAACCCTGATTGTGACCCTTACTTACAAGAAAAGATTAAACATTCTCTGCCTTACAGAAATCAATAATCCAAATGGAGAAGCAAGTTAAACCACATAAATCAAGCCATAAAAATGGGAATCAAGTGAAAAATTACAGGACATAGACCTGGAGTGCTATAGGCATTCAAGGAATGGGAAAGTCTGTCCTTCAATTCAATATACTTCTGAACCAGGAGGACAAGGAGAAGGCAGAGCAGATCAGAACTGGAATGAGTGGGTTGGACCTTCAAAACAGAAGGAAAGTTGAGGTCAGAATGGGACTGGTAGGGAAGCTCAGGGTTTTGAGCCCCTCTGGGTGCCAGTCAGTTCAGTAGGCATTAAACCACTGCCCACCATCCTGACCAACATTCAAGCTTGATGCCTCGATGGTTGGTTTTACTTGTCAACTTGGCAAAGCTATAGCACCCAGTTATTTAACCAAATACTCATCTAAGTGTTACTGTGAAGGTATTTTTAAATGTAGTTAACATCTGCAGTCACTTGATTTTAAGTATAGGAAATTCTCCTTGATAAAACGCAGGGGCTTAGTCCAATCAGTTGAAGCCCTTAAAGGCCAAAACTGAAGTTTCCTAAAGAACAAGAAATTCTGCTTCAAGACTGCAGCATGAGCCTCTGCCTGAGTTTCCAACCTGCCCACCTGAACTCCAGGCTTTGGACTTGCTGGCCCCACATTGAATAGACAAATTTTTTTTTTAAAATAAACCTCTTTAAAACTTTTAAAAATAAAATTTAAAAATATCTATCCATCTATCAATCATCTCCTATTGGTTCCATTTCTCTGGAGAACCCTGACTGATTCAATGCCTGATTTCAATATACATAGGTTTCCCATTGGTGTGGGATACAGGTACAAGCCCGGGTGTCTGTTGTGGTCCCTGAGTGTCTGTTGATTTTTACGACAATTTTTATGTACACTTTTAGGACAGTACAGGAAGTTTGGTGATGATCTGCTGGGGTTCTGAAATTAGGCAGAAGACGTAAAATGATTGGAAACAATCCTACATGCATGATCCCTCAGGGATGCTTTCTGGCTTCTAATAAACAAAATCTTTGGCAAATGGACAGATTCACCAACCTGGCTGCGTTCTCAGCGTGATTACGTTCACGGGAAATGAAGAGGCATAACCCCCCTCCAGCGCTTTCCACTCTGCTCTTTCTATGCTGTAATTAAAGCTTTCCAGTATCAGGGACTTAAACACTTGAAAGACTTTCTTAAGGGAAGGCAAGACATGTAAAGCATTTCAATTTTAATTAAAATGAAAAAGACCTCATTACAAAAGTGACTAAACTACGGTGCTGATAATTATCAATTCAGAAGAGTGAAAATGGTAATTTCTAGTTAGGGCGTAAGTACCAGTTCACCCCCTTATTTAATCCATCACATTTTAATTTCCTTCTTGTTTATGTAATTGAGGGATAGCTGCCAGATTCGGGATTAGAGATCTGCAGCCTTCTGCTTTGAAAAGAGGCGGCTTCCTTCTTAACTGTCACATAAGCAATTACAGCCTCTGAACCAGGCTCTCGCGGATAGAGCCTTCTACTCTCCACTTACTCATCCTGCCAAAAATAAGGAGGTTCATCAACCTCCTACTGTTAGGAAACAGAGCTTATCGCGGAGAAGCCTGGAATGCGTTCCGTCTGTGATCCTGAGAATGAAGGGTCACTTTTCTCCTAAGGTGAGCTCTACTCCAGGAGCCCACGGTGTCAGATGACATGCACTGACTTCATCCTTCTCTAAATCATCCCCTGTAGCTCGGTCCCCCTCCCCACCTGCCAGTATGAGAGAGGCTTAGGAATATAGATGGTCTCTAAATAATAATGTTCTAGACGGTCTCTAAATAATAATATCCAATGGTATAGCAGTCAGATGTTGCCAAGTAACGAGCATGACCTTTGGATTTATTTTAGTCTGGTGCTGAATTAGAGACTTTAGGACTTCTTCTGAGAGGAGGCTAGGATCAGTTGTGAAATTCTACTGTCTTTCCATGCTGGAGTACAATAGAACTACCCTGAAAAATCATTTTAAGTAGCCAGCCTCTAGTGTTCCCAGAGGCCATAAGATTAGATAGCTAACGGTGTTCTTAACGTTTGCATTATCTTTTGCGATATTGGGATAATTAATGATGCCATATGTGAGCTCCATCAAGCTTTGGAGATATTTAAAATGAAAACATAACTTTTTTTCTTTTCTTCCTCTCTTTCCTTGCTTCTAAAGGTAGTATCTTTCAGAGTAAAACTTGACCACCATTTAAGCATCCTTAGTCACAGATTAATCACAGTTCCTACAAAATGTTAGAAAGAGACTGAAGGGGGTGGGGTTCAGACAACAAAACACGACACAACTTCTCTGTTCTGAAATTCTTCTGAAATTAACTTTCAGATCATGACCCCTCAGCCATTCAGGACAAAATGGGGCTCAAAGGTTAGTGGTGGGTTATCATCAAAGAGAAGTATGATTTCTCCTTCCTTCGAGCAGGGCGTCTCAGTCTCCACTCCTGACACCTGGGACCAGGTTAGTTCTGGTGTGGGGGACTGTCCTGCGTGTTGTATGGTGCCCAGCAGCACTCCCAGTTTTTACCCCCTAGATGTCAGTAGGACCCTCCACAGAAGGGACAATCAAATATGTCCCTAGACTCTGCCAAATGTCCCCTGGAAATGGGAGGGAAGTGTCAAAATCAGCCCTGGGTTAGGACCACTGCCCTAGAATAATGTGGCCTCAGGTTGAACATATTCAAAAGACTTAGATCAGGTATAGCCTTTTGAATTTTAAATACAATGTGTAATTAAAGTTGAAGTACACTATTCAAATCCCCACATATTCCTTTGTTGCTTCCTTTTTAAGGTATTTGGAAATAAATGATCACATTTATAACTTATAAAAATCATTCTGAAAGAGTAATATTGACAGCTTTTGCCTCTGAAACAAAGACATAAAGTTTGAATTCTTTTGCTGAGAATACAGATGATGAGTGTGTTTACATTCACTTCTCAGGAGATGAGGAAGGCACTGTCCTCAGTAAAATGAGCATAAAATAAAATTAGTCCCCATACAAATAAATGAACCACCTCCTGTTGCCAGTTTTCTATATAACTCTACCTAGAGTTATATATGATTGTCAATCATTTGCTCCCTTTTTGAGGACAAATTCTTCATCACTTCTCCCACAAGTTTTTTCTGGCTGCAGTGTTACGCGGTATTACCAGATGTTGCTAACTACAGCCAAAACGGAGAATTCGTCTCTCAAAGTGTCTAGATGGTTCTCGCTGGAATGTATGACTGGTTGCGGGGTGTTAACACAGTTCGGTAAAGGGAGATGCTACACCTCGCAAAGGAAAGTTCTCACTTCCTAAACCATCACAAACCATAGCATCTGGATATATAAACTTATGTTTTAAGCCTTAAAAAATTTGTCTGCTGGTTTATAAAACTCCAGTTGCCCACACCTCTCATCTGTAGAACTTGGGGGTTTTATGAACCTGCAGTGGGGAAGGCATTCATAAGATTACACGGGGTGAGGGGTGTCATTTCAATAAGAAAAGGTGAAAAAGAGCTTCAAGTCCCTGCTCTAAGTTTCCATTCCAGCACCCCTCAACACAAAGACACACACACACACACACACATTAGCACACCTATGTCCACCTACATCACCTATTTCCCGAGAAGGTGCTGTGAACAAGGACAGGTGAACTTATTACTGTTACCATTCAAACACGATTCCCCAGGGCACCATGAACCATGGCCCCTCTGTAAGCATCTTGGCAGAGTCTTTCTGGGCACACATTGGAGGACAGCTCTGTCCTGCTGGGATCTGGCGTCTCCCCATGTGTATCCTAGACAGAGCATCAGGCAGACACCTGAGCCACACAGAGACACCACAGACATTACATCTGGCCTTCATTTTCTACCAACAGCAAGGTCAGCATTTCAACCCAACAGTCTGGTGAATCTGGTTCAGGTGAAAGCTGCTGAGGCCCCCTGTGCCTGGGAATTGAGCCAGAGGAGTCCCACATTCCGTCTTCCTGGCATGGCTCTAAGTCAAAGGAACAGTGTTCTAGCCTAATGGAACTGTAGGAAAGTGAAACTTGCCAGGTCAAACTCTTCACATCAAAGGCAAGGGAACTGAGACTGGGGACATCTCAGGGATCTGTTCAGTGTCCTGGGTTGACAAATCCAGAGCAGTCAGTTGTACTGAGAACCAAGACTTTGGAGTTTATTGAGCACCATTGTACAAGGCAATGTTCTGAAATCTGCCAGACATACAAAGTATAAATCACGGACTCGCCCAAAGAGCTTACAACAATCCTGAAAAAAAAAATAACTACAAAGGAAAAATGCAAAGAGATCAAAACAATAACTGAAGAATTAACTCAGGAAGTGCTCAATTATGCCAAGGTGAATGATTTGTAAGTCCTTAATTTCTGTTCAGTGGAGCTAGTTCAGATCGGTTTTGGCTGAGGTGCTTGGGAGAAGTTACAATAGGTGAAATTAGATTTAAACTGGACTTTTAAGGATGAACAGGTTTGGACCAGGTTCAGAGGGAAAGAGAGAGAGCCCCAGACAAGGAAACAGCAAGGCAGGCCCAGGAAATGTCAGTAGCCCAGTGTGCCGAGGTGGAGGTATAGGCAAGTAAGGAAGAAGACTTGCTAGGGAGCAGAATGTCTTGGGTTCAAATTCCATGGCTGGACTTGACCAGCTCAGCGCGTCGACCCCGCAGAGCCTCATCTTCCTCCCCATAAGGGCAGGTAGTGGTCTTCCAGGGCCACAAAGCAGAGAGGGCTCCGTGACATTGCACATATGTCACCAGGTGGCAGGAGAAGCCTCCCTGTGCTTGGAATCCCTTACTCCATGCCTGAGGGAAGACCTGTGATCTGTGACCACCTCAAGATTCCTGCCACTATCCAGTGGTTTATATGATCGTCATCACTTTCCAGTCTCAGACTCCTCTCTCCAAATTCTTGTCCCCGTCCCATGGCCGAGTTCTCTTTGATGGGCACTGAACCATTAACGTGCAGGATGCCACAGTGATCAACCATGGGAGAACACAGGGTGCTTAGAAGCAAGAACTATTTGAGGGTTAGTGCACAGATTGGGCATATTGGTTTCCAAGGTCTGCCTTAACAAATTACCACAAGCTAGATAGCTTGAAACAACAAAAATACATTATCTTATAGTTCTGGAGGCTGGAGGTCCTCAGTGAACATGTCCAAAGTGTTGGTTCCTCCTGGAGGCTCTGAGGGAGAATCTGTTAAATGTCTCTCTTCTATCTTCTGGTGGTCACTGACAATCATTGGCATCTCTTGGTTTGTAAAGACATCACTGCCATCTCTAGCTCTGTTGTCACATGGCCCTCTCCCTGTTTGTCTCTGTGTCGAAATTTCTCTTTTCTTATAATGATACCAGTCATCAGACTGGGTCCCACCGTAATCCTATAGGACCTCATTTTAATTTCATTGCATCTTCAAAGATCCTACTTCCAAATAAGGTCCATTCACAAAGACGGAGGGTTAGGACTGGAACACATCTTTATGGTGGACACAATTCCACCTACAACCCTGGGTGTGACCTGATGAAAGTCTGGGGTGAGGGTCGTCCATGAGAAAGGGAAGAGAGCAGGAGAGGAAAAGGCATTCCGAGGGCAAATCAATTGAACCTCTAAACGTGGCTTTAAGGAATGGGAAGGAGAAAATTATGTCAGTTTTGAGCATTGTGCGTTTATAAGTGAGAAGAAAACTACATACTACTTGGCAAATGTCCGATAACTTTTGCAGAAGCCGGTGTAGATCTAAGTTCCATGAGTAGAGGTGCCACACTGTCTTATTTCATCCTCAGTGTGAGGCTTTCAATAAGCTGTGAGCAGAAAAGAGCAGAAGTAAGTGAGGAAAGGGAGGACCAAGTGAGGTAACAAAGGGAGCGAGAGCGAGGATGGGAGAAAGGTGGGGACTGAGAAGGGGAAACCATTCCTGGAGAAGGTAAGTCTCCAGTGTCAGCCATGCTGAACCCAGAGTCTTCTGCCCTAGAATCTGATGGAAATCTGTTACTAGATCTCAGGCCGATGTTTCATATTTATTTGGCAAACAAATAAAATAAACACTGACAGAGCTCAGATGTAGAGGCAGAAAGGTAACAACCAGTTTGGGAGTTATTTTTCTCAACTACTAACCCTTCCCCTCCCCCGGAAAAGGATGAAATGAGATCTTCACTCAAGAAGAACCCTTGGGGTTTCTTACCTGGAGATGTGCCCTGACTCAGATTTACGGAGTGTGACAGAGCAGGTGAAATGAACTGGAGCCTCGTAGCATTTCAGCCCTCTGCAGATCCTACACGTCATACAGATACTGTGAAGAGACCCACCTCGCCATTCTGCCTCCCCAGGTCTGAGACACAGAAGTAATAAAGTCACTGTGAGTTATTTATTTTTATTGCCTCAGATGACATTGGATGGCAAGTATGCTTAGAGAATGTAGGCTTTAATCGTGACTAATTGCATTCAGACTCATCAAAGAGCAAACAACATCCAGAAAACAAAGAAGAGGAAGGAGGCGCACCATTTCACGAAAGAGATGCTACTGGCCGCGCTCACATCCAGTGTCTGTGCGCCACGTCTTCTTATCTCATGGCAAAGACACGTGTGTGGGGATGCTGGGGGGCCTGACCAAGCCTGCTGTGGAGAGTGAGCCGGCTTCTCTTCCAATTCCTAAAGCATTCCACAGCATAGGAGCTTGCACATTCTTTTTCTTTTCTTTTCTTTTCTTTTTTTTTTTCCCCATAACAATACGAACTAAAGCATCACCACCGGAGGGTCTCTGCGGCGCTCTTCCCTAGAGGGCGCCAGCGTGCGGACCAACACCCCCACCGACAGGGGGAGCCCTCGAACGCAGGAGCCGGCGGAGGATGACTTGAATTACTCAGTCCTCATCTGGAGATCTGGAATCACCACTCTACCTGGCATGGGAGCTGCAACTTTTCAGAAATGACCAAGAAACTGTAGAGGCTCACGCCAGTTGATTAATATTCAGCAAATGAAAAAAAGCAGCAGCTGTTGAAAGATTATAGGCAAAACGCTGTGGATAATTGTGGGGAATCAAATAAAGACGAAACCTTCCCTCCTAGAAGCTCTAAGTCCGGAAGGAAAATAAAATATACGGGCATTACAATTGGGAAGTGCCATAGAGGAACACAAGTTAAGGGCTGTAGAAGGGTCCCCTCCATGAGTGCCTGTCTCCCTCATCTCTTCTGAGCCATGAACTCATTGTTTGATACGTTAACAATGAGGTCAGGAGGGAGCCTGCTTCCTAGTTAACATATGGGGGAAATTATTATCTCTAAAGAAACCACTGTAAAACTGGGTTTCCAGATGGTTTATGATTTTTTTTTTAAGTTGTGTTCATTGCTGGGCTCATTCACCTAGAAGAGGACCTGGTACCTAGTGGACCCTCAATGATACTGGTTGAGATGAATTCATCTATTCTTTAAAATGTTCAATAGAAAAGGAGTTTGTCATCTGGAAGTAGAAGCAGCAGTTGTAAAACCGGGTTGCAACCTCCTCAAAGTTGAAAACATTTAGCAGCTTTAATTGAATTTGAAATTTTACTCCTGTCTCTATCCCTGGAAGAATGAATGATGTGAGCACTTTTTCTAATTTGATGAAGACTGCCATGGTAGATTTGTAACCACGGATAAGAGTGTTACTATTTAAAATATATATATATAGCAGACAAACAAACAAACAAGACAGAAAATAACAAGGGTTATGAATGTAAAACGGTGCAGCTGCTAAGGAAAACAGCATGGCCATTCCTCAGAAATTACACACACAATTACCATGTGACCCAGGATTCCACCTCTGGATAAATCCTCAAAAGAACTGAAAACAGAATTTCAAAAAGATTTTTGTGCACCCAAGTCCATGAGAACGTCACTCATGATAAACAAAAGGTGGAAACAACCCAAATGTCCACTGATGGATGAACAGAGGCACCAAATGCACACACATACACACAATGGAACATTATTCAGCTTGCAAGGAAAGAACATTCTGGCACATGCGACAACACGGATGAATCTCGAAGAATTACGCTAAGCAAAATAAGCCAGTCCAAAAAGGACCAATGCTGTATGAGTTCACTTACATGGGGCACCTAGAGTAGTCAAATTCACAGAAACAGAAAGTAGAATTGTGTAGCCAGGGGCTGGGAAGGAGGGAACGGGAGTTAGTGTTTAATGGGTACTGAGTTTCAATTTAGGAAGATGAAAAGGTTCTGGAGATGGATGGTTGTTGCAAAACAATGTGAACGTACTTCATGTCGCAGAATGGTACACTTAAAGGTGGTTAAAATCATAAATCTGTTATCTATATTTTTTACCACAATTTAAAAAGATTAAATTTTAAGAGTGATGTTCCCTTATATATTAAAGTGAGATATAAAAACGCAGCCACTTGCACCTGCTCCTCTCCTCCCACTCAGTGAAAAAGAAAAAAAAAAGCAAAATTAACATCAATAGTTGGAATGATGAATAAATCTAGGTTGTAAGACAAAAATAAGAGTAGATAAAAGTAGCCAGTCTTAAGGAAGCTCTGAGACAGAAACTTCTAAGTCTTACATTAAACAAAAACTTCAATTTAACTGAAAGCAAAAAGGAAACCAGAGTTAATGAGAGATGTAAACAGCTCATGTTGCAGTTAAATAACAGATAAACTGCTGAGTCAGAGCTCGTTGCTCTAATCTGAGCTCCCAGTTCTAGGAACCGGGAACAACATGAGGTTACACGGGTTTTCAAAAAGTGTGTGTGTGTGTGTGTGTGTGTGTGTGTGTTTTTGCTTAGTACAGGGAGTGGGAAGAACTGATGTGAAAGCTTGTACTTAATATTTCTGAACCTGTATGTAATGTCTTTTTTTAAAAAAAGTTGGAACCAGCTCTGATTGAACTTTAGGGTCAGTAAGCTTTATTAAGGGCGATCGAATGTCATGTGAAGAAGAGATTCACAATCTTGATCAGGAGGAATGATCAAGGGGCAGCAGGTCACGGCACAGACCAGGGCTGTAAGACGCATGCGCAGAGCCCGGCGGGAAGCCGGCGGCGCGCTCCTGTCACGTGACTGTGCTGAGCCCAGTGAGGGGGCTATTTACAGAGGGTGGGCAGGGCTGCGGCAGACCGACAGCAGGTGCTGAGACACGCGTGCGCAGCAGCCACAGGCGAGCCCTGACTTCCCTGGGGACCCAGGGGACGGGAGGGAGACAGGAGATCCAGACCCAGAGAGAGCTGTGATTGGAGACATAGGAGGGCACTGATGGACAGGGATGCTGCCAACACCTGGCACTCTCCTTCTGTTCTGCTGTCTCAGCTTCCTCTGGTGCCTCCCTGGACCAAATCCCATGGGCAGCCACAGGCCAAGGAGCCCAGTTGGGTCTATTTGTAGAGCTCAGTTTCCTGGGCCTCAAAACGTGGTGGGGCAGGATGGAGGTGGGTCTGGAGAGGCAAACACAGAACGCCCAATACACTGTTACTGTGGTTTTTATCTGATGCTCCTAAACCTATTTCATTGACATATTCTGTTTGAATATGCGTTTCACCAAAGATCTATATTATTATTTATCTTCAGTTTGTATCTGTGATGGCTCATTGTATGTGTGAACTTGACTCAGCCATACGATGCACGGATATTTGATTAAACATGATTTCTGGGTTTGTCTGTGAGGGTGTGTCCAGAAGAGATTAGCATTTGAATCGGTAGACAGAGTAAAGCAGGTGACCTTTCCCAGTGTGGGCAGACATCCAGTCCACTGAGGGCCTGAATGGAGTAGAAAGACAGAAGAAGGTTGAATTTGCTCTCTCCCTCGATCAAAAAAAATTTAAAATTAAATGAATAAACCTAATTACCTACTCTTCTCCAACCAAAAGAAGAAATAAAGTCATTTAATGTAAAAATATAAATAAGAGAACGGAGTCAGAGGAATCATTATATAGTTGCCCACCATGCATCATACAGGGCAAAGTATTCCAAACTGCTTAAGAATAAACACTCTGCGAAGAAAATGACCAGTTATCTGTGCTTACACAAAACGTTTCATGGACACTTTATTATTACGCTCATTTTTAAAATTTAACCATTGTTGTGTTGTGTAGTCATCATTTGGAGTTTTTCACTGTTTAGAACAATTCCCTGTCCACAGTCAGACTCCTGCCTGGGAAACATGTGAGGCAGCCTGTATCTTCCATGATGAGTTTCCAAGAAAACTTTACAGTGAGAGAAGAGGAATTCCTCATCACCAGTGACTTTGAGTGAGGCCACACTGTAAGGACTCATTAATAGGAAAGGGTATTCTCATGGTCGGTGCTTAACACATGCCGTCTTGAATGAATGAAGCCCCTTTATTGCAATAAAAGGAGCGGGTCCACATTTCTTCATTTTTGCTCAGGGAGGTGGAGCTACGGAAACAGGAGCAGAGATCATCAGGTCATCTTGACAACTGTTTCATCCAGGGGAATGTTAACAATGGCCCCTCCAGGTGCTGAGGCAAGAGTGTGCCCTCAGAGCATCCTTGACCCAAGGACAAATTCCCTGGTTGATAGGACAGCCTTTGTGTTGGACACTTGAGACCCAGGAAAGTGACAGAGATGAGAGTCAGTGACACACTGGAGTCTCTGGGACCCTAGCTAGGATCCGTCTTGGCGTCGTGAGCTCTTTTGGTCTCGTTAGAAGGGCCACCACTTACATAACATGGTAAGGAAGAGAGGTAAGTTCCCTCTGTGAATGCAGCAAGTGATACTAAGGACTTTCTTCTGTTGGGTTTAAAATAATAGACATTACTTCATGCCAACAAAGCAGCTAAACGTGTTAAGAAACCAAATGGGACTCCAAACCCACACCCAGTGATGTGTGGTCCAGGTTCCCCAGAGGACTGAAGGACTTATTGCCCCAGCTGTCCGGAGCTCTGCCACCCACAGCCCTCAGCTGTCAGCCTCCCCCAGGGCTACCTCCCCCAGGGTCACAACCCCCTCCAGGATGCCCCACCTCCAATGTTCAGTTGACTCCGGTGCACAAAGGCTGGCCCTGTTGGCCCACCTTGTAACCAAGCAGGACCCTGTGGAGCCTTCCAGGATCAGACACTTCCCCCATATCCTCTGCTGTAGCTCCTCTCTGAAGTACCCAGATAATAGTATCGCATGTATATTCCCTGAGTTTTTCAGATGCTTAAAACCACCATCAAAGGGAAGAAAAGAACTACTTGATGATCAAGAACTAACACATGGCCCCCAGACCTTCTGGCACCTAGGAGTTGATAGTGTTGACAGTCCTGTTCCCTCTAAATCAACCAATCAGAGGATTGTGCATGAGCTGATCACGTACCCTATAACCCCTCTTCCTTATCTGGCCTTTAAATATGCTTTGCTGAAACCGTTCGGGGAATTCAGGATTTTCTTGGGCAGGAGCCATCACATCCTCCTTGCTTGGCCCTGCAGTAAACCTTTCTCTGCTCCAGATTTTGATGTTTCAGTTTGTTTGGCTTCATGGTGCAGTGGGCACAGAAACTTACCTTTGGTAACAAACAGCACAGCTCTGAAAGGTCATCCCACCTTCTGATCTCCCTCGAGGATTGGCAGAGGTTGCTACTAATACTGTCAATTTCAGCTCAACTTCTTCCTTCCCAAATCCTGCTTCCTTCTCTCTTCCACAGGTGTTGATCCCAAGAACAATCCCTAAAAAATGCCCTGCGTGATCATCTCCATCTCAGAGCTGGCTTCCTGGGGAACCCACCCGCAACAATTACCAACTCATTGGCTTACCTTTTGTTAACTATTTCTTTTTTTAATTGAAATATAACACATATTCAAAAATGCATTGAAGTCTGTATGATGATTAGTCTTCTGCGTCAACTTGACCAGGCTTTAGAACCTAGTTATTCAAGTAAACAATAATCTAGGTGCTGCTGTGAAGATATTTTATATATGTAGTTAACGTTTATCATCCACTAACTTTAAGTATAGGAGATTAGCCTCAATAATATGGGTGGGCCTCATCTAATCAGTTGAAGGTCTTAAGAGTTAAAATTCTCTGCAGAATCCTGACATAAACAGTCTCCCACCATGACTGTGGATTTGTTTATTTCTCTTTGTAGATCTGTCTATTTTTATTTTATATATTTTGAGACTGTGTAATCAGGTACAGGTAAATCTGTTTATTTCATCTTAAATTTGAAACTTTTGTTATTCTGAAATGAACCACTTTTAACTCTGACTTTGTAACTTTTGGTTTGCATAGTATTTTCTCCATACTTTATTTTCATCCTATTGGTTTCCTCCATATTGAAGGTGTGTCTCTTACAAGCAGCACATTTGGGTTGTTTTATTTTATTTTCTTGTCTGAGGATCTTTATTTTCAATTGGAATACTTAGTCTGTTTAAATTTACTGTAATTTGGGTTTAAATCTACTATTTTACTATTTGTTTTCTATTGGCCCTATTTTATGATTTTTCTGTCCTTCATTAAGTTTTTTTATTTATTTAATATTTTATAGTTACATTTCTCCTTTTAGTAGCTTGTTATGCTTGAATTTTTTTCTCAATATTTGCCCTAGAGATTACCACATGCATTCCTGACTTAATCACGTGCTGTTGCTGTTGTAGATTCTTAATTTCTATTTCAAATCTCATGACATCGATGTTATTATTTATATAATGAATGTCTAGACTTATTCATATGTATAGTCTTATTGCTCTTCATTATTTTCTTAATTTTCCTTGTTTCATTTTACTATATGCCATTTACTGAGATAAATGGATTACTTATGTTGCTTGTAACTCTAAAGGTGAACTTGCAATGAGTTCCCATTGTATAGATGAGGAAACCGAGGCTCAGAGAGATATTGTCCAATATATACAGTTTAGTAACTAAGAGCATAGTCTTTGGAAGCACATAGACTATACCACTTGCTGGTCTTTGCATTTTGAGTGAGTAGTTTACCACGGTAAGCCTCTCTTTATCTGTAAAATGGTCAATACTAATTAACAGTACCACCACCTCCCTCACGTTCTGGCTGTGAGGCTCTAGTGAGATAAGGCATGTTAAATATTTAATGCAGCTTCTGGCACATTGTAAGTGCTCTGCAAATGCTCACTTTGCTCGCTGTGATGATTAGCGTCGCTGAAACAGGCACGTTGCCCACTGTCGCTGCCCTCCCATAGTCCCCTTCCAAGGGAAACCCCGCCCTCTACAGCAGGAAGGAAGTAGCATTAACCAGCTCTTGATGAAGAGTTGGCCAGAGATCTGACCCAAAAGCAGCCAGTGTATCAGGTGGCCGGTTACCTTCAGAGTGGCCTGACCTGCACACCAAGTCTCTGCTCAGAAGAGGTTGCCGGGACTGTCTTAGACCATCAGATTCTCTCATTAGGATCTGGACAGGGAAAGATCAAGAGAATGGTAGTGACTGGAGAAACAACACGACATATTAAGAGAAGAAGTACAGAGCAAATAGTGACCGAAAAGCAATGACAACGTCTCCACAGTGGCTGAGTCCAGGGTCGCTGGAGCCGGAGCGAGTGGCCTTGAAGAATCCGGCGCTGGAGCACAGCTGGCGCGGTCTTCTTACAGCAGGCCCTGCTATTGCTGGGACTGTACCACAAGGAGCCTGCCGGAATTTCGCCCAGGGTTGTACAGCTGTTAAGTGCTGGCCATGACAACTGCTCTCAACAAGTCTAGCCACAAAGGCGTGGCTTTTCTGCTCCGCCCCTCAGACTTTCCGTAATTATCCCAGTTGTTCCGGGACTGGGAAAAGTTGCATCTATGTTGCCTAAACTTTACAAATGGTGTGAAATGAAAGCTAAATGGACTATTAAGATATCAGGGCTTCTTTGTGTGTTATTGTTCCATTCAAAAGACATTTGAATGGAAATCATGCCAGGATAAACTGCCTTGTTTTTAATTTTTAGACATAAAGCCCTCTTATCGTTTTTGAAATATGGATTGATTTCAACTGAGTGTAATTTAACTGTTTTATATATGGTAACACAATCTTGGAAACTGTGGGGAGAAGTTTGCCCAGCTAATCTCTAATTCCTATGAATAAGAAATACATACAGGCTCATGCAGAGAAAGTAAATGTTGGTTTGTAAAGGAAGGCAATATTCTGCCTCTGCAAAATGGGGGTAGAAATGGTGACTGCTCCCCTTTTCTGGACCAGTCTGCTCCCATCCACATCTGGAACTCGGGCCTCCCTTAGCTCCAAGGGCTGTGTGCTGAAGACAGAAAGACCTGTCCAGATCAAAGTTTGGGGAGATGTTTTCAATGACCAAATGCACCAGTGCACCGTGTGAGTGGAGCTATGATATTCCAAGTCTCATTGCAAGAAGAAATCACCCCCGAGGCTGTCTGCAAGATAACGCTTTCTCATCCTGTCCCAGTGCAAACCTACAGGCATAAACCCCACAGTCAGCAGCAAGGGCCGTGGTTAGGATGAGCCGAAGGGGGCTGACTTTTGAAATAAAAAAAGGCTGTATTTTCATGCTGTCCCATCCATCTTCTGTTGTGACTATTTTGTATTGCTTTTCAACATATAAAGCCCTTGTCTTTTCTGAGATGCACACATATTCTGCTACATATTCTTCCAGGATTTCTATCTTGACTAATTTTTCACATTTAAATCTTCAATCCACTCAGTATTGATTTGAAGGTAATGTATCAGAATACATATCCACATTTACCTCATCATATTAATGGACTTCTGTTTCTGGAGTTTCTGTGTCATTCTGTTATTCCAAAAATCTATTCTGTGCCACCACCACCTGTTTTGATTATGTTAATATTAAATTATCTTTCTTTATCTAGTAGGACAAATGTCACAAGTTAATTTTTTTCTAATTTTGTTTCTGTTTTAACTTTGCTCTGCTCATGAATTTATTCTTCTAGATGAATCTTAGTTTTACTTGAACATGTTTCAGAATAAATCCCACTTGGAATTTAAATGCAATTGTTAAACCTATAAAAGAATTTGGCAACAACTGACATCTTTCCAATATTCAAAAATGGGGTGATTTTTATTTAACACATTTTTTTATGTAACTGTCAACTTTTTTGGCTTCCTTCACATTTTTTTTGCAATGTTTTTATAAAGGCACTTTATATTTTGTTTTATCATTATAAATGGGAAATTATTTCCATTAAATATTATACTAATATTTTTCCCCTAGATTTTTAGAAAAGCCATTAATTTGTATAAATTCATTATATGTCTAGCCACTTCATTTTTAAATTTTGGGGTCAGGGGATTTTCTAGACAGAAAGCCATCATTATCTAAAAGTATTAAAAAAGTAAATCTCCTTTTCCCCAATGTTACATATCTCACTACACTGGCTAAGATTTCTAGAACCTTAAGTGATAGTGGTAGAATGCATCCTTCACTGGTTCATGGTTTTAGTGGGGACATGTCAATAGTTGGTTGTCAGACATGTCTCTGGCTGTTAATTTCATACAGATTTTCTGTCTGATGTTGAGAAGCGGTGCTTACATTTCTGATTATGTTACCTGCTTCTTCTCTCTGTCTAAGAACAAGACTCAGATAATAGTAGCAGTCGTATCAGCCAGCATGCTTTGAGTGCACATCACTGCTTTATACACACTTAATGCAATCATCTCAGTATTTACAATGTAGGGCGGTTATTACCTCCAGGTAAACATAAAGAAACAGAGATGTTACACCTGTAACTTATATAAAATTGTACAGCAGCTGTGCTTTATTTTTTTTTTTAAGCAGGAAACAGAGATGTTAACCAGCTGATCCTTGATGCTAAGTGCCAGGACTCAGCTTCGAACCTTGGTCCGTAACAGGCTAGAGTGTGACATACGGATTTTTTTGTATGGAAGGTGCTTGTGGTCATTATTCTCCATGGGACCTCTCCTGCCTGGGTTTCCCACCGTCTGTGCTCTGCGCTAAGCCCCCAGGAGGGTGACCTCTGCAGACTGTACCCCCAGCCTCCCATGCTGGCCCTCTTCCTAGTAGGTTCCACCAACTAGGGTCACTGACATGGCATTGGAAGTTAAGGAGAAAAGGTAAGGATATTTCTCCCTCTGCTGTCTCCCTGCCTCAGCGTGAAATCATTAGTAGTAGTTGAGTTCACAATAATAGCTCTTTTATCAAAGCTTCATCATGAGTTCCAGCACCAACTCTTCCCTTTTTTCCGTCAGCCAGGGTGGTAACGAGCTTGCCACGGTTACCATCTCTAGATATCTCACACCCCTTGTATGTTTCCTTAGCCCTGCCAAGCCGGTTTTAAGTTGTCCCTTCATTAAACTCTCTCTTTGAAAAATCTAGTGGGGACTCTGACTAATTCAGAGCTTTTATTTTTTTTAATTAAAAAATGCATCTTGTAAAACTTCCAGAAGATAACACACGAGAAAATCTTGGTGACTTTGGGTTTAATAATGACTTCTTAGATCTAAAAGTACAACCAGTAAAATAAAAAGAGGTAAGCTGGACTTCATTAAAATGAAAAACTTTTGAGAACGATACTGTTAAGAGAATAAAAGAACAAGCCGCAGACTGGGAAGTTTTTTTTCAAAATACATGTTGGATAAAGGACTTGTATCTAAAATACACAGAGAATTCTTAAATTTCAACAATAAGAAAACAAAAACCTCAAAATAGGCAAATGTTCTGAGCACATACCTTCCCAAATAAGATACATAAGCATATGAAAAGATGAGCAATATCATTAGGGAACTGTAAATTAAAACGAAGAGATACCATTGTACACCGTTGTATTAGAATGGCCAAAATCCAGAACAGTGACACCGCCAGGTACTGGGAGGATGTGGAACAACAGAGACTCATTCATCACTGGTAGGAATGCAAAGTGGTCGAGCAACTTCGAAAGTCAATTTGACAGTTTCTTACAAAGCAAAAGGTACTCTTAGCATGTGACCCAATAATCACCCTCCATGGGGTTTGTTCAAAAGAACTGAAAACTTACTTTCAGGCCGAAACTTGCACATGAAAGTTTGTAGCGGCTTTAATTATAATTGCCAGAACTTGGAAGCAATCTAGGTGCCCTTTGATAGGTGAGTGTATGAACAAACTGTGGTCCATCCAGAGAATGCGATATTCATCAGCAATGAAAGGAAATGCACTGTGAGCCACAAAAAGACATGGAGGAACCTTAAACACGTACTGCTGATTGAAAGGAGCCAATCTGAAACAGCCACACACTGAACGATTCCTACTGTAGGGGAGGAAAAATAATTTCCCTCTACCCTTCTGAGTTCTTAGCTGAGACTTGCGGTAAAAGACAGGTTAACAAGAGAAAAACAGAAGTTTATGAAAATGTCTGGCTCATATATACATGGGAGATACCAGGAAGAATGAGGAACTCCCCAAGGTAGCTTCGAATTGAGGCTTAAATGCCATCTTAAGAGGGGAAGGCAGGGGGGAGGTAGGGAAGAGCATGTGATTTTTCAGAAAGGCGGTGGGGACCTCTAGAATAGTAGGTGAGAGGCGTAACAGTTGGTGACCAGGTGTGATGCTGGCTTCTAACCTCCTCTCCCGTGACCAGAGCAGAGGAGATTGTGACAGCTGAGTTCCTTTTGGAGGATCTGTGTTTGGGCAGATAAGGGGAGTTCAGAGAAAGCCTCTCCCTGCCTTCGCGTGTTTTTCAACGCCCTCGGCTCACAATCATCAAGGTACCGAACAGCATATTTTGGGGGCGTCCAGTCCTGAACTCCTACAGTCACATTTTGGGGTGGCGTATTCTCTACCTTTCCCTACTATGTGGCATTCTGGAAAATTCAAAACTATGGAGATAGTGAAAAGATCAGGGGCTTGGTGGGGAGGGAGAGATGAGTCAGTGAAGCACAGGGGATCTTTAGGGCAGTGAAGCTACTATTCTGTGTGACATGCAGCAGTGGATTCATGTCATTAGACATTTGTCACAACCCATAGAAGGTGCAACACAAAGTGTGGACCCTAATGGAAACTAAGGACTTTAATAAAAATGTTTCAGTATTGGCTCATCACCTGTAACAAACGTACCCAGCAAATGCTATACACTAATAATAGAGGAAATTGTGGTGGGGGAGAGACCAGGTGGAATCTTTCTGTACTTTTTACCTAATTTTTTGATATACCTATAAGTCCCCTAAAAAAATAAAGTCTATTAATTTTTTAAAAATATGTCTTAATTTTCTGAATGCATTTTCATCGTATGTAGCGATCACTGTGTAGCATTTACTTTGAACTATAGATGAGATACGTTAAGTTGTTAGATTTCCTAGCATGGAGTCATCCTCATATTACTGGAGTAATTCTCTTTGACCATGGTATGTTCTCATTTTAATTTTGCACTGAAATTGATTTGTTAGAATTTCATTTAGAATTTTTACACCTATATTCATATGTGAGAGTGTCTCATATGCCATTTTTTTTTAGTTGCATGGTTTTGGTGCTTTCTCTGGTATCAAGTGAGTCTAATTCATAAAAATGAAATTTATATCTAAATTCATATGTATACATTATGCATATGTGTTGTAATTGTATACAGTATAAAGTATTTTATATGAAACCTCCTGAACGTGAACATTTTGGAGTAAATTTTCTATTTTCTGAATAATCTTCGCAGTAACACGCAATAGTAATTGGCCTATTCAAGTTTTCTGGGTCTTTTTAAGTAAAGCTTTGTCATTTATACTTGGCCAGAAAATTGTCCTTTTCATAAAAATACCAAATTTATTTATGGAATGTGTATTTTTAAAGTCACCCTTACTTTTGTAGCTTCCTCTGAATCTGTAGTCATTTTTTGTCACTCCCACATTTATGTATTTTTATTTGAATCAAATTTATTGAATTAAAATAGTAAAAATTAAAAGTGAATTTGTGTCTTTTGTTGCATTTTTATTATTCAGATAACTAGATTTCAGATTTATTAATTAATCAGTTCAACTGTTTTCCCCTCTCCTGATGTGAGGGAAGAAAATCTCTTCCTTTACCCATCCGAGGGTCTCCTGCTGGGACCTCTAGGTTAGACTGACAAAAGGCAGACTAACAGGAGAAGACCAAATAGAATTTTGTTAACAAGCACATCGTGCATGCACACATAGGACCACTCAGTCTCCCAGAGTGGCGGTTAGAACTCAGGTTTAAAAAACAGAAAAGGGGTCTGGGGAGCTTCTGCACACGGGAGGAACTTTGTGGGAAGGTGACCAGGAAAAGTATGGTAAATTTTTTAAAGTTGATTTTTAAATTTTTTTACATGTAATAACTAGAAATACACATACATATATTTTTAAATTATCTGGTAAGCTTCTTTAAACCTTAAAACGTGCACTTGAATTGAAATATATTTAATTGCTATTGCCAACTAAAGACAGTTTCTACTGATGCTTCTTTACATAAAATTTTAAAATTGGCAGCTTTTTATTTCCTTGCTCTTCTCCTCCATGTAATTTTTAACTTTGGTTGCGATAACCTGGGATTTTAAAAGTGTATGTGTGTGGGGGAGGGAGGGAGGGAGGGAAAGAGACATGCTACTTTCACTTCCAGGAGTATTTACAAATATATACACTATGTTTTCAATAATATTTAATAATTGTTACAATTAAAATATATCTGATTTTTCTCTAACTTACCTACCATAAGTTCTATATTCTCAAGCTTTTACTTTGCTATGATACATACTCAGCTTTGGGTTTCTTTCTTTCTTTCTTTCTTTCTTTCTTTCTTTCTTTCTTTCTTTCTTTCTTTCTTTCTTTCTTTCTTTCTTTCTTTTCTTTTCTTTCTTTCTCTCTCTTTCTTTCTTTCTTTCTCTCTTTTTCTTTCTTTCTTTCTTTCTTTCTCTCTCTCTTTCTTTCTTTCTTTCTTTCTTTCTTTCTCTCTTTTTCTTTCTTTCTTTCTTTCTTTCTTTTTCTTTCTTTCTCTCTCTCTTTCTTTCTTTCTTTCTTTCTTTTCTTTCTTTCTCTCTTTCTTTCTCTCTCTCTTTCTTTCTTTCTTTCTTTCTTTCTTTCTTTCTTTTCTTTCTTTCTCTCTCTCTTTCTTTCTTTCTTTCTTTTTCTTTCTTTCTTTCTCTCTTTCTTTCTCTCTTTCTCTCTCTCTTTCTCTCTTTCTTTCTTTCTCTTTTTTGAGAAATGGCATGGAAATGAACTACTTTGGGACTACTTGACTATTTACTTTTGTCTTTGCAGATGAAGAAAAATGCGTTTATTCTAGATTCCTGGGTTACAACCTTTCCCTTTTAAATCTCTGTAAATGTTACTCTTATTTATATCTGGTGTTCATTACCATGGAAAAGTCTGCGACAAGAATTGTTTTTCTTCATTTGTAGGTAAATGGACTTTTCAGCTCAAATACTTGCAGGGTGGACCTTTTGCCTTGAGATTTACAAATTTCACAAAGTTGCATCTAGAGATTGACCTCTGTTTGTTCTTTCACATAAAAGTAGGTGAAGCATTTTGATTTGCAGATTTCAGTTCTTCAGGTGAAAAGCGTGACCTTTTATCTTAGCTTTGATCATTGCTTCTGTTTGCTACATTAACACGCACACATGGACAGAATTGAATTTATCAATCTTCTATTGTAGCTGGATTTTCAGTCTTTTCCTCCTTCCAAGATAATGTTTTATTTGAGTATTTACATGGTTTCAGCATTACACTTAGATCACTGATCATTTGGGGTTTCTTCTTATGTGAAGTATGGATCCAATTTTATCCTCGCACAAATGAACCTAGGAGTCCCAGCACGATTCACAGGAAAGCTCATAACTTATCCAGTGATTTGAAATGCATCCTTTATCACATATAAACTTAACCACAGAGCTAGATCTGTTTCTGGATTTTCTATTCTGTTCCATTGGTCTGTCTATTCATGGGACATTTCCACATGGTTTTAATTGCTGAAGGTTGATGGCAAGTTATAATACCGCACAGGGTTAAGATGGTTTCCACTTCCCTTCAGGGTCTCCTTAGCGATTATTGCATGTTTTTTTAAATCCATATGAATTTTAGAATCAAATGTCTAGCCCAAAGGAAAACACAAACGTGTTAGTATTTTTCTTATAATTGTATTCAGTTTACGCATTGATTTAGGAAGAATGGACAGATCTGTAATGTTGAGTTGTTCTGTCTGTGAATAAGGAGGACTTTCCTTGTTGTTCACGTCTGTTATGTGTCTTTCAGGAGTGTTTTTAGTATTCCTCATTTTTTTCCCATTTCTTGTGACATTTATTTCTAAGTGTTTTTCATTTCTTTTTAAAAGTCAGTGTATTTGTTTACTTACTTTGGCCCTTGTAAGTGGGACCTGCCTTTTCACTGTTTTCTAATTTGCAGGGGTGGTCGAAGTGCCTTCTGACGTGTAACATCGTTTTCTCCCCTGTAGCCCCTGCCTTTTGCTGCCCTTTTCCCCTTCACCCTCCACAGTGCTTCCCTCTTTCCTGGAAGACTCACACCTCTGTTCCTATGCATTCCGAGCCTCTTCCTTTCAGTCCCATGGTAGCCTGTGCGCCGATCCACGAGACCTCTGACCTGGTCTCCACATTGCCCGTCTCTGGAGAAGTCTCTCCCTCCTGGGGGTGCTTCCTCACTCCACCACCGTGCTGGGGTTCAGGACATGCTACCCCCAAATACGGCACACTGGAATATTGAATATTTTAAGTTCTAGGAATTGGATAAAATGGCCAAGCAAGGTCACTCTGACCTCCTCCTCTCCTCACCCTTCTTTCCTGAAACACGATTGGGGGAAGAATCATAAAATCTTCCTGTGAGAGGTGCCCCCCATCCTCCTGGGAGATACTCAAAAGAAAGAGGAATCTTTGTCTCCAAAAACAAAGGGGCAGCAAGAAGAACCCTAACAGCCAGGCCTTGCTAAGTTTCCCCGGGTTACTGCACTTTCTTCATCCTGCTTGAGCTACCATGTTCCTCCACCACCAGCCACTCTTCATCACGCCCGGACGCCCCACATAAAAATACACAGCTCTAGCGGTATCTTTGGGTCTTCGTTTTGAAAAAAGGCTCCCTGGTCTGTCTCTGTCCGACTGAGTTTCAGACCCATCCAGGGGCCCTAAGAGGGTCAAGGAACACTTGCGCCCACCCCACAGTGGCTACACCCCCACTGCAGTCCTACTTATCTCTCCCATTCCAGCCTGGCCCCTCTCTCTGCTCAGCCTGGAACCTGAAACTGGTTCTGTTGGTGTGGAATGTGCACCCCCATCACACTTACAGCCTATATCATTCTTTGTCTCCTAATTTCACTGCCATGAGGGTTATCACAATGAAAGGGACTTGTTTTTTGTGATTCTCGTTGGTCTGCATGCTTTTTGAAGGACATGTGGAGAGATTCAGCTTTAGGAGCAGGGGATGCTGCCTCTGCTTTTAATTTGGAAGAGTGTACCCTAAATGTTTGCTTTTGTTTACGATGGGGGCAAAATTATAGTCACGTATATAATATATGTATAGTATAATTACATAAATATAGTAGCTGCTGTATCTACACTGGGCAAGGAGAGACCAATAAACTTCAAAGTTTTGGTCAGCCACTAGGTTAGAAAGTAAAGATTAATCTGCAATCTCTCATTACTATTTTTTTTTCAAATAAGTTTTCACTATAGACTCAGCCCCATAAGAAACAAGAGTGGTTTCTGCCCTCTGTGTACCTCTCCCAAGAAACTTCTAAACTAATAGACATTAATCTTTAAATTACTATTGAAGATTGACTAAGAGAATGAGTATGTAACCTGTTTGAGACTCTGAATGTATTTGTGCCTTGAATAACTCACTGGGACAACTGTGATTGTAGTTAGTGTGTAGTTAGTGTGTAGTTAGTGATCATCAGGCAACTCTAGTTATAATGTTTACAAAGAAACCAATAGCTGTGTGGGTCTGTGATGAGATAAAATATGCTTAGAACCCTTTTCCTTACATATTTGAAATCAAGAATTTTTTCTTCAAGTAAAGCACCAAGAACTTTCCTTTTTGTCAGCCTTTGAAGAAGGTAAATTGGTTTTGAACATTCCAAGATAAGTAAATCTCATCTTAAAAACAGCTCAACCTCAATTCAGTTAGATTTTGTTGTAGTATTGCTTCCAATATTTCTAGAAATCCAATGAGTCAATAAAGAAAGACTAATGTTGCTTTGTTTAATCAAAAGTGAGCATAAGGAAATGAAATAGGCTTATGTCAAATAAATTTCTATGAAGAGAGAAGATTTTACAAGTGATGAATCATTTTTTTTCTCAGAAAGTAATTACTATCTTTAGTCACCTAATCATTGTTTTCTTCAAACATGATGTCTCTAGACATTCTTTATGACAGACAAGTTTGAATTTGAATCATCACAAAGACATTATTATTCCTACCACGTTTAATATTTTAAACAAAGTGACTCACATTTTAGTTTTAAAAATCAATAAACTTGGGGGTGAGGGTATAGCTCAGGGGTAGAGTGCGTGCCTAGCATGCACAAGGTCCTGGGTTCAATCCCCAGTGCCTTCATTAAAATAATTACCTCCCCCACCGAAAAGAATAAAAAAAAAATTAGAATTTAGGGAAAAAAAATCAGTAAACTTAATCTCCCAGAGTAAGTTCTTCCCACCAGTCCTGAATTTCTTTACTGAGTGAGGTGTGTCATAAATTGGCGTTTTTCTCTTTCCCTTGGGCGTGGGTGCCTCATCTCTCAGTACTCAGTGGGTGTGTTTTGTGCATATGCAGGGCTCAGGTACCAAGGTCTGAATGCATGAAATCAAGCCTCTAGATTACAGACCCTGTCCGCAGCTCTTCCCACTGACGCCCCGAGCTGGAGCTCACTTCTTGTCATGGCCGCTGTCCCTGTTCAAGGCTGTTCCCAGCAGGAGGAGATTAAGAAGCTCTGCTTTGCTTCCAGGACCATTTTCTCTTGGATCCAAGTTTCCCAAGCTTTTTTCTCTCTCCACGTCCTTCCTTCCCCTGTCAGTGTGCTGCCTCCCACTGGGGTCAGGCTTGGCCGAGTTTCCAACAAACAGCCTGCCTGAAATCCACGTTTGGTACAAGAATGTCGCCACGCCTTTCATTTGCCCCTGGTTTTTCTAATTCAAGGTCCGTGTCACTCTGCAAAGGAGGACATTCAGAGAACTCATGTCTGGGGTCCCATCTATCACAATTCAATCTGACACTCCTCCTCTAATATTAAATGTAGCGTGCTCTCTTAAAACATACACACAGCTGCCAATTTTCATGTGTATCTTAAGAGTTGGAATTGGAAATGCTTCCTGTAATGTAATTCATCTCTTTCATGCCGTTAATATTCACTTACCGCTCTAGACTGAGAAAACGGGCTCTAATCCCCACAGACTGAGGACACACTCCTGCCCTGAGGGCCCCACAGGGACACGTGCTCATCCACTCCCTGGGGAGAAATGCAGATGTTTCTGTGTGCTAAGTTCCCAGCCTCTTTGACGGGGCTTTATTTATAGGTCAGTTTACTGAACTCCTTAAATGAGTGAGGCTAGGCTTTTTGATTCATCTATTTTGAGATTCAAGAAAGTGAAAAAAAAGCATTGTCAAATTTCATCCAAAGTTTTTCTCAAAAAAAAAAAAAAAGACGTCCAATGCGTTCAAAGTTTATTTGCTGGCTCAAATGTCAAGTATATTTATTTTGTGCAATAAATTAAGAAAAATTCATGGATTTATACAGGAATAGTATTGTGTTCAGTGAAAGAAAGAACTTTCTAACAACCGAAGCTGTGAAACATGAAGTAAATTGGTTGGAGATTAACGAGTCCCCTGGCACTGGGGGTCTCAGTAGGGGTTGGCTGGTCCCTGGTGATCAGAGGAGTCCAGCACAGTGGAGGGGCCCTAAATTAGGTCGGCTTTTGGGTCCCTTCTACTCTGACAGCTAGGGCTTCAGGGTAACCAAGCAGAAGACAGAAGTTATATAACGTTCCAGACAAACAAAACAAAAATGCCATTTTCAAAAGTATCCTCAGATGACTCATGGTGAGGAATCCAAAGTCTTGCATAAATACTCTATTTTACCCGTGGGCTTATTCTTCTTGCCCTGCCTCACCCCTCTTCTGTCTCGTTACAGCCTTCCTATCGTCTGAACCAATGACCAAGAGGCGCATCACCATCTTCCTTGTCTCTTGCCCTAGTGCTGTCTCGGGTGGAACGGAGGGGTGACGGAGGTGATCGCAGATGTGTGGGCTGCGGACTTTTATGATATGTTCACAAACGCCTCCAAGGCAAGACAGAAAGGGAATAAATGGATGTTGCCTGCCTTCATTTTCCCACTCTCACTACTGCTTTATCTTTCTTTTTTTGGACATTTGCACCTTTATAAAAGTCAACAGGATTTAAATATCAACATAAAGGACCAGTCTCTATCCTCTTTCACGTTCCAACATGCTGTGATTTTGTGATTGTATAGGTTCCTGTGTTTGTGCAGACAATAGATTCATGACTGGCCAGGAGGCAGGAAGTGTCTGGGGGTTGCCCATCTCTGAGGGTCTTGGTCCCTCACAGAAAGCCCTTAATAGCCACAGTCAGACAGGACCCTGGGCTGGATGGACCATTGTCCCCTTCCAGAATGGTAAGCCCAAGATTTTATGCCCCAAAGCTAGTCCTGTGCAAGCCCCCTTCCTCCATACAGGATGGGCAGATAGAGAAGTTGCTGCACCAGCATTTCTTTCCTCTTTACTGAGACAGAAATGGCTTCACTAACTAGCAAGAAGTACAGGCTGGTTTATTTATAGACTTTGCTTTTTCTTTCTTAGAACCTGGTGAAGGCTCTCAAGTCAAAGAAAAGACTTGGGACTCCTGGTTTACTTCTGAAAAGGAAAGGACTTGGAAAGCATTGTATCCTTACAACACAAAAAGGCTGAACTCCTTTCTTGGAAAATCAATGACCTTTCTTGGAGCTGTGAAAGAATTGAGGTTGCAGGGAAAACTGCCCTCCTCAGATGTGAAGATTGACACAACCTAGATCTGCTTACCTGAAAACAGAAGCCAGTAGAATTATAAACTGGTAGGAACACACAAATGATAATTTTGTTGAATTCCTGGGGGCTGACTGTGGTCTAACATGAGAGTGAGAAACCCCTGAGGGCTACAGTCTGGGAGGGGCCCACACTTTCATGGGCTTTATCTCTAGGAAACTCATGGTTCTCAAGATGAAAACACGAGAGATCTCCTTACAGCTCTGGCAGAGGGAGAGGAAGAGCAATCTTTGTGAAATGAGTCCACAGCAAAAGCCTGTGTTCCCTGGAAAAAGGCTTTGCTAGAGACATATCTCAACAAGGGGAAGGGCTTTCCTCCCATTACAGCAGCCTCTAAACTTCCTGTCTTCATGGACACAGGATAAAGAAATCATGGTAAACAAGGATCGTGGCTTCAAGGGAAAAGATTGGGAATGCTGCATCCAGGAAATAGGGTAGAGGCAGGAAGGATATGCCAGCGGAGGTAACAATGCAAGAATACTTGTGAAGGTCACAGCTCCCAGACCCAGAACCATTAAAAGACTGAAGTTTATTCATGAGACTTTAGAAGGCTTCTCCTCCCCTACACCTTACCACCATGTCAACAGCCTCCAGCATAACAACAGCAAAGCAGCATGGAAGAAATTGACACAGAAAGTGCAAAGTCAAGAGGGGAAACAAAAACAAGAACTAGAGATATTTGAGACCTCGGGCACCTACACCTATTTTTTGCAACTATAGTTAATAATACTGTATTGCATATTGGAAAGTTGCTAAGAGAGCAAATTTTAAAAGTTTGCATCAGAAGAAAAGAATAGTTCTGTAACTATGTATGGTGGCAGATGTTAACTAGACTTACTGTGATGATCATTTTGCAATATGTACAAATATTGAACCATTATGCTGTACACCTGAAACTAATAGGATGTTGTTTATCAATCACACCTCAATAAAAAATTAAAAAAACAAACAAGCAAATGTATCTAGGCATATCTTATTTAAACTGCAGAAAGACAAAGACAGAGAAAATCTTGAAAGCAAGAGATTTAGGTTTTGACACAGATGGGTTCAGTCCTGGCTGTCTTGTTTACTAGGCAATCAGTACTGGACTTGACCTCTTTCAAATACTGGCGGTTTGTTTTCTCCCTTATAGAAAGGATAAAAAGATACGTGTAAAAGTACCTCGTTGTAGGTATTGTTTCTTGTATGTATAAATGAAGCTCCAGTGAGGTCATGTATGTGTGCAGAAGCAATTTTTAACAACAGCAATCTCTAAATATGAAGAGTTAAACACTTTCCAGGGACCTTGAAATAAGCTCATTCAGCAAGGAAAATCTTGAAGTTTGTTGTGAATCACAAGGCATTACTTTAATAGATGTAAAATTGGATATCATTTTTGTCTTAAATAGGAGTGGAACTGATGTCTCCAAGGCAAAGTTAATGCAAAAGGTGAGAAGACGGTTGATGCAAAAGAAAACACATAAGATAAATGGACAGGGTAGGCATAAACTAATTGAGATCCTTTGGAACCAGGCAGGGAATACATACATATTTTCTCTACATCTATAGTTATAGATATATCAGAATCCCCGCAGAGGTATCTGAATCCAGGAATAATGAATGGACTTTTTTAACTCACTAGAGAAAAATGTAACAGCAGCAAAAAGATTAGAAAAATGAGCTCTAATAAGTAAGAGAGAAATTAATATACACATGTATATATATATATGTACATATGTGTGTATATATATATTTATGCATTGAGCATTAGAATTTACAAAACACAATCACAAGCATTTGGCTTTCATAACTAAGGGGATTTAGACTCCAATAAATTAAGAGAGTTTCTGACTTTGCTTGACATCAATTATGGTTGAAGAATTACTCTCTCTACCTCTATCTTTCAAACTGAACCAAACAGCTCATGAAAATATTTTTCCATAAGGGGGAAAGTTAGCAGTGAGAAGCAGAAGAAATTTCCATGCAGGCATTATTTTTTTTAATTTCAAGGTCATACCCAAATGAATTCTTTCTATAACATTTAGTTTACAAAATGTTTTTGTGCAATGATCTCATTTTGTCTCTGTTGCCCAACTTTGTAAAGTTGGCAGGGGCCATGGTTCTGATTCTGATTTAGATTAGGAGTCTACAGGCAGTCCTGTGAAGCATGCCTGCTGTTCCACAGCTGTTGAATCCCAGGGCTGGGAGCAGAGAATCAGAGACTTCTGACCCACCACCTGTCTCACTCAGTGCAGGCTGACCACACACTGATGGCTTATCGACAGCAGACATATTTCTCACAGTTCTGGAGGCTGGATGTTCGAGACCAGGGTGCAAGCATTGTCAGTGTCTGGTTACAAACTGCCAGCTTCTCACTGTGTCTTCACATTGTGGAAGGAGAGAAAGAGGGAGCTCTCTGGGGTCCCTTTACAAGGGCACTATCCCACTCACGAGGGCTCCACCCTCATGACCTAATCACTTCCCAAGGACCTCACCTCCTAATGCCATCACACTGGGGTTCAAATGTCAACACATGACTTTTTTCATGTTTACCTGAATTGTCAATTTTTTAAAATTTTTATTAAAGTGCAGTTGATATACAATGTTAGTTTCAGGTGTACAGCAAAGTGATTCAGTTATCCATATACATACATATATGTGTTTTCTTTTCAGATTCTTTTCCATTATATTCAACATACGACTTTTGTAGGGACACAGATATCCAGTCCTTTGCACAACCCCATGTTGGTTTTTTATTTTGCTTTACTTCTTGTTTGTTTCCTTTGTCATTAGAACACTCCTCATTTAATCTTCACAACACAAAAGTGGTAGTTTTAGCTTCAATCATTCTTACACTTCAGTTTCATCTGCTTATTTGACATCACTAACCAAATCTATTTCTTCAATGACTTATTTAAGAAAGAAATCCTTTTATGTTCCTTTCCAGGATGCTTTTAAAATCTGCCCTTAAAAATGTGTTTAGTAATCTTTGATGGATAATTTGCTTAAAAGTTAAATCATCCCTGGGTATTTTCCACACTTTTAGCAGAGGGTTTTTTCTTATTCCTCATCTCAGAAATCTAAATGGAATCCACTTCCATCAACATCTCTTCAAATGTGATCCATCAATTCTGTTAGTTCTATGGCTCAAAACCCAATTCTTGGGATCTGACTGCATTTTACCTCAAATAGGAATCCAAGCTACACATTATGTGCTCAGATTTCCCAAATCAGCTACAAAGGTGACAGAAAATTTCTTTGAATTTATAGAATATTTTGACTTTTTCCAAAACAAATCTGATATATCCTATTATTTTTACGTTACTATGTGCTCTCTGCACAGAGGACTTCCTTCTTAGTTAGTCCGATCACAGCCATGTAGAGACATTAACATGCCACCACACTGCAGCTAAGTTGACATCATTTAAGCTGCATGGAAATTGAATGTTATTTCTAACTGACTGCATCACTTTAACAGCACTGCCGGATTACGTTCTTATGCCGCATCTGAGTCACTCAACCATCCATCAGTGGCGTCTCGGAGGGCATCCTATCCTGCCCTGAATTAGGAGGAGAGTGTCGGTGTGTACTGACGGCAGATAACAGTGTCTGAGATGTGTTAGCCTTCCTTGCTAACTTATTAGCAAAAGGGTTAGTGAACTGTAGCATCAATGGGCATTTTGAATGTCACGGATATTTCCAGTGGTGATGGGTAAGAACAGATAAACGTTTAAGTGGCATTAAACTGTGTTGCCAAATCTCATTTTCTAAATGATAACTAAGCATTTGCAGAGCACTTTTTAAGAGTTTACAATCTCTCTATTCATGTTATTTGTTTCTCACAATAATATGTGAAAGTAGACCTTGGGGAAAGGGTGAGGCTCCCAATGGAGCTGGGACAGCTCTACTGGACACTCAGCCTCGGGGACGGCGGGCTTCAGGTCTGCCTGGACCTTCTTTCCTCCTCTTTTACTCCCTGCGTTAGACCTGCTGGACACCCTGCAGACAGACCCGCCTCTAAAATGTGCGTTTTGGTGGTGTTCTCTATTCCATTTGTGTATTTTACAAACTCTTGGGTTATGTTCATCATTAATCTTTTGGGGCCCCATTTAAGAAACCGATGAACGCTATCAGTCTATTCCTCCATTTTACACACAGCTTCAGAAAGCTGGTTACTTGGAAGCAGTTTTCAGCCATTTCACTTCAGTGCGGTTTCTTATTTGGGGCTACTCTTCCCTTTGACAGTTCCCCACCACCTCCACTCCAGGGGTAGAGGTCAAATAGCAAAGGAACTGAAGTTAAGAGTTCGCTATACTCAGTCCATCAAGAAGCTCTGGTTTTAATATCCTGAACACCCCCCATTTAGGACCATTCTAAACACATGTGGAAATGCTATAAAGAAAAATAATGAGATCCCCAAAGGCTATGGAGGAAACAAGAAGCTGACTTCTTGTTGTAAGTTTTCCAAACAAGCCTGGCTGATACGCCTGCTTACCAGGTGATTACTTCTCCCGTCCCCTTGACTGCAGAGATGCACCCAGTGTTACCGTGCAATCCCAGAGGCCTTTGGGCTAAAGGGGGACACACTGCTTTCACAGGTATAAGTGAATATGATGTACGTTAAAGGCTGAAGCACAACTCGCTTCCATGACATTTTCATCTTCTAGGAGATCAGCCTCAATAGCCTTCTGTATCTGGGCGAGGACTGCGAAGACTATTCAATTTCACGGTCAGTCAGTTGAGTCTCCAGGAGTGGAGGATCTGACCTCTCCCTCAGGTAAATCTAATTTCTTCTTCTAATGGCTAGAAGTTCAATCCTCCTTTCCCCAGGGGGAAAGCTCAGGGAAAAATACTGAACCAAGATCCCCCTACATGCAAGTTTACCTCGTTTACAAAGACTGGGGGCTCACCCAAGAAAGAAAAATGAACACTTCTATCAGATTATTCCACAGCTATACTCGTTGAACTCCCACTGATTCTCAGACTGGCCACCAGGCTTTGGATCAGCTGTTCGTATAATGTCAGAGTTAAACATTCTGTTTTCAAAAGAACACGTTTCTTAAAATGGTGGATTATTAGATCAGTGGTTTTACCCTGACATCTTCAGTCCTGATCACTGCATCTTTTATCAAATTAACATGCTGGCATTTATCTGGAGTTTGTTGGCAAACAAGTATGTGGGAAGAGAATATTGGCAGGCAAAAAAAAAATCAAGTGGGGACATATTATCAGTTAACCGTCTAAAATTAGCATGTGCAGCCTGATTCTATAATCTCACCTGCTGGGAGTAATTTAATTTAAAACTCTTAATGCTAATCAACAGGGATTTAATCTGAAGTCTCCCTCCGCACCTAGAGATGATCATACTAAGTGAAACAAGTCAGACAAAGACAAATATCACAGGATATCACTTATAGGTGGAATCTAAAACAATGACACAAATGAACTTACTTACAAAACAGAAACAGGCTCACAGACATAGAAGACAAACTTATGTTTACCAAAGGCAGAAGGGAAGGGAGGCACAAATTAGGAGTTTGGAATTAGCAGATGCAAATTACTATGTACAAAACAGATAAACAAGGTCCTACTGCATAGGACAGGGAACTGTATTCAATGGCCTGTAATAACTTATAATGAAAAAGAACATATATATGTATATATGTATAACTGAATCACTATACTGTATACCAGAAACTAACACAACATTGGAAATCAACTATATTTAAAGTAAAAAATAAAAAATAAGGTCTCCCTAAGTATCAAAATATGAGTTGGGTACCTCCTGCCTTCTTTTGAATACATTTGGAACAAAAAGTATGGTGTGATTCAAATAACTATGAATTTGGTAGCTCCTACACACACACACAAAGCTGTTCTGCTCAGGCTATGCAGGATGACAAAAATAAGCGATTGATCCTTGAGGCACATTTAATTTAGGTCCCTCCATTTTGAAAACTGCCTTAATTTTTCATGTCACATTTAGCAGGCGATCATCTATCACCCAGTCTAATAATGTTGGGTACATTTTATAATTAGCCATAAAAGAGATCTTTTTGCCAAGCCCCCAAATTAAGTTTGTGCTTCAACATTATACAGACGGCCCTTTCTTGGTAGTTCACAGTGTGCATTTTCTGTTGTCTTGACAACTATCTGGTGGGGGCTTCCTTGCTTGGAGAACGAGGACGCCTTTGCCTGATGCAACCCCTCAGAAATGATAATGAACACTGAGCAGAATGATCCCGACAAAGCAAGCTTGGATACATAAATAGAAAGATTCTGCTTAAATGACGTGTGCAGAGAGGTCAGAAGGGAGGGAGGAGGGAAGACAGAGGAGTGGGGAAGGGGCTGTGACCGTTATCAATCCTAATTTTCAAAAAATCCAGGGCCTGGTCAGCACTCAGCCGTGCTATGAAGCAAGGGCAGACGGGGAGAGGCACAGGAGGGCACCAAGTTTGTGAGACTCGTTCAGGCCTCCAAAAGCTTTGTCAGAATATAATCAGTACACACAGCCCTGCCATTTCACGATGTCCAGACTTCTAAGGCATAAGAGAAAATGAAAACCTCTCATTCTGTTTGGTCTCAAATATCCTTGGAGATATTTGTGTTTAGTTTTGTTCCCACTTTCGACTTTCAGGGCGGTGAGTCTGTGACATTTGGGGCTGGGACACTGGCCGTATAAGCAGCGCAGCACGTTTTTTCTCCCTTATAATTTGAAAGAGAGATTCAGAGTCACAGTAACAGCAAAAATTCTACAAACTTCTAGTACTGAAGGTCCTAGGACTGCACTGGTCCTTCTGTACCCAAATCTGATACCTTCAAAATTTCCTTAATTTTCTAGAATCCTCCAGTATCTTCCTCCCAAATTGAAAGCATATATTCTTTCTCCCTCTCTCTGTCCTCTCTCTCTGTCTCTGTCTATTTCTCTCTCTCTCTCTCTCTCTTTTTTTTTTTTCTTCAAGTTGGTCAGAATTGCTTTCTGTTCTTTGCAACCAGGAGAATTTTCCCTTATAGTATATATGAACAATACTGTTTGTTTGGAGCTAGAATTTCTCTCTAGTTTGTGAGCTTCTTGGAGAAAGAGCTTGTCTTTCTCATCCGTGTCTTCAGCACCTCGCAGTCCCTGACACAGGTCTTCAGTATCTGTCTGATGAGTGAAAGCATTCCTTTTCATCGCTTCTGTAACAAAGTGCCACAAAGCTAGCACCTTAAAATAAAACCCTTTATTACGCTGCAGCTCTGTAAGTCATCGCTTGGCTTAGCTAGTTTTCTGCTCCAGGTCTCGTAGGTTGAACCAAGGTTTCAGCAGGACTGTGTTCCTTTCTGGAGGGTAAGTTCCATGGGTTGTAGGATTGAGGCTGCCGTTTCCTTGCGGGCTCCACTCCCAGCTCCTAGAGGCCACTGTGCTCCCTGTTGTGTGGCTCTCTTCCTCCACTTTCAAAATGAGCAGTGATGAAACAAGCCTTCTCATGCTCCGAATTGCTCCAGCTTCCCCTTCTGCCGCCTCTCTCTGCCTTCCTTTTTGCATTTAAGGGCTCACATGATGACATTGGACCCACTTGGATAATTCATAAATAACCATTATATTTTAAGGTTAGCAGATAAGCTTCCTTCATTCCATATGCAATAACCCTTCACGGCACAGGTTAGTATTTGATTAGCTAAGCAGTGGATGGCATTGTGGGGAGACAGCTTGAGAATTCTGCCTCCCACAGTAGGTGAATGAGGTCAGGTGAGAGGGGCACAGTTTCAGATACGTCCTGCCAGGCAGGAAAGGGGTGCAGTGCAGCACCTTGCCTTTCTCTGTTCTAGAAACCCCTGCTTCCAGCTACCCTGCTCTGTGTGGCTCCCAGGGCAGAAAAGTTTGACTCCCAGCAGTACTGTGGCCCTGTCTTCGGTTTCTACCAGGACATAGAGATTTTACTACCAACACTGAATCTATTTCATCAATTTTTTCCCCACTAAATAATACATTGAAAACATCATGACCCAAAAGGGATTTATTCCAAAGCCTAAAAGGCTGGTTTAATATTCAAAAATCAATCAATGTGATTCACACATTAAAAGACTCAAAAGAAAAAAAATGATACTCTCAATATATGCAGAAAAACATTTGACTAAAGTCAAGATTCATTCATGATAAAATTGTCCAGCAACCTGGGAATCTAGCTTTAACTAGTAAAGGATACCTAAAGAATTAGTATCAAAGTGCTTAATAGTAAAGATTGAATGCTTCCCCCCACAGTCGTCGATATGCAAGGTTGTCCTCTTTCATCACTTCTGTTCAACACTGTACTGAATTCCTAGTCCATGCGATGGAAAACACACAGATTGGAAAGGAAACTAAAACTGTCTCTCTGTTCACAGACAGTATGGTCTGCACAGAAAATCCCGAAGAATCTACCAGGGAAAAAAAGGGGGGTTTGTGGCTCTAGTAGCTGAATTAATCCAGGTCACAGGATACAAAGTCAACATATAAATGTCAATTTTTATTTAATAGCATTAAACCACTGGAATTCACAAAGTTTTTTAAAAATTAGAACCCCTATCTATTAAAGTGTGTACAGGATCTGTGTACTGAAAACTACAAAACTATGATTTAAAAAATCATAGAAGATCTAAATAAATAGAAAAATATACTGTGCTCAAGATTTAGAAGACAATATTGTTAAGATATAAGTTCTTCTTAATTTGATCTATAAATTTAATACAACCCTAATCAAAATCCAAGAAGGATTTTTTTGGTAGCTATTGAAAATCTGATTGTAAAATATATAGGCAAAAATGAAGAAAATAGAATAGTCAAAACAATTTTGGAAAAGGACTCATACCACTCAGTTTCAAGACTGACTATAAATCTACAGTAATTAAGACACCTTAATACTGACAAAAAGCCAGACACATAGATCGATGGAACAGAACTGAGAGTCCATAAATAGTCCCCCAAACCAAGCAGCCAACTGATTTTGAATAAGGGCTCAAAAGCATCCAACATAAGAAGGGTATTTTTTTCAGCAAATGGTGCTGGAATTATGGGACAGCCACATGAGAAAAAAAATTTTTTGAACTATACCTCATACTTTATACAAAAAAAAAAGTATAATGGCCCAAAGTGGATAGTAGACTTATTTAAATTAAAATTTCCAAAAGAAAACTTAGGAGCAAATCTTCATGACCTGTGGTCAGGCAGAGTTTTTAATTAGAACACCAAACCACAATATATAAAGAAAAACAATAATAAATTTGACTTTATCAAATTTTAAAAACTTGTGCTCTGAAAAGGACACACTTAAGACACTGAAAAGACAAGCTACAAACTGAAAGAAAATATTTGAGAATTGCATTTCTGATACAGGACTTGTGTACAGAATAATGAACCCTCAGGATTCAAAAACTAAGAAAATAACCAATCTAGTTTTTTTAAAAAATGAGCAAATGAGCCAAACAGGTATGTCACCAATGATGGCATATAAGCATTTTAAAAATGATTAACATCATCAGTCATTAGGGAAATGTAAGTTACACCACAATGTAATAACACCACCCACCTCTTAGAATGGCTAAAACCAAAAACCTTGATGACGTCTTATGCCAGCAAGAATGCAGAGGGGCTGGAACTCCCACACATTGCTAGTTTGCTGGTGAGAATGCAAAATGGTAAACTGCTTTGGTAAACAGTTGAGCACTTTCTTACAGTGTTAGATATATACCTACTATATGACTCAGCAATCCTTTCCCTAGTACCCAAGAAAAGGAAAATTTATGTTCACATAAAGACCTGATTGTGAATTTTTATAGATGCTTTATTCATCATTTCCAAAAGCTGGAAATAGTCCATGTGACCTCTAGGAGTGAATGGATAGACCGCGGTGTGCCCATGCAATGGAATACTACTCAGGAGCCCATGTGACCTCTAGGAGTGAATGGATAGACCGTGGTGTGCCCATGCAATGGAATACTACTCAGGAATAAATAGGAACAAACTTGTCATTTACACAACAACACAGATGATTCTTGAATGCACTTGCCCTGTGAACCAAGTCCAGCCCCAAAGCCGCACACCGTATGAATTCTATTCACATGATATCATAGCCCAGCTATAAAGAGGCAAAGCAGGTCAGTGGTTGCCAGGGGCTGGGTGATGCTGGTGAGGGCTGACTATAAATGGAAATTAGGAGGGAATTTGGGAGGTGGGGAACGAAATTGCTTTCTAAGGAACTGTGACAAATTACTCATTTGTCAAAAGTTCTTAAAACACAAAGAGTGAATTTGCGGTCTATAAATTACATTTTAGAAACTAACAAGCATGTTAGGTGGAGGGGAGACTCAAGAGGGAATGCAGACTGTGATAAGTGAACCTGGCAGTGTTACAGGTGAATCACGTGATAGTGATTGTGGGGAAGAAAAGAGCTGACCTGCGTGTATCTTTCGGAAATCTGTTTTGGCTGGATACTGAAAGGCTAAAAACAGAAAGAACAGTATGTGACACTCTCCTTCATTTGATAAATTTGTTTTTCTCTGGGATATGAGTTAGCAATTTTAAACCACTTTATGTATGTACCAGGACTGAACAAATAAGAAATATATTGCAGATAATAAAAGTCAGGTTTCTCACATTCAGAAAAAAAGGAATTAAAATAAAGAGGTGGGCTAGACTGAACCGTGTGGTGTTGGGCTGGATCCAGAAGTATCAGCATGGACTTCTGTTTTTATAAATTACATGCATAGATAGGGATGAGCAGAAATACAGGTGTGTGTGTATATACAGATTAGTACAATACATGTATCTCTTGATTCTGTCTGTGGAAAGGACCTAGAAGCAATGACATCACAGTAGCAAAGAGCACATCTAGTGCTCAGATCTTGGATCCTAAGTCTGTTTCTCAATAATAGAAACCAGGGTTTATGGAGAAGTGGTTGATTCCATGGTTACAGAGTCAGAAAGTAAGGATGCGCTCCAAAGAAATGGTGGAAGCATACAACAGGGGGAGGAACTTATTGCCTAAAAGAGATCCCCAGTGGCCAACAATGAAACAATCTGAGCAACAAAATAGAGTCTTGGATTATAACCCAAGGAATAAAATAAATAACACTTGAGTTCATACCGATTAAAAAATAACAATAAATAAATGAAAGAGAAGAAATAACTCTTCCTTCTTGAGAAATTTCAATTAGTAAACACAGAAAGAATGAGGGAAATGGAAAATCACCATTGGAGCCACACAGTAAAAAATTTAGTCAAGATCCACCCATGAATGCTAGTATCAGTGAGCAAACTTTTAAGAAGAAACAGATTATGTGCACAATCTCAAAGCATCTCCCTCATACTACCTACTTACTAATTACAAAGGGAAAATGGTAAGTTCACTGTGGAGAAACCTGGCTGACACCCCCCTAGCCTAGTAGTCAAGGTTAATATCGCTAGTAGTAAGACAGACATACATCACGTACCCCTGACACGGTGCAGTAAGAAGGACCAGTTACCTCAGTGGTATTCATCCCCAGAATGCACAAGCTCAATCTAATCATGAGGAAACACTGAACAAACCCAGTTGGAGGGACATTCTGCAAAACAGCTGACCAGTACTCTTCAAAAGTGTCGAGGTCTTGGAAGACAAGGAAAGGTCACCAATTGGAAGAGACCAAGGACACATGACAAATAAATGCAGGACGACCTCCCAGACTGGATCTGGAACAGAAAAAGGACATTGGCGGAAAAACTGATGAAACCTAAGTCTTCAGCTTAGTTAACAATATTGTACAAATTTTAATTTCATAGTTGTGACCATTGTATTATGGTTTGTTAGATGTTAAATTAGGAGCTATTATCCAAGAAAAAAAAGTAGATAACTAAACCTAATTACCCCTCCAAAAAAAATAAACAAACAAAAAAATAGGAGCTATTAAATGAAGGGGATGCAAGAACACCTCACTATCTTTGCTATTATTCTGCACGTCTGAAACTATCTCAAAATTAAAAGTTTTTTTTAAGGATATAGGTTAATTTTCACTATAAATGTCCTAATTCTTTCATGCTATTGATCTTCTGGTGAGGTGCTTCTCTCCCCAGAAGCCACATTGATTTTCCCCTGCCAGCCAGTAGAGACAGATTAATGCAATGGGCAAATGCATCCTTTCCTTTTTGAGATTCTGTTAATTCACCAGCTCAGCTCCAACACAGTTCATCTTCATCGTTGCATAAAAAACTACACAAAAACGTGCTGTCAGTTCCCTGGCTCCTATTGATAGCCCTCGTGTTTCGAACAATGGAACTGGTGATCCAACAGACGTATGTCTCACAAAATCAGACATGTCGTTCAGGAGTCATTTAATTAAAGCTTTCAGGCAGAGTTATAGTTCTGTCTGATGGGAAAGAGTGCATGAAGAAGGTTCAAAACCAAATTTCAGAGGGATCAAGACAAACCCCAGTCACTTTCATGATTGCTGAGTGTTAAAGTGCTCATGACCACGGCCCCCACAAATAGTCTCCTTCCCCAGGTGGTTTGAGGCAGGCACCAGAGAGCAAACACTGCTGGGTTGTGTGGGTGTCGATGGGGAGGAGGTAAGGAAAGGAGGGTGGAGCTATTTCCTGAGCCCAGAACCAGGGCTCTGCACCTTCCCACAGTCCCATACAGCCCGAGGCACTTTGTGTTATAAAGAACTCCTGTAGATTTCCCCAAAGTCTTAGAAATTGCCCAAGTGGAGAGGTGTAGATGTGTGTGTTGGACGTGGGGGTGTGGGACATCGCTGACAATGCACAGATGTTGACTGGCAGGGAACAAGCCATATTATTAATTGATCTGCCAAGTCCTTCTGGTCTCCCCAAAGAACAGAAATAGTAAATGGCACTGTGAGGTGGTACAACATGCTCCAGCCAGATTTTCCAGGGTTTGTCATCTGCGTTATTGAGCAGCCTCCTCTTAAGGAGAGAAGAAGCATTGAGGGAAATTTAGTTTCTGCCCAGGACATGCTGTGGGTCTGGTCTGTCATCATCTTTTAACTCTGTCTGGCAGAGCAGAACTATTTGAACATTAGAACATGAGAGTAAAGGAGAAGATAGAGAAACCAAAATCTATCAATAATAAAGTTTACAAATTAAGGAAGAAGGATCCAAGGTTTGATTTCCTCATTAGCATCCAGCTCAGAATCTGTAACAAATCAAGAGGAGTTGAACATTTGATGAAGAAAGCCCCTCCTTATTCAAGCGCGCACAGAGATAGTCTATCTGGCTCTCTCCCTCCTGGCAGCAGAGCTGGGCTGTGCTTGCAGCAGGTGCCCTGTAATTTTATATTAATGTCCATTTTTTTCTAATTGTATGTATTTGCATATATGCTAATACTTTGAGTTCTGCCCGTTTTTGTTCAGGACATGTGGGGAGTGCTCCCTGCCAGGCCAACCCACAAAACAGCCCTCTAAAACTTGCTGTGCCCCCACTCTGAGCATTAGTGATACGTCTGACTCAGCAGCAGGAACTGCAAAAAGCTGAACATTTGACAGAAGATGCCACTTGTGCTAGTGAAACATCTTACAATAAAGAGAACTCAAAATAGTCTGTAGATCTCTCCAGATAAAGTAAGTCCACGATGTCAGTTTTGAATTCATTGGAATTCAGTACATTATTCTTACCAGTAAAAGATGACTAGAAACATGAAAATTAAAATATGCATTTCTCTTCATTTTTTATTTCACCCTGGAACATATCCACCCAGCACACAGGACAAAGGTGAGGATGATAGCATCATGGCTCTAAGTAAGGAAGTATAAAACCTTTGCCATCTCGAGGTCTAAGAGGTCCCGCCCAAGGACTTATATAATCTCTGATAACTCGGTGCATCTTCTTTTCTGTCTTAGTACTGACTTAGTACTTAGTATCATGATTTAATAAAAAAACAGGAAAAAAAAAACCTGTCAGGGCAACTGACCTAGGCCGTTTAGTCAAGTAAATGCACTTGATTTTGAGCCAACTCAATTGCAAATACAGTGAAACAAATAAGGGGTGAAACATACCTCTTAATTTAACAGTTAAAAAAAACTATTTTCAAATGTCTTATATGGCTTCATATGGCTACATGAAAATACTTCCTTAAAAAAGCACTCCTAATGTAGGTAAGAGAAGCCAGTATGTTCACTTACCTACCTCCTTCCTTTGGTCATTAAATAAGCAAAAGCAAAGCTAAAAGTACTGCTGTTTAAAGCCTTTAAATATCCAGCAGGATGTTGCAGCTTCTGGAAATTACTTAAGAACATGTGCACACATGCAAAATAAAATGGAAAGGTAGGGCCACAATCTCAATCATTCAAGTGGGCTGAATAGTCCTTTCCAGACGTCAGCAGTTCCTTAAATCATCATGCTAGTGTTGGTGTCCTAACTCCCAGGGCTTTGTGTATCCAGGATCCGTGTGTGTGCAGCTGCAAGCAGCCTAGGATGCATGAGGCATTAAAAGCACAGTGCTTCAGAATGCAGGGCCTAGAGACAGTCTAGATGAAACAGAATCCTGAGTCTACTACTTCCTGGCTGTGAGCAAATCATAAACACGTGGGACTCCATTGCCTTATCTTTCAGGTAAGTTTAGTAAGAGAACACCTACCAAAGGATTGTTCTGAGCATTAGTGCAGAACAGCGCCTGGCACCGAGGAAGCACACAGTGACCACTAGCTGTTACCATTAAAAACTCATTGAGTGCAGCCCCTTGGGATCAGGCAGGTGGGATATGGATAACTTCATTTCAAAACTGGCCTTGCTGAGGGCCACAGTGCTAGGGGCCCTGGAAATAGGCAGTCTGCCCTGAAGGCACACAGCCATGCACCATGCATGCTGGCTCACCTGCCTCTGGGCAGCTGCTGCAGAGAAGCCGCTTCTGAGCCAATCAGTTGGTAGAGAACGGTGCATTACAGGTCCATACAGCATTATACATAGGAATAAGATCAGAGTCATCATTGTAGCTCAAATGCTATACAGATTTGCAGCATTCTTCTTTTTCCATAATTGTTAAAATATCCTTATGAGCTGGGAAGAGATACAAGGAGACTAGCTTTAAACTTGCCAGTCAAGTGCCTAGTGTTTTCCCCTTTCTCTAGGTAAAGATTCAATTTTTCAGATTTACACCCTGTGCTACCACCACCCCTTGGTTTGATTCAGTGCCTGGAATAAAGCTTACAAAGTACACTGGTCCCACCCTCTCCTTGGTATTTGTGCTGCGACAGACTGAGCTAGTCAGTAACCTTTGTCATTTGTGCTGTTTGCCAAGTCTGAGTCTTTTGCCTCATTGTCTGATCCCCAGGCTCTGCTGGTCAAAAGCCTTCTGTCCTCACATGCTGTACAAATCAAGGTACCAGGAGTAAAGATGCTGTGTGTGTCCAGGTCAGCAGTGGGGCAATGAGGACTTGGGAAACAGGAAATGAGATGGTAAAGTGTGCCAGGGATGTGGAGGTGGGGGGTTCACAAGCTGTTGGCAGTCCTGGAAAGCCAGACAGAGAAACTGAGATTCAGAACAATGGGCAGAACAGAGTCCGCACCAATAGATGCATGTGCAAGGGCGGGAAGTTCATGGCTCAGTAATGCCGAAACTTAGCCTCCTCGGCCCTTTACCAAATTGAACACTCGAGGGCAGAGTTTTGGATGAAGCAGAAAAGGCAGCTTTATTTCTCTACCAGGCAAAGGAGGTCACAGTGGGCTAATGCCTCTAAGACTGTGAGCCTGCTGAGGAGAGAAGGCAGGGGTTTTATAGTAAAAGTTTAAGAGTTCAAGGAGAGGTGCTGGTTTCCACAGAGATCACATGTAGGGTAACAAATTGTTGCAATGTTGATCTTGTTTTTGCAGATGCAGTGGTCTCCTTCCTTCTGCTGAATATGAAGTTCACCTCCAGCTTCTGGACTCTTCTAATATTCTTGTGCCTAGAACAAAGGTTTTTTAGGGAGGGGGGTCCTTGTAATAGTGCTCTAAAGAAACATTTGTGCAGTTAAAAAGTCAGGTTGGCATATGCTTCTAGCATTTTAAAAAGGCTAGGCCTGGGACCTCTTGCTTCAGTGTTTGCACAGGGTGGCACCTGCACCTCAAACAGAATACAAAGAAACCACAAGAGACTAAAAACAACTGCAGGTATTCGTAGTGGAGGTGAGTTATGAACAGCAAGATGCAAAAAAAAAACCCAAAAAACAAAAACCCCAGCCAACTGCCACTTCTGAGGTGTCAGGAGCAAAGGCAAGGTACTGCACATGATCCCCACATGCCGTGCCACCAGGGGGTTGGACAGGCCACCCAAGTCCTTCGCCTCTTCTCCAGTCCAAACCTGGTTGTCAAGAGCATGAGAAAGGCCATTTAAACTATTACTGTATAGTCACTGATGACATTATTACCCACTGTTAATTCATTCCTCCCATTTGGTGGTGGTTTTAGCATCTGAAAAATGCATGAGATACGATTATCCAGGTACTTCAGAGATACAGCAGAGGATACGGAGGAGGGGTCTGCCCCAGGAAGGCCCTGTAAGGTCTTGCTTAGTTACATGAGGAAGGGTCTTCTAGCACAGAGCTTCCCAGCGGTGCTCAGAGTGACTTCCAGAGTCTAGTTGGGAGGCAGGGCCCACACCCTAAGGGGAAAGGCACTGGGTAGGCAGGACTCTGGGCTACTGTCCTCACTTCAGCCAAACTGCTCTGCTGCCCTCCTCGTGATGTAAGAACTGAATGAAGGCTCCGTAGTGTGTGCTGCCTGGACATCTGGTCAACCTGGGAGAGTCCTGAATGACCTATCCTGGTCCCCTCCCCACTTTGCTGTTGAAGATAAGGTCTCCTAGCCAAGCAACCCTCCTGATAAAGGGGACCAGGCCCATGTCTTGCTTATCCCTTGGTAGAGGATTTCAGTTCCTGCCAGCCTGCAAAATACCTTACTCAGTTGGCTTAGATATTTCGAGTGGTGGTCCACAAACTACTCTGACCACTCAGCGTGCATGCTTTCAGCACAATCACTACTCTGTGGAGTTCTACTGAGCCATAAACTGCATGTATATTATTTTATTAATATTTTGTACACACTATAATATGCAGACATTTTAAAGAGAATGAGATAAATTTACTGCCATAAAAATTCTAGTATTTTCTCTCTCCTCATGGACCCCTAAAAGCCGTGCATGGAATAACAGTCCAGGTATTTCAGGAAAAATATGCATCTAGGATTCTGAGCTATCACGACTATGATGTCAGCCCAAAGATGACTATCTCTAGTTTCAAGTTCATCTGAGAAGACAAATGATTTAATTTACAAAGATCCTATTACCACTGCCAGGATGACACCTCAAAGAGCCGAGCCCTTTGATACAGGCTTGCTGGTCACTTCTCAGGCACTTGACAATAAAATGACTAAAAGAAGCTCAAGTTCTGAGTCAGTAAGGGAGGCAAGTTTGGTAGTTGCTGTTGTCCGTTAATGGTCTTTCCCAAAGGCATCATTTTGCTCAGCATTCTAGACTTTCTTCTTACAGATGTCATAAACATATTCGGTACAATCATAAAAATATCATTGGGATCAAAGTGACTCAGTGTCCTCTCTCCTCATATCTAAATGTTTGGATTATGACTCCCAAACTGTTATTAAGGCAATACTAATGTAGAAAGGCCAGGCTAGTATGCTGCCTGGAATTTTTATTCTTCCTCACACTCCCCCACCAAAAAATCTATAGACCTACCATCATCTCCACCCATCTTCCCTGTTTCTCCATTACTGTGAGCAAAACTGGTAAATTCCTCTTTTTGTGCACTGGGTCTCATCTCTTGTTCCCTTCTCAGATAGTCCACTCATCACTTATTCCTACCTCATCATCGCTCTCTGTATTTCTATCTTTCTCTCCCACCTGGATACATTTATCCCTCCCCACTAGATTATTCATGTCATATACAAACTTGATCCATCTTTAAAAGGCACCTCTTGACTCCTTATTCAGCTCCAGCAAAAACCTCTCCATTCTTTGTTCCTGTTTCCTATGAAACAAGTCCTGTTCCTGTTTCCTGTCTGAATTTAATCACCTAACCTTCCATCACCCCTTCACCCTGGTTCCATCTGCTCTCCATTCTTACCACTCTACTCATATGATCTTGCCCAAGACTATGACCCACCTCCATGGCCAAATTCAGTGCCTCTTCTGTGTTATTGTCCCACCAGATGTCTCGGCAGCATTGGGCACAGCTCCTTCCTCCTTTACCGTACACACCTCTCACTTGACTTTCTGACGCTGCACTCTCCTGCTCTTCTCCCCATGCTCTGGGGCTCCTTTTCTGTCACCTTTGCTGTCTCCTGCTCCTTCTCTACACAACCTCCGCAGATTGTAGTGTCTGTGAATTGGACTTTAGTCTTGCTTCTCCATCTACACTCCCTTCTTAGGTCTGATCGTTTAGTCTCACATTTGTGAATATCACCTGTGTTCTTTCTAGTCCAACATTATCATTAGTTCAGACTTCTCGTCTGAACCCCAGACTTATATAATCAAGTTCCTGTTTGGTACCTCCATTTAAATAGGCATTTCAGACTTAACTAAAATATCAGTGACCACAGCACCAGCCTGGTTTCCACCCTCCAGAGTCTGTTCCTCCCTGAGTTTTCTGCACCTCATCATATGACATCATTGCCCACTGGTTGGCCAAGCTGGAAACTTAGGTGGCCACTCTGAGGACCTCCTCCCTTCCTTATCCAATCAACCACCAAGCTCTCCATGTTGCTCTCCTATTGCTGCTCTAACAAATTACTACAAACTAGTGGCTTAAACAACACAAATCTATTACCTTACAGTTTTGTAGGCCATGGGTCTGACGTGAGTCTCCCTGGGCTAAAATCAAGGTGTCAGCAGGGCTGTGGTCCTTTTCGGAAGCTTTATTCTGCTTACCACATCCCACTTGCTCTGTACCCAAAACACATCTCTGATCAGTTCACATTTCTCTCTCCACTCCCACTACCCCAGCCTCTCCACCATCCTCTATCATTGGGCTGATTTGATGGCCTTTTTGCTTCCTGGTCTTTTTGCTTCCTACCCAGTAGGCAATATGATATTCTAAAATCTTAGACACATGCTTTTCAGTCTCCAGCTTAACATTTCACCATCTTCCCTTTATTGAGATCAAAATTCAAATGCAAAAAGGTCTTCATGTTCTGGCACCGCCTGCCTCTCTAGTGTTCTTTCCCACTATTCAGCCCTTTGCTCACTGCACTGTAGTCATTCTTGTTCTTGGAAGATTCTTTACCTTTCTTCACCTCCTTAAATGCTTGGATCTCATCCTAAAGGCAACAGGCAAAATGTTATCTCCGTAGATCTGCCTTCCCTGACCAACTGGTCTAAATCAGATTACATTACTCTATTTCCTACATGGCAGTGATCACAATTTGTATTTATTTCATCTTTTTGCCTATTTATTCACATTACTTGTTTATTGTTCCTCTCTCCCCAAGTTGAGCAAAACACAGGGCCAGTATTTTATCCACAGCACCATCCAGCTTCTGCCATGACTAGGGCAGTACCTCACATCCAGAAAGGCATGTGATGATTATTTGTTGACTGGATGAAGGAACTAATGAATTAAGACCGTTCACTGAAACCAGAGTGTGAGTCACAACTGTGTACTCAGTAGAATAAAACCCTCACTAGGGGGTTTACGCATTCCATCGTTTTGTGAGCGTAAGCAAGGGAAAACAAACCTGCTAGTAACTATGAGTATTGCTCAGATCCTGGAAAGCAGAAAACCAAACCAAATGAGAGAAAAACTATTGCTTCTGCCTTCAGAACTAAGAGCACCTAAACGCTTTGCTTTGAGGTAAGTAGAGGTGAAGTCGAGAACAAATTACTTGCCTCTGAGCTGGTATTTTAATCAACTATGAAGATCTATAAGGACTATTATCAAACTGATAGATGGATCCTGTTCACCAGTGGACCCAAAATTGCCATGAGCTCCTGCTTCCCCATGCTTAGTATACAAGGCCATGTGCCTGTGACTATGTGCAATCTTTTTTTTTTATTGGCTTTTATAGTTTTGTCTTCACCTAGAGACAACTTGTTCATTTTTTGCTTCAGAGAAAAAAATAATAAAATCTCTGTTTTACTCAAACAGTTAAGGTCTATATTGCTTGGTTATTTGGCTTCTATCACCACCCACATCTTTTCTGAGACAACATTATGGTCCAGACAGTTTTCATCTAAAATCTATTTCTACATTCTGTGCTCCTATCCTGGCAAACATTTCAGAAGGTGCAGCTTGATCTGCCTTGCTACAGATCTAAAGTAATGGTTTTCCACTGGGGCAGTTTGACCCCCAGGGGACATTGGGTACTGCCTGGATAAATTGTTGGTTGTCACAACTTGGGGAGAGGGATGGTGAAACTGATACCTGGTGGATAAAGGCTGGGGATGCTGCTAAACCTGCTGCAAAGCACAGGACATCCTTCATGATAAAGACATATCTGGTCTAAAATGTCAGTGGTGCTAAGGTTGAGAAATCGTGTGCTAGAAGGAGAAAGAGCACATCTCAGTCAGGTACTCAATTACATCCTGGCAACATAGCGGAGCTGAGGGGGCAGGATATACCACAGCAGAAAAGGCATATCGGGCCACTCAGAGATGGGACCCAGAGTTTTACTTCTCTTTACTACAACTGATCTAAAGATTAGCAGCCTAGCCTGAATCTCTCATAACAGCTTACTTATTGTTTTTCCAAAGCAATGTATAATGCAATTGAAATCCCCTTGACCTTTTCTGTGGCACTTGTGGCTTCTGACTGCTCCTTCCTTCCTGAAGCCCTGCTCCCCTTGGTCTCAGGTTGCACAGTGTCCCCCTTGACCACTCCCTCCCCATTTCTTTCATGACCTAGGCTCCTCCCGCCCACCCACAAATGGTGACTGCTCTCCATTCCACATTGTCTCCCTAGACAATCTCATTCACTCTGTACTTTTGCCTCCACCTGTGTGCTGCCAACTTCCAGAAGTGCTTATCGAGGCCAGACCCCATGCTGGGCTCCTGACTTCAATGTCCAGTTACTTCCTGGTCGTTTATGTGAATGTACTTCAAGCATCTCAAATTCAGTGCCTCTAACATTGAGTTAACTATTCAGATCTTTGCCCACAGTCTTGCTGTTTCTCCTCTATGTTATAAATTCTCACTATCTGCCTGAGACCCAGCCTTGGTGATCAGTCTGGCCTCTTCCCTTTCTTGCACAACTATTCCACCTCAATTTAAATCAGGGTCAAGTCTGGTCAAACTTTTCCCATAAACGTCTCTCCCATCCCTCCCCTCCTCTCTCATCCTCATCACCATTGCCTTCACTCAAGTCATCACCATTTGCCCAGCAATCACTGCAGCTACTTCTCAGTGGATCTTTAGGATCCTAGTTTTTCCTTTTCTCATCAGAGCTTCCACTCATTTATCAATGTGATTTTCCTAAAACAAAAATCTTATTATTTCAATCCATCATTTCAATATGTTAATGGCTCCTGTGTACTTGGTGGATCAATTCCAAATGCCTACCCTGGCCCACAGGTCCTGCCAAGGTCTGACCGGACCTGACTTTCCAGCCTTCATCCTCTTGGCATCTCTTCTCATACCAGTATTTGGGTCATACTCAGCTTCTTGCATTTATCAACCTGCCCTATCTGTATCTCATCTCATGAACTTTCCCTATGGTGTGAGCTCTCTCCGGAATTATCATGAATTATCACACATATATGTATGCACGTGCATTTGTGTGCATGCACACGTGCACACACACATACACACACTTCCTTCCTGGATGCTCCCACTTTCCACTTGAAAAACTGAGCAGCCTCACCTTTGGGCTTCACTGATCTCATAGATAAGTATGTCTTGGTGTCTATGGTTTAACGTCTCTTACTTGTATACCTTTATATCTTCATTTAGACTATATCCTTTTTGCTTGTATAAGGCCATGTTGTGAACCTGTATGTCTAGCAAATACCATAGCAGCAGGAAAAGAACTGGCACAATCATTGTGTGTTGAGTTAGTTCATTGAATAAACATCTCCTTTGCTCCAAACACCTCTACAGGTCTTGGCTCAGCTGATCCTTGGGACTGAAACATCAACCACTCTGGCTTGAAATCCAATTTGTCACAACCCTTTTTTGTATTATGTGAAAGTTTAATGTTCACATGGGCTTGTAAACATTAAAATATGAGTAATTCATCAATAATCCTTTTCCATGATAATAAAAAGGCCATGATGAACATTTATGTAAATCAATTTTCATCTTAAATCACCTCACTTTTTTCTAATTACTTGGTGTCAGTGAAAGTCAATACCATAAGTCTTCTGAAATTTCCTAATCATAAAGTAATTTGCAGTTTCCTTCCTATTTAATCAAGTCATTAATAGCTTTATAATCTATAGCAAAGCTGAAAGAACCCAACGCCTGTTAATGCTAACCTTCGCATAAGCTCACTTACATACCATTTCTCCAACTTACCGTTCCCCGGGCCCCTTTCCCCTAAACATAATGAGACATTCAACTCAGGGAATAATGATTCCGATGATTTATTCAAATATTACTGTATGAATAAAATTTTAGTGTTACCTTTGGCGTACTCTATCAAAAAATATAAATGACTCAAATATGTCAAAGGTCATTAAATTATCAACTTCATTTCAGAAGTCTATTAACCCATGGTAAGCATTCAGATGTAGCTATGATATCTCGTAAAGGGAGAGCTGACAAAGTATGGAGGCCTTACGCGTTAAGTGGCACAGCAGGTCGACATATCAGTTGGGATTCTTGGGTCGTAAGCAGCAGACGTTAACTCTGTCTAAATTGAATGAGAGAGGGACCTAGTGGAAGAATATCAAGTGCCCAAGGTGTCAGTGCGAGAGACTGGGGACTTTGTCTTGGAAACAGGCAGGAGTACGGGCAGCTCCGGGAGGAAAGAATGTAGGATTAGCTGGGAGGTCCCACGGCAAGAGGGGTCTGGTCAGGGGGCCTCCGTCACAAGTGAACTCCGACTATTTGTATTTTCTCCCTTCTGTTCAAGAGCCACTCCTAGGGATAATGTGTCCAATTCGTTGGGGTTGGGTCACACCTGCCCCTCATGTAAAGGAGCAGAACTCTGTATTACAATCTGTCTTAGTCAGCTCAGGCTGCCGAAACAAAATACCATGGACAGGGAGGCTTAAACAGCAGAAACTGATTTTCTTACAGCTCTGGAGGCTGGAAGTCTGAGATCAGGGTGTCAGAGTGATGGGGTTCTGGTGTGGACCCTCTTCCTGGCTTGCAAATAGCTGCCTTCTTGCTATGTCTTCATGTGGCAGAAGTACAGACAGCTCTCTAGTGTCTCTTCCTCTATGGACACTTATCCCAACATGACCCACCCTCCATGAGCTCATCTAACTTTAATCACCTCCCAAAGGCTCCGTCTCCAAATACCACCACATTAGGGGCTAGGGCTTCAAGTTATGAGTTTGGGGAAACACAGATATTCAGTCAATAATACAGACCCTCCAGATTACAACCCATGGGGAAGAAGTAACTGCCCACAAAGGGCATAGATCTGCCTGGATGGCCAGACAACTAAATTAGTGAGTGGATTGACTGAGTAAGTTTGAGGTCATGTTGTAATTTAAAAAGACCATGAAACATCAATGTGTAATTTAATCAAGCAGAGGGGAATAATTAAATTCTAATAATTTTAAAGAAAGCAAGCTTTATACATAAGTCTATGAAAGTGCAAGTTGTTGAAATGAGCAGTATCATTTCCTTTTACTTGTTTTTTTCCCTGTCATTGATAGTTTACCCAGCAGACAAGCAACGGCCAAGCACCAGAAAGTTAAGAAAAATAAATGGGAACCAAAAATGAACACTGATAAAATCTTCTATGTTACGCTCCTTTATTTTGAGATTTAATGGAAGATTAAACAAATGAATTCCTTTCAGCAGCAGGACACCCAGGCTCCAAGCAAGCACAGCCAGAGCGGGGCACCGTGAGCGGAGGGGACATTGCCAACTTCTTACTCTGGGTCAGGCGCTGTTCTAGGACTTTACAGGTATTAATTCACCACAACCACATGAGCTAAATTCTGTTGTTATCCCCATTATACAAATGCTATATGCCTGCGACATCAGTTTGAAATCACAGCCAAGTAATACCAAGCATGTGTGCCTGGGGGCTGATAAAGTGGGAGTCGTCTGGGGCTGTGTCAGGAACAGCAGCACAGCGATGAACAAAACAGACAAGGCCCCTTATCCTCACAGAGCTGCCTTTTCAGGGAGCAGAGACACGATGGATGACACTAATGAGGAAACAGTGTGTTTGGAAGTGATTCCCTAAGAAGGGGAATAAAACATAGAGGAGGGAGAGACAGTGAGTAGCAATCTTAGACAAAATGTGCAACGGCAATGCTCCTGTTGGGAACTGTCAGTATATTAAAGGGGCAGAAATAGGACCTAGGGAACCATCTCAGAGGACCGTTTGTGACAGGGGACACACTCACCTGGTGAGAAGCTGGAGGAAAATGAGCCTACATCTTTCACCTCCAACCGCCTGCCTGGGACCCAGGCACATTGTTGGGGCCCAGGACTGGAAGTTCTGAGGCTCTTCATTGCATGACTTGAGTGTGTTTAGAGACTGCGCTCCATAGAGTTAAGCAACTTTCACGCATCCAACTACAGCTTCTGGTCCCGTGAGTGAAACATAGCTCCGGTGCTGATCCTTGCCTCTGGTGCTGATGGTTATTTTGTATTTCTGCTTGAGCATCTTTTCAGCATCACCAGAGTTAGACCAAGACAGGGGCCTCAGGCTCTTCAGCACTGACCGAGGATGGGAGTGATCCCACATCCCGCGCCTCTTCTCACAGACTCTACTTCTTTGCCTAATAAAAAAATTACTGGTCCAGCATTTTCTTGCCTCCATTAGACACTCCACTCCCTGCTTTCTACAAGATGCCTCTGAGTTCCTGCTGTCTTTTACCTCCAGGGCCCCCCAAAGGCTATCGTTCATAAATTAAAAACCAAAATGATGACCTCTGAAAAGTAAATCATCCCAGCTGCAGGGTCCCCGAGCTGTTACTGTAGCAGAGCTTTGCTGTCTAACGTCCACTCTTCTGGAAGCACCAGGTGCCCCCAAGGACTCCTAGCATGTAAGCCCTTAGAAGAAAATACCTTTTGCAGTTCAGAAAGCAACTGGCAGCCAAAGAATATGGCCAGGAAGATCCAAGGACTCAGATATTATGCTCGGTGAATGGGGTGAGCGTCTTCACAAGACAGGAAAGTGGGGCTTGATGAGCTGCCAGTGGTAAAATCAGGTGGACAAGGCGAATTGATGGGAAAATAACGGAGAAAGAAGAGAAGAAAGACACAGGAGGGTAAAGTAAGTGGTGAATGTGGACAAGTAGTAGGGGATCCGTGCAGTCAACAGTCCAAGTCAGCAACAAAGTGGCCATCACTAGTGACCGATGGAGGCGAGCAGTAAGGCATCAGAGGGAGAGAAGGACTTCCGTGGTGTGGAGAGCGAAGGACCTCATACGTCTTGGCTGCTGAGTGTTATGGACTGAGTTGTGCTCCCTCAAAATATATGTTCAAGTCCTAACCTCCAGTACCAGTGAATAAGATCTCATTTGGAAGTACAGTCTTTGCAGATGTAATTAAGATGAGGTCATACTGGATTAGAATGAGCCCTAAAGCCAATATTGAATACCCCTATGAGGACAAGGCGATTTGGAGATACAGACATACAGGGAAGGAGGCCCTTGTTGACGGAGGCAGAGATTGGGGGGGGGGTGCTGCCACAAGCCGAAGAACCACCAGAACCTCTCAGAGGCAAGGAAGGACCTTCCCCTAGAGCCTCAGAGGAAGCAGGCGCCTGCCAGCACCTTGATTTTGAACCCCTGGCTTTCAGACCTGGGAGAGAGTAAATTTCTGTTGTTTTAATCCACTCAGTTTGTGGTAACTAGTCACAGCAGCCCTTAAAAACCAGCCTAGAACCCAGACTGCTACCTGGACGCCCACAGGAGCCAGACAAGAGCTGGCTCACCTTCCAGGTGCTGAGTCTATGCCTTGTATTTACTGCAACCCTCTTCCCACCTTCACTTCCTGCCTTTTTGGATTCAGCCTACAGATTATGATGCTTTTCAAAGCTTGTATTAGAGAAGAGATTATATGAAGGTATCAGTCCATCATGGAGGTAGTTTATAGAAACTTTAATATTAAGGTGCAGTTTTAAATACAAGTCAGGACTCTATGCATCAAATGTAAAGAGAGATTGGAAGAGATTGCAGCCTAGTGTCACATTTGCCAAAGCGTCATCTCCTTTAGAACAGGGTTTCTCAGCCTTGGCATTGTTGACATTTGGGGTTGAATAGCTCTTTGCTGTGGGGGGCTGTCCTGTGCATTGTAGGGTGTTGAACAGCATGCCTGGCCTCTGCCCGAACTGTGGCATTCAAAAATGCCAAACATGTACTTGTTTGAATATCTGTTTTCAATTACTTTGGGTATACACCTTGGAGTGGAGTTATGGGATCATATGGTAATTCTATTGTTAACTTTTACCAGCAAACTGTTTTGCCAGTGGCTGAACCATTTTATGTGCTCACCAGCAATACAGAAGTGTTCCAGTTTCTCCGCATCTTCACCAACACTCATTCTTTTCCACTTTTAAATACCCAACCTGTCAGACAAAGAGATTTGCGTGAAGATGCAATCACACCACAAACACTGCTGACAAGGTGAGTTGCAAACCCTGCAGAGGGGGCAGGAAGCAGGCGGATTGCATCTGGGGATTTCAAACCCAATCCTTACTGTTGTTCCAGCCGCTTAGTGTGCAGTGTTTTGTGACAACATCTCTAGGAAACCAGTATGGGTGATGTGCCTTATCAAGGAGATTGGGGCTACAAACCCCATCTTGCACAACTGAAAGATAATTTTATTTATTATCCTTTGGGAACAACACCAGAAAATATTACTTATCTAAGACCCCAAAGGAAACATTCCAATTAAGCGTTTTAATACTTGCAAATTCTTTCTTTTAAGACTTAGTGTTTTAATCACTTTATACCCAGTAGTTTAAAGATCATGGAACTATGTCTGTGTGCCAATTAAACTTATATGTTTTTGAAAAGAGTAACATTTTATGGTCAGGAACCAATTTTTGCTCTGTTTTCTTCTTTGAAATCTGCTTTAAAGATCATATTGTGACTACTCTTCATTCTACAAGTTTTTCCAATAGCTTTTAGGGCAAAACCAATAAAATTTTGAACCGAACTGACCCAGCTATCTCTATAAGATAGGAGTCTGCTTCAGCACCGCCTTCTGCTGTTTGATAGATTTACAGAGTGTGTCAGTATGGCATACAAGGCAAAGCAATCACTGGGTTGAGAGCCTGGTGTCTTTTTAAAAGGGGGAAATTTGGACGCAGATGCACACATGGGGGACACCATGTGACGACTGGAATTACTAGAAGCTGGCAGAGAGGCACAAGACAGATTCACCAGCGCAGAAGACCAAGCCTGCCCACACCTTGATCTCTGACTTCTCCCCCTAAAATCTTTGCACCACAATACAGTGCAATCTTTTTAAAATATGCTGTTTGAACTAAAAGCGTGTTTCCAATAATGGCACCAAATCAAGGCCCAAATGTATATATATTTTAAACTCATAATATGAATTCAATAATAATCATACTCTTGGGATGTTTGTTCCCATTTAGCAGTGAAATATATACATTTAGGTGACGAAACACCATTTTCTCAGAGACGTTAATTATATGATGAGCCAAAGGGTAGGCACATACACAGCTATTTGGTGACACAGCCCAGCAGTGCCATGTACAAGAGCCCCATCCTCAGAGTGAGACAGACGTGGTCTCATTCTCCTGCTGCTGCTTAGGGCTGTTAGGTCTGAGGTGCTTCCTCATGTTCCTTTACTCGGAGTTCATGGTATCTGTACTGGCATTAAATTAGCTTCATTAGTCCTTGATTTATCTATAATCTTCCTGATGACAGTTCGGAGGCAGGTCATCCCCGCAGTGACAGCATGATGACATCCACGCGTCTGGTGGGGGAGTCGGACTTGTCCTCACATTTATATGTTGCAGGAACAATGAAGAATTGAAAAGACTGAAGACCGGATACAATCTTCAAAGACTGGAACTGGTTTGAAAAACAAGGTGGAGCCAAGACACACACAAACTGAGGTAGGATGTGACTGGCGCTGCTGGCTGGGGGCTGCAGTCCAGTCTCCTCTGGAAGATACAAAGGGATGCGCAGTAGCCATTAAATCCAGTGACACAAGTAATATCGGGCTGTCCCCTAAACATTTCATGAGATCGAAATCCGGACTCACCAGTTTCTCCCTCAAAAACAGATTTCTTTCCAGTACCTCTGTTTCCATTTGTAAACATATCATGCTCCAGGTTACCCAGGCTCGGAACCTCAGAGTCGTTCATTAACTTCGCAGACCTCTAGAACTGAGCAAGGCAGTGGGGGAGCTCACAGCCCAGTGAGGAAATCAGAAACCAACCCCGCAGAATGTGCTACGAGCCACGGCAGCAGAAGACCCAAGGGACCACGCGGCCGCAGATGCGAGATGCCCCCGCCCCCACCAGCCCAGGAGAGGGGCGTGGCCTCCTCCGATGTGTCCAACCACTTACCGAAGAGAAACCGCATTTCACTCCTTCCGAGTGATTAGGGAGAATTACGTGTGCCTCGTTCCTCATGAGAAGGAAGCTCCGTTAGTGCCCTTTCATCACTTCTCCTCACAGATGAAAAGTGGGTTTCATTAGAACAAATTCAATGAAAGGCAGTAAAGATGGAGGATTTGTTTCCCCACTGAAATATCAGTGCTGGGAGAGCAAGATCGTTTTCTATTTTGTTCGCACTCGGCAATTACTAGGCGCTCAATAAATGTTTGTTGAGTGAATGAATGAAAGAATGTGTAAATAAATGAATACATTTCTTCCCTGTCCTCCCATGGCCAGCGCGAGCCGGAAGTCCTGGGTGAGTGACTCTGGGAGACACAAACAAAGCCTGGCTGGCCTGTGCCAAGGGCTGGACAGTCCCCAGGGGAAGGGAGGGCTGGACGGGAGAGCGCTCACCAGCCCAGCTGATCGCCTGCCTTAGCCCGGTCCTCCAGCCCAGAGGTTACCCCGATAAGTTTATATTTCCATCCCGACACGTCTGGTTCTGTGTTTCCTGTTGTTTCAGGAATCATGTGAGCAGACGAGAGCTGTTGTAATAAAAAAGAACAAATCTGACTCCATATTAGACCTGTCCCTTTGGATTTAATCCTGTGCTCTGTTTCCTGGGCTGGTTCTGCACTTTTTGTAAAAGAATGTTGCTATAGCCTCTAATACACAGGAGAGCCCATCCTCAAGGCCTGACCTTTCCGGGTATTAACACTTTTGCATTCATATAAAGATAAAAAACTGCAGAACAGAAAATACCATCTGTTTTGTGGGGGGTTTGCAGGGACACAATGACCTGGCCCACGTGGACAGCTGCAAGAACCAAGGATTCCAACACGAAGAAATTTGCAACAAGGACACCCCCTCCCCTTTTTAGTATAAGAAGAGCCTGAATTCTGACTTGGGGGAAGATGGTTCTCCAGGACATTAGTCTGCCATCTTCCCGGTCTGCCAGCTTTCCAAATAAAGTCGTTATTCCTTGCCTCAAAACCTCATCTCCCGATTTATTGGCCTGCCATGCAGTGAGCAGAATGAGTTTGGACTCAGTAAGACTTTTACTTAGTGACCCTCCAAAGACCCCACATTTGTGTGCGGAAGGCACCCGGGGCACCTGGCATAGATGCCTGCCGTAAAAGCTGGGAATCCCAAGGAGTGAAGAGTTGTGAGGCTGAGAAGGTTGATGGGGGACCCGCCTTCCATCACCTTCCCCATCCCCTCACCCTGGACTCGGGCCCAACAGCTGGTGCTTATGGGGACAGAGCCACTCTTAACAAGAGGGGACCTGAGGACCCATCAAGCTGGCGGCACAGCGTCACTGTGCAGACGGCTGCAGCTTGATCTTGGGCAGGCAGTTTTCTTTATCCTCCTTCCTTTAGTTTGTCTTTATCCTTTAACCTGCCCTCCGATCCCACTGAGTTTCCACTTCATGTTTGACATCAACAACACAGGTCAAGATTTTACCAAATGTGATGTCCTGAGATCCGCATTTCACTCCAGGCAGCTTCTCCGGGACTTGAGGCGAGTTAGTGATGTCGGGTCAGTGCTGTGACAATCTTGTGGGTCCCAAGACCTCCTTATTCTCTAAAGTGGGGACTGAGAAACTGAAATAACTCAACGTCTGAAGTCCTAAAGGCATCAAGTCCATTGTGTTAGATGGTGACCCAGTTCACACACGATTTTGAAGAAACCCAGACACTAATCATCAGAAAAGAAGAAAAGGGAGAGGACTGTAATTGCATTGAACATTCATTTAAAATCAGGAATTATAGACTTTGGACTTGACTTCAAAAGAGCAAGAGTATTTAATTTTGGACTTTAATTACTTCAGTCACAAAATTAGTTGAACTTTACACTTACAAGAATATTTAATATCTGTGGCCTTCAATTTCTCCCTGAAAATTTATGCTGCTTTTTAGAGATGTTTACACTATTCTAGCTCTTGTCCTGCAGACGGGCGGGAGAACGGGGCTCCCGTGCCTCTTTTGAACTCAGGCATTGCCTGTAACTTGCTTTGGCCTACCGAATGTCAACAGAGGGGACTCAGTTGTCACTTCCAGGTGAAAGCTTTAGGCATCAGCCTGTGCTTAGCTAAGCTTGATATTTCCTCTGACCCATGACTGGCAATACTGTTGTCAAAACACAGCCTCCATACCCCACTTACCAAGCTGAGACTTGAGGACAGAGTTTTGGATGAAGTAGAAAAGGCAGCTTTATTTCTTTGTCAGGCAAGGGAGGTCACAGTGAGCTAATGTCTCTGAGACAGTGGTGAGCCTGTTGGGGAGAAAAGGCAGGGGATTTTATAGTAAAAGTTCAGAGTTCAGGGAGTGAAGCTAGTTTCCATACAGATCGCGTTCAAGGTAACAAATTGTTATAAAGTTGTTCCTGTTTTTGCAGATGCAGTGGTCCCTTCCCTCTGCTGGGTGTGAAGTTCACCTCTGGCTTTAGGACTTTCTTAACAGCCTTGTTCCTAGAACAAAGGATGCATAGGAGAGGGCTCCATGGAAAAGAGCTCCGGAGAGAAACTTGTGCAGTTTAAAGTCAGGTGGATAAATGCTTTCAGCCTTTTAAGCAGGCTGAGGCCTGGGACCTCCTGCTACAGGCTGAGACTTGCTGCTTGAACAGTAAGATACGAGGAAGTCAAAGGGGTCAGAAACAACTGCAGATATGTGCAGGCGGAGCGAGTTGTGAACAGCAAGATGCACAAAACACCCAACTGTCACTTTTGAGGTGTTGGGGTCAAGAGGAGGGCACTGGGGGCAAAAGCAGGGCACTGAGCATGATCCCTGACCAGCTCCACGAGGGGGTTGGGTGGGCCACCCAAGCCCCCTTTCTCTCCATTCTAAGCCTGGTCAGCAAGAGCATGAGGAAAGCCCTTCAAACCAGTACACAGTTAAGCAGTAACGAACGCTATTTTAGGTATCACATGGTTGCCGATGATAATAAGATCCTGCTAAGTAACAATACTGCAGATGGTGGCTACGCTCCCAGGTGGGCATCAGAGTAAGACCACGGGGCTGCAGAGCGGAGCTCCCAGCGGACCAGCGAAGTCTATGGAAATAAACCTTCCCAGCGTTAATCCACCGAGATCTGGGGATTACTTGTTACTGCAGGATAGCCTCATCTACTCCACTAAAACAGAATTTAATGAAAGAAGGCTTTGCAGTCAACTTTGAGTTATCTCCAGGTTGTTGACATTGTATTCCCAGATCATCTAATGTTGACTTTTAATCACACTGCAGAATCTCAGATAAGCTACATTGGGCAATATGGCTGGGGAAAAAATATTGCAAAGAAATATAGAAAAGAATAGATTTTCAGCCTTGACTCCAGCGTGGCTCAAAGTTAATTTGCATATTTCACTATTCTGACACAATGGACAGCTTCTGGGAGCAAAGTAGAGCCTGCTTAGCAGTGGTCCCAGGAAGGTTGCACCAAGAGGGCGTGGGCTGCTGAAGGCAGGAGTAAGACTGAGCTGATGGCCGACCTGGGGCTTAATGCTCAAGACCAGTGGTTAAGCATTAAGAGAACAGAGGGGCTGGGGGACTCTCGATTTCCCATTCCTCGTGAGTACATGTGGAAGGGATGCCACTCAGCTTACCCTCTCAGCCTCTTGTTCTCACTGATCCTTCTACACAGAGGCATGGGTGAGGGCCGTGGGCTTATGTCCCATGATTGGAGAGTGTAACCAGCAAGGATTCCATCTCCTTTCTCCCCTTTCCACCCAGGACCAAGGAGAGGCAGCAATCATGGATAACATGTGTGATTTGGAGGTCCAGCTTTCCCCTCACTAGCTGCTCCAGAAACCAGACGGGAGAAGGTGCAAGTGGAGAGTTGGCAAGCCCACCAGGTGAACACAGGAGCCACACTGAGCGACCTCCTGCGGTCAGCAGCGAAGCTGACGCTTTGGTCCCTGTCTGTCTGCTCTTGTGTCTGCTTTTGTCATGTGGCAGTGATAGCAATGGGAGGGTCCATCTTGTCCCCAGACCCTGTGGGCATGCTAGTTTCCTGTCTCTCTGCTGGTACCAGCTGCTCTTCAAGGCCAGGGGGTTGGGATGGGTACCCAAGGGGAAGACACTCTCTGGCAGACTTGCAGAGAGCTACCAGGTGGTTGGAAACGGGGTGTGCGTGTGTGTGTGTGTGTGTGTGTGTGTGTGTGTTTGTGCCTTTAGGAACTTGGGAGGTGGTGTTACTGTGGAGACACAAAAGATGAGAAAACCTCTCTGCCTCAGCAGGGAAGAGGCAGTTGAGAGAGAGAAACAAGAGACTCTCACCTGTTATGAACTAGGGGGGACATCTGGAAGAGAGTGAAACCTCAAAATACTTCATAGTATTAATTCATTGCCTGTAGAGGAAAACCCTCTTCTCTGGGAAATGTCTGTCATCTAGTCATTTTCCATGACACTATTTGGGGTACTTACAAAGTTCTGGGCAATATTAATTATATTTTAAATGTAGAAAAGATATGAAATAATAGACTTATTCCTGCTCTTACCTTTTCCTCCTTGCTGCTAGTGCCCCGCACAGGGCTTTATCATCATCCCTCTGGATTAATCGGTCCAAGAAGTGATGCCGAGAGAGATCAGTATCCCCCACCAACCCCACAGCTTCTCCATCTGTGGGCACTTTGAAAGGAGAGGGAGGCTCCACAGCTCGCCCGCCAGGTGTGCTGAGGGTCCCCTGGCTGAAGCATCCCAGCCCCACAGCCCTGGGGGAGGGCAAGTCCATGGAAGGGAATCCGGGAGAAGGTAAGGACACAGCACTTCCCCTTGGAGTGTGGGAGGCTGTTTCACAAGATCAAGGATCAAACAAAGGGAGACAAATGGGTTGAACTGGCTTCTACAGGAATCAGAGATTAAACGCCCAAACATGACACTCCTTTTAGAAAGAAAATCTTTTATAACTTAAGTTGATGGAATGGGAGAATGAACTAACCTGAGCAAGTAGAGAGACTTGCAGAAAGGGTGCGGTTTAAATGCTGAACCAGGTCTTTCTGAGCAGTAATTTCCAAGCAGGAAATGGTTAGATCTTTATGTAGCTAGGGGACTGGCTTGTATCTCTAGCTGGCCTGAGCAGACAGGAGCAGAGCATCACTGAAAAGGCTACCGCTGTACAGTGTACCATGTGAAATTGCAGTGGGGTGGGGGAGGGAGAGAGGGAGAGAGAGAAAGAACACCTTTATGAGACCAGTACAAGAACATCCTCCTCCCTCCTCTGAACACACGGGTCTGCCTTGGTGGGGGGGCAGGTCTGATTCAGGTGAGGGTGGAGTGCACGATCCAACAGTTCTTGCAGGACATGATGGGAGGTCAGGGGAAGAGCCACATTTGTGACTCTCCTTGGCAGTGAGACCTCGAAGGGGGTCTGACTTGGGGTGCCCAAGGACCCCCAGGCTTTGCTGCAGGCTGTATAACACAGTCTTCAAGAACTGCATTCTTAGGCTGACAGACATGGATCCCAGCGTGGGGCCTGTCCTTCTAGGGGAGCAGCATTTCTTTATTTTTTTTATTTTTTATTTTTTGGGGGGTTTGGCAAGACATTTTATTTTTTGTTTGTTTGTTTTGTTTTGTTTTTATATATAAACATTTTTTATTGAGTTATAGTCATTTTACAATGTTGTGTCAAATTCCAGTGTAGAGCACAATTTTTCAGTTATACATGAACATACATACATTCATTGCCACATCCTCTTTCGCTGTGATAAATTGATGAAGATGGTCACAGCTGAGGTAAGACGGGGAGGGAGACTCAGAGCCAAGACAGGAAGCTACTGGAAACCGGGGCATCCCGAGAGCTCCTGTGATGGCTTCCTGTGCTCTTCCAGGGGTTGTAGGAAGGTTCATAGTTCACAAATATTGTCCTGAAAAGCATTTAAATTCTTTTACTTACCACAACCATGTGGTAAAGTCTGCTTTGGTCACACCAAGTTGTGTGGTGGTAGGGGAGAGAATGGAAGCTTTAGGAAGCCAAAGTTTCCCCTCAGGATACATAAGATCTCCTTAATTCCTGTGTTGTATATTTAGTGTCCAAGATTTTCTTCTAACATTTTTATTATTACATTATTTACATTAACTTTTTAAACAAATTAATTCTGTTATTATTGCTAAGTAAAAATGTTTACCCCAAAATGCAGTGGATTAAAATAATGGCCATCTTATTTTTCTCATGATTTTGTGGGTCAGGAGCTCTGGAAGGGCTCAGCTGGGCAGTGGCTGCCTGGAGCCTCTCATTTGGCTATAGTCAGAAGTCAGTGTCTGCAGTCAGCTGGCCATTCTGAGGCTATTTGGAAGGCTAGCTGAGGACTGGCTGCCTGGCTTCACTCACAGGGGTTTTGAGTTTATAGTAGGGTTGATGGAGGCCGCTGGGTTGTGTGTTATTCATCATCCAGCAGGCTAATCTGGCTTTGTTCACATGGTGGTGGTTGCAGAGTTCCTACAAGCAGCCAGAGAGGACATGCCTCAATGCACAAGCACTGTGCACGCCTCTGCCTCATCACCTCTGTGATACCCCATTGGCCAGAGCAAGTCACATGACCGTGCCCTGGTTCAAGGATGGAGTAGACTCAGCCTCTTCTTTTTTTTAACTTTTTTTTATTGATTTATAATCATTTTACAATGTTGTGTCACATTGCAGTGCAGAGCACAATTTTTCAGTTATACATGAACATATTCATTGTCACATTTTTTTCTCTGTGAGCTACCATAAGATCTTGTGTACATTTCCCTGTGCTATACAGTATAATCTTGTTTATCTATTCTACAATTTTGAAATCCCGTCTATCCCTTCCCACCCTTAGACTCAGCCTCTTGATGGGAAGGGAACGTGTCTACAAATTCCTTGACACGTCTCCTACCAAGAGTGGGAGGGCAATGGCGCTGCCCCCTGAATCTGGGTTAATCTTAGTGAATTGCTTATAACCTTACCAGTTGAAATGACCTTGCATAATTTTAGATGTGAGTTCGGTAAAGACCATGCTGAGACTGACTTGATAAAGAAGCCACACATGGGCACTCTGCCTGACCTCCCAGCTGAGCTCCGGCTGACAGCAGCATCAGTCACCAGCCTCACGGACAAATCGTCTCGAACATCCAGCCCAGTTGAACCTCCAGATAACTACAGCCCCACTTTTCAACCTATTAAAGCTTATTTTACAAAGTTTAATTTAGAAGATATGAAGAAAAAGAAAAAGATCAATGCGCATAACATCACTATCTGTTCCTCCCAGAGGTCAGGCAATGTTATTTATGGTCTCAATGTAGGGGGACAGATTATAGGACACCGATGACTAAGTCAGTCCATTCTCATCTCTCACAACTCCTTTATGTGTGTTTCAATCCAATTACAGTCAGAGCAAGCAACTCCAGAACTAAAAGCAGGAATCAGGCCCCATCAATCAGAATTAATTTTACCTAAATGACACTTGAGATGCACCGATCAGGATTTGTGATTAGACACTGAAGCTGGCATCCTCCCTGCAGAGAATACTAATGCTGAGATTCCAGTCCCAAGTGGCACTTGGCGTTGTCACCACCAACTGCCAACCCGTGCCCTGAAGATTCCCTTGCAAACCAGCTTGTCAAATGTCAGGAGTGCTGCGATGAGTCTGCAGGGATCCATTTAGAACCCCTGCTCCTTCTCATTTATATTCATCGTGGTTGGTATGAATTCACAAGTGATGGCGGCGGCGTCATGTTTCTGTCAGTTCCTAATGCCTCTTGGAAATATGGGTGTTTTTAACAAGTGATTGCCTGATTGCAAAGCAAACATTTTGCGGTAGTTTTTTTTCTGGAGAGAGAGCACTTTGTTAAAATAGGACACTTCCAACCGTCTTTCTGCTCATCTGTCTCCATTCACTGTGTCACTACGCCAGCACCATGCGGACAAGCCTTGTATGATACATCCACTCTTCCCATATATCTTCCTCTTTCTGATACATTGGCCGTATTTTAGGTGGAAAATTGTGGTTATTTCCTTTGATACACAAAGAAGACCAATGAAGAGCAATATTCTAGCAAGGGATCTAGGTGAGACGCAGAAGGACTGGGCCATCCTTCTCAGTGTGAACCTGGGGGTTTGTGAGAACACCATGGGAAGTCCTGGAGAGGATGGCTGCCCCTTTCTGTGGCTCAGCACCCATGGGCAGGGCTGCCTGGAGGGCAGAGGAGGGGCTCAGTTCTCCAGGTTAGAACCCTGGCTCCACCACTCACCATGACACCACCTGAACTGCTGCACCTCCATATCCTCATCTTTAAAAAGGGATGAGGATAATAACACCAACCTCATAAAGTGGGCGAATGACTTATATGGGCTTCCCCACCCCCATAATACTCTTAACACAAAGCCCGGAGTATTCTGAGTGCTCAAGGGATGTTAACTTTTATGATTACCACTAAGAAGATAGTAAAGCTTTCCACTACGGGAGCAGTCCATAGATCTTGGGCCATGGGCATTATATTTTGACCAAAGAACACATTTCCAAGAGGTGGAGATGCGTGTGTCTGTAAATCAGCATTTTTCATTGTCTCCTTCTTCAATGTCTGCATAGCCTTGTCTGCTTAACATCCATTTGTTGCGTTGGGAGCTCATGTCTACTCCAGGATTATGAGTGCTAGACTGGGGCTTTGAGGATTTCAGGGGTCTGACTGTGTGACCTCCTGGCACAGAAAGTCAGTCAGCTGACTAGCTGTCAGTTCCCTTATTAGCACAAGAAGGGTCTGAGGCACCGAACGATCGCAAGATTTTCTCCAGACTGAAACTCCAGTTTAGCAATTTCATGATCCATGCTTTGGAGAATTTGTCTCCCATGCTTCCGCCTCTATTCCCAGTTCCTGGCATGTAGGAGGTACTAAATAATCATTTCTGGATTAAACAAGTGGATAAATAAAATTCACTTGGGAAAATGAAATTCAACTGATTATTTTGAAGGAAAAATAACCCCACTGTTCTGGCGTCATTGACTGGATACTTCAGCAAGAATGACTGCTTCTTCCAGCTATATGGTGCTGCCCATGTAGAGACTGCAGAACCCCAAAATAATAATGTCCTTTTAGGTTTACAGTAAGCATAATAAAATAGACTTCAGCAATAATTCGTAGGTTGTGAGGGTAATAAATAAATTTAAAGTATTCTGATGTCATTGTATTTTCTGGGAAAAAATTAGAGGCACTAAGATTTGCCCTTAAAAGAAGTTAAGAGTGTGTATTTTACCTTTGACTGTAGTCATGAGAAGAACAGGAAGTGAATGTATAACTTCTGTGTGGACTGAGTGGTGGTCCCCGAAATGTTCTGTCCACATCTTAACTCCTGAAACCTGTGATTGTGACTGGATTTGGGTAAAGGGTCTTTGCAGATGTAATTAAGTTAAGGATCTTGAGATGAGATTATCCTGGATTACTCAGGTAGACCCTACATCCAATGACAAATCCCTGCAACAGATGAGAAGACTGACATTGTGAAGATGGAGGTAGACGTTGGAGTATTGTATCCACAAGCCACAGAATGTGCACGGCCATCAGAAACTGCAATCAGCAAAAAGCACGGCCCCAAAGACACCTTGATTTCATATTTGTGGCCTCTAGAACTGTGCAAGGATAAATTTATTTTGTTTCAAGCCACCAAGTTGGTGGTAATTCATTATAGCAGCCACTGAAAACTAATACAATGCCTAAGCTCATAGCAGAGGAAAAATAACTTCTACAAACCGAAAAATATCTGTATCATAGTCACAGAGGTGACAAGGAGTTTGCAACATATCAAACCAACCATAGGCTTGTATTCAGACTATATCAAGAGCTCCTCTAAATCAAGGACAATAAAAACAGCAAAATAGAAACATAGGCAAGAGATTTGAACAGAGTATACCAGAGTGACCAAGAAATACCTGAAATCTGACAGGGAAATACAAGATAAAATCACAGTGTGGAGGTAACACACACCCGGTGAAAAGGCAAAAATGAGAAAGATGGGTGATACCAAGTAGCAGTGAGGACATGAGGCAATAGAAGTGCGCACACTGCTTGTAGGAGTGTAAACTGGTACCACTGCTTTAGAAAACTATTTGGCCTTATTCACTGATGGCAAACATGAGTCTCTGACCACGCCTGGGTGTTCCACACTACAGCATATACCAAATGTGAGTGTGTGCATTTGCACCAAGAGAGGGAATGTTTTTAGCAGCATTATTCTTAGAGTTGAAAATAGAAACAACCTGCAAATCTATAAGCAGCAATAATGATAATTAAGTTACAGTATATCATACACAATAATAAATACGGACAAATAATAGCAGTAATAAAAAAATGTACAAACTATAGCTACATGTGACAACATGGAATCTCAGAAGTGTACTGAGCGAAAGAAACCAGATACAAAACAATGCATGCTGTATATGATTTATTCATAGAAAAGAGTCAAGACTAAACTACTGTGTTTCTGGTGCTTAAGAGCTCAAAGAATAAATCAAAGCGAGGGAGAGATTACAAAAGCCAGCATGGTGGTGCTGACTGGGTGAGAGGGAGGCGCAGTGATGGAGGGCTGCTGGGTGGCTTCTGCGGCGCCCGCAGCGGTGGGTCTGGGTCACATTATGATGCATCCTTATGCTGTACATTTCTGTCACGCACACTTTTTTGCAGTGTGCTATATTTCATAATAAAAATGGTTTAAATGTTGTAAAATATTAGAGGGGAAAACGCATGTAACCAGCAAAAGGACCAGTGGTTGATGTGAACACTCTTCCCTTTTACCCTTAAGCCCTTTCCTTGAAATCAAAGAAAAAATTATGTAAAGGCGGTGCTGTGCAGTGTGACCTGGGACTGGGGCAGGAGCTCTCTTGTATGTGGGCAGAGGAGGGCCCTGACACAGGAGAGGGGCATAGCAATAATAAAAAAGTCAAATGATGTGCAGAGCTCACAAGAGGTGGTAGCTTAGTGATCCTCAAGGTTCTTATTCTAAGCATTAAACTCACGCTTCCTCTCATCTCCATGCCCTTTAGTTTACTGTAATGAATCCTAAAGACTAAACAGATGTGCTTTCCTGAGTGCTGAGAATCAATAATAATTCCACTACATTAAAATGTCTGTTCAGCCATTTTCTTTTGATATGCAAACACAGGATCAATATAAATGTGTCATAAAAATGTGAGACTGTGGATCCAGTGGCATTTATTTTCAGTATGAAGAGTTCGTGTCTGCAAAAAAGCTGGTATGTTCCTGCAGGCTCATCCTGAGAGCTGTGTCTCACCTCTCCCCTAACCTTGAAATCTGCAGACGGCCCTCCATCCCAGTGTGCTCACTGGAAGGACCTTTAATACCACAGAGGAGCAGAGGAGAAGAATACCTTGAAATGGTGGAGACTGCGCCAGGCAAATAGCTGTGGTGCGTTCGCTTAATACCAAGGAGGCAAACAGCTGATCTCCCAGGCATTGACTAGAACAGCAGAGTGTAGCTGGAAAAGCAACTGATGTCGTGCTTTTAGGAGAAACAGAAAAGGGAGAAGGACACTTTTAAATAATAAATGCAAGCTAAGTGTAAATAATACAGCAAGCATATTTTAACGTAAGCATTGGTTAAAGGATGAGACAGATTTGTGGCCCAAATTAAACACATGTTTTTGGCTTGTATTGTTTGCTTTTTTTATGAGAGGGAGATAATTAGGTTTCTTCATTGATCTCAGCTTGGAGCGGGTACCGGGAATTGAACCCCTGATCTCTTGGGTGCTGAGCATGCGCTCTACCACTTGAGCTACACCCTCCCCTCTACAACAAGCAAATTTTAACATAAAGGCACTAAAAGCCAACACAGGACCTTCTTGATACAGATCAATGACAATAGCTTACCTTTTTGAGGCCTTTGCCTTTTCTGCTGGACTCATTCTGACTTTTTCAACAACCATATGGGGACAGGACAGATGTATCATCCACAATTACAGATGAAGAATCCTGAGCTTCAGGTATATTAAATGACTTGTCCAAGGTCATGTTAGCCGACCACTGTGCAGGAATACTTAGCCCCGACGTTTTTCTCTAGACTGGGATCTGGGATGGCCTAGGAGGAGTTGTTTTTTCTCCTCTTCCTGCTCCCTATGGCTTTGTTCAATTACAGTTCACTGACACCAAGTACCATTAGAAAAGGCAGACCTGGCCCCCAGAAGGAGGAGAGATGCCCTCGGTGCAGAATGGAAGGTTGCCACCAACCTGGCCTGAGGATGCACAGACTGAGAAAGGCCAGTGTGAATATACTTAGAGCCGTCAGGCATCTGAGGCGCCAACAGGCAAGAAATGCAAGCAAAGAATCCAGGCTGGGCCACGTGGTGTAATGAGGGGCTGGAGAAGGCAGCTCATGAACAGCCCAGGGTAGAGACCGTTAGGTGACAACAAAGGTTAAGACACCACACGGCGAGTCTCTCATTGTATTGGGGTGAAGCGAGGACTGGATTGTTGATGTGGCTGCTCTTGGTACCAGCTTGTCCCTAATGCAGCTGAGACAGTGCACTTGGCCCATGGCATCCCAGATGGTTCCACCCACCTCATTGTACGTCTTGGGGATAGGCTGACATCGCACACCCAGCTCAAGGAAGCACACTTTTCTAGAAGCTTAAGTAGAGAAAATTCCTTCTGAAGACAGTCAGGAGAGGGTCACGTGCTCCCTCTGGGGAAAGTAGATCAGCATCTGGGCATGCCTAGAGGGGAGTGTGCCAATACTTGGAAGAAGCCAAGCTTTCTACAGTGACGCAGGGCTAATGGGAGAGATCGCCCAGACTCGGGGATGCTGACCTCCTTGGGGGCTAGAGGTCACGTTACACGTTAGGAGAGGCCGTGCCTAGAGGTGATCACATCACCAAGGTCTGTGACCCTGGGAAGGTTAGGGAAGGCGCCCACAGGCAAGCTGGGCACCGACGGGTAGGTCGTCCACCTCCGAAGATCCATGAGGCCCAAGCTGGGGTGGGGGGGCATCTTCCTTGACCCTTTTTACCAAAGGTCTTTGTTCTTACTTTCAGGACCCGCTGCTTCCTCTCAGCTCTGCCTGTTTCTCACCCATCCAGCAGTCAACCTCGCCCTCTTTCCACCGGGGCGGCCTGGGTTGGACCTGGAGCCCCACTTAGCTCCGACTTAGCACATACTCAGTCCATAGCATTGGTGATTTGGGTTTTGTTTCCTTGAAAAGAAGGAGGTTTTTCATTTCTTTTCTTTACCCTTATGAAGCAGAATCACCCCAAGTAAAATCTTCCAGCGGTTATTCCCTCCTATAATCTGCAGACTTGACCTTGCAGTTGAGCCTAATTAATGCATAATCGTGAACACAGCCTTCACCTCCTTCCTGGTTTGTTAACTCCTCCTTGAGTGCTTGGCTAACATCACTGACAGCCTACTGAGACACAGGTGACAAGCAGTGTCCATGTGGACATCCAACAGAAACTGAAGCTCTCTGGCAGAGGTTTGTGATGTCACCCCACACCCATGGATTCCTCTGTATTTCCCAGCCTCCCTGGCAGTTACGTTAAGCCGTGTAACCAGGCTCTTGCCAGTGAGACTGGCCCTCGGGCCTGACGACAACCGTCTCTTTAAGGCCGCAGTGACCCAGGAGGCAGAGCAGTGATGTGGAGACGGTCTACCTGATCCACGGTGGCCTTCCCAAGAGCAAGAAACAAACGGTGCGCCATTGAGATCCCGGGTTACTCCTCCCAGGGCATGGCCTACCTTCCCATGACTAATGCATGCCACCTTCTGATTGACCATCAGGTCCTGCGTGTCACGTGCAGTAAGGAGACGTCCTGAGGGGGGCGTGCTGTACTGAAGCACCAAAGTCCTTCTGTCATTGGTTTGATTTCCATGTACTCCAGCATACTGCATCCACACAGACCCGGCCAGGGGATTTAGCGAATATATTATCTCATTTAAGCTAAACCAACCCGGACAAAATGGGTGACTGTCTTAAAAAAATCCTCAAAAAAAAAAAAAAAAGAAAAAAGCTAAAAATGCAACCACAAGAGAGCCATGACACAATGACAGCTAAAGTGTCCACCCCCCACTCTGCCCTCTCTGTCAGCACATTGCTGGATAAAAATAATGACAGCTTAGCCCAAATTGAGATGAAAGCCATTGAAAAAATTCACTATCAAGAAAGCTGTTTAAATTTATTCTTTCATTCAATAAGTATTTACTGAGCATCCATTATGAGTCAGATAGTCTCGGTACTGGAGGTGAAACAGTGGGAAAAACAAGTCTACTCTCCTGTAGAGACAACAAGGGTGTAAATAAAATGTCAGATGTCAGAGATGCTCTAGGGAAAAAAAAGAGCAATGTGGGGATAGGAGTGTCTGTGGAGTTGCTGTCTGTATGTCTGTCTGTCTGTCTGTATCTATCCATAGTGCTGTGGGAGGCCTCTCTGATCAGGAGACGTTCCAGTAGACTCTAAAGGAAGTGAGGAAATGGATCTTCTGGATACCAGAGGGAGAGCACTCCAAGCAGAAGAAAGTGCAACAGCAAAGGCCGGGGGTAGAAGCTCACTTTGCTCAATCTGGGAGGCCAGCCTGGTTGGGGAGGAGTGAGCGAGAAGGAAAGTGGAGAGTGGGGCAGTCCAATCGTTGGGACTGATAAGGATGGAGGTCTTGAAGGGGTTTGGAAAGAGATGGGTTTGGGCTTCTACTGTAGATGCGACGGGAAGCACTGGATGGTCAGCACAGGGCAGGGACGGCATGTGTTTTTAAATGGTCCTCTAGCTAAGATTTGACAAAGAGGAAGTGAGGATGGAAGCAGGGAGACCAGAATGGAAGCAGGAAGCTATTGTAATTGCAACATGTATTTTAAACCACTTTCCTTTAATAGTGAGATTTATTCTAGGTGTGCAATTGAGCCTCATACTGAGAATTATTAATGTCATCGATTAGCAAGACACCTAAAAACTAAAAAACAAAGACACTTAAAAGCCAGGAATTAAAGATACTGCCTCATTTTCTTTTTGTTGTGTTTAAAGTTACCAGATCCTCAATATTTCAAAAATACTACTAAGCTTAATGATAACTGTTTAGACCTTCCTTTGAAGTCTCTTCTTACTCAATAGCAAAACCCTCATTAGGAAAACACTCACTCAACCCTTTGAGAAAAAAGACTGGACAGATACATAGGAATCAATACATATCAATAAATTAAAATACTTTCCTTTGTCAAAAAATCTGGAGGAGATTTTGGAAACATTGTTAAAATTTTAAAGATTAAAGTATTGGGATAAATTATGTAGAGGAGAATAATAGCCATATAATTGGAGGAAAGCACAGATGTCTCCAATACTTCAGCTTCTCTATTTGCTAAATTCCAGTAAGGAGATGTTTAAGCACCTCAGCTTATGTATTTGCTACATTCTATTCTAGTAAAGAGATGAATAATTGACGCCATTTTTTTTATGAGCCACCAATTGAAAAATTTATTGGAGAAGACATCTTCATAAGAGTAATTTGTAAAATCAAATGCTTGATGGAAAAACAGCATAGTGGAATCCCTGATGGAGAGGCTGCTTTGACTGGAATTTGAAAAAATAATTTTCTAGGTAAAGATTACAGAAATAGCCCCACATGTGAAATTCATGTACTACATGCTTCAAAGGCAAGCTATCACTGCAAAGGTAGGTTGCATCTATAAAGGTAAAACCTGTGCATTTGTTATTAATTGCTATGTAAAAAATTACCACAAATGTATTGGCTTAAAACATCGCACATTTATGATCTCATAGTTTCTGGGGTCAAGAGTCCAGGCATAGCTTAGCTAGTCCGTTGTATCAGGGTCTCTCTCAAGGCTGCAATCAAAGTGAAGGCTAGGGCTAGGGTCTCATCTGAGGCCTGACTGGGGAAAAAATCTATTGTTGGCAAGATTCAGTTCTTCACTGGCTGTAAGGCTGAGGGCCTCAGCAACTTGCTTGCTGTCAGCTGGGGGCTGCCTTCAGTTCCTAGCAACAAGGACTTCTCCGTATACCATTTTAACTCACCAAAGCCAGCAAAGGAGACAGTCAGCAGACACAGTCACTAGCTGAACAGAAGTTATAATCTTATGTAATACAATCATAGAAGTGATATCCCATCACCTTTGCCATATTCTATTGGTTAGAAGCAAGCCACAAGTCCCGCCCACACTCAAGGGGAGGGGGTTCCACAAGGGAGTGTGTACCAGGAGGTCAGGATCATAGGACCCTCCTTGGAGTGTGCTGGACATAGCCTGTAATATGTAGTAGAATCTGTGTAACACTTTATAGTGAGTCAGAAATGGCAGGAAAATTGTCTGTCAGGATAGAATTTCACTGGCTCTTTTCTGACAAAATACTTAAGGGTTATCCAAATTAAAAAAACAATCAAGTATGTTTTTTTCTTGCATTGGCAAGTGTTCCAGAAAAATAAGTGACAATGATACACTACCTAGAAGATGCTTTGAAAGAAAAGTTAATGTTCCCTTTGAAAATAAAGGTGTTACCTTCATGACAATTAAGAAATGACTACAAAGAAACATGGGAAGGAGAAACTGGAAAACAAGAAGCTGATTTACAAGGTGTAAAGGACTTAGGATGAAGGAGTCTAGGAGGGAGCAACACTTCCCTGAGTGTAGCTTTATGTGTACTTTTGACTTTCAGATGCATGCAAGTGTTCGACATATTTTTGGAAGTAATTAAGTCAGTGAAGATGAGAAGGGGGAATAAAATCTAAAACTTAATGTAAACTGAATAAAAAACGGAAAATAAAAAGTCCTCCACGCCCATTCCCACCAACACACCAAAAGCAACAAAATATCATCTGCCGCCTTCAAAGCACAAATAATGGAAAGAACTTTTGTACTTGGGGTTCCATGTATGTTTATGTTTTGGGAGGGACAGAATAGAAAATTTCTTTCCAAATCTACTTTGGTGATAGAGATTAAAAAACAAACAAGAAAGGAAGGAAGGGAGAAAGGGAGGAAGGGAGGAAGGAAGGAAGAGAAAGAGAGAAAGGAAGGAAGGGAGAAAGAAAGGGAGAAAGAAAGAAAAGAAAAAGAAAGGACTATTTATAGAGAGAGAATTTTAAAAATGGGTATTTGCAAGTGTTGCTCAGTGCAATGAAAATCTGTCACCTGTAAAAGCGCTAATTCTGTAGAGAAAGGAAATTGCAAAGACTTTAAAAAAATATTTCACATGAAGAAGTTTACTGAGTTTTAAATCCATTTGTTAACTTTAAATATATATGCTTATTTAATTTAGCTTTTAGGTATGATTTTGGAGGGAGTGGGGCTTCTCGCTCCCTCCCTCAGATGCCCAGAAGAGAGGAGACAGAGTGAGAGAGAGAAGAGAAAGAGAGAAGGAAGGATTGGGGGAGGGAAAGACGTGAGAGAGGGAAGGGCACACACACACTGGCCACCAGTAAGCAGAGCTGAACGTAAATCTGACCTGTAGGTGCACAGTTGGCTCTTTTGACTGGAGCCGCAGGGCAGAGGCAGGTTGTGTGAGGCCATCCTGAGCGCCCCCTAGAGGTGACCGAATGTCAGCCCCGTCGATGAGGAATAAGAGGTGCCGGTCAGCCCCCGGGAAACTGAGGGTCTTGAAACAGGAAGCAAATTTGTTCTTGGGGTTTAAGTGCACTTAATTTCAACTCCACTTAAAGTATTTGCCATGCTAAATTACTTCCGTTCACGCTATGTTATAATCTGTCCTCTTAATAATGAAAAACTGAATTGGCTAAAGACCTGTTTGTAACTAGATTAATTGGGACGGCAGAATCACCAGCTTGAAGCTCCACATGCATTTTCTCATACTCGGAGGACAATCAGAACGGCTTAATTACGCATCGAGTCAGGGGAAGGTATAGTTCAAGTGGTAGAGCACATGCTTGGCATGCATGAGGTCCTGAGTTCAATCCCCAGTGCCTCCTCTGAGAATAAATAAATAAACCTAATTACCTCCCTCCACCAAATAAATAAATGAATAAAAGAGAGAGAGAATTAAGCATTGAGAGAAGCTCTTTTATCAGCCAACAGATGCGCCAGTCCTGGGTGGACCTGCCTTCCAGTCTGCTCCCCAGATTCGTCCCTTCCACAATGACCCAGAACGCAAAGTGAGCCCTGCAAAGTGTCCACTGCTTCTTGACATTGTGTTTCTGCTTTTGGTATTTGGATGTCCTTGAATTAACGACTCCTATACATTTCATGAGAAACAGTTCTACGAAGGGGAACAAAAAAGCAAAAGTGATGTTCCTCCCAGACGCGTGGTTCTGTTACCACATCCGAGCTGCTCTGAAACTGAGTTCGGAGGAAGATGCTGTTGAATGCGTGTGTGCACTGCATTCCACATTACCAGGTAACTTCATCTTTCTTTAATTGAAGCACAGTTGATTTACAATATTATATTATTTCAGGTGTAAAACATAGTGATTCAATATAGTTATAGATTACACTCCACTTGAAGTTATTACAAAATAACGGCTCTATTTCCCTGTGCTGAACAATGCATCTTTGTTGCTTATTTATTTTGCATATGGTAGTTTGTCTCTTAATTCCCTACCCCATCTCCCTCCTCCCTGCTTCCCTCTCCCAGCTGGTATCCACTAGCTCTCTGTATCTGTGAGTCCATTTATGTTTTGTTATACACATTCATTTATTTTTTAGATACCACATAGAAGTGATAACATAGCGCATTTGTCTTTCTCTGTCTAGCTTATTTCATTAAGCATACATAGTACTCTCTAGATCCACCCATATTCTTGCAAATGGCAGAATTCCATTCGTTTTTATGGCTGAGCAGTAGTCATGTGTGAATATGAACATACCACTTCTTCTTTATCCACTCACCTGTTGATGGGCACTTAGGTTGCTTCCATGTCTCAGCTATTTAGGTTGCTATAAATGTTGGGGGTGCATGTTTTGAATTTGTGTATTTGTCTTCTTCTGGCATATACACAGCAGAGGAACTGCTGGATCATATGGTAGTTCAATTTTTAGGTTTTGAGAAACCTCCAGACTGTTTCTACAGTGGCTGCACCAATTTATTATCCCATCAACAGTGTAGTAGTATTACTCCCTTTTCTCCACATCCTTGCCAACATTTGTTATTTGCAGACATTTTGATGATAGTCATTTTGACAGGTGTGAGATAATATCTCAAAGTGATTTTAATTTTATATTTCTCTGGTGATTAGCAATGTTGAGCATTTTTTCATTAACCTGTTGGCCATTTGTATATTTCTCTTGAAAAAGTTGTCCATTTGGATCTTTTGCCCATTTTTAAAATTCAGTTCTTTGGTTTTCTTTGATATTGAATTGTCTGACCTGTTTATATATTTTAGATATTAACCCTTTATCAGTTACATCATTTGCAAATATATTCTCTTGTTCAGTAGGTGGTCTTTTTGTTTTGTGTATGGTCTCCTTTGCTGTGGAAAAGTTTTAAGTTAAATTAAACCCCATTTGATTATTTTTGCCTTTATTTAATTTGCCTTAGGAGACAAATCCAAAATTATATTGCTACAATTTATATCAAAAAGTATTCTGCCTATGTGCTCTTCCAGGAGTTTAGTGGTTTCAGGTCTTACCTTTAAGTCTTTAATCCATTTTGAGTGTGAGGAAATGATCAACCTCATTCTTTTACATGTGGCTGTTCAGTTTTCCCAGAACCACTTATTGAAGAGACTGTCTTTTCTCCATTCTATATTCTTGCTTCTCCATAGATCAATTGACCATAACTGGGTGGGTTTATTTCTGGGCTCTTCATTCTGTTCCACTGAGCTATATGTCTGTTTTTGTGTCAGTACCACACTGTTTTGATTACTGTAGCTTTGTAGTATAGTCTGAAGTCAGGAAGGGTAATACATCCAGCTTTGTTCTTTTTTCTCAAGATTGCTTTGGCAATTTGAGGTCTTTTGTGGTTCCATGTAAATGTTATGATTATTTGTTCTAGTTCTGTGAAAAATGTTTTGGATATTTTGATAGGGCTTGCATGAAAGCTGTAAATCCCTTACCAATTAACTTTGGATAGTGTATTTCTCATCCCTGGAGACTCACTAAGTAAATTAATATACCAAATGCTTTTTGACATCTTACCCTTGGGAAACTGATTCACTTTTGCTTAACCTATGACTCCTAAACATATTTGACCATGGCGCATCTTTTCTGAATAGAACACTATCTGAGCTTGAGTTTACCTTATATTCTAGTGCCAGAAGTTCATTTGGAAAATGATCCAAGGAAACATCAATTAGAGAGTGGGAAGTGACACAGGGAAGGGACACAGGCTAATAAAGTGTCATCATCAAGCAGGCCACCACCAGGGATCTTGTCAGGAACTGAGAGCCAGTGTAGAGCAGGAACCCCTCCTCGGCCGTGTCTGACCTGCAGCAAACAGTGGTGGAGAGCATAGGGCAAGAAAAGCCCTATGGAAAAAAGATGCAGATGGAATTCAGACTACAAACAATGGAAAGACCCAGGGCGCTAAGGACAGGGCACCAACATCTGCTAAAACACATTTTCCTTATTTCTCTTTTTTAAATTCATATAAAATAATGGCTGCATTTCCCTGTGCTGTACAATATATCCTTGTAGCTTACTTTATACATGGTAGTTTGTACCTCTTAATCCCATGTCCCTACTTTACCCTCCCCACTTCCTTCTCCCTGCTGGAACCACTAGTTTGTTCTCCCTATCTGTGAGTCTATTTCTGTTTTGTTATGTACATTTATTTGTGAGTTGTTTTTTTAGATTCCACATATACGTGATCTGTCTTTCTCTGTCTGACTTATTTCACTAAACATAATACCCTCCAGGTCCATCCACATTGTTGCAAATGGCAAAATTTTGTTCTTTGTTTTACAGCTGAGTAATATTGGATTATACCCACACACACGCACATATCATTTCTTCTTTATCCATTCATCTGTTGATGGACACTTAGACTGCATCCATATCTTGGCTATTGTAAATAATGCTGCTATGAACATCGAGGTACATGTGTCTTTTAGAGTTGCTAGGTGACCACGGCATTGGACCAGAGAGGAGGGTGGATGGCTGAGAGAAATGCTTAGCAGAAATCAGTCATCTTACCAATGGGTCCATTGGCTCTATCCCATTATCCAGCCCCTCAAAAGCTATGGCTAGGTCAGTGGGCCCAGGCCAGCTGGAAACCTGACTGGCTCCTCCCTCAGGCCGCAGAGTTTAGATGGGTAGTGCCCATATTCCTCTGTCAACGTTTCATTTCTTACGAGGACGACTCGCCCCGCTTCTTCCACTCAACACATTCTTTCCTTAAACATGCTTATACCTTCAACAAAATTAATGTTACCAACTCTGGTAACTGAAAACCATTGTCTCTTTAAAATGATTTTACCTCTCTGCCTTGATCTGTTTATAGCTTCCTTCATCAATTATAAGTCTTTGTCTGAGAGAGGAGAGGATGAAATTCTACAGACCTTTTTAACAGGAGGACCCAGAAGAATCTGTTGCCCTCATGACCCCATTCTGAGGAATTAGAACCATCTGCGCCTTTACCCACGCAGGAGAAGAAAACAGAAGTCAAAAAAAAAAAAAAACATTTGAAAAGCCACATAATTGATGAATTGCTTTGCCAAAGATTAGGACAGAATTAGTGCCATTAATAAATAAAGATACAATGACAGGGGCAGGCCTGTAATTTTCTCGGTCCCACTCCATATATCTTTCAAATCACCTACATCTTGTCTTCAAAGCAATTATGACCCTAAAGGATTAAACATTGTTCCTGCCACTGGGCACAGACTATTGCACAGAGGCTGGGAGAGGGAGAGCTTGAACAGGAGAATGTCCTTGTATCATCCTCTCAGAACTTTGCATAGAAGTGCAAAGATTAAATCTTGAGTCGTTTCCAGGGCTGTGATTTCCTTAAGCCAGCCATCTAAGTGGTATAATTTACAGCAGAAGGATTGAGGCCATCAGAGCTGAAATTTCTTACTAGAAATATACTTTCGTATGTATTGTCATTTTGATTTAAAATGACACTTTTCTATACTTGTTCAACCAGTAGGTTTCATCCAGTAGGTTCCTTTTGTATGATGATTACTCTTTTGTATGCCACGAGAATGGGGTGGAAAGTTAAGCTTACATCTTCAGCTAACTCTTTATACTAGTTTTAAGACTTGATTGTGGTAATTGCATACTCTTTAAAGCATAATGAGAAGACTGTTTCATTTTGAATTAAAGTCATTGATGATGACTGCAAGTAATTGGTTGTAGGTCAACATCACAGGAAACAGAGGTTTCGGTGCTTTTCCATTTCACGCTTTTTCAGGTTTTGTAGCCTCAGTTCATTAACAGTTTCACGCAGAGAGAAAGCCAGTGACATGACCCTGCAAGTATCTGTCGCTGCTGTTGACACAAAGCTCTTAGAGAACTTTCTGAATACAAGTGAGGAAATGAAGGCCATGACCTCTGCTCGGAGCTTTGTGACACTGGACAGTACAGTTGTCCTCTGTAACTGTGGGGGATTGGTTCCCGGACCCCCAGATACCAAAATCCAAGGATGCTCAAGTCCCGTATATAAAATGGCATAATATTTGTATCTAATCTATGGACATCCTCTGGTATACTTTAAATCATCTCTAGATTACTTATAATACCTAACACAATGTAAATAGTGGTACACAACAAAACCAAGTTTTGTTTTTGGGGACTTTCTGGAATCTTTTTTCTTGAATATTGTTGATTCAAGTTTGGTTGAATTCACAGATGGGAAACCAGTAGATATGAAGGGTTAACTGTACTATGACTGAGGTTACAACCGGAAACCTAAGATGCCTGGCTCCTAACCTGCCAGGCACCTCTCTTCCAATGGGCCCCCCAAAGAGGCTCTTCACCCAAGAACAGTGGCAGGTGAAAGTCAGAGCATCATGTTGTTAACAGCTGCCCAAGCTATTCCTGATCACCAGGGTGAAGGCACTGTTGGAGACTTGGGGGCTCTATGTCTGCAGATCCTGGGCTGGGTCCAGGGTGCAAAATTACCCCCAGGGCCTTGTCCATCTCTTTCTTCTAGGTCAGCTCATTCTCAGCCAGACTTTCTGCTATGGGAGCCCAGTAGATTCAAGGGTTTATGTCACCTGCTTAGCAACCATAAAAGAGAGAATTCTTTCTCCACAGGTCCAGTGAATGACCCGGGATTAACTCTGATCTGGTCTGACTTGGATCACGTACCCCATCTCAAACCTTTCACTGGACAGGAGTGTAAAATATGCTAACAAACAGGCCTGGCCTTGTTCATGCATCCAAATCAGGGTCAAGCCACACTTAGAGACACAAGGACCAAGAGTGGAGAAAGGACAGTTTCCCAGAAAAAAAAAAAATGGTGTAGTACCAGCAAAAGAATGAGGGAAAAGGGGACAGGAAGAAAGCAGGCGATATCCTCTCGGCCCCAAAATCCAAATGAGACATACATGAATGAGAGACAGCAAAACAGAGAGAAGGAGACAGAGAGAGAGACAGAGAGGCACAGTGAGCACTCGGTAAATAGCTGTGGAAGGAATGATGGTCTTCCTTGGCTCTGGCGCTCCGCCTGCATCACTGCACTCGTTACGTTATGTACAGTCCACTGGGCCCATGGCTGTTCCCTCTCTTAACCTTGACCATCCTATAGATGTGATGTATTTTCACATGGAAACGGACCTTGTAGGCATCCGGGAAGGGTTGTGAAATGAATTGTCAAGAAAGAGATGTAGGGTCTGCATGAAATACCCTTCAAGACATTTGCCTTAAAACGTAGAAGGAGACCCCAGCAGAAGCCAGCAAACCTGGGCTCTCTCTCAAAGTAGAAACTGATAAACATCTTAGCACAGGGTGACACTAGCCATGCTGTATTATAGACGTGTTTTCCTGATGCAACTACACCCTCTGAGCAAAGTGTTATCTTGTGAGGGAGACAATGTGTCTCAGTGGGAGGAATTCAGGCTAGGGCATCAGATGGCCTCAAATCACATCTTTGCCCAACAGGCCTTGGGAAAGTCACTTCACTTGTGTCACCTTCTGTTTTGTCATCTGTAAAGATTAGCAGACTGGATGCAAAGTGCCTGGAATATGATAGCCACCCAATAACTCTTGTTCCTCCCTGGTCTTGGGAAGGACCCTGCTGTGACCTACCCATTCAACCTACCGAAGGACCCGAGATGGTGCTGGGAGACCCTGGGCACTCCACAGTGATGTGCCACTATTGAAGGAAGCAGGACATGGACCATTATGCTGGGAAGACTTGGTTTCCTGGATTAATCTTCTCAATCTTCCCCCTACTCTTTGGTTTCACGTTTCTTGTGGAATCAAACTAGATGGGTAACCTACCTCTCAGCTGCCCAGCCTGGAGGGCAGAGGACACGGAAAGATACAATCCTGGGGCCAGGAGCCTTTCGGTCTAAGGGACACCCTAAGTCATCAGTATGTAAATGCTCTCCGTGTTCTCTGTTACTTTCCCCTCTCTGCTTGTGCTCCAGAAAGGCCCTCTGCCATCCTACCTGAGAAGATCCCATCATGTTTCCAGGATGGATTTCTCTCCTCTGCACCAGTCTCCTCATATGTCTTGAAGAGTGAGGTAGCTATATGCTTAAAGTAAACCTGGCAACTTAATGAGGAAAGAAGAATCTGACAGCCTGTCTCTTCCATGAGCAAAAAACCAAAATAAAACAATAAAACCAGTCAGTGGACTAAATGGGTTGGACACTTCATCTCACAAAGCAAAACATGTTATTTCATTATTCATGGCTCATAGGGCAGCGCTAATCCCACCGAGGCGTCTCGTTCTCTGTGACAGCTTCCTGGGGGCATCACCCCCCCACATCTCTGTCTGCTCTATTCATTCAAACTCATCATCGTGGCTATTTTTCCCTCCTATTACCTTTGTGCAATTTCACTCCCTTAGTTTCCGAAGCCTAATTTTATTTTTTCCAATTTGTTTTGTGCTCCTTCTCAATGAGTCATATTGCTGAGTATAATTAATAGGAAATTGGGTTTTGTTTTTCAAGTACTTGCTGGCTGACGCTTCTGGTGATGTCCAGAGTTTAGGTAGAAAAGTATTCATTATGCTTTCATGTGTGGAAGCACTGCCCTAGGTGTGTGGAGAGAGAACACACTGAAAATAGAAGCAGGAGATCAACAGCCCCAATGGCCACGGGAAGCCCAGATCACAGCAGTGCGATCGAGGCACAGATGTGTGCGTCTGAGAGCGGCTGGTCAACCTTCCGAAAGGCAATTGCCCTCAGCTGTTGTCCCTTCCCACATTTATTTGTCTTGGCTAGATGGAGGACTATACTGGAATGGGCAGGGCGTGTGGCTCTAATGCCAGTCACTTTCTGCAAAAGCAAATCAAAGTATAATTTGGGAGGTCGGGTTGGACAGAAGGAGGTTGCTTTACTCCCTTAGACAGAGCCCAAGGGTGTTATGGAGACCAGAACGTGGGCCCGGGCCCACCGCAAGTTTTCTCAAGGGTTCCAGGCTAGGTCTAACTCTCACGAAGCTCACCAGAAAAATCTCTGTGACTTTGCTCTAAGAGGCGAGGTCATTGCAGGCATTCAGCTAGTGTCACCCGCTGCAGGTGCAGCCCCCTCTCCCTGTCTGCCATCTGACTGATGCCTGGTTGCACAGCATGAGCCCAAATCAAGCATGTGCTAAGAATGCCCAATGATCCTCAGTAGATTGGACCCTTTCAAAGCATATAACCATGAAAGGCGAGGTCTTTTTCATCACCAGTATCTCCTCTTCTGCATTTTCAGAATGTGCATAAAGTCATAAGTTCAGCATGAAGTGCAAAGAAACCTAAATCTTAGGTTCTACGGGCATATACATTAAAAGGACCACCATTTTTGTATAAAGCATGCAAATTTGCCTGTACTATCCATTAATAGGAGCTACCCCTGACCTAGAAAGAGCTGGTGATAAACATCAGTCATTATTAGGAAAAGCAGGATGCAGAAGGACTTCCTCCTTTGGGGAGAACATAGGCTGGACCGTAGATCCCACCAAAACACAGACTTTTCCTATGGAAAGTGCTATAGATCATGACGAGCGCTTTGGGGAAAACCAAACCCGTTTCCAAGAAGCAGTAGTTTGAACCTAGGTCCAGAGCTTGACCTGAAACATAAGTGTGGTCCACGTAGGCGGGAGGCCAGTGGCTTCTCAGGGGACAGGCATGGCTTCTGCCCCGTGGGATGTTTGAAGGTTAAAATTTCCACGTGCAGGGACGCAGCATGTATTTCTCCACAGTGGAGCTTGGCGTGCTCGTGAGCCCTCGTTTCTCCTGTGGATGGGGAAAGCACTTTAGTCCTGACTCTTCCAGGCAGCTTAGTCACTTCTGCTTTAAAACTTCCAGGCAAATGGTCAGACAACCCGAAGTTCTGGTACTCAATCAATAGCTGTGTATCATCAAACCCATCTGGCTCCAAATATGCACCATTTTCGAAGAGACTTGCTCCCCATTAAGAAAAGCCCTTGCACACCTGCACACACCCCAGCAGGGAAGGAAGGATGCCTGGTGCTGGGGTGGGGGCTGGGAGGGTCTCCTCCGTGGACCGTCACACACTGGGGGAGGGGGACAGAAGGAACAGAAAGAGGATCACTGGGCCACAATCAAGTTGTCAGCAGGGCTGCGCTCCCTCCAGAGGCCCTAGAGGAGAGTCTGTTCCTTGCTTCCTCCGGCCTTGGGGCTGCCAACATCCTTGACTTGTGGCCGCAGCACTCCAGTCTTCAAGGCCAGCATCTTCAAATCTCTCTCTGCTCTTTCCTGTCACCTTCTCCTCTGTGTTTCCAAATCTCCCCCCACTTCCCTTTTATGAAGAAGACACGTGATTACATTTAGGACGCACCTGGATAGTCCAGGATAATCTGCCCTTCTCAATATCCTTAATGTAATTACATCTGCAAATACCTTTTTTCTTTTTCTTTTTTTTCTTTTTTGGCCATACCAGGTAACATTCACTGAGATAGGATACCTTTTTAGGGGAGCCATCTTTCATCCTCTCACTGAGGTCCTACTCTGACGTCAAACCTGTGTCCCCATCAAAGTTTTCCAGGAGACATGCATTTGATTGAGTATCAAACACTTTACAACAATGGATATAATACTTTGGCGTCTGCATGGAAAGTACTCTTTGTATCTGTACTGCACTGACCAGAATCCTAGATGGAGGAAAGAGCTTGGGCCTAGATGTCTTTCAGTCAATTTCCTTCACTGAACTGCAGAAGGTTCTACCTATTAGAACTGGCCATCGACTGTAAATGAAATTAATTCTAAGAACTTCCAGATCATTGGTGCTAAGATCTGTATCGTAAGAGCTGACAACTTAAAGACCGTTTCTAGGATTGTTTTCAAACTTTCACTCAACTGACCTAAAAATGGATTTTTCTGGAACAGAGCTCCTCTGTATTTTGAGGGCTGCATTTATTCCAGAAACGAACTTGCCCTAGTTAGGGCAGAAAATAATTCTGACGACATTTACTATAAGGAGCAAAGTAACAGTTATCAAGGAGCCAAGTCAAACTTAAAGCAAGAACAGCCTTTTATGAGCGCCGAGAAAGCCAGGTGACAGACTCAGATTGCCAGCTGTCAGGCCTTTGTTAGTGGCACCCTCACTGCCAACTTGTCCGTGAAGTCATTGTTCTATCCCGTTGACTTTCTGACTTCTGAGCCATGCTTCTGAGTGTCTCTTTTGGAATTAATAGGACAAACACTTGTAGCATCTTCTTTCCTCAGACCCCTTCATTAAAGAACCCCCAGTTGACCAGTTGCTTTTACTTTTTTGCAATTCATCTTTTTTTCTAGTTAAAAAATGCATAACAAAATTTACCATCTCGGTCGTTTTTAAGTGTGCAATTCAATAGTGTTGTGTATTCACATTGTTGTGCAATCATTCTCCAGAACTTTTTCATCTTGCAAAAATGACTCTATACCCATAAAACAGCAACTCCCCATTCTCACCCTCCTTCCCCTCAGCCTCTGGCACCAATCATTCTATTTTCTGTCTTTATAAATTTTACTATTCTAGATACCTCATCTAGGTGGAATCATGTAGTATTTGTCTTTTTGTGTCTGGCTCTTTTCACTTAGTATAACGTCCTCAAGGTTCCTCCATGTTGTAGCAAGTGTCAGAATGCCCTTCTCTTTAAGGGTCAGTGATATTCCACTGTATGCTTTTTATCCATTCATCTATCAATGAACACTTGAGATGCTCCCATCTCTTGACCATTGTAAATAGTGCTGCTGTGAACATGGGTGTATATATACCAGTCTGAGTGTCTGCTTTCAATTTGTTTTTATCATATATTGAAAAGTGGAATTACTGGATCATATGGCAATTCCATGTTTAATTTTTTCAGGAACTGCCAGACTATCTTCCCCAGAGCCGCACCGTTTCACATTCCCACTAGCAATATACAAGGACCCCCCATTATTTCTCCACACCATCACCAACTTTTATTTTCAAACCTTTGGAGTTTTTTGATAGCAGCCATCCTAATGGATATGAGGTGCTATCTCGTCGTGGTTTGACTTGCTTTTCCCTAATGATCAGTGACGTTGAGCATCTTTTCATGTGGTCATTGGCCATTGGTATATCATCTTTGGAGAAATGTCTATTCAAGTTTTTGCTCATTTTTAATTGGGTTATCAGAGGTTTTTGTTGTTGAGTCGTAGGAGTTCCTTAAATATTTTGACTATTAGCTTCCTATTGGATACATGATTTATACATATTTTCTCCCACCTTGTATGTTGCCCTTTCACTCTGTGGATTATGTCCTTTTACACATGAAAGTTTTTTTTTTTGACATGGTCTAATTTGTCTAGTTTTACTTTTGTTCCCTGTGATTCTAGTGTTACTGGGCCAGTGTTTTTGTTTGTTTAAGACATTTTTTTTTAAAGTTGTTTCAGCAATTCTGTTCTCACAGCAAAATTCAAAGCAAGGGATGGAGACTCCCTACATACCCCCTGCCCTTGCACAGGCATAGCCACCCTCATCATCGGCATCCTCCACTAGAGGGGTACACTAGTTACAATTGATGAGCCTGGATTAACACATCATAATCATCCAAAGTCCATAGCTTACTTTAGATGTTGTACGTTCTATGGATTTTAATAAAATTAATAATGGCTTGTATCCGTAATTGTAGTGTCATCTATAATAGTTTCACTGCCCTAAAAATCTTCTGTGCTCCATCTATTCACCCCTCCCCACCCTTTGAATCATTGACAACTGTTGATTTTTTTACTGTCTTCACAGATTTGCCCTTTCCAGAATGTCATATAGTTGAAATCATAAAGTATATAGCCTTTTTAGGTTGACTTATTTCACTTAGTAATATGTATTTAAGATTCTTCCATGTCTTTTCACAGTTTGATAGATCATTTCTTTTTATTGCTGTATAATATTTCATTGTCTGGATATACCACAGTTTACTAATCCATTCATCTACCGAAGGACATCTTGATCACTTCTAAGTTTTGGCAACCATGTATAAAACTGCTAGAAACACCATATGCAGGTTTTTGCGTGGACATAAGTCTTCAACTTCTTTGGGTAAATACCAAGGAGTGTGATTGCTGGACTGAATGGTAGCAGTATGTTTAGTTTTGTGAGAAACCACCAACGTGTCTTCCAAAGTGACTGCACCATCTTGTATTCCCACCAGCAATGAAGAGAGTTGCTTCACATCCTCACCAGCATTCGGTGTCAGGTGTCAGTGTTCAGATTTTGGCCATTCTAATAGGTGTGTAGTGGTATCCTGTTGTACTAATTTGAATTCCCCTGATGACATATGATGCGGAGCATCTTTTCATATGCTCATTTGCCATTTGTGTATATTCTCTGATGATTAAGTCATTGGCCCACTTTTTAATTGGGTTGTTTGGTTTCTTGTCATTGAGTTTTGACTTCTTCATATATATTGGGTAACAGTCCTTTATCAAATGTGTCTTTTGCAAATATTTTCTCCCAACCTCTGGCTTGTCTTCCCATTCCCATGACATTGTATTTTGCAGAGCATAAGATTTTTTATTTTAATGAAATCTAGCTTATCAATTATTTATTTCATGGATTGTGCCTTTGCTGCTATATCTAAAAACCTTCATCATATACAGGCCAGTGCTTTTCACAGTTTATTTTTCATACAACTCAATGCATGGACCTTGCAAAATGCATATTCCAGCTAAGCAGATCATAGATGGGAACCAAGATTCAGCATTTATAACAGGCCCCTGAGTGATGCCGTTGCTGCCGGGTCACAGGGACCACCTTTACTAGCCAGGTTCTAAGAAGTAGACAAGTCCTATCAATACAATTAGTCATAAGGTATTAAGTACTTGCCATTCTCCAGCTACTGTGCTGATTAAGCACTTTACAAAATACAAATTTTAAGTTACTTCTCACAACTCTATAAAGTAGATATTTTATTTAGCCAGGACATTTTTAGCTTTTATTTTCAGTAATGGAAACCCAACCAAAACTAATACCAATTTTAAAAACAAGAATTAAAAAAAAAGACATAATGGGGAAGTGTAGAGGTGAAGGTGGCCTTGGAGATGTCAAGGGTCTCCTACAGCATCATGATCCTGGTACCATCCCCTCTTTTTTCTCTCTCTCCCCCCCTCACCTACATTTGGCTCTTTTTGGTTTATTCTTTCCTACACCAGACAGGATTTCCCCTTTGTGATAGGAAACACAGCTGCCCACAGATCCCTTTAGTTCTTGATTTGAGGAGAAAGGCTGAGTCTGTCTCCCTCACTACAAGTGATACCCCAGAGGACTTGGCCCACCTGAGTCACATTCCCAGCCTGAGGCTGGTCACAGTGGTTAGCAGCCCAGGGACACTGTCCTTGGCCAATTCTGAGTTACTTATAACCACCTCTGTAGCCAGAGAGGTGTCTCTGGTGATTGGCAGCTTCTCCAGCACCAGATGGTGAAGGACCACTCCCCAAGGGAAGAGGTGCTGAGCAGACAACATGACGAAAACCAACACCAGTTATCATCATCTCTACATTTTCTATGAGAAAACAGGTCAGCAGATTTCACCAACCTGCCCAAGTACACATCTAGGAAGAGGACGAGCCAGGTCTTCCCAGACAAGGGTGACAAGTGCTGTTCAGGTGCACATCAGTGGCCCTGGTAGACCCTACCTCTCACTCACAATGGCAGCATGAGCCAATAACTGCTGGGCGAATTTGACTCTGATTCTGTCAGAAGAAAGTTCTTCTCCTGCAATCAAGGGGGCCTCACAATCTCAGCACATGTTTCACTGAACAGGATTTTCTTGGCATCCTGCAATTGGTGATGAAGATAGAAAATTTCTCTCCTGACACAGGATTCCCAGTGAAGAAGTGACTTAGCATTGGGGCTACCTGTGTTGAAGAAGGATGCATCATCAGACAGGGATGCAGAGACATATGAAGCAAGGGAGCCAGGCCAGTAAAGAAGACATGGATCTAGACTCGTGGATCTCAGGAAGAGAGGAAAGGGGTAAAAGGGGTAGGAGAGAAAGAAGGGGGCTGAGCTTACAATACTAAGATTGTAGCCAGGCAGGTTTGAAACAGCACCTGAAACGTGGAAGATAAATGTGGGATTATCACTGTCTTGACTGACCAGCTCTTCCCAAACCATCTCCCACAGACTCCTAAGATACCAGCTCCAAGCTCCCTTCCTCATGGGGAACCTCCTTGACCGTCTTAATTACTCCAGCCCCACTGCCCATTTTAGCCTCTCATCATATACTGCTTGTTTCTTTCCCACAATTATCACAGTTTGTAGCAACATCTACAATGACCCTTCATGAAGGAGTCTCTTCCCCTGAACTACAGGTTCCGTGAGAGCAGTTTTGCTTCCCATTAAATCCTAAGTATCTCAAGTGCCTTGTACATAGTAGATGCTCAGTTAATAAAGCTGGAATGGAATTGCTTTTATTTTAAAGGGACTGCTCCATGAGATCTTTGTCAGTGAACTAAACAGATAAAAAATAGTACTGAATATGGTACCCTTTTAACTAATTATATAGCAAAATAAACCAAATTATTTATAGTGGTTCTTGATAAGTGGTGCTATAGGGGCAATTTATAAAACATTTTCTAACTTTTCTACAGTGAAAACCTTACTATACAATGTCTAGTGTAATACAAGTGACAAAGGGAAACAAAACTTTGCTGTTCTAAGTCACTGTATTTAAAAATAATCAGAAGATTCTAGGCATTCATCCAACACAGTGTGACCAGCACTCCCAGTCCTCAAAGCATCCTTTATATTCACAGAAATGGACACTCGTTTGGTGAACACAGATGGCCAAGGGCTCCTGCACCCTCATGCCTGCATTTGCATGCGTCATTTGTGTCATGTGCGTCATTTTCTAAAATGTTACTGTAATTTCAACAAAATCTAAATTGGTCCTTGAATCACTTCACCACCAGACAAAATGCCTCCTGGTTTTGCACTTCCTCAGAGGCCAGCTTCCCACTGCGACACGTTATTAAAAAGAGATCACTGTCTTCAGAAACGTCTGCCCACCTTAAAACTTAATTAAGCTTGCAAGGCAAAAAAAAAGTGAAAGCGTTGAGAACGAAGGTAAAAATCAGTCCAGAGAAAGACACGAAGAATGTAGTTGGAGGGGGAGGACATTTTTCATTAGAATTGGCAGGTAAGGACGGAAGTACACAAAATGGGCCGTTCGCTTATAATTCAGCAGGGCTGTCCTAGCCACACTGGAGTCTCCAATCGATTTACCATCCTTAGCAAACCTTTCACTGGGACAAATAACACAGCCCATCTGAGGCTCTCTCTGCATGGCTTGTTTTGCTGTAATTAATATATATTTCTATGTTTCTCACCATTTTAAAAAACTGAATTGATTTGTTGAGACATCATGTGAACACAAAGCTTAAACTGATTGACAGCAGATGAAAGAAAGATAAGAAAGCTTGGAGAGTGAGAAACATCTCGAGACTTGGGTAATTTCCTTCTACAATGCATTTTGAATCAATATTCTGGTTTCCCTTCCCTCATCCTCATCTTTGAATGGAAGCTTGTTGCCTAAGACCAGGATGATTCTGAAAGGTCCCCAACTCATCTTCACCCTCCAGCTTTCCTCCATCTGGATTTCAGTAAACTCTTTGTAGAAGACTTTCTTTCAAAAATCAGATTAGCCATTCACCACGCTACAGTGGGATGCATACGTGTAGGGTCACTTCCACCCTAGCGCTTTGCATGGAGCACTCCATCCTGGAGGGTAAATTAACCCCAGAGATGAATTACACACCACTGATCTCCACAGGGAGCCTGCCCTGGAGCAAGGCCTCATCACTTCCTGCCACTGACTCTGACTTCATTTGGAGCCTGTATCTCTCTGATGTCCTACTAGCCCAGGCCCTGGGACCTGGTAGGTAACATTATAAATATTGGATGAATGAATAAACACATCCTACTATGTGCAAGACACAGTGGGGGGTGTTCCATTTTATTTGCATACTTCTAGATTTTAAAAAAAAGAAAAAAAGAAGGAAGCTTGGTCCTACAGGTAAGATCAATTAGAGCAGATATGATTTGTGGAGGGAAGAGACTAACCAGGGCATGTATCAGAGCCACCTGTGCAGCTTTAATTTTTTCAATGTAAATATTGACATATACTAGAAAGACTCCAGATACTCCAGAATAGAATGCCAGGGGGTGGATCCCAGCCTGGGGCTAATCAACTCTATTGATGGCTTTGGAATATACCTAGTTAAAACTCAACGATCTTAAATAATGCTTTAAGAACTATATTTCCTATAGGCATGTTTTCCACTCTCTTGAGCACCTGCATTGGTGTCTCTGAGAAACCATGAGGAACATCAAAGTAATTTCACACGCGGATGCAGTGGTTTTTAGGGGATGAAGACTGAATCAATAGGTCTATGACTTCATTTGAAATTGGTCAACAAAATATAAATTTATATCCTCAATCACCTCAAATCCCTTTGAGAAGTAATTGAAGGATATATCATGAGTAAGCAATAAAGGAACAAACACATGTAGCAAGATGTTTAAATGTACCTCCAAGGTACAGTAGACGTGTGGTTCCAAACGGAAATGCCAGAAGTAAATCTCAATGGATTTAACCCCAAACTACAAGCAAAAACAACACTCATGAATCTCTCAACACCACAGGCGTAAAAGAGTGGGAGGTGGGAGTGGAGACAGGAAGTATTTTGAAGAGACTTTCTTAGGACTGAGCTACCCTGTGAGTTTTACCCCAAGGCTGACAGGTGGGGGTGGCTGCCCCTCACCCAGAACCTGGTGAGAGAGGCCAGAGGGATCAGGAGAAAGGCGTGCCAGGGACCCCTGTACCTGGGGTGCAGGGCAGGGGGCGGGCAGACACGTGTGTGGTCAAGTTCTAGAGACTGGCTGGCTGACCACTGACAGAGGAGACCAAGGAGAGGCAGCCCTGTGGGACTGGCTGCCACTCAAGTCAAGAGGGAAAGGATGCACTTGTGTGGGGACCCAGGGACCCATGTGTGTGTGTGTGAAGCCTGTTTGTGATGAGGCATCTGACTCCGTGTGTGATGTCTGGCTGCTGACTGCCCTCAAGCCTCACTTCGCCCGCCTTCCGCTTGTTCCCCACGCCTGGACAAGCCGATGACAAAGCCTAGGCGCTCCCTCCGTCAGCACCCGTGGGAGGGTCAAACCACGCAAGCCTGTGCCCCAACGTTTAAAACCCAGGCCTATGTCTTTCCATGCTCTCTGAAACCATGTCAGACCGGCTCCAGGGGCCTGCCTTCTCTCCCCAGAGACCTCAGCCATGTGAGTCATAAACCTGCCATCCCTCTTGGTGTGTGTGGCTTCATCGGCGTGGGCGTCCAAAACAAACCGTGGGTGGGGGGTCCACATGCCCCTGCAAGGGACCGTGATGCTGTCTGCCTGGGGCGCCAGGGCCACCTGCCTTTGGCGGAGAGAAGCCCCAGGGATCGAGGGTTCTCGGGGTCTTCGGAGTCAGTGATGAGCTGTGGGAGGAGATTGCTCAGCAAAAGAGCAATCTCTGAACAAAAGCAACTCACTGGAGGAATGCACTAGCTTTACAGGTTGTCCAGCTCCAGAGGGCAAGACGGCAGCTTGCAGCAGTGCCTGGTGAGGAAGAGTGTTCTGTCCCCCTCAGTCACTCATCTCTGCCCACCCTCCAGGTTCAGAGGCGCTGCGCCAAAAAGTTTACAAATGAGGAAGGAGAGTCACGAAGAAGAGACTCCACCCAAACCCTCCTCCCCGCACTGAAGGATCTAAGTGCTAGTGCAGAAATACGTGTCCTCCAATTTTTTCTTTTTAATCGTGAGCATCAAAGTGGAGTTTCAGCCAGTTTAGCAATTATTGGGTCCAAAATGTCTTTGTTAAAACAAAAGCATGTGAATAAATGAAGGGAGAAAGAGCGCAGTCTTCTTCCTCTAGCCCGTCAGTCGTCTGGATGTGCACTTGAGTATATTCTTCCTGGTTGGAATGATGATTTAAAAATCCATGTCTACATGCTGGAGATCAACAAAGAAACCTCTAAAATTCGTGGTGGACTTCCTGAGATCAAGCCGACACACACACACATTCTGATGAAGAATATAGCGAGGAATTCTTTCAACCCAAACATGAAGAAATAGATAGAAACTGAGGACGTTCACGTACTTACAGTGCTCCCAGGCAGGAAACAACTACTAATCACATAAACAAAGAAAAAAGACAAACCCAAAGACAAAGCCAGCATCCAGAGAGGAGGATGCCCGAGGTAGCAGCACGTCTTCACAGGGCGGCTAACACAGTGAGGCTGCGACTGCTGGTCCTGCAGCAGAGATGCTGACCATCCTCATCCTAGAAACTAGCAACGCTCTGCCACAGCTGCTCTCGGCTCAGCATTTACTGGGAACGGCGGGGGAATCACAACCCTAAAGTTGAACCAGACATGTTACTCTTCTTCTCTTTTCTTTTTTTGCTTTCTCCCTTTGTTCAGCCCTGCACAGCTGACGTGGACAACAGTGTCTAGACTGAATGACATAAACAGTTGCAGTTAAATGACTTTTAAAGTCTGTCGCAGAACAGAATACAGACTTCTCTGCAGACTCCCTGGTGCATCAATGTTGCCATCATTTCTTGCACCTACTCCTCCCCCGCTCCTTTGAGCTGAGGCAGGGAGGGTCACAATAGCCCCCACCATTACTGCTCCAGAGAGTCACTCTGTCCTTGAGGGTCTCCTTCAGTTTACCCTCAGCTTTGTAAACAGACATCTTACTAAAGTGTCCTCAGTCACCTCATCCAAACATGTCATCTGTTTCCTTCCAGGACTCTGACTGACACAGCTTCTCTTTCTTCTTACTATAATAATATAGAAATTGAAAAAGAAGAAGAATAAAGGCATTTAAGAATTCAGTTCCTTAGGAACCTAGGATGAAGATAAAATAAATAAGCTACAAGGACATATTCCACAGCACAGGGAATATAGACAGTATTTTATAATAACTATAAATGGAGCATGACCTTTAAAAACTCTGAATCCCTATGTTATACACTTGAAATTTATGTAATATTATACATCGACTTATTCCTCAATAAAAATTTTTTTAAAAGATGACTATAATTATTATGAGGAGAGCCTACTGGATTGTGACTTAGTTATTCTGCATATAAAAGAACTTACCTGATAATCATAGGAAGCATTCTTTCACAGTACAAGTGAGTTCCAGAAATGTGAGACAGATGATTTAAGTCAGGTGATTAGCAACATAAATATTGTATTCAAGAATGAGAGACAGAAAACTTAAAATCTTTAGTAACTCTTCCAGAAAATGGATGTGGCAGGAAGTGTTGCAGTTTATCTAATAGTAAATCTATGTTCGAATAAAGTCTGATCAGTTTCGTTTGTAGTAATGGACCCACGCTGGTTTCTTAAGTTTGCAAACATATGATAGGAATGTGAAATAATGTTAATGTCAACGTTAAAGTGAGAGTTTAATGTTAGGGGAAGCTAAAACTTGGTGGGTGGTATCCAGGGAAACTACACTGTCTTTGCGATTTCTCTATAAATCTAAAATTATTTCAAATTTTAAAAATTTATTTATATTTCAAAAAGATGAATCCTATGAAAACACAAAACTTTCTGTTGTAACAATTTTTCTTATAAATCCTAACCTATACCCACAGGATGATGTCTAAGAAAATATCGCTTTTTGAACAGAAGTTAATTTTTAGAAAGGTCATTCTCAAAAGCATGCTTCTTATAAACATCCACCAATCTTTGCCTCTCTTGCTTTGTTTTAAGGCTACATTTTAGGTTTTATACAATAAACATGTATTACTCTTATAAAAAAAAAGTCATGATGTTATATTTTATGATAAAATGTGTTTTAGTTTTAGTTTGAAAAAAAGGAATCAGTGGGGGGAGGGTACAGCTCAGTGGTAGAGCACTTGCTTTCTGCAGGCAGCTCTGAGCCACCTAGGAATCTACTGGAAACCACTGCTCACTCACTCGCTCTGCTTGGAGTCGCGAGAACAGCGCCAGCCCCAGAACCACTGCTTATCAGCTGTGTGGTCCTGAGCCTCCATTTTCTCAGCTGGAAGGACAGAAATAACATCAGGGTAAACTGTGCACATTTAAGTGAGCAAGGGATGAATGCAGCGGGCACAGCCCCAGTACGTGCCGACCTCCACAGACCTGCCTCCGCTCCCCGCACTGCACTCCGCTCCTTCCTCTCTTCCTGCTCGCCCTTCTCCCTTAGTCACCTGTGTTCTTCACCTTCAGTAGCATCAGACTTTTTTTTTTTTTTTTTAGCAATTTTTAGCCAGTGAAAGTGCTGGCCAGTGAGTCTTCACATTGTGGCATCTTTCTTCTCTACTTTGGTCTTTCCTTAGATCATCCAGCCACTTGTCATGCAGCCCATGTGATACTGGGTCGAATGGTTCATTAATGTTTCCCACACAACATATTCTGTGAGGTCTTAATAGACATCTCAACCAGAAACAGGGCGGGAATTTTATAGTTAAATACATTTGGTAAATGATGCTTTAATCCGAGATAAAAAGATTTCCTTCTTGTAGAAATTCTCAGAACTTTACAAGGCTAAAATGCACTGTGAGTCACCGAGGGGGCTGTAGTTCCACAGAAAACGCTTTTAAAACACTGAGTTAAATATTGCTGTTGCATTCCTTTAAAAAGTTAAAAATAGAATTACTATATGATCCAGAAATCCCACTTTGAGATATATACCCAAAATAATTGAAAGCAGGGACTTGAACAGATATATGTATTCACCAATGTTCACAGCAACATTATTCAAAATAACCAAAAGGCAGAAGAAATCCAAGTGTCCATTGACAGATGAATGGATAAGCAAAATGTGGTACGTCTGGAATATGAATACAATGGAATATGAATACAACAGAATAGTATTCGTCCTTAAAAGGAATGAAATTTTGACACATGCTATGCCATGGATGAATCTTGAAAACATTATGCTAAGTGAAATAAACTGGTTACAAAAAGATAAACATTGTACGACTCCACTTACATTAGGTACCTGGAACATTTAAATTCATGAAGAAAGAAAGTAAAACGGTGGTAGCCAGGGCTGGGATGGAGTGAGCTAAGGAATTATTGTTTAAAGGGTATAGAGTGTCAGTTTGGGAAAATGAAGAGTTCTAGACATGTGTGGTCTTGATGGTTACAAAACAGTATGAATGCACTTACTGTCAATGAATTAAATGCTTAAAATGGTTAAATAAGTAAATTTTATGTTATGTTTATTTTACAACAATAAAAATATACAAATAAATAATATTGCTCTTGCATATTGATGTTCGGGGAATTGCACAAGAAAAGTTATAGTCTCGTATAACTGATTATCAGAAGTTATATTCAACTTTCCTTTTTCCAGCAAAGGAATCAGAATGCAACTCCAACCGTCTTCACAGAAAACCCCAAATAAGCACAACCAGTTGTGGATGTAGGACAGAATGCTTAAGGTAGTGAGAAAAAGCTCAAACATCACACATGCATTCCCACTGTCCACTGACTTTGGTCAATATTGCCTTTCAGTAGATAATCCCAGCCCTTTAATTTCTGCATTTGTGATTGATTACACTTTTCTGCATCTTCTTGAAGTTCCATATGGTCATGTGACTGACAACAAAGTCGTGTGTCATTTTCATATGGAAGTTTTAAGAAATGGTGTGTAATTCGCCACTTTTTCTTTTTTCTGCCTAAGCTCGCAGCCAGGATGTCCCAATGAAAAAAGTGTACATGGGGGCCCAGGCTGAATTGCAATGCGCATGCAGTGTGAACAAGAAATAAATCGCTGTTGTTTCAGTCTCTGAGATCCTGGAGCTAGTCATTATTGAAGCATAACCTAGCCCAGCCTGACTGGTATTACTAAAGCTCCATCTGCTATCCAGCATTTGGCAGAGTGTTTTAAAGCGATGCAAAACCTTCAGTAGAAGATGATTGTCAAAGAAGAGAGGCTTTTGGCATTGGAGATGCAAAGTCTAAAAACTGTCTGTAATTATATTCACTAAGGCCGTCATGGAAGAATCAACTGATTCTCTGCTGAACAGCTTCAGGCAAGGATAGTGTGAACAGAATAAGGCCACTGGAACAGAATCCACGGACAAGAAGAGTTTAGAATAAATGCTAGTTCTTCAATCACGTGGTTAACCTGAGAATTTCTGCTCCCAAAGTGAGACAAAGAGAGATATTTGGGTCATGGGAATTTTTTTTCACTCTTCCTCTAAGACATATATCTAAACGGTACCCCAGATGCTTCCAACATGAGCTTATACACAAGGTTGACACTGTACCTGTACTTCAGTTTTCACCTGGAGTCTTTTTGTGACCTCCTCAAAATGTTAAGAATATTGCTGTGAGCCACCCAGTAAGGCTGAGCATTTCTACATATAACCAATGATGGTGATGAACCTAAATGATCTTAAACTGTGACTACCTGGTGATTAAGTATTGTCTCTTGCCCAGCATTTAGAGGGATCTAGTAAATGGTATCTGATGAATTGCAGAAAGTACTTTAACCAAAGATCTGAGTTGGGACATAGAACAGAATTGTCTTTTCCCCCCAGGGGCTCACTAATGTAGCCTGCTGACACCGGTAGCTCCAGAAAGGAAGCAGTAAATGATGTAACTATCCACATCCATTAGTCAATCGAGACAGGAGCCCTTAAGTATTATATTGAATCATATAAAATTGTCAACGTTCATCATTTCTGACCCACATAAATGCCCCTTTTTACAATTTAATCGAACAGTTTATCAAAATGGTTCACCTGGTAGGTCTGGAAACCACAGCTGATAGCTCTTGTTCTAACCCGTTCTTGCCACAGCCAATACTCAGTAGAGGGTTCTAGAAGCTGTGCTGAGCACTGGGTACTGGGATGAGTGCATGAACCCATGGTTCCACCTCCAGCATCTGTGCACATGGTATGGATGTTATCTGGGGTTTCCCCATCACTCCTCCAGCCACTGATACTGCAGTTGGAAGTGAAAAGAAGCCCCTCCTCCAAGAAAGACTGCAGACCCTGCAACTGGAGCCATACGAACATTTGTAATAAAGGAGAAACACACTGCTTAGCCACCACAAGAGTGAGCAGAAGGTGAGGAATAGGTAGAAAAGTTGACTGTAGGGTTTACAGCTAATTTTACAGAAAGTGGACAAACTCCTGTACAAACAGTGACTCAGTCAGTTCTCTTATAGCCCCACAAAGTGGGTACCACTATTACCATCATCCCTGTCTTACAAATGTAGAAACTGAGTCATGGAGAGATTAAACAGTAGTAAAGTGAGGAGCTGGGGTTTGAGTAGAGAGAGTCTAGTTGCAAGACATGCACTCCTCAGTTCCGGGCTATAAAGAAGGTCATTTCCGATACCTACAGGTGGGCTATCTGTCTTTCCCAAGAAAAATAAATAAAATCTAAATCAAAGAAACATTTTTCAGTTACTAAAAATACCACCTGACCATCTTATTCACTTCCTCTGAGAGAAGAGCCGGCAGTTAATTCCCAGTGCAGCCTGAATATATTTAATGGTTTTATGTGCCTCTTGGGCAGACTCGGAATGTCTTGAATTCAAACGTCTGTGAAAAAGCCCCTTTAGCCCCTCTGTAATCCTGCTTTCTCATAATTAACAGCGGTTTCCCCTCCTCCTGAATCTCCTTCCACATAAATTTAATAACAGTGCTTGACCCTGACTGTTATGTCTTATTTTCCAGGCAATCTGCTGTGTGCACCGTTTATCATCCCATCATCGCAGAAAGCCAGGTCTTTCTAATAGTTAATCTTGCACGAGAGGGAAACTGGTTTATGATCTGGAACAAAATTGCTTAGCTCATTCCTGTGATCAGTCAAATGATGACAAAGTATTTTCCCCTCCGCATTTTAAAAGGGAATTGTTTTCTGCTTTTTCCAACCTTATCTCCCTCTCCATCGCCATGGGAAATAGAGTGCAGCTGCAGTCATATATTTTCTGACTCTCAAAACCAAAGAATTTCCTGAGGCTTCCTCCCTCTACTCTGAATCCCAGTCTCTTCCTCCTTTGAGGCCTGCCTTGGGGGCTATCTCAACCCTGAGTTATATATTTGAATTCTTATGTCAATTACTAATGAAGTTTCCTGCGGTATCTCTTCTGGGGTTGTCTGAAACACTTAAATAAATACTTGTGCTGCGGGGTGTGGCCATGACGCCAGAGTAGGAAGACCTTGAGCTCACCCCCCCCCGAGGACACACGGATGTTACACCATTTACAGAACAACTATCTATAGAATGACCTGAAGGCTAAAAGAAAGGATTTTCCACAATTGAAAATACAAAGAAGGGAGAGATAAATTAGGAGTATGGAGTTAACAAATACACATTACAATATACAAAACAGATAAGCAACAGGACCTACTATATGGCATAAGCACCTATATTCAACAATATCTTATAATAATCTATAATGGAAAAGATCTGAAAAAGAATATATGTGTACAACTGAACCACTTTGCTGTACACCTGAAACCAACACAACATTGTAAACCAACTCTACTTCAATTAAAAATATATTTATATATATAGAAGGAACCACAATAAGATGAATAGGAGGGCAGAGACATGGTAAAGATGCCTGGATGGGTGGCCCACAAGCAGGAGGATAACCCAATTGCCAAGTGTCTCCCTGAGGAGTGGAGGGCCTGAGCCCCACATCCTCAGCCTGAGAGTCCTACACCCGGAGGAAGAGCCTGCAGATTGTCTCGCTTTGAAGGCCAGCAGGGTTTGTGCACAGGAGAGCCAAAGGGCTAGAGGCATCAGGCTTTGCTCCTAAAGGGGACACAAAATCTTACATGTCCGAGTCCCAGTGCGGAGGCAGCAGTTTGAAAGGAGCCTAGATCGGACCCACTTAGTGAACTTGGAGAGCCTCCTGGAGAGAAGGAGAGCGACTGGGGCTCTCCCTCGGGACGCAGATTCCTGCAGCAGCCTCCTTGGGGACTGTGCTCTCCCGTGAGGACACTGGTGCTGGCGAGGGCCATTTGGAGTCCTCCCTCCAGCCTTTTACCTCCAGGGGCTCACCTGCACACCAACAAGCCAGCAGTAACCACACAGGGAGGACCTGGCAGCCAACCAGGCCAGGGGCCAGCTCCGCCTACCAGCATGCCCACGGTACTCAGCCCTGCCACAAAAGAAAGGACCACACAGCCTACGTAGTGGTACTTGATTACCAGAGGGGAGTGTGCTCCAGGCCCCACATCATGTATGCTGCATATAGCCGCTTCTCCGAGATCAGGAAGTGTAACCAACCTACCCAATACATAGAAACAAATACAGTAACCAGGCAAAATGAGGAGACAGAGAATTACGTTCCGAACAAAAGAACAACACAAAACCCAGAAGAAGAAATAAGCAAAGTGAAGATGAGCAATCTACCTAATAAAGAGTTCAGGGTAATGATTATAAAGATGCTCAGGGAACTTGGGGGCATAATGGATGAGAACAGTGAGAAGTTTAATGAAGACGGAGAAATAAAGAGAAGAACCAAACACATCTAACGATAACAATAACTGAAATAAAAAGATACCAGAAAGAATTCAGTGGATTAGATGATACAGAGGAATGGATCAGCAAACTGGAAGACAGAGTAGTGAAAATCACCCAAGCTGAACAGAAAAAACAGAGTCGTGTAGAGCCAGCCCCTTAAGAGCAGAGTGTTTCTCAGCCTGTGGACAGAGCCAGCTCACGGCCACCTGGTCAAAAGCAGCAAGAGATCCAGTGCCCTAGCCTCATCTTCCCACTTCCCTCCAGTCCCCTGCTGGGCTCCCCAGCACCTGAACCCAAAGGAAGCTGGAGGAGCAGGCACCCAGCTGAGGTGGGTGCCCCACAGATCAGCAACGCAGGAGGAGAGAGAGTGGAAATGAAAATATCATGAACTGTGTGTGAGGGGCTTGGAAATCATCACTCTGCCCTGAGAACAAGTGAAAAGCTGAACAAAATGAAAAATTACAACTCCTCTTAAATATGTCAGAGTAATGAGGTCACGGGGAAAACTGCTGCTCCCAAAATTGGAGAGACAGGCAGGCAGGCACAACTTAACCAGAGTAGACTGTCAGGAGCAGAAATCTCCCTGGAAACCAACACTAGGGTAGGAAAACCTGAGCTCTAATGGATGAATCATTGGTGGCTGAGTGGGGACAACTCTGAGAGTAAAACACTCCAGGGGGACCCAAGGGAATATTACTCAGCATTGAAAAAGATATGAGCTATGAAGCCATGAAAAGACACAAAAATTAAATGCATGTTACTGAGTAAAAAATTCAGTCTTAAAAGGCTATATCCTGATGATTCCAGCCCGCTGACATTCTGGAAAAGGCAAAACAGTGGTGAAAATTAACAGATCAGTGTTTGCCAGGGATGAGATGGGAAAGGAGTGAACAGGCAGGGCAAGGAGGACTTTTAGGACACAGGAGATACTCTGTATGACACCATAATGGTGGACACATGTCATTATACATTTCTCAAAACCCACAGAACGTCCAGCACCAAGAGTGAGCCCCAGTGTCAACTCTGCACTTTGGGTGACGGGAATGTATCAGTGCAGGTTCAAATGTACCTCTCTGGTGGGGGATGGAGGCTTTAAGTGTGTAGCGACAGGAGATAGATGGGAAATCTCATCCAAAAGTGCTCTAAAATATAAAGGTCATTAATTAAACAATTATAAACTGTGGTGACATGAGCCATGAGAAGAATGAGGACCCGAGTGCTGACTCAGAGGATGCACAACCTTTCAACACATGTTAGAGTCAACTCCCCACTGCAGTGACTCCCTGTCTCTGCTGCGCATCAGAACCATGAGAGGATCTTGGAATAAACACAGGTGTCCTGGCCCCTCAGAGGACAGCAACTGGATCAGAGCCTCCCCACGAGGGGCCCCGGGTCGGGGGTTACCGGGTTACTGCCGCCTTGTCTTCCTAGGAGCACTTTTCTGGGCACAGCAACTTCATGGCTTTTTATCTTGAGACCCAAGGTCTCACTTCACCACAAAATATCTTTGAATCTGAGTCCAACAGAAGACTCATTTACCTATAGTTTAGGTGAATATTGCATCACGTGAATTTTGCATTAGAATGGGCTCTTGTGAAAAGCTTTGCAAGAAGAGTCTCTTCTGATTCCACAGTAAACCAAGGGCCCTAACTGTAACCCAAGCGTACTTGGTGTACTTATTCCACATGTCGCTTGGCTTTTATGGGGAGCTTCTCAAAACTAAGATGGCTTATATTTGGCCTTCATGAATGTAGAGCCATCTTAACTAAAAATATGATGCCCCTGCATCAGTTAAATTGGGAAACCTGTGGTGTTTCTCCAACTGCCCATGGCTGCACTGAGGTTTCGATTTAACACCTGTTGTCTCTATTTCTCATTAGGATGTTGCCCAGGTGATGCAGGCACAAACGAAGCTGTCCCAGAATTGTCCAGAATGCACTGGGATGATGCCTGCGCTTGCTTTTAGCACCCAGACCCAGGAGACAGGGGTCAATGGTTAGCTGCATCTTCATTGCTTGTGTACCAAGGTACAGTTTCCCTCTTGCCATGCTTGAGTCATGGAATAAAATGTCTGCTCCAGCTGCTCAGAGGAGAGGGATGGAAGAAGCATGGAGGCATGGAGCCCAGCAGGATGGACGGTCACAGGCATGACAGTGAGCTCAGGGAGAGGGCTGGTTTGCCCTGAAGACTGGCAGCTGTAACTGAGAGAAAACTTTGAAGGAAACTTCTGTGGACTATGGGATGGATCTGATGTAGAGAGTGAGGAACAAGTGTCAAAACAGGAGGGGTCCCCAGGTGTCTGGACTGAGCAACAGAGTGGAGGGCGGGTATCTTCTGACATGGGGACTCTGGAAGCCTAAGGGGGCCACCCGTGGCTGGCTCCTCCAAGGACCATCACAAGGCCGTGGTTCATCGTGCTCCCCTAAAACAGGCCACGTCCTCAGGACAAGATTCCTCCTTGGCAGATCGGAGCAGCTGAGATGGTAATGGGGAGCAGGGCACCTGTACACTCATAAATCCATTCTGCCAGTCTCTTCATGCCTTCAAGTGTGCTCCTGGGCCAGACCTTTGCCAGAAATGCCCCCATTCCCTTTGTCTTTCCCCGACTCCTGTCCCACAGGCATCTGAGGATTTATGCTCTTCTGTGTCTGGTCCAAGCATGGGTACCGCCTGCCACCCACGAGGAGGGCCTTCAGGGACAGAGAACAACGCGGAGTCCAAATGCGGTGCCTACTCCACTCTCTACGCTTTAGAGAAGCAGGTTTCACTGGACGTAGTATATCTACGCCTTGATGATATTTTTCAGGATTCTCCGGGAGAGTTTTATTGTGGTTTACTTAGCGCCAAAAAACCCACAGGATGATTAGAAAAGCTCTTCATTCCTCTTCTCTGACCCACATCCACCCAAACACAGCCCCATCCATCCCCCTCCACGGTCTCCCTGATGACCCTCCCCAGTGCTCCCTGCAGACCTTTGTGATGCCCGCCCTTTGATCGTGCCCCCCCCACTATCCACTCTCTCCCCACCCACAGACATCCGTGTAGGATACACCTCACACCATGTGCTCAGCTTCCAGACCTCACCTGCCCCTGGTGTCCCTACCCTGCGCTAGAGACACATCTGTGCAGCGGGCCTGCTCCCCGCCCCCTCCCCCTCCCCGTCCTCTTTGCCCCATTTCCCTGCCCAGAAACCCAGTTCTCAGGCCTTTATATATTTCTGTCTTCTCTGCCTGGAATATTCCACCTCATCAGTTTCCCAAGCTAATGCTTCTTGCCTTTTTTTTTCCTTTTTTTCGTTAAATTGAAGCATAGTCAGTCTATAATGTGTCTATTTCCAGTGTACAGCACAATGTTTCTGTCATAGCTATACCTACATATATTCATTTCCATATTCTTTTTTTTTGTTATAGTCACTTTGCAATGTTGTGTCAAATTCCAGTGTAGAGCACAATTTTCAGTTATATGAACATATATATATTCCTTGTCATATTTTTTTCTCTGTGAGCTACCATAAGATCTTGTATATATTTCCCTGTGCTACACAGTACAGTCTTGTATATCTATTCTACATTTTCATGTTCTTTTTCATTATGGGTTACTACAAGATATCAAATATAGTTCTCTGTGCTGTACAGAAGAAACTTCTTATTTATCTATTTTATATATAGTAGTTAGTGTCTGCAAATCTTGAACTTCCAGTTTATCCCTTCCCACCCCCTCCACCCGGCAACCGGAAGTTTGTTTTCTATGTCTGTGAGTCTGACTCTGTTTTGATATCAGCATAAATGTCACCTCCTCCTGTTACCCTGTCACCCCTAATATCCATCACCCTATTGGAATTGTCTGCAGAGCAAATATCACCATCTTTTTTCTCTTTTATTGTCAGACTTGGCCCCTCACTAGACTGTAACCTCTGGAGTCCACACACCCACAAACTCCCAGGTTTTCTCCATCCCTGCATCCCAGTAACCAGAATGTGCCAGAGATTGTAGAAGCTCCATAGATATTAGTAAATAAATCGATGTGAATGAAGTCAACAAAACACGTACACACACACACACACACACACACAAACTGAACTGGTCATCATTCAAAATGATTCAGGCCTTTTCTGGGCTGCTCTGTGCCCGAGGCTGCCCCCCGCCCCTTGCCCCGCCTGCACCACCAGGCCCTCTGCGTGGCTGCTCATTGCTCCTTCAGTAAATGAAAGGACAGGACAGAGCGAGGGGGCAGGACCCTTGTTCCTCTGACAGCCCCTCCCTGAGCTCAGACGACACCTATTGTCCCTCATTTGCCAGGCCCAGGACTGAGAACAGCTTCCCATGCTGTTCGTACCTGGGAGCCCCCATCCCCGGTCTTCCCCTCCCACCGCCACAGCTCAGGTGTCTGCCTTCATCCCAGTTCCTTCACCTGCACCATTTGGATGACATGCTTCTAGTTGAAACCTTCTCTGATGTATCCAGCAACTCCCCACCTTTGTGTATATGACTTAGGATTCTTTTGGATACATACTGGTGGTGTGTGAGTAATTTTTTTCTTTTTCTTTTATTTAAAAATTATTTTCAGATTTGAATATCTCTTACTTTTACTTTTTTAAGATACTGAAATAACCATCACTGAGGTCTGAGTGTACGTGTCTGTGTGCATATATGTGATTGCTACAAAAGGCATAAATTTTACTCTGTATGATTTTGAAATGTTTAAATAACAGGCACTATACTAAAATATCAAAGGTTAAAAATATGGAAAAACAGATAACAGATGACTGAAAAATTTTTGAGTGTTTTTGAGTGTTTAAAAATTTTGCATTGTTTTTTCAAGCCAATCTAATTTTAGGCAAATATTTAGTTACTTATGCAGATTTCTAATAGCTCACATCCTACAGTAATCACATGTTCTAATTTAAGCATTTTTATGAGTATTTCCTTGGTGGCTTAAGAAGTAGTGCCTTTTGATTTAATCAAGCAAATAACTAGACCATCTCATTCTAGTGGGTCTAAGGACATAGAAAAAATTAATCATAGGAATTATATTCAAGGAACTTAATTGGAAATAATATCTTATAAATTATATTGGTTTATCTACTTGAATAAGAACAACTAAGCTACCAATTAACTAAGCAAATAAACTAAAAAGAGAAAAATTAAAATTATTTAAAGGGAGAAAATTTGCCCAGCTGTTGTGCTGTGGTTGTGAGTGTCTGGACAGGCTGCCGTGAGCTGAGTCACACCTGCAGGTGACCGCAGGTCCCTGGTCCCTCACCGCGGTGCCCTCCTCCTTCCCGGGGGCCTTGATGGCCCAGGCCCCCCCCCACACTGCCGGGCCCCTGGGGGCTGCGGGCGGAGCAGCAGGAGCACCAGGGCCCCTGGGGGGAGGCTGGACGTTGGACTCGACCTGGGCCAGCATCTGCCTGGTGCGGTCAGTCTCCTGTCGCAGCTCCTGGAGCTTTCTCTTGGTGGCCACCGCCGCCAGCCAGCCTTCCCCAGCTCTTTTCTCTTGGAAGTGGATCTCCTTGAGGCGGTAGGAGGTGGTTCTCTCCAGTTCCTCGCCTGCGTCTTGGGCCATCTTCTTGCAGAGGCCGCGCATCTGACGTGTGGAGTCCAGGTCTCTACACACGTGGGTGAGTTGCTTCTCAACTTCTAAGCAGCGAGCTTCCACCTGGGAGAACTCCCTGTGAAGCCGCATCACACAGTCGTCGGAGGCGTCAGGCAGACTGTGAAGCTTCAGCTTCAGCTGCTCAATCTCACCGTCGAGCCGGGAATTCTCGCACTTCACAGAGGCTTCTTCTGCTCGGAGACTTGTTCTTTGTGCTGTAAGCTCTTGGATCATCTGCTTTTCTTCCCGCAGGCGCCTGGCTGTCCCCTGATGCTCCTCTTGGGGACGTGGAAGGGGCGCACTGCGGCCAGCATCGCCAGTGACGCCCTTCAGATCGCCCTCCGCCCCGGGGACAGGGCGGTGGCCATCTTCTGCCCCCTCCTTCTGCGGGATGTCTGCGCGCCCGCCATCCGCGGGGCCCCCTCGGAGGCGGGGCGAGGGGCTGGCCTTCGCAGACGGAGCGCCCCGCGGGGGCTGCAGGATCCGCTGGGAGGCGGCCCCGCGGGCAGCCTGCGGGCCCCCCCTGGCCTCCCGGCGCGGCCCCTGCGGCCCCTGCGGCCCGGCGTCCGGTGGGCCCCGCGGAGCGCGCAGAGCCCTGCAGCGTTCCGTCTCCAGGGCCACCGAGCGCCGGGCCGGGGGAGGGGCGGCCAGCCAGGCCCTAGGCCGCAGCTGTCCCTCCCTGCGCTGCCAGGGGAAGGCGACCTCACTCTCACGGGCCCTGGGGGCGGGGAAGGGCTGAGCGCAGCCTGGAGCTGGGCCACTCGAGGCCCGCCTGGCCCCGCAGCAGACCCAGGGGGTCGAAGCAGGGCCAGGCCGGTCCCGTTCTGTGCCTCCGAGCAGGGCAGGGCAGGGCAGGGCAGGGCAGGGTGCTGGGGCCCTGTGCTCGTGAGAGCCAGGCTCCTGAGTTAAAGGTCCCCTCTGCTGCAGAGACGCCTGGTCCTGCCCAGAGGTCCCGGGGATCCCCCTCCTCTGAGGCCCCCTCTCCCCTTGTGTGGGGGGCTGTGGGGGGGCTGGGGTGAAGGGTGAAGGGTGTCCCCAGCAGTATTAGTTAAAAGACATGGATTCTCATCCTAACACTTTGGGAAAATCCATTGGAACTAGCAGAGTCATAATTTCAAGAATTCTGTGGAGCCAGCCCATCCCTGTGTGGTCCACGTGCTGCTGGTAGAGGGGGACCCAGCTCTGGGGTTGACACAGTCTCTCACATAGCCCTGCCATCTTCGGGAGGGTCTCCAGTCTACTGAGTCATCTTCACAGTGGGCCTTTGCGGAGGGTGCAAATCCTCCTTTTGGCTCAATTAACCAACTTTTATTTCATTAAACCACACCCGGCTCTCCTAACATCTCCATGGCCAGCCAGGCTCAGAGCCTCTAGGTCATGCTCTGGGCCTCTCCCAGGAGAGGCTGGTCTCTAGTCCTCTACTGATGTGGGAACAATGTCATCTGAGGCCACCCCGGGGGTCCTGGAAGGTGCTGGCCTCAAGAGCTCTGTGGGACGTGGAGGGGGCTTTGGGAGCAGGGGGATACTCCCAGGGGAAGTCAGCCCCCTTTCAGGGGAGGCAGGAACCAACTCTGCACCTGCAAGTTGTCTTTAAAAAGGGTCCAAAATGGGGGGAAGAAATAATAATATTCCACCAAATACCAAATGAGTCTTGAAAGAGTGAACTAGAGTTAAGACTACTGCCCCATAGGCAGGGCCAGGGTGTTAACGAGTGAAATGAGAAGATGCCCATGGAGATGGTTCTGAAAACCGGGAGCAGCACAGCCCCTCCCCAGCCCCACTGGCTGGGGAATTTGCAGGAGCAGCAGGGAGAAGCCTTTACCCTCCCCTCCATCCCCTCCCTTCCCTTCTCTTCTTCTGCCCGTCATTTTGTCCTTTTCTGTTTTTTTTATTTATATTTTATCAATCTGATATTATTATTATGAGCATATATTATCTGTACCTCTTGACACGATGTGTAGCCAGGTTGAGGTTTGGTCCTTCTGGTCGTACAGCGTCCCCTGAGACCTGCCCCACTGTCCCAGGATGTGAGCCACCCCTTCCTGCTTCCTCTGCCCCCTCCCCCGGGCCGAGGCCCCACGTCTACTGAGCAGCCTCGGCTGCCTCCTACTCATTAGCGAACTGGCACCCAGGGCTCACATCCTCCCAGGTTCTCCTCCACTCCCAGGCCACTTCCAGGGCCCTCCCAGGGCCCCTTCCTGTGCAGAGCGAGGCAGTGTGTACATATGTACACTGAAACTGATAATGAGAATTCAACATAAAGTCAAATGCAAAAAACAAAACCCAAGAGCTCTTCTGTGTACTAGAAAAATGCAGCACCTGTTAGAGGAAACTGTAACTTTATTTAAAGGTGCAGATAAGGCTTGAATAAAGGCGGAGACACTCAATCTTTCTGAATCGGGAAAGAGTCAGGTGGTAACATCTCGTTTTCCTGCCGAGATCAAATCCACCCACCCTACCCCCCACCAACTTTTCCTGTATCTTGACAAAGTGACTCAAAAATGTTCATCTGGAAGAATAAGTAGGTGTGAGAAGATGCGTTGTGTAGGTAGAGTGGGTGGAAGGAACACTAGCAATTGCTACACCTGTAGTACATCTGTAACAGAAGAGTTTGGTGTGTTGTTTTGACAGAACATGCAAGGGAAAAGCGAGGAGAAGGCACACCTTAAGAAGCAAACCCTAGTACATATAAAACCTAGAATGCAGTAAAAAATAAAATTACAAATAAGGAGGTTAAGAAAGGACTACTCAACATATGCCTCTGAAAAAATTAAGTAAATATTTGGGGAAAATAAAAAATAAAAAAAGTGAGCACCTCCTCTATAGCTGCATGATGATGTTGCAAATAAGACACAGAAGCTGGGTTCGGATCCCAGCCCCATGACGTACTTGCTGTGCAACCTTGGAGACACCAATAACCAAGGTGTGATCAGTTCCTGGCAGAACTGTGAACAGGCAGGTGCTTAACATCTGTAAAAGAAGGACATGGTGCCTGGCACTTGGGATATGCTTAATAAATGACAGTTAAATTCAATGTGAAAAAAAAGAAACTACATACAATCTAGAAGACATTTTAGGTTAATTTCTGTCTAAACATGATCTTGGAAGCAATGAAAGCAATCAACAAAATCACAGAGGGAAAATGATCACATTTGACCACATAAAAATTCAATATCTATATGGCAGGTTACAAAAATCATGTGCACACTTAAAGTGGAAAATGCTTTCTATAAATATGATGCTCAGCTGGTTACTATATATAATTTGTGAAATATCATGGAAAATGTATTTAAAATTAAAATAGAATTTGTGCAAAGAATAGGAAAGATCACTATACAAAAAAAAATGAAAACTAAGCAAAAATTTAAAATTTGAGTCATCAAATCTACCAAGCTTTAAAGTATATATTTACCAAGTTTTGAGCAGGACATCCTGAACTGGGCATTCTAGTCTTGCTGGTGAGAGAGTTAATTGGTACCAGCGCTCTGGAAGCCACTTGCTAAAATATGTCAAGAATCTTAAAAAGTCTTGTCCTTTAATGTACTTTAACATAAAAATTCCAGTTATAAGAACACATCCCAAGAACATAATTCGCTTTTGGATTAAATATGCTGCATGAGAATATTTATTACAGAATTGCTTGTAATAGCAGAAACCTAGAAACATCACTTAAAGTCCAATCATGATGATGATATTTAACTATGGGAAGCAGGAGAGAGGATTTGGGGAGGGGGCTTATGATTAGATATAGTTTATTGTCAGTGAAGCTTTTGTCATGGGAGGTGGATTAAAGGGTGCTTATTACACAACTAAAAATACATACATATGTGCATGAAATATACCTGCCTCACATGCACCAATGATGAAATTGCACCATGAACTAAGGAATGTAATTTAGCCAATTCAGAGGAATGGACATCCAAAAAAAAAATATAGATAGATAGATAGATAGAAGACAGATAAATAGATGACAGATTAATATAGATGGTAAATGTGGATATACTCACACAAACACACATACATATATATGTATATACAGTTATATACATATATTTTATTACATAACATTTGAAAATAAATTTTAAAAATACTCTAATAGTATCCAGAAACATGAGCTACTTGGAGATAAATTTAACAAAAGATACATAGGATCTGTATAGTGAAAACTACAAAACAATACTGAGAGACATAAAAGAAAGCCTGAATAAAAGGAAACATCTACAATGTTTAAGAATTAGAAGACAATGTGTTGTAAGATCAGTTTTCTCCAAATTTATCTGTAGATCCAATGCAAACCCAAACCAAACTAGAGCAGGCTTTTAAAAATAAAAACTGACAAGCTGATCCTAAAATGTATATGGAAATTCAAAGCATCTAGAATAGCCAACACAATCTTGATAAAGAACAAATGTGGAGGAACTACACTAACTGACTTGAAGATTTAATATAAAGCTAAGTCCTCAAGTTAGCACTGTGCTGTCTAAAGAACAGACAAAAATAGATCAATGGAACCAAATCAAGGTACCAGAAATAAACAACATATACGATCCAATAATTTTTCAACAGAGATGCAAAAGCAATCCAAAGGGAATTTTTTTTCAAAAAATGATGTGGAAACAGGTAAATATGGGGAAAAAAGTATCTTAATTCCCACTTCACACCATACACAAAATTTATTCCAAGAGGGATCCAGGCCTAATCATAAAAACTAAAACTATAAAGCTCTAGAGGAAATCAAAGAGAATAACTTCATGACTTTGGGGATGGACATAAATTTGTTAGAGAATTCACAGAAAGCAATAACCATTAAAATTTGTTTTGGTAAATTGGAATTTATCAATATTCAAACTTATGCCCATCTAATAGATGTTATTAAGAAACTAAAAGACAAATCACAGATTAGTAGAAATTATTCATATACAACTGTTAAGGGATTTCTGTGTAGAAAGATTTTTTAAAATTACTACAATTTGGTAATAAAAACTATAAACAACTCAATTTAAAAGTGAGCAAAAGTCAAAATACCAGTGACATTTTTCACAGAACAATAACAAAGAATCCTAAAATTTATATAAAAGCAGAAAAAACTTTGAATAGCAGAAACAGTCTTGATAAAGAAGAACAAAGCTGGAGGTATCACACTGCCTGATTTCAAACTATACTACAAAGTTTTGATAATCCAAACAGTATGGTACTGGCACATACATACAAAGAAACAGACACATAGATTACTGGAACAGAATAGAGAGCCTAGAGGTAAATCTATGCTTTTATGGTCAACCAGTCTGTGACAAAGGAGGCAAGAATGTGCAATGAAGGAAAGACAGCCTCATCAATCATCGATGTTGGGAAAACTGAATAGCAACATGCAAAAGAATGAAACTGGGCCCCTTTCTTATACAATGTACAAAATTAAACTCAAAATGGATTAAAGACTGAAACATAAGACCTGAAGCCACAAAACTCCTAGAAGAAAACACTCTTTAATATGGGTCTCAGTAATATTTTTTTGGATCTGTCTCCTCAGGCCAGGGCAACAAAAGCAAAAATAAACGAACGGAACTACATCAAGCTAAAAAGCTTAAGTACAGAAAAGGAAACCATCAACAAAATGGAAAGGCTTTCTACTGAATGGAAGAAGATATTTTCAAATAATATATCCAAAAAGGAGTTAATATCCAAAATACAGAACAAACTCATACAACTCAGTATTGAAAAAAAATTCTGTTGGAAAATGAGCAGAGGAACTAAATAGACATTTTTCTAAAGAGGACGTCCTACAGATGGCCAACAGACACATGAAAAGATGCTCAACATCACTAATCATCAGAGAAATGCAAATATCAAAATCACAATGAGACATCACCTCACACCTGTCAGAATGGCTACTGTCAGAAAGACAACAATTAACAAGTGTTGGTGAGGATGAAGGGAGACGGGAACCCTCATGCACTGTTGGTGGGATTGCAAATTGGTGCAGCCACCATGGAAAGCAGTTTGGAGGTTCCTCAAAAAATTAAAAATACAACTACCACAGGATCAGCAATTCTATTTCTGCATATTCACCTGAAGGAAAAAACCCACTAATTTGAAGGTATACATGCCTCATTGCAGCATTGTTTTCAACGGCCAAGATATGGAAGCAACCTAAGTGCCCATCAATAGATGAGTGGATATAGAAAATGTGCTGCATCGATGCAATAGAATATTATTCAGCAATAAAAATTAATGAAATCTTGCCATTTATGACAGCACAGATGGATCTAGAGGGTATTATACTAAATGAAATAAGTCAGACAGAGAAGGACAAATACTGTATAATTTCATTTATGTGTGGAACCTAAAAAACAAAACAAACAAATAAAGCAAAATAAAACAGAAACAAATTCATAGATGCAGAAACAAACTGGTAATTGCCAGAGTGGGGGGAGGTAGGTTTTGGGATAAATAGGTAAGGAGGATTAAGAGGTACAAACTTTGAGTTATGTAATAAATGTCATGGGGATGTAATAGAAAGCCTAAGAAATACAGTCAATAATGCTGCGTAACAACTTTGTATGGTGACAGAGCATTATAAGACTTATAGTGGTGTTCATTTTGTAAAGTATTTAAATGTAATTAAATGAATCACTATGTTGTACACATGAAACTAACATAATATTTTACTTCAACTATGTTTCAATAATGTTTTAATTTTAAAAAATCTTGTACTCATTTAAGTTTTTTGGTGTTTCTGTGTCAAAATCAGCACTCAGATTGTAAGCTTCCTAAAGCAAGGACTAGGATCTACATCTATTTGCACATCCTGGAGCATCTAGCCCTCTACCTTCATCATAGTAATGGGCCTGTGGTCACTTATTTTTGGATTTGCTTCCCATCTTTGGCTCCTCTCTCTCAGTCTTCCCAGTGGGGTAACAGCACAGTCCATTCCCCAACCCCCTGCAGCCACTAAGTTAGCAAAACTCTGCTCTGCTATGAAATGAACCTAAAATCCTAGTTCTCCTCACCTCCACCACAGGCACTGTGATCAAGTCCCCGTCATCTCAGCACCTGGGTTGATGTAACAGTCCCCCTGCTGGCATTCTTGCTCCTGTTTGCATCCCGGTAGAAGGTTCTGCACAGAGCAGCCATAGGGGTCCTTCTTATCTGTGTGCTTTGAATAGCTTTACAAAGACAACATTTACATATTATACAACTCACCCACTCAAAGTACACAATTTCAATGCTTTTTAGTGCATTCACAGAGTTGTGCAACCACAACCACAATCCATTTTAGAACCTTTTCATTACCCTAAAATGAAACCTGCCACCCTTAGTCATCAACCACTTTCTCCCTTCCCCTGAGGCCCTGATAACCACTAATGTGCTTCCTGTCTCTGGATTTGCCTGTCCTGGACATTTCCTATAAATGGAATTGTATAGTACGTGACCTTTTGTGTCTGGCTTCCTTCATCTAGCAAAAAGTCTTTAAGATTCAATCATGTTGAAACATTTAACCATTCCTCATTACCTTTTATTGCCAATTAGTATTCCATTATATGGACATACCACATTTTATTTATCCATTCATCAGTTGATGGCCATTTGGGCTGTTACCACAAATAATCCTGACTACTGTGAATAATACCACTATGAACATTTGTGTATAAGTTTCTATGTGGGCCTTTGGTCTCATTTCTCCTGAATATATACTGAGGAGTGTACTTGTTGGATCATATGGTAATTCTATGTTTAACATTTTAAGCAACTTCCAAACTGTTTCCTAAAGCGGCTGCATCATTTTACATTCTCAACAACAATCCATGAAAGTTCCAGTTTCTCCACATCATCACCAACACTTGTTATTGTCTGTCATCTAACCATCCTAGTGAGTATAAAGTTGTATTTCATTGTGGTTTTGATTTGTATTTCCTTAACAGATAATGATGTTGAACATCTTTTCATGCTTAGCATCATTAGCTATTAGGGAAATGCAATTTGTATTAACCATTTATAGATCTTCTTTGTAGAAATGTCTATTTGAATCTCATTTTAATTGGATTATTCATCATTTTCTTATTCACTTGTAAGTGTTCTTTTTGTATTGTAAATATAAATCCCTTATCAGGTACGTGATTTACAAATATTTTCACCCATTCTGTCTTTTCACAGTCCTTTTAAACATGTCTCGTCCCTCCTCTGACATTCCTTGTCACCAGAAAAGGCTCTTCTGAGAACTTAGATTCAGTGAGCACCTGTTTGTTACGCCCCCTCCCATTACCAGTCTCACCTCATCTCTTACTACTCAGCTCACTCACTCTGCTCCAACCACATAGGCCTCCTGGTCAGTCCTTCTACCCTGGGGCCTTTGTGCCTGCTATTCTGTTCTCCCCCAGATATCTGCATGGCTCCCTCACCTCCTCCAGGTCTTTAAGGCAGATGGTAAATAAAGGAGAGTGTCTCAGGGGAGCCTTCCCTGTCCACCTCACTTAATTGGCAACCACTCCTCTACCCTGGATCACCTCATGAACGTCTTTGCTTTGTTTTCCTCTGTAGAGCTCATCATCTTGTCTTTCTACATTACACTTATTTATCTGTTTATTTCCTGTCTCCCCCAACTGGGCTATAGCGCCATAAAGTTGAGTTTTTATCTGTTTTGTTCACTGCTCTAGCCTCATCACCTGTAACAAGCAGGTGGGACTTGAAGGAATAATTCTGCTCCTGAAAACCTACAAGGAAATCAAAGTTTCAACAATAAAAACACTTTAAATTCAAAGAGCACATTTCCTAAAGTAAATATGTCCTTTTTATTACATATCCTTAGAAAAATAAGTGCTTCCAGACCTATCCATTTTATGCTTTCTCATGGATTTTTTTTTTTTGGCTTTATTTTCCACAGAGGACAATTGAACCACCCAAATGGGGGAAATTATTAAAATTGCACCAAATGTGGAGGAGGAAGGAAATGAACATATAAGACAGAAAAGGAATCCATTTTTTTTTCAGGCTATTAAAGAGAATAGTGGTGTTATATTCTTGGCCAATCCAGAAAAACAGTTATGAAAGTAAACACAAGTGGTTTTCTGCCTCATGGTTCAGAAGCACCTCTGTGTTTGTTCACTAAACTGATGTGGTGTTTCTCTTCCCATGATTTGGAACCCAAACCAACAAAGCAGTTTTATCCTCTCAATTTACTTATGTTGCTTTCTGCCATCATTTATAATGAACTCAGCAACTGGATTCATTCTGTGATTTTATGCTAGATGGACAGCTGCAATCCTTTGATAAGGACACCAGCCATTTCCCTCTGCTGTGTATAAGGACACAGAATCTTGTATCTCCTTTCAGTGTTTCTTGGTTGATCTTGATTTTACTCACCCAGATTCTCTTTAACTCTAGAGCAAAACCTCACATCACTTCATCCACCCCCACTCTTCCAAGGGCACTGGGAGAAATCCTTCATGTCATCACCTCCAATGTGATCACCTGGTCCAAGATGTTATCATTTCTCCCTGGATTATTGCAACAGCCTCTTAACTGGCCTCACTGATTTCCCCTTGGTCCTGAGAATCAGTGAGTAAGCAACTCATCCTCCACAAAATACAGGGATCCTTCTAAAGCCCAAGTCACATCATGTCACTCCTCTGCCTCAAACTTTCCAGGTCTCCCCATTTCATTCAGCTAAAAAGTCATCATCACCCTCGCAGCAGCTGCACCCACCCACCCATCCACTCATATCCAGCCCCCTGGTCTTGCTGCCCCTGGGATGGGCCAGGCATAATGCCACCTCAGGGTCACTACACTCGAGGTCCCTTTGTCTTAAACATTGTCCTTCCAGAAATCTGTCTGACTCTCTCCTACTCCTTCCGGTCTTCATTCAAACTATACCTTTTCCAGTAAAGCCTTCCCTGATGATCATATTTAAAATTGCAGTATCTCCCTTGACCCAGAACCTCTGTCTAATTCAGTACCTATTCTACTTCTGCAGTTAATAGTCTGTGTCCTTCTCCCCACTGGCTTGTGATGTAAATGAGGGCAAGGCTTTGATCTATTTTGTTCACTACTGCTTCCCAGAACCTGACATGCATAGTAGACACTCAACATCTGTTGAATGAATGAATTACACAAATAAATGCATGTTGGCTGCCTATATGGGTAACAGCTGTAACAGCTTCTAAACAGTTTTTCCAGCATGTAGAAGGGACTTGCTCTCATTTCTCTTAGGTAAATACCTGGGAGTGGAATTGTTGGATTGTATGGAAACTCAATGTTTAACCTTTTGAGGAACTTCTGAACTGTTTTCTAAAGCAGCTGCTCTGTTTTATATTCCCACCAGAAGCCTGTTAGGGTCCATATTTATCCACACCCTTGCCAACATTTGTTACCATCTGTCATTTTGATTGTTGCCATCGTAGTGGGTATGAAGTCGTATCTCATTGTGATTTTGATCTGCATCTCCCTATGGACAGACATCCGCTAGGCAGACATCAAAGGGACATAAGGAGATAATTAGAAGAGCCTCTAGGATCCTGGGCTCACCTCCAAGTGTCCCTCAAACAGAGGGGAGCATAGGAAAGATGGCCATGAAGGGGCCAAAAGGTACAGCCCCTGGTTCTCTTTTTGGCATCATCAGAAAACATCAGTGGGAGATAAAGGAGGCCGAGCAGGTGACAGCCCCATATCCTGTTTATTTCAAGCTTCACCTTCAGCAGTCGGGTGGTTCGAATGTACCAGTTTCTTTAAGGGTGTTAAACCAGGGAACAGCTCCTATCTGAATGGTGGGAATGGTGAAAGTTTTATTGGAGACACCTGTCTTACAAATATTTTTTAAATCTCTGCATCTGTAAAAGTCCAGTCTGCCAGTTGTATTTTGGTCTCACGATTCTTGTTATCTTTTAGAGATGTTCTTCAATGAGCATTTAGAAGCCCAAACTGGGCTTCAAAGTTAAGATGACAAGGAACTGAAATGGAAACAGCTTGTGTTAATATCCCTGTTGTGCCCCTCAGTTGCTTCCCCTTTGAAAGGCACCATCAAGATTACCTGCAACCTCTGCTGATTAAGGGCAGCTTTGCCTTCGCCTTCCCGGTTGAGAGGTGGCACTGATGTCCTTCTGCTCCATTGATGCCAGACCTTGGGGAAGCACCTTCCAGCCAAGATGGTAAACGACTGTCCCGAAGTGGGGCTTTCCAGTGGGGTTGGAAGGAGAGCTCCCTGGATGAGCAGCTGACACCGTTAACAGTTGGTGCCTCCTCCCAGCTTTCCCTCAGCCTCCCCACCACCCTCTGTGAGAGGACAGGAGCTGAGGAAGGGGGGTGAACGGTCGGGATGAGCATTGCATGAGCATTATGGGTCTTACTGAACAGTTATCCTGAAGGTCATTACAACCTGCTAAGGTGTTGTGAGCCAGACCAGTGTGACAGCACTCCCCCATCCTGGTAACTGCATGCCCGTCCCTTCATTTTATGACCATACAACCCACTGTGTTTTTTATTTCACCATGCCTGGGCAGGCATCATCTCCCCATAGTGAGCTTGGAAACTCTTCAAAGTATTTGTGTCATACAGACATCTTGTTGTTCTCTGTTTTTTGTTTTAGAGTGCCCGCCAGGCCCTGTGCCAGCTTCCCAGGGAGGGTGCCTGCAGATGGTTGATGAATTAAGCCCACCAGTGCCAACCACCCCACCTCTGCACACTCCCTAGTCTTTCAGACACACGCATGACATGTCCTAGATATGCGTGACAGTGTATGTAGAGTTAAGGAACAGCATCTTTTCAAGTGAAACCTATAAAACGAATGAGAATCTGCAGAATCCCATTCTGGAAGGGTTTCTACGTGGCTGTCTTGCAGACACCTCTAAGCCTCCCACTGCTTCCAGAGAGTAACACAAGGCAAGTCCCCATCTTCTTGTCTTTGAAGAAGCTGAGGTTCACAGAAGTCACATTATTGGCTTAATCTCAAAAAACAAAACAAAACAAAAACGTGATTTTGAAGATGAGACAGGTGTTTAGCCTCCTCACTTCTAGCCTAGTTCTCTTGGCCACATTAAAGTTGGTTTTTTTTGTTTTATTTTTAACAGCCATATCCACTCTTTCAAAAGTCTAACTTGGTACCCAACAACAACAAAAAAACAAACACTCCAAGTCAAAAATGGGCAAAGGCCTTGAATGGACATTTCTTTTAAAAAAAGATATACTGAATGGCCAATTAGTACATAAAAGATGCTCAACATCACTTATTATTAGGGAAATGCAAACAAAAACCACAATGATATACCATTGAGCCATTAGAATGGCTACTGTTTTTAAAAATCAGAAAATAACAGAGGAGATGGATAAATTGGAATCCCTGTGCACCATTGTGGGGAATGGAAAATGGAAAAGCCATTGTGGAAAACAGTATGGCGTTTCCCCAAAAACTTATAAACAGAATTACCACATGATGAAGCATGCAATCCAGGTATATACACAAAAATTTGAAAGCAAGGTCTTGAAGAGATATTTGTACAACCATGTTCATAACAGCATTATTTACAATAGCTAAAGTGGGGATGCAATCCAAGTGTCTATTAACCGATGAACAGATAAATAAAATGCAGTACATCCATTCAGTGGAATATTATTCAGCCTTTAGAAAGAAGGAAATTCTGCAGTATGCTACAACATGGCCGAACCTTGAACACATGCTAAGTGGAATAAACCCAGACACAAAAGGACAAAAACTGTCTGATTGCACGTATATGAGGTCCCTAGAGTACTCAGATTCATAGAGACAGAAGGTAGAATGGCAGGTGCTGGGGACTGGAGAAGGGGGCACAGGGAGCTGTTGTTTAATAGGAGTGGTTTCCTACAGAGAAGAGTCTTACAAGATGCAAAGAGTTACAGGGATGGATGACGGTTATGGTTGCACAACAACGTGAAATGTACTTAATACCACTGAATTGTAGACTTAAACGTGGTTAAGATGGTAAATTTTACATGCGTATTTTTTTAGGAGAAAAAGAATCAAATTGGGTCTTCAAGGGCTATCTCTTTCCCATTCACACTAACATCCCTTCACCTTATGGTCTGCAGTCTGTTCGTTAGACCCATGGAGGGAACATAATAAAAGTGATGATCACACAAAAGCTGCTGGAGATGTGGCGGAGCCGGAGTCCTGCGTGAATTCAGAGATTATTCATGACGGGTGAGCACGCACCCCCTGGGCCCCTGACAGTGAGCTGGGCCCTCAGCAGGCCAGACAAAGCAGCTGCCCTCATGACCTGCTCTTCTCCTGCAGGGTCCTTCAATTTAATTCTCCTCTGCTAGTGGACATTCTTCCTTTTACGCTAGATTTTGTTTCCTGGGGAATCAAACTGCTCTTCGGTCCTTGAGTTGACCACCTGCCAAGTCATAAACATTTTTCAGTTTTTCAGCCAAGTATGATATTGCTGAAAACCTGCTGTTAATAGTCAGTCTGGGTCTGACAAGAGGCTGGTGGTGGACTCCAGAAGCCACCTGGCAGCCATTCTGTTTTTACATTCAGTCAGGTCCCTCTGCAGGCCCCTCACCTTGGCCAGTTCTGCCCCTGTGCAGTGGTCCTGGGTCCCCAGGCATGACGTGTGCAAAGGAGCAGGTTAACCAGACGGGACGTCAACAGCCACATTTGAAGGAGGGATTTCCCAAGTGGAAGTTCATGTTATGGTGGCCTCATCTTATTACCCGGAAAAGCAGGGTCCCACCACTCAGACAAATAAACTGCATCCTACTTATGAACTTGACATCAGTTCAAACATTGTGCAAAAAAAAAAAAAAAAAAAAACCAGTCACTTGGGTCTGAGATCGTAGGGCAAGAGGCATTTTCAGATCACAGTTCTGTCTTTTCCGAACCAGGAGTACAAGCATTGTTAACATGGGCAAGGTTCATTATGTTTAAACTGCATCCTAAGGACTGGCTTGACGAGGCACCAGCATCTCTCTGAACCTTCCAAGTTCCCAGGCTGGCTGTCCGACAGCCTCAAAGGCCACCTGCATCTAACCCAGCTCATCTTAATGAGATGCGCTCTCCGGCCTACAGACTAATTCTCTGTTTCTGTCTGCTCAGCCTGCCAGTAAGCTACCTATTATACTCAGCTCTGAGAGCAACTTGTTCTTTCTTTTTGTAATTACTGGCAAGAAGCTTACTGAGAAGAACAGGTTCAAAGAGCTCGACGCCATTGGCAGTGAACGTTCCTCTGATTTATGACCCCCAGCACTCGCACGGAGGGAGGCGCTCAGCTGGAGCTTGGCCCGCGCGCGGTCCTGGGGAGTGTGTCTCACCGTTGGTCTGCCCTCGTACCATGCGCTCTCACTGGGACCGTCTCCTTTCTTCTTAACAACACTGTGAGGGAGAGACTGATTTTCACCCACCTTTTTGGAGATGACGCTGAAGCACAGAGAGTTTAAGAAACATGTCCAAGGTCACACAGCGAGTGATTGACAGAATCTGGATTCAGCCTCTGTCTCCTTAATCTGAAAGCTTCTGCTTCTGGTCACTAGGACACCTGCTTCCCACTAGCTCGCAGGTCATAGGTAGTCACCACAGGCACAGGGTGGCTTTTCACAGGTACTTCATCAGTGGCCGGGGTGCTTGTATCCATTTCCTAGGGTGCAGTAACAAACCACCACAAACGTGGTGGCTCAAAACAATGAGAATTGAAGCTCTTACAGTTCTGGAGTCCAGAAGCTGGCAGTCAAGGTGTGGGCAGTGTTGTGCTCCCTCCAGACACTCTAGGGGAGGGTCCTTCTTTGCTTTTTCCAGAAACTGGTGGTTCTTGGAGGTCCTTGGCTTGTGGCAGCACAACTTACTCTGTGCCTTCACCTCCTCATGGGTCTTGACATGGTCTTTCCTGGGTCTCTGTGCCCCCCACCCCTGTGTCACCCACCCCAATCTCATCTCATTTACTCATTTTTAAATTTAAAATTTTTTTATTTTTATTGAGGTATAGTTGATTAACATTGTTTCAGAGGTACTGTAAAGTGATTCAGTTATACATACAAATATGTATCTATATATCCATTCCTTTTCAAATTCTTTTCCATTATAGGTTGTTACGAGATATTGAGCATAGTTCCCTGAGCATAGCTCTACAGTGGGTCCTCGTTGTTCATCTCCTTGATATGTAGTAGTGTGCACCTGTTCATCCCAAATTCCTCATTTATCCCTTCCCATCCTTCCCCCTTTGGTAACCATAAATGTGTTTTCTATGTCTGTGAGTCTGTTTCTGTTTTGTAAATAAGTTTATTTGTATCATTTTTTTAGATTCCACATAGAAGTGGTATCATATGATATTTGTTTTTCTCTGTCTGATTTACTTCACTTACTATGATCACCTCTAGGTCCATCCGTGTTGAGAACAACCTGGTCTTGATTTAGGGTCCCTCCACGACACATGTCCATGGAAGAAACAGCCACTGCAGCTCAGTGAAGCCTCACACTGGATGGGTTGTTTGAAACCACAGTACCAGTGGCTTCACTGCATCTGAATTTGGGCTGTATGTGCTAGAAGAGGCAAAATTCAAAATTTCTGGGAAAGGAGTAAAAGCAATTCAATAGAAAAAGGATGATCTTTTCAACAACTGTTGTCGGAACAGCTGGGTATCCATCCACAGGCAAAAGGAAACAAGCCCAACTAAGATCACACCTCATACAAAAGTGGACCGAAGATTTAAAAGTGAAGCGCAAAACTATCAAAGTTTTAGAAGATAAGAACTTCACCAACTAGGATTGGCTAAGAGTTGGAGACATGATGTCAAAAGCATAATCATAAAATAATAAATCAATAAATTTTACCTTATTGAAATTCAAAATGTTTACTTTGTGAAATGTCCTGTTAAAAGGATGAAAAGACAAGCTGTAGTCTGGGAGAAAATATTTGCAAACCATGTATCGGATCAAGGACCCACGTTTAGAATATATCGTGAACTCTCAAAAATCAAACCATCCAATTGGAAAATAGACAAAGGACATGAAGGGACATTTCACCAAAGTAACTATACGGATGGCAAATAAGCCAATGACAAAACGTTCAATATCATCAGCCAGCAGAGAATGTGAATTAAGACCGTGATGAGAGATCCCTGCACACTTCCCAGAGCAGCTGAAAGAAAAGTCAGGACACAGACAGACGCCGGCCTGGCAAGGAGGTGGGGATGCTGGGTTGCTCATACACCACAGGTGGGGTGTGAAATGGTACCGCCATCCTAAAAAGTAATTTAGCAGTTTATTAAAAATTGAACATACGCTTTCCCCACAACCCAGCAGTTGCACTCCTGGGCATTTATCCCAGAGAAATGAAGAGTTATGTCCCCACGAAAGCCTGTGCTTGAATTTTCATAGCAGTTTTATCTATAATAGCCCCAAACTGGAAACAACCAAAATGCCCCTCAATCTGTGGATGGTTAAACTGTGGTAAATCCACAGCAAGGTACATTCAGCAATTAAAAGGAGTTGAAATTTTGATACATGTCAGGACTCACATGTATCTCAAGGGCACTTTGCTGAATGAAAAAAGCCGATCTCAAAAGGTCATATACTATGGTTTCATTCCTATGACATTGTTGATATATGCATTTATTTATGTATTTATTTACCGGGGGAGTAGGTTTATTTATTTATTTTTATTGGAGGTACCGGGGATTGAACCCAGGATCTCATGCATGCCGAGCACACACTCTACCACTGAGCTATGCCCTCCACGCTCATTCATGGAACATTCTCGAAATGACAAAATCACAGAGACGGAGGACAGATTAGTGTTTGCCGGGGTTACAAACGGTGGAGACGCTATGGGGGGTGTGAGTGTGATGGAGCAGTGTGAGGGAGGTCCTTGTGTGGATGGGACAACTCTGCGTGTTGATTATGGTAGTTGTTACGAGAAATCTACACGTGATAAAATGACACAGAGCCTGACACACATTGTATCAATGTCAGGATCCTGGATTCGATGTTACACAAAATGTAACCACTGGGGGAACCTGGGTGATGGGTACATGGCTCTCTCTACACAATCTTCACAACTTCCTGTGGGTCTACAATTATTTAAACATAAAAACTTTAAAAATTGTTAAAACTAATAAAAACTTAGAAACAAATCACCCCCGTCTTAGTGTTTAGTTAATCTGGAAGCTTGAAGGATCCTTGCATAAAGGCAGGAACATGTGAGGCTGTTGTCACTGCTTCCAGTGCCTTAGCAGAGAGCCGGAACACCAAAGTGGAGGAACCCTTCTGCTTGGAGTCACACAAATTCTGAAAACACAGTTCTGCCCTATTAAAGAATGTCAGAGGATGTAGAGTTTTGATGTATGGTGTTCATAAATCCAGCTCTCATTTTAACAGCTGTGAGCTGCAGGCTCACCACGGTGGGTTGTTAACAGGCTTCCTTGGCCCCGCCCTGGTTTCCAGCACCCCTGCAGCCTCTGAGGGGGTGTAACCCCAGGTAGGGCCACCTCCTTGCAGAGCCACACGAAGTGGCGGTCCAGCTGGGGAGCCTTGCGGAACTCTGGTCCCTGAGGAGCACTAAACACCACGGGAGCAAACATCTCTGGAAAAGAGGAAAAGGAATAAAAGTGAACTTATCAGGATTCAACTCAAAATGAGTGGCACGCCTGGCCGAAAGGAGTTCTTACATAGATGCCGAGGGGACAGGGAGGTGGTTGTGACACACCAGGTGCAGGTAAACGAAATCCCACCAAGAGGCCAGAGTCCCTTCATCCACAGGTTTCCTTGTACAGATCTGGGAGTGTTTGGAACTGGATAGGATCCCTCGAGACCACCGAGCAGACGCTGAAGGCTCAAGCAGATGACCTTCCTCTTCCTTCCTTTCCTGACACGGCACTGAGGCCCCCCAAAGACACACCCACTGATCAGAGGCCACTGATTAAGCCCAGCACTGGCTTCACGGGGGAGGGGCAGAATCCAGAGGGGACCAGTGTGTCCGGCTGGTTCTCTGTATTATTTACAGGAGGAATGAGTTTGTGGTGAGGATCAAGAGGTGAACTGCAGGAGTCAAAAGCCAGTCAGACTTCCAAGTCAGTCATGATTCTTACAGCACACACTTGACGTCTGCTGTCATCCCCTTCAATACTTGTAGTTTTGCACTGTTTCGGGAGCTGCACTATGTAAGTCACTGCAGGATGGATTGTGGCTCCTTATCCTTTACGCTTCCGCAGTGAGTTCCTGTGTTAGGTTCCTACGGCTGCTGAAACAAATTACCACAAACCTAGAGACGCAAAACAACACAAACTTATTATCCGATAGTTCTAGAGATCAGAAGTCCTCAAATCAAGGTGTCAATCAGGCTGTGTGCCTTCTGGAGGCTTCAGGAAATGATCCAAGTCTTTGTCTTTTCCAGCTTCTGGAAGCCTCTGCATCCTTGCCTTACAGCCTCTTCCTCCATCTTCAAAGCCAGCAAGATATCTGCGTCTTCCAATCTCTCTCTGCATTGTCCCACCTCCACCTGAGACTCTGACCCTTCGGCCTCCTTCTTATAAAGATCCTTGTGAATGTATTGGGCTCACCCTGATAACCCTGGACAATCTCTCCATCTCAAGATCTTTAGTTGAATCATGTTTGAAAAGTCTGTTTTCCCATGTCCAGGGATTAGGGTGTGGACATCTCTGGGAGGCGGAGACAGTCCTTATTCATTATCTTATTGTTAGTGGTAGTTTAACAAAAACCTGGGTGAGGGGATGAATGAGACACTAATTAAGACAATAGCATTTCTGAGGACAGCACTACCTAAAAACAGAAACACATCGTATAGTGGAAAATCTGTGAGGTTCTGACTTCGTTCATATTTAACGGAAGAGCAGGAATTATTCTTTTTATCTTGTCAGTAAAGAGTAAGATATCTTAAAGGGAAACATGTGACACAGAAGAAATTTATAAAGTCTACTCCTTTCCTATGTATCATTAACAACCAATTCAAAACATGTTTCAGAAAAGATTTCAATCATAAGAGCAAAAGAAGAAACTTAAAAACCAGTTAAGGAATGAGAAATTTATCAGTATAAATTAATAAAGCACGTATGAGGCTCACATGAGAACAACTTAAAAACTTTATGGACTGACATAAAAATACTTAGCTATACAGATTCTTTATATTCCTGGATTGAAAGACTCCATATAGTAAAGATGTCAATTCTCTCTCCAGATTAATCTGGGGGAAAAGTTTAAATGGAACTTAAAAGCTCATTTTCACGTTCAAGTGGAAAAATAACAGTAGTTTTTGAAAAATAAAAATAGGGAAAATAATTCATGTATTCTGATATTGGAGGATATTTATAAAGTTATAACTTAATGAAGAATGGTTCTGGTTGAAGCAACAGCAGACAAATGAAACAAAATAGACATTCTTAAGCAGTTCCGAATACATAAAGGAGAATTCAGTACATTATATAAGATGGCATTAAAATCATTACAGAAAGGCAAATAATTATTTGATGAGGTAGCTTAGAAAAATAAGTATTTAGATTTAGAAGGGAAAAAAAAAACCATAGAGGCCCAACCTCATATTGCACTCCAAAAGAAATTTTCCCAGTGGATCCAAAAAAAAAAAAAGTCCTTTTGTTCACTCCCTGAATGCCTCATGTAAAGAGCCCACTGATGGCTTGTTGTCTATTTGCACATCACGCTGGAGTGACCACAGGGTCTGGGACACTCAGCAGACGCTCACTGCAGCGGCCTCTCCTCCCAGCTTCCTTCATCCTCTTTCTGACCCAAAATGCGGAAACCCAAACACACGCTTCGACAGGAGACGTTGCCCTAGACTTTCTGCCACCACCCAGAATATCCCCTTCTAATTTTTGCAAAATATAGACCTCAACCCATGGGGTAAATGCTCCTGGGTTTCTGACCAGACCAATGACCCATCCCTCTGGAGGAAAGAGTGAGGCGGAGAATGTCACACAGGGACTTCCCAGACCATGCTGGGTCCCAGAAGCACAAACATGCATAGCAAGTGATGTGCGTATGGCTGCTGCAGAAACTGTAGGAGAAATTACCCGACTCACCAGCATAGATCTTCCTGACAAAGCCATGCTAAGAGTAGTGAGCAGAACTGTGTCCCAAAAAGAGATATGTTCAAGTCCTAACCCCAATGCCTGTGCGTGTGACCTTATTTGTAAATAGCCTTTGCAGGTGTAATCAAGTCAAGACAAGTTCAGACTGGACTAGGGTGGTCCCCACTCCATTGACTGGTGTCCTTGTAAGAGGAGGGAAATTTGGATAGAGGCCCAGACCTGGAGGGGAGAACTTCACATGAAGACAGAAGTAGATACTGCAGGGGTGCAGGTATAAGCCAAGGAGTTCCAAGGACTGCTGCCAACCACCAGAAGCTGAGAGGGAGGCATGGATGTCAGCTCTCCCACAGAACCTCCAAAACAGAACCAACCCCACCGACAACTTGATTTTGGACTTCTGGTCTCCAGAACCTAAGAGAATGCGTCTCTGTTATCTTGAGCCATCCAGGATGTGATACCGTGTTACAGCAGCTCTAGGAAACTAGGACACTATGAGTTAGGTCTACTCCAATAGCCACCTTCCAGCACAGGGTGATGCTGGTGATGAGCCAAGGTGCATCTACACCTTCTTGCGAAAAGATCAGTGTATCTGGACAGTTCAGTCCACTGCTCAAGGTTTAGTCCAGAGTCAGCAAATTGAATGAACCCACACCCCTCCTCCATCCCTGTCAGGACTGTGAGAAAATCTACAGCTAAATCTTCTAAGACAGGTGGCTGTGATCCTGTTTTGAGACAAATTGAATTCTTCTGCAACCATCCTTACATACCCTGTCCAGAGAGACATTGTCCTTCAGGCAAGTTCTTTCTTAGACCCATCACTCACGCCCGTCACCAGACAGCAGGGTTTCATCAGACAGCAGAAGGTAGGAGTAAGGCATTTCTTTTCAGCCTGACAAGCCCTGGCTCCAGAGCCCTGCTAAACAACCCTTCTATTGAGGTAGTTGAAGTCTCTGAAACTTTTGTTTGGCCAGACTCCCTTTTAAACTTACATATTTTGTTAATATCCAGCATAATACAAAATGTGTGACCATAAGAGATGATTTATGAATGACTATAAGGGAAGAAAAATCACTTTGTTTTGGAGTTTACCATCAGACTCATTTTTTAAGCAGTAGCAAATGAAAATCACTACTCTTTTTTCATAGGGGAAAAAGAAAGCTGGAAAGTAATAGCATACAGATTTGGGAACTAGGTCGTTTTTATTAGACTAAATGTGTGTGAGGGATGAGAGCTTCTTGGAAATGTTCACTGTTCTCCAGTAAAGGCAAAATAGGATGACCTGCCTTATGACTCAAAACCTATTTCCAAGAAAGTGCCTCAAAATTCCTTCCTCTGTTCGGGCTCCAGATTGACACAGATTTAAAACCTAAAACACTTACCACCATCTGATGGTGTTTTTGTTGTATGTTTTTCATTAGTCCCAGAGTATTCATCACAGTGGTAATTAGACCCGTATCTCGTCTCTTAACTTGGAATAAAGTCGAATGAATTGGAAACAACACATTCCAAGAAAAGCGTGATTTGTTTTGGACTGAGATGTATAGAAGCCAAAGATAATGGCGAAGTCTTTTGTCAGCCAGGAAATAGAGTGACTCTAATCATACCAATTTTTATTCCAGATCCCATGAATTTTACCTAAACCAGGGGTTAGCAAACATTTTTGGTAAAGGCCAGATAGTAAGTACCTCAGGAGTGACAGCTGTATGATCTCTGCAGTAACAAATCAACGCCGCCACTGTAACAGGAAAGCAAGCCCTAAAGAGAGGTTGCAGCGTGAGAAGGAGTTAAAACGAGGCAGGAATGAGCTGGCTGCAGAGACTAACGATTTGCTGGGGAATAATAAGTTCAATGCAGAGAGCAATTCTTCAGGTGAAAGGGTATCATGCAGTGATTTGAGAAAATTGAAAATCATCAGCTTGCTGCCCAGGCAGTGCTTTGAACGATATGATGTCATCACAGGCGACCACAGCCTAATCGGTCCTTCTGTGATGGTAATCAATGTAGGAAATACTCATGTACAGCATCTTTATGGATGAATCATAATGGCAGCTAAAAGATGCTGTTATGCTGTTGTAATTCATGACTCTTTATAGGCAGCCAAAAATGTTAATTCTAACAAAAGAATTCGAACACGAATGGAGGAGATCCAAAAACAAATCAAAGAAATCATATACCACTTCATCTGTTTATCCACCTCTTATACTGAAAATATTTTTGATTTTGAGAAGAAACTATCCTCTGGTATTAATTAATTATCAACATTAATTTAAAATATTCTACTAAGAATAAATCATATTATGTAATTATTAAAAGACTGAACAGATAAATAATGATTAGCAGTTAGTTTCAATATAAAACATTTTAATATATTTGACTATAAGCAGACATAAAACTATTTAAATGATGAGAAATTTAACCACATGAACAATACTCAAAGCCTCTGCACCTTCTAAAAGACAAGGCATCCATGTTTCTTGGGTGAAAAGCAGGAGGGTCAGACACCAGATCTTAGAAGCTCTGGCCTAGAATTGACATCCATTACGTCCTCCTCCAGCGTATTGGTCAGGTGCTCTGTCTAAATGAGCACATGGACGATTGGTGAGCAATCATTACAAAATGTGATGTTGCAGGTACCAACTGGAAAGACAGAGGAATCTGTTAGTTTAGCAGGTGAATCTGAGTCTAGAGCACAGGAGAGAGATCATGGAGAAACCAGCTAAAGGGAGAGAAAGAGTGAGACTGGGAGTTGGAAACAACGTCCTTTGCCTAAGTCTAAAACCCAGCTATCTCCCTAAATTTCATTTGGGAGACATGACTTAACAGCAGCAAAAAGGATTTAAAAAACAAAACTTAAGGCCTTACGAGATCATAGACATAATATGGAGCATCCAAGAATAAATTTTAAATTAAGTTGTTTGAACAGAATTGTTTTTAAGAAAAGGGACATGGTGGGCACTTGGGTTGCCTCCACGTCTTGGCTTGTGTAAATAACGCTGCCATGAGCATTGGAGTGCATGTCTTTTCGAATTAGCATTTTCATCTTCTTTGGATATATATCCAGCAGTGGAATTGATGGATCATATGGTAGTTCTATTTTTGGTTTTTTGAGGAACCTCCAAACTGTTTTCCATAGTGGCTGTAATGTAAAAGCAGCAAGGATCTATTGCACAGCATAGGGAAATGTAGCCATTATTTTGTAATAACGTTACAGAGAGTACAAGCTATAAAAATACTGGATCACTATGTTGTACATCTAAAGCTAATATAATATTGTAAATCAACTGTACTTCAAAAAAGGAAAGAAAAAAAGAAAAGCGAGAGAAGAGTTCTGTTCCCTTCTAATCTGTCCAAGTTGCAGTTGGGTTACTATATTCGGATCTGAGTAACGCGGGGAAAAGAAGCTGGATAAATTTAGGATATATTCAAGCTGAATACAGCAGACCAACCAGAGTATCCCTCTTCCCTTTGGTGGCTTGGAATATGGTGAGAGACGAAGTGTCTGCGTGTGTAAGAGTCTGTGCATGTGGGTGTTGTGTGAGTGCGTGTGTGTGAGCGTGTGTGTGAGTGTGTTGTGTGTGATTCCTAGGTTACCACTGTTTTCATTGTAGTTCTTCAGAGAGGCTATGACACCTTCTTTCATCTTCTCTTGTAAGAAACACAGCCATTTGCCAAGGATGATGTAAATAAACCTAGTGATCTGCGTGCACTTGTGATCACCGTCAAAGAACAGGGAAACTCAAATACCCTTAAGTTAAAGCACCATTCTGAGCCCCCTCTGACAGAAATCTATCTGGTGAATTATTTCATTGTGATAGGGAGACACAGGTCCCACTTACACAGTATGATATTTTAATTGCTAGACGTTAATCTTGGGTTAGTGAACTGACCTTAGCTATAAGCAGAACTCATGTGCCATGAAATAAAAAAAAAGTGTATCCTTGCATTGGTTTTGTAAGCTCGGAGCCCAGAAGGACTGCAGCCAGCCTGGAGTACTTTCAGAAGAGTAATTGTGTCAGCACTGTTTCCATCAATACTGGGTTCTTCTGTCAGAGGAGTAACTTTTCCTCATGTAATTTTCAGTGTAGTACAAATTAAATTGGAACAGGTAATCAAATTTAGTTTTGTTGAGCTATGGATGAAAAGTAATGAATTTTTCTAAAACTGACAAACAAACATAGACTTTATTGAAAGAACCCATCTGTTACTGTTAATACCAACAATATGCAGAAGTGATGTTGATTACCTGCACAACACTACTTCTCTGTCCCTTCCCCGTTCTGGCAACCCTGCCTCCCATATAGAGGCTATGGAGGCCAGAGCCTCACCTTATCAGCAAGGATTGAACTTATAACCCAGTTGGTCTAGCCGAGGAGAACTAAGGGAAATTCTGCAGGAGAGGTTTCTAGAAAAGATTGTTCCCCCTAAGGGGAGAGAGAACATGACATGGGGGAGAGATTATGCCCTTCTGTTGGTTTTTATTCATTTTATCCTAAACGTGCATACAAGGTGTTCTGGGTCAGACTCAGATTCTTATGAAGTACCTTGTAGTAAAGAATGTGTGTCCACCTCCTTGCCCCAGTGCTTACCCAAGCGGCAGCATGTTAAGAGCCAACAGGAATGTTTCCTACACAGATGATACCCCATAGGCATGGAACAGAGAGAAATAATATTTTTCTGCTTATGCAGAAAAGGAGGCAGATCTCCTCCTTAAAGGATCCCCCTTACTCCAACCCTTTGGTATATAAATAAAATCTCTGCTGGAAGCCAGAGATCCCCAGGTGTGACACAGTATTTAAGACCTGGAGGTATGCCAAGCTTCATTCCCCCTTGAAATGTCAACATCAGGTGGCCTCGCCAGTCCTCCTAGCACCGCAGGGGCTTAATCTAGGTTCTGATCCTGGGCTTGTAACCTCCTGGACCTTTGAGGGGGATGAGGAAATTTTCAATCTCCTTTTGAATTTATTCATTCTTGTTTTTGTTTTTTCATCAGAATTATCACATGTACCTACAAGAATGATCCTAACAGTGCTACTTGAAGTAGCCAAAATCTGGAAACAACCTAAATATCTATCAACAGTGGAAAGTATTAAGTTTGGTGGATTCATACAATGGAATAGTATACAGCAGTGAGAATGAATCACCCACATATGAGTATGGATGACCCCATGTATACAGTGCTGAAAACATTATGTCAAAGGAAGATATGAAAGAGTATATTCTTTGTAATTCTTTGCATGCAAAGGCCAAAAGGAGAAAAAAAAATAATTTATGATTACAAGACAGGGGGGAAGTATTGACTGGAAGAGGACATGAAGTTTGCATCTGGAACGCTAGGAAGTGTTTTTTCCTTTTTTCTTTTTCTTTTTTTTTTTTATTGTGGTAAGAACACTTAATATGAGGTCCACCTTCCTAACACACTGTCCAGTGCACAGGAGAGTGCTGTCAACTGTAAGCCCTGTGCTGTGCAACAGACCTTCAGAGCCCAAGCGTCCTGCATAACTAAAATTTTACACCAGCTGAACAGCAACTCCCCATCTCCTCCTCCCCCGGGCCCTGGTAATCACTGTTCTACTCTCAGTTTCTATGAGTCTGACTACTTTAGATACCTCATAGACATGGCATCATGCAGTATTTGTCCTTTGGGGACTGGCTTATTTCACTTAGCATAAAGTCCTCGATGTTCGTATGTTATAGCCTATGGTCCAATTTCCTTCTTTATTTGAGGGTAAATAATATCCTATTGTGGGTGTGTGTGTGCATGTGTATCACATTTCCTTTATCCGTTCATCCATCAATGGGCATTAGCCAGACAGCTATAGGTCTGATTCTCTTGGCTGGTAAACAGTCTTCGGAGGCCAGGACTTTTCACAGGAACACTGAGAAGTCCAGGGGAGTCTTACTTCCCCGTGTCTACCCTGCTCCTATCAGACAGTTGTCTGAGGACATGCTACTCAGGCTGGAGCAGCCATGTGGCAATCACGGTGGGTGATGGTCATGGCGTGCATGAGCTCCTGCTGCCAGAGACGGTCAGTGTCCTTATTTGTTGAATATTTGCCACTTTTCATTGGAGATGAGTCATCCACAGCCAATAAAAAGCATATAAAATTACAGAAGAACCTTACTCTTTCTTTTCTTTCATTCTTTTGGTTGTTGTTGTAAATGAGTGTTCAGGGAGTCATTAATAAATCATTTAATGTCTATGAAAAATGTCACTAAAAGTGGACCCCCCCAGAAATTTTCTGACTTAAAGAGAGTCTTGGATCACAGGGGATGAAGGCTCAGCAATGTGTCAGTGGTTACTGACTCATGCCCCCTTTGAGGCCACTGAAACCACAATGGAAATGGGAGAATGAGCTCCACCCTGTCCCCATGTGGCCAGCACCCAAATGAGATCAGATCTCAGCTGATCTAGACAGACCACGCTGCCCCCAAACTTGACCTCAGACCACAATATACATATGGTACCAGGTGCGCCAGCCCACCTCAGGCCTTCAATCCTCTGCATAAATGCCACGAGGGGATGAGAGATGCACGTGCAGAAATTCTAAGGACGTTGGAGGCACCTGAAGGTCCTACCAACCATTATCTAGTCAGAATTATCAATGATCAGATAACACTTTGAACCATACATATTTTTTATTCCCCTGTTCTCTGACGTGCTCTCTGTTGCAAGATTAACTCATTGGCATGCAAATCATAAACTCCTCTCAGTGGTTAATACTGTCCATGAGTTCTCTGAGATCTCGCCAAGAGAAGCTCACCTACTTCTGCCCACCCTGGAGAAGAAGCATGTCCTGTCAGGCTCTAGCATCCAGACCCACTGTCCTGGACTTCAGAGGCGAGTCCCACTGAGCTGACCTGGGATCCTCATGTCACTGTGTGTCCGTAGTACTTCTGTTTCCTTTGGGCTGTTTGGTTATTTTTGCCCGTGGTGCCTTCAGTCACTCTTGTCTCCTCTGCCTGAGTCTCTGCGTGCGTGTGGGGCAGAGGGTCTGGTCCTGCCTTGGCCTTGTGTTCTTTCTGCAGTTCCCTTCTAAGGCCCCCATCCACCGTTACAGTGTGAAGCTTTTCCCTGCTTTTTGCACACTAGCCTACCTCTGAAGTGTCCTGGAGGAAAATCTGAATTCCAGGTGTCTCTTGCTTCTTCTTGGGTCTTTGAGAAAACTGGCACTCGCTTCATCCCCGTCGACTTGACCAACAGGAATGGCTGTGGGGCATCCTTGACTTACAATCAAGGAAATCCCGGGCAGCCCGGGAAGCCCAGTTTTGTGGTGATCCCTTCAGATATTTCCGGGAGCACCTCCACCTTCAGAGTCCATCTTTACCGGTGAGGATGGATTCCAAGTGGGATGTTGCTATGAGATGAACTGTGTTCCTCCCAAATTCACATGTTGAAATCCTAACCCCCAGTAGCACAAAATGCAGCTGTATTTGGAGAAAGGGTCCTGAAGAGGAAAATAAGGTAAAACGAGGTCGTTAGAGTGGGTCCTAACCCAATACGACTAGTGTCTTTATGAGAAAAGGAGGCTAGGACACAGACACGTGCACACACAGAGGAAAGACCGTGTGGGAACGCAGCTAGGGGGGCAGGTACCAGGGAGAGATGCCTCGGAAGAAGGACCTGCTCAGGCCTTGATCTTGAACTTCCAGCCTTAGTTCTGCTGTTTGGCCACCTGGGCTGTGATGTTGTCTCACGGCAGCCCTAGCAAACTGGTACGTGTCCACGGGATTCCTACAGAGAACAGATTGTCGCGAAAAGAGCAGGCTTTGGCCCACTCATGATTTTATTGAACATGTATTCTGCTCTGTCCCTTCTCTAGAAACGAACCTGTTGAACGAGAGTAGGAATGTGTCAAATTCTGAGTAGGCAAAGGAAGCTTTCAGCTGTGTTTGCACGTAGAATCCATCATGACAGTGCTGGGAAGACGGATAAGGGCGGTGCTGTCCTTGAAAACTACGAAAGAATTGGATAGAGGAAGGGCTTGCTATTTTTCTAAGCAGGTAGAGAGAGTCTTACGAGAAAGAAAAACTGTTAGCTGTGACTTATTCCAGAATACATAGTCACTGCCTTCGGCAACCTGGAAGGCAGCCCCAGGCTAGTCATCCACCCCATAAACAAGTTACACAGTAAGTGACTGCCCCAATCCTCCCTGGGGGGCCGGGCCAGAGAGCAGAGAAAGGCCCACATCTAAATAAAATGCTCATTACAGGGAGAAATGAGCGAGAAGCTGTCTAAACACACGGAGCAGGTAGTCATGAGTTGCACAAATATTAGCTACCAAATATTCAGCTACAGGCATGAAGCTGTTCACCAGGTTAATTTAGATGATGTTTTATGGTGCCGTATACCTGGAAATGGTTCTTAGGGGTTGTGTTCTGATGCAGGTAATTTGGAAAGTCGTAAGCCTGGCAGGGATCCAACAGTCAGTGTGTAATTAGAGATTCTTCCCACTACAGGGAGATAACGGTTGTGACATCTGTGAACCAAGTCAGGTGTCCTGGTGCTCCCAGCCGCCTGCCTACCTCACAGGGAAGGTAATGAGCACTTGGACAGCAATGGAAAACCTGGTCAGGAGAGACAGTATTCTTCAGAAAGTGAGATGCACGAGGTACTGAAACAGTAGCTCAACCCACTTTTGTGTAATAAGGTCACTCTGGTGAATACACTTAGTATACTCACTGCCCTTACATTCTCAAGGCAATTTGAGAGAGTACGTTTCCATGCTTTATCTTGAGAGGATCAACTATTACCTTAACACATACATATCAGTTATCTGTTGTTGCTTAACGAGTGGTCACGGCTCTAAACAACAGATATTTGTGAGCTCCCGTTTCTGTGGATCAAGGCTTCAGGCACGGCTGAGTTGGCTCTTCTGCGCAAGGGTCTCATCAGGCGGAAACCAAGATGCCAGCTGGGGTGGGTCCTCATCAGGAGGCTTGACTGGGAAGAACCCACTTCCACGTTCACCAGCTTGTTGGCAAAACCATCTCCGTGCAGTTGTAGGGCCGAGCTCCCTAATTCCCTGCTGAAGTTCTGCCGGGGGCCAGCCTCAGCTCCTCGCGCCCCCAGCCCGCCCTGCCCGGCTCCCTGGCGGGCGGTCCTCTCCAGCAACTCTCTCCCAACAGGGCATCTTACTTCTTCCAGCCAGCGAGGGGAGGCGCCTTCTCTCCCGGGAAGGGCTTAGCCTCTCTTTTAAGTGGTTTCACCGACTGTCAGACTCACCAATGATAAACTCCCTTTCGATTAACTTACAATCAAAATTTTTATTTGATTTTATTTATTTGCAGGTTTTAATGGCATCTGCAAAGTACTTTGATCTTTGCCATTTTCTAGAAGTTGTAGGTTCCACTTACACACAGGAGAATGGGATCATACAAAGGGCATGAATACCAGAAAGCAGGTTAATGGGGGTCCCCCTAGGGTCTGTACACCTCAGCAGTTTAGTGGTTCGTTTTTATAATTAGTACTACATACAAGCGTTCCTACTGAGTTCTTATCAATGTTGAGGATGATGACTTTCAATGCCTGTCCTCCCTCAGTGCCTTTCGCATGTGTAGGTGGAGTCCTCATGAGAGTCTTCAGATGCCGAAGGGGAGAGGTGGGGGAGGGGGGTGAGTAGGGGTGTAATACAGAATCTGACTCCATTTTTGGCATTTGACTCTTGACAGTGTTTAGGCCCCAACACACCCCCTCTCCCTTCTGCCCCACATCTGGGTAGCTAAGAAAGTCCCAGGGTTCCGTTCTCTGGCACCAGCGGGAAGTTCAAACCAGGCAAGCCCTAGCTCATCAAAGGGCACCCTCGCTCCAGCCCCAGCCCCCAACCACCATCACAGCCGTGGGCACACGTTGCTTTCCTAAGCCTTTGTCAGACCTGCTTGGAAGGCTGCTCTCTGTCCCCAGAGAACCTCCCTATGTGAGTACTAAGCCCTTCACACCCTCTCAGTGTGTGAAGTCTCACCAGTCTCAACATCCAAACCAAATTCTGGCTTCAAGTCCATCCTGTGTGTGCAGGGAGGCCGCAGAGAGGGGGTTCACACTGTACCTACTGAGTCCCGACCCCCCACAGGCATCACCAAGACAGCCTGCTAAGAACACAAAGCTGAGCGTGTCGCTTACAGCATCAAGACAGGGTCTGAGCAGAATTTAGGAGAGGAGACAGCAAAGTCAGGGATGCTGATGAGATGTAGGGTTGGTGTGAGGGAAACCTTTCAAGGCAGAGGAGTGTTAATTAGGGCTGGGGAAATGACCATCATAGGAGAGTTTAGGATTAGTTGCCACAGCAAAGGGATGGTTTTGAAAGGAGGATTTCATAAAGTCTCAGAGAGTAAAGAGTTGTTTGAGGCTATTTATGAAAAAGTCTAAGAGTTTCATGTTAATTTAGTTGTTTTTTAAAAGAAGTTTCTGAACTTCTTGCAAATAGAGTTTTTTGCGATGTTTGGTTTCCTGGGGAAGAATTTCCTGGAACAGCAGAGCACACTGATGAAAACTGCAGAAGAGAAAAGGCAGGTCGAGGTCCATGCGGACGGTGGTGGGGGGGCATAGATGTTCTGGGTATGCTTGTTTTAAGCTCCCAAACCTGAGGGCATTTTAAGTAATAAACACTCAAGGAATTTCAAGAAAGTGAGACTCAGTGTGAAGAGAAGCTATGAGGAAAGGCTTTCCAAGCAAAGGGAATCTGGGGCCAAACCTTTGGTGAGGGGATAGGACGAGTGTGGCTCGAAGCCACTCCAGGAGTGGGAGAGTGTGACAGACGTCTGGACTTAGACATGCCCTTGGGGGTGAGAGCAGTGTGGACCCTCTCCTCCTTCAGGACAGCTCTGCAGCGGAGGTTAGACAAGAATGTGGCAGTCTGTCATTGCAAGTCTTAGACAGACAGGAAGACTTTGGACTTTGCCCTTTAAGTAGTGAGGATTCCCCTGAAGGAGGCTTTGAGATTTTCAGAAAACTGATTATTTAGACAATATAACACTGCTGTGAGCTTGCTGACTCACAGGGCAGGAAAACCGACAGCAGGGATATCAGATGAGGAAGCCAGGTGCTGACCCAGCTGCGAGGTCACAGAATAGCACCGCGTGAATCAGTTTCTGCATCTAAGCAATACAATTCTTGACAGGTAATGCCTCCGCCTAAAATGATGAGTAATACCTAAACCCTCTTGGGCTGTTCAGTATTTTATCTGAAATATATATCTAACTCTCTCTGAAAAACAAATGTAGAAGGAGGCAGGACAGGGTGGAGGAAGAAAAAGAAAGGAAGGTGAGAGTAAAGAGAAAAAGCTCACACTTTACGAACCAGTAGCTGACACTGATCCACAACTGGTCTGGTGTTAATAACAATATCTAACATTAGAGGAATCACTTTATTTCATTAATAGTGTTTCTTCTGTAACAATAGTTCCAGCTTCCAGCTAATACAAAGTACAAATCTAAACTTCACTTGAGAAAAATAACTCCAAGAGGCACACATGTAAGGAAGAATAAACTTTTATTGCCCCTGTAAGGCATGAATTTGATCTTTTCTTAAGGACTAGAGGTCAGGCAAGCATGTAAATGAGTCCTAGGCTGATAATTTATGCAAGACAGAAAGCACATTCCTAATTCGCAGCTCCTTTCTTCCAAGATTCTATAAAAGGGACATTGTAAATTTGCTGAAAGTTGTTTTGGCTAAAGAGATGAGAAAATAAATTTAGCATCATAGAGGGCTGCAGAGGAATGGCCCCTGAGTGTGTATAAGGAAGAGTGACTAGAGATTTGCTCCGGAATACCTGAGCCCAGTGTGCCGGGTTAAATACTTGCCGTCCCTGCACTCCTAAGGAGCCACCACGTGAGACATCAACACAGACACAGACGCTGTAAAGCAACTAACCACTGCGTGCGCCAGCAGCCACAAGAGGGGGTCTGCAGGAGTGATGGCTGGTTGTGTGTTTTGCTTTATGTCGGCCACAGATACGAGCAGAGACAAAGAACTTGAGGAAAAATTGCTGTTTCCTCATACAGTGGGAATTCCTCTCTCCCATCCAGCCCCTCCCCAAGTGACCGTCTGTATCGAGATACCTTCACTGATGTTCGAGGAGCTAAAAACAGGATCTCAATGACGAAAAGGACAGCACACACATGTTCTCTTAAAGTACGTGATTCAAAGACAAGGGCTGTGGCCACAAATGACACTTTCCCTAAGGGGAAAAATAAAGACACACAGAGAAAAAAAGGATGCGTGAGGAGGAGCAAAAGGAGGGGGAGAGAGGGAGAGAGAGAGACAGAGAGGGGAGGTGGGGAGAGAGGGAGACAGAGGTCTGCCTAGGCCTGAGGCTTCAAGCTTGAGCAGACAACTGAAATTTTGATTCAGTATCCCATCGGGTGGAGTTCATTAGTGTCCAAGTTTTATTCCATAAATAGAATTGCCTCCAGACCCCAGCTTTTGATAGAAAAAAGTACCGTATCCCACCCCGGCTTGAGATGCAAAGCAGAAAGGAATTGCTGTCTGATTCTTAGGCAGTAAGGAGGTGGGACTGAAAAGCAAGACATCCTTTTGGGGTGTCAGGGAACTAGGTCCGGCTGTTAGTAGTCTGCTCCGTCTACTCTCACCAAGTTTTATTTTAGCCCCAGGTGGGAGGGGTCGCCTTCTTTTGGCCCACGTTGTGACTAAGCGGAACGTGGGGATAGGACTGGTTACAGCCTTATTCTCCCTCAGTCACCTGTCCCCTCTCTGAGGTCGAAAGTCCTGCTACAACCTGGCTTTCAGCAGGCAGGGAATTCCCTGCAGATGGAGAAGCTCAGAGACCCCACCTTCCAAACCGCAAGGTCTAAGTTACACAAGAGATGTCAGGAATTCATTAAATGTACAATAAAATACCATCCTAAAAAGTAACTGGCTTGCTTGGCTCCCTGTGTACTAAAAAGAAATCTTTCATTGATTTTTAGATTCAAATCAATCAATAGCCACAGGAATCCATTTGGTTCTCCACCTACATTGGTCACCCCATTCGTGCTTTTATTAATTTCAGCCACTTCCCCGTGAAGCGGAGGCGACAGCTCTCCAGGACTGTGTTCCAACTAAGTTCCTTTTAACAGTGGCTTTGGGAAATGAATGTCTCGACCTCAAGGACTACCTGTGACTTTAGGCATCCCAGCAGAGGTGAGGACAGGGATCTCAGTGCACTGTGTGAGGACCCTTCCTCCCTCATAATGCAGGACCTAACCCAAGTGTGTTCTCAGAACGAGCACCTCTCAGTCCATGGTTGGCTCTGAAGGATTCCCAAAGCCCCCCGGAAGGCAGGCCATTTCTACAAAGACAGGCTTTTACTGAATCAGGATCACTGCAGGTAAGTCTATCTGGACTGTGACGGCGAATTTTGTGTATCAACCTGACTGGGCCATGGGATTCCCAGATAGCTGGTTAAAGTTATTTCTGAGGGTGTCAGTAAGGGTGTTCTGAGTGAGGTGAGCATTTGAATCAGCAGACTAAGTAAAACATTTGCCCTTCCCAACATGGGTGGGTGTTATGTCATCCTTGCAGGCCTGAAGACACCAAGAAGACAGAGGAAGAAAGAATTCTCTCTTTCTCCCTGATTGATGAGCTGGGACATCCACCTTCTGCCCGCAGACGGGAACTGGGACTTACACCACTGGCTCCCTGGTTCTCAGACCTCTGAGCTCGGGCTGGAACTACACCACTGGTTTTCCTGAGCCCCCAGCTTGCAGACCATGGGACTGCTCAACTTCCGTGACTATATGAGTCAATTCCTTGTAACAGATCTCTCGAGATACATATGTGTCTTATGATTCTGCCTCTCTGGAGAACCCTGACTGACACAAGGACAAACGTTTGCGGCGGTAGGCGTCACCCTGATGCACCTGGCTCTGCCCTGTGAGCAGGGAAAGCGCCGTCTTCCCTCGCAGGCGGACCGCCCACCTCGGGGCGGCCTCCTGTTGTCCAAGGTCATCCCTGTGAACACTGATCGCCATGAAGAGGAGGTGAGGACAGATGAGACGGAGCCAACTTTTCCCACCCAAGACCTGCCTTCTCTCAGAGTTAGCGCGTTTTGGAGGAAGATGTTCTGAGTCCTGACAAGAAGGCAGAAGCCGCCCACGCCAGCTGCTCTGCTTGGCAAGCAAGCTTCCCGCAGGTGGGAAGGGAACTGCCAACCCCAGGAGCTTTGTCCGATGACAATTCTCAGTTCAATCAATGGAAACTGCCCAAATTCAATGACTTTTGACTTAGAGAAACGGCAAGTCGAAGTGGTTCAGCCTGATAACAGCTGACACGCATCGAGCGCTGTGCTCCGGGCTTGCCTGTGTCCTTGCACCCAACCCTCGAAACATCCATGATAATTAACAACTGCTGTTAGTCTCCCCGTTTACGAATAAGGACTGAGGCACAGAGAGCTTGGACATCGTGCCCCCGGCCCCACAGCCAGCAGGTGCAGAGCGGACTCAAAGGCAGGCCGGAGGTGGAAGTGGCAGGTGGGAGCCTCACTTGCCCTAAACCCGGGTGTGCGTGTCGGTTCCCTCCCGTTGCAAACTTGGCAGAGAAGCGAGAGAGAACGTGCCTACCTGGGCCTGGTCCCGGGAGCAGAACAACTCTCTGGAGAAGAGGCCAGCAGCCCTGCCTGAAGGACGGAGCTGCCGACAGCCGGGGCTTAGCCGCAGCCTGTGACCCTGACCAACCCCGTGGGACTGAACACACGAGAAGGCCGCCGGGATCTGTGGTCTGCGGGCCGGGGCTCTCTGCCGCCCACTCGCTGGGAAGCCTGCGAGAGGCTGGAGGGGGCAGGAGGCTGGCCCAGGGAGCGCCTCCAGCCTGTGGGCACACGGCCCTCCTCTGTCTCCCTCTGGCCACCCTTTAAGGCCAGCATCTGAAAAACATAGATATTTAATGAAGAAAAGCTCTGTGTTTTCAAAGAAGGAGACCGAAGCCCCAAGGAGCAGACCAGGGCAGCCCCTGGTAGGCCCCTCGCAGACCTCCAGCTGCAGGGAGACTTCGACCAAGGCCTCCAGGTGTTGCACTTTGAAATCCATCGTCACCATGTTTGCACAAGGCTGCGCTTGCCCTGGGCTGCTCCAGCCAACGACCCAGGCAGGCTTGTTCCTAGGATACACAGGTGGAACCTTCCAGAGACTGCCACAGTGCAGCCCAGGATGCATCCTCCCAGCTTGCGCAGATTCCCTCTCCATTCTCTCTCACACTTTAGTTTCCCCTAAGAAAATCCATGTGCCTTTAACCCCATCTTGACACATGCTGCTCCGAAGACCCAGACCATACAGGACGTGGCTTGCTGAGCCAGGAGACCCTCGCTCCATTCCTTTCCCCGTTCCAAAGCTCCTGAATCTTTGCAGCACAAGTGGTGAGTGTTTTCCTCTCTCTGTTACCAGCAAACTGTCGGGGTTGTACTGAAGTGACCTCGAGATGTGTGAGTCCTTTCTTCTGAAGATAATCGACACACTCTGTAATATGGAAACACATAAGGTTTCCGGGATGCTTAAGAGGGAGGTGCTGGCGTTTCCCTTATTAAGACAGAGCATCCTGAAGAACGGAGAAGGCTCTGCGGCGGAACCAGCTGACAAAGGATAATGGAGCTGTAGGACCAGGTTCAAAGCAAAACATCAGGGCATCTCCCATTTGAAGCAGCCACCGTCGTGGGGTGGTGGGGGATGGGCAAAACCATTGTCAGGTGAAATAAAACGCACAGTCTTAAAGTTGAGAGTTATGTTTCATTTGGCAGATTTACTTGGGACCCGAGCCCGGGACACAGCATCTCAGATCACTCTAAGAGGCTGTTCCAAAGCGGCAAGGTAGAAACCAGGATATATGAGTTTTGGAACCAAGACCAGGTAGTTGGAACATCAAAAGATTACTGCTAATTAAAGAAAATCAGGTACCTAAAGTTAAGGAATTTAGCGCTTTTCTATGTATGGGAAGGAGCAAAGCTCTGCGCTCTATGAAATCACTCCTTTGAAATGCACCTAGCTGTCCAGGACCAGTATCCTGTTCTTCCACATCCTGAGACCCCTCAGGGGGCACAGTTGGCGGTGGCTGCAGAGGCCGGCTGCCTGCTTGCCTGCATCCTGAGTTCCCTCCGCTCACTGTCAAGGGAATAGTGGTAGCGGCGGATGACTTGATGGCCGCAGCATCCTTTGTTTACTGATATGGCTGGCAATATTTTTCTTTCACGCCACCTCCATCCACCCTCCCAAAACTGTAGGAGGGCTACCAATATCCAGCCAAACATTTGAGAAATACGGTGAAATGCAGAAGACTCATTTCTCAAGCTAAGGACTGCAATGAATGTAGCCACATCTGAATGCTGAATTATGTTATTTAAAGTAGAGAACATTCTCACCATTGCCTAGACTCTTGGTGTACTGGAAATTCTATTAAGGTGTTTTTAACAATTTTAGGCTTAAAAATAATCAGGTACAGCCCAGAAGAAGTGTGTGGGCACCTAATGCTAGGTTGAGGCCACCAGGCTGCACATTAACTGAGATTCTGGGTACAAAGTGCCGGCTGGGGAGGAAGGCATGATACCCCATCCAGCTCACTCTGAAGGGCTTTTCCAAAGTCAGAAGCCACAGCAAGATTAAGATGGTTTAAACCTGTTTCTCCCTGACAGTTCTCCTAGTCCTGTGGACACAGCAGCCCCTCTGCCCCCAGACCAAGGATCAGATGCTAATGGTTATCACACAGGAAATAGGACTTGTGCCTGAGCCCTTTATCAGTCTGTCAACACATCCTGAATAAAGAATGCTTCTTACAATCCCTGTGATGAGGTTTTGAATAAAATTATTCACCTCCAACCCAAGTTTACGATTCAGGCCATTAGAAGTAATTCTGCCTGAAGCCCACGGCATTTGAACCAACGGCTGAGACACAGGCTCATTAATATTCATTTTCTTGGCCAAGGCAGTGATCACACGGTATTTGGGATGGTTTACAGGCAGAGTCTTGCTGATGCTCTGTGTTTTAAAAAGCTGAATTTACAACCAGAGGCATTTATTCCTATTATGACAGCAACGGCAAAGGAGAATGAGTCTAATAACTTCTCTGAGGGTGTTAAATTGATGTTAAGAATAAAAAAGAGGAGCCTGGACCATTAGAGCCTCACAATTATTAACTTTTATTATGAATATTAACACTGGTAACTTCGCACTGATTTTTTTTTTAAACACTCACAGACACAAACAAGAAGACAGTATTTTGAGCAAAAATGAGAGGACAACTTTTCCCAAATTCAGCTTCCGTTAACCTCTTGAATTCCAAAATCCAGCCCAAACTAGATCTAGCTTTAAATTTCTTAATCCCCTTTACAGCCACCCTCAGTTCTTCCAGTCCCTCCCCACCAAAACCCATTTCTTCACCATGAACTAGAACAAAGGGAACGTTCCTCAGAAAGAGCACAACCAGGGCTTCCTTGTGCTGCGTTTCTGCTCTGCGCCACCTCTGCCGCACAAAACTCACCTGTTAGGTCCTCCTCTTGTTCTGGCTCAGTGTATTTGAACTGGTTCTAACCCAGCCAGGAGGTGACATCCTGGACCATCCTTGGGACGTCGTTTGCAGGAGGACTCAGGAGAACAGGCTGTCTGAGCACGCTTATCACGTGGGTGATGCCCTCACCTAGTCTCCTCCCAGCACAAGGGATGTGCTTTCCAAACAAGCTGGACCAAGATCATAGGACAACAAAAACAAAGTGTAAATACAGGACAGAAATAGACTCATAGACAGAGAATACAGTCTTGTGGTTGCCAGGGGGGCGGAGGGTGGGAAGGGATAGACTGGGATTTCAAAATTGTAGAATAGATAAACAAGATTGTACTGTATAGCACAGGGAAATACACACAAAACGTTATGGTAGCTCACAGAGAAAAAAATGTGACAATGAGTGTGTATATGTCCATGAATGACTGAAAAATTGTGCTGAACACTGGAATTTGACACAACATTGTAAAATGATTATAAATCAATAAAAAATGTTAAAAAATAAGATCATAGGACAAATTATGGACGTTGGAGTCAGATGAACCTGAGTTCCAATTCTGTCTCTGCTGCTTATTGTATAACCCTGGGTGAGTTCCTTAACCTCGCTAAGCCTCTGTTTCTACATCTCTTCAATGAGATACTACTATTACCTACCTTGCAAGGTTGCTGTGAAGACTAAGAGAGAAAATGGATTGGAAGCACTTAGCATAATGACTACCACAGAAGTGCTATTATAACAGTATTATAGTTGATTCTGAATCTCCTTCAATTGGGGTTTGACGACAAAAGCACTGAAGGTAGGAATCGGCTGGATCTCACAACACAACACTGGAAAAAGGTGCAAGGGTGAAGTGAGCCACTCCTCCCACGCCAGCCACAGCAGAGTGATAACCTCCTAATCTGCACTTAAGCCAGCTCCATGACCTTCTCTCCATAAAAAATGAGAACAGCTTTGGAGGCAAAGGATGTTCTAGGAAAAAGAACAATTGGCAGGAATAAGATGTTCAACAAACCATGCTCCCAATACTGAAAAAGTATCTACTGACAATTAATGGTTCAAACGCTATAGCCCAAGGAGCCATTGCAAGCCAACATTTTTTAAAAAGTCAACTCCTGCCTATTCAAATCTTGTCATCACCTTCTCCAGAACAGAAGGTGGCAGGTGGATTTTATAACAATCAACAGGAAGTGGCTGCCCAGAGTTTTCTGTTGATAAAGTTTCCGAGGCTGAGGCAGAGTGATATCACCATTTAGTCATGTCGTCCAGTTGACTATAAGAACAGGGGGTGTGATGCCACAGACTTGTCATGACCTCCCTAGACAATTCAGAAAAAAAAAAAACCAGCTACACAAACACATAATTCTTAGAAATGTAATATCTTGATCAACAAAGAGTACAGCATCATCATCAGAGTAGACAGTATGATTCTTCCCTAAAGCTTCAGCTAATTCTCAGTGCTGAGAAAATGCTGAGGACATCAGCTCTGGGCTTTGCCATAATGCACTGAGATGGCAAAGCGGTGCAGAAACTAGCATCTGCTTGATCACTGACCCATAACTGGGCAGAAGTGTCGGCTGGAGTCCCAGGATGGCTCCCATCAGAGTTGTGAGAAGACCTGGGAAGTTTGCTTCCTCTGGAACCTGAGAGTGTGTGCATAACCCCTTGAATCCTAGCCACCCTTAGGTGAGTTAATGGCCTGCTGATTTCACCATCTAGCCCTGCATCAGTCAGGTTCACCTTGAGAAGCAGCCCCCCTGCTCCACTCTTAGAAGCCACCCATGGTGGGCCATCGCTAGTGGCCCTCAGAGTGCACTGCTGGGCTCCCCCTCAAGCACATTTCTTCCTGATGTTTCTCTGATCCTTTGGCTCATGAACCCAGATACTGTAGATGTAAAGCAGTGCCTTGTTCCTTTCTGCCCAGTTTCCCCAGACTCATACTTCTAGCATTGTCTGGTTCCCAATCTCTGACTTGCCTGAGGTCTGCTTATTATAATACCAGAGCCTACCTCATAGGGATGTTCATTAAATAAAATTAAGGTATTAAATAAGATTAAAATATAAAGAGCTTATACTGAGTTGTCATAATTATTCCAGCCCAGCTATTTAGACTTTAAGTCCAAACTTGACCCTTTTGTCCAACCCAGTCCCAGTGCCCCCCTTATACTGAGGCATCAACCACATCAAGAAACAATGGGACTTGGAGTGAAGAGCTGGGAGATGCAGGATGTCCTCCCAACTTCTGGCTTCATGCAACTTGTCTCCCGATCAGACATTTGGTGCCTGAGAAGACAGCTAGCACGGTGGGTGCTGAATACTCCTGCCCCAGCCATTCAATAAAGTTCAGGTTGATCAGCTGTGTGTGCTCAGTAAATGCAAAAGGAGGAGTAAAGTCAGTTTCAGGGTGGACACTCTGGAAACCGAAAATGACGTGCAGGACCCTGGACACACTTAAGGAACAATGGGAAGAAAACCCAGCAGTTTCAAGACAGTGTGACATGGTTGCTGTTATGCCTCAAGCACATGCCACACGTGAATGTTTGACATTAACACGACCGCGTTTGAGAATCACCAGACATGGGCTGATCTTCACATGAACACACCTAACGTATACTTACGTTTTTCTCAGTAACTGGTCTCCTTGCATAGTGTGTTGGGTAACAGGCCTTCCACCTGGCCTCGTGCTGGGATGATGAGAATCATGGACACTCAGGTTAATTTGAATTGTGTCACACCCAGTCAACTCCAAAATTAGCTCTTTAGTCGTGAATGTAAATGGTAGCAACTGAGTAAATAGGAAAAATAAAATATTTAGGTTTTCATCTTCTATACTGTAGTAAAATTCATCAAATTTACATCAGGGTTTGAGAATAATAAACGAATTGGGGCCTAGGTGTCCTGATGGAGGCCATGGCCGTGGAACATGCCAGAAAGTCTCTGGGATGGAGAGCAGCAGCCTGCGGCCGCCCCACAGACACTTCCCTCTGCCCTCACACAGACCAAATTCCATGGCTATTTTTGAACAAGGACAGATGTTTCCAGCATAAAGAAGGACTTTGAGGTTACAAACTATTTTTTTTTCTTACGTTCTTTCAAACTCTCAAATGAATAAATGTAGCTACCGAAAAGGCAAGGGGTAAACATGAGAGAAGGACAGAGCAGAAAAAGGGAGTATGAGAGGAACATAAGGAAAAGAAAGGGGAAGAATGAAGGGAAGAAGACAAACCTGGGGAAGAGGAGGCCTGACGAGGAATCACGGCCCTGGCCCCTGTAACACGCCCGGGATACCCGCGCGCGCGTGGGTCAGCGCCCACAACCACAGCAGCTTCAGCCAGGACACCGTCCTTTTCTCACTTCCTGTCGTTAGCAAAGTGTCGGGTTTTATGTCCACAGTGAGTTAACTTAAGACAGGCTTCTGTCCTTGACAAGTATCTTTCAGGAAGGAAAGACAGCCCGTTTTCATGGCTAAAGAAAAGTCATTTTTCAATGTATAATTTCTTTTAAAGTTTGGACAAATGTCTACTGTCTACATGCAAAATAGATTCATTCTACTTTCACTACAAATGCACTTCACCACGATATGTATGTATGTATGTATAGATACACTTGCATACACAATATATAATAAACGTGCATGTATGTGTATGAATTTACTTGCATATGTGACATACGATATACATGCATGTATCTGTAAGTGTACAGACATGTAATATGTAAATATATTTTGAGCCCTCAGAATGGATCCAAACCATCTCATGCTTTAATTAGTGCCATCTTATTTAATCCTCTCAACAGCTCGATGAAAGCCATACCATGAAATTCACCAAGACACACACGAGGAGACTGAGTTACAGTTTAGTTTGAGTGCCCTGCCTGAGGTTCCGAAGCTGCTGAGCACTGTTGGGAGCCAGTGTCAGCCTAGGCTGGTGTGTCTCTGGACTTTAATTGCACAATAACCTTCATTTTATTTTTTTAATTGAAATGTGATCAGTTACAACGTATCCATTTCTGGTGTACAGCGTCATATCCCAGTCACACATATACATACATATATTCATTTTCATATTCTTTTTCACTGAAGGTTATTAAAAGGTATTGAATATAGTTCCCTGTGTTTTTTATCTATTTTTATATATATAGTGCAATGACCTTAAAGAGTTGCCCAGGAATATCCTTTCTTCTCCTGAAAGCGTGATTGGCTGCCGTCTTCTGTGGCTCTTACCCACCATCCCTATGATTCTTTAAATCAGGATCCCACCCCTGCTCTTAGCTGGGCTCTGCCTTCCCTTTCCTAGCTCCCCTGTTGTGGAGTGAATTTAAATTACGTCTTGAGAATGCCTGCGGAGTCCATCTCTGTTTCACCAAGCCGTGGTTTTTGCCTCCCCCCCTGCACTGGCCTGGAGCTTTAGGACCGTCCCGTGGAGGAATCAGCACACCTCAGCAGGTGGTGGTCCCTCGCGGGGGGCTACAAACGTTGGTGCAGGGCAGACTCAAGCGCGCACGCCCACTCCGAGTTCCTGAAGTGTCACAGCAAGTGTCCTGCAGAAGCCAGCAGAGGAAAGGGGTGAAGCCAGGAGACGCTCACACAGGCGCCAGCACGCCGAGCGCCAGCAAGGCGCTTACGCCACCCTGTGCACATGCGGAGGGCAGCCTGCTTCTCGGGGCCAAGAAGGTCTGGGTGTGAGCCTTGCAGCTGTGGTTCCCACATCCTTACTGGACTTCTATGAGGAGAAAGTGCAACCCACCATCACCTGAAGGAGAACGGTCTCCAACTTGGCTGGATTTTCTTCCTCAGACAATGTAAGGAGTCCAGGTCCAGGCCACAGTCCTATGTGTGCTTTCGCAGGTCAGATGTAGGCTCTCTGCCTGCCTGTCTTCACAATGGGACTCTGGCTTCTCCTGCCTTTGGACTCAGCCTTTGGCTGGTACCCCCAACATCAGCTCTCCTGGTTCTCAGGCCTTCAGACTTGGGCTGGAATTGTGTCATTGGTTCTCCTGGGTCTGGCCTTCTCAACCTTCATAATTACATGAGCCAATTCCTTACAATAATCCTTATCTGTCTGTCTGTCTATCTGTCCGCACACCCTGTGGGTTCTGTTTCTCTGGGGAGCCCTGACTGATATAAGGCATTGCCCCACAGACTTCATGCGGGGAGCTCCCGTCCCCACATCAGTTGGTGCCCAGCAGTGTGCTGCCCTTTTCCAGAGGGGGCTGCCATCAAGGACTGAGCCCCCAGGCCAGCCAGGCTGGCACACACGTCCACATTCCCAGCCCAGGAGCCTCCACCACGGCTAGCTCCGCAAGGTCCTTGGTTAAGGGAGGAGCTTCTCTCCACTCTGAGCGAGTCCTTTCCCACTCCTGGCTTTCCCCTCTTGGCAAATACCATCACACTCTGTCTAACTGGCCTCCATCTGGTGCCGTCCTGTGGAGGAGACGGAACCCTGGAGAGTTTTTCTGTCCCTTGCTGGGACTGTCGCAGTAGGAGTACCAGTACTTGATAGCTTCTTTCAGTTTAGCTCGTTGTCCTAACTGACCGCCTCAATGCCTGGCACCTGAACAGATGCCTCAGCCATGACGTTTTCCAGCGTCTCCGCTCTTGGTCTGATGCTGGGACTGACACTGGACTTGGGGGAGGCAATAACTCCAGCATGTTATGGGACACCTTCCTTCATGACAACAATTTGCATTTTCATATTGTATTATAATCCATAAAATGCCCAGGTTGGGAAGGTGCTGACCTCTTACTGGACAACCCCAGTCTCCCAGGGAGCTCAGTTTCAAGAAGAACCAGATTCACTGGCACCAAGTGCCTGTCTACTTCTTGTCCCCTGTGCTGCTGTCCCCAACAAAGCCTACAGAAGCTAAATTTCAGCAGCAAAAGAGGAACCTGTGTCCTCATCTTCCCCTCTCCTGCTAAGCCACGTGTGTCTGTCTCAGCTCATCCGCACAGCAGCTCACTTCCATCTAGAGCGTTAATGACAGCCTGAGGTCTCCAAACCTGGGACCCGGGTTTACTCATCAATACTTAGCAGCTTCCTGAATTTTTAAAAACTTTGCATTTCATAATAGTATTGAATTTACAAAAATATTGCAAGAATAATTCAGAGCATTCCCATGGGCTATTTACTCAGATTCATCCATTTTTAACATTTTGCTACATTAGTCTCATTATATTCTCTCTCCCAGAGTCTCGTGGTAAATGGCTTTGTACACACACAAGTTTCTCTGGAACTTTTGAAAGTAGATTTCGTACATCATTCCTCTTTACCTCCTAATACTTCAATGTGTGTTTCCTATGAACAAGGATATTCTTTCTAAAATAAACAGTTCAGGAAATTCACATGGTTAAAATACTTTGATGTAAATATAGACTATATTCTAGTGTTCTCCATTGTCCAAAAACGCCCTTTGTACAATTTTCCCTTCCAGGAGAGGAGCCAGTTTAGGATCACGTGTTGCACTCATTGACCATGTCTCTAGACTGTTTCATCTAGAACATTTTCTCAGGCTTTCTTTATCATGGCTTTCCCGTTTTTAGAAAATATAAGTCATTTGTTTTTTAAATAGTTGATCGAAGTGGGTGTCTTTGATGTTTTCTTGTGCTTAGATTGAGATAATACATCTCTGGCTTAAATTCTACACAGTGGTGATTTCTCCTTCTCAGGGTGCCTTACCCAGAAGTACAGAATGTTCACTGCTGCTCGTTGGGGATGGTTATTTTGTCCACCCAGGCAAGGAGATCTCTAATATTCCTGTCGTGCAATTCCCGTTTTCACCATTGCAAGTAAAAAGTAATCGACACTTCTCAGTTTTTCTTAACGTGGAAACCCAGCGATGTCAGAGATTTTAAAAAGCACTTTCTTCCCATTTACAATGGCATTGAAAACAATAAAATACTTAGGAATAAATTTAACCAAGGAGGTGGAAGCTCTCCAGTTTCAAAACTACAAGATGTTGGTGAAAGAAATCAAAGAAGACACACATCGATGGCAAGGTACTCGTGTTCACGGACTGGAAGAATTCATATTGCTAAAATTTCAGTGCAACCAAAAGCCATCTATATGTTCAACACAATCTCTATCAAAACTCCAACAGCGTTTTTACAGAATAAGGAAATACACTCCTAGAATTTGTATGGAACCACAAAAGACTCCAAATAATTTAAGAAACCCTGAGGAGAAGAACAAAGCAGGAAATAGCACACTCCCTGATTTCAAGTTACCCTATAAAGCTGAAATAATCAAAACAGTGAAGCGCAAACATAGAGACAGACATATGGATCCATGGAACGTAACTGAGAGCCCAGAAAGAAACCAAAACATATGTGGTCGACTAGCTTCTGATGAGGGAGCCAAGGATGCTCAGCGGAGAAAAGATGATCTCTTTGAAAGGTGGTTCTGAGATGACTGCATATTCACATGTAAAAGAGTGAAACTGGACCCCTATCTTATTCCACTCACAAATATTGACTTAAAATTGAGCAAAGACTTAAGTTAGACCTGAAACCATGAAACTCCTAGAAGAAAACATAAGACTAAAACCCCCGCACATGAATTCTGGCAAATGATCATTTTTAATATGTCACCTAAAGTACGAGTAATAAAATAAAACAAACCAGCAGAGCTACATCAAACTAAAAATTTTCCTGCGGCGAAAGAAACCATCAACAAAGCGAAATAAAAACCTATAGAACAAGTAAAAACTATTTGCAAACCATATATTTCATAAGGGCTTAATATCCACCTTTTGCAATAATCACTGTACAGTATATGTGCGTAAATCAAGCCGCCATGCTGTACACCTTAAACTTACACAGTGCGTATGTCAAATATTTCTCCATAAAACTGGGAGAAGAGTAAATACATGAATAATTAAGCACCCTCAAGTGTTAACATTCGTTATTTTTAAGAGGAATTTGGGAGTAAATGTTAGTTTCCATGCCCTTTTCCTGTAGATGACCGGACATCTCAGTCTTCTCCAGATAGTCATGGTCTGTGCAGGTTGTCCTGGTGAAATTAGTGACAGCACCTTTTTCCACTTCCAGAAGTGACCTCCCTAGAAGGCAAATTACATAATCACCTCTTCTCATACACCTGTTTTTCAAACAAATATCTAAGTACTTACCCCAGGCCTGCAGCGTCTGTTTCTGAAATGGAAATTACTTTACATTTTTTTCCTGATTATGGGGATAATTCATCTTCTTTGTGAAAAAGAAATTAGAAAATACAGAGGCATAAAGAAGCAAAACAATTCCATTTCCTGGCTTGTTTCCACTTGTGATATTGCTTTAGCTTACGTATGCATTCACAGTTGATTTCCATAAACATACTGCAATATAGCTGAGCCCAGATTATTATATTTCCTTGTTTTATAGCTGAAGACACTGCAGGTGAAGCACCTGCAGCCCAGATCCTCTGCCTTGAAATCTCATTCTCTCTCCACTGCATGACATTGCCTGGGAGACACAGATGAAGAGAAAGGCACAGTGGTGGCGGTGACAGCAATAAGGGACATTAGAGTTGAGCTCCTGCTGGGTGGATGTCTTTAAGGGTCTAAGCAATCTTAAGAGGTGGGCGTTAAGGGGGAAAGTGACACTCGGTGAGGAGCAGCAGTTGTCCAATACCCATCTCACAGCTCGCAGGTGATGCCTGGTTTCCATGCCTCAGCTCACGGCCATTAGGTTTTCACCATCTTACATTTTCCAGAATCAATTTTACTGAGATACAATTGCATGCAATCAAATGCCGCCATTCTAAGCGCATAGTTCCATGAATTTGGGAAAACGTATATACAATGCAACTATCACCAAATCAAGATTTGAATTTTGATTTTGTCACCCTCAAAAGTTTCCTTATGCCCTTGGACAGTCAGTCCTCATGCCCACCACAGCCGCCAGGCAGCCACTCATCTACCACTGTAGCTTAGTTTTGCTTTTTTTAGAATTTCATAGAAATAGAATGATACTCTTTAATATAGCAAGGCTGAAATTTACCTGAGCCCTGTGCTCCTGGAAAACAGCAAATTTTCCAGGAACACCCCTCTCCTACCTTTTTGTGCTCCGGGAAACATCTTACAGCAAAAGGCACACTTCCTCCTGCAAGTTAATAGGACTCCAAGGTGCCCTCCTTGTTTATGTGATGAGAGAGCCAGACACTGAGCCTGCAAACTCCCTTTCTTTGCTTCATAAATGATTAGCTGGATTGCTGGTGCCCACTAATCAATCAGAACAAAATGTTTGTTAATCAAACTGGAGTTAAGGGTCTCCCCTTTCCCAGGCCAGTGAACTATGGCTCACAGTCCTCCAGTGCCAGCAGACAGCCCCTCCCAGAAAAAGAGCCCCACCTTCACTGCACCTCAGGGTAAAACCTTCCAGATCTTCTGTCCCATCACCTATGCCCTCACCCTTCTTCCTAGCCTTATTCACTCCTCTCTGCAAAGAACAACCCCTCACCCTAGCCTTTGAGAGCCTTGCTGATCTGATGGTCAGACCCGTCTCCCTCATTGTGAATAAAATCTCTCCACATGAAGTCCAGATTTGTTTTTTATTTGACACACATCTGGCTTCACTTGCTCAACATGATCTTTTTAAGATCCAACCACATTTTTCCCCATGTATCAGGAGGCTTTTTTCATTGCAGATTAATATTCCACTATGTGAATATACAAGTTGTTTTTCCATTCCCCAGTGGATGGCCATTTGAGTTGGTTCTTGGGTTTTGGATGCTGTGAATATTCTTGAGCAAGTCTTTCTGTGGACATGTGCTTTCATTATCTGGGTAAATATCCGGGAGTGGAATTGCTGGGTCCCCACATTTTAAAGGAAAGTGTCCTCTCCTTTGCTTACAGTGTCCCCACTGTGAGACAGGTATAGAACAGCATTTTCTGATTAAAAATCTTCTAGAAGTGAGATGTTGCATGGTTTCCTTACTTGCATTTCACTCATGTATGAGCACATAGGATGGTTCCTTTAAAAACACAAGCTTCTTCACAGTGAAAAAAATGTGACAATGAATATATGTATGTTCATGTATAACTGAAAAATTGTGCGCTACACTGGAATTTGACACAACATTGTAAAATGACTATAACTCAATTTTAAAAATTATTTCTCAAAAAAAAAAGAACACAAGCTTCACATCAAGCTTCTCCCATCACCAAAGTAGCTCAGCACTCTGCACAATTCCAAAGAAGAGACTGGAACACGTGGATTCGAGTCTGAGCAACACATATGTCCTTTCTGCTAAAAGACTGTTTTAATTTGCCCACTCTTAATGTTTCATTCACAATGTTATAAATATTATGCCCTTTTCCTCTGCATCTTCCACTTACCTTCCGCTCCCCTCCCCAGTAAGGCTTGGCTTATTGTGTTCATCAATAAGAATTGGCTAACATTTGTTCTTTTTAAGAGAACAAAGCCCCCCTTTTTCTATTCCATCAAATTAAGTTCAGCGATTCTGCTAGTTAAAATTACATTAGACAATTTCAGTTCGGAGGAAAAAAAATCAGCAATAAAAACAGAATCCCCATTTGAATAAGGAGGGAAGAGAATAGTTGAGGATAAAATACAAGGTTTCCTTTGTGAATTTTTATTTCCATCTTCAATGGCTCCTACTCAGATGCCCATTTAACTTTCCAGCCTAGTTGATTTCCTCCCATCCTGTGATCTGAGCAGAGGGCTGAGTTCCAGGGAATGGGCAGTCCCGGCTTGGAGGTAGGAGGGGGGAGATGAGGAAAGGATGCCAGGAGAGTGGAGGAGAGCTGCCCTTAGATCTCTTGCTCTGATGGGCTGCAGTTCTGGAAAAAGAACTTGTCCCAACACTATCTGCACTGTGAGCATTTCCACCTACAGAAATCAAATGCTTCCCAACTTCCCAGCCCCCAGGTGACTGCTTGCCAGGAGCACTGACTACCGCCATCAGTAATTGACAGCCTTTAAATGTTTAAACACTGCTGTTCCTGGAACACAGGCTTACCTGGAAGCAGTGGCTTTTCACCAGAAGCTCATATTCTCAGGTTAATTAAGTAGTGCTCATGGCTCCAATTAATGCCATTAAATCCCCACATAAAAATCCTGCAATTTTATCATCATTGCAACACAGTTACTTGTAATTACAGATTTATAAACAGAACATCTAGCCCCGTATTAAGACATTTCAGAGGACTAAATAAATACATTTCTGTTTAAATGTATCTGTGGGCTTGTTTTGTTGGTAGTATGTTTTGTTTCTTTTTTTTTTTTCTTTCTTTCTTTCTTTATCTCCCAAAACAAAGCAGCCTATTTCCTTGCTTTTGGTTCCAGCAGGAGTACGCCGAATTGCAGTCACTTTTAACAGGTCCCTTAACTACTGTGTTCTTTTCAATCTCTCTCTCTGTTGTTTCATAGCACATAGTTGAGTATTATAAAAGGGGAACAGAGTGAGGGCTCTTCTGCTAGTGTCTGGTCATGCTACCTCTTTCTAGGCAACATAAACACATCCCCACTCCAAAAGCAAACAGGCAGGACCTAGAATCAATTTAGGAGTCCTTCCTCCGCTACTGGGAGCCAATTCTTTCTGCCGAAATAGTCACTGCTGTCCAAGCTAGTAGCGGTTGCAGCTGAGCTCAGTCTCTCTCCCCTGTTACAATAGTCTTAAATAAAGTCTTATCACTTTAACAAGTGTCAGGATAATTTCTCTTTAACAGTAATCAAACTCAGGTTTGGTAAATGGCTCCCCTCCTCCCACCCACACCCTCGTGGATTAGGGACAGGAAAGCCTTGTCTAAGCACCGTGCCAACATCAGACGGAAGAGAGTTTCAGCGTATTGTTGGCTTCTCAGGTACAGGCTTTATTAATTGAAGCCCATCTTAAATTTGAAACTATTTTTTAAGACTTCGGTTAAAAAGAATGTCTGCTTTCTATCTGGAATGTTACGGAAGTGATTTTTGGCATAGAACCTATGGCAAAAAAAAATCAGTAAGCTAAAAATTTGGTAATCCAATACGGAGCTGAGAAATACTCTGCAAAAAAATCATAGCACTGTTATTGAGGGTGTTTATTATGTTAAAGGAAGTTTTCTCAATGAAAGCAACTAACATCAAATTAATTTAACCCTAATTTCTAGAACTGCTCAAGGAATTTATAAAAATACTATGTACTGTGAGTAGATGCTATTGGTGTCCTGCCCAGATACCCATCGCCAGCCAGTGCACCCATCCCCTCAGGTGCCAACCAGTAAGCATGCACAGCTGACCCTTCTCTGGAGAACGGGCCTCGGCCATGAATGCATCCTCTCGCCATCCCCACCCCCAGAGACCAACTAATACCAGGAGCAAAAGGATGCCCACTTTTCAGGAGGCAGAACGAGCTCTGTGATGCAGTCTCACTATAGAATTGGGCTAAGGCAGAGCCTCAGCTGAGCACACAGCCTTGCTTAGCATCTACCGTATCCCGCATCTTTCTCCTGAGAGTGTGGCCTCTTTAAGCCAGGACTCCCAAATCCCTGCCTCAGGCTCTGCCTCTGGGGAACTCAAACTATTCCAAAGATGTAAGAGGCTACCAGTCCTGACCTGCTCCCATCACGCATCTCACTCCGTGAAGATTATCAAGAGAGTCCCTGGAAGGAAAACCCAAAGCCGGTCTCCTCAGTGTGTTGCTCGAGGCACCCCCCCACCCCCGACCTGGCTCCACCCTCATCATGCTGCCCTCCTTGCACTTGACCTTTCAGAAGTGTGGAATTCTTTGTATTCCCTGCCCTCACCCCTCCTTTGCCAGTTCTACCACATAGCCATGCATAAGCTCACACACACGTGCCCATGCATGTGTAAACATTCACACATGTACTCACATGCATCCACACACCTGCACATGCAGAAGCAGAAAACATGTGTACATGCATGAACACACAGATACACATGTACACGCACACGTGTATACACATATACATATACACAAATACACAAATGCACGCATGCATATACACACAAACATACGTGCACACACACACGTACCAGCCACACTGCTGTTTCTTGCCTTTACGGCTTTGTTCATGCTTTTTCCCTCTTCCTGGAGTGCCTGCCCCCGTTGTGGACCAGCTAACCCTATTCATACTTCCTGGCTAATCTCAGAAGCCACCTTCTTCAGGAAGCCTTCCTGTGTGGGTTGGAATTCCCTCTGTGCTCCTGGAGCGCCATGAACTTACTTCTGTCATAGCTCCTGCCTATTACAGTGACAGTATCTGACCATGCCCAGCTCTCTGGGTAGACTGTGCACTCCCTGAGCTGCCTGAGGTCACAGACTTTTTTTAGTGATCTTCTAACACAGTGTCCAGTATCTAGGAGACACTCATTAAGTGCTTCCTGAATGAACTGGGAAAGAATTGAAAAATTTAAAGGTTGCAAGTTATCCGGAACAGTGGCCTGGGTTGACTTTTGTTGGCAGAGTAAAAGAAATTTTCTTTTAAGTATATATAGAATCAGTACTCTCTATAACAAAAGGTCTAGTATCTCCTTTGAGAGATTTTCAGCGTCTCACTAGGCAGAAGGCAAATGGGAATCTGGTAGCCACTTCATAGAAGCAGGAGCAGGTGGTGTCTGTGCTGGAAAGGGAGCAAGCCAAGCACAGCATTACAGCCCAGGTGGCAGGTCTGGGGGCCTGCGTGTCGTCCTTCTTGGTGAGAACTGCCAGACACAAGGAGACTCCAGAGGCTGGGGTCTCTGCTTCCCACCCGAACTAAGTGCTCTGGGGACTCCCCTGCCTGAGGGTGGGGTCTCCCCTCTCTGTGGAAGCAAGAACCAGATGCCACAACCAAGGCAGCAGGGCATAACAACTGCTAAGGATCCAGGCCAGTCCTCTGAGGTCCCCATGCTGGGAGAAGGGGTCCAGCTGTCTCCCAGTGCCGGGGCTTCCTCCCCTGACACTGGGGCTTCCTCAGAGGGGGCGGGGGCACGGATGGGCCATTTTATTTTCTTACACCAGCCACCAACTGGGTGGCCATGAGATTCCTGCAGTAACAAAGAACCAAGTTTGCAAGCTCAGCACCACATCTTTTATTTACAATCTCAAGATCCATCCTGCATACTCTGCTGACTCTCACTCAAGCCCCTGCCAAGGCCTCCTGCAAGGCGGCTGGAGGAGGCTGCCCAATTCCTTTTCGCTGCTCACTCCATGGGACTCAGGCTTTTCTCATTGTGTTATCACAAAAGGGGCCAAGAGAGAGCCCATGGTAACCATGGTGACCACGAGTGAAGCCTGCACAGGTTCGCCTCCTGGAGACATTGTTCCACAGGTACGCCTGGTTTGTGAGAGTCTGTGTCCTCAGGGATGTGGCAGTTTTGCAGGCTTTTCTTCCTTCCCCTGTAAGGCCACACCCCAGACATGATGAATCAGAAATTCTGGGAGCAGGCCCAGCAATCCGTGTCCCAACAAGCCTTTCAGCCGATTCTGATGGCCACTGACATGTGAGAACCACTGGATTACAAGGTAACCACTCACGGTGCCCCTGTCGCCTGCTGACCATCATAATGATCGATGGGGAGAGTCCTTGAAAAGGGCAATTGCTGCCAATGAAGATAACAAGACAGGCAAAAAAAAGCTCATTTGTTCACTTTCTCTTCAAGGCCAGCCACCCTCCTGCAGACTAAGTAGAGCAGATAAAAATATTAGTTGGCTTCCTTCTTGCCTTTTCAGAGTAATCAAGATTCATGATCCTCCAGGATAGTGGATTCCAATGTAAGGAAGCTCACATTAAAAAGACAAAACATTGTGATGAAGCGATCTCAAGAATGCAGATTGATTTAATATTCAAAAAACATGTAATTCACCATATTAACAAACTAGAAAAAGAAAAACCGTATGATCATCTCAATAGCCACAGAAAATGCATTCGACTCTCTAGCATCCATTCCCTGTTTTAAAAATCTCAGCAAACTAGGAACAGAAGACTTCCACTGCTGACTGAAATCAAAAACACAACGAATGGAAAAATAGGCATCTTTTTATTCAGTATTGTTAAAATGTAAATTTTATCCAAATGGATCTATAGATTCAATGCAATCCCAATCAAAATCCCAGAAAGCCTTTTTGAATTCACTGATGAACTGATCCTGAAATCAGTGTGGGAATACAAAGAACCTGGAATAGTCAAAACAACGTAGAAAACATTAGAGGGCTGACAGTATCTGATTTCAAGAATCACTATGAAACTGTAGTAATCAAAACCAATGTGGTGCTGGCATAAAGAAAGAAAAATAATGCAACAGAACAGAGCAGAGAATCGAGGATGAGACCTACACATACATGGATACGCTCCGCCGTGCAGTGGGTGTTAATTCTACGCCACACATTGGCCTAAGTACTTAAATATGCTAAAAATATCTTTTCTAATGTCACACAGCAAACGTGTAAGGAGGTACTATTATTATGGACCACATTTTATAAATGAGTCTACTGGAATCAGAGAAAAATATGCACTTGCCGACTCACCCAACTACAGTGGCAGAGCTTGGATCCGATTGTAAGATCCATGTTTTTAACCAGCTGTGGAAGGAAATGGACCATGTTTGATGACCAGCTAAATGACCATGACATACACCCTGTCTCATTGGGCCCCTGCCTCACTATTTGGTCTTACAATGTGGGAATATATATATGCAGATAGTTGTTACCTGTTCTCAGAGACTGGAGAGGGCTGGGCCGGTTGAGTACTCGCTTCCACTCTGCCCACACGTGGCTGGATTGCAGAATTGAATCTAAAATCCACCAGCCGGTTTTATGTCCTGGGTGTTTCTCTGTGCTGCTAGCGGTCACATTTCAGTGATCTTGTTCCCAGCAAAAAAGCAGCCAGCCTAAACCATGAACTTCTTCTTTTTTTGTTGGCTTTTTGGATTTTGGTTTTTTTGGTTTGTTTTTTACTTTCACAGGAGCCCAAGGCCAGGGCTCTGAGCACCCACGGCACCACTGAAGTTGCTTTTCTGCAACAGGACAGGTGTGATTTGCTGCCTTGCTCAACAAACTGGCAACCCAGCTTGCAGCTTTTAACACAGAGGACTCAGGGCTAATGATAAACTGTCTCTCGCACATTACCTTGGTGGACAGAGTGTCCAACCACATCAAGGCTGATGATTCCAATTGGCATTTATGATCGCCCTTGTGTTTCTTGAACAAAAGCCCTCCTCTGACTGGAATTTTGTAATCAGAAGCAACAATTAATGTCTTCTATGAACACTTTCATTTCAAAATCCACGTACTGAGGGAGTTCTCTGCAGACCTAAAGGCACTTGGTATTATAAAAAATGCTTCCCAGAATCTCAACTCTAAAGGCAGATATATTATGCAAAGAAATTGAACAGCATGAATAAAATGTTTACAGAGGAGAAGATAAAAAGAGGCACACGTCCCACATTAACGTCTTGGTCACTTGGCATCATCAGCTGCTGTTACACATGCGTTATCTCCAGATATCCAAGACTTCCTCATCTAGCATCAGAATTAATTTAAATAATTGAGCTATTTTAATGGAAATTATTCTAAGATGCACAGCACGGTTTCCTTCTTTCTAAAAAGAGAACAATAAACATAATTTAAAAGTTTCTTGATGAATCATGGTTATTTAATACAGTATGTTAAATAAATACAGTGCTGGCTTTTTATCAGCAGTATTTCTCCTGCTAGTAGGTATTCTCCCAGGTCTTCATGCTGTGGATAAATAATCAAGTTTGTTAGGATTGTATATAAAGTAAAAGTCAATAAGGAATAAGTAGTGAAGTGTATGACTTGAACACCAAAGGCTTTGGGAAAATTATTCTTCATATTAAAGGGCTTTTTATTTGCACCTTGTGATGTGTGTGGAAGGAACATTGCCACCAGATAAATGGGTTATAGGGACTATAACAACCATAGTCATTCTCCTAGAATTTTGTAAGAAAAATGCTTTTCATACAGTGGTTTCTTTAATTCTCAGTCTGAGTCCTGAGGCAAGTAAGTGATTCTTTAAAGTCAGACTTTCCCTGCTGAGTGTTAGAACTCTGACTCAAAGCCTATATATTTACGAGAAAGAAACCAAAGGCTTGTAAATAATGAAATTTCAGATACTTACGAAGTAAAACAAGTTTGCAGAGACGGTCTTGGATTCAGTGTTGATTTAGGTCCATTTCTACCCCTTTACATCTGTTGCATCTATATTCATTGTACTTTGCAGTGAGACCTTTAGTGCAGGGAGGAGGTGAAGCTAGGGTACCTTATGAACCACCAGATAAACTACACTTACGTATAATTATGATGACAAGTTGACTTTGTTATACTCTAGTACCTTGTCTGTACTAATTTACATGGTGGCCAGATGATTCGTTAACACAACATCCCTCAACTACAGCCACTCTAGGTGAAGAGAGCTTTATGCAGGATGGGCAAACCATGGCCCATGGGCTGGTCTCCTGATTTTATAAATTGAGTTTTACTACAACACAGACACACTCGATGATTCACATTGTATCTGCGATTATTTTTGCCCTACAATGAGAGTTCAGTGATCGAGACTGTAAGGTGCACAGAGCTGAAAATACTCACCACCTGGCCCTTTAAGGAAAATTTTGCCAACTCCTCTTTCATGGTATAAATCATGACGATATTTTCCAAGCTGACATTTGGAACACACGGTCTGACAAATATCACAGTATTCCCAGGATAATACTTCATTTATTCATTCAGCAAATATTTATGGAGTGTGTTCTCCAGTTCAAGCGCAAAATGAGGAGCAGTAATGAGTGAAGAAAATAATGTCCCTGCCCTTCAAATCAATCATGAGTCGCATAATCGAAAATCAAAGTGAAATGACATGGAACAAAATAGTAGTACCTCTGGAATTTATTGCAAGGAATCAGTTTACACGATTGTGGAGACAGGCTAGAGTTTTCGTAGAGGAGGCTGTCGGGGAGCGGGCTGGAACCCTTTACCTGGCTGAAGCTGCCGGTCACGACTCTCTCCTCATTTCAGGGAAGGCTCATCTCTGCACTTAAAATTTTTCAGCTGATTGAGTCAGGCCCTCCTAGACTGTCTAGGAAAAATCTTCCTTACTTAAAGTCAGCTGATTATGAACTTTAATCACATCTACAAATGCCTTCCCAGCAACACCTAGATTAGAGCTTGATTGAGTAAGTCGGGACTTCACCTAGTCAGGCTGACACATCAAAAGACCATCACAATGCTGAATTATTTTATTTACTTTGGTTTATTTTATTTCATTAGAGATGTTTATATTTTTAACAGCCCTATTGAGGCATAGTTTTCATACAAGAAAATTCACCCATTTAATTTCTTCCAGTTTTGAGATAGAATTGAAATACAACATTGTATTAGCTTAAAGTGTACAACATAGTAATTTGATATCTATATAGATTAGAAAATGGTTACCACACAAGTTTAGTTAACATTCATCGCCTCATATGGGTGCAATCTTTTTTCTTGTGATGGAAATTTTTAGGATCTTTTAAAATTCACCCATTTTAAATATACAGATTGACAAGATTTGGTAAATGTGTAAAGAGGTGTGCAGATGTCACTACAGTCAATGTTAAAACATTTTATTGCCCCAGAGAGTTTCCCTGGGTTCTTTTTCAGTTAATTCCTGTCCCCAACCCAAGCCCTAGGTAACAAGTGATCTGCTTTTTCTAACACTCTAGTTTGGCTTCTCTGGATTTCACATGAGTAGAATTATACACTTTCATGCCTGACTCTTTCACTTAGCATAACATTCTTGAGGCTCATCCATGTTGTTGCATGCATCAGTTGGTCATTCCTTTTTATAGCTAAAGAGTATCCCTTTGTGTGCCTACTGCATTTTAATTTTTCATCACTTGACGGACATTGATGCTGCTTCCATTTGGGGGGTATTATGAATAATGCTGCAATGAACACTTATGTGCAAGTCTTTGTGTGGATATATGTTTTAATTTCTATTAGGTAAGTGACTAGGAGTGAAATTGCTGTATGTATATGTTTAACTCAAAAAAAACACCATGGAATGTTTTCTAAATTGGTTGTACCATTTCACATTCCCACTAGTAATATCTAAGAGTTCCAAATGCTCCACACCATACTTGGTTTCTTGAGTCTTTTTAATTTTAGTTACTTATTTCTTTGTGGTTTTAAATTATTTCCTTAAAGACTAAGGAGGATCACATCCATTCATGTTCTTGTTAGTATTTGCATATATTCTTTTGTGAAGCATCCACTCAAACCTTTTGCTCCTTTTTTCTACTTGGATTGTGTGTCTCACTATTGAGTTATAAACTTTCTTAATATGTTCTTGGTACAAGTCTCTTCTCAAATGTATGTTTGAAGTTTGTCTTTTCATTTTTCATAGTGTCTTTAGATGAGCAAAAGTTCTTCTTTTAATTAAGTCCAATTTTTCAATATTTTCTAAAATGATTTGTGCTTTTTGCATCCTAAGAAATCAATTACCCAACTGAAGATCATATGAATGATCTCCTAGGTTTTCTTCTAGAAGTTTCCAGGTTTTGTATCTTAGCAAATAGATATATAATGCATTTTGTATTACTTTTCATGTATGTGAAATAAGGCCCATACAGGTATCCAGTTATTCCAGCATTATTTATTGCAAAGATTAGCATATTCCTTGACACTTCTGTCAAAACATCAGTAGACTATGTAAGTTTAGTGGGTCTATTTCTAACATTCTCAATTCCATTCCAATTATCTATTTGATCGTACTTTCTTGATTGATGTAGCTTCATAGTACACTATGCAAAATAAGGCAGTGTAATTCTTCTTGTCTTTTGTAAAATCATTTTGTCTACTCCAGGTATTTTATGGTATAAAGTATTACATAGGTTTTAGAATCACCTTGTCAATTTCTAAAAACAATTGCTGGAATTTTCATTGAGATTACATGAAATCTATAAGTCAATTTGAGCAATGTTACATCTTTACAATATTGAGTCTCCCAACCCATGAACACAATTCACTCTGGATTTACTTTGGTCTTTGTAAATTTCCCCCAGCTCCATCTTCTAAAGTAAAGGAAATAAAAGTAAAAATAAATAAATGTGATCTAATTAAATATAAAAGCTTTTGCAGAGCAAAGGAAACATCAACAAAACAAAAAGACCACCTATTGAATGGGAGAAAATATTTGAAAATGATATGACCAATAAGGGATTAATATCCAACATATATAAAAAGCTCAAACACCCCAACTTCAAAAAACTAAACAACCCAATTAAAACAATAGGCAGAAGTACTGAACAGGCATTTTTCCAAAGAGGAAATACAGGTGGCCAACATGCATGTGAAAAGATGCTCAACATCACTAATCATCAGGGAAATGCAAATCACAACTGTCATAAAAGCTATCATCAAAAACACAAATAACAAATGTTGACAAGGATGTGGAGGAAAGAGAACCCTTGTACACTGCTGGTGGGAATGTAAATTGGTGCAGGCACTGTGGAAAACAGTATGAGGTTTCTCAAAAAACTAAAAATAGAGCTGCCATACAACCTAGCAATTCCACTCCTGGATATATATCTGAAAAAACAAAACAAAACACTAATTCGAAAAGATACATGAAGCCCAATGTTCATAACAGCATTATTTATAATTGCCAAGATATAGAAGCATCCATCAACAGATGAATGGATAAAGAAGATGTGGTATATTTATCCAATGAAATACTACTCAGCCATAAAAAATGAAATTTTGCTATTTGCAGCAACATGGATAGACTTGGAGGGTATTATGCTAAGTGAAATATGTCAGACAGAGAAAGATAAATACTGCATGATGTCACATATATGGAATCTAAAAAATACAACAAACTAGTGATTATAACAAAAAAGAAGCAGACTCACAGATATAAAGAACAAACTAGTGCTTACTAGTAGGGAGAAGGAGGAGGGAAAATATACAAGTGGAGGGGTGGGAGGAACTAACTATTGGGTATAAGATAGGCTATAAGGATGTCTTGTACACCACAGGGAATATAGCCAATATTCTGTAATAACTGTAAATGGAGTGTAACCTTTCAAAACTGTATAAAAAATTTAAAACAAGAAAATAAAAATAAAAATAAAATAAATTTACCCCAGCAATGGTTTGTAGTTTTCAGTGTATTAGTCTTGCACATCTTTTGTTAAGCTGAATTCAGAGTATTTTGGTTTTTATGTTCTTACCAATGAAAATGTTTTGATTCTATGTTCAAGTTACTGTTGTTAGCATGTAGAGATAAAACTGATTTCTGTTTATTACTCTAGTATCCTGCAGCCTTGCTAATGGTACCTGATAGTTCTGGTAGATTTTTTTGATAGTCTTGGGATTTTCTACAAACCCAATCAGGCTTTGTGCAAGTAGGACACCTAAACTTCTCTCTCAATGTGCAGGCCTTCCATTGCATATTGCACTAGTTAGGACGCCTTCAGGATAATGTCAAAGAGAAGTAATAAGTGGGCACCCTTGTCTCATTACCAGTCTGGGGTAGAAGACCTTCAGTCTCCCACTACTAAATATCATGCTGACTGTAGGCTTCTGGAAGACGCTCTTTATCAGGCTCAGGAAGTTCCCTTCTATAACTAGTTTCCTGAGAGTTTTTTTTTTTTTTAACATGAAAGTGTGTAGAATTTTATCGAATCTTTTTTCCCCTGTATCTGTGGAGATGAGTATCTGGTTATCATCTTTATTTCTTTAATATGATGTGTTGCTGCTGTAATAAATTACCACAAACTAAGTAGCTTAAAACAACACTAATTTCTTATCTTACAGTTCTGTTGTTCAGAAGTTTGAAAATCAAGGTGTCAGAAGGACGCCTCTCTTTTCTGGAGGCTCTAGAAGAAAGTCCTTTTTTATTTTTTTTTCACCTTTTCCAGCTTCTTGAGTCTCCTACATTCCTTGGCGGATGACCCTCTTCCTCCAGCATAAAAGCCAGTAAGAGTGGGTCAAGCCCTTCGCGCATGGAATCACGTAGACCTCCTCCTCAGTAGTCATCTCTCCTTCTGCCTTCCTCCATCACTTATGAGGACCCAAAGACTACTCTGGACTCACCAAGATAATCCAGGATAATCTCTCTACATTAAGGTGTTTAGTCTGAATCATATTTGCAACATCCCTCTTGCCATGTAAGGTAACAGATTCACAGGTCTGAGGAATTTAGGATATGAACATATTTAGTGGGGGGGCGGAGGTCATCATTCTGCCTGCCACATACGGTGTACTATATCCATTGATTTTAGGATTTTAAAACCAACCTTGCTTTCCTGAGATAAAAGCCAGTTGGTCATGGTGTATTATTTTTATTTACTTTTTGGTTCAGTTGGCTAAAATTCTGTTAAGCACCACCAAACTCATATTCATTTTTTGCTAAGGATATTTTAAATTATTAATTCAGTTATTTTACTTTAAACAGAAATATTCAAATTTGTGTTTTTTCTTGAGTCATCAAGATAGTGTGTATTTTTCAAGGAATTTATCTATTTCATACATGTGACCAAATCTGTTGACATCAAGTTGCTCATGATTTTTTATCACTATGTAAATGTCTGTAGGATCTGTAGTGATCTCCATCATCCAGGTACTGATAATGTTGGTATTTTTTCTTCTTCTTTTTTTTCTTTTTGATCAATGAGCTAAAGGTTATCCTACCCAATCAATCTTTTTTTTAAATCAGCTTTGATATTATTTTTTCTGTTGTTTATTTATTTCTTATTTCATTGATTTCCATTCTGATTTTTTTTCTTTTTTCCACTCTGATTTAATTTGCTCTTACCTTTCTAGCTTCCTAAAGTGGAAACTTCAAGCACTGGATTTGGATCTTTCTTCATTTCTAAAGCTACACTTTCCTCTGAAGATCTACTCTAGCTGCATCCCACGAATTTTGTATGCTATGTTTACATAATCATTTATTATTTCTAACACTTCAGTCTTTCCCAGATCTCTCTTTCTCTTCTTCATTTCTAACTTATCTTGTAATCACAGATTATCACTGTATAATACAAAATTTCTTTAAAAATTGTGACCCCGTGTTATTATTGAGCACCTGGTCTACCCTGATGAGTGTTCTATGAGTGTGCTTGAAAGAATGTGTGTTCTGTTGTTTTTTGGTGAAGTGTTCTATAGTTGTCATGTAGATCAAATTGGTTGACAGTGCTGTTCAAGTGATCAATACCCTCACTGATTTTCTGTCTACATGTTCCATCAATTACTGACAGGAGAATAGTGAAATTGCCAACTATAATTGTGATTTGTCTCTCTCTCTTTTCAATGCTCTCAGTATCTGCTTCATATATTTTGTAGCTCATTGTCAGATACATCAACACTTACGATTGTTGTTTCTTCCCATTGTATGTGGTAAATGTCCCTCTTTATCCTTATATTGATTAAAGTTCATTTTGTTTGACACAACCACTCAAGCCCTCTTATGATTTTGTTTGTATAGTATGCTTTTTTCTATTCTTTTTACTTTCAATCAACATGTACCTTTGAATCTAATGTGCATCTTGTACAGGCAGCATATAGTTGGATCTTAATTTTTTTTTCTCACTCAATCTGACAATGTCTACCTTTGGAGTTCTGTATTTATTGCATTCACTTTTAGTATGATTATTAGTATGTATAGAATTTTCCCAATTTGCTAATAGCTTTTTATTTGCTCTCATCTTCTTCTGCCCTATTCTTCTTTTACTGCTTTCTTTGGTGCTAAACAAATATTTCTTATACAATTTTAATCTTTTTAATGACATCTTAGTCATATTTCTCTGCTTTTTTTCTTTTCAGTTGTCAATCTCATGATTAAAATATTTATTTTTAACATAAAAATATTCTTCCTTAAGTTTATAGTAACTTACTCCTAATAGAACATAGAAACTTTGAACCAGCGTATTGGCTCAAACAGTATCTCATGTTATTGTAGTCATATATATAACACATACATGTGGTATAGACCCCGAAATATAGTTGTGTCTTATAAATTAAGAAGATAAAATACATAAGGACACACACACACACACACACACATTTACTATTTCCAATTCTATTGATTCCTGTAGATCTGAGTTGCCATCTGGTGTCATTTTCTTTCAGCCTGAAGGACTTCCTTTAGCACTATAGCACAGGTGTGCTACCGGTAATTTATTTCAAGGGCTTTTCTTTATCTGGAAATATTTTAATTTTGCCCTCTTATTTTAAGTCTGGTTATCTGAGTTGTAATTCACATACATTTTAAATCATTATTATTTTTTTTTAGTTGACAAACACAAAGTCCTGTAACAACTGCCAAAATCAATATATAGAACTGTTACATTACCCCTAATTTTCTCTGGTGCCTCTTTGTAGGAAATCTCCCCTCCAACCCCCAGGCACTGGCAATTGCTGGTCCATTTTCGGTTTCCATAGTTTCACCTTTTAGAGAATGTCACATAAATGGAAACGTATGGAACGTAGCCATCTGAGCGTTGCTTTTCTCACCGCAACACTCTTGCGATTCATTCATGTTGCTGCACGTGTCACAGGTTGTTCCACTTTATTGCTAAGTAGTGTTCAATGGTGTGGATGAAAACAGTTACCTATTATTCACCTACTGATGGACATTTGGATCGTTCCCAGCTTTTGCCCATCATGAATAAGGCTGCTCTAAACATCTCCATACGGATTCTTGTGTGAACATCAGTTTTCGTTTCTTTTGAGCAAATACCACTAGTGTGATTGCTGGGTCTTACGGTGAGAATATGTTTAACTAATAAAAATGGCCAAAACTTTTGCCAAACTGGTTGTATCTTTTGCATTCCTACAAAAATATATGAGTGTTTTAATTTCTCCACTTGGTTTTCTCAGCTTTTTTTTCCATTTGAATAGATTTATAGGTGTATCTCACTGAAGTTTTAATTTGCGTTTACGTAATGACTAATGATGTGAGATTATTTTTTGTGAATTTACCATTCATATATATACTTCGGTGAAGTTTCTATTTAAAAATTGTCCCTTTCTTTAAAAAAAATTGTTAGTTTTCTTACTATTGTTTTGAGAATTTCTTACATATTCTGGATTCAGAATTTTATCATACATACACACTTTGCAAGAATTTTTCCCAGGCTCCGGCTTGTCTTTTTACTTCCACAGTGTGGGCAAAGATTTTCATTTTAATGAATTCAAATATTGATCAATAGTTTCTTTTATGGCTCATGTTTCTGGGCATCCTATTTAAAAATATTTTGCTTAATCCAAAGTCACGAACACTTTCTTCTGTTTTCTTCTGGAAGCTTCACAGTTTGAGATTTCAATTTATGCCTGTAGTCTGAGTTAATTTTTGTATATGGCACAAGATTGAAATAAAGGAGTTTTTTTTAACAGATGAATATTTGTTGAGAAAGTCAGTCTCATGAGTGCAATTGTTCCCCCACTCAGCTGCCTAAGAATGGGCCTCGGACATGGAAGACTTCCTTAGCAAGAGTTGAAAAGCCCGCACAGCCTGTATTGGGGTTACCACCTTGTGTGGGAATATCTTTCCTTGTTTCAGGCCCAGTGAGTGCTCTTTGTCTTTGCTTAAAGTGTGTGTGCCATGTGGCACGTGGCCAGTCCCGCTGCTATATCTGTCTTCCAGGGAGAGCGAGCAGGGTTCCTTCCACTGCAGCACCAGAGGGGTGCCTTCAGGCCAAACTTCCATTGTTATCCACAAGGTGAGACCCGCTCGCTCGCTCGCTCGCTGTCAAAAGATGTCAAAAGAAGATAGAGCAAGCAAACGTTTCCATGGGGAACTGATGCCCACTTTTGCAGCTGACCTTTCTCATCTCTTCTCTAGGGAAGTAAAGCACTGCTCCACCCAGTGCTGGACTGCCTCGTGCTTTCTTTGGCAACTCAGACACCAAGGTGCAATGGGTTAGATATGTTTCAAGTTCTCCCCTGGGACTGGTAACTGCTGCACAGACCTTGCTCCCCTGGGATTGATAACCAGCACATGACACTCTGCTCAATAATATTCAGTTATCCCATGACCATTTGTTAACAAGATTATGCTTTCTTTGTTTACCTGCCTTTGCATCTTTGTCAAAAATCAATTGGCCATAAATGTGTGGTCCATTTCAGGATTCTGTATTCTGTTTCATGGATGTATATGTCATTTCTTAGAAATTCCACATTGTCTAGATTACTGTAGCCTTACAGTAAGTCTTGGAATCAGATTGTATACATATTCCATCTTTTCCCTTTTTTCTCAGTATTTTTTTAGGTGTTCTAGTCCCTTTGACTTGCCAACTAGTTAATTTCTACAAAAACTCCTGCTGAAATTTTACTTACAATTGCATGGAGTCTATGGATCAATTTGATGAGCATAGACATGTTAAAATATTGAACATTCCAATCCACAAACTATAGATGTAGATATTGATTTATTTAGGTTAGGAGTCACCAAACTTTATCTGCAAAGAACTAAACAGACGTATTGTGTGCCTTGAGGGCTAAGAGGTAAAATCAAAGATGCTGTACTGGTACTTGTATAAGAGAGAAAACAAATTTTCACAAGTTTTATTGACAAAATATTACACTAATAATTGAGTATAATTTTCTGCAGCAAGCATATGCTAATGAGAAGAATGGAATTCTATTTAGAAAGGGTAGCATCTCACTTAAGTGAGTGCTTAGCTTGGTGATACTGATGGATATTGGATTCTCTGGGCACAGCTATATTCATTGTATTTAAAAGAAAAACTACACACAATGTTTTGCCATCTAACTCAATAATAAAAAAAATTCACAGTCAAATTTAACGTTTCTCTCCATTTCTTATTTTGACATGATGATTATGTACTGGTAATAACAATATATGCATAAAATGTTGCAGTTACACCTCATATTTTCACAAGTCTGTAAATATGCCCAATTAAATTTTTTTCTGATCCACACACTTATTTATCCCCATCAGTTCGTGTCTTATGCAACAACAGCAGACTGACTTAGTTACCCTAGATTTAACCCAAACATCCGCCAACTTACTTTCCACTCTCAGCTCCTTTCAAAGATCATTTCTTTCATATGTCTTCATAAGTCCTGGCTGGGATGTAGGATAAGTCTTTTGGGGAGGGGGGAGGTATTGGGGATTGAACCCAGAACCTCATGCCTGCTAAGCACACACTCTACCACTGAGCTAAACCCATGCTCCCCAAGAAGGATAAGTCTTGAATCTTCTTGAGCTGTCCACTTGAAAGATGTCCTTCAATACTACAAGTTCACTCCTCAAGGCCCCTGGGCTGCTGTCACCATGAGAATTCTGGGACCCAGAAAACAGTCTGCATTTGGGAACTTCTCCCTCCTCCTCCACAGATGTCAAAAAAGGATAGAGCAAGCAAATATTTCCATGACCAAACTGCCACTTCATCTGTCTAACACTGAAATGCCAGCATGTATGACTCTCCGCTGAAAGGCTGGGATGATTTACAAATGAAAACACAACATGTGAGGGAGAAGGGGGAAGGGGAAGGTAGGTGTTACATAGGATGTTTCCCAGAATTTTCAGGGAAGGCACCTACAGTCTGCTCACAAAAATGTCCTCCGCTGTGAGTCTCAACTAGCTTATTTGCCTTCAGAAAAGTACCTCACTCCAAAAATTCTTGTCAAACTTCCCCTCTTGACTCTCCGCCCACCTCTTGGAGAATCACCCCTACCCAGAGGGGATCACTTAACACACAAAGCACCAAAAGCCACCAATTCTTCTAGTACCACGAGTGCATTTCCTGAATTTGAATTATTCAGCCTGAGATTCAGTACTAGCCAAATGTTAGCCCTGGTCCTCAGCCTTCCCAGTTCCATAGATGGTCTGGTGGAAGGGGCTTAGGCTGCCAAGGAGAGACCTCGGGGTGGGGTCTATCAGGATGGGCTTAGGGTGGTTTCAGCTCAAGTTGCAGACATATGTGCCTCTATCATTGACATCTCTCTATTGCAGCACTAGCAGGCACACACGTGTACACACACGCACACATACACACACACACACACACACACACAAGCACACACACACATATACCCCCCACCCTGAGGCAAACAATTGTTCTCAGGGATAACACTAATTACACAGTAAAAAAGGAGACCCTCTAGCAATTTGAATAACTCCCTTACCTGAAATCACTAGGTTGGTTTCCATACAGGATTTTACACAGTGAAACTGGCTCCACGTGCACGGTCAACAGCTGCTCCCCTGGTGCACAGGAGGCTCCCTGAAGGCCCTTTCTCATCATACGCTGATTACATTCTCATCCAGGAGCCTCAGTTCTCCATAGCCATGACTGGAGGAAAGGAGAAAGTGGAACCTGTTATTCCAGTAAAAAATATAACATTATAATCACACCTAAATTTCACCTGAAGGTATTGCTTAATAGATTGCAGTCAATTGCTTCCGAGGAGTAGGGAATTCTCTTTTACATCTGTGTGTTTTTCTTTACAAACTGCGTTGCTTTTTTGATTACTTGGAAAACAGAGGTGCTTAAAAACACATCTCCCAAGTATAGTTTTTCATCCTACAACACCATGAATATTTCAGCAGGCCAATTAATAACCCTAACTCCTTTGCTGTTCTGACAGAATATATCATTAAAGGTAAGAGAATGGTATATGATTTGTTTCATTTCAAGGAAAAGAAAGTATAAACTAAAATTCCTCATTTCTGCAAATCCAATGACTTATGGCTAACACTGTCTGAAATTGTATCATACAACCTTGACTGTGAAGTCAGTGTATAAAGACAAAACATTAATCAGAAGAGAAATAAAAATGTAGAAAGATACTTCTATGATTCTTTCAGGAGTTGGACAGTCAGGATCCATGCCGCTGTGACAGTGACAACCTGGAGCCCGAGGTCTCCAGCTGTGATGCATTGCAGCAAGCCATGCGCCTGACTTAGTCCTAGCTTCTGGACCCCTGAAAGCCAGGGATGGGCGAAGCCACTCAGGGATGTGAACCTGAGTCCACTGGGCACTTCACTCCCCAGCAATTTATTTCACATTTTGTTCGATTTATAAACAGTTACCTAAAAGAGTAGGGTTTTTTTTTCCTCCTCACTTTCCTTCAAATCGATATGGTCTAAAATTGTTTCAGTCATTATAATGTATTCCCACTTGTTTGAATGTATTAGTTAATAGTGATGGTTTGCGTGCCCTTTGACATCGCACTCTGAGCTCTGAGTTAAGAACTGTGGTGGCAGAAGAGAAGCAGCAGGCGGACCCTATTCCCATCCATTCTCAAGTACAAAGGCCAACAAGGTAAAGCAGAATGAATATAAACGTGTGCAAACAAGTAGGAAAGCAGACTTTTGAAGACTACCCTATTGTGAGGAAAGGTCTAGCTGCCTTCGCAGCTGCATGAGTCTAACATCCCCAAACCTTCATTGTTTCCAATATGACTTTAATAGAGTTCATTACCGAGTATCTCCAGGTATTTGTAACTCTCTCTTTGTCTACTGAGTTAGTCATTTCATAATTAGGAATTGATTGCTCCTGAGATAGCCAGGTTGTCTAGAATTCCCAGAATCCACCAATAGCAAGAACCTAAAATAAAACAAATAGAAAATCTAAATAAAGCCTACATCTAAATAACAGTGCTTTGGTTATAGTTTCCAAATTCTCAAAATACATTCTAAACACTGTTGTCAGGGCCTCCTAGGGACAGGAAGTTCCATGATTATAGCCCAGTTCTGCCCCCGGGCAATTCTTCATGCCCCTGGGCTCCCTTCTTCAAGGGTCTTAGCTTTGCCTTCTCAGAGACCTTTCCTTCCCATAAGAAAGGCCCCATCTTTGCACATAAGCAGCTTTCCCAGCCTGTTTCCTGCCCATAGAAAGTCATGGGATCCAGAGCTTCCTCACATTTTGAATTGACTCCGTCTCTTTTAGTTCAAGTTGGCAAAACCCTTAGAAAATACCATGAGCTTCCTACAGTGATGGGATTCACCCTGTGCCCCAAAGCTAAACCCGGCTTTCAAGACAGAGCACTCTCTGCTTTGGGACTCCCAGAGAACTTCTGGATGACAATGCTCTTAAGATTCTTGAAAGCCCTTTTGTCTGTTGAGGAAGTGACCTGGCAACACTTGAATCTTTTGGAGGTGTTACAGTCACATCTTTCATTTGATTCTTATCCTGTCACTTGTCCTTAGTTTGAGATTCATTTGCTGGTAGAAAAACCAAGAGATGAGAAATAATTTTATTCTCCAAATAGCAAGTTCTATCTTGTTTATATCTCCCCTAAATTCTACTTACAAATGGAACACTTCTCTCTCTTATTAATGAGCAATTTCTTATTATATGCAGCTATAAAAAGCTGCATTTGGTAATTTCAACATTCTATCAGAAACCTCCTTAGCAGACCCATAAGGGTAGGTGCATATTCTATTATCCAAGGCACATAAAGGCTTGGACACCGAGAGGCATGATTCTTCGGGGGTCATTAGTGGGACAACCTGGCACAGGCATATATAGAACTTGAGGTCCAAACAGAATGGACAATCCAAGTAAACTGCACAAGAGAGTTGACTAGATTTCCATGTTCCCTGACCCTACTTCTCTGCCTCTTCTCCATCAACACATGTTTATGGCTTAACAGGAAATTTCTTATGACCTGTTAAAAATGAAAGAAAAAAATCAAGAAAAGGAGAAGTTATCCCAGGGGATCCAAAGTGACAAACAAGCTAAAGATACAAGAGTTAGTGTCAATGGCTTCAATGTAGTAAAACAGAGCAACTGACCCAGGAGTTGGAAAATGGAAGCAAATCAACATGTTTAGGTGGTAAAGGCAGCACAGTGTGTTTTGAAAAGGGGCCAGTAAATCTCTAAGGTGGGTGATTTTCAAGTTGTACATAGTCTGCAGTTCTATCATCTTTATATTGTCTTTTTCCCCCTCTGCTCTCCTTCCTGACACTTGGAGGGTTTTGTGTCCCCAAATAAATACAAGTAGTGATAACCGCGCAGGGACTTGAGGCTGCAAATTAGATCTGTTCTTTGTCTGCCACAAGCGATCAATTTCATGGATCTCAGTGTTAAATTGCAGCCTTACTGTACTTTCCAGGCTGGGAAGCTTATTTCCCTTGTAGACTCTGGAACTTTTTGACTCTGTATTCCGTTTCTTCCACTTTAGTTCAAAAGAAAAAAAAATAGCAGGAAAGAGCTAATTAAATAAATCACTGAGTTTTGAGAATTGCTACAGCAAAGGAAAGTGAACCCATTGTCTATGGTTACCAAAGCCTCCTGTGAGCCTACAGCAAGGTGATTCTTACCACTATCTGTTTTCAACAAAGAGAGAAGCAGACTTCCTTGGGTTGTAATTAGAGGGTTGTATAACATTTACTGAGTATTTACTACTCTCTAGACCTCTTCCCTTTCAGACTAAAGATAAAGCAGTTGATGCCAGAACCCTGGGTTCCTCCTGCTCTGCAAAGGGGCATCCTGACTTCTGCCCTGCTATTAAATCCCTTTCTGAACATTAACCACTGTGCCCTGTTCCTGAGTCAGGGTACCAGACGTGGGTGGAAAGTCCAGTCACGGTAATTGATTCAGGGATTGGGTTCACTGACTAGTCAGAGACAATAGGAAGCATATTCAGCATCTTACTAGAGCCTGAAGGGGAACTTGAAATGGGGTTGAAGTCCCAGTGGACTTGAAACGGGGTGGACAGAAATCTGGAGCCACTAGAAAACACATGATCCTGAGTTTGCTTAACCATAAAAGTGATAAGTATCATCCATTAATAAGTATTTGACATTTGTTAAGCAATTAGTCTATGCCAGACCTTGTGCTCCACTTTTTATATGGATTATGTCATATAGTAGTGACAGAAACCAGGTGCAGTAGGTAACGTTACCATCACCATTTGCAGTAGACATGGAGATGTGTCACCAAGATTCCCCTTCAAGAAAGGACTTGGCCTTCCTGCCACTGGCTGTCAGCAGATAGCTTTTAGCCATCAAATGGAGAGTGCCTAGACCGCACACCTGAGAAGTGGTCAGGCAGGGGCTCTTTTGACTCAATGCAAGAGAACTCTAATGGTCCATTTTAGCTTCAAAGCTCCCTGTGGGATCAGCCAAGGCTGGCATCAGCACTGATTCCCCCTCTGCCCACTCACACTTCCTTCCTCTCCCTTCCACAGATGTTGATCCCATGGACATAACATCCCTTAGAAATGTCTCTATAAATATCCAGCACACTAAATTCCATCTCAGAGTCTGCTTCCCCAAGAACACACCTGCAACATCATTTTACAGATAGAATAATAAAGCAGGAGATCCCCAGGTAAACCCAGCTCTTGGCATGGACACTGTGGCTTAGGTGTATGAATCTTGCTTAAGATCACCAAGGCTGATCTGGAATTTGAAATTGGACTCTGTATTGTATCTCCAGGAAGGAAGGCTGATAAGGCTCCTTTGGGAGAGCTGAGGAAGCCTGAGAATTTTGGACAAAATCTCTACCTCTACTGAAAGCAAACAAAGTCTGGACCATTGACTACTGCCTGGTGTGCAGGGTGAAGATAGGAGATGACCCAGACAGGCGCAGTTCCACACAGAAGAAGGAACTCCATTTCAGTCTCTCCAACTCACAGTCTCCATTAAGAATGCTAGTAAGAAACAAAGAATCTGGACATCCTAGCAAATGGTTAATAATGCAGAAAGAGCATCTTATAAATTCATTTCCTTTGTTTAAGCCTTCAGTGTTTCTGCTGTGCAGATTTCATGTTAATTAAAATTATTTCCAGGAAGAGGTACAAGAAGACTAATTTATGCAATTGTTTGTAATCATCACCTCCTGTGGCCTTTTGAAATATTATATCTGGAGTTATTATGATTTTTTAAATTGCATTTTGATGGATTCCTTGGGGGGGACACCATGATTAAAAAGAATAATACCTTCCGAATGATGAACTAATAAAACATTCTACAAGAAAGACTTTATCAAATGAGTCTTCAGAGTGCACACATTTATCAAGTCAGGGAAAGAAATTAAAACGTATAACTTCAAAATGTTTATAAGCACTCATAATCCAATGTTATTAGGAATAGTGAAAAGAATTCCAAAGTAAGGAAAATGGGTAGGAAATGAAAGGTATCCCCAAGAAAAAGGGAAAGTAATAACTAACTGGAGAACAAAAATGCTATAGATCTGCACTAAAATGCCCACCATGCTGTGGAGCCGAAAAAAATCTGAAACCTCCTTCTTAGCAAAAGTACTGAATTTTTCCCCGGAGGTATTTATTAAGAATATATCTCCAAATTTATAATTAAAATCTAAAAAGGAAATACAGCAATTCTTTATAGATATTCCTCAAATAAGAAACATGGATGAAATCCATCCAGTCCATTGGAAGTAGACTTGCAGAATAGAATATTTTTTAAATGTGTCTTTCTTGATACCCTTAAAGATGTCCTTTTTTAGTTCAAGTAAGTTACTTTAAAATTATACATCTATCTCTTTATCCTAAAGATGGTTTTTGTAGGGTTTTTTGTTTGTTTTGTTTTCTTTTGCTGAAGAGAGGTGGGTGGGGGAAGTGAACTGGAAGAGGAACTTGGTTTCCACAACAGCCTAAATTCTTAAACGTAAAACAAGGAGACAGAAGCAAAGGCAAGACAGACCAGAAGGAGCCACCACCCTGGTTCTAATGTCAACTTGCCCAGAGCAGAGCCAGAGCTACATGTGGGCGAGGCAGATAGATTGGGTTTTAAATTGCCACAATTGATAGTGGAGAAAAACGAGATTACCTGGAACAAATGACACCCAGTCAAGATAATTCAGTTCATCACTTTTGGTAGCTAATAAGCTTCTATTCCCGTTCAATACGTGGGGGAGAACCCAGTCCCATCTGTTTAAAAGAATCAATCAATCCTAGAAGCCACTGTCTTTGTCAGCTTTGGAGCCCTAACCTCCCCAGAGACAGAGACTGAACACGCTAAAGGATGGAAGCCCCACCCCCCAGCCCTTGCCTATGACCTAAGATCATAAAAGAGACATATCAGTGAGATGCCAGACATGCTGAACACAGCGTAGCCCGAGAGATGGGGCTCCTGGGAGCTCAGAGGAGCTGCAGTGGGCAGCTCCAAAGCACATCTTGCCTGATTTTCTGACGTCACCGAGACTCCTGGGGACATCCATGCTGACCACTGGGCTCTCTCAGGAATCAATGAATTCATTTAGGCCAATTGTTCTTGTCTCTGGTGTTAATCAAATCCCATGGCATGCATATGTGAACCACGTCACTCAACACCAACTCTTACCCACCATTCAGTAAGAGCCACAGCCCACATCACGCTGGCTGCTGTTTCCCGTTAGGGCAGTTTTCAAAGTGTTCAAAGGAGACAGATAGGTTTTATTCTCTCTTGACTTACTTATTGAGTCTGATGTCTTGTAAGAAAGAAATTTGTGAAATCATTCCACTGGTTGAAACCTACATAATCAAAATTAACAGACATATCCTTAGCAGCTTCACAGACTGTACAGAATGCTCTTTAGACGACTGCCGTCCATGGCAGTTTTTTTTTTTTTAATGTTCTGGGGCTGTTTCCACCAAAATCCTTCATCTCTCATCCTTACTCCAGGATGCCTCAGAGATTGTTGAGTCCAGCTGTCCTTTGTCAATCTTTATCTCTGACAAAATTACTAGACCTGGCAAGCACTATGGAGCATAAAAATCACATATTACACACGCTGATATCTTCATATATGGGATATGTGACTTAGAAGTAACAGCAAGTGAGATTACACCCCCTTAGGGAAGATCAAAAAAATTGAGTTCACGGGCTGTGGATGTGGTTGATCTGTACGTAACTGATGGCGCAAATTTGAGGCAAACCCCTGTCCTTAGCAAAGGCATCCTTTGACAGCAGACAGCATTCTTGAAGGGCTGACTTGCTGTGTAATTACAATGCATGAATGTAGAACAAAACAGTCTTGGAAATAAGAGGTCTTGAACAGAACTTGCTCTTGAATAAGGTCCCCTTCTTGGAGTTGGAGACTCTGTATCTTGTGGAAGGAAAGCCCCTTTACAGAATGGCACAAGGATAGCCAGCTCCTGAAAGGGCCATCACAGAATTATCCACCAGTGATATTCATTGCTCTCACAGTTTGGATGTCCACCCTGTGTCCCTAGGAAAAAGATGGCATAAAAGAGTGAACTGGACAGGGAAGGAGCAAGTTGTGTGGAATGGCTTTGGAGATGTGGAAATACGGTTTGGGAAGATGGTTAGAAAAAGAGGGGAGGCAGAGGGAAACGCTGTGGGGGTGCTCCTTGGAACAATACAAAGCAAGTTTAAAAATCAGAATGAGGAGACAGTTGGGCAGGGTCTGATAAAGCCAACTTCGAAGGCAATCTGGATTTTGTATAAAATAATCCACAGTTCCTTTCTCTATCTCCAGTGCCACGGAACAGAGACACCGGGGTTGGGGCCCGGGTGAAGCAGCAGCGGGGACGGGTTCCCAGTTGCCGTGGACGGAATGAAATGGGATGGAGCAGCTGGCTGGGTCGAGGTGGGCGAAGCTCTGGGGAGGGCGCTTCCGCTCCCACCCAGCCCACTCGCTGCGCCCCCTCCCGGCCACATGGACAGTGCGCGCTCAGGCTTCCGCGCCCCAGGCTCACTCTCCCTTTCAACCCAGAGGGAGACAGTGACAAGAGCCTCTTTCTCCTTCTGTCACAAAATATTAAAGAAGGAATCCCTCCAAACAGCAGTCGAAAACTGATCCCTGAGTTTCAGCTTTCCTGCATTCCAGGCATTTCCAGGCGAATAACTTACTTAGCGACCTGGGAAAAGGTGGGAACCCGAGGCTAAACCCAAAATCTACCCCCCCCCCCGGCACCGAGCGCCCCACATTTCGTTTCGTATTGGAGGGGTGGGGCTTGACTTGGCTGTTTCCGCGCCGACTCGGGTTGGGGGCAGGGGGTGTCGGTGTCGGAGGAGTGCCCCCTACCTCCCCATCTACCAACTTGGTCCACGCGGAGCGACAATGACGGAGATAATGGGACGCGGGTGGGCGTCTCCAGGACTCCCGCTCCATCCCTCCGGGTCCCCGCCCACTGCTCCTCCGGAACGTACTGTGTGGCTGCTTTTCTCCAGCGCGCGGCGCTGCGCTCGCTTTTATCCCCGGAGCCGCGTCGGTTCGTGCGCTGACAGCCGGGCTCAGCCAGTCGGCTGGAACTGAGTAGCATTCTTTGAATCTGCGGCTTTCATGACGTCTCCCTGCGTGGTCCATCACTTTTCTCCCAGCCGGGGATTTTTTTTTCCGCCACTCTTGCCTTTTCCCCCTTCCCTCCACCCGGTCTCCCTCCCCCGCCCCTGCCCCAGAGCACACCCCTCCGCCCCTCGGTTGGCCCCCGCGCCCAGCCCTCCTCTCCGCTCTCGGCCAGAGGGAGCCCCTTTGAAGACGGCCGCACCTGGCCGGAGAGGCTGGGCTGGCGGAGGGGTGGGGATGCGAGGGAACCGGGAAGCGAGACCCAGAGCTTGATGCACAGCGAGGAGAATGGAGTCTCCTAATAGCCTCCCGGGGCCGATGTGAAATTTGACCATCTGATTCCAGTTTTTCTTTCCTTTGCTTTTTTTTTTTTTCCTTCGCCATCCATCGTGTAGCGAATTACTAAATCTTGCTCCATTCCAAGAGAGGAGATCATGATCGAATGAAGCCACCCAGTCCGCGGCAAGGTAAGAGGTGCGCGGAGTTGCTCGAAGGCGAGAAGCTGGCATCAATCTGGGCAAGAGGTTCTGTGCCCTCAGGTCCCCACCTCCCCCTCCCCAGGCTCCGCCGCCGCTGCATGCATCTCCACTCTGATGAGAAACTGGATGCCCAAGTCCAGGGAAAGGCGAGGGAGAAGCCGGTTACATAACAGAAGGGAAATCTGTTTCATACGGTTTTCATTAGCAACTGAAAACTCACAAGGGGAGGTGGCGGGGAGAGGAGGGGTCTGCATGCTCTGGGCTCAAAGAAACCCCGTCAGTTATTACAGACAGCGTTTCAGCATCCGTTGGCTAAGATAAATGCACGGATTAACTGACAGGGGTGGCTTGCAGTGTAGTCATTTACAGTTGGGAAAAGCCCATTGTCTTTGTGGAAAGCTGTATCCTTGTTCTTCTTTGCATAGAGGAGAAAGAGAGAGACAGACAGACAGACAGACAGAGGAACATGAGAAGGAAGAACAGAAAAAGTGAGGGGTGGGGAAAAACAAGCCGAGAACGGGAAGCAGTAACTCCTAACTGCTCCTTGTCAATATAACCAGAGATGCGATATTGACTATCAACAGTGGATAGGAAGCTCTCCCTAGAGTGAACTGAATTATTTTGTAATTGGAAAAGAAAAACAAACAAACAAACAAACAAAATTTTCTGATAAAATGAAGTATTTATTGCATTTAGGGGGTTGGATGAATCTGCTGGCTTGCTTCCCCCTGGTTATATTTTCATTTGCATCAAGACATTAAGCTTGGATCAGTTTTTAACAGACATAACAGCAGTATTCCCAAAACCCAATAAAATCTTGGGTCAATCCACAGGTATATCTCTTGTCAGGTTCAATATGGAGAGACTTTTAGGGAGGAAACACATCTTGCTAGAAACAGCCACAGTAATGGGGTGAGATTCGTGGAGAAAAAAAAAATACCAGAATTTTCCAAAGAATCCCGCCTCCACTCCCAAAAAAAAAAGGAAGGGGAGGGGGAGAGAAAACTCCAGTGTTTGGGAGTTGGAGATTTATTATATGTTTAGTATGTCTCCTGCCTGGCTTTATCCAAAGTCTGGTGGCCCCAAGCAACCCCCACAGAACAGGGTGCAATGCCACATTTCCGCTAGCACCGTTCCCTGCCTATCTTTCTTCTGCTGAAAAACGGAGGAGGGGGATGCTCAGGCGCTGCCTCGAAAGAAGAAGGGGCTTGCTACAGTCAGGGCTGAGCTAACTAAGCTTCGCCCATTTTGCCTGGAGAAAGAGAGAAAGAGCTCAAGTATCCATGGCGACCCAGGTGGGAGGGGAGAAGGCAGCTCCAGTTAACAAATAAACGTTGGACAAAACTTTCCCAGCTCCAAGCAAAGAAATAAGGCAGCCACGTACCCTGCGGAGGGTCTCAGGGCATAGACTTCGCCCAGCTTCCTGCTTGCGGCGGGCAAGGGGGCGCCTAGAACTGACCATTCCCCATCAAACCTCCCAAAGTTGCCGAGGGGCCGCTGAGATGGTTGGGCAGCGGGTTCCTGATTCAGCACCAAGGCCAGAGCACCGGCACCCGGGTTCCCACCTCCTCCCGGCCGGCTGCCACAGCGAGCACTGTGAGTTCCCTGGGTCCCGGGAAGCCAGTCACTTTCTATAAAGGAACGATTCCCTTGCCCGTGCGGAATCTGGTTATAAGATTATCCACGGAACTGCGTGGGATAGGGGAGCTTGCAAATCATCCATTTCACGCATGGCCGTGCATCAGAATAGCTATTCAAAATCAAGAACATTGAAACAGCAAAACGATCCGAGCTGAACTGAGAAGGGGGAAAATCCCGTTCTCAGGGGAGAAAAGGGAAACACACACACACACACACACACACACACACACACACGCCCCATGGATCAGTCCCTGATGTGTGTTGTCTACTTTCAGCTGAGTCCCTTTGGCTTCAAAAGCGTTCATTCGTTCCTCACCCTCTGGCTCTCCTCTCTAACTTTTTGTCAGGAGTAGATGGCAGAGGCGCTGTGGGAGCACCGTGGTCAGCGATATACCAGCCAACCAGCTCCCGTCTAGGTGCCCTGAGACCCGGGAGGGTGGAGAAATATTTCGCTCTTAGTGCAGACCTGACAGACTTCTCAGCAGAGCTGGTGAGCTCCAAGAAAGGGAAAGGGCATGTTAGTGAGATGAAACCCAGGGACAAACTTCGAATCAGCATGTGAGCACAGTTACTACATTTCCAAGCTGGCAGGCACAGGAAGCAGAGGAGGAGTCACTTTTCTTAATAGAAACAAGGAAGAAACTGTGCAAGAGGGGATACTTTGTTATCACTCCAGTTCCATTTCAACATTCGTACAGGGAAAACAGGTAAGTCCCTCTCACCATTCTGCCTTCACCTTGGACAAGGATGGTCTCAGCCCTGCTCCCCTCATCTTTGATACCAGATCTTCACACACACCCTCCTGGGGGCCGATACTGATGAGGAAAAATAGTAGAGGAAGGTGGCAGTCACACTTTGAATAGAAAGCTTTTAAACTGGGCATCCAGGTGTTACAAGGCACAATTTGAACTGCAGAACCCAGTCAAGGTTTGGCAACTGGATGGAAAGGCTGCCATTCTCTTTTTAGGACGGCTTTCTGCCCTTTTGGTCTTGAGCTAGTTCTGGTTTGCTGTTTATGAAGGTAAACAAGATGTATCCTGGTTTTCCTTGCTGGGCATGTAGAGATGATGCATGTAGAGCAGTAAGGACTTGGATAAAGCAGTATGTTTATACTTTCCTGTCTTTTTTTTTTTTTCCATGATGGCTAGTGAAGGCAGAAGCAATCTATTCTAAATCTGGGCAAAGGGTGAGATATTACACTATGTTTTACATTTCAGTTCCTGATGGATATTGACAAGTTTATCTATAGTCTAATTTATAAAATAGTTGCTACCCAAAGTAGACAGAAGTGATGAATGGAGTATTATTAGGACTTAAACAAAGCAGCAATACTCCATCTGATGCTATCAGCAGAAGGGAAGAAGACATTACTTACGAAGGTAAAGCCAGACAAGAATACTGATCATTAGATAAACAAAGTAATGTAGTTGTGAGTTCTAAAGTTCAGTTTTTCTCATGAATTAAAAAAAAGGGGGAATATAAGTAATCTAGGTATAAGAAACTACTCAGTCAGTAATCTTTGGTTCTGGTGGATTCCATGTTCCAGTATTCAGCGCTAATTTACCAAACTATGACTTGCTTTCTTCCTGGGTGGCTAATTGCTGAGCAAAGGGTCATTATGTCCTGATAGCAGTCAATAGCATATTCTAAAATAATTGGTTTACCCATTTCAAGTAGGATTTGTTAAGGAGAGCAACTTAATTTTATTCCTGTGCACTTGGAGCCATTTTGTAATTTTTAAAACAATCATTTTCATACCCCACCTTGGTATTTCCTAACCATCAGTAAACAGTATATTCACTTGTATTACAAACCGGATCTTTATTTAATACATAGGACTGGCATATGCTGTTTCCTTTGAGTATATAAAAATGCTTTAATTTACTCTCATATTCCTCCCTACCTTCTCACAAATTACCCTTACTCTACAGGATAAAAAGAAAATAAAACATGAGAAAAGGTATTTTAAGCAATAGGGAAAACATCATTGGAGATTAAAAATAGGTAAATACAGCCTTGTAGAAGTTTAACCCCATTCGCTGATCTTCACAGGTAGAAAGTGTTACTTTCCTCAAGGGTTGGATGTTGATAAAGTGAATTTTCATGAAGACAAGATAAACCCTCTTTATCAAAATAAGCAGGCGGACAAGATAAAACTCTTTTCTTTTTCATTAAATCTTCCTTAATCAAATGATATGTAAATAATATGTAGATTAATAAGGGAAATGGACCAGGGAGAGCCAGAATAAGGCAAAGGAAAAGAGCTAGGGAAAAAGGCAGTTATTTATTTTTACCAGATTTAAAGTGATGATACTTTTCAAAGCAAGGTTTCTTTTTGTTTTTGTTTTAGTTCATTGTATCAGAACCTTGAGGTTGGTGGAATTGAAATGTTTAAATTCAACAAATTTGGATTTGGCTTACTGAGATGGCATTTATTGTTTCCTTCTTTTATTTTCAATAATTTTCATTTAAGTACCAAAAGAGAATTGGTTCACTCTGGATATTTAAAAAATTGTTAAATTTACTAATACCGATAGAAGAGAAATTGGTAGTTAAGTTGAAAAATTATCAAGACACTTCTGTTGAATTAACAGGGCTTTTTTTTTTCCCCTTTCACTATACTTAAAGTATTTAGGGAGGTAGAAAAATAAAATAAAGTCATTTGGGATAAAAATATACTTTAAAATGTATTTAAAATAATGAGTCCTAGGAATAATTAGGGTCCTATAGAAATAAGAGGTCATGGTAATTGTAGTCAGTGCTGAATGCTATTCCAACTCTCTTCTGACAAAGTACTGCAATACACACATACTTGACAACATTTTACTAGCACAAATTAATGAAGTTATTTCCTTCAAATAAAGGACAGTGTCATCTTAAAAAGAATATTCTGTATTCCTTCAACTATAGTCTTGATCTAACCATACCTGCTAATCAACTACAGATACTCATTTATTTATTTATTACTGAACTGAATAGTTATTTAAACAAAGCCTCAGAGGCTGATTCTGCTCAATGCACAATGTCCAAATGGCCATTCAAATCTATTTTTCCCTATGCATTAAGGCTATTAATCAACTTTCCTATTTACAATGTGTGAAGATAACCCCAAATTTTAATGAAATGGCTACTTAATTCCTGTTTTTACAGATGAGTTCATGTCAGATTAATCCCAGCGACCCCTTCAGTCTCGCACTTCACGGTTCCTCTCTATGGCTGTACTTAGGACCAGGGAGCATGCAGTACTGGTGTTCTCTTTTAGTGGGTAGATTTTGACAAATATTCACCACCAGTCATCTTCCCAGTCACAGAAATGTGGTTTCCAGTGTGAAAATTTTATGAAATGAACCAGCAAGTGCATCTACAGGATCCATATTTTTGCCAACAATGTTGTGTTGGGGAGAGAGACTAAATCTGAACATTTTATATGCATTGTGAGAGACAAACCTATAAATTAAGTTTTGATCCTGGTGCTGAGGCAGTTTTCTCTTTAAATTTACAGGCATCACCCGTCTCCTACCCAAAATGTTTTTACCCTGAAAAAACAGACTTTTTTAAATGAAGCTTTAAATTTCATTGTATTATCTAATAGGAATGTGTGCAAGTGTGACAGTGTGCCTGGAAGGTGTCATTTGGTGAGTAATAGCACTAGTTCTGGTGTATAACTAACAGCATTTGCATCAAGTTCTAGGTGTATGTGTCAGCTTTGACTAGGTTTGGTGCATTAACAGCAATTCCAACCTCTTAATGGCTTACAAAACACAGATTTATTTCTCCTTAGCTACATGCTTTTGCTAGTCAGCTGTGGCTCTGCCCCTCAGTGTCTTCTTCTGAGATCCAGGCTGAGGGACCAGTCTGATCCGGGACATTCCATTCCAGTGTCAGAGGGAAAGGAGAATGCCAATTAAGAGCCAACTAAGCAATGGCTCTTAAAAGTCTTGCTCAGATATGAAACAAGTTATCCATTCATGTTCCACTGGCCAAAAACCAAGTCCCGGGTCACACCAATGCCAATGGTCAATGAAATGGAGATGTACATTTCTCCCACAACGAGGCACTGCAGGTCGTATAGCAATAGGTGGAGACATATAATCAATTTTCTTACAGAGAAGGAAGTGAATAACTGGGGACAATAATATAATCCACGACACTAACTGGGTGACCTTGATCAGCTTCAAGCTCTTGGTTTGCCTGTCTATAAGGTGAAAATAATAATGATGTCCACTCCAAAGATGTTGCAAGGATTAGTGTGATAATGTAAGGTTCTTAGCACAATGTTCAGCACAAAGTAGACACTTTATAAATAGCAGGTGCCTTTATTCATTTGTTACAATGTGTCATTGTTTGGTCCTCAGTGAAGCTAAGTGGATTCTACTGATTAGATAGTTGCTACAACAGAAAATCCCTAAGTCTCAGCAGTTTAGCAAAATGGAAGATGGTTTCTCATCCCTGTAAATCCAGTTGGCTGATGCCATATCAGGGATCAGATTGATGGATATTTTATTGTCTTTAACACTTGGCTTCCAAGATCTCCTGAGTCTTGATTTGCAGTTGACAGATAGGGAAAGAGGGAGAACAGGTGATTATGCAGGAGATTTTCAATGATAGGAGCCTGGACGTAATTATATTAATTTTGCCCATATTCTATAGCAACACTTAACTGAAAAGGTAGCTGGAAATTGTCATTTAGCTCAGGAAGGCAAACTGGTAGGGTGAACATACTTGAGTCTTTGGCATATATACCCAATGTTATACATGCACATTTGGCTACTTTAATATAAATGTCTGGTGTCAAAGAAATACTGTTAGTGTGAATCAGGAATAGAGTGGGTTAGAACCAATGATTTGTCCCAGTGGTAAAAAGATCCTTATTTGAAATAATGTTTTGTTGAGCCATCAAGTCATTCTTCATTGGTGTATTTTTTTTTAATAAATTAGATGAGATCTTTTGACTTTTGGAGTAGGTGTATTTGATGCTTACAAAAGAGATGCAAATCTATATTGTTTGACTTCTGGGAGCTGAACCATTAGAGTAGACACAAATAAAAGCCAACTTCACAACCCATGCTCAGGAGCAAGTTTCCAATCCTGACAATTACACCCACACTGTGTCTAAGAATGCTGAAGAATTAGATTCTGTCTTCCAAGACCTAGCACTTGCCGTTGACTAGCAATCTGCATTTTGTTTTGAATCACATACACATCTATAGGTTAGACACACGCTTTAAGTTTTAGTTGAAATAATCCAACAAGAGCAGTGCTCTTCTGAAAATAGACCATGTAATTTGTAAGTAGTTTTTGAGAACTCCTGCCTGCCTCAAAGGAGAGCAGGTACCCTTGGAAACTTAGATCTATACCTTTTCACTAGAAGGGAGAGATCAGCTTTAATGCCAAATACACAATTTGAAATGAGAAAAAGAAATGTCAGGAGGAGATACATGAGAATGCTATGAAAGAAAGAGCCAGGAGAAACATGGTGGTCTTCCATAATTCTTCCAGCTATGTCATTCCCACTCTTCCAACTTAGGTGCGAAAGCCATGGTCCATTCATGCAGGGCCCAAGGTGGCCAAGCTGAAACAATGAACACCTACCACTAATATATGTTCATCCTCCCATGGGGCAATTATATTGTATCAGAGAACTCTTGAACACTCGAAATCTTTTATCATTCCCAAGTGCAGAACATCCCACAGTGGAACTTCTGTTCAATGAAGAGAGCGTTTCTGAGGAGAGGGTTTATTTCACTGCCCAATCCTATCATTTCAACCTAGAAAGGATATACACCAACTCAGTCACATGCAGAAGGGAGCAATCCACATGGTAGGTAGGTCTAAATCACATAACATAAGAAGTAGATGAAGGAATTGGGACTATTTCCCCTAGAGAATTCTTGACAGGAGGGTAAGATAGTTGTTTTCAGGTATCTTGATATTTGAAGATGAAGGAATGATTAGAATTGTTCTGCTGGCCTCTAAGGGATAAAACTAGGACCTAGTGGTGGAAGTTACAAAGTACCATATTTCCCTTCAATATAAGAAAGAATGTTCTGTAGTCAGAGCTGGACAAGGGTAATGTGACTTGTCCTCTCCATTTGCACATTCCCCACCACTGGAAGGCACAGAGAAGCTGAGAGGGCTAAGATTTAGGGCTGGAGTACATGTGTGTTAAAGTCTCTGCCAACCCGGAGCTTCCAATCCCCATGAAGACAGTGATGACCTACAGTTTCAGTCAACAGAGGTCCAGAGAGTAGACAGTGATGGTTACTCTGTGAGGCCATCATTTTCTTGGAGAACCACCACTTCTCTGTAAGAGTCAAATTTCTCCAAATGACATCTCTCGGTCCATACCCGTGCGGCCCATGAGAGCAGGCCTGGAGCACAACGACCACATGACCAGGCTGCAGGCCCACAGGACTTACCACTCACGGAGGAGACTTACCCTTCTCCTTTATGTTGTCAATCACTCTCTATTTTCAATATAGCTAAGGAATGGAATACCTCAGTGGGGGCTTCTCACAGCACCCCACAACTTCTTCTTTGTAAAAAGCCCCGATTTCCTTTCAAAGTCAAAACCCCATGACACATCAGCCAGAATACACTTCAGATTTGCAGACATTTCTTTTGTGCAAAATAGGGTGTGAATAAGATAGAGCTCCTACCCTTAAGGAATCCAGTTTCAATACTAGCGAAGAAGGAATGGACCTCTTCCTTTTCAGCTGTGTCCTGAAAACTCACCAGCGAATAACCTGGATATATATTCACCCTCCTGGGGTGGTGGCCAGACCCATCACAGTGAGGCATATAAAGAAAGAGGTCATAAAGAGAGAAGCAAATAAAGGATCTATTATAGATGTGCTGTCATAAAAGGATTTCTTCATTGAGAAGGAGACTGAATGAGGTGGCCCTCTTTCTCATTAGCAGCTGAGGAGTGTTGAGCCCCAAGCCAGCACGTCTCATGTCTCCCTTCTGACCACAGATGGATCTCTGTGGTCAGAAGGAAGCATTAAAGCTGACAGAAAGCTTAGGTCGGTGGTTCCCAAAGTGTGTCCCAAAACCAGTGGCAACAGTGTCACCAAGGCAACTGATCACAAATGCTAATTCTCAAGCCCACCTCAGATCCACTGCATCAGAAACTCTGGGGATGGAGCAAACCATCTGCTCATCTCCTCCAGGAATTTGAGCAGCCGCTAAGTTTGAGAACCACTGGCTTTTTCTCAAATGCTGCCCTTCCTGTAGGCATCTTCCAATAGTGAAGCCTTCCAAATGTGTGCTCGCTTGAGAGCTATGCAAAGCCACAACTGGAGATGGAATGCCTGCCCTTATCTTCCACTGCATAAGCAGATCTAACCTGGACTCAATGCCCGAGGGAAAAAGACAGAAACAAAAGGCTCGTGTTCCAACAGGCAAAATATGCACAATCACACTGAGTGGAGAAGATTATGGGCAGAAAGCAAAGGCTTCTCTATTGCTCTCTTCATATAAATAAACTTCTTAGTCTTCTGGAATTTTAGTTCATCCGTCCAGAACTTTTCTAGTTCTTATTTTGAATTAGTAGTCTCATCTATTATCCTTTAAATAAAAGATGCTATCAGGGAATAAGAATTGTGTACTCTGGAGAAAAGTCACATTTCAAAAACTGAATAGTGGGCTTATTATCATGGCAAACCTTCATGCAATCAGGTGAAGAATAATTGTAGTTATATAACATTCATTTTTGTTTAAAACCTCTCTTGACCATCTGCATATTTCCAGAAATTGACCTTTAATAGCTGCCTTTGAATCACCATGGCTTCCTGAACCAGTCAACAAACCTTTAACAAGCATCTACTATGTAAAGAAGACAAAGGAGGAAAAAGGAAAAAGTGTCCTAATTTTAGCCCTCAGAGGCATTGAGACTTCGAAAATAAGAATATTAGTGAAACAATAATTTACAAGACAAAGAAGCAAAGTGTTAAGAGAGTGCTGGGCTTTGAGTACGGAAGGGGAACATCAAAAAAGGCTGATGTGGGTAGGAAACATCCAAGAATATGGTAGAAGTTAAAGGAATCTTGGCAGAAGTAGAGTTTTGATGGGGAAACAGGGACAGGAGAGCTTTTCAAATGAGAAATCAATCTGCATGCAGGGAACATTGGGAATGAGCGTTAATCAGGAAGGGGTATGGTCTACCACCTCATAGAGAAAAGAGGGACCATGGATGGCCATGGAACTTGAGTCTTAGATCTCAAGTGATGGCTTTGTTAGGGGGCAAAAGGGAGGATACACAAATTTTATTCTGCCATCTTAATCTAGCAGCCTTGGGCAAGGCAGACTTGAGAGAAAATACTGGGATCAGGAGACACCTGGATGCTGGTGGGAAGGGAGGAGGACCAAAGCATGCCCAGAGTCATAAACCAGCAACAGAAAAATGATCCTGTTTTAGTGCTTTCCCTGGTGCTGAAATTAGAAGCTCACTCATGAGTGAAGAGATCAGGCTGATGATGGATTCAGCCCAAAGAAAGCCCTAACATCGAGCGCTCCATGAGCAAGAGGGATTGCACGTGGCCGCGGTCCAGGTGTGGAATGTTGAGGTCGCTCTGGTGAATAAGTAACACACAACTGGGAAGGAGGCTGAGCCTGAGTGAGGGCTGCAGCGGCGAGTTAGAGCTCAAGTTAAACAGAGCTGCCACTTGTTGGGGCCTTGTCACCTTCACGTGCAGTCACTTGGCTGCAGCATGCCAGAATATGTCTTTGGAGATTTGTCCTTCCTGAGGCACTGTCAGGACAAGTATGCCGAGGGTTACAAATGGGAGATTTGTCAGTCCTGCAGGTGATGGGACCATGTTATTTTGTGATATGAAGAACTCCTTTCTCGTTTGCAAAAACACTGTTGCTTGATTTTCACTTCATAGTTGTTCCCAGTCATGCATGTTGAACTCTTGTCGTTTTCTCTGCTCGTGGAGTAAAACTCGCTGAAGCCCTAATGGAAGTCACCTTGGATTTAGTCTTGCTTGGAACAGCATGAATGGAGGCCCCGGGAAACATAGAGTCTTAGGTGAATCCTTTCAGGGCCTGTCACAAAGCCAGAGTTCCCACTGCTACCACCAAAGAGTAAGCATAAGATGGGTTTGTATGGAACAACCTTCATCAGGAAATAACCTCAATGGCATGGTTCCCCCAGTGTGAGGTGTGGCTCAGATCTGCAACTGCAAAATGAGTAAAAATCACTTTTATAAGACTTCAAAATAATTTTTAAAAATAATGAGCTAAAATACTTTCCTTTCAGTGAATTTTATTTTTCAGGGAAATAGATCATTTGGTCTACAATGTTGAAATAAGAGTCTTGATTCTCTATTCCCATTGTGTATATAAGTGGAGTTTATTTTAAATTAGCAATGCTGATTCTTTTATGAGACTTGGCTATCAGGGGAAAACAAAAGGTTATGTTGGGCACGGGGTAATAAGGGCTATCATGCGGCGTCCTCAGATCAGCAAGTGTATCTTCTCTGAAAATTCCTGGTTATAAATAATCACCTAATCTCCAAAACAATACCAAAGTCACCCACAACGGCTCACCCATACACAGGGTTTATAACATCCGGATTTTAGAACAACTGATAGAGAAGATGACATTGTGGTGACACATAAAACTAGTCTGAGATAGGATAATTTCATGAAAATCTGCCAATCATTTTCAAATAAACCTCCAATTTTGTCACTGACTGAATAAGATGTTCTTAAAATAAGCAATTGTTCAACTACGCCAGCCTTTCTTTTGGTTGTCCCCGATCAGTCCAAAGTAGATTGTCCTTTTACTGCAAAAGTATCAGGAGGCTGTTAGCACTGAGGTTGGACCCTGGTGGTCCTTGTGAGAAACTGTAATCCTCATTTGATTCATTCAAGCTCTTGCAATATGCAAGTATTGTTCTAGTCCGTTCCTTTACTCACGTGAGGAATGTGGACTCAAGGTACTTCAGTCCTTGTTCAATTTCCAGGGGAGGGATTGGTATGGCTAGAATAAGGCATCCCCGGAAATGTGAGGTCAGCAGACAGGGCTCCTGTAAGTGACAGGCCCTACCTCCCCATCTGGGCGTCTTCCCGCACCCAGGTCCGCAAAGGGGAATTGACTGAGTCACGTGCACCTTGCACTCTAACCCCAAAACAGACCAAATCACTCCATGCCCCTACAGCACCCCCAGGACTTTGTACATGCCCAAATGAGTACGTGAGTAAAGACAAGGGAAACCCCATTCATTTGGCAAAGACAGGAGAAAAGGTCGACTAGGACCTGGGAGCTCTGAGCACAAGAGAAGGACTCTCGGGCGGTGGGAAGGGAATGGACCGCGGTTTCTAACGAGAGAAAGTGGGCCTCAGGTATATGCAAGAGAGCCTTGCTGAAAGCAGAGGGCTGACGCCATAAAATCTCTTTAAAAGGAAGGGTAATTTATTTGCTGTCATCTCAGGAAATCAAAACAATAAACCAGGCAGCTTCTTGAGTTAAATATCCAGGTCACTAAATTCAAGATGTCAATGAAAGTATCTTTGAAAATACCACCCCAATTCAAAGTCACGCCCTCGGGCTTGCGCCGTCTCCTCTCACAATAGGCATTTTCCTGGGGACCATTCCGTGGGCCTTCCTGTGCAGCCACTTCATGGACTGATGTGTGTCACATGGTGTCGCTGTGTCCTCTACCTCCTGACAACCAAGGCTAGGCTTTGACATCACTGCACCCTCTCTGCCTCTCTCCTTAAGAGTTTCATGAAAGAGCCATTCAATATGTGGTGTTTGAATAATATTTTGATGATGCCTAAAGTTTTCCGCTTCCAGCAGAAATCTTAGAAATCTATTAAAACTCTTTAAAAATAGCTCTCTTTGGAAGATGAATACAGATTATATTACTCCCTGCAGTAAAATTGCAGCCATCTCCAGAAGTTCAGTAAAAACCACCTGAGCAAGAAATCAAAGACCCAAATGTTGTAGATGGAGGCCAGAGGGGAGACAAGAGAGAAAGAGCTTTTTCTTCTCTTGGTAACTTGTATTAGTGAAAACATCTCTTGTGGATGTCACTCCAGCGCAGCATGTGAATGACGAGGGAAAGGCATGAATGTGGGTTTCAGATGGGACGAGGCCGAGCAACATTCTCACTTCTCTGAGTCCCATAAAAATTGAAGCTCGGTCATTTCCAGCTCGTTGGTTTCTGACACGCTTGTGCTGGTCTGAGCCCTCATGCTGTTAGCTGTAACCACGTTTCCTTTCAAGAAGCCTGAGAGGTTGGCGTGGACGTTGAGTCATGCGGTGCTGCAGGACGAGCCTTGACAGGGGCTAAGCTGTCAGACGAGTTATTGAACTTCTTTCTCTACCAGGTTTCCCAGCTCTCGAGTGGGGCTCATTCAGGGAAATAAACCAACAGATTAGGGAGCTATTTTTCCTATCCCCTGTTTCTAAGAGGATCTGGAAAATTATAATCAGCAATTTCATGATTTTACACTTTTTTTTCAAGTGCCAAGTGAATCTATCCAGGGGGCAGGTGCTACTTACAGCCTCATCATAGGCTTTTGAAGGAGAAACAAGTTCACGGTGGGGAATAATGCCCCAGGTACACTGGGGGCCCCCACATCATCGAAGACTGGACTGTTCCAAGCGTGGCAGACTCACCACATGGGGAAGTGAGCTCATGGGTTGGAAAGGTTTTTAACAACTGAATCTGAAATCCAGGGAATCCTAGGCTGATATTCTTCTGGGTGGAATAGCTAATCCAAGTAACTCACTTAAACCAGACCACCCCATTCCTGAGGCCCGTGAAGTTTCCAGCAAAGTCAACACTGCACCTAGTGAGTACAAATGAGTTTCCAAATATATACAAGGTTATGGATGGACGGAGAGAGCTGGCCACGTTTATACCTGTGTAACCATAGAACCCGCATGACAGCTTTTTATGTGTGGTTTCCGTGCAAGTGATACTTCTGGGGCCCATCCTGGTGACACTTCTACCAATGGAAATGTGGAGAAGTTGCCTCTTGGGTGTAGCCAGACTTCTGGAAACCAATCTTCTTTTTCTCTGAGACAACACTGACCTTTAAAGTAACTGGCCAGTTTCGCCAGTCAGAGCTAATGTCTCTCTTAATTTTTAGAATTTTCCTGGTTGGTCCCACGTATTTATTCCTCAGGTTGAACATTAAAATCATTTCTTCAGGTTGAAGAAACAATCCGCCCCATGACCGCACCTCAGCTATCTGTTCATGTTTCATTCCATCCATAAAAAAATAAACAAATAAATGAAATAAAAATAAAGTAACTGGCCAATTTTAACTCCCTGTTTTAACATTTCTACAAAGCAAGAATGTCAACAGCTAAATCAGGAAGAGTAAACACATTTTGAGATTAACAAAGCCTGTGCTCAGACAGCTTGACTAAAACCAATAAAAATGCAACTGGTTTCACCCGGGCATTTCTCACTTACTCATTGTACAGGCAAGCTAATTCAATGTAGAAAAATGTAAAGATCTGAATAAGCTAAAAAAAAAAAGTCAGGAAGGGGAAGGCAGCAGGCAGGAAGGGAGGAGGGAGAGACGAAAGAGGGAAGGAAATAGCACGTATCGTAAATAAATGAGTTTATGTTTTTAACTAAAACTGATCACCGCGCACACTATTCTGTTGCTCACTTTTCTTACCTGGTAATACTCCATCAGCTTCTTTCCACGTCAGAAAGTGGGGGCGGGTGGTAGACGTCTTCAGCCCCACTCCAAGCTGGGGCTCACACTCGGCAGTTTAATCACCTTGCTCGTGGCCCCCGGCTATTCCTTGAACGGGAGAGGTACTCACCTGAGAACCAGGGGAGCTGATGACGTAAAGCTCAGTCTGAGGGCAGGATAAGATGGGTAAGACTTTCTAATTCAAGCAGTGAGGCAGAAAAAGGAGGCAAATTTCTTCTTCTTCCACCTTTTTTTTATTCAGGCTGACAGTGGATTGGATGGTGAGGATGTAGGGGCAATCTACCTTACTGAGTCCACTGATTCAGAGGTTAATCTCATCCCGAAACAACCTCCCAGAAACACCCAGAAATAGTAGTAACAGTTAGTCCGGGCACCTCATGGCACAGTCAAGTTGACACCTAAAATAAACCGTTGCATGGCATACCAAACACTGCCCCGAACGTAGTAGGTACCCAATATTGTTGAGTAAATATGGAGTATCATTGTGATGGCTGCACCGTAAGCAATTCTGAAGCATATTTACTGTGAATTTGTTTCACCTTCGTTTTGGACATTAGCGTTGTTTTCTTTTTGTGTTGTCAACACCGCTATTATAAGCATCCTTGTACACACCGTATCAGCATGCCTCTTTAGCATAAAGTACTGTGAATGTAATTGCTGAGTAAAACGGTCAGCACTTTCTTAAAGCGCCTGCAACATTTCACCAGATTACCCTCCGGAAAGGCTGCCCGTGTTTACAGTTTACCAGGGCCCCAGGCTATGGACCCACTGACCACACGAGCAGCCTAAATTGATGCAAAAACATTCAGAGAATTGGACCAGGTCTTTCTTACCTGCCGGAACCTGTGCCCATTTGAGCCACTCAGCCACATGACCCAGCCAGTGACAAAGAAGGAGTTGACACCAGACATTGGGCAAAAATCTTTCCTCTGGTGAAATTCAGATGATACAAGTTTGAGAGATAATGTCCCAGTCGTCACGCCAGTTGGTCCTCACAAGAACCCCCTGTGGACTGGCGCACACACTGTTGGCCACTGGCATGATGATGGCAGAGCCATCATTTCTTTCAGTTTGTTTTGTTTTTTACGCTTCTAACCATTGGTCCATTATTCCACAGAGAGGCAGTGTGGCACAGTGATTGAATGTAGGCTTCAGAAGGCAGGGTTCGAATTCTGTACTTCAACCAATTCCTGGGTCACCTTGGTCAACTTACTTAATTTCCCTGTGCCTTAGTTTTCCCATCTACAGAATGAGGACAGCTAATAGTCCCTCTCTGACAGCGTTGTGGTGAGTATTCAATAATGTTTGGGAAGTGCCCAGAGAGTACCCAGTAAACTATAAACCTTCCCAGTATCTGTCGCTCATAATTATTTTGCTACACATCATCATCAGCTTGAGGTTTTTCAACACATGTTTTATCAATTTTTTTTCTCTTTACCTTCCATGTAACCCAAGTTCACACAGGTGGGTCGTACGAGGTCACCAGGATTTGTAATTAGAGTCTGGAGTCTGGGCATCCTGCCTGGAACTTCCCCACTCTGCCCTTCCAACATGCAGGATCCCTTCCTCAGTCACACTCACGCTGGACGGCCGTGTCCAAGACGGGTCCTTTAGAAGAGATTTTAAGCAATTCGGCAGAACTGGGCTAGTCCATTAGCTTCTTGAAATGCTTTTATAATTTTAAACTTGAGGGATGGGGAGGGAGGGGAGTTGGGGAAAAAGAGAGAGTGAGACAGAACAATCCAGCTGAGGGCGGTTTCTCAACAATAGCTTCTGTAGTCTGCTTGGCCATATTTCAGGGCCAAAACCAGCTTTCCCTCTGAGTTCACAAACTATTATTCTGCGTGATGCCATGATTTCTGCGGAGATCATGCACAAAGGATAAAAACCCCTTGCTTTCGCCACCATCATTCCACCTCAGCCCAGGGGCAAGTCAGCATAATATTTCTCAGGAGACAGAGTTGTCTCTTCCTTTATTAGCTGATTTCCCTCCTAAAACATAAGAAACATAGACTCATTAGAGGATTGAAGGTTTTTGCTCCTTAACGGAAAGAAAAAAAAAAACTGTCTTCTTTTTATTAGCTGTGTGAGAGTTTTTGCTGGTTAATTTTAAAACATTGAGAAATATTTTCTTTTCAAAACAGGATATTTAAAAGAATTGTCTGCAGTCAAAACTTCAACTAAGAAATAGCAAAGAGCTTATCATTAAGATCTGTAAATTATATGTAAACAAATAGGAAAAGAAATTTCTTTCCCTGGTTATATCTTTCATTAAAACAAAATACAATTTCATAGATATCTTAACAATTCAGTTCTTCCAACGTCTCTGATATTTAGTGCTTTGGCTTTACCCATATTTTACAGAGGGAAATCTTTTATTCCCCAACAATGCATGAAGTTTGTTGATTCCAATCTGTAACTCCATCCACCATCTATAAGCTTTCTAGAGCAAAAAACAAAACAAAACCAAAAAAACTAGTAGCACATAATTGACATTTTGAAAATTTAAAAGTAATGAAATCCACTAGGAACAACTCTTGAAAGGCACTTTGCAGCGGCCGACCTGGAGTGGAATTTTCCGTGACTAGGAAAGACTCGAGAGCCAATCTGATGACCATTCTAATGAAAAACAGCAGAACACAGACACCAGGCTTGTATCAGAGCTGGAGACACTCAGACACAGGATGCTGCCGACAATCTTGTCCGCCACAGCTATACAGATTCGACAGGTCTGCGGTGCTCACCCTGCCCCACCCCACATGGGTGCGTCTTCAGAGCCTCCCAGGTGATTTTACAGGGCAGCCAGGGTGGCGAACCCGAGAGAGCACGTGCACACAGCCCAGTGTTAAAGGTTCAGTGTGCGACAGTGCCAGAAGTCTTCCCTTGTGCTGCCTCCTGAGCTCCAGTTCAGGAGGTGGTTTGCCATCTGTAATCTCGTTTGATCGTCACTCCCTCAGCAAACAGGCATTGGGTCCTCTGGGGTCCTAGGTGCTGCGGTAACTCTCAGGAACCAGATGAGACGGGCTCTTTCTACAGAGGGGTGGTGCTGTCGTGCTGCTGGGGGTGGGACTGCCGTCCCCAAGACTGTGCCGTCGTGCATTTGTGAAGTCTGCACAGGCCTCTTAACATCTCGGAGCACTGAGAGCAGAGCTGTACCCTAATGAATTCGGGCGATCCGAGGTGGCCGTGGGGAAGGACAGGGCTTGGTGGGATCGCGGAGCCAGGGGAGCAGATGTGAGGAGGGGGTCAGGAGGCAGACCGCAGGGACCTGGTGCACCACAATCAGGACCTTAGATTTCATCCCAGAGGCAACTGGGAGCCAAAGCAAGATTTTAGACCAGACGTTAGAAGGGACACTTTGCTCCTAGAAAAGCGATCCTTGTGTTTATCCAACAGCAATATCAGTAGCAGTATTTAATTTGCCATAAGACAGGCAGCTGTGAGGAATAATAGAGCTTATTTTTAGATCCACCATTTCCTGGTGCCTCCAGTGGGTCCCGCTTCCGGGGGAGGCCTTTTGCATGTGATCTGCATCTAAGGGCTTCTTACTGGGCACGAGCGTGTAAGTGTCACCTACACGTGGCGACAGCCCTCGGTGTGGTGAGGTCATCCCTCCCACCATGGGCGGCGCTGCGCTTCTCCCCCCCCTCCCCCCCCCCGCATGGGGGTGGCTCCCGCAGGGAGTCACTGTCCTCACAGCATCCTGTGACTCACTCACCGTTCCCCTTCCTTGCTGAGCAGCATCTTGCGAGGGGCCAAATGCAGAGCAGGATGGGCAGGGAGCAGGGGACACCCCAACCAGGGATCTGCAAGCTGACAGCGGCGCAGGCCTCCTTGCAGGGCTGCCTTCAGAAGATTTTTGAAGCCAAAGCAGCTTCCTAAAGTGGAGAGAACCCAGTTCTCCCCCAGAAACGCCAGTCCCAGCATTTAGAAATTCTGTTTAAATCCCTTAGCAAGACGAAGAAGTCGGGGTGGTTGCCTGCAGGCAAATCTCGGGCTTTCACACTAACCGGTTCCCTGCTGGCTCCGTGACTCATCCATCCCAGCCTGCCGGCCCTCCCCCACCTCGGGAAGAGCCTGGCCAGGGCTCCAAGGTGAATTCCCAGCAGTCCCGGCACCAGACATTCGCCTTTTCTCTTCCTTTTTGAAGCTCAAATCCCATGCTCCAGGCACTGCCTTCGCTCACCTCTGTTTTTGGCAGGGATGTGTCTGCCAGCGTGTTATCCCTGCTGCCTCTGAGGCCCAGGTTTACTCTCCCCCAAGGCTGTCAGCTTGTCTGTTCCGCTGACAGACACCAGCTTCCACTAGAGAGAAATCCTGAGTGATCCTACAAGGCTTCGGCGAGTGTGTTCATCCCCAGCCCACACGCCACCCTCGAGTGTCATCCGGGACACAGGAATGCGGGGTCCAGCCCTCCTAGCCATACTGTGTCTCCAGGTTCACCTTGGGGCCCCAGAAGGGTCACCTCTGCAATATTATGGCCCCAAGAGATGCACCCCCTACGCCCGATGCCCCAGGAACCCCCCAGCTGAGACACAACCACAACCGAACCCACACAAGCCTTATTCTTTCAAGTGGAAGCAGGCGTGTGAGATCACTGGCCCCCCCGAAGCTCTTCGGAAATGTCAGCAGTTTCCCAGCCCCACAGACACTCATCACACCTTAGAGAGAAGCGGTCCTGTCTTTAGGGGCGTGATTTTACCCTGAGAAACTACAAGATTCTACACTAAGGCTTCACCTTGCATTTCCATCTTTCAAAACAGGGCACTGGAACAGGGCCCCGCTGTCAGGCTGGGGGTGGGGACTCTGATGCCCTTGGTCTCCACGTCACAGCCCCTCTGTCCCCCATCCCCTCCCTCCAACTCCCCCTGCCCTCACAGAAGCCACTGAAAGATGATGTTCTGGGAAGGTCCACCTCTTCCTCAAGGTGGAGACATGGAAGCAGAGAGGGCTGCGCATCGTTAACCACAGACACTGTCCAGAGAATGACCTCCAATGGGTGGGGGGTCAGCACCAGGGGAAGGTGGTGGAGGTGGGAGTGGGGACAGAGGTGTTGGTCATGCGGACGGGGTGTGGGGACGAGGGTTACCACCCTCAAAGCAAGGATGCTGTCTTCAGGCAGAAGCAAAGCCAGGTCTATTCAGGAGTCTGGTAACACTCCTCCCCTGGGAGCAGATGCCCCCAGAGGAGCTATGGGCGGGCTCATGCAAAGATGACCTGCTTCCCACTCTGTGCTGGCTGCTTCCAGGCTCCTCCCATTTTCCAGCAGCTGAACTTGTGGCTCTTGATCGTAAGGTTTTTGAGGACGAAGCCAGGTTGCCTCACGAACCTTTGAGAGAAGTCTTTCTCTCGCTCACCTCTAAACGCCAGGCCTGTTCTTTGGATTTTAGAAAGAAGCTGAATTGGCATAACTTGGAAATCGTGTGTATTTCTCTTCCTTATTTAGCGTATATAATTTTAGTTAGAAAACAGTAGATATGACACTGGGAATACAATTTTAAAATAAAGTGGTAATCTCTAGGTTCTTTGGAAAACTTGCAATTGGAATCATCACTCCTGTGTTAAGAGAAGACGTTGATACATCAGTGCTTTGTTTTCCTTAAACTCCTTTAAGGTGATTTCGAACGCTGTAAGCCACGTTTTCCTGGTGGCTAAGTTAGAATTGCCCGTGGGAGCTGAGGGCTACAAGTGTTGATTCTGTGCTATAAGTTCGTGTTTCTTGAACGTGAATGTGCACAGGAACCATCTGGGGCTCTTATTAAAATGCAGCTTCTGATTCAGCCAGTCTGGGGTGGAGCCTAGGATTCTGTGTTTCCAACAAAAGATGCTGGCAATGCTGATGCTGCGGAGCTCTGAGGAACTTCCACTGGTTGGCCAAGAGCCTTGTTCCTGTAGTCAGTTTAGACAGACATCAAGGAGGGATGAATAAACTTTTCTAGGATGGAACTTCCAGATCATCTCCTTTATATTTTTGTTTTTCGTTTTGTTTTTGAACGGTTAAGCAAGAATGCCAGCCTTCCTGAAGCTAAAAGGCAGTAGAAGGTGACAGGGTTTTGATTGCACTATGATTTAACAGATCCCTTTAAGACTTCAGAGGGCATGACGTCGGCGGAATCTGAGAGAAGGAAGACAGAGGCAGAGGCCAGCCCTGAGCTCGCTTTGTTTGCATCTATTTTTGACACGGCTCTGGGTTATGTATATAGTGTCTCTCTGCCAAAGGGAATTACAGGAACTTGGAAGAGGTTTTTTACTGAAGTATTTTAGAATTAAACTCCACCTTTTACAATCTTTTTAAAATAAACATCTTCAAATGGTAGGACCAAGGAAATTTTAGCTGCTGTCCTAGGATTATAATCCAGAACCCCAGGTAGTACTTGTTGGAAAGAAATGTCAAAAGGCAGCAATTTCCAAATAATAGAGGGCAGTCAGCAGAGCAGAGCAAAAACAAGCCCTCTCTCGGTCGTGGGGGGCAGACACATAGGGAGCCGCTTCCACAGGGGCGCGCTGAAGCAGTCAGCATGTTTCTGCAAAAAGGGAGACAGGATCAAAATCAATGCCCAGAAACTTAATGAAAAGCTGTGGGAGAAACCCAATGGGTGACAAAGAAAGCTAAAATTCTTCGGAGTGCTCACATTCCTGAATTATGGTTTCTTCTCAAAAAAACAAAAACAAAACTCCTTAATAAAAAGATTATAAACTCATTGTTAGGATCAGCAGCAGACAAACTGGGGGCTGCCTTAGCCATCGCAGGCCCAGCCTGCACCCTGTTTCCCATTTTGTCTCCCCATCTTTGCCCAGTCTTCAGTCTCTACCATTGCCTCCACCCAGTTCCCTCACTTATACTACAGTGTAAATGACCTAGAGGGACCCTAAGTAAGTAATATGCCTTCCAAATACATTTGCCCAAATATACTCCAAACGTTTCAATCCATTCAAATTTATGAGATAATTTTTAAAAGCCACATTTTCAAAACTGGTACAGAAGAAATATAGCAGAATACTGGCACCCATGATCAAATCTGGAATAGAGAACATGGGTATTCTGTATCCTTTCCTGAGTTTTTAAAATAGTTTATAATAACTACTAAAAAATTAAGTTATATTTCAATAAAAAAATGAAGTGGGTGGCTTTGTTATTGCCCAGACTGACAACAAGATTGTTCTTTCAGAGGCAGTGGCACCGTCTGGGTCTCCATCTTCGTTACCCGCATCTAACTGGGATGCTCTGTTTGACCTGCAGTGGATCAACACCCTGCCTGCCCATCAACCTCTCCTGGGGAGATTTTAAAACATATCCATGTCTGCTCCTCACCCCCAACTAATTAAATCAGAATCTCAGTGGGGAGCAGCCTCTGCGTTGGTTTGTTTTCAAAGCTCCCCATATGCTTTTACTGGACAGTCAGGCTGAGAACCACTGGCTTAAGGAATAATCATCAGGATGCTTTAAAAATGTACCTGCAGATTTTTAAGCATTTAAACTCTTTTGTCTTTTTTTATTGCCCAGAGCCATTTAAAAGTTGTGACATATATCCCCATCCCCACCATCCTCTAGCCCCTCCCCATCCCACACTCACCACCGTCAGCCCACACACCACCACCACCACCATCATCACCACAACCATCACCGCCACCATCTCCACCTCCACCACCGTAACCAGCATCATCACCTCCATCACCACCACCACCATCACCACTAACAACAACAAAAAAGGTAAAACACAGAGCTGAAGCACTTATCTTGAATTACCAGCTTTTGTGTTTGAGTATTCAAACCTTTAAAATGTGTATGGGAGGGACCATGGAAGGGTGTGGTAGCTGGGAGCTAAAACGGTTGTAACCTGGGCCCCCAAGGGTATTTCTAGCTTTAATTGAGGATAATAAACTGTGAAAAGCATTTCTCTTATCCAAATGGCACACAAGTAATCAATCTGTTAATCTCCCTTTATGTAAAAGTAAACTACGCATTAAAGCTCTTTATTTTGCAGCTTTTAAGGATACATTTCTAAGCAATGCTTTAAAACCCTTTGTTTTCCAACTAGTATGAACCCTTGACAGGTGAAAGGCGGAATTTTTATCAATGGATAAAAAGTATTTTTGCTACAACTAAAGTGACATACTGTGCACAGTGGAGAGAGAGACAGTGTGTGTGAGTGTGTGTGTGTGTGAGTGTGTGTGAGTGTGAGTGTGTGAGAGTGTGTGTGTGAGTGTGTGTGTGTGAATTCCCCTAAGCTACTAACTTGCTTTGATGAAAGTCAAGTTCACCTTTTAATCTATCCGTCATACTGCTGAGAGGGCCAGCCCAGGAAACTATGCTATAAAAACAAAAAGAGAAGCACCGCCTCCCCTGTGCCGTCCCCTCCTCTTGCTCCGTCTGTGACTCCCCTTCCTGGGACAACTGAACTCTCTGTATTTAGAGTCAGGAGATCAGCGTAAACCCTCAGAATTCCTTGTGCTTAACTTTAGAGAGAAATTTCTCGAATTTATCATCAGACTTTCAATACACGTTATTTTACAGGAAACCTTTTTATAAAGTTGCCCCCGCACACCACCTTGGTATATTCGAGTTTGTAAAGCTCCGGGAGGGGTGGGGGTGGGGGGAACGCAGCAGGTCCCAGCTTCACGTGGGGATTGCTGTCTTTGCTGCCTTGTGGGGTGCGGGGGAGGTGGGCACAATCACAGGCGACATGCATTATTCTGACGTGATGTGCTTCCCATGTCTGTGGGGCGTTCAGGGGAAACATTTCGACACGGAGCTGCCACCTTTTATTCCTTTGAACATGTTTTACGCATACATGGTTCTTTTCAACCCCCAGAATCCCGAAGTCTCAGGGTGAGTTTCCCCCATGGCAGGTGTGAGCCCAGTCGTGAGTGGGTGCGCTGCAGCCACCTGCACATCTCCCCACATCCCCTAGGTGTTATCAGTTCACTACTCTCAGGAAGAATGAGTGTTTCCCGAAGAGTTTCTGAACAGATTTACAGGTCTCAATGCTTTGCCTTAGAACTGTGAATGGATTGTAAACACTTTTGAGAAATATGTAAGTTCTGCAATTTGATTTCTCGAAACCTGGCATCCGATCAGGAAGCAAACAAAACAACAGGGTTTCTGCAAGCTAGTTCACTCTTGGCAATTGAATTGTGTCCCCCCCAAAAGTCAGGCACCCGTCCTAACCCAGGCACGGGTTAGGACCCGTGTGTGAATGTGGCCTTATTTGGAAATAGGTTTTGCAGACATAATCAAGTCAAAATGAGGTCGTTAGGATGGACCCTAATCTGATATGTCAGGGGTCGTTGTAAGAAGAGGGAGGATGATGTGATGGAGGGGAGGGAAGAGGTCAGGTGAAGATGCAGGCAGAGACTGAAGGGATGTGTCCACAGTCCGAGGGATGCCAAGGTTGCCGGCAACACCAGAAGCCAAGGGAGAGGCACGAACAGATTCTCCCCTAGAGCCCTCTGTTGGCTCTGCCAACACCACAATTTGGGGCTTCTGTTCTCCACAGCTGTCAGGGAATACATTTCTGTGGTTTTCAGCCATCCTGGTTTGTGGTGTGCTGTTAGAGCAGCTCCCTAGGAAACAGACACACCGTCCAAGACAGTCAGCCAGCCCAGAGCAAACCTGACTTTCCTGCAGCCCCGCCCCGCACCTGCTCCGGGCCCTCCCCCTGCCTTAGCTCACCTTCTCCAAGGGCTCGATGGGGATATTCCAGTGAGCGTGTCACGCGCTGAGCCTTACCCCTCATGGTGAAGTGGAAAGCTACTCCGTCTGCTGAGACCATTTGTCAGGGATCACAGATGTGACCCTCACAGTCACAGAACGTCAAGCACTCAGAGGAGGAACTTCAGCTCCCTAGACCTGCACCCCACACGAACCCCCGTGTCTGGGGAGAAGCATACGGTAAACTCACTCCCTCATGATTTACATCTGTGCGTGGGGCCTCGGCCCAAGGCTCCTCCTCCCTCCCTTGCAGATGCATGGGTGTTTGGGGGAGGCTGACACAGCGATGCTCTAGGTTCCCACGGCACCTGCTGTCTGGTCCCCAGCAGGACCTGTCTCCCTGTCCTAACCCTGTGGTCTCCCCTGTCCACACCCCACCTGACCTCCAAATCCCAACGCCGGCCGACGTCTAGGTGCCAGGCTGTCTGACAGGTCTGCAGTTCCCTGGGCGAACATGAGCAAACCAGGTGCAAACCCCCTCTGCACTGTGGTCCCCAAACCTAGCCCCCGACCTCCGAGGGTTTCCAGCTTCAAGGAGATGCTGGGGCAGCCCCGCATTTTGCTCTTGCTTGGCCAAGCCCTCCCCACCTCCCTCCCACCCCCAGAGTGAGGGTTCTTACCTCGTGTTTGGTGAGAGAACGGCAGCTCTGTCATCGCATCTTCCTTCTTCATCGGGAATGTGTAAGATTTACGCTTCCCCGAGTCCCCTGGGCTTGGTGCCTGGCATCTGAAGCCAGCCTCTGGAGAACTTGAGAAGAGGTCTGTCTGGCTCTTGAACTCCAGAGCCCTGGCTCCTCAGACTGCTCTGGAGGTCAAAGCCAAGAGTGCGCCATTTGTCTTGCCACTTGTTCCTTTCTGTCATCCTTACGAGGAGCCTTCACCTGAGGCTTGAAGGATGGGAAAACGAAGGAGAAAAAGGAAGGATGAGGATGCAGGGGGGGGGATCAAGAGCCTGGAGAGAAGGAGGTGTTTGGAGGGAAATCACAGAAGTTTACCAGCCCCCCCAACATCGCATCCTGTAGACAGGCTGCCTGCAATACCTCACCATCCCCTCCGCGTCAACACAGCGGGGCCAGGTGAGCCGGCTCTGTCTGCGCAGGCCTCCTACAGGGGAGTGCAAACCACCTATCTCAGTTCTGTGGACCCCACCCACCCTTTCCCCAGACTTTCTGCTCAGTCCCCAGACTTGCAACCACAGCAGCAACAAGACAAATCCTTGGTCTGGCTGACACGGCCCCACACAGCTCCCGAACGCCAACTGCCCAGCTGGGGCCACCACTGATGGCCGAACAGGTAGAGGATGCTAACCTTCCTCAGACCTGCCTTCTTTTGCTTATCCCGGCTCACCTGACTTTCCTTCCATATTCCCAGGAGGACAGAAAAGTATCTGAATCATCAAGGCCTTCATGTGGTGAAGTACTTGAAGTCAAACTACTTCCAACCTCAGGACCTTTGCTCTTCCTGTACCCTCTGCCTACCTCACTTTTTCCCCCAGGAGATATGCATCTTATTTTTCCTCACGTGTCATCAGAGAGGCAACCTCACCCTAAAAGAGCCACCACCTCATTAGTCAATTTTCTTACACCCTTTAATTTATAGCATGTGCTATAAACTAGCGTAGCCTGAAATTTACATTATATCTATAATACGCAGCTATTATTTCCTGTTTTTACCCCCCACTAGAGGTAAAAACCTCTAGAGGCTAGACTTTCGTCCTGCTCATCACTGTGTTCCCAGGACTTGGAACAGTAACTGGTAGACAGCAGGCACTTCAGAAAGGCTTGATGACTGACAGTGACAGTGACCGCTGCAAAGTGTAACCAAGCCTGTTGTTTTGCAACAATTTTGCAACAATCCAACCTGCGGCGAATAATCGAGGGAGAGGGTCTCTCAGTAAACACAGGAGCCTGTGCTGACTCAGGGGTAAGGCATGGTTATAAAACAGAATAATCCTTCCTACCTTGGCTCTACAAGAGTTATTTCACTTTGGAAGCATCACATGCCCAGAATGTCTCAAGAGGGACAGAAACTCCTCGGTCACAAGGAGACCACACTGAGCCCTCAGGCAAGCTCAGGAATGTGAGAGTATTCATTGCAGAGGGTGGAGATGGAAGAAACTGCTTTGTTGGAGGGCAGGGGGCGTGCTATTGTCCATCAAGCTGGTCAGATGGAGGGCAGAATTTAGGCAAGAGTAGAAACCCAAGGTTGGATCAGGAAGGGAAAAAAAGGAGTGGATTTTAACTAATTAAATCAGCCTCCCCTGAGGCCTTCTGTGTGCCAGCACAGTTCCAGGGCTGGGGATAAGATGCCCCCACGATTCCAGCCCTTGAGACGCACGAGCCAGAGGTTCTAGAAATGGCCGTGAACCCAGGGCGAGAGCTCGACTATAAAGGAGGCTGAGCGTGGCCGGGCGGAAACGGGGGGGCGGCCGGCAGCTGGGAGAGGGTCTTGATTCCAGCTTCCTCCAGTGGGCACACCCTCAGCCTTCATCATAGGTTATATTTATAAGTAGCCTATATGCAAGGCACCTTGTTAAACGTGACTTTCGCTGACTATTTTTAGAGGATATTAATCATGTTACCTTTTGATTTGAAATTGGAACAGATTAGCTCTAATTACATGAGCTTCTTTAAGGAGCTTGAAAAGACCCAGATGCTCCACCTGCCAAACCCACATTATTACTGAACCTCTGCTCTCGCTCTCAGGGAAAAGCCACTGCTCAGGCAAGGTGAGAGCCCGAGACATGGTGCCCAGGTGTCACCAGGCAGGACTGGGGAGCCCAGGCTGTCGTGGTAAGAGGTGACCAACCATGTACCCTGGTCCGCTATTAAAAACATGACCTGATCTCTGATGTAGACTTAGGTTACCTTGAAGCCCTTGGTAACAAAAGATAAAAGGTCTTTTTTAGAATAAGTTTTTCATCCCATCTTTTGGAGGGCCATGGCCAACACGTTAGGGATTTTGGCAGCAGGTTGCAAAAAGAATATTTAGAATTTACCTGGGACACTCTTTCTTCCCACCCTACTCTGTTCTGGGAGAAAGTCTCGTTCATAACAGAACTTGCTCCCCATGTCATCTGCCGGGAAATGACAGCCCTGCCAGGACTTCATGAGCCTGGAGGGGGCAGAGTATTAATAAATCACAAAGGAAAACAATCTTGAGAAAGGATGATCTGGAGAGGAGACAGCATACAGTAGTCCTGCAGCAGGCGACAAATTACCACAAATCCTGTGGCATCCACGTCACTCCTTTGTTATCTTAGGATTTCTAGAGTTCAGAAGCCAAATGCAGATCAGTGGGATCCTCTGCTTAGGATGCCACAAGGCTGCCCTCCTTCCTGGGTTTTCCTGCAAATTCATGTGGCTGTTAGCATAATTCAGTTCCTTGAGGTTTTAGGACTGAGGTTCCCATTCTTTTGTTGGCTGCAGGCCCAGAGCTGGGCCCAGCTCCTAAAGGCTGCCCATAGTTCCTTACGATGTAGTCACCTCCATGTGCCCTCTCACCCTGGAATCCTTCTCTTGCTTCAAATCTCTCCAGCAAGGAAGAGCCCAGCCTTATTTACATGCTCATCTGATTAGGTCAGGCCCACCCATGGTCTTCTCCATCCCTTAAAGTCAACTGATTTCTGACCTTAGTTACATCTGCAAAAATCCCTTCACAGAAGCATCTAGCTTAGCATCGGAGTGGATAACTGGGAGATGGTGTGTGGACACCAGGGGTTAGGGATCTGGGGGACCACCATGGAATTCTGCTAACCACACAATCCAAGCACCTTTGTCTGTGTCTTCTAAGTTTCAGTGGGGTATCAGCCAATGGTGCCTGTTTTCAAAAGTTTTCCTCTGCTCCCCACCAGTCCAATCCTCAAAGTAGGATCCAGTGAGCCCTGCTGCATGTGGAAGGGGTCTTTTCTAAGAACCAGGTCTCAACTCAGAATTAATGCTAATCCATCTCTCTGCCAAGCTGTCCAGGTGCAGTCAAGTCAGGGCTGGGACAGGCAGAATGAGGTGGATACACTAGATGGGTGGAATCCAACGTGAGATAATCCTGTACTGTGCTCAGGGAACCAGGTAGAGAAAATAAGGATCAGAGGTGCTGGGATGCATTAGAAGAAGGTTACTCTGAGGATGAGAGACTCCAGGCCCACAGGGAAGAATAACAAAGAGAAACAGGGGCAGGAACCTGCAGCAGCAGGAGGGCACGTAGCATAGTTCGAGTTATTTATAAATAATGATGTTCACTGCCTTAGAAATTCTCACTCTAGAAGTAATGTTCATTGTCATTTAGCAAATTCAAGGGCCAATGAGATTAACTTGGTTTGAGAACGGTTCCTGGAGGCTGCGGTTCTCAGCCCAGTAACTAGGTCCAGTCCTGACCAATGGAACCCAGGTATCAGGGGACGAGACTCAAACATCTTTATTTATGATGACTTTGGGAGAGTGTAAACATCTGAGTTTTAGTGAAGTTCGGGTTTTACTTTGGGGAGTCATGAAATTTTTCTGCCTAAAGGGTCCTTTGTCACATCAGTGGTCAAACTTCCACCTTTGAAAGGTTGATCTGGCAACAGGGTAGATAATGGAGTGGAGGAAAAAGAGGAAAGAGAAAGGCAGGGTTGGTACTCCCTGGAGGATGTGTGGCAGGAAAAGAGAGCGGAGGCCGGCAGGTGGAGAAGCCAGAGGAGCTCAGGGAGGAGGGGCTGGACGTGGAGAACACGGCTCCCCCGCAAGTGACTCTCAGTCCGCCCAGCGAGCCTGTGCACTTGCGGGCAGGCACGAGCGGGCGCCGGGCTGCTCGCAGAGCATTTCCGTCGTGCACTTCCAGATGCTCTCTTAGGAGACATGCAAATACATTAATTGAGCCCAGAGTCTCTGGCTCTGATGCCTTGAGCCCCTGCTCAGCTGACACACACTGGGAATGGAGAATCCTGCAAGCGGTTCCCAGAGCAGAAAGGTTTCCATGCCAGCCACGCATCAACGTGGCCCCACCGCTTTAGACATCAAATAGATGCCAGCGTTCCGGGAAATCTTCCTACCACAGACACCCATGAATCACAAAGACGAAGACGGGTGAACCAAGGAGCAGGGATGCCTCTGTGGGTCACAGCTCGACTTCCAGCAAATGGGTGGCTTCCTCCGGGCCAGTCTTCTGAGGTCGCAGGCCTGGATGCTGGCAGGGGCTCAGGCGGGCTGCAACGTGGGAGGGACTGGAGCCGCTGCATATTTACCTCCAGAGGAACTCAAATCCTTCTGCTCTCAAGCAGCACTGTGGATGAGTCATACAATGTCAAATCTGAAAGGAATCCAGTTTCCAGCACAGTTACCCAAGCAGAGAGCGGGCCTGACTTGGGCAAAGCCACGCAATTAGGAAGCAGCCAAGTGAGGATTCAGCCCTTCCTCCAGGATCAGAGGCAGAGGGTGCCGGCCTCCCAGCCCTGACTCGGAGCCGTGTCCCCGCCGCATGGACTGACAGCTTGCTCAAGGGGGGCCATCAGGTGACAAACTCCCCGGAGGGTGAACCGTCCACACTGGCAGCAGCTCGCTCACTGTCCGGGGGAGCCGGCCCTGCAGGGCTGGCGGGGTCCCGGGCAGGGTTCTGTGGCTGTGCTGGCGCTGTGTTACTGCCTTTTTTTAAGAAGCCCGAGCTCAGAGTGGCTTTTACAATTTTGAGCAGCTGGGGAAAAAAAAGAAGACTATTCAACAGAAACTCCATGTGCCTTACAAAGAATAAAATACTTAACAGCTGGCCCTTTCCAGAAAAAGCTTGCCAGCCCCAAGAATCCAGGGCAAACCTACATTTCCAAGAATTGCCAAAGACCGAGGGAGGTGGAGAGACTCCTCGAAGGTCACCCCGGCTATTTGGAGACAGAGCTGGAAACTAGGCCCCAAGTCTCTTATTTCTACTATCTAGAGTGAGGGACAGCATGGGCGTAAAAGCATGTGAACACACACTCACACACACGCACATGCAGACACACAGACAGACACACACAGACTCACATATGCACATCACACAAGTGCACATGCATACGCAGACTTGCACACACACACACACATGTCCACACAATCGTGCATGTACCATGTCCTCATGCACACACACAAACACACACACAACCTCCTCCACACACAGGCCCCAGACCCATGAGGACGCTGCATCAGGACCCATGATTAAGGAATAATGGTTCTCCTTCTTCTTCGTGGCCTGTGAAACATTCCACACAGGAAGGCAGTTTGCAAACTCTGAAGTGTCCTCAGGGCAAAGACCGTTTTTATTAACTTCAACAGTGTGGTCCCAGTAGAGCACAGGACACAGCGTACGCACTGGAAGTGCCCTGGTGACTGTCCCCCTCCCCACCCTCCTCTCTACGGCCCCACAGCAGGCTCCTTACTCAGCAGGACCTGGTCCTTCCTCACAAGTCTTGCTTCTTGGTGTTTTCCACACACTCTGGGAAGCTTGGCACAAGTGAAGAAACACACGGCCTCACCTGTCGCCCCCTTCCATGGATGGGAGGCTTTGCAAGGGAGAAGGCCGGGGCGCACCTGCTTCCAGGGAGAGGCAGGAGGGGCAGGAACTGGGATTCGCTGAGTGTAAGTGACGTGGAGAGAAACACACGAAGAAGCCGGAAAGAGTGGGGTGGACCCCCCCCCCAAGCGGCGCGGTGTGTGCAGACACCTTGCGCGTGTGTGCGTTGTAGCTTTCACCGCCCTTAGCGGACAGGTCTTCTTAAACTAGACTTTGACAAAACAGCCCCATTTCCCTAGCACTTCTGTCACCAAGAAGCCCCAGACTATGGTTTCTGAGCGCATGTATCACACGCTGTATGTGCTCTGTCCATCCAAGGCAGCAGCCCCCTCCTGCCCTCTCGTTTTTGGCAACAGAGTAGAGAACCCATTCTTGGCACACCGCGGAGAAGAGAAAAGGAGGGGAAAGCTTATGGAGCGAAACCAGATACAATTCTAGAAGTGGAGGGTCTGGGCGCTTTTAGCCGAATTCTCACCTGTATAGGAAACCCACCAGCAAAAATCATAGAGGGAAACCCTCCAGCCTCTTCTTGGATGTTTCCAAAGGTGAGGGGACTTGCTACTCCACACGGAAGCCCTATTATGTTTAAGTATTTGAAGAGACACGCCCACAAGGCACATTTTAGAAACTTCCTCCCCGTTGTCTTCACCTGAGAGCAAACCTCAGGCTCGAAACGACTCTCATTCACTCCCTGCTCTGGACTGATGATGTGTTCCTGCAAAACTCCTAATGCGGAAGCCCTAGCCCCAAGGTGACGGTGTTGGGAGATGGGACCTTTGGGAGGTAGTTTGATTTGGTCATGAGCTGGGGCATTCACGATGGGAGAATCGGCCTTATAAGGGGAGGGGCACAGGGGGAGCTTGCTCTCCTGCACACACTCACTGAGTAAAAGCCACGCAAGCATACAGCGGGGTACAACTGTCCACAAACCAGAAGGAGCGCTCTCACCAGAAACCCTTCCAGCACCTTGACCCTGGACTTCTGGAGCCTCGGGATCTGTGAGAAACAAATGTCTGCAGTTGAAGCCCCGAGTCTATGGTATTTTGTGACGGCAGCCCGCGCCGAGTAAGACGGACTGAACAGTTACTGTCTACACCCTTCCTCCGCGTCAGAATCCCGAGCCTCCCGCTCTCGGACGCCTCCTGTGGGATCCGCTCCAGCCCGTCAAGGATGCACGCGCGTCTCTCCGCTCAGAAACGGCACCTGCTGCGGGAGACTCCTTGTTTCCTGCTCTGTCCTCCCAGCTGGACCAGGAGATCCGTGAGGGCACGCACAGACACACGTGTATACAAATACAGGCACAGACACAAAACGGCGGCTTATTCATTATGTATCTCAAGCGCAAGGCTCAGCACCAGGTACAGAGAAGGGACTTCATATTTAATGAATTCATAAAAGAAGAATTACAGAGGGGAGGTTACTCATCCTAGCCCCAGGCTCACTCGGTGAACTCAAGTTTTCACGAACTGTCATGGCTTTAAATCTTCCTCCTCGTCAATGTCAATCGAGCCATCATCTCTTGTCAAACCCCCCCCCCACCTGAGCCATCTCTGCCCGTGGGTCCTTCTCCGCACATTCTCTGAATTCCTTTGGACTTTGCCTTCTGAAAACTTACAGCAGAGTTCTTACTCTGTTTTCCTTGGAGCACGAGGTCCTTGAGTTCTGAATATGTTTTCTACCAAAAAGATTTCAGTATCGAACCAGCTTGGGAAACACTCCATGAGCGGAAAGGCCCAGACAAAACACTTACTTCATTGAATCCAGAATTTTTTAAGTATATTGCCAGTTGATGTAGACAATCTATTAACTTTGCGTATAACATGGAACTCAGAGCCCTTGCTTGACGGCATACTTCCTTCACTGTTGCAAACCCCTAGTTGACAGAACCACATTCCATGAGGTTCCCAACCCAGCTTACTTTTGGGTGGGGGAGAATGAAAATCCAGAGGACCATCCTCCCCACATCCCTTGAGCGGGAAGAGGATGATGACTTTGGCTGGCAGCCCTGGAGTGGCCCAAGGCCTCCCTGTACATGACAGTCCGGTTTCCCCCAAACCAGGACTGACTTTCATTGCTTCTCTCCAGAAGTGGGAGGTGGTACACAAGGTGCTTGACAAAAGCTAGTGTGACCCTTTCTTCATGGACAATGCCTATATTTTGCCCTTGGAAATGAGTTATAAATGAGTTATAAATTTCAGGACCCCAAGAAGCCTATACATCAGTCAAAACATTACTCTGCTATGGCTTGGGGCCACACAGAAACCCGGCCACCTCAGAGCCACGCTTGGGAGAGTGCCTCTTCTTTCTGAACTTGGTTTTATCCAACCTGGGACAGCTGAACATCTCTCCTCCCAACCCAACATGTGCACATGTGTGTGCACAAGCACACACACACACACACTCACCTCTTTGCAAGGCAGGCATCGATTTTTTTCCAACAGCCAGGCACGTGCTTCAAGCTATGTGAGGTCACTTTGTCTATAGGCTAAACTACAGCCACAGAGCCCAGGCCTCAGGACGGGAGAGGGAGAGGTTCTTTTTGATGACAGGTCTTTCCCAGAACCTGAAAATGACCTCAGGTGAACCTTGGGCACAATGAACTAAAAGCTGTCCTGTCCTTAACTGACCCAGTGGTGCAGTCAGTGTTTGTCCCAGCTGACACCTCAGCGCTGCCCACGAAGCTGCCTTGTGCTGGTGCAGGGAAGCCTCACACTTAAGAACTCAGCATCAAACCGAGGCTCACTAGGAAGCCATTGAGAGAGTCAGTGCTGTCCAGCCCGACACCGTGGCCCAACTTTGTTCGGGGGGCACTTCGTGCTGTCCCGTCCTCAGAGGAAACTGCAGCAACACCCTGACTTATATACATTTTCCACAGTGCTGGTCGTAAACCTCCTGGGACCCTATCTAGACTGTGAGCCCTTGAAAGCAGGGATGGTGTCTTGTTCTGGCTCGCCTCCCTCCTCTCAGTACTCAGCTAGCGGTCTGTACTCGGCCCCCAGCAGGATGTGGTCAACGTTCATCGAGCCGACTTGCCGTGAAGATCAGATTCCTTTTGCTTTCTCAACCGCTCCCTCTACAAACTTTACCAAAGAGCCATATGTGAGCATGAAAGATGACTGATATATAGTGCTTGCCCTCAAGGGGCTCACAGTCTAGGACCGCATTCAGGCGCAGACAGAGACAGGACTAAGCACATTGGAGGCGTGTTGGAGGGTGGCCGCTTTCCGAGCGGGTGTGTGAGAAAGAAGGCAGCCTGCAGCGGGGGTCGGTGCTGGTCCTCCACGTTCCCCTGGCCTCCTCCCAACGTTGCCACTTCTGCCTTCCTTAACCTCCCACCCTGTTACCCATCCTGCGCATCTTTACTGCTCCCTCCATGACTCAGTGGTGGGCATAGTTTACTAGACACTCTAGGTGCCCTGACGGGAGTTCACTTGAGCAAAAGTACAAACAAATAAACATGATTGGAACAAACAGGTTCCCCGGTTTCTGATACTGGGCACAGCTCCGGGCAAGGGTCTAATGCTGACACGCCAGTCCTAGCTTCTGGATGCAGGGCTGTGCTGTGCTTGGTAAAAGGGAGGCTGGTTGACCAGCAAGCCTGCTGGAGGGACGCCTGAGCCACTCAGAGTGTTGCTGTGGTCGAGCCTGCTCTGCCACTTGCCTAACTCAGAATGTTGCTAAATAAATCACTGCAGTCCCACAAAGCTACTGGCTTGGATTTCAAGTCACCGTTTAAGAAAAGAAGTAGAATATGAGAACATTATAAGAAATATGCATTTGCTCTGTTCCTCTCTAAAGAAAGTAATTCTTTTTAAAAAGAAAAAAAAATCCCCATAAGTGCGGCCATAGTCACAATGGGAAGTGACATTATAACTTCAGGCACAGGAATAATTCAATTATCCTTGAAGGTTACTGAGTTTGAAAGGAGCATTTTGCTGTGTTTTCTTTCTCAAGCCTCAGCTATTCAAAGCTGAGTGCTTATTGTTCTCACCAGGCAGACTGACAGTGGGCAGGAGATCGCAAGAAGAGCTCCGTCCCTGAGTGAAACCACGTAGCCATCACTCCTACTGAGGACACTGTCAGATGCAAGTTACCGGTCTGACTTACACTTGAAGAAAATCTCGCGATTCCTTTTTTTTTCTTTGATTCTCTCTTCAACTTGTGTTCTATCTTACAAAATGTCAAACAAATTAAGTGTATGAACTTCTGGTGCGTTCCAGAGAACGAGACAGACAATACACTCCCACATTTGTTCTGAAACCTGGTATTCTGTTAAGTTCAAACTAAAGCAGCAGCGTCCGAATCCACAGTCCCAGGAAATGAGGCCTCTTGGCAGGGTCGGGGATGGGGAGGTGAGGGAGGAGGCGAGTGAGGGAGGCAAGCAGCTCCAGAGAGTATCTCTGGCCACCCGGCTGGGGATGGATGGAAACACTGGGGGGTCCAGCAATATTTCTGTTCCACCTTCCGGAAGCAAGAGCAAGCTTACCTGTTACCTGTTTAAATCTCTCTCAGTGGCCTTTTAGCCTAACCAGAATTTCCCGTCACTCACTCCACAAAATATCCTGGCTTTTTCCTTTTCATTTGGAAAGCAAATTATTCATCTGGATTTTATACTTGAGCCTCAAGTCTTCCTGCTTGAGGGAAGAAGCATCTTTTAGATCAGCAATGTTTTCCCCATACACCTCCTTCAGAGAGCTGTGTTGATGCCATTGGATAAAAGCCATGGAAATATTCTTATGCAGCTGGTTCTCCTTACAGCTGTTGACTGGGATAGAAATTGCAGATAATGCCAGTGCCTTGTCTTCAGGGAAGAAGGGTAGTCCTGCTTTAGACTTTCTGAGTTGTCACAAGAGACCTGGAAAGGAAAGGTGGGGGAGGGGGTGCATGTCTGTGAGTCTCTTTCTTTCTTTGTTGTATTCAGTAGTTTGCTGTATTTTGCAGATTCCACATATAAGTGACATCATACAGTGTTTGTCTTTCTCTGACTTACTTCATTTAGCATAATGCCCTCCGAGTCCACCTATGTTGTTGCAAATGGCAAAATTTTGTTCTTTTTTATGGCTGAATAATATTCCATTTAAAAGTGTGTGTGTGTGTGTGTGTGTGTGTGTGTGTGTGTATTATATATATATAATTTTCTTTATCCATTCATCTGTTGATGGACACTTAGAATGCTTCCTTATCTTGGCTATTATAAATAATGTGGCTATGAACATTGGAGTGTATGTCTCTTTTTTAACTTTGTTTTCTTTGGATATATGCCCAGGAGTGGAGTTGCTGGGTCAGATGATGGTCTTCATATATAGATAAATAGCTGTCTTTTTGAAGATTGTTGCTCTAGGGTCACTGCCTAGATTTGAATCCTGGCTCTCCTGATTATTAGTTGAGTGATTTGGGGCAAGTAACTTAACTTATGAAAGCCTCAGTTTGCTCATCTGTAAAATGGAAATAAAGGGAGTTTCTACCTTGAAGGATTTGGTGAGAATGAAGCTAGACCATATGTGTCACATGTGGACCTCTGAATCTCACACAGTCGGTGCCCAGTCATGGGCCACACCTTACAACTTTGCATAGGGCTCCGTGCTCAGAAGGGCCCCATGCTTGGCTTAACACTCTACTGTCATCATCCTGAAATTCTTAACAGAGTTTTACCAAGGGGACTTGCATTTTTCTTTCACACTGGGTCCCACAGTTTTGCAGCCTTTCCTAAGCCCAGTAAATGTTAGTTGATGCCATCAATCATCCCCATTGGTACTTCATTATTTCAAAGCTCAACGCATAGTCAAAACGTACGGATCAATAGATAAACAAGATTTTACTGATTATCTTTTCAGTATATAAACCACCCAGCAACACTGTTAGGGCTCTGAATTATTTAGTAATGAAAAATTAAGTTAGAAGCCGAGAGGTCTGCCAGGAGTGTCCTTGCACTGAGATGTCCACGAACAAACACGGGAGCTCCATTTTCAGGAGGACGGGGGACAAACTGCTGGCAGGCACTGGCCCTGAGGTGGCTGTCCTGGAAAGGGCCAAGGTTATCCTTTGTAACAGGGAAAATCGAAACAATGAACTATTAGCTGCCGTGAAGGCAGAAACAACCTCAGACACACAAAAGCACCAGCAGTTAAAGCCGAGGAAGCCAGAGCAGAAGGTGGGGGGCCAGATCGCCCGGCGCCTGGGGGGTTACTGGTCACTTCATCTTCCATCCACCCCCACCCCACACCCCAGGCTCACCAGGTCAGGTCAGAGACAAAAGCCCTGGACCAGAGGGAGAGGAGGAAACAGGCTGGGGATGGGCATCTGGAACTCACAGGGAAGGTGGAGATTCCCTGCCAGAGCCGGGCTTGTGCAGAGAGGCAGCCGTGGTTCTGGTTCTTGAAAGGCAGGCTTCTGCTTTTAGGTTCTTTCTTCTTGGAAGAAGATTAGTTTTCTTTACAAAAATAATGCCTGTTTATTGGAGACAGTAGTGATTCACCTTGGAGGGGGTGACCATGTCCAGAGAGGCCCCACAAAGCCTGCACCTTTATTTCTAGAATCAGCGGTTGAGGTGGCGTGGGGGCCCCTGAGCCCGCACTGAGCTGAGGGCGGTGGGAGGAGCACGCGTCCACTGCCAGGTGGTTCCTGCTCGCTGGGACCTTGGGGCTCATGGAAAGGGGACTGCCGGGCCTTAGTGTGACTTTGGCTTTGCTGAGAAAAGGGAAGAGAAGGAGAGTTTAGGGCAGGGGACTGTTAGGACCCAACTTACATTTTGAAAGGACCACTGCATTGAGAATAGACTTTCAGGGACAGTGATGGCTGCGGAGAGGCCGGTCAGGAGGCTGCTGCAGAGATGGGTGCTTGGACCAGGAGGGAGGTGGTGGTGGAGGTAGGAGCCAAGGCTGTCAGCTCTATGAGTCTGGAGTTCAAGGGAGGTCCAGGCTGGAGACAAAAGATAAATTTGGCCATCGTTAGCACAAAGTCAGGTATTTAAATCCAGAGTGAGGATGGAGAAGAGAGCGGGGCATCCTAGATAATGAGGAACCAGCCAAGAGAAAAAAGAAAAACTGCAGCAGTGAGAAGCCAAGTGAAGGACGTGTCAAAGAGGAGTGGGTGATGAGGTGGGCCGCCTGCCATGGATGGTCCAGCAGACAGGAGGGCCCGGGGGCCAGTGGTGACATTCGCTGGGCAGGAACCATCAAGGGCCTGGACCGAAGCAGCTCACCAGGTAGAGAGAGGGCAATCCCCGAGCAGAGAGAGTTTAAGAGAGATGGAGGGCAGAGAAGTCGGAGAGGCAGTAAGAGTAAGGCTTCTAAGGAGTTTGCTGTGAAAGCAAGCAGAGAGTGGAGGTAGAAGCTTCTGGGTAGAAGCGAAGGGGACAAACAAAGATTTTTTTTTCGGATAAGTAATAACAGCAGACCAGAAGGAGCTGAAAATGCTAAGAAATCGGGGAGATGCCGAGCCATGGTGTCCACTAGCAGGCAAAAGGGAAGGGCGGGGATCTGAAGGGCAGCGCGGGGTGGGCAGCCGTGGACGGGGGCCTGGGTAGTTCACGGCTAGGAACCGGACTGAGCGCGGAGGAGACAGGTGGGGTTGCAGTCAGGTGGGCGGGGGACACCTGGTAGCCTGTGGGCATTTCCCTGTGACGGCATCAGCTTTCTCGGTGAAAGTGGAAGCTGGGTCTTCGGCTGAGAGTGATGGTGGGGAGAGGGGCTGGAGGTCTGAGGGGAGAGGGGCTGGAGGTCTGAGGGGAGAGGCTCTGGAGGTTTGAGGAGAGAGGAGAGTGGGAAAGTGGACCATTTGCTCATCTTTCTATCTCTAGTTCCTACATAATGGGTTCTCTTCTTTATTAGAATATAGTTGATTTACAATGTTGTATTAGTTTCTGGTTTGCAGCATGGTAATTCAGTTAAAGATATATACATATATTCATACATAATGGGTTCCTAATGAAGCTTCTTGGATGCATAAACACTTACAAGTCAAGGTTTATTATACGGCATCAGTCTAGACAGGTCTGGAAACCCTAATGTGCTCTCCTGGCTGTATAAGGCCAATAAGTTTCCTGAGCAAGCTTGGGGGGCCAGTCACTGTATGGTTGGGCACATGGACTCCGGCTGACCTCAGTCCAAACATCCTCACTGACTGAGCTATGTTTTTTTTTGGAAAAGTCTTTAACCTGATTTAGCCTCGTTTCTTCATCTGTAATCTATGACTGGTAATAGTCCCCTAGTTCACCGTGAGGATTTATCGGAAGGATTCACATAAAGTGCGTGGCACCTGATAAGCCCAGAAAGAAGGACAGGCATCACCATCGCACTTGGTGTCATCATATTGATGAGAAATTACTTCAGTGCACCCACAGTGGGGATGGTGGTATTGACCTGGACAAGCCTGTGAGCAATGGTTGGAGTCATCTCTGTGTTCTAGGGTCTGGCCCTCAGGCCCCAGAAGCAGCGACTTGACTTTATCAAGGCCTGAAGAGAATATTTAGCTCAGGGAGCCAGACTTACATAAACTAAACTCACAGCAGACTGATGTATAAACCAGAAAGCCAATTTAGGAAACATCACCACCAGGAGGAAGGTCTCCTGAGGGAGCCAAGTTATAATCAGCAGGCTGTTCAAAGAGTCTGGTTGAGGGACATGAATGGGTGGATGTCACCAGGCTGTTATACTCAGCGAGCTGCCCTGTGCCTCTGTAGGTTGAGTCTCGGGGGGACTGACATTTCCTCTTGGTAGCCAGGGTGCCCTGTTCCCTAAGTGATGCCAGTGACACAAAGGAAGGCTTGCCCTTTGAACTTCAAGGGTCCAGACTCCAGGCAACCCACTCACTGAGATTCCTCCAGGAACCTTAAAAGTTCGGGCCCCTTTAACATCCAGGCAACCTGGACGAGACTTCTAGGCCTGGGTTGTGCTGCCTTATACTGAAAGACAGACTCTTTCTCGATGACTCCTGCAGATACTACTTCACATGTTAGTTAATAAATTATCCAGCTTAGTGCTCCAAGTGCAGACTTCAATCTCCGCCTGGCTTTACATTGACTGATCAAAGCAGCCCTTAGGGTGTCTGTGCTTTATTTTGACTTGCGTGTAAACCTTTGCTTGTTTAATAACTAAACTCCCCCTCCCTGCCATTAAAAAAAAGCTAAACTCTATTTTCATGGGGAATTTGACCTTTATTTTAAAATTCATACCTTAATTTAAGAAAAATGAAACCCATATGTTTCTAACTTACTTATTCTAAATCCATCAAAACATTTTAACAGTTGTCTAATGCCCAAGAATCATTCTGATGTTTCTTCATATGTTTTAAAAAAAAACTTTCCTTAAAAAATGAAAGAAAAAACAGGTGGTTATACTTTGTGAATGGGAAATATATCCAAACACCAAACTTCTGTTGCTTTGGACACATTTCATGCTACAGATTCACCTTTCTCCATCTCTGTTTATCTAACAGTACCCCCATCTGTCCGCCAGTTTACTCATCTGTCCACAAAAGCACCTTGTGCTTTGAATGACTTCTTCCAGATTTGAGGAAGGATCTATGCATCATGTATGAAGACCATCCAAGAGTATGAATCTTGTTGTCATCCAGGAAAAGGTCTCAGAGCCTAGAGTGTGATTGTGCCCAGACTCCTGTCCTCTTGTCAAGGGTAGAGTTGGCTTCTGACCCTCACCTGGCCCCCTCCCGGCCCTCCACCTGAACATTCTGCTAGGAAGGTGGGTGGGAGGTGCACGAGGCCCACATCAGCCTTCCATCTCACATCCCAATCCCCGTCCGCCCAGAACACTCAGCCCCAGACTTCGGTTGAGCTCTTGCATTAGTCTGAGCAGAACCAAGCAGAACAGAGCACCAGGATCAGAGGAAAGTACACATCCGATGACGGTCATTGCTGTGATGTCCCCTAAGCTATGTCCTCAGTCCAGGACCCACAGCTTGCCTGAGTCCACCCATCCATCATGCCCTGTGTTAGTTCTCACCCACTCAGGACTGTCCCCTCCATTGTTATTAAACGCATGTGCCAAAGGATAGCCAGTGCTGGGCACTGGAGCCCTCAAGGTCAGAGGGGGAATAAAAAAGGAGAATGGAAGGTAGCGGATGGGAAAGAAGTAGGAAAGCTGAAGTAGGGAGAGCCCTGAGCACAACAAAGAACCCTGGAGAGACAGAGGGAATGATGCTACCCTGGAGGAACTGGTGTCCAAGTCTGCGAGACGGACAAGGAGCCCCCCCCCAGACCACACTGTGAGGCTCTCGAGCCCCCCCCCAAGACCACACTGTGAGGCTCTCCTGAGTGTCCAGGCCAAGCTGCTGTCCCAGAAGCAGAGCACAGCTGAGGTGAGCTCGGGTGAGGAGGGTATAGGGACAGAAAGACCATGATGGACAATGACACCATCAGATTACCTTTGGGATCACCCTTTGGAGCTGACTCTTGAAGAGTCACCCCAAAACGAACACACTTCTTCCTCAAATATAAACACCTAATAATAAAGAAACCAAACCTTTCAGGCACGTGTTGTGCTGTGTCCACATCCTCTCTGAAATGATCTGTAACTCGTTTAAATCCCTTCTTAAGAGCTGATTTTGAAAACCAAACAGGACAAATAATTCTTGAATTGTTCCAATTTTTCTTAATGCACTATCTGTACTAGCTCAGAATTACCCTAACAGAGCTCTGAAGCCCAGAGAGATTTCAGTTCAGGCAGTCTGGATATTTTAGATCCCGAGGGGTGACTCTGGGAATAGGTCTGGCTCCCTGCCAGCTAGGTACTTGGGCCTGGGCCAAAGAGATAAATACTGGGCCACAAGTAGAACAGATGCTTAAAAGGTCTGTTCCACTCCTGAGATCTCTGTTTAATGGTGGCTATTGCTGACATGATTGCTTTTAAATTTTTAATTTCTCTAACCAGACCTATAATGCCACATGTCCACCCACGTATCAGCAGGGCAGAGGAACTCCATCAACTGTGTGCCCTCCTAGTTATCACAACACACGTGAGCAACAGAAAAGGGATAACTTAGCATCAAGCAGGGGCTCCTGCCTCGCGCGCTTCCACGATGTAAGAAGTTGCTGTCTGACAAGCTCACTTTGGAGATCGCTTTTCTCCTTTCCTGCGTTCTCCCAGAGATCACGGTCCTGACTCGCCTCTGCCGGTGCTGGTCCTTTGCTTTTCAACTCCTACTGTCCCTAGCACCTCACCCCTCTAGCCTGAGCTCAGAAGAACACAGTTCCTCGTGAAAACTGCCACGTCCTGGAACCTAGACTTCACAATTTAGTATCTACTGAAGGGGCCAGGGCCATCTGGTCAACCAGCACACTCATGGACGAGGATGGGTGGGCTTTCCAGACTCAGCCCTTAAAGGGTCCTAAATAGGACTTTGCTGCCTTATTTGAAAGTATGAATAACAGTAGATTTAAAACATATAGAAGGATAAAGATGCCACAGTGTCTGAAGAGTGGGAGAGGCTACAAAGGGGTAGGTAACACTTACTTAACTTCCTCCAAATCAATACACGTCACCAGCCCTCTACATCATATATATAAATCGTTCCAACTCCTGATGGGGTTTGAAATGAGCAGAGTAAGCTAAACCCAAATTATACAAACATGCGAAGGCCTGAGGCAAATGTTCCTCTCAGAATCCAGCTTAAGCAGCTCCAAGAATTATTGAACCCGACAGCTCAGGAAAATGGTGACACGTTTAAAACACAAACTCTAGCTAACTTACCTGATGAGTTTCTCCACTCTGGTCTGTGAAAACACCTCCTGAATTATTTCTATGAATTAATACAATTAATACAAAGCAAAGCCTGGCACACAGTAGGATCTCAATCAATGTTAGCCATTACAAGGGTTAGAAGAGGAGTCAGCAGTATGAGCAGGTGTTTTGGAGGCTATGAAAATGTCAACAGCAGTCCTGTATCGGTGATAGCTCATTACAGGCAGGAAATCCTATTCCTTCCACGTCCCCGCAGCATATGACTCATTATTTACTCCCAAATCCTCCAGGCGATTGACTAGGGCTGCTTTGATAATCCCAAGAAACAATTCACCGCCTCGTGCTCAGCTCAGGGATCTGCAAAGCCTGGCTCCCACTCCCCCATCCCAGGGCCACTGTGAATTCCTTGCACAACCTGCAAAGGACGTTCCATCATTGGTCCCTACTTTCATTTTTCTCTCTTCTAAACTATGAGTGAGACACCAAACACACAGCTCAAGAATCGTGATTTTAAAACCGTCACCCACGTGAATACCTTCTAAGCATTTTCTGTCCTGTGACTTCTGAGGAACATCGTAGTTTTATCTGAAAATTGCCAGCTCCACTTTCCTTCCCAGCTTGCTCCTGCCCATCCTGGGAGCCCACTGTAACTTTTCTTAGGCTATTATACAGGTTTTGAGCTTGCCACTGGCTGGTATATTTCCAGGGCTCTGAGGCTGGTCCTCTGAATTTTCTGACCATCATTTATGTCCAAATCCCTCATCCCTTGGTTCAAACACATGCACCACTACTGTCTCAGGACTTTTCAAGTTCCGTCTGTATTTTGCCCACATATCCAGGGGGAGGTTCTTCTTCCTTTGCCTGGAGCTCAGCTTTAGTCTACAGCCTTCTGTTGAGGACAGTTGCAGACAGGGAGAGAGTTAATATATCATCTCAGTTTCCCAACTGATTTCTTGATGAAATGTTTACTTTACCTCCTGGGGCACACTATTTTTTTATAGATGTGGACACATATTCAATTTAGTTCTGTGATATTTTCCTTAAAAAAGACCTTTAGGAAAATTTTTAGAATTATATTCTGGACAGTATACATCTCTGAATTCACATAACTCACACAACCCACCTTGAAATTTGCAGGAATTATCTCTCTCAGCACAGCCACGTATATTAAGAAGATCATAGAATGTGCTTCCCTATGCTCTGTTTATTGCTTTGCTTATAAAGAGCCCACTGACCCCTGGCGTTTCCATCCCCATCACTATGGCGCCCAAGACAACGTCACAGAAAGGATACCAACCCAGTAGGAGACTGGCACTCACGTTCCTTCCTCTAGGGGGCTATGGCGGACCCATTGGATCCCATGGATCCAGTGTGGATTCACAAGGGAGAATGAGCAATGACTGTTGCCCCAGGCCTGCTCTCCTGCCCTACCCACTGCACCAGGAAGGCCAACTGAGAACAAAGGCAAAACTACCCTTGGCTCTTTGGAGACTATTGACACAAATTCAAAGTTCATACCTCAAACCTGGGGACCGTGGGTGACCCCTTCCCTCCCCATCTGTTGCTTTCTCTTCATCAGTCTCACAAGCACCCGCTAGTGGCTGTGGTATGTTTACCCTGCCGCCTTCTGCTATTTTTATCATGTGGCTTTTCGCCATCGGTTCTGTGGCTCTGCAGAGGACATTGCTCTTTGCAAGGCGAGGTCTGGCCTGTTAGCTGGTCTATTATTCTTTCTCCTTTGACCCTTTGATCTGTTTCAAATGTGATTTTTGAAAGCCGGTAATATATAAATCACATCTGCATAAACAAACGTGTACATAAGTCTGAGACACAGACAGTGCATTTAACTCTTCAAAACCTATAAAAGCATCTTTTGATGTCAATCTCAAAAGGCAGAATAAAGGAGCTGAATTTTACCCTAATTCAAAAAGAAAACATTTTTAGTTTCCTTTTACTTACATTGTCTGTGCCGTGAGCACAGCTGCACGGGCCTTTCCGGGGCCTGGTGACCCCTTAGCTTCCCTCAAATGTAAAACGAGCACATGCCAAAGATGGTATTTAGCTCATTAATTAAACAAGGAAATCATACAGGTGTCACAACAGGTTCAAAGAAGTCAAACCACAGTTTTATATGGAGTAAAGGAGTGTTGAGAAGTGTTCTTCCGTGGGGAAGGAGATTGATTGAATCTCCATCTGGAAGAATTTATTTCCAGGTCTATATACAAGAGTTACGTTGCATTGGTCATGATAATCACATTGCCATCGGTTCTCTACAATTTACGAATTATAAAAACAGCTCCATGGCAATCAACAGCTAGAATCAGAAAGCCCAGAAGGGTGTGCCCTAAATAGTACATAGTCTTCTACTGAAAACACCAAGTAATCTTTATTACTTATTCCTAAGTTTCCACCTACAAATTTTGGCTTCCTGTTCTCCACCCTCCCTTCTGTTTCTAGCAGCCATTGGCTGTCTCCAGCTCATCCTGTGACCTCGCATTACCTGGTGGCAGGTAAATCTGCTGATGCCCTGGTTTCCCAAGAGTCACCAGTAGACCATTTCAACTCCCTTCTGTACTGAGCTTGATCTATGCTGCTCTTGCCCACTCTCCCTCTTCCCCACAGTGGCCGGTGGGCATGAGCCAATGTCCATCCGTCTTTCCATCAGAATGCAGTCCTGGCTTCCATGCCCCGCCAGGGCCAGGTCTGCTCCTGCAACAAGAGCTGCACAAAAAGATATGAAAGATCAGGCTCCTGGTTCCATGAAGTAAGAATCAGTGGCCTGTGGCCACTCGAAGCCTTACTTTCTGTTTCCATCCATATGTGGAAACCTCATGAGATGCTCCCAGCATGTCAGATCTACTTTTTAGCTGTAGTTGCTCCCTTGGTGTATCAGTCAAAGTGCAATCAGAGAAGAAGAACCAGTAGGAGATATGAATGAAGAGGCTTATTGGAAGGAATTGGCTTCCATGATTAAGAGGCATGTCAAAAATCTATAGGGCAGGCCGCCAAGAAGGGCAGACGGAAGTTCTCAGGCATAGGCTGAAGCTGCCATCACAGGCAGACTTTCTTCTCTCAGGGAAGTCTCAACTCTACCTTTAAGGCCTTTCAACTGATCAAGCCAGGCCCACACAGGTAATCTAGGATAAAATCAACCGATCACATCTATGAAACACTTTCACAGTAACATAAAAGATTAGGACTAGGGTTCTCTACCCAGGAGACACTTGGGGTCTGGTTTTAAGAAATGGAGGCAAGGAAACCAACATCCTTGAAGCTTCATGGGCCTAGAGAAGGTCTCTTTTACTGCTTGAATTTTCCATTTGTTTATTTGGGGGAGACCGTAGACTGACGTAATCATGGGTGTGCTAAAGACCCCGAAAGCACTCCTTGGTGCCTTCACTTCAGTAAAAATAAAATGAAGTGTCGTCTTCTTCATTTTGAGAGGGGGCGTTAGCAAGGCATATGTTTGCTGGAAGTGGATACCTTCCAAGATACACTCCTGTGACAGTCCAAATTAGGGCAATTCAATCAAGTGACCTCAGCAGAAGGGCCTGGCACCCTCCCACCCCTGGACCCAGTCATATTTTTAAATCTTCATATTTCAAGAGATCTAATCACAAGCAGAGCTCATAGGTCTGAGCAAATTGTGTTTACTTCCATTTAGGTTTTATCTCTTCCCTGTCATACTTTGTGATGTGTTGAAAAATGGCAAGTAAACATTTCATCTGAATGCTGACATTTTAGAAAGAAAAACTATTAAAGAGTTGGACATTCCTTTCCATGTCTGTGTCAAACATCAGGTGTGGATTGATGCACTGATGCAGACAGCTTCCACGTCAGCCTCTGTCCTCCGACATGGTTTGTGACGCGCGATGACCCACTGGCCAGAAAAAGCTCCCATTTCCCAAGGGTCTCTCCCGGAGTCCAGTCACCGCAGGCAGTTTAAGCTCAACCTCCAAACTGCCAATATAGTATAAGTTCCTCCCTCTTTGCTGTCCTGAAAAAAAAAATACCAAGCTCCACATTGTGTAATTGCCTCAAGAGGTAATACAAGCAATAAGTCTTTCATAAACCATAGAACAACTTGTTTCTTACACAAGCCACGGCAATACATGTAAGTATCAACTGAACATTATTTTAGAAGTGGAGCCTTCATGCATAATGGGCTAATAAACCCATTAGCTCTTACGTCCTGCTAATTATGCACTTTGTCGCACACAGCCAAGTGCTTGTGAAAACCTGTTTTTATACTATTTTAATAATGCTATCTCCTTATGCACAGAAATTGATTTTCGATATCAACGACACAAGGTGAATAAAGCAAAATTGAGCCCAAAACGTTAAAGATCCGAGTATGGGCACCATGTGCACTTCCTGAAGGATAAACTCCCAAGAACATGATAATAAAATAGATTCGCCTCTTTCAAGTCTCTGCACCCACTCTAAACCAGATCCTAAATAAGTCTGAGTGCGTACTGGTGATGCAGCCATCAAAATGAAGATGCCGAGGGTACGGCATGCGGCCAAAGAGACGTCAAGTTCTCCTCCTCTTCGGAGGCCACTGTCTTGGTTACTTTTGAAGGCATGGTCCACTCATAATCTCTGAATTTCAAAAACTTTGAACATAAAAGAATATTAATTCACACTCTTACTAATATAAACAAAGACACACTAACAGATCAAAAATTGCTCATCTAAAATATCAATGAATTAAATAATACAAAAAAAGCACATTTTTTAAAGAAAAGAAAAAAAGAATACAAAACATGGTCTGCCTCACCCCTCATTTTCCTGGACTGACCGTCAGAACAGCTTCTTCCCAGCGGTTAACGTCAAGTGTCCAAATTCCTCAAGGGTATTCCTGCTCTTCTGTTAGTCGTCTTGAATTCACCTTTTCAGAATCATTCCTTCCTTTTAAAGAGGCTCTGTTCTGTCTCCTGGGAAATCTCCCAGCTGTGGTTGTTCTTGTGTAAATATGATCCCTTCATCTTTGCCTCAATTCTGTTGGTTTTCATAGTGGCAACAATGATGTCCCTTGTTAGATAAGAGGTTGCCCTAACTTTCCAGTGAAGCCCCCAGACTCTTTAGGGGAATAACTCAGCAACGTACACTTGTAAGGCTTGAGACTTTTTCACAAAACCACCAAAATATGTTCAACTAAATCAACCTACCAGACAGCGAAAAGGTAAGAGGAGAAAGCCCAGTGTTTCCCATTTCTCTGACAACCCGCAGCCAGCAGCCACAGTCCCTAACAGCTTCTGCTACGAAGTCAGAATTTACAGGTAAAGCAGGGACCCCAAAGCTGACAGATGCTTTAGGCTTTTCGTGGCATTTTAGCTTCAACTAGGATCATAATTTTTTCCTGCAGTTTGAACTGCTTAATAAAGCCTTCCTTTTTCAGATCTGAGTTAGACACCGAGTCCTTACAGAGGTAAGGCAAAAATGTGTTTGTGGGTGTGTGTACACCTGTATCAAGGTCACATCTGCAAAAGCCAAAAGATAAATTAGAAGGATTCTCTGCTTACCAAAAGAGGCACACTGGCTACTTTTTACTTTGAATAGAGACTCAACCCTGTCCATTGTGCATTTAAGGCAAACTTGGATTTAAAATTCACAAACAACCTTTGGGAAATTTAACTATCATTTAGCATGAGGTCTACTTGATTGTAAATAAGTAAAATACAGGCCTTTTCCATAGCAGTCATGGGAGAAAATCCAATCATCGGTGATTCCAAACTTTTATGTAAGATCAGAAGCCGTTTCCAAGAAAGGCTGTCTTCCAAGCCTCAGTCAAGGTGCAGAGAAGCAGGGCCAAGGATTGAACTTGGTTTGCTCGTTTGATGAGCATGGAGATCCGTCCCGCTGCAGGGCTTGGACCCCTGACCTACCATGTGCGGACCTGCAGCCCTGCATCAGTGGCTCAGGGTGCTCTGTGCCTCCCTCTCCTTTCCAGTTCCTAAGTCGCCAAAGAACCCAGCACCAGCTCCTCCACAAAGCCACTGGACCATGAAGGGGTCATTTAAGCAACAGTTTGGTGCTTTACAAGCCCTCAGAATATTCCCCAAAAGCTTCCTCTACTCAGTGTTCACGGCTCCTTGCTTCAAGGACACGGGATAGAGCAAGAGACCTGGGAAGAGGGCACTCTCATGCTTTCAAGGGTTGGTCATGGAGAAACTTAATGTATTGGATGAAGTAAGAGAAGGACGTAGGAGGCATTCCTATTCGTTCAGGGGATGGTTATGGAGAAACTGCAATATGCTAAGCACATTTCTATCTGCAGAGATGCAGAGATCAAGCGATTGTAATCCCTGCCCTCTGGATGTTATGGGTTGAACTGTATTCACATGCTGAAACTTCCAGGACATCCAAATGTGAGCATATTGGGAGTAAGGTCTTGAAAGAAATAGTTGAAATGAGGTCCTTCAGGTGAGCGCTAATCCAGCACGACTGGTGTCCTTATAAGAAGAGGAGATTAGGACCCATGCAGGTACAGAGGACAGACTATGTCAGGACGCAGGGAGAAGATGGCCATCTACACGCCTCACTGGAAACCAACCCTGCAGACACCTTGATCTCAGACTTGTAGGTTTCAGAATTGTGAGAAAACAAATGCCTGTGGTTTAAAGCCACTCAGGCTGTAGTGCTTTGTTAAAGCAGCCCTTGTAAATGACAACACCAGAGTGACAGCCCAGGGCAGGGAGGCTGGCAGCAGTGAGTAAGTAAACACCAGTTTTATAATAATAACAAACAGTTGCATAGTCCTCATCTTCTGCCTGTCCCCCTTCTCAGTGCTTTTCATTTCTCAGAACAGTCCCATAAGGGTATCACACCACCTCCAATTTACAGATGAGGAAAGTGAAGCAGAGGGAAGTTAAGGACTTGCCCAATGTCACACAGCTTCAGTAGTGGGGCTGAGATTTAAACTCAGGCAGTCTGACCCCAGGTTACATTTTCCCTTCTTATACATAGTGAAGACGAGAGTTGCAAAGATCAATAGGGTTAGAAATTGATACGGGATGGAGAGGACTCTACATAAGGTAGAGTGTCAGGGAAGCTTCAGAGGAAGTGATTGTTTTACCGGTGACCTGAATGATGTGACAGTGAGAGTCATGCAAGGACATTGAGGAGGGGCTTTCCTGGCAAGTACAAAGACCCTGGGAGGGAAGGAGCTTGGTATCTGGAAAGAAAAGCAAGAAAATCAGAGAATGAGAAAGGCAGTAATAGGACGAGTTCTTGGTGATTCTGCAGGGACTTGGAGGTCTCCTGAAGCCTAGATTTTAGCACAAATGTGCTGGACAGTCCTTGAAGGGTTTTAAGCCAGGGAGCAAGATCATCTGATTCACGCTCAAAGCAACCGTGGCTCAAGCTGCCATGTAGAGAACAAACTACAGAAGTTGCAGGGGGGGTCAGCAGGGAGATGAGTCAGGAGCAGACCAAGAAAAAAAGTGGTTCTGCCTCGAACGAAGGTAGTAGCTATAAAGATGGTGGAAAACAGTCAAACTTAGAACACAGAGCTCCATAGTCTTCCCCTGAGAAGGGATTAAACTCAAGTTGGAGGAAAATTATCACAGATGAGATCACTGGAGAACAATTAAGGGCTAACCTGGGAGATATTAACTGTGAGTACAGTAGGACTCAGGAAAGAAAGAAGAAAGAAGTAAGGAATCACGTGCGGTTAAGGATTCTCTCAACCATGTATCTTGGAGATTTTTCCACAATAATAATTCCAAAATACCTAGAGCTATATTTTGGTCTTTTGCATCTCAGAGTTATTATTTTTCATTAAGTCTTCAAATCGCCAAAATATTTTTGTTGTTCTTTATCTCCCACTATATGTTCCGGGTTTGCATGGCTTTGTCGTGTGCCTTCTGGAACTTGCAATTTGGCAGACCGAGTCTCATTTCATTCTTCTCCAATATATCCTGTACTTAGATCTCTGTTTTGTAGACAGAATCTATTGCCTCCTTCCACCCCCATAAACTATATTCAAATTCAGGTTCTTTGATTTTCACCCACCTTTCCTCTTTCTCCTTCACTATCTGGTGATGCTGCTATCCATAGCTCATCTATTTATTCCCTTAAATTATATTCCTCTAATTCCTTGTTTGATTTTTCAGTTTTAAACATATCTGACCCACCTGCTTTGTAAGGTAAGGAGCTTAGCTCTCTTTTGTTACCTTCATTTCTCTTCCTGTCTACCACCTGGATTTTGTTAGTCATATTATTATTTTAACATCACCATGGTTTTCACTTCTCCATCCTTTTCTGTAATCATAATTTCCCTGGCAATTTTATCCTTAGATTTATATGCAAATGGATTCATCACTTACTACCACCTTTTCTCACTGTTTCTCCAGTCTTAACGCTGCTGAGATTTGACTTCATGGTATTTTTCAAAAAAGGCTCATGGAGAACTGTATTTCCTGAGTGCTTGCATCTTTAAGAGGTATCGCTCAGCTATCTTTTTGTTTAAACACTAATGTGGCTGCATGTAGAATTTTTTGTCTCACTTCCTTTTCCTAAGAGCTTCAGACCATGTTCCATTGTCTTCTACCATTGAATCTTTCCAGAAAGAAATAGATCTTTCCAGAGAGAAGACAGTCTGGCTTTTCCTCTTCTCCATGTGTAACCATATCAGCACATGTATCAATGTCCATGAATCTCCCTCCTCCCCCAGGGCAGACACAGTATGCCCTATCAATGGGAAGAATTGAGCTTTATCTGAAAAACTTCTTTAAAGGATATGTCCAAATATTTTTTTCTATTGATTTATTCTGTTTTCTTCTCCAAGGACACAGATTATATGTTGAGTCATCTTTGTCTGTCTTCCATGTCCACCATGTTCTAGTCAATCTTTTTCTTAACTCTTGTTTGTTTTCTTTTTATTTTGCTCTATTTTCTCAAGTCTTTACTTTTTATCTATCTTTTATCTTTTGTCCAAATCCAACATGGCTTCTATTATTATAGTCACTTTACTTTTCTCTTCTAGGTCATTTTTAACTTCATTCCATTGTTTTATCATTTCCTCCCACAGCTCTGGAGGCTCTGCTTTTAGTTCTTGAAATACTGAGTTTAGTTTTTCATCAGCTCTTTGAGTTTAGGGAGAATCATTTTGTTGTATTTTTCATCTACCCTGCTACAAAATGTTTCCTGTGCTTTTCCTCAACAGCCTCTAGTTTGCCTTTTAGGGGGCAGTATTTTGAGTAGATTCTCTGCTGATTCCTCATGAATGAGGGGAGTTCTGCCTGGATCAGCTATCCATGAAAGGACAGACTTGAGAGGAGCCAGGAAAGCACTGAAACTTAGCAGGTGGCCTCTGGCTCAGAATGCAGCTCTAATGCTGGGTTCTGTCAGAAAGTGTAGCTCTTAAACCACTACAGCTAAGAAAGATTGGCAGCCAGAGAGCCGCGAACCATCACAGTTCCTCCTCCACTCAGCCACCCCGGGAGACTGCTTCTTGCAGATCTGAGCATTTTCTCATTTCCTTCTGTTTCCTGTGGCCTTTCTGTGGTGTCACACACTGTCCAGGGAGACTCCCACAGGCTGTCCTACGTCTTCATCTTGCTGTTCTAAACATTGGATGTGCCCCAGGGTGGAGAAGACCAGACTCTGCTTGCTCTGCCATAGATCTCCAGGGCCTGTTAGTCATTCTTTCTCACTGGCAGTCTTCATGGTGGTCCAATTCTTGCTGCATAGAGTCCATATCTCTCCTTATATATAGTTTAGAATTAGATTATAGACATTTCCTAGTTTCACAACAAAATTAATTCCTTTTTGTTGATTTGTCTCTTCACGGTTTTCTAAAGGAAAACCTTAAAATTAGATCTCTCCGAGTTCGAAATTGGTAGGTACTGACAGGCATATATAGATAGATAAACAAGATTACACTGTATAGCACAGGGAAAAATATATACAAGATCTTGTGGTAGCTCACAGCGGGAAAAAATGTGACAATGAACATATGTATGTTCATATATAACTGAAAAATTGTGCTCTACACTGGAAATTGACACAACATTGTAAAATGACTATAACTCAATAAAAAATGTAAAAAAAAATTAGATCTCTCCATAAACATCATGGCTCAAATAAATACCTATTCTTTGCTTTTACCCCTAGAGATTTCAATTCAGTCCATCTGCAGTGGAGCATAGTTATCTCTAGGCTTAGAAAGAGCCCACAGGCAATGAATTTGAAGCATTAGGATGCCGCTCAATGCTACCCCTATCCAGAGTATTGACTGATGAACCATGCAAGAGGATCTCAGACTAGAAGGAAATCAAGTAACCATTGTATTTATCCATGTCAGCAGCCCAGCCACACACCTCCCTCAATGCAGAGACCATTGATCGGGCTGAAGGCTGAAGAGAGGTGGCTTATCCTCACCATGGTGGGTTTGTCCTTTTTTTTTTAATTTGGAAAAATTTTGAACCAATAAAAAAGTCAGAGTAATAGAATTCACATACTTGTATGCTACACCCTTCACGTAGATCACATTTGCCTTTTTTGTGGAGTGTCTCTCTCTCGGACCATTTGAGAAGGAGTTGTAGATGTCAGGATACCTCACTCTTAAGTATTTGAATATGAATCTCCTGGGAACAAGGACATTCTCTACACTGATTTGGAGAGCACCTGCTTACAGGCTCAGTTGTTCATCTAGCTAGAGATAGGGAGTCAGGAACGGAGAGGGTGGATTCCCACATAGAGACCAGAAGCACAAAATCACCCTGAGTTCAGGAAGTGAAAGCAGGGAGTAAGGAGAGGGCAAGAAAGAAAGAGGGCAGGGTTTCCAGGGGTAGGGGTCCAGGCCACAAGAAGGAAATGAAAATGTTTAAGCTGGTTGCTGCCTTATGTAGAGTAATTCTATTCCCACCCCTACACAGGGCCTAGTGAATGCTGCAATATTGTATGGAATCATTTTTGTATGATATTTACAAAGCAGAGTTAACATGATTTTAAAATACAGGGAGCCTAAAGAGCTTCAGAAAATGATGTCTGAACATCCCCACCCCCCATGCTTCTGGCCATAGCTTCCTGAATGATGGAGAAAGCAAACACCATCTGCCCAACGCCCAGTCCCCCAGAGGATCCAGCCTTAGGCAAGAATTTTTGCCTTGAGCTCCCTGAACCGTACCTCCTCCCCTCCCCCTCGCCTTCTGCTGTCCTCTGGGACAGGGAGTCTGAACAGCTGCTGCCTGTCAGAAACCGAGGCTCCTGGCCGTGCTTGGCCAATAACCCACCTTGTAACTAACGGTGGCAGGAGTTGTTTTTCTTTTCCCGTGGATAACTGTCAAACAAGTAGGGACCACTGAATTGTCAGTGGGAAGCCCATTGTTGGGAATACACAGTTTTGAGAAAATTTCAGCATGTTTGGGCAAGACTGGGTTTCACAGCTCAGTAACACTGAGAGGGCCATGTGAACGCAGCACAGAATTATGCAATGACTGGTCCACAGGGAGAGAGGGTCCCCAGCAGATGCAGTCACTCTCGACTTCTGCCTATTGAATTAGAAGTTTACTGTTGATATTTCAGGTCTCATAAGGCATTAGAAAAGCTTTTTTTTCTGCTCCATTTAATTTTTTTTTGTCTCAAAATGGCTTAAACTACACAAATGATGCTAAGCCATTTTCAGAGACACAGACTAGGAATCTCAACCATCCTCTTCTCTCCTCTGGTTTTATATAGAAAGGTCCTAAGGACAGTCAGAACAGAACAAGGTGAAGGTCATGGTGAATCTCCACAAGAAGAGAGACAATTCCACTAGAAAGGGTTACCAGAATGAAAATTCCATCTCTCTTTCCTTTAAAGCCCTGGGACATGAAAGCCACATCCCACTCCAAAATTGTTCCATTAACCCACCTTCACAGAGCACTTAGAATGCGGGCAGGCCAGAGCCCTGGAAGAAGGTGGCGGAGGCACACAAGGGAAAGAGAAGAAAAGAAAAAATGAATAGAAAAGAAAGAAATAGAGGAAAATAAATTTGGGGGTTTTTGTTAGTTTAATTTCCTCGTGATCAGAGAACATAGTCTGTATGCTTTCAGTTATTTTGTTTGATGAAGTATGTGTTATGGCCCAAGGTATGTTCCGTCTTGGATTACGTTCTGTGGGCACCTGAGAAGTACACACATTCTAGCGCTGTTGGGTCGATTACTATGAATGTTGATTAGATCCTGTTGGTTAATGGTGTTGCTGAGCTCCTCTATATCCCTGCTAATTTTCTCTCTAGTTATTTTGGCAATTGTTAAGAGAGGGATGTTGAAGTTTTCAACTGTATTTGTGGGTTTGCATATTCATCCTTTAAATTCTATCAGTTTTTGCTTTATGTATTTTGCATCTCTGTTGTTTGGTGCATACACCTTTAGGATAACTACATGTTTACGTAGTGTAAAGTGTAACTTTCATATGCACTGGGAAGCCAAAAAAATTTGTGTGGCTCAATTTATCATGATATTCACTTTATTGCAATGGTCCGGAACTGAGCCCAAAATATCTCTAAGGTATGATTGGAATGTTCAGGGGGTTTCAGTTGTGTTTAGTGGAAGGAATAGAGAAAAGTACATCCATACCATTTTCCTAGGAGTTGAAATTGGGAAATTATTTGTAAATAGAGAGAAAGAAGAAAGAAGGACAAAGGACAAAAAACAAAGGAGAATGGAATGGTGTTTTCTTGTCTTCCTTTCTCCTGAGAGATCTGTGCTGTTGAGAATCAGTTGTGAAGTACCTAACGAAGGGGTCACCACCTCTCCCTTCCCTCCCCTGTCCAAGCAGAAGTTCAAGCTGAAAATGTAGCAAGAAACACAAGACAATGATACGATTTCTATCAATAGATATTCCCCATTCTCCAGCCCAGTGTAAATGTCACATTTGGTTATGAAATTGAATTTTGCAAAATAACATTTTAAAAATATTCCTCCAACTTAGTGTCTTTTATAACTATTGACACAGATGAGAGAGTGAAGTAGCACATCTCCTTGTCCCCTATGCCCTTTCTCATGCATGCATAAGTAATAGACTGACTTTCAGTGATTCCAATAACTGGGCTCTCAGCTGCCTGTGTGGCTCCCCTATGACCCAGGTCAGCAGGGATGTGTTCAGTTTTGAAAGCAAGCATCCACTTCACTTCCCTGGACACGGACAGTGCCCAAGAGGGGCCTGGCTTGGGAAGGAACTGTTACTGTGCTCCATTGGGCTCCCCATCTCACTAGAGAATTTCCACATGTGTTATCCAACAGTGGATAGCTTAGTCTCAAGTTTCATCATTGGATTAATCTCTGGTCAGAAAACTTGATCATAGCTCTCCCAAGGGCTGTTCATTATCATACCTCACAAGACTGAGCCATAAGTGAATGAGTGAATGGATGGACGAATGAACCCCTTGCTCTTCATTTACATCCCAGCCAGTTCTTGAGGGAGAACATGGCAGATTGCCTCATGGGAACACAGCACAGCCCGCGCCGAGGAAGCTAAGCTCATTCCTACCAATGGAAACTACAGGCAGAAGTTAAAAGTCAGGGTGTAGAGCTCTCAGCAACTGTTTTCTCTGGATAACCCAGAAAATGGAGAAAAATTATTTTGTCTCCCCAAAGGGGCTGGAGAGAAGAGCCTGCCACAGTACCTTTGCACAGGGCTCCCTAATACAACCTTGGGGGAGGGTATAGCTCAAGTGGTCGAGCACATGCTTAGTGTGCACAAGGTCCTGAGTTCAATCCCCAGTACCTCCTCTAAAAATAAATAAACAAATAAACCTAGTTACCACCCCCCAAAAAAAAATTTTCAAAAAGAGCAAAAGAACAGTGCATCATTAGACAAACAAAAGGCATTCTAGTGACTGTATTAGTCTCATCATTGGATTTGGGCAACTCCTTAAAAGAGGATTCAACCTGCTGGGTCAGGCAAACTATTCTAAGCATCCCTTATAGGACAAAGTAAGCAGTTACTAGTCATCACTAGTTCTTGTCACTTCACCTCCGCCACTACCCCCATCACCTCTGATTGAAAAAAAAAGGAACAACTGCATCCAAACAAAAGCAAAGAAACGGGATTTTTTTCCCTTGAACTATGACCACATCTTTGAAACAATTTAAAAAGAGCTCTTACATGTCATTTTTTTGCACCACTTCCTCGAGCAGAAATCCTTCTGGAACATTCTGAACAAATGATCAGTCAGCATCTCATGTCAGGAAACTCATGACTGTGCAAGGAAACCTTTTTCGTTCTATTCATTCTTCAGTTTTGTTTTGGGATTTTGCTTCCTCTTCTTTGGAAACAAAGAGATGAATCCTTTTTATTTTTCTGGTTGTTCCTAAGTTTGCTATCACTGTTGTCTCTAGAAATCATGGCACCGAGAATGACAGGTCCTACGACAGAAGTATGCACAGGGATGCAAAGAATGGTCACTAGAAAAGGGGTGGCCAGGGGCAACGTCAAACAAGAGGCCAAATCCAAACTGATCCTCGAAGACAAGTAGGAGCTAACTGTGCAGGCCAAGAAAGCAAGAGAAGGAATGGAGCAAGGCAATGCATTCCGGTACCCAAAGGGACTCATTTGGCTGGAACAGAGTTTAGAAGCAGGGAGTGATAGGAAATGAGCCTGGGGAGGTAGGTGGAAGCCAGGTCCTGATTTACCCCAGAATGGGGCAGAGTTGGGAGTGCAGAGCTAGCGGAGGACTCCCTGTGCTCGGAACCTGTATCATGTGCAAAAGGAAAAGAAAAGGGAAAAGAAAGGAAGTAATATGGAGTCTTCTCCCTTTCCTCTTGTGAACAGAGAGGGTTAGCAAAGCGGGTGGCTGTGACGAAGGTAGGTGGGGGAGGCATCGGCCACTTTAAGGTCTAGGATTCCAGGAAAACGGCTCTGGAGGTGAGACAAGAGTCTCACAGAGATGCTGGCCCACAAGGGAGGCAACAGATTGAGAGAAATGAGACTGAGAGGGAACTCCAGGCTGCTTCCAAGATTCTGTACTTTGTGGTTGAGCCCTGGGAAGCAGGTGGAACCTAGAGCAGGTGCATCCTGAGACAGGCACGCCTGCCTGGGTTGGCGGCAGTGAGGCAGGCTCCCAAATCTCCCTGGAGATTCCAGCCTGGGAGCTTCTCGGTGCCTCCCCGCACTCCAGCTCAGCGTTCGCCTCAAAGGAAACTTCTTGCTATGATGGGGGTGACAACGCTTGTCCTACATTTTATGATATTTCCAGGAGCTCTAGGAAAGGAGGAATGAGTCACTCATCGATATTCCAAGGAATCAGCCACACTGGGCATTCGTGAAACACTGCTGGGAAGCCTGGAGGGGAGCCCCCGGGGTTCTGCGCAGGGGAGGACACACGCAGAGCTTTGGAGAAATTCTGCAGCCGTGTGGTCCAGCAGTTTTCTAACTCTCAGCCCCACGGTCTGTCCCCCTAGGCAGGAGAAGTTCATGTGCTCAGCATGCTTCCAAGAAAGAACCCCGGGTGATGCTCCAAGTCCTTTCCTCCCACCTAAGACTCACAATGGAACACAGGTGAATTGAGGTGATGTAAAAGCACCACCTTGAATTCATGTAATTTATTTTTGTAAGACGTACTGATACCCCAGTGCAGTAGGCCCCTCCCTAGTCTGATCACATGGCCACAACATGGCCACAGCGACGGCGTCTTAAGAAACCCAGCAGGGTGACCTGTACACGAGGAACCTTAGAAAGGGCATCTACATGAGGCAGGGACTCTCAGCCTTTTGCAAAGGAGGCCATGTCACCAAAGCATCCTGCGTGGCCTGCCCAGTAAGAATTTCACCTTCTCCTTCAAACACCCCCCTACACATTTTTCACCCTGAATCATATCTTTAGATCACCATAGGAGCCTTTCACTGAGCAAATCAAGGATAAAAACTATATTATGTAAAATTGTACCACAGCCCAGTGGACAAGCTCTCAATTCTTGAAACTCCCTTAGCCTCTGAGACAGAGCTCCCGGGGTTTCCCCAAGGTGTTCCCACAAGCTCAGGCCTTGGCACCCTTCCTCCTCCCCCAGCTTCAAGCATCACCCCAACCCCAGCCTCTGTCTCCCTCCTGAGCGACTCAGCCTGCCCTCCATGGTCCTCCACGGTTTGCACCCTAGTTTTCTGAGCTGACCATCTGCCACTCTTCTCACACGTGGCCTCAGTCCACCTGCTGCCTGCTGCTCCTCAGGCACCAAGGTTCCCCGTCACTGCTTTTCCTCCACCTGGAATATTCCGCCCCGCCCCGCCCCTCCCCACATCACTCTCCGACCCTTCTTGACACAAGGGAGCGCTTCCTCTGTGAGCCTGCTCTGGTTCTGAGAGTCAGAATTTCGGAGTTTGACATCCAGCTCTACTCCTGATCGGCTCTGTGACCTGGGGCCACTTGCTGAACCTCTCTGTGCCTCCGTTTCTCCATTCCCAAAGTGAGGGCCCTCGTGGGAATTAAATGAGATAGTCTAGCAATGCACTCAACCTAGTGCCAGAGAGTAATAAATGTGAACTAAATGGGACTGTTTTATTGTCCCAAACCATAGCTGCGTGCTGACTCTTCATCCCCATGAGTTTTTCATTAGGCGAGAAGCTAATTCACGGTTCTTATATTCTCTATATTGTTCAGTAGCCACTCAAGGCAATGTGTGGTACCACATTATAAGAACACTTCTTTGACTGGCTATCTCAGAATGTGGCATTTCCCCTTTAAATTGGTCCCCCTGTGACTAGCTGCGGCATCATGTCGGGAAAGTGGAAGAGGAACATGGGGATGCTGTGGTTGGAGGCCCCCACTGGCATGTTTGTAGAGAACCCTGAGAACAAGGTGGGAGATTTGTGGCCCCTGTTTTAACCTGGAGGTGAGGTCCAATGAGGATTCACGTTCATAAAACAGCACTACCATCTCCCACTATATTTAAGTGTTCCTTTAAATGGTTGTAACTTTTTTAAAAATCACAGTTTTCTGAGGAGTATAAGCACACATTTTTAGAGAGATAAAAATATCCAAAATGCAAATATGGCTGGTTTGAAATATATCAACTATGATGAGTTTCTCCGTCATCCTTACAAGCCTGCTTCTGGGCTCCAGAAAGAAAGACGGCCGCGCTGCCGAGCAGCCCGCAGACGCCCTCGGCCCCGCCAGCTCCTGCCCTCCGCGGGCGAGGGAGCCGCGTGCGGCGGAAAAGCACCTCCTCCACCCCCCACCAGGAAACCTGGCATTCATGAATCAACCCCCTACACACACACACACACACACACACACACACACACACACACACACACACACACACACACACACACACACAGTGCCCGAGTTGTAGCTTTGAGCTACAGTCAAGCTCTGTTATAACTGCCCTCATTAAAAACCCCTCTGTCATTTCAGACAGTCAGAAAGAAGTATATGTCTGGCATGGTCCAAGGAGGAAGCCACGTTCTCCCTAGCTGCAACAGAAGCATGAGTGTAAATCTCACACACACACACACACACACACCCCCCAAGCAAACTGCTGAGCTTTTATTTTTATTACCAGGTATGGTAAACAGAACACAGTCAGACAATAAGAAAATTAAATACCCACCAGCCCTGAGGGTCAATACTTTGCCCAAGGAGTTCTGTATGCTTTTAATAAGACACTCAGGATGTATTCTCAGCATCTGTGGGCAAGTTTTGCTCAAACCTGACAGTGATTCCAGCAAACTTTAAATGTTTCTGGTATTCCATTAAGTGTATGACAACAAGTTGTAAATGGAGTTCCTCTTAGAGAAAAAGAACCCAGCTCTTCCAAGAAGCATGCCAAGGTCCTGGAAGCTTGTATTCTGGTGGAGGGTGTTGGAAATGGGGGTGTGGGGTGCACGGTCACCAGCTGTTGACACTCATGGTGAGTAGTCTCCTGGGAGGCAGGCAGCCTTGGGTCTTCTTAGTTTCAGGAAAAATTGCTCTGTTGTTTTTGGTACCAGTGCCAGAGGTCACGATTTGTCCTCATACAGCAAGGACAGGAGATAACCCCTGGCTCCCGCATGGTAGCCAAAGGGAATAATAGTTAAACACACACACACACACACACACACACACACACACAAACACACATACACACACACACACACACACACACACACACAGATATAACACTTGAGTGTATGAATACACATTTCCTCATCTGTTCTTCGCAACAGGCCTCTGAATGAAGACACACAGACACGACCTCTCCCCACTGCACAGAGAAGGGAAGTGAAGCTTCCAGGAATTAATAGTAAGTACCTAGGAAGCAAAGCCAAGACAAAAGCGTGTAGACCCAGGCTCCTTTTAGACTCCCTCCCTGACTGCTCCACTTCCCACTTTCTCACACGCTTTCTCCAAATAGGAACATCCAAGGGGCACAGGCACAGTAGATAAGAACAATACATTTTCAAACCAAAGTGAGTTCTTTTCTCTGGAACAGTAAGATGCCTACATTCCTGGTTTTCTTCTAATTTTACAAGTAATAAACCAGTAGATTATGTCAAATATCAAAGCCTTTGGTTCCCAGGGGGAAAATATTTCTAAAGGACTTGAAGCAAACATACGTCTTTTTCATCATAAATATCACCAATTCTCATACTCTGTCCCAAACTAAGAGTGTGCAGGTGCCCTCTTCACGCAGGTGGCTACTACTAAACGTGACTCAGCAAACAGCCAACCTTGTCTGAAAGGAACAGACCAGGAAACTGGGGCCCCAAAAGTAAAACGCCTTGCTCAGGATCCTAGGGCTTTCCAGTGGCAGAGACTCCTGGTCTACCAAGAACTTCCTCCGGTCTTGATGGTTGTGCCAATGGAAGCCTCCAGACGGGACTGCTGGGAGGTGGGACTTGACTTTTCCAAAGGTCTCAGACTCCCTTCCCTACACCCATAATAAATTATGCAGTGACCATGAACACACTTGAACATGAGCATGCTTAGAAATAAAATTCAGGGAAAAGAATCAGGAAGAGTGGAGGAAAATGGCAGAGACTGAGTGGTACCCAGTGGAGCTCTTAGTGATAAATTTGGGAGCATGAGGAGGAAATGGAAATTGGGTGTCTAGGCAGAGGGAACAATGATTGCCAAGGCAGGAAGGTACCTGTAACTAGGGTGTGGGTTGAGAAGACAGAACCATCCAGACAGCTGGCCCTGGTTAAAGGACAAGGACTGCATGCTTACTTGCTAGAGGACTCACAATTTTCAAGCAGGTGTGCCTGGAAGTCTGAATTTTACATAGATTCCCCCAGGATTGTTTCAAGGTAAACCTGCTGGTGAGGCCAGAGGCAGAGGGAAGCAACATCAGCAGCCCCTTTAAGAGACAGCAGCAAAACAGCCAAGACGTGGAAGCAACCTAAACACCCATCAACAGATGGCTGAATAAAGAAGATGAGGAATAGGTACACAATGGAATATTACTCCACCATGAAAAAGAATGACATAATGCCATTTGCAGCAACATGGATGGACCTAGAGATGATCATACCAAGTGAAGTAAGTCAGACAGAGAAAGACAAATATCATCTGATATCACTTATATGTGGAATCGAAAAATATGATACAAATGACCTTTTTTACAAAATAGAAACAGACTCACAGACATAGAAAACAAACTTATGGTTACCAAGGAGGAAGTTGGGGGGAGGGTGGATGAATTAGGAGTTTATCCATATAAAATGGATAAACAATAAGGACCTACTGTATAGCACAGGGAACTATATTCAATATCTTATAATAACCTATAATGGAAAAGAATCTAAAAACGAATATGTGTGTGTGTGTGTGTAACTGAATCAGTTTGCTGTACACCTGAAACTAACACAACTTTGTAAATCAACTATACTTCAAAAAAGAGAGGCAGAGACAGCAGTAGAGGGAGGTCAGAGGTGAGATATGTGAAGTATCAGGGCTGAGGAAGAGAAAGGAGGTGGAATGTTCCCAGATTTCTGGCTTAGGTATAACGTGGGTGGTGATCCCATAAGCCAAAGACAGAGAATGGGAGAAGCAGCCGGGTGTGAGGGGCTGGAGCTTGGCTGGTGGAAAGTGTGTGGGAATAGAAAGTGGCTTTGAATCATGCACTGGGCGTCTGGGTGGTGCTCAGTAGACCCCAGGGGCTCAATGGTGAGGTCAGAGCTGGATATACAAACTTGGGAGCCATCAGCCATCTGTGGAAATTAGAAGCATTGTTGTGGATGAGACTGCTCTAAGGAAGAACACAGAGAAGGCAAAACGTGAGAAAGTCCAACACAGCACCAGCATTGTTGTATAAGGACTCCTGTTTCGATGTATCCATGTATGGTAGACCATGAAGTTCTGGGGGAGCAGAGGTTGTTGAAAAGAAGATGAGATCAGCTTGGAGGAAATTCCTTTCTTGGCATGGGCTTCAGTTTTATCAGCTGCATCACTATGGGGTTGGACTTGACAATCTCTAAAAGAATTTCTTCCAGGTTTAATACGCTATAATTCTAAATCTCTTCCTAGTATTGTAATTCCGATAACCAGCAAATTTACTTTGGAGGAAGCTCTTGGCTTTAGAAAAAGGAGAATTTGCTTGAATGGAATGTAAATCTTTTACAAACATGCGTGCCATGTAATTGCAAACCTCAACTTTTGGATAATGAGGGAAGGACATAAGGAGTTTAAAGACATCTCATAGCATGCCTGAACTACTTACACAGAAACATATGTCATGATTGCCACCGTAAGCCGTGACACAGATGAGTCAAACAGAGAGATAAATTTAGGATTTTTAAGGGCCCCTCCACTGCCGAAGTCAGAAGTTTCCATTTAACTACAGAAAAGAGAAAAATGCTGATACAGACACAATTTGATTTCTCCAGGATGAAGATACCCAACACATCTGAATAAAAATGGCTACAAGGACTATCCACTAGCAAGACCAGGGTACAAAAGGTGGCAGGGTCCTTGGGTCACAAGAGGTAACATGGTGAAACATACCCAAGAAGACAGAAAACTCAACAGGGCTTTGTAAGGATATAATGCCTGGAATCTGGGTGCCTGTGGCTTGGGGAGTCTCACCAATGGGGCCATTAGAAGGGGGCCAAGCTGAAGAGGTCAGTGATCCAGAGTAAGATAAAGTCATAGATTAAGATACAAAGAGAGATGGGGTAAGTGGAGGGGCTGGGCTGGCAGCACAACCAGGCTAGGAGGTGAAGTGGAGAGTCACGAACAGAGCACGCAGAGACAGAACGAGGTCGAGGATGAGCTTCACTGAGTTCTCACCATGGAGCTGCGTCTGTGCATGAATTGTGCTGAACCACTGGGGTAGACTCATCTCTGAAGCAACCTCTCTGCTCGCTCCTGTGAACCCGTGCTCCTGTGACAAGTTCCTCTTTGCCCGTCTCTTTGTTTCTGCTGCCCAGCACGCTTAGCCTCTCTGACAGCAGTGCTATTTCTTTACATCTCAATGTAAACCGCATGGCAGGCTAAATCTTTACAGGCTAATGCCACCACGGTAGGGAGGGTGATTTTGGCTTCTTAGCTCTTTTCGTTCTCAAGGGCAATTATCAGTTCAAGTAAGAGGCGGTGCCGGTAACGCAAGGCTTGTGAGAATCAGGCGTGCTTGTGATGTGCAAAGCTCTTTATCGATACTCAAAGAGACCTTTTAGTTTGGGAATAGGGGCACTGGAAGGATGAATAATGATATTGTTAACTGTACTTCAACACCCAAGCCATGACACATCGACTCAAGGGCCGGCCAAGCCGCTGTGACAAGCTCAGCACCGCACTGTGGCCGTAGGGAAAGTAAATGCCGCCTCTGGTCTCCGAGAGCTAACATGTTGATGGCAGAGGAGTTGGACAACTGACACACCACGAAAAGTCAATGCCGTACCTATTCCATGTGGAGGCATGCTAGGGTCGTTCATAAGCAGAAGGTCAGAGAAAGGAAAATGACAATTTAAAAGCACAAGGGACCACTTTTTGCCTATCAGTTTGACAAAGACAGGGTTGGGGAAAAGTGCTAATGCCATTGGCAAGAATGGACAAAACCGGGAGGCAGGGTGCAGCTCAAGGGGTAGAGCACATGCTTGGCATTCACGAGGCCCTGGGTTCAATCCCCAGTGCTCCTCTAAGAATAAATAGATAATAAATAAGCCGAATTACCTACCCCCACCAAAAAAAAAAAAAAGAATGTACGAAAACGAATGTTTTCATACAGTCAGAGCCAACTCTCTGGGGGACAATTGAGCAATACATGTCAAAATTCTTAATAGTCATACTTTTTAACCAAACCATACCTCCCCCTGATATTTATCCTCAGTGTCGACAGGACAAGGGCACCAATATGTGAACTCAAGGATGCTCATCACAGCGTTATATTAAACGGTGAAAATTGTAAGCAAATCAAATGGAATCTGGTTAAGGAAATGATGGCATAACCCACAGTGAATGCTATGCTGTGACAGTGTATTCTACCTTTATTGACATAGAAAGATGTATGATACAGCACTAAGTGAGAGCAGCTTATGACATCACACGTATAGTATATTTATATTAGAAAAAGGGGATTATATTTCCATATCTGTATATACTGACAGGTATAGAAATGGGAACAGAAAGGTGTTCACCAAAATATAATAGTGGTTTCCTCTGGGAGTGGAATGATAAAAAAAAATCTATATTTTCCAATTCATAATTTTTCAGTATTTTCTGAGTTTTGAAATAACAATCATGTGTTAGTTTCATAATCAGAAAAAGAATAAGGCTGCAAAAAGAGCAAAATAATAGCCAGTGTTTCAGTTACTAAGCATGTTAGGCGCCCAAGGAGATTAAAGAAATTGAAGAGAACTTTCAGTAGAGATGAAACATTATTTTTAACAGCCCCAAAGAAACTTTCTAATTAGGACAGTTTCAATTTATGTATGTGTCATTCTCACTCTCAAACTCAGTGGGTTATAACCCACATCCCAGTTGAAACAAAATGTGTTCAGCCCAAAATAGGTAAGGTCATAAACCCATCAAAAGTGATGACTTTCCCAAAACTCCAGGAATTCAAAAAAGTAAGACAAAGAAAAATGTATAAAATCTATTTAGCTTTTTGGGAGTGAAAAAAAGAAACCAAATGACTATAAAAATACCAGCTCCAAAAATACCCAAAAACACTTCAACGGGAGAAAATAGAGAGCAAAAGATTGGCATATGGGTGTCAAAACTCCAGTGTCAAAGAGGTTTTAAAAACCGGTTGTGGATCACCAATTATATATATCCAAGATCAATGTGACAGAAGCTCGTTTCCAAGAGCACTGGCAAGATTTTCAGTGTCCTAAAATTCTCTTTTCCGTGACTGACAAATCATATAGCTATAATGTGAGATTTGAAAATTCATTTCATCACTGGTGATCAAATTCTAACACAGGAAAAAGAAGGGAGAGAGAGACAGTAACAGACCAATTGCAGTCATTCATATTTAAGACGTGCTTTAGACGTAATTGTCTTTTCTTCTCACCTCCAGGAAAAGCACAAAGAAGAAATGACAGCGATGGCCAAGCTGACAGAATCCATGAGTGAGTAACTTGAAATTTATTCTTCATTTTTGGTTTTGAATGGAAAACCACAAAATTTTGCAAAAAACACATCTCCTTGTGTTTATCTGATTTGTTTTTTAATTTCCTTCTTGTAAGAGCCAAGGTCTATTTAACGCAGATTATTTTGTGTTAATGTTACATTATATGTTATTCAAAATTCATCTCTTGTGGGGTCCAATTCTGTGCTGAAATTATTACCCAATGTGTGGAGCTAAAGAATCAAAATGGGTTGTATTTGTAGCACTGCATTGGGGATTGAAACCCACAATAATTTTAACCTGACTTTTAGGAGATTTGGACAAAGTCAGCTGAAGTTTTATGTGTATGTAGATATTTCATAAGCTGGACAATCTAAAGAGAGGAGACAATGGCTTTTCTTTGCTAGAATTTCAGGTATAGTTTAAAAATTTCAGATGGAACTATTTTAAAAAATGGGGTACTTGAGGTGTAAGTAGCTTGCAATGGTTTAGGCTTTGGGTATATCAGTAACACAATGTGCTAAGCTCTTAAGCCAAATAAATAGGATACAGGAATCGTTTTCAAGAGAAAAGGAAAAATAATTATAATAAATTCTCCTGCAAACTGAGAAATGCAATTTCCTGTGTTGAAGTTTAAATACCAAAGACTACATGGATATGAAACAGACAGACAATGTAGACTTTTTCCTTTGAAAATACACATTTTCCTGGTGACAGATTTCCTACCTGAAGTTACAAGGGAAGCTTGCAAACCCTTCTCCATTATCATTAGGGCCGTGAACACCTTCTTAAAGCTGGCCTCAAGATTAATCACTGTTCTTGCCGACATTTAACTAGGCTCCTGCCTCCTCCTTCTGCTATTCCTCAAATCATGAAACTATTAAGTGCAAGTGTTTTCTCCTGTGGCACAGTCAGTGAGCTCTTATCTCCAAAGGTCTCTCCTTCTAAGAAAAGCTAATGTTACAAAGACATGTACATCCCATTTCTTTAATTCCTGACCCCAAACCTCTGCCTAATTCTGTGTGTCTCCAACACATGATGATTTCACCACGTAAATGACAGCTCCTGGGGACTAAGTGTAGCGCAGCCCCACGCCTCTCTTCCGTTCTCCTTTCTGTGCCATCCCCTGTCCCTTCTCTGCCCCACCCTTCACTCCATGGATGGAAAAACCTGCAGAGGATTGGCCACTTGGTTTGAAAAACCCCAAACTAGTTCTCTGTCGGGGAAAGGACCTTCATTCATCGAATGTGCTCTTCTCAGACCCGGAAGGAGATAGTGAGGGTACCAGAACTGTCATGAAACTGACATGCCTGTGTCGTCAAAATACAGGGTGGATTAGTGCCAACTAACTCACAATCCACAGCACATTAGCAGGGTTAGTCCTGATCTCTAAATCCAAAATCACCAACAACAAAAAATTCACAGATTGTCCGAATGCTAGAAAGATCAACAGCTTGGAAACTAGCACCACTGTCCGCGAATGGAGTCTGGGCTGTTACGGTGCATTAAACCACGAGTTATGATGCTAACAGATTTTACGATGAAGCTCTTATTAGAATTTGATATTCTAGTTCAGTGGATTTTTTTAAACTCACCTAACTGAATTATAAACCACTGAGAGCACTACAAGAGATCTACTGGTCAATAATTCTGGTAAAGGGGTTCTAATTTTTCTGTCTCTGTTGGATCCAGATGCATTTAAATAAGAGCCCTTCATTGGACCCTCACTGATGGGTTGGTTTTAAGTTTCATGTTTGCTTCTGCAGTAATTCTTAAGACTTTGATCTATGAGTCCACTGCCTTAAGAGAATTCTGCCAAAATTGAATTACAAACCCTTGGGTGGAGGAAAGCACATGGCCATCCTTCTAATTTGCTCTGTCCTTTTTAAAAAGGTCACTGGGTATGTTCAATGCATAATGGAAATTTAAAGTTTGAAAATGGACTTTGGAATCATACCCAACATTCTAGTCCATGAATCCCTACAAAGACAAAGAACATTATAAAATACGTAAGACATTCTATTACTCCTCTAGGTGCTAACTATGAACGTTCATCCTGCAGTCAACACTAATAAATATTTCATCAAAATTAAATTCCTGGATAATGCTATACACCATTATACATCTAATCTACATAGGAAATCTACAAGGAAATAAATACATAATTATATCAGGACAGTCTATTGGTACGCTAAGCAAAGAATTAACATTCAATTACTACACAATAACTTTGATGGGAACATCAAATCCATGGCCACCAGAGAAAAGGGACAAAAACAGAACCTCTAAGGCTCAGGACACAGAGCACTGAATGGGTTTTCAGAGCCAGTAAACACTTCGCTTTGTTAAACTGCCAAGCCAAACCCATCTGGTTAGGGGACTATCTCTGTGTTTAACTAGAACTGGAGAGCAATACTTCTCCTGTCACGAGAGGGGTCCAAATGATATCGAGGGCTGTGGAAGTACCATCACAGAGAAGGGGCATCTTACTCATCTTCTAAGAGCAGGATGATGCATATTTCTTTCTATCAGGTACCAAAGTAATCAACCACCTTAAAAAAAATCAACATTAGTTATGTTTTTAAATGGCAAGCAAAGGACACAAAAATATTAACAGGTTTTTTAATGTTTAATTAAAAACAGCTTTATTTAATAAATCCACGACAATACTTCAAAATAGATTTGTTGCATTGTTGAAGGGACGAGGGGGCATGATAAAGAAGGAAAAGTAGAGGAAGGAAAAACAGATGAAATATAAGAAAATGCACATGAGAAAAACCCAGGGGAAAACATATCTATGAACAAAAGCCCCAGAGAAGGAGCTACCAAGGAGGAAAGAGACAAAATCAGAAGGGGGAAGAGAAGACAAGAAAGCAAAGAGAAAGGTGGCCAGGGGGGTACTGACAGTGCTTCCGGGGGATCTGAAATTCGTAAACTACATGCCTGCGTTCACCTGCCGTGGACTTTCAACCTTTCAAAGGCCATTGACTTTTGACCACTGCCCTTTGACATTTTCATCTCTGTTAGCATCTTAGAAACATATTCTCTTACTTCAACCATCAGAAACCCTGTTCCAAATGGGGCAGCCAAAACCCCTGCACTGGAGGAAGGGCCTCCGAACTTGCCTGTCAGTAACCAGGAACTTGCCACCCACCCACTAAGGGAAATTGGGCTGACAGCCTGACCCGAGTGGAGACACCCGACCCCGCCCACCAGCAGGCACGCGGTGACCCAGAGAAGGAAACCAAATCCCACACTGTGCTGGCATTATACATTGAGGCTGACAGGCCCTGTCCTGGCCACTCGAGTCTAAGTCAGTGACAAATTGGAGGCATGCACATAGCCTGGGGCTCTGGAATCACGATCTGTACAGAGAACTTTTGTAGGTTGTTCTTACATAAATTTCTGTAGGCAATTCATTTCATGGCCGTCACCTGCTGATGTATGACCCGCCACCCCCAATCTGGGAACTTGTCGAGCACAGCACAGGATGTCTCACCACGTGGGTCCATTGATAATGTGGATTATAATCAAAGTCTGGTCTCGTGCATGGTGATGGAGTTGAGAGGAGGGGGTTGGGGGGCAGGCAGGGATGCTCGGCCCCAACGCCTTCTCCAAGCTTCAGAGCCCTTTCCCGAGCCTCATCCTCACCCCTAGTGCTCTGCCCACGTCCCTGGAGTCTCACTTCCGCCTCCTTCTCCACACGAGTCACAAGTCCTCAGTAGTAGCAGCAGTAGATGGTGGCCACCTGAGGTGCCGGGGGCCAGCCAGTGCTCACGCTGGATCCTGGAGGGAGGAGCCGACTTCTGTCGCTTTTTGTCGCCATCCATCCAGCCTCTCTCTGGCACGTGAGCCCCAGAGCATTCCTTCTGGTCCTTCTCATGAGTCATCCTGCCCAGGCCGCCCCCTCAGTTATCACAACAGTAACACATCTGCACAGGAAAGAGTTACTCGACATCATTTTCAAATAAACAACACAGTGGCCGCTGTATCCCGAGTGGGTCCAGGCGGCCCTCTCCCAGCCAGGACACAGGTGAGAGGACCACGGCTTCTCCCCCTGCCCAGAGTCCTGGGCCTGTTCTGTTAGGCACGCAGAGGTCTCGGCAGCCTGCATTAATGGGGAGGGAGTTCCTCCTCCTACGATTAAAGAAATGGCTCCAATTTAGCCTAGACTTGAAATGTTCTAATGGCAAATGAAGAGTGAGAACCAATTACAACTGCCGCATATTAAATTAACTCGATTAAAGCACAGTGATTTTTTAATCATTGCTTATCGTTTTATGGATTCACTATTATCACTCCAGCATTGCATTAAGCCATGGAAGGACAAGAAAATGGGATCCCTCCCCACACTACGTGCAGCATTTTGGGGTGATGGAGGCACACACACACATGCACACACACGCACATGGGCACAAGCATTTATTTCCCCATCACATCACTATTCCATGCCGGTCAGCCACGTGCTCAGCGCTTTGGAATCACCCACCCAGGGCCCCTGGCAGTCGAAGGCTCCATCTCCAACTGTTTTCACGTTCACATCATGGGAGGGGAGGAACAAGCATATTGACCCTGCATCTTAAAATCCCACCCAGAAGTGGCACTTCTGCCCTCACTGTTTGGCATTAGCCAAAACAACTCAGTAGCCATGCTGACTTCCAAGAAGTCTGCCCTGTGCTTGTGAGGAGGATGTAAGGTCAGCCCTGCAGAAGACAGAGGGGCTGAGCTATATGCTGGAAATGCTGCAAAGCCAGCCTGGGTACACGGAGCCAATCCACACGTTAGCAACGGCAGGGGACCATCACATCCCTAGTCAGGGGGCCAGAGGGACGTGGCAACTGGGAGCCACACAGATGTGGTTGGTGCCAGAGATTCCTCCTGAAGGAGAGGAGAAAATACTGTGGCTCCTCCCTTCCTCCCACCTGCCGGTCCCCCAGGGCTGAGCCCATCTATAAGACAGCAGAGAGAGGGTCAGGAAATAGGTCCCCTGGGGCCCCGGCAATAAAGAGCAGAAGGGGGAGGGGTAAGGGGAGGCACGGAGCTGAGGGCAAACAGGCCAGGACAGACCCCAGGGAAACCAGAATGGCCCACAAGAGTGGGATGACAGCCACTGTGGCAGAACCAGCCCCCTAAGAAGAGGAAGCTCAAGTTGGAACCACCAAGACCAGGGGCCCAGGCAGCAGAATTCCCGTGGGAGCACATTTGTCCCAAAGTATTAGGGTCCCTGACAGTGAGAGAAGGGAGGCATTAAACCCATGGGGCCTGTCCATTTGCTGGGGTACCGAAAGATCCTATTCCCCTTGGGAAATGCCCGCCCAGCATCTCAAACACACTGTGACCAGCGCCCCTCCCCAGGCCCTCTCGGGCCAGGAGTAGGATTTTACCACAACAAAGCAGTTTTGCCACCACCCCTCCCAATGGAAAAGGACAATGTCACACGTCAAGCAGATGTGGGTACCCAGATTTTGAACTCTGTTCAAGGCTGGTAAGAAACCCCGCAGCCAGACTGGGAGTTCAGGGCTGTGGAGGATGCTCTGGGCAGGGCAGAGTTATTCTTTGCATGAAGTCATCGGGGCACTGAATGACCCTCTGTTCTCAGGGACTAAAGCTACACCAGGCCCACCAGATGGTGCTCTTCAAAACCTTCTCCCTCCCAATAAAATTCAGACACTTCAAATATGGAATCTCTCTCTCAGGCTCACACTCGCACAGGCGATCACAGCACCATCTCAAAGGTAACACGACTTTAATTTTTAAAGTTTAGACTCCATTTATAGGAATTATAAAATATTTGCTATATTCCCCATAACCTTTAAAAGTTGGGAATCACCATGTGGTACACCTGTAATTTATTATGCATCAACCCTACTTCAATAAAAAATAAAATAAAAAAGAAGACAACAGAATGCTAAATTCAAATTCTGAGGGAAATGATTTTCAGCCTAAAAATGTATACCCAGTAGACAGATAGGGAATTGGGAGGGCATAATACAAGCGTATGAAAATCAGAAAGCTTAGACCCCTTGCATCCTTTAAAAAAAAAATTCAAGAAAGGGGAAAAGAATACAAGAAAGAGGACACCATGGGTTAAAAGAGCAGGGAAAGATGTGGAAATTTTAGAAAATAAAGGTCTAACTCTAGTTCATAAAATTCATGCTGATCGTTATGAGAACTAAAACCAGATACCGTTGACAGCACTGCCTCTGGTGAACGGAAGTGGGCAGGAAGAGCTTTTACTTTGCATTTTATACTCTTTTTAGTTATCGCCATTTATTTCGTTTTGGATACCATTACTTGTAATTAAAAAAAATTAATAAAACTTCAAAAAGCCACCCCCTAAAAGAGAAGAGCAGCATGGCAAAGTCAGACCCCCGCACTTAACCACCCATCACTGCCGTTACACAGTTTGACCAGCACTTCGTTCCTTGGAATTATCACACGCATTGCTACCTCTGGTTCCTGTAAAAGGGAGGTCTTCTTGGAGCTCCTTCCCCACCTCCCGATCATCCGCCTTCCCCCTGCCCCCCATCACTTTCAGCTCTCCCTGTGGGCGGTGTGCCTTCCACCCTCCTTGCTGTCTGGTCCTTCTCTCTTCTCTCTCCCATCAAGCCTCCCTTCTCCTTCCTCCTTGACGGAGGGCATGTGTCACTCTGGCTGCCCAGCATCTCCTCCAGACTCTCCTCTGGTACTTTCCCTCCTCTCCTCCTTTTGCATCTCCCAGCCTAAGACTGGAGACTGTGAGCCCCTCCCTCCTGCAGGTGAGCTAATGCAGATGAGCGGCGGGGCTGGGTGCCGGCCAGCACAGGTGTCCATAGAAGCAGCCCTTCCCTCTCCCAGCAGCTCTACCATGTGCTTCCACGAATAAGTTCTGGGAGCCCAACCTCCCGGCTGGGTCCCTCATCCTCCCACCACTCTGGGAGCCCCATTTTATCCCTCACCTGGTTTGTGCCCTCACCCTCACCAGCCTGGCTCTGTCACCTGCCGCCCTGACTGGCATATCCTCATTTCTGTGTATTCTTTCCTGGGTTTCCTGCAGGACAAGGGGAGGGAGGCACACGAGTGGGTGCCAAGGGGGAGCCAGCTCGGGAGATAGGGCAGCAGGACACAGATCTATGCAGAAGATTGTATTGTATGCTGGGTCCCCACACCATATACCCTCTTAGTCCCACCATTAGGAAAAAACCTTTGATCCAAAGCAGAAGAGAGCCAGCAGCCTCTTCCTGGCTTTTGTTCCTCTAAAAAGCTGTTATTTTTTCACTAAGAGGCATGTGCTTATCCTCACTGGAATATATATTTCACATTCAAGGATAATCACTTCCTGCTCAAGATTATGGGCCTGTTCAGTGGAATCAGAGATGCTGGCTGTGTGGTCAGAGGGCCTGAAATGGTCTATGGTCCTTGTGCAGCTGAATGGCCTGGGCCACCATCTCCATGGGGATGGGCTTCACACCCTGCCTGATCCCCCCTCCCCCTCCTTCCCGTGTCCTCCAAGGTGGGGACTTTCTTGCTTCTGTGATTTCCGTCTGCTGCCTCCCTGCAAGGCCCCACCCCCTAACAGCCAGCTCCAAACACAAATGCCGTTTCCTCCCTCGTCGTCCCCGGAGCGAGCACGTACTGGGAAGGGCCTGACTTACTGGAGCACACAGCTCTGTTCAAAACATAAAACTGAGTAAATTTCAGCTCAGGCTGCCTGACATTTGTGTAAGTTCTTGCTGGTCTTGGTGCAAATGGAAATAGAGAAAATCTGTTTTCCCAAATTCACTTCCCTTCCCTTAAGATCGTGGAGATCACTTTGATCCTCACCTTTTGATGAATGTCCCTGACTTGGTGGGTGAGAAAGTCATCTCTGACACCAACAACTTCTCTCAGACACTAGGAAGCTCCAGATGGGAGAGTCTCTTGCCTTGGGCGCCACTGACCTTTGGGTCTGGATAAGTCTTTATTGTGAAGTTGTGCGCATTGTAGGATGTTTAACAACACCCTTGACCTCAACTTACTGGATGCTATTAGCACCTGCCTCCAGTTGTCACAACTCCTGTCTTCAGACATCACTAAATTTGCTCTGAGGAGCAAGATATCCGGTCCTGAGAGGTTGGAAATCACAGCTCTAGAGAAAACCAGGAAGAACCAATCATTCATTCTTCTGCAGCAATAGTGAGATTTTCCAATCAATTGCAGACTTTCCCACAGCTTTGGTCCCCAACATCAGTCCATGCTGCAGTTGCCACCCTCTACTCGCTTAATGCAGGAATGGCAAACTCGCCCACTGTTGGTGGCCACCCAGTGAATTCATCTTCCTCCGCCACTTGGCTTTGGGGCCAACCAAGTCAATAGTATTTCTGTCTTAGTGATGATGCCATTGAGTGATGCTCAGAAAGATAAATGGCTTTTCCCATTGTGATACTGCTCAAGAGGAGAGTCGGAAACACCACAGCTCTTGGGACTGGCAGAAACAGGAGAAGGCGGGTGGGGAGAGGAGGTAGAGATTGCCTTTCTCCCAGAAGCTGGTAGCAGCATCATTCTTTCCAAAACAGCAGTTTTTAGGACCTGCCCACTGGCTCTGTCAATAACACTTGTTCTTGCTCACTTTGCCTTTCTGAACTGTTGCTGGAAAGCCCAGCTCTGGGACAGCCACATCTGCTTAGACAATCTTCACTGGTTTCCATCTGCTCAGATCTTGGGGGGAGCGGGGACACCAGTGCTATGGGCTTTGCACTGGAGTGTCTTCCTCTCTCATTTGGGATCACAGCGACTTTGGTCCTCCCTCCTTTTCCACTCCTTTTACAGAAGGTCATCACACACAAAGCAGATGTTCAAGGCGTAAGTCACCATGCCACCAGCCCAGCTTGGCATCCTGGAGACAGCCACCCTAGCCAGGCTGCCACCGCCGTCCACTGGGGCCAAGAGCAACCAGAAATCTCTGCCACTGCATCTCCATCACCCCCCAGTCCACACACACCCCAGCGATATCCCATGCTCCCCAGTCTCTCTTTGCCAAGCCAGTGGGGGTGTGCAGGTGACACCCCAAGGCTGTGGTGGAGCAGTGGCTCCCCCTGGGGACCCAAGTGCAGAGTCCCCCACAGTTGGGGCCCAGCTCCCATAGGGAATGGGAACCACACCTACCCCATTTGTCTTTGCTCCAACCCAAAGTAGGAAAAGTAAACAAATACACTTTTAAACTCTCCCTCACACGTCCTCCACTCCCCTTCCCTGCCTCCTACCCGATGCAGCCCGGTCCCACTGTCCTTCCCCGCCCCCCTCCCACCGCTGCCACCTGGTTCAGGCAGCCTGCACCTCCCTCCCACCACCTGCCACCCATCCCTTGATCCTTCCCCTCGCTCCTCCCACTGCTCCCCACTCCTCCTCCGAAGCCCTTCTCCGCAGCTCTGCTGACAACAGGTTTCATCAGGGCAGAGAGTGGGAATGGGAGATGTGGCCATCCGGGTGCGGCAGGCCAGGAGCAGGCTGGGGGGCTGGAATTTGGGTTCTCAGGCTGCCCTCTATGCCCTCGGGTTGCAGAGAGAAGGGTCCCCTGCCCAGCGGCGTGGCCATGAGAAAGGCAGGAGGGCCGAGGACAGATGGCCAACCGAGGGGGCAGGAGCCGCCAAGCCGGAGCCAGCGAGCGCATGCGTGTTTGGGACTCGCTGAGCCTGAGATAAGGCTCGGAGATGCGTGCGTGCGAGCGAGCAGATGGCCGGAGGGAGCAGCAGGGAACACTGAATTCAGAAGGCTGGGGCTCCCCCTCACACAACACAGGCCGGGAAGGGACCCGCCCTCAGCTGAGGACGGGACGTTGCTCAGACCCGGGCTGATGTGAACACCTGGGTGGAGGAGTTCGCTCTTTGCCTCATTGTTATCCCCAGCGAAAGGGAACAAGTCCCTTAAGGGAATATTTCATCAATAATCTGCCACCCACGTGTTTCCTCGTGCCAGGCTGCTGCCCCTCCCACTTCCCCCGCCACTTTTCCTCCGCTGACAGGTGTGTGCGCTGGCACAGCCCACGGGCTCACCGCATCCCTGAATTGGTCTGGGGGTGAGGGGAGGCAGGCAGGGGAAGCATCTGGCTTCTGGCCCTGGGGAAGATTCAAATCGAGTGACGGTGGATGTCATCGGGTGGGAGGGAGGCACTTCCCAGATTTCACCAAGTCTCAATAAGAGGAAAGAGCTGAGCCGGGACCTTCAGCAGTAAAAACATCACTGCCTACATTTCTCTTGTGCTTTTCTGCTTTGATTTAATCTCTCACAATATATTAAATTTCAGACTCAAAGGCGTTAAAAGAAAGGGAGGCAGGGGGCATCTCGGTGTTTAAATACTGACTCAGAGAATCACTCTGTAGCCTAGAACTGCATTCATAAAGGTTTCTACACAGTTAGCAAAATATGCCTGGCGTGCACGGCGAGTGTGCTCCTCCCAGAGAGAGTGCTATCCGTCAGCGTCAGCGCGGTCTTTCCAGGGTCTGAATACCACTGAGCTGCCTCCTAGCTGTGAGCCCACTTACAAATTACTTAACCCTTCTTCTCTGGGTTTCTGTAACTGAGCGTAACAATCACCTGGCAGTGTTTTGATGATGTACATAAAGCTAATGGATGTGTACCTACAAGCTAATATGTAGACTTGTGTACATGAGCATGTATAAATAATTGCTTATGAATAGGCATATGCACACATAAGCTGATGGATGTGATTGAAAGCTAATAAGCATATATATTCCTGTAGTCACATATTGAAAGCTAATATATAATGCATATAAAACATTCAGCATAGCAATTGTCCCCTATCAGGCACTGAAAAACAAAAACAAAAATGCAATTTCTTATTATCCGCACACCTCAGTTCACTTACTATTCTCAAGCCCCTTACGAAGATGTTTATTTTATATTGTGGAGTTTTGTCACCTTGTGCTATATTCTTAAAGATCCAAGGGTTATGGTGTGGCTCTTTGATTTTGTAAGTTGGCATTAGGTACTAAAAAATTCTTTTGACTGATTTCAGCTACCTTAGGGACTTAAATATGTCATGTTGGTTACTTGCCGCACCTTGTTCTGACAAGTAATACCGCACCTTATAAACTTTGAACTTTCATTCCTTGCCAAAGAGTCTCCCTGCAAGTTTCATTACTAAATACTGTAATCCTCTCAACTCAGTATGCTGACGCTTTGCTCCCAATATCCTATGCTCTCTCCTGAAACAGATGTGATATTGACAGTGTTTGCTCCCCGATTCACACAGTCCACTTCACAGAATTAAGACAGATAAACCTGGCCTTTGATTTCCTGAAGTCAAACCCAAACCAAACATCACTCCCTGCTGAGTTGTCAGGGATGCTTTCTTAGTAGGGATTTAATTCAGATTATGGCTCTGACTCTCCCCTGGGAGCAAATGTCCAACTAAATCAAAGAAAAGCACCCAATGGTCAGTGTGTCTTGACTTTGAAATAACCCCCGTCCCCAAATTATTTCCTCCTCCAAGTGGCTGGGCCGCTAACCTGCAGGCCCATGACTGTGTGGTCCTTTTTTCCAGCTTACATTCTCAACAAGAGCGCTCTCATAAAAAAGTGGACAGGAAGAAACAAGTCTGGATTTTTTTTTTGCAATCCAGAATTTTCTCCTCCCATGTAAGATCCACAGTCTCTGTCCGTGGCTTTAATGAAAGGAAAGATGCCAAATGCATGTCTAAGACCCTCCCATGGGAAAGATTTTCTCATCATTTTCTCCTGCCAGACTTGTACACATTACTTCATGACCATCGAGGAAGGAAAAAAATGATGCTCTGAGTAAATCAAGAGTTGTGGGGGAAAAAAAGAGTTGTGTTCCTTGAAATGCAAGATTCTTCCTTGCATCCTCTCTTTAAAAATCTAATTATTTAAATAAATCAAGGGTGAGTCCTTCACAAATAATTAACCAAATGTTCAATAAGTACTTACCGGCAGGTACTAACAGTGTGTGGGAGAGGAGGTCAACTATAAAACAAGAATCAGGCGGTGAAGGCTGATATCAAAAGGTAAAATCAGCTTTGAACAACAGGTGAACTCTTATCGCCAGGAAGTAGATGATAAAATTCTGAGTGAGTGGAGTACACCTGCAAACCTCATCTTTTTTTTAACTGAGACATAAAGTTCAACTCACAACAACCCATTTTCTAGAGAAACCTCAAGAATATGTTGCAATTCACTTCCCTGTCTTTCCATCCTGCCAAGACCACAAGGTCATCATAGGGGTAACCTTGAAACAGAAAAGTAACAATTTGCACTTTTCTGTATAAGTATTATTGACCCCAGGTTATCTCAACACTGAAGCTGAGATCTGAAAAGGGAGGATCCTTCTTGGAGGATGCAGGAAGGCATCAGTTAAGCTGGATTGTGGAGAACGGGCAGGGTGTTACCGAGGAGATGATGGGGGTGACAGTGCCGCCAGTTAGGGGGCGGTGGGGAGCTTGGCTGGGGGTGGAGATGGCGAGGGTGGTCACTCTCTTAGGAGAAAACAGTGGAGGCAGGAGAGCACAGGTGTGTTTGGACAACAATGATCAGGACGTGTTGACTACAGCTGACATTTTCATTAGGAAACAGGAAGAGAAGTCTGGGGGTGGTGGATGGGGCCAGTAGGGCACTGAATGCTGGATGCGAAGTTTCCAAGTCATCCTAAAGCCCAACACTTTCTGCAGGATATTCCTAGGGACCTCAGTCCCATCTATCCTCAGAAGAATTTTTTTTTAAAGCAGAATCGACGAGGGGTGTTGGTGATTCAACTGTTTTAGGAGGTTCTTGCCCCTCCCCTAGAGATTCCCAGTGTCTGCTAGTGTGAGAAAGGCTTGAAGATGCTTTGCAGGAAAGAAATCTGCTTAACTTCTCTGGTAGAGTTTAAAGCAGTGTGCTCCACAAGGGAGCACACCCTAGTCCACGGAGCCTGTGAGCGGTACCGCCCATGGAGCTAAAGTGGCGAGAGATCTTTGCAAATGTAATCGAGGTAAGGATCTTGACTTGGGGAGATTATCCTGCATTATCCAGGTGGACCCTAAACGCACTCATATATGTACAGCAGGGTTGGCAACGTGAAGGCAGGACAGAGAGGTCTGAAGATGCTGGCCTTAAAGACTCGAGGGATGCAGCCACAAACCAAGTACCACAAGCAGCCCCCAGGATCTGGAAGAGGCTAGAAGGATTCTCCCCTAGAGCCTCCAGAGGGAGTGGGCCTTGCTGATGTCTTAGTCTCAGATTTCTCACCTCCAGGACGGTGAGAGAACAAATTTCTGCTGTTTTGAGCCACCTGGATTCTGGTAATGTTACGGAGGCCCTAAGAAATGAAGACAAGGACGGATGTTAGCGGCATGACTAATGGTTTTCTCCAGAATTACATTCGTCTGACAGTTGTATCATTATAAAGATTATAAAGGTGCTAAATGTGAGATTAAGAAGAGGAAATATCTGTTAGGTATAAAACAAGCTACCAGGATATATTGTACAACATGGGGGATATAGCCAATATTTTATAATAATAACTATAAATGGAGTATAACCTTGAAAATTTATGAATCACTATCTTGTGTACCTGTAACTTACATAATATTATACATCAACTATACTTCAGTTAAAAGAAAAAGAGAAAAGATCTGGCCTGTAAGACATTTAGGGATTTATCAGTTGGGATTTTGAAATGTCCTGTTACTCACTGACCCTCTAGGTTGACCAGCACTATTTGGTATAAGGGTCTCCTTTAGACGTCCGTGCCACTGCAGGAATTTGTGCTGTCATATTAGACAGCCTAAATGCTCACTAGAAAAGCCTTTGCTCTGTGGCTCCAAGATGGAGCAGCCGTCCTTCAGTGGACCTAAGATGGGTGGTGGGATTTACATCCTTACAAAAGAGAGATGAAGTTATGCAGATTTAGAATTCCTTGAGAAATCCCCTCTCACTGGTCTGCGTGTGTCAGCTCCAGCAAAGCCGTGGCCCCCAACACCCAAGGTCAAGAAAGGCATTTTCTCACATCAAGCATCCTTTCAGCAAAACATCGCCTCCCAGTGCTGAGGAGGAAAACACAATTACGGGGATTCTTTAGACAGATAATCTCCCACAAAAAAGCAGCAGCCAGATGTCAATTAGAGGCCAAGGAGCCCAGAGCTGTGTGGGTTTTCCGAAATGAGAGCAGACAGGTTTCAGGAGCCCGGAGCTGGCTCAGGGACACTGGTTGATGAGGGGTGTTTGGGGGACGGAACCAGGCACCTAGGCACCCTGCCTTCCACACGCAAAAGGAGTGGGCTCACTGCCAAATCCTGACCCACTCTTCATTGTCAGAGGATGCCTGGGGGGCACCTCCCAAACTCCCAGATGTTATATAATGAAGGCTTTACCATCCTCCACATGCATCTGGATTGTTCTCATGACCACCTCTCAAAAGGGCAACTTCCGGGCGACTGGCTCATCCAGGAATAGGAGCTGCAAGTTGCCATTCAGTTCATAATGTCCCACGTGAAACGCTGAGAGTGAAATGCTTTTTTACTAAACAGATGTGAGAGTCCCTGTGAGCTGCTTCTCCTCCTCTGCTGGAATCCTTGCCTTGACACAGGATGTGAAATCACATCTCTGGTCACTCCTATTCATGACTCCCTAAAGAAGTCTTTTAGATGATAATGACCCTTTGACAGCATAATTCTAACCCAATACGATTTCAGCAAAGCTCTGTCATTCAGCATTTCCTACGGGTTTGCTGTGTATCTGCCCTTTTGCTGGATAACATGGAAGTTGTAAAGTCTCTATCAAGGGAGTAGAATTTACCAATTGATTAACCAGACCCAGTTGACTAGAAACTTCCTATAACCATATAGAATATGTTTAGGAAAAATAAGAAAATGATAAGGAAAGAAAAGTACATGTATTCCTAACACAGTAGGCATACATATTTGTTAAGTGAATGACTGAAAACAGAGATTCTGTTGAAAAATGATTACCCACTGAAAGGGAGTAACTGCTTGGAGGACGGGGCTGCCTTTTGGGGTGATGAAGATGTTTTGGAGCTAGATGGAGGTGGTGTTTGCACAGCACTGTGGATGCATGAAATGCCACTGTATTGTCCACTTTCACGTCAATTTTACTTTATGGGACTTCAGCTTCAATTTAAAACAAATAAACACTTCCCATATTATGACTTGATGTGCTGGGCACAGAACAAATTCAGTCACATCTTCACAAAACTCTGCAACAGTGGCTGTGATGACTAAGAAGCAGAAAGGTCCACAGGCCGATAAATCCCTGCATGCAAGAAGCATTTACAGTGCCGAACTATTGGATAAGACAAGCTTACTTCCAGAAAATTCCATTTGCCCTATCCATTTATGACCTTCTACATTAGAATAGCCATGTTTGAGTCTGGATGGCTTGAAGCCCTTCCCGTAAATTTGGAGGCCTCACAATGCAAAGAATATTATGTCCTTGAAGGTCCTAAGCACCATAGTTCTTTTCAAAAGAGAAAAGTCTCATTTTGTTGATGAGGACCCTGAAGTGATGCTGCTGGTTCATCATTGTGCCCAAGGCGGGGCAGGGGGAGCGGAGGGGGCAGAAGTGAGCTTGACAGAGGGGCCTCCAGATTTCTATGCTGAGGGAACAATTTTTTACATAGAAGTCAGAGTTGGGAGAGGTGGTGTAAAAGGATGAAAATGATTAACACTGCAACTTGGAAGATGGGCCGAGCTCATGCGTCATGGTATTTTGATGTATTTTTGCAGCAGAAGTCAGAACAAATAACCAGATAATGGATTGACACTTGACAACAACGTTAGAGGGAAACTGACAAAGTTGGCAATAAGGTCCACACAGCAGCATGCGCCTGACTCTGGGAAGTGAGAGCAGACATGCGAGGACCTTGTCTTGTCGATTCCGATTCCGTATGTTTTGCTGTAATAAACAATATTGGTGGTCTTGTCCCCCAGTCCTGTCACAGAGCTTCCAAACCCTGTGGCGTTTCTTGGGTGGTGAGTGTCTTTATTCTGCTAACGAGGTGTCCTAGGTCTATCAGGATGGGGGCTGGTCACCAGCAAGAGCAAACTATTCCTCAGTGCAGGGGAGGGAGCTGGAGCTGGCAGTGAATCACGTGGCCAGTGACTTCAGGAATCATGTCTCTGCAATGAAACCCCAGTAAAAACTTTGGGCACAAGGCTCAGTGGAGCTTCCTAGTGGAGGAACATTTTGACATCCCGGGAGGTTGATGTGCCCTGACTCCAAGGGAGAGGGCATGGAAGCTCTGCCTCGCTCCCAGACCTCACCTGTGCGTGTCCTTGGTAATAGACTGTAAGTGTGGGTGTAGTGCTTCTTTGCGTTCTGTGAGTCATTCTAGTGAATTACAAAACTTGAAGGGGCTATGGGAACCCCACAATTTATAGCCAAAACTGTGATCAGACACACAGGTCGGAAATATAGGTGGCCTGGGGACCCCCAAAGTGCATCTAATGTCTGAAGTCAGAGCACAGTGTGGAGAACTGAGCCCTTAACTTGCGGGGTCTAACACCAACACCAGGTTGTCAATGTCAGAACTGCACCACAGTTCACCCAGTGGAAGTGGAAACAGATTCCCTCTCTCCCTCATTCTCTCTCTCTCTCTCTCTGTCTGTCTCTCTGTCTCTCTCTCTCCCTCTTTCTCTTTCTATATATATATAGAACATATGTATCGTTTCGTAGTTTCAATTTCTCCCTCGCCAAACAATGAAAAACATCTTTCAATGGGTAATATTCTGACAGTTTAACTTTGGAAACCAAACCGAAAAGCCTCCTTCTGAACCCAACCATGCAATTTATTTTCATTCATCGTTATGAGCTCTGATCTATTCCTGAAGCGATCTTTGGCTCTTTTTTTAAGCAGAAGAAATATTACCTCTATTTACAAGAGATTAGAAATATAGGTGGGTTTTTTAAAGCTATTTTTTTTCCTCTCATCCTCTTTTCCAGATTTTTCTAGTGGGAAAATTACTTAGAATTTAATTAATGGCTTCTTTCTGCCCTGGCTTTCTCGACAGCCAAATATAAAAGATAAATGAACCAACTTTCGGCAATCTGGGGAGGTGTACCTGCATTCTTTTAGGAGACTTTACTTAAATCAGAATCAGTCGTGTAAAGATACAAGAAAAAGCCAGTTTTAAGAAAACTGACAAATTTACAAAAAAGCATAACTGATACCAGAAAAACGGGCGTGGGGCGTGAGGAGGGCCGTGTCCCAGGTCTCGGGGGAGCCCCTGGGACGTGCCCTGCCAAGTGTGGGTCCTTGGCTTTGTTCAGGAAAGAATTCAAGAGTGAGCCAGGGTTGAGTAAAGGCTGACTTATTTATAGAGAGATACATGCTGCATAGAGTGTAGGCTGTTTCAGAAGGCGAAAGAAAGGCCACGAGGTGTGGGGGTTGGGTGTTCAGGTTAAAATAAAAATAGGTACACACTCCATAGACAGAGTGCGGATCATCTCTGAGCACAAGGGATCAAGAGAGATCGAGAGGTGCAGTGTTACCAGCTTTTGTGGACTGGGCAGCTTCATATGCTAAGTGGGAGCACCATTCTAACTACCCTGGGGAAGGGGCTGGGATTCCCAGAAAGTTAGCCATTCCCCACTCTTTGACATTTTATAGTCAGCCTTGGAGCTGTCATGTGCCTGTGGGCATGTTATTTATCATGCTAATATATTACAATGGACGTAAAATGAAGCTCAAGGTCTACTAGAAGTCAAATCTCTCACCGTCTTGAGCCTCAAGATCCACTGGGCTTGAATCTTCCACCATTTTGGTGTTAATTGCTGTCATTCCTTGAATGGCTATGCCCTGCCCCCTTCCCTCCTGTCTCATAACCACATAATTTTATAAGTAGCACATTATTTGAGAGGGAATATAGTTTCAGGCATTTTTTTTAAATGTAAGATTGCCTTCCAGATTTCCAAACATTCTTCAGTTGCATTCTCTTGCCATAATCACTTTCATAATAAATAATGATGGTTTTCAAGTGCCAGGAGTTAACAAGTCTAAGAAGCAAACAAAAGGACAGCCTCTGGTTTTGAGGCAATGACTTTCTGATTTCAATTCTAAAATCAGACAACTTAGCATAATATGCTTCTCAAGTCATCGGATCTTACATTTTTTTCCATAGAGCTTTCTAGGCAAAACTGTCAATCGCATTTAAAGTTATTTGTAATATTTTACTATTTGCTGCCAGCAAAATCCAGAACAACAACAGAAGAAATTATAAACAAAAAATAAAAAAGCAATCACCTAAGGCAAGTATCTAGTTGGTCTAGTGTGGATGAGACCAAAGAATTTGGAATACTGTCCAAAGATGCAGATAATTATAACGATCCAAAAAGAGCTTTCATATGAATTGAGGGGTGAGACAATATACTTGTGGGAATTACCTACACACTTATTTTTTTCAGCTCACCAAATATATGTTTTCTCCCATCTGTTAATATTTTTTAAGTTCCTACCCAATTTTTGAAAGTTGGTATCCAACAGTTTATATCTCATACTACTAGCAGGATTCTCAGCCATTTTGATCCCTCCTAGAAAAGCAAAAAGATCGAGTTGTTTAGAGCCTTAATAACCATCCTCTAATGGAGAAGAGGTAGAAGAGGGTGAGGGAAAGGTTAAAAAAAACCAAGACTATTCCTCTTGCAATCACCTGTTTCTCAGCAAATTGAAAAGCATCAGTGTGACAAAAGAACAAGAGAAAACACATTAGGACCAGACAGGAGACGTAAAAGGCAGCTGGGCTGGGGGAGGGGAGTCTTATCATGATGGAGAAACTGTCATTTTTAAATTGACCGGATTGTGGGTTACTATAGAGACCTACGTTTAATGACCTGATGGGGAACAGTGAACCCACCAAAAGTTGCATGGCAATCACAGCCTGCACACAGTTAAGCTTTTATGGGGTAAAAACATGGGACTCTGCCATCATTTGGATGTCGCTGGCTGTTAGGAACCTCAAAGAAGGGGCCCTGTAACCTAAAGTGGCGTGTTGTATATTCCATTAAGTTGCCTCATTAGTCCCTGCCTGCTTTGCAAGGAATGTATCCACCCTTCGGAAGCCCGATGGACTGAGAGGCTGGTTTCCATGGAGATGTTTTGCAGCGTTGCTGGTACTCCCTACAGAAGGGAGAGACTGCCCTGGTGCTCAGTGTATACAGACACACACACACTCATCATACATACACACACATGCACACACACGCGCACACACACACACACACACCCCTTTCAGTTAGACAAACTGACTATGGCAAGAAATATAAGCTAATCGAAAAGGACTAGTAGGGTTTGAGGAGTAAGGACAGGATTGGGGAATGTTTGGAGAAGCCTCTGTTTTGAAGCATCTGTAGCCTTTGGATTGTGTGTTCAGCAGAGAATGAAAAAAGAGGGCCATATCGCCTGCGTTCTGGGCACGGGCTGATGCTGTACCTGAGGGGAAAGACATCCTCTGAGGGCGCTGAGGAAGGGCCGGCCTGGTATGAAGCCAAAACCCTCCCCAGAGAGCCAGGGAGGCAAGGAATCCTCTCCCAGGGTAACATCTGCGCACATCAGCATATACCAGCAACAACAGCGACTGCCAGCAGGGGGTTCTGAGCCAGGATCAGGTTCTGTTGCCGGCTCATTTGGAAAGGACAGCCCACAGCCTGGTGAGAACTTCAGTCCTGTGCTAGAAACTCCTCCTTGCTCTCACTATAAGGAAAATGCTTTGGAGAAGCGGGGTGGCGGGGGAAGTCCCCTTTTGGTTTGGGGATCTGGTCGTGGTCTCAGCATCACCATTATTAGCTATGTAACATCTGTGTGACATCAGAGACTTTACTTGACCTCTCTGTTTTTCATCTGGAAAGCAAACCTGTTAGCATTGGTAAAGCACTTAGTGCACGTCAGGGGCTTCTGCAAGCACTTCACTTTCTCATTAGTTGATCACAACAGCTTCGGGAACAAATGCAATTATCATCCTCGTGCTGTGGGTGAGGAGACTAAAGCACAGAGAAGTTAAGAAACTTACTCAAGATCACACAGCTAGGAAGGAACAGAGTCAGAATTCAAACCCAGGTTCCGTGGCTCTAAACCCAGGTGCTCAGCCTCCACGCTGGGGGTCCTGGTGTCATGTTAAGAGGTATTGAGTGATTTTTATTCTACTTGCTTTCCCGTATTCATGGATTAATCTTAACAATTCTATGAAGTTGATGCTAATAGACATTCAGATGAAGGCACTGAGGCACAGAGAGGTAAAACAACTTGCCTAAAGCTACACAGCTAGAATTTGAGAGGGCTGGAATTTGAACTCAGGCCTTCAGGTTTGAGAGCAATCAATCAAGATGGAAAAAGAAACCACCAGAAAGGGGGCAGCTAGGAAGCAGGTGGCTGGCGACCATGGTCAGAGCAGCGTCTCTTGGTCCAGCGCTGTTGTGTGGGTTGGTTTGCGGTTAGGAGGTGGGGGGCTTGCTTCCCTTGGGACCAGAGCAGCAGATCAGTCCACCCACACCTCCCCACCATCCGCGCTCAGCACGGCCAGCCCCTCGGTGTCCCTTGCCCTGTTAAGAGGCAGATTTCCCTGCTAGAGACACAGAGGCGACACTCCGCCAACCAGCACAACCCTGCCCACCAAGGCCTGGGCTGATTCTGAACCTTTCTGGTGTCAGAATGACTTGGTGACCTCGGACAGTTCACCACCCCGCAAGAGAGTGGGGGAGCCGAGAAAATACATTCTGACAAAAAGCGGAAACCAACCTAAATCACATCCACCCTTAAATGTGTAATTTGTTGCCCCAACAGCCTACACTCACATGGAACAAGAGCCACACAGATACGGACTGGAAATTCTTTATTTTATCTACAAGTGGTACCTAGTGCATAGAAGCACCCTCAGGCCCTGGTCGCAACTTCTCCCCGCCTCCCTGCCAGGGATCTGAGAGCTGAGCATCGCAAACCTAAGCCCGCTCTCCTGAAACACAAGGACCTTACCTGTCCTTGGAGCCCCTGGCACCCAGCACAGTGCCTGGCACAGAGCAAGGGTCCGTGAACGTGTTCCAGGAGGGCTGGTGCTGGCCCCCGGCCCTGGGTCCCCCCTGGAGACCTTCCAGTATGGCTGTGCAGGGCAGAGAAGCCAGTGCTGCTCTGGGGTTGGCCTTTGTCTGGGCCTGTCCCCTCCGGAGGCCAGCACAGCCACCACCTTCCCCTGGGGCTGCCTCCAGTGAGGACACTGGAGCGAGGGAGCTGGAGGTGGGTGTGCAGGGAGCAGGTTCCCCAAGAGACCCACCCCAGCCAGTCTCTGCTATTGCTTTTGTTGGGGTCTCACTGCTGCCTCCCATGCCCAACACTTGAAACAGCCTGAACCTTCTGTCTGCTCAAGTTCATTTACACCTTGGGGGTTAAAGTCAAGGGCTCAAAGCTTTCACCAGACCCCTACAGGAGAGCAGTTCCAGGAAACTCAGATCCCTGATCCCCAGAGTCTGGGATCAGAGTCCTGTTCAGAGAAGCCACCTGACATGGGCTTAGGCTTAGGGTTGGGATTAGGCACATAGACGGCCTTGCCGTGAAGTCCCCAGTCTGATGCTGGGCTAGACAGGTGCCTTTCTTTTCCTTCTCAAAGCAAACCAGACTCTCCCAGATGGAATAATGCCTCTCACTGCTCCACACTCTCAGCTCGGACAGGACACGGGGCTGTGACCCTCCAGCAGGACCCAAGGGGCGGTGGGGCTGAGGGAGTAATTTTAGCCGGGATGATTCCTGAAACACTAGCATGATCAGCCGTGGCATGATTTCGTCAGAAAGGTTTGTGCAGCCAGGTTGGGTAAAGAAGAATGGTATGGACATACAACAGAGCACTACTCGGCCATGAAAAAGAACGAAATAATGCCATTTGCAGCAACCTGGATGGACCTGGAGATGACCATGCTAAGTGAAGTGAGTCAGACAGAGAAAGACAAATGCCATGTGAAATCACTTACATGTGGAATCTACAGAAATGACACAGATGAACTTATTTACAAAACAGAAACAGACTCACAGACATAGAAAACAAACCATGGTTACCAAGGGGGAAGGGGGGAGGGATAAATTAGGAGTTTGGGATTAACAGATACAAACTGATTATATATAAAGTAGATAAACAAGAAGGTCCTACTGTATAGCACAGGGAACTGTATTCAGTATCTTGTAACAACCTATAATGAAAAAAAATCTGAAAAAGAATATATATGTATATTATTGGACCACTATGCTGTGCACCTGAAACTAACACAACACTGTAAGTCAACTGCACTTCAGTAAAATAAATAAAAGTTAAAAAATAAAGCTTTGGGCAGCCAAAGCACTTCATTTGTAATTCAGAAGAGAATTTTACATTCTTTCTAATTTCATGGGGAAGAAGGGACCCCAAAATCAGCCAAGTTCCCTCAGTCCCCCTTCTCTTCCGATATATGAGTCTATTCCCTACTCTCCACCTGAGCATATAAATAGCCCTGCCATTTCATTGTCTTGCCGAGCTGGCACTGTTACTATTTATCCTTCTGAGACGTCTTTCTGTTTGCAAAATGTTTTACCAATGTTACGTCTCTTGGCTAGTTTCCCCATGTCTCTCCTTTCATTGCATAATCACCTCTCAGCCTCCCGAGAGGAGCAGTGTGAGTGCTAGGAGTGTGTTGCTTCCTGACAAGTCCAAGGTTGAGAGGATGCTCTCCTAAGCCCCCCAGCGATATTTAAATTCCAGGGCTTGGTAGTTATGTCAGTTTCAAAGCATGCTTCACTGGCAAAAACAGAAACAAAAAACTTACAGACATAAAGAGAGAAGGACAAGCTTTTCTTGCAAGTGAGTATGAACATGACAAACTCTCCAACAGAAAAATTGTCTAAAGATGCAGCTCATTCATAGAAGAAGAAAGGCAGTTGGGAGTCAATAGACATGTAAAGGAAAGTCAGTCACAAAATCATAAAAAGAAATGCAAACAAAATCACCAGTGTGACTCTCTTTGCTATTGTATGGGCTGGGGGTCTACAGTTTGACGACACCAGGTGGATGAAAGTAGGGAAAACAGGTGTTTCCCACTGCCAGTTAACTGGCAAGTGGATTATCATAAATTTTGGAGAGCAGTGCGTCAACGTGGCTCAAATCTCATTCTTACAATTCTACTCACACGTTATCCTGATGCTATAATTGGACAGACGCACAAAGAGGTATACACAAGACTGTCCATCTCAAAGCTCTTTATAATAATGAAAAATTGGAAACAGGCTAAATTTCCATCAAGGAAAGATTAATTTAATTACTGGTGATACAACCACTCAATGAAATAGCATGAAGCTCTTTATAAGGATGATGTATATTAATGAACTCAATATATGGGAATATCTGCCTCGGAAATAATTGAGTGAAACAGACAGTGTGGATAGCAGGATCCTACTAGGAAAATCTTGTGTTTGTGAGCATGTGTGTGCAAAGGCGTTACTCATAAAGAGATACCTGGAATTGTATTTGCTAAAAAGCTACGTTGTTAGCTATGATAGTAAGATATTGTACTAGTCAGGGTAGGATAGGCTATGCTGCATTAAGGAATAAACCCAGACATGCAGTGATCTGATATAATGGGAGTTTATTTCTCACTCATGTAAAGTCCAAATTATAGGTGTGACTTGTTGTGGAGAGAATTCAGACTCCTGCCATTTTGTGCTTTGCCGTCTCCAGTGTGTGGTCCCCAAGGTCACTTTGGGAGACGCTTCCATTCTAGTCTGAGGAGGGAACAAAGATTATGCAGTATCATAAGTAAGGCCTCTAACGAGTTAGGACCAGAGGTAGCACATGTCCCCTCCTCACGGCCTCCCTAAGTACAAGGGAGGCTGGGCTGTCAGGACAGCTGTGTCCCACCGGGAGGAGAGGAGGAGTTGGATGAACATTCCCAAATCCCAGATATATCAAGATTTTCATTTTTCGTATTTGCCCTGTATTGCTTGAATTTTTCAAATGAGCTTGCTATTTTCTTTATAGAAAAAACAAACAAAACAAAACAAAAAACAGCAAATTTTCTTTTTTAGAATAACAGTATCTTTAAAGAGAGGGAGAGAGAGAGAAAAAAATTAAGACAATTTGGGAGAGCTAGCCCAAGAGAAGGCAGGGTCTCCAAGTCTTGCTGAGACGATGTAGCTGTGTATCTGGCTCATTTACTCCAGGAGTCAGGTACCTTCTCTCTCTGGAGGCTCCCGCCTTCAACATCAGTCAACAGCTTGGAGAGTGAGGTAGTCTGAGCCTTTGAAAACTCATCTCTCTGTTCTAATGTCTTAGATCTCTAGGGCACAAAGTAAGGTGATATTATTGAATTTGATTTTTAACATAAGGAAAAGTCAGTTGTATTATTAATGGATTAGCTGCTGTCTTTTTTAAAATATGCACAAGGCCAGACAAAATCTCATAAAGTGAATGGTTTATGTATTTCTGGGATGAGGTGGGGGGAGAATATTTCATCCAAGTTTTCAACAATCCATGTAAACTTGAGTTGTTATTCTTGCCCATGACTTTTGCTTAAGGCAGATAATGGTCCTTTGGCTCCATCCTCAGAACCACATGGCAAAGCTAACTTGATAGCCCATGAGCAATACAGTCAGCCCATCTAGGTCATGTACGATATCATGATTTATGTTTTAACATAATGCTCTCACACCGGACAATAGGAAGAATTCCATAGATTCCAGTAAACATGCTGTTCAAATCTATTCTAAGGACATCTGACTAGCAGGTTGCTGTTTATTTAATTCATGGAAAAATCTATGCAAGTCACACTCATATTAATACTATAGCAGCACTATATACAACAGCCAAGACATGGAAGCAACCTAAATGTCCATCAACAGATGACTGGATAAAGAGGCTGTGATATATTTATACAATGGAATACTATTCGGCCATAAAAAAGAATAAAATAATGCCATTTGCAGCAACATGGATGGACCTAGAGGTTGTCATTCTAAGAAAACCAGAAAGAAAAAGAAAAATACCATATGATATCACTCATATGTAGAATCTAAAAAAGGAAAAGAAAAAAAGGACACTATAAACTCATCTACAAAACAGAAACAGATTTTCAGATATAGTTAACAATCTTCTGGTTACCAGGGAAAGGGGGTGGGAAGGGATAAATTCTGGTGTTTGAGATTTATAAATGTTAGCCACTATATATAAAAATAGATTTAAAACAAGTTTCTGCTGTATAGCACAGAGAACTATGTTCAATATCTTATAATCACCTTTAATTTTAAAAATATGAAAATGAATATATGTATGTATATACATGACTGGGACATTGTGCTGTACACCAGAAATTGATACATTGTAACTAATAATACTTCAATTTTTAAAAACGAAAAAAGTTACAATAGTATCATATAGTAAATCTCTATATGTGTGACTACCTTGGATTCTAGAGAAAGATTTGTGCAGAAAACAAAGTCACCAATTAGACACAAACAGCCAACAGCATCCCAGGACATGGCCTCAGCCTAGCTTTCCTGCATATCACGATAGGACACGCTCACTCCCAACTCAAACCCTGAATGTTGGGTTGGTCCCCAGACCCGCCATTACCTGGGAGATGCAGGCTACGGTGGAGGTGGGTGTGGTTTGTGATGCGCAGCTTGTCTGACATCCTGAGGCCCTGCATGGTCTACAGCGGCCCAGGGCTGCCACATCTGCTTGTCAGCCAGAAAGGAGGCACCACCATTCGCCACGTTCTCCCAGTGGGGCTCTGGGCCTGCAGAACAAACGCATGCTGGGTAAAATGGGCGTATTCTAAAACGTAATGACTGCCATTGAATTTCCCACAGTCCTTGACCTTCAGGGTCACATATTTGTGACTTATAGGCTTGAGAAACTCATTCCAGGGCTCAACTGTTGCATTGCTTTTTATTGGTTTAATCTAATTATGGCTTGTAGTTTTCTGTTCACTTTTCACAAGGCCATGGGAAAAGGGACTAAATCATCCCCAACTACACCACCAGTTGCTCTAATGAAGGTAATTTTCCCAAAGATTATAAAACACTAGCTTCACTACACTCAGTGCCCCTGATATATGGATTAAGTGTAGGTCATTAGATGTTCAAAGTTGTCCCCAGATGCACAGATATGTTAGTGACTTCAAAGTAAGTCAAACCTCATAAAGATTTCCCAAGAAAATGGAGAAAGAAATTGAAAAACATTCTAGACGGTCACAGAATGTTTTCTAATTATGCCGAGAGAAAATGTCTTAAATATCCTATTAAAAGTTGTTTCTGTTTACTTCTCCCAAAATAGTAAAACAGTATGACCTACAAATATTTTACATGCCTTTACAGAAATGTTCGTTAGCCACTTAACCTGCAAAAATGGAGTACAAAAACTACTTCTAGTTTAGTTTAAAGTTTAGCTCTCCATGGTTTCTTGATTGGTTATCTTATTCATCTTACAATTTATTACTCTCAAAAAGGCAAAAATACATTGCATATATTAAAATGTTTTCTTTGTCTTACTGACTAGAGAAAAGTTTTTTATAGTTGTGAATTTAATTTTTTTTAATTTTTTTGTGGGAGGAGGTAATTAAGTTTCTTTCTTTCTTTTAGAGGAGGTACTGGGGATTGAACCCAGGACCTTGTACATGCTAGTCATTTGTTCTATCACTTGAGCTATATCCTCCCCCTCTACAGTAGTGAATTTAGATCAGAACCATTATCGTCAATAACTAGAAAATGGGGGTAATAAATTTTCATTCAAAACTTGAGTTTATAAGGTAAATATATCCTGATCATTTACCAAATCAACTTGAAAGCACCCCCTAAGTTTGAAAACTGTCTAATCAGGAGATGTCCCTAGCAGGACTGAGGCAAGCAAGACCTTGAAATCATCAAGACACAGGATGAAGCACTGGCTTTGCCGTTTACTGGGTGATCTTGGATGTGTCCTAATCTCTGTTATCATGTCAGTTGCCTAATTTGCAGAAATATGGACTAGAGCACTGGTCACACAGGGCTATGGAGAGAATTAAATCAGGCCACGTTCACAGCGTCTCACTCATATTAGACTCTTGATTAGTTTCATTTCTCATTTCCATCTTCTTTTGTTAACTAAGTGTGGAAAGATCTAAATTGAATTCTAGATCCCCACTCTGCTCCCTACTTGGGTTACACCACTTCCACTCTCTCTGGACCCTTCAGTTGCAAAGGCAAGGATTACCATTTCAATTTTTTACCAGCCAGTTGCTGGAACTTCTTCCCATCTCAGCCAGGACAGGTTATGGGGAAGCAGAAAATTGATGCACTGGGCAAACGTGCTCGGGTCTCTGTGGACCAGTCTCCAACCTACATCATGTAAGTTTCCTAGGGACCATAATCAGTCGTCACAAATTGAGGTGGGGAGTGAGGGCTTCAAACAACAGAACCTTGCTCTCTCACAGTTCTAAAGGACAGAAGTTCAAAATCAAGGTGTTGGCAGGTGCTCCCTCTGAAACCTGTAGGAGAGAATCCTTCTCACCTCTTCCAGCTTCTGGTGGCTGCTGGCAGCCTTGGTGTTGCTTGGCATGTAACTGCAGAATCTCAGTCTTTGCCTCCACATTGCAAGACCTTCTCCTGTGCATCTTCACATTGTCTTCTTCCTGTGTCTAAATTTTCCTTTTCTAAGGACACCAGTCATAGGTCTAGAGCTTATCCTAACCCAGTATCCCCTGGTCTTAAATTTCTTACTTCTGCAAAGACCCTATATCCTAATAAGGTGACAATCACAGAGAGTGGGAATTAGGACTTGAATGTATCTTTGGAGGGGACACAGTTTAACCCACAACAAGGGTGACTAGGGCCCTCAGAAAGCTCGCAATCAGAGAGAGAGACAGCAAACGGATCAAATTTGGAGCACAAAGGCGAGAGACCCTTGGCTCCTGTGCTCTGGGGCACTGAATGCCATCAGAGAATGGAGATGGCAACTGAGATTGGCAAAGCACACTTTTCCTTTTACTATCATCATTAACTTTACTAAAATAATGATTTTCAAACAATTTGCAAAATTCAAGCAGAAAAACAGAACCACTTTGGGAATCCCAGTTTCACTCTTCAGAGGTGATTTTTTTCTCATATAATTTTGTAATTGAAATGAAATTCATACCAAACAATTCACATTTCTAATGTACACAACGTAGTAGTTTTTAACACATTCACAGAATTGTGGAATCGTCACCACTACCTCATGCTAGGACATCCACCACCCCAAAAGGAAACTCTGCCTGTGTTAGCAGTCCTTCCAACATTCCCCCATCCCTGGCAATCACTAACCTACATCCTAACTCTACAGATTTCCTGTTACAGATATTTCATATAAATGGAATTGTCTAAATATGGCTTTTCACGTCCAGTTTCTTTTACTTGGCATAATGTTTTCAAGGTTCATTCATATTATGTCCTTTTTCTAGCTGTATAATATTCCATTGTATGGATATCCTGCATTCTACTTATCCATTCATCAATCAATGGACATTTAGTTATTTCCACTTTTTTGGCTATTATAAATATCCTGCTAGGAATATGCATGTGGTAATTTTTGTGTGGGCATATGTTTTCAGTTCACTTGACTATATACCTAGAGATGGGATTGCTGGGTCTTATGGTAACTCTATGTTTCAGTTTTTGAGGAAGTGCCAATACATCGTCCAAAGCTGTTGCACCATTTTACAAACCTACAGGCAATGAATGGGGTTCCAATTTCCCCACATCCTCACCAACCTTTGTTATTGTCCACCTTTTGGATCGTAGGCATCCTGGTAGGGGTGAAGTTGTATCTCACTGAGGTTTTGATTTGCATTTCCTTAGTGACTAATGATGTTGAGCATCTTTTCATGTACTTATGAGTGATTTTTAAATCTTCTTTGAGGAACTCTCTCCAAATCCCTTGCCCATTTTTTAATCGGGTGCACTTTTGTTCACATAGATTTTGAACCCAGAAATAAAAACTCAAAGAGGGAGGTTTGGAAAGAAGCGGACTTATTATCTGATTAGCAGGCGTTTTCTGCCCAAAGGATCCCCACTCATTGAGGCCTGACCCCCTTTCTCCGTGCCCCTGGCCACCGGGAAGTCAGGAGTCAGATGGAGAGGAGCCCAAAAGGTGAGCCCAGCACAAGTGCCATGAGAGAAACAAAGTGGATAGAACATTGCTATTTCCTCAAGTGGAAAGTAGGTGTCATTTGTTCATTTTAATTGGAAACAGAATCCCACTTTCTCGTCATTCTGCCTTCTGGTCAATTACCTGCCATGGGGAGGGCGGGGGGTTGCTTCTCCACCAATCTGAGGGAGTAGTTATCAGCCACAGTGATGATGGCTACAGAATCATCTCGAAAAGTACATCCCCTTGATGAAATACTGCCTCACACTGTCCCTAAGAACACTCTTAAGCCAATTAGCGTGGCAGGAATTATGACAAATGCTGCAATTACGGTTCAGGCAGACTGCCGACAACCCATGAATCTTCCGCCCCGACTCCGGTCCTGGCGTCCCTCAGACTTATTTCTACGGTGGAACGATGTCTCGTTCTATTAAGTACATTTGGAGATCACTCAAATGCTGTGTTATGGGAAGTGTGGATTTGAGGTCATAGATTCTCAGCCACCAGCTGCCGCCCGAAGGAAAGCACTAAAATGGGAAATTAAGCTTCACAGCCTACTCAGCTGTTCTGCGGCCATGGGAGTGGAAGGACGTCCCTGGCAGGGTGGTGGGTTGATTTTTTTTCTCTCCACCTCATGCCTGCTCTTCCAACTGGCCCTGGAGAGAAGAATATAAATTTCGATATACTTGTCAAAAGCCTGAAGCTTGACTGGCCCCCTGTGCTATGATAACAGTCAGCTGAGAAAGTCGCCTGTTTGAAACTCACCACCTTCAAAAGGCTTTCAAAGTGCTCACCAAGGCTGATAGACTCAAGCCCTGCTGTGACTCCAGGGCAAAGAAGCCAGGCGCGAAGGGTCTGAGTGAGCGCATGAGGCGGACGACCCCACTGGCCGTTGGATGGAAGAGTCTAGAATCTGCACATGCAAATTATTACCGCTATGTTGGCCGATTCATTAACCACTGTAGACACACTTTCTCTCCTCCTTGTGTATTTCCTTCAGCGCAGGTCTTTCTATGGTCTCGGATGAGCCTCGAACTGATTAAAATGTTCTTTTCCAGACAGATGGCTACAAAATACCTAAATCTGTGCACCGAAAGCCACTCCCAGCAACAGGAAACTCATATAGATTTATTCCCTTCCAGTTCTTGCAGCTAAAAGTCTAAAATGTGTTGGCCTGGCTGAGTTCTTTCCAGAGGTTTTAGAAAGAATCTATTTTCTTGCCTTTTCTAATTTCTAGAGCCACCATATTCCTTGGCTCGTGGCCCCATACTTCATCTTCAAAGCCATCAGTGTAGCATCTTCTGATCTCTCTCTGCTTCTGTCATCACATTACCTTTGATTTTTTCTGCCCATCCTGCCTTCCCCTTGTGATGACATTTAGGGCCCATCCAGTAAATCCAGGAGAATGTCCCCATCTCAAGAGCCTTAACTTTATCCCACCTGTGAAGTCCCTTTTCTCTGTAAGATGACACCCACTTGTTCTGAGGACTAGGATGTGGACATTTTGGGGGGTCCGTTAATCAGCCTGCCATATACTCCCCAACCTGAACATCAGGGAATTTGGGGGCCTCTCCCCCTTTGAAAGCATTTGCTTCTCGCTTTGGAGGGGGAGACTGAGGAAAAATCCACCTGATGAGTAAACACCGGAAGGATGCTCAGTCACTCCATCCCTGCCGTGGCGTCTCCTCTGCCGGAGGCAGCTACGGGCCCTGACACACAGCGATGTCATAGCCCTAAGCCTCCTCTCTGTCTGTGGGAAGAGCTGAGAGCTTGCTGTCACCTCCAGCTGCACCACTCACAGGTCACGGGCTGCATGATTTGGGGCCAACCACACCTACACTGAGCATAGTCGCTGTAGCTACTGTCTCATCAACACATTTTGGGGACAGTGTCTTTCATACCAACCACAAAAGCTGACTGGGAGGAAGACTTTTGAGATAACTTATGTGAAGGGGCTTTTAGAAGTAAAATGATTGTTGGACATTATCTTTTTTGTCCCAACCACCCCCCTTGAGTTAGGGGAAAGGCAGATGTCTCCACTTATGGTGGAGAGAAATACAAGCGTCAAAGAATCAAGGCAGAGATGAGCCCCTGCCCTCGGGAACGCCTGCTTTTGGCGGTGGGGCCAAGGGAGGTTCACACAGAAACAACCACAGTATAAGAGTCAAATAAGCTCTGTGAAAGGTGCTAAGTGCACACAGAATGCAGGCACACCAACCAAGCTTCCCCAAGCACTGCTTTGAATATGAGAAGACAGTGTCCAGGGCAGGGCCTTGGTAGAATCCTCATTGTCCTCTGCGAGTTTTGTACACAGTGGATGCTCAAAAAGTATTCACTTGGTATCAAACCACAGACAGTAAGTGAAGCCAAAAAAAAAAAATGAGACTGTTTATATGATGACTCAAGCAAAATAGGGGTGTAATTTGATCCAGAATATCTGGGAGACAGAAGCCAAAGAGTTAAGTTCAAATAGCCAGACTGTGTAGAAGGGACCCAGGTTATCTGAGAAGTGGAGAGCTGAGTAAGGAAGTAGAAGATGTCATAAACAAGAACATCCCCCAGAGAGCTGGATACTTTTAATAATTGGTCCACCCGCTATCACCAACGTCTGTCTCCCCCAACCCTCATCAACCCCCAATAGAGGCGTTAAATCCTTTATCGGTGAGTCTCTGCATCATGGATGCTGCCTGGTACTCATCACAAGTGGATGACAGAGGGAAATGTGAAATCCTGCAATAGAGGCAGGATTTCACGAAGTCAATCGACGGCAATCAGGTGGATTGGAAATCTCCCATCACAGGGGAAGTCATTGATATATGACAGCCTGGCAGAGATGGGCCCTTGACAACCAAAGAGGAGGTGATGATGGAGAAGATGGCAAAGAGGAGGTACCTTCAGAGAGAATCAGAGGTTATCCAGCACCCTTGGAGAAGCAAAGCTTCTGCATGTTTCTGCAGTGCTGACCCTGTTTATGACCTTCCTGATGCTCTCACTATGTAAAATGAAGGCATCTAAAAGTAAAATAAAATAAAATAAAATAAAATAAAATAAAATAAAATAAAAGGTGATCTGATTGCACTAACATACAGTGTTGCCAGAAAAATCACACCAGTGAAAAATAATCAACACTTAATTCTTGCTTTTTTCCTAAGAATTTGTGCATAGTTGAGGTTACAACCAAAACATGTTCTAAGTGAGGAGATAAAGCTCAGTGGTAGAGCACGTGGTCAGCATACATGAGGTTCTGGGTTCAATCCCCAGTACCTCCATAAACAAATAAATAAATAAACCTAATTACCTCCCCTGCCCTTCCAAAACAAACCTAAGGAGTGTAAAAAAGAAGGTATTTTTAAAAAAAAAAAGTATGTTCAGTGGAAGATAATGTAAACTTATTTTCAGAGTTTTTGTTTCAGTTTTCAAGATGAAGTCTCAACAACCATGCTTTTCTTTTCTTTTTTTTTTTTTCTTTCCCACTGTTCAGCCTGAAGTGTTGGTCCCCATTTTATTTAAGTGGATTCCCTCATGGCCTTTCCCCAGGCTGATGAGGGCTTCCCACCCTCCATCCTCCCCACCCACCATCCCATGTGGGATCAGTGGTACCTTGGCCAGCAGTCAGTGCACACCCTGCCCAGGTACCTATGCAGAAGTCTCTACTCCAACAAAACTGGGCAGTTTGTTCCAGGCACATCTTCCTTTTGCTCTTGGAGAATGCTCCAATTACTCCAACAAAACTGGGCAGTTTGTTCCAGGCACATCTCCCTTTTGCTCTTGGAGAATGCTCCAATTCCAATTTATTCTAAGACTAGCTGAGAATTATAGCAAGGAAATCAGCCTCTTCTTAACAACGTCCACGATAAATTTGTCAGCAGCTCTTGGTGCTCTCCTAGAGGTGAAAAGTCCAAGATTTAAAAGCTAAAGGGGTTTGGGCGCCTCTCTTAGCAAAAGCCACATTTCCATAGGAGTTTTGAAGGGAAAAAAAAACCCCAATAAAATGGTAACTTTAAAATAGAGCCAGGGAGAAGAATCTATTGTGACAGTGCTCCCTTGAAATTAGGACTTTTGAGGAAAATACTCAAACCAAACCACAGTTTTTGAAATATAAGTAAAGGGTAATCGGTCATCCTTCTCTGTCTCATGTAAGACATTGAGCAGAAGTCCCAGAAATAAGAAGCAAGTTATCTGGGGAGACCTGGGACCAGCATTTCAGTAGATATTTTCTAGGTGTGTGTTCTTTTCTACAAGATGGAAATATTTCATGTCTTTTTATATAAAGTTTTGTGACCCAAACTGCAGTTGGCTGAGCTGTTACTTCTTCCACCCCAAGAAGAAGAGCATGCTCTGGCCTGTTGGCCATAATTACTGCTTGGAGGGGGCTCACCTTCTCAAGGGACCAAGAGGAGGAATGGTCATCCTTGGAACACCTTTCCTCACCTGCCCCCACCACCCAGCCCTTCCCCTGAAAATACACAAACCTTCTTGCTGCTGTTAAAGAGAAAATTACCCAGTGGCACTTGTTAAAGGACAGTAAGGTGGACTTGCTTCAAGGAGGGCTATCGCCATAGGCGTACACAGAGGCTACCGCGGTGGGGTCTTGCAGGGGAGAGAGAAGTTGGGCTCGACTCCGAGTGCAGCGTGGGCAAGTGGGAACTGCAGCCAAGGAGGACGGGGACTTGCTAAGAGGAAGCATCAGGAGTGAGGGGGAGTTCTGGCTAAAGCGACCTAACAGGATTCTTGCTGAAGTTTGACAGGGATGATCAGACATCCCCTGGTGGGCCATGGAGGAACCTGATCAGATAAGGAGGGTAATTAGATATCAGTGGATCGGGAGCACTTCTGGTTCTGGTTAAACTGAGTTAACAGAATCCTTGCTAAGATTGGACAATGCAGGGATAAACACAGAAGTCCAAAAGTCAAGACCTAGATGAAAAAGAGTACAGGGGGCCCCGAGTGGAGTTTGGTCAAGGACAGAATCTTTGTTGTACCAGCCTCCCTGTTTCTGGCTTCTCCTGCCCCCAACCCTTGTCTTCTTCTCCCCCTTCCCACCCCATTGCTGGAGCCTGAGCCCCCCTATGATGGATAACTTGCCAAGGTGCTGCCCCTCCTAGAAGTGCTATGCTTTTTCTTAACAGCTTTATTGAGATATAATTCACATACCATACAATTTATTCATTTAAAGTGGATAGATCATTGGGTTTAGTATATTCTCAGATATGTGCAACCATCACTGATGTCAATTTTAGAAGATTTTTATCAACTCAAAAAGAAATCTCAAACTCTTTACCTATCACCTCCCCATCTCCAGTGTCCCCCAGCCCTAAGCAACCACTGACAGAATTCTTACTGTCTCAACAGATTTCCCTGTTCTGGACTTTTATGTGAACATAATCATATGATGTGTGCTCCTTTTTGACCAGCTTCTTTCACAGAGCATGTTTGCCCATCCATGTTGTAGTGTGTATCAGCTCTTCATTCTTTTTATGACTGGATTATACTCCATTGTATGGATAGACCATGTTTTATTTATCCATTTGTCAGTTGATGGACAGTTGGATCTTTTCCATCTTTTGGCTATTGTGAATAATGCTGTGATGAACATCATTCTATGAGTTCTTGTGTGGTTGTAGGTTTAATTTCTCTTGGGACAGCACCATGATTTAGCCACATTCAAGTGCGCAATTTCCAAAAAGACTTCTTAAGGAGATGCCAGCGGTAGGACTCATGAGACATGGGGTTTACAGGGAGGAAGATTCGAGGCAGAGACAGAGCCTTTTCCGGGTCTCCCCAGACCCCATGTGTATGTCTGCCTGCCCTACTTGTGACGGAAGCACAGGGTAAGGGTTTGGAAAAATAGGAACAACCACTTGCTGACCACTGTTCCAAGACCAGTAACTTCTGTTTGTGGGTTTCTGCTTCTTCATCTCTAAATCAGTACTAAAAATAGATAGACTTTACAGAATTGTTGTATTATTAGAACGATGTAAGGGGGAACTCTCAGCACAATGCCCAGCATAGAGCAGTAACTTAATAGGTTATCAATTAGGAAGCTCTCAACTACAGCTGAGGAATTGTCTGACTAACGTGACTTGAATACACAGGGATCGTTGATAAATCACACATACGAGACGTTCAGAGCGCCGCCACTGTAGATGCTCTGGGCTGTCATGAGTTCATTTCCCTTTGCTTTTCTTGGCCTTCTCCTCTTGGAGCTAAGATGGCTGACATGGCTCCGCACATCCTATCCTGCCTCACCCAGATTCAAAAGCAAGAAGGAGCAGGAAGAGTCTTCTCCTCTCTCATTTTATCTCCACCCACTTCATCTGCCAACTTTCCCTCAGGAATGGAAAACATAGCCAAGCCCTAGTCGTGAGGAAGGCTGGAAAAGTGGATGTCTGGCACTTGAAATTTCTGTTGCGGATGGTAGATCCAAAGGGGGAAAAATAGAGGTAGAGAAATGTCTGTTGGTAGCAGGTCAACAGTGCCACCATTTTGTTTTTATTATTGGTAAAATCCTGTGTCATGGAAATGCAACTACATAAATTGTTGATTCTGAAACTTAAATTCTATTGCCCATTTACGTCCAACGGTGGGTTTCAGAGACTGTCACGACTGCACAAGCAGTCTCACTTTTTTACTGTTTGCAACTCCCACCCAAATCCTGCTGCACTGTAGCTCCTAAGAGGCACAAAAGAGAATCCCAAGAAGACACCTTATCGCCAGCTGCAGCCACGCAGACGAACGACATACGGGTTCAGTGTCTGGTAATGTAGGTGATGGTCTCCAAGGAGACCTGACTGGGGTTGGGGAGGGTCCTCTTTTGAAAATGACCTTAAATCTCAGCATCAGAACCAGGAGGGCTCTCAGAGACCATCTCATCCACGTACTTCATTTTGTGTGGAGAAGAACAAAGCTAGAATTAGACCCAAATACTTCTGAATGAAACGAGGGTTGGTCCTGTCTGTGGCCACTCACGCCAGGCTACTGGCCTTGAACCTGCCACCTTAGACTTCCAAAACAGCCAGCCACTTTGCCCCCTGACACGGAAGTCAATCTTTCCTTGGGTTCACGGGCTTAATCTACTTTAATGGATTAATCCATCTTAATACCACTTTAATTTTGCTTAGTCTCCAACACACCAAGCTCCTAAGAGAGGGAAAGGGGAGGGTCACTGATCCAGCTAAGAGCAAACGCTTCAGTTTGCTGACACATCTTGGAATCTTTTCACTTCCATGCAGTATCCATAAAAGAGACAGGAAGAAAGAGCCAGACGCAACCTTGTGTTAAGAAAAACATAAACCCCACTTTGTGGCCCTGAAGCATGAACAATAGCCAATCAGAGTTCTATCCTGTCACAGAAGACCCTAGCCTTTCTCTTGTTGTGTTTAAAAGATCGTCCCTTCATCTCAGTATTCCACAGAACTTATAATTTTTCTACATCTTAAATGCAAGGAGCAAGATAAGACTGCATCGTACTGCATTGAAACAGGAAGAAATCCCAGGGGTTCATGCCTAGGAAAATCTGTTAACCCCTCATGGCTCTATTTCCTGATCTGTAAAACAGGCATAATAAAATTACACCCACCCAGCAAGAGATAATTATTTAATTTTCTTTCTTTTCTTTTTTTAAACTACAAGAGATGGTGATTGAATTCTATCTGGCGAGCTCCCTTTCCCACAGGCCTAACTCAAGGAACTTCCATTGTCCTTCTTAGAAATGGAACCCTGCTCTGAGGGCTAATGTAGCCTCTTCCTGTCCTAATTTCGCCCCAGCACCTCCTGCTGTGCCAGCTGTAAATCACAAACGGGAAAGTTTCCATAAAGCGACCTTTCATCTTCCCACAGGCATCGTGGGGAAAATGTCTCCACGGGAACCAGTCTTCCAGATAACAGAATTCACCCCTTAATAGTGCCAGCACTTTGGTGTCATTTTATTACCTGGATGGAAATTTTTCTAAAATATGTTACATGTCTCCCCACCTCCTATAGGTAGATTTCAGACTGAGAATAATTTAACCTTCTGTCTGTGATTCTGTGTCCGTATTATGGACATACTTTAACCTAAGGCATAGAGTTATGTCTGAATTTTAGTTTTGCTGTTTCCAACTTCAAATCAGCCACACCTGCCTCTAAGCCCTAGAAGAGCAGGGTTTATATGATCAGTACCCAGACATTGAACCCACTCATAGACAGACCTGCATCCCTCGCATGGATACCCACTGCCTTAATTTTTTAATGTTATTAAATAGCAGATACAGACACAAAATAAGTATATCATTGAAAAGTCATTTGCAATAATTAGGCCTCACCCCAGCCCCGCTCCAGAACCCTAGCAAACTTGGCCTCCAGCTTACAGCCCACAGAGCCGCCGTGGGGGTCGGCCATGTGATAAGCCCCCTTCCGTCTGGGTCCTCAAACCCCAGATCAGAGGCATTTGGGGTCATTTCTCTTCATTTTAGAATACACAAGGAGATGTTTTGTGTATTTCTGTTTTTAATGTAAGGTTAATCAGAAACTGCCCTAGAGGAGTGAGAAAAAGCTGGGGACGTGTCCAAGGACAGAGTCTTCCCGCGACCTCATGGCTGGTCCAGAGGACACTGTGTGGCTGGAGGACAAGGTCCCTCTCGGGGCTGGTGTTCCAACAGCACCACGGAGCCAACACCGTGAGGAGGCCCCCAGTTGGACTGTGAGATGAATTTAAAAATAGACGGTAAAGAGCTAGCAAAGGAGGAATCACAACGTAAATTGGCTTTTGCAACCCAACTGTGAGAAACAGTGGGAAGTAAGGAAATGTAATTGTGGAGCCCTTGGATGAGGTATTCAACTTTGAACAGAAAGGATCCACATTAGCAAACACCAGTGTGATCCTTTGGGGCAGGGTGGTGGGGAAGGATGGTTTTGATTTGATTAGCTTGACTGTTTCAGCCCTGTTTGCCAAGTTCTCTCCAAATGCTTACAAAGGTCAGGGGGAAGGGAAGAAGCTATCTAGCGAACTACTGCTCTTGCATTTTGAAGAGACTAGAGCCACTATCCCCTCAGTCACATGCAGGTCACCTACAGTCATCAGAGGTCCACCTTGGTCCTAATCGCTTGGTTTCATCATACAGACTGATGCAGCCTGACGGTTCAATGCAGCTTAAAGTTTCAGTCCTGACTCTGCCGCCTGTGGTCTGCAAGCCTTGGTCAAGGCATTTAATGGCTCTACACCTCAGGCTGCTCATCCGTGAAATGGGGATAGTAACTGTGCCTGGAGCACAGGGCTACTCTGAGAACCGTGTTAAGAGAATACATGTAAAATATTCAGTGACGCTGCCTGGCAAAAAGAGGGCAACAATCAATGCTGGTTATTGCTTTTCAGGTTTGTGGGCATTAAATGGCAGGCAAGCAGCACTCCCTCATTGCTGCTTCCCTATTTTTCTTTATCTCCTTTTGATAAGAGCATCTCAGGAATGGATATCTTCTCCCTGATGCAGTCAAAGCTGAAGAAGACATGCCTGCTAATCACAATTCAAGGAGTCCCAACCCAGTGCCCCAAGAAACCACAAAGAGAGATACTGATTTTAAACACAGCCATCAGAGATGGAAAGACTAGACTGGTCACATTGGAGACTAGACTGCAGTCCATTGCCAAACTTTCGAGAACCTCAGAATGGTCCCTCCCCACCCTGTATTGACCTCCAGCCCTTCCCTCATCCCATCACTCACACACCTGGATTTTTGCAGTGGCCTTGAAGTTCACAAGTGCTGTACCAGTGTTTAGAGCCATTATTCTTCCCCTCGGACCACAAGCAAATGGATATGCGCCCAAAGTGACCCAAGATACCTAAAGTTCTAAGGCAGAGGAAAGTTACATTTACATGCATCACTTAGGAACGCCTTTGGCTGTAAATAACAGAGAAGCTTATGGACAGTGGGCTAAACCATAGGAAGGAGTATGCTTTTGTCACATAACATGAATTTGGGGGTAGGAGTGATTGGTACTGATTCCACCACCCAAAGTTTCCATCCAAAGACCTAGACTCTTCCTTTCATCTCTGCCAAACTTAGCAAGTAAACCTTTCATCCTCAAGTTTGTCATCTCCAGGCTCAGTCTGCCATAACAGAATACCATAGCCTGGAAGGTTTAAACAATGGAAATGAATTTTCTCATAGTTCTAGAGGCTGAAAGTCTGAGATCAGGGTGCCAGCATGGTTGGGTTCTGGGAAGGGCTCTCTTCTCAGCTTGCAGACAGCCACCTTCTTGTTTTGGGTTCACATGGTCTTTTTTTGGTGTGTGTTTATGGGGGATGGGGAGAGAGACAGAGAGAGCTCTCACTTCCTGTTCTTATAAGGTCACAAATCCTATCAGATTAGGAACAGACCCTTATGACTTCATTAACTTTAATTACCTCCTAAAAAGCCTCATCTCCAAATACAGTCACATACAGTCAAATACAGTTAAAACTTCAGCATAAATTCTGGGGGAACACAATTCAGTCCACAACAGGGGGCAAAAGTGGATGACATAATCCAAGCATTGCAATTCTGACAAGAAGGGGAAAGGAGTGCAAAAACTGTATGTCCCTTTCTCAGGAAAGAACTCCTTGGATGACTTCCACTTGTGTCCCATGGTCATCCCCAGCAGCAAGGAAGACTTGGAAGTGAGAGGGAGGTGACTGGGGAGGAAGAGGCTGGACTTGGTTGTGTACGCAGTATGCCAAAGTTGACGTAACTGTTTACCATGATTTTCTTGAGAGGAGTGAAATGGTAAAGCTTCCAGAAGAAGCTTCAGTCTTTTTGATGATGATTCTCCAATGAGGGTTATTTTTCCTTTAAGGAGTTCTTGATAGATTAGCAGAAGAACCTCTCTTTGGCATTATACTAGTCACTGTTGGCTGCATAACAAACATCCCCAAAGTTAGTAATTCAGTGGTTTAGCAAATCTGAGTTGGGCTTCTCTAGATGATTCTCCTCCAGTCTTGATGGGAGTCACACATGTATCCAGGTCAGCTATCAAGTTGGCAGAGACTGAATGGTTTGTCCCTGCTCCACATGGTCTCTCATCCTCCAGCAGGCTGGCCTGGGCTCATTTCTGAGAGAGGAAGCAAACTGGTAGCTTCACCTCTGCCACATTCTGTTGGCCAAAATAAATCACAAGGTCAGCCCAGATTCAAGGTAGGGGTTGTGGGGAGCAGACTCCACCTCTTATTGGACAAAGCTGCAAAGTCACATTGTAAAGATCGTGAATACAGGGGGTGTTTTTACAATCAATCATCGGTACATCATTCACATTGTAGGAAGCATGGGAATAAGTGTGGAGGGAAGAGTAAGAAGGATGTTCTAATCAGTATTTTGTCGATTTGTCTTAATATCACTTCCAAAGCAAATTAAAGTGAACATTCTACACTATATCAAAAAGATAAAATAAAAAGAAGCACCATGTTCTATGACTAGCTTCTGGAATGGGGCCCAAATTCTGTTATATCTTCATATAGTCACCTCTCTTGATTGAAGCAAGAATGACAAGCACTTTGATGAATATTGTTTGTCTAAAATTAATGCAGAACCCTGGAGGAAAACTGGGAATCCACAAGCAGCTTCATTAAGTGATCCATCAGCATGAGTGGTATTAAAACTGCATCCGTGAATGCCTCGAGCAGTAACAGATCTTTCTTCTCATCTTCTCATGTCTGCCCACGACTGGTACTTGAGAAATGGGAAAGCTAGATTTTAATCACATTAGCTTTCTGTCCCTGACCTTAAAACAGAAGTCTCTGCACCTGGGATGGGAATAACACCGGGATGAGGGCAGAGATGACCCAACCGCATTATTCTTAATTAAAGTCACTGCGATGGAACCATGGCCTTAAGGAAAACATTTCTGACCTTCCCAGGACTAGGCTCAAACGTTAATTCATATTCCTCATGGTTCTTCTGCCAGTTCTTTCTCCCTTTAAAATCTGTACCCTGATTTTGGGGGGGAAGCCAGTTCCTTTTTGCTTTCAAAACTAATCAGCATTAGATTCCCAAGGGGGAGTCAAGCACCACCTTTTCTGTTTTATTCCCAGCATGACTGTGTCCATTAAAAGTCTCTGCAGGTTCCCAGAGAAATACGTTCATTTATTTGGGGATTCCAAGGCAGGCGCCCATCCTCTTGGACACACTACGTAGAAATTCCATGTATGTGATTCAGAAAGAAAAGGCAGTCAGACCTTCTCTTTCTTTGAGAGCAAAAGAAGTGTCCTGGCATTCTGCGGTGTTCCCCAGTGTGAAAACAGTCAGCATGCTTCACAAGACACCCTTCAGAAGCAGGAGAAGCACACCCCGGGCCTGCCTCCCGAAAGGTCTCCCGGGAACCACCGTGTCCAGGGATGCAGAGCTTCCAGCCCATCAGGAAGCCGTTGTGCTTCAACCACCCACCCTCCACGCTCCTCCCAGGCTCAGATCATCCCAAGAGGGCACCAAGCAAGTTTTTAGACAGCTTTAGATAGGTTCATACACAGATGATGGGAGAACACTCCAGCACCTTGTTCATTTGTTGCCTTTTAAACTATATTCTCAGATGCTGGCCTGGATTCAAGGTAAAGGACCAAAGAGAACAGAATCCAGGTCAACCGAGACCAGAATTTAAAAATAGTCCATCAGCCATGATTTAGGGTACACATTTGTTAGGTCCTACTATGTGCAAAGCAATCTCTGTGAGGTGCTCTCAGGGGAACCCTGCTTTTTTAAGGACCTTACGCTCTACTCAGAGACATAAAATAGAGACACAGAGAAAGGAACTGTCGACAATCACAGCTAAGATGTTTACTCATCATATATTGACTGAATGCTTATCGGCTGCCAAGATCACATTATTCACATTGTCTCGTCTAGTCCTCACGACTGCCTCATTTTAAAATGAAGAGAGTATGATGCAAAGAAATTAGGCAAGATGTCCAGGGCCACACTGCTAGTACGTGGCAGATCTGAGAACCAGACTCCACTTAACTTCACTCCAAAGCTCAGTCTCTTTCCCCCCACATTAGAACGGCAGCAGGCGTCAGCCGAGCGGAGATGCGGGTGGAGAAGTGGACCCAGGCTCCGCACGTGGCCTTCAAGCCATCACAGTTGGGGTGACTGCACCCCTACACGTTGGCTTCCTGCTCAGCGGAACTGTGAGGTAGACAAAGGTGACCAGAGTCTGACGCCCCACGTGGAACAGGAAGAACTTGACTCGTCTAAGTGCTGGCCACATTCTGATACTAACAATACTGTATTACACACTCAACAGTTTGTTAAGAGGGTAGATTTCATGCTAAATGTTCTTACCACAGTAAAACAAATTTTTTAAAAAAAAATTTTTAACAAGAAGACCCCTGGCCCTACATCGTACCCCATGTGGCAGATAATACTTCCAGTTTAAGTGCAATGGGCCAGGCGTAACACTGAGGTGGAAAGCATTATGTCCCCAGGAGGGCAAGGAGTTGCATCTCCCATGTCACCACCAACTCCAGCTGATTAATACTGACTGCCTGGAGGGCTGGGCTGAGAGCGGTTGTAGGCACACGTAAGGGGTCATCAGGGAAGAGCACTGTGCTTGTCAGCGACGCCTGCCATGGAGGAGGGTCAGGGAGGTGTCACATTTTTACTAACTACTTCATGATCCTTGGGCAATGGCCACCATGTGTTCATCCCCTCTACTTCTGGTGTGACCTTCAGCAAGGAAATTTAATGTTTCTGACCCCTGGTTTCTTCTCCTGTAAAATAAACAAACTTTCCCCAAAGATTTGTTTTGGAGATTAAAAAACTAATGTTATATGGACTGAAAATTTGTGTCTCCACAAAATGTACCTGTGGCAGTGCTTAACCCCCAGTGCGAAAGTACTGGGAGGTGGGGCCTCTGGGAGATGATTAGTTTCATACGAGGTCGTGAGGGTGGAGCCCCCCAGGATGGAACTGGTGTCCTTAAAGGAAGAGGAAAGGATACCTGTGAGGGCACAGGGAGAAGACGGTAGTCCACAGGCCAGGAGGAGGGCCCTCACCAAGAACCAAGTTTGCGGCACCTTGACCTTGGACTTCCCAGCCTCCAGGACTCTGAGAAATAAATGCTGCTGTTTAAGCCCTGAGCCCACAGCATTTTGTTAGAGCAGCCAGAGCTACGCCAAGTATGTAAAGCACCCTGCACATTGCCTCCTCCTGTCTGATAAGCACTCAGCAGGTGACAGAGGTGGCTCTTCTCTGTTGATAGCACGTGCTAACTAATGCACGTGTTGTTCTGTGTTAGCAACGTGTAAAGAACATGTAGCAATGATGGAAAACCCCGTGCGCTGAGCTCATGCAACTTCCCCGCACTGGCATTCCCAGATGTTAAGACGTGGACGCCTGTGAATCACGGGAGAGCGGCAGTGAGCCTTTGGGGGCTGCCATGTGGTTTACCTAGGAACAGTGCTAGTCCGAAATCTCCTTTTAAATGTGCTTTGAACATTTTCTAAAATTCTCAGAACTTACTTGTAACCTACGTTCTCCTGATCCTTCTTACCCTTGGGTGCATATAGAACCATGTTAACCATGAGAATGGAGATCCACTGACTCTCACCGCAGGTCCCCATGCTGACTCTCAGCCTCCATCCGTGCCCTGTCAGCTCTCTGGGAGACAGGCGACAGTCTCAGGGGAAACTGCTGCCCCTGGGGCTCTGTGGTCCAAGGAGGTGCCCCCTTCACAACCTTGGTTTTGCCAAAAAGGTAGATATGAGTCTGGGGTTCTTGGGAGATATACCCACAGAATAGTCCCAAACTGTGCCAGAATCACATGTCCCCATGATGACTGAGGCTTAGAAGAGTTAAGATACATGTGAGTTTCTGGAGGAAAATAATAAATCCATCTAGAAGAACCATGTTATGAGAATCTTGGGAGCATTTCTAACAGACAAGTCATATCAAGCAGATGGAGGATCTGGGGTGCTGGCTGGGAAGTTTAACACCCAGCTCTGCCAGCAGTTCACACTTCCCCAGAGCCAGGCAGGCACACACTCTGTGCTGAGAAGCGCAGACCGGGCCACCGGACCTCTGAGCAACAGAATGAGTGGCAGAGATCGGCCTCAGGACGTCCACTCTGACTCAGCACAGCGTAATAGCTCACAAACTCACCAGGTGTCAGGATGCGAAGGGAGGCCCTAGGCAAGCCAGAATGAGGCACCTGCCCTGAGGGACAGGTGTGAAATCGAATACCTGTAATATGGGGCCATTTGCTTCCCGGGGCGGCAGTAACAAATCGCACAAACTTGGTGGCAGAAAACAACAGAAATCGATCCTCTCCCAGTTCTGGACGCCAGAAATCCAAAATCAAGTTGTCAGCAGGGCCTCACTGCCTCCAAAGCCCCTAGAGGAGAACCTGCTTTGCCTCCTCTAGTCTCTGGTGGCTCCTGGCATTCCTTGGTTTGTGGCCACGTCGCTCCTGTCTCTGCCTCTGTCTTCCCTTGGCTGCTTCTCTCAGTCTCTGTGCCCCTTCCTCTCCTCAAAAGGACAATTAAGAAATCCAGGATGATCTTATCTCAAGATACTTAAATAAATCTGCAAAGACTCTATTTCCATGAAGTCAAATTCTGAGGTTCTAGATGGACATGCATTTGGGAGGCACTGTTCACGCCACTACACATGGCCGTTGTAAGCCCAGACTTCCTCTAGCATCAGAGGCAGAGGGCTGGGTCTGACTGTGAGCAGGAGGGTCCACGGATAGAGCAGTCTTCCAGCAGGTCCTTGCAATAGGGCCCCCAGGTGGGCACAAGGAGGAGTCATGGGCAGGAAGTCAGACCTCAAGAGGTTGGAGAGAGGACTGGGAGCCAGAGCCAGCGAGCTCAGCAGAAATGCCTGTGAGAATGTGTGTGCATGTATTATGTGTGCGTGTTTTATGTACATATATCAGTTTTCTGTTGCTCCTGTAAGAAATTACCACTCAATTAGTGGCTTAAAACCACACGGATTTAGGCTTTTACAGTTCTGGAGGCAGAAGTCCTCAAATCAAGGCGTCAGTAGGACTGGTTCCTCTTGGAAGCTCTCAGGGAAAATCCTTTTTTCTTACTATTTCCAGCTTCCGGAGGCCATCCACATTCTGTGGCTTGTGGCCTCGCAGTGTTCTGACCTCTGCTTCTGCTTTCTCCATCTGTCTGTCTGTCTGTCTGTCTCTCTGACGCTGACCTTCCTGCTTCGCTGTTGCAAAGCGAAGATGACACTAGGCCCATGTGGCTAATCCCAGATAATGTCTCCATCTCAATGTCCTGAGCTTAATTAAATGCAAAGTCCCTTTTAACAAGCACGATCCTCTATTCACCAGGCTCTGGGGATTTGGACCAGACACCTGGGGAGGCCCTTCCTCAGTTCCCCACAGCGTGAATGTTTCTTTTATATATGATGTGTTTGGGTGTTTCCAGGCAGAACCCGTGTGCTCTCTAGTCCTGTGGGCTGGGCAGTGCTGGGCCCACAGCTGCCACCTGTCAGCAGGGGTCAATGAGCGGCTCCATGGTCTGGGGCAAGGCCATGGTCCTGAGCTGGGACAGTGGGTGTGGATGCTGTTCTGCTTCCTACTGACTCTGCGGTCTAATCCAAGAAGCTGAATCTAGCAGCAGTTTTCTCATCTGGAGAATGGGGTGTTGGCAGACCTCGCCTCAGATGTCATGATTCAATAGGTTTATGTGTATGAACCACTTCGACTGGCACCGGGCTCGTGGGAAACATCGGTGGCTGTCACTGTCATCATGTTCCCATCAGCATAGCTTTCATCCATGCACAAGGGCCCCTCTGCATGTATGAGGCGCGTATTTCATTAGCAAGAAATCCCGGCTCTGACTATAGAGAGGAGACTGACCGCTCAAGTCTACTGTGTCAAGGGCGTAAACACTTTCCTTCTTTCTCAGTCTAACACTTCAAGGCTCTGAGAACACTTCCCTGTCTGCCTTCTCACCTCAGCGTCTCCCAAGGTTTGGATTGTGCTTGTGAGCAAAAATATTTGTCATACAACCAAGGCAGCTCAGAAACTCAGCAAAGGAGAGAGATGGAACTCGACATCTCCAGGGGACATTGGCCATGTCAAGAAGCTTCCATCAATCTCCACATTATTGAAAATCCCATTTGATGAAATGCAGACCGGGTGGTGGGTTGGAAAAGGGACATGGGCTGTTCTGAGCCGGGTTGATGGGAGCCTCCATGCGCTGCATCGTGAAGGAGCGGTGATTCACCCCATTCCCACCGGGCTTCCCTCCCTAACACACTGTTTAGAGCTAAAGCCCTTTGTTGGAAGATGAGACAAACAAGTTCCTTTCTTTCTCTCTTTCTTTCTTTTTAATTAGTGGACTTCAAGTTTTCAGTCTACGGAAAAATTGAGCAGAAAATACAGAGAATTTCCTTGTACCCCCCCACCTCAAGGTTTCCCAACTGTTAACGTCTTGCATTAATGGGGTACATTTATTACAACTGTAACAATCTTGATGGACCAATATTGATACATGATTATCAGCTGCAGTCCAGTTCTATCAGGGTCCTTTCTTATTGCACATTCTCTGGGTTTTGACAATCGTATCCATCATTATAGTATCATACGGAACAATTTCACTGCCCCCAAAATCCTCTGGACTCCACCCTCCATCCCTCTCTCCCCGAGTAGCCCTTGGTAACCAGATATTTTTTACTGTCTCCATAGTTTTGCTTTTTCTAGAATGTCATATAGTTGGAATCATACACACAGCATGCAGCCTTGCAGACTGACTTCTCTCACCTAATAATTTGCATTAAGGTTCTCCCATCTCTTTTCATGGCTTGATAACTCATCTCTTTTTAGTGCTGGATGATATTCACAGTCTTTATTTTATTCTCTCAAAGAAATCATTCTGATCCATGCTTTGTCTCCAATCCTCAAAGAGGCAGAATGACCCCAGATGAGCAGAGGAGTAGTAGGCAGTCAGAGACCCCCATCTTTCTCTAACTCCACACGCACGTGCACACACACACACACACATACACACACGCACCTGTGCAGTGAGATGATAAGAAGCTTCCACACCTGGTAGGGTAAGAATCCAGCCACGAGCCAACCTCAATCCCATTGACTCCAACAGAGCCATGTTCAAAGTATACAGTGGCAGTATCCGCTGTCATTTTTCTTTCAAGAGTAGATTTTAAGTAGCTATAATTTCATCTGCGACTCCAGAAAAGTCATCACAGGGCCACAGAGTCACACAAGCAAACCTGCAGAGGTGACAGTCATCCCAGAATCAGCAGCACACGGTCTTTTACAGAGATACTCATTTAGTTTTAAGGAGCCCCTTCCTGTTGAAAAAGAAGCTCCAGGACCCAACTAACCTTTGACCTCCCTCGGCTCCCGTGAGTGAGTTGCTCTCAGTCCAAGTCTTCTCTCCCAGGCGCCTCCGGGACCCTCCTACCCAGTGAGCCCCAGCTTCTGAAGCAGAGAACGGCCGCTCCCTGGACGTGCGGGCAGCGGGGCTGCAGGCAGACGCACCCACGGACAGGTCAAGGGCAACGCCCGGGCTTTTTGCCAGTTTGTGGTCCCCACGTGGCCCCAATTGCGTTGCTGCACCTTGAAGGAACCCCATCAGCAGGTACCTCCCATGTTGACATGGGGAGACTAGAAGAGTGTCAGCCCAAAGCTGCCCTCACAAAGCTCGGGACGAAGTGGGAGAAGGAAGTCTCAGCGTGTGTGAGACGCGCCTGTGACCCGCCTCGCTGAACGGGCTGACGGAGTAGGGCCAGGACCCGGGGGGAGGAGGCACTGAGCTCAGGTGCAAAATGTAAGACGGCACCAAAAACCTCAGGAATCAAGACAAATCCCACTTGTTATATATGTATTTATTGAAGGATAGTCAGTTTACAATGTTGTGTCGATTTCTGGTGTACAGCACAGTGCTTCAGTCATACATGAACATACATATATTCATTTTTGTATTCTTTTTCACCATAAGTTACTACAAAATATTGAATATAGTTCCCTGTCCTATACAGTGTGAACTTGTTGTTTATCTATTTTATATTTGTTAGTTAGTATCTGCAAATCTTGAACTCCCAATTTATCCCTTCCCACACCCTTCCCCCCTTGGTAACCATAGTTTGTTTTCTATGTCTGTGAGTCTGTTTCTGTTTTGCAAATAAGTTTGTCTTTCTTTTTTTTTAGATTCCACATATAAGTGATATCATATAGTATTTTTCTTTCTCTTTCTGGCTTACTTGACTTAGAATGACAATCTCCAGGTCCAATAGGCATATGAAAAAATGCTCAATATCACTAATTATCAGAGAAATGCAAATCAAAACTACAATGAGGTATCACCTCACACCAGTCAGAATGGCCATCACTTGAAAGTCCGTGAATGATAAATGCTGGAGAGGCTGTGGAGAAAAGGGAACCCTCCTACGCTGCTGGTTGGAATGTAGTTTGGTGAAGCCTTTATGGAAAACAGTATGGAGATTCCTCAAAAAACTAAAAATAGACTTACTCACCATATGATCCAGCAATCTCACTCCTGGGCATATATCCAGAGGGAACCTTAATTCAAAAAGATATATGCACCTCAATGCTCATAGCAGCACTATTTACAGTAGCCAAGACATGGAAACAACCCAAATGTCCATCAACAGATGACTGGATAAAGAAGTTGTGATATATTTATATAATGGAATACTACTCAGCCATAAAAAATAATAAAATAATGCCATTTGCAGTGACATGGATGTACCTGGACGTCGTCATTCTAAATTAAATAAGCCAGAAAAAGAAAGAAAATCCATTTGAATGCAATACATTTTAAAAATTAAAATGAATGCAAAAAAGTTCATGGTGAACAGAATATCCACATTTTAAAACAAAGACAGGATCCAACTCAGCACTTGCTCACAGGAGCCCGAGGGTAAGAACCTCACTCTCCTCCTCCTAATTTCAACCCTAAGATGAAGCAGTGAGTGTGAAGATGCTCTGGAAACTGCAAAGAGCTATTCAAATGCAAGGGAATATTGCTAGGAATATGTTATTGTTGCAAACAATAAAAGGGCAGTGACAATTCAGAGAAAAGGTAGCTGTGTCTGGATGGATCCAGGTGGTTCAAGAAAGTCCTGTTCATCACAGATGAGCTTTGACAAGGCAGGTCGAGTCACAGAGGTGGGAGGGAGGCCGGTGCGTCCAGGTAAGGGTACCAGGGACAGGCAAGGGCAGAGCAAAGGGTCCTTCACTTGCAGAGGTGGGGATGTAGGAAATGGGAGAGATTGTCTTAATTCACACAAAAGATGGGTGTTGATGTGTAAAAAGAAACATGGTGAGAAGAGGCCGGAGTCTGGGGGCCTAAGAGTCTGACCAAGAAGTTTGGGATGGATGTGATAGCCCGAGGGGTTTCTCACGCTCAGAATCCTCTAATGTTAATTTAAAAGCAAGGACTGATGAACGGAAGCAATGCTGTTGCTGCCTTTGTATGTATATATAGACATTTTTTTCGTCTTAAAAATAATACAAGCTTGTTTTACAAAATTAGAAAAATGCAAAACAGGGAAAGCGGGACACCTCCAGAAGTGCGATGCGTTCTCTTTCCACATTCTCTAGGAAGAGGCAGTCATGTCTGGAGGGCTAGTGCAGGAAACTTAGAAACAGAGGCGGCTCGAAAGCCAGCTGTATGGAAATGCTGACCTTAAGAAAACAAAACAGCAACGTGTTGGGTCGAATAGGTCCGTCCTTTGGGAATTCTCCCTCAGGCAAGCCCAGGCATACAAAATTGTACCCCAGGCCCTAGGAAGCTTCTGTCCAAATAAAACCCTTGCCACAGATGAACACAGTTCTTTTTCTAGGATGGAAAAAGCGAAATGGCCTTAATGCTTTGGATCATGTTTTGCCTTCTTCTTTTCAAACATTTGCTACCAGCTTCATGGTTAAGAACATTAGGAACATTTTCCTGTTCTTCTGACAGGTGTCATTCCTAAGTCTCTGACCAGCAGAGAGCGAGGACGCCCAGGGCGCCTGGTCCAGTGGGCTGCAGGCTACTTACTGTCCAGGGTGATGTTCCATTGCCTCCCTTCCGTAAAGGTTAAGATTCCTTTCCAAGCACCCATGAAGCATCTCTTTGTATCAACAGATACCAGGAACACTGGTAAAAGAGCCAGATTGAGAAGTCTGCTGCACCAGACGCTTCGTTTCCTTCAAGCGAATAGGCAAGTCCCAGAAGTGACAGCTGACATGTGGCCGTTAACTCCACTTTATACTAATCTTTTAAAGTGCAATTCAACATCTAAAAGATGCCAATTCTTCACCTTTAATTAACTAAGTATAATACTTAGTACTTAGTTCTTAACAAAAAATATCAAAAACATGAGCTTAGCGCTCTTCTAAGTGCTGGAATGCATGGCGCAGACAATGACTGTGAGAAGACAAAATACAAGAAGCAAATATAACCATCTAAGGGTAGAGTGATACAGACCAGGCGCAGGTCCCAAGGGTCTGAATGCAGGAGCTGGACCATTGTGAGGTCAACCAAAGGACTTGGGGAAGGCGCAGCTGTGCGTTGGGAAAGGACAGCAGAGCAGGTGAGGCGGAGGAGGGGCAGGTAGCAGCGAGCTTTGCTAGAACAAGAGAGTCACCCTAGGTGTGTGTGAGCTGCTACTATCTCCGAAAATTCTCACCACAAACAATTGTTAACAATTATTTAGCTTCTTAAACAATCCTATAAAGTAAATGCTTTATTGTCATTTCACAGATAACGAGGCTGAGGGATTAAGAAACATGTCCAAGGCCACACAGTTAATCAGGGGCAGACCTGGGTATCAAACCCAGCCTTCTGACTCCAGAATCCTTGCTCTTAACTGCTGTGCTATAAACAGTAAGACATGGATAATCCAACTGTTTAGGGTCCTGCCACAGAGATAAGGTTGGTTTGATAAGCAGGGGAAAAGGTGGTAAAAAATGGTGTTTAGTATAAATTAAGAGTTTGGGATTAATAGATACACATTACTGTATATAAAACAGATAAACAACAAGGACCTACTGTATAACACAGGAAACTATATTCAATTTCTTGTAATAAGCTATAATGGAAAAGAACATTAATATATATATGTATGTATATGCATAACTGAATCACTTTGCTGTACACCTGAAAGTAATATTGTCAATCAACTACACTTCAATAAAAAATAAGATTAAAAAAAAAAACTTCAGAAAAATCATCACACAAGGATGACCCAGAGAGGGCTGGGGGTAAAGAAAATTAGGGAGTTCTTGTATGAAATAAAGACGCTGTGGCCAAGGAGAAAGGAGGCATACCTGGAGGGGATGCTTCAAACTGGGAGCTACAAAAGGAATCTTCAGAAATCCAAGAGCAGATCAGGGAACTGGGGAGGGATGGACCAGCCGTAACCCCGGGATGATGATGGAGCCATATTCCCAGTGCTCTCAGCCCTGATGTAGGCGTTGGGCAGGGGCCTGCTTTGTGCCTACGTGGGGCGGCTAGAGAGAACTAGAGATGATGAAGTCGGTGTGCAACGTGTTAAAGTCCAAATTACAAAGAAATGTCGACAAATCCTCCTCCCCTCCAAAGACCCCACCTCCATGTGAACGCACATTCCTGTGGGTCTGCAGAGGGGAGGGAGGGAGGCCGGAGGTGAAGGAGGTTGAAGGAGAGCCTTAGGGCTTCCCTACTCACAGGAAGGAGAAAAGAACAGCCACATTTTCCTAACCAGGAACTGTCCTGGTCCTGGGGAGATCAAGAACAAACAGGACATGGTGGCGGCTCCTGCCCTTGAAAATGAAGACAGGAAGGCGGAGTGATGGCCCAGCATGGGCCCGGGGGCACCCAGGATACTACAGAAATGTCCAGAGAGCGTCCACTGAGCCCTGAAGCCTCTGACCCCCCTGCCACCTCTCAACTTTTCTAGCCCAGCCTTCAAAGGCAACCCCCTGGGGCAACACAAATTGAAAGAAACAACCAGCAGGGATCAACAGCCACTATCAGTTATTTAGCTCCTACTGTATACAGTCAACTGTGAGCCACACCCCCAAGGACACAGAAGCCCATAAGCCCTTGAGACTGCCCTTGAGAGGCTAAATAGCCTGTTAGAGCAATAGCTTGGCACAGAGGAACAGGGCTTCACACTAATTATCAATTTGCTACTGCATTTGGATGAAAAAGATTTCTCCAACGAACTCGTCATTTTTCCTGAGACGACGCAGTCATTTCGCAGCATGGCTGTTGAGCTAATGCTGTGCTGCAGCATCTACAGCGTAGCGGGAAGGAGCGACGGCAGGTATCTTCATCCCACTGAAATAGGAAAAGTACATATTTGTCCTGTTTTCAATGTACTTTATCAGATTTACTGGGGAATGGAATTATTTTAATGTAATGTAAAAGATGTAAAACGTAAGGACGAGAAAACCAAATAAACTCCCACAAATCGTCGGCCAGAAATAGTAAGGAGCAAGAGAAGCATATGCTATTCACATAAAAATTGGAAAATACCAAGGTGGCAGCATAATCACGAGACATTCCACTCAAGTCCCTAGAGCTTTATAATTTAGTCTTTTAAAATTAAACCCATTTAGAATGTTTAATTTTGCAGCATTGCTTTAGTTGCTTTTTTTCGCTGGTGGAAAAAATCAGAGAGTAGAATTTAAGAGACTGATGATTCTAAAATAACTATTCAGTGCCTGAATAAAAAAAAGAACCAAGCAATTTCCACCTACTGTAACCTGTACATTGGTTGGATTTCTACCGTAAAATGTGTGTCTACGCACGTGAATGTGCACATGTGTGTGTGTGAGTGTGTGTGTGTGTTTCTGTCAAGGAATCCTAAGTGTACAAACTAGAAGATTTCTGCTTCACCACTTGGGTATCAACATAATAACATGTGCAAATAATGGTAAATTCTCTTGGCACGCTGCTCCCGCTGGGTATCCTTTTGAGATTGGGATTTGAAAATTCTTCTTTCAAGTATAATTTTGGAGCCCTCTAATTTTTGGCTCTTTGTTTTTATCGTAAATGTCTTTAAAAGTAGGGTCATAGACTAATTTGACGTGGATGAAGTAAAGGGCAAGCTTAGGAAATAAGATTCTTCCCAACAGAATTTTATCTATGGATCATAAACGTACGGATAAGCGTTTCTCAAAATATCTCTCCTGCAGTTCTAGTGTTGCAGTACCCAGAGAGGGGAAAGGCGTTCCATACTCAAATAAGACTAGCAGCCGTAGAATGGTGCCATACTGGGGAATCCGCACTGACCAAACCTGCGTCTCATAGACTGAACTGTCATCGGGGGCTGTAGACAAGCTGGCCTTGTGAGTTTCCGACTGGTGCGTGACCTCCAGCCCTGCCACCACGGCCGCTTTGTTCATGAGCCCACTGGGCAATGACAGTGGTGACTGGGTTGAAAGAGGCTGACTGGTATCCACAGTACAGATCATCCTGTCCATTTGATTATTAAAATCTTTCTCTCCTGAGGTCACCCTTTGGTGAGCACTTACATGGGACACAAGTATCTTCACTTTCTTTGTCCATTCGGAGAGCTTTATCCACGTACCTCTTCCCAGGCTTCCTTGTCACCAATATATTCTAGTCATGCTCCTTCGAAGTCCTTGTCTGTCCAGCCACGCTACTGGCCACAGCCCAGGAATCTGTACAGCCTCCCACCTCTGGCCATTTCTCCCTCCAGACAGAATGAACAACCAGGTGCTCTGACTGACATTTATGGCACTCTCGTTCACACCCGTCTCGTATACATCACTCCCAGTTGATAATGGAGTGCTGCTCGGCACACCCAGCTTTACGGCGTCATGGGTCAGACAAAAGCCAATTCATGATGAGCAGCTGAGTTCGCACGGTAATTTGGTGCCCCCTGGTTAAGTGTTTGGTCTCCACTAAGAAGGAAGCCAAAATTTTATTTCAAAGGGAGAGTAGTTATCCGCAGAGGATGCCAGGGCTTTGCTATGAAATGGTAAGAATCCTCACTGCGATTCAACTTGTAGAAGCCTGCCAGCAGCTTCAGACAGCATCTCTATCTGCCACCGACACTTCAAACATGACCAACTACACTGGAAAATACGGTCCGAGTGGCGGAACAGCTTGTACGGCAGCCTGGACCTGTTGCAGAGCCTCCTGTTTTGGGCCCCACGATAAACTCGCAGCTTTTCAGGTCACTCAGTAAACGGGCCAGAATAGCACACCCAAGCAAGGAACACGTTGCCTCTAAAATCCAAACAGGCCCAGGAGACACTGTGCCTTACTTTCGGTTGTAGGAGAGACCAGTTGCAACAATTTATCCTTCACCTGAGTAAGGATACTGTGACATGCCCTACACTGCTGGACCCATAGACGTTTCATCAAGGTGTAAATGCCCTGAACTTTTTGTTGAATTTATTTCCCAACCTCTGGCACGCAAACATCTTACCAACAAGCCTAGAGTAGTTGCTACTTCTTGCCCACCAGGTCCAATCAGCAGAACGTCATCAGTTTAACGAATCCGAGTGGTGTCCTGCAGGAGGGAGAGGTGACCAAGTTCCCCAAAGGCAGTACTATGGCATTAGACTGCAGAGTTGCTCTACTCCCCCTGAGGTGGGGCAGGGACGGTGTGCTGCTGGTCTCGCTAGCTGAAAGCAAACTCCCTCTGGTGATCTTTATTAACAGGTATAGAGAAGAAAGCACTTTGCGAATCAGTAGCTGCACATTAGGTACCAGGGGACATGCTAATTTGCTCAAGCAGCAAAACCACATCTGGAACGGCAGCTGCCATTGGAATCACCAGCTGACTGAGCTCCTGATAATCCACTGTCATTCTCCAAGGCACATCTGTCTTCTGTACAAACAGGCGAGTTGAATGGGGCTGTGGTGGAAATCACCACTACTGGATCTTTTAAGTCCTTGCTGGTGGCACTGACCACCGTAGTCCCTCCAGAAATGCAGCATTACACTTGGTTTATCGCTTTGTAGGTAAAAGCAATTCCAGCGGCTACCGATTGACCTTTTCTGCCCTAAGCCCTCACTCCGCAGGTCAGGAAACCAGTGTGGCGACCCTACCCGTTGCCGGGTGTATCTGTTCCAACTACGCTTTCCAGAACCGGGGAAGCAACCACAGCGTGGGTCCCAGGACCCACTGAGCCCACTGTGAGATGGACTTGACATTGACCACCTGACTCCACAAGCCCCTACCCTGACTGGTGGGCCACAGTGATGTTTTGGATCTCCTGGAATCTGTATCAGTTCCGATATCAGTAAATCTAAAATGACTCATTATTTCCTCTCTCCAGTGCATAATGACCCTAGTAAATGACTGTAGATCCCTCTGGAGAAGCCTGGGAGAAGGGTTAATAGTGTAAAGTTTTGACAGTGTGCTGAGACCCTTCCTCTTGGGGGCCTCACCTCTCCTTGACTACAGAGGTTCTGGGTCTACAAACTGACCCAGATCTGGGAATTGATTCGGGAGCTACAACTCTCTGTTTTGCTGTGTCAGCCTAGACTTCTGTTCACTAGACCTAGAGCTCTTCCACTCATACAGGTCAAGTAAGAATTTAGTTGACTGTTCATCCGCTTCTTGTCTAGAGACACCATGATCAGCCCGCTACACCACAGTCCCTGTGAGCCAGGCTGTAATGATTACCGCTTTGAATTCACTGTCCCTTACAGTAACCATGACCACCTGTGTTTTGCAATTAAGTGCCAGCACTTGATTCCTGCCACCCTGGGATCCAATTACCTCATTGTGCTTAGGGACCTCAGTTCAACGGTAGCAGTTACCACTGCAATTTCTACCCCACAGAGAAGACCAAACACAGAGCCCTTCAAGGACGTTGGAGTTCCCCACACCAATTTATTTCTCACACTCCTGGTGAAAGATGTGTCCAGTGAATCCTCCCTGAGTGAGCGAGCAGGTCAGGTCTTGGAGGGTAGTTCGTCTCGAACATTTCAGTCTGTCCAAAGCCTTTGGTTGCCATCCTCCACAGTGCACTCAGGCAGTTCTGACATTCCAAATTCATCTAGTGTTGGCCATTTTTGAGCCTGTTTCAACCAAACAAATAAATTTTTAGAGCCCTTTCTAACCCTCAAGATAAAATATTGAATCCAGAATGTCTGCCTAGTGGGTCTATATCAATGGCAGGGTAATTCTTGAAAAGAATCCACAGTGTCTTGCAAGACCACTACCTCAGGGGAGGCCACTGCAGGTTCTTCAGACAAGGCAGGGTGAGCCTCCTCAGATGGGGCAGAAGGGTTGCTTCCACTGGCAAAGAAGACTGGGCAGAATCATGAGGATCTGCTCACATGGCCCCATCCCAATTTTCAGGATCCAGTTCCTTCCCAGTCAATTCCCCAGCTTACAGCAATTTTCAGATTCTGTCATCTGGAGCTCTGGAAAACCTCAGGAGGAAAGGAGAGGTAAGGGGTCAGATTCTAGGTGAGCCACCATGCCATCAGAGACACTCATACAGAGATACGATTACAAACACTGGGTTTCTCTGTAAGGTTGTGTTTGAAAAATAAAAAATGTTCTGCTATAAAAAAAAATTGAGAAGAGGACTGAATCAGGTCTTAAGTCTTCCTCAACTAAGAAAGCTGACAACTGTCTGAAACTGAAAACAAGGAAGTAAGTGTATCTGAGAGGGTGCGCACTGATGGTCAGAGGCAGGCACAGAGATGAGCACATTTTGCCCGAAACTCTACATTTTCAGGAGGAGCAGAGATTCAGTTTTCATCCTTAACATCCTATGAGCTCTTAGGGAACTTTTACGTGCAGGGCTGTCCAAACTGACATCAATGCAGCTTAACCTTAGCCCAACCCTCACACCACCTCACATCACCCTTTGCCCTGCGGGACCACTTCACCCATCTGTGAGCTGGTCAGCATTGGTCTGACCATGGAACAATCCAAGCATTGTGCACTCTGTCAGGCTCTGATGACCCCAGTTCCCACAGAAGTAATTACATTAATTGTGTTAAGGAAACCAGAGCCCAGAGCTGAAGAGCTCAACAAAGCCTTTAACCAGGATGAGGCTGAATCAGTGATCATCTATGCAGCATTCACCATCACCTCCTAGGACAGACGTCCTCAGGCTGATTCATCAAGGCTGATATTTCCTTGTAACTATTACACCTGCATCCAGGTAAACTCCCACCAGAGCTGTGGATCCACCTTTAAATAGCTGGGCTTCCCCCAAACCCGTTTCCACAGTCCTGTGCGTGAATTTCAGGCCAACTGCGCACTCAAAGCCCTGGGGCCGTTCTGCTCTGCTGCCTCCTGTGCTTGCTGGAGGCAATACCAAAATCAAAGAGTGTATGCACCTTAAATAAATCAAGTGCGACAAACTCATAACGAGTGTCTGTGGCACATCATAAAGATCTGTTCCCACCTCTACGGAACAGCGGGACAACTGAGAGGGCTCCTGCCTCTGTGCGCTGTGTGACTCCAGCTCCACCTTCCACTTGTAGATCCAACTGTTTTATTTCGGTTGCCCAATTTTTTCCATTTTTCTTCTTTCTTACTTTTTCCTTTAGTTTGATAAATTTGGTAAGAATAGGGATGGCCAGAAATCTTAGAGATACAAGCACAGTAACTCCTAAACCAGCTGGGATGTCTTCCTATGATGTTGCTATCAGTGTGCATGTTCAGAAGCCAAAATAAAAGCACATGGCCCCTCAGAAGTTTCCCTGAGTGTCCCAGGTGTCCCTGACCGCCGTATCACACAGCAGACGGCCCTGAGCATCACGTCACACGAAGATGTCCCTGACCGCTGTGTCACAGTGACCTGTATGTGGTGGCCTCAGAGAATCAACTCCACTAACCAACCTGCTCAGGAAGGACAAATAGGCTGACATATGGCTGAGAATAAAAAATCAGACACCTCACGATGACTCATATAGACACTTGAAAATAAAAAATCCACACACAGCCACCTACGGTATTTTAATTTAAAAATTTTACCCAAGTCCTGTGGAATCATAATTTGCATGAAAACCCACATTTCTAAAATGGTTTTCCGTTCTCACATCTGATTTCCCAGACTTCCAGACTTCTGGGTCTCCCTCTAAGTACAGATCATTTCCCAAGCTTTGGTACATAAAATACAAACACCAATTTAAGCTGAAGTTTAACCAATCCGCTCTTCTAGGGGAAACAAGAAAATGAACTTTAAATCCTCATCTCAGAATTTTTCAAAAAGACAACTTCAGGATTTGGGTGGGAGAGGAAAAACAAAGCTTTTGACCACCATCTCTTTCATCGGGGTTCCTAACTTTTCTGCCCTCGACTCACCCCGCTCATCTTGGCTGGAAGGTGGTGGGAGGGCAGGATTGGCAGCCCCAGCCCCTCCCCTAGAACAATTCGCTCATTTTTTCCAGCTGCCTCCTTCTCCGTGAAGGGTAGGGTTTGAACTAAAGAGTTCCAAGTTCTCTTGCGGATCATACACACCACAGCTCTACTCTCTTTTTGACCCTCTGCTCCATCCTGTGCTGTCATTCATGGATTTGAAAGCCAACCTGGGAACACAAATGATGACACACACCTAGGATTTCTCTGGGATGTGGACGAGGCAACTCAAATTCCCCCAGGTCTCTTCTTTTTCACCTGGACAAAGATGTGTGTCCCACAATTCTTAGAGCTACCAGATATGAGGTTCAGAATGATTCTGATCTCATACACAGAGTTTCCAGAGCTAAGATGTGGCATACAGGGGTCAGGAAGACCCTCAGAATATCAATGGTGGCCTCATCAGTGGTGCCCCATTTGTCTAGATTCATCCTTCCTTTACTTTGGTGCAACTGAAAAACAGGCAGAGTGTGCCCCTTCCCTTCCCGGGGACCTTCCTCAAGCTGTCTCGGGGGTGCCCTGCCCCATGTCGACTTCTCAGACCCGCAGCTTCCCACCCCATTCCTGCCATCAAAGTTCACTGGGCCAGTTTGCATCTCCTCTGTCTTCTGCTCCAGATGGACTATGATGGGAGCTAATGGATTAAATGCGTGACCAAAATCCTGCCAAAAACCGAGGCAGTCACTGTGTTACCCACCTCCATGCCTTCTGTCCCTGCACCCATCCCTTTCTAGCCTAGTGACAGCCCACTGTCTCCTAAAGGGCTCATATCGAACACTGGAGACAGGCCCCTGGGCTGGGTCTCTAAGGGGTGGTAAAGTAGGCTTTCAGTGGCCCAGATCCCATTGCAGGAGAAGCACCCTACCCCCCCATCCATGGTCCAGCACAATCACACATTTGTGTTCATCTGTACCCTAACCCCTCCCAGAAGATAGCTGCCCAGAACTACACTGTGTCTTCTGTAGATGTAAAATTCATGACTACATTGCCTAGGGCACAGGATGAGAGTGTTACATTTAACATCAGATAACTTTGCAGCTTCTAACCAATGGTATGCTGGTAAATTGTTTATCAACAGACTCTCCAGGAAAAATAATGTGTACAGACACACACACACACATACCAGCTCATAATGAACTGTGCTGGTCTAAAGGATGGATAGCACGGAATTTACAAATAATAATATACATAGTAATTTTTATTGTAAATTCCACATGACCTAATGTTTTTATGGAACCTTGCTGAACTCCTGTTTCTTTAGCCAACCTATGGTTGCAATTGACAAATGAGTGTCATTCCAACACAAACGTTGGTTGTTTCGTGAAACAAAGAAGGTGAAGATGCATATCAGAACTTCACTCACTCACCAATGCCTTGAACAACTGCTTTACTGAATCAAATAATAGTTTTCAGATACTAGAAGAATATCTCAGGGGTTTTATGGTGGTATTCACAAGGTAACAGATACAGACATGAGACATTCTAAAGTTTAATCTGCATTAGTAACAATGCCCCATTCCTTTCTTAAATCTAGAGCAGAATTTCTCAACTTCACTACTGATGCTTCAGACTAGAGAATCTGATCGTTCTTTGTCGTAGATGTTGTCCCATATATATCAAATGTTTAACAGCACTCCTGGCGTCTACCCACCAGAAGCGCCACCAGTCCCATCTGTGACCATCAAAAGTGTCCCAAGACATTGCCCAATGTCCCCTGGGAATAAAATCGCACCTAGTTCATTACCACTGATCTTGATTGTCAACAAAACAATAAACCAAGCCTTGATGCTTGTGTTTGACAACTTCCATGGTATAAATACTCCCACCTTGGCCAATTTTCAGCTATGAAAGTGACTTCACAAACACCGTTATGGAGTATTTCCACTGCGTGGATACAACAGACCTAAACAACCTCAGGAACACAGACACAGTACAATGAGTGAGAAGGTGATGGGTTTTTGAGTATTAATCACCTTTGTCTTGAATATAATTAATCTAATTGCAAGTTTACATAATTTAATTTTTAACAACGGCCATGTTGAACAATTAGCTCATAAACCTAAAATTTGGCAAAAGGCTCTCACAAGCCAGTAGAGGAAGCTCCAGCACAACGCTGCTCTGCCCCGTGAGAAGGTGCAGCTGGGGCGTGAATACCTGTGGTGCCTCTCAGCCTGCACCTCGGAGCAGCGCTTCTCCTTTATTTGCCTGACTTTCTTCTCCCCAGTTCTCCCCCCCTGTGGAGGCATGTCATGAAAGCACTCAGAGCACTAGAAGATCACGAGATGACCAAGCACACACTCACCCTTGAAGACACAGCTAGCCAGCAGTCTGCCTGGAAACTCATTTTGGAAGGGCCCAGGGAAAAGTAACAAATTCCGTCAGAATTTTCTTCTGAACATCACACGCTGAAGTCTCCCTCTTCTCCTGATCCCCCGTCACCTGTCATGCTTCCCAGATGCTCGGCTAATGGTTCACTTGGTCCCGCTTTCTCAAGCTGCAATTTTGCAAGGAGAGAGTCCCTTGGCATCAATTGCTTCTGTGCTTGTTTCTGCAACATCTCTTGTGACAACAGACCCTCAACTTCAGTCACCATAGTCTTCGTAAAGAGATAGCGTTGATTGTCCTTTCCCAGAGGTGGCATTTGACCTATGATGCAACTTCATTTTTTATTGAATTATAGTTGATGTACAACATTATGTAAGTTACAGGTGTACAATATAGTGATTCACAATTTCTAAAGGTTATACTCCATTTATAGTTATTATAAAATATTGGCTATATTCCCTATGTTATAAATATACCCTTATGGCTTATTTTATACATAATAGCTTCTCCATATTACCCCTCCCTCTTCCCTCTGCCCACTGGTAACTACTTGTCTGTTCTTTACATTGGTGAGGACACTTTTTTGTTGTTATATTCACTACATTGTTGTGTTTTTAAGATTTCACATATAAGGGGTATTACACAGTATTTGTCTTTCTCTGACTTATTTCACTTAACATGATACCATCCAAGTCCATCCATGCTGTTTCACATGGCAAATTTTCATTCTTTTTTATGACTGAGTAGTATTCCATTGTATGCATATACCACATCTCCTTTATCTATTTATCTGTTGATGGTTGCTTAGATCGCTTCCATGTCTTGGCAGTTGGAAATGGTCTGCTATGAGATGCATGGGATATATATGCTGGGATGCATGTAACTTTTTGAACTAGTGTTTTTGGTTTTTTCTGACAAATACCCAGGAGTGGCATTGCTGGGTCATATGGTAGTTTTATTTTAGTTTTTTGAGAAACTTCTATGATGAGGGTGCTGATTGTGTTCATCCCGCACACACCCTGCAGACCCCGTGCAGACAGCCTGGCTGGACAGCACAGGACGGGGACAGGGGACCAGACTTCACATATTTGATCATGCCCAACACCCTGGGCTCCACCATCCCCCCCAGTCACACCCCAGTTTGGGGTGTGATGAACTGAGGGAGGGGTGGGGGCCTCTTAGTCCCTGCCAGCGGGTGGAGGTCTCAAGAGTGAGCCTGGCAAGGAGTTCTTGACACATGGAGCCACCTGCCTACCTGGCATACCTGAGCCTCGCAGAGCAGCCAGGGGGGTTGGGATGGGCTCTGCGGCCCCTCTGGGATCAGCAGAAGCGCAGGATGTAAGAAAGGCCCAGAGGATGTTTTCCTTGCGAATCACCCCCTGAACCTCCACCCTGGCTTTCAAGCCCTGGATGTCAGGAGAAGGGGTCCGTAAGCCCCCTCCTGCTGGTAGCAGTGCCAGGCAGGGTTGGGATAGCAGGCTCTGACCCTCGGGAAAGGCACACAACCAGGGGTGGGTGATGGCCAGCCTTGTGTTCTCCCAGGAACTTTGGAAAATTCCTCTCTCATGATTCTGATCCATCAGTGGATGCCACTCATCAGTGGTTTTCGATGACTCGGGACTTCTCAGAAGCCCAGGGAACCACAGGGAGCACACGTCATTCAGAGCAGCCCTGTCCTCATCTGCCCGTTTCACTTCCTCTGTGCAGATTCTGGTGGAGGAAGGAGTCCCCTGCTGAGATGAGCTGTGAGCATCATTCTTCTCTGCTGCTGGTTCCACCCCTGGCTGCCCACTAGAAACAGCTGAGGAGTTTTGCAGACAGGCCTTGCGCAGGCCTCGCCCCACAGACCGGTTTAATTGCTTCGAGGTGGGGCTTAGATGCTGGAATTTCTTAGAATCTCCCCAGGATCCTTAAGTGCAGGCAGGGCCCAGGACCAGAGCTGAGCAGCTCCAACTATAAGACGCAGCTAGATGGGGCCATGAGGACCCAAGCGTGCATTGTTCTTTCCACACTTTCCCACAAGGGTGCCCAAGGCCATGGTGGGGAACCACTCGGCATCTTGGTGACAAACCCTCTCAGCTCTTATCAGCAGGTGCATACAGCTGTGGGTGCAGTTGACACACAAGTGTGGATCTCACTGGGGTCCCTGTGGCCTCCCATTCAGGGCACCCACCTGAGGGGCACGCTCTGCACCCAGCCAAGGGGCAGCGCCAGGAGCAGGAGCCTACTTCCCGCCCCACCCCCAAGGCTCGGCCCAGCCTGGCCATCAGCCCAGGACTGGAGCCTCTGTGGCCAGCTTGGTCCTTAGATTTTTTAACTTCTCATAACTTGGACAGGAAGCTTCATGATCTGTTCCTTTGATGAGTTGCAGCCCATTGGCCAGGTGTCTGCCTCCACGCAGGGAGCCACTGGAAAGGTGGGGTTGGGTGGGCAACACACTTGGGGATGCTAAGTGCAGCAATGCCAGGACCACAAAGCTGAGAAGGACCCCAGTAACTCAGGGAAGCCACACTGGACGGGCTTTGTACTCTCACTGAAGCTCCCATCAGATACTCAGCTCTTTGTGTGGGGCCTCTGGGTGAGGGCCTGGGATGCAGAGGGGAGGAGGGTCGCAGGGCTTCTTGCCATGGACGGTGAGGTCTAGAAGATGGAGCTGGGTGCCTGCTCTGCCCCAGCTGTGGGCAGACCCTTTTCTAGAGCAAAGGGGAGTCTCTTTGGAAGAGTTCAACCTGTGAGTGTGTTCTGAGCACACCGCTGGGCTGTTTTATGGCCACTGTGGGGAACTGTATCAGACTCTGGGGGAAAGGTTCAGCAGTGAGCATGTGTAAATGTGCACACAAGCACACACACATCACACACGCACATGCATGACAAACACTGCAGAACCTAGTGGCTTGAAACAGCGGGAAACACTATCTCCGGCGTTAATTCTGAGCCGGGAATGTGAGGGCTGGCTTGGCTGCGCAGGGTAAGCTCAGGGTTGTTTTCCGTTCTATCTGATGTTGGTGGGGTTGGTGTTGTCTCAAGGCTCAACTGGCTGGAGGGCCTGCCTCCCAGGGGCTCGCGCATACACCTGGCAAGTTGGTGCCGCTGTTGGTGAGAGGCACCAGTCCCTCCCAGACGTGAGCGTTCCCGCAGGGCTGCGTGAGCGCCCTCAAAGCGTGGCGTCTGGCTGCCCCCAGGGAGAGCGATCTGGGACAGAGAGCCCGGCGGCCGCTGTCCTTTTATGACCCAACACGAGAGGATCTATCGCCACCTCTTCTGCCACATTCTGTTCTTTAGAAGAGCATCACTAAGTCCAGCCCTCATTCAAAAGGGGGGAGAAATTAGGATCCACCTTTCGAAGCGAGGATTGTCAATGAATTAGAATGCCAGCATAAATGCCAGAAAGGAAAGAAATAGGCTGTTATACGGAGGAGGCCAGAAAAGCTAATCACTTGGATGGGATGATTTGGGAACACTTTCAAAGGACAAGAAGCAGCCAACACAGGCGCACACCTCGGAGATACTGTGGGTTTGGTTCCAAACCAGTGCAGTAAAGCAAATATTTCAATAAAGTGAGCCACACAAATGTTTTGGTTTCTCAGTGCATCTAAAAATCACATTTACACTTTGCTCTAGTCTATTAAATGTGCCATATCATTATGTCTTTTTTAAAAAAAGGTAGAGACCTTAATTTAAAAAATAATTTATTGCAAAAAAAAAAAAATACTGACCATCATCTGATCCTTCAAGGAGTCGTGATCTTTCTGTAATAGTGACATAGAGATCACTGACCACAGACCATTATAACAAATATACAACTAATGCCAAGGTCTGCAATACTGCAAGAATTACCACATGTGGCACAGAGGCCCCAAGTGAGCAGCTGCTGTTGGAAAAAAGTGGTGCCAATTGACTTGCTCAGAGCAGGGTTGCCACAAGCTTCCCATTCTTTAAAAAAAACACAGTACCTGCGAAGTGCAATGAAACAAGGTATGTCTTTAACGGGAAGAGCCGACGGACAGGCATTCCAGGTAGACAGAGCTCAAGGGTCCTGCGGAGAGAAGGACCCTGGGGAGCGCTGGAATATCGCCGAGGCCAAGGGACCTGGGGCCGGGGAGCAAGGGTGAGCGCTGCTGGAACGCGGATGGAGAGGCAGCATCTCACCTGACTCCTGGGGACACCGACTTTATTTCCAGGCTCTCAAAGTTCCTGCCGCTTGGTGCAATCTCACCACTTGTCCCAAAGCGGCTCATTAGAGAGAAGTGAATGAAAGGAGGGCGAGGGCACCAGGAGAGGTCCAGGGCATCGAGGACAAGAGACAGGTACTAGCAACAAGCTTGCTTAGAGGCGGCGGAGAGGAGCAAAGGGAGGCGAGCTACGGGCTGAGGGATGGGACTAGAAACAAGCCAGCTCCCCAAGGCCGCTGGCCCCACCTGACCTGAGGGAGCAGGAAGCTGAGCTGAGAGGCAGGCTCCTCCCCAGCCTGGAGCGCGGACGGCCCATCACTGGGCTGAGGGTCAGACGGGGCCAGGAGGCAGTGAAGAAGAAGGCTCAGGCAGGGGTTCGGCTCTTGCCAACCCCCAGTTAGAGGCCAGGTGACCTCACCTATAAAATCTCTAACACTTAACCTCCTACATCTGTAAAATCCCTTACTTACCTCAGACGTGCTTGAGCCGTTCCTCTGGCTCATGAGGTCTGCCCGGTAAATACTCAGGGGTTTCGTGAACTGGCTACGAAGCTGCTGCTAAGCCTGAAGTCAGCAGTGCCGGGAGCACTTACACCGCGGAAACCGGCAAGCGCTGCCCCCCAGGGCTTCTCTCCACACCCCTCGGCAGAGTCGGTTTGGCTGCCTGCCGCTGTGCACGCTCTTGTTCTAAGAACTGAAGAAGGACGTAGTATTTACAGCGCCTGGCACATGGGTACTTCTCCCACAACAGCTGCAGGGGTACGGGATCAAAGCCTGAGCTCATCCCGAGCTCCGGGATTCTGAAGCCTCCTTGCTGTTGCTGTTTTAAGCGGGAGTCATCTTCCAGGGAAACGTTTTGTGATAGAATTGGACGTCAGGTCAGGCCACCTGGGCTCAAGCCCGCCCGCTGCCAGATGTGAGACTTCACACAAGCCAAGGTCATTTTTCTCTTTTTATAACGTGGAGTGATTGGTTTGACAAGAAAGGAGATTATCATGCTGTAATCGAGCACTCGGGATGGGCTAGACATTCCCCGTGGGTGCTTTACACTAGTTATGGCCACAAAACAGGGCAGAAGTGGCAGGTGCCAGAGGGCTGTCCTCCCTAGCAGAGGACAAAGAAAGATGTCAGTGCAGCTCCAAGGACTGGAGCCCCCCCCCCCCCTCCAGCCTGAGCTTCTGTCACCTTGTGCATCAGCCGTCGTCTCCCAGGACCCCAAGGCAGCCCTATTCCCAGGACACGTTCTCCAAGAGTAGGGTCTGTGAACGCCACGGCCTTTCAAGGGATCATCTCATGCTCCCCTTGTTTATAACAAAACAATAGCCAGCCTTTCATTTCTGACATGGAATGAACGATCATCTGTCATGTTGTTTATTTCCGCTGAGTCAGTTTGTCTACTTTTGCTCACCTTTAATGATGCTCTGCCCAGGTCATAGAGGAGGCCAGCAGGCTCTGAGACGAGAGCTGGGAGCCTGACAAACACATCTCACTCCATCCTCACACAGTCTCCAGAGCTGTGCCACCAGCCCCGTTTCCAAACAAGGGAGCTGGAAGCCATGCATCCAACCAGGGAACCCGAAAGAGCCCCCACCCAAAAGCACCTCAATGCAACCAGCTCCACTGGCTATTTACTTTCCTTCTCAGTCTCTACCAAGTGGCCATTCAGAGCCTCTCCGTAGACTTCAAACAGTCCATGCCTCCTGCAGGCTGTGTTCACCTGACACAGAAGTCTCTAGAAGTTGATGGCTCCACCAAGGGCCGACAGGCGCAGTGTGAGAAGGACTGGAGGGAACCACTCAACTCTCGGGCCTGCGCCACGTCCTCTCTGTCCCTGTCACTGTGAAGTCAGCACCCACCTCACCCTGACATGGCTTCTCCTGCTATGACCAGGAACTCAAGGTGGCTGGGCCGCCTTTCTGGTCCAAGGCTAATAGAGAGGCCCCTGCGGTTCTCGCAGTTATGAACATCTAAACCTTCTAAACCACGGGGAGCTGGGGAGCAAAGTGCACGCAGTGTCTCACTAAAGCCAGTGTGTGTGTTTTCAAGAAAGCCTTGTCTCTCTCTGCTTTCTCTTTCGGTTTGCTTTAAAAAAAAAAAAAAAAAAAGACTTTCAACTACAGATGAAAAGCTCTCAGGTAGGTAGCATTTGAAGATTTGCAGGACTTAGATAACAAAGAAAAAGTTCTCAGAAAAGAGCTCTCTATCCCTGGGGCTCTGCTTTTCCGTGCCTTCTTTGAGGGCCTTTGCATGTGTGTTTGTGTACTTTTTTTTATTTTCATCATGCTATTGAACATGGATCTCTCAGAAATAAGGAACCAGGGACTATAAAAGTCAGCCAAGTTCCTTTTGATACTATTCCTTCTTTATTGTAATCTCTGTCCCTTCCATGGCATTAAAAAATTCTATTCATCTTGACATTCAACCAACTAAGCCATTTATGAACTTCTTTCCTTAGATTTGCATTCGGGTCTTTGAAGAATTAAGACTCATTTCTCAGGGAGACCTGCAGTTTCTATGTCTCAGTGGTGAACACACCTTAGAATTGGCTAGGTTTGTCACTTGGCTACTTGCTGAGAAGCATCAGTCCCCCAGGACACTTTGAAGCCCTGAGATACCTCAACCACTTCCACCCCAACAGCCCCACTGCTCACATGTGCCCACACGCGCCAGTCCTGTGGCCGGCAACCCTGCAGCCTCCAGCACTGAGACTGGCTAAAGCCCCAGGGACAACCCCAGAAGGGAAATCAACCAGCCCCAATCCTGAAGGAAGGAATCCAAGCCTTTCCTCCACCATCGCAAACATCTAAGCCGGAAATGTACCGAAATGTACCACAATTAGGGGTAAGGCAAATCCCACCAGGGTGCCCCACACTGTGTCCTGTGACGCCTGGTGTGCACAGCAATGGCACCTCACACAACCCATTGTATAGATGAGTACACGAAGGTGTGTGATGACGTCAAGTCCTGGTCCTGTCTGCTTACATCACAGTTTTAAAACAGATAAGCTAGAACCACAGGAGATAAAGACACAGTGTGTTTCTTCTTTCACTTCACATTTTCATTTATTTATTCAACAAAGTGACATTTCTGGGTGCTTACAAATGGCGGAGCATTGGAAAGACACATCCATCCAAACCACAGGCTTCAAGCTATCATGACAAGTTCTGTGCTCTGCTCACAAACTAGGATGGTAGAATATCCCTGATTAAAGGCCTCCTACTCATTCAGCATCCTCATGGTTTCTTAAAAAGGCAGTTTCATTTTGCTCAAGCAAGTGACACTAGAGAGCTGGAATGTTCTGTCTTGTTGAGATCCCAGAAGATCTCCTTGCAGGGAAGACTCCTTACCCAGAGAGAGAGAGAGAGAAAGAAGGAAAGAAGGAAAGAAGGAAAGAAAGAAAGAAAGAAAGAAAGAAAGAAAGAAAGAAAGAAAGAAAGAAAGAAAGAAAGAAAGAAAGAAAGAAAGAAAGAAAGAAAGAAAGAAAGAAAGAAAGAAAGAAAGAAAGAAAGGAAGAAAGAGAGAAAGAAAGGGAGAAAGAAAGGGAGAAAGGAGGGAGGGAGGGAGGAAGGAAGGAAGAAAGAAAGCAAGAAAGCAAGAAAGAAAGGAAGGAAGGAAGAAAGGAGGGAGGGAGGGAGGAAGGAAGGAAGGAAAACCACCAGAAACACATCCATGGTAACTGCCAGGCATGGGCCTTCTTCCCCCAGAGATTCTCTTCCTCCAGTAACGTTTGTATCACAAGCAAAACTCAGAGGATGAGCTTGTAGATGACATCCGTGTTTAATTCTCTGCTGGTTGCAGTATCTTAGGTATGATCTGGGCCCCAGGCATTTTCAAACCTTCATGACAGGCATGTCACCTTGGATCTCAGACCCCACAAGGGAGCCACTCTATGCTCCAAAGTCATCTAGTATGCGCTCGAGGGTCCAGCCCTGTTCCCAATGGAATAAAACCAGCCAAGGAAGTTGAGAGCATCGCACAGGAGTGAAGGCAGTGGCATCGGATGCCTCAGAGGACAAGGAGAGTGAGGACTCAGACCAGACCCCTGATATGACAATCCAGGGGTGCTGGCGATGCTTTCAAGGGTAGTCTCTTATCAGCAAAAGCTCCCCTATAAAACACATCACAGTGAGCATCCCCTTGTTCTGCAGGTAACAGATGTTTCAAATGATGACAAGAAAGGAGAAAGTAGAATAGAAGGCCCTCTGAAATGCATTCGTCCTCAACATTGTCCCAATAGGTTTTCCCCTGCTTCCACACCTGAGTCCCCTTTTAGTACCAGGAGGGGAGCCTGGCTGAGAACTTCCTGTTTCCCCCCCGGTTACAGTGTAGACCACTGTCCATCTCTCCAGACACAGCCCTCTGTGTCTCTCTTGCTTATGAAACTGGGACACATCCTCGCTGTGTGAACAGAGCACTGCGGCCCTTTGCAGTTGACGCAAAGGTGAAGTTTCTCACTTGGTGGCCTCTCTTCCATCAGAAGCCTGTGGTTCCCAAGAAAACCCAGACGTGGCCTTACTGTTCTGATTACTGGGCACTAAGGAACATCTGAGATCACGGCTGTCACCCAGGCTGGGAAATGCCGTCTGGGGTCCTAACTGTTCAGTCTGGTTGTCTGACACGTTCAGAGAGTCGTGCGTCCACCTTTGTGCACGGGGAAGCCCCGCTGGTCTGCAGAGGCGCAGGCGCCCCCCTCACCCCGGCAGCACGCGGCACAGCATCTGCCACGCACGCGGGTGCGTCTGCCCGGTACCTTCTCTGCCACCATCACGCACACTCAGCGCTCAGCCCAGCTCGGGGACTGTCTCTGCCTGCTCCCCACCCCCCAGCCCACGCTGTCCTCCTCCACTTCTGACTCCTGGAAACCTTTGTTTTCGCTTCCACTTTGGAAGTTTAATATGTACCACTTTGGCTTTTTCTTGCATTCTGAACTCGAGTATTAAATTCCTTCCTGGGCAAAGGCAAAAACAGTTTCCTAGAGTGTCCCCAGCTCCCCACAGCACACAGGACCCTAAAATCACAGGTTAAGCTCTGCACCTTCTAGACCGACCTGGCCCATTGTGCAGACTCCCGGCCCACTGGTGAATGCGGCTTCTGGAGGAAACCTGTTAGGCTGCCTGGGGTCACGGGGTTTGTTTAAAGACACCACCTGGCCAGGTTTCCTGGGAACTGGAGCCTCATTTGTTTCCAGGATGTATCTGCGCCGTTGGGTTCTGGTGGCTCCGGTGACCCAGGAGCAGCATGTCTGCCACGCGGGGACCCAGCGTCTCCACCGCGGCTCTGCTGCTTGTCCCTGGGCTTGCTCTCCCCCTCCCCCCTCCCCCTCACCCCTCACTCCCCCCACACACACACACCCTCACCCTCCCCCTCCCCCAAACACCCCCTCCTCCCTCACCCCCCCTCCCCTCCCTCCCGCCAGCAGAGCTTCCTCTCGTCGCCTTCCCTCTGCATCCCTCTTAGGTTCTGCGGCCACCCGGTACTTCCCCACCGGCTCACAGTCAGCCTTCCAGGGAGAGAAGCCTGGGTGACTGGCCACCATCCAGGACTGTCATCCCTATTGGGCAGAGCTCCCTGTCGGGTCATCCACTGGCGGGTGCTCAGCCTAGAGCAGCCACCCTTTTTGGTCAGGTGTCTATCTCTGGTCCGATCAGCTGTCAACAGAGTAGCAAGGCCTCATGGGATGAATTAGGGCATCTTATCTGGAAAAATCCCTGTGAAGGAGGCAGGCTCTGGTGTCCAGGGTCTCTTGAGGACACAGAGCAGCCTGCCCTGCGGTGCAGCGCCTTCCCAAGTCCCACGTGGGGACGGCCGATCCCTCAGGCTCCTGGAGGGCCCTTCGTTCAGCAACGTTGCTTTCAGTGGCCACTGAAGGCTGAATTGAAAGCGCCGAGGAACAGGCTTACTGCGTGTTGTAGCTGCCTTTCCACCGCTAGCCGGTCTCCAGCTGCGCTAGTACACTCTTTTGAACTTGATGCTTTCTGTTCTCATAATGGAAATGTCTTCCTTCTTTTCCTCCTTCCTTCCATTCTTCCTTTTCTCCTTCCTTCCTTCCTTTACCAAGAATGCACTGAGGAATGACCAATATCAAGTATTGTGTTAGGGCCCAAGGGTACAGAAATTTAGGGAAAAAAACACACTGTTCCTGTCTTTAAAGACCTCATAACAGCAAAAGAGCTTACAGTGCTTTGGTTTGTAATGTGGTCATCATTTGTCCTCATCATTCTTCCTTCTGGTGAGGATTCGAAAGTGTTTTAAAAGGTGCCGCAATCACACTTTTAAACTCAGTAAACAGCACCTAAATCTCTTGTAGTCAGGACCCTTCTGTGACACCTTAAACATCACATTTAAAGGGGAGCCCAGCCTCTGGGTTGAAGTGTCCCTGGACAGCTGGATTCCTTCCTTACAACCCCCCCGCCCCACCCCGTCCATTGGACCTGCTAAGCAAAGAAGGATCTCACACTTCTCACTCCAAACGCAGGAGAGCCAACCTTGCACTTCTCTCCCAGAGGGCTCTAACGTGTAGGTGTGACAAGAGGCACGTCACCAGCATATTAAGTGCCCCACTCCTCCAGCTCTCCCTGAGCCCAGCAGTACCACCGGGAGAGGTGGGGGCGAGGCCAAGCTCCTCAGCAGTTCAGCAGGTGGCACCCTCCGCATCTTCCCGATAAAGCGCCCAGCACCCAGGACTCACACAACAGCTGCATTGTGAATTATTTCAGGTGTGAAGAATTCCAAGGGGATGCTGGACATTTAGCCAAGTCTCATGGGACTGAAGGCCAGTGCTACCGCATTCTCCCTGTGCGTCCGGCTTTCTCCGCTGTTTCTCGGACTTGCTGAAGCAGTTCCCTCCAAAAAGACCTTCCTTGCTCTCAGAGGTGTTCTGTCCTCAACTTTGGTGGCTTCTTCAACAGAACATCACGAAACCTCAACACAAGCAGGGCTCTCTTATCTCCGAGGCTTTGTTGTTAACTTCGTTAATTCTATTAAACCTAGACCCGTACCAAGGGCTTCTGCGTGTGTGCAGCAAGATCGCGGCTTCAGGCAACCTCCAGTTCTCACCCCGTTGTAGTTTCTAATAAAACTGTTGCATAAATGTAGGCTTCTGTGCTCTGCCACCAATAAAAAAGGACACTTTTTTCAAATATGGCGATTCAAATGTTTTATCCCACAGATAAAGGTTCGGGTCTGGGACTTTTCAATGCGCCCTTTACCTCTCCAAGGAAACGCCCTACTGCTGATCAGCCCCCACTGGTTTGGATCTCCCTCGGCAACAGCACAAGGGATCGTTTCCCTTTGACATGATCATGAACTCTGGCACTTAGGCTCCCAAAGCAGTCGTTTGCCCTGCATCCCAAGCTGCCTCAATAGATTAAGTCCTTGCAGCAAGCAAGAGGACATGCTCAACACCATTTTTCAAACTCCAACGTCTTTTCGAGTCCATCCTTCAGCTAATCAAGTAAAAGTTGCTTAGCATCATGACCCAGAAACATAACTTTCCCAGTTTCTTGCAGTGCGCTGAGCTGAAACATGAAGCCCGCCTTTACACTGGAGTCTAAATCCTCTTGGAAGGTGGCCAGGACAGCCCTGACGTCTCTACTTTAGCTCCACAGCACAGAGAGTTACAGCCAGGTTCCAGGCATGGGCGCTATATAAATTTCATCTCACACAGCCGAGCGATAAATCAAGCGCATGTGTGTTTGCTAAGCAGCTCCTGCAGGGACCCAGCACGGTGCCGGTTTCTGTCCACAAGCAGAGGATGTCGCTGCACGTTCCGTTGGAGGGTGCCCAGCCTTACCCAACACACTCCTTCTCTGCTCAACTCTTTCCCAAGCAAAGTGGCTCCTGGCACAAAGCCAGGTTCCTTGAAGTGATGCCAATGCCTGCGCCCCAGCCCCCACCTCTCCCTGTGACCGGCTAGTTGACACACCTGCTGTTTGTAACCCAGCCCACCTCCTACCTCCCACCTCAACTACCCGTGCTGCAACGCAAAATCTAGAAATACAGAAATTAAGCTATGTGTTTCTAGAAGGAGTGACTTCCATCCGAAAGTGTGTCTGTCGGTGTGCAGGGGTGTGAGATATACATAATCAGAGGGTTCAGCATCCATGGCCTGCAAAGATCACCTCGGCATCTGCCGTGTTCAGGCCTCTTCCACAGTTTTATGCCTGAACCTTTCCTTTGTCGCTGCAGCTTCATGGGGCTCCCAGGTTTCAGATCAATGAAAGCCCAGTGGGGGCCACTCAGACCCACTGGTTTGTCCTTTGTAGCACAAAGCCGACTATGAATTTGAGAAAAGTGAACAAAAAATAAATTAAACTGCAAATTCCTGGAGCAGCTGTCGAACCTCAGCCTAGCGTGTCAGGACTTCACAGACAGTCGGAGAAGCAGAAGGCCGTGTCTAACAGTGAAAGAGACTAGAGCTTTGAACGTGTCTGCTGAGACCTGACTCTCTTGATTCTGAATTCTTCCATTTCTGTTACCAGGACACTCATTTGTTATATTTTCTCCAACATAAAGCCAAGCTCTGAGAAAACTAGAAACACTGTTGAGATTTCTCGAGTTGGACCCCTGGCATCCAGCTCTGAAAAGGCTTCTCTCCTCCTGTCCTTGAAGCCATGAAGCCTGGTCCCCACCTTCCCACCCACCACTCCCATCCCGTCCAAAATGCAGCTGAAAACCTAGCTCTCTTGTGAGCTTGCTCTGACAAGTACAATTCTGCACCTGTTAACATATTCTTCTAGAAAAATGTCAATTAGCATAACAGCTATGAATCCACTCACAACCCTCAGGTGGAAGACACGTCACAACCCCAGATTTCCCTGGTTCTGAGCAGCTGCTGCCCAGGGGAGGGAGGGGGGCCATCCTGCCTCTGCGGTTCTTATGGGAAACCACCTCTCCCTGGGGGGGAGCTCAGACAGTTTACACAGTCCACAGACCGTGCGGAGGGGTTCCCGGTCCTGGTCTGAGCTGTTGTCCTGTCATCTGCACAATCCATTCGAATGAACGAGACCTCGTGAGCGTGGCGTTCACTCCGCTACATCCAGTGAAGCCCCAGACCTTCTCTGCCTCCCGCAGGCTCAGTGCCGTGGCTTAGTCTCTAGGCAACCCCATGTCTCCCTGTGTTCATTTCCAAATGCTGCTGTAACAAACTGCCACACACTTGGTGGCTCAAACAACACAAATTTATTACCTGACAGTTCTGCTAGAAGTCTAACACAGGTCCCACAGGGCGAAAAATCAAGTTTTCAGCAGGTCTGCATCCCTTCTGTGGGTTCTAGGGGGAAATCCATGTCCTTGACTTGTCCGTCTTCTAAGACGTTAAAGAGGCTAAAAGCACCTTGAAGAAGAGACAGGTGCACACGGCCACTAGGCCAGCAGCGGGGACCCCGGTACTCTGGTGTCTTAGTCAGCTCAGGCTGCTACACCACGATACCAGGGTGAGAAGCTTCAGCAACAGAGCCTGAGAGTCCTAGATCCAGGTGCTGGTGGATTCAGTTCCTGGTGGGGACTCTCTTTGCAGTTTGCAGACGGCCTCCTTCTTGCTCTATGGTATCTATCCTCTAAGACAGAGACAGAGAGAGTGCTCTCCGGGGTTTCTTCCCACAAGGCACTAATTCCATTAAAGGGCTCCACCCTCATGAGCTAATTACCTCCCCAAGACACCACCTCCAAATGCCATCACTACCTACCATCCTGTCTAGTGGCCGTGTGCACCTGTCTCTTCTTCCAGGCTGTGAACCCACAAGGGCAGGGCTGTGTTCTTACTCACCATCATACACCGAGCACTTAGCACAGGATCTGCTGCCCTGAGTTGTTCCCTGTACCTGTGGTAACAAAGCATCACAGATCTGTTACAGTGATGACAGAGGTGTATTATCCTACAGTTCTGGAGGTCAGAAGGCTTACCCAAATCTCACTGGGCTAAAGTCAAGGTATTATCAGGGCTCTGCTCCTATTTGGAGGCTCTAGGTGAGGATCTCGTCCCTTCTTGCCTCTTCCAGCTTCGAGAGGCCACCTGCATTCCTTGGCTCGTGGTTTCATTCCACCATCCTTGAAATTATGCTGCCATCTCTCTGGTCCTCCCTCTCCCACTTTTAAGGACCCAGGATAATCTCCCAGCTGGCTAACAACCTTATTTCCATCCTCAACCTCAGTGTCCTTTTGCCTGGTGACAAACATATTCACAGGTTCCAGGGACTGGGATGTGAGCATCATCGGGGCCATTATCTTAACCACTACACGTTGTCCAAGGAGGTTCAAAAAAACCTGCATGCGATGCCTGCAACTCAGCAAAATCCTAACACCCTCTTTCTGCCACCACCCTTTACGACACAAACCCCCAATCAGCTTGTCTCTAGGCTTGAACATCTCAGACCTTGTTCTGAAAACACTGCACAAAAGAGAAGTCACCAGTCCTATGGTGCTTGGGTTTTCACTTGCTGGTCTCTGGTTCGGCAACCACTTAATCTTTACTTTTCTGACTTGAGTCACCACCGGGCGTGAAGGACGGCTTTCTAGGACAGGCTTTGGAATAGGAATTCTCCCACCTTTGTTGCCCCTTTCCCTTCCCGAGAGGACACAGCTTGTGAGAGAAAAGGCCAAACGAGGCCCACGCCTGCTCTGCGCTTTTAGCCGCCGGGACCTCTCACGCTTCCTGTTTCCAGCAGACCGTAGGCCATCTGCGTTGCTCCCCAGGCGCCCCTCACCTGGAAAAACTGGGCTCCGCGCTAGCCGCTGTTTATAGGGGAGGGTGGCTCCCTTACTGATCTGCAGAAAAGTGAACTTCCCCGCAAAAGGTTCAAAGCACTTTTATGAGTATAACATTTTACTTCCCACAAATATCTTTTGTGGGATAACAGACAGGAGAAATAAGAACGGAGGCGACATGCATAGCAGCAGCACTGACCACAGTGAAAGACAATAATGGATATTTTTTAATGGTTTAAGTGGCTGCCCCATAGAAGGTAGGTGTTGGCATTTTCTGTTTTACCCAAAGTCAACCTGACATGTGACCAGTTCATCGACAGATATGTGTGTGAAAACACACACACACATGCATCTAATGTCATCCATCCACCAACTTACTCATCCAGGCAGTGTCTATGGAACCTCTGCTGTGTTTCTGGCATCATTGCAGGCACAGGGATGTGGAGAAAATGAGAGACATAGCCACTTACCCTCAAGAGCTCAGGGTCTGCCCAGGCAGAGTGACACGGGAGCCAGGCACCATCACACCCAATGGACATGAAAAAACACTGTCGTGTGAAAAGACACTCCTGTGAAAGAGCACCATGCCTTACGGAACCCTGGGGTCTTCACAGCTGGAGAAGGGCTGGAAGGTTCAGACGGAGGGAAAGCCAAGGTCACATCCTCTGTGGCGTGGGGACCCCTGCCCAGGAGCTCAGGCTTTATAGGTGGGACCACTGAGCAATGTAAAGCAGGACAGTACGTGATGGGATCTGAACTGGAGAGACCCCATTGGGAAGCTCTGTAAAAAAGGAAATGGAGGTAGGAAAGACTGCTGGAGCCGTGATCTAGACACGGAGATGCCTGCAGTAATCCAGATGAAGACTGAGGTGTGGGCTACAAAAAAGCATGAGTGGGCTGATCTCTTGCATGTGACTGTGTGTTGGTGCACAAAGATGTCTGGGAAGATGCTCGCTGAAATGTGAACGGTGCTTACTTACCGCTGGTGGCAGGACACGGAGTGAGGAGTTTGCTTTCTTCTTTACACTTTCCTTGGTTGCTTAAAATTTTTCTGCATGAGGATATATTATCTTTATAAGCAAGAACATAAAAAAAGTTTTGTAGTTGTTATTTATTAAAAACTGACAAGAACTCTGAGAGACTGAATATACAAACAAGCAGTGGCCAGACCGTATATAAAACAGATGCTGACCCACACCCCACAGCCATCTGCCCAGGAGACCAACCCCTTAGGCACAGTAAACAACCAGGAAGCCAGCCCGCTGCAAGTCAGAGGCGTGCGAGCCCCCACTGCCGTCTTCAGTAACCATCCAGGAAGACAAACACGGACTTGCATAAAAATTGGCTTAAAATGGCCAGGATTTGATTAATTATTGGCAGCTTTCCTAGTTTTTATCTCTGCTTCCAACTTGGTACCAACTAGAGAAAGCTGACTACGCACCCCTGAGCAATCACATAGGATGTCCCACTGCTAGTTGGCCACCTAGAGCTTCTCCCAACCTGCAGACTCCAGTCAGGGCACACCTGGAGCCTTCCCTTTTCTCCACTCTGAAGATTCCCCAATCCTCTGCCTGCCTTTGAGTCTCTGCCAAAATGCAAGTCACATGGCTGACTGTCTTGCTATGGCAAACTCTAAATAAGTCATCTCTGCTTTTCTCATTTCATTGGTCTTCATTTACTTCTGCAACACAAACAGTTCTGGTACAATGGGGATAGTAAAGAAGGGCCAATTGGAAAAGCTTTTAAGAAGAAGACGTGGGACTTGGTGTCTACTGGGAGTGGGGTGAAGAAGAGAAAGGCAAGGCAAGGGTGCCTCTGGCTTCCAGGCTGGGGTTCTGAGCAGACAGATGCTGGTGCCATCCACGGGGTCATGTAAAGGGAAGGAACACATGGGAGGCATATGTGTCAGGGTCTATGGGACACAGAAGCACAGATGGTGGACTGGGGTGGAGGGTTAGAAGTGAGACTCCATGGAGTTGTGGGAAAAGCTAGAGGAAACCAGCCAAGGAAGGGGAGGCACCAAGTCCTGGAACAGCTGGAGCCATTACCACCTTGAGCCCAAAGGTGCCAGGGAAGGAAATCAGACAGAACTGTGAGAGAGACAGCCACTGAATGGGACTGTGGTGGTAGGAAGCGGAACTCAATCCCTTTCAATTCAACCTAGAGCCCACAGGAATGCTTCATTGTCCACCTGCCCTTCAACCTCCTGCCAGTGCCCACCACGATCTAAACCCATCAGGAAGCCAGAGGACATGAGATACCAGTGCATCCATAGAAGTCATTCCCCTGGGATACGGAGAATCAAAAAGGGAAGCTCTGCTGGGACACATGGAGACTACTTAGCCAGACAGCCTGGGGATAATGAGCTTCATATTGAGTGCTCATTTTGAGGTTCCCATTGGAGATGCAGGTGGAGATGTCTTGCAAGCAAGTCAAGGTGGCAGCGTAGATACTGAAAGATCTGAGTTGTAGAGTTAGATGTGGGAGTCATCTAAATGTAAGGACAGTTTCAGCACAGGTGACTTCTCCCTGAGAAAGAGTGAGGGGTGAGAAGAGAAGCAGGCTGAGGACAAACCCTGGGGACCAAAACATTGAAGTAGGAAAGCAGGAAAAGAGATCAGGGAAAGTCACTGGGAAGGAAATTCAATCAGAGATCTAGAGGCGAGAACCAGGATGTTCATCAGCTTTTCAGCCATGTTTTTCGGCAGTTGGGTCTACCAGTAAATTAGGCAAAGATCGAAACCCAAGGTACAGGGTCAAGCCAAACACAAACGACTCTTGAAGTCCATGGGCTTTGACGGCTCTAGGGGAAGGGCTCCTGGGAGAGGAGGTCACAGCGTTTGCACTTTCTTGACACGCCTTCCAGCGTAGTCCCGGCAAGCCTCCTTGACAAGCTGCCCTGGTGTAACTGACTTGGCGGGAAAGAGCAGGGCGACAAACTGCACGATTGTCAACACAGGCCATGTCACTGGTGCTTCGAATCTGGGACCATGGCTCATTCCTTCAACACTGGATGCCCAGCAATGCCTGGTAATTATGGTTATTTTTTTCTGAATCCCTAAAGAAATTTTAAAGAACACAAAATTACAAATAAATAGATAAAAGATGCATTCACCTAAACCTGAAGACACAATGCTTCCTCTCACCGCCATTTGCAAGTGTCTGCTTTTCCAACAGCTGTTCCCCTCCCCCAACCCCCCTTGTTGGGCCGAGCACCAACGTAAGATGCCCTCAATGTCTACTTTCTCCAGCCAGGCGCGGATTAGGTGATTGCTGGCACGCAGAAAGCCAGCCCACGCTCGAATGAACCGGCTAAATGGCCACAGTTTCCAAACTAAGATGGAAAGCTGTTCGCACGCTCAGCAATCTCTCAACCTTTTCTCGGCTGTGCGCTTAATTTCAAACCCTTATTAATCTTTTTTCCAAATCTCGGGCCCTCACGTTCGCTCCTTCCGTAGGCAGCCAGACCTGTTTTATCTCACTTGGGCCAGCGAGCTGGCTGCTCCTTGAAGCCAATTCCATTTCTGACACTGAGTAGTGGGTGCTCTGTAACAGCCCTGCCCAGTGGAAATACAGTGCCAGCCTCCTGCATTATTTTACCTCTTCTAGGAAGCACATTTAACAGCAAAGCTAAATGGGTGACATTAACATGGCGACATATTTTATTTAACCCAATATAATCATACAGAGTATTATCATGTTCTCATGTAACTGACATGAAAGCCACTGATGAGACTTTTGCGTGATTACATCATGACTTTCCACATTATTTCTTCAGAATTCCCCCTTGAAGCAGGGAAGGGTATAGTTCAGTGGTAGAGAGCGTGCTTAGCATGCATGAGGTCTTGGGTTCAATCCCTCACTTCTATTAAACAATAATTAAATAAATAAATAAACAAACAAACAAACAAATAAAGATACCTAATTACTTTCCCCTTCTCAATAAGTAAACAAGACCCCCTTTTACTTTGCACTGACAGCACATCTCAGTTTGGATCAGGCTCATTCAAATGTCCAATAGTGACACGTGGCAAGCGGCCGCCATATTAGTGGAGATCCATGAGATCGCAAGAGACCAGGGGGTTTCCTGTCCCCTCCTCTGGTGACCATCACAGGATTCTCTCCAGCAAAAGTGACTCATTTTCCCCAGATTAAATGAGCCCAACAGCCCATCCCAGGAGGAACTTACAGGCTAAGAAGGGCCTCCTTGTTTTACACGTTATCAGGAAGTTATCACAAGGGGCTGGCGCTGGGAGGAGGGCGAGCCGGTACCTGAGCCGTTACGCTGACTGTCTTATAAACCACGTCAGCACAGGGCCCATTGAGACATTGAGACAAACTCACAAACAAAATCTCTCCTGGTCCACCTGAGCATTTATTTGAAAAATAGTCCTTGAGGCTCAGGGAAAAGGAAATAAATAGGAATGTGAGATTTATGGTTAGAAGCACCAGCACCTCTGAATTTATGATATAAGCCAAAAGTTTGCAAAACTAGATAAAACATGACTTTTCAAGGACACATCATTTGCAACTGTTGAGTTCCACAGGCAAGGCAAAGCCGAGAGAACACAGATTTCTATTTTTCCTTTTAAGAAAAGAGCAGATGTAATTACTTCAGTGTATGTACTTGTGTTGAGAATTCAATCAAGTGACTTTAAAGAAATCAAATAAACCTTTGTGGGAGAACCGAAAGGCAAGGAGAATGCAGTGGGAGGCTATGCAGAGCGCATAGCACTGCCAATGGGTCCCGGAGGAGGCACACAGAAGCAGGAGAAAATGTAATTTTAAAAGGACCACATCCCAAGAGCATGAAACCACACAGCATTGCCGCCGACTGACCACAGGGGCGGGGAAGCGCCCTGCCATTTGTAATCTATGGGCATCATAGGGCAACCCTAAGGGCTGCCTGTCACCATGGCCCGTCCAGTCGTCCGTGGGAGCAGACAACCAAAGGAGCTCGCAGCCTCACTGTTTAAAAAGAGCATGATGGGAACGTCAAACAAACACAGCATCGGAAAACCACAAAGCCCTTGTTCTGAACCCATCCTTCTGCTCCGGCTTCCCCGGGAGCTGAACAGGTGCAGAGCCCAAGAAGCTCCTCTGGCTGAAGGTGAGAGCTTTCTCTCTTTCTACCAAAGGCATCTTCCATGAGAGGCACCATCCCAGCCACAGAGTCTTCCAGCTCAGCCCCAGCTCATTCACATGTAGGCTTGAAGACCCAGGACCAGAATAGCCTTGAGTCCCCAGACAGAGCTGTATAGGGCCAAACAGCTTCACCATGCAGCACTGAGCTGCTTTTCTGTACGGAGGGAGCCCAGAGCTGTGGCTTCGTGGGCACAGGGCCTCTGCGGGGGCTCCAGCCCTCTCCCCAGAACCCCCTGGGCCCCACCCTCAGCAGGCTGTGAATGGAGGGGAGGGAAGCCACTGTCTTCTTTCCAGACCGCTTTCCCTTCCAGGACCGAAGACTCTATTTGAGACCACCTATGGTCGGAACTGCCCAAAGGTGTTCCCAAATGCAAGGCTGTTGCTTGGGGAAACTGTTTCTTCCTTTTAGCAAGATGACATCACAAAACGAACAAATAGAACAGGCAAAGAACTGCAGAGAAATCCCCCTCCTGATTTTCCCTCTGCTCCACTTTGCAAATACCCTTAAATTTGCAAGGGAAACATGCAGTCTGAGCTGAGAGAAGGAAAACGCCAGTGTTTCCAACACCAGATGAACATCCACAAAGTGTTGCAGGTTGAAGTGGGGAATGGCCTCACGGAGCAAATCAGTGATGGGCCCAAGTCCAGCCAAATTCTGGCCATTCTAATCCCGAGTGAGCGTTTCTCCTCCAGCCGACACACCCACAGGGAGGTGAGATGAAACAGGCCTTCCCTTGGCGTCAGGCCCTGGCGGGCAGAGGGGGGGCCTCAAGGAAAGAACAAGCCGTGCTTTCTAAGGAAAGGGCCGGGCACCCCCGGACATCGAAGCCCACCAAGAAGAGAGTGCCGAGCAGGAAAAGAAAAAGTCCAGCGTCACAGAGGGAAAGCCGTGGGGCACCCAAAGTGGTCTGTTGGCAAATGGCGCTCAGAAGAAAAGCTTAGTGTTACGCAGGCAACTGCAATGGCCCGTTGTGGCAGTGAGTGTCTAATTTGCATATGAACATTATTGAAGATGGCACCTCCCGTCCAGTGACCAAGAAATGCTAACGTCCATTGCAGCTCATGGGCATTCATCACAGCCACTGGTTGTTAATGACTTGCCAGATGTTCTTAGGCTGGCCTTGGAAGCAGTGGTTGGCACTGAAGACTGAACGGCGCGTGCGCAGGGAGCCAGCCTCTCCGGGCTGCTGGGGGGTAGTCCTCGCCTGTGTCTGGCTCCCCACGAGGGCAGCGGCCCCGGCAGGTGTCCCACCGTGCTCCACCTCCCAGCTTCCCGTGCGCTTCTCAGGCTTGGGCAGATGGGGAGGCATGACTTCTGGATTTTTACCATCCAATGCAACATCTATTTTTTAGATAAAATTTGTATTACATGAAAACTAATCACTCTGAAGGACATTTCAACAGCATTTAGTACACTGACAAAGTTGTGCAACTACCGTCTCCATCAAGTTCCCACACATTCCCTAGCTGACACCCTCCTCCCGATTCCAACACAACCTTTCAAAGAACACCTCCAATTCCACACAAATCTCTCCCCTCACTTCTGCCCTGACTTCAGGCCACTGTCCAGCCACGAAGGAACGTGGCATCTTCCCAGCAGGGATTTAGGTTTTATGCATCTTTGTATCCCCGGGGCTTAGCACAGTGCGTGGCAAGAGGTGGGCGCCCAGCTGGAGTCACGGCACCAAAGTGGTAGAGACGGGGCGCTAAGCCTGCACATATGGCGTCGGGGCTGCGTGTTTCAGCTCATCGGGTTTGAGGTGAGCCCTGGGGCCACACTTCACCCTGGATTCTACATGAAGTTCACCCAAGGCCAAAGCTACCTGGGAAACCATGAGAGCCAAGAGGAGAGAATTCTCCCTCTTTTCTGGAGTCTGGACCCGAGTGCATCCCAACTCACACACCCCACAGATGGGCTCCAGGACGCAGAGCCTCCCCCCTTGGACCCCCACCATCAGCGGCCCATGGGACATTGTGATGTGATCACATCATAGCGGGGAAGCGGGAACAGCAAGAATTTTGCAGGGATGCGCATTTGATTATGGCGAGTTGGCCCCCAAGAATCCGTCCAGCTCCAGAAGCCGCAGCAGCTGCTGCTCTAGGGACGGGGCGTCGCCCTCGGCCTCCACCAGCGAGGCTGCCTCGGGCCTCTCACGGCAGATGTCCCTTTGTCTTCTGCCTCCAGCCATAGGTTTCCATCAAACAAGCCACTCCAAGGACTTAAAGTTACTTCAGGCTTTAATCACCCCTTCCTCCCCGCAGCCCCCTCTTAGGCCTCTGGCGAGGACCCTTTGGGGTGGGGTCTGGTCTGGATACCACTCTGGCCCCGGCATCAGCCCCCTTTGCTGCCAAATCATAATTCGCCCAAGGCCAGAGCTTCGGGGAGAAGGGCTGGAGGGGGGTAAACACACAGAAGCACCCAAAGCCTGGGGGCTGGGGGCTGGGGGGCCTCCTGCCACCCTGAGGGGCAGCAGCCTGCTGGAACACGGAAGGGCTGCATTTTCAGGCCCCCGGGGACGGCGGACTGGGTTAAAGCAGGCAAAGCGGCGCCGGGAGCGTGGGGGTGATCCCCGCCTCGGGCTGCACCCCTTCCTGGTTAAGCGATTCTGTTTCAGAATCTCGACTCCCACCCTCCCCTCCGAGTCTAGCAACAGAGTCTAGGCTCACCTCCCATTTGTGTCAGGGAGCCGTCCCCTGTTTGGATAATATGTCACTCTCGTCTTCGCTCGTCGCCCGGTGACTGAGTCACATCCCTATCGAGACCAGGCGAGAGGAGGGAGGAGGAACGGGGGTGGGCGGGCCCCCCCGAGAACACTGCGCTGAGTCAGGGCGCAGGCTGCGTCAGCCAAACGCAGAGCCCGGTGGGCGGGATCTGAGCCAACGTGAGGAAGGCCAAGTGCGGCCCCGACAGCCTCCAGGCCCCACCTTCACCGCAGGAACCAGCAAATCCGTGTTGCAGCCCGTGTTCTGCGGCACCTAGCTGTGTATGCGTGGTCTGGGCTCCATGGCGCTTGAGGCGTTCTGGCGGAAACACAGGAAGCAGCCACATACAATTGCAGTGCTATTCATCTACATAACAGGATGTCTCAGCAGCCTTAACCTGCTAACTTGTTCTAGAACTCTCTAAGAGGGAGGCAGAGTGGGCAACGTTTCCCAAATCTATTATCCCTTCACTTTCCCTCCCCTTCAAAACAGGATCCCTTCACCCCCCAACTCCGGATGTAGGATTTGATCCAGTCAAGCACGGAAGTAGGTTCATCAGCTCCTGAGAGCCTACTGTTACATATTTAGGAATTCTGAGAGCTGGTCAACAGTTGGTAGGTTGAAATCAGCCACGGTGGGAGTTTTGACAACACAGAAATTGGCAAACTCTCCGATCAAGTGTTCCCCTCCTTCCCCCATGAAGTCACTCTAGCAGCAAAACAGTGGTCTTAACCCAACGTACAGAGTCCCAGACTTGGAGGGGGCGTCGGGGGGGGGGGCCTGAAGATTCCTCACGTCTCACTCCCTCCTCCGTAGCATCCTTGGACCAGTTGATTTTTGTGGAGTCTTTTGAGGACTCAGCAACTTCCCTCTGGCTCAGACCAGAAGCAGGTGCATCACAGAGCCCACTCCACTCAGCTCTCCCAGTGGGAGCAGTTTGAACCATCCCCCTACTCTGCCCTCATAGAAGGAAACCCACCCCACCCAGTTTATAAAGTATCCCCAGACAGTGAAATCATTAAGGAAAGAAAAGGATATCCCTGGAACCTGACACACATCCAGCCTAGAGATGCAGATTCTGCTTGCCAGCAGCTCGGAGCCTTGGGCGGGCAACACACAGTGACTCCAGCAAATGAGGAAAACACTTAAGAACACAAGAGACTGCTGAAAATGGAGCCGGTGAGATGAGATGCCCTCTCCAGTCGCCTGGCAGCCTGCATCAGTCAAGTACCATCTTGAAGAGAACCCAGAAGTCTGGTTATGTTCACAGAAAACCAGGTTGCCCAGAAGTTCCGGTGGAGGTTGACAGAAGGACCACACCTACCTGTCATTTGAGGGGGTGGGGAGCTATTCTCTTCCTTGAAACCTGGGGGGATTACGAGCCTCATGGAATGTAACTGTATGCGTGAGTGGATGGTGAGCCATGATTCTTGCATCTACTGAAAACTCACCAAAGACTTTTGATAACTTGTGGCGAAAATTATATTTGATTTGCTTCCTGGAGAAAATAAGATGCAGTTTACTTCGTTGGATAGAGGCCATTCAAAAACATATCAAGCTTCCTTTTAAAAGAAATTTCTTATTTCATCCTAAAAAACAATGGTGGATGGGAAGTATTTTTCAGGATGAAAGCTGGTGGGGTAACTTGTCTACCACTAGTCCTCACAGGAAAGACCTCGAGACGTGGGGGAGGAAGGTCAGTGGCCCGAGATCAGGGACCACGTGTTTATCTGAGGACTTGAGTCTTCAGACCCCAAATCCAGATCGCTTCCCTTCCACAAAGCCCTGGGTAGGGACACGCCGGCTCCTAGGTGTTAAAGCAATGACTGAGGGAACTCTTCTCTTCAAAAGACTCTGAAATGCCAACTGCAGGTTTCTCCAGAACAACGTGGATTTAATGAAGTGCAAAATGTAGGCCTTTTGCATTCCAATCAAGTTTCACCAGGAATTTAAACCACATCTCAGTAAAAGCCATTCTGTTTTATTGATGCAGGAATTAGTGTAATCACTGAAATACATTCAGAGGATACAAACCTTCATGGGAAAAGAGGACGTGGGCATTAATCTGTTCGAATTGCTAACATTTAAACTCGAAGTGCAAAGTTAAACGACTTGATGCCTATGGGTTGCATAGTAAAGGTGATGTTGAGACAGAAAACAGTACAGAGAAATAACCATTTTCTTGTAAAAATTAAACATACCTCGTTAAAGCAAAGAAAATACCCTGAATCCTGCTCTCCAGGCCCCATCTTTTTTTTTTTTTTTTGCTGGTAGCAGGTGGAAGCCCCCAACAGGTGTTTAACTGTGGGGACCAGTTATCCTGAACCATCAATTACCTGGTCACTGCTCAGAATGAACTACTCAGGACCCTTTTCCTTCTGAAACCCAATTATTGTCGCCCTCGGGAGCAGGGCAGCAGAGGAACAGAAATTCAATTTTCCACTCACAAGAATTCTTAACAGAAAAAGGTTTGTGGGAAGTGGGCTGAAACATTTGGCTAAAATTGGAACTCTGGCTAACGTGAGGGCTGGATTCACTGGTCCTTCCTCTGCTGGGAAAATCCACAAGGTGGCGTGGTTTGAGCAAAACCTACCCCCAGTCTTGCGCCGGAAAATGTACAGGGAAACCTGCCCTTCAGTCAGGGAGGGACCTGTTACTCTGAAAGAGCTCCTCCTGTCCTTACCCTAGAGCGTACCAAGCCCTTGGAAAATTTGCGTCTCACAAGTCTAATATCCGAGAGAGGCTGTCTCAGATCTCAGCTCTCTTACAAAACTTAGAAACCACTCTCTCTCCTCTTCCCGCCCCTCCTCATCTCTCCTCAAGGCTGGAAAGTCAGATCTGTTGTGTGGGCTCTCCAGGTTGGGTGACCACTGTGCGTGGACAGGGAGAAGGAAGGACTGGAGAGGCTGTCCCCCTTCTGAGCTGGACAGTGCTTGTCACCCCTTCTGTGTCCGGCATGGTGCCTTCAGCAGACAGGACTCAACCCTCTGGACCTCCATTGCCTCGCCGGTAATTTGGGTCCACACTTCCTGGCGGCTGTGGTGCCCCGTCCAGTACTTGGCACATAGTAGATGTTCATTCAGTGAAGGCTGGCTTTCGTATCCCACGTTTTTCAAGATGCCTTTGCTAATTATTAGTCTGACCACTGCCAACCTCTGTCTCTGACATGCTAGAATGTTCTTAGTCTCTCATCCACCATGTAGAAGGCAAGTGCACATGGATAAGGGACAGTGTGCAATCCTGTGTCACCAAGCGGGCTCCTAGCTTCCAGATGGGTCTACCCATCTGTGTCTCAGATTGCATCTGAATTTCTCACAGTTTCCAGGACAATGTTGAGCTTATAAAAATAGTGGCTGTTATAGCTACAAATTGTGTACCTTCCTCAACCCAGACACTGTCATAATTGCCACCATTCATTCCAGGTCTGCTATATACCAGGTGATCTATTTCTTTTCCACAGTAACCCCGCAAAGGAGGTCTTATTATTCTCATTTTATAATTGAGGAAACTGACATTCAGAGACAGAAGTGCCCTGAGCAAATGCACACAGATGGGAGATGGGAAAGCCGGGTTCCAGCCAGGTCTGCCCACCACCAAAGCCCATCACCTTGTCACAGTCCACACTGTCCAGTGGGCATTACATCATTTCATTCTCCCATCAGCCCAGCAGGGGAGAATTTCACCCCACTTAGCAAATGAATGGCCTATGACTTGAGGTCCCCGGGCTGGTGGGCAGTCGAGCAGGGATGCCCCAGGTCTGGCTGAGGCTAAGCCCACACTGGAGTCATCGGGAGCAGTGGGGGATTCTCACTCTAGAAGCAAACCACCAAGTCCAAGGCCTCTGAAGGAGGGAAAAGCCTGAGGCAGCCACCTCCTCAGAGAACAGGGGAGGTGGGAGACCTTACACTGGATTCCGCGTTCTCAGAGCTCACGCTGGCTCTGCCTCCTGGCAAGTCAGTTGGCTTCCTTGGGCCTCACTTTCTTTGTGTGTAATAAAAAGGAGAAGAATGAAATAAATGATGCTTACAGTTCCAGGACTGCTGGCTAGGCAGGCAAAACACAGACTGGACCTCAGCCCTCTTGCTTCCCTCCTCATGCAGTGCACAACTTACACAACTGTATGCTGCGATCCTGAGAGGTTCATAATGGTTCTAACTATCCAGGGTCTTGATTCTTGAAATCCCATGAGAAGAGAAATCAGGGTATTGAATGTCATTCTCCTTCGTCCTTTCCAGAGTGACCTGTCATTTCTCTACTCTAGGCATTGAAATTCCACAATTTACAAAGTCATATCCATGTACTGAGCAGCCACCATTAGTCCTCTGACCTTGCAGTAGGGACTAGACACTCTAAATATGGGTTCACATTGTAGAGCACCCCCACCTAAGATTGTAAAAGGAACCTTTGACCTTTAGTCACTGTCTTATGGTCCCAGTGGAACGACAGAGCCGTACTGCTACACACACGTGCGATTTCAAACTTGCCAGTGTGTCCGGATTTCGGATTATAGTAGTCCCCAAGGTCACAACAGCTCAAGGTCAGGACAAATGAAAACCACTCACCTTCCCATGACACATCAGGCGTCAGTGACAAGCATCACCCCCAGCCCCCAGGGAGCTTCAGATAAGAACTTATTCAGAAAGACAGGCATCGGGGCAAGGGGCCGAAAGCTAACTATTGACTTTGAACTTTAAGCACCGCCTGAAACTACAGGTCTGAGTTGCCTCTCTAACGTGTACCAGTCATAAATGGGAGCGTAAATTGAACAATTCTGGGATGAGTGTAGCAGGAAAGCCCCACCCTGTCCTCAGTCTGGAGCACCACTGCCTGAAACTCATTATCCCTGTTTGTAAACCTTTTCCTGAAGTAAGACAAGAATTCGTTTTAGAAGGTAATCATCTCCTTTCATTTGGAAAATAGATATGCTTTTCTTTTTGCTAACACAATTTACTTTTCTACTGTGGTAAAATGTCTACAATATAAAATTTACCATGTCAACCATTGTATATAGTCTACAGTTCTGTGGCATTAAGGACATTCGTACTGCTGGGCAACCATCACCATCATCCATCCACAGAACTCATCATCTTCCCAAATGGAAACTCTGTGCCTTTTAACTCTCACTCCCCATCCCCTCCTCCCCCAGCCCCTGGTCACCACCATTCTACTTTCTGTGTCTATGGATTTGACTCCTCTAGGGACCTTGTATAATTGGACTTATACAATATTTGCCCTTCAGTGACTATTTCACTTAGCACAATGTTCTCTAGGCTCATCCATGTTGTAGCCTGTGTCCAAATTCCCTTCCTTTTCAAGGCTGAATACTACTCCATTGTATGTATACACCACATTCTGCTTATCCATTCGTCTGTTGATGAACACTTCAGCTGCTTCCACCTTTTGGCTACGGTGAATACTGCTGCTGTGAACAGGAGTGTGCAAATGTCTGATTACAGGTGCTTTTCTTGCCCAGTAAGGATGGGGAAGGCTTTGGCTGACCTGTGGTTGTGCAGAGCCCCTTTGAAGCTCTGCCATGACACAAAATCTGAGAGATATGCCACTCACATTTCCTTCCCACCTCCCTTCCTCTCCACATCACACTGACCTCTTGGGAGGGAGCTGCATTCTTTTTCTGTACATGTCCACCCCTCCACCTTTGCTCTAGATGGCACTTTGGATTAACTTCCATTCCACAGACACCACCTTCCGCACTCCCCTCTTCTTTCTAGGGTCAACCTGTCCCCTTTGTCTTCTTCTGAGCATGTAAATGTGCTCAAAACTCCCCCGGCTCAAGGTCCTCCACTGTTCTGGAGGTCAGAGTCTGAAATTAAGGTGTCAGCAGGGGCGCTCGCTCTGAAATCTCTAGGGGAGAATCTCGCCTTGGCCCTCAGCTTCCGGCCTTCCCAGCTGCTCCTTGCCTGTGGCCTCATCACTCCCATCCCCGCCGCTGTCATCACAGCACCTTCTCTGCGTCTCCGTATGTCCTTTCCTGTCTCTTGGGAGAATGCTCTAATTGGATTTGAGGCGCACCCTAATCTGGTACGATCTCATCTTGATCCATATTTTACTTACATCAGCAAGACTCTACTTTAAAATAAAGTCACATGCTGAGGTTCGGGTGGACATGAATTTGGTGGGGACACCATTCAACTCACTACACTGGTGAATCCCAGTCGCCAAACCCAGTGGGCGTGGTTCAGTAGCTGTACGCCGCATTTCTTCTGGTTATTTAAAACAGAAATAGCTTTATGTGTCCTACTGATTTTTAGTTGATCGAAATATTAAGGGAAAGTTTAAAGATAGAAAAATTGAAAGAAAGCGAAAACATCCACAAACTTACAACTCAGAGGCTGATCTACAGGAAGGTTTTGGATGACATTCTTCTACACTCACTGCCAGAAGGCAGTGAGTGCAGGGTAGACTGTACGCTTTATTCTGCTTTTCCACTTAACACCGTGGCATTGACAACCTGCCCAGCTGATTTTAAATACATACCCTGTCATCCAATAAATAGGTGCTGGGGCATGCTACATGCCAGGTACTTTTTCCAGGGCCTGAGATCCAACAGCCAATAAAACACACGTAGATCTCTGCCCTAGGGGAACTTCATTTCTGATGGGGTAACAGACAATAAAAAATGAACGTAATAAGTAACTTCTTTCATGCTAGAAGGTGAAAAGTGCTGGATAAAAACCAAACAGTAGCACAAGGAAGAGAGATGTGAGTACCGGGCAGCAGTGAGTGTGGCTGGAAGTTCATCCAATCACAAAATACTGGGAAATCATTTTTAATGACCACGTAGTACTCCATTGATTATGTCTGCCACAGTATGTTTAACCAGTGCTCTGCAGATATTTGAGTTGTTTCTAATTTTTCATTATTATAAAAGAGGCTGCAATGTGCCTGGACTACAATAGATGAACACCTGTAAAATGATTTTCTTAGGATAAATGTCTTAACCCAGAATTGCTCATACAAGGCATCTAATCATTTCTAAATTGTGAGATCTCCTGGCCCTCTGTCCTCCAGAAAGACTTTGCCAGTTCGCACATCTGATAATACACGCAAGTTCACAAGTCCACTGCCCCTCCCAGGACGTATACTCCACATAATGTATTTGTGATTTATTTTTAATGTCACCAACTTTAGAGGATAAAAAATGTTATTTTGCACTGCTTTTACTTTGCCATGGTTGAACAGTCCTTCCATATGCTTTTTAGCTGTATATTTCTTCTCTTGTAAACTCCTTGTTCATTTCTTTTGATCATTTTTTTCCATGGGGGTATTTATTGCTTTTGAAAATTGGGAACATATATGTTATGCGTTGCAAATACTTTTCATGGTCTGTCTTATTACTTTTTTTTAACAGACATTTATAATTTTTATGTTGACAAAAATAGCAGTGTTCTAAAACAGTTTCTGGATTCCAATCATGGTTAGAAAATCTTTCTCAACCCTGAGAATGATAAAAATACTCACATCTTCTACTCCTTCTGTAGTTTTTTTTTTTTTTGCATTTAAATCCTTAATCCATTTGGAATTTATTCTGATCTGTGGAGTAAAGAAGGGACTCATCATTTTTCTTTCGAGTGAACAGCCAGCTGTCCCCACGGCATGTGCCAAATGCCCTCTTTGTCTGTCCCCCAAGATGCCAGTCCCACCTGCCACTTGGCTTCCTGCCTGACCCTCCCTCTTCTTTTCACATCTTTCTTCCTTTCCTCAGCACCCGCTCTGGGTTCTGTACTTCTGACTTCATATTGTAATTGTTTCCAGAACCTGTGTTTCTATTCACTCCACAGTCTCCCGGGGGAGCCTGCATCCCTGCCCATAGTGACACTTCCACTCGTCTGTACTGACAACCTCCAAATCTAGAGCTCAGTCCAGGTCACTGGTAAGTTTCAATGCCACGCCCCTGACTTCCCACAGGAGAGTGCTCACCTGGGTGTCCACAGACACTTCAAACTGAAACGACCCAAACCACATCTGCTTCTGTCTCCTGGTCTCAACCACCCTGCCATCCCCCATTCACCTGGCCACTCTTTCCCATAGCCACTAATCTCCAAATTATGTCAGCTTTACTTCTTATTCAGCCCCACGTCCACTGCCACCCCTTCACCCTCATGGCTGCTCTCTTAAATCCAGCACCCCACCATTTCTCCTTCTTACTAGCATCCTCCTAACCTGGACTTCAGCAAACTATAGCCCAGTGAGTCAAATCCAGCCTACAGCCTCCTTCTGGGCTGCCCATGAGCCAAAGAATAATTTTACATTTTTAAAGCATTGTTTAAAGTCAAAAAAGAGTATGCAACAGAGACCTATGTTGCCTGCAAAGTCTGAAATATTTATTATTGGCTCTTTGCAGAAGAAGTGTGTAGACCTTACCTCTAATCCACAGCCCTCTTAGTGGTCTCGGACACCCAGGCTCCTCCCCCTAAAATCACCCCGTGGGCTTTACTTAACGGTTTCCTTGGATTCAGGTGAAGCAACTGTCTCGGTTTCTAAGTTGCCAGGTATATGGGATGGGGAAGTCATACAAAGTCATTCTAGAAAATTTGGGGAAATCAGAATGTTTAAAAGGAGTATTAAAATCGCCCACAGCCCCCCTCTGAGAAGTTTCCTATTAACATCTCTGTGTGTTTCCTTCCACTCTTTGATTCTGAACGTGCGCTTGAGATCCATCCTGTTTTTCTGTTGGGTTTTCCCCAAAAATACTAAAAATTCTGGAAGTGCTCTTCCCCCACCCCCAGAATTCGCATATAATCTGAAATGTAGAATGTCCCATCAGCGGAACATCCATGCCAGCCTGGGTCACCACGGCAGCCTTCCCTCCACGAACGGTGCCCGAGAAATTCTACGGGCTGCTGGGATCAGGTCCTTCCAGCTTGTAGCTCAGTCACGCGTTCTTTCTTTCAGGTGAATGTTTCAGCACCAGGCTATTTTGCACCTTAGCTAGTTTTATGTAAGTTGATCGTCTTCCTGAAAGAGAGAGAGAGAGAAAGAACAAAAGGCGGGGGGCGGGGGGGACTGGCTTTTTCCCACAGACCCACATTTACTCTAAACCAAAATACAGGAAAATAACTCAAGTCAAGTAAATCATCAAGCTCCCTGGTGCCGCTCCTCCCGTCCTTTTGCATGCTGTGCAGCACTTCACAGTTAGCAGCTATCCCCTCCACATTATCTCTGGTCAAGCCACGTGCACGAGGCTGAAGGACCAGGGCGCGGGTTCTGACTTGGAGTCCGAAGTGCATGCGCACGGCTGGGGGCCCCGGCGAGCTCTGGACAGGTGCTGGGGCCCAAGGCGGGGGAGAAGGGGTTTGTGTCCTGGGCCGTGCAGGAACGCGGGGAGGAATGCCTGCTTTCCCCACTGCAGCTGCCTCTGGCCCTGCTGAGCAGCTCCAGTGCTCTGGCAAATGCAGTTCACATCACCCCCTCAAATTCACACCTGGGATTCCAAGAAAGAAAGAAACGTTAAGAGCTCTCATTAACATCCACTTCTGTAGCTCCCTGCGAGCCTTTGCATTCGTGCCCACGGGTGCTGAGGCAGCTCTCAGCTCAGGCCTGGAATGGCCCTCTCTGGTCCGGGGCTCCCTGCGTGCTCTGGACAAGGCCTGGAGGCTGCGCCCCCAGCCTTCTGCCCACTCCACGCCACCCTCCTCCTCGCTGGCTTCGCCTCTCCTGCCCCTTGCAACTCCTACTTCAGTTCCCCCTGCTCTCCAGGGCCTCTCTCATTTCTATGGATTCAGGGTTTCTCAGCTCTGTGCCGGTTCTCCACCAGCCACTATAAAGCGAAAGGTCCACTTTGCGCCACACCTGCACCCACTGCGCCACTTGCAGGGGCGCCCCTGAGGCCACCTTTCCCCCACACTCTCAGGGAGATTTGGCTCTGTTTGCTTTCACTTTTGTTTGTTTTTTAAAAAGGCACTGAAGTAGCATATGCCTTGACTTTTTTTTCCCCCAACACAAAACACAGGCATTTGATTAACGACATGCTAGTTCATTATAGACACTGTTAAAAAACCAAATTCAAGGGAGTACATTTGAAGATCAAACTGGCTTTATTCAACGATTCATGAATCAGGCAGCTTCCCATCTAGCAAGCAGACAGGAGAAGAACTATACAAAATGGAAGGATTTTAAAGGCCTAAAGCGGAAGGGACAGAAGTCATAACCAAGAAAGGACTGTTCGGGCTGGATCAGCAAGACAGGGGTCTCTGGGGTGGATTACCTCACCAGCGGCCAGGAAATTCCAGACTGGCTGGTTCAAGGTCACATTCCTGGGAGAGAGACTGCAAGTGTAATTAGAATAAGTATTCAGTCTGGGTTGGTGAACGTAGCGCTTAGCACAAGTGACTCCATCTTGGGACCCTTACTTCTTTTTAACACCAAACCCAAACACCCCATCTTTACTTTCTTCCGTTCTCCTTGCTCTTTCCCACACTAGCCCCCTGAGAATGCTTCTGTCTGCTCACCCATGTGGGTATGACTCCCCGTAAAATGAGAGATAAGGCTCTATTTGATAATAGACACAAAATACATAACTGCTCAAACATTATTTTTTCTTGTTTCTAGTTGGATGGCAGCTCTCTGCCACCAGCTTGGGGCCCAGGCCCCTCCATCTCGTGACTCCGTCATCCCCTGTAGTAGGAGCAAGTCATGGGAGGAGGCATATCCAATACTGAAGGCCTCAGCTCAGAAGGGCACACGCGCTCCAGATGGGCCAGAACTTGGCTCGTGGCTGCCCCTCAATGCAAAGGATGCCAGGAAATGTGGCCCAGTCCTGAGCTAGGAAAACAAAAAACGCCTTTGGAGGATGAACTGGCAGGCTCCCAGGACTGCCCAGAGCACTTATCTCTCTCCACTCGCTCATTAATCGTTCAAACACCCCATCTTGCAGGGGGGTGCTAGCGGTGAGCATAAACATCACCCGTGACCTCCATCCAGATCCCCCACACTCCTCCCATCCTATCATAACCTCAGCTGCCTCCTTTGACTCCTGTCCTGGTATCTATTCCAAGAAAAAGAAAAAAAGAAGGAAACACACACACACACACATTTGTAAAGGAGGGCTACTGAGGGTAGTCTAAAAGTCAAAGCTGTCACATCAGATATCAGGCTCTCAGACCAGATGCTGCCTCTTCTTTGTGCTGAAATATAAAAACAAGTCTGTGGGACTGATGATTAAGGAAACTATCCAACCAAGAGCAGGGTTAATCCATAAAGTTGGTATCACTCAAGCCCCATCCCCAGCTGTCTTCTTATTCAGGTAAATGTTTTCTCAACAGACTGTGTTTCTCCTTTAACCAAGGGGGTGGGGGGAAATGCACAGCTAAGTCCAAGGACACAGGATGAAAGCCTAGGGGAAGAAACTTCCTGTACAACTTTTAGAAAGCTTCAAAATTATTGACTGAGGAATTTCGTACGGTGTTTTATAGGTGTTTCAGAACAGTATCTGTTCCAAATGTCCCTTTGCACTCAGATTCTGGGAGAGTTTTCTTAGTGCTTTGCATTAATCATGAAAGCCATCAGAAAGAAAATAACCATAAGTCAAAACCGCAAATGTTAAATGATGAGGCAGAAATCAAATCAAATGTGTAAACACATAGAAAGAGAAAGAACATTTCCCCCACACTTTTTTTTAACCTTGGCATTGAATCAAGTATTAGGGTCTAATGCATGCGTACCTATCAATAAAAACCATGATTTTTTAACTCTGAAATTTAACTGACAACTTAACGAGCTCACTCAGAATTCTTACCCCTAAGTTTACAGACAGGAGCGAAGGAACCATTTATTACAAAGGAATGTTTATTACATGCCTGTTCCAGGCAGGTACACATCATGTGTGTGGTTTTGTTTAACTTTATAAAACCCTGTGAATTGGCTATCATGATTACCATTTTGTAAATGTGGAAACTGGAGATCTATGAATTCATATACTGTATTAGTCTACTCAGCCTGCCATAACAGGGTCGACTGAAAAAAATGCACACCCTAAAATATGAGAATTGTGTTTTATTTGGCGGATTTTCTGAAGATTTCAAACCCAGGAGATAGCCTCTCAGATAGCTCTAAAGGGACTGCTTGAAGAGTTAAGGGAGGAGCTAGAATCTATAGGATTCTTTGCAACGAAGACCAGGTAGTCAGAACATCAGAAGATTACTGTTAATTAAAGAAAACCAGACATCTCAAGTTAAGAAATTTAGCCCTTTTATGTGTCTGGGAAGATGCAAGACTCCAGGCACATTGAAATCATTCCTTTGCTATACACCTTAGCTGTCTAGGGCCAATGTCCCCTTCTTTCTCATCCCGAGTCCACTCTGGAAGCGCCACTGGGGGTGGCTGCAGAGGCTGAGGGCTTCGCGCCTGGCAGTGCATCTTTCTCCATCCCGAGTTCCCTCAGGGCTCACAGTCTGGCCAGATGTGCTGTCTTGATGGCTGCAACACCCTTTGTTTACTGACGTGTTAGGCAATATTTTTCACTCACAGCAGAATACCAGACACCAGGGGACTTAAACAACAGTGCTTTATTTTCTCACAGTTCTGGGGGCTGCAAGTTTAAGATCAAGGTGCCAGCAGGGCTGGCTTCTGGTGACCTCTGGAAGGTCTGGAAGACCTCTCTCCCTGCCTTTCCTCTGCAGGCTCACCCCTGCTGTCCCTTCCTCTTCTTATAAGAACACCAGCCCTGTTGAATTAAGGCTCCACCCTTATGACCTCACTTCACCTTAATTTCGTCCTTCAAGTCTCCATTTCCAAAAATGTCACATAGTGGGGTTAAGACTTCAGCATATGGATTTGGGGGGTATACGGTTCAGTCCGTAACAGGCAGCCTGTCTGAGAGCCCACAGTGGCTAAGTGGCAGAACCAAAACTGTCTGAATCTAACCATTTCTTTATCCAGAGAGTGCTGCCTTTCCCATGCCACAGCATCTCAGGTAGAACGGGCAGGCATCCCGCTGTACAGACTGGTTCTTAGGACTTGCTGGCAGGGAGGCAGCTTCACAGCAGTAAGCTCTGTCCTGGCGGGAAGGGCAGTGAAGCCCTTACACAGGCTAGAGCTCAGAACACAGAGGTCCAAGGCAGCCTGTCCAGATGATGCCAAAAAAAAAAAAAAAAAAGCTTCACCTACTCTGTTAATAGGTACACAAATGGTATTTGTTTTCCTACCATATCATACACAGTGGGGATTCCATGATCCCCAAAAAGCCAGCATTTCATTCCGTTTTTCTTTTCTTTTCTCCAAACTACCAGCTAACGTCCTGGAGGGCGACTCCATGGACCAGGATGTTGAGAGCCCTGTGACCATTCACCAGCCAAAGTTGCCTAAGCAGGCCAGGGATGACCTGCCAAGACACATCAGCCGGGACCGGACCAAAAGGAAAATCCAGAGGTACGTGCGGAAAGATGGGAAGTGCAACGTCCACCACGGCAACGTGAGGGAGACCTATCGCTACCTGACCGACATCTTCACCACCTTAGTAGACCTCAAGTGGAGGTTCAACCTGTTGATTTTCGTCATGGTTTACACGGTGACGTGGCTCTTTTTTGGGATGATCTGGTGGCTAATTGCATACATCCGAGGAGATATGGACCACATAGAGGACCCTTCGTGGACTCCCTGCGTCACCAACCTCAACGGGTTCGTCTCTGCTTTTTTATTCTCCATAGAGACAGAAACCACCATCGGCTATGGCTACCGGGTCATCACGGACAAGTGCCCGGAGGGAATTATTCTCCTCTTAATCCAGTCTGTGTTGGGGTCCATAGTCAACGCATTCATGGTGGGATGCATGTTTGTAAAAATATCGCAACCCAAGAAGAGGGCAGAGACCCTGGTTTTTTCCACCCATGCAGTGATCTCCATGCGGGATGGGAAACTATGCCTGATGTTTCGAGTCGGAGATCTGAGGAATTCCCACATCGTGGAGGCTTCCATCAGAGCCAAGTTGATCAAATCCAAACAGACCTCCGAGGGGGAGTTCATACCCTTGAATCAGACAGATATCAACGTAGGGTATTACACTGGGGATGACCGTCTGTTTCTGGTGTCACCACTCATCATCAGCCACGAAATTAACCAGCAGAGTCCTTTCTGGGAGATCTCCAAAGCCCAGCTGCCCAAAGAGGAACTGGAAATTGTGGTCATCCTAGAAGGAATGGTGGAAGCTACAGGTAAGGCGTGTTCCGTGCTGGGCTATCTGTGGGATCCATGCTTATTTTAAACTGGACCTCACGTTCTTGTTTACGACAAAATACAGAAAACTGAACCTCACTCACTACTGACACTGCCTCCTTGGTCATGAACTAGGATGCCACTGGTCCTGTAGCCTTAAGTGTATCCACCAAGAAGTCTAACCATTTAGGTTTTCAAAGTCCTTTGGAAAATAAATTGATAAACATTTTTTTAGACAAACACCTCTTAATATAGTTTAAATTTTGAAGTATTTACTTAAATTAAAATTTGACCTGTCTCTAAAGCACTTTTTAAGCAGTTTTTAAAACATTGTTTAATTTAAATACTTGAGGTTATTTATTGCCAAGCCAGGAGGAAGAAGTTAAGCCTTTCGGAGGAAGCCTGACAAACTGCTTTAATAAAAATGCAATTTCTCCCCTTCTTTGGAAGCTATTTGCAAGAAAAACCCATAGCATTGGTTTTCCTTTTATATCAAGTGAGCGTGTGGTGTCTTACCATACTCTACCCGCTAAACCGCCAGTAGACAAGATAACACAGACCCAGCATATAACTCAAGCAAGAAAGGAAAAACAATGAGATCCCCTTCTCATAACCCTATCGATGCTTCTGCTATGGAGAGCTAACCATTGGAGTGTTTTAACAAAGATGATCTGTTCTCCAAAATAGAGAGATGATCTGTTTTTAACGACATCTTCACTCATGTCTTAACCTCACACATGTTACACATCCCAACAGCAAAGCAGGTTCTGCCCATATTTATCTGCAACTTTCCACAAAATAGAGCCATGAACTCTGACTGAAGCTAACGATAGTACCCCACAGGGAATGAATGAGCTAGAACACCAGTCCACCCACTGCTTTACTATTCTTCTGTGTTACCAATATTGGCCTCAGAATCCTCTTTAGTTATATGACCTGCCTTCTGTGCTCTGAGGTCTTCAACTGGAGGCTCAGGGATGGTTTACATAATCTGAAAATGCATGGCCACCAGCTGGACCCCACATTCTTCATCCACCCATCACCTGATCTCAGTCATCCATCAAAGGAAAGTCATTAGTTCCATGTCTCTGCCCCCCAGGACCCAACTGGCAAGGTCATTACTCCTAACAAATTTCTCTCGTGGTGGTAAAAACCTTTGCAATAGGTTTTTTTAAATGCAACCAACAATGAAAATGTGAGTAGAAAGCTTTGCATGGAGCTCAGTGATATGAGTGTGCTCCTTTGCCTAAAACCAAAAGAACATGGAAAACAAAATAATTACTGTGAAATTCTAAACAAATGCTGCATACGTGAACAGAGCTATCTGCACCCTGAACCTGACTGTGGGGTGCACTCGTGATGCGGTAAGTGTGTGGGAGGAGGAAGGAGAGGAGAAGAGGCCCAGCGGGGGTAAAAAAAAATGAATCACACAGGGAGCTTTGTCATTTTCCCACTGACCAGAAATTTCTCCCACCTTGGCTGAGCACAGGGACTCTGGATCCCCCTAGTGGTGGCCACTGAGGTACAGCCTCTGGCAGCATAAACTGACCACTGGTGACGCGGTTTTACTATTCGATTCCTCACTACAAACTCTCCCGATAGGACAGGAAGGAGGGCAGTGGACAAGCCTTGTTATCTCCCATCTCTGAGCACAAGAAGCAAAAGCCACTGGAGATGTGCCCTCTGGTTACTGGTGCTAATCTGAGCTTCAAACTGCAAAGCTGTCCCGTCTTGAAAAAATAGACAAATCCAAAATCAGCAAATTTTCTTTGCGATGTCCCTAAGTCGGAATCCTCCCTGGGGCAGACCCTGTCTCTCTGATGACAGCTTGTAATGAGTGAGGCTTTCCGATGAGAGGAGCATCGTTTTGTTGGTAATTAACAGTGATACTTGCCTCTGAGCGTTCAGTGGCCTTTCTACTGCTTTCTTAGAGAAAACTGGGAATTTGCCAGCAAAAAGAATCAAAACACCCCCATTCCTGGGAAAAGGCAACCACTGTTAACTTTCTTAAAATAATAATTTTCTGCAAAGTGGAGAGAGGAGGGCTCTAGAAAGTTCTGGGTTCGTCTAGAAGCTGGACACATCTTGATACTTTCCTGAAAGGATTCATACAGTTCAGTCTTTCTAGCACGTTTGGTCTCTTGAACTTCAGGGGGAGGATTTTTCCTTTGTGAATGAAAAGCATAGTTGGGATTTACAGGAATTAAGCAGACCCTTGGAGGGGGAAATGCTTCAGTGAATTAAAGTCACAGGAAAAAAATAAATGTGGACCAAATGCACACTGAGAAAAGCAAATTTACCAGGACCTAATTATTCATCATAGGGCTAGATGGGTAATCAGAAGCCATGAAAACAGCAAGCCGACCCAAAACGACTTGTTTTACTCATCTCTTCTTTCAAAAATGTCGTGGTTGACCTTAAATAACTCTCACTGATCTCAATTAGGGGAACCTCTTTCAAGGATGAGCCCCTCACCGCCACCCCTGCGACGCCACCTTCCTGTCACACACATCGCGAGCACACGATGACTCTGACATGTTTTCTGGAGATCCGAGCTCTCGTGCGGCAGCTGACCATGCGGGTCCTGCAGCCTGCTGGGCGCTCAGGCCCCGCACTGGCCAGCAGAGCGACACATCATGGTCCAGCCCCAGCTGTGCCCAGTCATGTTACTCAGGGTCAGGTGCATCTTTAGAAAAATGCATGTAAGCTCCTTGAAGGCCAGATGTGAGTCTTGCCCACCTTTGATGTCCTGAGAGTCCTGGTCCCAGTCCTTCACTCCATAGGTTCTCTGGCCTCATAAAAGAGAGACCCATACCCACAAAAGACAGCTGTCTTGATGGACAGCTTCACTCTGGTCCTGCCCAGAGTTAGGGAATGTGTGACCTCTCAAGAACCTTCCAGTCATGTGATTCTATTTTTGAAAGTGAATCAAACCCTGGAAAATTCTGACACCAGCCACCCAGACATCTGGGGACTGGCCGTGTCTCATCCCACAAATATATTTTTAAAGGGGGCCCTTTATGTTCCTGACACATGGGCAATTTTGAGATAGTGATGTTTACAGCAGGGTTCACAGCTACGTAAACAAACATGCAGAGCAGCTGTGGCAAGTGTGCATTAAAATAGTAAAGCATTCATATAGGTTGTTATTTATAGAGGGCAAATTGGCCTGGAGGCTAGATGACAGCTACACAGAGCTGGGCCCTTTGCCAGCCAGCTCCTCACTATAGCATTTCTGATTGATGAACTTCCATATTTACCCCCAACCATTATGCAACTATGACAAGCAGCCCTTCCCAACACCTCAGCAAATATGCCTCCTTAGGATGAATCCCCATTAAGCTTTTTTTTTCTTTTTTTTTTTCTTATGGAAACTATAAAACTTATACAAAAGTGGACCAAATCTTATAATTAACTCCCATGTACCCATCATTCAGTTTCTCTAATTGTCCATTCACGGCCAAACTTGTTCCATCTGTGTCACCACTCAGTAACTGCCCCCCAATGTGAGATCATTTTATCTGCAAATATTTCAATATTTGCCTCTAAAAAATAAGGATTCTTTCAAGAACATAACTATAACACCATTATGATGGCTAAAATAGTTAATGATCATTTCTTAAGATCCAATATCTACTAAGTGTTCCAATTTCCAATTGTCTCAGAAATGTCTTTTTAATTTTTTTCAAATCTGCTTGTTTGAATCCAAAAGAGGCTAACACACTGTGATTGGCTGGGATCTCTTCTAAGCCCCTTCTCTATGAGTTCCCCTTCCATCTCTGTGGGTTTTTTTCCTTTCAAGTTTTTCTCAAAGAAGAGAATCTCTGAAATATTTATATGTTATGAGGAAAACGGGGGGAAGTGGAAGGTGGGAGGAGGCCAACTTAATGAAGATATACTAGATAACATTTTATAGATGAGGAAACAGGGCTGACCGTCCAAAAGTCAGGATCTATGGGTTGCCAAGGAGGAAGGGGGAGTGTATGCCAGACCCAGGGGAAGGCAAACCGGAAGCAGGTGAGGGCAAACCGGAAGAAGGCCAAGGCAAGCCAGCCTTCACCGTAGGAAAGCTCAGCTCTGTTGCTTGAATAACTTTATTCACGTGCAGAGAGTTTAGTCACATAAATCACATCACAGATCACAGGATTTTTGAGTTGAAGAGTCTTCGCTCTCCTCTTACTTATTGCGGAAATGGAGGCCCAGCAGGACTAGGGGCCTGGTTAAGGTCAAATAGCTGCTGGCAGAGCAAGAACTTGAACTGTTGTCCAGCCTCCACGTTCAGTGCTTTTTGTGTCATGAATGTGTTGGTTCATGAGGATTCTGTAGCACAACAAACCCCCAAAAAACAGCTAGTGTTTCATGGGCAGACAGGCTCTCTTTTCTCTTCTGTCACCATTAGTTCTTTTCCTTTAGGGTTTCTCTGTTGGTCTCCGATGTTATCAGTTCATTTTAAAATTCTTTATTACATTCACATGAGTTTTTAGCAACAATATCTGAAAATGAGATGTGCCACAAAACAGCTCTGAAATCAAAATCAAATAAGCACCATCTACAAAAAATACTCCTGGGAGAATATGATGTCCTCTCAAATCTGATTTCCAAGCACCATTTCTCTCTGCTGTAATCAAAATGCCACTTCACTATAATAAGGGAGAACATGAGATCACAGAGTCTGGAAAGGTGGCATTTCTCAGCTGAGATGGTTGAGGTTTAGCATTACAGTGCTTTTAAGCTGTTTCTGCTAATGACGTTTCATAGCCATTATATTTTTCAAACCTAATTTTCTCCTTTTGCTAAGTTACTGGTAATGCCCCCACTGACAAGGCATTATCTCCAGATTTACCATTTCTCTTTCAAGAGTTATACCCCAACTACCTAGCCTGGGAAAAGAGTTAATTGTTAAGATCTGAAATGCTAAGATTTTAGGTGAAAATTTCTGGGTAAATCTCTATAAGGTGCAATTTTTAAAAAATCCAAAGATGTGACTTTATTTTTCCTAGATAGAAATCTACAGCTTATCAACGACAAGAAATACAACTAACCTTTCTTCTTTGAGCATTAGCTTCTGGTGATTTATTCGGGGCTTCCTCCCAAATGTCCACCCCAGTATAATATACCCCAGTAGTGTCATTGGCTGGATAAAAACTGATAACAGCTGCTCCCTAAATATGGTAAACTTTCTGTGATCCTAAACAGTTTGCAGACACTGTGTTCTGCCTAATAATCTGAAGTTGGATGCTGTAGAGGACATATAGAAGTTTACATTTTTTTCACCACTCCTCTAAAGGAAAGAATACTATAATTCTGTTAAGCATTATAACTTTATTAAAAATTTCTCATAATTTAGAAGTTACCTAGGGTCTCATAACTTAGAAGGCAGTGTATCAAGTTCACCATATATTATTGTGGTTGAAAAGACAAAAACACTGGATAATTATAAAAATTTTCATTATTAAAACAGCAGTACCAGAAAATCCATTGTTCTTCTCCAAATGGGCCACGAAGAGCTACTAAAATAGTTGCTCAGTAGAAGTCAGTGATGGTCACATAATATATACAATTTAAAATTCGAAACCAAGGGAAAAAATAGACTAGCGTCTAGAAGTTAGGTCTGACTCAAAAGTCAGTGTTCTTGTGGGAAAGAACCTGCACCTTTCCAATTAAGAGCTGAGTGTCAGATAGTAGGAAACCTCTAATTAGTGTGTCCTTAAATAAATCGAGCTTGGTTATTTCCTAGGGCGTTCAGTAATATGAGGGCTGACAGCATGATGCCAGGCAAGCTGTCCTACTGGACAATTTCTAATGACCGGAAGACGACCATCGGGGAAAACCATGTAAATTATTCTCACTCACACACACACACACCTCTGCTAAATAGTTAAACAGCTAGAGGTGGTTCTTCCCCAGCTAAGCATGCCCTTGCTCCTCTGTGCTACACCCACCCACTTACAAACCTTGTTTGTTTTATTAATTGTTTAGTACTCCTCTTTTTTAGAAGTAACCGCTCTCTGCCACATCTCAGCTTATCTGTACTTCTTTGTGTCATTTATAGTGTCAGGCCATCTTGGGTTCAAACCACAGTTGCTACATTCATTGATTTGCTTAACCCCTCTAGTTCCTCAGTGTTGCCTCTCTAGAGGAGAAGCAATCATGGCACCCGCCTCATCCGTGACTTTTCAACTTTACAGACTCTCTTAGGTCAGATCACTCCTGCCCCGCCAAGAGACTGCACAGGGGAAAGACAGTAGACAGCAAAGCTCTGTAAGGAGGGAAGCCAGACGTTTGGGAGGGCCTGCCCCAGGAGCTGGCTCCATTGTTTCTGGGGACCTGCAGCTGGTGTCTCCAGAGAAGGACAAATGACTCCCCTCTGAAGACACTCTGTAGAGTCAAATAGCAAATGGCAGCCTGCGATAGCCAGTGCAAGAAATGCACACTCACAGCATGAGAGTAAATGCCAGCCTGGCCTCTGTCCCAGTTACCTCTCACGAAGTACAAATCGATGGGATTTGAATTAATGAGGATCACTGGACGCAGAAGAGACTTTGCATTCCTATAGATAGTAACATTTCATCATTATGATTTCTGTCCAAAGTGGACATGAATATAGATTATTCTCAGGTCTTCTAAGGCAACTGCTCAAGGAGGACAGGATCAAGAGTCTGCATTTGAAAGCACTGTTTCTAAGTCCCAATTCCCCTGCTAGGTTTTTCATAGGAACTCTAAGGTGTCAGTTGATGCCCCAATTTGGAGAATGTATGTTTGTGCCATTAACTCAACTCAACTGAATAATATTTATTTCCATAATAAGTCCTTACAGATACTTCTGCTTTAAAGTACAGATATACTTCAATCAAGTGGACAGTGAGTGTGAATTTCTATACAGCCAATTCCATTGTTTTCTATTTACTGAGAATGATAAAGATACTGTAGCAGTCGGCTTTGGCTCCATCATGCTGCAGTAACAAACAACCCCAAGGGCTTAAAACACAAAGGTTTATTTCTCATACACATTACACATCAGCTGCAGCTCTGTTCACATGCTGTTGACTCCAGGATGCAGACTGAAGGAGCGACCCTGGGTAGACATGCCATTCTCCTGACAGGGAGAAAAAGAGAGAGAAATGACAGAACATCTCACTTCTGCTCACCATTTATTAATCATAGCAAGTCATATGGCAGTGCCTGATGTCCACAGAATAGGGGAATATAATTCTTTCACAAGGACTGGGAATAAATAATTCAGAACAAAATAGTACAATCTACCACAGATACCCAAGTGGTTTTGAAAACCCGTTATAAGTTAAAGATTTTTGCAAGTGAGAGTTTAAAATGTGCAGTAGTTATTAGTGTTGTTCACCAGATATGTCCAGCGTTCATCTTTCTAGATACATGTTGGCTCATATTCCCCTGTTTCCGTTGAATGAGCTCATGTGACTTACATCTGTCCCAACAGCATAAGCATATGTCATGAGTATCACTCTGAAGGAAACGTCACAAGCTAACACATGATAATTCCCTTCCTGTGTCTACAGTTCTCATGGAAGCATGTATCACAGCGAAGTTTCTGTTATTCTGGACCCTTGACTGGCTTTGAATAGACCATTGCCGAGTCACTTGGGACTTGTAGCGTGACTGAGAAATAGCCTTAAGTTGGGTTAAGCCATTGAAATTTGTGTTGTTTGTTACCCTGGTATTAACAAGCTTATCTTGCCTGACACAAAATGTCATGCAAATATTTTGACCCGTTGGCTGTTGTACACTGCTAATAGCTCCAGACTTGCCAGGAAATGACAAGTGTATACAAAGGCACAGTGATAGTAGTCATTACTGATTAAAGTTTATTAGTATGCTGACAATTATGGCTCAATGATATGTTCTCTTTTGATCACTGATCTTGGCTTCCCCATCAGGCTCACCTCACCTAACCGCAGGAGGCAGGTAGGGGCAATCAGCTCTTGCGAAACCGTTGGCACTCAGTCTCTTGAAAGGGCGTCTACTTGTTCATACTCTTAGACTGCCCCCAACTCAGCATTATCAGGCAACCACACCAGTTGATGCCCTGGTCCAACCGCATCCATAACAGCCTGGTGCTATGCCAAGTATAACCCAAAGTGCAACCAAGCATCCAGCTTGGAAACCCTTAGGGGAGGTAAAAACAAAATTTAACACTGAAAGAGAAGAATTAATTTTGACTCTGAGCTTCCTGCCCAAAAGCAGGAATAATATAATAAGAAGATTTAGGCTTTGACCAGCCTAATTAAACCCTGTTGGAGTTTCCATTTCACTGCACAACATCCCACAAGACCATTTTTTGGGTTTGATGATGATGATAATTTTTCTCTAGTCTCTGAGGCCATCCTTAGAAGATATTAATTACACATTTGCTAAGAATATACATTTTCTTTTACATTTTCTCAAGCATGTATTAATTACATAGGGTATTTTTTAAATTAATTTGTTATGGAATGAGCGATTCTTTAAATTCTATAGTGCTTTACAGCTTTCAAGTTTCACACACATGACTTCATATAATCCTATAATAACCCTTTTCATTCCCCCTACCCTCATATTTCCCCTCCCCTCTCCCCACTGGTAATCACTAGTTTGTTCTCTATATCTATGTGTCTGCTTCTTTTTTGTTTTATTTACATTTGTCGTATTTTTTAGATTCCACATGTAAGTGACATGTAATCACTCAGTGATTACACAGTATTTGTCTTTCTCTGTCTGATTGCTTTCATTTAATATAATATCCTCCAAGTCCACCCATTTTGTTGCAAATGGCAAATTTTCATTATTTTTATGGCCACGTAGTATTCCACTGTGTGTATATACCACATCTTCTTTATCCATTCATTGGTTGATGGACACTTAGGTTGCTTCCATATCTTGACAATTGTAAATAACTCTGCTGTGAACATTGGGGTGCATGTATCTTTTCAAATTAGTGTTTTCATTTTTTTTCAGGCATATACCCAGGAGTAGAATTGCTGGGTCATATGGCATTTCTATCTTTAGATTTTTGAGAAACCACCACACTGTTTTCCACAGTGGCTGCACCAATTTACACTCCCATCAACAGTGTACAAGGGTTCCCTTTTCTCTACATCCTAGCCAACATTTGTAATTTGTGACCTTTTTGATAATAGCCATTCTGACTGCTATGGTGTGATATCACATTGTGGTTTTGATTTGCACTTCCATATAGGGTGAATATTAATAGAAATCTGTGAAAGCTGATGGATAAAGGAGGGGCTGGTGGGTAATGATATTAGATAAGAATACACAGGAGGGAGCACTGAGGAGGCAAGACTGAAGGTTGAGTCTAAAATGGACTAGTGCAATGTTCACATTGGCCCAAAATTAAGTATGTTTAATAAAGCTCAAAGATCTAAAGTAGTAATAAAGTACTGGCAATAAAGAATTTGCTTTAGATACTTGGTTATATATACATTGTCTGTCTCCCCAGACAAAGTTGGAAAAGGTGTAAAACCTATGAGGAACAAAAATAACGCTCATCTATGATTCTTGCAGAAGCTCTGAAGAATCCACAAGGCCCAACATGGGGCAAAGAGATTTCTAAACACCTCTGTGGGTCTTTCCAGCATGATCCCTTTGTGTTCACCCAGACGGATCTCAGCATGTTCAGCCCAGCCTGCAGACCCTGTGTCAACCCCCAAGCCTAAGGGAAGAAAGAGGTCATGTTCATTAAGCCAACAATAGATAGGTCATGACTACATGTAAGGGGGTAGGTTTATTGGCCATCAACAAATCAGGCCAAGAACAAGGAAGGACAGGGATGTTTCTAAATAGAGCTTCACAGCTCTGCTGCTGTGAGGGCCTGGCACAGAGTCACACCTTGTGCTTGGTGGATGACTTAGCAAAAGCCTCACCTACTCTGGAAATGTCCATTCCTGACATTGAAGGGATGAGCTGTGGGCACTTGGAGTTCCCATGGCAGCAAAGCAAGGTGTCCTCTATTGCCACGTTGAAGGGTAAAATGACACAGTGGCACTTCTTTCCTTGAGTTCACTCTGATGCATGCTCACCCAGGTGGGAGGGGGCATCTCATGAACAATGAGCATCTTTAACCTGGGAAGGCAGTAGCCCAGTGGGCGGGAGGCAGAGAAGATGCTAGACAAAAATCTGCTGTTGTCTTCAGAGCTTCTCGTGTGTCCCGCCCTAGGGTCTCTTCTTCTGATGAAACAAAATCCTGGGATGGACCCAAGGAGAACGCATTTCAATTTAAATGCTTAGTCTGTTTATTTTCCCATCCACCAAAATCACAATTTCCACTTCCTCCTCTCTCTTTAGTCCTCCAGTACTACTCCCACTTGGATAACAACCTGGCTTCACACTTCGCTGAGAAAATAGAAGCCATCAGACTGGAAGGCTGGCATCCCTGCAGGGCTCTATCCACCACCCCACCCGGGCCTTCTACCACTGTCTGTCTTCCCTCCTGTAACTGTGAGGTTCTGTTCAACCCAGGACCAACCTCGGATTCTATGCCTTCCTCACTCTTAGAGATGTTAATACTGTACCACCCTCTCCCCCCATCATCAAGTTTTTTCTAAGTAGTTTATTTCCATCATCATAAAAACATTTCCTAATATCTACCATTTTTAAGAACAAACAACAAAACTACACTTCTCCTAGTACCATGTCCCTTTCCAGTATGATCCCATTTCTTGACTCTCTTTCCCATATTTCTTCCAGAAAGAATTGTCTGCATCTCCATCGACAATTTTTTACTTCCGGCTCCAAATGAGCTTCCATTGCTAGCACACTGAAACTCACCAACAATGTCCATCCTGCCAGGTCCAAAGGCCACCCCTCTATTCCTATCTTCCTGGGCCTCTTCACGTCAACCCTGTTGACCACTGCCTTCTTCCCTAGCCTTTCTTCCCCGGTGTTCATCACGACTTCTGCTTTCCCTCCTTCTTCAATGAAAGCTCCTTTCCATCCTCATCTTCAAGCTATTTCTCCTTTTCCCAAAACCTCAGAGTCCACTCCATCCAGAGTCCTATTCTCCATCAGCCCTCTCAGTGACTTCAGCCAGGCCCCTGGCTTTAAGTATCATCTTTTTTGCTTTTGACATCAAATTTCTATCTCTGGTCCTAACCTTTCCCCAGAGCTCTGAACTCGAAGATCCAGCTGCCTACTTGGCATCTCTGTTTAGGTGCCTAACAAGCTTGTACAACTAATGTGACCGAAGCAGAAACTAGAGTGCCTAGAATCCCCTAGAGTCTGCTACCCTCTCCATCCTCCCCCTGTTCATAAACACATCATCAGCCACGCCTTCACTTGCATCAGAAACTGCAGCAGCATCCTTGATTCATCTCTGGCCCTTATCATCCAGAAGTCCCATAGATGTGACTTCCCAAATCTGCCCAGCTTTGTGGTTACCACCCTAGACTGAGTTGTCATAATGTGGAGGCAATGGTGTTCAACCGGATCTCCCTGCTTAACTCTGACCACCGTACAAAAGTCCACTTTGCACACAGCAGCCAGAGTGACGTTAATAAAATGTAAACCAGAGCAAGTCATTCCCATTCTGAAAACCCTCCAATGGATTCTGGCTGCGCTTGGAAAATCCAGGTTCCCTGCACGGCCTACAAGGCCCTCCTAGCCTGGCTCCAGCCTGCTTGCCTGCTTCCCCTTCCAACCACTTTCGCACCTGATTCACTATGATGTGGCTAAGTGGGTTCTCCATTCAGAGCACTCAGCTCTTACCAGAAGGTCTTCTCTGCCCACCCAGTTGAAACCAGCTCCCATCCCTGTGCACCTGTCACTCTGTATGGAACTTGTCACCAGCTGACATTGTCCCGTGGGCTTGTTTGTTAGCAATTAGAATGTGAACTCCCTGAGGGCAGGGCCTTGTCCTACTCTCTGCTCTACCCCCAGGACCAGGAGCAGTTCCTAGACCACAGTAGGCACCGGATAAACATGTAGGTGTAGAATAAATAAATGGAAGACTGAATGAGTGAAATATCCTATATGGTCACAAACCAGGTTGGTCCCTTAAACACCAAAAAAGTCCAGAGTCATTTAAAATTGCCCCCTGCCCCCTTCCCCCACTAAAATCAACCTAACCTTGGTCAGCTTGAAGCCTCTCCCACCTGACTCTGGGAAACACTCCAAGAACCAGTTCCAACCACCCCTTCTCAGGCCGCTTCAAGGCTCCCTTCCAGTACCTGCCATTGAAGATCTTGGTGGCTCCCCTGGGCTCCATCCTGGAGACTGATCACCTCCTTCTGCAGATCCTCCCAAAGCCACCCATCCCTGCCTCTTGGCATCAACTCCTTTAGGTGTGCAGGTGGTTCCCACAAATGCAACCCCTCCTCTGCATCCTGAGTTCCAGTTCCAGAGAACTAACTGGTCCTGGATGTCTCCCATCTAAGTGGCTCTCGTGTCACTTAAGTCTAACTTGTCCTAAACTCAGATCTGCTCCCTCTCCTGCCTTCCATCCCTTGACGAATGGAGCCTCTAGTCTCCAGGTTGCTTGGGTCAGAAACTTGGTTATCATCTTGTGTTCTCTCCTCCTTTGGACTCTGCAGCCTTCTCACTCCCAACTATTTTCCTAAGCCCAGGACTGCCTAACCCATAGGGCTTCTTTGTGCAAATGAGGAAAAGCCATCTTTTCTCAACTCTACTGCCATCTACTGGGTCATTCGTTCATATTTGTGAATATATAAATGTATCTGTACCCCTTAGATGTAGTGAGTTGTGCAGTGTACAACCTGCACAACTGTATGTGGTAGCCCTTGCTAAGCTTGCCCATATCATCTTGTACCTGTGTCCAGTATCCAAATGTCCTCTCCTCTCTAGCATCTTGGCCACTGCACTTGTTCACACCACAACTCCTCCCCTCCCCCATCCTGCCTGTCTTCCCCAGTCCTGGACATTACACTGCTTCCATCCCGACTTCGACTTCCCTAACTGTAGATTCTCACTTCTACAACTCCCCTCCTTGCAGTTATCAAAATACGGTTTATAATCTACAAATCCCATACCCTCACTTACCCCGCTCAAAACTCCCAGTGGCAACCGAGTAGCTAAAGGCCAATCTCTTCTGCATGTCACAGCCACGCCACTTACCCAGGAGCCATGTCATTTGCTCCTCTACGTGTATGTGCTGCTGGAATTCCCAAATACACCATGAGTTATCTTGCCTCTGGTCTGCACGTGTCCACCTAGAATATTCTCTTCCATTTACCTTTCCAGTAATGTCTACTCCCCACCAAACCTCCCTGCAGACACTGCCCCCTGGGAAACCCTTCTGACTGCTTGGCAAACCCAGGTGTCCTCCCGCTCTGCTTCCCTGCATTTCTACAAATCTCCACGATGTCTTACTGCATCATGGGTGACTGATCATAGGGCTGGGTGTCCCCAGCAGACTTTATGTTTTTGCACATAAAGGTCATGCCCTTTCTTCTTTTTTATTCCCAGCAATTCGCACAATCTCACACATCATGGGTGCTCAGTGAAAGGGATGAATAACATCAATGGCTTTTTTTAAAGCAAGGTCTAAATGTGTCTCAGATGCCCTGAAGCATTTCCTTTCACCTGGTACCATGTTACCCCAACTCTACTGAGAGCCAAGGGCCACATCTGCCTCCCCTATGAGGCTGTTGTATCCTCTAATTTAAAATTTAAAGACATGCTTTATTAAAAGAGCCCATTTGTTCTACAAGATCCTTTCTCCATCCAATATTCACCGTGCATCTTACAAACTCCATCCAATATAAATAAGATCGTTTATAGCAGAGATCTGAAAAGCAAACTTGGCCCAGAATTTGATCTCAAATCACACAGGGGACTCTGACAAGTATATGTATGCCTGTGTCCCTTTTCAAAGTGAGTCTAGTCCACTGGAGACTCAGTGGGGACAGGAGACAGACTCCCGGAGCAAGTGTCCCTCAGGCCTTTCATTCCAACTCGTCTTATGCACGGAGATGTCCCCTGATGCCGTCTGGTTCTGCTCTCGAATCTCCTCCCCTTTGCCAAGGGGTCAAGCAAATCACTCAGATGAGCAAATCATGGGCAAGGGAGATCCCTTCATCTAAGCTTCTGATCCATAAATAAATAGGGGTCTCTCACAATCCAACCCTCACGCACTGCAGAAATGAAAGATGCGGGTGGATGCCGAATCAGGACACACCGCCCCACCTCCAAAGCCTCCTAGGACGGCTTTCTGAAGGTAGAAACTCAACAGGCAAGGTGTCTTAGGCTGAGATGTACTCACTCTGCAGGCAGGGATTTTCCAGAAACTTCCAGTGTCTGGCATTGTGCAGAGTTAGCCAAACACAGTCCCGCCCATAGGGAACTCACAGTTGAGAGTAGGAGGTTGGCAAAATGTTTTCTGTAAAGGGCCAGGTAGTAAATAGTTTAGACTGGTGATGTCCCTGTCGCAACTACTCAACTCCACTGCCTGAAAGTCGCCATGGGCAGTAAGTTTAACAACTAGCGTGGCTGTGCCCCAGTAAAATTTTATTTATGGATGCATAATTTTCACGTGTCATAAAACATTATTCTCCTTGAGGGCTTTTCCCAACCATTTAAAAATGTCAAAACTACTTTTAGTGCTCCCCTGTTCTAGGCAGTGGGACTGGACATAAAACCAAACTATAGTGCAAGACAAAATGCAATCAGGTAGACAAAGAACATTTTTACTGGGGAGGTGGGCCAGTGGGTACAGGAGCTGTCACTGGTACTCCCAGCCAGCACCCCACCTCGCCCGAGCTCCACGTGACAGCAGCAAGCCAGGCAGCCCCCGGGAGGAGGGGGAGCAGCTGCAATCCAGCGAGATGAAATCACTTGCATGTGCTTTTTCAATCTGCATTCCCCCAGAGTGAGAAGATAACAGGGAGCAGAGGGTTCCTGACCTTTGCGAGCGAGCTAAAATTGAACTCCTGTTCAAAAGCAGAGATGCGTCAGTAAACACTGCTATTATTAACACCATGTTTAAAGGGGAAAAAAGAAGGAATGTGAGTGTCTTTGTTTCACGGAGGTTGGCACTGACGCTCCCTTTTGTGCTTGCTCTGTTTTTCCTGGGGTGAAAATTACTCCCCCTACTTAAAGGTGTATGACTCCTCTTATGGCAACATTTATTCTTCAGGTCAATTCATTTGGAGGTGGAGGGTCCTAAATTCCATTCCATCCGTAAAGAGCTTTTTTTGGTCCAAACTCCCTTCTGCCCCCTGGCCCCCACCCCCATTTTCTCAGGAGGCTGAGTGGAACCACATGGATGAGCCGTCAGGAAGGCATTCAGCATTAGCTATCGATTACACATCCACCCAGCCCACCCCTGCCCTCTGTGAGACCATCCTGGGACTCAGTCCACACAGAAAGGTGCCCTTAACATATTCGTCAGAAATGCCTCCAATCATACAACTTGCTGTCAACACAGCCTCCGCGTCACATTGTTCATAGTGTCCAGGCACTGACCCAGCCCCATATGATGGGTGGGAAATCCTCACAAAGACCCACGATCGTGCTTTGGGTATATTTCTGTCTAATCACAGAATCTTGAATCAGAATAACCATACAAACTCTTGAATAATGGCACCTTGGAACTTTCCTCGATGAAAACCGTTTCCCCAGGGTGGGTTTTCACTGGGAAAGACGCATCGGAGGGTCTCGGGCACTCTCACGGTTCGCCGTTGTTCCCTGCATTCCCACACTGCTTTCTGCGGCTCCTTCCCCAGGCCGCGGTCCAGACTCTCCACCCCGTGTAAGGTCTGGCAAGTGCCACCTCCTCCATGAGGCCCTCCATGATTCAGCCAGCCCCTTGTTCTCACCTCTAATCAGGTCCTGTACTGCCCCCTACTTTACCAAGTGTCACTGTCATCTCCCAAGTGGTCTGTAAGCCACATAGTGGTAAGACCTGACCCTTCTGGTCTTTTCTTTCTCTGGTCTCCTGGGCACAGGAGACGACAGCGCATGTTGGTGACGGCTCAAGGACCCATCAGGGGGCCTCCTGAGCTGCCCCTAGGGATCCCAGACATGCAGGGAGTTCTTTGTCAACAGTGTGACGGGTGTCGGAACCGAAGCTGGTTATGAGCTCAGTTACAGACACTCAGCATCCTAACCCACTTCGGATCTCTCACGGTGATTCTGTTAGCCGTGTCGGGTCACGAGTCAGGGGCAGCAGAAACAGTCTTTCACATTTCACGTTTGCTGCACCCTCCTCTGCAGGTCCACCTACAGGTATCAACACAGATTCGTGTGTGTAAGCATGTACGTGCATTTGAGGATTCTTTTAAATCATTTGAAGGCAAACTGTAGACTTAATGCCACTTTATCCCTAAATTCTTTAATGTATACTTTGTGAACATGAAGGTAGTCTTCCATAACCACAGCAGAATCATCAAAATCAGAAAACATATTGATATAAGACTATTATTCGAAAACTTGATTCAGATTTTTGCTGGTTTTCCAAATAATTTCCCTTACTGTCAGAGAAAAACCCCAGGTTATTCTTTGTTGCCGCGTCTGTTAATCTCCTGTGACCAATGGTGCACCTCTGTCTGTGTTTAACTTTCAACGCATTGATTTTTTTTTGGAAGTATAGTGGGTTTACAGTGTTGTGCTAATTTCTGGTGCACAGCATAGTGATTCAGTTATACATACATATGTATTCCTTTTCATATTCTTTTTCATTACAGGCTATTACAAGGTGTTAAATATAGTTCCCTGTGCTATTCAGTAAAACCTTGTTGTTTATCTATTTCATATGTAGTAGTTAGTATCTGCAAATCTCAAATTCCCAATTTATCCCCCCATCACCCCCCTCTTTTTCCCCTAGGTAACCACAGTTTTGTTTTCTATGTCTGTGAGTCTGTTTCTGTTTTGTAAATAAGTTCATTTGTGTCCTTTTTTTGGATTCCACATGTAAGTGATATCATGATATTTGTCTTTCTCTGTCTGACTTACTTCACTTAATATGACAATTGCCAGGTCCATCCATGTTGCTGCAAATGGCATTATTTCATTCTTTTTTATGGCAGAGTGCTATTCCATTGTGTGTGTGTGTGTGTGTGTGTGTGTGTGTGTGTGTGTGTGTGTATACATGCACACATACACATATACATCTCACATTTTCTTTATCCAGTCATCTGTCAGTGGACATTTAGGTTGTTTCCATGTCTTGGCTGTTGTAAACAGTGCTGCTGTAAACATGGGTGCATGTATCTTTTCAGATTAGAGTTTTCACATATGCACGGGAGTAGGGTAAGACCTTTTTGAAGAGTATAGGCCACTTACTTTGTAGAATATCCCTCAATATTGATTTTTCTGGTGCTTCCTCATGATTAGATTTGGGTTTTGCAGTTTGACAAGGTCACAGCTGTGCTCTTCTCAGCCCATCCTATCAGTAGACACATGATATTGGTTTATCCCAACCTGGGTGATATTGCCTTCAATCGCTGGTTAACAGGGTGCCAACCACCTTTCTCCACTGTAAAGTTATTATTTTTCACTTTATGCAAAGTATATTGTAGACAGATACTTGAAGACCATGTAAATATCCTGTTCCTCTTCGAACTTTCATCTTAGTGCCCATTAATGATTCTTACCTGAATCAACTATCACTAGGATGCTGACCAAACGGTGGTTTTCTAGCTCCATGGTCCTTGCTACGTTTAGATGTTGGCTTTCAACTCTAAGGAAGAGCTTTTCTCCTTGCCTTATTTATATATCTATCTCTTTATATCAGCATGGACTCACTGAATCTTATTTTATCCAATGGATAACAACCTGCTACTACCATTATTTATTTGGGATGCTCCAATTACTTGAGATTTGGCCAATGGGACCCCCTTCAGACAGGCTTCCTGTCCTTCGAACACTCCCCCATCATTTTTTGTCCTCTTTCTTCCTTTATGGCACAAACAGATGTTCCAGGCTACCATTATAATTTTCCAGTCCCTTCTATGGAGTCAGATATTTGTCCAAATATTTCTTTTTTACTCTTTTTAGTACAGAATGGTCTTTAGAAGTCAGTATCTGAGCACTAGGTGTGCTGAGCAGATATGCACATTAAGGCTCCTCCAGTTACAAAAGAGAAGATCAGTTCTGCCACAGCTCCACTCCTGCTAAATGTATATTTCTGAACTAAACCAGGAACTTGTCAGGGAGAAATCCCCAGTTCATCTCCTCCAGTAGGTGTCAGAAAGTTGCTCTGCAGTCAGGCAGACCCCAGCTTCTTCCAGCAGGCCTGTAACCCAGCTTTTGCACCTATCAGAAAAGCAGAGAGCGAGCCTGTGCTTAGAAGCCCACCGCAGAGGGCTGTCACTGAGCCGCCGGGAGCAACCCCGGTCCTGTGGAATGGACCTCGTGTCTCCTAGAAGGTGGTGCTGGCTACAGTTCTGCAAACTCTCAGAAGTTTCCTCCTGTCACAGCACTAGGAATAGCTGGCCTTTTGCTTAGCAGTTGATCTCCTTTTATGTGGCAGATGCTGTAATTCTGTAACTAGCCAGGTCCCCCTCGTGGTTGCAATAAGGCCTAGAACGGAACGTGCAGTGCCGGGAGCAGGGCTGCGCGCCATGTGGTGTGTGTTTTGACAATGCCTCGTGCCTGGTGCTTTTTAGGACCCCGTCCGAGGTGACGCTCTCTTCCCTCCATCATGAGGGTTGCTGCTAACAGGCTCTGTGTACCAGTCGGGCAGCGCTGCCGTTAAACACACCGCAGCTTGGCAGCTTGAACAGCACTGACTTCCCCGCAGTGCTGGAGGCTGGAAGTCCCAGATGGAGGTGGTGGCAGATTCGATTTCTGGTGAGGGCTGTCTCCCTGATTTGCAGGCACCTTCTCCTTGTGTATTCATGGGGCCTTTCTTCTTTGTGCTAGGAGAGGAAACTCTCTCCCTCTTCTTAAAAAGACATCAGTCCTATGGGATAAAGGCTGTATCCTTATGAACACATTTAACCTTGGTTACCTCCCAGCAGGCCCTGCCTCCCAGCACAGCCACACTGGGGCCTGGGGCTTCAACATGTATTTGGGGTGGGGGGCAGGCAGGAACACAATCGAGTCAGTAACACCATGTACACAGCTGGCAACCCCATGGACCACGTCAGAGAAATAATAAAGGGATACAGTGTTGGCATCATCACTGAGAGTCTGCAGCCTTCACTCCACTGACACCCAGAGCACAGACACTGCCAAGCATGCAACTTGGCTAACTGGGCTTTATCTGAAGTTACATAAAGCAAAATCCACTAAAATGTGGCTCATTCTTCTATAATCAGGCAGTCTGGAAAAACCCTAAAGTGTCCCATCACCCCTGCCTGGAGCCACCCCGTCACTCCTCTCCCTATGGAGCTCATTGTCGCTGAAGGTGCCATCGGGTGGGAAGGTCATGGGTTTGAGCCAGGATGCTGCCCCGTCCTGGCGAGAACCCCCCGTGTAAACACTCAGCAGGGCAGCCGTGGGTCTCTGGCCACCCCTTGGCAGAAAGGAAAAGCCTGAGGGCACACGGCTACCTGAGGCTGGAGTCTGGGAATGTTGCATCTGCCCTCTAGCTTCTGGAAACTTCTCTGTACTTCCCTTCCAAGCCCCTCAGGCAGGAAGGGTGCTGTTGGCCGAGCAGCCAGCACAGCACAGAGCAGCATTCATCTGTGGCTCTGGGAGCGCTGTTTCAGCTCATGCAGTGGGGCATCTGTTTTTCTTTCCAAATTGCTTATTGATTCATTTTGAATTATCAGCCGGGCTGTGTCACCCACCCTCCCACAATCCCTCCTGCCAACAATAGTCTGAGGGGCTCAGTTCTCAGGGCCAGCGTGCCTGCCCAGCAGAGAGGCCTGAAGACCCAAACACAGCTTCTGCCCCTGCATTCAGCTGCCCTGGCATCTCCTGTCCTGCCCCAGAGCCACGCAGCCACCTCACCCTCCACACCTACTTCTTGCCCCAGGGTTTGGCCATTTGGACCAGGGCTGTCATTTCCAAGCCATCACCCAGGATTCCATCTTGAGCACTCATCCATCACAACCCAGTCCTACCAGTTCCTTCATTCTCCAACTCAGTCACACTCCCGGGGCCCCCTCCTTGTGAAAGAGGCATTGGAGACACTGTCTCCCAACCTATGATGTTAATCAGGAGACCACAGTATATACATCCCTGCTCAGGTGTCACTGAACTAGTTATTGCTTGAGTGCTGTCTAAAACATCAACCCTGGCCTTGAGAAACAAGAAGACACCTGTGACATAGCACTTGGCACCATCAGTATTAGAAGGAAAAATGATCACATTTAAATAGTTGGTCTGATCGATTTCCAGATTGGATTAATTTCCTGCTGTCTGGTTAGAGAGCGTCCCAGGAATGTTTCTCCCTACCCAGCAACCCTTTTAATTAAAGCCAGAAAACAAAATGGAATGTAAACAGCGTGTAGCTGGTCATGGATGAGACAGGGTCGCTCACAGAATCAGTTTCCTGTGGTTACTGACAACACAAATAAAGACTGGTATAAAAAGCTACCCCTTCTTGGCATCTATATTAAGAGCAAAACTTAACATATCTAATCCAGCCCTTTTATTCTAACTTGAACTAAATAACGATTTATTTGAGGGAAGTGACTTTAGAAATTTGGGCTAAATAGATGTTTCCTCGGCGTGTTACCAGATGATTGTGGCTCTTAGTGGGAAATCTGTCTCTTCGAGAATGTCAGATTGTCAGGACTCTTTCGCTTTGAAGGTGAATTGTAAGAGCTCTCTCATCTTTCTGATTCCTTCCGAAGCCAGGGTCTAAACTCTATTTCAGAGAGAGAGAGAGGCTTGACGTCTTGCCCCAGAGTCCTGTCAGAACTGGGAGAACGTGGTGCAGTCTGGCCCCACATCCCCATCATTTTCCTGGTTTTTCTACTGAAATGGGAGTCAGAGATATCAGTATTATTCTCATAACCAGGAATTGAGATTGAAGAGGTTATGCTTGCTCCTGTCTACTTTAAATCAACGAGCTTTAAACACAGTTGGAACCCCGCATGCAGCTCCTTGGGAATTATTCTGAAAGGGGAAATAAAAAAAACACTACATTTATTTCTCAAAGGGAGAGGGAGGGGAAGTTGAAATACAAAATTTGAATGGGAACGTGGGCGCCTCTCAGTGTTCTTTAATGTCTGGAAGTGGCCACATGCATCAAATGTCAATGCCACAAACCCCAAGTAACTATCAAAGTGTGTTAGAGTCTAACCATGTCAAAAATTGCTTGTAATAAGCAATCAGCTGAGGGTAGAGAGATCTTCTTTTAGTCACATAGAAAAACATCGTGGAAGACATACTTGACCCACAGTGGTGGGTCATAGCCAAAGTGCGTTGAATGAGTGAATAAATTCATATCTGCACCACTGTTTAACTTAATGGGTCCTTCAGGGTCCATGGAGTTCTAACGGGGCTTGCTTTCCAGGTAAATACAGGTGTGCTGGTAACTGTTCAGATCCTGCCCCTGCCAGGTGGCCTCCGACCATGTCTCACTACACCCCACGACACTCCTGATCTCAACTCATGCCAAAAACTGAGCAAGCACAGTGGGCTGACGCTCTGCCCGGAGGCCATTCCAGCCAGAGGCAAAATCTTGAACTGGGGGCAGAACAGGACATCCGGGAGGAACTCTTCAAAAGTCAGCCTCAGCTGGTGCTCCCACCCAGGGGGCACGAACTCCTTCCAGCTTCCAGCAAGAGCTGCGAGGCTCCACGAAGGTCAGCAAAGCAAGCAGTCAGCCCCCAGCTTGGTGGCCCAACTTTTCACTCACATTTAAGGCAAATAGTGAGAAATGCAGGGTCAGATCTGAGACACTGCCCACCCCTACCTCACCTGTCCAGCTGCCCCTGCAGCAGCTTATGGGGCTGGTAAACCTACACTCTCAGCCTCTGTCTCCGTCCTTCCCCCTCAAAGATGCGGCTTAAGGATGCTTGGCTTGAAACTGACAAGTAACTTGAAGCTTCACCATGAATACATTACTCTGATCTATGCATTCTCGGTAACCAGGTCCCCAGAATTCCAGAAAATATTCACAGGCCATTGGCAAATTCAAAAATCTTGAGGTTTCCTAAGATTCCCACAGCAGAGACCTTGTATCCTACCAATGTCTGTTACAAAGGCAAACACATGTAGCTGCCTTGTAGACCATGGCTGAGGTTGCAAACTTCCCCCACGGAGTGCAGTTACTCCAGGGCAGACAGACATTTTATTCAAAGTCTTACGGTTGACAGTCTTTGAACTTGTATAAATTTTTATATAATATTATAACATATATAATGCAATGTATAATATTATATATTATACATATATGCACAATATGTATACCTACAATGCATATATTTAATAATATTTTCACTACAACTGAGTTATATTAATTCAGGATATATACAAAGACTCCCCTTTGACCTCTAGCATGCTGTCTTTGAATCTGATATTTTAGCCAAGACTTCCACCCATTACGTCACTGTCTCTATTAGACACCTTTTCTAAAACTGTAGGACTAAGAGCAAATACTTACTGAGCAGCCAAGTCTGGTTTCCAGCCAAGTGTCAGCACAGCCGGGTGTCATTCATGCATAATCTCAGGTATCTTATCCAACACCTGCGTCCCTCTTCCCCACTTGTTTGGCCATCGGAATTCAATATCCCAGGACGAGCCTTGCTGGTATTAAAGGAAAGCCAGAGCAGTTAAAGCAGTAAAAGCAGATTTTAATCAGGAACTGTTACAACAGGGACAGGAGAAATCTCAGCACAGAACTGGGCTCAGTTCCAAATACAGTAGGGACAAGGAGGGACTTACAGCCAAGGCAGTCGAGGGGAAGGGATCGGTTTGTGGAGAAACACTGACAACCAGGCAGGGGGCCATTCTGACCAAACCCACCTACCAGGATTCCCGCTGAAGGCAGGCCAGGGCGATCAGACAGCATCTAGGGAGTGGTGAGGACGAGGAATCGGATCAGATATTGAGGGCGATCAGATTTCGAGCGGGGGATGGGGGTTCTGGCTAAACCAACTTAGCAGGAATTTTGCTAAAATTGGGTGATGCAGAGACAAACACAAAAGCCCAAAGGTCAGGGGCCTCATTGAAGAGAGGGTTCAGAAGAGTCTGCCTAAGACTGGGTCAGGGAGAGTCTCTGTCACCAGTGATGGGTTACATTATATGCTCCGTTAGGCTGACGGATGAGGGGGAGTTTCACCACGAAAAGCTGTGGACCTGTGATCAGAGCATGCACTCGCGTCTTGATCTTGCCCTGTCCTTGACTAAGACACCTGGTTTACCTGGATCCCCCGTTCCTTTATCTGATGGGAGGGGTCATAACCTGCATGGCTTGGTTCTGATGATTACTGAATGAGATAAAAGAGCTTAGCACAGAATCTGAAATATAGTAGACAATCGAGGGGAAAAAAGGTTGCTCTTTAATTCTTATTTTTATTGACGTGTAATCAACCTATATCTCTAGTGCTCAGAGGTTCTGCTCATCTATAAAATGACAGATGGTTCAAATTCCTAAAAATGTCAAGTTAGAAAAAGCACTCATCCTCCTTATTCACTGGCAATTTTCTCATAGGTTGAATCTTGACAGTTGAGGTGGGAATTCTGTCACACGTAATTCAGATAACGGGAGAACACTTTGGCTCTAAAATTATCTTGAAAGGAAAAAGAAATACAAACCTGTCTGCTAAGCCCTTACCAAAAAATCAGCTTAAATAAAGACTGGAGATGTCTCTATTTCCCATTCAGATGTTTCAGACCTAACACCGGTCAGACAAGAGGGACGCCTTCTGTCTTGGGTGGTAGGGCTCAGTGAACAGCAACAAATATTTAAGTCATCCAGAATCATTGAATATGCTCTAAATCAAACCCCCAAAAGACTTTTCAATTACCTGACACTTGTTTATCTGACAATTTGATCCATCTAGATTCCAGAATCCAACTAAGAACCCTAAGTGAGGAGAGAAATGCAACCACAAGAGACATCAGTGTCCACCGGCTAAACCTCGTGCAGTTCAGCACAGTAACTAAGGCAGACATGAGGACAGGCAGAAGACAGGACGTAAAAATAGGCACTTTCTTCTGCTGTACAGAAGAAAGATGTTTCTTTTTCTAATAAGGAATCCTAAGAAGCTTGGTTGACTGGATTCCCAGACCAGAGCAGACCCGGAAGTGGTGAATGAAGGCGGAGATGGGTTTGCACCAGCTAGCATGTGGAGAGCAGAGAGGTGAGGTCTGGCAGCGAGAGAGGAAAGCCCAGAGCTACACAGCCGAGAAAAAGAGCCCAAACGTGCAGCTGTCAGTCACCATTTATGCACCTGAGAGCAGGTCTGTGTCGCAGGGCAGCACAGGATTTCAGGTTTCAGCAAGATGGCTGGGAGACGTGAGAATGCATTTAGATTACACTCGGCATGGTCGGCTTGCAGGGAAAGAGGGGTGTTTGCCACACTGCAGAAGGATTTCTGGCTTCAACTCAGAAGTCTTTGTGTATATACAATAAGGGGAATACCTCAGGCACTGGAATGTCCATCCTGCGGTGTGTAATCCCATATTGCTGATACAGGGGCTGGGACCCAAGGAGCCATTAGCCTTCCTGGCTTCCAGTAGACATGTTCCCAGCCCAGGCTGTCCCAAGCAAGGATGCTCCTGCCACCCTGCTCTAACCCAGGCCTGCTCCGGAAGCCCTTCTAAGGGCCAGGGCGGTGTGAGCAGATGACACCCTCCGTCCGAAGGGGCCGCTTTGGGTCCTCGGAGGTACCCTGCCCTCTGGGGGCCACAGGTCCTCTGTGTTAGGGAGGAACAGCCCACTGTGGCTGCAAACGGCCATCCCGGGCCTCACATTCTTCAGAAACGAGCTTTATTTGGCTGAGTAGTCTTGGGAGCTTGCATACTTCTGCCTTCAGGAAGGGTATGCTCTGGGTTTCCCCACAGGGCCCCCTCCTCGAAATCTCCCCACCCCACACTCATCCCCTCCCCCCCCAGCCAGTCTGCGTCCCGGCCCCTGGGTGCACAGGAGTCTGAGGCCTGTGACCCTTGTGTCCTGAGCATCATGTGACAAAAGAGAGGAGGCTGTGGACATCGAAAGCAAGAAACAGGTTCAAGGCATGGTTTTGCTTGTTTGTTTGTTTGTTTTTAGATTTTTTTTAATTGAAACATAGTTGGTTTACAAGGTTGCGTTAGTTCTGGCGCACAGCATAGTGGTTCAGGCACGCACACACACACATAGATTCTTTTTCATATTCTTTTTCATTATAGATTATTACAAGAGATTGAATGCAGTCCCCTGTGCTATGCCTTCAGGCCTTGTTGTGTATCTATGCTGTATATAGTAGTTTGTATCTGCTAATCCCAAACTTCTAATTTGCCCCTCCCCACCCCTTTCCCCTTTGGTCAGCACAAGTTTGTTTTCTATGTCTGTGAGTCAAGGCCTGTTTTTTAAATCATAATCATTCTTTCCCACCCAGACAAGAGGCACAGACCGCAGTCCTCCACCCACACAGCCAGCTTGACTTGGGTGATGAATCTCTCATTATTTGCTTCAGTCTAAAGCAGTTAGATTTTGCCTGTCACTGTCCTCAGCTGTGCATGTTAAGAGTTGCCCAGAGCAAAGCCATCTGATTGCCAGAGAAGGATCAATTTCTGCTTCCTCGTTTTTTTTTTCATTTTCATCTCGATGTTTTTACTTTAAAAGTGCTAGTTGCACGTGGTAAGAAATTCAAATAGCATAAAAGAATATATAACAAAAAACACATCCCCGGCTCACCCTCTCTTTGCCAGGGCCTCTCCTGGAAGAGATCTGCTCACAGCCCGTGGTATGCCTTCCAGATATGTTCCATACTTATTCAAGCATATGTCCACATGCATTAATACATATTTATATTGTGTTGCCCAAATGGAAACATACGTTTTTGCCCATGGTTGACTGCTTTTTTAAAAATATAATATATGTAAGTATTAACATATTCTTTTTAAACTGCAAAGTAATATCCCATTTTATGGGTGCCTGCTCATTTGCATAGCTAGTGCTCTGCTGATGAATATATAGATGGTTCCTACATTTTTTTCCATTACAAACAACGCAAGGAAACTCTTTGATTTCCCTAAAATAGACTCTCAGAAGTAAGATTGATGGGCGAAAAGAGGATATGCGTATTTTGCTTTTAAAGATGCTGCCAAATTGCCCCCCAGAGGTTGCGTGGATTCACAGCCCTCCCTCCAGAGGGGCGCAGGCTGCATGCACAGACGTTCACCCTCACTGGAGACGAACAGCTCACTGATCTTTGCTGGTTGCGTGAGAGAAAACGAGGCATCATTTACATTTCTTAGAGTGGAGTTGAGCATTTTTTAATATATTTACTGGTGCTGTTTTCTCTGCCCTTTGCCCATTTTTTTCAAGTGGATGTTTAGCTTTTTCTTCCTGATTTGGAAAGTCCTGTTTTATACAAAGAAAATTCACCCTTTCTTCATTACGTGTCGTGCAAATGCATGTTTTTCACAGCCTGTCCTGTGTCTCGTGGCTTTCTTTGTTAATGATATTTTTATTCTTTTACCTTTGGCCTGAATATTTTTATAATGGTTTTATTTTATGTAGTGAAACTTTCCAATATTTTTCCGTATGAGATCCTAGTTTTGTGCCATAGGCAAGTTCATGTTTTAGGAACACAAGAGTAGAGGTAGTCTTACCCTATTCCAATGCTACTAACATGAAATAACTGCCTTGTTTTCCCACAGTCCTTTTAACAGTTTAACTTTTAGACTGAGATCTTTGACCCAGCTGGACTTAGCTGGGAGCCCGCTTGCATTTTACTCCGAATGACCTGCTGGCTGTCCTAACACTGCCCACTGAACTGTCCGTTCTTTTCTCTGCTCACTTGAATTCTCATACTTTGTGATTTTTCCTGACCATCTCCAGCAGAAGAAAACACAAATCGATAATAAATATTCCTGATCTTTTGGTTTTAGTGACTGCTTCAAATATCAGTCTGAGCTCCCCTAAGCTGCCTGTGCCCACATGACCTTTCACAGTTGTTATTGTTGAACTGTGTCCCCCAAAACTCAGAAGGTAAAGTCCTAACTCCCAGTACCTAAGAATGGGGCCTTATTTGGAAATAGGGTCACTGTACACGTAATTAGTTACGATGAGGTCTTACTGGAGTACGATTAGGCCCCTCATCCTAACCCAATATGGCTGCTGTCCTTATAAAAGGGGAAATTTGGACAGAGACACGTGCTCCTGGAGAGCATCATATTAAGGTGAAGGCAGAGATCGGGGCGGGGTGGGGTGGGGGGATGTAGTGCATCTGCAAGCTAAGGAAGGCCAGAGAGGGCCAGCAAAGCAGCAAAGCTAAGGGAGAGGGTCTTGCAAAAGACCTTCCATCACTGCCCTCAGAAGAGACCAAACTGCAGACACCTTGATCTCAGACTCCGACCTCCTACCACCCCCATCAGGCTTTGAGATTTCCTTCCCTCTTCTGCCGACGAATAAGCATGCCGAGCTGGGAAGACAGGCCTTGAAGAGACAGCATCCGAGATTCCTCAGATGAGAAGCATGGTCTGCAGTGTATTCACTGAACTGCAGCGAAGCCAATGGGCGCAGAGGAGGGGAGGTGGGAGGAGAAAGATGATGGTTTCTGGGAACCCTGAGGAAGAATTTAATCAAAGCTGCTCTCTTTAAATGCTGTTTTTAAAAAAGCAAGAACCTTGAAAATCCCTCCAGGAATGGGGCTTTCTTGACTGCCACGTCTCTGGGCGTCCAAGCCATGGCTGTCCCCGGGGGATCCACACCTGCGGCACTGGCTCCATCTTTTCCTGCAAATACGACTTTTCTTTCAGGCTTGTTGGGGCGTCTATGTGAATTTTGGTGATGTCCTGTGGCTGATTTCCTCCCTCTGGGAACACACAACAGAAGAAATTATCATGTATATCAGGACGGTGATATGATCCAGGGGACACACGTTTCCAGGAATGTTGCCCTCGCTTGACGCCAGAGACCGAGCGCAGTGGGTGGGAGCAAGCTGGATCTACTTGGAAAGGCGGGCTGGGCGGCGGAGCTCTGACTCGGCCAGAGAGCGCCGTTCCCGAGGGTCTGCTCCTTCGTGAAGCATCCCTGCCCCTGCCTCGCTCCGGAGCTCCCGAAAACTGCTGGGCTTGCGGCGCCTTCCCGGCAGGCTGCAGGGGCAGACGGAGCGCCCTTCTGTAGTTCTCGGGGCCACAGCAGACCACTCGGGTCACTGCTCAGGCACCAGCCCATCTGTAGGGGGTAAATTGGTGACCCCCTTAAAGATGTTTATGCCCTAAGCGCCAGTCCCTCTGAATAGGGCCTTATTGGAAAGAGGGTCCTCGGAGATGTAATTAAGCAAAGAATTCCGAGATGCGATCATCCTGGATAACCCACGTGGTCCCTAAATCCTGTGACAAGTGCCCTTATAGGAGCAGAAGAGAAGAAGGCACAGGGGAAAAGGCCACGTGACGATGGAGGCAGGGACGGGAGTGACGAGGCCACAAACCAAGGAACACCTGGGGCCACCAGAAGCTGGAAGAGGCAGGAAGGGTCCTCCCCTAGAGCCCGCAGAGGGAGCCCAGCCCCGCTGACACCTGGATCTCAGACTTCGGGCCCCAAGATCTAGGAGAGAAAACATGCTGTTCTAAGCCACGCAGTTTGTGGCGATTTGTCCCAAGACTTGGCAGCCACAAGAAGTTAACGCACCATCCCTCCGAGTAGCCCTCCCCTTCTGCTGTCTCTAACAGGGCAGCTAAACAAATGGTATTTGGGGAATAAAGGAACCAGCAAGACAGAAAAGCATCAGGCCCAGGCCAGTCCCTCAGCATGTGGGCACGCCAGACCTCTTTCCCCTAAATAAAGAAACAGAGCAGCAGGTAGCCATCACCATCAACAGTCAGCCATGGGACTCCATGGTGGGGAGCTCGGTGGGCCAAGGCGGCTGCCCGGAGCCCTGACCTTCCAGAAACCACTGCCCCCCCTTTACCTTCTCTTCATTTTCTTAGCTTTTTCGTTGTTGCCAGCTGACTTCACTCGCACAATTCACCAGCCACATAGACGTTCACAGAGAGAAAGTTTAATGAACAGCAAGACGAGAAAACATTACTCATGTGTTTCCTTTTAGAATCAAAAAAAAAGGTTAAAAGAATCAGACTGAGTGCAGACATTCCTAAGGAAGCAGAGCCTCTAGGGACAGATCAGAGTGAAGCCAACAGGCTTCTGTCAGAAGCTCCTGATCAGATTACAGGTTTATATTCAGCTCAGAGCAACACAGGATCCCGCGCTAAATTCACTGGTAAGTGTCCATCACTCTCCTCTCAGACCAAAACCAATACAGAACCATCCACAGAAGATGGAGAGAAGGGCCCATTCAGAGAAGCTTCGCCAGTTATCAAATTACCATCTGGCCATTTCTAGATCATCCTTCACTTCGGTTGCATTACCCCTGCCAACACCTTGGGGATTTCCTCCACTAATCTGAGAGTCTCAAGTTGTTGCTTCCAATGAAGAAATGCTAGGAAAAGTCAAGCATCGAGAAAACTTAACCCCTGGAGAGTTAGAGACGAGAGGCAATCTGGGCCTTGGCATTCTTATTTCTGAGGGGGCCATGGGACTACGCACTAAATCTACTCCTTGATATGTACTGGGGAGATTTCTTGAAATTGCTTAGAAATCTTGCCATCAGCCCTAGGGAGTCACAGCTCCCTCTGCAACCAACATGTTGCTCACCCCAGTGCCCTTGATGGGAAACTCTGCAGAAATACAAGATCTGCCAGCAGCAGTGGGACCCCCTCTCGAGAGAGAATGGACTCTCCAGTGAGCACTGAGGTCCCAGAGGTGTGAGTTGAAAAAGCCCCAGGAAGGGTCGTGGAGATGGTGGCTGCACTGTTCTGTGCAGTAGGCATGTTAGTCTGGGCTCTCCAGAGAAAAAGCACCAGTAGGATGGGGATGGGTGGATGATAGATAGACAGACAGAAAGACAAACAGACAGACAGGTAATAGCTAATAGATGGACATAGATAGAAGACAGATAAAGAGATTTATTATAAGGAACTGGCTCACATAGCTATGGAGGCTGAGAAGTCCTGCAATCTGCAGTTGCCAAACTGGACACTCGGGAGAGCCAGTGGTGTAGTCCAGTCCAAGTCCAAGTCCAATTCCAAGTCCAAGTGCAGAGGCAGGAGGAGACCAACATCCCAGCTGGAAGACAAACAGAGGAAGCAAAACCTCTCTTTCTCCACCTTTTTGTTCTATTCAGGCCTTTAACAGGTAGGGTGAGCTCCACCCACGTTGGGGAGGGCCTTCTGCTTTACTCGGTCCACCAATTCAAATATGAACCTTTTCCAGAGACACCCTCACAGACACACCCAGAGTAACGTTTGACCAAATATCTGCGCACCCGGTGGCCCCACCAAGTTGACACGTACAATTAACCATCATGGTATGGATACCACAGGTTTCAATGACAGCCACGTGGGGCGCAGAGTCGGCCAAGCAGCCATGCTGTGGCTCGGGCAGTGACTGTCCTTGGGGACTGGTGCAGTCTCAGGACCTGAGCTGGGGGTGGGGGGCATGCTAGAGGGTCCTGGGAAGCACAGGTCTGAGAAACAGCCCCGTCGCAAGGACCGAAACGGGCAGGCCCTTGACGGCAGCCAAACGTTTGGGAAGCCAGCAGAGACGCCGTCCCATGCACGCTGGCTTGCCTTCCTGCAGGTGCCCTCAGTCAGCGGCTGGGCCGGGCGCCGGCTGATCGGAGCAGGGTCCCGCCCTCTGGTGAGCAGAGTCCCGTTACCCTCACACACATGGTTCTTGGTTACATGTTTCACTCTGATCTGTCCCTAGAGGACTTGTTTCCCCAGGAATTCCTACGACAAGTTGGAGTCTCCGTATGCTTTTCCTCCCAAAAGGGAGAAGATTAAGTAAACAGCAACTGAACATGAGCTGTTGTTTATAAGTGCTCCTGGCCAGTGGGGGAAGCCACTTGAGAAAGAGTGAGTGGAATCTACACGTCTAGCCTTCGTACCTGAGATTTAAGTTTTTAAAAAGTGACTCTCTGTAGGTTATTTATTTATATACAAACATCTAGCTAGAGTCAAACAGGAATTTTAATAAAAGGAGTCACAATGTTAACTGGCCCTTCTGCTGACTCAGGGCTTCCTTGGGCACCGATGCCCACAGATAACTCTCAGTTGCTTCAGAAATGAGCCATGAGGATGTTTGGTAAAGCCCTGTGCGGTCAGTAGATCGGGTTTTTTCAACAAAGTCTAGGAGGTGTGTGAGTTCGGCATGCTGGCTCACTGCATAAGGCAACCAGGAGAAGGCACTGAGACCAACGGGGCTCTGGGCACCGACGGTCCTCCTACAATGACCTCACTCCCCTTCCTTCACTCCCTCACTGGCCAGTGGACACCCTCACCCTCGTGCTGAGTTTGGGTTGCCAGATCTCACCAGCCGGTTAAGATGAGGGCTGAGTCCACCTTCCCTTCATCCAGCAGGAACTCTCCTTCTTCCCCACTCTTTCACCTTTGCCCCAAATTAGTAGCAATTACTACTAATAATAGTTAAAAATAAGTCGCATTGACTGAGTACTTACTGCATGCCAGGCACTGTTCTCAGTCCTGTGTATGTACAAATTCACAACATCCTTTCTCCTCTACGATGTAGACATCATTATTATCACCCTAATTACACGGGTGAGGAAGCAGAGGGAGATTTAATTAACTTGTCCGAAGGCACAGAGCTTCTGTACTGGTTCTCTGTTGCTGCACAATAACCTGCCTCTAAACCTAGTGGCTGAAAACAACAAATATGTTTCTGTAAGTTAAGAATCAGGAACTGCTTCGCTGGACGGTTCTAGCTCAGGATCTCTCAGGGGCTTGCAGACGCAGCCAGGGCTGCAGTCTCCTGAGCACTTGATGGGGCTGGCAGATCCGCATCCACGTGGCTGTTGGCTGGAGGCCTCAGTTCCTCCCCTTGTGAGCCTCCTTCTTCGCTGCCTGAGTGTCCTCACAAGGTGGCAGATGGTTTTCCCCAAAGCAGGTGGTCCAAAGAAGACAAAGGGAAAAAGCCTCAGTGCCTTTACTGACCTCATTGCTCAAGTCACACATCATTACCTCTGCTTTTAATTAGTAGTTAGAAATGAGTTACCGCTTTCCTGATAAGCCCTTCCGCTATGAGGTTGTTCTGACTACCCACTAAGTTAGCCAGCGACTTCTCTCTGGTCCCATAGGACTTTGTACATAGCACTCGAGTTGCATTTAACATTTTGTGAATTTACACCCTCAACTGGAAGGATATCTCTGTGAGAGTAAGGTCTGTGGGCCAGGCAGACAGCAGGCATGCCAAATGTGTGTGATGAGTAGATGGATGGACAGATGAATGGATGGGTTGTTGGCTGGTTGGATGGATGAAGTGATGGATGGGTGAGTGGATGAATGTGTTGATAAGCAGGTGGGTGGGGAGATGGATGGATGAATGGATGGATGAGGGTTGGATAAATGATTGGATTGATGAACAGTTGAGTTGGCTGGCATATGGGTAGGTGGGTGGGTGGATAGATGGATGGAGACACACAGCTTCTAATATTATATAGCTCACAACAGTCCAATAAAAACAAGATTAACTATATAATCCAGAGAAATTTACTAAAGAAAAACATGGAAAATAGCCTAATCAGGATAAAACCATATGAAAAACAAAGCATAAAATTTTAACACGAACAAACAACAAAATGGAAGGAGAAAGAAAGGAAGGGACAGGGGAAGAAATGAAAGGGCAAACAAAAGAACCAGTATTTTGCAAACCCAAAGATTTGGCTCCCTTGAGTAATACTGTTTTTTCCCCCAACAGATTGAAAATAAACTCTCTGGGCCAACTTGCTCTCTGGGTAGGACACAGGCTGCGTGTCCCCAGTGTGCCGCAGGAGCAGACCCAGCACTGAGCGGTTGCCATGGAAAAGCCATGGTCCCCAGGCTGTGTTTACAGAAGCCCTCCCCCTCCCCGCCCCTGGGCTGTCAGGCGGCAGCAGGTCAGAGCTTGCCTTAAGCCACAGGAGGGATGGGTCCTGCAGTCAGAGTCAATAGCCCAAGGCCAGCAGGGCAGTGGGCACGCGGCATCCTGGCATCTGGGAGGAGGGACTGGAACCAATGATGGATTTCTGCCATTGGACAGACAGAGCTCTCTGCATAGCCTCAGCCTGGCCAGGAGCCGGATCCCTACAGTCAACTTGGACCAGGACTGCAGTCACTGCTGATAAGGTCTCAGGTCCCCATGCTGGGGATGGTGGAAGTCGTGAAGGGGATGCAGAGCCACTGTGAGACCAGAGAACCCCAACAATGTGGGCAGAGCCCCTCCACTTTCTCCTGTGGTTCCTCAACCTTGGCCCCGCTAACATCGGAGCTTCTTCGCTGTGGTGCCATCCTGTGCATTGTACAGTGTCTTGCAGCAGCATCCCTGACCCCTGCCTCCAAGTGCCAGTAGCATGCCCACCTCCCCTAGCAGTAACAATCAAAAGTGTCTCCAGAAGTGGCCCATGTTCCCAGGTGGACAAAGTTGCCCACTGAGCACCACTGTTCTGGCAGGAAGGTCGACCGCTCTGCTTTCCCATTGTCCTGTTCATTCACTTGTCACCTCCCTACAGGCCGGCCCTGGGCACAGCCCCTTCACTCACTGCCAGTGCCCTCGGGTAGACCCCAGCTGCCCAGAACCATGTGGCATGCCCACAGCCCTCAGTGGGGGCGCCCCTCTGAGGTCCTTCCACAGGGTCCTGAGGGTGTCCATCCGCGTCCATTCCACAATGTTTTGTCAGTGTTCCACAATGATTTATCAGGTGCCCAGTGTCGGCTAGTAGCGGGGTACAAGGGTGACCAGAGGGCAGGGCCTGCCCTGGGGAGCTTAGAGCCCACCTGCCCACCATGAGCTCCTTGGGGTCACGGGACAGAGCTGGGACAAGACTTCCTCTCTTATCTCGCACCCTCTTCTCGGGGCTGGAAACTTCTGCTCAGGGTGGGGCCGAGCAGAGGCAGCCAAGGACTGAGGCATCCCGGGGCTAAAGGCACCACCCCATTAGTCCCCTCCCAAATCCCGGGTCCAAGGAGAGATCAGGAGCAGTTCCTCCCGGAGGTGCTGGGGACTCCAGGACCCGAGGTGCAGCCTGAGCCGTCCCGGCGACAGCATCTTTCCCGCCAGCGTTCTCAGTGACAGCCAGGTGCTCACAGTTCCGCAGTGACCAGAAAGCAACCTGGGCGGGCTCACCGTCCCCGAAAGACATGCAGGCGCGAGCGCCACCTAGTGCTGCAGCGCCCACACAGCAGGCCTGAGAGGCCGCGCACGCCGGGTGCCTGGCGGACAGTTTTTAAAAACTAATGCAAAACACAGAGAGACACTGCTATCAGACACAGATAAGAACTATGCACACTTTAATCATACAGGGAACTGTATTCAATATCTTGTAGTAACTGTTAATGAAAAAGAATATGAAAAGGAATATACGCACGCATGTATATGTGTGACTGAAACGTTACGCCGTACACCAGAAATTGACTCAACGTTGTAAACTGACTATACTTCAATTTAAAAAAATAATAGTAAGAATTAGAAGAATAGCTAAATAAATAAAACCAGTGCATTCCCTCCCTGAAAAACATCCCTCAACTCTACCCCCTCCCTTGTCAGGTTTAATCGGTGTGTGTTCGTATCTCCCAGGCAAAGGCAGAGCCGTCAGCCCTGGGACTGCAGACGATGGAAGGAAAGAGCTGCGGGGTTTGCACTGACCGTAAGCCAAGCGCAGTAATGTGACAGCGAACAAAGCCGCTCAGGTCTCCTGGGCTCAGTCCAAGCCAGGCGCTTACAAGACGATGTGAAGGGTGTCCACTGAGTTAAGCCCCGGGCACCTGGGAGCTCCGGACAGGGCCGCCTGAGGCCACCCGGGAGCCCGGCGCCAGGCTGTCTGGGGGAGAGCTGCCCTTGCCTCTCCTTGGCCCTTAGCTGAGCAGGTTGTCCAGATTTTATGCACCCATTCATTCGTCATTAATTGAGCACATACTAGGCAGTGTTCTCGGTAGGAGGCACTCAGCAGTGCGTGAACCGGGCCCCGCTTTCACGTGTTTGTGTGGGAGCAGGAGAGAGAAGCTCAGTGAGAAAGTACGCGGGTCGGGGGGTGGGGAGGAGGGACGTGCACAAAGGAAAAGGAAACGGGGCTCTGGCGTAGGGGGTGGTGTGGGGCAGGGGAGTCAGGGAAGGTCTCTCTGAGAAGGTAATGTTAGAACCTCCCGGGACAGGGAGAGTGTGAGCCACAAGATCGAAGAGGGAGAGTGTTCCAGGCAAAGAGAACCTGAGTGCAAAGGCCTCACGGTGAAAGGCAGCTTAGAGAAAGCGAGGAGGCTGGTGTGGCTGGTGAGGAGGGGCATGGGCGGAGCTGGGGAGCACGACACCCCTGGCACCTGAGCCAGGGGCCGATGTGGGCCACTGTAAAGGACCGCGGGCCTTTGCTCTGAGAGGGAAGCTGTGGATGGCGTTGAGCAAGGGGTGGCGAGATGTTACATGCGTTCTTAAAGGGTCATGTGGCTACTGTGTGAGCTGAGATGACCTATGTCCAGGTTTTCCTGGGCAGAGGGGTTTCCCAGGAGGTGGTAGGACAGTCAGTGCTAAATCTGAGAGTCACAGCAAGCCTGGATGAGCTGGTCACCCTGGACATGGTTAGCAGCAGGCAGAGGGGGAGAGGTCTGCGGCAACCATTCAGTCAAGAAGCGATGTTGGGTCAGTTTAGGTTGGAGGTGGGAGAGCCGCCCGTGAGCTCCATGTCTGTGTCTGGGCATATGCAGGGGCTAGTGGGTTCTTCCCTGCCCCACACCCCAGAGCAGCCTGTTTTCACTGTCTCCATGGCCCCTGGATGGAGGCAGACTTCACATGGGTGGAATACACTGTAATCACTAAAGAGAAACCCCAGAGCTAAAAGTCCCACCATGAAAGCAGACAAGTATACCCTGCTCTTCAGCCATCTGCTCTTCCAAGTCTCCTCCAAGTGTCTCCAGTGTGTAGCCGGGATAGGTCCCAGCAAGAGGCTCTTCCCCTTCTTGCCTCCACTGATCCACCTGGAAAACTCCTATTCATGCTTCAGAGCCCAGTCCATCTTTTTTGAAGACTTCCTTGCAACCCTCTCACCCAGCAAACCCCTCCCTTCTGTCTGCCTTCTGTCCCTCTAGCCCTGAACACACCTCTAAAATTAATGCACCCATCTATCTAGTTACTACATATGTCAGTGTCTGCATCCTTGTGTCTGACCCTTCCTTGCATCCTGGTGCGCAGCACAGCATCCAGTCCATAACAGGTGTGTGATGAGTGAGTTGAATCCTTCATAGAAACAAGTGAGCCCGGCCACTGGACCAGGAAAAGCACTGTTCTGGGATATGCCCTCATTTCTGAGGCTTGGAGATGATCCTGTGCCTGAAAAAGGAAGACTGTAGCTCCAGGAGGGAGGATGGATGAGCTGGAGAGAGGCAGGGTTGGAGGAGGAGGAAGAAGCAGCCTTCTCAACAGCTTCCCCTGACTTCAGGAGCATCTTACAATAGTAGGTGCTCACCATGTTTTCAGTGTGCGCGGAGCTGCCAGCCTTCCTGCAGCCGGGGTCAGGCCACCAAGAGCATGGGCACCTGTCCACTGGGAGCCTGTCCTCAGTGGTTCTCAGCCATGGCTGCATCAGAACCATCTGCTGAGCTTTGAGCAAATGCTGCCCACAGGCAATGACATCAGAATCTCAAGGTGGAGCCCAGGTGCCAGTTCTTTTGAGAAACTCCCAGAATCTGCCAAGCACCCCCCACAACCAAGAATTATCCAGCCCCAAATGCCCTCGGTGTGCTGCTGCAGAACCTGACCTAGAGACATGAGGGGTGACCCAGAAGGAACCACCACTTACTGGCACTCGTTACACACTCAGCTCTGGTCTGGGTGCTTTGCCTCTGTTCTCATTTGATTTTTAAGGGAAATACAATGAAAGAGGTACTAGCATTGTATTCTCATTTTACAGATGAGGGAAATGCATCTCAGACAGGTAGAGGGACCTGCCTGGGAGCTGGATGTCCCAGCAGCCTTCTTAGCAGCTCAGTCCCTCATCACAGACCAGCCCCCGGGTCATGCCATCCCGCCCAGATCATGAGAGTCCAGCTCAGCCTAGGGTCAGAGTATCCAGGGTGGGGCTTAGCACTACTCAACAGGAAAGAAACCAAGACTAGGGGCTCTTGGACCCACAGAGGCTGACCTCCCCCATTCCCCAATCTACCCTTTGTACCCCATCTTCTCCCCTCTCCTCTGAGCCCCAACCCGGGCTGGAATCCCTCTACTCCTAATTGTGTGGTTTACGGAAAATCGCTTAACCAGTGCCTGCCTCAGTCTTCCCACCTACGAAATGAGAATTAGTAATACCTTGCTCTCAGGTTCCCAGGGCGCCTAAAATAAGATCACACAGAAAAGCCACTAGCCAAGTCCGTGGCATCACAGCACTGCACTCGCTTCTGTCTCCTCCTTCCACGTGCCTCCCATCTATTCTCTAAACTCAACTCATACGACCTCCAGGAAGCCTTCCCAAACCACGTCTGACACTTCCATCCTCCAAATAACTAAACCACCACACCTTTAGCACGAATTCACACGTCGCTCTCAGCTGCTGTCCAACTCCGTCAGGATGTTTTGTTTCTTAGATACACTTTAAATTGCTAAAAGGCAGTAGACTTTGAGGAAGAAAATCGCCCGTGATACTTGTTGGATGGGTGGCTGATTTCACCTAGCAAATGCTTGGATCCACCTAAAACCCTGTTTTAGTTCTGTTCTGCCTCGAACCGCTGAGAAAGGCAGGAGCGGTTCGTCCTCCTAGACGGAGTTGTGTGAATCCCAGCTCTGACTCTTACTAACACCGAAGTGGCAACTCCTGCCTTGAAATTAGGTGGAATAATTAAAAATTGCCTTCCCACCTGGTCTCACGGTTTCCCTTTACAATTCAGAAGTACTTCTGAACCCCACGAGCTTTGTCTGCATCTTGCCAGTTGCTAAAGGTTTATTGGAAAACCAGAATGAGTCATGACTACCTCCTCCCTGGAGAAGTGACCCATGGTGCTCCACTTTCCCCACCATGGACAGCCTCGTCAGCAAGGCTCTCTAGGGAGCAACCTCCCCAAACTAACAGTTTTATGTTGCGTGATCCGTAACAATAATAGTAGTGACATTTATTTAATGCTTACTCCCCCAAGTGACTTCCAGTCACCACTCCTCTAATCCTCACAAGGACCCCGTGAGGTTTGTATTATTGTATCCCATTCAGCAGATGACCAAACCAAGCCTTAAAAAGAGTCTTCTTTTTCCAGTCTCTGTACCATTAGAGTTATCTATCTCTTAAAAGTTTAAAAGAGCCCACAGTAAAGCCAGCTGGATTTTTCCACCTAGTATTTCCTTTTCATGAAGTCTCTCCACTACCAATTTAGTTTAATAGCTATAGGACTATTCAGGTTTTTCTATTTCTAGTTGAGTCAGTTTTGAGAAGTTAAGTATTTTTTAGAAATTTGTCTATTTCATCTAAATTTTCAAGTTTACTGGTATAAATTCATATTTCTTGTTACATTTTGATATCTCGATGCATCTTTAGTTATGTACACTTTTAAATTCCTAATACTGTCTATTTAAATTATCTTTCTTTCCGACTATGTTCATCTCATTAGGGGTTGGTCACTTTCATTAGCCTCCGAAGAGTCAACTACATTACATTATTATTAATTATTAATGTAAATCGATTACATTATTGTTTTCTCTTTCATTACTTTCTGCTCTTCACTTGGTTGTCGCTTTACCTCTTTTTCTTTGTATTATTTCTGCTACCTTTCCCCCTTAAAATGGATGTTTCATTCATTCATTTTCTGCCTTCTTTTTCTTATTCTAATATAACCTAGGGTTAACTTTCTAATTCTCTCGTTTCATCCCACAAGTTTTGATATGTAGTTTTTTCATTATTGTTCAATTGCAAGAGTTATCTAAAGTCTGTGATCTTGGCTCATTCACTGGCAAATTATTTGGACGTGACTATTCCCAAAAGCATGGCATCTCACTCATCTTCCTTGGTTATTGACTTCTAATTCAGTTTCATTATGGTTGGAGAATGAGCTGAATGATAGCTTCTCTAGAATTTATCAAGTCTTGTTTTCTGGCTTTGTACATGGTCAATTTAACACGTACTCTGGGTGTGCTTAAAAGAATGCAATCCCAGCCATTGGATGCAGCGTTTGACATGTGTTTGTGGTAGTAAGCTTGTTAATTGTGTTCTTTGTGTAGATACATGTGTTCTCACTGATTTCTTGTCTGTTTAATCAAGTACTGATAGAGACTTCATTACGATAGTGAACGTGTCCATTTCTTCTTGTTCTATTTTGAAATATATAATTAGATGTACATTAATTTAGCATGTTTATGTCTTCTCATGAATAGAAACTCAGCATCGTAGAGTGATCCTTTCATCTCTTGCAGTAATTTTTGCCTTAATCCATTTTGTCACATACCCATGTGGCTACAGAAGTGTTCTTTTGGTTACTATTTGGCTGATATACCCCATTCTATTATTTTCCTTCAAGCTTTCTGTGTTCTTCTGTTCCAGGAATGCCTCTTATAAACAGGATGCAGTTGAATTCTTTAAAAATTCGGTAGGATCATCTTTGTCTTTTTACCAGGAAATTAGTTGCGTGCCCTAGGTCAGAGGTCTGGGGGGGCAGTGGTTACCCAACTTTCCTGTTCACGTACTCCTCAAAAATCTGGGCAGACCATTCGGCCTCTCCCATAGTTTTAATTTGACATCTAAAATATTTATCATAAGTTGAAATGATTGCAAAAGATTCGGGGCATATTGTAAGTCCTGACATTATATAATGACTACATAATTCACTTAAATATATTCCATGAGATATAAATATATAACAATTCAATAGTTATCATCCATTCTAAAAACAAAAAGCAAGCTTTTCTTCAAACGTCTGAAATTTTAGTGTCTTTTTTTTTTCTTAGACTCATATTTTCATTTCACCTCCCCTACAGAATTTCTTCCTTGTGCACTACACTTTTTGTGCTTCGAAATTGCTTGATCACAATATTAGACTTCTTTACTACAAGAACATGTATATAAATTTAAATTTGAAAAAATTCTTCTGATCATAAGATTTCAAGGATTAAATTGTTTTCTTCTAGACAGATACATTGATTTGGGGTAAGTAATTATTAAGTACAAAAGCAACATTTTATTAAACATATACCTTCTGAGGACATGGGGGGAGTTTTTGTTTTTTATGTGTAGCTGTAGATTATTGTTACTTATTGGTAATCTGGGACAGGGATGGGCTTTGCTTCCATCCCAATTTAATGTCAGTTTGGCTACGAATACTGATAAGCATTATTCCTGTAAATACATAAATAGGGGTAGACTGGGCATCAATATAGCTTGTCACTTGGTTCTTCGAACTTCTTTGCAGTCATTTGTTTTAAAAATCATATATTGATTAATCATCAAAAATGATGTTAAATGATCCACAAGCTGATACACGAATTAGGCCCTGCTTCAGTTTTGTCAAAAGCAAATCCTTAAAAACTAGCTACTTACAAAGGGATCCGTTACTAGTCATTCTAGTCAATCACATTCTCAGTTTCAAAGAATTATACAAAGGTGGGGGGGCTTTATCAAGGCTGTTGCCAACAGTATTAGTAGCTAATACTATTAACTAGTATCAAGTTAATAATCAAAGTAATCAAAATAAATTATACCAATTACCCTTGTAGATAGGGCTCTCTTGCAGCCCATTTTCCAAAAATTTTAGAAAAATAGAAATATTCATTTCAATAGATCTTTTCAAAGGAAAAGTTGAATAGGATACTCAGTAATTAAAATTTTGACAATATTTAATGAAAATGGTTCCCATATAAGTCTGAATGGTGTCGAAGAAACTCTAAAACACATCTCTCAAAGAGCTCTGTCTGTGTCCAGGGTGGTGAACACACAGAGGGGATGCTCAGAGGCCCGTGGGTCCGCCCCGAGGGCCTTCTCCCAAGCCCGGGTATTTCTACCACAGGGAAGCAGACGAGACATGGAGTCCTGTGCATGTGTGTTTGCTGCTTAGGTGACATGAGGCACCACCACCTGAGTCTTTGTTTTGTCCTCATGGGAACAGTACATGCTGTGGACATAGTAGGGGGTGGGAGGGGCAGGAGGCTAAAGGGAAGTTGGTACCCGTGTGCCAGCCCACCCTGCAACCCGTCTGGATTCAGAACCTCCCACCTGGCCCAGAACACCTGCCCCAAGCACTCCCCGCCCAGGGCGGTGCGCCGAAGACCCGGAGCAGCACCTGGTTACAAGTGTGTCCACCGTTCTGAGGTTTCTTATCGCCCCTTTGTCTCGGGCCTCGGGAGGTCCTCGCACTCTGGGGCATCGATGCTGGTGAAGTGTGGCCGTTCTCGGTCAAGGGCAATGAGACCAATGATGAAAGAGACTGCAGGTGTGTACCAGGCAGGTGCATCCGGGAAATGTTACCTGGACAGCAAGGCTCTGCAGGTGATGCTGTACGGAGCGGCCTCTCCACAGTGTCCCCGCGGCCATCTCACTTCCCTCCCCGCTTCCTCTTCCTGCCTCCAGGGCTGCCCTTTCCTTCCAGCTTCGTCCTGTACTGGCACCGACATTTTTATCAGGTACCAGGCATTTTAAGTGTTTCAGAGGGGAACAGTTTTCTGGTTGTCTGCGCCACCATACCACCAGAAACGGAAGTGCTTGTGTAATTTTACAAAAGGTTTTGAGTCCTCACCTGTAGGGAAGGCGGGGAGAAGCCAGAAGTGTACAAGATTGAATCCTGAAGTCGAAAACTTGGGCAAGTGTCAGTCAGCCTGTCCCTGATAGTCCCCGGCGGTCGAGGGTGATCATGGTCCAGGCACTTAGTTGAGGCTGGAGACCACTGGCTCCTCTGAGCCCCACGGCAGTGAGGAAGCTGAGGCTGGAGCTGGCGCCCACCCCGGGGGTCCTGGGGGGCGGTTAGCCCAGGGTCCCCTGCCCTCGGATGGTCTGCTCCTCCCATCCAGCCTCTGCACTTTCCCTCTTTTGTTCCTGCCTCTTTCTCTTTCTCATGCTTCCCTTTTCCATCCTTATCTTCTCAGCTACATCTCAGACCTACCTGGATACTTATAGCATCTCTAGGCATTGGGGGTCACAAAAGATCTGCCCCATATGTGAGGGGGTGGACACTGTCCCCCACCCCCACTTAGAACAAGGGCTTCGCCTCAGTAAGGGCAACCCGAAAGCTGGGGCTCACTCCTCGAGAGTTACTCACACCTTTTGGGTTCACTTCTACAACTTATCTGGTGCCTAGTTCACGGTCAGGAGTGCAGCTTCCCAGTTAACACATTTCTCTTGTGGAACAGTGTGATCTGATTCAACCGTGCTGCAGTTTCCAAGAGTGTCTGGAAAAAAACAAAACCCAGGGACTGCCTGTAACTCATCCTCTGAGCTCCACCCGCGGCTCCAAAAGCCTCTAAGAACTAAGTTCTGACCGACAAGCCCTTACAAAGCGGAGAAGCACTGGAGGAAACTTGATTAAAATGCATCTCGTTTGAGAAAAGAGTTAAGAGTATTCCCAGCTCAGTCTCTCCAGCTAATGTAAACACGGAAAACAAATTACTCACTTGGGGAGCAAGAACAAGGAGTTTTATGTTTTGAAGTGTGGGAGCCAACATTTCCAGACAGATAATGTTTTGGGGGAGGCAGAATGGAGAGGAGATTGGCCTGGGAGTTGGAGGGTCTGAACGAGCCCCCAGGCTCTGCCACTAGCTGGCTGGATGGCCCGGGGCAGGCGGTCACTGCCTCTGTTTCCCCACCTGTAACAGGAGGCACGAGAATGGCCTCCGAGCCTCGCATTCCTGATGAGGCAGGATTCTGTGCCGCAGAGAATTCTCTTGGCCTCAGCCGCTCTTCCCCTCCCACCAGTCCTGCTTCTGGCGTTCGCATTGTCTGGGGTGCCCCTGGGAATGAGCGCAGTATTGGGGTGCATCTTCTCTTTCTACTCCTTCTGTAGACAAGCCCTTTCTGCAGGGCTTTTTAAACCATCAGAAAGTTGCACACAAGCATCACTTCCGCCGGCCTGCTGCAGCACTCTAGCGAATGAAAAGCTCTTCTCAAACGTTCTGCACTGCAGGTATTTTAGGACCAGTTTTATGCGGCAGAAACATGATAGAAACACTCGTGCACGTGCAAAGGCATTTCCAAGAGATCTCGGTTTTCTTATCCAAACTAAATTACAGTGTCATGCTTGTCTTCCGGGTCCAAACGCTTCTGTCTCTCCCTTTAATTCACTGTGTGTTCCTGCCATGTGCTTGCGATGCTCTGATCTCGCCTTATTTTCCACTTGATCTCTAAAATGAATGTCCCTGTTATGCCATGGCTGGTATGAAATCAGGTAATTGGGCCCTTACTGCCGACAGCCACGTCCCCTGCCCCCACACGTTCAGAGCAATTCTGTGCCACATGTAATAAAGTAATCTGTAAATAATTGCAGGAGCAGAAATATTTACCGTAAATATTAAGAGAGAACACCCAAGAAAGACAAATGAGTCTCAGAGCTCAAGTCCAGTCCGGCCTGGTGTGATGAACTTGGGTGGCTAACAGATCTGAGTTCGAATCCCCACTCACCGCTTCGCCCGCTTGCACGGCAATCTTGGGAGAGACGTGGTCATAAAACACAGGTCTGAGGCTTGCTGTTTCCCCAGCAAAGGCACTTCACACCGCAGGGACTCTTTCAAATCAGGTGGTGGCCCAGATGGGTCAGTTTTGAGAAATCATCACTTTATTTAACTGCCTTTTCATGATGACCTCGTTTAACTATCTTTCCACCAGAAATGATACGGCAAAACCACAGGAGTCTGATTTTCACCAGGTCCAGAAAGTTAGGGGAGCCCCTCCAGTTCATTATGGTCATCCTGCTGGACCCTTGCCCAGCAAACAGCATCCCTTGAAAGGAAGGAGAAGAGGAGGAAGACAGAAGAGGGTCCTGTGTTCCCCATCGAGCTCAGGCAGGCTCTCCTGCTGCTGATGGAGAGCCGGGGCTCTTCCTGGGGGTGCTGGGGCAGATCTTCAACCATCTCAGAACCACCCACCCCCATGTCAGAAGTGCCTCCCTGGGGTCCCAGTGGCTGGGCCTCATCCCAGACCCCTCTCTAAAGTTTGTGGAGCCAGATCAGGAACACAAGTGGAGCCCCCAGGAAACATGCCTCTTCTCTCCTGTCTCCATCTCTCAATTCAGCCAGGGGGGCCGTGCGAGTTCACCCATCAGGTGTGTTCAAGCCCAGGGGCCCCACACAGTCAACTCTGCAACTCTAGCCAGCGCAGTCCTTGGAAGCCAGATCAGGGTCATTTGGGGAGGTCATTCCCAGGTCCCAGATGCCTGGGAGTTGGTGGGAGATGGGGGTGGGTGGAGCCCTAGGACTCCTCATCTCGGGGAGGAAGGCCAGCTCAGCCACCAGCACAGGGGCACCCCATCCACCTCTTCAACCTCAGAAGCAGCCTCTCTCCATCCCCTGGACCTTCAGGTGGAGCAGAGCAGGGCCATCCTCCCTGTACCCTGGACCTTCTCTCCGGGGCCAGAACATGAGTGCCAAGACACTCCCCAGGGCTGAAGGAGGAGCGAACACCCCTCATTCTTTCCAGGGTCTTCCAGCACCTTCCCTGACAGGAAGGGCCTGGGGGCCAAGTGGTGTGGGAGCACCTCTGTCCTCACCCCAGCAGGATAGCACCCCAGCCAGAAACCAGGCCGAGGGTCTGCTCTCCAGGGCAAGGTCCAGGCGGGCAGGCTGGAGAGTGACAAAGATGAAAATTGCTCTTGGATCCGAGGCCCGCTCCCAGCTTCCGAGAGCTGCTCCTGGATCCCTCCCTGCAGCTCTGGGCAGCATGGACGGGAAGATGGAGGAGGCACTGAACCGCCCATTTCAGAAGTGGAAGCACCAGGGGCCAGAGGTCAGCCCAGAAAGAGGGCCACCGAGCATCTTCTACACCACAAACCAACCTGGGTCTGCAGCTGCGCCCTCGGTAGGACCCAGCAGAGAGAGGGGAGACAGTGGGGACATTGAGGCGGGGCCCTGAGCAATCATCAGGGGTCTAAAGCCAGCGAGCTCAAACCTGGCATGCATCTTCCAGGGAGGAGGTATTCAAGACTGGATGCAACACAGAAGGAGCCTTGAGCGGTCTGATGAAGGCACTGGCGTCCGGGAGTAAACACCTGCCTGCAGCGCTGGGCCAAGAGGAGGGGGTGGTGGGCAGCGGACGCCAGTCTCCAGGGCAGGAGTGCGCCTGTTGTGGGGCACAGCCACATTGCCCTGCACCCAGATGCGAGCTCCTGCGCGGCTGATGTGATGTGCACACCCTGTGCCTGCCCAGTCCCCGCCGGCCAGGCCAGGGTGATGGCCAGCACCACTGGCTCCGTCTCTAAGCCCACAGGGTCCCATGTGTCATGGGACTCGGAGAGAGATCGAGGGACAAGGGTGGTCGTGCGATACCGAGTCCATGCATTCCCGCTCTCCTCCTGGGGCTGGGCTGCACATGTCAGCAGCCAACTCCAGAAACAGGAGAGGAGATGGCAGAGACAGTGGCTCCCCCCAGCGGAGGGACAATGTTCTTCAGAACGGGCCCCAGCATCGCACCTGTCGGCCTGGCCTCCTACCCGCCTCCGTCTCCTTTCTCTTCCATCTCAAGGCTGGGCTCTAGGTCACGGTCTCAGAGGAAGAAATGCTGTCCCTCACATGTGAGTCACTGCCACCAGGAATGCCATGGTCATCAGGAAGAATCAAGGTGTTACTGCGTCCAAACTGGTCCTGGTCACCCCATGACAGGCCAGTAAGTCAGGAGACAAGGTGTTGGGGCAAGGAATAACGACTTTATTCCACAAGCCAGCAGACCGAGAGGATGGCAGACTAATGTCCTGGAGAATCATCTCTCTTAAGTCAGAATCCAGGCTCCTTTTATACTATACTTGGTTGTTGCGAACTTCTTGGTGTCAGAATCCTTAGTTCTTGCAGCTGTCCATGTAGGTCAGGTCACAGTGTCCCTGTAAACCCCCAACAAGACAAATGCTATTCTCTGTTCTGCAACTTCTTATCTCTATACGAATGGGGAAGTGTTCTACCCTTAAGGGCGGAGCCTTGAGGACGGCTCTCCTGCAGATTTCAGGCTCTAGGCCACGTTCTGTTATAAAAGATGCAGCACCAGCAGGACCCAGCACAGGAGACCGAGCCCAGGGTTGGAGCCGAAGGAACAGACCTCATACGGAGTCAGACTTGTTCCTCCCTATTACAAAGGGAAAGCCTTGCATTAAGGCCAAGAATCAACTGAACAGTAAAGGGAGATCACTTCATATCACTTCATAAAACAAGAGTTTTAACTTTGCAAAGAATTTTCCCGTCGTTCCTCTTGTTCATCCTCCCCCACCATGTCCATCCTCTCTCTCACACACCGCACATCATCTACACTACACGGCCTGCATAGAGATGTACATGAAATCCAGAATTAATTCTTCCTTGGAATAAAGAGTCTGTTGAAATTCTTGTAAAGAACAGCCAGTGAGTTCATTCCGCTCCTTTGTAAATAACAGCAGCTTTGATTTGCGTGTCACGTTCAGAGATGTCATCTTGGAAAGCAGAACTACTTCAGAGAGTAACCTGGCTACCGCTGTGGAGGCTGTTGGTCTGGGAGCTCTGGGGCTCACCTCCAAGCCCTGGGTGTCAGTTACCCTCCTCACTGTCAGTAACACGTGTGACACACACCCACACGCTCATCCACGCTCAGACATACTTCCCTCACACTTACATACACACTGTCTCCCACACACATTGTCACATGCACACTCACACACTCAGTCTCTCTCTCTCTCTCACACACACACACACACACACACACACGAGCTGGAGCACAGAGGCAAGTGTCATAAGCCCAGGCAGGACAAGCTAAGATACAGTTTGACCCAAGAGCTCACACGATGTTGTGGGGGGACCTTGCCTTCCTCCATCTCTCAGCTGCACTTCCTGGGTGTTGCCTCCACCTGGGCCAGCCGCTTCCACACCTCTCAGGTTCAAGTTCAATTGGGAAGAGTTAAGGTCCTCTCCTGCAGCTCGCATGAGCTCTGATTCCACATGTCAGTGCATCACCCCACTGTCCATCTAGCTGCTCAGTCCAGAAACCTAGGAGACATCCGGGTACCACCCCCATCTCTAATCCAGCTTCAAGTTCGGCCCATGTTAACTCCCACCCCTTGAGTCCATCCACTCTCTCCCTCTCTGTGGCCATTCCACTCGGCCTGCCACCGTCCATCTCTTGCCCAGACCGTCTGGAAGGCTCTCCCTGTGCCCTCCAGCCCCCTGTCCAGACTGCAGCCCTTTCCAAAACATAGATCAGGTCCTCTCTGGCGCCTCCTTAAAACTCTCCCAATGACCCCTTATTGCTCTCAGAGGAAAGGCTGATTTATGGGCATGACCCGCAAGCCCACGTGTGTGGCCCTGCCCACCTCTGCAGCCTCGTCTCCCACCATAGCCACCCCACCACTCTCCCACCACAGGGTCTTTGCCCACCCTGCCCAACAACTCCTTTCTCTCCCCACTTCCCTTCACTGGACAAGGATTACTCGAACACCAAGAAACCCTCCTCTGCTTACCAACTTACCCCAAGTCCCCCACCCTGTTACATGTCCATATCCTTCTACACCTTCCTTGCATAAAACTCATTACAACTTATATACACCAATCAATGTTTGTGTCCAAACTCGTGCCCCACAAGTTTCAAGAAGACAGGATTGGGCCTGGTTTTATTCATTAGTATGTCCCATAATTACCACAGTACCTGACTCACATAGTAGGCGCTCAGACTTGCTGGATTACTGAATGCTTTGTATATACATAGCACCTGATCTGGGCCGGCAGTGGGAGTGAGTTCCCAATAAATGAACAAGCGAACAAGAAAAGATTTGTGTAGTGCCGCTAGAATTAAGTGTCCCACTTTGGAGATGTTGTTTGGACAGTATCAAATATTTATTGAGCCTGCGATCTGCAAAAGATACAAAACCCTGTTCGGGTTACCTGATTCGGGGCGAGGGTGGGGGTACAGAGTGATGTTTACTGAGCTCCAGAGACTTGCCGCCTAGTTGAGGAAACAAACTCACATTCACTTTTCTATAATAGTGATAAATAAAACCCTCAAAAAATAGTCAAGTGAAAAACAACTGAATATGACAAGACCCGAGTGAGTGATACAGACAGCAAATGACTCAGAATTCCTGCGGCTAACGCTAGCCTGGATGCTCAGAGAGCCCTCCTCATGGCGTTAGATTGGACTCTGACCGGCAGAGCAGGAGAAAGAACATTCCGGAAGGGAGGAGGCTGCCTCCCTTTACTGCGAGCCTGTGATGGGTCAGGTGCAATTCGCTGCACGCTTGTGTGGTGCACCTCACAGCCCCCTGGGAGGTGTTCTTACTCCTCTTGTACAGATAAGGAAACTGAGGCTCAGAGAGATGAAGTGACTTGCCCCAAGCCACACAGCAAGTGAGAGGCAGACAAGGGCCGCGTGCTCCCAGCAACGGCTCTCAGCCGTCACCTCCCTGCCCAGACCCGCCTCGTGGGGGCAGATGCCTCACAGAGGGCAGGAGGGAGCTGGCCCCAGACATTCCGAGCCAGCCTAGCGTGGGGTCAGACAGTCCAAGCTGCGCCCCGCTGCTCTGCTCTTCTAGAACGCAGACACGCCGGGCAGATTGTTCTGAGAGCTGGAATGGGAGTTTCTTGGTTCTTTCCACAACTGAGGACGTGCTTTTGTTCGTCAAGTCCAAAAAGACATAAATAGACTCTCATCCTATGCCGCCAATCTTGGCAATATTTTGTGCGCTTTACCTAGTCGTCTGAGGATAATCAGTCCTTCTAAGAGCCCGGAACAGAGCTAGTCTCTAGGCACCTAGACAGAGAGAGACGGAAGCCAATCTACTGGGTTTTCTCCCTGACCCAGCAGGCATCTCTTCCGTTTCTTCCTATTAGAATAACACTGTCACTTTGTGAAATACAGACTTCTTAGCAGATTGCTGAGTCAGTGAGATAGAGGGAGCTCCCAGGTCAGGTTGTTAATAAAAATCTTTAAATCATATTTGAAGGACTGCCACGATGGAAGAGTGCATGAACAGTTCAGAGTCAATTGAACATTTAACTAAAAACAAAAAAAGTGAAGGCTTTGCTATAAGCATGCAGCCAAGGAAAGATACTATAAAATGGTTAAGTGGAAAGAAACAGAATCACAAGTCTACTCTGCTCTTCATTAGAAAGCAGAGCTGGAAAAGAGCAGGTGAGAGCAGAAAGGCAGAGCTGTCAAACTACGGAGACTCTCAGTAGACTCAAACCATCCTGCCAAGAGTTGGGAACATCTCTGCAAAAGCAAATGCACCTAATGAGATGCTGCTGGAGGATGTGATGCACCCTGCAGGCAGGAGGGGTCCCCAGAGCTTGGAGACGATGGACCACCCTCTGTGCACCGCTGCTGGGATCCCGGCTTGGGGTGAGTACCTTCCAGGCAGAAGGACCCCCAGCTGCATCTCCTATTGACTCCCCTCCCACACTCTCTGCCTGAATCCCATGGACCCGGGCGCAGACTCACCTCCACTCCAGACATGGGAGGCCCATTGTTTGATTATCTGTCTCATCTTGTTCTTTCATTTTTCCATCCATCCATTGATTTATTGAGCACCTGCTATTTGCAAGGCACTGGGTAAACACTGTGTGAGGGAGAAAGCTGACTGTTGAATAGGGAAGGGGAAAGTGAGGCAGATACGCAGATGGCTAAGGTATCAACAGAAACTGAGCTGGGATGTGTGGGAGCCCAGCTCAGTCCTCCGCGCTCTGGGCTTTTGCCTTGAACAGTACTAGTCACTAGGAAATCTCCTCCTCTCGGCACTGTCTCCACGCCCTTCCCAGGCTTAACACTTCCAGCTGACACCCTTCTATGCAAGCATTTTAGTGTTTTTCAAAGTTGGCCTGCCACTATACATTTTCTGATTAATGTAGATCGTGTCATAATTTACTACTTTCACACACATTGGTTTACACTCCTTATCGGCATTTTCACAGCAAAGTAGTCCTTTGGAAGTGCTGTGAGTTATCAAGCGAAACACAGGGCCTCCAATGAACTGAGAAACATTCCCCCAACCCCTCTCCACCAAAGAGACTATGAGGGAGACACAAAGCCACCAAGGCCATCCACGGGAAGCAGGGCTGTACCGCCCGTGAAGCCCTTGGGAGGGGCGCCTACCTAACGCACACAGGAGATGTTCACTGAATCAAGTTCCTGCCATACGGTCACCTTCTATTCAGTGATGTGGAATAAACATATGAGAAATAAATGTGGCTAAATCAGAACCCAGGCTGGTCCGTTTGGAAACAGCCCTTTCAGAAACGTCAGGAAGCGGCAGCCCACCGAAGGCGATCAGGAGCTCACGGCTGCATCTCTGAGGACAGACAGCCTCTGGCCATGGACCGCTGTCATCCCCACAGCCTCCCGCCACGGAGGCCCTAGTTTCCAACTGATATCATCATGGTTTTGTCGTGGAGGGCTTTTGCAACTTACAAAAAATTTCTCTCTACGTCTCCTTCAGTTTCCCACTCGATATTCCTTAATAACTTCTATTGAAAAGTTACACACTTGTAATGAATTCCAAGTCTATGGAACTACACTGAACACTAAGTGGAAATCGGAGGCGTTGCCAGAAGAGAAAGGGCATCACGTCTTCCTCTTAGAAATCCAAGTACTAGGATTCAGTGGGTCCAAACTTCTCAGGCCTCTTCCCCCACAGCTCAAGGACATTTCTGTTGCAGAAATGAAACAGAAGTCAAAGGGAGGGAAAGGAGAAATGCAGTGATTTTAATATTTCCAGTTCTTTAAAATAATAACTTTAAAAATCCAAAGTAATGAATCCAGTGTGATGTGACTGTAGAAATGAGACTCTGGGAAATAACGAGAAACAGGGAAGGAGGATGGTTTTCATCCTGCTGTCGGGCCGGGGAAGGCCCCATCACATCTGTGCTCCGGGAAGCAGCACGATATGGAGACCCTCTGCACTGAGAGCAGCTGTTGTAAACAGGTGCCCACGGACAGGCTGGTTAGGAGAAAACGCTGAGAGAGGGAAGTTTGATTATCCAGAAAGGAAAATAAACTCTTCTGGTTTTCATCCCCCAGTCTAAATATTAGCCAGATGACGCCCCCCGAGGCCGTGGACCAGTTCTCCAAGTTGATGCTCACGATGTGGGCCCTCGCATTCCCCAGAGGAAAGGCTGGGCGGTGTCCCCCACTGCTTCCCTGAGGACCATTCTAAGTGCTCGGCAAGCAGGTGGCAGCTCACGGAGGTTTGAGCAACGAACGCCCACTACTTGCAAGGCTACGGCCCCAAACTCTACAGACACAGCAGCCTGGCCTCACCATTGCAGCCTCCACCCTCGCAGGCAGAGCCTCCTCCCCCCTGAGTCCCTTCCCAGCCTTGAGCCCCAAGTCCCAGCTCCTTTGAGGAGCACTTTAATTCTTGTGAAAGGATTTGAGAAAGGCAGAGGGGGTGCTCCAAGCTGCCACCCCCACTAGCTCCTGACACCACCCCGGGAACTGCACGCCTCTGTGGCCGCAGCCGCCCAGCTCCCTCCTGGCAGCCTCAGAGCAGCACAGATCACACGCGTGACACCTGACACCCCGCGCTGGCTCAGACCACGTGTCCCAGGTGGAGGTTCAGGGAAACACGATCACTGCTAGCGATGCTGTTACTTCCTCGTGCTCCATCGTTGTCAACCAAGCCTCGGACCCGCCCTCTAGTTCCACCAGGTGCGCACTGTTTTCAAATAGAGTGTATCCGAAAAAAGAAGGCAACTCGCAGATGTAGAGAACAAACTAGCGGTGACCAGTGGGGAGGCGGAAGGGGGAGGGGCAAGCTACGGGCAAGGGAGTCAGAGGTACGAGCTGTTAGGTGTAAAATAAGCTCCAAGGATAGACTAGACAACACAGGGAATAGAGCTGACGTCTTATAACAACTATAAGTGGAGTATAACCTTTAAACATCGTGAATCACTATACTGCGCACCTGAAACTTATATAATAGCATGCCACAACTAGACTTCAGTTTAAAAAATGATGAACAAATAAATAAAATAGAGTGTGTCAATAGAAGAGTCGAGGTTCAGTGAGGCCAACAGATCAGGACACAGTTGCCATCGCAAAGACGATTTGTTACAGGTCCCAGGAGGAGAGGACACGCCACGCCGTGGGGGTGAGGGGGACATGGGAAGCACCAGACTGACTAGGAGACAGAGGGGGGGGGAAACTACGGCGAAAGCTCTTACTGGGACGTTCGTGGGGAGTGTTGACCTTTAAAAAAAAAAGTCTACTTATTTTGCCAGCAAAATGAGTTTATTCAGGAAAAGAGAATTGCAATTCAGGACAAGCAAACTCTGGTGCCCCACAGGCAAGTCCCGAGAACAGAGGAGGGGCTTGAAAGGGGAAAACTGGGGAGCGCTGTGGGGGTCTGTCGTTGGCTGCAGGTGGCGGGCGGCTTGTGTCGTGGGGTCAGAAGGAAACCTTTCTTCCTGCTGGGTCTGCAAGCTTCAGAGCTCTCCTGTTCCTTTGTAAATGAGATTTCCTTAACTAAAAAAAAAAAAAAGACACAAATGAGTTTATTTACAAAACAGAAACAGATTCACAGACATAGAGAACAAACTTATGGTTACCAGAAGGGGAAAGGGGATGGGAAGGGATAAATTGGGAGTCTGAAGACACTAACTACTATATATAAAACAGATAAACAAAAAGTTTCTACTGTACAGCACAGGGAACCGTATCCAATATCTTGTAGTCACCTATAATGAAAAAGAGTATGAAAAGGAGTATATGTATGTATATGTATGGCTGAAACATTATGCTGTGCACCAGAAATTGGCACAGCATTGTAAACTGAATATACTTCAGAATGAAAATTGGAAGAAAAAAAAGAAGAAGAAGAAGGCTAGTTTCTAAAAAGAAAAATGAGATTTCCTTCATCTGTTTCCAGAGAAGGCAGGGGTGAGGCAGGGGAGGCCGGCTGAGGACTGGCCCGGCTGGGTGACTGCAGTGGACTCTGGGCGTGGGAGCTGTCCCCGGTTGTCTGATCCCTGGCCCTGGGGGGACTAGGGCAGGTGAACAGTGGCCCGGGAGCCTGGAAGCCCTGGGAAGGCGGTGGTCGGGGGTGTGGGTTCTGGTCTGTACTTGACAATCACTCTCACAGGCAAGTGGGTTACTATCTACCTATAGGGATTGGCTAACCCTGGGAGGGGCGGTCCCATCAGGGTCAGCAAAGCCCCAGATGCCAAAGCATCAGACTACCAGAAATAAAAGACATGGTTAATAAATCAGCTAAGGACCAAGCCATGAAACAGCCACAAAATACTGCTCTCCCTCCCCATTCCAACCCTAACAACATACACACCCCCTCAGACAGGTCTTCATATTTAATAGGACACTCTTAGAAAGACCCCAGAATTCATAAGAGTCAAGGAAACGAGCCAAAATAAAAGAATAAAAGCAGCGCACCGAGGATACAGCAAGGATCACACAACAGCCTGTGCTTCATGGATGGCGTCCTAGATCAGGGACGTGTTAAGGACGCTGCACTGGGCTGGATACCCATGTGACATCCCAGCTGACACATGGTTTGTCTTCCTCCCACCCGGGCAGAGGAGGAGTCCTGCCTCACCCTTCAGTCTGACCCATGCACACAGTCTCCACCGCGCTGTGCAAGTACCGCTGTCACAGTGAGTCTGAGCCGACTGCTGAGCCAGCGTGACCCAGAATCCCGGCACCTGCTGTTCCCGTCTCTCGAGAACGAGAACGCGGCTCAGCATCGCCCCACACGCCGGCTGGAACGGACCGGCCTCCCTCCCGGAGGAACAGTGGGATGAGATGGCAGAGGTTAGCCCGAGGGGGAACACAGTGTGCTGTTCGGTTCCTCCTTCCCTTAAAAGGCAGAGCCAAGTAAACGCTGAAGCTCCTGGAACACAGTATCTCTCCAGGATAACGACAAGCTAGAAGTGTGAACACAAACCCATGGGTTGGGCCTGTCACTGCCCAACTCCCAGTCAGGCTAGAACGCGGACACCTGGTGGTGACTCAGAGCCAAAGGATGAATGATAATGTGGTTTATTTCACCACACCAAGTTTCCATCCGCTTGAAGTGATTGATTCTCGTGTAACATCAAAAATCCAAATTTAAAACAGCAAACCCACCGGGTTTCGCATTTTTCACCATAAATGGTGTGCAATGAAGAATGCAGAGATGGGGTGACATATACACTTTGAATCAATACTTGAGACGAAAGCAGGCGCGGGTTTCTAACGGTAGGACGCGTGTTTACGAGGGTGGGTTTGTTCAGAAGGCTTGCCTCACGCTCTGAAAACCAAAGCACATTTTCAACAGGTCAGGAAAGAATCCAGTTTGGAAGAGAGGATGCAGGTTCCTTAACAGAGTCGTGCATAGAAGTCACCCCAATTTCACTAACTGCTCACTGTTAGTGGAAGAACAAGGAAATTCCAACAGATCGCAAGAATGTCACTGGATTTGTGAGTCAATCTGTAAAGGGCTTGTTTGTTTTTAAAAATCTGTCGCTTTTGGTTAAAAAAATTTTTTTAGGGTCAGTTTTTTCAAAAGAAAAGCACCTGTTTTCTTGCAGTCGGCGTTTCTCACCCTGGTTACTTCTTCCCTTGCCCGGCAGCCCCCCTCCCGCCATGGGAAGGGCACCTCTGAACCTCACTGAAAACGGTCTGAGGAGAGGAGGGAGGGCAGGAAGTTTGGCCATTGTTCTGCAGGAATGCCATTAACCCTAAGAAGAATTTAAAATATGCTCAAAACATTTCCTTTTTGTTTTCTTCAATTTTGTTGAGATATCATTGACACACAGCTCTGCGTAAGTTTAAAACATACAGCATAGTGACTTCCATTGACCATCTTCCTCCGGTTCCCCTTCCCCCTCCCCCACCTCTGATAACCAGAGATCTGATCTCTTTTTCTGTGAGTCTGGTGGCTTGGGTTGTTTTCTTTTTTAATTCCACATACAAGTGAGATCATACAGTACTTGTCTTTCTCAAAGCATCTCCTTTCGACAGGCTATTAATAAGGCAGCATACAAACTGGTCCTCCAAGAACACGGAAACTGGATTGCTCTGCAAATTGATCAAATGTGGTTCCTAGGGTATAAAATTAATGCAAACATAAACGATGAAAAGGCAATAAAAGGGTTGTATATCGAGGCCAGGCCTAAGCTATATTTAATTTTCAGTTAAGGTGTCCAGCTTCTGTACACTCCTGAGAGATGGGACAGAATCGTAGACTTAAAGGACAGTCAAGAGGAGGGGTTCACAAGTTCTGTTCCCTTCTCACACCTAAATCATCCCCGTGCTAAAAACCGTGGAGAGTCGTACACATTCATCTTATAGGCAGAGACAAACCTCCGTTCAGGGAACTACAAGCTCTTTTGACAGGTGTTAGAGGCTTTGGATTCTTGGCCAAATCAAATGCAAATCAGTTGATGTTCTTTCTCTCGAGTAACCCATGCCGCCTTCACCGAGACCCTTCTCTGCACTGTCAGCTCCCTAAACAACTGCCCAGGTGCAAACTTATGGCAAGGGGCGGTCTAGAGACCTGGGTCACTGGGGCACCAAAGGTATCCACAAAATGCCAAAATGAGCCTTTCTTGACGTGTCCAGTTTTCGGTGGTCACACTTCAGTCCAGAGCTTGTTGGCAAGTGACAGATGGAGACTTCCAGACCCATGGCTTCTGCTAACCTGAAGCACCCTCCTGCCCCATCTTCAGGGCCCAGCTGAAGGCGTCCTGGTTCGGAAGCCCTCCCAACCGGCCCCACCCGGAGTGAACCCCTCGGCCTTTAAACCTGGAAACTCCCCTGGCACCTCATTTCAGCTTTGATCACATGCAGCCTCTAATCCCCTGTTTTGTCTTCCCAGGTGAAGGCATTCTCTCTTCAACTGGATGTGTGCCATCATAGGGGTTATCAGTGCAAGAAATGCACGTTATACTTTGTAATTTCCCCTCATTTTTTTAGTCCCCCAGATCTTTATTGGGCACTGACCATGTCCCACTCTGGGCACAGTTCCAGAAATAAAACAGAGCAGACGCTGTTTATGTTCCATCAGGGGCTGCAGGCATTTTCTAAAGAGCTGCAGTGAGGGGCTCACAGGGGACAGGCGGCTGTGATGGTTCAGAGTGACAGGGAGACCTAACTCAGAGCCGGGATCAGGAAGGGCCCCCTGGAGGGGGTGATATGGCCCCGGAGGAAGGGCTCAAGCCAGCCAGGTGGCAGGAGGACGGAGGTCGGGTGCAGGGAGCGGAGACCCAGAGACGCGGCTGTAAGAATTCGGGCTTTTATTCTAGGAGTGACAGGAAGTCACTGAAAAGCTCTAAGCCAGACGCAGATACAATGAGATCTCTGTTCCAAGGTCACTCTAGGGGCAGGAAAAGGAAAGAGAGGAAAGGCTGGAGGCAGGAGATGAGGAGATGCCGCTGGAGGTGAGGGTGACACGGGTCAGGGTGGTGACAATAAGGGGAGGAAGCAGCGGAGATTCCAGACATATTTCAGAGGCAGGATCAACCAGATGTGTTAAGGGAGTTGATTTTGTGGGGAGGAGAGGGTTCCATCCGGGTGGTGGAACTGGTGCCTGGAATCAGGAGCCTAGGGGGAGGAGCAGGCTTGGAGGGAAAAATCATACACGTTGCATGCTCCATTAGGGGCATTTGCTGAGTCATCAGAGGGAAGATGCCCAGTAGGCAGGTGAATGTCAGGTTCTGGGGATCAGGCTTGAGAGTCAGGCTGGAGGTCTGAAAGCCAGAAGAGGGTGTAGACAGAGGACCCTGGAGCCCCAGAAGAGGGTCTTGACGGCCAAGAGGACCTAGTTGCTGGTTGGCAGGGTCAGCTACAGAGCCAACCCAACGAGCCTACACATAGTAGGAGCTCCAAGATCACTTAATTGATTTTCAGAGGACATAATCACCGATCTGTTGCCTGCCCACAGCTGTGTTTCCACGAGCTTTGGGGTTTTGTAAAAAGCTGGCCAGGTAGGCTGAGATCACCAGCTGGAGTTCACTTCAGCATTTATAATGCTTGATTGCCACAAAAGCAATGTAGTCAGTGGTGCATGTAAATGTTAGTCTTCTTGAAGCCACAATACATGCTTCTAACACCAGTGAATTACTGTGGTGGGACAAGAGTGCACAGGTCAGGGAATTGTCCATCTGGACATCCTTTACCTATCAAAAAGGTCCTACATCTCTTGCTAAAACTACACCCCAGCCCCGTATGTCTACATTGTTCTAATTATCAAACTCAAAACTTGGAAGTCTTTTTTTCACTAGACTCTTAAAGTCAACTGAAATAAGATGTTAATGTTCAACTATGCAAGACTAATAGAATCACCTAAGCTTTTCCAAACTTCGTAAACTCACCGGAGGGCATTCTCAGGATCACAAACTTTATTTTTTCCTCCAAGATGAGGCATTTTAGTTATACATGTCATTTTTCATTTTATTTGGGAAGGAGGGATTCTAAGCATTTAAAGCCAACTTTTAAAAATATGTTCAAAGAGAGTTTATAACTTTATAAACACACTGTTACTGCATCCAAACTCGTTATTCTGCTCACCCCACGACAGGCCAGTAAATCAGGAGACAAGGTGTTGGGGCAAGGAGTAATGACTTTGTTCAGAAAGTTGGCAGACCAAGAAGATGGCGGACTAAAATCCTGGAGAACTATCTTACCCAAGTCAGAATTCAGGCTCCTTTTATACTAGAAAGGGGAGGGGCTGTGGTTGGTTGTTGCAAACTTCTTGGTGTCAGAATCCTTGGTTCTTGCTGCTGTCCACATGGGTCAGGTCATGATGCTCCCATAAACCTCCAACAAAACAAATGTTACTCTCTGTTCTGCAGCTTTTTATCTCTGTATGAATGGAAATGTGTTTTTACTCTTCAAGGTCAGAGCCTGGAGAATGCGCTCTCCTGTAGATTTCAGGCTCCAGGCAACATTCTGTTACAAAAGGTGCAGCACCAGCAGGACTCAGCACAGGAGACTGAGCCCAGGGTTAGAGCTGAAGGAACAGGTGTGATATGGAGTCAGACCTGTTCTTCCCTATCACAGCAACACTCAGACAAGTAGAGTCACAACTGACTTTCTCTACAACTGAAATTAACTCTTAAGCTCCCTTTCTGCTTCCTAGTACAGAAAGGGGGGGAAAAAAGCCTTAAATTTGCCCATGAAAAGGTAACTTAGGCACTTCTAACTTTAAATGCAGTTAATTCAGATCTAAACTGTCATTTGAGATGTTCCCCCTCTGCCACCCCAGGAGCAATCTGAATTCGGGTGAGTTATCCATCATTTTGGCACAAGGGATGGGGGATATGGCCCAAGCACATCCTGTCTCCTTGCTGCTCCCCCCAAGGTCCTTGGGGGATCACATGACATCTTTGTGTATGATCCAGGTGCGCACCAGGTCCCTGTGTGCCTCTCCCCACTGGGCCCACCAGCACCTCCACCCTGTCGCTAGTGGGATGTGGGAACTCCTGCCCACATACACTCCTGCCTGCACACCAGCAAACACAGGCACTTGCATGCACACGTGGTGCACACGCGCACACCCACGCCCAGCCACTCTGGGCCCCGCCCCACGCCGCTGCAGGACACTCCTCTCTCCGCTCTTGTCCAGCCCCTGCTGCCAGGCTGCTCCGGAGCCCAGCCAACCCCAGGCTGCTCTGCGTTGCCTGAGATCTGCCAGCACCAAGGAAAAGGGCCCAAGTGCTGATGGCTCCCCTTCAAACTCTCTGGGGCCCTTTCATCTCAGCCGTCTTCCCACACTTAGGTCAGGCCCAGGGCAGGGGGTTCTGGGCTGTTTCTTGAAAATCCTGGCAGTATGCAAACCCTGCTCACAGCACCCCCACCAACACCTCCACCCCATCCCTCTCCCCAGCTGGTTTCACAGTTCCTGATGGCCCAGTGGTGCAAGAAGGCTTCAATTGTCATAGCCGTGACTTCTGGAACTCCCAAATCCTTTATATTTTCTCCCAACCAAGTTTTTCTCTGTTAATGAAAGTTCTGCTTTCCAGGCCACGGTTGCAACTTTGGCCTTAAAGTGTAATTTAGTGTGTCAAAGCTGAGAGCGTGGGTCCAGCCTCTCCCCACCCAGCCCACAAAGCTAGGAAAAGCTTTTACTGGGTGGGTGGGAAGACACAGGGCAGCCAGGGACAGCCTGGGATCACCAGGAATAAAACTGCATCTGAGACCATTCCCAAAGATTTTCCCTGTCCTTGATCATGAAAATTCAGACTGCAGGAATCAGCTCTCAAGTGCTGTGCCCTTGACCAACAGAAAGCACCGTGAAAACCTTAGCAATCTGGCTGGAAAAGGGAACCAACACATCAGGGCAATTTGGTGCCAAGGTTAGACAGACAGTTTTAGGATGCTGAAGAAACCAAGCTAGAATGCTCATGAGGTTTGTTGCCTCTCATAAGTGCAAAGTCCATGGACAGATAAGGCATCTGCTCCCGGTCACCTTTTCCTGTCTCCCTGCTCTCAGCGCCCCAGTACGGCCACCAGCAGCCAGGAGGGCTGTATGTGCCCTGGCTCCCCATCATGGGGGAGAGCTCCCTTCTGTCCATCACTCTGTGCAACGGTCTTAAATTCATCCTGAATGAACCACTGAGTGAACCTCATATTTTTTCTGGAACCAATGACTGTGGCAAGAAAATTGAGAGTGTCAATAAGCTTAAGCCCAGTGGGACCCAAAAGTTCATGGTCTGTCGTGGAGGGGTGCACCTAGTAAAACGCTGAGTACTTGTGAGAAGGGCATATAGGCAACAAATATTCACTGCAAATTCATGGTTAACTTCCTGTCTTAATCCTCCTTTGTTTGTCTGATCAACCCACTCTCCCACTCTCCACAGAAAATTTCAGATCTTCCCCCACCCACTTCCTCCTTCACAAAGAAAACAGGGACTTCCAGACAGAAATTCCCTCAACCCTTTGCCAACACATCACAAATCTACCTGGATCAACACCCATGAGCTATGAGGACAGAGGGGTCCTTCCACCCTGATTTCCCAGCTTTGCTCATCTCTCCAGAACCACTAGCTACAGACTACCTCTTCTACCTGGAGGTCGAGCCCTGCCCACCCAACCAGAGCCTTTTCCAACAGTACTTGAACGTGCTCAGGTGTCCCACGTCTTTAAAAACTCACTCAGTCCCATATCCCTTGCTGAGTATTGTCTTCTCTCATATTCATGTTCAGATTTTTGAAAAACTTTCCTAAATTCACTCAGCCCATTTCCTCACCTCAGACCCACTTCTCAAACCCTTCACTGGCTCTTTTACCCTTCAGCTCTTATTAAGCTGACAATGATCACCATGTCTGAAATCCAGTGTATAATTTTCAGTTTGGGTTTTACCTCCTCAGTTTTGGGCATTGTTAACCACCTGCCCTTCTTGAAACATTCCCCTCCAAGGCTTCTGCAACCTTCCACCCTTTGGCTTTCCTCCTATCTCTCTGGCCACTCTCTCTCTCAACATCCTGGGCGAGCTTATCCTTCGCCATTCGTCAAATGTTAAGTCTTCACAAGGCTTATTCTCATCCTGTTTCTCTCATCGCATACCCTTCTCTTGGCAATCTCATCTGCCCCCAGGCTTCAATTCCATCCATATGTCGCTGACATCCTGATGTATATACATAACCCCTGGATTTGAGACCTGGTTATCTCAATGACCTACTCAATATTCTTGCATATCTTAAAGTCACAATAAAATGAACATTCCCCCAAACTAAACACACTCTTTTCCTGTACTCAAGATTCCCAGTGGCACCAGCAACCAGCTCATTGCCTGAGCCGGAAATCTGGGCTTCATTCTTGGCTTTTCCTTCTAACTCACTCTCATGACAGAGGTCCATCCATTTGGCCTCCTAAACTTATCTTGAGTGTATTTCAGTCTCCCCATCTCCACTGATTCTTCTCTAGTTCTGATAACCATAATTTCTTCTTTGTGCCATTGAAGTAGCTTTCTCGATATCCTCCCCACATATACTTTGCCCTCCTCCAAGTCATTCTTCCCTCTGTAGCTAGAGCAATATTTTCATTTGGTACCAAGCTCCCCTCACCTACATCCCAAACACACTAGTCTTTCAGCTTCTTAGACACCCTCCTACAACAGAACCTTCCTCTGCCAGTGCTGTTTCCTTGACTACAGTGCCCTCAACCCCACCTCACTCATCCCCTCCCTCGTCCTTCAAATCTTAGCCCAAAATGCCACACCTTCAGGGACACTTTCATTAACTCCCACACCAAACCAAGTACAGTTCCTTCATTACGATTTTATAGAAGAATCTGCCTTTTCTTCACTGCATTGATTAGAGTTGTTATTTTGCATTTATTTAGATGTTTATTCCATTTTCAGTAGACTATAAATGCAGTGAACCCAGGGACCATGTCACCTTTTGACTCTCAGAATCTGCCAGAATGCCAGACACATAATAGGCCCTCAATAAATATGTGATGAATGACTAAACAAATTACCATCACCTGGGTTCCTTTATTGTTAGCCATTAACAAATATTTATTGGACATATTACCAACCACTGTTGCCAAACACTATAGCAGGCGATGGAGATAAAGCGGTAGCCAAGACAGAGCTGCCCACAGGAACCCCCACCCCTAGACTTGATAAGGTATAAACAAATATGGACAATTGCAATTCGGTGAGGAAGGTGCCAGAAGGGTGAGCAGTGGCCACTGGGGAAGCACGTGAGCTGCTTACAACTCAGCTGCAGTTTAACTAAACTCTCCCTTTCTATTCTCTGTTTTTCCTTAAACTTCTTCATCCTCACATGCATGCACACACCTTCCCTAAAAGCAGCATTGTTTTATTCTTTTGATTTTGCTTCTCTTCGTGTTGTCTGAACCTGGGATTCCACGAGCTTCAGTGAGTTCCTGAGAACCCGACCATTTGCAAACTTTTGAATGTATGCGCATTTTTAAGAGGAGAGGATCGATGGGTTTCCCAAGATTCCAGAAAGGGTCCTCAACTAAAACAAGTTAAGAACCACTGCCTAAAAAATGCAGAATAATGGGGGACATTGAAGAGATGAGTGACACTTCAAACACCAAACATCAAAGAATATTTTGAAGTGTTCACAGCACAATAAGGCATGAAGTAAACCCTGACATCAACAGGAAGATGCAACATGCCATCTCCAGATCTTTCCCTGTAGGGTTTTATCCCACTGGAAAAAAATCAACACGCGACAAAACACTTGATGTATGGGACAAATGCTATTGACCAATGCTTCTAATTCTACAAGCAAGGTCAGCTTTTATACTTGACCAAGGGAAGGAAGGAAACTAAGAGAATTGCCAGCGACGTCCTCAGGCAGAGCCCCAGGTTAACACTTTCACAGGTGAACTTTCTTGTGGATGCTGTCATACCTTTACTCTGGTCATTATCCCACTGTGACGGGTGAGGAGTAAGGGTCATTAAGCAGCCTATCCAGGCCACACTGAGACCCCGGGCAGCCCAGACTCAAACCTGGGCCTGTCTGCCTCCAGCTCCCAGGTGTCAGCGCCACTATATCATTGGGGATCCTATGATAAAAAGAAATGAGCACACCCAGAGATTCCACATTACTTTAGCAGAAGGAAATCACCATACAGCTTCTTGTCCTGAAATATATTCACTCCATAGAGTCAAAATGAGAAATAAGGAAGTGTGTACATGCATCTTAGTGTTCATAGCAGCACTACTTACAATAGCCAGGACAGGGAAGCAACCTAAATGTCCATCGACAGATGACTGGATAAAGAAGAGGTGGCAAATATATACAATAGAATACTACTCAGCCATTAAAAAGGAATCAAATAATGCCATTTGCAGCAACATGAGTGGAACTGGAGACTGTCCTACTTAGTGAAGTAAGCCAGCAAGAGAAAGAAGAATACTATATGGTATCACTTGCATGCGGAATTTTTTAAATAACACAAGTGAACTTATTTACAAAATGAACAGACTCACAGACATAGAAAACAAACTTATAGTTACTGTTGGGAAAAGTGGGTGGGGAGGGATAAATTAGGAGTTAGGGATTTGAAGATACTAACGACCAAATATAAAATAGAGAAACACAGGTTCCTACTGTAGAGCACAGGGAACTATATTCAATATCTTGCAACAGCCCATAATGAAAAAGAATAAGAAAAGGAATCTATATATCTATTTACATGCATACACACATATATAACTGAATCACTATGCTGTACACCAGAAACTAACACAACATTGTAAATCGACTATACTTCAATTTTTAAAAATGCAAACAAGGGGGAAAAAAGAATATGCGTATACCTATGTTTGCTTATTATTACAAAAGGAAACACAGGAAGAGTAAGGCAGAAATTCATGAAAAGGGCCACATACAGAAGGTGGGCAGAAATGGGATAGAAAGAGTAGAGATAGGAATGAGACATTTCTGAATATATCTTTTTATGCTGGCCTAATTTTTGGACTATTTAAACGGTTTACAGTGTCTTTTTCTTTTTTTAAGAAAAAAAAAAAAGATGACAAAAGCAAATCCTGAAAGGAATTACAATTAGAAACAAATGAACTGCACTAGATATAAAACAGATAACACGGCCACATAGAAAAAAGAATGAATTCAATAGCTTTTGAACTCACGACTTTGATGGTACTCTCTCAGTGGAAATATCCCAAGATTAAAAAGAACTGCACTTTTTCATTTTACCTTATAGGTTTGTGGCTGATGGTGAAAAGGACCAAGGCCACCTGTACTATTGACAAAAGGCAGTTTATTCAGACCATAAGGGACAATCTGCTACTAACTCATTCCTTCCGGTAGAAACTCATAGAACTTTGAAAGGGGTGGGCTTTATAGAGTAAAAGGAGTAAAAACGAGTCCTTGATTGGTACACGTTTTGTTGTAGAGCTGCTGGAAGCAGGGAAGTTTTCTGATGGGTTTTCAAGCTCACTGGGCAGTCTGTGATTGGTTAGCACTACCTACTGGTACATAGTGGGGGTTTCTTAGAAAGTCACCTGGGGTTTCTTCTTTCAACTGGAAGAATATCTGGTCTTCTGCTTTGAGGTCTGAGTCTTGTAAAAACAGTTCCTCAGCAGACTTCTTGGTGTAATAACACCAAAACTGTTGGTAGGATAGAGTCAATGATAAATATGGAGCTTGTTGGGAACTGGGAACCACTGGAGAAGAGAGATACAAATATAGAACAGGAGAGACTGAAGAAGCATCCTGCGTTTTGTGACCTGATTTGAGAGTCTCTCATGCTTTCTTTAAAAAAAGCATCAAGGTTGCATAGTGTCTCCAAGCAAGGTTCTGAATATGGTAGCCAGTAGTCCAGAGTTAGTGGAGAATAAGCATATTTGTATGGAAGACAAGGTAAGAGTGGACAGGCTTAGGAGGGCTGCTGGGAAAAAATGGTAGCTAGGAGAGAGTGGAAACACGGATAAGACAAACAGTGAGCAGGTACCAGTTGGCAGCCAAGTTACATCACCTAGTGGCAGCATCACTTTGGCCATGATGCTTCATCCACACTCCACGTTATTCTGTAAGTATAAGTATAAGGCATTTGTAGGAGTTATGAAGATCACAATCAACACACGGTTCCTTTTTCAAAAGTGGAAATAATAGTGTGACAGTTGAGGGCATAGGCTCTGGAGCCTGACTCCTTAAATTAGCACCCTGGTTCCACTCCTCTGCTACTAGTCTGCTCTGGCTGCCATAACAAAATATCACAGATAGGGTGGCTTGTCCAACAGAAATTTATTTTCTCATTATTCTGAAGGATAGAAGTCCAAAATCAAGGAGTCATCAGGGTGGGTTTCTGGTGGGGTCTTTCTTCTCGGCTTGTAGATGGCCACCTTCTCACTGTGTCCTCATGGAGCACATGTGGACATGTGGAAAGAGCGAAAGCTCCCTGGCGTTTCTTCCTCCCACAGGGACACCAGTCCTATTAGACTAGGTGACTTCATTTAACCTTAAGTCCCTCCCTATAGTTCCTATTTCCAAATCCAGTCACATTAGGGGATTAGAGTTCAACGTTGGAATTTTGGAGGCATACAATTCAGTACATAAAACTGCGTGACCCATAAAAGGTACTTAACCTCTCTTTCCCTTAGTTTGCTTATATGTAATGTAGATATCATAGCATCATCCAGCGAAGAGGGCTGTTGTAAGATGTTGTCAGTTGGTTGATGCATATAAAAGCATTCAGTGCCTGACATACAACAAACACCCAATAAGTAATGTTTATAACTTAATTCAATATTTGATTTACAAATTTATCAGCCACTTTGGGGAGAGTAGCACTAGGGGTACACACGTAGAAGGTCTTATTTTAGACATTAAAAAATGCATATTTCAATATTTTGGGGTGTAGCCAGAGGTGAACCTCAATGGCCCTCCAAAATTTCGGTAACAGAAGAAGCATGGCTGTTTATTGGAGGGGTTTTTAACCTGAGCACAAGGCAGGGCTCGTTGTTTAAATGATCAGCAGCTGGCTGAGCCCACTGAATTCACATCATTATCACCTTATGGAAGAGATCGCTCTATACTGCTGCTTTCTGACACTGGGCTTCATAAATCACCAACATTGTTCCCCCACGTGAAGACCTATAAACGTAAGTGCAGAATGCTTTATTACTGTGTTAATTCAGTGCAGTTTTTATTGAGAATGAGAACAAGGAGTAAAGGAAAACATTACATCATGTAGCCTGGTATTTGAAATAAAAAGGCAAAACGTCTGTAGTCAATTGTTTCTGAATACTGGCAACATAAATTAATTTTACAGTATTCCAATGTGGTGAGGGTGGTTTCTATCCATCTTATTTTATTGGAATTATATTCTCCAGTCAATTTTGATGCATGTTCTATCTCTGAGTGAATACTTCTGGCTTTATCCAGGGGGCTCTCTCTTGAGGATGGCTTTCATCACATTGGTATTCAGCACAAAACATCTCCCGTCATAATTTGTCACTGCGAATCTAAAAATAGGGCTTTGCCTGTTAAATCTCCATCTCGCAGGGCCCGACCTGTGTTTGCTCAGTGCATGTGAGTCCCTCAGCTGGGCCTCAGTTTGGTTTCCTGCCTTCCAGGGATTTTAATTCACCACCACCACCACCACCAGCAAACTCTCCCTCCCTCTCCACTCCTTACTTCTGACACAGTCTAACTCAAGGAATGGAAAGCCACCAAAAAGATGGGCTGTTTCTGTTCACTCCCATGCAAGTTAAACTCTTGGAAGATTAACCAGAGTTCCAACCAGAGAGGTTCTCAGTGGAGAAATTATGAAAGGCAATCATTTTTTAAAGATACACACACACATACCCCTTTGGGCTCTGGGGAAATAAACCAGGCAACGCTGCTACGGAAATTAAGGAGCCTCCTCAAGCACAAAGTGCAAGGTGCTCCTGGCCCTGCGAGCACTCCAGGATGCCCTTCCTCCTCTAGTCACTTTCCCCGGCGCTGCCTTGCAATGGCACCTGCTCCCCTCCACGTCTGCCTGTTTCTTTTGAGATTGTGGGGCCAGATTCCCCAGAGGTATGACGTGAATGGTCTCTACACCTCAGCTTCCGCATCCGTAAAATAGGGTATAATAGCATGGGCGTGTGGGGCTGTTATAAGGACTGAAAGAAATAAAAAGGTAAGAATATGAAAACGAATATATGTGTGCATATGCATGACGGGGACATTATGCCGTACACCAGAGACTGACACATTGTAGCTGACTGTACCTCAGAAAAAAAGGAAGCAAGGTAAAGGGCGCAGGAAAGCCCCAGCTCAAAGTAACTACTTAGGAATAGTACATGATGACGATGATAATGAAGAATAAGGACAAGACGAGGACCATCACTCACAGCACAGGCCTTAGAGGCCACGTCCCCCTCCCTGATTTAGCCTTGCCCACCTCTACAGTGCCTCTCCATTGTGAATTTCCCAGGGTGATCTGCACAGAAAGCAGTCAAGGAGGCAATGTAGGGTAGTATCCTACTTCCCAGAGACTCAATTTCTGACTCAATGTCAAGGAAATAAAAATGCATGAAAAACAAGTTCAAACGTGGGAGACACAATCATGCATTTCTGTTTAATTCCATCCACTAGAGCACAGAGCCCAAGGGACCACGGACGGAGGTCAGGCCCCAGATGCACCAAGCCGCCCTCCCTTCCCCTGCCCCCCACCATACATTGTGAAGGCCCGAGGCACCCCGTCTGATGTTGCTCATCGTGAGCCCTTGGTTACTAGGGAACACAGGCAAGGGTCCTCACTTCTGAAAGTCCCAGTCACAGTACCTGATTCTGAGCTGCTGCAGGAATGAAAAGTTGGACTGTAAGTTCCCTGAGGCTAGGACACCATACCAACGCATGGATCCCATTTAATAAATATTACCCAAGTAAATGGATGGTTAACACAGAACAAGAAGACCCTTTGCACAAAGGATAAGCAGGCTAATACTCCAACAACAAATGGAATTAGTGACCTTTCAAAATACCGTGCTTGCGGTGTTGGAGAGTATAGCTCAGTGGTATAGTGTGTGCGTAGCATGCATGAGGTCCTAGGTTCAATCCCCAGTACCTCCATTAAAAAATAAATCAAATAAGTAAATAAAACCTAATTACCTCCCTACCTATATGTATAGCTACACCTCCCTATAATTAATTGATTATAGTGCTTGGCAAGTACTAAATAATGTCTGTCACATATGTTACAGGCATAAGAAAACACTTCTCATTTGACTGTTCAATTTAAAAGCTAGAACATCACTGTTACAGCTACTTCTGCTTCCCTTCTCCACCCCAACATAACTACTTACTTTTATCATTCCCTTGATCTCTTAAAAAAAAATTTCTCTACGTGCCCCTAAATGATATATTATTTACGCTTACTTTTAGCTTTATAAAAAAGTATCATATTTTATTTATTCTATATGACTTGCTTTTGCACTCAATATCATATTTTCTAATTTATTAATTTATACACTGATATTTATTGCCTATTGCCCGTGGATTCATCCTGTTTTTCTTTTTCTAATTCTGCACCGACTTTCTGCTGTAATGTAAGCATTGAAGCCTGTGCATTTTCCTTACTTTCCATGTATTGACATTTTAAATTTCAATATGATTCAGTAAGTACTATTGAACTTCCATTATAGTTTCTTCATTGAAGTTGTTTAGAAGTGTGATTATATGTTATGAAACACATAGTCATTTCTTTCCACTCATCTTTTCTTTTTGTTCTTGGTCCCGGGCACGCAAAGCTCAGGACTTGCATCAATTCACACACAGAATTAGGGGAGCCTCCTCTCCAGGACTGTGCTCTCTGGGATTCCCCAGCCTTCGCAGCTCCCAGGTCTCCTAGACACCCTCTTCTCGGATCTCTCTCCAAAAGGATCTCTCCCCACACTGCTGTATAGTTTCACTGCCTCGGGGTCACTCTGGGAGAGTGAGAAAAGAGAAGAAACACAGCCACAAACTCTGGTCCGCAGAGTCCCCCATTCCCAGTCCTCTGGCCAGAAAGCCTTCCTCCCGGCTCCAGACAGGGAAGCCCTGAGCGCTGGGTGCAGAGGGACAGAACTTAACAGGGCCTCCCCACCCCCTGCTCCCGCTCAGACATGCTGTCCTGGTCCTTTGCCAGAAAGACAGATTTTCCCTCTGAGGTTCTGTTGCCAGCACCTGCTGCCCAGTTCTAACCTGGGACCACTCTCAGGTTAAGCCAGAGCATAAAAGAGGAAAAAAACAAAACAAGAAATTTATCCCCAAACAAGTCATTCTTCAAGTTTTGGTACCCCGATCTTGCCGCTAATAACAACTGTCCAGAGACTGCAGGCGGTAGAAGTCCTGGTTGCAATCAGTGAGAGAGAAAAGCTATACTTATTTCATCTTACCCAACAAAAGTAAGGGATGGGACTGCCCTTACTTTATATTGGACTTACTTCTGATTACAGTTAGGGCTTTTGTAACTTTCCAGTATCTAGTTTGTATTCTAGCCGAGGGTCCTCCCTAGGTAGTTTGACATACCGCTGGAAGTAGAAATCTCCTACTTTCTTTTCCAGTGTCTCACAAGCCATCTTTTAATTCAATAATTCATTTCAGACATTTCCAACCAATAATACTAAGTTGCCTCTCTATAGTTCCCTAAGTCCTCTCTCTTCACTGAAAAACAAGTATTTAGGGGGAAACTCCAAGGTTGAAGCACTATGCCAAATGCTAGGAATACGGAGACAAACAAGAGAAACAAACCTCAAGGCATTCACAGTCCAACGAGGGAAAGACACCACTAGCTGCAAAGGCGGCGCTAAGGCCCATAACAGGGTGTAACTGAAGTGTCATGGTAGCCCTGGGCTCACAGTTCCAACTGGAGACTGGTTGGTCACAGAGCGCTTTAGAAAGGAGATAATAAATTCGTTAGCTCTCGAAAGATGACCAATATCCCACTGGGGAAAGGGCATACCAGACGAAGCAAATACCACAAATACAGGCACAAGAGCACGAATGCAAACAGCAGGACAGCCAGCGTGCCCAGAGGAAAACGTGTGATCGGAGCTTGGAGGGCTTTGCAGGTTTTATTCTGCTTGACAAAAGAAGCGTCTTCTTTTCCCAGAGGTTGCTTTACTCGCTGAAACGCCTACCTCAGGAGACCCTGTGATGATCTTTCTGATGTGAAAAGCAACCACAACTTGCATGCATACTGACAGAATCCTTTTTCTGATGAGTTCTCCTTTTCACCTTATATTTCTATATACACATAGATAGGTGGTATCTAAACCTTACAGGCATGGTAAACATACATTTGTCATTCCTGTTTTCCTTCATTAGAGCTGTGAACATTTTTACGATTTTCATTTTTAATCCTTTTTATGAAGCAAAGAAATTTCTGCATCCTCTGCTTACACTCATTTCAAAGCCTGAGACACAATCCATGAAAAATTGGTCTCAGAGTCACAGTCACACTTCACAGAGTTAAAGTGACATCACAAATCACCGGAGCTCCACTGTCCCCTGCTGATGTAATTTTGTCAGCCCCACTTTTCTTTTTTTTTTTTTTTTTGTTTTTTTGTTTTTTTGTTTTTTTGTTTTTTTTTTTTTACATTTTTATTGATTCATAATCATTTTACAGTGTTGTGTCAAATTCCAGTGTTCAGTACAATTTTTCAGTCATACATGGACATATACACACTCATTGTCACATTTTTTTCTCTGTGATTTATCATAACATTTTGTGTATATTTCCCTGTGCTATACAGTGTAATCTTGTTTATCTGTTCTACAATTTTGAAATCCCAGTCTATCCCTTCCCACCCTCTACCCCCCCCCCCCCGGTAACCACAAGTCTGTATTCTCTGTCCATGAGTCCATTTCTGTTCTGTATTTATGCTTTGTTTTTGTTTGTTTGTTTGTTTTTGTTTTTTAGATTCCACATATGAGCGATCTCATATGGTATTTTTCTTTCTCTTTCTGGCTTACTTCACTTAGAATGACATTCTCTAGGAGCATCCATGTTGCTGCAAATGGCATTATGTTGTCGGTTTTTATGGCTGAGTAGTATTCCATTGTATAAATATACCACCTCTTCTTTATCCAGTCACCTGTTGATGGACATTTAGGTTGTTTCCATGTTTTGGCTATTGTAAATAGTGCTGCTATGAACATTGGGGTGCAGGTGTCATCCTGAAGTAGATTTCCTTCTGGGTACAAGCCCAGGAGTGGGATTCCTGGGTCATATGGTAAGTCTATTCCTAGTCTTTTGAGGAATCGCCACACTGTTTTCCATAGTGGCTGCACCAAACTGCATTCCCACCAGCAGTGTAGGAGGGTTCCCCTTTCTCCACAGCCTCTCCAGCATTTGTCATTTTTGGATTTTTGAATGACGGCCATTCTGACTGGTGTGAGGTGATACCTCATTGTAGTTTTGATTTGCATTTCTCTGATAATTAGTGATATTGAACATTTTTTCATGTGTTTTTTGATCATTTGTATGTCTTCCTTGGCGAATTGCTTGTTTAGGTCTTCTGCCCATTTTTGGATTGGGTTGTTTATTTTTTTCTTATTGAGTAGTATGAGCTGCTTATATATTTTGGAGATCAAGCCTTTGTCAGTTTCACTTGCAAAAATTTTCTCCCATTCCGTAGGTTTTCTTCTTGTTTTATCTCTGGTTTCCTTTGCTCTGCAGAAGCTTGTAAGTTTCATTAGGTCCCATTTGTTTATTCTTGCTTTTATTTCTTCTAGGAGAAAATTTTTGAAATGTATGTCAGATAATGTTTTGCCTATGTTTTCCTCTAGGAGGTTTATTGTATCTTGTCTTATGTTTAAGTCTTTAATCCATTTTGAGTTGATTTTTGTATATGGTGTAAGGGTGTGTTCTAGCTTCATTGTTTTACATGCTGCTGTCCAGTTTTCCCAACACCATTTGCTGAAGAGACTGTCTTTATTCCATTGTATATTCTTGCCTCCTTTGTCGAAGATGAGTTGACCAAAAGTTTGTGGGTTCATTTCTGGGCTCTCTATTCTGTTCCATTGGTCTATATGTCTGTTTTGGTACCAATACCATGCTGTCTTGATGACTGTAGCTCTATAGTATTGTCTGAAGTCTGGGAGAGTTATTCCTCCAGCCTCATTCTTTCTCTTCAGTAATGCTTTAGCAATTCTAGGTCTTTGATGGTTCCATATAAATTTTATTATGATTTGTTCTAGTTCTGTGAAATATGTCCTGGGTAATTGGATAGGGATTGCATTAAATCTGTAGATTGCCTTGGGCAGTGTGACCATTTTAACAATATTGATTCTTCCAATCCAAGAGCATGGAATATCTTTCCATTTTTTAAAGTCTTCTTTAATTTCCTTCATCAATGGTTTATAGTTTTCTGTGTATAATTCTTTCACCTCCTTGGTTAGATTTATTCCCAGATATTTTATTACTTTGGGTGCTATTTTAAAGGGGATTGTTTCTTTACTTTCTATTTCTGTTGATTTATCGTTAGTGTAAAGAAAGGCAACTGATTTTTGAACATTAATTTTGTAACCTGCTACCTTGCTGAATTCTTCGATCAGCTCTAGTAGCTTTTTTGTGGACCTTTTAGGGTTTTCTATATATAGTAACATGTCATCAGCATATAATGACACTTTTACCTCTTCTTTTCCAATTTGGATCCCTTTTATTTCTTCCTCTTGCCTGATTGCTGTGGCTAGGACTTCCAGGACTATATTGAATAGGAGTGGTGATAGTGGGCATCCTTGTCTTGTCCCAGATTTTAGTGGGAAGCTTTTGAGTTTTTCACCGTTGAGAACTATGCTGGCTATAGGTTTGTCATATATAGCTTTTATTATGTTGAGATATGTTCCCTCTATACCCACTTTGGCGAGAGTTTTTATCATAAATGGGTGTTGAATTTTATCAAATGCTTTTTCTGCATCGATTGAGATGATCATGTGGTTTTTGTCCTTTCTCTTGTTGATGTGATGTATTACATTGATTGATTTGCGTATGTTGAACCAGCCTTGTGTCCCTGGGATGAACCCCACTTGGTCATGTTGTATAATCTTTTTTATGTGTTGTTGGATTCTATTTGCTAAAATTTTGGTGAGGATTTTGGCGTCTATGTTCATCAGTGATATTGGCCTATAATTCTCTTTTTTTGTAGTGTCTTTGCCTGGTTTTGGTATCAGGGTGATGGTGGCTTCATAGAAAGAGTTTGGGAGTATTCCCTCCTTTTCAATCGTCTGGAAGAGTTTGAGAAGGACTGGTATGAGTTCTTCTTTGTATGTTTGGTAGAATTCCCCGGTGAAGCCGTCCGGTCCTGGACTTTTATTTGTAGGGAGGTTTTTAATTGCTATTTCTATTTCCTTTCTAGTGATCGGGTTGTTCAAGTGTTCAGTTTCTTCTTGATTCAGTTTTGGTGGACAGTATGTTTCCAGAAACTTGTCCATCTCCTCTAGGTTATCCAGTTTGGTTCCATATAGTTTTTCATAATATTCTCGTATGATATTCTGTATTTCTATTTTGTTTGTTGTAATTTCTCCATTTTCCTTTCTTATTTTGCTAATTTGTGCTCTCTCTTTTTTCTTTTTTGTGAGTTTGGCCAGAGGTTTGTCGATTTTATTTACTTTTTCAAAAAACCAACTTTTGGTTTGGTTGATTTTTTCTATGGTCTTGTTAATCTCTATTGTATTTAATTCCTCTCTGATCTTTATTATTTCCTTCCTTCTGCTGCTTTTTGGGGCTTTTTGTTCTTCTTTTTCTAATTGATTTAGGTGGTGGGTTAACTTGTTTATTTGAGATTGTTCTTCTTTTTTGAGAAAGGCCTGTATCGCTATAAACTTCCCTCTTAGCACTGCCTTTGCTGTGTCCCATAGGTTTTGAGTGGTTGTGCTTTCATTATCATTTGTCTCAAGGTATTTTTTAATTTCAGCTTTGATTTCCTCATTGATCCATTGTTTTTTCAATAACATATTGTTTAATCTCCATGCTTTTCTTTTTTTCTCCTTTGTTTCTCTGTTGTTGATTTCCAGTTTCATGGCATTGTGGTCAGTAAAGATGCTTGAGATAATTTCTATCTTCTTAAATTTGTTGAGGTTTCTTTTGTGTCCAAGTACATGATCAATCCTGGAAAATGTTCCATGTGCACTTGAAAAGAATGTATATTCTATTTTTTGGGGGTGTAAAGCTCTGAAAATGTCCACCAAATCTAGTTTTTCTATTGTAGTATTTAATTTCTCTGTTGCCTTGTTTATTTTCTGTCTGGAAGATCTGTCTAGTGATGTTAATGCAGTGTTAAAATCTCCAACTATGATTGTATTCCCATCAATATCCCCCTTTGTTAGTAATTCTTGTATGTACTTAGGTGCTCCTATATTGGGTGCATATATATTAACGAGTGTAATATCTTCATCTTGTATCACTCCTTTAATCATTATAAAATGTCCTTCTTTATCTTTCTTTATGGCCTTTGTTTTAAAGTCTATTTTGTCTGAAATCAGTACTGCAACACCTGCTTTTTTGGCTTTTCCATTTGCATGGAATATCCTTTTCCATCCTTTCACTCTCAATCTATATGTGTCCTTCTCCCTAAAGTGGGTCTCTTGTATGCAGCATATTGAAGGTTCTTGCTTTATTATCCAGTCTGCCACTCTATGTCTCTTGACTGGAGCATTTAGTCCATTAACATTTACAGTAATTAATGATAGATGTGTGTTTATTGCCATTTTGAACTTATCTTTGCAGTTGAATTGGTATATCCTCTTTGTTCCTTTCTTCTTCCTTTTGTGGTTTGGTAATTTTCCTTTGTATTATCATGGATTTTATTTAATTTTTGTGACTCCCTTGTAAACTTTTGACTTGTGGTTACCCTTTTTTGTAAATCTATTAACCTATACCCGTTTTTAATAAACTGATAATAACATGATCTCAAACCCATCCTACTGTTAAAAAAATTTTAAAAAAGAAAGAAAAAAAATTCTATATTTCCCTGCCTCCCTCTCCCACTCTCAGTGATTTGTATGTCTTCTTTTATAATTTCGTGTTTTCTTTATTTGTAATTCATGAGTTATCACCTTTCCAGTTGTACGTTTCTCATTTCTGTAGCATCCTGCTGCTTTTCTATTTAGAATAGCCCTTTCAATATTTCTTTTAGCATGGGTTTAGTGTTGCTAAACTCCTGCAGCTTTTTTTTGTCTGTGAAACTCTTTATTTCTCCTTCTATCCTAAAGGATAGCCTTGCTGGATAAAGTATCCTAGGCTGCATCTTTTTTTCATTCAGGGCTTTGAATATATCTTGCCACTCCCTTCTGGCCTGTAGTGTTTGTGTAGAGAAATCAGCTGAGAGCCTTATGGGGGTTCCCTTGTAGTTCACTCTTTGCTTTTCTCTTGCTGCCTTTAGAATCATTTCTTTATCCTTGACTCTGGCCATCTTGATTATGATATGTCTTGGTGTGGGTCTATTTGGGTTCTTCCTGTTTGGGACCCTCTGAGCTTCCTGTACTTGTATATCTGATTCCTTCTTTAAGTTTGGGAAGTTTTCAGTCATGATTTCTTCAAAAACCTTTTCAATCCCCTTTGATCCTTCTTCCCCTTCTGGGACCCCTATTATGCGAAGATTGGGATGCTTTATATTATCCCATAGGTCCCTTATGCTATTATCATTATTTTTTATTTGCTTATCTTGTAGTTCTTCTGAATGGGTGCTTTCTGTTGCCCTGTCTTCTAGATCACTAATTCGTTCCTCTGCATTAACTAGTCGGCTTTGCACAGCTGTTAGATCATTCCTCATCTCTGTCATTGAGTTTTCCCATTTTGCTTGGCTCTTCTTTATAGCTTCAATTTCATTTTTGACATATTTTATTTCTCTAAGCATTATCTCTTTTAATTCCTTCAGCAATTTGATCACTCCTTTTTTGAAATCTTGATCTAGTAGGCTATCGATGTCTATTTCATTGAGCTTTCTTTCAGGGGATTCCTCTTGTTCTTTTAATTGGGAAAGGTTTCTCTGCTTCTTCATCTTGCTCATACCTCTCTGGCACTGTGGTTTATGAAGTATCAGTTGTCTATTTTGGATCTTAAGGATTTTATCTATCTAATGCCTATTTAGGAATAGAACTTAGAAAAAAAAGAAAAAAAGAGAAAAGAATAAGAGAGAAAGATTTTTAAAAGAAGGGAGAAAGAGGGTTTGAAAACAATGTATAATGAATAATAGAAGAACGGGTTGTAGCAGAGTATTAACCGGGTGGAGAAGTCCTTTTAAAACCTTAAAAAAAAAAAAAAAAAAAAAAGGGGGTGGGGAGATGAATATATGTGTTTGAAGCCTGTGTCTAATCAATAACAGGACATCAAAACCCAAGAGAAATAGAAATGAATTAAGAAGTAAAAATTAAAAGAGTAATTGAAAATAGAACAGGTAAAAACCGATTAAAACAAAACAAAACAGAAACAAAAACAGAAAACAAAAAAACAAAACAAAGCAAAACAAAAACCAAAAAAAAAAAAAAAAAAGGGGGGGTTGTCGGTGTTCTCCTGGAGTCTGTGTGCTTTTAATGTGAAGTCCTTCTGTCTTCGTCCTGTTTTGGAAGCTCAGCTTGTTTTCATAGGCCCTCCGTTGGCACCCTCTTCTGTGCTGCTCCCAGCACCTGTCGGCAAGCAAATCGCGCCTCCTCCTAACCCGGGGTCAGATGCAGCTCTCCTCTGCTGCGGGCGGGCGGGTCACTGCCCCTCTGGATGCCGCAGACAGATGTTGCAGACTGGCCAGGCAGGAGGGCGGGTCGTGCCCCTTCCCAGCACCTCGGTCAGGGGTTGTGTTCCTGCCCGACAGGCGGGGGGCCGCTCTCCCCCTGCCTGCGCCGCCGGTAGCTCCGCTGCTCTGTGCGGCTGCGCGCTCTGCGCCGGCGCTCCGCCCTGGCCGGCGCTCCGCCCGGGTCGCACTCCGCCCGGGTCGCGCTCTGCGTGTGGGCTCGGGGAAGACCCAGGGGCAGCCTCGTCCCTGCTCCGAGCCAAGACCGAGATGCTTGTTTGTCTTTGTGGATCAAGTTCTCTGGGGTACCAGAATGGAAGGGTCCTATCTGCCCAGGGCTGTAGGCCCGTCTCAGTCTGGCCCTTGAGGCTGCTAAGCCCTTCGGTGCGGACGCAGGTTTCGTCTCTGCCCCCGCCTGGGTGTTAAGCGCCGGAGAATATGGCGGCTCTGCCTGGGCCCCGCCCCTCTTCCCTTGAAAAGTTTCCGCGTGTTTTCAGAGATGGGGGTATGCACCCTTCCCCCGAGAGCACATCAACCTTGCTGTTTTATGGAGGGCCCAGGTTGTTCTGTCCTGTACACCCACAGCCCTGGCGCCCAGCCCCTTGCAGTCCCCCGGAGTTTCCTCCGTGCAGCCGCCCCCGTCCTCCGCCCAGATTATGCAGCCTGGCCCTGCCCGCTGCTGCCGGCCCGCGTCTCAGGCTGGTTGTCGGGGGGACGCTCTGTGCCCGTTTAACTTAGTTCTGTCAGACAAGGGCTGCTCTGTACAGATCCGAGCCTCGGAGGCTCCCCCTCCGTCCCGCTGGCCTCTCAGTTGGAGAGGGGAGACCCAGCGAGCAAGCGCCAGTCCTCCTTTGCCACTCCCTCCCCGCGGGACCCGTCCCGCGCTGCTTTGCCTTTTGTTCTTTCTTGTTTCCTTTTCTCCTACCAGATTTTTGGCGTCTTTATCTTTTGAAGAGGGCGATGATCTGTTGGAGTTCCGCAGGTGCTCTGGTTGGCTGAGTGGGTCTGTAGATGTGGGTCTTGGTGTATTTGTGGGAGAGGGTGGCTTACAAGCGTCCTTCTACTCCGCCATCTTGCCCGGAAGTCTCAGCCCCACTTTTCTTACGACATTAACCCAGTTGGTTTTGTTTTGTTACTTTTTCAACATCAGCAAAAATCACATTTTTTAAAAGAATGGACTGGAATCAACATCAAAATGTAAGATGGAATCTTTCGGAAGAAAAGGAATATTAGCAACTTACACTGGAAGTACTTTTTACTATTGTACTGATAGACAAATACATTAATCATCTTTTTAATCTCTTTTAAAATGAATTAGGACACCAAAAAATGAATAGAAGTTGGAAGCACATCCATGAGCATTCGTTTAAATCTTTCTTATTCATTTTTGGCTACATAAATCAATCCTATTACAATGGTACTCTGAAAAGGTATTTCACTATGGAATTCAGTAGGCACATTTGTTCACTAGGGCTCCCATAACAAAGTACCAACAGGCTTAAACAACAGGAATTTATGTCTCGTAATTCTGGAGTTCAAGGTCAAGGTGTTGGCAGGGTTGGCTGCTCTCCCCTTGGTGTGTAAGTGGCTGTCTTCTCCCTGTGTCTTCACATGGCCTTTCCTCTGTGTGCACCTGTATAACTAATCTCCTTTTCTTATAATGGCACCGGTCATACTGGATTAGGACCCACCCTAAAGACCTCATTTTAACTTAATTACCTCTTTAGAGACCCTCTCTCCAAATGCAGTCACAGTCTGAGGTACCGGGGGTTAGAACAGCCTATGAATTTGGGGGAGGGGGCACACACAATTCAGCCACTGGTTGTTTTTGACAAATGACCCAAAGGAACAGGATATTCACACTGGGCAAGCTCCGTGAAGAGACAAGCCTTGTAAACCGGGTTTTCTAGGGAACTACTAGACACTTCAATGATGATAATTCTGAGCAGGAGGCTTTGAGAGCTCCAGTCCTGTTCTGGCCCCTCCAGCTGTTGCTAGGCTGCCCCTTTGCACCACAACTGCAGGCTGTGGCTTTTCAAGGCTAACGTAAAGCTGAGTGGGGGAAGGCTAAAACTCCACAAAGCTCAGGGTTCTTCCTGAAATTCAGCCATTTGTCTTAAGCAGACACTCCCAGAGTTCATTTACAGAGCTCTGAAGGAGTCTACTTCGTCCATCGCTGCCAGCGTTCTCATTGCTTTCACGGAGGAGGCAGTTTCTGGAGGTCCTTTCTCCAACTCCCCCCCCAGTCACATTCTCTTGGCGGCATCCTGTGTTGTTTCTTCACACCTGTATCCCAAGTTTCTAATTCTCTCTCCGGCCAATTCCAACTGGATCTTAAACCTCCATGTAGATTTTAATTTCAATAACTGTATTTTTAATTTTTAGCTCCATTTGGTTAGTTGCACAGCCAGAAATGAAAATCTAGGTGGATTTTATTTTATTATTGCCTGGATTTTATTTTATTATTGCCTGTTTTCTAGTCACGTTACAATAAACACATACCTCCTTTTTGGGAAAACATAGCTATGAAGTTATTTTATCACCATTTCCTTTTGACTTCCTGTTTGTGCCTCATTCTGAGGCCATGTATCCCTGCCATCACCTGTCTCCCCCCATCACTCCCAAACAGGTAAAGAGTTGGTAACTCAAAAGAGAAACATTTTTTGAGAAATAAAAGCAATATGCTGTTGCTCTTTGCTTTGCAATGCTCAGTGGGCCTGCAATACTTGTTTTAGAGGTATAGGGGCAGGGAGAATCAAATAATTGTGTCAGCGAGGGAAATCCTGAAGAAGGGTAGCATTCCGCTTGGGGGGTTCAGAGGAAGTGCGGAGGGCTGGACGATGGCTGTGCTGGCTCAGGTTCTACCAGCTGGAGCTGGGTCAGTCACTACATCCCCGGCACCCCAGGTTCTTCTTCCAGCCACGAGAGCAAGCACAGTGCTGCGGGAATGCTTTGGAGACCTGAGCCCCTCTGTGTGAGACCCATCCTCACCCCACCTGCATTCAGCATGTAGATCTTTTCGGCGGTCCAGACGGATAATATACTGACTGGCTGGCTGGCCTTTTCCTAGATGAATGATCGCAGGGCTGCAGCATGGCTATCGTGAGTTCTAGTCACTTTTACTTTTGTGGACGCTTTATTCCATTAAACAATTTAATTATGTTTTTATATAATTATATACTATGTATAAAGCATATAATATACTTTATATAAAAATGAATATACTAATATTTTCTTCTACCTAAAAGTTCTTTTTTTTCCTCCTGATTTTAAAGGAAAATAATAATTTTCACAGGCCTCTAAAAGCACTGTGGGCCCTTAGCACTGGGTCCACTGAGCTAATGGAAAAATCAGCCCCGCAGGAACGGCTGGATGAATGTTTCCATTTCCTGAGAAGTTTCACAAGAGAAGTCTTCAACCTCAGAAAAAACGCACCAAAGACATTCCCCATATTTTATACCAAGCCTGCTGCCTGGTTTTCTTTGCTAAGGAGATGGGTGGAATGTCCCTTGTTCTCCCTTTTCACGTTTAAAAGGAAGCTAATCCTGACTCCTGGGCTGCTGGTAGCTCATATGGCATTTCTGTGCACGTTAGTAAAAGGCTTCTTGTCTTTAAGCAGGAAGGCAGGGAGGGGAGCCGGGGCACAGTGCAGGCAGGTGGGGTATGGTGTGACTTTAAAGGATTACATTATTGCTCAGTCTGAACAACCATGTCCACTGGTCCTGGGGAAAGTACAAACTCAGGCGGGCATACCTTCCAACCTCGTTTGGGGACCACAGTCATGCCCTGTGTGTCATGGCATTGGGGGTTGGAGTTAACACTAATTCAGCTTAAAGACATATAGGCGTAGTTCATAAACCAAATTTCATTCTAAGTCTTTGGCCAGAGCATTCAAGTCCCAGTAGGACTCAGGCACAGCCTTTAAAAGCCGTGTGAGATCAGAGTCATGACCTCAGAGGGATCCTGGAGTAAAAGTGGACAAGCAGAATCACATGAGTGTGCACTGGTGTGCATGTGTGTGTGTGTGTGTGCGCGCATGACCCTGAGGGCAATTGTTGCCTGGTGTAAGCCAAAACTCTCATGTTGCTCCCTGGGATTCTGCTGGGAAGCCTGGAATCCACCACAGGCATGACCCCCTGTGTCTACAATAAGAAAGGCACTGCCTTAGTTATGGCACTATTACCGAGTCCAAGCTCGTACTGCACACTGCACAACAGGTCCATAAGTCAAGAGGTGAGTTGTTGGGGCAAAGAACAGAGACTTCATTCAGAAAGTCAGCAGATCGATAAGATGAAGGACTAGTGTCCCAAAGAACCATCTTCCCCAAGTTAGAATTCAGGCTTCTTCTACGCTAAAAAGGGAGGGGGTATGGTTGGTTGTTACAAACATCTTAGTGTCAGAATCCTTTGTTCTTGCAGCTGTCCACGGAGGTTAGGTCATGACGTCCCTGTAAACCTCCAACAAGGCAAATGTTATTCTCTGTTCTGCAACTTTTTAATCTCTATATAAATGGAAAAGTGCTATACATTTAAAGGTCAGAACCTCGAGAATGGGATATCCTGTGTCTTTCAGACCATAGGCAACATTCTTATCTCGAAGCAAAAGCAACAGAATACAAAGGTTAAAGTAGAAGAAACAGATCCAATATGGAGGAGGAGCTGCGCTTCCCAGTTACAGCACCCTACGCGGGTCACAGCCTCAACAGCTGCACGCAGCAGCCCCGCCTGGCTCACCAAGTCCCTTGGCGATGCAAAGCCCACGCACACACTCACTAAAGCCTCCATTCTCTCTCTGCAGGGATGACGTGCCAAGCTCGAAGCTCCTACATCACCAGTGAGATCCTGTGGGGGTACCGGTTCACACCCGTCCTGACGCTGGAGGACGGGTTCTACGAAGTCGACTACAACAGCTTCCATGAGACCTACGAGACCAGCACCCCGTCCCTCAGCGCCAAAGAGCTGGCCGAGTTAGCCAGCAGGGCAGAGCTGCCCCTGAGCTGGTCCGTCTCCAGCAAACTCAACCAACACGCAGAACTGGAGACAGAGGAGGAAGAAAAGAACCCCGAGGAGCAGACGGAAAGGAATGGTGATGTGGCGAATCTAGAGAACGAATCCAAAGTTTAGTCCCCTGGCCGGGCAACCCCTCTCCTCTCCCCCGCATCCTTCCCTCGTCTCTCATTCTCTTTCTTTTCTGTCTCTCCTGCTTCGTTCTTCCTTTGTATTTAAGTTTGGCATTACCAGAAAACAAATCTTCAAGGTGTAAAATATCTACCTGCCCTCTCTCAGTTACTCAGATTGACAGGGTAGACGTGGATTGGGTTAGGGTGTCATGTGCCCTCATTTATGGCCCAGGTCTTCTCCCTAAATACGACACATCCAACTCCTGGAGATGTAAGCACTTACCTGCATGTGTCGTACAAAACCAGAACACTCAACTGGGTGCGGCAAAGATGTCACCTGGGACAGGACCAGGAAGGTCTCTGGTGCCCACTCACTCATGCCGGGAGACACGGAGTACAGCCCTCAGTTTTATACGTCTCAATAAATTTCATCTGCGGGGCGAGGTGCTTGCCCCATGCGGGCATCGCAGTTACAGGACCCAGGTGAGGCAGAGACTAAACACTGTACATATATACGCCTTATGTAATTATTTTCCTTTGCAGTTAGTAATAAAACCCAGCATGTACAAAGGTACTGTAGAACACAACTTCTAAATGATGTACATAGGTGTATAATTAATGTAGGTTTAGATATATAACTTTAGAAATGAGACAAAAAAAAAGATTCCCAAAGTACAGTAGGCATTTCTGTTCCGATGTCTCTGTTTTCTGGATTTCTTTGGTCCCACTGACCTCTGGCCCTTTAGTGCATGGCCTTTGTTCTGTGTCCCAGACTGGCAGCCGTTTGGGTACTTCTGTTCCCTCGCTAAACTTTTCGTTGAATCTAATAAGCCATAGGTCTGGGGGAAGTTTGGAGGTCCAGGAGATGGCAACACCCACCACCAATATACTGATTTACTGTGAAATGTTTACAAAACTGAGGTCTCTTTTTTAAGACATCAAGGGCCTCGCCGACTAGCCTGGGGGAGAATTCCAGGAGGAGGCCACGCTCTGGCACATCACCAGTCATGTGTTCATGCTTTTCAAGTGAGCTCTTACCCTTTGTAGCACAACAGTTTGAGAAACTTTTCTTCTGTAAAACCATTGATTCTCCAGCTGTTCCACTCTACCATCACAAGAAACTACAGACTATTAAAAAATGAGACATGATTAAGTTAGTAGAAGATGGTTTGGGTCTAAAGTCAAGAAATTCATGATGCAAGAAGTCGGTGAAGTATCTTTTAATCAGTGATCTCACACACCTTGACTCCATCTGGCACTCTTCCTGTGGCTGGGGGCTTACCCATCAGCATTTCTTGCATGGATACTTTTTTTTTTTAATGAAATTACCACAGTTCAACATTCAAAGATTAGATCAACAATTTTGGCGACTGTGTAAGAAATCTCTCTAGAGTATGCCAGAGGTTAGAAATCAAATCCAAGGTACCTCCCAATCAAAGAAAATTTTTAAAAAACTAGTCTTAATTCATTGTAATCTATAAAGAGAAAGAGAAAACGTAAGAAAGAAAAGAAATGAAAAGAAAGAAAGAAAGAAAGAAAGAAAGAAAGAAAGAAAGAAAGAAAGAAAGAAAGAAAGAAAGAAAAAAAGAAGGAAAGAAAAAGGAAGGAAGGAAAGAAAAAGGAAGGAAGGAAAGAAAGAGAAAAAGGGAGGGAGGGAGGGAGAGGGGAGAGAAAGAGAAATGGAAGGAACCATATTGTGTTCTGAGAATCTAATTTTCAAAATGAAAAAAAAATGTTCAAATGGAAACATAAAAAAAGGAAGAGAATCTTAGACAAAACTTCAAGGGCAGGTGGAGATTTTGCACTGAAACAGATCTTTCACATTAATTTTGCATTTATAAACTGTATGTTCGCTAACACAATTGACCGTCATAAATATTCATTGACTGGATGCAAGTTCATTTTCAGCTCCTACAGCTGTGCTCAGTTTGAGGCTCTGCACCATGCAGGTCAAAGATCTCAAACTAGCTGTCCCTCCTTGTCGCCCTTGCCTTCCCTGACCAGATAGCACAGGCCTTCGCTGTAGTTCGGGGACCCTGTCTACTAAAACACATGTCCCAGAGATAAGGAAAGTGGCTGGCTCCTCAGTCTGACATGGGGGTCTCTCTTCTCCCACTTCTGACACCTTGCATCAAGACAACTGCTTCTTGGCACTGACCTTATGGAAAGCAAAACTGTTGGCCATAGCTCTTTCCTGTTTTCCAACATTTCATTTTCCCATTGAGTATCTGTTGAATCATTTATTCATCCCACTCACTCTACAGAGGAGGTTGTAGTTGAGGAGGAGGAGGAGGAGGGCGCCCCATGCACTTCCTGCAGGCTGTGGGGAGGTACTGTGGCCTTACCTCTCACTGTAGCCTTATGAAGGGTGCTCTTGCCTTGGGGGCGCTAACCCTGGACCATCACCAGAGTTGCAGGGTGAGGCGTGGTAGCACAAAGCAAGATCAGCTGGGGCTGCAAAAAGTCTGCTAATTTAGCTCTTGAAGACTCAGTGGGCCTTTTGAATCCATTGCTAAGGCTTAAAGGGCACACACACCCAGCTGTCCGGTTGGAAGAGAAGCTTGGGGCCCTTTAGCACAACTGCACAAAGAGCTCTGACAACCCTTGGGTCACGCACACGTGTCAATTCCGTATCTGTGACAGGGCACCTGGGTATGAGGTCTCTCCCTGTTTCTCACTGTTTTTGGTATCAGTGTAGTTGGAGACAGAATATGAACCAAATCTCGTTTTTGTAATGTGAGCCTCTGAACCTTTAAGTGAGGATGCTCCAAAAGAACCTTTTATTAGAATGTCCCTATCAAACATGTCTATTTTTCTACAATTATTGATAACAGTTTAAACAGTGTATTTTGTGTCAACTGTTAAAATTTGGAACGGAAAGAACCTCATCAAGACTGAATTTTTCTAAGTAGCAAGTGTTGAATGGTGTTTTTCATTAAGACAGTCCAGCAAAGATGACCTTACAATTTCTGCCCATTCTACTCCACCATATCCAGTCTCTGTTCCATCTCCACTCACTTTGCTAGCAAATCAAGTGCTATAGAAATAAATAAGCCTATTTTAATGCATCAGTACTCATAATGAATGAGGACCACTCTCAACCTGGTATTTTGGTCTGTTGGTTGGTGTATTTAAGTCCCGTTCCCATAAAAGCATCATGGTATCCATTAGCCAGATAAGAACTTGGGACTAAAGGGTTACAGTTTGCCACAGTTGACCCCAATCGGAAGAAAAGGGCAGACTCAGCTGGGAACATGACCTCCCCAAGGGCTGCTAAGACCCTCAGATTCTCATTGCCACCCACCCCAACATGCTTTCCAACTGGAAGAGCACCTATTCATTTACAAGGCAGCGTTATGTAACTAATGATGTTGTTTGTTTTGGGCTGTCCCCTGAGCAAACTATACCCTTTTGGATTAACACACTTGCAATCACTGTAACGTCTGGTCATTGCTTTTCCATCCCTTCAAAATATGGCATTCCAGCCTGGCTGGTCCAGTAGGTAGACACTTTATGTCCACAAGAAGGAAACCTCTCTTCCCCCACTCCCTTCCTCTATCTGTCCCTCTCTCTTTTTCTCTTTCCCTGGCTCTCCGGTTCTGGATCCATTTATTTAGTTCAGTATTTTATGTTCCCTAACAGAAATCGAGCTACTGTCTCTAAAAATGTCAATCTATTTCTTAAGCACAATGTTCTCTTGCCAGTTTAACCAAACTAGGGCTCTGAAATGTCTCTTTTTCATGATATTCTAATTAAAAAATTATTTATGACTTCTTTCAAAAGCCTAAGTTTTGAAGTCTCTAAGCAATATTCTTATGTTTTTCCTCCTATGTTTTCTTACATTTCAGGTGTCTTACTTTATCCCCTTTGCTTTTTTATTTAGATTAAAGCCAGGGTCTTTGGGGTGTTCAGAAACTGTTTATAAAGTTGGGAGCTGGTGGACAGAGAAAGAGACTATAAAAATTCCATTAGAAAACTATTTGAACTCACCAAAAGACTGTGGAGTCATTTGATTAGCTAAATAATCCAAGATTTAAAAAATTAAGATATTCATAGTCATTTCCAAAACAGCTTGTCAATAGTCTGACTAGTTTTGAGCCTTTCTTTCCTTGACTTGGATAACACTCTGTGTGATTCAGAGAGTCATAAGGTAGTTGAAAATTAAATGCCCTACATAGCTGGTAAACATTATCTTCTGTGATTTCCTTTCAAAGAATGGCTATAAAGTCAAAAATAAAGGCAACATATATGCAATAGATGATTCATTGATATTGCAGTATAATATAGTAAAATAATAATATCTTGCTTCTAGACTTTATGGCCAACTTGTGTTTAAGATAAGGTTATCCTTCAGTTTAAAATTGAGTAAAACCATACTTCTTCCTAATACATATCTGCCCTTAACATCTTGAAGAGCATCTGATGCAGAGTGTCTTATCTAGAAGTCAAAATTCTGTTAAGCTACTATTCGATTTGGACAAAGCACAGTATGTACAATAATAACAAAACGATATCACACCCCACATCGTGTGGTGTTTTGGAGCATCCAGAGCGCTTGCACAAATTATCTCATTAATTCTAATCCACCATGAGAGCTTTGTACTATAATTTACACTTTACAGATGGAAAACTAGGGTTTGGGCAAACTGAGTAATTTCTCCAAGGCTCCAAGGCCAGTCGGTCACAGATCCTGGTCTCAAATCCAGGTACTGGGGCTTAAACCATGGGCTCTTTTTACTATAAAAAGGGTCGGAAAACCAAATCTGCTCACAGAATCTGGCCCACTGCCTGTTCTTGCACCCCTTGTGAGCTACGAATGATTTTACATTTTTAAATGGTTGGGGGAAGAAAAAACACAAGAGAAGAATATTTTGTGACACGCAAAAATTATATAAAATTCAAATTTCAGTGTTCATAAATAAAGTTTTATTGATTGGTTTATGGATTGCTTATGACTGCTTTCACAATATACAGCAGAGTTGAGTTAATTAAAACAGAGGCCACACAGCCAGATGACTAAAGTATTACTCTCTGACCCTTTCCAGGAAAAGTTTGCCAACCCCAGTACTGTACTGTTAAATACTATTAGTACCACTAATTACTTTCACATATTGTGCTATACTGTTAAGGGATCCTTGGACAACTTAGAGCAATGAGGTTCTTTTCCAGTATAAATCTTTTTTCCAGTATAAATCTATTTCCAGTATTGCTCATAGGTTTGTTCAAGGAAAAATAACTCTTCTGGGAGGGAGGGGGCGGGTAAGAGAGACAGCTGCTTCACAGGACTTTGTGTTGAGTGTCAGAAAAAAAACTCCTTCCTTTTCATAACCATTCCCCCAAGGATGGTAAATAGAGTAAACAGCCAGGCAGGATTCAGTGGCAGCTCAGAAAGTGATGTGGTAGAACTATTCACTGGTGAACGATAAAGAAACAGGAATTCTCAGTCCCAGGATTGAGCTATGGCTTCCCAAGTACACAAAGGCACTTCAATATGTAGATAGTTGGGCCTGAGTCTCTGTTGAGTGGGAGGAACTGGATTTGCAGTGGGTACCTCACATCCAACCAACTTCCCCTCCCCTACAAGCCTTCTCTCTAATGCTCTCCTGGAGCAGAACTAACCAGACTGCTGAGCTGTCTCTCCATCTTTCTTCGCAAGTTCCTCTAGCCCACAATTAATCAACGTGGTAAGAAGAACTTTGAACCACCATTCTTGTTTAATTGTACTAGAGCTGGCTCCCTGTAGCTATTCAGCTAAAAGTTTAACATGCAAGTAAAAATGAGATGCTTCTCTTAGAAAACGAACACGTTCTTTGAAAAGAGTCCAGAGAGAAACAGAGACGAGGTAAAGGGTTGTTGGGTTGTTTGCTGCTTCCTGATTCTGAAGCATAAGATAAAGACCGGTAATTACAGAAATATTGGATGGAAGAAATTCAGACAACGGAGTTTTGAGATAAATCAATGACATTCTTTAGATCATGAAGCTGAACTCACTCGCATTCTAGGGAAGCATTTCCAAAACCAGACATAGGTCAGCCAAGCTAGGGTTTTTTTTTTAATCTCTTTAGTTCTATTCAAAAATATATCAGGTTCTCTTATGAGTGCTTTCTTGGAAATTAGGTGGGAAAGAAAAAATTTTGTAATAAATCATTGTGATGTTGTATTGCTGACAGATAAATGATGGAAAGTGAGATGGATTTGGTCCTGTGTCTGAAACTAAGCAGGTGATGGTATCTGCGATCACGCAAAAAGCTTGAGACCCTGCAACTGCCTGGAACAGCATAATATCTAAGTGGGAGGGGGGAAATCTCAAAGTCCAACACCATAAAACTTAAATAAATGTTAAAAGGAGTCAAACTTGTACTTGGCCTCATTGCCTTGGTGAAAGAAAGCTTCATGCCACCACCTAATTCAAATGAGAGTCATGGGGAAAAGAGGACAAAATATCTCTCACAAGAGCAGTTCACTGGAGTAGTCAACAGACTAAGTGACTGAGACTTACCACCAGTGAGAAGTGGTATTTATAAAGTTATTTTTAGACACTACCCCACTAGGCATCAACCCTAATGTGCTCTGTAGCCAGCTAGAGCATTGGGACCACACAGGCAACAGATCCTGGTTCCAGAGAACTAAATGTTCCTACTGACAAAGTGTGATTAACCATTTCAAGATAAGGCTATGCACCCATTGTATGAACGCTGAATCATGAATACTGTGACATCAACCAGCCAATCTTTATAAGAATAGGAAGGGCTGCTTTTCTCAGGCAATGTAAATGTCTGCTACCAACAGGCACTAGTTAAATGCACATGTAATTCATCATCGTTCCTAAAGTTCTAATAGAAGACATAAAATCGCCATCCAAAGGAATGAGATCCCAGGAGCCTAAGATCAGATCTCTTTGGCGACGAAAACCCTAGTCCAAGCTGAATGCCTTATGGAATAGATCAGTACTGGGTCTATCACCATGAAACACAACTAGCAGAACTAGGTCAGCTGGAGCTCGAAGGGCTGGGTTCCCAGCAGCTGCGCATGGTTGGAACCTCTGGGTCTTTAGCCAGCATTCTCAGGCCAGGAGAAGGAACACTGTTCTCAGATCCCCCTATAGCAGATGCCATCCTGGCATCATCTCTCAGCATGGCTGTCTGTGGGGCTGGGGATGAGCTATACCCTCCTTCATCTCTTGGCTCAGCCTGGGGTAGTCCAGAAGTCTTGGTCACGGCCACCGCCTCTCTGGGTGAGCCTCTCCCTCCAGCTGGTTTCTGCCCATCCACACAATGATCCCCTGGAAGTGTCTGCTGGGAACCCTGTGTCTTCTCAGCTTCTCTTGGCCAGCACTCTGGACCCCAGAGAGCACCCATCTGGGTGAGGGATGATGACACTCCCTAGAAGACCTGAAGTAAGACCTTTGGAGCCCCCTATGCACAGGGGCGCTTCTCCCATATGTAAGTCAAAATCAAACAACACAAACACATAAATAGAGTAAGTGTAAGGAAGTCCAAAAAAGTTCTCCTTTTCCCATGGTGATTACCTCACTGCCTCTTTTTCCCTTTACATATCTAGTTCTTCAGCTTCTGGAAATTCTCACTTTTGGGTATCACAGTGCTATGAGTACACACTTGGTTGGCTCATTGGCCACTTCCGCCATCTCCCTAGATGAGCTGACCCTGTTCCCTCTTTTTAAGTAAGAGGTCTTGATCTGTTCAAATCCACCCCACAACCAAACAAATGCTGCCCCAAGTCAAGAAATCTTACATCCCGGCCCTTTCCTCTGACAGAGCCACCAAATGAGGCAGGAACATCAAGGGTCTTCTTTTGATTCGCAAGTGTCAGCTCTGGACGGCAACACTTGGACATATAACTTAGGCTATCCCCAGGTGCCCACACAGCTGTCACGTCACTGCAAGTTGTCAGCCAAGCATTCTACCCAGCAACTCTTTCTGAATCTCCTCCCCGGATAACCACCAAAGTCATCTTTCCTGGTACCTTCCTCTGAGCATTCATTCCATTCTTAAGCAGCAGCCAAGAACCTATCACTGGGGCTAGTCCTATTTCTTACCACTTCATTGTCCACCATCAGTTTTAACTGAGCATGTAGTCTCTTCATAGTCTGACCTCCTGAGATGAAAAAGTAGAATATTTGGTTCCTGCCCCATAGACATGAGACACTGAGAGCCCACGAGTGATGGTTGGGCACTATGACATCAGTCCATAACTGAATAAAGGATCCGTGAAGTCTTGTGCTGAAGAGACACATGGATCATTTCCAGGGAAATCTTCTTGTCCATGTGATTAGGCTAGCCAGTTTGCCAATGATAGTCCTAAATATCTTTATTCAGCCCAATGAGTCTGCATCTAAAATGAGAGTCACACAAGGACAGCAGTGAACCCTCACACGTGTGCAGGACTCTGAAATGATGACCCAAATATCTGTCAGTGCAAAGTGGTCTTTCCTCTTCCACCATCTGCACAGACTGTGCACCGGGGAAAAACCTAGTGCCTATGTGGTGTGTGGTTATCCAGGATGTGCATGGCTGCTGCCATAGCAACCCGCAGCCTATCAGCCTATCAGCATGGACCACTTCATGTAGTCTTTGATGAAAACTGGCAGTGGCCCGAGGGGACTGAGGATCCCCAGGACTGCTCCAGCTGCAGATAGCCTTGAGGGAAACCGAGGAGCCATGGGGCAGTGCCCAGGGAAATAGGTACTCACACAGCATGTCAGGTATAAGATGTCCCTCCCCTTCTTCCTAGGATGGCCTGCACTTAGGTGGCCAAACTGCTCCTAAAAAGCTGCTCTTTAAGCCATCATCCCCATACACACACATTCCCACAACCAAATCACATTTGCCTTAAAAAAAAAAAAGATTCCAAAACCAAAACTAAATTCACATCATCTGATGTAACAGATGTCCAAAGAGCAGCAATCTTATTAATCTCTGCCTAAAAGATTGAGATTCATACAAAATAAAGAGTTAGATAGTGTTTCAATAATAAGCCCACGTACAAACAATGGCGATTTTTAAAATTGACTTACGAATTCTTTTAGAAAACCTAGTTTCATATCAGAGATGTTCATGTTTGCCCCCAGGATGCGAAGTCCCCCAAATACCATTTCTTCTCAAACTTGCCATTTTCCACCTCACTTTGAACCTGAGAAAAGATTCCTCGATGTTAGTATGAAACATAAAGTGGAATTTAGCACTGAAGCTTTCAGATTTAAATTCAGTCTGGCCCCAGGAATCATGCCAGAATAAACTCTGCTAACCAGGAACAACTCCGCAGCAGGCCTACTGGACACCAGCCTCAGGGAAACGCTGAACTTGGTGGTGCTCAAGAAGATGGCCTGCTTCCTGTGAGAGAAGCTTAGTATTCAGATCTCTGAGTCATGCCCGCACTGTGCAAGTCGGGCCAGACCAGATCCCAGAGTCTGCAGTTCACCTGGTCAGCTGACCATGCTCGGATGGGGTGTGAGGGAATAAATGAGAATGTTCCGCAGCCTGAGCAGCCGCACTGGCAGACTTGACTTCCATCTTATTTTCTGATTCTATTACAAAAGGCATCAACAAAACACGTGACCTGTTCTTCTGTGGTTCCTCTCTATTTGTATCTTCATATGAGTTTTTTCCCCCTTTTCTAAAAGAAAAAAGCCTCCTCTAAACATTACACAATGCAGTGGTAGTTTCCAGTCTTCTGTAACTAACACATTAACTGAAAAATGCAACAACCCTCTCCCCGCTCCCCACAGACATACATATATATATACATATACACAAATATACATGCACTTATACACACACACACACAAACACACACACACACACACACACACACACACTTAGCCTTCCCAATCAGTTATGAGCTGGTTCTCATAAATGAATTTCCAGAAAACCGAAGCCTTAAGAGTCAATCACATCCGCTCTGCCCCCCTCACCATCACTGTGGGATTCTTTCTAAAATGCACCATATGCTTCCCTGAACCTACAGGAAACAGGTCATAAAGTAACCTTTCTTTTCAGTGGTATGTAGAAAACCTGGATTCAGTCTGAGGAGGCCAGGATTCTGGTCCTGGTTCCATCCCCAGATGAGCCATTAGGTCTTGGATAAATCAATGAGCTTTGAGATGGATTTCTCATCTTTTTAAATTAACAAACTTTATTTTCTTAGAGCAGTTTTAGGTCCACAGCAAAGTTGAGTGGAAAATATAGAGAGTTGCCACATCCCCCTGTCCCCACACAGACACAACCTCCCCCGTTATCAACATCCCCCTCCAGAATGGTACCTTTGTCACAACTGATAACCCTATGTTGACTTATCATTGTCACCCAAAGTCCATAGTTCACATTAAGGTTTACTCTTGGTGTTGTACATTTTATGAGTTTTGACAAATGCATGACGTATAATGACGTGTATCCACAACTATAGTATCATACAGAATAGTTTCACTGCCCTAAAAATCTGTGCTCTGCCTATTTATCTCTCCCTCCCCCTAAACCTTGGCAACCACTAATCTTTTCACTTTCTCCATAGTTTTGTCTTGTCCACAATGTCATGTAGTTGGAATCATGCAGTACACGACCTTTACAGGTTAGTTTCTGTCATTTAATAATACATTATACATTTAAGGTTCTCCATGTCTTTTCATGGTTTGGTAGCTCATTTCTTTTTAGTGCTGAGCAATGCTCCACTGTCTGGATGTACCACAGCTTGTTTATCCATTCACTTACTGAAGGACAGCTTGATTGCTTCCAGGTTTTGACAATGATGAATAAAGCTGCTATAAACATTTGTGTGCAGGTTTTTTGTGTAAGCATAAAGTTTTTTATTCATTTGGGTAAATAAATACCAAGGAGCATGATTGCTGGATCACAGGATAAAACTATGTTTAGTTTTGCAAGAAACAACCAAACTGTCTTCCAAAGTGGCTGTATCATTTTGCATTCCCATCAACAACGAATGATAATTCCTGTTGCTCCACATGCTTGTCAGCATTTAGTGTTGTCAGCGTTTTGGATTTTGAATGTTCTAATAGGGGCGCACTGGTATCTCATCGTTTTCATTTGCATTTCCCTGATGATATAGGATGTGGAACATCTTTTCATATGTTTGTTTGTTTGTCATTGTATTTCATCTTTGATGAAGTGTCTGTCCAGGTCTTTGCCTATTTTTCAATCAGGTTGTTTTCTTATTGTTAAGTTTTAAGAGTTCTTTGTATACTTTGGACAATAGTCCTTTATCAGATGAATCTTTTGCAAATATTTTCTCGCAGTCTGTGATTTGTCTTCTCATTCTGTTGACCATGTCTTTTGCAGAGCAGAAAATTTTAATTTTAATGGAGACCAGCTTATCAATTCTTTCCTTCTTGAAACATGTCATTGGTGCTGCATTTTAAAAGTCATTGCCATACCCAAGGTCATATGGGTTTTCTCAAAAGTTCTCTTTGAGGAGGTTTATTATTTTGCATTTTACATCTAAATCCGTGATTCATTTTGAGTTAATTTTTGGAAAGGGTGCAAGATCTTTGTCTAGATTATTTTTTTTGTATGTGAATGTACAGTTTTTTCCAGCATCATTTGTTGAAAAGACTATCTTTGCCCCATTGTATTGCCTTTGTTCTTTTGTCAAAGATGAGTTAACTGTATTTATGTGGGTCTAACGCTGGCTCTCTATTCTGTTCTATTCATCTGTTTGTTCTTTCACCAGTATCACACTGTGTTAATTACTGTAGCTTTATAGTAAGCCTTGAGGTTGGGTAGTGTTAATCCTCCAACTCTGTTCTTCTCCTTCAATATTGAGTTGGCTATTTTGGGTCTTTTGTTTCTCCATATAAACTTTAGAATCAGTCTGTCAATATCCATAAAATAACTTGGTGGGATTTTGACTGAAATTGCATTGAATCTATTGGTCAATCTGGAAATAACTGACATCATCACAACATTGAGTCCTTCTATCCATGAACATGGAATATCTCTCCATTTATTTAGTTCATCTTTGATATCACTCATCAGAGTTTTGTAGTTTTTCTCATATATATTTTATTAGATTTAAACCTAAGTATTTAACTTGGGGGAATGTTAATGCAAATGATGGTGTATTTTTAATTTCAAATTCCACTTGTTCATTGCTGGTATATAGGAAAGTGATTGACTTTTTGTGTATTAACCCTGTATCCTGCAACTTGCTACAATGGCATATTAGTTCCAAGAGTCTTTTAGTTGATTCTTTCAGATTTTCTACATAGACAATTATGTCATTTTCAAACAAAGACATTTTTATTTCTTCTTTCTCAGTCCCTCTAAGCACTGCTTTCACTGCACCCCATGAATTTTGATAAGTTGTATTTTCATTTAGTTCAAAATATTTTTTAATTCTCGAGATTTCTGCTTTAACTTATGTGTTATTGAGATGTGTATTATTGAATCTCCTTTTTCTATCTATCTATCTGTTATTGATTCCTAGTTAAATTCCACTGTGGTCTAAAACAGACATTGCATGAGTTCTATTCTTTGGAGTTTGTTAAGGTGGTTTTATGCCCCAGAATGTGGTCTATCTTGGTGAATATTCTATGTAAGCCTGAGGAAAAACTGTGTCCACTATTACTTTCATCTTTTTCAGCAGCGATTTGAATCTTACAGTCTCTGCTTCTCTGATTCTAATCTCAGTTTTAATCTACACCACCATTAGATCTGATCTATACCACCCTTACACTAAATAGCTCAAATGGTTTAGCTTTAAAGTCTTAGCTGCTTTTAATAGTTTCATATATTCTTTTGTTGGCATGGTGAAATTTCATTACCATCCATATGCTTGTCTCCAGCATCCCCTCACCAACCACATCCTCCTCTCCTCTCTTCTACCATCACTAAACCTACAGCAAATAAACAAGTTGTGAGTTAGGTGCCTTCTAGACTAATGAGGTATTACTGGATAAGCACTATACTCTCCTGTACAGTAGAAAAATCCCCAACATAAGTTAGCATCTTTGATAGAAAATAGGTGCATGAACAACCCAATCAGCTCCAGCAGATTACTGGCAACTTGCTTTTAACCCGAATCCAGCTCTACCTTCCCTGAAGCATGCATGTAGGACCCTAGGCTAAAATAAATAAATAAGTAAATAAATAAATAAATAAATAAATAAATAAACAAACAAACAAACAAACAAATAAATAAATACCAAGCAGAATACAATTAAGGAGGCAAGAAGCTCAAACCATAATAACATTTTAATTCAACTGCTTTATTTCAACTGTATCACTCTCTTCCACTATTAAATGAAAGATAATTCACTGTATTTGCCTTTCCTAATAAAATAGCACAATACTAAGACCCAGAACATTTTCTATGGCCCTATAAAATACAAGGTTGTTCTGTGAGCCATTTCCTAAGATAGAAAAAGAATATTATTCTGGAAAGTTCATTAGTTCAAAAGTCCTCAGCAGTGCCTAAATTTCACTAGTCTTTTTAATCTGAATCTATGGAATTGAGGATAAGTCTTTGTCTGCTTTGAGTGCTGCATGTTTGTTTCCATTGACCTGAAAGCTCTCATTCTTACCATCACACAGAACTATCAGGAACTATTTAAATAAGACAAAGCCCAGCCTCTCCCAGGACCAGGTCATCAACTAGGGTGTCAATGGGGTGCATGTTGGCGTTCCAGGTCCAGTAACCATGCCTAGAGAATGCAGGTCTTCTCACAAGAGACAAGGCACAGACATACTTGATCTTCAACAGTAATCCCAGAAATTCTTCTAAGAACTTGAGTTTTTGATAAATTTCTCTTACAGAGAAATAAAATGTTTCATTTTCAAGGCGCACAAAATTCACCAATACTGGGAGCAGGCATGCACTTGTATTTCCATTCTCAGGGATCTAAGCCACCGACTAAAACCAGACAAAGACAGAACTCTACTCAAAATAGTCTGAAAGCTGGTTGATGCCCCATATTTTGTTGTTCCAAATCTACATTTGCTTGGCTGAGTACTGGCCCATGAACACTTGTAGTTCAGTGGTTGATGCCCAGGCAAGTTCCTCTGAGACTCCAAGAAATAATGACTTCTTCTGCCCTCAACAAGTCTACAACCTATGGCTACCAGCTCCTGCCCTGTGATAACACATGCTGAGTGCATCGAGCCACACAAAAGCCCTGTGAGCAAGTACTGACTCCCACTTTACAAATGAAGATACTGATGCATAAGAGAGAAATTAACATGTGCTACTTTTTGGAATAAGACAACTTAATAGAGAGGGTCCGAAACCTTTCTGAAATTTCAAGAAAGCATATCAGCTTCCATGTGAGCCATCAGGGCCGGCTTCCTGGGGAAGGAAGGGACATTTGTCCTGATATTCCTTGAAACTGGATGGGATTTGGAAGATACAGATTTGGGAGGCAGGAGCCAGCATGAGAGAGGGTCCAAAGACAGACCCGCACAAAGCAAGACTGTGGGGGGTGCCTAGGCCCGCCTGGATGGGATGGGATGGCTTGTTGTAGGACTTGATAAAATATGCACTTTGAAAACTGGTGCTAAATTGTAAAAGACTTGGCTAAGGAACACAGACCACAGAAGGACTAATAAACCCACTGTAGCGCTTAAAAGGCTTTTAAGATTTTAGGATTGAATTTTTAAAAAAAGAATAACTTTCACTGGACAAAGGCAAAACGTCCCTGACAAAAATCTCAAGCCCTTTGAAATGATTCAGTGAATCTGTGGAAAACAGAATAAATCACTGATGGAATTTCAATAGCATTTAGTAGGAAACTACACGTCCAGCAAAACCATAAAACAGGGGTTAGTATAAGAGAGATTTATAGATATGAACCAATGCAATGCACAGAATAAAGTTTTTTCAAGCAAAACCAATGATCCTTTAGAGACAAACAGAAAGAAAATAAGAAAGCGCATCTTTCAAAAAATCCTACCAAGGCTTCTGACTTTTCCTCATGATAAGTAACTAGATTTGCTTCTGGAGACAGTGTTGCCAGCCTTCCCACCACGCCAGGTAGGGCTCAAGTACTGGTTTGGCTCCTGATCCATCTTTCAGTCCTTTTGTAACTCAACTCCAAGTACGTCTGTGCACGGACATGAGGCGAAAGCATGCTAAAAGCGAAAGCACAAATTATGTGTTGAGAAATCACTAGAATGCCAAATTTTTTTTAGAATAAAAAAAAATCTATCTTTAAGAACTCGCTGTGTTAGGGTAACTGTTTACATATTGAGGTGTTCCTCTTTTTTTTGACTGGAACAATAAAAAAAATTTCATATGGCCTTGGTTTCTTCTTTATATGTGTGTGTGTGTGTCCCCAAAGAAGTCCGCCTTTTCTGCAGGTGGGAATATGAATCATTTCTGAAATGCTGTATTCTGTCACAGGACTACCCAGGATGTCGGATCTACCCCCATGGAAATCAAGGACCGTACCATGAGTTTTCAATAATTGCCCCCACCCTGAACCTCGCCCCACCATCTTCCCCTCTCTCTCTCCCGCTTTGTCTGTCTCTCCATCTCTCTCTCTCTCCCCCAACATCCCCCCTCCCCTCCCCTCCCCCACCCACCTCTCCCCTCGCTCCGCCTGTGGCCAGATCCCAGCAGTGGGTCAGCCCTGCTCCTCCCCACACCTGCCCACCCAGGTGGAACCCGTCTGATACCCGTTTGCTGTTTGCACCTCACGGAATTTTCAAAGATGAAAGGGACCTACAGCAGTTCATGTCCGCTTGCCACTACTCTAAGTGTCTTAACTAGAGGAGTTTAACGACACATGATAGAGTCCAAAATTGAAATAAAGAAGCCATCCTAAGAGAGGTTTTCGTGTCCTCTGTTTTCCGTTTTGTGTGGGGTTGGCTTTGCCCGACTCCAGCAACTCAGCTCTGACACCTCACCCTGGGAGAAACCCAGTGGCTTGGCCGCCCGCCCACTCTAGGGAGGCATGAAGGAAGCCCCTGAGTCCAGCCGAGTTTTCCAATGACATGCTGGTAGCCTCACGCTATCACGTGAACAAAAGCAGTCATGTGAAAATCCACCTAGGTTACATCCTTCCCCAGAGGCTGCCAGACATAAAACCCTCAGGACACCACCACTATTTCATCCCACTTTTTCTAATGGGCCCCCCACCCAGTCTGGCTGCTATGACTGATGGAGTTACTGGCCTGTCATCTGCGTCCCCCAGCCCCTGTGCATCTGGTCCACTTAGCACTCACCATGCCCAGCAGAAACCCAAGGAGATGCGTCCATCCCTGCAGGTGCCCAAGGGACGCAGAACAGCCAGCATCTCCCACTGCTAATGCTTTCCTGAATGTCATCTTAAGCTTCCTTTAATCAACACACACCCTTTTACAAGTTTTGACCGTATAATATGATTATATTTCTCTTATAAAGAAATATATTATTTGGGGGTCTTCTCAACAATTTCTGTGGCTACAATTTTCTTAAATCACAACTTCCTGTTTCTTTTTCTTAAAATCCGGATGTCATCTCTAGAAAGAAGACTAGGGAGACAAATTCCATGCACAAAAGATGCTCTGAGCAGACCAGCATCAAGGAATCCCAGAGACAAGAAAATGAGAAGGCCAGCTCCTCAAACCACAGCTTGTCCTACTGGAGCTGGGTAACCAGGCGACAGGGCAGCCTTGCTGAAGGCCACAGTCAACACATACTACCTCTCACTTCCCGCTTCTTTCCCACAGGCCAGCCGCAAAAAGAAAAAAATTGTTTTTCCACTTTCACAGCCTCAAGGTGACCAGATGATTCCTTCTCTTTGGGGACCCTGGTTGCATCCTACACAACTAGAACAACAAAACCACAACCTGTGAGCATGTTTACACGTAGGTGCGAGGAATTCCACATACACTATCTTATGTAATCCTTCTAGCCCTGCAAAATCAGGAACATTAGCCCCATTTCATAGCTGAGAAAACAGAGGCTCAACAGTTATAATATTTGGTCCAAAATTACACAGCGAGTTACATTATAATATTGAATTGAAGGCTATACTGCTGATTACGTGTTAAACATTCTGTGATCCAGTGAATTTGTGTGAACAGGAAGAAATTCAAAGCAGATTCAACCATCATTACCCAGGCGATTACGCGGCCATTAGGCTCAAGCCAAGAGGGGGCAACAGAACATTAGCCAAGGAGCCAAGGCCGGCAGGGGCTCAACGCTAGCCGATGACAAAGGAAACTAGCTGATGGGGTGTCCTTGACCTCCTTGGCAGGGTCTCTCCACCGACGCCAGGCCTGGCTGGGTCTGTCCCAGAGCTGGCCATCGGGGGGGCGTCCCAGCAGTGCCACAGCAGCGGGCAGAGATGGTGCAGGCCGATCAGGACCCGACAGGTCTGAGGACACTAGTCGGCTGCATAGTCAAGCAGCCAAAGCCCCAGCGAGCTGGCTCCCCTTCCACAGTTCCCCCACGTCTGGCTGTGCCTTCGATCCAAGCGACCTGCCTCTCCTGGGCAGGAAGGGACTCCTCAGGACCAAGGCTGTGTCTGTTTGACTCCTCTTGTGTTGTGTGCCCAGCAAATGTGTGCTCACCAGGCACCCACTAAGTGGCGGAACCAGGGCTGAGACCTTGGGCCAGGGATAGTGTGCTCACTGTCCCAGCTGCCCTGCTCCCACCCAGAGGTGGTGAGCTCGGGGCTTCGTCCAGGCCCGCACAGGGATCGTGCATCCTCGCTGGTCCCCAGCAGATACCTTTCTCCATCTTCACCTCGGAGGGAGGCTAAAATCTTTAACTACCAGTTTACTGGGCAACTTTTTTTAATAGCCTCCTCCCCAACCCAGCTAGCTGACCAGTCTTGTCTTGAAGAAATGTCCCAGGTATATGCTGCTCCGCATAAAGTCACCGAGACTTAGAGGCTTCAAACAACCATGTATTTTGATCATAATTTTGTGGGTCAGGAGTTCAGGAGGGCGTGCCAGGATGGCAAGTCTCAGATCTGAGAGCCGTCAGCTGGGTGGTAGGTTTCCTTGCCCAGCTGCATCTCCACGTGGCCGCTCATGACTCAGGACGCCCACAAGACTCAGCCTTTGCCCAGCATGGGCATCTCCAGGTGTCCCATTGCTTGCAAGACAGTGCTTCCAAGAGGCAAGAAGCACCCACCGCTCAGCAAAGGGCAGCGCCAGGAACTGAGCCACTTGTCACCACATTCTGTTGGCCCCAGTAGTCACAGTCCCCACCCCGACCCCAGATCCGAGGGGGCAGAGACTCCAGTCCACCACGGGGGAGGGGCAGGTTCATTGCCCCATTGCCCTTGTATTGGAAAAACCCGCCCTACCCACACTGCAGCACCCGCAGCCTCTTCCAATCTGCTCGATGCTGGGTCCGCAAGGGTGTGGTGAAAGGGTTAACTCCTTCAGCCCAGGCTGGACACTGTCACCGCCCCTTTCTACATCTATCCAGACAACACGCACTGAGACCCTCCTCAGCTTTCTCCCCAATAATTCACACATCCTTTCTCCCACAAAAGAGAAGAAAAAAAAAAACAAGAAAAATAGAACCTCATCATATTAGTAACATTCCAGTCGGAGCGTTGCAGTGGCTCGCTGACCACAACCCAACCGTCAAGAGCTCTATTCACATCATTCCTGAGTTTTCACCTGTGCTGAAGGCACCCAGCACTGCCTTAGAAAATGATCCTCGTAACAAAAAAAAAGACTCACAGATGCAGAGAACAAACTAGTGGTTACCAGGGGAGAGAGAAGAAGAGGGAGGGGCAAGGTAGGGGTAGAAGAGGAGGAGGCACAAACTATTATGTATAAAGCAAGCTACAAGGATGCATTGTGCAACACGGGAATACAGCCAACGTTTTTAATAATGATAAAGTATAACCTTTAAAATTGTGAATCACCATATTGTACTCCTGTAACTTATATAACATTGGACATTAACTATACTTAAATTTTTAAACATTTTTAAATAATAAATTAAGCTGAATCACGAGAAAAAAGATCCTCACTCGTGTGAGATGCGACCGGGTAATGGGCTTGAACAAGCCCCAGACGGGAGAAGCCCAAGACGAGAAATGCAGTCAGACAGCTGCCCAGACGGCCCCGGGACACAGCTTGACCGAGGTAATTGATGTCAAATGGAATCCAAACAAACAGTCTCTGGGGTCTGGTCCACTCCGGGAAACGCTAAAGGGAGACCGCCAAGGCCAAAGATCCATGGGAGACAAGTTAGCTGGAACCACCCTCCTCCCCACTCCACACACAAGGAAGGGCAGCCAGGCTGTCGGGTCCGGAACCCACCACGATTCTCCGATCTGAGCAGGAGTGATCTGATCTGTGTCTGGGTCTCCACCAACAAGACCTTGCCGTGACATCTGGAAGGCATCGTGACAATGACAGTTCACCTTGATGGTTTTCTGTACGACAGGCGCTGTCCTGAGGTTTCACAGGGAACGAACCAAAGAGCACACGTCTCTCTTAAGTCCCACAACAACCAGGTGGGTGGGAGCCACTGGCACCCCACTGAATGGCAAGGAGATGGGCGCTCCCAGGGAGTAGATGACCTGACCACTTAGAGGTTCGTTAGAGGCTCTGCCAGGGTCCAGCACAAGGTGCTGCACTCTGGGGTAGGGGGCTCTTCTCAAACTGTTCAGGCTGCTGTCACCAAGCAGAGGGCACTGAGAAGAAAGCAGGGGCTGAAACCCACATAGGAATTCCCAATGGCCACCAGGAGGAAAGGACATCCCAGATGGAGTCTCCTCGGTGAATCCCAGAGAGGGAAGTGGGAAGAGAGAGGGGAGAAGCAGGACAGACAGAAGGGACAGGGGACAAGGGACTCTGAAATCTGGCATCATCCACTGAAGTGGATTTCTTGCATAACTTGGAACACGGTCTAAACGTAAACCACTTGCAGAGCACTTGGCAGTCCCTACCATTCAGCTGCTAAAAGCTGCTACGCTTTGCAGGCTGCCATCCTTCTGAGGGAGATAAGGAGATGACCACAATGGTCAAGTGCATTATGGAGAGAGAGAAGCCTGCCCAAGGAGTGACATTTGTTTTTCCTGTGGGTCACTGTGTTCAGTTACACTTTCCTGGAGCATTTTTAAAAAGAAAAAATACAGTGTTGAGGTTTGTTTTGCCTTCCCTTCTGGCTACAACACATCCTCTGGGGGTTACAGGCTGTCTGCGTGGGGCCAGAGCACAGGCTTAGGAGGGGTCTCTGTGGGAAGCGATCACCCCCTGCTCATCCACAGATATCAAGGGGCCCCACAAGGGAGAAGCGGATCTGGAGTCCCTTTGGAGGTCTTCATTCCTAGGAGGCAGGAGGGCAGGGGGCAGCTCCACTGAGAGGGAGGCAACGGCATGCACACTTTGTGACCCTGAGCACTGGAGCCAGGGCAGGTTCTGCAGACTGCTGGACCAACTGACCCGGCTTAGGTGGCACTGAGATGTGCCCAGCTTCCACACGTTTCCCAGGGGCTGTGCAAGGGGCAGGGCCAGAGCTCACCCAGGTAAGTACCAGGGACTCACAGTCCCACCCCGGAACCTGCCGTCCACAACCCATCCTCCTGCCCTCATCACCCAGGGGAGACCAAGTCAAGCCATGCCTGTCATCACAAAGCCTGGATCAGTCTGGAAAGCACATCATGCAGCCTCCGACATGGCAGAGACACTGCCAAGGCAACCAGGCAACAGCATCCCTAGCTGCATCTAGTCGTGTACAGCATCCTTCATCCCTGGAGCCCTATAGCACACAGAGACCTAGAACTGTAAGGTTTATACCAGGAGGACACAGTCCCATCCTTCATTTCACAGCTGAAGGCTAGAAGGAGATGCAGGTGGCTGCATGTCACCTTTCCAGCAGTGACAGTCAGAAGCAGGACCCTGACCTCCTGCCATTGGTCCACCAACCCTGCCTGCGTGCACCTCACACTCATATCCCAGATGACATTGTTCTATGTGACCTGTTCATGTCAACTCTGCCAGCTCCTTGAACACAAGTCCAAGTGGCTAATGACCCAGCAAGGAAGTCCAGCTCTGTGACTGCTGTGAGTTGACAGAAGCCACTGGGGGAGCTGACAGAGGGAGAAAGCCCCGGAGGACAGAGCTGCACACTGGTTACACGCACCTGCTCTGGGCTCAGGGAGGAGGTCGGTGTGTATCTGCCAAACTCTGTGCATCTCTGGGCAAGTCACTCAACCTCCCTGAGCCTCAGTACCCTCAGCAGGCCCTATGTTGTGTGCTATTGCCATGACAGATGAGACATTGTGAGCAAAAGTTTTGCTAAGTGCCTGGACCATACCAGCGTTCAACAATTATAGTCAAGAAGTATCATCATCAATTACCTTTCAAGTTACCGCCCTGGAAAAAATGCCAGTTCCCTACTGGAATTCCCACCCAAGAGAATGTAAGCAGAGATCCCCAGAGAAGGGACAGGAGAGTGACCCATGGCTACAGTCCCACCCCGGAACCTGCCGTCCACAACCCATCCTCCTGCCCTCATCACCCAGGGGGAGACCAAGTCAAGCCATGCTTGGTATCATCTCCCACTGTCTTCCCTGGCGCTGCACCAGCATGAGGGGCCAACTACTGCCCTGCACAGCGTGGAGGAGGAAGACCGCTTAACTACAAATTCACTTTTTCCCCGAGCTTGAAAAGTTTGGGAACACATCCTTAGAGCCTAAACAGGCCCCCTCCACCCACTGGGACGCGCAAAAGGAGAAAGCCAAGCCCACATCCTGCCCTTCCGGCCTGTCTAGGCTGCAACATCGCCCGTCTCCTGGAGGCCCTGCTTGGAGCAAGCAGCTTCCTCTAAGTCTGGAATCTTGGGCCCTTTTCTCATCCATCCTTCAAAGATAGTAATTTGGACAAAGCAAAGCAGGCTGCCCACCTGACCATGGTCACACAGAAAGTTCTGCACCTGATCATTGAATAAAAATGGCAGCTACTTTGGCCTCCAAATACTGGGTACTGGGCTAAGTGCTTCACATACGTTAATACATGAGACGCCCCACAACACCTGATGGGCTAGGTTTAATTATTCCCATTTTAGAGATGAAAAAACTGAGGCTCAGAAAGTTTCAGTAACCTGCCCTAAGTTTCATGGCTGGCAAGAGGGGGAGCCAGGAGTCTCATCTACCTTCTGATGGAGCATCTGCACAAAGCATCCTAGGTGTCCTCCCATGTATGTTGAGACCCCTCCAGTGTCTGAAGCTAAGATACCCATGCACCCATGGTCCCTCAGCTAACAGAAATTTCTGGAAGCTCTGAAGGCCAGAATGGCAATAATTTGTAAAAGAATTGTTTCTAGTGGGTCTGGCTGTCAAAATGCCTGTCAGCCTCATCTGTCACTCTGTCACCCCTAATGAGAAAAATCCACATTATTAAGACTGGGGAAACTTCAAGCAGCCACTTCTAATTATTTCATTAGCAATCCACTGCTGCTGACCACCACCCGAGACGAATATTTTTGAACGTTATCATTTCTTCTGTAAAGTTGAGCTCATGTTACTAATTCAGCACCTAAAATAAGAAGATTGTGCACATTAGGTTAAAAACACTGAGACTCTTACAAAAATAAGAAGCAACCTTCTGCTTTCTAGAAGAGTTCTCTTCTCAGTGAGGTGGCCCCTCTAGCTCCATGTGGGTAGGGCACGAGATGGCGTTGGCGCCTGAGACGGGAGGCAGCTGAGAAACCCCAGGGCTCACCACTCCATCACTGAGCTCAGTCCAGATCGCCCAACACCCCCACATCCTGGCAACATTATACCACCATGGAGAGGGCATAACGGTGCCCCACCTAATGACCTAAAAGCATAAGAAGTAAGATTAGCCCCTGAACTTTTAACTGATGTCAGGGGGCAGGAGGTGGGGTGCAAAGCTGCCTGAGACCCCCCAGCATCCTTCCCCCATGTTACAGGGTTGGGCCAGGGGATCCCAGCTTGGCAACACTTTTAGTTAACTCGGCTAATTTACACTCAGGGAAACTGAGGCCAAGAGATGATCAACATGGGGCAGGCTGAGGATGCAGGGCCATGAGACTCCAGCCTCCACTTGCCCTCTGAGGCCGGGCTATTGGGACCCTTGACAATCCTTACAGAAGAGCTAACACGCTCATGCTGTGTTTTGGGAAGAGTCCTCTAAGAGCAGAGGCATCTGGGAGGCCAATAACGGGTACAAAGAGCCCCTGTGGGGTCATGACTGTGGGGGGAGGATAAGGAGCACATACATACACAGGGACGCTAGAGGGAGACTCGCCAGGACGTGGCACTGCCGAGACGTGGGAGGGAAAGAAGCCCTACGTGGGTACGGACTTTTTATACTTGATTCACCACCTAAGTGCTTGGAACAGTGTCTGTTATGAAATAATTGTGCAGTAAATATTTGTAGAATAAATGAGTGAATTTGTTCAAAAAGATACATGCACCCAGTGTTCACAGCAGCACTATTTACAATACCCAAGACATGGAAGCAACCTAAGAGTCCATCAACAGATGACTGAATAAAGAAGATGTGGTATATTTATACAATGGAATACTACTCAGCCATAAAAAATAATGAAGCAATGCCATTTGCAGCAACATGGATGGACCTGGAGATGTCATACTAAGTGAAGTAAGTCAGACAGAAACAAATACCATATGAGATCACTTATATGTGGGGTCTAAAGCAATGATGCTAATGAACTTATTTACAAAACAGAAACAGACTCACAGACTTGGAAGACAAACTTATGGTTATCAAAGGGAAAAGAGGGATAAATTAGAAGTTTGGGATTAGCAGATATGACTACTATATATAAAATAGATAAACAACAAGGACCTTCTGTATAGCACAGGGAACTATATTCAATATCTCATAATAACCTATAATGGGACAGAATCTGAAAAAGAATATATATATAACTGAATCACTATGCTGTACACCAGGAACTAACACAACATTGTAAATCAACTATGCTTCAATAACAGAAAAATTTAAAAATAAAAAAACCTCAAGGGGAAAAAAGTGAATGAATTTGCTAATTGCTCACTCCATGTCTGGCACCACACATATATTAAGTACAAGCCTGAGAAGTTTTTTTCCTCCTGACCCCAACTACGTGGTATCTTTTCCAAAACCACTTCTCCAACTCTCCAACATCAACTGGGCGTTCAGCAATTCAATTCAATTCTGACACTATCCACCTGGATAGTTAGGGGGTTAAAGGATCCATTCAGTCCCTCAAGGCTGCCCCCACTTCAGATGTCAGTCACAAGTCCTGGGCCACCCAGTCTTCTGGCCACACAGCTATAAATCAGAGGGTCCCAAGACCCCTTCCTCGGGTTTGTTAATCCTCTAGAATAACTCACAGAACTCAGGCAGACGCTTCTCTATAGATAAAGAACAACTACTATATATATAATAGATAAACAACAAGGAGCTTCTGTATAGCACAGGGAACTAAAATGGTCCAAAAATGGAAATTACCCAGATATTTTTAATAGCTGGAGGGATTGCTGAATATAGTACACTCATACAATGAGCTGCTAAATAGCAATGGAAAATAATTACTGCTGCACAAAATATTATAAACAAATCTCATAAATTTAATATTGAGTGAGAAAAACAAAGAGTATGTACCATAAGATTTCATTTGTACAAAGTTCAAAACAAGACAAAATTACACAGAAGCCTGCATAGTACTTACCTACTTGCCTCTGGAGTGTGGCAGATCTTAGAATGGTCATGAAGTGGGAGCAAGTTATAGTCTAATTCCTGATCTGACTGATTATTAACAGCTACTTTTACTTTGTAAAAATTCTTTGAGATCTACATTTATGATCTGTGCATTTGTATGTGTGTGTGCTATACAATTCAATTAAAAATTTCTTTTACTAAAAAACAGTAAGTCACAGACTGGGAGAAGATATTCGCAAACACGTAATTGAAATAAAAGATTCATATTTGGAATATATGAGGAACTCTTGAGAATCAGTAAGAAAAAAAATCCAATAGGAAAATAAAAGTCAAAAGATACCAACAGATCATTCACAAGAAAGCTAAATGCAAGGCCGAGAAACATATAAAAAGATGCCCAATGTAAGTACTAATTAGGGAAATATAAATTAAAACATTGAAATATTTTATAGCCATCAAACAGGAAAATATTTAGAAAATATTTAGAAGAATTATTTTATAACCATCAAACTGCATAAAATATTTATGCAGACATGAAGTGATGAGATCACTTACAAGCAGTGGCTATTTGAAGGGTAATTTGCTACAATCCGGAAAGAAAATATTTGCTCTTCAATCCATCAGTTCCATTTCTAGAAAAATATTAGAAAACTCCCACAGACGTTCCATTGGGAAAGTGGCACAAGAGAGTTTATTCCATTATTTGTTTGCAATAGAAAAAAATACCTACAGTATGACATCAATAAAATACATTTTGAAAACATGCGAAAATACGGATTCACATATAAGATCGTTAATAGAATTTTCAAATTCGAGATGACAGTTATCCCCGGGTGAGAGACCAGGCAAAGAAAGGGGTGATGCGAGGACATGCTGGGAGCTTGGCCCACATCTGTGTTCTTTTTGCTTCTTAAAGAAATAAGTAGAAAGTATGACAAAATATTGGAAAAATGACAAATATGACAAAACTCAACAGAGCTGGGTGGTAAATGTGCTGCTTGCCATGAAGTTTTCTGTATATTTGAAACCCTTCATATTTTAAGAAAACCATTCAAAAGTATGCCTCTTTTTTAATTTGATTTTTAAAGAAATTCTAATTGAATTAAAATTTTAAATTTTTATCTTTTAATCTTAATTGGATTTAATCTTTTTTTTTTCTAGCTGTCACTCTAGTGTCACAGCAGCTAAGCCCATGGATACAGGGGTTGTTAAACATTACTCAGTTGAACAGAATGGGCATAAAACAGATCTAGATTCACTCACAACACTGTAAAGATGTTATTCCAACCTGGAAATGCCCTACACTGTCAGTACAGTCAGTTTCTTGCTAATTCAGAAAAGTATGCATCTTAACGTGGTGACTCTTTCTCAAGCAGAAGCTCTCTCAGAACCTCCCACACTAGCCCCACCATTGCCACGGCACCTGCACACGGACTACGCCCCACCCCTCTTCTCACACTTCAGGCTGTACACCACCTGGGCCTCTGTCAATGGAGAGAAAAAGATGAACTGATTGTTCTCCAGGCTTCTGCCCGCAGCGGATAATATGCAATGTCTTCTCATTTCTTTTCAAAATGGGCTACCTCCCGCTGACCACTAGGTGGGACACCAGCTTGCCAGTTACTGAATAAAAACATGCATAGAGAGTTCTTGAGGCAGCGTGTGTTGCTGCAGAGAGGGGTATGCTCAGAGAGCCATCAGAGGAACAGCCGAGTGGGGTGCTTCCCAAGTTTGGAAGTATCATCACTTTCAACCCCCGATGACATCATTTATTTTGGAATATGGAGAGTAATACATTGCTAACTCGCACAAATTTAAACATATACTCAATTAACTGGAATTTTCTTTGGTCCATAATTGGTTTTTTTCTAGCTAACTGTGGTTGGAAGAAGAAGGAGGGAAAAAGTGGAAAACAGCAGTTATCTGATATCCATTATGTGTCAGGATGCAAATTACAGCTTTATCTCGTGTGACCCTCCTCATGCCTGTCCTTCAAGGAGGAACATCATTTCTCAGTTTCAAAGGAGGACGCAAAGGCTCAGAGATGTCAGGCACCTCACCCAGCAGCCCACACAGGGGAGCAACCGAAAGGCTTGAGCCTATCCCTCTCTTCTAACAAGGCCTGCCCGCTTTCTGCCATGCTCCCTCTCCAGAAAGACTCTGGGGTGGAAGTCTGAGAGACAGAGGATGCAGAGAATGTATTTAGTGAACGTAAACACTCGCCGGCGCAGCTAGAAGAGGAAGACCTGATCAGACAACAGACAGAGGGTCCGTCACCTCCAGGTTCTACCCGAGCCAAGACCACAAAGTAAAATGAAAACTATTGTCGCTTATTCTCTCCACAGAATTAGTTTTTTAAAGAAGTGAAAGGTCTAGAGAACTAGTCTTATATGTCAAGAGGCAAAACAGGGCCCTGATACAGTTTTTGACTCCAGAACTGGGAACAGATTCTCATGAGCAGCGTGTGCATTTGTGTGTGTGTGTGTGTGAGAGAGAGTACTGGGTGGGGTGCAGAGGTGGGGGGTGGATTACGCGCGTGTGTGTGTACGTGTGTGTACTGAGGGGGGGGGGCAGAGGTAGGGGGTGGATTACGCCAGGGACGCCATAGCAAAGTACCACAGACCGGGAGGCTTAAAAGAGAAATGTACTTTCTCACAGTTCTGGAGGCCAGAAGTTTGAGACCAAGGTGTCAGCAGGGTTGGTTCCATCCTGAGGCCCCTCCCTTGGCTCACAGACGGCCATCTTCTCCCTGTGACTTCCCACGGTCTCCCCCTGCACCTCTTGTATCTGAATCTCCTCTTCTGATAAGGACACCAGTCCTACTGGATTACAGCCTGTTCATATAATCTCATTTAAAGTTAATGACCTCTTTAAAGGTCCTATCTCCAAATACAGTCGCGCCCTGAGGTACTGGGGGTCAGGAGGTCAATACACAAATCTAGGTGGAACACTATTCAGCCCAGAACATAGAAAATACAAGCCGTGAAGGAACTAGAGGGGGGCTCGTGGGATTCTATGCAAACAGTCACAGGTGGTGACACACCCTTTAGCCACCAAACTGGGATGGAACCATCCTCTCTAGAAATAGCCCAACTGACTGGCATTAGAGGTGAATAGTCAGCAAATTCTTTTTTTTTTTTTCTTTTGTGATCATTTGGAAATAACTATGATGAGGATTCTGGGGAGATTATGAGGCATATTTTAATCTCTCCCAAGTTCCCCCATCAAAACAGACCAAGTGGAGAGTGTATCAGAATCAAAGACCTTGAACTTCTACAACGAAGTAAGTGACAAGGTATCCCAAGGTATCACAGAATGAGCTTGTGGGGTAAATCACCAACAGCCACGAGACACATGTGGCTGAGGATCTGTGCAGGAGGAAAGAGAGGAATTCCAACAGGGCAGAAAACAGGAAAACCACAGCATTGCTCACCTGTATTCCCTGAAAGCACAGAGGTCCAATTTGAGAATGGTAGCATCCAACTCACCAGGGTGTACAAGGGGACCCTAGGACACCATTCTGACCATGAAGGAGCAGTTAGAAGCCCTCAAAAACAGTACACAGAAGCTACCTGTCAAGGCAAACTCCACAATGAGGTGATCAGGAAGAAATGGCACAGAGAACAGAGGTGGTAGAGGAAAAAAGTAGGGGAAGGGGGTCAGAATGTCAGAGCTCAGAAAATGCGATTTTTTTTTTAAATCACTTTGCAAAAGCAGAAGATGGAGCGCCAGAGCCAGGAAGCTAGAAAACCTATCTTGGTGTATCCCTCACCAAATACAGAAAAACTCACTTCACTTAAAAACAAAAACCAAAAAGCAAAAGAAAATGATCATGGCCAATTCTAAAATAAAGTTAATACAAGAAGAAAGAGGAAAAGATCATAATACTATCTTTACAGACAATGAGAGCAAAACAACGCTCAGCTGCACAGTGCAGGTGAAAATGTAACCTAATATTTGAAATGAGGTGAAAGGAATTAAGAAAATGATAGATGGTATTAAGGTGTAACTTAAATCAAAATCAGAAACACTCAGAAATATAAGCTTTGAAAGGACAGATGACAGAACACAGAACACGGTTCAATGTATGAGGAAAAATTATCAGAAAAACTAAACTAGAAGAGACATCAAAGGCAATAAACACAAGTAATGGCTTAAAAGAAATAAAATATAAACAAAATCAAAATAGTGCAAAATCAAAACCAAATGAAGAGGTTCCATTTCTGTATAAGATGTAAAAGATCACAAAAGACCACCCCTACAGCATAGCAGTGAGGAAGCACTGGATAAGCTTAAAATTGTATTTTTCTGTATAGCCATTGAAGAACTATAGATCCAAAGAAGTCCAAACAGACTGAAATCCAGAGAAGGAAGGGTCCTTATTCACTGAGCACAAATCAATGGCCTCTTCCATTACAGGGGGGTAAGTTGTCAAGTACAAGCGCCTGGATGGGCAGGAACACAAGTCTGCTACAGGCAGAGAAAAGCTGGGGGAACAAGGAGAAACTGAGTATTTAGCAGCTGATGTGTAGACTTGAATCTGGTGGAGTCCCAAACGCAGAGTCAGACATCACTTTCTACCAACTCTCTCCCACAGAAATTTACTGAGCAAATGGCGGCCAGGAGGATGACACAGGAAACCAAAGAGAAATTGTGTGGGATCATGGTGCTCAGATCTCACAGTCCTGCTGGAAGGACGGCAACCCCACACTCAAGATCTTTAAAACCAGAGGTGAATTAAATTAACTAGAGTGGCAACCCCAGTCCTAATTCACCTCAACTAATCAGAAGACCAGATCCTAGTCCAAGATGCCTGACTCACCAAAGAGCAAGCACTTCCTGGGAAAAAATTACTTCTGTCAGTTTTCACTGCTTTGTTGTATTCAAACTGTAACATTTAATTGGAAAAAAAAAACTAAACTAAACTAAACTAAACTAAAAGACATGTGAATAAGCCAGAAATTAGGACCCAAAAATAGGAGAAAAAGGAGTTAATAGAAACAGACCCAGGGATGACCCAGAGCTGACCATGAGCAAATAAAGATTTTAAATGTATTTTTATATGTTAACATTTTTAGAGTGCAATATGGGCAAAACTGGTGAAAATATAAGGAATTTCAGCAGAGAAATGAAATGAGAAACTAGCTGGGTGCAGAAATGATTTCCAGGAATACTCCTCCTGCCCACTGTTCAATTTACCTGGTGTGATGACACGAATACCATAATATATTTGCTGTGAGAATCTCATTTCTTTAATCTCATAGGACAAAAAATTGCCTTCATAAGAGCTAACATTGTTAACTACTGTGGTATGTTGCAATAGTTAATCCGTTTTCTTTTCAGGTTCAGTGATTGAGTATTTTAAGCACATATTATCAACTGGATTTTTCTTCGAAGAGCCTAATTATACAGAGATCCTATTATAAATTCATTCAAGCCTTCTAACTTGCATATAATACTACTATAAGGACTCTAATACATGTTTCTGAAGATTCAAGAGAGAAACCCAAACACAACAGGAATGAAAAATAGAATTATTCAAAAAAGTTGATAAAACCTGCCAGTTTAGCTGCAATTTGAAAACATGTTTTGGAATGTTTCAATAAAACAAGTGAGAAATTATAGACTCATATGAACATTTATAAAAAGTGCCTTTTTTGACACTAAAATTTGTTAAAGCACTGAGAGAAGATGCACACAAAAATTAATAGAATATTTAAAAGGCAACAAACATGAGAAATGAACAACAAAAATCTTTCCACTATTGAAAAGAGAATTTTAATGACAAAAAAGTTTAGATGATTCTAACAACGGTAAATCATCAAGCCAAGGAAATAAATTTCTAATAGAAATAATGGTTTCTTGAATGATTTGGTAACCAATTAATAATGAGAAGTGAATCACAGGATCACACTGAAATAAGATTTCAATTTTTTGCTTATGTGACACTGAGGAAGATAATGTGAAACTCCTAACATGCCTCTACAACAAGGACATTGACAATCATCAGGTTAAAGAGGGGTGTCAGTTCAGACTATTTAAGAGTAGTCAATTACAAGCAAATGTGAAATGCCTTGCAATCTTAAAGCTTGTATGTGGAAGAAATTCAACAGAGATGGCCCCAATCTTAAGAACAACCCTAAAACTTGACATTACCTATGACATTACCAATAACGAGTTGTTAGGTTATAATTAATTGAGTAATTAGTTAATCTTTGCCAAACTGTCAATAATAAATAAATATTGATTACTTATGTCAGAGGAAATACTGAGTTACCAATCTATTCTCTCTTTTTAAAAATTGTTGTCATATGAAGGGGAAAGCAAAAATACGCAACTAAAAAAATAGAGAGGGGATAAGAGGATGTTCTGGCAGTTAATTAATAAAATAATATGTTACTTTTCTGGACTTTTTAATGTGTGTGTTATTAAATTTATAACTGATGGTGATTTTTCTCTTCTAAATATTCATGGTCATATCTAACTCCATATTCATTATTTAATGTTATTTGTTATTAAAATGGCTCCCCCAATAATACAAACTTCAAGCCTCAGAAAACCTAGCTCTACCTGCACAGAGTGGCCAGTCTCCCTGGGCATCGGCCACGTTCCCTGTGACAGTGGGGGTTAGGGGATGCAAGGATATACCCTTCAGGTCTTTTTAAATAAGTCACCAATGTCTCATTTTTGTTTGCCAGTTTTGTTTCGATGATTTGTCTTTTCCCCCTTACGGAAGAGTTGTCAGTCATGTTAATGAGAGTTAATCCCTGGGTGGGAAGCATCCTGGGGACCATTTCACCCCCCAAGAAGCAGAAGGTAATAGTTGTTCCACCACCAAGCAGAAGGGCTCCATGGAAAGACAGAACCAAAATTACATGCTCCCTAAAAGAAAAAAGGCAGGCTGACCAGAGATGGGGTGATAGCACCCCAGGAGAGGTTCCTACTTTTGGGGCTTCCTGGGCAGGTGGCAAGACCCAGAAGTGTGGGAAGTTGATGCTCTTTGAAGGGAAATTTGACACCGGGAGACAGACCATGAGGACCCAGTGGATGAGTTCTCTCTGTCTCCCTCCGGAAGGATGGTTCTGAGAAGCCACACGTCCACACAGCCTGCCTGGAGACAGTCCACAGGACCCACCCACCAGCCTTTCTGGTGGGGCTGGGACAGGTGAGGACACACCCTCTTGTTGGCTCTCCTTCCTTCTCTACTCAACCAGTTATTCCTCCTTCTCGCTTCTCAGGGATTTTCACACACACACACACACACATACCCCCAACAAAGGGTTAGCTCATTATATCTGTTCTTTAATTTCAAAAAGGTGTATCAGGAAAACTGACCTGGAAGTCTAGATCCAGAGTTTAGTCAAATCTCCAATCACTTATTCATGGAAAGCATGATGATTCTATCATCAGAAATTAGGCCCTTCCTGTCCTCAAGGCTCAGCTGAAAATGGAAAGCAAAATACCCAGATGTGATGAAGGCCTGGAATAAAGGCCAGAGTTACCCAGAGAGGCCAGCACCGGGGAGCATCGGATAGCATGTGGGTGAGGTGCATTAAAGATGGAATCCAGGGAATGCTGTGCAAACAGCTTTGCAAACCCGGATGTGATAGAAAAGTGAGTTCCCATCAAATGTTGAAATTAGGCCTGGCTACAAATGACAGAAAATTGTCAAAAGCAACTTTTTCAGTATTCTGGAAATTAACCAAAGGCTGGCAACAATTTGAGGAGATTTATTCAAGAAAAATGACTGACTCTTGGTAAGAAATGTGAGCTTTGTAGCATTTTAACTCGCCCTAGGCCCATCTTCCTCTTTCCAGCTGGGGTAGTTAGGGCGTGTTCCCACCCAAAAAAGCCCCATTCCCAGACTTGGTCATTATTGTCCTGTTGGCAAGTTTCCTCAAAATCCCAGTGGCCACACATGACGAAGGAAACAGACGTGATACATTTGGTTCAGGAAGGTTCGTAAACAAACAGCAGCTGTTGCCAACAGAGCCTGGGAGATGTGATTTCGAGAGTTTCCACGGCATATGGTTTAATACGTCCGGTTTTCAACAGAAAAGGTATTAGACCCATAAAGACAGAGGAAATATGGCCCACATGAAAAAGAGCAGTCGAAACTGCCCCTGAGGAAGCCCAGATGTAGCACTTACTAAATAAAGACCTTAAATCAGCTGTTATAAATAGATTCAAAGAACTAAAGGAAGCTATGTCTGAGAACCAAAGGCAAGCGTGAAAATGAGGTCATACCAAATAGATAATACCAAGAAAGAGATAAGAATTATCTTCTTTAAATAAACAAAGTACAGTAACTGCAAAGAAAAATTTATGGGCGGGGGTCCCCAGTAGATTTGAAGACAGGTCAGTTGAGATTATGCAGGCTGAGGAAGAGAAAATGTCTTAGTTAGCTCAAGCTGCTGTAACATATACCAAAGACACGGTGGCTCAAAGAACAGACATTCATCTCTAGCAGTTCTGGAGGCTGAAAGTCTTAAGATCAGAGTGCCAGAATGGTCGAGTTCTTGGTGTGGGCTCTCTTCCTGGTCCACACAGGGCAGAGAGAGAGAGAGCTCTAGTCCCTTCATCCCTTATTAGGGTACCAGTCCCATCATAGGGCTCCACCTCCATGACCTCATCCAAACCTAATCACTTCCAAATTTCACCACATTAGGGATTACGGCTTCAACACATGAATTTGGAGGGGGAAGGGGACATGAAACTTTCAGTCCACCACAGGAAAAGAAAAAAAGAATTTTTTAAAAAATGGACAGGTCTCAGGGAGCTGTGGGACACCATCAAGTATACCAACATGCACATAATGGGCATCCTGGAAGGTGTTTTCTGCCGCAGGACATTTGCACCTACTGCTTTGCCTGAGTTGTCCTTCCCTTATCTAACAGCATGGCTCACTCACTTTCCTCTTCCAGGTCTCTGCTCAAGTATCTATAGAGTCTATATGTCTACCTCTCCCTCCATGGTGGTAAGTTCCAGGAAGGCTAAGAGTTTGCTGTTTCATTCCCTGTCACACTGCCAGCTGCTGGCCCAGTTCTGGCACTCTGCAGATGCTCAACAAATAGTTTTTGAATGAATCAATTCCATCAGCCATAAAAATGTCTGTATGCTTTGATCCAGCAAACTCACTCCTGGGAATTTAAGCAGATAATTCAAGAGGAGAGAAAAGTTAGGTGAATGCAAACGTCCGTTGCCATAGAGTCATTTGTCGAATTTCATCTTACCCAGGGCACGGGGAAGGCTAATGATGAAAACTCAGCATATGGAGTTGGGTTTTTAGGAAAGATTCCTCAGAAGAGAGGGTCTTGAGCAGAATCTTGAAGGAAATAGCAGACCTGGTTTAGCAAACAAAGACTCCGGCCGGAGACCCAGGGAGAGAAATGGATCTTGAAGAATAAAGCCTAAAGGACAACAGTAGGCCATCGATTCAGGGGTCCCAGGGGAGTGGAGTTTGAGGACCACAGAGAAGTGGGTGAGGGGGCCTGGAGGTCACAGAGCACACCTGAAATTCAGTATAATTGAGCTCTTCTCTCAATAAACACTGGAGAACCCCAAGATTTTGTTCATGTAAAGTTTGCATCTTACAAAGACTGTTGAAAATACCTGCAAATGTGTAAAGTGTGTGAGATTTGCTCTTCCAGCTCAGGAAAGTCATTCTGCAGTTCCTGGCAGATCTGTCAAACATCCTCCCACCTGGGTTTCTAATCCGGAACCAGCGCGGATCAGCGAGGGCGGGCCCTCGTCTGGAGAACACCTCCACACCTGGTGAGGATCCATATCAGACCATTTGGGGGTTGTCAGCATGTTTGCAACTCTGTCAGAGAGGCTTTGAGAGTAATTGCAACAGAAAGAATGAGAAGCCATTCCTCTGGGTGAAAAAAGTCCTTAGAAAAATTCTTCAGGCAAAAATATTTAAGAACACAGTAAGAAAGACAAAATGTTCAGCGCGTGGGCGTCCAAGGACATTCAGGGGGCCCTGTCCTAACTGATGAGCAGATTATTCAGGCCCACATACATCTGAGCCGTCCTACCAACAAGCAAGCCCCATTCATCTGGGCGTCCGTGTGGAATCAGGCACAGTGTTGGTCTCGGGCTGGTGTATTGTCCGTACTCAGCTTGCCTAGAGACATAAAGTATACAGGTCCCACATCCCTTATCTGAAACTCTTGGGATGTTTTGTGATTCAGAATGTTCTGGATCAAAAAGAGAATATGACATGCAGAAGTTACACTTCATGGCAGTGCCAGTGACATCATGGTGGTACCGGTGATCAAACACGCTGGCCTCTCTGTACAAAACAAAAACATTCACAACAAGTGGAATAAAGACTACACAGAGCGCCGACTCAGGTCCAGGTTTTGCTGCCAAATGAGTTTGCCACCAAGCTATAGAACACTTTCTGTTTTCAGAGCCTCTGGATGCTAGGATTGTGGGTAAGGGAGGGTGGATTGTGGAGACAAGCTCCTTTTCCGGAAAGCCTTGAAACTGCTAAAAGGAGGGAAGGCACGTAAGGCAGCAGACAGAGCTGGGCTCACGGACTTCAAACGCTCAGAGGCCGCACCCAGACCACACACAACATTCACTCGCGACACGCGTGGCCGGCGGAGGGAAAGGCACTTCCGTAACTCGTGATCACCGAGTCTTCCAGAAGCGAGGCTCACCGGGAGCACCTGCGGTTTGCCGGGAACCCAAGCTGGAGGGAACAGGGTGGAGAGGCTGCTGGAGAGATGGGATTTGGCGAGAGGATGAGGATCTGCTCGGGAAAGAGGCAGACGGAGAGCAACGGCGGGGCGTCGGCTCCGGCAGAGGAATGGGGTGGGCCCGGAAGTCAGTTTTTGTGCTGTTTTGCTTTAGGATTTGTCATTTCAGTGCTTCCTTGTCTCCTCACAAAACCGTCAGCAAACTCCACATCTCGTCAATACACTGCCGAGCTGGATTTAACTCCATGACGCACGGAACTGACAAGACTGGCTTCAAGGTGAGCATGAGCCAAGAACAGAGCTGTCCCTGGGATCCAGCCACCCCGCCCTCCAGGACACACTTGCCCACCACCTGCATCTGAGGTCGGCTACCACAGTCTTCAACTCAGCGGGACACCCACGGCAGGAGCCCCTTCCTGCAGGAAGGCTTTGAAGTGATGCTTCGGAACAGGAAGCTGTGGCATTGTTTTCCAATATGAGGATGTCTAAACGAGTTTACTGACAAGTACATGAAGGAAGTGAGGCCACTAGGTTTAAGTAACGCTGATACCGGCAGCTGATGTATCTGGCACATTCTGAGCTCCTTACAAAGATTAACTCATTGGAAAGGAGGTGGGAAGGGATAAATAGGGAGTTCAAGATTTGCAAATATTAACAACAGGTTTCTTCTGTATAGCACAGGGAACTATATTTAATATCTTGTACCTATAATGAAAAAGAATATGAAAACGAATATATGTATGTATATGTATGACTGAAACATTGTGCTGTACACCAGAAATAGACACAACATTGTAAACTGATCACACTTCAATTTTAGAAAAAGATTAACTCATTGATCCTCAGGACAATCTCATTAGGCAGGCACCATTATACTTCCACTTTACAGATGAGGAAACTGAGGCATAGAGAGGTTTAATGACTTGGGTGAGGGTGGGTGCTGGGATTTACACTCTGGCGTCCATGTTGTTAATAATATACTAAACTCTAAGAAGAGAGGAACCGTAGAATAGAATTATTTTCTGTGAAGGCAGGACAGGGGGAGAAAACACTCAGCTGTAAGTCCTTTCTAGATGCCTGCTTCTTGGATGTGGAGAAACATATGGGTGCACCCTGGATAATGACATTAAAGGAATGACCTTCTGTGGATTTCTTTAGGGTGCTGGCCAGGCCCTCAAAGTCAATATTCACTTATGTTTAATCTATGGAAAGTGACTGCGACACTCTCTCCCCAGCATGGCACCTGGGAGACACCAGTGCACTTACTGCTGGTGTCGTGTGTGCTGGCTGCCCACACGTGTGAGTGACTGCTATCCCATTACTTCAACGTAACCCAGCAAAGCAGAGCATCCCTCCGTGTCTGAAGATCGGGGGGCTTTCAGGGCTGACCCAGAATGCCCAGCACCCCACCAGCATGGTGGGGGCCTCCCACCTTCACAGCAGGTACAGATCTGCTCTACTGCATTCATCTAAACCCTGACCTTGGGGAAGAGGATCAGGACACCTCCATGCGGTCCCAACTGTCACCCCACCAATCATGGCCTAGTGGACCCTGTGGTTCCGATGTCCTTGCTCTAGAAATGCTTTTCACAACTCTACCTAGTACTTCTCCACAAATTAAGTCTTAGATTTTTATCACTACAAACACCAAATGTGTGGGAACCACTATGAAGCCACTCCTCCAGGTCACGGTGTTGCCAAAGCCAAAGTTTCTCACTGTAAATGAAATTTTCCTTGGGTTTTCTTCTCAACAATAATCAGTTTGATCCCATATAGATTCCTTCCAACGCAGGCTACCATCTCTAGCTCCTTGGCACTAAACCAGGGAGAGCCTGAGGGCTGAAAATATTGGCCAGAGAGCTCTCACAGAAGAGCTGTTAAAGGTTTGGAACTTTTGAACTCTGGTTTTATTTGGTTATCAGCTTTACTCCAAAGGAAAATAAAATGCCATTTTTATCGTGAAATACATTTTTATGATGCAAATGGCTTGATGGTTTCCCTCCTACGGTGGATTTTTAAACTCAAAGCCTAATTCTCTTTACATTACTACATGTGTTCCTACTTAACTTTCGTGTCATCGCAGTGACTACCATTGAACACTGTGGCTTGCCTGTGCCCTTAAGTTCCAAAGTGACCAGGTGGCTTTGCACACATGATCTGAACTCTGCCCCTCCGCTGTACAGTGAAAATGATCAGACTCCTCAGTCCTAAAGAACATTGTAATTAAACTGCTAAAAGCGTGATCTACAGCAGGAGGTCTGACTCAAGCTATAAGGAATCACTGCCACTGAATGAATGAACAGTCACCTTCAGAAGAATGGGCAACGTTTTTGTATTCCCAGAGATTTTGACAAAATGAGTATTCAGTCATTGCAGCTCCTAATGTCACTTAGGAGAGAGAGACAACATGTGGAATTACCAAATAACAATTCAGAACAGGATACTGATAAGCTGCAATGTAGGCCCTTCAGGTTATGCTTGGGGAATGCATTCCAAGACCTCCGTGGATGCCTGAAACCGAGGATAGCGCCAAACCCTACATATAACATATGTTTTTCCCTAAACATACATGCCTATGGTAAAGTTTCCTTTATAAATTAGGCACGGTAAGAGAATAATGTCACCACTACTCTTGTGCTCTGGGGCCATTTACTGAGAGGGCCACTAAGTGACTAACAGGTGGGACATGCCCAGAAAATGATGATTCACACCCTGGGAGGGACGGAGCAAGGCGGCACGAGCTTCATCATGCTACTCAGAACAGAGCACAGTTTAAAACCTATGCGTTGTTTATTTCTGGAATTTTCCACGTAATATTTTTGAGCCACAGTCGACCTTGGTTAACTGAACCCACAGAAAGTGAAACTGCAGATAAGGGGGAACTACTATAGTAAATTAAAATGAAGTGAGAAATGAGGGTGGGAGAAGGGGAGCTGGAGGAAGGTGGACAAAAGTGGAAAACAAAGAATGTTGCCCACCATCCAGTTCTTACAAGGACTGAGTCATGAGCCACTGCAGATGCAGACTTACATGCAGGACACCCTGAAAGGAATTCAGGGCAAAGATCAGGAATGAGGCATCCTGTGCTCCGGGAAAACAGGCAAAGCAGCCCCTTAGTTAGAAATATTTCAGATGAAACTTTTTATGAACCCAGCTTCTTGCCTCTCCCCATACTTAGAAAAGCACTAAAATCATTAACTGATATGTTCCTCATGACTAGCAGGAACCTCCTACTGACATGTATGTTTGATTGCATGTACCCCTTTGCCAAAATCACACGTAAACTGACTTCTCCTCCCACCTCTCTGAGCTATCTGAGAGGATGTCTCCCAGGCTATAGTCCTCAGTCAGTCCCCTGAAACTGGAACTCACAGCTCTCACCTCGTGCATTTTTGTTTTTCAAGTCAACAAAAGGTACGAATTTCCAGTTATAAGATAAATAAATACTAGGGATGTAATGTACAATGTGATGACTATAGTTAACACGGATATATGGTACATTTGAAAGTTGTTAAGAGGGCAAATCCTAAGTGTTCTCATCACAGAGAGGAATTTTTTTTCTTTTCTTTTTATTGTATCTATAGGAGATGAGGGTGTTAACCTGTTGTGGTTATTTCAAAATATATGTAAATCAAACCATTATGCTGTACACCGTACAATTATAAGGAATGTATGTCAATTATTTCTCAAGAAAATTAGAAAAAATAATTAAAAGGATTTTTCAAATGACATGAAAATTATAAGCAGAAGGTACCAACGGAGAAGACTGAAGAAGCTGTGGAGAGATGGGTCATAAATGTGGTGCTAGGTAAGTATGAGCATGGTGGTCTCGGGGAAAGAGAGGAGAGAGGTGAGACCAGGTAGGATCTACATCGGAAGGCAACGAGACATAGGTTGGCTTGGGAGGCTAAGGATGAATTGTAGAGGACCTAGGAAGGTTTGGTTTTTGTTTTGTTTTTCATAGAAAGAAACCCTTTGCAACTCTTCCACAAAGTAGAAAAGAATAGATGTTCTTCCTCCTGATCTTTGTCTTGATATTGTTATCAAAAGTAATTTGATGTCCTTCTCCCACTGGCCCCTGTGTCCAGCTTGTACACCTACACTATTACCAAAAGAAGCAATTCTCCAACCTTTTGTGTATGTGGTCCCCTTGGGACCCTGTTACAGGGCAGGCTCTGATCCGGCAGGTCTGGGGAAGGGCCTGGGACCCTGCATTTCCAACAAGCTCCCGGTGACACTATTTGAGGAGCAGACTTGGAGTAGCAAGACCTAGGGTCTAATTCTCGATTAGGGGAAGTGATATTTCAGAACCTCCCCCGCCCAGGGAGCTTTCTCACGCTTGCCTGCACCATCTGCACCAATCTACATGACTTGTGGACTTTCCACCCCAAATCTGCCTGCAGACTGATCCATGACAGAGATCAAAGATTATTAAAGACTAGGGTTTTGTTTTATATTCAACAAAGAAAACAGTCCAAGAATGCCTTCTGCCTTCTCTCAGCAAACTCAGAAATTACAACATCCAAGTAGACTTGGGGGTGGTCTCCGTTTGTCAGTCTTAACAGCTCAACCAAGGGAGTCCTGAGTACCTCCTAAGCACAAGCTTTGCCATCCTTCCCACTCTCTGGCGCTTCATCCAAATCCCACAGCCTTTTTCTTGTATATCAAAGGGAGCAAGATCCTTGGAAGAGACATCAACAGAATGGTGACTGTGCTGAAAGCTCCCTAAGAGCCCACATCAACCCTTCTGACGCCAAGTGCTGGATGTTGTAGGTAGTCCCACGCCCAACTGGCCATGCATGTCTAATTAGACCCTTTCAGGTAGATTTTGCAGCAACAAAATTTACATATAGTTGAGGATATCCTACTCCCATGCTCCCCTCCACCCACAGAAACAAAACCTCTCTACCCAAGCATAACAAAGCAAGTCTTGGACAAACTCTGCCGCTCATACAGCCAATTATCCGCAAGCAGGTGCAAACCATCTCACAGAACCTTGTGTGTAGGTGCCAGGAAATCCCAGCTAAAGGGAGAGTTCTGGTCAACCAGGCAATAGACAAAAAGGTGAAGGCAATGATGGAAGGGTGTGGAAGAGAGAGGCAAGTAAGAGAAAGAGGGAAAGCATGAATCAATAAAGGAATACACCAGGAACGGTAGCTAGAGGTTTCACTTGGACATAGATTTTGAAACACAGTCATTAGTTCATCTTTCCCTTCTTTCAGGAGATGACTCTGCTTTCTATTTGTTACAAAGAAACTACAGTGGAACCGTGAGGCCATTTGAGCAAGACTGGAGTGGCCTTGCAGCCTGAGAAGCAGTGGAGTCAGCCAGAAGCTCCTGACCTTGACCATGGTCTCTGCCTTCCGTCCACCTTCCATGTCCTAAACCAAACAATAAATGCAGAGGCCTACAGAAATGGTTCTCTGATTTTATGGTGCTTCTGCAGCTTCTGGAAACAAATTAATTGCAGATTCCCAAACTCTGCCCCAGGGTGTCTGATTCACGAGGTCCTACTCTGACACAGGGATTGACCTTCTGATGTAGGTGGGGTATGGACCACATCTAGAGAAGGACAGAATTGCTGCCCCATTTCCTTCCAGGGCTTACTCAACTGAACTGCACTTTGGGAAGAAATTCAACTCTACTCCAGTGTTCTGTGATCTATTTAACTGTGGTTTTTAACAACTGTATTCTGATAAACTGAGGTAGCCAGAATATAACTGCAGGGCCTTAAAGTCTTCCTATGAGGGTTGAAGCAAAAATAAATAAAACAAATCAACCCCAGAAGGGTAGGAATTTCTGAAGCTACAGCACAGTGCTTTACATTGCAAAGGCTCTAAACTAACTGTCTCTCTCTCTCTCCTCCTCTTCCATGGCGCTGCCTTTTGGCCATATAGCCCTCAATTTTTCCACCTCTTCCCCTGAAAAAGGCCACCTGGACCCTGTCTCCTAGGTCAGGGACCCTCCCACAGCCCACTGGGAAACACAGTCGGGTTTCCTGTCTCCTGTTGCTCTTCTCTCACACTGGGGATCTGGAGTTCTATGGAATGAAGTATCCAGTGTGTTATCCTTGGATTGAGACCAGAAGCTCTCAAGTTAAGTTTATATTGTTTCCCCCAAAAAAGCCAGTGGAAACAGGGGTCCCACAGGGGCTGAGGACCCCTACTCATTTTGAGGAAACATGGTATTGGTTAGAAAGTGGAGGGAACCACAAAGGACTTCAACTGTTTAAAACCAAAACAGGTAATACCTTAGAAGCTGATGAACGGGAAGAAAACTCAGCAGTAGATCTCACAAGGTCTAACCAGTGCTGCTCCTTGCTAACAAGTAGGTGCAATCAGAGCAGAGCGGAGACACTTTTCCTGTCAGGACACAGCCCAGTGGCTGCTGGGCTTGGCCAGGAGACTGATCCTCACAGCCCAGTTCATGTGGTCAGTTGTCAATGACCAGTCTACTGTGCAGTGGGCAGTGTGCCAGCTACCGTGAAGAACGAAAAAATGCGCACACAACCTCTTAAGCCTTACCTCTTGAGTCTCAGAGTCCTCCTAGGCAAAATGAAGGTGACATCTAACTCATAGGGTCATTGTATTTGACAAATAAGTGCCGAACTGGGACCGCTTGGCAGTGGAAGCCGTGGTACACTGCACTACACTTGTGGAAGGGCTGTTCTCTGTCCCCTTCCAGAGTTCCTTATTTGCTGAGGGTCTCCTGAGTGGGTGTTTACACCAAGCGTGGAGCTGCAGAGAGCTGGAGGAGGATGTGGAGGAGGGGGACCCGCTGTTCATTCAAGCAGAGCTCGTCGGAATCCTGGGCAGGCTCTGCTGTAAATTCCCTCAGAAGTCACATCAGTGATTTGCCAGACGCAAGCAGGAACGAGGGCCAGCAGCAGCCCGCCACCTTCTGCCAGGAAAGAGAGAAATAGTGCCTGCACCCAGGAGTCACAGTAGAGGTCTCACTGTAGAGTCCTCCCTGCCGATCCAACTTGGGAACCCGGGGCAGGCGGGGGAGGAGTGGGGCGTTCGAGGGCCGATCTGCGTTCCCTAAGGGGAACAAGAGTGAAAAGCCAAGTTGGGGCCGGGCTCGGATACTGCGGGGAGGGGAAGATGATGACCTCTGCAAGGATTCTCCCGGGAGGGTGCCCTCAGAGCGGTGAGAGCCGGCTTCCCGCACCGCGACACAGGCGACAGCGGGGGTGTGACCCCGCACGGAGGGCTTGCTTTCCTAGAGCACACCTGGAGCCCTGGAGCATGCTCTGGAAAGCCCTGCCGGGGAGTTGCCCTGCAGGACGCCAAGCTCAGCGCAGCTGAGGTGTCCGCCACCGGAGACCCAGTAGGACGGACCCATACTTGACTTGGTCTGCAAGACACCCGAGCTGCCCCACCCAAGTGAGCGCGCGGACGCCACTTCTCCCGCGGCTCCAGGGAGGAATGACCTGGCCCTCAGGGCGTGGCCAGGGAGCATCTGTCCAATCGGAGCCCCGAGAGCGCGATCACGTGTTCGGCAGCCCGGGCGTCTCTTCCGCCTCGTAGCTCCGCCCAACGTGGCGATCGGCCGCTGGCACCACCCCTGCGAGGGTCTTATCGCGAGAGCAGTTCAGACAGCTCGTCCTCTGTCCCGCGCCGCCTGGAGTCACGCCTCAGAACCGAGGCTGCGGTTCGCCATGGCTCCCGCACAGGGTGCAGGGGGCGAGGACGAGAGCGCCGGAGGGGCCTGGAGCCGGCTTGCCCCCTCCCCGCCGAGACAGCCGCGCCCTGCGAGGCTGCACACCGCCCTGGTGTCATCTTGTCGCCTCCAGGCCCTTGACCAGCACTTGCCAGGGCCTCAAGTGGTGGCTGGATCAGCCGGCGTCAGTGGAGGCTTCCTGTGGTTTTCCTGCTTTTAAACGTCTTTGTCATCACTCTGCACTCCGCCCACTGAAACCCTTGAGGCATGGAAGAACATTCCAGCAGGAAATCCGGAGTCAACCTCGTCTGAGAAGATGTGGTAATGAAAGCAGCTCGTGTCTGCGAATCCCACAAAGGCGCCAGTGTCTCCCCCATCTCTCCTATCTTTTAACGACTCTGCAGGGCAGGCTTCGCCTTCCCCACTTCAGAGATGAGAAAACAGGCCCAGACGGGTAGGAGGAACTTGCCCAAAGTTGCATAAAGCCAGACTCTACATCTCAGCTGCGTGGCATGTCCAATCGTAACACCGCTGCTGAGTGACCCAGCCTCAGGCCCGCACTTGGGCCCGGAGGTCTGAAGGGAAAGGCTTGGCTCAGTGCCCCCGTGCGCTTGTCAGGAAATGGGCTGCGTGCTTGATCCCCTGTCCCAGGTGTGCCCAATGTGGAACCCCACCTCGGGTCCCCAGGAGAAGACAGCCTGTCAGCAGGACCCACCAGAGCCCCTTACATGCCCCTTGGCCTTGGCGCTTCCCCTGGACCCAGCCTTCCTGCCCCAGCACCTTGTTCACACTGGGCTTGGAGGAGGGAGGAGGCGGACTGTGGGCTCCAGCCGTCATGAGAATGCTCTGGCTATGAGGGGCCGCTTCTTGACCACAGAGCTGGCCAGGAGTGAAAAAACGGCCTCCCTCACATACACTTCTTTGAGGGAAGTCCTAAGGGATATTAAAATTGTCCCAACTTACATTCATTCATGTCAAATGAACATTTGTCTCAGGCCCAACACGATACCTTGGTAGAGCCAAACCAGTTGACTTCAGCCACCTGACTAAGAACCCCAAGGTGACATAAGCATTAAACATGATTATCAAAGTGGGAAAAGTTTTTCTGTTTGGACATGCCCTTGACTCCTGTCTCTTCATCTGTTCAGACTCCTGCTGATTTCAAAGCCGAGGTTGGGCACCGAGGAAGAGATTTACCATTTATCATCGGAGGACAAAAATATGACCTTCCTTCCTTTCTTCCTTCCTCACTTTTCTAGAAATAAAAGGAGGATTCAGAAAGCAAGAGCATGTCTATACATTTTGACAAATGATATCATCAAAATGAAGCAAATGGTCCAAAGGGAACTAAATCCATCTTTGGTACCCCGACCACCATCAGCAAATGCTTGCTTGGGCAGTAACATTAGTTAGAATCTGTTGTGATTCAATGAAGGGAAAACTGGTCACCAGAAACCTTGTTGGTCCCCCAGTAAAGACGCCATCACTTCTAAGTACCTGGAGGGCTGAAGGCACCCAGAATTCTTGGGCCTTTTACATCTTGGTGTGGGCCACCCTTCCCTCCTCCTCCACAACCCCTCCCCACATCATGGCACAGAGCAGGTGCGCACTGAAGGTCCCCTGAGCAAGCATCAGCACACACAGCAGGGGCAGCAGGGAAGAGAGGCCCGATGCAGGAAGAGTGCGCCGCCATCTCGGGCCCCAACCCCACCGCCCCATGTTGGTTCTCCCCACCTTCTAGGGGTCTGACTCTGCCTGGTATTTCTGCCAGAGCTAAACAGTCACAGCAGGGAACTAGGCACAGGTCATGAGGACGAAGGAAGCAGCAACTCTTTCTATTTGCACAGCACTTTACAGTCTGCAAAGCTCTTCCCCATAATTTCCTTTTAGAAGGTTATCATTACAACCTCTAGAGATCAGGACATGGAGGCGCAGTGTTAGGGGCTAAATTATGGCCTCCTGGACCCAGTGTAATCACAAGGATTCTTAAAAGATGCAAGAGGAAGGTAAGAGGGTCAGAGGGTGAGGTGAGGCCGTGGAGGCAGAGGTCAGAGTGAAGTGACTGCTGGCTGAGGGTGGAGGACCGGCCACGAGCCAAGAACTGCGGACAGGCTCTAGAAGCTGGAAAAGACAAGAAAACAGATTCTCCCCGGGACTCTCCAGAAGGAACACAGCCCCACCAACACCTAGATGTCAGCCCGGTGAAACCCATTTCGGATTTCCGATCCCCAGAACTGTAAGGTAACAGATTTGTGTTGTTGCCACTAAATCTGTGGTAATTTTTGAAGCACCCATGGGAAACTGACACAGGAGGTGATGCCCAAAAGCAAAGGCTAAAAGGGTGATGTGGTTTTCTGGGGAGCACTTCTGTGGGAGGAGAGGACTGGAGGGAGGGAGAGTGCTCACCGTCCTGTGCCTTTCAGTTCTGGATAGCTCTTCAACTCTGTGCATCTGTTTGATAAACATGGTTTAAATTCAGCAGGGGATCCCTCACATCCTAGTCACCTAAAGTGAGGAAGATGTGAGAAAACTGACCGTAGTGCATCCAGGGACGGAGCCCAACCAATTAAACAGTCAGTGGGGGTTCCACGTGCACCTACTGTGTGCCCCACACAAACAAGGTGATACGAGGGATTTTAAAAGATGCCTGGGCCCCTGCACCCAGGAGTCCATCAGTCCCACTTGCCTCTCATCTTACCGGACCCAGAGCTGGGCCCCAAGGCCGTGGGCACTGCGGAGCCAGCAAAGTCAGGATGGGTTGGTGATGTCAGAAGGAATTGTGGGGTCATGCGGGGTCAAGCGGGCCTTAAAGAATCAGAGACTTCTCATGAGTGGCAGGTAGGAGGGGCCAAGAGCCTTGAAAGGGAGCTGAGAGCTGCGTGTGGTTCACTGTGGAGCCCACCTGGGGGCTCCATTTGGATGGGAGTCACACCAAAGATGAGAGGCACAGGAGTACACAGTCCACAGCTGCAGATTTGCGCACCTGTTGTATCCAGCCAGGTTTGCCAGGCACTCTGACATCGCTCAGATTCATTAGGAGCATGAACTTGAAGAGTTCCTGCCCCAGTGAACAGGGGACACTTAGAGGGGCGGGAAGGAGCCCATGGCTCTTCCTCTGGGCATCTTGTCTTCCGTCGATTCATTCAACACTCTTCCAGCATCTGCCACAGGCCAGGACCACTCCGGGCCCCGAGAATCCTATGATGATCAGGACCACCTGAGAGCCTTCCCTGTGGGCGCAGGTTCCAGTGAGAGGACTGATGCTGAACAGGTGCATTTAGGAGGGCTTTGAGGAAGAGTAAATCAGGGTGAGGGATGAGAGTGTGCTGCTTCAGATGGAGAAATCAAGAAATGGCTAAGAAGCTGACATCTGGGAAGAGGGCGTGGCGGGGGGGCAGGACTGACCTTGATTTACCTGTCTGGGCATGACTGGTAAATTTCCAGCAGAACCTAATGAGTTTCCATGGTCCATCCTTTGCTTCTATCTGTAAGACTAACAATAGTCCCATTGCCACAGGAAACCATTCCCGATGTTTGCCCCCAGTTGCAAAAGTTAAGGCTCAGCCGCTCAGGGTACCAGCATTTATCAGCTGTTCACCACACTGAGCTGGGCGCCCTCCAAAGACAGACGCAGACACGTGGTGACCTTACAGATCAGCACAGGGGCAGTCGGGGCACCCTGCACGTGCTGTCGCCCCTCAGACCCTTCCCCAGGCCTCCGCGTTCTGTACACGGCCGTGGAGCCACGCACACATCTAGACACAGTCATCAGCAGGGTTTGGTGTCACTGTCTTAGGAAACGGTGCACGTCTCTGCGTCCCACCGAGGGCACGAGCCTTGTGGTTATCTTTTGGCTGGGCCTTAGCCTTATAAACACAGACACGTGCCTCCGCCACTTAAGCAGAAGGAATGCAGGCATGTGGCCTTGGAGGTCTGAAATGATCCTCTCCTGAAATGATCCAAGACTGCAGAGGTAAGACTGGGTTCAGGGCTCAGCTGCACACTTTGAGATTTTGCAGTAGTGGTTCCTAATCTTTGGTGTGCTTAAAAAGCAATTAGGTGTGTGCTGAAAATGCTGACCCCTCGGCCCAGGGACCCAGAGATTCTGATTCAGACGTTAAGTCTGAAGAAGAAGCTGGAATTCTGGGATTCACAGCCCTCCAGGAGCTTCGGATGCTAGTGGTAAGTCACAGGCTGAGACACTGTTTTACAAAGGAAAAGTAGTGTTGGAGGCAAGTTTTTTTGAGATGCCACCACCTGGGGCAGCGCACAGTCAGGACGCAGAACAGCTTCCTTTTAAAACCAAAATGCAAACCCCTGGGAAGTTCATGCAGAGAAGCGGTGGAGAGGAGACACTGGTAGACAGAGGTGCATTTTCAACTCATCTCCAGGGCTCCCAGGCTCTTCCCTCCGAGAGTCATCTTCCCTTAGGACTGGTTTCCTTTTAACTCCGATTTCAATAATGCCCATCAAAATTCCGGCCCTAGATCAAAGTCTCTCTCCTCTCATCCCCTGAGGATAACCAAAATTAGCTGATATTTGCAAAAGAATATTAATAAAACTAAGACTGCAGAAAACTGAGGGGACTCCTTATTGAAAATACAAATAACAATGAATATTCAAGTTTCCAAAATGTAGGTTTCTGGTGCTAAGATGACCATCCAGCAGCAGTGAGTGGGTGCCTCCCATCTCCAACCCCAGTATCCTCACTTCCTGGACTCATGCTGGCCTCTTTCCCCCTTCATCTACCGGCCAACACAACCATCACCGCCTCTGAGAACCTAGGCAGAAAATGGAACGATGGTTTCCTATCCTCTGCCCGGCACCATGCTGGGGCCACCCGGTGGGCTCCGGTCCCTCTGATCCCAAGCTCCAGGCTCTGGGCTCTGCAGGGATGCATTTGTACAAATCTCATTCATCACACACCCGTCACTTCGTGGGTAAGCCGTAATAACCCACACCCGGAGCGGCTAACACAAGTGTCCCCTGCACAGCCACTCTGGAACTGCGTGAGACGCAGCATACAGAACACTTGAAAATGACCCCCTTGAGTTTACATTCAATAAAAAATGTCCAGCTCTCCAACCAAGAAGTTTAAGCCAAACTCCCCACTTCACACCCTCTCCGCGGCCCCACGTCTCACACACACCCTCCTGAATTCTTATCTTCATAGCTAGTCCTTAACCCGTGGGAAGGACCACAGCCGCAATGCTTGTATCTTCAAAACAGAAAAAAGAAAAACATAAGAAAATGAGTGATGACAGGACAAGGTGCTGTTTGGATTTGTGAGTTAATTTGTGTGTGACGTCATACAATTCCATAACATTAAGTAACATGCAGACTGTTAACAGATCACCTTTACTGAAAAGAATCAAATTTCACAGAATGAAGACTGTCCTGGAGAATCTGGGGTGTGTGGTTGCCGTAGTAATCGATGCCTTCTAGAACAAATCCGTGCTTGGCTAATTACAGCCTTCTATTTTTAAACTCATCTGCATTCTTCTCCCCCAACCCCAACATTGCTCACACGACTCCGGCAGTAAAATACTGTTATCTGTACAGCCCGTGCCCATCTCAAAATAACTTGTTTCCAGTCAGCCTCTGCCTGCTGTGGGAGGCAAGAGGCTGTGTTCCCCAAGCACCTGGAAGGCCAAACGGACACCTTTGAAAGAGCTCCAAACACTTAACAAAATGGGAATAACAGCAGCACAGACTTCCAGGGTTACCACTGCATTGCAAGCACCCGCGGCCTGGGAGTCGGGGTGAGGCCGGCTGTGGGGGTCAGGCCACCACCGCCTGGAGCCAGGCCTGGGCCCCGCACTGCCTCCTGGGAAGCTCTTTGGTCACCAGCCAGAGAGGTGATGGCAGAGCAGCGCTGGGGCCAACCCCACGGTCAGTCCAGAGCCTACGGGACCATCTCAGGTCATCCCCAGGGCCGTGTCAAGGCCCAGTACTCAAAGCCTGGGAAAAGGCTGCCAGCAGCCATCCGCCATCCGGAAGCCTGGCTGCCTGGGGTCGTGTTAACTCCATCTGCAGGCCTGACTTCCCACAGCAGGGCTGTGGGTGCCGTGGAAACAGATGAAGACCACCCAGTGACAGCAGGCAAGGGCTATCATTTGTCAGAACTTGCTGCAGCAAGAGGGGCACCTGCACCGTCCCCGGCTGCGTTGGTTTGCTCTGGCTGTCGTAACAAGGCACCGCGCGCTGCGGCCTCAGACAGCAGAAGGGAGTTCTCTCACAGCTTTGGAGGCTGGAGTCTGAGATCGGGGAATCAGAAGAGCCATGCCCCCCCTGGAAGGTGCTGGGGAGAATCTGTCCCAGGCCTCCCTCCTAGCTTCCAGTGGCTTGTCAGTGACCTTTGGTGTTCCTTGACTTGTCAATGCATCCCTGGGTCTCTGTGCAGATCTGTGTCCAAATTTCTCCATTTTATACGGACACCAGTCATACTGGATGAGGGGCCCACTCTACTCTGGTATGACCTCGTCTTAGCTAATTACATCCACAATGATTCTATCTCCAAAGAAGGGCACATTCTGAGGTCCCGAGGATCAGGACTTCAACACAGGAATTCCTGGAGGACACAACTCAACCCAGAAGGCTGGCCTCTGGCCGAGACTCAAAAGCAAGCGAAGCAGGAAGTGGGAAAGCCTTATGGCGAACAAGAGGGGCTTCAGGTGGGCCTGCTCCGGGCTTGTGCACAGGGAGGCAGGAAGCAGCAAACTAGAAGCGGGCATCCTGTGTGGTTAGTTATGAGAGCACATACGCCTTTCTCTGGTTGGTCCTGAGCTGGAAGTTGGGCAGACTTTAGGGAAGTTGGCCGTCGCTGACTGAGTCCTGGCTGTTACGGGCCAGTTGCTGCAGCGGCTCTGTTTTCATATATGTATGGTCTCTCCATTGTATATTCAATCTCTCAGTGCAAATGACACATCCTGATGTTCTCAGGGTGCTTCTGGGGCTGGAATTGGGGGCAGGTGGTCCAGAAGACCCAGCCCTGGAAGGACTCAGTGCCTCCAAGAGGAGGCCCAGGACGGGCAACCTCACAGGGCAGATCCACACAGACCCGTGGGTCCCCTTCTGCAACTGCCTCTGTTGACGCCCACCAGGCTGAGCACAGATGGGAATTGGGAAAGTGTGGGTACTTTGACTCCAGAGCCGCCGTCCTCTGGCTTTTTGGTTTAGCTCCCCTTGAAGGGCCCCAAAGAGCTTTTGCTGGGGAGAAAAGCTATCAGTATTTACCACATTAGAACAAAGTGATTTTTAAAATATCTAATCCATTACATGTTCATGTAAATAACATAATTTTATGAAAAATAACTATACTTTCCAGAAGAAAAAATTGCAAGTGTGGCATTATTTTAAATTTTTGCAGATCTCCTGAATGTCTAGCTGAATAGAAGCCAGCTGGCATCTCCTGCTTCTGCATTCAGTCTGTTGGGATCACACACGTCATGTAGCCTCTGGAAAACCCACACCACACTCACGAGAGTGAACAGAAGCTAAAAGCGTGGTAGAATTACCGGGAAAAATAGTTTTGACCTTGCAGACCCTCTGCAGTATCTCAGGGACCCCCAGGCATCCCCAGACCACCGCCAGAGACTCTTGCTTGTGGACCGAGGCTTGTGGACCCGCAGCGAGTCCGGGGCTTGCCGGGATGTGGGAGGGAGGGGATTAGTGACCACCCTGGTCAAACAGACGCATCTCACAAGTTAGAAAAGGCCCCAAGCCTGAGTGAAAAGATAAGAAATTTAAGACTGGGGTCAAAGTCAAGCGCTTTCAATATCTTCACCTCCCACCTGAAGATGCAAAGGCAAAAAAAGTAGAAATGGGGGGCAAAAAATCCTTATTGCTTGTTTCGTCTTTCCTCCAATAGTTCCAAGATTAACAATTGTTCCTTAGTGCCCGAGGGGTATTGGTTCCAGGACCCCCCCCCCATCCCAGGGCACCAGAATCCCAGGATGCTCAAAAAGTTTCATGCAAAATGGCATGGTATTTGCATATAACCAGCACATACCCTCCCACATACTTTAAATCATCTCTGGATTACTTATAATACCGAATACAATGTAAATGCTGTGTTAATAGTTGTAAATACAGTGTAAATCCTATGTAAATAGTTGTTGATATGTGGCAAATTCAAGTTTTGCTTTTTGGAACTTTCTGGAACTCTAATTTTCCAAATATTTTCTATCCGAGGTTGGTGAATCCACGGGTGCAGAACCCTCAGATGCGGAGGGCTGACCGTACATGCCATTAGAAACTGATTGAACTGGTGGATGCTGGGGAGCATTAGCATCTCCCCAGAACAGAGTCCTCATTAGACCCACCCCAGCCAGGGGAGCCCAGGCGGGAAGCAGAGGGCAGCCACGAAGTGATGGCGTGGGAGCTTCTTGCTTCTCCAGTCTTCTCCTCTCTCAGTTCCTCCCGCTCCCCTTTGTGTCTAACCACTCTGGGCTGCTTCTCCCTCCTCCTTCCCCCTGTGATGCTGGTGAAGCCTGAAGTACAGTTTACATAACATTTAAGATGAAAGAAGTAGCTGGCTGGCCACTTACTACAGTAGATTAAGACTAATAGTGAAAAGGTAGAAAAGGAAGACTAAAGATCAAAAGGTAAAAAGAAAACAAAAAATTTTTAATTAAAACTTTAAAAAACACACAATTGCTGAAATTCTAATCCCTACTTCATATTGTATCACCCAGTGGAAGAGAGAGGGTCTTTCTTATTTGTGTGTGTGTGTGTGTGTGTGTTTTTATTGAAGTAGTCAGTGTACAACATTGTGTCAGTTTCTGGTGTACAGCGTAATGCTTCAGTCATGCATGAACACACATATACTCGTTTTCATGTTCTTTTCACCCTAAGTTACTACGAGATATTGAATATAGTTCCCTGTGCTCTACAGTGTAAGCTTGTTGATTACTATTTTATATGTATATTAGCTAGTATCTGCAAATCTTGAACTCCCAATTTACCCCTCTCTAGGCAGAACAAGGAGAGGCTGCCTCCAAGCCCACAAGCCCAGGAAGGTCTCTCTGCCTCTCCTGGGTTTTGACTCGTTTACGGGTCCTTCCTTGGACCGGTTATTGGTGGCCAGAGACGTGGGTTCCCTGACTGACGTAGGGAGCCTCCCCGGGAGCTGGGGCTGGGTTTCAGTCTCATCAAATCATGAGGCTAAGAATGTGGAGGGAAACAAAGGGGCTTATAAAAAAGAAAGACTAATTCATGAAACTAATTCATGTTCATGAAAGGAGGGGCTTTAAAAAAAAAGAGTAATGCCCTTCTTTAAAACGGTTGATTTTATGTAATGTGAATTTTGCTTTATTTAAATAATAATAATACCCTTATTTTAAGTCATGTGCAATCTTTTAACTTTTTAAATCCTATTTAAAATTTATTTCAGCCCTGGATTTAATGAGGAAGAGCAATCAGGAATTTCTGGTTCTGTAAAATGTGATACATGATATATGCGTTAATTTTTAAAGGACAGTTAGTGAACCACGTGAAGTTTCCAGGGGTTGTACTCCAGACATAAAGAACAACAAATTAAATACGGACACAGCGATAGAGAAGCAGGGATACTCAACTCAGTTCTCAAAACGCAGGCTTGTGTCTCCGGAAGTCACCTGCTTGCTGGAGCCCCACGGGCGCAAGGACATCCATGATGAAGAACCCGGGGGAAAGTAACCAACACAAGGATGAAACTGGAAATGAGAAGTATTGGTTGTCAACCAAAATTTCCGAAATGGGGACCTGACTGAAATAAAGAGGTATTTATTTGGGGTTTTTTAGGACCGCAGCCCAGGAGACACAGATTCAAGAAGCACCTGAATTGTGTTGCACCGGACTTCAAATTGGAGCAAGTTTATAAAGGCAAAAACTGCAAGGCCACGGTTAGTTATGTGAGTTGTTTAGCAAGAACTGTCATGGGAGCTGGCAAGAAGGAATGGTTACAAGGAGGAGCAACCTTGAGACCACAAGGTCGCAGCCGGCCGGTGCCATTTTAACAATGGCTGATGGTGCCCCTGAGTTCGGCGCAGTTCACGGGGAATCCAAGTGCTCAGGGGTGCACGGACATGTCTGAGACCAGATCCTCACGGCCACCTGACTCCTTTCTGTACGCCTGGACCATGATTACTCCAGTATGATCTCAGTCTGCCATTGTGGTCACCTACTGCTGCAATACGGTCGCACAACATACAACCCCAACACTCAGTATCTCGCTGACTTTTAGATGGTATAGCAGCTTGATTGTGCTTTCGTTGGTCCAGGCTGCGGTGTGGCTTCTGGTCTCTTCTCTGTGTTCTTCTCATGATAAACAGCAGGGGCACAAGTGGCCAGGAGAAGCACACGTTCAAGGCCTTGGCTTGTATCACACTGGCTAACATTCCACTGGCAAAGCCAGCCACCCTGGTCAGGGCCAGTATCAACGGGTATATTGTGTCCACGGTGATGGGGGAATTACTGCTCAACAATGACCCACATGAGCCATTTGGGGCAGAGAGAAGAGAGCAGCCATGATGAAATCTGGGGAGTAGCATCTTCCAGAAAACTTGAAAAATCTGGCGCTTTGATTCAAAGTCTGGTGTAGAAAAGATGCGTTTTAATAAGATCCTTATGAAAATAAAATTTATTTCTAACTCTGCATCTTGAAACATATATTCAATTTTATCAAATAGAAAGAATGTACTTTTCGTAAGAAAAACTTTAAATCAAGTCACCCGACCTCAGGACAAATAGGAGTGGAGGCTGTCTTCTCTCATGTTTCATTCACACCAGAGGGTTCCTGGGGGACAGGCGTGCACCGGGCGCCATGCGTGGTTGGGGAAGGGGACAAGGAGGAAAAAGACAGCCCAACCAAAGCATGCAGAGTCCAGGTTGGGGGGGGGGGGAGAAAGAAATGCTCATATAAATAAACTTGAGATGAAAAGTATGAATGTCACCTTTTCACACATGGATAAAACACTCTGGGCGTTAGCAGAGGGCAAGTCTTACTTCCAGAGTCTGAATAATGATGATATTGTGAGTCACCATGATTGCAGGAAATTCACAGGACTTTGAAACCAGAGAGGACAATCGGTCCAAGCTCTTTATTTTACAAAAAAGGAAACTGAGGCCCAGAGAGATGAAGTGACATCTCTAAAATCACACAGCAAAGTGGCCAGGACTCCAATGCCACCTTCTCCTCCCATGCTGGGCTCTCCCACTCCGTCTGCTGCAGCTCCGTTCCTGCCATCCCAAAGGCCACTTTCCTGGCAATGTTTCAATTCTATTCAATGAAAAATTACTCGGCTAGGAGGGTGGCATTTACAAGGTGTGGGGAGAGGCATGAACACGGAGAACGTGGTTAAATAAATACCAAGCCGGTCAGAAAATAACAAAGGAACCGTCAGCTGGAAATTTATGACCTGCGAGTATTTTCCTTGCTTTTTCCTGCCACGTGTATTCATCTACACTCCCTGTTCTTTGACCGAAATAGCCAGAAACACACAGGTCTTTTTTGGCCTGAGGAGCAGAGAGGTTTTCAGTGATCTAACATGTCTCTCGTTCTTGGAGCCCTTAAAGATGTGAGTTAGGGAGCCTTTCTTCCTTCCTTGGTTCCTTTAAATTATACTCATAGCCCGGCAAAGACCTCCTAACAGCCTGGCCCATTAATCAGGCCAAGCCATCAATTTCTTGCCGCATTGCCCTGTGGAGAATCCTTCTGGAAGGTTTTCACGCTGGAGTAGTTTGGGAAGCTCCCACAAGACTGATGGCCTTGTCAAGCCAGGGTCCCTCTCCCCGTGCTCTAGGAAAACACGGGGCAGCCCCAGGGCGCACTCCCAGAGCCCCCCGCATCTGGTTGAGCCTCAGTCCCCCGCCTGCGGCTGTGTGATCTCAGACCAGCCACTTCACCCCTCTGGGCATCTCGGCTGTAAAGCAGGGATCAGCCTGTTTATCTCCCGGGATTGCTCTGACGGTTGATGAGATGAAGTGTGTGAACCAGAGGCTATGATATTAAAATGTTAGGTGAGAACAGTAGTATCTCCTGGAGCTCAGCACAGCCTCCCCGCAAAGCGTCCTTACTCTTGGCTCCAGCTGCCCTGGAGGAGCCCCTCCTTTCTTGTCCACCCCCACAACCTCCCATATTTGGAAATCAAAGTGCTTCTGGACCAGGAGCCCTTGCCCTGAACTGGCTGAAGAAACCGGCCTGGAATTACCCGTGGACCAAGCCTCCTTCATCTCATCCTTTCTCTCTGAAACACAGAACAGTCAAGACACACACCACGCAGAGGGCCGTGAAAACGGCAGAGCCCGCACGAGAGGCCGCGGCCTGGCTTCCCGGGCCGTCCTCGCAGCCAGAGGGCACTGTTTTGCCTTCTATACACTTCTCCTCCCTTGTCTTCGGCAACAGCCCGGGGTTTCTCCTTCAGGGGCACTTCTCAGGGTGTCTCCTGTGGCCGCAGTGTCTTTGCTCAGTTTGACTGTGAAATCATCATACCAGGTTATCACTCCAGGTGCAGAGTGTGTTTGAACAGAGACCGAAAATCTCATTTCCAGCCACAGCCCCTCATGGGTACCAACTACAAGAGCTGCCTGCTTCCGGGGACAGCAGTCACACCCACCAGGATGCGTAACTGGCGTGTACTTCAGCTGCAGCGAGGTGGCTGGGCAAAGCAGGGCCAGAACCGGCACGGGCCGTGTCTACGACAGATCAGGGCTGACCGAGCGTGAAACCCGCGGGCGTTCAGAGGCCCCACCGCTGGCTCCCACGCAGGGACGCTGCGGTCCCTGCACTCTCTGGACACTTGTGGGGCTGGTTTGCAGCCGGAAGCTCTGAATCTCAGGAGGGTTCTTAGACGGGATCTGACCCCCAGCCCCCAAGCGGATGCAAAGCCATCCTGGAAAGAGAATCCTTAACCCCCACCTGAAGGTTAAGATACTTAGGATTCCTAACCTTGCCTCAAAGAAACTTCAGTGTGTGTAGCAAAAAAAAAAAAAAAAAAAAAGTTTAGTTTACACAGATTTGTTTTACATTCGCTGTGTTAGATCATTCTACAGTAAATATAAGTAATGTGAAGGCTCCTTCACTTTATCGGGGTCTGAAGTCAATGCTATGAATGGAATGTGGTTGGCTGCAGGCCTTTGACCTCCACGAATCTTTCTCAGAAACTACTCACAGCCCTGTGTCTTTTCTCTAATTAACTCCTGCTTCCTCCTAGAGTCACCGTATAATTCAGTGGTATTGCCTTTTGTAAACATTTCTGGTGCCTCTTGCATCTCAAAGGCAGCGTTGCCAAGGACTGTGCATCAAGGATTTAACCTCTCATTTTTTAAAAAAAAAAAGTGTTAGGTCTGTTCCTTTACCTTTTATTCTTTTTCCTTTTATTTTGTTAAGGCAAAATTCAGATGGAGTGGAATGAACAGATCCTAAGTAGACCATTTGATGACTCTGACAAGTGGATAAGCCGGTCTGACTGTAGCCCCTGTAGTCATACAGAACATCTCCATCATCACAGAAAGCTTACTCACGTCCTTCCTAATGAATCTTTCCACCGCAGAGAAAACCACTGTTGTGGTTTCTACCAGCATAGACTAGTCTGCTGTGTTCTAGAACATCCTGTGTAGAACCAAAGAGTGTGCACGCTTTTGTGTCTGGCTTGTTTCACTCAACATAATGCTTTTTAAGACGCATAGTTTCATGTCGCAGGAGTTTGCTCTTTTCTGTAGCTTTCTAACAGCCTTGTCATTGGTCACCAAAACCCTGAAGCTGTGGCTTAAGCTTCCCTTCCAAGGCGAACTGGCTGCAAGTCTGTGTTGAACCAACAGCAACAAGTCAATGAGTCCTCGGGAAGGATGCTGGTCCCCCCAACACCCTGAGCACAGAGCGGGGAGGTGATGGGCTACAGGGTCGACAGGGGAGCTGGGTCAGAGCCGGAGGGAAAGACCTTTACAAGCACCTCTGCGTTTACAGCCCTCCGGGGCAACGCAGATGACAGACACACTTAGTAAGGGCGGTCCCACTGCCTCGTCCCCTGACGTGGAGGAGCTTTGGCAACCTTGTTAACTGTTTGTTTCTCAGCTCCCCTCCCAGGTCCTCGGGATGACAGGACAGAACCTCGGGCTGCCTGTGACAACATCCTGCCCCCCACACAGACCCCCAGACCCTACGTGTGAGCAGACTGTCCCCTCCCACGGCCCCTCCTCTGCTTCAGCTTCTCCCTGTTTTCCACCTCGACCCCCCAGTTCTAACTGTTCTTAACAGGAATGATTCTTAGGCCACAGAGGTTGACACAAAAATCCTCCATTCTTGTATTTTCTCCAAAGACACCCAGAAATGCGTTGGGAGGGAGGGAAATGTACATCCTTGCCCATTTAACAGGTCACAGGTGGCATCACAGAAATCCTGATTTACTATCGTATAGATGCTTTTCCCTTCTCTTCTCACGAAAGACTCTGAAGGTCTGGGCAGCGCTGGCTCAGTTTCCCCGCCAGCAGCTTCAGGACCCACCAGGGCAGCGCTGCCCGACTCAGCGCACAGCTGTCGCCGAGGCTGCCCGGAGGACGTCAAAGGGGCGGGAGGGCTGCCGCTTGCCCAGTGGACTCAGACCTCTCAACACAGCGCAGCGTGGAGGGAATTCGGCGTGGCTCAGAAACAGCGGCCTTTTAACAAGCACGTGCCCCATCCGAGGCCCGGCACCACCGGGAGAAAGACGGCCATCCAAAACAGCAGCTCCCAGAAGTGACAGGGCTTTGACTCAAGCTCCATCTGTCACCGAACAGCAAACACTCACGTCGCTCCCTGTCAGCAACAAACAAAAGAAAGCCCCTTTACTCAGTGAGGTAACCCTGGAGGCAGTGTCGCTGAAGTCAGGAGTCAGATGCGGAGATCCACGTGTTTCCACCACTCTGATACCCACACTGGAATCATTCGCCAACATCATTAGATGAGAGAACAACAAAAAGATAAACACTGGACAGAAAATATAAAACATCTCTATTTGCAGATGATTTCACTGCAAACTAGAAAAATACAAGAGATTCCATGGACAAACTACTAAAAAAAACGAGAGAATTTAGTAAGACTATAAAATTAATGTTAAAATACCATAAAATACATAGCCTTCATCAATTCATACAATAACCAATTAGAAGATATAATGGAAGAGAAAATTCCACTTACAGGACAAAGAAAAAAGGGAAAATATCTCAGGGTAAAATTTTTAAAAATTGGGCGAAACTTTCATAAGAAAAAACTTTAAAACACCCTTGACAGACACGAAAGCGGATTTAACAAATGGAAAGACATACCATGTTCTTGGATAAGGTAACTCAACAGCCAAGGAAAGCAATTCTCCCCAAGTCAATGCATAATTTACAGAATTTTCTTCTGAAATTAGATATATTTGCTCTGACATTCATATGAAGAAAATATGGCATTGTCTCTGCAGATTCTGTTTTTGTTTACAATATTAAAATGTGTATTAGCAAAAATGGGTCAATCTTCAAATGAAATGTGGCTTCCACAAAAAAATAAATAAAGATTTAAAAATAAACAAACAAACAAACGAGCAAGAATCATCAGGAAAACTGTGAGAAGAGTGATGAACTGGGGGCACTCACCTGCCAGATTCTGAAACCTACCACAGAAGCTCTATAATGGAAACAGTGTGCCTGTGGCATATGGCTGGGCTTAAAAACTAATGCCACACATCAGAAGGTACAAAAGACCCAAGTAATATGACGGTCACCATACAACAAAATGATATATGTGAAATCTTTAACTCACAGGGAAAAGATGGTCTTTTTAATAAAAGGTGTTGGAAAGTCCAGGTAACCATTAGGGGAAACACAAAATCAAATCGTTGCCCAACATTCATTCAATAGGATAAATTCCATATGGATCAAAGATTTAAATGTAAAAAAATGAAACCATTAAAAATGTTAGCATGGGGAAAACTTTACTATTGTCCAAAATATAGAGAACAAATTGTTCTAGTTTTACAGAGACTTAAGAAACTGAACAACTAAACACAATGTCTGGATCTTGACTGAGTCCTAGTTTGAACAAACCAGCAGTGAAGTATATTGGGGGGGAGGGCAGTGGGGAAACTTGACTATGGACCTGGTATTTAATGACAGTAAGAAATTATTGTTCATTTTGTTTGGTGTGATGATTATATTATGGTTAAGCAGAAAATTGTCTTTTCTTTGTCATTTTTTACAGATGCAAATTACTGAATAATTTGGGGTGAAATGTCATATTTTCAGCAAAAAACGTGTTAAGTTGAATGATTTTGATGTAGTAGTGTAGGAACTCAAAAAGTCTCTGAATATTTCTAGTTTTGGAAGCTCATTGCCTTTTTGTCCTTATCACAGTTAGAAACTATAGTTTGAATTCTGTCATAAAAAACATCATTCCAGAAAATGCTCCAAATGGTACCCAAATCAAATGACTTAATACCCCAGTGAAGCTGGCCCAGTTCCCTAGGACTGTCGCCGTCCTGAAGGCCAGCCAGGGCAGCTGCCAGGGGTTTTTGCAAAAGGGAAAGAGAAAATAATTCCTCCCAAAGATGGCGAGGCCCCCAAGTCAGATCTGAGGACAGCAAACCAGTGGAATTGCCCAGAAGGATTCCTGGAGTGGGGTGTGCCCGGAGCACTCCCAGCCCCCTGCCCTGGGGATCCGGGCAGCCCTGGGAAAATGAAATCTGGGGCCCAGGGGCAGCTGCACCTCCTCAGCTCTGCAGGCGTGGCCACCAGGTAAGCGATAAGGAGGGAGGCTTTCAGGTCCTGCTGGAGAGCAGCCCAGGATGCCTGGAGAAGGGGCCGTTCCAGCAGCAGGAAGGACTGTGCCCGTCACTTCCCCACACGTCCTGGGGACAGCTGGCTGCTGGCGTGGATGAGAGGAAGGGAGGGGGCAGAACCAGGGAGACTCTGTCTTGTCACCCCAGTCCTCTTTTATTCCAAGGATGCTACGGCATGGGAGAACTCAGTCGCACAAGAACAGGGTTGAAAGCTAGTCTGAGAAAGGAGAGACGATGCAGACTCACCTTTTCCAGGGCAAAGGTCACCACTCAGCTTGATTGGAAGCATCACAGATGGTCAGCCAGCTGGTCACGGGCAGCCGTGGACTGTTCTAGAAAGACAGAGCCGTCAATGTCCGAGAGGTAGTTTTAGGCTCCAAGAAATTTCCTTTGACAGTATCTTCACACTTGTCACCTCTCAACTCAAGGTTTATATATATAATCTTTTTTTTAGGTTTGTGTATTTATTTTTAGAGGAAGTACTGGGGACTGAACCCAGGACCTTGTGCATGCTAAGCATGTGCTCTACCACTTGAGCTATTCCCTCCCCCTCATATATTTAATCTTGAATAGGTTTTATTTTCATCTTATAAAACTCTGAAGCTACTCTTGTGACACTGGCCTATGTGGTGACATCAGGCCTCAGCTCCATGTCTGCTCAGTGGCAGAGCATCACATGGGACCCAGATGGGCACACTTCTCAAGCCCTAACTCTTGTTCACCGCAGATTGTTTGCAATTTAGGCTTATAAAACATATAAGCATTCATTAAATACTCAGAGACCCAAAGAAACCTGGTCTTTTAAAAAAACATTATCTTCAGTTTCAAAAATCAAAATTCTCATGATGCAATTCTTACTATTTTTCAGTTTTCCCTCATTTTCTGGTCTTCAGTTGTGGTCAAATGCCTGTTCCAGCCCCCTTCAAGCCGCCTGCACCCTCACCCCTGCCTGTTGATAGTTGGCACCTCACCCTCATTCCAGCCCTGCACCCCTCACCCCAGCCCTGCCCAGCCTGGATGCTGGAGTTGCACACAGGACTGCCTTCCATGGCCTCCAGCCCCAAGATTCCTATCTGTGCAAACAAAACAAAAAGAATCTTCCCCAGGGTGGTGTCCACTGTAAAACAAAGAATGCTGTCCACCCTCCAGTTCTACAAGGATTAAGTCATGAGCCACTGCAGTCCCCGACCTGCCGTGCACTCTGAAAGGACCTCAGCACAAAAAACAGGAAGCAGCAGTCTGTGCTTTGGAAAAACACACCCCTTAAATAGCTGGATGTATATGTCAGGGGGAATTTTAATGAACCCAGATCCTTGCATCTTCCCATACATAGAAAACATTAAAATCATTCACTGATTCTTATGACCAGCACTAGTCTTTCACTGAGATGTGTGCTTGACTGCGCGTATTCCCCAGCCAAAAATCACATATTCTTGGTTCTCCCCACTCCCTCAGAGCTCCTGAGAGGCTGTTTCCCGGGCTGTAGTCCTCAGTAAGTTCCCCCAATAAAACGTAACTCATAACTTCTACGTCGTATGTTTTTCTTTCAGTCGCCACCATGAATGGAGGAGCTGCACCCTTGTGTTTCCCAAAAACCAGAGGGGTGGCAGTGGCTGGCTCCTCTCTCCAGCCCGAGAACACCAAGGGCAAGACTGAGACATGGTGTCTCTTCGACATGATTCTGTGAGCAACTGCCTGCTCACGGGAGTCACTTCCAGCTCAACTAGCAAACAAACAAAAAAGCTTCAAAAAGCTTTGGGAAGGAGACTTAACTGGTCTGGCCATATCCTCTTCCTTTCCAGGAAGCAAGTTCTGTCATTCATTCTTTTTTTTTTTTTTTTAATTTTTTGGGGGGAGAGGTAATTAGGTTTATTTATTCATCTATTATTTTTTAATGGAGGTACTAGGGATTGAACCCAGGATCTCATGCATGCTAAGCACTGTACTCTACCACTGAGCTATACCCTCCCCACCCATTCATTCTTTTATTCCACATGCATCCCGCATCCTGTACCAACTTTACATTAAGCATGGGAGAGAGGAGAGGAAGGAGAAACAGCTACTGCCCTCCAGAAGGAGGGACAGACAAGATGTTAATTTTGACACGGGTACCAGGTTGATGACCTGGGGGCGCAAACAGGTGCTGTGGAACAGACAGGACCATGGGTCATGGAGGGAGTGGGTGCTGGCGAGGACCAGGAGAGCATCCCAGAAGTTCAGGCTGGAAGCAAAGGCTGATGCAGGCACATTTGAGAGGCTGGTGAAGCTGGAACACAGGAGGCTGCAAGTAGGCAGGGGCAGGTGAATGTCAGGTCTTGAATGAATTTTCCAGAACCTTAAATTATACCCTGGCAATGACAGGGGTAAGGTTTTAAATAGAAGAGGGTAATGTTTGGGTGTGAGAATGCTATCAGGTAAAAGATGGACGAAGGGCACAGGAGACGGGAGACAGAGCTGGGGTGGGGGTGGAGGCTTGGCTGGGAGGCAGTTTGAGGTAATGGTGAGTAAATTCACTCAGTCTGCAAACCTAGGCTTCAAAACTGACTCCAAAATTAACATCTCTGTGGCCTTGGGCTGAGCTGCAGGTAACAGTTCTTACCTTCCAGGCAGCTAGAAGAACTTAATAAGAAGTGACAGTTCTTAAGCTTTGCTGTCTGCACTGTTCCAACAGCTTCATTAATCCCACAATAGCCCACAGGGTGGGTTAACAGTCTCATCCCCATTTCACAGATGAGCAAACAGAGGCCCAGAGAGGAGGTTGAGTACCCTGGTCGATCAGAAATTCAAGAGGCTCAGGACTTGTGGGTGGCATCTGAAGTGAGGGAGTCTTGTGGGACTGAGCCCTTTAACCTACAGGGTCTGATGCTAACTCCAGGTAGACAGTGTCAGAATTTAATTGAATTGTTGGACACCCGGTTGAGGTCTGCAGAGCACCAGGCTGGCATCAGGAGTTAAAAATAAACCTCTCAACGCATAGACAAAATGAGGAGTGGAGGTCAGGCATCTGAGGGAAAACATCATCACAGACAAGCTTTGACCTGCAAACTGGTCTATCGCTCCTTGCTGCTGGACACACAGCTGTCTCGCTGGTGGCTCTCTGCATCATGGCTGCTCCTGTACCAACAGATCACGGCCTAAAGACTCTTTGGGGGGCAGAGATCATCTCTGGGAGTGGGGCCAGAGGGTTGGACCCCTGCCTCAGATTTGCCTCTTGCCGTCCTGATCTGGGAAACTGAAGCCACCCACTCACTCCTTCTTTGCCCCACCTACTGTAGCGGCAGGCAGACTTTTTAAGAAGCCAGATATTAAATGTCTTAGGTTTTCTAGTCCAAGAAGCAAAAATACTGTATAGGGATTTATATAATCAAAGAAAAATATTAATTGGTGAATGTGAACTATAATAATAATTGAGCGTAATTTTTTTTGTAATATAGGTCTAGTAATGTGAATAATTGAATTTTTGGGGGGGAGGATAACATTTCACTTAACTGAAGTTCAAAGCCAGTGTTGCCCATCATCAAGACTAATTGCATATGTTCATCTGTTAATGCTGATTTCTTACATGAGATTTTACATATTTCATCTCTGAAAATGTCTTCCCGTGGATAGGTATTTCCCAGTACTGATAATCAGTCAAGAAGCATAGGATTTTTAACTGAGCATATTTATTGCTTCAAAGGCATTTATAGAATTCTATGAGATTTTTCTATTGATGTTTGCCTTTTAGCAGATTAATCACTTCAATAGAAGTTTCTGTGGAAGCTCCTGAGTTGCAGTTAAACGGATTTTGCAATGTGGAAATTTCTTTGGGGTTTGCATTTAGTTTTAAAAACTGCTGCTGGAACCGTAGTTTGAGCTCAGATAATATACCTGCTGCAAATGTGTGTGGGAATGGAAGTCTTGCTTCACGTTTCAGCTTCCAACAACATGCTAACATTAGTTGTAATTCCAACAACGTTAGTTCTTACTGAAATGACTTCACCATAGTGTGAATTCCACATATAAACATTGTTTTGCCTTGTGATTTTAAAGAGAATTCATTAAGACACATTATCAAATCTGCTGCAAAAGCTTATTTCCAAAGCTGTTCAGTGTTTGATAATAGTAGCAGTTTTTTTAATTCAGAAAAATTTCAGTCATGGTCTTGAGCTCAGAAATTGAAATAAAACTTCACTACTAAACCACTGAGCTGTGGCATCATAGGCCATTTCAGAAGTTTCAGATATGATTTCTGACAAAAACTCATGGAATTGTTGACAGTTAAGTCCACAAGAGCAACTGAAGTTCACTGTTGACAATATTGGCTCAATTACACGTTTCAAATATTTTCCACAAATACCTGTTAATTTAAGAACACAGTGACTACCCCCAGACTTTCACACCTTATATTATCACAAGCTTTTTAAGTTCATCCTTTTAAGCCTTTTCTACTCCACACATATTTTTTACACATCTTAGCAGATTCTACTTCAGGTTGCACTGAATTGGTTTTCTCAACTTTGAAAGTATTTTTGCCTGTAGGTGTTACACAAAGGCTAATTCTTCAGCTATTTCCCCTTTGGCATGGGCTCCTCAGATAAACTAACGTATGTCAACTCTTGTGAGAAGAGTCAGGGAAAAACACTCAGAGTCATTTGCTTTGTCTTCTGATTGTCGACGTCGATCCTGATGATGGCCTCAACACTGAGCAACTGACAGCCCTAAAGACGCTCCCTTTCTCAGGTCATGTCTCCCCAGCTGCTGCATCAAACACGATTCAATTAACCCACCTCAGGTAGGTGGCTTTCCTTGCTTGGCTAACAAATGAGCCAATCAGAAACTTACTTTGGTTGCAGCCTCATTATCGTTTTTTATTTCTGTGAAGAAATTGTGATGAAATATTCAATTTTAAATCTCCTAATGTTTCTGACCATTGCATCCTCATGAGTCAGAAGTCGTTTGACGGATGTTTAGACTGGTAATGCCAACATATATCGTTTTCTGTATAATGTGCCAGCTACCATATCATTGCCCTTTGCCGCCTAATTCAGTAGCAAAATAACCCATCCTCCACCACGTCGTAGTAGCACAGCCATCCTCGAAATCCACTTTCCTCTTCTCTTGTTTTGACATGATGGCCACAGTGGTAATAAAAAATAAATGTGTGGCAGGGTGGAACATGCAGCACTCAAAATGCTACGGATTTATAACTGTCACTGCCGCACGTAGTGCACCAGCCAGCCAGGCAAAACCGCTGTGCCATGCATGCTCTGCGTGGGAACTGTGCAACCCCGCCAGTGTAGCAAAAAGCGAGCACAGGCAATTTGCAGGCTTTAAAATGCGGTGTTTCAACTGCATTTACGCAAACTTCCTTTGTGGCTACCGAAATTTACATTTCACATACTTTTCACATCATGAAATGTTATTCGTTTGATTTTTTTTTCAACCACTGAATATGTAAAAACCATTCTTAGCTGGGCAGGCCATACAAAAACAGGAGTGGGGCTGTAATTCTTTGGGGACGGACAGGAAGCAGATGCCCAGGTCATCCCTGCTTCTCCAGAGCTCTCCTGTTCCTGAAGGGCACGCTGCTCTGGAAGCAGGTGCCCAGGGCTCGCTGCTGGCCCCCTGGGGGGAGATGGAGGGACAGCAGCAACAGGAAGGCAAGCTGATATGCTTCAGAGAGAAGGAAAAAAGGAGGGTTTTCTGATCATCACTAAAACGTAATGACTCTGTTTTTCCTTCCACTTGCAACTTTATTTTTACCTTTGCTCAGGGAAACCTCAAGGGCCTCCCTCTCTCCTCACCCAGAGGCACGGCCCAGGACCTCTCTCACATAAAAGGGCCTAGGGTACAACTCATCTGAATTTGCACAATTTGCCTGGACATGGGGCACAGATGGGAGCGGCAAGAGAGGCTAGTGGCTGCCACATGGGAGAAGCAGTCCCTGGGACGGGTCGCCCAACTTTGTGACACAACCCGCCAGAGACGCTGCTGCAGACACCAGCCTGACACCCCGCAGGGCAGGGGCTGAACCCGGGTGGGAATTACGGACCCTGGAAACCAGAAGGGACAAAAATGACTTTGGGAGAAAGGAGCAGGGTGAGGAACGGGGTTCAGGGAAGGAGGAAGGGGAGGCAGCAGAATCTCTCCTCTCCTCCAGCGCCTCCTGGACACTGTTTTAGTTGCATCCTTAAATGAAAAGAAAATCAGAGACAAACCTGGCCCACATTTCCAAATTTATGAAAGCCACGTCCAGTGTGGTTCATTAGAACAATACGGTCATTCCGGAACAACTACACTGACGGCCCAGAAGCCAGGAGTCCACATATTAAATTAGTCTCCCTGGTGACTCGGCCTCCAGGGTCGAGCTTGGCTTGGAGAACCAGCAAGAGCCTGGACTCGAAGCCGGAGGCTGTCCCTGGGCAGCTGGGTCATCTTGAACAAGCCGCTTAAACTCACAGCTCTTCTCAAATGTAAAGTGAGGCGGTGGCCAGTGATTCTCAAACTTGAACGTGCGTGTGAATTACCTGAAGGCCTGGTTAAGCCGCAGGCTCGGAGGAGGTCTGGGCCCGGCCTGAGAGTCTGCCTTTCTAACGGGTGGTGATGCCGATGCTGCCGTCCCCAAACTTCACCGAGTGGCCAGGCACCAGGTGCTCTCTGTCCGTCTGGCGGGCCTAAATCATCTGAAGGGTCAAGGCAGGCACGGGGCTGTTCTCTTATCAAAGTGCCCAGGCGCTCCTCCCATCTCCCTTTTACATTGTCTCAGTCACCATCACCTGCTCGCAGGAGAAGGACCGAAGTCTCCCATCCCAGGCCTGACTTTCCCCCTTCAGTCCATTCTTTTACATTAAATCACCTCCTTGGCATCTCCACATAAATGTCCGGTCTGTAAACCCCTAGTGCTCAGTCCTAAACTGCACACCGACTACATGGCAATGACTGCTGGACCTTAGACACTGCCCCTCCGGGTACCAGCGCTACCTCCGCCGAGCCACTCCAACTGCCTCCCTCCACGCCTCTCCCTCTCAGCACCCACCCCTCCCCTCCGCCCCCAAGGACCATGGCTCTCCTTCCTGCGCAGCTCTGGACTCTACCCACTTAGAGACAGATACATGCAAGGCCTCTCACATCGGGCTTTGAACATCCTCCTTCCTTCTCTGAGATTCTAGAACATTCCCACCACCACCTGGTAACTCTCGTTCACCCAGCAGAAATCAGCCTAAACCCCGATTCCTCAGGGACACAACCTCCAGCCCCTGGACCAGAGTAGGGTCCCTGTTCACACCCCGATTCTTATACACTTGGTCCAGCTGGAGTTGTTGGCTGGCTGTGCCACCCCTGGGGACAAACAGTGACATCCTTGCTGCTGTCACCCCCAGGTGCCTTGCACAGGACAGGTGGTCACAACTTCTCTCATGCAGCCCTGATGTCAACGGCCCGCTCGCCGCCCCAGCTAATAAGACATTGTTTTTCTTCGGAGTAGGACTTGCCATCCATAAACTGTTTCTGGGCTTAGTGTCAATTGCCTGCTTTGATTTGGAGTGTCTTCTGCAGGAAGCAGGGGAGGTATGTCAAGTTCACTGTTTTAATCCGGATGGTGAGGGGGCGGCTCTGCTTCGCTCCTTTTCTCTGATCACTGCCAGGGCAGAGCACTCCTCGCAGAGCAAACTGAGCAGGGGGGACGGACCACGGTGACCACCTATGTGGGAGGCCTCCCGGGACAGGTTCCCAACTTGACTCCTCCTGGGCCACTGCAGATGTGAAGTCACCGCCATCACACATGGGCAGGAGGGGCCTTCAAAAGGGCGTCCAGGTCTCACCAGCGCCGCATCCCTGCGCGGGGAGGACCTGGGTAAAAGTCGTCCCGAGTCAGAGAGGTGGTGAGAATGCTGCGTGAGCCCTCAGCTCTCGGGCTCATGGCCGTGTTTGTCTTGACCCCCGACCACGGGATGTTCACCCGGATTCTACTGTGCGCCGAGGTGGGCAGGGCAGGCCTTTGTGCCCAGAGCTGTGCCAGCAGGTCAGGGAAAACACGAGGAGATGTTAAGAGGCACAAATGCAGCCCAGTCTGGTTTGCAGCTAGAAGGCTGTCTGCTGTATTTGAATTTGAGAATCACAGGGACTCTGTCTCCCCAGACACCTTGAGCTCCGTCAGGGGAGCAGGTGAGTTCCCTTAGGAGCTCCACGCAGCTCCAGCCCAGGACTTACATTCATGCACATGAATAGACTTCCTGCCCTAAGACATCTGTCCCCATGCTTGCTCTAAGGAAGGGAGGATATGTTAGGAATAAAGAGAAGGGGTCACATTGAGGGACCCCCAGCTGGTGGAGGTACCAAGTCTCCTAACATATGAACAAAGGAAATTAAATAAAAACAAAAACAGCAGCAGCTGGCCCCTTAATGCTTTTGAAATGTAGGTTATAGCCAATTAGGTTCTGAAAGCTCCCCAAGTTCTATCACTGTTTATGATCTTGGGAACTGGTTTTTTACTTATCTTGTTTTCTGCCTGATCTAAGTCAAATCTCTGAAGGCTAAAAATGTAAGCTACGCCTTCAAGTGGGAAAAGGGACGAGGAGGGAGGCCACTGGAAACATGATGACCAGGTCGGATGACAGTGCTTGTTAAAAAATGGGCCCTTTCCCTAGTTAGGCCTCCAAACAGCCTCCTTGAAGTTAGAGAGGAAAATCCTTTATAAAACATTTAAGTAACAAGCATCACACTGACGCAAACTACAAAACACACAAACTCAAAATTCTAAAACAGATGTAGGTAGGTAGGTGCCGTGCAGGAGCAAGATCAAGCAGTCAAGGAGCATGATCCAGCTAAGACTCCAGAAATGAAAGTAAACTGGAAAATAATCCCATTCAGTCGTTCATGAAGAACAGTACTCACCTAGTTTCCCACAGGGCGTTTGTTACATTCATATAGAAAAGGCAGGCTCAAGCATGCTGTGGACTCCAGCTCTCTGGTTATTGAACGTTTCTTATATTGCCCAGAGTGGGTGGCTGATGCGCTGGTCCTACGAGACCACGCGAGGCTGAGACGGGAAGCAGCGCGGCCCAGCCCCACCACCGGGGTAAACTTGACAAGGGCCAGTCTCATGGGACACCTGAGAGCCACTGACAGGATGTCACATCAAGCCACTTCCAAAAGGCAAGGTGACAAGAAACGAACTGTGGAAGTTTTACACATATCTGCTAACTTCTGCCTTTCTTGGAGGCTTGTTGATCATATTTTATAATGCAGGCTAAGTTGTGAATTTTAATTATTCATTGATATATTTAATTAAATAAACTTCTATAATGAAACTACATTTTAAAACGTTCAATTCAGGCTTGTCGGGTTAGCCACGTGCACCTCCGTGCTGAGTCACTCCTGGCTGCGGGCGCACGATCACCTGCGAAGCTGCTTAAAAACGGGTGTCCAGGCCCCACTCGCAGGTCTCTGCATCACAAGTTCTGGGACTGGGGTCAGCACAGCTGTGACTTTATTATAAAGTTCTACAAGCAAGTCTGACGTGCAGCAAGATTGAAACTGCTGTTTTAAGTTCACGAGCACTGACCTAGCAGTTTGGTAAGCTAACCTGGAGTTCACCAAAATCACTGTTTTTCCCCTAGATCCTGCTTACTGATTTGCTGGGCAACAAAGTGGAGTGGAGCCTGCAGACAACCGCTTCCCCGCCTCGGGTGCTTCTGCCTGGTCACCTCCCCAGCAGACTGGACCGGCCGGGCATGCGCAGACAGACGTCCTCCTTAGGGTCACTATGTCACTGATTATGCTTCAGGTCTTTAAAAATATAAACAACCCTCTGACACCAGCAGAAGTTACCTTAGATTCAAGGGCGCCGACAAGCCCCATCCCCACCCAGTCCACTATTCACTTCTATGTGAGTCACTTCAGTCACTCACCAATTCAGCACGCTGGGCTCTCCTTTAACCAATTCAACACTTCCCACTGGTGAAAGCTGTTCCTTTTTGGCAGACCACTCCCCACCCCGGGGGGCTCAGCCCTCTCACCTCCTGCCGAGGCAGTAAGGACCCAGCCCTTTCCCAGCTGTTAGGCTGGCTTCACTGCACCCCCAGGGCCTGCCCCTGCCTGGCTTTTTTCCCTTTGGGTCTGAATCTTCCCCTTTTACTGCAGCTTCTAAAGTACTCAGGCAATTACAGTGATTAATGAGTAATTAGGAGTAATATTTACAAAAATAAAATAAAAGCCAAAAAAAAATCTCAAAAGTAGCAATTTAAAATATTTAATTGTAGAGATAATCAAACTATGGTCTTCAAAAGAGACAAAATGTAATTCCTTCATGGCCTTTCTACATGTTGCAACCTGAAAAATTTTCAAGTATCTTTCTGGATCTGAGAACACTCAGCCAACCACGCCCACACCAGCATCACTCAAGGCTGCCAACCTGCCACCGTGAACGGGGGTGCACCCACTGGTGGCCCCATTTCCTCCATCTTTCACTAGGAGCTTTGCCACCATTTTCCCTAGCCACCTTCAAAATGCACTTTACTAGACAAGATTCCTGCTCCGGTACTCTGCTCCTTCAGAACCCAGTTGAGAACGGACAGCGATAAATGGTTAGAGCAAAAAGGAAGCAAGTTGAAGCCTTGTCTTTCCCTCCTCACTGCTCCGGGGCAGCATCCCCAGGCCAGGTCAGGCTGTGGGTGGCGGGGAACTCATGGTATGTCCCAGCGGAAACTTAGTCTTTCCCAACCTCCAACTTTCTAATAAAAGGTCGTATTTTCAAGGTGTGAAGTTACAGAAAAGAAACAAAAAAATCCCTGTGTCTTCAGTTAAGTAAGTTAATGCTGAAACCTGTGGGCCTCTACCTAGCTACTTGCTATGTGTTTAAATCAGTGCTCCAGCTAGAAAAATATTTGGGGGGAGGAGGTCTTTGAAAATTTAAGGTAAGAAATTGGAAAAAATTGATGACAAACACCTTGGGCTCTCCCTGTTAAGGTGAATGCTATCCCAGAAAGTTATGATGCAAGAACACCCTGGCTCTCCCACCGTGGTCTGCTGTGAACAGCTGAAATCGGGGACCTTGGCTGTACATAATGCCAGAGAAAGACACACACACAAACCGCTGGACCACTTACCGTACCGAGTCCATCTTCCACAAAAGGTAACGAATCCTTAAACACAGGGATACACAGGAAGGACTAGTGGAGGGGAAGCCCGGGCGGCACCCCTGGGACGGCCCAGCGGACGCAGTACTGCTGTGTATCATGAGGGACGACAGAGAATAAAATAAGCTCACTTCTCAGGGTTTCTTCTCTTGTTCTTTGTACTAAAAATTATATGATGCATGTTTTCAACCCAGGAAACAAGTCTAGGGAAGGAGATCTGTGGTTAAGAAAATGAGGGCCTCCACGCTGCTCTTCCCAACACCAAGTGCCTCCCAGCGTCGTGTCCTCAGCCACCCCAAGCAGGATTCCAGGGAACTGGAACGCAGTCTCAGCACACCAGAGTTGGTTCTTCCCCCAACCTTAATCTTACAATTTCAAATCTTTCTTAAACATGGCACTAAGACTAAGTTCTGTATCTGGAATGAACCGTCTGATCTACTAACTTTGGTCACCACTACAAAAATGGATATAAAAACGAGTACTGAATTTGTATTCTGAGAGCTAACAAAACCAAGGCCAAAGGAGAAACTGGGAAACTGGCCTAGAAGAAATTCAGCTTTTGCTGCTTCATCACTGTATGTGTTTCCTGATTACAGGACTTATTCTAACAATAAGTTTTAACAACACAGGACCTGGATGGAAGAGGGAACAATGGCAAACACAACAGTCGTCCTGCGGGCCTTCTAATTATTTGCACCCGTAATGATTTTTCACGTGTAATTCTAATGTTCATTAAAGAAAAATACGCCTAGGTTTTTTTGGAGTCCAATATCATACAAAATGTGCCACTTAATCTAAGTAATTAAAATGCTCATGCCCTAAGAAAAATCTAAAGGAAGTTTTCCTTTCATATGTGCGGGAAGTGTAACTTTGCGTAGCCAACTTGAACTTCACAGAATCACATTTAACTTTTATTTTTAAGGTATAAGTTTTTTGCCTTCTGAAAGCCACCTTAATATATACTTACTCAGGTTAATTCATAAAAAAGAGGAGACTTTAGGTTAGGATTAGTTCACTGTGGCAGGAATTCTAGACTTTATACAAGAAGTCCCTGACAGGCCCCCACACAAGGATCCAGGGAAAGAGGAACAATAGCACTTGTATTTCCTCTCGCTTCCAAGCAGGTCAAGGCCCAGAGAAAACCATCCAACTCTCACATTCGTCCTGAACACCAAGAGCTATCCGCACTTAGAATCAGAGAGGAACTGTGAATATGGTAATCGTTCACATAAAGAATCAATTTTAAAAAGTAAAACATGGTCTGTTTCACCTCCAATTTTCACTTCCCAAGATTTCTGAGTCTGTGTCGATTAACTACAATTTTCCTTTTTATACATTTGACTGAACTTGCACTCAGTATACCTACCAGACCATACCTGGACCAGGTTGATTGCATAGGAAGATTTTTACTATGTTTACATTTTTCTTAAATTAATTTTAAAAAAGCATAGTAAAGAGTCTGAGGACAAATTATTCAACTGTTTATCATACATAAGACCGCATGACTATAATACAAAGGGGGGTTCTTTTTCATTTAACGTTACAATATACACAGCAAGTCCGGACCAGATCTTACAATCTGCACACAGGTATTTAACCTTTTCCATGCTGTTTATGTTTACAATGCACAGAAGTCCTGTAACCAAACCGTGTAGTAAAGCACACAAAACTGGACTGTAACATAACACAGTATGCAGAAGCATTGGATTTTATGACTTCCTTTATGTAAATAGCGGTTTAAAACTGCTTTCGGGTTTTTTTTTTTTTTTTTTTTTGGTGCTTGCTAAGATGTGGCAACCAGCACAGAAAAAAATGACCTGACCCATGTATCTTCCTTCACCTCAATTCCTCAACAGCAGTAACTACTGAATCCCTTTCGATATTGCTGGACTCAAGATGGTATCCTTTTATTCACTGTAAACTTTCATGAACTACCAAGTTCAAGAATCATCCACAGGCCTGACATTTAATTACAAAATAAATATGGATTTCCTGATTAACAACAAAAAATTTTTTGTGGTTTATAAAAACGGATATTCCCAAATTTCCATTCACATTCACATAGTTTTAAGCCTTTCTTTTGTCACTGTTTACATATAAAAACCTGCTTTTGTTCAGAAAAAACTGACCTAGTCAGCCACATGGAATTGACCAATAAAAAGTAACGTGGTGTTCTGCTGAGTTGTTTTGAACAGGGTTATCGGCAGAGGTAGATTACTGCTTCTTTTCTAGGCTTCTTTGATCCTGGACAGGTAAATTCCTTATCTTCATTCTCCCAATTCAACCGCTCAAAAGTATAACACCGTAAAATTGGTCAATTTGAAATGGGAACACAAATTTAGCAACTGCCGGACTGTGTTACATTAAGGCAGCATAATCTCAAAACTAGGCACCTGTTAAACACCAGCCTGTTCACTTCAGGTCGCACGTGAGAGTTCTGCTTTACTCGTGCTCGTATTTTGGACCTGTTGGTGCAATCAAGGTCTCGCGTTCAAGTTTACAAGTAGGTTAATCAGGAATACAAGAATCAACTGCTGGTTCCATAGCTTCTGGATCCAGTGTCCCTTTACCTTCAGAAGCCTGAACACATTTAGGATGTAACAGATGTTGTAATCTTGAATTAGATGTCAATCTATTATGTTCAGTACACAGATTGCTGTAAATGTATTGGCTATGGATTCAACAACAGTTCCAGTTTTGTTTAAGCAATAGTACAGCCATAATTTTTCAACTGACATTTAAAAATGGTCTAGTTACACCTTGTGTCAAAGTGCAGAACTGCTACATTATTGGTTACAGACATCTATGTGCTATAAAAACAGCTTTGGTACAATAAATTATCAAAAAAGAAAATAAATTTTTGTAAAATTCACAGCATAATTGTGAGGCAAAAAAGCAGTCACATAAAATTCTGCATTTTTTAAAAATGTTCAGGATGAACAGAAGACATCTTTGTGCAGAAGAAATGGTGGAGATACCACGTGCCGAGAAAAAGCAAAAGAAAAAGTAAAAAGCAGGAAGGGACACAGCTGTAGCTATTTCCATCAAAGCAAACCACTACTTCTGTGACCTTCAACCAATAAGGAAGTCAACTTTATGACACACGCAAAGTGACCTTGCAATACCTTACAATTAGTGGGTCACAAAAGTCTATTTTAAAAGAAAGGCCTCTTGAATTACCCATTCTCTGTGTTTTCAGCATTAAGGACTGTCTGCAAAAGCATGTCCCAAAGTGATTGCATCTGAAATGGTAGGCTCTTCTAATTTCGAGTCCAAATCCATAAGGCCAAAGGTTATCCCAAAGACCACCACTCAGACCTCCCCAGGACTGGCCACGACTGACCCGTTGATTGCTTCTCAGTGCACCTTGGCTAGGAGACCAGTCACGTTCCATTCCTATCTCACTGCGGCCCCGACAACGGGAGGCCCACAGGATCCCAGGGAACCGCTGCTTTGCTCCTCAGTAGGTTCAGACAGGAGAGTTCTGATCCCGCCACTTAGCATGCTTACTGTGCCTTACAAACGCCAATACCACCGTCCCTTCCATACAGCTGAAGGTGATGGATGCTGTGTGAGCTGGAGGTCCCTCTTCCTGACAGGACTGCGTTTCCGTGCCCAAGTGTGTTTGGAGGACTTAAAAACCCAAATGTCCCACCCCCCACCCGAAACAAAACAAAAATGGGAAGAAAAAAAAAAAGGAAAAACAAAAAGGGGGAAAAAAAACACCCTCATGGGGCCCTTTATGCAAATTATGTGCAGTGCCTTTTATTTTAAAATTAGTTGGCAAATGATCAAGACCAACATCGGAACAGTAACTTTTGTGGAATAGAAAGACAAAAATCCCCACTATGACTGGGATGTGGCAGGTTAAAATGGGGGAGGCAAAAAGAGGACACCTCTGAGCTATCCATGAAGATGGGTTTGGACATGGCTCTTTTAAAAACTTCATTGTCCCTTTGCAATCTTTTCAAGTTAAAAAAAAAAAGTCAGCTTTGCCCTCTTGTAGCGGTTCAGTGTGTTAATCTCCTTCTGATTCAAGCAGCTTTGCACTTTGTTTTTTGGAAAAAAAACACCACTTCTATAAAAACACACAAGAAACAAACTCAAGTTTCAATTTAGTCACGAGCTAGCTACAGGACTCTGTTGCACACAAACTCCTGTCATGGGGGACTCTTCTCTGTCAGCCCCTTGCCTCATTGTCAGATGTCCTTCAGTCATGTAATGTGCAGGACCTGTATTAGCAGAAAACTGGTACGTTGGATGTCCAGCTATGCCAGTCTCTTGGCGGGGATTGGAGTAGACGGTTAAATTAACGTCCATAGCTCCATTCTGTCCAAAGTCCAAGGTATTAGCAGCCACTGGGCGATTCTGGTAGGCCTGATTGCCTTGATTACCAGTAGAGGAGGAAGATGTGGAGGAAGAAGTAGTTGAGGAAGACAGGGATGTCATGGAGTGGTGACTATGGCCAACCTCCATAGAATCCTGGGTAGAGGAGCTATTTGTTGGAGAATTGTAGACCCTTGGCCTGGTCCGGTTACCCAAGGCTTGTTGTCCATGGTGGTGGTGGTGGTGGTGGTGGTGGTGGTGGTGATGGGAACTGTTTCCATGGTGATGATGCAATGCATTCTGCTGAGGGGCTACATGGAAGGTTGTTTCTTGAACGGGATGAGTTTCAACAGTGACTTGTGTGGGAGCTTCAGTGCCTGACCAACCAAGGGGAGCAGGAAATTGCTGGCGCACCTGTAAGAACAGATTTTAAAAGGATTTATTCAGAGTACCGCTGCCAAGTTTTAATCTTCAATGAAAAGCTACAACACTAGCTATTTACATTAATTAGAGGTTTCTGAAACTTCAATGTGTTAAGACAGTTCTGTAACACAAACTTCCAAATATGTTCAAGAGTGAAAAACATTTTACTATGAAATCTTCAGCAAGTTATACCCATAAACAGGCTCATATATTTTACTGGCCACCTTTTTTCTTTGGGAGCATTGCTTATGCCAGGGGTCAGCAAACTTTTCCTGGAAAGGGCTGTAGCGTAAATATTTCTGATGGGTCCCAAAGCAATTCTTTGCTGTCCCCCTAAAGCCCCTTCCCCTCCATCTTTCCTGTTTTGATAAAAGCCCTACTACTCATCCAGCTGCGTGACCATCCGTCCATTCAGACAGCCAGCGAGCACTACTGAAGCCACTCTCAAGCCAGAGCCCAGTCCAGCCTCTCTTCTCCATCTCCAAAACCTGACCCTAGATGAGGTCACTACCATCTCTTGCCCAGACTAATACAATAGCCTCCTAAATCAATCAACTCCCATCTTCCATCCTTGCCTTTTTCCAAACCGCTTGTCAAAGAATAGGAAGAATAATTCTTTTTTAAAAGCACAAATCCAAGTCAGGCAAGAAAAGGGAATAAAAGGCATCCAAATTGGAAATGAAGAAGTAAAATGGTCAGTATTTGCAGATGACATGATATTATAAAGACTCCATCAAAAACCTGTTAGAACTAATAAATGAATTCAGTAAGGTTGCAGGGTATGAAATCAGTAACAGAAATCTGCTGCATTTCTGTACACTAATAAGGAAATATCAAAAAGAGAAATAAAGAACACAATCCCATTTACAATGGCATCAAAAAGAATAAAATACCTAGAAATAAATTTAACCAAGGAAGTGAAAGACCTGTATACTGAAAACAAGACACTAATAAAAGAAATAGAAGACAAAATAAATGGAAAGATAGTCCATGCTCACAGATGGCAAGAATCAACGTTAAAATGTCCAAACCATCCAAAGCAATCTACAATCCCTATGGCAAAATTCCAGTGGTCTTTTTCAAAAAAATAGAGAACAAATAATTCTAAAATTTGTAATCCACAAAAAAGCCACTGAATAGCCAGAGCAATCTTAAGAAAGAACAACAAAGGTGGAAGCATCATGCTCTGTGATTTCAAACTATAATACAGAGCTGTAGTCACTACAACAGTATAGTATAGCATAAAAACAGACACATACATCAGTGGAGCAGAACAGAGAACCCAGAAATAAATCCACGCATATATGGCCAATTAACTTATGAGAAAGGAACCAAGAATACACAATGAAGAAAGGACAGTCTCTTCAACAAGCTGTGCTGGGAAAACTAGACAGCCATACAAAGGAATGAAACTCAACCACTCTCTGGTATCAAACCCCAAAATTAACTCAAAATGGATTAAAGACTCGAACCTAAGACCTGAAATCATAAAACTCTTAGAAGAAAATATAGGTGGTAAGCTCTTTGACAGAGGTCTTAGTGATGATTTTTTGAATCTGCCACCAAAGCAAAAGCAACAAAAGCAAAAATAAACAAATGTGACTACATAATACTAAAATACTACTGCACAGCAAAGGAACCAACAAAATGAAAAGGAAACCTACTGAATCAGAGAAAACATTTGTAAATCGTATCTCTGGTAAGGGGCCAGTATCCAAAATATATAAAGAGCTCATAAAACTCAACTGCAAAAACCCGAACAACCCAACTGAAAAATGAGCAGATCTGAACAGACATGTTTCAAAGAAGACATACAGGTGGCCAACAGGTCCAAGAAAAGAAGTTCAACACTATTAATTATCAGGCAAATGCAAATCAAAACCATGACAAGCTATCCTCTCACACCTGTTAGAATGGCTATTATCAAAAAGACAACAAAGAACAAATGTTGGCAAGGATGTGGAGAAAAGGGACTCCCACTGTTGGTGGGATTATCAACTGCTGCAGCCACTGTGGAAAACAGTACGGGGGTTCATCAAAAAATTAAAAACAAAACGACCATATCCAGCAACCCTACTTTTAGGTATTTATCTGAAGAAAACAAAAATACTATCTTCAAAAGATACATGCACCCCCATGTTCACTACAGCATTATTTACAATAGCCAAAACACGGAAACCACCTAAGTGTCCACCAATGAATGAATGGACAAACAGAACAATCCCAAACCCATGTGCAATCTGCACAATCTGTACAATGCTCATCTCTCCAACCTTTCCCTCCAGCCACCTGGGTTCTGACTATACAGGGTCTTCCTTCCATTCCTCCACCTGGTCAAAATCTTTCAAACGCCTCAGGGTATTTGTACTTACTGTTCCCTTCTGCCTAGAACGCTCTGATTTCTAATTTCTGCTTGGATGCTTCTTCCTCACCCTTTCAGTTCCAGAGTCTCCCCTCGTCACCATGGCTAATGCTGCCCCAGCTTCTGCAGCAGAGGCTACTAGCTGTCCTCAAAAAACATTCTTCTTCCTGAGCACATGACTGCACTCCATATACTAGCCTCCCCTGTACAAGACATGGCCATGTGACTGTTTTAGTCAAAGGAATATGAATGGAAGTCCCTATGTCATGGCCAGATCTGGCACCTAAAATACCTACCGAGTCCTTCGCCTGCTGGAGGCAGCAGACAACTAGGCCCTCGGGGATGGGCAGTCACAAGACGGAAGGGGAGAGCCACACCACTAACCTGAATACCCATTCAGGACTAATACATAAAAAAGAGTACTTTTATTCCTTTAGCTACCATATTTTGGGGGTCTACTGATCTGTTATCAGTTGGGCCTACTTGAATTAATATAGTCCACTCAACAAACAGCTATTCTCTATTACATTAGGTTTTGTTTATTTACTGTGTCACTGTAAGCGCTAGGAAGGCAAAGACCGTGTCTCTAGCACCAGTAGCTAGCACAGATCATTAAGTATTTACTCAGTGAAGGTGGTCTCAGAATCAAAATTCCAGAAATACTATTGAATATAATCCAGTACAAAAATAGAAAGGTCTCAGAAAACACTAATGGTTTTTAAATTATGAAGCTACTCACAGGGAAATATATACACGATCTTGTGGTGGCTCACAGGGAAAGAGAATGCGACAATGAATGCATGTATGTTCATGTGTAACTGAAAAACTGTGCTCTACACTGGAATTTGACACAACATTGTAAAATGACTATAACTCAATTAAAAAAAGTTAAAAAAATTAATGAAGCTACTCAAAATTCATGCATATGAAGAAATGAACAAAATATAACTATACTCTGTCCAGTACCATTTTTCACTTCAGACTTCTCCAGAGGTGACCACACTGACTGTGTCTCCGAACTCTGTTACTAGGAAGCTAAACTGATAAAACTACATGGAGGGCAACTTGGCAACAGCTAACAAAATGCAAACCACATTGTTCTTTGACCCAGCAATTCCATGTCCAGGAATTTTTGTCACAGACAAACTGCATATGTGGATGATTTATATACAGGGTTATTTATTATGGCATTATTTGTGGTAGTAAAAAAAGACTGAAATAAGCTAAATGTCCATTTATAGACTACTGATATGACTTACAGAATATCTAAACAATGGAATACTGTGACTTAAAAAAACAAAAAGAATGAAAAAGCTCTCTATGTAATGATACAGAAAGATACATATATACATACATATAAATTTTTTAAATATATATGTAACATGTTAAAATAAAAAACCCAGGTGTGAAACAGTATGCATGGCATGCTACCATTTGTGTACAAAAGTTAGGTGAAGAATATATATTTGTATTTGCTTGCATATGTATAAAATATCTCAAAAAGGATACATAAAACTAGTAACATTAATTTAGAAATTGGGTGGCTAAAGGACATAGAAGGAAGACTGTTCACTGAATCCTATTTTATGTTTACTTTTAAACCATGTGAATGTATCAACTATTCAAAAATTAAATAGAAAAAGAGCTGAGGCAAATAAGGCACAACACTGACATCTATTACACATGGGGGGAGAGGGGCTACACCCAGGATGGTTTTGTGTGTTCGCAGCATTTACTGTATTTAGAAGGAGAAAGGGAAAAAGGAAGGAAGGTTGTTCTAGAGAATCAGGGAAAACCTGGCAGTGGTATTGAAGACCTGCAGAATACACAGTAGTTACCAAGGCAAGGACAGAGAACAGGAGCACTCCAGGCCGAGCGCAGACAACGGGAGAAATGTGAGAGAGGACACACATTTTATATTCCAAGAAGTGAAGAGCATCCAGTAGGACCAGAGAGGAGGACGGGCGGCCTGCGGAGGGGCCGGACCGCTGGAGCCACGGTAACCTTCCTAAGGAGTCTGAATTCTTTCTCAGTATACGAGAAGGCCAAGAACTGGCTGAAAGCAGGGGAAAGACATGGATCAGACTGCTTGACTGAACACTGACTTGGCTGCAGAGAAGAGAACGGGATAGGCTGGTGAATGAAACTGGACGGTGGAGGACTAGTCAGAATAGTCTTTCTAATCAGATAAACTAGAGATGGTTGTCGCAAGGGGGTGAAGTGAGGTGGGGAGAATAAAAACACACACAGGCTATTCAGAACGCACGCTCTCCACCCTCTGATTCGCTGTAGGCGTGAGGGAGAGAGGAGTCCGGATCAACTCCCCAGGCGCCGGGTGTACGACCTGAGCAAAAGGGTGAGTTCAGGGCCATCTGCACCAAGAACAGGTAAGGGCAGGAGGGCGGCGGTGTACTGGAAATGACGGCAGGAGTTCACGGGCCGCATCTGGAGTGTCGTGCTGTGGAGCCTTTCAAAGCGATACTGACAGTAAATGATTAGAAATAAAGGCATGAGGCTCAGGAGTGACACGTAGGGCAGAAATAAAGATGTAAGTGATGTACCTCAAGATGGTAGCTACGTCACTGGTTACAGCTGTGAGGTGACCAGGAAGTGTGTCAGGTGAGGGAGAGGGGCACAGGGTGGGAGGAGGAGGAGAATCCAGAAAGGAGACAGTGGGGGCGGGGTGGGACAAGGGACAAGTAAGACGGAGGAGAGTGCTTCGAAGACCAGGGGCGAGCCAGTATTGTCAATGTGAGTGAGGAACAGACCGAAGTGACTGTGTGCCCTCTGGGCACATCGTGACAACCACTGGTGACACTGCAGGAGCAGCTCCCGGAGCCAGGAGGCAGCCCAGCTGGGGCGAGCTTAAGAGTTGGTAAGGGGGACAAGACAGAGCCCACAGGAAGCAGAAATGTGGGGCGAGAAAGACATGGGCCAGGGAAAGGTTTTGCTTCCAACGGGAGATCCAGGGACGAGCAGGAGCTGCAGACAAGGAGAGACATGGATGGGACAAACGGAGGCTGGTGACACACAGTGAGGAGTCCCTTTCCTAAGACTGTTCCTTACACAGTGACGAGTGAGAGAGAACAGAGAAGGCAAGACCAAAGGTTTCTAAGAGAAGAAGGGTTTGAAACAATTATTAAAGAGAACGGGAGAGAGAGACGATGGCTGGAGAACCAGGAAAGCTTGCCCAGGAAGGTTGGTGACCATGAGGAGGAGGCAGCTGCACACGCAGATTTCTGCACCGGGGACGGGGGCTGGTGTTCATCAACTTCAGTTTTATTTCACTCATCAAATAATATACTGGCCTCTTGTTATAAAACAGCACTATGCAGTACTCAGCATGAATTAACTTATTATTTTACAAACGGTATTTAATGAATATTTTTACTACCACCATCTGCTTCACCCCTTAAAAATTTTACTTAATTAGATCCTCTTCAACAGATTTAAAAAACAAAAAACCTCCAAAACAAAAAACGAAACAAAACAACATGGAGGTGAGAATCAAACCACAATTCGGAATCAGATTCTGATTCAGAATCTAGGCCTGTTCGTGATCAAAGGTCACGGGAGGCAGAGAGTGCAGTAATTAAGATGAGCCTCAGGAAGTTACTTAGCCCATGAAGTCTCAGTTCCCAACGTAACATGAAAATCCACACTGTGTGAGGCTCAAAATGCTGCCGCAGTAAATGAATAAACACAGGGAAAAGACACTTGGAGCAATGGCTGGTATGTGCTCAATAAATGTGAGCTATTTCTAAACAAGGATGTGCTTCTTCAGTCATAAATAAATTAGAATGCCTTATAAACGAGGAAGGTACGGTCCTGCAGAGTAAATGACACAATCATTCAGAAGACACCTGGCACCCAGTGCTGCTCCCCGGGCACGGCAGGGCACAGGGCATAGGGCGGTGCCAGGGCTCACCTGCGGACTGTGCGTCTCGCAGTCCATGGCCTGGACGGCGGCGGTGAAGTGCCCGCCGCTGTGCCGGTGCTGGTGCGTTGGGTCCGACCTGGCTCTCCCACTGTTGCTCGTCCCCGACGATCCACCTGAAGTATCACAGCACAACACACCTTGTGAGTTGAAAGTTAATTCTGTCCAAGTATATCTCCTGCAACTGTAACATTAAAACTGGAACTGTGTCAGAAAAACAATTTCTATTAACACGAAAATATACCAGAAAGGCATCCAATTCTCTGCGGTCTTTCACATCAACTACTGAACTAAAATATAACGAAGTTTGGTTATGTCAGAAAAACCCAAGCATGTAGACCAAGTATTTCCATTTTAAAAACAATTTAAAATGTTGGTTTTGTTCCCAAGCAGCATTTACTGACACATATAACTTAAGTGTTGGAGCTCTGGGGGAGGCTACTTTTTTTTACTAGCCACAAAGAACAGATTTAGGAAAAATAGTTCTTCCCTACCCATTAACAAACCTTAAAAACACTTTAAAATAACCCCTACTTTGTAAAGAAAAGGGTAAACATGTCAAAGTCGAATTAATCTCAAAAGAACCGACCTGAGCTTGAAGACGTACTAGAGGTGGTGCCCGAAGACTGCGACTGCTCCATGGCGGGGCTCGTGGACACGCTATTACTCGTGTTTGTACCTTCGTCAGCTGTCTTCTTGAAAAAACTGTGCTGCAGGGCATAGTAAGGTTGAATCCGAGTTTTGGGGTCATAATCAAGCATCCTTAAAATGAGGTCTTTGAACTTCAAGTAGTCAGCTACTGTATGACCCGATTCCCCAGCACGACGCCCACCAGGTCCTCCTGTTTCTACTCCAAGAATATTATGAAGTTTACGGGTTCCTGGTGGTTTATACTCCTAAAAAGAAAGATGAAAAGACTTCCTTTAAATTTGATGGAACATGTGAAAGCCTACATAACATCAAATATGTTTACATGTATGATATGTTGAGGCTGTTATTAAAAAGAATGCTTTATAGTTAGAGCCTCTGTATTTTCACACATTACTTTTCTGAATGCACTGTAGTTCAGAGAAATTCAAAGTAATTTTGAGACCAAAAATGACTATAAAGATCATCTAGCCCAGGGATCAGCAAACTACATCCCAGCCCAGATTCTGTTTTTACACAGCTTCAGCTATGAACGTTTTTTTCATTTTTAAAGACTGTGAAAAACAAAGCCAAGCAATAATACATAACAAAAGCCCACGAAGCCTAAACCTTTACAACGGGGTCCTTTGCAAAGGCAGCATGCCAACCTCTGCCCCAGCCCGGGGGGGGTGAACCTCTTTTCTGCCCGATGCACCTGTGTGAACTCAGGTGTACTTCCTCAGTAACCACAGCTCATTAAAGCTGTGGGGATCATTCCCAATAAAGAATCCCAGGTCTAACTCTCCCTGCTCCTATTCAGATAAATCAAAAGCAAATTATTTATGCCTCCTTTTAGAAAATATGTTTAATAATAAATTGTCTTAACATGCACTGAGATTTTTTGGAAGCTCATTTTTCAACAAATAACAATATACTCTTTAAAATCCCTAAGACTACTGAATTTATTCAGAATAGTATCGGTGGATTTTTGTTTCTAAGAACAATATAGAAATTTGCGAGACCACTGCTCTTACTCTAAAAATCAAGAACAAGCCAGGCAGGCAAACCACAAAATCACTGCTTTGTAAAAACCCATCAGAGAGCTGAGGACTAAAGAAACCACAATTAACTAAATTCTAGAAAATGAAAAGCCTTTCCTAGGAGAGAAGAGACTTATGGTGGGAGAAGAGCAAATGCCACAGATCTGATGGAGAATCCAGCCCAACTCCAAACCAACTTCTAACAGCTACATGTGGCTAGGCTGAAGAATGGGACAGACAGAGACCCAGAGAGGATCCCCCAGGGCTCTGCAAAGCTGGGGCCGGAGCAGCAGGCTGGGGACAGATGGCCCTGAAGCACAAGAAGTTAGGAATGGGCTGCTGGCTGGTCAACATGTATAAAAGATCGCTCCAGTCTCCACAAACACTGCTTAAAACCTATGAAGACAGTGGAGAATAGAATCTAAGTCAAACAAACAAAACAAACAAAGCCCAGATTCAGCCGAACTACAAAAGAACTTGACTCAGTCTCTTCACACTCGTGGCCTGAGGAGCAGGAGGCATGCCTCTTTCTACAGGGAACCAAGATTCACTTCCACCTCAACTGTTCTTAAATACACAAAGTCCAGCATACATTTAACTAATTACAGATATAAGAAACAGAGAAACAAAAACTGGGTCCATAATCAAGTGAAAAAAATAGTAGAAAACCCACATAAACAAATGACCCAAATGTTGAAATTGGCAGAAAGGCATTTAAAAATAACCATGATAAGAAGAATTTAGTTCAAAAGGCAGATAACATGTGTGGACAGTTGGGGAATTTCAGAAGAGAAAATTAAAACTATTAAAAAAAAGTTAATAAAAATGTGAAAATTTCAGAAATAAAAAATGCAGTTATCAGAAATGAAGAATTCATTTAATGATTTTTAACAGCAGACTGGGTTCAGCAGAAGAAAAATAGTGAACTAGAAGACAGCAAAAAGAATCATCCAACACCCCCTACAACTAAACAAACAAAAATTAACCAAACTAACACACAAAAGGAAAACAAAAGAAGTAAACCGAACAGAGACCTCTAATACTGAGCACTATAACATACATTTAATTGGAGAATTAGAAGAGAGAGTGAAACAGAACAAACACTTGAAAAGATAATGTCTGAGCATTAATTAAAAAAAAAACTGATGAAAGAGATCAACCCACAGATCTAACAAACTAAGCAAACTCCATGGAAAATAAATGTAAAGAAAACTATACAGAAGGACCTAATAGTCAAATTGCTGAAAACTCAAACGTTAAAAAAAAGAAAAAAAAAAAAGAAAAATCTGCCAGGAAGAAGAGAAATATTTTATAAAGAGAACAATGCTTAGAAAAAACCAATGATTTCTCTTTAGAAATAATGTAATACAGAAAAAAATACCATTAACAGCTTTAAACAATATTATACCATCATTTCTTTGGCCGAAATGTAAACCTAGAATTCTATATCCACTGAAATTTCCGTACCTATGGACAGTATCTTCCCCCAAATAAAGGTGAATAAACGTATTTTCAGACAAACAACTGGTGAGACAATTAATCAACAGAACTTGTTCATTGTAACACAAAAAGTTAAAGGAAGTTCTTCAGGCTGAAGGAACATAATACCAGATGGAAATCAGGAACTGCAGAAAGAAATGAAGAACTAACTATATGGGTAAAAAAGAAAGAACTTTTTATTATCTTTATTTTTTATGTCTTTTTAAATCTCCTTAAAAAGTCCTTTTTAACTTAAGCAGCTGATGTGTCATGAGGGTTATGACAAGCGCTACACAATGATAAGTGTGGAAGGGTCAGATAACAGCACACAATTATTACATGGTTTATCAAGTGATACAATATCCTGTTAAGGTCAACTGACAAGTTAAAATGCACATAACAAGCAACATTAAAAATTACACAAAGAGGAATAGCTAAAAAGGCAGTAAGAGAAGATGAAATAAAATATGAAAAAGTACTCAACTCAAAAAAGAAGTCAGGAAAGAAGGAACAGGGAACAAAGAACAGAGAAGAAAAACAGAACACTAATAAGACAACAGTCTAAAATCCAAACCTGTGAAATATTAAATGGGCTAAATAGTCATTGTGAAAGAAAGATACTGATTGGGTTAAAGCATGACTCCACTACATGCTGTAGACAAGTCATACTTTATATATAAAAGTATGAACACGTTTAAAGTAAAGGGTAGAAAATATATACTATGAAAATGTTAAGAATTAGAAAGCTGGTACAGCTCTAGTAATATCAGACAGAGTAGACTTAAAGACAAACCATCAGTAGAGATAGAAACACTTCATGGGGATAAAAGACTGAATTTATCACTAAGTCCTAATAATACTAAATGGGTATACCTATTAAGAGAGCTTCCAAAAAACAAACAGCAACTAAGATAAGATTAAGTCAAACCCAGAAATATTACTGAAGATTATACACTCCTCTCAGTTATTGATAGAACAAATATACAAAGACACAACGTAAGGATGTAAAGAAAAATATCAAACAACCTGAACTATATTGACATTTATAGAGCACTACACCAAACAAATATAAGTGTTCATGAAACACACACCAAGACAGATTACACACTATGTATGAAATAAGTCTCAATGGATTTTAGAGTAAAGTCATGTTTTCTGACCACAATGTTACATTAGAAATCAGCAAAAATAAGACATCTTTAAAAATCCTTTGACTTTTGAAATTACGTAACATTCTAAATAATGAGTCAATAAAAAAAATTACAAGAGAAATTAGAAACATTTCAAAATAAATGAGTGTTAAAACATAACATATCAAAAGCTGTAGGATGCAGCTAAAGCAGTGCTTAGAGGGAAATCTATACCATTAAAAGCTATAGGAAAAGAAAGAAAGTTTTTCCACATTCAGAAGCTTGAAAAAACCAGTCAACCTAAAGTAAGGAGAAAAAAGGAAATAACAGAGGGAAAATCAATGGGAAAGAAACTAGACTAAGAATATGAGAATAATCAAAAGCCAGTAGTCTGAAAAGATTAATAAATTTACAAATTTGATAAACCCCAAGCAAGACTAATAGAGAAAAAAGGAAAGAAAACACAAATGACCAATATCAGGAATAAAAGACAGACTATCACTACCAGATCCTCCAGAAATTAAAAAGACAATTACAAAGTATTATAGGTAATTTTATAACAAATCCAACAACCTAGATGAGAAGGACACGTTTCTTGAAATATGTAGCTACCCAAGTTGACTCAAAAATAGCTATATATTTATCAAAATATGTCAACTACAATCAATAAAGAACATTCCAGGTCATGATAAGTTCCACTAACTCCATTAAACATTTACAAAAGAAATAACGCCTATTTTATACAAATTCTTTCAGAAAAATCAGGAAAGAATACTTTCCAATAGTTTTGAGAACAGCATAATCCTAAAATCAAGATTTAGTGAAAATATTACAAAATTTTAGACAACTATCCACTTAACTACAAAGAAACTAATCTCCTATCAACAGATTAGCAAATTGAACCCAGCAACATGTAACAGGATAGTATATACCAAGAATAAGTGTGGCTTACCACAACATGAGCTGAATTATTACAAAAATTAATTAATGTACTTCACCACAAAACAGAAAAAAAATCGTATGACCAGTAGTAGAGTGCATGCTTAGCACGTACAAAGTCCTGGGTTCAATCCCCAGTACCTCCATTATAAGCAAACAAACAACTTCCAAATCATGTCTACAGATACATGAAAGGCCATGTGACACCATTCAAAACCCATTCATGATTTTAAAAAACAAATTATAAAAACACTTCTCAAAATATTAAACATAAAAAAATCACTCCTTCAACTTGATAGAGGACTATGAAAAATACACAACTAATGTCACTGATGTTGAACGACTTTTCTTTAAGGCTTAGTACAAGGAAAAATGTCTGTTCTCATCATTACTATTCAATATATGGAGATCCCAAGTCAGTATAACAAAATAAAAAGAAATAAAGGCATACAGATTAAGAGAATGAAACTATTCATTCACGAGGATGTAATTATTTAACAAAAGTCTGCAGAATCCCAAAAAAAACCCTAGAACAAATAGGTAAATTTGGCAAGGTGTTAAAGTCAATATACAAAAATCTACTGTATTTCTACATATTAGCAATGAAAAATTAGAAATGGTTTTTTAAAAATGACACTTAAAATACCCCCCAAAATTAAAACCTTAGAAATAAATTGAACAAATTTAGTGCCAGACTTCTGCACTAAATGCTACAAAATGCTAAGAGAAATTTAAGATCTAAATAAATGGATAAACCATGTTCATAGATTAGAAGAGTCACTACTGTTAAGATGTCCATTCTCCTGAATGGAATCTCGGTGCAATCCTAATCAAACTCCCAGCAGGACTTTATATACAAATTTATAAGCTGATTCTGAACTTTATTATGTAAATAGAAAGGACCTAGATGGGGAAAAACCCAACAATTTTGAAACAGACGAGAAGAGCTGGTGGACTTATACCACTTGAATTAGAGACTTACCACAAAGCCATAGTAATCAGCAATGTGGCACTGGTTCAAGGACAGACAGACCAATGAAACAGCAAAGTCCAAATAAAGATCATCACACAAAAGATTGCTTTTGGATAAATGTGCCAAATCAGATCAACAACTTAGTGGTAAGCATGTGACAAAAATGAACTTCAACTCTTATATCCCCATCCCATACTCAAAAATTAATTCAAGATAGACCATGAACTCTGACTGTAAAAGCTAGAATCAAAACAAACAACCTTCAAAGGAGAGTATCTTCACCAACTTGAGGAAGGTAAAGATTGTTCATAAAAAAGGGTTGACAAATTTTATTTTGTCAACATTAAAATTTTCTGTTAATCAAAAACTACAACTAAAAAAATAAATGGGCAACTCACAGTCTAGGAAAAAATACCTGTCACATATATGTGACAAAGGCTTATATCCGTTATATGTTAAAAAAAAAAAAACTCCTACAACTCAGTAGTTAAACATTTCTATAACAAACAGGCAAAAGACTGGACAGACTGTCACAAAAGAAGATATATGAATGGCTAATGAGCACAAGAAAAAGTGTCAGCATTATTAGTTGCGAAGCAATGAAAATGAAAACTGATACATACCCATTAGAATGGCTAAAACAAAAAAAAAACAACCAACCATATCAAATGGTGAGGATGTCATACAACTGAGCACTCACATGTAGGGGCGATAAGATGATAAGACTCTGTGGGACTACTTGGCATTTTCTTGTGAAAGTAAACACACATATACCCTAATGACCTGGTAACTCTACTTCTAAGTAGTGACCCCAGAGGAAGAAAAACATGTGCACAAAAGATTTATAAAAAATGTTCCCAGTAGCCTTATTCATAATAGTCCTAAACTGGAACCAACCCAAACCACCACTGAAAGGTAAATATAGATAATCAAAGAAATACTATGATGCAATTAAAAGGAATAACCTCTTAGACACACAACAATATGGATGAATCTTCAAAAACAATGTCTGTTAAGTGAACAAAACAAAATAATAAATACTATAGATTCCATTTACATGAATTTTACTTATGAGTAGTTAAAACTAACTTATAATTACAGAAATCAGAGAGAGGGTGGGATGACAGAAAAGGGTCACAAGAGAACTTCTGAGGTGGTAGAAAGAGTCTTTTAGGTAGTGAATACACTGCTGTACATAAAAGTTAAAACTCAACAAAGTGAACATTTAAAATATGCAAATCTGATTGTATATAAAATATACTTCAATAAAACAGCATCATTTGCAGTCTTAATTCTTCATCCTCCTTCCCCACCAAAGGAAAAAAATACATAGTAAATATGAATTTCATTACTAGGAAGCAAAAATGGGCTCTTGAAACATAAAATGAGAAATTAAGAGTAAAAATAAAATCACTAAGGAAATAAACCACACAAACATACCTACTGACAGTGCATGCATTTCTATTTATACTTATGGTTAGAACCCCTAGTGCATCTGTCATAATGTAATCATTTGGTTGCAGATTTGATTTTTTTGTTGTTAAAAATTTATTTGTTTAAAGACAAATAATTATTTTATACTTTTAAAAATTAATTTTAAGTCAGTTGCTAATTGCAGCTAAGGAAAAGCTCATAAAATCTATAATTGGTATATATTAAATGTAGGTTAAGATACTTTCAATTTTAAGAAGCGAAAAGATGTATCTACTCTTTTCTGAAATGCCCCCCAAAATAATTTAAAACAATAATTATTATAGCCCAATTTTGGAGAAATGATAGGTTACAGCCCATAGTTAACTGTGGTTTTTCTAAAGCAGAGATTAGGGAAATGGAATGAGATGAATGTTTCATTTAGAAAAAGGGGAAAAATAGCAGAAGTAGGCAAAAAACTTCAAATTGGAGAAAGAAGCAGTAGCCTGTATCACAGAGAAGATAAAAACATTAAAGAGGCCTCATATCCTCCATGCTAATTAAAATCAACTGGTAGGAGCTACTTTGAACACTGGTGAAGCTAAGGAGGAGTCCCAGGCTGTGCTCTGGTTCAGTGGGAAAAGGGGCCATGACTGATAAGCTATGTGGACAAAGGCAAAAGGACTCAGGATGTCTGCTTGGTATTTTCCATCCTTTCTTTATGTGGAGTAGGTATAATTTAGCTGCCGGATATTGCACCGCCTGAAACTTTAGACAATAAGGCAGAATGCAGTAAGTTACAAATCAGCTGTGAAAGCTACAACGTTTTTTTCTTTAATGTTCTAAAAAAAATTGATATTAAAAGTTAAGACTCCATAGCTGAAGGTGAAGTACAGCAAACAACATCACCTTCAGTTCACTGGAAATGACCCCTGGTGGCAAGGGCAAAATAAAAACCACCAAAAATGCAACCTCTTAAGTGCAAAAAATGCAGAACTACAATCACAGGGTGATGTGGTATATATATCACACACAATCATGTATTTATAGATTATATCCATCTTATACTAGAAATAAACTAGATTACAAAACACACGATTATTTTCAGATACATAAAACAAGGAGGTAAATCAAGATGTAAAATTGTCATTATTTACTCTTTTAAACTGACACAGTTTAGGTATCTGAAAATTACTAAAACAAACCTAACATTTTAAAAACCTCACTTCCAAAGATTTTGGAGATGTGAGATTCCTGCTATCCATGTCATCAAGCTGGGAATCTGAAATCTATCAAAGGACTGTCCAGTCAGTTCATATTCTTGTCACAAACTGCTTGAGTCAAAAATCCTTTTCTCTCAACTTAAAAAAAAAAAAGCCATTTACTGCAGTTATGACTTCTACTGTTCACAGCTGTACTACTGTTAACTGTGACTTCACTATATACCCAAACTATAAGACACAAAGGTCAAATCTACTGATTCTACCATTGAAACAAGGAAGGGCGATTTGATCAGCTGCCTCAAAAGGCAGGGACATATAGGTTTTTTCATTTTTTCAGTTTTATTAGGTAGAACTGTTTACAATTTGACTGCACATATACAGTATACTGCATGTGGATACATATACACTACATACTGCACATTTTTAAAATACATATATATACTGACATATAGCTTTCAAAATGAAGCCTTAAAGAGAACCCTGAGGATTCATCAAACACTGGTCTATAACAGATAGTTTAGGTCAAACTATAAAAAATACATATACTTACGTTACCAATGGGACCAATTAACTGTAACACCGATTTCAAGTAAATACAAAGTATGCTTAAAGACAGTTCAGTGAAAAGAAATAAAGGCTCAAAAAAAAAAATTTCCCTGTTTTACCCGTTTTCCGTCTTTGGTCTTCTTTAAGTTCCAAGTGCCATCTGGCAACTTCTCAAAGAACTTTCTTGCTTTTGGTGCTTGGTCAAGAATATGAGCAGGTGGAATACCCAGAACTTCCACTATTTTATTCATCTGATCTACCTGTATTCAAAATAAAAACAAAAACCCTGTAATTTCTACTGTACTACATCCTAATTCTGCTCATCAATTCATTCATTCATTTATAAATTATAAATGCAGTGAGGGAGCAGGCGCACTTCAGGCCTGGCACAAGACGAGTGCAAGGGCCTGGCAGGGCCTGCGGCTAGACCAGACAGGAGGTCGTGTGCTGGGACCGGTGGGAGAGGGGGAACGGGAGCAGAGGGAGCAAGGGACCTTCAAGCTACTCAAAGGACTTTGGCTTTTACCGTGAGTGAGGTGGAAGCCACTGAAGTTTCAGGCAATCTTAGTATTAAGCCCATGGAAAAGGTTCTATTACAGGGTAATATTATTTACTATTAAAAGGAAAACAAATATACACTATGGCAGTTACTGCCAAACAGGAGCTCACTAGCCACAGTGAAGTGACTGAAAAGGAAGGCGGAAGGGACAGGTTCGTGACACTATTTATTCACAGCTGTATAATCCAGGACAGGTCATTACATTGCATTAGTCTTTCTTGTCTCATGTGTAAATGAGCGGACTGATCATGATCTGCAACTTTTAACTTTTCTTTAAAAAACAAACAAACAAAAAAACCAGAACCCCGCAAGTGAATAGTTTCAAAACCCACTGAAAGCCCAGCTCCTCTGACTGGGAGGGAGCCTGGCCCCTCCCTCCCCTGCCCTCCCACCCCTCCCCGGCACTGCCGCTGACCGGCAACAGTCCTCTCTGAACGCAGACTGAAAGCCTGGGGACTGGGAGAATCACATTAGTCTGTAGCTCTAACTAGGCCCTCTAGTCCTAATTTGCCCTAAATTATTGAGATCAAATATCCACCAACCCTACCTACTGGTCATTTACTTTAACTCCAAATCATACCCTCAAAATTCACAGTGACGTTCACACTGTTTTTAGGGCGGCCCTCAATTCTTCAATATCATCTTTTTCTGTTATACTTAAAAATCAGTAAAATTTATACCAAAATACTTAACGTTTTCTAATCTAATTTACCATTCTCTTTCATCAGCAGATTGAAAGATCTCACCTTCTATTTCATAATTCTACACTCACCATTATATAACTGAAAAAATTAAAAATAGGTAAGATCAAAACTGACCTAATACTTGAATGATTAAGCTGGTAAACAGACACCTTTTCCTAAAAACAACTTAAAATTACACTGTCAGAGGTTAAAAAGAAAAAACCATGAAAACAGAAACAATTTTTAAAGCGATCCATCATATACCTCATTGGCTCCACTGAACAGAGGTTCTCCAGTGTGCATTTCAACCAAAATACACCCAAGGGACCACATGTCGATAGCAAGGTCATAAGGCATTCCCAGCAGCACCTCTGGAGACCGATAAAAGCGACTCTGAATATACTGGTATATCTGAAATACATTTCAAAATAGTATTAATGCCAAAATAAGTTTTTTTAAATTGTGGTCAACGTTAGATTAAGAACAATACTCTAATATTAACAAAAAAAGTTATTATAGTTTCATTTACTGATTTCAACATTAGACTGTGAATGTTATTTAAAGAACTAAACATTTCAAGGGAGTCGTTAGATCTGTGAAATACAAAATACACAAAATTCAAGCTCTTTCATTTAATTCAATCCTAACTGGTAATCAAGATGTATCTTAAAAATTATTCCTTATTAGAAGAAAATATTATTGAGAACAATTTATTTCCCTATTAATTATTCTTTCCTGCTATGGCTAGCACTTGGTTTACCATGAATTTAACAGTTAAACTGTATTTAACCTAAATATTTAAAGGTCAAAATAAACTCAGTACAATGTAGCTAAAAATTCAGACATCAGCATTATACTAGTCTCACAGACAGATCCTAGAAACATGCCACACAGAGATTCAACTGGGAGTTATTTCTGACTAATCACTTCCTCTCCACCCTGTCCCCTCCACCTCGCTCTAAGACTTCTTAGAAAAAGAAAATCTTGAAATGTATTATTTTCAATGAAGTAATCTGAGAATGTCTTGAGATCAATTCATCTCCATGTAGCCATTTAGAATTTACATCTAGAAATATCACTAAAGCAAAGACAGTTTTATTTTAAAAGGGAAAGAAAGAAAATTGTAACTAAACTTTGAAAAACCAACACCTTCTAACTGAAAGTATTACTGTTTGCAATTTAAAAGGTATCTCCCCCAAAGTAAGTATCAACATAAGTGATTCATGTGCTACATTTTAAAGATAACCATCCTGTATTACCTCCAAACTGTATACAGGTTAATAACACTTCAAGTATCTACCTACACTGTTCTACCTATTTCTATATTTTAATTTACAAGTCCTGAAATATACTTACCCTCTGCCCCAACTGACAAGAACTGCCAAAGTCAACAATCTTGATTGCACTGCGTTTGGGGTTACAAAGAAGGATATTCTCAGGTTTTAGGTCACAGTGAATGATACTAAGTTCTGGAGTCGCAAGGAAAAGCAGTGCGGTGCACATTTGCTGTGCAAACTTTCGTGTTAGGTTCAAAGAGACACCTCGAAAATTGGTGTTCCTCAACAAGTCATAGAGGTTGTAGGACAGCATTTCAAAAACTAAACAGAGATGGTTTCGAAACATAAAGTGGCGTTTTAAATGCACTGAAAGAGAAAAAAGTTTCATTTTAAATTAAACATACCAATTAAATAAGAATAACATACACATGAACTCACAATTATAATGTCAAATGCAGAGTGAAAATCAAGTTACAGTTTGGAGATTAGCATTCTGCAGTAAATAGCACATTCTTTAAACAGTTAAAAAATATCTAAGTTGTTTATCTGCTGAATTAAATAGGTACAGTGTCTGTCAGTAAGCAATTTATGATACAAGTACCACCACTGCAAGGCCTTGTGTACCCCTGTTCTCAGGGGCCAGACACGGAATACTGTCATAGTTATTCCAGATAGCTCTGTAGAGAAACTTCTGTTTCAAATGATACTAAAAGACCAAAATGAAGGTAGCCTTGACAAATGGTTGTTTTACATCATTCCTGTTGAGTTATAGGTGCTCAATTTGGTATATGTAAGAAGTTTTATACTGAAGGGCAATGCTTTAATTTATTGAATGACTTCATCTCATGTGAAGTCAGTGTTAATACTTAAAGCACCACTTTTTGAAGCAATTTATCGACTACTAAGCCTTTTTAGAGGGCCCATAGTTATAGCAAATAATATATTCTATACTCTTTCTCCATTCATAAGCCTATTTATCATTTCTAGACCATGGCAGGGACCAAATAATCCACATAAGAAATTATGCTGCATGGTTTAAAAATTTTTTAAAAAGTAATTTTTTTTAAGTTCAAAGAGTTAAGACTATAAAACTCATTAGAATAAATTATACTGATCAATCACTTCAAACTAAAAAATTACCTGTATCATGAAAGAGCAACACGACTTCCAGACACCCTAAATTTAATGTATCTACTGTACTGGCAAGGCTAAATCGAGTGTTTATTTTGGGGGGGGGGCTAGTTTTCCAATATAGAACCTCCGTTTCTTGAGACACTGCGTGTTAATTCGGCATCTTCCTAAAGAAGTTTAAAACATTCATCCAAAAGAGTATTTGTGGTGACTAACGCAATTAATGATCATTAAAGTCAGTTTATTAAAAACAAAAATGACAGCCATTATCGTAATATAACCAAGTAGCTAACATTTCATGTTTTCTTTCAAAAAGGCAGAATTAAAATGTTATAGTAATGCTATCAATATTTTGTCTACCACTTAAGCAAAAACTCAAAATAAAACACAAGAGTGAAGAGGAAGAAGAGGTGAGGTATGTTCAGATGCCTCCTTTATAAGTCAAGCATCCTCAGAACGTCCCTCCTGGCCTTCTAACCCATTGAATGGAAATGTGCCCAGATTATACTAAGTTGTAACTAACAGTGAAGACCAAACATTCAGTGAATTAGATGAGAAAAGGGTTCAAATGCAAATGCTATTACTATGGCCTGTATCAGATGATCTATAAAGACACTAAGAAAGAAAAATGAATAGGATAAGCTCATTTTATTTCAACAATAAGGAATGAAGGTGTTTCATATATGAAATCTAATCGGAGTCTCTGGACCATGTATCTTTAAACTTCAGGTTTTTTTTCTATCATTTTGGAGGAAGTAAAGAACCACAACGCCCTCTCCTAATTTATTAAAAAGGAGTTCGTTAATAAAACTTAACCTCATGGTTACCAGGTAAACCAGCCAGCATTTCTGAACATGAGTTTCTAATATATGCCTATTTTTAAAAGTCTGTAATTAAATGATCCTAAGATCTCTATCTTAAAATTTATAGCATCTTATTTTTATACTTGGCAGCAATTTGTTTCTTCTTGGTGGCATTTCATTTCAGTGTCATCAAATAAAACAATGATGTCTGACCATCACTGGCGTCTTAGATTTGATTAAAAATAGTATTAGAGAATGTGTAATTAGAAGACAGTTTACCCATGTATCAACTGACCCTAGAAGTCACTATTTTCATAACTCTTCTGTCCCTTTTTTTTTGTTTTCAGAGTGCTGGGACCTTGGGTATGTTACTCCTTGAGACCATCTGCAGGACAAGGATTCTACCACCTTCCTGACAGGACTGCTATGACTGTGACAGACGACGGAGGAACAGCACAAGGAATATGGTAGAAGTTCAAGACATGGTGGCTGTTATTTCTTGAGAAGACATTCCAAAAATGGTTCTATGATCATTAACAACATAGTACCTCACTTCTAATTTCTGAGCTGTATTAGAAACGATTAAAGTTAACAAAGAAATCTCTGGAGTTTAATGCATCATTAAAGCAAACAAATGGCACTCATAAGTCGCAAAAAAAAAAAGAGCAAGAGAGAGACTATTCTTACTTGTTTTTAGACTATGTACCACCTGGAACACCATTCCTAAAGATTTAAAATACTACCGCCAGATCAAGTAACATATACAGATCTGTATGCCCTCCAACAGAAATAACTGATTTTTATTCAATCACTTTAAGATAAAATCAACATATTATCATATAAAAATAACCATTAACTCAAATCTTTGGTCTGGGTCAGGGCACACTGCTTTGTCTGTCTGTCTGTTTACCTATGTAGTATTTCATTTCAGTGTCATGTTTGTTCATGAGCTCAAGAAGTCGCACTTCTATCTGGGCTTGATTCAGAAAAGCCTTCTTGTTCTTTATTATTTTAATGGCAACCCATTCTTGCTCCACACGATCATATGCCTTTACAACCTAAAAGAGAAAAAAAAAATAATACCTATTTCATTAATGAACAATTTACCAACAATTTATAATTCACCTTAATTATACATTTATCTAATTCCCATTTTTCTGACCTTCCTAAATATGAGATTCTATTCATTTCCATTCAACAGCATCCATTTATTACTTTACTGTCACTTTAAGTCAATCTTTTTTCAATTGGATTTCTTTTGCACCCTTATAGTATTTCTAAACATCCACAAAGTAGGTAAGTTTCTTAACAAAATTAGAATAACTATTTTCCTCTTTCAAAAATAAATTATGAATGTTGACAAGTGCTTTGGTTTTCCACCTTTCTTACTAAATAACATTATAAAACAATACATCTGACTATTCTTTAAACGAGAGAAGAATCTGGTTTAAATTCCAAGTACACATGTGAGATATTTAAAAGGTTGTAAAGTCATCTGAAAAATGTAGGTAACTTTCTAAATTTACATTAGATTTTCACAGGCATAAGAGAATTAGTTTAGACTAAAAAAAATTTTTTTAAATAAGCAGGAAATAAGTTAAAATACCATAATTGGAGGATTCTGAGTTTTAAAATGAGAATTAATGCTAAGGAAACTGAAGCGTTCATGAACAAATGACTACACACCTCTCATTTTAAATTTTACTCATTTAAACAAGTTTCACACTGTTGACAAAGAAATTTACATTAAAAACTAGGAAACAAATACAATGATAAAAGAAAACTGTATCTATACAAATTAGAAATAACCACTACACCTGATTAAATATTCTTATTTTTGTAATATTATATATAGTCTGAACAGATAATAGCTTTAGACACATTTTCTAGCATATTCAGAAAGTCTGGAGATGCATGTAGAACTCCAAGTGATTCCAATGTTTTGGTTGAGCATCACTGGATTAGAGGAAGAAAGTGGATGCATGGTCCAAGATCCACATCAGTCAAAGTTATTGTCAATGACAGATCATAAATGGTTCAGCTGAAATCAAACTTAAAATAAAAAATGCAGTATCTCTGGTTCCACCCAATTCTAAAATAAACTACTGCCTACTGCCTTTTAAATCAGAGGTGACCCATGTAAACATCTGACCACGACCAAGTGGTTTTGATATTCTTCTCTTTCACTGACCATACTGACTACATCAAGAGTGACAGTTTAGTGCCCAGATCCTAATGGTCTCCAGGACAAAGGCCACTAAAAGGGCCCCAACTATTTACTGACTTTGCAAATAGTTAACTGGCTCAGTGGTAAAACAATGATTTTTGACCTTGAATTATATATTCAATAGGCGGTTTTCAAGAATCCCAATGTCCAGAATTCAGTCAGAGATTCTGAGTTCATTAGTCTGGAGCTTAGGCACCAGTCTTCCCTCCCCAACCCCCAACCCCCAAGCCCAAAGCTCCCTGGAAATTTTCAGTGTGCAGTCAGGACTGATAACCACTGGCTTAAGAAATGAAGGAGCTGCTTATTTGACAAGGACCTGGCAGAGAATTTAGAGAAAGCCTGAGAAAGTCAATAAGGAAGACTTTATTTGGCGAGTGACAGGTCCTGACCCTGAACACACTTCAGCCTCCAGGCGAAAGGTGTCCATCACTCTCATCTGGGAAAATGAATCCTGATGTCAAACAGGCCTGTATTTTCACAAGTATATGATGCTCACGTGCTCTTAGAAATCAGAGTATGAGAAAAGGTAAAGGGGAGGGGGAGGATCACTGTGAGCTTGAATAGTAAGTGTCAGGGAAAACTAAGTTTAAAGAGCAAGCCGCATGGCCACGACTTGCACAGTGGGCATCACAGAAGTCAGATGACGCCCTGCTGGAGGCAACTGCCAGAGCGTCGGTGTGATTTTGAGGGTGGAGACAGAAATCACTCCACCTGGCGCATTCACAGCCTTACTTACGTAGGCGGTAGGCCTCAGAAATATCTTTCCTTAAGAGGCTCTGACAGAGAAGTAGAAGTTGCTTCTGACAAGAAGTAATATTTTGATACAGAAGGGCTCCAATAACACTGAGAAACCCCTGACTCAGAAGAAAGAGGTTAAAATCAAGGGAAAAGGCCCTGAATTACGTATAATTACAAAAATTCCTTGACATCATGGAAAGGGGCAGGCATACTGTACACGTGACACCAGGGCCTGACAGAGCCACCCCAGAGCTGCAGAGCTCTGCTAACAACCTTGTTCGTACCTCCTTCAGGTTTCATCGCTTAGGTGTGTCCTAGTCTCAGCCTGTGGCTGCTAGTGGCTTACAGTATTCTTTCTGTCCTAAACACGATCAGATTCACACAGGAAAACCTTTCCTCATAGGGTGATAGAGGCATATTTTGTTTCTCACAGGGCAGGAACAGATAAGTAAGAACATGTAGGGTCCACAGTTTAAGAAAAAACTAAAACAACCCCCCAAATTGTCAAAAAGTCAGAAGTATTTGGACTGCAAATTAATAACTGCTTCACTGCAGAAAAGTTGCAAGGCAATGGAGAATGGGATGAACAGGAAACCATACCTCAAATAAAACAGCACTGCGACCCAATGAGACAGGGGGATTTAGGAGCGGGAACAGCTGGGGAAGCCACAGCCCGAGAAAAGCTTCATGAAGGGCAAGGAGGAAGGATAGCTTAGTCTGGGCTCAGCTGATGCAAGACACTGATGCAGTGAGGGCTTTGTCCTCTGTGTTGGGCGGGATGGGCAAGTGAGGAGAGGAGAGTTGTGGGTAGAGACAAGAGGCCAGGAAGGAAGTGAAAAAACCAGGTCCACTGGAGTTCCTTCCTCACTTTCTTAAGCAGCCGTGCTGCCCGAGTGGTCCTGCCCATCAGAACTCCACCAGTCACAGCCTTAGCCACGCTGGCACTGTGGGAGGCCTGAGAACGACATCCTGGAGACCGTCTGCCCACTCAGAGGCCTGGCAGAGTTAGAAGAGGAGCCGAGAGACAAAGTCAAGGCACATCCCCTGGCATCCAAGCCTCTGAAAACGTGAGAGGACACCTGCTGTGCCAGCTGAAGATGGTAAGCGTTTTTCTCCTTGAAGAGGAGTATCAGACAGGAACGCAATTATCTCTAACATACATAATGAAGAACCACCCACAGACTCCAAAGCCCCTGTGAAAGAGGCAATACTATCTATCAGTGATTAAAATCAACCACTTAGTAAAGTAGTTACCCAGTAGCCTCAGAAAATAAGTTCAAAAAAACCAAAAAACAAAAAAAACCCACAAAAACCTGCTCATGGAGTTTTCAGAACTGATGCAGTATTAGTACCTTCATAGAACGATAATCCAGATACTTACATGTCTGTTGCTGAGATCTATTTACAAACACTAGAAGTGTACTATTGAGAAAAAGATGTAACAACATGATTCACTAATACATTCTTTCTAACTATAAAATTCAGCATTTTCCATTAAATTACCTGTCCAAAGGAACCTTTGCCTATCAAGGAGTCAATTTCGTAACGATCCATCCACTTTTCTCCGTTTTTTACAATATAATCATAGTTATCATCATCATAACCATCATTATAAACCTTCCGCTCCTTCTTATGACTGGAATCGTCTCCCTGGCCCTGTTGGTGTCTTCGCTTCTTTTTTGCATAGTAAACCTGAAATGAGAATATGCAATGTTAACTGTGTCATTAAAATCACTTGGGGGGGTGGGGGTGGCATACACCATATATCAAAAGTATATATGAGACAAATCTGCTATCAGTAGGAAATAGATGAATTTTTATTCTTTGTAACACACACAAATGAAATAAAGAATTTTCTATAGTTGCTATTTGAATTTCAGAATAACACTAATATATAACCAGGGAAAATTTCTGCAGTAAAATTCCCTTTAGAACTATACAGTTTATACATTTTATAAATAGATGTTAAGTGACTGGAGCAACGCCTCCCATTCAAGAAGAGTAACAGGACCTGATCTACATTTATTTTTTTAAACCAAAATATAATTTATATACAGTGAAATGGCATAGATCTCAAGAGTATCATATGAGAGATTCTGGAAAATTGCACGTGTTGATGCAATCAACAAATGCCAAACAAAATAAATAACATTTTCAGCCTCCTTATATTCAAGTTCCTTCTTGACCCTTCTAGTCAATCCCAATTTTATATTTGATCCTAAGGCAAAAGAGTTTAAAAATGAAAGTTTAAATGTATATGAACTGATCTTTTACTAATATAAAAGGGGCCTCTGAGACATCCCCAGCTTTTAAGCCTATACCAACACATAAATGAAAAACAGATATGCTCCCTACCTATCCCACACACTAAAGGCCATGAACCTTGTGGTTGATCACAAAATGAGTTATCTTCCTTATATCTGTTTTTCTTATAGTTTCTAAGACTAGTAAAAAATAATAGGTAGACTAGGCAATAGCCCAAGTAATTGGTAACTAACTGAGGAAGTTGTAAATTACACTGCAAAGAGCAACATCACAAAAATTCTAGTTTACAAGGTGGCAAAACAGTTAAAAACAAGCTTCAACAGAGTTACTGTTAACAGTTTAACAATTTATCAGATATTAACAAACTGACATTAATAAAGTATTAACAATATTATCAGATATTTTCAGATAACCAAAAGCTGGTTTGGCACATCTTTTATAACACATTAATTATGTACAAAATCCAATTAAGAAATGTTCCTCATTGAATTCATTCCAACTTTATCTTGCCACAATGCCACCGTAACATAAATACTGGCATTAAACAGCATCAAACTATTATAAAATTTATACACACATAAGAACATCTTTTTAGATAAGTGGCTCTAACACTGGTAGAAGATAAGCCTTCAGTGTGAAAGGATGTAGGGCCCCCCGGAAAAGGAAAGAAAGCACAGGCACTCTTCTCCAGAAAACCTCATTTAGTAATTAATTACAGAGCTAGAGTTGCGGTTAGAAGCAAGTAACAATCATGCCAGAGGTCTAAGACAACACCAGAAAAATAATTTTTGGAGGCAAAGAGTCAAGTTGGAAGATGAGTAATTCAAAGTGCATTTTTTTTTTATCATACTTACTTCCACCAAAAAGGCTTTCGGATATCTTACAATGAAAAGATACAGATAAAAGAACACATATCAATTTAAAAAGAAAATTATATAGATAAACTAGGCCAGATGCCTGTTAATGGGTACAGAATACATCTCAGAGCTTCCTGACATCCACGGCAATAGGAGAAACAGATAAATGAAAATTCAAGCAAAATTCTAACATATTCAGACTTTTCCAGTGTCATTATTCCCTCCCTTCCCCTTTCTTGTTTTGAAGAGGAGTTATTATAGAAGTGATAACTCAGCCTATATTAAACATTTTGAAAAAGAAGGAAAGTTATCCATAATTATCTTAATTTTCTGTAGTCCTTGTTAATGTCTTTTTTCTTTTACGTAATTATACTATCTATAAATCATTAACTTACCAGTCTTCATAATAGTCATCAATATGACAAATCATTGGGAGTAAAAAATTTTAGTATGTTTAAATACATCACAAAATAACTTCTTTCCCCTATTCTATTGCAAGATAGATGGTGTTATAACAAATCAATAGTCTTACCTCATTAATATGCTTATATGTTTTGATCAAGTCAACAGAAAGTTTTCTCAGGGGAGCAGTAGCTGGATCACGGAAGGTTTGGGGCATCCGCCTCTGTAACATGACAATATCAGGCATCACCTTAAATAGACAGAAAAGACTAGCACTTTAACTATACTGTACTGGCATGAATTCCCTCTTTTGTAACCTGTGTATATGTATTACAAAAAAAAAAAGACATCTACATTAGAAGTTTCAGTTATCTCTTTTAACTGGAATCCAATGAAGACAACCACTGGAAAAATGAATGAAACGAGAAGAAAATATGCCCAGCTGCCCAAGGCTTCAATTCTGTTCCCCAAATTAAACAACAGCATTATAGACATACCCCTGGTTCAGGAGACATGCATGATATGCTGCCCAAGAGGGCTTCTCCACCATACAATTAGCCAAGGAAAAACTTCTGAATTATTCCTAAGCCTGACCTGGTTCACAGCAGGCAAAGACTAACTCATCTTCCAGCCTCCTAAGACAAGATTTTAGGACCCAGCTGGCACCATGAAGCAAGCTGGTCACAGGGCAGAGATGGAGTTTGGTGCTGCAGAAGTGCAGCTCCCAACACCCCGAGAGCCTGCCCTCCAACAAGCGTCTGCCTATAATGTAAGCAAGGCTGAAATCTGCACTCACTTCTTTACCATAATTGAGTAAAGCATGCCCTCCACCTGACGCATCTGAGCTTGCCCTCCACGTTCCCTTCGCCCCAGTCCTGCTGAGTTATCACCACCTGACATACTAGTATACATTTACTCATTTACTGGTTTTGGTTTGTCCTCCTTCCACTACAAAGAAAACTCCATGTGGCACAGGGATTTTGTTCAATGTTGTATTACCTTTGCCTACAACAGTGCCTGGCACATGGTAGGTTCTTTAATAAATATCTGTTGAACAAACAAATGAATCCATAATACCAGTATCTCTACTTCTGATTACACTAAGAGCTGACCACAAATAAGTTCCAGAGGATACCTTAAAGCTAATGAAATTTTCTTTTAAAAAACTCATTTCAGCCGTACTCCCAACGCGATGCTAAACCACGTCTTTCATCACCCAGTAAGCAGTCAGAGTACAACTGTGAGCTTCCTGCTAGATGGGGGCTGGAGGAGGAACACGAAATGTCCTCCATACACAAGCACACCCAGGGACACTGCAACTAGCACGCCAATGATGCTGGATTGTTGTTCCCACCCCACTCTGCCACGTGGCAAGCCTCAGTAAAAGGGTTCCCAGTGGGGCTTCTTGCAACCAAGAGATCCTGATCCTCAAAACCAATTAATTACATCAAGGTCCCTACTACTAGCCATCCTTGGATTCCTGTCTAGCTCTCTTACAGACATTTATACCAGCAAAATCTACTGAGCCAGGAGCCCCTGATGCAGCCCCTTTCAAAGGACACTCTGGTCAATTTGAAGGGCAGAGAGAAAGCAAACACATCACACTAAGGCCTAACAGAAATGTGTGGAGTCTTGGGAAAATTAACCAAGTTAACTCACACTAACAAAAAAGAAGACAGGAGGGTAGAGGTAACAATGGACGCAACAGAAAAGAATCACTCATCCCCGCAGCATGAGAAGGCGGAGGGACCACAGCAGTGATCGAACCGATTTTAACATTGATTTCCTCTGCATCTACACTCAAATTCTAAAAATTGTTACCCAGATAGCAAATTCACTGAATTACTGTATTCAGTTACTGATGTTCTTTTCCCATGATCTCTCCTTCTCAAAGTTCCAAATAAGGTTTAAGGGGACAAACAGTGATTATAACTATTTGTCTGAAAATATAGTAAGACTTAATGAGATAATCTGAATTAATTTTTAAAATACATATTGTTTTATTTTTTAAATATAAACAGGTACAACTAGATTCACAGAATATTTGGCTCTCGTACCAGTCCTTGGAAACTGAAGGAATAGACAGTATCAGTATAAGCATGTCAGTTATTTTCATGCGAATGAAGCTGTAAGCATTTAAGGTAATGAAACAGGGTTCTCATAATCTATTTCCTTTCCTGTTTTTTAAGCACTGGCATTGTTTTCAAGCAGGTAATGTTCTCAGCAAGACCCTTCTTGGACTACTGGAGTGCAGCCTCACTGTGAGGTTTCACAAAATCCGAACCAGTGAAATACTTCATTACCACTGTAGTAAGCGTTGACAGAAGGTACAACTATCATTAGAGACAAATGAATTACTTAGTTAACAATGAAATAATAACTGCAGCAGCAAGCGTTTGCTACACACTGTATTTTGGGCATGCATATTTTTACATCTTTCATGTAATCTTCTCAACAATCTCACGAAAATAAGTAATGTCCCTGTCACCATTTTACAAATGAGAAACCTGTGTTCCTGAGGTAAAATTACTTGACCAAGGTCCTAGAGCCAGTAAAATAATACAGATGAGAAGCGAACTAAGGCAGTCTCACGCCCAACCCCACGCTCTGAATCACAGCACTGGGCCAGGGGCTCCCTGTTAATTTTAGGAGTCTATTCTAGCTTCTTGGCGGAATCATTTTTAGGCTATTTGTTGGGCAAAATAATCGAGCCATGCATAATATACACCAACAAAACAAACATAATCATTTATTAAAATTAGTTATGTTCAAAACTATAAATACGTTTAAGTTTTCAACTTGCCCACTTACAATTCCACTGGTATTTCAAACACTGGAAAATTTTGAACCAATGACTACATTTTTCCAGGAGTAACTATGCTCACTTAAAACACCAAAATCACACAATCAAAAAAAGATTTTTTAATGTCCTGCACAGACCTGAAATTGGCTATGAAAGTAATTCTGACTACCACATTTTTATGCACACAGTGTGTAAGTGTGCACTACGCACTTGGCCATGTCACGACATTGCTAACCTTTTCACAACTGGCCAAACCACCTACAAGGCCAAGTCAATTAGCTAATTCTAAATATCTTACTTTTCTTACATACTTTTGGCAACAAAAGTTACTATTTCAGGAACATATGTATATATAAACCAGATGCATTCCATCCACAAAAAACTGGCCTTTGGATCAGACTGTACTTCAGTGCTTCCATTAGTGCCTTGTACAGAGTAGATGCTCAAAACACACGGGAAGAACAAATTAATTCCTACAAACAATACAACACTTTCTTCACTAACTTTCATTGTGATTTCATGTTAGGTAACCAAATTTTCTGTTTTTCACTACTGTAATGCCATAATCACAAATCCAGAATTAGAAAATAATTTTTCCAAATACACAGCTACAAATTTATACTCAAACTCATACCAGCCCTAACCATCTGATGCTTTGTCCACTTCCAACTTCCACAGTCACAAAGTGAGGAGAATGTAATGTAACAAGCTCCCTTCTTCCCTTCCCCAGCTGGGTGAAAAAACCCAGTGGTTCAGAGGACCCAGGAGCTCACCAAGCTGCTGCAGGTAGCGAGCTCCCCTCCACACCGCTGCTCAACGTCCCTGCAAAAGGGATGGCTGCTAAGATAATTCTCCTGCTGCCTCAGCTATCTGGCTCTGGGAGCCAAAAACAGCCACACCTCCAAGGCTCCAAATCTCCTGACCTTTCTGTGTGAAGACACAGATCACAAAGACCAAAAAAAAAAAGAAAAGGCAGTAGTTCTCACCTCCTGCTTAGATCAGTTATAAGAGCTAAAAAATCTTTTTTTCTTGAAAAGATTCCATAGTGTAAGTGCCAGTACTTCATTAAAAAATTGTTTCCTAGTTTAATAATACCTATTCTATCCATTTTATTTACATTTACCTCATATTTTGATATACAGTAGAGTAAGAAACACTATATCCTGCCATTCTTGCTATCTGGAGACCTATTAATAAAGCTGAACTGCATACATAACACATATGCAGAACACAAGTTTAAGAACCATGAAAGGTGCCGTGAAAACTGTAATAGCCCAAACAGGCTCAGCATTCCAAACAGTAACCATACTTTTCTACACTTTTACTACATTTATCTTTTGAACAAAACTGTGTTTAAATTTATATGAAACACACTCATATTAGAAGGATTAATTACCAGAAATGAAATGTTAAAGTAAGCTCATTTCAATTTACTTGTACAATAAACCTTACTGTAAAGACACTGACAGGATGATTAACAAGAAACAATGGAAATCAAATAATGAAATTACCGAGGTTTAGAGCTAGAAGGCACTTGGGTGAGTGGGATGTCTAGTCTAGTCCAGTCTTACATTCAAGGAATAGAGAGAAGGGTCCCTGTGGCCTGACTCAAGTCACACAACCAGATCATGAGTCAAGATCTGGAACTCACGTCTGGTAGACCAGGCCACATCAGCACACAGTTTTAGTGTTTTACACTTCAGTTAGCAGAAAGCTTTTAATCTGACTGCCTTCGGTTCAGAAAATTCTGGAGTTTGGCAAAAATATCTGGCTGAATATTATTACTTAAAAGACTGTTTTTTTACACAATATGAATCTAAAAATATTTTACAGCCTAAAATGGATACTAAATTAACTTATCTCTTATTTGAAAACAAACCACAAATAAGATGTTAGTTGTATCTAAACATAGGTACTTTGCTAGCTACCTAGACTATCTACCACAGTAACATAACCATAAAAATAACTTTCAAGGACTGGGCTTTTTCCTAGTCCTTTGCAGATGCCAGGTGTTAGAGCGTAAAGAGCACTGTACCTAAAAAGAAAGAAGCCTGGGCTGGACCCCAGAGTCTACTGCCTACATGCTTGGAGAGATCACAAATGGGAGCCCAGTCCCTTCAGCTGCAAAACAGATTAAGAACAGGCAGCCTGCCTGATAGGCTGCTTCTGAACAAGCGGGAAAATGAATCCAAACATACTTTGTTTCTTAAAAGTACGATGCAAATGGATCATTATGCTATCATTATGTGGAAGTCCAGAGAATTTTCTTCTGGCACACACACACTTTCCAGTTTTGACCAACTACTCTAATTCTCAAACATACAATTCCTCAATTTACTGCATAAAAGAATTCTTAAGTCCCGCCATAATTTATTTTACTATTTTATTGTGAATGTTATTTACACGCTGTAATACATTTTATAAATGTAGAATCAGGTCAACTATTGACAATATTTTATTTTAATACATACAAGGGTGTCCTCAAATAATGGCATTACTTAACTGTAGCCAATAGCTTATTAAAACCACATACTATTAAGTCAGGAAAAACTAATTTCCCTCAAATAATCCAGTAAAAGAAATACTCTGGAACTTTCCAAGTTTTTGATCATATTAAAAGACCTAAATAAACAGTGGCAAACCAAATTCCTAAGTACATGGAAAAACAGCCACTTTCAGTGCTCATCACACACTCAACCTCAGAGGGAAAGAAACTTTACCACAACTATAGCTGGTTAAAAAAAAAAATTCTTCCCAAACCAAAAATCAACATAGCAGATGCAGTTAATTCAGGAAGATATTAAAAATACATACACACATGCATATATATATATGTATGTATGTCAAGAGATTTCAGCATTTATTCACTTCATACTATTCTTATGAAAAATTACTGAATCTCTAGTCTGAATATTAGAATGAGCAGCATAACTAATTTACGTTAATTTTAAGGAGTTTCACATTTACTTGTAGGTATGTGTATAAAGTAGTTTATAACAGCATAAAATCAGCTCCATCAGTTTGCTATAATGGAATCTGACTTGTTTTCCTATAACTTACATTTTTCTACTTAACCATCTTTCCCTAAAAATAAGCTTTCAGTTTCTTTAACTAATATTCTTTAGAAATAACTTTCCCCCTTACTGCAAAATGAGAGAATGTGCTTATGTTTATATGTGTTTTTTAATTAAAGTGAAAAACATAGGGGAAAGAGGAAAAAAACAAAAATTTTAATGCAAACTTCTTAACATTGTATTTTGTTAATGTGAAGTCCCATGTGACATGTAAAACTGAAAACCATTAAGGTATTTGCCTGTTTTCTATTACACTATTTTAAGGAATAAATGACCATCCCAACAAATCATTTCTGATACATCGTAAACTTACCTGGTTAGTTAGAGGTTGCTGAATCTGGTCAGAATAAGATAAGGCAGAAACCTGTTGGTCACTTATGTTTGGCTGGCGACGGTCACTGTACTGATGTGAATGGGGCATCTGTCCAGCCATCTGAAGGCCAGCAGCATGGAATGAAAATGACGGTGCAAGCCGAACAGATGAAGGTTTGCATGCTGAAGTCTCTCCTCCTACAAGAAGATAATAAATGAGGCTTAAAGGGTGCATTCATATCCTAATGTTTGTACCTTCTGATCTATTTGATAGTTCTTTAAATTAAGAACTTTAGGATGTTCAATTATATTAAAAACCTTTAATACTACAAACAAGGATATGATACTCAACACAACTGTTGTACGTTAAATGGTATAGAATCCAGTAGTGATTAAAATGAGTATCTACAAATCTGTTTTAAGAGAAAATCTTATAACACATCTTTTTGTAAAGCAATGGAAACAACCTTTAATACTTTTTCACATACGAGATTTTCATTGGTTGAGAACTGTAAATTGCAAAAGTAATCTCTGAATGCCTGCATCAGGCCTGTCCAGTGGGTCAGCTCTTTAGAAATCAATTCAAAGGAACACTGCTGAGGCTCTGCTTTACACCTGTCAGGTGTACGGCAATCAATCTCCCTAGCATCCTCCAAAGCAGGTGAGAAATTCGTCCTAATGGTGCTCGCCACTGACACAGGTAATTAAAGGCTGAGCACACAACACATGGAAACAAATTCACAGGGTGCTGTATTCCTCTGGACTCTTCTTACACAGTCCCAAGAGAACCTAGACCAGGCAAGCCTGCCACAAAATGACAGTCAATAATTATTTCGCAGGTAGGCTGAGACCATGGTCATGATTTTTCATGGGAGAAATGGAAAATTAACATTTTGGTCCATAAAAGTACTTGCTAGCTAACTAATAAAAGTTACTTTTTCCTTAAGAAAAGAAAAAGACTTTTCTTCTTATAGTCAACAAAACTTTCAATCACAAACTAAAGCCAGAAGGCAAAGCATAAAACCCTGGTCAACCAACATGGCCCAGAATACCTGGTTTTTTTTGTTTTTGTTTTTGTTTTTAAAGTAAACCAGCGAACTCTCACCACACTGTTCAGCACCATGGTACTTTTTCTCAAGCTGACTTGTTTCAAAACACACACCAGCACTGGTCCAAAAGCGAAGAGCACAGACTCTGAGCCAGGCTGCTGCAGTTTGAAATTTCAGCTCCACACTTCACCAGCTGTGTGGCCCTGCACACCTAATGTCCTGATAATGATAATAAGATGTACCTCAAACAGCTGTAGCGAAGGTTGAGCACTTTACTACGTGTAAAGTACTGAGAACAGCTCTGGCTGTGATAGCTAGCTTAACATCTGCTGCAGTCACCGCACTGAAAGGTACAGTCACGATGAAGAGACGAGCACCCTTCTCGTGGAGTGTACAACCTCTACCTGAATGTCGCACGGATTCTGCAAACTAAAGACAACAAAGCTCAATTCCCCCCAAAACAGAAGTCCACTTCTATATTCTCCCACAGCAAATGCCACTGTCTCCCATGAGCCAATCAGAATCAAGGCTCTGGGAGTCACAGTAGAGCTCTTTTCGTCCACAGACCACCTCACACAAGTAACAGCCCCATCCTGTTCCCACCTCCTGCAGAACACTCGGATACCACCTCTCCTTCCCGCCTCCGTCACCCCATGCCACACTCAGACAACTGCAACAGATCCCTAACAGCTCGCTCTGTCTTTACCTTGCCCATCTGCAATTCTGTATTTCTTCAGTGAGATGGCTACAGTGGCCTTTCTAAAGTGCAAATCTCAAGTCTTCACCCCTGCTTACAAGTGCACATCACCTGGCGTTAGCTCTGCTTTTAGACCTCGGCCTCCGTCCCCTCCTTTCACAGCACGAGGCCCTTAACTGACCCAGAGTGCATGACTGATAAACGTCTGTGAACACGTTAAAGGACCACGTCTTCATGGCAAATGGGGTAACTTATCTAAAAAATTCATTAATCAGAATTTAAAATACATTCAGTTAATTCAATTATGTGGAGCAATTCTGTTCAGTTTAAAGGGGGTAGGGGTTGATTACATCCAAAGGAAATAATAGATGCTGTGCACAAATACAGTTAGGAAGCAATATATAACCTGGTACTGTTTGCAACAGCAAACAACTGGAAATCTAAATGTCAAATAATTGGTGCGGAGGTGGGGGGGTGTATGCTTAAATCTGCATGTTAAAAACAAAAGAAAACTGGGAAGGAATATAAATAAATAAAAATACATATGAAAAGAACTGAGGTCCTTGATATACAAACAACTCAGAAATAAACAGTAAAAAAAACTAAGACCCTGCATCATAAGGACAGCCACTCTGGGCCCTAGTTTCCCTGCCTACAGCAGAGGTGTTATTGCACTAACCCCAGTCCCTTAGGTCTGTCACAAAGTTTAAATGAGATACCACAAGTAGACACGCAGAATAGAACCCGGCACATAATAACCATTTTTTTTAAAAATTAATTTCGATTTCTATTGTCAGTGCCATTATTAAATTCTATGCTTAAACTTGTTATATATATTACACACAGAAATTAGAATACAGCTTAAACAATTATCATCAACTGAACTTGTCAGGCAGGAATAATAAAAACTGCCGTCTTCCCAGAACCACCCCACCACTGGTCCACGACCCCTCACAGTCAATGCTGAATTCTCTCTCCCCCAAAAGTCATTAATATCCTGACCTCCATAATCAGATTAGTTTTAACTTTATGTAAGTGAATCTGTTTAAGCTACAGTTTGTTCATTATCATTACTTTATAGTACCCCACTGTATGAACAGGTGACGATTTATTTATCCATTCTTTTGACTGACACTGGATTATTTCCAGTTCAAAGCTATTATGAATACTGCCACTGGGAAGATTTTTGTTATACGTCTTTCTGCATATATAGAGATGCTGTCCTATTTTTTTTGTTTTTTATCTGATTTTTCCCTAGTAGTTTACGAAAACTCCCTGTGCTCCACTCCATTCCTTCACCAACACCTGGAATCATCAGTATCTCTGATTTCAGCCACGACAGTGTATTGGTACTCCATTGTGATTTTAATGTGTTTTCCTGATGACTGTGACCACCTTTTCATTTATTTACTGGCCACTTGGATATCCACTTGTGTGAAATGCCCAGATTGTTTTTCCATTTTTCTATGAAGAGTCTTTTTCATACAAATTTCTACATTTTTTAAAAAGTCTATTTTTAACATATTTTGGATGTAAGCCCTTACTGATTAGATGCTTTGCACTGTCACTCTCATAGTGTTATTTTTTTGATGAATGTGATCTCTTAATTTTACCAACTTTTGATTTAAAGTTAGTTCTTTTGCTGTCTGTTTTAAGAAATCTTTCCCTATATCAAAGTCATGAAGAAATTCTATGTTATCTTCCAAAAGTTCAGTTTTACCATTCATACCTAGAGACGGGCAATGCTCTTAGATCTGATTTCTGTGTTTGTGATAGCAATCAAGTTTCACTTCCCCCAGAACAGACATCCAATTAACTAGAAATCAATCGTTAAAAGGACAAACCTTCCCCAGTGTCCTGTAATGTCATCTTTATCATAAATAATATTCCCATACATGCCTGGATCTGTTTTTGGATTCTTTGATCTGATGGATACAGACTTAGCTAGATTTCTTATGACTTTGCCTAAGAACCAGACGTTGTCTAAATTATAACAGCTTCAGAAGTTTAAGTATCTAGTAGAGCATTTTGTTCTTCTTCAAGAATGTTTGCCTACTCTTAGCCTTTTGTGAGTCCATCTATGTTTTAGTATTAGCTCATCAAACTCACCAAAATAAACTAACTCATGCTGGGGTTCTGATTGAATCTGCATTATCTCAAACAGGGCTGTCCAACAGAATGTTCTGCAATGATGGATTTATCTGCACTGTTTAATAAGTGACTACTAGCAAAACTGGGGACCTGAATAGTTTTTTTTTTCCCTCTTCCCTTTGCCCTACTCTCCTTGCTGGGACCTCCAATACAGTGGTGATTAGAAGAGGAGATACAGGTACTATTGTCTTATTCCCAACCTCAGAAAGAAAGCTTTCAATATCTCTTCAGTATCGTGGTTGCTATAGGTATTTAACTGAGAACTAACAGGTTAAAGAAATTCCCTTCTAATCCTAGTTTGCTAAAACTTTTTCCTCAAACGGATGCTGAATTTTATTAAATGCTTTTTCTGCTTCCATTGAAATGACATGACTTTTCTGATTTACTCTGCTAATGTGGTGAACTACACTGATTGGTTTATGAATGGTAAACCATTCACTGTGCATTCCTGGAATTCAATTTGGTCATAACTATCCTTCTGTAGTAGATTCACTGGTGAAATCATCTGGACCTGGAGTTTTCTTTGTGGGTAGATTTTTCAATTAAAGGTACTATTTCTTTAATATGACCATTCAGATTTTATATTTCCCGGTGTCTGTTTTGGTAGGTTGTATTTTTCTAATAGTACATGAACTTCACCTAAATTTCAAATGCATTGGTATCACTTTCCTCACAATATCTTCTCTTGAAAGCTTTTCAGCGTTTGTATTGACAGCTCCTTCACCTAATACTGGCTAAGACAACCTCTTTCTTCTGTGTGATAAGTCTTTGATTGTGATCAGTTTGATTAATAAATCAAAGCTTTATTAATTTTATTAAGTATATTCTTTTATATTTATCTTCTATTTCTGCACTCATCCTTGCTATCAGTTAGCAAGAGATGCATTAAAAATCTCCCATTTAAAAAGTTATGTTACTGGATTACATAAATTTAAAGCTGTTATACCTTCCTGATGGATAAAATCTTTTATCGTTTTAAACTGTCCCTCTGTTTCCAATAGTGCTCTGCTGTACAAATATATACTAATAACCACACCGAGCCTACTCTTCATCTTTGCATGTATGTGTTTTGTCCATCCTTTCACTTTCAACTGTTATATTTCCTTATACTTTAGATTTACCTCTTATAAACAGTTACCTATGGGTTTAATTCATGTATGAACACTAGTAACCCTTCTACTTATTCCAACTGTTTTATGCTCCTTTCTTATCTTCTGCTGGATTAATCTTTTTATACCCCCCTTGCATGCAAATTACTTTATTATTTTTAGTTATTTCATACATTACAATATAGATTATATATCCTTGACTCATCAAAATCTAATTACTCCTTTAATTTGTGTACTATTGTTGACTTGTGTGTGTATACACACACACAGTCACAAGACAGCAACTAATTATCCAGTGTGAACAGAATCAGACTCAAGGATACATTTAGAGGGACAGGTGGATATTTTGTGATATCCAGACAGCTAGGAAAGAATTACAAAGAAATGGATAGCTGCTGCTTGATTATTACTATTATATAACTATACTCCTAAAATACTAGTTTCATTTTCTGAATCTACATCCAGCCAATTACATGCATTAAAATCAACAAGCACTTACTGAGGTTACACTATACGGCATTGTTTTGTGGGGTAATAATGCCACTCATGATCTATAACAGTGTGTCTCAAACTTTAACATGCTTACGAATTGCCTTTGTATCTTGTTAAAACTGCAGATTCTTAAAACTAAACCAAAAAACACTGCAGATTCTGATTCCATAGATCTAAGGTAGGGCTTGAGAGTCTCCACAAGCCTCCAGATCATGCCAATGCTGCTCTGAGTAGCATTTTTTAAAAATTTAATGGCTCACCTTAATAAAAGATTATTTTCCAACTAATACAACTAGCAGATAACCCCCAAATAAGCTATATTCTGACTACACAATACACTATAGGGCCCCCCCCATACATTTACCTTCCTAGGTTAAGATTTTGGGGTTTGTGGGTTTTGGTTTGTTTGGGTTTGTTTTTGTTTTTTTTTTAAGACCAATACACACCCCAATGTGTAAGGGTGGTATGGTAGGTGATGAAGAATCTGATGTTCCTTTTAACATTTGCTGTAGGTAATCTAAATGTGGATTAACTAGCAATAACTATGTTTCTCACTTGTGAGATTTTTTTTTTAAGGCTATTTACTCCACCATCTATTAGAACTACTTAGTAACGTTACCATCTATTTTGTGACATGAAAGAAGATTACGCTTCTAGTGCTGAGGCCTCACGACTTACGGTCTGTGTCTGGGCGCGTCTGCCACATGCTCACTGCCTCCTTTCTCAGCTCAACTGCTGTGTGCGAAACCCACAAAGAGACTCAAGTTCAGTTTCCTCCCACAATGCCAGAAAGCATTTAAGGTGTTCACTAATTTATCCCTCTCCTAGAGTAAGACTCCAAAAAGACAAATAATGTGGGACTCTCTTGTCAACCTGATTTTATAATTAAGCAAATCATCATGGTTTTTATTCTTTCTAAAGTTTCCATCTTCCCTTTTAATATAAATGTTACTGAGAAAAAGGATTCAGTTGATCCTATAACAGAGCTGATGATAATAAAGTGTTAGGTTGAACTATATGAAATTGCTAATATCAGACCTCCTTTGGCCTACAAAACAGCAATGTCATACGGTTTACTCTATACCTACCATATTACATAATCTGTAATCAATTAAATTAAAAATCAGCTACAATATTTTAGCCCAAGAATGTGTCACATGTTGCAATATCAGGTATTTTAATGAAAAATGTATATTTAATTCAAAATTATCTTCGAAATCATTATTTGGAGTTCAATTTCAAAATAATATTTTAAATCGCTGCCAAATATTACAAAAGGCAATTTGGAGAAAGTATGTGGGTAGGGTTGTATCTTCACTTTTTTACATTATTCCGAACTATGTGGATCTTTTTTACCATGAGGATATTTCTGAAACTTTAAAAAAAGTTCATTAAAATGTTGTTGATAATTAAACAGTTCACTAAAAACTGAAGTAGCTTTCTCACTCCAGCCAAGTTACTATGTTCTAGCAAGAAACTATAATAACTAGAGACCATAACACTAGTAGAGATTAGCACTGATTCTAGAGAGAAACGTTCCTTGAACAGATCTCAGAGACTGGGAGACAGCAAGACTCAAAACAGCAGAGGTTAAAAGGAGAGCAAACACCGAAGAGAAAAGCCTGGGAGGAGACCCTGAGTGAAAATAACAACCATTTTTAATCTCTGAACTAAGACCCACATGGAGCTCCACCTGTAGCTAACCTGAATTTCTTCTGGTTATTACTATGTTGATAGGGGACCACCCTTATGACAGTATCAATCCACATTAGATTTTAAAGAGACAGAACAATACTAAAGAATAAAAATAAATGAAAATAATTTCAGGTAATTAAAACTACAGCATTCAAAGGTGGAAACTTTTATGAGGCCAAGTTTCTGAAACAGAATCTCCTAAGAAGTGAGGGAAGGGCAACCAAGCTTAGGTGGGAAGAAATCTGCAAGGTCCCTAGCAACAAGACACATCTGTAACAAAAGAGAAGAAAAATGCTGAATAGCCAGTTGCACTTTTAATGATGGCTGGAGAGAAAGGTACACAAAGGGAGTGACTGAATGGACATCCACAAGGAAGTTCGGTTCAGCAGGATATCATTAACACCAAGAACAGTACCTGGGGCATGGCCTGCATTCAATAAATATTTGTTCAATGAAAAAGTGAATGAGTCCATTAGGAATATTTAGAATGTGAAGAAATGGTTCAGAAAGAGAGGGAGAAAGCTGATCAGGGGATAAGGATGAAAGAATTTTTAAAAGGAGGGGCTTATGAGTCAGAAATAAGGAACAGCGTGATCCTAGCACAGGCTACATACGTCTCTTGCCGACAGTTTCTCTTACTCATGCACAGAGCACAGTGCCTGCCTCCACAGCAGGTGTTAAATACACATACATTAAGGTGAAACTATGTTATGCTTCTGTAAATTATCTAATTTTAAGGACAAATGAATTGATTTCTTACAACCTTCAAGTTAGGGGCCAATATATATCACCACAGAACACACACACACTTTAACCTACAAACCAAAACAGCTACAAACAGGATGAAACTGATCATAAGATCTAAATAAATGCTCAGGTTTATCAGTTCGATACTTTGATTAAATCTGTATATTAAACTGTTAGGAATAACAATGGGATGGGGTAAAACATTTATCTTTAAAGCCTGTAATATCAGACTTCCACTTCTGACCGTTTTAGAGTACCTAGTACTAAACTACCTCACTCACCGTAAACCACTATAAAAGTGGTCAAAACATATGAAATAATTATTTTCAGACAATGGAAAACAGGCCATTCATAGCTGTGATCACTGAGAAAAGGGAAATAAACTTGGTGAGCCTCACAGTCCCCCTGGCTTTCTATCTGGAAACAATGTCCAGAGTATAGTGCAGGGAGGGACAATTTCCAAAGAACCCAGTGGTCTTGATGACCCGAGGAGACGGAGATGAGAGTTCAAGGCTACTGAGTTGACTGGAATTTGTGGGGCAGGCAGTAGAAAGAAGAGACCTATGTACATAGAGAAGGGGCTCCACTAATCTGTACCCAGGGATCACTTTGACTCTTTGGCCAAATACAAAGCTGCACAATCGTCAGGCGAAGGTCCAGGAAGCCACGCAGAGAGCGACCGACAGGGAGCTGAAAGCTGAACAACTACTAGAAATAGCACAGGACGGCAGACGGAGTGACCACATCACCTGGCGGGAGAGACCCTGCTGACCACCACACACGTTCCAGACACCCCAGGAAACCCACGCTTTAGGAGGAGAGCTCAACTGGCCCTACAGCAAAGGCTGCCGTCTACAGGTCCTAACAGAGACCGAAACAAACCTCAAAGGATCCAGCTGATCTACAAGTTAACTAACGGCCCACCAGGTCAAAATTCAGCATTTTTAAAATGAGGATAACAAAACCCAGAAGCTCAACAGCTTAGCATTCTTAACACCCATAGAGAAGCAGGAAAATGTGGTCTGTATTCAAGAGAAAAAACAACAAAAACTCATTAGTAGACCCAGAAATGATAGAAATAATGAAATTAGCAGACAGAAACTGGATTATTAAGAAATGTTTTTTAAAATAAAGGAAATTATGGACAAAATAAAACAACAAATAGCAAATCTTAACAGATATATGGAAACTAAAAACAAATACAAAATATAATAGAAAAAGCACAAACAAAGCATCCAAAATCTATGGAACAAAATCAAGTTAACACCCCTGTTTGAAGGAAGCATCAAAGGGAAGGAGAAAGAAACTGGGGAGTAAAAATTTATAAACAAATAATAGTCAAGAGTTTTCCAAATCTAATGAAAAGTATCAACCCACAGACTTAAACTCAATGAACTCCAAGTACTATAAACACCCCCACCCACATACACACTGAGACACTCAACTCAGCTCCTGAAAATCAACAATGAAGGGAAAAAAGAAAACTTCAGCTGCGTGGGGCTGGGGGGTGCACACTTAACACACAGAAGCACTGACTTCTCATCAGAACCATATACACCAAAAAAAAATAAAGCACTATCTTTAAAATAATGAAAGAAAAAGACCTTTAACCTACAATTCTATGTCCAGTGAAAACATCCTTCAAACGAAGGCAAAACACTTTTTCAGACAGATGAAAGTGAAAAAACTTGTCAACAGCAGACTTGCACTCAAAAAACGCTCACAGTTCACAGAAGAAAAATGATTCCAGATATGAACTGTGATCTACACAATGGAATAAAGACCACCATAAATGGAAAATATGAAAATATGTAGATAAAATAGCAAAGACATTTCTCTCATCAATTTTAAAAAGGTAATTTAAATGTTTAATTTTTCTAAACATTTTTGTTTAAAGCATAAATAACAACGTATTGTGGAGTTTATAACACAGATAAAAGTAAAACCGCTGACAACCACAGGATCAAGGACAGGAGAGGTAAAAAGGAAGTACAAGACAGTGTAACTTATGGATGCACGTGGTAAGCCCTCAAGCAACCACTGAGAAAGACCACGCGGACAGGTAGATGCGTGGATGGATGGACAGACACATAGACTATCCTCAACTAGATTACAAAAAATCTTACTTATTAACCCTGCAGAAAATGGTCCCTAATCCTTTCAATTACAAAAGGCAATCCAAATTCTTATAGCTGAAATAAAAGGTCAAGAACTTATTTTTAATAATAGCATCTGGAACACAAAAAGGATTGGAATAGTCACTCACGATATAGCTGCTAGATTCCATAAATTACTACACTGTACACAGTATATAACATGTAATGGGTAAATTTATATTTCCCCCAATATTCCAGACATGCTATAAGTAATCGCTGCCTAACTGACTGAATGTGTAGCATATAAAGAGCACAGGCATTTATAAATTTATAAATGTGAATCAGTCATTAGAAGATTTAGAAATGCAACAGAAAATGGAAGAGTATTATGTTGCAATAAATTAAACATATAAACTGCTGAATTTCAGGTATGATTAACTGGTAACTGATTTTAAAAGACTGCCACAAAACTTACCTTAAAACTGAAAACTAACACTTTACTGGAAAAATCACACGCTAAAGAAAGCAACATATTTAACACAACCACCAAAATACTGGCCACTTGTACATAATGCTCACAAACACTTTTCTGAGGCAAAAAAGTCTCAGGCAAATACAATAAAACTGGTTCATCTTCATGACGGTAGTTGCGTGATCCTTGTTGGCTTATAACTGTTTTCAATGTATATAGTCTCTTAACCCGCCCACCCCACCCTGCTCCAGTCCTTCAGGGGAACAAAAGGCAAACTCGTTTCTGGGAGTTAATTTTAGATGCTGTTTCACCAGACAACCCTGCGGAGGGGCAGAAGAGGATGCCTCCTAGACTAGCAGAATCCAGATAACGGCACAAGGGAACAGCACACGAGGCGACAGCTGCTGAAGCAGCCCTCTCGGGCAATGTCAGTGACTGAGTACAGACACAGTGGTATATACACACATAGGACCCAATTTACATACATTTCTTTCTGGCCATATATTAGAATAACATGATCCATTCAACAGGTAACTAATCAGGCTAAACTGAGATCAAGCTCCGAAAAAGGGAAAAAATCTATTACTACTGTAAGAATAAAAGTATTTTCAAGAGCCTAGAAGATCTACATGGTGCTGGTTGCTCTCTCAGGCCTCAAGGCTAACACTAAAGAAAACGAGCAAAAACTGGGGTCCTGACTAGACGGCTTATACAGATGCTAATCATTTACTTAGGTGAAGGATTCACACATTCCCTGCAGTCATTTGGCCTGCGGTAAGTTTAACTTTCACTGATAAAGATACCAGAAGTTTTACAAAAATGACATAAGTCATTCAAACTGACAAACTATACTGGTTATAATCAAGAAATAATTCTTTCAAACAAGCTAGGAAACCATTACCATTCAGCCTAAATGGTAAGCCAGACCCCGAGACTCCAGCGTGTCTCTCAGTGAAAGAAATGACCACAGAGCACAAGGCTATCAGACAGCTGTCCCTCATACTAGTGCCGGTCGGATGACATAGCCTCACTTACGGTTTACAAGACAGTCACCTGAGACGGGACCAGCAGTAGCTGACGGACATGGAACAGTTCAATTCAGCCTAACTAACTTGTGCACCCAGTGAGTGGCACTTCCTATTTTCGGTCAGAAGATGGGGTCTGTGTTCGCCTCTCAGGTCAGAGTCATCCATGGGCAGTGAAGGGAGAGCCCTGGACCCCTCTGGCTGGGAGAGCTGTGGGTCCCAAGCTGCTCATACTCACCTTTGTGAAGCCCCATGGTCTTTCTGTATCTCAGATTCCACTGTACCATGCAAATTCAGCATATTCATTTACAAAACAGGTAAAATGAGAAATACATGATTTGGAAAGTTCAACTTGCTGCACAGAAACACACTGAACTAGGGTTTAAGACTTCCTGTCACTTGCCATAACCCCAGCATAAACGCAGCATGGTGACAAACAAGTCAGTTTCCTTATACATGAAGTAAAAGTCATCGTCATCTCGTCCAGTCACATAAATGCAAAGTAGTCCTTCCCTCGTAAAATGCCATGGGTTTGAAACTGTTGATCTGTTACACAGATCACTGCCAGAGGAAAGGAAAGGCTGTGCTCAAAAGTCTCTGTTTAGAGCTGAAAAGACACATTCTAATAAATGGTGGTTAGATTCTAACTTATTTCCTTTTTTAAAAACTCTACACAAAAACATAGTAGAAAAAAACTTTCAATGTTTTATACACACACACACACACACACACAGTGTATGAATATGTACATACATATATAACCTGAATTACCCAAAGATGCTCCCTCCCCCACCCCACTCCAGGAGTTCTCTTCAGCTCTTCTGACCGTCATTCTGCCAGGGCCCACACACACTGAAGCTGCCTTCCAGAAACCTGAAAGTACAAACAGAAGAGACACGATACACTGCAACACATCTAGAAGCTAAAGTATCATGAAGCTACTGAAGAGCCGGACGCTGCCTGCGTGGCTGCCTTTCCCTGCAGGGAAGAAGAACCAGGAAACAGAAAGAGGCAGCCAGGAGTACAACACAGGCGGAAAGGTCACCTACCACAGGCTGCCATCACCTTCAGCTAGGCCACAACCGTGTCACTTTAAGAAGTGTCTGAAGATGCTACTAAGTTTCACGCACATTCAGTTTCTTTGGAAAGAAAGCTGCCTCAAACCTTCCCTAATCTCTGCCTCTGCCTTCTCTCAAAGCCGGCAGAGCAACAGCAGCTGAGGCACACAGCCACTTTTTAAAACTTCCCCTCTCCTACCCCAGGCAGAAAAGAGGAGAACCCTGTACATACTCCTCTCCTCACTTTTTTTTAGTTCTAGCTAGACAGCTGTGAAACATACAAGATATTTTTAAATCTAGTTAAGTACTTGGTTGGGTACCTATATTGAATTGCAGCAGAATACTTAAAATTATCCAATGAGGCAATCATTTGGCTTTGTGATTCCAATTAAAACACTGTATATTTATGGGGATTTTCCATTACAAAATGCCCAAAAGGCAAGATATTCATCCGACCAGAGACACTTTAAAAGTTAAGCACTGAGCAAATTGTTAACTATTAGACAGAGGTTATAAAATGTAATAATATAAACAGTAACCCTTCATTAAAAGTATACTTATGTAGCACATAAACACATCATTTCAGAGCTCATCATTAGTTTTCTTTCTTACACATGTACTGTGCAAGTGTTTAAAATTCGTGGCTGAGTTCCACACCAAATGAAAATAGTATAGAAAATGTTACTGTATGAAATGTTATACAATATCCTGAATATATAAAGTTCCCTAATGATACCATTAAAAACACTAAGATCTGTCGCTGCCTCCCACCCCCACCCTCCAAAAAGTCAGGCAAAAGATGAAATTCTCATAAACCAGTAATAAGTATATGGAAAAACTTTCAAATTCACTAGAAGTCAAAAAGTAAGTCCATACATAAGTAACAGTAAGATTTCACCATTTACCTCTCAAACAAGCACATTTTTCCAAACCAGGCAGAAAACCCTCAATAACAACAGCATGGATAGAGCAGCTTTCTAGGACCCTTTACCAGAATGCTCCGCTAGCAGATTTTCACAATTAAAGAAAAAGCGATAAAAGTAAAAAATAGTAAGAACATTCATCACACTCTCCACGCCAAACTTTGTGCCAGTATGCCTCAGATGCACGAAAGTCCCCGAATCAGGTGGCATTAATACAGCATCTGTTACATTTTACATAGAAAGAAAAGAGTCCAGCAGCCCCATGGGGCCTGGCAGCTGGTGGCCCCACATTCATGGGCTTCGGGCTGGTCAGTGGTGGTAGGGCAAACCAGACTCTCCAGGGTCCATGCTCCTCAGAGACAGAGGGAGTAGGAGTGGGGGTTGCTCAAGAGACTCGGGGAGCGCCCCTGCGAGACAGGACTGATGGGTCCTCACAAGAGTGAAGAGAAACTGAACCAGCAAGTCTGAAAAGAGATCGGGCTGGGAACCAGCCCTCTGCGAGAGATGTCCCCGCCCACGTGCAACCTACTTGAATGCAGGTGAACGCAGATGAATGGGTCGCTGTGGCCAGAAGAGATGGGAATTTAAAAGGGAGTCTAGGAAAAACAAGTAAACTTCACATCAAATTTTACAAAAGAACCTTAAAAAAAAAAAAAAAAAAGAAAAGCCAGTTCTCTAGCCACCATGAATTCTGTGACGAGCTCACAAAACTGATCTGTGAGAAAAGACTAGACTAGGAAGTGAGCCACAGTCCAGCAGCCCTGTCCCTGCAGCCTCCCCCGACACCCGCCCCCCAGACTCCCAGCATACCAGGGACACCCTCCACCTCGGAAGTCCTGGCTCTGCTACTTTGCCTGAGCAACTCCCACTTCCCCTCCCAACTGCAGTTCAAATGTCACTTCAGGTTTGGTTGGAGAATGGAGTACAGACAGAGAAGCAGGTAAGGATACACAGGTAGGCTGGACCAGAGTCCTTCCGCCAGGGTAAGAAATCTGGATTTTGTAAAAAAGCTAAGAGGGCACCAGGGAAGGTATGCCAGGAGTGACATGGCTCTGGCTGTGTTTTCAGTCACAGTGATAAACAAACTCTCTGGGGTGTCTGGATTCAATCTTGCCACTTACTACCCAGCAACTGAGTGACTGGGTAAATAAATCTGTGCCTCCCTTCCCATCTGCAGAATGCATTAAGCCAGTACTCAAACCTCAAGACTATTATGAAAATCAAAGACTTAATGTTTAAAATTGGTACCTGGCACATGGGACCTTCCTGGATTCTATACACCCCCTTAACAATCTATCCTCTAATTCATTCATTCAACAAACATTTACCACGCCCCCACTATACTCTACACCTTAGCTGTCCGGTATGGTAGCCACTAGTCACAGGTGGCCACTCAGTGCTTGAAATGCAACTATCTGGAAGTGAGATAAGCTGCAAATGCAAAGTACATGCAAGATTTCAAGGACTTAGCACAAAAAACAGAATGTAGAATATATCAATAAATTTTTAATTTTAAAATAATATATTTTAGATATAGTGGGTAAAATAAGATACCAAAATCAATGTTTCTTTTTTTCTATTTTTTAAACTGTGACTCCTAAAAGCTTAAATGACATAGGTGGCTTATGTTATTATCTACTGGACAGTGCTGTTCTAGAAAAAGTTCTTAGCGTTAAAGACACAAGAGAAGATGAAGGGCAAAGTCTCTGGCCTCCTGGAGTTTGTATTTTATTGCTGGTTGGGAGAGGACACGATCCCTCACAAAACAAATAAGTGAATTCAGTAATGTCAGAAAATGATCAGTGTTCTGAAGAAAATAAAACAAGGAAAAGAGAAATTGGGAGTGGAGGGGAGCTGTGTCTTCCACTTCACCTCTCGTCCCTCACAACAGAGACTGCAGCCAGGTCTCCTGTCAAACACGAGCTGAGACAGACTGGCAGTGGCCGTCCGGAGCACGTGCTGTTGCTACATTCACACACCCCCAGGATAACCTGAGCGGGTCAGAAAGCCCGGCGCTCTGCCTGCCCGGGCGGGAGCACAGAGAGGAGCGCCGTGTGCGCCCGGTTCTATAAATTGCATCCCCCATCCATTCACTCGAGCCAGAAACTGTCTCTCACCCCCACCTCCCTATACACACAAAGTACATTCTGAGACTCTGGCCTCAGGAATGTCTCACAAATCCAACTGTTAATTTCTTTACTCTGTCAGGCTCTAATTCAGAAGAAAGAGAAAGTGACGAAGGGGTGATTCTACAGCACCCGAGCCTTACCCAGTCTCTGTGCCCTCTCCCCACTGCTGCCGGTCTGCTTCCTTATCACAGGTTCAAGATCAGCATCACTTTAAGAGATCCAGAGCTTCCAGGTTTACACGTCACCTCGTCTCATTGCCCGCCAGGTCTCTCCGTCCCGTGCCCCCGTACACGGCCTCCCTCTGAGCTGCACTGACAGTGCCCAGGCAGAAGTGCTCCCCCATCTAGAATGTGGTCCCTTTTCTCCTCTTTTCTGCTCCTAGAAATCTTGGGTTCAAACTTTAAAACCCAGATCTAATGTCATCTTCTCTAAGAAACCTTCCCAGAATCTTGCAGTGAGCTGCTCCCCTGCTCCATTTCTTTCCTACTATTCTGCTGTTAACACAGCAAACATGTTCTATGCTAAAGTAATCAGCACATCCTCACAATTAGAACCCTTGAGGGAAGGACTGGTTGTATTTGTTTATATATTCTCATGAATACAACAATGCAAAGGCTTAAAATAGACAATAAATAAGTGGGTGAGCGAAGCAGAGAGACCCGTGAACCCCCTGCCCACAACCCTCTCATCCGGATGAGGGGCTCCTCAGGACCTAATGGGCTCCCCCACAACTGTGCGAGAAGGACTTCTGCTCTGAAGGGCGAGACAGCCAGCATGCCTCTCTCACTCTTCTCTTTCATGCCAGCACATAAAGGCATTAAATAAATATTTTATTCAATGAGTTGCAGATTAACAAGTATTATCAGACATCAAGTTCCCCATCTCAGTTTAGAGAGGGGACACCTGCGACCCAGAGAAGTTTAATGTTTTGTCCCAAAAGGTCAGTGGCAAAATCAAGACTGGGACAGTCTCCTATCTTACGCCCAACATGGCACATTTCCTTCTGATGAAAAGGTCCTGAAGTAGGCGTTTGTCACTTTTTGGTCACTCAGTATCTGGACACCCATCACGGTTTGTGGCAATCACAGAAGACAGAAAAAGCCGTGTCTCCTACTATAAAAGCCAAACATAACAAAACTTCTCTCATCCTCACTCCCTGCTAGCAACCCAAGTTTGAACAGTCAAACGTTCCTGCTCAGCCTGAGAACTGGAGGCGCAGCTCCTGCAAGGCACATGGGCAGTGTGAGCGTGCTCCCCGCAGGGAAGAGAAGACGAAGCTCACACAGCAACTGACTGCAAACAGCCAGGAGCAGCAAGACCGGGCCTATGGCCTGACCCTGGCTGTGTCCTCTGCTGCCTGCCACGTTGCCTCCTACTTATTTCTCTAGCACAGTCTCCAGCTTTCCAATCAATTCTGTGGGCTAACTGATCCATTTTCTGCCTAAATTGGCCAAGGATGAGTTTGTTGTCTGCATCCAAGAACCCTGACTGTCGCACATAAATGAACAAGGGACAATCACTCAAAAAAGGGGGATGAGAAAAGGAACAACGAAAGAAAATGTTACACAGAATAAACCAAGGCCCTGCTGGTGTTTACGGTGGCCGTACATGCCACATGGACAAGACTGCTAACCGACAACCAAAGGCATTTTTTTTTCCCTGACTGAGGCAACTAGTCATTTCTCAGCTTCCCCTGCAGCTGGCACGGCCCTGGGACTCAGCTCGGGCCAGTGGAACGTCAACAGAAGTGACGTATATACTACCAGGCCTGACCCACAAACCTCCATGCTCTTCCCCAATCCAATGACTGAATGCCAAAACCCAGGGCCACCTTTGGACATCATATGTGAGATAGGAAAAATATCCAGTTCGGTCCCTGAGTGACTGTATGGAGCAAAACAGTTATTGCCAGTCACTGGGCTATTACATAAACAAGAAATAAATTTCTAATTTAAATCAATGAAATGTTGCACGCCTGTTATACCAGTTAGCCTAGCACAATGAAAACAGAGTAATACCTGCCTAGGGAAGTTAGCAAATACTTCACTGAAAACAGTGATCAGATGTACGTCACTTGCCATTAGTAAAGGTCTGGACTAATACAAAGCTACCATCCAAAAGTTAAGACATGTGTTTTGATTTTGAAAGGACTTTTTCTTGGTGATTAAGTACAGAAGTAGAGTGTGGGAGGGAGTAAATTAACGTGACTCTTTAAATCAGATGACATAATCCCTGTTTTATATGCATTTCCTTCCTTTGTTCAACATTTGGATTCAAAGGAACTCAGTATATAAATTTTTTTCCAGGATAGATCATGAATCATATACTAGAAGCATGTTAAACCATCCTATCTTCCTATAAATTTTCACTATGAAAACAAGTTGTATCATACAAGGTGCTACCTACTCAGTAGCTCACTTGGAGGGCTCTTTTTTACAGATGACATCCCATCCTCTAAAGATCTGGATTCATTTAGGCCTGAAATAGGGACCAGACATCAATATTTTTCAAAGATTTACCAGGTGATCAGATTACGGGGTGCCTCCACTAGAAGAATTCTGATGAAAATTTGTAAGATTTAAAATAATGATGATATAGTACAAAAGTGCTTTAATATTTGCCATGAAAGCATAATTATAAAAATCTACAATGGCAACTCATAACTGATGGGAAGACTTACACTTAAAATTCTTTCCAAAATATTTTGTTAGTATTATATGTAATGAACACTCAACTGTACAACCCCTAATTCTCTGCATTTTGAGGAACCAAGTCAACTAACAGGTCACAACGTGAAAGAAAATAATCAGAAAACATTTTTTTAAAACTCTTGGATAGAAGGAAATATTTAGAGGGAAAACTCCATGTCTTAACAGCTCTTAATGAATATTTCTGAAGAGTGGGACTCTAAGGAAACAAGAGCAACTCTCATTATCTAATCTGTATACACTTTTATAAGATCATCACTTTTATTAGATCACATTTTAAAAATCACTATGAACAGTTCACACTACTATAAAACACTAACAACAAACGCTCTTCTGAAAGCAAAACAGGCTCCCCACCTAGAAGCAAAACTTCCTTAGTCACCTCCACCTGAGCTACCACAGTGACCCACACCTAGTGGGTGGAAACTATCCTCTCTGCACCAAAGTTTCAGCCGTCTGTCATCTCTGGTGGTTTCTGAAATCAAGCTTTATTTTCTAGCTCTGAGGCTTAACCGTTACCTTCGAGTACAATGGCTGGCAAGATCTTGAGCAAGAGGTCAGCCAACTTTTTCTTACAGCCAGAGTGTGAATATTTTAGGCTTTATCGAGGATACACTGTTGTAATTAATCAACTCTGCCCTTACAGCATAAAAGCTGCCACAGACAATACATAAGCCAATGAGTGTGACTGCGTATTTATTAAAAAGAAACAACAGGCTGGATTTGGGTCTTGAGGCTTCAGAGGCAGCAAAGTTACTGTGAGGCACTGAAATTATATATATACACACACATGCTTATATACCTATATATTACCTATCTACATCATATAAAATATTGTATGTTTATATGTTTATTTATACAGTACCTGTGTTTGTGTTATTATCTCTTTTACCCCAACTATAATACAAAGCCCTTAAGGATGCTGCTTCATTCACTGACAAATCTTCAGTGAGTGGGCACAGAATGGCACTCAAAAACCGTAACTGCCTGGCTCAACTAACTCACCTCCTGAGACCCAAACACAGATTAATAGGAAGGAGGGGGATACAAAAGAACCAATTTTCTCCTACCAGGAGTAGAGAGATTATTAAACATAAACCCAGGTTTCTATAGTCAAATGGCAAGCACTCTCTCCTCCCTTGCCAAGACATCACTGTAACTGATGAGGACGACGAGCGCTGACAACGAGGGACAGTCACAGGACTAACAGCAACCAGAGGAGCAGTGACTTTTATCAAGAACTGCAGGCAGCAGAGTTGCCAAGGAGGGCACCACAGGAGAGCTCCTTCTGCCAGTCCTGGACGTGGTGCTCCATCAGTAAGACGGGAGAGCACCAGCCAGGGCTTCCTGGGGGTGGCGTCCCCAAGCCCGGGACTCATGGCAGGCGACGGGTACACTCTGTCAAGTCTAGCTTCAGCTCAACTAACTCACAGTGTGATGACCCTGGCCTTTCTCAAGGCTAAGATGCCTTTCCAGTAAAGTAGGGACGATAAATCATTCCAACACCTACGAGAGGTTCATGTGAGCAAACACACGTGAGCACATTTCATAAACTCTAAAAAACCACACATATTCAAAGATAAAGGATGTGAAAGTTGCCTTCACGCTATGAATTCTCAAACGTCAGGATACTAACACTTTAATAGCTGGAAAACAGTACCAACTTTCCTATTAACTACTTTATTGAATAGGAAAATAATGCCAATTAATATGTTTTTTTAAAGCCCCCCATGGACCTGAAGGCTATTTTCATTTCGAATTTTTGAAAAATGCAACTTGCCAGGTTTGTTTCCTGAGTTGTACCTGCTGCAGTGAGTACGTAATAGTAATGCATTTAGTTGAACGTGTCTTACGAAAACAGTTAATATGCCCAAGTTTTCAGATATATATAATACTCAGGAGGTAGTTAAATAAGTGCAGCAAAATCAATTTTATGCAAAATGAGTGAACTGAGAAGCCTGGTGTTCAGGAAAACTTTCTCAAACTTGCAGTTATAAAACGTTCATCCACATTAACTATCGAGAAACACGGACGATACGCATGGACACTAGCAACAGCTCTCCTGCATGGTACTGCGTGCTTTTCTTAATGCTGAAGACATTTCTGGCAGTAAAACCTACTCGCTGTTTTAAAAGCAAGGAGGCCCTTCCCCTAAACAAACGACAAGAGCAGAGGGCTAAGCCCCACCCCGGCCCGGCCCCCGACCAGTCTCCTGCACAGAGCTTCCTGGACTTTCACGTGGACACCCGTCACCCCTCTCCTCCAACTGGGGAGAAATGGTAAGTTGTTTTGGATGTAAGAATAGGTTTGCAAGATCTTATGCACGACTGTGGTTGGCACTACCAACTGGACTATTCCACAGACACACGTGTTCATTTGAAACAAGCCAAATGAAACTGAAGTCAAGCACTCCCTTGGAGGGACCATCCTTGGCCTTTCTGGAGAAGACTGCACCCGCCTCCCACATCATCTGTTTGTTTAGATGTTTACTGTGTATCTCCGGCCATTAGAATCCAAGCTCCATGAAACCAAGGGCTTTGTCCACTAGTATACACCTAACACCGAGAGGAAATGTTCAGCACGACAAATGCTTAATAAATGCGTGTTGCTTATCTCACCATTTTCTTAAACTACCTGACATCCAGCAGAATATCCCCTAGTTACTAAATGATCATAAAAAGTTCCATTATTCTCGGGTAGGCATTCTGCAAGTTGTAATAATGTAACAGAATTGCTTTGGTTCCACTGTATTTATTTTTACTCCTACCTTCAAGACAAGTGAGGCTGATGTTCTTATAACTGTATAATATTATTACAGTTTCCTCAGGAGTGTTAAATAATTGAGTGCATTTAGGGAAAAATCATTAGAGACAGTATAGAGTAGTGCTAAAAGCACAGACCCTTGAACCACAACGTCCAGGTTTGAATTCCAGCTCCACCATTTACCAGCTGCATCCCTGGGACACCTTTCTTAACTTTCTGTGCCCTAGCTTCCTCATTAATAAGAGAGAAATGAGCGTCATATTATCACCTCCCAGTTCTCCAGCCCTTTAACTCTTCCTTCAAACATTTTCAGAACAGCACCTGTCCAGAAAAGCTCTGCTGTCGACCACTGTCAGCCCCCCTCGAGGGGGCTGCTCAAGCTCTCTCTCCTTTCGTGGTAGAGCGAGACCAACATCTATCAATTCACTACTCATTTTGGCATTTTCTACTTCGAGGTTTTACTTCTTTATCCAGAAGCAAACTAACTTGCCCACCCTCCACCTCAAAGGATGCCTTTCCTGACCTGCCATCTCCATCAGCAACACTCTTCCACTCGTCCACGCTTAACACCACGCTTCTCTAATGCTCCTTCACCCTCCACCTTGCATGACTCATCATTGTCTAAGTTCTGCCTAGGGTTCCTTAAAAAATTCCTTCATGCCCATCTTCTCTGTTCTTTTACCTCTTAACTGTTCATAGACAGTAAGTTCCATGAGAACAGAGGCAGATTCTGTAATTTTCATAGGTTTATCTATTCCCAATATATAGTAAAGGGTTCTGTATCTAGTAGGCTCAGTAAGTATTTGTTTAATATAAACTAATGCACACCAGGCTTACTACAATCACTTCCATGACTCCAGACTCCAATCCTTCCTTAAGTTATAAATCATTTGTAAAATGTCTCATACCTGCAACTTGTTTGCTCTGACACACTCGTTAATATATTCAATTCAAGTAACCACTAGTTATAAAGCATTATAGGTGGTTTTGGGGAAGGGAAGAAAGAACTGGGGCATGATTCCAAAAATGAGTCCTCTCCATGTCTTCAAAAATATTACAAGAATGTTTAAGAAACAGCCACATAAATATTTACATTAAAAGGTAAATAGACATTAATTCTGATTAGTAGGTGGTTTTTAATACAAGCAAAGGAAAGGAAAAGGGGGCATTCCAAGATATAGGAAGAACATGAGTAAGAAGCATCAAAGTGGTATGTTCAGGAAACACCACTGGGGGAGGATACAGGTAAAGGGTTAACTGAGTCCACTCAAAATTCATGTTAAAGTCTAACCTCAAGCACCACAGAATATGACTTTATTTGGAACTGCCCTTATTTGAAAACAGGGTCATTGTGATGTAATGAGTTAAGATAAGGTCATTAGGGTGGGCCCTAATCCAGTATGGCTGATGTCCTTGTAAGAAGAGGAAATCTGGACAGAGAGACACGCACACAGGGAGAACACCATGGAAGATGAAGACAGAGATCAGGGCGATACAGCAGAGGTCAAGGCAGGCCAAAGATTACCAGCAAACTACCAGAAGCTAGGCAACATACACACCAATCAGCCTAGGGAGCAGTAAGATTTAGAGAGCATTAAACAAACTACATTGGGTAGTATCTTCTCAGTAGTGAGGAACAGTAAGAGTCAACACAGAAACAGACTCATAGACATAGAATACAAACTTATGGTTGCCAAGGGGGCGGCAGGTGGGAAGGGACAGACAGGATTTGTAGAATAGATAAACAAGATTATACTGTATAGCACAGGGAAATATGCACAAAATCTTATGGTAGCTCACAGAGAAAGGAATGTGACAATGAATATATTATATGTTCATGTATAACTGAAAAATTGTGCTGAACACTGGAATTTGACACATTGTAAAATGATTATAAATCAATAAAAAATGTTAAAAAAAAAAACAAGAGTCAACACTGTGCTGAACTCACATAAAAAGTTTTAAGTATAACTCCAAAGATCAAATTATTTCCAAGTAACCTAAAGGTCCCAGAAAAGGGTCTAGAAAATGTATAGAAATGTAAAACTACACAGCATTCAACAAGGTAAAAATTCACTAATGTCTGGCACACAATCAAAATTACTACACATGCAGAAATTGGAAAACACAACCTACAATGAGAAAAGATCAATGGAAATTGATCCAGACTTGACAAAGCTGTTACAGTTAGCAGGCAAGGACATTAAAAGAGTTATTATTATAACTATATTCCATACATCCAAATAGGTAAGGAAGGTTGTGGAAAATTTTTTAAGAGACACAAAAATTGAACTTGTACAAATGGAAACTACAAAGTATAAGATTAAAAATACATTAGATGGTGCAGAAAAACAGATGAGTGTACTTGAAGACACAGCAATAAATTCCAACTGACTATTCAACACTTGAAACTGGCTGTCAAAACAGAAAAAATAAAACATAAGAAGAGAGAAAGGTTAAATATAAAATTAATAGACATTCACTGAGTTCTGGGACAATATTAAATAATGTAATACACACGTAACTAAAGTTCCTAATAGACAGGAGAGGGTGAACAGAAACAATTTTGAAAAAAGTCAGAAATTTTCCAAATTTGATAAAAACTACAAACCTACAGATCCAGAAGTTCAACATGCTTTTAATGATAAAAAAAATCTTAAAAAACAGTCAGAAAAAAAAAAGAACATTATATATTAAAGGAACAAAGATAAGGATTAAATAAGATTTCTTGAAAGCAAAATGCAAATCAGTAGACAATGGAGCAATATCTTAAACTGCTAAAAGAAAAAAGTGTCACTAGAATTTCTTGCCCAATGAAAATATGTCAGAAATGAAATAAAATACAAACATCTTCAGATATACAAAAGCTGAGAAAATGTGTCACTAGTAAACCTACACTATTAAAAAATGTTAAAAGGAAGTACTGGGGATGAAGGAAAATGAGACCAGATGGAAATAAGACCCAGACAAGCAAATGAAGAACAGCAGAGAAGGTAAATGCACACGGATGAACGTCCCATAGTGTTTCTAATTAGTTAAGTTTCATTAAAAGATTATTAACTGCTTAAACAAAAATAAGGTAGTGTGGGGTTTCTAACATACATAAAAGTAAACCTATGAAAAAGCAGTAAAAAGACCAGTAAAAGATAAATGAAAGTGTATTACAGTGAGGTCAATATGCTGAATGTGAGGTGATTTAGTAGTAGTATTTGAAAGTAGACTGTTATCAGATAAAAAGTAACCACTAAATTAACAAAGAGTTAAAATGAGTAAGCCAACAAGGAAGAAAAATTAAATCATAAAAAATATTCATTTAATCCAATAAGACAGAAAAAAAGAGGAAAGGGGGAATAAAGAACAGAGAGGACAAAGAGAAAATAAATAGGAGTTTGACTGAAACAAGCTTATCAATAATCACATTAAAAGCAAATACCCCAATTGAGAGGCAGAGATTTTCAGACTTGGGGGGTGGGGGAGAGCAAGACTCAACTATATACTCCCTATAAAAGACATATTTCAAATACAGACATTAATACATTAAAAATAAAAGGTTGAAAAAAGATGTATCATGTTAACACGAATCAAAATTAAATGGAATGGCTATATGAAACAAAGTATTCTGCAACTCAAGGAATATATGTGACTAGGAATGAAGGTCATTTTATAATGATAAGAGCATCAAATCAAGAGGATATATTCATCCTGAATAGATATGCACCCATTAAAAGAGTTTTAAAATACCTGGAGCAAAAGAATTATAAATTGCAAGAATAAACAATTATATTAAGTAATTTCATATCCTTATCTCAATAACTGATAGCACAAGCAGACAGAAAATCAGTAAGGATACAGGAACAATACTATCCGTGAACTTAACTGACATTTAGATGACACTCCACCATAGAAGAGCTGAACACAGTCTTCTCTAACAACACAGCACATTTACCAAGATAGACCACATTATGGGTCATAAAACCAATCTCAATAAATTAAAGGGAATCAAGTCATACAAAATATGTTCTCTGATGACAATAAAATTAAACTCGAAAGCAATATAGATATATGGAAAAAGTCCCCAAATGCTTAGAATCTAAATGACATACTTCTAAATTCCTGTGCCTCAAAGAAGATATCAAAGAGCAAATTAAAAGTATTCTAAACTGAAAGAAAATGAAATACATTATATTGATATTTGGGAGATACAGTGAAAGCAATACTTAGGTAAAAAATTATAGCACTAAACACCTCTATTAAAAAAGAAAGTTCTGAAATCAGTGACTTTTATTTTCTACCTTAATAAACTAGGGGGAAAAAAAGCAAATGAAATCATAAGTTAACAGAATAAAGAAAATAACTAGCATCCAGAGTAGAAATGAACAAAATAGAAAAGAGAAAACTCAATGAAAGAAACCCCAGTATCTTCATAAACATAAGATGCAAAAATTCTAAACAAAACTGTAGTAAACTGAATCTAACAATCTTTTAAAAAAGGGCAGTGTACCCAAATGCAGTATCAGTTTAATATTCAGAAATCAACATTATTCATCAAATTAACTAAAAAAAACCCAATCATATGATAATCGAAATTCAAAAACTATTCTTGATCAAAAAAGGAAAAGACTCTCAGCAAACTAGAAATAGAAGTCATTTTCCTCAGTCTGATATAGGACACTGACAGAAACTCCACAGCTAATATCATACTTAGTGGTGATGCAACATTTCCCTCTCTAAAATAAAGGAAAAGACAAGGATGTTCTTTTCACCACCTCTATTCAACACTGTGTTCTATATGTATTCCACATTCCATGGAGTAGCCAGTGCAGTAAGACAAGAAGAGATATACAAGGTAAGCAAACTGGAAAAGAAGAAGCAAAGCTGTCTCTCATCACAGACAACAGGATCATCCCTGCAGGAAATCTGATGGAATCCACAAAAAGCTATGAGACTCACCAAGGGATTTAAGCAAGGTTGCAGAATACAAGCTCAATACTAGAAAATCAGTTGTAGTTTACGTACCAGCAACCACAGTCAGAAACTGAAGCTTAAAAACCATTTTTAGAAGTTTCAAATGAATGAAATACTTTTATAAATCTGACAAAAGATGTACAAGACTTATATACTTAAAATTAAAGTCAGAAAAATCAAAAATCTAAATAGAGGGAAAGCTACACAATAAGCATGAGTCTGAAAAATCAATATTGTTAAGATGTCAATTCTTCCTATGAAATTATCTATAGATTCAACACGATCCCAATCCACAGCCTAGTAGGCTTCTTTGTAGAAATTGACAAAATGACTTGCCAATTCACATGGAAACACAAAGGACCTGGAAAAGTCCTAACAATTTTGAAAAAGAAGAAGATTGTGGGACTAATACTATCACTACCAGATTTCAATACTTATTACAAGGCTGGTTGTAGTAAGAACAATATGGTATTGGCATCAAGACAAATAGATTAATGGAACAGAACAGAAAGTCCAGAAACAGACCCACACACATATGGAAGACTGATTTTCAACAGAAATTTTAAAAAGTAATTCAGTGGAGAAAGCATAGTCCTTTCTTCAAATAGCCCACTTGCAACCAAAAAAAAAAAAAAGTGATCTTTTAGCTATGCCTTGCAGCACCATTTACAAATATTAACTCCAAATGGATCACAGCCTTAAATGTAAAACCCAAAACTATAAAATCTGGAGGAGGTGGGGAACACAGGAAACCTTTTAGACCTTGGGGACAATTAGGCAAACGTTTTTCAAAAGCAGGATCCACAGAGGAACAAATCAATGAATTAGACTTCATAAAAATTAAAAACATCTGTTTTTTTAAGACACTGTAAGAGAATGAAAAGCAAAGCCACAGACTACGATAAATCCTTTGCAAATCATACATCTGCTAAATGACTTGTATCCAAGATAGATAAGGAATTCTCAAAACTAAATAATAAAGAGAAGAAAAAAAAAGTGGACAAAGATTTGAACAAACACTTCACCAAAGATGACACACAGAGGACAAACAAGCACTCCTAAGGCCAAGTGAAATACCACTTCCACCAAAAAACTGCAGACTGAAAAAGGATCACTCCCTCTTCTGAATTTCCACCTCTCTTGTAGCACGGACACTCGGTCACTTCACATTCTGTAGTGATATGGTTATATAAAGACATATCTCATCGAAGTCCATTAAATTATAAATTCCTTGAGTGCAGGAGTCTATGTCCCTTTGATTATGTGGATGAATAAAGCATTTCTGTAATGTTTTACTTATTTATTTTTCTCCCAGTTTTACTGAGATATAATTGACAGCACTAAAATAAAAGACCTCACAATTAAAGGGGTAAATGTCTTAGAAAACTTGTTATAGACATCTAAAATTCACAAGAATTATTTTTGGTGCCATCCTGAATTTCAATGCTTCAGGGCCAAGAGGGAGGGAAGAAAGTAAGTTTAAAACTCCTATGCTTTAACCAACAGACACAGAAGGTGAAGAGAACTGGCTGCCACAAAACCAAGTGAAGAAAAGCCAAAGAAAATTTGAGCTAGAACAATAAAACAGCAGTTCTTATTTTAAGGGAATGACACCAGCTGGCTTAGAAGCTCAGGCAATGAAACATCTAACACACTGGAGCCTTAATCACTGTGATCACCTATACTGGATAAGTGAATAATACCACAATGTTACTTTTGTCCAACTGTTATCTTTTCTACACACTAAAATGTTCTTCCTTCCTATTACTCTCCAGCTATTCTAATTAAGTCATATTTAAAACCTTAACAAAGTTCTATGGGTTTCCTCATTAAGCCTTTCCCAGACTGCCTAACCTATTTCTCATGTACCTATCCTCAAAAAGCCTGGTGCTTTCTTTTTTCCTGTACTCCTCCAAATAAATCCTCATGGTACTTTCTGTATGGCTGTCTTGTATTTTTATCTAACTTTGTATGGGTTTCTTCTTCACCTTTTAGGTTCCTTGAACAAAGCACTGAGTTTTGAATTTTCTACAGAACCTCCTCAACAAAGACATAATGTAAACCAAAGATAATATAGAACAAGCAACAATTAAAACATCTGATTTAAATTAGAAAGATAATAACAGCAAGAGGTGGTAAATAACAACTTGATCTTCCAACTGAACAGAAAAACATGAACAGGGGAGGGGATTCAAGTTACGCTCCTATCTGCCAGATCCCAGGAGCAGTACAAGATAAATTCTACCCAAAAACTTGCACTAATTTATTAAAAACAAACATGTACCTTTATAAAAGGTCAAAATCATAAAAATATCAAATATGCTACTTACTGCAATGGTACTATTTCTGATCTGGGGAAAAAAATGACCAATTTTACTGAAAAGAGTTTTAGAAAACCTGTGCATAGTGCTGCTCCATGAGTTATATTTTAGAGACAAAGTTAAAGCATTTCCCTTTTTGTTATAAGGTACTTAATTAGATTAAGATTTTACACAATTTAACCTTTATAATTTAATACACATATTCTGGTTACAGGTATTTAACAAAGCAATTAAATCTCTATTTCCACTTCTGTTCTAAAATCCGCCTGCCCGCAGTGAGTGGGAACTGCTGCAGATCATTAAACACTCATTTATCAATGTCTCTCACCAGGCAACACAATGCAGCAGAACAGCGCACAGAAACCATCCTGAACCCCAGCAACAGCAGCTAATTAGCATAGCCTACCACTAAACCGACACCACATGATTGGAACTGTTAGTCGGAAGGCTAGCCAATCAAACTAGGTTATGCAAATAGCCTATTTTAGTTGCCAGGGCAGAGCTACTTCCAATTGTCCAATAGGAAAACAAGCAATAAACAAGAAATGAAATTGAGCTTTGTCACATTTTCAAGTTGCTGTTAACACTTTCAGGTTTAGAGCAAAATTAACAGCAACTGTAAAGGATTACAACAATATTCCACTTTCCAGGGCAAGCAATCCAATGGAAATATACACAGAATACAGCTAACGTAGTGTATTTTTTGTAATTTTAACTTTTTACTATATGGCTATGAGTTTTTCTAACAGAAGCTGCCATCAACATTTCAACTTTTTCCCCTACCTACTCAAAAGCAAGCATTATGTAAACGTCCTTCTAAACATTCAAATAGATTTTCAAAAGTTACATTTTAGAGAAATCCTAAAAAGTATTTTTATTCTATTACAGAAAGACTAAACAAAAGGTGGGCATAATATCAGAATGCATGGTTCACTGGAAGTCTCAAACAAGCTTTATCAGACTGAAGAGAAATAACATTCTGTTTCTGGTTATGACACATTAATATATAATTTCAAAAATAACTTTAAAATCATAAAACCCAAATGAATTATTAACCTACAGAGCTTAGAATATGTAAACTGAGACCAAGAAAATAATACCATATCTTGGAACCAAGATCAAGATATGAGTATAATATAAATATATTATATTCATATGTAAAATTTCTAATAATGAATAAAACATTTAAAAAATTTTCTACTCTGTCAGTACATACTAACAGCTACAAATACAGTCTTAAAGAGCATCAGTGTTCTGACAATTCTTAGGGGCTGAGAGAATTTCTTTAATCTCACATATTCAGAGAAATGCTTTGAAACATGTCAAGGAGATACAGTTCCCATTTGTGCCTTATAATTGTATCTTTATAAAAAATACAATTTAATTTTAAAATAGATCAACTTGTCCCACCTATCCTAGCAATTATCTCCTTCTAAATGGAGTACAGATCCATCGCACACCAAGAAGTCAGTGATTTTCAAATATATTTTCTCACAGAATGTCTGTAAATGTCTCCAGAAAGACTTCCAGCATTTGTAAAAAATACTGAATTAAGACAAAGAGCAGATTTCAAGCATCAAATTCAAAGAAAACAACATGTTCGCCCTATCTCTATCACTGCAAATTATCTCCCCCCCTTACAAAAACTGAAGCCACTTTTTCACCTCTCTAAGCACCCACCACACATACTTGTCTCCTAATTTCTTCTCATGTTCTCTCTTACTTAGAGGTTCTGGATGAAAATCATTTTTAAAAGTCCAATAAAACCAAACCAGAGTCAGCTTCTTAGAGGGAAGAACTTTAAAGCTGGAAGAAACCTGAAAAACCATCTAACAGTAGCCCCTTGTTCTATAAACAAAAAAACTAAACTTTTAGAAAAATAGTGCATAAGACCTTACAGATGAAAATCAAAGTCCTCCCAAATAATCTTCTAACAATATCCACGAATAGTCTTTTATCAGTCAAGTGCCAGTAAGTTTCTTGGTTTGTTGTTCATATTAAAATATACTTAAATATAAATATTTTTTAAAGATTAACTCACAATCATTCTCCACACCATCATATGACTACAGCATCTAATAATCAAGGCTTGCTTAAGAAAGGGTTGAAAAATCACTCTAACCCCATGCATCTAATCCATTCTATGAAATACTCAATTCTGGTTTACTCCAAACTTTAGCTATCCTTTGGTGTGTTTTTGAACTACTCAGAATCCTTATAAGCCTCATTTAATTCCAAGGACAAAGGCAAAAAGAGAAATAAAAGGGAAAGACTTTTAAGCCAATTTCATTCATACTCTTGCTCCTAAATCTTTAATATCTTGGTCATTTCTCCCAGGTTCAAGCCTCTCTTATTTTCTCCACACTGATAAAGGTTTCCTAATCCAGCCTTGTCTTCCAGTCTATAGCAGTTAAAAAGGTATCTTCCATGTAAACAAAGACTGCTTCCTGGTCCACCTCAAATATTCTTCATACGACAAAATTTTCCCATCCTCGAAGAAGAAAAAAAAATTAAAATCTTGGCACTCTTATCTTCCTTTGGGGCCCAGAGACACAAGGAAACATCATCTGTTAGTGACAGATGCTCTGGGATAAAACATCATGAATTTAAATGTTGTTTAGTTTATCATCAGTTCTTTTAAAAGCTACTTAAATTGCAGAGTTTTAGGAAAGTATCAATGAGTACTACTTTTAGAATCAGAAATTAAACATTTAAAATGTTTAAAAATAGTTAACCCACTAAATTAGAATCTTCATTACATAAAATATATATTTTAGAGTTCCTAGTATAGAAAATAGTAAGTTTTCTAAGTATACAATTAACCATTAACTTTTTAAAAATCCAGTGTTTCAGTTGCATTTTTCACCCCTATATTGTAAGAAAAAACATATTCAGAATATGTAACTGGTAACTTCTCATCTGCAACGAATGATGCTCAAGAAATACAAACAGCCTCTATCCTCTCAATGTGTAACATACCATTATGCCAAGCAATAAATCATTCAAGACCATCTCAAATGACAAATTACACCATACCAATGATTTTGTATTTTAGGGAGAAATACAAAGTAGCTTTAGAGTTTTCAAAAATGGCAAGTAAATAAAACTGCATTTTCCTTTTTTAATTTGAAGCCATCTAATCTGGAAAAAAATATTCAAAAAATTGTGAGCAACTACTTTGGTCAGGTTTGTAATGCCTCATTCTACAAATTAGGCTGCCATCACACTATTTTGCTGGATACCTTTTACAAAAGATTCAGTCCAGTAGATGTCTATACCCTCCAACTTAAGAGCAATCCTGACGCTTTTTCCTCCTTCTCATCAGTCTGCTTATAAAAATAGAAGGTAAACGGTTATTTAAATCTGGATTATTGACATAAATTTTTAAATCCTTGGACTATTCACTACTCTTGTGGATCAACTAATTCATATCTGGTGAATGGTCCCATCCTCTTCCTCTACTTCCCCCCTCCCAAAAACAAAAAAGGCACTCAAAACACTATGAATTCTCACTCAACTCACAATATGCTTTACTCCCTCAACAGATTATCATGGAAATCTACTAACTGACTAATCAAGCCTTCATTTAACTAAATGTTATCAAAATTAATGCACACTGCTAAAACAAACCAAAAAAAAAAATTCCCACAAATTAACTTTGGGGTTAAAACCCCTTTTTGTATTATGCCTATCAAGATAATAAAATACAGCAATAGTTTCATCTTTCTTAAGCATCTTCACCTGTACAAACTGCATTAAGTATTTTCTTGTCAATTTCCGTGTCATGGTAAATCAGGTGGACAGATTTAGGTTATAACACAATCAGGGGTTATAGTCAGTCTGACTTTAAAAACGAACAATATAAAACATGCACTTCCAAGAGGCTTGGGTGTGAAGCATCTTGAGACAAGCAGCCATCCTGCAAAGCAGCTGAAACCAAGGTAACAAGGAGTGGCCACAGGAGGTAATGCGCAAAAGGTGGACAGATCAAGACAGAGAAAACAATGCTTCCAAACAACTCAAACCAAAAGCCACAAAGGCAGAAACTGAAGTACAGGTGTTGACTCTCAAGAGAGCTGTTTCTCACTTGGGCAACTTTAAGTTGTGTACTATACAGGTGGATGGCAGAAGGGAGGTTTTATTGGGATCATGAATGCCACCACCGAGTTCTTAATATATACTACCAGAATTCCCAGGTAAACAGAACCAAGGATAGCCATAATTGGAGAAATGCTTGAAAAAAATCCCTTAGGACGACCAACAAGAGAAGGAACCAATACCATACCCAGAAGCTCAGTTTCCTAAATTGAGGGAGGAGGGTGCTGTTAAAAAGAAAATCTAGAGCACTGGATAGACTGAGCACACTCGTTCATATCCTCCATAATACCCACCAACACAGCAGTAGAATCACAAAAATAAAATCAATAACTTAAACCATGCGATGGAGACATACCAGTGAACCAAAGGTTCTGTAAGATTTCTTCAAGACAAACGGCTAATAGGATCACACCAATAATCAAAGGAATATCAGAAAGACTCAGAGCTGAAAGCTGACACTAGGAACGTCAGCAGAAGTAGCAGGTACCATTCTGGGTGGAAAGTGAAAACTGGGGTAGGAGGGGCAGAAGCTGGCTTGATTACTAGACAGCTATCTGCTGCGTGGTCAGCCTCCCCCGCCAGCTCAAAGTATCTACCGCACAGTCAGTACACCGAGTCTAAGCTAGTCCAACACAGGTAAACAGTCACCCCCAAAGAAATGCCTTGGAAGACACTAAGCCACCGGCGTAGGAAGGGCTAGACAGGCAGCAGCACAAGTTCATACTGCTCACTGGGACCTCCTCAACGGGGCAATGAAGATGAGAACCCTCCTGCCAGGACCCCAATTCATACTCACTGAACTGAGGCCATCAGTCCAGGGTCTCACCACAAACGCCAAACCCACACTCGTCCTCTCGCTTAGAAGAGAAGCTGATAATGGCAGAGGGAGTTCAGGGTCTTGAGTTGGACAACAGCGGTTACAAGCAGTTTTTGTTAAAATATTAAAAAAGAGGGACTCACACAGATCAAAGGTTACAAGAGTCTTAAGCAATTACCCTGCATTTGAGTTTTTTTTTTAAATTTTCCTAGTAAAAAGTTGAATGTACATCATACAATTACATCATTTTTTAAAAATCATCATGATGGGGGTGGGAAGAGATAGACTGGGATTTCAAAATGTACAACAGATAAACAAGATTATACTGTATAGCAAAGGAAAATATATACAAGATCTTACAGTAGCTCACAGAGAGAAAAAACGTGACAATGAATATATATATATATGTTCATGTATAACTGAAAAATTGTGCTCTACACTGGAATTTGACACAACATTGTAAAATGATTATAAATCAATTAAAAATGTTCAAAAAAAATCATCATGACATGCACTACACCTCCAATCCCAGGGTTAACATTTCTCCTATGAATGGGATGAACTTAGTGACAGAATACTACATCTGCCTCTCTATGGGTCCTAATATACCATGTGTTTTTCCAGTGTAGTTTTTTGTTTTTAATTTTCAACAGAACCTTAAGACAAAATCACGGAACTCAATTACAGTTAAGGAAAGGTACACAAATGTATATTCTTATATACAATGTAAAAGTAACTGTCCAGTGGATAAATGCTGCAAGGTAAAAAGAAAGGGTACTAAAGCCTTTACTTTGTATCTTGGGAAATCAAGAGAAACTGATTTTAATTTTAATAACAAAAAATTTGAAAGAATAGAAATTGGCAGAAAGAAAGGCAGCATAGGGAACTGTTTGATTTCATCTTTCTGGGAGGACAATCATTAGTTTTTTAAGTAATAAATAAGATCTATAAACACATTACTATATTTAAAGTGACGTAAGTAACCAAAAGAAGAACTTAAAAACTGAAGATTAAAAGTTTACCACTAAGGAGTGACAATGAGGAAAAGGAAACTGGTATTTCATTTTTTACTTCCAGAATGGGTTATGTTTTATTAACATATGCCTGTAAATTGAGTAATTAATGCCTAATACAGAATAAATGTACAAATATGACTTTAACATGTCAGCTGAGCATGGCCTAAAAAATACTAACACCTCTAAGAGGAAAAAAAACTGGTTGTAACCAGGAGGTTACAGAAGAAACAAGCATTCAACAAATACTTCTAGTTTTTGTAACTTCATACAAAGCAGATCTAGGTTTGTAATACAAAGGCAAATATTTACATTTTCAAGTGCCTGCTTTTTGAGTACTTGATTCGATGTGGATTATGTGGATGGTGTGTAAAAACGCAAGTGAACTTATCTGTGCTTCCCTCTAATCTCTAACACAGACCTATTTAATAATATGAATCTCTACACTTGTTTAAAAGACTAGCATTTAAAGGATACACAGGCCTCAACTAAACTAAAGAAGGACCAGTAAACAGTAGTCTGATGTCAAAGGAAAAGGGAGAAAAAGCTCTCAGAAAGAAATTCAGTCTTAACGTATACTTTCGGAGTAGTTGATCTACGCTATCAAACCTTAAACAATAACTTTTTACATCAGCTTTTTTAGTCTGGTTTCCTTTTAAAGGATCTTACTTCTTAAAACAAAATTTATTCAAAAAATGTTTTAAATAATGGCCAGATCTATCCATTTTCTAAAACTACAAAAACCAAATTCCATCAAGTTATTCCTACACTCAAAGCAAATATTTTATTTCACTTGTTTCCACAATTCAAATCACTGTTGATCAATACACATTCTTCACAACTCATATTTGCTTATTTAAAAACACATGTTCTTTTTTAAAGCAGTAATTACTTCCACAGACTTCTGAGAAAAGCTAATACAGATAAACTTATTGTATCTTATCAAAACCAAAGAGTAAATTATTTATGAAGCCCCTGAGAATCCCTTTAAAAGACGATACACAATACAAAAAATAAAAGGTCACCAACATCAACAGATTGTTAATGGGTTTATTCTCATTAGTTCAACAAATATTTAAGAACTGATTATGTTCCAGGCATTACACTAATAAATAAGATCCAGTCCCTCCATACAAAACTTTAACATTTCTTATATAAAATGATACTATGAACAAAATTAAAACACAAATGTACTGGAAAATTTGTCAGAAGTAACTAACAATGCAGGAATATACTGGTTAAGAGTCAGGAGTCAAGCTCCTGGATTTGCAATTTGAGCTCCATCCTTACTAACTGTGTGACCTGGGGCAGACTACCTAATTTCTGGCTGTGTTAATCATCATACCTATCTGAGAGTTATCATCAAGAAAAAATGAGTTAATAAATGTAAGTCATTTAGAAGAGTTTCCAGCATACAGTAAGAGTCAATGAGGAACTCTGATAAAATTAAAATTTTTAAAAAGATACTCAAGTGAAATATCAGCAAAACACAGTAAAAGGAAATTCACAGAAGATATAAAAACATATTCATTCTCACTTAAAATTCAGATAAATGAAAATTAAAATATTAAGTTACACTTTATCAAATTGGAAAATACTTTTAAATAGTCAGGATTCTAGAGTATGGTAAAATTCTGTTCTGTAGGTGGTTAAAAGCATAAACTGTTCTTTAAAAAGACACTTGAAAATATGCATCAAAAGTTAAGACTTTTAAATGTACATATTCTTTAACTCAACATGTGCAACTTTTAGGAACTGCACCTAAGGCAACAAATCAAAAATGAAAACAAAGACTACCACAATAATTGTCCACTTAAACATTATTATGAACTAATCAGCAACAATGGGGAATAGGTTAAATAGTAACTGATTTGAAGAACACTAACTACTCATTAAAAATGATGCTATAAAGAATACTTATGATGCAGAAATGTTTAAATTTTAAAAGACTAAAAACAAAGTAAAATATGACCCAGTTTTGCTTCTTCAATACTGTTTGAAGGAGCCACATTTACATAAGGTTATCGGCAATAATGTATAAACTAAAAAAATACAATTATATTCTCTGTTTGGACTACTGATAATTTTTATTTTCTTCTTTACAGAAGTTCTAGCTGAGCTAGAATTATTATTAATTAAAAATACACAAACTGGATTGTGGTGGTGATAGCTGCCTAACTATAAGTTCACTAAAAACTCATACTTACTCAAACTGCAAGAATTTTATGATATGTAAATCATATCAAAGAATGTCAAAGTTTATTTTTACTTACACACACACACACACACACACACACACACACTCTCTGTCTCTCTCTCTTTACTTATATAAAAGGTGAAGGACAGGGAAAAGGTCTCTGCCCTTAAAGAGAAAAAATGGCAAACATTTCGTGTTTTATTTAATGGGGAAGAGGGAGGAAGAGAGTATTTCAGATCTCTTTCAACAATAAATTTGCATAACTGTAACAAAATCTTTTTCTACTAGATTCATGTAAAAATGGATGTTAGACAATCATTTCAAGTATACCAGTATGAAAAAAATAAAATGTTACTTTTCAAGGTAACTTGGTTATTCTCTGGTGGATTCCATAAGAAGTGCTCAAAGACACCAACTGCCTCCAAATTCATACTCAGGTTCCTAACATTTTGTCTGCTGTCTGTACACTTCAGTCAGTTGAGCTGGATATAAAAGTCTTGGCTCTCCCTTCTTTTCCTTGCATATATTAGATGTTACTCGATTGCTTCCAGCCTAAAGCATTGCTATCAAAATCAGACAGTCTAATATTCTTCCCTTAAAGACTCTGGTCTTTACCTAGATAACCTGGGAATTTTCTTTAAAGTCTAAGAATGTTTAAAGAGTATGTCTACATGTTGGTCATATTTGGATCAATTTATCCAAGAATACAACATGCCCTTTCCAAATGTAGTGGGGCCAACTTTTTTTTTTATTTCAGGAAATTTACTTGAGTTATAATTATCAGAATTTATTAATTTCCATTGCTTTGGTTCTTCTTCAGAGACTCTTATTTGTATGTTGAAATTTCTCTGCCTCTGTTTAGCAAATGTCACTTTCTCTAGAATGCTCCTTTATCTATTTTTCTTCAATTCTTTTTTGTTTCTTCTATTTATCTTCATTTTCTATGAAGTAATTTTCTGTTGGGTTTTTTCTCTCTTGTGTACCCTACAGTTTAGGCTTCCTTTTTAATATTTCCTTACTCAGATTTAATTTATGTTGCTTTTTCATATTTGTATCATTTTCTAAATTTCTGTGAGTTCATTTTGAAACATTTGGTTATAGTTTTCACTTGTTTTATGAACATTTCTTGCTAGTATGTCTTCATTGTCTGTAGAAATATTACTCACTCCTTATTCCTTTTTTCTTAGGAAAACTCTGTGAGGAATTGGCCATGATCCTAGCAGTTGCTCAATTTCATGTAAAATAAAAAACTTTAAGGAAACTGGAGTAGTCTTCCTGGCTTTAGTAGGCGTCCTCTTCGTTTTCATAGAGAGGACATGAACAATACAGAAACACAGTCTCATACATGAGGTCTCCTCTACTAAACTCCCCACTTCATCTGCCTTTTGTCCCTTTTCCTCCATTGCCTCCATCCTGCTTAATGTGGATTCTATTGCCAGCAGTGTCTACCTTAGTGTGGGACTTTAGCCAGGAAGGGAGCTTGAACTAGTTAAGTTTTGAAAATTCACAGGAACCAGATGGGTGTAACCCACAGAATTCATCATGGGCCCCTGGTATCCAGGGAACGCAAAAACTCTTAATTTCAGCTGCTGGTTTCAAGCTTGCATGCCACACTTTCCAGGGAGTTCTCGTTAGCTAGCTTGGGTTTCTCCTGTTCTCAGGTCCATCAGATACCTGCTGCTTCCTTCTGCATCTTTCACAAATGTTGAAAGCTCTTGTAGTTATTGGAGATTTGTCCCCAGCCTACTTTTATTAGGGTTTGTGGAGATACTGTTCAGTCTTGCAGGATGTCAGTGAATTTGTTTTTGCTGTTCTAATTACTGTTTCTAGGGAAAATTGTGAAGATTCAAAAAGTTATGCCCTGCTGTCATCTTCCCAGAACTCAAACATTCTTCTGGAGGTACATTTGGTAAGTATCCTACTAAAATCTAAAATAATGAATAGGAATCTATTTGCTTTCATCTAGGCCTTGAATAAAGGCATTATGGTCTAAGAAATTCAACTTTACAATGTGGCTAACTTTAGGTTTCCCATCGCCTTTTCTATGAATATCATATGTTCTCTTATGTGATACATACATGATGTGATCATTATTAACTGCTTCCACTTAAAAATTTGAAACTTAATGAAAATAAGAAACATAAAAGGAGAACAAAAAATAATGTGAACTCTTAAAACCATCTGAAGAAATTTATTAAAGCAGACATTAAGAGAGTGAGATATTTTTAGACATTAGGAGAATGGCAAAAATCGTTCTTTTTCCAAGTATTCACTGAGAACTTTCTATGTCACAGGAACCCTGCTGGACATACATAGGGCACAGAAAGACAGTAAGCCATGGCCTTTGACCTTGAGAATTGGACTAGCTGGGACCAAAAAAATGATGAGCAAACATGTGCAAATGCCATAAGAGCATTAAATAAAACCACGTGCTATAAAGAATCCTGGGGGGGAGAGATCTATTGAACTCTACGAGGTTGGTCACTTCTTGTATTTCTGAAGCAACTGAACTTTCTCCTCCACTGAGTATACACTATCACTTTTATGTTTTCTAAAATAGAAGACTCTTCTTTTTGCCAGCTGAATTAGAAACTTAATTTTTAACTATAATATTCAATGCTCACAATGATAAATTAAAAGACAAATATTCATCTAACACTAGTGAGTATAACCAAATAGCTTTCTAAACAGTAGTATGAAGGGCCTTAAAATTTTTCTAGCCTTATACTTTAACTTACACTCCTAGGAATAAATTACAAGAAAATAATTTAACATACAACTAAACACTTAGGCACAGACGTTAGTACTTAAAAAAGAAGAGTATATAATGATGTCTAATAAGAGATACCCGACTTAACTAGGAAATGAACATACAGAGCAATAGTCTTAATATCAGCACACTTTAAAATAAATTTCTAAAGTAATTCACTTTCAAAAAGTTATGGTTCTGAATGCTCTGAATTTGCTCCAAGTTCAAAAGGACAGCAGATCACTATGGTTAGTTTTTGATGATGCAGGGAAAGTTCACAATATAATGTTAAGCAATCAAAGAAAATATAAACAATACAAAAACAGATTCTACCCAAGCACACCAACCTGATTGTTCAGGATAATCTTAATCAAAAATGGCATCAAAAACAGAATCCTGGAAGGGAAAGTGCCACTGTGCAATGGGCAACAGAACTCCAGCTATGTTTCCTTCCACTTATCTACAGTCTTATCAATTTCAACTTTTTTTCACTGATACTGTATTACTTAGTAAACAGGGAGAAAAAGTTAAAACCTGACAACAAAATAAATCTACTAGATTTACCATTCACCAAAAACAATCAATTCATTGAATTATTAAGCACAAAATCAGACTGCTTGGGGTTAAGAAATGAATGAGAGCTAAAGAAGGGAAAACATATTTTTAAAAGACCAGATACACAGGACTATGTGAAGAATGAATCCAAAAGGAGGCAAATGGGCAATACGCACCAAAATATTAAAATGTACACACACTTTGATTTCCCCAATGCCCCTGGTATATGAATGGGATTAAAGAAGCTGGTTTTACTTAAATTTACAGATCTGATTTCTAACTGTTCTGTATTAATATGCCATACTCCTGTGATCACTGAAGAAGTGTGCAAACTTTGCCCTACAAAACTCACACTTTAAAATGAGTGAGAGAATCTAAAATTAAAAACTCTGCCACATCAAATGGTTTTAAGCACTTAAATTCACAGAAATATAACAAAAACAATATGAACCAATCAGGAGAATTTAAAATAAATTTCTAACGTTATTCATCCTCAGAGTTACAGTTCTGAATATTCCAGAACAATTTCAAGTTTGAAAACGACTAGCCTATCACTATTGTTAAAAAACAATTTCAGTTGTTAAAGAAACCCAACAAAATACAGAATGTTATCAACCGCCGTATCCAACAGCTTTCCCCATTAATGTTCCCCTGGACATTAATAGATATAAATAAGAAATAAAAGGGAAAGGAAGTTCTCTTATCAAATAAACTGGAAAAAATGCAAAAGCCTTTATGTTAATGTGCACGGTGATGTCTGGGGCAGTGCATTTTCCAAATTTAATCTCATAAGTAAGGGATTTCTACGTCCTAAATAAACTGAATTTGGCTACCTCTTAAGTCAAAGGGGTTAAGAGCGGCTCCTAGTTTCCCAGGATGAAGGTGTGCTTGGGTAGAATGATGCTACGCATTACTAACAGGCATAAAGAGGAGAGGAGGGACTGTGTGTAGGAGAGACAACCAGGAGGCAGTTACCTAAGTCTGGAGCTCAGAAAAGCAGCATGGGACACAAATGGAGATTTTGACAACACCAGCATGTGGGTACCAGGCGAAGCCTTTACTACTAACCAGAGAGAACTTTCTGCTTTTACTCCAGAGGCCTTGAGTTCAAAAGACAAGTATTTAAAATTTATCATAAGCATTCATTGTGTAATTTGTTTATGTATCTGCCCCTTCTTCCAACTGAAATGTGTTCCTTGATTCCTAAGCACAGGAATCCTTATGAACAGAGCACTATTACAGTACCTGGTACAAAGCAAATGTTAGCCAAATAAAATGTTTGGCCACAAATGATTTTTCTTCCAAAAATCAAAAAATAATCCAATTTTACCTAATTTAAATCCTTACTATATTTTAAAATATGCAAAAATACCCTCAAATTAAACAAGTACAGGAACACCTTTATACACATGTACCAGAGATATATCAAACTTTAACTCTGCCTTGCTGTTCAGTAAAAATCTATTAGTAAGCTTTGGCTTTTGAAAGACCAGTCAAAGCATCCTTCAATGTCCTTGCTAGCACCCGTGAACCTGCACCTCATCAATGAAAGGGTATGAGAGAGTAAGGCAGTCAACACTGTGACTGCCCGGGGAAGCAAGATTCACTTTCAATGAAAAACTCCTTATGAGCTTTTATGTGTTAAAATTCTATCAGTTGAAGTATAACAAATGTGTGTATAGTAAAATAAGAGCAAACTGCATTAATTAATGATGATCATGAAAGCTGCTAATTTTACATTCAGAAACAATTGTTAACATTCAAACTGTTGAAAGGGAATACACCAGCAGCTAATACATACATTAGAGTCTGACTACCTTCTTGGTTTTCTCCTTTATAAGCCAGTAAATGTTTATAATTTTTAAAATTGGATTGTATCATAAATCTAGTATTTGTAAATTTTTGTGTTTTGGCATTCATAAAATTAACTAGATAACCTTTATAAATTGTATTTACTCTTTAGATATTTCATTTCATCCATAAGCCTTTTAAGAAAAAGAACTATTTGGAAAGTCTCTGTCTTGTGAAGATAAACTAGAAGTAAAATAGTAACTTTGCCATCTCAAAATTCCTTAAGGGAAAGTCTCCAACATCATTAATATTCATAGATAAATCTATGAGACACCCCAAATACACTGTTCCTCTACTGACCTCAGTTGAAAGTGAGCATCTACCTGGTATAGCCAATGTGCAGTAGAGTGCCCAAGGAGCAAGCCGGGAGCAGACAATGATGAGAAACTCTTCCTGCACCAAAATGTCACACTTATAAAATCTGACAACATTTTCATAAAATTCTAAATTTTTCTGTAAATATTCCTATTTATTTCTCTATGACAGTGATATTCAGCTTCCGCATCATATTGATTTTATCAGCCACTCGACCAGAATGTGTACGGAGGTGTACCTCTAGTATGTGTAGGCAAATATATATGTGTGCCCCTGAGAGACTGATTACAGAGATGATTACTCCATCACTTTTTACTCAAAAATCAATTACCAACAGATTCTTTGAGTCCCTCATGAATGTAGAATATTATTTGATCTATAATTAAATTTAAAATATATTCAAGCACATTTCTTCATACATGATGGCACATCTGAGACATTTTTAAATCCCACTCTGAAATCAAAAAATGGTCATTTCTTTTCCTTTTAGAAGACAAAGATCACCAAAATCAAAAACCAATCACAAAAACTTTTAACACTTTCACCAACCATGTAATTAAGTATCTATTCAAGATTTATGTAGTTACTTCTTTTCCAATTAAAGACCACGTTTTCTTTCAAACAGTTTATAAACCAAGTTAAGACTATCTCTGACCAGGTCTACAAATATAAGCCACCTGGTTCAACAAAATGCCTCATAATTGACCTAATTTAAGAACATGTAAGTTTAAAAGCTAGTAACATTCTACCCATTAGCTATACTGTATTTTCATGGGTTTGAACACAGCCACAGATGGAACAGCCTCCATCTTTCCATATATGAATAAGATCACCTTAATTAACTATAAAGCAATCCAAAATACTCTCTTCAAAACTGCCTTCTTTACTGCTTCTCCTGTATATTCAAGTGACAAAAGGATAAAAGAGAAGGAGAGAAGGAAGAAAGTAGAAGGAGAGGAATGGAGGCAGGGATGGAGAGCGGGAGGAGAAAGGCAAGAAAGTAAAAACAAAATCCCAGATCATATTTTTTTAAGAAATCATACGTATGGGTGTAATATCCTCAATTTAATTGTGTCAGTCTTATTTAAGACATACCACTACCATCTACTCCCTATGCCTTTAAAAGATTTGCTCTATTCTAACAGAGATTTGGGGAAACATGCATTCAACCATCAAGGTGAATATTTTATTTTTTTAAACAGAAATACTTCAATTCTCACCAATATATTAGCCAACCATCCCCTTTTGAAAAGGTCAAGTATGAGCAAATTACTATGCTGTATTTGTATTAATACCATTGCCAGTCACTGATTATCAGACTGGTTCCCAAAGTTTAATAAATATTCCAACTATTTTTGCATTTATTGATCTAAATAATTCTCCCCACTAATGCTGTTTATCAGAAAGCTCCCCCATTCAAAATACACCACCAGTCCCCACATTCTCTCAGACAGCCATAGTTTTACTGTATTTCAAAACTTGAGTCACCTGTATGCATCGTCTTCTTTCAAGTCTCATATCATCCTGATGGGGTGGGGGAAGGGAGGGAAGAGTCCAGCAGCAAAACTATAACACTGTGTGAAGAAAAACAGATTATGATAAGAGATAAGGATGCAAGACAATTACCCCTAATTGAGGAACATCTAATGTAACTATAATTCCCAAAACATACAGATAAAATTATTGCAAATTCATTTAACTAACACTTATTTAAGCTTACTTGAAAATAATTTTCATTAGTAAAAATCAATTATACGTAAAATATAAAGTAGTAAATTGTCAGGGAGAAAAAGTTTTAAGATCTGGCTACTACCAACAAAAATTTCACACATTTCTAGGTATGAAATAACTGTCAAAATTCCACTATTCTGTATAATTTATCAGAAAAAAATTTACATTGTGTAATCTACATCAATTCACAAATCAGTATGAATGCAACTTCACTCTTAACAGTGGCTTACTATCAGAGGTAATGAAAGTTACTTTATAGGAAAGATCACATGCCAATCTACCAATGCTATTATTAAATTAAGTTCTGAGACACTGCTCACAACTGCTCCCCTAAGCCCACAAGCCCTCTTCTGCTCTCTTGAGTGGCTTCTCTTATTATGGTAATTCTTTCACTGTACTTCCCACTTGTTACTTCCACTGCTATTTCATGACCGGCCAGCAAATTCCATAATGACTGATGGAAAAGCAAAAGCAACGTCGTGGTTGTTGTCAACTGGGAGCACACGACGACAGAGGAGACAAAGACAAGCACAGGTTGAAACCTAACTCATAAATGAGTTTGGTCTAAAAATCATCTTTTAAAATGAAACTGTGGAATTCAGTCAGTATTCCTAATGAAACAATGCTGTTTATGTTGACCAAGTTCCTAGGTTAGCCAAAAGAAACCTCCTGAGCCCAAAAGACAGTATACCGGTCATGGGCACTGGGAACCCTGCAAAAGAAACACAGAAGCCGAACCAATTCTAGATCCTCTCTTTATCTGGACAAACTCTAAAATAGGTCATTTTCCTTGTGAGCACCATCCCAACTCCTGACGCCTTTAATTCCCTAAATTTTACATGATAGCATTCCAAACATCCTGCTAATAATAATCCTTTCCCCCAAGTATGTTCCTAAATTACCACCCAAAGCTCCTACTGCCTCAATGTAGTTCATTTCAGGTATGTGATAGGAAGAAATCAACTGGACTGAAGTAATTCACTTTAACATTTGCAGTTTTTAACAAGGATGAAGGTACCCCAAATAAACTCCTAACTGGCAGAATTCTAACAGTGCTGCAAAATAACTGAAGCAGTTGAGAAAAACCATTTTTAGGCAAGTGGGTCATAATATAGGTGAGTCTTTGTTTATTGCCCCCAAATATTTCTGCTTTTTACTTATTTCTCCTTCTACTTCTGAAGGTATTTAAAAGCTCAAAATCACTACTCCAAATAGCAGCAATGAGAAAAGGAGCTCAGGGACAAGGGTTTAAATATATGAATTACTTGTAAATTAGGAATTGCCTGTGTCTGAAATCATTTCCTATATTCCAGATTCCATTCCTGAAGAATCACTTTTCCAGTTTTAGATGCTGCTGTGGTATCAAGTAAAAACGTAGACATAAGACCCACTGGCACCCAACGTGGCGGAGGCAGGAGAGTGTATAGATAGATAGATGAATGAACATTAAAGTATTGCACCAAAACAGTTTTATCTGCAAAAATAATCTTTAAACCATCAAGATTAAAGATTTTTACTTCAAAGACATAGTTTCCTAATAATTTTACCCTCATAAATGGTCAGTCTTTACAATTCTGGCATGAACTATGGTAAAGGAAAATGTGAATTAAATCTCTAGCTATGAACTACCTATCTCTGAACCCTTCAGGCACTCAACATCATATTCCTCACCTATAAAATGCCACAATGCTACTACACCTACATCCTGCCAACTTCAATGGTTTCAACAGGAAAAGCTATTATTAACACAAAAGCACTTTATAAGAAGAAAGTAGAATCAAGTAAGACATTAGTATTCTTTTCATTTTATTAAAAGTTGTTAGAAATTAACAGTATTTCATTACTGTTTTAAATAGCTAAAGGAAAGAAATATGGGTGAGCCAGTGGTACAATGGATAATGCTTCTGACTCTAGATCATCAAAATGATCTCACTCTAAAAATGACATCTTTTAGAAAAATCATCCACTTCATCACTACTCATATGAAAAGCAGCCTTTAGCAGAGTAAAGAATCTCTACAAGTTACAAAATTTGCTGATGACATATGCAGCAACTAAATGATCACATACTGAGTGATGATAACCTCCCTGAGTCTTAACCTCAGATTACTTTAAACCTTAGATTACTTTAAATAAAGAGTCCAGTGATTACTCTAAGGTATCTTCCAGGCTGGTCACTTTTCAAAAAATAACTTTATATCAGATGTGAGTTTTATGACAGTAAGTGGGTAACAGCAAACATCAAGTGTACTTTGCAAACTATACATACAATTTTCTTTCTAAAGAAGCTTAAAAATCCAGAAAGTCATATTTTAGTTTTTTCTGAGAAAAACCTACAGTGAATCTTTCATCTTTTCCCTCACAAATGGTGTCATTCACAAATTATGGAGCAAAATGAGATGTTAGTGAAAAGTATCTACTATCCTTACCACAGGAATCTCCCATAATCCTCAAAATCTTTTGCAGTATGTTTTAGCTCACATTTTGCCAAAGGCAATATAATGGTCTATGAACAATCTAGGAACTGATCTTAAGTGGTCTTTGAAGCTAAACTTACAAACCATTTTCCAGTTGTCTGAAAATCACCGCATAAAATTAACCTACAGCACATCCGCAGGAAGACTAGAACTTCAACAAGCCGAGTTTAAGTGCACGGTACACTCAGGTAGGTATCAGACTCAGTCTCTTGATGTCCGTCTGTCTCTCTTTCTCAAGGCGGGTTGGGGAGACAAGGAGGATATCAAGACACCCAATTAAAAGCACTATCGTGCTGAGATTTATAAAATACACATTTGGAAAACACTAGAATGGGAAAAAATTGAAATGAATCCTTTAGCATGATATGGCGAATCCAGATTAACTCAGGAGTTAAAGAACTAAATGGCAGGTGCTGATGTACTCTGTAATGACAATGTTTTGGCCTGTTGCAAAACTAAAAATTCTATCTAGTTTCAAAATAAGGTAGTAGGGAAGTGTTACAAGCAGCAGGTGGAAAAATCAATATGATACAAGATTCAGAAGTACTAGTAGGTACTATTTTCTTAAACTGGATGGAAGTACAGAGTTTTTATTTTTTTAATTTACGTGTTGTATATATTCTCATATATTCACAATTTAAAATTTTAACCCACATGAAAAAATAAAAATAATGCACAACGAGATTAGAAGGACAAGTCTGATAGTTCAGAAGATGCCAATTAAGAATAAGCTACAAAACAAATAAATAAACTACAGAAGTGAAACCAAGGAAAACTTAGTTGAAAGACCTAAAAATTGACTCCGTGGATTAAATCACAATGTGATTATCTAAAAATCATACACTGTGACTACCTTTCCTTATAAACTTCTGCTCATAAGCACTAAAAGAGTAAAAGACGTGACAGAAGAAAATGTCTTTTCGCCAGACAATAATTTCAGAAATAGTTTCAAGAATTATAACAACTAAAGGAGTCATGGAGAAATGTTTTGATACCTACCACAAAAGAAAAAAAAAAAATCTGTAACGCTAACTCCCAATAAGATGACCAAACGGCATACAAAGAAAAAGCCTTTCCACCCTTTCCACTAACTGGGGGTTTCAAGAGAAATCCTAAAAACAAAGAATATTTATGACTTCCTCCCCAAATCCCAAGGAAATGGTTACAGTCTTAAAAAGTTAAAAAGGCAAAATGCATAAGACATCAAATCAAAATTATGAATAAAACTGCAGGGAAAAGGACACTTGCTGAACACTTACTGTGCACCAACCACTCAGCTGAGACACTTCCCAGACGCTGACACACTGAATAGCCTACCAGTCCTACAAGGAGGCAGTGTTACTTCTGTTTCATCAATGGTGAAATCAAGGGTCAGACAGACTAACTGGACTGGCAAAGGTCACAGCCTGCAAACTCTGGCTCCACAGTGAAGTTCACTACCTTCTACCACAGCAAAATGCCTCTCATTAAGGATCACTGAAATGGTTATGAGAAAATTACAAACCTGCAAAAATCTAGGTGACTAAGTCTGATTTTACACTTACCACTCACTCTTCTGCCTCAACCATCCTAAACATGAAATAAAGCTTATCAGGAGTAAATTATTTTGTAAAAAGTATTTCACTTTAGGAAAATGGAAAAGTAACTCTCCTGAAAAGTTAGCTCAGCAAAGCAATTCTGATTATATTAACAATTTGTTCTAATTCCCTTTACCAAAAAAGAACTATTAAGGAGACAAGCTGAAAAGTGTAAAAACCAAGCAGATAAGCCATTTTTGCACTAACACCTAGGGCAAGATAAAAGAACATGAATGAAAGACTCTACACCTGGGTCTTGGACTATATGACTCCAGTGGCATGCTGGAAGTGGGAGGAGCTGACAAATGGGTTAAAGGGGATAGAAGGATGTGATTTCTCATAAAATTGAATGAAAAGAACTAACACAACCTGAGTAAGCACTGGAGAGAAGGTTCAAGAAGTAAGAGCTAGGGGAGGGTGTAGAACCAGTGGCAGAGCGCACGCCTAGCATGCGTAAGGTCCGGCATGAGATCCCTAGCACCTCCATGAAATAAATAAACAACTTAGACCTAATTGTCTCCCCCCACCCCATAAACAGTGCTGTATGCCAACTATATCTCAATAAAACAGGAAGGAAAAAATTTAAAAAAAGAAGAAAAGGAGTGGGTAGATTAAATAAATATTGCCCCAAATTTTCGTTACCTCAAGCACCAAGTTCCCTGGCCTCTCTAAGACTTAATCTGGGCTAAACTGGGACCAAATTAGGCACTGAGTATTTAGATACAGCAATAAATACAGGAAAACAGGAGAGAAATAACTCGTGGGCATACCATCTGTAACAATGCATAATGCATTCACAAGTATCTTTCTTAAGACTGAAGGGTAGAGATGCAAACACTTCTCAGAGTAAGCGATGACTAGTGTCAACTACAGGGTCCCTGTCACTAATTCAAAACCCATAATCTACCACTGATACTTTATTTTGTTTGGCATACTGTCTAGAGGGTGTGAAAACAATGATTTACACAGGTTTCCATCAACACTCAGGTTTCTCAACATACTTTTACGTATTATCTTGTATTTCAAGCTCCTCAAACATGAATCAGTATGTTTAACCACACAGAACTTCTCAGGAAGCTAACTTCCACTACCAGAGAGTGACTATTACTTTATTAAGTATAGATACTAGGAAATACGCCTACCATAAGCAGACCTAAGTTCCAGAAGACTCATTTCTAAGGTAACTGGTTTAAAGTCAACATTATGCACTATTTCAGTTATATGAGGAATTACGCAGACTTTTAGAACACTGACTTGCCTCTAGCCCACCTCTCACTGTTAAGAGTTTCAGGTCCAGATATCTGAGAGTCCAATGAACTGACTTTGATGTCACAGTTATTCCCGCATATGAGATGTTTTATATTTAATGGACACGTAAGTACTTTCCTGTAATTCACTGAATTCCAATAATTACATAAGGTAAATAGCACTATCATCTCTATTGGAAACAAAGGCCCAGAGAAATGAAGTGGCCCCAAGTCACACAGGACTCACTGTAGAGAGATGAGACTGAAATTCAACCAAACTGACTTAAAAGCCACTGATCTCAGGCCCTGTGTTAAACTGATTTACAACCTCCCCATCCTTCTCTCCTGCTCAAAAAAGGGGAGGAAAGACCAGGCAGGACAGGAAAAAAAAAAAAATCCACTTCTCCTTCCTGTATTCTCAGTTTTGGTTAATGGTGTCACCACACCTCAAGCTCCCGAACTAAAACCTTCATCATCTAGACCTCTTTCCTACTATTTACCACACATCTAATCCACAAATTTTTGTGTTGGATTTCACCTTAGAAAAGTGAGTTCTGTGAGCCATTCTAGGAAATTAATGGAACCTACAGATGAGGTCATGGAAACCTCCAATGTGTAGCCACTGAGTCAGAAGCATGGAACAACCTGGGCTTGTGACTGTCAGAAGTGGAGGGTGGTCTTGCAGGATTGAGCCCTCTAACTGTGAGAGCTTGATTTCATCTCCAGGTAGACAGTGTCAGAATTCTGCTGCATTCTTGGACACCACGTTGGCACCTGAGAACTGCTTGGTGTGAAAAAGCCCCCTCCCTCCCAAAACACACATACACACATGCTGAAACTGCGTACAGGAACCCTTTGTAAACAGCAATTAAGAGCAGAGTGGTATGAACAGAACACCAAGATTTGTTTCAGTCTCTCCTGCTGATGTGCCTGCTTCGTATCACCTCTGCACAATGTACTCCAACCTTCTGTTATTCAAATCGATCCTAGCTCGTAAGAGGAATTAAAAAGGGGTGGCCCAATGACCTCTCGGTGCTCTGAGAATCAAACAAGGTTGAGACGCACTGCGTAGTGTCATCCCTCGTTACATCCCCCTCCCTCACCTGAACATCTGGGACCATCTCTTTCATGCGTGTATTCCATAAACAAAGCTTACCTATCAGACAGAAGACACTTAGGCAGAACATGGTCAATCAATGATAAACAGCCTGCAATCCCTTCTCATAACTAGTTCATAAGAAATGCAGTAAAAAACCACTCTGCTCGCTCTTTCCTTTCTGATAGCACTGACTTTTCTAAATAGGATGGTCTAAAGTATTTAATGTATGTATCTCACACACATATAATTTTATTTATAAAATATACATTATATATAATTAATTTACGTAAGTGCATGCACACATATACTTAGTTGGTTATGTGTACTTTTATACATATAATTACATATAATTTTATAAACCACTGCTTCTAATTATCCTTGAATTTCAAAAATACAGAAAAATAACAAGGTCCAGAAATAATCAAAAACACACACTGTTATTAACAGCTTACGTTTTCTTCCAACAAGCCTATTACTAAGAGTAGTAAAATGAGTTTAGTCTTACTTATTTTCCCAGTTAAACTTTTGTGAAACTTAAAGAGAAATGCTACCTCATCAAAAACTCTTAAAACATGTGGTCTTATACTTCAGGGTACCAATTATCCTCCATGTCTTTTTCACCTTTAGCCCCAAACTCAGGTGTTAGTCTCCACTTCCATCTCCTGGATCCCTCATTTCTCTTCTTTTAGAATAAAAGAAGTACCTTCAAGGTTTGGTCTAATAATTCACTAATAATTCTGGACTCTTTCTCTACTCTAACCGCTCACTCAGTATCTAGTCCAACAAGCTGCTGGATGTCGCCTACGTCCCACAGTATGACAACTCACTGTGCTGAAAGCGCACCCTCACCCACCCCCTTTCCTTACACAACCCACATTCCCACCTCTACCCTCCCACGACCATTCTTTCAGTGACTTGACTAGAAACTGCTGACTTCTTTGTCTGCTCTAAATGGTCCCACTCAATCCTATGAATTTCAAAATGCCTAACTTCTCCACACCTAGCGCAATCACCTTGGTCCTGGTCCTTATTTCACACATATTACAGATGCCTCCTAAACTCAGCATTGCCTAGGCTAGATGGTGAATCAGAAATAATAGGGGAGGTTCCCAGCTAGACTGCACAGGAGTCCACTCCCAAAGATCCTGACTCAGGAAGCACGGAGAAGGACCTGAGAATCTGGCTGTTGGGTTTTGTTTTCTTTTTTTTTTTTAACTGAAACTAAAACTTCCAGATTATTCTTGAGCACATCCAGACTTGGGAATTATTTCACTTAAAGACAGCTTATCAGCTGATCCTTTGTCCCACTTCACTGCATATTTAGCTGCCACACAGACACTCCTGAAGCACAGACTTTCAACCTAGACTTAACCCCTCTGAAACTTAGGAACATTAGACCACATCTTACTGCCAAGAACTCAGAGCTTGGCATGGCATTCTATAAAATGCCACAAACCTCCTTCCACATCGATGCTGAAGTCATTTCCCCTGCCTAAAATTTGCCCTTTCTTTACTAAATCTTTACCTAAATCCTATCCACTCTTCAAGACCATCTCAATTCTCCCTCATTCAGCTTACAGCCACTCCAGTCTTTCTTATCTACCACTATAATTTATTAATTATTTATGTTACATTGTTATGAGTGATGTCTACTGCTTGGTGAATCTCAATCTCATATTTGTTATATCACAGTAGATTTCAATAAGCACATTGGTATACAATACAATAACAACATGGAAAATACTGTCTTATATAGAAAAAAGTGGGTTATAAAGCAGTACGCAAATACCACATATTTATTTTTAAAAAGAAGAGAATAGTTGTGTGCAGAAAAAATCTGACAGTTTGTACAAAAAATGCAAATAGTACTTATCTCCAGAGAAAGGAACTACAGAAAACTGTTATTCTTATCTTCTGTATTTTCTAAATTTTCTAAAATGAATGTGCATTTTGTAATGAAACAAAATCTTAAACCTTAAACTCTTAACCTAGAATTTTCTTGATAAATGAAATTTCTGTAAAAATGACTGGCCTGGGGTATCAGCAGCCACACTGTCACAGTCTCAATACATACATGACTTATCTGTTACTGTCAACATTTCCCAGCCCGGGCTTCAAATTTCACTGGCCTCAATAGATTTGACGTTCCAACTTTTGGGACCTCATTCCCGGCCATGCAAATCAATCATATACATATAGGCCTGCTATTTCACCAGCTGTCTGGAGTGGAGTTTTATTTGTCTCTTGTTTTGGTTTGTTCTTTCAATCAAAACTACAAGACTTAACATAATATTGCTGCTCTTTTATTTCCATATCAGGCAGGAGACATAGAACAGCTGAGAAAACCAGAATTAGTACTAAAATAAATCTTAGGAATAAAGGTCTGCTAATACGTTTAAAACATCATCTTAAGCACTCCTTCATCCTTATACAGAATAAAATCCAAAATATAGTGAAAATCAACCTACCTTAAAGAATAATTGTCAGGATAAACTATACCAAGAATTTTCAATCATTAGTCACAAACTGCATGCTAAATTCCTCTATGCTAACTTAGGTTCTTACGTTTACTGCGCTCTGAAGAAACAGAAAACAGCTATACACGTCCTCCAGAACACTCTTCACATGCACGAAGCCTTATTCCTCAGCTGCTTCTCCAGCTGAACATCAGGACACTCAATCACTCTTCTCAAATCTAATTAGCCAGGCCCAGTCCACTTTTCTTGCTCAAATCTTATGCTTTATTTCTCAACTTATGATCTTCAGATCTGTACACGGCATAACCGTGACAAGCATTGCCCCTCCACAGGTTTCTCCCTGTGGCACTGATTCACATGCTGTTTGTCGTCTGCTTGGCATCATGTTCAATCTCTACTTTTAGAAATAACATTTCATGATGGAAAATACAGAATTTACATACAAAAAAATGTGTCATCAAAAATAAAAATGTTCAACACTTAAAGAAAATATGACAAAGATTTATGGTACATTCACACGATAAAATGTTATGTTAATCATTTAAGTTCTTACAATAATTATATTGCATGACGGAAAAAGTCATGCATTCTATTATATCACAAAGAACCCGAACTCTTCATCAAAGCAGTCTCAGGAAAGTAAAATAAATGCACAGAAGAACACTCTGGAAGAAAATACATAAAATTATTAATAATGAGTATCTTCGGCTAATAAAAGATTGGATGATTTTTAATTTTCTTCTTTATACTTTTCAGCGCATCACAACTTTTATAAATATGCACAACTTTCATAATCAGGAAAAAATGGTCCAAGAAATTTAACTTCCATCTCAACATAAAAGTCATCATGTAATCTAGTTATGGGCCGCAAATGAGAACAACCTTTTAAGTATCTGCAATTTTTAAAACTCCAACATAGGTTAAAAGCTCATGATAATAAACTATTAAAGATCTTTGTTTTTAAAAATCAGCTAATATAATACTGTTAGGTCACTGTCCACGTAAGATCCAAAAAAGTACTTTAGTTGCTTAACCCAGTGTTCAAGGCCCAAAGGTGTCAGGCTCCAGAGTCAGCCTGCCCTGGTTTAACTCCTCGGTCTACAACTTACTGCATGGCCTCAGCAAGGTTCTGAACTCCTAGGTGACGGAGGACAATCCTGTAAAACACTGTTGTGTTCTCAGGACATCACACACGCAAACCACTGAAAACACTGCCCGGTAAAGCGCTCAATACATGCTTTATACAGTTATATTTTATATTGTCACTCCTCCACTTTTTCAGTCTTATCTCCTATATAGGCTTTCCGCAAGTCTACACGCTAGTCACAACGGACAAAGCCCATTCCCCAAATACTACTTTTTTGTTCAGACTGCTCCACGAGCCCTCCTTCTTTCCTGCTTGTCAACACCATGCTCCAAGTCCAACACCAACGCTTTCTCCTCCAGAAAGTCTCCCACTAGCAGCCCCTACAGACACCACATCCCCCTCCACCCTGCCATAGCATTATTTATACCCCGATTATGCCCCACCTTCACTCTGCCCTAGACTGTAGGTAACAAACCACATGCTTGTCGACATCTAGCCCTACAAAGTGGGAAAGGCCTTGTTCATCTCACCTTTCGGAAGGCCAGCTTCCTCAACTATAGCAGACTCAAAATGTAGGAGGGAAAAGAAAGCCATACTCAACAAACCACATCACCTCTAAGAAATACCTGCTTTTGCAACCAGAAAACTACTAGAACTCATCAATGAATATAGTAAAGTTGCAGGATACAAAAGTAATATACAGAAATCAGTTGCACCTCTATACACTAACAATGAAATAGCACAAAGGGAAATTAATGAAACGATACCACTCACCATCATGCCGAAACGAATATAAAATACCTGGGAATAAACCTAACCAAGGAGGCAAAAGACCTTTAAGCCAAAAACTGTGAGACAATGATGACGGAAACTGAAGACGACATAAACAAATGGAAAGATATATACCATGTTCTTGGATTGGAAGAATCAGTATTGTTAAAATGGCCATACTGCCCAAGACAATTTACAGATTCAATGCAATCCCTATCAAGTTACCAACAACATTCTTCACAGAGCTGGAACAAAAAATGTTAAAATTTATATGGAAACACAAAAGACCTCGAACAGCCAAAACAATCTTGAAAAAGAATGGATCTGGGGAAATCATGCTGACTTCAGACTATACTACAAAGCCACAGTAATCAAAGCAGTATGGTACTGGCACAAAAACAGACACATAGATAAATGGAACAGGAAAAAAAGTCCAGAAATAAACCCATGCACGTATGGTCAATTAATCTATGACAGAGGAGGCAAGAATATACAATGGAGAAAAGACAGTCTCTTCAATAAGTGGTGCTGGGAAAACTGGACAGCTACCTGTAAAAGACTGAAATTAGCACATTCCCTAACACCATGTACAAAAATAAACTCAAAATGGATTAAAGACCTAAATATAAGACCAGATACTATAAAACTCCCTGAAGAAAACACAAGCAGAACACATGCGGATATACATTACAGCACTATATTTTTTGAACCAGCTCCTGGAGTACTGGAATTAAAAGCAAAAATAAACAAATGGGATCTAATTAAACTTAAAAGCTTTTGCACAGCTAAGGATACCACCACCAAAACGAAAAGACAACTTACAGAATGGGAGAAAATATTTGCAAATGATGTGACTGACAAGGGACTAAACTCCAAAATATACAAACAGCTCATACACCTTAATATCAAAGAAACAAGCAACCCAATCCAAAACTGGGCAGAAGACCTAAACAAGTGATTCTCCAATGAAGACATTCAAATACCCAATGGGCACTTGAAAAAATGCTCAGCATCGCTGATTGTCAGAGAAATGCGGATCAAAACTACAATGAGGTATCGCTTCACACTAGCCAGGATGGCCATCATTGAAAAGTCTACAAATGATAGATGCTGGAGAGGGTGTGGAGAAAAGGCAACCCTCCTACACTGTTGGTGGGAATGTAGACTGGTGCAGAAACTATAGAGGACAGTATGGAAGTTCCTTAAAAAACTGAAAATAGACTTACCACGTGATCCAGCAATCCCATTTCTAGGCGTATATCCAGAGAAAAATAAAATTTTAAAAAAAAATGCATCACAACGTCCATAGCAGCACTATTTACGATGGCCAAGACACGGAAACAACCCAAATGTCCATCAACAGATGACTGGACAAAGAAGATGTGGTATAGTTATACAATGGAACACTACTCAGCCATAAAAAAGAATAAAATAATGTCACTTGCAGCAATATGGACAGACCTGAAGAATGCCATTCAAAGCGAAGTGGGCCGGAAAGAGAAAGAAAAATTCCGTATGACATCATTTATATGAAGAAATCTAAAAAATAACAACAGTAATAATAAGGACACAAATGAATTATTATTTTGATTTCTTGAATATGTGTAAGCACACATGACTGTCCTTTATGATTGGATTACTGCATTTTGTTGATTCTCATTTTGTGGTTGGCTTTATTCCTTTGATAAATATGTTAAGTTTAAAAAGCTGAAGATCTAATCTGTTCTTAGAAACAAGAATCAGTACATATATGAAAACTAAAAAATGTGTGTATACTGTATACATGTATTTGCATGCAATATACTGTGTATGTGCAGTCAAACTGTAGTAATTCTACATAATAAAACTGGGGGGGAAAAGAAAAAAGTTATATGAATACCATTTTTGATAGGTATTTCTACGCTTTCACCACAGGATATTAACAATGCAGCAATTCAATAAATATATACACACACAAAAAGAAATATCTGCTTTTGGTCGCTTCATTAAAACGAGTTAAGTTTTTTCAGTATTTAAGATGAGGCAATAAGCACAGTTAAGCCATACCTGCAATTTAATGATGGAACAAGTGACTCTGCTAACTCATTTCAATGCAAAAGGCACAAAATCTGGGATTGCTGATACAAAGAACAGTATGTGAGCTAAAAAAAGTATGTTCTGTAATTACCAACTCACTGTAAATAGACATAATCAGATAAAGCATGGGCATAGTTCTTGTTTCTTGTTCTTTGGGATTTTTTTTCCCTGTTAAATACCAAGCCTCTTTTCTAAAAAGAGTATTTTTAAATGTGGCATTATCTGTGTTAGTAATGTTAGTAAACCAGGTGGGTGAAATACTGATGACTGTGGAAGCAAGAGGACAGGGACACGAGGACTCATTATATTACTCTACTTTTATGTATGTTTCACGTTTTCCATAATTTAAGAAATTTTTAGGTAAAAGTGGTATATGAAATAAGTATTAGAAATACAATTATTTAAACTAAAATAAATGAGATGCTTGACAAAAAAAGCTAACTAAAAGAAATTTGATAAAAAGATCTGATAATATTTCATGACAAGAGAACTTACAAACAACCATGACTAAGCAAAATCTGCTTTTCTAAATTTTTTATTTCTCTTTTAGGAGTGGAGAAAGGGATTAAAACTGTTTGGGAAACTGTTTTACATAAAATGTTGCTTTAGATAAATCACTAACAAAGATTTACCTATGTAAGCTTTGGTTTCTATAAAATTTTTCCAGGGACATTTATTGTATTAACAAATGCACAGCTGTGACGTGACAACTCAGGCAGTTGGGGTGAAATTCCCTCTAGGGTGTCACAAGCTAGCTCTGCGGGATCAATAAAGCACAAACATCCTAGTGCTGAAGTCCAGAAGACAGACACATCCCAGCACTCGTTTCAGCAGGTAGCAATCTCTAGCCACTCTTAGCGGGAAGAAAAAAAAAAAGGAACATTCAACAACATGCCCCAAAACTTCCTTTTGCTATCCAAAGTCATTATTTGATTTTTGATTTTCCTACTTCTTAACATGACACAGAACAACACATCTTTTGTGGTATCTAATACAGATGAATTATATAATAACATTGAATTTATGATCAAATTTAGAGCAAGAGGCCTTCAATTTCATTTAATTCAAATCAATCCTTTATGTGCCTTACTTAAGAGTATCTGAAAGTAAAATAAACACTGAAAATATATGATTATCAAACCAATGATAAAAGCAAATTATTTAATTGCCATTTTAACTGAGGGTTCAAATTCCACTGTCACACAGAAACGTGTGCAAATATAATGCATATCTGTACAACAACATAAGCAGACGTATAAAAAAATGAAAATACAGAGGAAGGTGTCCAGAAAGACAACTGCAAACCTTTAGCAGCAGTATCTCTGGTTAGGACAATGGGGCTGAGACGTGGTGGGGTAGGAGTGGATAGAAAGTTGAAAGAGGGACAAATATGCCTACTTCCACATGCAATTCAGAAATGCCATCATTCAACGCCTACTGAAACAACTGAAAAGTAATTTTAAGTAACTACAAACACACATAACATTCTAAAAATCAGATGATGTCATGATATGAAGAGCTTCAGACTCATCATTCATTTCTTCAACAACTATGTGCTGAGGACTGGACACATAAGGATGGGGTTTACTATCATGTGTCTGCCCTCAGGGGACTCACAGTCCAATGCGGGGAAACAGACACAATCACACTGGTAGCAAATGACACTCAGGATCATGAGGGCAAGGACAGACTGCTACAAGGAAAGAGGAATGAGAGGAACCAATTTAGATTTGAGGAAGGGGGAGTATCAGAAATAGTCTTACCAAGAACTTGACAGGTGAGACCTGGATTTGTAGTCTTTTTGTATGTGTAAGGTCTCTTAAGCTCACAATTCTTTCTACGTCTAGATCCGCATAAAGAGAGGCGGTGAGAAAATTCAGAACTTCTGAGAAAGTAATAGGAGGGTAGGGATCTGGAAGCATCAAGGCTGCTCAGCCAAGACTATGAAAAGACTAAAGGATCAGTGACCAGACTGTGATTAATTAGGCAAGTCTCAAGGATGGAATGAACTGACTTGCTCCCCATAGTTCAAGAAGGCAGGACTAAAATCAAGAATAAGAAGAATGTTACAGGAGAACAAGCTGAGAATGAATAAAAGGATGAAGGCATCCAACAATGGGGAAGGCCGCTTCATGAATGACAGCCTCCAGTCACTGCATGCACGTGCAGAACTTGGGACCCATGGCATCTGCCTTGGCTATGGTTCCAACACAAAGTGGAAAGTGGAGTACAATTTACTCTAGAGCCCACCCCTCTGGCCTGACCTTCACCCAAAAGGTCAATATCACTACAATATTATTTTAAAATCTGCCTGCTCCACAAAATATAGAGACAGAACTTTAAAAGAAAACTGTCTCCTCCACGGACCCTATTCTTTTTAGCCTGGTTCTCTGTGGACAATTTCCTAATATGGTGGAGGGAGCTAGAATCCAAGCAAAGCATGGGGGTCCTGCTGAGATGTGAAGGTACAGATTAGAGTTCCAAGCAGCTGGAATTTTAGGGGGACAGGGCAACAGAGAGAAGCGAGCCATGCAGAAAGGAGTTTCCAAAAATCTACGGGGAACCCAAGAGGACCGGAATGCACATGGGCAAGGGGAGACTACCCAAAGCTTAGCACAGAGAGACTGCTAAGAAGTTGAGAGCAGAACCGAAACGACAGACAAGCAGGCTTGGGAGATTCTGGAGACCCTGCCCAGCCACAGTGGAGAGATCTCTTTAACAGCTCGTGAAGGTTAATTTAATGTGTCAACCTTACTGAGCCATGGGGTGCCCACACAATGGGTCAAACATTATTCTGGGTGTGTTGGTGAGGGTATCTTGGATGAGATTAACATCTGAATCTGCAGACTGACTGCTTTCCCTAAAATGGGTGATTGTCATCCAACTGGCTGAGAGTCTGAATAGAATAAAAAGACTGACCCTTCCACAAGTAAGAGAGAACTTCCCCTATGTGACTGCACTGAGCTGGGACTTCAGTGTTTTTCTTGCCTTTGGACTCAAACTGAAACATCGGCTCTTCTTGAATTTTCAGCCTGCTGGTTTTCAGACTAGAAATTAAACCATCAGCTACTATGGTTTCTCAGGCCTTCAGACACCGACGGGAACTACGCCAGCAGCTCTCTGGATCTGCCAATCGCAGATCTTGGGGCTTCTCAGCCTCCATGATCGCGTGAGCCAATTCCTTATAATAAATCATAGACCTCCTATTGGCTCTGTTTCTCTGGAGAACCCTAACTAATATGCACCTTAACACTGTTTTCCCCCTTTCAAGACTAAGGACCATGTCTTAAAGTATAGCCTACCCCAGACCAAAATTAATAATGTCTAAAACCAAACCTAGACAAAGTCCACAGGAAGACCCAGTTTGGAAGTCATGTCCCACCATATTAGAGGGGCTAGGAGTCATCTTGAGCTTTCCATAGATCTTGCATAATAAAGTATAAAACCAAACATAAATAAATTCAAAGTGACCAACCAGCCTTGTAGAATAAACATTAACATTCTTAAGAAGAAAATATTATTCAATCAACAATTAGTAAACAAACAAAGAAACAAAAATGTAATTCACGGTCAAGGGGAAAAAAAGAGTCAAAAGAACACCAACCCCAGGTTGGATGAGATATTAGATTCAGCAAACAGTAACTTTAAAGCAGCTATCATATACAAAGAATTAGAAGAAAACATGTTCAAAAACTTTAAGGAACATTTGCTCTCTAATGTGTGAACAGAGTACCTCAGCAGAAAAATTCAAAGTATGAATAAAAAGGAAATTCTAAAAGTGAAAAACATAATAACTATATGAAAATTTTACTGGACGGATTTAACAGCAAATTGAAAGTGGCAGAAAAAATCAGTAAACTTGAAAATAGATCAATAGACATTATCCAATCTAAAGAGAGAGAAAAGACTAAAGAAAAATGAAGAACAATATTAAATGTTCTAACACACATATAAATGAAATCACACAACACAGTGAGAAAACAGCAGAAAAACATTTGAAGAAATCATAACTAAAAACCTCTCAAATTATAAACACACTCAGGCACATCACAGGCAAACAGCTTAAAAATCAAAGTAAAAAAATCTTTAAACCAGCCAGAGAGAAAAAAGATACCACATGTATAAAAGAACAAAATAGCAATTGTCCACTAACATCTCTTCAGAAACAATGAAGCCAGAAGACAGTGGAATACCACTACTAATGTGCTCAGTGACAAAAAGTATCAATCTGGAATTCTATATCCAGTTAAAATAACTTTAAAGCACAAACGTGAAATAAAGACATTTGCAAGCTTAAAAAAAAATTTTGAGAGAATTCTTTACCAGCACATCTGCACTACAAAACTGCAAAAGAATGTTCTTCAGATGTAGGAAAAATGATACTGGATGGAAACACAAGTCTATGCAAGGAATGAAGAGTCCAGAAATGACAAATAAGTAGGTTAATTTTCATAAATGAGTATTTTTCCTTCTTGTAATTAAAAAATTATTGTTTGAAATAAAATTAATTGTAAGTTGGAGCTTAAAATGTGGTTAAAGCTAAAATCATAAAATCGTAACATACATAGGAGCACACATGCAGGAGTAAAAAACATGGCAACAATTGCAGGAAGTGGGAGGAAGCTAAACAGCTTGATAGTATTTACAGTCTATATTACATTTGGGAAATGGGGAATGGAAAGTGTAAAGTGTCACTGACTCTCAATATTTGAAAACGGGTATGTATTTCCCTCAAAATACAGAGGACCTCCAGAAGTTCCCGTCAACAAGAGCTCATACACAGCAATTACATACACACAAAGAAGCCATCCATCACAAGAGAAACTCAATGGATAAAAAAACCAAATGTCATACCCAAGGAACTAGAAATAACAGAACTATCTGAAATGAACTCTAAAATATGTTATCTTAAAATTTTAGAGGAAAAAAAAGGCTATTTTTTTAAAGGTGACAAAAAAACTAGGCTCATGAGCTGTGGAGAAAGGGGAACCCTCCTACACTGCTGGTGGGAATGCAGTTTGGTGCAGCCACTATGGAAAACAGTGTGGAGATTCCTCAAAAGACTAGGAATAGACTTACCATATGACCCAGGAATCCCACTCCTGGGCTTGTATCCAGAAGGAAATCTACTTCAGGATGACACCTGCACTCCACTGTTCATAGCAGCACTATTTACAATAGCCAAAACATGGAAACAGCCTAAATGTCCATCAACAGGTGACTGGATAAAGAAGATGTGGTATATTTATACAATGGAATACTACTCAGCCATAAAAACCGACAACATAACGCCATTTGCAGCAACATGGATGCTCCTAGAGAATGTCATTCTAAGTGAAGTAAGCCAGAAAGAGAAAGAAAAATACCATATGAGATCGCTCATATGTGGAATCTAAAGACTCATGGACAGAGAATACAGACTTGTGGTTACCACGGGGGTAGAGGGTGGGAAGGGACAGACTGGGATTTCAAAATTGTAGAATAGATAAACAAGATTACACTGTATAGCACAGGGAAATATACACAAAATGTTATGATAAATCACAGAGAAAAAAAATGTGACAATGAGTGTGTATATGTCCATGAATGACTGAAAAATTGTGCTGAACACTGGAATTTGACACAACATTGTAAAATGATTATAAATCAATAAAAAAAGTTAAAAAAAAAAAAAAGAGAAAATTCTTGACATAAACCTAAAAAAAAAAATTAGGCTCATGAAAGAACCAGGTAGTAAAATTAATACACACATATGTATGTATGTTCATGGCTGGTTCACAACTACAAAAGCCCTCCAATGGTACCTTCCATTCTAAATGTAAACATCTTTTCTTTTTTAAACAACACTTCACTGTATGTTCATAGCTTATGCAAAATGAGCTATATCAGACCAGTCCAAAATTAGTTAAAATAAAGCATAGCATAATAAAAGATAATCCAACTGTAACATTTTCGAGTTAGATACAATCAAGCAACTTTAGGAAAAGCATAATTACAGTATATTCTTCACTATTCTCCTACAATCTGCATCTTCTCACAAAGTCATTAAAATTCCTAGATGGCTAAAATTAGTTCCATTAATTTGTATCATTTTCCTAAATTTAGAATCATTTTAATAAATCCTGATATAAATTACCACTGTCAGCTTGAGACAGACCTAAAAGAATAATGTCCACTATTTAGAGACTAGTAGCTCAAAATCATTGTTATAAATGACATGTTAGGTGGTAAAATTTGGAGTGATGCCTCCCAATTTGGACCCCAAATTTGAGTATCAAGCTAACACTGAAAAGATAGATCTGTTACAAATTTTTACTTAATTGGAAATATACTTATGAATATCTAAAAGTTACTATTCCAAAAGTAACCTTCCTTCTCTATAGGAGTATAAGCTAAAAAATGTCCCCCTCCAAAAAACATCCACATCTAATCTCTGGAACCCAGAGATGTTATCATCTTTAGAAAAAAGTCTTTACAGATGTGATTATGATTTAGTTAAGGATCTTGAGATGAGGATTATCCAGGTGGGCCCTACATGCCACCACAAGTGTCCTCAAGAGAGACTCAGAGGGAAATCTGACAGCGACAGAAGAGAAGGCAATGTGACCACAGAGGGAGAGACGAGACTCATGCCACCACAAGCCAAAGAACGCCGGCAGCCACCAGACGCTGGGAGAGGCAAGGAACAGACTGCTCTTAGCGACCCCTGAAGAAGTATGGCCCTGGCCCTGCCGACACTGATTTCAGCTCCGTGGGACTGATTTCAGACCCTTGGCCTCCAGAACTATGAGAGAGTAAGTTTCTGTTGCTTTAAACCACTAGGTTTATGGTGATTTGTTACAGCAGCCACATGAAACTAATACAGAGAGGTAAGAAAGACATTTTCAAATCTTCTTAAAGCACGTACATTCTACAAATGTTACCTATGAAAAATGTTCTAATCTATCTGTATTCTTGGAGGATATAAAAAAGTGTGCTTAATTTATGTCAACATCTCATTTGGAATGATTTGCAATCTTACTGCTTTTTTCTAAGTTCCTTCAAGCTTTAAAAAGACATAACCATTGGAAGACATATAGCGTAAAATCCCCACCACTTTCATACTCAGTGAAACCCAATACTGAGCTATCCAACCTGGAACAGTTCATGGAAGTTTTCACATGTTCCATCACGAACAGCTAATGTTAAAATGCCAAACCTGGGCTGTCGATGACACGAGGGCACAAACTGTATTTGTGTTTTTCACTACTTTATCCCTAACATTTAGTATACTATTTATCAAATAAATCAGCCTTCATATTCCCTATAAAGATTCCCTACAACCGAACACTGCATGTTTTCCCCACAACTATTCCCCTTTCTTTACCCTGCAGCTTAATAATGAACCCCGCAATCTCTATGCATAATATTTTAAAGGGTTTAGCAGCAACCATACCCTTGTCAAAACCTAGGCAAACCTAACATGCTGAAAGGAAGGAAGAGTCTGACATGTCCTGGGAAGGTGTTTCACCAGGAAAAGCCACTTTCTGAACACCTATGCACAAGCCAGATCTGGCTCCAACACTAGCAACTGCTTCTAAGTTTTAAAATCCCATGCTCCTTCCACGAAAGGATACTGCCTCTCTCAACCCACAGAACCCCTGGAACTGATTAAGGTGAAAGACACAAGAGCCTAGCACATGGTTCACATTATCACACTTAGTCTTGTTTCCCTTTACTTCAGAGAAAGGGATGTACCCTTCAGCTTCACAAGCTTCTCTATCATGTTTCTTGCCTTACAAGGTCCTGGCAATTGCAGAGGGGAGAGAGAAGAGCCCTCCTAGTACCTGACAGAGGCGGGCCCCTCTCTGGCAGAAAGAAAAAGGGAAGTCACTTCTCCGGTCTCAAGCTGTGCTCTTCACCTCACGTGACCTCCCGCATCCTCTGAATTTAAACACATTCAGAACCTGCCTTGTAACAGTCATAGGACTCATCCCTTAAGAAGAAAATGTTCTGAAGAATGGTACTGGGATTTGCTTCTACTTCTCTACCAGGTTGCACCTTCCTCCTGGGAAGAGACTGTGTCATGTCAGCTTGGCAAGGCCAAAGTGCAAAGCTCAGTTTCCCACAGAGATGGACTGAACGATGTGATTAACTGAAGTCATCAAGTTGACAAATGATATCTTAACACTATGTTAAAACAAATGTATGTAAATTATTTGGCTTGTTCTGCTGTTGGTACTTATGCAGAGCAGATAACTTTTCCAGAATCCCTGTCTAATTAAGCGAGGAGCAAGAACCCTAGATTTCTATCTTACAGTAATTTCCCAGTTTACTTCTAAATGGAGAGCTGGGCACTTACCTTTTAGGACTGCCGTCCAAATAAATTACAATACCTGGCACAGATTTAACTTATAATGCCACCTAACATTTCTGATGGTACTTTCTGGCTTATGAAACAATTTCAAGTACAACTCATTTCATGCTCTCTGAACCCTGTGAGGCAAGGAAGGTATAATTCTGCACTTTCACATGTGAGGCAACTGAGGTGTGGACTATCTAAAGCAGTGGTTCCCATACCACTGACAGCTGCATCAGAATCGCCCTGAGGGGCTTGTTAAAAATTCAGATTCAGAGACATAACCATCAGAACCTCCAGAGAGTAGGCCTGAACCTATATTTTGAACAAGGGCTCCAGGCGATTTTGACACATGGCCAAATTTACGAACTTACAAGGATTCAGAGCCCAAGAGGCCTGATGGTATTTAAGAAGGAGCTTCCTTTTGTTGGGCTAGTTTACCAGAGTGAACTATGGGCCACTCCTCTGGTAAAAAGAGATGTCCCCTGTGAATGAAATGTGCACCTGAGTGCCTCTAGGAACACAGACTGCAGCAAAGATGCAACGACTCTCCCTGGCCCGTACTGTGAGGAGACAAAGGCGTAATCAGTTAGAGCTGGCTAGTTTTTATGTTTTTAATTAATTTCAAAACTTGCCTTTTGATATACTCTACTTAGCATTTTAACTCAAATGCCAAATAATTTACTTCATCTTTGTATTAATTACAAGATTTTTGCTAAACAAAAACCTTAAGTAAAAAGCCTACCCCCAAAGTGTACTAAGAAAGCTAAATGGTTTCATCTACACTATTTGTGGCAGAGATAGTCACCTCCTTCCTCCACAATTACAGTCAAGCACCCGAATGCCCAGCAAGGGAACACTTCCCAGCTTCCCATGCAGCCAGGGATGGCCATGTGACTAAGTTCTCATGACAGAATGTGACAAAAGCATGGTGTGACACTTTTGATCTTTTAAGATATGGAATGAACATTTCTCTGTCTCTTCGCCTTCCTGTGAGTTGGGACAAGGACAACACAAACGAGGCCCACACCCTATAGCACTGCAAAGGATCTAAATGGAAGAGATGTATGTCCCTGAATGACCGACCGAGGGAGCACCCGCACCGACGTGGCCGTTCTACTGGAGATGATGCTATGTTCTTGGAACCATCAAACTGCTGGCTCCCGATTACAGGAGCCTCACCATGGACCCTAATATGCTACTGTTTACGTGACAACTAGAACTAATTCCCTCTAACACCTACATCAGCCAAGGACATTTCTAAGGTGTTTCAATAATAAAGTCTGGATGCTGAAAGGTTCTTAAGAGATCATCTACGAAATACCTCGTTTATAAACAAGGATGTTGAAGTCTAGAGATTAAAAACCACAGCAGGCAAGAACACTGGAGCCCAGGGTTCCTAACCTCCCAGCTCCCTTTCCCTTCAACACTATGCTACAGGCTAGATCCTAAAATCATAGAAAACTACACTTTTTAAAATAATCCTTGGATTAATTTCATTCATTGATCCAACAAATAATCTTCCCCAGCATCTGCCAGGTGCCAAGCAATGTGTTTTCAGGTGAATGCAGACTTACAGAGGCCTTTAGTTTTCTGGCTATACTATGCCTTTAACTCTCCTGAGCCTGCACAAATTACAAAGGAAATATAACAAGTACAAAGCCGTTAACACTACCTTGAAGGACCTAGCAATACTCCTATCAAAATTTGAGAGTTTTCTTTACAGAAGATTACATGTTAGAAACTTTTCTTTTACTCCTCCCACAACTGCCCTGCAATAACCCCCATCCCAGAAAAGCACGTTCATGCCATACCAGCCCAGAGCAAAGAAAGAAGCCAGCAAATCCAGGTGGCAGTATTCTTCCTATACTCCCTCTCCTTCCCAGAGAACATGGGCACTGGGCCCTGCCTTCCCACCCCGACAATGCCCTGAGATCCGTGCCACAGAGAAGACAGAAGCATGGGGCAAGGCATCACACCCAGGAGAGACAGGAACACCTCCTTTCCAGAGACACACAAGGGATCCTGCCGAGCTGTATGTTAACAAGCTAAAGAACAGGAAGAGCTTCACTCATACAGAGCTCTTAGGTTGCCAAATTCTAGGGCAGAGTCCGTTCTAACAGTGCTCTGTCCATAAGGGTAAGATCAATCTACCCGGATACAAAGCATCAGTGTAAAATGCTTTCACCCTCCAGCTTTTTTAAAGGAAAATCTAATGTAGGTAAAATCTTAGTATTAAAAAAAACATTATCCAAATCGCATACTAAGCTTTTCCAGGAGAGGGAAGTGGCACAGGCCCCATGGGGCAGGTACTATGTCAGAATGATTCTTATAGGACGTTTCTCAGCCTTTTTTCCTTTATTCCCATCCCCAGGAGGAAAGCAATTTAAATTTCTCCCTAACAAGAAATAATAAGTATTATCGAATAATATTTTGTCAGGTAAGACTGACTTACAAAGGGTCACAAAACACAGTAATATCTAAGATTTTTTTCACTCCCCCACACCCAAGAACAATTTTTGCCCTGTTGGGGAGTGATATCAACCTCATGGAGAATGCACGGTATAGGACCTAAACATGTGATCCTCAAACTTTACATCATTCAGATCCCTTTTCAGGTATTTGGATATGCTAAGTCTGGGGTCAGACCCAAAAAAACTGCATTTCTTTTAAGCTTTCCAGAGGACTCCTACAAACATGGTCAATGAGCCAACAATGTTTCCACTGTCACATCCAAACTGAGCAACAAGAGGACCTCAATACTCAATCAAGATGAGAACTATCTAAATGAAATGAAACACTGTCACATTCTGGGCACTAAGGAGAGATTTCCTGGGAGAAAGTCTAGAGCTACAGTTACAGAAGATCTGAGATGATCTATCTCTTCTTTCTCCTGTACACAGGACAATCACAGGAGTACTGGAGAAATACTTGAGATACTTTACGGATTGTAACATGTGACCCAAAGGATGTTTATGTCACTTATTTCACAAAGTACACATTGATGGTTTTTATCTAGTACTTTGATATTTTACTTAGGTGTTACCTGGAGCTGAGTAGCCTATAAAGTACTCACTGTATCTTTTGCACAATCCCCAAATCTATACTTACAAACCCTACCAAAATTACCAAGCCACAGTTTAAGTGAATGTAACAAATTATATTAACATTATATAGCTATCTGAATGTAGTCACAGCAAAAAGTTAGGCATTCAGTCACATCATCGTGTTATAAAATGAATAAGCTAGTCAGGTGAGATGGAAAGTCACCTTTTTTCCTTTTCCCCTTCAGAAAGATAGTTGATTCATGTGATGGTGTGTTCCTTGGTGGCCCCAATAAACCACTCTTGCCAGTGTCCACACCTTGCACAGTCCCCTCAGCCTGAATCTGGGCTGGCCTGTGACTTGCTTTAGGCCTAAAGAATTTGGTGAAGGTGACACTAACGCCAGTTCCAAGCATAAATCTTAAGACAGACCACTGGCTTCTGCTGTTGGCACCTCCAGAATCCAGTTCCCACCTCTGGAATCCAGCCACCATGTACAAAGTTCAATCACCTCAAGACCACACCCTGAGAAAGCCCATGGTAACCAAGTGAAAAAGGCATATGGAGGAAAATGCCCAGACACCACACACAAGCAGAACACAGCATCTCAGACTTTCTAGTCCCAGCAGGCGCCGTGCGGCATGGAGGCAAGCCCCGCCCACACTGGAGACTGTGAGCAGAGTATTGGTTGTTTTACACCACTGAGTTTTGACATGGTTCATTAAGTAAATATAGAAAATCTCAACATTTTGTATGCAAGCAAATATGGAAGAAAAATTACAATGTACCTGTTTGCAAAATGTTTGAAAGTAAACACCCTGCGTCTTCTGAAAGAATTTACCTTCTTGAACTTGAAAAAAAGGCTAGTTAATTCTGACATCTTATACTGTATCAGCACACTTCTTTAACAAATAACTCAGAATTCCTACCAGATGGTTAATATTGAGGAGAGAAGGCAGTCAAAACTCATCTCCAGACTACAGACCTATACACACAAAACAGTTTATTTATTAAACTTCAATAAAAACTTGCCTAGAGATAACCTCTGGGAATATGCCCTCCTGGCTAAGAATACAGATTTTTTAAACTGGTTTGTATCCTTACACAGAGGCAGTAACAATCCCTGTTCAATCTAGCAAAGGCCCCAGATACAAATATATTCTGTAAATGCTATTTAGAATAAAACAGTGCACAATGTGAACACAAAAAGGAACTAATGAAAACACAGAAGCTATTCTTTCTACCCTATTCCTGCCTCCTTCCAGGAGGGTTAGGAAAAACTGAAGGAGATGACACCTGAGATGAGTAAGGTAATAGAAGACTTCCTCCAAAACCCACTCCACAAGGGCTAGAATTTAAAACATTCTAATATTGATTCTATTAGGGGCAGAACTGCTCCCCCAAGTGTCTCTACCATCTAAATCAGGGTCTGTCACGTGATAAGTACACAAACATCTGTTAAATTTAACTCCTACAGCTATGACCTTGGACAATTCACTCGGCATCATTTATAAAAGATGAATAATGGCCTACAAGGTTGTTTTGCCAATTAAATGAGATACAAATGATAGTATTTGGAAAATGATAACAGGCATGAAAAAGTTTGGGTGGTATTACTATTTTAGAGGAAGTAGCATTTGTGTATTTAATGCAAAGTGTCTACTACGTGCTAAGCTCTGTGCTCTGCAGAAAATGTAAAAGCAGCACAATGTGCTCCAAAGGAAAGCTGAAAGGACAGGAACAGAAGGGCACAACACGTGTGGGGAAATGTAAGCTACTGAGAATAGCTCTGGAGTGAGCAAATATGGTAGGGCTGCAGAAATGAGAGTAGAAAAAGTAAGCTGGGGTTCATCTATAAGAGAACCTGAATATTTTAATAAACTTGGTCTTCACTACATGGAAATAAGAATCATGGATGATTAGAGGCTACAGCAAAACAGCACAAGCAGGGTGGGAGTAGGTATAGTAGGAGGAGGGGTAAGGCTGACAGCGTAACAAAAACAAAGATCTGAAAAGGGACAATTATAGCTTCAACAAGCACATATTCAACACAGTGGGTAATCCATGCATTTGTAACTATTCTCTCATGAAACTCCACTGAAAATAAAACCCACCTAAAATCAGAAAAGAAGTCAAAAAATAATTTAAAAAAACGGACAAATTTTTATGTAACAGAAAGAAGATGGACAGTGGAAGTAAGTAGACTTACAAGAATGAAGGCAGGCACAGAATAAATATCTACGCTTGGAGATCCAAAGGAAAAGAGTTATTAATGAGCCCTGTAACCTGGAAAGGTGTAGGACACACACATATTCTCTATATTCACTGAGAGCCTGGGGATCACCACACTCTAACAGCAACAGACACACTTAATGCTCAGATTTTGGCTTCTAAATACCATGCTCCATGAAAAGAACCAGAGTTCTTGGCAAAGATTCCTACACATAACACCAAATGCATGATCCATTTAAAAAAATTTAATTTAAAATTAAATTTAAAAATTGGACTTCATCAAAATTCAAACCTTTTGCTCTGAAAAAGACTCTATTAAGAGGATGAAAAGAAAAGCTATGAACAGGGTGAAAGTATCCGCAAACCACATACCCAACAAAGACCTCTTGTATCTAGAATACATAAAGAACTCTCATAATTCAACAGTAAAAAGAAAAAAATCCAATCAGAAAATGGGCAAAAGACATGAACAGATATTTCATCAAAGAAGAGATACAAATGACAAGCATATAAAAAGATGTTCAACATCATTAGTCATTAGGGAAAGGTAAATCAAAACCATGATAGGGTACCACCACACCTATGAGAACTAAATAAAAAACAGTGGTAACACCAAATGGTGGGGAGGATGCTGAGAAACTTGATCCCTCATATAGGGTTGTGGGAACAAAAAGTAGGACACTCATGAAAACAGTCTGGGGGTTGCTTATAAAACTAAACATGCACTCACTATATGACCCAGCAATCACTCTTAAACTTCTATCCCAGAAAACGGAAAAATTAATGTGTACATAAAAACCTGTACTCAAACATTCAAAGCAGTTTAATTCATAATTATATAAAATATTGGAAACAATCTATATGTCTTTCCATAAGTGAACTGTTGAACAAACTTGGTACACACATACAATAAAATACTGCTCAGCAGTAAGAAGGAATTAACTATTAATACACAACACCAAACGGACCTCAAGGGTATTATGCTTCATGAAAAAAAGCTGATCTCAACAGGTTACATACTATATGATTCCATTCCTGTAACTTACTGAAATGACAAAACTATATATAGACATGGAGAATAAAACAAAATGGTGTGTGGGGGGTGCTGGGAATACAAAGAGGTAACAAAAGAGTTCTTTTAAAGTGATGGAACAGCTCTGTTATCTTGACTGTAGGGCTAGCTACACAAATCTATACATGGAACAGATAAGTTACAAAGAACTACACATACACACAAATGCAGGTTTAAAAAATAATGAAAAGTACGTAAGTTTTGGAGTGCAGTTAAGAGAAATGTACCAGATGTATCAAATTTTCTGATTCTGATACTGTACTAGAGCTACCTGAAATTTCACCACTGGGGAAAGTTCGATGATGGGGTACATGGGATTTTACACTATTTTTGCAACTTTCTGTGAATCTACAATTATTTCAAAATAAAGGATTTTTTTAAAAGGGCTCCTTGGAAAAATGGCCAATTCCAATTCCAAGACTAAGACAGAAGTTCAAGATAAGCCTGGAAAGTGCTCAAAAAAAATGGAGACATGATAAAAGGACACAGATGTTAACTTGAAGGCCAAAATCTGGGACAACTGAAGCATCAAAATAAATAATTACAGTAATGGATTACAACCCACTGCATATAACTGAAAATCAGGTATCCACAGTGATATAAAACAAATAAGTAAATTAAAAATGTGATTACTGATGGACTACTGACATAGTCTCAAAATACCTCTATACAAAATATTTATTAAAGAGGCAGGAAAAGTAATTTTTAAATGTGGAGAAGCCTTGAAGGAACCTCCATAATGTGATCAAAGTGAGCATTATCAGTAACAGGACAAACTGAAATCACGCCACCTAGAGTAGGCACAATAATGCCCCAGCCCCCTCAAGGCCTGGATCCTAATCCTTAGAACCCATGAACATGTTACTTTACATGGCAAAGGGGAATTACAGTTGCAGAAGAAATTAAATTTGCCAATCAGACAACTTTAAAACTGAGATTATCCTCGATTATCCCGGTGGGCCGAATGTCATCACAAAGATCCTTAGTAGTGAAAGAAGGTGTAGAGGGGGAGAGTAAGAGCAGCAGGAGATGGACGAGGCCCAAAGCTGCTGGCTGAAAAGACAGGAAGCCAGCCATAAGCCTAGAAAAGCAGGCAGCCTCTAGAAGCTGGGAAAGGCAAGAAAAAGCATTCTCTCAGACAGCCTCCAAAAGGAATGCAGCCCTGATGACACCTTGATTTGAGCCCAGCAGAGATGCACTGTGGACTTCTGAGCTCTAGAACTTTAATACAATAAACTTGTGTTTTTTGTCACTAAATTTGTGGCGATTTTTAGAGCCGAAACAGAAAACCAGTAACACATCATCTAACAAAATGCAGTGAAATTAATACAGCATCATTTCTACGATACTGCTGGTAAAAATACCTAACCAATATCTAATATGAAGAAATATCAGACAAACTTGCACTGAGGCTGACTCTATAAAATAACTAGCCTGTATTCTTCAAAACTATCAGTATCATAAAAAAGAACAGTTGAGTAACTATTCTAGATCAAGAGTTGAAAAGACAGGACAACAGGTGATCCAATATTATATCATTTTCCTGTAAGGAACACCATGGGGGAAACTGCTCAAACCTGAAAGGAGGCTTAAGGATCAGACAACTGTAATGTATCAGTGTTAAATTCCTGCCTTTGATGGTTGTATTGTTGTTAGGCAAGAGAATGTCTCTGTTTGTGGGAAATATGCACTACAATGTTCAACAAAGAAGAGACATCAAAGATTCAGGAAATTAAAGTTATTTGTACTTTACCGGCAACTTATGAGTTCATTTCAACAAAGAAGTAAATGAAAGAAATGTAGTAAAATCCCAAACTGCAGCCCAAACCCTAACCAAACTAACAACTATCATGCCCTTAAAAAGACCAGAGGCAGGCTCTCTTTGGGAAAATGAGAAGAGGTTATACACTTGGAGATACTAAGCACAACAGAGGATGGGTTGAGGCACAAGACTAAAAACAGAAGAACTGAGTTCGAGTGTGTACAGGAGCCCCCGTCCCCGCAGAACACCAGCAACAGGAATATGCACTCCCTCTCCCCCAGAACGGGACTTACAGTTTCAGTCAGGAGACACCAAGAGCCCTGGAGTAAAAGCCCTGGGGATACTCACACTCACGAGTTCGCCTCACCCACACAAGGAGCTCCCACCAGCTTTATCGCAACTTACCCATAAATACAAGCCACCAGCCCGGTAATGGCCAGATATTTGAGGGAAGCTGCCGAAAATCAAAGACAGAAATCAAAACAAATAGAAAAACAGGAATCCAGAGGAAACTAAGACGAGGCCATGAAGAGAAAAAGGGCAATTTAACCATAATACAAATGTGCTTGAAGAGGTAAAAGAATATGTGCATTCATGAGGTAAAAACAAAATGCTAGTGGGGAAAAAAAAGGAGTAGAGAATCAAAAAATACCCTGATGAAAAATAAAAGTTGAAAAATACCTCCGAAGAAGAGTAAAATAAGTAACAAGTAGAAAACAGACAAGGTAACAAAACTGTATGTCGCTTGAGAAAAACCACAAAGAGAAAAAAAATCAAGGAAATTACACAATAAAATTTCCCAGATCTACAGGACGCATCTCCAAAGTAAAAGGATGGGCCCAACACAATAAAAACACTCACGCTAGAGCACAGCACTACAAAGCTTCAGAACACCCGAGATAAAGAAAAGATTCTTAAAACTTGGGGGGGAGGGGATCACATAAAAAGGACCAAAATCTCTAATAAATTAATGTATCCATGCAATATTTGGTGGCCACTAACATCACAGAGAGTCAGATATTTTGTGCCTGCTGATGTATCACCCATGTACAATTCTCCCCACTCACCACCCCTCCAAAAAGAGAAAGAGAGAAGAAAAACAGAATTTTATCAAGCCTGTAGATCTCACCACTAAGTAACAGTAAACATATTACGAGTGACTGGAAACAAGTCAATGACACCACAGGGTTTCATTCAACAACATCCAGGCTGTAGGGAAACTACAAGACAGACAGTACAGTTTCCTCAACAAATAAAACTCAAGGGGAAAAAAAACCAACGAATTTAAAGACTTAAGAAATTCATCAGTCAATGGCAATTTACGGACCTTACTTAGATCCTGATTTGAATAAACTGGTTAAAAATGTAATTATGAGGCAATCAAAGTAATTTGAATTATAACTAGGTATTTAAAGAATTATTGTTAATCTTTTAAAGATATGATAATGCTACTGGGGTTATAGTTTAGCAACTAGACCTTATCTTTTAGAGATACATACAGAAATAGTCACAAGTGAAATTATCTACCTGCGTTTGCTTATATAAAATCAAAGGGAAGATGGGTAGACAGGATTATAAATTTTTTAAAAGTGGCCACAAGTTGATCAAAGTTGAAGTCGGGTGTTTGGTACATGGGAGTGCATTATGTTCTCTAACTTTTTCATCCTTTTTTTTATGGAAGCCAGAATAAAATTATATCTGCTATACAAAGCTGGAAGACCATGAAGCAATACATTCAGGGTTCTCAGTAAAAATTATATTCCAACTGCAATTCTGTACCCAGTCAAAACTTTTACACATGAGGGAAAGCAGATTAAAGATATTTTCAGGCAAAGTGTCAAAAACTTAACCTCTCACGTACCCTTTCTCTGGAAGCACTGAAAGTTGTGCTCAGGCAAAATGAAAGATAAAAGTAGGAAAGATAAAGGTCAGAGACTAGGAACCAGGAGATTCGAACCTGTTGGAGACATACAAAAGGAATTTTATAGGCCTAGGAAGCAAGTATTCCACACAGGAGTGGTTTCATGGAGGTCCCCTAAGAACCTTCTTAAGGGAAGGGTGGGGTGGGTGAGAACAAAGGATGGGACAACGAATTATCTGATGCTCAAGCAAAACTCTATTGAGAAGTTATTGGTAGGTATGAGAAAACTGAGTCACTAGCACCTAGAAAACAAAGCAAACAGAAGTACAATTATTAATTTCAAGAAAAACAAAATTATGCAAGGAGGAAAATGTCATCATAGTATACAATTTGGCTCGATGGTGAACAAGACTTAACACAGTCTTTATTAAACACTGAATCCATTTAATGGAAAAAAATATCTTAATTACAATGGATAGCTGGAAGAAGAAAAGTGTAAGGCAGGTGGTTTAGAGTTAAATATTCATCTGCCTTAATAGAAAGTCAATGATGTCTTAAATTTTAAGTCAAATATCAAAACAGGGTCAGTTACCAAACAGGGTCAGCCACCAATCACCCCCTTCTTCTTTTGTAACGGAAGCTAATTTTGTCCAGAACCCATTTGCACACCCACCCACTGAGGCATGTGCTCGAGGAGGACGCTCAATTCTAGGCATGTGCCTAATTGGTCTGAATGTGATCCCATTTCCCTTTCTAGGGAGCCTTTCAGAAACAGGCATTTAACCCAGGAGGTAAGTTTGCTGCAGTTTCTAGGCAAAGCTTCCACATTCTTATATAGCTATATGAAAAACAATTTTCTTTTTCTGGACATTGTTGTTTCTGGATACAACTCCTGAAACTGCTGCAACAGTCTTATTAATTTGAGGATATAACCAGCCACTGACTAAAGGTGGAGATGGCAAAACTGGGGCCCTGAAGACATTATTGTGCCACAAAATCAATTAGCCCTAAAGCCCATCTGACCTTTGGAATTTCAACGATAAGTTTAATTCTTATTTGAAGCCAGTTTGGGCCATGGTCTCAGTACTTGCATCCTAAAGCATCCTAACTGACAAGCAAATTATTTAGAAACAGACAGGAAAGTAGCAGAAGCAGCAGCTAAGAGTTGAGGTGATTCATATTGATTCATACCAGGCAGAGCTTGCCAACTAGTGTACATGGCACACAGTGTCACCAATGTTCCAGAAGCGCCAAGATCCCCTAAAGATGTCAAGACAGCCAAACAGCCTCTTCTATTTTGTCCATGTAGACCCTGGGGTGGAAAAGCCTGGGAAGCACAGCTCCAGGGAGCAGGGGCAGAAGTAATGAGGGGTGAAGGTGGGGACAGCTTTTTTTTCATCATAAGCCTTTCAGCACTACTCAATTTTCATTATATGCATATTAAAACTAAAAATTAATTCTTAAAAAATTGCAGTAAACAAAAAAACAGACTAAAGAGGTGATCTGCAGAGGGGTCATTAACAATAATATAAAGAAAGAACTTACTGGAAGACTATCTCAGAAACAAAACTCAAGAAGGCTGGGTAACAGAGTAAATTTGAAAGTGACTGAGGGGAACAATTACAAGGAGTCAGATCGTATCGATGTTTCTTCTTTGGTGACGTAACTCTACTCGATCACACAAAGTGAAAACAAAAAGTACTTTCTGTTGTACATTACACTGGTTGGATTATACCAAACTCTCCTCAAGTTTTACAAGTAATTCAACTTGGGAAGCTGAGACACAGTATAAAATAATAGCAGAAACCCTTCATTCAGCCATGTATGAAGGCTTAAGCAAGATTCTAGTCCTAGACACACAACATAGAAAATGTACATGGTTCCTGCTCTCATGAAATTAACCTAGTATCTGGTAAAATATATTCCACAGAAGCAACACAAATAATAACTAAGAGTGAGGGCTGAGCCTGGTTTGAATCCTATCTCACCAACCACTGGAGACAATTACTTCATCTCAAGCCTAATTTTTATCATCAGTTACTTAAAAATAATACCTTACTAGGCTGTGGTATGCATGTGTTTATAAAGTGTTCAGAGCAAGCTTAATAAAGATTGCCTTTACTATGTTAACAGGTTTCCTATAACATGCTAATGTGCATTGTGAATATCCTAAGAAGGTAATTTTCTCCCAGCTTATTTCTTCCTCCATCTCAAGGAGTGGTCTGCAGAGTACACTTACAGCAAGAGAAGCTCCCTACTGTGTACCCTGCTCCTGATCCACTAGGACTGATTTTTACTACTATATTCTCATCCTGACAGCCTCTTAATTTTTTTCAACCACTTTTACTATCCATTCTGCAAACCTCTGTAATCAGTTATAAGACTATTATGCCTCAGTCTCTCATGCTAGATCCTGACCATCCTAGAAAGAAAGGGAACATCTTTTAGACTGACTGCTCCAGCAGCTGGAAAAACATAGTATGGTAACACTGAAAATGCCATTTCAAAAACACAAAGCATGTGCTTTAACTTCATTCTTACAGTTATTCAGCAAATATTTATGGAGTCTCTATGTGCCAGGCCCCTCTACGCTAGGCCCTGAAGACAGATACAGCAGTGAACAAAGCAGATGCAACACCTGCTCTTTAAGCAGCTTAGTCTAAAGAAAGCAGATACAAAAATGAACAAACTATAACTAATAGCTATAAAATTTAGGTGGAACAAGTGTGAAGTAACAAGAAGGAAAAGTTCAAGGTGTTTCGAAACCTAACCTAGACTAGAGGGAGGAGGGAGTCAAAGAAGGCTTCCCTGAATATATGACACCTAAACTGAGACAGAAAGAATGAGTAGGAGTCAGCAGGATGGAGTCCTGAGCACTTCATAAGCGTTCTATTACTCTTCACAAAGACTACAAAGACTAGGCATATATTATCCCCACAAGGAAACTGAGGCTCAGAGAAGTTTTCATGGCTGGGAAAAGGCAAGACTAGGATTCAAAGCCAGATATCTAGGTCAGACTCCAGAGAATGCACTCTTTACCACTACACTCTGTTTGTAATGGACAGACTCTAAGGCGGCTCCCGTAACACTGCCTCCTGCTGTCCATGTCCTTCCACAGACCCTTCCCCTTGATCCAAGACCTGTGACTTGCTTTTACCCAAGAGAATACAGGAAAAGTGAAGGGATGTCACTTTGGCAGTTATGATACATAAGACTGTACATCTGTCAAGTGTACTGACTCCTTCACTGTCTTAAAGTAAGCAGCCACGGTGGAAAGAATCACACAGCAAGAAACTGAGGGCAGGTGCCTGCCAATAAGTAGCAAGAATCGGAGGCCCTCAATCCAATACTGCACAGGGAATTGACTTCTACCAATAATCATATGACTTTAGAGGATATCTTTCCCCAGTCAATCCTCAGATGAGACCACAGCCCCAGTCAACAACTTGACAAACCCCTCTGAGACCCTAAAGCAGAGAATTCAATCAAGTTGTGCCAAGACATCTGACCTACAGAGACCAAGACAATACATGTGTTTTAAGCTTCTAAGTTTAAAGTAATATTGTTACATATCAAGAAGTAACTAACACACTGTTGCACAATAAAGTTTTTCCACCATATCCTGGTGCTTCACTGAAATGATTCTTCAACTACAATTAACTACAAATCAAGCCAACTTCAGGTAGCAGTCACAATTGCTCTTTTTAAGCAAAACTCGTGTATCAAGTTAGCAATGTTAACCACAATATGACCCTGAATTTTACTTGTATTTTTATTAAGGTATTTCTGACATAAAATAATATTCTAGTTTCTGGTGTACAACATAGTGATTTGACATCTGACAATGCATTTTACAGTAGCCATTTTAACAACCTCGTTAATACCATTATCTTTATCACTTCTGTCTGTTTCTACTGACTGAGTTTTCTCTTCTATATCTTCAAGCTCACTAACCTTTTCTTCTGTATTGTCCCATCTGACATTAATGCCATCTAGTATATTTTTCATCCCACACATTAGTTTTCACCTGTAAAAGTTTTATTTGGTTCTTCTAATACCTTTCACATCTCTGCCTAACCCTGACCCTAGAAAGTTCCTTGGAAGTGTCTATTATTTTAATTAGCATCATGTAAGGTTCTTAGTTACAAACAAAAGAAACTCTGGTTTTGTTGAAACTGAAAAGGAAGTTATTAAAGCATACTAGACAACTCACAGAAAACCCCAGGAGGGCCAGGCTGGAAGACTAACTAATCAAGAACACACAGAATTCAAACCACAGATCTGGTCCAGTGGAGACAACACAAGATAAGGTCCCTGTGACTTGTATAGATACCAATGAGCCAGGAACTTAACTCTACAACTGGATCTATCACTAATTGCCTCCAAAAAACAGACAAAGCTGCCATCCCCCTTGCACTGCAGAACAGACTCTACAAAGTGCCTGCTTCTACAAATCACAGGCTTCCAGTGTAGTAGAGGCCCCAGGTCACATGACTGTATCCTAACACCAAAGGAGGTAGAGAAAGTGAGTAACTGGCTTCCATAATGGAAGAAGAGTTCTACCTCCCGCCAAGATTCTTAAGGTAAAGAATTCCCCAAACACAGAAAGCTATTAGATGTTCTGGTTTATTATTCATAAGACTAATGAACCAGTAGCACAAGGCATCAATCCCACTACACCAGAACTTTCATCTATTTCTTCAATTAATGGGTTATAGAAGCTCTCTGTTTCTTTCTTTTCTCTCTAAATGTTTAACTTTAGAGCCCTGAACTGTTCACTGGGTTTTTTATTATCTGGAAGCCACATAAGCAATCTCTTATGATTAACCTTAAGCAAACTGAGGTCCCTGCGTCTCAGTTTTTAACTTACAGATACTACCAACCCCTTTCTAGGGCTACTGATAATGTTAACTATTAACGCATATGTTCATTGTCTGCCCCATACATAGTAGGCAATCAATTAATAATGGTGGCTACTGTTACTATTATTAAATAATATCTCACATTTTAAGAGGAGAAACTGATTGGTTTACATGAACATCTCTTTTCTTAAAAATCTGCCAACAAGTTGAAGCTCCAAGTTTCCATTTTACATTGGTATTATAAATGGTATCCCCCCAGGCCCTATTGTTACCAGAGATAAAGCAACAAGTAGCTTAAAGTATTCTAACATGTTGCCACCAAAACCAAGTTCAAGGAATACATAAAGAGATGGATAAATGGATAGTCGGATGAAGCAAGTTCTGCTCACCCTGACTGCAAGCCATGAGTCCTTCACATTTCCCTACAGTGAGCTCCGACTACATTGAAGAGCTTCATGAGGTCAGGGCCATGTATATCCATGTGACTCAGAACTATGTCCAAGGGCCTAGCATGGGGCCAGCAAAGAGTCAAAAAATAAAATCTGAATACTTGCTTTTCTAAATATTTACTGCAGAAACTAGTCACTGAAAAAGGTTTCAGAACTATTTTAAAACAAATCCCTCTAAAACGTTTATAAAGCTCATGCACCTGACAAGATCAACAGCTTCAATAACCTTCTAACTACCAGACTTATTCTGTTGAAAATCCATCCATACAATGAACTTTCTCTCAATCATTCTCTTTTTCTGTCACCCAAGTCTGAAGCAAAAGCCAAAAAGCATCCAAACAAACCACTTTCTTCACTTTGTCACTTCCTAAATGAAGTCAAAGCTAGAGCTTATTTTAAATGTGAACCTGACAGCTACTGCAAATGCTGGACTGACATTCCAGATATAATTGTGGCATGAACCTTACTTTTTGGCTAAGATCAGAAGGAATATTCAGGCAGATTCCTTCCACAAATTAAAAACATTCCACATGACCACCAAGGACTGTATCTATTTCAATAAACTAATAAAATTATGTACTCCTTTAATAAAGAAAGCACAGTCTTTCCACTCCGTAATACCAACATCTAGCTTCTAACACTTACTAGGCATTTCATATACACTTGTTAAGTTAATCCATGAGTACATAACTTTGTTGTTTTCCTGGCTACATAGTTTTCCAATCCTATCTTTTAAAAGACAGGATTTACTTTTTCTTTTTATTCATTTTTATTCCCATATTTCCCATCCAACTTTTACTCCCTGATGTAGTCATTTGGTCCTCAAGACCAATGAGTAGAGATCAAAATGTAGTTCACTGATTCATTAAACAAGTGTTTAGTACTCACCATGTGCCACTCAGCAATCCCTGAGATTGCAAGAAGGAGTAAAACACCACTGCCCCTGCTCTCAGGAGGGTATTAGTCAAATAAGCACTAAAAAAAACTACCAACTGTGATAATAAGCATTGTAAAAGAGAAGTACCAGGAGACATGAAATATTAAAAAAGAAGTGACTGGGTTGGAGGTCTGCTTTCCCTGACAAAGTGATATCTGAACTGAAAATGAAGGAGGAAAAGTTAACTAAAAGAAAGAGGGGATGACGGCTGACCCAGGAAACAGACACGCAGGCAAAGACAGGGATGCAGAGACCTGGTGGAGAAGACGGCTTACATCAGCTGTGCACATCACCCCGGAAGGGGGTCCTGTGACTAGTCTGGTCTTTACCCTAGAAGTCACAATAAATCATTAAAGAGGTCTTTTTTTTTCCCTTAAAGACTGAGCATTCTTGTTCATCCATTTGCTCAAATCCCTCTTCCATTTCTACCCGCTCTACTGAATTTTATTCCTTGAACATCCCTGTATGCCCACATCCTTTACTTCAGACGTCTGTATCTTTGTCTTACTCAGCAAATAGCCTGCCTCCAAATGTCCCCATGAATTCTAAAACTTCTACCTTCAATTTCTTCCCTTTGCATAGTTGACTCCAATACTGCTGAGTAATTGTGGGCCTTCAGGCCAATTCTTCGGTAAACTTACCTAGCATTACTGACATTCCGCACTGTACCACAGAAACCACTAAAGGGAAATTCAAAAAGTGAAATTAGATTGTAAAATACGCTGAGATCCTAATAATTTTCTCACCACTGCTGCTTTAGAAAACTTGTATGAAACAATCTTTTATACCACAGAAGTAATATATCTCAAAAGTAAACATGTTTGATGTAAAGATAAAGTCAAAAGCACCACTGTAATGACAGTTGTTCTTTTTCAAGGGGAAATCAAATCAGAACAAATTTTTCAGCAGAAATTATTTATCTTAAGGACTGGAGTCCTATTTATAGCCAAATAACTTAAAATTAATTGTCAAAGGGACTCTAAAAGGAGACAAAAATTTCGACCTTCAAAATGCAACATCAAAAATTATTCTATTTCATAGACTGTGTTCCCTTTAATGAAAATGTATGTCCACTCTATAGTGACTCCTTACACCAACTCTAGAGACTAGTGAAGGTCCCCCAAGAACTAACCTTCATGATGGTACCCACGGTCTGGCCCTCGCAGCAGCACTGATTCCCAGGCCCTAGCTTGGGACGAGGAGGCCCTTGTTTGGCACTAGTAGATACTTGATAAATAGCTCTACCCGGCTCACACAATAAGTGCTTTTCAGATGACTGATGTCCCAGTAAGGATTCACATGAAAATAAACAGAATAAATATCGTATTTTTCCGAAAAATACTAAGATACGTTAAACTCGCACATATTTAGCTACTCTATATGTTTCAAACTGTGAACTGTGACACAACCTTTTCTTCTCCAGGATCACGGCTTCTAACGTGGCCTTCTCCCATTGCCCCATTTTTCAGCTTATTTTTAATGGCACTAAAAATCATTTCTACCTGTCACTAATGGAAGGTTTGAACAACAATAAGAATTCTACCTTTTTTTCTTCAGTTCCTCCAGGCCCTGACTGGGAAAGATTCTCAACTGTCCCATTAAGCCATTCCGGTCCCATATCTTCTATACTGCCACCAAAGTTGAATTCTCTCCTTTCTAATTCCAAAAACTGGGCCACATTGCTATTTGAATCCAGAAACATTCACTCAATTCTGTTGAAAATAAAATAATTAAAAATAAGGTGTTTCAAACTTGGCTCTCTCTTCTGTCTTCTACTTTTTACCTCTTCTTATTCCTTCGTGCCTGTACACCCAGAATGAACCTGCCTTCCAAACCCTCCTTCTTAGGGTGTCATCTCCCTAATGCATGGCTCTGTCATCCTTGCCCTGCTGAAAAACCTTCAACTGCGCTAAATTCACATTCCTTGTAATATTTAAGACCCATCACTCTCATTTCTCACTGCAACTCTCCCTGTCCCTTGCCCAACAGCGCACACGCACACACTCATACTCCAAGCACACACTGGCCTCCTCCAGCCAACTGTCAATTCTCCAGGTTCTATTCTTCGAGACAAGATCCAGTCCCTCCTCCTCTACAAGCTGAAATCCCTAGATCTGTCTTACCTCGCTGTGTTTTTCTGGTTCTCTGTACATCAATACCTCTAGTTGTTAGCAGCCATGGTCTTACCTGTTCTCATTTTGCCTGTATACACACATCTCAACACTAACAGCAGGGGTAACCAAATCTTACTCACTTTTGCAGTCAAAGCTTCTACCACCACAATTGACATCTCTTACACAGAAGACAGTCAGATGTCTCCTCAGTTGCAGAAGAACAAGAATCCCCTTTTACAATTTATCAAAGCATTTACAATTTATCAAAACATCAGTTCTTCATTCAACAGATAAATACAGGAAAATCACAAAATATTCTTAACTATACATCAGGCAAAGAATGAATATTTTGTTATTAAAGTACAAGAGTTACAGTACAACTTAAGATACTCATAAAGAAATGCAAATTCAAACTAGACTTCTCTGTTCACCAATAAATTGACAAAGATTTTAAAAACTTTGGTAACACCCGTACTGGTGAGATCTGGAGAACTATATACTCTCAGATACTCCTGATCAAGTATAAACTGGTGCTACTTTTTGGAAGATAATTTGGCAATATGTATTCAATTGTGCATTTACCTGGTGAACGAGCAATTTCCCTTATAAACATACATCCTCTGGCTACTGCTCACAGAAGGGTAACATGTACAAGGATACACACTGCAGCATTGTTTAAAATAGCGAAAATAGGAAAACAAATTAAGTGCTCTTCAACGGAGACTCTCTCAATTGTGGTGCATCCATAACATGGAATACTGCGCAACCATCAAACACAACAGGGAAACTCTATCACCTGATCGGGGAATATTTCTAAGGCCGATCAAGAAGCTTAAGTTGCAAACTCGTGTTGCTTAGGAGGATCCCATTTGCTTTTGCTTGTAAGTACACACCCGCGCGCACACGCGCACGCATGCACACACGCGCACGCATGCACACACACACACACACATCACTTTTTTTTAAAAAACTGGGACTGCACTAAACATACAGTCTTGTAACATGTATTAAATGTTTATTTATATATAACTGTACATTTACATGCACAAGGCATTTCTAATATGAAAAACTGAACTGCTATTATTACCCATGGAGCAAGGAGGGGGGTGGCGGTTGGTGACACCATTCCATACGGCTGGATCAATCTTTTTTTTTTAAACCATGAGTATATATTATTTGTTGATCATTAAAAACTAAAATTCCCTAAATGATCAAAACAATACCTCTCACGTTTGGTATGTTCCAATACTACTCATACAGGAGCCCTAAGCAGATACTGAAGCCCTAAGGAAAAAAGGACACTCCTACTCCAGTAATTACATTCTCACCCAAGCCCAGTCTTCAGCAAAAGTATCCACTGTCCCATTACTGACACTCTCTTAATGACAGGAGGCCAGCAAGTGCTGGTCTAAGGCTCCCAACCTCTGGCAACCAGAGAAGCCTCCACGAAGCTCTCCAGGACTGCAGATATCTCTCAAACACGCCCTGTATTCTCCACGGGCAAAGGCACATGTGCCCTACTCTTCCCTTCTCTTCCCAAAAAGCTCTAGCACTAGGGCAGGTGCTAATTTCCAATTTTTAAGATGACAGCCAGCTAACTGATAAAAATAAAGTGTTAATCTGATAACAGATAAAGAATATTCCACTAGGAATATTTCCACTTTAAATTAGGGTATCTAGCTCTTACCTTAATCTAAAAGAGTAAATTCAACAGAGAGAATTTCAAGCAAACCAGATAAAAAGGAAAGTAATCTGACCTACCTTAGTTCCTCCTAATCATACCAAGTAGACACCTACCTGGCATCCACCCTAATGCTGGAGACACACCACCCTACCCACTACAGTGCTGACACTATACCTTATTTAAAACCTCAACTTCCCACCTCTAAATATTTATCTGACCAATCTATTTTTCTAAGAGGCTAAAAGGACAGTTAGGTGAGACAACCATTCACTACCAATGAGCTCACACATAAATAACAACATATCTGAAAATAACCAATCTCTCTAGAAAATAAAAAATGCAGCTGGTACTCTGTCCTCTGTCCCCTCATCTGGAGAAAGAATAAAGAACCAGGAGTCAGGAAAACACGTGCCAGTGCAGACCTGCTTATTACTCTGAGGCACTGGTTGGTCATTTAGTTTCTTTGCATCCATTTCCTTCTCTAAAATGAAAGATGATCTATGTCAATGTTTCCCAGTGTTTCTACTGCATCAGGATTACCTGCAGTCCTAATTAAGAAAGCAGATTCCAGAGCATTACCCCCAAACCTAGAGAGAGAGAAGTAGCTGCGCTTGGGAATCCCACAACTTTGACAAGTTCCCCCAAAGACTGTTTGAGAACCATTAGCTCCTCAGGTCTCTCTACTCAACCTAATTATACTCTAGATCAAAGGAATCCTAGACCTCCTTCTTTTCTCAAGCCACAGAAATAAAGAGGAAGACACCGGATAGTAAAAATATGCTTAAATATCACTGCTATCATCCTCCTTGCAACTTCAATGATTCAAACATTTACTGAAAACCTGACAAGATGCAAGTGTTAGTCTAGTATTGTTTGCTGAGGATAAGGGCACAAATACATACAATGTGGCAGAGGTGACGACTAAAACTAAAAGCTTAAGATTCCAAACATTGTTTACAGATAGTATAGTTACAGCAATTGAGAATCACGTTTGTATCAGAAAGTACCATCAGCAAAATAATGTGCTATCAGATCCAAAATTCCTTTACTGTTAGAAGTCTAGTTACATTTTTTCTTATATTTCTTTTATATATATATTTCATATTTATGTATACATCACACATACTGAGTACTGATGGTCTATTTCAACTTGCACACCACAGTTCAAGATCAGTGAGCAAATATGGAATATAAACTTACTAGTGCAGTGAGTTGTCTTTTCAAAGTTCATTTCCGTAGATTTCTTTCAAAGTATCTGAAAGTGTGACAAGCAATGTTTCATCATCCTCGACTCTCCTTCAGTAGAAACAGATTTTCAGCCAAACAGCCACCCTACCAAAGACCACATTTCCCAGCCTCCTCTGCAGCTACATGTGACCACCTGGCTAAGTCTGGCCAACAGGCGTGAACAAGTCACATACTCAACTTCCAGGTTTGTCTTTAAAGAGAGGATGTTCTCTCCCCACAACCTGTTCCTGGACTGTAAGTGTGGTGAGGAGCTGTCTTGAATATATAGCAAGCGGTATCTCCTTAAGTATAGGAAAATAGGACAGAAGGAACCAAGGTCTCCTGTAGCTTGGAGTCACCACATTAGCCTTAGACTACGTATGAGAAACAAACTTCGTGTTTAAGCCACTGTATTTAGTCAGAACATAGGCCCAATCTTGTGTTCTAACTAATGTGTATATAAAGTATAAATTATTCAGAAATATTACATAAGAGCTACTTAACTCAGTAAAGCTGAAACTCTATTATAAATTCTTGGGTAGCCCCACTACTGAAATTACTGCTACTGCACCAACTTACATTTAAATGGCATTTTACACTTTTATAAAGCACCTCGTTACAGTATCTCATTTTGCATTCTCAAAACCCCGGGCAGGGCAGCTGGTACTAGGCACATTTGGCATACAGGGCACTAAAGTTCAGAGAAGCTACCCTGCCCAACAACGCACAACTAAGGAGTGGTGCTCAGGCAAGACTGGGGACACAGGTTCCTCATTCCATCATTCCCGGTACATAGACACTCATCTACTCCTATGTGCTCGGCATTGGATTTACAGAAGTAATCCTGTCCAGATGGACCTTACAATTTAATGGAGAGGGACAAACAGTAAATGAATATGCGTAATGTATGAATACATATGAACAACTACAGCTATTTGCAGTAAGGGCTGTGAAAAAAAGCAAGAGCTCTGCAAGAATGCATTGCCAAGGAATCTTAGACTGGGGCTTGGGGGAAGGCCTGTATGAAGAAGCAGCATTTATTCTGAGACCATAAGGATGAGTATCAACGAAGAGGAAAGAAGGGAGAAGGCTACTAAGAAATCTGTATGTGTTATCTCGGTCTTCCCAAGAACCCTATGGTAATTGGCTTCAAATCCACTTTACAGATGAAGTAACTGATTCTTAGCAAAATCACTGTGCCTAAAGTTCACAATGCCAGTGAGTAGCAGGACCTATTGAGATTCCTGCCTGACTCTGGTGTTCTGCCTGGCACTATCTCACAGGCCAGTCCTCTCTCCAAGTATAAGACTCCCTCAACTGCTATCTGTAAGTAGATATTAAGCAGATTTTGCATAGATGTCACAATCCAGGCATCTTTGTACCCAAATGCATGTGCCAAGATGCCAACCTTAACCACAAATATCTATAAAACTTAAAAAAAAAAAAAAAACCTCTTGTCAGTTGAAATTTTATTATCTACTTAGAAAAATTAGGGGATTATTTCATGAACAGGGATGTTATTTAAAATAGAAATGATGCTGAAACCAGTTTCATTCCATGTTAAACCAGTTCACTAAGCCCCCTCCACAAAATCGATTTAAACAAGCAATTCAGTTATAGGGAAATAAAACAATTCATCAAGAATAATGATATATTTGAAGCTATTATGTATATGTTGCTCAAACAAACCAAAAAAATAGTTATATACTTTAACAAAACTTCAACAGTATTACAAACTTAAAAATCACCTTCTAGAAGACAGGGTACATAGCTCTGGGAAAAGAATCAACTGCTAAGAAGCCAGTATGGTTCTGAATTAGCCAAAAGTATGCCCACAAGGAACCACATCATTTTAGATCTTAAATGAATTTAACTGTAAGTTGCCTTCTCATCAATAAAGAATTCTAACTCGTTATACAACTCTGGAAGTATGATTTCAAAGCAAAAACACAACTTTTTAAAGTCATTTGGCTGGTTTACACAATGCAGTATTTCTAAATCAATTTGTTTTCATATACCAAAAGATGAAACTAAGGCTGCCTGTAGCCAACAGGTTAGGAAACAAGACTTGTCTCTAATTACCTGATGTGAACCTTGAATCACTTCAGTCAAATGAAATCAACATTTCCCTTTCACGTAACCAATGGCAGACTTTACAGCTGTAGCTTAACAGTACAGCACTGACATAAAGCAAGATTTCAAATGATTTCTTTATTTAGGGGCAACTGAGGAGAAATTTTATTATTTAAAATAATATGATGATTTTTCCAAGTAATTAAACACAAATTTTAACCTCCCCAAAATTTTAACCCAAAATTGTACAAGCCTCGGGTTATGAATTACCGTAATTTCTCTAGCCATCAAAACATTGCCCAATGGTCTAAATAATATATGCTAAAAAGTCTTTAAAAGGCAAAAGCCACTAAGTATACATAAGGTACTCATATAAAAGTATAAAGTCACACATTTCACTTTACAGGGCAAAGCGTTAACATTAAGTTTCAGTTGACCATGTTTGATAGTTTCAAATAATATCTTTTACTTCTAAATAGAAAATACGCACAAGTGTCTGGAGGGTAAAACCACCAAAAAGCTCAACAGAAAGTAGGAATCCTTAGCTCACAGTTTAAATTACTGATACGGAACACAACAAAATTCAAAGACTCATAAAATTTTGGGAGAGAAGAGTCAAGTTCTTTATAATTTGGGGGTTTTACTGGGCTCAGATGGTTGAACTTTTTTTCTCAGGGGATAAAAGAGAAACTGCTGGGGGTGTGGATGTGGGTGGGGTGTAGGAAAAGTGAAAGTTCTTTGAAGTAAGAGAAAAGCTAATGCTAAAGCAAAGTAAATGTGACTCACACCTTAGCACAAATATCAAAAAAGTCACATATTGCCCCCTCTTCTATTCAGCTTATTTTTAAGATCATGTATAAAGCAACTAGTTCACTTCTCACTCTTAAAAAAGTTACTTCTATCCAAATTTTCTTCCCATGATTAGATAGTCGCCAACCATGAACATGCATGTGAAAACATCCCTGGGCGATCTGAATTTCTAAGTTATTTCTTTCTTTTGTTGTTGGTTTTGTTTTTGTTTTCAAGTAGTACCCAAGATGCAATACAACTTAGCATTTTCTTTCTTTGTGTAGTTTCAAAACAAAATGTATGTCAAAGGTCATTCTAATCATATATAGCAAGTTATCTTGAATTTTGCTTTGCAGAATTTATAGCACTGTGAAAACCTATGTAAATTCTTTAAATACCAGTTGCACTTACCACTCCCCACTTCCACATCTTAAGTCCTAAACACAAAAACTCTACATAAATAAAACTAAGGGGCAGACAGAAGACAGTACCTAGAGGGGGAAAAAATTGTATCCCAGGGTTTTGGGTTTTTTTAACTATCTACGTTTCCAAACAAGACACTGCATTACAATGGAATATTTTCACTTATTTTATGTTAGTGCCCTTAAAAGATGGACTAACTCATTTTTGAATCCCCAGGACACAGTAATTCTGTATGTTTGTTAAAGTTTCCTATAAGCCCCACCAAAAAGTCTTTAAAATAAATTTAAGAAACGATCTTAAACCTAAATTCCATATTCCTAACAACAACAAAGATCTCAACCAGGACACTTAGTCCATATCCCCCCCATACCAATAATGACCATACACTCGCGCATGTCTATTGAAATCCAAAATCTTTTTTAGATTTTAAAGGAGTGTGCCTTCATCTTACAGACACAGGGGTGACCCTTCCTTCTAGAATAATTTCTGAGCTTATGTCTCTTAGGAACTCTTTGTACTCACAAAGTAACTTAGTTAAGGAGTCCTTAACTTTCTGGCAAGGTTTTAAGTCTAAATGAATTTGGACAGCTACCATAAACACCACTGCTATTCCAAGGTAAATCCTCCAAAAGCACTGGGGTACTTTAAGTGTAAGTCACATGTATATGAAAAATCTTAATATAACCAAGTAAACTTTTTTCTTAACTGCTGTTTCTTTGAAGCTATCTTTTTCAGTTTAAAATCTTAGCACATGAAATTTTAATTCTAGTCTCACATTTATGGCCTACCTGAAAATAATATTCTGGTAAAGTAACTAGTCAAGATAGGAAAATTTTACAAAACAAGAACTAAAGGTAACTCCATTAAATTATTAAAATGCTCCCAAATCAAAGTATTAAATATACCCATTCTTAGGCACTTTGTATACGTAAAGTGTATGGGATTACAGAAGAAATCTAAGTGTTCAAAGATAAAAAATAACTAAAAGTAACTTTACACAAAACTTCCTATGACTCATCAATACTTAAATGATGCCTATAATTAAAATTAAGTGTGAAGAACAAAACGCACTAAGGAGTATTTTTTAATTCCTCCCATTCAAACATTGTCTACATAGTTTTCTTGGCGGGGGGGGGGGGGGCCGCTGACCAGTTAGTTTCATTACGGGAGCCTCACCTCAACCTTTCCTTTCCACTTCCGCAAACCACAAGTTAATTCCATACAAAACTCTATACATGGACGCAACCTCTACGTTAGAATCCTGAGTCATGACACACAAATCGCTCCAAAATTTGCCAGTATTTATAATAATGAGTTACGACTTAGTGATTAAGAGCCCAGGCTGGTTACAGATTCCTGTCTCCCAGAGTCCCAGTTGTATGACCTTGGATGAGTCACCGCTCAGTTTCCTCATCTGTGAAATGGGTAACAGTTCCCACCGGGAGGATAAGCAAATTAATACACGTAAAACCCTGAGGACGAGTGCCCGGCAGTCTCCGTCTTAATCATTAAATCAGTGTGAAAACAACGTTATAAGGTATGTTTTCTGACAATCTGGGCGGAATTCAAGAATTAAGGGGTGCTGGCATTCAAGCCCTGCACCTAGATTCCAAGATTCGTATAATCTAGGATTGGACGAAAGGCACAGAGAAATAGTCACTCGCTCACCATTTCTGCCATTTTTAACTATTTCAGACCTGGGAGGGGCCCTTTCGCTAAGTGTTAAGCTATTCAGCAGCTTGGGCGGATCTAAGCGAAGAGTGGGTTTGTGCCTATTAATAGACTTGTGAAGTTTTGTTGCAATACCCAGGTATCTATTATAATTTACGCATTCTCAGCCACCAACTCCTCCGGCTGCTAAACAGGTCATCACTCCATCTCGAGTGGCCGAGCTCACTCGCACTCACCGCACAACTTCGGAGCACGCCGAGCGCCCTCGCTCCAGCACACACCCCAGAGGGCCGCGCGGGGACCGGGCCCCCGACCTTCCCCAGCGCCTCGCCCAGCAGCCAGCCCCATTTTCTTAACCCGTACATTGTCCTTGCGGAGAACCCCGGCGGTTCCCACACTGGTGGGGACCGAGAGGAGGGACGAGGGAGGAGCTGGGGGAAGAGGATGAGGAGGAAGAGGAGGAGGAGGAGGAAGACAACCTCCTCCCCTTCGCTCGGGCGACCAGTGAAGGTCTGGCGCTTTCTCCGGCCCCCAGGCCCCGGCTCCCGGGAGGCCGCGGCCCCGGCTCCCACCCTCCGCAACTTTCCCACCGCTCGCACCCGCCTCTCCTCCGGGACCCGGACTGTCGGGCTCCCTCCCCCGGCGGCCGGCCCCGGGCCGCGGCGCCTCCTCCTAAAATGGCAGGTCCCTCCCTCCGCCCGGCCGGCCTCGGCGCGGGCCCGGCTGCAGGCCGCGGGGGGAGCCGCGCGCCGGGCCGGGCCGGGCGGGGCCGCGGCCGGGCCGGACACTCACCGGGACGATGGCGGGGCGCTCACGCCGCTCCCTCCGGTGAGTCTCAGTCTCCGGCTCCCGCCGCTGCGCTCCCGCCGCGGCCTCCGCAGCCAGCGCCGCCCCGGCCGCCTCTCTCCGCCCCCGGCGCTCCCGACTCGGCGGCTGAGCCGCAGCCTTCTCAGTCTCTCTCTGGCTCGAGGTTCCAGCGGCGCCCGGGGCCGGGGAGGCGACAGCCCCCTCCCCGGCAAATACCGCAGTCCCCGGACCCCGACTCCCGGCGGCGGGGCCGCGCGGCCCGGCCCGGCGCGGAGGGCGGCGGCGGCAAGGCCGGGCGCCGAGTCGCGGCCGCTCCCGGCGGCTTCTTCCCGAGGAGGATTTTGTAAATCTCACAAAATGGCGCGCGCTCCAAACCTGCGCAGCGAGAAGCGCCGGGGCCCGAACGGCGGCGGCGGCGGCGGCTCCTCCGCCAGGAGAGCCCGAACCGCCCGCCCCCGAGTTCCCGCACAGACAGACAGACACTCACACACACTCACACACACACGCACGCACACTCGCCCTCGCACACGCTCACTCACACACACACTCTCACACTCACACCGGTCCCGCCCGCTCGCCGGCGGCGGCAGCGGCACCAACAGCAGCAGCAGGAACAGCAGCAGCAGAAGCGGCGGCGGCGGCGGCGCCCGCACCCCCCGCTCGGGGTGTCCGCTCCCTGAGCCCGACCTGGGCCGCGATCAGCAGCAGCGACGGCAGCAGTCTCCCCGGATCCCCCCGCCGCTCTTGCCGCCGCCACCCCCGCCTCACTCCAATGGGGCTTTTTATTATTATTCGGGCGGGAAGCGAAAGGGTTTAAAAAAAAACCAACCAACAAAATGGCGACGGACCGACCCGGTCGCTATAGCAACTGTCAATCAAAACGCAAAACCCCGGCTGACGTGCTGACGTCCTCCTCCCGCCCCCCGGCCCCAAGCCGGCGGGCGGGGCCTGTTGCTCGGGCAACGGCAGATTCCGTTCCCTCCTTTCCCTCTCCCCCTCCGTCCCCAACCAACCACCCAACCCCCTCAGGTCACGTGAAGGATAAATTCGGAGCTCGGGCCCGCTACGAGTGTCAGAGGAGGGCGCGTGATTCGCTCGGGGGAGGGGAGAGGAGGGGGACGGCCGGCCGAGGGAGAGAAGGGGAAGAGGAAGGGGGGCGAGGCGGCGGCCGGGCCTGTGCGCGAGCGCCCGCCGCCCCTCGGGCCTCCTGGCCGCGCCCCGCCCCGCGCCCGCGCCGACTGCGGCCCGGAGAGCGCGCGCGGCCTCCGCGCCGCCGCCCCCGGAGCCCCGCGCTTCCGCGTCGTGCGCCCGCAGCCCCGCCCGCGGCGGGGGGAGGGGACCGGGCTCTGCGGCCGCGCGGGGACCCGGGCAGCCCACCCCCGCGCGCCCGGGCTGGGGGCTCTCACCTTCATCCCCCGGCGGCCCGCCGGCCGCGGGGAGGCGGTCCGGGTGCGCACGTCCGCGCGTTTAAACTGTTCTTCGAAGGGCTCGCGTGCCTCCCTGGCCGGAAAATGCCCACGGAGGCCGCGGCTGGGGGTGGGGAAGAGGCCGCCTCCGTGTTTCAGACATCTCAGGAATTCCGGACGCTTCGCCCGAATCTGGGATGCCCCTGCAGCTGACACCTTGATCAAATCATGTCATTCGGTTTTTGCAGCAACCAATGCCAGCGTTCAGAAATTAAGGACGGAGCCATCATAAAAACTTTTTTAGGCTGTGCACGCTCTCACAGGCTTTCCCACCGATTTCCAACCCCTCCCCACCTTTCTGGGCACAGCCTTCCTTCTGCACCGGAATACTCCTAGAATTAATCCTTTTAAGCTATGACTGTATCCTAGTCGTCCAACTCCCCGATTTTCCTTTTCATGCACCATCTCAGTTTGCAGATTCCTAATTCGCCCACAATTGTTCATTCATATTCTGGCTTTCGTTTATCCTTATTCTGTCTATCCCTTCTGCCTGGCTGAATATCGCTACGTATGCTCCTCAGGCGTTAAAATTCAGGTATGCCCATAGCCATGCTATGCTGGCTACTTTGTAATTAGTAGACAGCCGCTGGCTAAAAATTGTGTTTTGTACCAATCCTAGTAAAATGGCATCCAGTGTTGTGCTAAAAAGGATACTATAGATATTATTTTACACCATCACTAATTTATTGATTGATTTCTACACTTGATTTTGCCATCCTGTGATAGTGTTCACATCAATTTTTTTCTTAAGCTTTAAATGTTCACAGGCAGATACAATCTTACAGGTGTAAAGAAAAACAACCTGGCAATAAATACTGATCTCTATCCTATATGACTCAAGGAAAAACACTTGAGTGTTTCCGACAAATGTTTGCCTCCTACAGTTACCAGAACCTTGATATACTAAGGCAACCATTCCAATTAGCACAGGCCATGAAAGAAAGCTGACTAAACCTAAGATAAAGAAGGCAAATTGCTTACTTTAGACTGATTCTCATGGTATCAGAAGGTACCATAACTATCAAAAGTTTTTTTGGATGGCTGAGTTTTTCGAAATTGCCCTGCTAATGTAATTGAAGTCTACATTCAACTTTATTGTTTTGAAGGAAGTGGCCAAGAATGTCCCTACTGGGGAGAGAGAATATCCCTACCTTGATTCCTCCCCAGCTCATACTTTCACCGATACAACCAATTCCTTCCACCTGCCTGATTCTCTTGCTCCCCGCCCCTTTCAGCACAGTTCCACGTCTATCAGAAGGAACACTTACACATTTGCAACCTTTAACACTAAATTTGAGTCCATTTTTTATTGCTAGTAATGAAAGAAGCTTTCCTAATTAATCTTCTAGGTAATCTGAAAAGAATATGGCAGTGTCTCAAGAAATGTGACCTTGTCTTTTGGTCAAGTCAGTCTAGAAGATGATGTGGGTGAGGCAGAATCTGGAACTTAGAGTCACGCAGTAATTGAAGACATTGCTTCATACCTAGAAGGCTTCACCTTTTCTCCACTACCCTCCCTCACCCCCAGTGTGACAGCCTTACACAACATTGATCAATAAAGTCACATGTCTGGGTTGGAGTGCTGTAAAATGGTTTTATATAGGCTTCACCTAAAAAGTAACCTGTAAATTATGCTGGCCCCAAACAAGTGAACACATGTAGGCAGAAAGGACTCTGATACAGACGCCAGTTTGGTCTTGACCAAGTTCAGTAACTAAATTCTTGCTGTCATCTAAGAATCTCCCCATCAGATCCACTGACAGATGTCCTACAAATGTATCTATTCATAGAAGTTAACCTCTAAAAGCAGAGACCCCCCCAAATCACAGATAGTAACAGCCTCCAGCAATCCTCAGTGACATTACATCCCCATTATACCAGTGAGAAAACAGGTTCTGAATAATTAAATAAAGTTTCCCAAAGCCACACCACCAGGAAGTGGTGAAGCCAAGATTTAAATTCATGTGTAATTGGAAAGCTTATGTTCTTTCTGCCACACCAAAATGATCCAAGATTATTTGGGGACTGGGTTTGTACAGAGGTCATCAAGATGAGGTCATTGGAGTGAGCCCTAATCCAACATGACTGGGGTCCTTAAAAAAGGGGAAATTTGGAACACACACACACACAAAGAGGAAGATGACGTGAAGACACAGGGAGAACACCATCTACAAGTCAAGGAACACCTGAGGCTTCCAGAAACTGGGAGAGAGGCTTGAAACAGACTCTCTCACAGCCTTCGAAGGACCCAACCTTGCCAACACCTCCATTTTGGACTTGTAGCCTGCAAAACTGTGAGACAATACATTTCTGTTGTCAAAGCCACCTGGTACGTGGTACTTGTAATGGCAGCCCTGGCAGATTAATGCACAGATCCAAGCCAGGATGCCAGGCTTTTCACTTGGTTCCGTATCTATTTGCGATCGCTCTTGGTGGTGCACTATACCGAGCCCAAAGGTTCAGTACCTGGAGCCCCTCTGGGAGTTATAACCCAAACATTCCAAAAGTAAACACACCAACTAATAATCCTGTTTTGCCCCTTACACCAGGTGGCAAGGTGTGCAATTTACAGCTCATGCCTGGGCAGTGGAGAGGCCAGAATCTGACACCCCTTCTCTTCTCACAGGCTTCCGACTGAGGGTTCTTGATTGTTCCCTGTACACGCTTTATTGTTTGTTCTAACTTAAAAGTAATTCATGTATATTAACCAGATTAAAAAGAAACAAAATAGATTAAAACGAGAGGTGCCTTATTTAAGCTAACAGCTATAGTATGCTGTATGAACTCAGAAGTTAATGCTCACTTCTCTACTGTTGAGGTCCAAAACCAAAAAACTAAAAGGAACATATGGTCCTTACAGACAGCTTTACAATATGGAAACCAATAAAGAGGTAAAGATTATTCAAAGATATGCCTTTTGCCTTTTTTTACTTACAGTTATGTTGTGAACACACCTTTGTGTTAATCAACCAAAATTTAGTTAATTATTTTAAAAGCTACAAGTATTCCATCAGTTGAATGGGCTGTAATTAATTGAACTGCCCCTCTATTTATTTAGGGAAGTTTTCCTCTTTTTTTTTTTTTTGTTTGTTATTACAAATAAAGCTGCATCAACACCACATGTGTACATTTTACATACCTGTCCAGTTATTGCCTTCGGATAAGGGCACGTATCCTTAAAGAGCTTGATTCACATTGCCAAAATATCCCTCATGAATGATTTCACCAGTTTGCAGTCCTGAAAGTAGTATGTGAGAGAGAATTTTCCTGACACTCTACCACACTCTCTTGTTTTAATTTGCATTTCTTTAACCATTTCCTGTGTTCTTTTTTTAATATACGTTTATCGGCTGTGTGTGCTCTGCTTGTGTGTATCCCATGTCCATTTTGGGGAGAAAGAAGTGTCATGTTTTTATTGATTTCTTTTTCTTTTTTTATATTACTGCTGAAAAAGAAGGAGGGGGAGGAGGAGGAGAAGGAGAAAGAAAGGAAGGGAAGAAAACTGGAAGGCCATGTGCTGTTGTTAGGCTAGTGTACGATGTCAACACCAGACATCCACCCCTAATCAGTTCATCTGTGGCCATCCTCAAGTGGACCTTCGCCCCCACTCTCAGCCTCACTGCCCTCATCCTTCCTACCTCCTCCGAACCAGGCACCCGGACCAAGTGCTCTGCTGCCATTCTCCTAGCATCATAAGGTTGCCTACAGGGTTGGTTTACGTCAAGATGTGGTTCTAATGATGCCATTTTTAAAAAGGAGGCCAATACAACATTCATTGCTTTGCTAACATGTAAGAATGTTTACCAATGTGACTTAGAAACTATCATTAGCATTTTCTTTTCCTGTGACATCAAGATAAAACTTTAATACGACTCAGTCATAAAAAATAATAGAATAATTCCATTTGCGGCAACATAGATGGCCCTGGAGAATGTCATTCTAAGTGAAGTAAGCCAGAAAAGAGAAAGAAAAATACCATATGATATCACTTATACGTGGAATCTTACCAAAAAAGACAAATGAACTTATTTACAAAACAGAAACAGACTCATAGGCATAGAAAACAAACTTCAGTTACCAGGGAAGGGGAGGGGGTGGGAAGGGATAAATTGGGAGTTGGAGATTTGCAGGTACTAACTACTATGTATGAAATAGATGAACAAGTTTCTTCTGCATAGCACAAGGAACTATATTCAATATCTTGTAGTAACCTATAGTGAAAAAGGAATATGAAAATGAATGAAAAAAAGAAAAGAAATAAGCAAGTTGGAGTATCCAAAGTACAGAAACCATTTCCAAAAAAAATAATTAATTAAAAAAATAAAGGTTGAATAGAAAATGTGAGATTGTGCCTTAAATTGTATATTCGCAGTTTGGAGATATTGTGAAAACAGTATTGTGCAACATTTTGGCAAGACTTGAAAAGAAACACACTGTAATATATTGATTCATACATATATAATAGCTCCCTTGAAATTAACAGGTTGAAGAAAAATGCCCTAATGAAACTGTGAAAAACAATTAAGTACATGGAATTAAAATTATGTGGGAAGCACAGAAATCTACAAAGGTCCGTTACTTTAATGGTTCATTAACTCAATAGTTTTTGAGAATTTTGGCTATTTTCCTGGCATTTTAATATAGGTATGTAGTGTGCATCATTTAATATTTCTACAGTATTTTCTGATATGTGTATTTACTGCTACTGTCTTCATCATTTTTCCTATGTTTGTTTCAATTCAAAGCTTCAGTTCAATTCTAAAGCTATGTGGTAGCAGTGATATTACTTTAAAATATTGTATTTGCATTCCTGTTTCTAAACTAGAAGTGCTTTTAGGGCAAGGATCCTATAGGTTCATCTTTGTATCACTGGTACCATTTCTGGCACACCACAAATACTGTTCTGTTCTGTATTTTTAAATGAATGATGATCTCCTGCTAGGTTCTTCCTATTTTCCTCCATCCTATGTGAAGTTTTTGGCAATTATAAAACTTTAGGGGCAACTTAGTTGTTTGTACAGAAGCAGGAAATATTCTCCTCCGATCTCAAAATGGATAGAATTTCTCGAGCACCAGAGGAAAGATTGTTGCAGCCAGCAAAGCTGGAAGAAGAAAATTCAACTGAAGAGATTCATTAATGTTAGTGATTACCATGGAGCTAGTTCTGTTTCAGCAGTGTTTCTCAAGCCAGCATCCCCTCACCGTCTGCAGCACACCCCTGGTATCTGCAGTTTGAGAACCTATAGATTATAGGCATTCTCACTGGACAGAGGTAGGCAGGAATTTTCTGTGGCTGAGTCTTTTAGCTTTTACATCAGAGGTATAAATATAATAGCCTTCTACCTGCTTGTACTGTTCGCAGCTTAAGGGCAGAGACAAACAGCCAAACCATTTATGAAGGACAGCATACATCCCTGCCCATTCTCATGTCTGAATGCACTTCCAGAATTTTAAAAGCAAAAATTATTTCTTATGTTTCCTTTTTAAATCTATAATATACACAGTGTAAAGAATAAGACAAAAGGGACCACTAATCCCATGAGCATGACTGTTTATTTTAAAAGTAAAAACAATTCAAGCATATGGTTTGAAAAATCCAAACAGAATAGAAAAGAATAAAATAAAGAGTCAACGCCCCGTCTCAGCCTCAGGTCTCCATTCTCCTACACCTCCTCGGGACTGTAGAGGACTCTTTCTCAGATTCAGTATCATGTCATTGCCAGCTGAACACCTCAAGGGCTCTCATGGCTTTGGGGATGACAGTCCTACTCCTCAGTCTGTCACCCCATCCTTTCATGCTGTAACACCTCAGTCTTTCTTGGTGGGGGCTTCCCTGCTCGAGGCCCCGAGAACACTGTTCTTTCCCCTGGAGGGCCCAGTTCCGTTTCCCTTATCGAGGCATTTCTCTTCCTGCATTTTCATTGTCGGTTTCCTTTTCCATCTGCCAGGAGGAAAGGAGGCTCTTCAAGGGCAGAGACCTAACACACTTGGCTTTTTTCACCCCCATGCTTGGCATATACTGGGAACCAAATCAATATTTTTCTAAGAAGGGCGCCATCGTAGAATTGCAAAACAGCAAGAGCTGGCCCCAATAGGCAGGCAGCTAAAACTAGGAAAGGGTTAAAAGCAAGAGGAACACGCTTCCGTCTGGACTCCAAAGGGGGTGGCCATCTGCTTCCGGCCTTCCCCTCCCTCCCACGGTGGACGCAGGCTTCCTGCAGATTGGGAAGGAGCCTGAAGGGGAGAGTTATAAACCCAGAGGAAGGGATTTTCCTGGAGCATTGAATGAGGGTGCTTATCGGGGGGTGGGGCACTATCATGGGACCCTCTGACTTACTTTGGTAGGAAGGCTTGGTTGGGAAGGGGCCCCGGGAAGTGCAGCTGGGAGTAGGTCACCCAGAGAGGATGCTAAGCACCTCCTGCAGCCAAAAGGGAACCTGACATTTCCTTCTAGATTGCCTAGCCTCCCTTCCCCACAATAAACTAAGGAGAAGGCAAGGATTCAGGGTGGACGCTAGAAACAGAAATCAATTTCTGGGCTACGAGCTTTCCAGCTAGACACAGTGGAGGCTCAAAGCCCAGTGCTCAGGGGTTCTGAGTCGGCAGGGTCGAAGGTACAGAGGGCTGATTTGGCAGGTGAATTAATTCTCACCACCAGGGAAGGTGGCCCTGTCCTGAGCAGAAGACACCTAAGACATCATAGGATCACAGGATGCTAGAGTGGGAAGGAGCCCCGCCCTCACCCGTCAAAACCCTAATCATGAAGTGGCTGCTACAGCTTGGAAAGGACACGCAGGAGACCTTACCTGTTAGCTGCGCAGTGACATTCTGTTCACATGAGTCACTGGGGACACTTTCACTTTCCTGCAGTGAAGCAGGGCATAGACAAAGTCCTGTGAGTCTGAACTTTCAAGAAGGGACTGGTGACCTTAATGGGGTAATAATAGCAACTGGAAAAAACAGTGGTTGTTGGGACTGAGAACGTGGGCCTTTAGCCTAGCTCAACGACCCCCAGCCACAGGAACTAGGGTGGCTTACTGAACCTTTCTGAATCTGTTGTCTCGTTGTAAAGGGGGATTCTTTCTAATACTTTATGAACTGTCAGTCATTAGAAAAATAGAAGACCCTGATATAAATAACAATAAATAACAAGAGAATGGCCTCCAAATGTTTGCTTTTGAAGCCTTTCCCAAGACCCCTCCCCTTCCAAAATAAATAAATATATAAATTACTTCTTCCATGTTCTCCAAACTCTCGGGAACTTTCTACTGTAAACGTAAGTGATTTTTAGCCAAATTTAAATATCTTCATGGGCTGGAAATTCACTACCTCCTGAAGCTGCTCAGACCTGCCTTCGCCACACCATGAACTAACTTTACACACCATGAACTGATCACCCCACGGTTCCCACCCACTCTTTCGAAATCTTCCCTTTTGGGACCACACAAAGCAAGTCTCACTCCTCTTCCAAATGCTGGCCTTCAAAGATTGGAAAAAAACTGTGATTTTCCCACCTGAATCTAGTCTATCGCACATTAAATGCCTCCTTTTATGTTAACATTTGCCCAAGCTAACCCACCATCCTTCATGGGACTCCTTTGCAAGACGTCCTTAAGTTGAAATGCTGGAAACAACCTAAAAGTCCAGCAGTGGAGGCTCGACTAAAAATTGTAGCAAATCATGTCAAAATAAAATGCATAATAAAGGAATAAATAAATAAATCAGTAGATTTTGTAATAAACAGTATATGTATTAAAATAAATGTTTATAATATTAATCACAGGGTGGTACAACAATATAGGTGATACTTACTATTTTTCTGACTTTTTCAAATTTTCTACAAGTACTGGTAAACAGCAAAAAAATTGACCTATGTCCTTATAATTTTTAACCAAATGTCCCAGGTTCTAAATCTTTGGAATATCATAAAATAGGCTTCTTCTCACTTATTTCAGAAATGACCAGGAAGCAGTAAGCCCAGAATACAAGGAGCCTAGCAGGTATCCAGCAAGTATTTATTTCCCTCTTTACTTCCCTAAGTTCTCGAAAACTAGTCTCACATCCTCCCTTCTCATTAAAATGTAAGTGTGTGTTCTGCGCAGACAGCCTGATGACTGCTGGAGATATAAAAATGAATCAGATTGGGTTCCAGTCCTGATGGAGTCCATTGTAGAAGACCAGCAAAGAGAGAAGTAAACTATAACATGATCAGTTCTGGGGAAGAAATGAAGCAGTAGATGAACCTTCTCTGGAGAATCCTTGACCTGTTGTCTGAAGCTTGCCAGCCTTTATACCCTTTTGTGTTCATCTTTGGGTTCCAGCTTTAATCTTGTGACATGGAATGACTGCCAGTGAGTGGGCATGAGGATCAGAGGAGGAAGAAAAAGTTTATGTAAAGATTGTTTCCCATGAAGGACTTCAGGACATGCCACCCCAAAATATGCTGCTTTGTCTTATTGATTATTTTGAGCTGAAGCCACTGGAAAAACAGCAAATGCATGGAGGAGCCTTCTCTGAACTCCCCTTATCTACCTAAAGTCAGATCCTCCAAAAGAAACTCAAATGTCATAAATCCCCTCTCCAGGAGTGCCATCAACAGGGAAGACTGACCCTTATGCCAGCAGAAAAGACTAGAAGTCAGCATCACACCCAAACTTTCTCACAAACTATCACATCCCCCATCTGTTCCTCTCTGGGCTCCTTCAGCTTTTCTGAAAATCATTTGCTTCCCCTAGGGTAGCTACATCCCCCGTCCTTTCCCCTATTAAGGAGACACATAAGTGCTCAAATTTTACTGAGTATTCGCTCTTTCCCTATGATACCCTGTGGGTAATATTAAAAATGAATAAATGTGTACCCCTTTTCTGCTCTCAATCTGCCTGCTGTCAGTTTATTTCAAAGACCCAGCTGTTAAACCTAGGAAGATGTAGGGAAAGCCCCTCCTCCCCTACGGGGGAATCTCCAGGTTCAAGACTGTTGGCGGTAGCAGGCTGCCTTTATTGCTGGTGTTATTTCCTTCAAATTGCTGCAAACATTTTGTAAATTCTCTCTCGAGACCTGACAGAAGGAAGGCAGAAGAGGTGGGGAGAGCCCTGAATGAGGCATCAGGTGGCCTGTCTCCTCCCACTCTGCAGTTAAGTGGGTCAACTTGAGGCAAATCTCATAGCCCTTCTAGGCTGCCATTTTTACATCCTTGAGAAGGACAGAAGTAGGGGTGTAGATTGACTCATCTCTCAAATTCTTTACTCCCCAAAACTCAGTCAGCTGGTTCCTAAAACTTTGGAGGTAAACAAGAGACAATATTTATTGCATGATTTTACTAACATCATGTTGAATACCTGGCTGGGTACCGACTTGACAGTGTTTCCCCATCTTCCTTTGCTTAAATGATCTACTCTCTAATTGCTTTTTGTCTCTTAAATGGGTGTAAAGGAAATATCCAGTTTTTTTCTTTCTTGGCTTACAGCCATGACTTCTTGTCCCAGAGGTTTGTGAGCCTGTGAATAATTCTCTGGTTTAACTTGAGGATGCCCTGAAGGTAATAACGTGCATTGCTCACGGTTCAGCGTTGCCTGTACTTCCTGTGTAAAGCTCTCCCGTTCTAAAACAGTCTGCGATGATAACATTACCAACAGGACTGCTCCAAATTTACACAGAAACTTCCTCTACAGTGTCTTTCAGGTTTCTTATACCAGTGATCAACACAGGCTTCAGCAAGGAGTAAGGACTAGGAAGTATTCTCAGTAATGTTGGAGGGGCTCTTCAAAATCGTTTTCTCACCCCACATTTCATTTTCCAGTTAATTTGTGGCAAACATGTAGAAAGAACTGATTTTTATATATTGACCATTTACCTCACAGTTTGGCTTAATTCACTGGTTAGTTTAATAGATTGTCAATCCCTTTGGATTTCCCGTGTACACAACCATCTTATCTGTTAATAATACTTTTACTTCATTTTCAAACCGTATGCTTTTTTTCCCCCCATTATTGTACAAACTTCAACCTCCAGTATAATGTTGAATATGAGTGGTGATAGCAAACATTTTTGTATGGTCTGATCCTAGAGGGAAAAGCATTCAGCATTTCACAGGTCAGAATTTTGTATATTAGCCATAAGTTTTTGCAGATACCCTTATCAAATGGAGGAAGTTTCCTTCTGTTCCTGCTTGACTGGGTGTTTCTGCCATGAGTAGGTATTGATTTTCACTGTGACTTTTCTGCATGTGTTGAGATTGACCTTCTTTATTTTGCTAGTAATTTTTTGTTAATAATACTGAATGCTTTCTTTAAGATTTTTGTGTTCATCGGAAATATTGGTCTTTAACTCTTTCCTTATGATGTTTTTTTAATCAGGTTAGGCTATCAAAGTTATGCTGTCCACATAAAATGCATGAGGAAATATCCCCTTTTTCTTCTTCCTGTGAGAGAGTTATAAAAGATTAGTATGACTTCTCCATTAAATTGTTGAAAGAATTTATCAGTGAAGTCAGTTGGGACTGAAGATTTTATAGAGGGACTGTTTTTAATAACACACTCCATTTCTTCAACAAGTATGAGCAAATTCAGTTATTATACTCCTTCTTGTATTAGCCTTTGATAAATTGATTTTTTTCAAAAAAATTTCTCCATTTCATCTAACTTGTCAAATTTATTGACACTGTATGAGAAATTTGTTCTTAATTCCCTTGTATTGTCCTTTTTATATCTGTAGGATCTGTGGTGATATCTCAGTACTTATCAGTCTTATAAACATATTATTTTTATTCATCTTTTCTAAAGAGCAGCTCATAGTCTTATTGGTTCTTATCAGTTGTAAGACTGTTTTTCCACTTCATTGTTTTCCACTGTTATTTAAAGTATGTCTTTTTCTCTACTTTTTTGAGGGGTTAAATTTGGTCTTATTCTTCTAGCTTTTTCAAGTGGAAGGTTAGGTAATTAACTTTCAACTTTTCTTCTAGTTTATGCGTTAGAACAATAAATTCCCTTGTTAAGCACTGTTCTGGCTCTATCCCACCCATGTTGATAGATTATATTTTAATTATTATTTCAAGTCAAAATATTTTAATCCGTTATGCTTTTTCTCTAACACATGGGTTATTTCGGAATAATATTAGCTTAATATTTACATATTACTAGTTAGTTTTTGTTACTGATTTCAACTTTAATTCCATGGTAGTTAGAGAACATTCTCACTGTGATTCAATCTTTTGAAATTTGTTAAGACTTGACTTGCTTTATGGTTCACTGTATGAGAAAGGTAATGAATACACTGACTGATCTGTTCAGTCTACCTCGGGCATCCTCACCATTGTGTCCACAGCCACTCATGGTAAGTGCCAGAGCCTATGTCACATGGGAGTTTGCCTCCTCGCTCGTCCTACAGTCTGTGGGACAGCTTCATTCATGATGACGTCTCTCACCCACTCCACACAAGAACAGACATTTGAAAAATAAGATGCGGCTACTTTAACATGTAAAAACATGGGAGAGGGTATAGCTCAGTGGTAGAGCACGGGCTCAGCATGCACAAGATCCTGGGTTCAATCCCTGGTAACTCCATTAAAAAATAATACTAATAATAAATAAATAATCTAATTACCCCCCCACCAAAAAAAAACTAACATGAGAAAACATGAATTTGTTTTCTCAGCAATCTCATTTTCATGCTGGTCTACAAACCTTGGGGAAGCAACCATTTGAGGATGCCAATCTATAGCCAAACCAACAACTAACACCAGCAACTGGTCTTAACAGAAGGTGAAATATCTTATTTGAATCAGCAGAGCTCCTGCTACTTGCATGGTACCTGATTCAAGAATAAATGAGCCTAATGAGGCAGAGTGATTACCAACTAGTCAAGAAGGTAACCCCTGGCCAAACTGACAAACCTATCACGATGGAGAGATATCTAAAAAGTTAATTTTAAAGTGTGGATAAACACCTGTCCCATCTATCTGAAATGAGACCATCAAGCTTTAGAGAGAATCAGCTTAAGGTCACGTTATTTGTTGAAATCAGTTGGCTGCTAGTTGCTGTGGAGAACTGATAGATAACCTTGCCTGACTTTGTGCTTGCAGGGAACCAAGGCTAATGTTGATGGTCAATTCCCTGTTTTCTTCTAACTTCCAGGTCCATAGAGTGGCTTGGCTTTTCTGATCAAAATTCACATTATTTAAGGCAGAAAGAAACCACCTTTAGAATTTTTCAGAGGTACTAAACTGTTGGCATTTGTTACAGATAGAACAGAATGTAGCCTGTCTTTTACCCAGTTATACCTTCTTTCTTTTAATAAATGTCAGAAAGAAGGAGAAAAAAGTTAGTATAGAACCAATTGTGGTCTAAGATAGGGGTCAAAAAACTATCCATAGAGGAACAGGTAAGAAATATTTTAGGCTTTAAGGGTCATACACTTGCTGTCCCAAGAACTCAACTCCACCATAGGAGTGTGAAAACACTCATAAAAAATACGTAAGCAAATGGCTGTGGCTGTGTCCCAGAAAAAACCTTTATTTACAAAAAGTGGCATCAGACCAGATTTGGTCCATAGATTGTATTTTACCAACCCTTGGTGTAAGAGGATGTATGGAGGGCCAGCAATAAGATAACCTTTAGATGACAAATTTTAGATATTCTATAACTTAAATATGGAATGAATGCATGAAAGGGAGTATTACTCAAGTGAGAATGGTGATTCTGCTTTAGTGTTGTGGTCCCATCAAGGACACAGTCCAGTGCATGTTGTTAGAATGAGAATACCCTTTTCTCAGTCCTGTTTTCCACAGTGGGAGACTTTGTTTCCCTCCCAATAGAGAGACAGAGCAATTAATTTGATTGGCAAACTTAACATAACTGAGTATGTTTGGCAAAGTTCTGCCCTACTTCTCTTCTTGAAAGGAAGTGGCTTACAAGGACCAAACATTCTCTGTTCTGTCCTTATGCCTAAATAGTACCCTCATATAGGGAGGAATGACCCCATCCAAGAATACCTGATACCAGTTAAGAGAGTCTCTCTAACCTAAGACTTAAGATTGATAAGCAAACCTGTTGAACAAGCCTAAAGCCTTATTCTCTGGCTTGGCCTCTATCTCTAATAAAGAAAATATTTTGGCCCCCATTGTATCCCTTCATATTGTCCATAAGCTGGGTAGAAGACAGTGAGAGAATTCAATAGATGCCAACTAAGAGATCCCAACATATAAAACAAAATTTTAAATTTAATGCTGTCATTATAAAGAGACAAATGAAATACTGTAAGTCAGGTTGGGGACTATTAATATATAGTGATAAACAGAGGTGAACTGAGTCTTACTAAAAACTTACTATAACTGCAACCCAACCTAATCCACATTGATTCCTAACTGGATTGAGGTGATTAGCTCCTCACCCCATATACTTCATGTAGGAAGTATAATGGAGTGTATGGTGGAAGATAATATTATGTAGAGACTCTACATCCTTTTATATACAATGTGTGACATATAATAAAAGTTAAATTTTCAAAGAAACAAGACTATATAACTAACAACCAATTAAAAACATAAATAAACAATAGAAGCAGACCAAAAAATAATCCAGATATTGGAATTAGCAGACAAGGAGTTTAACTATGAATACTATATAAAAGTAAATGGGGACAAAATGGACAAAATGAAGGGGAAAAAATGGAGAATTTCAATTCAGAATTCATTTATATAATAAAATCTATAAAAAGAAACATGTATATTCTTGGCCTGAAAATATGACTAAAATTAAGAACTTATGGGAAGAATTAAACAGAAGACTGGAAATAGCAAAAGAAATTGTGGGACACAGAAAAAGTTTTCACAAATGTACAACCAGAGTCCCAGATGGAAAGGAGAAAGAGAATAGGACAGAAGCCATAGTTGAAGAGATGGTGGTTGAAAATTAAAATCATTAAACTACCAGTTCAAGAAGCTAGGAAGACTACAAGTGGAATAAATACCAAAAATTATATTAATTCACATTATATCCAATCTGCTGAAAACCAAAGACAAATGGAAAAAAGCAGTAAGAGTAAAACAAAAACAAAAACAAAAAAGCAAAAAACAAACAAACAAACCACATAGCTTTAATGAGCTGCAATCAGACCGACAGCTGATTTTTCAGCAAAACTATGGAAGCAATAAAATAATGGAATTGCATCTTTAGAGTGCTAAAAGAAGAAAAAAGTGCTAAAAGAAGAAAAAGCCTAGGATTCTATACCTAGTGAACATATCCTCCAGAAGTGAGAGCAAAATAAAGTCATTTTCAGACAAACAAAAACTGAGACTATGTTACCATCAGATCTGTTCTCAATGAAATACCATTGGAATTTCTTGAAATTGAAGGAAAATGATCACTGAAAGGAGACTAGAACTACCAGGAACATTGCAGAACACCGAAAATGATGAAGAAGGGAAAATACGAAGGACGAATCCAGTAATAATCCTGTCTTGGGTGTTTTACAACAGGCACAGGAGTACAATACATGACAACAATGACACAAAGGGCAGGTGTAGAATGCAGTGAGCTGTTGTTAAGCTTCTTGCATGATTTTTAAGTGGTAAAAGTACTAATTCAAAGTAGACCATAGTAATTTAAGGATGCATAATGTGCTCTTTCTCACTGAAAATTATACAGGAATCTCTAACTTAAAAGTTAATAGAGAAGAAAAATGAAATATTATGATAGAGGTGATAAAAGTGATTACTTCTGTAGAGAAAGTTGGCTGGGAGTGGGGCACATAGAAGCCTGATAGTATGCTGGAAATGTTATATATTTTGATTGTGCTGGTTGAGTGCATATATATAAGTTATATATAATTTATTTTCCTGTAGTATATATAATTTATTATACACAATAAAATAATTTATCCTACACAATTGCATAAATTTTAAAATTCATTATACATGTGAACACTTAATACATAATATATAAATATAATGATATTTTTTATTAATAGCATATACCATGTATATAATACACACATATATACATCAATTCATTGAGCTGTACTCTTAAGGTTTGTGTACTGTATTATGTGCAAATTAAAACTCAAAAAAAAGAAAAAAGATGGCAGAATAGGAGGATGCAGAACTCAGCTCCCCCCATGAACACATCAAAAATACTCTGGATCAATTCTCACTGAAAACTAACCAGAGACTGGCAGAAAAACTCATACAAACAAGGTTGTAAGAAAGACCCACATGGAATTGGACAGGAAGTGAAGAGGAGAGATCACGATGGGACCTGTGTCTTTTGGGGGGGATTCAGAAGAGGAGGGAGATTGCATGGGCAGAGATCCTCCCTGGCAAGTGAGCAGTTTGAGCTACATATTGGGCACCCCAGCCATGGGATCCAACATCAGAAATATGAATCCCTTTGGTGTGTTGGAAAGCCAGTGGAACTAAAAAGAGGGCTGTGGGGAACCTGAACCCTGCTTGTGAGGAATTCACACGTAATTGCTTATTCCTGCAATAGGGTGGAGAGGGCAGCTTGAAACTACACAGGGTGCTAGCTGGTTTCCCTTGATTACCCCAGCACATGTCCCAGCCTGAGAAAAGTGTCTGCTCTGGTTCCTGCTTGCTTCATGATGCAGCTCCACATGGGGGCTAAGGCTGCCCCAGCTGAGGGGAGAGCTCAGTTGTGAGGGACAAAGGTGACTCAGACCCAGAGGGGAATCTGAGCAGGGTCGGGGCAGCCGTTGCTAGTGTTTACGGAGGCAGTGCATCAAAGGCAGTACAGGATGCTGACTGCGTCCAGGGGCTGCCCCAGTCCACACCCAGATGCATGCCAAGCACCCAAACCAGCCCCTCTTGTTCCAATTCTGCTCCCCTTTGGGGCAAGGGTGCCAGTGTTGGGAGGGAGAAGACCACACACTTAAAGGGAACAGAACTGGCTCAGATTCGACCCTCGGGGCTCTGTCCAGCAATTTGGAACCCACCCCCACTCCCAATAGGGTGGTTCTGCCCACTGAAAGAGAAGTTCTGGCTCATACCTGGCTCTAACCCTAGCCAAAGAGAAATTAGAAATTAGAACACTTTCTCATACCAGATACAAAAGTAAATTCAAAATGGATTAAAGACCTAAATATAAGACTTGAAGCCACAAAATTCCTAGAAGAGAACATAGATAAAACACTCTTTGACATAAATTGTAGGAATGTTTTTTGGATCTGTAACTTAAGGCAAAAGACATAAGCACAAAAATAAACAAATGAGACCTAATTAAACTCAAAAGCTTTTGCACAGCAAAGGAAACCATCGATAAAACAAAAGGGCAACCTATTGAAAGGGAGAAAATATTTACAAATGATATGATGGGTAAAGAATTAATATCCAAAATATATAAACAGCTCAAAAAACAGTATCAAAAACAAACAACCCAGTTAAAAAATGGAAGAAGACCTAAACAGACATTTTTTCCAAAGCAGATATACAGATGGTGAATAGGCACATGAAAAGATGATAAACACTGCTAATTATCAGAGAAATGCAAATCCAAACCATGATGAGATATTACCTTACACCAGTCAAAATGGCTATCATCAAAAAGTCTGCAAATAACAAATGTTGGTGAGGATGCAGAGAAAAAGGAACCCTCCTACACTGTTGATGGGAATGTAACTTGGGGCAGCCACTATAGAAAACAGTATGCAGGTTCCTCAAAAAAACTAAAAATAGAACTACCAAATGACCCAGGAATCCCACTCATGGGTATATACCCTAAGAAAATAAAAACACTAATTTGAAAAGATAAATGTGCCCTAGTGTTCACAGCAGCATTATTTGTAATAGCCAAGATATGGAAGCAACCTAAGTGTCCATCAATTGATGAATGGGTAAAGAAGATGTGGTGTAGACAGATAGATACAGTGAAATATTTCTCAGCTATAAAAAAGGATGAAGTTCTGCTACTTGGAAGAACGTGGTTGGACTGAGAGGGCATTATGCTTAGTGAGATAAGTCAAACAGAGAATGACAGATACTCTGTTATCAATTATATATGGAATCTAAAAAATAAAACAAACAATTGCACATAACAAAACAGAAACAGACTCACAGATATAAAGAACAAACTAGTTACCAGTGGGGAGAGGGAAGGGGGGGTATAAGATAGGATTAGGGAACTAAGAGATACAAACTACTCTGTATAAGATAAATAAGCAACAAGCATATATTGTATAGCACAGGGAAATATAGTCATTATTCAGTAATAACTTTAAAGTATAATATATAGTGAGTCAACCACACTTCAATAAAAAATTAAAATTAAAAAATTAAAAAATTTCAATTAAAAATACATCATCAACAAAGAAAGAGAAATATTGTAGTCATAAAACAAGACTAGGATGCTTAAAATGGAACAAATTGAAGAATGAGTCTTCAAAAACTAGAACTATGATATATATAAATACATATAATAGCAAAAAAGAAAAAAAAAGTAGAAGAGTTAAAAGATATCTCTCCAAAAAGAATATATTCCATAGGAGAAAAAAAAGTTCGAAAATTAGAAGCCCAATATGGGAGATCAAATCTGGCTAACAGGAGTCCCAGAAAGATAGACCAGAGAAAATGAAGGAAATTATTGAACAAATAGTTCAATAAATTTTCCCAAAATTGAAGAACATGAGTCTCCAAATAAAAAATTCCACTGAATGTCCAGAGTGATGAATAGAAAAAGACAAACATCCAAGAACACCGCAGTGCGATGTCAGGACGTCAGATGGAAAGAAACATTCCAAGAATTTTTGGAGAGATAAAGGTCACAAACAAAGGGTCAGGAACTGGAATGGAATTCAATTCCTCAACAAAACACAGATAACCAAAAGTTATGGAAGCAAAGAAAACATGGGATCCAGGCGTCTGGGATCCAACATAGGAGAGATGCTATGGGAATTCACAAGGTGATGGCGAAGGAAAAATCCCAGTTAACAGTTGTGCAGCAAACCTGAGAAGCATGCAGTCCACACCCACACAGGCGCTCAGAAAACTCCACATCTTGTCCTCGGCAAGAAAATGGAACTAACAGAGATGATTAGTGAGGAAACGACATTGAGTGGGATCTTAACAGAGTTATTATCTTTAGGTGAGAAAGCACTTAATAATAGCTCATGAAAAGCAAAACAATTGAAGAAATAAAGCAATTCAGTCAAATTTTAAAAGATAGTTTTTACAGATCAGGAACTGTCAACATTGTACACTCATTTGTTAATCCGTTTATGGCCTTATCTCGTTTGGTTATACAAGGGAAAAGGTCAAATATGGATGTCACCACAAAAGAGCTAAAATTGTCACCTACTGTACTGGAAAGTTACAGAGAGATCTAAAACTGCAGACTCAAGAAATAGCAGTGTCTGCATTTATTTTTACATTTGGAGGTAAATATGAGAACAAGGAACTAAATACATTGAAAGCAGATATCCTGGGAAACAGGAAGTGGGTGGAAACATGAGACCACATTTTTTGTAGTGAGATTTTTCCCACTAGAATTTTTTTCCTCTTTTACCTTGACCAATTTTCAAATCTCTATACAAGTTAAAGGACAGTCCAATAAGCAGTATCCATATACTCTTAACCTGGATTCCCCGTTGGCTTTATCTTGCTCTCATTTTTTTCTGAACCACTTGGAGTTGAAAAATATCACAAAGCTTCATTCATAAATACGCCAGCTGGTGTCTCTTGGGAACAAGGACATTCTAGTCCATACTGTGAATATCATTTTCACGTTTAAGGAAATTAACAATGACACTCTGCTGATAGGCAATCCACAGTCAGATTTCCTCACTAGTCCTGCAAATGCTGTTCGTATATATACATATTTTTCTATCCAGGATTTAATCAGACTTCACAGTTTGCGTTTAGATATTTTTGTCTCTTTGGACTTTTTAATTGTAGAATAATCCCTGCCTCACTAGACTTTTTCTGTTCTTTATGACACTGAAGACAGGACTCCATTGTCTTATAGAATGGCTCACATCTAGATGTTTCTTCATGATTAGGTTAAGGTTTGTATTGAAATTGTCTCTATGGGCATATATTACTTTAATAAATGAAGTAAAATGGAAAACATGAAGATGATATTTGTTTCAAAAAAATGGCTTTGCATGCTTAGCATCCATAAGGTTCTGGCTTCAATCCCCAGTACCTACCTAGGAAAAAAAACAAAAAAACAAAAAAACAAAAAGACGGTTCTTTCTCGCCAAGATCTCCTTGAGCTAGAGTTTGATGCCTTCCCCGTGTTAATTGGGTCAGCATGTGCTTACTAACTGTTCCCTAACACAAGTCACTCCAGGAAGCAGGTTAAACACCTTTTCTCAGAGAGGCATACACTTTCACAGCTTTTCATTTTAAATTTGTTCCCAGTGAGGATTTTGTCCCTCATCTACCCAGGAAATTCTGTTACTGAAAATTCTTGTGTCAGTTATCTCAACCACAAATGGAACTTGTTTCTGCCCAAATCCCTCAGTAGCTGAATAGATTTGATTCTCCTGTGAGATAAAGCAAGATCCAAAGACTCTGCGGAGACCTAGCTTCTGGGCTCGGATCTGCCATTGACACTTCAGGCGACCTTGAGCAAGACCCTCGCCTCTCTAGGCTCCAGTGTTCTTATCTATAAAAAGAAGAGGGTAGAACAAGTTGATAATGAAAAGTGCCTTTCAAACTATGATTCTGAAGTGAGCAGAAAAGAAAGAATTCAAGGGCAGATAGCCGTCTGCACACCCAGTAGATGTCTCTTTTTACCTTACCTGCCAGCCAGATGTGGTCACCCTCTGTACAAAACAAGTCAGTCCTTGATTGCGATGGGGAGACCAGGGGAATGGAGCAGAGGAGAACATATAAGGGGCAATGGTGCAAATACCAGTGCTCAGGGGGATGCCAGAAAACCCCACCTTCTGAAATTATCTACGTGATAATGAGCTGTGTGGCATGTAATTTAGTCTAAGAAACAAGCTTAATGTTAAAAGGAAAAGAAACGTGAAAGTATTCTCAAGGCAAAGAAGGACTTAATGAACACTTAGTAAATTTAATGGTGAATGAGTTCAGGACATGCCATCCCAAAATATGTTGCTTTGGGAAATATTGATTATTTTGAGATGAAGCCACTGGAAAAACAACAAATGCAGGGAGAGCTTATTCTGAACTCCCCTTACGTGCATCAAGCCAGATCCCCCAAAAGGAACTCAACTGTCATAAATCCCTTCCCCAGGAGTGGCACCAACAGGGAAAATTGGCAGGGAGCACACAGCTCAGTGGTAGAGTGTGTGCTTAGCATGACTGAGGTCCTGAGTTCAATCCCCAGTACCTCCATTAAAAATCAACCAATCAATCAATAAACCTAATTACCCCTCCTCCTGCCGAAAACCCTAGGAAGATTGACCTCATCCCAGGAGAAGAGACGAGAAGGCGGCACCGCAGCCAGACAAACTTCCTCACAGACTGTCGCATCCCCCATCTGTTCTTCTAAGGGCCTCTTCGTCTTTCCTGAAAATCATTCACTCTCCCCTAAACTGGCTACGTCCTCCCCCTCCCCCATCTCCTATTAAGACAGTATTTTAAGCTCTCAAATCACACCAATTCATTGACTACTCACTCTTTTTTCTTGTGATGCCCCATACACGATAATAAAAATGAATAAATATGTACCCCTTTTCTGCTCTCAATCTGCCTGCTGTCAGTTTATTTCAAAGACCCAGCTGTTAAACCTAGGAAGATGTAGGGAAAGCCCCTCCTCCCCTACGGGGGAATCTCCAGGTTCAAGACTGTTGGCGGTAGCAGGCTGCCTTTATTGCTGGTGTTATTTCCTTCAAATTGCTGCAAACATTTTGTAAATTCTCTCTCGAGACCTGACAGAAGGAAGGCAGAAGAGGTGGGGAGAGCCCTGAATGAGGCATCAGGTGGCCTGTCTCCTCCCACTCTGCAGTTAAGTGGGTCAACTTGAGGCAAATCTCATAGCCCTTCTAGGCTGCCATTTTTACATCCTTGAGAAGGACAGAAGTAGGGGTGTAGATTGACTCATCTCTCAAATTCTTTACTCCCCAAAACTCAGTCAGCTGGTTCCTAAAACTTTGGAGGTAAACAAGAGACAATATTTATTGCATGATTTTACTAACATCATGTTGAATACCTGGCTGGGTACCGACTTGACAGTGTTTCCCCATCTTCCTTTGCTTAAATGATCTACTCTCTAATTGCTTTTTGTCTCTTAAATGGGTGTAAAGGAAATATCCAGTTTTTTTCTTTCTTGGCTTACAGCCATGACTTCTTGTCCCAGAGGTTTGTGAGCCTGTGAATAATTCTCTGGTTTAACTTGAGGATGCCCTGAAGGTAATAACGTGCATTGCTCACGGTTCAGCGTTGCCTGTACTTCCTGTGTAAAGCTCTCCCGTTCTAAAACAGTCTGCGATGATAACATTACCAACAGGACTGCTCCAAATTTACACAGAAACTTCCTCTAGAGTGTCTTTCAGGTTTCTTATACCAGTGATCAACACAGGCTTCAGCAAGGAGTAAGGACAAGGAAGTACTCTCAGTAATGTTGGAGGGGCTCTTTAAAACCGTTTTTCTCATTCACTCCTAGATCCTAACATCTTTGCTAGGTCCTCGGAGGCAATAGAGCCTGGAGAAAATGGAAGGGGAAGGGACTCAGAAGTACAGCCCTTTTTCAGGCAGAGAGTGAAACGCTGAGTCTTGGGTCAGACCTGCTAGCGGAGGTGCAGGGAAGATCATCGACGCACCCATAGAGTTTTGGCTTAAGAGATACATCAATCAGCCACAATGGTTGGGCCCTTTTTGGACCCTGATTCAAACAACCTGTTTAAAAAATAACAGGACAATCAGGGAAATGGAGCACAGACTGGATTTTGATGAAATTAAAAAATTGCTCCTTTTTGAAGATGCCATAATGATATTAAGTTTCATGTTCTAATTGAAAAGTTTTTATCAGCAGGGAGATTACAGCTCAGTGGTAGAGCGCCTGCATTCAGTCCCCAGTACCTCCGTTAATAAATAAATAAACCTAATTACTTCCTCCCCCGAATTTTTTTTAAGTTAAATTTTTAAAAAGTTTTTATCTTTTAGGAATTCTAACTGAAATGATAATGATGTATGACTTTTGCTTCAAAATAGTCTGAGTTGGGGGAGGTGCGAGGATAGATGGAGTGAGATTGGGCGAAAGCTCATAAGCATTGAAGCTGAGGGGTGGGTGCAGGTCTTCCTGATTTGATTCTTTCTAACTTTCTATCTGTATGAAATTGCCCATAACAATTTTTAAATGACCATCAGGAAAACAAATCTTTTCACAGCTGAACACTAAGAGGAGACACCAGATTTGATGTGTTCCATTGTCTCTTTGGCACCCCCTGGGGTCTCTTGGGTAGAAATAAACTCCTGCATTTGAAGGTAAATGGAAGGAATGGGAAATGGGAGAAAGGAGAAGAGTCCTGGTGCTTTTATTTTCCCATATAACCCTAATATTGCTACACATTTGAATCATGTTTTACGGGTTCTAAGTACTTTTTATTGCATCTCAGAAAAAGCCAGGGATGTAGGTGTGTTATCATATGTGATGCCTGACAAAATGTCTTCATTATGCTGTTTTGCAGTTGTTCTCTTTTTAATGATTTACGTTAAACCTCTAAAAATATTCTTATTGCCGTTATTAGTCTCTTAGTTGATACCTAAGGATTTATTTCCTGTTCTAGCTTTGCATGGAAAACTCAGCCTGAATATCTATTTACAATATTAGAATTCTTAAATATTTCCCTCTAATGGTTTGGAGAAATTTTATTTTTCCTCTTAGTTTCTATTTAGGGGAAAATACAGGGTGGGGGGGGGAACCTGTCTTATTTCCTTTGAGTCCACCCAGCTGGTTTATTTTGTGTTCGCTTATTTCCCAGGCCTCCAGTCCAAGCGTGAAGCCATCAGAAGTGTCCTGTTCTTTTTAATACTTTATCAGCATTTCCTTTATAAGCCACATTATCCTATATCTCTTTCCTGCGAAAGCTTTTAAAGTACAAATTGATGAAGCCATGTCTTTTGTTATTTAAATAGTATTCCATCAACATTTACAAGTACTTCATAAGAAGATTTAAACACAATATCCTACCCTAATGATCACAAGCCCACACATTTTTAAAAAATCTGACTTCTTTTCTCTTTTTTGTGTGTATACCTCCCATTCCAGTATTCCACCCGCTGAGCACAGGAAACTCACAGAGGCCCTGGTATTAAAAATTCCGGACTGGTCACAGACCTTTAACAAGATCAAGAGGGGTAAACACTATCTTTATAAGGGCAACACGTTCTTAAGTTAATACAAAAGAACTAGATGTGTTTTGCCAGCATTGGTCTTTATGGAATCACTCGACAGTCATTCAGGGGGCAGTGAACTTCTATGCTGTACCAAGACCATCCTATTAGGGTCCCGAAGCAGAGCACTAGAAGAGAAGGGCTCCCCTGGGTGAAGACGTCCCTGGGCTCTGACAGGAGTTACTCTGTGACTCTGCAAATATTAAATATAGCTACATGAATCACACTACAAAATTCCAGTCCTGAAATCTGGTGTCGGGCATAACAATTTGTTCTCTCTCCTTGCTCATGAACAACAAAGAATCAATTGAAGAAATTTTGGTCTGGATACTCTGCTGCTTTTTTCCTCCCTCTGGAAGACACCCTCTGCCTTTGACATGACATATGCTTCTCAAGTGTTATTTTGTGTTTATTAATCTTTGAACTAAATTCTCAGTCCTTGTAACTAGAAAGACATTTGCCCAGAACCCTCCTGACTCATGCTAAATGTACACAACAGCTGATAAACTCCCGTGACCTCTGAGGAGACAGATGGGCTGTGTGGCTTTGAACACCCACGTGGCTTTCAGGACTATGGTTGACAGCATAACCCAGGTTAAGACGGTTGGCAAAAACGTTCAGGCATTCCCCACACTTAGCAAGTTGGTCACAGGGGTAGTGTCACCCATTGTATTGTTCTATCAAATCCGTTTCTCTGTTATAACCCTCCTTGCCACTGGGCTTCCTCATTTGCATATGTCTGTGTGTGTTTTTCTTTCTAATTACAAAATAATCCATGCTCATTGCAATAGTAACAAAAGCTCACGTTAATTGATTGCTTCTAAAGTGCCAGGTACTCTACTATAAGCTTAACTCTTGCCTCACTTAATCGTCAACAATTTATGGGCTAAGGATTATTATCTCCATTTTGCAGATTTAAAAAGTTTGAACATAAAGGATTCAGAAAGTTTATCACTCATTCATTTTTCCTGAAAAACTTCCTTCAGGGAAAAAGAAGAAACCCAAGAAAGAGAATGAAATTTCAAACATGTAAAAGTGGTGAAAAAAAAATATGCTAGTAAAATTTATACTTAAATCTTAACATAAAGACATTTAAGGAAGGGTTTTAAAGAAATAAAACAGAAAAATGTATAAAAAAAAGTTTAATGATAAACTGGAACTAAAATTTCATCTTACTGCTACAAAACACGAGATGCCTAAGATCTTACCTTGTTCCAGAGGATGTGATACAGGGTCATTCTAAACGCTTGTAGAAAATCATTCCTTAAAAGTTTCATTAAAATTAAGGGCCGTCTTATCAAAATTGTCAACTTCATCAAAAACAAGGAAAGAATGAAAAATTGTCACAGCCAAGAAGACACTAAACGGACAATGTAATGGATCCTGGAACAGATAAAGGACATGTAACAAAAACTAAAGAAATATTGTTACCCCAAAACTGGGTTTGCTTCTTGGTGGGTGTCAAGCCAAAAGACACATCCAAGGCAAACAGTGGGAGAAGGAAGGACTTACTGCTTACAGAAACTAAGGAGAACACGGGGGATCTTTTCCAAAGCAGTGTTGGAAGAACTGGGGAAGTTTTAAGCTAAGGGTACATGCATATTCATGAAGGGGCTTGAGCAAAAGGAGAATTCAGTATAGAATCGGGGCAAAGGTCAACAGAGTCCAAGCTTTAGTTGATTGAAGTCAGAAAAGTTCCATATCACCATTCCATGCTCCACCTGGGTGGGGGCCTTGGCTCCTGCAGAATTCAAAGATATGCATCAGGTTGTTTTGTACATCCCTTGAGGAGGAACTGGGACTCTGTTTTGTCACTGAACTATTGTTTTTTGACTGCTTTTCCTTTGTTCCTGCATTCTCTTACTTCCCTTAAGATCATTAGTTACTGAGACCTGTTCAAGGACAAACATTGTTGCCAGGTTTGATCATAAAATGACTTAGGGTCAATCAAGAAAGCTATGCCTGGTTCTCTTTCTTTACTCTACCCTATCTGCTTACAATATGAATAAAGCATGAACTTCAGTTAGTAAAACGTATCAATATTGGATCATTAATTTTGACCATATTAATGAAAGATATTAATAATAAGGGAAACTGGGTATTGGGTATACAGGAACTCTCTGTACCATCTTTGTCTTTTTTTGTTAATTCAAAATTACTCTAAAATAAAACATTTGTTAAAAAATTGGATCAACCTTGTTAGCGGATAGTGAGACCCCTAAATTTGGAGGCCCATCAAAGGGTGAGATCTGCCACCAACTGTGAAGGAATTTGCAGCAGAGGCAGAAGGACAAAGCGAATGGCTGTTTTATTGCTCAGAAGAGGAAAAGGAAAGAAAGCATTCGAGTGGGGAGAAAAGAAAAGAAAGGTGCTCAGTCAGGAAAAAGGTGCTCAAGCAGGGAGCTATCAGCCAAGATGGCCAGTGGTGACATCTCCCACTGCAGCTCGGACCACGTGGACCTTTAGGGGAGGCTTCCGACTTGATGCTAGAGTCAATCGCCTTGTCTTCTGTCCTTGTATAGACTCAATAGGCAATCAATAACCATTATGTAAAGGGTTTGGTTGCAAAAAATACTCTGAAGCTATGTTCCACATCAGAACAGATTCAGTCCAGTATTGCAAATAATGAAACTATGAAGAGCATACAATGACAATTCATCAAAAAAAGATTAAACTACACTTGGTAAATCCAACAGAGGCAAGAGCATAAAACACACATTACTACATTCATTACAGATTTTTAATTAATTTTTACAAAATTAATACATTCTCACTGGAAAAAATTTTTAAATACAGAAATATATAAAGAAAAATTTCCCTTTTCCATAGTCTCATCCTATATCCCAGAGGCATCCTTACTTTACATTCAAGATGTATTCCCCAGAAATTTTTTAGGCATATATATATATATATATGTATATATATATATACAAAAATGAGTATGTAATTTGGAAACAATGAACAACTTTGATTGAAACAGATATTAATTTTTTAAATTAAGCTTTGATTTGTTAACTAACCCATAATATCAAATCCCTAGGCATTCCAGTTAATTGGGAATTTAATAAAATCATCTAGTTAAGCTTTGAGACGTTTTCCGGACAAAATCCTCTATTTGATATGTGCCCTGAGACTCTTTGAGAATCTTTTGCTCAGGCTAGGAATAAGAGAGTTTCATCCTTAAACTCTGAAAATCCTGGTTCCTTTACAGTTTTTAAATTTTTTCTTGAAAAAGTTTTTACTCTTTATCTGTACCTTATCATTTGTGACCAAGTAAAACTGCTTGGCACTTTAAAGATTCTGCCCGTATAGCTCCTTAGGCAAAATGGCCAGTTTATTAGATGTATTTTCTGTTTCCTCTATCACCACAGGGGATAGTGGTGCCAGACTTCATGGCATAACATAAAAAGGGTTGCCTTTTTGCAATCTTCCAATAATAATTTCCTCCCTGGTCTCCCACGTGCAACAGTATCTCCTCAAAGGATTTCAAGTTTACACTAAAGGGCCTTTTCAGCATCTGCCCAGGGCTGGCCCGAAGACCCACGCTGTCTGTTTCAGGTGTTGGTTATGGGTTCTACTCCAATTCCAACCACTACCTTTCTGTTTCAGTCACTATTGCTGCCTAACAAATTACCCCAAACTTAGCAGCTTAAAACAACATTCTGGTTATGCTTATAGATTTTGCAGGTTAGAAATTTGGAGGGGGCGTGGTAGGGATGGCTGTCTCTGCCTCATGATGTCTGAAGCCTCAGCTGGGAAGATGTGAAGGCTAGAGGGATCCAGTGGCTAAGAGCAGGAGTCACCTGAACCCAGTCACTTATATGTCTGGCAGGGCTGGGAAGACTAGGGCTGCTGACAAGAACATCTGCAAGTTACCTTTCCACGTGGCTTAATTCTCCTGCTTCAGTAGAAGCTCAGGGTTCTAAGTGTGACGGAAACTAAATCACCACTTAGCACTGGAAATCACACAGTTAAATTCTTCCCATACGCTATTGGTTAGAGCCACCCCAAACCTACTAGAGTGATAGAGTGATTCAAAGGGAGTGATAGACCTCATCTCTTAATGGGAAAAGTAGTCAGGACACATTGTAGAATATCTTGCGGGATGGAAGATACTTTTGCAGCTATCTTTAGAAAATACAACGTGTGACATAAATAAGAAATCGGTAACCATATAGATGATTTGAACAATGCAAATGTTGCAAATAAACTGATGTGATTAACTTACATAGATCACTGTGTGTGTGTGTGTGTGTATATATGTGTACATATGTGTATGTGTATATATATATATATATAAACTGTAAGTACAGCACAGCTACAGAAACAATAAAAAGATCATGGTTTCCAGGGGTTTGGGGAGAGGGAGGGAGGAACGAATAGATGGAGCACAAGGGATTTTTAGGGTGATGAAATGATCCTGTATATTATAGTGGTGGACATGTCATTATGTATTTGTCAAAGCCCATGGAATGTACAACATCAAGAGAGAACCCTATTGTAAACTGTGGAATTTCGCTGAAAATAATGTGTCCATGTTGGTTCATCGATTGTACCAAATATGCCACACTGATGAGGGATGCTGAGGGTGGGGAGGATACATGTGTGGGTAGGGAGGGCTATGGGAACTCTGTATTTTCTGCTCAGTTCTGCTGTAAACCTTAAACTGCTCTAAAAAATAGAGTCTATTTAAGAATAAAAACAAAAACTGTAAGTACAAAATATCCATTCTTCTGAAATGTTCACAATATCTTTACCAAAAATGACAATATACTGAGCATAAAGCAAATCCCAATAAATTCCATAAGACAGTAATTATAGAGAGAATGTGCTCTGACCCTAGTGAAATTTACCTAGAAATTAGTAACAAAAAGGTAAACAGAATATCCCCATATATTGGAAATTAAGCAACACATTTCTAAATAACTAAAAAGTCAAAAAAGAAATTCCAAAAGAAATGAGAAAATATTGTAAACTAAATGATCATTGAAATCATGCTTTTTATTTTGCCATTATTTATTTTTAAAATTTTTATTTAAAATTTTTTTAATTTAAAATTAATTTAGTAATTATTTTTACTTAAAATTCTTTTTATTTCTCAAATTTTAAATTTTACTTAAAATTTTTATTTTTATTTATAATATACTAATTTCAGGTGTGCAACATACTATTCAAAATTTAAATAGATTATGCTCCATTTAAAGTTATTGTAAGATAATTCCCTGTCCTGTGTAAAATACGATTTTTTAAAGTAGTATATCAAAATTCATAAGACTTCTGCTTTCTGCCTCGCCGTAGTAAATGGTGCCAGTCTAGCCTTCCCATTCCCCCATAAATGACTAGAAAACTCTAAAATATACATAAACCAAATGCTATTAGATATTACATAAGAGTGCAGAACTGTGAGCCCTTAGAGAAAGAAAACAAACTTGTTCTGAACTGTGGTGCAGAGAAGGAGGAAAGGCAGGTTATAATGGCTTTGCTGAGTTAGAGGAAACGGGGATTACAGTTCAGGAAGGCTGAAGCCAGGAAAGAGGTCTGGAAAGGAAGATGCTACGCGGAGAAGGAACTCCTGCAATCTGCGTGGAAGCCCCGCTAAGTCTTTGCTGAGTCCTCGACTGCGCACGCGTGGAGTAAATCCCCACGGAGTTATACAGAAAGTGACCAGAGAACTGTAATATAAACCATGCCCACAGCACACACAGAGTCAGAAGACATCTGCATCTGTCCGGCCAGGTTAGAAATATTGGCAACATTCAGTGGAGACCCAAGACGGGTAATGGTCAGTGTTGGGGCTGAACGAGTCCTGGAACCAGGCTTCTCCAAGTGAGTAAAGCAAAGTTTAAAAACAAGCCTTGCAGGTATCAAACTGATAGCCTCAAATAAACTAACTGCCTACTGAAACAGTCTTCAAAAGATGAAAACTCAATCCAGACACTCTTTATTGTGCACACACAATGTCCACCATTCAACTGGAAAATACCGGATATGCAATAAGGTGCGACTATAACCAGGAGAAAACTCAGCCAACGGGAGGGACTCAGTAATGACAGATATGAGGGAACTAGTAGCCAAGGACATTACAACAGATAATGTAACAATATTTAAGAATTTAAATATTAATATCACCCACACTGTACAAGAATACGGCTCCATGGAAACCTGATGTCAACTATTAATTGGTTCATTGACTCAGCTATAGGATCGGCTTTATTTTTTGTGCTATAAGTATTTCATATTAGCAAGATTTCTAGATGCTATCTTTGGTTTTTTTGTGTATGTGTTTACTTTTTTAACTGAAGTATAGTCAATTACAATGTGTCCATTTCTGGTGTACAGCATGTTTCAGTCGTACATGTACATACCTATTTTTGTTTTCATATTCTGTTTTAGATGCTGTCTTTGTAATTCTAAACCTTTAGTCTCATTCAATTCATGAACACCTGAAGATACAATGAGGGGGGTTATTGAGCCCCTGAGCATGGAAATGGGTTTGGTTGTTATTGCTGTTTTGATCCCAGTGTGTTTTGATTAAAAATATTCTTGCAATGAACTCCTGTTTCCATGAGGTAGAGAGTGGGTCTTTAGTCCTTGGAACCAAAACAGCCACAATCTAGGCCATAGGAGGCGTTGCTTTGAGTACACATGTGTTATGAGAACAAAATCTGTTGTAGAAAGGCCAAATGGGAGGAGTGTTGCAAAGTCCAATCAGAGCGAACACAAATGGAAAGAAGCAGCAAATAAGGCCAGTAGAGGAAAGGACTAATGAAAAGAAATGGATATTCGGACACCAAACGGGCAGTTGAGACCCCTGGTCTCAGAAGCGGGTCCAAAACTGTGTCCATAGCGTGAGAGTAACCGTAAAATCAGGATAGCAATGGGTCATACAAGGAGCAGATGGTTCCCTTGTGTCCTCCTACAGAGGGCTGACTTTGGCCACCTTGAAAATGGGTCGGGATGAAGGTGAAATGGACAATCAATCTAAAAGGAACTCTTTAAATATTTCTCTCCAAATCCACACCCCCAGGAAAGACCACTCTTAACTGTAGTGAATATATAAAGAATGAAATCAGATGCTCTTGAATACTCAACCAGCATCCCGCCCCTCCACCTCCTGCTCACTCCTCTAAATATGAAGGTATGTATAGACACACTGAGCCTTTTGGAGCTGTTGGAGAGCGCCCAAGATGCTTTATTTTCCTGCACACATGCTTTCAACCTATTTAGAAAATGTTCTACTTTGAGACAGCGTTTCTTACTTTTAAATCTACCAGGTGATTTTTAATAAAACGAAGCCCACTAAGTATATAGTTCAATGTGTGGGTTTTTTTAATTTAAAGGAAAGCTATCAATCTTAAGGTATTTAATTTTGGATTGCATCATCAGAGATGAACACAAACTCCAAGTTTCTATTTTCAGTCAAGCGGAGGGGGGACACACACACCTGGTGGGTTTTTATTCACACATTAGCTGCATGCTGCATGAGACCCGCTCCCATTAGGGGTGACAGCCTGTGGAGTGACACTGTTAGAGCTCTAATTTTAAGTTTCTTCTTACTTTTGAATGTGATAGTTTCATGTTATTTCAGAGGTAATCCCCTGCAAAAATTCCCACTGGTATTTTTAGAATTTCTTATTATGGAAGATTTCAAACATAGAGAAAAGTAGATAGACTAGTACAGTGAATCCCAGTCATCTAGATGCAACAACTAGATGCTCAAGGTCAACTTTGTTTCATCTATGCCCTCACTTTTTGCCTTCTGGGATCATTTAGAAGCAAATCCTGACATCATATCATTTCAAGTGGAAATATTTCAATATGTAATTCTAAAAGACAAGGACTCACAGTTTCATTTTGTACCCAAAAATTAATTATTTCATAATTTCAAGTACAGTCAGCATGTCATATTATAGTCAGTAATTCCAACCAAATCAGTTTTTGAGGAAAGCTCTCATTTTGCACCATAAGGAAGACAATGTGGTCTGCCTTCCTGTCTGCAGAAGGAAGGGATTTGAGTTAAAACAAGGACAAAAATGGACAGAAGGAAATGTGATTGTTCCTGGATTCATGAGGGCTCTTTGACAGCAGGTCAGAGCTGGATCAAACAACCAGAGAAGGACCCTTTATTCCAATAATACTGGAGTGTCTCATGGGACTGAACAAAGCCAGCAGGGCCCCAGAGGGGCATGGAACTGGGAAATGGAATGCAGTTCCCAAGGGTATCCTCGTCATCACCAGTTCTCTTCTCTCCCACCTAGGTTTCTAAGCTAGTTTCTCTACTCCTTCCTCATGAGTAGAGAAAAGCAGTGCTTGAGTTCTTGAGTTTTCCTCCTTCTCTTTATAAGAAACCAGCCCACAGTGAGATGAGAACAGCTTAGTTATAACTGCAAGTTTCCAGGAAAAGGGGCTCTCATTGGGACAATTTGAGTTAAGTGTCCATTCTTGGTCCGATCGCCAGTGGCGGAGGCGGTGGGTCACTTGTCACAAACATGGCTTACCCACGTTAAAGATGCAGACTCCGGCCCTCCTTCCCAGACATACAGTTTGACAACCTTGGGGCCCGGCCCAGGAATATGCCTTTTGAACAAGTCAGGAGATTTTGATGCACACCCAAGAATGAGAACCACTTGCTGTGGACAGAAACACCAATCAAGTTGACCCTAGAATGTTCCATTCATTCTTTTGCCTTTGAACAAGATGAGGTTTCCTAATATAATTTCCCCACATTTCTGTGGTGAGGGAGATGAGTGTAGCCAGCATACCACAGCTGTTAGGGAAGGCATTTAAGTCTCCACCCTAAATACCTTTCCTCCTGCCCCGGGAACTGCCCTAAACAGCTGCCCGGTTCAGGAAAAGCTCACGAAGTTCTCCTGGGCTCCCAGGCATACCACCATCCCCCCAAATTAGGGAATTGGTTTGTTTCCCCTCAGTGTAATGTATGAACATTCTTGGACATGGCATCCATACTGAGTAGACTAACATAATAACAATTATGTTTAGAAATTGTACATTCTAATTTGGAAGTCACAAGCATGAACTGATATAACAGTATCTAGATTTGCATGTCAAGGTACCCTTGATGCTCTCAAATTTGGAAAGTTATGATGGCTACCACAAATCCTACAGGTAAGACGGCATGTTTGTGCAAAGCAGTCTTAGGCTGGTCCTGAAAGAATCATCTCTTTTCATTTTCCCTTTTAAAAAGAAGACAGCTTGATTGAAGTACAACTTACATAGTATAAACATCACCTGTTATAAGGGTACAGTTGATGAATTTTAGTGAATTTATGTATTTATGAACCATCTCCACAATCGTTTCCCAACAACACCCAAAAAGCTGCCTTGGCCTGTTTGCTCCCACGTGTGGCCCCAGGCAACCACCTATCCACTCTATTTCTATAGTTTTGCTGTTGCTAGAAATTTCACAGAAATGGAATCCTCCAGTATGCAGTCTGTGTTTATTTTCACTTTGTGAAGAGTTTCTGAGATCCACGAGGCTGTTGTGTAGATTAGTGGTAGTTTGTTCCTTGTATTGCCAAGTGGTACTATTGGGTCGATCTTTCTAATGTCTTGATTTACTGTTTTAACTCTCTGAACCAGGATGTTTTCACATTGGTATGGTTGGAACTCTTCCACGACTAGGAACTCCACACCTAGACAATGTCTTCCTGTCTCTGTGTTGTCGGAGGAAACCTGCACCTCATTCTGATTGTGTGAGTTGGCAGAGAACACGAGAGGATGGTCTTCCTGGTGTTGTTTCAACATTCAGCTCATGTTCCTAGGTTTCAATTAAAGATACCTATTTTTCAGTGAAAAATCATTGTACGAGTTTTTTTTTTTAAGATTTAATTGTTTCTACAGGGATTTTTTCCCCCCCTGAAGCATGGAGTGTCATTTATCAGGTAATATCACTTAAATATGCTGAGAGCTTGATCACAATTTTATGTGTATTTTAGCACAAGAGGATGAGTGTAAAACCACATGCCTGAGTGTGAACACGCCACTCTGCGGGACACGTATTTTACAGTTCCCTGTATTCTTGGGCTCACAGTAACGGACTGCGGCTCCCAAACCTGGTAAAAACTTGATCCTCTGTGAATGAGCTCCATGCCTCTATTTTAGAGTGCATATTCTCCGGTTCAAATACCTTTGTGTGCATATCTTTGGAAGTGCTCTCTCCGCTTCCGAGGCATTCTCCAAACATTTTCTGACATAGCCAGAGTTCCGGGGTATTTGAAGAAGAGCCTCAGCTCTCTCCCTCCGATCCATTTCCGGCTGCACAGCTGAGTGGCCCAAAGAGGAAAGACCATCTAGCGGTTTGGAGAATTTAGCTCAATCGGCCCTGGAGGGCTTTATTTTTAACAGTACGATTAAACAATATTTCTGACACCACAGGAAATTAGACCCATGTGTACCAAGTGCTTCTTTTGAAAGGGGCGCAATGCTAGGCTGTAAAGCAAGGATTTGTATACCTCATTCATTAAAGAGAAATTTCAGCCCCAAATACAACATGCTCAGTGTGGGAGGAGCTACAAAGAAGAGAAATTCTCATCTTCAAGGAGCGTGCAACCTCCAAGAGGAGCCATGACTTTGGTGTTACTCCTGAGCTGATTTGTGTTCACTGACGAACTTTGGACATCTGCATGTTCCTTCTTTGGTTTTCTAGGAAGATAGTTTCTATATTATTCTGGAGACAGAAATCTTTCGCTTCACCAGAACACAAGTTTCTTTCCCATCAGAGGAGCACAAGTGGACCCAATTGTCTTCTGAGGTTGCAGCTAAACACACCTGCAACTTACTAGAAGATTTTTCATTTTAACCTTGATGATATAAAACTTCTGTACCCATCACCGAAGACACATGGGACATCCCGAAAGAGCCCTGAGCCAGGAGCCAGGAAACCTGGGTGCCGGTTCTGGCTCTGCTGCTAATTGGCAGGGTGATTTTTGGCCTCTACTTTGGTTTCCCCAGGGTCTTGGTTATTTCATCAGGAGGAAACTCATGTCAGTAAGTTCTCAGGTTCCTTTCAGCAAGAAGATTCCGTGAGGCCTTTTCCGCTGAGGGCACAAATAGGGGGCAAGCCCTTGCCTAATAATTATTGTTAGGTAACCTTCCCACGGCTTTATGACTCTTCCACTCGTCACGTGTTATATATCTTTTTTTCTTTGCATTTGTAAAGGAGCAAAGTAAGAAACACATCACTGATATGTACTGAAGTTTTAAATATTGATTTTGACTGTGCAGTAATCAGAAAATTAACCTTAACATTTCATATATATACATATATATCTCTTTCAGCCATGAAAATGAAGAAATCAAGTCATTAACGTAGGCAAATGAGAAGTGAGACTTTTGAGTTTCAGTGTCATTTCTTCCATCCTCTTCCAACCTCCAATTTCAAGATAAACCATGAAGAGGGGGGAGGGTGTAGCTCAGTGGTAGCGTGTATGTTTACCATGCATGAGGTCCTGGGTTCAATCCCCAGTGTCTCCATTAATAAACAGACTTAATTACCACCCTCCAACAAATTTAAAAAATAATAAGAAAATAAAATTTTTTTTAAAAAGATTAGCCATGAAGAAGGTGACAGAGATTGCATGACATCCCAGTGTCCTGCTGTTCTTAAATAAAGGAAGGATAAAATCCCTGTCTTCATATTGTAAAAAGGAGTATGCATTTATCCTTGATGTTTTAATGATTAACTTCTCAGATGCCAGCAAAAGCTGGGATGAAGTCTTTATGAAGAATAAAGGATGACAAAACACCAAAATCATAAAAATTAAAATTTCAGTGTTTATCCTGCTGTTCTTTGTATATTCACGTATCCTTCCGTATACACAATGCAAAGCAACTGAGCATAGGGAGCCCCAGTACATTTTGATAAAATGTGGATAAAGTTCAAATAGTAGGTCTCAGAAAGGTCTATAAATCTTCATTCTAATTAAACATATCCCTGTTCTTCAAAATTTTAAAGATATGTCAAGAAAATTGTCCCGAAAGTTTAGATATAAAATTTAGGTGTTAGTCAAATCTCCAATCACTCAGCCATGGCAAGCACGATGATTACATCATCAGAAAACATCCCCTTCTTGTCCTCCTGCCTCAGTCAGAAATGGAAAGTGAAATTCCTGGATGTGAAACAGGCCTGGGATAGAGGCCAGTGTCCTAGAGAAGCGAGAGTTACCCCAGCAAGGTGAAATCTCAGGAGCATCTGATAGCGTGTGGGTGAATTGGATCAAAGATGGAACCCAGTGAATGATGAACAAAGAGTTTGGTAAATCTGGATGAAAGCGATAGAAAAGTAAGTTTCAAGCAAATGTTGAAATTAGATCCTGCTGCAAAGGACAGAAAATTCAAAGTAACATCACGTTAAACATGATTTAAGAGTTTTCCCTAAACAGCTGTATGAAGGGTGCCTCAATCAACAGGAACCCATGCTCCTTCCACCTTGTTGCTCACCATTCTCGACACGAAGCTTCACATTTTGGGCCAAGACAGTTCCTCAAGCCCCATCAAGGCAGCAAGAAGAAAGAAGGGGAAGAGAAAAGGTCCCCTCCACTTTTCAGAAGTGCAAATACCACTTCCACTTATATTCCATTGCCTTGAATTTAGTCACAAAGTCACAGCGATGCACGGGAGGTAGGGATTCTAGTGGAGGTTGGGTTTCCTGATTCTGGGAGCTTCGCGGGTCAGTTAAGAATCAGGGTTCTATTACTGTAGAAGAGTGTGTCTGTTTAGTGAAGAATTTGACTTCACCCAAAGAGAGGTCTGCTCTTTACCTTCAGCTTTCAATAGGTCACCAGCTTCAATAGATGTGTCTTTGCTTAGACTGGGGCCTGGGTGTGGCAAAGTCTGTGTGATTTAGGGGGATTTCGGGTGAGAGCTTTGGGTCCCTTGGTATCAGTTCCACTTCAGGAGGGGCTTGGGGCTGAGATCAGCCATCCGGTAAGTCAGCATTATGACATGGTGGAGCCCCAATAAAAACTCTGGACTGCAAATTTGGGTGGATTTCTCCATTGTACATGTTGTACATGGAGGCAGGAGAGAGATGTGGTCCATGAATACATGGGGAGAGGTCAATGGAAGCTGCACGTTGGGTACTTTCCCGGACTCATCCCTCTGAGCTTCTTCCCATGGCTGATTTTAAACTGTATCCTTTGGCTGTAAGAAACTATAACCCTGGGAAGAACAGTTTTCAGTGAGTTCCGTGAGACTTGCCAATGAATTATTGAAACTGAGGGTGGTTTGGGGACTCCCCCAAACCTGTAATTGGTCTCAGATGTGAGAGAGGTTTTGTGTGGACTGTGCTGTCTCTAATTTCAGAGCCTCCCAACCATTTCCTGATAACGGCACAGGGGAGCCAAAGGATAGGGCTGCTTGTGGCCAGAGACACCACACACTCCAACACTTAGTTGTTTGCCGTGAAAGTGAGGGTACCCATATCTGAGTATGTATGTAACTTATTCATGGCCTCCCAGCATCCTGCAAAGAAAGCTATTCTGCTCTAGAAGAAGGAGAATGCTGGAAGAGGAAAGAAAACTGCCACGAAAGCAAACATGGCTTTGCAGCCGCCCACATCTGTCCACCTCTCTCTGCCCACACACATCTAGGTATATACCTTTCCCCAGAGCAACAACTCCGAGGTCCCTCCAGCTCAGAAATCTGCATTGTGGGGAATATACAGAGCTCTCTATCCATCCAGAGGGGCTCCTGTGGTCTGGAAATTCACAAACTAAAATTTATCTACTTCAAAATGAGCAATATATACAATAGTGTAGCAGGAAAAAATAGTTACAGTAAAAACTTTCATTTGGAAAAGGGGTTCGTGGAAAACACCTGGAAGTCCTTGGCCCGTAGCAGTGACCCAATCCTATGGGAACAGGAGTGGTGAGGACCCCCTCCTCTGCCAACAGAGTAGATTCCTTGGTCAGCCCATCGGAACACCTCCAGCTCTGGAACAAAGCCTCTTGTTCCTAATCCTTCTGGCTCTGCTCTACAGGAGGACTTCCCCGTCCCTCATCTTCCAAAGCCACATCAGAAGTGAGCATCGGAGGGTGTACACTTCTTAGGAGCTACACTGATATGAGGTCCTAGGAGTTGCTTTACAAATTGTTGAATCACCTGCATTTGTAAGCCAGTTTGTGGTTTCCTTAACAATATAATTAATACTCCCACAAATACAGAAAGCTTCTGGTATGTTTGTTTCTGGTGTGTCCCATTTTAGGGTTGCCAGATTGAGCAAATTAAAAAATCAGAAGACACAGGATTCCCAGTTAAACCTGAATTTCAGATAAACAATGAAAAATTCTTTAGAATTTAAATGCTTGAGACATGCTTACCCTAAAAAAAGTATTAGTTTATCTGAAATTCCAATTGACCTGGGCATCCTGTGTTTTCTTTGGCAGCCCTATTCTATGTTCAGCTAACCAGAGCCCAAACACTTGCCTAGACAGTTTTTGTCTGAAGACTTCGATCTTTTAGCCACTAGGCACTATGCTTCTCTTCAATTTAATACCTTGAGGACCCATGAAATGAGGGCTTGGTTGGGCAGGTGACACCCTTACACTAACAGTTACTCTGGACTGTCTCTCACCCTCTGGCAGAAAAACTGAAATATGAAGCCATTTGTAAAACTTGGAGACCTCAGCAAAACCATCTTCCCAGGCTGCCATTGTTTGGGATATGGCAGAAGACCTCAGATTATCAGTTTAACAGTCAAATTAAATTGTAGACTCCAGGCAGAGAGGGTTTCCTGGGCACAACAACATTCCATATTCTGTTTCCACACTGCCTGGATTTTTCCCCAAGTTCACCTCTCTGGGGCTTTGCTGATAAAGAAGTGATAAGGAAGCAGCCACATGTGCCCCGAATTCTGAATTTTTCCAACCATTTTTACCTAATGCTCAGCCTTGGTTGGCAGGTAGTATGCCTTCTAAAGTAACACTGGGAAAATGCCACCAAATATCTCGTTGCCACAGACCCGTGGCTGTCATTTTTCCTGCCTGCACTATCCGAGTCCTCATCGTCCAACCACTAAGTCAGTGCCACCACTTAGGTTCTACCACATACATCTTCCCACTTACAGACACCACACTCTGTATTAGTTACGACTGGAGTCAGCTATGAAGTGTCAGAAATTGCAAAGTAATAGTCACTTCAGCAAGTGTATGTTTCCCATTGCTACTGTAACCAATTACCACAAAGTTCCTGGCTTAAAACAACACAAATGCACTCTTACAGGTCTAGAGGTCAAAGGTGTGAAATGAGACTCCTGGAATGAAAATGAAGGGTCATCAAGTCTGTGTTCCTTCTGGAGGCTCCAGGGGAGAGTCTGTTTCCTTGCCTTTTCCAGTTTCTGGAGGCATTCTAGAAAAGGCATTCTTTGGCTATGGCTCCTCTTTCTATTTTCAAGGTGCATCATTCCAATCTCTGCTGCTTCCACGATCACATCTCCTTTTTCTGGCTCGTACATTCCTACTCCCTCTTCTAAGGACCCCTTTAACTACAATGAGCCCACCTGAATAATCCAGGATACTCTTCCCCTCTAAAGACCCTTAACTTAATTACATCTGCAGTCTCTTTTTAAATTTATTTATTTATTTATTTATTTAAAAATTTATTTAATTTTTTAACTGAAGTATAGTCAGTTACAATGTTGTATCAATTTCTGGTGTACAGCACAATAGTTCAGTCATACATGAACATACATATACTCCTTTTCATATTCTTTTTCATTATAAGATATTGACTATAGTTCCCCATGCTATACAGTAGGATCTTGTTGTTTATCTATTTTATATATAATAGTGTCTGCAAATCGCGAACTCCCAATTTATCCCTTCCCACCGTCTTCCCCGCCCTGGTAATCGTAAGTTTGTTTTCTGTCTGTGAGTCTGTTGCAGAGTCTCTTTGTAAGGTAACACATTCACAGTTTCCAGGGATTTGGATGTAGACGTCTTTTTTTTTTTTTCAGGGGGGGCGGTGGTATTATTCTGTCTGTCACAACAAAAGAGAAGTTTATTTCTCTCTCACATACGTGTAGGCAGTCAAGGCCAGTATGGGGGGGGTCCATGATCATGAAGAGCTCAGGCTCTTTCCACTTGCCCCTCTTCCATCCTCAGCAAGTAGTCTCCATCGCAAAGTCCAAGAGGACTCCTCAAACTGCAGCCAACACATCCGAATTCTAACCAGTGGTGGGAGGGAGCCGGGGAAAGAAAGACTTGAACTTTTTCCTTTCTTTTTAAATTTAAAATAAAAGTTTTGTGGTGGGGGAGGTATTTAGGTTTATTTATTTATTTATTTCTATAGGTAGTACTGGGGGTTGAATGCAGAACCTTATGTAGGCTAAGCATGTGCTCTACCACTTGAGGTACACCTGCCCTCCTGCACCTTCTCTTTAGAGATACTTCCCGGGAGTAGCACACCTGGCTTCCATTAACTTCCTATTGGCCAGAACTTAGTCACGTGGCCACACAAGGCCATGTGACTCACAAGGGCAATGGGGAAATGCAGGAACTCTTCTGGGCAGCCACATGCATGCCAGCTAAAAAAATTGGAGTTTCTACTACTACAGAGGAAGGGGAGGACATCTTCTGGGGGGCATCTAGCATTTCCTCCAGAGTTCCTGAGGAAGTCTTTAAGATTACATGTACATTTTCAGAGAAAGAATTTAATTCACATGCAAGTGTGCTGAGGGCCAGGAGGCAGGCAGTTTTTCCTAATTGGTACTAGTCTCATCCAGATCTTTGGAATAATGCAGCAAGCAACCTCTGTGAAGCACGGAGACCAATGTTCCCTTAAAAAAAAAAATCCGAGACAGTCACGTAAATACCTCCCAGGCGAGAACATGAAATGGAAGTTTGATGATTCCAGACATAAACAGAGGCATTTTCCCTCCAGAAGCTTTGAGTGTATGGAATGATCTCTTGGTCACCAGTGAACAGATCATTTGAGTGCTTACTGAATGGGTGCGTGGCATCTCCGAGAGGAAGGGGAGTTCCAGGCCATGGGGACCCAGGAAGTGGGCACTCTTCCCTGTGCTGAACGTAAGTTTCATGAAGGCCCCACGGACTCACCTGATAGGAATAGGGGTTTGGGTGAGACATGGGGCCCTGACCCATCATCTGTAGGGAAAACCCCTCTCACTCTCCCAACTCACATCCCTTCAGTATCAGATCACCTCTGGACCAGCTCCTAAAATGTTCTCTGCTGGCCCACTTCCTTCCATCCTACGTCATTACTAAGATCATTGTCCTGTTACTATTGTCTCTTGCTAAGATTACTACAAACATCTCCTGAGACGTTTAGTGAGATGTTACTCTCCAATGTATTCTGCACGTTGCTGACAGAAGGCTCTTTCAAAAATGCAAAGCTGATCACCTCTTGTTATAGGTTGAATCATGTCCCTCCAAAAAAGATGTTAGAGTCCTAATGCCTAGTACCTCAGAACGTGACTTTACTTGGAGATAGGGTCTTAACAGAGATAATGAGGTAAAACGAGGTCATTAGAGTGAGCAAGCCCTAAAACAACTCTTCACAATCTACTGGAATTCCTTGTTCAGTCACCTCTCTTCCCTCTAGGCTGGAAACTACATGAAGGGAAGACTATATCTATTTTGTTCTCCAGTGAGTCTTTAGGATTTAGCATAATATATAATTGGCACCCAGTAAGTGGATGTGAGACAACTGACCAACGTATATATTACTTAACTTAAAGCAACTCCATCTTGGACTTCAGTTACAAAAGACGATATATCTGTGTTTGGTTTAAGATCATTGAAATCACTTTCTGGCTCTTGTGATTGAAAGAATCCTGACTCTGCTCTGACCAATTCTGCTTTCCTCTTTTTAAATTTACTGGTAACTATTTTTAAAATTTTAATAATAAATACTTAAATTTTATAGTAAATATTTTCAAAATAATACATATTTGTTAGAAGAACGAAAAAGAACAAAAGGTTCCCATAGTCCTATCCCCCCAGTACAGACAATGTTAATATTTGGTGGGCATTTCTTTTTCTGCTAGGCTTTCTGTGATTTTTTTGTTTAAGAGGCTTATGTTGCCTGCGATTTCTTTGTGTGTTTGCCTGTTTTTCACAGCTGTAATCACATTATAGTTAAAATTCTTTTAAAATTTTTATTTTAACACAACCATTTTCTATGATCTCCATTACTATATTATTTAGCTTTTGAAGTTGACTTATGGAATCATAATTTATATAAAGCACACACATCATATATACACACAGTTGATGTGTTTTAACAAATGATAACCTGTGTAACTCTCTCTCACTCAAGATATATTCTTTCATCTTAAAAAGTACCCTCCTGAATCTCTGTAGTCTGTTCCCTAATTGTCTCACAGGTGTCCACTGATCCATTTTATGTCACTATTGATTAGTTTTGCCTGCTTGAAACTTAGTATTAAGTATGTAGTCTTCAGGCTAGCTGCTTCTGCTCAGCATGTCTTGAGAGTCATCCACGCTGTTGTACATATCAGTAGCTTGTTTCTTTGCATTAAGTAGTGTTCTGTTGTGTGGCTACACTACTATTTGTTTATCCATTCACTTGATGAATATTTGGGTTTCTCAGTTTTTGTCTATTATGAATAATCCTACTATGAACATACAAGTCTTTGTGTGGACATAGTTTTTCATGATCTTGGGTAAACACCTAGGAGTGATCGTGCTAAGCCAAATCGTAAGTGTATGTTGAACTTAATAAGAAACTGCCAAACTGTTTTCCAAAATGGCTGCTTCATCTTGCAGTCCCACCAGTAAGTGGTATCGTCAAACTCTTTCATTTTAGCCATGCAAGTGGTGTGTAGCATTCATTTTTTTCAGAAGAATTTTAACATGATTTCCTTAAATTTCCTCATTAAAAATTATATCAAGAGGAATTAATTAAGCCTAAAAATTAATTTTATAAGACTGGACATTTAGAAGTATTTAGATTTCCTATTCTGAAATACTATACGGCCCTCCATTTTTCATAATTCATATATAGATATATATATTTTACTATCTGGTCTTGATCTGATTTTTTAGCAAATAGAGTTGTGAATACTCTTTGTCCTTTCAAGTTACCATCAGCCTCAAAAGAAGGAATTTATGCACAGTACCTAAATAAACAAAAGTGATTTCTTTTTCAGGTTTCTGTTAGCTAAAGCTGTTTCCCTTCTTTTTTTCTTTTTAATTTTTACTGAAGTCTAGTCAGTTTACAGTGTTGTGTCAATTTCTGGCCTACAGCATAATACTTCAGTCATACATGAACATACATGTATTCATTTTCATATTCTCTTTCACCATAAGTTACTACAAGATATTGAATATAGTTCCCTGTGCTATGCAGTATAAACTTGTTGTTTATCTATTTTTTATATATTAGTTAGTATCTGCAAATCTCATAATCCCAATTTATCCCTTCCCAACCCCTTCCATAATTCACATATCTTAATTCACTCTTCTACTTTTATTCATGTAACTCAAACATTTATTACATTCAAATTACTCCAAGTATTTTATATTTTTATTGCTATTGAGAAGACAACCCTATTTTCATTTTATTTTCTAATTGTTTATTGCCATTAAATAGAAATGCATATTGATTTTTGTACATGTAGCTGTTTTAAAATTTATAGGCACAATGTACAAATGGCCAAAAAAGTAGCAGTCTTCATTTCTCTATAAATTAACCCAGTTTAGCTCTCCCACAATCATTTCTGCTAACGGTGGTGAGAAAAAAAATCAATCTTACTATTCAATTGTAACACAGTTGATAATGTTTTACCTTCTCCTTTCACATCCCCAGTCTCCTTTTTGCTCTCTCTCTCTCTCTGCAGTTTTCTACCTGGGATGGGAGAGGCATGTGGTTTGAAAACGCCAGGTACCTTGGCCAACGTCCCATCTGGAGTAATTTGCAGTCCATTTCAGCAAAGGCAACGCCACGCTGGAGGGATTCTAGAGGAAGCTTGAGCTGTCTCCATTGATGACTTAGCCCACAACTCACCTTGCTGCATCTTCTAATCCTCTGCTCCTTCATGCTCACTCAATCTCTAATCTCTCTGAGTTTTCTATCATTTTTCTAGAGCCCTGCCCATCCCTGTTCCCAAGTGGGCTGTTGACTCCAGAGTACAGGCAGCCAGACATCACCACAGGATCTTTTTTGCTCCATTCTCTTTTCATACTTCTTCGTCTAAAGCAGATACATGTCATATCTTTGGGAAAGTGCTCTTTATCACACATCTTGTGATTCAGGGCATAAATCTGATGGAGCGTTGGGGGGCACCTACTAGGAATTACAAGACATAAAAAATACTTTAGCTAATAGTTTAAAAATATTATCCTACTGTATATATTTATCTTGTCGTCTTCTACTATGGAATTCAAAGATACACACAAAGCAGAGAGATAGTATAATACAGCTCCATGTCCCCATCACCCAGCTTCAATAATTCTCAACATCTGTTTCAACACTCATCCTGCCCAACCACAACTCCTCCCTTCCTCCTTCTCCCCCTGGAGTTACTTTGTAGCAAATCCCGGATTTCATATCATTTCACTCTGGCCAAATTTTCAAACCCTTTTACTAATAATTTTTCAGAAGATTCTTCCTCTGGCCGTATCCCATAGGTTTTGAAATGAAGCAGTCATATCTTGCTGTTTTATTTATTCCTTGACCGAATGTATTAGAGAAAGCATGACTTAACCACCAAGTGGTTAAAATTTTGGTGGTTAAAGTACCTGGACTATATACTTAGTTAATTGGCTTTGAGAGATTCTTTGTGGCCTACTATGCGATCAATGCTTATAAAGGCATCATGAACATTTGAAAAGGTGAACTCCCAGTGATTCCATCTTATTTGTTAATTGCATCTCTTAGTTATATTGTTAAAATCCTCTGTCTTTATTTCTTTATCTATTTGATCTCTGATAGTGTATGTTGTGTTAAAATATTTTACTTATTGTATCTGTCCATTTATCTTTGTATGTCTAAGTATTTTTGTTGTATATATTTTGTTCCTATGTTACAGGTTGAATTGTGTTCCCACCAAATTCACACGTTGAAGTTCTAACCCTCAACACCTCAGAATGTGACAGAATTTGGAAATAGGGTCTTTATAGAGGTAATCAAGTTAAAATGAGGTCATTAGTGTGGGCCCTAACACACTGGATACTATGACTGGTGTCTTTACAAAAAGGAAAAATTTGATATGATATCACTTATATATGGACTCTGAAAAAAAGATACAATCAATTTATTTAAAAAACAGAAACAGACTCACAGACAGAAAAGAAACCTATGGTTACCAAAAGGGAAAGGTGCAGGAGGGATAAATTAGGAGTTTGGGATTTTCAGACACTAACTACTATATTTAAAATAAATAAACAACAAGGTCCTAATGTATAGCAAAGAGAACTACATTTAATATCTTGTAATAATCTATAATGAAAAAGAAAATATATATGTATAATTGAATCACTATGCTGTATACCAGAAACTAACACAATGTTGTAAATCAACTAAACTTCAATTTTAAAAACAATAAATAAATAAATTCTTATGCAAATCAAAACTACAATGAGGTATCACCTCACACCAGTCAGAATGGCCATCACTAAAAAGTTCACAAAAATAAATGCTGGAGAGGGTGTGGGAAAAAGGGAACCCTCCTACACTATTGATGGGAATGTAGTTTGGTGCAGCCATTATGGAAAACAGTATGGAGATTTCTCAAAAAACTAAAATTAGACTTACCATATGACCTGGCAATCCCACTCCTGGGCATATATCCAGTGGGAACTCTAATTCAAAAAGACACATGTACCCCAATGTTCATAGCAGCACTATTCACAGTAGCTAAGACACGGAAACAACCTAAATGTCCATCGACAGATTACTGGATAAAGAAACTGTGGTATATTTATACATTGGAATACTACTCAGCCATAAAAATAATGCCATTTGCAGCAACATGGATGTCCCTGGAGATGGTCATTCTAAGTGAAGTAAGCCAGAAAGAGAAAGAAAAATACCATATGATATCACTCATTTGTGGAATCTAACAACAACAACAAAAAAGACACAAATGAATTTATTTACAAAACAGAAAGAGACTCACAGACATAGAAAACAAACTTATGGTTACTGGAGCGGGGGGGGAGAAGAGAGTGGGAAGGGATACATTGGGAGTTCGAGATATGCAGATACTAACTACTAAACATAAAATAGATAAACAAATATCTACTGTACAGCACAGGGAAGTATATTCAATATCTTGGTAACCTGTAATGAAAAAGAATATGGGGGGAAGGGTAGAGTTCAAGTGGTAGAGCTCATTCTCAGCATGCAGGAGGTCCTGAGTTTATCCCAGTACCTCCATTGAAAATAAATAAATAAAACCAATTATCTCCTCACCCAAAAAAGTCAAAAAACAAACATAAAAAAGAATATGAAAAGGAATATATGTATGTATATGTATGACTGAAACAATATGCTGTACACCAGAAACTGACACAACATTGTAAACTGACTATACTTCAATAAAAAATAAAATTAAATTTAAAAAAATTTAGAAATAAATTCTTGCTGAAGAACTGACAAAAAAAAAAAAAAGCAAAATTTGGAGACAGACACACATCCAGGGAGAATGCCATGTGAAGATGAAGACACACAAAAAGAAGACAATGTGAAGAGACTCAGGGAGAAGACAGCCATCTGCAAGTCAAGGAGAGAGGCCTGGAACTGAACCTTCCCTCACAGCCCTCCAAAGGAGCCAACCCTGCTGACACCTTGTTTCCAGACTTCCAGCCTTCAGAACCAAACAAGAAAGAATAATTTTCTGTTATTTAAAGCCACATGGTCTGTGGTACTGTACCTTGTTACAAGCCACCCCAGTAAACGAATACCCTATACAATTCTACCACGGTTTTAATATAGTGTCTTCACTATCAATTGATAAATGACCCGTCAATTCCTTTCTTTCAAATCACCTTTGACTGTAACATTGTCCCCCTGCATGGCATTCACATTAGTTTGGCAGTCCTTTGCTTAGTCTTTTCATTAAGATCCCGTGCCTCCATGCTAGAACCCCAGGCCTCTGTTGTGCACACATATGTAGCATGATGACTGGTGATTGATTGCATATGTGAGGTCTGGAATAAAAATGGGTGGCTGCCTCTTAGTTACTACATGGTCTTCCAATGCCTCAGTTTTTCCCTTTCAGAAGATGAGGAAATAATAATTATACTTAAAAGATTGTTATGAGGATGGAATAAATTAAAATATTTCAAGTGCTTAGAACAATGCCTAGCAGTAAGCACAGTAAGTGCTTCATACACATATGAGCTGTTATGAGTGCTATCAACTTCCCTGTGACGAAGGTATTATGAAATCATTTTAGAGATGAGGAAAGCTGAGGCTCAGAGAAGTGAAGCCAGGAAGCTAGTGTGACGGGATTGTCACAGGTTGGGTTGCCAGGAGGCAGGTTCTGAGATGGAGATTAACGTCCCGGAGGCATATTAGGGGGTGAGTAACAGGTGTGGAGGGGTGACGGTGAAGGAAGTAGGATTGGGTTGGGCAGAGGGAAAAGTTGAACTGTCATGCAATTACAACAAAGGCTCCCCATCCAGTGGAGCTTAGTGGCTTAAAACATGTCCACAAATTTTTTGATGGTCCCTTCCTTTATGATTCCCCTTCCTTCCAGTGTGGACTGGATTTAGTGACTCTCTTCCAATGAAAAGGAGAAAAATGAATGTGAGAAGTCAGAGCCTCAGCCATACAAGGCACTGTCACTCCCTGCTCGCTCTCCCTGGGGGATTGCCTGTTCTGGGAGCAGTTAGCTGCCTTGCTATGAGGACGCCCAAGCAGCCTGTGGAGCGTCCCATGTGGTGAAGAGCCGAGGCCTCCGGCCAACAGCCACATGAGGGAGCCACCTTGGATCCTCTAGCCCCAGTCAAGCCCACAGATGACTGTGGCCCTAATGTCTTGGCTGCAACTACCTGAGACCCTGAGCCAGAACAACCCAGCAAAGTTGCTCCTAAGTTCCTGCCTCAGTTTCAACTAGTAAGCATTGGGGTAATTTGTTATGCATGATAGATACTAATATAGGGAGTTTGGGAGCTGGAATTTGGCCTTCAGAGTTGTCCTACACTGGGATGAAAGGAAGAGGTCTTTGTATCCTAAATTGATTAGTCATTAGATATGGTCTGTCCCCCAACCCAGAAGGGACCGTGACTTTGGCCAAAGCAATGTTCTTCAGCTGAGGGCAAGTTTTGAAGAGCAACTTAGCTGAGAGATGTTGAGACCAATAATCTGAGCAGCTGAGGGAATATGTCCTTCAGTCCTGAAAGAAGGGTCTCGAGAGAGCATCACAGCATCCACTAAAAGATATTTAGTGGGATGGCTCCTCTTATCCCAGAATGGGCTGAAAACAACAGGCCTAATACCCCATCTTCTAACAAATGAGGTCTACAGTTGGAGCCAGACACTTTCCCCAGGGCTCAAAAAAAACTGCAGACCTAGCCCTGCTTCCATGAAATATTTCTCAGTCCTCTCCTCTCAGTCTGTATGGAAGGCAGGGGAAGGAATGAAAGGAGGTAGTTGGCCTTGTGGAGAATACAGAGCTTCTGGCAGGAAGTGATGCCGTGGGGGAGACTGTAAGATAATTTCTCCTTGATATAAGTGGGGCCTCCTGGAAGGAGAGGCTGGTGTTCCATTCCCTACTTGCAACCTGTCTATTCAGCCTTCTTGCTGATTTATTTCTGACTATATTTCAGGAGGGAACAAGAAGAAGATTGAAGAGAGACAGCAGGGCAGAGAGGACAGGCCATGGGGCACTCTCCAGGCCAGCCCTTTTGTGTAGCAAGGATGTGTATTTCTCAAGAGTCAAGTGGACTCTGTGGAAGATAAATGGTTTCAAGCTGTCTCGCTGGCACACCCAGGAGACTGGGTGTACTGCTGGGTGCTGGCTGTCGAGTGATGGAAAAGATCAAGCTGGAGGTAGATCTTACATGGAAACACATGGAGAGGAGAAGGTCCATCAGGCCTTCCCATATGTGCCCTGTGCAAGGAGTTTCAGACAAGGGCCAGTAAACCGGAGAAGCAGGGATCAAATGAGAGAGAACTCTAGCAGCGGCCAGTTAAGAGATACTTGCTTCAACATAGAAGCCCGGTCTTGAAGAGGACACTGAGGAAGTGTCTGAGAGCCATAACCCTGACTTGCACCTTCACACCCAACTCAAGCCATGAGACTGACACTTTGACAAGGTCTGATTTTTAGTAACTGAAATTGACCAAGTGTCACAGTAGCACCTAAGGTGTGGTTAAGGAACAGAAAAGATTCAAAAGAGCAGTGATTGGAGAAAAATGGACTATTCTTATGTTCCAAAGCCATCACACAGAGGTCTCAACCAACTGATTATACTGATTATTGCTGGAACTAAAGCTCTTCGTACCGCACCAGCATTCTAGAAAGATTGTGTACAACCTATACAGATGAGTGAAATACAGCACACGTGTCCTCAGCAAACAAGAAATGTTCTGTCGTAAAATAAGAATAAAGCAGGTGGATCCTTATAAGGTGAATATGGATCCTAGTAAGGTGTTTCTTTCCCTGCATTGTCTATTGAGATTGACATTTTACCAATTGGAAATGATGGGTGAGTCTGGTTGAGAGGGACCTACTTCTTAAATTGCAAATAGACTAGCCTGTAATTACTAAGTTCCTAATGAATTGTTTTAGAATTGCTGAGTTTGAGTTGCCAGGAAGATATCCAGGACAGAGACGGAAGCCCCGTGGGCAGAGAGGAGCTGAAAACTGAGACCTGAATGTTGGGGAATATCATATGTATCAACCTTCAAAAGCAATCGTAGCTATAGCACCATCACTGTTGTCCTATAAAATACCTTAAATTCTCAAGAGAGAGGCACTCGTGATGCTAATTCGTGAAATGATTTCACAGAAAAGTTCTCATGTAATCCTAAAAGTAATGCACTTTAAAAAACAAATATCTGAATCAAAGAATTTTTAAAAATCTCTTTACTCTATTGTCAGTTACCAAAACAATGAAAAATTTCCTCTCTGCTTATTGGAAAAGTCCTTGTTGAAAACACTGACAAGAGATTTTTATTTCAATAAATGTCTTATGTTGTGCAGCACGGTACTGCTGCCCTGCCTGGAAGCAATCCTTCCAAAAGGCAATGTAATTCTGGTGTCTCGTTTAGTCAGCTCTTGCTGGGAATAAGAAGAGAACTAGGCAGGTCCGTTTCAGCTTCGAGGTTTTCATTTCCACGTACTGTCGGGACCCAGGGCCCGCGAGCCGCGCCTTCCCAAGTTCTGTGCACGAATATGAATATTCAACACCCGGTTCCAGGGCGCGCGCCGGGGGAGTACCCACAAGCCCCCGCGGCCCCGCAGGGCGGGGCGAGGTCACCCGCTCTCCGCGAGACCTTGGCCCCGCGCCCGGCGGCAGGGGCGGGGCAGCCGAGCCGCCCGCCAATCCGCGCTTTGCAGGCCGGGAGCGCGGGGCTGCGGAAGGGCAGAGAACACCGCCGAGCAGAGGACGGACACAGGCTCTCCGTCCTCAGAGTCCCCAGAAGGAAGCGGGGGAGGGTGAGAGACGACAAAAGGAAGGAGTCTGGGAGGGAATGTAGCCCCCACTTATCGCCGCCTTAAAGCCAACTCAATAACGCGATGCCTAATGGCCTGTACGCACCGCACAGCCTGACGGGAGCCTTAGCTTCTCTGCACGGGCTGCGCCCGCGACGCGTCCCTGGCGCCGCCCCCTACCGCGGGGCACGACGGGAGAGACGAGTTTCCCCCTCCCTCTAAGTCAACGGGCGAGAAGGAGGGTATTTCCGGCGTTTTGACTGTCTTACGGAAGGGGTGGGGTTAGCCCGGTCCCGCCCCTCACGTCCGGCGGGGGCGGGGCGAAGAATGACAGCCCATCGGCCCGCGCTAAGGCCCGCCCCTGCACCGGAAGGAGGAAGGAAGGGGAGTCGATCACGCGGCTCGCGCAAGATTACGTGACGCAACTTCCGACGGAGAGTAGAAGGGGGCGGGACCCTGGACGGAGGGGCGGAACGGGCCTTTTATCCCTCGGGTCACGCGCGGCAGGAAGTGGCGCCCAAGGCAGCGTATTCGAGATGGGGACCACCCTGGACATTAAGATTAAAAGAGCGAACAAGGTTTATCACGCCGGGGTAAGTGGTGGTGGGTGGGCCTGCAGGTTTTGTTGTCTCCAAGGCTCCGCACACTTCTGGGTGTCCCTGGGAGGGGTAAGGCGCACCTCCAGGCGCTTCCCAGCCAGGTGCATCGCCGCCAGGTACGTCTCGCTTTCGTGGCTGGCAGCTCTATAAGCGGCCCTTGCCGGAGTCATCGCCGGCTGGGGGGCATGCAGGGCCAAGGGGCTGGCGCCTTGAACCTCCAGCTCGGCCTTAGGCCTCCAGGCTTGAGCTGTTGCGGTGAGCACTGAGGGCGAAGGAGCTCTATGACTACACGCTCCGTTCCCTCACTTCTAAGGTGAATGCAAAGTTCTAAAGACAGAAAGGCGAAATTAACCTGGAAAGCAGAAATACGCACTTTAGGCCGTGGTCTGCTGTACCACTATACAAAAGTTCCTCATTTTTCTGGTGGTGTTATTTTAATAACATAGAGGAGGAATAGCATATTAAAATGCAAGTGAAAAAAATCTTAATTATGCCATTAACAAGTTATGCGCCACTGGCTCTTAACCTCATTAGTTTCCTAATTTGCCAAGTGAGGATGCAAGGTTACTCCACCTCTAACACAGGGAATTTAAACCCTCACTGTACATCAAAATCAGTCACACTGGGGAATTTAAAACTATGATGACTGGGGTCTCACCCCCAGAGACACCAGTGTTGCTAATATGCAGCCGGAGTTGAAACACAGCCAGGTCTCACACTCTGTGGAATGAAACTGAGAGTGGTGGTTAATCATGTAAATGCAGGGAGGTCTCAAAAGGGATGCTAAAACCTTTGGGTGCAAGATACTTGGGGAAACCTGATATTTATACAGATTCAAATAGTTATCTCCAGATTATTAGTTACAGAGGGAAGAGGCTTTCTTTATAATGAAGGAATCTGATCGCCACCACCCTAACCAGCAGTGAATACCACCTTACCACCACCACCACTAAAAAGACATCATGTTCTGGCATGGAGCACTGAGAAGGACACAACTCAACTCTGTAGTATTCTTGCTAAAAATACTTACCTTAGCTCAGTTCATAAGGAACCGTCAGGCATATGCAAATTGAGAAACGTTCTGTGCAGTAATTGGGCTAGATTCTTCAAATATGAGAGCGTTATTAAAAAGACGGGAGAACTTATTTAGATTCAGGAGATAAAAGGGATGACAACCAAATACCATACATCGTTTTTGATAAATAAATTTGGGCATGGGCTATATATTCAATAAGAGTTTTGTAATGGTGTTAAATTTCCCAAGTATGAGATTTGTATTTTCATTATGCTGAAGTATTTAGGAATAAAGTGTCATAATAACTGCATTTTAAATGGTCCAGCCATAAATTCGTAAATTGTGTGTGTGTGCGCACCTGTGAGGAGAAAGAAAGCAAATGTGCCAAAATAGTAATTGGTGACTCTAGTCTGTATAGGTCTACTTTGTATTTTTTCTCTTCTGTTTTTTTAATAACAACTTTATTGAGATCTAATTACTATAAAATTCACCCTTTTAAAGTGTACAATTCAGTGGTTTTAATATATTCAGAGTTGTAGAGCCATCACCATCATCTAATTTTAGAACATTTTTATCACCCCCAAAATAAACCCTGTACCCCTTAGCATCATTTCTCATTCCCTCTCCCTCTTGGCCCCTGGCAATCACAGATCTACTTTCTGTCTCTCTGGATTTGCCTAATTAGGACATTTCATATAAATGGGATCATACAGTATGTGGCCTTTTGTGATTGGCTTCTTTCACTTAACATCATATTTTCAGTGTTCATGCATGTTGTAGCATGTTTCAGTTTCTCGTTCTTTTTAGTGGCTGAGTAGTATTCCTTTGTATGGATATGTTACATTTTGTTTATTCAGTCATCTGTTGATGGACATTTGGGTTGCTTCCATGTCTTGGCTGTTGTGTATCATGCTGCTATGAACATTCTAGGGCAGGTTTTTATGTGAACATATGTTTTCATTTCTCCTGGATATATACCTAAGAGTGGATTTGCTGGCTGATAACGGTAGCTTTATATTAAATTTTTTGAAGACCCACCAAACTGTTTTCCAAAGCATCTGCACAACTTTACACTCCATCAGCAGTGTATGAGGGTTCCAGTTTTTTCTCTGCTTTGTGTTCTCATTACTTTTCTGTAGCTTGGAAAATAGCAAAATAAGAACCAGGGGAGGCAGTGACAGGCAATATATAAATTGAGTTTTAATACTTACTGTTTTCCTTCAAAAGTCTGCAGATTACATTCAGAGATATTACTCTAGCTGAGATGCTGAGATGTTTTCTGTGGCTTAAAATATGGTACAAGTAATGAAAGGTACATTTTAAAAAGATGAAGAAATGGAATTTTCAGTTTGACCCAGCTGGAAATCCCAGGCTGGGACCACTCTTTGTGGGTGGCAAGGTTGCAGGTGGCGTCAGCTCTGCCCACCCCATGCACATCCCTTCATTCCAGTATTAGGAACAGAATCTGTGCTCATTGACTTGCGGCTGTGTTTCTCAACTGTCAGTCATTTTTACACTTAATGCACTTTACACTACCTGCATTTTAAAAGGAGACCTTATATGACAATTGTAAAAGAAAAACCAGTATAATTTCTCATACATAGAGGGTTGCTACGTACAGCTGACCCTTGAACAACGTGAGGGTGCCCACTTCCTGAGCAGTTGCAAATCTGCATATAACTTCTGACTTCCCTCAAGCTTTACTAATAGACTACTATTGACTGGAAGCCTTACCAATAACATGGACAGTTAACACATGTTTTGTACATTATATGTATTACATACATTATTTTTATGATAAAGGAAGCTAGAGAAAAGGAAATGTAATTTAGGAAATCATAAGGAAGAGAAAATACATTTGCAGAGCACTGTTCTGTATCAGTTCTGTAGTTTATGTTGTCTGTTTATAAGATGAATTGTCTGTCAGTACCTACATTAATATTGTCTTCCATGATACAAAACACAATGTAGATGCTGTATGCATTACTAACACCAGACATCAAGATTCAAAAGATTATGTGAAAAAGAAGTTTATATTTACAGGTATAATGATTCATACATTGATAAGGAAGAAGCAGCAATATGATAGCTTTATGATAACCCAGTGTAATCAGTACGATTGCTTCACAGTACCCTGGCCTGTACACTAATGAATGAATCGTTGTAAAATTATTAAACTGTTATTGCATACACTGTTTCAGTAATATTCATAATGTGGTATTGAAAATGTTGTTACATTAAAAAAAAAAGAAACCTGTGTTGATAGGTTGATAAACAATTTCTCCAATTATGAGAGAGGCATACTATATGGTAATGTAATTCCTTGAAAGCAAAGTTATAAAACTGTAAAAAAAAAAAACGACTAACACGTCAGTTTTATATTGTTACCTTGTTCCTATGTAAGGGTAGAGAAGCATCCGCACAAATTTTGTGCATTCATGACATAGCTAACTTTTTCTTAATTTTTTTTTTTGATACTTCTAGGCTATGTGGTTGGTCTTGCGAGTTTTTTCAAATTGTTGCAAATCTCTAAACATTTTTCCAGTATATTTTATTGAGGAGAAATCTGCAGTGGACCCACACAGTTCAAACCCTTGTTGCTCAAGTCTCAACTGTATTTTTTTTTTTAATTTTGGTGGGAGGAGATAATTAGGTTTATTTATTTTTAGAGGAGGTACTGGTGGTTGAACCCAGGACCTTGTGCATGCTAAGCATGCGCTCTACCACTTGAGCTATACCCTCCCCCCTTCAACTGTCTTTTTTTAAAATTGAAGTATAGTTAGTTACAATGTGTCAATCTCTGGTGTACTGCATAATGTCCCAGTCATACATATACAGGCATATATTCATTTTCATATTCTTTCTCATTAAATGTTATTACAAGATACTGAATATAGTTCTCAACTGTATGTTTTTTAAAGCCAAAAATAAGAATTATGAAACCAATAAATCTAATCATTTGATAAAAAGATACACTGGTTGTGATGTGCCATGACTTACGTGTTAGTCCATCATCTGTGATTCAGGCCAGGTGGAGTAGGTGGCTGGCACTGTCAGGGCTGCTTCCTAAGACCCAAGGGACAGGACCCTGGCTGGCTGGCTGCTCAAAGAGGTCTCAGTGCCTGCGGACAGCCCATGTTTCAAGCCTAGTTTGCACCATGAAAATGTGAAGGGGGTCCTCTCTTCCTCACCCTCCCCTGTGGCTGCAGGTGGGACTAAAAAAAAAAAGTTTTCAGTTTTCTCTGTACATCTCAACAGCGTTGGTAAAGATTCAGTTCCTAAGGGGGAGGGTATAGCTTAGCAGTAGAGTGCATGCCTAGCATGCATGAAGTCCAGGGTTCAATCCCCAGTACCTCCATTAAAATAAATAAATAAACCTAATTCCACACCCCCGAAAAAAAAAAGAAAAAAAAAGATTCAGTTGCTAAAGGTTTCACTCATCCATGGGTCTGCCAGAGCACAGCTCCTGTAATCCTCACGGTTTGCTTGAGGTGGCTGCCACCTCTTTTAGCCTGCTTCTTAGCTTGTAAGTGACTGTCATTCAAATGAAACATGTTTGTTCATGTCACGACAGTCTTATGTTCCACTGGAAGCTCTTGGGAAACACTGGTGTCGGGTTTTGTGAGCCTGGCAGCATCACCCCCATTTTACTGATGGGAAAACTGAGGCCCGGACAAGTTAAGGAATTTGCCCAAGATCACCCAACTAATGACAGCCTGGATTCCAACTCAGGTCAGTCAGATTGCAAAGCATGTGCAGCCAACAGTCTATTTTAACACCTCCCTAAAAGTGCCCATTCTTTTGGTGCAAAACAGAGGAATTTTAAAGTGGGGATAATTATTAATTTCCTAGGAGCACTATGAATAACACTGTAATATTTCAATTAAAAAGTTGCTATGTCTTCCTCTCAGCAAACGTGCTGCTGATTCTGTTCCATATCTTAGTTGTGAAATGGCTTTGATTCTGTGAACACCAGGGAACCTAAGTTATGTTTGGGTTTTAAATTGTCATTCGAGTTTTTTTTCTAGAAAAAGATGCTCATTGAAAAAATGATGGGTTTTTTTTTTCACAGTTGAATCATTAAAAAGAAAATAAACATAACATATGCCAAGTTAACAACTTAACATTTTACAGAAGGCTGGAAAGTGAAAAGTCAAGTTCTTCCTCTCTCTGGCCCCCTTTTCTCTCCCTGGAGGTATCCGCTGACAGTTTGTGTACTCTTCCAGACATTTTCAATGAGTAATATCTGCACATGTAACACAGACACGCACACAAAACTTGTTCTTTTTGCTTAACAGTGTATCTTTATCTTGGATGCCTTTCAGTATCACCACAACTTCATCCATCTCCTTTTTAGACTGTTAACTAAAAGAAACATTCAGCCAATGTCCGTTGATTTCCTGAGGCTAACAGGTTTAGAGAGAGATGGGTAAAGACATAAAGGTACCAATGTGCTCAAATGGGTGGGCGCATTTGTGCTGGGTGAGGAGTGCAGGGCAGGATGCAGTCGTTTTGGTGGGCTGGCCCCTTGTGAAGGTGATGTTCCAACTTAGTTTTGAAAGCTAAGTGCCTGGCCAAGGTCTCCCTCCCCACCTGGCACCATTTGTTTCCATCAGGAGAAATAGCGTGAGCAAAGTGAGCAAGAACTAGTGGACACTGCAAAGCAATCTGAGTGCAATAAACGGCTTCTTTTCCTTTAGTTCCCACCTTTTAACAGTCATTTATTCTTATCTAATTTGATAGTAATTTTTTTTACATTTCTTTATTGAGTTATAGTCATTTTACAATGTTGGTCAATTTCCAGTATAGAGTGATAGTAATTTTTTAATTTAATTTTTTATTAAAGTATAGTTGATTTACAATATTCTGTTAGTTTTAGGTGTACAACAAAGTGATTCAGTTATACGTATTCTTTTCCAGAGTATTTTACATTATAGATTATTACAAGATAATATTGTTCCCTGTGCTGTACAGTAAATCCTTGTTGCTTATCTATTTTACATATAGTAGTTTGTATCTGTTAATCCGATACTCCTAATTTAGCCCTCCCCCTCTGCCCCTTTGGTAACTGTAAGTTTGTTTTCTGCCTATGAGCCTGTTTCTATTTTGTATATAGATTCATTGTATTATTTCTTGGATTCCACATATAAGTGGTACATAATATTTGTCTTTGTCTGACTTACTTTACTTGGTATGATAATCTCTAGGTCCATCCATGTTGCTGCAAATGGCAATATTTCATTCTTTTTTATGGCCGAGTAATATTCTAGTAGACACCCCCACACAGAACCCCCCCATCATCTTCAACCAGTCATCTGTTGATGGTCATTTGTGTTGTTTCCATGTCTTGGCTACTGTAAATTGTGCTGCTGTGAACATTGGGGTGCATGTATCTTTTCGAATTGGAGTTTTTGTCTTTTCTGGCTATATGCCCCAGAATGGGATTGCTGGATCATATGGTAGTTCTGTTTTTAATTATTGAGGAACATCCATACTGTTTTCCATTGTGGCTGCACCAATTTGCATTCTCCACAGCAGTGTAGGAGGGTTTCCCTTTCTCTACACCCTCTCCAGCACTTACTGTTTGTAGGCTTTTGATGATGGCCATTTCTGCTTGGTGTGAGGTGATACCTCATTGTGATTTTCATTTGCATTTCTCTAATAATTAGCGGTGTTGAACATCTTTTCATTTGCCTGTTGGCCATCTGTATGTCTTTGGAGAAATATCCATTTAGGTCTTCCTCCCCTTTTTGATTCTTTTTTTTTTTTTTTTTTTTTTTTGGTATTGAGTTGTGTGAGCTGTTTGTATATTTTGGAAAGTAACCCTTTGCTGGTGGCATTGTTTGCAAATATTTTCCCCCATTCTGTAGGTTGTTCTTTCATTTTGTAATGGTTTCCTTTGTTGTGCAAAAGCGGTTAAGTTAGGTAGGTCCTGTTTGTTTATTTTTGCTTTTATTTCTTTTCCCTTGGGAGACTGACCTAAGAAAGTATCGCTGTGATTTATGTCTGAAAATGTATTGCTTGTGTTCTCTTCTAGGAGTTTTATGATATCATGTCTTACATTTAGGTCTTTAGACCATTTTGAGTTTATTTTTGTATATGGTGTGAGGAAGTGTTCTAATTTCATTGATTTACGTGAGGCTGTCCAGCTTTCCCAACACCACTTGCTGAAAAGACTTTGGCGGTAATTTTTTAAAGTGACTTCACTATATTGTCTTTCCAGAATATTTATTTTCTTTTCCTTGGGTTTATCCTGCTCTTTTCTTGCTTTTGTTTGTTTGTTTCTGTTTTTTAACTTCATAAGTTGGCTATTTAGCTTATTAAATTGTAGCCTCCTTTAAAAAATGCAGACATCTTTCTCTAAGAACAACTTTAGTTACACCCCGTAAGTTTTTTGTTTTTAATAGTTCGGTGAATTACTGTAAAGCAAACACCCTTGTAACCCCACCCAGGTCCTGCAGGAGAGGGGCAGGGGAAAAGAGACAGAGCGGGAGAGAGAATGGACAAAGTAGATTCACTCTGCCTACATCCTGGCAGAAGACACTGCTGCCAAGAAAGGTGCTGTGACTTCATGGTTTAACAACCTCACGTTCTGTGGGTATGAGAAGACCTCAAAATAATGCTCCACTGCCCTGTTCCTCAAGATTTGATCTGTAGTATTTTTATAATTGTAAATTAAATATCTTCTAATTTCCATTATGATCTTTGTTGCATGAGTTGTTTAGAAGTGTGTGCTTAATTTCTGTTATAAAAACTATTGTCACCCATAGTCTTACAATAATTCCCAAATTGAATATTTCCAAATTAGAAAATTCCTTATGAGAAGTGTAACTGTAACCAGAAAGTGAGATTGTGGTGGAGAAGAGGAATGTCAGTTCCTGTGGTCAGGAAAAGAAAGAATGACACGAGATTTTTTTCTATAATTCAGTAGTGACCAGTAAGTAACAGGCTACCAACACACTTCGTATCTTCTGCTGTTATTGCACTGATTAACCTCTGTTGTAATTAGTTTGTTCTCTGAGTCTGCCTAACTAAAATAATTTGTTTATATTTGTATTCCTAGGCCTTTCAGTACCTGCCACTTAGTGCTCAGAAACTATTAAATGATGGTTGAAGCGTTAAAACATAGGCTTTAAGGAAAATCATAAGACTAAGAGTTTTATGAATGCATTGATCAGAAAGGGAGAACTATTGTCTTCTAGATATATTATGAATTTTGCTTTGTAATTATTATTCTAGATAAAAATTCTAGACAGATGCTGGGAAGATTCTTATTTTGACATACCCCCATGTTACACTTGAACACTCCTCCCTTACTTTTGCTTTAGGATGATCATTCTTAAGAGAATGGTTCAAATAAATATGGGAATGGGGACTTCAGAATTCCTGTAAATAAGGTTCTCTTCTCTCTAACTCAGAAAGAGAAGATAATAGAAAATTGTCCAAAATGTGGATCCCCGGAGTCTTCGCCACAGTTTGCACAGCTCGGAGAGAGCAGACCTTCCTCAGAGCCATGCAGTGTTGCCGTGCCACCTTTTCCCTGGGATGCCTTCTCCTTGAGGCTAGAAACTTGACTTGTGTTTCCAGAGCTCCATGTATGATACAGGACAGTCAGGAATGTGAAAAAAATTCCCTAATTCCATGTTTCCAGTGAAAGTTTTAATATCCCATGAGAACACTCCACTGATACTGTTATTTATTTTTTAATTAATTGATTAATTAATTTTTTAAGGAGTCTGGGATTCCAGGCACCCTTTTTTTGAGGAGGGAGGTAATTAGGTTTACTTGTTTATTTTATTTTAGAGGAGGTACCGGGGACTGAACCTAGGACCTCGTGCATGCTGAGCATGCACCCTATCACTTGAGTTATACCCTCCCCCGCTTACTTATTTATTTTTAAATTGAAGTATAATCAGTTACAGTGTGTTAATTTCTGGTGTATTGCATAATGTCCCAGTCATGCGCATATATGCATATATTCATTTTCACATTCTTTTTCATTAAAGGTTATTACAAGATACTAAATATATAAATATAGTTCCCTGTGCTATACAGAAGAAATTTGGGGTTTTTTTGTGTTTTTATATATAGGAGTTAACATTTGCGAAATCTCAGATCTCTCTCTTCCCCCCTCTTTTCCCCAGTAACTCTAAGATTGTTTACTATGTCTGCGAGTCTGTTTCTTTGGATATGAGTTCCTTATGATATTGTTTTATAATAGCATATGGTGCCAGTACAGCCCTTCCCGACTCACAGATGGCTTTAACCCTCACAAATACTGAAGAGATGGCGTTTTCCTTCCCATTTTATGGTTGAGAAGACTGAGACTCAGAGAATTCAGTGACATGCCAAGGGCATTGATACAAAAGTGAATATTTGAAATCATGTCCTTTTATTCCCAAGCCCAGAACTCTGTGTGCCTTCTCTAGGTTTTAATTTTCATCTGTAGGATGGGGCTGATACCTGCTCAGAGGTTTTGTTGTGAGAATGAAATGAGATAACATTTTAAGGCATTTATTACAGGGTCTGACCCAAAGTAGGGGCTTCAGTGGTGATGGTGGTGGTCCTTACACTTTTCTGTGATGTCAGTTCCCACTCAGAATTGCTCCGCCTGCCTTGATGTAAATCATGTTGTTCGTACACCTTACAGATGGCACCGTAAGTGCTGGTTATCTGCTGTGCAGATCGTTGGATGTCTCTCTGTGATGGACCTGGAGGAGGGGGATGCAGTCATCCACGAGAGCAGACAGAAATTATACAGCATTTTGGGCACTGAAAGCTGGGTGTGGTTTTGGTATTTCTGTGTACTTGCTTGGTGCAGTAAATGTGTTCCTGAACCAAACGTTTGACTCACATAGTAAATTATGCTTTATTTTCAATGTCACAGAGAAGCTTATTGGTTAAAAGAACCCTGCAGTAAGTCTTTTTGTAAAGTAAATGTAGTTCATTTGTTTTTATAAGTTCATAATGGTTTATATTCTGAAATTCTGGTACAAGTACTCATGAAAATGACACTTGAATATTATGGTGTGAAAAGCATAAATGGGAGATTTTCTGTCCAGCGTGGCCAGGTTTCAGAGATGAGGGATTTATGCACAGTGGGCGGTTACTCTTACCACGAGAACTTCTAGATTTATGTTTTGTCTTATTTGGCTTTCATGTAATTTCTAGTTTTAAAAAAAAAGAGATTAAAGTGGAAAAATCCTTTATATGCCAGTTTATTGTTATGAAGAAAAATTGCAAAGTTAGAATGGTATGAAAAAAAGAAGCCCAACTGTCCTACTTTGTTCTGCTGGATTCTTGCTCCATGAGTGGTCAGTTATCGTGAGTGCTGGTGCAAATACTTGGGGTAGAACGTTCAGCTGGAAGAGATCTCAAGATAATCTTGTGGGAGGAACGAACCCTTTAAGGAGTGCAGTGATCTAAACGTTAAGTGGGCCTTTTTTCCTCACCAATAATCTAATACTCCTGAGAAGGCCGGTGTCCTCAGTCATAGCCCGACCCTGTATAATGCATGATGGTGTATTTTCAGAATCACCCAAGGCTGGTGGGACCCTGGGATGCAGTCAGTGTCCACACAGTTCTGTTAGGTGTTTGTGGCGGCGGATTCTGCACTGGCCTGAGCATTAGCGAGTCCTGCCTGGCCACTGTGGGCGGGTCGATTTCTAGACTCTGAAGCAGCTGGACAAGTCTCAGCCTGTCACCAGCACCCCTGAGACTGCCCTCCCCGGCAGGCTGCTCTGACTCTGGCAGGGTGCATTCCTCTTGGTGCCCAGTCCCCAGCCCGGACCTCCTGACCTTGCATTGCCCTGGGTTCAGCCTGAACAGCCAGCCATGCCCTCTCTGTGGGCTGAAATCTGCAGTCTTTGCCCCCCGTCCCTGCAGTGATTGTCCAGTGATTGTCCCCCAGTGCCGCATTCCTGGCTGTGCTGCTCACAGGCTGGAGAGTCAGCAGCACGCGGGCAGGTTTGGGGAAGATGGTTCCCTCTCTCTGCGCCTTCCCCACAACTGCCCCCGCCGGTGGGCAGAGCCCAGCCAGTCTCTTCTATAGATATCCTGTCTAGCTCACCTTCTTTAGAGAGGGTCCTGGCTCTCACCCTGCCCCGAGGTTCATCCTGCTGTCCTACCTACCTGTCCCCCTGGTCCCGCTCCTCCCAGGCCCCAGCTCCCCAACATCTGTCCTTGGCCCCCTGCTCCCCACTGTCCCCGCACCTCTGCTCCCATGTACTCCCTGGTCCCCGTGCTTTCCCGTGCACCCTCTCAGCACAGTGGGCTCCAGAGAAGTTGTAAGTTGAGGCCACTTTTCCCTTTGGTCTCCATTTTCATCTCAGCTACGCTTTGGGAGTTTTTAACCCTAGCTCTGAACATTTCTTCATTTCATTCAGAGATTTTAATCAGGTCATTGTTACATATAAATGCAGTTCATTTGCTAAACACAAATTGTGACCCCACCCCCACTCCCAGTTCATGTTCTAGGCTTCATCCTCTTTTGGGAGAACAGATGTACTCATGAGCCACGGACCAGGTGGGCTGACCTGCCTCCCCTCCTGGTGGGCTCACGAAGGCCTGTTTCAGAAGAGCATTATTAGCAAATCAGTGACCACTGGTGTTGTGCCAGCAGGAAAAGCACAACATTCCACAGCTTGGAAATGAACTTGGGCCTATTTGGATGGAGGGTTTAAGAAGAGATCAGTTGATGCAGTGACTTGCTTCAGGTCCGTCCCGATCCCTGCGTGGGGACCTTTGACCCAGCGTTGTGCACCATTGTGTGTTGTGCACTGTTGCTCACTGGCCCTGGGGTCCTGGCTCTTTTCAGATACTTTTCCAGACAGACACAAGCAAGTAGAGATACAACTTTTGTGCAGTACTTTTTGTGAAGTGAATTCCTATCAATTTCAAGTATTGTCCTCTCTCTGCACACGGGACTTTCTGGATGTGTTTATATGATGAGCAGCTCTTAAAAAGACAGCCTTCGTCTTTTTTTGTCTATATGAAGAGACAGTCTCTCACTTGTAGACAGAAGAAAATTCAGGCTCAGAAATGATGCCTTTCTCAAGGTAATGGAAAATGTATCTTATCTTTCATCTCACAAACTACAGTGAACGTTTCCTCATAAACAGCTCAAGAAAATGAACAACATTGTTTAGGATAGATTCTACCTCCCCCCCAAATTCTAAGCAATGAGATTTATTAAGTGAAATCTTATAAAGCATTTTAATATATCTTTTAAAATAACTATAAAATCTATTACAATAGTTTGTTTTATAAGTAGGTAAAAGTAGAGCTTTTTCATTTCAAGTGATCCCCCCGCCCCCTGCCCTCCCTGACTCTTCCTCAAATCCCAAAGTGGCTGCAGAGGCAACTGCACACACCTAGGGCCCAGTGGTTCATGGTTTGAAAAGTACTAGCTATAGGATGTATTGACCAGCCAGAGCCAACAAGGTTGAAATTTTTTTTTATGTCAAATCATTTTATTTTGTTTTATGCCAAAACTTACAGGCCCTATTAACTTTCAGATATAATGCAATGCATACAACCAGCTTAAAACATTTTGCTTGTATTTCTTTTGTTTACTGGAGAATTTAAGTCCAAGATGTTGGCCTCGTACTCCATACAGATTATAGACCCACCATCCACGATTACCAAGAATTAACCATGGGCTGACCCTCCTTGGTTAGTTGTATGCCAGTTTCCTTCTTAAAACCTGCTTACCTGGGGTTCTTGGGCCAGTAGACCCAGCAGAAACTGGTGGGGTCTGTCCAGCCTTCACTGTTGTTCTCCTCCTGGTGTTTAAACTCACCCTGGGAAAGGCAGTGTGAGATTGTCAGTATCCTCATACTCTTGATGGGAACCTGTACCTGATTTAGCTGTTCTGACCCTGGATTTCTGATGATCAGGAAGAGCTTGCCCTGGAGGAAATGTGAGGGTTACACCAGCTGTCCTTCTCAATGTCGGGCAGATTCCTGTGGTGTGTGATGTTGGCACACGTGCTTTCTAATGATGCTAGGTTCCATTAATCCTCACTACCCTGCCCCCAATGATGATATTTTTATTTATGCTTATGCTTTACTGTCACACACCAGGCATGAAGTCAGCCAAAAACTGGCCCTTTGTTTTATCAGAAAAGACCATTTAAGACCATTACTCTAAAACCCACATCATAACCTTCGGGAAAGGAACAAAAGTCCCATGAAAGGAAAAGTAAGGGCTAGATGGGCAGAAATTCCCCTCTTCAAAAATAATCAGAAAAAAATAAACTTTTTAAAATTAAAAAAAAATGATATAATAGTGTCAATTTGACCATCTGTTTGGATCTTTTTAAAAAAGTTTCTATTTGTTTTGTTCATTAAAAAAAAAGGTTTTAACCTGCTAAGAACCTTCAGGTGATAGGAAGGAGTATCAGGTGAGAAGTAGCACTCTGTCCCCGCTTCCCTCCTCCACGTGTCCTCCCCAGGGTTAACGCTCCCCACTCCCAGCCTCCTGGGCAGGGGGCCTGGCAGCCTCTGGGCCAGCTGGAGCAGGGAGGCCACGCCTATGCTGGGCTCTTCTGCCAGCTCCTGCTTTGGTCCATGGCCTCATTTGCTATAGGACTCACCGCTTGCCCTGTGTTCCTGGAGTTTGCCTGTGGCTTGGATTTGGATGACAGACTTGTTCTCATTCATACCCTCATACACTCTGGTTGGGATTCAGTTTGTTGGCCGTAGTTCATTATGTAAATGTGGGCTACCTCCAAGCCTTTTCTTTGGCCAACTGCTTGTGTTCCACGGTCGTTTCTTTGGCCTACGGTGAGGCCACCTCCCAGACACCCGCCGCGTCGCAGCTCTCCTAAACTCTTGTCATAGAGTCTGGAGTCTAGTTCTTCCAAACGAGTGTCCACGCTTTAAAGTTTCTTTGAGTTTTAATGTTATTGAAATCTGAAATCTGGTTATCTCTACTGATTCATAGTTTTGCTAATATGTGGTATCTAACCCCTGAAACCACAGAGCACACTGAGATTTGATTTTAATATTCCTGCCCTAAAGACTTCATATTTACTTCTATTAATTTTTACTTTTTGTGGCTAGTATTGGCAATCTCATTTTGTCCCTTTCTTCTAAACTTTTATTCAGTGGTTCAGATTTCTTTTCCAGACCCTCAAGAAAATTTCAGAACTAGACATTTCAGAGGTATCTCCATCAGACAGTAGCTGTGATTTTTGTCAGCCCATTTTACTGACTATTTAGACCTGTACTTTTACACTTAGAAGAAGCCTGCTGTGTTTCACCGTGTTAGCACAGCATCAGAATGCAGTACTAAGATGCGAGCCCCCTGAGGGCAGGGACTTTGCCTCTTTTGTTCACTGTCTTATCCCCAGTGCCTGACAGTATCTGATGCATGGTAGGCATGGCAAAACATTTGTCAAATGAGTGATGATATTATTTCTGCTATTTTAGCAGGAAATATATAAGCCACACAAATTAGTATCTCTGTATCTTGGTACAGTTCCATTGCTAATGACCTGTTTTTTACTTAAATATTAATCACTTTTAGAATATGACCCTGTTGTCAAGAAGGTAGGGTATGTCTTTCTATACTTGATTGTTTTTGTGGGTTTCTTACTTGTTATGTATCACATGCAGTTTGACGCTGTTTTCAGTGTAGAGTTCTCGGAGACCTTAACCATTATCACAATCAAGATATGGAAGAGTTCTGTCATTCCCCCAAATTCCATTGTGTCCTTTGTCCTCAGCCTCTTCTCCCCACCCCCAGAAGGGTAGACACTGATCTGCTTTTAGTCCCTGTAGTCAGCCTTTTGCAGAATGTCACATATATGGCGTAAATAAGATTTGATTCACAGCCCTTTGAATCTGGCCTTATCACGGAGCATAATGCTTTTGAGATTTGTTCACATCAATGTGTTATCAGTAGTTTGTTCCTTTTAGTTGCTTGGTTGTCTTCCTTTGTGTGGATGCACCACTGTTCATCCATTCCCCCGTTGAGGGACACTTGGGTGATGATGAATAAAGTTACAAGGAACAATTGCGTGCAGATTTTTGTGTGAACATAATCTTTCATTTCATCTGAGTAAAATCTAGGAGTGGGATTTCTCGACAGCATTGTCCTGGTGTCAGTGATAGATTGGAGATGATGCACCTTTTCAAAATTCTCCTTTCTGGAACCTTAGTAAACACCACGCATTATTGGTCCATTACTTCATATGTGGAGAAATATCCAGTGATTCCTTATTCTGTTTTCAAACAAGGCGGAAAACAGTTGTTCTACAGAGTAGTGGAGATGGGGATACCTAACACACTGAAGTCTCTTTAATGTTTCTGATTCCCCTCTTCCCACCAGCATGGGTGTCTAAGTGCTACTAAGAAGGACTAGAGTGTTCCAGCAAGCAGTTAATGGTCCAGCTCCTGTTCTCCCGCCTGGCCCGGTGATTTACCTTGTGATTTCTTTTCTGTGTTACTTAACTCCTTGACACATTTGATTCCCTGTCAGTAAATGAAAGGGCGGCTCACTCTTGGCGTAGAGAATCTCTAGACTACGTGTGGTGTAAGAGTCCTGGGGGGTTCTGAGGGTATCACTGAGATGTTAGCAAGGGAGGGCTTGTTCAGCTACGCAGAGGACTCTTGGGGATAATGATGGCTGTCAAGGCTCCTCAGTGCTTCTGGGAGCATCAGAAAGGAAAGATGCTGCAGAGAGAGCGGCTGAGGCATTGACTCAGAGGCTCCTACTTCCCTAGCAGTTGTGTTCAAGTCCAAAGTTAGAGATAACCCCAAGAAATGTGACTCTGCCATACATCCTTTAGATCTTTTCCCCAGCAAGACCACTAAGCCCTCGGGTTGTCAGCATTTGAGGGGCTTAGAACTTTGTCCGTTTGGGTGTAGAGGCCACCCATCCTGGGATTTATCTTATTTTAAAACTGATTTCTTATGTGACTAGTCACAGATGGTTCACAATTCATGAGTTGCAAAATGGATGTGTCTACCCGCCACTGTCCATCAAGGTCCCCTCCCTTGGGGCCATTGAAAGCTCTCAATTTCTTGCGATTCCTGCCAAAGATACTTTATGCATATACAAGTAAATATGTACAAATGGTCTTTTTCTCCCCCTTTTTTCCACAGTGGTGCAGTATCCAGCCTTTAAAAAAAAAAGCGTATATGTACTAATGTGAATGAATGATCGCCAAGATATTGTTAAAGGGAAAACCCACCACTTTCCGAGTCACTTTAGTGTGCAATATATACCTGAGGAAAATTCCTCCGAGTGGAACTGCTGGGCCTGGGTATTTGTAAAATTTTTTTCCATGTTGCCAGATGGCCCTGGCAGGTTGTGGCATTCTCAGCGTCCCCCAGCAATGGGTGAGAGTGCCAGTTGCCCCTTCCCTACCATAACATGATCATATGTTTTGATCTTATGCTAACCTGATAGGTGGAAAATGGTACTTAGGATGGTTTTAATGATCATTTCTCATGTTACTGTTAAGACTGAGCCATTTCTCATGGGCTTAGGAGCCGTTTGCATTTCCTTTTCCATGAAGTGTTCACATCAGTTTTCCTCCTAGGTTGTTTGAGTGGCTTTTTTCATTTATTCTTTAGGAGTTCTCAAGATACTGGAGAAACTAGCCTTTTGCCTGTTATATTAAGTTGCATTCTTTCCCTAGTTTATCATTTATGTAGGTGAAGTTGCTCATCATCACATTTATGTAACAAACTGGTTTTGGTTGTATTTATAGTCCTATTTATTCTGAGTTTTGAATCATTCTTAGAAAGGCTTTCCCCACTTTGATATGATAAAAATCATTCTCTGTGGTTTCTTCTAAGATTTTGATTATGTGATTTTTACATTTAGGTCTTTGATACATTTAGTGCTTTAAATTTTTTTTTAAATTTATATTTGTTGGGGGAGGTATTTAGGTTTACTAATTCTTTTTTAGAGGAGGTGCAGAGAATTGAACCCAGGACCTTGTGTATACTGAGCATGTGCTCTGCCACTTGAGATATACCGCCTCGCCCCCTATTTAGTGCTTTTTGTGTACAAAGGTTTGCAGTATGAATCCAGCTTAATTTTTTTTTAACCAGTTCTCTTCTGACCAGTTTTTCCCCCCCCAGATCTCTGGCTGGTTTTCCAGCATTTAGTGAATATTCCACCTTTTCCCTCTGGATTTAAAATGCTACCTTTATCATCTCTTAAATTCCCAGACTGTCTGGGTCTGTTTCTGGAGTTTCCATCCTGTTCCATTGATCTTTCAGCCCATACATGCCCTGCACACACTTCATAAGTTACTGTGGTGGTGTGATGTCTCGTAGGGCTAGTCCCCCTCATTTCTTTTCATTTCAGAGTTTATTATTCCAGAAGGATTTTAAAATCAGCTTGTCTGTCTCATCCCACTCCACCTCTAAAAAAATGCACACACATAATTCTGATGGTGTTTTCTTTGGATTCTTTTGCCTTTATAGACTGACAGGGAAGGACTGACAAGTTAAGGGTGTTAAAACTTCCTGTTCAAAAACATGGTACAGCTTTCCATGTGTTTGTTTCTTTTGTGCCCTTCAGCTAAGTTTTCATCTTATGTTTGTTTCTTTTGTGCCCTTCAGCTTAGTTTTCATCTTATCAGGGTTTTAGACATTTCCTGTTAAGTTGATTTATAATAGTCTAACTTTTTGTTGTTTTGGAAATAAAGTATTTTTCTTCCAGCATATCTTCTTCTTGATGGCCGTTGTGATTTACCTTGTTGATTTCTGTGTGATAGTTTTGTACCCCGCTGTTTTCCTTCCTGAAATTCTCTTTGTGTTGATAGTTCTCAGTAAACTGTCTTGGGTTCCTCCAGGCATGCAGTCATGCCATCTATAAGTAATGATAGTTTTACCTCCATATCAATTCTCATCCTTCCTTCCGTCCCTGGTTTGATTGCATTAACTAGTACTTGTAGTGCGTTAACAGTGGTGATGGTGATCGTCCTTGTTTTACTCCTGACTTAAATGGGTTGTACCTCATTTCCCATTAGGTTTGATGCTGACTTCAGGGTAAGGAAATACCCTTCTATTTGTATTTTACTAGGAATTTTGTCAATAAATTTTAGCAAGTGACTTTTCAGCATCTATGGAGATGACTGTACGATTTTTCTCTGTAGAGCTATTAATGTAGTGAATTGTATTAATAGTTTTCCTCAGCGATTGAGCTATCCATATATTCCTGGACTCAATCCTACATAGTTATGGTGTAATCATTCCTTTAAGTTGCTTCTGGATTGTAGTGCTAACATTTTATTTAGGACTTTTGTGTTGTTATTTATAAGTTAGAAAAATCTAGTTTTCTGTGTGTATGGGGTGTGTGTGTGTGTAGATTTTGTCATACTTTGGTGTTGTTATATTTGCTTAATTTTCTTTTAAAGAAATTCTTTCCTTTTCTGTGTTTTGGAGTAGTTTAATGTTGGAGTTTTCTGTATTTTACATACTTGGGTGTGAGCTGTGAAACTCTCTGGGCCTGGTGCTTTGGAGGGGTTTATATTATAACTTCCTCTGTTTTTTTCTATGGTGATTGATTTGCTTAGTTTCCTGTCTCCTTTGGAGTTAGTATGGGTAAATTATATTTTCCTAGAAAAATAATTGACTTTACCAACTTTTCAGATTTACTTACGTGCACTTGAATAATGTGTTCTCTAATCATTATTTAAATTACTGGTATCTCTTTGATATCTCTCATTTCTTGATTAGAATAATTTTCTTTGCTATTTTTTTTCCTAAAGGAAGACCTGTTGGGCTTATTTACGGACTAATTTGGTCAGTTTTTGTGAATATACCATGGACATTACAAAGACTGTATTCTCCGTTTTCAGGGTGTAGAGTTCAGCCTGTTGTGTGTAGAGTTCAATTAGTTATGCCTTATTGATGTGTCACTTCGGTGCCGTATATTTTTTCTTCTTTTTGTCCTCTCCATTGTCATGAGCTCAAGGGAGCAAATTAACACCTCCCACAATGAATGTGTGTTACTCAATTTTCTCTTTGTATCCCCTGTAGTTTCTGCTTTGAGTGTTGATGCTGTGTTATTTGATCCTCGGACAGTGATGCCACACTTCTCTACAGTGAGCTGCGCCCTCTAGAACCATGCAGTGCCCTTCTCTGTCTTGTTTAATCCTTCCTTCTCTGAACTCTGCCTTGTTGAATATTAAGATTACAACCCACGATTTAGGTCTTCCATTTGCTTATCCTTCCTTCTTCAGCCTTTCCAAATCCACCCTCACCCCTGCTGTTTTTAGGGGCTTCTCTGTCGTACAGCATAAAGTTGGGTTTTACTTTGAGCTATAATCTGAGTGTCTGTTTCTTAATAGATATTAATTTAACCCATTTATTCATGTGACATGTTTGGCATTAGTTCTGTCATTGCTGCTTTGCAGCCATTTGGGGGAATTGTTTTTAAGTAGCTTTTAAACCAGCTTCCTCTCTATAGTCTTATTTTCTTTGTATGATTTTCTAATAATTTGGAGTTTTATTTGTTATAATTGTTACCCATAAAGGTTTTTATTGTACCCTCAATCTTCTGTTTTAGAGGTTATTTATTAATTCTCTACTGTGAGCAATGATGAAATCAGTATATTTCCTCTTCTTTCTTTCTCCCTGCTCTTCTACCAACTGATCTTAGTTATTTACAGATATTACCTTTGTTGGTGTTTACCTTTGTTAACTTTATTTGTACTATGTTATTTGACTTACTAACTTTAAACCAGGACTGGTCACATCTCTGTGATGATATGAATGTGCTGTTTATCTGCCCTGTCCATTATGATAGCCACTAGCTGTACGGTGGCTTTTAAGCACTTGAAGTGTGGCTAGTGCAACTGAGGACCTGAACTTTAAATTTTATTTAGTTTCTACACTGTCAGGTCTTGTGTTTTGCATCCTGCTCTCTCACCATAATCATCACTTATCTCTTAGTCTTATTCTTATAATTAAATGGATTCCATCCTCACAGTTCGTTCTTTTGACGCAGTGTTTCTCTCCATCCCTTGAAGAGTGATAGTTCACTATCTACTAAATTCTTCAAGGGGGCTTTTCATACTGTGCTTCTTCGGGTTTTGTTTGTTTGCTTTTGTACATTTAAAACTTGTTTTACATGTGAGTGATTGTTTATGTAGGTATAAAATTCTAGGATCACACTTTGTTTCCTTGAGCATCATAATGGGTATTGCTGTAGTTTCATTTTGAATTGCATTTTGCCATGAAGAAGTCTGATTTTTTTCCCTCTCTTATAAGTGTCTTTTCCTTTGCCTGACTCCTAAAGTATTCTTTCTTTTTTTTAAGTAGGATAATTTTACTTGAGTCTTTTTCTTAACCATTCCTAATTCATTTGCTCTTTCAGTATTTGAAAATTACATCAGTAAATATTTGTTGTGTTCTGTTATTTCAGTTTTCTTTATGGGAACTTCATTATGCATATGTTTGGTGTTCCTCATTGTCTCTCATATTTATCATTTTTTGGCGATTCTTTTTAATTCATTCTTAAATTTTCACCTGATTTGTTTGAATTTTCTCATTTTTGTCCTGTATATATTTTGAGCCTCTTTCAGTTTTATCTCCTTTTCTGTGATGGTTTTGTTTTATTTTTTTCCTTCCACTTCTTTTCTGAGTTTTCCTTATATTTTTTTTTATCTCTTTCTGTTGCCTCATCATTTCATCATCCCTGAGCTCTTATAGCTCTGTTTTGTGTTCATCCTTTATAAAGGCAGTTGCTTCATTACATTTTAAAAATACACAGTGAGATGCATGTTCACAATTTCATCTGCTTGATGGTGCTGTTTTTTTCTGGTGAGTAATCATTTATTCATTCAGTAAGCCCTGAGCTCCTACTCCTGCAGTCAGTCTACCCATGTGGCATTAACATCTTGGAGAACAGGTGATAAAACAGGTAAGTACTTATGTAGGATTTTAGAAGATGACAAATGGTACAGAGCAAAGTCAGGGAGTGGGGATAAATGAGTGCTGTGGAGGGATTAAATAGGAATGGTCCAGGGAGGCCTCACAAAAATGCCACTTGGATTTCTCTCTCTCCTTTCCTCACCTCCTTTTAAGTCTGTTATATGTCCTGGGCTCGTCTGCTGGTTCTTTTACTATCTTCTTGTAGAAGATGAATTTATGCTGAGACCAAGTGGGCTGAGGTTTTATGTGAGTTTCTGTAACCTTTACCCCCGGCCCCCACATGAGAGAGGCAGCTGGGAGGTTGTCACAGTTCCTGCTGCCCTGTGGGGCGCATTTGGGGGATTCCTCCCTGGGGCTGCCTTGTTTCATCTCTTGACCACGGGCTCCCTGCTCAGTCTTCACTCCACTTATCTCACAGCACTTAACTCTCTCCTTATTTCACCGAAAATGCAGTTTGTGGTTTTGTGTCTTGTTCTTTTGGATGATTTCCAGGAGGCTGAGTTGGGGGATGCTGACTTGGCGCCACCATCCTCAAACCCAGAGTCCCGATTATGGGTTTGGCATTTAAGTCCAGAGAACAGTGAATAAAACAGTTGTGGAGTTTGCTAGGAGCCTTTTACGTCTAGAGAAGACAAAGGAGTCAGAGTTAGAAACCACAGTCTCCTCCCATCCTTGGGACACACTCGGTGGCGGTTTTCTGCCAGGAAAGCCACATGGCTGGAGGACGGGGAGACCGGGAGCCCTGGTGTGCTTTCTCCCAGCCTCCTCTTTCAGTTTGTGTTTGAAGATGCTGCTCCAGCCCTCCCTCTGGATTTGACTCCTCCAGGCCAAGACCCAGGCGGACCTGCAGCCAGCTCTGTGCGGCGCTCCCCTTGGATGCATCCCCACCTAGGGCTCAGCTGAATTTTCAGGATGCTGGTGAGATCCAAGGCGACATGGAGGTCTGCTGGGTTGTGTCTGCTCCTTGCACTCGAGTGTGGGGCCTGTGTGTCTCATCATCTGTGTTTCTCAACCTTTCTCAGGGCCAGGCTTCTTGGTGACATGACAAAAGCTGTGGCTCTCCTCGCTCAAACTCAGCACACGTTGTACACCATGTCCCTGGTTCACTGACATCCTGACATCCAGGGGCGGCCCCTCTTTGAAATCGTGGCCCTCAGTGAGGGACTCCAGCTTATCAGGTGGAGGTGTCAGTGAGGCATCCTCACTCTCTAGCCCTGATCTTCTTATCTCCCTGCTGAGCCTTCCAGACGGAAGTCTGAGCTGGAAGTTCTTGGTGAGGTCTTGGGTTCTCCTTAATTTCAGTTATTCAGGTTATTCTGTCCTCCTTTCCTGGGATTGATCCAGAATTGCCTGGTACACCTAAAACTGATACAGTGTGGTATGCCGATTATATCTCAATTTAAAAAAAAGAAACAAGAAGTGTCTGTTTTCTCGCTACCATGGATATCAATTCTTTGTTGAAATATCATCTGTTTCCAAAATTCTCGGCTCCTTGGGCTATACTTGGACTAATTCTGTGTCCTTTTGTTGGTAGGAGTAGGATGGACCTGTATATTGTTAGTATGTCAAATTTATCTGCAAATATTTTGTTAATCTTCTTTCTTAATTAAAACCAAAGAATAAAAGAGTCATAAAATATTTACTCTGCCTGTTTCCAAGGTATTTCACTGCTTTTTCCTTCTTTTTTTTTTTTATTGAGTTATAGTCAGTTTACAATGTTGTGTCAATTTCTGGTATACAGCACAATTTTTCAGTCATGTGTGGATATATAAATATTCATTTTCATTTTCTTTTTCCCCACGAGCTATGCTTTTTCCTTCTTATGCTGTAGGGATTAAGGAAGGGAACAGTTTTATGGATGTCATGATTATAATATGCTTTTCAGTGGTCAGCCCAGATCCTGTTCCCATGAGAGTAACTGAAAATGTTATGGTTAAATAGAAGCAGAATTACCCTCAAGCGCCATTGTGTTGTTTATTTGATAAAGTTCATGAAGTTGTTTTGTCTAATTTTAATTTTGGGACATTCTAGTCAAGTATGTTTTTAAAAATATACAAGTAGATTTAAATTTTTAAAAATTAATTTTTATTTCATTGAGGTTGTACAAAAATTAATATAATTAAATTTAATTAAATTAGAAAGTTAAATTAGTATTTCAGAGGAGTTTTCATTTGAATTTGTTTATGAGCTTTTTATGTTAAGAACAAAGGAGTTGTGCTCCTAGAATTCTGCTTAAAATGGAGCTAATAGTGTTTGTTTTAGTTTAGACTTTAGAACTTTGAGGTGGGGAGTGGGAAACAAAAGCAAAATACATAGCATGTTTAAGGGAGAATATTCCCTGCTCCCCAAATTTCGCATAATATGAGAAGTCGGTGAACATTTTTTCACTAGATAACTAGAGAAAATAAAAGGTAAAAACATTTAAACACCAAAAGGACAGAATTTTTTCATGCTTTGATTAGCTGACCACTTAATTTTTGCCAGTTTTTTTTTCTTTCTTTCTTTTTCTTCGGTCAGCAGTTTTCTGCCATCACACTGTGACGGCAGTCACGTGCTGTTTCTGAAGGTCATTTCAGAAACACGTTGCTTTGTGTTTATTGTGGATTCTCTTTCTGCTCTGGTTGGTGCTGGTTCATCTCGCCTTCCAGCCCTGCCCAGACCCCTGTCGCAAACTGAGGCTCTTGGGTTCCACAGGGTCAGGAAGGAGCTGTCATCCAGGAATGAATGGGGTCCGTGTCCATATTCTCTTACTCAGTAATTATCTCCAGAGAAGTGAATGGATGATCTGCTGTGAAGTCTTTCTTACATGATTTATGAACTAGGGAAGTCTGGGCTCGACTGACCACCAGCGTGAAGCAGGACCCAGAGGGACCCAGGAGGCCTTAGTGACAGTGCTGCGTACCAGTGGGGTGTGACATCCACGACCCCCAGCCCTCCCGGGAGGCTTTTTGGGCAGAGGACACCGGCCAGCAGTTGTGTTCAATTACGCATGCCTTTGACAGCGTGTGGTGATCTTAGTCTGTCAGCGTGATTGAGAGAGAACTTAAAGAAAAGGTTTCATTGTATCATACTCCTTCTGCGGGATCATCACACTCGCCCCTGCTGTATGTGGCTCTGACTGCCATTCCACCCAGGCCCTTGTCTGTGTGCTTTTGAAATCAGACATTTGTTTGGATTCTCCAGTGGGAATGAAGATGTGTCTGGAAGGCAGGGATAGGATGAGACTCTTTGCCTGCTCTCCCACGCCTGGGCCCCCGCAGTGGCCATGTCTTCTCCATCCTGGCATCCTGGTGTCTGGTCTGTAAGAAGCGCTCAGTGAATATCTGCATCTTTGGAAAAATTGATGGTTATGGAGGCTTACTTTGAGGTGAACCAGGTTAATGAAAGAGACGTGCTAACTTGACCGGTGTTGTCTCCTCTCCCCTAGGAAATGCTCTCCGGGGTAGTGGTCATCTCTGGGAAGGATGCCATCCAGCACCAGGGAGTCTCCTTGACTGTGGAAGGAAGTGTGAACCTCCAGCTGAGCGCCAAGAGTGTGGGTGTGTTCGAAGCATTCTATAATTCTGTTAAGGTGAGGATGCTTGCATTGCACATTTTTTGTTCATGAATCAAATGTCTGGTGATTTTCATTTGCTGTCTGGCTTTGTGGTTGCTGTTTGTTATTTGTAAGGGATGGTGACAGTCATGTTTTCACTACTTACTAATCTGAAAAAACATTCAGGTGTTTTGATTCTGAATATATTCTGTTACTGAAAGCCTGTCTGTGCTCCTGTTAAGATTAGGGGAGCTGTTAGTGGAGTAATTCGGCCATTACAGAGACCAAGGCTCTTCTGAGAGGTTGTGCCTGAACCTTCTGGCACTCACTTTCTTAAAACAAAGCTGTTATTTTACCTGCTACCCTAACCCAGCCGCTGTTGGAGCTGGCATCCAGGTAAGATGCAGGGAGAGCCATTCTTTGCGGTCATTTAGCGTAAAGTTTTGTGTTCCAGAATAGTAGACTCTTTTTTTTCCATATGTATAGTTTCCTTTCCCTGAGGGTCATATGAACTCTTTCAGTTCTGAGGGAGAAAGAGTTCAGAGGAAGGAAGGGGGCAGCAGCAGTATTTGGATTCAGGGCCTTCCTGTGTTTTCGCATAGTTTTATTTTCCTCCATCAGCGTTTAGAGGCTCACTTCAGAAGCTGTGAATTTTCTCAGTGTGATTCTAAACCAAGGCTTAGGATACCTTAACTAAGGTGTAACAGCCACCTTTCATGCAGGTTCTGAGCGTTGGTGCAGCCTCCCTCCCTGGGCCCAGTGGAGGAGGCCTCCCCAGCCCCCCGGGGCTGCAGGGCAGCCCTGCTCCTAAGATAGGGGTGCCTGCTGGGAGGGTGTTAGCATAGCCAGGATATCTGGGGGGAAGAGAGGGAGTTACATCGATTCACTTCCTACTGTGCACCCAAGTCCTAAGCATCCAGTCCTGCAAACCAACCAAAGACTTGGGCCGGCTCACCGCCCGCCTGCAGGTGCGGCACCGGGATGGTAGCGGCCGAGGGCTGGGCGTGCTGTCTCTCGGGAGATTGTCTAATAGACGCAGTAACTTGAAAGAAAGTGCATCAAAAAGTGCGTGTCGATGGACTGAGTTGATTTTTCTTTACAGCCTATCCAGATTATCAACAGTACCATCGAAATGGTGAAGCCAGGGAAATTTCCCAGCGGCAAAACAGAAATTCCTTTTGAGTTTCCTCTGCTTGTGAAGGGTAACAAAGCTCTGTATGAGACTTATCACGGCGTGTTTGTCAACATTCAGGTGAGAGTTTCCTCATCCTATGCGGCTGACCTCCCGACTCTCCTGCACCACAGCTTGGGCTCCCGATCACTGAAAGTTCAAGGGCGGACCCAAGAGTTTAGTGTGGTTTATTGCTAGGCCCCCCTGTGTATATTCTGAATTGATTTCTCATTTTGCCCTTTGGAACTTAATTTACGTATGACCATTATCTTTGATGGGAATCCTGGAGGACCCATGCTGTAGCTCCTTTTTAAAAGTTCTGTGTTTCTTGGGGCTCTGTCCAGGCCATACTGACACCTTAAGGGGCGCTTTTCTTGTTGGTAATAGATATGCCCTCACTTCTCTCTGGCACCCGCACTAACTTGTCTGTTTCATACGTATGAATATCTCTTTGTTTAATATCCAAAGGCTGCTGCTCTACATAGGCTTGTGTTCTTTATTGAACAAGCCTCGTAAGTAAGGAGGAAGTGGACTTACGACTCCCGTCTGCCTCCGCTCGCTCAGGCTGCCTTTCACAGTGGCTGTTGTCCCCGGCACAGCTCAGAGTCATGACTCAGAGCGAGAGAAAGAGAGCCTTTCCTTTATTCAGTGGAAAGAAAGGTGCTTCTGTGATATCTGTGGTTCCCTTGCTAGATGAGACAAAAGCATTTTGTTTTACGTACGTGCAGGAGGGCCGGAAATTAGGAAATTTTTTGACTTATTAATTGTTAGCCAATAATTCGGTCTTGGTAGAGACCATTTCCCTCTTAAAATATAGCACTTTTACAATAAAAGTCGTCAAAACACTTGTGAGTTTAGCCAAAGGTTTGTACATGAGTTTTATGAATTGCCTAAAAGACTGGTCAAGAAGAAACACATGGAGTGTGATGTACTCTGTGGCAATACGTGTCTTTCTGTAAAGACAAGCTTTTCTAGTCCTTTGTTATCAGTGCACCTGTTTCGGGCAATATGCATACTAAAGGCTTTGGACAACCCTTAAGTAACAGCCAAGTGTCTAGTTCAAAGGAAGTCACTGTGTAGACATACAGGTTGTTGGTATGTAGACCTGAGTCCTCTGACCACCTTTTCACCGTGGAAGAAAGTAAATGAAAAATACCTTTTTAGCAAGACTGGAAATACCTCAAACGTTGCATTTTCAAAATTATTTTTATTCTCTTTCTAGAATCAGCATCAACCTGCTTTAACCACACAATGGTTCTTTGATACTGTTTATTTAATGATATAAGCATGTGTTTATTAGAAACTGAATAGAATAACATCAGATTTTCTGTGGGCATACTTCTTGCTTATTACTTTCTTTTCCAGTGTTTTTCTTGTTGAAAGATTAATTTGTTTAAAATAAAACTGGGAATCTCATCCTTTTGCAAGTATCGCTACAGATATACATACAAAACTTGTGTTCCTCTGCAGCTATGTGTAAATTGGACACTGGTTAAAATGCAAAAGGAGAGTTCACCTCTGGTTAATTCTTTAGTAAGCTAAAGAATCACCCCGACCCCCTTTATTTTGGCCATTAGAGTTTACCACTTTGGGGGTTAACCTCAGAATGCTACAGTTTGGAAACTCTGCACCTCTCCAAGTATCTCACAAGTTTCTGAAAACGAAAAGGTGTCTTCTTAGCCTCAGATCTATCAGAGCTTGTCACCCTGACACTTGTCACCTAGATTCAACATTTATTAGAACTTTGCCACCTTTGATTCATCCGTATTTGTTTTTTCTAAATCATTTCAAAGTTACTTAGAGAATCTTGACACTTTATCTCAAAATACAATCACTGTCTCCAAAAAATCAGGACATCCTTCCACATAATCACAGTTAACATTTTCCCACCTGTCAAAATGAACAGCAGTTCTCCAGTGTCACCTAATTCCCAGTTCACGTTCACATTTGTCATCGCTTCTTTTGAGAAACATACTTGTTGAGAGAACCTAGGACTATGGCTTTCTTGATCTCTTTTTCGTTCATCAGTTCACTCATTCCCTCAGTTTCTCGACAGGTCTCTTGTTGGACAGTGGAGCCACCCGGAGAGGCAGCGACCCCTGGTTCGCACAGGCCGGCCTCCTGCAGGCGCCCCCGACCCGGTGCCATGGCTTGTTCCCAGTGCAAGACTTTGGGTAGAAAGTGTTGTGTTGAACCCCAACATCTTTCTCAAATTATTTAGGTGCAAAGAAAATTTGCGTTTATCATTTGAGTTGCGTTGTAATAACATAATGTAAAAATTAAAAAGTCATAAGACGGAATAAAGGATTTAAAATGTAGCCAGTAGTAAATCTCCACCTTGCAGGGGCGGGTTTCCTTTTTACTTCTCAGATGGATGGCTTGATGACATTGGTTCCGATTGTTCGTAGCCGTGTTGCGTCCATTTGTCCTCTATATTGTTGGACAGAGCATGTGAGAAGCTGTCAGTCTTTCTTAGTCCTCCTTTGTGCAACTCCTTTCTCTTTTAAAAGTTGTTTAAATCACAGGCAAGTTTTATTATGTTTGTTCTACTCTTGTGGCCGCACTAGCAAGATCTTACACTGTAACACAAAATACAGAAGTACCAACGTGTCTGCTGAAATTGTATATCGGAATTAGATTACAGAGATGCTAGACGTCCTTCTGCAGAGTGAAAATGTCCTTTCTAGGAGCCTGCCTTAAGGCCACTGGCACATGTCTTCTTCCTCATTCCTGTCTGTGTTGGGTTTACTGACAGTCGAAAAAGATCTAATCTTGCCCCTCCTTTTGGTGCCCTGCTCAAGTCTGACCTTCCTGACCCCTCTGACTGCCATAACTCATTCCTCCTGGGCCACTCCTTAGTCATTGGGAAAGATCACGATGGAGTGAAAGAATCCAGGGCTTTGCAGCAGACAGATCTGGGCTTGAGTTACAGTATTGCGTAAAGATTCAGAGCATGAGTTTTGGCAACAGGCAGGTGTAAGTTCAAATCCCACCTCTGTGACCCCTAGCAGCCCTCATGTCCTCTCCTCCTAGGGGATGGATGAAGTCTTGGTGTGAAGTACTTAGTTAACATAGTGCCTGGCACATAGTATGTACCAAGAAAATATTTGCCAAATGATTAAATAAATGAATTAATGGTGTCTACCCTTATATTGTCTTAACAGTTCTGATATTCGAACTGCTAGAATTGAGAAAGCACATGTAAAAGAACTTAATGCAATTCCTAAAACATAACATCAGTGTTTTCCTCTTCTCTCCACCCTTCTCCCCATCCCCCACTTGTCCCCAGCTGCCTTATATTACCAACTGTCGCTTTCACACTCAGAAAACATTTAGTGACCGGAAGTTGGTGTCTGTTATTCCCACTCTCATTTGCAAGTTGTGGAAATTCAGCTCAAACTGGCTTTGCCCAAAAAAAGGGATATTGGGGCGTAGAACTCACAACTCCAGGGGACGGCCTAGGCCAGGGGGGACCAGGCAGCCTCCAGCGTGGTTTCTCTGGCGCAGGCCATGCTCCCAGGTAGGCTCCACCCTGGCCCTGGCGAAGCTGGCTGCCAGCAGGCGGCTGCAGGTGTCCGGTCTCCTGGGTTGGCAGCCCCAGCAGAAAGGATTCTTTCCCATAGCCCAGCAGCAGTCCTGGCTGACCGGCCATCTCCAGGTGGGGTTGGGTAGGGGGAGTCAGCCCCGTCAGACCCCTGAGACTGAAAATGAGAAAGGGACATTCCCATTGGGAAAAGAATCGGGGAGACCAAGCAATTCGGAATAAAGTAGTGCCCGTTCTAGCCAGCGTGTGGGCCACGCGGGAGGAGGACGGTGTCCTTATATAAGCACACCCACGCACACAGGTGTGTCAGACACGCAGACAGAACATGTGTGTGTAGTACCAGCCCTCACTGAGCCTGTCTGGCTGGGGAGGCCAGATTGAAATTGCCATGGAGAGTATATATGTAAAGGTCCTTGCAGACAAGGAATGATTCTTTTTTCTTTTTTTTTTTTTTTAATGTTTTAATCTCCGGGTAGTACTTTAAATACATAATAGCTTCTTTAATGGGTAGGTTGTTCGTAATAGTTGTAGCTTCTTGAATCAACTAGAGATATAATTCCCATTCTACAAATTGTCTTTAACATAATACTGCAGTATCTCCTGGAGGATCAAACAGCTGACTTTTTTGAACATGGGTGACTTTTTTTTTTTTAAGCAAGATGGTTGTGGGAATGGGCTGAGGAATAACTTTAAAATGTTGTTTATAGAAATGCCTTTATTTTGAACACTAACTCTCCCATTACGTATGTTAATTTTATAAAGCACATTAAGTGGACAGTTTCCCTAAAATACGTTGACTGACTTGTTTCTTTGTATGGGATTCCACGATGAAAGCAGACCATCTAAAACAGCGTCTTCTCTGCCTTTTCCCTCCAGTACACCCTGCGCTGTGACATGAGGCGGTCTCTGTTGGCCAAGGACTTGACCAAGACCTGTGAATTCATCGTTCACTCTGCTGTAAGCTGCCCTTGGGGGCTCTGTGCTCAGTCATAGGAGTCTTTGGTGGGGGCTGGGACTTTGCCCCACTCACAAGCACTGAGTTAGCCTAGTGTGTTTCGTGGGAAAGACACGGGTCTCCGGGGTCAGAGATGGCGCACAGCCGGCAGCATGAGCATCCGTGTGTGTCGTTCCCTGGGGCCCAGAGTCCCACAGGGTGATGCCATAGGCCCAGAGGGCGCTGCACCTGAGGGGTTTGCACCTCCAGGGAGCCCCATGCTGGGGCACCTACCTTCATTACAGCGAGCAGTGAGCAGGCCTGCTCTCGGCCCTGGAGAGAGACATCTCCTCGTCCCTCAGGGTAGCTACAGCCAGCAGCTCAGAGAAATGGCCCAGCCTGGGAGGAGAAGGCCAGGGGCTTACGTCCTCGGCAGACACAGCAAGAACATACAGAGGTGCTCAGGCCGGGGTCCTGACACCTTCTGCTGATACTTTGCAGTGATAAAAACGTCCTCAAAAATTCCTTTCACATGCAAACGTAGGGAACTAAGTCCCCCTCCCCAGCTGTGGCAGGCGACACATGGTGGGTGACAGGTCCTCATGCGCACAGCTCTGGTTCCCTTGTGTCACAGCCTCTCCAGGTCCTCTGGGGCAGGGCCACTTACACTGTTACAAAATGTCCGTGGGAATCTTTCAGTGATGATTAAGTGCAAACGTAAGACTTAAATCTCTCATGTGTAAAATGGGAGAATCACTGATGCTCTTTCTGTGCAGCATTTTTGTGACTTCTTAGGACTTCCAATATCTGTAGTTCCCCTCTTTATAAATTTTTAATAATCATAATGTTAAGTGTTTCTTTCAGTGCTATGATGTTTTGTGTAAAATATGATTAAAATATCTTTTTTGGAAGTTATTTGATATAGATGGATATTTTCCTTTTTTCCATCAAGGATTTTCAAATGGAAGCAAAAAAAATGTCTTTTCACATAGATTATTCCCTAAAAAAAACACATACCATTTTATGTCCTAAAGAAAAAGAGCCTCCAGCTTTGTGAAGAAGAATGAGCCCAAATTCGGCCCCCCACTCAGAGCCGGGTCCCTGCACTTGGCCCCCGACCTGAGCCCACTCGTGACCGCAGAGCCCGCTCACAGGCCAGCTCAGGCAGGGCAACAGTGGGGGCATCCTCCCTGCTCCTGGGGGTTCACCCACACTCGGCCTTCAAGGATCGTGTTCTTTGTGAATGATTTCACAAGAAGGCCAAACCACACTGTGACTGTAGTTAACAAGTTAAATGTTCTTTATGAGCTGCAAGGAAAAATAGATTCACTAGTAAAAAGATTATATTCAAGAAGAATATTTCCCAGAGAAAGCTTTTGATGAGTGAGTAAACTTGGCAAATCGGTCAGTGTCCTTTCTCCACCACGGCTCCTCTGCCATCTGGGCATCAGTGGCCTTTGGTCCCAGCCCATGAGTAAAAGACCCTGGGCCTGCCCAGCTTGGCTGTGTTGATGGATTCTGCAGCTGTGTAATGCTGTGATGATCACTGTTAATCAGTTACGTTAACATTTATAATTACTGTTTTATAGGTGTGATTCTTCCCAGTAGAAGAATGGCAGCTGAGTGGCTGACAGCTCTGGCCTCAGAGCCAGGCTGCCTGGGTTGGAATCTATGCTCTGCCACTTACTTGAGCACCCTTTTAAGCTCTCTGCGCCTCCCTGTCCTCATCTGGAAAGCGGGACCAGTGGGGGTAGCAGCAGCCCACAGGGTCAGCGTGCCGATTCAGTGGCACATTGTGGAGCCGCTCTGGTGTGCGCTCTCATTCTAAGAGAGAGGTTCAGATGAATGTCTCTCAGTAATGCTACTTGGTTTCTTAAGTCTAATTTTTGAATTCTGGACCTGAAAGTGTCCTCAGAGACTGGGAAGCCTGTCCCTTCATTTTACAGATGAGGAAGCTGAGTCACAGGGATAAAGACGTTTGACAGAACATGACATTCTTTCTTGGCAGAACTGTGTTTAGACCCCAAGCATCCTGCCTCTTAGTACCAAGTTCCGTCTGGTTCACTGTGCTGCCTTGGGTTTCTTTAGGCAGGGAAAGAGAATTTGACGTGCAGAACGTTCAGCCCTCTACTGATTGTGCTTTTTCCTCCTGTTTTAGCCTCAGAAGGGGAAATTGACTCCGAGTCCCGTGGACTTCACTATTACACCTGAAACCTTACAGAATGTCAAAGAGGTAACGTGCTCCTTACACACCATTGCCAGGGAGACTCGCATGGTAACCAGATCCCGCTGATAAACTGCTGCCCAGTTGTTCTTTGTTTGGGTATCAAGTCGTCAGCAAGAGGAAATTTTTGTCTGTACCCAAAATGTCTGTACTTTCAATTTTGATTTCTTGTTAAATTCAGTAACTACTTAGAAGAATGGTCTTTAAAAGAGAAGATCTACGTTTATGATTTTTTTACTGTTTCCTCCCAGTGTTGTTGCATTGTGGTCAGAGACCTCTCCCCTGAGCCCAGGGCCCACACTGCCTGTCCTGGTAGCCGCACCCCCTTTTTTCTTGGCTGGCCCCTGGCCGCTTGTCTGCCATGGGTGTGGCTTTTCCTCCCTGCCCTAACCCTGCATTCTGCCGTCTGGACCCTCCTGATTGTAGTTGAGTCAAAGGCCAGTTTGGGAGGATTATTGGCTTTGTCCCTCGGGAGGCACAGCTGAGGCAGGACTGTGTCATGGGGAGCCTTTCAGGAAGTCCATCTCCCTTCTCTGGTTTCTGGAGCACAGTGGCCCCTGTGAGCCAGTCAGATTTTCTCCCAGGAATTGGAACGTTGATTGGAAGCACGTATGGGGCCAGCGGGTGGACCCGGGCAGTCAGTCCCTACTCCTGAGATGTCGCCCTGCCTCGGTTGACACTGGCATGCTGTGTCCCAGCTAGCTGGCCCCCTTTCCTGGAGTTGATCTACTTCTGAAGAATCTAAATGAGACAGAAATTGGTAATGGAACCAGAGTGAGGAAGTGGTGCTGAGCAGAGAAAACCAGTTCCATCGCACGTGCCCCTCGTCAGTAGCATCTGGCTGGAGTTTTCGAAGTACGGTCACTTTTAATGAAGGAATTTAACCCATTCCTTTTGATTCTGCAAACTGTTGCATTTGTTTGATTCCTTGTATCTTGTCCTGTACTTCCGGGTTTGCTTACTGTTTTTCTTTTCTTCCACTCGTTAGTCTAATTGATCGAGGTCGTTGCGGTTGTTTTTTGTTTTTTTTTTTACTGTTCTTATTGCTGTTTTCTCCTTATTTCTCTAACATCCTATTTCTACTTTCCTAGTAGTTGCCCTTAAAAACTCAAATATACATAGATAATTGTAAGTTTAAATAACAGCGTTGGGAATAAGTACTTTCTAGCAGAAGGCTTGTAACATTTTTGCCCTTCTCTGTCATCACATCCCCTTTGTTGAAACCATTTGAAATGTAAGTTTCAGCTTGTTACCAGTTTTATTTTTCCCGATATTAAACCTTTATTGGCTTGGAAACTTTTTTTTTAAGCTTCACTTCCCATTTTTTTGAAGTAAAATTAATTTACAATGTTAGTTACATTGTAGTGTTTGATATTTCTAGACATTATGAAATTATCCCATGATAAATCTAAGAAACCATTTCTTAGCAGTTGCTTTAGTGTCAGTCATATTATTCGGCCTAATCACAGGTTTCATCATAGCCATGGCTCATCAGTTTCCACTTGCTTATGTTTTCCTTCTTCAAATTATTTTTTGTTTTGCTGGAATACATCCTAGAGTCATTCTTTCAGAAAGGGTAAGGAGTGAACTTAAAAACTGGAGTGTCTGAAAAATATCTTACTTTGTTCTCACATCTGAATTTTTGTTTGTCTAGGTAGAATATCCTGGCTCTAATATCATATTCCCTTAGAACTTGGAAAAACAGCTTACTGGTTTTCTCTAGTGCCTAGTTATACTGATGACAATCTGATTCTCAAATTTGCGGGAACAAATCTGTTCCTACTCCTCTCACCCTCACACCTGAAAACTTCCAAGATCTCCCCATGCTTCGTGATCTAAAATGTCAAAGCACCAGCCCAGGTTTGCATCTTTATTTAGTCAGTGTGCCTGGTGTTTGGGGGTCTCTTTCATCCTAAAGGCTTGAGCCTTCCTTCAGCTCCACGAATTTCTCTTTTCTTATTTCTTAAGTGCGCCATGGAGGAACCCCTTGGCTCTGTTTCAGCTCACTGATTTGCTCTTCAGTTAGTATTTAGCCCCTCTGTTGAAATGTTTGCTCCGACGACGGCGTGATTCATTTAGAAGCACGATTCCTTTGTCAGGGTAGCCCCTTCATTTCCTGCGACGCCGTGTGCCGCATCAAAGGCCCATCACTCCCGTCGTTGATGATTCCCGTTGTGGATGCTCTTTCTTAGGGGGTTGGTTCTAATGTTTGTTGAGTGTGTGCCTCTCTTCCTTGCTTTTATTTTCCTCAACTGTTTATTGGTTCTTGGTTGTCAGTTTATATTTACAGATGAGGATCTAATCTATACGGTATTATTAACTGGACTGTCTCGCCGTAGCCCCAGTGAGACTCTGCCTCTGAGTATAAAAACACACTCTGATTAGCTTTGCCTTGAGGGTCGTACATTCAACCTTGTGGCCTTTCTTTTAGGGTGTGCAGGTAGCTTGTCCTGACTCTGTTGGCTTGCTGTCCTGCATCGGGGCCACAGGTGATTTGGGACACTTGTCCTGCCGTGGCCAATCTGCTTTGGGGAGTCCCCCTGGGGGATGCTGTGGCCCCAGCCTGGGGCAAGTGCTGACTCAGGAGGCTGCATGCAACCAGGATATCCCCCTTTGATGCACCTGTGCACCCCTCCCCTGGATGGAGCCCCCCTTGATCTCAGGGCTGTGCAGAGCCCTGTTGGGAACCCTGTAGGATGGGGCCCCTGAGCTCTCGGGGTCTGCACTGTCCGTCCACTTTCATCTTGCAGAGACACCTCACCAGGTCATCTCAGGGTGTCCCGAGCAGCTGTGCCGGGTGTGGGTCTCTCTTTATCTGCGTATGTTCACACTGTCGGTGAAAGGACAGGTAAAATAAATGTTTAGTCAGTATCCTCACCTGGATGTTGAGCTTTTTTTTTGTCAGTTGCCAAAAACTTTTTTTTTTTAATGAAGGTACTGGGGTTTGAACCCAGGACCTCATGCATGCTCAGCACACACTGCCACTGAGCTCTACCCGCCCCTTAAAAGAATTTTCATGTGAACTGCTTCTGCTTTTGATTTTTCTAAACAAGTAGCTTCTTTTAGTGGTTTTTAGAATTCTGTCTTGAATCAAGACTTTTGTAGAGTTCTCTGCCTTTGGGGGCCACCAGGTACTGAGCGCCCTGGCTCTCCAGCTCTTGACCTCCAGGACCTCCACGTGTGACCACTGACCCTTGGCGTGGGGCTGGTCTGAACCAAGATGAGCTTAAGTATGAGATACTGACCAAGTTTCAAAGACTCAGTATAAAAAAGAGAATGTAAAACCTCATTCATAATTTTAAAATATTGATTACATGTAGAAGTGATAATATTTTGGATATAGTGGTTGATTTTCCCTGTGTCCTTTTACTTTTTTTATGTGACTACTAGAAAATTTTAAATTACATATTTGCTTCACACTTGTGGTTTACATTATGTTTCTGTTGGACAGTGGTGTTCTAAACCCTGAATTATCTTCAGTAACTGGGACACAGCCATCATAAATACCGCTAGAACAATTGTCTCTAACTCTTTAAATCTGTTTTTCCGACAAGAATGTCATCACTTACCCTGACCATTTCCTCTGTCCAGAGAGAAAAGGTCCTAGGCTTTTAGTCAAGTACTGAAGAAAATTGTCCTATTTAAATTTTTGTGAAATAAAATTAATGTGTTGGCTTTTCAAAATTGCAAAATAGGGAATATTTTAAAAATGATAATCTTTTAAAACCTTTTTTTTTTTTTTTTTTTTTTTTTGTGACCGGTTATCCTTAAACACTCTGGCAACTTCCTCAGACATCCCTATGTCGAATTACTTGGTGAGAAGGAGCTTTCCAGATCTGATCGAGGCAGTTAGGATGACTCTGGGTGACATCTGTCATTGTGTACAGGCAGTGTCAGGCGCCTTCTGTCTATAGGTAGTTATTGAATAATTCAGTCTGTGGCTTCAGTCGACAGAAGATGTAAGTACTACTGTACCTTTTTTCCCATTTTGTGAAACAGGGTCTCAGTAGATTTTATGAAAATTATCTAACTCTGTTTTCGGTTTTTATTCGTATCAAAGTGACCTATTGAGCCATTTCCCCCGGCGCCTTCCAGTCCTGACATGTTTGTTTCTGCTTTGTTTTAGAGAGCCTTGCTCCCCAAATTTCTCATCAGAGGACATCTCAACTCAACCAGCTGTGTCATCACACAGCCACTGACGGGAGAGCTGGTGGTTGAGAGCTCGGAGGCCGCCATCAAGAGCATAGAGCTGCAGCTGGTCCGCGTGGAGACGTGCGGTAAGGCCCGCTGTGCCAGCAGGCTGCTGCCCCCGAGCTCGGCGCCCGAGCCCAGTAAACATGTGTTTGAGGAGAGTGAGATGTGGAGGAAGGGAGGGCTCCTGAGTCCTGCAGAGCAGGCGGGAGACCAGGTGACTCGGCTGATGCAGATTCTCATAGCGTCACGACGGGTCTAGGGATAAGCCTGTTGGGGCCTTTGCTGTTTTCTGACCGCGTGATGCCTTCTCCCTGCTCCAGGGTGTGCAGAGGGATATGCCCGTGATGCCACCGAAATTCAGAACATTCAGATCGCTGACGGGGACGTGTGTCGGAGCCTCTCCGTCCCCATATACATGGTCTTCCCCCGGCTGTTCACCTGCCCGACGCTGGAGACCACCAACTTCAAAGTGGGTAAGTGAGCCGCTCCCGGGGTGCTCGTGGGAAGGGCGTGGCCGCAGGAGGGCTGCCTGGTGCTGGGACAGACTCGCTGATCTGCCGGGGTCAGGTGCTGCTCAGGGCGCCCAGTCCTTTGGTCCCTCAACAGAAACGCATGGAGAGTGCTGAGGGTCTGAGGTGAGCAGTCCCAGCTCTGGGGACCTTGCGTCGCCACCCAGGGAGACAGCGTGGGCCGGGGAGGGGACGATAAGCTCTGTGAAGGACGCTAACACAGCCAGGGACCAGCCAGCCGAATGTGGGGGGGCGGTCAGGGCAGCTCCTCGGATGGGCTGGCACTTGAGGGAGACGCAGGACGAGTGACAGCCCAGGGTGAGTGTTAATCTTCCTGAGGGCCTCTGCTCCCCCAGCTGAGGGCGTGCGCGTCATTTTCCAGGACGACGTGGGTGGATATTTTGACCATAAGATCTGAATCGTGTTACAGATGCAGTTTTCTGTCCTGCTTTTTCTCCCTTCGCTTTTTTTTTTTTTTTGGATTTGTAGTCAGTTTACAATGTTGTGTCAATTTCTGGTGCACAGCATGATGTTTCAGTCATATGTATACATCCATATATTCCTTTTCATAGTCTTTTTCAGTATATTATGAACATTTCCTTGATTGTAAGGATTCTTATAAATTTGTATGTATCATTTAATTATTTTATTTGGGGGGAGGTAATTAGGTTTATTTATTTTTAGGGGAGATCCTGGGGATTGAACCTAGGACCTCATGCATGCCAAGCATGCAGTCTGTCATTTGAACTATACTCTCCCCCCTTAAGGATTCTTATAAAATATTTTGATGTTATGTCCATCCTAAGAAAATCATCATCCTGAGAAAATCGTTATGAAGGTCATTGGGGGGCTCACCCCCAGCTGCAGGGACACAGCAGGAGGACCTGCAGGCTCAGCCCTCACTGACACAGCCCTCTGCAGGCCGATGGAAAGGACCACAGAAGTGTGTCCGGGCTCTGCGTCGTGTCCCGGGCTCACTGGTAAATAGACAGAAAAAGGAGGTTTGGTAACTGGTCCTGCTGTTTTGCCTGCTTCAGTGAGAAGCAGGGACTTCGTTCCCACGGCCAGTGTGTTTTGTTAATGTTGTATTTCACCTATATCTTCTAATGTGCATTATTATTAGTCCAGAGAGAATGTTTGTTTTTTTTTCCAATTAGACCATGAATTTATTTTAAATAATTACAGATAATGTAATTTAAAATTGAAGTAAGTTTCACCACCGAAGTTGAGCGCATGCTGTTTGTTTCAAGAGGGGAAGGTGGGCACCTCTGGAATCACTGGGCGCTGCTCAGCCCTCTCTGAGCTCCCGGGTGGAGCGTGAGCCCTGGAGCTCTGCTCGCTCAGCAGGTCAGAGGCACAGTCCACTGTCTGTGGAGCCCTTGAGTGCTTTGTCTGAAACATTACATCATAGCAAGAGCACAGTGGGGTCAGGACCCCCTTGTCAATAGCAAAGAGGGCAACGACTCAGCTGTTCACCAAACATGGAAACGCACAGCAAAGGCGACTGGAAGATGACATCGGGTCAGACTTGAGCCACACCAGGGCACCGCGATTTTTCTCAAAATCCATGTGTGGTTATCGAGTAGGTAACATATGCCCACAGCACACAGTCCAAGAGCACCATGGCCCCGAGTGCTGGGGATGCTCCGGGGAGGGGTCCAGCCCATTTGCTGTCATCAGCAGTGTTTGCTGAAGGGTAGAAGAGGAGCCTTTGAACAAGAGTTTCAGGGAAGTTAACCAGTATCCACAGGAGCAGCAGTTAGACTGCTGGCTGTTTCTGAACATCCTGTCTCACCCGGGGGTGGAGACCCATCCCCAGACAGCCTCAGGCCAGTGTGGAGTCCGCTATTCCATTAGGAACTGTAGAAAATGTAAAAATAAAGCCAAAGGGTATGAATGAAGTGACAAGATTCTGGAAGATTCTCATTAGTAACAACAGAGGTCAAGGAAGGTGTTTGGGGACGCTGAGGCCTCACAGCACGTTCCAAGGTGAGGAGACAGACTCGCTTGGGCAGTCACGCCAGTGTAGCGTCTACACCGATTCTCCCGGGAGTTTGGGGTGACGTGCGTGGGACAGACACCCACATGGCACCCAGTGCCCCGCTCTGTGGAGACGTGTGGTGCCGGTGGTGGGTGGGTGTTCGGTGTCCGCTCTGCGGCCGGTGAGCGTAAAGCTTATCCTTCCTCTTCGCAGAGTTTGAGGTTAACATCGTGGTGCTGCTGCACCCCGACCACCTCATCACGGAGAACTTCCCGCTGAAGCTGTGCAGGACGTAGCCCAGGCGGCCGCACGGCGCCCAGGCCCGCGGCGTCACACTCGTTACATGATGACTCTGTAGCAGAAGTGCGTCTGACCCCTCCGACCACGGGGCCCTTCCTCATTTCCTCCAGGCTTCTGCTGCCGGCGGCGCCTCTGGTTGGAGCTTTCCTTCCACATTCCTCGGGACTGCTTGACTGTACTGGCAAGACCGTCTCCCAGAAAGCGGATTTCCTGTGACTCCTGACTCACCTGCTCCTTTCTAGGTTGAGGAGACAGTTGTCAGAGAGTTCCACCTCTGCTGGGAAGTGAGGTCAGGGACGAGGGAAACCTCCTGACTGGTCCACGGATGTGGCCGGGACTCCGGGCAGCAAAGCCACCTCGCAGGATGGTGACAGGCGTCTGCGGACGCCCACTGGGGAGGGTGCTCGTGGCGTCGGCTGGCAAGTGTAACGTGTTTTCCACTCTGCTCTCTTTTGTAACGTTTTTTTTTAACGACTTCAGAACTTTTAGGAAACTGGAAAACGTGGTCCTTGCTCTCAGGAGTGAGGGGATTTGGTGACTACGCTGGTGTGAGGGTACTTCTGAAATCCTTGGTGTGAAATGGCGTGGGCTCTATTCCCAGAATCGTTAAGTGTGAAGGTGTGTTGGGGTGAAAAGGCGTGTCTGTGCCTGTTGTCGGCTGGGTTCTGAGTGGCAGGAGACCTTGGGCGCCGAGTGAAGACCCCGCTACACTGGGTGGTGCCAGGAAGACAAACACCCTGGACTCGGTGGACTGGCTGCCCCCGTCCTCCCTGAGGGGCCTCCGCTGGGGCCAGGGGGCTGTGGCCTGAAGCCACTTTCTCCCTCGCCTTCCATTGTGGTTTGCAGTATTGGGGGGTTTACAGCACATTGCTTCCTTCAGATCCTGCCATCGTTTCTGTGGGTCCACAGTGGACCAGGCCTTACGCCGTGCGCTTTGCGTGCTGCCTGGGCTTCCCAGCATCCCTCCGCATGGCGCCCCGGGTGGTGCTGCCGTTGTCCTGGGACAGTGTGGTGACCTGTGATGCCGAGGGCCCAGGCTCTGCATTACCCTTGGGCTTCACCAGTGAAATGGATACAGCTTATTCCCTGAGCCATTAAAAGTTGGTTCCCAGAGAAACCTTTCCAGTTTATAAATCTCCTTTTACACACACATGACATTAATGATCTGATGAGGTGTTTTAACCAGACTAGCAGAAGACAAGGAGTCCGTACTTTCCGAGAAATTTCAAAAGTGGAAATCATTTTTAATGGGAAGAAAAGCTAAATGAGAATCCTGAGAAAAGGTCTAGGACTTATATATTGCTGTATAATTTGTTAAGTAAACCAGTTTTATGGACGGAAATATGATGAGTCCTTTCCTTAGGGAATAGTTATCACCTGAAGAGCTGACAGCAGCCCAGCAGCTTTAAAATTATCACCTTTATCATTTCATTCAACCCCAAGGGGCACAAGGAAGGGTCATTTCCTTCCCCTTCTTGGTCGACCCCTGCACCGTGGATTTTTAAGGAAGGCTCGGATAGTTGGATGTCTTGGACAGCAGCCCTCCCGCTGCTGCCCCGGCTGGAGTTGGGGTGTCCACTGTCAGAGTCTCACATTAGAGCCAGAGGAGGGGAGGTGAAGGAAGGAGCCCGTGAACCGTGAATCTGAAACTGTATTTTTTTGAAAATGCCCATTCAAGTAGGAGCATCTTTCGGCTCTCAGAGCCCCAGCAAAAATAGGGCCCAGCTCCAGTTCTCAGCCGACTCGTAGGTTCCACAGTAAAGGTGGAGGGTAAACCAGAGAGAAAACACTTTAAAAAGTACAAGCATCACGCCTGACTGCATCCGGAGTTCATATCCTGAGCCCACCTGCTCCGGTAGCTGGTAGGGAGGTGGAACCGTGACGTCATTTCTGCCTTCATCACTGGAGTCTCCTAATTCCTGAGTCTGAATCTGAATTACCTGTAAAACCTTTGGGGTAAGATCCCCTCCCCGTGCTGGCCGTGATTTGGGCTCTGGTGGGTTGCCAGTGCTCTCCACAGCCCCCTCTCAGTCCCCATCCTGTTCAGAAGCAATGTTGCATTTCCGTGGATGCACACCTGCCTGGCTGGGGACTTACTCCCAGCTCCTTTGCAGCTAGGTGTGGTCATGTGACAAGGACGACACAGGCCCCTTCCTACGGCTGGACCAGGACCAGGCTGTGGCCTGGCCTGGACTGTGCTGGATCACAGCACAATGAACATGTGAGCAGAGCAGCCCACCTCCCACCTCGGTCACCATCACAGGAGAGGGGCAGAAATGGACACATCTTCAAACCACTGGGTTGCTGGGTGTCCTGGCGGCGGCAGCTCAACCTGAAGCCAGTGGCAGGATGGGCGGAAGTTCACCCGCACAGGGCCCAGTCCCACCCCTGCCTCTGGAGGGCCCGAGGTCCACGTGCATAGGATGAAGAAACACTCCTTTCACCTTCGTGCCCACCCTTCATGCCCAAGAGCCAGGACGACGTCAGCACGCTCAGGGGTCCAGACCCTTGCCGGGGCCCATCTGGTCAAGGGCCAGGGCAGGTGTAGACCCGGCACTCCCAGGAGCCACTGCTTTGCGGCCAGCGGTCCCGGGACCCAGCTGGACCCAGCCCTACCCAGTAAAAGCTCCCTGAGCAGAGTGGTAGGAAAGTGGGCTGGTTTGCATTGTCACTAACCGAGCAGGGGATTAAAAAGACTAGTGTAGGCTTTCCCTGGAGAAGTGTCAATGCTGAGATGAACTCCGTGGTGATAGCCCTGATGCAGCCGGCCTGTTTTGGGAGGAGGGCTGCCGCAGGCTCGCGTGTCTGGTGCCGGCTCCCAAACGTCCTTGAGACCTGCAGGAGGTGCTGCCTCAAGGAAGGCCACCCTCCCGTACAGAGGGGTGGGCTGCATGCCGCTCCTGCACCGGAGGCTCCCCTGGGATGGTTTGCAGTTGCTGGAGGTTAACGTACCAACCGTGGCTTTGCACCTAACAAGAGCGGGGGCTGGACAATGTGAGTTACTCTGGACCAGACCCTGTTCTGAGTGCCGTGCACGTTCCCTTGTTTAGTTGTGTAGCGACCTCACGAGGCGGGAACTGTTACCCACCCCACTTACAGATGAGGCGTTGTGGGAAAGCCCCCATCCGTGTCTCCGCACACCTCACCTCCCCCCGGGGAGCAGCTGTTCAGCCTGGTCCAGTTTTACCTGCACGAGGCCCGCTCTCCGTCACCTTGCTGTGTCTGGACTCCACTTCGCCACGTTGGTGACTTGCTTTTCCCCACCATACGCCATCAGTTCTGCTCAGCTGAGTCGAACAAGATGAAGTCGTGAGACTAAGGATACGATTTGCAGCTGTGTCCAGTTTAAGAATGAGGTGAGTGGTTAAAGACCCGGAAGTCCAAGGGAAAACCACATCCTAGTCTTGATTTCCTTTACGTAGAGTGAAAGTATCAGGGAATGTTCTAGGCCTGTTCAGGGCACTACAACATCCTTTGGTAAGTGACCTCGCAGTAGCCTTCTTAGGGGGTGTTAGTCCCACTCAGCCGAGCGCACAGAAGCTGTGACCTGCCCAGGCCACGCTGCTCAGCTGAGTCTTGGCTTCACGTTACCTGCAGTGAGAACTAGACAGCCGTGGCCTAAGTGTGCGTGTGGTCTTGGTCGTGGGGAGCGATTGCTGACTGCTTCATGAACTATTGCTACTGATGTCACTCTGTAATTCCCAGCTGGCTTTCAAGAAAGGTAGAACATTTTCTGGGAAGGAATCTGTTTCCCTGGTAAGGCTTACCCAAGCTAACTTATGTTGGGACTCTGCATAAGAGGAGAGGTGAAAAATTACACAGCAGAACACTTACCTGGGAAAATGCTCTGTGGAGGGAAGGCCTTATTTTGAATATAAATGTTTCTGTTACCCCAAGACTGTCAAAACTAGCCACTCGGGTAGAATAAAATGTCTGTGGGTCTAAGTGGTGGAGGTGAGAGTAAGGTCCAGGTCAATACCTTCCCTACTCTGACCACTGAAAGCTATTTATTTTTGAGACTGTCAGTAGTTAGAGTATTCAGAGAGTGTGACTTTAGGTGACAAGGCCACCTCATTGGTAGAGTTAAAGCTGATCAACCTACACTTAACAAGGAGCAGACAAATTATTAGAAAATAGTGGAGGGGGTGCAAACTGAGGCGTGAAAGCTCAGTGAGGACCCCTGATGCCCAACTCTGCTTTCCTGTGAATGCCACTGATAAAGTGGGAGTGCCCGAGCCCCCCGTCCAGGTAGGTAAGATTCTGACTTGGTAGGGTTTTCTGTGCCAAACCCAGCCAGTCCCTCTAAAGCTTTCCATGTAACAGAAGAAACACATACTCTGGAGGTTATTTAAGTCCTTAGAAAAGCATAGAGACATAATTCATGCCTGCTTTAAGACACTTGTCAGAGCACTGGCTTGATGAAGACCAAGGGCGGAGATAACACCGAAACGTTTGGTTTGCCTGTCATCTGCCTGTCGTTTCCCCAAAGGAGGCCTCTGTCTGGTTCCCTTGACAAAGTCCAGCTGTGGCTGAGACTGTGAAGGCCCACGGAGAAGCAACTCCAGAGAAAAGGATAATTGAGAGGCAGGGTTTGTTCAACAAAAGGCCCCACAATGGGGGATGTGGTCACTTCCTTTTTCAGGGGCCACTGTCTCCCATCTGAGTCAAGGACTAGGGCTTCAAGACCACAAACTCTAAGTGACAGAAATGGGACAAGCTTTTCTGTCTGCAGATGAGCAGCCGCCTTGGGGAGGCTGGGCCCACAGCCCAGACATCCTGCGGCCTGATACACAAGAAAGGGGTGTGCTCAGACGTAGTTGTGGAAGGGTGGTAGAAGAGAGCAGAAAAGTAAAAATCTTGAATATTCATTTTTGTTTTAAAATAGCTTCAGTAGCAATATGTTTTTAAGAAAACTCAGATTCAAAATCCACTACATTAAAAGAGCAGACAAATTTGAGTTTAGTATTTATTTCCTAAAATGTTCACCACCATGTCGCTTTATGTTTTACAGAAAATTTTTTTTTTAATCCATGGAAAATTTGAAAAAATGAAATGCTGCAAAGAAACAAACTCAATAAAATTTTAACACATAGAATGCCCACACCACATACAGTACCGTAGTGCAGTAAAATTAAAAACTGATCTGAAAGGAAAACCAAGTTCAATAGAACCACTTGTAAGTTTTATAACGTTCTTCAAAGAGGAAACCAAAACTTCTCTTATGGACCCTTTAGACTTAATGAAAATGAGTATACATATAGCAAGGGCTTTTTATGGCCAGTGCTGTAGTCAGAGGAAAATTCTTAGCCTTAAATGTTTTCATTATACCAGAGAGAATGAAAACCAATGAGTTAGGCATTCAAACTAAAAGTCTAGAAAAACAAAATAAATAGGAAATAATGATAAAAGCAGGAACTAATTGACATGGAAGTAAAAACACTGGAAATTTATAAATTAGGCTGTGAGTTTGTCCTTTGAAAAGACTAATTCAACTGGCCTATCTTTTAATAGAGCAAAATAAAACAAAGGGAGAAAAAGAAATATGTAATACTAGGAATAATTTCAGATTAAAAGGACCCTGATAAGAATTATATTATGGGATGCACCTTTCCTGCTAATAAATTTGCAAACTTCAATAAAATACAGAGTGACTCCAGAAAAGAATTAAAATGATAGCTTATGGAAGAAAGTGCAAAATTGCCAAAGAAATGTCACTGAAAAGGTGCTAAGCCCAGATGGTTTTACAGCAGGTTTCTGTTGAAGCTTTAAAGATTAGATAGTTCCTCTGCTATTTAAACTGTTGCAGGCTATAGAGAAGGATGAAAACCCTCCCAATTTATTTTATGAAATCAGTGTAGCCCTGATACAAAAATCTGACATTGTCAGTTAAAATTAGGATTAGCTGTGAGTAAAGGAGACTCCCAAATTAGAGTGGCTGAAACAGGACTCACTTAAATATCCCCAGGTAGGTAGTCCAGAGCTGGCATAGCAGCTCAGAGCCAAGATGTCCTCAGAGATCCAGGTTACTTCCAGCTCACTGTGACACCTTTCCTAGGCTGTGGCCCCTGTCTTCATGGTCTAAGGGAGTAGCAGCTAGTTCCAGCCATCACATCTGCATTTCAGGCAGCAGGATAGGAGAAAGGATGAAGGTGAAAAAAGGTCCAATGCCAGGTGCCAGCTCTATTGAAGATCATCTTGATGGATGCCATAGATATGTAGTCTTTTATTTTAACCTTTTACTTTGGAAATGTCAAATATACAGAAAAGGACAGAGTCGTATAGATTATGTCATACACAGAATATGTCTATTTGTTACCATCTTTATTGAGATAGAATTCATGAACCGTAAAATTTACCCATTAAAAATATACACTTCAATACTTTTTTGTATATTCACAGAGTGGGGAACTGTCACCAAAATCTAAATTTAGAACATTTTCTTTACTGCAAAAAGAAACCCTGAATCCATTAGCAGTCAGACCCTTCCTCTCTTAAATCCTAAGCAACTATTAATCTACTTTATGTCTCCATTGGCTTGCCTCTTCTGGATATTTCATATAAATGCAATCATACCTTATGTGGTCTTTTGTGCCTGGCTTCTGTCACTTAGCATCATGTATTTAAGGCTCATCTGCATTGCAATGTGTATCAGTACCTCATAACTTTTTTTTTTTTACATTTTTAGGTGTGTTTTTAATTAGTGGGTAATGACTATCTTTTATGAGAAGATTTCACATAATTAGTTCATACATGCATTTTTTTATAGACTGAAAATCTGGAGATAAGGGGTTATGACCCATAAATAGGATACTCTTAGCTTAAAAAAAAATTATTGCAATTCCTTTCAGATACCAGAACCAGATGTTTTGGTTTGGACTATCAATGGGGAATGGGGAATTCCTTGGCATGCAGACCTAAATCCATCCTAGAATATGGATGTAAATATATTCCATGGCAGCTTTTATTTATATTTGAATAGACTACAGAGCAGTTAGAAAAATATTCTACAACACTAAGTTAGTAGCTTTACTGAGTACTTAATGTGGCAGGTGTATTGTGCTATAAACTTGTCATAGCTTATTTCATGTAATCATTATCAGAAGCTTGTAAAGTAGGTATTTTTTCATGAGTCATTTTATTTTTATTTGTAAGTTGCCTGCTTTTTTTTTTATTGGGGTATAGTTGATTTACAGTATTATGTAAGTTTCAGGTGTACAACACAGTAATTCACAAATTTTAAAGGTTATACCCCATTCATAGCTATTATAAAATATTGGCTATATTCCCTGTGCTGTATAATATATCTTTGTAACTTGTTTATTTTATACATAGTAGTTTGTACCTCTTAATCCTGTACTCCTCTTTTGCCCCTCCCCAATCCCCTCTCTCCACGGTTAACCACTAGTTTGTTCTCTGTATCTGTGAGTTTTTTTTCTTTTTTCTTTTTTGTTATATTTACTAGTTTTATTTCTTAATAACACACATATGTGATAACACAGTATTTGTCTTTCTCTGTCTAACTTATTACACTAAGCATAATACCCTCTGGGTCCATTGATATTCTTTTTTGTGGCTGAGTATATTGCTCTGTGTGTATGTGTGTCTCATCTTCTTTATCCATGTATAGATAGGCATTTAGGTTGCTTCTATGTCATGGCTCTTGTAAATGCTGCAATGAATATAGGGGTGTATGTTTCTTTTTGAGTTAGTGTTTTTGTTTACTTTGAATAAATACTCAGGAGGGGAATTGCTGGATCATATAGTAGTTCTATTTTTAACTTTTTGAGGAACCTCCATATTTTCTACAGTGGCTGCACCAGTTTTCATTTGCACCAATAGCATATGAAGTTCCCTTTTCTCCTCATCCTCCAACATTTGATATTTGTACACTTTTTGAAGATAGCCATTCTGAGAGGTGTGAGGTGATACTTCATTATGGTTTTCTCCACTTCCTTGTCAATACTTATTATTGCCTTTTTGATAACAGTCATTTGACAGGTTCAGGTAATACCTCATTGTGGTATTGATTTGCATTTCTCTGATGATTAATGATGTTGAGCATCTTTCCGTATACCTGTTGGCTATCTGAATGTCTTATTTGGAAAAATGTCTATTCAGGCCTTCTGCCTATTTTTAATCAGGTTGTTTGGTTTTTTTGTTTTGTTTTGTTTTGTTTTGTTTTGATGTTGGGTTGTATGAGCTGTTTATATATTTTGGATATTAACCCCTTATCTTCATTTGCAAATATTTTCTCCCATTCCATAGGTTGTCTTTCCATTTTGTTGTAAGTTTCCCCTGCTGTGCAAGAGCTTTTAATTAGGTGCCATTTGTTTGTTTTTGCTTTTGTTTCCTTTGCCTTAAGGGACAGATCCAAAAAAAAAATTGCTGTGATTTATGTCAATTTATGCCATTCTTATGCTTATTCTAAGGAGTTTTATGATTTCAGGTCTTTACATTTAGGTCATTAATCCATTTTGAGTTTATTTTTGTATATGGTGTTGGAAAAAGTTAAGATTTCATTGTTTTGCATGGACCTGTACAGTTTTTACTAGCACTGCTTATTAAAGAGATTGTCCTTTCTCCATTGTGTATTCTTGCCTGCTTTGTTGTAGAGTAATTGACCATAAATGTGTGGGTTTATTTCTAGGCTTTCTATTTATTTGTTTCTGTGTCTGTTTTTTGTGCCTGTATCATACTGTTTTGAATACTGTAGCTTTGTAGTATAGTCTGGAGTCAGGGAGTGTGATTCCTCCAGCTCTGTGCTTCTTTTTCAAGATTGTTTTGGCTATTCAGGGTCTTTTGTGTTTCCATACAAATTTTAAAATTTGTTTTAGTTCTGTGAAAAATGCCATTGGTATTTTGATAGGGATTACACTGAATCTGTAGATTGCCTTGGGTAGTATTTCATTTTAACAATATTAATTCTTTCAATCCATGACCATGGTATATCTTCCCATCTGTTCATGTCATCTTTAATTTCTTTCATTGGTTTCTTATCGTTTTCAGAGTATGGGTCTTTTACCTCCTTAGGTAGGCTTATTCCTAGGTATTTTATTCTTTTTAATGTGATTGTAAATGGGATTGTTTCCTTAATTTCTCTTTCTGATAGTTCACTGTTAGTGTATAGAAATGCAACAGATTTCTTTGTTAATTTTGTATCATGCAACTTAACTGAATTCATTGATGAGCTCTAGTAGTTTTTTGGTGGCGTCTTTAGGATTTTCTAGGTAAATATCATGTTATCTGCAAACAGTGACAGTTTCACTTCTTCCTTTCCAATTTCGATTCCTTTTATTTCTAATTATTAGCCACTGTCTGGGATTCCTAGTGATAGGGGTAAAAAGCATGGTTTTTATGAAATTGAAAGCCCTTAAGTTCTCTGTTAAGAGAAATGTGAGAATAAAATAAGTCCTTTCTTTGATTCAGAAATGTATAAAATCAGAAATGTGAGAATCTTTTTATTTAGAGAAAAATTGTAATGCCAGTCACATGGCCTGTGATCCTTTTCTTGTTCAGGCTCTGTGTTACACATTTATGTTCTTTTCTAACAATAGAAACTAAGGATACCAAGTATTTGTAAGTCAAGGAGATAAACAGAGAACCTGTTGCCAGTGAATCAGATTGAAACCAGCAAGTCACACTCAGTAAACCTAAAACCCGGCTCAGCTCCATGATAAATTGTCTGTGGTGTTACTTTTTGCTAATCAGTATTACATATGAGTCAATTAACTTACAGATTAATTAGATTAGTAAAACGTAAGTCCTTTCTTGTCAGATATTTTAATATGAACAACTTTTAAAACACTTTTAATACATTCTTTAATTTCTAGGTTTAAATGAATTGCTTGACATAATGAGATGCATTTTGTCAAATTTTAAACTTAAAAATTTAAATATAATAATGTTCATTCACTAATTATATGCTTGTTATTTCCACCTTAATTATAAATAAAATCACCTCTTTTCTTCTTCTTGCTCTCTTCTCCATTAAGCTTCTAATTTTTGAGATAGCTTCCATGATTGATTATCTCCCTAGCTCCCTTATTAAAAATTTAATAGGTGTATTATAAAGAAATTAAAGTGCACAACACACATTCTAAGCGTACACATAACCTAGATCTTTGTTTACAGATCAACATTATGCCCTCATGGGGTTTAAAATTATTGATAATGAAAGATACAAATTTTTAAAATAGTATCTAGGAACTCTGCTTTTACCCATGAAGGAGTAACTGGTACCAGAGTTGCCCTGTAATCATAATCAACTATAAAACTACTCAAAATGTATGCAACACTTGCATTTAGACATTGAAACAGTCAGTGCAGGACTGACATCCCTAGAAAAAGGGAAACAGCTTAGGCTTTGCACATGGCCATAGCACAAGGAGGGCGAACTGATCAGAGCCCATCATCTCTGAGTTGAAGAGTCAGAGACAGTTGTTTAGATAGACTGAGGTGGCTGGAATTTGGGAGTCAGAATACTGGAGAGGAGAAATACACATACAGGAAGAGCACCAGAAATCTGAAAGGGCTCCTCTGTTCAAGGGGTTGCTAAAAACTTAGTTTTGTATATATAGGGTGGAAACTCCAAAAAATAAGGAAAAACTAAGTATCTGTAAGCTGAATAATTCCCAGAGCTGACACAGTACTGGGAGACATTTAAATCCAAACACCCAGAGTGAAGATTCTAGAAGGGTTTTGCATAAGTAGTGGGGCTAATCTAAACCCATCCGAAGAAAACTTTTTTTTTTAAAGTCTTGAAAGTGTTAACCTGATCTGCAAGCAGTTTAACTGCCAGCCCAAACTCAACACTCTTTAAAGGAAGCCACAAATTCCAGACACCCAACAGTATAATATACACTAGCTAGCATCCAAACAAAATTACTAGACACTCCAAGAAGCAGAAGAATGTGATCCATAAACAAAAGGTCAATCAAATAAACAGACCCAGAAATGGCAGAAATGATCAAATTAGCAGATGGTAAATTTAAAACTATTAAAAATATGCTTAAGGATTTATGAGGAAACATGAATATTAGGACAAAAGGAATTGAAGATACTAAAAATCAAATCGATTTCTGAGATGAAAAATCTGAAATGAAAAATTGACAGGATTAGCTTAATAACAGAAAGGCTCTACAGAAGAAAGTCAGTGAACTTGAAAAGAGAACAGTCAAAACTATCCAAACTGAATCACAGAAGGGGAAAAAATGGCTGACTGAATAAATAAAGTCTCACTACCTGTGGGAAGAGGTCAGGTGGTCTGTCATACACATAATTGAAGCCCTAGAAAAAAAATATTGAGTGGGGGCAAATGTTTGAGGGAATAATGACTGAAATTTTTCCAAATTTGATGAAAATCATAGTAGTTAAGTAAATTTTGTTATATCAATACTGATATAATATAATGTTGGATAGTTGTTAAATAGGAAAAGATAGATATGTATGAACTTATATGGAAAGGTCACATACATCATAAAGTGAGAAAAGCAAGGTATACAATGATGGATATAGAACAATCTCATCTGTGTAATTTTGAAAAGTGTGCACATTTGCAAACACAAAGTGGACATGAAAGTATCCACAATAAACTTTCAGAAGTGGATTATTCTGGGACGGGATCAGTGTAGAGGGAAACGGAGGAACAATTCTCTCTCTCTTTTTTTACTTTCTGTAATATGTGAAATTTTATCCTATCCATGTATTTTAATTTTAAAAACAAACATGAAACTACAATGGGAAAAACAAAAAGAAGAAGAAATGAACAAAGAAGAAATACAAAAACAACTGGAAAACAAGGAATAAAATGACAATAAGTACATACCTATCAATTACTTTAAATGTCAATAGACTCAATGCTCCAGTCAAAGATACAGGGTAAATAATTAGATTGAAAAACAAGACCCTTTAATATACTGCCTGTAAGAGACTCCCTTCAGGGCAAAAGACATATACACACACTGAAAGTGAGGGGATGGAAAAAGGTATTTCACACAAATGGAAATGACAAGACAGCAGGGGTAGTAATAATCATATCAGACAAAATAGACTTTGAAACAAAGGCTATAATGAAGGACAAAGGAGGGCATTATGTAATGATAAAGGCATCAATACAAGCAGAGGCTATTACACTTGTTAACATATACACACCCAATATAGGGGCACCTTAATATACAAAGCAAATACTGACAGATGTAAAGGAGAAAGTGACAACAATACAATAATAGTGGAGACGTTAATCACTGACATCTCTGACAGATCAATGGATAGATCATACAGACAGAAAATCAGTAAGGCAACAGAGATCCTAAGTAACACAGTAGACCAGTTGGACTTTACTAAGTGGACACATCCAAAATAAGTTGGACACTATATCCAAAAAAAAAGCACAATACACATTCATTTCAAGTGCACATGGAACGTTCTCCAGGGTAGATCATATAACAGGTCACAAAAAGCCTCAAAAAATTAAAGAGGATAGAAATAGCAAGCATCTTTTCTGACCACAATGATATGAAACTAGAAATCAACTAGTTCCAAACACAAGGAGGAAAAGAACAAACATATGGAGACTAAACAACACGCTATTAAAAAATCAATGGGTCAATGATGAAATCAAAGAAGAAATCAAAAAATACCTTGAGACAAATAAAAGTGATAAAACAACTTTCCAAAATCTGTGGGATGCAGCAAAAGCAGTTCTAAAAGGGAAGTTCATAGCAGCACAGGCCTTCCTCGAGAAACAAGGAACGTCTCAAACAACCCAGCCTGCTATGTGAAAGAATCAGAAAAGAGGAACAAAGCCCAGCTCAGCAGAAAGAAGGAGACAGTAAGTACTAGAGAGGAAGTAAGTCAAACCGAGATTTAAAACATAGAAAAGATCAATGGAACCAAGAGCTGTTTTTTGAAAAGATCAACAAAATTGACAGAACTCTAGCCAGGCTCACTGAGAAGAGAGAGAGGACCCAAATAAACTCGGTAAGAAATGAAACCTGAGGAGAAATAACCAATACCACAGAGATGCAAAAAGTCATAGCGAATACTATGAACAGTTATACGGCAACAAATTGGACAACCTAGAGGAAATGGTCAAATTTCTAGAAACGTACAGCCTAGTAAGATTGACTCAGAAGAAACACAGTTTGAACAGACTGATAACAAGTAGTGAAATAGAATATGTAATTTAAAAACTCCCCACAAACAAACACAGAAGTCCAGGACCAAATTGTTTCACTGGGGAATTCTATCAAATGTATAAAGATGACTGTAGTTCTCAAACTATTCCAAAAATTGAAGAGGAGGAAACACTCCCAAATTCATTCTATAAAGCCACCATTTCCTTGATACCAACCAGACGAAGAAGGGGCTTATAGTCTTTAAGGCACTAGCCTGCCCTGCCTCCCTTTGCCTGGCAAAGCAATGAAGCTGTTCTTTTCTATCCTCCCCTTTCAATGCTTCCACCAAAAAAAAAAAAAAAAAGACAATACCAAAAAAAGAAAATTATAGGCCAATATCTTTGATGAATATAGATGCAAAAATCTTCAACAAAATATTAGCCAGCTGAATCCAACAATGCATTAAAAGAATCATATGCCATGATCAAGTTGGATTTATTCCAGGATCACAAGGATGATTGAACTTATGCACTTCAGTCAATGTGATATATATACCACATTAACAAAAGACAGGAAAACACATGATCATCTCAATAGATGCATAAAAGGCATTTGAAAAAATTCAACACCCATTCATGATAAAAACTCTCATCAAAATGGTGGGTATAGATGAACATCTCAATGTTAAAGAACATTTATGACAAACCCACAGCCAATAAAATACTCAAGATGTGGTATATATATGTGTGTGTGTATATATATAAGAATATAACTATATATATATAAAAGAATATTACTCAGCCATAAAAAGAATGGAATTCTACCATTTGCAGCAACGTGGATAGACTAAAGATTATGCTTAGTGAAATAAGTCAGACAAAGATAAACACTATATGATATCAATTATATGTGGAATCTAAAAAATAATACAAATGGATGTATATGCAGAACAGAAACAGACTCATGGTTATAGAAAATAAACTTGTGGTTACCAAATGGGCGAGGGAAGGGAGGAGGGACAAATTAGAGCCATGAGATTAACAGATACAAACTACTATATATAAAATAGATGATCAACAAGGATAAACTGTATAGCAAAGGGAATTATACCCATTATCTTTTAATAATCTATAATGGAATATAATCTGCAAAAATACTGAATCATATGCTATACATTTGAAACGATCACAACATTGTAAATCAACTAGACTTCAAAAAAAAGAAAAAAATTTAAAATTTTTGATGTGTTCTAATGCATTGCTGACAGGACTGTAAATTGGCATTTATGGACATATATACCCACATAGACACATATATTTATCATACTGAAAGGGAAAAATAAAAAAACTACAAAAAATTTTTAAAGGTAAAGAAAGCATGCTATGGTAATTTTCACATTACATGTGACGTTAGATCTTGCCGAAGTACACAGTTCATCCTGGGATTTAAATAAACCTGAAACAAACCAACAAAATGGAGAAAAGGCTTAGAGAGTGCTTAAAAAACAGAGCTAGAAAAATGAGTTAGACCTGTGAAGAAGAGATGATGTGACTCAGGGAGTCCTTGGGAGGACTCAAGGATGGTCCTCAACTATTAGGCCTTGGCCTGCACAACTAAGGCCATGACCACGGGTCCCATCTCCACGGGGCAGCAGTGTCTGTGTCCAGGTGAAGTCTCTCAGGCTGGCAGAGAGGAGTAAGGACGGCTGTTGTCTCTTTCCTTGTTTTGCTTGAGCCTCTAGAGGCGGGAGGGGCGGAGTCTCTCCTGTCTGACGTGTAGTCTGTAAGAACAGCTAACACTTCCCTAGCACTTACCACGCGGCAGGCACTGCTCCAGGTGCCGTGCGTGTATTCAGTCCTAATTCTCACTACGAGCCTGTGCAGAGAGTACTCTTATGTCCCCAACTTTTAGATGAGGAAACAGGCAGTGCGGGGTTGGTGTGACTTGCCCAAGGTCCCCGAGCGCTAAGTGCTGGCGTTCCCACTCCCAGCCACCGGAGTCCCCAGCAGGCCGCTGCCTGCGGGGAGAGAGGTAACCAGGGCACGCCTCACGGAAACCCCTCCCAGGCCTGATTTGCCTGTGACTGATTCACTCGTCCTGGGGGCCGGCACCTGCAGGTACCCTGGTCCTCAGCCGCGGCTGAGGTCTGTAGGGCGGGGCTTGTAAAAGCCCATAGGCCGCAGTTTGCTTGCTCTAACCATTGAGGAAAGAGCCCAGGCCGGGCAGGGGCGCTTCTGCCGCGGAGCCCGAGGCCCACGCCCGCGCTGGGGCGTCACTCGCCGAGGACGGTGCTTTCTGGCAGCTCTGTAACTTCACCTTCGGATATGGATCAGTAACTTGGGGAACAAGGTTTTCCTTCCCCACCCTTGGGCCCAGCTTACATCACACAGCATTAGAGGCCTCGGTAAGTCTGCCAGGCCTTGTGCGGGGCAGGTGCTCAGCAAGTGTTTGTTGAATAGAAGCCCGGAGAAGAGCGATGAGATCACCGACCTGCGGTTAGTGCCGCCGACCCGGCCAGTGCTCTGAAAAGCAGATGAGCTTAGAACCTGAATTAGCTCAACCACATTTAGCTAGTGACTGCATGTGATCCCCGGGCCTGCCTCAGCAGCACATAGGAAGATAAATCAAATCTTCCCTCATCTATAAAATATGGACCGTCACTCCCACCTTGTAGGAGTCAAACAGCTGGCCCAGGGCCCCGCCCCCAGAAAGTGCTGGGTGAATGGTGGCCATTATCACTCCCTCAAAATGTGCAGTGAGGAGTTAAGGACAAATAGAAAACTGAATCAACAAATACTCATTGCTCACTCACCGTGGGGTGGGGATGGGCCGGTGTTAAGCAGAGGGCCCTTGTTTTCACAGGCTTCTCACTTTAGGGTAAGACCGACTGAAAAACAGAGTTAAAGGGTCTGAGAAATTCTGAATTTGTATTTGTAATATCCTAAAAATATGTTTTCATGTTGTTCTGTTAGTTACTACATCTGTATTAAGGAGTCGTGTTCTTTTATTTTTATTGCCGCTGAGAAAAATGTAAAAGCCTAAAATGCATCTTCCTCTGTAAGCTGCCCAACAGGGGACGGAGTGATTTCATTACGAAACACTCCGGGGCTTCAAAGGAACAATTAACGGCTCCACCCAACTTTAAAAGGGAAATTCTCAGAGGAGGAAACTCTTAAGATGCTGGTGGAGGTAATCAGATTAAGACCAGGAAATAGATTCCAAAGTGAGAGGGTGAAAAGAGGGCCTGCTATTTTAAGGTAAATATTTGGTTTGGTAAGAAAAAAATGGTATTTAAAAAGTCACTTTACATGGGAGGAGATATTTTCTGGGAAAGGCTTTACCTTGGAAAATAATCAGAAGGCATCACCAAGTTTTCTACAGAGAACTTTTGGTGTGGTATTCATATTTTAAAAAGTGAATAAAGCAAATTATCTGCCCCTTTTCTCCGTCGCAACAATCGAGACCAGTTCTGATTCCTTTTCTGCTTCCAGAAAGGGAGGGACTTAACTAAATCAGGGCACATCCTCTGCTCCATGGCCTCCAGGGCCTTTCCCCTGCCTCCAGCACAGCATCCCTATATTCATGTATATTTTAATTTATAACCAATATTTACATGATTTGCAATAGTTTTATATTAGTTGAATGTATTTAAATATCTCCTTTAGTAACCTGATAAGAAATGAATACATAGTAGGAGCCACTTACACACATAATTTTCAAACATTAATGTTCTACTATAACATACAGAAGACATAAAAGTAATGTGTTATAAAATAATATGTATTTCAGTAAGTAGACGCATAGGCACAGATAAACTGGAAGACATCAAGACAGAACATTGTACCCACAGGTAGGATCACCATGAATATGGCAGTGACAGGTACAGCTGAGTCAGCTGTTTTGTGCCGGGACTCAGACACCATGATGGGGGGCTGTTGGATGATACCATCTTCCAAAATGGTGAATAATTCTTGGTAAAGTTCATGAAAAAAAGAAAGTACAGTCAAACCTCAAGCCTCTGTTTGCATAGTAACACATTTCTGGAAAATTCAAGTATATTAAATTTCAAAAGACACAGGATATTTCTATACAGCAAATGAAGTTAGAAGCTCAACCTGAACTGTCCAGTTCAGTAACCATAAGCCACAAGCCACATGTGGCTCCTGAGCATTTGAAATCTAGCTACTCTGGATGCTGTAGACTAGATTTAGAATTTTTTTTTAAAGGATGTAATATATCTCAATAATAACATATTGTTTATGTTGGTTGAAATATTTTGGATATACTGGGTTAAATAAAATACATTGCCAAAATTAATTTTACTTTTTTTTTTCACTTTTTTAATTCCACTATAAGGAAACTTAAAATGTGATGTGTGATTTGCATTAATAGACAGCAGCACTAATGTGTACACTGAGCTTGGTGGGACTTTGGAGAGTCTTACTGGGCAACAGGCCAGTCTTCACTCTGTGGGATTACCCAGCTCACTGCACAATATCCCACATCTCTGGTCCTCCCCACTTGACTCCCAATCATTGTATCAACCATAAATATCCTCACGTATCTCCAGAATACCTACTCTGGGGCAGGCGGCAGGGCACCACCCTGCCCTACAGGATGAAGCTCCCAGGGCCTGCCCACCTCCCAGCCTCCTCCCACCTCTCAGCGGCACACTCCATGTGTCAGTGGCCTTGAACTCCATGGATGCCCCTCACCCCCCAACTTTGCCCCTGGATCCCTCTTTGGCAATGTTTCAAATTCCCCTCTGGTAGCACAGACTCAAGTCACTTAGTATGTTCACCAAGATGGTTCATAAATTGGGCCATAAAACAAATCTCAATGCATTTAAAAGCTGGGGAGGGTATATCTCAGTAGTTAGAGTACATGCTTAGCATGCAGGAGGTGCTGGGTTCAATCCCTAGTACCTCCATTAAAATAACTAACTAAATAAATAAACCTAATGACCTCTCCCCCAAAAAATTAAAAAAAAAATACATTTAAAGTGATTCAGATCATACAAGTATGTTCTCACATCACAATTAAATTATATTAAGAGATCATAGTAGTTCAATATAATTAAATTATATCACCATAAGATATGTAGAAAAACTTCAAGTACTGGAAATTAAATACACCTCTAAATAATCCATGGATCAAAGAAAATATCATACGGGAATTTAGAAAATATTTTGTACTGAATGAAAAGGAAAAGAACACATCAAAATATCTAAGATGCATCTAGAGCATGCCTTAGAGGGAAATTTATCATTTAAGTGCATATAGTAGAAATGACAATAAGTTTAAAACCAATAATCTAAGAAGCCAGAAAAGAACAGCAATAAACAACAGAAAAATTACCAAAGCCAAAACTTAGTCCCTTGAAAAGATCAGTAAAATTGATAAGCCAGCAAAACTAGTGAAGAAAAAAAAAATACAAATAACCACTAGTAGGAAAGAAGAGATACCTAACAGTCCTCTAGATATTAAAAGGATAATAAGGAAATATTTAAATAACTTTATCTCAAAAAATTTGACAATTTAGATGAATTGGAAAAATTCCTTGAAAGACAAAAATTACCATAACTGACTCAAAAATGGAAAATGGGAATGCTCCTATATATTTTAAATATACTCACTATAAAAAAAACTTCCACAGAGGATAATCCAAATTATCAAACGTTTAACAAAGAAATGATACCAACATTACTCAAACTCTTTAAGAAAAAAGAAACACTTTGCAATTTGTTTTATGAGGTCAACAAAACCCTAACACCACATCCTGACAAAGACATTCCAACAAAGAAATTTACAGACTCAAATCCTTCATGAACACAGATACAAAAGTCTTCAATAGAATATTATCAAATATATTCTAGCAACATATAAATGTATACATCCTGAACAAATAGGGCTTACTGGAGGTTCAAAATTGAAAATCAATGTGATTTATTGCATTAGCAAAATAAAAGAGAAAAAAACCATATGATCACTAAAAAACAGGCAAAATTCAACATCTATTAATGATTAAAAAAAAGAAAAAAATCTCTTAACAAACAAGGAATATGAAGGAAATTTCCTTAACTGGATAAAGAGCATCCAATGGACAACCTACAGGTAACATCATATTTAATGATGAAAGACTCAATTCTTTTCCCCTAAAACTGGGAACAAGGTGAGGAGGTTCTAGCCAGTGCATTAAATCAAGAAAAAGATAAAAGCCATAAAATTGGAAGGGAAAAAGTAAAACTGTCCCTACTTCCAGACATGAATGTCTACATAGAAGATTCTAAGGAATAAAAGATACTACTAGAAACAACCTAACCTACCACCTAAAAGAATTAGAGAAAGAAGAACAAACAAAACCTGAAGTCAACAGAAAGAAAGAAACAATAAAGATCAGGGGTGAAATAAATAAAATAGAGATTAAAAAAAAAACAGGAAAAAACTCAATAAACCCAAGAGCTGTTTTTTTGAAAGAGTAAAAAAAAAAAAAAAAAAATCAAGAAACCTCCAGTTAGGCTCACCAAGAAGAAAAGAGAAAGGACCCAAATAAACAAAATAAGATATGAAAAGAGGAGAAATTACAACCGATACCACAGAAATATAAAAAACCATAAGCAAATATTATAAACAATTATATGTCAACAAATTGGACAACCTAGAAGAAAGGGACATGTTTCTAGAAACATACAGCCCATCAAACTGAATCAAGAAGAAACAGATAATATGAATAGACTAATTACAAGAAGTAAAATAGAATCTGTAATTTAAAAAACTCTCTGCCAACAAAAGTTCAGGACTGGATGGCTTCACTGAGGAATTCTACGAAACATACAAAGAACTTACATGGCTCCTTCTCAAACTCTTCCAAAAGACTGATGAGGAGGGAACACTCCCAAATTCATTCTATGAAGCCCCATTACCCTGATAGCAAAACCAGACAAAGACACTACAAACAAAGAAAATTACAGGCCAATATATTTGGTGAATATAGATGCAAAAATTCACAAGAAAATGTTAGCAAACTGAATCCAACAACACACTAAAAAGATCATACACTGATCAAGTCAGATTCCTCCCAGGGTCACAAGGATGGTTCAACAAATGCAAATCAATCAATGCGATACATCACATCAATAAAGAAAGGACAAAAACCACATGATCATGTCAATAGATGCAGAAAAATCATTTGATAAAACTCAACATCCATTCATGATAAAAACACTTACCAAAGTGGGTGTAAGAGAGAACATATCTCAACATAATAGAAGTCATTTATGACAAACCCACAGCCCCAACATAATACTCAATGGTGAAAACTTGAAAGCCTTTCTGCTAAAATCTGGAACAAGACAAGGATGCCCACTTTTACCACTTCTATTCAACATAGTATTGGCAGTCCTACCCATAGCAATCAGATAAGAAAAAGAAATAAAAGGGATCCAAATTAGAAAGAAGGTAAATTGTCACTATATGCAGATAACACGATACAATATATAGAAAACCCTCAAGACTCAACACAAAAACTATAAGAGCTGATAAACAAATCCAGCAAGGTAGCAGGTAACAACATCAACATACAGAAATCTGTTGCATTTCTTTACACTAACAATTAAATATCAGCAAAGGAATGTTAAAAAAAATCCCTTTTGAAATCACATTAAAAAAAATACTTAGGAATAAACTTGACCAAGGAGAAGAAAGACATTGAGAACCATAAAACACTGATAAAGGATAGCCCATGCTCTTGGATTGGAAGAATTAATGTTGTTAAAATGGCCATACTACACGAAGCAATCTACAGATTTAATGTGACCCCTATCAAATTAACCAGGACATTTTTCACAGAACTAGAACAAATAATCCTAAAATTTATATGAAACCACAAAAGACCCAGAATTGCCAACGCAATACTGAAGAAAAAAGAATGAAGCTGGAGGCGTAACCCTAATTAAACTGATAAGCTTTTGCACAACAAAAGAAACCACAAAGAAAACGAAAAGACAATATATGGACTGGGAGAAAACATTTGCAAACAATGTGACTGACAAGAGCTTAACTTCCAGAATATACAAAGAGCTCACACGACTCAGTAACAAAAAAATAAGCAACCCAATCAAAAAATGGGCAGCAGACTAAAACAGACATTTTCCAATGAAGACATACAGATGACCGATAGGCACGTGAAAAGATGCTCAATATTGCTAATTATTCGAGAAAAGCAAATCAAAAACTACAATGAGGTATCACCTCACACCAGTCAGAATGGCCATCATCAAAAAGTCTACAAACACTAGATGCTGGTGAGGGTGTTGAGAAAAGGGAACCCTCCTACACTGTTGGTGGGAATGAAAAGTTGTGCAGCCACTGTAGAAAACACTATGGAGGTTCCTTAAAAATAGAGTTGCCATATGATCCAGCAATCCCATTCCTGAGCATATATCCAGAGAAAACTGTAATTTGAAAATATACGTGCACCCCAATGTTCATAGCAGCACAGTTTACAATCGCCAATATTTGGAAGCAACCTAACTGTCCATTGACACATGAATGGATGAAGATGTGGTGTATATATACAATGGAATACTTCTCAGGTATAAAAAAGAATGAAATATTGCCATTTGCAGCAACATGGATGGACCTAGAGATGATCATACTAAGTGAAGTAAGTCAGACAGAGAAAGACAAATACCATATGAGATCACTTACATGTGGAATCTAAAAAAATGGCACAAATGAAGTTATTTATAAAACAGAAACAGATCCATAGACATAGAAAACAAACTTATGGTTACCAAAGGAGAAAGACTGGGGGGTGGGATAAATTGGGAGTTTGGGATTAGCAGGTATAAACTCTTACATAAAAGTAGATCAACAACAAGGTCCTACTGTAGAGCACAGGGAACTATAGTCAATTGCTTGTAATAACCTACAATGAAAAAGAATGTTATGAAAATAACATAAAATGAAAATATATATGAAAATATAACTGAATCACTAAAAAATACTACTGGAATTGAAATATTTATCAAGGTTGCAGGATACAAGGTCGGTATACAAAAATTATATTTCTCTGTGCCAGCAATACTTTAGTTTTTTTAGATAATGAAGTTTTAAAATAGCATTTCCCGTAGTATCAAAATACATAGAATACTTAGGATACATTTAATGAAAGATATGAAAGACCAGGCTGAAAATGAAACATTGATGAGAGAAATTAAAAATGATCCAAATTAATGGAGAGATATATCCTATTTAGGAATTGGAAGAATCAACATTGTTCAGGTATTTATTCTTCCAAAATTGATCCACAGATTCAATGCAATCTGAAAACCCCCAGCAGGCTTTATGTAGAGAGTGACGATCTACTTCTGAAGTGTATTTGGAAATGCGAAAAACCTAGAAGAGCCAAAGTTATTCTGAAAAAGGAAAAATGCTGATGCTGGACTGTATTCATTTGCAAGGGCTGCCGCAGCAAAATGTCACATGCTGGCTGACTTACACAAGAATTCATTCTCTCACAGTTCTGGGAGCTGGAAGTCCCAGGTCCCAGATCAAGGTTGTCTGTAGGTTTGGGTTCTCCTGACGTCTCCCCGTCTCGTTGGCCTGCAAACAGCTGCCTTCTCACTGTGCCCTCATGGGATCTCTGGTGTCGCTTCCTTTTCTTATGAGGACACCACCTTATTGGATTAGGGTTCTGCCCTTATGGTCTCATTTAACCTTAATTACCTCCTTAAAGGCTCTACTTTGAAGTATAATCACATGGGGGTTAAGGCCTCGGAATGTGGGGTGACACAAACAAATCAGGCTATAATGTGGATCTCACCCCTAAAGAAGATTTACTTGGTCTGCGGATCCTGGTCATAGGCTGCTTCCAGGGACTCTCGTTGAGTAGAACACGGTTAAGAACTACTGAGGTTTCCACCTGTGAATGAGCTGAGTCCACAGGCTCTCCTGGGCCCTGCAAACTCCGACTGAGTGATGGCTTCAACCGGACGCCCTGAAGGATACTCTGCAAACAAGTCTGGGACAGGAAAGGGTTCTGTTTCAGACACTTTCCCCACCTTGCACTGTCCTGGGATCAGCTGTGTAATATACTCATGGCCCCGAGCGACGCTCACTAAATGAAGCCATTAGCCAGGCATTAAATTCACATCTGCTCCTCTCCAAGATTCTGACTCTTTCACTAGACCCTGGTGATCTTCAGGCTGTGAGGAAACAAGGCGGGAAAAGAGGAGGGAGCAGTTCTGTATTATTTAGCCCCAAAGTCTAGATGCTAGCGGGGTTTCCTCATGTTACGTTCCTGTGTTTGGACGCTGCCGTCCCAGGGATTGCACCAGCCGAGTGATGGCAAGCCAGCACCAGGTCAGAGGGTTTGACAGCCAGAACCTCGGAGCCTACAGCCAATCTAACACATACATGAGATTTAAAAATAACCCAATTTCTCCTCTCATGGCTTCCTTAGGATTGTAGAGACTATTTTAGAATTGATGTGGTGACAACTGGCAGGAGGCGCAGGAGTTTCCAGCTTTTGCATTTATCACCTTTATCGGGGCTCAGGCTCTGCGGGCTGTGGTCCCGCCCCCAGTATATTTCACATCACGGGGCAGTGGTTCCCAGGCCCTCCCTCCTGCCCCTCCCCGATCCTGTCCCAGCAGCCTGTGGCTCCTAAGCCTGGCTCTGCCCCCTCAGACCCGCAAACTCATGGTGGCTCCCGTTCTGACAGCCTAGGGAGGAAGGGCAAGGCTTGCTGAGGATGCACCAGAAAGTCGGGCAGGGCAGGCCACCGAGCCCCAGGGCCAGCCCGCCAGCCCCGGCCTCGCCCCTCCCAGCTCACAGTGGACACAGGATTGCCATATTAGGGGCTCTGTGGGCTCCCCTTTCGCGGGGCCTGGCCCCCAGGCTGGCAGAGCCTCAGGGCTCCGGTTCAGAGCAGCAGACAAGCTGCAGATTCCATTCTGCACAGTCATTTTCCCCTCCTCTCCTCCCTGCCCCATGGGGCCCTTTCCTGCAAACGGAGGCCCCCGCCAGCTGCCATGTCAAGGAGCCCAAGGCTCAAGTATCCCGGCCCCGCCTCGGGGGCGGCCCAGCCAGGCGACACGCAGGAGCGTCCGGGGACAGGAAAAGCCAGCCCCTTTCAGAGTGTGGCATGGGAGGAAGGGCATTAGGATATAAGAGGGTTTGATATCAGAACTTAAATCTAAAATCTTTTGATGATTCGAGAAAGAAAATCACAAATATATAGGAAACTAGTCTCTTGTCTTTGAAGTGAGAACAGAAACTCACTTCATTCATTTATTCGTTGTGTTTCTGCGATCACTTCTCACTATCTTCTAAACAGAAGCCCCGTCGGGGCTGCGGGGAAGACCGAGGTGCCTGAGGTGTGGGCAGGACTTCTGGGACCTCTGAGTCACACAAGATTAAGTTGAATCCTTTTATTTTTGCCCTGCCCTGTCAAAACCCAAATTTCATCCAATAATAAATAAACTAACCAGTTCCACGGGGTTTCTGTTCCTACATCAGCCTTTGCTCCAGGTTTCAGCTGCTTTGTTCCACACCTCACTGACTCATGACTCTCCTCCTCAATCTGTTCCTCCCACAAAACCTTGACTCACACAGATTTGCACCTGCAACAGGTTTCATGAAGCAGCAGGAGGGCTGAGAAGGAGGCATCTGTAGTACGGAAATGCAGACAACTTCAAATGGTGTGTAGGACATCCTGTTATTTAAATGCTCTCCAGGATTTTCAGGCCTGGTCAGAACCGAAGAACAGTTCAGGGACTTACTCCCTTCCAATAAAATATGAAACTGGACAAATATGAAGCAACTGCTTTCGGTCTTTGGGTAAAAACCATTATAGGACTATGATGGTCCCCAAGGAAAGTGAAACATGATGTGCGTGGACATTCACTGTGGCTTTCTGCTTGGGGACACTTACCATCCGGTGGCACAGGGAAGGGATCCGACTGTGGCCTGGCTCTCACGGGGCACAGGTAAAAGAGGTGGGAGGTCAGGGCTGCCGAGGCGGCCGGAATCCGCAGGGCAGGGCACAAACAAGGGCACAGACTGCACAGAGGAGCCCCAGGAATTGACACGGAAGTTCCCTGAAGCCTGAGCCAAACACGAAGCTGTGTGTGTGGGACAGGCCTCCACGGGGCCTGGCAGAGAAGTGCTCCCGGGGGGGGCTGTGAGATGGAGACTGGAAATCATACATGATGCTGGAGGCCCTGGAGTCCCGCCCAGCTGGAGCGGAGAGACCTTGCCTAATGTCCTGGTCGTTAGTTGTGACCTGAGAAAGGACAGCCCTCATTAGTGGGGCTCCTCCAGCACCAGGGCAAGGGTGCTCTAAACCTCCCCTGACTAAGCTTACTACCAAGGCTGGCAGGTTAAGAGCGCTCAGCAAGTTAACTGCCTTTCAGAATAAAACTGCACATTCTTTAAGGGAAGACAACCAAATACAGACTGTCAGCAGTGGAGCAGCCATAGTATCCAGTATATAATCCAAGGGAGCGAGGGTTTAGTGGGTACAGTTTCAGATTGAGAGGATGGAAAAACTGGCTGTGAGTCTGTCTATTGAGCAGCTACTATGGGCAAGCACACTCACTTAATCCTCGTGGTATGAACGTGGAAATTGAAGCTCCAAGAGGTTAAATAAGTTGCCAAAGCCACGCCACTGAGGAGATGCAGGCAGTGTGGCGGGATGAGAGGGGAGCTTCGGGTGTCTGCCTGTGGTGGGAGCACTGGGAGGGTGCTGGGTGCTGCAGGCCAGGGGGTGGGTGGGGCAAGTCCAGGTGCTGGACATGAAGAGAATGACACTGATGACCTCGGGTGGAGGGTGGCAGTGAGTGATGGGGCTCTGGCCCAAGATATGTGGGCCCACCGGCGTCCCCATAGCCCTGGAGGGCAGACCCAGTGAAGCTGGGTCTCTGGGGCCTGATTGGGCCCAGAATTCCAAGTGACTAGAGGGAGGTGGGAGTGGGGCCGGGTGTGGAGGGTGGAAGCAAAGGCTGTTAGGAGGCTGATGGAATACTGCTGAAATTGTATCAGAAATGCCCCCTGCTCGGCCTGTGGTCAGTCCCCTGTGACCTGAGCCCATGTGTAGAACTAACATTTAACAAGGGGTCACCCTCAGGCCGTGAATTGCCTCCACGTCGGCTGGTCTCAGGCCCAAGCCCCAACCCCTCACCTGAGTGTCCTGTCCCTGCAGGACAGTCCCACCTCTGCACAGTCCCCCAGAGCAACGGGTGACCTTGGCCTCCTGCTCTCCTTAAACACCAGCAGGGCCCTCCTTGGCAGGCTCTGTTCCTGCTGTCCATCTGCCGGGACCCCCGCCCTCCTCCCCTTCCTCCCCAGCTCCGCTTCATCTCCTCCAGGGCTGCACTCAAATTTACCCCGGCCTCTGCCTGAAAACGTGACTCCCCTCCCATACACACTGCCTCATCCCCATCCAGCCACATCTTCCTCCAGGTTATCAGACATACCAAGTATCTACTTCCACAGCTGATGCTGGGCTCCCCACTGGAATGTCGAGGACCTGAGAACGGGCCCCTCCTCTCTTCCGTCCCGTTGTAACTCCGGCATCAAGAACATTGCCCGCACTTGCTAGACAGGACAGAGAGGTTTGACGCGTGAATGGATGGACAGCCCATCAAAATGTCAGGGCCACACGGCTCACTCCTAGGGAGTACCGCCAGGATGCGCGGGGGCTCCCTGGGAGAAAGGAAGGGGTGACGAGGCCCCTGCCCCCAGGAGAGGTCCACAGTGGGGATGAGGAGGAGACAGACTCAGACATCTCATACAGGCCCAGGAAACAGGGTTCAGCGGCCACGTCTCTCACAGGGAAGGGTTGTAGCAAGTGTTATGCCTCAGCTTCCAAACGTCTGGCCAATTTAGAGGATGTGTGGTAGTTTTGAAACTGGAAGCAAAAGCACTGTGGCCCCCAGTGAGGCCCCAGTAAAAGCCGGAGTCCCGCTGGCGCTGGGGTCACACCAGTGTCTGGAAGCACAATGTCGGCCTGTTCAGTTGCTTTCTTTCTCCGGGGGCTGCTGGCTGGCCCACTGGCATGGCCTGGCACTTCAGGACACGGAGCTTGGAGCTGGTGGCAGGGAGATCTAAATTAAGACCTTTCTACCCCACTAAATAAACAGAAGCTGAAATAGAGGGCTGAAGGAATTGGGCAAAATGCCTTTACACATAATTTTTGAAAAATGGAGGGAAAAGAGTTGGAAAACAGAATGGTATTCATTCGAATCCCAAGGTATTTGCTGAAAACAATGACACCTCTGTTTGACACAAAAGCACATGTTAGAAAGAGCAAGCCTCTCTCTTTGAAGTGTCCTGCCCCAAAAGCCCGGGTAATAAATACCAACTGCTCTGAGGAGAAGGCTCTCCTGCCAAGGCCAAGGGCTGGCCCAGTTTCAAGCCCCGGCCTCCCTCCAGGAGGTAAGATGAGTCAGCTGCTTCTGGCTTGGAGTCGCCCTCATGGGTGTTTCTTGTTTGGCAACCCTGAAGCACACCTGCTTTGGACTTACCTGCACGTTCCCGAGGCAGGGCCTCAGCAGAGACAAGGGCGCCTTCCTTGGTTCTCCGCAGAGGAAGACCTCAGCGGGGCGGGCGTGATGGTGAGCAGAGTTGCAGTGGGCTCCGGGCCTGCTGCTCCTACAGACAAGACTCCTGCCCTCACAGATTCTGAGCAGGAGAGGGGGTGGGGGTGGGGGTAGGGCTTATATGTAGCGTTTGCTGATTTCTGTGGCATAAATACTCCCACCACAGCCAATGTCAAGCCACGTTATGTGACACCTATGTAATTTTATGCGACACCATTGAACAGAACTGGGAAGAGATACAGAGAATCCCATTACACAGTATTTCCACCATACAGACACTATGCATCTGACCTGCAGAAGTATGGATGATAATAAACTGTAGTAATTGGGAAGTAATTGCTTTTTAAAAAATACAATTTATTTGTAAGCTTATATAATTCAATTTTTAATAGTATTTGTGTTTAACAGCCAGCTCGCAAAAGTCCTGAAATTTAAACAACTGGCTCTTGTTTACTGTGGCCAGTTTGATGCAGACTCCCACACCCCAGACCTCACCCGTGCCAAGGAGAATGGCCACACCGATTCTTGCAAAGGGCCGGGTCCTCCTTGCTAGCAGCAGGCAACGCCAGAATGACTGGCACTGCTTTCCTAGCAAAGTGGGGTCTTTGCCTTTTCCTCTGGATTCAGCAGCAATCACAAGTCTGGCGTCAGGCTCACGTCTGTGTTCACTGCCCTACAGAGTGACTTCTCAACGAGCTGCTGGCTGGTTAAGGTCCTGCAGGAGCTCACAACCCAAGGAGGTTCTGTGGTGGGGCTCTCAGGTCAGCTCCCGGCCTCCGGGGGGAACGCAGCCTGACAGCTGTGAGGGCTGTGTGCACACACATGTGAACAGACATGGACCCCTGCCCCACGAGCTCTGCCAGGGACCACATAACCACTATGCTTCAGGCGCCCAGGTTTACTACCTTCTTCTTGCTTTTCACTTTTGAGGTTTAGTTTTTTTGAAAATAATAACTACAGGAAAGTGCACACATTTTAAATGTATAGCTCCATGAATTTTTCAAATGATTCAGGTAAGCACTGCTCAGATAAAGACTATAATTAATCTACGACAAAGGAGGCAAGAGTACACACTGGAGAAAAGGCAGTCTATTCTGTAAGTGGTGCTGGGAGAACTGGATGGCTGCATGGAAATGAATGAAATCAGAACAATCTCTAACACCATATAGAAAAATAAACTTAAAATAGATTAAAGACCTAAGTGTAAGACCGAATACTATAAAACTCCTGGAAGAAAACAGAAGCAGAACACTCTTTGACATAAATTGCAGCAATGTATTTTTTTGGATCCATCTCTTAAAGCAAAGGAAATATAAGCAAAAATAAATAAGTGGTTAAGTGGGGCCTAATTAAACATAAAAACTTTTGCATAGCAAAGGAAACTGCTGACAAAACGAAAAGACAACCTACTGAATGGGAGAAAACATTTGCAAATGATAGGACAGAAAAAGGGATTAACATCCAACATATATAAACAGCTCATACCGCTCAACATCAAAAAAAACAAATCACCTGATTAAAAAACAGGCATAAGAACCGAAGACATTTTTCCAAAGAGCAAATGCAGATGGCCAACAGGTACATGAAAGATGCTCAACATCACTAATCATCAGGGAAATGCAAGTCAAAGCCACAATGAGATATCACCTCATTCCTGTCAGAATGGCTATTAGCAAAAAGACCACAAATAACAAATGTTGATGAGGATCTGGAGGAAATGAAACCCTCCTACACTGTTGGCAGGAATGTAAATTGGTGCAGCCACTATGGAAAACAGAATGGAGGTTTCTCAAAAAACTAAAAATAGAACTAACATATGATCCACAATTGCACTCCTGGGTATACATCCAAAAGAAACCAAAAAGACTAATCTGAAAAAACATGTGCACCTCAATATTCACGGCAGCATTATTTACAACTGCCAAGATACGGAAGCAACCTAAGTGTCTATCAGCAGACAAATGGACAAAGAAGATGTGATGTGATATATACAAACACACACACACACATATACACACAATGGAATATTACTCAATCATAAAAAAGAATGGAATTTTGCCATTTGCAGCAACATGGACGGACCTGGAGGGCATTATGCTAAGTGAAATGTGTCAGACAAAGTCAAATACTATATGATATCACTTATATGTGGAAACTAAAATATACTAGTGAATATAACAAAAAAAAAAGCAGACTCACAGGTATAGAGAACAAACTAGTGGTTATCAGTGGGGAGAGGGGAGGGATGGGGAGTCAGAGGTACAAACTATTAGGCATAAAATAAGCCACAAGGACGAACTGTACAACACAGGGAATATCGCCAGTATTTTTTAACAACTATAAATGGAGTATAAACTTTAAACATTGTAAATCACTATACTGTATATTTGTAACTTATGTAATATCATACCGCAAACATACTTCAATTAAAAATAAAAAGATTACAGAACATTTCCAGTGCCCCTTCCCTGTCAGCACCATCACCTCAGAGGTACCAATTCAGACCTTTCCCACCAGCTTCCAGTTCTTGATATTCACAAAAATGGAATTGTTTTGTTTGGCTGCTTTTGCTCAGTTTTATGTTGTTGAGAACCACCTGTGTAGTTGTGTGAAGCCAAAGTTCCTTCACTTCATTACTGAGAACTATTCCATCATGTGCATAGGCCATGATCTGTCCGTTCTACTGTTGATGGATAGTTGGGTTGTTTCTAGTTTGAGGCTGTTATGAATGAAGCCAGTGCGAAATACTGCACACACTTCTGCTAAGTGTACGCCCGGGGGTGGGGCTGTGGCATGGAGTACTACAGGATTAGCCAGCAGTCTGTTTTCTATTTTAGCCATCCTGGTGGGTATCTGTAGTGTCATACCGATTTTGATTTCTATTTCACTGATGACGGACGCTGAACAGATATGACTATCAAAATGCCTACTAAACATCTGGATGTTTGTGAAGAACTTACTCAAATCTTTTGCTCATTTCTAAATACATCATCTTTTCTTACTGATATGTACCATTTCATTACATACTCTGGAGCCTTTAAAAGTACTGCAAATGTATTCCACTTCACGGCTTAACTCGATAGTTCTTTTTAATTGAAATATAGTTGATTACAATGTTGTGTTAGTTTCAAGTATACAACAGTGATTCAGTTATATGTTACGTATTTTTTCTCTTTTCCATTATAGGCTATTGCAAGATACAGAATTCTTAACTGTAATCTGTAAGATTTTTAGATTTTTTTTTAACATTTTTTATTGATTTATAATCATTTTACAATGTTGTGTCAAATTCCAGTGTTCAGAGATCTTTAGCTTTATGGTTAATGCTTTAGTGTTTTTTATGTCCTAACAAACTTTTGCCTATACCAAGGCCAAGGAGATTATCTGTGCTTTCTGTGGAAGCTTTACTATTTTACTTTTCATGTTTAGGACCATGATCCATTTGGAATCGATGTTTGTGTACGGTGCGAGGTCAAGGTTCCTTTGTTTTCATGTGTATCCAAAATTACTATTCTCGATGTGGTTAAAACCTTTTTTCTGATTATTGACGGTTGTCCCATTAGGATTTTGTAGTTTACTAGTGCTGCTGGATTTTTGCTGAGTATTTTCTTTCTTTTTTTTTCACCTCAGGGTAAATAGGGAGAGACAGTATAAACTGGAGTGATGATAACAGGAACTGTCACCCCACACCATCGAGCTGGGGTCACACACTCCCTCACGAGGCAGGCCTTGCCCATGCTCTAGTACAGACCCCCAAGTGTGTAAAGCACACAGCTCTGATCCTAAACCCAAACTAAACAGAAAACCCACCTCAATTGCTCATCCAGGTAATGTTGGAAAGCTAAGGTGAACGTATTCTTTGCTACAGAATCACAATGTCACCGAAGTCAACTCAGTGAGATTTCAGGAAGTTGCTGTTTTTCAAAATGACTTTGAGGTGATTTAATTTCTTCTCGCTCCTTTCTCCACTTGATGACAGGCTGGGCTACACTGAGGGAACCTACTTCCTAATCTAACAAAGCTTCCCCGTGCAGGGCCCCCAAGCTCCCTCCCCATGCAACGCCCAGGGGTACTGATCTCAGAACAACTGCAAGACCCCCTTCACAAGCCCCCCTCGTGCGCCAGGCACTACTCAAAACACTTCATGCGAACTTTATTATTAATCCATGTAACTTCCTTGCCACTTCAAAGCCGTTCCCACCACCTGAACTTACATTATAAACCTGTTTACTGCCTGTAACTGGAAGACAAGTTTCATAGAGCCCCTGTCTCTCTCTCACTGCTGTGTCAAGCCCAGGGTGGGTGCACAGTACACGCTTGCTTTCACTGGCGTCCAGGGCTGCCCATCCTTCTCAGCAAAGCACTGCAGGTACATGGGTACACGAAGGTGACGTGTCCTGAGCAGATCACGTCAAAATCAAGAGGAGAAAACAGAAAGGGATTAGATATGACCGATGATCCATTCTTACAATGCTTATTTTAATAAAGTTTGATGATTAATATTTATTAATCAGGTTTGATTGAAGTTAAAAATCTGAAATGTATTTCCTGTTTCTTTCATGAGGGTCACAGTGAAGACGCTCTGCATTCTGACAAGGCTCCCATTCACTTCACAGTGTCTTTGCTTTTGCTCAGCTTCATCAGCAAGCACTTCATGTGTTGATAAAAGGAATTTCCACCCTTGCTATGGTCTCTTCTTCCTGTTTCCTTTAACCCATTTCCCCAGGGAGGGTCATCTGGTTGGAAAACTACCTAAAGTAATTTCAGTGCTTCAGTTCTGTGGTGATCACTTTGCCCACCTGCTTCCACTATAGTCTTTGAAATTACCTTAAAAATGTAGTAACATTTTGCATTGCTGGGGTACCGTTTCAACTTCATATTAGATTTTGTGTTATTTATAGCATAAACTTTTCCGCAGAGAAAATACTCTCAACTTTTAGGGAATAGTCATTATTTTAAGTTATACGTTATTTTAAATTAAATGATATCAGATTAAAGACACAGATGGGTAATACTGGCTTTTGTCAATCTCCTGGTGCTCAGCATACCCAGAAGGTCCTCTGAAAGGAAACCCTCAGTAGTCCATGAATCCGCAAGAACCAAAAGGTCCTTAAAGTCTGGTTCAGTCTAAAGCATCTATGAGCATATCTGGTCCATGCCAAATGGCTCTGGACAGGACCAAAATCAAGGACACCTTAGTGTGGACCAGATGTCTGCTAACCATCCACAAGTTCTTAAAAAAAAAAAAATCAATAATGAAGAATGCAATTTGGTTAACATTCTCACATGTGTTCACATGAAAAATCTCTTATTCTAGCTTCCAACAGTAAACTGTGTCATCTCTGTATATACACTTTCCATTTGAAAATTTAAACAGCCAATCTTGTGAACTTGAGTTCAGCCCTCTATTAGGCACAAAGGATGTTTTGATCCAGGCTCTAAAATGTCCTGAGATCCTCTGGTTAGACTCCTCAGATGTACCACGGTCCTTCTTTCCAAATGAAGTCATTTTTTAAAATGTTAGCATCATATATGTGTATTGAATTTTCAAGGAGAACGAATTTTAAAATTATCTGACAAAGAATGAATAAGCACAACAGTGAACTGATGTTAGTTCAGAATGCTCTTTATTCAGACGTGGACATGTGTAAGGCGCGTTCACAAGGATGTGCCTGAAGTTATGTACAGAACACGTGCTCACCCTGCAGCTGCTCCTCTCCCTCTGTACCTGCTGCAGCAAACCCCTCCCTATGTATCTTACTAGTTACAGTTCGCAGTTACTATGAACATGCAGACAATGTTTTAGGGACCTGATTCAAAATACAGAGTGAACTATGGACTAAGTCACCAAGACATCAAAACTCACGGGGAACCAAAGCAGAGGAAAGCGACCAAATCAGCTCAAGAACTTGGGACTGAGAGCTTCTGGGGGGAACAAAGAACACACTGAGAAACATTTTTTGATCCTTCCTGTTTGAGAGAAATGGAATGTGTCCAGAACTCATGTTTCTGCGTTTACCACTGCCTACAGGTCACTAAGGAGAATATGTTTCTAAGTTTCTAATGAGTCACAGTTGTGCTCTCAGGTCACAGCACGAGAGCGCATGCATCACTTTACACAGATTTAAACACGGAACGACTGTACAGGGACATGTTGGGCCTGTCTAGTCACACAGGTGTCTCTTCTTGGTGGTGGATAAGGGAAGGGAATGATGGTGACCTGTGTGCTCGCCAGACATCCAAACACTTGTGTAACTCATAAAGAGGGACAAACGTCACTAGTGAGAACAGTTAGGTGTTCAAAGAAAAAGTTCCAAACGTGGGATTGGGCTGATGAATATGCAGCCTTGATTTTAGGAGTTAAGAAAAAGTCTTGGCTAATGCTATTTGCCAAAGCCACTATGTCTTTAGAAGATGAAAAATAAGCACTTACAAATCTACTGCGGAGAAGTAAAACAACAAATTGAAAAATCGAAGTCAAGTGAAGAAGAGATTTGAATCTTTTGGTCTAAGCCAGTATTTTGACATTAACTACAACTTATTAAAATGCAGTTTGCTTAAGCCCACTTTTTAAAATGCAGAATCTTTGAGGGAAAATGTAGTCTATGTTCAGGAATACTGTCTCATAAAAATGTTAACCTGGGGTACTTTAGTAAGTCGAGAATACTCATAATTCAACTCTTGCTTTGAGGCACTCACCATGCTTTCCTTCCAGCCCACAGAGCTCCTCCGCAGCCCAGCAATGGGAGGGCGTGGTAATGTGTAACTCTACCAGTCACCCCTGGGCTGTCACTGAAGGGTTTAATCAGAGCTGGGAGATTTCTTACTCTCAACTATATTAAAGATTTCATCTACTAGCACTGTGACACACAGTACAAAGAATCCTCAAATGTTTGTCCTTATACCAAAGGTAGTGTATGGTTATTCTTCCAACCCAACAAACCAGTACCCACTCCTTAGTGAGCTGTAACTACCTAGGACAGCAGGTGGGCCTCCTCCTGAGGGCGGGCTACTCTTCTGACAGGAGATCACGGTCCAGGCAGGCCGGGCAAGTGCTCTGCCCCTTAAGCCACTGCTTGAAGCACTGAAACGGAGAGAACGCCATCAGTCAATGCCTTTGGGAGCACGTTGCACCTTAGTTCCCCTCCCTCTCCGCAGCAGACACGGCTGGTGGGGCCTGGAGCCGCCCAGCACTCAGGGACACCAGAGCCTGCTCAGGTGAGGAGTGTGGACCAAGCCCCAGGGACAAATCCCACCTCAGAGCGTGACCATGACTACTTGGGGCACGGCCTCCCCTTCCCCTTCCCCTCACTCCGTGCCAGCCTCAGCGCTCAGCTGCCCTGGCTTCTCTATAGAGGCCGGCATCTTCTTTGTCCTTGGGCTCGTCTGCCTTCTCCTTGCCCCCACAACCTGGACACCACACAGCCCTGACTGGAGCCTGTCTACGCAGTGTGCTCCCTAGCTGCCCCTGGCTGGCCGGCTGCTGCTACAGAGCCGAGTGAGTGTGCAAAGTCGGAGAGCCTGGGAAGGGGGCAGGCCCCGCGAGAGACTGCAGGCCGTCTTGACACCGTCCAGGGAGTGTACAGTGTGTCCTCCTTTTCTCAGGGCAGAGACCTGACCTGCCCTAACCCAGCAGCAGGGGTGCAGGACGCATGCTCACAGCACCCAAGACACCAAAACAGTTAACACAAATCCTGGAAGGGTACAAACCAGAACCTCCCAGAATTGGGCAAAATGGACCCAGTTAGGCTGAGTTTTTCTCTTCTAAAATGTTACACTGACTTCACATACTTAACTAAATTAACAAACTGTGGCACTATATATTTGTTCGGCCATGTGTGTAAGAAATCAACTTTTAAGGAACTAATATTGCTTTGAATTTCAGCACCAACACTGCTGATGGAGCCAACTGCTCTTTTCCACCCATGACACTGAGTGGAGGAGAGGCCAGTGCGCAGGGTGCACACCAAGGGGCCAGGAATCTGCTCCCGTCCACAGCACCGACCTCTGGAAGGGTAGACAATGATCACTTACAAAGAAAATGCTTTGAAAACGCAGTATTGAAGCCTAGGGAAAAAGCCCTCAGCATTTTCAAAACACCCCAGTCACAATGCACAACATGACGACGGCCAAGAGAGGAGTCCTCACCCCTTTGTGACACTTGTGCCCACACTCCAGCACACGCACGTTTTTGGATTTGAATACTTCGTGGCATATTTCACAGGAATTTGCACCGGACGCCTGTGGAAATAAACATATCCCAATAATAGAGAGTAACTCAGCTTCTTTCTGCTACGTGAGCGCTTCTAAAAGTGGCTTGTGAACACTTTTTCAGCTAAGGTGGCAAATATTTCCAATTATAACTAAGCAGACTTTTTAATAACATTTCTTAGGGAAAAAAACAGTCTTAATTTTCTCAGAGAAAAAGATTTTTCTATGGTTAATATGTTTCCAGTTAAAACACTACAGATACCCACTTATCCCATCCCATTCCTTACAAAGCATGGTACCACCTGAACATTACAAGTTATTCATCTAAGTAACAGCTGGGGACAGTAACACAGATGATGACACGTCTACACTATGGATCATCACGGGGCTGATTAAAATCACGATGGAGATCCATAATCCCTGACACAGAACACTGGTTACAAAAGCTCTCTGAATAAAAGTAGGCTACAACCAGCATCATGTGCTTATATAACTCAATTTTTTAAAAATAAAGAGAATGTGTATATAGAGATGCCTAGAAAAGCATCTGGAAAGATGTAAAATGTTAACAGTGGTTACTGGCTCCTTTTAGTTGACAGATTTAACTTTTTTCTTTGCTGTTTTTCTAAAGTTTCTATGAATGTGGATTACTTGTACAAATCAAAACAAAACAAAACTGATGGCTCATTCAGCAAATATCCAGCGTCAGGGATTGCGCGGGGCGCGGGGTGAATGGCAGGGCTTCCGGCCCCGGCAGCTCACAGTCTGGTGAGCACAGACGGCGCTTTCTGTGTGAAGCAGAAGCGGACCAGGCACAAAGTCCTCCCTACCGCTCATAGCGTTTGCCCCAGGCTACCCGCATCACCGACTTCGACTCTCACTCCCCTGTAACCCTCAGCACCCTGGAGGCAGGGAATGAGCCTTGTTTATTATATGTGTCCTTAGCAGCTGGCAAGGAACCTGGCTCCAAACTGATGTGCACAGACTGTCAAACGAATGAATGAATGCAGCCCTGACACTGGATTAAGGTCAGGGGGGAGAGCTAGGGGGGGTGCCTGAAGCTCTGAAGACCCTGAACTGCTGAATGCGGTTTTCTGCCCAGCTTTCTGTCCTTCCCAGGGCACTGCCGCTGCTCGGGCAGCGATGGGGCAGATGTGGTGGCATGAGGTGCTCTCATCCCTCTCTGCAGCCCCCGATGGAAGCATCTGGGAAGAAATGAAGGCGTCAGCCCTGGGGAAGGGCAGGTTAAGAACTCTGCAAAGTTCGGGAAAACCCAGTTAACTTGATTATTTCCTAGCCTGGAAAGATAGGCACAATATATATTTAAGTTAAAAAAAAGGGGGGGGGGATACAAATACATGTACAATGTTGACTAAATTCACACATACACACACATACAAGAGTTTAAAAAATGTATTCCAGTGTGATGATACTGGTTACCCTCAGAGGGTGGGTTTTGGGGTTCTCTATATGCTTTTTTATTTGTATACTCTATGATGAACCATATTACTTTTGTATTTCAAAAATATAAAGAAAATTACTTTTAATTTTTAAAAAACTTACTATGATTAGCAAATTAATACATAGTTTTGGATACCTGTTTCACTTATAAGTCAGGTTTTACACCTTTATTACTATCAACATCAGCTGCGAAGCAGAAATGGATCTCTCCCTGAAAGATGATTATGGTCTATCTCGGGGCGCCCCGCCACACACACTCAGGAGCCATATGCATGAACACCCACACACCAGCGGGAATCCTGAGAGGTCGGCCCAGTTGCTGGACCACAGAGCACATGCCCAGCAGGGACACGTCTGAGGGAGGAGGGGACTCCAGCCAGGTCTTGCAGGAAACGTCCGAGAGGGATAAAAACAGAGTTCACAAGAAGAGTCACTGCCTAGCTCCAGTCAGCAAACCAGCGCTCTGTGTGCAGTCCTGCACTGCTGGCTCCGCCACAGAGCCTGCCGCTCTTCTACAGTTGATTTCACCTAAACTCTGACACCAGAGTTGGACAAAAGGGGAAAAACGTTCTCTGCACCAGAATTCAACTTGGAGCCCATGGCCTGAGCCACCCAGGTGACGGCCTCTCTTTCAACCACATGTTCAGTCCCTACTGCATGGTCCCCAGCAGGAGCTGGTCAGTGTGACGAGGACGGGGAATTACACGCTGCACACTCAACTCAAATGAAGGAACACTGGCAAGATGCATGAGTCAGTCATCCGTGCCTTGGTTTCCTCATTTATAACATAAAGTCAATTATAATGCCTTATCAACTGAGAACATAGATACAATAATCTTGTATAAAAAGTTCTATGTAAATGTAACATTCTTGTCTAAAAGGACAATATACTTACATCAGTATATCAAATTAAAGGCAAATCTAGCCAATTCCACTGTGCCCCCCCACGGCCATTCCCCCAGACACCTGAGGGGAGAGGAAAGGAAAGCATCCAGCCTTTCCCGGGCACAGCGCCTGGCCCTGGCAGCCCTACCGCTGGGCTTCATCCAGGCAACAACCTGAACAAGCAGGTATGAGCCGAGCTCACGGTGTTCTTAAGTGATGGCCAAGTCTGCATGATTCTGAAGTCCATGGTCACACAGAAGAAAATTATCCAAAAACCAGTTTTCCCAGCTATTCACACTTGGTATAAAATATGAAAGTACCTGACCACTGACAGGCCCAGTGCCTACAGTGTGACCACAGCTCTTCTTGTCGCTGTGTGCAAGGGCTCCGGGGCGTTCGCCCAGGTGGAGGGACAGCCTCGCCATTCAGCCTCGCCTGTTCTAACCAAACTACACCTAACTCTCCATCTACACTTGGTCTCTAATTTTGAGATCAAATAAATTCGGTCTAGAAATGCAAAGAATGGGGCTTAGTCACGGATTAACAATTCGTTTCCTTCTTGTTCTTCATTAAAAGAACAACCAACGCTGCAGTCCTGCGCACAACACTCACAGGGACACCTTCCGTCTCCTGCCCCCGGGTCTGGGGTGACGCTCCTGCAGCCGGGGAGGGCGGGTCCTGGGTGGCCGTGGTCACAGAAGCAGCAGAGCAGAGCTCAGATGGCTGCTTGTCCTTTCCTGGATTTGGATTTGGCTGCAGTGAGAATGTGGGACAGGGAAGCAAGTTCAGTTATCTCAAAACTTGACCATCTTCCATCTACTACTAAATTGTTCTCCACCTTTTGGTTGGAAGCATTTTTTTTCATAATTCTCATATTTTATAAATAAGTAAGGATAAAGTAAAACATTTTATTGCATCAAAATGAAATACTGACCTTTTTCTTTTTCTCTTCATCTAGAATGTGTTCTGCCACTCTTTGGACAATTTCGTCAATACTCAATCCAGAGAGCGAGTTCTTGTTTTTGTTTCTCACTTTTTTAATAAAACCAGCAAGCTCAGTGCTAAAAGAGAAAGTGGGGATAACGTCATGAGAAAGTCAAAGTTTTCTACTGCAAATAAATATGAATAAACATTATGTGCCAGTATTAACCCAACAGCTAGAAGAAACAAAGTCAAATACAAATAACCACACAAATAATTCATTTGTAAATGACAGCAGTAACTGTATATAAAACTGAGGTCACTCTTCCAAAGTATTATGAAAATTCCAGTATTATTTCTAAACATTTGTTTTAATAGACTTTCAAAGTAATAGTGTATCTGCTAGATCCATCTGAGATGTCCACCCTGGCTTAGAAACCGTACTTCTTACGGCCGGGACACACTGTAGCTTCAAGCAACATTACTGAGTGATCAGATACCATTGGTTCTGACTTGAAATCAGTAATAAGTCTCTAAGAACAAACTAGCTTTGTTAACTTCCTCCCTTTAAAAACCTTTAAAAACCAAGTCTTCAAAGCCTGGCTGTTCTGTCAGTGCCCGTGGATGTGATCTGCATTACAGGGACTTGATATTTACAGCACTAATACCTCAAATGCTTTACTTTTTAGAAAATAGAATGCATTTCTATTTGGTGGTTTATATTCTGCCAAATTTAGTCAGGATCGCAAACAATTTTATTTGTAAGATATCTTTGGTAATCACAACTTGGCTATTTTTTAAGAACTGGCATGGTAACTGCTCTTGAGATAACTTACGTTTCTCAAACGCAGGCAGGGCTAAATACGCCTGTGTGCGGACAAGATATACTTATTTCCATGTGGACAGGGCTCCACTGACAAATGTAAAACGTTAGTTTTGTAAATCATAATTTAAGCATGATTTTGTTTCAAAAGGATAATTTCAAAGCCTGTGACTAATACTGTATCCAAGACAGAAATAACACGGGAGGTGCAGAGGGTCATTCCTGCATGTGGATTCCTCTCTTCTGAGCTGCATCCCAGAGACATCCCCTCCACTTCATCTGCTCTCCTGCAGAGACAAGGGCACCCCTGCCCCTCATACCAATCTGTAGAGTGAGGTCAGCGGTCAAGGCAGAAGCACCACTGAAGTGTCCGACTGATACAGGCGACTAAGTTAAAAGCAGCTCTCCCCACCCGTATTGGGACCCTTCTGTAACATACTCACACACTTGGTTCACTACCAAATTCTATCCACCCTTTTCAACCTCAGACCTCTAACAGCTCAGAGGTACTGTCCACAAGATGTAAGCTGCTGCTGCCTTCTTTGCTATATGTGATGTTTTTCCCTTGAAACGACACAAAACTAATGTTTTGCAATTCATTTAGTGATTCTATAACTAGTGCTGGAGCACCTTACTGAGCTTCTCAAAATCTTAGCAAATTGCCGTGGGTTCTGATGCGTGTTGATTAACCAGTGTTCAATGTTTTCAATCTTTGAAAATGCTCACCTCCGTGTTCACAAAAAGGAAAAAAAACGTAGCTCGTCTTTCTCAGTAAAACAATTATACAGTCCTTTCCACTCCTGCCCCTAATTGGCCATAATGTTATCCCATCAGGAATCCTCAGTTCAACAAAGTATTCAGCAGAGGCACAGACATTTTAGATTCGTACCTGCTGTAATACGGGAATACCACTGACAGGTGCTCGATAATACTATTGAATGGCTTTTTTGGAGACTGGCTTGAACGAGTGGCACGTCCTGGAGCAACAGGTAATTTCTGATCAGCCTCAAGGCTTTGTTTCGACTGAACTGCCTGGCCAGAGCTCTCACACTCTGGCAGGAGGGCGACCTCTGGCTCGCAGGGGGGCAACTCCACCAGGCCCTCAGCGGCAGAGACCAGAGTCAAGTCCTTGGGAACTGGTGTTCGGTTTCCAGCCCCGTGACTTGTAGAAGCGGAGGGGTCGTGAGCATCAAGGTCTGAAGACTCAGGAAGTAACTCCGGGTGAATCTGTGAGGAACACACCACAGGAGCTGAGTCACTAAGAGTTACATTCGTGGACAAAGACTGACAAACGCAGCTATAATAAAACCTGGCTGCTCAAGGGCACAGGAAATTTGAATGCAACAAATTAAATGTTTTTGTCCTTAAAAAATACTGGTCACCTACCCTTTCTCAAAATGAGCTATCACGGCTCTGCGCCCCTGGCCTCCGTTCCTCCTCCTCCAGGCCCCTTCTCAGCTCCCCACCCGCAGCGCCTCCTCCTGTCCGAGCCCGAAGTGCTGACTCTCATGCTGTCAGAGGTGCAAATCCCACCCCACGCTGCACCCTCTCGTGCTTCAGTGAGACCGTGCTCGCTGGCAAGAACACCCACTCTTTCAAAGATTTGTCTAGAATACTTTCCTGAGATCCAAATTTTAACGGGCAGATCAACTTGCGTGGTTCCAAGGTCTCTCAAACTCAACATCTTCAAACCCAGCCTCAGGAAGGCCTCCTCGCCCTGCCCTTTCTCTGGTGCCCACCTCACTGGCAGAAACCCTGATTCATCCTCGACTGCCCAACACACGCACACGGGGCCCCAATCTCACCAACAGCAGTTCTTTCAACTGACACCCTAAACACCTCTCAAGCCTGTCTCTTCCCTCCAGCCCCACTGCCACTTGCTCCAGGACATGGCTGGTGACAGTGAGCTGTAACTGGTCAACTGGAAATCACTCAGGACCTCTCGACCATGTCTCCACACTGCAGTTGAGTCGATCTTGTTCTCATCCTTGAAACCTATCCTGGCTTCTTGGTGACCCGAGGGAGCGTCCACACTGCTGAACACACCTTGCAGAATAAGGCTCTTTGTTCTGGCCTGTGGGTACAACTTTATAATCTTTCTCCTTATAGCCACTTTTGTCATAGGGAACTTCTTTCACAGCTATGAAAGGAGTGTTCTCTTTTTTTTAGCCTTCAAATATGCCGTTTCTTCCATTTGGAGCACTCTGACCCTGCAAACACCACACACGCACCCCTCCTCAAGCACACCCCTACTTACTCCTTTTGCCTGGTTAACTCCTATGCCAGATCTCTGACTCACTAAGACCTCCAACAGGGAATCTTCTGCTACGTTGGGTTAGCTCCCCCTCGTTTATGCTGCTATAATGGCATTCTGTGCTCCTGGGAAAAACCTTGGTGCACACTGCTTGTAATTACAGGTTTCAAGTCTCTTGTTCCTGAAACCATATGTACTTTGAGGGCACAGACCACATCTAATCTTGGTCACCACTAAATACTTGATGAATGAATAGGGTAGGAATGACACACAAGGTCAGTTATTTTTAGGGGTATTTATTACTCAAGTTCCCTGCACACTGAGAGTTCCCAAGGTTTTGAATATTAAAATTCTTTTTTGAGCATTTATAAAATTACATAAGATAGAATTAAAAACTAATAGTAAAATACTCTACTGCGAGCTAATGCTTTTTTCCCCTCCATGTCTGCTCTAAGAACTTGGAAACACTGTAAGTAAGTGATCTTTAATTCTAAATAAAATTCTATTTCTTACTCAGTTCAATGGAGAGAAAAACTTTAGAGCTCAATAGCATATTTTACTCAGTTCGAGGTAGCTAAACTTTCTAATGTTTTAAATGTTTTTTTTTTTTAAAGATGAGTCCACAATACGTTTGAATGCTTACTGCGTGAGGTATCGGGGAGAAAAAGATGTCCAAGATCAGGCCTCTCACTGCGGCTGCAGAGCTGTATCTCAGTTAAGGGGACTGAATGCACAGGACGGAAGGGCTGGAGGGTGAGGGGCAAAGAGGGGAGCCCTGACAGGGGCTTAGCCTCGGTCTCAACGTAAACACTGAGGTAGTTACTAATTCATCTCATGCTCACTCCCAAAACAACAACAATGCACTGCTCTGCGCAGTTAAGAAAGAAATTATGCTTCACTAGTTTTCTGTTCTCTTTCCTCCAAAAAAAAAAAAAGGAAAGAAAGAAAAAGAAGATGTGACAGACTTACTGTGTTACAGGCAGGAAACGAAAGGTCAGAAATCTGCACTTTAGAAAGTTCACTGAGCCGAGAACCGTTTTTAATTGCTTGAATTTGTTCTTTATACTGAGACTGTAGGTAGAAGGAAAAGTGTAAGTTTTTCTAAGAAATCTCAAGGGAAAACCACATCTGTCAATTAACACTTTCCCCCCATACTGTACGTTACAAATTATCAACCATTTTCCAAGAAATACAGCTGAGATGCAAGGTTATTTCTTGTAAGGAAAGTAGTTCAAAATAAGTCCTTATTAACCAGAATGCTGTATAGATCTTTCAAACGTAACTTCCCTAATCTTATCAATCAAGGGCAGAGTTTAAGATAGTTAAGAAAACAGCATTTTTTTTCATGAAAAATTCTTAATTCCAACAAAAAATACATATTGCCTTAAACAGCTCAAAAAAGAGGCCATTTCAGTATGAACTACTTCCTTGGAATTATAACCATCAGGTAGATTTTGACAGAATTATAAAATACCTTGTAACTTACCTCTGCTTTCTCCATTTCTTTTCTAACATCAGAAACAAATGATTCCCATGAATGTGTATCAGACTCCACGTCAGGATATGCTGCAGAATCACTGAGAAAGAAAAATATGAAACTGCTAATGTCCACATAACATTTCTTTTAATTGAAAGCACTAATGTACAAAAGAAAGTAAATATTTAAACATGGAAGAAACATGATCACAAAAAAACCCCAACTATTTTTAAAGAACTGTGTATCTTACAAAGTTACCATCAGAGACATCAGGAAATTTTTTTAATTACTGATCTAACCAAACCCCAAGAACTTATGGGCAGAAAGCAAATATTCTCCTGAACTTTAATTCCTTTCCCCAAATTTGTAGATTTGACCATTCTTCATTTGACATCTTCATGTTTAACATCAAAGGCTATCTTGGCATGGAAAAACAAACAAAAAGGCAGCTTGGAAACATTCCAATAAACATTCTTCCCCACCCTATTGTAAAAGAAAGGGCAGGGCCTGACAGGCGATTTAGACTTCTCAGCCCCTCATCCATCTGGTCTATCTACAGTGACGGTACAAGTACTCCTAACTGAGAGGATCAGTAACACCAGCAACAGGTGACCGTGTGGGTTCTCATCACACACCTTACAGGAACACCAGAACACTGCTTCTGCGGCTGTTCTCTTCGCTATCCTCTGGGAGAACGAGCAGAATTAGCACAGAATCCCTAAGAAGGGAGCTATGGGCACCATGAGGCTTCATTAGGAAGCCAGTGCCGTTCGATAGAAAGAGGTCTGAGATGTGCTCGTCTCCCAGCTGCACCGCAGGGCACAGCCTGCGCTGGGCTGAAAACTGACTACCAACACAGGGTCCCAGCCTCTGCTGTACTGGTCCTGTAATCTGAGTCAGCGTACCAGTCTACCTTTAATCAGAATGGTTTTCTCTAATGGAAAAAACTTAACCTTGGAAAATGAAGAATTATACTAAAACTGTTTTTCCTCGTCCCACAGAATCTCTGGTTCCACACTGAGGGTTTGAAATTTAGATAAAAAAGCACGAGGAATTAAAACCCAAAACCTGTATGTGGAATATGATAAAAAGGCCAGATGAAAGGTGATGCCAGGAGCACAAATCCACAGTGCTGAGACTGACTGCTGATGCCAGACTGCGGGAGGCCCTCTAGGAGTCCCAGGTAAGCCTTATCCCAAAACCAACACAAAACAAACAGAAACAGGTGAAGATTATGGAGAGCTGAAAAAAACGACCGTGTTTATGTATCTTTTGAAGTGACGGTCGGTACGCTACCAGTAAGACTGCTAAGTAGCTGTTCTTAAGGCAACTGTTTAAAAGGCTTTAAAAATGTGATCTTCATTCCAGAAAAGTATTGAATGGAAACGATTAATAATGTGCATAAAAATTTAGCTACAAGGGTATCTGCTACAGTGTAGCTTTTATTAACAAAATTTGTGAATAACCCAACTCTTCCACCTCAGTGCTGTTTAACAGATCACGACACATTTGTACACTGGAACACTAGTCAGCCTTTCCAAATTAGGTTGGAGAAATGTAATTATTGATAGGAAAGGAAGATTTCTATATACTACTTTGTGAAAAACAATAAATTTTTTTCAAATTAATTAATAGATTTAGTGTAAAAATATAAACCATAGTTCAATTTAGAGTTATGAATGATTTTTATCATTTTTGTTTATATGTTTTGATTTTTCTGATTGAACATGTATTAGCCGTGTTAACTATCAAAAAATAAAATGGTCCTAATGTAATTTTTTCTCAAATCAGCCTTAACCTCTATTCACTCAAAGACGTGCTGGGAAGACACCTGTGGCACCACAATACCTGCTCAGTAGCTTCAGCTTCTTAAGGAAGCCTTCAGCTTGTGACTCCATGGTCTGTAACTTCCACACTTCCGTCTCCTTCCAGTTTTCAAGCACAGACACCTACCATTAGATTAGAGAACATAAGTATTTTAAAACTGAAGAAATGAAACTATTTTAAGTTTGTTAAAACAAATATTCTAAACCTGGTTCAAGTTTCTCCTTAAATGACATATAATGAAAGAATTACCAGAACTTAATTATAATGTCTCTCAGGTGAGCATGAACTAAATAAAACTCTTGGATTTGAAAACAGAGTAACAAAATGACAGTAAAATTATGTACCTAAAATGATACTTTTCTCAGATACAAAAGTTTCCACATGGCTTACTGCTTAAGCCATATACAAGCACAGAGCCAGGTTACCTAGATGTATATACCTGGTGTCCTGTCTGTGGCAAACAGAGGAAAGGAGTTCAAGGAACCACTCCAAGGCTGTGCCCTACTGAATTTAAAGGCTTCAGAGAAGTTGTTCTCAGCAAGGGCATGAAAAGCCTCTAGGATGTGTTTTTAAAACTTCAGACTCTCTGACTTCCCCATGAGCCAACTGGCCATTTTTATATAAAAGTCACTCCAGGAAATGTTGGAAGTGCTGTGTTTTAATCCAGGTGTCAGTACCCCGACAGTGCCACCAGGCAAAGCTGCTTGCCAAGTGGTGGCAAATGGGAACTGAACGACTCGGGAGTGCAGATGCAGGCAGAGCGTCCACAAAGTAGAAGTACTTTGAGTTTTTTCCCCTTCTTTTTCTTAGAAGCAGCTGCACAGTTGATATTTAATTGAAAGACTCATGTTTGCAGACTGCATAAGCTAAGCTGCTGCTTATTTTCCCAGAACGATCATAGACACATAAGCTAATAACATTTACTTCTCAATTAGAAAAAACAAAGACAACTATGTTTCAGGAATTAAATAGAACACAGCCAGAGGTCATTATTTTTATTTTTGTCTCAGTAGTTTCTCAAATAGTATACATTTGAGACACTGATACATACTCTCCTGAGGGAAGGAGAGACAGCAGATTCTTAATAAATGGATTATTTTCAAGTTTCTTTTCTAGCATTGGCAAATATGTTTTACAGTTGGCTACTTCATGGTACATCACTTCATTAAACATGACGAAGCCATTCAAAGTGTAGAGCATGGGAAATGACTGAATTATGTTAGGTAAGGAAAGCAGGTTACAAAATGTGGTGTACGCTGTGAGTACAGCTACTTAACAGCATAAGGTAAGGGTGAAAAATGCAAACGCTACAGGTGAGGAAAGAGTGGTTGTTCCAGGGGGGTGGGGTAATGGGCGAAAGGATACGCCTTAGCCTCCACATTCTTCTGCCTCTCATTACACGTCATGCATGTGAACACACGAATGTGATTAAACACAAAATAAACGAACGACCTCCTGCCATACCTGTCCATCACCAAGTGATCTGGACTCACCTCTGCATCCATAGCCCTTCGAAGACTCTCCTCATAATCTTCTTTCCCTTTCTTTATACACTCTTCTATTTTCATTTTCTCATTTGTAAATGTATTACTGTAAATATTAAGGGAAAAAAACTTACTGGAAAAAACTTAACCAGTGAGATTATAAAGGCTGAAACCAGATCGGCTTTGAAGTCTTCTGATAGCCACAAAAAGACCTATATAACTGCTTCTAGAGTAACTTCTTGCCTAATATGTGACTACACAAGACCTACAGTGCTCTTTGCACTGTATGCTCTTTGCACAAATGATCACAGGAAGATACTAAATTAAAAGCAAGTATGTGGTAGGAATGCTGAGAAACTGGTTCACCATTTTTATGAGGTTAAGTGAAGTATATTCTGGCTATATTAATAAACTTTATAGAACATCCCCCATCCTTTGAGTCAGAAATTCTATTTTGACACATATAAAAGGTAATAACCCAAAGGAAAAAAGGGATCTGTACCAAGTTGTTCATGGCAATAATACGTTAATAATAGTTTAAAAAAAAAAAAGCCATGGACCATGATGTGAGTGGAAATGTTTATAAAACAGTATTAAATGAGAAAAGCAGAATACAACTGCTTACTACTGAGTATACTGGTTACTAGTGTGTGCAAACACTATTTCCATTAATAAAATTTAAAAGGAAACTTTTTATAGGTTCACAGTAAGAATTCTTTGATAAATCTGTAATTGCAGAGCAACAAACTAGCATAATAGAGACTGTTATCTCAAGTAACTCAAAAAGTTTTTAAAATACATTTTTAGTTTCAAATTAATTAAAAGGAAAATGAGTAGTTCAAGACTTTTTAAACCGATACTGTGAAATAAAAGTGTAAAATAAAGATACTTAAAAGGTAAATTTATTTAAATATTAATTTAAAGAATAAAATAGAAACAAAATTTTAAAAAGAAACATAATTATTTAAAAGAAAGAGACAAGCAAAAATATATTTGGATGTCTAAATATATTAGACTTGTGCCTCTAGTATTAAAAGCGTAAGATATTAAAATAAATTTAAGCTTTAATTTGCCTGATTTCGAGGGACAGATCCAGGAGTAATTCAAGTTCTTTTTCCTTTCCATCATTTTCTCGGGTGTACCTATGAAAGCATAATCACCAAAGTTTAATTAATTTTCAAAGAATTTTAAAAATACAACCCACACAGTAAATTCTGCCTATATCCATGCAAACATTTCTTGAATTCTTTTCATTTCTTTTTGTTTCACATCTAATAACTTCTAAATAGGAAAAGAATTTGGGTCATTTCCCTTTGCGGACATTTTCCTTCTAAACCTGGAGAGCTCATCACCTTTTCTGTCACTCTAAGCCGTGTGCCTGCAGCACAGTTGCCTCCCCCTAGTCCTCTGTAAGAAGCACCTCCACCTGGTTCAATGCAAGACAGAGGAGCACAGGTATGGCTGGGTCATCATCAGTGATGAGTGGTTCTCACTCAAAATGAAAACAGCCTTCTATTTTTAAAAACAGGACTTAAAGTCCAATTACACACACACACACACACACGACTTAAAGTCCAATCACACACACACACACACACACACACACGACTTAAAGTCCAATCACACACACACACACACACACACACACGACTTAAAGTCCAATCACACACACACACACACACACACACACACACACACACACACACACACACACACACACACACACACTCGGGTAATTCTTCAAAACAAAGTGTGTAAATCTTTGATTCTTACGCAATGCCCTGCACCAGATAGGTTCTGCTTTTTTCATGCTCCCCTACACACCTCTTTAGTCATCTCTACTTGCTAAAAAATCCCGTTTCCACTAACAACCAGTTTAAGTGCCATTTCATTTCTTTTGTAAAACAGTTCTTCTAAATACTCAATATTGGGTAGCTCTTCATGGAATTTCTGCCTCCTTTCATAATTTCCTCCGATTTGCATCACTGCACCAACCTGAGCTCCTCCTGACTATTCATTTCTTAATGAACACTAAGTATCATCTAAAGCATAGAAAAATCAATGACGGCATCCCTCATATCCTCTGTGGTTCTCTAAGAGATCCAAAAAGTTTTAAGGTTTAAATATAAAAATTCAGCTTTAAAGCATTTATTAGGAAAGTGCATAAAGCAAAGAGAAGCCTATAGCCTAGCTTTAAATTGTGATGGAAAAAAGGAAAGAAATATACTAATAAAGTGAAAAAATCCAATAAAAAGTTTATTCCTAGCAGAAATTGTTAATTTTTATGCTAGCACAGGAAAAAAAATTTATCAACAGCCTCATTTATTTTGTCTAGTTTGATAGTATGTTTGAATTGAACATACAAAAATTATGTATTAAAATATTTCAGAATTTTTGAGTAACTTAACAAGACTAGACCTGCTCAAACAGTAAGAAGTAAAAAGCTTCAAAGACATTATCATTTCTATAAATGCTTCCTTCTGATGAGACTACTCTGAGCATAATCAAAAGTACATGACACAGGCAGTGTTTTACATTCATCCTTCTTTAAAGGACTACCTAAAAACTGCCCAAAAATGGAATGCTAGCAAGACTCATAATGAAAGGCGCTTGATCATACAGCATGGCAAATGAAAACGACATAAATGCCCTGAAAGGTGAGTGTGGACAGTGCTGCCCCTGGTGAACCGTGCCTCCCATATTCATGCCGTTCAGTCTGGACCAGACCTGCAAGCTGCTTGAAACAAGATGCGGCAGAAGTGATACTCTGACAGTTCTGGGCCTGAACCTTCAGAAGGCCTGGCAGCTTCCACTTCTGTGCTCTTGGAAGCCCTGAACCACCACTTAAGAGGTCTGGCTACCATGCTGGAGACCCCATGGAGAGATCACATAGACCAAAGTCACATGGAGAAGCCACAGGCAGAGGGAGAAGCCCCGAAACTGCCTGGAGAGAAAGAGGCCTAGCCATCCCAGCTCCCAGCTGAGCCCAGCTCCAGCCAATTCCCAACCAATGCAGCCGCGTGAGGGACCACGGACAAGACCAGCAGAGGAATGGCCCAGCCAAACTCAGCCCGGATCGCAAGATCAGGATCAAATAAAAATTAACTTAAGCCACTGAGTTTTGGAAGTTTTGTTCAACAGTAGTAGCTAATAATTAAGCTGAGGAGTCATAGGACATATCCTTGTTTAGGGAAAGAGGGGTTAGGAATGGACCACAAAGATATCAAAACGAACCCGGCCCGTCTGACCACTGTCCTGCCTGTGTGCATTACCTAACCCTCAACTACTGGACCAAATCTTAATAATTTAAAGATTTAGGATGAAAGTAATCATAAATAAAGTGATCATCACAGAATCTTAGTGCTGGGAAGAACGCTGGATCTAGACAAACTCCCTCATTTTACAGATAAGGAAAAAGGTTCATAGTGAGAGGTGGCGTTCAGGCTGAAAGGAAGTCAGTTCTTTGTTAATCTGCAGTCCCATTTTTATTTATCTGTAAACACGGTAGGTTTAGAGTAAGTTTTAGATGAGATAATTCCCCAAGGAATATTCTTTAAAATGAAATGAAAACAGAATCTAAAATTTTCACTTTACTTGATATAATTTGAAACTGAGTATCAAAAATGTTAAAATAACCCAAAACACCCCAATTAAAAAAATACAGATAAAAATCATTGCCTTTCAATTGTTACTTACATTTCACTGGCATTTAAGACCTTTTTCATTTTCTTCTTCAGTGCTTTTATCCTTTCTTGGATTTCTTTTTTCTCCTGTTGCCATTTTTTAATTTCCTTTTCCAAATCTTCAAGGAACCAATCTAATTCTGTTTTTGAGATCTAAAAACATTTTAGAATACCTAAATAAATAGGAAGATTTACTTTTTTTTAAACATTTTTTTATTGAGTTATAGTCGTTTTACAATGTTGTGTCAAATTCCAGTGTAGAGCACAATTTTTCAGTTATACATGAACATACATATATTGTCATTCTTTTTTTTTTTGCTGTGAGTAGGAAGATTTACTTTTTAAAAAAAGAGCCTGAAAGACCAGAATTGTGGAGTGCTGGCTTAATCAATGACTCCAGTTCAGCAGAAACACCCTCAGGAGCTGGCTGTAGCAGGCCGCCAGCTTGGCTGCACGTGGGACACAAGTCGCACCACACACAGCCGCAGGGGCCCTCATTGGCCTCACCGAATCACGCTGGATGGGAGGCCATTAAACAAGGATGGACAGAGACATGATCATCTGGTACTTGGGAAGGGCTTCTCAAAATCAGATATTTGATCTCTGTCTTCATAGATGAGTCTGTCACACGGAGAATGAACTCCAAGCAGTGGGAACAGCAAGGCAGAAGGATAAAAGAGTAAGGCATGTCTGTACGAGAAAGCAAGAGGTGCTACTTGCTGGAGCACGGGGCGGACGTATGGAAGTCAGGGCAGGAAAAACAGCACCTGAGGTGCCTTGCGTTAAAATTATGAAGGGCCCTGTAAGCCACGCTAAGGAGTGTGGACTTTATCCTGCAGACAACAGGGAGTCAGCAAAGACTCGGCAATGACATGATGAGATTTTTATTTTAGGAAAATAACTCTGAAAGACCCAGAGGTATATTAGGAGTGGGTGAGAGAGTACATGAAAGTGTTAAGACCAGAACAGTGGCTTTCACATTTTCCTGACTGTGACCCATAACAGCAAATATATTTTAATAATGATCCACAGCATATGTATATACCTATGTATGTGTACATGGACACACACACAAAACTTAAAAAAAACTGCCCTCACTTTGAGATGTCTTCTGGTATCTCTACTCTTTTCAGAAAAGCAATTTTAGTCACCATGACTGTACTGATTTCATAGCCCTTTATGAATTATAACGTTTAATGTTAAGGACTCTATAATTAGAAGAAGGTAAAAATCTCACTGCAATAGCCCAGGTGAGAGACGATGAGGATGATGGTGGCAACTGTAGGGATGACAAAAAGAAACAAAGGAAACTTTAGAAGACTGGAATGGATAAGACCATGTGTCCAGTTCAACATAAGAGGTAGGGCGGAAGGTGACAGAGCTAAAAGTAAGCTTCTACCCTCAATAACTAACTCAACAAAATTCTATTAACAAAAAAAAAGAGAATATGGAAGCTGTACTAGCCTAGGAGGCACAGGAAATGGAAATTAACCTAGATATGTATATTTTTATAAATTTAGGAATGAAAAAATATATACAAGAACTCGGTAATTTTGACCCTGCAAACATTCTGATGGGACAGGGCAGAAATTTGTGTTTGACAAAGACTGAGACTGGAAATCAAAGGAATAAAACAGTGAATTCAAATAGCCTTTCAACATAACCACACAGAAAGGAATATTCTAAGTCTTGTTTATTCACACATCTTCAAACAGGCTATTCTAGCACAGTAGCACACCATCAAGCCTGCTGGATTTTCATGAAAATGAAAGGCTGTGCCCTGCGGCTCTGGACGGTTAGGAGCACCACCACCCGCCACACAGCTTCTGCTACCAGCTGTCTTATGCAGACATCGCCTTTTGAAACTTCTTCTAAACCTACAAATTCTCTAAAAGTTTTTTGTCATTTTTTGAAGTGTCATCTCTTTAATGCTAGCAGACACATAGGTGGCGCACACGCTTGTAAATGCCAGTCATTTATAAATAAAATATTCTCCATATTAATATTTCTAACAATTACCATGTGAGTCAGAATGGAGCTTATTTACACTACACTGAAAGAAACAAGTTTAAACGTTAATATTTTCCAGTTTGAAATTCTTACTAGTATCAACAACTGCTTAATGAAATCCTAACTTCATTTTTGCTTTAAGGAACCTTATTTTCCACCTCCTATCAGGTTCCCTGTAGCCTGAACTTCCTGCTTAGGCTTAGAAGGTGACCAGGTCACCGAGGACAAAAGCTCAGCTACAGAAACTCGAGTCCTCCTTCCTCAGAGAGCACGGTGTACCCAAAGTCAACCTACGCACGCCCCGTGGAAAATGATAACTCTCTCGTCAAAAGTGTCACGGAGTTAGGACACTTCTCCCTTGTCCGCCTCAGACACCAAGGTTCCAGATGTCCCTGGGAGGCAGATTCGCTAACCAGTCCAGGTCCTTAGTGGCTTTCGAGTCCTACCACAGGAGTAGGGTTGATTTCAGCGGCCTTGAGATGCACAGGCCAACTATTCTTAGGCAGCAGAAGTTCAACAGTTCAGCGACACTCCCTTTAGCACGGGGACAGTTTGAACTCACACCTTCCTTGCTGCAACCTTGCTAATCCTGATTTGTTGAGTCATTACTGTGGCTGAGGTGACCACCACTCCTACCCTACTTAAGATCCTGTATTCCACCTGGCTCACGTCTACTGCCACAACCAGTGTCCACATGCACACCTCGCTGCTGGTGGCCAAGCCAACCTTGTTTCTCGCCTACCCTGTGCATCTATTCTGAGCCAATGACTTCACCTCAGGTTCAGCCCTTCAGCTGGGAGATGACGTACAACCTTAAGGTCATACTGGGGCATAAGAACCTACTCGGCCTCCAGCACCTAAAGGAGTTCAAGTATCAAAGGCACAAGGCATTATAAATACACACACTTTTATCTCAGCCCCAGAAAATGCTACATGAGTTCATCTGATGTTTGCACTAACCACCCCTTAATGACACAGCTGGCTGGGCAGCTATCATGAGCTTGTCTCTGGCTACATGACACCAAAAGCATAAGCAACAAAAGAAAAAATAGAGAAACTGGACTACGCTGAAATTTAAAACTTGGGTGCTGCAAACAATACCATCAAGAAAGTAAAAAGAGTAGCTCACAGTGAAACAAAATGTGACAGTGAATTTATGTATGTTCATGTATAACTGAAAAATTGTGCTCTACACTGGAATTTGATACAACATTGTAAAATGACTATAACTCAAAAAAATGGTAAAAAAATTGAAAAAAAAGTAAAAAGATAACCCATAAAATGGGAGATAGGAGAAATATATTTGCAAATATGGAAGATGGAAAAGCAGTGGGGGCTGGGAGGGGCAGGGAATTAATTAGGAGTTCAGGATTAACATACACACTACTATATATAAAATAGATAAACAACAAGGAAATAGCACAGGAAACTACATCCAGTGTCTTGTAATAACCTATAATGGAAACCTGAAGAATAGATATAACTGTTACGTATAACTGAATCACTTTGCTGTACATCTGACACTAATACAACATTGTAAATTAACTAATTTCAATTTTTAAATATGGTTAAAAATATGCAGGATAGGAGAAAATATTTCTAAATCAAATATATGAAACTCTTAATTCAGTAATAGAAAGACAAACAGTCAAATTAATAAATGGGCAAAGGATTAAAACAGATATTTCTCCAAATTCTCCAAAGACACACGAATGGACATTAAGCACATGTAAGGTGCTCAGCACTTTAGGGAAATGCAAATTAGAACCACAAGGAGAAAACACCTCACAACCACTAGAGCAGCCAAAATCAGAAAGATGGATGATAAGAGCGCTGAGAATGTGGGGAGACTGGCTCTCTTGTCCACTGTTGGTGGGAATGTAAGATGGTGCAGCTGTTTGGGAACAGTCTAGCAGTTTCTCAAACCCTTAAATGTGGAGTTAGCATACAACTCAGCAACTCCACTCCTAGTACATATCCATAAGAAATGAAAACATACGTCCACAGAAAAACTTGAACTCTGATGCTCACAACAGTATATTCATAATAGTCAAGAAGTGAAAAGAACTCAAATGTCCATCGACTGATGAACTGATAAATAAAATGTGTTACATCACACAGTGGAATATCATTCAACATAAAAAGGAAGGAAGTACTGATACATGTCACATGGATGGATGTACATGGATGGGCCTCGAAAACATTATGCGAAGTCAAAGACAGCACTCACAAAAGACCACATACAGTATGATTCCACTTACAGAAAATGCCCAGAATAGGCAAATCCATAGAGTAAATTAGTGGTTGCCTATGGCTCGGGGGGATGGAGGAGACCAGGGAGTGACTGGCAGTGTTAATAAGATTTCTTTCTCCAGTGATAAAAATGTTCTAAACTTAGATTGTGGTGATTGCTTCACAACTCTGTGCATAATACCAAAAACACTGACTGTACTTTAAATGGATGAATTTTACAGTATGAGAATTGTATCTCAATAATGATGTTAACAAAATGGTAATTACTGTATAACACAGTGAGGTTGTTCATTATAACCACTACATTAACGAGGGTCTTTAACCAAGACTGAGGCTGCCACCAGTGACTGCTTCCTCAAGAAAGTGATGCCTGAACTGGTCCCAAAGGATGAGCAGGAGTGAGCCAGGCTCCGGGAGGAAAAAAGGCCACTAGACGCAGAAGGAACAGTGCTGGGGAGAGGTCCAAAAGTGAGAAAAATCACATGACAACAATTATCCGTTAAGTGTAGAGGACAATGCAAAGAACTAGTAAGGGAGAAGGCTGAAGATGGAGGTAGGTTTTTAAGCTCTTGGCAATTACTGCGCATTAGTGAATAATTGGTGCTAACCTACTGAGGCAGAGGGATGGCATTCATAGCCCTATCCTTCACCGCCCCCCCCCTCGTATCTACACCCTTTGTCATGGGAACTTGGAGCTCCCTTCACTAAAGAGGCAGTCTCTTTTCCTTACCCCTTGAATCTGGCGGGGCTATGTGACTTGCTTTGCCTAACAGGGATATTAGCAGACCTGATTTAGCAGACTTGAGGAGTGCTTGTGTGACAGGCCTTGCTTGCCCTGTACTTCCTGGAAGATGAAAGACATGTGGAGCAAATCTAGTTGCCCCCATTGTCCCAGCTGAGTCCATTCCAGATCAGTTCATAGCCAGCTGACCCCAGATACATGAGCAAGCAGGGCCAAGAACAGCAGAGCCCTAGCTGACCCAAAGGTGAGACAGTCCAGTCAAGCCCACCTGGGATCAGCTAACCTACAGACTCACACATTTAATATTTACTGTTACGTGTCACTGAGGTCTTTGTGGATGGTTGTTACTCGGCATTATCATGGGATCAACTAACTGACAGACTGCTCATGAAGTGCTGAGCAATGTTTTTCAACTGGTTGTGGAAATGACAGTCTCTTGGAGGACAAAAGCAAGGGATTTGGAGTCTGACACTCACCACCTGTTCTCCTACTTAGTGCAAGGGTGTCTTGGAGCAAGATGCAGCATCAAATTCTACTCCATAAATTATTCTGGGCCAAAATGACTGACTGTGTTTTAAGAGTCAATGTCAACTAAAATACCATCTTAGCTATAAGAGAATCTCATTAAAGCACCTTAAGAACATACATCCTAGGAGAGACAGGGAGTGACTGCTGAATGGGTACAGGGCTTCTTTTCGAGTGATGAAAATGGTTCTGGAATTAGATCATGGTAATGATTATACAACACTGTGAAATATACTGAAAATCACTTAATTGTATACTTTATAATGGTTAAATGTGAATTTTATCTTAATAAAACAAAAAAGAACATATGAACTTGAGCAATACTGTAACCAGTTATAACCTGCCAGTTGCAGGTACATTAAAAACCACAGGAGACTCTGGCTTTAGAATTGCTATTTCCCTCTGGCAGAGACTAGACAACTGGCCTAATTGTCAACAAGGCCATCTCTAGCTCATGATAATCAAACCCCATCAGCCATATGCAATATCTAGCTCAGATTTTTACTGATGCTTTGTAAACACTAAGCACTCCTCAAGTGCTTTGTAAGTGATTTTTCTCAAAGAGGGCATGGTGGCATTCTGGGTGGGACAATTCTTCTACTGTACTTATCTCTGGCCATTCCCCACCCTTTTCCAACCACCTCTGTGAGTCCTCATAGAACTATAGAGATTATATTGTTAATGAAGAAACTGAGGGTTGAAGAGGTTGAGTTAATTATCTTGGGTCACAAAGCCATTAAGTGGTGGTGCTGGAGTCACCAGTCAGGCAGTCTGACTCCAACGCCTGAATTCTCTACAAGGGGGAAAGGTGATTGTGTATCTAATACACCCAAACATGGTACCCAGTAACTTTACGTACAAGGATTAGCTCTTAACCTCTGTGATCTAGAGAGTCAAAGGCCAAGGGAAAGATCAATAAAAGCACAAATTTCTTTGTATATTTATAAAAGATTTTCCCACAAACGAATTATGATCATAATCATGATTAATACAGGAATGGCCACAGCTAAATCTCTACTGCTCTTGTACAGACAACCTAAGGAACTCAGATGAGCAATTTATCCTGAGAGGAAACGTGTATACTTGTCACATGGGCAGTCTAATGACCTAACCGGCCTGTAATCTGAGGGACTAAATAATGGTTCTTGTAAAAAAAAAATGGACTGGCTACTCTTAAGAACAACCACATGGAACCAGACCTTGAGTCTTAGCAAAGTTAAGAAGCAGGTCAGGAGCCGAAGCCCAGCAGTCAAAGCCGCTGCTCTCTCACAGCCCTCCTCCCTGGGTGCTAACTTACTGAACATTTCTTGGTAAAGTGTACAAAGAAGCCTTGATGAACTGCACAAATACAGGACCCCGTCAGACCAGCAGTTTATAAAGCTGGACAAGCCTCTGCCAGAAAGAAAGAAACCTCCCTCACCAGATGCCCATGTTAAATTAAGTGGCTGTCTGCAAGTCTGCCTCATCACTTAAGCAGGTGGACACAGGCCTTCCCATATGGATTAAAACTGAAAACTGTATTTTCCTGAGGCAATATGAAGTTTACAGAAATATTTTATTTTGTTATGCCCCCAAACAGCTTATCCAAATTGGTGTTCTGTAAGTCACTGTGCAGGGTTTTACTTTTGTTCATTTTCTCCTCTTCCCAATCAAGAAGACTTCAACTAGGGAACTGAACAGAAGTGCTGGTTCCTTCCTTCTAATTCTTCTCATTCTTCAAATCTTCCCAGTCTCATCCCAAGTAAAAACATATCCTAAGGAATGTTACAACAGTTACTTTTACAAACCAACCCTTTTCTTCTGGGTATACTAAAATCTCAATAAATGAGTTTATTAAGGTCCCAATAAGCTGATTTTCTTCTGTTTAACATGTGACCTCAGTTATTGATTCAGCCTTCTGAAACAAACCCTTTCTTTCTTAAATGGACTAACATCCTTATGTTACCTCTATACAAAAGAACTGTTTTTGCAATCCGATTAAAAAATGGGCAGAAGACCTGAACAGACAGACATTTTTCAAAAAAAACACACATAAACGTGGTTAACAGGCACATGAAAAAGATGCTCAACATCACTAATCATGAGAGAAATGCAAAACCACAATGAGACATCACCTCACACCCATCAGAGTGGCCATCATCAAAAAGACCACAAATAACAAATGTGGCAAGGATGTGGAGAAAAGGGAACCCTAGACACTGTTGGTAGAAATGTAAACTGGTGCAGCAACTATGGAAAACAGAATGGAGGTTCCTCAAAAAAACTAAAAATAAAGCTACCAACTACCACATGATCCAGCAATTCTACTCCTGAGTATGTATCTGAAGAACATGAAAACACTAATCTGAAAAGACACATGCACCCCAATATTCAGAGCAGCATTATTTACAATAGCCAAGATACGGAAGCAACCTAAATGTTCATAGACAGACAACTGGATAAAGAAGTTGTGGTGTGTACACACACACACACACACACAATGGAATACTACTCAGCCATAAAAATGAAATTCTGCCACTTGGAAGAACATGAATGGACCTAGAGGGTATTATGCTTAGTGAAATAAGTCAGAGAAAGACAAATACTCTAAGATGTTATCACTTATATTTAGATTCTAAAGTACAAAACAAATGAATGAATGTAACAAAACAGAACCAGACTCAGATAAACAGAACAAACTAATGGCTACCAGCAGGGAGAGGGACCGGGGAAGGGGAAAGATAGGAGAAGGGGATTAAGCAAAACAAACTACTATGTATAAATTAAATAAGAAACAAGTATATATTGTACAGCACAGAGAAATACAAGCATTATTTTGTAATAACTTTAAATGAAGTATAATCTAAAAAATATCTAATCACTATGTTGTATACCTGAAACTAACATAATATTGTAAATCAACTAACTATACTTCAATTTTTAAAACAGACCTTAGTTTTAAAAAAGAAATGCACCATGATTTCTTCACACCTATAATTCTATTTTCCCACTAATTCAATTGGGCCTTGCCATTAATCAGTATTCCTCCTATAGCCAGTTCCATGTAATTGAAGGTCAGTCTTAGCTAATGGAATTCAAGATCAGTAGACTCAACCAAGACACTGTGGGTGACTTTATAGTTCTAGTATGCCCAGCCTCCATTTATCATTCTTGTATTTCCTCAGGAGTAAGATGAAGATGATGATAATAGCAGTAGTAGTAATAATGGTGGCAGGCCACACTTAACCGGGCAATTTTCAGTACAGTTGGCCCTCTGCATCCTCAGATGTGGAACTTGTGCATTCAGAGGGCTAACTGCACTACACCACTGTGTACAATGGACTTGAGAATCTGTAGATTTTTGTATCTGTCAGGGAATCCTGGAACCAACCCCCTACAGATACTGAGAGACAACTGTACTTCACTTTTCTCAAGTATTAATCTAACCCCACAAAGTGGGAGCGATTATTACCCAAATTTTCCAGCTAAGGAACTACAGCACAGAGATGTTAAATAAGTCGCTCAAGATCGGAACTAGTGTAGAACTGAGCCTGGATCTGAACCCAGTCAGTCTGACTCCAGGCCTCACATTCTGAACCACTAATGCTACACTGCCTCTCTCGCTATAAATGAGAATTTAACTTGGAACTTAGTCACCAGAAAATAGTTTTAGTTAATCAAGTAAAGTTATAGATAAAATTCATATTCACAACCCTTTTCTTACATGGCAATTCGTAGAGATTCTAAAACACTGCAAAAAACAGTCACTTTAATATGTCAGAGAGAATCTGAAATAGGCAACAGTGAGAAAGAGCCTTTGTTTAGCCAACAATGCAGTAGCTCACTAACAGAAGCTACACAAACACAGTTCTCCTAACAATGCTGCATGCTAGTAAAGAAACGTTTCACATAGGATTACCTTGTTTTCTTCTATGTTCCTTTTCAACTTTTCTTCCAAGTCCCTGGTCTCTTCTGAGCCCTCGATATTTCTCTGCTCATAATTTTCACGAGCTTCCTTAAGCTGTTCTTGTAAAACCTGGTACTCCTTTTCAATCTGTGAAATATCCCCCTAAAAGCACAATACAAAATTACCTATTAAAAGTAGTTAAAAATGCCTTTTTCTGATCTTGTCCTGAACAAGATAAAATAAACAAAGGAGACTATAAGGCAGATGAAAATTCACAAGGGAAATATCACAGTACTTCAAGAATTAAAAACCCCTTACACTGTTTAGCAAAGCTAGCTCTTAAAAAAAAATTCGTATCCTGGAATTCAAAAGGAAACATTTCAAACTGTACTATAATTAGCTCTGAATATTTGTCTTTGAAGGGTTCAGTATTAAATCAACAGTTTGATGTGAATGACATCCTTCACAATTAACATCAAGAATTATTTATTAGGCTTAAAAACTGTAAATATTATTCATATTTTAGATATGAACAGAACATGTTAACTTTGGTCTTACTTTTACAAAGTGTTTCAAATGGATAGTTGCTGATTATTTCAAAAATACAAGTTAAAATACTATCAATGAATTATTTTCAGTTATGTAACTGTCTCCTGGACAGATTTAAAAAAAAGCGAACAGAAGCCGTATCGTAATATGAAATGTTGGCAAACAATAAACATCATTTATGTATTTTGTTAAGCCTTTCATACTACTAAGACTGTCAGCAATCACACATTTGTGTCTGAAAGGAGCATCTGTTAGATGCTGGCAACTCCTCCCAGCTACAGGTAACTGCTCTACCCAGGTATAAGGGGCCTTGGCAGCCAGGCTTCGGAAATCTGTTTCAGTGCACAGACTTGGTCCATCTTCCCCATCTCCCGCACCTCAGCGTCTGCCAAGTGTAAAACGGCAGGGAATCAAGATTCTGAAATTTGTGAATTATCAGTTACAGAACTGTGACCTATGGCCAAGGTGACCATATACGCCCGTTTGCTGTGGGGAGTCCTAGTTTTTGTCTGTCTAGACTGAAAGTTCAGCACTATAAACACAGTCCATGTTTAAATACTCAATTACACAACCCACGAGCAAGCTTTTATGGTTTCAGATCTCAGTTATTTCTGTTCTGATTCGCAATTTAGCAAAAGGATCACAATGAATAACAACTTGGTATTATGAATTAAATCACATGCCCCAGATTGCCAGAGGAGATGGGCAGCGTGTTATTTGCCATCTCTGCCATTACACTTAACCTTCACCTCAATTTTGCAAGAAATATGTTATTTTCAGTTTTTATAGGTCAGAAAACCAAAGATTAGAGAAGTTAGGCGACTTCTCAAAGTCCCAGGAGAATGTAGCAGTGCTGGGAATAGCTGTTAACTGTCACTGCTTGAGAAGCCAGCAATCAACTATGCTAACACCAAGGTCTGGAAAACTAAGAACTAATTTAATAAAATGTTTGTGAATTTTCCCAACACTGATCAAAGTATTAATTTAAAGGTCAAAGACACTGACTCAAGCAACAGCACATACCTGGTTAAAAGCTAAGCACAGTGTAAGAAATCAATATCCCTCATTCTACTTGGTATACACTCACTGAGGCAAAAATGTTCCCCACAGCACTGTAAGCATGAAAAGCTTTACATAATCTAAATGTTTAAGGATAAGAAACTGGTCAAATAAATTATACCTTCATACAACGGAATACCAAGCATGCATTAAAAATGATGGTAAACATCTATATTTACTGACATGGAAAAAAGTCCACAATCTATTAAGACTGAAAGTTTCAAGTACAACATATATGGTACGGTCCCATCTTTTAAAAAACGTTGCTTACACTTTTCAGTGCAAATGTTAAAACAAAGCCTGGAAGGCTGCACATCAAAATACAAACATAGATGATGGGTATGTAGATGATTTTCAATTTTTCCTTCATAATTTTCAGTATTGTTCATTAACAAAAGTTCGTAATTGGCTACAACTGAAAAGCTATCTGTACAAATAACAGGAGGCAAGACAAAGTTCTAAACTTACTTCTTCCTACTTAATTACACATCTGATCTTATAAATCATTCCTTATCAGAAATGATAGAATTGCTTCATTTTTAAATGACACAGTAATATTCATTATATGGATGTACCATAATTCATTTAATTAGTCTAGTATCGATGGATATTCAGGTTGTATTCAATTTTTTGTTGACATAAATACGGATAAAACAAATATACAAATATCCTGTTCACCAGTCTCTGTACACATATATGAGAGCAGGTAAATTCCAAACTGCCTTCCCCAGACATTTACATTTTTATATTCTTTCAATAATGTTTAAGCGATTGTTTTTCTTACTTCATGTGGGGTTGGGCACCTTTTTATGTGTTTAAAAGTCATCCATCTTTGTTTTATTGTGGATTGTTATTCCCACCCATTCCCATCTTTGTGTTAGATTATCTTCTCCTTACTAGTCTACAGAAACTTTGTATGTTAAGCAAGGAAATTAGTTCTCTATCTGTCCTATGCTGTAAATAATTTTCCTAGTTGGTCATGTGTGTTTTGATGTCACATGTATGTATATTTGTTCACATATATGTATGTTATGCATAGGTATATGCACATTATATATACCCACACACATACTTTTTTGTCATGCTGTTCATTAATCCTATGGAAAAAAGTTCCCTTTTTTCCTGGGTACTTTTCTGGGTCTGTTTTTTAATATTTAAATCTTTGATCTGCCTGGAATTTATTTTGCTATATGGAAGAGGTAGGGATTAAAATTAATTTTTTCTAGATGGCAACCTATTTCTCCTAACACCATGTATTTAATAATCTACTTTTTGCTCACCAATAGCTACCATTTTTATTAAACCTTAAATTTCCATATTTTGTTCTATTGTTCTCTTATTCTAATGGGCTATTTATGTGCTAACATAGATTTATATTATGTTTTGATATCTAGCTGCACGACTCCCCTTTATACAGTTTTTTCCATGGGCATTCCTGGTATTCGTTTTTCCATATGAAGTTTAGAATCAATTTGTCCAATTTCAAATAAATTCTGTGCAGCAGCCAGCCACCAAGGTGGCCCCCAAGATCCTCGCCTCTTGGCATCATGCCCTTGCATAATCCTCTCCCACAATGTTGGTGGGTTGGTCAGTATGACCAAGACAAATACAGGAGAAGCAATACACTGTGACTTCCTAAAGCGGGTCATGAAAACCATTGCTACTTCTGCCTTGGATTACCTATTCTGTGGAAAGCCAGGCCCCAGCAGGACACTCAAGCAGCCCAAGGTGGAGGTCCACAGGCAAGGGACTGAAGGCTTTTGCCAACAGCCAGCACCAATTTGCCAGGCATGTGAGTGAGCCATCCTGGTAGCAGAACCTTGGGTCCCAGTTATTCCTGCAGATGACTGAACATGATCAATATTTTGACTACAACTCAAGAGATACCTGGAACCATTGAGCTAAACTGCTCCTCCATCCCTGACTTGCAGAAATTGTGAGGTCATTTGTTATGCAGCAACAGATAGCTAATACATTCTTTTCATGTTTGTACTGAGATTGTGTTAAATTAAAAGCCCTAGAGAGAACCAATTTTTTGTTATGTTTTAAAGCTATTTCCATGATGTTCTGTATGGAATAACTGGCTTGAAAGAGTTCTAAGTTCGTCTTTCCCATCTAGTTAAACTAATGAAAATAAACCTTTAAATAGTTTAATATAATTATGACTCACCTGTTGTGCCTCAAAAGGATCATATGGCTCAGTATTGACTTCCTGATGTGTTGTATTCCAAGACACCTTTGGAGTAAAACAAACACTTAAATTCAGTCTATCTCAGCTGCTCTAATAAATCCATCATGTAACAACATTCTGAAACATTACCATAATTTTTTCAAGGTTTTTTTGGGCCAGTTTAGATAGGGTCTACACTTACTAAAAACATATGTATTAGGGAAGAGCAATCATTTAGAATTAGTAAAAATGAAAATGATTTTGGTTCATTGCTCTTTACATATTTTTTCAAAGCTTTTTAGAAAACAAAAAACTTAGAGTAGGGGGATAACCCCGTAAGAATTTAATGAATTCATGCCTTATAAAGCTAACTATAAACCAACCTTAACTTATCCTCGTGCTTGTTAGGAAGGATCTTTTATTCACATTCCTCTTGTTTCCTTCCATCTGACTGTCTCTTTTAACTCCCTCACTCCTCCCCTGGTTTTATAGGACAAATTGGGCAGATGTAGTCCACACTCTAATTTTTTTCTTTCTCTTCGGAATTGCCTATACAGAAAGCACATTTTCCCTTCCTTCTCCATGCAATACATCAGTAAGTCTTAGGAGGCAGGCACTCAAGTTCAGAGGCTTCCTAGGCCAGCTCTAAACTAGGTGAGGAAGCTGGTATGTCACAGGCTTCACTGTTAGGACACGCACTCTCTACGGAAACAGCCACGTTATTAAGGTGATGTTTTGGCTCCATCTGCTGAGTCCACTATCTTATTTCTCAACTGGTGCAAAATCTGAATAAGGAAGAAGGGTATTATTTACTAAACCCTAAAATTCCTTCTGACATTATCTGTCATGCCCTACAAAAGGGTTCATAAAGTCCATCATTTTAAAGAATTTTAGTAAATATAATGGCAATGAAAAATGAAGAGGAAAATTTAACTTCAGTATTAAAGAAGACCTTTTCCTATTTTTAATCCTACCTGTATGGCAACCATTTGTGTACGTGGAGTATTTGTTACTTCATTGGTGCTTTCCAGATTTACTTCCCACTCGGCAGAATTTCCACAATGACCATCACTTCTGCTAGACTCACTCTGGGCTATGTTAGCATCATCAGTGATGCACGGTGACTTAACTGATATTTCCAAAGAGTCCTGACAGATCTGTGTTTCAGAGGCAATCTGGTTACCAGAGGCATTCTCAGAACTGAAATGATGACCCTCAAAATGCACATCTGCTATGTCGCTGGCTACAAAAGATGTCACCACTGGTATTGATCTTTGCAGCTGATATTCAGAAGGAATGTTGGCCAGAGGGGTATAGATGCTGTACTGGGGCAAACTTGGTAACATATTTATAAACGCTGGTGGTGTCTGGGTAATGTCAAATCCCCGAAAGGGAAGATATGTACAGTATCCTGTGACCAAATGGGGTTGAGTCCAATAGGTTGGTTTCATATCCTCAGGAACTGGTTTGGCAGAATTAGAGGAGACCTGTTTGTGACTTGCCTCCTCAGAGACTAGTTTGGGAGATTCAGAAGAAACCCCGTTGGGCTTCTCATCATCAGAAACTGATCTGGAAGAATTATCAGAAATCGGTTTCGGCTTTACAGCTTCACAAGCTGGTTGGGGAGAATTAGTAGATGTAGGTTTGGGCTTTACATCCTCAGAAGCTGGTGCTGAAGACAAATCAGACACTGGTTTGGATTTTACATCTGGTTTAAATTCCCTAGCGGTTGGATTCAGTGGTAACTTAACTCGTAAATACTCTCCTGTTCTTGAAATTTCTTCAACTTTTGTCTTAATGTTTTTCTTCTTTCTCTTTTTCTTGAGCCGTAATGCAACTTTCTTCAATGCAATACAGTTGTCGATCACAACAAAACGAGGACATCCCAGAAGAAAAGATTTCAAACCTCCTGCTTTTTCTAGTATCTGTCGAGTTTCTTCTGGGAAGAACTCATATTCTTCAGAAAACATCTTATTACTCATGTCCAAGGGACCATGTTCCTCCAGCAACTGAGAGAAATAACTTGGAAAAAATTTACATTTACCTAAGTTATTATATGGAAGTACCTATACATGTTTATTTGAAAAAAAAAATATTTCTCCCGAATTCTCTGAAAGCAAATACTACCTTCATTTCTAACTGACCTCAACACCTCCCCAACAAACATATTATACTCAGACTAAATCTAAGAAGGCTAAATGCAAATACATGATACTATAAAACAAAATTTTGCTTACCCTTCAGAAAATAATTCTTTAAAAATTTTTCAGGAAAAAAAGGAGAATAAAAAATATTTTATATGTTTCAATTAAATCTATTTAAAAAGCAATGAAAAGCAAGAAAACATTCAAGAAAAATAATAAGACCATCAAATGAGAAAAGGAAATCAAATTTCAAAAGTCCTACTGGAATTTCCATACAGTAAATCTATTAACATATTTCTGATTAAGAATATGCAATGATTCAGAAGTACTGAAATCAACTGGGTCTGATCAATAAATCAACACAGTGCAGGATCACATCCATAGTAATGGGGCCAATCCCTTAATCTGCCTCCATCTGCATACTGGGTTTGTTCACTCCAGCTCTGGGGCTATGCTCTTTACCTATTTTTGTGTCAGGTTCAAATAGGCTTTCTTTTCCGTTTGAATTTGGTATTCAGTCTCTTAACATTGGCATAACCAGCAAGAAAGACACATACCATGCACCACTAAGAAAACTTTTTCAAGAGTAAAAACCTCCAAAGGAACCTTCTAAGTAAATGAATGCTAACCAGGAAGACAACTTATTTAGGAGGAAGGTAAAAGCAATTCTTCTTTGAAGCAAAAGAAACCCACTTTTATGTGCAGATGCTGCTGCACATAAATACACATGACAACTCTACAAGTGATTAATGTCTATTCAAAGCACTGATCCACTGATGCACTCACTGAAACATAAAGGCCAAATGCCACTTCTCTGTCTACACTGCTGGTCTAAATACTTAAAAAGTCATCAGTCTCTTTTAAAGTGTTTTTTTGTTAAGTATTTTCCCCTTAGAATGATCTCCACAACTGAAACTCCCCTACATCCATGATGTTTTGCAAGGCAACAGGTTAAATATGCCTCTGCCTTAAGATGCTCACCACACTTAATTTTTAACGAGAAATCTCTTAAAAGGAAAGGGTTGAGCAAGGGTGAGGTAAAAGGAAATAAATCATTGTGGTCTCAGGAACAATAATGTTTCCTTGTTGAGGATTTTGGCTGACTGGTATAAATAACACCAGCCCCATCATCTGTCCTAAGGGAGACAATGAGATCAAATAATCAATCAATCCTTGTCAAATGTGTATCTTGGGATTCATGATAAAAGATTATGGCTGGAAACTTTATCAGTCCTATCAGGCCAAAGCAGGACAGTTTTGGAAATAGAAAGTATCTACATTAGCAGCTCAAACTGACAAGACTAATAATCATTAGGAGTCTAAATTTAATAATTAAAAATCCCCAATTAGCTTTGTGTAATACATGACAAAAGCCATAAAAATACTTCTCTTCCCCAGAGTTTGTGAGCCAATCAGTGATTCCTTTAACAAACATAAGGGACACAAATTAAACAACTTAAGATCTTTAGCCAACAGCCTCGGTATAATAGTGGTAGGAGTATTAAACAACTTACTCATAAAGAGTTGAACATTTTTGTTTTGGGTTAATGTCCCACAGCTTCTTATTACGAACAACATATTCATTACTACTGTGTTGTTCATACAGAGCTTCAAATTCTTCTACATCTTGCCGAAGATGGTCAGGCACTACAAATGGACCTGCAGAATTTGAACTGCGTTTGCTGATTACAAAGAGAAAAGAAAAAGAAAAAAAAAATCTGTGAATAATAAGCTTTTAGGTGACCCAGAATAACATCAAAATTGAAATAAAGATAGTGAACATATTACTCAGCTTTAGGATGCAAAAAAACACTACCAGAGAATTAAATGCAGAAAAGTTACCTTTCCACAATAATAATCAAGAGATCTATGTACCTGACAAGCACTTTTAATTACTTGCTCTTGCTACCAAAGGCAAAAATTCTTTAACTCCTGGTTTTAAAAAAATTAGTGCTGCATTAAAATTTTTTACTATAACTGCTGTCAACTTAAAGTGAGACTGAGACTGGTAAAGGGTTCTTAATAAAAAGATTTTTTTTAAAGAATGTAAGATTTTAGCACTCTAAAAAGGTTAGTAGTTTCAGAGTGGGCTCTCAACTAGATCGCTGGCTTTAAATTCTGGCTCTGCCAGGTACAAGCTTTGTGTCTTTGGGCACGACAGGCTTGACACTAAACTGCACTGTGCCTGAGCTTCCTTATCTGTAAAACGGACATAGTAGAAGTACTTATCTCCTAGGGTGGAGTGTATACATGTGAAGCTCTAGGAACAGTGCCTGGTACATATATGCCTAGTACATGACTGTATCCAAGTATAGGCTATTGTTACTTTAACTTAAAACAACTGCTCCATTTAAAGGATTCGTGAAAATGTGCAAAACAACTGTTATTACAACTCATGTAAGAAATGTAGGGGGAAAAGTTCTGTGGGTTTTTGGTCCACAAAGGAATATGATATAAAAAGGTCACTGCTATTCACTAATTTTATTTCTTCTAGTGTCTATCTGTTTTTTTAAAACTCAGTTTCAACAATCAGATGCCACTGGAAATCACTAATATCTAAGGTTAAATCATAGCATATATAGCCTCTGAAACATCTATCTAGTAATTATCACTATGACTCTTTCATTAAACATTTTAAAGAATATTTTCTAGGATTTTCCCACAGTATCTTGCACATAGCAGGTTCTCAAACTTATCAAATGAATGTCATCAGCCCTGTGATTTTAATGTAGTTTATATGAATTCTTAACATTCTTAAGTCATGCTATAAATTCAACCAAAATGGTGTCATAATTACATCAAGTTTGTCATAACAGATGCACATCTTAAGACAATGAAGCAAGGGAAGTAAAACACAAGTTTAAAGTACATTAAGTATATTAATACCACTTTTTAAGTTAAAACACTTGAATTAAAATAAAGCAAAAAATCTTAAATTGTACTTACTTATGGTCTTCACCGGAAGTGATAGTCTCATTATTTGCTGTTACTGAAGTTGTTCCAGATCCAACTAACATAGGCTGGTTTAAAAGACAGAAAAATGACAATGATTTGCTACCTTAAAATTACCATTAAAACTGAAAAATACTTAAATAAATGTGTATGCAAATTGCCAATAATATGACTTGTCTAAATTTTCTTGTGAACAGGAACATACAGTAATAAAGTTTCAAGAGCCATAAATAGGCACAAATTCACATTTAGGAGGCTTCCAATGCTCCAAAAAAAATTTTAAATTATCACTCAAACTCCTATTTTAGATAAGACATACAGTCAAAGATAAAAAGAGAAGTTTTATTGGAACTTATAAAGCTGCACTCATCCTCCCCTAACATTTGTTCACTTTCCCAACTCCTGCCCCCTAACTGACTCCCAAATACACAAGCACTGTGAAGAACCCACCGTTAAGACTTAAAAGAAACACCTAGTTGTCTCATGGACTTGAAGCAGAGCCTCAGGTGAGAAGAAGGGAGCCTATCAGTCCTGAGACTCTGTCATGATGATTAGTATTCATCATCTTTATTTTGAATATTTTAGATAATAGCTCTGTGAGTTATTAATATTAAGTACCATGTCTTATCATACAGATGATGACACTAGGGTAGAAGGAAGTCAAGCAACTTGCCCAAGATCACAGAGATAATAAAAATAATAACTGATAAACCAAGGTAAGATCTCAGGTCTGCCTGAGCCTAAAGCAGCCTTGGCCACTCTGCTCTATGACCAGCCATACAAAGTCCTACATTATGACAGTGACTTCACTAGGAAATACCTAGAAAATAAAAAAGATGATAAAGATAAGTGTGTCTTTCAAGAATTATTTATATATGATATGAACCTTAAACGTCCTGGAAATGTGGAAGACCAACACAACATCTTTAAAGCCTAGAAAGTCTATAAAATGCTTCAAAATGTTCCAAGAATTGATTAATTCTAATTTATATATTCAATTAATCACTTTAGACAAGAAATAATACAGAAAATACTCCATACCTTTGAATCTTTTGGCTTCTTTTTCTTGCCTTTGTTTTTTATCTTGGTAGAATTAAACTAAAACATAGGGAAAAATTGCTGAATACTCAAATAACAGTATTATGAAGCTGCCTATTATTATAAAGATACTATACTGATTTTCATAGACTACTCCAAAGTTTAGCTACATAAAATGTTTAACAAAAATAACAGTGTTAGCCCTAGTGTACTGATGTATAATAGATAATAAGAAAAAGTTTAATGATGCCTAATGTTACAGCTAAAATTAAACCTTGTTGAAAATGAGTTTATGTCACTTGAAGTAATTAATTAGACATTTAAAGTAAATCGTTATCTGCCCATCATATTTTAGTGACTTTCCTTTTACTAAGCCAAATGAGACATTTTGTACCTGGGCAGATACTAAGGCATAAACAGTAAATTTAGAAGAAGCACTTAATTTCCCATGGATAGGTCTGTTAGCTATTTTTCCATTCTTAGCCGGCAATATCTGATAGAATGAATTTAGACAAAAATTCAAGTATAGATGATCTGATTCTACAAATCAGTGAACAAGCATCTTTCCGTTTGAAAATTTTCACCAACTTCTAAGGAAGACAGCTCTGGAATATTTTAACTTGAGCTCAATTGGAAGCCACTCAAAACAAAGTCCATGTGTTTTCCTTACAAAGTAAAGTGTTACAATTTTAATCCTTACAGATAACGGTTTCATTTTTATGCCAGGAGATGACTCAAGAACTTCTTTCTTATTTCTAAGATTAACATTTATTAGTTGTGAAACATTATGGACATTGTCTAATTTACACTTTACAGCTTGGCTGTCGCTCCAATTTCAAGAGGAAGACTGGGATTTACTTTCTAGCGAAACATTATACGGCATCCAGAAGCTCTCCAGATTTGGTTCTGGAGCATCTCCTGTGATATAAATAAAGACTGGCCTGGGCCCGCCTTCCTTCCTTTGGCTGACAAAAATCAGAACGTAACACTGAAAGTGATCAAATAACTTACTGGCATGTCACCACTGTCCTGTTTCCTCAATACGGTGCAGCGGCTGTCTGTAAGGAAGATACAGACGGTTTTGTGAGGAAACAAAATGTTTATATTGCCATATGATACACTAAAGCCCTGAAGAAAACCACCCCAGATACCACGAGTATCTACTATGTTCTACTCCTTATTTGGCTGTGACACAAGTTTAGTTTAAAAACCAAGAACAAAATGGCTAACTCAATGGAAAACCAATTACAAAGAATCACAAAATTTCAATCCAATTCAGCATAATTTGAGTGCTTTCTAGGCACCAAACTCTATGCTAGGTGCTCGGAATACAGAAATGTACAGAAAAGTCCCTGCCATTGATAAGCTCATGCTCTGCAAACTACAGAGAGGCGAACACCTATAGCCCAGCGTGCTAAATGTCACAATAAACACAGTGCAAACAAAGCTGCTAGAATGATCAAGTCTTCAAAGGGAGCAGCCCCACGAGGGGTCAGAGGGGGCTGAGGGGAGGACGGGACCTGAAGTCAGACTTGACATGAACAAGCAAAGGGGTGGGATGTGAGCAACGGCAAAAGGCAGAAAAGCACAAGGCAGGTCTGGGCACAGTAACAAGCGGGGTGTACTGAGAGGGCAGATGAAGAGACTGATGATGAACCCACACAACGTGAATTCACCTTACAGGCAAAACAGCGTCTCCCGAACAAAGCAGTTATAGGATCAGACAGGTGTTCTGGAGGAGTCACTGTCATCAGTGGCAATATGAGAAAGAATTGGAGTGGGAGGGTCAGAGGCACAGAGACCAGTTTGAAGGCTACTGTGATCATAGAAAAATTATTAAGATCCTGGCCTACGGGAGTGAAGACGAACAGGGAAGGGCAGATCAAAAATAAAGCGTATTTGAATTGGCAACAAACTAGATACAGCATAATAGGGAAAAGGGAAGGTCAAGACCAGTTCCAGAGTTTCTTGCTTAAAAACAATGTATAAAACGTTATTATCTGAGATAAATTTAGGAAAAGTCGGTCTCTAGAGATACAAGTGAGTTAAGAAATACTGCACATCAGGGGACTCTTGGCCGACACAGAAATTCCAGAAGGGAAATATGCACGCGTCCAGGAGAAAGTTTGAGTCTTCCAAGTAATGCAGCATTGGTGATATTATTGAGTACTTTTATTTATAAGATCAGTAGATTTTGAAAAGTTTTAAGAAATACAAACATTCCTTTAGATGAAAGGAGATAGAACTGAAAATGTCTGGGGTGAGAGTGAGAGGCAGAGGCAGTGGACTTGAAAATCTAGTGGCCAATCATTTGGTTAAGGGCTTCCAACCCTATGACTAAAAGCAGAGGAAAAAGTCACAGCCAGGTGGACTGCATACTTTAGGCAAAGAATACAAGAATCAGGGGAAATGTACAATGAGGGGGAACTGTGTCCTTTTTAGTTTTCTTGTGTGATCCAAACATGCATCGAGTTTTGTAAGCTCAGTCCCAGGAAAGCATTTTATTACCAGCAGCAGCAAACTGATGGCAATAAATTCAGGCTATCAAGTAGCATGTCAGCTCCAGTCACGAAGCAGTGTCCTGGAAAAATAAAGCCACCTATATTTGAGTGTGCTCTCCCCTAAGAACCACGACAAAAGTAAGCTTCTCAGTTTCTCATCCTGCACCTGAACTTTGTAATGCACAACACTTTTGTGCAAGGCCGTACCTTTTTTCATGTATCCTTTAAAATTAATAGCATAAAATCTGAAAATCTAGCTCCTGAAAACATACAAAGCAGACTTCTGATGCTGAGGGAAAAGGTGAGGACAAGGGGGAGATATTCTCCTAAGACATACATGTAGTTCCAAAGATAAGAAATTTACATTAATTTAGAATCTGAGAGTATTAGAATTTTGGGCAAAATGTAATCACAAGTATCACTGGCTCCAAATCCTCTCATTTTAACAATGAAGAAACTAATCTCCAAGAGAAGCTGAGGGATGTAGCTACCAGTTGTCCTGCCCTGCCAAACTGGGCTCCGTGCCTCTATCCACACAGCCCCCAACTCCCCTCCACCCAGTCTCTAATTCCAGACACCAACCTGCCAAACTTCACCTCCACACTCACAGCCAGGCTCAACTCTATCCCTGCACCCAAGCTTTCCCATTTCCCAAGGACAGCCCTTGGCACTTTTCCTGGTCCCCTCTTACTGCATGTACTATCATACTATAGTTATCTGTATATTCATCTTATTTCCTTTTCCAGAACATAAGGTCCTCAAGGGCAGGGACTAGCATGAGTATTTCTGAATTCCTTGTTAACACCGAGCACAGGGCCTTGAAGCAGCAGTAACAGGTTTCTAATGAACTGACTTAGGGAAGAAGCTGGGCCACAGCCTGCTTTTCCTGCCTCCCAACTCTAGGCTCTTCCCACTGCAACAGGTGTGCTATCTGTTCCAGATTCTGCCAACATCACCTACTTCTGCACACCAGTGTTTTCTCGAATGCTACAAATCAAACCATTCCCTAATAAATTTCATCCCTTTAATACGCAGTCTTTGCAATGACACTGTCAAAATACCTATGCTGAGAACGGTACGGTATATAATCCATGGAATGTACCCCTGAGTATTCTACAACACGTAGTTCCACAGAGTAAAAAAGTTTTATAACATTTAAAAAAGTCACTATTCTCGATACTAACTTCCCCCAATAAGCCAGCTGTACCATAATATTTTTCACGATTCTCTTTGTTTAGTATTTAAGTAAGCTAGATCCTTCAGAGATTTTTTTTTTAAGGTTAGATATAAACTGAAACTCAGTCCACATACCCATTATATCAAAGAATTCGTCCAAGGCATTATGAAGCGCTGGGAACTTGTCTCTGTGTTCCTCCAACAGCCATATTAAACATCGCGCTTCCTTCAGTGACGTTGGCTCATAGAAATAATCAAGCTTCTTTCCTTCTATAGAGCCTAGTTTATGACCGTATTTCTCATTCCAGAGAAAAGTCATGATGCTAAAATCAAGCTCCTTAAGAGAGGCCCCATAACGAGAAAAAAAAGGTCCTGTGGCATCTAAGCCTATAATAAAAACAAAACCCAAGGCAGAAGAAGAGAAAAATTATTTTCTGTACAATCACACTCAGTTTCACATCTTTGAAAGTGGTTCCATTATAGTCTGCTTACATGTTCAGTGAAAACATTTAAATACTTGAGAACAAACCTGTTCAAGCTATTACGCATTTTAGAAACACCCTTTCACATTAATATGCTAATAATTCTTATCTGCTAGTTGAATAGTGGGCTGGCCAAAGGCTTCTATTATTATAGTTATTTTTATTAGACTTGGGAGATTAAAGCTACTAAATTCCTTTAAAAGTTACTAAATTCCTTTAAAAATATAACAATAACTTCTTCACTAATTCATAATGATTTTCACTCCAGTTAGTACAAGCTAGAAAGATTTTACAATGCTTTTCTACATATACTCCGTAGTAACAAAACATCAGTTATACACAAAATTTCCCAAATGTCTTTAAAGCAGAAAGTAGGTAAACTCCTCCCCCAACACCTCCAAGAACTGTACTTTACCCCCTAAATGTCATGGCTCCTTACCTTCTACACAAAAATCAACATAGTCACTATTCTGGCTTTTATCCCTCAGAAAAAGGGGCAGCTGGAACCTCACATGCTACTACTGGAAGAATGGTGAACCCCTGAACCCCTGCTATGCACTAACACAGCTACCTAAAAGCAAGGATTGGCTCTGTTCTCTATCCCCACACGCTTCTAACGCAGTACAGACTGTAAGTTCTCAGTAAGCAGATGAAACAGAGCTGCCAAATTAAATCACTCTGGACATTTCTTCCAGATGAAATAGCTTTGCCGAGATCACGTTGCATGAAAAATTAGTACATTTAAATACAAGCATCAGGGACCACAGACAATACTCATACAAAACAAAGTTTAAGGGAATCACCGATGAGGAATACCACATTCGCATCTCCATCTAAGGCTCACATCAACACGTGTGCTCGCTGAGGGAGAGGCAGCAGATCACATCTCGTATTGAAATGTTAACCCCCGCTGCTCCCACCACATTTAAACTAATCTCTTCTGTTAAATACAGCAGATTAAAGTAAGAAATGACTTTATAATTTACTTATCTGATTGTCAGTAGACACTAATGGCACTCATCACTTAGGAGTAATTTTCTGGGACCAGAAACCCGTAGAGACCAACATTTGAAGCAGCAACACTTAGCTATCAACTATACCAAGTTTGCTGCCATCTTACTGTGTCTCTACTGACAGAAATTCATCAATATATTCTCTCAAACTCTGGCATCCTATCAGCTCCATGTCTCTAAATAAACTCAGGCAGGTCCAGTGGCTCGCAGAGGCCCGGCAGACCCTAAGGACTGCTGCTTAAGGGCCCGCTCTGCCGTGGCTCCCACTAGCCTTGTATCCGATAACCGAATCATCGGCTGTGCTAGGCAGTTGCCATTCTGTGGTAACCAAGACACACGAGGCCCTGGTAAGTATCCAAAGAAATCACTGTTTAGTATCGGTCAGCAGCTCTCTCTGCAGCTGCCTTCTGCAGTTCCTGCACGGCTTTGGTCAAAGAGCCTGCCTAGGGGTTCTCAGGACAATCAGGACAGAGTAACAGGGTTTTCTGATCCTGTGATTCACAACACAGGTCAGCCCCAGGGCATTTCTCTCTCAATCCTTAGATACAGATTTGCTTTAGGTGATCCTAAGCTATTTAGTTCCATCCACTCTTTCCCCTAAATTTTTCATTAAGAAATCTGACCACTAGTGCACAACCCTAAAGGGCCCCACAGCACCTGACTCCAGGGGGTGCTGTTTACCCATGGTTGTGCCCAGTGTTCACACAGTTTACACATTTACAAGTAGTTTAGTGTAATACAGGACTGGACGTTCTTACTGACAGAACTTTTCTGTGTTTACACCTCTTGACAAAGTACACTGCAATCCATCCATAAAGTAACCTATACATTGTCAGTTGGGGGAATAGTATTTTTAAACACAGAAATTTATAGTCCTACATTTAAAAAAAAATCACCAATGATGACAGGAAAACGAAAAAGGACTCAGAGGCCTAGGTGACTTCTTCCTACTAAACTGCGTCTCTAGAATTAGGTGACATACCAAAGCCATCAAGTTTCTGGATCCAGGTGGCCAGCTTCGGCTCCACTTCTTTAAGCTCACTCAAAACATGCAGAAATACCCTTGTCTTTACTCTGTTCTTCTCTTGAATCAAGTGACGAATGACATAGTCTACTGCTTCATTCAGGAAATTTCTGCTAGAAAAACAGGTTGTGTAGTCTTCTGTGGTTAAAACCTTCCAAGAAAGCAACTCTTTGAGGAGCTTGGAAGTATTCAGAACGCCAGATTTAATCTTGTCAGCATACTGCTTTATGCACTGCAGAATTCTGTCATCAAGGAACTGGCAACTCTGAACATTGTCTACAGTTTCTAAGGATAAATAACAGCGGTCAGTAAAAGGGAGAAAGAAACAGGACCAATCTGCAAAAATACAAACTCAGAAAAAATTAGTGTAACCTTACACAGCAATATTAAAACATGACTCAGATATATTCTTTATGTTGTTTTAAATAATCCAAAAAAATTTTAATTAGGAATATAAATAAAATATTTAACAACACCTTTGAAAAGATACAAAAGCTCACATTAAATAAAACATATCAAGTACCTTGTCTCCTTCACCTGTACCACTCACTTAACAGCTAAAAAGAACTTAGTTCCTCAACAATCCTAACTAACCCAGTCTCATCAGCTATCTAACTCTTTATAGCCATAAACATGTTCAGGCATTAAGAACGCAAACTTTTTTTCCTGGAGTTGAAGGGATTATTTCTTCAGGTATAAATTCAATTCATATTTGGTAGTTATTGTTATGTTATTCATCTTATTGTTGGATCCCAAACTGCAGACCTATAAAGTCATCGATTCCAAGATGGAAAATATCTCAGAAGTTCATCTTCCCACCCAGGCATCTCCCTAAAAATGGCCATTTAGCCTTTGATACTAATACGATAAAAGAAATACAAATACAAATAAAACACACACACACACACACACAAAAAACCCACCCAATGTTCAGTGAAAACCCTTTCAGTAGGAAGGATAACTTTGATTGATTTGTGAAACATTAATGGAATACTAGATGAAAAATAAAGACAGCAAGAGGAAATATTTCATTTGGGGAAACAGCCATCATAGTAGAAAATGAGACTAACTTACTTTAACTCAAAACTGAAAGTAGCCTTGGGGATGGCCTGTACAGCACGGTAACTATAGTTAATAATACTGTTTTGCATATCTGCATATGAATCTTGAAAGCTCTTATCATGAAAAAGAAAATCCTGTATGTGGTATGGTGATGGATGACAACTGGACTTACTGTGGTAATCATTTTGCAATATATACAAAAGTCGAACCATGATGTTGGACACTTGAAACTAATGTCAATTATATCTCAGGTTTAAAAAACTCAAAAAAAAAACCCCACAAACTCAAAAAACCCCAAAAAACAAAAAAAAAAACCCCAACACCTGAAAGTAAGTATGTCCACAGGAACAGTAAAACTACTGAGACAGTTCTCATGTCAATGAAGGAATGATGACAAGGTAAACGTAAAACTGAAGGCTGGACTAGGTAATCTCTCTGGCACCTTTTAGGAACTGCTTCTTTCTTTGAACTCAGCGTATTTCAGATAATTAGTGCCTAACTTACAGATCACTTCGGAACTTAAATCTGTGTAGCACAGTTTACAGAGCACAGTCAACACAGAATATGCATTTCAGATATTATTTTCACCTTCACTTTGGAGATAAGGAAACTGACACAGAGTTTGCACTGAGTTTAGTGGCAAGGAAGCATTTTCAACCCCTGTGTACTGCTTCCGAATTCAGTGCTCTTTAAACCAACCCCATCCCCATCTCAGGGTAACAGAAGACAGTGATAATATTAAAATACTAACTGAAATCTAAACTTCAATAACAATTAATGTAAGGTCCAAAAATAAACATCTGCATTTATACTTTTAAGCAAGACTACATTATTCTTATCATGCCTTGGACCCAAGCATACCTTTCTGCTCCTCAGGTTTGGGTGGATTACTTTCCCTTAAGTCCTCTTCCATTCTTTCTTGCGCTAATTTTTTTGCTTCTTTTTTTTGGATCTTTCTCTTCAACTTTTTGTCTTCTTTCAGTCTTAGCTTCTCTAGGCTAATAAACACTTACAATTAGGGATAATTCACCTTTGTTATAAACTCAATTAACTATTTTCCTTTGCCTGTTGTAGAAACCATTCTCCAAGCAGTAAGTTAGAAGTTTCCTTCTTTAGTTAGAACTTGGCCTGCATCTTCTGTTCAAAATCAAAAACTTCTGACATATGTGGTCATTCAGTCCAACGAAGGGTACTTGTTTCACGAAAACAAGGACCTCAATGGTTAGGTGACTTCTAATTATGGACAGAATGTATAGATCATACACACGTTATTTCCATGTATATAAATTACTACTTAGGGTAAATAAAAATAGTAAAAATTACTCTACAAGATAACACAAGTAAACATTCATTTCAAAGAAAGAGTCCAAGGTAAAATATTATTTTCACAACCCAGTAATGGCCCACAACACCAGAGTTTGGTCAATACAGGTACAATGACTTCTCTTCAACAAATAATTCTGTTCATTTTTCCTTTTGCTTTTTCTTGGTCAACAATGATGAAAAAAATCACTTCTTAAAATGGAAAACAAGAAGCAGGACCAAAAAGAAAAGAAAAAAGGACTGGAATTATTTGATCTGAACAAGAAGATACAGAGAAGTAGTAATTCTCACAGTTACTGAGTATGTCAGGGTGAGAAATAGTCACTGATTCAAAATGTAAAGAGAGTAAAAGAAAAGATGTTTTTGGAGTTAAAGTTTAAACAACTGAGAGCTAAGTATGTAATTTTAATCCAAATGCTGAATCTACTAAACATGTCATTTCACAGTTCAAATGTCATAATTTTACTTATAAATTCAACAACTAAAGAATGCTTTTTATTCAAGCTTTTATTAGCATTTAACCATTCTAGGCTAATTCTCTTAAAAGTTTTAAATGTCCATAAAATTCACTTGTAAGCCACTTGGATATGTATGCTGAGCCAATTTTAAACGACAGCCTAATTTTGAAATCTGCATTTGATAGAACTATATTCTAATAGACAATATTATTAAGCCACTGATTGATTATTAAAAATCTTACCTAGAACATTTCTGTTTCAGAATAGGTCTTGGAGGAACCTTTTCTTTAATGACCTTGTGTTCAAACTTTAAATAAAACAAAGACATCCAAAATTTGTCTCATGCTCCCATAACATAAAGCACAAAACCACGAGTAACAAGCATTTCAGAAGCACAAAATGTTCAAATTGATAGAAAACAGTGATGTTATGACCCAGACAAAAGCCCAGAAAACTAGCAAAAAAATTCACTGAAAAGAAGAAGAGAGTAAACACATTTTTAAAAGTTTAAAAAAAAAATTAAGCGTAAGCAGAAGATCAAATAAACTACAAGTATTGCAACAACCCATTCCTGCAACTCTCATATAATGAAGCTAAAGGTAAATCCCTCACGCCAGCTTTCCCCCTCTCTAAGATTCCCCGACTTTGCCAAGACCCAGAAGTTTACTGGGGATTAAAAGAGCAGGGTTATCAAAAAAGAGTAAAATCAGTAAAATTAAAATGTAAAAACTCTCTTTTTCCTATTAGGAGATAAAAGAATGTGAGGCTCCTTCATTGCCCAGAAGCATTCTCACATCCTATTATTTCCTATGATTTCTTATATTAACTGTTTCTCTCCCAGAAAATAAAAATCCAAATCATACAATCTCTACAAATTAAAGTCATAGTTTTAAAAGGTTATAAGCATTCTGGCTATCAATTTAATGAGATTTCCCCTTTATCAGACACTTACTTCACATTTAACTTGACCACCACTGCTGAAGATGATAATCTTAGAAATGATTCCTTCGCAGTCAGGAGTTAGACAAATTCCTTGAAGAAAATCCTATTGATTTAAAAAAAGGGGGGGGGGGAGAGGGAGGCTGTATTTCAGCATTATCTACACATATATACCACTTTAACCATTAGGAACAGTCAAAATATGATCTAAAACTTCCTTCGGGGAGGCACTGAAAAGTCCCTGCTCATTGCCATCGACTTTGGGAGCCTCCTTGTGGGAGGAAAAGGCATCCAGCTGTAGGGCTGACCACGTGACGGGCTGTGGTCATGTGAGGTGAGTGGATATGATGATGCTACATCCGGGCAAAAGTGTTGAGAACTACTGAATGGCCTGGCCACGGCTCTTTTCCAACTGCCACAAGAACACATCCTAGTCACTCCTCAACCTCAATTCAGGAACTAAGGCCACAGCCACACACACGAGAGCTGTCACAGCCCAACCCTGGACAACAACTACAAAACTTCAGGACAAGTAGTGTAAGCAAAACGTGAACTTTTTTTTTTATTGTAAGTTATGAAATATTTGGGTTATTTCAATATGTCCCAGAGAAAGCTAATTTAGGGAGGTTATTTCAACCCAAGGAAAAAGTTAAGACCACTAAGAGTTTGTATAGAGCTAGAGGACCTCAATTAAGGTAAGACAAAAACATAGCAGAAGTGACTCAGTTGCAAGTTACTTGTTCATATCATTATATTTTTAGTTAACTATGTGAAAATATGTAAAATACTAGAATTTATTTCTACTAAACTTAAATAATTCCTATTGCTAACATACACCTAACACAACCACCTCATTTTTTCCTCAAGGATAGGGGTTTACATGAGGTTAAACAGCGTAGGAAGATTTTCTTTTTTTAAAATCCAATGGTTATATGGATCAGAAATAAATTCTATGAATGCAAGTAAGATGATAAAATTGTGCCTTCTCTCAAAGTATACCTGGCTAATGAGAATTAACGTCACTATCTTGCTAAGAGAGACCCTGATGAGAAGCAGTGGTACAAAATTTATGTCGAATTCTTAGTACAAATTATCTCATCAAATTTCATTAGAAGGTTAAAAAGTTGAGACCTCAATTCTACATCATAATATTAAAATCAGACATTTAAATTTTTACTTTTGATCATAACATTTCCAATGTAAAGGTTGATTCAACAATTTATTAAAAGCCTCTCTGGTTACTGCCTTTACACTTATAAAAAAATAAAAACAAAAACTGATTTTCTACTTTATCACTAGTGTTAATTTAAAACTGTCTAATTACGTCTTATGCACCAGGAGAAAGTCTCATTCACTTAAGACTTTTTCTGAAGATTCTTGTAAGGAAATAAACCAACATACAATAAGCATATTAAAAAATCCAGACAATCTTGGCCTTACCTTGTCAATTTTATCATTAAAGGTTGTTGTTTTTAACTTCTTCCAACAGTTCATATGAAATTCTATTTTACAGTACTGGCAACAGCTGATTCGTATAAAACCCTGGGGAGGGTTAAGATAGTTTTTAATTCACATTTTAAAGATGTACACACACACACACACACCCTCTCTCACACTCACAACACACATATTAAGATGAAGAGCAAGCTGTCTGCATTTACCTGGTGGACATAACAAGATGTCACATTTCCTCCTTCTACCCCAGAAGGCCTAGTGCTGGAAATACAGAGCTTGGCTGACATACTCGTTTCCACAGCTTACAGTTGCATTATCCTTTACAATATCAAATATTTTATAAACTTTATTTCATCTGCTCTACTGACCAGAGACAGTGGGCAGCTTCTATCTTCTTGAATAAACTAAGGCCCAATGTCTTATTCACTCAGTCAATTGCCAGACTTCATCTCAGACTCAGGTCTCTAGGAGCTAATTCAGTGATCACAATGGTCTTTAGATTCTTGACCTCATATTCTACAAGAAATTAGACTTGCAACAAATCAGAGGTAACCCCCTCATTTTGTTTCCTGTGCTACTGAGGAACAGGCAGTTATATGAAACAGGGGCTACAGAGGGGACATGGAATTAGCCAGCCCACCTTCTCAGGCCACCACCCCTGCCCCTTGGTGTTTATTTCAATGGCTCTGGGTACCCGCATGAGATGATGCAGATCTAAAGAAGTCCTGGAGATGGGCAGACAAGAGGACATAAAACTGCTGACAAGCCAGAGAACGTGGGTGCCTCCAATTACAGAATTTGTTCTGAATCGATTTTAAGGTGCAGTTCTGCCAGTTAATGCCCTAGTATACATCCACTGTGTACCTTGAAGTCTGGATCAGTTATGTATATCTGGACTTTGGAATATCCATGGCACTTCTGATAGCAACAGATGGCATCTGGCACTGGAGGGAACCTGCATTCTTCAATAAATTTCTCTAACAGCATCTAAAGCAAAAATAAACAAAAATGATACTAGTACAACACTAATTCGTCAATAAAATGCTGTGATTTCAATAACCTCTTGCCATCAAAATATTTTCAGCATAGGAATAATTAAATGACCTTAAGCCAAGAACGCCACACAACTTTTAAAGTTTTTCCTTCTAGAAGTGGCTGATAAGAGAGACATGTCAAGAGGGAAAGATAGGAAGAAAAGGACTGAACAAAAAATTTCCAGAATTTCAGGCTCTGAATCAAAACCTTACCCTGTGTTATAATCACCAAACCTCATTTTACAATGCATAGCTCTCAGAAATCTCCTTTGTGTATTCAGAGGGAGCCAGGTGAGGCAGAATACCCCCTTAGGACTCTGTAGCCTTCTTCCTGATGTCATTTCACCCAGCACCCTACCGCCCTCTCCCATCTTCCTCCCTGAATCCTTGTCGCCTGTGCTTTCAGGTTCCCTGGAGAGCTATCCCACTGCCACCGAAGACCTCGAGAGACTCGTGCCATGAGTCCCGTACTGGCTTTTTATTATCCATGGTTCCTTGCCTCCATCCTAATACAGGATAAAGGGAGGAAAATTCAAGAATCCCTTTGCTTTGTTTTCTGTAACAGCTTTGTTGAGATACAATTCACATACCATAGAATTCACAGATTTAAAGGTATAGTTCAGTGATTTTTAGTATATTCACGGGGCTGTGCAACCATCACTATCACCTAAATTGAGAACATTTTCACCACTCAACAAGAAGCCCTATACCCATGAGCAATCCCTTCCCATCTTCCGTTCATCACCTAACCTCAGACAACCACTAATCTACTTTCCATCCTTACATACAGATTTCCCTATTCTGGAGATTTTAGATAAACAATCATTCAATATGTAGTCTTTTGTGTCTGGCTTTCATTTAGCATAATGTTTTCAATGTTCATCTATGTATAGCATGCATCAGTACTTCATTCCTTTTTATTGCCAAATAAGATCCAATTACATGGATATACCACATTTTATTCAACCATTCATCGGTTGATGGACACTTTGAGCTACTTCCACTTTTGGCCCATTATGAATAACGCTGCTATGAACACTTACATACAAGTTTTTGTGAGAACATATGTCTTCCTGTATCTGCATATCTAGCTATGAAACTGCTGGGTCATAAGGTAACTCTATCTTTAACCTATGAGGAACTGCCAGATTGATTTCCAAAGCAGCTGCACCATTTTATATGCCACCAGCAATGTATGGGTATTCTGCTTTCTCCATATCCTTGCCAACACTTGTTATTGTCTGCCTTCTTGACTGCAAGCATCCTAGTGGGCATGAAGTAGTATCTCATTTTTTAATTCGCACTTCTCTGTTGGCTAATTGTTGAACACATTTTACATGCTTATTGGGTATTTACACAACATCTTGGCGAAATGCCTGTTCAGATCTTTCAGCTATTTTTAAGTAGTGTCTTTCTATCACTGAGTTGTAAGAGTTTATTCCTATGCTTTTAAAAGCTTCAGCCAAAAGCAAGTTCTGAGTACATGACAGGGTTTACCACAAGTAAAGATCTATCCCAGTCAAATCACACAATTTAGTCTTTCCAGAAGTAGCAAAACATCTTATGCTTCTGGATATGAGACTAAATTTCTACTTTCCACACCTTTAAGTGCCATCTCAATATCTGTAATGGAACAATGATGCTGTATCTTTCACTAAGTACAACCAGTATGTCGTACTGCTTAACACTGCATGCTGTGAAGTGAGAACGCCTGACCTGAGTCCCAGTTCTCCCATTTCCTAGCTGTTTAACCTTGAACTCATCACTTAAATCTCTCTAAACGTAATCTTCCCCATCTGCAAAATGGGAATAATCATAGTACTCATCATGCAGGGTTGCTGTAAGGGCTAATGGTAATGATAAACGGAAGGCGTATGACTGGCATGAAAGAAACATTCAATGAAACATTCAGTAAATGCTGAAGATTCTCACCAGTCTTTAAAGGAAGCATGTGCAGGATCTGAGGACAGAGTGCTCCTACCTCTTTGTCTTCTGATGCCCGAGTCAGAGCGCAGGAGTGCAGATGGGCTTTTATGTTAGTGAGAAACCCTACAGAAATAGTTACCTTTATTTTCCCTGGCTGAGTCTCTTCAATAACCACATTACTTGTAGGCCAAGTTAACACTCCAGGAAGACGACAAATCAAGGTTCTTGCTTTCTCGAAATGATTAAGAGCTTCCAGAAATCTGAAGTCATAATTATGAAAAAGAAGGCATTAAAGATGTGACAAGAATTTTCATCCGCCATAACAAGGCACAGAGATCAAGCTTACTAGGTAAGGGTACATTTGATAAATCACTGTACAGAAATATTCAGTGTAACCTATATTTTCTTTTAAAAAACCAAGGCATCATCGCTGTTTGCTATAAAAATAATATAAATACTAATCTACCTGGACACTGGCTTTATTATGGTAGGTACACACTGGTCCTTTTAAAGCTGTAATTTATTTTTTAAAGTTTTCAACGATTAAAACCAAAAAACTGAACTGATTTGGCTATTCCATTTTTATTTCACTCACTAAGCTAATTAAAGTAGATTTTGGTAGAGCAACAGCAACACTCCACTTCAACTCATTAATCATAAATAGGAAAAAAAATTTTAACTTGACTCAATTAGGACATTTGTAGTAAAATCCCTCTGCATCTGAAAACACTATAAATCAACTATACTTCAATTAAAATGATTAATTAATTAATTTTTAAAATCCCTCTGCTGAATTTTTAAAGAGATTATGTATTCTGGACATGTTTCTTCCACCATAAGACAATGAATTATTTTAACTGAACAAATGTGTATGTAAACTGTTTAACTATAAACATGAAATGTTTCTGTACTGATATATGGGTTTAAAAAATAACGTCAACAGAGTCCCACAGTCCATTCAACAAAAGAATACTAGAATACTAGATTATAAAGTTACTTCAGTCTTTATTCTTCTCTTCAGACTAGAGAAGAAACAGGGTTCTCTGCTTTCTCCAATCTTGAAAAGATTTCCCAATTTAGGAACTCATTTTTGCCTTTGGGTACAGAAAACCTGACCTGCAGAAAAGCTAGACCATCATTCACCTTAAGACCGTTTAAAACAGCAGGACATTAAGCCAGAAACGGCACATTACAACAGCAAAACATAGGTTATTACCTTGAAGCCCAAACTGTACTATTTTTAAATTAAATTTTAAGTGCCCTTCAAAATGGCAAACATTTCTTTGTTCACCACAACCTCGATAATGTTACATATTTGTTATTTTCCCAGATCTTGTGAATACCTGCATGTGATCACTGTATTAAACAGGTAGGTCCTAAACAGCTCACACTAAACGCTGAAATTAATTTATTATTATAGAGGTGATTGCTAAATTCTCACTTTCCCTGCCTCTATTTGATTCTTAATAGAGTTGAGCTGGTCAAACAGCAGCTTCAGGAAGTAAAAGAACTTTCTTTAATCTTTAAAGATCTTTAAAGGTTGTTCTAGGCACCCTCTAAGATTAGGTTCCCAGAGCACCAATGGTATGACAAAAATCTCCTCTAAACACTTACGTAAAAATTAAGGATAATTAAGAATTACTATGAATGATACTCCATCAGTCAACAGTTTTTTCTTTATGGAAGTAATCTAACATACCTACCACTATAGTGGGTGTAAATGGCAGGAAGAGAAAAGGTTTTTTTGGTTGTTTTTTTTTTTTAAAGCTTGAGGCATAATCCTGTCCCCTAATGGCCATACGGCAATTTGGGGGGTAAGACACGAAACAGTTAGAGAATAGCTACATATTAAACTCTGAGTAAGGATTTCAATTATAGGTTCAGAAGAGATTTTTATTCCTAACTCATGATCTCTTTGAACATATATATACTTCATATTAAAACCATCTAAGTTTTTTGGGGAAATAGGTATTTAACTAAAAAATTATATAATCAGACTTATAAACTACTAATCTGTACCAATCCAGTTACCATTTATAAATGACATATACTAAAAGATACTGGCCATACTTTAGTTTTTTGTGTGTTTTATTGAGGTATAGTTGATTTAAATAACTGGCCGTACTTTAATAATTAATACTGAAATGCCAGTCCTCAAAGTAAACACAACTGTCGTAGTGTGCCACAAAGAAGATGCCAGATAACTCCAGAAAAGGGATCATCATCACACTACACTTCAAGTGAGTTACCAGCCCAGAGCATAACCAGTGGGGTTTAGACTAACCTGTTTTTTTTTAAATACACTTTTCCAATTCCACAGTAGGCCAAGCAATCGAGTCCCTCATTGGGGTAGTGTTCAATCATCCTCTTAAACTGGTTTTCAGCTTCAGATAATTCCTTCAGTAGCAAAGAGAACACAGATCACTTACACAAAAAGAGAGTGCTGGAACAGGTTTTACCCGGAGGCTGTTCTTTTTGTGTAATATTAAAAACTGTAAATTCAAAAATTTCTATGGCAAAATTATACCTTCTGCATTTCATTTTCTTAGTAATTACATACATTTTGACCATAAGGATACTCAGACACAACCAAAATGGTCTGGCTCCAGAATGAAAAGTTGGCACTGAATGACATTTGTGTTCTAAGTTTTCCAAACTGTTCGTAAGTGGTATCACAATGTTTATTATGTTCTCCAACTTGCCACTTTCCCCTCAATGTGTTTCCAAAAGTCTTATCACGATACATCACATCCTTTACTTTTTATACAAATAAAAAGTAGATTCCCACAGGTGACCATAACTTTTTTCTTAATGGAAACACAAACTAAATTTTCTTTTCAAAAAAACACAAATGAAATTAAATTTACGTATTTAAGAAAAAATTATCAACAAAGTATACAGAAGGTGCCCCCTAAACTCACTGTGATAATTATTTCATGATATATGTAAGTCAAATCATTGTACTGTACACTTTAACACACTGATTGCCAAGTCACCCAAATCTGGTGACAGCTGTGTTTCTTCAGGGGCACCCAATCCACAGTGGGCGATCAACGTGTTAAACTTATACAGCATTATATGCCAATTACATCTCAATAAAACTGGAAGAGAAAAAAAAAGTACACAGAAGGAAATAAGCCAAAATGGGAAAACTATTTTAACATGTCTTCTAAAATTAATGGCATATTTTAATTGCTTATTATCTCTATTACAAGTCTTACCTCAGGCTGTCCAATCCCAAGGAGAGAAATGGCAAGTCCATAGACTACTAACACGTAGTTAATCATGGCCAGGTTCAATTGCTGTCAATAAAAATGTTTCAGTCAAATATCTGAACATAATTTTGCCCAGGCTGCATCATACCAACCTGGTAACCGCAACAGTAAAAGACATGTAATAAAATCTCCCTAATCACTATGACTGGGATAAAGGCCAAACAGAATTAGAAACTGTAATTTGCAAAGATATGCAATAACACTGCTATCAGGTGTTTAAAACACAGAATCACTGTCTCAGAGATCCTTGAAGGCATGGTTCGTAACAGATTAGGGTGACTGAGTCATACTCTTAAGAGTAACAGACTAAGTTATCCGCTCTCATATAGCCCTGCATAAACTATTTATCTAGCTAATCCTTTCTTTCTAGATGAAAAGATGTGACTACATAAAGTGAGTCCAAATCCTTGATTTAGTACTGTAATAAGAGAAAAAGTCAAGTGTTCTAATCAACACCAACTACAGGGCACGGAGAAAACCTAACCTGGGTTGTGTACCAAGTGCAATCACGCAGGCTGAACCAGAGCATTACCTGTTTCTCACAACTTGGAGTAGATTCAGCCCCTCTCGGCAAGCTCTAAGATATATTAATACAATGAAGTCAAAGCCTTGGCTCTTTTCCATATTCATTTGAAATGCAGTAGCACTGATGAACAAGTTACCAGGAGGCAGTTTTACCTTTATTTTTTGAGGATCTAAACCGTTGAGCAGCTCTGTGAAGGCCTGGGCGGCACTGCGGCAGCGCTGCTCCAACAAAGCTGTGTAACCATCCTGGATCAGGCTTCTGAGCATTTTCATTATATTGGCAAAATCCTGCAAAAGAGAAATTGTTTTAGTAATCTAGAGTTATCCATGTTTGGTCTAACACTTAAGATGACAAAGTTCATCACTGGGCAGTTATATTTTATAACTCATCATAAAATATGTAAATACCCAAAGCTATTCTTGATGCATTATAATCCTTTATCAGCGCAGCACCATTAAAATAAAAATTAAAAGGTACTGCCTTCACCATCTTAATTCCAACACTTCTAGTGCTGCCCATGACAAGAAAGGGTAGTTCATTTTACACTATATGGTGCCTTAATGCCTTGAATGAACCGATTCCATTCTAACCTCTTTCATTCTACAGAACAGACCCATATTGCCTCCTGTTTCCAATGGAAATTATTGCCCTCAATACAGAACAAATAAATGGTCTGTACTGAAAGCTCTGTGAGAGCAGGCTGACTCGAACTGCCATACATTCAATCTCTCCCAGTCTTCAGCGTATGCAAGGGCCTAAATAAAAGTGTGGTGAACAAACAAACGAAGGCTCAAAAAAACCTGTCATTTATATTTAAATAATCTTTTGATCTTTACAGGCTGTCTTTACTATTTAAGTCCTTCATGGTCTTTAGAATCGGTAAAATCAATATAAAATGACATAACTTCAAAATCTCCAACTGTTATAGAGATTCTAAAAATGCTTTTATGCAACTAACTAGAAAGCTGTTGAAAATGATTAGAAAATTGATTAAAAATGTGTAAAACACACTTCATTCCAGCAGTCCTTAATAAGGTATCTGTCATATATACCTAAAATAGCTAACTGAATTTTAAAAATGACCCTACATATTGAAAAAAGTATTGTGTTCTATGTTGGTATACATTTTGGGGGGGTGAAAATTAAAACCAATACTTTAGCTTACAAGAAATAAAACTGTGTTTACATAAAGCACTGAATTGTCAAAGCAGACTCATATAAATTACATTTAACAGAAAGACACAACCTTTCACTGTATATACATTCTATAGGTATTCAATGACTGAAATAGTGACTAGCCATGGCTCTGTAAATTCTGGATTCCATGAAGGTTTCTATTTCTTCTTGAGTCAATTTCTGTAAGTTGTATTTTTCTAGCAACTTGTCCTTTTCGTCTATATACATTTTCAAATTTCTTGGTATACTTTTGTTCATTATAGGATTTGTAATATTCAAGGGTCTATAGTAATGCACTGTTTATCATTCTTGAAATTGTTTTATTGTGCCTTCTTTTTTTTCTCTCAGTCAGTGTGTGCAAATTTCATGTGCCAAAGAATCAACTTTTCGCTTGGGGATTCTTCATTACATGTTGTTTCTACTTCATTATTTCCTACTTTGTATATCCTCCTACTTTCTTTGAGTTCTTTTTCTAGCTCTTGGGATGAAGGCTTTATTAATTTAAAAGTCTCTATTCTTTTAATACATGCATTTAGCTTGATAAATTTCCTTCAAAGTAATCTTTTTGTTATATATCCCTTGCATTATTCCAGACATTTTGTTTCAGAGCAGTTTTAGGTTTACAACAAAATTGAGAGGAAGGTAAAAAGATTTCTAAATGCTCCTTTCCCTTTTACATGCATAGCTTCCCCCACTATAAACATCACTCATCAGAATGGAGCGTGTGTGTGTGTGTATATATATATATATAAATAATCAAGGATGAACACACAGACAAATCATAATCACCCAGCGTCCACAGTTTACCACTCTTGGTGTTGTACATTCCACAGGTTTGGACAAATGCATAATGACTATATGTATCATTTAAACTATCACAGCCTGAAATATCCTCTGTGCTCTGCATATTCAACTCTTCCCCCTTAATGTACATTTTTTATTACTTACGTTTTAAACATCACAGAAAGAATCTTATATACAAAATTATCTGATAAATCATTCAAAGAATATGAAGAGTCTGCTCTTTAATGGTTTTATAGTAAGTATAATAAAACCACAAGTGCTTAAACCTTTTTAAAAATAATTTAAATCTTAAAATATTTAAAAGTTAAAACTTTGGGAAGCAATGATTCTCAAATCTACAGTGTTAATCATGAGTTAAATCTCCAGTTCATATAATTAGCAAGTTAAAATCCAAACTAGGGATAGTTTGGTTTCTTAGCAATCGTCTATTAAATCATATGTCTATAACTAAAATTATAAGGAAAAAAAACTTAAGGGATATACATGATTAGACTTAATTCATGTGAAAAATGTTATGTCCAAGAATGTGCTTCTCCTTTAGAAAAGCTTTTTCCTTTACCTGGTGTGCAGCTCTCGAAGATTTAGAAAACTGTTTCTCCAAGATATTTTTCAAATCTACTGGTAAACTCCCTTGTGAACCAGAACTAAAAAAGAAAAGAATTGTTTTGAATTATTTTAAAATAAAACAATCCTGCTTAAATTTAAAGAAAAATATTAGTTACTGAAGGTCATTTTAAACACTGAGTAAATGGAGAATTACTAGTTCTTAAATAGAAATATTACCAAGATGCCACTTCTCTCCAAATTAATCTCTAAATCCAATAAAAATCCTTATAAAATTAGAGGGGGAGGGGGAACCAGATGAACTGATTAATGAGATGATATGGAAGAATAGCTTTAAAAAAAAGAAATTGAGAGGATTAATGCTGATCACCAAGTTATTACAGATCTAGTCACCGATAACAACAAAGTCCTGACACAAGAAAAGTGCCCGATGAACACTGCAAGGGTGCTCCATCTCATGCGAAAATCTAGTAAGATATAACCTTTCCAGAAAGCCTGAGCCCCAATGCTGGTGAGGTAAGGGAAGATTCAGGTGCTCTAGGTGGTGTTTTCTGACACCAAATGTGTGAGTTTCTGGACATCAAATACTTGTCATTTTTCCACACCAATTTTCCAACACCAACTGAATGTCCAACAATTCAATTCAATTTTGACACCACCTCTGGAGTTAATAACTCAGGCCCCACAGGTTAAAGGTCCAGTCCTACAAGACTGCCCTCATTTCAGCCTCACTGGGGTACCTAAGCTATCCACACTTCTGCCCCACCAACTACAAATTCAAGTGTTCCCATGACCAATCCTTAGGTTCAACAATTCCCTAGGACAATTCACAGAACCCAGGAAAGCACTTTAATTACTATTACAGTTTATTAGGAAAGATATAACTTAGGATCAGCCCCAATGCAAAGGATGCACAGGACAATGGGGGGAGAGGTGTCACAGAGCCTTCAAGCTGTCTGGAGAGTGCACCACCTTCCCAGCATCCTGAAGTATTCACCAACCCAAATGTTCCCTGAGCCCCTAAGTTTAGAGGTTTTTTTACTGAGGTTTTATTACACAGGCAAGAATGATTAAATTACTGAACACTGGTAACTAAACTCAATTTCCAGCTCTTTCATCCCCCTAGAGATCAGGGGGTGAGGCTGAAAGTTCCAACCAATTATAAGCTTGGTCTTTCTGGTGACCAGCCTCAATCCTGAAGGTAGGGGCCCAGCCTGGAGTCACTTCATTAGTATAAACTCAAGTAGGGAGAAAGGAACTTGTTACGAATAACAAAGCAAATAATTCATAACTCAGGAAATTCCAAGGGTCTTAGGAGTTCTGTGCCAGGAACTGGGGACAAAGACCAAGTATATAAATATTTTTATTATACCACACCCCTTCACACAGCTTAATGGGAGTGTCAACAGTGCTCATATTCTGAGAGGAAAACTTGGCAATATCTACCAAAGTTAAAATTATGCATCCCCTTTGACAGCAATTCCACTCTAGAAATTTCTCCTTCACATACATCTACACTATGAAATATCCTACAGCCATGAAAATGAAGGATGTAGACCTCCATGTTCCGATACAGGAAGGTATTCAAGGTATTTTGAAAGAGATAAAAAAGCAAGCTGTAGGCTGGAGCAGTCCTAACAACCAGGAAAACAATAATGTTAACAATAATGATAGTTGAAGTGTATTCAGTATTTACCATGTTCCAGGACTCTAAATTTTTTATGTGGTTATCCCTTTTAATTGTTAAATAACCTCACAAAGTAGACACAACCAAGAAGAGTGTTCAGTTTGAAAACAGAAACAAAGTATTATGAAAATAAATTTAACAAAACAGGTTAAAATGATAACTATGTGTTCAAAGAATGATCATGGATTTGGTTTTGGTTTCTTTCTGTGGTGAGGGGAGGGGGGCCAGGAGGGAGACGCAGGACTTTTCTAACAAATAATAGAATAACATAAGGCACTATGGCCTTGCTTTGTATTTAATTTTTGTAGCATCATCAAAAAATGGTCATTTTTTACATGATATGTGGAATCTAAAAAAAGAAAAAAGAAGACACGGATGAACTCATCTACAAAACAGAAACAGACTCGCAGACATAGTAAACAATCATGGTTACCAGAAGGGATAAATTTGCAAATATTAACCACCATATATATAAATAGATAAAAACCAAATTTCTTCTGTACAGTACAGGGAACCATATTCAATATCTTATAATAACCTTTAATGAAAAAGAATATGAAAATGAACATATGTATGTGTATATATGACTGGGACATTATGCTGTATACCAGAAACTGACACACTGTGACTATCCTTTAATTAAAAAAAAAAATTTTTTTTAAACGTCATTTTTTAAAAACGGGGCTTTACTAATTTCTCTTAGTGCTTTGAAATTCCATCATTCTCCTTGAAGCACCTATCAAGGAATGAGCCTTAAGAGATGAAAACTGGTATTACTGTGGCAAAATTGGCTTAGTAGTTTCTTCAGCATCACTTTCACTGACTTCATGAATTTCTCTATCTGTTGTAAGATTTATAATTCCACTTTGTCATCAATTTATACCTTTGTAGGTAGAAGATTAACTATAAAGACAGGTGGTAAGAGTTCCTACTGTTAATTGGGGGAAAACGTTTGGTAGAACTAATTTTATAAGTGGTCAATTCATTAGTAAATCCTTTTCTTTAATGGGATAATTACTCAAAAGAGCCTCTGAATAAACATATACTCATGCCAGTGTATGCAGAGCAAGTTCCTAGATGGCCAAGAAACTACTAACTGCAAGCTTTTAAAGGAAGGCACTAGAGAAGAAATAGACAGAGATGAAATACAGTGAACAGGGAAGGAGACTAAATTTTCACTTTATACCTGTCTGAATATTTTTCTCTCTTATGAGCATGTATTTTGGAATTTTAAAAAATTAATAATGATGTATCTCATATTTATGACTTTCAGAAATCAGTATTAACATCTAGGATTAATCATCTTTTAGCCAAAAATGACCCTCTCCCAAAGACATGCCTTGATAGTTGAAAGGGCTTTTAGTACTTATGATAATACACATATGTAAAGGCAGGTACTACCTGAAAGAGACTTCCTTTCCCTTTTTCTTTTTTCTTGGGAGGAGAACATTATGGATAAAAACCCTTAGATAAAAAACATACCTGAACTTCTCCAATTCATTGTTTCGGGATTTTTGTTTTCCTTTGTATTTTGGAGGCTGACCTGCAAATATAAAAGTATTTATTCTTGAAATCTGTACATAAAAATCTACAAGCTTGAAAGTAAAACAAAGAAAATGTAAATTGGACTAAGAAAGCAAAGGAAGCAATATTATGTGAGTTAAACTATAAACAGGTAAGCCAAAAAGAAGCTACTGATGCTTTTCAATGTGTGCTATAAAATTATTATAAACTATAATCATGATTATCATTTAGGCCTACAGTAGATACAGAAGAGATACAGGCTGTAGCTCCTGTCCTCAGGTAGCTCATAACAAATGGGAAGACAAGACAGTCACTTCAGTAATTAAACAATCCCCACTAAGAAAAGAAGATATCATGTTGTTACTGACGTGTTAATTCCACAGTAACTGCTCTTATACCTCCAAGAAGGGAGAAATCACTTGAGCTGGAGTGGCTGGGAAAAGCGTTAGCGGGAATGCAGCATTTGTGTTTAGTTTTAAGGACAAGTAGGACTGGCACAGAATGGGCCAAATGAAGTTCATTTTAAGAAACACTAAGTAAACCTGTGTGATTTTGCAAGTTGAGTCAGGACAGGCTGGAAAGGGGCTGCAAGGGCAGGTTGGGTGAGTGTTTAGAGGCCCAGTGTTTCTGATCCCCCAGCTCTGTGAGCTCAGCCTTTACCTCACCCACAGGAGTAGGGAGCACTGTACCCTCTTAGGCGGGAAGGACATTTGTAAAGCTGTATAGGACAGAGCACAGCAATAGGGACAGGATGTACTGATGGAAGCTTCAGGAGAGACAGCAGAGGCAAGTCAGAGCCTATGTATTAGGGACGGGAATGAGAGCCTGAGCTGGTTCTGGAGGCCTCAGAAGACAAAAGAGGCTTCTAAAAAGATACAAGAGTTCTGCATGAACTAGGGCAAAATGATTTAATCTAACCCTGGGATCTCAATTTATTTGACTTGAATGTAGATGGGGAAATGTGGACAGTATTTAAATTATTTATTTAAATGTGCTATCTGATAATAACAGCCTGAGAAATATCAAATTAAAAGCTGTTTTCAAAAAAAAAAAAAAAGTTTTGTCCTCAAAGATTTTCCATATGCTATGAGAGTCACATCAGGTCAGGTAAGCACCTGAGTTTGCCCCCTTTGTAACTCTGCTGAAGTGCTAACTACTAGTAAGTAGTTGCATACGTAGCACTGGAGCCTAAGAGGAGGCAGAACTGCAGGAAGCAAAAGACAGAAATGGCTGCCACAAGTAAAAACACTGAAAAAAAACCCAAGTGAACCAAAACACAAGTGAAAAGCAAAGAGAGCAACAGGATCACAAACCAGAAGGCCAACAATCTCACCACAGCAAACCCAGAAGGAACACATGAAAGCGTGAGATTAGTAATCTGTGTGCAGTAACAACCCTGAGTCATCAAGAAAATCCGTGTGTGTAACTGACTCACTCTGCTGTACACCTGAAACTAACACAACATCGCAGATCAACTATACTTCAATTTTTTTTAAATGGCTAAAACAAGGAGAGAAAAATCTGTATTCTCTTAAACCCTGTTTTAAAAGAGAAGAATGTAATCCCTTTAGAATGATTTCCATCAAAATCTGGCAGTATAAAGGGAGACTAGTAAGTGAGGCGTGAGTATTCGCTCTTCTGGAACCTTTCATTTCCCAAAGATGCCAAGTAGGTGAGGTCCTGTTGGTGTGCCCGTTTTTATAAGTGCATAAATAAAAATATGTACTAAGCAAATATAATTTAAATAAACTAGTATTAGACTAAAGCACCCATTCTCAACAGGGGCGACATCAGCCCCAACAAGGTTATTAGGAGATGAAAAATACCGAACTCTTTTTATATATAAAGCACATAGGTACACAGAACATAAACAGATTAACAGTATCTGTGGTATCATGAGAAGAGGGCTATTAGGGAAAAAAAATGTCTAAAAAGGCTCTAGGGGCAGGAAGTAGATAACAAAATAAAAGGTGAGAAACACTGGCCTAGTGAAAATTGGCAGATCACAAAGAGCTTCATCTCTCCTTTCCATTCCTTCTATTTGGACTTCCAAAATTAAATGTATTAAATAATACGAAAAGACTAAGCACTGATTTCAAATAAATATTCAATGTTTTCTTGACACAGAAGCATTGTAAAGTAAAAGGAGAACAACAGAAAATATAAGTGAGGCTTGGGCAAATTCTGGAGCACAGAAGTTTGGCCAACACTGCACTAAGTCAGCCACAATTTACGTAAGGAAAAAAAACTCACTTGATGGCGGTAGAAATTCAGGATGACAGTCACAATCATCTACCTTCAAAGCTTCGTCTGCCGCCTACCATGAAAATAAAATTAGTAAGACTTCCCAAAAAATATGGCCATGAAGAATTCAATGGCTAAATAATAAAATAGAGAACAGTATTTATCTGACACCTAAAATAGCCAGCTTTACCAAATGAATAAACAAACAAAATGGCAAGTATTGAACAATAAATACTGAATTAATACTATCACATCCTTTCTCATGCTCCTCTCCCTAACTGCATACAACCTCTTTAAGATTTTCGTTATTAACAACAAAAGGATTATATGGTGGGTTGGAAACATTCCCTTCAATGCCTACTTCCCATCTAACCCAAAACACCAATTCCCTTTTTTCACCCTCAAACCCCAGGAAGAAATGTAAATGTGAACTTGGTGATACCTGCTAAGTTTTGAGTATACTACAGTTCAGAGGCTAGCTCAGATACAGGTCATCTGGACACTGGACATCGCAGAGCCAGGCTATAGGCTTAGAGGTGCCCTAAGAAATCATCACACTGAAGTCCTGCTGAGCAAAGCAATGAACCAAGGGCTGGGGACCACTGCTGTTAAGAGCAGCAAGAGGCTGCAGGAAATACCTTGGGCAGAAATTGGGATGGGGTGCCTCCAAGACCCAGCACAGCACAAGCTGGGTGGGTGGGCCGGTGCAGTACCAGGCAGTGAAGTAGATTACAGACCCCACTGTCACTCATTCCAAGTGACTGGTTGAGAAACACGTAAGGGGAAAAAAGGGAACTATCCAAGTGGCAAAATGAAATTTAGGAAAAATATTCTGAAAACCCACAAATGTGATTTCCAAAGAAATTCTGTAATGCTGGAATAATATCTTTAAGACTGTAGTCATAGTAGGTAGCCAGATTATTTATTAAAAAGAGAATCATTCTTCTGATATCAATAGGCAAAAAGGGGTTCGTATTACCAAAATACTTAGTTTCCATTATCACAAAAATATTATGAGACTATCTGTACTTGAAATTAAATTTTAATTTTAGTTTTTAATTGAGCTTACCTTTAGATTCTGATTACCACCGTTTGCCATTTCGTGGTTAGTTTTTCTGGAATATTTTTCAGTCTCCACAAAGTTAAGCGACGTACTAAATGCAGGTGCTGATAAACTAGGTATGCAGGCCCTGAGTGGTAATAAAAGAAATAATCATTTTATTTCTATTTATTAACATTTTTAAAAAGTTATCCTTCAAACAAAGAAATTTCAGCAATTATAGCCTTTCTTCCTTGAAAGCAAGGTAATGCTGTTTCAAAAAGAATCTCTACCTCTGAGACTGGGTTTTATACATAAATATTACTTTAAATTTGGTATTAAAACCTCAAAATAGATTAAGAACAGTTTAAGATATGTACCCTAGTTTCTAATATTAAAATAAGGAAGTCCCTCTGTTTTAAATTTAAGAGCGTCAGAATCTTAGGCATCTAAGCATGTGGAAAAAGCTTAATCCATTTTAATTACCAAGTGAAAAACAGAATCTTGGCTGCAATTTGTTTTCTTATGAGCATACTGAAGCCTATCTGCTGTCTATTTCTAACAGAAGTGTCTTAGCCTTTGAAAAAATATCAGGAGGCTGGAGGCAGATGTTTCCAGGACAGAGGTGAAGAGCAAAAGGAGCAGACGGTACCCCTGCTCCATGCTTTGGCTGCCAGGACCCTCATGGCCAAAACTGGCGCCGTTTAAGCACAGTAACAACCAATCACCATCCCACCCCTCTTCGTCCACAGGTCTAGGCTACTGATCTCCAATATATACATATGCAGGTGGTTCAGCACAACAGTAAGCAAACCAAATCCAACAAATCACAGGTTGCCTGATCTTACAAAGACTTTAAAAAGTCTCCTTTCATCCTTCCACCCCCAGCTTTACTGTGGTTACTATTATCGACTAACGCATCAAACAGCAATTCTTAAACTCACAGAGCAAAATCCTTCCAAGCAACAGCTACCCATCTGATATGAACTCACCTGCTTTCGTAAAAGGCTTTAATTGGATTCCTAGTTGGTGTTCGACCTATAAAAGCAACCACACGTACACGGTAATCAGCGGATTGGCAACACATACTTTAAAAGATTTTCACATTTCCTTTGAGCTGACGTTAAGAATATCAAATACAGACAGCTGAAAAATAAACCTAAACAACTTCATGTTTTCTGGATATTTTTAGTTTTTGGATGGTGTTAACAAAATGTTACACAAAGACATCCCATTATATGTGATCTTTGACTAGATGCAGCAATATACAAATCTGAATTAGAGATGGCAACTGTCTTCAAAGAGCTCACAATCTTATAATCATGTTATGTTGGATGACAACATCTGCTAGCAAAATAGGACTGCTCAGCTCAGCTTCATGAAACAATGACTACACAGAGAAGAAAAGTAAAGGTCAATATGTTCAAAGTATAGAGTCAGGTAACGTCAGGCACTGGGGAAAGCAAAATTACTTAGGAGAGAAAACAAGGGCAGAATGAGAATCTAGAATCCCTAGCCTGCACACTAATTTTGAGGGTATATATATGGATGTGTGAGTATATATACATTAAGTATACTAAGAATTAGCCACAAACTTGGTGAAAAAACATCAAGCAACTCTATTGAAGGGCCTTTTCTTAAGGAAGTAATCATAATAATGGAGGAAAAAATTTAAAACAACTTGGTTTCAAAAAGGCTTTACTTCACTCAAAATTTCAAAAAGGCATTTTTTTTTACAAAAGAATAATAATTTGTTGCTGTCTGTTTCAATAAAAATACAAGTCATTTATAATTACCTACTGGACTATAATACTAACATAATTCTACATGAATAGAAATGAAAAACTTAAGTGAGTTGACTAAGATAACAAATTAAGTACAAATCATCTGAGAATTGATTTATGGTCCTTCATTAATCCAAGAAACCCACCTTCAAAAGTTTTAAAGGGAATTCGACTGTAACCAAAAGAATCTTAGGTGAAATACCTTGCAGGTCTTCTATTTGTTTTTGTAACTTTACATGCTGCTGAATTAGATCCTTGATTCCCTCAGGGTCATTTTTACAGAGTTTTTGAGCTTTTATGTTTGCTTGCAGGGCCCAGTCATACTCCCCCAGCATAGAAAGAGCAGCACAATAACGATAATGACCCTGTTCCAAAAAGATAAATTTAATTTTTTCTCAAAAATATGCTTAAGTTAAAGAAAATAGATAAAGAGAAATATTTTGCTTGAAAACTGGTTAAGATGTTAGATTAGGAGCCTATCAATAAAAAATAAAATGTCATTATCTCTCAGGAAATAAAATTACCTAAATGAGCTAAGTGAAAAGTTATGAACAGTAAGCACAGTATTTTTTAACAACTGACTAGAGATCAGTATTTCTGTACCTCCCCAAAGAAAATAATTCAAACTTCACTGAACGTATTCTACTAATAAAGAAATACATTATTTTGTATCAAGTAAACTATAAAAATAATTCATTATAAATGAGTAACAATTTTTTTCAAAATACTTGCAGGCAATAATAGTCTTTAAGTCATTACATTCCCTACATTTTTGGAATCAAAAGAATTTTAGCGCTGATAGGAACAAACAGCTTGTGCAGCAGTTTCCCAACCCCTTGACAAGCACAGGCACAGATAAGGGATGTATCCAGGGTAGATCTTCCCTCTCTCTGTCTTAATCAGCTTTTAAGTAGTTTATCTCTAAGTATAGTTCTTGGCTTCAAGAAAAGATCCAAAACCACAGATTTATTCGTAATTCCAATGATTGGGTTTTTCTGTTTTGTTTTTTTGCTGCAGAACCATAGTCCTGGCTGCTCCATTTATGCAGACTGGGAAATCTTCTATATTAAACGTGAACATTTTAATCTAGAAAGCTAATATTACCAAACCTGGGGCTAACTCAGCCAACTCCCAAACCAAACTCCCACTGTATGTCCACCTAAGAAGCAAGTTACAAATGTAACAGGCCTAATGCCACGTTTATTTAGAGACAAACAAAAGAGCTTGGATCTTAGGACTCCAGGTCCAGAGCTCTTTCCTCTACTATACATTTTACAAAGAGCATTCTGATTCTATGAGAAAGTATGAAATCAGAAGTAAGTGATCCTTTTAAGAAAGATAAACCCTCCACTGAGAGAAGTCAGAAACAACCAGAGGCGCTCTGCTAATGCAGGCTCAGTGCCTGTAGACTCTGGCTCTGGTGCACCAGCCCCACTCGGGAGTTCTGGAGCACTTCTTAGCCAGACTATTTGAGCTCAGATCGATGATTCCAGTTCAGACTGCATTTAGTTAAACTCCGCTTTTCCTCCAACAGCATAAGAAAATAGAGATGTCACAGATATGCGACAACACCAAAATTCTATCCACTAAGCATGTATCAACTTAAAGTCTAGGTAACTGCATTAAATAGATCACAGCATAAGAAATTATGAGAGATTATAAACCCTACCTGGTAAATTTGTAGAAAACACTTTATTTCTTTCTCTTTTCCACCCACCTTTCTCATCCTTTCCTGAGTCGTTTTCCCTAGACTCTGTAAAACCCAGAATAACTTCTATCAGTTGAAAAAAGTTTATTCAGGTATCTCTGCTGAAGTTGTCTGAATTTAAAGGTATCTCAGAAAGTTTCTTGAACCCAATTACAAAAGAAAGTTTTGTTCTCTGACACCGTCTCCTTCTCTATCACATATATTGTTCATCTGCTTGGCATCCCCCTCCTTTTTTGTGCCCCCATGTCCCTACTCCACACAGTAACGGCACGACTGTCAACCCTAGTGCCCCATCTCAACAATGTCTGGTCGAGCAGAAGCATAGCTGTGACCCTGGAGATTGATCCATGAAGATGTACCACTGCCCAGGTCACAGTAACTGATCCACAGGCAGGCACATGGCTCAACCAAGATCAGGCTGAGGCATCCCACAGGTGTACTACCTAAATACTAAAAGAGGTCCTCTTTCCACTAGAATTAACAGTTATTAGGATATCAGTTTGGGGCTTCCACTTTTTCAAAATGAAGGCAAGAGAGTCTATGCTCTAATTACCACTTCTGGTCAAGATGGAGTAATGGACTGGATATACCCTCTTGTCTAAAACAAACAAGGACAAAATATATGAAACAAAGGTTTGCAAACAAGACACTGGGTATCAGGCAGTGATCCCTGAGAGATGAGAAACACAGAAAGTAAGCCCTATGATTGCTGCACCTTACTGAAGGAGTTTCAAAGCCACAGCACAGGAAGAAGGAACCCAAGGTAGAGAATATGGTCTCAGTTAAGACAGAGCTACGAGTCCACAAATGCCAAAGCAGCTTAAGTCTACAGGGCAGAGGACCAGAGAGGAGAGAACTGGACAGAGAACTCCAGAAATCTTCAGAGGGTCCCGCTTGAGTCTTCAGCTGAGTACAATCAGTACATTCATATGGGGCAACTATCCAAACCAGGGAAAGAACCACTTGAAAAACTAACAGAGAAAAGGAGTCAGCACTCACACAGGACCAGGAATAATTCCCATCTCCACCGACCAGAGTGGAAAACACCAGAATTCACGGAGTATTAAGTAGAGTATGCAGAAGAGTTTTGCCTCAGTTGTGGATGAAAAATTGGCCCTAGACCAAATACCACTATGGTATCGCCCAACAAAGCTTAAAACAACATTCCAAAGAATCTGTTTGCAAATAATTTTACTGCATCCCAAAACAAAACTCAAAAATATTCACAGAAATACAAAAATATTAGTACCAAACAAGATAAAATTCACAATGTTTGGTATCCAATCAAAAATTATTAGGTATGCAAAGAAGGAAAATGTGATATATAATAAAGAGAAAAAAATCAATTACAAACGAGCCAGAAGTGACACAGATGATAGAATTAGTAGATAAGGACATTAAAACCATTACAAATATATTTCATACGTTCAAGCAGCTAAGGGGAAAAGTAAGCACATTAAGTAAAAACATGAAATATATAGGAAATACTCAAACTGAAATTCTAGAGATGAATGCTATGGCATTTAAGATGAAAAATAAATTAGATAGAAATAAAGACAGATTAGACACAGCAGAAGAAAAGATCTGTGAACTTGAGGAGACAGCAACAGAACCCATGCAAAAAGGAACACAGAGAGAAAAAAGACTGAAAATGATGCTAAGGAACAGGGAAGCACCACTGAGAAATAGAAAGAAAAACGTCTATGGATCCAACCATGCCTGAAGCTGACTCCTGGACTTTTCAATTACATAAGCCAGTAATAAATTCCATCTTCTACTTATGCCAAATCTGAGTTAGGTTTTCTCATTCCCAAACAAAAGAGTTCTATTATACTTCTCAAAAGTAAAAGGTTCTTGAGGACATTTGTGAGGCTACTGGTTTGCATCCTGTATAACATCAAAAGACAATACACAAGGTGGAAGAAGGAATATAGCTCAGTGGTAGGGCGTGTGCTTAGCATGCACAAGGTCCTGGGTTCAATCCCCAGTATCCCCACTAAAAAGCAAATAAACAAAAAAGTAAACCTACATAAATATAGTCAACTGATCTTTGACAATAGTCTTTTCAACAAATGATACTGGAACTGGATATTTATGTGCAAAAAAAAATGAATACATCCTCCACAAAAATTAACTCAATATAGATCAAAGACCTAAAACTCCTATAGGATAACATAGGGGAAAATCTAGAAGACCGCAGGTATGGTGATGACTTTTTAGATAAAATACCAAAGGCATCATGACCAATGAAAGAAATAACTGATAAGCTGGACTTGATTAAAATTAAAATTTATACTCTGTGAAAGAAATGTCAAGAAAATGAGAAGACAAGCCATAGTTCAGGAGAAAATATTTGCAAAAGATAAACGTGATAAAGGACTGTTATCCAAAATATATAAAGAACACTTAAAACTCAACAATAGGAAAAGAACCAAGTAAAAAATGGGCCAAAGACCTTAACAGACACCTCATCAAAGAAGATATACAGTGGCAAATAAGCGTATGAGAAGGTGCTCCACATTATATGTCATCAGGGAAATGCAAATTAAAACAAGGTATCACTACACATCTATTAGAACAACGAAAATTCAGGACGCTGACAACACCAAATGCTGGAAGGATGTGGAGCAACAGGAATTCTCATTCACTGCTGGCGGAAGTATAAAATGTTACAGCCACTCTGGAAGAAAGTTTGTTGATTTCTTAAAAAACCAAACATATTCTTATCACACAATCCAGCAATTGCACTCCTTGGTATTTACCCAAAGGAGTTGAAAACATATGTCCACACAAAAACCTGCACACAGACTTTTACAGCAGCTTTATTCACAAATGTCCAACTCTGCAAATGATCAAGACATCCTTCAGTAGGTGAATGTATAAATAAACTGTGGTACATCCAGACAGTGTATTATTATTGAGTGCTAAAAGCAGATATCAAACCATGAAAAGACATGGAGGAAAGTTAGAGGCATATTACTATATGAAAAGAAGCCAATCTAAGAAAGCTGTACACTGTATGATCCAAACTTGCGGAAAAGGTAAAACTATGGAGGCAGTAAAAAGATCAATGATTGCCAGGAGTTTGGGGGGAAGGATGGCAGATCAGACGATTTCAGGGAAGTGAAAATACTGTGCATGAACCATAATGGTGGAATACATGTCATTACACATTGTCCAAATCCGGAGAACGTAAAACACTTATGAGTGAACCCTAAGACAAATTATGGACTTTGGGTGACTATGATGTGTCCATGTAGGCTTATCAGCCTACAAATGTACCACTCTGTTGGGGGATGCTGACAATGGGGGGACTATGAACGGGGGGAGCAGAGGGAGCAAATTTATAGGATATCTCTGGATCTTCCTCTTAATTCTTCTGTGAACCCAGACTGCTCTAAAAACATAAAGTCTTTTTAAAAAAGAGTGAATATTTTATGTTTAACAAATTAAGCCAGGAATAAACATTCTACATAAAGTCCTCAAAGTAATTAAGAAAGTTTTGGTATTCTTTTTCTAAGTTGGTAATACATTGAAATAGCAAAAGTTCTCTCTGGAAAACCACAATCATGGGCTAGGTTTCACTGTTAAGAACTCTATCATCCATTCATTCTGTAAATAAATTTATAGAGCACCTGCCAAACGCCAGATTCAGTGATCAGCAAACATTCTGTTTCAAGTACAGCAGCAACCCATAAATGAAAACGGCAACAAACTGATCACTTTCAAATAGAAGCATATCTAATGCCAGACTCTCAATTCAATTTTGTCTCTTACTTGCAACGACACCTTGCAAAAGTCACTTTACCTTTCTGGGACTCAACAAATTCATCTATAAAATCAGGTGTTTAAAAAGTGACTCCAAAATGTGGATGCAGAAGTCCACCTGGAGAATTTATAATTCCCAGACTGATACACTCCTAGGCCCCCTGAATCACAATTTTTGACTCTAAAATTCTATGATTCTACTCACTCTGGTATAAAAAAAATCTGTAAACGCTGCTTTTAAAATCTAAACGTTGCTAAGCCAGTTAACTCATTCACTCAATTCATTCCTTAAGTCAACAAATATTCACAAGTGCTTGCTACATGCCAGGCAGCTCTCAGGCTGTCCAGATTCAAGAATGAACCAAACAACAAAAAAACTTGTCCTCAGGGAGCTCACACTATACTGAAGGACCCACAGAAAACAACACAGCTTAAATCATATGTACTTTATGTTCAGTAATGATAAATACTAAGAGGAACAAAAGTAAAGCAGATAAAGAGGGTAGCAAGTATCGAGGAAAGGACAAGTCTGGCATTTTAGTACTGTGGTCAGGGAAGGTTTCACTGAGGAAAGAAATTTCAGTGAATAATGAAAGGAAATAAGGGAGAAGCTCATGCCCTGGGGAAAGACATTCTAATTAGAGCAAGGACAAACTGGGAGGGGGCCTGGCATGTTTAAGGAACAGTGAGGAGGCTAGTGGGCCAACACCGAGTGGACGAAAAGAGAGCAGGAGTGAGGTTGGAGAAACAACGGGTTTTCAAGACAGGAGACCAATCAGACAGCTCATAGTATCAACTTGATCATGTGAAAATACCACATTCATCCACTGCTTTATTAATGGATACTGAGGTATTTGCAGTTCTGTGCCATTAAAACAGTGCTGCAGTGGCCAACCTCGCACCTCTCACCATGTGCACACATGTAAGAATGTCTGTGGGGCACACACCCTTAAAATCAGTTATGGCAGATGCACATCAGGGTGCTCTCGAAACTGGCCACCACCAACTCAACCGTGACTGGTTTACTGAAAGTTCCTGTTAGCACACGCACTCACCAGTACTCAGGACTACTGGTCTCTTTAACTTCTGCCAACTTGAAGGACTCAGACAATATCACAGTTTTTTTTTTCACTTGTGGGTGTCCATGTGGCTCTGTTTGGAGGCTTCCTATTGGGCTCTCTTGGTTTCTAGCTCTTTACAATTCTAATTACTAGGAAGGGAAATACAGTTTATTTCTATTACCCATTCAGGTTTCCTCATCTCTGAAATGCTTTTATTTTATTGGCTTTACTGGGTTCCTTATTTATTTTTAGTTCTTTGCATGTTCTGAATACAACCCTATTAGTTTACATACATTATACATATGACAAATTATCTCCTCCCAGACTATGATTTTATTCATGGTGTCTTGACACAAAGAAATCTTTAAGTTTGATATAGTCAAATGTATCAGTTTCCCCTCTTCCCCCTACTGATTTGTGCATTGTGTTATTTAAGAAATCCTTTCCCACCTCAAGATTATGAAGATAGTCTCCTATGGTTCCGTCTAAGGTTTAAGTCTCATCTTTCACAGCGAGGTCTGTAATCCACCCAGAACGTGTAGATGCCGGCATCTCACTCACTAAGGGGCCCCAAGATTCCTATGGGCTACTCGACCTCCTCAGACACACGCAGCCTCTTACTGCCGTGCTAGCTACATCTCCTTTCTGACTATGGAAATGAAGATTCCCCTGCCACATTTCTGAGCTCTGCATAATTTTATCCAGCACTTTTAGAGAATTTACATCTTGCAAACAGATTTTTTACAAAGTTGTCTGGCACTATTTGCCCAATGTAAAACATAAAAGAAACCTACCTTTGTCCAATTGTTCTTCAGAATAATAGCTCTCTTTCCATCACCAAGTGCATTTCTTTAAAAAAGAAAAAAAATATAAAATATTCAAACTTTTAAAAATAAAGGCATCATATACTGCATATATATATTTATACTTTAATTTTCCATATATAATCTAGTTTTCAATTTTTTAATCCGTGTAATATCTGTCCATTATAGGAAATTTGGAAAATACATAAAGGTAAAACAAAGGGGAAAAGTCACCCAGAGTCACAATCACAACTACCCAGGAATGACTACATTTAATACTTCTGGAGTACTTCCTGCACACAACTAACCACATGTTACTTATGCCTAACTTCTTGCTATTATTTGCACAGTTTTCTGGGGTCTATTTTTGCATGTCAGCAAGCTTCTGATCTCCAAAAATGAAACCCCCAGATCTTTCACACAACACATCAGCTAAGCCATAGTGGACAGAGCACAAATTTGGGACATGATTCAGAGATTAAGCCCAAGTCAGTCACTGACTGTCACTGGGGCTGTTAGGAAGTGACTGACCTCTCTAGGCCCACTTTCTCACCTGTAAAATGAGGATAATAATTCAGTTCTGCCTGTTTTCAGGTACTATGCCAAAGCAGTCTTTGTAAACTGGCAAGTACTAAAACCTAACTCCTAGTCTCACAGTTTCCTGGCTTCCTTACATTCAGTGACCTCCTGCTTTACCCCGGCTCAGCCGCCCACCACTGCCCACCCTGGGAACTTTCTCACCACTCAAAACTGTTCAAACCCCCAGATGACTATTTCAGGCATCTCGCTCCCTCCCCTATAACCTAGCTCCTTCTATCTTACTTGTTCCTGTTCCTGCTATCTCCTCAGGGTGGCCAACTCACTGACTTACCCACTTTCTCTTTTTTTCTACTTCCTGATTGATTTAGCTTAAGATTCGCTGGTTCATCGTTTCATATTCACATGTATACTAATTCTTTATACTTCATTGTCCTCGTGTTTACATTTTGCTGTATGGCAAAACCCAAGGCTGGATCACTCCTACTTTCTGCTTTCTCCATAACTACATCTAGAGAGCCAAGTACTGCTGGAAGAAATTACACAGCAGAGCATACTGGTAGCACTATTTACTCATGATTCCAACAACCCAAAGAGGCTTTCAACATTGTTAAGCAATCACTCTAGATCAAACCATTCTCTAACTTTGTAAAGTGATCATTTCACATCTTAGGTCCTTTCCTCAAACTTCCAACCCCTGCTTTTTCCCTCAGCAGATAACCTCTTATTTCAATGAGTAAACTGGAGACATCAAAGAGAACTCTCTCAATTTCCTACCACCAAACATAAAGACCAACTCACATTTGGCCCTACCTTTTCTCCTTTACAAAATTTTACAATAAAGGTGTCCTATTCTTCCTTACATGGCCAATTTCTTCACCTGTGCCATATAACTGTCCAACTTTACAGTATCAAGTATCCTTTCTCTCATGTGTAAATTTAGCCATTCCTTCTCAAGAACCTGCCCCATCAATTTTTTTATTGTAGTTAAAATATACACAATGTACAATTTACCATTTGAACCATTTCAAATGTAAAGTTCAGGAGAATTAAGTACATTCACGCTGTTGTCCAACTTCCTATCAAATTTTAATATGCTCAGATTTCTCTCATCTTTAACAAATAAGTAAAAATGTCTTAAACCCTAAGCCAATACTGGGGGTAATCTACCCCAATAGCTATCCCCTCCTCTACCTGATTACTTGACTTTTGTTTTGAGGGTCTACCTCAATACCACAAGATTTAGAGTTAATTTCTAATTAATTTAAGCCAATCATGGCAATCCCATTCTCCTTCATTGCCTGGTTTAGGGGTAGTCGTGTGACCTAAGGGGACTCATCACTCTTTTCTTAAAAAGAAATTACAAAGAACAAAACAAGGAAATTTATATTACCAGATAGCAATACCTACTAAAATTATACATTAAAAAAAAAAAAGCTATCTGAAGATAGAAGGCCTGACGAACAGAATAGGGTATATAAATCAGGAACAGATCCTTATATGTAATCACCTCATCTATATCACAAAGGTGACACTGTAGTGCATGGAGCAAACATACTCTTAAAAAGAGGGGCTGAGTCAACTGGACATTCATATGAACCTTGAACCCTATCTCATTCTAAATACAAACGTCAACTCCAGATGGACTATAAATTTAAATATCAAAGTTAAACCGTCAAGCTTTTAGAATATGAAAATGAATATATGTATGTATATGCATGACTGGGACACTGTGCTGTACACCAGAAATTGACACATTGTAACCAACTATATACTTCAATGGAAAAAAAAAGACAAAAAAAAAGAAATATTTTTTAAAAATCAAGCTTTTAGAAGAAACAAGAACATTTTGTAGAACAAGCAAAGACTGTAATCAGAACACATAAAATGCTTACCATAAAGAAAAAAAATTGATAAACTATACTATATTAAAATTACTACCTTCCATTTGTGAAAACAGTAAAAAAGGCAAGCCACAGAGTGTGAAAAGATATTTGAAATACATATACTTGACCAACAACTCATATCCAGAATTAAAAAACAAAACAAAACAATACAAACAAAAAAACCTGCCAATGAATAAGACATTCAACTCATAAGAAAAAAATTGCAAAAGATTCAAAAAGGCACTTCACAAAGGAGACTGAGTGGTCAATAAGCATATGAAAAATGTTCAACTTAAACATTCTTAATCAACTTAAGGAAATGCAAATTAAAATCACAGCATCATATCACTACACACCCACCAGAATGTCTAAATGAAATGACACAAAATAATAAGTGTTAGTGAGGACATGGAATCGTAACTCTCATATGCTGCTGGAAGGAGTGTAAAATGGTACAACAACGCTGAAAATTATGTACTGTATCTAAATATAAGCACACCTTCCTGTCCCATCAACTCCACTCCTTGATTATATACTTAACAGAAATGAAGACATATGTTCACAATGACACTATCTATAAAAGTCAAATACTAGAAACTACCCAAATGCCCATCAACAATAGAATGGATAAAATATGGTATATTCATGCAATAGATGAACACTTTACAACTACATGCAACAATATGGATCTCAAACACAATGCTGAAAACCAGACATAAAAGAGCACATATTACATGATTCTGTTTATATTGCACAAAAACAGGCAAAACTAACCTATGGTGTTAGAAGTCAGGATAGCAGTTTTCCTGGGAGAGGAAGCCGGTAATGACTAGAAGGATGAACAAGGGGGACTTTTGGGGTACTGGGGTTGTGATCTGGGTGCTGGTTATGGTTGTCTGGTTACTGAAAATTCAACCTATACACTTATAAACTGTACACTTCTCAGTATCTATATTAAATTTTTTTTTGAAGTTTCCAAGAGTCATTCTTCTGCTGGAGACTGTAATATCCACCTCGGTATCTGAATTACAGTAGCCATCCTGCCATCCTGAGGGGACAGCCTGAAGTCCAAGTCACACAGTGGGGCTGGGAAAGAACCCTAGGTTTTTGATGAAATTGCTGTGCCACTAAACATACAACCCTAGAACCACTTTCTTCTGGAACTCTTGGATAAGGTTAAGTTTTCTTCACCATTTAAACCAGTTGAATCAGAGATTTCTGTTATTTGCAGCCAAAAGTGTCTTAATACAACGGCAAACCTCTTCTGCTCCTCATTGCCTTTCTCCCCAAATATCTTCAACAGCTGCTTATGCTAGCTGTCTCCATTTCCTCACCCACATTTCTCAATCCACTCCTACCCAGTAACTGTTTAAGCTTAGCACTGAAAGCTCTCCCTGCGGTAACTAAAAGATGTCCATCTTACTAAAACCAAATTCCAGGCGGCTTCTCAGCACAAGGCACAGCGGGCTGCTCTTTCACCTGCTTCCATGATCCCATAGTTTTCCTCCTATCTGTCTTACCATCTCTTAACAGCCTCCCGTGCAGGTTCACCCTTCTCTTACTGGCCACAGTTTGTCTCCCAAAGCTCAGTACTGGTTCCTCTTCTAATTCAACCCATGCTCTCTCTAGACGAGTGGGTCTCAACCATGGCTGCACATTAGTACTATCTGGGGGCACTCGTAAAAGCCCAATGCCCAATTAATGAAATCAAATCTTGGAGGGGCGGAAATTCTTCAAAACTCAAATGATTCCAATGTGCAGTAATAGCTGAGAATCAGCTCCCCAAGCTTACCCACAACGACGACTTCAAATTACCTAGGTTAACTAATCCAAATGGGCGTCTCCTACCCAAACTTCTCCTCTGAGTCCCAGATTCACAAAACTCACTACCTACACAACATTCCAATTTAGATCCCTCAAGAACACTTCAACTCAGTACATCCAAGAGTGAAGTCAAGCTCTCCTTCCTACAACTTTCTCTTCCAGTGACCCCACTGTGTGGGAGTGGGCCTATAATCCATGAAGCTGCTGAAGACACAAACCTCAGAACAGTTCCAAACACTGCCTTCTGCCTAGATCCCCAACACCAAACCATAAACAACTTCTATCAACTTTACCTCCACAGTATCTCAAATCTTTCCACTTCTCCATTTCTACAGCCATTACCCTGCTCCAAGCCACCATCACCTCTGGACGAAAATACTGCAACAGCCTCCTAACCTACATTCATGCCATATCCCCTCCAAATCCATTCTCCTCACTGCAACTAGAATGCTCTTTTTAAGATATTAATCTCACTATCTCCCCTCAGTTTAAAATCCTTTACTCTCCCCTCTTGATGCTCTTAAAGGCCAACAGCCTCAGTGCAGCCTACCAGACCCTCCTTGGTCAAGTCCCTGACCACCTCTCCTCTTCCTTCTCTGGATTCAGGCATACCACTAATTCCACGAACGCAACACGCCCCTTTTCACCACAGGCCTTCACACTGCTGGCCCTCTGTCTGGAACACAGGGGCTCTGTCTGTTTTAGCTCATTTCTGACATATCTATAAACAGAACTCCAATATTTGTTAAATCAATATTAAATGTTATAATATAAAATACTATGATACCTATAATATAAACATACTATATTGCAGATTTAATCACATATATTATAAACATGTTTAATATATAAATGTACATTAATGTTAATATGAACATTTTCACATTTACTAGCATTTGATCACATTCTTCTAGAAGCTAAAGCAAAGTAGGCATAGTAAATTACATGGTGTTACTGCTCATTCAAATCACTGTGGTCCAGGGTTTAAACACTCTGAATAGCAGGAATATTTAGCAGCAGCAATACCCTGCACAATCAATCTATGAAAATAGGAAAACCCAAGAGACACAAATGGTTATTTACCTTTGAAGACTATGTGACATAGTGGTGAGCATACTGAACAGAGGATCAGAAACAGAGTTCCAGTCTAAATGCTCCAACTCACTATACGCTACGTGGGAAAGTGTATTTCCTTCTCCAGTCATATACAGATATATATATACATTTTGCCCTAAAACACATTAGGAAAGAACACTTACTTTCCCCTTTGCTAGATTTGGCACTCTTGAGCTCTCCTCCACTCTCCACAACCTTTACTAACTTATCCCCAAGGGAATAGTAACAATTTATCTAACGGTGGGGGAGAGGCACTAATCCTATGTGGCTTAGCCTCTTTCTCTTACTCTTTGGGAACTTATCTTAAACACCAACATAACACCAGATTCCCTTTTCCTCAAGCTTAACATTTACCATGGGAGACCATGGGAGAACTAACACATCACGTGGCTATCAGACTTAAGGCCCTGTTCAATAACTGTATTACTATTGGAGACAAGATTGGATCACCATTTGCCTGTCTTTTGCTTCCATCTCTTAACTGATTCTGGACTTGTGAGGGGAAGGAGATGCTATTAATTGACTCTCTCAAACCACAACATATAAGTATGTAAGAACTTTGAAAGCCACAAGAGTTACCATTTTTTCACCTATTGTAAATCATCACTTTCAGGGCCTGACCAAATCAACAAAGAAAGAACAATACTACTTCCCAAGTTTCTAGAACTTACAACGAAGCAACAAAAGCAGGATTCAGATATAATGGTCAGTTACTGTCAAATATGCAGTGACAATTAACCGTTGACTTAATAAACATATACATTTTAAATTAAAAGTCAGTGTTTGGAATTGAAATTACATACACTCTTTTACCCAAGTAAAATAAATTCATCATAAATTTATCCCACATATACACTTGCATCTGAGTGTAGAAGGTAAGGAAAAGGGTATTACAGAGTTGTGTATGGTTTTCTAAGCTGGAAACAATCTATGTTCTAATACAAACTAATCCATTGAGTAAAAGACTGTGGAGCCATGAGCAAGAACTAGGGTAGATCTTCATATACACTGATACAACAACTGCACGATTTAAACATTAAAAGAAGCAACATGTACAACAGTGTATGTAATATGCTCCTATCCATGTTTAAAAAAAAAAGAAATATACATACATTTACACTGAACAAAACAAAACTGTCTTGTTCTGACTTATAAATACGGCAACCTCACTTGGTTCAACGTATGTGCTCGTATAGGCATAAAATACTATGGAAACATAAGGATCTGAAGAAAATTAGGGCAGAGACATGAGCTGGGCAAGTTTTCAGTTTATCCATTTGTACTCTTAATTTTTCATGATGTGCTTTGTTACAGCTTTTTTAAAAGAAGGTGCACCCCAAAGAAGACTGAAAAAATAACTTTTCTTTAAAAGCAAATTCAGTAGCTTGTAAGCAAAAATGCGACCATAATACGACAGAGAGCAGACTGAGGAGTAATTCACCGACCAACACACTCACACTAAAGCTCTCCACACACACTTCAGATTTTTGAAATTCTCACAGAAACATACAATTGACTTGATTTACACCTTGGGCCTCAGAGAAATTCAGAAACACACACACAGGTCAGTAAGTCAATCCACCTATTAATCACAAGTTGGGATCTAATAGAAGGAAATATCATGTAATGGGTAAACAGTTAAATACCAAAAGGTCAAAGTAAATACCAAGTTTCAAAACTGCACAATTTTCCAAAGTAAATTAAAAAAAAAAAATCCAAGGCTAAGCTTTCCTCTTCTCCAATTACATTTCCCATTACAGTTCATCCCACCCGTCAAAGAAATCAAATTTCCACATGTAAGTCCCACAAGAATGAATTAAACATAAGCCTAATCATATACACTGCATAACTAGTATTCCTACAGAAGCTATAGATATATCCGATTGCTTTTTCTAAATTCTCCTCTAATCTGAAAATTTCTAATTACTTCAAAAAAAAAATTACCACTCTAAAATGCCCTCCAACAACCAAATTGTTTTTGAAAAGTAAACTTCTGGAAGACCAGAATAAAAAGGACATCTCATCCAAGCCAGGTATTCTGGCATATACCGCACACATTCCTCAGCTTGAAGGATTCAGTAGGGAGAAGATGGGGGCAGGAGGGAGCCAACTTCCACCCACCCCTCCCACACTCCAACCCCATTTCGCGTATTTCCCAGTGTGGCATCTGCAGACCTGGGACTCCACACCTCTAGAGAACGGTAAGGGTTCTGATTGGCTCTTGGCCTCACCTAGATCCACCCAAAGGTGGTCAGATTAACAAACTGTGTGACTATTTGGCATTAAAACCACCACCACCTTGACCATTTCTAAATAAAGCATTTTCCCCACACAACCTTCACCTCAGGCTCCCAGCCATTGGTCGTAAAATACTTATATTCCTCTCCTTTCAAGACTTTTTTTACTTACTTTATCCTTGATGTTTACTGCTTTTTTTTCATTTTATATGCATTTTTAATTACATTTTGTTCCTTTTATCAAATATTTCAAGTATACATAAAAATACAGAGAATAACATTAACATAATCAACACCCATATACCAGCTTAGCAAGATCTTAACATTTTGCCATATTTACTTCAGATCTTTCTGCAGAGGTTTGTTACAGTTGACATCCACTGTAAACCATCTTTCCCATCTCCAATCTTTTTCCCTCCTTCCCTCCCCAGAGACAATCACTCCCCTGGTGTTAGGCCCATGCACCTTAAAAACATTTTTAATACACACTATGTATTAATTATGGATAGGCATTTCAGTTTACATTTTTAAACATCATGTAAATGGCATTGTACCGTACAAATCATTCTGCAACTTGCTTTTTCACTCAACATTGCATTCATTTTAGCTGCTGGACAGAATTCCATTGTATGAATATACCATAATTCATTTTATCCATTCCCCTACTGATGGACTTTTAGGTTCTTTCATTTCTTTACTCTTACAAACAACACTATAATGAAGGCTTGTACATATCTTCTTGGAGAGCCCAGAAGTGGGCTGCAGAGTATGCACATCTTCACCTTGCCACATTGCTCTCCAAAGTGCTCGCACCAATTTACACTTCTCCAGCCGAGAATGAAAGTTTCCTTTATTCCACATCCTCTCAAACACTCGGTATTATGAGGTTTTTAAATTTTTGCCAATCTGATGGGTACCAAAGAGTGACTCACGGTTTTTAATCTGCATGTCCTGTTAAGGATAACTGTGTTTATTTACTATTTAGACCATTTTTAATTTTTTTTTCCATTTTCACACTGCCCTTTGATTCTGTCATCACATTTCTGTGGTGATTAACAGTAGAGACTCTGCATCCAGGCTGCCTGGGTTCAAATTTTGGCCCTGTAACACCTACCTAGTGTCGGAGGACACTCTACTTGACCTCTGCAGGCCTCAGTTTCCTCATCTATAAAGAGACAGCAGCACCTACCTCATAGGGTTGTGAGTTTTATGAATTAACACACATAAACGGCTCAGAAGAGAGCCAGGGAGCTTGGATGCTTTATCCCCAGATGTTCCCACAGCTGCTCAGCCAAATCCCCATGACAGGTCTACCAACCCTGGATGTGAGAGCTTGAAAACATCTCAACCTTGGTAACTCAGCTAAATGGCCTGGGTCCTCGTGGGTCAATGCACGACTGAATCACTGGCCACGTGTTCTTTTCTGAAGTCACATCGTCTGTTCACCTGATCAGGAGCTATATGTACTGCATATTCAGAAAACATCCCTACATTACTGAGCAAGTCATATCAACAATGAACGAGGTGGGAAACACCAGCAAAACCGATGTGGTATAATGCTTCTGACATTAAATAAGCATCCAATACATACTGGTGACTGCCTAAGAAGGAAGTGCTGCTGACCTGCCTCCAGAGAAAACTTCAGTGGTACTGAACCACAGAGCTAGAAGGTCAGGAAGGAGGTACAAGGCTGGACGCACAACCCTGCTATTGACCTTCACCTCATCAGGTCCTGGCTTCTGTATTTCTACTTTGATGTACCTCCTTTACAGCGGAGTTTTAGGAGGATCCTGCTTGAGTGCCTAGCATTGAACACTCACGAAAGAGGGCAGAAACACCCTGGTTTGCCTCTCAGCTCTCGGCGTCCCCCTATGCAGAGGGGCTGACCTTCTGCCCAATCAAGTTTCAGACAGGCGCCTCCATTTTCACAAGAGGCTAGCCAAGTTGCCAACCTATTCATCTTGAAATCATACAGATTCACCTTCAAACAGGATATCTGCAATTCTGGACCTAGCCAGAGGCAATAACCTAAGACATTTGCAGCTCATTTCTTGTGAGAACCAGTTGAGGACAGTGGATTGATGGAAGACTGTGTCAAGCCCATCCATTCCTCTAGACTAGATAGCCTCGGTTTATCCACGGCTTAAGCCACCTAAAAGCTGCATATCGTTAATACAGCGGTATTCTCCGAGGTGGTTGGATTAGTGGTGATTTTTATTTTCTTCTTTTTAAACTCTTGTATTTTCCAAATTTTCTACCATGAGAAAGTGTTCTGTTTATAATAAAAGAAAAACATAAATGTTATTTTTGAACGCTACATACTTGGAATATACTACATTCCCCACTCCCACCCTCCCACATCCCAACATAAGTGCTTTCAGCGAAAAACAACGGGTATCAGACTCTCTGCTTCCGTGAGAAAACACACACACACGAAACCATCTGTGAAACCCTAAAGCGCACTCCCAGGGAGTTTTTTGCTCTGAACAGGAGTGTGCTCAGGTTCTTCCCTACTCCATCACTCAGTTCATATTGCTTGCAACCCGTATGAGAAATTTCTTCCAGAACTAAACACCAGGAAAAGTGTTTCACCTGAGCAACTGGTGTCCCTGTTTCTTCATGGATGGTGAGAATTATATAACTTGTCAGGTTTTCTTTTTATTTTGGGCAACAGAAAGGTCAGACACAAATATGAATTATAACTAATAATTAAGCAGGACCTTATGCCTATGCAGCTTTATTCTGAGAATCCCAGGCTGTAACTTAGTTTTTCAGTTTATTTTTTTAATATTATTTTACTGAGTGGATAATTTTTTGAAGCAACTCTAAACCCTTCTTACACTAAGTTAGGAAAGAGTTTTGTAACAATATTAATGCTTAATACTGAAGTCCTAAAAATTTTAAACTGAGAGAGAGACAGTAAAATCATGGTACAGTGTCAACAATCCTTTCCAACTAATAAACAAAAGCTCAGTTCAACATGAGGAACTAAGAATTAATTACAATTTCACTCCCAAAGTTCAACCATTAAATTTCTTTTCTTTCACTTAAGAACATTTACTTAATTTTTTCATACCAAGGTAAATAGAGAAAACAAATAGAGCAAAAATTCTTCCAGAACTATAAAGATTAATAGAGCAAAAGAAGTAGTAATAGGTGTTATAAACACAGACTTTGTCATCATCACCAGATAACATCTGTATTCAAATCTTGGCATCACTACATCATAGCTTGAAAAAAATGGGGCAGAATAGAAACCAATTTACAATTACTAATTACTAATAGTATATAAGCTTGTCTAAATGTCAATGTGGAGATTAACATTATCTACCTATTAAATGTGTTGTGAGAATTAAATAATCTATGTGAAGTGCTTAAAATAATATAAATCACGTATTATCCACTCAATCAGAACAGCTTTTCTGTCACTGTTATTATCTATGAAGCCTACAGATCTGTTAGCCATTAATTCCTGCCAAAGAGCTCCTGAAGGATTTTCTTGCATAATTGCAAAACAGAAATATTTCTCAAAAACAGGCACTTAGTCTAATAGTTCAGTAATTAGGCTATCTAACCAACTTACCTAAACTGTCCAGTGCGCAGAAAACAAAGAGCTCGGTTACCATAAAGAAGGTGATTTTCAGGTCTTTAAAAGAAATAATGTTTTGTCAGTTAAGCACATTACGTACAAAACAAACATACCACAGAAAACATAAGGCATGGGAAATTTTTCAAAAATTTTACATCCATGTGGCAGAGCAGAAAGAATGTAAGATTTGGAGTCTTAACTGGCTAAATCCTGGTTCCTTCACTTTCTACCTGAGTAACTTGTTTACATCAACTTAAATGTCCCTGTATTCAAAATGAGGATTAAAGAGTTCTACTTTTTCTGCCAAGCTCACAGGGCTATTATGAGGATCAAATGAGACATTAAAAAGCTAGCAAACTACAAGTATTTAAGTCAGGACTGTACCACCTCGACAAAGAACTCAAAGTCTGTAAATTCCAACAGTAACTTAAAAGCTTCATTTCAAGTTCTGTCCTTTTTAGTTTTCTCTTACCGTGCATGGTGAAACTTATTTCCCTCTCCTCTACCTCTTCCTCAGAAAAACAGAGCAGTAGCCTTTCAGATGTGGTGTGCTACCCAGATTCACTCATTCCTCATGGACATGAGTAAGGCAGGAAAAAAGGCAGCTGTCTAAAATGCACCTTCCTAAGGCTGCTACAATATGAGGTGGCCCAGCTAAGAGGTCAGTAAGAGCCAAGTGTGAGGCACACTTGCAGGAAAGCTACAAAACTCTAGTAGCTGAGCAAACAGAGAATGAGACAGAAAGAACACATACATTCTCTCAATAATTCCAACTAATATCCTTTAAAAGCTTCCTCTCAGACAGCAAAAATCTCTAAATGGTTGACATCTCAAAGATTAGTAACCAACCCTTTTTGATAAGTTAATAATTTGGAAGGAATTATTTGAAGACAAAACAAAAAGAAAGAACAGAGAACTCTACTGAAAATCTGGGGGAAAAAAGTGGGGCAGAACAGAACAAAACTCACAACTTTGCCTGACTTGCCTGAGTCATACTGCTTGATTAAGTTCATGTACTCAGGCCATCTCTCATGTTTCTAATACCTGAGGGTGAGAAAATGTACTCTGCATAGCAAGTTGAAGATACTCTCCAATTCCTCATCTTGCGTTTCTTCCTACTGACTAGCACTCCAATTTGCTCTGCCACATAGAAAGGGTCTCATTGTTCTGTTTTGCTCTTACCTACATTCAATGGCTCTGGTGTAATAGATAATAGCTATATCAAATCTTTCTTTGGAAAACTCTTCATTTCCTTTCATTTTCATTAGTTCTCCTTGCTGAGAAACCAAGGTAAAAGAAGACCCATCAATTAACTGCATACAATCAGGAACCCCAATACCTACAAAAAATGGTTCTGGGTTTCTATCTTAGAGATCAGAAATAAGCTGGGGGATTATTTATGCGGAAAATGAGAATTCAATACCCAATATTTTGGTACAATTTATTTAAGGAAACCTGTCTCTGATGACTTAATTCTTTGTTAAAAGAATATTAAAAAGTAAGCAAAACCATCACGTTATGAATACTACTAACAATCCGTCCCCTTGTGAACAGTATTTGGCAGGCCCACTTTTAAATATAACTGATTACGCTTGCATATGGCAGGGAAAAAAATAGATACAAGACAGAATTTTAAATGTAGATTAGAAAATGTGGTATTATTCAATAAACCTGAGTGCTTAAAAATATATATATATAAATCAATAGCATATAGGCAATGGTGGTTACATTAACTGCCCCCAAATTGAGGTGGCAAAGTTAGCAAGAATAAAATCAAAGGCGCTACAGATTTAACTGAAACTTTTCACTTTAAACATTCAAATTTTCAAAATAAACTGGATTATATCAATGGCTTTAGCCAAAGAATTAGATAGACTTTTAAATATCTTCCTAAATCTCTTAAAAATTTAGTTAAAATCATAATTTCTATGAATAAATTGTATGACATGTGAATTGCATGTCAACCAAGTTGTTCCCAAAGAAAATCATATTCCTTCAACTAATTAAGTCTTTCAATTTTAAAAGAAATTTCAACTAACTCTTTAAAATGCGTAACATCAGAAAATTCTGATCAAGATGCTGGTTTCCTCTTCCAAAAAAAATTTTCAATCAATAGTTATTAAAAACTTCCCTCAAACATGTTACTGAATTTTACAGTAGCTCTTTGTGGATTGTCATACACCAGTGTTTACTGAAATTCACTTTTAATCAAAGTTCTAAGAAGTAAATCTTAAAAATATACTTACAAGTAAATATTTATTCTTACCTCTACACACTCTGCACAATTTTGGGTTTTAAATTCTTCAAGCAAATTGCAGTTTTCTGTTACAACTTTAGTTATGTGATACTTATCTAAATTTTATTTTTAGGAGAGAGTGAGAAAACATTTGTTTAAAAAAAAACAAATTGGTATTGTTAACATTCTAATTCTTAGGTTAGATAGGTGAGTCTGTAAAGTTCATGACATACTTTCTAAATAATATGTTTCTTGTACTCTACATGCATCAATAATATATTTTTAAATAAACAACTGATAAAATGTTTCAGAAAACGTTAAATTCATTGCTTGCTATGAATCTAATCTGTTTTATTTCTAGCATCAAAAAATCCCACTTGTTTATTATTACTCTAGTTCTAATTGTAGTTACCAATGCTCTGTCACAACACATTCCAAATAGGCCTCATAACTACTCAAGTCAATTCAACAATTATTGAACACCTAGGGTGTATCTAGCACAGAGTTCAATTAAAATGTGTGAAAACAGAGGGGAGGGTATTGCTCAAGTGGTAGAGTAAATGCTTAGCATGTATGAGGTCCTGGGTTCAATTCCCAGTACCTTCTCTAAAAATAAATAAACCTAATTACCCACCCTCTGCCAAAATAAAATAATTAAATAATACAATAATAAATTAATTAAATTTTAAACAAACAATAAAATGTGTGAAAACAAAAACCAGGGAAACTACTTTCTAAAATGTATTTAATATAACAAATGAAGAATTTAAAATAACTACTGCAACATTTTGGCTCTCATGAATTTTAAAATGAGACATTATTTGAAACACTAACTAGTCTCATAAAAATTTAATGAACTTTATTAAATTGCAATAGGTAATAACCAAAATTTATGCTGAAAATTTACCAGACCTCATTTTTTTATTTTAAGCTGTTCTATAAAAAAATTTTTTTAAGTGGTAAATAATAACTTTACTGCAACCAAACTATAGTTGTGCCTCTAGCCAAATATATTCATTTCCAAGGCAAAAGTAGTCCCTAAAACTTAAGATTGAAGAAAGGATTTCGGAAGATCACCAAATAAAGTAAACTAGTACTAAAGTGACAGAACAAGATTATAGAACAAAAACCTGGACTTTGAGATCAGAAAGACCTATTTCACATCTAGGTTCTCCTGCTTACTAAAGAAACGTCACCTAACCTCTCAAAGTTTTTACTTAGCTCATTTCTAATATAGGAGCTACTTCGCAGGACTACTTTCACAGCAGCTACTTTGCAGGGCTTATATAAAGAAGAGAGAACAGAGTCAGAAATGAGCCCACGTGGGTGCCCAATACATGATACTGGTCCTCTGCTCCCACCATAAAACATAGCCTATAATTAAAAATCTCCAAAACCAGGAAGAGAACCACCTTTACCCATGTAAGGCAGCCCAGAATCTAACAAACATCAGAAAAACCTGTCTTGTTTAAACTTAGTTTCTAATACTTAGGTGAAGAATATAAAATGTGCCCTCTTCTCAGTGGAAATGGGAAATTACCAGTCATCATCAACTAAAGAGCCAATACTTCCTGTTTCAAGATTCCAATAACTACTATAAAAAAAAACACTGCTAACATTCAAATGCTTTAGAGAAAAACATTTCAGAAAGTAGGAAAATATGTAAGGCAGTTTCTCATCATAAATGAGAATTAAAGATTCATCAGAGAGATGAAAATCGTAATCTTAACTCAGTTTCTTACTTCTCCTATGAATGAAAATACATGAGTCCAAGTTGCAGACTCTTTCTTTGGGTATACGTATGACATCCATTTGGTAAGATTTTTTTAAAAGTGTAACATCACAGAAATAATTAAGACAGAAAATACAGAATAAAATTAACTACAAGGTTAAAGTTCTTTTATTCAGGCTTTTCTCTTACTCAGAGAAAAATATTTTTTTAAATCCTAAGATAAGTAAGAAATCACATAGCTACATATTCTATTTTCCAAACTAATACCTTTATAAAACTGAGTCAGGTAACAATTTAAAGCATTTATACTTACATTCAGTAAAGAAAATACTTAACATAGGCCAACAATTGTCAACTGCTCCTAATTTAGGTAGAATCGTTACATCGCCTGTGTATTTCACCCAATTCAAAGCTTCTTCCATTGCTAAGATTTTCTGTTTCAAAAAGAAGGATGAAGAATGTGATTTTGGTAGTAACCATAAGTTTACATGTGGCACTATAAATGTATCTTTTATATATACATATATAGTATTTCAGATTCTTAATACAAAACTTGTACAAACCTCACATTTTCACTACTCTAGCATGCAACCTAGAATAGCTAGACTCCAACACACAAGATAACAGACACCACAGACTCACATATGTTATATCTTCAGGTAACCTCAGACCACCCTCAAAGCTCAGGATGCTGTTGCAATGATTACAGACCTGGAAGGTGAGGTCTACAAACCTGGCCAGAGGCTACCGTGGGTAGCAGGAGAATGTAATAACACTAGATAAATGAGGAGTCTCAGATCTCATCTAAACTACAACCTCCATCCTTACTGCAAGATTAAAGGTATAGATTAAGGTTCACGAAAGAGACTGTATTTTAAATAGTCTGTAGCAAGGAGAATAAGGATATAGACAAAAAGAGGAGGGCATGGCTGGGTAAATGAGCACTCAGTGCAAAGAACTTCATGAAGGGTCAAGAGCTCACAAAAATGTTATTCGTGCTTCTAGTGTCTGAAATGACTTCTGAAATTAAATAGTGAAGTTATCAATGCTGGTGTCAGGTATAAAGAAAACATACAGATGTTTATGTCACTAGTAGCATTAAAAATAGTTTACCATTGTATCTAGGGATATCTAGTAATTATACATCAAAAAATGCTCATACCAGGGATGTAATGATTTCACTTGGGAGAACATATGCCAGATAAATAATTTAAAAGAGAAAAAACAATCTGTAATTAAAGCTCCAAATTACACTACATATGGGGGGGGGGTGAAAATCATACAAACCCCCAAAATACAGAGATTGCTTAGGCAAAATACAGAAATCAGTACTACCAAATGCTGCACATAAAATGGTGACTCTGTGGACCCAGTACAAGGGGCACTGAAAATCTATTCAGAGTTGTTGTGCTGGATTTCCACATTAACACTTACATTTTCTATTTTATAACCAATTCTCAATAAGCCTCCAATAAAGAATGAATCATTCTGCAAAACAAACAAACAAAACACATTTTTTTCCTTATTCGGTCAATTATACTTTAATTTTCCAGTGGACAAAAAAAAAATCCTACATTTTAGTAATACCACTCTATGTACATAGTCATCCACTTCCCACAAGCACTTTCATGCCCAATTTACCTCTTAAGGACCCTAAAATAAGAAGCCAGAAATAGTCTTAAATAAGTTTCTAATAATAAAATGATTTAGTGTAACTTTTAGATGTATGGATTTTAAAGTTCATTACACCTAAATTTTTTTATAAAATTAAATTGGCTGATGTTAGTTACTACCAAGGATTATCTGCAGGAAATAACATCAGAATGCCCTTTCTAAATTTAAGTTTGCAATCAGAATTATCAAGAGAAACAGCTGGCTCCATAACCAACTGAAATAAAAAATATTTCACTAACTAACTGAAATAAGAAAAATTAAATGGCTTTCAACAAGGGGGAAAAAATCCTCAGTGCAGTACTAGGACACCTCCTTAAAAGTGACAAGATGAAGTTCATCCCAAAGAAAAAATATTTGCTGTGGTGGTGATGACAGTGGTGTGGATTTAAGTTACAAGACAGAAGCCATCACTCTCAGAACCTGTGACAAAGATTTCTGTGAACCAGGAGGACACTTTCATTCATGACAAATTCCAATTTCTCTCCTTTAATGACAAGGAGCAGGGTGGTCCTCAGGTCATGTCAGAACAATGAAAACAGCCATCTACCTGATCTCTCAAATACACAGCACAAATTCATGGATTACAGAGTAAGTTCAGGTTAACCAAAACTAAAAACCATGATCTGTTAACCACTATAAATTAGTAACACAGGTCTGATACCATATAAATATTTTATATACTTGAAATAGGGAAAAAAACACACTCTACCACTTACCACAACTTTCTTTGCCAAATCCACAATATCTTCCATCAATTCAAGATGTTGTAATTTCTTCAAACTTATCTCAGAAGCATGAGAACTGTTTAAAGACAAATTTATTTTTTAAGAGACTGGGTTCTCATATATAAAAATCCATTGAATTTTACAATTACATGTTACACTTCAATTTAAACTACTTGAAAAAGATTAAGTTCTCTGTTTCCTCACTGTAGGTAATAAGTTCATTAAGTAGACAAATACTATACCTTTTTCTTCCTTCTGTACCACAATGCTGGTAATTATAAACAAGCATATTAATTTTTCCTTATTCAGCTTCAAATCTACCATCTAATGCTCTTCAGTTTCATTAATTATGTTATCATGATTATTCATTCATACCCAAATCCCAAGTATTAACTTTTTCCACTCTATTAAACAAAAGTAGAGTTAATAGTATACACAGATGAGACATAAGCCTTCCACTGAACTTGGCATTCCTTAGTAGTGGGCAACATGCTTACTATGGTTCATACAAAATGGGTAACATGTAGCAACTTACTTGGCCTCCACACACGGGTGCAGCCTTGATATTACAGAACTGTGCTGACGTTGAAACAGAAGTGGCCAGAAGACATGTATTTTAATGGCATCACAGTAATCTTGTAGGACAGAAATAGGTTTACTACACCACATTGTGCAGATGTCAAATTCTTAATTAAAAAAAAAAATTTTAGATTAGTATTTTGTGCATCATTTTGGAATGAATCAACACTTACAGAAAAAGGCAAAAATGGATACGGAAAGGTAAGAAATGAATGGATGAAATACTTTATCCTATCAGATGTTAAGAATATTTAAGTGTTAGCTAAAACTCTATTTTAACAAAGAAAATATTTTTTAGTTTATAACGAAAAAGAATAGTAAAAATAACTTTTTAAAAGGTATATAAGCCTGTTATGCTGATGTGAATGGATGAACCTCCCTTGACGGTTGTTTCAACAAATTAAAAATACCAATGTACTCACCTAAGTTCTTCTCACTTTGGGTATAATCTTTATACTGTCTGCCCTAAAAAAAGAAAAATATTCTTTTGACTTGTATCTGGTAAAATGCAAAAGTACAGTTCTTGATTTGCAATGTAAAGATTATCAGTACTAAACTAAAAAAATTTCAGTTCATTTACTTATAAACTTTGAATACAACATCTTCAACCAACGAGCCTTTAGGCTTTTTCCAGTGTTTCTCCCAAATCTGTTTCTATGGCTCTCCCTGAGAGCCTTCTAATCTCCCATCAGAAAACAGCCTTTCACCATCACTGGCATGACACATTATCCTTGCTGAGGCACTTCTGAAATGACCTTTTCAAAACCAATCATGTAGAAGTCATGTAAAACCTGTAAAAACTCATGGAGCACAAAAACATCTTTACTCAGATAGCTCTAAATCACAAAACCTTTAAGTAAATCTTAAAAGTTCTCACAAGAAATGTGTAACTGTGTATGGTGATGGATGTTAACTAGACTTACTGTAGTAATTTCACAATATACATGTAAATTGAATCAGTTATACATCTGAAACTAATACAGTATCATGTCAATTATATCTCAATTACAAAAAAACCTTTAAGAAAACACAATGTTAAAAACAAAAAGTTAACAAATCTACTTACCACCCCATCACAGTAAAGCTGAGTCACACGAACATAATCACTGGACATATGTTCAGGAGCAAAGCCACCATCATCCACATAAGGGCAATCTTCTAAGAAGGCATAACCTGCTACAGTGAAATCTCTCAGGGCAAAATCGTCCATGGCGCACCATCCTAAGGACATAACACAACCCTAAATCAGTAACTGAATCATGTGAGATGACATGAGCAGTTTTCCTAGGTTCTATGGTGCATTATAAAAATACTTGGAACTTATGTCCCAAGGAGGTAACTCCAATAAGAACACAGTTCTGGAAGATTCTCATCTTCATTTGCTATTCTTTCACCTTGCCTCTCTTCAAATAGCAGTTTAATCTATTTCTTCTTTTCCTTAGGTTCAAAGAGTCACCACCCCTACTCTGAATTTAACTGTTTACATGTCTCCTTTTGAGGGAAGATAATTATAGGCAACTTATTCATCTCTGTATGTGCCTAGCACATGCTAAGCCCTCAAATAAGGGTTTGCTGAATGAACAAAAGACATCTTTCCACCGCTGCCCTTTTACCCCACCTGCTTTCACTGCATCCTGTGAAACACGCCATCTCATCATATACAACTGCCACGTTCTCAACCTGGCCAGAACTAAACCTTGACTCCACTGAGAAAATGATTTCCTACCAGCTGCTCATATTCTCCTATCCATCCTCAGTGTGTGTTTCTGAGCTGGGCAGAGGGGCAGAGCTGAAGTGGTACAGGGTGAGCATGTCACTCTCCTAACTCAAGCCGCATCCAGACCTTCCATCCTCCTGGTAACTGCTGCTCTTGACGCTCTCACATCTACTACCACACACGGGCGGTCAGCACTGCTTGACTGCATCGGTGGGCCAAAACCCTCACGTTACCAACAACCCCATTTTAAAAGTAATTATTACAGTAGGGGAAAGGGGGAATTAGGCCTGGAGTTTTGGGCTAAGCATTTTTTTCCTGAAGAAAGTTCAATAATAAAATATGTGTAGCTATCAGAGAATAGCCACAAAACCTAAATATCACTGAAAGCTGCAGCATCTGATTACTTCTAACTCTTGCCCAAGTAATAGCTTTCTTTTTGATCATCACCAGCACCATCACTAACATCATTTTTTTATACCTTTTCACTTCACCACTATTATCCCACTATTAGGATAAACCAAATTTCTTTTTTACAAGCAAGACCACCACAGTCCCTGCAGTACAAATCTGTTTCTTTAATTAACCCTTCTCATTATGTCCGATTTGCTGTATGCCAGCCTCACAGTATCAGAAGTGAAGAACAGTAACAACCTTCCTAGCAAACCGTTGACACTATTTGTCACATACTGTACCAGGCGTTTCACGTGCACCGCCTCATTAATCCTCACAGCAAGTCTTTGCAGGTCCAATTATCATCATCTCCACTGTGCAGATGGGAAACATTCATAGCAAAATTACATAATTCACTCAAGGTCACTAAGCTAAGAAGGATTCAAACCTAGGTCTCCTGATTTATAGTCCCTCCTCTCAAATACTGTATTTCACTATGTGCTTTCCTTTTTGCCATCTAGTTACCTCTGCTGTTGTCACGTTTAAGAACACTGGTGACTAGTTCAATGTTCGCCTCTCTCCTCCAAATTCTCTCATCATCCCAGCCACATCACGCACGTCCACGTGCACGACCCCTTCAAGACCCTCGCCTTGCAGTGCAACTGCCTCCTCAACTAAAATGAACTTCACAGCCCACCTACCTAGACTCTTCCTAAGGCCACACCTTGGATCACTGCCCAGATCTAAACCAGTTTTTAAGCCTTTAACCCTGATTAGCTGCCCTCTGACTACAGCCAAGAGTCATTATGCCTCACATCTCCCCTAACTCCTACCATAGACATTCTTCAACCTCGTTGAGAATTCTTCCTCTTTCTCCCATTCATATCCTCCATTACCGTTCCCGCTCAGCTTCCTAATATTGGGTTTCCACTTCTACCATTCAAGGAAAGCTGCTTCAAAAAAGTCATTAGTGACCTTTTACAGTAGACTGGGTATCTATAGTGTCTGGAACCTGACCTGTTCTGGCTGAACAATATTTTCAGAATTTAGATAATTTAACTCCAAAAGTAAACAATTGAGTGGAAAAAATTAAAAGACATTTTAGCACCCAAAGTATGGCACATAATATGGGACATATGCTATTCTGGGAAACATATACACTTTTAAACTCATTTGTCTTACAAATGTTTTTTGTATATAAATACAGAAAGAGCCAAGAACTGTCTGTCACAGCCCACACATCACCATCATGGTATCAGTTACAATACAGTCAACGTGCTCATACCTGGCAGACTGAGCCACCGTGACACCATGCTGGTCATTCACTGGTTGGCGTATCTCACCGATACCACGGAGGATACCAGCTGTGCCATAATTACGACACTGGTGTTATTTTTATTTTCTATTTTGTTTTAACCAGAGAGGCGATGTGGCATAGTGGTTAAGAGCGTGGACTCTGGAACCAGACTGCCTGGGCTTGAATCCTGGCTCTCCCATTTCCTGAGTGTGATCTTGGACAAGTTACTTAACCTCTCTGTGCCTTAGTTTCCTCACATATCAAATGAGAACAGCAATGCTACCTACCTGGTTAATCAGTTAACACGGTGCTTTTAATAGCACATGGCATCCAGGAAATGCTACAAATAGCAGCTAACATTAATATTAGAGGAGCACTTTTTTAATCCACTGTTTGGATGCTTCCACCTAAATGGTCTACCTTAATTGCTAAGTCCAAAGAGCACTTTTCAGCTTACAACTTACTTGACGCTGTTGACCACTTCCTCCTTCTCAGAACTCTTCATCTGGACTCCAAAGACCATCTTCTCCTGGTTCTCCTCCTATTCTTCTGGCTGCTCTTCCTCAGTCTCCATGGGCTCTTCTTCTCCATTCCCCGCCACCCAAGTGTCAACTCTCTTCTCTTCTCACGCTTACTCTCTCCTTGGGTGACCTTACCCACCACACCCACAGCTTACAACAGCACTTTCTGAACTTCCATTGTTTGCACAGCTTCACCACAATTTTTGCCATTTCCACAGATCACATGTATTTTATTTACTTAATATTTCTCTTTTATTGGGCTCACTTGGCCTAAGCGGTAAAAGCCATGGTATCATAGGTTTGAAGTACAACTTATGTTTTTCAGGTATGTTAAATTTCTAACTATTAAAAAACGTTTTAAGTGTTTATCTATGCACCACTTTAAATTATCTCATACTGCACTGCAGCAAACAACGGCTGAAATGTCCAAATGCTGAAGACTCTCAAATCTCTCCAGGCTGGGCTGCATCTCATGACTTCTAGACTCTCCCTGTCAACTGCCACTGGATCTTAACCAAGATGTCCCACAAGCCTCTCAGATTCAGTAAATTAAAAAACAAACTTATCTTTTTCCTCAAGAACAAATGAAACCAAGTTCTTTCCTCTTTCTGTATGTCACCAGTTAATTGCTCTACATGCCACTTGGTTATCCAAACCAGAAATCTGGAGGTCAATCTAGACTCCCCAGCCTCCTTTAAAATTCCTATCCAACTGACCACAAAGTCCTGTCACTTCGACTCTTCTAGGAAATCCAAAATTAGCACACATACACTTCTTCATGTCCAGTGCCACTGCCTTAGCTACAGTTTCAACTTCTCTCCCCTGAACTACTCTAACAGTTCCTAACTGGTGACTTGCCTTCAATCTTGGCATCCTCTAAAACTCTAATCGTAACTGTTGCTGCTTAGAATAATTCAATAGCTTCCCTTCATCTTTAGAATAAAGTCCAAACTCCCTAGATAGCATAGAAGGCCTTTTGTGGTCCTGTTCCTGCTTTTTTCTCTGGTCACTCCAAGACACACAATGTAGAAGCCAATCATACTCAACCATCTGTCATTCCTAAACAACCCTTATTCTGCAACCAGAATGCCTACCAGTCCAGGAAGCATTTCCTGAATGTCTCACTACCACCAAGTTTATTTTTTGCACCTCTTCTCTGTAAGCCCAGAGGACCCTGCTCATATATTTTGACAGCAGTTTTCATACTGTTTGGTCATTACAGGTTTATTTCTGTAGGTTGGACATGGGTCCAGAGGGTACACTGTGCCCTACTCACCTTGATTCCCTATCTCAGTGTTTCCCAAAATTTTAATTCACATTCCCCAAAATAGAAAATGCTGCCAAGTCCACTTGCCAACTGTACTGTTGCCTATTTAGTATTTTTATTTAGAATAACTCAACTTTTAACATAGACATGAATTTGTTTTAATAGAAAATTTGATATCACCAAGAAATCTTGTTTGATAGGACAGAATTTCTTTCCAGTACAAACTAAAATGAATATACTACAAAAATTAACTATTAATGTAAAGAACTTCTGAGCCCATCAGTTATGATGAACTAATGGGGCAATAAATCACTGCAAAGTAAAGTGGATGCTGGACTTTAAAAATTTTTGTATTTTGCTGAGCTCACAGAAATAGGAAACATTTAAAGCCACCCTTTCCCCCAAAAGCAACCACCTCTAGCTAGAAACTAAACCTGACCACCAAGAACAACAAGTTATAATGCCAAGAGCAGTAGTGGGATCAGGACACTGAGCCATGTGCCAGAAGCAAAGAGAGAACTGAAAAGTGGTCCCACATAAAGCTTCCAGCCAAAACTAATACAAACCTCATCAAAAGGAAGTATCCCCAGATCAGACTCTCAAGATTCCCACACAGAAAGAACAATCAAATAAGAGTTCCTAACTGAAAATCTCCAGGCACGGGAGGTGATAACCCACCATGAGGGAGGCACTAGGAAAAACATGCAATAAATCTAGACCTTTAAGGACATCACGGATTGTCAGATGCAGTCTACAGAATACCTACAGATTCAAAAAAATGAGCAAGCAACAACTTGAGACTATTCAAAATGGCTGGGTATAGCTAAAAAAGAACCAAGTGATATTTTTAGAATTTAAAAATATAAACATCAAAAGTAAAAGAAAATAAAATGAGTGGATTAAAGAGAAGACTAGGCACAAGTGAAGAGAAAATTAATGAACAAGATGTGCCTGATGAAATTACCCAACACTGGAAGTTCTGGTAGAGATACAAGAAAATGAAAACTATGAAAGATGAAAGTAAGTGATCTGGAAACAGTCAAATACACATATATCCAGTTAAATTCCCAGAAGGCAAAAATGGATAAAATCAGAAAGACAATATTTAAGAACACAGGGCTCAGAATCTTTGATACTTCATGAAAAACAAAATTCAGAATCAGGAAACATGTATATCCAATAGGATAAACAAAAAGTAATCACCATCTAGACTTAGAAGTGAAGATCTAACAAGACAGAAAATCCAAAGTACCCAAAAGAGAAGTTTTATTTTCTTCAAATTAGCATAAATAAAACTGGGAACAGACTGCATGTAGAATAATGCCTTCACCAAAGGAACAGAAAATAAACTACCAACCTAGAACTGTATACCCTTCAAAATTACCTCTCAAAAACTAGGGTAAAATAATAATTTTAGATTAAAAAAATGAGTTGACCACCAAGAGACTTGAACTAACTTCTGAAAATATCAATTAAAAAACATGAATTATCTGACTGGATTAAAAGAAAAATCCAGTAGTAGGTTTCCCATAAGAAACACCTAAAATGTAAGGAGGTTAAGAAAAGTGACAGTAAAATGGAAGGAAAAGTTGATTCCAGATAAATTACCACCAAAAGAAAGGTAGGACAGGCAAAACAGACCCAAAGACAAAAAAAATCAGTCATGCAGAGAATCACAGCATGACAGAAAAGGCTCGATCCACTAGGAAAATAATGTTTAGCTTGCATGTGTCTAATCAAATAGTCTCAAAATACATAAAAACAAAAACTGTTAGAACTACAGGAAGTCTGTTAGAAGGCAACAGTGGAAGACTGCAACACACCTCCCTCTTAATGAATGCTAGGTCAAACAAAATAAAGACAAGTCTGAACAACACAATTGCTAAGCCTGATCTAACAGATACACACATAACAACTAGAGAATATAGACTCTTCATAAGTATGTAGAATAGTATTATAATTCACTACGTACAAGGCCATAAAGCAATGGCAAATAAATGTTTTTAGAAAGACAAAATACACACTATACTCTCTGACAACACAATTAAGGAGTAACAAAAAGGAAAAATGCTAATGTAGATATATTTGGAAATTTTAAAACACATTTTAAAGAAAACTTGAAAACACATTTAAGTCAAAGAAAAAAATGGAAATTTAAAAACCACTTAAAAGTTAATGAAAACACCATAAATTAAACCGTGTTAAAATAAAACAAAAATGAACTTTGACAAAGTGTATAGATTTACATGCTTACAGTAGCAAAAAGGAATGGCTGAAAATTAACCATGCAAGGTAAATTAGAAAAATATAAGAAAAAACTCAAAGAAGATAAAGGAAGGAAATCATAAAAGAAAAAAAAGTGAACTAGAAAACAAAAATATAACAGAGGGAACTAATTAGGCCAAAAATTCATCCTTTGCTAAGACTGACAAAACAGACAAACTTTTGGCAAGATTAAGAAAAAAAAAACTTAAGTAATATTCAAAATGAGAAAAGGGAATGTAACCACAAATAAAGCAGATTAAAAAGAGAACTAAGACAATACCAACTTGATCCTAATAAACTTAAAACTTTTATTGAAAGGAAAAACTTCTAAAATCTTACCAAACTGACTAAAAGAAATTGAAAACTTGAAGTCCTATTACTATTCAAACGCTAATTACTACTAAATTATTAGCAATTTACAATCCTTTCACTCACAGAAAATTAGATCCAAACGCTCTCACAGGCAAATACCACCAAACTTAGGAAACAAATCACTCCAATCCAAACTGTCCCAGGGGACAGAAAAAGAGGAACTCTCTAACTGGTAAGTGTAACCTGGATACTAAAAGCAGACAAGGCAGTCAATAAAGGAAAATGACAGGTGATTTCATTCATAAACAGATACAAAATCCTAAATAAAATACAAGCAAAATAGTTCATAAAAAGACAATCCATTAAGGTCAATTTGGGTTTATCTTAGGAACAAGTATAAGAGAGAATTAAGAATTTGATATAAACTGGAACCCATTACATTTAACATATTAAAGGAAAAAAACCATAAGATATTCTGAACAGACTCAGAAAAGAATGTAACAAAATTGCAAACAAAGATATCCCTAACTTAATAAAGAAAACCTGCAGAAACTCCTAACAAACCTTATTTTTAACGGGGAATATTCCCTCCAAAACCAGAAACAAGACATGTATGGTCACTATAATCACTCCTAATGAATACCCATAATCACATTCATTGAGCATAGATCTAAAGTGTGCCAGCACAGTAGGACAAGAAAAAAATTTTTAAGGGAAAATAATGGGGAAAGGAAGAACCAAAAGTGTCACTATTTGCAAGTGATATAATTATCCACGTAGAAAACCCCAAAGAATTACAGAAAATATATTAGAATAAGAGTGTATCAAGTGGATGACTAAAGACCAATGTAAAAAATTCATTAAGCTTACATTAACTAACAATAAAGTCATAAAATAGAATCTAAAAAACATTATTTATATTAGCAACAGAACTACTAAAAATATTAGAATCAACATTTAAAAAGAGTTAGCTCTGTAAGGAAAAAATTACAAAACTGTATTAGAAGACATTAAAACCTATTTAAATGAAAATACATACCTCAAAATCTTAAAGATTTCAAGTGTCTCCCAAATTGATTCAATCATTCCAATTAATTCCCAAAGGGTTTTTCATGTCATATGACAAGCTGACTCTTAAAACAAGAACAGCTGAGACTCAAGTGCCCCCCAGATTTTGGGTAAAGCTATAGCATCAATAATCATGACAATGTGGTATCAACACAGAGACAGACAAGTGGACAAGTGGAACAGAATGGGGAGCCAGAAACAGACCCATGCATATAGAAACTAAAAATGTGAAAGAGATGGTTCAGAAGGTCACTGGTGAACAGAGGGCCTATTCAATTCACACTATGAGGTCAACTGTACCCACAGTGGGGGAAAATAAATGTGGATCATTACCTCACATCATACACAAAAATCAGTACAGATGCATTATGAACTTAAATGTGAAAGGCATCATTTTAAAACTTGTGAAAAGAAACACAGGAGAAAGTCTTTATAATCCCAGGGCAGGGAAAGTTTCCAATTAGATTACATTAATATTAATAGCTTCTGTTCACCAAAATACAACATAAAGAGTAAAAAGACTACAAACTGTAAGAAGATATTTACAATGCATATACTCAATAAAGGATGCGTGTTACCAGTTTATTAGTTTTAAAAGACAACCCAACAGAAAAATGGGTAAAAGATATGTTCAGGTATTTCAAAAAAGGTAAATAGATGGTTCAGAGACATATGAAAAGATGCTCAAACTCATTAACAACCAAAGAATGCAAATTAAAACTACAATGTACATCATATCATATCCATTTGATTGGTAAATATTAAAAAGTCTGATAGTAGCATGTGTTGGAGAGAATATAAATTAACTATAACTTGTATACACTGCTGATCAACATATATAAATTGACAAAACTACTCGCCAAAGTATAAGCTGATACAATCACTTTAGAAAACAATTTGGTATCATTTTGTAAAGTTGAACATTCATATCTCATAACCCAGCAATCCCACTTCTTAGCAAATAGCTTACCACACTGGCATTCCAATATTTTTTAGTCACAAACCACCAAAAATGCTTTTAAAGACTGCTACTCTTCACACTTTAACATGACATTTTAAAAAGTCAGCCCTAAGTTTAAATAATTGCAAAGGATGAATTTCTAGAGTATCACAGTGACATTTTAAAATAAAACTGACATATCACAGGTCTAAAATATGTCAATTATTATACAGTGTATCAAAAAATAACTAGTATTTACACTGATAATTAAACATAAAAAGCTACATTTCATTGGAAATGAAGCTGTTGAGGAGATGGGAAGTGCCTTGATTAAAAGAAGCATTCCCTAACACTGTACACTGCATGCATTTTAAATTACTCCTTTGTTTTCCAGGGAAAGTTGTTCACTTGGGACATTGCCCTGCTAAGATCCCATGTGAGTGAATAGTATGCCTTCCTTAACTAAGGTAGAAGTGCTACTACAAAAGGGAAGGTAGGAAAGTAAAACCAGGAGGAAGTTTCTATATGCCTCAGGCATTACTAATTTTAGGAAAGGGTACACATGGAATTTAATGATCTACAAATTGATTAATGTCACTTGTGCCCAAGTACTCCTTAGAAAACTCATTACTCCCCTAAGGCTATATGCCCCAGTGTGAAAAGTAGAGAAATTCTTGCAACTGTGTACCAGAAGATACATACAAAAATCTTCAAAATAGCAATACCTAGAAACAACCAAAATGTTCATCAACAGAAGAATGCATACACTGTGTTATATTCACCCATGGAATATTACACAGCAGTGAAAATCAATGACTTAACATCTATACTGATTATCAGTGACTCTGGAACATAACATCGAGTGAAATAAACAAGCCCCAGAAACCTGTATCCAATACTCCTAATTTTAAATGCAACAACAATGGAAACCATACATTGTTTAGGGATATATACATATCTGATAAAATTATTATTAAAAAACAAGGAATGACACACACAATTCAGGATAGCAGTCGCTCTGGAGATGAGCACATTCACTATCGATCATTTTGATTCCTGGATTGAGTTGATAGGTGTTCATTTTATTGTTTTGCTTCATAACCTGCATATATGTTACATATATTTTTAAAGTATCAAATATTACATTAAAGAGAGAAAGTATTTTAAAAAACTGTTCATCATATGCAAAAAAAAAGTATTTAAATCACCTCACCTGTCACTAGAGAGGTACAGAGAACATACCATGTAAATTATTACCTTTATAACAACCATATGAACTGACAAACATTAGGTACAAAATAAATGTTAACTGGAATTAATCTTACGAGGACCAAATGAGATAAAGACTGAGCCAGTTAGCTGCAAGAGATGAAGCCACAGGTTGACACAGGGCTAGAGCAGATGCCAAGGTGGCTGCAAGCAATTTGATCCACAAGCTAAAGTTATAAGGAAGCTGGTCAGTAAAGAGAAGGCAAAAATGTAAAAGTTGGGTAAAAAAGTGTTAGCAAGGATGTGAGGAAATTAGTATCCTCACTCAATACCAGTGAGACTGAAAATTAGTGCAACCACTTTTGAGAGCTTCTGTGATACTCGGTTAAGTTGAAGATGCACATATCCTACTATCCAGCAAATCCACGACTAGGTGTATTTTCTACAGAAACTTCCAAATGTGTGCCAGATAAGTACAAATATATTTATTGCAGGATTGTTTTCATAGTCAAAAACTAGAAACAATTTCAAAGTCCACCAATAGGAAAATGGATAAATAAATTACGGTATATTCACACAACGGAATTCTATACCAGCAATTAAAATGAATGAACCAGACACAATTATCCAATTTATTCATATATAAATCTGAAAATGTGATGCTGATTTTAAAAAGCAAGTTGCAAAAAGACATATTAAATACTATCAAAGTTTAAAACACACAACACTATAATGTTTATGGATTCACCGTGGTCCAAATATAAAATATGCAAGGCAAGGATATACACAAACCTGAACACGGTGACTACCTCTAGGTAAGGAGAGGGAGGAACTTAGAGCATCTCCAATATTTACAATTTCATTTCTTAAAAAAAAAAAGAGGATCTGAAGTAAATTTGGCAAAATAATTACATCTGTAAATCTTAATCATGGACTGGTTAGATCCCCTCTGTATTTTATACATGAAATATTCCAGAAATTAAAAAGAAAAATCGGAAAATTAGGCAAGAGTAAGAAAACTGAGCAAATGAACAGCGAGAAACAAGACACCAAAACGCAGCCCTTGAGCGCAGAGCACGAACCTTAGAGCAAGAGGAGTAGCTGGGTAGTTAATAGGTTTAAAGCTTCTTTCCCTGTGTATCCTTATAATTAACCCCATTTCTCTCAGGATAAAATGCAAATTTCTAGCAAAAAAAAAAAAAAAGCCCTAACCAGAGCTGTAATTACGGAGAAACTGCTCCCCATGGAGGAGTAAAATCTTTAAGATGTCTACCTTGTTTACTTCGCCATGACATTGGGCAGAATCAAAAGAGACAACTTACGTGAACGCCATCAAACACGACATGAACCGTTAAGCATTATCAAGGACGCCCTGGATGGGCTAGAATGTATCTGCTCAGTTGTCGTGTACATACATTTTGGAAGGAGTCTGCAACTGAAAGGCTTTGGGCGTCTAGGGCGCCTCTAAAAAAGGTACGCCACATCGGTACCAGCCAACATTCACCTACGCCTTGGCTCCATTTTTGGCCCCGGCCCCTTATTGAGGCCCCAAAACATACATGCTCGACAGACCACATTTGACATCGTGAACACACTTCGGAACAGCTGGTCAGATCCGCTGCTGTCCTCTCTTCCCATTAGCGTAGCGGGAGGGAGGATGCTCCAAAGAGGCGCAAGGGAGGGAGGAGCGCAGGGTGGATTTCTCCCTTCCCCACCCCCTCCCCGGACCCGGCAGCCATTCTTACGAAAACAGGTGGCGCAGTTGTAGGGAACACAAACACAGAGAATGGGGCGTGCAAGAATGTTCACGAACACTCGCGAACAAAAACCCGCACACAGGAGATCACGCACTCTACAGGACCCAGGCGGGGCACGCGCGCACGCACAGCCGGGCGAGAGATGCTGCGGGCGGTGATCACAACTGCAGGAGGCGCGGGGAACGCGCATCCCACGCAGAGGGGCAGTGACACAAAGGGGGGGGGGGCCTACACAGCCAGAGGCGTCTACGCCATCGCTGGAAAGAACCGGCGCAGACACAAAGGGGCAGGGAAAGGATAACTGAGCGCGTGCCCACGCGCCCCATCCTGGGTATCCCCCAGTCTACCGGGAATGTCACTCTCGCACGGACCCCCGGAAGGGTGCGCGGGCAGCCGAAAGATGCGCGCACGGCCGGGAGGTGCGCACACAAAGGGGCTACTCCCACCCTCGCACAGAAGCCCTCAGGGACCCACACTTGCAGAAGAGGGACATTAGACAAAGCGGACACACCCACTGCGGCCGACAAAGGCGGCCACACACAGCCCCCCGACTCCCAGAGCACAGGCCCCCGACCCACGGAGACACACCGCGGACACCACAGCCAACGAGGCGAGCGACGCGCACACACCCACACTCACCACACACCCACGGAGGGGGTGTGGAGGGCCCCTCTCCCCGGGCATCTCGGCGGCAGCGCGACAAGGTGACACATCCGGGAGCCCTGCCGCGCGCCAGGTGTGCACTCACCGGGGCCGGCAGCCCGCGAGCCTCGGACGCGGGCCGCCGCCGCCGCCGCCTCGGGCCCTCCACGTCAGCCAGCTGGCAGGCGGGAGCGGGCGGCAGCGGGCGGCAGCGTAGGCGGCAGACGCATCACGTGGGTCGCAACGCACATGCGCCGTCGCGCCGGGCCGGCCCCCTTCCGCGGCGGCGAGCGGAGCGATCCCGCCGGCCCCCGCGCTCGCGCATTCCTGCCCGACGGGGGTCGCGGTGCGCCTGCGCCCGGACGCGGGCTGTTGTCGTGACTGGGCCTTTCACTGTTTTTCCTCTCTCGCCCCCCTGCGGCTACCTGGTCGGCGCCTGCGCAGGGGACTCGGCACCGAGGTGGCCGAACTGGGGGGAGGGGCCCGAGTGGGCGCAAGGATGACCCAAGGTCGAGGGTCACCCCTCCAACCACAACTGAAAACCTCACGAGAGCGCGGGAAAAGGCCGCGGGCGTCGAGGCCCAGGCCTGGGGAGGCCACGCCGGCCTCCTCTCCCTGTTTGCCCTTCCCTTTCCGCGCGGAGGCGAAGCCTGCGGAGCTGGAGCGGCGTCAGTCCCTCCCCCGCTCTCCCCTAGCCTGCCCCTACCCCCCACTGCGGGATGTGCGCGCTCTGGCGTGTGCTCGCGCGCGCGAGCTCGTGAGGTTTGGGGGCTGGTGGGCTAGTGTGCGCGTGCAGGCGAGGTACGGGTGCTTGTGTGCACTTGTGCAAGCAGGCGTACGTTGGGGGTGTGTGCGCTGGGTGGCAGTTTGCGGTGGTATAGGCTGGGAACGAAACTGCAGAGACTGCCCATAGCAAAGCGATGAGGTTATAAAAGACCGATGGTGAAGAGGAGTGAATCACTGACAGATGGTTGTGTTTCTTTCCCACAGATTGTCTAAAGCCACAGGGAAAATGGTGGAAAATTCACCGTCGCCATTGCCAGAAAGAGCGATTTATGGCTTTGTTCTTTTCTTAAGCTCCCGGTTTGGCTTCAGTAAGTACTTTTCTGATGGATAGCCAGGGTCTTTCTCTAGAGTTCAAGGAGCCCAAGGAAATTATTTCATTTGTTCGTAGAATGTGCACACGTGAACTGCGAGTCTTTTTACCTGTGTTTCTTTTTGAGAAAACCTGAAGGGAACTCACATTTGTTCAGGGTGTTTTATATGCCAGACATTAGCCTTAAAGATTTAATCTCAACAAATCTTCATGCTGCAGTGCAAAGTGAATGAAACCTGGTGCCTGCCCTGGAGAAAGTCATGGTTTCGTGGACAAGATAGATGAGTGCATCTACAGTTAACACTCAGTGCCTTGGGAACCCAGTGTAGAGATAAATCAAACTGGGAAGTCAGAGTTAGCTTTCTCTCAGTGAGAAGGAAGAAGTGGGAAGGCCTTGAATGAAGGCATGTTGGGGTTTGGAAATGAGAAGTTCTTTGTGGCCCCAGTGCAGCCTGTGGGAGCTAGGGAGTGGCAAGAATTGGATTATAGCAGTCAGCTGTGCTTTACATCCTGGCTCTCCATCAGTCCCCATGAGGTCTCATTTTACAGATGAGGAAACTGATGTCCACTGCGATGCAGTATGCCCAGAGTCACAACAGGCCCCACATCTGTCCCAAAAGGACCTGAAAATTATGAGGGAAATAAGAGGCAGAAAAATGGGTGCCCACAGCTTTGTAGGATTTTGTGGAAATCCAGGAGATGGGAGCACGGTAGTGCTTCTGAACCCTAACTGCCTCAGTCTGGCCAACCAAGCTGTTGGCTAGGGGAGTCTGTGGGGTGAAGAAGTTATAACTTGAGTTCAAATCCTGACTCCTCCACAGATTAGCTTTGTGGAGGACAATTTACTTTCTTGATTCTTCAGATTCCTCATCTATGAAAGGGTGGTGATGCTGTTCATGGGATGCTTATTAAGCATAACACAATCCTGTGAGGTAGATACGCCATTATTGTCCTCATTTTTACAGCTGAGAATACTGAGGAACACAGGGCTTAAATAATGTGCCAAAGGTCACAAAGACAGTAAATAACATAGAATTTGAACCCAGACACACTGAGTTGACTTCACTCTGCTGCCTCTTATGTATGTTGTGAAGAGTAATTGCCATAATTTATGCAAAGCACTTAAAAGAATGCATAGAAACAGGAAGTGCAGATTTCCCCCACTATCCAAAAGTACATTTTTATGAAACCTTTCATAAGCCAAATGGTGTAAAGCGAAGAAGCAGTTACCTAAGGGCACGCCTGGCTAACAGATGCACAAAATAAATTGAGATAATGCCCTCAGCTTGATAAAGATACTCAGCTGAGATAAAGATGTTCAGACACAGTTCAAAGCCATGGTGGCTGTCACTGAGATGCTGAGTGTAGCTCTGGAGAAGGAGCTCGAACCTGCCACTCTCCCTGCTCTGGGTGTGCACTGCCACTGCCACAGCTCCCTGAAAAACAAACGCTGAATGCTTTTTTACTAAAAGTGAAAAACCTCTTCAGATTTCTAGGGGCCACCTGTACTTGCATAAATGTTAGCTGCTGCTGTTACTGGTATCAGCATCATCAATTTTGTAAATCCCTGTTCTATAGAGTATTGGAAGGATTAAAAACTGTACAAATAAATAAAAGCAGTGACTTTAAGACTTAAATCCAATAGTACCCACAACCAGAAACTAATTCAGCAAATTTTTATTTCGTGCTTACGAGGTGCCAGGCACTCTCACAGGCAAGGGAGGAGCAAAACAGCCTAAAGTTTCCTGCCTTCATAGAGTTTCCATTCTGCAGGAAGGAGATAGCTAGTGGACAGATTAAATGAGTAAAGTTTATAGAGTGTCAGATGATAATGTGTACCATGGGGAGAAGCTGAGCAAGACAGGAGCATAAGGAGTGGGAGGAGGGTGCTGTTTTAAACATAGCAGTCAGGATGTGCCTCACTGAGAGATGAGTTTTAAGCACAGACTCTTTAAGTGAGAGTTAGCCCTGTGGCAGTCTGGGGAAAGAGCCTCCCAGGCAGAGAACAGCCAGTGCAAAAGCCCTGAGGATGCCAGTGGTTTCAAGGAATGGGAGGTCAGTAGAGTTGAAACCTGAGACAATGAGAGACAAAAAGTAATAGGATAGGTCAGAGGCCAGTACCCAGCAGTTATAATAAAACTAGGTGGTGGGTACTGGGGGGTTACAGGATTCTCTGTGTACATTGAAATACTTACTGATTTTAAAAACCAGTTGTCTGAATCTGCTCAGGCTGCTGTAATAAATACCATAGACTGGGTGGCTTAAACAGTAGATGTTCATTTCTCACAGCTCTGGAGGCAGGGAAGTGGGTGATCATGATGCCAGCATTGTTTATCCTTCTTCCTGTGTCTTCACATAGTGGAGAGAGAGCACTTAAGCTCTGGTTTCTTCCTTTTCTTATAAGAACACTAATCCCATAATCCTGGACACTCCTCTCATGCCTAACTACCTCTCAGAGCCCTCCCACTCAACCCTCCAAATCCATCAGACTGGGGATTTGGGTTTCAACATACTCATTTAGGGGGACTGTAGATTGTGATAATAGCTTTGAAGGAAAAAAGCGAAATGACAGAGTAATGAGGGCATGGTGGTCTGGACACAGCTGGGAAAGCAAGAGATGGGGGAAAGCCTCTCTTAAGGTGACATTTGAGCTAAGACATGAAGAAAGCTAAGGAACCATCTCTCTTGAGAGAGCCAAAAGAGTAACATTCCAGGCAGGCAGCACTCCCTACAAGTGCAGTGACCCTGCATCCAGAAGATTGTGTGAAGCACAGAAATGAGAGTGTTTGGAGCTGGAGCATAGTGCTTGAAGGCTAGATGTCGGAGAGGCAAGCAGGAGCCAGGTCATGGGAGTTCCTGCAAGCCCTAGTAAGGAGTTTGGATTTTGTTCTAAGGACATTGAAGGATTTGAACTGGCAAGTGAAACTGTCAGATTTATATTTTTGGAAAAACTCTCCATGCTGTGTGGAGAATGACTGCACCAGTATCTCTTTCTTCAGGGTTGAAGTTTCCAGACACCCACTCTGAAAACCTAGGAGTCCTCTTCAGTGGTACTTTCCTTCTGAGTCATCCATTAGCTCCTGCCATTGGGCCCGTGGGGCCTCTTACAGCCTCCCCTCTTCCACAGACACATCCTACGTGCAGCTATCACAGTGACCCACCTGAGATCCAGACCTGAGCTCCCTGATTGAAGGCTCTGGTTGGAGCCTGGATGGTTATTTCTCTTGGGAGTTTGCTTTAACTTTGTTTTTCCAGGTTCATAATTTACTGTACAAATTGACTATCATACGATGAGTTGACATTAGTTTCTCCAGGCATGGGAGCTTAACAGATGCTTAAAAATGGTTAAAATGGTAAATTTTATTTGCTACCACAATTTTTTTTAATGACTAGTAGAAGGTAATCGTGATCAATGTTACAAGAATTGTACAAATAAGGAGCTAGAACTAAAAGGAGGGAAAAACTCATTTCTGAGTTAATCAGGGAAGCTTTAAAGGAGGTGTTTTTTTTTTTATCTGAACTTTGATGAATTGGATGCATGCTTTACTGACCTTTTTTCTTTTTTCTTTTTCATTCTTTTTCCTCTTTTCTACAGTACTATATCTTGTGTGGGCTTTTATTCCTGAATCTTGGCTAAACTCCTTAGGTTTAACCTATTGGCCTCAAAAGTAAGTTTAATATATTTCTTAAATAAAATCAGAGTATATTAATGCTGTTTTGAAGGATCAGATTTTGCCTTAAGACTACTCAAATCTTAAATGTTTTTTCTTTTAAGATTCATAAATAGCCATATAAAAATTGAAAGCTTTTTAAAGATTATCATTGATACGCTTTTTCTTAAAGATGGTTAGGTGAATACACATCTTTATCTCCATTTCCTCCCTAAATCTTGCTAAAATAACCCCACAGGAAAAAATAATTTTAAAGTTATAAACCCACAGGAACAATAATGGGATAGCAGAGAAGTATCAATAAAATGTGAGAAAGTGGGTTGCAGATGGGTGAGAGGTAACTGACTTGATTTTCACTTTGCCACGTTGCTAAAGCAGGGAAGTCATCCAGGGTCTCTGTGCCTACAAGGCAGAGAGGCCCAGACATTGGAAGTACAGGGACCTCTTTAACATGGTGTTTCTGCATTGGGCTGAAAACAGTGTGTAAAGAGCATTGTTCCCTCAAATCCCCCTCCTCAACTCTCAAAACTGGGAGACCAACCCCCTGCAGAAGACAGGAGTTTTACGTTCTGGAAAGGCTGAATAAGAGTCTGTAGCTGGGGGAACACTAGGCCTAACTGAGTGGAAGTGAGAAACCTTACTGAAAACAAGAAAAAGTGGAAATCTGCACCGCTGAGCAGTAAGGTGCCTCCCAAGTCCCTCTCCTCACTGGGCCCTCAGGCTTGTGGTGGCTGGGCTGATACACCAGACTCCTCCCAGCGAGACAGCAGGGTCTTCCCTGAGGAAGCTGACCAGCTCGAGAGAAAGGATCATCATTCCTGATAATTAAGAGGTTCTCCAATGAAGGTCTCCCACAATGAAGGTCACCAGTTGACCAGCCCAGCCCACATATACACAGTGCTTCCAGTTAACTTTTAGTACTTCATTTTTAAATATGTAGAACTATTTGACTGTCTTATGTACATGTATTATTTTAATAAAAATTAAAATTAAGTTTTAAACCCATGACTTATCAGATATTAAAAGAAAACCTCGAAAATGAAATGCAAAAGAAAAAAAGGAAACTTGGAGGAAATGGAGATAATGCAAAGACTGGAAGAAAACTTTAAAAAAACAAAATCCTCAGAGATAAAAAAAAGATTATAACTATGAAACAATAGGATGCTATAAAATAGGGACTGTTCAGAGAATTAATGCCTTTGGAAATTACAAATACAATCATCAAAATTAAAACTTTAATTGAATGGTTAGAAGAGAAACCAAAAGCAATCTCCAGAAAGTAGAGCAGAATGTAGCAAAATAGAAAATAAGGAAAAGATGGGAAAGTGTAACAGCGAACAATCTGACTCTTAGGAGTTCCAGAAAGAAAAAACAGTAGGGAGGAAATTATTAAATAACACACCCAATAAAGCATGCAAAGTAGAGCCCTTGATGTGCCTAACTGTATCGAGAGGCACGTTAGAGTCATGTCAGAGTATTTGGGGATTGCATATTGATAGGTTCATGGGAGACCAAGCAAATGTTTCAGAGAAAATGTCTGAAATTGAAGAAAATAAATAATAACATGAGTATGTTGTATAGAAAAGTGGAGATAAACACCAAAAGAAACAACTTAGGTGCTAAAAGTGTTCCCTTTTGGGAAGTAAGACTTAGGGTCCAGTCAGGTGTGATACAGGAGAGCAGCTTCATTATAGGTCTCGTAGAACTATTTGACTGTCTTTTATGCACATATATTATTTTAATGAAAATTAGAAGTTTTAAAAGTATATAAGTGGTGAACTCTTAAGAACTGCAACTTTTTAGGAATCCTGTTACTTAAATACTTTAATACTCTCTTCTGCAGATACTGGGCAGTTGCATTGCCTGTGTACCTCCTCATTACTATAGTGATCGGTTATTTAGTCTTATTTGGAATAAACATGATGAGTACCTCTCCACTCAACTCCATTCACACAATCACAGGTAAATTCATATCAAAGGAAAGTGCTGGGGGTGTGGGGTATTAACACTTTTATCAAGAAAAGCAACCAGGAATAGGGTACAGTAAGTGACACACATTGACACAGTAAAAAGAAACTAGGAGAAATAGTGAAATTATACCAGAGGAAATGTTTACCTGGCAGAAATAAGTTCTCATGAATATGCTGTTTATAGCACTACTTAACAGGTACATTTTCCCTTCAAAACCACAAGTATATGATATGTTCTTTGGCAACTTTGCCATGTTGATCAAGGGATGGCAAAGAGGTCCATGCAGACCTTACCTGGGAGGAGGAATTTGGAGGGGTGTATCCTCAGGATCGCTGTGTACACCTGACCCCAATTACGTGGAGAAAAGGGCCACAGCTTGTTTTTGTAGTTTTATTTTTTTTAAGTTCTTATTTCAAGTCTAAAGATTAAGATAAATTAGATTCCTGCCATTGCTTAGATTCTAGGAAGCAAAGTATTTTTTAAGTTCTAGTATGATTTTTCAACTGTTCAGTATTTCTTTTCTGATCACCTACTGTGTGTTCCCTGCATACTTGGCTGGAATTACAGCAAATAGATAATTTTTGCAGAGATGGGAAATTGTTAAGTTTGCATGAATGATTGTACCAAATGATTTAATAGTTTTGGAGTGTTGATTTAAATATCTTTTCTAAGCCTGTATGTAATTCTGTTCCTATGAGAAATGTGCAGATGGGACTTTAATCATCATTGTATAGTTGAATGAAATATTAATTTCTTATCCAAGTTAGAGGTTGCAAAAAGTTTTTTGATGATTTTTATTCTAACTGGAACATTTCTTCTGAAGGGAGAATTTAAGTAGCCTTTTAATTATGTTAAACACGGTGCTTGTCATTATCCAAACATTAGCCTAGTAAACTATGCGGTGGGTCTCCACAGACCACAGAGATTGTAGAAATAACTGCTTGAGTAAACAGTCTTTTGTCCTCTTCTTCCAGATAACTATGCTAAAAATCAACAGCAGAAGAAATACCAAGAAGAGGCCATCCCAGCATTAAGAGATATTCCTATTAGTGAAGTAAATCAAATGTTCTTTCTTGCAGCCAAAGAACTTTAAACCAAAAACTGAATTGTATGTAGACTTAACACCAAACTTTTATGATAAGTTTTTGACTTACTTTGACCATCTTTCTGATTAACACCCAATATTGAAATGTAAAAAAAGTAAGTTGAATTTCCCTTAGATTGCTCCATTAATATTATAACTGTTCTTAAATAGAAGTTATTAATAGAATAAATAAAGAATAAATAAAATACTGCATCACCGTATAGCAGACTTTTTAAAAAGAAGTATCAGTAGAAATAAGAAGCCCCTCCAGGAAGGCATTCATGTAATTTTCAAAGGGCAATTGTGTCCTTCCCATTGTTTGTTCTTACAAGCCCAGGATTCAAGCTCTTAGACTTGGGAGAAGGATACATTGAATATGTATGCTTGCTGTCAGATTCATGTCTGAGGAATGACTTCTTTAGATCCGGTGGTCAGTGGAGCCTGCTCAAAGAGAAGCGGTTAAGGTTGAGATTAGATTAATAAAAACAGGAGCCAGTTATACAAAGATTAGAGGGGGAGAGGGGAGATTTCAAGTCCTGAGCAGCCAAGGGGAGACCTTTGGATGGGAAGGAGCTTGGTGTGTCCTAAGGACTGAAGGCCAGCAGGGGGCCTAGAGCAGCTGCTGGAGGGTGTGAGGGGCTGTGTAGGCCAGCGTAAGAAGTCCGGATTTACATATCAGTGTGATGGGTTTGAGGCACTTTAGATACTGAGCTATTCGGAGCCTTTACGGAAGAGTGTGACATGGCCTGATTTGTGTTTTCTAAAAGCCACTGGGTGGTGGGTGGAGGGTGGGTTCAGGAGGGGGAATTGGGGTTGGGGCAAGAGTGTGGAAGTGAGGAGACCCATCAGGAGGCCAGTACATTGGTTCAGTGGTCCAGGCAGGAGATGCTTGTGCTTAGAGCAGAGTGGTAGCAGTGGAGCTAGGGAGGGGAGGGGAGGGAGGGGTTGGTCCGCAGCATTTGTTGGAGACGTAGTTGACTGGGTAGAGGGGTCTGACTGGGCAGGGTAGGCAGCCTACTGAGAGAAGTTGTGATCAGGGGTCATTCCTAGGTTTTGGGGGACTAAGGAACTGAGTGGATGATTGCACCTTCCCCTGAATCAGACAGATCTGGGGAAGTGCAATTGGGGACGTGGGAGGATTTGGTATAGGAATTAGTTTGAGTAACACTGCCTTATTAATATTTGGGCACGTCTCATGTAAGATTAGGAAGCTTAGATAGAAATAAGTTTAAAAAAACAAACCATACATACCTTACCAAGAGTATACTCACAGTTGGCCAGTGGGACCAAATCTAAATTCATCTAGCAGTCAAGGCCTTCTAATTTTTGACAGCTTAAATCTCTACACTGAAGTGGAGCCACACATTTTAATTTATGCAAATTTAACTATACTTTCTGTTAAAAAGAAGGAAAAGAAAAGAAAAAGAAACTAATAATTTTAAATGGTTGGGAAAACTAGGACTTCCATTTTAATAACCATTTCCCCACCCAGTAGGCATGAGATGGATGATGTGAATCTACTGTTTCTGTTCCCTAATGTGTCCCAGGTCCTGTGTTATTTTATGGTAAGTGTATGTCACCACACTTAAGAGCAGTTTGAGGGCACCAGCCCACTCTATCAAGGATGGAATGGTAAACAGATTGTGTCCTGTTTATACAGTGGAAAACCACACAGCCATGCAAACAAGAATGAAATTACTGCTCTATTATTGTGAATGAATGTCACAGATACAATGTCGGGCATAAAAAGCCAGACATAAAAGAATATGTATGTACCATACGATTCCATTTATATAAGGTTCAAAATCAGGAAAAGCTAATGTATGGTGATAAATATTAGAACAGTGGTGTTAACTAGGAGGCAGCCTGGGGGAGTCTGCTGGTGAGTTGGAAATGTCCTATGTCTTGATCTGGGTGCTGGTTACCTGGGAATAAGGTATGTTCAAGGAAATAGAGTTATATCATGAAGACTGTGCTGTTAATGTAAGTTACATCAATAAAGTACTATGTCCCACGCCCAGAAATTGATTCATTGGTCTGGAGTGGGGCCCAGGCTGGGGTAATTTTTAATGTCTCCCAGACTCTTAAAACACTTATAACATGCAGTCAGCATTGGAACTTCTGCCTTCATTGATTGGACTTAACTAAGTCTGTGGTCAACCAGGGGAATGGCTGTTCACTTTGGAAGAGAAAGTGGCGGTTAATGGAGCTGTCCTCTTCCCCCCAGACTGTGGGCTGCAATTCTCTTGAAGGTCATCACCACTTTAGTACAGAGATTTCTCACCTTTTTTTTAAAATCTCAGGACCCCTTTTTACTCATAAAGAGTAAGAACCTCAGAGACTCTTTATGCGGATTATATTTGGAAATTAAAATTTTTTAATATTTGTTTATAAATAATAAACCTATTATACTTTCATACATTTAAGTAGCATTTTATGAAAAATAACTTTTCTAGAACAAATTTAGTGAGACAAGTAGAATTGTTTTACATATTTGCAAATCTCGTTAATGTCTGGCTTAATGGAAGACAGCTGGGTGTTCCTATCTGCGTCTGTATTCAATCTGTTCTGACACCACAGGCCGCAAAGCCTCTGAGACTCCACTGCATACTCGTGACAGAATGAGTGTGAAGACAAATAGCATCTTAATATTATTATCAAAATGACCTGACAGACCCCCTGAAAAGGTTCTCCAGACTATACTTTGAGGACCACCGGTTAGGGAGCCTCAGCTAGAGAGTGTGTGTGTGTGTGTGTATGTACTAGAGTAGAAACAGTAAAGCTGTGTGCTTTGCACTTGGTAATATCTTGATTGAACACCTTTTGTGTTCACTGCAGATCCTCTCTGTTCCACCTCTTATTCCAGCCCCCGATACTCCTTTGACCAGGTCCACACGCGTGCCACCTGGCAGTGCACCCTGGAAGCAGAGAGTTAACACCCACCCGTAGGACCCCCTGGGCAGGCATTAAGCTCCCAGAGAACTGGTTCTGAGCTGCTTTTCCTGAGCTTCAGGCAGGTCTCTTGAGCCCGAGCTGTGGTTACCATGGCAATGGCGAGCTTAGTGACAGTGTTGGCTCCTCTTTGTTTTGCTCCCTTACTCCCACTCCTCCCTCCTGTCACTTTCCAGACAAGCTGCCTACACCAGCCTTTGTCACAGGCTCTGCTTTCAGGCCCACGCTGACAGGTTTATATTTTGTAAAAATGTTGCCACAGTTACAGGGCCAAGATGTGTGGTGCATTTCCCAGCTGCATGTCATAATTTAAGAGAAATGTTTGAAAGACACTGCTTTGCAGTAAGCCCGACTCATAGCATAAAATACTCCAAGTGAAAAATGTCAGTAATATAAAAATGTTCCACTTTTAACAAAACTTCCTCCAGGAATGAGATTTTCAGTGAGAAAAGTCCAAATAAGACTTTCCAGAGGTGAAAAGAATTCAACAGAATTCAAATCCAGAATTCTGCGCTCCCTCATTTCTTGATCTGCCCTGTTTCAGTCCGAAGGATCTCAGTCAGGTGCGTGCTGCCCAGGCTTCCATTAAAACACGTATCACTCCTTAAGCAAAGTGACCTAACAAAAAATTTCTTCTATATCCCACTTCTTCAAATAGTTGGTAGGACACACAATATTATATTACCAACCCCACGCCTTAGAAAACCCAACGAAATCAACTGCCACAGCGGTTATCCCAGAGCCCAGGACCTTGGACAGTGCGGCCCCTCCGCATCTGTCACTGCAGCGCAGACCGAGTTGACAGTGGGGAGAGGGAGGTGGGGAAGAAGCGGTTCCTGATTTGTTTTCCCAGTTTACAGGGCAGGCTGGGGCAGTCAAGTCACTCAGAGTGGAACTCAATTAGGTAGACTGTGGCACCATTTACTACTTTGGAATGGTCAGAAACTTACTTATCCCATCTTTTCTAATCAGGACAGTCTAACTCAAAACACAACAAAAGTTAATTTTTCAAAGAACAGCACTTGGAGATTGCCCCCAAGTGGGGCCATGTAGACAGGGACAGCTGGTGTCTCAGGGGTCACCTGTATGGACTCGCAACCAGGACTGAATGTTCTCTCCCACCCTGGGCCTTGTCGCTACATATGTCCCAGGGTGCCAGAGTGGTGATGGAAACCTCAGGAACCAAAGGAGCCACGGAGTCAGAAATGATGACATAATGGGAAATACTTGTACTTCCTGCGCAAGTGCATGATAGAGGAAAAACCTCTCTGATAATTCAACACCTACCTCAGGCTATTTCTGCAAATCCAGAGTGCCCAAGCACTGCTTGTGTAGGTCACAGTCACCAGGCGGGGGTGGGGGGAGAGGTCACGTGGCCAGGGCTGGATGACGCCAGCCTCGCAGTGACTCACTCTTCAACTGCCCCAGAATGGCCCATTTGCGTTACTAAGCCTGTTTATGCAGCCCCTGCGTATTAGAAGCAGCTGTGAGTCAGCCTGAGACAGCTGCTGTGGCTGCTTCCAGAGGCCCTTCCTGCCCCCTGACACCCTGGCTTCCAGCACCACCTCTTTTCACTGTTCTCAGTGATGCTCCGTGGTGTGGCGTGCTCTAAGCACAATCACTCTTCGCCGCCCTTCCGTGAAGGACAAGCACCTGACAGGAATTAAAATACGGTATCCAATTTATAAACCTGAAGCCCAAGCCAGGCTTTCTCCCCTAAATCCAATGTGAGGGGGGCCGGGCCTGCAGATCTAGAGACTCATGCACGAGACAGTGGTGGGCTGCCACCTGCGAGGTCCAGGCAGATAGCAGGCAGCTTGTGTGCAGTCAGTCACCTTTGCCCATTTCCACCCATCGGCTAAGCGGCACCTGCCCCCAAGAGGGTAAGGAATAGGGGATAGAGAGACTGGCAGAAGTGTCTTCCCCAGGAAGGCAGAAGTGTCTCTGTCACTGAGGTAGAGATGAGGAGAAAGACCATGGCTCCCTACACTGGCCACATAGGTTGTCTCCTGGTTTTCCCTATAAAAATAACAATCGTACTGCACACACCTCTGTGGAATTGTGTTCCTGGGCTAGCCTCCTTACCCTGAAATTATCAGAGTCAAAGGGCTTGAACACTTTTAAGACACTTGGTATAAAATTCCAGACTGATCTCCAAAAAAGGCCTATGAATTTACACACTCTCTGTAACTCACTAACATTGGGTACTACCCTTATACTAGTGTGATGGTTAATCTTCTGTGTCAACTTGGCTGGGCTCAGGGATGCCCAGACAGCTGGTAAAACATGATTTTGGGGTGTTTCTGTGAGGATGTTTCTGGAAAAGATTAGCATTTGAATCAGAAGACTGAATAAAGATCTGCCATCCCCAGTGTGGGTGGGCGTCATCCAATCCACTGAGGGTGAATTTCTCTCTCTCTCTCTTCTTTTTTTTCTAATGGAGTTACTGGAGATTGAACCCAGGACCCTTCACATGCCAAGCAGGCACTCTACCACCGAGCTATACCCACACCTCTCTCCCTCTGTCCCTCCATCCCCTCTCCCTCTCCCCTCTCCCTCTTCACATCTCAGCCCTATAATCACATGAGCCAATTCTCATAATAAGTTTCATGAATCTGTGGATTTCCTATTGGTTCCTCACATTGAGAGTATGTGAAATGTCACAGTGTTCCATTTTTCCAAATCTGACTAAGGATGTTTTCATTTCCCACTGTCCTTCGTCAACAGGAATTTCCGAATCATTTATCGAGGGCCTTCCTCACACTTCCTCGGTGTTTGTGCTTATTCTATCCAAGAAAATGGGAAAAAATACTGGCTTTTAGCCCACAGTATTTGCCCTCCCCACCATTATTCCACCCTCTCCCTCGCCCCCCCACAGACGACCTCAGGCTCATGTGGTTTGTGTTCAGTGTCCACACGCCTCAGGTGACCGCCCTGAATGTTGTACACCAGCTCTCGGACCTCCATTCCTCTCCCTGTCTCAACACACATGCAGGCATCACCCCCTCTGTGGCAGGAGTTTCGACGTCCCCCAGCTTCCTTTGAAATGGTTCCCACATGGTAACCTGGAATAAAGCCCCTTCCCCTACACCACAAGGCAGTGTGACCTCGGCTTTTTCTGGGCAGTGCCTCCCACAGAAGGGGAAGGAGGGTGTGTAATTTTTGCAAAGTGCCTTTCAAAGGAGGAGTGTCCCTTCTTCATCCCTCCTCCTTCCAGCTCTCTGGCACATGGATTTAATGACTAGAAATCAAGATGTCCCCTTGGATCGTGAAGTGACATGAGGAATAGAAGCCACACAGCAGCAGAACAAAAAGGTAGAAAGAGTCCGAATCCTGCCACCACGCCAGCCCTGGGTGGCCTGCCCCTGGTCTTGGATGTGCAGAGACTTCCCTCTGTCTTGTTTCAGCTGCTGTTATTTTGGGTTGTCCATCATAGACAAATCTGAGCCTGCCCATACCTTTCCCTTTGGGGTCTAGGCACAGAGATGTCACCTTTACCCTCTGGGGGTAGCCCTGCTAATTGCCAGAATGGGCGTGTGGACACTATTATCAACCTTTGAAGTGGCCCTGGAAAACTGAGGGGCTAAAATGCAGATTCCCAGCTCCAGTGAGTCTGGAAGTCCTTGGAATCTGCAGATTTAACAGGCATCCTTGGAGGGTGATGGGAATGGACCATAGACCACGTGTAGAGAGCGAGTGGACCTCTGAAATGAAAAGTCTGGGTAGGGATGGTCTCCAGGCTACAAGTTCTCTTCTCTCTCTGTGACAACTTCTGTCCTCCCACCGCACCACCCCCTCCAGGTGCACACACGTGCCATCCCCACCGATGGAAATCTCCACCCTGAGCGGGTCTGTCCTTCCTGGGCTGCAAAGGAAAGACTCTGTATGTTTTTTTTTTTGGCTGAATCGATAGCAGGAAAAATGAGCAAGGTGCCTGAACGTGGCTCGGTAATCACTGCCTGTCCCACTTTTGTTAATATAGAAAGTAAAGAAATACTGTGTAGTTTTAATTTGTAAATCTATTTACCTATTTTCTTTATTTATTTTTGACGGAGGTACTTGGGATTGAACCCAGGACCTTGTGCATGCTAAGTATGCATTCTACCACTGAGCTACACACTCCTCCCTTGATTTGTAAATCTAAATACTAATAAAGTTCAACATCATATATAAACGGGACTCACCGTACATTCAAATGGCCAACTTCCAAGGAGCAAAGTTAAAAAAAAGAATAAATGGGCATCGATCAGCCCTGAGTTCAAATCCCAGCTCTGCTATTTCCAACCAGAGTACCCCTACACCTGTTACTTGACCTCTAAGCCTCAGTGTCTTCTACTGTAAAACAACACCCATTTTATAAGCTCTAGGGAAACAGGAAGTAAATACAGCACTTAAGGCCACGCTTGGCACACAGTGTGCCCTTCTGCAATGCTAGTCATGATTGTGTCTCTTGATTTTCCTCCTGGCAATCACTGCCGGGGACCTGGGCTCACCTCCACCAGTTCTCGGCATCACTGTATTAGTGGCTCCCATCACAGTTATCTCAGACTTTGTGTCCTAAGTCAGCAGAAATGTACTCTTTCATAGTTCTGGAGGTCAGAAGTCTGAAAGCAGTTCCACTGGGCTAAATCTGAGGTGTCAGCAGGGCTGAGCTCCCTCCTGAGGCTCTACACATCCCTGGGCTCGTGACCAAGTCTCTCTAATCGCTGCCTCAATGGTCACATGGTGTTACGGACTGAGTGCTTGTGTCCCCCAGAATTCATACGTTGAAATCCGCACCTCTCAACATGAGAGTTTTAGGAGATAGACCTGGGGGTGATTAGGTCGTGAGGGTGGAGCCCTAATGAATGGGATTCGTGCCCTTGTAAATAGACCCAGAGAGCTTTCTCACCCCTTCCACCCTGTGAAGACCCAGCAAGAAGACGGCTGTCTATAAACCAGGAAGAGAGATCTCCCCAGACACCAGATGTGCCCTTGCCTTGATCTTGGACTTCCCAGCCTCCAGAACTGTGAGAAATGTTTTATTTATTTATTTATTTACTTACTTACTTACTTATTTATTTACTTACTTACTTATTCTCAGCCTGAACAAAGACACTTGGCCTTCTCTTCTGTCACATCTCCCTGGGCCCCTCTCCTATAAGGACACTTGTGATTGGATTTGAGCCTGCCTAGTTAATGAGGGTTCATCAGATCCTTAACTTACTCAACTCTTCAAAGACTCTCTTCCCTTATAGGGTGGCATTTAAAGATTCTAGGGATTAGGACCTGATATCCTTGGGGGCCATTATTCACCCTATTCCAATCATTATATATTAAAGTGTGACTTAAAATTTATCTCAATACCCTGTAATAAACCATAATGGAAAAGAGTATGAAAAAGAATGCTGCACATTTTGCACATTGCTAGCAGGAATGTAAAATGGTACAGCCTCTGCGGGGAAAAAGTTTTTATCTTAAAAAATGATAAAAAAAAGAAGTATTTCCTCAAGCCTGAGGATGAAAACCAAAACTAAGGACGACACAGCACAAGGAAGGAAACCCTGTGTCCTCGACGGCAAAGTTGTGCCACTGAATACCCCTTTCCCAGGGGCACCCAGGGCCAGAGTTGGACTGTGTTCAATAATAAATCCCAATAATAAATTGTGAAACAAAGACAGACCAACATGCTTATACATGCAAATCACTCTGCCTTCCCCCACCTGACCCCTCTCCCCTGGCCCTCACCTGCTCCCCTGTTGCCCCTGCTTGGCTGGACTACCTCCCTCACAGGGGCCCTTTCCGACCTTCTCTCCTTGGGAACAGAGCCTGCATGTTTAAGCCTTTAAGCTTTGGATCAGAGCCGATCTGGACACCAGTTCTCAAGTCCTGGCTTCACCTCCAAGCATGAAGTTGTGGTGTGGGAGGCCTTGGAGTGTTCACTCCCTAAACCTCAGTTTCCTCACTGTTAGATGAATAGACCCGCCTCAGGATAATCCTGAGAGTTGAATCAGGTGGAGTGGGTGAAACCCCTTGACTTCACAGAGCCTGGCCCGCTGTTCTCACTGCAGGTCCCCAGCCGCACCCCAGATGTGCTTCCGTCCCCCTCTGGATGTCCTCTATGCTAGACACACTGGTCCCCACACATACTTCATTGTTTTTATTTTTCTTTGAGGGAACTTGTCTGACCCATCTTGGGTCTTTAGTTTCTAGCACAAAGGAGCTAAGTATAGGGTTGTTAAATGAAAAACTTTAGAGGTTCCTATCTGGAATCATCAGAAGTGTTATAATTAAATTGTTCTGAAGGTGCAATGAGAAAGATGTAAATTTTGTTACATATTTTAAGGAGTCAAATCATTTAAGAACCTAAATTTTTGTTTGTTTTTTTGGGGGGTGGGGTAATTAGGCTTATTTATTTATTTATTTATTTATTTTTTAATGGAGGCACTGGGGATTGAACCCAGGACCTCCTTCATGATAAGCACGCACTCTACCTTCCCCACAAGAATCTAAATGTTTAGAATTATGAACACGGAAATCTTGTAACGACCTTAAATTGTGAGAAAGCCCTTGTGATTTGTTTTCTACTCTCAAATTTTGATGAGCCTTTTAAGATTTTTTTTTTCTGAAGTTACTAAAGTTTGTGAACCAAGTCTGATAGCTACTTCAGACCAAATTCTTGGTCAGCATCGAATGTGAAGATTAAATTTAATGTGTGTAAAAGATAGATGGACTGCTGCAGGATGAAAGCAATTAGAAATAATGGCCTCTGACCATGAAGGCACACAAATTAAAGAATGTCAACCCAGGACAGAGATTCTATCAGCGAGGAATCTGTCGTTTCACTTGACTACTGATCTCGTACAATTATGGGAAAACTAACAGAAGTGACCTGAGTGAACAGACAGGCTGGGGCCATTTGTTTCTTAAGTGAAATTTCCAGGCACCCAACTCCAACCTTAGCTTTTCCATCACCACTGAGTGGCAGTTGGCAGAGAGTGATGACCTTTACTTAACCTTGAGAATAACTCTACCCCTTCCTGGCCAAAATAAGGAGTGTATGTCAGTGCCTAATGACAATCCATTTGCAGGGGTTATTGACTGGTCTAAGTCGATGATATCTTTGCCTTTTTGAACTTTATTTTACAAAATAAATATCTTTCATAGGTCATCTTAGAAGTTACAGAGGGCCACACACCGGGTACAGATGCAGGACTAATTTGAAAGGTAACTTTTATCTGTTTTGTTTTGTTTTGAGATGGGTTTTTTGCTCAAATATTCACCTGAATGAATACAGAAAAATAACCAAGTTTCATCTGCCACTTTCTTACTGGAAGACAATCTACTTTCATTCCTCTAGGTATTTAGAAAATGTTTATTGTTGTCAACAACCCAAGAGATAAGTGATTCCAAAACAAATCCTAAATCAAGCATTGCTTCTAGACTTAACTCCTTCCCTTCCCAACATCCCTGTGTAACGATTTGTTCAAAGATCTGAAGTAAACGAAATCAGATCAGATATCCAATCCCTCAAAGACAATGGTCTCAGTGAAGTTAAATCCCCAAACTTGCCCTCGTTTTCACCTCTCCAACCCATCCTTATCAGGAGCTTCTTGTCACCAATAAGATTAGTGGCAGTGCATTGGGCTAAATCAGATTTCTCGTTTTGGATGAATCACTAAAAAGGTAGGAGCCAAGTAACATACGTGATTGAAACGTACTAAGGAGTCCATGAGCCACACATTCTATGTATCAATATACTATGTCAGAAATACCCTTGATTAAAGTCTCAGATTTTGGCTAAGGTTATTTCATAATTATAGAATTTTTCATCTATGCAAGTAATGGATATGGAATGGCATCTAATGACTGATGTCAAATATTTTCATTGTTGCTTTTAAAAAGTATTACTTGTTTTTAAAGCAATACATATGTGTTGTAGAGAATTTTAAAACTATAGAAAAATTTTAAATCACTCATAATCCATCACCCAAAGATAATTACGCTTAATATTCTTATATAAACCTTTCTAACTAAGGATGTGTATATGTGTGTGTTTAACAACAACTACAAAAAAATCACACTGTGAATGTAATTTTGCCTCATTTTTCAAATAACACTGTGAGCATTTAACATAATAACATAATATAAATAGCATAATATTGTGTCATATGGATGCACCATAATTTATTTTATAAATTTCATATTATTGGGCTTTAAAGATGATTCTAAGTTTTCATTTTTATAAATAAATATCCTTATATTAACATATTTGTCCTTATCTCTGATTATACCCTCAGAAAATATTTATAAAAGTGTAAGGGGTATAAAATTTCTAAAGAGCTCTTATTATCCACGTTTTGCCAAATTGCTGGGAAGGTAGCCTCAGTTTTGCTCTCCTGCTTGCAAAGCTGTGACTGTTCACTGGCCACCAGCATGTATTGATAGCCTAGTCATTTATTTAATATGCATTTTAAGCTTTAATTATTTACCAAAGTGATTTCAGAATAAAGAAATAAATTCAAAGAGATTACCAAGTGTGGCTTGGCTAGCTGACAGGAATTTACTTAGACTTATTTAATAAGCAAACTTCTCTGAAGAGCTTCCTGGCAAACCCAGGAGACAGAATTCACTTTTTTGTATGGCATGGCTTAAACTTTCAAACTCATTTAGAAAAATCCCTTCATTTACCAAGTAATTTTGCAAGAATGAAAATGATTATGGGGCTGGTTCAAATTTTAAACCTGCCTAAGCCATCGTTTATAAACAATTTGCAGCAACTGTCTATAATATATAGAGACTTTCAGCCTCAGTGAAAGGGACCTATCAAATGCTTGCCTGCTGAAGTAGCAGAATGTAAAGAGAAGACATCCAGTGCTCTGATTAGAGACATGCACGTTACTGAGGACTTATAGATCATCCTGTTCAATAGGTCTCAATTACAGTGCTCATTTTTACAAAAGAGAATACAGAAACCACAGTTATAAAATTACAGGGAACTTTATTCAATATCAGGGAACTATATTCAATATCTTATAGTAACCTATAATGAAAAAGACTATGAAAATGAATATATGTACTTATATGTATGATTCAAACATTATGCTGTACACCAGAAATTAATACAACATTGTAAACTGACTGTACTTTAATTAAAAGAAAAAAAATCATTACACCCACAGGTGTATACAAACTAAGTAAAGGCACATTTATCTGAATCTGCCATCTCTTTTCCATTGTTGCTGCCAAGAAATAAGCTATATATCCTTATGCTACAACAATAAAAGTTTACTTTAAATTCTAAAAAGTAAATAAATAAAATTATGCTTAAATCGTGTAATTTTCTTTTTAGGAATTTACTTAGACTTATTTGATAAGCAAACATTAAATTATTAAACTTATTAAACTGGCTCCCCATCTTTTCTTTCCTCCCCATTGATGTTTGGACAGTGGGCAGCAATGGGAGAGAACAGTGAGGCTAAAGCTTACTGGGGAAACACTCGTACACCTGGAGGCCAAAGGACACGCTCTGTTCCACCTTTGGGGTTCCCCCCTCAAGCTAATCCATGGCTGTGGTGTCCCTGCCACTCCTTCACCATTCTCTGGCAGAGCCATCTCTCCTGAATGCCACCAGCAGAGCCCCGGCCTCAGATGCTGGCCCCCCAGTGTCCCCTATGGGAGCTGGGCAAGTTATTAATTGCTCACATTTCAGTTTCCTCAGCTGTCAAACAGAGGTAATAATGATTGCTACCTCATAGGGTCCTTGTGAGAACGAAATGAATGAAACACTTAAAACAGCCCCTGGCACATAATAAGGATTCAATAGGTGTTATATAATTATCATTATAAAGTATTATTGTTGTTGTTTTTGAAAAGACGCAGGAGTTTCTCGTACTGCTCAGGGTAGGAATGCAGCCGGGTATCAGGAAAGCAATGGAACCAAGAATTAGCCAACCAACAGGACACCCAGCCACTATCTCATTTCCTCCAACCACATCTGGTTCATTTCGTGTCTCTGCAGATCATCCTTCTCCCCTCCCCAGTCCACGTGGTCATTCATGTCGACCGCGGCTCTAATTGCTCATGTTGTAGGCTCAGCCATGTTCCTAGTTGGCTTCCCTTGTGAACTGGGGAGTGGTCCCCAAAGTAGAGGGAAATAATTGGGAGCTGGACATATTCCGCCAATGGTGTTTGCTATAGGACAAAAGAGAGCATCCGTCACACACTGAGTCAAAACGACAGTTGAATTTCTGTCCTTTCTGCAAAAGTTGAAAATGCAAAAAATGATGTGAACTTGGATATCACTACCAACAGAATGAAATTAAGTCCGCTTTGACTGATGCAAAACAATGTTTTCTTTTCTTTGGACCTGAATTTCGAAGGGAATGCACTCCAGGTAACAACTGGGGCAGACTGTGATCTAGAAAAGACATACCCCTGATTCCTGGGACTATTTAGAAGCTATTTTGAAACTTTTCATGTTACTTTTACAATAGTTAAAGTTAACTTCTTGTCATATTTTAACTATTTCATTGGGGAAGTGGGTATAGCTCAGTGGTAGAGCACATGCTTAGCATGCATGAGGTCCTGGGTTTAATTCCCAGTACCTCCATTTAGAAAAAAAAATTTTAATCTAAATGTTTTGTTGAACGTATGAGATAAAGACAAAAAAGACCCTTTTCTGAAGTGATGTGCTGGGCAAAGATCAGACCATACTGAAGAGTACTTTGGGAATTAAAATAACTGACGAATAAAACCGTTATCGGGATGTGGCCTTCCCTTGCGTGCAGAAAATAATTGTGCTCATTGTCCTGGTTGATTAAGGAAATCTTCCACGCAGCTCCTATTTTATTTTATTTAAAAGAGTTAGCAGCAGAGCCAATAGAAGAGGGAGAAAATTAATGGTTTGAGCAATTCATTTAAACAAGGAAACAAGTGCCATTTGCTTCTATTCAGGATTCAACAGTTAGAAGAGGAATATACATAGGGCATCTAATGTTGGGCCAGAATCCTTTTCTTTGGCCAAAGCAAAACATATCCTGGTAGAATTTTAGAATGTGGCCACAGTTTATCAGAACGTGCAAAGTTTGACAAAATTCAAGAAGCACATCTGAGCTTGGAGAAAATGATTCCTGGCAAGCAAGAATGTCAAAAGTTGTGGCAATTTTTAAAGCAAAAAAAGCAAAAAAAAAAAAAAAAAGGCAAATTGTTAAGAGCACATGGTAACTTCTCAATGCTGAAAGCTGGGGTCGCAGCCGCTCTCGGGACATGAATGTCTGGTAGAAAAAAAATGAAAAATATAGTCACCACGTACCATCTAAACACAAAGACATAATGAGCCCTATTCATGAAGCTGCTCCTTCTGTGTTCTGACAAAGTAGTAACAGAGAATTGGAAAGATGCAGCAACAACAGAAGGAATCCAAATAAAAAAGGCTGAAAGAAAACAAACCTGAGACGACCCTACAGCCTGATCCATTAGGGTGTAAAATCCCCTGAAGGCCTGGTAATTCTCATGAGCCTCTCCACTTCCCAAGGGCAGGCAGCAAGCGGGGCATCCCCTGTTTCCATAGAAAGTTTTCTGCAGACCCAGGTGGATACCCAGTCCGGAGAAATTGATGTGGATGCTCCCTGAGACATTTTGTTTGTTGATGGCAGACCCCTAGATTTCTAAGATTTATCTGTGCCATGGAATCAACCTACTGGGACCACCGTGGGCTGAGCCAGGGTTCCCTGGCTGGACCTCAGAAATCAAGGTGACAGGTCAAGGATGGGCTGTGACATGGGCTAGTTTATGAGCCAAAAGCCACACTGGAAGAACTAGTTACAGGCCAGAGCCTAGAACGTCCTGGGAGCCAGGGTCACAGAGCTCCAGAAAAGAATCGAGGGCCCACTAAGATCTGAAGGACTCAGCCCAATTGTGTGCTAATAATTACCTTGGACTTTTTAAAACCCAGAAAAGTAAATTGATTTTCAGGCCAGAGTGGGAAATTAAACAAACTTAGTGCTTTCTTTCACATGAAAGCTAAGGCAGGATATGAAGCATGCTCATCCAGACCGCACCCCGGAGCTTGCAGGAATGCCAGGAAGTCACACTGGCCTCATTTCCCCAGGGCTGATACCCACAGGAGACAGTGCCTTCAGACGTTATGTTTGTGAGAGATCACACTCCAGTAACTCCGTGACTGATATTCAATTGTCCTGCCTATGACAGTGTTTGCTCAGGTCAGCTCTGAAGAAGAATGAATGTATGTTTATATTTAGGGAATTTCTGCATTTAGGTATGTTTACTCTTAAATCACTTTAAATGGCTTTGTAGATTTTAGCAAAGTAAAAATGATTTATACTCAAGCTAACCATACACATACCCTATGACCCAGCCACCATTCCTAGATACCTACGTAACAGATATGTACACATATGTGCACAAAAGGCATTTACAAAAATGTACATAGCTGCATTACTCATTATAGCCAAAAAACTAGCAACAATCCAAACATCCTTCAGCAACAGAGTGGATAAATAAGCAGTGATATATTCCTGCAACAGCATACCATAGAATAATCAATGACTTATGTACACAATGTGGAGTAAAAGAAACCAGACACAAATGAGGACATGCTATATGAGTCCATATATAAAGTTCAAAACTGGGCAAAACAAATCTATGGTACTTGAAGTCCCAACAGTGTTTATCCTTGGGGAAGAGAGTGAGTGCAGTAACTGGGAAGGTGGCATTAGAGGGCCTCTGGGATGGTGGTAATCTATTTCTCAGCTTGGCTGGAGTTTTAAAGGGTGTGCTGTCTTTTAAAATTCATCAAGGAAGGAGGGTATAGCTCACTGATAGAATGCATGCCAAGTATGCACAAGGTCCTGGGTTCAATCCCCAGTACCTCCATCAAACAAGGAAATAAACAAATAAATCTGATTGCCTCCCCGCCATCAATCAATCAATCATCAAATTCATCAAGCACTTACAATTTGCTCACTTTTCTGTATCTTTTGTATGTTGATAAGTAATGTGTTTTTAAATATTTAAAAATATCTTTTTAATGATCCACATGGTAGTTGTAACTGTTGCTAGGGACCAGCATAGTGATGTAGAAAACCATGTAAAATTTCTGAATGTGCAGGTGGCATGTTTGATGTACCTGGATAGACCCCAAATTACAACAGTTGGTGACCATTATTGTTTGGTATTGCTGATACCTGAAGTCCTACACCTTGCTTAAATCTGGGTATTGGCCAGACTACATTGTTCAACAGCATATTCTTGGAGTTTAAAGTAATTTAAGATATTCACAGGAAGACCTAGCCAGATGATGACCTGGCTCTTAGCAATTGGTCTTCTCTCCATGTCTTAATTTAGAATTGAAGTCCTCATCCTAAAAATACACCTGGAATCTCTTTAACTTGATATGATGGATGGCCCAGAGGTCAGTGCAAGTGTGCAGAAGACAAGACCCTTGATTAACCCAGGAGAATAAAAAACTATGAGTGCCAAAGAAGAAGTCAAAGACTTTCTTTAGAATTTTTTTTGTATGTTACTTGTTTAAATGTAAATTTTGTCAGTCAGAAAAAAATTGTATTATTCCTTTAGTGGTTCAGTGGCTAAAGAAAAATGCAAATATTGTTATGATAGAAGAGTTTAAGCTTTTTAAAACAAATTTATTGGGGTGTAATTTATGTACTATATGTCACTCATTGGCACTGCACAACTCAATGATTTTAGTAAATTTATGGAAATGTGCAACAATCACCATCATCCAGTTTTAGAACATTTCTGTCACTCTTAAAAAAGTTTTCTTGTGCACATTTACAGTTAATTCTCGGACCTGCTGCTGGCACTAAGCAAGCAGTTTTCCTTTCTGTCACTATAAATTTGCCTTTTCTTACATAAATGGAATCATACAGTGTAGTCTGTTGGATTTTTGCTTCTTTCACTTAGCATGACATTTTCAAGGTCCATTCATGTTTTAGCAAGTATTAAAACTTCACTGCACTCCTTTTATTGCTGAATAGTATCCCATTACATGGATATCTCATGCTTTATTTATCCATTCCCCAGCTGATGGACATTTGGATTGTTTCCAGTTTGGAGTTATTATGACTAAAGCTGCGATGAACATTTGTATACAAGTCTTTGAGTGGGCAAATGTTTTCATTTCTCCTGGATAGATTCCAGGAGTGGAATTGCTGGGACGTATGGTAAGCCTATGTTTAAATTTTAATGAAGTTGCCAAACTATTTTCCAAACTGTTAGCTATTTTACGCTACTACCAGTGATGTCTGAGGATTCTGGTTTCTCCACATCCCTGGCAACACTTGTTATTACCTGTCTTTTAAAAATTGGTACCATTCTAGCCATCATCAAAAAGTCTACAAATTCTGGAGAAGGTGTGGAGGAAAGAGAACCCTTCTATACTGCTGGTGGAAATGTAGACTGTTGCAACCACTATGGCAAATGGTATGGAGATGCCTTAAAAAACTGAAAATAGAGTTACCGTATGATCCAACAATCCTACACCTGAGCATATATCCAGAGAAAACTCTAACTCGAAAAGATATATGTACGCCAATGTTCATTGTAGCACTGTTTACAATAGCCAAGACGTGGAAGCAACTTATATGTCCATCAACAGATGAATGGATTAAGAAGATGTGGTATAGGTATACAGAGGAATATTACTCAGCCATGAAAAGAATGAAATCATGACATTTGAAGCAATGTAGATGGACCTAGAGATGATCATACTAAGTGAAGTAAGTCAGAAGAGAAAGACAAATATCATATGAATTCACTTATATATGGAATCTAAAGAATAATACAAATGAGCTTATTTACAAAACAGAAACAGACTCACAGACATAGAAAACAAACTTATGGTTACCAAAGGAGGAAGAGGGAACGAGGGATAACTTAGGAGTATGGGATTAACAGATACACACCACTATATATAAAATATATAAACAGCAAGGTATATACTGTATGGCACAGGGAACTATATTTGATATCTTGTAATAACTGATAATGGAGAAGAACCTGAAAAGGGGCTATTTTCATGAGTATATTCACTTTGTAAAAATATATCAAGCTTATAATATATATAGTTCTTCTGTAGATGTCTTATTCTTCAATAAAAATTTACATTGTGGGGAAAGTATAGCTCAGTGCTAGAGTGCATGGTTAGCATGCACAAGACCCTGTATTCAATCCCCAGGACATCTACTGAAAGAAAGAAAAAGAAAGGAAGAAAGGAAGAAAGGAAGGAAGAAAGGAAGAAAGGAAGGAAGGAAGGAAGGAAGGAAGGAAGGAAGGAAGGAAGGAAGGAAGGAAGGAAGGAAGGAAGAAACCTAATTTCTTTCCCCCTCAAAAAAAACAAAAAGTAATTTAAAACATAAAAAATAATTTTTTAAAGTTTACATTAAAAAATTAACCTAGAGGGAAGAAAGGATGCTTTTTTTTTTTAAATTGTTTTTTCTCTCTTCTTTTTTAACTTTTTTTTTTTTGCTGGGGAAGGAGGTAGTTAGGTGTATATATGTATGTATATATGTATGTATGTATGTATGAATGTACGTATGTATTTAATGGAGGTACTGGGGATTGAACCTAGGACCTCGTATGTGCTAAGCATACACTTTACCACCGAACTATACCCTCCTACCCAATGCTTTTATTTTCTTAATGTTAATACTTATAATAAAATTGCTATGTAATATCCTAGAAAAAATTGTGCACTCCAATATAATCTTCAAATAGATTTCTGCAATATAAAGAGAAATGATAATCTTTTATATAATTTCAGAGTGCAGTTTCATGCCTTCCTTTAAAATCTACTAAAATAAAGTCTCTAATTCCTTTGTTATGAAGCCCACCAGAACTTACTACCAAGTCCTGAAAAGTAAATTCCAGGGGCATATAGGCTAGGTGGTGGTACCTGTTTTATTTCGTTGTAGCCTTCCTTGGTAACAAATATTCTGTTTCCCCCACATGAAGATAATGCTACTGGAAATGCACTATGAGTCATGAAATGTGAGTCAGCTGCTGCAAGGTACTGCTGACTCATCTGGGGGTGGGGGACCAGTTGTGGTGGGGCGTGCTGTCTCAAGCCTGGCCAACTGCAAAAATCTGCAAAACAAAGTTTTGCTTATTTCCTTATTCAGGACATTTTTCTCTGAGCCAAAGTAAGTTGGTATAGAAGCTGAATATGGTGTAAACAAGGCCAGGGAGTCTGCACCTGGGTAATCCACAGATCTGGGGGAGTGTGCCAAGGGATTCATAGGAAATACTGGGACCAGGAGTATTATTAGTAAGAGTCAAAAAGTGAAAACAGCCCGCCTGTCCATCAACTAATGAACAGTAAGTAAAATATTGTCTGTTCATTCAGTGAATATTATTCAGCCATAAAAAATGATGAAGTACTGACACACACTATAACATAATGAACCCTGTAAATGTTATGCTAAGTGAAAGACGCCAACCACAAAAGTTCACCTGTTTTTTGGTTCCATTCATGTCAAATATCCAGAATTTAAAAATCCAGAGAGACAGAAAGTACCTTAGTGGTTTTCAGGGGCTGGAAGTGTTGCAGGAAATGGGAGTTGACTGACAAAGGGTATGGGTTTCTTTTGTGGGTAATGAAAACATTCTGGAATTAGTAGAAATGGTTGTGGAACTCTATGAATATACTAAAAACTGAGTTGTACATTTTCAAAGAATACTTTTTATAGTACCTGAGTTATAACACAATAAAAATAATTTCTGCCCAAGAAATGGGATTGAAAATAATACAAACAATGCAAACACAAGCAAACCATGGGAAAACAACGAGGCTGACACCTTCCTTTATTACAAGCTCATCTTCAGCCACGTTAACAAGGTAAAAAGATCTGATAAGAAGGTAGCAAAACATAATTGAAATTATCAAGAAAAAAATTGATTATGGTGTGCATCCAAAACTAACTTAACATCAATTATACTCAATTTAAAAATTGAGTTATTGACATCATTGAAACTCAAGCGTATATTACACCTTAGATAACAATGACCGTCTTTAAAATCATGTGATTCCCAATCTAGTATTTTACAAAATTTTGCCAAACTTAATGAGGAGTATTTAGCAGATTGTTTTGCAATTTCTTGTTTAATAGAGAAGTTCAAAAAGAAACATATCACTGGGAAACACTTTTTCTTGCTACCACAGTAAAACTGGTTAAAATAACAAGCAGGAAACAAAATGGCAACAATTTGAGATGCATTCTTTTGTTAGCAGATGCACTGGAGGACTCAATGAAAATGTAGTGGAAATTTGAAGAAACAAATATTACAACAAATAATCCAATGTTGAAGCTTGCAATACAGCTGGGTGAAAGTACAAAAATTTCTAACATGTTTCAGCTTGTGGTGGTTGCAAGATTCAATATGAACTACTTTTTGTGAACCACTAACCAAAAGATGTCAGGGAAGTCAGCCTCAAGCATAAATTACTTATTCAAAAGAATGTATTTTATGAAAACCTGGCTAAGTGTAATGGTTGTTGGAGTGGCTGCTTTGACTAGAATGTTTAAGATTCCAGAGAAATGGCACTGCATGCATGTGCCAAATTTCAGACTGCATCATTGTTAGGCAAGCTATTGCAGAAAATATATTGAAGGGGAAAGGCAGGTGTTAGAAAATACCATCAAAGGTTTTTTTTTTTCTTTCTCTTTTTGTAAATGAATGGAAATGGAAAATGTAGGCAATAGGGAATGGTGGAGACTGGAGAATCGAAGAGTGCAAGGTTGTTCAATGGGGCAGCCATGGCTCAGCTCCAGCTGATTGGTTCTAAGTGGGAACACAGGCAAACATTGCCAGGGATCTAGATTTGTAAAGAGAAATTCCCTGATTAAGCCCACATGAAAGGAAAATAGTCTTTTGAAGAGCAATCTTCTCTCTTTCTCTTTTGTTTTGCTGTAGGATGAACATAAGCTAGAGGTAGCCTCCTGACTCCTTCAGAAAAGTTAGACAGCGTGGTTAATTTTATAAAAATAAGATCATGCAAACAGGGAACTTTTATAAGCCTTTGTCAACATCTGAGGAGTGACCCAACAGTATTTTGAACTAAACCCAAGCCAGCCAGCTTTCTTTTGGCAAAGCACTTAAAAGTACCAATGTTAGGGGTGGAGGTTATAGCTCAAGTGGTAGAGCACATGCTTAGTGTGCACAAGGTCCTGGGTTCAATTCCCAGTACCTCTTCTAAACATCAATAAATATACCTAATTACCTCCCCCCAACAAAAAAAAAATCAAACTTTAAAGTTTTTACATTTTCTGACCTTTTGTGGGAACTAAGTGATTGTTAGAAATATGCCAGTTAGCAAATATTTTAGCAAGATACATACACACACACAAATTGTTTCTTTGATACAAAGATGATATTCTTAAAAATGAGTGAATAAGTAAGTGTTAAATCAAAAGAAACTCATGCTATGAAAAAGAGCCTTGTGAAAAATGGATATTTGGAATTGCTTCTATCATTAGGTAACTTTTCTGCTGAAATTGATGTATTACTTTAAAAAAAAAAACCCCACCAAGTCTGTATACCTTCAAACAAAAAACAAAAACATTTAACTGTGTTAAAATGCTTAAGAAGTTTCAGTGCATTTTTTAAATTCTTTGGCTAAAACATAAATATATCATAGAGCTAAATAAAAATACAAAATGCAACATCTGTTGGTTTAAAGAACAAACTCAGGGGGAGGGTGTAGCTCAGTGGTAGAGTGTGTGCCTAGCATCCACAAGGTCCTGGGTTCAATCCCCCATACTTCCACTAAAAATAAATAAATAACAGTCTAACTACTCCCCCCACCCCTCCAAATTAAAATAAAATAAACAAAACCTAATTATACCCCCCAAAAGAACAAACTGACATCAAGGAAGATGGAAATTTCCTTATTAAATTTCAACAAACTTTTGCAAAATTGGTAGATGGGACTGAAAACAAATACTGACTTAGTAAGTGTTTGATGTGTTTCTTTCACATGAATTTATGCTTCTGTGTGAGATAACTTAAATATTAAACTATAATAATATATAATAAATATATACAATGAGAGCAAAAGGATTTTTGAATTATTAATTATGTTTAAAATGGACATTTGATACATCTATCCTCTATTAAAATCTGTAGTGCGTGTATATTTGATAATGTGCAGAACATATAAGCCTGATAGCATGTGCAGGTCGAGTATATGAAACTGCTATTTTTGTAGGCCAAAACAACAGAATATCAGCAATTTCAAATGGTTCAGTGTAGAGTTCATAAGTGACTATATGTTAAGGTGCAGACTCAATTTTTTTTAAACGATAGGGATACATGATCAAAAGTGTAGAACTTGCTCAGATTTGAGCCTCTATGCAGCCAACTCAGGCCACCACTGCAACCTGCAAAAACCCAGGAACCCCAAGATCACTGTGTCCCGGTTTCACAAATGCCTGACTCACAGGACCTATGATGCTACCATGTCCATAGCTAAAGGGTCTCATTTTCCTTATTTGTACTAGGTTGGCCACATTCTAAGTAATTTAAGTGAAATATACTAAGCACACTTAAAATTCTAGTGCCATCAGCATATGGGTGAAATTCAGTTTCTTCAAGTAAACTGATCATTGAGCCAGATCTTTGTAATCAGTAAAACTGATTTATTAAGAAACCGAACTAAAGCCAAATGTGATGACTTCAGCTCCATAATAAGCATCACAGGAAGAGAGAGTAGAGGTAAGACTTCAAGTATTTTTCTGTTAAAACTCAGCAAAATAAGCCATCTTAAAACCTTTCTGAAATATGCCCATAAGAATTGTTTTTAAGTTTGGAAAAAGGTACTTTAAACAGTAAGCGAAACAGCAAGTTTATGCTGTATAGCACATGGAACTATATGCAATATCTTGTAGTAACTTATGGTGAAAGAGAATATGAGAAAGAATGTATGTATGTTCCTTTATGACTGAAGCATTGTGCTGTACACCAGAAATTGACACAACATTGTAAACTAACTATACTTCAATAAAAATATAAAATAAAATAAAATAAAATAAATAAAAACAGTAAATGAAACAATAAAATGAAAGAATAAAAGCATTTGGTAAAGAAAAAATTCTTTAAAAATGCAAATAGAAAAGAGAAAAAGTTTAAAAAAGTAAATTTTTAAAGGGATTGAGCAATTAAAAAAATGATGTTGGGTGTCTTTGGACAGAGAAAGGGAAGACAGGAGGGGGTGAGTTTCACTTGCAACAAACACTTTCTGTACTGTTTGGATTGTTAGAATATTTGCATGTATTACTCCTATTTTTTAAAATTAATGGATTATTTGAGCATTGAGCTTATAGGCCATTTTGCTTTCTTTTTTATACTTTTTCTGCAGTCTTAAAAACTATAAATATAATTTCAAGGGTTAAATATAGAAAAATCCTGACAAACTTACAAACTTTAAAGCAGGCACTAATTAAACCTAAAAATGTCTTAAACAAAAAAGGTGATTATCAAACAATTTTTTTCCTTTCAAAATATTTATTTCAAGTAGAAACTGGGAAAACAACCACGTGTAAGATGGTTAAGTAAAAAACCTTGACGGCTACACTCATTTGCTCCTCAAAATATAAAAAGCTGAAAATAAGGTTACATCAGGTACTCTGATTGACAACAGTGTTACTGTATTCAAGTAACAAGCCCAAAGCGGTCCCCAGTTGAGCGTTTAAGCTATTCTCTCTAGTCATACACACAGCCCTTAGACAAGAATCAGATACATGTTTATCTAGAACTGTCCCCACCCCCCAATTCGTATCTTTGTATTTTTGTCACTCTTAAGCAAAGTATTCAGTGTTTTTTGTTTTTTTATAAATATTTTTCTCCCCCTAGAATGCCACTAAATAACCACATTAGTCTTGGATGACAATATAAATCATTTTTACAAAAGCATTAATAGCTAAATAAGGAGCCTCAGGTTAAGTGAGAGGTGTGGGTAGGTTATTCATCCGTGCGGGAAAGATTTGTCCCTTGGTCAGCAGAGTGACATTGCTGAATGTGCTTTGAAAGGTGCCCCCACCCACTTAACAACCCCTGTGGACTAAAATGTTCGCTTGATCCTAGAATCCTGTCTCAAACGTATGAATAAGGCACCAAGAATGACCAGGAGAAGGAAGAGTAAAAGCTGAGTCCTCGCGATGCGGGCAGTGCTGGCCAAAGTCCCTGTGCGCCCAGCGGAAACGCAGAGTCCTGGCACGGCTGCCCCCAAGGGCACACGTGAGGTGGGTCTGGCGCGGGAGAGACCGGTTTACTCGGATGAGGAGCACCCAGCATCCTCCGGAGAGTCACGGTGGGGGAGAGGACCATCACCATGGAGACCACCGTGGCCTCCCGGCCTCCATCCTGCGTTTGTCAGCGGGTCTCGGCGCTTTCCCTCTTCCACCTCCAGGGTTTCCTCCTCTTGCTCCCCATCTGAGTCTGACTCGTCGTTGTAGAAGTGAATGGTGGCTTGAACTGGGAAACTGGCCAGCACCTTCTCCCCGGAACCCTGCAGGTACTCTTGACGCTTAGAGATGGGTAAATAAAGTCTAATATTTAAGAAACAAATACACCGTGAATCAACCTTAAAACAGTCCTAAACTCCACCTGGAGGAGCCTTTTCCCTAGAAGCAGCTAACTCTGAGCCTGCCTCTCTGATTTTGCCTTCGCTGCTCACAGCAGGGTTTTTTGTTTGTTTTTATTTTGTTTGTTTGTTTGTTTTTAAGTCACCAGAACACAAAATTGTGGGCAGATTTGGGGGGGCAGGAACCTGATAGTGAACCCTGCACTAGGTCAGAAATGAGCTATATAATCTGAGAGAAAATCAGTTTAGATAGATGCAGGGAAATGGTGTGTGTGCTTCCACGGGGGTAATAGGATAGAAAAACACTGAGTTGGAAGGTTAAGAGGCTCACTCTGGTCAAACAGAGGACCTGACTGACTATGCTGGATCATATACGTCCTCTTGAGGTCAGGCCTTAATCCCTCCTAGCCCCTCAAGTATGGGGAATATTGTGACTTTGGAGGAAACTGGACCCTGAAACCCTGGTCTGGAGAAGTGGCTAATCTTTCTGAACGTCACCACAGAAAGGCTGCAGGGGTGGGTCCCTCGCTTTGGCAGAAGAGAAAATGGCATTCCTGGCAATTTGTCTAGAAGAGAGAGGGAAAGAGAGAAAGAAGGAGGAAGGAGAAGAGAAGGAGAGAGGGAGGGAGGGAAAGGAAGAACAGAGATATATAAAATTTGGAACCTTTAAATCCAGGTTTGGTGAATTTACGATTCCAATTATACATGAAAATTATTTCAAAATGCCCCCACTCTTCCCATCCTCTTATCCTTGTAGCTTGACTCACTAATTTTTGCATTTTTCTCATGGTTTTCTGAGGGTCTGGGAGGGATTATCAATTGATCACTGTGTATTTGCAAAGCTGATTTCAATCCCCTCCCCGCCCCACCCACCTCCCCGCCTTTTTTGGATAGAGGAGAAAAGGGAACCAGAAAACATCCTACTATAAATAATACAGGACAATTTTTAACTATCTAAGAATTCCAGTAGAAGGTGGCTCTCTACCCCCCAGGGGACATTCAGCAATGTCTGGAGACAGCTTTAATTGTCGCAACTGTTAGGAAGCTACTGGCTTTTAGCGGGTAGAGGCCGGGGATGCAGCTTAACACTCTGCAATGCCTGGGACAACCTTGCAACAAAGAATGATCCGGTTGAGTCAACTGAATTTGTTTCTTTTCTTAATTGTCAGTTTATAATGTGTCAATTTCTGGTGTACAGAATAATAGTTTAGTCATACATATACAAACATATATTCATTTTCATACTCACTTTCATTATAAGTTACTACAAGATATTGAATATAGTTCCCTGTGTTATACAGTAGGACCTTGTTGTTTATCTATTTTATATATAGTAGTTAGTATCCGCAAATCTGGAACTCCAATTTATCCCTTCCCACCCCCTTCCCCTCCTGATAACCTTAAGTTTGTTTTCTATGTCTGTGAGTCTGTTTCTGTTTTGTAAATAAGTTCATTTGTCGTTTTTTTTAGATTCCACATATGAGTGATATCATATGGTATTTTTCTTTCTCTTTCTGGCTTACTTCACTTAGATCGACAATCTCCAGGTCCATCTATGTTAGTGCAAATGGCATTTTATTCTTTTTTATGGCTGAGTAGTACTCCATTGTATAAATATACCACAACTTGTCAACTATCTTTCAATCAAAAAAATTTATCCAATCCAAAGCATTGGTAGTCCCAAGGTTGAGAAACTCTGTGACAAATGGAATGTAAATCTAAGACAGTATAGTTTAGTGGTGGGTCATGTTGAAAATTAGGTCTCATGCTGAAGTATTAGCAAATGAATGCAAAAGATGTCTGGGATTTGCTTTAAAGTACTCTAACAACAAAAAAGTAGTTGGGAGAGATGATAAACATGATCTGATCCAGAGAACACTGACAATTACTCAGGCTGGTGATGGGCACATGGGGGTTCACCATATCATTCTCTCCATTTTTGTGTAGGTTTGAAATTTTTGTGATAAAAAGATAAAATTGCTGTATTCAGTTTGCAATACTTGGTTACAAAGATGCAGCTCACATATTGCCAGTCACTGCATTCTCAATGAATCAAAAATTGGGGAGCAGCAGAAAGTCTGCAAGGCAGGTCCAGGGGGCAGGTGTGCAGGGGAAGTTTCACCAGGCATGAAGGAGGGGTGGTTCCCAACCCCAGTGGCATGTAAGATCACCTGGGAAGCCTATAAAAGTAGATACCTGCACCTTTCTCCTGACCCCAGAGGAATCACCCTGCATATGTATTTTTAAAGCTTCTCGAGTAAGGATTGAAGAACCACTGATGTGAAACACTAGGAAAACTTCCTTTTTCACAAAAATCACTCTTTGATCAGTATGGTGGGCTCTAAATTTCATCTTCAGCAATTAAAATCTTGGGATTTTATTTATTTTTTATTATTTTTGGGGGGGTGGTAATTAGGTTTATTTATTTATTTTTTTAACGGAGGTACTGGGGATTGAACCCAGGACCTTGTTCATGCTGAGCATGTACTTTACCACTGAGCTATACTCTCCCTCTCTTTGGGTTTTATTAAAGCTTCCAAAACAACAAGTTTATAATGTATAGCACAAGGAACTATATTCACTATCTTGTAGTAACCTATAATGAAAAAGAATATGAATAGGAATGTATGCATGTATATGTATGACTGAAACATTGTGGTGTACACTAGAAATTGACACAAAATTGTACCCTGACTATAATTCAATTAAAAAAAAATGCTCCCAGTCTTCCAGGATAACTAGGGTAAAAAATACTCTGACAAGAGGTGACAGCATTCACTAGGTTAGGTTTGTTTCAGTGAAGGAAATGAGAGCTGGAGAGAGACAGGCTAAGAGGAAAAGGAGAGCTGGACACAGAGAAACAGATAAAAACCCTGAGCATGAACCACTTGCCTAAAATGGAAGAAATGAAAGAGGATACAGCCGTAGGGTCCTGATGGCTGCCAGGACCACGAAAGAACTGAGAGAGGCCAGAGGAACCAACTGTGGTCCAGCATCTATCCAATCCATCATTTAAGAAGTCTGCTTTGCACTCGGTAATATATTAACTTATATCCTGGGAGAAAAATAGAAACACACCTAAGTCTAAGCAAATAAGCTGATACATATATATAATTCATATGCAATTAAATTTAACACAAGGCAAAATATGTAATGAGAGGTATAAACAAAAGATGTAAAGAGAAGAGAGAGGCCAATTTCAACGTACAACTGAAACACTGAATGAATGAATAAATGAATAGATTCCAGAAATCCAACAAAGTATCTTTGAAGTTCCTTGGAGTGATAATAACTAAATGATATTGGGGAATATACTAAATTATTTTCCATTTGTTGGAAACGTATACCCTTGAAGACACTAGAGTGTATTAATGCTTATATTAAAAGCAATTGATTTTTAAAAGATTTTTAAAAGGAGAAAAAAATAGGAAATGAAATATTTCTTACAGTGAAGTCAGATATTACCTTACAGGATGCTGAAACCCAAAGGCCCCTTTTGATCCAAATGTTTGTTGGTCACCCCCAGGCTCAAGCTGTAAAGACAGACACATACAAACTCAGACCCAGTCAATGAGCCTCAGAGTAGCATCCCGAAGTGTTTGGAAATAAAATCTCAGTAGCCTGCACTTGTTAGCATCAGTTCCAATTTTGGAGACAGTTTAAACACCTTAACAGTATTTGATAAGCCCCTGTTCCTCTTACTTTTGTCATGGGGTCCCGGGCAAGGAAGAGGATCAGGAAGGGGTTCATGGGGCCTGGTTAAGACATCAGTGGCACTTGGGTATGCAGTTCTGGGCCCATTCCTGGTGGAGGAGAGCATCAAATTCCAAGGGGCAGGAAAATAGACTGCACACGTAGGGAAAGGTGGAGCCCAGTGTGGAAGGAAGGAGACACTGCAGGGGTAAAAGGGCTACAACAGTAAGCTGAGTCCGGATACTAACACCTCAAATACCCACTATTGAGTCTAGGTTTCATTCTAGAGGCAGGCACTCAAGACCATGACCGATTTTTGAGCTGGGAGTTCAACAATCAGATCTGAGTTTTAAGGAAAATAGTAGCTGCTGGGAGCAGTGCAGAGCCCAGATTGGTGAAGTGAGGGCTTGGAGGCATCTGGCAAGACGTGATAAAGATTTGAACTTTAGTGACAAGGACCAGAAGGGAAAGGAAATTTTTCTGGAAAAGATTCCAGACATTGAGTAGCATCCCTAACACCCCAGACCACTTAAATATCAAGAGCAGAGGAGAGGCCCTGAATAGCCAGAGCAATCTTGAGAAAGAAGAACAAAGCTTGAGGCATCACACTTCTTGACTTGAAACTATATTACAAAGCTACAGTAATCAAAACAGTGTGATACTGGCATAAATATAGACCCGTAGATCAACGGAACCGAATAGACAGCCCAGAAATAAACATACATATATCATCAATTAATTTATGACAACAGAGCCAAGACTATTCACTGGAGAAAGAACAGTCTAATAAATGGTGTTGAACAAACTGAACAGCCTCATCCAAAAGAATGAAACTGGACCCCTATCTTACACCATACACAAAAAATAACTCAGACCAAGTTAAAAATCTGAACAAAAGACTTGAAACCATAAGGCTCCTTGACATTTTAGCAGCCTTATTTTTATAATATGCTATGGTGAGCTAAGAGAAATAGTATGAGACTCTTTGGAACAAAACTTTTTCCACAATGAAATTCACTCTCTGAGGACTCCAGGAATTCAGGTCTGTGTTAAGCACTGTTTGTAATTATAAAATATCTCTAATTGCTCAGGCTCACTCTACCACCATAAGCAATTCTGGCTGTCAGAGGTGATTTTATACCCAGTGAAGGCAGAGGATGTAATGGACAATGCAAATCTTGATGGACACCTAAAGTCAGTGTGGGTAGTACAGAGAAATAGCTTCGTTTAAGTGATGAATCCTAACCAGACTCTGTGAAATACACAGCTCACTTTTAATAGACTCTATCAACTTTCCCCCACAAACATACACAGCTTTTAAAACTTCACACCACAAGTATCATCATTAAAGATCATTTTCTGATGACTGAAAATGTCTAAATATTCACCCTTTGATAAGTCAGGAGAACAGAAACATATACAAGTTACACGCCGTGTTTAAGGGGGTGGGTTTTCTTAAGAGCGAGAGAACAGATACAGGAGAGATTTTCTTGAGGGTCTCATTGCCTCCTCCCTATGCATGCTTCTGACTCCGGAGATGCTAGGATGCAGGGAGCCTGGAAGATGGAAGGACAGACCTAGAACACAGTCCCTGACATGTCCTAGGAAGTCGTCTCCCTTGCAGGTTTAGGCTGTCTTTCATTGTTCCCAGGCGGGAAGGGAGACAGCTCCCAAGTGGTGGTAGGGGAATCAAATGAGTGAGGGTGACCCTGCTGCTCAGGACACAGGGCTTTGAAACTTTCCCTCGAACTTAGATTGTATTCTAATTTTGATCTGCTTGCCCGCAATCCTGGTACAGGTCACTAGGCAGTAGTCCCACCACTCCCACCCCTCCCAGCCAATATTTTTTAAGAAGTACACAACAGGGCTCGGGAATCGAGGGAGTCTCCTGCTCTGTCGGGAGAGGGCGCTGCTGAGCAAGAAGCCGTCCCTCCCCGCTCCCGGCTGCTCCTCACCAGGCTGGGGCGCCCGGGAACCGCGCCCGAGGCGCTTGGGGTCTGCGGTCACCGCCGCTGAGCGCTCCGCCCGGCCAGTCGGGCTCTGCAAAGATCCGTCCCGGGAAGAACCAGGCAGAGAGCCCTACAGCCCCCACGCACACCCACTCCCCCCGCCCCCAAAATCCATGGACACAACTGCTTCATCTTTTGCGCCATGCTGATAATCAACTAGAAAGTTCTCGTGGCTTAACATTTTTCTGCAAGTAATCATTTTTCTCACAAAAGGCCCTCTCATCATAATAGAAAAACAAACTGCCTTACATTAGGAAGTGTGCTTTTCTTTTTATTCTTGCAAACAACTGATAGGTTCCACATACATTTCACTTAAAATAGGATGTTTTCTCCCAAGCACCTTTTTTTAAATTTTTTTTTTTTGCAGGGGGAGGTAATTACGTTTATTTATTTATTTAATTAATTTTGGAGAAGGTACTGGGGATTGAACCCAGGACCTTGTATATGCTAAGCATGCACTCTACCACTTGAGCTATATATACCCCCCCTGTACCCAAGTACCTTTTAAGTCTTATGTTTAAGAACTTAAGTTTGAATGCAAAAGGAGGAATTGTTTTCCATCATTTAGATACTGCATGTAAGAATAACTTGGGCTAAAAAAAATCATGTCCCTCATTAATTTCATATAGATTTTATTTGCTTCATTCTTTAAATAGTAACTGAATTAAAAGTCTCATCATTCAGACTAATTTAATAAGGGAGTCTAAAATATTTCAACTAACATTTTAATACAACAAAGGAAAGGCACATTCTATGAAAGCAAGTCATTACTTCAGTAAGTATAAAGCAATTTAGTTACCAATGCAATAGACAAAAGAATAGTGGCAGTGATTAATCTTCACCCACAAAGCCTTCAGCTGGAGTGTATTTGCTCAGACAACATGAGTTACCCCAGAAGTGCTTGCGGACAGGGCCCAAAAAGCTTCAGAAAGGGCCAGACGGCAGGTGGGGACTTTTACCCATACCTTCTGGGCACTCCAGACAGGGCTCTGCCCATATTTGCACTGTGGCACCAGCCCAGCACTAATGGCATACCGAACTTTTCTCTAAGGTGAGGGGGACAGAAGCAGTCTTCCCTTCACCTCTACCTGCCGGTTAACAGGGGGAAAAAACAGCAGAGAAGGAATGTCTTTTAATTTGCCCTTGAACCCATAGTGGCAGCCATAGTGGCTTTGCTTTTCAAGAAAGAAGAAGCAAGCTGGAGCCAACTGGCATAAGAGTCAGGTCTGATCAACACCTAGCTGGCCCAGGATCCTACTCCCAGATCCCAAGGCACTTAGATGACTAAGGAAGGGACAGGCCGAGGAGGCCTTTCACGGTCCCTTTATTTTAGAAATGATGCCACTTGCTCGCTGAACTGCTTGACACCTATGATGTCCATACTTAACCTTACCGCGCCTCGGGTTCCTGTCGGCTCAGCATCCTGGGGTGTCAGGATCCAAGGTCTCCATGGCGCTTGGCTGGAACGGCAGGGACCAAGAGTGAAATCCAGCATCTTCTGCTTTTAAAATTAGATCATAAGAGTTTTCATTCTGATCACTCCTAATGTCTGCCTGAGGGTCACTAGACCCACTAGAACATTCTCTCAAGTTCTCAGGCTGTGGCCAGTGCATTTGTGCTTTTTTCTCCTGCCACATTCCCAGTTCTCTACCTTCACGGGGCTTTGAGAACTCTCAAATCTGATACAATCATCAGGGGACACATTATCTGAGGACTTTCTCTCCCACCCTGGCTGGATTCTGCAATTCACTCTCCCCACCAGACTGACTACTCCGTGGCTCACTAACTTCAACCAGCTGCTGAAGGATGTTGATTGTACAGACAGGGTTCTACTGAGTTTCACGATGCAAAAAGGGGGAATCAGTTTCCTCTCTTCTGCTGCCTGGCCACCCAGTCCCTTCCACATCTCCCCTGCTAATTTGATTTTTTTTAACTACCTTAAAAAGGACCGGTGCCCGGGGACAGCGAAAGCTGAGCCCCAAACACAGGGCAAACAAAGGATGTCACCAACAATGTGACAACTAACGTGAGATGACTCCCTGCAAGGCTCGCTGAGGGGCCCTGAAGGCTTCAACGTTCCCAGCCCGGTGCATTTCAGATCTATAAACCGAAGAGTCGGCCCGTTTCCTTGCCAGGCACCTCCTGGGCCTCTGCGCTTCAGAACTGTGTTCTGGAACCGAGACGATTCTGCGTCCCTGGCTCTGGCTAAGGAATATGCTCGGCGTTGCCGTCGGGCTCCGGGGTTCCGCGCGGATTCGTGGTGCTCAGCGCGGCCGGAGCATCTTCTCTGCGCTCCCCGCACCGACGCGCCGCAGGGACAGCCTCACCTCTCGGACCCGCGCGGCGGCAGTGGTTCCGGGGGCCCGTCTCCCGGGCAGTCACAGACGCGTCCCCGCGCCTCCCGGGCTCCGGCGGCTGCCTCTGATCTCATGGTGCCCTCGGAACCCGCGCCCCTCCAGCGGCGCCAGCGCTCGGCCGCGCCTTTAACCGCTCGGGCTAGGGCGCTCACCTACCCGCGCGCTCGGCGCCAGGTTTAAAAACGGGGGCGGGGCGGGGAGAGGACTCGGGAAACCCGGGAGAGGGTGGGGAGGGCACCGGAGAAGGACTAGCAAAGCCTGGGAGGGAGCGCGGCGGTGGGGAGGGGACGAGGTCAAGGAGGGGAATCGGGAAGCCCAGGGCAAGGGTGTGGAGGGGACAAAGGAAACCCTGGGAGGATCGCCAAGGGCGGGGGCAAGGAAGCTCGGGGAGGGGACGGCGGGAAGTGACACGGGAAGCCTGGAGAGGGGGACACGTCGGGCGGGGGTCTTGGGCGGTTGCGTCGGGTGCACCCTCTCCGGGGCTGGAAACTACAGGGAGATCGCGGAGGGGCCTCCCGTGCCCGGTGGTGAAGAGAAGGGTCCCTGGCTTCCTTCCGCCTCCCTGGGGTCTCTGCGGCCCTTGGTGTTCTGGTTCCTGCACGAGAATCTAGGTCCCAGATTTGCGGAAAATCTCACGTCCACCACTTTAGAGCGGACGCGGGGTTTGGGGGGCGGCTATAGAAGCCTGTGACCCGCCCTGCCTCTGGTGCTGGACCGCGGGCGCCGGGACACCGTGGCCGCTCTGCTCAAACTGGGGCGGGGGTGGGGTGGGCTGTGGGCAGCGGCGCTATCAGGAGAGAGCTCTCGAGATGAGAGCACCCTTCCCACCGATGGGGACCTTGGAAAAGGATGTGGCTTTCTATGGGGGTGGGTGGGAGCTTCCTCTGGTTAGCCCCAGGCTGGGTACAGAGAGCCTGGGCGATGCGGGAGGGTGCGCGTGCCCTGGGACCACTTGGGCGGCTGCGGTCGTCACCAGCGCTGGGCCTGGATGCCACAAGTGCTGTATTATCAGCAGAGCCCAGCGACAGAATCCTGAGGGCCGCAGGCCTGGACTCGGGCCCCTCGCTTAAACAGGATCTGTTCCTCGGTATCCCACGGACGCTGCGTCTGAAAATTCAAGCTTTATGTGACTTACATACATGGATTTAAAGAAAAATCAAAGAACTTCAGAGACTGAAATGGTTCCACATTTTTTTTAAAGAGCAACAGATTATGACAATGATTAAAACTAATCAAAAGCAAAGAGGAGGGAAATTAATAAATAACTATAAAATGTCACACAAATGATTTTAAAAGGCATTGAGTATAAGGATGTGGGGGAGGCGAGGAAAAGAAAGTTAGACAAGGTTGCAACAATAAGATACTATAATTAATCCACTAAGGTAGAAAAGATTTTATAAAGGGATGACGGACAACAGATGTGGGTGCCTTCAGATGGGTATCGCCAGGGAGCCTGTGACAGTGTAATCAGTGTGCCTTCAGAAAAGTATGACAAGTTACATCACATGCCTTAAAAATGTTTGCCTGTTGGTCCAGTAATTCTACTTCAGTGTCCGTGTTAAAGATGTATTTCAAAATGGGAATAAAATGTGTTTAGTCACAGAGGTCTTCATTATAATGCTTCTTTCTAATGTTGAAAAATACATCTGAAAATATGACAAGGATTAAATAAATGATGGTAGAATATCATGCAGCTAATAAGAACGTTTGCTGGGTTTTGAACAGCGTGGGAAAATGCTTGTGATGTAATGTTAAAAGAACGAAATTGTATGAGTAGGACCCAAACAGAATACAGAGGCTACAAATGACAAAAAAGGATATGGCCACTGAGTACTGGGATTACTAAGGATTTAAAACATTTTTTTAAATGTCTTCTAAATTTTCAACAGTGAGCATATATTACTTTGTACTTTTTCGTGAGGGCCAAAATGTACGTAACATAAAATTTTTTACCATTTTAGCCATTTTCAAATGCATTTCAGTGGCACTGAGTACACTCACATTGTCGCACAACCATCATCACTATCCGTCTCTGGAACTTTTTCATCATCCTGAACTGAAACTCTGTGCCCATTAAACACTGACTCCCCCTTCCTGCCTCCCCTCAGCCCCTGGTAACCTCCATTCTGCATTCTGTCTCTATGGATTTGACTATGCCAGGCTCCTAAAATTGGAAGCATTCGTCCTTTTGTGGCGTGTGTGTTAATTTTATAAGTTATTCATCTAATCTTCACCCCAACCTTGCAAACAGACATTATTCCTATTTTACAGATTAAGAAACTGGGGTGAAGGGGGAGGGTATAGCTCAATGGTAGAGTGCGTGCTTAGCATGCATGAGGTCCTAGGTTCAATCCCCAGTACCTCCATTAAAATAAATAAATAAATAAATAAATAGCCAAAAAGGACCAAAGACATCACCTGCATACAGTGGGTACTCAGTTTTGGCTTTTTGTTTTGTTTTTCCTTCTGTTAGGCACACGTAAGACCACAATGACCAACACTAGAACAATTAGAACAACAAAATAAAGCACTATTAGGTTATAACCCAAAATATATGATAAATATTATTGAGTTCATACTGATATTAATAAATATGGAATAAATGAGCAAAATAGGCAAGTATTCTTAGCAGAAGAGTTCCAAATAATTTATGTGGACACTCAGCCCTCAAGAAAGTGGAATGTGATGCTATAAAACATAGTTTTTAAATTATGCATGTTTTTGATTAAAACATTTTGTGAAAAATAAATTCATCGGTAGTATAGAATAAAGTTTTTTTTTAATTCCTTTTTTCTTCTGGTAAATGAATGTAAATACAGGAAAAGAAATAGACTGCGGTTGAGGCAGTTGGGAATTCAAAGGGCTTTTGTGTTACCAAGTATGTTATCACTGTTCCTTAAATTTTTTTGGATCCAAGGAAGATCTTTACGCTAAAGAAAGTATTTGGCGAAGGGTACAGAAATCTTAAACTTGATTAGGCTCATGGTTTATAAACTAGGAGAAATCGTGTAACTTCAAGTATAGGAATTCCTGCCTGGGAGGTGATGTGGGAAGTAAATAAAATTGAGATTCTCTTTCTAACTCTGCCCTCCTTAATTAAAAATTCTTTCTCATATGCTGACTTTCAGCTGTTGCTTAGAAACAAAGAGTAAAGATGTTAACCCTCAGGGCTTCCTGCTTGCCTAGGAGGAGGATACCAAAAGTCAAAACATCTAAGAGGGCAGAATATTTTTACATAAACAATGTTGAAGACAAGCAGGGAAATGACCATTTCCTTTCCTTCTGTTTAGGCAGAACCTATTTCCTGTTATCCACTCCACAAAGCGCCCTGCACCTCTGAAAGCTGATGCAGAAGCTACAAGATGTTATTGCTCTTGATGTTTTTATGTTCTAAAAGATTTTTTGGAGACAAATACGTATATACACATTCCATAGGAATAATATATTTGGTATTCTGGGTTTTTTAAATTAATCAATTAATTTTTATTTTTTCAAAGATAACTAAAATGTACCATTTTGGGGGGTGGGTATATCTCAGTGGTTGTAGCTCAATGGTGAGGTCCTGGACTCAATCCCCAGTACCTCCATTTAAAAATAAATGAATAAAATAAATAAACCTAATTACCCACCCCCTGCCAAAAAAAAATAAAATAAAATATACCATTTTAACCAATTTTAAGTATACAGTTCAGTGGCATTAAGTACACTCATAGTGCAGTCATCACCATCATCCATCTCCAGAACTTCATTGTCTTAAACAAACTCTGTACCCATTAAACTATAACTCCCTTTTCCCCCTCCCCAAGCCCCTGGGAACCTCGATTCTACTTTCTGTTCTATGAGTTTGATTATTCTAGGAACCTCATATAGGTGGAACCACGCAGTATTTGTCCTTTTGTGACTGGCTTATTTCACTTAGTATCATGTCCTGTTAAAAACAAGACAACAGGCCCCAAATGGAGTCACTTACGCTAAGCCTCACATTACCAAACCAAGACTTAATTAGAGTTTTGGCCTCCTGCAGAAATGGAATCTTAAAGCCGTCAATCAGGAATCACCTGGTCAGCACCAGTGAGGTCATCTGCCTGGTAGGTCCTGCCATCCCCCTTAAGGAAAGCGACCTTGCCACAACCAGTCTGCTTCTTGCCCCGTTTACTTCTTTATTCCTGCTCTCATCTGCCTGTAAAAGCCTTTCACTTTGCACAGCTCCTCAGGGCTCCTCTTTAATCTGCTAGATTGGATGCTGCCTGATTCATAAATCCTTAAATAAAGCCAATAAGATCTTTAAATTTTGCTCAGTTGAATTTTGTTTTTTAACAGTCTTCAGGGAGAGGATATAGCTCAAGGGGTAGAGCACTTGCTTAGCATACACAAGGCCCTGGGTTCAATCCCCAGTACTTCCTCCAAAATAAATAAATAACCCTAACTACCTCTCTTCACAAAAGTAGTTTAAAAAATTAAATAATTTAGGGGCGTAGGGTATAGCTCAGTGGTAGAACACCTGCTTAGCATACACAAGGTCCTGGGTTCAATCCCCTTACCTCCATTAACTAAATAAATAAACCTAATTACCTCCCTCCTAAAAAAATTTTTAAAAATAATAAAAAAAAGTTCTTCAAGATTCATCTGTGTCATAGCCAGTTTTAAAATATCCTTTCTTTTGTTGTTGTTGCATTTGTTTTTTGAGGGGGGAGATAATTAGGTTTTTATTAATTAATTTATTTTAATGGAGGTACTGGGGATTGAACCCAGGACCCTGTGCATGCTAAGCAGGTGCTCTATCACTGAGCTATACCCTCCCCTAGAGTATCCCTTCTTTTCAAGGCAGAATAATATTCCATTGTATGGATAGACCACTTTTGTTTAGCCATTCATCCATCGGTGAGCACTTGGGTTGTTTCATCTTTTGGTTATTGTGAATAATACCACCAGAAACCGCTTCACAAGTCCCCGTTTTCAATTCTTTTGAGTATATACTCAGAAGTGGGATTGCTATATGAAATCTATTTGGTCCTGAATTCTTATTTTAAGGCTTGAGGTTGCTTTTGAAAAAAAAAATTTAGCATGAAATTTGTGTTCAAGGTATGAACGGGAGAAATTGTAAACGTTTTGTAACCAAGCTTCCCTCTGTAACTGTGGATGTCCATAGCTTAACCATGTGATAAGTGACAGCTGGACACTGGAAATCATCTCCGGATACTCCGTGTGTTAGACCTGCCAGAACTACACCCATACCCTTTACCTCTTAGACCTCATCTACTGCTCTCTCCCCCTGCCTCTGGACTATTTGTGGACCAGGAACATCCCAGACACACTCACCTCTCGAGTGAAACTGACCCTTAACTTCTTCAAGTCTTTACTCAAGGGTCCCCTGAGGATGATGCCTTTGTCTGACACTTGTTTAAAGCACCTCTCTCTCTCTCTGTCTCACACAGCCCCCAGCATTGCCCATCTTCCTTCCTCTCCTGCTTTATTTTTGTTCATAATACCTCTCATATTTAACATACTATTTAAAAAATCTATGTATTTTATTTACTGTCCGCCTCTCCCAATAGGATGTCAGCTTCATGAAGGGAAGGCTTTTGTCTGTTTTTGCTCAATACTGTATCCTGTGTGCCTGCAACAGCACTTGACACATGGTGGGTGCCTAGTAGGTGTTGAAGAATGTGTAGCTGTGACCATAGTTAGTGTCACAAGAAAATGAAGGGGTACCTAGCCGTTGCCCAGTTTAAGTATGTATGTTGACCTAACACCCAAAGTAAGAGAATATGGAAAGCAATGTTGTATCCACATGTGGCAGATAATTAGTACTAGGCTATCCCTTCAGGTGGTCCCCAAAGGAAACAGGATGGTACTCCACCCACAGTGGATTGAACAGTGGCCCCCAAAGATAGGTCTAAGTCCTAACCCCCAGAACCTGTGAATGTGACCTTACTTAGCAAAGGAGTCTTTGCAGATCTAATTAAGTTTATCCTGAATCCAATGGCAGGTGTCCTTACAAGAGAAAGGCAGAGGGAGATCTGAAGCACAGAGACACAGGAAGAAGATGTGAAGAGAGAGGCAGAGACTGGAGTAAGACCTCTACAAGCCAAGGGATGCTGAGGCTTGTGGGCAGCCATCTGAAGCCAGGAGAGAGGCATGCAGAGAACCCTCCCCAGGAGCCTTCAGGAGGAAACAACCTGCAGACACCTTGATATCAGGCTTCTGGTCCCTGGGACCTTGAGAAAAGAAATTTCTGTGATTTTAGGCTACCCAGTTTGTGGGAATTTGTTATGGCTGCCTCAGGAGATGAATCCATCCCCCAGAGCCGTCTCTAAGATTCACTCTTCCAGCTGTGTCTGTAAGAGGACAAAGAAACTCATAGTTACACATTGCCCGCTCCTTTGCAGAGCTGTGTGGGAGAAAAAGACATAGATGTGGCAAGCAATATCCGAGAAGCCAGACCCCAGAGCCTGAGATGGAAGGGACCTGTGGTGCCAATTTCTGGCTCTGCTCCGTCTCGAGTGAGATGACAGCTCAGGCAACGGCCTGCCTTCTGCACTAATCATCACTAGTGTAGTAACTGTAACTTTCACGTTTCCTGAGCATTTAATATGTGCACAGGGGTCTCCAGGTATGAAGCTGCTCAGGCCACCCAAACTGTAAGGAAGAGAGTAATATTACCCACAGTTTGCAGGTGAGGAAGCCAGATCATGAAGTTACATCCTTTTTCTTCAAGGCCACCCAGAAAATCAGGGCTTAGACCTGAACCCAGGTGGACTCACTCCGGAGTCTGGGGAGTTAAAAAACAGAATTCAACCAAGTCACTGTGAAGAATGAATTGGTTCATTAGGCGATCCACTTATTAGGCAGCTTCCTGTGTAGCAACCGGAGGGGCGCGCTGAGGGATTGTACAAAAGGAAAGCTTTTATGAGAAGAAGGGTGGGGCAAGGGAGCTGTTAGCAAAAAGAAAAGAAAGGATTCTATTTAGGCTAGGATCTTTTGGGGGGAAGGAAAGGCAAGGGTTTTATCATGCGATCGCCTCTTCTCCCCCTGTGGGGGTTGGGGTGGGGACAGAGAAGGCCCTCGTGACAAATGACCTCCTTGGTGCTGACCAGAAGATTTGAAACTGATTGATTCAGATCACATTTCTGGGGAAGGTCAAAACTGCGGTTAGATCGGGTGGTAAGTCTAGGTTTGGTGTCCTGGGCTTTTTAGCGTCAGGGACATCATCTGGGGGCCTGTAGTTTTCTTTTGAATAGGGCTTAGCAAGCCTGCTGCACAGAAGGCAGGGCTCCCACAGTCACCGGTTAGAACTGACCTCCCTTTACAGTCCAGGGGCTTTATCCAGATGAAGGAGAAATTGTGTTGGGAAGGGGAGTAGGTGGGGCAGAAAGACCTAGAGCTCATTCTGATCATCGGCAGATGAAACCGTCCAGGCTCTGGGTCAGAAGCTAAAATTCTGTTTCTGTTCTGAGAAGTTGAAATTCAGACCCTCCCTGTTTCCTCTGCCCGTCTGGATTTTGTTTGGTTTTGTTTCTGAATGAAGGTACTGGGGATTGAACCCAGGACCTCATGCATGCTAAGCATGTGCTCTACCACTGAGCTGTACCCACCCCTGCCCCTGGGTTCTTATAGTGCTGAAAGTGAAACTTGTTTTGAGGCACACATATTTTAATGGGGCCAAGACAGGAAAAAAGGGAGAGTATGAGGAGGAAGAAGCAGGACAACCCTTGACATCTACGGCTCTAGGAAGTGTAATTTTTTTCTAACCTTTGAGAGACTGGTGTAGCCTTTTTAGCAGAGGGTTCGCAAACTTCTGAGCGGTCTCTGCTGGTCGGCTCACTCAGGTGGTCAGGCTCACGCCCAGCACAGGCGCCAGTTCATCACTGTCTCAGGCACGTGATCAGAGAGAGGATCTCCCCGGGGACTGGCGTGGCGTGCCCCCAGTGCCTGTGAAGACGGGGCTGTCCCGCAGGACATGACCTTGAGATCGTCATACCTCATACAAGCTGATTATACCTGAAAGCTTATTTTCCCGTTGGTGGGGCTGCAACCTGGGTAAACACCCTCATTCCTGGCCCCAGTTCTTCCGGACGTTCTCATTGCCGGTTCTGGCCCTGCCCCTGCTCTGGACTTCAGCCCCAATCTCTGAAGTCCTGCTCCCCTGATCTGGCTGACTTGGCGCCTCTGCTTTACTCTTTTGTTCTTTCCTGTGGACACTTATACTGGTCCCAGCCCTCATCATTTCGTACCCAGAGCTGCCACACCTTCCTCCTGTGGGTCTGTCCTCGCTCTAATGGATTCTAGACAATGCCTTGGGATGATTTTTCCTGGTGCTATGCCCTCGTTCAGAACTTCTGATGATTCTCTAATCACTCTCTAACCTCTTAGCTGAGCCATCTGGGATTTCCGTAGCCACTGGCTATTCAGCATCTCCAGCTGACTCCTCACACTAAGTCTGTTGTCTGGACGTTCTCCTCATTCACTTTAAATTTCATTTTATTAGTAGATGATGTGTTCACATGGCTCAAAAAAATCACCCAGTGCAAGAAGTGACAGAATGAAAAGACCCCTGCCTACTCCTGCTCCCACCCACTCCATTCCTGCCCCCACTCTTCAGATTTTCTTGTGCGTGCTTCAGGGTTCTTTCTGCAAATATGAACAAGTACAGTTATATTTTCTCATCAGACCCCTGTCTTTTACACAAAAGGTATATGACTACATTCCAGATATTTCTACTTCTATATTAATATACAGAGAACTCCCTTATCTTTCTTCTTCTTCTTTTTTTCAGGAGAGGTGCAGTGATCCAGTGTATGGCGTATTGACATTCATGTAATTGTCCCTACCTTGACACTTCAGTGGTTTCCAGCCTTCTGTCTTTACAGAGTATCTCAGTGAATAACCTGATATGTACACTCACCATTTTGCACATAAAACCATATGCACAGGACACGTTCCTAGGAGAGGGGCCTGAGCTTGTTACCCCTCTGCGAGGTCCCCTTTCCTTTGGTACCTCCCAGGCCTCCATGCCGGGGCCTGTCCCACTCCCTTGGTTCGTTCCTTGGGTAGATTTACTCCACCGGCTGATTGGAGTAACTGGCATAGTGTATACATGATTCATGCGACACGATGAACACAGCTTTATCTTCTCCCATCTCTTTAAAATGTATCCAGTGAAAAATACCTTCACCTGCTCCAGATGAAAACCCTAACAGGCTGTTTTAATTCCCCAGGGCTTCTGTAACAAAGTACCACAAAATGGATGGCTTAAGTGAATTTTACTATCTCACAGTTCTGGAGGTTAGATATCCAAAATCAAGGTGTTGGCTGGGCCAGGATCCCTCTAAAAGGGTTCCTGTAGGGGAAACCTTCCCTGCCTCCTCCTAGCGTTGGTGGTTTGCAGCGTCATTCCAATCTCTGCCTTTGTCATCATGTTGTGTTCCCCTGTGTGTCTCTGGGTTTACATGACTTCCTGGTAAAGGCCCCAGTCATTCTGGCTTAGGGGCTTACCCTATTCCAATATGACCTCATTTGTAACTAATTACATCTGCAAAGACTCCACTTCCAAATAAGGTCACATTCTAAGTTACTGGGGATTAGGACTTCATGTCTTTCTTGGGAAGGGGGTAGGGGACACAATTCAACCCATAATATGGGCCCCAAACTTTTCTGCTTATTTTAGGGAGGAGACAATGTTAGGGTCACTAAGTCACAGTGAGACAGGAGAGAAGGGGGCAGGGCACAACCACTGAAGGAACGACACAGCAACTAGGTCCAGGACGGTGGGAGATTCAACTCCTAGTAGACCCTGAGCTTCATTCTACGCTCATTGTAATATACTACCATGGCAAATGACACACCCACAGGTGCCATGGCAGTTCTGACAGTTCAGAGGCTAGCCATAAAAGGTCAAAAAGTGGGTGGATGGCCCAGTTCCTGGGATTCCCTGCCCCTCCCCCAAAGTAGCTGGAATAACCCTCCCAGTTAGCTTAAGACTTTACTGAGCCCATGAAAACCAACCACCCCAACACCTCAAGGCTGATCACACTTTCCTAGATGACCCCATGCTCTGAGGCCGCCTCTTGCCTTCTAGAGATGACTTGCACTCTGTCTATGGAGTGTGTATCTCTCTAACTAAATCTACTTTCACTTTACTATAGCTCGCTCTTGAACTCTTTATTGTACGAAGCCAAGGACCCTCACTTGATGGGGTACAACCTCAGGGACAAGCCCGGGACCTGGGACATGGCCATCCTCTTGTCCCCATGTTTAGTGTATCAACGAGCTCATTCTCAATTCAGAAACTAGTATGTCCAGTTCTCTAGACACATAATCAGTCCTTCAAGCTTCATTCCAAGACCAGCTACAGTCAGGTGTTGCAGCTGGCCGCCTGCCGGAAGGGGGTGTGGCTGGAGGTGTCCACTCTCTGCTGACCTCCTTGGTGTCCTGCCATGGGCTTCTTCTCCATCCAGCGTGGGAGGTGTCAGAGGATGGGACAGGTCTGCAGCCCCATGCTCTCAGGTCCTGTGTTGCTGTACTTTTCTCGTCATGAGTATTTCTGGGGTTTCTTTGGAGATTTCCACCTTGGAGACATCTTGACTGCAAATCTCATTCTGGCAAATGCAACTCGATTTAGGGAATTAACTTGCCATTTCTTCAGCCCTAGAAATTCAATATTCCTCCCTCTGCCTGAGGCAGCCCTTTTGGACTAGACCCTCAAAAATGCAATGCCAGCTCCTCCTCCCCTCCCCCATGGCCCACATCTGATTCAAAGACTCCTACAGGGAGGCCGCAGCCCACTCTTAGCTTTGCCACCAAGGCAGTTGGTCAGATCAGCTCTTCTCTGGATTTCCTATGCGATGCCAGATGTACACCCATGGGGTCCCCTGGCTGCAGGGACACACAATCACAAGCTCTCTGCGCTTCTCCTGGGGGATGGAGATGAAACCTCACAGCCAAATTAGGGTTCTCCCCACAGAAATCTCCCCTCAAATCCTCTCCTCACTCTGATCCCCTTGTATTTCCTCGCTCTGGTGGAGGTGCCGAGGGACCAGCTCACATCACTTCCTTTGCAGCTGTGGTAGGTGGGGGTCTTTCTCACACTCCCTTTGTGTCTGATACACGTAGAGCATTACGGCCCCGGCCCCTGCTGACCCCAATTCTAGCAGTCTCTTTTCACCTGCCAGCACACTGACTACACAGATAACAACAAAGTGGTTGTTTACAAATTCTATCCCTAAAGCAGGTGGCTCCTGAAAATTGAAGGCCTTTTTAATTTTTATTTTTGTAAATAAATTATGTTTTGAGAATAGCTTTAGAAAAAATTTGCAAGACAGTGCAGAGTTCCTATAAACCAATCTCCCATTATTATTATTAATCATTATTATTGTTATTGAAGCATAGTTTAATGTTATATTAGTTTCAGGTGTATAACATAATGATTCAATATTCCTATATGCCAGTTTCTCATTATTAATACCTTACATAAGTATGGTATATTTGTTGCAATTAATAAACCCATATTGATACATTATTTTTAACTATAGTCCATACTTTATTCAGATTTCCTTTGTTTTATCCCCAATGTGCCTTTTCTGTCCCAGGATCGCACCCAGACACTGCATTACTTTAACCATCTCCCTAGGGTCCTTTGGGCTGTGAAGTTCTCAGATTCTCCTCGTTATGGATGACCTTAACAGTTAGGATTTGTCGGACGTTTTTCTCATGATTAATCGGTGTTATGGGTTTGGGAGTGCCATATAATAAAAAATATACGGGGTGGGTGTGTGTTTATATAAAGAATATATATTTGGTCTTTGTCCCCAGTTCCTGGCAGCGAGCTCCTAAAATCCTTGGAATTCCTTCAGTGATAAAAGAGTCTTTGTTATTCATAATGAGCTTCTTTCAATCATATCTGAGTTTATGCTAATAAGGTGATAATTGGCGTGCTCCTGGAGGGCTTTAGGTTGGGGGCTGGCAGCTAGATGAGCCAACTGATTAAAGGCTTGGAACTTTCTCCCAGACCTGCTTGAGGAAACCTCCATAAAAAACCCCTACACAAAGGGGTTCAGAGGCAGGTGCTCTCTGGGTGGCACCCGGGAGAGAGTGTGGAATCTCTGCGTCACCGGCGCCCCTTCTATGCAATCTCTTCATTGCCTGTTCCTGTAAACCAGAAACAGTAAGTAAAGCTCTTCGCTGAGTTTTGAGGGTTCTGGGGCATTATCAAGCCCCAAGGGTTAGGTGGTGGGTGGAAACCCATGAATTTGTAGTCTTCTGGGCTTCAGAAATGTGGGGAGCCTGGGTACCACATTTGTGGCTGACTTTCGAAGTGGAGGCAGAGAATTGGAGAATTGGTTGCTTGTTTTGGAAAAAATATTTGGAGTGAGTGTGTGGAGTGAGACCAGACAAGGCAAGCGGAGGGCGGCTCTTTGCTGCGTATCTTGATATAAGGATTTATAAGGCTGGAGTAAGGGGGTGAGAGACTGGAAGGTGGCATGAAGGAAGGTAAAAAACAATCTACAAGAAACACTGCAGGAGAGAAGTCTCCCAGAAGAGAAGCATCGGTGGGCTTTCTGTGTCCCCTGAGTGTGTCCAGCGTCTAGCGCCGGGGGAGCCTCCGGGCGCAGCAATGGCCTCGCCGTTTGCAAGCCCTTTCCCAGGCCCCAGCCCAGCCCGCGCGGCGGCCGGGCGGCCACGAGGGGGCGCAGCGCGCGGCGGGGACACGTGAGCGATCCCCTCGCGGAGCAGCCGCCGGCCTCCCCTCAGACGTATTCGGGGCGATGGTCAGGGCCCGTGGTAGGGGTGGGACGCGAGAGGCCGGGCGCCGCCCCACGGGGGGCCGTATTGTGGGTCACGGCCGCCGGGTTGCAGCGGGGAAGGCGGCGGACCCACGCCTGCCGGCGAGACGGGGGTGGGGGTTTCCGGAAAGGCCGCAAAGGGGACTCCGGGACCGCGCTGCGCCGCCGCACTCGCGCGCCTCCCGGCGGGACCTCCGCTGGCTCCGCCGCTCGTCAGTGCGCACGCGCGGCCCGACGCCGCCTGAGCAGCCCCGCCCGCCAGTTTCTGGCATCGTCGCAGACGCAGTGTCCCAAATGCAAGTATTAGGGGCAAAGAACAGAACCTGCCTGCCTGCGGCCGGAAAACGTGGGCGAATTCTTCTGTAACCCAGGTGTGGGTGACTTTATAATGACCCAATATGCAGATGCAAATAGAAAAAAAAATTGCTACGTTTGACTACATTGAAAAACAAAAACCTTGTAGCCAAACCAACCAAGACTCCTATCGTAAATAAAGTAAAAGCCTGGCTACATATGTCACAGATACAGGGTTAATATCCCAAATATGTCAACAACTCAAAGACTGGGGGAACCAAAGACCAAAATGTAATTTCAAAAAAGGCATGAGACAGGAATGGGCAACCTGCAAAATACATTTGCGAGGCCATAAAAAATGACCCTTAAACAGATGAATGAAAAGATGTTTAGTTCCTCTCCTGATGAAGGAAATGCTCATTTCTCTGAGATTTCACTTCTAACCTATCATGCAAGAAGCCCGAAGCGACAGAACAGGCTGTGGGAAAGCAGGGACTCTGGTACATCGCTGGTGGGAGTGCAAGCGGGTTCGGCTCCGGTAGAGGGAAATTTGGCAACATCTAACAAAACTTGGTGTGCATTTACCCTAGACCCAGCAATTTCACAGCTAGGAGCTTAACTCAAGAAACACACCCATATGAAAGTATATATATGTACAAGGCTGCTTATTGCAGCGTAGTTTGCAATGACAACATTTTGGAAATAACCTCAGTGACCATGCATTGGCAATTGGTTAAACTCTGATACATCCACAGGAGGGGGTACTACGCAGTTGTAAGAAAGAGTGAGGAAGATTTCTTTGAACTGGTATGGAGTGATTTCTCAGATATATTCATAAGTGAAAAAAATTAAAATACAAGAGAATTCATATATTATGTCTTTTTTGTATAAAACAAAGGGAAATAGTAAAATATTCAAGTATTTCCTATTTTTGCAAAAAAAAAATCAGGAAGAATAAACTAGAAATGAATAAATTGGTTACTTAAAGTGAGTCGGTAGGGATGGGGTAAAAGCCTAAGAGGAAATAACAGTTATTCAAGCATACCTTCTGTTTTTTGGTACCTTTGACTTTTAGAAACATGCGAGTATTTTAATATTCAAAAAATAAAATTCTGGTGGGAAGGCTGTAGCTCAGTGGTAGAGGGCATGCCTAGCATGCACAAGGTCCTGGGTTCAATCTCCAGAACCTATATTAAAAATAAATAAATAAACCTACCCCCCATTTAAAAAAAATTTAAGTTAGTAGAGATGGGGGGAAAGAAACCTAAAATTGAATACAAAAAGAATTAAACAAATGAACTAAACTGTGTATAGTGAATTAACCAAAGGAAAGGAAAGTAAACCCAAATTACTTTTGAACAGAGCTCTTGACTATGCATCTTGTGTGTATAAACAATTAAACAAAACTACAAAGGAAATTTGAACTTCACTTAGTTGGTGGTGGTCTGGGGTAGCAATTCTGAAAATACTGTACACAATACAGTGGGATTGTGTACAGTAACTATGATGATATTGTTGGGAACGAGGACCTTCACTGTGGGAGAAAGGTGATACAAACGTGGAGAGAGGGGAGGCAAGGAAGAGCTCTGTGGGTTGGACTCTATTTCCTAGAGCTGTCTGCCGAAAGAGCCCTGGGAGCAGGGCCACCCTACAGCCTAGTATTCAGAGTTTAATTTCTAAGTCCCACTCTCCAGAGTTGTTTGGAGAAGTGGCTCACTCAGGAGGGCAGGGAAAGTGACAGATGAGCCAGGAACTGCTTGTTGTTCCAGCTGAAAGCAAGGTTCTCAAAGAATGATGGGGACAGGTCAGGAGGACCCCGGGACCAGCTCAGCCACTGCTTCCAGTGGCCAAAGTTGGAACAATTTGAGCATCCAAGTGAGTAATGACAGTAATAAATTCTCACACTGAAAAAAAAAATCCATGAATCCAGAGTGATATTAAAAAGCAAATAAACTTATAAGCAAATAGAGGTAAAAGGGTCAGTTCATTACGGTAATATGGCTGCTAATAAATGCTGAAGAAACAATGAAGAGTTAGAAAAGTTGTCTCATTGCAACTATTCTAACACTAGCTGATTCAGGCAGGAATCACTGATGGATATTAAAACCACTGGTGAAAGGGGGAAGGTACAGCTCATTGGTGGAGTGCATGCTTAACATGCATGAGGTCCTGGGTTCAATCCCCAGTACTTCTGTTAAAAGCAAATAAATAAATAAGCTAAATTACCTCCCCTCCCTGCAAAGGAATTCTAATTAAAAAAAAATTGAAAAGAAAAAGACCCACTAGTAAAAGCTTGTTGGGGAATAAGATATTACACATTCACAAAGGATTAGTCCACAGATTATTTATTAATAACAAAGTTCAAAAAGGAAGCTTTATAGTGGGAAAATCCAGTGGATACCACTTTAACCACATGATCAAAGTCAGCATCATCGTTCTTCCAACTGACATCAGGTGCCAAAAATGCATAACCTGACTTGGATTATGAAGTAACATAGACAAACTGAAACTGAGAGACAGGCTGCAAAATAATGGGCCTGACTCAAAAAATATTAAAGTCACAAAAGACAAAGATGAAGGAACTGTTCTAGATTAAAGGGGAATAAAGAGACACGACAACTACATGAAATGCATGAGTTTGAAGTGGGAAAAATAATATTGCATAAAGGATGTTATTAGGAAAGCTGGCAAAATGTGAATATGGACTGAGTAGTAGATATTAGCCTTGGATCAATGTTAAATTTTCTGAATTTGATTATTGCAAGGAATTTACCTAAGAGAGCCTTCCTGTTCTTAGGAAATATACCCTGAAGCATGTCTGGGTAAAGAGGCATGATTTCTGTAACTTAATCTCAGAAGGTTCAGGGAAGAAAGAGTCTCTGTTATAACTTGTACAAGGTATAACACATTGTATCACATTTTATCAGAATCTGCACAATGTGTTCCCTATTGCTCCACATTAACAATTTTCCAGTTAAAAAAAATCTCCCATGAACAGGGTTGCTATTAACGTTTTTACAAATAAAATTTCTTTCTTCATTTGTTACCATTTTTTTTTAAGGATAAGTGCCTAGAATTATGAATACCAAATCAAGGAGTGTACATGTTTTTATGGCCTTTAAGGTGAGAGTAGTAATTCAAGATGCCAAGAGTGGCTGATTTAAATAGAAGGTTGTATGTAACATGGGACGTGAGGGCACAGAGCTACAAATAGCAGGAGATTCTGAAAGCAGCTGCTCACGCAAAGGACTCTCTCGTATTACTGGAAAACTCCACACATTGTGCTTCCAGCAGACTTTTTAGGTTAATAACACCCTGCCATTGTCCTAGGACCCATGGGTCTAATCCAAGCTGCCGTGGCCTAAATTTAAATGTTGGACAATAAGGGATTTGTGATTAGCTGGCTCATTGCCTCTGGAGGATTCTCCTAAGAACCACAATGTGATGTTTTGTGTTCAAGAACCTTGGAATTCACCAAGACAGCTGTGAAAATCAGTATCAATCTAAAATCAAAAAGAAAAAGTATTTAGCTTAAAAGATACTGAGTTGAAACAAAAATCACTGGTAATGGGAATGTAAATTGGTATAACTAATTTGGAAGATAGTTTAGCATTATCTTTTAACACTGAGCATTAATTTGATCCAGTGATTCTTCTAGGTCTGTTCCCAGAGAAACACTTGCCTATGGGCCTCGAAGACAAGAGGATGATCAGAGCAGCATTGTTTGTCAGCAAACAAGCTGGAAATAACCCAGTGTCCACCAGTAGCACAATGGCTAAACAAATTATGGTTAGTCATACAATAGAATATTATATTACAGTGAAAATGAATAAAGTACAGCTATGCACAATTATATGTGTGAATCTTAGCAATGAGTGGAAAAAAATGCAAGCCTCAGAAATTTACTTATTGAATAATATAATTTTTATAATACTAAAAAACAAAACAATGCACTGTATAGAGATGCATCCATTTGTATTAAGAATAATTTTTTTAAAGCGAGGGAATAATAAATGTAAAATTGAGGATAGGGAGGCTGGGGGATGGGGTAGACAAGAAGTACAAAGTTTTTTTTTTTTTTAAATGTACATTGTATGGGGGGGAGGGTATATAGCTCAGTGGTAGAGCTCATGCTTAGCATGCACGAGGTCCTGGGTTCAATCCTCAGGACCGCTGTTAAAAACAAACAAACAAACCTAATTACCCGCCCCCCCCAATCTTTAAATAAAAAAGTCACTGTAAAATCTCCAGGAAACATAGCCAGGATGAAGTGTTTACGAAACAGTTTATCACTTTATTTGATTTCAAAGCTTCTCCAGGGGCAATGCCACCTTTCATGGGTGATGAAAATCTAGGAGGGTGGTTAATCATTAGGATGGCAGGTCCCAGTTGGCTAGATCCAAGGGGTGCAGTCGGCAGGATACAATTTAACGGGAGTAAACATGTTGACACTGGTTTTAAATATCAGCAGCAAAAGTACAGAATTAGGATTAGTGACTTTTAGGGAAAAAAGTCTTTAGAATTTTATATGAGTGCAAGTTCAGTAAGCTGTCAAGCTTATCAGGCAATATTCTAGTTCTTACACTGAGGGGTGGGTACACAATGAACGTTTTATTACTAGACATCGTACCTCACATATAGGTTACAGAAATTCTACTGAATGTGCTGAGTAGTAGGTTACAATTTAGAGAAATCACTGGTGTCTACTATTTTTGTATGTTGAATTTGAAAATTGCAATGTAGATAAAATCAGGAAACCATAAAATGTTAGAATTAGAAGAGGCCTTCAAGATGATAGTCTAATCTGAAATATAACCATTTAAGAATTATAAGTACTAGGGAATATTTATAGTTTGAGAAGTTGGGGGAGGACTCTCTAAACATAACATCAATGGAAAAAGTCATAAAAAAACTGAGGTTTTATTTAATTAAAATGCAAAAATAATGCATCAAAAATCATGTTAGGAGGGTGGGTATAGCTCAGTGGTACAGTGCATGCTTAGCATGCACAAGGTCCTAGGTTCAATCCCCAGTACCTCCAATAAAAAAAAAAAAAGAAAAGAAAAAATCATCTTAAACTAAATTAAAAGGCAAATGATAACCTGGGTTAAAAACATACCAGAAGTATATGCCAGCCCAGAGTAAAATGGCAATGGACTTTAGCACAGCAAAGGAAACTATCAACAAAATGAGAAAATAGCCTACTGAATGGGAGAAGATATTTGCAAACAATATGTTTACTAAGGGTTAATACCCAAAATATATAAAGAGCTCATATAGCTCAACATAAAAAAAAACTTAATTAAAAAATAGGCAGAATACCTGAATAGACATTTTTCCAGAGAAGACATACAGATGGCCAACAGACATATGAAAAGACATTCAACATCACTAATCATCAGGGAAATAAAAATCAAAACCACAATGAAGGGAGAGTATAGATCAGTGGTAGACTGCATGCCTAGCATGCATGAGGTCCTAGGTTCAATGCCCAGTACTTCCATTAAAATAAATAAATAAAATCTAATTACTGCCCCCCCAAATCCACAATGAGATACCACCTCATACCTGTCAGAAAAGCTATCATAAAAAAAGACAATATGTAAGTGTTGGTGAGGACGTGGAGAAAAGGGAAAGCTCGTACATTTTTGGTGGGATTGTAATTTGGTGCAGTCACTATGAAAAACATCACAGAGGTGCCTCAAAAAATTAAAAATAGAACTGCCATATGATCTAGCAATTCAACTTTGGGGTATTTATCTAAAGACACTAATTTGAAAAGATGTATGCATGCCAATGTTCATTACAGCATTGTTTACAACAGCCAAGATATGGAAGCAACCCATATTAATTAATGTGTCCATTGATGAATGAATGGATAAAGAAGATGTGGTATACAGATTTGTATAATGGAATATTACTCAGACATAAAAAAGGAAATATTGCCATTTGCAACAACATGGATGGAGCTAGAGGGTATTATGGTGAGTGAACTAAGTCAGATAGAGAAAGACAAATACCGTATATGTGGAATCTAAAAAACAAAACAAACAAAATAAAAACAGACTCACAGATATAGAGACCAAATGGGTGGTTGAGGGGGTGAGGCAAAATAGGTAAAGGGGATTGAGGTACAAATCTCCATTTAGGAAATAAATAGGCCACAGGATGTAATACACAGAATAAGAAATACTGTCAATAATATTGTAATAACTTTGTAGGAGGACAGATTGTTACTAGACTTACGGTGATCATTGCATAATGTATGCAAATATCAAGTCACTATGTAGTACACCTGAAACTAACAGTACTGTATGTCGACTATAATTCAATAACCAAAAAAAAAAGAAAAATGGCAATGGATATGAACAGATAATTTATAAATAAAAAATACAAATGACCAGTAAAACAACAGAAAAACATTTCTATAAAACAAATGAATGTATATTACAAAACAGAAATGGATACCCAGATAATAGGGAATAAACTAGTGTTTACCAGTGGGGCGAGGAAAGAGGGGAGGGGCAAGAGAGGAGTAGGGTACCTAGAGATACAAACTACTTACTTATTATAAAATAAATAAGCAAAAATTATGTCTTGTACAGCACAGCAAAATATAGCCATTATTTTGTAATAACTTTAAATGGAGTATAATCTATTAAAAGTATTGAATCACTATGTTGTACACCTGAAATTAATATTGGAAATCAACTATACTTCAATAAAAACAACTAACATAAAAGTTTTTCTGGTAATTCAAAAGGAAAGCTAATCTTTTAAAGAGATATCATTTTTCATTAATCAAGACAGCAAAGTTGTTTTAAAACTTGTATTAAAATGCTTGCTATTGACAAAAGTGTGCTAAACTAAGCCCTGTCTTTTATTAGAAGATAAAGTTGTACAACATTTGAGGTAAGAAGTCAGGCTTTATATTTCCATAGTTTTGGAAATGTTCCTGTCCTTTGGCCCAATAATCTTACTTATAGGAGCATAAGAATATATCCCAAACAATTACCAGAAGGGTGGCTAGAAAGTTTTGTATAGGACTGTTCCTTTTAGCATTAGGAGAGCAAACACTTGGGGAAAAAACAGTCCCAACAACAGAAGAATGGCCAAACAAATCTTGGGACACTCAAAAGTGGACTATTTTGTAGGCATCAAAAAATCATTGAAAATGTTGATTCTGATCACCCCTGAATTTCAGCCCTCCCATTTATCAGAAACCTTAGCAGTGACGGTAGATCTCAACTTGAGATTTTCTCTTACCTGGAGTCACTGCCCACCATCCATAAGCCCTTCCCTGGAGGTCAGACACCATTGTTCTTCCTTTTGGGGCGAGTATTATAACTGATGCCATGTGTCAGTCTGGGCCCCACCACAGAATAATGAATTCCCTATTTCCTAGCAGAGAAGAAAACCTCAAGACCTTGCTTTAAGTTGCTGTGCTGAAAGTGAAGGATTCTGGGGTCAGATGGCAGAAATAAGAATCCCTCGTCTCTAGGTGTTGCCCTTAGTAAAGGAGAAGTGAGAGTTAATAGATCCAGATCTCAATGACTCTTGTAATGAAGGAAGGAGTAATTCTGGGAAAAGAAATCCACTGAGTAAGCAATTTAAGCCCCATACCCTGTAACTCCTTCTCCAGACATCCTATCAAAAGCAGCCCAACTTGGCTACTTTTTTTCCTCACTCATTCAGCAAAAACCTTTGCTGAGTCAGAAATACAGACAGATCTTGTCCCTGCCCCCCGAGGGTTTCCAGTCTCAAGGGGAAGGCAGACACATTGTACCGGCAGTGACAGGGGTGGCTGTGTGTTGTTGCAGGCGAGTGTGGAAGGGGGCCTCCTGCCACCCACAAGGAGGTGACATTTTGACATTTAAGGCAAGACCTAATATTTCAGTTTTTCAGGCAGGAGGCTGCTGGGGCAGGCGAGGCCGTGTTCTTGGCCGCCGAGTGGAGGAGGGCAGCGGGAAGGCTGGTCCGGACCAGACAGAAGCCCCCGCCAGTGTGGGCAGCGGGGGCCTGAGCGGTCAGGATTCGGGGCTGTGCCTGGGCAGCGGGGCCCCACCGAGGGGAAGCCCGACCTGCCCTTTCCTACAGCCCGTTTCCCACGCCCCCGCTGCTCTGCCCTCGGGTGCATCTCCGAGGCGGCCGCCCACTCCGTTGGCCTCGGTGCAGCGCCGGGCACAGGTGCCAGGCCCGGAGGCCGGGAGCGCGGCGGCGGCGGCGGCGGCGGGGTCCGGGGCTCGGCCCGCAGGCACGTGCAGAGCGGACTCCCGGGGCTCTGTCGCGCCAGGTAAAGGGACAGGGCGCGGGGGGCACGCTGGTCGGTAGGTCGCCTAAGAAAGGGCTCGGGTTTCCTGCCTTTGATCATGCCCGGGAGGGAGTTATTTATAGGAAGGAATAGTTTAATCACAGCTTGCTCTTATGCTTTTGCTTTTTTCATTTTCAAGATGCCTGACTGGGGGCTGGATGCAGTCAGCTTTCCAGGGCTGGAATCTTGTTCAAAGCGGGCTGCATAAAGCAGTTCCAATTTAGCTGCATCATCGGCTCTTGGCTTGGCCAGGAAACGGCTCGTCCTCTACTTAGGGCTTTATAGGCGTTTTATAAACACGGAACATCGCAGCCCTGTGGTTACCGAGTTGCTTCTTCCTTTACCACATTTTCTCTTTTTATTTCACCAACTTATTTTATTATAAACTTTTAGCTTTTGGGGCTAAGAAGCAGTGTTTGTATAAAGGCATTTTAAAGATCAAAGTTTGTCCTGCAAAGCAAGGGACATCAACCAGGGGCACTGCAGCTTCCCTGGACCCATTCCTGGAGACTGGATAGTGGTGCCTCTATGGAAACAAATTCAGCGAATAAAGCAGCAAAGCCCAGGCTGCGGACGAGAGGGGCTGCATGAATGCTCCCAGTGATTCTTTCCACCAAACCTCCCTTCCCAGACCCATGAAATTTCCAGTAGCAACGGTTTATAATAGGTATGACTTTTTTTTCCTCCTCCTTTTAAACAGTGATTGGCTTTCTCTAAACACTGAAGTTTCAGTTTCTAGGGGAAAATGTTGGCTGAGAAGAGATTTTTATTATGTGACTCACTGGCCTTTTTGTGCAGCTTTCAGCCACAAGGAGAACCTAGCTGTCCTGGGTGTCACTGCAGTGTCTGCCATTTCAGGTTGAGTCTGCTTTTTGATAGTCATCTTCATCTGTGCTTTGCTTGGTGACACATCTTCATCTGTGCTTTGCTTCGTGACACACACACTCCCAGGGCACTCTGCCTTAGGGCCTTTTTAGCTTTTGACCCCCCAGTCCTTTTACTTCCCCAGTTCTCCCTTGATGCCGCCCTGCTCGTCTCTTTGTTCTTTCTTACCCCCTTCGCAGGGCTCAGAGATGCCCTGTCCTGGATGCCACCCAGCAAATCATCAGGATGTAGTTTGTATCAGAGTGTTTCTGCCCTCCGTCCTACACACTGCGGGGTCCTACTCTGAATTTTCTAAATTAACGTGACAGACCCCATTAAAAGCAGCAGCCCAGGGCTTGACACTGACTTCAGTTTAAATCTTACTCTGTTGAGAGATGAAATGACTTAACCTGGAGAAGTGACTCAAGTGGTGGGTCCGTCAGGCACGTGATTGACCAGCTGAGGAAAAGTTTTAGGCAGATGCTCTTTTCCCTGCCCAAGAAAGGCAAGTCCATCTCCTGGAAAAGAGCCCCCTTGTGCATAGACCTCAGAGTCTGAGCTTCCCGCACCCTGAAGTTCTCATGAGGATGAAATGAAAGTGCCTTGCTCTTCTATTCCAGTTGACTTGGTCCACGTGGGCTGTTCCTCGATCAGATCAGAACAGTTAGCCCTCAGCTTTTGGTGCCCATCTCCTTCATCCTCACAGCTGACACCTTGTGGATGCTATTATTCCTGCAGTAGAGCTGTGGAAACAGGACCAGCTCACCATCACGGGGCCACTGTCTGCGTTCACGTGTGTGTGCGTAGTTGGGGGTCTGGGGCTGGATGCCTGACTTCAGACCATGGTCTCTAGTGCTTGACCACACAAAACAGCAGCTCACACAGGCTCAGCCCTGGGTGCTGGGCTGCTAATGCTCTTTCTCATTTTAGTTGTAAAGGTTTTAGTCAATTTTCCCGTTCATTCGACCTCCATACCTGGCCCTTGAAAAGTAAGCTCTTTGTGGGGAAGGTATAGCTCAAGTGGTAGAGCGCATACTTAGCATGCAGAAGGTCCTGGTTTCAATCCCCAGTACTGCCTCTAAAAATAACGAAATAAATAAACCTAATCACCTCCCTCCTGCCCCTAAAACCAAATAAAAGCGAGATCTTTGTTAAGAAAATGGCTCAGGATTGCTAGGAAGACAAACTATACTCAGAGCAAGTGAGCAGGGCTCACCCGTTCGCAGCTGTCTCTGATCCACTGAGGTAGTTTATAGCTTTGAGGCTGCTGTGTGCTTTGAGAGTGTGTGTGATGTTGTCTGGTTTTCCGGAAACTTATGGTACTAATCACCCCAACTGAAGGTCCTGACTCTCCTCCCCAAACAGAAAGAGATTTTTACGTCTGGGATGTAAAGGACCACTCCCCTCTGCTGGAGGAAGATAAATTTGCTTTCTTTGGAGAAAATTTTGAGTATTTCGCTCTCTAGTGGTCAACTGGGTAAAAGAGATCACAGTTCTACCTCACTTTACAAATAGAGTTATCAGCCAGTTTAATTTTAAAACCTTCTATGGAGCACCTACTGTGTGCTACTGCAGTGCCAAATACCGGGGATATGGAGGTGAGTAAGAGGCCACTGCAAACCAAATCCTCGTAAATTGAATCACATTGTAAACGATTAGGATCTGAGAAGTTTTGAGCTTGAAGAGGAAGTTAGAGACGATCTGGTTTGTGTCCCTCCTGCTTTTTCAAGTAGTCGAAAAACTGGGATCCAGAGAGATGAAACGATGTGCTTAAGACTGCACGGCTAGTTAGGCACAGGGGGAATGGTGCCAGTGAAATTCAGTGGAAGGTCATCCTTTAATCTTCATAACTTTTAATTTGGAAACAATTTTGGACTTACAAAAAAGACGCAAACTACAGACTTCAGATTTCACCAGTTTTCCCACTAAAGCCCTTTTTTCTATTCCAGGAGCCAATTCAGGATCCCACATTGCATTTCTAGACTCGTTTTCTAACTTGGGATTTTCCTGTACTTGAGGTTCCGTAAAACAAAATGAATTAGTGACATTCGGTTCTTGGACAGAAAATGTGTCCGAAGTCCCTTCTGTCTACTGGACTATGTATGCTTTGTTTGTTTTCAGAGCCAGCTGTCTGCCCTGGTGATGTCAATGAAATCCCACCTGCAGCTTTCTCGGTGTTAAATGCCACCCAGCCCATCTGATCTGCATATAAACGGCTGTCCTCAGGGCCAGCAGGGGCACATCCTGAACCTTCTGCCACCGTTGAGTCTCATTTCTACTTATTGATTGTTGTGCATGCAGCATTCTTTGCTCCCAGGTGCCTAGTTTATCAAGTGAAGGACTTCGGAGCCAGAAAGACATAAATTCAGCCCCCAGCTCCCCCACCTAGTAGTTGTGGGACCTTGAGAAAGTCACTTAGTTGCTCTAAAATTCAATTTCCTCCTCTGTTGGGGACAGGAGCTCTCTTGCAGGATTATTGAGAGGGTTAAATGAAAGAGCGTGCAGTGATGAGCAGTGCTTGGTGCCTGGCGGCTGTGGAGTAAGTAAATGGATGGATGGCACTAAGGGGAGGCTAGGTGGGTACCATGGAAGGTCTTGAATACCAGGCAGGACCCCCTGAAGTTGCTGGTGGGCAGGGGTGGCCACTGAAGGGTTTGAGAAGGGAAGTGATGGGATCAGGGCTGCACTTTAGAGTCAAACACAGGAGTCCTGCAGGGATTAGCAAGGAGGCATCACATTATTTCCAATGAGAGCAGAATGCAGGCCTGGACTGGAGGAGCAGTGATGGAAAGAGAAGACCCGTGAGACACTGTGTGGAGGTACCACCAACTGATACAGAAATAAACAGGATGCGGGATTGAGAGGAGGAGGGACTCCAAGATGACTAAGTTCTAGGTCCAGGTGAAAAGGAGAATGTGATGTCCTTAATAGAGACAGAAATCAAGATGAAGAGGTAATCTGTGGGAGAAAAATGCATCTGGCTTTATTCATGTTGCTTCTGAGACACCAAGAGACTATCCAAGTAGAGATATGGAGAAGCCACGATTGTGGCACTGGAGCCTGGGAGAGGCCAGAGGATCTGAACACTGTGGCCAGAGGGGTGGCCACTGAAACTGAGTGGGCAGATGGAACCACCCAAGAAGAGAATGTAGGTGAGGCCAGATGTTGGGGGCAAAGGCTCAAGTGTGCCCCATGTGTTCAAAGGGTCAGAGACACAGAAGAGGTGCTGAGAACTAGGGTGTATGAGTCAGCTCTGGTTGCCATAACAAAGGACCACAGACTGGCTTAAATAACAGAAACTGACAGTCTGGAGGCCAGAGGTCCAAGATCACGGTATTGGCAGAGCTGGTTTCTTCCGAGGACTCCTCCCTTGCCTCGTACGTGGCCTTTTTCTCACTGTGTCTTCGCAGTCTCCTGAGGACTCCAGCCACGCTGGTTGGAGCCCATGCGAGTGACCTCATTTTACTCTCGTCACCACTACAAAGGCCCTGTTTCCCAAGAGTCACATGCTGAGGTGCTGAGGGTCAGCACCTCAGTGGAAGAATTTTTGTCCTGGGGCTGTGAGGGGGTCCTTACAATTCAGCCCATAACATAGGAATAGAAACAGAAAATGAGTTTTAAAAAGAGCTCCAGGGAAGAGTTTCAGAAGGACAGGGGCTGGCTACTGGCCTCTTTTCCATGAGTCCCCTCTCCAGTGATTCATGAGGAAGGAGGCTCTTTCAGGCTCCCTGCTGTCTGGCTTCCAAAGGGGTTCAGCCAAGGGGCGGGTAGGAGGCCAGGGGCGTGGAGAAGCGGGGGGAACTCTCCTGTCCCCCCAGCTCCGGCGGTGCCCGCAGCAGCAGCTGCTTTTTCTGTGGCTGAATCTCCCACGGGACAGATTCATGAGGTTCCGGCTTCCACCAGGAGCCCCCAGCTCCCAGGCTGAAGTCAATCCATCTCCTTGCAGGCCGGTAGTGCCTTTCTGCTATTTCTATTCTCTGGGTTGCCCTCAGAGCCCTGTGTTTGGAGTGTTAGCACCTTTGGAGTGTTTGTAGCCAATTCTCAGTATCGAATCCCTGTCAGTGGTTTCTGCTTCCCTGACTGGTCGAGGCACCATGGCCAGGGAGGCCAACACTGCAGAAAGATGGAGAATGGTTAGATCTTTGAGCAATGAGGGTAGAAGCTACAATTCTAGGGGTTAAGAAGGGAATCTCTGTCAACCTGATGGATTTATACCAATTCTCAGTTGAGGTTTTAATTTGTACATACTTTTGAGATTGAGCACCTCTTCATGTTTACCGGCCAAAAGGTTTTTGAAGTGCTTATTAAGCGCCCTTACCCCCATTATTTCTGACTGTTTCTTATCGACTTTAAGTTCTTTATATAGACCAGATATGAAAACTTTATCAAGTATTTGTGTTGTGCAAATACCTTTTCTCATTTCAGAGCGTGTCTTTTTTATAGTGTCTCAATAGAGGTTCTTAATTTTATTTTATTTAAAAAAATTTTTTTGGGGGGAAGGAGGTAATTAGATTTTTATTTAATTATTTATTTAATGGAGGTACTGGGGATTGAACCCAGGACCTTGAGGGTGCTAAGCACACGCTCTACCACTGAGCTATACCCTCCCCTCAAGGTTCTTCATTGTAATGTATTCTGTCTTTTCCTGTATAACTAGTGGTCTCTGTATCTTGACTGACTATTCTTTCCCTAGTTTGAGGTCATAAAGATATTCTATCTTCTAAAACCTTTATAGTTCTAGATTCCTGAGTCCTGCATGTCACACTTTCCCTGTCCATCCATTTATCTATTTTTAACTTTTCTTTCTCCTAAAGTACATCCTCTAGTGAGAGGCTGTATGTGGTAAACTGAAGCCTGAAGTCATATTTCTGAAAATATCTTTTTTTCTTCTCTCTACCTGAATGATCGTTCGGGAAGGTCAACAGTTTTAGGCTAAGTTATTTTCTCTCAGTATTTTGAAGCTATTATTCCATTGTTTTCTATCTAATTGCTCTGACTTTGGAAGCAATCTTTTCTTTCTCAGGTAGCTTTGGAGAATGTCTCTTTCCTTGATAGTGTCCAGTGACACTGCTGAATCTACGTGTCAATTTGTATTTATTATAGTTAGTGTTCTGGGTTATTGCGGAAAATAAACTGTGCATGTGATTTAAAAGCAAGAGCTGCTCTGCAGGAGAGAAGGAGGGAGCGCTCATCACACCCCAGATCTTGAATCTGTCACCCTCATGGGTGTTCTCTGTATGTAAGTGAAGCCTCCCCCTCACTCCAGGAAGTGCCTGGTGCGCAGCAGGGAAGGAGGGGCTTTGTGACACAGGTTAGGGAAGGAGGCCTCAGGATGCCCAGCAGGGGAGGGAAAGGCAGACCCTGTGGTCCTGGGACTTCAAAAGGCTATTTGAAAGGGGTCACAGTGTTTGTCCAAAAAAACGTTTAGGATCTGTCATTTTGTGGAGCATTTTCCTTTCTCCAACTACTGACACGAGTTCTGTCTTCTATGGAGGGGCTGATTTCTTCCTCCTCCTCTGTGGACACACTTGCATCTGATGAGATGCCTTTCCAGAGATTATAACCGCTTTCCTCCACTACGAGAGGGACATGGACACAGTGAGATGTGGGGGAGGGTCCGCCTGCAGTGGGTGTTCAGTGTCTGGTCCAGGCCTCAAGTCCTTACTAAATTAAGTCTCCTTTTTTAAAAAATGTACTTAAACTTCCCAATTAAACAATTCTCATATATCTAGCACATTGAACTTATCTGTATGGCAAACCCGATATTCTCTTGGCTGTTTCAGTACAGTTCATCAACTCAGTAGGGTTTCCATTTAAAAGCAAGGACCTCTTTCAAATTAAGAGTTGTAAGGCTGTCCCTGAAATGGCCACATTCTCTAACACATTTCAAGCATATAAATACCAAATATGCACACATTGCTTGTTAATCCAGAAATATAAATCTATGGTTTTGCTTCTTACAAGGCTTTTTATATTTAACACAAAATTTTATTGAATTAGGAGATGGATGCTATTAAAAAAAACAGTTACTGTCCTAGTTAACTAAGATCGTTTATCACCAGAGATACTTGCTTTTTTTCCCCCTGAGTCTTTATTTTGTACTTTTTTTTAAAAAAAATGGAGGTTCTGGGGATTGAACCCAGGACTTTTTGCATGCTAAGTATGAGCTCTACCACTGAGCTACACCCTCCCCGCCCCACCTTCCTGCGTCTTTAATGAGAATTGAATCCCACTGATTATCATCATATCAATGATTCTGTAACCTCAAGGAGCGTGATCAAATAGCCTCTCTCCGGATTCAAGTCAAACATTACTTATTTCTATCTGCTCAAAGGAGCCAGAAGCTCGACACAGGCTGATCAGTTCTCCAGATACGTTTAATTTTTTAGATCTTTGGACCTAATGAAATCTTGTACTCTGTCCTATTTTTAGGACCAACCAGTTCTTCAGGAACCTTAAAACGAGATGGAACTGAATTTTGGTTAATTCACGTGGCTCTCTCTGCTTTCGCATCACAGCTTAGGGGGTCTTAGTACTGATCCTCCCTTGGGTCAGGAACAGCCTTCTAAAGGAAGAATTTACAATTTACAGACCTTCATCAGTATAATACATGAATCAATAATACAGACATAACCAAGTAACAAGACTCAGCCAGAACATCTTATTCTGCATTCTTTTAGAATACTCCGCCTTTTATTGTGGATCATCCTGCACTCACAGCTCTTCATACCTTTGGCGCATTTCAAATTGTCCTAACTTGGCGAGTAGGGGGTCCCTTAGGATTGGCTCCAGGATCCTTTTTTAAAAAAAAATGTATTTATTTTTAAATTTTTTTGGGGGGAGGTAATTAGGTTCATTTATTTATTTATTTTTTAAATTGAGATACTGGGCATTGAACTCAGGACTTCATGCATGCCAAGCATGCACTCTACCACTGAGCTATACCCTCCCCCTCCAACATCCTTTTGACAGGACCCTGTTTTTCTTTGAAGCCTCTCTGCTTGCTGGCACAAGGTGTCCCAGCTTATCAGGAACCTCTCCTAACACTGAATCAGCCACTTCTCCAAGAATCTTTTTTTTTCCCCCTTCTTAATGGAAAAAGTAGCACATATACTGGTATCTGCACTAGGGTGCATTTTGGGGTAAAGTTACTCTGAGGCCGTATCAATGAACAAGGCTTGAAAAGGCATTTCTTAAAGACATGAGTTCACATAAACTATTTTCAATACTTTAAGGTATTCTAACTTAAAATTCTTTTGATTCTTTAATTTTATCTCCTTTCTCTTTATTTTGACTAATAAAACTGCTTTTTGCTCCATCTGACAATCTGTTCTAAAATAACAGTATGATATAAATATGAGCGTTAAAGCTACTGAATAGAGGTCAAGGTTTTCTGTACAGTCCCCTTGGTTCTCAGCCCCCTAGTGACTAATAATCTCTCATTCAGCTCTTTAAATAGTCATCTGATGGGGGGGTTCAGTTCTACTGTTTCGTTGTGCTTTCAGCTTGAGGGTACCGGTATTCTAAAAGCTGATGGTTTGTAGAAGGTGGCAACATTTAGCAAGCATTTCCTTCTCTTCTTCAGATCCTGGAGGTGGGGTGGTCCATCCACATTGCTGTTCTGTTTTGAAACAGCACAATGTACAACATCCTGTATATGTTTCATTTCACCCCTATCATGTCCATTTACTGTCACTTAAAACACAGTTAAAAGTTTCACACATGTGTGATCTCTAGCCGAACTAACTGGTTCTGCATATTATTTGATTTTTGAAAATATCAGAATGCACATCTTTTACAGTTGGAAAATACGTTTTTACTATAATCAATCCCATCTTAAAACTTAGATTGTGTTTAAAAATGTATTAACGTTCTCTCGCCAATTTAATAGGTGTTTCATATTGTGCTACCAAGATTTATAGTGAATAAACTCACGTGATTCTCCCAGGTAGTGTTACCCTGGCCTACTAACAGCCGATATGTTTCTTTTTATTGCAGGAGATCAGGGAGATAGCTATTATTTTGATATAGATCGCTATTACTTACATAATTGAGAAATAATGACAAATCACCTATAGGCTCTAAAGGTTTTATGTGAAAGCATCTTTTAATTCCTGGGCCACAGTACACATCTTGCCTTTACTATTACCTGTATTTTTAATTACAGACAACTCTGGTGTAGAGTCCTTCTGATAAATATAAAACTTACAAAAGCAAAAATAAAGTTTACTAAAATAAAATGCAATTAGAATAATACGTTTCTTAGTTTCATTATACAATAATAAATCACTTGTGGAAATTTAAAAGGCATTTAATACAAAATTTTCCTATTTGGAATAAAGGTTTTTAAAAATTGGGATTCCAAAATTAACTTCTGATGAAGGGTAGGGGTGGTGCTGGCTGGCTCTTCCCCGGCCTTTAGCTTGAGCATTTGCTAATCAGCAAGATTTAAATGACTACTTTGCTTCCCTTTGATGCCCTGGACATGGCCCAAGCCTCTAATCTATTCTGTTTCGGGTCAGTCCAAAATTGCATTTTTCTTTTTAAATTATTGTTTTGGAGGGCAACTTTTCAAATAGGTGGCCGTTCTTAAGACCCTGGGGATCTCTGAATATCATTTGCAGCCCAACATGTTGTGGAGGAAATAGATTTCTTTTATCTACAAAACAGAGAATATGTACTTTAACTGCTAAAAGTGAACTGTTTAGTTACAGCTGTTTAAATTGCAGCATCTACGCAACACTTCCTCCTAGACTGGGATTCTTTATTTTAAAAGCAAACTTCTCAGCTCTAGCCATTTGACTGATTAGTTTTCTGAATGCTTTCCAGGTTCAGACAGAGCTAATGTCAGTATACCAGGCCTCCTCTGGGGAGGAGCAATCATCTATCTAATGGGGGGCAGGACAGCATCCCCTAGGGGAGTGATACTCTTTTGGTTTACACTCTGCCTTGTCCCCAGTCATCATTTCCAGAGCATGCCTCCTAAGGGCTAGAGACTAGAGACTGAGTCTGGGAAGGCTGTTCTTAGAGACAGCCATTCATTTTGATGGGTTACTGAGGTGGTCTTCAGACACTGGCTGTTGAGCAATGCCCTTCTCCCTGCAGTGATGTTCTTATAAATGACAATCTTGCTTTACATTCCCAGTCTGTGATCTTTTACTTCCACAACAATCTGTGAAGAGTCTTGTAAGGCGTCTAGAGCAGCCCAGATGCAGGGAATGACAAAGGTGGACGTTGGCAATGTTTCTTGAACTTCGTGAATGAATTAGGGATTTTGTTAAAGTGTAGTTGCTGATTCAGTGGGTCTAGGGTGAGGCCTGGGATTCTGCATTTCTAGTAAATCCCCAGGTGATGCTGAAGCATCCAAGGACCACACTTTTGAGTAGTGAGGGACTATAGGATGTGAATCAGGTTCACATACAGTAAGATCCCCTGATATCTTATTTTGACATCTTTCCCCTTTTCTTTGCTATCTGCGGACAATGAAGCTAAGCTCCTTAAGCCTTTCTATCATTTTATGTGGGATCATAAACAGAGCCTGCTGTGTGACTCTTTCTTCTTCCCTTCTACCTGCCTTCCTGTATCCCTTCCTGGGCATGAATGGTATCAGTGCTCCTCAATCCAAGGGTCAGGAAGGGACCTTACCTGCTTCTCATTTCATAGTGACCTACTGTGGTCCCCATTCTTTATAAGCCAGAACTGGCTGACCCCAACATTTTCCTACGATGTCTTCTGAGACCATGACATCTTGAAGTATCTAAGGTCAAGCCTGGAAAGTTCTCATCCAGCCAGATGGAGCTGTGGCATCTGTGGGGAAGTGAAGTTTGCAAAGCTCTTAAGGAACCTGAAAACCTAGGGATGCTTGTGACTTTCAGGTAGAAGAGATGACCTTTCCATTCCTAGCAGGGGTGGAGAGACTGGTCCTTAGAGCCATAAATCAGCAAACTCCAAGAAGGCTATCTGAAGTGTTTGTCTAATGAAACATTAGGATTTATCACTCTGTTATGCTTTTTCATTTTCTAAATTCCTGACTTGTTAGCCCTGTGTTATCATGAAGGGACCAAGTCCCTCCACAGAAGGGACTCGTTCATTTGTTCTCCCAATGACACAATTTTATGACTTGTTATTGTGCTGGAACCTACTTTCCAGCTGCCACTGCCCTGTAGGGAAGTGTAGGATATGGCTTCAGCCCTGATCATCAAATCTTTTTTCCATTTCTGGTCCACTGTGAAGGTCCACTTACCTTGTTTTTGAGCCCAGTTATTTCTTTTTGGTTTCTCTCTTTTTAAATCTATTGTTGCTGTGTGTACTAGGGAGGATTTCCTATGTCATCTGACCAGAATTCTGAGGTTGTGAAAGTGGGTTTTCTATACTGCTATTTTGAGCAGATGAATAAATGTTCAAGGTATTTTAAAAGACAGTCCTTGGATTAAGAAAGACTTGGGAGTGGCATTCCTGATGGCTTTTACTGCATCGTACCACCCACTTACAGCAAAGGCCAGAACAGGAAGCAACGCAGGGAAAACCTCGGCCCTGTTTCAAAGTTGCTGAGGTTCTTTACATACTGTCTTAAAAAACAACAAGGAGGTACCAGGGGAGAAAGCACTGCCAGCATCAGGAATCATTATACTTCTCTTAGGGGACAAGAACACTGTGAATCATAACTGACATTTCCCTCTCCCTACTGGTCTTAGGATGCTCACAGTCCAGTTGGTGACCCACATGTACCAGAACATCAGGCAGCCTTTTCAGTGCTCATCTGTCTTCAACTTGTTTCCCACTCTTATTTGATTATTTTTGAAAACTGAAGTATAGTTGATTTTCAATGTTGTGTTAGTCTTAGGTGTACAGCAAAGTGATTCAGTTACACATTATGTCTATTCTTTTTCATATTTCCATTATAGGTTATCACAAGCTACTGAATATAGTTCCCTGTGCTATACAGTAGGTCCTTGTTGTTTATCTGTTACATATAGTGTGTATCTGTTAATCCCATACTCCTAATTTATCCCTCCCCTTCCTTTTCCCCTTAGGTAACCATAAGTTTGTTTTCTATTCTGTTTTTTGAATAAGTTCATTTGTGTCTTTTTTTTTAAGATTCCACCTAAAAGTGGTATCATATGATATTTGCCTTTGTCTGCCTTACTTCATTTAGTATGATAATCTCTAGGCGTTTCCAAGTTGCTGCAAATGGCATTATTTCATTCTTTTTTTATGGCTCCTGCCCTTATTTTAAAACAGTCCATAAGTGCATGTACCATTGCATTCTATGAACTTACGTGATTTATCTTAAAATCCTTTTTTGCATGAAGGCCTAATATAATCTAATGAAACCAGTCTCACCTTATTTTCCCACCTGGACTGGCTAGCGGCTGTGTGTATCAGTACACGTTGACTCCTGGCACGAGGCTGGTTAATGTTGGTTGTTGTCGTTAAAAACATACAGAGCGCCTTCCTCAATCTGCCACATATCGCTCAAGGAAGGAAGGCCGGACTCTGTCTTAAACCGGGCCAAAGAGCCACAGGGCTTATTCCCAGGCCCCAAACCTGTATCACCCCGCCCCCCGGCCTGCCCTCTCCCTCCACGTTACCTCCGTCCTCCACCCTGAGCGGCCTCTCCTGGCCCCCTCCCACTCACCTCTCCCGGCGCAGCCTCCTTTCTCCATCCATCACCTCCCTCCCTCCTCACACCCTTTCCTCCCAGCCTGGCTTCCCGACTCCCTCCATCAATACGGCTGCCCCTCCCGCTCCCCCGCCGCCCCGCGGCCTTCCCGGGGCGGCGCGGCCTCTTCCGGCCTGCGGGAGGGCGGGGCCGGGCGCTCAGGCAGGCGGGCCGGCCGGTGGTGCGAGCGTCCGGGGCCCGCGCTCCGCCGCCGGCCGGCCGGCCATGCTCATCACGCTGTGCTACCTGTACCTGTGGGCGCGCTGGGGGCGCCGGCCGGCCGCACTCGTGCGCACCACGGTGCAGCGGCTGCGCGCCTCGCGCTGCTCCTTCACCTTCTGCGGCGCCGCCGCGCAGCCCCGGGACGCCCGCGTGTGCCTGAGCCGTGGCGGCCGCGTCTTCTGCGTCGGCGAGAGCCAGGTGGGCGGGCGCGGGGCGCGCGCGGGGGGCGGGGGCGGGGCCGGGCGGGTTGGGGGGCGCGAGGGCGGGGCCGGCGGGGGCGCGGCCTCCGGTCCGCCCAAAGCCGGAAGCGCCCCCGGGACCCCGCGCCGTCCCTGTCCCCGGGCTGTGCAGCTCGGCGGCTGTCTCCGCGAGGCCCTGAGGCCGCGGGGCTTGGGCTCCCGGGAGGGCCAGATTCCGGGGCTCCACTGCGCGCGGTGCCCGCGGGAGCCTGCAGAAGAGGACCGAAGGCGGAAACTGTGACATGCAATCTGGTCGCCTCTCCACGAGGTGCCGGCGCAAGTGTATGGACGCCTGGCTCCTGGCATGTACCCGTGTGTCTGTGCGATGTGGATTAGCACCTGAGCAGTGCTCACCTGGAGTCTCTTTCCTGACACCCTCTCTTGCCTACACTGTAGGCTGGAGTTTGGTTGAACCTGATTTTAGGGAAAGACAGCAAATCCTCAGCTTTCTGTCAGGTATTTCCCAGGTGACAAAACACTGCCCTGTCCCCCGCTCCTGCCAGTTGCGTCATTTACCAACCGGGGTACCTGCTGATTATCTTTGCATCTCTATGGTTTCGTTTTGCGTTGTTTTGCCTTCCGGCCCAATATTTAACCTGGTGGCTACAAGTTCAGCGGGCTCTGTCACCCATTGTGTAACCTAGGGCGGCCGTTCAATCTCTGCAAAAGCTCTGCTATCTTTCTGTAAAAGGAAACAATAGTTCCTTCCACTCAGCTACTGGAAATGGGCTTCAAGGTGCAGTTCTGAGCAAATTTCCATTGATATCGCTGAGATTTTTTTCATTCACATTTAAAAGTGTTTTGCTCTTAATGGGTTTCTTGCCCTTCCTTCTTCCTTCTGGAAAGTTGCATTACTCTTAGTACTGAAGTGAGATCTTCTTTGTGTGTAAAACCACACACCCTGTGGGAATTAAAATCCATTATCTCAGGTTTGACTGTTTTGTTGAAATTAGGTTTTGGTTTGAGAGTATACTTAGCTGTTAAAAATCAAAAATAGCCATTCTTGTTGGTATATTATATAGCACAGAATTTGTTTAATTATTTCGTCAGTTCTAAGAGAGTGCTTATCTAATATCGCAGATTTGAGGGGGAGTTGTCCATTCCTTACATACAAAGTACTCCTTAGTGAGGGAGGGCTTAGTTCTTTCAAGGAACACTGACTGAGAAAGATGATAAAATAAGGAAAATTGAGGAGTGGGTTTTTCTATGGTAGTGGTTTCCAAACTGGATTCAGTCACCTAAAAAATAACCTCTAAGAGGTTTAGATTAGAGAAGTTCTGTACATTCAAAAGTAATGAGATGCAAATATGTTTAATTTTCTTGGAAGATAGTTTTACTTTTGTACATCTGCATGACTTCATTGGTCTTCTGTTAACTTTGATAGCTGTAACTAAAGCTTGTCAGCCCTTGCTGACTACTCCAGCTTGGTGTACGGGCATCTGGGCCAAACCAGCCTTAGGCTTTTAGGGATTTTGTAATTTGCTGTGTTCCTGCTCTTTGCACAGTTAACTTTGCTTCACCTTAGAGCTTTGCCCAGATATCAGTGTTTCACAGATATGTCGCTGAATTTCCAGACTAGATGGGACCAGCCAGCTCTGTGTCCTCATAGACATTAAATCACACTTCATATTCATATTTTCAGTTTTTATCGCTTTCTCTCTAGGAACTGGATCTGTTTAGCTTAGCAGCTTGAACTGTAATTGGCACTCGGCATTTCAACGGATGAAGTGTTCAGTGGTTGTTGGGTTTATGCTCTGATGTTTGAGGTCTATAATTGGAAAGCTTGACTATTTGTGATTAGCTACTGTTATTTTAAGATTTAAAATACCATGGTCGGGGGCGTGGGGTGGGTGTAGCTCGGCGGTACAGTGATAGAGCATATGCTCAGTATGCATGAGGTCCTGGGTTCAATGCCCAGTACCTCCATTTAAAAGAAGAAATGCTGCTGATGATTTGGTTGAGTAGATACCTTATTGTCAGTCTGCGAGGACTGAAGTAGCTTTACAGACTGAATCTTATGCCTGTGCTGTTTCTATATTTTATATATTTAAAATCAGATGCATAAATACTGAATGTGTATATTTACATAATTGAAGCTCCCACAGGAATTGATAAGTATAACCGAAGATAGTTTATACAAACTGGAAATTTTAAGCCGTTTGTTTAATATACATATTTTCTATGATTAAAGTTGGACAATCTGTTTTTTATTTTTAACTATTAAGTTGATAATTATGTTTAGCCATAGGAGGAGTTTTTTCTCCCTCAAATTTTCATTCATTAATTAGTTCAAAAGATATTTATTAAGCTTCTTTTTTGTGTCAGGTTACCAGGCTGGGTGAAAACACCTTCTGATCTTCCCAACAAGGGCAGATTTGAATTGATAAGCTCTGGATCTTGACCCAAATACCCGTTTTTGGTGGGGCAGTAATGATAGGGATCCCACCTGCAGCCTTAGATTTCAGCCTTTTCTGCTCTGGATGTGCCTTGCTTTTAGTGGCTTAGAGCTTTTCAAGATTAATATGCAGTCCTGTTAGATTTCAGGAGGAGAGCAGAGGTTAGTGGACGCATCCAATTTGCTAACCAATCTTGGTGTAATGGCTGGAGGGAACGGAAGCCTAGCTCTTCAGGTGTCTGTCAGTAACAGGCTTCTGCTGACCGGCATGCCCTTCGGAGGTGCCTCATCTTTAAATGTGCTTCCTGGTGGTCATTTGGAAAGCTCCTATGTGCTCTCAGCAGTAGGGAAAGGGGAGACTAAATTTCAGAATTAATTGCTTGATAACAAACATCTAGAGGTGTTAAAGTTGCCATGAGCCATTGAGGGATGTTGCAGCGGTTTAAATGGTCACAGTTCAACAACAACAAAAAAAATGCAGGATTAATGTGGTCTATAGGAGAGTATCCAGTGACCTTACTCAGATCCCACCTGGAGTGACAGAGGCGGGGGTGTCCTGGGTGTTGATAATAAGTGGCCGTTAGGGTTTGAAGTCATATTGAATCCTGCTTTTTTGCATTTCTTTCCCTCTATCCAGTGCATTGATGACTTGAACAAATGGGCCCTGTTTCTGGTTTCTCCTTTTATACTTGAAGCAGAGCACATAGCATTTGTGACAGAGAGCATTTGGGTGCAAGGCGAGAATTTACAGAGACCACCATCCTCTTCAGACACCGTGAGTACCTTGTTTTTCACTTGTGCGCTGTGATCAAAACTAAATTTGCTTTTTCTTTGATGAGTGCTCTGTCCTGGCCTTTGTGACTCCCTTTCTTTTTGGATATTTTGGGTTAAATAAAAATATATTAGTAAAATTACTAACATAGTATTAGTATAAAACTGGTATAATGTTAGTTAAAGTACGTTGACCCATTTCCTTTTACCTTTTCAATGTGGTTGCTAGATTTAAAGCTACCTGTGTTTTAACTTGTGCTTTTGACTCACGTTATGTTATTGGGCAGCGCTACTCATGTCTCTCCCCAGGTCGTCTGGTCCATCCCCGCAGCTTCTTGCTTCTACAATCAGTGGATTTATATCCCCATGTGCTTCCTAGACCTCTTACCCTGAGTATTCTGAAAGCCTTTCAAACTCAATAACATGTCCCAAACTTGTTGTTTATGTTTCTCTGCTGGGTTTTCCTCTTGATGGCCAGAATTAGGTTTCTGGACACAAATCCAGTGGCGACATGCTCTTGCTTCAGCTTTCAATGGACTCCTTCTCAGCAGATGCCATCACCCTTGGGGCTCAAGGAAGTCTGACCCTGACCCCTCCTTGTAGGCTGCTTCTACTTGCTGCCTGTCATGAGTCCTTTCTGCCTTCACTCCCCTGCCGTGTGTTCCCCGCCTGCTACGTGGCTAATCCAGGAGGGGTTTTGCTGATGACAGCCATAGTCACTGGACCGCCATCTCAAAAACACTGTCTTTAAGATGTTTCATTGGGATGAATGAAAAAGGAGAGGAGTAAGACTAGAAATCATTAACTAGAATTGAAGGTGGACTGACGTGAGAGTTAAGAGGTAGGGGAAGCCACAGGAGAGCAGGAAACCATGTTTGGGGCTCAGGAGGGGGCCCAGGATTTGGCAGGGGGCCTGAGAGTAGCCCAGTGTGCTTCGGCAGTGCTTTCACCTGCAGGTTCCTAATGTTTTCTTTAGCCTTACATGTACTTACGGTAATAGTAATACCATTTTTTGAGCTCCTGTTAGGCTAGGGAGAGGTACCCTACAGGAGAAGTGAGGAGGGGTCATCTGCTGCAGGGGTGGGAGCCAGGCCTGAGCACGCAGCAGGTTCAGGGCCATCCCCCTTAAGGGAGGTGCTGGGGATTGAACCCAGGACCTCATGCATGTCCCAGCACGCACTCTACCACTGAGCTATACCCCCCACCCCACATTTGCTTCTTTCAACATCACACCCGTTGGAGGACGACCACCTCATTCTGCAGTCATCACCTCACTGAAGAGGGTGGTGTGGTCCTTCTTGGTGAGGAAGTCGGTGTCTCAGGAGGTGACAGTGCCCACCAGCTCGCTGTCCCTGGTGCCCGTCTCAGTAATGGGGAGGCCAGAGATGCCATGCCGAATCTTGGCCTACATCCAGCACGTTGCCCATGGTGTATGAGGGGCTTGGCACCATGGGGTCTGTGATGGAGCCCAGCTCATAATTCTTGACCTTCACACCTTGTTGGCCTGGAACTCTGGGGGACAGTTGTGAATGGAACCAAGACTACCCATCAGAGCCATTGCGATAGCCAGTCAGCCTCTGTCTCAGTTTTCGTGGGGCAGGAGATCAGCCTGATAGTCTGAGTCAGGGCTGAAGTCAGCTTCATCACATCAGCTGTGACGTCTGTGAATCCTGGGAGGTTCAGGAAGTCATTGTAGGTGAGGCCATGGGCGAGGAGCTGCTGGGTGGTGGGTGAGTCCCTCCTCAGGCAGGTGGCTGGGGCCCTGCAGGTCAGGAGACTTGAGACCTGATGCAAACACCTGCTACCTTGGTCCTTACTCGAGGGTAATTTTTGTATTGCCGAAGAGTCTATTCAGAAACCTGCTTTTTGTTTAAAATAATGGTTTTCAATTTATTAAAATTATAAATTAAAGGATCAGTTAGGTTGAATCATGAAATTGTTGGTATTTTTTTTTAAACCTTATAAAGAGTCCGTTTCATTTGGTAGCCTAATAGTTCTTCTGTGGGCTTTTAAATACAGCTTACCATTCTTAGAAGTTTAGCAAGTATTTGTGATCACTTTTAAGGGAATTTTTTTTTTTTTAACTGAAGATACTAGGGACTGAACCCAGGACCTCATGTATGCTGAGCATGCGCTCTACTGCTGAGCTATCCCCCCTGACCCCCCATCCCACCCGGGAATTTTTGAAGAATATTTATCCTGTTTACAAACTTGAATATCAAACATTTTGTTTTTGGACTCTAGGTGCATAGACTTGGGTGAATCATCATCCTTGGTCAAAATGCTCTCTCATCATTGGTCCATGCCTGGCCCTCTTTCAGTCATGGATTTGAAATTACATGATAAATAGCCATGAACTCACCACTCAGTGTGGAAACTAGAAGTGTTCCCGTGTGCACCCCACAGATTGTATACACTTGTTCTGCGTCGCCTGCTCCCACTTTCCTCCCTACCTGCCCCTGTTTTCTTTTTAGGTATATAAGTTGTCTGAATGAACAAACACCACCTTTCTGAGCACTTACATAATTCCTATAAATTATTAAACTTATAAATGTAGTAAGCTTGATGTTTTCTTATATATATTCTAGTATGATGTCTGTTTAGTAAGATTTCAACTTAAAACCAAAGCCAAGTTTTAAAAAAATACTGCAATTACATAAAATACCACAAAAGCACAGATTTCTTTTTAACACAAAAATATGACTGCTGTGCTCTTAGTTTCCCAAGTCATTGTTACTTAATACACATCTTTATATGTATAGCATTTTAAAGAACATAGTTACTGTATAATACAGGTATGGGCTAGGCTGCTGTAACAAAGAGACCCAGAACCACTGTGGCTCAAACTGGTAGAAGTCTACTCCTCTCTTGGGGAGGTGGTCCTGCTCTGTAAGGCCATCCAGGGGCCTGTCTGTTCTGGCCAGATGAGGTCGGAGGGAAAGATGGGGCTGGAGTGTTACTTGGGAAATCACCTTGATGCAGTGGGAACTTCTAAGAACACTGCCAGGCAGGCTATCCCAGCGGTCACAGAAGAGAGAGGCTTTCAGAACAAGTTAAGATGTACAAATAGCACAGTTTATTAAATCAATTCAAAATGTACAGCAAGAAGCAGACAGAGAGTTCCATGGTCAGTTAACACTTAGGATGGGGTTCCCGAGGGATGGAAGGACTGCACACCTGAATCCTGAGCTATGCAGTGGCCGCACATCCTCCCTGTCTCCTGCACCAGCATCCCTGCTAAGGGTGTGGTTATAAGGATCAGGGTTGAGGTTAATTAGGGGGCTCAGGAGATGGAGGATGCCTGTGGTCAGCCCATACTCGCTCTGTTGGAGAGACTGGGACACATATGCCTGGAAGAGCTGTGATTTACCAGGGAGCTGCAGCGAAGCCGTGCGTTTTACCTGTGTTTCTAGGTAGGATATACCTGGGGCCCTAATGAGTGGCTGATTTAGGGATGACAACTGTCATTCTGGAGGTGGCATGATTTGTGTCTTACTAAGATCTAGAGATTTACTAGGTCCACCCATGACTGTGTGCCTAGGAGGAACCCTCTCTTTCGTTCTGTTTTTTTTTTTTCTGTGTTCACCATTTGTTTGTTCCATTTGTTTCATCTTTCTTCAGCGTGTCTTAAAAGTTACTGACTCAGTACATCTATGAGCTTCATCCGTGCTGTTTGTTTTTGTTTTCTTTGCAGCAAAATTGAATGCTCTTTCATGGTATGGCACATACATGTGATACATAGATCAAAAAGGTTTATATGTACTAGTTGGTAATTTGGACTTTTTAGCCAAATTTTTTTTCTTTTTTTTCTTTCAAGCAGGATGAGCAGTTTTGTGTGTTAGAAAGACCACAATTTAGGCTGATTGGAGACCAGTCCGAGGGAGGCAAAACTGGAACAGAGTGTACTTCGTGTGGGAGCAGAGACTGGCCTTGAAGCATAGTGGTAGCAGGAAGGGGGAGGCAGAGGCAGATAAGCTTTCTATGAGATGATGAGGGATTTGGGGAGGATGGCGGATCATTCCTGGTGACAGGGACCATGGTGGGAAGGGCTGGTGGAGGGGCCCCTATAAAGAATGCAGTCTTGCACATTGTTTCAGTGAGCTTTGCTGAGATAGCAGATGGCCTCAGAATTTCAGTGGCTTCTAACAGCAAATCTTTGTTTTGTGCTCGTGTTACCAGCAGGCTCAGCAGGTTTGCTGCTGCCGCTTCAAGCCATGGCTGCTGCGGGCTCTGCTCTGTGCATCTTTCTAGTGCAGGGACCAGGCCAAGAAGGCGTGTCCATCTTTGGACGTGCAGTTCTCCCTCAGAGGGGAGAAGATTCAGTGTGGTAGGTTTACGATGGCTGCAAATTCCTTCCTCTTACTGAGAGGTGGAGGGTTGTACCCTTCCCTAGAATCGAGGCTCAGCTTAGTGATTTGTTTGTCTGATAGGAGGGAGAGACATTCTGGGACCTCCTAGGCTACACCAGGAGAAACCTTGCAGCTTCTGCCTGGGCTCTTGGAACGCAGCTCCCGTGCTGTGAGGCAGCTCAAGCTGCCCCGTGGCAAGGTTCCCACAAAGACCTGAGGTCCTCAGCGGACAGTCCTAGCCGAGGTCCCAGCTGGTAGGCAGCTCCACCCTGCCAGCTGTTTGAGGAAGTGGATCGTCCAGGCCCAGCTGAGCCCCACCTAGCAGATTGCCCTTTGGAGCAGAGTTGAGTTGTCTTTGTAAAGCTCTGTCTGTCCAAACTGAGATTGTGAGCAAAATAAATGATTGGTGTAAGCCATTACGTTTTCGGGTGGTTTACTATGCAGCAGGGGGTAACAGAACACTTGGGATGTCTGTTAAAACTTCTGCTCTTCCTCAGCTTACCTGCACCAGTGGGGCAGGGAGATGGAGTGGGCAGTGAATCATTATGGATGCTAAGATGGTACACTGTAGACACTGGGCCTCAGGTGCTTATGGGGCATCTAAAGAACACACACAATATAAAAGGTTATGACAACAAGGATATTCCTAATGCTTTCTGATTAGCTCTCAGTTACTCAGAAAACTAGACCACCTTTTTCCTTGAGTGTCTGGTCAGTCACAGTTTTGCAGAACCACCTTAGGTCTCTCCTGGCTCAGTTTATCGTTTCAGCTCTTGCTTACTGTGGACTTGCCGTATTCCTCACGTTGTCATTGATTTTCCAATATCCTTCTCTTAAAAGCGCAAAGGGCATATTATCTTTTTAAATACTAGAGAGTGAAAATGAATTCTGTAGTACTCCAGTATCCTTTCTGTTTCCAAACCCAAAAGGCAGTGAGGATAACCGAAAGTCAGAAATAACCTCTTCCCCTTACTTTTATAGTTTCAGATTCTTCACATCTCTATGTGTCTAGCCCTCCTTCATCCAATTCATTACTAGATGTTTAAAAAAAACCTAACATGCATTTAAGTTAATTTGGAAGAGCAAAAACAACAGCCAAAAAATTAGCAGTGTTGATGATCTGACATTGATCTTACCCAGGGTAACTGATTGTAACTTGTATTTGTCTGGGTTCTCTTGAGAAACAACATATAGGGTGTGTGTGTGTGTGTGTGTGTATAAAATATATATATATCTAATATACATATATATGGGAGAGGGAAGAGGAGAGAGAGAGAGAAAAAAAGATTTATTTTAAGGAAATGGCTCACATGATTGTGGAGTCTGGTGAGTCCAAAATCTGCAGGGCAGGTTGGAGGCTGGACACCCAGGGAAGAGTAGATGTTGCATCTTGAGTCTGAAGGCAGTCTGGAGCAGAATTCCCTCTTCCTTGGGGAACGTCGGTCTTTTTCTTATAAGACCTTCAACGGATTAGACAAGGCTCACCCATGTTGTGGAGGATAATCGGTTTTACTCAAAGTTTATCATTTTAAATGTTAATCACATCTAAAGCGCAGCTTCACAGTCACCTCTGGACTGATATTTGGCCAAATATCTGGGTACTATGGCCTAGCTGAGTTGTCCCAAAAGATTAACCATCACCTAAGTGGTTGTTGAGATTTCTGTTCCCCCATTTGCTGTAGAACTTCAATTCAGCATCTGCTGCAGTCAGGCTGAAGAGAATTTAACCCAGTGCCTCTAGTCCCAGGGCCCCCTTCCTCATGCACGTGTGGAGTTAAGTGGAGCAGACACTGCTGCCTGCTGTAATCCAGGCAGCCTCAGGTTAGGAGCTTTGGCTATGGAAGGGCTTTCTGCCCACTGCTCCTGAGAGAGAATCCCTTTGTTTAGGGCTGACCAGGGTCTTCCATGGCTTTGATTTTTAGGAGTAAGTCTTTTGCTTGGCTTTCCCTTTCTTTCTCTGCCCCTTTGTCTCCGTCTCGAAATGCAAATGGGAGTGCCCTGTTTGCTTTTAGCCACCGGACAGCAAACACCCTGGATGAATTCTGGTGCCATTGTGGCTGGGCTTTGATCGGGGCCGCAGCGCTGCTTGGAGGAGTTTGCATGGTCCGTGGCTCATGGACCAAGTTCCTAGAAAAAGGAAATGCACTTAGGTGAGGAAGCAGCTGGCCAGTTGAGAAACGTGATCTGGGCCTGGTGTCTGGTTGTTCTCGAGCCCCTTCCTGCCCTGCCCTTTGCTTTGTTTATCTCCTGCTTCCCTCCTCCTGGGTGTGAGAATTTCATTGCTGGCTCCTTTTACACTGAGTGCTTCCTTTGAGGCACAACCCCACACCTGCCCTGCTACAGCAGGGTGCTAAATCAACGCCTGAACAACTAGATTCTGGGCTGGGTCTCCGCTGGCTGAGCATTTCCCCTGGTCCTTTGATTGCCGGCAGTAGCGCTGAGAACAAAGATGCTTTTAGCCTCATGCAGGAGGTTGCACCGATCCTTTTCAGGTTTCCCATTCACCCTCATCTGAAAAGTCAGCCCCTGCCAAGGGATTGGTTTATCTTCTCATCCTCCAGAGCTGACATCCTTCCTGCATTCTCAAAGCTGGAAATCAATGAAATATCTGTCTGAATTGTAAACTTCAACTCTTCATCTTGGATCAAAGGTGTCGTGTTTGAAATGCAGAGTCCTCCTGAAACGCTGGTCAGGCTCGACCCTCCAGGCGAATCCTGCTCCCTCTGGCTGTGTGTCTGGGAGGAGGTGTGAGAAGTACGTGGTAAAAGGGAGGGAAGGCTACAAGTGGAGCTAAGAGAAAATTCTGAGGTTTCTCTTTCTCCAAATATTCTAGATTGATTAGTGGTTTTCAACCTTTTGACCATAGAGACTTGCATTTATTATTTTTCTCTCTAAGACAGTGTTTCTCAACTTTAAAAATTATTGTTTGCCTAAGGAGAAAAATTCAGTTTGAATTCTCTTTAAGGAGAGAAATGAAATACTAAGGAATAAAGATTTTGTAAGGTAGGGTTGAATTTTAGAGGATTCGACTCTTCTTTTTCTTTTTAAGATTAAAATAGAATTCACATACCATGAACCGTATGTAGTTACAATTCAGTAGTTGTGCGGTCATCACCACTACTTATTTCTGGAACACTTTCAATGCCCCCAAAAGAAACTGTACCTGTCAGCAGTCACTCTGCAGTCCTCCTTCCTAATGCTATAGATTTATCTGTTTTGGATATTTCATATAAACTGAATCATATAATATTTCACCTTTAGTTATTGGCTTCCTTGACTTAGCATAGTGTATTCAAGATTCATGTACATTGTAACGTGTGTCAGTTTCATGGCTGAATAATATTCCACTGTATGGATATACACATTTGATTTATCCATTTGTCTGTTGATGGACATTTGGGTTGTTTCCGCTCTGGCTGATATGAATAAAGCTTCTATGAACACATGTGTACAAGTTTTGTGTTTAGACATAAGTGTTTAGTTCCCTTAGATATATACCTAGGAGAAGAATTTCTACCCCTAGGGTCATCTGACAACTCTGTTTAACTTTTTAGGAACTGTCGAACTCTTTTCCAAGGAGGATGCACCATTTTACATTTCTACCAGCAGTTATTAGGGTTCTAGTTTAACCACGTTCTCAACATTTGTTACTGTCTATCTTTTTGATGATAGCCATCCTTGTAGAAGATGAAGTATCTCATTGTGATTTTGATTTGCATTTCCTTTATCTAGTGATTTTTGAGCATCTTTTCAAGTGCTTATTGCCACTTGTATATTTTCTTTGGAGAAATGTCTTTTAAGATCCTTTTCCCATTTTTAAATTGGGTATTTTTAAAATTGGGTATTTGTCTTTTTATTGTTGAGTTATGAGGATTCTTTATATATTACAGACACAAATCTCTTATCAGATACATGATTTGCAAATATTTCTCCCATTTTGTGAACTGTCTTTTCACTTTCTTGAAAGTGTTCTTTGAAGCTCAGAGTACTTTTGATGAAGTCCAATTTGTCTATTTTTTTCTTTCGTTGCTTGTACTTTTGGTCTCTTATCTGAGAAACCAGTGCCTGATGCAAGGTCATGACGATTTACGCCTATGTTTTCTTCTAAGAGTTTTGGAGCTTTAGCTCTTCTGTTGAGGATTTGATCCCATTTGAGTTAATTTTTATACCTGGTAATACGTGGTATGAGATAGGGGTCCATCTTCATTCTTTTGCATGTGGATATCCAGTTGTACCAGCACCATTTGTTGAAAAGATTATTCTTTCCCCAGAGAATTGTCTTGGCGACCCTGTCCAAAATCAGTTGTCTACAAATGCATCTGTTTATTTCTATACTCCCAGCTCTACTCCATTGATCTATATGTCTGTCTTTATGCCAGTTGGACCTTGGCTTTTAAACCTCAGGCTTCCTGGATGAGCAAATATGCTTAGGGCAGAAGTGACTTGGCTTGTGGGAATTCCCCTTACCTCTGTAGGTTCAGGATTTACCCCAGCATTTAGCCTGGAATTTCTTCATTATCTAGTCAATTCTCCAGTGCTTTTAAGATGATGTTTTCTTTATTTATCCAGCATCTTTTCATTGTTTTCAGCAAGAGTTACTTCTGAAAACCTAGCCTACCAATATAAAAAACGAAATTCACAAGTATATACCTCTGATCATGAAATTTGGGGCACTGTATCCCTGAGATTTTTGGGAAGTAGGGAAATTATTCAATATGGCATCTTAGAAAAGGAGCAGTATATTCAATATTGCTTTAAAGCCAGATTCACAATATCTAATAATAGCAGTTTTCATTAATTGAGCACTTTTTCTGACCCAGGCTTTCTAATGGTGGCTGTACATAAACTCTTCAATCTCATGAACGTAACAGGCATGTGGGATGATGGGTACTGTCATTATTACTGTTTTATGAATGAAGACACTGAGACTTGAGAGGGTCTGAGACTTGCCTAAGGACACACAGTGATGATTCGCTGAGTTTGACCCAGGCTTCGGACTCCAGATCCAGGCTCTGCACCCCAAGGGGCTCCCCTTCTCCTTGTCCCTGTCCCATTCTTTCAAGAACCCTGGAAGGCTGAAAGGACTGCCGTTTTGTCTGCTCTCATTTCCCCCTGTCCCCCTTGTGGTGGAAATGTGAACTGCGACAGGCGGGAGCTCTCTGGAGAGTCCCTGACAGTGGCTATCACATTAAAACTTCTGATTCCTGGGCTGCAACTCCAGACAGTCTGAAGCTCCAGACAGAGCATAGTGCCCAGGGCATGAAGTTTTCATGTGCTCCCAGGGAGTTCTGCACTGGGCCTTGAACCCCACTTTGAGAAAAGCTGGGCTACATCATGAATCACTGGATACTGTGTGCTTGCTGTCTTCTCCTATTTCCTGTTACTGAGGGCAGGTTTATGCTTTTCCAGTATCTGGGGAACAGCCCTTTCCCCTCATAGTCCCTTGAAAAGCAGTTAAGACTTGAATTACTTTTAAATGAGGGAGTTACATTTAGTGCTTTGTAAGCCTGCTTGTCAGGTAGAAATGAGAAGGTTTGAACCAGGACAACTTTGATGTTAATAAACTGCAATTATCTAGTTATTCATTGTGTTTGACCATCATTTACTGGTGGGAGCAGAAGGGAAAAAGTAAGGTATCAGGTTATTTTAGAGAAGAATAATCTCACTCTGTCTTTCTTCCTCCTCCCTCACTCACCTTTTCTCAGATTGTAAAGTGGTCGGACTGTTGTTTGCCATTAGCTTGCAGACCTGGGGATCCTTATCAGTTAATCGCCAGAGCAAGTGTGGATGACTTCAGCAAGCTGGGGGTGGCGTTCCTGGAAGATAGACTCCAGATGGCTAATGGGCTGATACCCCAAAAGATCGTCTGTAAGTAACTTTAGGAAATGTTTTTATCGTAGCAGGATACCATAGTTATGAGCTTAAGGACCGTGGAGCCCCCCTGTTTGGTATGACTTAAGGGTAGAGCTTATTTTGCAGCTTAATTCAGTCAAGAGTGTGGATGGACCCATAACAGTATAACATTCATGTATGTGTCAGGGTTTTTTTGAGTTGCGTATCCCTGCGTATATCATTAGTGCTTTTAAAATTTTTAAACAAGGATTTCCCACAGTTGCATTGTCCATGAGATGGCATGCAAATTTAGAAATTATATAATATTTATTTTACACATTTTAATATAGGGTAACTAATTTCTAACCTATAGTTCAGTTAAATGGAAAGCATAGCCAGTGTCACTATTGAGTCCTAAATCTAACAGTTTTCTACTTAAAATATACATACTACAATATTTTGGGACATGTCTTTTCTTGGGAAATACGCAGAATATTCTTCCTTATTTAGGCTTAAAAGTAGGCTTTCTATGTCCATGTAAGTGTTGTTTTTTGCACATATATATTTAAAATTTTATTTTATTGAAGAATAGTTGACTTACAAGAAAGTCTTCATTTGTATCTTGAGCCAGTGAGTGTTGCCAACTCTGGAAATTTGTGTAAACCACTTAATTTCCCCATTTGCCATCTGCATGTGCCTACTACTATGTCAGATGTGTGGCAGGTGCTCAGTAAATTGTTTTTGCATCAGTTATTGTAAACTTATATTCCAGTCCTGAGCTAAGACCCTGGGGAAACCTTTCTCCTTGGTTTATCCTATGAAGTGTCCAGAGTGTGCCTTTTTCCTGGGGCATGCATGGATAGACTCTAGATATGTGCCTTTTTTGTTTCTTAGTTTTGTTATCATATAGGAGATTGACACCCAAGAAATTGGTTCTGTAAGTAAGTAGGCAAAATCACCTCCCTGAATCTCACTTCTTCACCAGTCAGTAGGTGGGTCTGAGGTTTCTGGCTCGTATGGGAAAGGTGTTGTGGAAACTCACAGTTTCTCTTGGGGTCATCAGGTAGGAGGTCACCTAGCAGGTAGGAGGGGGTTATGTGGTTCTCAAGGAGGCCTCAGAGTTGAGGGCGGAGGCAGGGGTGGGGTGGGCGGTGAGCGGGCCGCCCTGGGACGTAAGTCATGGAGTGCAGAAAGTGCCCTGAAGTTTTGAACCGAGCTGCGCGACAAATCAGAAGAGTTGATGGACTGTCTTTTCTGTTCACGCTTTAGCGGTGCACTTGCAGGAATCCGCTCTTAAGGAACTTAAGGATCAGGCCTCAGACGCTCAAGCCCGGACCCTACAGCCCAACGGGGAGTCTCCGGTTGAGAGTAAGCCTGAGCCAGACGCTATGGAGCACGTGGGCAGAAGTGACTCACAGGTACTTGGATCTGCACCCACACAGGGGAAAGGCAGTGCCCCTGGAGGTGAGCCTGCTGGGGAGAGCGACAGAGAAGTGGGCTCTGTTGAGCACTGTCACCTCCATCTGTCCAGCTGCCACGAGTGTTTGGAGCTGGAGAACAGCACCATCGAATCCGTCAAGTTTGCCTCTGCAGAGAACATTCCAGATCTTCCCTATGATTATAGCAGTGGTTTGGAGGGGATCGCTGATGACTTCAGCCTTGAGAGAGAAGGGAGGAGAGTCAACATCACAGGAAAGGCACCCAACATCCTTCTCTATGTGGGCTCCGACTCCCAGGACGCCCAGGGCAGGCTCCAGCTGGTCCGGTCGGCCCTGGCTGACTGCGTGGACACCGACTGTTACACTCTCTACCACCTGTCCCCGGAAAGTGCGCTCAGGGACCCATGGTCGGACAACTGTCTGTTGCTGGTCATTGCCACCAGGGAGCCAGTCCCCGAGGACCTGTCCCGGAAGTTCATGGCCTATCTTTCTCAGGGAGGGAAGGTGCTGGGTCTGTCTTCATCCTTCACACTTGCCGGCTTCCGAGTGATGAGCAAGGCCCCGCTGCAGGACACAGTGCAGAGCCTGGTGTTCTGCAAGGCCGACCAGAGCCGGGTGAAGCTCAGCGTCCTGAGCAGCGGTGGTGTTTACGAGGGGGGCCCTGACCAGCTGCTCAGCCTGGGCAAGCTCCAGGGCCACCTGGACAGCGAGGATGAGGACAGGCTGATTGTGCAAGTGCCTTTTGGAACACGTGGAGGAGAAGCTGTGCTTTGCCAGGTACGGAGGCTGGTATCCACAGAATGGTCTTTGGGCCTCTTTGGCCGGATACCCTCTTTAAGGCTGTACGTGGGAAGTTTGGAGAGTGTGTGTGGTGTGGATGCTTCTGGCCTTTGGCCGGGAATGTTTGCTGTTGGTGAGTGGAAGGTTGAGGTTGAGATCAGGGCTTTGCTGTTGCATGACTGTCCTGTTTCACCAAAATACTTGAGAGGGAGGAACGAAGCAGAACAGCTGATTAAAAATTGCTGGTTAACCAAGAATTAGTCAAAACTTCTCTCTTGTTTCACTCTACCTACCGGTAATAATCTTTCTAAAATCCATTAGTCTGCCCTCTTGCCTCCGAGCCCACTCTAGTTCATATAATTGAACTGTTATTTAATGTAGGGAATTGAGTGCCTTGGGGTGGTGTTTGCAAACATTAGTAACTGTCACGTTTAAATATTGTAGTTGATGTTGGGGATTTGGGTGGACGCTCAGCCACTGTGGGGTAATGAGAATGGAAAACATCTTCAAGCCCTCAATTCCTTTATGATTTGTCACTCTTTAAAATCTAAGTGCTGAGAAAAATATCTCAAGTAAGAGGATACTGAAGCGATTTAGATCTATGGCAAATTAATACACAGGTAAAAACAAAACGGGAAAGGAAATAAAGGAAAAGGCTACTTTCCTTCCCATCCGAAGGGGCTCCTTCGGCTCATGTGCTGGGTTTTTTTTTCCCACCTTCTTTTTCCTTTTAGCTTTTTGTTTGTTTCAGCAAATAGTAACAAGACAGACCACTTCAGAACTTCCGATCATTTGCTGCAAATCTTTTAATGCCTTTGGGCAAAAGTGTTTGTCTTTAGACGAATGCTCACCCTTAAGGATTTGATGGTCTCATGAGAAACCAAGTAGATACAGGTATTTTGCCCAAAGTGGTTCCCAGGCTGAGTGTAACATTTTGTTTTGTTACTGGGATCTTTTTGAGTTTGAGAATTGTTTCCTTTCCTTTCCTTTTCTTTCTTTCTTTTTTGGTGTGATTTATTTTCATTTCATGAGCTGTACCTCTCTCTAGCCATCCTAGAAATTGTCTCTTGGATTTTCTGACCAAACATTCTTCAAGGAGGCAGAGCTTTGTTTCTTTGCTGTTCTAAAGCCTGCTCATATGTTCTTAAATAATACTCAGACACAGGTGCATATAATTAAGAAATCTGGACATCAGGACAGATGAACAAGCAGGCTTCATGTGGACTGCAAACCACATGACAGTTTTGGGAAGCCTAATAAATGTTCCTCTTATCTTTTTTCTTGGCAAATATGGTAACTATAGTAACTGTGCATTCTCAGAAAATCCACTTAAAAACCTGACTTCCTAGAGCCATATTTCAGCTTTGGATAGTGAATTTTGCCACCCCTGTGCACAGACTTGTACTAGAAAATTGATTCGGCACTGTTGGCGATCCATTTCTCTGAGTTACATAGCAAATCTGCTTGCTGCACCATTTAAATTGACCCCATCACTGCCATAAAATTTGATACTGCGTGCGTTGCCCTAGGAAAAAAGGCAATCTGATGCAGCTTCAAAAATTCAGATTCAGAGGATTAGAATGTCATTTTTGACTTTAAATGACTTCCAGTCTCTGTGTGACAGGGTCACTCTTTTCTGCTTGGGCCTGTGTCACTACCGTACCTCGCCGCCGAGATCAACCGATAAACGTTAGCACAGGCTGGTTAGTTTCCTCCTTCCCTGTTCAATTTCATAGTCTTCATCTTTGTCATAAATGGCGTAATGATGTAACCCAGTAAGAGGAGGCGAAGTACTTCAAGGGCAAGCCACAGCTGCACAGTGAGTGGTGGTCTCACGGCCGAGGAGCTGACGCGGGGCCCTTCGGCGTGCAGCTTCATACAGGAAAAGGAAGTTTTGGTGTACTTGCTCTACCGGTCAGGTTTGCAGGGGAAATTTAAGGTGGTGGATTCATGCTGACATTTGATGATCAAATGGACCAGGAGTTTGGCATGGAGTTGTCCAAATAGAGCCTCTGAAATGGATTTGAAATATTTTGTTTTCTTATTTAGCTTAGCACATGGCAGAAGAGGTTCTGCTTTTGTAGCCCGTTTTCTCAGCCAGGCACCACTGACATTTTGGGCTGGATTCTGCTTTGTTGTGGGGTCGTCCCGCACCTTACCGGGTGTGGACAGCACTACCTGCCAGATGCCAGCAGTGCCCTCCTCTCCCTCTTTGTGACTGGGGACACTTTTAGTTCCGGCTTTTGGTCTGGTCTAAAAGCCAAGTTACAGAAATGGGCCCGTCACTACGGTAACAGCATTACAGCCCAAGGATGAGACGTGGGTCGGGTGCCACAGAGGCCCAGGGGGCGGGTCCAGCACGCGCACGCTCCGTTGTGCCCTGCCTGCCTGAGCTGCAAAGGCAGATGTGGCCTCCCTTCTCACTTCTGTTGTACAGGCACCTGATCTTGAGACTGGCGATAGCACGCGCACACAGTGTCAGCGCTGTCCTTTCCCTCACCTCCTGGAACCCCAGAGGCCTGCTCTTAGGGCGAGCCCTCCTTTTTCTCCCCTGCATCTCTCAAATGTGACAGTGACTTCAGTCCCCCTCTGTACTCGCTCAGCCCAGGAAGTTCATGTGCCATGCACCACGCTCGCCTCTGCTTCTTGGGCCCAGGTGGGGACAGAAGCTCACTCATTTGATTTCTGCTACCTGTAGGAGGTAACCTCCGGGACAGTTCCATGCTCACGTGAATTTAACGTGACCCACCCTGTGCTGATGGACTGTACCAGCACTGGCTTTGTCCACTGGAGGGAGAGGCACACATTTTGGGTAAGAACGTGTAGGAGAAGGGGACTCAGTAGGATTCAGATACCTTAAAGGATCTCACTTTTCTGCCTGCTTCCTTTTCTAGGGCTGTTTAGAGGACAGATTTCCCTGCTGCTTCTGGCTGACAGTCGTAGGGGAAGCAGGCAGCCCTCCACTGAGCGGCTGGAGCACGGGCTCTCTGTTGGCTAGTCCTCCACAAACCTTTTCAGATTGGCTTCAACTTTCAACAATGGGATTGCTTTGGACCCTGTCTGGGTAGTATTTTTGGTTTGGACAAGGCTTGAGTGGGATTTGAGAGATTTTAAGTTGCCCAAAGGCTGGCACTATGCTTTCTACTTTATAATGCTCTTGCGGCATCAGGCCCGGCCGGGCTCTGCGTGCAGTAGAATCCCACAGCTAACCCCCTGCAGAAACAAAGGAAAATAAAATTAACGTGCTCAGTCTCTTCTAGTTACTCAGTATTCCGGCATCCTCCAGGCTCTCATGCCCGGTTCAAATCTGATCTCAAGAGAGCTGAAGTTCTAGTACATTCCTTCACACCAAGACACAGACCATTGATAGGAAGGTTCTTGTGCAGGGGAGCTAGAAGTTCCGGTATGTTCTTTCACACCAAGACACAGACTGCTGATAGGGGGCGCTACTTTAGTTTTAACTACAATAAAGCCTGAACTAAATATAAATACATGAAGTTCCAAGTCTTATCAGGTGAAGGAGGGGGAGGGGTAAGACTTTTTGGAGCCCCCACACCCCCCTCATCTATTTGAATTCCTGCAAACACTGTTAAAGTGATGTCTAAGGCCACTGCTGTCCCCATATGGTTTCCCAGTCGTTAGGCTATTGGTAGGCTAAGAGCTTCAAGCATGACCCACTGTGCCTCCCTGAGCTCAGGAGCAGGTGGCGTTGGGTTCTCAGCACAATCATATTCTTAACTGTTTGCTCGTGTAACCAAGTTTAGTGACTTGCCTAAGGTCCCGTGACTAGTTAGTGATAAAATTTGGGACTTGAAAAGTTGATTACTATCCAGGGTCATTTCTACCATACCCTTTCAGCCTCACAGCCACGTTTTTAATGGGCTTCCTTGAATCTTTTTATTGGTTGTTGCTACTTTCCAAATATTTAAGGTCAAAATTTACATACTATTGGTAATGAGGACGACTCATGTTCAAGTTTTTAGAAAAACGGATAGACACTGTTTTTCTTTCTTTCTTTTTATTGAAGTAGAGTTGGTTTACAGTGTTGTGTTAATTTCTAGTGTATAGCATAGTGATGCAGTCATACATATATATATTCTTTTTCATATTCTTTTTCATTATAGGCTATTACAAGGTACTGAATATAGTTCCCGGTGGACACTGTTTTTCATAATGTCTCTGACTGCCTCCGATTTATGAAGTGGTGTCTTTTCCCCTCAGGTGCACTTGGAGCTACCCCCCAGCTCTCCAATAGTGCAAACTCAAGAGGATTTTGATCTGCTCAAGTCGAACAATAGCAGAAGATATGAGGTCCTTAAGGAGATCCTGACGACGCTGGGCCTAAGCTGTGACTTAAAACAAGTTCCTGCCTTAACACCTATTTACTTACTGTCAGTGGCTGAGGTGAGTGTGCTGGCGAGGGAGGGGGCACCTCAGATGCCCTCCTTCAATACGGGGACCCTTTCCCCGATCACTCTGTTGCAGTGGGTTTCGGTTTTGATTTCCATTTTGATTTTCTATTTCTGTTTTGACCTCAGGTTTGGAAACCATCTTAAAGTTGTCCAAGTATAACTAATTTTTTTGGTGTTTTACGTAAGGGAGGGAGAGAAGACTCTTGGAGTTTAGAGGGTGTTAAGTCTTAAAGTTATGGCCCTTTTCCATTTGAGGGGGAAAAGGATACTGTTTTATGTGACAGGAGTGTATTTGGAAACCACAGTTTATTCTGTTGGAATTAAAAATCTTTGTTTTGATTTGGGCCTTTCTCAGCGAATCTTTGGATGGGAAGATCACAGCTTTTGTTTCATTTGTGCTAACGCCTGCCATCTTGTGGCAAAAAGGGCTCTTTTTTCCCTGTCCAGCTTCTATCTTTTAGTTTTGCCCGAAAGGAAGACACCACGCAGTTGGGAGCGTGGTCAGGGACTCCCCTGACTGCCTTCTGCCTTTGGTGTCTTTGGTTCTTACCTGGCTGGGCCGGTTGTCAGTTTCTCCAGGTGTGTCTTCTCGATAATCTCTTTGCTTTGCCAAGCTGTCAATTTCTTATTAATTGTGGCAAGTTACTGTGTGGGTCTCTCTCTGTTGTCTCCCCTAAACAGAGAAATTTGTGAGTTTAGTGACATAAGTGTATAGTTTCAGCAAATACCTGACAGTCCAGGTGACTCTAAACACCAAACTTACCTGCTTTCCCTTGAAAGGAACAAAGCACACCTCTTATCCCAACATTTTTTTTTTTTAAAGAGAAGGGATTCCTTTTTGGGTCATCCTCTGTCCCTTGGCAGCTGACTTTTCAGAGGAGAGTAGAGCCGTGAGCTGTCTGAGCAGGATGGGCTCCCTTGGGGAACAGATATAAAATCTGAGGGCATTTAGGATTAGGATACCTCCTTATAGGTTCACTTGTATGTGGAATTTCTGTGCAAATTGTGTTATTTAAACCTCAGTGCAGTTATCATTACTATTATGTTGTTATTACAGTTGTTCAGAGGTTGAGGACGTTAAAAGTGTGTAATGTGTCTAATAGGTGCCTGGTGCCTAGTTTAAAAAGATTAAGTAATGTTTTTAGTTTTGTTTTTTATATTTTTAGAGGAGAGGTAATTAGATATTTATTTGTTTATTTATCTTTAATGGAGGTGCTGGGGATTGAACCCAGGACCTTGTGCAAGCTAGGCATGTGCTCTACCACTGAGCTATAACCTCCCCCTAAGTAATGTTTTTAATTAAAAAAATTAAAACTGTAGTAATGGATGATTTTTTTCCACTTAAGAAACATTCATTGCATTTTCATTACATTTTTTTAACCAGTGTGCCCTCTTCTTAATGGGTGCTCTTGGGAATTAATGGTATGACTTTTGTTTGCACCCTGATCTCAGGACTCAAAGCTCCACATCATTTATCTCTGTTTTATGTGTTAAGTTAATAGAAGGAGAAACATAACCTCCATCTTGTGTCTTATATAAAAAAGTGTCAAAATAAATCTGGTCCTCAGAGCTTCAATGCTCATAGACCTCCCCCCTTGGAGAAATGGGGGCAGAGCCTTAAGAGTGAGGGTTTCTGGTCCCAGGGGATGTGGTTGTCACTCTCCCAGACCTTCTCTCTCCTTCTTTTCCTGAGTGTGGAGGGCTGAGGCTGGACGGGTGAGGGCATGCCTGCCTGCCCCAAGGTCAGGGAGCAAGTCAGACCCAGGCTTGCCCCTGGCAGTGCTCCTTGACCTTTCCTGGGAGTTCTTGTCTGTGCTAGTTTTGGGACTAGTGCCTCTTGACTCCTGGACGCAGCAATGGAAAGGACAGAGTGACCTGCTCTCGTGTTATTCTCCTGTGAGCAGAAGTTTGGGACGCTCAGCTTTTCTTGTGTCTTCTGTTTGATGGGCGTGACCTGAAATAGTACCGAGGGCTTTGTATTGTGTGTCTGTGTATATTAAAATACACGGTAGATGCTTCATATTTTTGTCCTTCTGGTTCTTTAAACTGCCTGGGGGTGGGAGGGGATACGTTTTCATCTACTGATTAGTAACCCCCATTCACAAATCACGGGAGTGCAAAGCTTGAATAACATTAAAGTAAATATGTGTTTTTTCCTGCCCGAGGATCTGTTTTTTTTTTCTTTAGATTAAAAAAAATTTGTTTTTGGGGGGAGTAGGTAATTAGGTTTATCTATTTATTGATTACTTTTGGTGGCGGTACTGGGGACTGAACCCAGGCATATACGCTCTACCACTGAGCTATACCCTCCTTTCCCCCAAATAGCTGTCCTAAATACACATACACAAGCACGCTATACGGACCCCAAGCCGACCAAGCTCTTTATTACATAATAGCTTTGGGAAAGAGTAATTTTCAGAAGTGTTCACTTCTCATTTCGGGTCCTCCACTTGGTCTGGTTGATCTTGCCCTACTTTTCCCTCCCAACTGCTTCTCTCTGAAGTCTGTTTTACTTTGGGAGCCCAAGGAACTGAGAGTGAGTGTATATATATCCTCATTTTTCAGTGTTTTACTTTGGGAGCCCAAGGAACTGAGAGTGAGTGTATATATATCCTCATTTTTCAGTGTTTATTAGCTCCTCTCGGGAAGACCTTGAATCTGCTGTAGGAGGAAACGTAGGAATTCAGGGTTTTAGAGTGTGTTTTCCTGCAATACAAGATCTATGAAGGGTTACTGTGCAGATGAATGTGAAGGTGGCTGCTCCCTGACTTCCTGGAGGCAGCCGAGAGATTCCTCGGGCGCCTCTTCTGATGCCGAGGTGCAGACATTTCGGGACACCTACCCAGTCATTGTGCTGGTGGCTCAATGTTAAAGATACGGATGGCAGATTGGGGGTAGAACTGGATGGTACTTTGGTTTTCCTTCCTGAGCCTTCTTCGTAGACGTCGTCGCTCCCCATGGGGTTAAGTGACATGGAAAGGATCCCAGCCTTCCATCACCTGTTACACTCGGCCCATCCTTAGATTTCTCACCTGCTTTATGGATAAGATGCCGGTGTGCTTTGTGCTGCCTGTGAAGTGCTCTGTGCTGGTGGGATTGCGAGACCTCTCACCACACGGTGTCGCTGCTGAGCCAGGCTGCCTGGGAAGCAGGCACCTGAGAACTATCAAGTAGTTCTTCAGAGATTTAATTTTTTTTCTCCCCATATGCGCTTTGCATAGTATAATTGAGTAGTTTTCCACTATACTGGTGGCACTTTTCTTTTGGGCCTGAAGAAATTATTTCAGAGTCACAGTTAATAATACTCACCTTTCATTAAGCATTTTACTGTGTACTAGGTACTATTATAGGATGGACTATGAGAGAACAAAATAAACAGACTGGTTATCTAAATAGCTTGACTGCACACCAGCTGTGTTTATACAGTTTGGTGCCTCGACACTCGTTCTTTATAGCAAACAGCACGGAAGATTTATGAGGCACCCATGTACTTCCGTGTTACTGTGACATAAATGGAAAAAAATAGCCCATGATCCAAGCAGAAAAAAACACTCAACCCAAAGTACACTCGGCCCTAGGCATGTGTGGGAGGTGTGTTCTGAGACCTGCGCGACACCCAGGCACCGCGGTGGCATGTGATTTCTGCTATAAAATGCAGTCATGAGTGTCACCATGCATGACACCACAGGAAGCGAGGCTCTGCCAAGGTGCACACTCTGGGTCTAACTGAGCTCTTCCCATTTAATCGAATCTCCCAGGGGCAGGATTGAAATTCAGGCCTCTGCAAAATTACAATACGTTGTAAACTATAAAACACATGAGCACATGGACACCACGTGCTTATGTCTGTAGAAAAAAAGACTGGAAGAAAGTACAGTATATATGGAGGGTATATTTCTGGGTGGTGAGGTTAACAGTGATTTTACTAAACTTTAAAAAATTTCTTTCTCTTTTCCAAATTTTCTATTCTGAACAGGTATTATTTTTATAATGAGCAAAATTATAAAATTAATTATAAGTTATAAATTATTTATTAAAATAAAAATATTTTTATTAAAAATAAAAATTTATTTATTAAATTTTATTAAAAATAAAAATAACAGTAAGACCTTGTTGTTTATCTACTTTGTAGACAGTAGTTTGTATCTGCTAATCACCTATCCTTCAATTAAAAAAATTTAAAAATTTAAAGTTTGTCATTGGACTTTGAAGGTATCCCATAAATGGTTTAAACTTGAATGATAAAAGGCAAGAACTCTGGTGTAAGTATTGATATTTTACTTAATGTTTGACATCTATTAATTATTTTCAAAGGGTAAGCTTTGTTAGTAAAAGACTTTACTCTGGTGGATGGCTAGTTAAAGCTACAACTATTAGATTCAATTGTTAGGTTTAAGCCCTCAGCTGTCTATTTGCTCCTGTGGCTGGAAGGTACTACTGGTGGTTTCTCCTAATTCGAGTGTCCCCACCCCTGCTTGGATGTAGTGGTTTCTTGACTGTTGAACTAGTTTGAACCATTTCTCGGAGGAGACCACGTACGTGCTGACACCTCCGTGTTGAGCCCTTTCAAATAGATAACTTCCATTCTGGAGTGCGGCTAGTCTCTAGCTGAGACTTAGGAGCGATGGGGTTGGTGGAGCGAGATGGCTGGGCGGCCACCTCACCCTCCGCCATCGGTGGTGACAGGAAGTTAGCAAGGATACACCTTTCCTGTGGGGGACACCGGGGTGTTTGTGAGCAACACTGATTTTATAGAAAAGTCACAGTTCTTTCCCTGGCAGCACCTAAAGTCCAGTCGGTCCAGAAACTCGCTCTCTTGTTTCCATTTCTCCAGGCCCTGTTTCTATTTTTATCTCTCCCCGGGACATGGTAGAAAGAAGGAGGGTGTGCGGTGGAGTCCTCCGGGTTTGTGCCGAGAGGGGGCAGCTGGTTGATTTGGACAGGCCAGGACAGGTGGGGACAGATGCCTGCTGCCCCTGGAGGAGAGGGGGGACGGGGGAGGGGAGGGACCGTGCACAGCCCTCCGCAGAGGTCAGCAGCCTGGGAGGACTCAGCCTGCCCCCTTATCCTGGGACATCACCGCTTGGGTCTGGGGTCTGAAACTACAAAGCTGAGGTTCTCTGGGCGTCCCTTACAGCCAGTAGCTAGTGGTGTGGAGGTGATCCGAGCTGCAGAAGCTGGCAGGACATTGGCAGGAGTCCTGCCAGAGGGTATATGGTTCTTTTGCCTTGGGGTCAAGATGTCACCATAACAAGAAGTGACAACTCGATTTTGTTATTAAAGCAACTGGGCAAAAATCACCATGTGCGTGTGTGTAATTTTGGTGGTGTGGGAGTTGTGGGATGGATCACATGCGCTTAGAAGCAGGAACGAGTATCACATTTCATTTGGATTCAACCCCAAATTATCTGCTGTGAAACGTTTTTCCCCCATCCCAAAACAGGTATTGCTGATAAGGATAGTTTTGATATTTGTAAACATTATCGGAAAACTCCTGAATTGGTCCTTCCACCTAAACGATGACTGGTTTTATGTCGGTTGCTTTATGAAGAAACTTAGACTAAATCATACCACATAGCACTCACTCCTCCTCTGACCGACCACTTCGTTTAGCAAACATCCAAGTGCCTCCTAAGTGTGAGACCTTGCGGTGGAAGTTTCTGGAAAACAAGAGACAATTTCTCATCTTGCTGGCCCATGTTATAGTTCTACCAAGGGCCTTCCCAGGCGTCAGAGTCTCAACTGAGTCTCACGGGGGCCCTGCCACTGTGGAGAGGGCAGGGAGGGGTCCTTGCAAACTGGGATGTGGAGCAGTGAAGAAAAACTGAGTTTTTCTGAGTTACTTGGAAGTCTCCAGTTAAGAGAAAGAGTCTTTGCGTTCCATTTCCTGAGCATAGTACTGGGCACGGAATCTTCCCTCCCGCCACCTTTAATCCTAGTTCTCAATCTTGAAGGTACAAGCGAGAGGGACTCCTGAAATGCAGCTTTAAAAATAACTTTCAGAGATCCAAATGAGAGAGAAACTCCGAGTTCCAGGTGCGCCCTGAATAGCTCTTGACATGTGGCTGACGGGGTGTTGTGGCGGCCGTTTTACAATACGGCGCAGCTAAGGAGCAGCTGGCAGATTAAAGCAAACAGTTAAAAGCTTTTATAGCTACGAATGTTTTTAAGGGGCTTTCATATACTTCTTTCTCTCCTTTCTTCCTTTGCCCTTTACCTAAACTGGAAACTTTTTGTTCATTTTAACCGACTTCCTGTTATCAAACATAATACGTATGGCAAAGGGGACATGATGAGTTTGACGTTGAAATGCCAAAGGAATAATGCTTGGGATGTTTCCCTTAGCTGCCTTTATTTTATTCTTTTTTTTTTTTGGTGGGGAGGGAGGCTTTTCAGCTACTGTATGTGCTGTATTTTTATTTGAATCTTGTTTCCACAAGAAAGTTTCAAAGTGACTCTAGGGTGAATACTTCTGGGCTCCAGTCAAGGTAGAGGCTGATCACCCATCGTGGGAGAGGCAGACAAACACAGCTTTAACTTTGGTGGCGCTCCACTTTAACTGGTGGGGCTCTGGCTAGGGTGTTCTCTGTGTTACAGTCTTGCTGGCTGACCTGGGGGAGGGAAAAGTGGGTTAGAGGGAGCATCTTCTTCGCAATTTCCTTCTGGGGAGAGCACCCTATGGAGGAAGGGTGGTTTTATCTCTGCAGACTATTTATATCCACCGTGGATGCAGTCACAGATTTGTGGATGGGAAACAGGCTCTTTTGGAATAAAAAAATCCTCCAAGACCAAATGCTTTCTGTCTTCTGCACCAGCTCTCTAATAGCTGCCATGTGTGAGCGGGTATGGATTGTGACGTTACCTCCTGGGGAAGTCGATTGAAGCTGTCTCTCGGAAGTCTTGCAATGTCCTTAAGAACAGATTTTTTTGTCTCCCAAGTCTAAAAAATGCATCCTCGGGAATAAGCCCACACTGGTGCCAGGTTAGAGGGCATGATCAAAGGGCCCCTGTGATCAGGTGCAGAGCCGAGGCCGGGATCGAGGTGGGCACAGCGTGGCCCGTGGTCACAGTGGGATCCTCGGAGCCCAGCTCTCCCGACTGCAGAATCTCCGGTCAGTTCAGGAATGTTGGGGTCTGAGACCCAAATCCCGTTTGATAAATGTTACAGTCTAGTTTTCAGGGACATGAATTACAGTTGGGGAGCACATTTTGTTTCCATTCGCAATAATAATTTGAGAATGTTGCCCCGAGAATTGTGCTGTCTTGAGAAAATGTTTGAGTGTTTCAGGGTTTCCAAATTGACAGGCAATTTGTGGACCCGAATGGTGTTTAATCCTCCGTTTCCCCTGCCTGAGCAGAAAGGGTAGTGAAATCGGGGTACCGGGTGGCGGTGTTCCCGGGCTGGATCTCAGCAGGAAGGCTGGGTCAGGACAGGGCGAAGCTTTCTTTGGCTTCCTCATGAAAGCAGGCCAACTTGGCGGCAGGAAAACTTGGCCACTTGGCCAAGGTTAGTCTGCTGTCCACCAGTCTCTTTCTCTTGAAGATAAGAGGAGAATGCTGATCGCTTTCTTGGTTGTGTCGTTGGCATCATGGCTGCCGGAGTAGGTGCATTTTTCCAGGCACGTGTGTGCCACCCAGAGCCTTCCAGGTCCTTTGTGTTTCTGAGAAATTCAGTTCTGCCTGATCCCTCTGCTTGTGTTGTGAGTATTTTTCTTTCCTAAAATATTTTCAGGCTTTGGTTTACTAATGTAATCAGCAGAAGAAATATTGGCATGTAGACTGTAATTTTGTTCTTATTGTTGGAGATATTGTCCCTCGTATAAAACTCTAGAGATCAAACCCATTTGATCAATTGAGGAACATGGCTTTAAATGGAAACAATTTAGAGTCTTTAAAATACTTGCTTTCATTGACATTTTTTAGTGATGTTCGAATCTTGACAATTTAAAGATATGAACTGCTTTAATAAAAACTTTAAAAGAAAATGCTATAAGATTACTGAATTAGGATCTTTCTTGGTGGGGAAGTCTTTTTCCCATTTACCCCCTAGGATAAGAGAAGACTTAGATTATAATATATGGAGATTTCTGCTAAAAGGGAAATGTACTTTCTCATCAACACATGGAGATTTACAATATCATTTTGTTGTATGGGTGTAAGTTCTCTGGCGTGTCTCTTGTTTGTCCGAGTGTGGTGAGATAGGGGTTATGGGCAAAGACAGGGATTGTATTGGCAGTCGGCTCCTGCACCTCCAAGATTTAAATTCAGATTCCAGATAGAATCTCTTTCGAAGGTGGATTGCCTGATTCTGAACAGAAATGTGCCGGGACCATTAGTTAGTGTCACTCACCATGAGTCTTTCCAGAGGCCTGAACTGTAAAAAACTTTTAGTTTAACCCTACTTACCTTCTGCAGGCAAAGTAAAAGCTTGAAAAATTAAAATTAAAAGTGAATTTTCACAAGATTGTAAACTAACTATACCTCAATTAAAAAAAAGTGAATTTCCCTCTAAGACAACTTGTAAAGGTCTGTGTCTGCTTTTCTAAGGCACAGGCAAGTATTTGACAAATTGTTCTCTTGTCTTTGAGGAAAAATGAATCCTACATGCGGCCGTTATTAGAGAGTAATTGAATGATGTCACCAGTAATCCCCCTTTCTGTTTTTAATGTCAGTAAATAAGGAAATATATTTTTTAAAAGAAAACATCAAATTGTGGTTTCATAGGTTAAAGAATGATGCTTCATTTTTTGGGAGGTGGGGGTGGGGAGATGGGGACTATCCAGACTTGTCTCTGCCTAGAATCGCCTGGATTATTACTCTAGACTGTTGCTTTCTATAGGCAACCTTGAGATACGTGATGATTTAAGTTTTTCTGTGGCTTTTCAGTCCTTTAAAGGTCAAAGGTCTGTACTTTTGAAGATTCTCCTCTTTGCGTGTATTTTCCTGGTGATGGGATTAGGTCTGGCATGTCTCAGATTAGCCAAGTTTGTCACAGAACATGACCTCTTAAGGACACTGAATTCTCATTACCAAACCCTCTATTCTGTCTGGGGAAGGTAGATGAAATGACCTTTTAAACCCTTTCCAGGACTCCTGCAGTATTTACGCTAGTCCCAGCAAAGCAATTAGATGTGAAAAAAATAATTTTTTTTAACTTATAAAGCAGTTCCTTTGAATGCATTCTTTTGTGAGAATTTGTATTACCATTTTCATCTCAATACTGGAACAGTTTGAAATCATTGAAAGATACTTTTTCTTAGTATAATTTAAGCATAATGGAAACATGTTCTGCTTTCTGCTTTATTTTATTTATTTCAGGCTCTTTCTCAAGTTAATTTTCCTGTCAGTTTAAGAATTAACAATGCAAGAGATGGGAGCCTCAAATTTACAAACAAGTTGTGTTTTCAAAGTTCGTGTGCTAAATTGGCTATTTTCCAGGCAGGGTCCCTGTCATTTAGGTAGGTCAGTTGGATTTTCTCACCAGCTCATATATGTCCTCATGCTCCCTGATGCACTTAAACCGTGGGAATGCCATCTGTGGTACTGTTTCTGTCAGAGTCTGGCTTGGTGGATCATGAACGCATTGGGAACTCATTGGGAATGCTGAGCATCTCTTTCTATTTCTCTAGTGTTTGACTCAGAATTTAACTGCTTTATTTCAGACATTTCTCGCAAACAGCCATGTTGGGCACCTAGGGATACCATGGTGTATGTATATCCTTAGGGAGAATTAATAAATTTGCATTGGTATGTTTTTTAATATTTAAGAAGACTTTTATATTTAAGAAAACATTTTTTCTTTCGCAGCAACTGCTGAATTGTGCACACAAGTAAAAGAAAATGTTTCGTGGAAAATTTCAAATATACAAAAGTAAACAAAATAACGTAATGAACCCCATATGTGCTCGGCGCTGTGCTCCCCAGCTTTCCATTCTGGCCAACCTCACTTTACCTATTCCTACCCACTCCTCCTCCTGTATTATTTTGAAGCAAATCCCAGATCAGATCTCTTATCTGTAAATATTTTACTATGTATCTCTAAAAGATAAGAATTCTGTTTAAAAACATAAGCAGTGGTATTTCATTGTCACACCTAAATTAAAACAGTTCCTTCCTGGAATCTCTTACCCAGGCAGTGGTCCAGTTTGTAATCAGACTTATTTAAAGATGGGTTATATTGTCCATGCATTGTGTAGAAGTCTGTCGGTCTCTTTACAAAACAAACACAAGAAAGAAGCAACTAGATATAAATCACAGTTAGTCTTGGAAGGAAGAGATCTGTAAAATTGATTTCTGTCTCTGCTTTGAACGCCACATTTTAACTCCTGTTCTGAAAATAGCAGCAAATAACCATTTGTAATAACATGCAAAACAGCCCTACACACTGAGATTTCGGAGTTTTGTTCCATCTCTTGCCCTTTCGGAACGAAGCATGAGTTTCTCGCCGTCTCTTCTGGGAAGTCCTGGGTTTCTGTAGCAGGGACGGTATTGATTTTTGCTCGTATGCTTTTGGTTCGGGTTGATATTTAGCCTTTGACCCAGGCACTTTCTTACAATAAACAGTTTGTTGATGAGAGCAGCTGCCCAGCAGATTGTTTCCAGATTGTTCTCTCTTAGCTGAGGACGGAGTGCACCTTACGGAGAAGTCGGCTTGAAGTTTGTGGCTCCTACTTCCTACAGCTGTCTGCCTTTGAAGCCAACTGTCAGCCTCTGAACGTTCTTCTATTTATATCCAGTGAACTGGTGTGAATCTGTGGCACTGGAAAGCAGACTTCACTTACCATCTTGACTCTTTTATCTTATTCTCTGAATGAGCGATAACAGCATTTTCTAGAAGTTTCTGCCATAGGAGCAACGCCTGGTATTACAGCGGGAATTCCCATCGTTGGGTACGTGGAAATTACTGTACCAGAGTGTGTTGTGTAGGGAAGAAGAACATGCTTTATTTTGTGTAGGAATCCATGCTCCTTGAATATTTAAAGGTTTACTACGTAATTAAGGAATGCGGTAACTTTCAAACTAAAGCATTATCTGCTTTATGTTATTATCTTGCCCTTTTAAAAGAAATTCTCTTATTTTTTCCTGCTTTCAAAAGACAATACTTTTTTTTCCAATGCAAGTGACAGGTACCCTAATGATTTGGCAATTTATGTGATTCAAAGGCACATCTGAGTTTGGATTTTTGCTGCTTCCCCAATCACCCCCCAGCCGTTACCTAGCAGGGCCTGTCTGCTTGCAGCAACCTTCATTAAGACAAGGTCGGAACTTTCAGCATCAGAGCCAACACTTTTTACTAAACTGGCCACCAGGGGCTGCTGTCAGAATGGCGCGGCTGAGCTCACCTCCCTAGAGGCAAGTTTACTTTTTCTACAACCAGTAAATTTTGTTAAGCTACCAATCCTGGTTTCAAAACTCAGGTCTCACTACACAGCCTCCAGTCACCAAGTATGCTTACGGCTGTATCCCTTCCAGCCAGCGATGACGTAGAACCTGGACCCAATTCAAGACCCAAGATTAAGACTTGTGTGTTTTTCATTCAGTGCCAATAAGCTGTTATTAATACACTGATTCCATGTATACTGAAAAGCTTCATGAAACGCCCTGGGGTTTGTGCTCAGGAAGGAACGACCTTCATTTGGACTGTTCAGGATCCCAGCCTCTGGAGGAACGGCCTGTGACAATCAAAATTGGGTTTTCCAAGGAGGTGTTCTTGCCTGAAGTGACCTTAGCAACCCAGCCCTAGTGCAGACGAGATGAAGGGCTATGCTGATCCAACTAAGATGTGAATGCTAGAAGGTATTCTTGGTGGTGGTTTGGTCTGGTCTGGTCTTTTCTTTTCTTTTTCCTTTCTTTCTTTCTTTTAAACAAATGCTGTATCTTTGATGATTCCAGGATTAATGGCAGAACAAAAATATCCAGTGAATGTTGGAGCTGGCAGAGGCCTTAGAGAAATTCTGGAGTAAGTCCCTTTATTTCTCCCCAACTTTCTATTAAAAAAAATTGAAACCTAAGAAAGGGTGAAAGAATAGTATGCAAAGCCCATGTAGCCTTCACTTGGATTCACTGATAGTTAACATTTGCAACAATGTGATAAAGAGGGTTTTTTTTTCCAATAGTAGTATATGTTACTGCCTTTAAGTAAAACACAGAACTTGTTGCAAGTTATTTACAGGAGTAAGAGGCTTCCACAGTTTTGCTTCTAGAAGCTGGCAAGTGAGTGGCATTAGTTTCCACTTGGCCCTGGGCTTTTTTCTTGTTTGAAGTAAAACTAGTAATGGTTCTGGAGAGCTGGTCATCACCCTCCTGGGCTGTGGGCACATCCCATCTCAACATGGGCCAGCATGTATAAAATTCTTAGAGTATATTTTAAAAGTCCTGAACTATAGAACATAAAACATGTTTAGAGCCGTATGCTGTGAGGACAGCAGTTTATCGTTAATGCCCAGCAAAAGAATTGTACCAGCCCTGATCTAGGGAAATTCCACTGATAACGACGTTACACGAATAGGAGTTACAATTTTTCTTTCAGTTTTCTAACCCAAGTATTGTGACTTGGAATCTTAGATCTGATTGCTTGCTTTTATAAGGTTAAAAGAATTGTTTTTTGGTGAAGTAGTGTACAAATGTTGTTGTATTATGTGAATATCTGTCTACTCCATTAAACTGTAATACAAGCTTATTTGAAGGCAAGGACCATATGTTGTTAATCTTTGTATCCCTTTTCCAGTATTTTGCCTATAGTAGGCATTTAGTAAGTGTTTCGTTTGAAAACTTAAAAACGTTTTGGCGTTTCCCACTAAAGTATTGTGAAACACTTCCTCTACTCCTGTGTCTGGGAGACCCAAGGGGCCTCAGAGGACAGGCCAGCAGTAAACAGCCTACCGGGCTCGGACTGGCTGCCTGGTCCAATCTAGCTGTCACCCTTTATCCAGGTATAATGGGAGTTTTGTAAACAACCATGTTAAACAGTTTAAAAGAATCAGCTGTTGATGTACCCGAGGAAAACTGACAAATTGGAGCTACAGGAAAAAGTTGGTGTAGTTTTCTCTGTTGTTAACAGACTTTCTAGTTTAGAAACTGTACCAAGTACGCACTGGTCAGCCAGCTACTCCTTCCTGTCAACTAGTAAGACTTTCTGAAACCTGTCTTACTAGACTTATCTCTTTTGAATGCTTGCTTGCGTATCTGCTCTTTCTTTGCAGGGTAGGAGAAGGGGACGCCTACCCTTCTCCCCTCTAATGCGGTATTCTCTTAATTTTCCAGAGTGTCACGTTGACAACCATCTGAACGCATGAACCTTTGCTAAAATAAGTAGAGTAGAAAGGCCTCTGCCTTCTCCTAATCCTCCTCACACCGGCCGCCTCTCTCTGTGCTTGGTTAACATGCTTATTTTAATTTTGGAACCCTAGAGATGGTGTTACAGTTTTAACTGAGCATTAAACATTTGGAATGAAGCACTGACTCTTGAATGTTAAAGCCGAAAAGGAGAGTTGCCGTTTTCCCGTTTTAAAAATGAGGAACAGGCAGGGCCTCCCACCTAGTCGGGAGCAGAGCTGTTGACCAGATTCTGTGCTGGGGTGTCCTGTGCTCACGCACAGCGCTCCAGAGAGGTCAAGGCCAGGGTGCAGATGATGGGCACATAATTTAGGATGGGTGAGCCCTTGTGGTAACTCGGCATCAGTCCCGGGCCTGGCGCTCCAGGCCAGCGGCTCAATCAGCACCGCAGGGGTGTGGATGGCGCGCACATGCGTATGCGCCTGCGTGTGCGTGGCTATGCGCACGCGTATGTGCACCTGTGCGCATGCCTGTGCGCCTGTGCGCATGCGTACGCACATCCGTGTACCTGTGCGCATGCCTGTGCGTCAGCCCGGGCGTGCCACCTCAGGGCGAGGCTGGCGGGGCCGCCGCCCAGGCGTTCACTCGCACCCAGGGCTCGCCACGCAGAGCGTTCTTGGCTTCCGAGCTCCACGCTCCTTGCTCCATCAGGAGCCTGTTTGTGTTGGCCTTGGACAAATGGTGGGCGTTTTACACGGGCAGGCTTAATGAAGGCCCTGGAGACTTCTACGGATGTTGAACGCAAACCCACGGGCCCCGTCAGTGGAAGTTAGTGCCTCTCCAGTCGGAGCGGCGGTTGAGCTCCGACCCGGAACGCCTCCCTTTCTTTCAGTGCCGCCCGTGGCTCTCTTTTGGTCTCTGCACTTGCAGAATAGATTTCACCTCTAAAATGAGCCTATTTGGCCCAGCGGAGGTGTGATGCCTATAAAACCAGCCTTGTTAGAAATGACTTATTCATTACCTCTGTTTTACGGGTCCACCCCAGCCTTTTGTGGTCTTCGCTAGTTGGCAGGTAACAAAAAGTGCAGTAAATCCGTGGCCTTTCAGAGGCTGAGTCTGAGCGAAACCTCTAAATAATAAAAGGAACACAGTTTAACAGGCATTTACTGAGTGCCTACTGTGTCCCAGGCACAGGGGACCCGAAATGACTGCGACAAGTTAAGCTCGTGAGGAACTCCCGTTCCTGGGATTTAGTTATCCGATGCCCTTGGTCGTAAATCCTTTGGAGTTGTGGACGTTCCAGGTTTGACCTGGTCACTGTGAAAGGTCAGGGTGTGTAGAATTTCACCCTGTTGCTGGACGCAGGCTGTGCGCCAGGGCTGAGATGTGAGATGCAGGCACTTCAGAGTGAGACCTTCCCTCCCCCCCCCGCCAATCCTTGGATCCTCTTCTCAGCGGTTGTGTTGGCCACTGACCCGTTTATCCTGTCGCCTTGTTCTCTGCCCCTTCCCAGGCTCTGGTTGCTCTCGGCCCTAGGGCTGCTCTGGTGGGATGGGTTTCCTCTCTGCCCTCTCTGCTTACAGCCCCTGTGGATGGTTCTGACCATTTGCTCCTCCAGGCCTTTTGCTGGTCCAGGTGCTTCCCCATCCCTGCTCTTTAATTCTCTCAACTCTGTCCACAGTTCTGTAAGTAGTCCTTCCATTGGACTCTTGAATATGCCATCTCTCTGGCTGAAACCAGAGGGAAGTGAACAGTGACTCAAATGATAAAAATTTGTTTTTGTGTGAAAATGTCCTCACCTGGGCTTGCCATAAGTAGACACAGTTAATGGTAGTCCCAAGCTTCAAATTTAAGTTTCTCTTACCAAACGTTCTAATCCTTGCCCACTACCCACCCCACCTCCGCTCCAAGCTACATATATCTATTTTACCACTATTTCATACTTGTATTATATAGAGTTTATATCTTTGTGATATTTAGGTGTTTTGATTATAGTCAATAAACATTTCCTATGTTGCTTCATTTTGGGTTAGGTTCTCTTGCTGAGGACTGTGGGATAGGAATTAGAGCAAGGATTTGGGAGCCAGGCAGATTTGGTTTCGTGCTCTGTGACTTCCTGTCTTTGTAGGTTGGGCATCATTAATGCTATCTGGTGGTAATAGTGCTGTGGTATTGCTGGGTGAGGGTTGGAGTCCTGGCCTAAAGCACCGGTGCTCCTTATAGGGTGGGTGTGCAATAAACGTTAGCTTTCGTACCATGGATGTAGCCTAGTGCATGAGGGAATAGAACTTAAAATCATTTAGCTAGAGACATTGCCTGTCACTTGCCCATTTAGGTAGCAAGTCCCTTGGGAAAAGACTTGTGAGAAGTTACTTTAGTGGCCTCTCTTGGTGCTTTATAGGTAAGGCAAGGAGGAACCCTGAGGAAAGCATAGCCAAGCCTCCTGGTTGGCCATGCAGGCAGCCCCTCCACTTCTGGATGCAGGGCTAATTGATTGGGGGCAGTGGATGGATTCCAGAGAGGACAGGGAGTGAAGAAATAAAAGGCTTGGGATCTTGACCCCTTCTCTTTTTAAAAAGCTGTGGTTGAATTTAACATAAGGTTATTATTTTAACCATTTTTAAGTGTACAGTTCAGTGGCATTCACAGTGTTGTGCAACCATCCCCACTATCTTTTTTTGGGGGAGGGGTAATTATGTTCATTTGTTTATTCTTCTTATTTTTAATGGCGGTATGCGGGATTGAACCCAGGACCTCGTGCATGCTAAGCACTGGACTCTGCCACTGAGCTATACCCTCCCTGCTCCACTATTTACTTTCAAAATTTTTAATCACTCCAAGCAGAAACTTTGTACCCATTAGTCATTAACTTCTTGTTTTCTCTCTCCTCAGCTTCTGTTAACCTCTATTCTACTTTCTGTTTCTGTGAATTTATTTAACTCTAAACATTTCATGTAAGTGGAATCATACAGTGTTTGTCCTTTTGTGTCTGGCTTCCTCATAGCATAATGTTTTCAAGATTCATTTATATTGTAGCATCTATCAGAACTTTATTTCTTGTTATGGTTGAATAATATTCCATTTGTGTATGTGTACCACATTTGTTTACCCATTCATCTGTTGATTTATCTGTTGACTGACACAGGTTATTTCCAGTCTTTGGCTGTTGTGAACAATGTTGCTCTCAACAGGATCAGTTTGAGTTCCTGCTTTCAGTTCTTTTGGGTAAATACCTGGGAATTCTGTTTGGCTTTTTGAGAAACTGCCAAATTAGACCCCTTCTTTTTTGAGAGTCAGTGTCACTAGACTCACTGATGAATTCATATGGACCTAACCAGAAAGAAGCATCATCAAGGACCCCACAGGGGATCCTGCTGTCTTGGTGCCAGGCTTGATACCAGGGCCAAGATAGGTGGTCTCAATCCCAGATGCCTAGGAGCAGAGGAGGTGGCACACCAGAGTTCAGGTGGAGAGTGTGTCTCCATACTATGAGGATAGTGCTACTTGGCTCAGCCGGTCATTGCCACATGGGAAAGAGTTTCTGTTTCTTCAAAAGAAGCAGCAAATTTGATGTGAGATTTCCTGATTTTTAAGTGTTTAGCAGCTAGTTCTAAATGGGTGGAGCAACTAAAACATGTCCCTGTGTTCATTTTGGTCCTTGGGTGTGTTGGTGACAGGTGACCTGGATGTTTATGGGGATGGACTGGTTTCAGAGGTGTGTCACTGAAGCAAGAAGCTACCCGCCCCCTCCCCCCCAATTCATTCTGAGATGAGAGTGCTTGGGTCCTATGGCTGAGCATACTTGGAGAAGCAAGAAGGCAGGGGCCTTGGGATTTCAAGCTGGGTTGCAGTACCATCCAAGGAGGAATTGGGACAAGTTAGGCAAGGAAAGGTTAATCAGACTGCAGTGGGGCCAGTGGAAGTAGACAGCAGCAGCTGCACGGGGGACCAGTCAGGTGAAGAGGAATACACACATCTCAGACCCTGCCTGACGCTTTCCTCTGCTTGGTTTTGGTGCTTAGAATCAAATTCACCCTGAGTGTTGCCACATGAGCAATCCTTACCTTAGATGAGGTCAGGACCAAAAACAGTCCTGCTCTTTAAGAGCATCATCTTTTGATTGTACAGAACTGCTATGTTGTGTGCCTTCCTCACTTGGGTGAAGACACTGAGTGAAAGTGAAATTGGCTGTGAATATTTTGCTTGTAAATACCACTAGTAAGAATTGGGTTATTATTTTTTTTTTGGTATAAATTTTCATATAAATTCTTCTACTCCTGTTTCCTTAAGAGTATTTATTGAGAATGAAAACGGCTTGTATTCTGTGTCTTTGTAGATTCATTTTCTGATTTACCAGCTTGTGGTTGCCTAGCAGCTTACAGTGTTATGACTGAAGCACAGCTAATCTGATTATTTACAATGAGGTGAATGTGTCTCTGAGAAAGAAAACCTTTAAAAGTTAAGATCAGTTATTTGGTGTTTCTTGGGAATTGAATCCAGTGCTGAATCAGAGTTAGGGCTATGTTCCACCCACTGAGTCTTGTTAGATGGGTGCATTTAGTAGATAAGACAAGTGATGGGATGGAAAGGCTCTAATGTGACTCGGCATAGCATACTGTACATCTCTGGCCTTAGTTGCATTCTCTATAGCAGCCGTTACAATATGTTCACTAACTGGAGTAGCCACTTGTGTATTTACACTAAATGTAAATTTAAGCACTCATTTCTTCAGAAGTAGGGACATTGGTGTTCTTTTGGACATTTGTGACTATGGAGTCTTGTGGACTTTAATTTTGTTTAGTGTTGAGGGAGATTGTTGCTATTTGCATTAAAAAATCAACTTTGGGTATAAGTTATACTCAAGAAAATGCACTTATTTCTGTGTAGAATTTGATAAACATATACGCTGGAGTAACCACCGTTACAACCCAGATAGAGAACATTTCCAGTATCCCACAAAATTCCCTTTCCTGTTTCTCATTTAGTCCTCATCCACTCTCACACCCTCATGCTCATCGTTGGGCAATCACTGATCTGCTTTCTATTCATCATATAGATTAGATTGGTCTTTCATGGAACTTCATCTAAATTGAATCATACAGTACATACTCTTCTGTGTTTTGTCTTTTTTTAAATTTTATTTTAATTAACATTATGTTTGTGAGATCTACCTTGTTGCCATATGAATAGTTAGTTCATTCCTTTTTTATTGCTGAATAGTGTTCCATTGTATGGATATGTCATAAATTATCTATTCTCCTGTTAGTGGGACGTTGGATTGTTTGCATTTTGATGGGTATTATGAGTAAAGTTTCTATGACCATTCATGTACAAGTCTTTGTGTGGACCAGTGTTTTCATTTCTCTTGGGTAAATAACTAGGAATAGAATTTCTGGGTCATATGGCAAGGGTATGTTTAATTTGATGAGAGACTGCCTAACTGTTTTCCTAAATTATTGTACTGTTTTATGTTCCTGCCAGTAATGTATGAGAGTTCCAGTTACTACACATCTTTGCCAACATTAGATATTATCAGAATTTAACATTTTAACCATTCTAATTGGTGTATAGCAGTATCTCATTGTGGTTTTAATTTGTGTTTCCCTGGTGACAAGTGATGCTGAGCATTTTTTCATGTGCTTATTGGCCATCTGATGTTTTCTTTTGAGTAGTGGCTGTTCAGGTCATTTCACTGATGTTCTAAGTTGAATTGTTTTCTTATAATTGTTTTTAGAGGTTTTTTTGTTTTGTTTTGTTTGCATTCTGGATACAAGTCCTTTGTCAGGTATGTGTATTTGGAATAGTTTCTTTCAGTTTGTTGTCTTTTCATTTTTCTTAGCATTAACTCTTGAAGAGCAGCAGTTCTTAGAGTTCTTAATTTTTATAAAGTTCAGTTTATCACTCTTTTATGGTTCATGATTCTTTTGTTCTATCTAAGAAAAATTTTACCTATCCCAGGATCAGAAAGTTTTTCTCCTACATTTTACTTTAGAAGTTTTATAGTTATATTTAGGTCTGTGATTCATTTCAAGCTAATTTTTATACATATGTACCGTAAGGGTCAAGGTTGTTTTTGGTATATGAATGTCCAATTGTTTCAGCACCATGTATTGAAAAGATGATCCTTTTTCAGGTGAATTACCTTGGTGCTTTTGTTGAAAATCAGTTGAAGATATATGTGTGGCCCTATTTCTGTACTCTGTTTTCAGTAGTATATATCTGTCTGTATGCCAGTACCATACTCTCTTGATTACTGCACTTTATAGTAAGTCTTGAAGTTAGCTAATTTTAAGTCTTCCAAATTTTTTTCTTTCCAAAATTGTTTCGGTCTTTTTAGTTCTGTACAAGTTTTAGAACTAGCATATCAATTTCTACAAAAGAAAGCTTGCTAGAATTTTGTTGGGATTGCATTGAATCCATAGATCAATTTGGAGAAGAATCGACATCCTAACAGTATTGAGTCTTCCAATCCATGAACATGGTATAGCTCTTCAATTATTTAGGGCTTCTTTAATTTTTAATTCAGTAATGCTTTATAGTTTTCAGTGTACAGGTCTGGAACATATTTTGTTTAATCCATCCCTAAATATTTCAGATCTCTTGATGCCATTAAAAATGGTGTTTAAAAAAATCAGACTCCAGATATTCATAGAAATACACCCAGTTTTTGTATATTGACCTTGCATTTTACAACCTTGCTAAAAACTCTCCAGTTCTAGTACATTTTTGGTGGATTCCTTGGGGTTTTCATGTTGTGTGCAATATGTCCTAATAAGAAACAAAGGCACATTCACCTTCCTTAAGAATAGCTAGTGTTTCCCTAGTGCTGTGGCTAATTCAAAGGGGCCAGCATTTATGTGACTGTAAAATGTTGTTTTTGGTTCCACCTAAATTGTATTTAATTAGCCTGAAACCTTAGAGAAAGGTAAATACTAAATTCTTGAAGTTCAAATGTTAAAAAAATAACATTAATTAGAAGGTTTTTATGAATTTCATTGGGGTGGAATTTGATAGGAGCTATTTTGTCTTCAACAGGACTAATTCAGCTTTAAAGATTTCAAATTTCTTTTTGATGCTTGTGTATCCATATTAAGGCCATCTCTTAATGCCTTTTGGGGGGTTTTATCTCTTGATATACCTTTAATATCTGTTACTTGTGGAATTTTTTGGTAAGGAATTTAATATGCATTTATATAGTGAATGCTTACTAAGCACACACTGTTTGCCACACTTGGTACCAGGTGCCATGAATACAGTTAGGAGCAAGCCAGAAACATGCATTTGCTGTCTTTATGGAGCTTCCATTCTAGCAAGACAATGGGACATTGAATAAATGTTTATACAAATTATAGAACTACAATTTGAAATGTGCTATTAAGTCACTAACCTAGACTGGGACAGGCTGTGGGTCAGAGAAGTCTTCCCTAAAGAAGTGGAATTTTTGCACGCTCTGGTGGTTGTTTAAAGAGTTAGGTAGTTTTGGGGACACAAGGTTGGTAATATTACTTATGTCAGCCCATTTGTCTTGATAATATGATCCAAACTTTTTTCTTCAATAGCATTTCTATAATGTCTTAGTGGTCATTAGTAGAGTTAAGCTAAGAATCATGGATTAATTCCTTTCTCTTATGTATGTTAGCAGCTACTTCTGCAGCTCTTAAGTCATTGCTGTAACTTGAGTACATCTGAGAGGACATACCAGGCAGATATGCATCAAACATGTAGTTATTTTGACATTTCTTGTGACCAGAATTTTATTCTCCTGTCCAGGAATAATGGGGTTGGAGGACTCCCCCCCCCCACCATGTGCGTTCAGTTTTACTTGATGGCTTAAAGTTGCATTTGGTTATAGTGAATATAAATATTTAGGAGAATTAGAGATGATATATGGTTATATTTCTTAACAGGTTCCAGGTCTCATTTTATATCTTTTCAGAGTCTCTTTTCTGAGTAACTTTCTTGGTTCTGATTAAGTCCCAGAAGATTATATGAAAGAGATATAAGGGGAAAAAAAAAAAAACTTGTGTAACCTTGCTTAGATCAGTTTTAATTTATTTTGCATATTTATACATCTCTAAGTATTGCTTTCAAAAGCAAAGTTTAGTAGATGAATGATGTGTAGATGGCTAGTTGGATAATTCACCCCAGAGGAGACTCCCTGCTTTATTCCCTTTGTGAAAGTTCCACTTGGTGCTAGCTGCTCCTTTATTGTTTCATCTTGATTTTCATTGACTTTGAATGGGGGGTTCATGTTGCCTACAGCCACTGAATAACTGTTCCACTCTCTGCTTGAGTTGATGAGAACTGAAGTTAGTTAAAAAATGTTTGTTATCCGGATTGTTTTACTGCTCTATTTTTGTGATTTAACCTATTCACTGATGTATCTTTAGCCTGTGTGTGGCCCTTGTGACATCCAACTGTTCTGGGGAATGTGATGAAGGAAAGTCAGATCTGTTCACTTTATGCTTTAAGGGCACTGACTGAAGTTTAAAGAGCAGAGCTGGTTCTAACTAATGGCCAGATTTGAGGTTTGGGGGTATCTTAGTCAATACAGGCTACTAAAACAATAGCATAGACTGGGTAGTTATATTATAAACAACGAACATTTATTTCTCACACTTGTGGAGGCTGGAAGTCTGAGATCAGAGTGCCAGCAAGGTTGTTCTGGTGAGGGTCCTCTCCTGGGTTGCAGACACACATCTCTGGGCTGTGTCCTCACTTGGCGGAGAGGGTGAGGGAGCTCTCTGGGGTTGCTTTTATAAAGGTACTAATCCCATTCATGAGGGCTCCACCCTCATGATCTACCTAATCACCCCCAAGGGCCCCATCTCCAGATATCACCTTGGGCTTCAGGATTTCAACATATGAATCTGGGGTGGGGGGACAAATATTCCACCTGTAATAGGGAGCTACCTTTGTAATTTATTCATTTTGTCTTCTTCCTTCAGTAGAGTGTATATTAAAGGATTAACAATGAACAGGGAATATCCCACTTAAATTTTATCTTGGTTCTTTGTGCAAAGATGGGACGTTATTGCTGTTTCTCCTGGTGGCTCACTTCAGCTTGACCTCCAATGACTTTTCTGGTGCTTTTTCAAGCAGGATCACCCTCTATTTTGCACCCCTCCTGTGGCACTGTGTCCCACTCCCTGCACTGGCCTGTCCTATTTTGTCCTGGGGCATTCCTCGCTGTCCTCGCCAGTGGGTCATAAGCTTCTAGGCTAGGATCCTGTGTTATTTCTCTTTATGTTTCCATTGGTGCATCATCTGTAGTCAGTCATGTTGCTGCTTCATACACACCCTCAGCTTCCTCTGTGCCTGTCCCACATAGTGTATAGCTGAGTGTAACTGCATAAAAACATGAAGTCGTACCTTTGAATTCAGAATCACTAACCCTAGGTGAACCCTGAATGCTTCCTGTTGCTCATATGATTTATCCTGCTTCCTTCATTTTCTCACCCTCCCTTCTCAAACTTCCAACACCTCCTTCCTCTTTTTCACTCTTAGCTTATGCTTTTTATTTACCGAGAAAATAGAGGGAATCAGAAGATGATGTTGCCAGCACTGGGACTCCCACCTCCGGGTGGTCTTGGAAAGGGCGGCAGTGGTGTAGTTCAGTTCCCAGGGCTGTCCTGCATATCTGTGTGGCCAGCAAGGAGTGAGGGAGGGCCACGATCCAGTGGGCAAGCAGGGCTGGTGTTACCAGGGTGGGTGTGAGTCCTACCCATCCTACGGGGTGAGCAGCTCTGCTTTTAAGGCTGACCTCTCTGCCTGAGCTAGTATTAGCATCTACCCCTTGTTTGCGTGTTTCCTTTTCTCCATAGGGACGTTCACATCATCACAAAAAAATCATGCTGTTACTTCTCTCGTTTAACAACCAAACAGAACCTGTGTTGACCTTGTTCCTCCCTGTAGCCACTGCCCTATTCTTTGTTTTCCCATTAGAGGAAACTCCTGGCCAGAGTTTTGTCCTCAGGTCCTGTGGTTAGTCTCCCTCCACCTTTCCATTAGGCTTTGCCTCCACCAGACGGGCTCTGCTGCACTGAGTCCAGCGGCTACTTCTCAGTCCTCTTCTTACTGCCGTGTTGTCCTCTTCCTGCTTTCTTGCTGCCTGCAGAGTATCCGAGGATACTCCCCCACCTTACACACACACACACACACACGAAGATTGTTGTGCTGTAGACTGTCTCACCCTCTGGATTTCTTCTGATCACTTCCTTCTGAAGCCATTTAACTTGTTCTTCTATCCTCTGTATTTTCTGCAATGTGGAAGTGAGTTTTAAAAGTTCATTAATTGAATTTAAATGAAATTTCATCTTTGAAGCTGCTTCTCATAAGCACATAGAGCTTTGGGACAGACCCCTGATGTTAACAGAAGGACTCATCTCTTTGGAAGTGCCTGGCATTTGCATGAAGATGGCCCAGGAGCCCAAATATTAAAATCTGAAACTGACAGATTTTAATATGTTTTGCATTGGTCTCTCGGGATGATGCGCACCCCCCCCCGGCCCCTGATGCCCCACCTGTGGGGGATGCTCCGGTGCTCCAGGGTCCAAGAGGAAGTTGCAGCCTCTTGGGAGGCTATACTGGGTTAGGCCTGTACCGGGTGAGGTAATATCTCCCGTAGTTCTGCTTCGCCTCCCTGAGCCTCCATTTGGGGCAAAGAGAAAGCATCTTTGGGTACCCCATTGCTTTCCCTTTGTGAAAGTTCATTTCTCACCTGCTGGTGACCCATCAGTCGCTGGTGGTGGTCAACTTGTCTTCCAGGGGAGGTGGATGTTGTACAGAGGCTGAGAGCAGATGCTCTAATATCTTGGTGCTTTGTCTTCTGTGACTTTTCACCTAGCTTTTCATTTCCCCAGGTGAGATAGTGAATTTCCTGGAGGGGTGGAAGTATAAATGTATGTGTTTTCTGTAAAATGCATAGAAGGCTAGAGAGTCACTAGTGGGCTGTAGGTGTGGAGAGGACTTTTAAGAATTTGGGATATAGTATAGAATAGAAATGTACTTCTTTCCTTGGATCTTGTTTCTGAAGTTTGTTTTTGTAATATAAGTGTACTTAGTGTACTTATTGTCTGTTGCATAATAGCTTGAGTGTTCAGAATATGTTAACCTGGCTTTTATTGGGCATGAATTAGGAAGTACTTATATTACCAAAATTGCATGTTTAAGGAGAAGCTACCATCATCTAACGTAATGCCAAATTACGACCTTTCCACTTCTTTCTTTATGACACAGGAAATCCGGGCTCCTCTTATGCAGTGGCTGGGGAAACATGTGGATCCTGATGGAGTAATAAAATCTAGCAAGCTCTCCCTTAAGTTTGTTTCATCCTATACATCTGAAATAGAAGTCACCCCATCTGCCATACCTGTGGTGACGGACATGGAGGCCTTCTCATCAGAAAACTTTGACTTCGAGATCTACCGACAAAATTTGCAGACAAAGAAACTTGGGAAAACAGTTCTGTTTGCCGAAGTGACACCTACCACGATGAGTCTTCTGGATGGGTGAGTTCTGGCCAGACTGGCTTCCGTACCTGCTTGGAGGAGTCTGCTTATGTTGATCGTTCTCTAACCAGTGCTGGGTGAGAGGGACAGAGATGCAGATCAGTAACTCTTAAAAAGCCCGCTAGCAAGGTGGGACTAGCCCTGTCCTAGAAGAGTTAAAATGTAGGAAGAGAGGTTAAGTAAAGTTCTTCCACCAAAGATTTGTGTTTTAAAGAACGGAGTATTTTTGTGCCTTGTGACTCTCTTGCTTTAGTTGGACCTTTCAGAATGTCCTTGGGAAAAAGAACATTATGAAAAAACATGTTTAACAGGTGGCACTGTTGTTTCTGTTACTGTTTTACTTTTGTGTTTGTGTTGGTATAACCAGTGTTAAGATGTTATAACCAGTTTAAGATGTTTCGCAGGAGTATCAGGATAGTAAATTTGAACGACATGTGAGCTGTGTTAAATTGACATAAATTGGAGCTTTGTACTCTGAAAACCTGTTTTGGTATGTTCCTATCCAATGCATTTTTAAAGCACTCTGTAATCGCATTTGGATGTTTGAAATTTACTCTTATTGCAAGTTTTCCCTTTTATTCCTTCTGTTTCATGGACTTTGAGTAAAGGTTAAAAAATGGAAAACAGATGAATGGAATTTTTAAACTCCAAATTAGTCAGTATTCGTTAATACTCATATTGAGATAGTTTAAAAAGTAGGATTATGGAGGGAGTGAATAAGAAAAGCATCTTCACTCAACATGGGACTAAAATGTAAGGAATGTAAGCCTCCAGAAACCCCCCTGGATTCACAGTTTCTGGGCACTTTCGCCCATGGGACTGCATAATTAGCCAGATATACAATGCAGCATATGGAACGTATAGAAATATTTTGGCCTTTCTTCTTAATAATTTCTGGAATTTGCTAGTGTGTTGATATAAAATGTTGAGATAATTTTAGGACTTCATTACTCTCATACTCAAAATTATGGAAACGGCAGTTTTTGTGTATGAATAGGATGCAGAAAAAGCATTAGTATACGGGGACTTGCAAGGGTGGGGCATGGAGTATGAAGGGGAGTATGAGCTGTGGTGATGGACGGTTCCTCTTTACTGAGTTGTTTCGTGTTGTCATTGGTACTTTTTTTCCCCCAGTGTTCCCACCCTCTCCTGCCAATCCCTTACTCCCCTGTAGGTAAGAAAAAGCCTGTGTTTGTAGATGGAACAGTTACTACTTGCTTGTATAAACTCTGTGATAATCTTTTGTTACTCCAGTGACCACTGTATTATACTGAAAGGATGAGCCATTATAATCATATTTTCCAAATAAAAAAATCAGACACAATATTTAACAGAAGATTTTGGGAGGTTAAATTCCAGTAGAGAACCACTGGCATTTCCAGACCGTTTTTGTAGACAACAGTGAAGAATATTTTGTGTCGGGGCAATCTTGAAACACTGAAAAATTGCTGAGTCTGGGCAGTGGGCAGTGTGTTACCAAAAGGGCCTGCTAGGGTGGTGGACCGAGGCTCCTGTGCAATCTAATGGTTGAGTTTCCTTCTACTCTGGTGAGCCTGTGCTTTAGGATGGAAAAAAATGCTGTGTAAAGTCACTGCTTTATTACCCTTGAATATTGGTAAGTTCGTTAGTGATACTGATCTTTTTTTTGAAAAATAAAAATTCTGTCTTAAGTATCTTGTAGCTGAGCTTGACAGGAGTGACGTCGGAACCTTCTGTACGTGAAAAGGTTTTATTTTTACAAAAGAGCATTTATGAACCTTCTTTTCTTGTCTGGTCTCTGCAGAGCACAGAGGGTGAAATGGCTTTGATGATTAACGATTAATCTCTCTGCTTGGCACAGAGCAGATACTGAATAAGCAGTCACTGCTCACCATGACTTACCGTAGGTGTGTGTCCTCTTCCGCTGCACATGTGGGTTCCTTCCTCACACTGAGAGGGAGCGTTACTGCAGCCTACTGAGTCAGTGAGCCCGGTGCGAAGTTCCTCGGGGGAGCTGTAGCCTTTTTTAAGAGAAGTAGCTTGAAGAGGTCACCTTGGTATCAAAAGCACCCAAGATTGTCCACAAAGGGATCATGAGATAGATAAATGAAACATACAGATGATTACTTTCTAGGAAGAAGACCAAACACATTTCTCCAGCTAACATTATATTTGATCAGACAAGAACTATTCTTATGGACACTCAGTCTGTTGTTGTAATAACAATAATAATAGCTAATGTGGATTGAAAGCTTTTGTCTTCCAGACACTGCTTTTATGTACTTTTATATGTATCGACTAGCATCATACAGCACACCAGTGTGTAGAATGCTAGGTAACAGAATTTACTGTAAGTGGAGTTGTTCCTATTTCTGACAAACACTGGCATTTTGAGTTTTCAGAGCTTTCCCTGTAATAATACAGCTTCTGACAGACAGACACATGGTCTACCTTCCAAGCTACCAAAGGCCAGCCTTGACTGAATGCTTTGCGGCTGCATGACTGTACATTAGAGGTGAACCTGTGGGACCTGTGTCCTTGCCAACTGCCCCCGCCAGATCCTCCTGCATTTTTAGGCCCGTTTCTTGTGGTGTGCACAAGGTCTTAGCCCTACACCCTGCTCCATTCAGGTACCAGTTTCTAGGTCAGTCGGGATTAGGTTCAGCTGTGTGAGACAAGGATTCCCAAATTAAAGTGGCTTAAACAGGCTTGAAGTTTATTTCCTGTAAATAAGATGGATAGCCTAGGGCCAGTGTGTGGCTCACAGTGTTAAGGACTCAGTTGAGTTGTTCTGTCACCCTTAGCAGGTGGTCCAAAAGATGACTCAAGCATTTATATTCTCTCTCATTTTAGCCAGTAAGCAGGAAGGAGGGATAAAGAGGGCTGTGCCCCCATTCTTCATGGACTTTTTCAGAGGTTGCTCATGACATTTTTGTTTTTATCCTAGGGCTAGAACCTAGTCACATGACCGTATCTACCTGCAAAGAAGGCTAGAAAATGAATGTGGTCTTTTTACTTGGCACCCATGAATCTAGCTGAAAATCAGGGCTCTGTTAGTAAGGAGGACAGGAGGCTAGGTGTTAGAGGACAGATGGAAGTCTTTGTCACAGGCATGTACTTTCTGTTTGTCAGACTACTAAACAAAATAGCTGGAGGCCATTGAGTAGAATATACAATATGATAGCTTCAGTGCTTATAAGATTTAAAATCGTAGGTGGAAATAATTATTTGACAGGTAACACTGGTTTTATTTCACTGCTTACTCAAAGTCATTAGAGGTCTTTTTCTATGTTATTATAAATCTAGGAGGATTTGGAAAGTTCTCTTTCGACAGATTATTGGAGGACATCATTTTTTTCTTTAACCACAAACCCAGCTTAAACTACTGTGGCATAAGGTGGATATTGAAAGCTTTCATTTGATCTCTGGGTAGGAGAGCCGGCTGGTCTTGAAGCCATGAACCACCACTGCCTTCACCTCCTGCCCCACCCTGTGGATTTTAAAGCTGTGTCAGTGGTTCGGGAGAGGAGAGAGAAAGAGCTCTGGGGGGAGGAGTAGCAGAGGGAAATAAGGTAGTTGCTTGCTGGTAACTCCAGGGTATTTGAGGGGCCTGTGGACCCCCCTCCAAAAATAAAAAAGCAAAGACGATGCGAGTGAGTGACATTTCCACGAAAGTCTGACTAGGCTGTGCCACCCAACCAAGTTTGGTCAGAAGAGGTAATTTCACCCTGGATCCCCAACTCCAGTCATTTTCTCTGACAGATATTTCTAACCATGAAATGCGTTTTCTACTCTGTTGTCAGGGTAACACCTTTTGGATGAAATGCTGATTTTGGTTGACTTAGTCTTTCTTTTTTTCCCCTCCATGCTATTTCCTGGTAGGTTTTCCTGTGACCAGCTAGCTCAGCTGGTTGGATAGAGTCCTAGGGTTTAGTACTGGATCTGGACCAGTGACCTTTACTGTGTGCCATGGTCCTGTCCTACAGCTACAGACCTAGGGAGCCATTTGCAAATGTGAGCTGGTGGTGGTGGTGGGGTCTAGACAAGGGGGTGTGGATGGGCCACTGCTCATCTCTCGTCCCTGCTGGACAAGCACTTCTAGGTGCTTACTCTGCCCTGACTTGGTCAGGAGCACTAAACATTTTGTTGAATCTCCCAGTAAGTGATGATTGACCCTCAGCTGTGGGGAAAGCATGATGCGGAAAGCTAGACTCTGGAGCACAGAGTCTGGCTAACTGAGTCATTGTGATAGTTTTGGAATCATCTTTTATTTAACTGATGGTATCTTTTTTGATGACTTGTACCAAGCTGCTGTCAGATACTGACTTATGTGTGAAGCCACAGTGTGTGGTAAGCCAGATGAACACAAATTTTGTTTACATTGATTTCTTTACATACTTGAATAAACAAGCCATGGATGGGCTGGTTGTCATTTGTAAAGAATAATTTAGATTTCTTTATTAAATAATTTTTTTTCACCATTTCAGACTTACCATTTAAGCTTATTTACTATATAAGTCCCTTGATTTTTCAGGCTTCAGTTTCCTTTCATCATACATGGAATGTGCATTTATGGAGTGCCTGCTGTATGCCAGGCACTGTATCAGGCACTGGAGGGAGAATGAAATGAAGGGGAGGGCACCCATGTTGCCTCACAGCGCATCAGAAGAAGCAGATCTCAGTGCACATTCAGTCCGTGCAGTTCTGCGTACCCTTCTTGGTCTGAGCCCGGGAGTTTGGGCAGAAAGAGAGAAGCGGGCGCAGCAGGGAGAGCAGTAGACTAGTCAGTGAAGTTTTTGGAGCAGTTACTGTGTCAGGCGTTGTTCCTGATGCCATGAAGCTTACCGTCTGGTAGGGAAGTGCTAGAACTGAAGACTTATCACCAACTCGCTCTGTAACCTTGGCAGTGATACCCTCCCGGGCCTTGCTCTCCTCAGCTGTGAGATTTGGGCAGAAGACACTCCCCAGTCACCTTCAACTCAGCTCCTTTGAGTGATCCGGGGGTCAGAATCCTACACGGAGCTAGTCTTTCTAGCTCTCAGTAACCTCTAATGCCTGCAAAGGGCTGAAATGGTTTTGCAAATTAGCTTCATGTTAGTTGAGGAAACTTTGTATGGGAGACAGTTGACTTTCTACAAGCAAAGGAAAGAAAGGAAAAAATAATCCCATAAAGTCATTAAAAAGTGTTTGGGGAAATTGCACAGGGGAAAATAGCCAGCATCATTTAAGAAAGATAGTATTTTTGTTTCACATTTTGGAACCAGTTCCAGCTCCTCACCTCTATGCGTACATGTCTAGTCAGCCCTAGACATCTCTTACCCCCTTTCCCTCTTCTGATTCTGCTCCCCTAACTCGCTCTACTGCGCACCCTCCTCCCCTGAAGCTGAGGCCTGAGAGGACAGAAATTGGGCTGGAACTAATTTAATGGCTGAGTGACCTCACAGTAGAGAAACAGCCGGATCCTAATAGGGGTCTTTGTCTACATTTCCACCCTGGCTGGTAGCATGCCAGTCAGGAGTCAAGCTAGAGACACAGGTGGAAGCGATTAGACCTGTCATAAAGTTTGAAAAATTGATTCTGGAGGCGAAGTGAATAGATTAAACTTGACAGTGTTGTCCTAAAGATTCTAGGGGAAAATTCTGTAGTTTAATTTGAAATCCCTTGATTATTCATTAGCTTTCCAGATGGCTTTTGTTGATGTTTTACATATTAATGCCTGTATTGTGTTATTGGTGTGCTCTTAATGTGCACATAGGTAATGAGCAAAGAATAAATACGTTGATAAGAGTTCCAAATTAATGGGATGTTAGCCTAATTGTGAAATAAAGGGTTTTTAAGAAGTTGATTGCTTTGGAATAATTAGCGTGAGCTTTTTTTATGGGCCAGTTTGGTACTTTTAAAGTGAAAATTATTGGAGAATTTTAAAGAAATCTTCATTTTAATGTTTACTTCTAAATTAAGGTTTAGAATATAACTCTGGCCTTTGACTCTGGTGGTCATGACCGAAGAGTTATTCTGGCAAGTTCTCCATTAAAAGCTTGTTTTTGGGTCTCAATTCAACACCTGAATAAGTTAACCTTTCACATGCCAAGCTCCTGGAATTGAATTATAAAACGGCCTATTACTTTCCAGAAAAGCCTCCACATTAATTTTTAGTGTTCTAGGATGTTTATTTTTACATTTTGTAACTGGCTTTTTTGAAGTAGAATAAACTTATTATGATTGCTATTCTGTGATGGTTATAACGTGTTCTATTTAGATAGCATTTTCATTAGAATCGAACCTTCTTTCTCTCTCTCTCAATGTTGAACAACGTTTAACAACCTGAAAGATCCTAACTTTAACTGTACAGAAGAGTGAGACTGAATGTGACCATCATGCTGAGGCCAGGAGAGTGATGGAACACCTCAGGATCTGGTAGAACAAATTGACCGGCCATTATGGTGGTTCCGTGGTGCTGGAAACACAGTGGAAGCCCTTTCTCTGGAGCCCTCTTCCAAATTCACAGCACAGTCGTTTGCACGTTCTCAGTGGTGGCAGTCTTAATCTTCTGAGGGTATACCAGACTTTTAGGGAAAAAACTAGACCCTGTTGTAGAGTATCCATTGTGGGAGGTATTCACAGCAACTGCATAGTTCCCCACGTTCTCTCATTTTGCATGACTGAAGATCACACATCTTGGTTTGACCTAGGGGCTTAGACCACAGCATGGGGTATTGCTGCCCTGGGTTGGAATCCCAGTTCCGCCTTTTACTGCGTTAATAACGTTAACCTTTCAAGCTACCATTTCCTTATCTGCAAAAGTAGCTTGTAATAGTCTCAGCTTTTTCCTTCCCTTCCCTTCCCTTCCCTTCCCTTCCCTTCCCTTCCCTTCCCTTCCCTTCCCTTCCCTTCCCTTCTCTTTTCTTTCCCTTTTTAAGTTCAGTCAGCCAATTTCTCTTCAGCACCAGCTGTGTGCAGGACTCTGTGCTAGGCCCTGGGACCCAGTGGGGATACAGCAGATGTGGGGCCTTCCTTCTAGGAGCCTACATTCCACTCCAGAGTAGGGTGAGGGTGTCCTGAAGGGTGTCTAAAGGCGAGCCTCTTAGTTCATAGCTCATATTTATTGAACTCTCTTTATTATTTACACATTAGATGTGGTTCTTCTTTTCTTTTTGACCTTCACATTCCATTCTTCCAACTGTGGTGCTTATGAACGTCCGTGAAACAAATCATTGTCATCTTGGCCCAAGATCGTGATGTGTGTTTTCTTGGGGTGGAGTTTTTGTTGAAGATTTTGACAGTTTTTTCTCATCATACTAGAAGCACAATGGCTCATCACTAGTTACTGTTTTGCCAAAAATGTATTGTTTGAGTCCAGCTTCTCTTGAAAGATGAGAAAACATAGTTGATTGTCCCTGTGTGTGTTTCCCTTAAAATATGTGCATCCAGTTCTCTTTTTTATCAAATTTTTTCTCTTTATTTAAATCTTAACACTTTATCGTTTTCATAGGTAACAAGCACCGGATCAAAAGGGCCAAATCTTCAACTGTTTGAGCATTTTTATCAGCCCCGTGGTATGCCTCGTGCATTACCCACATCTTCCTTGAGACCCTGAACCTTTTTTGTCAGTCAGAAAGCATGGGTTTGATATTGTTTCATTCTCTTGAATTTCCTTAAACATTCTAGAAATTTATTACTCTGCAGAATTGCTTGATTTTATACTATATCTGATACTCATTTTGTCAGATGCCTCTGTTGCATTTGAATAAGTAAAAAGACTGCAGAAAAGTAATGCAAGGTAAAGCAAGCTTTTCGGCTAGAGAAGGCAATCAATAAAGATGCTGACGGGGAGTTCTTTTTTTTTCCCCTCAGTTCAGGTTTCTCCTAGAGAGAAAGCCAAGAGTGTTAACTGTAGTTGAGAAGGAAGTTGGATCTGTTGATGGGTGGAAAGTTTTCTGCTATAGTTATAGACTGCAGAAGAGTTATTTCTTAACAACAGGGCCATTTAAATGACCTTGGGGCACCCAAAATGAGCTTATTAGAAATCTGGCTTATGGGGCAGGGCAACAGGGAATCCTGGCAGCCGCACAGGCCTTGGAGCTTCGTTGGCTACTGACCTGGGGCAAATTTCATGACTTCTCTCTCATCTTAAAGTGAGTAAGGTGTAGTGACGCCCATTTAGAAATGTGACTCCTGTCTCAGGGGGGTCAAAGTGAACAGCAAAATGTAAAGCCTGTCAGACAGCCTCTGACGTGGAACGGGTGGTCAGCAAGTGCTGGTTTAATCTCCCCTTCACCTACCAACTAATGGGCGCTTTTCCCTTATGCAGACTGCTGACAGCCACTGCTTGGAAATAGTAAAAGTAAAGACTGACAGTATGTTCCAAGGTTCTAATGCAGCAAGAGATGTATGGTAAGAAAACAGCATTTAAGAAAGTTGGTTCTATGACACTATGGTTAGATCTTGGGGACATTATGATAAGTGAGATCAGTTAGACAGAGGAAGAGAACTACTGCACAGTGTTGCTTATATGTGGAATCTGAAAAAGCCGAACTTATAAAAACAGAGTACAGTGATGGTTGACAGGAGCTGGAGGGTAGGAGAGGAGAATAGATGTTGTTTAACGATACAGACTTGCAATGAGTAGTAACTAAGTCTTAGAGATCTAATGCACAGTGTAGTGAATGTAGACAACAATATTGTATGTGGGGGATGTAGTAGCTTAGTGGTAGAGCGTGTGCTTAGCATGCACGAGGTCCTGGGTTCTATCCCCAGTACCTCCATTAAAAAAAAAATGGTATTATAATCATCAAACTTGCAAGAGACAAGAACCTAATTATTCCAACCCCTAAAAAGAAATGATAATTATGTAACATCATGGAGATGCTAATTATTGCTACAAATAGCAATGATACTACAATATATGTGTCGAACTAACATGTACACCTTACTTTTACAGTGTTATATCTCAAATATATATATCAATTAAAAATAACATCTCTAAATATATAAAACCCCAAACTTGGTTTATTAAGTAACATTAATTTATATGTGGAAAAATTTAAAAATATCCCTAGAATTTAGTGTTCATGATAGTTCAAGTGTGACTGCTTACCTGTGTACTTGTGGTGAGAAGATGGAGGCTGAGCTCTAGGTTTAAAAATGTGTTTTGGTAAAAATCTCAAAATGTGTTCGATAGTCAAGCAGATATTTTTCTTTGCCCCTATTCACCATTCCTCTCCCTGTTACCATTTCTCCCCTGACTTTGCTTTGTGATTTCTTTAGAAAAACTTCTGTTTTTCTTTCAAATTAAACACTTACCTGTTTTGGAGGTGAGGGTTGATTTGCTTTCATCTGCCCCTTTAAAATCTTCTGCACACCTACCATTTGGCCAAACACTGAAATACCCTTGTTTCTGCTTTTTTGTTTTGGATAGAAGCGTGTTCTGTTTCTGCATGAGGGGTATTCCATCACGTTGAGATCCCAAATACCACATTTTTTTTGCATTGCACAAGGAGTCATTCATCATTTTCATTTTTTGCTTGGCTCTCCCACAAGAGTATTCAAATTAGTGAGAAGGAAAGTGATGAAGTCATTGCCTGGCAGGAAAATCTTTTCTTGAGATGTGGGAAGGACAGAGGAGACAAGAGAAGGGGAAGGAATTGTGGTGAGGTCTGCACCTATCTCTTTTCCCAGAGGTCACCCAGATGCCAGTGTAGTTTTTATAGTTTAAAATTGGATAATATGAGTATATAGAACTTACTTAAAAATGAAACTACATGGTAGGGTGGCAGTGTCAACAACCCTGGAACTTAGGCTGTAATTTTATCTGTGTTATTTAGGCACACCAGCTGTGTGATGTTGGGTGAAACACTCAACCTCTCTGTGCCTGTTTGTTCATCTGTAAAATGAGAGGGTTGTACTAGATGGGTGGCTTAATTTTTTTTTTTTTTAAGCAAGAAAGCTTCTTTCAAGTAAAATACCCTTTTGTGCAAATGGGGCCGGCGAGCCTTCTTAGAGCCCAGGCTCCTCAGGGTATGGGTGTTAAGACACTGGCAAGGTTCTTCCAACTTGGACACGCAGGCCCATCTGACTGGGGACACTTATATCTTAATGGCTGGACGACTGGTCGGCTGGATATTTTTATACCCTTCCTCATTCTAAGAGGATTTAAGGCAGCGGAAATTTAAGTTTATCTCTTATGAGATGTGTTCTCTCTATCTCCTTTGGGTGTGCTGTGCAATCAAAATGGATTGCACCATGTTAATCTTTGGTTATTAAGTGTCATGTCCAAGCTGTATGTATATTATTTATAAAACTCAGCATCATTCAGAGTTTACAATAGACTAATAATAGTGGTGTTTGAGTAACTGTGGTTCCCTTCTGGAACCCAGAGAAAGCTAGCTGGGTTCCATGCCCTTGTAAACTAAGCAGCTTTTGTCTTTGGGGGCAACTGTCCAGGTGGTTATTTGAATGTCTTGAATTAGAGTTGAGTGATATTGAGGGGAAATATCTCTGTTGGAATTGCTTCCATTTCAAACACCCAGAATTTAAGAGGCGATGAGATCGGAGGAGAGAACTCATCTGTGGTGAATGGCCCTCGGATCACAAGACCCTTAGGAGTGCTCTGGGAGGGTGCAGTGCAGGGAGAGGCAGTGGGGTGAGTGGCAGAGGAGAAGTTTGGCAGGTGTGTACTTGTCCTACATGAGGTCTTGGGCAACATTTTAGATTTTGAAGTTTCATTAACGCTTGCTTGGCTCCTTAACAGAGAGTGTAGAATCTGCCCTGGGATGGGATGGGAGTCACATTTGCTAGAACAACAGTGGGGAGTTTGAGGTGGAGGATTTATACAAGTTGTGGCTTTCCTCCTGCTTTCCTGGAATTTTTATTTGTAATCTTTAGTTTCCATCCTACTTCTGAAAATCTGCTATGGCACTTTCTCTCTTTTAAACTTAAACAAAATGAAATGTAATTTAATTTTTTAACATTCTGCCGTATCTCTGGAGGTATAATACAAGAAACTTGGTTGTTGCCAACCAGGGTTGTGAATCTCAGATGTGGAGCTTGTCTGACAAGAAATTGGTTTTGCTTTTGTTTAGAAACTCAACAAAAATGCCTCCTGTAGCTCTTGGTTTAGGTTTTGTTCCTTTCTGTTCCCTTGCCCTGCCTTCCCATCTCTTCTTTTTGATGCCAAATGTAAGTGGCCCCCAAGTGTTAAAGGTCCTTAGAGGCCCTCCAGGTCGATGGAGATAGAGCATCCTTGTAAGATTATAGGCAATTTCACCCCTTTACTGTGGCACCTGGAAAACTGCCATGAAGCAGACCAAAATTTTCTAGCACGATGTTATAATTGGGATAGAATGAGGATTTGACATCTACTAAGCCTGAAATCAGACCAAGAGTGTAGCACAAAACTCTTAGATCTGGGACTTGCCTAAAAGGCCAGTCACCCTGTCTGTACCTACTGCCCAAACACCTTCTGATGTTTGGGTATGTCTGAGCACCCTGATGGTGAATGAATTCCTGCTCTTTGTTCAGTTAACAAATATGTGTTGGGCTCTTATAACTCAAGGCAGCTCATTCCAGTATCTTAGGATGGTGCTTTCTCCCAGGATGGGTCCTTTTCAAAAAGCAGATCTGGCCATGCATCCAGACAGAGAAAATGTACATTTCTCCTAAATGATAGGTAAGATATTTGTTAACTAGTTAAGATAGATAAAGATATTTAAAGGTGGTTATTATGGCTTTCTTTATCCCCATGTCATCTTTTCTTTAAGTATCTTCGGTAATAAAGATTTCTTTACATCTCCATGTCAGAGATCAAAACTTTAGGTCTGAAGGACTAGAAACTTTGATAGAAAGCTGGTCATGGCAGAAAACTGCTCAAATTAATTTTTCCCAAAATATTTTCCAACTATAAAAATAATTCTTGCTCATTATAGAAAACTTGGAAATATAGAAATTTAAAATAAAGAGATGAAAATCATCTATAACCTCACTACCTTTGAAAGATCATATTAATATTTTGCTGTATTTCATATTTTTATCCTCCTATACGCATATACAAAATTGTGATTATATTATATATGAAATAAGCATTTCTCATGCAGTCAAGTGGTCTGCTAAAAACGTGTCTTTCACTAGGTGCATATAGTTTGACCATAATTTATTTAAGCAATCTTCTAATGCATTCCTGTGATTTCCAGTGATTTCCTATTATAAATAATAAGCATATTTCTTTTCGAGCCAGCAGTTCTGTATAAATCTTGAGTGATCCCATTACAATATTTCTTTTTTAGAAGATAATTGGAAAATTACAAAACAAAAGCAGACATTGGTAGAAGTTGAACAGGATGAGGTTAATGATATTTCTTGTTACTTAAATATTTCATCACTATTATATAATGATTTTGTATTATTTTATCTTTTGTCCACAGAATGCTATGCTTTAATAATAATGGGTAACATTAATTTGGCATTTACTGCATGGCAGTTACTGTACATTTTTCCTATTCAGTCTACCACAACTCTGTAAGATGCATACTGTTATAGTTCCCATTTTAAGAGAGAGGGAACTATTGCTTAGGAAATTTAAATGGCTTGGCCAGAGCCACATAAAGAGTTAAATGGTGGAAGCCGCATTTAAAAGATTTGTCTCGAGCCTAAATTCCCAGCCCCAAACACTATGTTACTTTCCACAGATGCTTTGCTGAAATCCTAGTACACTGTGTCCCCCATACTTCTAACATCTACTTATATACTAATTGTGTTACAAAAGGAAATCAGGCTGGCTGACACATCTAATTCTTTTTTTTATGTTTGTTTGTTTATTTTGGTGGGGAAGGTAATTAGGTTTATTTATTTGCTTTTAGAAGAGGTACTGGGGGTTTAACCCAGGACCTCGTACACACTAAGCTCTACTGCTTGAGCTATACCCTCTCCCTGACACATCTAATTCTTTGTGAATTTCTAAAAAATTTTTTAATGAGATGTGTGGTAGAAAGGACGATAATAGCAGTCCTACTTAAAGTTCCAGTTCTTGAGCTTACTAGTGGGACAACTTACTTGTTTGTTCCTCTGTGTTATTATCTGGAAAATATGGACAATAATATTATTACTATTAATATATTAATGGGTTGTGATCTGGAGTAAATCAAATGGTATCTATGAAAATGCCAGTGTAGTTCCTGTACTGTACTGATGTCAATAGTAGTAATAGGTGCTCAACAATAGTCATTTCCTTATTTCCTTGAATTTCAAGTGGTGTAGGTCATCTTTAGTTGGTACAGTTTCCTTTAAAAATTAGACTGGCATGTCTCTTTTAGCTTCCTTTAGTTTATAATAAGCCTTCAAATATAGGCCATAATGAATTTAATTATATCTTCCTCATGTTCTCAGGTTCTCTGAATTTGAAAATAGAATAGTAATAATTATCCAATTTGAGGAAGAGAGGAGAAGATTGAAAAAAAATTAAGCTGAGCTTCAGGAACCTGTGGGATATCAAAATGTCTAATATATGTGTAGTTGGACTCCTAGAGGGAGAAAAAGAATGGGGCAGAAAAAATATTTGAGGAAATAATGGCCAAATGATCCCCCAATTTGGTGAAAGACATACATTGACAGGTTCAAGAAGTTTAGCAAACCCCAAGTAGGATAAATATGATAAAAATAGACCAAGGCACATCATCAACAAACCACTAAAGGCCAAAGACAAAGGGAAACTACTGAAAGCAAGCTGAGGAAGATGATAGTTTACATTTCAGAGGAACAATAATTTGAATGTTCATGGGTTTCTCTTCAAAACTTATGGAGACCAGAAGAGAGTGGGACGATGTTTTTAAAGGGCTCAAAGGAAAACAACCTGTCAACCCAGGTTTTTGCATCAACAATGAAGGCAAAATACATTTTCACATAAAAGAACACTAAGACAATTTGTAATAGTGCAGATCTGCTGGAAAGACATGCCAAAGGGAGTTCCAGAGGGTGAAGGGACAAATGGCAGATGGAATGTTGTATCTTTGGGGAGGAATGAAGTGGCAAATATCTGAATACATTTAAAATAAGTTTTACACTTAATTTTCTAAAAAAATATATATATATGACTGTTTAAAGCAGAAATTATAACATCACCTTGCATAATCTTGTGTATGTTGATGTCATACATATGACAACTCTAGTATAAAGGACGGTGGAGGTGTGGTAAATGGACTTGTGTAATCGCAGCATTTCTACATCTAAGTGAAGAAGTGTAATATAAACTTGGTAGATGCATAAATTAAGCATATATATTGTAATCTTCAGAGTAACCTCTAAAAACAAGACAAAGAATTATATCTAAAGTCAGTTAATAAATTAAAATATCCAAATACTCTAAAAGAAGGCAGCCAAAAAACCCAAAAGCAAAAAGAGAATAGTAAAATAAAAAAATAAGGGAAAAACAAACAAAAATGAACGAAGTGCTAGACCATTATTAAATGATAATGGGCTAAGTCTGAATGGATTAAAAAAAATAAGACCTGAATATAAGTCTTCTTTAAGAAACACTAATTATAGAGACAGGTTAAAAGTAAAAGGATAGGAAAAGATATGTCATGCAGACAGCGAGCTTGTGAAAGCTGGAGTTACTTTAACACCCAATAAAACAGACTTCAAGACAAAGAATTCAGAAAGGTAAAGAGAGATATGCCATGATGGAAAAAGGGTCAATTCATCAAGTAGACATAACAATCATAGATGTCTGTTTGCCTAATAAAAGAGCTTCAAAATACATGAAGCAAAAATTGGTGGAATTAAAGGGAAAAATAGATAAGTCCACAATTATAGTTACAGATTTTAACATCACTCTCTTAACAGGCGATGGAACAGCTAAACAAAAATCATGAAAGGCAAAGAGGATCTGAATAACACTGTCAACCATCTTCACCTAATTGATGTTTATAGAACATTACATCTAGCTGAATGCATGTTCTTTTCAAGTGCTCATGGTATATTCACCAAGGGAGAGTATATGCTGGGACATAAAACAAGTCTCCATAAAAATAAAGTGATTGGACCACATAAAGTATATTCTACATCCACAACAGAATTAAATTAGAAATTAGTAACAAAAATATATCTAGGAAAATCATAAATATTTCAAAATTAAACAACACACATCTAGATAATCTTTAGGTCAAGGAAGAAATCACAAAGGAAGTAAGAAAATATTTTGAGATTAAAGAATATCTCAATAAGTAAGGATGCCATGATCATGTATCAGAAGACTTATGCCAGTTTGCTTTAAATTGACTTATGGATTCAGTGCATGTTTAATCAGAATCACAGCAGGAGTTGTAGTAGAAATGTATGAGCTGATTATAAAATTTATATAGAATTTACATAAGAATGCAAAGATTGCACAATAGAGAAAATAACTTGGAACAAGAAAAAGTTGAAGTCATATTATCTGACTTTTAAGATTTACTGTAAAACTGTGATGATTAACTATAAAACTGGGTAGTATTGGCATTAATAAAGAAATAGAGCAACAGAACAGAATACTCCAGAAATAGATCTGCTCTTAATTGGCCTTTTGATTTTTGACACAGATGTCAAAGCAATCCAATAAAGAAAGGAAAGTCTTTTCAAGAAATCGTGCTGGTGGGGGAAGCTTATAGCTCAAGTGGTAGAGTGCATGCTTGGCCTGCATGTTGTGCAGTTCAATCCCCAGTACTTCCTCTAAGAATAAATAAGTAAACTTAATTACCTCCGCCCACCAAAAAACAAACAAAAAAAAGGTGCTGGCATAGTTAGATATAAGCTTATAAAGGAAAATAAATGTCTTGATCCCTACCTCACATCATACTTTAAAATTGGTTTGAGATGGATCATAGACCCTACCACAAAAGCTAAAATTATAAAGCTTCTAAAGGAGAGTAGAATATCTTCATGACCTGGGAGTGGTCAAAGGTTTCAAAAACTGATTATAGAAAGCTATAACCATAAAAGAAAAAAATTGATAAATAAGACTTCATAAAAATGAAAATATTCTGCTCATCAAAAGATACCAATAAAAATGAATAAACAAATCACATACAAGGAGATATTTTCAAAACATATCTGACAAAAACTGGTATCTATGATACATAAAGAACTTCTACAACTCAATAATAATATAACAAACAGCCTCATTGAAATATTTGAACAACATTTTGCAAAGAATGCCAGCAGCCAATTAAGCACATGAAAAGGTCATCAACATTTTCTGTCTTCAGAAAAACGCAAGTTAAAACCACAATGAGATACCATGCACACCCACCATATTAGCTACAAATAAAAAGATTGACCGCACCAGATATTGGCAAGGTTGCAGAGCAACCCACAATTCCCAAACATCACATCATTGGTGGTAATATAAAATGGTATGACCACTTTGAAAAAATGATGTGGCAGTTTGCTTTCTCAAAAGAAACGTGTACTTTCTTAACAACCCAACAGTTGCACTGCTAATTACTTACCCAAGATAAATGAAAATATGTGTCTACACAAAGACTTGTACATCATGATTCATAGCAGATTTATTTGTAGTAGCCAAAATCTGGAAACAACTCAAAAGTCCATCAGCAGATCAATGTAAGAGATACACTGTAGCATATTCACACAATTGAACACCACTCAGCAATAAAAGAGAATGGCCAATGATACATGCATCAACTTGCACAAATGTCAAAAACTTTACGCGCAGTGAAGGAAGCCTTCCACAAAATAATACCTTTCCTTTGGCTCTGTTTTATGAAGTTCTAGATCAGGCAGGTCTAACCTGTGGTGGGAGGTCAGAAGAATGGTTGTCTCTGGGGCATGGGGGTGGAAGTCAACTGGAAAGAGCCATGAGGAACCCTTGAGGGATAGCAATGTTTCTTATTTTCCCACAACAGAACAGGTGTATACATTTGTCAAACTGCAGCAGATCTCATAATAACTATCACTCCAGGTAAATTTTTTATAAAACCTAAAATATTGAGCTCTAGTTAAATGTTGACTTAAGTATCAAGGATGGAATATCTGCAGTTTACGTTGAAATGTGTAAAGTAGTAAGTGGGTGGGTAGAATGTTAATGGTAGAATCTAGCTGGTTGTTTATGAATGTTTACTCTAAAATTTTACCCTTGCTGTAATGTATCAATATTTTTATAACAAATAAATTACTATGGAAGATTAAAAAAATCTATCTATGATAGTATACTTAAATTTAAAATTATGGAAACTGGATTTGTGTAATCTGTTGGTATCCCCAATTGTACATCAAGGCTGCCTCATAAAAGGAAGTATATGTTGTTTCCTATGTTCATTCAGTTTTCTTTTTTGTCTTCTTTCTTTTACTTAAGTGCACACAATTTTCTCTCCTTCCTTGAACAAAATAGCTTAATGTATGTGAAAACTATGCAGTTAAAATTGAAGTGTTACTTTTTGTGACTAGCTGGATTATTTACTACTTAGGTATTGAGTATTCTCAGTACTAAAATTTAAAACAAAAATCACAGTCTGTATTCTCATTTTCTGAAATCCCAGTGGTCTAATTTCTTTCTATTTATGCCCCTAGTGAAAATATTTTAAAAATCTAAATTTGTCTGCACATAAAGTTTTCATTTCTCACACCTCATATCATCCAGCCTGCTGTCATGGCCTTTACAAGTGTGTGCGGGATAGAAGGCTCCCTGCTGGGCACACTGAGAGTCTCAGAGTTGCCATAAAGTGCTTGACCTTGTGTTAAAAAGAAAAGATATAATTAGCAGTATTCTCATTATTCAAAATATTCTCATTAATGTATATTCTGATGTAATTTTACTCCATAATTGCTCAAAAGAGCCTCTCCAAGGCTCTAGCCAGAGGTGGGGTGAGGAGGATAGGTGCCAATTTCTCTTCCTCCTAAAATGCTATTTTCCAGACCCTTCTGCCCAGGTCCTATAAAACAGTCATAGTGGACCCATGAGGAGTTAGCTTTGTTCTCTTAGTGTTTGGATTTTAGTCTTCTTTATCTCTAGCTCATAATTTTATTGAAAATTCTTCTTGTTTTACCAGTCCCTAAGGTATTTTCCCTAATGTGATGTTTTGTCCTGAAGCCTCTTGTTAAGACTTTCTGCTTATTTTTAGCGATATTTTCAACTATGATTCCTTAAAAGTGACCTCTGGTCTGGCAACTGCAGCAAAAATCCTCATATCTCAAAATTTACCATTAACTGGTAGAATGATAGACTAGGTATCTTTTTCCTATATATTGATAATCTAGTTTTAAAATTAAGAATTATTGTCTGGGTAGATATTTTAAGAAATGAGAAGTAAAAGTGAGCTCATATAGGTAAAAATCATTGCTAATAGTAACTAATAAAAATAATGAGTTAATAGCTAAGAACCATGAGAGAGTTCACTCTTGCATTTGCTAAGTCTGTGTATGATGCCCACTGGTGAGCACTTTGTGTTTATTCTCTTTTACTCCTCCCCTATTCCCCTCTGTGGTGATGATACAAAGGCTGAAGCGCATCCGAGGAGACTCAGCCATCCAGATGCTAGCTCCTCCGAGGGGCCCTAGGCTTGAGTGCAGGCCGGTGGTGGCAGAGGCTGTGCCTGGAACTGCAGGACTAGGGTGAAAAACAAAAGTGGCCAGAGCTTGCCACTGAGCCCTTCAGTATCAATTTCTGAAGTCTCTTAAATGAAAAACACACATTCAGTGTGGAATTAAGGTAAAATCATGGCAAATAGCTTTTCGGATTCTGTGCAGTTTGAGGGCGTCATAAATAGGGTTCACGGGTTTTATTTTAAAGGTGGTTCTCTGCTGTTCGTATCCTTTTTCCACTCCTAAAAGATTCAAAAACAATGATCTAGAAATTTCCCAGAAGTTAAGTTGCTTATTCATAAAATGATCCCAGCTGGGAAGACATCCGTCTTTTTTTTTTTTTTTTAAGTAAGGGCATTGGATTTGGTCTGTGAGGTAGTGCTGACATTCTGAGAGCTGTGGTTTTAACTCAGCTGATATAAACGCAAGATTAAGGATGTCAGCAAATTTAAGGATTCACAAGATAAGGATATAGTGTATCAGAAAGCAACTTTCTGATGGGGCGGATAGTTTAATAGGACTAAGTGAATCTTGTGAAGATGAGAATTATAGAATTCTTTTTCCTGATTTTTATGAAACTTAGGCATGTCTTGTGTTCTCATATTGCTTTTTTAAAAGCAAAGGACATTTTGAAAATACAAAAGGCAGTTAATATGAGTAATCCTTAGGAAAGAAATGAGATTTGAAAATGAACATCTCTTTTCTGGCACATCATGAGATGACTGAAATAAACTCATGTAGAGTTAAATATCTTTCCTTTAATAAGTTGACTCAGATCATTTTTAAAGAGCTGTAATTTTTCCCTTGGAACATTCCAGCTAAGCCTTGAATCTGAGGAGTCAGAGCTCAGGTACGACTTGTAATAGTCTTTCAGTTTTTCCTGGGAAGAAACCGCAGCTCCGAGAGAGGAACACTAACCTCACTTCTCAGGAGACAGAGGCAGGGCACCTTCGGTTCTTCACCCCAACCACTGGCCAAGCCCAGGGCTCTCCTAGCCTGGAGGAGTGGGCTGTCCCCAGGTTCTGGAGATCCTGCAGTGGAGGGGCACTGTCTAGGCTCACATGGCAGCCTGGGGGAGGGACACACGTACAGACTGTGCTCCTTCAAGACAAAGTTCTCTGGTCACACCAGCCAGTCGTTTTGTACCCATCTGAGGGGGTGGATGGCAGGCAAACAGTGTTTTCTTGATGCTTTTCTTCCATTACAGTCTTCACTTTGGTCATCATTTTCTTTCTACTTTGTGGAAGGATGTATTTTCTGGAATTAAGTTAGAATTAAAATACAATCTTATTGTAAAATTTAGAGGGAAAATGGAATTGATACTCAAAACCATAAAATCCTATACAGGTCTTCCTTGACTTATGGTAGGGTTACATCCCGATAAACCATTGTAAGTTGAAATTACATTGTAAATCAAAAATACATTGATATACCTAACCTACCGACCATTGTAGTTTAGCCTGGTCTACCCTCATTGTGCTCAGAACACTTACACTAGCCTACATTTAGGCAAAAGCATCTAACATAAAGCCTATTTTATGATAAAGTATTGAATAGCTCCCATAATTTATTGAATACTATGCTGAAAGTAAGAAACAGAATGGTTGTCTGGGTGCAAAATGGTTCTAAGTGTCAGTTGTTTATCCTTGCGATGATGTGGCTGACTAGGACTGCTTCTCTGCTGCTTCCCAGCATCACATCACATCACAAGAGAATAAGGTACTGCATATGGCTAGCCTGGGAAAGGATAAAAATTCGAAATCTGAAGTGTGCTTTCTACTGAGTGCATGTTGCTTTTGCACCACTGTAAAGTCAAAAAATTGTAAGTTAAACTATCATAAGTCAGGGACCATCTGTAGATGATCAGCTTTCAGTTATACAAGTAACACATGAATATATTTTCCTTTCATAAAATTAAAAATTACAACTACTATCAACACCCACCCCTGTCCTGATTGTCTCCTCTGCCCCTGCCCTCCCGTGCCTCTTCCTGCCTTTGTAAGTACTGTTGGGAAGTTGGCTTGTCTTTGTCGAGGACTTTTAAGTATATTATTATTTAAAGGTATCTTGCTGTATCTTTCTGTCTACATTTGGATAAAGGACTAAGTTGCTAAATAGCAAGAAACCCAACAGTAATTTGGCTTTCAGTTCTGCCTCTTGTGGTAGCCCAGGGTAAGCGGTCCAGGTCTTTGGGCTGCCACGTTGCATGCAGTCATTCAAGGTACCAGGCTGACAGTGGCTTGGCATCTAGGTCAGTCTGGTCATTGCTATTCCAGCCAGCGGGAAGGACAAAAGGCTAGAAAGAGTGGACCAGAGATTTTCTCCTAAACAAATGAGGCTGGAGTGACACATTCTCCCCTTCCATTGTCAAGAGCCTGGTCCCCCCCTCCCCCAGCCTGCCTGAAAGGAGGAGGGTAAGGAGATGCTCAGCATAGCCAAGAAGAAGGGGAGACTGGATCGAGGGTGACTGCTCTCTGCTCAGTTGCTGCATTGTTCTGTCATTCAACTCTGCATCTTGGAGACTTCCTGTTACAGCATATTGATACAGCTTTCCTTTTAATGACTGCATAATATTCCACAGCAAGAGCATACCACTGGTTAGCAGTTTCCTTTTTAGTGGGTAACTGGGTGGTTTCCACCATTTGTTCCTAGAATCACTGCTCACTGTGCACGTGTGCAGAGTTTCTTGTTAATGGGAACTGGTCATCACAGATGTGTCTTTAATTTGGATAGTCTTTGGTAACTGCCTGCCTGCCTGCCCAACTGAGTGGATATCCCAGTTTTCACCTGGGGTTTCAGAGATCCTATTTCTCTACAACAGCCAGGCTGATTCTTACATCTTAATTCAATAGTAAGGGAGAGTAACCATCATCCCACCCCCCCAAAAAAAAGAAAAGAAAAATGAAACACTATTATGAAATATTTCTTTGGAGAAATGTTTATTATTGAGTAGATTCATTAGAGCAGAACACTTTTTAAAAAACTGCTCAAGTTCTTGGCTTTGTTTTATAGCCAGCATCTAATACTATTTTATTTCTACTTAGTTACCCAATTTAGTAACAATTTAAAAATTTGTGGTTGAAGATGATGGTTAAAGATGAAACCAAAATATATAAAGGAAATGAAAGTTACCTTTTGATTTAGAACCAGCTGCCTTAGAGCAAGATTGCTTTTGAGGAATTTATGGTCGAAGGAATGTGATCCCTGTGTTTCCGCTATGGATTTGCTCAAATCATGAAAATGGTCATCTAAATTAGAGGGATTCCACCTTTCACTGAGTGAGAGGGGAGATTTAGTGCTAACGCAACAACTTATATCTAGTCAAGTAAGTTTAAACTTGCAGAAATCTGTACCATTTTTGTAGACACACTTTTACACCAATGTCATACTAAGTGTAGTAACATTGTTGAAATGGTTATTTCTTTAATTATAAGATAATGTTTATAATCATCTTTGTGTTTGTTAGTATGTTTATTTCTGAGTGTATCTTACTTTTAAATCATAAATTTAATTTTTGAAAAAGATGGATTTCTTTAAGTTACAGGTTATTGATTTAATTTTAAGCATTTCTACCCTTTCCTTTACCATTCCCTTCCCCCAGCCATTATCCAGAAACATCAATGTATTATTACTTTGCACTACTAACCAAACTAATTTTGTCCAGATTGAAAGGTTATAAAATTTATGCAATTCAGGTTCACAAAAGTAAGACAGCACATGTGAATTCAAGAAGCTGTTAGTTATGAAGCGCTTTTCCTTTCTGAAAGGAAAGTAGTTTTAAGCTTCATTGAACGGATCTATGAAAAAGGTTGAGTATTATTTTACAATAATTTTAGACTTTCATGACTGGAAATTAAACGCAGCAGTTTTAGAGGGCTATTTTACTTGAACTTTTACAAGCTTAGGCCATGTTTTTATTAAAAAATCGGACTCAGCACCTTATATGGAGTACAATACCAGATGTGAGATACAAGAGAGATTGCTGGGGCCACCTGCTTACTGTGTATTAAAAACTCGTGTGGTAGCTGATGTCATACAAAGTGCGTATGATAGGGAATAATTTTGAGTTATTAGACCGTATCAGAATAGTAAGGATCACTGATGGTGGGGTGCTCAGAATTTTCTATCACATTTGACTGTTTGGAAAAGCTTGGGTCGAAATGCTCTGCTGTGGAAACAACAACAACAGAAGCAAGTGTAAAGACAGGAGAGATTTTGTGGATGTGTTTGAGGGGAAGCAGGAGCTGGGAAGGGGGCAATGGAAAAGGCAAACTTAATTTGATGGACTTGATGTGGCACATGGCAGGGTTCTAATTTGCAGGTCTTTTCTCTATTACAATTTTTTTCCTTGTTCATTTTTTCTTGTTTTCTAATGTTTTCTATACTTTTCCACCTTGGCTTTGTTCCTGCTTCCCTGTCCTTTCTTGGCTTTGATAGGAACAAAACCTCCAGTTCAAGGTTTAACCTGAGTGGAAGACCCAGGAATCTGTAACCATGTGCCTTGGAGCCGTGGTCATTGAAGTGGGGGCACTTTCTGGGATACATGTGCAGCAGGGCTTAGTTTTCAGACCTTCAGCTTCCAAATGGACAGTTTCCTGAAATTGATCACCCGAGCAAATGCCTGTTCTGAGGTGTTAGGCGCCCTCTACCACCCCCTTCATAATTGCCCTTTGCACCCATCCATAATCTTACTATGGATGGAGCCTTTTCTGAGATGGAGCGACCTCTAGGATGGCAAACAAAAGGACAGCGTGAAATATTAACGCAAGAAAGCAAATGACACTGGGTAGCGATTCCTTTTGCATGTCAGGAGGTTTCCAGTTCTTTACACAAAGTTGATGGAGGGCCTGACCAATCTAAAGGATCATTAAAAATAGCTTTTGATGATAGATAAGGGTGTGATTTTGACAAATATGTTGGAAGGAATTTGAAGAATTGAGTGACATGGCTCTAATAAAACTATTGCTTTGTACTTACTGTGTATGTGAATAAGATTTCTTAGTGTTTATAATTATAAAAATGGAAAGTAGGAATAGAATTGATATTGACCCCTGTCTCATTCTAGCTGTAAATTGTATTCGTTTGGGGATACAATTAAGAAAAAAGAAAAAAAAAGGCCTATTCATCTCTTTAAGAGTTGTATCTTCAATGGATTTCAAGTTTACATGTGTAATATTTTTATTAAAATTTGAAACTGTTACATTTTTGTCAATTCTGTACTATTGAAATTATAACTAAATCAGTCTACAATAAAAACATTTTAATATTTAGAGTTGTATGGTCATAGGAAATAAAGTAATTAAAAATGTCAATTTTTACATAGTTTTAAAAATTATAAACAATAAACAGGTAAATCAAGCAGGTTAAGACTTTCAAGCATAAAATGATTGTTAGGACAAAATTTTGGGGGTGAATTTTGTTGAAGGAGAAAAGAAATGAAAATTTCTGACTACAGAAATTTATTCATGTATTTTTTAAATGCATGATGGGTAACACATTCCTATGGTACTTTGATTCCTTTGAGTATATCGAAAAGAGTAACGTAATAGTTTTATTTAAAATAGTAATCCCAAATCAGAAATTCCATCCTTTGCAGCCATCCAGATTTATATGTCACCTTAAATATATGCAAGGCTTCCACAGTTTGTTTGTTTGCAGTTCTTTTAAGGGGAATGCAAGGCCTGGGTTTGAAGACCATTGCTTTTGGGCACATAGCAGAGTTCCATGTGACATGGTAACATTTCTTAACCTTATCATAGGAAGTTCAGGTGGGTGTTGGGTCTTGAGTAGCAAAAGTTCTCCAACAAGAAATAATACAAAGAGAATCTTGAACAAGTTTCAGTGTTATTTTACAATAATTTTGAACTATCTTAGCTGAAAAAAAAATTGGTATGGTGTTTACTGTCACTTGAGTGAACTCTTTATAAGTGCAAATCTGATCCTGTCCTTTTTTTCCTCAAAAATTTACAGGCTTTACATTTCCTAATCTAGAAAAACCCAACCCTTAGTATGCCAGTGAAGACAGCCACTTAGTTCTCACCTTTCTTTCTAGCCTTGGGTCTGCTCAGGACCCTGGTACTTTTTGTTTCAGTTTCACTAGACATCTGCTATTTCCTGAAAGCGATTTCCTGAAAGTGGATCTTTGAATGTGCTTTTCCCACTGTCTGAATATTTTCCTCACCATTTTCCATCTGATTCATTTCCACTGGACAGTGTTGGTTGGTTCTCTACTCTGGACGCCTCATTTATGTCTCCAGGTAGAGCCAGTGGCTCCCTCCTTAGACCTGGTGCATCCCTGCATCACCCTGGCGCTTGTGTGTGCCGTGTCTCTCTCTGACTGTGCACACTTGGAAGCAGGACTTGTGTTCATCTGTGCCATGCACACTGGGTTTGGGAGAATAATACGCTCTCGTATTTATGACTGCATGTACATTTTTTAATCATGTGGCATTTGGGGCGCCTGTGGAGTTAAGAAATGACAAGTGTTGAATCAGGGGCATAGCACAGCTTGCTTGGTGGAAAGAATAGTCCAGAGACCTGGGGGCCCATTTCAGCCGTCACTGAATTGCTTACACTTTAGCAAGTCACCAGGCCTTTCCTCTGCTTCCTTCCTATGTCAGACTTCTAAGTGCTTGATCTAGAGGTTTTTCATCTCCTTCTAGATCTGGAAGCCGAGTTGTAGGCTCTGTAGGGCTTGTCAGCCATCTGTGAGTGGGACCGTCACCCAGGTCTCCACTGTGAGACAGGCAAGCACACCACAGGGAACAGGAGGGTGACAGGAACAGATACCAAGCGTTTCTGAACTGATAGGGCAAAGTGTGAAATTTGAAAGCATATATAAAGTCTTAGAAAACTTTGTGAGGGATAACAGATCTGCTCATAAAGCACAGGAGGAGATGCCCACCGTCATCGACAGTCAGGGAAACGCACATCAGAACCTCAAGCAGTTCCGGCCTCACAACCATTAAGATGGCTGTGACGAAAAAGACACACAATAATAAGTGTTGTCGCAGATGTGGAGAGATTGGAACCCTCTTCTGCTGGAAACACATACCCTTTGGAAAGTCTGGTAGTTCCTGCAAAGATTAAACATAAGAGTTACGTATGACCCAGCATTTCTACTCCTAGGTACCTACCCAAGAGAAATGAAACATGTCCACATAAAACCTTGTGTGTGGATATTTATAGCAGCATTATTCACAATAGCCAAAAGGAAAAACAACCCAATAAATGAATGGCATCCTCCTTTTTGGCTTACTCCCTAGTTTTGCAGGAGTTAGTCAGTTTAAAGATACTTACTGAGCACTTTGACATACCAAGGGCCCTTCCCACACCTCCTCTCTCTCCTTTCTTATTCATTGAGGAAAATGAAACCAGTGAAGCTTCATTTCTTACAATGGATAATTACGCCTCCCCACTTTCTCCCCTCCTGCCTCAGGGCACAGAGCCCATCCGACGATGCGGTTCTTAGTCACAGGAGTCTCCAGATCTGGGTCCTCTCCACTGACCTGGTGGGACACCATCCCTGCCATTCTTCTCCTCTGTCAGGGTCCGTGGGTGGGTCACGCCTTCTCCTGCGTGGCCACCGTGTCATTCTGTACGAGCTGATCTAGGATCTCATGGCAGCAGCCTCCTGTCTCCTACTCCCTTTTGTCGTTGACACTTAATTCTCTACTGCGTGACTCTCTATTGTACCTACTACCTCACTCTGTCTGGTTTGGCAAGCTGTCCCTTCCCCAGTGCTCTGTCCTGTTTTGGATCCTGTGCAGGGAACTTCTGTTAGTATGACTCTCAGTGAGGCTGTTATGGACAACAGGGCAGTCTTCTTGAGAACCTCATTGCTTCCATCTCCCATTTCCGTTTTGCAGTTGTTGTAGCAATCCTTTAAACTTTTTACTTTGAAATAAAGATGAATATAGAGATTCACCAATTGCTAACAATTTGCCACGTTTGTTTTCTCTCGTTCACTCAGTATATGAGTGTATACAGTGTGTGTGTATATGTATGTATGTTGCATGTATATATCCTGGGCCATTTGAGGCTTAGTTGCAGCCATCATGCCCCCATGTCCTTAGTGCTAAACTCAAGACCTTCTCTTTTGTAACTACAACGCAATTATAAAATTCAGCCAGTTTAACATTGGTGCGATGCTGTTACCTAACAGTGTATCTTCACATGTTGCCAGTCGTCCCAGTCATCCCAGGGTCACTCAGTGCATTTACTTGTCATGTCTTTGGAGTCTCCTTTAACCTGGATTATTACCCCAGCCTTCCTTCTCCGTCATGGCATTGACATTTAGAGGAATGCTGGATTTGATTCGGGCAGGAACATAGCACGTGTGATGTTGTGTCCTCGGAGCAGCACACCAGGATGCCAGTCGTCCTGACTGAAAAGGCTAGTTTTGATCACTTGGTGAAGGTGGTGTACATAGATCACCATTTTCCTTTTGTAGCAAGTAAGTAATCCTGGGGAGATGCTTAGAGGCTAGTCTCAAACTTTCACCCTATAGTTTTATTATGATTCTTGCACGAATCAGGTGGCGAAATGGTGAGCTTCTAACTCATTCCTTTGACATTTATTTGTTGACATTCTGTGTAAGAGAAAGCCTTCCTTTCTCATTCTTTATCTATTTATTTATTTCAATACAAATGTGGGAATTTTTATTTTATTCAGTGGTTTACAATGTACTAGATGTCATTCATTTTGGTGCTCAAAGTGTGCCAGATTTGCCCAGTGGCAGCCCCTTCCGGGTAATTCTTTTCTCCTGTTGACAGGCCATAGCATTTCTGAACCATTTCTCATTTTCTGGCTCATCAAGAATCAATTCCTCTTTAAAAACTTGTCTGTTTTATGTTACAACCTATCCCAGTATGCGATAGCATCTTTATGAGCACTGTTGGTTAAGATTTCAAGTTTCCATCGTTAATTTCAGAAAAGAAGTTTTATTGGTCAAGGGGCAGCTTTATTATCCACAGCTGAAGTATGGCCACTGAAGCTTGTGAGACCCATCAGGTCAACATACGTTTTCTAGAACCTGCTTTCCCACAGTCATTACAGTGGTCTTACCCCAAACTGCTTCCTCATGGCCTTCTGGGGAAAGTAACTGGGTGAGAAATCTGTGAGGGAGAAGAGTTGCTGTTTTTATAACTGACTGTTTTGAGGGGGAAGAGAGGATGCTTAGGAATTTTATTTTTATTCTTTATGCTCCTCTATATTTTCTAAATTTTGTACCATGAACATGGGTTACTTGTGGATTAAGAAAAAGTAATTACCTTTTTAAAAAGTTGTTTTTTGAAATCATTATGGATTATGCAAAAATTGAATTCCTGTAAAACTTTCACCCAGCTTCTCCTTATTTTAAGAACTGACACAACCACAGTACATTTATCAAAAGCAAGAAATTAACTTTGGTACAATGATTGTATTGGGAGTTTCCAAGACTACTGCCAGATTCACTGATTTACTAAGAGGACCCACAGGACATGTAGTTATCCTCATGGCTGTGATTTATGACAGCGAAAGCATACAAAGCAAAAAGAGTAGGGGGAGAAGACACATGGGCGAGGCCTGGAGGATACCAGGTGAAAACTTCCGAGAGTCTTCTCCCCAGGAATTCACACAGGACACACAGTTCCCCTAGCAAGGAGCAGCGGCAACAGATACAAAATGCTGCCTACCCAGGAAATTCACTAGAGACTCAGTGCCCAGGGGTTTTGTTCATTTGTTTGTTTGTTTAGTTTTTTTTGGGGGGGGCGTTATTAGGTTTACATACTTGTTTTATTTTTAGAGGAGGTGCTGGGGATTGAACCCAGGACCTTGTGTATGCTAAGCATGCATTCTACCACTGAGCTATATCCTCCCCACCTAGTGCCTAAGGTTTTTATTAGGGGCTGATTTAGGTAGGCATCCTCTGCCTAGCTCGTACCAAAATTTTAGACCTCCCAGAAAGATATTCGGCATAAACCATATTATTTGAACCAACAGTGTAGGCACAGTAAGCCACCCTTATCTGTCAGGAAGTGACAAGAGCATTCCTCATACCCAAGTTCCCAGAAGCCAGTAAAGGACCACCTGCAAGCTTGTCTAAGGATAAGCACAAGGGCTGCTGTATTTACTCTCTTCTTCACAACTGTTAGCCAGAGATGCAGAACTTACTTGGTTTTATCAGTCTTCCCATGAATGTCCCCTTTCTATTAGAGATCCAGTCCAGGATATCGCCTTTCAGTTGTCATGTTTCCTTGGTGTCTTCCAGGTGTGACTGTTCCTCTGTCTAGCCTTGTCTTTCATGATCTTGACACTTTTGAAGAGTACTGGTAAGGTATTTTGTAGACTGTCCCTCATTTTGGTCTGCCTGATGTTTTCTCATGATTAGATTGAGCTTATGCATCTTGGGGACAAATACCACCAGGGTGCTGGGCTCTTTGGTGCACCATCACGGGCGTCTGTGATGTTAACTTTGACTACTAGGCTAGGGTGGTGTCTGCCAGGATTCTCTACTGTAAACTTACTTTTTTCCCTTTGTAATTAGTGAATATTTTGAGGGAGATATTTTGAGACTATAATTTACTTTTTAGCATAGAAAATTTCAAATCTATATAGAAGTAGACAGAATATTATAGGGAATGCCCAGGGATTTATTGCTTACCATCAGTAATGACCAGGCTGTGGCTAATCTTATTTTATCTATATTCTCACCCCCTTTCCAGCCTCCATCCTGTAGTTTCTTGAAGCAAATACCAAACAAGATGAGCTTTTTGGATGCTGAGGAAGGGTTGAAGAGTTACCCTACTCTGTGCATTTTGCATTTTCGCTCCTGGAAGCCCAGTTTTCAGCTCTTTCACAGCACAGTTGCATCTGCCCCCTGAAATTAGCAATAGGTGTCAGTGGCTCATTCATTCCTTGAGTCTGTGGGTTGGCCCGCCCAGCTCTGATGGACTGACTTCACTCCTTAGGTGATCGAGGCAGGAGGGTAGGGTATCTAACTTCTTTGAGCTTCAGTTTCCTAGGCTGTAAACTGGAGAAAGCATACCTAAATTACAGTTGTCGTGTGGGTTAAATGAGCTATGTGACATTCCAGAACAATACCTGACAAGCTGTCCATACTCAGCTTAAGTATCACGTAGAAGGCATGGTGGAGAAGAGATTTAGCCTTTACCTCATGAGATCACAAACCAATATTCAGATTATTTCAAGCACCTGACTGTACAAACGCACATCTTTATTGCTTCATAATAGCAGAGACAGCATTGTTTTGGTAGAAAAGTCATTATAGGAGGCAGGGTACGAGCTTGTGAAGCATGGAGGGAGCCGTCACACCCTCCAGCAAGACAGACCTTCCCTTTCCCACTGCCGCAGGACATGATGATACTGACTGTTTTTAGAGATGAGTGGTACCCACAGGGAGATCCACCTCAGCCCCACTAGGACAGCTAAAACCAAAGAGATGGATGATGAAAGGTGTTGGTGGGGCTATGGAGATATTAGAACCCTTGTACCTTGCCGGTGGGAATGCAGAATGGTGCAGCTACTTTGAAAACAATCTGGCAGCTTCAGAAGTTTAGACATGGAGTTACCATATGTTCCAGCAAGTCTACACCTAGAAAAATGAAACATATGTCCACACAGAAACTCCTGCACACACATCACTATTCACAATAGCCAAGCATCGCAAGTGTGCATCATTGGATGAATGGATAAATAAAAATTTGGTCTATTTGTACAATGGAATATTATTAAGCCATAAAAGGAATGAAGTACTAATATAGGACACAACTTCATGAACCGTGAAACCATTATGCTCAGTGCAAGGAGCTAGACACAAAAGACCACATATTGTATCATTTCATTTTTATGAAATGCCCAGAACAGGCACATCCACAGAGATTCAAAGTAAATAAGTGGTTGCCAGGGCATGGGGTGGGGAACTGAGGAGTGATTACTCACGGGTAAAACGTTTCTTTTTGGGTTGATGGAAGTGTTCTGGAATTAGGTAGTGGTGATGGTTGTACAACTCTGAATATACTAAGACCACTGAATTTTACACTTTAAGGGGTAAACTTACAGTACTTGAATTATATCTCAATATATCTTGAATTATATCTCAATATTATTAAAAAAAAAAGATAGGTGGTACAGAAATTCAGAAATGTATGTCAGAATCAGAAGTGATGAAACAGGTAAGTGCTCTTTAAAAATGAAATGTAATAAACATCTCTTGATGAAAGGGTATTTCCACATCTGCAAACAGCTAAGAGTAGCTTGACAACCCGCAAAGAATAACAGCTCTAACCACACGCAGGTAAATTGTCTGGGCAGAGAGTGCAGAGGGTTTTGAGTTGGGGGCAGAGACGGGGAGCTGCTGAGATTGTTGGGGCCTGGATTTCCCTATATTTGCCTTTGTTTGGGCTGTAGAGACACAGCCATGTTATAAGGTAGGTTATATGTGCTCCTTTTCGACGGGAGACCACATTTCATTCCTCTTTGTCATATCCTGTCTCTGAGCCCTTAGCCCAGAACCTGGTCAGCATTCCATAAATGTCTGTTGAAATAAAGTGAAGTAATTTTTCTGTCAACATATCCACCATTGGGAGAGGTGAAAAATTGAGAAAATGAATAGAATGTGTTTAACTTATTTTCACACTCATTTTATTGAAGCTCTCTGTAAAAATAAACCCATGTGGACGGTAATTGATTGAGTGATAATTTCTAAGTAGCAGAGTGTTAAAGTAGATAAGTGCCTCCTACTGTGGAGAAATTGCCTGGCCAAAATCTGAACCGCTGAGGTGTTTATTTTAACACTGGGAAACATTTATTACTCTAAATTTGTTTCCATTCATACACAGCATCTATCATACCAGATGTGCCATGTCTAAAATAGACATGGCTTAAAAAATGCAGTAATCCCCGTATCAGGTGAATTTGTAAGAGAAATAATTTTTCCTTTTTATTTATTGCCTGTTCCTTCAGCCTCTTTTCCTTGTAAAATAAAGCTGAAGTTGTAATCTGACTTAGTATATTTGACTTACATTGTAATATTCATGTTAATTTTGTGTATTTTTCTCGATTAAAAATAGCTTAAAATTAAAATTTGAATACCTCAAAATAAAACTTGGACCTGGGGTCTAGTTAACAATGAAACATTAGCAGCTTTCCATGCCCATTGGTCTGACTAGTCCTCCCCACTTCATTAATTCAATCTCTGTCTGGTGGCCAGTGTAGGGAAGGAGCATGGCTTCCAGGAGGGGTGTGGTTTTGGGGTCTGATCAATCTGGCTTGAGTCCTGCTCCACCACTTACTACCTGCGTGACCTTAAGGAAGTTAACATGACTTCTCTGTTTAGCTTCCTCATCTGAAAAATCAAAAATAATAATGCCTACTCAGAGAAAATAAGATGAAATCAAACACTAAATTTGATACCAGGGACAGAGTAGAGTGGGTGTTCAATGAAAATTAATGCCTCCCCCTACAGGTGTGACACACAGGCACGTGTGTGCGTGAATGCAAGGATACCCAGTCATTCTTGCCCTGCTGTTCTAATCTGAAACCTGCCATAGAGGGGACTGCAGATAAATATTAGTTAAATAAATGTGTGACCTGCAAGGAACAATTGTAAGATGGGGCCAAGATCAGTCTTGTCCTCAGGTAGCCACTAGCCTCCTTGGCATGGCTCAGAATTGCTAGACCATCTTCCCCATCTCCTGTCACCTGAAACACCAGCATCTCCACAGGAACACATCTCGGAAAGGTGGTTCATGAAGCCCAGCCTGGAGACTACTTATATTTCCTGTTCAAGATCCTTACAGCTTCAACTAAGACTATATTCAGAAGGTTGAGGAGTACTGTTGGGTTTGTAGTTGGATGCTCTTTAAGCACAAGATAGCCTATACTGAAGGCAGTTAATAAAATTTGAACAGTGTGTGGCCGTTATGCAGGGAAGTCATTACACCATTTGGTAACACCATTCTAGCTGCGGTTTTGAGACCAAGTTTCAAGATGAAAATCCCCAGTATTTATGCTTCTGCAAAGTTTTAGTCCACATAAACAGAAGAACAAGACAGCAACGGTCACCCCGGTCTCCCTTCTTCAGTATACCCTGCGGGCGTCTGTGGGGTACACGGAGAGCCGAGGGTGCAATGCCAGACCCAGAAACAGGAAAAGCCGGGGAGTTTCAGGAGCATTTTCTGAGATGCCTTGGAAAACCAAGTCACATAAGGGAGAATGTGAGAACAAGAGATAGTAAAGTTCAAGCCACAAACCCCTCGGGCAGTCGTCCCCGCAGATCACTGCCTGCTGCGGGCGTCCTGAGCCCCCGGGGCTGACGGCTGACGGAGAGGAGGGCTCCCGGGCGGGCTCACTCCGGAAGTGGGTGTTCGTAGACATCTGGCGTGTGGTGCGTGTGCTGCCCCCCGGCGGGCGGGTGCTACCCCCGCACACGTGCCTGACCTGCTCTTTGTCTCCCTGCGCGCCTCTGCTCAGGTGTCCCCATGGTTCCTACCATCGTGACAGCAGGTGCTGCCGCGTCCTAGGCACCCTCTGTCCGTTCTTTCTGGCCTCCAGATTTTGTTTACAACTCCCTCTCCCTGTGACACTCAAACTTCACAAGGTCAGGAACTTGTTTACTGCCGAGCGCTGGCAAGGCAGGGCTCAGTAAATGTTTGCTGAATGAGGAGAGTCATTGAGAAGACGCATTTAGGCTGTTTTGATTGTTTCCCCTCGACCTTCTGTTTTTTATTAGAGATTGATCTTTCCAAACTCTTTTTTGCCAGTCACGGTTCCTTTTAGAAACGAGGCTTGATGATTAAGAGGGTCCCAATTTTCAAGTAATTTCAAGTAATGCTTATTAGCCAGTAGCTACTTTTGGAATTTTCCGTGTTTTGGAGATGGATGAAAAATTACAGATAGATTAAAGAATTAAATATAAAAATATGAAAAAGGAGAAGACAGGAAGTGGATATTTAGTCATGCTTTTGATGAGATGAGATTTTTTAAGATTAAGGGCAATGAATGAGTTTTTTTTGGGGGGGGAGGGTAAGTAGGTTTATGTATTTTATTAAAAAAAATTTTTTTGGTAGGGAGGATATAGCTCAAGTAGTAGAGTACATGCTTAGCATGCACAAGTCCTGGGTTCAATCCCCAGAACCTCCTCTAAAAATAACTAAATAAGTAAACCTAATTACCGCCTCCTCAATTTTTTTTTTGATGGAGGTGCTGGGTAGTGAACCCAGGACCTCATGCATGCTAAGCATGCACTCTACTGCTGAGCCATACCCTCCCCACCAAATGCGATTTTTATAGAAGCTTTTATTGTAAATATTTAATGAAAATGTTTAAAATAAAATACTAAATTAAAAAACAAAACAAAAAAATGCAGTTCCCCGAAATAAATGACAACCAGCTAAGAACAGACTTCTGGGAAAAAAACAGGGCCACTCTGCTTTGATTAGCAGATCTTGTATGAAGCAACCAGAACGTGGGCCCTTGAGATGCCGATGTCGGGTGGGAGCTCTGAGAAGCCGGGGAGGGCCCTGGAGGTTCAGGGTGGGCCAGCAAAGGAGGGCCGATGCTGGGGCCTTGGCGCTACAGCTCACTGCTTTACCAAGGCCTCGTCCGGACCTGCTGGTCTCACTTATGACCTGGCTGGCCTCCATCACATACACACAGATTCAAGTGCACATCATGTGAATCATTCATTGCAGGCTTCTGCGGAACAGGGCTAGTGAGATGAGAAGGCACGGTAAGGGGCTGGGGGTTCTCTGTATTTCTCCCACCCCACCTCTGCCTTCTGCCTTCCAGTCTCCAGCCTTGGGATGGGGTGGGACAGGAAGAAAGGTTAAAGGGAAGGAGGAAGTAGCTAGAGGATTGTTCCTTGTCCTGTTTGGGAATGTCCCTGAAGCCACCAACGTGGAACTGGCATACCTCGTGTGCCTGGGGTGTGAAATGGTGTGTGGAACAAGACGTAAGCCGTCCTGGACAAGGTTTTAAACGAATTCCCAGATTGGTGTGAAGACTTCTAAAAACATCATTTGGCCTATTTTCAGTACAGGCTCCCTTGCTTTGCATGGCACCGCGGTGGCTGGAACGTGTGCGTGTCAGAACAATGACCTCACTTGTCAAGGTTTGTGAAGCCATAGTTCCCACATGCCGGAGTTTCAGTTAACATGGTGCCATGCAAAGTGGAAACGGCCTATATTAAGAAATTAATAAATTTAAGGTAATCAAAGTATGACACTACCAGGAAAAAGGGTGTGTGTGTGTGTGTGTGTGTGTGTGGTTTCACGTCATAGTAAATCACAGTTTCTCTGCCCTGGCTTTCTGATTTCAGAATACATTAGCCATTTCATGCTCTGGCTCATGCCCACCTCATAACTAGAGGTGAGGGAACATGATCCCTAGATGTGGTTTTCTCTTAACTAGGTGATTATTGGTGGTGGGTGCTATTTGGGCATTCGCGTATTTTTTTTCCCTTCTATTTTTTCTTTTTGTTGCTGTGGGGACTGTATTACATTGCCTGATAATATACTTCCAGAATGGGTTTGGTTTTAATGCTTTTTCAGTGTGTTAATTGGGTCTGGAGGGTTTCAAAGGACTGCTATTGGTGTGGTGTATGTTATTTATGTCTTTCTGACCCATGGAAGCCATGGTATTTTCTTGTAATCTGAGACAGGTTCTATTTTAGAAAGTCTCGCCCACGATTATTGCCATTTGTATGTCCACAGTGTAAATACCAGAAGCGCTCTGTCACCTCACAGCACTGTTGAACACGGCAGGAGTCCCACCAGGATGTTCTGCTTCTTCGTCCGTGTGAGGAACTCAAAATAGAGTAGTGGTTTCCAACAATATTAGACCCATACTTCTTTTTTTTTTTAACATTTTTTTGAGATATAATTCACATCCCATACAATTGAACGTTCAATGTATACAGTTAATCCAGTGGTTTTTAAGTATATTCACACTTGGGCCACCATTGCTACAATCAAACTTAGAACGTTTTCATCACCCCAGAGAGAAACCCTGTACCCACTAGTAGTCACTTCCCACCCCTCGACCCCCCCCCCATTCCAGCTCTAGGCAACCACTATCTACTTTTTTTTAAAATAGACTATTTTTTTTTAGAGCAGTTTCAGGTTTACAGCAGAATTGAGCAGAAAATACAGTTCTCACATAGCCTTCCCCATCCACACATACATACTCTCCTACCCTCTTTTTGCCTCTTTAGATTTGCCTAATCTGGACATTTCATATTAATGGAATTGTGTAACGTGTAGCCTTTATCATCTGGCTTCTTCCACTTAGCATAATGAAAGTTTTGTTCATACTGTAGCATGTACATGCTTTTTTAATAACAAATATTTTGTAATGCCGTCTTTAACCTCTTGAAGTTAAATTCGTAGATTATATAACCATTCTACAGACATAGTTTAAAAATCAATATAATATTCTGAGCATGATAAAATGGAAGAAATAAAGAGAATGTAGTTAATATAAATAATATACATCTTAATATGTGTTCATATCTGACTGTGCAAGAATACATAGTAGTTAGATGTATGTACCTGAACATAAAATCATGAATGTGATGGCCGCTGGACAGACTCAGAAAGCTATGTCGTATTGGGCAGTTTAGACACCATGAATGGTGTTGCCTTGGATGATAAGATTTTTCATAATTGGAAACAACTCTGTACTTTGTTTGGACTTTACCTGTCTTCCCTTGATGTATATGGTGGTAACATCCTTGGAAAATTAAAAGCATAATAAAACTGTACAGAAAGTCTTCTCTTTATGTATAAAAATAAAATCAGATTCTCATGGCAGATAATTATGAACAAGTTTTACAACTACATGAATGAAAAATCGTTTCAGTGGGTCAGAGAGTCTGGTTGCTCATTGCAGGACAGAGTGAGGCCCTGGGCCCTCTGAGCACTAAATTCTAGTCATTGTGACAACCAAAAAAAAGTTCTGAGATGTCCCCTAGGTGGTAGGGGGCAGTCCTGCACCCACAGAGGACCTCTTCTCTGGGGTCTACCTTGTGACATTGACTTCATCAATGCAGTATTTCTTATTAAGGTTTCTGTTCCCTCCTTGAACTGCTTAGATTATTGGCCATACTCTCATAAACAGGAGGAAAGCTGGTACCTTCTTCACGCGTGGTGGAAAGGGAGTACTCTTTGTCTGATTCTCCCTTCCCACCCCCCACCCGCCTGGGCCCCAAGATCCCACGTAAGTCCCACTTCTGTTGTGAAACATTGCACTGTCAGAGCAGTCCCAAGAAGTCACTCCTTCTGCAGAGCTCTAAGGATCCATAGAATCTACATCTTCTTTTGATGCCTCCTGCAACTGTTGTATGTTATAAATTATCTTTTGGCAAGAGCATCTTCCTAAGTGTCCCTCGCCATGCCCAGGACATGCCTGCCTCAGGTGGGAACCCACTGAGCATTTGTCTCCATGGTAGAGTAATGAGGATGCTGTTATAGCAGTGTTTTTTTTTTTTTTCTTCAACTTTCTCACTGTGAACCCCTAAAATAATTTTGGAAATCTGTAAATCCCCTACAACATATTTAAGCTAACATCTAACAATTTTCGTCCAATTTTAAATAATTGCAAAGTATATGATTTTAGCATATGATAAAATGTTGATGTTCAAAAGACTAGTATCTCTTTGTAAAATTTAACTAGTGAATCTACTATACTTATCTTAGCCCTACCTCATCCATTAAAAATTATATGATACTCTTCTTCTTCTTTTTTAATGGAGGGACTGGGGATTGAACCCAGGACCTCGTGCATGTTCAGCATGCGCTCTACCACTGAGCTATTTCCCTCCCTCCAAAAGCTCTGATTTGATTGTCAAAATTTAATGTTGTTATTTTATCTCCTTGAACTCATATTTCCATTCCAGTTCCTTCAAAGAATTTTATACTCATATAATACTTTTTTATGCTTTAAAGTCTTTAAATGATCACCCTAGGATATTTCTCGATAACAAAAACATGTAATTTTCTGTGAACATAAGGCTCTAAGAATAAAAAAAAAAATTCTTCTGAATTGAGTTCTCCTTGTAAATGTCAATGGTATACAATATATCAAAAACAAATAAACTGTAAATACATTTTGACAAATGCTTATTAAGCATAACTAAGTTTTTATGGGAAATATATCCCTGAGTGGAATGGATGGGATAATTTGTTTCAATCAGTTCGTTTATCTGTGGATGAACAAGACTTATTGACAGAATGAAACAGTTTAGCATTAATTCTGTTCTTTTTAATGTATGTTACCAGTGAGAAACTTTCACACACAAAAAAGTAGATGGGAGTGGAAGGGTTTTATTTATTTTTTTCTTATATAGCATTGTCACCCAGTTTAAAAATATATTTTCAAGTTATATGCTAAAAATTACATTCCTCTCTCATCAATAATTATTTTAACTTATCTGTCAATTGATAACTCAAGTCCTCCTTCAGTTTTGTTGAATGCAAAAAATGGAAACCACCTGATTTATGAAAGGATTTTTTTTCTAGTCACAGTCATTCACTATGTTAACATCTGGTGGTGCCTGAGACTTTATTATAACATATCAAGTTGTTATAATTATACCTATTAATGCTTTATGTAGAGATACCTATTTTAATCTATTTGAGAACAGTTGCTAAAAATGAAACAACTAATTATAACACATCTTCATAGTATGCTTTTTAAACAAAATGATTATTTTTTATCCTATGTTTTAAATGTACCTTCATAAAAACCTTGAGCTGCAGATTTAGCTCTTCCAGTTTTTGGAAAGTACCTGCCATAGAACCTAATTGGCAAAGCCAATCTTCTTTGGCAAACCAGTGAGCCAAACCAAACTTTCTTTTAGAATGTCCACCATTCTTTTTCAATTCAGATAAACATATTAGTATTTACGCCCCAGTGACCATCTCTCACTTCCTTCTAATTTGAAGATGGATAAATAAATGAGGCATACAGTTTTGTCCCCTGGATAAAATGAGGAACTCTCATCTTGAACAGTTCTCTTTGGCGTTTCTTTAGGAGTAAAGTGTTCTTGCAGACCAGCTAGGTCATGGAAGAGTAAGATTGTTCAGTGAAAGTTGTCTGCACTCCCTCTGTCAGACCCTGGAATACATCTTGGTCAAGAACGATGCCACATGGATCAAAATACCTCACTTGTAAATGCTACACTTTGCAAAATGTGTTTAAGATGAGGCATGATCTCTTGTTTGTGGTGTGTGACTGGAGGCTCTGTTTGCTGTCATCACTGTTTTGCATTGCCCATTTGCTACCCCTGTGGGAGGCTTTTACATCCTGGGCTGTGCTCCAGGTAGACCTGGGGAGGGTGAGAAGTGTTCCTTTCCTTGTCATCTGGGAAGGAGATGGTTGTTTCAGGGGAGGTTTAACAACACAGTTTGTGTGTGCCCAGACTCCAAGCCCATTCTGAAATAGACTTGGTTTAGGAAAGAATGCATTTGGAAAGTTGCATCTCTGGGGATTTTTTTTCCCTTAAAACTGTTCATGCTTACATGCCCTCTTGGAAAGATGTCTTGCCCTACTTTGAAGATGGCTGTGTTTTAGGACATTGTCAACCCTCATTAATCATGAGAATCTTGCAGTGATGGTGTGCACTGAGTCCTAGAAGGCCAAAGGACGTATAAGAAAATTGTGCTTGTGTTTGAAAGTTCGAGAACTCGTGTTTTTCCTCTCTTCCTTTCTCCCCTTCCTGTTCTTCTGCCCTTCTCTGTCCTGGAAATGATTTAAGGTAATTTATAAGTAAGCTAAAATATGTCAGATCCTGAAATAAAATTGTGAGGGACAAAAGGAGAAGCAATGGTAGAGACACTTTTTTTTTTGAAAAACATCAAAAGCAATGGTAGGAATGAATAAAAATGATGCACAAAATAAAGACCTAGATATCTGTCCCCGAGGCTGGTCCCTTTGCAGAAGGCGCCTGGTGTGCACCAGGACTTGGATGGGGTCTCAAGGCCACAGGGGAGGGCTCAAGGAACAGGTTGTAGAGGGAAACTTACCAGCCAAAGTTCAGGTCCTTCTGGTGCCTGTGGGAGAGGTGTACCTGGCACCGTGCTGGGATGAAGTGAATACATGTCCTGGGGAAGGGACTTCGTACAAGACAAGTGAGAGCCCTCTTGTCAGTGGGGCAGCAGATGGCCAGGTGCCGAGCAGCAGGACTGGGGTGGCGGCTGTTTACAGATACTGTCTCAGGCCCACAGGAAGCTGGGAGTGGCCCTTTCTGCCAGGAGAGGAGTCCTCTGATTTCAGAAGCTGAGAGAAGGGATGAATCCCCAGTCCCATGTGGCTTGTAGCCCAGCTGACCCAGAGGAGCCTCGTGGGTAGTTTTCTGATAACCCTACTTATTGGAGTTATAAATTTTTTCCTTAAAATGACCAACAGCAAAGGGTAAAGTCTCCTCTGTTAAACTAGTTGCAGATTAAAAATAGAAACACTTAGAGAAAATAGAATAATTCTTCCGCTGGAAGTGAGGCTGAGTAGCATCCTCAGAGGCATCTTTACTGCAGGAGTTTACCAAGGAGTTTCACAGGTGGCCCTGTGGTGTCTGACGTTAATTTAAAAAACTCTTTAAAATTTATGTAGGAATCAATACCCCAAAATATAGCAAATTTAATTCTACTTTTTCTAATTTTTAGTTTTTCAGATATGTGTTTCTGAAATGTAGAAGGCTCTTAACATAACTGTTGAAGTATCTTGCTTTACTCCATAGCTTTTCTCGTACATGCGTGTGGAGGGGAGGTGGTGCGGTACAAAAAGGCTTTTGCCAAGAGAAGATACGGCCGGTTTTGGAGCGCCTGATTCCTAGCCCACCATCACCCCTTGGCCGTAGGACTGTGCACCTGAGCCCTGGCACATCCCCGCATCCCCACTGGGGCGGTGGGGGGGGGTGTCCTGGGAAGTCACCTTCTCCCCTTTCCGCTGCTTCCTGGCCGGCCTGGGGAGTCTGACTGCCCCTGGGTGGGGGGGCTCCTCATTGCAGTTGGGAGTGAAGGGACACAGAAAACACAATAACATTTGAGGGCAAGAATTCAATCAGGACTTTCATAATTGTTGACAGGTGCCCCCTGCTGTCCCCGAGTCCCAGAATCCCCAGTGGTGGCTGCAGACAAAACCCACCCGAAGGGTATCCCTCCATTTTCTGAGCCCTTTCATGAGGAAGGGAGCTAGAGCCCCTGGGGTCTAAGGGCTCAGGGTGCTGGGAAGAGGTGTGCGTGCGAGTCCCCTCTCTGCAGCATGGGCCTTCCTGAAGTCATGCTCAGTCTCCGAGAGGGCCCTTCCTGGGAGGGTCAGGATCTCCAAGGTGCGGGATGGAGAGCAGGCTCCCCTGTCTTCCCCGGCTCCCCAGCCTGCTGAATTCTAAAGGGAAGACCCCAGGCGGGGCGAGCTGCCCGGGTCACCGCCACATCCTCCTTTTGCCTGCTCCTTCCTCTAGTCCCTTCATTGCACTGAGACAGAATTTTAAGTATTAAAATATTCATAGGAATGTTAAGGTGCAAATCCACATGTGATTCACTTTTTAATATATTTATAGGGGAAAAAAAAGCAAAGCCTCTAACAGTGATAGCTGCAGGAAAGCTGCTGCTGCCATACACATATTTTCTGAAAAGTAAAGGCGAGTGACCAACTTTCCCATTTTCTTCCTGCCTCTGCTCCCACCAGACCCATTTTAGGGAGGGGTGTTGCGCTTGAAGAGAAGAAAGTGAAAGGAACAAAATTAAGTGTAAAACCCTGTGAGATGTACCAGGAAAGAGCTGAAACAAGGCAGCTTTTTAATAGGGTGAGCATACTTCGGGGCTAAGGACATCCTGCATCGAAGCCATCTCTCCTGAGTTTTAAGTTTTACTCTCTGTTGGAAACTACTGAGTTATTTTACATGTCAGGACTTCGGTAACTTGAGCAGAGGAGAAATGTATCTGAGGTGGGTAGCTCACAAAATTAAGGGGAAGTTTGGACGATGGAGCTGGGAAAGCAAGTTAGAAAGCAGAGGGAGGCAAAGGTGGAGTCTGGGGAGACTCCTGCCCGGCACGCCTGCCCCTGCCCTGCCCTGCCGGTCTGGGCGAGTCTCTGGCCTCTGGCGTCCCACCCAGATGTCCCAGGGGTTCCATCTCCACCCACAGGAAGGAGATGCAGGGGCTTGGCCGAAAGCAGCCGAAGTCGTTTTTCTCTTGGACCCTGATGAGATTATGATTATGTTTAATGACTAGAAAAATGAACCAAATTTAACGAATGTTTTAAACTTTCTGAAATAAATACATTTTATATGTATATGCTCACATGTTTGTGTATGATCTCTTGATGAACAATGAATAAGTTAGCCTATTGGTGCACAATTGTTGATTAATTGATTGCAGACAAAAAGGCCTTCTGCAGGTATGTTACTGAGGACCGGCGGTTCTAAGTGGGTAATATCCTCCCCTAACTGGTACGTAACAAACCGCTTTAGTTCCACTGTTTTCTGGATCATCGTTAGAATAACATAGCTTAAATGGAATTTATTCACCGTGCTGTTATATCAATATATTTTTTATTATTTTAGGATTAGATTTCCATGTATAACAAGAATGTTGTTATTGTCTTCAGAGGGGATTTTATTATTACCGTTCTAGAATGGACCTTTTATTCCTTCACCATCCCCATTTTCTCCTTCATTAACTAAGAAGCAAATTAGACTTGCATTTAGCTGATGTCTGCCAAATGTTATTTTTAGAAGCCTTCTCACCTCTTTCTCACTCCTTCGGGGTTTCTTCTTTCTTTCCTTAACTATGTTTTGCTCTCTTAATCATTGCAATTCAAATCAGTGCCTTCCCGTATTAGTTCAATATGTAAAACCTATTGTTTATTTGCTCTTGGCATAGGAAAGGCCTTTCTAAGCCTAAAAATTCAAGGAAAAATGAAAAAAGAAAAAGATTTATGTAGCGTAATGAATTTCTATATGTCAAGCCACACTCTGAAGTAATCAGGTGACCAATGGAGAAAAAAATATTTGGAACAATAAGTAGTAATCAAAGGGTTAATATTTTCAGTACACACAAAGTTTTACAATTGATAAATGGGTGAAGGAAGCAAATGGTCCATCTCCAATGGAAGCAATCAGGTGACCAGTAAAAATGTGGGAAAACATCTGAATATCATTATTAATAAAATGTGAAAATGTAGTTTTTTGCACCCTAAATTGTGAAGATGAAAAAATTGTGGACAGGTGTGGGTAAACGTGTATTCTCACACTGTTGGCGCAGAATTATTCTGGTGTGTTTTGTGTTACACACAGGCCTTAAATTGTGCATATATTTTAATCTGACAATTCATTTTGTAGGAATTTAAACCAAGAAGATGAAGTACCCACAAAGATACATATGCCTGCACGTTCGTGGCTCCACTGTTGATAATACAACGAAAGAGACAGTCTCAGTGCCTAATAATAGGAGGTTAAATTTTATATCCATGTGATTAACTATTTGTATAGTTTGTTAAACTATTTGTATAGCTGTGAAAAAAACCATAAAACTCACAAAAACAGATCAAAAAGCAATACCCAGAGTATGACCCAATTTGTGTTTTAAAGAAGTAAAGACAAAAGGCTTGTGTACATGTTGAAAGACAGTGAGGAGAGTTTCTCTGTGAGGGGCGGAATTACAGGAGACACACCCCCCATTTGTGACTTTTCTGAATTTTCTAAAATTTCTTCTGTGAAAGTGTATTGCTGCTGTAAACAGGAAGAAAAAACAAATCCTTTCGAAAGAACTAGAGGGTCAGTATTTTAGGCATATGGAATATTAGGAGGGAAATTCTCATGCTGGTCTTTTCTTTCTCACTTAGTGATATCCTAGTTCTTTGGAGTTTTGAGCCAAAGTTTATTTAGTCTTACAATTTACCATATGCAGTGTTTTAAATAAAAATTACTTTTGAGATTTCAAAAAGTTGAGGCACTTTAGATATCAGGTACTTAGCTTAATATGCAATTCTAACAAATTGAGACCAATTAGTAGAGTAGTAAATAAGATGCTTTTATATCTACTGTAATAAAATACAAAATACATATAAAGATACTTATATTGACTGTTGATGCTTACTGTAACTTTCTGTGCTGATACTGTTAGTTCTATGAAACTCCTTTTAAGTGATTCATAGAAATGAGTTTGTACTAGAACGCAGATGATCTTGATTTTAGTGTGTTGCTATGACTACCAGCTCTTACTTTATTGGTCACTTTTTATACCATGTCCTATGTGAAACACTTGATTTTTTTTTAAAAAAGGAAATTTTGCCCTCTAGACTAATATTTTGATATTAAAAATGGCAGCGTCTGGTGCTATTTGTATATTCTGAACTCCAAGTAGTTGGTGTTTTTTGTTTGTTTGTTTTTTAAGGTTTCTGCCTGAAGCTTTTCAGTGATAAAACTATGGTAATTTGTTGCAAAGGAGAAAAATATAGTCATTTTATATTGTGGTAGTGATGGTGTTCCCAACATCACTGTTTACAAAAGGAAGATTTTAAAATTAGTTTAAGCTGGATGGCTGAAACAGCCAAATGAATTAGATTTTTGTGTTTTTGAAAAGGCTGCAAAAATTTCAAGAACTGTTCTTGGAATGGCCTTTTGAAAATCCCCTTGCAAGCCAGGCGAAAGATGAGGCGTGCATGGCTCTAAATCTGGCATTGTTGGACGGATCGGGCAAAGACAGGCTTATTGACAGGAATGCTGCTGAAGAACCACGTGAACTGGGCTGTTTGCTTTCAGATTTAGCGGTTGTTTAGACAAGCAGAACTCTTTATTCCTGCTCAGACCTGAGTGAGCTGAGCCTCAAGGTTGAAAAGTAAAAAGGGAACACGCGCAAAAGTTCTTTCTCAGCTTAGATTTCTGTGTGTCTTATTGACTTTCCTTCAGAAGTTTCTTTGTTCTTAATGTGATACTTCTTCCCATCCTGCCCCCTAAAGGATTTTTCTTTTAGGACTAACTGCATACCTTCATCATTCACTCTCTTTTTTGTTTTACCAAAAACAAAGCAGCAACAACATCAACAACACAAAAACTGAATAGACCTTCCCCCACAATGAACAAACAAGGAGAAACTCAAGAGAACTGTGTCCTCCCATCCCCCTCCTTGGGAACACAGGTCCAGGCCCCTAGAAGTGCTCTGGTGGAGATCCTGCAAGTCTCAGAAGGAGGGCAGAAACTCAACATTTACTGAGTGCCTACTGTGTGTCAGCCCTGGGAGGTTTAGGAGGTGGCAGGATTCCCACTGGATAGATGAGGAAGCAGACCTTGAGGTCCCTCAGCTAGAAAGTGCAGAATTTGAATTTGAATCTAGGTCTTCCTAAGCTTGCTTTTTTCCTTCTCTCTTGAGCGCATGGCAAAGAAGGTGAGTCAGGCTTATGTCGTGTTCCTGTCAAAGCAGGCCACTAAGTGCCTGGCTACTTGGACGTTATTTTTACTTAGTGACCCTAAAAATCAAACTATTAAACTTTCAGCTTTAAGAAAAATTAACGTCTGGGGGTGGAACCCCACCTCTCCGTGGATTTGTGTCTTGACCCCAGGGCAGCCTTTGAGTGGAGGAGTCTTGGTCTTTGGAGCACTGCCTAGAATTTCCTAGGAGGGTGTCCTTTGTGTTACCTCTGACGTGCCTGAACTTCTCATACCAAGGGACAATTTTAGTTTTTGCATGCTTAGAGTAGGGAGAGAAACTTTTGCCACTGTTTTACTGGTCATGACACTTCATGCACCACCTCATTAAGGGTGGTGGCGATACCTATGGTAGAAATAGCAAATGCTCCCGGCTGCAACATCAGCACAGCTAAGAGCATTGTTAAATTGCATGTCACAGTGCTGACTTCCCTGGAGGTGATGCTTGCCCTCCTTCATGCTGGTTATTCGTCACCTCCCTGGTAACTTAACAACAGTGGACCCCCGTTGCCCGAAGCTGAGCAGCAGGCTGGCAGGGGGAAGGGGAGGAGAATGAACGGGTCATCATGAAGGAAGAGGTGTGCAGTTAATGCCTCGAACAGAAAGTTTGTTGTTGCTAGTTTTTTTTAAAAAATCACAATCAAAATGGGCAAAAGTTGTTATTAAACCCATTTCCTGTGTTTAAAAAAAATTGTGGTTGAAGAAAATAGAAGCATAAAAAATCAAGTCCATGTAAGCTTGAAAAGAAACCTGCAGCGGTGGATTTGCACATCGGCCTTAATTGGCCCAATTGACCTTCTCTGCTGTATTTACAATTGCCTTAAAATTGTAAGCAGATGTTTGAAACCCCTTCTTTAATAGGTCTGTAACATCTGTTTCACCAACACTGCTGCCCACCAAAGCAGTCGTAATTAGGGAGCACCTAATGCATACATCTTTCCTTATGGACCCAATCGATCGGATTTCTCCCTGAGGTATTAAAGTCGACCCTTATTCTCGCTTTTATTTGAATACACTTTGTGTTATATTTTCTTACACAGAAGAACAGTCTACCAGCCCAGTTTAAAACAGAAAAACCAAGATGGCTTTTCTCCATAATGAATTTTTAAATGTGTCTATACAGTCACTAATAATGGGTGAACAGTGTTTGCATGTTTAATTGTAAACCCTTGAAAGTGTGCAAAAGCTTTTGTTCTTTCCTGCTGCTCCTGTGTTCCAAAATGGATTTTTCCTGCAAAACCAGCAAAGTGAAATGTGAAAATCTTAAAAGCTGGGAAGGAGCATTTATTTTATTTTTTAATTAATAGCCTTCATTTCTTAGAGCAGTTTTAGGTTTATAGAAAAATTGAACAGAGGTACAGAGTTCCTATAATACTCCCTGCCCCTCCACTCTAGTTCCCCGGTTGTTAACATCTTAGTGTGATACATTTGTTATAACTGATGGACCTGTATCGACCAATGCATTATTATAATTATAAGCACATCATTTACATTAGAGCTTACTCTTTGTGCTGTACATTCTGTGGGTTTGGACAAATGTATAATGACAAGTATCCACCATTACAACATAATACAGAATGTTTTCATTGCCTTCGAAATTCCCCTGTGCTCCATCTATGGGAGGGAGCATTATTGACTGGAATATTCTTACATGAGGATGCGTTTACTTTAGAAAGAAATTATTTCTCATGCATAGTGGTCCAAAGAAATAGTCATTCTGTTGTTTTAGAACTGAATGTACAAAATTTCAGAGAGCTTGATTTTTTTCATATGCTCTATATTTGAAGATAGCTTTGCTCCATACCAGTTTGACTAAAGTTGATATGGTATGATGTATACCTGATAATTAGAAAATTCTGTACAGAAACAGACTTATAGACATAGAATACAAGCTTGTGGTTGCCAAGGGAGATGGGGATGGGAAGGGACAAACTAGGAGTTCAAAATTTGTGGATACTGACAGGCATATGTAGAATAGATAAGCAAGATAATACTGTATAGCACAGGGAAATATATACAAGATCTTGTGGTAGCTCACAGCGGAAAAAAATGTGACAATGAATATATGTATGCTCATGTATAACTGAAAAATTGTGCTCTACACTGGAATTTGACACAACATTATAAAATGACAATAACTCAATAAAAAAAGTTAAAAAAAGAAAATTCTGTAAATTGCTAGCATTCATGTCAGTTGCTTACACATAAATGATTCTTTTAAGGAGTAATTTCTTTAAAGTTGTATCTTTAATGTGGACACTTATTTTAAATGATTTGCCCGAGGTAAGATGTGTTTAATAGAATGGGTTTGATGTCAGTAAGTTCCTTTTAGCTCTGTATCCAGAGGAGTGTCTTTTACCTGAGAATTCCCTCCATACAGATGACAGCTGAAGTCTAGAAAAGGAGAACTATGCCAGGGAAGAGTGCCCAGCCTCAAGCATGTGAAAAGCCACAGAATGATAATGATGCCAGCCTTAAAAATGAGTGGGGAAATCACAGGTCGTCGGGAGAGGCATCTGGTCTGTGTACCCTTTTTTTTTTCCTGTGAGTTAAAAAAAATTCTTTTCTTTTGTATATGTATGTATTTTTATTGACGTGTAGTGAGTCTACAGTGTTGTGTGCCCGTGTGCCCTCTTGACAAGTAGTCAGGTTGGTGTAGGTCTGTGGCAGGGATTAGAGTGCTTGGGGAGGTCCCAAGTATGTGGCCTTGAGCGCCGTGCAACCTTTTTGTCTTTGTCAGCGGTAGAGGTAGATTTTTGAAAAAGTGTTAGTGAAGTATAATATGTGTACAAGAAAGTGTACATATCCTAAAGGTAGCACTTGAAGTTTTACAAACCAAACTACTGCATGTAACCATATCAGGAAAGAGAGCCGTACCTGTCATGGTCCCTTCTGGTCACTGTTCTTCAAGGGGCACTATCTTGACTTCTGGCACCGTCTTAGTTCAGCCTGGTTTTGTACTTGATAGAAATGGAAGCATACACTATGGACTCTCTTCCATTCATCTGTGGCGTTGCATAGCTTAGTTTATTCATCCTTATTGCTGTTGAATACTCCATGTGGTGGACATTCCACAGTTTGTCTGTCCTACTGTTCTTGGTGGGTGTTTAGGTTGTTTCTGGTTTGGGTGTTATGAATAGTGCTGGTTATGAGTAGTCTGGTTCTTTCGGTGAACACGTGTAATCATTCCTGTTGAGTATGTGCCTACGAGTAGAATCGCCGTGTTGTAAGTTTTGCGTATGTCAGCCTCAGTAGTTTTCTGCTCAGCCTGGCAAACCGTTTTCCAGCCAGCCATGTGCGAGAGTCCAGGGTCAGCAGGCTTTCACGATCGGCACTAGTATTCTTGCTTGACAACCCTGTGTTATCGACAACAAGCATTTCTAGGATGCCCCGCCTCCCCTGGAGCTGTGGGACAGAGCCCATCCAAAAGCGGCACAACTGATGTTTGTAATTGCCCACCATGGGCCAGGCACTGTGCCAAGGGCTTTCACATGTGTTAGTGCACAAGACTCAAAAACTGTATTATCTCCATTTTACAGATGAGAAGGCTGCAACTAAGATGATGTAATTCATCCAAGTTCTTAAATGCAGTAGTAGATTTGGGTCTACTAAAGACAGACCCAAATCCAGCCTAGGCTGTTGACTCCTATGTTCCTAGCTGCCAAATTGTGTAGTCCTTGCCTTTGCCGTATTTAAGCACTGGTTAAATCCTCCTGCCTTCCCAAGAAGTTGCAGTATATGACTTCTGCGTAAGATGGTGGAGGCTGTAAACTTTATCCTTTACTCGGGCCTCATTTTACTCCTACATAACATTTTACATTACTGTAAATAATCATAATAGTAAGTAATGTACTGATGGTTTGGGGCTATTTACAACCAAACTTTAATGAACTCTAGACTTTCACAAACATCATAAATTGTTACTAATATCTGGACAACGGCTTATTTTTTTGTTTTGCTTGCAGTTGGAACAATGACATCAAAAGCCAACAGAATACCCTTTGTTGACACATTCAACCCATTAAAATTTAAGTATATGCCAACTAAGTTTAAATATTTTTGGCAAATTAAGAAACACCTTTAATTTATGACAGTATGATGGAAGATAAATAAATGCCCCCCAAACTTTTTGTGGGTGTGCCTAAGTCTTTATCATTTTTTATTGAGATATAATTCACGTATGAAATCATCCTTCTTAATCAATTTTATCTTTATATTGCTTCCTCATCCCTCTTGAAAATGAAAATCTTAATGGACTTTTAAAAATGAGATGACAATTTTAATTTAAAAGCAATATTGTATGGAAAATAGTGTGGAGATTCCTCAAAAGACTAGGAATAGACTTACCATATGACCCAGGAATCCCACTCCTGGGCTTGTATCCAGAAGGAAATCTACTTCAGGATGACACCTGCACTCCAATGTTCATAGCAGCACTATTTACAATAGCCAAAACATGGAAACAGCCTAAATGTCCATCAACAGGTGACTGGATAAAGAAGATGTGGTATATTTATACAATGGAATACTACTCAGCATAATGCCATTTGCAGCAACATGGATGCTCCTAGAGAATGTCATTCTAAGTGAAGTAAGCCAGAAAGAGAAAGAAAAATACCATATGAGATCGCTCATATGTGGAATCTAAAGACTCATGGACAGAGAATACAGACTTGTGGTTACCAGGGGGGTAGAGGGTGGGAAGGGATAGACTGGGATTTCAAAATTGTAGAATAGATAAACAAGATTACACTGTATAGCACAGGGAAATATACACAAAATGTTATGATAAATCACAGAGAAAAAAATGTGACAATGAGTGTGTATATGTCCATGAATGACTGAAAAATTGTGCTGAACACTGGAATTTGACACAACATTGTAAAATGATTATAAATCAATAAAAAATGTTAAAAAAAATAAAAAAATAAAAGCAATATTGTAATTTAGCCAGTATTTCTTTCTCATAGTATAGGAACATTATTTTATAATCTCCTTTCTTTACCATGATGAAAAGTCACTACTTAGTTTTAGTTTTAAAATATGTCAGACATTTGTCATTTTTGCATTTCATAATTTTACTACACAGAATCTAAAAATACTTCAAAGGAAATTATCAATATTAATAATATCTTAATATACTAAGATTCAGATGAAAAAAAATTTTATTCTTATTTTTTATTGAAGTGTAGTCAGTTTACAAAGTATCAGGTGTACAGCAAAGCAGTCCAGTTATACATATGGATACATACATGTATATTTTCAGTTTCTTTTCCATTACGTCTCATTACAAGAGATTGAATATAGTTCCCTGTGCTATACAGTAGGTCCTTGTTGCTTATCTATTTTATATATAGTAATGTGTATCTGTTAATCCCAAACTCCTGATTTTTTAAATACTTATATATTTCTCCATAAAGAGTGTTTTTTGAGTTTCCATCTATGTTTGTGGAAGCAATACTGCTTCAACAGTAAAGGCAGACTGTGTTTATTTTTTAATATCTACTCACTTGTTCTAGAGATAAGTAATTTTTATACTTGGGACTAATAATTTTTCCCTTAAACCAAATTTAAGTGTTGAGCAATGTGTCTACCTCAGTTCTATGATTATGTAAAAGTTAGTGATGAAATTCGTACTAGGATAAGTAAATCTCTAAGATGTTACAGGTTTCCTAAATCAACCCAAGCATACTGTCTGTGTTCTTGAGCTATTTAAAATCCTTAATAGGATAAGATTCTTAACCTGTATGATAGTAACAGAGTCTTATCGAAGATGAGAGTTTATTTATATTTTGAGATTTTTTTTCTCCCCTCAAAAGCACTTATTAAGTTGTCCTAGCAAGTTACAAGTGGCCGTTTTATAAGCTAAATAACACTTTTGTTACTCAGTAATCTTGGCATTCAGTGAAATAAATGTTATCTTTACAACTTACCATTCAAGTTAGTAGGCATTTTGAGTTTTAACTTGTGTTAATCTAGTTGGGTTAGAAAACACATATAATCATTGCGGATAAGTATTTGGGTATGAGGAGTTCTTTTTATCTTAAAACACGGTGAAATTTTCAAAAACATGCATGTGAGGTATTAGTAATGAGCTGCACCATCTTATGTGAACTTTTGACTTAGATCTCTTCTGTCATGTGCTGATTAATTTCCTTTGCCCACGTTTTGAGTATTGTCTTTGATGATCATCTACCTTGTGTATGACTCGTCCTTTCAGGCATCCAGTGGTCCCTTGCTGTCATCTGTTCTCTCAGTAGTCCTTCCTTCTCTGGGCTACCTACCTCTTCTACCTCCTTTTTTTTTTTTTTTAATTGAAGTATAATTAACTTATATTAGTTTCAGTTGTACAACATAGTGATTCAGTATTTTTACAGATTATAGTCCATTAAAATTATTACAAGATAATGGCTCTAATTCCTTGTGCTATATAATATGTGTTTGTTGCTTATCTATTTTATTCATATCTGTTAATCCCATATCCCTGATTTGCCCTTCCTGCCCTCCCTCTCCCCTTTGGTAACCACTAGTTTGTTTTCTGTATCTGTGAGTCTGTTTTTTCTTTTACCTCCTCTTCAGAACTGCACCTTATAATAAAGCAGAAGTGTGGTTGTGTTTCTATATAGGAAGAAAAGCAAATTCTCACAAATAATGAGTCCTTACAACGTGTATGAGGGAGATTTCAGAGTCAGGCATCTTCCCAGACAGCTTTGTAATATGTGAATCTATGAAAGACGGTCAGCAATTTCAGATTCATTTCTGAAAGGCAGCTATCCACATCTGACTGAAAGAAGCCCCTTTGAATCCAGTATTTACTAAAGCAACACTGAAAAATGTGTTTTGTTTTTGTTTTTTGAAGTGAACATGCTAATTCTGTCCACTGAGCTCTTGTGTCTTTTCAACCATGGGTATTTGTGCAGCATTGAATATGTGGAGCAGTACCCATCTTCAGTCCTACTTAATATAACTATACAGACCAAAGGCTTAGATTGCTCTGAAGATGGGATGTTGGTCCCCATTACTGTTTAAGTGATGTTCTTTGCTGCTTAGAAATGAGACTTATCTGTGAAAAGAGAGTTTATCTATGTATCTGGATTGTATTAGTTTCTTGGGGCTGCTGAAACAAATGACCACAACCTGAGTGGCTTAAAACAACAGAAAACTGTTCTCCCACAGTTCTGGAGGCCAGAAGTCCCAAGTCACAGTATCAACAGGGCAATGCTTCCTTTGGAGGCTCTAGAGGAGTATCTTTGCATCTTCCAGCTTCTGGTAGTTCCTGGCGTTCTATGGCTTGTAGAATCATCATTCTAGTCTTTGCCTTTGTCTTCATGTGGCCTTTTCTTTGTCTGTGTCTTCTCTTCTGCCTCTTAAAGGGACATATGTCATTGTATTTAGAGCCTGCCCTGGGATTCTCACTTCAGGATTTTTAATCACATCTCCAAAACCCTTTTTCCAAATAAGAAAACATTCACAGGGTCTGGGTATTAGGACATGGACATATGTTTTGGGTGAAGGGAGGGCCACAATTAGCCCACTACTGCAGGAAGGAAAACTTGCATGACTAAGAAGCTGACAGCAGGACGGGAGATGGAATATCACTGGCCAGTTTCCTGGGAGGGTAGAAGCTTGCATCCTGGCACTGGTGCAAGGAGAACTCAGGCAGCTTCGAAATGAAACTGCAGCGTAGGTTACACTAGTCAACTAAAAATGGGATGAAATGACCTAAAAATAGTCCTAAGTATTCTCTGGCTTTACAATTGGCTCAGATTCCCATGTTACTTAAAAAGTGTGGAAAGAAAAACTTGGAAAACTATCAACTGCATAAATGGTCATTACCTAAGGATTATTCAGATTTTGGCTTTGTTTCAGGAAACATATTCATTTTGTTTTCAATTTATATTTTGTTGCTGTTCCCTCACCCCGACCCCACACCCCCTAGTGTGAGTACTTGGTTAGCTGTTTGACATGTCAGGGTTTCAGCAGGGGCTGGGCTGTACTAAGCCTGTGAAGACAAAAGTGGCTTTCATGATAGAGCTTGAGACATCGTTCATGATTGCAGCTGACTTGCACATTTCTCTAAAATTATACTTTTATGAAAAACCAACTCCTCTGATGTGTAAAAATTACCACTCATTTCTTCCCCGTTTGACTGCCATGGATCTTACTAATTTTGTTCTTCTATGGGCTAACAGTACTGTGAAATAATTTTTTTTTAAACAAATACCATTCCATTTCTGCCAATAATTTTGTGTGTTTGAGATTAAGGAGTTGTGATACTTGCACCCATTGGATAAGTTAAACTTTAATGCCCTCTTGATTGGTAAAGTTTTTTCACTGGGATTTATCATTCAACCTCAGCCTCTTTCATTCCGTTTGGACTTTTCCTTGATGCGGAGTTGGCCAAGATGCTGTCTTTTGCATTGTATTTTTAAATGTCTAAAACTTGTTACAGTGTGTATTTGGGAGGATTTTGAATTGCATATTAGAAGTTTCTATCTAAAAGGATCCTCAGATTATAAAATTTATATAACATAGTACACAGTTTTTGTAATGCTTTAGATCTTCACAAAACCTTTATAAATAGCTTTCTGAACAATAAGCAGATCAAATCCCAGTGCTAAGAACATCAAGGTCTATCCATTTTGTGTACATTTATCATCATTCAGCAAACAGTTTTAGTATAGTTTCTACCATAGGGAAAAAAAAGCTTATTAGCTCATTCCTTAGTACTTACTGCCTTTTTTTTTTTTTTAAAGCACCAGGATTTTCCCTATACTGGTAAGCAAAATAGTTTTTCTGTCTTAGCCTCGGGGTGAGGATAGTTCCTGATCCTGTTTTGCAATAGTAGAAGATGATTAACTTGCTTGGATAGACAGCTTGCCTGTGGAGGACTGTGGAGCCCTCTGAGTGTGTTCCAGAATAATCTTGTGATAGTGGCTAGAAGGAGTGGTGGATGGACTCAGGGATTTTTTTTTGAAGACTGTGTCATTAATCCAAGCAAACCATAATAAGGATGAGAATTCAGACAGTGGCACTGGGGATAGGAGCCAGGAAGAAGCCGTGGGCATCTTTGTATGACATATTGAGTAAGAAGACAAATCAGATGTGGGCATGCTTGGCTAGAGGATAAAGATAAGCCAAGTGACTCCTGGTTGGATTAAAGAAATGGAAATTAGCTCTTTGTAGCAGTGGCTAAAGCATGGGAAGCCCACAGAAAGCTTCAGAAAGAGGGCACCCCTCCGACCTGCCTGAAGAGATATTTTCATCTGAAAATGACCTGGCCCTGATGATTGCTGGCAAAACATGACATCTTTATAGTGGCTAATTAGACCACTCCAGGGACATGTCTGCCCAGGAACAGCTGACGCAGGGCGTGCAGGGACACTGTACTCCTATGACACCTGATCCCACCAGCCCTGGATTGGGAGACATGCCCAGGTCCATAAACACGTGGGAGCAGGGAGCCCTGGTGTGGCCCTGTTTAGGGAGTGAGGCTCCAGAGAAAGGACCACTTCCCCCAGGTCTTGTACTGAGTGGGTATCACCCTGTAGTTCAGGGCGGCTGTCAGAACTGTATTTGGATTTATGGGCTAGGGAGGGGCTGAGTTATAAAATTACTGCTTCCAACTGTAATCTAGAGAAATTGTGACTTTACAGCTTTGACATATGCTCTGGATTTAATCTTACTGCTAATAAAATACATTTTAGTTGTCATTTGGTTTTAATCAAAATTTTGACCCAAAAGGTGATAGCTATGATTGCTGTTTTTGCTGTCTGGTTTCTGTGGGATTCATATAGGAGTATTCAGTACTGGCAAGCTTCTTGGCGCCGTAAAACTCTTGACATAATATGAAATTAAAGTCTTTGTCACAATATTTAGGAAAAACAAAACTTGTGAGTTGCTTTACTGATAATCTGAGTCAGACACCTTGAAATCCCCTGGCTTTAAATCTTGGAAGCAGTTGCTTGTTCTGTTGTAAATGGCTCCTCCCCAGTCCTTGGGTTCCCTGTGGGGTTCTGCAAGGCCAGGACACTGGAGATGGGTGAAAGGATGCCGAAGACCGTCATCCAGGCATCCAGGATAGTGGTCCTCTTGAGAAGACTGCCAGCGGGCAATGCAGCCCTCCAGCGGTCACAGGTCATTACTCTTTTCTTAAGAGCTTGTTCTTGTTTCTCAACCTGAAAAATTATTGTTGAACTGAAGCCTTAGAAGTGTTTGCTGGGAACTGCTTTTGCATACATAGCCTCACTCTGCTGGGTCCACCCAAAGCCCAAGGACATACTCCTACAGGGTCACGCATGTGCTTGGGTTCGCTCCCGGTATTCTCGCGATAGGTCACGTTCACCCTTGCGCGTTCTCTCAGTAAGTGACTCACGCTTGGTCTTTCTCGCGATAGGTTACGCTCGCCCCTGGTCTCGCTCATGCTCCGCCACTCTTGCGGTGGGTCACTCTCCGGCTCTTGTCTCGCTCGTGGTTGGGCACGTTCATGCTCAGTTACTTTCTTTTCTTCTCATATACACCCCTTCACAATTAGAGAAGAAAATTTGCTTCCACATTTGGAATCAGGTAACCTCAACGTGAAGAAACTATGTGACTATTAAGTATTAATGAAGCGCCAATGTGTGTCCGATGATAATACTAAATCATAGCAGATTCTTCATTCTGGACAAACGTGAAGGAGAATCTTTTCTTTTCAAAACTTAGGCCCACAGTTTGTGGGCTAATTTTGACTCTGGAAATATTTTCAAGATGCAGATATTTCAGTTATTTCAAGCTGCAGTAATTTTGATGTGGGAGTCTTTGATCCCATACTTTCCTTCTTACCTTGGAAGCGTTCCGTTTGTTTTAGACTTGGCTATCACCCTGTCCTCTTCTTTTCACTCTAGTTATTTTAATACTGTGTTCTGCCTTGACTGAGTATTGAAATCTCCATATCGAATCAGTGCCCAGATCAAATATTTTAAAATATATTTGTTTCTAAAGTTTGTTAAACTGTTTCCTAGTTTCTTTGGTTCTGTACACCCTCTGTGTCACATGGTAACCTCCAAGGGGAGAAAGTTCACTTTTTTTGCTCTTTCAGAAACTGGGAAATAAAGAGCACACTCTTGTGCTTTCTTTAATCATCCAAATATTGAAACCAAAAGTTGGGTGCTAAGAGAAGGTGGCTGTGAACCTGGTAATGCTTGACAGCCCTTTTGAGGTTCATTCTGCAAGTAAGGACTGTCGTTTGAGGGAACGTGTTTTCCTATCTTTGAGGACACATTTTATTGACTCTTGAGTTAGCATAATATTCATTTCTTAAATGAAAGAAAGCAATTTAAAAATACTGTTTTGGCAAAGTGAACAAGGAACTAGGGAATGACTGTCAAAGTTAGATCTGTGCCTCTTCCACTTAACTAGCTGTGTGACTTTGGGCAGGTTACTTAACCTCTCTCTACCTCATTCTCCTTATCTGCAAAGCGAGGAAAATGTATTGTGAGTATTAAATGAGCAATGGCTGTAAAATGCTCAGAACCATGTCTGGCACGTACTAATCTACCTGTGGCCACAGGAATCCTTGTCTAGGCAGCAGGTGGGGTTGGAGAGCTCTAGCCATCACTTATGTTACTGTTTTCATGTTTAACCAGCTGTCTTCAGACGTTATCTGAGTCACCTGTTAAGGAGCAGAGCTTAGTTATGTGATCTATATTAGATCCTTCATCTGGATTCTCTAGTGTGATAGTCTGCCTGCTGGGATTCCAGTCAAGTAGACAGTAAAGTAAATCCCTGCATCCTTTTCTTTCCATCCTCTTCCTCCTTATCAGGTATTCCTTTTACCTTTTTGCCCTTTCATTAGGTTATAGTCCTGAGCACATAAAAATTCAGAAGACCACATGTCAAGCAGTCGACTGGCCACAGATTAAGAGGTCCCAAGAGGCATATATAGTAGCAGCAACCTGTCTGGCTGGGACTTTCTTGCTTGGCTTTAAAGGACCAGGTCTTCGATATCTAATTGAGCCTAAATGCCAAATTATGTGCAAGAACACATCTCTCAGGGAATTGAGAGGAGTTGATCTTTCCCTTCCACTGTGGTGATAGAAACGCAGAACATGTAAGCTGTAAAACATGGCTGTGTCCTATATCTTAGGCTGCTTGTCTTCTATCTAATCAATTATCGTGATGCTGTTAGATCGAGGGTGGGGCGCAAGTCATTGGGGAGCATTACTAGTGAGATTTCTGAGAGTCGGTGGTTCAGAAACCAGCTCTGGAACTGAAAGTAAGAAACTGTATGTTTTTTTTAAAGGTTTAAAATATATTCTCTTCTACATACTAAGAACACTGAACTCTGAAGTACTCAATAGCTAAATATAACATTTTTCAGTTTCCAGAAAAAGTCATTCTTCTGATACAAGAACTTTATTTTTATATTCTGAAAGTTTTAACTTCTTTCCCACTCTCAGGCTATCCTCAAAGATTTCTGCTACTTTAGTTTTCCTTAAAAATTTTTGATAGAGCTTGAAACAAGTTTTGAGAAAAAAGTTTCGTATAACCTGTCATGTGTTCATTTAGCTATTTGAGAATGTGCATTGTAGTTAAGATAACTCTGGGCCTCTTTAATATCAGGAAACAATATTCAGGGAAGACTGTAGACACTTCTAGTTGATGGTGCAGTCTGTACACATGATCATCTTCTCTCCTTGAGTCCCCAGTGAAAGGACTGCATGAGAGTAAGAGTTAAACGTTTACAGCATCATGAGACGTCAGAGATGGTCACAAGCAGATGATAGTTAAACCATTTTGCAGAACGTAGAAAGCAGATGAAAGAGTCATGGCTGGTGAAGCCTAGGTACACGTGCAGATCTCACTGTGGAGGGAGTCCCAGCAGAGTCCTCACCAGCTCCAGACTTGGGGTGTATCTACTGTGAGGGCTGAAAGCAGGGGACCCAGTTATATTCTCAATTTTCAGTGCCCCCACCTTCCTCTGCCTCCACGGCAAAAATGGCAGGTAGTTTTACCCCAAGTAAAATACCTATCTTTAAAGAAATTGAGTGACTTTCTGTTGTTAACTTAGGCAGTTAGCCTGGTATTGGTATGTCAAAGAAGCATATCTCTCTACATAGATATTTTGACAAGAAACATGAAATTTCTGAATCAGAGAACAGGGCTTGGGTTGCTCACAGGGCTGCTTAGTGCTCCAGCCCCCGCGGGACAGCGCAGGAACAGGCTGATGTTAGTTTGCCAGGGCTGCCATAACCAGCTATCACTCGTTCAGTGGCTTAAACCACAGAAATTTATTTTCTGACAGTTTCTCAGGCTAGAAGACTGAGGTCAAGTTGTGGGCAAGGTTGGTTCCTTTTGAGAACCATGAGGGAAGTCCTCTCTTCTTGGCTTGTGGATGGTCACCTTCTCCCTGGGTCTTCCTGTTGCCTTCCTTCTGCGTGTGTGTGTGTGTGTGTGTGTGTGTGTGTGTGTGTGTGTGTCCATCTGTCCATCTGTGTCCAAATTTACTCTTTGTATAAGGACACCAGTCATAGTGGATTAAGATCTACCCTGACAACCTTACTTTAACTTAATCCCATCCGTGAAGACCTTGTCTCCAAATATAGTCATATTCTAAGATACTGGGGGTTAGGATTTAAACATTATGAATTTGGCAGAGAGTGGGGCACACAAACAGCTCTTAACAGCCTGCATGTGCAACTGGGTTGTACTGTGGAGAGGGCTTCCCTAGTTAAGAGACTTGGTTGACACATCTGTCCCTCCTCCCCTCTCGGGGAGGGGAAACACTTTACTCTGGAATATAAGCAAATCCTCTCTGAGAAAGGGGAGGAAAGGGACAGCAGAGGAGGGGAAGGGAAAGCCACTAAGGTTTTACTAACCTGAAATGTAAACAAATGATCCAAGGAGGTCCATCTGAATCTCGCTGGTGCAATGTACATACTACCTCTAGGTTCCAGGGCATATTTTCTGCCCCTGCCCCCAGCTTTATTTATTTTTATTGAGGTATGTTGCTGTGCACTAAGGCATATTTTCTATTCAGTCATCCTTTAATCACGTTGACCAGTGCTCTTTGCTGTGAATGCCTAGACTGTGCAAAAATGTGAAAATATTCCTGGAGAATTGTGTCCCACCATGCATCAGTCTTTTTATTAGCTCCAGTTTGAATATGAATGGAAAGCCAAGGATTACTGAGATTGGTATAAAAACTTACAATGAAAAAGGCCAAGATAAATAGGAAAACTGATTACCAAGGAAAAATAGCTAATTCAAGGAAAGGAATAGAATTTGAAAACATCTCATTAGGGTATGAATCTGTAGTCAAAAATATTTTGTCCTTAAAGCAAGAACAGGATTCTGTTAAAGTTACAATATTGGAAATGTAGAATGATTGCCAAATTAAAAAAAAAATAAAGAGCTAAAATAAAGATACCATCAAGAAAAGTGTTTTAGATAAAGACAAAGTATAAAAGTATGGGGAATGTGGGAGAAAACAGAGACATAGAAGGTAAGTCCTAAAGTTCTAAGGGATGGCACTGACACAGTAACTACTAGCTTCCTGTGGCCATTTAAGTTCAAATTAATAAAAATTAAATATTCAGTTCCTTAGTGACACTAGTCTCATTTCAGTTGCTCAATAGTCATATGTAGATTGCTGCTTTTGAGCAGTGCAGATTTATGGAAAATTTCCAACATTGCAGCAAGTTCTGTTGGATAGTCCTGGCAACTGATAAAGGAGACTAGAGAATAGGGGTGGGGGAGGGGAGAGATTACCAAATAAATAATAGGTGAACACATGTCTGTTAATGTTGAAAGGCTCCACCTACCGTCAAGCAGAGTGGATTTTAGAAAGATATATCTAAATATCATTGTGTAATTCTTAGGGAACCAACGATAAAGGAAGTATTCTAAACACTTTGCGAGAGTGATAAATACAGATATCTACAAGGGAATGAGAATGAGTAGTGCTAAAGTTCCTAGGTAGGATGATTTTTAGTCTAGAATCATTTCCACCCAAATAATCAATTAGATTTAAAGACAGGTAAAGAGACTTGGGGACACTACACTGAAAGTGTCAGAAAGTTAGCTTCATGCATGTCTTTTCTTAGGGAGTTACTTGAGGATATGCTTTGACAAATAAGAAAAGAAAACAAGAAAGTTGAAAACATGAGATCCCGGAAACAGTGCGTTCAATTTATAAAAGCAGTTAAGGAGGTCCTAGGAAGACAGTTAGAAAGGAGCAGAGATGCACCCTTTCCGAGTGGAATGAGACCGAGCACTTGATGAGGAAGACCTCTGGAAGAGAGAGGAGATTGCTAATGTGTGTACTGTGTTTAGTAAAACCTGGACACATGTGTTAGTTCTCTATGGCTGTTATAGCAAATTACCACAAGCTGAGTAGCTTAAAGCCACAGAAGTTTATTTTCTCATAGTTCTGGAGGCCAGAAGTCTGAAATCAAAATCTCATTAAGGCTGTGTTCCCTCTGGAGGGGCTGGGGGGGCTGGAACACAGTCCCTTTCAGCTTCTGGTGGTTGCCATCTTCCTTGATTCGTAGCTACATCCCTCCAGTTTTATCTTCCTCTGTGCATCTGGGTCTTCTCCAGCCTTTCTCGCACTTGCCATTGGATGTAGGGTCCACCTGGGTAATCCAGGATGATCTCATCTCAAGATATTTAACTTAATTGTATCTGCAAAGAACCTTTTTCCAAAGAAGACAACATTCACAGATTCCAGGAATGAAGACACAGACATCTTTTGGGCAGGCTGCCATTCAATGCACTGTATAATTGTATCTGTTAGAATAGGGGAAAAAAAATATCTTTAAAATTTTAATACTAGAAACATTCTCATTGATCGGCACAGTGATTTCATTGAGAAGGAAATGTAATCCTACTGATTGGCTCTGTAGTAAAAACATCTATACAGTTATTAATGTAATTTATGAGTCATTAAAAAAGTTTATATGTATCAAATTTTAGAATGAATCTGTAAGCAACAGGAGAGACAACAGGTGCTCCTGAGCTGAGTATGCATGTCCTTAGATTTGATAATGTAATGGATGACAGAGGCGGGAGGAAAAGCAGGTGAGAAGTGGAATCAAGAGTGGAGCACTGATGTTCTTCTCTCACAAGCTGAACAGCAAGGCATACTTTCTGGGAGATAAAATAGTAAGTGGGGCTGTTGATATGTTATCTAAGGTTTCACAGGATTCAAGTAGAACTGCCAACAGATGCATCACTAAGAAACGGATGATGGCTGAGATAGTTAAACCCTCACTGCAGGATGCCAAAGGACAATGTATAAAGTTGCCAAACCATAAAAACCAGTCTGGGGCTGTTGGAACCAGTTAAATAAAGCACAGTGCATTTTTGAGAGCATTTTTTCAAACTAGTTTCGGAGCTTGGTTAGACCCAAGGGGCTTTTTAATCACACATTTTCCGTGATTAGCGGTATGGTCTGATAATCGTGCACTTGTCTGCCTGAGTGGTTAAAAATTTTAAAATAGGTATATTATCTTTTTCTGGAAACTATGTTCCACAGCAATAATTTTATTATATTTTCTTTTCCAGTAGGTGAGATTATAGGAGTGATCCTGAAAATTATGCTTATGGTGGACTTAAGTAAAAAGGATTTCTGCAATCAAATTTACAGATTGTTTTTTATTGATCACAACTTTTATGCTGGGGATCAATTCTAATCTACTTGGCATCTTTAATTGCTTATCCACTTAAAAAATTAACTCTGGTGGATGGAAGAACCCCTACTAATGTGAATTGTTTTTGCTGTTAGTGAAAATATGGTGTTATATGTTATAATCATAAAAAAAAGAGTTGCTGAATAGCTCAATACCTCTTTGTAAAAAAGAAGAGTGAAGGAAAGGAAAGTCCTCCCCTTGAGTAGAGTTCTGTTCAGCACATTTTTTAATATTTCCAGGGTGTTGATCCTGCCTGCTCTAGTGAAGTATAACCATTCGTTCATTCCATAGACTTCTGAGTCCCATCTACCAAGTGCTGAGCTCTTTGGAGGTACAAGTATGAATGTTCGTTTGAGAAATGTCAGTCCTCTTAGTAATGCTCCACCCCCCTTGTTGATACGCTGTATCTTAGTCCCCGCTTTTATGCAGTTCCTTCTGAACCTACTGAATGAGACTTCAGTCTGCACATAAAAAAAATGTAGTCCTTTCTCCAATTCTCAGAACATGGAAAAACTGTAAAAATAAAATACTCATCACTGAGTTTCTTTCTGCATGGGCATGATATGCTCCTCCCTTCAAGTAGGGCAATATTTTTCACTTACCAGTTGAATACACTCATTGAAGAACTCTTGTGACCTTCAGTACTTTTCTTAACTTTATGCCCCTCCTCCTTTTTTACCCTCAAAACAGACTTCAAGTATAAGCTCCTCATGGACTCTACAAGGCAGCTTCATTCCCAGCCTCCCACCAGCCATCTGTATCCTCCCACATCTCTTAGGTCTCCTTAGTGCACCTTCCTTTCTGTCCATAACCCTCCCTCCTACTTGCCTGCGTTACTAGAGCTCCTGTTAGAACTCTTCAGCCATACCTTGGACTGGTCTTTTTCTGCTCTTCTTTATTCCTTTTGCCTATAAACATGCCCATATCTAGTTTTACTTAATTAAGTCAACACTAGAAGCTCTATTGCCTCCATTTCCCATCCTTCTCTCGTTTAGTATTTGTCCTGTATTTACTATGTAAACGTTTACTGGGAGGCAGTATAGCAGAATGGAGTCCCAGTTCCATTGCTCATTGTGTAAACTTGGACAAACCTCTTCATTTGTAAAATGGGAGTAATGATGTGCATTTCATTCATGATGTTGTGAAAGTTCACTAACAATATGTGGCATGGTATACAACTTGCAGCCATTCTAGAAAATGCCACACAATAGAATGTTACTGTTTTGCCCAGAAAGAGTTGGAGATGCAGGAGGACATATTGTAGGCATGGTAGTCAGGGTTTCATTCCAGGGCTTTTGAGCAGAAAGGGATTGAATGCAGGTGATTGGGTACTTGGAAGATCAGTGAGAGGGTTGGAGGTGCTAACTCTGGGCTAACTCCAAGAATGACCTAGGAAACAACCCTTGAAGTAGCCTACTGATAAAGAAGGGGAGGAGTCAAGGGAGCCACTGGAACTGCTGACTCCAGAAGCATGGACTGCAGCTGAGACCAGAGGTTAGGTCCTCACTGGCTCTGCACCTGTTTGCAATACCCAGGAATCTTGAGCCTTGGGATACTTGACCTAGCTGCTCCCATCCGCCTGGGGACTGGACACACAATGGCCATAGCAGTAGGAGGAGGTCTCTGCCTCTTTCTTCTTCCAAGTATCACTTGAGTGCATCTAATTGGCCAGCTTTTATCAGTTGTCTCCAAAGCCTTACTTTTAAGGATTCTGGGAATGCCGTTTCTGTACATGTTGTTGGGAAATCAAGTCCTTCTTCCTCTTGTAGCTTCTCAACTCTGGCCCCAAAGTTCACTTTCTCCCCTTTTTGTTTGTCTCTTGCCTCTAGAACCCTCCTTTTCATTCTCAACCCTTCTTCTGAAGTAGTTCTTCTGTAAAATGTCATGGAGACCTTCCATCAAACTCTGGATCAAATCCAAGCTCCTCTTTTTGTTTTTAAAGACCCTTCACGTAGGCACCAGAGATCTATCACTTCCTGTGTTTCTTCCTTCACAAACTGAGCTCAGTTCTTCCTTTCATCTTGGGCTCAACAACTTACTGACTCTTTCATGTGCCTGCTTGCTGTTGCCTTTGTGTCCTTGTGGCAATTGCGTTGAAATAGCGTCATCACATTCCTGACATGCTCTTTCCTCATCAGCCCACCAAACAGCCTGTGCAGCTCCTGAGACCCCTCTCCTAGGGCAAGACTTCCCACACGAGCACTGGTGTTCTCTTTGCATCACAATCAATAAGGGCTACACTCCATTTTATATTTTTTTCAGTTACATTTTAGTGAATATTTTCATGCCAAATTATAAATAAACTTGCACGTGGATTTATTTGTCACTTAAAAAGTTAAAATTGATGTTTGGCATATACCTTTGATGTATTTGGAAAAAATTGACTCACCTGAAAAATAGTAGAATGGAAAACAGAGGAATTAAGAACAAAGACAGAAAGTGAATGTTAAAGATCAAGGAGGAAAAATTCACTAGGTGATAATCGCAGAAGCTCTTTCTGTCATGTACCTAGCCCCTCTTCTGGGAAATCTCAACTCCTAAAACTCTAAGAACATAACAAAAGAACGGGCTGGGGGCAGTGGGTGGGAGATTAAAAGGTTCATTCACTGGAAAAAGTCCTTAAATCTGTAGTAGTAAAGGTGATTATGTATTCTAAACATTAGATTGAAAGAACTGAAATTCTTCTGGATTTGTCAGGAATTATTTCCCAAGATGTGCAGCGTAATGAAGAACCATAGTTTTTGATTGATTTCCCATCATTGTTACTCTGACATTAAAATCATAGCTCACAGAATAGAAGTTGGTGGGATTCTTTCATTTTTCCTAATCTTTTTGTTATTGCTCTTTATTCTAACTCCTCGTGTTAGGTGAAAACACATCGTCTCCCTTTCCAGTATCTCCAGTCCTCAGTTGTTTGGTGAAAGTAGCTCCCATCATCTCTACCCCTTGTTCCTCTGCCCTCCAAGGTATGGGTTGGCGCATGCCAAATTTCTAGTTCTCTCTTCATTGTTTAAAGCCATATTTCATCAGCATCGATTATCCTTGAAGTAGTTCGAATTCCCACCTTGTCACTTGTTCTCTGGGAACCGCTTCCCCAGAGCTGTACTGTGACATCACGGATGTTACATACGCCATCTGTGGACCATGATCAGGGCTGCTGATCAGTGCTGTCAGCTGTGCTTATAGAATAGTGGAATCCTGGGGCTGGGAGGGACCTGGAGGTGCCACAAGATCTGATTCAATGCTGATAGAGCCTCCTCCTGCATTTTAATTGAGTCAAGAAGTCAAACTGATTTGGAAAATGAATGAAGCTCGTTTTCTTAAGAATCGCTTAGTACAACATACATGCATATGTTTGTACACACATGCGTACATGCGTCAAAACCAAGCCAATCTCAAGAACTGGTTGACACAGACTATAGTTATTGTCAATATAAAACTAAAGGAATTTGAAATCTAGGCAGTATATAATATTCAGTTTTATAATGAGTAATTATTACTGTTATTTTGGTCTTAAAACAATAAAAATTTATTGTCTCATAGTTCTGGAGGCTAAAAGTTCTAAGCCAAGGTACCAGCAGGATCTGGTACTGTCTGAAGGGAAACATCCTTCTTTGCCTTTTGTAGCTCTGGTGGTTGCTGGCAATCCTTGGCATCCCTGGGTTTGTAGCCCTATCATCCCAGCCACGTGACCCTCTTCTCCTTGTGTCTTCATGTTGTCTCCCCTCTGTATGTGTCTGTCTCTGTATCCAAATTTTCCCCTTTTATAAGGTCATATTGGATTTGCGTCTACCCTAATGACTTCACTTTAACTTATCTCTGTAAAGACCCAACTTCCAAGTAAGGTCACATTTCTGAGGCACGAGGGTGTTAGGTCTCTAACATGTTTTTTGAGGAGGGGAACACAAATCCACCCATCACCACTCCTTAGAATCTGTCAGCACAAGTCCAGACTGTGGTAGGTGCTCCCAACTCCCTCTCTGGGATGCAGCATATTTCCCCTGTGCACTTCCTTCTGCAGCCAGTTGACCCATCTCCACTCTGACTTCAGATGGGTTCCTGGTGGTCTTTGAAAGCAAGGCTTCAGAAGCGCTAGGGTCATTTTAGATTGTCCTACACACCGCCATGGTGTCGAGATGCAATGTACTTTGCTAAACTCTGCTCTAACAAGGCCAGTCTAAGCTTGGTATTAACCAGACACCCTCCCCACCCTGCAGGTTGCATAATATAATGGTTAAGAGCTTTTAACAAAACCACATAAACAGCGTTTAAATGGGAGAGCCTTTCATTTGTTAGCTGTAAGTTACTGATTCTTTCTAAACCACAGTCATCTTATCTGTAAAGTAAAATAGTACTTACCTCATTTGAAATGAGGATTAAATGTAGTAATACAGACAAAGTCCTCACCCAGCCCGGTGCACATGCTAATTATTCAGTTAATATTGACAGTAATGGTGATTAATAGTGACATCAATTACTAGATTAAAACTGTTGGGAGATTATCAGAAATACTCATCTTGGAAACTTTCCAGGATCCATAAAATTTCAAAATCATTCAGGTAGACCAGTCTTTAGAGATCCTGGTTGATTGAAAATTTTAATGTTTCATATTTATTGTACAAACTGTATTGTAATGGAAATAACATAAAAGAAAAAATTCCATTATCACACTAAGTTAACATATCAGTTATTTTCATTTTTCCAAAAGCTCATAGGCCACGTCCACAAGCAAAAATCAGTTGGTGGCATTATAATTTTAGTGTAGACAGAATTTTGTTTATTTTTCACCAAATTTTATACTAGAAATGTGTTTAAGGGTTGGCATCATAGTTCCAAATTATAGCAAAAGTGTATTGGATTCCTCTTGTGCTCACCTTCTCCCAGGTCATTGCTGCAGTGGTCAGCTTCATATGGGTGCAGTGTGACTGCACCTCCCACAGCCTGCTTTGTGCCCTGCTTGCCTCTTCAACTCATGTAATGTGGGACCCTGCCTGGCATTCCTACAGGCACGACCAGAGAGAGAGTTCCCACTGGCCACACCTCGACCAGTAGGGATGGGCACGCCAGCAGGCCAACACTCGCTTTCTGTGAGTCTGAGGCTGCTCTAAAGAGTCTCCGCAGCTCCCACTCATCTTCACTTCCCACAATAAACTATCTGCATAGGAGCTTTCGCCTCAGGAGTCCTCCTTTCTGAGAAGAGCTGCGGCTAAGCCAGTTGGCAGAGCGGCCCCATGTGATTTCTTTTTTTTTTTTTTTTTACATTTTTTATTGATTCATAATCATTTTACAGTGTTGTGTCAAATTCCACCCATGTGATTTCTTTAGTGGTCTCCGTGCTGTTGGACATTTAGGTCATTTCAAATTTCTGTGGTTCTGAAGCTACGTTGAACATTCTCATGGGAAAGTCTTTTCTTTCCTTAAAAAAGGAGTTTTAGGATAAACTCAAGGAGTTTCGGAGCAAGGGCACCAAGTTAAAGACCATAAACTGGTTCATGACTGGCTGCTGTTCATCACTGCCAGCTCGCTTCCCTAAGCTTAACTTCAAGCACCCCCGGCGTGTGTGTAACCATTCACCCACCATCTCTTTAGTGACTTAAGTCTGGCGCCTTGAGTGGGAGGAAGATGTGCTGCCCTTTATTCGAATACGGGTCTTGTTGGCCGCGAGGGCTGCACGCGTGTCTTCATTCTGGTTTGCTGTGTTTGTGCCTCTCACCAGGTTTCGCCTTTGCTTCTGGTTCTTGCGAAGTCTGCTGTGGAGGAAGCCTCCACATAGCGTGGTGCAAAGAAAGCCTAGAGGAAGCAGAACTTCTGCGTGAGCTGGCAGAGGTGGCATCAGATTTGGCCTTGACCCTACCGGCTGACATCCTGCAGCCTGGCGAGGAAGGCAGGGGGTCAGTAGTCCATGGGCTGTTTGCTGATGCCTCTCTGATGGCTTAATGAGCCTTCATCAATAACTTACAGTTCTCGTGGTTATACTTCAAGATGATTTCTCTCTCCACCTGTGCTGCCGGGGAACCTGCAGGTTTAGCAGCCTGCTGATGAATTTCTGCTACCGTGATATTTCCCCTGTTGTTTCTGTTGAGAGGCAATGATGATTTAGTACCAGCTCTGCTCCTGGTCCTTCATCCTCCTTGTTGATGTTCCAGCAAGTGTGGAGTCGCTGATCTCTTTCATTTCTCTTGGTGTCAGAGTGTTAGATACACAGAGAATCCCTGAAGACAACAAATTGAGTTTTGTCCTCTCTGGGTGGTAGGGGGAATAGCTAAATAGGTGGTCCACACACTTCACATGCAGAGAAGTATTTATCTGGATAATGCAAACACAAAAACCCAGTTGGGTCTAATTTACGCAGGTGACCCTGACTCTGTACATCTGGTGGTAGGAGACCTAGAAAGTCAATGACACAGCACAAGCCTTGCTCTGAAGCCTGTTTGTGTGTCTTTACACACACACCATTCCCTTGCCCCTCGCAGAGACTGAAAGGCAGAGGCCGAAAAAGAGCACAGACACCTCCTGTACACCTGAAGCTGGTGGTGTTGTTCATCTTGTCATAGACCAAGTTCACACGTACACATACTTGCAAATCCAGAGTATGTGAAAGGATTCGATGAGTCTTAAATCCTTGAAGGACGTTAGCAAATTAGTACGTCTAGTTTACATGGAAATTATCATGTATGGTGAAAAGGTGTCCATAATGACTGAACTGATTTTTTCTGATAATGAGGGAGGTGGGAGAGGAGTGTCCCAGGGATGGGTAAGTGCAGATGGGGAGAAGATGGTTTGCCAGCAAACTGCAAGTAATTTCGTATTAACAGATGAATATTGCCTCTCAGGCCATCCATTGATTCAGTAAGTATTTGCTTGGCTCTCACTCTCTGCCCTGCATCATTATCTAAATACATAGGAAATGTAGTTTTGGTTGGCTTGGGCTTAACTTGATCACTGTTTCATCAGTTCTAAAACACACATTTTAACACTTCTGAAATGGGCATGTGTACTACAATCAGTGCAGTCTTAGATTAGATTAAAAAGCTATTAGTCATTATTGTGTTTGGCAGTGCTTAAAAAAAAGAGAGAGAGAAGTCCAGACTCACAGGTCAAGAAAATGTGCGTGGTTATGCCCTGATCTATAGAACAAATGAGTCCAGTGAGTGATATATTAACTTTTACTTGGTTGTTTGCATTTCTTTTAACCTTACTCTGAATTAAGTACTATTTTTATTGGTAGTTTTTTTTTTTAAATAGTTACCTTTCTTTTAAAATCATGATCCTGCTGTGACGAAACAAACAGATCTTGTCCTGTTCTTGTTCTTCCATTTTCTGGGTGTTTTCTAGGCATGGATAATTAGCCTTTGTCACCATATTTTTGTAATACCAAAAGAGGTAAAATTCACAGTAGTATCTAGATACATTTGCATCCAAGTAGTCTTTATCTGTATATCCTCAAGCAAGTTGTGGACTGTTTGACTGCAGAGGGCATGTGTATAAGTGCTGGTGGCCATCACGTGTGCTAAGCCCAGACCACTGTAGTTGCCATATCTTGAAAAAACAATGTAAGTGTAAAATTAAACCATAATGAAATGTTTATTTAAAAGAACCCATCGGGTCAGACAGAGCTGTTGTACAGTCTGTGCTTCATCCATCAGATGAGGACTGAACTTTTATCACCACATGACACCTACAGGAAAGACAATAGCAGTAACTTACATTACTTGCACATGGCCTGACATTGCTCGTTGGTGGACATGGGTCGGTGAGGATTCCTGGCTTCAGCTCTGTCATGTCAGGGAGGCCTCTTGATGGTTCCTGTGGCTTCCTCTCCATCATTTCCCTCTACCTGTCCTCTCCCCTTCCTCTTCTTTCTCTCTCCTCCCTTCTCGTCCCTTTTTTCATCTTGGTCACAATTCTCATTTGAAAGTACATTTTAATTCTTCTCAACTTTGTTTCTTATAGCCTAGAATTTGTATCTTAAAACTTATGTCAGTTTTAGGATAATCACTATTTTTGTACTGAAAACTCAGCAGCAAGTCTTAAATCTCTTCAGATTAAAAACTTGAAGTTTTTTTCCTTTAAACAAATGCTTAAATATCAGGTAAGACATTAATGAGGTGCTGAAGACGTGACAGTGTGAACATTCAGGTTAGAGAAGTACTGAAACCTTATTTTAAAATCATAACATTGAGGGCACACTAGAGCTAAATGCAAAACGAGGTTTGGGGAGGAGGGTTCCGCAGAGTTGGCAAAGGCCAATTCTTTCAGTCCTTATTTTTTGGTGAGTGTGATGGTGATCATCGCAGCTGGGTGTGCCAGTTAACTGCATGAAGGAGTGAATGAATGCATACATGCATGAGTGTCTAGCAGTTTAAGTCAGCTCACATTTCTAAGTCTTCTTGGCAGAGGTTCAACGGAACCACTGAAATACAGTTGTTTTCTCTGTTCTTCCTAATCCTCATGAGCTCTTGCTGTGCACAAACGACAGATGGAAATTAAGGCAAATCTGCTAAAGGAAACAGGCTGCTGGATGCAGTGTCCAGCCTGCCCCGGCAATGCCCACCTTCCCAAGGTGATGTAAAAGCATAGTGAAATAAAACTGCCAGCACCTAATGGACTGTATCCTGGGTCACAGTCCTTTATGCTGCACAGTGACTGGTTTGTTTCACCCTTTCTTACGTGGGGTGTGCCACCCTGAGCACGAACTGGTTTATCTTTTCACACAGTCTTGCTGGAGCACCCTCGCCTCCCAGACAGCAGGGCTGGCCCTGGTCCAGGCCATAACGTCACCTCCCAGTTCTTCACTCATCATCCCACTTTCTGGTTTACGTTTCTCCTGCCCTCCGCCTCCACTGGGCAGCCACCCACAGAGCTACTTCTGGTTCCTCAGGTGCTCTGGCTGCCTCTCCAGGGTAATCAGAAAGACAAAAGCTGCTTAGGCCCAAGGAGTGGGGAAGTCTGGGGGTGTAATCTGCATGAGGGGTGGCAGGTATTTGGGGGTGTAAGGGGTTCAGTCCAGTTCCACTCAAATCCCTGTGTGAAGTGGTAGAATTACTAGTGATTTTTTAAAAATTCCATTACTCCATATTTTATTTTTCTACAGTAGACAGTTCTTTTCTTTACAGAGAATTGGAAAGAACTTGCTTTTTTTTTTTTTTTTTTTGAGTCTGACAGATCCCAGTTCAGTTCTGCCTCTGGTGCCTGCCAGCCTCGTGACCTTTTGCAGCTGATTTGCCCTTCTGAGCTTCAGGTGTTTCATCTGTAAAACAAGGATGCCACCTACCTGAAGGATTGTGAGGATTAGAGATAATTTATGTGAAATAGAAATGCTGATTTTAAACTCCCCATAAATGGTACTATTAGTATCATTACCATGATGATTATTATGTTCAGATGCAACATGGTTTAGATTGAGAAATGGTTTATAAGTAGGCTTGATTGAATCACAAAGAAGTGATAGATACTGGTGTGAAAATGAAAGCTCAGAGGAAATGACTATTAATTTCCACTTTGTTCAGCATAATGTTTATACAAAAGAATAAATGCAGCACATGTGTAAGTCATGAAGCACAGAATCAATGTGGACGTGATTCCAGCTCCATCTCTGCTTTTCTCTCGTCCTCCTACACTCCCCCTGCCCCCAGAACCCCTCTGCTGAACCTTGCATTTCACATCAAGGATGAACTTTTGCAAAACATGAGCCGACTGAGTTGCTGTAAATGTCCTGAACTCGATGGCCAAGTCCAACTCCATTCATCCTCTCATTAATTCGTGAACAAATGGAGTCTCTCCCATTTCCAGGTGTGCGTCCCTCGTCTATATTTTTGCATGTCAGAGCCTCCTCACCTGCTGCTTCTACTCAATTCCATAGTGTCTCAAGTGTTTCAATCTTGGCATTTCTGATGTTAGAATTAACATTGCTGTATAATTTGTTTTAGTCATCCTTGAGGGCAGTCCAGCCTTTCCCTGTGTCTATAGACAGGGACTAAAACGTAACTCATCAAGATGTAATTTCTGGTCAATATTAGGCCTCCCATATTAATTATCTTTTAGAGGTAGTTACAGATTTTTGCCTGTAAGAAAATCTGTACTAAATGTCTGTATAAATGCTCAGCCTCGACTCCCTCGTGATAAATGGCTAAATTATCTCTTAATTGAGTACAAGCGAAATACAATGGGAGAAAAAGAGAAGTGTTCAAACACTGAAGCTTCTTCAAGGGAAATTGAATAAGTGCTCTTTCATGTCTGATTTTTTAAAAGTGGGTTTAATGACACTGTTGTGTGGCTAATGCCGTGGAAACACATATCCTCCTCTGAGTGTAGGCGCATAGTAATGGTATTTAAGCTAGCCCATGGAAAGGGCCTTCCCTTGCCATTTCATGGGGTGTTTCTCATGTGATTACTTGGACAACCTAATGTAAAAATATTTTGGCTGCAGGTGTCACAAGTGACACACTGGACCCTCTCTCCCTAGTGTGTAGGGACAAAAGCAGAGTCTTTGAGACCAGCACTTTTAATGAACCGTCTTATTGTAGACACTCAGAATCTAATAGTGTGCCTTTTGGTGAAGTTGTTGAGAATTTTAATGCATTTTAGTTCTCATTCATCACGGCCTATGTGCTCCTAGCAGGAGGGTCTTTAGAAATAGGATTAACTTCTAGAGGAATGCATTAGCCATGCCACAGAAGTAGGCAATGTGCTAACTAGTCTGATAGATTGCTCCAACCTTCAAATCCTTCTGGCCGCCCTCCTCCCCGACTTTTTTCCCTTTATTGACAGCTTCTCATTGAATGGCTAGAAGCATTAGTGTATTTAGGAGTTAGATGTTTTGTATGATCCTAGGCTGATCTCATATTCCCTTTCTGAAATTAATTCGACACTGCTTTACATGTTAATCCGCAAAGGATTGATTTGGAGAAGGTCAGAGCAGTGCAGCCTCAGAAAATGGAAGAAAAGCTCCACTTAGAACAGCTCATTTCAGTTCCCAGACCTAAGCCGAGCTGCCTTTTCATTGTGGCACTTAGACAGCTGTAGGCGGCTTGGACACCTCGCAGAATACATCAAACAGTGGGGTTTGATGTGGGCTGGAGGATCGTTGGACTAATTAAGTTTAGCTTGGTTAACCAATTGCAGTTTGCAAATTGAACAATTGCACTTTGAAAGCTTCTGACACAATAGAACACAGAATCTTCTTTTTAGGCATAAACATTCCCAATAATGGAGTAGTACTTTTTCAAAGAAGCTTATAACAAATCCACACAATTTGGATGTCTCTAATGTAAAGTTCGTTTCACTGGTAACAAAACTCCAGTCTCCTTTATTCAGGGAATTGCATGATGTCAAAGACAAGAAGCCCCAGGGTAGTGGGTGGGGAAGGCAGTGGAGTGGGGTGGGGAGAGAAATATCCTGTGGGTGCAGAATAGGTGAGTGTTTGAGAATTAAGAGATTTAAATTCTTCTTCTTTTTTAAAATTTTAAAATCTTGAGTCATAATCAAACAAATATTGGAGAACAGATCACAACTATGGCACACGGTAATGGCTTTTAGAAGATAAAAACACTGTAAACCCAGAAAATCTAATTAAAGCTAATACAGGGTCATTTGGAGAAAAGATTCAATTGTATAGTGAAGGGCAAAGAAACCAATTAAGTCCAGACTGCGCAGACACAAATGCTAAACCAGAGTAATTTCAAATGCTAGTGAAAAGGAAAGTTATCAGTGTTTATAATCTACCTTCATATCAAAGGATTCCATGATAGTAGTCTTTTCATTTTGAAAATAATATGGTATGAATTGCATCCTATTATCTAATGCTTAATCTTTCATTTTAATCTAATCTTTTTTGAAATTGAAGTTTAGTTGATTTACAATGTTGTTAGCTTCTCATGTATAGCATAGTGATTCAGTTTTACATATATACATATATTCTTTGTCATTATAGGGTATTTCCAGATACTGAATGTAGTTCCCTGTGCTATACATTAAGAATTTGTTGTTTATCTATTTTGTATATAGTAGTTTGTATCTGTTAATCCCAAATTCCTAATTTATCCCTCTTTTTTTTTTTATTTAAGTCTAATCTTTATTGAATGCTTACTCTTTGCTCTGGGAAGTTCCTATGACAGGCATGGTGTATTGCAGCCAAACGAGGTTGCTCTGAATGATTGCCAGGAAGGAGGAAAGCCAACTTTAATTTTTGCTAATGGAAGTCTTACTGGAATCTAAGCAGTGGCAACAGCTGACTCCTCTGATCCTTTGCTTAAGTAATTAGTATAATTGTGAGACTTTTTGAAAAAAGATTACTAATCATGGAAAAGGAAATATTACCACCTCTTTCTCTCACACCTGTGGGTATAAAGCAAAAAGCGGGGAGTGGGGAGTGCTTAGATCAGTGGCGCTGTGGCCTCCCTGCCTTTGGCAATGTTGCTGCGGTACGTGAGAATGCAGTCATGTTCTGACCCTCATCTGGGGTCGGCTAAGGTCCTGCGCCTCCCTCAAATGCCAGGCCATCCTTTACACCAGTATAGTTGCTGGGGAAAGGAATTTGGGGAATACTTCTTGCTGTTCTTATTGGTGGATGTGGCTAATGATAAAACAAGTGTGTGCCTCTCCCCTTCCTTTTTTTTTTCTTGGGACATAATCTGTTATGTGCTAGTGAGAGAGCTCTCTGTCATCTGGATAAAATCATATCTGTTTCTGAAACTAGATGGGGCTTCAGTTGCTTCTGGAGCATTGAATTCTGATGAATGGAAAACAGGCTGAAATTTTTTTCATTTATTATGAAATAAATGTATGTCTATACATTTAGGACTTATTGGACCAGGACCCTGCATGGTCCAGCCAGAGCTGTGTATCTCCACTTCTCAAAATAAATATTTGAGGTGGATCATTATCTCTACCCATCAACACATTTGGCTGGCTGCATCGACTTATATATAAAACTGTATTCCCTTGGATCCAGCTACATACATGGCTTCATCACTAGACAGGCTAAATGCGAGGAGGTAATCTGATCTAAGGTGACCAGTCCATGGTTTCAGGGTAATATTGATCAATTCAAAACTTCATGTGAAGTAGCAAAATAACAATAACTACCACAATAGTGATGACAATATATTAACAGTGAGGTTATCCAGCTCTTCCTAAATACTGGGCTAAGCACTTGATGCATTTTCTTCAATAATCCTTCACAGCAACCCAATGACAAGGGGCACTTTTATTGACCCCTTTTTACTGATGTGCAAACAGGCTGAGTGGTTATGTGACCTGGGGTAGTGATGGTGTGTGTTGGAGTGAGGATTGAACACAGCAGGTTGACTCTGGTACCATCACACTTTTGAGCCTCCTGAGTTAAGGAAAAACAATCGCCCCAAATTTAAAACCTCAGACAAGTGTCCCAATTTGAATGGATGACTAACAGAAACATCCTATTCATGATAATCAATGAACTGAGTAGTTTAATTTGGGGGTAGGAGAATTGTGGCCTTTGGATGACCACAGTGATTTCTGATGCTCCCCCAGGTTACCAGTGGCTTTTTTTTTCTGTCTTAAGTCAAAGGCATTGAGGACGCTGGCAGAGCGTCATATACAGATGTAGATGTCTACTCCCGGCCCACATAATGAGCCACTAAACCGAGTGGGAGGGAGACTTCTCCAAATTACTCTCAGAAAGTGAGGTGTATGCAGGTATTGGTGTGCGTGCGCTCTTGCCTCTGTGCACGTTCTAACAGTCTGGACACACCGATCTTCCATATTCTCTATTTTTTGCCTCGTAAACACTAGCATCCCTGCTCCCTCACCACCAAGAAACCAAATAAATACAAACACTTCTGAACAACGCCCAGATCTGTAAAAAGTGCTAGTGTGGAGACACCACTCATCTTTGCCTGGTTACACTGTGAGAAGTTTACATGTTGGGTTATTTTTCTTAATTAAGATATAAGGAGAATTTGGAGAATGTCTGCCTATTTTCTGGCCCCTTGTCTGTGCACATTGATTCGACATTTATATGTGGCCACAGCTCTGGGTGGCCAGAGCTAGGGGCCATGGAGTCCTTGCCTCCTGAGAGCTCACATCAGCACAGTGTGGTCCAGAACATAGATACAAACCAGGCTCAGTGCTGTGGGGACAAGAGGCATCCCCTGGAAAGCCAGGCCTCTCCTGTCCTCCAGGAGGCAAAGGAGAGGTGGTGGTGGTGGTATCTGTAACAAGTCTGTGCAAGGAGAGACTTGGACAGCTTTCTAGGCAGCCCTCAAATGCCTTCCCCTAAGGGCGAAACCGTGGCCAGAACCTGAGGTCTCAAGTTGGTTTTTAAGAGCACTGATTGGATGAATTCTGCAGAATTTATACCACTTTCACTGGGTTATCCCAATGTGACAAGGCTTTTGAAGTGGATTTTTAAATGTGCTTCTTTGTTTCTCAACAATAACATGAGAAGCACGCATGTCTAAAATTGTTTGATGCTTTTGCTTTTGGAGTTTTTGTTTCCTTTCAAACTTGTTTCTTAGTTTGTATGACGACAGTGGTTACTTACCACAGTGGGAAATTAGAGCTCGGAAGAGACCAGATCTTTGTATTTAAACTTAACTGTGAGAAAAGCTTCATTAACTGCTGGCTTGCTGCTTCCTTGTCACCCTCATATCCACACCATTTGCTTGTCCCTCACCCTGTCAACCAGGGCTTCAGAAAGCATGGTCTTTGCATCAGCAGCAGCAGTAAGCAACACCTGGGAAGAGTTTAGAAATGCAGACCTCCAGGCATCCTGGTCTAATCAAGTCAGCGTCCACATGTTAAGTTAACAAGATCCCAGGGTGGTCTGTATGCATATTAAAGTTGGAGAAGCCCCACGTGGAATTCTACCAAAGCCCTTATTTTCTCCTTACATTTTCCCTTTCCTCACCTCCACCCACCCGCTCAGCTGCTTTTTCGCTGCTTTCTGGACTGTCAGAAACAGAAAAAAATGTAACTTCTCTTTCTCAGCATCATGAATGTTCTGCATAGATTTGGCAGAGAAAATACAAGACACCTAGTTAAATCTGAGTTTCAGATACGCAAGCATTTTTAGTGTAAATACGTACTGTGAAATTTAGGACATACTTACACTAATACATTATCGGTTGCTTATCTGAAATGCACATTTAACTGGGCATTCTGTATTTCTGTTTGCAAAATCTGGCAACCCTAGTATAACCCTTTTGGGGAGAAAGTGAGAGTAGACAAGGTAAACAAGTGATTTTAGAGCGGAAGCCTGGAGAGTCCCCCGTTCACCTTCCTGCTTTGACCTGGTCAGTACTTTGAAAGGGAATGTGATACGGGATTTTGAGTGAGCTGTTAGTGGCATCTTTCTCCTGACCTGGGGTGTGGGTATGAGGTGTGTTTGTGGGGGAAGAAATGAGGACCAAGGACATCAAAGAAAACTATACCTTGTTCTTTCTGAGCCTCCAAAGACTTATCAGATTAAGCCGTACTCTGGAAAAACGCACACCAACCTAGAATTGGGGGCACATTTTTTCCACCGTGTGGCTTTAGGGGAGGGAGCTTGCAGAATTGAACAGCAAAATTTGGAAGAGAAAATGCCCTCCATGTGACTGTTTTCATTTCCACAGGGTTTGAATTTGGGCTTATTATTAAATTTATTTAGTATATTATTATATTATTAAAACTTCAGTTTTCTTATTTGATGAGGAACATGATGCTCTTGTTTGTTCACCTAATTCGGTGGAGGTATCGCAGGTGTTTCTTGTGACCTAATATTCTTATTGTTAGGTACTTCCAGATGATGGAGTTTGACACAAATGCCCTAAAGCAATGAAACTCAGATTTAAGGTTTCAACATTTGCCATGACTCTTTGCTTTTTATGCCACTTAATAAGTAGTACATACATATTCTAAGGGAAGTTATGAGCTGCCTCATTCATTACACATTTTTCCAACTTGTAATTGTGTTGGCATCAAATGTTGGCGACATTTGAAAGAAACTGGCATATTACTTGATCTTTGTAAATCTTCCAGTGATTTTACCTAAAAATGGCATTCAACCGTTTCCTTAAAAATTTGCGTTTTTTACATTATCCCTGCTTGGGAAGTAAGCAGTGTTGGTAGAATCCTTTCAGGACTCATTCTAAAAGCTCAGCCTTTCAAGAAGAAGGCCTCCTGCTGTTGGCATGCTGACCTGAAAATCGTAAATAAGAACGTCTTTGGACCTCAGGCATGAATGAGATTATTACAGGAAATTACGTCGTGGAAGAAATGGAAGTTAGAATATTAAAACTTTGGTTGTTTGGCAGTGTGTTTGCGTTGCTTAGTATCATAAAGTAGGTTTTACTGAGGAATGCTGACAAAGTTTATAATCTGGTAAAGAGATATTCCTAGCTGCTGCAAAATTATCCATGAGGTCTTTGTATTTGCAAATATATATGTCATAATGTTGCCAGAAAACAGGAATTTAAGACTCCTTGTATATCTAATTTTTTGGGTTTTGATTTGTTTTTATTTTTGAGAGGAATAAAAGTCAGAAATGAAAAATTCAATAATTTTCATTTCTCCATTTTTTCTGTGTATAATATTTGGCTTGCTCTTTCATATATAATTTCTTATTTCAAACTCACTTATTTGACAAATCGTATTTGGTTTTTGAGGAAATAATTTCCCTAACAATTTAAACAATCAGTTGAAGTCAAAATAATGAGAAGTAGATTTGGGGGCTTATGAAGCCTCACAACAAATTTTTAAACTTATTTAAAAATTTAAAATTATAGGACATAATTTGGCAAGCTTCAGTATTCAGCAGTCTTATTCTGCAACTAACCGTTGATCAAAAGTCAAAGGATTAGAGTATAGCATGAATGATATAAAGGATACAGAACTTAACAATGTTGTTAGTTAACCTACTCTGTGTTATAAAAAGTGTAATTAATACCACAGAAGGTTGATACTCTCTTTACTGTCTGTGAAATCCATTAGGAACCCGTCACCTCCCAATTTGAGCAGACTCTAAGAAAGTTAGAGGAAGGGAAAACCTACTAAGTAGATTTTAGATACAGAGTTGATTGTATGAAAATTCAGTAGTTTTCACCCTGACTTGGCTATACAGACACCCTGTCCTTTGTAGACAGAACACTCTGCCATAGTGTTCACAAGGCTAGTTTATATCTCTTGTAATTTCCTCCTTATGCAGGATGATCGTAGTAGGGCAGAAGGAACTGTCCAGTGTTTTAGGTGCCCCAGCCATGTCTAGAACAGTGAAGAATCACAAAACATCAGAGAATGAAGGGGCCTTAGCAAGCTCTTCCCCGGCCCTCTGGTTTTACAGGTTAAGAAACCAAGAGTCAGGGGCGTGTAGTCCTCTCTCTCCACTCACCTGGTCAATGACCAATCCACAGTAGCTGCTCTGGCTCCCGAATCCTGGTCCTGTGTCTTTTCTGCCATCTCAAACCATCTCATGCTACTGGCTTTCTTCAGGCGTCAAGTTCAGGAGCATGTGGGAGCACTGAAAGCAGGCATTTTGAAGGTTTAGAGATGAATTAAGACTATATTGATGCATTGGTGTCATAAGTGGAAAAGAAGTCTGTGTAAATTATTTGACTTTTGAACTATTTGAACTAGTTTCTCTAAGGCCACTACAAAATTAGTATTAGTTTCATACTTAGTTTTATAAGAGGCAAACCATGTTGTCTCCCAATTTCCAGACTGTAAACGGAGCCTTTGGTTCTCCTAATATTATAAATGATGCGTTCATTACAGAGGCAGCATTGCAGAGGAGGGGTGTGCTGGCTGAGTAACCCCTCCCTCAGCTGTTGAGAAGCCTACTGCTCCAGCCTACTGAACGCAGAAGTTTCTGCCTCTCTGGCCTCAGCTGACTTGGCAGTGAGTTAGTTTTTGAACATCGGTTTGTAAAAATGAGGAGATGCATACTGTTCATGGTCCTGCAAGATAAGAAGTTCACTACTAGCTTGAACTATAATTGACTAGAATAGTACAATTTTAAAGGGCATGATAGTCACACCAGTAAAGGGCTGAAAGGTGCTGCCCCTGGGTAGAATCCACTAAATCTGGGGCTAGATTTTTGGCAGTTAAAAATGTGAAAACTAGAAAACATCATGAATGGCATTTAAGACATGATCTATTAAGATGTAAGACAAGTTATCTTACATATTCTATGGCATGTATTTTAGAGTCTGTCACAAACTGTCTTGAATGGAAACGGTCTGTGCCCCATGGCTACCTGGATCAGGTGTTAGACGGCTATTCAGCTCATAGTCCCAGTGTGATTATATTTGGGTTTTTTTGGGGGGGGGTATACACTGAACCAAAGTTATTATTTTCAAAATTAATTTTTTTCCCGTTATCTATTGCTGCAATTCAAAACCACCCCAAACCTTAAGTGGCTTATAACAACAACAATTTTATTATGTTTGGTAATTTTCTGGGTTAGAAATTTGGTCAAGGCTCAACTGGGTTCTTCTGCTTCATGTGGTGTTGACTGAGGTCACGTGGTGACACTCACTAGTGGATGGGCTGGTCTGGAGAGCTATCTGGGAGAGACACCAGGTGGCAACTCAGATCCTCTGAGGAAAATGAAGAACGTAGGAAATGGTGAATATTTGTGTAAATGAAAAATATCGGTGTTTTCCTTTGTGCTTTTCTCTCTCAGTTTCTCTGTTAACCATATAACTATGTAAAGGAAAAATTATAACTGTGTTGTGGGGCTTACAGCATTTGTAGATAGGGTACATATAACAACCGTAATGGTAGATACGGGCCTCAGTTGTTGTAAGATTTCTGTATTTTACAGGAAGTGGTACAATATTGACTGTAAGTGGACTATGAAAAATTATGACATATATTATAATTCCTGGTGCAGCCGCTTAAAAATGCAAAGGAATATAGCTTAAAAGCCAATAGAAGAATTGAAATGGATATTCAAATAATTTTTTAAAAGACAGGAAATGAGAAACAGAAGAACATGGTTTTGTTTTGTTTTTTTTACCCACTAAATTAATAAAAGGAAATAGTTTTTTAAAATTAGGTTAGAATAATATGACGGTAGCCTTTTTAAAGAACATTTATTAATATGGGAAAAACACTCCTGATGTATTAAGTGACGGAAGCAGCATACGCAGCTGCTCCAGCGTAACAGTAATTTTTTAGAGGTATGATATAGTCACACTCCCATGCAATGTAGAAAAAAAGGTTAAAAGATACATATCAAAATGCCGTTTGGTGGTTGAATCATCGGTGACTTAGTGTCTTAGTCTTGTTTTCTTTCATTTTCCAAGTTTTCTACAGTGAGCATGGGTTATCATAAAATCTATTTTTTAGCTATTGCTAGTACATAGTCATAGAATAACACTTAGTTTTTCTATATTCTCATTTTATATAGTACTTTACTAGTTTTAATTTTATTCTAATAGTTTTTGACTGATTTTTTCAAGCATGTAGTCATGTGAAGTGCACATAACATAGCTGGTCAGTCCCTTAATGTTTGACTGCCTACCTTAATGTGACGGAGAATCCACAGCAGCTAATCGGTGAGTCCCTAATAGGTGGGAACTTACACCTCCTGGGTGACATCTTGGCTTCCTTACCTACAGAGTAGACTCATTGTAAGGATTAAATGTGATGACGGATGTAAAGTCTTGACTGAGTCCGTGGCCATCATATGCTGTCAACAAATGTTAGTGGCTGCTTTTGTGAGGATGTATGTCTTAGTGCACACTCTGGAAGGGCACAGAGCTGAGCCCCCAGTCACCACGATAGTCTGTGGGCCGATCACATGGAAGGAGGAGCCATTGACAACACTCAGGGCCAGTCCTGGGCAGCTGTTCCTAAAAGCAACCTCTGTCCGGCTTGTGCGTTACATTTTCCTTGTATTTAAAACTCTGTACCTTAGATGAAGATCTTCTCACTTAGGTGAGAATAAATGATGACTGTGAAGACTGTAATGTTGATGCATAGCCAGTTAAATAATCTGAAGAGGCTCACTATGGAAGGATCAATCTCTTGGTTTCTCCAAGGAGTAAGGAATCTGTCTGGTAAGCAGCCTTTGGGATGGCCCCGGCGATCTCTGCCTTTGGGTTTTCATGCTCTTCTGTAATCCCCTCTGCTGCACGTCGGCTGGACCTAAAGCCTCGCTTTTAACGTAGAATATGGCAAAAGTAATGGAGTGTCGCTTCTGAGATTAGGTTACCAGAAAAAAAGACTAGCAAGACTTCTTGCTGGCTTTTTCCAACCCTCTCTGACGTTTGGAGCTGTTGCTCTGGGAGGGGCAGGCTGATATGCTATGAGTAGCCCTATGGTGAGGCCCATGTGGCAAGAAACTTGTTCATTTCCATGGGAAGCTGAGCAGTGCTGGCAGCCATGTGAGTGACCTTGGAAGTGGACCCTCTCCCAGTCGAGTGGTAAGATGACCATAGCCCCAGCTGACACCTTGCTTACAACCTGTGGGAGATACTGAGCTAAAAGCTCTCAGCAGAGCCGCTCCCAGACTCCTGACCCACAGAGCTAATGTGTGTTGTTTTAAGCTGCCAAGTTTGGGGTTAATTTGTCATGCAACAATGGGTAACTAGTGCACTGTCTTAAGCAATTAAGTATCTTTCCTGACTTCTCCCACCTTTAGTCCTTGGGGAGTTATTACAGTTAAAAGCTGACTATCTTTCTTTTTGGAGACCTCCCCTGCTCTTTTCAAAAGTCATAAAAAGATGTGGCTTCGTTGTGATCTAGACTCCAGAGCCATGGCTTGCAGCCTGCTTTTTGTCCCTTTGTCACTTCTCAAGGAGGATGTCACACTCGGGAGCCACCCTTAGAGTTGTTCTCTGTGGGCCAGTGCAGCGAGACTGTGACTGTACCCGCTTTCCAGTCCCCAGGTCCCAAGCCCTCCCCATCACCGTGTAAGCATGTTGACTTACTGAGATAAAATGGTGGAACATTCTCTGGCCCAGAGTGCACAAAACTGAGCAGCGAGACACTGGATTCTTGTCCCACCTGAGCTGCAGCTTTGCCGTGTGGACCAGAACATATCTTTCTATCTAGTTCCTATGTCTCGAAGGCCCAGACAATAATAATCACTATTTTCCTCTTTTTAAACAGAGCTTTTGGGAAAGATTTCCTCTGTAAGTGCTAGAAAATGAGTATTTAATATTTTAAACCTGAGTGGAATGATTGTATAATTTCCAAACTATAATAGAAGCCACCATTGTCCATAGACCTGTGAAGAGTTACAGGGAAAAGCAGCACCTCTTACCTAAGGAAAATATTTGCCAATTGAAAATTAGTTCCTCATACATTGCCTCTTTATTCTTTTAGCTCATACTTAATAAAATAGACATTTGGTGATGGACTTCTCACCACTCTCCCTGTGGCCATCGGCCTATTCACACCATTCTTGGCTGCATTCAGTATCCCCAGTGCAGAGAATTAAGTCACGGTAAAAGTATACTCTGGATTTTACCAAGAGGTCACGGAGAGCCCCTCTTCCCTTGGCAGTCAGCAGCATTCTTATTACACTTCATTTATCTACTTGGGAGGACTCGAGAGGACCAGCTGGGCCCCTGTCTGCACTCATCAAGAGTTAATTTCTGAGTGAGGTGCTGCAGTCATGAACAAGTGCAGAAGGTACCCCGGTGGTCCTGCCAGACGACAGGGGCCCTTAATTAGCAGCAACGTTCAATCAGGCTGCTTAACCCGCCACAGGGCTTAGGTGGTCATGTCCTTCATGCTGCCCTCCCGTAAACATAGAACCCGCAGCCGGGCTCAGATGTCCGCGTGGCCTGGGATGAGGAGGACGGCACAGACCTGGGCCTGACACAGGTCCAAGGATACCCGGACGTTGCTTTTATTTAAGATAGGGCAGTGAAGGTTAACGTAGGATTTGTTTGTTGTTTTTCCCTTTAAAATTTGGAATCTTTTTTTTTTTTTTGTCTCTGCCAGCTTTGTATTTCCCAAGCTGGACATCATACTGACTTTCTTTGGTGTGAAAAACAATCTCTTGTTGTCTTGTTTCTGGTGTGGCTGAGGGCGGACAGCAGATACTGAGATAGCTCAGCATTGTTCAAGTCAGAACACCTCACCAGCTTTGAGGCCTGCCTTCACTGCGCTTCATCGCGGTCTGTTCAGCAGCAAAATGGAAGTGATTGTACCTGCCCCACCTACCTGGCCATGCTGGTAGGAAGATCAAATATAGAAACAGTTTGTAAACTGTCGAACGTTATTCCAATCTGAGGTGATATTACTGAATGTCAGGACTGGGTTGTTTTCATTTGACTCATTCATTATCGCCAAGGTAGGTATTTATTTTAGGTCACATAGAGGATGCAAAACCTGGTGTTGGTAGATGTTTTGTGTTTTCTTAGAAAACGCTATCAAATATTGCAGCATTTAATAAATAGCAAATAAATATAAGTACTTCTTTAAATCCTGGCTGTGAGACTAACGCCCACTGAGGCCCGTGGCAGAGCAGGGGGGTCAGCGTGGGAGGAGGGGAGGGCGAGGACTTCTTAGTTTGGTGTACCTCCTCCTTTAGTTACGAGACCCTCCAGGCACTGTTTCACTAGAGAAACCGAAGGTGGGCTGTGTTGTTTCATCAGTTCCACGGCCCATGGAGAGTAATTTGGGATGATCCACCATGAAGTCCCTGAGCAGGTCCCTTGATTACTTCTGGGCGAGGGAGCATTGCTTCTGATGCCTTAGGACGAACCTAGCATCTTTCCTGACTCAGACGAGTAACTGGATTTACTTAACCTCAAGTGCCTTGAAATTCTTTCTGGTGATGAAACAGCCCACTGAGCAAAAGTGGAGGCCGCTCTCTGTGCTCTTGTAGGCAATGCAGAGTGTAACGGGGTGGGGGGTGTAAATGAGTGACAGTTATAGCACCTGTTGGGAACGTTGCACCGAGTTGGGGGACCGCCCAGGAGGAACTAATGGACCTCGGGGAAGGCCAGTGAAGCCTGAGTCGCTAGAAGGTGTGGGCAGAAAACACATTCATTCAAGGTGGAAATGCTTAGCACTTTAATGTTACTGTAAATTTTAAGCTTCGTTCTTTATTTACCTGGCAGATTGGAGAGTGCTATGTCTTGGTGTAATGAAGCATTATGTTGGTGTAACGAAAAGGAAACCGCCCTCCTGACAGGAATTCGGTCTCACTAGAAGCGCGTGGTCTGGTGCGGGGGGTCGCCGGGAGTGGACGTGTGTGCATGAGGGTGCGCAGGCGTTGTTCCTGACGGGAAGTCGAGACCAAATTGTCCATTACAGCGCCTGATTCCATTTGATGGTTTCCTGAAACAAACGCTGAGTAGCAAATCCTTCCCTGTTTGCAGGCTTTTTTTTTTGGTAAACCTAGGAAATTTTATTTCTTTAAAAACTTGTGGTTTTTTCTTTTCCCTACTTTTGATTTGGAAACATGGAAATGATTTTTGTAGAATTATTTTGATTAAGAGGAAAGAATTGGAATTGTGGAGTAAATCAGTCACCGAATAGTTCTTGCTGCCAAAACCCGTTGGAGCCGAAAGTTGCTGCTGCCACTGGACCCTTGCTCTGGGCCTTGTGGGCATAAACTGGAACCCTGGCAATAAACTTCTGGACGCAAGGTCACCCTGTGCCAGGGTTTCTGGATTCCACATTTAATACTACACATTCCTCCTTGTTTTGAAAGGAGAAAGCATTACTTTAAATGCTGGGGAAATCTGTTCCATCCTGAACGTGGAAATATTGATGCTAGACACAGAATCCGGAGGAGAAAGCTGTGGACAGTTCATCTGCCTGGCTTCTGGCCAACAAGTGTAAACCGAGTTTTCCGAGATTGTGCTTTGAACTCTGAAATCAAGAAGGCCATACTTTCGGTGGAGGACGGTGTGCTGAGTAGTTACTCCCATGGCCAGCTCGGGATACCTGGGGCTTTGAGTTCCTAGCAGTGTGTTCTGACCTGTCTTCAGGCTCCATCCAGCTCACTGTTGCCATGCCAACCAAAACTAGGTGTGTGATGCTCCTTTAGTTACAGGTATAGGGTCAGGAACTTGACTGTGCAGAGTAATTTTCCTACATCCTTCATTTTCAACTTAATCATACTCACCCATATCTGTACCTATGTCTTTGATCTCCAAAATAAGAATTACAGGTCGTGTTTTGGGATTGTTGCCAAATTAATTCCCATTTTATTTTTCAGACATTCCCTGAAATGACTGATAGATGACTGCTTACTAGTAAATGTGGTTTTTGCTCAAACTCCTCTACTGATTCCACCTTTATGAATTGTAAAAGGAAGTTACCTCTTTTATGAAATTACGTTATACCGAATTCCATGGAGATGAAAATAAAAAGGTCACCTAGTTCTGTTGCAGATCTCTTCTGTCACCAACTCAGTTGTTCTTGATGTTTAGTACAATGCAAAGAAGAGTGGCAGGGGCTTGAGGTTTGCCTCCTCGGGCAGGGATGTATGTCTTTGTGCTTCTCTCACCTGCTTGGACACAAAATGACTTCTACAAGCCTCCATTTCTTCATCTGCAAAATGGCAATAACAATAGCCACTTTTCAACTTTTTCTAGTGATGAGGAAAGAAGACAGCTTTCAAAAGTGCCGTGTGAAAGGCAAATGTTAATGGCACAGGTAGAGAATATTTGTGGCAGAGAAAATATTATATGATTCCTACTCCTGCCTGTTTCATTTTCCTCCTGGGTGCACAGACCCACTTCCAGCTGCGCTGGTGTGTGGGTGGCCAGTGAAGAGGATGGACATGAAGTATGAATGTTTCAGGCCTGGCCCATAAGCTCCCACTCTCCCTTTCCCTTTCTCCTGCCGTCGTGGAGGTCATGTGGGAAAATGGTGGTGTCACAAGTTGGAAGAGGCCCGTCTCTTGAGTCACCACTTGGAGGAAAGCCGCCTGACTAGCCCTGGATTTGGGCCATTGCACTTGGAGTTGTTTGAGTTAATATTAGCTTTCCCTGATTAATCACAATTTTGGAAAAGCATATATTATTTGCTACTGTTAAAAGATAACTGTATTTTTTAACGTATCTTACATTATATATATTATAAATGTAACATACTGTTGTTTACGGTTACTTATATCATATTACATTTAGTATTATTGCAAAAAGTACAAACGAAAATCAACCCATCTGCAATTTTTAAATGTAGGACATAATTGCTCACAATGAAGCAAGCCCTATCTTAAGTTTTACTAAGTTTTTGTACATATCTTGACCAACAAGGGAAGTTAATAGTCTCTGAGATGTGAATTCCTGCTAGAAATACTTATAATAATAAGAGTATTAACTGCCGTTGATTAAGCATTTAACCACATGCCAGACGTGCTGTGCTAAGAACTTTACAGACATGATAGGTATGTGCCTTGAAACGAGTCATTTGTTTTTTTCTTTCAAATTATTTTCAGACCTGTTAAGATTGAATTATGAGACAAAACCTTGTTTATTCCTTTTCTAGATTGTCATACCTCCTTCCCCATTGTTACAACAGGTTGTGGCTCAGGTGAATTGAGCTGGGAGCTAATTATGTATGAGAATCTGATTTCTAAGATGTCACAGGGCAGGCAACTACTAAAGTCAATTTCTGTCCAGCCAAATACCGTTTCCTGCGTGTTTCACCTATCTGAATCAAGCATTCAAACACTATATCCACAATATAAATCTCCACTGAGGCACATGCTGCCATTGATGACGATATGGCCACAGCAGCTACAAAAGCTTTATATTGAATTGGCTTCAAGTTTTTAATCTTAACTCTTTCTCTTGACACCATTGGACAAAATGCATGGACAGAATTCACACCTCAAAGTAAAGAAATAGCAGCCAACACTGAACTTACCATCCTTGGTAGATTCCATAATAACTAGGCTTGTGTTTTGAAGTTGTGTGAGTTACGTTGTATTAGGATGACGGATGATGGAAGAGGAATTTTCAGATTACTGTCTCACACTTGAGGTGGAAGAAGCTTTCCGAAGACAGACATGGTGGCTCGGAATCCACAGCCAGATCCCCTAGGCTCAGGTCCCAGCCCTGCCACTTACGTGGGTCTTCGTCTCCTTATCTGTAAAGTGGGAAACGAAATTATAGTGCCTTTCTGCCTCTTGGCTCTCCAGTAAAATGGAGCTAATAATAGTACTAGCTCATAAGATTAATGAGTCACTTGTGGGAAGCGCTGAGAACGGTACCTGCAGGGAGGGAGTAGTCCGCTGCTCATGTAATTGTTGTGTAACAACTGCATCTGTTTCATTGTGATGTCCGTTTTCACTATGTTGGAAAGTTTGATTCAGTTGTCTATTTTCTCAGCCTGTTGTACAGAAGTCTGTTGTTTTTGTGTGTCTGTTTGTTCACCAAGTATTTATGCAGTACCTGCTGTATGCTAGGCATGTATATACCTGCTGTAGGTGCCAGGAGTGTATTCCAGGTATGTCCCTGTCTGTATTACCTGTTTCCAGCAGGAGGTACTGTGCTATGCTGACCTCTGTCATGTCAGCACAGAGTCTTGCTCATCCTCAGGCACTCACGGTGATTCTCTGTTGATGTCGTCATGGGGTCAGTCTGACCTTAGAGCCTGTGGGGTCATTTGGGCTCAACATGCCCTGTCCAGAAATTGTTAACATGTGTTCTCTGCAGCTGATACTAAGCACAGTCAATAAACAGGGAAGTGAATTGTATGAAAAACTGACACCCTTCAGTACAAAGAAAGATGGCTGGATTTTTCCCATGAGGCTACTTCTACATGCTTACATTTTACTGTTATTAGTTGCTCACAAACAAACCCATGATTTGGTCTAGTTACTGTATTGCCATTTTTCCAAATATGAGAACTGAGGCTTTAGAATCTGAAGTGACTTTCTGAGCCTTTGGGGTGAATCTAGGACTCTCCCCTCTCTCCTCTCTCTTGGAAATCTAGCAGATCCAAGTTAGATACAGTTGTATTGGACTCTGTTGGCACCACTGAGAATTGGGACCTAACTGCTTACAGATCCAGAGAGCGTGGGGAGAATGCACTTTATTAGCACAAGCCGACCACAGTGTGATAGTGCACATACACCTTGGTGGCGTGTCCCACTGTCCCCTGCACAAGCCGACCACAGTGTGACAGTGCACGTACACCTTGGTGGCGCGCCCCCTGTCCCCTGCACAAGCTGACCACAGTGTGATCGTGCATGTACACCTTGGTGGCGTGTCCCCCTGTCCCCTGCACAAGCCGACCACAGTGTGACAGTGCACGTACATGTTGGTGGTACGTCCCCCTGTCCCCTGCTTTAAGTATCATCTCTAAACTGACGGCTTCCAAATTTACGTCTCTAATCTCTCCCCTGAGCTTCAGATTCTCGTATTTATTTGCTGACTGGATATATGAATAAACTATATTAGATTTAGAGGTCTAATTCTTACATTTCCAAGAGACATCTTAGAATTATCTTGCTCCAGTAGTCAAGATAGTTCCTGATGGTACAAGGGCAGACATATAGATTGATGGAACATAGCAGAGCCCAGAAATAGACTCACATTTATATGGCCAGTTGATTTGTGATAAAGGTGCCAAGGTCATTCAATAGGGAAAAGATAATCATTTTAATAAATGGTGCTCAAAAAATCTGATGTCTGTATGGAAAAAAGAATGAATCTCAACTTTTACCTGACACCTTATAGCAGAATTAACTCAGAATGGATCATAGACCTAAACATGAGAGGTAAAAATATTAAACTTGTAGAAGAAAACATAGGAGGAAAACTTTGTGACATTGGAGTAGGGAAAGATTTCTTAAATAAAAAAAGCATGAATAGTAAAAGAGAAAAAAATGATTAAAATGGATTTAATTTCATCCAAAAAAACTTTTGTTCTTTATAAGACACAGTTAAGAAAATAGGCAAGCCATAGACTGGGAGAAAATATTTGCAAAACATATATCTGACAAAGGGCTTGCAGCCAGAATATGTAAAGAACCTTATAACTCAGTATTAAGAAGACAACCCCCCCCCCTTTTTTAAAGCAAAAGATTTGAAAGGACACTTCACCAAAGAAAACCTATATGAATGCCAGGAAGCAAATAAGAAGATCTCAATATCACTAGTCTTCAGGGAAATGTAAGTTAAATTACAATGGGATACCATTAAGCATCCATTAGTAGGATGCATAATAGTAACCTAGCAACTGACTATACCATGTGTTGGCAGAGATGCAGAGAAACTGGAACTCTCATATATTGCTGGTGGGAATGCAAAATGATACAGCCATTCTGGAAATTATTCTGGCAATATCTTATGAAATTAAATATACATTCACTATATGACCCAGTAACGTTACTCTTGGGGATTTGCCCCAGATAAATGAAGACATATTTTCACACAAAGACTTGTACACAGATGTTCATAGCAGCTTTATTCATAATAGCTCCAAACAGGAAATAACCCAAATATTCATTAGTTTCTCAATTGATAAACAAATTACTGGAATACTATGCAACAAGATAAAGGTGCAAAATATTAGTACATGCAACAACATGGGTGGATCTCAGAAATATTACGCTAAGTGAAAATCCATGGTTCTTACCTGCCTGGAACCTCTACATGACTGCCCCTCCCACTTCTTCTGCACACACACACACACACGTGCACGTGGTAAGCACACTCCCTAACTGAGACCCTTTGCATTTGCTCTTCCCCTGCCTGGACCATTCCTGTCCCAGATGCCCTTCATGCTCTCACTTCCTTCAGGTCTCTGCTCACATATCAGCTTACGAGAGAGGCCTTCTCTGTCCATCCTTTTTAATTTAAAACAGCATCCACTACTCCTTCTCTAACCTCCTTACTGAATATATAATGTATTTATTTACATATCTGTTTAGTATCTGCCTCCTCCTTCCAGGATTAAGCTTGTTTTGTTCACCGTTGTATTTCTTGGTCCCTAAAAATAGTGTGACACAGTATTTTCTCAATAAATAATTGCTAAGTAAACAATGTGAATGTTCACAATTTGGAATGCAGGCAGAAGGATAGGCTGAGACTTCAGATTTTGTGTGCCCTGTCAAGATACGTTCCATTGTGTTCTGTGTTAGCAGCTTTCCTTTTGCCTTTTCATTCATTCATGTGCTGGAGAGGCTCTGACTCCATGTAGGTTTGGGAAACTCATGAAATGCATACCAGTGATGAGTGCAGATGCATTTAATACCTCGTTTAATGTGTTAAGATGGGAAATCCTTAACACTTTTCAAAGATATTAAAGTGGAGATTTTTACACAAGAAATGAGTTAAATGATGTATAACACACTGATCATTAATTAGCCTTCCTCATCCCCCCTTATTTATAAGAATTAAAATATAAGGCAAAACTAGGAGAAAATAATTCTAATAATATTAATAGAATGTTGGACTTAAACGCTATCACAAGAGCTGTGGATATGGAACTAATACCGTTTTATGACATTGTAACTCTGTTGCTGAAGATTTGTTTGCTTTAATTCCAGATTAGAAGATTTTAGATATAGCACAAAACACTATCTTTGGGTGCCACAGCCATAAATTATGTAGGGACAGTATTAGAGAGGTTGTGATCAAATTGCTGTAATATTTTATTTTATTTTATCTTATCTTATCTTATTTTAGGGGGAGAAGGAAGGATTTATTACTTGCAGCAAGTAAGGAGAAACACAAGGGACCTTTCCCAAGGCAGTATCTCTGTAATATTTTAAATATTAAAAAGAAACTTGCTTTTGGGAACCAGAAAACTTGGTAAATTCAGGAAATTAATCAGTTGACCAGTAGCTCATTTAGAAATCTGACCTAGATCTACTGACATTTATCATACATCTTCTCTACATCTATTTAGACAGTTGCATGATTTCCCTCATTTTGCCTACTTGTGATGCATTACATTGACATGTTTTTCTGACATTAAACCATCCTTGAATTTCTAGGATGAGCACTACCTGATTATAATGTATTATACATAAGGAGCACCGTTGAATTCAGTTAGCCAGCATTTCATTTAGGATATTCACATCTATGTTTTTAAGTGAAGAGGGCCTGTTACTTTGTTTTCTTGCTTGCTTACTTACTTGGAATTGAGATTACACTAGAATCATGAAATGAATCAGACAGCTTTTCCCCTTTTTCTAATTTGTGGAACATAATGGAATGTTTTCAAAGTTACAAATTGCAGCTGTTTTGAACCCTAGTTGTGCTTGGTTTACTTAAGCCACCAAAATATTTTTAAAAACCTTGTCCTTAATTAACCTTTTAAATTAAAAAGATACTTTTCTAGTTTCACTGTTTTTCTTTTTTCCAGTGAGTGACCTAAATTAACTGTCCAGTTAATTTTTAATGAATATTTATTCACTCATTCATTTGACATTCATTTAGATTTATTAGGTATTTGCTCTGCACAGGACATTATCCCAGGCACTGAGGGAGAAATGAATGACAAGAGCCATGCCCTCGTTTCTTCCAGAAGGAACCAGAGCTCACTGTTACTACCTAAGGCAGCTTGTCTCTTCTGTGAAAGGAAGGGGTTGGACCACTTGGGACTTGCAGATATTTGTGTCTTGTAGAATAGTAATTTTGCATCTTTGTGGAGCTGTAAAGGGTCATGGTTCCAGATTTTCTAGTTTCAGTTAGAAATATACATGCTCATTCATTTATCAAATGTTTATAAAGTACCTGCTATATGCTTGGCAATGTGTGTGGCATAGAAACTGTGAAGCTGATTTCAGTAGTTTGTGTCAAAGGTTGTCAGTATTTTAGAGGATGCATATTGTCATCATTTACTCCCATTTTGAATATATTAAAAGTGTGTTTGAAGGCATGAGCTGCTCAGTAGGGGACCCCAGTGTTCCCATGTCCCTCGTGCCCTGCTCTGCTCCCGAGCACGCGGATGCTTGTCATTGTGCACCATCCATGTCTCTTAGCATAGAGGGAGATGAATTTCTACCTTTTTTCCTTGTTTGCAGCTCAGGTGTGATGACATGCCATGGTCACCATGCTTTGCGTTTTCAAAAAAGAAATCAGGAGTGTGGGTTACTAAATTCTTAACCTGGTGCCTTTGCCAGAGAAGCAAAGTCAAGTTAATGAGGTTTCTTCCCTTCCCTAGACTGACTCATTCTGCAGCTGACCTTACCTGGTCCCATGACTCTAAGTACCATCTCCATGGTAATGATTCCCAAACAAATAGCCTTGCCCAGTCCTCCCTCTTCAACTCCAGACTGTTGCTTCGATTCACTGGGCTGTCCGGTAGGCATCTCATGCTCACCACATCCGAACCCGGCACCTGATTCCATCCTCAACCTGCTCAGATTCTGGCTTCCTCCTTTCAGCAACTGATACACCCCCCCCCCCGCCTTTTTTTCCCTAGTTATTCAGGCCAGGAGTCTTGTTTTCATCCTTGACCCCTATATTCTTTCAGGGACCCATCGTCAAACTATGCTGGCTCCACCTTCAGAATATCTAGAATGCATCTCCAGCTTCTGACTCCCACCCCAGCCCATGCAGCATCACCTCTCACCTACCTCACTGCAGAGCCTCCTGGCTGGTCCCCCATGGCCACTGCCTCAGGCTGTTTTCCGAAGAGTAGTCATGTGAATCCTTTAAAAATGCAAGTCAGCTGTTTGTATATTCTGGAAGTTAAGCCCTTTTCAGTTGCATCATTTGCAAATATTTTCTCCCATTCAGTAGGTTGTGTTTTCATTTTGTTGATGGTTTCCTTTGCTGTGCAAAAGCTTTTAATTAGGTCAAAAGGGCAATTTAAACTAAAGATCTCAACAATTTTATCTTTTTATTTGTCCAAATGAAGTGAAAGCTTCTCTTCTTTGTAGAAATCAGCTGAGCCTGCAAATGGGTCATTTAATTAGAGACAAAAGTACATTAGAGATTCAAGTCCTATTGTGGACATTTCTACAAAGATAGGGAAGTGAGTGCAAGTTCAATAATGTTGGAATGGAGAGGAATTGCTACACATTTCCCTCCACATCCAGGGTTGGTAAGCAGACCCGGGTTCTGGATAATCTTACATGCAATCACCACAAGGTCATTTAGCATGTGATTTCACAGGAAATAAAAGGATAATTATTATAGTTAAGGTGTGGGCAGTATTTTTCATCTAAGCCATTGTGAAAAGGCCTCTCTTCCCAGAGCCTTCCACCATCTTCCTTTTCCTGTCCTTGGCTGCAGTTCCAAGAGGTCCCACACATCTTAATAGCTCTGTGGTTCTGAGATGATTTCATTATTTGATGTGGGTACCAGGCATACATCTTACTAGCTGTGTGACCCTGGACAAGTAACTTCAGTTGCCTCGTCTGCAGGTGGGGGTGTAATATTCCCGGACCTGGAGCACTGTCTTGAGGATTCAATAAAATCACAAGCCGGTGCTCACTTGGGCTGATGCAATAAAATCAGCTTATGCTGCTGCTCCTCTTTAGTTCCAACTATAGGAAAGTGCCATTTTTGCAGGTCTGAAATGGTGGAATGTCAGCGATTTCCTGTGCTTCCACCCGATACTTCTGCTCAAACCCTACTACAATGAGCGGTTTGTGAGCAGGTGGCAGCTGGTCCCTGGTCACACAGATGCTGAAGTGAGCTTGTTCTCCTGCCGTGTGACAGAAGAAAAGAAAAGGCTGCCTGTCCCCAAGGGATTAGCGCTGGGAGCCTGCGGAGTGGCCGCCAGGTGATTTAACCGGGGTCCTTTTATAGGTTTCACTATTGGCACCTGGTTAATGGGATGGGGATTTAGGGACCCGGTACTGAGACTGTCTTTTCCTGTTCTGTGCAGCAAAGTCCTGAGTGCCTTGACGACAGGTAGTGCGTCTGCTGCCTGGGTTTTAAGACGCGCACACTCGTTTCCGTGGCTGGTCCCTGCCTTACGGGACACTGGTGCTATTCCGCTGCCTTTCCGTGTGTGGGGGGGGTTAGGGTTGGGGGAAAGGGAGGTCGGGATCACAGTGGAAACTTGCTTCGTTTATCCCATCTGGCCCTTTCTAAGTGGTGAGAGGGTACCCCATTCTAACCTGGAGTTTCTTCCCCCCACCCCCGTCTCTCTCCCTCTTTCCTTTCCCTTTGCAAAGATTGCTTTTTGGGTGGGTGGGTGGGGGGCTCCGCACAAGGTTCCTAAAGCCACGAAAACTTAATCCTTGCGCTTCTATCAAACAAGTCCCCTGGAAACAGCCGCATTCCACTTGGCCCTGTGGCCCCTGCTTATGTGGCACGTGAGGACCCGCCTCCTAGGGCTTTGGGTGCCTGTCTCAGCCCCAGCCTGCCGGCTGGCGGTTTCTCCATCACTCTCTATTTTCTCTCATATGGTACAAACCCACCTCGAATAGGTTACATTTAATGGGGTGAGAAAAATCCACACTGTAAGAGAAAAGTCGCAGGTGAGGTCAAGCTGCTTCCTCCCCGGAGGGAGAATGATTTTCTCCTCTCTGGCTCCCATACCGAAAATTCATACAAAAGAGCTCTTTTTATGTTTGATGTATTGCTTTTAAAAAACAAATCCTTAATGTTTTTTCATTTTTGGTTCATACCTCTTGGCCGACCCAGCAGGAATTTGGCAGTTGAATGGGCTGCTTCTCGCAAATGCTAAAAGCTGCCTCGCTCAGACTCACTGGCTGCTGGAAAGACTGGATGCCCGACGAGGAGGGAGGGCTCCAAGAGTGGTGGGCGGTCATGCCAGTTGACAGTATTAAAAGCTAATCCGTTGTTGGTACTGATAGCCACTGATAGCCATTGCTGTATGTTTGATATTTTTTGTAATCAAATTTTCTTCTTAAGGGTTCCTCAAGGCACAGTGAGGTGTGAATGGGTTTTGTTTTGGACAAGCCCATACGTTGCTATTTTTTTTCCCAGTGTGCAATCTTTTGCGTTATGATTCATGTTCCAGGAGATTTTGATAAGTTATGTTTAAACCACTGTAAATATAAGCAAGCTCAAACATAAGGCACACCTTAATTTATTACTTCATTTGATTTTATTTACAAAACACATTGTCCAACACCCGAATTCTTTGCTTTAAAGAATTTTGCCACACCAGTGCCAAATCAACACAGATAGGCAGTGGCGGTGAACAGAATGACTTAAAAAAATTCTGCCGACTCCATAATTTTTTCAATGGAGAGAACACCAGAATTTGCCATCTCAGGATTCTGGAAACTCCTGTGCTCTGCGGGCTGATTGAATTGATGGCTTGCCAGAAGGGTTATATCATGGCGCCCGACCCTCCTTCCACTGCAGACAGCCCCCCTTGCTTGTCTGAGTCTTGACAGACCAGCTTGGAGCATTCCCGCTGACTTCTGGGTCTTTCTCTGTGGATGAGCAGAAACATAACTCTGAGAAAGGCAGCCAAACAGAGTATGTCTTTGTGATTATTTTTGTCTTTACTCTGAATATAGGAGCCAAGATGACATCATAGGTCACTACTTCACAATTCATTGAGTACCATTTTCACCCTCTAAATTAGCCAAAAAACAAATAAATAAACATGGTTTTAAAAAATTGAAGTATAGTTGATTTACAATGTTATGTTAGTTTCTGGTATACAGCATAGTGATTCACTTATGCATATATAGTTTTTTTCCTTGTCATTATAGGTTATTATAAGCTATTGAGTATAGTTCCCTGTGCTATACAGTAGGACCTTGTTATTTATCTATTCTATATATAGTAGTTGGTATCTACTAGTCCCAGACTCCCAATTTATCCCTCCCCACCCCCTATCCCCTTTGGTAATCATAAGTTTTTTGTGTCAGTGAGTCTCTTTCTGTTTTGTAAATAAGTTCATTTGTGTCATTTTTTTAGATTCCACATGTAAGTGATATAAGATATTTGTCTTCGTCTGACTTACTTCAGTTAGTATGATAATCTTTAGGTCCATCCATGTTGCTGCAAATGGCATTACTTTCATTCTTTATTATGGCTAAGTAGTATTCTAATGTATAAATATTCCACAACTCCTTTATCCAGTCATCTGTTGATGGACATTTAGTTTGCTTCTATGTCTTGGCTATTGTAAATAGTGCTGCTATGAACATTGGGGTGCATGTGTCTTTTTGAATTGGAGTTTTCTCAGGATATATGCCCAGGAGTGGGATTGCTGGATCATATAGTAACTCTATTTTCAGTTTTTAAAGGAATTCCCATACTCCAGTTTTCCATAATGGCTGCAAGAAATTACATTCCCACCAACAGTGTAGGAGGGTTTTCTTTTCCCTACACCCTCTCTAGCATTTATTGTTTGTGGACTTTTTAATGATGACCATTCTGACCAGTGTGAGGTGATAACCTCATTGTCACTTTGATTTTCATTTCTCTGATAATTAGCACTATTGAGCATCTTTTCATGTGCCTGTTGACCGTCTGTATGTCTTCGATGGAGAAATGTCTGGGTCTTCTGCCCATTTTTGGATTGGGTTTTCTGTTTTGTTATTACGTTGTATGAACTGTTTGTATATTCTGGAAGTTAAGCCCTTATCAGTTGCATCATTTGCAAATATTCTCTCCTAGTCTGTAGCTTGTCTTTTTGTTTTGTTTATGGGTGTCTTTGCTGTGCAAAAGCTTATAAGTTTAATTAGGTCCCATTTATTTGGTTTTCCTTTTATTTCTATTGCCTTTGGAGACTGACATGGAACATTGCTCCAATGTATGTTGGAGTATATTTTGCCTATCTTCTCTCCTAGGAGATTTCTGGTGTCCTGTCTTATGTTTAAGTTTTTAAGCCATTTTGAGTTTATGTTTGTGTATGGTGTGAAGGAATGTTCTAACTTATTGATTTACATGCCCCTCTCCAGCTTTCCCAACATCATTTGTCAAAAAGACTGTCTTTTTTCCATTGTATATTTTTGTCTCCTTTGTTGAAGATTAACTAAGGAAGACTGTAGGTGTGTGGGTTTATTTCTGGACTCTCTGTTCTATTCCAGTGATCTATGTGTCTTTTTATGGCAGTACAATGCTGTTTTCATTACTGTAGCTCTGTAGTATTGTCTGTAGTCTGAGAGTTATTCTTCGAGGTTCATTCTTTTTCTTCAATATTGCTTTGGCAATTCTTGGTCTTTTGTGATTCCATATAAATTTTAGGATTATTTATTCTATTTCTGTGAAAAATATCCTAGGTAATTTGATAAGGATCTCATTAAATCTGCAGATCGCTTTGAATATTATGGCCATTTTAACAATGTTAATTCTTCCAATCCAAGAGCATGGGATTTCTGTGTGTTAATCTTGTAACCTGCTACCTTGCTGAATTCATTTATCAGCTGTAGTAATTTTTGTGTGGAGACTTTAGGGTTTTCTATATACATAGTGTCATGTCATCTGCCCCCACAAAAACCCCATATTTTTAATGATATCTAAGATGGGCAAGGATCTAATAAAGCAGGTGCAGATAGTTTTCAACCTTGTTTAAATTCTGGTGGTAGTGTAAATTGGAAAAACTTTTTAAAAAGCAGTTTGGAAGTAGGCATCAGGAATCATAAGTTCATATCCTTTCACTCAGTAATCCTACTTATGGTAATCTACCTTTAAGAAATAATCAGATATATGGGAAGATCCATACTCCAAAAGATTTATAATTAAATATGTTGTATACAATCATTTGGAATATTATCCATCAACAGAAAAACTAACAATATGGAGAAATGGCCAGATGAATTAAAAAAAGATACTTAGTAGATTAAAACCTTTAAAACATACATCTGAGAAAGGACTAGAAAATATGGGAAAGTGATAGTAGTTGTTAGGATGAGTAATTAAAACTTTTGTTTCTGTTTCCGAACCACCTATATAGTATGATTACTTTCATAAATTAAAATCCTGCATACTCCTAACTGTGGTAAAGGAAAACATTAACTTAGCCTCCACTATTTTGGAATTTATGATTAAATTGGGATTTTCTTCACTGATGGGCACAAACAAAATTATAGGCATAATATTTAAATTACTTTAGCAGTTCAAGCCCCAAGTCATTTTTAGGAGACTTTAATAACTGAATGCATTTGAAAGTAGAACTGCATTAGAAAACTTTTCACCACATCAGACTGCAGTCGATTTCATTCTCTTTGTGACAATTAATGGATGAGATGGTGTGTACTGTTTAAGAAGTGTCAGGAGGCTTGTGTGACTGTAGGAGATGGGGTCTTTTATTTCCTTTTTCTAATAGGATAATCAATGTACTCATTTGCTCACTGGAGAGACTCTCATACCCACTAGAACATTCCTAATCAAATAATATATTCCTCATATCACACTCACACACACACACACACACACAGAGTGCCCTACAAAAACAAAACCCAACTACTAGCAATTAAAGAGCTCTTGCATCTGACTGCACCCCAGTCTGTAGGAAATGGGGTGACTGCACTCAGAGTTCCCCCATGCTCCAGAGTATTATGAGTTATTCATCTTTACCAAAAAAGTTATTCCTCCTCACTAAAAAGCCTTTGAGTTTTTATAACTTCAGGATACTTTTAATAGCACACTCATTTTCTATAATGATCCGGGACTGTAACGCAGCGCATAAACCTCTCTTCCAGACCCCGCCCACAAGCCCTCCTCGCCCTCATTACAGACGTAGTTCTGCAGCAGGAACTTTCATCTTCCTCTTCGCATTTTAATACTTCATCGTAAAAAAACAGTATGAGAAGTTCCAGGCAGTTTCATTTTGTGAAAGCACACCCAGCAATCTCGATTTCATTAGAATGTTAAACTCTGTCCACTGTTCTTGGCTTGCTGAGGGTCACTGGCTGGGGCGGCGTTGAGCCTTAGGTGTGTCAGTACCCTGTTCCGCTGGACAATTGACTCCCGTCCCATGTGCGGTGCCGCTTTTGCTCTGCGCGTGCGCATGCCCCGGGGAGCGGCATCTTGCACCCAGCACCCTGGGTGGGGAGGTGCCCTCAGTTCTGCCAGCTGGGTGTGTTCCTCCAGGCCATCCTGCAGAGCACTCCTCCGGGCATTTAGCGTCGGTGCAGAGGGGACGGGTGCACAGTACAGCTTCAAGAAGACGAAGTGCCGTCTCTGGGAAACGCCACCGTGTTACGAGGAGGAGCCACCAAATGTATACTAGAGGGAGTTGTATGAATCTAGCAGAATGGAAACCTATGACCAAACTCCAGCCAAACCAAGAAGTAACAAGAGAAATAAGCACAAGGCCGTGACGTTCCACCAGGAGCCCTACAGCCCTTCGGTGGATGGGCCAACAGCAGAGGCAGCTTCCGATCTGGTCATCAGCACAGGTGGTCGGGGCCTTTATCAGCCAGGAGGCAATAACAACCACCAGTCTTACGCAGCACTAATGGTTTTATCAGATGTTTTCATAGATCTTTTCTCTTAATCTTCCGTACAGCCGTGGGAGGTAGAATGGAGACATAAGATGATCCCTCCTTTTCCAGAATATCCTTCAGATAGAGAGCCTCAGGTAAGGGTGAAGGGTGCCCTGTGTTAAAATGGCCTGATTTGGAGTGCTGGCGCTGCCTCTTCTCTTGGAGGAAATTCTGTCCATCCATCCCTTCCACCGTGGCAGTTAACTAAGCGCCCGCAGTGTGCCAGGCACTCTGCTCAGGATGCCCTGTTTCTTCCTCATGAGGCCCTGTAAAGTTAATGGGTGGAGCCCAGTTTCATCTACGATGAGACTAGGGCTTGGCATATGTAGGTGAACCCCCAATGGATGCCCCCAGCAAAGCACCTCCGTTGGGTTTTCTGTGACCCGCCACTGTGGCAAAAGATCCGTGCACTTGCAGCCCCTGAGTCTGGTCAGAGCAACTGCCTGCCGAATGGTGGTTGAGCTGTAGATGGAATGGCCCTGCGCTTCCCAAAATATAGATGCTTCATTGTCAATTTCCTGTTAAGATAAAAGTGATGCCTCATCCTTCCTGGCCCTAGGGGGTGCTCTTAGAAGAGCATCCAAATCTGAGTTGCACCAGGACGTGGAGTGGAAGTGACAGTGGCCTAGGTTAACCACATGTGTTCACATCTTTAAATGCAATTCAGGATTTGATGTGCTTTGACCCCTCCCTTCCCCCCCAACCACCCTTCATGAAGTGAGCTGTCTCGCCCTGAACCCTGACACACCTCTTATTGTCCCTACGACGTAGGTGGCCTTGTATTGCCTCTTATCCTTGCTGTCGAGGTCTTTGTTCCCTGGTTTGATTAAGTGAGAAAGCAACTTTAAGATTTCTTTGCATTCTCCCATATATCTAACATGGCATTTTACTTAATAGGAATCCAGTAAATATATATTTATTATTAAATTCTCCACCCCATTGGACTTACTCTCTAATTGTTTCTCTCGTTGGTTCAGGATGCCTTTAAAAATTTTTTTTAAATGGAAAATGAAACAAAGAAAATGCATTGGAAAGATTTATGTATTTAGTTGGGGGAGGGGGAAATTAAACTTCTCATAATAGTTTTTAAATTAAATTTCATACTCGTCCAAATCCTTTCCTTCTCCACCCCTTCCTCTGATATTCCCTCCCTCATTAAAGCATAGGATTTTGATGGTATTCGCAGGGAAGCTGATTTACTGGAATAAAGAAGTTCTTTAAGTTTTACATTTTGGAACACTCCCAGTGTGTCTGAACCCGGGTTTCAGATTTTACTGGCATTTTGTTGGCAGAGCCGTCTTTGGAGCCGATCCTTATTTGAGCATGTTTCCTGACACCTTTGGCGGTATGGTACTATGTTTTTTAGATTTAAAAAAAAAAGTTTAAATAGAAAAGCATATACAAACATATACAGAAGATTGATTATACAATGTCTAGCAAAATAAAAGAGCAGTAAAAACTCTCAAAAATTAACAAATGGGAAGCGCTTTCTTTTTAAAGGGTCAGGATGAAGACAAAGGTACCAGGAGAGAAATGTTTCAGGAAGCCCCAGGAAAAGCTGACTTTCCCACTGTGCTCATCTCCTCTCCACACACAAGTGTCCTGTTGAAATACGGTTGAGAATAGTGTACTTCCCACTGCTCTAGGGACATGGTCGGTCCCTGCAGTCATCAGGGCCACAGACAGAATCCAGCTGAGATGAAGGGAAAGCTTATGGAGGCAAGGGCAAGGTGACTGAGCCTACCTGGGTTGGGGGTGTCTCCAGAGATCGGCCACAGAGGGAATCCTTTGCTACCCTTGGGCCCAAAGGGGTAAGGGAAGAAACAGTATTTCCCAGAGCCCCTTGGAGAATCTGTGAGAGCAGACAATGAGGCCCAATGTTGGGAAAGAGCGAGTAAGATTCACTGAGCTAAAGCTAGTGTCCTACCTAATGGGAAACGCTCAGAGTACTTCCCGGAGGCCCGGAACCAGGGCAGGATGCTCACAGGATGCCCATTATCTCCACTTCTATTTAACATCATCCACATGATATTAGCCAATTCAGATTGACAAGAGAAATCAATTAGTGGCATACAAATTGAAAAAGAAGTAAAACTATCTCTATTTTCAGCTGATATGATGGTATACCTCAGAAACCTTAGAGAATCAATGATAAAACTAACTGAAACAATTAAAAAATTTAGTAAGGAAGTAGGTTATAAAATATGCTGCTATCGTGGAGCCCAAGCAGAAGCCAGCTTCAAAGGATCAACAGACTTGAGTAGAAAATGGGATTGGGGAGCATAGGGGATTGGAATATAATCATCTGAATGAAAATCCATTCTAGAACTGGATTCTGAACCAGGTTTAGTTCATGGGGACTATAAACCGAGCATATCATGGAGCAAAGACCTGCATTTAAGAAAGAGGCTCCTTGTCCCACTGAGTGAAGAGTTAAGCTGGTGCAAAGCTTCCTGGTCGAGCAGGCTCTGGCATGTTGCTTGATCTCTGGCAGGGTGGGGTGCAAGCAGGGCTCTGGAGAGAGGACTGAGCATGAGAGGGAACGACGTAGGGTGATATCTAGGGCAGCAAGGTGGTGAAAGAAGCAATGGTTTGGGGGCCAGCTGGCAGAGGCAGGGAATTCTTTCTCATAATTACCCTTGAAATGGCAATGGTATTGAAGTGGAAAAAGGGCCCAGAAAGGGCCTGAGTGGCAGGGTGGAGCTTCCCTTTCTAGAGGAAGAAATTCATTACCTTCACATTGCTTTGTCCACCCAGATGTTTCAACAGCCACTTGGCTCTAGGTAAGGAAACTGCTTATTATAGTATTTTATGTAAATTTGGCTAGGAAAGATCAGCATATTTGAAACAGAATGTGTGTAGAGCAGAGAAAATACCTCTTCAGACATGCAGGGCAGAGCTAACGAACTTTGACACAAATGTGGTTGTATTTAATTTTTAAAAATTTAGGATGACACTATTTCAATTCTTTAAAAAAGTAAGAACCCCATTTTGATTTTACTCTTTTAGTGTAAGTTTTCTTTAAAAAAAAAAGTATACGTGAACAAATGTAAGACATTTCTTGCTCCTTGATAGGACAACTCAACAGCACAAACATTATCAGTTCTCCCCAACTTAGTCTGTAAATTTAATGCGCTTGTACTAAAAATACCACTAAGTTTTTTGTCTGTTTTAAATGGAGCTAGACAAATAAAAAAAATATACAAGAATATTCAGGCAAACAATGAAAAAGAAAAGCCATGAGCAGGGTCCTAGCCTTGCTAGATTTTATTTTATTTTATTTTTTATTTCATTATTATTTTTATTGAAGTACAGTCAATTACAATTGGTGTACAGCACAATATCCCAGTCATGCATATACATAACATAAATTTGTTTTCATTTTTTTCCATTAAAGGTTATTACAAGATATTGAACATAGTTCTCTGTGCTATACAAAAGAAACCTTTTTTTAAAAAATCTATTTTTATATATAGTCTCTAACATTTGCACTCAAACTTCAAAATTTATCCCCTCCCACCCTCTTTCCCCGGCAACCATAAGATTGTTTACTACGTCTGCGAGTCTGTTTCTGTTTTGTAGATGAATTCATAATGTCCCTTTTTTTTTTTTTAAAGATACCGCATATGAGTGATATCATATGGTATTTCTCTTTCTCCTTCTGGCTTACTTAGAGTAGGGGTCCTAGCCTTGCTAGATTTTTAAAACATACTCTAAAGCCTCTATAATTAAGACAATGTATGTTATTGGCACATGAATAAATGGAGAGACCAGCAAAAAGGAATAGAATGTCCAGAAATAGATCCAAGTACATATAGAAACTTAGTATATAATAAAGGTGGCATCTCAAATTGCTAGAGCAAAGGTACAATTTTTAACAAATGGTCCTGGGACAATTTGATGGATATTTGGGGGAAAAGAGAAGATCAGTTCTATACCTTTCACTATACACAAAAATAAGCTCCAAAAGGATCAGGGTTCTACATTTAAAAAGTGAAACCCTTTGAGTACTAGAAATAAGTGGATGAATTCCTGCATAACTTGAGTATGGGGAAAGCTCTGAAGACACAACAGTAAGAGGCAGTAAAAGAAAAAAATGATACATTTGACTACATAAGAATAAAAAATAAAATTTGGGATTGTGAAAAAAACTATCAATAAAATCAGAAGACAAACAGTTAATCTGAAGAAAATATTGGCAAGATAACACAGATAAAGCACTAATATTCCCTAATGTATTAAGAACTCTTAAAATAGACAAAAGACACGAACAGATAATGCACTGTGTGTGTGCACATAAAAATACATAAATATTGAAAACTGTACATATAAGAGAAATACAAATTGCAACTGCACTGAAATACCATCTCTTACAGATCAGACTGGCAAAAACTGAGAAGTGTGACTTCACACTCTATGGTATCTCAGAAAGTTTCATAGTCAGGTACTTACCTTCTGACCCAGCATCCCACTTCTAGGAATCTACCCTGAAGATACACCTTCAACAATATGAAGATACATGTGAACAAGGGTATACATTTTACATACTGTCATTTTGGAAACTACTTAAACGCACATGGGAGAGTGGCTGGATAAGCTATGCTCCATGCACACAATGGGACGGTTCGCAGCTTCAGAAAGAGTGGGGAAGAGCTCTGTGAACTTCTAAAGAGTATTATCAGGTTACATTAAGTGAAAAAAACCCAAAAGATAAAAGAGTACAAAATAGTAACTTTCTGTAAGGAAGAAAGAGAAATAAGAAAATATGCAAGTATCTGTACATTTGTGTAGAAAGAAAGACCAAAAGAATAAGCCAGAAACTAGTGAGATTAGTTATTATTTACCGAAAGGAGTTCTATGGGAGACTTGGATAGAAGGGGTAAGTGGGGGAAATGCGGCACTTCTCAGAGTTGACTTTCTTGTACAGCGCTGACTCTTGGAACCAAATTAAAGAATAAAGAAACAAGGATGGAGGCGGCCCTATCATGGATTACAGAATTACAGTTAAACCTAACCTTATTTCAGGAGACTAATATAACCACACTCAAGGAAAAGGAGAAAAGAACAAACCCTAAGAACTTTTAAACACAATATTTGACTATATACTCTCAGGCTAAAAACAAAAAAAGTTCTGTTGGTACATATTGAACCCTAGTTGGTAAGTTTGTTTTTCACAGTAGCATGGGTCAACAATTCCGAAACCACTTTCTGTGTGTTACAGTATTGAGCAAATAAGTAAATATATTTCAGATAATGGGAGCCAGATTTCTCATTATTGGAGAAGGAAGTTCCAAATATAAAAAGGAGGAGAATAAAATGGACCTTGTGTTGTTGGATTGGAACTGAAAATCTTAAATGAATTCATGGTTTTTAAGATAGGTGGATAGATGGATGGATGGAGAGATGGCAGGAAGGAAGGAAACACTCATGCTTTCTTGTTCTTTCATAACACCCTGATTTGTTTTTTAAATACTATTCTCCACTAAGAGGAAGCAGAGCTCCTTGGAGAAAAGGCCAATTCCAGGGCTGGTGCTGAGAAAGTTCAAGATGAGCCTGGAACCTCTTATGCCAAAAAGTAAGGAAGTGCTGAAAGATGACAGGGACTTGTCAGTAGGAGATAGGAACCAGCTTGAAGGAGCTTCTGCTTGCCAGATCTGGGATAATTTGTGCATCAAAATAAATAATGATAAGAAAATGAATACTCTGTTGAATAAATAAGTCTCCTTAAGTCCATTCTGCTATAAAGAAAGGAAGAAAGAACAGTAAGTGCTGGGAGAAGAAAAAGCTCTTCCTTATAGTAGCTTCTGAACAAGTACATATGGAAGAAATGGAAGAAAAATCACTATTTGGCAACCATGAGATGAATAATTGATTCAAGTAAAATCATCCACAGATGCTAAGACTAGCAGATTAAATTTCATGAGAAACATGATATTTATCTCCCCACAAGTACTTAACTACAGTGGAAAAACAATAACTTTACAGTGGAAAAACCTGGCATGCACCACCTTACCCAAGTGGGTCAAAGTTAACTCACCAGTACTGGGACAAGGTAACACTGGGCACTTCCTGATACGATGCCCTGAGAAAGATACACTCTCACTAATCTGTGTTCCTGCCACAAATGCTAATCTGAGTCTAAATATGAGGAGATTTCAGATCATCTTAATTAAAGGACATTTTACAAAATCACTGCCTCTACTCTTCAAAAAATGTCTACATTGAAAGACAAGATGAAAACTAAACCAGATACATGGAGACTAAGGAGGCATGACAGCTAAATGCAGCCAATGATCCTGGATTAGAGCCTAAATCATAAAGAAGATTGTGTTTCACTATCAAGGGCTTTGTTGGGACAATGTATGAAATTGGACTAAATTCTATAGATTAGATCAAGAGTTGGCAATACACTGGTCTCCTGCCCATTTTTGTACCACATGAGAGCTCCAAATGTTTATCTGTTTATTTGTTTCACAGTTTTAAATGGTTAGAAGAAAGTTTTAAAGAGTAGAATCTATATGACATTCTGGGAAAGACAAAACTATAGAGACAGTAAAAAAAAAAAATCAGTGGTTGCCAGGAGGGGAGGGGAGGAAGAGGGGGATGAATAGATGTAGCAGAGGGGATTTGGGGACGGGGGAACATTCTATACGATACTGTAGTGGTGGATAGATGTTGTTACACATTTGTCAAATCCCAGAAAACTAAACAACACAAAGAGTGAACCCTACTCTTAAACTATGGTTTAGTTAAAAATGACGTGTTACTATTGGTTCATCAGCTATAACACATGTACGACACTAATGTGTTAATTATAGGGACACTGGGGTGGGATGAGGGGTGAGGGGGTATATGAGGCCCCTGTACATTCTGCTCAGTTTTTCTATAAACCTGAAGCTGCTCAATAAAGTATTAATTAAATTCTATATTGTGACACATGGACATTATGTTCAATTCAAATTCCTGTGTCTATCAAGTTTCGTTGAAAACACAGCCACATTTATTTATTTATTTGCATGTTGTCCACAGTTGCTTCTGCGCTCAGACAGCAGAGTTTGAATAGTTGCAACAGAAACCATATCACTCACATACACTGAAATATTTACTATCTGGCCTTTTACAGAAAAAGTTTGCTGACCCCCGGATGAGATAACAGTGTTGTCTCAATGTTAAGTTCCTGATTTTGATAAATTGTACTCCGATAAAATAACACCCTTAATTTTTAGGAAAGGTACACTGAAGTATACAGGGATAAAGAGACAGTATGAAGAGGGGACGGTATAGCTCAGTGGTAGAGCATGTGCTTAGCAAGCATGAGGTCTTGGGTTCAATCCTCAGAACCTCCATTTAAAAAACATATAGATAAATAAAAAAACCTAATTACTTCCCTGCCAAAAAAATACAAAAAGAAAAAAAAAGAGAGAATGAGAGAGAAAGAGACATTATAGCTGCAACTTCTTCTCACATAGTTCAGAAAAAAAATTATGAACAGATAGACAGACATGGAGCAGCCTGTGTGGTAAAAAGTTAACATTTGGGAAATCTGAGTGCTGGGTAAAGGGCACGTACAGATTTTTTGTACTATCCTTGCAAGTTTTTATAAATCTGATATGATTTTAAAGTAAAAGGTTAGAAACATAAAGGAAAACAAAATAATCATTGACTTTGGAACCAACCAGAACTTGACTTGAAGTCCTGATTTGTGGCCTCACCTTCCGAAGACTGTGTCATCATCTGACTTGCCGAGTTTGGATGAGATAATGCACGTAAAGTGTGACATACTGTGCAGAGAATCCACATCAATTCCAGGTGACCAAGTCGAAACGTCTACAGTGCCTTCAGGAAAATGCTTCCCAGAAGTCTTCTTGCCACGTGGTCAAGATAAGTCAATGTCCATCTTCTGAAATGGCAGCCACATTTCAAAACCGAAGGCCCTCTGTTGGGTAGCTGAACCATGGTGTCAGCTCCGTGGTGCGGCCCCTCCACACCCATTTGAAGATGATGGATTCTGATGAGCCTGAGAAGTAGGTTGAGAAGATCCTGTGATCTGGGGACTCCTAGTGGAGGGGTTAGGACATGGTCCGGGTTCCATATGTGGTGGCAAGTTTAATTATGCAGAGGATCTAGGATTAGGCCCGTTTTGGAGGCTTGACTTCAGAGGTTGCTGTGGGTGCCATGAGTATTTCAGTCTACAGTTTAGTTGTCCATCTGTGAACACTGTAACAGCACTGGTCTAAGGTAGGCGGTGGTGCTCCAGCATCCAGTTTTTATGGTGCAGTGTCGGGGTAAGCAACGGTGGTTTGTGTTCATCTTGACTGAACGTCAATAAATGCTTGATGTACTTCTTAGAAAGGTGCCTCATTCTGAAAGCTGAATCCATAGGACTCCCTGTGAGCAGTTAAATGATTTAGCAGTCGTGTGATGCTGTTATGTGTGTATGTTGGAAATGAGGAAGATTAGATGACAACCTATGGATGATTGGTACCCTGGGAGATATGGAAATTAAACAGGCATGTCAAACAGAGCAGCTGACTCAACAGGATTACAACTGGGGCCTCTACTCCAGGGGACTCCATGGGGGCAGGTTGTGATGTGCTCCTCTGAGCAGTGCCTCTAACTAAAATGCTCACCCTGTTAGACACCAAAACACGTAAGGGAATATGATCTAATGCCTACTTATTTGACAGCTTTCCAAAAGGACTGATCGATGACAGGTCGTTACAGCATTAAGTGTCAAATCCAGAAGATAACGGAAGAATATATTAGTAAAGCTGTTGTCCCTGTGTGTATCAGTGACCAAAATTGTTTGTAAGCAATAACCTAGAAAATGTCATATTTTTAAAAATTCAAACAGCTAGTTGAACCAACTGTTTATAGCTTTGCTAAGTGGGTCCAGAGACCCTAGATCTGGAAGTGAAGATTTGGCAACCCCGACTGTAAGTGTTCAGATCTGCCCGGGGCCAGCCCATCTCGTGTATCCCTTTGTGCTTCATTCTTGCCGATTCTACACCAAGTGTTCCATTTCCTAGGTGACCGAAGAGATGCTTACCCATTGTTAGTTCACACCAACACTGGGGTTTGAATCCCAGTCTGTCCCATTTCCTGTCTGAGTTGGCTCCACCATGATGTTTCTAAAGTTCCCCCGGGAACCTTTCCTCTCCTGCCAGGAACGTTAGCCCCCAGGGTCCCTGGATAGTACCCAGCTGCTTTGGGACCGTCTGCCTCAGCTTTCTCCCTGCATGCCTAGCTCTCTGTTCAGAAGTCACCAGTCAGAGGTCCAGCACCTTCCACCCCAGACCACATCCCCATGCATTGCAGAGCCTTCCCACCCGCCTCGCTGCACTGTATGTGTTGTTGGAAGCAGAAAACCATACTTGTTTTCTTTCAAAAAACAATACTCTGCACTCTTGCATAGAAGGCAACTTAAAAAAAAATTTTTTTGATTGTACTATTAGAGTGAGGCTCTTTAAAAAATAAAATATCTTTATATTTTAGCTTTTTAACTTTTTAAAAAGCGGTGCCCACATAAAATGGTTGGTGTTCACAATGTAACCCATTTAGGAAAAAATAGTTTTTGAAATGAACTTTAGCACAGTTTCCTTTGAACGACATAGAAGTAAACAGTTATGAACAGTGACAATTCATCTCCCAGTAAAGTTTTTAAAAATCAAAAAATAAGTAGTTAGTCATCAGTGTGACTGCCTGGGTCCTCCTCCTCCTCCTTCCTCCCTAACCCTCTTATCAGGTTTCTTTTTCACATAGACAGCATGGGGGAACTATCTGAGAACACGTGCCTTTCTGAAGGCTGGGGAGAGGGAGTCAGAACACAGAAGACATTGAAGAAAAGGCGCAGCAGCCTGTGCACCGAGAAGAACACGAGTTGATGAATTTCCTCGGGGCCCCAGGGATGGAGATGGAGACCCCAAGGATGTTGTAGCCTCGGGCATGCTGTCTCCCCAGCCCAGAGGCAGTCTGTGCATGGACAGTAGTCTGCAACTTTGCACAGGCCACATGCCCTGCTGGGGAACGAGTGTGAGGGACACGCATCCCCATTCGTGTGTTGTGTGTTACAGAAGATTCAGACACCAAGTGTGGTGAAGCTCAGACAAGTTGGCCTGCATTGCAAATCTGATCTCTCAGAAATAGGAGATTGTTCGCCCACTAGTGAGCTGCAGATGTATGCTTAACCTAGTTAAAAAAAAAAGCTGAATTTAAGTAAATCTTTTCTTTCATAACATTTTTCCTGATTATAAAATGAATGCACTCCAAGTACAGAGATACCGGAAAATTCAGAAAAGTATAAAGAAAAGAAAAACCACTTGAAATCTTCCCACCCAGAAATTACAAAGAACAGCATAGCAAAGAAATTAAAGTCATCATATAATTCTGTCTCCACCCTCTGGAGATAAGCTCTCTTAATAGGTGTCCTTTTTGTCTATAAATGCACATAGGCAGACACAGCTTACAAAGATGGGCTCATACTGTGATGCTGTTTTTAAGCCTTTCTTTTTTAGTGTCAACATAATGAAAATGTCCATCACTAAATATCTATGACATTATTTTAAGAGTTCCAAAATAAGCAATTTTTCCAATCATCAGAAACTTATTTTGTAAAAAATATATGTATATATTTTGTGTGTGTGTAGTATTTTTTAAGAGGAAAAAGAATAGAAGAATGCATATTTCTAATGAGAAGATGACTTCTTTGAATAACTTTTTTGCTTTGTACTTTCCTATATTTTTCCAATTATTACACTCCCAAAATAACCACAGCTATAATGTTGGTCTATTTCTGAGCAATTTTTAAAAGTATATTTTAAAACATCGTTGGTGTCATGCGGTGCATAAAGTTTTCCATCCCCATTAAATCATCTAATAGTGTCCGATGGCTATTTCCTATATGATATTTTTTCATGTGGTGCTACTATGATTTTTTTCATTTCTCTATCATGGAATGTTTGTATTATTTATGACTTTTTTCATAGTATAATGCTGTGATGAATAATTATGTCCCTGAATTATTTTGTTTCTTTGTCTGAATACTCGTTAGAATTCAGTCACTGGGTCAGAAGACATAAAATTTTTAAGGCTCTCATTGCATATGAACAGACTGGTTTTAACAATTTCTGCTCATTAATTACTTATCAAATGAGGTCTTGCTCAATGATCATAGTAAAATGGGTGCTGCAGGTAACTTACCTTATTTTTAAAGCAGATCTTTTAGTCCTGTTCTTTGAAGTATTTGCAAATATTATACTTAAAGATTAAAACCATGCTTCTTTCCCCAGAATTTTTCAAAATAATTTAAAAATGAAAAGGAAGCAGTTATCTTAAAGAAATTTTTTTAAAAAATAAAGAAAATAAAAAATATCCTATACCTACAATTACTGTTTTGCCGAATCTCCCTTTTCTATGAATTTTACGTAGTGGGGATGAAAGTGTATGTAATTTTTATATCCTGCTTTTTAAATATGACATTCTATTGTAAGCATTTCTTGCAACACAGTCTTCATAACTATCATATTTAATGACTACAAATTAACCTCATGTACCACAATTTACATAACCATTCCCCTGCTGAACTCTTTGGTTATTTCCAAATTTTCTCTATTATAGTACTGTAGTGAATGTTGACCATTTCCTTAGGTTCGAATCCCTAAAGTGGATTGATTGGGTCTGAATTTAAACTTGGGTCCATTCAGAATTTAACTTGCACTGGTCTGTGTAGGTTAATTTTAACTATTGAAACTTGATTCCAGTGACCACGTGAACTTCGGGATGTTCTGGTTGGCAAAGCACCCAGTAGATACTCTGATGTCCTTTGTAACAAGGTGGTCAGGACACCGTCCTGTTTGCAAAATGAGCCTTTGGGGCTCCGGATGTTTCAGACTGTAGGGAAGTGTTCAAAAACAGAGCACTTTCCTTGGGTGCCCCGTCAGCACACAGTGCAGCATGCACGCAGCTGCCGCTCACAGAAACCTTTTATTAAACAGCCTTTGCCAACAAGGAAGAAAACCCAGAGGCAGGGAGGTAGTTATGTAGCCCCCTCCTTTTTTTTCTTTTCCTCCTTTTGTGAGAACATTGTCAACTCTGGATGGAAATGCATTTATGGTGTCTCTGCTGAAGCGACCTAGCGATTTCATTTTCAGAGATGTAAAATTTACATTTTGCAAAAGTTCGTAAATGCTTCTTTGTTGACCGTGAGCCATGTGGTTTGGCCCCTAGAGTTATCTCAGATAGCACAAATAAATCTGGCGGTCCCCACTTGTCTCACACTAAACATTCCCTCCTTCCCCCGTTGTCTCCCTCCTCGCAGAATTTCCTCTTGGCCTTCAGCAGCACAGACTCAGTCCTCTCTCATCAATATGCCCTGTTAACTGCTGCCAAACCTCCAGCACTTCAGTGCATATGTTCCCTTCATCATTTCTCTTTGTTCTAGAAGTCTGCATTCGGTTTCTGAACCTCCCTGCCTCCCCTCGCCTAATTCCACTGTCATTATCACTGGTTATAGACATGACCGTCTACTGTCTACCCTCAATTGCCTGCTGTGGAGAGAGCCTTCAAAATCTGCTCAAAATGTTCTAAGTCATCCCCTGCTTCCCATAGAAAAGTCGGTCCCCCGCCCCAGAGCCTGCGGCCTTCGGAGCCCAGTTGAAGGGTCGCTGGGTCTGCCTGGTGATCAGAGGCTCCTAGATGACAATGTTACCTCCCTTCAAGGACAAAGATGCCTTCTTAGGATTTTCTGCTGGTCCCACGCAAGAAAAGGACGCTTTATTCTTGGAGCCCGACAGCGTATAGGCACAGTCGATCTCAATGGGTTATTCATGGTGTCCAAGAGAAATACCTCTGGAGCTGTATTTCATGTGAGATGGAAGTGGGCTTGGCACACAGACAGTGGGCTGCCTGCTCCCGGGAATGCCCTGTGCCTGTCAGACCAGCCCAGCCCCTGCCCGAGGTGGCCAGGCTCTTCTGAGCAAGTAAGGGGGTCTTCTGGCTCCTCCTAACCGGGCCTGTGCCCTGTGAGACTGCCAGCCAGTGTGCACGGACAGGCGCTGTGTGTAGTTTCGGGGTTTAAGTATTTTTCTTTTCTTACCGTTTGTAAAGTTCCATCCAGTTGCCTGAGTCGGGAGGCGAGGATGAAGAACTATCACAGTGTGGGCTTTCCCCTTGGCGCCCGGTGCTGTGGGACCCTGGAATCTATTCTTGGAAACTTGGCTCGTACAAGATACCATGTCTCTGTCCTCCCTGCCCTTGCCACTTCCCTCCCCTAAAAATGTGTCTCAAAGAAGCCCCAGCAGCTGCACTGATGGTGTGCAAACCTGATTTTTGCTTTGTTTAGTAAATCCTACCGCGAACGATGCCTGCTCAGTACCTGGTCAGCAACTCCTGGGAATGCAGAGGAGAAGCTTCCTGACATGGAGTGAAATATGTAGAAAGGAGCTGGACGGAAATTCTCAGCTCAGAGTGAGGGTTTTTTTTTTTTCCCCTTTTGTGGAAAAAAAAAAAGTTAATGTTGACTTGTTTGGTAGAGATACAGTACACTTTTTTACCTGTTCCTTAAAGGGAAGTTTGTATTCTTTTAAATAAAACCATTTTAAAAGCAGAACCCAAACCTAAAAGGATCTAGGGTTCTCCTGAGTTCTCAGAAGTTGTAGATTTATTTACTATAGTTAAAACATAATTAGTTCTCAGGGGATAGTGTGTCTTTTAAACGGCTTTATGGCCACCATATTAGTTTTCTGAATAATCAGAAACTTCTGTTATGATTATGTTCTCGTGTTCGGACAGAAACACACTGTAAGTAGAAACAAATGTCAGGAATTGCTAATTGTCACTTCAAGAAGGGACACCACTTCAGAAGGGGGAAAAAGGATTTGATAGGAAATTGCAAAGAAGTGGAATCTGACAGTGTCTTAAATAAACTGAATAACAGCTCAGGCGGGTACGTGTGTCCACCCCTGCCCATCTTTTTTGGCATTAGGTGGCGTTTCCTTCATCCCTCTTCTGCCATTCTCACTACAGAGGCTGGGCCTGGGGCCAGGATCCCTCGAAACCTGGAAGGTGGCCCTTCCCTACTGCCACACGCACAAATGAGTGCAAATGGTGTCCCCCACTGTGCCTGAGCTGTAGGTTCTCACGTCGTGTCCCTGTTCTGGCTGACCAATCTTTCCCACCGTTTGCAGGTTGATGTTTGAGATGCCGCAGGAAATGGGTTTAATAGCCATCGCAGCCCGCCAGACACAGGGCAAAGGTCAGTCATCTTTTGTTACTCTTTCTGTTGTTTTTGTTTTGTAAAATCTGTGACTCTCTGTGGCCAGAGAGCCGACTGATTGCGTGTGCTGATTATTGAAATGACTTGCATTAGAAGTTGTTTGTTTTCACACACCCCTAAAACAGAGGGGGTGGGGAGGGAAATTGATAAGATTGAACCATAGTAGAATTAAAGCATTCTCTCAGACTGAGATGCTTGTGAGTGACTTGACATCTGCTTGTGATGGGGTGTGTGAGTGTGTGTGTGTGAGTGTGTGTGTGTGTGAGTGAGAGATGGTTTTAATGTTCAGTTACTTGTATCTTGTAAATTCCTCTTTCTGACACATCCTGTGCATTCCAGTATGAATAATGACTATGTTATAGGGACATTTATTTTCCTGAATTTTCTCTGTGAGGTCCCTACTATGTCTGTAGCAAGTGTCACATGGAGGGGTCTTTCGTCTGCCAGCCCCCACCCCAGATGGCACTGGAATTTACATGGAGTGGGCACTTGATTGCAAAGTGCTGCCCAGAGCTTCCACACCACCTGCTGATCCTTGGAGGCAAGAAACCACATCCTCCCAGAATCCATTTGGGGTCCAGTCGCAAGCAGATTCTGTGCTTGGCCCCTGCCCCTCCCCACCCACAGCTGGCATCAGGCCGACCCAAGCTTTTAACTCTCAGAGGCTCTTATGCCTTTCTCAGAAGAAGCAACGAAATAAGAAATCCACTGTTTTCCACTTCTTTCTCGTGAGCATGTCTCTTGAACATAACTCAAAGAGAGAAAAAAATTCATTTTACTCAAGGCTGTGGTGCTCAATGTGGTAGTTAAAAAGGCATAGAAGAAGTTTGATTATTCCTCTCATTTTGATTATTTTATTTTCCTGACTTCTATTTTAAGAAATAATTCAGAGAGTTAATATCAGGGATCATTTAAAAAATTCAGCCTCTTTTTTTAAGTGATAATGAGATATAATTCACATGCCATACAGTACCCATCCCCCCACTTAAAGTGTTCAACACTGTGGTTTTTAATATAGTCACAGGGTTGTGGGAACATCACAATAGGGATCGTTTTTAAAAAGTGGCTTCCAGGACCTTTCCTGGACCAGTATAGATTCGGTCCTATGTCCCCACTGTCTCTTCCGCCTGCATTGCTATATGGCGAGAATTAAACTAAGAGTGATGTTGGGACACTGTAAGACTTTGAATCATCAAAATATAAATGATAGGCTCACAGAGGCAGAACATCATGCTAATTATTGGAAACTTGTTCGGCAACAGAGTTCAGATATTAAAGAGCTTCTCTGTTGCTGAGTTAACCCCACAATATCCAAGCACCTTCACCAGTGCTGGTTTATTCTAGTGGGACTGTCTGTCGTGTGTGGCTCTGAGTCTTCAGCACATTTTCTGGCATCGCGTGCATCTGAGTCTGTTCATTGGGCAGAGTGGCTGGTTTCCTGATGGGGCTTGTGTTCCAGGGCGGGGAAGAAATGTGTGGCTGAGCCCCAAGGGATGTGCTCTTTCTACCCTGCTTGTCTCCATCCCACTGAGATCCCATCTGGGACAGAGGATTCCGTTTGTCCAGCATCTGATGTCCCTGGCTGTTGTGGAGGCGGTCAGGTCCATTCCTGAGTACCAGGTAGGTGCAGTTCCTCAGCATTACACCCCCCAACCCTGCAAGCACATCTCAGTTCAATTTGTTTGTCGTCTGTGTCTGAAGGCTGGCTGCTCACAGAGCCCCAGCCCGCTCTTTGCAAAGGAGCAGCGGAGTGATCCTGCGGTTTTCAAAGCACTGTCAGGTTTATAGCTGCTTCAGGCCTGCTGGAACGTGTTTCCCAGAATTCCTTTTCTGTCCTGTTGTCACATTTCTCAAACATCCTAGTTCCATGCCTCTTTTTTCTCTTCTCTTTTGACTGAAGCACATTGGACTGGATGGGGCCATATATGTGTTGTGTTTTCTGGTGAAAAGGCTTATTTATAGACCTAAACAAACCTCCTCATTTCCTACCTTCATTTGCCACAGTCTGTGCTCAGCAAAGCTATCCTTTGTCTACAGCTGCCCTTGTGCCATGTGCATGTTCATTTGGGGCCATCTGCCCCCAGCTGTACGGACAGATGTGCCTGTTTCATCATGACTTTCGAATGCTTTGGTGTCAGTTATTAAGAAGACAAGGAAAAGAGAGTAGTTAACACAGTCAAGAAGCCTTTCTCCCTTTCCCTGGGCTCCACTTACTGACTCCCCCTCCTCCTTTCTCCTGGAAGAATTTCACATGGATGTAAGAAAGAGGTTCCTCCCCAGCCTCCCTCCCACCTACATGTGAAGCTAAAAACAATGATTGTATTAATTCCTGAAGCAAGATTTTAAGATCAGGACTTTCAAAGGGGGCCTGTCTTGGGGATTTCAAGGAAGAAGCAGTCCTTCCACTGCCCCTAAGCTCCTCCGACGTGGCCAGGTCTTCACAGTCGCAGAATGCAGGACTAGGGTACGTGTTTCGTGTTACGTCAAGTCACTGGCACGCACACCAAAACGTGACATTTATCCCCGGGTTCTCAGCATCCTTGCTGTGTCTGATGGGCTTGGTCTCATCAGACTGTCAACAACCTTCACAGGTCCAGCCTGCAGTCCCTGAGCTGGACGTCTCACCCTGCACCAAGCAGTTGAGAAGTTAAAATTTTGTTCTGGGGGAAAATATTTTTAACTGTAGCAATAGGTTCATTAGTCTTAGGAAAATATATTACAAATTAAAATTAAATTAGTCTGTTTGGCTTGATTTTTACCTTGCAGCCTCACTTGTTGGCTTAGGGAGCATTCTGTGAGTGCCTGCAGTGTGCAAGGCTCCACAGGTGCAGGGCAGCTGGCTAGGGAGGTGGGACGCTTGTCCTCCACAGTGGACCTGGGCACATGTGTCCCCCATTCTCCTTAAGAAGCTCCCACCAAAGTTCCTGTCCCATTTCTGCCATCATCCAGCTCAGTCTCATCTGTATGGTTTTTGGATTGGATTTATTCTTATTTTATTTCATTTTCAGTTTTATTGATATCATTGACATGCTGCTGTGTATAAGTTTAAGGCATACAGTTAGCTTACACAGTACAACTATAGGATGGTTGAAATAGGCCCCTGTTGCCTAGGGTTGGCCTTTTCTTACGTCCTTCCCAACTTGTCCCCAGCCAGATGTCATCTTCAGCACACACACTGTGCCCGGCCTTCCTGGACCAGAGGCAGCATCGGTGGAATGCTCGCCATTCCTTCTGGAACCCTCTCTGGGCTGCCTGCTCTTCCTCCTGCTGTCTCTTCTGCCCTCGAGGTTCCGCTGGGCTCCTCCCACCCGCACATCCCCGTTCCTGCTCTCTTCTCTGTACCTCCAAGTCCCGTTCGCCCTCGGAGGCCCAGCTCCAGTGCTGCTCCTGGAACCTTCTAGCTATGGACTCCCCCTCCTCCGACACCCTATGGCACTTTAAACACCTGGGCCACTTTCGTGGTCCCTCCCAGGGACTGCTTGGAAGCAGGGTTATTTGTACTCCAGTTCTATCTCCTACAAATTCACCAGCTCTCTGAACGCAGGATTAGTTTTGTTTTGGTCCCCAAAGAGCCTAGCGCCGTGCTTTCTACATGGAAAGCCTGTAGCAGCTGTTTGAATAAAAGATTGAGACAGTGAGAAAGAAGCAGTTAGACTTTCTCTTCGTCTTGGAATAGATGTCCTTGTTTACCTGCATGAGAACCCAACATTTCGTAAGTTCAGGTCTAGTTTCATAACTCGACCTGAAAATGTGAAGTGAAACAGGAGCCCAAGAGCAGAGACTGTGCAAAAGTAAGCGACTGCCCCCGTGATGGGGGCGCTGTTCCCAAGCTTCCGCAGGGACGGGGCAGGCCGCGGTAGGACGTGGGCCGGTGAAAGAGGACAAAGAAGAGGTCTCGGGAGAGCGACCAGGACCAGAGTTTCCAAGTTACAGATTTTTCTAGACCAGCCTTTCTCACTCTCAGCACTATTCACATTTGAGCCCCTACATCTTGGCTGCAGGGCCACCCTGTGCATTACAGGCTGCAGACCAGTACTGGTGGCCTCTCCCCACTGGATACCAGTAGGATTCCTTCAAGCTGTGACAGCCTGAATCATCTCCCAATATTGCCAAATGTCCCCGGGAGGGCAGACTCCCCACCCCCACTCCCCCACTGAGAACCCTATTTTTTTTTAACTTTTTTTTTTTTTTTACTCTTTTTTTGGGAGGGGGGGTCATTAGGTTTGTTGGTTTGTTTGTAGGAGGTTCTGGGGATTGAGCCCAGGACCCTGTGCATGCTAAGCATGTGCTCTACCACTTGAGCTACCCCTCCTTGCCCCAGAACCCCATTCTAACCAGAGAAGAACTAGGAGGCTCCCCATCCTAGGACAGATGCGCTTCTAAAGGACAGGAGCACATTCTATGTGGCCGAGGTGAGGAGAAGGCCTGCTGAGGGGAGAGGAGGGGGTTGCCTGGAAGCAGCAGGTGGCAGAGCAGGGTGTTAAGCACCTGGGGCCTTGGCGTCAGAAAGCCCTACTCTGCCACTTGCAAGAGGTGCAGCCTTAGGCAAGCCAGGTAGTCTGTAAGCTTCAGTTCCTTCCTTTGTTAAATAGAGATGACGCTGGTTCCAACACTTGGTTTGGTCGAAGTGCTGAGCTGGGGCTCGGCCCCCAGCCTGCCCCCAGTGAAGGAGGAGCCAGCCCTGTGGGGCTGAGAGGCCATTAGCTACTCTCTGGTCTCCTGGTTTTATTTTGCTGAGTGTCTCTCCTTCAGCCTCACGTGTCCAGATGGGCTTCCTCTACCTACAGCATGGCGCCACCTGGCTCCCAGGCCCAGGCCCAGGTGAAGTGGGAGGAAAGGGGCAGGGCACAAGCACTGAAGGACTGACACTCCCATGGAGGACAGGACACACTGGTTAGAACCAAGATGGCGGAAGATCTGACTTCCAGTAGACCTTGAGCCTCACAGCACATCCACCGGTGCCAGGACAGTCCCCAGGCTGACCAGAAAAGGTTAAAAAGTGTGTGGGGGGCTGCATTTCCTGGAAATCCTCACCCCTTCCTCAAGGTGGTTGGAGTAATCCTCCTGCACGTTAGCATGTAAAATTACCCAGCCCATAAAACCTAACAACCCCGCACCCCGTGGTCGCTCTCGCTCTGTCGCGCTCGCCTTCTGAGACGGCCCGCACTCTGTCTATGGAGGGTGTATCTGCTTTTACTCTAAGCACCGCACACCTCTCGGCTTCTCTCCCTCTCAGCTTTCTGAGATGGCCCACATTCTGCCGATGGAGTGTGTGTCTCCTAAGCCATCTTCCCTTCTGAGTGAGACAGACTGCACTCTGTCTGTGGAGTGTATATCTCTCTAAATAAACTTACTTTCACTTTACCATGCCTTACTCTTGAATTCTCTCCTGCGCAAGGCAAGAACCTATTCTCCCCTAAAACAGGAGTCCTGGCAGTTCTGGTGCTCATTGAGTCTCACCCAGTCTGTGTGCCCTAACTTCACAATTATGGCAAGAGGTGGGGGTCTGGTTGGCCCAGTTCAAGGCAGTGTCCATCCTTGGACCATTCCACTGAGACCGAGGCACAGGCAGGGTTGCCCAGGCCACAGCCTTCAGGAGGGAGAGGGAGTAGGCCATAGACAAATCCATTTCTGTCACCCAAGCTGACTTTTGGCAGTCCTTGGAGACTTCTCATAACTCAGTAGGATGAGTTCCTACTCTGTATCTGCATAGCATTCTACTCAACAGTCCTACTTGACTTTTACATTGGTGGTTAATTCATAGCCAACTTTCTCTTGAGCATGAGCCCCTTAGGAGAAGAGAGCCCTGAGACTACTACCCTCGCACTGCCCCCAGCCCCCAGCACACGACGGTACTCCGCAGTGATGGCTGCTGATACTGAAATAATGAACTTAATCCACAAGAGAGGCGTCTTCAGAAAGTGTTTCTGATGATGATGAACAGCAGCGGTGGGGGGTGGGGGAGGGCCCTGGGAGAGCTGAGTGTTTTCTTTAGGTCTCTTTCCCTCTCACCCCAAGAGGTACTTTCATATTGATTGTTCTAAGGAAGTGATTAGCTGTCTGAAAAAAGAGGAGAGGATGAGACCCCATGTTCCATTTATTTCAAGAGTATTCTGCTCATCTTTTATTTTAGCTGGATGACCTCTCCTGATCCCTTTGTGTCCTGTGACTACTTGATTAATATGCAGATTTCCCTTTAGGATATCAACTTACGAGTGAAATGGCCCAACGATATTTATTACAGTGACCTCATGAAGCTTGGTGGAGTTCTGGTTAACTCAACACTTATGGGAGAAACATTTTATATACTTATTGGTAAGTTTTTTAAAAGCCTTTCCCCCAGAACTTTTAAATTAATAAAAATAAAAATAGTTCACACATGGCTACATTAGGGGGAGTGGATTATCATATGGGGTTACTTTTTCTTTGCATCTTGAGCTATGGAACAGAACATGTGTGCAAGACAGACCAGATTGGTAGAAAGCCCTTCTAAGGGTTTTAGCATTCCTGTCTTTGGCCATGGACACCACCCAAAGGGTATCTCATCAAACAGACTTTTTCTTGTACTTCTCCACACTCCTGCTTCTCGTAGAATTAGAAATGGTGAAAATAAACATTTAATATATTATTTGGTAATAAGAAAAGAAAGTTAATTTCAAGGATGGGTGTCCTGGCAGTCTCTCTTCCACTCTTAATCTGCCCTTCCCAGGCCATGGAAAAGTTGCCTCCTTTTTGACCTTCAGAAGAAGCTCCAGGCTGGTGAAAGTGGAGTAAAGAATCCCCGTTTCACCCCAGCACATCCTTATCAGGCAAGGAGATGGATTCAGAAGCAGTTTCAGACGTTCTTAGGTCCCTGGTCACCCAAGCATCAGCTTCTCCCTGTTGCCCCGGAGAGCTTGATTGGTGTTCGAAAATCAGTAATGGACAGAAAACATGTAATTGCGTGTTGGAAGTGCCAGCCAGCCAAAGAATACAAGGCTTATGTCTCCAGCCCTGCTATCAATAGGCAGTATTATTCTGGGCAAGCTACTTCATACCCTCAAAGCTCCGTTTCCCTTCTGTAAGTGAGGAACTGGGCTGGATGCGGAGATTCATCAAGGAGGGCCCACAGATATCAAGGAGGCCCAACGATGGCTTCAGGGAACCAAGGACTCCTATCAATGTGGGAGAGACGAAACATTTCCCTGTGGGGGAGAATCCATAGCTTTTATTAAAGTCTTAAGGCCATGGGAGGTGGGTGGGGGACAAGGAGCATCTTTGGGGAAAGAGTCAGAGTCACCAGCAGGGCTGCTATCTGGCCCCTGGGAAGACACAGTGGAAGCTGACAGTCGTCCGTGTTGCTGTTTCCCCCAGGACTTTGGATTTTCTGAGTGCACGGGAGATTTTTCAGCACTGTACACACCTAACTGAATGCTTTGTACAGCCACTGTGTATGTTGAATGAAAGAACAAATGAACAAGTGCAGAGTCTGCCCCTGTTGCTATGGTTACTTGTTTTTTCCCCAGATGTAACTTACATTGTTTTGTATTATTAAAATACAGTAACCAGTATATTTTTAAAAAATAATAATAATCTGAGGCCAATCAGTCTTTCCCTTCACACTGAAAATGGCTCAGAACATTTACCAAAAAATACTGTTATTGTAAATGTCACTGTTCTACCTGAGGTGAGTATTTGGGGACTTTTTTCTCAGAGGCCCTGGGGAAACCACAGTCTTACCCCCTTGTTCTTGCAGTATTTCATTTCTTATTGAAGACATCTTTGAGTTTGATTCAGGGCCGTGCTGAAAACTAAGGGTTCAGCTTTTCTGAAGACTAACCTCTCCTGCAGAGGATGGTGGTGTTCAGTAACAGCTGAGATAAGCTGGTAACTCGCTCTCCCGAAGCCGTGGTAGAGGGGCCTATAAAAGAGCCACTGAACATGAGCTGGCCCTTTGCCAGCGGCGTAACCCTAGCACCAAAGACTTCCAAGGATCAATCAAGTATTAAGAGATGTGTTTTAGGTTTATGCCATGGCCAAGGTCTGAAATCTCTGAATCCAGAGTTTACTCCTTAAGACCTGAATAAAATGCTTTATTTTCAAGCATGTGTTCTGTTATTCAAGTAGAAAAAAGAAACAAGAGATTTTCTTTTATATCATGCTCAGCACAGAGCTACAGTGCTTGGCTAGACCACCTGAGGAATCGTTTCAGAAGCAACTCTATTTTATCCCATTCGTAGCTTCTGCTTAATTGAATCAAGCGTGGCTTGCTTTTTTCCCAGCTTATTTGCTCTCAGGGTGGGATGGTCCTGGGAGACAAGGATAATAAAGGAAGGGTGAAAAAGGAAGATGGGCTCAAAGACCTAAGTCACTCTCTAGGTAGCCGGAGAAGAGAAGCTCAGTGTGAGGACAAAGAAGCAGGAAGTCAGCACAGTGAAAGCTGTAACTCTGTCCGGGTGGTTGAGAGAAATATGCGATGCCTTCAGTAGGTTGAGCTGCTCATGCTTTCAATTGCTTGTTTTCGTCCAGGCTGTGGATTTAACGTGACTAATAGTAACCCTACCATATGCATCAACGATCTCATCACAGAATACAATAAGCAACACAGGGCAGGACTGAAGCCCCTCAGAGCTGATTATCTGATCGCCAGAACTGTGACCGTGCTGGAGAAACTGATGGACACGTTTCAGGATGAAGGGCCCAATGGCATTCTGCCTCTGTATTATAAATACTGGGTCCACAGGTCAGTGCTGGCTTGTCTTCATCCTTTTACAATTCCTTTTTTAAGTCAGTAGTTTAATACCTTAAAGTGAGAAGTTAAGCACTGGTCTAGATAATTATTTTTTATTTTACTGATGGATAAAGCTGGTAGATGCCACCTTGAGCAAGTTAGCAGCCCAGCGACAGGGATGAACTGTCATCCCGTGCCTCCAGGTGGGGTGCCCTGGGAGAACACAACATCACTGGAGATTTTCCTCCCTGGCATGTTGAAGCTGAATCTAATTGTGAGGAAACAGGCAAGTCTAGATTGTGGAACATTCTAGATAACGATCGTTTTCCAAGTGAGATCCCCAGGGGGGCAGCAGCAGCCTGGCCTGGGAACTTGTTAGAAATGCAAATTAACAGCTCCCATCCTGGACTTCCTAAATCAGAGACTCTGAGGCTGGGGCCCCACTTCAGTGTTTTAACAAAGGCTCCCGGGGATTCTCAGTTTGAGAAGTGTACCAGCCGGCCTCTGCTCCTCAATGTCAGTGTCTTAAAGACAAAGAGAAGGTGGGAGATTTTCTGAGATTGAAGGAGAGTAAAGAGGCATGACAGCTTATTGCAACATGTGATTCATAATCGGGCCCTGGAAGGAAGGAAATAGCCACAAAGATATTAATGGGACTTCTGAACACGGTCTATATATTAAATGATGTTATTGTATCAAGGTCAGATTTCTTGAGGGTGACGATGATATTCTGGTTTTGTAGGAGATTGTTCTTATTCTTTAGAAATAACATGCTGAAGTATTTAAGTATACAGTGTCATGATGCCTGCAGCTTATTTTTAAATATCAGCCAAAAACAAACAAACTATGTACGTGTGTAAAGAGAGCAAATATGGAAAATGTTATCACTTGGTGTGATTTGTAAGTGAAGGGGGAATATGAGATTCATTGTACTATTTCTCAGCTTTGCTGTAGGTTTGAAATTCTTCAAAATAAAAATTGGAGAGGTACAGACTCTATACTTTTACATCTCTTAACGAGGATATAAGGCAATAGATGCATTTGGAAAATATTTAAAAGAAGTAGAATTAGGTTGAGTTTAGTTTATAATTGATGCTACTCAACTTGATTAAAGTTTTCTTTTAACTCTGCCAAAAAGAGGCCAGTCTCAGCCAAAAATCCTAGAGGGTTGCACAGCGTTGTTTTGTTTTGATTCCCCCCATCCCCTGAGTGCTAGAGGGTGAGGAAGTAGGGCAAATACCGTCATCCCAGGGGATCAGAATTCGGAGTGCCATTGCTTATAAGAGAAGCAGTTACAACTAACTCCCTGTTGGACTTTGCATCGCCCTGGTTATTCTCGTAGCTATCATAACAATTCAGGCGGGACCCTGAAAGTCAGAGCTCAGACTCAGATGCATTTTAACGCTATCTGGCGCAGCCCCCTCCCCCACCACCCCGCACCCCTTCGCATAGTGGATAATTACCTACCTAATTGTCTCAAGCCAGTGTTACTCCATTTCCCGGTGACGGGTCTGTTCCTCATTTCAGTGCTCAGCAAGTCAGTCTGGGAAGCCCGGAGGGACCAAAGGTGTGGATAGTCGGCCTCGATGATTCCGGGTTCCTTCTGGTTCACCAGGAAAACGGCAAGGTGATGACTGTGCATCCTGACGGCAACTCCTTCGACATGCTGAGAAACCTCATCGTCCCCAAACAGCAGTAGTCCCCGCGCCTGCGCCAAGGCCTGGGGCCTCCCCGGGCCGCTGCTGAGAGGGGCTGGGGCTGACACGTGTGCAGAACCACCACAGAAACATTCCCGTTTGATTTCTGCCACCTTTCCTAGCCCGTGGATCTGGAAAACTAATGCAGAGTTGTAGGCGATTTTTCTCTCCCTCTGATTAATCAGTTAATTCTTTAATTTTGTTCTGTCGCCATTTTATTTGGTGTTTGAAGATGTTTGGGTGGAGGGTTGACAAGTGAAGGTTTAGTTTAGGGAAAAGCCCTGCCGTAGGTGTGACATAGTTCCCCCCTCTTGGACTTGGATGTATGTTCATTGCCCCCCCCCCCCGCCCCCAAAAAAGTTTTTACATGGAAACAGCAATGGCAATGGGATAATTCAAATGTTTTCCCAGTAGTGGAGATCTTTACCCCTAAACTGTGAAAATCAAATTAAAAAAAAAAAAAGCTTTCGGGCCAGAGTTTGAGGTATGATAACACTGTTTACGAGCATCCAGGGAGGCATTTTCCTACAGGAGCACAGACTGGCACTTAGTCATCATTTTATTTTATTTTTTGTTAATGAAGAAAAGAGCAGGTTGACCTCTAAGAGCTGTTCTTAGCTCGGTGGCTTGTGGCCCAACAACAGTCTGAGTGGCTCCAGAGACGCACAGAGTTGAGGAGGATGCAAGGACCTTGCAGAAGAAATCAGTTCATTACCTTGACGTTAATTAATGAGCTTGCCTTTCATAAGTTTTAAGTTTACTGGGTATTCTGAAGTGATGGGATCAAGTTCAAGATCCTTAAAGCGTTGATTAGGCACTTGCTTGGATGTGACGGGGGATGATTTGGCTCTAACAGCTGGAGATGACGTCTGGCTCTCATACTGCACGCAAAGGAGGATTTGGAGCTTTTAAGCCAGCTTCAGGCTTGCTTTGAAATGCAGAGCATTCCTGCAGGCCTGTGCAGGGCACAGAACATAGAAGTACATGGCATTTTTATTTGTAAGTCATTTTCTTTTTTGCCCCCTTTTTCTTATATTGCCAAAAAAGAAAATGTTATTGATACTGAATACCATCAGTTAAGAGGACAGATGTGTGTGTTTGTGTGTGTGTGTGAAGCTTTAAAAGAAGATGTTCAAAATCTGATGCCCTAAGAGTCTCTGTGGAAGAACAAAAGAAAGGAAGCCTTTTGATATACATGTGCTGCTTCCAGATGTAGTCCATGCTTTCTCCATGTAACTCCTCTCTCTGTTGAACTTGAGAATCGTACACGTAGCTTTTCAGCCTAAAAAGGCCAATTTCTGTCCTCTTGTCTCTCTTCATGCCCCCAAATGAAATTAGTGGAAAGAAAACTCGAAGAGGCTCTCAGCTTTGAACAGAATCCCCTTAGTGCACACCAGCACCCTCTGTCCAGCTTTCCCCAGTCAGGCTAACTCCAGAAACGTGTGGTTTTCAGTATAAAAATCTGTCTACCTTTAGCCAGGCACAGGCAGCCCCATAGGAAGGAAAAAAATAACATGTTTAGTTAAGTACACCAACCCAATATGTGTGTTTTGGAAATGTAACTTTAAAAGAACTTCAGAAGCAATTTTTGCAAATAAGGCTTCAATTAGAATTATTCTTAAAAAAAAACCACGCTCTCCTAAATGCCCACGTCTAAATGTAAGTTTAAGTAAAAGTCTGTATCACCCCAAAATTGCAAAATGGACTCACCCTGGAGAGGGCATCTGCAAAATATCATCCGGAAGAAAGATCTCAGGCTAATGTTGCAAGTTTCATTTCTTAAACTTTGTAATATAAGGCAAGTCATCTCTCAGAGCGGCCGTCATTACTTTTTGAATTTCTTTGGGGGGTTATTTAATGAAAAACATGCTCTCATTTGTTTTAAGCTGAAGTCCTATTCTAGACAGCCTGCTTTGGGGGGGGAAGTGTTATCATTTAATTTCCTTTTGGTAAATTAAAACTAATGAAGTGTGGCCATGTCAAAGCAGACGGAGATGCTCCGGGCGTATCGCTTCGCCTCTGTGTTTTTAAGACCGTTCTTACTTGTGCCCACACCCAGTTGTCTTGAGGGAGACAAAGTAGACTTGGAGCAGATGCTGCATTTTTCATAAACCTGATTTTGCCTCAAATGAACCAAAGACTTTGGAAATTCTGCTTCGTATAGAACAGCTGAATAAAGGCATTTTACTTATATTTTTAGCATTAGGGAAACGTATCTACTTGCTACACTGCACTCATCAATTTGAGGTGTTTATGAACCTGGCAATCTACGATCTCAAAGAGCTTTGAAGTCTTAATGGAAACGTTGCATTTTCTTCTTAATCTTTACAACACAGCACCTAAACTCAGGATTGGTGTGTGCTTTTGGGATATTTGTATTGTGCCCCAGTTCAGAGGCTGTGCACTGAGCAACCATCAGGTTAAGTTAAAAGGCAAGACACCTTCCCGTCTGGGCTGGTCACAAATTTCAGGGGAACTCTTGAGAAGTGCCCCCTAAAATAGGACACAGCAATAGCTGGGCTTCCAGTGCCCCCCCAACCCCCCCCAGCACTGGTCATACTGGTCATCCTAGCAGCATTTACAGTGTAGGAGCAAAGTCAGAAGGATTTGTGTCTGGTGGGGTTTGCTGCTGTGGCACACTGCCTGCCGGATGTGGGAGCAAGTGGCCCAGGAGGGGTGGGAGCACAGGCCCAGACTGAGATTGCATGCAGCCTCCCACCCTCACCCCCCACCCCATACACACACGGGAGCACTATGTGGTCACCCCTCACCCTAGGGTCCTGGAACCGGGAGAGAAGCCAGCCTCACCCAGCAGTTGCAGTATGCATAAGGGAGACGTTTTAGGCTCCCATTCTGTAGATGTGTTTGCTCTTCACTGGCAAAGAATGGATAATTGTTATTCCTGGGTAATTACTATGCATATTTGAAATAAAAGAGTGTTAAACCTTTGCATTTTTAGCTTTTCAAAGTATCATCTCTGAAAAGTAATGACTTTAAACCTACGCCTATAAAAAGCAAGTCTACCAAAATAAAGTTTAAGACTTTCTATATAGTTTGGATTCACTGTTATTTTTTTTAACCACCTTTTATTTGTAAAAATAAGCAACTACTTTTGGTTACAGAATTTTTTTATTCATATTTAAACATTTTAAAAATAAATAGTTTTACATAGTAAGGAATATTATTTATTTCTAAGTACTAAGAAGCTTTTTTTGATGGATTTTTGACAGATGTATTATGTGTCGTACAAAAGAGAAATCTTATTACTCCAAAGAATGGAAGTTAGCAAAACTCCAAAGTTTAAAACAAAAATCAACTGAGGTGAGAAATTAATAATGTAAATTTTAAAATTAGGAAATAAATTGAATGTAACAACAAATTTAATAGAACAGATACTGTTCTTGTCAAATTATTCTTACTCTTTTGTGAAAACTGCTTGACTTTTGTCTTGACAAGTGTTTCCCCAAGATTTTTACTTTATATTTCATACTTAACTTTAGGAAGAGCTTGAATAATGCATCTTAGATAACCCAAAGGCTACGATTCACTACAATTTTAAGCTACTGCAATTTTATGGCATTTATTTGAAAATGCTCCTTTTATTCCATTTTATCTGTAGCAGCCCCCACAGTCTACCTTAACTGTCTTACAGTTACAAGTCTACTTTGGGTAGACTTTATACAGGATCCACTGACAGAGTAAGCCTCTCCCACCCGCAGGATCCAAGGCAGGAAGGCATGGCCCATAGGACTTAAAAGGACCCGAGGGGTGGGGGTGAGGGAGCCGATTTGCTCGGAGCAGCCCTTCACACCCCGTTCACTTCTCTACAAAGGTATGAATGGAATGGCTTTTCTAGAAAGGGCGTCCATGAACATAAAGGAATTCCTTTCCCTGGGAGGCCCAGTGGAGGGAGGGCCAAGCCAATCTTAAACTGGGCTTATTTCTCAAATCCATTTGATCTGGCGTTTTTGTCAACATGTTAGGACTCACTACAATTTTTTCTTTTTTGTGTGTGAAAGAGAGGCATATATATTAAAATGCTTCCTCTTCCTCGGCCAGAGCCTCACAGAAGTCAAGAAAGAAACAAGATCCCCAGCTTAAACGTACAGACTGAAAGGTGGAGGTAACAATATTAGGTTGCCATAGTAACTGTGCTGTTAACTTTGCACGGAGCTGCTGGCCGCCCGGAAGCCAGCTTGTATAGGAATCTTCCTCCATGTTCTAGGCTATGAAAACTGATGTTTGTTCAGGCAAGGACGTTTTTCCTTGGTACACATTTTATTTTTGAAGTACATACACACTCATGGTTAAGCCTATTTGTGTCATCATTTATAAATCTGTAACGGTCTTCTTTCCTAACAGTAACCTTTGATCTTAAACTGCTCTGAAAGCCTTCATGCTTTGTATTTACTGTGTACAGCACCCCCCACCCACCCGATGGCTAATAACAAGGTCAACACAAAAGCATTTATGGTACTTTATTGGAAAATGTCAGGGGATATCTCTTGTTCATCAAACCTGCACCGTCCAGGAATCATGGTTTAGTTACGGGTCTTGTCAGCATAAAAATAATACCCCAGGCTTAGTTTCTGTGTGCACACACTCCCAAAAAGCTGCTCATGACGTATGGCTAAGTGCAGCGTAGACGTGTATGCATTCAATTCTTACGACTCTGCCTCTTTACTGCAAGACACACGTTCCTAAATTTGCAAATTGTAAGGTAAGGCAAACTTACACCGTGTTAGGGGACGAGGCAGGTCCTCATAGTGATACTGGCTTGGCAACAGATCATTTCACATTTTGAGAACAGCTGATATAGGTGAACTTTGATTCTAGAACAGAGACTTAAAAGACATTTATGAAAAACCTTTCCCCTCAGAAAGGTGGGTATAGTTTCCTAAAAGTAAACCGTCTTTGAAAAAGCAGAAAATGATGGAGTGTTCAGTGTGCAGCAGATTGAAAGATGGTGGCTGGTTCAATACACTGATCCACTTCAGAGCCATTGTAGGATTTTTAAATGGTGAAATCTTGAAGCAAAGTATAAAAATAAATGGAAATTAATGGAAGTTTATTTTAAAAACACTGCTGGTGCTTTATAAAAAGATTTGTTTACCTGTTACACACATGACATGTTCATAGGGAGTTTTCTTGCCCTGTATAAAATGCAGAAAATGCTGAAGACAATGTATACATCATTTTCGTTACATCCCTTTAGCATGTTTTCTTCCACGAGGCACAGTCCATTGACAATTTTCCATATTGCACATGCAATTTAACTAACTTTATTAGCACTACTTGTAGCAAACACGAGCCTAGGGAATTGCAGGTGTGGGCCGGAGGGATTCTGCCTTGTCATCAAACTTGATGGGGTAGCCAATCCATTGGGCATCTCAATCATCCACATGTCATTCTCATAAAATACCTGGCTATATAGATTTTTGCATTTAATGCCTGTTCCATATATTCTAAAGGTGCTATTCTTGGTGGTATCAAGAGTTCACATGGGTTAGGAGGCAGTAAGAGCTCGTGACTTGTGGAGCACACCCACGTCCACCCCCTTGGTCTCGGCTTGTTGATTTTCGTATTAAAGAAAGGGTTAAATTAAAACGACTTTTAATGAGACTCATGAATGACTTTTAAAGACAGCGGAGTTGTCCAAAATTCATGGGGCTTAAATCATCACATTCAGCCTTGACTGAAGAATCTAAACGGGCTCTGAGTACCGGAGGCTTCCTGTCTCCCGGTCGGCCACCCGCCGGCATAGCTGGCTGTATCAGCGCGGGCTCTCCTTAAAGCGGAGGGCTCCTTCAATCCCCCGGAGGGACTGTTACCGAGCATCGGGGACAAGGCAAGGGGCGCAAGCCTGATTTCAAGGTGAGGAAACCAAGTCCCCCCAAAGACAGAGTAGTGGAGGCCACACGTGGGACGTCGGGGACGCTCAGCTACCCCTTTCGGAAAACCTGGCTCTCGGAGAACGAAGGTCGGGCGGTCACGTCTCCCCAGCATCGCCGTGTCTCCGTCCTCTACACCGGCGTTTATGGCATCTACGGTACAAATCTAAAGTCGGCGGCAGAGTTCTATTAAAATAGTTGTCTCTGTATAAATTAATTTAAATCGTGCATATACAGCTCGCCCCTCCTGACTCGGCTGGACTTGGCGAAGTGGGAGCCGAAGAGGCTGGCCTATGGCTTCTCCCCGCAGGCAGCCCTGCGCGAGGCGGGGTCGGCCCGGGACCCCGCCGTCCGGCCCGGGCGGGTCACCTGCCGTTGGTGATGATGACCGAGGCGCCCAGGTAGTGCGGCAGGGGCGCGCCCGGCGGCGAGGCGGCGGCGGGGCCCGGGGGCCGGGGCCGCAGCGCGCCGGCCGCCGCCTCGGGGGCGCCGGGGCCGCAGGCGAGGGCCGAGGAGGCGGGCGCAGCGCCCCCCAGCGGCCCGCGCCGGGCCAGCACGCGGTGGTAGTTCAGCAGCACGAAGGGCAGCTGCGCCGGCGCGCCCGGGGGCTCGGGGGCCGGCGGCGCGCAGCACTCGGGGGCCGCGCGGGCCAGCGCCAGGCGGGCCCCGTCCCGGGTGGCCTGGCGGGCGGCCTTGGCCGGGCCCAGCGCCGGCTCCTCGCGGTAGTGGCCGCAGCTCGGGAAGCTCGGCGGCGGCGGCGGCGGCGGCGCGGTGTCCTCGCCGAACCTGCGCACGGCGGCGGCGGCGGCGGCGGCGGCGGCGGCGGGCGCTGCGGGGACAGGCGACACGTTAGACGCCAGCTAGGGGGAGGAAGGGGACCTGTCCAAAGCATCACCCACCCGAGGGGGCCGGGGGCCGCCACCACCCCTGGGCAGCCCACCACCCGCGCCGCCCGCGCGCTCGACTTCCGCAGCCGCCCTCGCCCCTTCCCCGCCTGCGTCCCGGACCCGCCCTGTCCAATCGCAAGATGCAAGATGAAATGTTCTAGCAGCCGCAGGAAAGAGTGAAGAGAAACAGGTGGAGTAAATGTTAGTAAGATACTTAATTTAATTCAACATAGCCGAAATAGCATTTCAATAGGAATCAATATAAAAAGCATGGAGGTAGTGTATTCCTTGTTTCTGTCTTCGAACTGCAGTGCAGATACTCCGGGCACACCCTCGGGGCTGGTGGCCACCATATTGGACAGCGTAGAGGCTTCCATGGCCCTCGTGTTAGGTGGTCCCAGTCTGCCCTGATCTTTTTTGCTTATCCCTCTATGAGGAGGGCAGAGTGGTAATCACCCTGCTCCCTTTAGTACTGTCATAATTAAAGTAATAACCACCCTCACTAATTAGATGTCTGCAATCAATTATTCCCCCCCCCAGCCCCCGCCTCTTTTTAACCTTAAGACATCCTTTGTCTTCCTTTAATATCAAAAAGGCTAGGAAGTCGATCACAAATTGCCCCCAATTAGCACCTTTGGTCCATTTTTTTACCAAGCGTCTGACAAATGAAGTGGTTATTAATCTCTTTCACTTTCAAAACAGCAATTAAAAAAAATCAAATACTGTGTTATCTCATTGGTCAACTTCCACACACAAAGCAAAATAATTCTTTCAAGTCAATCTCAAGTAGGTAATATTCTCAGCTGTTACCAAAACCTTTTGCTTTGTTTTTCTTTCCTTGGCTGTGCAAGAAATCCCTTTCTTGGTTATTCGAGGGACCCAATGCACTGATGGGTATTGGGGATCCAAATCTGAGAAATCAGTGGCTCCTGGGGCTGGCTGAGGCCAGAAGGCAGGACTGCACAGCCCTGGTTGCTAGTATGTTCTCCCTGGTGGCTCGTATGTTCTTTTTTAAACTGCTACTTTTGAAAAACATGTCCTGGTAATCTCCAGGTTAGATTTCTCCTGGGATCTAGCCCTCTTGTCATGTTTGAAGACAAAGTGTATGTCAAAGCCTTGTAAAGACAGTCACAGCACAGAGCAAGAGATCAGCAAAGCAGCTCAGGGAACAGCAGAGCCCCACCTGCCTCCAAAGAGAGAAAGTTAGGTGGGGGATGGGGACTCCAAGGGGCTCTCCTCTTTAAGCAGGTGACTCTTTTCTGGGGCTTGTAACATTCACCCGGCATTTAGTGGTCCCTGCAGGACATTTGCACAAACCTGGTCTACATTCTGAGCGACAGTTAGATCTGGATAAAACAGGAACACACCTCTTACAGCCGACCCACAACTCCCACCGTCTACCCTCTGCCTGGGGGTTGTCCCATTGAGCAAACAGGAATCTGTCGGGGCCTGGGGCAGCTGCTGGCACCTCCACGGAGGACCTCTCCTTGCCTGCCTCCGGGAGAAGCTGGATGGAAGGCCATTCCTGTCTGCGTGCCAAGCCCTGCTGTAGGCAACTGACATGGCTTATAATCCCATTTTACAGATGAAAAAACTGAGTCCTGGGGGGGTGTTATTTGCCCTGGGAGGGTGAGTGGCATTTCTGTCCCTGAGCCTGTGATTTTCCACCACTGTTTTCCACAGTTTGAAAACAGGTGTGGGAAGAAAACCAGTAGTGTCCCATATTCATCTCTGGATGGAGTAGAAAGTAATCTTATAAAATAATGACAGCTGGGGGTTCTCAGTACATAGGAAAATCATTCTGTCTCCCTTGTGGGGAGCAAACAGGACCAGGATTTTTACGGTGGGTGGCCGAACACCTGGTTCTCTCTGCCTTCTCCGCTGTTCCTGGTGCCCACAAGGCCCACCGACTGTCACCCAGCTTTTTTCACTACCGGGAAGCACTCGCAGTGAGGGCAGGAAAGCATCGCAGTTCCCACTCAGCAGCAGAGAAAAGGGAAAGCTGCGGCCCCAAGTGGGAGGATTCTTTTTCCATCTGCCACCCAGGACCGCCACCGCCGCTGGTCCCAGCCCTGCCCCCTCCCCTCATGCAAACAGGACCCACCTTCGTAGTTTGGCACCAGGCCGTGCCGAGCCGTGTTCACCGGCGGCTCGGAAAGGCTCTTAGCTGGAGACGGGCTGCTCGGCACTAGGGGGTTGGCGTAGTGCCACTGGCACTCGCCGCCGGCTGGCAGCGTGCTCAGCAGAAAGCGTGCCACCTCGCACGGGGATCCTTGTGGCTGCCCGAACTTGGCCGGCAGCATTGGCTTTTTGCTGCTGAAGACGTGAGAGTCCAGAGGGAAGGGTCCGTAATGGTAGGAGAAGGGCAGGCTATAGGATGGGGCATACAGGAGGTCGCTGCCTTCTGAATGGAGCTGCTGTTCTGGGGGCGCCGGGGCGCTGGCGGGGGGGCTGGCTCTCCAGCTTCCGAGCTGGCCGCATTCCAGTTTGTCCATTTGGAACGAGCTGTATTGCTGCAGAGCAGAGAAGACGGATGAAGGGCCCACAGAGGGGCCGGCAGCAAACTGCCTTCCGATGCTGTAGTGTCCGCTCCATCCCAGGGCTGGACCCACCCTGGCCTCTGCCTCAAGGTCCCACTGGGGACAGGTGCCTGGCAGATGGCACCCCAGGGACCCACCCCCTGGGTGGAAAGAGATCTCCTCGTCCCGAGTGACAACGCACCAGATACCCACTTACTGCTTCTGAGAGCTTGCAAACGACTCTTAAAAAGAGAGGGAAAGTTTCCCTTAAAAACAAAATGCTAGAGAAACACAAGGCATCACTGTGCTGAGCCACGTTTACGTGGATTCCAGCAGCTGATCAGCCTTCCCAACTGAATCTTCTGTTTCCTAGACCTGACTTGTCAACCTGGATGTTAGCTTTGCTTGCCTTCCTCAGGCCAAGACATCCCAGAGGGACTTTGCATCACTCCACAGGAAACCTTCTGGGCAGGGAGACCCTCCAGCCCCCACTGTGCAGTCAGAGGCCTGACGTTCCTTAAGGTGCCCCAACCCCTGCGGTGGTGTGCGTTACCTGTGGAGGGTAAGGGTTTGTTCTCAGCTTTGTCTTCATCTTCGTATTTTTGGGTTTAGCTAATTTCCTAGTTTCTTGTGAGGTAGACAAGGCGGTCCTCCAGGAGTCCTGGGACTTGGACGTGGACACCTGGTCCAGGGACAACTGCAGTTCCTTGTATTCAATATCCCTGAGGAGCAAGGAGGGGACAGGTCATGTCCGCGGGCTGCGAGGAAGGATGGCTTCCCTGGGACCATCCCCTGGGCGAGCTCGTTGGCAAAGCTCCACTGTGTCATTTCACTGAGGTCAACGTGGATGGACTTTGAGGGACGGCTCACCCTCGTTATAAAAGCCACACCGCAGCCCCAGGCTCGAAGACCTGGGGAATGCTGAGTGAGGTGAGTGTCATTTGGCAGGAGTCGAGGGAGCACTGTGTAGCTCTCCCATCCCACAAGGCCCCAAACACATTTCCTGGGGACACAATGCGCCAGTAGGAAGGGTGTCAGGGCAAAAAGGAAAAGGCAGAAACACCACTGATCACTGAGTGTCTGTGGCCCAGCCGCTTTTCCGTTTAGCCCCGGGGAGGTATGAGTGGGGAGCCTTGAGGGTCCAGGAGCCTGGCTTCCGGCCTTGTCCACTTCCACATCAGGGACCCATTTCTGCCCTAAAGAGCCAACTGGGCAGGTCAGATTCATGGGAGGGGAGCGTTACCCAAAGTCCCAGCCCCAGCCCACACCTGTGTGCCGAGAAAGACTCGTTAATGGTCCCCTGCAGCTTTGCTAAAATCACTCTATCCCTAAAAAACCCAAAATACAAACAAAACCCCTCCCCTGCCACCCACCTCGCCAGGAACCTGTCCACCAATCTATGAAAGAAGAGGGAGCCTGAATCCTCACTGCATCAGAACGCACGCGAGGGCCTGTTCAGGGTGGGGCTTGGGGATCTGTAAGGGTCCCAAGTGCAGGGCCAGAGCTGGCTGCAAAGCGATTTAACACGCAACAGCCATGGTGGGAGGAGAGTAATAATGATCCGGGGTAGACCTCTGTCCTGCTGCTTCTAATGGTCTTAAAAGTATTTAGGACTGAACTTGACCTTCTGGGGTTTTAAAGGCACTCAGTATTCACCACCGTTTACAACAGGCTATGTAGGAAGACAAGGAAAAAGCTGGGAGGTAGCTTCTTTCTCAAATGGCAGGAGCACGCAGGATGACCCAAGTTTTGTGGGCACAGAGACTGTCAGTTTGTAATCTTGGTCTGGGATGTGCATCCCTCTCCATCCTGTTCAAGGTGGGGGGCGTCCCCCGCCCGCCCTCACCCTTCATCTGGGCTGTGTGGTCCCATCCTAAGCCACACCGGGGGCGGGACACTCCTGGCCATGTCCCCACCGCTGCCTAACACCTGGCCCTCAATGCTGCGTGTACAAATAGGTTGGACCCTCCCAAACAACCAGCGTGTTCAATAAAACAAAACAGGAGACAAATGAACAGCTCCAGAAAGAGAGAGCGAGAGAGCGAGAGAGAGAGAGAGAGAGAGAGAGAGAGAGATGGTGTTCATGGGAGCAATTTGACGAGGGACGGGGAGAAGGAGAGAGCAAGGAGAGAAACAAATACGTCTGACTTACGTGAGGACATAATTGACACTCACGATGCAGTGGGGCCGGGACGAGCGGCTGTTGTGCACGACGGTGGCGTAGCTCTGCACCCACACCCAGCCGCCCAGCTTGGACAGCAGCCGGTAGTACTTGGTGGTGACCTGGCCCTTCACCAGCACTGCAAGCACAAGGTGACATGAATCCCAAGGGACAGTTAGCAGGCCCTGCTGGGGGGAGGCTGCCCCCTGCTGATGACCTTGACCCTGGAAGACCTTCCTCCACCTTGGAGAACCTGACGAAGGGCGGGGCTCCTCCGCAGGAAGCTGCGGGCCTGTCTGCACGCCACACGCACACAGGCAAGAGTTTTGCCTACAGTTCCCTGGGGTCCACGGAGTCGGCTCTCCCCTCCCCTGTGAGGAACTCTCATTATAGTCACCGCTTTCCCTGGGAGAAGCAATCAGTCCCCACACAACACTGGCACCTGGCAGAGTGATAGAACTGGTTTGGCTTTTGAGTTTACAAAACACCACCGATATGTTCTAATCCCTGAACCTCTGCTCAAGGGGCGGGAGGAGCGATGTAGTTATTTCAACAAAACAGTAAGTTAAGTGCCTTCAGCTAAGTGTCAGATTTTTGCCGCCGTTTGCTGTTCCCCAGAACGCGTGCGTCTCCGCAGTGAAGCCCGTTGTTACTCTGTGGCCATTTCTGTCTCTCCCCAGTAACCCTAGCTTTCCCCGGCCCATGTGTTTATTTCCTATTTTGTTCACGTGGGAGACGCTGTGAACATGTGATGGACGTTTCTGAGAACCGAGCCTGTGGGCCTGTCTTCCATGCAGGGGTGCAAACTCCGGACGGCTGGGCAGCCTGCTTCCAAAGCCTCTGGAGGCAACTAAGCCGCACCGACCCCCTCCTTTAGGGCCTTCAGGGGAGCTGGGACGGAGGAGGCCTGGAGGGAGAAAAGGACCAGAAGCTTCAGGTGGGCAGTGGAGAGAAGAAAGCAGGAGCTAACCTTCCCCAGGGAGGGGGAGGCCAGCGCAAGCCTAAAAAGGCGCCCATGCCTGCCCAGGTCACTGGCAGGACACTCCTGCTTCTCAAGGCAGGGCTGGCCCCAAAGCCCTAACTAGCAGCCTTCCCAGGGGCTTGGGGAGATGGCCAAAGGGGCTGGTCTGTGTTGGCAACCAGCTGACACTGGAGGAAACCCTGGGAAGCTCACAGACGGGGAAACTCTGCCTTCATCTTGTAGTACCAGCCAGAGCCCCCTTGCCCTCCGCCCAAACCCTCCTGGGCTCTCCACTGCCTTTTGTGGCTTCTTCTCACTTTGAGGGTGTCTCTTCATCATCCACTTTAACACCTATAGCAAAATGCTCCCCTTGCAGAAGAAAAATGGCTGCAAATGTGCTCACCGAGGAATTAGTAGCCTTAATATATAAAGAGTACATCTAGATTAATGAAAACACGACGACCTAAAAGTAATGTGGGCAAAAGACAAAAATAAACAATTCACCAAAGAATAAATGCCCAAGTTAGATACCATCCGTCAACTCCGCAGACATTTTAAAAGGAATGAATATCGCATGATTCCACTGATGTAAAGTGTCCAGAACAGGCACATCTCTTGTGACAGAAAGCAGATTCGTGCTTGCCTGGGGCTGGAGGGTGAGGGGGGCTGGGTATGATGGCTAATGGACACCAGGCTTCTACTTGGGATGAAGACAGTCTTCTGGGATTAGATGAAACTGATAGTTGCACATGACTACAGATCTACACTAAAAACCACTGAGTAGTTAAAATGATGAATTTTATATTGTGTTATATTACATATTATATGCATGAATTTTATCTCAAAAATAATGAAGTGACAACAGGCAATGCTGGCTAATCTACTCCTTGCAGTGTTTGTAAGTCTCCCAGGAATATGACAATAGTGTTTTCCTTTTTCTTCTTTTGTACTTTACACTTCCCCTTATTTCTCACCGTGTTCCCAGGGGGAGGGTGTAGCTCAGTGGTAGAGTGTGTGCTCAGCATGTACGAGGTGCTGGGTTCAATCTGCAGCACCTCCATCAAAAAATAAATAAACCTAATTCTCCACACCACCCCCCCAAAAAAACCCTGGAAATCACAATATTCCTGAAACCTCTCCATTATTATCTCAAGCCGGATACAGTGAAGCCAGTTTATCCCAAGTGTTTTGTCTTAGCGTTCAAACAGCAGAAGCTGTGGAGATTTTATTATCTCCGACCTTTCCTGATTCTGCTATGATGAATGAGGCTTAGATACAGAGACCAAAAACAGACATAGATTTTTTTTTCTTCTTCTCTGTGACCCACGGCGACAATCAACATATCAATCCAAATTGAAATCCTAGACACTTAGTCACAACACTCTTGGTTTGCTCCAGCTCCCTGTCCAGTCTGTCGAACTTGATTAGCTGTCTGAAATGATCCCAGGCTAGAGTGCTGTGAAGCAAGGCCCTGCTTATGGTGGTGATGGGCAGGGGCAGGGAGGGCAAGTTCCCTGAACCGTGAGCTGCTGGGGGCAAAGGCCCTGCCCCCTGCACCTCCCTCTGCGCCCCAGTGTCTCCAACAGCAGGGGCCTCCACGCCAGAGGAGAGCTCCTGGGCATGGTTTTCCAAGGCCACTATGGGATGGAACTTCTAGTTCCACAGAATTACTATCCAGAAAACGGTGGCCTTCCTGATTCCTCCAGAATTCCTCCTGGTCCCAGAATTTTTCCTGGAGGCATAGCCATGTCAACGAGCCAGCCGCTGGAAGGAAAGTAAACTGGCCTCAAGTGTAATTCCCATTTCTGTTTTGAATTTTAAGAGCTGAAAAGGACACCTAAAAATGCTTATTGTGGGTTGAATGGTGTCCCCTCAAAAGACATGTTCCAAGTTCTAACCCCTAGAAACCTGTGAGTGTGACAGTCTTTGGGAAAAGGGTCTTTGTAGATGTAACTAAGTTAAGGATCTCAAGGTGCAGTCATTCTGGATTAGGGTGGGCACTGAATTTAATGACACGTATCCCTGTAAGAGACAGAAAAGGAGAAGACACAGAAACACGGAGAGAGTCGGACGCGGAGGCTGCAGTTTGTAGCCAAAGCCAAGGAATGCCGGCGGCCCCTAGTGCAGACCCACCCCCAGATGCACCGTTGGAGCCTGGCCCGCCCACACCTTGATGCGGGCCTTCCTCCCGGCGACCAGCTGTGAGACAGCACCTTTCTGTTGTTGTTTTCAGATCCTTTTCATTATCTGAATGTAGTTCCCTGTGCTATACGCGAGGACCTTGTCATTTCTCTATTTTATATATAGTAGTGTGTATCTGCTAATTCCAAACGCCCAATTTATCCCTCCACCCTCCCAGCCTCCCCTGCTAAACATGAATTTATTTTCTATGTCTGTGAGTCTATGTTTTGTAAATAAGTTCATTTGTGTCTTTTTTTAAGATTCCACATATAAGTGGCAACATCTGGTAATTTGTCTCTCTCTGTCTGACTTACTTTACTTAGCACAGTGCCCTCCGAGTCCATCCATGTGGCTGCATTTCTGTTGTTCCAAGACACCTAGCTGGTGGTATTTGGTTACGGCCCCAACAGGAACCTAAACCACCCCCCAGGGGGACAAATGGTCAGTGTGATCCCTGTACTCCTCCTGGCTCTTGTCTCCTCTGCCAGGAGGGGCCTCAGAGAGCGTGTCGGTGGTGAGACTGAAGACAAGCCACGCGGTCCTTTGGGGAGTGAGGCGCCCCACACACACCACTGCTCTACACCTGCTGCCAGAAGCAGTTTGGTTGGTAAGAAGATCTAGAAAACCCAGGGAAGAGAGAAGCGCTTTCTTGGGGAAGAACTTCCACAGGGCTACGCTGTGCGACGTCTGCGAGGTGATGCTGACCACAGAAGATGCGCTCAGCGCGACCCATCTGGTCACGGCTATAAATGTCCAAAACTGCTTCTGGGGAGCAGGGCAATGTGTAGATTGCACAGCGCTTTCTAGATTGTTTCCTGTTTCACTGCTCATGGGTTCCCTTTAATGTGTGCAAGCTCCCGTACCTTCCTCTGCAAGACAGAGCTGCTTCTACCTCCAGACTCTGCTCAGAGGGCAGCATCCAAAAGGATCTGCATATGAATTAAACTCCATCGTCCATTTCCAGCCCAGAGGCAAGTGAGGCCAGCAGTGATGCCATGCTCCCTGTAACGTCCATCAAAACTCCTCACAGTGGACTGGAAACTTCTTTCAAGTGTATCTTCTATTTCGAGACCTTTGTCTCTGTTCCACATTTGTGCTATAGAGTGGATGAAGGCTGACATCCCGTGGACCACACATGTCCACCAATGTCCTCTGTCAGTGGCACGGTGTTGCTGTTACTCAGAATGCCTTTGGACGGTCACGTGTTCTCCAGTGAGCCATAAGCTCCACCACTCCCTCCAGCCCCATCCTCGCCCACGCATATATTCAGGACCCTGTAAGCATTTGAGTTTGTGACTCCTGTATGTCATTTAGAGTGTGTTTTCCAAGGGTCTGCATCAGTTATTGCTTGAAATTTGCAGACATATTCAGGCTTTGAAGCCTTTCTGTGACATTGAAATGTTTTGATAGTTGGACACGTTCTCTTTGGGATTTGGGTTTGGCCTACTCTGGACCGGGGCCCACCTAGAGAACTAGGTGGAACCCTCCACTCCTTTGGATGAACAGCCATGCAGACATCGTGGATCTTCCAAAACACAGTGTCCACAAGAAATCTGCCCAGTGTCCCTTGACACACATCTTTAAGTTTCCCCTGTCCGACCTGAGCACCAGGCTGGCTCTCTGTTCATCCTCAGGACCCGCAGGTCAAGCCCCACTCTGCCAGCACAAGAAAGAGTCTCCCAAAAGCTTCACAGAGAAAACAGGGAGACAGGGTGGCAGGCTCCAGCTGGAGGGCCCATTCCCCTGGGGCCGTGTGACTGTCATACTGTGCTGGGCCCACACTCAGCAGGCCTTCCCTCAGCCACTGCGAGGCAATGAGCCACCACGTGCCGTGAAGCAGTGAGCCGGGCTGGGGGGTCAGAGACATTCCCTAGAGGATCTTGTGTGCACCTTTCCTTACAGAAGGTTCTGGGGAGAGCCCCGGCAGGGCCCGACTTGGCGTGCCGGCTGGGAAGGCTGCCGGGCTGCCTCCGGGGGCCTCTGCTCCCTGAGACCACGCTGCTTCTCCTCACTTCCTGGACTGTGTTGAATTCCCTTTCTTTAGGGGCTGTGCTTTCTTCAGACCCTGTGGACTCCTGCTCCTGGTTAAGACAATATTTTGAAGAATGTGTGGAAACCATTTGGCTGCCTATGGTCCTCTCGAACCACTGCTTCCCTCTGTCCAAGTCGGCCTCCAGCGCAGCGCGTCGCCCAGCGCCCGGCGCCCGGGTTGTGGACACCGCTGTGGAGAAAGCATGGCCTGGGGAAATTGGACAGTGACCTCCCATCCATCCTGGTGTTGGCAGCGATTGGTTTTCCTCCTGGGCTGACAGACTCATGTGTAAGTCTCACAGGAGCAGGAGGCTCTCGCCGGGGCCTTGGAGGCCTGCAGGGCCCAGAGGGCGGGTGGCTGGAGCCGCCGGCCACCTCCAGCCGCGTCAGTTGGTGGGGGCCTAAGGGAAGCAGCAGAGGTGGCTCCCGGGCAGCTCCCGCTGTGGCCGGAGTGAAGGACTTGAGTCCCAGGTCACCAGGGGCTGCTCTGGGGATCCATGCAGAGCCTGGAGTGCGGGCAGGTCGGCCAGGCCCCTGAGCCCTGCTGTCAGCCACCGAAGCAGCAGGTGACGGGACCGAAAAGTCACATATTGAAGTGATGCATCTGACCTTCTAAGTCAGGAATGAGAAGCTGGGAGTTGACCCCTCAGTTCTGTGCCCCAGAAGGAGAGTGAGGCCCCAGGGACCACACGACAGAGAGGTTTCAAAATCGCCTGGGTTCCACGCCCTGAAGACCTGCCTCCATCCCCTCACTCTGGTTGTTGATTGTCTTCCTTTTCTTGAGCAGAAAGTTCCAGCTGGAGGGGAAGTAACGTTCAGTTTAGTGCTAAGCTGCCCTAAGGGGACGTTGGAAGGTGGTTCCAAGGCTGAAGCCAAGGCATGAGCTCTGGGAGACCCAGTCCTGCCCGGTGGGTGGGTCGGAGCCCCAGCTGTTTCTGGCTGACTTGAGGGAAAGCTGGTGGGCGCATGGAGGGTCTGAGGCCACGCCTGCCCTCCCCCTGGCCTGGCTGCCGTGTGCTCTGTGCCTCCTGTCCCTGTGGTAGTTTCTGGGCCACGGTGAAGGTGGAGTCACAGCACAGCAGTGATCACTGTTGATACTACTTTTTTTCTGTTTTCTTTGACCAATTCTAGCCCATTTGGCAGAGAAAGCTGTGCTCCCTCTGATTTGTAAACGCTGTGCCTTTTCTGAGTGTCCCTTGGAAGCCCACGTGCCCCTTCCCTCTCTGGGTCCCTTCGGATAATCGCGATGTCTGTAAATTTCCACTCCATGTGAAGCAGGGCGAACTCATCACGTAAATCGCAGGAGACCTCTCCAATAGCCTCCCTCGTTGTTAAGTTGGATGCGCTCAGGAAGATGGGGGCTCCTGGAGGACAAGTTTAAGACCCATCAGGTGGTGGGAATTGCTGAATGGCCTGGGCTCTGGTCCTGCTCACAAGTCTCTCCAACCTCCCAGCCTCACCCGGCTCACTGGGCCCAGCTGCCCTCAGATTTCATACGTGAAAAGCACATGGCTTGTGTCAGGGACACAGGAGCCTTCCACTGGCCATCACTGTGGCCTTCATTTTCAAATTACAAATGGAATTTATTTCCCTTGGGAAAAAAATCCTCCTCCCCTCTGTTAGCCAGGCAGTCCGAGAGATGAAAAATGGTATTTAAAACAAAGACTTTTAATTCTGTAAGTTTCTGAGTGGCCTCATTTCTTGTGCCACAGCCCCACTTTGAAAAATGACTCTTCCTTCATGGAAGTCAAGGGTTTGCTTTCAACCCCTGTGCTGGAGAGGCTCCAGCCTCGGGGACAGGGCTGGGACCCTCCGGGCTGGGGCTTCCCCTCTGACACCCTGACAGACAGTAGCAGGGAGGTGAGAAGGTGTGAACCCTGACATTTGCTCCCCTGCCTCCCGCCTGTCCTTCCCTCTAGACTGTTCTGTGGTGCACGCCCTCCAGCAGACGCCTCTTTCGTCTCCCAGTTGCTCTGCTCACTCCAGAGCGCATACTGCCCTCTTCTCCCACTACCACCTGCCCGATCAGGTCTCCGAAGATCTAATTCTGTAATTGACACTTCCTACCCCGTAGGCAGAAGGAGAATTTCGAGCTCCCGTATCAGTGATGCTGACCTACGGAACTCGTCCAGACACTAGGCACCTGCTTCCTACCAAGCCGGGCTACGGGAAGGACAGGTATGATCATGATTTGACCATTTGTAAAGAAAGAAATAGAAGGCTGCTCATAACTCCACGTCTCTCCATGCACGGAAACTTTTCACGCTGTTGTGAATTTCAAGGAGCAGGAAGAAGCCGACAGCGTCTGCCCAGCCAATGTCCCGGCCGTCATGGGTCTCTGCCCTTAGTGACTTGGGAGGAGAGAAGGACGACACCCTGGCTGTTCAGTGCTCATTGGGTCCCAGTTGACACCGAACGGCCAGGCATATGACGCGGCCAAGGATGCAGCAGGCCCTGGACCCGCCGTCGACCCCCAACCGACACCAGCAACTTGTCCTCTGATGCCTCTTCATCAACACAAAGCAAGAACAGAGGTCGTGCCCTCTGGGCTGTACTACAGAAGGCCTGGCTCCCCTAGCCCTCTGCACCCCATTAACCAGCACCCCTGGACTGGCCATCAGAGTGGCGGGGCTGGATGGTGGGAGGATGAGGTGTTCTACTCCATCCCAATTATCTGATGCCTCAATTTAGATTTTAGAAGAAAAGTGTTACTTCTTTAAATATTTCAGTGGCTAGAGCCCCCACCCTTGCATCCAGATGTTCCCCAAATTGCCTCCAATGCAAATGAAATACTGTTTGTTTTCTATTTCCACATGGACTTCTCCCATCCTAGAAACCTGTGGTCTCCCTGAGCTTCCCAGCCGGATGATGGACAGTGGTTGGAGGCCTATCATTGCTTGGATTCAGCTCCCAGCTATGCCACCTCATTGCTGTGTGACCATGGGCAAGTGGCTTAACCTCTCTGAACCTCAGGACCCTCCACAGTAAAAGGAGAATCATGAACATGAGACTCTCCCTCACTGGGTTGGCAATGTATTTAATCACTTAAACTAGGGCCTGGTACACCTGGTGTCCCATGTCATGGAGAAATTTATGTTCCAAAAGCAGAACTTCCATACCATCCCACACCTGCCAGAGTTTCACTGGATGTTTGGGAACTGAACGTGAGTAGCCGTGCTGAAATCAAGGGGTGCGTGGAGACATGCTTATGTCTAAGAGTCCCGTGTACACAATAGAGAATTCGTATACCAAGTGAGGGACACTGTCCCCACTCTGTCCTCGATGCCGCTCCCGCCCTCCCACCGCTGTCACGGCCCCCAGCGAGGTGAGCACGGTGAGCTCAGTACTCACGGAGGTGGTGCGCGTAGCGGAGGTGGAACACGTCACAGCCGTGCACGTGATGGTAGAGGGTCTTCTCAATCAGGTCCTGCGGCTCGTAGCCTGTCAGCTCGGTCACCCTGGGGGAGGACCGAGGCTCCGTGAGTTACATCGCTCTGCAGATTGCCTTTCATTTAAACTAATACTGGTTTCGCCAATAAATCAAGTGCTAAAAGGCTCAGGGCTGGGGGAATGTTGATTTTGGAAACACAGAATGATCTTTTTTACCAGAAGAAAATCTTTGAACTCCTACCCAGTGCAGGATCTCACACTCTTGAGCTGGAATGGCCTTCTGAAACCATGGCTAGAAGAAGGTTTGGGATGGCTTAAAATTTTATCCCTTTTCAAGGGGAAGCTTATCTGGGGAGGGAACGTTGAGACTGACACTGGGAGAAGTTGCCGAGGTGAGAAAGAGCCCACTCACTGAGGATTTTGGGGGGGTAGTCCTATGTGAACCTTTAAAAAATTATTGTGGTAAAATATATGCAACATAAAATTCACCATTTTAACTATTTTTGTTTGTTCGTTTTTTGGGGGGGAGGTAATTAGATTTACTTATTTATTTTTAACAAGGTACTGGAGCATTTTAACCATTTTTAAGTGTTGTATGACCATCACCACTTACATTTCTAGAACTTTCTCATCACCCCGATCAGAAACTCTACCCATTAAACAATAATTCCCCATTCCCTCCCCACAAGCCCCTGGCAACCTCTGTTCCACTTCCTACCTTTATGAATTCGTCTGTTCTGGGTATTTCATCCAAGTGGAATGATACAGTATCTGACCTTTTGTGTCTGGCTCTCTCACTTAACACGTTTCAGGGTTCATTCACGCTCTAACTTGCAGTAGCAGAATGTCACTCCTTTTTATGACTGAATAATATTCTCTTCTATGTAGAGACCACATTTTGTTTATCTGTTCACCTGACGATGGACACTTCAGTTGGTTCCACATTCTGTCTCTTATGTGTGTGAGCCTGGAAGCCTCCGTTCCACACTGCTTCCTGGTATAGCTGTTTCCAGGATGATGCTACGGTTGGGTGATTCCTACGGATGGGATTTAGGGAATGGCTGGAGACGTTTCAGCCTCTTATCAGTGGAGGACTGTTTAAAGCCTCCAGAAAATAGTATAATAACACCCAAAGCTGTTGTGACTAGAAAGTAAGCCTTAAGCTCACTGTGGAAATGGAAGCATCCTCCTGGTAATGGCTTATATGCTGTTACCCCCTTTTTGTTCTCATCCAGCCCCAGACATATTAATTTCCCACTTCAGCTCTTTGAAGAAAAGTGGCTCTCAGCATCCAAGTCTGCATCATCACTAGCCTGTAGGTGAAAATTGCATGTGGCTGTGGTATCGCTTCCCAGGCTCTGGGCAACTGCACTGGGGACCATGCCCCTGGAGGAAGGAAGTGGCCTAAACATCTTGGTGACAGATACTCAGGAACAGATGAAAGAGGGGGACAAGCGGGGATCCCCAAGCAAGTGAGGCTATGGCGAGATGTTGGTGGGGGCTGAGGACGGCCAGGACTGGGGGCTCTGCTGGCCCGGGTCTGAAACGTTAGCTGTAAATTAAATGGGGGAAACCCGACCTCGCTTTCATTCCCTAACCCGCTCCCCTTTCTGTTGAGTTCTGCACGGGCTTCGGGTCGTAAATCTCTGTGAGCCTCATATTTCCCTGGAATCACTCACTATTTGGTGTACACATTTCCATGGTGTTCCTCCAAGGCAGGAAGGAGCCGGGGCTCGAGGTGGGTAGTAAGGGAATTTGCACAGGCCAGAGCCTCTCAGGGCTCGGGGGACCTGTCCAAGGGCCACCTAGAACTTCAGGCCCCGTCAGAGCCTAACTCTGTGTGGCAGGAAAACTGAGACGTCTGGCTTCCCCCCAAAAAGAAAGCCAGGCATCTCTATGGTGTGGGGATGAAAGAGGCTTCCCAGACCCTCTGGACGTAAAGTTTCAGAACAACAGCCCTGAATGTGTAAATGAATCAGAAACACATGTATTAAGTTTCTCATCAAAGTACACACTGGCTTTAAAAATTAAAGAGAAAGGGAAGGGTTGGCAGCACGCCCTCTTGGTTTTTTCCAACCCTCTAGTGTCTGAAGACCTGTCAGAGGGATTTGCCAAACCCCAAACATCGCTGGGTTCACCCATCCTTAGCAAAAGCACCAGCTACAGTTTCAAAGTGAAATACCACAAAACCCCTCTGAACCAAACTTCGGGTTATGCCGAGTTCAGTTTTGTCTGGGATTATGCTGGGCCAGGCCCACCATGCTGGCCCTGTGACTTGGGGCTGCTGGGGTTCAGGCCAACCCCTCACAGTGGCCTCTGGGGTTTGGATGTAGGCATTGACGTCACCCCGCTGGGCTATTCTGCTGACCCCCTAGTACCGGGCCAGCTCCCCCGCCCCCGGCCCAGTGGCCTTTTAGAGGCCATCGAGCTGCAGCCCCCTGAAGGCCAGAGAGTGAAGAGTTCTCCAGCATGTTTCTGACCCCCTTAAGCACCTCCTATATGACTGGGATTCAGTAAAACCTCAAAGCTTCCTGGTACTTAGCAGGGAGAAACTTCTTGGTCTTCTGTAGAGACAGGAAGTCTTCCTCAAGGTGGCTCATCTCGGGGGTACGGCCCGAAATAGAGGAAGGCTGGCATCTGGGAAAACCCACATCCGACGCGCCCTTCGGGAGCAAGCTGGCCCCTGAGCTAACCTCGCGTACCCTCTTCTGTAACCTTCCGTTTGTCTGTCACGTTTAAAAGCAGTGTGGGTTGAACAACTCAAGAAGACCTGAAACCTCTCTCTTGGGGAGATGCCCCTCTTCCCCCTTCTAGAGGCTTCACCAAGCCTCAGAGGCTTCTCCAGGGATGGTCAAGGGAAAACTAGGAGACAAAACGAGGGGGAAATTATATCCTCCCCAATTTCGGAAACAATGAACTTGGACACTGGGTTTTCTTGCTAAAAGTTGGCTTTTAGATTTGGCTCCTGAGTCTGGAAGAACCGCCCTCTCCCCCTTGCCCTGTGTGTGGCGGCTTCTTCTACACGCCCAGGCTCTGGGGCAGCTCGCCCCCCTGCAGGTGCCTCCGTCTCTACCACAGGGTAACAGTGCTTGTTGCTGGGTGGTGTCTGGCCCTCTGCGAGGTGCCGGCGAACTTCCCCCAAGGAGTAATGCTTCCTCTTTGCCTGGACTTGCTCGGAGCATAGAACGACCTTGGAGGGCCAACTCCATCACCCTTCTACCTCTGAATGGTTCTGAGACGCAGTCACGATGAGCTAAGGCTTGTTCTTCACCTCCCATCCCTAACCAGGTAAGCTTAGTTTTCCTCCATAAATAGTTAATGGTCAATTTTATAATCCAGGAGAAAATACAAAGGCTTTGAAGGGAGACCCGGGTTGGAAACTCAATAATGCTAACCACTTATCTTGGACCCAGGGCGAGATATCTAAACTCTCTCTAAAGTCTCAGTGTTTCAATCTAGAGAATGGAGAAAACAGTTCCACATACTGCACATGTAGGTGCACTAGCACCACGCCCTGGCCAGGATGCTATTACTTACTAGCTGTTTGACCATCGGTAAGTTTTCTCATCCCCTCCAAGATTCAGTTTCTTCATCTAAAAAATTGGACATAATAATGTTGCCCCTTCAGGACTGTCATAGGGGTTAAATTAGTTAATGTATTGAAAATGACAGCATTATACCATTGTAGACACACGCTAAGTGATAAATTACATTGACTGTCTATGAAAAAAATGATCAACTTTATGTTATGTATATTCTACCACAACTTTTGTTTTTTGGTGGGGGAGGTAATTAGATTTATTTATTTACTTTTTAACGGAGGTGCTGGGGATTGAACCAAGGACCTTGTACATGCTAAGCACACCGCACTCTACCACTAAACTATACCTATACCTTCCCCTCCACAAATTTAAAGAGTAAAAAATGGGTAAAAAATAAGAGAATCAATAAATCCTAGTTTCAGGACAGACAGGAAAAAAATATATATGTAACTTTTTCTTCCCAGAAAGCTCAGCTGCACACACAAGCCAGGAGTGGGGTCTCTGAACACTTATTCCTGCCTATATGGCCGAGGAATCTAAAAGCCGAAAAAGCAAAAAAAAAAAAAAAAAAGTTTCTTTTGTATAGCACAAGAAAGTATGCTGAATATCTTGTAATAACCTTTAATGGAAAAAAAATATGAAAACGAATATATGTATGCATATGCATGACTGGGACATTGTGCTGTACACCAGAAATTGACATATGGTAATTGTACTTCGATATAAATAAATAAATAAATAAATATATATATATATATATAAAAAACATTCACAAAAATAAATAAATAAATGGCCAAAAAGCAAAATGACTCACCTTGCAGGTACGTCAAACTTCTCGCTTTTACCAATGTTTCATGGCTATTAGCAAGTTTCATCTTTCCTAACAGCCTTGTGGCAAGTGGAATGGGCAAAAATCTCCAAGCCCAAGGAGGCCCTGCGGGCCAGCAGCCTGCCCTGGGGGACGCACATGCACCCCCAACCGCGGGCTTCCCCGAACCCCAGTGAACCAGCAAACCTGTGCCTCTGTCTCTCTCTGAAAAGAGATTCTTGTGTTGCTGGGCATTGTCAAGTGGCAGGCAGCTCTGGGGACACTGCAGTTTCGCCCTCTCTGTCAGCCAGAGCTGCTCCCCCAGCCCAGACTCCAGCAGGGGGGCCTGCTGAGCTGTGGTCACACCTCCCCCCCTCCACGAGGGCCACCTCTGCTGGCTGCCTCAGCCCCGCAGTGACCGTCAGAGCCCGGCTTCCCGCCAGCCTGAGTTGGAAGCCTTCCCACAACACACACACGACTCAGAGTGGAAACTTTCTGTTTGTTTTAAAGTCCTACCAACTTGACAGAGATACGCGGGCAGAACCCTGACGTCGTGGGCCTTCCAAACAGGCAACGTTTGCCTACAACACAGATTTCCAGTTCCAACTCCAGTGAGATAATGAAAATACAAATAAATAAAACAAAGTAAGTTTTATTTGTTTATAAAGTACCTCCAGTTCCGATAAGCTGGAGAAACTGGCTGCCCCCGAGTATTAAGATTGATACTAATTTCTTCAATTTTTGACCTGATTTCACTAAACCTCTCTTTGTCATTCCCATTTCTTATTATGGCTTTTTCCTTGCCACATTTTGGTTTAAGAGTGTGGCTTCCAGGGATCAGTCTCCACCGTCGATGTCTTCCAAAACTCTGCAGCAGCAGCTGCCAAGCTCACCTGGAATCCAGGAATATCAGCTTGAGGTCGAGGCTGGCCCTGAACATGAACATGTTGCTGTGCAGCTTGATCTCAGTGATGGCGCTGGGTGGCAGCGACTGGCCCACGGCCACCAGCCCCACGATCTGGTAGCACGAGTCATACAGGGACATGTCCAGCATATATTGCCTGATCTTCAGGTAGCCGCTGCAGTGGATGACCTGGGAAAGCAGACACAGAGTCAGCCGGTGGCGGCCCAGGGGTTAGACCCACACCCCCTCCTCCCAGCTCTGGGCCTGCTTGCTTTCCGGAATGTGCTGGAACACCCCCCAGCCCACCCTCTACTGAGCTATGGGGCCAACATGCTGACAGACGCCCGATTCACTGCTCGGAAGAAATGAACTAGGCTTCTTTCTTAGGATACAAGATCACAATAAAATATAAGTGTTGTTTAATGCACTTGATTGTCCTCAGGTAAGTCCCCCAGTTAAGACTCTCTCACATAGAATGGATTTATACATAATGAACTCATGGCCAAGTTGCAATTCCACGGCACAACAGAGGCATTTTGAGGAGCTAACCATTTGTTCCATAATGTTCACTTCAGTAACTCTAATGCTGATCATCTCCCAACAGGACTGAATTTGGCAACTGTTACCTTGACATTTATATCATGTGACAAGCTATATCACTCCAGAAAATGAAGAATTCTTTCAGTCCAATCAAGAAAGTCCTCATTTTTAGTGTATTCTTGTTTTACTTTATTTACTTTATTTATAATTCAAGATTTTACCTGCTTGTAATAAGCAGAAGTCCGGAGTGGCTTTTTAGAAACACTAATGATTGTTATAGCCAAGAGTCTTACAAGAGAGAATGTACCACATTCCAAATATCAAACAGAAACATTTGTACAGCCTTAAGCCTCGATACCAGAAGCATTTATACAAGTTACAGTCAGTAAAATCTTGAAAGGCTCATGTTCATCATAATAGCAGTGATGAACAGTGAAATCTTAAGTTCTCTCTTCAAAAACTTTCCCCTAGGATTCCTGAATGCACTCACCACCCATAGAGCTAAAACAAATCTTAAAATCCTTGGAGCCTCTTCTCTCATTTGACTGATGGGGAAACTGAGGACAGCTGGGTTTTGCTTAAGATCAGACAGTGGGACTGTTAATAAGTGACAGAAACAACTCAAGACCCAAGTCTCCAGAAGAACGTTTACTGGGCGCAGGGAGGTGCTGGAGGCTCCCCACATCTGAGGCTTGGAACCGGGAACAGCAGGTAAGAAATGCATACCCCACACTAGGAAAGAGAGTTTGGTAAAGGCCAGAGGAAGAGCTGGGAGTGAGGCTCAAACATGGGGGCTGAGGAGAGGCTGGGGGTGGAGGAAGGCAGACCCTGGGATGGGAAGGAGGTGGGGAGGGGCATTCCAGAAAGAGAGAACAAAGGACAAAGGCACAAAACTGTTCCCTCTCTCTTCACCCCACCGCTCCCTCCTTTTACACAAATTCTGCTGCAGAAAGGCTGCCATCAGCCTCGAGCTCCAGAGTGATGGGAGCAGATGGAGGGAGGGTGGGGGGCTCTAGAGAGGGGCCAGAGGGGGGAGGAGGCTCAGTGAGGACTCCCCCCAACCCGCCCTTCCGTCTGGGAGTGGCCTACTGATGCTGGGGTACAATACTGCCCACAGCTCTTTGGGGGACCTACCCCTAGATTCTGGAGTTAAGCCAGAGCAAGTGGTCACATACGGCAGAGAAACGCGGCCCGGAGGAGCGAGGGCTGGGCTCAGAAGCCCCCTCTGCCCCTTAGCCCATGCGCCCTTTGCTGGCACCTTCTCAGCTCTTGTCCTTGATTGTAGAATGGGGCCAATGACACTCCTCTCATGGGGCTGCTCTGTCAGTTAACTCAATGAGATGCCGCAGACAGAAGCTCTGCCCTCGGAATGGCTCTGTCATTGCTCATGTATATCATCATTGTCATCACTGGATTTGGCCGAACTTTCTGGGAGCAAGAGCGACGTTTCTGTGCTCTGAGCACTCGCTGCTGACCCTAGATCCTGCCCTGGAGGGCAGAGTCTCAGTGAAGTCTAGGGGTGGCTGTACCAGGGGCACTGACCAGTGTGCAGAATAGGAACTGCAGGTGGCAAGGTCAAATTCGACCCTTAGCCCGGTTTATTTCTAGTCTCAGACAACGCAATCCAGCCTGCCTGGAATATCCTTGTAAGACCCTGGCTCACACACCTGCCGGGAGCAGCATCACTAGAAGAGTCTCCACTAGGCGGTAAAAAGCGCTTGGGTGCCCCTCCTGCGCTTTCCTGCCTGCAGATGGTCTTGAATGTGAAGCGAAATTAAAGCGCAAGGAAGGCCCACTGCCCCCTTCCCGCCCACGCACCTTGTATCCGCTGCAGGTCAGGCCGGCGTTTCTTTTGGCCAAGACACACTTCATTCGAAGGAAGAAGGACCTCTCTATCTCATACTCTGAAAGCAGGAGTGAGGTTAGGTTGGCAAACTGTCCCATGATGCCCTTGTCTCGCCCCGATGCTCCTTCAATAAACCCTTGGGACCGGATCAGGCAGCCACAGGCCTCGTCCCAGGACATCCGGACCCCCACCGAGAGAGCTTGTGTGGGTGGCCAGGATGCAGGTGGGTTGGGGAGACTGGCCCAGTCCTGCTGTGGCTCCCATGTGCTCTAGAAAGGGCAGCCCGGAACACGAGCCTAGCAAGGACTTGGGAAACACCAACCTGGGGCCCAGGTGAGGGTCTACATGCAGAGGCCTGGCCCAACTTGACCCGCCTGTGGTCCCTTCTTGGTGGCCACAGAGAGGCCTGGTGTCAAGAGAATCACCTTGGTCAGCCCTGGGTGGGGCCGAGCCCACCAGGAAGCCCAGAAGCATCTGACATTCCCCAGGGGAGCAGATACTGAGTATAAGCCACCGATGCAGACCTCTACCTGGCCGAGGGCACCAGCTGCAGGGCCCCATGGGCACCGAGACGGCTCAGCAACGTGAGATGGGGCACAGGACCCAGCAGACCCGCTCCCAGATTCAACCCTTCACCTTCAGTTACAGCCCCGGATGGACCAGCCCCTCCCCTCTCCCCACACCCCCTTCCCCGTCCACTCTCACTCTGGCTGGCCCAAAGCCTTCCCTTCACTCCTCTTGCAGGCCTCACACCCGAATCTCTGATCTCACTATTGCAGATGCAAATGTCCCCTAAGGAAACACCCTCTGCATTTTTAAAAAACATTTTGGGGGGGTGTAATTAGGTTTATTTATTTATTTTTAATGGGGGTTCTGAGGATTGAACCCAGGACCTCGTGAATGCTAAGCACACGCTTTACCACCGAGCTCTACCCTCTCCCTCCACTCTGCTTTAGGGAGCCGGACACCAGCAATCTGAGGCTCTGATGGCAGTGTTCCCCCCGCCCCGGGGTGAGAGTGAGGTCACTCCACTCTAAATAAACAGCCATTTGGTAGTGGTTAATAAATTAATTTTTAAAGAAAGGTTACCACTAGGAATGGAGCAGGGCCTTCCACCTCTCCCTGAGGGCATGCCCGGTGCAGGTAAGGGGATGCCTCAGAGGTCCCCTCCTCCCCGAGTTGGAGGGGCTGCCATATTTACCCACGACTGCTCTGCAGCAGGCTGGGGTCTGGGGGTGGAAGCTTCAATTCAACAGGGTGGCCTGTCAGCCCCATTTCTAGATATGCACACTCAGGTGTAAAAAGCATCACCTGGTAACAAATGATCCGGTTTAGGGGAGAGCCCACTTCTCACACAATTACCATAGAACAACGGGGCCCGTTCAGTTGCAGAGAGCCAACTCTGCGAATGAGAAGTCAGGGAGAAAACTGAGCGCTGGTGATCCTCCAAGCCGGTGCACTCGGGTGGCTGTGGAAATGAGTCAGCGGACAACCCACCTCCCCTAGACCTTCTCCTCCTGTACCGCGGCTCCACCTCTGACGTGAACCGCATGGAAAACTGGAAGGGTCTCAGGATAGTCCCAAGATTCATTTGCTGTCATGTTCTATACACCTTTTTAAAGGCTTAGACGTGGAAGGATAAAATGAAACAACAGCTAATGGCAGAACGCCTGTGCCATGCAATTAACACGCTGTGTAACTTAAAACACTAACAACAGGACGGTCTGAGGAATTCTCTGAGACTCCTGCGGTCTTTGTCCAGCTATAAACAACCCCACAGTGAAAGAACTAAATTCAGGAGCAACGTCCTCTCATCACTCTCTTTGTTAGACATTGCTTCTTCAGAGCCTTATGCCTCTTCATTTCTGCCGTCAGACCATTTCTAAGGACTTAAGCACCAGGGGCCACAGCTACCCCTAAGCCCACATCTCAGCTCAGCAACCAGCGTGCCAGTCTCCCTCCTTGGTAGACGCGTGGTGACTGCTTCTGGGGCTAAAACACAGGAGCCACAGAGCTGGGTCTGCAAGGGGTTTGAAACTGAGGGTACGGTTCTGTTCGCTCCTCCTAGCCTTGGAATGACCCCTCCCAGAGGAAGAAGGAAGAATGGAGCCCACTTTATTCCCCCTGTGACTGGCTACCCCATTCTCATCACTTTGGACATTTCTCCTTTTGCATTTCGTCTCACTGGGGAAGTTTGGCCAAGCTGGGACACCACAGTCCGGAGCAGACTAAAGACCCCTCGGTCAGCGTGCTGGTCTCACTGGACGGTCAGAGGGAGTTACAAGGCCAGGGCCCCTGGAATAAGTTCTTCTGCATGTCCCTAGCACACATGGCAATGATGAGTTAAGGACTCTTTTGTGTCATGGTGTGCCCCACATCACAGCCACGCCATGTCTGTTCCAGAAGCGGGGAGCCAGTCAACACATGTTAAACCGTGGGACTGTGGGGGGAGGCTCTTGTCCCCATGGAGCCAGGCCAGCGAGATGGACCTGCCTCCTCCATCCAGACCAGGGCTTCTTAACTGACCTGTGCCTCAGTACAAAACCTGCAGATCCCCACTCAGACTAACAGTTCTTACTGCATAAAAATAAATGAGATTACAAAGGGGATCAACTGTATCCAAAAGGAATTACTGAAATATTCAAACAAGTGGTGATATGGTTACAAATATGCTGCTTTATTAACACCTTGAATAATAAGCTCCTGGAGCATAAACTCCAGAAATTTCAAAGTAGTGGTGAGCATAACTGATACGTTTAAATGCCTGCAACAACTGTAATGTGAAGTGAAAATACCTGTGATTTCTGTTGTAGGCGAAGCCCCAGGTACCAGGGACAGTAGTGGCCTAGTGTCTACAATCTACAGGCAAGGGAAATACCAGATTCCAACTGGAAGGAATAAAGATGTCATTTTCGCATGCAATTTCGAGGCGCCCCTGAGCTCGATCCTCAGACCCTTTGTCAAAAGGCCCAGGTCTAGACCCGTGTTGCTGGAATTCTAAACCAAGAGCACCTGAGGGGAGAAGCCTTTGAGCACTTTTCTCTGTCTCCTGCCCCCCATCTCTCAGTCTCTGGTGCATGAAAGGGGGTCGGTAGTGTTGCTTTAAAGGACAGAGACATAAAAGCAACTCCCCCCTTGGTGGGCACCGTGTGTTTGCTGGAGGGGCCCTGGCTGGGCCGCGTGGGAAACCAAACCCTCGGGCTACAGCCAAGAGCCTCGTCTGGTGTTCATTCGGCTTTCTTTTCGTCTGGAGGAAGTACCTTGGAGCAGGTGATGGTGAAGCGGCTGGTGGGCCGCCAGGACGGCCGTCATCTCGTCATGGTCGGAGGGGTGGATGTACTCGTAGATGCTGTTGCCCGTGAGCTCCACCTGCCGCGGGAGGGAAGGGAGGCGTCAGGAATCCTCTCCAGCACTGCAGGGGGTGGGGGGAGGTGCATCACAGTGTGCACCCGCCAGGGACAGGACTTTGATCTCCGCCTACAACCCACACCTTCTCTGCACACGGAAACGTTTGCCTTTTCTCAACACCTTCCAACAGGGACAGGAGAGTCCTGAGCAGGAGGAACTGGAAGGAAGGATGGAAAAAGTGTGCCATGGAGCTGAGGGACTCTTCCGGCCCGGGCAGCATCCTTCATGTAGGAGGTGGCTTCAATCAGACTGGAGCTGGGCCCCATCCTTCACTTGCTGCCTGTGGGGACTGGCAGCCGGGAGACCAGCAGCCATGTCCTGTGGGGTCCCTGCGACAGCCTGGGGTGCTCGCCCCCAACAAGGTCCTTCCCCTCGGGCTCTGCTGGGCCTCCTTCACGTGGCCAGAAACGTGTCTGTGGCTTCCTTGGTCCAGGGTGACTGTGCTAATGTGCAGCTCCCACCCTCGGGTGTGGCTGGGCAGCTGCGTGACCTCGGGGAGGGTCTGGACCTCTCAGAGAGCCACATGACCGTGGGGTTGCTCCCCTGATGTTTGGACCCCACCTACTCCAGACACACCCCACAGAGGCCACCATGGAGCCTAGAGGCCACGTCCCTGTTGGACAGGACCCTTTGCAGGCACAGGTGTCTCTAGGAAAGAACCGTAGTTACCACCTTTCACCAGAGGTCCCCAGAGACTCAGCTCCTGGTCTTGAGAACTTTGTGACTGTTCTTCCAAACACAAGTGCCATGACAGGAGATAACAAATTCTCAGGACCAGAGCCCCCTCACCTATTGGCAGTGGCATAGGACATTCCAGAAACTACCACCAACGGTGCAACTTCTGAGCAGTGGTGGGTGGATCCTCTTTCAGAGCTACAACAGTGCAGCCAAGGACAGTGAGTCAGGGCACCTGGTATTGATCAGGGCCCCGGTGCAGTGATGGCATGTCTACTGCAGCCAGTGGGACCCCAAAGCCCAGAGTGGGTGAGACACTGCCTTTGGGCGCACAGAACCTCAGGCGGGTCTGAGGACCTCTTTCTTGGCCCTGCCTCCAGGGGCGAGGGCGAGGGCGGGCTCAGGGTTGTCCCAACCACTCCCTCATTATTTTTAAGGGTGTCTCCCCACCTGTTTCGTTGGGAGACTAGCTCTGCGCTCGATTAGAGCACAGATAACATGATCTTCTGTAAAGGGGCAGCCCTGGTGGTGCAACCCCAGCCAGGCAGCTGAATGGGGAGGTTCTCCTGGGGACCACTGCCTCAAATCGGTGTCAAAGCCACTTGCTTTCTGCTCAGGACAGCGGTGGGGTGGGTAGTGGTGGTGGTAGCGGGGTTGGGGGGCATGGAGAGATGAAGTCATTTATTGCGTTCCTCCAGCTACTTCTTCCACTTTGTAAAGATGTATGAGCTGCCTTTTTATTCTAACAAATTATGTTTCTGGCCTGCTAGGTAATTTTGTCCCTTAAATGGTTTTCACAGTTCTGTTTTCTGCATTATTCATGGAATTTTTCTCCCACATCATGCAAACAGAGCAAACCCTCTCTCTCCACCTCCCCAACCTGACACTTTCCTAAGGACTCAACTGGATATCTGCCTATGTAAAAAGTTACAGCATGACTTCATTAAAAATAGAGACTAAAAACTAAACACCCTTCTCTCAAGTCCGTCCTGTTAATCCTTACAAAGTTTAAATAAACCAGCAACACTCAAGCCAGCCACTTGGACGGGTCAATCTCCTTTCTTCCTGAGGGCAGCCTTAGAGAGTCTGTCCCATGGTGGGTGACACAGGCTAATAAATCAGGGAACTATTTTTTCACTTGATCCATAATTTCAACGGCTTATTTTAAAAATGAAAAAAAAAAAGACGAAATAGAATTTTTTGTGTGTTGACCTCTCATTTTCCCTTACCCAGGTTTTTAGAGAAACATGACAATTCTGATTTGCTTGAAGTTCTTTTTTTTAATCCCAGAGTAGCTTCATCTGTCTCCAAAGAAATTCCGTTCTCATCACAAGCATGTGGGGGAGATGAGGGAAGGTAGGCAGACTAGAAGGCTTGATTTTCTGAATACTCGGGTCAATTATAAACCTCTAGGGCTGTCCAGGAGGCAAGGTCGTCTTCAAATAACGGAAATGCTTTTAAAGGACAAATTTTGGAATGATAAAACCGTGCTGACCTTGACTCAAAATTATGGTTGACGTGGTGTTCCCTATATTTACATACCTACTCGTGCTTTTGAATGTTGAAAGAAATGTGACTACCTCACCAAAAAAAGAAAAAAAAATACGGTTGTCGCTATAAAACTCCCCAGGTCTCATACATCAACCTTATTAAAACAGCCCCTCAATGTGATATTTTAGTATTCGTAAAACCCAGCTAACTACAAAATGAATTGCTTTCCTACTAAGAGCTTTTTTATGTTTTGCTGAATAGCTTTTCTTCCTGCCAAGAAAACTACATATGATAAATACAGCACTAAATGGATATATTCTGGGTCAGAAGGGGAAAGTCACCCAGTATTCTGGAAACACACATTACTCTGCTTTGGGTGTTTTGCTGAGTATGGTAAATTAAGCATTTTAAAATAAGATGGTTTGGGTTTCAGGGTTCAAGTTATGTCAACAAACATTAAATGCTGTTCTTTCTCTTTATTTCAAAAGTGAAAGGATTAGGTCTTATGGCCCCAAACAACACCATGGCTGTTTTTACGGTGGGCTTCCGGCCACAATCTCAAATATTCCATTTTCCTTTATGTATCTCGTGAACAGCTATTTCAGACATAGCTGTATTATGTGAGAATGTGTATTAGTTACCTGGATGTTATAGACCATATGCAACTTTGGTAAGGAGATTGAAGCCACAAGGATCCTTTAAAATGTTCAAAGAAATACAGAGCAGGTATGCAGTAAGGCTTTTATCCTTCTTCAAATATAAGTTAATTTCGTTAACCAGAAAACCATGAAGCTAAATCATTTCATAACCTTGGCAGATAAAGAGTGCGCCTCCAACTCTACCCCCTCCGAGTAGATACAAGTTTGTCTACGTGAATGATTATGTGTTATGATTGTGTGCGGAACACCAACTGGAACTTTCAAGCAGAAGCTCGACTTTCTTTCCCAACACTTGCACCGCGGGCTGAAGGGTCAACTCACACTTTGTGGTTCTCACTGCCATTTTTTGGTACTAAAGTCTGACAGCAAGGATGGCTGCATTTATTCATTTAAAAGCAAAAATAAACTAATAAATTCTGCCACATGAAGTAGACCGCTTATTCCAATACTTGCTAAAAAAAAAAAAGTTCCAAAAAGGTTTTGATTGGGATGGACTTATCACACATAAAGAATAATTTTTATGCTCTCAGATAGATAATTCAGAAACTTATTTAGATAGCGCAGATTTTTAAAAACGCACCACTTTGCTATGAGTTATCACGTCATTATGGCAAACCTAGGAGCTTATGTTCCCTAGATGCTGAGCTGCTGATAGAGTTTAACCCCGAATTAATGTGGAAGATGTCATTACTTAAAGAGATATTGTCACTGAGAGTAACCAACAGTTCTTGGAACACAGAAGGGTGGTATGTAGATATAAGCTATTACTGTCCTTATTCATCAGAAAACCTGTTTAAAAAGTTACTCTGACTAGTGGGTAAAATTTTATTAACACTTCAACTCTGGTGATTAAAAAAACCTTGAAGTCTATTTTAATAAAGTTTTCATGTTTGGCATATTTGTCTGGCTTTTTACTACTAATAAAAATAATCTAAAAGGTGTAAAAATTGTTTTTAAAACAGAAGTTGGGTATTTGACATTCCTTTCAATACCTTATTTTACTATTAAGAAGACAGGGGAAAAAAATACACATTAGGAATCTGCCTAGATCTCCTTCTGCAGAGTTAATCGTGAACAGGAGGCAGATTTGAGGGAAAAGCTTGTTGTTGCTTATTTAAACAGTTCACCACGAACAACTCCCCAGACACTAACAAGGGCTCACGGCTGCATGAAAGTGTTTTTGTAGCTGGAGACTGATACTGAGACAGTCCCGCCAGGAGATCAGAAAAAAAATCAGCCGCTCTACACAGTCAGTTTGACTTTTTTCAAATTGACACTTTCCTCACAACATATAGACAAAAGGCACCTCTACAACTTCCTTGGAAAATGGTAGTGTATCACTCCGTCCTCTTCCAAAATTATGACATACAAAGTCTTATGTCTGCATTAGGACCAAAAGGAAATACAATTTAAATTATGATTCTACTTAGAATTCCTTTTGTGGAGTTAATCATGTGTCCTAGCCAATATTTTGGTCATTCTTAATTACTGTCTTCAAAAACAATCATTTTTATTTCCCACATGAAAAGAGAAAGATGACAGAGCGAGAAATGTAGGATGCCAGACTGAGCAGCCTGATGGAATGATCTGGAAAGTCCTGGTACGTGCACAGTGCCTTATGATGTGCCAGGATGTTCCCCATGACTGAGTATCTCTAATATGTGCCCACCAAAGTATGCTGTTTTAGCAACTTTTGTGCTATTTTATGTGCAGTTCTAATGAAACTGTGATCATGCCTGGCTTTTGTGTAGCTCCCTATAGTTTATAAATCACATAAAATATGCACTTTGGTATGTTTCTCACATGATCCTGAAAGAGGGGGTGGAGCAGGCATTATTTTCTTAGTTATGATTCAGGGAGGTCAATTACCTGGCCTTATTGGACAATGAGAATCATATAACTGGATGTATTTCCCTTTTTGCTTTGACTACTAGGGAGCTCAGACCTAAATGAAATATTCAGTAAAAGTGACGCTACCTATTTTAAAATATGTTTGACAGGTCATTCTAAAAGTCTGTGAAATGTTTTGTCTTATTTGTGACATTATTATAAAACTAATCAAAGTTTTTATAAGTTACGATTTAAAAAATTAAGTAATCTGATCAAGAGCACTCAGCCACAGATCAAGCCAGGGGTAGAAATCAAGCTGGGTTCAACTAACAGGCCTTAAATGATTCTAAATATTCTGAGAATAATAAGGTGGAAATTCAGAAAAATAAAAAGAGTAAATTTCATGTTCCCAACAGTATTTCCCATTCTACAAGGTCACTAATCCCATGAGTCACATAGGTTAACAGTCAAGCCTTAGTCAATCTTATTTGGGAGACCTGGTATCATAAAGGAAGAGAAGAGGAAGAGAAAAGAAAACACCATGCAATTTTAATATGCAATTCAATTTAGAAGACTTTGCAGAAGAAACACATGGGCACAGAAACCCACCTCATGGATAAGGAAAAATTTTTTCCATCCATTGGAAAAGAAGATTGCAAATAAATAGGAGGTTTAAAAAACATCTTGGCAGAAAAAGAAAAGGAATACATCAGATGCAGGTTTCCAAATTGGTAATTTTGTTTCTCAGTGAGAAAACCCAAGCCACTTTAATTGGCATGTTTTATTTTGGCTTAACTACATGAGGAGGCTGGTGCAACACAGATTATTCATGTTCCCCCTGGGAGCCCATTTCCTGTATCTAATTAATTCTAGTGTGTCTTCAGTTGTAATAATAATAATAAAAAAAAGGGCTCTGATAATTCACAATGTGAAGAAATGTTTAGCCCCTATATGTATAAAAAAAATGTGACTCTTAGGACCATGATCCACGCTTGTTAAATCAGAAATGTGCATGGCAACCATCAGTAGACTCCTCGCCATCCAGACCCGCCACAGCCCAGACAGCAGCCAAATGCTCTACACCCTTGGTTTGATGGGATAGATAAAGCTGAGTGCACTTCTTTCCTCTAAGGAATGAACCCCTTTTTAGAAGATGGTTCCAGAAAAATCAGTAATATTTAAATGTTCTAAAAGAAACCAGGACCTTGCTGTGCAAAACAGTAGTAAACTGAGTTTTATGAGTTTCTATCACAAGCATATAAAATGCTTTACTGAAACAACCACTGAACTGGAAAAACTCAGGAAAAATTACCCTGAATTCCATGTGAACACTCATAAATCTACCCCCTCCAACCTTTTCTCTCTCCCCAAAGCACATTCCGCATAAAATCCATGTTCTACATCAGCTTTTCTCTTGCTTTCCTAGCAACTCACAAAACCACGTGCAGACCATCAAGGGAGGACTTAAAAAATCTCCCTTTGTGAAGCTCTTGTTAGCGGCAGAGAGCGTTACTGTATAAGCAGAGTCCAGGCTATCAATTGAGGCTGACTGTTGTGAAGATATTACTGGTCATTAACCCCAAAGGAAAAAGAAAGTAAAAAAGTGAAATGTAACACGGAAAAGAAAAGCCCCACTGGCTGACCTAAGAAGACGATTTTGCAATTTTGGATTACCTTCGTGCACAAAAGCAGACACCCAGACAGACTCATATTCAAATTGGGTAAAGCTGTCAAGATCTGCCAATGCTTAATTTATTATTTTGGTTGTACATAAAATTAGACAATACCCACCTGGGACAAGCCTAAATGTACAGAAGCTGTTTCCGAAATATACATGATTTTGCCATCAGATGCTACCACAAAAACAAATCCATCCAAAGTCTGTAAAAGAAAAAGTACCAGGGTAAGAGATGATAGACATTAGAGTTAAATCTAATCATTGTACTGTCCCTGGGATGGACGAATGTATAAAATATTATCATCAATGTATATTCGTTAAATGCAACGTAAACGGAGTCCCAGGGGCCACGAAAAGGACTGAAGGTTTAGTTCCCCAGCCAGGCACTCAAATGCTTTTAAAGCACTTTAAAAAGAGTCTTATATCCACATCACAAAAATCATGCAAAACATTTGAGAATTCCTATCATGCTCAGTTTAAATGTAGTAGCTTTATTGTTTGGGGTTATTTTAGCACTTAGCACAAATCCGGAGTTCTGTGGTACTTAGGGGAAAATCTACCACTGTATAGACCATTTTATGTCATAACTGGCAGCCATTTATACCACTAGAACACACGCTTTATTTGCCACAATTTTCTAGTTATCCCTAAGTACCATTTGAATAATAAATTCCGAACACGACCATTCCCCAGAAAATAAAAGAAAATACTCAGTTATTTTTAACAGACTGTGTCTACAGAATTAATTATTTAGAATTTGCAAGAGATCAAACAACATTTGCAAAATTCAAGGGGAAAAAGTATCAATTTCTGAAAAATTTAAGTTACCTAAATTATACTCCGATTTTGCCTAGGTTGGCTAGCACTCAAAAACATAAAGTAAAATTATAAGGTAATTAAGAGAAATAAAAGGTAATGATTATATTTATGTGTGGCGAAGATAAAAGGACTAAATTATTTTTGAAAAAGGAAACTGCATTTTATTTACCCATTCATATTTTAGAACCAGAACCAAAGAAAAGCAATAAAGTTGGTGAAAGACCCATACGAACCACAACGTTGCCCCCATAAAAAATATTCCAGATTAATTTCTGGCCACAAATTCTATTTTTACAGCATATAATTGAAACCAGATTACCTTTGGTTTTTCTAAATCCGCCCCTTCTTTGTTGGGGGGTGGGCTAAAAAGAATGTAGCAGAAGTGAAACTGGAAAGATAGCCTTAACACTCTGCTGCCTCAGACAGTTTTGATGCGAAAATTCTTTGCCAAGTAAGCTATCATTACCTTTCCCTGTGCGGAGGTTGAAATCAACATCTTGATTATAAGCCTGACTTTTATGTTTCTAACTCAGCTACGAACTATTTCCCCAAGTAAACTCTATTTCAAAAATATAAACTCTAGCAGTTTCTAAAGTTATCAACATTTTGGCACACTTTGCATTCTTGCTTAACTCAAAATCATTAAAGAGATACATTTGATGAAATAGCATGGGTCGGTCAGCCACACCAGTAAAAGAGAAAATCATAATTAAGTTCTGAAAGTTGCCAGCGGGAGCTTAAAAAATAATATTCTTAATGGAAAACGTTGGGTATGCCTTCATAGCTTCAAATGACCTCATGCGTTTGCATATGTATTAACTGCAAAGACGCCCATCCACACACCACTCCGGAATTAATTAAATGTACGGTGGAGAAACGGGGGTGTTGACTTTGCCGCCAGGTTTTCACTAGCGCTCCCCGGCACTTAGTTGTCCCTGATATTAGTGTCACTTACAATATGTAGGAGCATCAGACATGCAAAATGCCGCTCCGGGCTCTGGAAGTGAGCGCGGAGGCAGAGCGCAGGGCGCGCGGGAAGGACTCCAAGAGCGCCATTACCCCGCCGGCTCCCACACCGTTGGCTTTACGTTGTAAAAGCCTCGGCTTTCAAATACATCCCCGGGATCCGCTCTTCCCCAGCGCATGCGTTTTTAAAAATAAATCACACTAGGAATGTTGGGGAAAAAGAGTTTTGAAAAGATCTGCTTTTTCGAAACGCAGAGCTCGTGGCTGACTCGCTGCCCCAAGTCACCGAGTCCCGTAGCCAAAATTTTTTTTCTTTTAAAGAAAACACAAAATAGAAGGAGGAAATGCAAAATAGCTCTCGGCGGGCATTTTTCGGTGGCAGAGACAAATGACGGGAGGGGGAATGAATCGGGTCGTTGATGAGGCTCTGTAAAGGGCATTTGAAGGATTCCGAGACATGAGGCTTTGCTGTCCCCACCCAGCGCCAGCCACGGACTTGGAAGTGGCTGGTCGTGGGCACGGTTACCCTACCCGAGCCCGAGACACTGCGGGGGAAATCCGAGGTCAGGGGCGGTTTAACCACCGCGGACTGAATGGCTCCGGGCTGGAGGGCTAAGCGGCTGACCACAAACTAAGCCAGGGCTTCCTCCGTGAGCCAGGTGAGCCTGGAGGCCTCACCAGGTCATAAGTTGGACCACTCGAGAGCTGGACCACTTGGGTTCAACAAAGCACCACTTGCTATGTGACCTCAGGCATGGTGCTTAACGTTTCTGTGCGCAACTTTTTTTTGCGGGGGGGGGGATGGAGTTTAAAAAAGAATACACTCTAGGTGGGTGGTGAAGAGAGAGTATATAATAAGATTTAGAACAGGATCTGGCCAGTAGTAAACTCTCAATAAATGCCAACTGTTGATATCTGATTATTGATGCTGTCTCTCCTTTATTGCAACCTCTACACACAGACACACAAACAAACACAATTGTCAGAGGCCTTAGAGCTGCTCACTCTGGCTCAGAGCGATCTGATTATTCCTTCTCTGGCTCCAGCGCCTGGCACACAGCGTTTGGCACAGAGCAAGCGCTCCATAAAAGTTTGTTAAGGGAAGTGAGGTTGGAAAGGACTTAACTACGCCCAGGGGTGCCCTTCGGCCTAGGTCTCCTGAGCTAGAGAGTCCTGGGGCTGGGGAAGGGAGGGAGGGGGGCTTAGGCGTGGGGGGTGGTGAGAGGTTGCACTGGTTGAGTCCAGTCCACACTGGGTCCCGGCCCCCCAGGCGGAGTTCGTGAAGAGTCTCTTGCCCCGAAATTCGGCCACGGCCTCTAGCCTCGGGGAGACCTCTGCAGCCTGGGGACGGCCCATGGATCCGCCCAGGGCTCCTTGAGGAGAGACACCTGGAGACTAGGGTGGCGAGGTCATAAGAGAGTCCCCACCCGGGCGCGGGCCAGGGAGGTTGGCGGCGGCGGCGGCGGCAGCGCTCCCGCCCCCTCCCTCCCCGGAGCGGCGGCTCTACTACCTGCAGCAAGTGTGATCCCAGCTCCGTGGCGACGCTGTCCAGGGGCCCGGCGCGGCTCGGCTGTCCCCACGCGTCTCCTAAACCTGGACGGGGAATAAAGTAAACCAGTAAACAGCGCCCAGCCGGGAGCCGGGGCGCCCGGGAGGGCGCGCGCAACCTCAGCTCCTCGCACCCCCGCCGCCGGCCATTGTCCCTTTGACTTCGATTAAGAAGAAAAAGACCAGATGAGAAATTCTCGCCCGGGCCTTGCGTCCAAGCGCCCTGGCCGCGCACTTAGCCCACCAGGCCCCTAGCTCCCGTGGGTCGCCCACGTGCTCACGGCTCTGAAATTGCCGTTTTATTTGAAATGCCACAAAGTAACCTAATCTGCTTTGAAATCGGCCATCCTCACAGCCAAACGGGGATATCGATTTGACCAGTAAATATTTCCCCAAGGGTCCTGCCTCCCTCTCTTCTTTGAGTCGCCAGCAGTTGTGCATTTTCCCAAAGATAGGGAGGCCCAGACTTAAAGCCCTCGCCATCCTAGAGGCAGCTTTTCCCTCATTAAAAAAAAAAAAAAACTTTCTTCAACCTTCGGTAGCCCCCTCAAACTCGCCAGCCTTCACTGGCGCCCCAGGAGCTACAGTCTGGGAAGGGTTTGCCTGGGGGCTTTCTCGTAGGCAAACTCCTAACGCGCCAGCGGCGGGACGGGGGATGGGCCGTAGGCGGGGAGAGCCGCATATGTACGTGAAGGAAACTGGGAGGTATTTGTTGTCACATAGTTGGGGGTCTCACAGCCTCTGCGCTTCTTAACTGTCCCCCCAAGGCCTCCTGTTGCTCCCTACCACCTCCCTGAGGGCCGCCAGTGTTGCAGAAAGTGCACCAAGGGAAAGACGGTCCTGCTCAGCGGAACATTCCTCCCTTGCGCCCTCGACTCAGCTGTTGTGACCCCGGAGATCCCAGGCTTTTCTCTGCACGTTCAGGAGGAAGTAGGAAAGCCGAGTGAGATTGTAGCGCTAAGCCCCAGTCGGGAGAACCCCCAGCCGCTCCCTGGAATCAGTCCTTCTGCTGGGGGCCTGGCCCGAAACTCTCCAGTGAGCCCGAGGCTCCGGCGCGAGGTGGCAAAGGCTGGTGGCCGCGGTGTCAGCATCCATCCCCTACTCCCGCGGAGAACGCCCCGCCCCCGGGGTCTAGGCCCGCTCTGTGCTTCCCATCCCAGGTTTTGACCCTGCGAGGTGAGTTAGGGGTCCAGCTGGCTTGTTCGCCTCCCCTCCCACCAGAAGTGCAGGTCATAACAGTCCCCTGCCCGCTGCTCCCCGGGCATGCGGGACCAGAGACCAGAGCAGAACACGCTGGACTGGGGACCTCGTCCAACAACGCCGAATCCGAGGAGTACTCCCAGGACCCAGCAGCCCTCCAGGTGGGCGGTGAGTGGGTTCTGGAAGAGTGTCGGGCAGGCACCCTGGGTCTCCCCACTGTTCCTGAAGGAGCCTTGGGCGTCGAAGCTTCTGGAGCCCTTGACTCCAGCAGGCAGAAAACGCACCCTCAGCGTGGGGGTGTGCACAGGCCCAGGGCACCTCCAGACCCAAGGCCCCAGGAAAGGCTTTGGAGACCCTTCTCGGCAAACTCTATACTGCAACTGAAAAAGAGATGACCTTTAATTCTCCTCCTGGGCTTCTAGAATAAGGGGTTTATCCTGTCTCCCCTTAAGGACATGGCTACTTTCCACACATATCGATTCCCCAAATATGACTGCAGTCCCCTATCACCAGACTCCACCAGGAGAACGGAGATCTCTCTTAACCCTAGGAAATCACTGCCCACCCTAACCCACTCCCAAGGATGACCACAGTGACCACAGTACAGGATGACTGGCTCTCACGTAGGCCCTTCCTCCCCAAAACCCAAGCGGCTCTCCTGGTGGCGGCGGCATTTACTCTATTTAACCAGAAATGGAAAGATTCAAAATTTAAGAGCTGTAGAGGCTTGAATGAAGAAAGAATTTAACAAGGACCCAGGAATTCTGACGTCCGAAAATGTGCCCTGGTAACCATCCTTTATCCTAGTCTTGGGCCCATCCCCTGGCTCGGGCCAAGCCACCCTTGCCTGGCTCCCTGCAGACAGTGAGCACTGCCCCCGCCTCAGCTCCTCGCATGGTCTTGGGCTGAGTGACCTGAGGAAATCTGCACCTTTGGGAATGACCCCCAAACCTCAGACTCCCCTGCCTGGGTCTCCCAAGAGCTCTGGCCTCACATGCAAGAGTGCGCTGACTACACAGGACAATTTTGCGTATGATTCAAATACCTGGATACTTCAAGAGCCTGTTCTCTTACATCAGTATAATTTTTCCTGTAGTTTCCTGATGCCTCCACGTTGCCAGCGGAGATTTGGACCTGGTACGAGCGAGTGGGGGCGGGTGGTGAAGTTCCCCTCAAGTGTCCCTGCCTCATGACACCTCATAGGGTGATGGCGCTGCCAGCTCTTCCATTAGAAACCACTATGGGCGAGGCTTTTCCACTGGGCCCATAAAAATCTACTTTAGGCTGAATGTAGAGATTAAATAAGGAAAGATTTGTAACAAAAAAAAAATCATCCTGTTACCATAAAGCCATATATACTCCTGAAAAAGTGAGGCGCTGGGCGTGTGGCCCTTACCTGGACCTAACAAAGGACTTTGTTAGAAGTGAGAGAAAGTATAAGAAAAGACTTGGTTAAGCTCCTTCAAGGTTACCAGCTGTTGGTGATCTGTCTCACCTGATTCTGGGAGCCCCTCCCCCACCCCAATGATGGCAGGGGAGCAGCTGGGGGTTCCAAACCTGGCCTTTGGTTTCCGGCAGGGGTTTTGAGTCCTGCTTGAGCTGCTACTGGGAATCCAGATGGACAGGTCACTGGGGAGGGGGTGGTCAACCACTAGGCCATAGGGAAAGCAAGCCAGGTGTCCCTTTCCCCTCTGCCTTCGAAAGTTTGTATGTGCCTGCACCTCGTACCCACCCACACTCAGCTGGCTGTTTGGTTTAAACCCTGCGAGGCCCTGATGCCACAGAAGCTATCTAAATATGGTCCCTCTTCTCTGGGTGCTCAGTTAGTCAGTCAGCAACTGCTCTTGAGTGTGTGCTGTGCTTAGGCCCCAGCCAGGTGCAGGTCACAAACCATAAACATGAAACCACACAAATAAGATGACTTGCTATCAAAAGGGAGATAGTGGAGGGGTTCCTTCATTGTGAGATAGGGTTGCCTCCTCAGATGAGGGGACACAAGTTGAGACCTGAAGGAGGAAGCTAGCTGGGTTTGCTTCTTCCTCTGGACCTGGAAGCAGGTCTTGCTATGGCCAGTGACCAGCAGGTCCCAGCTCTGGGGTCTAGACTTGGGTAAGAATTTCCAGGATGGACTGGGGTTCTCACACTTTCCCAAGGGTAACCCTGGGCATCTAAAATGGTGGCATTTTAGTCCACCTCTGACCTTGGAATGTTTCTTTGTCTCTGGGGTCCCTCAAAAGCCTGGCCCTTGAGCCCTTTTCCAAACCAACAGCTGCATAGCAGGCCTGGAGGGGCTGTGAAGGTAGTGGTAAGTAGGGACGACCCAACAAGGTCTGACTCGGCCCAACTGAGGCAGGGGAAGCAGTTCCAGAAGGGCCCTGCCGGTCCCGGCCAGTGTTGTAGGCTTTCAGCCCACAGATGCAAGCACCCCACGACCCCACTGCCTAATGCTTAGATCCTGAGGGTTGGGATGGAGGCTCCGCTAAGCCCACTGCACTAGGGAGTGCACATGGCCAGTGCCACCTCCAAGAGGCTTCTTCTCTCTTTTTTTTTTTTTTTGCATCCCTGGGTGGGCATGAAGCAGCTTCTTGTCCGAGCTCCACCCGACCTCGAGCACCCCACCCCTGGCTGGTCCTGGGGGCTGAATCTACAGTACCCCACTAGCCCCCAACCGCCAGGGCCCCACATCCATGGAGTTCCCATCACCACTGCCTGAGCTTCCTGCTCTGTGACTGTGAGCTTTCCCTCCCTGGATCCACACACAGCCTGCAGGCTTCCACGCAGAGATGGGGAGACAGTTGTAAAAACCCACATTATTCTAAAAAAGTCTCTATATAAAAAATACATTATTTCGGGCTGCTGTAGAGAAATGCCTCGAATCTGTGACCCCATATCGGTTTAAGGTAAGTTTTTCATCACCAAATCCTCTAAATCAAAGCATTTCCATTCCTAAACAATTTCTAGGACAGCCTCCCTCCTCCACCTCCCCTGGGCACTCAGGTTTGTGTGTGTGTGTGTGTGTGTGTGTGTGTGTGTGTGTATGTGTGTTGGGTGGGAAGGGCCCTGCCTGAATCTAAACTCAGACAAATCCCGCCACTGGAATAATTCAGGCCTCCAATCCCACTTACTGTGTGGGAGTGACATTTTCGCTTCTTTGGAGTAAAAGTGCTTCTCTCACCCACATCACTTCAGGTCCATGGAGCGGGGAAGAGGGGCTCTGTTCTCTTCCCACAGTCTGCCTCAGTTTCCAGCTCCATTCCTGAACTGGGACCTGGAGCCAGTCCCTCCTCCAGCCCTTTCTGTGCAAGTGCCCAGAGGGGATGCCACCCTCTGCCCCACTGCTGAGTGTGGGAACCCAGGCTCCTGGGAAGGTGCTTAATTCTGGTGATTGGCCATGGAGCCCCTGCAGCTCTGACTCCTGCCTCCTGAGGCTCAGGGCAGGTCACCAGATGGCAGAATTTGCCCTGCATCCTGCCTGGCATGGTCACCATGCAGCTATGGCCAGAAAGCCACAGACTCCCCCGACACTGGGTGCTTCTGTGTTTCCAAAGCACTCCCTTTCCTGAAGGACAGGCCACACTGCAAAGAGGCTAGCAGAACCCGGGCCCTAGTGCTTCCCTGAACCCTGTGTGTACCAGGCTCTCCCAACCACGTTAACTCACTAAGTTTTCAATTCCAAGGCCACAGCCAAAGCCAGCCTTCCTCTCCTGCTCTCTTCCCTGCCTGTGTACTCCCACTTCTTAGTTCGCTGTTAAAGGGGAGAAAATTTGGGGACCCAGAAACCAGCGTGTCTTCCAACTCCAGACAGTGAGTCTCGGAGGTCCACCAAGTGGGGCCCTCGGCCACCGTTTAGGCGGCATCTGGCTCAGGAAAAGCAGTGACCTCACAGGAAGGAGAGACTGGTGTACAAACATGTTAGGTTTACACTTGCATTACCTGCTTCCTCACACCAGATGCCAGGAACCAGGCACAGTGATGGAATTGCTAATAGGCCCATTTTACAGACAAGGAGACAGAAGCCTAGCAGGGCAGCCCGAAGAGGGGCGCCTTGAACCAGCTGTCTCAGTTGCCGGCACCCCTAAGCTTGTGGACTTCCGCCGAGCGTCCACTTTGGCTCCAGGCGCCTCTCTGTCCCTGCCCCGGGGCTCCTCCGAGCTCCCCTTTCTCTCCTGCTGCCAGGCGGACTCCGAAAGAAAGGGCCCGAGGCCAACGGCCTCCTCTGCGCGGCGGGCGAACCTGCGGCGCAGCGGCCTGCCTGCCCGGGCAGCCACCGCCGGCCCAGGGCCGTCGCGGGGGGCCTTGGGAAAGGCCTGCCCCTCGCCGGCCTCAGTTTCTCAACGACGAAGGGTTAGGTTAGTCTGGCGATTCCTGTGCTTCCTTCGGACTGTGCTAGTCATTTTCTGACTCCCGAAGTCCTGACTTGGCTTCTAGACTCCTCTTCGCCCAGGGATCCCGCCCGCTCCCGGGCTATGGAAAGCGAGGCCGCGCTGGGCACATCGGTTCTGCTCGGTATCTTTCCGTTCGCCTCCAAGAGCAGGCGCCGATCCGGGAGCTCCCGCCGCGGCGCGGGACCGCGTTGGTCCTACAAGCTCCCTGACGCCCGCGTCCTGACCCCGCGGCTCCTCCCGGCCCCATCCCAACCCCGCACCACCTCCTAGGCGAAGACCCGAGTCTCCCGGGAACTGGGTGAATCAATTATGGGCGCTGCTTCCGCGCTCCCGCGCTTCGAGCTACCACAGGGGAGAGCGAGTTCTTTTGCATAATTGAGGACTTCCTAAACTCATATTTTTCTCTGCCGCTGGCACCCGGCTTGACCACTCTCCAGTCCCAGACTGATTTGAGGGGAAGCTGCAGGCCGCAGGCCTCTGAGCGCAGGGAGGAGCCCAGAGGCAGCTGTCTACCCTCCAGGCCAGTGCGCCTACTCCCCGCTTCAGCGCTGCAGGAGTGCTGGGAGCAAGATCAGGCCTCTTTCCGATTTGGGATCAATCCGCTCCCCATAGGTCAAGGGTTATTTCCAAAACTCTAGGGCCAAGCAGCTCTCTCCCCGACCTCTCCTGGAATTCCAATCTCGATGGCCACCGCAGGGGACACACAGGACACTTCTCAACCACACCACTGGGAACAAAGCATAGGGGCCCTGAGTTTAGCGGTGGACCCCCAGCTAGCCCACCTCTGTAACCAGCTCAGAGCCAAGCAATTCTGGACCACAAAGCCTGGAGAACCGCTTCCCAGAGCTCGAACACACAGACCCAGTTTAAATATCTGCAGAAGCAGTACATCTGCCACTTCCTAATCTTTAGCAGCTTTCCTGGAAATCTCCAAATGACTTACAATTACCCCTTTCTCCAGACCTCGCTTACTAACTTCTGACTTTTTAAAAAATCATTTAATCTGGTCATTTTTTGGTAATTTTTATTTCCAATGGTGTGGGAAGGGAACAGGAGAGGAGGCCGATGCCCTGTCTGGGTTCCACACCTGCTTTGTAGGATGCGGATTAAGAAACTGCTCACCAGAGAATACCAGTTACCATGACTCCTCCATGAATGGGAAGCAAGTTTTGTCCTTACAAAACCTAATTCTTGTTTAATTTTCGCTGAAACTTCTGCAGGAGAGGAATCATCTCTACTTCGGTGATGTATAGCGACTACCAGGCTGCAGCTCCCAGTGGGAGGAGTGTGGGGATGGGGCACCTCGGTTGCCTGGGGTTAAAAAGGGGGAGATTTTCCCTTCTGAGACCTCTGGACTCTGGCGATCAGGTCACGGGCTCCTGCTCTGGGAGGAAAGTGCCTGCCTGGCTGCACAGCGCAGCTGGAAGTCACCGGCGGTGAGAAGAGGACACTGCTTCCGGCCCCCTTGGTTCCGTGTCCTGCGATGCTCAGCTCCCCAGCCGGCTGCGCTGCAGAGCTGGAGGCTGGGCTGGTGGACAGGCCCTCCTCGCTCCACCAGGGAGGTGATGTGAAGGGCAGCTCAAGGCCCAGAGACAAATAAAGCTTAGGGGTGCCCACCATACAAAGATGGAGCTTACCGACTTTGTGTCTGTCGCCTGACCCAGGACTGCCTTAATGGAAACACTCTGCACTAGAGAGACACCTATCATGGCATGGCAGTGACCCTCCCTGAGCCCTGGAGCTGAAACTGTCTCCCTAGTCCCGTGCTGGGCGCCGGCTTCCGAGGCTCCGGAGGCTGACACAGCTCTAGTGGCTCCTGGGCCTGCAGGTCTTGGGAGGCGCCCATCAGGCCCCAGTTGGAGCAGAGTGTCCAAGACAAGTGTCAGAATCCCACCCGCCAGGCCGAAGGACACCCCTCTGTCCAAGGGACACAGACAATGGAAGGCGATCAGTTCGGAACCCCTGGGACACTAAAAGGGACACTGTGGTGACCAGGCCTCCTCCAGCCCTGCTGCTTAGCCCTGGCAGCCACCATCACCCCAGGCCGTGTGCAGGTCAGGAATGCCCACCCAGTGTGCCACCATTTCTGACCACTTACAGTCTGCTGGACCCTTGCATTCTGGCGACTCTTGCCCACCATGGCATCTGCCCCTCTGGGCTTATAATTTCAAACCAGCAAAGAAAACTATGCTCGGGCCTGCCTGCCACTTCCAGACTAACTGCCTCCTGCTCTCCCCTGCCGAATCGCGGCTCACCTATTCGCGCTGTCTCTCCCACCCTGACTTGGAGCCTCAGCCCCAAGAAAAGCAAGCAGAGAAGAGACCACCTGAGAGGCCCAAGTCTGAGGCCTCTGCCCCAACAAGTGCTCTGCTGGGCACTGGGGCCTGCAAGGCCTAGGCCTCCTGGTGCACTCCTCAACTCTCTCCCATCCGGGACCAGCAAGAACCCTTCACCTCCGCCTAGGGTGGACGTGCTTCCCTTCCATGGAAAAAGGAATTTGAAGGAAAAGATACAAGGAGAATTAAAGAAATGAAGAAAGGAAAGAAGACAGACCAGAATGGACCAGTCTGCTCGTGGAACAATTCCTGGTTCGCGCCCTACCAGCCCTGGGCTAGGCGATGGTCTGTTCCCTCCGGCACCAAGGCCCCGGCCTCTCTCTCCACCAGAAGCTGAGTTTCCCGGCACGGCCTCCCCAAGATGCCCTGGCCCTGGCTGGGAGACCCAGGCGGCCCCTCCGGGCCAGATCCGGCTCTCAGCTTGGGCCCCCTAGCACTCCCGGCCGCCCACCTGCGGCCTCACCTTCGGGGAAGACAGCGCGCATCTTCAGGTAGCTCGTGGTGAGTCGAATGATGGACGCCTTGTCCAGCTGCGAGGTGATGGCCGACGGCAGCGGGAGCAGCTTGGCCAGCTCATAAAACTCGCCATTTTCCTTCTCCCTCCTGGTCTTGGCCGCATTCTTGGACTTCTCCTTCATCGCGCCTCGGCTCCGGGCATATTAGACCCGGCTGTGCTCCAGGCCCGCGGAGCCCCGCTCTGGCTGCAGCGGTGGCGATGGGGAAGGGGGCGCCGGGGGCCAGGTGAGTCCGGGGCGCCAGCCGCGGGCAGGTGCGCGGGGCTGACCGGGGCCACCAGGACGCCTCTCTGCCGCCGCAGCCCGGGAACTCGGCTCAATCCGGCGGCGCCGCCCCGCGCTCCGCCTGCCGCCGCCCCGGGCGCAGCCTCCTCCGGGCTGGACTGTCCTGCGGCGACCAGAGCTCAGGCTTCCCGCTTGCTTCGGCTCGCTCTTCCTTCCTCCTTGTCTCTCCTGCCTCGGCTTTCCTTAGCGGGTGGAGAGTGGCCAGCGAGAAGGCGGCGGTGCTGTTTAGTCCTTGACCTGGTGTTCGTACCCGCTGCCGCGAGGCCCCTCCGGACTGGAGGGCGGCACAGGACGCGGCGGCTGCGGAGCCATGGAGCGGGAGGGGAGCGGAGGCGGCTGGGGCCTGGCCCGGGAGCGCACTCCTGCCCTTCCTGGCGGTTCCCTGTGCCTGGAGACGCGGCGCCCGGAGCCTGCGATCTGTCGCGAGGCGCAGCAGCTCCGTCGTCCACGTGCGACCGAGCCGCGTTTGTTTATGGCGGACCCGCCTTCGGGCGGAGCACTCGGCCTCGGTGGCCCGGGGAGGGGGGGCAGGAGGGGGGGAGGGACCGCGGCGGGGGCGGGGGCGGCGAATCTCGCCTCCCGACCCCGCCGCGGCCCCGGAGTCACAGGCGCGCTTCCGCGTCGCTGCCTCCAGGGACTCTCCCAGGAGAGACCCGCGCGCTCCCGGCCTCGAGGAAGTCGCGGTGAGTGCACACGGCGTGCGGCGGCAGCCAGCTCCGGCGAGTGGGTCTCGGGACCTGGGCACTAGGATAAGCGGCGGGGAGGGGCGAAGGAGGAAGGGAAGGAGGAAGCGCTGCCGAGACCTCTTCTGTGGCTCCGGGGCAGGTACCCAGCTGGAGTGGCCAAAGTGCCCTGCGGAGGACTGAGCCCTCCGAGCCCGCGCAGGCCCCGCACCCTCACTCTCCGCAGTTCGCAGGCCCGAGAGCCGAAAGGGGGTGGGGTGGGGCAGAGGGAAAGGAACCCCCACCCCCCGCCCCCGCTTAGGGAAACAGCGCGAGTGAGTCTCGGAAGTGACCCTCCTGCCCTTTCTCTCCTGGAAACAGGAGAACGAAAGGAGATTGGCGCCTTCCCCGCGGGGGCTGGAGGCCGCGGGGACGCTCGGGTCGGACGGAGAGAGAAGACAGGGGAGCCGAACCTACCGGAGAGGCTTGGCCCCGGGCAGCGGTGGAAACAGAGCCCAATTGCACTCGCTCCTGAAGCGCAACCCAGAGCAGCCGGAATTTCTGGGAAGCGCAGCAGGGGCTGGGGCTTCAGGGAGAGGGGCACCGAGCGAGAGTCACTGGACGAGCATTGGTGATGGCCAAGATGATGGGGGCAGGAAGCAGTTGGAGTAGGGAAGGGTAGTTGGAGATGCAGTCGGCCGTAGGAAGTTCCAGCACTTTTCCCTCTGGGCTACACTGGACCTCGAGTCCTCTTGTACCCAACCCCACCCCGATTCTGCGCCTGCAACCCCGGAGGGTCCTCCACGCTACCCCGGCCATGGGGGTCGCACAAACCCCCATCCCTTCTAGAAGTCTCCAGACGCGGTGCTCCAGACGCGGCGTGGTCGCATGAGCTGGGAGGACTCCCACTTCCTGGCGCGCAGGGTCAGAGGGCAGCCGCAGTGGACGCAGGGCAAGGGGTCCTGGGGTCTCTTGGCCATGTGCCGAGGTTGTAAGGCTGTGGGGGACCTGATCTGGAGGACAGCGCTGGAGGTGAGACGTTGGAGCCCCGAGGCTGGCGCTAGGGTCTTGGTTCTTGGTGCCTTCTCGTTCTCTTTTCCCGGACCGGGAGGAGCCTGCAAATCCCCAACTCACTGCGGGACAATGACCCGGTACTCCCCTCTGGGAGTTGGGAGAGCCTGGCCTACGGCCACCTTGTCTGCAGCAGGTGCTCCTGACCTTTTCCAGGGACCCTTTTGAAGGTCAGAAGTTCAATGGCGTTGGAGGCACAGTAGCTCCGTCGGTGGGCGGGACAGTGTGTACAGACCTTGGCTCGGACCTCACCTGCCCGAGCGCACTGCGGAACCCATAAGCCCATAAGCCGTAACCTTGTTCGCAGGGCTGGTGCTCCGAAACCCAGGAACCGCGCGAGCTCTGAAGTTGGTGATTCCCACCAAACGCTGGGCTCACAAAGGGACCAGCACTTTCCCTTGGCGTTTCGGATCCAAGGGCATTTTCCTGTTTTCAGCAGTGCGCGCAGAGGGTCGGGCGGGGCTGCTGATGAGCGGCTCCGGTTCGCAGTGCCCAGACGCAAGGGGCCGGGCCGGCTTCCCTGCCGGGATCCCCCACTGGGCTGCGCGGACAGTTGTCTCCAGGCTTCTGGGAGAAAGGACTCCACGGGGGAAGGGACTGCTGGGTGGGCCCCGCCGCCGCTTGCGCAGGCGGCCCCCGAGTGCGCTCAGGCACCTTCCTGGCTTCGGGAGGATTTAATGCTTCCCTCACCCCCACGATTTCAGATCCTCAATTATGGACCCGGGAGAATTCCTCCCAGGCTTGAAAGGGATTACCCAGATCGCAGAAACATGGCTAAGTGGAAGTGGGAGAAACCCGACAAGTAACAGGAACAAACTTTTCTTAAACCAAATTTCCCGGATGTTACGGGAACGCGTACTTGAGATCTCAATACTGGGTCTTCACAGTGACAGCTGGTGAGATATCGAATCCCGTGGTGTGAGAAGTAGCATAAAGGAGCATGTGAAGACTCGCAGATGTGTGGTTGTGAGATACTTTCAGGCCCACAGTCTGCCCCAGCAAACGCCCAAGCGGGCACTGTACCACCTCCACCACCAACACGTTGGCTCAACACACACACACTCACGGTAATGGGCCTGGGATCCCCCACAGCACCACCAGAAGAACCCAAACTACTTGGGCGCCGACCTCGAGATTTCCCAGGTGGGAAGGATAGTGATACCTGCGCGGAATGACAAAGGAAGAACCCCCACGCCTGGCTGGGGTCCTCCTAGGGCTCTCCCTAGCCAGAGGGAAAGCTTGGGGCCCTTGAGACACTTAGGACGACACCCACAGGCTAGCTCTGTGTAAACTGGATAAAGTACTAAATACGTGCTAATTGGAGTGATCTGAAGCCGGCGGCCGCGGCTTGGGACACCTACTGCTTGTTCCTTGCTCCAGGGCTCCTGAAGCGGAGAGTACCTCCTAATCGGTGCTTTGGGCGGCAAGTCGAGCGCGTCGTCCAGAGCACGGAGACGGGACCGAAGGGGAGAAGCATAGAGCAGTGAAAGGCCCCCCGAAGTCCGGGCATCACCCAGAAACGGTGGTTCTACTGGCGGGGAAAGAGTCTGGAGAATCTAGAATGGAGGGAGGCTAGGGGCAGGAAGAGGGCAGGTGGGAAGAGAGGCGGGACACCTTGAGTCCTGAGAGCTTCTGGCACGCAGCCTGCATTCGGGGCGCCACCGTCCCCAGTTTGTCATGCTTCTAGCGCTTGGGCGCACCCCGAGGCACACAAGCACGCCTCCGCATACCCCACTACCTTTTAGAAATTTTCCATGAGGAAAGTGATCTGGAAGAAATTGAGGCTCTAAGAGGAAAGGGGCGGGGCCCAGCAGCCTCACGTCTGCTCGAATTTTCCGCTTCAGATGCTCCGCAACAGTTTTTCCCCAGGCCGCGCCCGGCGCCTACCTGAGGCCCATCCCCCGCGGAAACCGACTTTCGCGTGAGAGCAACGGGGAAATGCGCACATGTTCCATCTGGGATGGGCTGCTGCGGTGGCAGAAGAGGATGAGACTTTGTCCCTAAGGACGTGGGGAGGGGAGGACTTCTCCCAGGCCTAGCACTAGATTGAGGGGAGGGGGTTCGAACATCTGAAGTGATGTTTGAGGAGAACTTCAGCCGCCAGCTCAAAGCGAGACAACAGAAAATCCAGGATTACGGAGATTCGAACCTATTCCTTTTATAAACCCTTGTCTACACAGATGATTCGCACCATGTAGTTATTCCAGAAACTCCCACTTGGGTTCCGTATCACGTATCTGATTATTTCGTGGCTAGGAGGCGTTTTTGGTCTAAGCTACCTGAAAAACTACCTCAATTTTTCACTCCTTTCCTTGTTTAAGCCCAATGGAGACATCACCAACTTTTCCTGGGATCATTGCTACTCCCAGGAAGGATCAGACAACAATTACTATTATTACTACCCACTGTATCCAGAGCAATTTCAATGATTTATTCCTTGAGAGGTCAAGACAGTAACTCACTCTGTTCACTCGTTCCCAAGTGGTAGAGGGAGAGAAGTTTATTCCTTTTGTTTTGTTTTGCTTTTAATAAATTATTTCACTGTCAGTTACCCCTTTGGAGAAAGTGTTTGCTTTTAGGTCGGTCAGCTTCTCTCTGATTATTTGATTATATCGCAGTAACTAGGGCAGATCTGCCCTCGTGCACCGGGTCGGGGATTCCTTGGTCCAGTCCCCGGTGGGGTGCCCCACGTGGCTCTGCGGGTAGAGTGTGTACTCGGGGGGAGAGAGACAACCCCGCCCCCCAGCAGGGGCTTATTCACACCTCTGCGCCTATCTGGACCTGCTCGAGGCTGACTCTACTCCTTTGGATTCCTAAGAGCGAGGTCCTTCTCGGACCTGGTTGTCTCGGATGACTTCAGATCCTGGGACTGGGTGCTTGAGGGGGCCGGTTGGGGCAGTGCCTCTTATCCGAACAACATCGTAGCTACTGCTTACTTCTCTCCCTCCCTCAAGGCAATGCATTTAGGAATCAAAAGTAGTGCCACTGGTAATTATAGTGGATAGCAAAGTCCCTGAGCAAGGGCCGCAGGGAGCCACTGACACCGTGTCAGGTTTGGGTAAACAGCGGCCACACGTTTCTTCTAATTTTACCTCGGGAGGGGAGTGAGAGGGCAGCGCTTTCCTCTGCATTCATTCCCTGTCTCCCAAACCTAGCCCACTCTCTCCCCCATCTCTGAGAAGGTACCGAGGACTACCGCATGCATACCGACATCCAGCGTCCTCGGGGGAGAGCTAGGGTGCTGTTGGAGCGCAGGCAGTGCAGGGCAGAAGGAGAGGGGAGCTTAGTGTCCCACGGGGACCTCCTCCCACCCTTCCACGACCCGCTGCACGAAATCTCCGCAGTCCTCTCCCACAGTGTTCTCGCCCCGCCTTAACAGAAACATCGTCTCAAAATCCTAGTTCGGGGAGAGGCAGCTCATTCGTTCCCCGGCAAAAACTCGCCTTTCGCCGCCAGCGAGGCCAGGATCTTGTCTGGAAACCTTTGAGCTGGAGGAGTCTTAATAGTCTGGTGTGAGCTGAAATTTCTCAGTGGTTATGTCGATTACATACCGCCTTGAAATCCGAAAACCAATTAATTCATTAACGACGGCACTGAAACCGCCTTTCAAAAGCATCAACCAAAAAGTTCCCTTAAAAAAAAAAGAACAAAACCTATCCACCAGAGACAAATATTTCTGTGCCTCAAAGAAAGCACAAACATGATACGCTTAATTTTTTTCTAGTAGGTAATAATAGTAATAGCCAATCCTTAACGTACGGCTGACTAAACATAGAGCTATTATAATACTTTAAAGACACAAATGCATTTCATTTAATTAATATAAGGGGCTATTTGCAAAGTAAAGCTAACATTGGGGGAAACCTCCCTAATCTAAACAAATCCGTGGGAAGACAAACTAATTCATTCGCAGTTGAGGAGAGAAAGTTACCGAAAGGGCAGGGGGCAGCCGGGCAGGCTGGGTCGGGCCCCCTCCAGCCTGGGCTGAGCGCGCCCAGCCGCCCCAGTCCGGGGCGTGAGCATCTTTATGCTTCGTGCAGATTTTTTATTTTCCCTTAGTTTTAAGGGCTGGTGTAAGAGGCAGGTTTCCTGAGAGGTATGCATCGGGGAACACTTCCCTCCCTGGAGGAGAAGGAGCACACAGCAGACGGCCGTCCCGCTTCAGAAATTTCCGGCGCGCCAAAGCCAGACTTCAGATCAGAGCAGCCGGGGGCCACGCGGGTGTGCGGACCGCACCCGATCTGGCAGGGCACGTAGTAGGTGGCTGGGCCCTTTCGCGCGCCCTCCCTGTCTTGGGACAAATCCTGGCTTTGGGAGTTGCGGGCCCCACTCAGGGACACGGGCCAAGCTTCAGGCCTTCCCCGTCGCCAGAGGTCGTCTCAATTCCGCAGAAGGGATTCAGGACTCCTACTCCCCACGCTGGGTGCGGGTTCAGAAGATTGTTTCGGACAGACTTTGCGCTGTGGTTCCCGCCTTTTGCGTGCGCAAAGTCTCCGACCGCCCGCGTGGTCAGAAACGCGGCCTGGACAGGTTGGCGAAAGGGGGCGCAAAGCGCACGGCCGCGGGAGTGGCTCAGTAAACAGAGAGGGTGGAGGGCTCAGGGAGCAACGGCGGGTCAGAGCGCTTGGGGTAGGGGTGTCAGTACACGCCCGGGGCAGGGTGCTCGGTGCACACGGACAGGGTGCAGTGCACGAGGGAGTGGGAAGCTCTAGAGCACGCTTGAGCTCAGCGCTACGGCGGGGCGCAGTGTACACTGGAGGCGGAGGTGGGGGGAGATCCCGGGTGCGCACCCAGGGAGCCGTGCCGGGAGCTGGAGCTGGTGCTGCTGTGCTGCTGTGCGCGCTGGGAAGTGTGCGGACGCTCACTTGCGTGCGTTAGACTATGCGGATGTCATCTCGGGCTTGTCCATCTCCCATCCTCCCCCTACTCGTCTGGCCTCGGCTTCGCCTCTCCCCACAGATTCTTTACACAGGAGAAATAGGGACCAGAGGGATCTGGGGCCTGTGTGGGCCCGGCGGGAGGGAATGAGAGGCAGTGCAAGTGGGTGGAGGGTTTCCAGGTGGGATATAAGCGGCTGGTGCTTTCATCTTGGCTTCACCAAAGACCCCGGAGCCGTGCCCAGCTCTAGCACTCTTAGCCCAGGTCCGGAGTCGAATTCTCACGTTGGCGGCTCAGCCTTTTTGAGGGAGATCCGGCCTGGTCCCCCAGTTGAGGAAGAAGGTCCAACTCCCCTCCGCGGTCCCTCGCTCTTCTTTTAGCTGCCCCAAGACAGAATTCCTTTTAGGTGCCAGAGCAAATACCCCGGAGGAGGAGGCACGGGGTAGAGAGCGTTTTCGTATAAAACGAGACTTTTAAATTTAACATTTTTCTCAATTCAAGAATATTTTCCCTGGCAAAAGCATCGGTTAGCTGATAAACTACAGAGTGGATTCAAACCGTGCGGCTTATGAATATTTTTGGCCCCAACTCCAGCACCGTCTTCATTTTTCAGAGGGCGGAAACAAAATAATCTTGGTTATAGCACCAACGCTCTTTTCACCCGCGGGTGTAGACAAAGACATTATTTAATCTGACTACAGAATTCTCTGTACTTCTCTCCCAGAAGCTTTTGAACCAGGCAGGGTGAGCTCTCAGGCGCCGGGCAGATTTTCACCTTCAAGGGCACTTTCTCATCACTTCCCCTTTAATGGAAGGGGTGATCAGAGTGAGCGTGCAGCTTCATGGAGTTGTGCAAATGCTACTCAGCTCCCAAAGTTGAGGTCAATTAAACTGGTTGATTATGGTGGTGTGAGACCTAGTTTCAATCTTGCATTTCATTTTGGAGAATTCCTAGCAACTGCCAGGCGTTGAGCTGGTAGTGGGGGTTGGGGCGAGAGGGGGATACGTGGAAGAGTTTAATGAGAAACCTAACTTTTGAATTAATACAAGCAGGCATGGGGAAAAAAAGGCGTGGAGCTGGAGGGTGAAGGCGGTGGGAGGAGCGTGGTCCAGTAACCTGGGGAGGCAACAGGCCCCGGGTTCCACATCTTTCCCGGCTCTTAGCACTATCTGGACTGAAAGCATTAGCTTCCAACACTTGTTAAACACTTTAAACAAGGTAGTGAGCACTGGAAAGCTCCTATGTGAATTTGCTTTACTTCCTGGATGGTTGGGGCCAGGGAGGAAAAAGCTCAGCGCCATGACTCCCCATGCACAAATAATTTTAGTGTTTATTGATGTCTACTTAAAGTAATTGACCAGAAAATGCCCCCTGTTTAAGCAACATACAGAATGCTCCATTGAAAGCTAATTGACCTATGTGTATTTCTGTTTAGTTTGATGTCTACATCGTCATTTTTGGAGACGCTGTCAACTCTGACGAATGAAGGAATGTGGAAGCCAGGGGAAATTGCACCTGCAGAAAGTGCTGGAATTCCAGGGCCAACTCCTCTCAACTGTCCTTTAAGAGTACGTGGACCTTACTTGATTGTTTGAGATCCAGCAATTGGAGTTTCCTAAAGGAAATACCAGAAATGGAAATCCATGCTCATTGCAAACATTTAAACTTCTGAGTGGCCTGAATTGAGCCAAGAGGCAAGGATCCTACTGCCATGGCCACACCAGCTCCTGTAAAAGCTGTAAACCTTCAGCTGAGGGTAGAAAGGCAGCCATTTAGACACACGGGGGTAATTTTTAGTTGGAAGGAAAGAAAAAAATGCTCCAAGTCAAGTTAGAAAATTTATATTGGTACAAAAATCCTTTGAACCTTAACAGTAAATGGATTTTGCTCATTATGTGGGTTGATTTTCTCAGCGGCCCATTGCATGTGTGAATCTGCGATTCATTCTCAGCAAAGATGACTAATGGATCTTTTAGGAATCTAAGCTTTAAAGTTGATTTTCTGTGTTGGTCATGGAAGCAGCTTGACTTTAGATACTTTATGAGATGGTTGCCAAGGGAACTTGGGGCAAAATTTCTCAGGAGTGTCTCTAAAAACATTATTCATAATTAAAAAGTGATTCATAGAAATCACCAGAAAAATTATGGCCAGTTGTGTTCGAACATGTTCTTGAGCCATGTGGAATAAATAAAATCATTGCAGTCTGGTTGGGTAACGCTGCCTCCCAGCCTTCCTCTGACCATGCCAGGAGGACCTGATATAGCTTCACAGATGCGGGAGTGGCCTGTGGGACATGAGCCAAAGGGCATCTGCATTTTCTCCAGGTATTTCCTATATTGATAATGCAAGTAATAATTACATCCCTTCAAAGACCCCTGATTACTAATCAGAACTAAGCTATACTGAAGTCCAAGGGGTGGGTAAGGTAGCACTAAAACAACTATCTAGTAACCTAAGGGTTTGGATTTTTTTTTAAAGGGAAATAAAGACTGTGGAAAACCCCATTTGATAGAATCTGAAAGACAGAATGAACCTATTGGAACATAGACCCATCCGGTTATTGGTCAAATGATGTTCAACAGATTTTCTGGCATCTTAGTGGTGAAATTCTGAAAACAGACTCTCCTGCCGCCAAACTTTGCTCTGCAGGGAAAAGTAGGAGATTGAGGTCCCAAAGTTTTAGCAGTACCAATCTCTTCAGCTGGTAGTCATATGGGTACAACTGCCTCCTGGTAGAGAAGTAGGGCAAGGCTTGTTAATGCAGCTTCCAAAGGCACTGGATTTATAGTCTAACTCATCTTGGGCACAGGTGGACTGTGACAATATGTGTCAGTTGCTAATATTTATATGGAGAATCAGCATTTAATAGGGCGGTTAACTTTTAAATAATCCAAACAGAAGCAGCTGCACTTGCTAAAAAAAAAAAATACTCCCACTGAACTGCACCTAAAAGAATAGATGCACTTTGCAGTCGTGCGCATGGTCACCCAGATGCACTGTGGCGTGACTTAGTAAGTTATTTTAGACCTCTTCGCAGTCAACTCTATCAGAGGCCTATGTGGTGAGTCACCTGGCATGTGAAGGTGGCTAAAACAGACAGATTGAGGGCTGCGTGTTCCAGGGGCTCATTACTCACGTGTAGTCTGGAGCTGGACTCAGAAGGAGCTAGTACATTTCGCATTAGAAGGAATGCAGCTCTTTGAACTGGGGAGTCCTCTCACGATCCTCCTTGCACACATGCTGTTACTCATTCAGGAAACATCCCTGGGTGGCCACAGGGTGCCAGGCACCCGGCCAGGCACTCGTATGATACCAGTGAGTCCCTGCCATGGAGGTGATGGTGACTTTGAAAATCTGGTCTGCTACTGTGTATCAAGGGCCTTAGAAATGCTCACAGCTTTTGAACCAATACATCTAGTTCTCATTAATTGTCCAATGGAAATAATTTCTCATATGAAAAAGCCTTTTTAAAATGAATATTTGCCTAATGGTTAAGAGTGCAAGTTTTGGTGTCAAATCTAGTGTGGCTTCTCTTTAAACCTCAGTTTTGTTATCTGTACAAGGGGGCTAAGAGCTACCTCATTAAGAGGTTGTGAATTTTAACTAAAATCACATACCGTATAATTCACCCATTTAAAGTGTACAATTCAATGGTTTTTAGTATGTCCACAAATATATGCAGTCATCATCACAATTAGTTTTAGAGCATTTTCATCACCTCAAAAAGAAACCCCATTAGCTAGTAATTCATCATCCTTCCAGCCCTCCCACCAGCCCTAAGCAACCATTAATCTACTCTCTGCCTTTGGGTTTCCCTATTCTGGACTTTCACATGAACGGAATCATGTAGTATGTGTCTGGTTTCTTTCACTTAGCACAACATTTTCACGGCTCACCCATGTTGGAGCATGTATCAGAATTTCATTCTTTTTTATGACTGAATAGTATTCCACTGCATGAATAGACCACATTTTGTTTATCCATTCATTCGTTGATGGTCATTTGAGTTGTTTCTAACTTTTGGCTACAGTGAATAATATCCCTCCAACTTTTATTTTGGCAATTTTATAATAAATATTTAGTAAATTTTATAACAAGGAAAATCTGTCCTGGGTAACGTGTACATCTGAGTTTGGTGTTAGGGAGAGGGCACAGTTGTAGATTTCATCCAAGGATTGCCTGGTTAGCTTAGTACACATTTAAATTCTGTTTCAAGCCAGATTTACCCCCATGTCCAACAGACTAGTTTATAAGTGATGTTCTTGGTCACCAGAAGAATGAGACTACAAGCTTATCTCCAAGAGTCAGGAAATAGCTCTGAAGCTGGCAGGACTGATTGTGGTAACCTAACAGAGGTCTTGAGATTTGACTCTTTGCAGTTTCACTTGAAGGATTATATCTATTGGGTATTGGAAATGGTCTATATCTTGATCTGGGTGGTGATTACCTGGGATTCATGTGAAAAATTCATCAAGTGACATACTTCAGATTTGTGTATGTTATTTTATTTAACTGTATGAAAGTTACACTCTGCTTAAAGAAAAGAAGAAATCACAACCATATGGTTTCCCTCGGATCTCCCTTTCACTGTCCCATTCCAACTGCTGCTTCTTCCTTTCTGACCGTTTCCAAATGACCACAGGTTCGTGCCACACAGCTGGTAAAGGACAGAGCTGGGGTTTAATCCATCTCTTACTAACTTGGTGTGGAGTGTTACTTTCACTAGGAACTCTTCCAGTGCCTAGAATCTACATAAATTTTGAGACTTGGCCCTGAACCACATAGCAAATGAGTACTGAGGCTGGTCTAGGCGGGCTAGGTCTCCTGGGTCTGGAGCACATGCTTTGTCTGTCATCTCATGCACCCCTTACCCCCAGCACCCAGCATGGTACTGGGCACGTAGTGGATGGCCAATGAGTATTTGTTGAGTCAGTGTTACCAGAGCAGAGTTATCATCAAAGGCCAAGCAGACTGCCCACTTGGCAACTGCTGGAAAAATTAAGGCAGGAAACTCAATTCTTATTTTTTTCCCCATGGCAACACCAATGAATGTTGGTCTGTCACAGCGCATGGAAAGTTCCCATTGGAGATATCAGAACTCTCTGGCAGGACCCGTAAGTGTTAATTTTAGCTTTCAATGACTGATGCCTTGTACAATTTAATGGGTCAGGAGGAGCATGAGCCAAAGCCAAGATTACTCACTCAGAGAGGTTTCCTTTCCTGCAGAGTGCTTGGTGAGTTATTCAGGCTGTAGAAGACTTGCTACTTACACATTTATTTTGAGAGAGTTTCCGCTATTTTGAGTCTAACCTGATAATTGTAAGTGATTCCTTAAACATATTAGCAATCTGTCCCATCAATCAAAATTTCCCAGAGTTCATGCATTAAACATGAGTTCATCTCACAATGTCAAATGCTTAAAGGCTATAGCAATAATCATAAAATAAACAAAAGACTTGCGTGTCCCTAGGTATTCTGAGTTGAAAGATACATAGGTCGAATGTCAATTACTTGGAATGAGGAAGGATATATCCGCAGGGGCTTCCATGTCTACCCAATTTTCCTCTTTGAGTCCTGGTAGGAAATGAGGAAGTTCCATGCCGAGGGGAGATGCCTGTGCTTCTGGAAGAATAATATCTCAGCTGCCGTTTGCAGCTGCCCTGAGGTCACTGGGGACAGAAGGACTCTGTAGCTGAGTGCAGATTCAGGATGTGTAAGGATGCCTGACTCTCATGCATTTGACTTTGTGCATTGTCTACTCATGTGCATGACCTGGCCTCAGGTGCATCAGCTGATGAAGGACCTTTCGAACTGTTGCCTGGTGGTAGGTCCCTGCTGGCCCACAGTCCAGCTTCAGCAGGTTGTATTCTTTGCTTGATCAGTGGGGTTTGTTTAATTCTTTGAACATTTTATTGCACCCTTCCCTAAGTAATTTAGGGAAGTTAGCAGAAAATGGAGAAAGGAAATCGTAGATCTCATGAATGCAGTACAGTCGAATTAGAAAGCGATGAGTAGATGTTGTGAAAGTGTGGGTCTTTAGGCTCAACCATATGCCCCAGGAAATTAAGCTGCCCAACCGTGGATTCACTTGTGAAGAAAAAGGTCATACATGAGATGCTGGAAATTCAGCAGTGAATTACATATGGGGTAATTAAGTAGGTAACCAGGGGAAATTTCTCTCTCTAGGAGTGTTCTGACTCATATGAAAGAAGGCAGGATAGAATTAGGATCTATCATGTTGCAAACCTCTGATGCAGTCACGGATTTCATCAATGATTATCTGTCATCAGTGGCTGCTAGGGGCAAGAGGAAGAGAAAGAGACTGGGGGTGGGGTGAGGAAATCTCCAGAATAATTCAGCGATCTTACATGCCTCCTGATTAGAGTATATACCCTTTATAAAAGAGTCTTGCCAAAAACATCAACTCTGAATCTGATTCAGTTTCTAACCAGACATTCTAACTACCAGTTTTCACAAAAATACAGGGACAGGGAACTGTGTTAAATGACATCAGGGAATGCTACCAGAAAATCTGGCTGAAAACACAGTTTCTTTGACAAATGAATAGCAAGGAAAAAAATGGGGAGGGAGGAGGGAATCTGTGGATATAAAGACACATGTCAACCACATGCAAAGTATACGGACTTTGCATCTTAATTCAGGCAAATCACCTGGAAAATGTAAGTATGAGGAAATCAGGGAAATGTGAAGACTGGCTGGATATTTGATGTTATCAAACATCAGTGTCAGGTTTGTTTTTTTTTTTAGGTATGATAACGACATTGTAGTTACATATTTTTTTTAAAAGGTTCTTATCCTTTAGAAATATATGCCAAACTACTTACAAATTTTATAATACATCTACATAGGGAACTATATTCAATACCTTGTAATGGCTTATAATGAAAAAGAATATAAAAAGAATATATATATGTGTGTGTGTGTATGTATGTGTATATATATATATATATATATCACTATGCTGTGCACCAGAAATTAACACAACACAACACTGTAAATTGACTATACTTCAATTAAAAAAAAATCTAAAAGAGAAAGTATAAGTTAGGATCTTATAAGAATTTTGCTCCAAGGGTACATCTATTATTCCGACCCCTCAAGTTTGACCCCAGTGCGTGATTTCAGGAATGCATTATAGACAAAAGCCAGGGACTGCAAAGGGGACCTCGCCAGTTCTGTGACTTTCTGACCTTCTCAAGAGGGCAGTCTCCCCTCCCCTTCTATTGTCACTGAGACTTTAGCTGGTCTAAGCTGTGCCTTGAAGTATAAAGGGAAGCAGGGCCAGATAAAAAGGTGAGGCTTTTTTCAAATACAGAAAAAAGTGACATTGAAGGTACTAACATATAAAACTTTTTCCTTTTCGCTTCTCTTTTTTTGTGGTCCCTCCCTCAACCTGTCATCATGTTTTTGTTTTGCTATTTAATGTCACTCCCCTAACCCGGGGCATGAGAATGCTTTCAGGGCTAGTACAGACCCTCACAGATGTCCAAGGGCCCCACCGTGTAACTCAGTGGTCCTGTGTGCAGCCCACCAGCTGCCAGGTTCCCCCTCCCGCCCGCCCTCTCACTGACACGGTCGCCCTGGGCAGCGGCAGCTAAGTCAAGCCAGAATATCTCCTTCCCACCGCCGGTGGATGCCCCCAAAGGATTCTAACCTCTGTGCCAAGACACACTCTGTACCTGCATCAAGGATGGGTGAGAGGGCTCTTCTGCCAAGTTGTCTGAAGAACATGCCATCTTGCCTGCAAATAATTGCCGTTTTATTTCATGCTTTACAATCACCATGTCTTTTATTTTATCTATTTATTGCTGTCTGGTGCTGATCAGACCTCCAGTGCAAGTTTAAAGAGAAGTGGTTAGAACAGACATCCTTTCCTCATTTCTGGTCTCAAGAGGAAAGCTTTCAGTATTTCACCATCAAATATGAAGTTTACTGCAGGTTTTTTGCAGGGACTCCTTTCCCCAGATTAAGTGGTTTCATTCCTATTTCATTATCTTCTCTGGCTTCTGTTGTTCCTGTTGAAAAGTCAGTTGTTGGCGTAATTGTTGCCCCTTTGAATGTAATGTTTTTCATTTTTTTCTCCTTTCCAGCTGCGTTTAAGATTTTTTTTTTTGTCTTTGGTTTCCATTAGTTTTTCCATTTAGTTCTGATTTGCCTAGGAATACCTTTCTTTGTATTTACCCTGCTTGAATCTGCAGTTGATGTCTTTTGTCAGTTTGAAAAATTCTCAGCTAGTACATCTTCAAATATCACTTCTCCCCACACCCTCCATCATCTCGTGCCCGCCCACACCAGTTACAGCCATGTTAGATCTTCCACACATCTCATACTCCCTTCTCTGCATTGTTCATCCTTGAGATCTAGTCTGATGTTCAGACTAAGCCTCATTTCCCTTTCTCTCAGGATGTTGCTCTTCTGAGTCTTAATAGAAAGCCTTTTTTCAATCCTAAGCCTCAGAAGGCTCAGGGCTTCTCCTCTCTGACAGGCCTGGATTCTAATTTGTGCATCTCAAGACCATACGGTCTCTGACACAACTACCCAGCTCTACAGTAGAGTGAAAGAAGCCATAGAGAATACACAATCAAATGTGTGGTGGTTCCAATAAAACTTTATTTACAAAAACAGAGGTCCCACTGGATTTGGCACATGGACCATAGTTTGCCGGCTCTGTGCTAGATCTTCTCATTCTTTTCCCCCATCTTTTATATTTTTTCATATCTTTATCTCTTTCTCTCTGCTGTACTCTTTGTAAGTTCTTCAACTCTAGCTTCCAGTTCATGAATTCTCTCTTTAACAGTGTAATCTATTGTTTAACTTAGCCATTGAGTTATTTTTTATTATCTTATTATTAATTTTTAGAAGTTCTGTTTTTCTCCCCAATTATACCAATTCATGCCCAATGTTTTTCTGTTGTTTATTCACACATTATAAGTGTATCCTTTCTTCTTTAGATATTCTATACTTCACAATTCTGCATGCTGTTGACAGAATAGAAATATCTAGTCCTTCGGGACTACAGATGTTGTTTCTTGTTTCTGTTAGTTTTTGTTCATAGTGACTTGCTTTCCCAAATATTTGTGGATTTTTGTTTGTGAGGTTGTGCTTAATATTAATTTGTGGGATTCCTGCAAGCTAACTTGAGAAGACTTTTCTCCAGTGTCTACGTCTGCTTTTGCCTATAGATGGGGGGGGGCCCTTTTTTCTGTACAGTTCACCTCAGACTCCTTCAAAGATTTTTTTCTTAGAGCAAGAATCTCAGATTTGGGTCCCCCTAATGGGACCCTCCCTCAGGACAGCCCCGCCCTTTCCCTGTTGCCATAGGTTCAGGCCAGTCTCTGCCACTCAGATTCCTGGTTGCTCCAGCCCTGTCTCCCTGCTTTTCGGCCAGCTCCCAAGCATTCCCACCTGAGTCCCTGGTGAGTCCTACTTGCAGGAATCTGGCCAAGGAAACCTGGAGACCCCGCCTCCTCCTTTCCTTCCTGCCCCCTCTCAGGTTCAGCTTTCCTCTGTGTGTCTGCCTGTCTATTTTGTGGCAGCCATGAAGCCCTCTTCCACCTCCAGAAATATGTTATGTCTGAGGTCTTGCTGTGAAGCCACCCAGTTCCAAAGCACTAGTCTCTCAGGTTTGGAAACAGTTCTTTGGTGAAACTTAACTTGACATATACGGACATATACTCAATTTGTTTGGTGTCACTTTAGGTGGGAACAGATGGACTTGGTCCCCACCCTGCAGGGAAATGGAAGTGCCTGGGTGCCTACCCCACAGGCTGGTGTAGGGACTTGGTGAGATCATCTGTGTGGAAGGGCATATCCCTGGACACAAGGTAGGCACTTAAGACAGTGTAGTTCAACTATAAAATTAGAATCACAAGGGACCTTCTCTGGGATTCAGCCTTGCAATGGATTCCTCATCTTCCCCTCAGTTGTGTCCCCTGTCCTACCCAGTGAATTATTTCACACCCCCACCATCACACTTGCTCTGAGAAGAGGCTGAGATGAACTGCATACATGAACCATGCTTAACAGGGAGGCCCCTTCCAGCAATATTAGTGTTCTGACCAGGGGCATATCCAAAGGAAGGAAGCTCTAATGGTAGAATCTGGGACATTGACCTAGTTGTTTTGCAGGGTCAGAGGGGAGAGGCTTTGGGATTCTGAGCCTTTCTGGCTCCCCTGAAGTCACACTAAGGGCTCTGTGGCCACTTGCTTGATCTGACACTAGAGACAGCTACATTTGGAGGAATGCCCGTAATTGTTCCTGGCTTTATAAAGATAAACAGCTGAAAGAATATGATGCAAAAGCCCCCCACTGAAAAAAGAAACAACCTCCTGCACACCCACGTTTATTTAAATCTCCGAATCGAGTTGTTCTCTGTTGAGTTATAATGAGGAGTGAGTTTTCCAAGGGTGTGATTTATGAGCCTTTCACAGGTGGGTTTTCAGTAGGGGCACTGGTGGCTTCCCTCTGGCTATGGCTAGCTTGGGGGCTTTTTGGCCCAAAGGAGCAGACATGAGCGGGAGGAAGGGGAGGGGCCGGGGGGATGGATCTCTTTGCCAAGAGCCAGGGGCACACAGCCAGCCCAGCTCTTCCACTTGGGAGCGGTTCCACTCAGCAGTGCTGGGTTAGGCGGGTTAGTGTCTCTCAAGGAAGAAATAACACATGTGGCCGTGAAGATTGAAAGTGGGGTCTCTCCCGTGCCCCAGACGGCCCCAGAGATGGAAACACTAGCACTTTTTTTCCTGCTCGTGTTTCTCTCTCTCTGGAACTGTTTGGTGGTAAAGTTAGTGTTTCACTTGATTTGATTTCCTTTCTCTCTGTCTATTCCGACCAGGAGAGTGAGGATGGTACGGCAGACTGGAAAATGCCCTCCACTCGCAAGATATGTCAACGTCCTAATCCCTGGAACCCGTGAATGTGGTCTTGTTTGGAAAAAGGACTTTGCAGGTGTAATTAAGTTAAGGATCTTGGGGTGAGGAGATCATCCTGGCTCCTCTAGTTGGCCCTAAATGCCATCGTGAGTGATTTTACAGGAGAGAGGCAGGGGGAGGTTAGGGAGATGCACAGAGAAGGCGGTGTACAGACGGAGGCAGAGTTGGACGGATGCAGCCACAAGCCAAGGAGCGCGAGGAATGCCAGCAGCTACCAGAAGCTAGAAAGGGGAGCGCATGCAGCCCTGCCAGTCCCTTGATCAAAGACTTCCGGCCTCCAGGACTGTGATAGAATACATTGTGGCAGCTTTAAACCATCCAGTTTGTGGTAATTTGTCACAGTGGCCCTAGGAAATAGATACAGACAACTATGCCTCAGACACCCAATCCAGGAAATCGATGAGACTGTAACGTCTATCACGGTGTATAGCTCCTCACTGCTCTGCTCAGGGGGGCAGTTTGCTGGGGCAAGGCTTGTCCAGGTGCCTTAGAAAACAGAGCCCGCAGCCCAGCTTGCGGGCTAATACTTCTTTTTGGTAGGGGGAGGTAGTGCAATCCCAGGGAAGCCAGAGGGAGGGGGAAAAGGAGGGAAGGAAACACAGGAGCGTCATTGGTCATTTTCCAGCTGGCCACAGCTCCCCAAGAGCTCACAGCTGGCCATGTGGCCCTCTGCGACATCCCAGGAGAGGTTGTATTTAAGCAGTGTTGCCTAGAGCAGGCTGTGGGTGGGGGGTGGTAGGAGGGGCCAAGAAAGGTAAGCAGATTATCTGCTGGTTCCTTTCACTGTCTCTCCTGGGAAAGATTGCCCCATCCTTCTAGACTGCAGTTCCCAGCAGTTGCTAGAAACTTCATGGGTTGGGTCATGCCTGACCTGGGTGCCAGAGCTGCCTGTAGCTCTGACTTTGGGAGGCATCGTGGAGGCTGTGCTGGGGTCTCACCCTGGTGATGCTGGAAATGGCCCAAGTCTTCCCTGGGGCCATTCCAGCTGGGACTGAGGTCAGGAGGCTGGCAGGGCCGGGCAGATCAGGGGACCATGTGAACTGAGTCAGGCGTCACGGAGGCTCTGGGCTGGTGGCCAGCATCCATGTCCTCTTGTTTCATGGATTTCCAGAAACTGGGGGACCTAAAGGCTTATCTGACCCAAGCAGTCACACCTTGCCTGGGTCCCCACTACTATATCTTGGGTGCCTGTGACCCTGCTTACGTGTTTGCCATCAATTCCCCACTCATTTCATTCTTTCTTCAGCTCCTCTGCTCATCACCCCTGACACCTGGCCTTTTCTGTTTTCCTCTTGTCACTCTGTCTGCACAGCTATCCTCTTCCATCCTGTTTCCACTGCGTAGCCAACCTTGCTCTCCTGTGGATTCAAGGCTTCCCTCCCACTTCTGCATTTGATTAGACATCATAAAGGGAGATTCCCTTTAGGTTTACAGCACAGGGATAGAGACCTGGGAAGGAGAAAAAGATTCTTTAACAGACAAAATAGGCACCAGGGACGCTCTTCTCTTTGAACGTGACAAGTGGAAGAAAAGACTCATTAGAGTGAAGAGAGCTTAAGCAGTTGTCAGGTCGCATTTTGTTGGATGAGGGATGGTCGAGGTCATGCATACATGTGACCCACAGGTATACAGTCAGCCGTGGGGCCCCTCCAGGGGTCTAATGTTTGGTCCACGAAGCTAGATGTGGAGGAATGGCCTTTTTGTGAAGACAAAACACTGAAGCCGCTGGGATGTGGGGGTGGACGAGAGACAGAGTGACCCTGAACGGAGCCCTAGATGTCCCCTCTCCAGCCCAATGGGCGGTGGGTGAGGGGAGAGTATCTCTGTGCGCCTGGGAGGGAGCTTTCACAATGCCAGGCACGGGGTCCGTGAGGGCAGAGGGCCTCTGTGGGCCTCGGTTGTGGGGTGGACTGAAAACCAGAGTTGGCCAGAACAGGGGTGGGGCTGTTGAGGGGTCATCACCAACCCCTGGAGAAGCAGTGACCAGAGTGGGCAGACAGGGAGCAGAAGCTCCTGGAATCACCGAACACTTAAGCCCAATAACCCCCCATTATCTGGAGAGAGAGTTCAAAGTGACTGTGTGTTTTTTTTTTAATTGAAGTATACTTGATTTACAATGTTGTGTGAGTTTCAGGTGTGCAGCATAGTGATTCACATGATACACGTATATTCTTTTTTGATTCTTTTCCATTGTAGGTGATTCTAAGATATTGAATATAGTTCCCTGTGCTGTACTGTAGGTTCCTCTTGTTTATCTATTTTATATATAGTCAGTTTGTATCTGTTAATCCCAAACTTCTAATTTATCCCTCCCCTCTTTTCATTTTTGGTAACCATAAGTTTGCTTTCTATGTATGTGAGTCTGTTTCTGTTTTGTAAATAAGTTCATTTGTGTCATTTTTTTTAGATTCCACCTGTAAGTGATATGATATTTGTCTTTCTCTGTCTGACTTACTTCACTCAGTGTGATCATCTCTAGGTCCATCCATGTTGCTGTAAATGGTATTATGTCATTCTTTTTATGGCTGAGTAGTATTCTATTGTGTATATGTGTATGTATGTGTGTATATATATATTTATACCACATATATATTTATATTTATACCACATCTTCTTTATCCGGTCATCTGTTGATGGACATTAGGGTGCTTCCATGTCTTGTCTATGGTAAATAGTGCTGCTATGAACACTGGGGTGCTCCTCAAGTGACACGGATTCGTATTTCTTTTAGAACCTCTTCTAAGGCATCAATAGATATTTTTATTGCAAAAAAGTTAGTTTATGGTTCATGTAGAAAAAAATCACAGCATAAAGGGAGGTATAGAGCTGAGAGGGAAAGCTGAACAGAGGGCACAATCAGAGACCCAGTGTCTACTGAGCCATCCATTGCGCCCACCTTCCTACACAGGACCTCCAGGCCTTGTAGAGTCCTCGGGTCTGGCTGAGCTTCCCCGAGTGGGTGCCCTACTGTGTCCTCCCTCCTTAGCCTCCTGGTGCCATCTGCAGCCCGCAGGCCACTAGAGGGAGGTACTCCTCCACCCCGCCCCTGCTGGTGCCCTCTGTGAAGGTGCCGTCTTCACAGAAGGCACGGTCTTCAAGTGTAGCCCAGACCACTGTCTCCAAGGGGCCAGGAAGGGTGCTCATTTTCTGCAGGAGTTAGAAAATGCCCCTACTATACAGCTGGACTGCATTGTCACTGGGACTAGCAGCCAGCTTTTGCAACTGGTATGTTGTGGTAACAGACAACCCCTAACATTACAGCTGCTTCCAACAAGAGAGGTTTGCTTCTTGTGCACACTGTGTTGACTCTGCCCCATGTTGTCCTCATCCTGGGACCCCAGCTGAACACGCAGGGCCCAGCTTCCCTCCAGGGAAAGCTGGTTCTATGGCAGAAGGGAAGGAGCAAATGGCCTCAGAAAGCAGTGACTCTTAAAGCTTCAGCCCAGAAGCCTCACACATCACTTCCACTCACATTTTGTTGGCCACACCCAATGTCAATGGAGTGACGAGGTGTAATCCTTTCCCAGCGAGCACAGCAGATATTTCAGATAATAACACCACGAGGCCGTGAAGGCACACCGCCCATGCTCAGAGTTTCAGCACGCCTCTCCGCGGGGACGCAGACCAGCCCGGAAGACCGGGAGAGGCAGTTCTCGCCGGGTCCTCCGGTCTCCTCACCCTTCTCATGTTCCTCTCTCCTGCAGGCGTCTACGCAAAACTCCTCCCGTCCCCAGAAGCTAGAAAGTTCTCATGCATGTCAACACACGGGAACCCACATGAGAAGAGTAGTCAGCTCATCCATTTGGAAAGGGATCAAACTGGGAATTCCACCCAGCAGATCCAGGGGTGCCTTCCCCTCCAGGGCTACACCACACTTTGCAATGCTGTTGAGTGGGGTGGGGTTATCCCCCGTTCAGTGAGTGAGCTTTCCATTTGTCATGCCCTCACCTGGGTCCGGCGCTCTGAGGTCGGAGAGGAGACTGCCAGTATTCTGAAGAGGTGGGCAGGGAGCAGACATTCAGAGAGAGAGCGCATAGCAGGCCGTTTTGTTGCAGAACCACAAACGTGCACTGGGGGAGCGGACCTGCGGGTCCCACCAGTCCTGGACAATCTTTCTACCAGCCCTCCGACTTTCAGTGTGACGTACCCTAGCCCTCAGACGTAACTGCTGCCCCCAGTTCCTGAGCCCTCTGTGGCTCTGCAGGGATCATTCTGTTTCTGATGCCATCCCTCCTGCCACCTGCCCCCAGCAGGGAGGGTACATCTTCCTCCCTCCTGCTAAGTAGATACCACTTGCCCATTCAGTTTTCACCTTTCCAAAGTTTTCCTCTCTTCTGATGCTTCTTCTCCTGAGCTTTTCGTCCTTGGGGGACATTCCTTGGTTTCTCTGTCTTTTTTGCCACTTACGTGGGATGTGAGGAGAGGGCAGAGATAAACATGCGTACGTTCCAGCCCTGAGGATGACCCGGAAGCCTGCCTGCAATACCTCTGGGTCTAGGCTGGCCCAGGCTGGCTCCAGGTGGCGGAGGCCTTCTTCCTCAGGGGGCTCATGAGCCAGGAGCGGGCCGGGGAAGGAGCAGTGGGCGTCCCGGAGACCTGTTCTCCTTGGAGGCCACCCACCGTGCTCAGGTGGATACTTACCTAGGTCACACCCGACTTGCTTCACAGTGGAGCCTGAGGCCCAGTGAACCAAAGCGATATGGACATAGCCAGTCAGCAAAATGACAGGGCTGTGTGCCCGGTTGGAAAGAACAAAGCAGGGGCGTGGTCAGAGTGACAGCTGCCTGGATGTGGTCAGGCAGAACCAGCCGTCACCTTCTGTGGAATAGGGTTGCCTTTCAGCTTTGGTGTATTTCCATTCCCAGAAATCACTGCGATTAATTGACAATTAATTTAATTAGCAATTAATGTAATGAACAATTCACTAATTAATGTAAATTAAATGGAATTTATCAAATGCAAAATGCAATATACTTTCCCTTTCTTTCCTCTAAGAATCTACCAAAATTGTAGTCCTGTCCCTTTTTTGAATTCTAGTATGCTAGTGCTCCCCCCACACTGTGTGTGTGAGTGTGTGTTTAAGGAAGAGAAAGGCTATTGGCTCTGGAAAAAGTGTAACTAGACTTGGACATGGCAGCCCAAACTCCAGTACTCCCAGGGACCGGGAGGTGGAGGTCCTCTGCTAGGGCCTCCCTCTTATTTTCTCCCTCCAAAGCCCCTCCCTCCCACCACTCACCAGCTTGGCCCCCTTCTTCTTCCTTTTTTTTTTTTTAACTCAATAATTGCATTTTGTTAATTTTTAAAAATTTATTTTCTATTAAAGTGTAGTTGATTTACAATGTTAGTTTCAGGTGGACAGCAAAGCAATGCAGTTATACCTACATGTACATATATATTTTTTCTTCTTAGATTCTTTTCCATTGTATATTATTACAAGAAATTGAATATAGTTCCCTGTGCTATATAGTAGGTCCTTGTTGTTTATCTGTTTTGTATATAGTAGTGAGTGTCTGTTAATCCCAAACTCCTAATTTGTCCCTCCCCCACCCTTTCCCGTTTGGTAACCATGTTTCTTTTCTATGTCAGTGAATCTACTTTTTGTTTGTAAATAAGATTTGATTCATTTTTTTAGATTCCACATGTAACTGATATATGATATTTGCCTTTCTCTGTCTGACTAACTTCATTTGGTATGATCATCTCCAGGTCCATCCATGTTTCTGTGAATGGCATTATTTCATTCTTTTTTATGGCTGAGTAGTGTTCCATTGTATAAATATACCACATCTTCTTTATCCAGTCATCTGTCAATGGACATTTAGGTTGTTTCCATGTCTTGGCTATTGTAAATAGTGCTGCTATGAACACTGGGGTGCATGTGTCTTTTCAAATTAGAATTCCCTCCAGATATATGCCCAGGAGTGGGATTGCTGGATCATATGGTAAGTCTATTTTTCATTTTTTAAGAAACCTCCATACTGTCCTCCATAGTGGCTGCACAAATTTACATTCCCACTGACAGTGTACGAGTGTTACTTTTTCTACACACCCTCTGCAGCAGTTTTTAAAATTGATTGTGGACTTTTTAATGATGGCCATTCTGACTGTTATGAGGTGATATCTCATTATAGTTCTGATTTGCATTTCTCTGATGTTGAGCATCATTTCACATGCAACTTGGCCCCCTCCTTCTCATCCACCCCAGGTTCTTCACTTTCTCTCTGGCCTCCCCTGTCTGCGCACAGTGGTCTCTGCCCCAGGACCTCTCCTCTCCCCTCCCTGTTCCCTGGTGAACTCCGGTTCCTCCTGGAGCTCAGATGCTGTTTCCTCCCTCAGCCTCTCAAGTCTGCAGCCAGGGGGCCAGTCACCGCTGACGCTCCTCTTGCCCCAAACTGCCGCTTCCCTGTCTTCTGGCACTGGTCCCACATAACTGCTCTGACGGAGTCCGTGAGCTCCCGGGAAAGCAGGGACCCGGGAGCATAATCCCTGCAGGGACCCTGGGCCATCATGAGCACTGTGCCAATATGAGGGGAAGGAACCAAAGAGTGGAAGGGTGGAATTCATCATACTAATTCTGCATTTCCTCAGCTTGAGTCCCACTTTCAGATCATATTCAATTTCTCATTTTTTTTTAGTTATTAAAAAGTGTTATCACGGAAATTTATTTGGGCCATTGTCATTTCCTTTCAGTGGACTATTTAGGCATTTTAGCACAAAAATAACTCCTTGAGTGAGCGATGAGCAAAGCCATTAGTTAAAATTAATTGGAGCAATTAAAAGCAAATCGTTTGCCTGGGAAAACCAGATTTTAAGAGCCGGTCCAGGGCAGCTCTGCTGGGGAGCCGCGCTCCTGGGGTTTACCCCGCGCTGCTCTGGGCTTTGTTCCCTGGCTGCTGGTGGTTCTCACTGGTAGCCGCTATTAGTGGCGGTGACACGTTAATTGAACCTCACTACTTCCAGGTGTGTGGCACACTCCGGGGTCACCAGTGCAGGGGGGGTTCATGTGCATTCAATTACAGCTGCGAGATGAAGGAATGCAACATGTCATACGTTAAAGTGTCAATTACCACCCCTTACAGAGCAGCCCGCAAACTAAACCAATCAGCCCCCTTCCCCGCGGAGCGTGCTCTGTTTGGGCTGGAAACACTGTAAACCATGTGCGTGTTGTGCAGAAGCAGGGAGGAAACAGAGAACTAAGAGGGAAGGACTAAAGAGTTGGAAAATCCATCTTGAAAACTCAGACATTGTTTCCATTTGTTTCAAGATCGCACTAGGGGCTGTTACAGGACATAGGATTGGAAGCCATGACTCCGTGAAGACATCCACTCGAGAATACAGCCATCGACTAGGGGCTCAGGGATGCTGATGAAATACCCACTACTATATACGGCTGAGTTCTTACATGAAGCCAATTTATGACCTTTACATTTTAAGTGTTTACTTTCAGCCTTTACAGAAATGAAGAAATGTGTGCTTGTGTGCAAGTTTGGCTCCGAAATATTAATCTAAAATTGTGATAACTGGACAATCGAAACATGAAATAAATCTACAGAAGAAGAATTTTTAAAAGGAAGTTTTCTGCCTGCTCTGGCTGTGGTGAATTCTAGCCAAGCGTTTTTCCCTTTGGATTTATTCCGAAGAGCATAAGGCCATGACACCCCACGGCTGCCCCGTGAGACCATCTTTTGGTGGAGTTTTTCTTTCCTTCCTTCCTTTTTTAAAAAGGCATTTTTCTTAGAAGCCAGGATTCGTTATTATAATTAGTATTTATTACACCGTCTTCCTTCCCCAAACTCACAGTGATCAATCATGTGGACCCCCTTCAGCACTGCCCTGTATGGAATAAGTATTATCCTCCTTTCTCAGGGGCAAGAAAAAGAGGGTTAGCAGGCTCATTCAAGGTCACCTGACAAATTATTCCACATTAGAAACCACGATTGCTTAAGCTCCCCGATTGCTTAGACAAACAAGTCATGTTTTTCCTCTCAGTCCTTTCATTTTGGGGTGCTGCTGGCCCTCTTCCTTATGTTGACCTTTAAGTCCATTCATCAGTCATCAAGTACTTGTTAAATACCTACTTTTAAACGTGTTAATTGTAGGAATAAGATTCTTTGGTTGAAGGAATACAGATCGAATTTCAATCCTCAAAACCACACTGAACTCTTATTACTAAGAAAAGAGGTCATTGTTGGTGCAATTTCGCTTAATACCCATTTCTCTTCCATTCTCCTTCTTCCTGCATCTCCCCTGCCAGGGCTTACCTTCTCAAGGCCTCTTGCTTACGTATGGTGCTTTCTCTTCCAGAATTTGGACATTGGCTGTCAAATAAATTGAACTGCATGAAACTGATATTCGAGCATTTTTGACTTACGGAACTGGTCGTATGATTCAACCCAGTACAAGTCTGCTACAGAGGTTTGTGGCATTTGCAATTACAGTCAAACTGCACAACGCCTGGAAAAGAATTTTGAAAATGGTGAGATGCTACATTTAAGGTGTGTGTTACTGTTTTCATTATTAAAGTTATGATCTATTGGCTTCTGGATTTCTTTGTTAACTTGCTGCTGAAAGCCCTCAATTGGCACCTTTTAAAAGAAGCCACGCTCTTCCCTCTTTTCCTGGGAGGGGTGAGTGGGGCCTGCTTTCCTGATGACTTGGGCTCCAAGGGGGCAGCTGGCCTGACTACATCTTAGTCAGCTTGGGCTGTTATAACAAAATGCTAGAGACAGAGTGGCTCAAAGAACAGAAATTTATTTCTCACAGTCCTGGCGGCCAGGAGTGCGGGCCAGTTGGGTTCCCTGTGGGAGCCCCTTTCCTGGATTGTAGACAGCTGCCTTCTTGTGGTGTCCTCACGTGGCAGAAAGAGACAGCAAGCTCTCTTGTGACTCTTTTTAAAAGAGCACTAATCCCATTCCTGAGGGCTCCACCCTCAGACCTAATTACCTCCCCAAAGTTCCACTTTCAAACACTGTCACATTGGGGATTAGACTTTCAACATATGAATTTGGGGGTGAGGGACACAGACATTTAGTCCATAGCACTGCATTAACTAGGCAGTTTAATGAAACCCACCGAGTGGGCTTATTAACAATCTTGGCCTCAGTCTCTTCTATGGTCTCAATTCAGGTGACTTTTTCCCTGTTCTTCAACTTGTGCATCTTTTAAATAACCTCTTTTGGTCCAGGTCCTCTAGAAAACTAAGCCTGAGGCAGATTTAGGACTAAGGCAATCTCAGGGCAGTGAGTGAGGGAAGGGGGAGCCAAGGCAAGGAAGAGGGGAAGTAGGACACTGGATGATGAAGACAGAACTAGTGGGTCAGCAGATGTGCTTTTCAGCTCCAGCGGATGTCACTGTGTCTAAGAATGTCCACTGGAGGGAGAAAGAAAACATCTATTATCTCTCTGGCTTCCAGTCTCCTGCCTCCCCTGGGTACATGTCCACTCCTTGTGGGGTTCACTCCCCTTCACAATCAGTTGCCACATCCAGCTCCTGCCCAGCCGGACAGAAGTTAGACCCCATGCCCTGCACGTACATTTCAACCTTTTTTGGCTGAGTCCATAGGGTCAGGAGGAGCCAGAGACTCTGGGTGTGGAGCTGGCTGGCCCTAGGCAGTAGGACCTCATGGGCTAAGGAAGCTGGTCTGGCCCTGGGGCCAGGCAAGCAGCGGGGGTCCAGGAAGAAGGTGAGCAGAGAGAGCTTGAGGGGCACACTGGGTGGGTCTGCTACACACGCCCATCCACATGTTGATTAATAAGTACTTATTAATGCCTCCTCAGAGGATTTCCAGGAATTGGGACCCCACCCTCTCTTTGACCTTTTCTGGTCAGCCTGGGAGCTGCCCTGGCGCCTGTGGGTGTGCCATGAGGCTCAAGGTCCACTGGAAGTCACATCTTCCGCCATCTTGGTTCTAACCAGTGTGTCCTGTCCTCAACTGCTGTGTCATTCCTCCAATGGCTGTGCCCTGCCCCCTTCCCTCCTGACTCAGCTGTAGAGTAAAAGGAAGGGAGCCCAGATGCAGTGAATGCCCACTGGGTAATCAAGCCACTTGCGAGGGCGTGTTGAGAAAGGCGTCTGACTCAGGCACGTTAGGTGTGAGCTCCAGGTGCTGACAAGATTCCGTGGCACACAGAGGGGCCAAAGAATAGACGGTTTAAAACCTAAGGTGGTGCGGGCCTGCACTTGAATTTTTTTTTTAAAGTAGATCACTGTTCTTCAGTTTTGTTTCATCCATGTTAAATGGGACTGACGAGTTGGGATTTAACAGCCCAGGTTTGCTTGATGGAGGTGAGTGTGGGGTGGAGGGCAGTGTGGGGTGGGGAAGTTTGCTGGCCCCACAGAGCCGGGCCAGGGCAAGCCCAGAGGTGACGAGGCAGAAGGAGATTGGAGCCATTGTCTGTGCAGTCTGTTTTGCAACCTGGGAGGCCACGTGGGGACGGAGAGCAGGGGCAGGCAAACGGGATTCCTATGACACCAAAAGCCACGGCAGGGAAGAGAGAGGCATTCACGACACCCAGGGAGTTGAGTGGACATGAGCCGGGGTTCAGGGAATTCAGAGATGCTTTGAAGACCTCCTTTCGGAATACCATCCTGGCTTAGCTGCTCTCCAGCTTCAGGAGTTAGAAGATGAATCTGAATAGGGGTCCAAAGGCACAAAACAGGAGGCCCTTTTGGGGATAATCAAGATATATCAGGTTTGCGGAGGAGTCTTCAGGGCATAGTCGTTTGTGAACCAAACCAATGCACGAGGTCAAAGCATTTGCATTTGCAAAGCATGCCGTCACTTTTTTTATAAACAGATATTTTCTATTGGCCAGTCCTTATCAGATCCAATATTTGTTTTGCCCTAGACACCTTCACAAGTGTTCTCACATCAACCAAGCCGTGAGGAGCAAGGAGTTCCAGCCCAGTCATCAGAGTGCAATTGGAATGTCCTTTCTGAATCCTCGGAATCTCCCAGGGGCTTGGGCAGGAGACGGGGATAGAATCAGGAGAGAGACTCATTATGCCACTTTATCCCCTGCCCTGGGGATAACCCAAGGCCAGAGCCCTGGATTTTATTTGCAACTGGCTTCTTCTCTTTCTTGCTTCCCCAGAAGGTGCTGTGGGCACGTCCCCATCGCCCCAGGCTGGCCTGGGATCAAGCCCGGAGTCGGGAAAGCCCTCCTTTCCGAGTCACAGAGCCCTTTCCCTGGAGCCCCCTCTCCCTTGACAAATAAAACCAGGGCATGGAGATCATTACACCACACATTATTAGGCAAAATTGGATTAATTAACCTTGTCTGGCCTCTCAGCTTGGCAGACAGAAAAAAAACGGGGTCTAGTTCAAATGCAGCATTTTGAAAATGTCAGCCGTGACTCGGTGATAAATATTTATAAATATATATGCCACGTATCAACAGGGTGGCCAGTGTACTTTTATGTGTAAGTACACAAAGGTACTCTGTTGTTAACACACATTCAAAGCAGCAGCCTTGAAAGGGCCATTATGGCTTGTGCCGTGAATGTTTATTAAGAATAATATGCAAAACGGGGCGCCATCTGAATGGGCCCATTGATGGGGTATCAGAGCAGCCAGGGCTGGGATGGCAGATCGTCAGGAATGATAATAATGTCCCTAACAGAACTTGCCCCAGCCCGAGAGAGTGGTGTGATGTGTCAGGGGCCCTGGCCCCTTCTGGTTGTGGGTGTTTGTTCTGGAAACGTTGACTTAAGACCCAAGCAGGTCCTTCAACCATGGCACTCAGGCTCTGAGTCACAGAGTTCTAGGAAGGATTTTCCCTCTTGAATTGAGCTCCAGGTAGTAACTGGAGTTTTAGGTGTGCATCCCAACCAAATCCTTTCCTCCTCCGCATCCTCTGAGTAGGAAACATTTCCTGAGGATTTCCCCACATTGGTCCCTTCACAGCCACTCCTCTGCTCTTCTTAGTAGAGCCCCTTTCAGTTTAACTTCCTCTGGGCCTCCCCAGGATCCCTTCCTTGTTTTAGGGAACTCTTCATTTATTCAACTGATATTTACGGAGTGCTTACCACACACTTGACTGACCTGGACCAAATGCTGGGGCTGCAGTGAGAGATAAGATAGACATGGTCCCCACTCATCGTTCTGGGAGGAGACATTTAAAAATCAAGTTGACGGAGAACAAGGATGACTTCAGAGAGGGACATGGCATTTCAAATCAAGCAGGTTCTCATTAGGGAGGGTTTGCTTGAGGGCAAGGGGGGCTGTTTCAGGATAGGAAGTCCAAGGAGCATCTCCAGGGGTGACAGGTGGGTTGAGAGCTGACTGGCATGAAGGATCCAGCCTTGCGCAGCCTCGTGAACAGCGGAGGCCAGGAGAACTTTCCAGGCAGAAGGAAGAGCAAGGGCAGAAGGCCAATGAGGTACAAAGGATCAAAGGACATAGAAGCCAGGGAGCAACCGGCAGGTAGGCAGAGCACAAGAGGACGCTCACCCTGGACGTTTGTCTTGTGAAGCTGAAAATGGCTCTTGGAATGGTGGTTCCTCTCAATCTGGGGTTGCCCGTGCCTCCATTGCTAAGAAGACTTGGGGAAGCCAGGAGATATTTTTCAGGTTGTTGAAAAAAATCCCCTTTTTTGAAATGGAGGTACTGGAGATTGAATCCAGGACCCCATGCATGCTAAGCATATGCTCTGCCACTGAACTATTCCCACCCCCACAAATCACCCTTGCTGATTGGTATACCTAGAAACATCCTGGGAAAAAAACCCATGGTCCACGGATTTGGGGTGTTTCCCCTGCTCTGTATGTGGGCTGGAGCTTGACTCTGTCTGCAGTGACATTTTTCATCACAGAGCTTGACAGATCCTTCTTTATTTGATCCCAGTTCACTTGGAGGCCTCCAAGGTGACTTATTTCCCCTCAGACACTCTTTGGTTCACTTATCACTCAGCATGGTTGAAAGATAAAAATTAAAGACTCAACTTTATTTATTATTCCAAGTATAGTTGACATCACGATCAATACACCCGGACAGAAGCTATTAACATTTTAATGAGTTACTCAGTAATATTCCAAAGATGTGTCCACGAGTCATGGCCCCTTTGATTAAGGATGTACTCCGGAAACTACTGTAAATATATATAAGAAAGGCTCAGAATGAGGAGCTGTCACCCATCAATCCTGGGAGGGAGAGTGAGGTTTCATGAATAAAGAAGCTCACAAGGTGACTGTCCCTGGGCTACACAGTTTACTGTAAGAGCAATAACCTTTTCAAATGCCATTGGTCTGCTCTAAATGACAAACAAAGATGCCTACATTTGTCAGTGGTCAAATGTGTGTGTGTTGGCAGGGTGGAGGGGTGTGGTGTGCAATGGTAGTGCTGCGGATAAGGTGGAGAGGAAATGTCTGCACATCTTTTACATTCAGATCTGAGATATCAAATAGGGAAGGGGTAAAGGTTTGGAGGGGAAAGCATTTTTTTTTTTTGAATAGAGGTACTGGGGATTGAACTCAGGACCTCGTGCATGCTTAGCACAAACTACCACTGAGCTATTACCACCCCCCACCCCCATCCCGGGGAAAACAACTCCAGGAAAGGGGAAAGTTATTGGAAAAGAGAAGACTTGGCAGCTCTGGGGGGAGGGGTGGGGATGACAGAAGCCAACAGAAGGATGTGTGTGTGTGTATCTGGTGTGTTAACTGCTCTGGTGTGAAGACTCTCCTGGATATCCTCTCTTGCCTGCTCTATCCAATTGCCTAAAATTTCCTGGGCAGGTGTTCTTGAGGTCTCCCTTGATCTGACTGGGCTCTGGACTGCTGGCTTTCTACTATGGCCGGCAGGTAGTGGAATCAGATTCTGACACTGGCTAATCTCTCAGACTGTGGTCTCAGGAAGGTAAAACTTAGTTCTGTGTTTGTGCCAAGGGGAAGAGGCCGACCCGTTTGTGAACTTGGGGCAAGGGCATGCCACAAGACTTGGCTTACCTTTGGTGCAGACACAGAACCCATGGCTTGTTCTCGTGCTGGGCTTGGGCTTGGGGCATGGGTGGGGGACTACGGGAAATGAGAGGGCATGACTGATATGCACCACCCTGTGAACTTTCTAGTGATCAGCCTGAGCCAGAGCAGGGGAGGGCATGGCCTGTGGCAACTGGAATCTAGGACAGGGAAAAGAAGTCGGTAAGTGGGGGTGAGGTAGGGATGAAGGTGAACCAAGGAAAGCATCCAAAACACGACTGCGATTCTGTGCTAGAAGGAGGAGGCGGGGGTGGGATGGGAAGGACTGAAGTAAATTAACTAGAGGGCTGTGTTCTCACAACGTGGTACCATGAACACCAAGGAAATTTAAGTCAGAACAGATCTAGCCTTTCCCATCCACTTTGCCATTTTGCTTTCATTTTTCTTTACTGAAAATAGGCAGGCTTGGAAGCCTGAATGACCTGAGTTCAATCTCAGCACACCTGTTTACTAGCTGTGAATTCACTTCGCCGGATCACCCAGGTCCAGCATTTGTCAAGTGAGACTGGTAGTACTGTTGCTACCCTAGAGAATTACAATGCACCTCAAATGAGATAATGTGTAGAAAGCACTTACTACAGCCTGGTGCATGGTGAATAAATGCTGGCCAGGATGGCAATCTGTATTGTTGCTAATGACAGTGACATTGGGCTGTCCCTGTCTCTTATTGATGAGGGCAAACTCATCAGCCAAATGGAAAAGGAAAAGACGGGTGGCCCCTGCAATAGTTTCCATATTATCTTTCAAATAGCTGGAGAACAAGAGAGCTGGCAGGCAACCTGACTGTGGCTCCTCGCTTTCTCTGAGATGATAGCTCGTTGGTGCATTTCTCCACTCTTCAGCATTTGGCAGTTATCTTACTGCGTGTCTACAATGGACTTCTGGTTTTGGCAACATGGTGGACCAAGATGATATGGAAGAACTCTGGATACAAACGCCTGTAAAAGCTGGATAACTGAATCAATTAAAAAGTCATGGATGAAAGAGAGGGGAAATCCCAGCGCTAGAAACACAGTGTCCTCTGGAAGCTGGAAGGCGATGGAGACATCTGTCACTGAAGCTGGAGCTTCCAGGCGGAGTCTCACCTGAATTAGGTCTCAGCAGTCCATTTTAACACCCACTTAAGAAGATGAGACCTGGATCTCAGACGCCCCCGGAATAAAACTGAGACCCTCCAAAGGCACCAACACCCTCTGTGAATGGCGGACTCAGAGGCCAAGAAACGTTTTTTTTTTTTTCCTGCATCCAGGGTTCTGAGTGGGGGGAGAAACGCTATCCTGTGAGAAATAAAACTTTAAGCCCAAGCCAGATGCTGTTTATAATATCGATTTACCTCAGTTGTGTGCTGAGTGATTCTCAATCTGAGGGTTTACCTAAAATTGGCTCCACAAACCAGGCAACAGAGAACCCCCTCAGAAGAAACAATCCCGGGTGAGGATTAGCTCATCACAAGTCAAGGACACGCGAGGACACATGGCGCGCGGGGGCCGGCTGCAGGGTCCGCAAGAAGGGTGCGTTGCGAGCCAGCTTCTGTTCCAGAGCCGCGCGGGGCGCACAGGAGGCTCTGGAACCTGGAGGGTAGACCTGGCGCAGTGGCCCCTCACGGTTCACCTTGTAGCCATTGATAAATATTCTTTTTGACCCGTGAGGATGGTGGCCGTACATAACTCTTCCAAGACACAAACTGTAAGAAGTGCTGAAGCCCCCGCAGGAAGGTTTGCCAGTGCAGAGGACATCGGTGGCTTTAGCCCACCCAGCACCCTTTCTCCCTGACTCCTGGTAACAGCCCGGGCTCTGGGTAGACTGCCAACCACATCGCCTACTCCTAGGCACAGTTTTGGATGCATGATGCCTGCTTGGTCAAAACTAGTACCCCACCCCTGGCCGTGGTGAGTGACCCAGACCTGGGCATGTGACCCCGGCCAGGGCACCAGAGCGTCCTTTCCTGAGGTTTTGTGAGTGGATGCTGAGAACAGTAAAGCTCGCCCTGTCAGAGGTTTGGTGAGTGGAACAGCATAGGGCTCGAGCTGTCTGTGGCTCTCCCTCACCCCTCCCCCACCCCGCCCACCCCAGCCACTTGCAGAGCCCACCCACAGCAATGGCAGCGAGAACTGACACTTGTGGAGCAATTACCAGACGTCAGGTGCTGTTCTGAGTGCTCTATAAGAATAACTCAGTTAATCCTCAGATCAGTCTTATGGGACAGCTTATTATCCCCATTTTGCAGATGAAGAAACAGAGGCATAGAGAGTTTAAGTAAATTGCCCTAAGGCCACAAGGCTATCAGTTATGGAATCTGGACTTGAACGTTAATAGTTTGGCTTCAAAGCCTGTGCCTTAACAATAAACAGAGAGAAGCAGGACCATGAGAAAGACAGTTGGATGGATGGATGGATGAGTCAGATAGATCTGGTGATACCTGTGGGTTCCTGGACTCTCTGAAGCTAGCTCTACTCTAGGATTCCTGCTTTTTCACTCAATTAAGTTTTTTTCTTTGTATAACTTAGTTTGAGTTGTTGTGGCTGGCTTTGTTTGCTTTATTTATTATTATTATTATTATTATTATTATTATTATTATTATTATTATTATTATTATTATTTGTATCCAACACATTTTTCCACTGCCCTTCTAGTAGCAAGCAACCCCTTTGCCTTTGGGAACCACCCTCTGTTCCCCAGGCTTTCTGATGGAGTTGTCAGTCAAGGTACCGCACCCTCTCCTGGCCACACGGGCAGAGCACATGACCCAGATCTGACCAATCAGAATACCCGCTTCCCCATCCATATTGATCGGTTCAGGGATGGGCATGTGCCTGAAGCTGGACCCATCAGTGTCCCTTGGGGATTTTATTCAGCAGAGAATGGGGGAGACTATCTCTGCTGGACTTGCCGGGCCAGGAGGATGGGCACTGGGGCTGCTGGGTGACTCCAGGTCAGGGGGATGTTCTGTTTCCCAAAGCTGACTTCTCCCCTGAGATGTCCCACAGTCGCCTCGTGCTCAGCTTCTTCCAATCTGGGCTCACCTGCTTCTCCCCAAACCTGCTTTCTCTCACCATTTAAGGAGTGGGAGTCTGGCCTGAGAACACAGACAGATGAATCCACCCTGTTTTAGGTACTGTCGCTAGAACATGCGGCCCCTTAACTGAGGATGGTGCTTGGATAAGCAGAGTTTCTTGTATCTCCATCTTCCCACCACCCCACAGCCTTACCAGCGTCAGGGGCCCAAGGCCTGTGCGGACCCAAGGGGCCTGTGCCTGGAAGGACCCGTGCTTGCGTTAGAGCTCATCTGTCACCATCTTAAAGTCCTTCACAATTTTTGAATAAGGGTCCCTGCATTTTCATTGGACACTAGACCCTGCAAATTATATATCCTGCCTCTGCCTTCAGTTCCTGGTGGAAAAGGCACCAGAATGGGCCAAGGAGCAAAGGGAGATTTTCTCTCACGGGAGTTGACTTGCCTGAGCCCCTGGCAGAGGTGCTTTCAGCCCAAAGCGGGAGTGGGGAAGGAAGCCAGAGCCCAGACTTAGTCCCAGACTGGGATAATCGAGGGTAGACGGTCGGGGTGGTCCCTCATCTGACTCGGGGTGCGGGCCAGGAGCTTCTTTGGGATGAGTGAGGGCGGGAGCCTGTGGGGCAGCAGTGAGGCAAGGCAGGGTCCCCAGGCTGGACCTGTGATCAGCTCCTCACCAAATGCCATCTGGCCGTGGTACTTGAGGCTCACCCTGGAAATGGCAGAAACAAAAAAAATGACTGATAAAAATAACTCTCAGCCCATAGTTTGTTTCTGTAAAATTGCAATTAAGCAGCCACTGGTACTTCCAAACAAACCTGGTACTAATATCCATCTCTGTGCGGTTTTATTTAAGGGCATGTGACATCATCTGACATCCCACATCACTTGTCTAGAACCAAAACAAGAAACTCTATTTCATCCAACCCCTAATGCAGATGTGGAAGTTGATCGGCAGAGTGTGGTTTCCCAAGGAGGCTGTCCTTACGAGCACGTGCTACTGAAGAGGCATCAGACATGTATCTGGGACACAGGCTGGGTGGGGAAAACCCGCCAAATACATGTTCTTCCCTGAACACCCCCTTTCTGAATTGGTGATGTTTTTTCTAGAGAGGAGGCATCCACATATTCTGGAATTGTGCTCTTTCTCCCCCTCAAGCAAATCATTCTTATCAAGACTTGTTGAAATGTGACTCCATTGCAGATAGAGAATTAGAAACTGAGCACTGACACCAGATGTTACTCCTCTTTAAAAAAAATATTATTGGGGGGAGGGTATGACTCAGTGGTAGAGTGCACGCCTAGTATGCACAGGGTCCTAGGTTCACTCCCCAGTACCTCCATTAAAAATAAATTAGTAAATAAACCTAATTACATTCTCCAAAACTTTTTTTTTATTTAAAAAAATATACCAAAATCCAGGAATGTGTCATGTGTGTTACTGGGAAGGAATTTCATTATTAAGACATCTGTACAGCTTACAGAAGACATCCAGGTGACATCAAGAGGTTAAAATCATGGCTTCTTTTCAGGTTGCAAATAATAATAGTGTGTGTGTGTTCATTGAGGCAAAATTCACATAACATAAAATTAACCATTTTAAAATGGAAAACTCAGTGGCATTTAGTCCATGCCCAGTGTTGCGCAATCACATCTCTATCTATTTCCAAAACACTTTCATCACCCCAAAAGGACACAGAGTAAGCAGCTGCACCCCATTCCCCTCTCCCCTCAGCCCCTGGCAACCCCTAATCTGCTTCCTGTCTCTATAGATTTGCCTGTATTGGGTGTTTCACATAAATGCCGTCACACTACAGGTGGTCTTCTGTGTCTGGCTTCTTGCACTCAGCATAATATCTTCAAGGTTCATCAGCATTGCAGCAGGTACCAGATCTTCACTCGCCTTGATGGCTGGATAACATTCCACTGGATATTTATGCAGTGTGTGTGGTTTCTTTTTTAAGAAGTTACCTTTTTTTTTTAAAATATATTATGCCTATCTGTGACTTTGTTTTTTGTTTTTCTCTCTTTTTTAAAATTGCAGTATAGTTGATTTACAATATTGTGATCATTTCAGGTGAACAGCAAAGTGATTCAGTTATACATACATAGATTCTTTTTCAGTTTCTTTTCTATTATGGGTGATTACAAGATACTGGATTTAGTTCCCTGTGCTATACAGTAGGACCTCGTTGTTTATCTATTTTATATATAGTAGTGTGTATCTATTAATCCCAAACTTTTAATTATCCCTCCCCCCCCACCTTTGGTGACTATAAGTTTGTTTTCTGTGTCTGTGAGTCTATTTCTGTCTTGTAAACAAGTTCATTTGTATCATTTTTTAGATTCCACATACAAGTGATATCATATGATATTTGTCTTTCTCTGTCTAACTTGTTTAGTATGATCATCTCCAGGTCCATCCATGTTGCTGCAAACGGCATTATTTCATTCTTTTTTATGGTCTTGTAGTATTCCATTGTACGTGTGTGTGTGTGTGTGTGTGTGTGTGTGTGTGTATAACCACATACTTTTTATCCATTCATCTGTTGATGGACATTTGGGTTGCTTCCATATCTTGTCTGTTGTACCTAGTGCTTCTATGAACATTGGGGTGCATAGATCTTTTCGATTTAGAGTTTTAAGAAGTTGACTCTGTTCCCTTGGCCTCCTGCGAGCAGGAAGTCTTGTTGGCACTGTCTCACGCCCGGTTTTATGCACACAGCACAAGGTGGTTCACTGGCTGGGAGGTGATTAAAGGCACCGTGAACCGCCCTTCCTCCTCCACCCTGGAACCGCAACGGGGCAGAGTAAGATTGCCAAGGATTGAAGAGTGCGCGTCAGGAACAAGCGTAAAACTGTGCTCAGTGAAACTTGTGCTTGGAACCTGGGGGTCACTCGCTGCTGGGAGTGGCGTTTTAACCCCTCCGAATTAAACAAACAGTAAGCAGAGAAATAAACTTGGGGCTGAGGTTCCCGCAGGTTGGGGAAAAGGTAATTCAGTTAGTGCTCTTGGGGTTGGGCTCCTAAAATACATGATTTGGGGGACTCTCGCTGGTGTGGAGTCATGGAAATAAAGAGTCTCATTGGGAAGGAGGGTCCCCCACTTCGGGCTCCTTGTACAGCTGTTATTAAACCTACCTGGCTTTGCCAACGCAGGATTTTACTCAACTTTTCAATGTCCCTCTCAGAATTCCCTTGGGGACCCTCCTCCCTCCCAGCCGCCCTCCCCACTGCTGGCCGGGCGGACAGTGTCTCCCGTGCTCCGTAAACGCCCTCACATGACACCCCACCTGGAGCTGCTCCCAACCTGGTAAAGTCTGGTGGCCGAGGCCCCACTCTCCTCTCAGGTTTGACACAATGGTCACCGAAGTCTGTTTAGTGCTTTTCTTTTTTCCAGTCAAGGAGCAGAAATGTGCGTTTGAGATGAAGATGGATGATTCCTGCATGAACTGGGGTTTTATAACTGGGGAGGCGGGGTTGTTTACGGGTTTGAAACAATGAAAAGCAATACTGTACTGACTCCCAAGAGGAAACGGAGTTGTTTTCCTTCCCTGATGAAGTGTTTGGGGCAGTTGCTGGAGAAACTAGGGGCAAAGGTTTGTTTTTAACGTTTCCTACTGGGCACTTCAGGAGCTAATTCTCTCCTGCGTGTTTCCTCTTTTTTTCTCTTGTCCTTACTCACACACACGCAATGTAAAGTCTTCGTTGAATCTTTGCTCTGTGATCAGGACTCTGAGACTGTCAAAAAAACCCCCAATAAATCTGATTCCCACCCACCTCCTGTTGAGAGAGCAGGGTCGTGTGTGCTCGGTACTCAGCACATACGCCAGCACATAGTAGGCGCTTAGTGAGTGCGGGCAGAAGGAATGAGTGTGATGTCCTGCTCGGCTGCATCAGTGTTTTCCAGGTTCTGGCAGGCCGGGTGTTTGCTCTGTAAGCTTTTCCCGTCGCCTCCGCATGGGAATGGCAAGAGGTGAGCATTCTCAACCTGATCGGCCGTGGCCTCTGCAGCCCTGCTGGGCTCAGCAGCCCCACTGGGGCATAAGGAGCCCCGTGTTGGCCTCTGGAACCCCTAACAAGCCCTGGAAGGATGGTGGTGACAAGCAAGGTGTCCTGTGTCAAGGCTCATTCTCGGCAATGCCAAAGCCACAGTGGGAAAAGTTGCAGCTAGTCCCAGAGCGACACATGGTGCTTCTGAAGGTGATGTCGTGGGCGCTTCACGGGAGCCAGAAAAGGCAGATTCCCGGAGTCCACAGGAAGGAGTCCTCATCCACTCTATTCCCCATTTCACCCTGGATCAGAGCCTAGGTACGGCCTCTGGAACTTTCTGGAGCCCTGAGGACAGACACTGAGCAGTCCAGCTATGAGCTTCCCCTAACAACTCCCTGCTTCCCAGGACGCAGTGCCGCAGGAGCAGGGACGCTCTTTACAGCATCAAAGTGTGTTACCGATGGGACAGAGTGAACCCAGCTGTGATACAGTGACCAGTGAGGCATTTCTCAAAGTGAATTAACTGTTTATTATTCAGTTCTGGCTAAACTTAAAAAAAAAGTTTATCTGGGGGACACCATGATACACATATGATGTTACACTGAATTAGACTGAACAACTGAAATTGAATTCAATATTCATTATTTGTATTAAACTGGAAAGTGAGTGTGTCTAGAGTTTCCCAGGAATTTGAATCTAGACAGATGTTTCAGGAAATTTCTGGTGTGCTGCTCAGGAGGACAATGCTTTTCAGTTCACTGATGGCCAGCTCAGGTTTATAAGGAGAAGATAAAGAGAATTTTTTAAAGGTACAGGACAAGAAAACGTTCATCAGTGAGTAAAACTGATCTACCATCAAAGCCCCATGTCTGTTGTCTCTTTAATTCAGAGGGCAGTTTTGAAATGGAACCCCCCCTTCCTGCACCTCCCAGGCTTTCTCGCAGTGCGGCCTGGCTGCGGTGCTGCTGGAATGCAGGTGCGGGTGCCGGTGCTTTTCTTGGGTCTGGGACTGGGTCTCATGTTCTCCACACTCTTTCCCCTTCCCACTGGCTGGAATCCAGACTTGGTGGCAATTCAGGCCTGCAGACAATGAGAAAGCCAGGAAGACGGGGGAGCAACACAGGGGAAGCGACCTGGGTTCCTGTGTGACCATGTGGATCTGAGCTGCCCTAGGCACCTGGAACTCTCTAAGAGAGAAATAAACTTCCGTGGGCTGAAGCCAGAGAGCTAAGCTCTCCCCCAACTAACAAAGAAGACACACACTGGGGCAAGGCGGTCACGTGAGTCTAAGAAATAACACGCATGCACGGCATATGGCGTTTACCTGGTTGGATATCAGACTCTCCCTTAGGCTGAGATGACTGCAGAAGCACCGGGAGCACCTGGCTCAGGCCAGGCGGGCACCTGTGGATGTCCCAGGGCAGCAGAAGCAGCACCACCTCAGGCCCAGCTGCACGTGGGTCCAGGGTGCTCACAAGCCAGGCAGCCAAGGGGTTGAGTCTGTTACCATGAACCCAGGCCTTGGGGTAAAACAGGAAGAGGCTGCTAAGACTGAGTCCATAGGCCATCTGCAGAGCAGTGACTGACCTGGGTCTAAGGAGTCCATGTAACAGAGAGTCCTGTCAGAGAAGATGCCGTGGATGCTTTATTGGGAGAAAGCAGGACAGGAAAAGTGCCAAGCACTGTGCACCTATGATCTCATTTAATCCCCAATATCCCCTGAAGTGGATGTCATTATCCCCACTTTGTAGATTACATATGAGTAAACTGAGGCTCAGTGAGGCTCTCTTGCCCAGGGTCACCCAGTGTGATGGTTAATTTTATGTGACTTTACTGGGCCATGGAGTACCCAGATATTTGGCCAAACATTCTGGGTGTTTCTGTGGGGGTGTTTTCTGATGAGATAACATTTGAATTGGTAGACCAAGAGCAGATTGCCCTCCCTAACATGGGTGGGCCTCATGCAATCAGTTGAAGGCAAAGAACAAAAGGCTTACACTTACTTCTCCTGTCTGACTTCCTTGAGCTGGGCCTTCAGATTTAAACTGAAACACAGGCTCACCTTGGGTTTTGAGCCTGCCAGCCATTGGACTGGAACTACATCAGCTCTCCTGGGTCTCTAATTTGCCAGCTGTAGGTCATGGGACGTCTCAGCCTCCATCACTGTGTGAGCCATTCCTTACAATGAACACACGCACACCTGATTGGTTCTGTTTCTCTGGAGAACCCTGACTAGTACACCTAGGTAGTGTGGAAGCTGTAACTGTGGGCTTGGGTCCTGACCAGAAGCCCCCCCACTGCACCACTGGCCCTAGCATATCAGAGGACTGGGGATGCTTTTTCAGCTGGAACAATGCAGGCCTGCTTGCCCTGGGTTGATGGGCCTTCTCTGGTCCTCAGCCAAGGCTCTGTCACTGTCCACATCTTCTGGCAGGATCTCCAGCTGGTCTGGGTTGCCTGGAGAAGGGGAATATGTAGCCCTCAGGACCCAAGGTGTCAGCTTCCTCCCCCTTTTCGATACTGGAATGGAAGAAAAGCTTTGACCCAGAAAAGGAGTCCATTCACTCAACAAATCACCTCCTGTGGACAAAGCATTGGGGGTGCTGTGGGAACAGGCAGTGATGAGGCCCTGAGAGGCATCAGAGGACTTGGTTGCAGAGACTGGGGATTCCATACTGATATAATAAAATGGTAGAGGAGGCTGGGGCTTCAGGGAGGTACTTTGAATTACACCTTGAGAATTCTTTTGACATTAATCCCAAGAAATTAATACCCATTAATCCATTGTTTGGCCATTAGAGGTTAATTCCTTTGCATATGAAAGACTTGTAGGACATTGAGGGTCCCAAGAAAGTCCTAATGTCCCCAGGGAAAGGTAATACCATAAGCCGGTACTACTTGAGGGTCAGGGTTAGTGACTGCTGACACCGGCCCTGTGGAAGGGTACACAGGATGGACATAAGATGAAAGGGAAGCCACCAGCGGCCAGGGCCCAGAGAGGACAGGAGGTCCTCAGGGCAAAGCCCTGTTGACCACATGACCTACACATGGATGCTTTCTGTCCTCTTGTTCCTGGAGGTGATCCTGACGTTGCTTGGTGACCTGCTCCTCTTCCCCTTTGTGGCTACATCTGTGCTTTTGTTTAGGCGTCCCCTCTTTGGAGAAAGTATCCCATCTGCAGCTGAGGAGTGAATCTAGTTTGTGCTGATTAAGGTCGGTCCATTTCCCTTGTAAAGGACTGAATTGGGGATGATCTTGGGACTCAGGTTCAGCCAATGAGATATGGGGCGGGGAAATCCCTCAGGGGCTGTGGGAAAGCTTCCTGGCTTTTGAAAAGAGGTGGGGAGGAGACCACTCCTCTCCCACTGGGCATCGATATGTCTGGGTGAGAAGCAGAGCTGGAAAGGAAGACCTCCCAGGTCCGTGGCTGTGGCCGCCGCCCAGCATGCATCTTTTCATTGTCCCAACGTGTGGAATTTGGCATCCATCCGTTCATTTATTGAACAATGATTTTTTAATTGCCCACGATGTGCCCTGACTAGCATATACTCTAGCAGAGGAGAGAGAATATTAAACAATGAACATGATAAGTAAGTAACGGAAATAGTAGTGAGTGTAAATAGGGCGATCAGGGGAGGTCTTACAGAGAAGGTGACATTCAAGTCCAAAGTTTCATAACTTATTGCCCCTGTGGAGACTAACCAAGTCCCACTTTCTGAAATGCATGATTTGAGCTCTTTCCAGAGAAAGCCCCTTTAAATAGGTGGCTCTTGGCTGCAGGCGATTTGTCCCCGTTCCCGGTGACTTTTGGCAATGCCTGGTGATCTTTTTGATCCTCACAATTGAAAGGGTTGCTAGTGGCATCTAGTGCGTAGAGGCCAGGGATGTGGCTAAACATCCGACAAGGAACTGGGGCCAAAGTGTGACCAGCGCTGAGGTTGAGGAGCCCGGTCCAGACGAGCAGACTGGCTTTTGCAGACACTGGGAAACCAAGGTGGATCCATCTGCCCTTTCCTGGGGCTTCGGCAGAAGGGTGGACCACACAGCGTTCGCTGGAGCAGATGGGAACGCCTGGTGCACTCGGATCCTGCAGCCCCAGCACATTTTGCCGACATGGGGGTAAGAAAGCAAAAGATGATGATTTGCACTAACTGGTGTAACCTACTGCCAGGCCTCAAGGGAAGGAAAGCGAAACGCATCCCAAGAAGCTTGGTTTATGGTGCAGGAAGGGTTTAGTGACTTTACTGCTCAGATTACCATTCGGGTATCAGTTTCATCATCATCAACCTCCAATTTCCTGTTTTGCTTATCTTAGAATTACTTTTTTTTTAATGTGTGCACAGCCCATATGGCTTTGGCTTCAAGTTGATTAGATATGGAACTGGTTTATAATGGATTAGAATGCAGGATTTGTTTGCTTTGTAATATTTTAAGAAAGAAATGAAAGAAGCTGTAATGATGGAGAGAGATAGTGTATATTTACAGTCTTATTCTTTTTTCATTACCGGAAAAGACAACTTATTTAGGAATGTGGATTATGGCTCTTGGTCACTTTTTGATGTGTGTTTCACTTTGGGGTTTTCCTGAGTTACAAATCCCTGCAGATCTGTGGGACTTAAGAGGTACACTTGTACATTTATTTTTCCTCTTAGCCTTTTGTCTTCACCCCCACCCCCACCACTTGGAGTTGTTTTTATTCCTTTCCCCCTCCATTTCTGTGCTTCCCTATAAGCCAATCCGTGTGCCACTTTTCCCTGCATCGCCTGCACAGTGGGAAACATTATTCAAATCAGCCCTGTGAAACCGATGGCCTGTTGCCCCGGCTGTTAAACGCTGATCCGTGGGGCACTGACACTCAGCATCCGGACATCCTAGTGCAGCTCATATTTTGGTAAATATGTATTTTCTTGATCATTTCAAACTACCATGCAAAGCCACATCCTGCCTTCTGTTAGATGCTCGGAGCAGTACGATACGCTGTGGATGGCTCTGCAGGCAGCAGAGGAAGGCTGCGCAGGCTGGTTCTGTGACACGGAGACTATCAGGGCAGCCTCCCCACAACCTAGTGACCCAGATGGTGGACAGCTCTGGGGACCAGGACTGGGAGCTTGGATCCTTGGGGCTTTCTGGGTCTCAACATTAGAAGTCTTTGGCAGATTTCAACATAACCAACCACTGGGATCCTTTAAAGTCACTGTTGGACACAGTGTGCATAGTCACAGGCTGAGAACTTGGGATCAGGATCTGGGATTTTTTTTTTTTTTTGTCTGATAGCCTCCTGGATTCCCACCTCCTGGGATGTAACCAGACCAATGTTTGTGGGCCTCGGTAGACAGATTTTGTGGGTTGGGTGCCCCCAAGAGATATGTTCAAGTCCTAACCCCTGGTACCTGGGAATGTGGCCTTATTCGGAAATAGGGTCTCTGCAGATGTAATTAAGATGTAAGTTATCAGGAGAATGGACACAGAGAAACACAGTGGAGACAGCCATGTGACGACAGAGGCAGAGGTGGGAAAGATGCGGCTACAAAGCAAGGAACTCCAAGAGTTCCCAGCCACCACCAGAAATTAGGAGAGAGGCATGGAGCAGACTCTCCTCTCTGAGCCTCCAAGAAGGAGCCAATCCCACCAGCACCTAGAACTGTGAGAGAAAAACATCTCTGTTGTGTTAAACCACCCAGTTTGTAGTTCTTTCTTATGGAAGCCCTATGAAACTAATTAATTATTAGTTTATTATTATGATTATAGTAGCTCATTAAGAGAAACAAAAGGATTCTTCAACTTCCAATTTCTAGGAGAAACTGAGAGCCAAATGCAGTTAGCTCAGAATAATTAAACTGAACCTATTTTTCAAAATCATGAGTGAGAAAACCTATCCGTGGTGGTCAAATGGATGCCACGGATTAGTCAGTGAAGGGGTTGGGGGTTGAGTATAGGCCTTTGTGTTTTTAATCAGAACAAAGAACTGAGGAAGGCACAGGTACTGCTCTTACTCTTGATTCAGTCTCTGGTGTTTAACCACTTCAGCTGGAGAACTGGTCAACCGGGACGGGGCATGCAGATTAGCTTTGAATTCCTTGGTTACACAGAGTTCAAAACACTCTTGTTTAACCACTGCCATTGAAACCAATGGATTTTTTTTTTAAAACTCTTTCATTGGAAAATCTTTCTTCAGCAGCATTGTTTCTCTTGCATCTCGTAGTTCAGCTTGAACGTGATTCTACAGTACAGTTGATGGTAATTTAGTTGATAGTAACTAACCTGTACTCAGTCCCCACTGCAGCCCCCTCAGAGTGGAAAACGTATGCAACTATCACTCATGCTGATCCCAGGAATGTGTTGGCTGCCAGAAATAGCTTTCTGGCTCCTAGGACTGGCTCTGTCTATCTCCAGACCTCAGTTTGTTGGGATCCCATTATGTACAAAAGGCGGAAAGAAATGAAAATAGCATTTCTGCCTCAGGCATGAGTCCAGGACTGTATTATTCAATTCCAAGCCAGTGCCTTAAATCTGAAAACCCAGGATCCACTTTGATGGCTGTGGGTGGCCCTACAGCAGTCTGACAGTGCCACGACGGCTCTCCAGGGGCCACTGTCCCAAATGGACTCCTTAGCCTGGTTGGTTAGGTTGTAGCACCACCAGATTACGTGCAGACACCAGCAGACTGACCCAGCTACTTCGAGCTGCTTGGGTGCATTAATTTCAGGGCTTCTAACACCCTTTCCACAAAATGCTGATCCTCACTTTGGATGAGCAACAAACGTCTATTGGGCACCTGGGAAATGTAATAACCTGGCACCAAGGGGTTATCCTTGGGAAGTGCTCCAATGCTGCCGAAGCCCTTGCAGAGATATTTTAGGCTGGCTTACACTGGAGGGGTGGACTTGTTGCCATTGTTGGAGGGGCCAGTTGCTGGGGGGAAGAATCCAGTAGAGGGAAGGAGAGAGTGGTCTAGGTGGAGAAAGGGGGACAGGAGAGGTGGTGGATATGACAGGACAGAGAACAAATTCTTCATGATTCCCAGCTCATCCAGGCAGTTGGCCAGACTCACAATCACAGAGAAAATTACTACTGCTATTAATCAACCCTGTCTTTTTTTTATTATAAATATGAGTGGCAAACACAGAGCACCATACATTAAAAGGAATAATAGCCCCAAGCAGGAGGACCAAGATGAGAAATAGAATAATTGATGCCATATGGCCCAGGAATCCTGCTCCTGGGCATATATCCAGAAGGAACCCTATTCAGGATGACACCTGCACCCCAATGTTTATAGCAGCATTATTTACAATAGCCAAGACATGGAAACAGCCTAAATGTCCATCAACAGATGACTGGATAAAGAAGATGTGGTATATTTATACAAAGGAATACTACTCAGCCATAAAAACCGACAACATAACGCCATTTGCAGCAACATGGATGCTCCTGGAGAATGTTATTCTAAGTGAAGTAGGCCAGAAAGAGAAAGAAAAATACCACATGAGATCGCTCATGTGTGGCATCTAAAAAAACATACAAACAAACAAAGCATAAATACAAAACAGAAATAGACTCACAGACATAGAATATAAACTTGTGGTTGCCAAGGGGGTGGGGGGTGGGAAGAGATAGACTGGGATTTCAAAATTGTAGAATAGATAAACAAGATTATACTGTCTAGCACAGGGAAATATATACAAGATCTTATGGTAGCTCACAGAGAAAAAAACATGACAATGAATATATACATGTTCATGTATAACTGAAAATTGTGCTCTACACTGGAATTTGACACAACATTGTAAAATGATTATAAATCAAAAAAAAAAGTTAAAAAAGAATAACTGATGCCAGAGAAAGAATAGATAAATTAGGCAACAGACAAGGACTCAAAACAAAATTTCTACCCAAACTTCCAATAAGTATCTTAGAGATATTTTAGAAGATAATTGCATTTATAAAATCAGAATGGTTGTGCTGAAAAAGGAGCCCTTAGAGAATAAGGAAGAGTTCTTGAAAATTAAAAATATCTCTATCAAAATAAAACCTCTAGTAAAAGGCTTGGAAGAAAGAATAAAGGCAATATTCCAGAACAAAAAGATGGAAATAAGAAAGAAAACGTAGATGACAGAGAGGATCAGTTGAGTAAGTTCAGCATTTTATCAGATGGCAGTTGCAAAAATATAAAAGAAGAAAATTGAAAGGAGGAAATATTCAGAAAAAAATAATAGAAGGAAATTACCAGAGCTTCAAATAAGTCTTTCAGAGCTGAAGAGAAACAGGCTCAGCTCGAGTGTTCAAAACATACTGGGCAAGTTGAATAGGTCAAATGTCACACCTAGACACAGCCTTCTGAAATGTCCAGACATCAAACTAAAGGAAAGACCTTAAAAAGTCAAATGCAAAGAACAGATATCTCTATAGATATAGATATAGATATAGATATAGATAGATATAGATATAGATACACACACACACACACACACACACACAAAGGGACAAGAATCACATTTGCATTGAATATCCCATCAGCAACCCTGAATGTAAGAAAACAGGACAATGCCTTCAAAGTTCTGAAGGAAAGTGATTTCAAACATAGAACTTTAGCAACCTGTCGATCATAGGAGATGGCAAAATAAAGACATTTCATGTATGAAAAGACTCAGAAAGTTTTACCTTCCATGTAATTTGTCTTGGAAAATTACTTAAGGATGTGCTCCAGTAAAATCATGACAATAATAACTAGTAACTGTTGAGAGCTTACTAAATGCCAGGCACTGTTTTAAACACTTTATATGCATGAACTAATTTTATCCTCACAATTACCCTGAGTTGGGTTACTATATTTATCATTTAATCCTATTTTATACACAAGGAAACTGAGACATAGAAAGATTAGGGAATTTGTCCAGGGTCATGCAGCTATTAAGTGGCAGCCCTGGAAGTTGCACCTAACCACTGGAATTTACCACCTCTTGGAGCTAGAAAGAATCCAATGATGGTTACCAAAGGGGAAGGGGGGGTATAAATTAGGAGTTTGAGATTAATAGATACACACTATTATATATAAAATAGATAATAAGGACCTCGTGTATAGCACAGGGAACAATTTTTGGTATCTTGTAATAACCTATAATGGAGAAGAATCAGAAAAAGAATATGCACATATATAAAACTGAATCAGTTTGCTGTACCCCTGAAACTGACACAACATTGTAAATCAGCTATCCTTCAATTTTAAAAATTTTAAATAAAATGAAAATAAAAATGAAATTAAAGCAATGACAATAACAAAATAAAATAATCCCATGGAGGGAAGACAAGGCTGCAGGCACGCATAACCCTAACCCAGGAGAAAACAGAAAAGATGTGTCAGGATGAGAGCCACTCAGTGGATCTGGAAAGCAAGCATTCTAAATTAGGACCAGAAGAACAGATGTTAGGGAGCATGGCTTTGAGGTAAAACCAGATTCTCTTAACAAATAGTGTGATTAGGAAATCTGGATGATCTTCTGAGGGGGTGAAGGAATATGCTTCTTTCTTGAACAAATGTTTAAAAAGACAATTCAGTTACAACTCCATCAAACCCAAGAAACTGTACAAGGATGTCATGGTTCAATGTGAAGCATCATTTGAGCTAGTGATGAGGCGTAAGAAGAAAGGGTACAGTTGACCCTGATACCTAGCTCTGTCTCCTTGGAGGGACCCAAGTTGGTGGCAAAGCATTATATTTCCTTCATAGGTTGAATCACATTGCATGGTTCAGAGACCAATATTTACCTAATCACAGTGTTGTAAAAACTTTATTGGGTTTTGTATTTTAGAACCAACCAGTTCTCAGTTATTGCTCTAAATAGAATGTAGATGATCAGACCTTGGTGGGACTGAAAGAGAGGGAAGAGACGGAAATGAATCAGAGAGACCACATGTCTTCATCACAGAGGATGCAAAGTCCAGTGTCATCTAAAGTTGATCAACCAAGAGATTTGTGTTTTTGTTGGTATTTCATTATTCATTTATTTACATAATTTACTGAGGTGAAATTCACAATCTAGAAATTAGCCATTTAAAAATGAACAATTCAGTGGCATTCAGTACATTCACCATGTTGTGCAAACACCACTAGTTCCAAAACACTTCCATCACCCAAAATAAAACCTCTTACACATTAAGCACTTTCTCTCTGTTGGCACCCTCCTCCCAGCCCCTGGTAACCACCAATATGCATTCTCCCTCTTCGGATTTACCTATTCTGGATATTTCTTTCTTTTTTTTAAGTTTACATACATGTACTGTTTGTTGTTTCTGAGAATAGTTTAGAGCTTTAGCTTTTTAAACTTACATAGTTACCAAAGGAATAAAGCCAATCACAAAATAAGAATCAACAGAATGTAGTAATCCAATCATAAAGGACAGTCAAATGTGCTTACACATATTCAAGAAATCAATTATCTAAGCTATAAATAATATGTAGTTCATTTGTGCCCCCCCTTTTTTTTAGATTGCACACATAGGCAATATCATATGGTGTTTTTCTTTCCCAAGACATTTTTGATGTACTATTTAAAGCAGAGTTTCTCAGCCTTGGCACCGTTACGGTTTGGGCTGGAGAACTCTCTGTTGTGGCGGCTGTCCTGTGCATCGTAAGACGTTTGGCAGCATTGCTAATGTTAACAGCATCCCCAAGTTGTAACAACCCAAAACTGTCCCCAGGCATTGCCAAATGCACGCCCCCTCCACCACACATGCCCAAGGGGATTGCCCCCAGAACTACTGCTTTAGAGTTATAGATACAACCAGTAGGAGAACCAAAGGGAATAAAACTAACAAAAGTGGGGAGAAGGTGGGGGTGTTGAGGGTGGTCAAGTAAACTGAGTCACATCTTTCACAGCTACCAGTATATGATTTTGGTCTAAGGTTGATACATCAAGACAAGGTGCTTATCGTATTGATGTGGCAGCATTTTGAAAGTTATGTCTGATAAAGTAAGAAATGAACCCGCTGGCTGTGAGGTTGTGAGAGGAAACAGAACTGAAACACGAGCCACAGCTTACAAACCTGTGCTGTGACCCCCAAACAATAATCCATATTAAACCATGACACGCGAGACAAACCAAGCTCGTTTAGACTCACGTTCTTAACGAGACCACGGACGAGCTGATCTCAGGTAACTCTGCTCAGCTTCACGTGTTTTTCACGTGTTCTTGAGATAAGACAGCTTGGGGGGTAGCTCAGTGGCAGAGCATGTGCTTGGTGTGCATGAGATCCTGGGCTCAATCCCCAGTGCCTCTGAGAAGGAGGAAAAATAAATAAATAAGATAAGATGTCGTTCTGGCAACTTGCCTTAATTACAAGTTGACTGGCTCTCCCAAGACTCATCCTCTGATGCGCCCGTGGAAGAGTCTCTGCTAACTCCTACACTTTCACGCTTCCTGGTTCCCCATCTGAGATGCTCTGTGGTTCCCCGTTCTCCCTTCCAAGCTGATACACCTAACGGTGTGTGACTGTAAGCGTGTTCCAGGTGGTCTTAAGCTGGTGAATGTTACCATTTGAAACTTATTTAAAATTTTGGTTTAAAATTGGTTTTGCTTGGTTTTAACTGGTAACCAGCCCTGTCAGTTGTCTTTGCTCTCGCCTGCCTGAAATAGCCACCTGCCAAAGGGGATGCTTGGATTCGCTCCAGAAGGAACAATGCAAAGGGGTGAAATTTGGCTTGCCAGCAGATGTTCCTAATTCCTTAATCACTGCCCTCTTTTCCACTCCAAAGGCAAGGCTGGAGGACTCAGCTTTGGGAGATGGTGAAGCCAAGGACCCGCCCCCCGCCCCAAGCCCTGCCGCCAACTTCTGCCTTTGAAGAGGGAAGCCTTCTGTTTATTCCTGCTCTAAGAAGGATTCTCACAAGTTTCAGGCATTTGATTTTTACAGCAACAGATGTGGCTCTGGTATTCTTTGTTGTGCAGGAGAAGGTGAAGTTGGAGAGATGTGGCAGCCTGCCCAAGCTTTCCTTCCAGGAGGTAGGCAGCTGGTCCCCCCGGGGCCAGCCTGGGCCAGGGAGGGTGGGTGGGGTGTGAGGTGCAGGATGGGGTGAGATGGGCTGGTGGCTCCATGGAGGCCTGGGTTGGGGATGGATGAGTCAAAGGCCCAGGGCGGGGGAGGTGACCACATTCTCATGCTGGGGACTCAGGGATGCCCACGCTCCTGCCACTCAGAACTTGCATGGCTGCTGTCTCCACCACTTCCCAGGAGCCATGTCACTAAGGGGCTACTGAGAGGGGCCTGCTTCCCCTTCCTTCCTCCCCCGCCCCTTCCACCCAGGTTGTGTCCCAGCAGGTGCTCAGTGGGGTCACACATCTCGCACACCCATCCCGCACCCATGCTGAGACATGCAGCCACTCAGGCCTGCAGCCTGAACTGCTCCCACCAGGACCCCCACCCCCACCCCTGGAATTTCCTGCAGGCCTTGGGGCCCATAAAGTCGGTCAGGAAGTCACCCCTTCCCTGGCAGCTTTGGGACAACCCTTATTTTCACACCCCTGTGAGTCTGCCTTGGGACACACCGTGCGGTGCAGGGGGAGCCCGGCTAGATGTACGTAACTGTGAAGAGCAGGTTGGGGAAGGAGAGAGGGTTCTCGCTCTTCCAGAACATTCCATGCACACAGGTGGCTGAACCCCAGGGGCCTTCAAGATGAAGAGCCAAGAACAGCCTGAGCTCATGATGCAGTGCTTCTCCCGCAGGCTCAGGCCGGGGTTATCTCCTGGGACCAAGATGTCAGGTCCCTAGGTTTTCTCCCCGCCTGTTAGCTTCTGCCCTTCTTGGGTGAAAAAAAATCAAAACAAACCTGAGCACCGACGCAGTTCCTCTTCGGGTAACTCCCACCAGGACGCACTCATTGCTCTTGTCTCTGTCTCAGTAAAACCTGGCCCGCAGCACCCAGGTGACCGACCCAGCATGGGCTCCTTGCATGACCTGCTGGACGGGCACATCCAGGTGTCTCCAATCCTCCACGCGTTTGTCACCGTGGAGGGCCAGCCTTCGCGTCCCAGGGAAAGGGCAGCATGACTGCTGTCACCCTGGCTGCCCGATTCCTTGGACGGCCAGTTCCAGAAGCAGAAAGAGCCACTTTTCTTGTATGTTTCTGGTTCTCAGACTTAACAAAACCGGTCTTTCGTACTCACCCCTGTTAGCTGTCTGTGTAGACTATGGAGCCGCGAAGTTTCTGATCCAGAGGGGTCGCCCTGCCAGCCCTTCTCCAAACAGAATAGCGGGCAGTGGGCAGGAGGAAAAGGGAGACGTTGCAGAAACACAGACGATTCCTGCCCATGCCTCCTCCCTTTCCATGTTACAATGTGGCTTTTTTTTTTAATTAAGGGAAAGATGAGCTATTTGTAGGTTGATCAAACTCACTAAAGGATAAAGCCCCAAATCTATCTGTCTGCTGATGGAGCAAAGACATTCCTTTTATTCCAGATCAGGAAACACTAAAAAGTGCAACTCTCTTAAGTGCCCTACTCTTATCAACCACAGCAGGAAGCTAAACGTTAGCCTCCTGGTTAATGGGTTTTGCAACTCAAACATCAGTGTAGGTCAGCTCTCAGTGGCAGCGGCTCAGCCACCCGTTCCTTTCCATCTCTCTCAACAACTGGGATGGAGACCGGCCGCTTACCCTCCAGGCTGGCCCGGTATCGCCTGGGGGTTGACTGCCAGCCAGTTCTCCAACCTGAGATCTGTGTCTTCTAAACCCTGTGGCTCTCAAAAGATTGTTGTCCGGGAGGGACACTGAGGCGTCTAGGGCAGGTCTGTAGCTTTGGGGACCATGCAAAGACCATCGGACGTTTGGTTTCCAAAAGCATGGCTCTCAGACTGGCTGCACCCAGGCCTGGCTCAGGCCGAGTCGGGGCCTCCTTCCCCCCTGCTCTGCGCGCCTCCCCTGCCCAGCCCCCTTCACCGCCCCGGCCCCCGCCCGTCCTACCTGGGTCCTGACCTCAGGCCGGAGCGCTTGCCCTACACTCAGGAGCCTGGTTTCTCAGATTGCTCCTTCTGCCAGTCCCCTTCTGAAAACTCGGGCTTTCCTCTATTTTCAGAGACACAGTTCCTTCCTACCATCGGGGCCAGGACACTAGACTGAGGTCTTGCTCCCAAGGCAGCTGCTCCCGTGCTGGGGGGCTTCCCAGTCCATCCTCTGGAGACCTGGCCTTGCTCGCCATCACCCCTCCTCCGCCTGGCCTGACCTTTCCTTCCCGAACTGTGGCCTGCTGGCCGGCAGTCTGCCTCGGCCTTCTCCCAGCCCAGCTGCCTGCCCCTCGAGATTCCAGACCCTCTCCTCCTCCTGGGTCCCCTGCCAGGACTCCCCAGTCCCGCACAGCGGCAGTCTGGGCCTCTCCCTGCTGGCCTGGACTCCCCTCCCTCCCCAGCTCTGCTTCCGGGCTGAACTTCTCTCCAGCCCTGGGGCCCACCTGGCCCTCATCCCCTGCCCTGCCTGGGGCACAGGTCTCAGCCCTCCCGGCCTGCCCGGCCCAGCTGCATGTCTCAAGTGTCAAGATCCACAGCCAGGGCTGCCCACTGCCACTAGGGCCCAGGAGCCATCCCAGGAAGAACCTCCAGGCCACCCTTTGGGGAAAATGGTGCACATTCTTTGCCTCAATGGGTTGGAATTTCCCAAGAGAAAGGGTCTCCTCTTTCCCTTTGAAGACCAGCATAAAATTAGCATGTTTGTACAGAATGCTGTGCACCCAAGAAGATCGGTGTTCTCATAGGCAACTGCTACTCCAGGGCTGAACTCAGGGTCTAGAGGGCACTTGCCCGTTGACCGGCCAGACCTGTGGGTGCCACGTGAGGTTCAGAAGGTGCTCCGACATCCCGTTCACATCAGGGTGGGACACGTGGGCCAGCTGCCAGCACCGTGTCTCTGTATGGCCGGCCTTCCCTTGGTGTTGGCTGAATGGAGACGTGCCCGAGGGGTCGGAGAAGCAAAGGGTGAGGAGGAGAGGGAGGGGGAGGGGGTTTCCACACTCCCCTTCCCCAGCCCACCATGGGAAGCAGAGCAATCAGAGCTTTTGAGGAATTAAGCACATCTCTAGTTAGGGTTATTGGGGGCAAATGCAGTCCTTTAGAACAGAGGATTGGGAGATTTCTGAGGGCATTTGGTAAGTGTCCCTCCACAACACAGTGCCATAAGCTGGGGGGCTTCAACAACAGAAATGTCTGTATTGTAGATCTGGAGACCAGAAGCCTGAATCAAGGTGTCGGTAGGGCTGGCTCTTCGGAGGCCTCCCTCCTCGGTCTTTCCCCTGTCCCTTCACGTCGTCTTCCCTCTATGTGCGTCTGTGTCCAGTTCCCCCCTTTTTATAAGGACACCAGTCATTTTGGATTGAGGGTCCTCCCTACTCCAATATGACCTCATCTGAATTGATTACATCTGTAAGGACTATTTCCAAATACAGCCTCATTGTGAGGTCCTGGGGGTTAGGAGTTCAGCATACAAATTCGGGGGAGGGACAAACTTCAAAAACCAATAATGGGGGACCTTGGGGGACTTTTGACAGCAGAAGTGATGGGGGATGGGGCATGTATGTTCTCATCATCACACTGAGCTTGTCACCTTATTTCCATGAGGTTCATGTTTTACTTGAAGGAGGATAAAAATGTGCCCCAAGAGCTGAAATCTCCCATCTTGAGTCCATGGTCTTGGTGGGACTCTGGTCCACCTTGAGGCTGGTTGCTAGGAGGAGTGGGCGGTGGTGCTAGCAGGGTGCCCTGAGGTGCATGTTCCAAGAACAGGGAGGCAGGAGACAGGACGCTGCACAGACGGCAGGTAAGAGCCTGCTCCTGAACCAGCATTCGAGAGAAGGAAGGAATGTGCTCCCCGTGGAGGCAAGCTTGCTGCTGGGCCAGTGGCTGGAAGGGTTGGATTAGGGAAGCTTGAGGGCATTGGGAAGGGAGGAAGTGAGAAGGGTGGGGCTGGGTGTGTTTAAGGATGTGAGTGGTCCAGGTTGGTGGAAGCAGAGGATGCCTTAAAGGCACGTGGTGCCGGGCCCCCACTAAGCAGGGCTCAGCTGCCCTGCCACGGAGCCAGACCTTAAGGAGTCAGTCCTGCACCGCTACGGGTTTTTGATATGAGAAGTGCCTGTGAAAGTCAGGTTTTCAGACATCTAATCTGTGTCGGAGCGACACAGACAGATCAGGGTGATGAGAGACAGCCAGGGGCAGCCAGGAGCGGGAAGGAAGGAGGTGGGAGGGGGCCTGGGCACGGCCAAGTCAGAGGGAGCAATGAAGGCGACTGCCCTGCCCGGGGCGTTCTACGGGAGACCCCGGTTATACTGATGGGAATAGAGTGCTTAGAGGGAGAAAGCCATTTGCCATGATAGGAGGAGTCACGGAGCAGCAAAAGAAGGCAGGTCTGGAAGCGAGGAGATACAAGAATAGGATGGAGTTGTAGATTTGTGGGTTGTTCCTGTGACAAACTCAAGGGGCAGAGGGAGCAGTGGGAGACCCCACAGTTAGTGGGACAGGGAAGGAAGATCATAAGCTTCCTGGGGACCGTCTGTCACTGCAGCCGTATCCCTGCGCCTGGCAGTGTGCCGGGCGCGTAGTAGGAGCTTAGTAAATACTTGTTTAGTGAGTGAAGGAAAGCTGGGTTAGAGCCTCAGCGGCCAAGTTTGGATAGTATTTTAGGAAGGGACAGGTGATCAACGGTGGAGCAGAACACAGATACCATCGTTATCAGTTTCCTGGGGCAGCTGCACAGATCGCCACAACCTGGGTGACCTCAAACAACAAAAGTGTCTTCTCTCACTGTTGTGGGGACTGGAAATTAAATTCCAAAGGTCCTGGGGAAGCATCCTTCCTTGTCTCGTCCTGCTCTTGGTGGCCCCTGGCGCTCCTTGGCTTGCGGCTGCATCCCTCCAACCTTCGCCTCTGTCCACACGTGGGCTTCTTCCCTGTGTCTCCCCCTGTGTCTTCCCCTTTCTGACTCTTACAGGAACACCTGTCATTGGATTTAGGGCTCGCCATAATCCAGGATGATTTCATCTTGAGAGCCTTACCTTAACGACATCTGCAAAGACCCTCATTCCAAATAAGGTCACATTCTGAGGTTCCAAGTGGACATGAACTTCGGTAGGGCCACAGTGACCATTGATTGGCATTTCTGAGAGTGAAAGAAGAGAAAAAAATGCATAAAACTTAATGATCTGTTTCAGTCTTCGTTTAGAAGTACTGAAGAAAGAGAGGCAAAAACAAGGCTGGCGATGTTGGAAGGACAGGGGGTGGACTGAGAAACAATTACTGCATGGAGCCAGTTTGGAAATAATTGGCAAGGCTGCCTTCTGTTCAGTTTTAGCAAGAGCTAAGTGACGCTGATTGAGAAAGGAAAGAAAAAAAACACTGGCTGAATTTCTTTTTTCAAAACTGCGGTGACCCTGGGGGTTCTATCATGCTGTAGACAAATAATTCTACCATCGCTTCACTTTCAATGTTGCATTAGTTGCCCTGGGATTGCTGTAACAAAGTGCATAAACCCGGGGGGCTTGACAGAATTTATTCTCTCAGAGTTCCGGAGACCAGAGGTCTAAAATCAAGGTGTCAGCAACTGACACCTGTAAGGGAGATCCTTCCTTGCCTCTTCCGACTTCTGGTGTTGCCGGCACCCCTGGGTGTGGCTTGGCTTGTGAGCATCACTCCAGTCTCTGCTCTGTCGTCCCATGGCCTTCCGTCCATGTGTCTACGTCCTAGTGCCCTCTACTCATCAGGGCACTAGTCATGCTGGATTCAGGGCCCACCCTAATGACCTCATCTTAACATCACCAATTATATCTGCAATGATCCTATTTCCAAATAAAGTCACATCCACAGGGACCAGTGGTTAAAATTTCAATATATCTTTTTAGGGGACACACAACCCATAACAAACATATTCTGCAGAGCTGAGAAAGTTCTTCAAAAGCCTTAGAAATCGCACCCCAAAGAATCTAAGAAACTGCATTGGAGGCACAGGGGAATCTGGTATCTGGGTGTAATTACACCCAAAGAATTCCCACATGGCATGAGATTCCAGCAAAAAGCAGCAGTGACTGAAACAGCATATTTGATCCATGGCTGATTGTAGCCTCCATGAGAGGAGACACATTCAGGACATCTTGGGAGAAAACCACCAGCACACTCCCCTACTCCTCTGCCCCGGAGCCCCCATCCCACCCCAGGACCCTCCTTGATCATCCCCTCTAAGCCACAGCGGTCGTGCTGGCCACCAGCCCAGTTCTCAGCATCCAGGGTAGAGGGCAAGAGACAGAGACATTTTTTTTTCCAGCTTCAACTAGCTCCCAGATTCTTGGCTTCTGATGGAATCATAAGTGAATGAACTGAAAAGTTTCCCACATAGGCAGCTGGCCCCAAACTACCTAATGCCAGAAATTTCAGAAATACGGAATTGTCCAGACCAGCTGCTCAGAGGTGTGGATAAATTGCAAAACAGGTTGGTAGAGGAGATGGTGCGATTCTAGCCTAACCCCTAAGAGGACCTGTCATCCTTGGATGCCTGGAATCCTTCCAGGACTGGATGGGAAAACTGGGGTCACTCCACACCTGTCCACAGGGTGTCCTGACCCCGGGCCACTGTTTGTAGCGAATCAGGCGCCCCCTGGTGGACATTTTTGAGTACTCCCCTTTGTTTGTTTTTCCTTCCCCTTGCTCTCTTTTCTTTTTTTTAAACAGTTTTTCAATTGAGTTATAGTCATTTTACAATGTTGTGTCAAATTCCAGTGAAGAGCACAATTTTTCAGTTATATATGAACATATATATATTCATTGTCATGTTTTTTTTCGCTGTGAGCTACTACAAGATCTTGTGTATATTTCCCTGTGCTGCACAGTATAATCTTGTTTATCTAGTCTACATTTTGAAATCTCAGTCTGTCCCTTTCCACCCACCACCCCATTGGCAACCACAAGTTTGTATTTTATGTCTATGAGTCTGTTTCTGTCTTGTATTTATGTTTTGTTTTTTTTTAGATTCCACATATGAGCGATCTCATATGGTATTTTTCTTTCTCTTTCTGGCTTACTTCACTTAGAATGACTTTCTCCAGGAACATCATGTTGCTGCAGATGGCGTTATGTTGTCAGTTTTTATGGCTGAATAGTATTCCATTGTATAAATATGCCACATCTTCTTTATTCAGTCATCTGTTGATGGACATTTAGGCTGTTTCCATGTCTTGGCTATTGTAAATAGTGTTGCTAAGAGCATTGGGGTGCAGGTGTCATTTTGAAGTAGGGTTTCTTCTGGATATATGCCCAGGAGCAGGATTCCTGGGTCATATAGTAAGTCTATTCCTAGTCTTTTGAGAAATCTCCATACTGTTTTCCACAGTGGCTGCACCAAACTGCATTCCCACCAGCAGTGTAGGAGGGTTCCCTTTTCTCCACAGCCTCTCCAGCATTTGTCATCTGTGGACTTTTGAAAAGATTATACATTACAATCAAGTGGGGTTCATCCCAGGGACACAAGGGTGGTTCAACATACGCAAATCAATCAATGTAATACATCACATGAACAAGAGAAAGGACAAAAACCACATGATCATCTCAATAAATGCAGAAAAAGCATTTGCTAAAATTCAACGCCCATTTATGATAAAAACTCTCACCAAAGTGGGTATAGAGGGAACATATCTCAGCATAATAAAAGCTATATATGACAAACCTACAGCCAGCATAGTACTCAACGGTGAAAAGCTCAAAAGCTTCCCACTAAAATCCGGGACAAGACAAGGCTGAATACTTCCCTTTGGAAGGAATGTACTGGCGATTCTAGGAATGGTTAGTTCCACCAGCATGAAATAGGCTGAGAATAAGAGACGCCATTAAGATCATCCAAGACACGTCTCTGGTTTCAAAGATAAGGAAACGAAGGCTAAGTAGAAAAGTGACATTTCTGTGGTCCCAGAGCTATGAAGGGCAGAGCTGGGATTAGAGCCCTTGGCTACCTATGAGAACACCAAGGATAATTTAACATCATGCAGCTTTCAGTCCTTTCTGCCTCCTCATGGCTTTAACTGGAAAAATCTTCAGTTAGGGTGATATAATGTTAAGCTCCTCCCCAGATCCTATGTGTGCTTGACAATAGGTTAGTTATTAGGTGGTGCTATGGAAAATAGAGGAGACCACAATATTTCAATCACCTTTTGAAAGGCTTCTGCTTCAGTGTGCTAATTATCTCCTAGAAACATTTTTTAATGTTTATGCAGTCTTTTTTATAGTTTTTATTGCATGAAGAATTCTTTAAAGTCTATAGTGCTTTACAATTTTCAAAAGTTTCACACACATGACTTCATATCATCCCATAATAACCCTTTCTCCCCAACCCCTATACTGCACCCCCTTTCCCCTCCCTGCTGGTAACCACCAGTTTGTTCTCTGTATCTGTGAGTCTGTTTCTTTTTTGAGAACTTCTTTTTTCCTCTTCAGTGACAATGTAGAGTTTCTAACTAGGAATTTTTTAAAAAGAATATTCTGAGGAGGGGTGAGGTGGGTGTGTGCTCTTGTAGAAAATATTTTATATAGAAAGTACTGCAGCCTGTCCCATCACTTACCAGGGCTGAGTGGGGGAAACTGCTGTTGTCAAAAGTCTCACTGGTGTTTGCCCTCCAGTCACAAAATCAGAGTTCCCGCATTAACTGACAGGGACTCTCCTCCCCACATTTCTAGGATTTACAGATGTCTTAGGGACTTCTATTAGTGGGGACTGCCCCCGGTGCCGTGGAGGTGCCTCCAGACCTGAAAACACATGTGATTCCCTCAGACGTATAGAGCCAAACTGGTGTACGGAGCTAGCAACATTCTGTATTACTTATTTATACACCATCTCTTTCCAAAGAGCCTTGGAAGATCCCCCAAACAAAACAAATAATATGTGTGACAATGTCAGTGCAACAAAATCCCCCAAGACCTTGCAAAGGTGGAGGAAGCAGAGGGAGTAAGCGGAACTCAGCTCATTCTGAGACTTTGAACTTGACTCTAATCTTCCCAGCAGCCACGGGGTTGCATAACATTGATTATTAGAAAGAGGGGAACCAGTAACCTTTTAAGGGCTTGTCTCCTGTGACGTTCTATTCTAAAACAAGAGTAGGTCTTTCCTTGGACCTTCTGTAGGGCTCCCTGGGGGACGAAGTGAGCCGCGCCCTTGACGATGATTTCAGCCCAAATGCGGAAGCAAGCCTCATCCAGCTGCTCCGTGTAATGACCCGAATGAAATCTAAGGGTATAATCATAAACACGAGCACACGGACCCAACTCTTCCAGGGCCGGAGTAATAGGGTCCAGAAAGGCACTTTCCTTGAGTGCACGTGTCTTGAAGGGATGGGACGTAAATCCATTCAGGACTGGAGACCATCACCAGGCAAGACCCAGCAGATGGCGGGGTTCCTGGCTGCACAAAGCATTCCTGCGGGGAGCAGCTTCAGAACCTCCAGCACACGTGTGTGTCGGTGCCGGCAGGGTGATCGCCTCCCTGAGTTCGTCTTTGGGGCAACCTTCATTTAGGGACATGGGAACACAGCAAGTAGCCTGTTCTTAAGCACGCAAGATGCTTGAGTCTTTATTGGCTATAAGCACTAGTGAGAGCTGCAGTTTATATTAAATTCACCCTCCTGCGGACGCCTGTTTAGTGTGTGTTAGAAAGCCAGGCTCACCTCTGAGGATAATGCAACCCACATGTGGACCTGCTCCCTTCCCCGACCAACAGAAAGAGCTCAGGTAGCAAGTATTTTTTTATTGCCCTTCAGAAGAGCAGGCGCCGAGCCCAGGGTGTTGGCTTGTGCACCCCTTGCTGTTACAGAGACAGGACGGATGTGAGAGCAGGAGGGGTGAGGATGGCGCCCAGGGCATCATCTTGGTGAGTTCAGGGTTCTCCTGACAAAGCGGACGCCCAGACTGTGGTAATCGTCCATAAACTATTTCAGCATTTCAGTGCACCCTGCTGTCCCGTCTCATGGAGTCCCATTTCCAGAGGAGAGTGCATCCGGGGATCCAAGGGGACGCCTGCAGGAGCTGAGGCAGTGGGGCAGCTGCAGGCTGAGGTGTGAGGGCTCGGGAGGTAGGGGGACCTGGCACAACTGCCCTTCCTTGCTCTGACTGTGTCCTCCAGGATGAGACCGTGAGCGCAGAAGGCTGAGGGTGTGTGTGCACTCATTAAAACATCATTTTCTCCCTCACAAAACCAACAGCTCCCTATCCCTGACGTGGCCAGGAGGTAGATGGACCCCGGCAATTAGCAGAGGCCTCCAGCACCCTCAGGTGTGGGTGAGGGAACCCAGGCCTCTGGGCTGAGAGAATGAAAGCTAGCAGGTTCCCTGAGCAGCCCAGACAGAGATGATGGCCTGACAGACTCTCTCCTCCAAGTGACTTTTATCCTTTCTCTCAACTGTCATAGAAGCAGGATTGTTGGGATATGGAAGGGAGCACCAAGGAGAGGAGAAAACCCTCTATTATTTGAAGAAGTCTGTGATCTGATAAAACAGGAATTTGGCTGGACTTTTCTTTTGACATCACACCTAAAAAATTTAGATTATTTAAGATACATTTTCAATGCTATTGGAAAACAACCTGAAATCTTAGATTTGGTGCAGACCACTAATATAAATGACAAACTGCTTCATCTTGGAATGATAATAGAAATATAATGCAAATCTATAAATGTGATCTAAATGGTGCATGTGTGTGTGTGTGTGTGTGTGTGTGTATGCACATGCATACATATGCTGGTGGTGTATTAGTCAGCATTGCTGCAGGAACAAACAGCCCCAAATTCCCAATATTTGGCCATGGGTAAAAGGCCACATTGTGGCAGTGTGAGGTCACAGTCACAATGACACAGTGGGATGAAGGAGATGAACCCTTCAGTCCCACATGGCTCTGATGCCCTCTGTCCCCACTTGTTCATGCCAGGAGCAGCCTGGGAACTGCAGTCTGGGAGAAAAGATTAGGAGGAAGAGGATGGTCTTGACACATTTGAAGGGATGGTCATGGAACAGAGGAATGAGACTCCTTTTCTCCTTCCCCAAGAGATGGAGAGTGTAGGGAAGTGTGTTTTGGATGCACATAAAGGACAGTTCTGTACCACATGATCTATCCCAAGGAAAGAGTCTGTCCCAGGGCCTGCGCTGTGATCTGGAGGGACATATCGGAGAGGACCCAGGTGAGCCTTGGTGGCCTTCAGGCCTCTTCTAAGCCAAGAGTGTGTGATCTGCAGGGCTGCCTGCCTGAGAGCTGACCCTCCTGGCCTGGGTTACTATCTATTCCAGTGTATCAGAAAGTTCTTTTAAAGGGTGACTGCTGTGTATTTCACAGTTTTATTTTTGGACCATTTGAACAGGATTTTACTTTTTGAAGGCTTTGGGGAACTCCAAAACTGGATAAAGTTTATTTTAATTTCACATATGTTACAGATCAAAAGATTCATCATGGAAAAAATATCCTAATGACCTGAGATGATCTAATGCTTGTGCCTTTTTCAGAATAGTTCCCTGGCCCCCACTGGGGGCCACTTACGACCCTTTGAGATGTCTTGAGAATGACATGCATTGCCATTATCACACCAAAGCACACGTTTTCATTTGGTTAAAACCTATTTTTTTTGGTTGAGAAGTGGTATGTAACATTTGTTGTTTTTATCAAAGAAAGAAAAATGGACTTGTAGTAGAGAGGCAAACACATTTTTCAGATACTCGTGATTCACCCACCAAAAACTTTATGAATATCTATTTCATTACATTTATTACATTTTCAGCTGCAACTGAAAAGAAATGAAAGTGGAAAAAATAATCAAAATTAATGATGGCCTCACAAAGTAATGTGGACTTTCTAAGAGAGAAAGCTGTGTCTATTTCTAAGCTGTGAAGAATTTATATGAAGGTTATGTTATTTTAAAACATTCCTTATAGCAACATAAAACTTTAAGTTTCAAGTTCCTGATGGTGAGTTAGAGTCAATTTGATTAGCTGGCATGAGGCTGCTGTTTCCCAAAGTGTGTTCTCAGGAGAGCTAGCTTCACAAACTGTTCCTCGGTTGGTTCTGTGGGTTTTATGATCCAAAAAGTCAGGAAGAGCTAGAGCTCACTTCCCTGACTTGCAGAATCATAAATCTCAATGGCACAGTCAAGGCTCTGAGATGTCTTATAATAAAGACCCTCATTAATATCTCTGGGAACACATTTTGGGAAACGAGGTGGGTAGGATGAAGACCATTGGGTTGATTGCCAGAGATTGGATCTTAGACCTGGTTCTGCTACTACTGGCTCCTGGACTCAGGCAAGCCACTATCCTGTGCTATGCTTCAGTTTCCCCAGGTGTATAGCAACTTAGGGATGTGCCGTCAGCGGTACCTAGAGCTGGTGTTCACAGTGAACCACTCTCCCCTTCCCTGTGAAAGGATTAGATATCCCTGCCCCACTGACCTTGGGCTTATCCATGAGGTATTCTTCCACCAATGCACCATGAGCGCATGGACTTAAGCCACGTGTGTGCACAAGCTCTTTTTAGGAAGCACTGTGGGAGCTTCTGCCGCTCTTTTCCTCTGCCTGGAGAGGTGGAACAGGCTGCTTCTTGAGCCTGTATCCTGGCATGAGAAGATGGGTCGAGCAGCAGACTCGATAACCTAGTGAGAAAGATGTCTTTGTTGTTGTAATTCCCTAGAATTTAGAGCTGTTTGTTACTGTGGCAATGCTGACCAATACACCAGCTCAGGTCCCCTCCAGCTCTGATACACTAACATTCTTAAATGCATCTGACCCCACCCCTGAGTTGTCCCCTTGAGTCTCTTCATCCTCATCATCCTCTGGCACACAGAGATGCCCATGAGACTCCTCCCCATAAAATTTCCGAGTGGCCCTTTATCATCCTCAAGAGACAGAGGGTCAACAGCCTGTGGTTGGGGATGCAGTCAGAACCTGAGCCTGCTCACTATAGGATTTTGATGGGCTTGGGCATTTCAGAAGCCTGTAGGTGATGGAGTCAGGAATCTAGTGGTCTTTGGTCCTGGAAGCCCCCTTGGAAAGAACCCATCCACAGGTAAGAGCTGGCAGATCTTCCAGTCCAGCTGATCATAATAATATGGTCCCAGTGTGTGGGTTCTGGAATCTTCCAGGCCTGCCTAGCTCTGGTGTCTGTGATATCTATCTGTCTGTCTGTCTATCTATCTATCTATCTATCTATCTCACAACTTCTTTATCCAGTCATCTGTCAATGGGTATTTAGGTTGCTTCTATGTCTTGGCTATTGTAAATAGTGCTGCTGTGAACATTGGGGTGCATGTGTCTTTTCAAATTAGTCTTCTCTGGATATATGCCCAGGAGTGGAATTCCTGGGTCTTATGGTAATTCTATTTTTAGTTTTTGAAGGAATCTTCATGCTGTTTTACATAGTGGCTGCACCAATTTACATTCCCACCAACAGTGTAGGAGGGTTCCCTTTTCTCCACACCTTCTCCAGCATGTATTGTTCATGAACTTTTTGATGATGGTCATTCTGATTGGTGTGAGGTAGCCCAAATTTCTCCCATAAGTTCTTTATATCCAGATGGATCACAACCCTTCTCTTTCTTGCTCATAGAAACTGAGAGACCAAATGACCTGGTATTTGTTGATCTATGTCCAGGGTGATAGCCATCAGCCACAAAAGATGTAAAATCTGAGCATTTAAAGGTGAGATATGCTATAAGTATGAAATTAATGTGTACTGAATTCAAAGACTTGATAAGAACAAAGTAGTATCAAATATCTCAATAATTTTATAGACTTTGACATGATTACATGTGGAAATGATGATGCTTCAGATATATCAAGTTAAACAGAATAGATTTCTAAATTTTTTTCAACTTGTTTCTGTCTGTTTCATGTGGCTACTGGAAAATTTTAAATTCCGTCAGTGGTGTGAGTGACACTGCTGCTGGGCGGGGCGGAGGTAGGCCTGCCACCCTAACTTTATTCTCTCAATGTACCTCTCATGTGTTTCTTGCTTGTTCTGCAGCCCTCCATGCACCTGTGTGTCAGTTGTGTGGGACAGTGGACATGAATGTGGATGGTGGTACAGAGGACACCCAGGGTGGTGGTTCTCCAACGAGTGGGAGAACTCTCTGGAAACTCAAGCTCTGACAGCCACTTCTGCCTCAGAAACCTCCCAGGTGTGCACATAAATATTGGCTAAAGAGACATGTTCTTCTTAGTAAATGTGACTCCCAGCCCAAAGATGTGTGAAATAGGTGAGTCTAAAGAAGGAAGGAAAGCAGGAAAAGTGTTCTTTATTTACAGAAAAAAATGAATCATAAGCCTCTTTGAAAACAACAATGTCCTTGAAGCATTTAAAATACCATTGGATCATTTGGTGAGTTTTTCAGGGGCCAATTATCCTTGCCTTCTATCAGAGTTTTCTGTCTGTTTTTAACTCTCTGACAAGAAGAAGCTCCCAAGAGCAGGATGTGCACTTAATCAGCTCCTGTTAACTGGCTGTGGGTAGTAGGGGGTGAGAACCTCCCACAGGGTTGAATTGTATGAAGGGCTCAGGGGCGGACAGCCTGGGGCTGAACTTTGGCTCAGCCCTTTATTAGATGCATGCGCTTAAGCTAAGTCCTATGTATTGACTATATTATCTTAGTTTCCATGTTCTGGATGCTCTGGCATTTGGGGTCTTGTACCTGGAGAGACTGCCCCTCCCAGGGCTAGCTAATTCCTACAGATGCAAACAACTCTTTTGCAAGCGTCCCTTTGATATACAAGCCAACCAATACAGAGTCTGCATCTCAACCGTCTCGTTAGGTAACTGCCACATGCCTTGTCAATATTCCCCTGCCCTGAATCACCCCAGGGCCAGGAACCAGATAACCAGGGATGGCCCTATGGCCCAGAGCCTGCTGTAATTATTCAAAATTACCAGTCCTAAACTGTTTCCTCTGTCCTGTCTTGCCTTCCCATGAAGACCCCAGGAGAGGCCCTGGCTCTCCCTCCCCGCCCTCTGCCCCGAACAACCCTGTTGCTTCCCCAAGTGGCCCTGAACCACATTCCACACCTCCTGTTCCTTGGGAGCTGTGAGTAGAAACTCCTTCCCCTGTCACAATCATTTCTGGATTTTCATGTCTTACCACACCTGATTAAAACAAACCCAGGGCACATCTTTAGAACATCCTGGCCTTTCTGAGTCTTGACTCTGTCATCTGTAAGACGTACATGACAGTGTCCCCTCCACAGGGAGAGCCTGTGTGTCACAGTCACTTCGCACCTGCCCTGCCCCACAGAGCTCAAAACATGGGGAGGGGTTTTTAAAAAGGAGTTGCCCTCTATGATTTCCTTCCCTTTTTCGGTGTTGTTCCTTGATGCACTGATAGGTCGTTTATTAAACAAGCAAAAATAGCTAAAACCGAAAGGAAAAATAGAAGCCCCTCAGCCTTGGCTGGCACAGACAGCAGAGTCCAGGCTCCAGCACCTGAGGGTGGACCGCGTGTGGTTGGATGTGGGCACAGCCACCTCTTCCTCAGCCCCGGCTCCACCCCTCAGCTCCCCAGTGGGAACCAGCTTCCAAGCCTCGCTTCTGACCTGGCCCCCACCCAGGGAAGGTGCTTCCTCTCCCCTGAGTTGCATCCTCCTTTAAACCTGGTCTACTTGGTGTTGCCAGTTCAGGGATGAGTTAACCAGGGGCTGGCGAGCAGTATATCCTCTCAATCACAAGGCTGCTAAAGGGGAACATGTAACCAAGGGATTGTCCCCACCCAAACCTGAACACGAGTAGGCAGTTGGGATGGAGGGGCTGCACAGGTGTCTCTGTCCACCCCAGATAGCACAGCATTTCTCCTCTCCTTTCTCCAGAATCCGTCTGTCGATTCAAGAAACGGCAGCAGTGACCAGTAGAGCGGAATTGACCTCGTGGCCAGACTGCGGAGGAGCCCCGCCAAAGCCTGGCCAGAGCGTACACAAACTCAGCCCTGCCCTGTGGATACAGGCAAGAGTGCATCTATAAAATTAATATATAAGAATGACATTTGAATATTTTAGTAAATCACAGAAACATGCGATTTTTAAGTGGCTTGTAGAAGGAAAAAATCAGAAAGCGATGTGCCTCAATGTTGAACGAAATAAAATAAAGTAACAGGCGGGAGCACTGAGGCAGGGGGCAGAGCAGAAGACCCTCCACGCTACAGGCAAAGGCACTGACCTCAAAGCTGATCTGTGACTGTCCAGCTTCGCCCGTGCAAAACATTTCTCCTGCATAATTTATACAGTGACATCAGATTTCCTGGTGGTTCGGAAGAAATGAAAACACTATATATTAGCTGTAATTTACAAGGTCAAAAGGAAATTTTTGGACAGATATTTAACTGTATTCAATTACTAGCACCGTCTGTTTGTTGTAAAATAAGAATCATCTTAAATAATTCACTTTATAATGAAAAAGAGTATTTCAAAACTTTTTCCCTCATTTTACAGCAGAATGACTTTAGCCAAATAAGAAGTTGAATCAGCTTTTCATGATTATGTATTTCAGTTAGCTGCCTTAAACCTTTTCTGGAACAAGACAGGGTATAATAAATAATATATATATTTTAAAGTTAAATCTGGAATATATCACAGTGAGCTTGCTAGTTAGGACCTGGGCTGCCGTAGGTGTTCAGTTGAGAACCTAAAAATGGTTGTGTCTGTGTGGCAGGCAAAGAGTGGTTTGCAAATTTTTTCAAAAAGGAAAAGCAGGGTTCAGACCTCACCCAGTCCATTTGCTTTCAGTCTTTCAAGAGCTCTGCTTCTACCTTACTGGTTTCCACTTAGATCAGATGACGTCCAGAAAACCCCAAAGGAAATCTGCTGATTGAATGCAGAGGTAGGTAGCCATTGGGGTCTCTGAGGCTGGACCTGTCAAACCCACTCTCCTCTTCCACGACCTCCCTCCCCAGAGACAGACCGTGACCCTCTCTGTAGTCCTCTCCCCTGGAGAGGAAGGAAAGTCTCCACCCTGCCATCGCCTTAGGGCTAAAATTCAGTTGGAAATTCGCCAAGACTAACCTAACTAATTCTGTGTCACTTGAATGATGGGGTTAGAGAATTTACAGGGAGGGGTATCTCTGCAGATGGGAGAGCTACAGGGACTGGATTAGATACAAGACAGAAGGCAAAGGATGCAGGGTATGGCTCTTGCTCAGCATGCACGAGGTCCTGGGTTCAATCCCCAGTACTTCCATTAAAATAAATAAAAATAAATAAATAAACCTAATTACCTCTGCCCAACAAAAAAAGTCAGAAGGGAGAAGAAAATAGTCTTTGTGTTTTTCTGCCACGGCCTAAAGCTCAAAAACCCATCCTTTGATAAGGGATCATAGTTTATAAACTATGGTCAGCGGCAGAAAGGGGACAGTTTCATTCTGATCAATTTATGTCAATATCACAAAACAATGGCAGGAAGGGGCACAGGGTTTTGCACAGATAGAATCCAATGACTTTCCATCTACTTAACTCACGCTTTCCTGCCAAAGAGCTGTAACTTGTGCCAATCCAACAAAAACACATTTGAGAACACACCGGGTACCTCTTAAACCGACAAAGGAGACAAGAAAGTTGGAATGTTAAGGTTTAAAATAAATGTTGGTGTGTGGGACCATTAATAATAGTAAAAAAAAAAAAACAACCTCACTGAGTTTGGCATAGATCTGTCCCACTGTCTTATTCTAAGTTGAAAACACTAATAAAAAAAAATAATGTAGCCCTGAATGTAAAAACCATATTACCCCAGTCTTAAAGATTTCTCCTGCCAGGAAACCCTGGGGAGTTGTCAAAAATAAATAAAATCTAAGCTAAAGAGAAAGTTATTGAGAAGGTGGGACAGGGTAGGAACTTTATATGTGGCAGCCAGGAATGCTGGGTTGACAGATGTGGCTAATTCTGAAAGAATAACTTCCTATTCGAATAACAAGTAAAAGGTGTTTAAAGAGAGAAAGGTTATATTTCACTTCAGCAAGTACAGCTTTTGGTGAGTGTTACATAAATATCGATTAAAAGCACCGTGTCGTTTCCTTCACTTTGACAGATAGAAAGAATATCAGGTTATCAAGAGTCTTTCCTCCTTGGCTGGTATATTACAGAGATTGGATCCACCATGGCTCCTCTGCTATATTCAGGGGACATAGGAATTTAGAATTTATACTATTAATTTAAGAAGTGCGCGTGGGGGCGTGCTTGTTAGTTTGGCGTCTGGTTTGGCTTGCAATCTGCAGCGTTTTTAATGATGACCATCAGTGCAGCGGTGCTCACTATGCACAGAATTTGGTTCGTTCTTTGGGGCCAGATCACACAGGATGAGTAATTTTCCATGAGGTTGAGTCCTGGAGAAGCAGTTGACAAGAATTTGTCTACAGCTTCCTACAGGGCAGTTTACCAACCAGAAATGGTCAGTGAGAGACTCAGCAGATGGTCCTAAGCCAGACAACAGGAGGGATGACCAACCAAGGAGACTAGTTGTGTTCATAATTCACCTAGTCAAACTCTTTTAACTCTTTGTCCTTTTATTTCTTGCTCTGTTAGGAAAGCACAGTAGCCCCAGCCTTATCAGTCTTTTAATACTGACACTGATAACAGTAGTAATAATAACTAATAATAAAAATAATTGTGCTAGTCACGTTCCAGTAGATATCACTGAGTAACAAGCCACCCCAACCCCAGGAGGCTTAAAATGATCATTGTTATATTATAGTGCCCGATTTTTTAAAAACTTAAGTATAGTTGATTTACAATGTTGTGTTAGTTTTAGGTTTACAGCAAAGTGATTTAGTTATATATATCTGTTATTTTTCAGATTCTTTCCCATTATAGTGCTATACAGTAGGTCCCTGTTGTTTATCAATTTTATATATAGTAGTGTGTGTCCACAAATCCGAATTCCACTCCACCAACCCTTTCCCCTTTGGTAAAAACCATAAATTTGTTTTCTGTGTCTGTGAGTCTATTTCTGTTTTGTTTTGTAAATAAATTCATTTGTGTCTTTTTAAAGATTCCACATATAAGTGATATCATATAATTGTCTTTCTCTGGCTTACTTCACTTGGTATGATCATCTCTAGGTCCAGCTATGTTGCTACAAATGGCATTGTTTCATCTTTTTTATGGTTGAGTAATATTCTGTTATAGATATATATATATATATTTGCAAATGTGTGTATATATATATATATATGTATATAAATACCACATCTTTATCTTTTCATCTGTTGATGGACATTTAGGTTGCTTGTATGTCTTGGCTATTGTAAATAGTGCTGCTATGAATGTTGTAGTGCATGTATCTTTTTAAATTAGAGTTTTCATCTTTTCTAGATATATGCCCAGGAGTGGGATTGCTGGATCTTATGATAGCTCTATCTTTAGTTTTTTACGGAACTCCATACTGTTCTCCATAGTGGCTGCACCAATTTACATTCCCATCAACAGTGTAGGAGGATTCCCTTTTCTCCATACCCTCTCTGGCATTTATTATTTGCATACTTTTTAATGATGGCCATTTTAACCAGTGTGAAGTGATACTTCATTGTAGTTTTGATTTACATTTCTTCTAATAGTTAGCAATGTTGAGCATCTTTTCATGTGCCTGTTGGCCATCTGTATGTGTTACTTGGAGAAATGTCTAGTTAGGTCTTCTGCCCATTTTTTGATTGGTTTGTCTGATTTTTTTTTTTTGATATTGATCTGTATGAGCTGTTTGTATATTTTGGAAATTAATCCCTTTTCAGTTCCATAATTTGCAAATATTTTCTCCCACTCTATAGGTTGTCTTTTCATTTTGTTTCTGATTTCCTTTCTATGAAAAGCTTTCAAGTTTAATTGGGTCCCATTTGTTAATTTTTGCTTTTATTTCCATTACTCTAGGAGATGGAGCTAAAAAAAATATTGCTGCAATTTATGGCAAGGAGTGTTCTGCCTGTGTTTTCCTCTAGGAGTTTTATAGTGCCCAGTTTTGTGGGTCATGAATTCAGGCCGGGCTTGGCTGGGGGAGTCTTCTGCTACACGTGGTGTTGAGGGAGGGAGGTCCTTGGCGGCACTCAGCTAGCAGATGGGCTGGTCTGGAGGGACTGTGATGTCTGGGAGAGCTGGAAGGCTGGGCTCAGCTGGAATATGGATCAGAGCGCCCCCAGGTGGCCTGTCTCAGGGTGGTCCGTCTTATCATTTGGTGGCTCAGGGCTCCAAGAGTGAATGTTCCCTGTGAACAAGGAAAGGGCATGGCCTCTCATGATTCAGCCTCTGAAGTCACACTTTTTCTATATCCTAGTGATCAAGGCACTTGGAGAGCCCGCCCAGATTCAAGTAGAGGGAATGCAGATTTTCTGTCCCACGCCCACCCCACCCCCCACCTTGCCCCTGCAAAAGGAGGAGTGAAAAAACTGCCAATCTACCCTACCCACCCCTTTACCCCCAGTGCCCATAAGTTTGTGTTCTCTGTCTGTGTGTCTATCTCTCTCTCATAAATAAGTTAATTTATGTCCTTTTTAAAGATTCCACATATCAGTGATATTAGCCACCTTGTTCTGAGAAGGATTTAAGGGGGCTTTGTCAAGGGCATAAAGTGGTTTATGAAAGTAAGATACTGTTGTCTCCCCACTGAGGCCAGAGTGATGCCTCTCTGCCCTGCCTCCCTGCCCTCAGCAGTTCCGCAGCTGCTTTAACCACAAAGCCCACAGCCCTTTGCAACAAAGTGGAAACGCCATCCTCCTCAGAATCCAGGAAAACAGCACAGCTGCCCTGCCTGTGGAGCATCCCCGGGGACAGCAGATCGGCCAGCTGCGCCTCCCTGGGGGCTGTGCTCGGCAGGGAGGGACCACAGAGGGTATGTGGGAATGGCAGGTGCAGAGGGATGGTGAGAGTGTCAGGAAGAAGGCTGCCCACAAGGACCCGAGAGAACAGAAACAGGTATGAGGACTTCAGTTCGGTTGTGTGCTGTGTGCATACCCCCTGCTTCTGAACAAATCTGCAGTAAAACCTACAGTGTTTGCTGAGCCTTCCCTGGCATTCAGCTTCCCATCCTTACATTTTTCCCTTGGCACATATGATTTCGCTTTTTGAACTGTTTCCTTCAGCGGAACGTAAGTTCCACGAGAGTGGATATTTTTGTCTTCGGCTTTATCTCCAGCTCCTGGAAGAATACCTGGAGCAAAGAAAGGACCCAATTAGATGGAGTGTTTCATTGTTCATTGAACTGTTTTGTTCATGGCCACTGAGGCCCTGAGCAGGGGGCCCACATTTCCATCAATTCTTCAACGGCCACAGGAAGGACTCATTAGTTAAATGAGTGAATACTTTAATGTAAGTGGGTTTTTATGGTGGTTGGGGTTCGAGGAGAGCCCCATCCTAGATGTTACAGCGATTGAGGAGTTAGGAGGTGAAATGAGAGAGCTGGTGGGGTGGAGGTGTCGGAGGCAGTGATTGCTAGTCAGACTTGGACAGGGTGTGTGCACGGATGGGATGAATCAAACCACAGCCTTGCTCTAAAAATTGGAGCCTCTGGACCCACGGTGCCAGCATCCCTGGGAGCTTGTTAGGAATGCCCAAGCCCAGAGGGTTTGTTTGGACATTAAAGTCTGAGAAATACTGGGTGAAAGTGTCCACTGGCAGAAAGAAGTCAGCTCCCAGGGTGCAGGCTTTCTAGAGGAAGAGGGGGGGATCCATCTGCTCTGGGAACACACCCCTTCTCCAGGGCCGAGGAGGGAGAGGGTGCGGCAAGAGCACAGCCACCCTCAGGACACCTGGGGGCTGCGGAGGGAAGACCTATTCTACTGGAGGTTGGGGAGTGAGAAGAAGCAATGAACCCGCTAAGGCTGGGGGATAGAGGAGACCGCGCCAGGGCCACACATTACAGTCACCTAACCTGATCCCTCGGGGGTCCTCCAGGCCCCTGCCACATAAGCCCGCCCACCTCCTACCCTCCCACAGGGCAGGGAAATGCCTTTCCCTCTGCAATGGTTGCTCTCCTCCCTTTATTCTTCCTCCCCTCTTTTTCTCCTCTCCCCATCTCCTATCTGATCTTATCCACCCCTGAGGGCTCTGCTTCATGCCACTTCCTCCAGGAAGAACCCCCTGCTTAGTTAGCTCCCCTGTTACATGGGCCCTAGAACTCTGACTCTTGACACTACTCATCACACTGAAGTTACATAATCAGAGCAAATACTTGCTCACTCAGTTGGAAGCGTCAGAAGAGCAGAGACTGTATTCCCAGGCGATCCCCCCAGCCCCACCCCCCACCACCTCCTACCCCCAGCTTTAGCTTGCCCATCGTAGGTTTCAACCCATACTTGTTCAGTGAGTGAATCAATGAATGAGCAGTCCATCAGACTTTGCTCAGCTGGTAAGATACAGTTTATTGGAAAGTCCCGTTTTCTCAGGAGCCCTCTGGCAGATGTGTCGGTCCTCGCTTTCTTTCTGGCCAATAGAACACCTCTGTCCGACTGATAGGCAAGACTAGGGGAAGAAGGTGAATCATGGCAGGGATCACAGGCCTCTTTCTGGTCACTGGCCTAGTGATGAGGTGACCTAAGTCACCAGGGCAACGTGCTGGGGCTTCTGGAGATGCCCTTCCCTAATGAAAGAGGGCCATGCAGTGACCAGCCTGTCTCAGTCTGCCGGGGACTGTCCAGGGAAACTGCCCCTTCAGTCCTGGGCAAAGGAGGGTGCTTGGTTGGTCACCCTGGGAGTTGATTGACTCTTCTTTCTTTTTGAAATGTTGTGTCTGCTGCTGCAGAGGTATCTTAGGACCACAAAGTGAGAATGCATTTAAAGATGAAAATCTAATTTACTGAGAATACCTAAGCAGAAAATAGGAGTCCTCAATGACATCCCTGAGCCACGCAAGAACAACCCTGGCATTTTCTACTTCTTGCTTCTTGCAACGTGACCTGACTGTCTTGATTGCTTAAGCTGCTCTTAGGTGGGCTCACCATTACTTGCAGCTGAAAGCAGTCCTAACTGATACAGTCAGTAAAGTCAGGGGGCAAGTGCCAGCAAATATAAGACCAGTCGAGTCTCAGTACTGCACAAGGCAGATCTCCGGTCACTCCACGCTCTAAAAACCTATCGGCCAACAATAGGAGACCTTGGGATCCGGGTCTTGGGCTGGAAACCGCTCGGGCCTCTCGCTGCCATTGGTACTACCCACCCGCCATCTGTTCAAATATTGTCAAACAGAGAAATCCTGTGTTGAAAAACTCTAGCACAATGAAACTACATGTTTTACTTGCTGCAACAGGCAGAGCCATTATTTGAGAATTTCCACTAAACAAATAAGCCTTCACATTTCGGTTGGTAAGCCATGTGCGCTGTGTGCAGGAAGAGCTGAATCACGTGCATTATTTTGTCTTGTTGATGTGCACATTTTTCATGGCCCAATAGAGGTGTGTGTGGTTTGGCTCCGTTAAAAAAATTCCCACCCTTCCCCATAAGCTTCGAAACAAAAGTGCTCTCTTTACACGTCTCTCATCGACCTTTCATCCAGAGCCTTCCTCTGAGCTGGATTGAATGAGTGCTCTGAATTTCAAAGGGAGGCTCCCAGAAACGCACTGGACCTCCTGTACCCCAGTTTACTTGCATTTACAGTGCCGTGCACCTTTTGGCTCCTGTCCAAGTTAGGAGTCTCCTCTTCATTCCTCTGGGATGATGCTGGATAAGGAGGAACGGCAGAAGATGTCAGCCCAGAGTTCAAATCAAACATGGATCAGCTAGAAGATGCGCGTTGTGATGCATTCCTAAACGTGTTACAGGACCCTCGCAGGGCACCCGCCCTCCGCACTATTGACATTTGGGGCTGGGTAATTCTTAGTCGGAGGCTGTCCTGCGCACTGTAGGATGCTTAGTGGCACCCTAACCTCCACCCACTAAATGCCAGAAGCACCCTTCCCCCAGTTGTGACAACCACAAGTATTTCCAGGCATTGCCGAATGTCCAGAGATCCCCCCCTGCCTGGCCGAGAACCACAGATTAAGGGGGAACATCGAATTTGTAACACAGAATTTATAAGGTTCACTGAAGCTCACCAGCTCCCGTCCTAGGGCTGTGGATGCACATTTGGGAGAGGTTGGCATTAGGGACTGACCAGGATATCGAATCACTTCAATCTTTGGTAACTCTGGGGGAAAAGTGGAGAAAAAGAGGGGTCTGTTCAAGTCCTCCATCATGCTTGATGACGAGCATTCCCGTAAGTCCCAACTCATTTCGTTTGCATTTGATTTTCAAAGCGTCCTTCTGAGTCAGCCATCCATGGAGCTGTTGGCATAAAGGACTTAAACACCATCGGGGTGAGGCTCACGATCGCTTCTGAAGTCTCTTGCTAGGCTGGCTATGGGAGCCCCACAGGTGGCAGAGGCTCAGTGGTGTGGGAGCCCCGAGGGTCCCTGCAGGTCAGAGAGGAGTAGGCAAGGCCTGGGCTGCTCTTTAAAAGGACTGGATCAGTGGGATTAATGCCACTGAAACACATCTGTTGCCCAATTATTTTATCAACCAACCAATGTATGCATTGAGCTCCATACGGGTGTGATGTGCTCTGGGTGCTGGGACCTAGACAGAACCAGGAAGGCCTGGGGTTCACATGTCAGCTGGGAGCCAGGAGACAGAAGAGAGGGGACACCAAGGAAACACAAGTGGAACCCAGTAGGATAGAGAGTGGTGCTGGAGGGGGCCAGGCCAGCATCCACAGAGGGCCCTGCACAGACCTGGAGAGAGCACACGCGGACTGCACGGGAGGAGGCGGGCAGGTGGACACTCTGGCCAAGGCAAAGGGGCTGGGGCCGAGGGGGCAATTCAGTATCCTTTCCAGAAACAGTGACTGAGCTTGAATGGGGCAGGCCATCAATTTGGGGGCTGGTGGGAGAGGAAACAGAGAGGTAGGGAGAGGAAGTGAGGGGGGGGCCTCGAATGCCAGGCCTGGGAGGCAGAGGACCAATTTCGCTGAGGAGGGAACCACAAACGGGGTTCTGCACAGGATCAAGGTTTGCAAACACCAGTGACCGAGCGAGTGGGGTCCAGGCCAGATGGCTGTGCGTCCCACCGGGGGCCAGGCCCGAGCTCAGCTTACTTACACCAGCCCGCTACCTCCCAGAGGAGGCTTCTGCCCCCCCCCCGGCCCCCATCCGCTCCCAGTTGTGTTCCTTTCATTTTAATGGCGGTAAACAAAACACTCCTCCACAAAGGCCCAGTGTGTGGAAAGCCAGGGTTGTGTGGTTCTCAGCATCACACCCCATTCATCCCCCATGAGAACCGGGCCCCCACTTGAAGTGGAGAGTTGAGCAATTATCAAGAGAATGTGATCGATGGAGACAACCGATTGGGAATAATTAGGTCAAAAGCCCCTCTGTTTCCAAAGCACCAGTTGGCTGTGATGGAGTTTCTGCCGGAATCATCTGGAGATCGGCCTGGGCTCTGCCGGCTCCCGGGGGTGGAGGTGTTGGGGAGCCTGGGAGCCCGCACAGAGCCCCCTCGGCCTCTCTCAGCTCCAGGGAGGCCCAGGTAGGGCCTCTGCAGGGCGGAGGGCTGGGAGGCCGCTGGGAAGGCAGCAGCTCTGTGTCCAAGAGTCAAGTCCTGGGAGTGTATTTGGAAGCTGTCCCTTTGGTGTCCCTCCTCGAAGTCCCTGGACCCCCAAGGTGCTAGGGTGGCAGAAGCCAGGCTGGGTCCCTTCTCTGGCCCTCGGTGCTACCAGGTAGCACTTTGAGTTTTCTTACTGCCCCTCACTGTGGGACTCAGTGTGAGGGACAGGCAGGCGGGCATGGTGATGGGACAGGTATCCAGGACCATCGCTTCCTCTAACGCCTGGCTCTGTGCTGTGCGCAGGTGGTCCCTGAGCCCCGCCTCGGAGACGCTTCTTTCTAGGGAGGATGTTGGGTCCCTAGCACTCATCCCTACCAGCTTCCGGATGTACTCGGAGCAGGCTGGGCTCAGCCTCTGTTCCCTGGGATCGGCTGTCTCCTTCACAACCACGCAGAGAGGATTTCCTGCCTGGGGTGGAGGCCGTGTTTGCCAGGCTGCCGGGTCTGGTGGTGTTTCTCGGTAAAGCCCTCTGGTGAGTGAATGGGCCACCAGTTAAATCCTCCGCATTCAAAGCAGTTTTTAGGGCCCACAGGCCAGACGACATCCCAGAGGCTGGGGTACGAAGATCACTGAAACGGAGGCCCCAGGCTGCCTAGAATGTGGAATGAGGTGGGAGACTGATGTGCACTCGAACTGGAAGCAGTTCGAGTTGGCGAGTGCTTCACATTCAGCGGGGCATCCTCCTGGGGGGTCAGAGCCAGTGCCCCAAGAAGGGAACCGGCCAGCTGCATCAGTACGGGCGAGAAGAGCCTTCCTCACAAAGAAGGGGAGCATCTCGGAGGAAGCGCCCGGCTTGCACATAGGTGGGAGAGGGGCTGGTGGGTGCCTGGAACTGTGTGGGGTGGAAGGGGAGAGACGTTTTCCACCAATAGGGCTGGAGCCCTACTGCTGAAAATGCAGATTTCCAGAGAGACTCCCACGGGCCAGCTCTGCCCCACCTGGCCCAGCTCCTGGTCTGGGGGGGCACTCCGAACAGCAGCCAAAGTCACTGCAAAGGTGAGGGTGGCCCCCCTGGAGAAGGAATCCTGGGTGCTATTGGCCAGGGCAGGGGGGTGCAGCGCTGGTTATTGGGGGAGTAGGTGGGGAGGGCATTTGTTCCCAGGCTGCGGTGGCTGGGGAGTGAGAGGACACAGAGCTGACAACTGGCTGACCACACTGGCAGGAGAGCCCGGAACCAAGGAGGCAGGAGATGTTGGGGTGGGGACAGGGGCATGGCCTGCCTCTTCCGCTGGGGTCTTCCCTCCCAGGCAGTGCTGGTGTTGGCTTCTTTTACTGAGAACACGCCAGTTTACTAAGGAGCTTTAATGCACAATTCCACGAGGCTGGTGATCCTTCCTCGTTTTACAGATGGAACCCAGGCCTGGAGACTCCAGGCTCGGAGTGCGCCTCGATGCCCACACATCCCTGCTGAAACTCTTGGCTTCTCTTCTAGATGTGCTGTTTAACCCATTTAGCAACAAATAGGTAAATTCAGATGTTTCTGAAAATTCCACGGTACCCATTACTATAATGGGTCCAGGCAGTGTCTTAAAACCAGAGCTCGGACACAACTCACCTGCTAGGGGGCGCTGCTTCTCACCAACAAGCCCGGCAGGCCTGCAGGACCACAGGCCCCCTGGCCGGGCAGCAGGGGTGGCCAAGGCACCCAGCCGGATTGGAGGTGCAATAAACAGCGTCATTCTCACTGTTTTTAAGTTAACCTTTTTGGGAGGCGGGGGCTGGCAGTCTGGATACGAGAGCTTCATGGTTCAAAACCGAAAGAACACAGGAAGGCAGGACGTGAAAACTTGCCTCCCTCTTCCTGCCCGCTTCTCCTCCTTTTCTTATGTTCAGTGTTCCTTTAGAAACATCATTTCCAGACTTTTCACATTCGCCTTCAAAGCAGTACATCACCTCCTGAGGAAGCCCGGCATGCTTGGTGCATGGCAAATACGCTCTTCAGCTCAGAGCAAAATGTCTCTCTAAGCCTCTTGAAGGAGTTTAAAAATCCTGTTCTGAAGAATCTTTGCTCTGAGGGAAAAGCACTAAATTCATACCTTTGTTCATCGGATAAATTAAAGCAAGAGCTAAACTCTCATTCTTGGAAACGTAATCTATCATCTAGGAAGAGACCCCGTGTTCCTTTGGCTTCGGAACACTGCTGTTTTGTCTGACAGTCAGAAAATACATTAATAAAGCCCGAGAGATCCTTTGCGTTTGGAACTGCCTCTTGTCATAACAAGATCTCCAGATGCCCCGTCTCCTTCCCAGCGATAGGTCCTTTTGTCACTGGTATTAGCCACCGGCACTTGTCCCGGATCGGGCCACTGAAGAAGGCAGCAGAATGCCGGTGGGCACAGGAGCTCACCAGGCAAGAGATTTTTTTTTTTCCTGTAAAGCAAAAGGAACTGAATCTCCCCTCTCTTCATCTTCACAGGCTTGGCATTTGCTCAGCAAGAGGTAGTAATAAAACATTTTCCAAACGGGGCCAGTTCCTGAGAGTTTATAAAAGGCACATCAGAGAGGAGCTCACTCACTAAGGGAGGTTCTGGATTTTTTAACAAGCAGCAGTGTGCTCTCAGGAACCCGCAGGGAAAGAGGAGCAGCCAGCCCTGCCAGCATTCGAGACTTGGAGGCCACTGTGACCGGCAGGGCGGCATAAAGCCCAGCCACCCTCCTTGGGGCGCAGAAATTGGGAAGAGCCCAAGCCGGGGGTCTCTGCAGGGATTCCAACAGAAAAGCGCCTGCCCTTTTAGATTCCTTAACCTCAGAGGCCAGCCGTTGGCAAACTATGACCTGTGGGCCACATCTGGCCCACAGCCTGTTTCATCAACAAAGTTTTATTGGAATACAGCCACACTATTCACAGTTGTGACAGAGACCCCTGTGTGGGCTACAAAGCCAAAAATACTCACTGTCTGGCTCTTTATGGAAAGTTTGCTACCTATTGGGGGCAGTAAAGAGCAGGCATCACTTGTACAGGAAAGAGATGGGGCATTTTCTTGGGCTGTGAGGTTACCTGAGGAGAATGGACTAAAAGAAATATGCAGTCGATTCCCATGGAAATAGAGAAGGAAGAAGCCAAGAGCAGAGCCCCACAGACTCCCCTGCCGGACTGTTTGGAGGAAGCCTCCGCCTTGAGAGGCCAGCACATGGTTGTGGACTTGGCCGGGACATGCGGGATGGAACTGGGGATTCTGAGTAGGGCACCAGGGCTGCCTCGGGGCACCTGGGGCCGAGACCCCTCAGAGCTGTCATGTCTCCAGGGGAGACCACACAGATGCGCAGCACTTTAATCCCAGCCACCGGGGTGGGGTGGCCTCAGAAGATGGGCTCTTGGTGCCAAGGTCTCAGGCCAGGTGGACCACGGGTCTTCCCCAAACACCCTCCTCCCCGTCCACCCAGTAGGCTCGGTGCCTGATGGGACGGGTCCCACCCACCACTTCCCGGGGGTCTCTGAGGATTTTACCCTCTGCCTGGGTAAAGAAGAGCCACCCTGTAGGCAAAGGGAGGGTTGCAGGGTAGCTCTGCTCTCCTCAGGGAGGGAGGACACACTGCTGAGTAGGTGACCCTCCAGGGCTGGCCCCCCCACCCCCTTAAGAGCATCATATGTTGGCCTTACACCCCAGAAACACAGAGCCAGGAAGGGACGGGAAGGTGAGAAAGGCGTACTTTTCATGAATGCAGAGGTGAGAACCCAACTGTGGGAGCTGTGACCCTCTCAAGACCACAGATACGATGATTCCTGACACCATGAAGCTCTCTTGGTTACAGACAGAACAAAATACAGTCTTCCCTCGATTCACACAAATGGCATTCCTGGAAAATGTAGTACAAAATTCACTTTACATTCCTATGGAGTTAAGTTTCTAGGCTCAGACACTCACAAGCAGGTTTTTGTTTACATGAATGGCGTGTGGGACAAGGGACAGTTTTTTGCTGAGAGCTACTGTTCTCTACCTGGCAGTTCCCTGGCTCCCGTCCCCTAGATGCGGGGAAGACCCCTCCTGCCTCCCTCTCCCTGATGGTGCCAATCAAAATGCCTCCTCCAAGCTCCAAAACAGCCCCTAGGGGGCAGTACCGCCCCTGTTGAGATCGTGTGTCTATTGGATACTTCGTGTCAGTGCCAGGCAAGGTGCCAGGATGGGGATGAGGAGGGAGAGCTGTGGGGCATAAATGAATTAGACTTGGTAGCCAACCCATGAAGTATGGACTCTTTAAATTAAGGGTGCCAGATTTAGCAAATAAAAAGATTGCATGGGATATACTTATGCTAAAAATGATTTGTTGTTTGTGTAAAATTCAAATTTAACTAGATGTCCTATTTTTTATCTGGTAGCCCTACTGATGATACCAAGATCATGGATATGATGGATGGTGCCAGCACAGGGACTGAGGGACTCAGAGGTGGGGTCTGCAGGGAAGGAGACGTGGAGGCCGTCTCGGGCACTGGAGTGGCCTTTCCCATCTGCAGAGTTCTGCATACTCAGTAGCTCCCTGAATGCTCACACTGATCTGCGGACTGAGCATCATTGTCCCCTGCTCACCAGTGAGGCCACTGAGGTGCTAAGAGGTCCCGTGACTCCCTCCAAACACACATCCAATAGGAGGAGAGAGAGGCCACTGACGTGATGCTCCCTGTGACCATCTGCGGGAGCCCATCTGCAGGCGTGGAGTCCTGGTGCAAAACCTGCCACTGGATGAGACGTCCTCACAAAGAGATCCAGTGTCAGAGAGCCTGGCTTAGAATTGGGGTTTAGCCAGTGTGGCTTAGAAGGGTTGAAGGTCTGTGTGGCCAGCGCTGCCTGGGGTGTGAGAAGAACATTGCTTTCAAGGAGCCCTGCCCACCTGGAAGAGAAAAGAGTACAAGTTGTGCACTTGTTCTAAGGAAAAACTAAGTTCAGCCCAGCCCAGTCCAGAACCCAACGCCCTGCACACTCAGATCCCAGCCCTGTCACCACCTCCTTACCAGCCCCTTCCTCTGCAGGGACAGGACGAGACAGGGACGTCCTCTCAGAATGGACAGGGGTGCTGCTGACTTCCGCAGCCTTCATTCTTAGCTTAGGTGTGTTCTGATTTTTCACGGCTTAACTGGACCAGCTTCCACTGAAACTCAGACTTCATACTTTAGGGGGATGAGTTCATGGTTAGTCGTGCAATGTTCTCTGAGCTAACAGTAGGGGAGAGAGAAATTGGCCTGGATCTGTTGCTGGTAACCACATCCTGTCCTGTGGGGACCTCGCAGCCCCAGAGTGGGGCGGGAATTTGGAGGAGGTTATCCTCAACTACTGGGGAAGAGTAAAGAAAAATCCTGAAAGGAAAGTTTAAGAGTTGCAGGCTCAGTTAAAGCCTCTCATTGCTCTCTGCAGGATATATGGGGGAGAAGCCAGACTGAATTGGTGAAAAGTCTGGATGCAAAAAAAAAAAAAAAAAAAGAAAAAGGAATAGATTTTGTTTCTTTTTTTAAAATAATGTCAACTTTCCTTTGATGACAAAGGCATTTAAAAAGTATATGCAGGCATTACAACATTCTGCTTGCTGCAGGAAATTTAGAAAAATATAGAAAAGTAAATCGTAGAAAAATAAAAATCACCCATAATCTTGCTAGCCAGAGTAACTTCATTTTTTAAGTAAAAAGAATAATATAAACTACCCACTAACTAAACGTTGCCAGCTCGGCCAGCCGTCTCTAGGGGAGTAGGGGAGCGTCACTGGTTAGTAACACACAAGTGGTTGTATAAAAATAGATACAAAGCTGGTTTCAAAAGATTCTTGAGGACGTTGATGTTACCTTTTAGTCTCCCTTATCTGTGAATTTCCGTAACTCCTTTTTTTCATAGATGGTCCAAAGGTAAACTTTAGTTTTGCTCTTGTTAAAATAATTAAAAAGTAATGAGATGTTTCTGTATGACTGCTAATATAAGGCTCCATATTTCAAAGATAGATCAAAAATTGCACATAACTAGGGGAGGGGGGTAAGGGTGAAGGCGTGGGGGGGAGAGGAAACCTCACTCATGATCATTCCCCAGCTCGGTCGAGTGTTAACCAGCAGCCAGGACACTTAAACCTCTGAACCTCAGTGTCCCTGTCTGTAGAGATGCTTAGGGTGTCAGCGGAGAATGCCAGTCAGAACCACTCTGGTGGGCTTTTTAAAATATGCATGTGTGGTTCCATTGGGCGGATTCTGACTCAGTGGGCCTCAGGCAACTGTGGGGGTGGGGGTGGGGTCTCAGTGTTTTCAAAAAGCTCCCAAGCAGTGATGTGCTGAAACGACTTGTTCCAACTTGAGTCAATTTTTTTTTTAAATTTGGGGGAATTTTGTGAGCTGATAAACACTCATTATTAAACATTCAAATATATAAGCTTACAATTAAATAAAACAAAGGTAATAAATCCTCAAAACTCATCACTTCCCAGCTATTTTGGTATTTCACTATTCCCTGTGCTGGCACACATCGTTTGCATCTATCGTGTCTGCACGAGGGAAACACTGTATACCAGCCGCAGCTCTGACACCCCTTCCGTGAGTCACCCTGGTGGCTTGAGATCAGCTACTGTGGGAGTATTTACACCACAGAAATTGGCAGATGCTACAAATCAGGGTTCTTTTCCCCTGCAGGGATCCGGTTGTTAAACACTGCCAGCATCCTGTTTCCGGTGGGATGGAGGGTTAATTCAGAGCCCTGTTAATCATACAGTAATCACTGGCTCATTTAAAAAAAATTTTGATCAGAAGATTGGGATTTCTCTTGCTGGGATGGGAGCGCCTCCTGGGCTGACTGGCTCTGAGGCTGCAGTGTCTCTTTCTCTGGGCTTTTCTTTGAATGGAGAGATGTTTGCTCAGCTCCCTCCTGGCACTAAAGAAGCAGGTGTGTTTGTGCAGGTCTTTAAGGCATCTTTAAAGCAAATAGGCTTGATAAAATCTTTTCTTTTCCCTTTCCTTCATTCTCCTGTTACTCATATTGATCCAGGTCTTTCCACGAGCACAGAGTACCCTGGCCGTGTTTGTACATTTCTGCAAAGAGATAACCATGGAAGCCTGATGTGTGGAACTGGGCTCTGTTCCGGTGAACTATAGCCCAGAGGGTGGCCGGCTATTTCCTCTCCTTTGAGATTTTGGCCTTTGGAAGATTTTCACTTAAACTCCTTTCCCTGACATGGCCAGGCTCCTTTGTTGCCGTATTTGGAATGCATACCAGCCATTGTTGGGTAACAATGCCGAGGTGAGATCAATGCCCTCATTGGCCTTTGATGGAGAGTTCAAGCTGGGGGTTGGGCATTCTCTCCTTTTCAGCCTCAGTTATATTTTTTGGCAATGTTAAGGGCTGAAGTGAATGGACTGTGTGTAAAGTGCTGAGAATTTCAGTGGTGTTCAGAGTGAGCCCTGTGTGTCTCTGTGTGGGGTGCCCATAAATGCCCTGCCCACGTTCTGAACCAACTGAGAAATGGCATGAAGGAGTAAGTCGTCCCAAAGACCACCTTTATAACTGATCCAGGAGAATATGGCTTGTATTTGTGGGCAAACAATCTCCCGAAGACTGAAGTCCAAATTTAGCAGGGGTATGTGATGGATCTGGGTACCCCCTACCCCATGCCACAGAGGTACAGTGCACTTCTAAGAGTAAAACGAAAGCTCTCACTGTTCATGACTTGTTTCTCCTTCCAAGCACACCCATCAGGAAGGAAAGTGAGTGAAGGGCAGAGAGAGACAGGCATTATGCCAAGGTGCCCTTCATCTGGAAGGAATCCTGCAGGGCTTTGCAGAGCCACCCCCAGCCTGGCCTGGCCTGGCCAGCAGCCACTGCTAACGCATGTCCTTGCCTGTCATAGCTCTGGAAAACTCCTTTATGTGAGAGCTGAGCTCTGCCTGTGTTAGACCAGATTTATGGGATGGAAATGGGAGACCCCTGATCATTCCAGAGTGCTTTGGGGAGGAAAATGGGACACTGAAATACAAGTTGGCTACATCTATGAAGTCAAAAGTTCTGGCATTCTCTACCGTTAAGTTACTGTGCTGGGTTGAATAGGGTCCTCTCAGAATTCATGTCCACCTGGAGCCATGGGGTGTGGCATGATTTGGAGATAGGGTCTTTGAAGATGTGATCAAATTAAGGTAATGTCATCCTGGAGTAGGGTGAGCCCGACATCCAATATGACCAGTGTCCTTAGGAAGAGGGAAATGTGGACCCAGAGACACAGACACAGGGAGAGCCCCATGTGATGATGTCATGGCCAAGGCAGAGATGGAGGGATGCTGCCCTGAGCAATGCCGAGGATTGCCAGCAAAGAGCTGGAGCTAGAGGAGGCAGGTGAAGATTCCTCCCTGGAGCCTTCTGGGTGGTGACGTCCAGCATGTGGGCCCTTGGAAGCAGGAGGAGGTAGATTTTCTTTGGTGGAGAGAAGATAAAGGAATGGTGAAGACCAGGTGTCACTGGATCTCTTATGGGGTGATATCAGGGGGTGGGGCACCCTACTTCTAGTGAGGCCCTGCATCTCCTAGGCACCCACAGCCCTCCCTAGTCTGTCAGCCACATCCCTGATTGGAGTGATGTGTCTGTGGAAATGCCTAGATGATTCTTGGGCTGCTGTGAAGAGTGGCCAGACCGGCCCCCAGAGGCTGTTCAGCACCCCTGAGGCTGCTCTCCCTGCATCTCACACTTAATAGCAGGGGTTTCCTTCTCCCTTCCCTCAACCCCAGCATCCCCCCACCATCCTCCCAGGCTTAGCCTTGGCAGGAGGCGAAACCTCATGAGACATTATTATTATTATTATTATTATTATTAATGGAGGCACTGGGGATTGAACCCAGGACCTCGTGTGTGCTAAGCATGCGCTCTACCACTGAGCTGTACCATCCCCCACCACTGACGACTTCTATCTGTTTCACTTACTGATTTTTTTCTAGCTCAGACTTTTAATTCGGCCCCAAGCACAAGAGGGCTGGGACGGGGCTGCAGCAGACCGAGCCAGTGTGGGGTCACCAAGCAGTGGTTGAAGGATATGCCCTCGCATTCTTCCCGATGCCGCTGCCGAGCTGACGGCTCACTCAGGGCCTTGGCCAGCTGTTCTGCCATCGATCTTGACATCGTGGGGGACGGGGGACGGGAGGCTTGAGCTGCAGGTCTTGCTGTGTCACTACCAAGAGTTTACTTTTCAAGATAATGGAAGATCCTGTAAGGAGAAGCTTCCGTTGCTTGGGATTTAAGACCCTTTTCTTACAGCCAGTTTGTTGTAGGTAGGACTTGTGTCAAATTCCCAGTCTAAGGCCAAGCAGAGCACGTTGGTGAACATGGGTGGAGACAGTGGTCCAAGCTGACGGGCTGATGAGCTGCCTCTTGGAACCAGTCCTGGTGTGGCAGCGAGGCAGGGACTGGCAGACTGATCTTGACCTTGGACATGCAAATTCTCCACCTTCGGCGCAGCGTGATTCTCACTTGGGCTTCATCCTTTCTCCTCTGGGGCATCATGCCTGTCTTTGGGCTCTGTTCTCCATCCTACTTTCTGAAAGTTGAGACAGAGGCCATTTATTAGATTTTCTCTTCCCAAAATGTCTGATTCTATTGCTGAAAAATTGCCATGGCCACTCTCAAGCAAAATATATTTCCTCGGAGAGTTCTTGCCTCTTTTGATTGAAGGGGGAAAGTTGCATTTTTCCATCTAATCCTGTTGCAAAATGTTTTCTTCACTCAATGTATTCATTCACATAACACCTCGCAGCCTCCCCATTTCTCACTCCTAATCTTTTATTTATCTTTTCTGAGATTTATAAGTTACACATGCATCTGTCCCTTTCTTTAAATTTATTGCATTGCCTCGCTCTCCTTCCAATCCCCTGTCTGCATCCATCCCTCCTGCCCATTGGGAATTCCTGGTGGAGCCCGAGGCACTCAGCGCACGCGCTGCTGCCCTCTCCCTTCCTCTGCGCAGTGCCTTCCATTCTTCTGGTTAAAATGTGTCACTTTCTAAAAGGTCTTCACTTGGCTCAAGGATGAGGTTCATTTTTTAAAAATTCACATCTTCTGGTATGGACTGGAAACAAACCAGTTGTTTGTTTGACCTGCATAAAACTAAAAGCCAGTGCTTTTCCTTCATCTTTAATTCAGGGCATTTACTTGAAACAAGTATGTAAAGTAAGAATGATGTTTGTTAAAGTCTTTTTTAAAGCGTGAGGCAAACCTTCATCTCACTCATGGACTCCGTAACGTGTGCTCATCCTTGTGTTTGAGGCTCTTCTATCTTGCTAGAGAAGAATAAGAGAAATGAAGAAGGAGGAGAGATGAAACTGTGGGCAGAAGCAATTAGCTTGTGAGGCCTGCTAGTCATAGATAAAGTCGAACATTTGAACATTGAACAGAGTTGGAAGAGATGGAAGCAAATATGCACAAGGAACTCGGCATTCACGAGGTCTTAACTCGGCCATCCATTGGTGCCACCCACTCTGGTTCCACACGTGCTCTGCCTGAAAAATGCAAGTAAAACCCACAGCCACTCAACAGGCTAATTGTTGAGCTGCAGCTAGTGGCCAGTGCACTTGCTCCTGCGATTCTTTAATAGATCAAGGGCACCTGCCTTCTGCTGAGCCTCCTGGTTCCATTATAGGCTGGTCCCAAGAACCACACCATCAACAGGGAAGGCTGCCACAGCAGACAGCGAGCACATGTGAGCACTGCATAGCCTAGGCTTCAGGTACGTGGTCCCTCCACCCCACCGGCACTGCGAGTCAAAAACCCTAGATCTCTCTCCTTGTCTCTTACTGTGTGTTCTGAGTTGATTTAATAAACCATGCGATTCGAGCCTCTTGACTTGGTCTGTAAGCCCTTCTGTTCCATGACAGCCTGCCTGGAGGGTCTTGTGGAGGCTGGCACTACATCAGTGACAGGATCCTGCATCTGACTGAGACAGCAGACGTCGCAATGATGCTCCCCAACTGCTCTGTGGATGCTGGTCCGGAGTGTATCAATCAGGGTTCTCCAGAGAAACAGAACCAATAGGATGTGTATTTGTATATTGTGATGGCTAATTTTGTGTGTCATCTTGACCCAGCTGAGGGGTGCCCAGAATAGCTGGTGACACATTATTCTGGATGTGTTAGTATTTGAATCAGTAGACTGAGTAAAGAAAATCTCCCTCACTAATGAGTTCAATCCACTGAGGGTCCAGATAGAACATGAAGGCAGAAGGCAGCAGAAATTTGCTCTCTGCTTGAGCTGGGACATCCATCTTCCCTTGGTTTTCAACATCAGCACTCCTGGTTCTCAGGCCTTTGGGTTCAGACTGGAATTACATCGCTGGCTTTCCTGGGCCTGCAGCTTGCAGATGGCGGACCGTGGGACTTCTCAGCCTCCGTAATCTCAGGAGCCAATTCCTGTAATAAATATCTTTCTGTATGTTCCCATACAGGAACACCTCAGAGATATTGCAGGCTGGGTCCCAGGCAAATGCAACAGAGTAAATATTGCAATAAAGCAAGTCACATGAATTTTTTTTTGTTTCCCAGTGCATATAAAAAGTATCTTTACACTATACCATGGTCCACTAAGTGTACAATAGCATTATATCTAAAAAAATGGACATACCTAAATAAAAAATACTTTATTGTCAAAAAATGCTAGTCGTCACCTGAGCCTTCGGTGAATCGTAATCTTTTGCTGCTACAGGGTCTTGCCTCAGTGTTGGTGGCTGCTGATGGATCAGGGTAGTTGCTGAAGGTAGGCGTGGCTGTGGTGATTTGTTCAAAAAAGCCAAAAATGAAGTTTGCCACGTGGATCAACTCTTCCTTTCATGCAGCATTTCTCTGCAGTGTGCAGGGCTGCCTTGATCGTGTTTTGCACACAGCAGAACTGCTTTCAAAACTGGAGTCAGTCCTCTCAAACCCTGCCACTGCTTTATCAACTAGGTGTACGTACTGTTCTAGGTGCTTTGTTGTCACTTCAACAGTCCTCACAGCATCTTCTCCAGGGGTGAGTTTCGTCTCAAGAAACTACTTTCTGTGCTCAGCTGAAAGATGCCAAGTCCTCATCTGTTCAGGTTTTATCGTGAGGTTGCTGCACTTCTGTCCTGTCTTCAGGCTTCACTCCTAATTCTAATTTTCTTGCCATCTCTACCACATCTGCAGTGACTTCCTCCACTGAAGTCTTAAACTCCTCAAAGTCATCCATGAAGGTTGGAATCAACTTCTTCTAAACTTCTGTTAATGTTTATATTTGGATGTTTTCCCATAAATCACACCTGTTGTTAATGGCATATAGAATGGTGACTCCTTTCCAGAAGTTTTCAGTTGACTTTGCCCAGATCCACTGGAAAAATCACTACTATGGTAGGTATAGCCTTTCAAAGTGTATTTCTTAAATAATAAGATTTGAAAGTCAAAGTTATTCCTTGATCCCTGGGCTGCAGAATGAATGCTGTGTTAGCAGGCATGAAAATATGAGGTTAACTCATTGTGTAACTCCGACAGAGATCTTGGGTGACCAGGTCCATGGTAAATAAGCAGAAATTTTTTTTTTCTGAGAAGTAGGTCTCAACAGTGGACTTAAACCAGTCAGTAAACCATGTTGTACAAAGATGTGCTGTCGTCCAGGCTTTGTTTTTCTATTTAGAGAGCACACGTAGAGTAGGTTGGGCATAATTCTTAAGGGCCTTAGAATTTTCCGAATGGTAAATGAGCATTGGCTTCAAGTTAAAGTCACCAGCTGCACTGGCCCCTAACAAGAGAGTCAGCCAGTCCTTTGAAGCTTGGAAGCCAGGCATTGACTTCTCCTCTCTAGCTATGAAAATCCTAGTGGCATCTTCTTCCAATATAAGGCTGTTTCATCTACACTGAAAATCTGTCTTTGAGCGTAGCCATCCTTTTAATGATCTGAGCTGGATCTGCTGGGCGACTGCTGCATCAGCACTTGCTGCTTCACCTCGTGCTTTGATGTTACGGAGATGATGGTTTCTTTCCTTAAACCTCCTGAACCCACCTCTGCTAGATTCAAACTTTTCTTCTGCAGCTTCTTCACCTCTCTTAGTCTTCATAGAAAGCTCCTCTCTCCAGAGCTGTTTCCTCTCCCCAAACAGAAACTCTGTACCCACTCACTCCATTCCTGCTTCCCCTGACCCCTGATAGCCACCATGCTACTTTCTGCCTCTATGAATTTGCCTCTTCCAGGTACCTCATATAAGTGGGATCATACAGTATTTGTCTTTTTGTGTCAGGGCTTATTTTCGCTCAACATAATGTCTTCATGGTTCATCTGTCCTATAGCATGTGTTAGCATTTTATTCTTTTTAAAGGCCAAATAATATTCCACTGTATGGATGTACCACTTTCTTTATCCATTCATCTGTCAATGGACATTTGGGTTGCTTCTATCTCTTGCCTATTGTGAGTGATGCTCTGGGTGTTGATATACAAGTATCTGGGTCTTGGGGGTAGTATATATACCTGAATGTGACATGGTTGGATCACATGGTATCTCTGTTTAATTTTTTTAGGAATTACATTACTGTTTCCCACAGTGGCCACACCATTTTACATTTCCTCCTACAAAGCACAAAGATTCCAATTTCTCCACGTCCTCACCAACAGTTGTTATTTTCTGTTCCTTTGATAATATTTTCTGTTCCTAATGGGTGAGAAGTGCATTCTGTTTTTTTGTTGGTTTTTTCGTTTGTTTTTAATTGAAGTATAGTTGATTGTTGTGTTAGTTTCTGGTGTACAGCATAGTGATTCAGTTATACATATATATTCTTTTTCATTATAGGTTATTACAAAATATTGAATTTACTTCTCTGTGCTATACAGTAGGTCCTTGTTGTTTATCTATTTTATATACAGTAGTTTGTATATGCTGATCCCAAACTTCCAATTTATCCCTCCCCTACCCTTTCCCCTTTGATAACCATAAGGTTGTTTTCTATGTCTGTGAGTCTTTCTGTTTTATAAATAAGTTCATTTGTATCATTTTTTTAGATTCCACAAATAAGTGATATTATATGATGTTTGTCTTTTTCTGTCTGACTTACTTCATTTAGTATGATAATCTCTTGGTCCATCCATGTTGCAGTAAATGTCATTATTTCATTCTATTTTATCGATCAGTAGTATTCCTGTGTGTGTGTGTGTGTGTGTGTGTGTGTGTGTGTGTGTGTGTGTGTGTGTGTCTATACACCACATCTTCTTTATCCAGTCATCTGTTGATGGACATTAGGTTTCTTCCATGTCTTGGCTATTGTAATTAGTGCTGCTATGAATGCTGGGGTGCATTATCTTTTCAAATCAGAGTTTTTATCTTTTCTGGATATATGCCCAGGAGTGGGATTGCTGGATCATATGGTAACTCTATTTTTAGCTTTTTAAGGAACCTCCATACTGGTCCCCATAGTGGCTGCACCAATTTACATTCCCACCAACAGTGTAGGAGGGTTCCCTTTTCTCCACAGCCTCTCCAGTGTTTATTATCTGTAGACTTTTTTATGATGGCCATTCTGATTGGTGTGATATGATAACTCATTGTAGTTTCAACTTGCAATTCCCTAGGAATTAGTGATGTTGAGTATCTTTTCATGTGTCTGTTGGCCATCTGTATGTATTCTTTGCAGAACTATCTATTTAGGTCTTCTGCCCTTTTTTTTTTATCGGGTTGTTTGTTTTTTTGATACTGAGCTGTATGAGCTGTTCTTTTACACCTGTTTTTAACTTACGCTTTTTGATTGTGTTTTGTATCCTTTTAAAGCTTTCTGGATTCAGGCACATTGAAAACAAATTTTTAAAATTCTTAAAATGATACTTACTGGAAATCTCTGGTGTTTAAGACTCTGTCCTGGGTACCATGGAGATCCAGCATGGCGGACTGAATGTACCTAGCAGAGTGCCTGCTGTTAATAAGGTCTTAATAAATATTGGCTATTTTCCGTTTTGTTTCTTTTTTTTCTCTTTCTTTCTTTCTCTCTCTCTCTCTCTCTCTCTCTCTCTCTCTCTCTCTTTCTCTCTCTCTTTCTTTCTTTCTTTCTTTCTTTCTTTCTTTCTTTCTTTCTTTCTTTCTTTCTTTCTTTCTTTCTTTCCTCCTTCCTTCCTTCCTTCCTTCCCTCCCTCCCTCTTTCCTTCCTTCCTTTGGTCTTGCTGTCTTTTCCCAGCTTTCACTTTTCCTTAAGGAGTCCACTTCCCATGTGTATTTCTCTCCCCCTCCTGGGTGGATGTCACCTAATGGCCACCTCTTCTCTCCTCCCTGGGCCTCGGGAGCACCCTTGCTTTTCCTCCAGATATCTCCCTGTTTCCTAATGCCACTCTCAGCCTGGACTTTCTTCTGAATCTGAACACCAAGAGGCACCTGTGGTGACCGGCAACAATGAGGCCTAAGAAAACAGGTCATTTGAGCTGGGAGAGACGTCAGTGAAACCATCTTAGTATTTGATTGGCCTTTTGTTAAGAGAATAGTGACTAAATTTAAGCAGGGCCTGAGAGACACTGGCTCCTTTTTAAGTGGACAGAGTTGGGGTGGCAGGGACTGAAAGGGCAGCATTGATAGCTGAAACTGGGTGTGCCACGAGTCTGGCTTGCCGGGAGGTCTGAGAGACATCCACGCAGGAGCGAGCCCTGCACCAGCTGAGAGCTCAGCGGCCCGGGAAGAACGAGCAACGTGCCGCCCGACTTGAGGCCAGGTGGATCCAGTTGGTGGTGCAGTCAAGCTGGGGGAAGCTCCCAAGAGAACGTGCAGGGACCCAGCCAGGTGAAAGTCCAGAGCCGAGGGGCACCTGGGAAAGAAGCTGAGTAAGATGTTTAAGAGGAGCCAGGAAGAACATTCAGATTTAGAGCCGGACCAGGCAGGGGACATGCCAACGCGGTGAGTTGAACTACAGTTTGTCAGTTACATCTCTGCCTAATTTTATCTTGAGGTTGGCATCTCGGCCAACCATGGAAGGTTAAAATAATTAGGGCAGGCAGGTGATCTGGGAGTAGGATGGACAGAGGGAAAAGAAGGAAAGAAGGACAGAAGACAAGGATGAGGAACTTCCATGTTTCTTAATGAGTGGTTTAGACCATGGGTGAGTAATTCAACAGCTTGTTTTATTAAGTGACTCTGCCTAGAATTAGACAGATATATATATATATATCTGGACTCTGAGGATGTCAGCAAAACATATTCCTATTCTTACCTTATTTTATAAGAAAGGGTGGTTTGTTTATCTTTTAATCACTGAGTACATGGAAACAGGATAATAATTTTGGGATGCACAGGTTTTGCGTTCATGTTGATTAATGGCAAGATCGGTTTCCAAAGGAAAGATAAGCTCTAATGCATTTCTGGACTATGCGGGGATCTCCAGGAGAGGGACCGCAGAAGTGTGATTGCATTCTCTATTAAGGGATTCCAGAGGGGCTGATACTCAGGGTCTCTGAGCTCATTTCACCAGGAAGGTGGTGATGTTGTTTATGCTCCAAAAGCAAGATGGCTCCTTCTGGGGAGTAAGTGAAACCAGGTATAAATCCAGAGGCACGTCATCAACAGCTGCAATGTTATAAAATTCAAGACCATTAGCATCTATGAAATCATGAGAATTGTGTTTGGGATTGTCCGTCTATGGCAATAAATACTGCTGTGCTTCCTGTGAGCAGTGCACCCACTCCCAAGACTGTCTCCATTATCCAACACCACGCACAGTAGCATCTCCTGCTTCTGGTCTTATTTGTCCCCTTTTGCTAAAGCATTGGTGAGGTTAAATGTGATGGTGGCTAAGAACATGAATTCTGGGGACCAACCACCTGGATTCAGAGCCCAGCTCTGCTACTTCTTAGATGTAAGTTACATAACCTTTTTGTGCCTTAGTTTCCTCATCTGTAAAATGGGGATTAATGATAGTCCTACCTCAGGGCAGTGGTGGAGATAAATATTAATATAAGTAAGTGCCTGGCATGTAGTAAGTGCTCAAATTGTGCGACAAGTTATTCTTGGTTGATTTTCACAGTTTGACATCACTAAGCATCAGAGGCAGTTAAAGCTGACAGACCCAAGAGAGGAGCCAGCAGTGAACCAACCCAAGGGGCCCCCGCACATGCCAGATGGCAAATGAGATGACCGCCAAGCAGCATGACCAGTGTTAGTAATCTTGATTCATTAGCAAAAGTAGAAACTTCAATTCTGTAGAAGGAGACTATGGTACAGAGAATGCTGTAGGAAGATAATATGGTGATCTACTGTACTCACCTTATTCTTAGGGAGAGATGGGGATGTCTGTTTTTTCAGTTCAATTTTTCTTGCTAAGTATGGCTTTATTTCTTAAAAAGTACAGAAAGAGGAGAGGGTGGGAGAGGGGGACAGAGAGGAAGCAAAGCATTCGTAACTGGCTTTAAAGATGTTCATTGCCTGTGTCTTCTGGAAATTTAACAGGAATGTTAAAAAAAAGTTAACTGAATCAAAGCTTTGTCATTTAGATTCAGTGGGAGAGTTCATTTCTTTGTGTTAGAAACTGTTGCACCACAAACAGTATAAAGTATTCTGTCATGTTTTTGTTACTTGAAACAACTTCACATGAAAAGAATTCTAAAAATTCAAACAGGGCTACAGTTTAAGAAGTCATACCGTATAATCCATACCGTCATAATATGTGTATTCTTTGCAATAGCATGTAGGGAAAGGAGAACAGATGCAATAGACCGCCGTTCACTACTGAAACATTTCCTCCCCTAATAATTTTTCATATCTTGTTTCAAAACTTTTTATTTAGCTATCATTCATGTAAATTATATGTACAGGTATTAGGTGTTTGGTTCAACAAGCTTTGAGAATTCTATACACTTTGGTAATCACCACTCAGAAACAAGGTGTAGAGTATTTTTTATCCTACTAGAAATTTCCCTCCAACTTTCTCCAGTCAGTCTCCTCTCCCCCCATCACTTTCTAACTTTTTATAGACTATATAGAGAGATTAGTTTTGTCTTTGTTTGGATCTCCTAGGAAGAGAATCAAAGTGTAGGTGCTCTTTTCTGTTTGGCTTCTTTTGCTTGACGTATCGTATTTGAGAATCATTCGTCTTGTGGGTGTATCAGTAGTTCATTACTTTTTATTGCTGAATAGTATTTCACTGTATAAATATGGCATATTCAGTTCTAGCAATATTTATTACAAAGACTTTTCTTCCTGTCTTGAATTACTTTGGCATCTTTGTGGAAAATCCGTTGACTGTGTCAGTCTACTGATTGACTCTCCATTCATTCAGTTGATTTATAAGTATCTCTTTATGCCAATACCCTGTGACTGTAGCTGTGTAATATATCTTGAAATCACATAGTTTAAGTCCTCCAAGTTCGTATTTCTTTTTCGAAATTATTTTGGATATTCTAGCTTCTTTTGGAATCGGTTCACTTATTCCTTCAAAAAAACAAGCGTACTGGAATTTTTACAGCGATTGTGTTGAACCAATACACAATTTTAGGCAAAACAGACTTGTTAACACTATTGAGTCTTCTAATCAATGAATATGGAAATATTCTATTTATTTAGGTCTCTTTCATATTTCTCAGAAATGTTTTGTAGCTTTTATGTAGAGATTTTATATATGTTTCAGTAGATTTTCTCTTTGGCATGCCATTGTAAATGGCACTGATTTTTTAAATTTTGTTTTCCGGTGTTTGTTACAGGCATATAAAAATACAACTGAGTTTTGTGTATTGACTGTGTGTGTTATGACCTTGCTCAGTTCTTACAATTCTAGTTTTTTTGTAGATGATTAGGGTTTTCTTGATATAAAATGAATAATTTAAGATTGATTAGGTCGTAAGTAAGAAACTTAGGTGTTATTGTTTTAACTGTCTGTCAATATGTCTTTGCTGGTGGTGGTTTTGATGGGGATGGTTTGTACAGAGGAAAGTTCATAAAACAAATCCTTCACATCAATGGTAAAATTTCAAAACCATGTGGTAAACTTCTAAATAACACCCAGACCTACATGGGCCCCAAGTCTTTGTAACTATTTCTAATTCACACCTTTATCTATGCACCTTTCAAATTGCAGTGACCTGCAGTGTTGATACCTAGTGGTGTCATTTTTTCCCTCCAGTTCTTAGTGTATTTCCTACATACACCTAGTAGACAACATTTTGAAATAGCCTCCAACTGTCGTTTGGTAAACCACATCCTCAGCTTTGGCATGGAGCAGGGAGGAGCAAGATTGGAATTGATAACAGTTGTCATTTAGGGAGCACTCACAGTGTCCCAGGAACATGCATAACTTCCTTATTTGCTCTTGAAGACCCTGTGAAATCAGAACCTTCATTAGACCTATTTTACAGATAAGGAAACTGAGGCTTAGATCCTGTTGTTTACCAGGTCATGCAGTTAATATGTAGCCAGGCTGAATCAAAGTTCTTGACTTCGGAGCCCACAGTTTTGGCCAGTTTCTTCCAAAGCATTTGTTTAAAAAGCAATCATCATTCCTTACACTCACTGGGTACAGAAAAGGGAATTTAGCTGGGCTTGGAAATTCTTAGGCTGATATGAAGTGAGACTAACTTTCACATATCAACCATGCAAAGTTTGAGAGGTGGTAATAAATCTGTGTGTCAGCTGACTAAGTGAGGCACTAGGAAGACCAAGATCTCCTCTTGCATCCTCGGTCACCACGGGGAGCTGTGTGTCGGGGTGGAGGGTGGGGGCACTGCCCTGGCTGGAGAAGCGGCACAAGCCCGGCCTCTGCAGAGGGCAGGCTGCCCACGGCGCCATGTGCAACGAGCCACATCAAGCCAAGTTAGGAGGCTGCGTGGTGCACCCCTGGGGTGCTGCCTGCCATTTGGGGAGCACATCCAGTTCACAAGCACACAAGCCCCCTGCACAGATGCAGATGACGCCAGGGCTGGAATTACATAGTGACCCCCAAACAAAACAAACCCAACCCCACTAGGGGCTTTTACTGCCCGGGGTAACAATCCCGGAGAGCGCCGGCTCCAGAACTGCACGAGGTTCCCCTGCACGCGGCCGATTACAGAATCATAAAGAGACGCTTGTAAAACAAAGCCTGTTGTGCTTCAGCACAGACTCAACTTGGCAGTCCTGCTGCTGTATCTGATTTCACTGAGGGAGGAAGGAGTCCCTGAGACGATCCCGACGGGCTCCATCCATCCTTTGCACATTCTTCCCAGTTAAATCCACAGCGATGTTTTTATGATAATTTAAATCCTCTGTGATGACCCTCACCCTTCATACCTTAGAAGGGTAGAGATGGGGAGAGTACTTCACATCTCCTGGTGACAGTCCAAGAAAATGTCACCAGTACCAGCACCATCCTGGAATCTCCAGTCTGGAGAATGGAATTTGGCAGGACCCTTCCACATCAATCAGGGCACCTGGATGTAATGGTATGCTCTTCAGCTCCAAAAGGCATTCCACTCCAAGAATCTCCACCTTTTCTGCCTGCGGTTGGGTCTGAAGTTCACTCCTTCGCCGCTGGAAGCCGTCCAAGCTGAAGGCCTGCTCTGAGCCCTGGGGTCCATAACCTTCAGTGGAGTAAGAATGATACCGCTTGTCCCTGAACACTGAAGGACGCGTGCTCTGGGGCTCTTTTACACCACCCTGAATGCCATCGACCACGTCGTGGACAAAGAGCAGGACAGAACAACAGTTCGCAAACCTCTGCGATACACTGAATGAGCTCTCCGTTATAAGAGATCCAGGAGAAAGTTTTAAAAGCACTTTAATTGTACCACCTTGCATAATTTTAACCACGCTTGACATAATTACTTTCATTAGTATACTGCAGTAAGAGTGCTACAGGGCTGAATGGCTTATTTTTCCAACTTGAATTGTTTCTGGTCTGGGCCAGTAACATCATCGTTTCCACAAAACCCCCGAGAATATGCGGCTTTCTACACAGAGCCATTAAAATACATGGTAACAAGTGGGTGTATTCTCTAGAAGCTTTCACCTTAAAATGTTTTGTCTTCCAGCATCTACCTCTTTTAAAATTCTCAAACATACAGAAAAAGAAGAGAATGGAGTATAATGAACGACCACATACTCACCGTCCAGATTTAACAGGTGTTAACATTATGCCGTATTTGTGGCAATCTGTTGTGTAGGTGTTGTAATTCAAAATAAATTACAGACGTTACTACAGTAACGTAGTAATGACACTGCATTAGTATGTATGTGAGTAAGCAGCTCTAAAATGTAAAAATATATTCCCCCACTCACTGTCTCCACTGGCAACCCGTTATCCCCGTTACCTCCTGTCCACTGGCTGTTAGAGCTTAAGGATTGGTTAATTTCAGGTTAAATGGTTTTTTTGCCAAGAAACCTTCACTGTTTATGCTGTGTATTCATATTATATCCCACCAGTGCCAGGCCACCCCACTCTCAGTGATGTGAATTTTGATGCCTGGGTTAAGAGGGTGCCCACAGATCTCTCTCCATTATAATCTGTCCACTCTTATGACTAGTAAGTCATCTGTGGATCACCAGGCCCCCCATCACCTCTTCCCCGAATACTTCCAACATCCGTCAACAATCCTTGACCAAATCCCTTATTTCATTCAAGGTTACGAAATGGTGGTTTTCTAATTTGATCACTTATTTGATATTTACTAGCTAGCATTCTTTCATAATGAAGGGTTTTCCTCAAAATTGAGGCTATTTTGTAACCCTGATGTGTGGCCTAACACTTTTCCTTTAGTTACCAATTTTTAGAGTAAGCTGGCTTGCTATCTGGAACCTCTGAAATAAAATAATTTGCTGTCTCTGTATTGTAAATGCCATATTACTTGTAGTTTACTGATGTAAATGGCTTTCGCATACTGATACAACTTCAGGTCTATAAGACAGCAGAACACCAGTAAATTCAGAACCACTTAATTCAGCAATAAACAAAATCAAATTGATTACCTGAGGAGGCTGATTGGTTACTGGATTCAAATGACAGTCAATTCCATAAAATGGCTTGTCCAGTAGCACCATAGTGACACAGCCCCAGTGTGAATTTTAAAAGGAATTATAGGGAAGGTATGTTTGTGAGAAGAGGAAAGGGGGTGTAGAAAGATGGATCCCCCCACCATTGTTCCATGCATTGGGATTTTGAAGTTTTGTGTTGTCATCTGTCAAAGGCATGTGAGCAGCCACTATGATCCAACTCCCCCCAACCTGTGCCAGGGGCCCTAGGGGAGTGCCGAGGGGAGTCCTGAGCACAGACTGCCCGTTAGAGGAGTCCCACGGCGGATGGCAACACCTGGGACTCTGTGCCACCTTCTTGCTCAATCATTGGCTGGGGGAACCCCAAGAACAGTGTGACCTCAGCTGGAAAGGTCAGGCAGCAAGGTCTTTTTTGAAGAGGGTTGGGAGCAGTCCATCCATGTCGCCCACACGCTCATGGACCCTTCATCTACCTCAGCAGCCCTGTTCCCACCACCCCGTGCCCCACCCAGCCAGACTGCCTGCAGTTCCTTGGAGAGGCTGCGTTCCCTCACGGGTCCAAGTGGGCTCACCTCTCCACTCGCTAAACTCCCACTTGTCCCCCAGTCTGCAGCTCCAGGGTCCTCTAGTCCTGGGAGCATGTCCTAGCTGCCTCTCCCCAGGGCCTCTCACTCTACTGTAATTACAGATTTTCTCATCTGCCTCCCCTACTAGACTGTGAGCTCAAGTGAAATGGAGAAATCTTATTTCTTTCCAACTCTCTCCTGTTCAGCATTGAGCTGCCACATGGAAGGTGCTAAGAAAGTGTCCTCCAAGTGAAACAAATGAGTGAAAAAGATAATAAATGACCTGGGCTTATTTTAGGGGATACATCGATTTCCCTCCTTCCCTCTTCCTTGAACTAAGTGGCCGAGCTGATTTTGCTCAAACCACCCTGAGTACAATACACCTGAGATTGGAGTGCATGGAGCCTGGACAATTTCACGCTCAAGAGGAAGGAAATATTTTGCATATTAAGAACAGCCAAGGAGGATTCATATGAGACTAGAGAAAGGAGACACAGAGGGGACATCTTGGATGGAAACTGTTCTCAGTGTATAAAAATGCTTTCACCAAGAACATTGTAATAAAGAACTAAGTTATTAAAGCTCAACCAAATAAACAGACCTTCTCAGCCCCACCCCCCCAAGTGAGAGTGATCCTGTAATCGTGCTATGATTAAGGAATGCCTGTGAGTTAAATGCTTCGGTATATGTGAACAGACATAAATCAGCAGTTCCCGGCTTCCAGTGCAGCATTCTTCAGCACCCATTAATCTGCGGTTGGCTCCTCTTGAAACTCTTGGGCCCCTCTGGGCTTCTCTATCTCTTAATCGAAGCGGTGTGCCTTGGAGAATTATTGCCTTCCTACACCAGCTTTCCCTTCCAACGGTGGATTGCAAAACAAACACAGGAGAAAGGAACTGGATTCAATTTCTAGGCAAGGACGTTTTCTGCGCGCGTCTGTCCGGACGCACACGCCCTCCGAGCTCCGACGTGAGGCGGGGCAGGCCTCTCCGATCGGGCCTCCTAATTGTTGGTGAGTCCGAGATGTCAGGCTGTCTCTCCTGGCTGACTCTGAGGTATTATGCGGTTGATGAAATCCAGGGCTGCAGATCAATTCACAATGGGATGAAGATGTGTTCTGGAAAATGTAGCTCCAGCATCTTTAATGTTCGCCTTTCCTTTTATCCCAGCCTTCCTGCTCCTGGGAGCTTAAGAGTTTGTAGTCAGCCCAGTGGCTGCAAGCACCTCCTACTCCCCCCTGGCAGACAGATGTCTTCCGGCCTCTGGGCCCATCACCGGGAGCTCCCTGATTTATAATCCTGAACCCAGCGAGCAGGGCCTGCTGAGGCCAGACCATCACCTGGCCCTTTGGAATGAATTTGGAGAGGAACACGGAGCCTGCAGGGAAGGGGCCTCCTCACTTAAGTTTGTGCTGTGGTTGTGCAAATAAGAAAGTGCTGTTGCACGTGGCAGCCTGCTGGTGCCCACATTTGGAAGGGAAGGCGCCAAGGCCATCTAAATCATCCAAGAGCAGCTGCATGGGGCGTCTCATAAACTGTAACGGCCAGAGCTTATGCGGACGGGCTGCAGTGTTCATGTGGCCCCAGGAGCCCAAATCGGAGGACAGAGTCACTGCCAGGGTCCAGTTTCAATGAAACGAAAAAGGAAAAAAAAAGCTTTGGTAAAAAAACTGCAAAGACAGTTGCCTTGGTTATGCCGTGATTTGTGTTTTTAGCGTTGAGTGATATTTAAGTCTCCCAAGTGAAAGATTTCTTGAGTTCTCAAGTTTTTAAAGTCATATGTATTGGTCTGTATTTGTTTAACAAACAGCAAACACTTCTAAAGCACCTACTGTGAGCCTAAGTGCTTAACAAATATTAAATCGCTTCCTCTGACGGTCCGATGGGGTGGGTACTCTTTCTCCGTTTCTCACACACCTGATTGAAAGTCAACGGTCAATGTTAAGTACGTATGACATCTCCTATACGTGTGTTAAAATCCCACACACTGGTGTAAGCATTTCATGCCGAATTACTGATTAATATACCTCATAGAGTCAGTGATAGAAATGAGACTGCCTAGTCCTCTCAGGTGTGACGGCTCTAAAATGAGACTTGCTAATGTGATCAGAGTCTCTTAATAATTTTCCTGAGATAGATGGCTTCAGGTTTCAGTGGTTTTCAAATAACCTTCTAAAATCAGACTAGACTGAAGAATAACTGTAAAAAGGAAAAAATGATTCTCGAAAGCACATACCAGAGTTGAAACTGGGTTTGACCACTGGTGACCAGTGTCTTGAATCAGCTCACAGCTGCTTGTGAGTCTGCTCTTTGGCCCTTCAGAATTCTCCTTGGTCCCAAGAAGCTGCAGCAGGCCCATGTTACAGGAATTTAGTTACAGGATCTGCTGTAAGACAGGCATAACTTCTGCGAAAGACTCCACAGCACTGTTTACAGGAAGGGTCAAACTGCTGTTAAGTGTGCTGTGCTTTCTGAAAACTCAGGGCCCCTACACGTCAACAGCCCTTTTGGGAAGTCTGGACACTGCGGGGTGTGCTGGAGCCGCCCGATCTGGGCGGTGGACACCTTGCCCCACCTCCGCATTCAGGGACTCTGAGTTAGTAGCTTGACATCAGCCCCGGGGGAAGCATTTACACCGTGGAAATTGACAGACACTGTAGCAGAGAAGCTTTGCTACCACCAGGGCCAGAAGTCTGAAACTTAGGGATCTTTCCAACAAAGCAGGGTTCCATATTAAAAGAATTGTGGGGGGAGGGAGAGTATATCTCTAGTGGTAGAGTGCATGCTTAGCATCCACGAGGTCCTGAGTTCAATCCCCAGCACCTTCTTTAAAAATAAATAAACCTAATTACCTCCCCCACTGCCAAAATAAAATAATTAAATAATACAATAACTTTTTAAAAATAATTTTTTAAAAGAGGCATTTGGAAAAATGGAAACCATGCTACTCTAGGAAGATTGCAGGGTTGCTCCTTAAGAATCAATGGCCCCTTTGTTCAGGACGGCCACCTTTCAAAAGAACCGCGGAGACAGCATGGTGACCGGGTGCCTATCCTCACAAGCCGCAGGAGGAGGCGGGCAGGGAGACAAGACTGCCTACCCATCTGCTGCCTCAAACCCATCCTTTCCTGCTTTTACACACATGCTTGGGCGTAGCCAACCGCTGCCCTAAACCTCTGTTCCCACTTGACTTGCCATGATTCTGAGAACAGCAAAATCAGTTCTTCTGGAACTCGTGTCAATTACAGGACAATATTGAGGCAACTGTGTTCATTTCCTACTGCTGCTGTCATAAATTACCAGAAACTGAGTGACTTCAAACAGCACCAATTTATTATCTTACGGTTCTGGAGGTCAGAGATGGGTCTCCATTTCCTTGCCTCTTCCAGCTTCTAGCTTTCTCTCCACTTGCATCCTTGGCTCATGGTCCCTTCTTCCATCAGCAAAGCCAGCAGTGGCCGGCAGTCTTTCTCACACCCCATCACTCTGGCACTGAACCTCTGCCTCTGTCCTCTACATTTAAGGACCTCTGTGATTGCATTTGTGTCCAGCTGGATAACCCACAATAATCTTGTTATATTATAAGGTCAGCTGGTTAGCAGCCTTAACAGACCCTTGCCAAATAATACGACATATTCACAGGTTCTGGAGATTAGGATGTGGATATCCTTGGTGGGAAATTATCTTGCCTATCACAGCAACCACATGTCACCCAAGTATTCAGGGTAACACCCTGGAAGTGACTTTAGAATTACTTTTTTTGGAGGAAACTAACCAAAGTAACTCCACCCCAGCTTCTCTCCTCAGTGATAGCCAAGGAAATGGGGGGGTTGGGGGGACCACATCTGGTTTAGATTTTAGGAATGGGTTTTTCTGATAGTTTTGTAATCTTAAGGACACCAAAGTCAGAGGTGCAATTGTTTTCCTTCCCCGAATGATTACTGTATCCAAACTGAAAACCGTGTCCTTGGTCTCTAGCTCTGCTTGGCTTAGGTACTGTTGGAAGTTCCCTGATGCCTGCCTCCCTTGGCCACATGTTAAAGCCCCACACAGAGCATGTATGCCTAACTTGGAGAATCAAGCATCCTTCTTGACACATAACACAGACTATTAAATGGAAGATTCATATGTGAATGCAGAAAAGAACTGTGCTGACCTGAGGGAACTTGAACACAGACCTGGACTCCCCCTTTGGAGTCAGGCTTTGTTCCCAGGGAGACAAGTTCCCAACCTGCATTTTCTTGGGTATTTCCAAGGACCCCAAAGAACAGGGTGGAGCTGGCTGGGGATCCTACAGGGAGACCAGACTTACGAAACGTGGCTTTTAAGTTCATCAAATGTACTTTCCCACCAGGGAAGAGGAACATTACCTTAGAGTTTGGGGAACCAGAATTGAACCAACGCCTGTCTCTTGACAGTATAATTCAAGTGCGTTATTTTAGTGCCCGGGGAGAGGGCGTGGATTTGAGGATGATTCGTATCCCTGCTCTGGAATAGGTCCCCCAGGAGACCCAACCCAATAAGCTGCTGAACCTCTTTGGGTTTGCAGAGCCCTGTCTAAGGGCCCTGTGTGTCACCCACGTCTCAACCCTCTCCAGCGTGAGGCCTCCTCCCCAAACCTCCAAGGCACCCCGTGAGCCAACATTTTCTAATAATCATTTCCTACGTAACATCAACAAGGGGGAAAATTGCTCTTCAAGCACACGTCTAGATGGTTACACTGCTCTTTGACAGAGAATTATCAGTGACGGCCCCACGGCTCCTGAGACTGGGGGGACTGTAAACCTGTGATTAATGGGGTAAGACAGATTGTTGATATTCATGGAATTCAATATTCTAACCTCAGACCGATGTTTACAGCACAGTGACTTGCAACTCTGAAAAAGGCCTGCTTTTTAATTTTTTTTTCCTGTTGGTTATTAGGAGAGAACCCTGGAGCGGGGAAACCAGGCCAACGTGTCTAGTTGAGTAGCCTAAGCCAGACCATATATTTCATGGAGTGATTTAGAATTTAAAATCCACACAGACATAGGAAACAAACTCAGGGTTACCAAAAGGGAAAGGGGAAGGGAAAGATAAATTTAAAATGTGGGATTAACAGATACACACTACTGTATATAAAATGGATAAACAACAAGGGCCTCCTGTATAGTACAGGGAACTGTAGTCAATATCTTGTAATAATCTATAATGGAAAAGAATCTGGAAAAGAATATATATTTTATATATATATAAAACTGAATCACCTTGCTGTATACCTGAAACATTGTAAATCAACTATACTTCTATTTAAAAATAAGTTAATTTAAAAAGAGAATTTAAAATCCAAATGATGCCTGGCCGCGGTATTTTTCCTATTGTATCTGCAAACAGTCCTGAGGAAGCCCTTCAGATCTGCCCTGTAGCCGACTTTCTAAAGCAGTGTGGCACTCTGCTTGCTCTAGGAAGCAACGGAGAATGTTACCCATGTATCCCAGGTGGCAATCATTTATTTTTTTCTTTACTTCTTTTATTAAAAAAAAAATTAGTAAAACATGGAGCTCTTCACGAAATCCGAGTCCCCTGAAGAATGATAACATTTCATTCCACATTTGTGCAGCCCCCGAGTTCATGGTTAGATGAAGGTGACCACTTTCATTTCCATCAGCTTGTGATGGCTTCAAAATCATGCTGTGTTATTATTTGCCCCATTTTGCAGAAGAGCTAAACGAAGAACAGAATGAATAACTTACCCCAAATTACCCATGAAGCCAGGGTTATTAGAATTCCCAGGCCAGCGGGCTCACCGCAAAACTACACGTCTTGACAAATAGACGTTGCGCTGAGAACAAGCCAAGTGTCTGTCCTCCACGGTCCCTGCTTACTCGCCAGGCAGGAAAGGGGCCAGGTAGAATTTGTTCATGCAGAAAGAATGGGCAGTGGGTCATTTGAATATTTTAGAGATAGGAGAGAAAGCATTTCTTTAGAGGTTACTGAAAATTATTTTTTGAAAGCAAGACTGGTGAGTGAAGCATAAATACAAGGTGACACGTGGGGTGGAAGCTATCCACTACGGAGAACTGGTGGGCTTTACGACAGGGAAGAAAGTGGGCCCTTCCCCTCAGGAATGTTCCAGAGAAGTTTTGTTGTGTTTTTAGACCCAGAAAGTGCAAATATATAAGTTTGGAATTTAGCTGAAGGATGGACTGGAGTAGATTTATGAAGTGGGTGAATCTTTGTGCTTTTCCTGTTTCCCCTCGGGTCCCACCTCTTTGCTGTAGCTACTCCTGTTCTCCTCCTGGTGACTCAGGTCTGCTAAAAGGGCCAATGTCGGCCCCATGGAAAGCCTCCCTGTCCCTGACGTCCCACCCCCATCAAACACTGTCCATCCCAGTCCTGTTCCTGCAGGCTTTGTCTCCCTACACGAAAATGGGTGCAGGTGGATTAATCAGAGAACGTATCCTCATGAAAATATTAGCTAGATGATGTGTTACCTCCCAGAGATGATGATGATGATGATGATGTCGTTGTTCACTGCACTTTCATGCCTCAAGAGATTGAGAGAATCATGCAGGGATTGCAAAGAAAATGAAAAAAAAATATTTAGCTTCTGCCATTCAAAGTAGGATTTTGCAGCAAAACAATAAACTTGAAAGTCAGGTGGAGAAAGGATTTCTTCAAGTGTTTTTTTCCATTGGCATACCAAGAGCCAGGTGTGGAGGAATAAGTCATAGAGATTTATATTCAGAAGGAAGGAGAGAGTGGTGTCCGCTCCTTCCAGCCCTGGAGGACTGTGGGACACAGGCATCCAGCAGAAGGAGGAGTTGGTGGTGAGATGTGTGGGTCCCCACTCTCTTCTCCTGGCAGAGACTCAGCGAGAGGAACGTGCATTTGCTAAGCTGAAGGGAATGTAGAAGGCAGAGGGGTTCATGCTGTGCTCTTTGTTTGGGGGACATCACTCTGCTGGGTGGTTCCTTACAAACACAGAGGGCCCTTGAGAAACCAAGAGGACAGAGGGGCACTACTGGTACAGTGTCTAGTGGCACTAGACTGAGGCCACTAGATAGCTCAGCTGAGTGGAGGAGAGTCTGCCAAGTGGCCATTGTGGTGAGAGCTAAGTGACCTGCATCTGGAGGTGTCCAGAGGCAAATGGACTCCACAGCAGAATCCCAGAGGGTTCCCTGCCCCATCACGTGCCATGGGACTGGCCACGTGGTCCTGCCTGGTCAAGAAGGATTAGACTGGTTTCATCAGCCATGGATGTCAGCTGGCCAACTCCACCCGCCGTGGGGGACAACCAGCCCCACCCATGGACGTGTGTTAGTGCCATTTGCCTCCCAGAACGTCCCAGGGGCACATCAGCCCCCCTCTTTTCTCCATCTGCCCAGATGCCACCTTGGAGGGGGCAACGGGGTGAGGATGCAATCAAGACAGGTCAGATTACACCTTTGGACACTGTTTAAATTAGTGCCACTCAGAGTGGGCCTGCGGACTGGGGTGGATTCCCAAGCTGTTTGTACTGGCATGGGATCACAGAAGCATTAACACAGAGGGTAGACGTTCAGAAGCTCTTGTAGTAATTTGACAGGATAATTTCATCATGTTTACAGAAATCAATCATAAAAAATTTTGGCTTGTTCTTTGTATATATTAGTAAATTTTATTTTCCGGTAACCCATTTCTCCTGGATTTTATGAAATTACCTTCAACTGGTTGGAAATGAAAAACAAAAAAAAGGGTCTCCTTACCAGAGACAGTCTGGGAAGCACTGGCTGATCGGGCACTAGGTTTTAAACCAGACTAAATATATTTTTTCCCTTCAGTCCAGCGAGTAGGGACTTATAGAGGAGGATCAGATTCATTTTAGAAAAAAAAAAAGAAGAACCATGGCAGTTTCTGGCACATCTGAATTATAACGAGAATGAATATTTTCTCATTTTTACCTCCGCTGCATCTCTCAGGGCTTCCTTTTGGCCCCAGGTCATGTGGCACCTTCAGGGAACACACGTGCAGAGGAGCTCAGAGGAAGGCCCTGGCGTCTTTGTCCTCTTAGGGAGCACCCCACCCCACCCCCAGGGCACCTGAACCCCCACAAGAGGTGCATTTGCCCAGGCAATGTGAACCCCCCAGGGGGTGCATTCTAAGAGGTAACTAGCATGGGGTTTTGAAACAGGCTGCAGGGTTTGAAGATGTGACCTCATTGACAAGACGATGTTCTATGTGCTTTTCTATTGGTCATCCCCGTCCATGCTAACAGCCACCTGCTGAGACCAACATCTGTCTCCACACAGAGGGAGGAGCCCACAGAGAGTTGACTTGGGGAATTTGCCAAAGATCACATGCCTGGAAGGGGCTCTGCTAGATTGTCAAGCCAGGTCTATTGGACTCAAAAGCTGCGGGCTTCTGACCACCCCCTTAGCCTGCTGGCCATGAGACCCCAAGCAAAGGGACTCGATAGAGTGGACCGCAGGGTCCACGGCCACCCAGAGCAGCACCCTCCCCGCTTCTGTGTCACTGTGTAAACTTCACCTCCGAAGACCAAAGAGGTGAGTCTGATCAAAAGGGAAAATTCTCCTACTTGTAATGCAGGCTGGTTTAACTAAAAAATACTGGAGAACATACTTTTTCAATTGACGACTTCAGAGAAGCAAGTGCCAAGTCCCTTTGCTCTGAGAACTGCAAAGGGGAAGACGAAAGGGCCCCCGAGGTGAGCTGCGGCTGCTGCCCTCACCCGCCCGCCGATAAGCCAGGCGGCCGCGCTCAGCAGCAGGATGTGAAGTAATGAAATTACTCACCATCGACCAGACAGCTTGGACCCCTGCAAAGTGTCCTAGAGGAGCACTGTGATTTGAGGCTGATGTTTGTGGAGTGACTTCTCTGGAGATAAAACCAGAGATGAGGGATGGGAAATTATCAAAGCAAAGGTTCTTCGAATTCCTTATCCCCGGGGCAGTGCTGCCAACATCATATCTGCTGTGCAGGGTGACCTGTATGTGTTCGCGTGCACGCACGAGCGCGCGCGCACACACACACAGACACACACACACCCAGACCTACAGAAAAGCAGGGGAAGCCTGGCTGTGTGTGTCTACATTTGCAGTTTCAAAAGCTTCTGTTAAAGCTGAAAATGCCAGGTGGGACCTAGAAGTCTTTGGAGATTGTCACACACACCAACTGGCCAGCCTTTACTCGGGACTAAGAGAAACCGCCTGGAGCCCACGGAGCTGTAATGAGCTGGCTTCTAAGACGGCTGGAAAAGTTCCTCACAAACTCCACATATATCCATCACCCCCGCAAGCCCCAGGGAGGCTCCTGCCCCTCTCCGGTTTTACAAAACATTGGAAACGTTTGAACGTTGAAGAAAACTTACGACCTTGGAACACGTTGCCTGTTTTCTTACAACTTAATGAGACTAAATCGTTGATACGTTCTGTTTTGAAGCCTAATAGGGAGCCAAATCCTACTCTCCTTGGGACAGATTCCTGTGCCGAGAAGTGCGCGTGAGGGTCACCGGCTCGCAGCCCCTCTGCCGGCTCATATTCTCCAGTGATTTCTGGCAAAGCCATGCGGTTTGAGCCTGTTGTGTCTTGGCAGTTTATTTGAAACCCCTCCTAATATATTCCAAATAGGAGAGAAGCAGCCCTCACTCCGTTAGGCGGAGTTGTTATGGGTGTTCCAGAAAAACAACACCGCGGGCATCTTGGAGTGGGGCAGAGAGAGAGAGGTGTTTATTCGTTCATTTGACGAATATCTGCCCATGGCTCACGGCCTGTCAGGCCTCTGGCTGGCCTCGGGTACCCCAGGGGATATAAGAGAGGCCGACGGTTGCCCTCAGGGGCCCCACAGTGAGCGGGGTACCCAGCAAATGAAATTGTCCTCTAAACATGGAGGAAGGCGTTTGTGTCTGTGATTTGGGGGAGGCTTCAGAATTGGAGAAGGTTATGGGATCAGGTCAGATTTTGCAGATCCCTCCCCCCAGGCTGCCTCAGGCCCCTCGATCCTGCGCAGGTAGGGGCAGAACATACTCAGGATTTAGTAAGTGCTTCCCGGGTGATAATACCTCTTGTGGGGGAAAAACAGGGCTCCCCTGCCCCCAAGGAACATAACCATAGCTGGGAAGGTCAGATATCCTAGTCCTGCAGGAAACACTGGAATGTAGTGTGTAGAACCTCAGATCTCAGCTGTGTGACTTCGGGCAAGTTTCTGAACCTCTCTGTGCCCCACGTTCCCCATTTGTGAAATGGCAAGAATGATAGCATCTGTCTCCTATGAATGTGGTGAGGAATGAGTGAGTGCAACACTCAGAACAAGGCTGGCCTTGTTTGAACCAAGCATTTTACTATAGGCAGCCATTTATGTTATTCCCTGGCCCTTTTTCCAGCCCGCTCTCTGCCCCGTGGGGCACCTCTAACCCTCTGTTGCAGCTCTGCACACACATGCCCACCTTTGGAGGCAGGGTCTGTGTGGCTGGAGTCCAGGGACCAGGCTCGCCCCTGGAAGCAGTCAGTGTTCTTGAAGGAAGGGTGGTCATTACTGTACTTTGAAGAGGGCCTGGGATGGAATGGTGTGTCTGGCCACGTTTCCTCACCTCTTGGACACAGCAGCCTTAACCGGGACTGGAGTGAGAATACCTTCCTCCAGATGCCATTGACAGTAGGAGGATCCTGCCAGTGAGCCCAGCATCCTGCCCCTGGTCGGGGAGGCTGACTGACCACAAGGGAGAGGGTGCCACTCACTTGCCTCCCTCACTCAGCACAGCCAAGCCTGGCCCTTCCTGAGACGTCCCCAGGGCTCTGGGGAAGGAGGGGCAGGAAACGGGGAGAAGAGGCTCTGGGGCGCAGGGCTGGGCTGTCAGGGGCGCCGAGTACTGGCCCAAGAAGGGGCATCAAGCAGAAAAGTGCTGGGAGGTGCATCCTGCATGGGCCCAGGAGCAGCGGCTGGGACAGAGACCCCCCCAGGCGTCTGTCCCACAGGAGCTGCCGGCCACCACTGTGTTGAAATGCACCCCCACCACCACCTTTCATCCTCACCTTCCCCTCACCCCTGTACCTCTTACTTCAGGAAAGCAGGAGGCCATGGATGGAAGACGTAAGACCACAGCAGGCACTGCCAGCTCCCCCGGTCAGCTCGAAGGGAGTCCTCCCAGTGGCGCCATCCTCAGCCTCAGTCCCAGAACCAGGCAGAACCCGCACAGCAGGAGGTGGTCCAGCTCAGTGCAAGGAAGGGGGAGGAACAAGGCTTCCTTCCAGCGGGGAGACAGGCTTCAAAGCAGGGACTGTGCTGCTCCGAGGATGGCGGGCATCCCAGGATATGCATTTTAGGAAATACAGAGTTCCCTTTCCAGCTCAGTGAGGTGCTTTGTTTTCATCTCATTCTGTGATATGGACTCGAATTTTGTTTATTTCTGAAGTCAATAAAAACTATTCAGGCCAAAAGTAGGGTTTTTTTGTTTGTTTGTTTGTTTGTTTGTTTTTTGGCTCAGGCAGGAGTCTTAATCCAATTCAGTCACGGCCTTTTCTAGAAGGCCAGAGTGGCAGCATCTGGCGCAATGATTTCCAGCAGATGTCATGCATGGCCCTTTAGGAGAATGAGTCCTGTAGCAGGTCAGGTGGGCTTGGCCATGAGGGCAGCCCAGAGCCCAAGCGCCCACAAGTCCCCCCAGTCGACACAACCATCAGCGCCCTTGTCCCCAGGGAACATCTTTTCATGATGATGGGGTGGGTTCAGAAAGTCCATTTCAGGCAGCAAAAGTACTTGTATTTGTACAAGTGCTAGAACCCTTTGATTTTATTCTTACTTTTAAAGCAACACTGGATGTTTTGCTGCTGAGAAAAGCAACTACCGGTCTCCATATCTTTTTTTTATTACCTGGGAGAATTTCTCTCCTGAACGTACTTTAGAGGTACCTTCTAGCTTTCCTGCATTTGGCTCATGCCCGCGGGCTGCTCACAAGAGTACCCCGGGACTCTGTGCCAGCTCTGAACAGCATAATCAGTTGCAAATGTTTCGGGGTGGATGGCAGATGAAAGTAGTAACTTTATCACTTCCCCCATTTTTTTTTTTTTTTACTGTTAGCAAACTGTAGAAATCTCACATGAGACAACCTCCTTCCTTGTTCCCCTTCACCCCACCAGTCCTTTAAAAATGATGAAAACAGCAGCCATGAAGGATGGCTTGTCTGCAACTGGGAAGGCAGGACAGGACACTGGGGTCGTGCTGAACGCTCATCTTGGCTGACAGGACAGAAACGGGTGAATGGTGAACGTGAACTGAGCTGCTGTCTGTCTCAGCGATCTCCAACTGCATGGGGGAATTTTCTCTTTTCATGTGAAAATTTGTCCCCCGGTGTGTGGTCCCCGGAGGGATCTGGCACATCTCGGGTCTCCAGGAGAGGTGGTTATGACAGAGCTGGTTCAGAGGTCCCACCCCTGAGTCTATTAGTTCAGACTCAGGTCAGAAGAGCAGCTTCCCTGACTGCCAGGACCCATCCCCTCCCTAAATGGCGTGTGGCTGCAGTCCGTCACCTACCTGAGGTGGTACCCGGGCCAAAGCTGGGAGCCAGTCTGTGGGCTGAAGCGGGAGATCAGATAACTGGACACCTAGAAAGAGCGCTAAGTACAAAGGTGGGCTTAGGACAGAGTCCCGCCGGTCAGCTTGTGCGAGGATGCGGCTCCGGGGATGAAGCCTGTCTGAGGGTAAACAGCGTGTCTGCTTGGAAGTCTCACTGGGGTCCCGTGCTTCCTCCCTGCGGGGAGGCCGGGGAGGTCGGCCGACCCGTCGGGTCCCTGTGTTAGTTTCCTGGCGCTGCTGAAACAAATGCGGCCGAGCGGGCAGCTTAAGCAACACACAGTTATTGCCTCACGGTTCTGGAGACCACAGTCTGCAGGGCTGGCTCCTTCTGGAAGCTTCTCCAGGAGCCTCTGGTGGCTGATGGCAACCCCTGGCTTTGGCTCTGTAGAGGCATCACCCACACCTCTGCCTCCACCTTCACGTGGCCTTCTCCCTCGGTGTGTCCCTCTGTTTCTATAGAGCCTCCTTCTGAGGACATCTGCACAGTAGATTAGGGGCCCACCCTTCTCCAGTACAACCTCCTCTTAACTCCTTATATCTGCCAGGGTACTGTTTTCCAATCAGGTCACATTCTGGGGCTCTGGGTGGACATGAACTGGCTGGGGTGGAGGTGGGGGGGGGAGTTGGGAGGCCGGGGCTGGCGTATTAGGTCAAGAACAGACAGACGGTGATCCGCTGAATGAGGAGGCGCAATCCACCCACACGGGGTTGGCAGGTCGCTGCCTTGGCATCTGAACTCTCGCTCTGGGGAAGTAAAAACCCCGGGTCATTTAGATCCAAGGCGCAGTTACAGTATCTTCACACAAAGGAAGTAAAGTGACAAGATTTATTACTTACAGAGCCCAGAAAAGGAAGGGTGCTACGAGCCGGAGGAAGGGCCGTTGTCCGTCCCGGGTCACGGTGAGCGGGACGGCAGGCACCTGTGACTTATAAGGTGGGGAGGCAGTTGCTCACTTTTCTCCTGGGAAAGGTGTCCTGGGAAAGGCGAAGCGGGAGGGATCTTGGGGTGGGAATCCTAACCTCCAGCTGCAATCTGTCCAGACTCGGTGTGAGCAGGGCGATCACACTGTGAATGCCTAGGTAGCAACTCAGAGGAGCTGTTTGCCCTTCAGCGGGGTTGCTGCCCAGCCCTCCACCGTCTCTGTGGGGAGTGTGCTGGGGGCACGTGCGTCCCACCCAGCGTGGTGGCCGTGGCTGGCATAGGGAAGGAGCTGAGAGGATAGAGCAGGGCCCTGGGGACGGGTTGCCAAGGACTGGAGAAGGCCAGGAGTAAGGACCGAGACCCGCAGGATGGACCTGGGAGGACCGTGGAAGTGGGAGCAGATGGTCCAGGGCCCCTGCTGGAGAGGAGACAGGAGCTGGGGCCAGGTGTGTGGAAAGGGCAGAAGTGGGACAAGCACTGTGCACTCATGTGCCAGGGACCAATGTTCCAGATGCCACCCGAGAAACCCCAGCTCAGAGGGGGTTCGGCCATCCCCCCAGATGAGAGGATGATTGTTGGCAAACCACATACTTTAGGGCACCTCAAATTCTCCCTCAACTAGAATTACTAAAACTGCCCTGAGGTACCTAGATGTAGAAGAGCTATCAAACGGAGGCTGTAGAATATCTGCTTCCACACTAATGACGGGGAAGAGTTTATTCCACTTTTTGGGTCCCAGTGAGGGGCGCTAAGCGGGTGTCATGGCCGTGACAGTGGCCAAGCCTCCCAGTGCCTTCTCAGCTATCTCTGGGTCACTTGTAAAGCACTCAGTATATTCTCAAAAGAAAATTACTTTTAATTCACTTAAATATAGGTTGGGACTACCTAGTGCTTTGGGGCATTTAGAAAAGCAGTGTTTTTAAATGAATCAGAATACAGGGTCATCATCATTCCAAAAGGCAGCCTTGTTCAGTAGAAACCTAGTTCACACCTGCCAGGCAGTGTCCTGGATGCTGGGGACAGAGCAGCATTTACAGCCCAGGAGGGAGCGCAATGCATGGGCTTTGGGGACCATCGTGTCCAGGGGAGCGATTAAGCGTGGCGGGGAGGGATGGTGTGCGCCCGATGAGGCAGGAAGGGGCTGCAGGTGGGCAGCTGGCCAGCGGAGGGCTCCTTGAGAAAGTGACACTTGAGTGATGACCTGAAAGAGGAGAGGTTCAGGTCATCCTTGGCTCCTGCATCCTTACCTGGCACAGGTGAGTCCCCCTGGCAGCCACAAGAGCCTAGAACCCACACTGAAAAGCAGCTGTGTGGCTGACCGGAGTTTCTGAGAACAGCCCCTCCTTTCCCCACTCAGCTCGTGGCTGGTATGACCCCCAGAAGCGATCCCCGCCCCGTCTGCCCTTCCTCTGTAGGGGGAGGTTTGGTCTGCGTAGGAAGCGAGTGAAGGAAAAATGTCCTCCCAGGCCTCTGCGTGGGTCTCCCGGGGAGGCCCGCACACCTGTCAGGGGTCTCTGGCTCCGGCTGGCCCCCTGCGTCTCCAGGGCGGCTCGTCTTACCCGGGAGCCCACGTTACTTCTCCTCATCAATTCAGTTTTCAACACCAAATACATCTTTCTCATTTTACAGCCTTTTCTTACACTTTTGCCACTTTTGGCTTCAACAAGAATTCCTGGTAGCTGAGAGGGGTGTGTGTGTGTGTGTGTTTAATGAACACCTGAAGGAACAGAAAAGTCTTGCTTGAAGCAAACCCCCCTTCTTTCAGTCTCCACTTCTCATGCTAACAGAGACTGTGGTAAAATGGACAGTTTTTTTTTTAAATCACCAAAAATTAACCCTCTAGGCATGATGACAGGTAATAAAGTGGGAAGCTCATTCTGTAGACATTTACTGAGCACCTTGATAACTGAGGCAGTGCACATGGTTTGGGATTAAAAGGAAGGGAAAAAACCCCACGATCCGGCTCTAAGGAGGCTCTTAACCTCGTTGGGCACCAGGCATAACGTCACCATCTCTAAGCAACTGGAATATGTCTAGGGCATTATAGGAGCCCGGAGAAGGGGCCTCCAACGCAGTCCGGGGTCACCACAGCCAGGAAGGTGAGAATGGTTCTCTTTGAAACAAGTGAGGAGTGCACCTCACGTCCATCACCACGTACAACTCATCACAGCTGTTGCCTCCAGAAGGTCAGGCTGAGGGAGAGTCACTTCCCGGGGGCACACGGCCACTGGCCAGCAGGGGTAGGACTCAGCCTGGGCTTAGGGCCGTTCCCTGTCTGCTCTGCCGTCGGGCAAGGCTGCGGGTTGCCCCCACCCCTCCCCGCTTGCCCTGGAGACCCACTCCCTGAACTGAGGGCTCATTAGTGTCAGAGGCTTGGTATGGGGACCATCTCATTGAACTTCACTCTCCCACAATTGATCCATCATGCCAGGACCTGACGGCCGCCCCTCCACGTGTTTCTGATTCACTTAATGGCCCTGGGCTCTGCTGAGTCGTGCTGGTGTCTGACAGGCTCATAGTGTCCGGAAAGCCCTTTTGGAAGGCTCTTTTCGGTCATAACCATTTTAAAGGCTTTTTTTTTTTTAAATTGAAGTATAGTTGATTTACAATGTTGTGTTAGTTTCTGGTGTAGAGCATAGCGATTCAGTCATACATATTCTTTTTAAGATTCTTTTTCATTATAGGTTATTACAAGCTATTGAATATAGTTTCCTGTGCTACACCATAGAGCCTTGTTGTTTATCTATTTTATACACAGTAGTGTGTATTTGCTAATCCCAAGCTCCTAACTTATCCTTCCCCCATTTTTCTCCTTTGGTAACCATAAGGTTGCTTTCTATGTCTGTGAGTCTCTTTCTATATTATAAATAAGTTCATTTGTGTCATTTTTTAGATTCCACGTATAAGTGATATCATACAGTATTTGTCTTTCTCTGTCTGAATTCTTCATCTAGTATGATCATCTCCAGGTCCAAACATGTTGCTGCAAATGGCATTATTTCATTCTTTTTTATGGCTGAGTGGTATTCCATTGTGTGTATGTGTGTGTGTGTGTGTGTATATATATGTTACATTTTTTATATATGTGATATATATATGTGGTGTGTATATATGTGTGTGTGTGTCTGTTGATGGACATTTAGGTTGTAAAAGCTCTTTTTAATATGAATTTTGTGTTTTCTGATCCTTTGAAAAACAGTCATGTATTCCATATTATGCAAATGTACTATTTCAAACAGGTAAGACAAGCACACATAATAAAATATAAAAGACATGAACAGATACATAGTATAAAGCAAATCTTTATCCTACCCCATCCTCTAACCAGCCAGCCCCACTCCCCAGACACAACCTCTGTGAACCAGTTTCTCACTGGTGTTCTAACACATGTACCATGAATATATGATAAACCACCAAACCTACAGTATTTAGAGTAGTTTTCAACTTGAAAATACAGTTTTTGCTTTATTCTAATTCAACTTCCTGGGAATATTCTAGATTGAAAAATACTTTTCATTTAGCATAAGGTTTCTCAGCCTTGGTACTGTGGGCACTTGGGGCTGGATCACTCTGCTGCGGAGGCTGTCCTGCTCATCCCAACTCTACACATTATACGTCAATGCAACACTGCCCTCCGCCCAGTCGTGACAACCAAAAATGTCCCTAGATATTTCCAAATGCCCTCAAAGCGGGGGCATGAGGTGGGGCACAAAATCACCTCCATATGAGAACCACTGACTTACTGTGGTTATTTAGAATGTACTCTCCATCTCATTCGAAAAAGGATTTGAGGGACTTAACAAAGATTCAAGACTCCAGCACAAGTGAAAATAAATATTAAAGACTGACTCTAAGTTGAAAATTATTGAAGCTTGGTGATGGACATATGAGGGTCCATTACAATACACTTACTGTTCTTGTGTATGTCTGAAATTTCTCATAATAAAAAAGATAAGTGCATATTTTAAGGACAGTGTGAGAGAGGGAAGCGAAGGCAGAAATTAGAAGATGAACTTAAAGTCTATGTGCTAAGTAAAATCTTGTCTTTTTTGCTAGGGGTGGATTTGAATCTGAAATTCCTGCAGTCAACTCAAAAACATAACATGATCAGTCAGAAGCAACAGAGTCTGGTGATAGAAAATAAACCAGTTGCTCAGAACAAGCATAGCTCTTCCTAATGATGAAACCTGCAAGAAATGTTCTGGGACAATTGCACTGACTCCAAGAATCAACAGAGTTACAGCTTTTCTCAAGCTTCCGTGGAAATGCTGAATCAGACTCTAGGATGGGGCCTGAGAATTTGTTTTCTTACCGAGTAGTCTTTAGAAGTGGGCCAGTGAGATGAAATTCATGTGCAATTTAGTAGAAGTAATTCTATAAGGAAGGAAAACAATGCAGTCCCACATGCAGGTCTCTAAAGATCTGAATTAGTCCAAAAATAAACTTCAAAGTAGCTAGAGGTTGGATGGCCTCAGAAATATTATTTTTCTCCAAGCTTTTAGTAAGTCCAAAGTTGTAACCTCTGACTTTCCTGGAAGGCAGCTGTTCAGGAGAGCCCATTTGGGCCAACCTCACTGGCTTTCTCTCTTGCAGCTGGAGGTAGGGCTTAAGGCCTCTTGGAAAAACTGATCATCCTCAGATCAGACGTATAAGAAGAGTTCAGGTGCCCCCTCTCACCCCTCCTCCACTCAGCCTCCCAACAGGGCTATCTGGACATCTCCTGGGGATGTTCCAAACTCGGTCTTTAAAACTCTGAAATTTCAGGCTATTTTCATTTTAATGGGAAGAAAAATAGTAAACCTGCTCATTACAACGATGAAAACATCACAATAAAGTACCAACACAACCCTCAACTTTCGTAAATGCAACTTCCCCTTGAGGTGTGGTCCAATACAGGGTGGAGGTAGGTACAGATTTCAAAATATATATATGCACTTTGGCCTATTTTTTCTGAGCATTTCAGAGAGGAAAAAAAATGAAACTTGAATGATCCAAAATCCTTGAAGACTTGTGCAACTTCAAGAGAAATGTAGGCTCAAAGAGCCCACCTACTTAGGGAACTTGCAGTCCTTCGTGTACTGGTGTGTTACTGAAGGTGATGTATTTGCTGGTTGTCTTTGCTTTTCTGTGCGAATAAGGGTCCTTTTCTGCTCCAAACACACTGCATTTACTCCTGATATCAGGGCACAAAACCTAATTACTGATGGAGAACCATCAGTAGCAAGCAGCCCCCAAAAGACTTGGGGACCCAGAAACTGAAGGCTCATTACCCATCCCAAGAATGGATCCATGAATCTCCTTGTTACCTCATTTCTATCCTTTCAACCTTAAGACGCCAAGCCTCTTTAAAATATGGCATTTGAATCTCCACTTGTTAAAAATCAGCTCCTAAGCCTCCAAAATCTAAGTAATTCCCATCGCTCTAGTTTAAATGGAGAAAGTGCAAAATATGCTGAAAAGCAAGAGAGAGTCACAGCAGGCGAGAGGGCCCTGCCTCCTCCCTTTCTCTCTCTGCATAGGTCTAAGAAATACCTCAAACCCCTAGGGCCCTTGCATTGGTTTGAGGTTGGAGAGCCGTTTACTTTTCAATTACCAAAAGCCATGCAAGCCTTTTTGCTTGATATCCACAAACACTGCGGAGCCGGCCTGATATTTACAATCCCTCCAGCAAGCAAAATGCAGTTGGCACCCGCGCAGTAGCTAGGATTAATAGCAGAGAGCGTTGTGGTTTTGTTATTAAGTTACTTGCAGCAATTAGTAAATTTATTGTCCTAATTGTTTTCACATGGCTGCTCCATGCACATGTCTTACTTCGAGGATGTCCTTACGATCTTGACCCTGTCATCATATTTCAGTGTGATCACTGCCCATCTCTCCAAACTGTCCAACCCCATCAAAAGCTGATTTGCAGTTGGGTCAGCAGGAAGGAGGAGTAAGAGTTCATTCCAAAGTCCACGGCATATTTGGATAAAACACGGAGAAATTTTGTTTTGGCTTATTGGGCGTCTGAGAGTGCACTCCAGGGGGAGGGGATAGCTGCCTGTGGTTAATGCACAGGAACGTTCAAATTCTCCCCAGCTTCAAATTTGCTGCTTCTTCCAAATCCCAATTCCAGCCCCTCTTAATCCTCCTGTGGAAACAGTCAGGTGGTCAGAGCAGGGATGACTTTCTGGGACTTGTGAGAACTTTGTTCTAATGTTGGGGGCTAAGATTTCTAGGGTGCCCAGGATACAGCCTTACCTGCCCTGTGGACGGCGTCAGGTTGCTTAGGAGTCTTGGCTTATCCCTGGTTCTGCACTCAGGGGCTTGATGCCCTGGTACCCTTCACTCACCCTCACACTGCCCACCTCGTGAACAGGGTGGATGGCAGCCTAGTGCGAGGACCTGAGCAGGACAAGATGTGATCCTGCCCTTCTCCCACTGGCTCCTGGAGGGCACCCACTGCCCACCTGGCTGGTAGGCAGCACTCTTGTAATGGAAACTTGGTTGGCAGGAGCAGGGAGCTGGTGTGACTGCTGCCTTCTCGAGTATCACCCACTGGGTCCCCACATTGAAACCTGGCCACTAGCATCACAGCCAGAGCAGGTGCAGCTCAGCATAGTGGGTGGAACTGGTGGCACAGGCCACCTGTCTGCTGGCAGCTTGGGGATTTAGTTTCCTCACCTAGTAAATGGTCCCAATTACCATGCCTTCTCTTGCCTTTTTAGGAATCAACTAGAAATTTAGGCAAAAAGGAGGAGAAACACCATGTATGGAGGTGGCCCTTTATGTTTCAAAACGCTTTTATGCACATTAGGTTATTTTTGGCCTCATCATATATTTGGAAAGGAGGGGGAAATGTGTGTGTGTGTGTGTGTGTGTGTGTGTGTGTGTGTGTGTGTGTGTGTGTGTGTGTGTGTGTCTATGTATATGTAAGTGTTGGCAGAGCATTTCAGAGTGGGGCCCTGGAGCCAACTAGCCTGAGTTCAAGTCCCTCCTTGACCATGTAGTAGCTGTGTGGCCTTGGGATCCATTGCCTCAGTGTCCTCTTTCATAAATGGGCACAATAAGATCTGTGTCATTAGGCTGTTGTGACAATTTCATAAAGCAAAAATGCTAAAGCACTTATAATGCTCAGTATGTGCTATCAGCAAAGAACACCATAGTTATTAAGTTATAGTAAGAATCTAAGACGAGCTAGAGGGAAATAACTCTTCAATGTCTTGAATAACTTCTCATCACTTTCCTTGCTCTCCTTGCCCTTTCTGGGTAATAGCTCTTATCACTCCCCGCTCCCCCTCATGTTATTCTTTATTGTCTGTCTCCCCTTCCCCACCAAATGGAGGCTCCGTGAGAGCAGGGGCTTGTGTGGTTTAAGGCTGCCCCTCCTCCCATCCCAAGCCCTGGCACATGGTAGATGCTCAATGAATAACTGCTGAGGAAAAACATGAATGAAAAAAGGCAGAGAATAGAGGAGCAACCGGTTGCACTCTGAGCACCTCGGTTTGGAAACTGGGGCTCCCTGCACCCCAGGGGCAGCCCCAGCCCCAGCAGACGGGTCCCTCAGCCCTTCCTCGGGGTGGGGGGGGGGGTGTCGCAGCCCGCTGGGCTTTCACACCCCTCCCGCCAGGCAGGAGGGGGACCTCGCCAGGTTGCTCATTAATCCCCTGTGTTATGCGCATGCATTTGAACCTGAAATGCGGTATGCAGATGTGTTCCCAGCCGGGAGGCAGTGCGCTAGGCCAGGCTGGCAAGGGCGTCGTAGGGAGAGAGCGGTGCTCGCGGAGGAAGGGGGTGGTGGCAGCGGCAGCGCAGGGCAGGTGCGGGCTGCGGTGAGACCGCCCGCAGCGGTAATTCCACTCCGCCGCCTCAGTCAATTATTCATCCCGCTCCGCTCGCGATGCGGGGGCCACTCGCGGGCCACTGAAGCCCCAGCGCTCCGGGGCTGCCCCGGGGCTCACGACCCGCTTTCGAGGAGGGAACGGGGTGCCGCTGTAACCCTGCTGGTGACCCATGAACGGCCATGAGCTGCTGTGAAGCCACCCAGGGGTGAGTTCGGGGTTGCCCCCGGGGCTTGGCCATCCCAGGCACCTCCTGGGTGCTTCCAGCTCATCCCACGCACTGGGGGGCTCTTTCTCCCAGCTTCAGGAAATTTAGACTGGAATCTGGTTCAGGCTGGTCCCAAGGAGCTTAACAGTACCCAGGGTCTCCCAAAAAGTAGCTTGTGATGTAAGAGGGGGCTCCCTGGCAGTCACAGCGTGGGTCAGCAGAGCAGAGGACAGAAACAAAGGAGTTCATGATTCTTTATTTCCACTGTGACATGAACAAGGTCTGGAAAGTCTGTTGTGTGACAGTTGTTCTCCCAAAGCAAATGAAGTCAGAATTTTCCTGGTGGGGGAGGGGGAGTATGTGAGGTTTATTAAAACGTGTTAGAAAGCCTGCAATTAACTCTCAAATGGAGTACACACACACACACACACACACACACACACACACATCTTGAGAGAGACAGAGAGAGAGAGATACTCAAAAGATGTATATCCTAAGACAAAAAGAAACTGTAGTTAAATCAGTGGCTATCAAGGTAACAATCACAATGACACTATTAAAAACAAAACCAAAGAAAGAGACCTGTGTCCTTGACCAATGCCCTCTATGGTCCATTCTACTGGGCATTTGAGCTGTCTTTTTCTGGTTTTATATAGAAGGCCTTTGTATTTTGTGTTAAACTGTTACTGACAAAATTTTTTTGCCATAGTGATCACTGGCCTGGAGAGAAGCTCTGGAGTGACCAAAATGCTTTCAAAGTGGAGAATAAGAACAGTTTTATTTCTCCACACAAGCCAGCATGCTTCCTGTTATTAGACAATCACTTCTGCAAAATTCACCTCTCCCTTTTTTCTTTGGCTGCTGGGAAGCTCAGCGCTAAGTTTTGTGCTTGCAATCATAGCAGCTTCTTTTCGAATTAAGAGTTGGATATGATTCTTCCCATCCTTAGTTACTTGGCTCTTGTACTTTCACACACACACACCTTTTCAATAGTTTTTTTGTACTTGTGACTTTAAATGCAAGTCCTTTCAAATCATCTTTGAAAAAAATATATGGTCAAGGTAAATGTGATGAGCTCAATGCATGGTAAACCTCAACAAGTACCAGGTTGATTAACTGACCAAAAGGGATGAGGTATTCTTCAGAAGATGAAAAACTCTGTTGATGTCAGTGTTCTCTGCACCAGTCTGCCCACTCCTAGTCATCCCCCTCTCCCTAATTGGCGTCAGGATTTGCTTAAACCAGAAATCTAGGAGCCTCCCTTGTTTCCCTTCTTCTCTCACCCCATTAGCAAACTGTCAATTCTGTCTGCCTCTCTCTTACTCCCCGGTCACCGTCGTTTAAGGGATACATGTCTCATTTGAACTACATCTTGCCTACTCACAATCAACTTGCCAAAGGACGTTGTGATAAAACCTAAGTCATTTCATGTCCATCCACGGCTTCATTCCCTTAAATTGACGTGAGTGGCAACAGACTTCCCAGCCAGTAGTTTGGAGCAGGGTCAAGGTAAGATATCTCGATCTAAATCTATGATTAAAAGCTTGAGTCAGAGAGTTTCACTGGTCAGCAGCCTCCGTGCGGGAGGTGGAACCTGGAGAGACACAACTGGGACTTTTGCAGCTTTGGAAGTGGTGCTGGCGGTCAGGTGACAGGGGCTTCCTACTGCTTCTGTTTCTGCATATGTTTGGGTCTGGGTGATCTCCACAGGTATAGGAGGCAGTCCGTGCATATCCTGGTACTGGCTGGGTTGCATATGTGAAATAAACGTGCCCATGCAGACTACGGAAATAGATTTTAATAGAGGTGGCTTCTCTGGAACTGAAGCATCCTAATTCCAGTGCGCGTGTCTTGCTGTACCACCCGAGAGGCAGCCGAGTCTAGCTGCCCCAGGTGAGTGGGTGCACTGAGCTCGGAGGGACATGGTGGCGGTGGTTGCTTTCCCTTTTTCCTGCTGAGTTTATCACTGTTCCTTGAACCCCAGTAGTGTCAGCCTTAGTCATTTAAGTTTGAGGTGCACCTGGGGTTCCAAAAAATGACTTGCCATCAGGTTTAAAACACCTTTGGTCGATCTACGTTATAGATGCTGAAGTTTTGTATACCTTTGCCCAACCTACTGTGAAAGTTTTCAAACACACAGCAAAGATCAAAGAACAGTACAATGAGTAACTGTTTCCTGGATCTAGCAATTGTTTACATTTTGTCATATTTGTTCTCTCCCTGCATGATATATATATATATATATATATATATATAAAATATCTATGTATACACACATATATGTTTTGCTTTTCTTATCCATTTAAAGGTAAATTATAAACAGTCATGATACTTCACAATAAATATTTCACTCTCTGAAAAACATTCTCCAATATATCCACAATACCATTAGCACACCTATTAAAATTTACTTTAATTTTCATCTGCTATCCAGTTCATATTCAAATTTCCCAATTGCATCAAAAACATCTTTTATAGCTGGGTTGGTTTTTTTTTTCTCCTTGAACAAGGATCCAATCAAAGGTCGGCATGTGGGTTGTTGTGCCTTTTTGTCTCTTTTCATGTAGAAGTCTCTCAGCCTTGTTTTGCTCGGGCTTTGACTTTTGAACTGCCTGCTCCAGTTGCCGTATAGAAAGCCGTGTTCTGGATTTGTCCTGACTGTGAATTTGTTTTTGGTTAAGCAATGTTAACAACCTTGTTTAACGTATGAAGCTGGGTCAATGGTCAATTTCCTCAAGAAATGGTGCTATGCAAGTTTATTTATAAACTGTCTCCTCCTAGAATGAATTTAAGGCCATTTACAATGAAATAGAAAGTCTGTTGAAAAAAAGAAAAAATGTTTTTAACATGTAGAAAGATGGTGGAGGGGAGGAGCAAATATGCCATAAACATACATTAATGTTGTTAGTGTAACTAAACATGAGCTTTAACTTTGAGTTTCTGGCTGCCAAAGGAAAAATGAAAAAAAAAGTTTAAAAAATTATCTTCAAGAAGCATACACTTTACTCACACTAGATTTATGAAAATAATTTGTCCCATGAATCCTTAGACAAATGACATCAAACAGAGTAATCGGAAGCTTCTTTAACATCTTCTTAAATGATTCAGAGACATTCTTCATTGAGCTGCCTCTGTCATACAGAAGGTCAAAGCCAGGGACACAACATTAAAAATGTAACACAGTGGAGTCATTTTTTGGAAATGAGTCCAGTCTGGGTGAGTTAATTTCTGTGTCTAACCTGATACAAGGAGAGAGCTGGGATGCCCTGCTGGTGGCGGACTGCCCGGCCCTGACTCTGGTCCTCAATTTCCCACTCTCTCCACTGGCTGCCCTGGGACAAGTCCTCTGGAGCAGCTGGATTCCAGCTGGACCCTGGATCCCTGGGGCTCTGGGGCTCCAAGGGCAAAAACAGAGCAAGTGCAGGGCTAGCCCTCTGGGATGAAGCTGAAAACCTGAGCTGTGGGCTCCCCGAAATGGACAGCCCCCCATCCGACAATCTGTGCACAGAGGTAGCCAAAGTTTGTTTGAACTTACAAACTCCGCCGAGATTTTCTGATACATTTTTTTCTATCAGCTTAAGTGCCGAGCCAGAGCCCTGAACAGCACAGCTGTGATGCTTTCCTACCTCCCCAGGAAAACATTAAGAGAAGCGGTAGCAGTGACGATGGGTTCCTGTTCTCCACGAGGAGGGAAGACCTCAGTCTGGCCTCCTTTGTGCTGTCCTACCACCACCTCCAGCCAGGCCACCGGGGTGGGTTAGCTACCAGATGTGCCCCTCAAAACCTGGGCAGTTTAGTTTGTCCATTTCAACTTTGGAAAGTCTCTGCCAGGAAACAAAACTCATGCTCTCTCAGATGATGATTTTGCAATTACACGTTATATACAACATCATAGAAATTTGGGACAATAGCGGGGAAAAAAAAAAACAACATGATCCCACCACTTCTGAAAACCAACTAAGTCACTTACTTAGAGAGATGCTCTGTTCCCTGCCAGTGCTCCTATTAATTCTCTTCTACAGTAAGACTTGTGGTTATCCATGCATTTACATTTAGATGTGTATGTATAAATCATAATGCATATACAATTTTGTACGGTATCTTTTCTCAGTTTTATACCACGTGCTTTTTTCCATTCCCACATCGTCTTTATGAAGTCATCTTTTAAAACAGATAAGGGATTTTCCACTGAATGGATGTACTGCAATTTAATTAACTGCTGCCCTATTTTTGGACAAAGTCTATTGTTTCGCCCCTTCGTAAATCACACTTCTGTGGCTGTAATTAAACAGTAAGATCACAAATTCCTGCTACGCTTCCTGGCTTGGGATGGTCCAATTCTGTCATTGGGGGGAAGGGGACGGCACTCCCTCTTGCTGTGCTTTGGCAAGATGCAGCCAGCACATCTGAAGTTGTGCCATGTTATTGACATATAAGTGTCGGGAGAGGGGGGAGGACATGGGCCATGGCTTGAAGGAACCCAGGGCTGGGTGGCATTGTGAAAATGGGACACTGGGGCAGGCAATGGCAGAGACATTAGAGGCTGCTTGTTCCTGGCGTAGGACATTGGTCAGACGTGGGTAGGAGCCTGCGTGTCATCTTGGTGGGATAGCGCTATGGCGATTTGGTCACCCCCATCTCTCTCTGATGCATCTGCACCTAAACCACAATGTGTATTCATATGGAAGAGTGGCCTGAAGGACCTCTGGGCATCAGCCACATGGGAAGATGTGAGTCGTCCGGAAGCCATATGTTTTTATCATCCTGTACTTGTCAGAGAGCTTTGAAGTTCACGATCTCGCTCTAGCTCCCCAAGGGGGTTGTCTTGTGTTTCCGTCATAACCCTTTCCACAGTTGACCTGATGTCGTATTCATACGCCACTCCCCCCGCCTCTCCCAGGACTCTGGGATTTCTAAAACAGCAGAGATTGTGTATTTAGAGGATTAATTTTCATTAGTATAACTTCTGTTGATATGATATAAAATTGTTCATTTCCATTAATAGAATGAAGAAACTTTCTGAAAGAAACGCTCCACGCCGGTGAGCTGAGCTACTGATCTCTTCCTGCGTCTGCTCTCGCCCTGGGCTGCGCGTGCGTGTCAGGGCTTATCAGTTTATTACCATAATATTGCTGCTGCCCGAGGGTTTTCTGCTCTTTGCCTCTGGCTGAGTCTGACCATCAGTATTTTCCCATAATGGTTCAACATGTACGGAACCATCATTTTTAAAGATTCTGTGATACTCCAGAGACAGGCAGGACTTACTGAACTCTTCCTGGTGCTGGACACGGAACTGGGTCCACAATCGTAAGCTGTGAGCATCTTCAAACACAGCCCCAATACATGGTGTTGAGTGGGTTGTGCCCCATCTCAACAATCCTGTACCTAAGAGGTGAACTGCACTGGGAGCGCCTTCTCAACTGCAGGGCAAAGAGCAGACACCTCCCCGGCTGACCACCCAGTCCCTCTCTGTCCAGCTGGACTCCGGCGCCCTCACTTCCTTCTTCCCACACTTGCTCCAGGAAGGTGCGGCCAGATGTGCAGTCCTGCTTGAGATAAGCCCCGCTCCATTACCGACCAGCCCTCCCAAATGTGTTTTCTGGGCAGTTGGTTGCTATGCTCTGAAATTTCAGACCATGCTGAATTTACTTGTTTTATGGCTCGGAATTTCAGGAGCAGCACCACAGATGTTAAATGTGTAAGTCTCTTGGTGCTAGTAAAATAAACCTTAATCAAACAAGGGTGTCGTGACTCAAAGACTTAGATAGCCCTTAATACATTATGTCAGTCACCAATACAGATGTTGGGAGTTGAGTCACTGGGTAGCATGGTAACTTTATATGGTCAGAGAGCCAGCTGTGAATATTTAAGGGGGAAAACCCCTTTTTATTTCTAGGCAAATATATTTCTGATGATAACTTAAATATTTTCTTTAGTCAAAATAGGGGTTTCTCTTTCTCACCATAGTCTCCAGAGAAGCCCTTTTGTTTTTCAACTCCACCAGACTATCTTTTGTATTAGAGATCCTGCAAGACTTAGACTAGAATCTCACTTTTAAAAAAATTGAAGTATAGTTATTTACAATATTGTGTTAGTATGAGGTTTACAGCAGAGTGATTCGGTTGTACACATGTATGTATATATCTACATTCCTTTTTTGATTCTTTTCTATTGAATATATTCCAAGACATTGAATATAGTTCCCTGTGCTATACAGTAAAATCTTATTTTTCTATTTTATACATAGTACTGCATCTGTTAATTCCATACTCTCAATTTTCCCCTCCCCCCCCCACTAGGATCTCACTTTTCAAATAAGTTTGAAGCACATTTTTAAAGGCTAGCGTTCTACCCTCACAGAGAGACGTCCCTCCAACCTTGTTGTGAATGGAGTAATAGTATTTCCTGAGGGCTAGGAAAATCCCTGGTGCTGGGATGGGGACACTGAGGTTGGCTGATGTCGAGGTCACATGGTGGCTTCTGGGCAGAACTTAACTCACTTGCCTGCCGACCCAATAGCTCGTATGTTGCACTCCAGCCCTGTAACTGAGCACCCCTTTTCAGAGAAAATGGTTTTTGTGGCTGGGCAAATGAACTTTGGGGGCAAAAAAACATTTCAATGTAGTTTTCATAGCTGCCTGGAAAACTTAAAGGCAGCAATGACTTTTCCATGAATTATTTTACACACTTCTTCCTACGCTTATACATAAAAATACCCTATGAAACCCACATGCCTTCATTTGTAAAAGAAGGAAATTAGACTCTGTGAACTCTAGGTTTTATGGATCAGTAATTCCCTTTCTCCAGAATCCATTTGACTTGGAAATACCAAACCTAGATGTAGATGGACATAATGTAATATCCTTAAGTGCCATGTGTTATAATGAAAAATAGATTATTGACTTAATTTTTTAAAATATATTCTAATTACATAGGTAATACAGACTATGTTCTCCTTAACTACAAAAAAAAAAAAAAAAAGCACTACAGAAAAAATACAGTCCACTCAGACCTCCCACCCCCAATCCTAGTTCCCTCCTCTGCCTCCCAGAGACTGTTACTGGTTTGGGATACATATGTAATAGAGACCTTTTAAAGATGCATTTATAGTTACAGGGTCTCCTATATACCCCTAAAGTATATACAGTCTTGTTTGTAGGTTTTTTGAAAATGTAATTTGTTTTACATCTTGGTTTTTTAGTCAACAGTCTGTCTGGAAGATTTTTCCATGTTCATTTGAATAGATTAAGTCCTAATTTCTTTACTTGGGCTGTTGGAGGATTTGCTCTGTTTTCTTGTCTCCCTTCCTCCAGGCTCTCTTCCTTGACTCCACCAGGTGCATCTAAAACATAACTTCCTCCCTTACCCTATGATCCAGCAATCCCACTCCTGGGCATATATCTGGAGGGAACTCTAGTCCAGAAAGAGACATGCACCCCAATGTTCATAGCAGTACTATTTACAATAGCCAAGACATGGAAGCAACCTAAAAGTGCATCGACAGATGATTAGATAAAGAAGATGTAGTGTATGTACACAATGGAATACTACTCAGCCATAAAAAAGAATGAAATAATGCCATTTGCAGCAAGATGGACAGACCTATTGATCGTCATTCTAAGTGAAGTAAGCTGGAAAGAGAAAGATAAATACCATATGATATCATTTATATGTGGAATCTAAAAAAATGACACTAATGAACTTACTTATAAAATGAAAACAGACGCAGATACAGAAAACAAATTCATGGTTATCAGGGAGGAAGGAGGGGGAGGGATAAATTGGGAGTGTGGGATCTGCAGATACATATATAAAACAGATGAACAACAAAGTCCTACTGAATAGCAAAGGAAACTATCTTCAATAGCTTGTAGTAACCTATAATGAAAAAGGATGTATGTGCGTGCGTGCATGCATGTGTGTGTGTATAACTGAATCACCATGCTATACACCACAGACTAACCTAACATTATAAACTGACTATACTTCAATTAAAAAAAAAGGATTAACATCATGCCTTGCACCAACCTCTAGGTAACATTAACTCAAAAAACAAACAAAAAACCTTCCTCCCGATGTTTACAAGAGCGCCCCCGTCTACCAGTTCATTCTTCAAGGCTCTGTCAGCCATCAGCCGTGCTGGGGGCTCTCCCTGCCCCCTGCCTGTCAGAATCCTTCATTCCCTCCCTCTCTGTAACCTACACTTGCATCTGTTAGCTCTTGGATTTCACTTACTTAAGTCTTAATCGTCATGGCTTCCCTTAATTAGAATGACCCTAACCCTAACCCAATCAATATTCATTGCTAAGCTGCCTCCTCTACCTAACTACTCTGTGAATACTAGGAAGAAATTTCTGTTTATTAACCTACCCTGCATCCATGTGCAAGGTCTGTACACAGTAGGTGCTCGTAAAGGCTGGCGGACCTGCCCAAGGCAGGGCACATAAGCTCATGGGAGGAAACCGCCCCCTAAGGTGAGGGAGGAAGAAAGCGCGGTTGCCCCAGATCCTCCTGTGGCCGGGATCGCGGTGCAGGGCGAGGTACAGGTGTCTTACAGCCCCCAACACACTTTCTCATTAGGGAGACTGGAGGCTACCTCTTTGTTTGCAAAACAGAGCCTGTGGCTGAAATGGAGCCTGCGAACCCATTCCCACCATGCTTCTGCTCCTGTTAAAAATAAACCCAACTCAATCTATGAGGGTTTTTTTAAATATATAAAAAAAAAATGCACCTCCCTCCAAACCTGCCTTTGAGCTAAAACCTGATGCAAAAACTTAATCTTTAACTGAAATGCAGGGTGAAGCATAAACTAATCATGGCAATGCTAACCTTTTTAATCATCCTATCAAAACCCACTTCCTTGGGAGTCACCCCTTCCCCCACAAAGTATCTATTATGAGGGGGTGAGGGACAGAGTTAGCCGGCATTGCTCTGACACTAACAAAATCTCAAACTATGTAGCAGTATCCTGCTCTGCACAAAACATTTCTTTAATTCCATTTATTTATTTCATGTCAGGCAATGCTATTTTTTTAGACTAACAAATATAAATAAGAAATATATTATGGGAAATGTTCCACATCTCATATTTCATATATCAGGTGATAGGAATTTTTCAGATTAACAAATACAAGTAACTGATAAGGGGAAGTATTGTGGAAAAACCTCTGTAGCTGCTCATTCCTTGGAACCTCATGCAAGTTACCAAGGAAGACTGTGATTAAAGGGGTGCATTTATGGGACAAGGATTTGAATTTTTTGCCTGCAGGGGAGGTGGGAATGAAATGAAAAAGCAAGCTGCAAGTTCTCTGCCTGTTAGAAACCATCATTAGACGTAAGTACAGATTGGGGAGTTTTTTTTTTTTTTTCGGTTTAAGAAAACCTTTGTATGAAAAGATACATCCTTTCAAACTTGATTAATATGTCTTGCCTGTAGCTTTCTGCTCAAATTATTTGTAATTCTAGTGAGGAGGAAGCATTTCTTTCTAGCCAAAACAGCCGTTTGGATGAATACAAATGAGTTTATAAAAGGCTTGAGTTACTAGCGGGGTAAGCTCGGGGCAGGTGACCTTCTTGGTGGAGTTCTGTTGCTGAACGCTGCTCTCGGCCGCGGCCTGGCCTGCGTTCTGCTTGGGCTCGGTGGATAGAGGGCCATGGCAAGGTTGAGGCTCACTCTGCGAATTCTGTCTCTGGTGGAGATGGGGGAGAGGAGGCGAGAGGAAGCTGTTTCCAGAACTTTCCGTTGCATCCAGAACCTTTTGCTGCCTCCAATATGCAGATTATTTCGCTGAACAAAATCGATTTGCCGGCAGCCAACCTGGGGCCCAGGGTGAAACACTCATGCCTGGGACAGGATAGGGACGGATGCTCCCTGCATGGATGGATGGCTCAGGGGACCCACATTCTTTACGGTCAGCTGGTGGGAGAAAGAACCCCAGCCCAGCCCCTTAGCTCTGCCCCCCAGTGAGAACGCGGCAGAAAGAGACCAGCAGCCAGTCCGGTGGGAAGAGCAGAAACTGGGCAGTAACTGAGTTGCCTTCTTTCCGAGAAGGAAAAGGTTGGAATGTTCCAGAAAGAAGAGTTGCCTAGCACTTGGCTTCCCCAGTGCAAAGAGGCTGAAAGCTTAAAATCAGATTCGTGGGTTCAAATCCCATTCAAGCTGTAGGACCCGGGCAGGTTGGTTTCCTCTCCAGCCTCCCTTGTCTTGACTGCAAAATGATGGTAATAGTAGCACTTGCCCCAAAGGACAACGGTGGCAGTTACATGACTCATGTGTGGTCACTCTTCCCCCACTGCCTGGCACCTGTTAAAGATGGAAGAAGCGTTCGTTTTAATTGTCTATTCTTTACTAATGAGGTTATCATTGTCACTTACTCATCTTTAACTATAATCAAAGCGGGTGATAGCTAAAAAATTTACCTCCGTGGGTGAGGTGAGAAATTGAAAACCAAGGCTAATCTTACAGTATTGACAACATTGTGTCAAGCAGTGAAGAGTAATAACTAATATTTTAAAAAGAAATAAATTTTAAGCAACTTTGGACAAGTTTGAGTCAGTCTAAATGATAAAATTGGACTTTTTCCCACTAATTTTTGCCACTCAGCTCTACGTTAGACCAACGTCTAGAAGAGACATCCCAGGATGTGACCAAAACCAGACGTCTGAGGACCCCTTCTAAAACCTGAGATCAAATGTTTTAAGCAGCAAAAATAAGTCCACCCACCCTTGAGTAACAGAAAAATAAGCAATGAGGAAAAAAAGAAGAAATTAGGAAATAAAATTTCAGTGTCCTGGTAAATGCCTGAACAATGACGATTCCCGTTTCCTGCCAAACACGGTGCACTGTTGTTTCTCCTATTTTCTCCCTAGAGGGTTAAGAAATTATTGCATGATAAGTCATTTATCTTTAGTGCAGGTATGACAAGGATATAACCACATATTACCCAAAATGGGGAATTCATGTCACATTATTTTCCATCTGTGAGTAATAGACGGGAAATGGGAAATGTCACTACGAGGCTGGCCGGCCATCTGGTCAAAGCCGCCCTGTGAATACAGCAGCCGATCTACATGGAAATATTAAAGCAACAAAGTCGGAATCTGTTTTGCTTCTCCAGGGAACTTCAGTTCATGCATGGAAGGAAGGCAATAAAGTCCAATTATTCTGGACGGGGCTACACAAGGCGTATGAAAATTATCTCATGGAGGGTAACTCTAAAGCTAAGTATTTTTTAAAATAGCCATCAGTCACTCCAAGTAACAAAATCAAACAAACTGATCAATCTCTGAGGAACTACCCATTAATCAAAAGATGGTGGTGAGATGTTGGCAATTTTTCATTATTCCATGTGTAATATTTTAAATCTGACATGCTGACGGGGTGGTCCGAAAAGACGAAATTGTCGCATCTGAAAGGAAGGACAGTTCAGCCTTGTGAGTCGGACCATCTGGGGATGGCCCAGCTAACTCAGATCCCCGAGTCTTCCTTCTAAATTATTTGCTCTCCTCTTACGGGGCGGGGTAGGGGGGTGGGTGCATGGTGCCTGGAGTTGACATTGACACTAATAAGAGGCTCTTACTAGGAAGCGTGACCAGAACTCTGGGGAAGCCCAGGGCTTCTCAGGTGGTCCTCAGAGCCAGAGTTTTGCCCATCAACGTCCCACACCTCGGGGGGTTGGCTCGCTGCCCCACAGTACAGGGAAGGAGCCCATCTGTGGTGCTGAGACATCCCACGCCTCGCAGAGGGGCTGCCTGCCATAGTGGGATGGACTGTGTCACTCAGTAGGTGATGGGAAGACCCAGAGGAGACATCAGTTATAACCAGACCAGAGTGAAATCTGTCTCAGGTGTCGCTGCCCAGGTCAACGTTACAAGTGTGATGTGCCGGTATTGCCTAGCAGGATTGAAAGTTGATTTGTTTTTATTTTTAATATTATAGGCTATTTGCACTTAAAATTTTTTAAATCTCTAAATTTTTTAAAATGGAAGTATAGCTGATTTACAGTGTTGTGTTAGTTTCTGGTGTAGAGCATGGTGACTTAGTTATACATATTTAATCTTTTCATTATAGGTCATTACAAGCTATTGAATACAGTTCCCTCTGCTGTACAGTAGGACCTTGTTTATTTTATATATAATAGTATCTGCTAATCTCAAACTCCTAATTTATCCCCTTCCCACCTCCCCCTTTGGTCCCCTTTGTTTTCTATGTCTGTCAGTCTGTCCCTATTTTGTAAATAAGTTCATTTGTGTCATTTTTTTCAGATTCCATATATAAATGATATTATATGGTATTTGTCTCTAAGTTGATTTGAATGAATACACTTAACAAATAACAATAAAGTCCTTACCTCAGTGAAGACACGAGCATCCCAACAGGTCCTGCTGAGCTTTCAGATCCCTGAGGCTTTGGCTGAGCTAGTCCATGCCTCTGGGGCTCAGCTGCATCGTCTGTGAAATGAGAATGAACACTAGGTCAGGGGGTGGCAAGCTATGACCGTGGGCCAGACCCGGCCCCCCACCTGTCTCTATAAATAAAGTTTTATTGGAACACGGCCATACCATTGGCCTCTGGGCCATTACGGCTGCTTTCACACAACAGGAGCAGAGTGGAGCAGCTGTGACAGAGACTGTGTGGCCAGCAAGGGCTAAAACATTTACTGTCTGGCCCTTTACAGGAAGAGTTTGTTGGCCCCTGAACTAGGTGATCCCTGTCTAGGCTCCTTCCAGCTCTGCAGTCTGGGATTCTGGGAAGAAGGAAAGAATCAGAGGCCTTTGGGTACCTGAGTGGAAGGGACAACACTGATTCAAGGAGAGGTCAGAAGGGGAGGCTGGATAGGCCGAAATAAATGTACCTCTTCCCTCATGGTTCCCCTTCCCTCTAGCCCAGAGGCCATGCTTTGGGGGCCCCCAGTGGAAGTGTGGGGGCCAGGGAGAGGCCCCAGCTCATGGTTTTGTGGGGGTTTTTGTATATACATATTTTTATTGAAGTCTAGTCAGTTTACAATGTTGTGTCATTTTCTGGTGTACAGCATAATAGTTCAGTCACACATGTACATACATATATTCCTTTTCATATTCTTTTTCATTGTAAGTTACTACAAGATATTGAATAGAGTTCCCTGTGCTATACAGCATGAACTTGTTATTTATCTATTTTATATATATCAGTTAGTATCTGCAAGTCTCTAACTCCCAATTTACCCCCCCCCCACTCCACTTCCTGGTAACCACAAGTTTGTTCTCTATGTCTGAGAGTCTGTTCATGTTTTGCAAGTTTGTTTGTTTGTTTGTTTTTAGATTCCACATATAAGTGATATCATGTGGTATTTTTCTTTCTCTTTCTGGCTAATTTCACTTAGAATGGCAATCTCCAGGACCATCCATGTTGCTGCAAGTGGCATTATTTTATTCTTTTTTATGGCTGAGTAGTATTTCATTGTATAAATATACCACAACTTCTTTATCCAGTTATCTGTCGATGGACATTTAGGTTGTTTCCATGTCTTGGCTATTATAAATAGTGCTGCTACGAACATTGGGGTGCATGTATCTTTTTGAATTAAGGTTCCCTTTGGATATATGCCCAAAAGTGGGATTGCTGAATCATATGGCAAGCCTGTTTTTAGTCTTAATGAGGACTCTCCATACTGTTTTTCATAACGGCTGCACCAAACTGCATTCCCACTAACAGTGTAGGAGGGTTCCCTTGTCTTCACAGCCTCTCCAGCATTTATCATTTGTGGACTTTTGAATGATGGCTATTCCGACAACCCTTTAGCAGTTGACAATTCCCAGTAAGGAAATCGATGGTGCCAGGGCCTCCTCACACCTTCCGAAGGCCTGACCTTCTGCATGCAGGACAGTGTGTAGCTGGGATCAGATCTGGTAGGTGTCGCTTCATCAGAAGGGTCTGATGCTGCCCGGAGGACATGGGCTCTCTCTGTTTTGCTCTGGACATCCCACATGTGGCTGCCAGACCTGTCCCACCCTTCACAGCCTGTCACCCGCCTGCTCATTCGAAGCCTCTGCCAAGTTTGCCAAGTTCCCCTCATCTGGCCTCCCCATGCTGGCCCCTCTGTCGTCACCAGCTTCCTCTATCTTGGCCTGGGGGCTCCTTGCCATCCTCTGACCACCCCCAGCACCCCCGCCCTGAACACCAAGCTGCGCCCCCAGCCCCAGAACCTCCTCTTTTCCCCCAGCCCTTAGCTTAGATGTCTTTACCCCTTAAGACTCAGCTCGGTGTTCACCTCCTCCAAGAAGCCCGCCAGTCTCTTTGGCAGCTCTCCACAGACTGGCAGCTACTGGTTCTGTGCACTTCAGTTCGGTCTCCAGGCACATCCACATGCCCTTGATGTCAGGGTCTCCAGCTCATATTTTTCTTGAGGTCACCAGATTGGGCTTTGACTAGGGAGTCCTCACTTAATTGATTATAGAGTGGTTTGGCCCACCATGCGGAGGAGGGCATTGGCATTTGTTCTCCGTGGGAGACAGCTGACCAGCCTATTTCACAGAGCTCCTGTATTGGGTTCACAGAGCTCCTGCATTGGGTTAGAGGGTCTGCTCAGCTGTGTAAAGGTCTACAGAGCAGCTTCGTGGGCAGCAGGGGGCGAAGAAGTTTCTCAAGGGCCCAGAACTCGGAGGGCTAGAGTCCAGGTGGCCCAGCAGCCGAGGGACGGCCAAAGCAGAAAGCACCTTGCATGTGTGCCTTGTGTCCCCAGCATGCACCAGAATGACCTGAGAAAGATGGGCATCTCTGGACCCTCACTCACCCCAGGTGCCCATCCCAGTCATGCCATGGTCACACCTGGTGCAGAGGACCTGGGACACCCCCCACATAGGTCCTGTTTCCCACCCTACCAAGTGCCCAGTCGTCCTGCCGGAAAGTGGCCAGTGGCTGGGTCTAAACGTGACATTTGAACCCCAAGTGGCTGCATTTGCCCTAGTGGGCCGGGGTCCAGCAGGTTCTGGATATATGATCCTGGCTATCACGTGGCACCGCACAGACTGCTCCCCAGGTTTCTAGGCCTCCACCATGGTCATATGAAGCCTCCCCTGAAGGGACAGGAGCCTAATTCTCACTGTAACTGACTCCCCTGTTTCCCTCGTGCCCGTTATACTTCTAGGCAGATGAACACTGCCAGCAGCTAGCACTGCTGAGGGGTGGGATGGACGTACAAGAGGGTTTCCCGTGCGCGTGGTGGGCAGCCAGGCCCCGGTGTCGAGGTCACATGTCGTGTTGCTGCTCCATTGTCCTGTACATATGTAATGCTCTGGGGGCCATGGGGCTGGAGCTTCTCAGAGCAGGTGCTCAACAGATGGAGATGCCCCTTAACACTTGTCATTTGGGACGGCGCCTAATCCACTTTCCACCTAAACTGGGGGATTTCCTTGATTATTTTCCAAATAATTAAAGTTTAAGTCTTAAGTGCAATCCCTTGTTTGCAGAAGTTTGGGTGAATGCAGGTCATCTAAACAATTTAGCTTAAGAATGTTCCTTCTGGTGTGCACAGGTGCACAGGTGAGCGCGCGTGCACACACACACACCGTTTATCTGTGTCTGAAGTTTCAGGAGATGGATCTGTGCCTTCCAAAACCTGGTTTCCCACAAGATGTGCAGGAAACCAACCAAGCATTTGAAGCCGTCTGTTTGCTCCTCACAAAGGCAATCAAAAGAAGTACATACAGAGGGTGACGGAGACTGTGTCCCGTGTGTGTTGGGAGGGAGGTACTGGGTGTGCTCACGCTCACTCCTTGCTCCCCGGAGCTGGGAGGGTGGAAGCATCAGGTAAGGAGAGGTTACACTCAGGGCAGTGAGTGACTCTGGACAGAACAGGATGGGGAGGGGTTGGTCCACACCGAGTGCCCTGGTTGGTCTCAGGCTCTGTCTCTGCAGTGACTCGGGTGTCTCCCTGCACCATATCACATGTACCTACATCTCCTCTCTCCCTTTCCCTGACCAAACTCCTCTGCTCCCAGGAAGGACCACGTGTGAACACCAGGGGTCTGTGGCCAGTGATGCCAGGGCAGTAGAGGCGAGGTCCTCGCTGCTCATGACCTAGTCACCAAGACGGACGTATTCACCCTTTGTCAGGGACCAGATGACTGACGTAGAATGGGAAGAAGTCACCTTGGGGTCAAAGCTACATTCCTTCAAACTTACCTTGAGCACAAAAGGCCAATGTTTGTGAAAGAGAAAAATGTCAATACTTTCTTTCCAATTTGAAATTGTGGTTCGTAATTTATGTGTTGAACTCCGGGGGACAGAAGCATCTTCTGGCACCGTTCTCGAGTTACCCTCCCCCGCGCATCTGCATCCTGTTCTCTGGAAGGGACCATATATCAAGCATCCTCCAGATGCCGTCGCATCGAGCTGGTGGAATCCAGGGCAGCCGGAACGGGCAGGGCTGCGCTTCTGTCTCCAGAGGGGCTGGGGTGGGGGCCGAGGGAGCTTTGGGCTTAGCTCCTCATGCCTCTTGCTTTTGCTGGCCTGGGGGCAGGAATATCTGCAACCACCGCCACCTCGACCCCCGCCATCCTGGGGAGAACTCAGTGTCTCCCAGAGTTAATAAGTGAGGACAGGAGGGTCCTGTGTGCCAAGCCAGGACGCACAATTTGGGTTTGAGTCCCAGCCACGCGGGTCTGACGTGCTTTATTTCAAGACAGGCTCCGAGCCCGCCAGGGTAATTACACGTATTCTCGTAGAAAGTGCCGTCTGGAATTGGAGAAAAGAAAGACCAGGCTGACTGAGCGTGGGGTGTGGCTGCCTTGATTATATTGGACGTGAAAAGAAGATGAATTTTGTAATGAGCATAGGTGCCAGCAGGCCTGCTATGATCTCAGTTTGGGCATCAGTTTATCCACAAAGATTTTGCTGGGAGGTGCAGGTCTTTATTTTTAAAGTTAAGGCATGAGTAAATTTCCTCTAATCACTTGATAGGTATTTTTTAGCTGACATTTTGCCATTGATAGAAAATTCTAAAGCCTAAGAGCTTTAAAAACACTGAATTTTCTCCAACATGATTTTTAGCTGGGAAATCATGACAAGGCGGTTGGTTCCCTTGAGAAGTCCAGGGCGGAAAGCTGGGAGGGCGGATGCATTCCTGAGTCCTTACCCTGCTACCCCCCATCAGCTGGTGGGGGGCCCCAGCCCGGCACTAGCTCTCTCAGCATCATTGCGTCATCGGGACTGAGCCCCCTCTCCAGTCTGCATTCCAGCCCCCACCCCAGCAGTGACCACCAGCTTTGGGTCTTACTGCTTGGCTCCCAAGACATCTGCCCACACAGATGCACCTCAGATGCGTAGAAGATTGTTTCCTTGGCCCCCAAAATTCCAAGCCATCTACAGGACTCGATTTCAGGATTTTCTTGGAATGTTGTGAAAATCGGCGTCTTGGCCATGGGAACATTCAGAAGTAGAGGTTCGTGTGGCTCCAGTTACAAGACTGTCTGAGCAATGATTTCGGTACTAAATTTCTGTACTTCTGGCAGGCAGGCCACTCTGCCCTCCTCTCCTGTGTATCAGTGACTGGGAAAGGTGGAAACCACCTTTAGAAAATGTCCCAGCCGACCCTACCTTTGCTCTCCTCCTCATTCTGCATTCTTCTCTGAGTAGGTACCTGACGGGGCCGTGTGATACCTCCCGCCTCTCCGGGAGCCTGCCGCCGGCCACATCCACCGGGTAACTCAGACGCTGCCAGGAGCTGGATGGTCTGGCAGTTTAAGAAGAAGCTGATCTTTACAAAACAGCCTCCACTTTCAGACACTTTGTGGTCATAGCCAGGTTTTTAAATCTTGGATACTTAGCGCCTATCCAAAAAAAAAAAGTGGATTTTTTTTTCTCTGAAATGACAGCTTTTGGGGAAAACCTGGCTTTTCCCCAAACCACTGCCACATTGGGCCTTCTGCTCAGTGTGGCTCGAAAATTGAAGTGAGCAGCTGCTCAGGCGGCAGCGTCTGACCTCCCACCATCCTGCCAGAGGCACTCTGCAAAGCAGTGAGCCTGGTCCATGGGGAGAGCCAAAAAGAGGGCAGGGTTGTAGGAAACACACTGGCTCCCTCCTGCCAAGTCCACACTGTCTTCTAAAAACGGACAACTTGTTTTCTGTCCCCTGCACAGGTGCCACGGGAGGGCCCCTGTGATGTCACATGAAGGGTGGAGGGTGGGGTGAAGGGTGGGCTGGAAAGAGATACTTTGCTTGCGTCATGGTGGCTTCTGGTGGATTGTTAGGAAGTGTGTGGGGTCTGCAGCTGTTGTGGGATGGATTGTGTCCCCCTGCCACCAAAGAGATGTTCAAGTCTTCATCCCTGAAACCTGCTAATGTGGCCTTATTTGGTAACAGGGTCTGTGCAGACATAATTAAGTTAAAATGAGGACGCGCCAGAGTAGGGTGGGTGCTGATCCACTGACTGGCATCTTCTAAGAAGAGAGAAATTTCAACACACAGACACACGGAGGGAAGACGGCCACGTGAAGACGGAAGCAGACGTTGGAGTGACTTGTCTGCCAGCTAAGGAATGCCAAGGCTTACTGACAACCACCAGGAGCTGGAAGAGGCAAGGAAGGAGCCTCCCCTACAGCCTTGGGAGGGAGCGTGGCCCTGCTCACATCCTTACCTCAGATCTCCAGCCTCCAGAACTGTGAGCGGATAAACCACCATTTTAAGTCACTCAGTTTGTGGAAATGTGTGGTGGCAACCCTAGGAAACTGCCATCTCTCATGCCCGTGGCTCTGGCATTTGAATCACCTCCTCCTCTGACTCTGTACTCGGTGAACTCTGGTATAAGTACTGAACCGAGTGGTTGGAAGTAAGGGAGAAGCTACTACACCGCAGGTGAAAATGGGACGTGGAACCAGTGTGGCTATTCTCTTCCTTTTCAGCAGGTGAACTGGGAGAGGTCCTGGCAGTGGAAAGGTGGCAGAGTTGAGAGATCAGTCTTTGGACCCTTGTCTCTTGCTGGAGTTGTGTGGGAAACCAGAGAAGCTTATGGTTTTTACTGACTGGGAGAGACATAGCCTGGAAGGGAAAAGGGAAATAAAAATAAAAATCAGTTTTGCTAGTGCCAAGGCTGGAGTGATCATCTCTTCCTGTGAGAAGCACTGCCCCGGGCCCTGCTTTGGACCCCTGTCAACAGGCTTCTCAGTGCTGGTCTGGTATTAACGGTGCACCTGTCAGTCTTGTCTCAGTTCTGGATGCATTTGGACAGAGACTATATCTTATCTTCCCCTTACCCTTGACTGCATCTACCAAATGTGTCTCTGGTGTTCAGTTAAACACTTCATGGTTGAATTAAAGTCCTAGGAGCAGGAGTGTGAGAAATTTTTTTTTAATCATTTGATAAGATGAAATTTGTAATTTCATCTCATTTTTTAAAGTTAAAAATTTTTGAAATTTGAAAAAGCGATGAAATTTGCAAAGTGCAGGACTAGGTAGACAGAAAGCCACTTTCAGACCAGAAACTGAGAAACTTGGGTAATAGAGTTACTCAGAAACCACGCCCACGGGATGTCTGTGTGCGTGTGCATGTGCGTACGTGTATACACATCGAGAGAGATTTTTTTAAATTGTGGTCAAAATCTATGCAACATAAAACATACCATTCTAACCATTTTTAAGTGTAGAATTCAGTGACACTAAGTAGATTCATATTGTGCAGCCATCACCGCTATCTATTTCCAGATTTTTCCGTCATCCCAGACAGAAACTCTGTACCCATTAAACAGTCACTTCCTGCTCCTCCCTCCCCCAGCCCCTGGCAACCACTACTGTACTTTTGGTCTCTATGGATTGGACAGTTTTAGGTACCTCCTATACGTGGAATCATACAGTATTTGTCTTCCTGTGACTGGCTTATTTCATTTAGCGTAATGTCTTCAAGGTTCATCCACGTTGTTGCATGTATCAGAACTTCATTCCTTTCTAACAGTCCATTGTTTGGGCAGACCGCATTTTGCTGATCCATCCATTGATGGATGGCTGCCTGGGTTGCTTCCACCTTTCGGCTGTTGTGAATAACGCTGCTGTGCACGTGGATGCACACGTCGCTGTCTGCGTCCCTGCTGCCAGGCCTCTGGCGCGCACATCCAGGAGTGGAACTGCTAGATCTGCTGTGTAATTTTTTTTGAGGACTCTCCATCCTCTTTTCCAAAGAAGCTGTATCACTTTACATTCCCACCAGCAATGCCCAAGGGTTCCAATTTCTCCACATCCCCACCAACATTTGTTTCCTGGTTTTTTTGTTTTGGTTTGGTTTGGTTTTGTCTTGTTTTTTTGTTTCCCAAGTGAATCAAGGCAATTTTTAAATGAGATCTGAGTTGTGCATTTGTTGTCCCTGAAGCACCATCATGTCACTTTCAGTTCCACAGATTAGCTCAAAAGTCGGTGCTGGCTTTTTTTAACCCCCTCTCAGAGTTTGTGATTTAAGAGCAAGCCTTCTTTGACTTCACTCCAAGAAGTGAGTGGGGTGATTGATTTCAAGCTGGAGGTGAGACCAGGAAAGGAAACAGATCTCCCACGCAAGGGCTGATGTTCAGAGCCCACGTAGAAACCAGCCACCCCTTTCTTTGGGATCAGGTGAAATGAGAAATCATCCCAGTACCAGCCCCTCGCCCCGACCCCGTGTCTCTGTCTCGCTCACTCTTTCTCTCCCACTCCCGTCCTAGGCAACCATAACGAGTAAGACTTCATTTCCCGGTTCTCCCGCAGAGCCTCAGTTCCAACACTGCAGCTCCGGCTTAAAACATCTTAAATCAATAGCAGTTTGAGGTGACTGGAGTTTAATTCAGGTAGACTCCTCTACAAACCCATCAAAACCATCATCACTTCTGGGGCAATTCAGGGTGGATCCTGGGAACACCTGCAGTGGGCAGTCTCCTGGGCTTTGTCGCCTCTTTCCCGCTGCACAGCTGCGGGGAGCCACCTCCAGACGGCTGCGACGCCACTGCGCTGGCCCGGGCTCTGCTGGCGGCAGCCCCTGCAGCCCCACCTGGCTCTGCAAGGCTGTGGTTCTGCTCGGGGTGGCTGCTGAACGCTCCTTCCCCAGGCCCCCAGGAGAGCTGGGGCCTTCTACTCCCAGGAACAAAAGGTCCCCTCCAAACAGCCTTAGATTGTGATGGCTCTTCCAGCCTCCCAAGTGCAGCCCCTGCATCTGTTAGGAGCTTGTATCAAATGCCCCAGGGGCCAGACTGAGGGCCCCCTGTCTGATTACCTCCCACCTGACACTTGCAGCCCCACTTGCCCACTGAGGTGCCAGGGACTGAGTGTCCTTGCCTCTCAGGATGTGTTCTCTGCCTCTCCAAGGCTCCCTCCTCCCAGCCACAAGCCTCATGACCTCTTCTCTATTCTGGAGTAAGTCCCAATGCCCAGACGGCACGGTCCTAGGGCCCAAAGGTCCCCTCAGATATGCCCAAGGACCTTAAGACCTCATAATCAGACAGGGCTCCTGCTGATGGTATGTCAGGTAGGATACACCAGGCTGCAAGTAACAGATAGTCCCACCTCAATGGAAAGACCAATGCGCCCTCCCACTGAGCAGAGGTCCCGAGGGAGAACAGCTCTGGGGCAGGTTGGTTCACTGGCTCAGCAATGTCTCCCAAGACTCAAGTTTTTCCATCTTTCTAGTGACAATGTCAGAGTTTGGCTTGGTCCCCAGGGTGGCTCCTCACGGCACAAGATGGTTGCTGCACTGCCAGGAGTCACATCCAGACACTATGATGTCCAACAGAAAGAAGAAGATGTGCTTTCTCTTCTTCATTCCTCTCCTTAAGAGCAAGGAAGCCTTACCCAGCAGCCTCCTGGACACCCCCTTAAATCTCATTAGCCCTGATGGTATCACACGATTAAGCCCAGGGAATCACTGCCGAGGAATGGGACCACCATGATTACTCTTGGTGTCACCTCTTGGTACCCATCATGTACTTGGTTTGTTGTGGTATTTTCACCCTTTCCTTTTTTTATGTAAGAAATATATAAATAGTTTCTTGTTCTAAATAACTTATTCAATACAGAAGAATGCTGAGTAAAAATATGAGAAATGCTCTTTACAGCCTCCCCCAATCTCACTTTCCTTCTCTATTTTGCTGTGTCTCTTCCTGTCCCCTTTATGCATTTGCATATATGCGTATGTTCATACACACAGAGGCACTTTGCTTTAATTTTTACCTAGATGGTATTTTGTTCAGCTACTGGCCTTTTCCTGGTTAGCTCTCAGGACTTACTGATTTCCTTCATTCACTTCAGTGGCTGAATGTTCTCCCACAGGGTGGATATGCCATTGCTTTGCACTTTAACTAGCCTTTCAATCTTCTGCCTTATCCTCGTAGGTAGATGATGAACATCCTGAGGGCATATTTTTCTTATCTCCAAGCACTTAATACAGCATTTTTCAACAAAGTGAAAAAGTTAATTAACAATTCCAATGGCAAGATTCTTTCTTTGCCACAGAAATTGTCTTAGCGCAACTGACTGCTCGAGGTAGAGCCCTCTTCTGAGCCAGTAGGAGGGACATAGCTCCAAAATCTATCAGTTTGTCTATCGACAGTGACAAGTCAACCTACTGGCAAGGGAGAGTTGATAATTTTCTGCTTTCCTTTGGTGAGGTTTCCTGGGTTCAGGAAGGCACACCAACATGGTCTCCCTGAGCAGGTTGCCAATTCAGAGCACTTGGGCTACTTACAAAAGTTATGCGTTGTTTGGCTCACATAATAACATCAGGGCAGAGTTATTAGCAGCCCGCACTTCCTGGAGAACCATTTCAAGGACTACTAATGGTGCTCAGACTGCTGAGCTGGAACAGTTATCCACATGCCTAGACACACACTCTTAATAACCCTTTCCAGGTTTCTTGAGGCAGTCACGATTACATAAAATCGATTACAACTGAACCTATTCTAGACCCTTTGGTGGGGAGAAATTACTTCAATATGAGGCTATCACCTCAAAACAGAGCAACCATATTTAGGACTGGGAGGAACTTCTCTGAGCAATCACTCTTGAAGCAGATGTTGGCATTCAGACCTGCTGATAGCACCAGTGAAGATCATCTCAGGCCTCTTTGGGGCTCCTTGTACTTCTGAATCTGCCGAGCTTCCTGCAGTAGCCGAAAAAATTACCATTGTGAAAGAGCAAAGAAAAGAAACATCTGTGTCCCAGATGTGCTCTCTGGCATCGGGGAGGACTCTCAAAATTCAGACCTTAACAGGAAACCTGGAACAATGAAAGGGAGTCAGGCAATAGGAATGAGACCGAAATTAGTTTATGTCCCTCTGCTGATAATACACAAGGGGAAAGTTTTTGATCCGTCATTTTAATTAATATGGATTATGAAAACTCTGGTCCCTACCACTAGGAAGTCTACAACTGAATAGGAGAAAGATAGCATCCACATATGAAAAACTGAACGATGATACCAGGCACCCTGGGGTGGAGACTAAATAAATGCCTATTACGCATTTAGAAGGAGACTCCACTGCGATAGCCAGGCTCTGCTTCCAAACAGGGCTGCTAGTCTGCCTTGATACAAACACTCTGAGAGGGTTGTATTTGACCACGCCTGCGCACTTATTTCTTTCAAAAAAGCAATCTTCTCTGCAGACTCAGCCTGGATTTCTTTGCCGACTTGAATGCCTCTACACGTGTCTTCAGCTGCTGGGGCTGAAAGGTTCCCAGCCTGCCTCCTCTGCGTTTCCACCCCCGCCCCGACCTAGGAATAGCCATGGCCACTGAAGACATTGATTACCCTTCTCCCTTCACCTACACCTACCAACTCACCCTAATTTGTTGTGAAAAACATCTGCCAGCAGATAGAGAAGACAGAATCAGGAGACAACCTGGATACCACTTGTTATAAGGGATTAAGAGGGTAACCATACAGGCTGCTCCCTCAGGCCCAGGCACTGGTGTCCCCAGCACCCCACGTGGGTGTTTCTGTAGACAAATATTTTTTCAGGCCAACACTGGGTTACATGGTGGCAGACCTTGGGAGTCGAAAGAGAAAGATGAAACCTTCACAGCAACTAGGCGTTTTCTTTCAACGGGAGTTTTTCTCTCTGCAAAGTTTTGTTTTACCTGGTAATTAAAGATGGGCAAAAGCAGTCCTGGAGAAATAGCTTTTCCTCCTCTCCAAGCCTGTTTTTCCAGGAGGAACAGGCACAGGCAGGGCCAGGGAGCCCGCCAACCGCTCCTGATGGTTTATGGTCTGGGCCACTTCAATTTCTCATGTGTTACCTTTCTAGGGGCTGCGAGGCCCAGCAATCTGGACGCAGGCCAAGAAGTCAAGAACTGCTGAAGCCCAGGTCTCCGCTCTCGTACTGACACCAGCGACCACCCAGCCCTGTCAAACCACATGGCCCTGTTTTCCTGATGTATGAGGTGGGTAGAACATTTTCCCCCCAAAAGAGGACTCCAAGGGATTAATTAGTTAAAATCTGTAAACATGTATCATTATAATTATTATTCCAGTTTCTAGTTAAAACCAAACTGGCCAAAAGGAAAGAAAATACCTGCACTGCCTCTGAGGGCCGCTACCTTGGCTTTTCCGGTATTTCCAGCCTGGCTGGTGGGAGGAAGTCCCGGGAGGCTCAGCGCTGGCTGGGCCTGAGCCCAGAGCTGTGTTCGCCACGTTGGAGGATGAGGAGGCCAAGAATCCAGTTGAGCCCTGGATACAGATGGGCTCTGACTGTTCCTCTCCTGGACATCTCCCGAGAGACCCTGATGCAGTGCGTCTCCAGTAAGGCTCTGGGCCTTTATGTTTCTTGGAGAGTCACAGGTTGTGTAGGTGATCAGACAGGCTTTCGGTTGCTAAGGTGTCGAGGTAAAACCCGTGCTTCCAATGGAGTGACTACTCTCTCCTCGCGAGACGATCCTCTGGGCCTCTGAGGTTGTTGCAGAGAGAAAAGTCGTGTGTGGTAGGACAGCCCTCCCCTCCCAACATCTATCTTCTTCATGGGAGACCCTCAGTGGACCTCAGCCAGTCCCCCACGGCTCCCCTTCTCTGCGCCTGAAGAGTTCTATCCCATTCCAACTCCAGCTTCCACACACAAACGTCTACCTTTCTCCTAATGGAGCCCAAACCAAGGCCCCAGGCCTCTCTCTCTACGGACTTCCGGTCTGAGCGAGGCCTCCTTGCAAGATGGATGGCCGACGCCGGAAATGCCGTCACCGGAAGTGCCGGGCTAGAGCTCCCCCAATTCCGCTGAGGAAGTCAGGGCATAATGCCAGCCGGGAGCTCAGGAGAACAGTTCGCCACTGTTTAAATGGGCGTTTTTAAAGTACCTGTTCAATATTTACCTAGAGGGAAGGATGAGTCCTCTAAATAAATAAAGGAAGGACCCAACAGGGGAAAAAGTCCCCAGGAGGTAGCCTCAGCGTGGCCCCCCCCTCCAGAGAATTCATTTCTGGCCCCAAATTTGCAGCAATCCCCCAACCTTAGCAAAACAAAAGCCCGCAGTTAAGGTCACCCACCTGTCTCAAAAGACACAGTCCCCACGCAGGCCCCTCAAAACCCTTCATACCAGGCCCTCTTCAGGTATTCCTTCCCTCTCCCGGCTGTTTCCCCTGAAGGCAGATCTGGGGAAGACTATTGTCTCTCTGTCTTGCTACTGTTTTTAGTGGTGCCCCAGCTGTTCAGCTGGCCCACCCAGGCTAAAAGGGAATGTGGTTTCTTTCCAAGTGCACTGGGAGCCCTGAGTGCTCTGGTGTTCCTCCAGGGGTGGCTCTGGGCCTGCCTGCTCCCTGCCCACCACTGCTGGCAACCCGGGGCCCCTGACATATGTCAGATAGGCCATGACACAGAAGAGACACAGAAGTTAGGGAAGGTTGCTCTTTGGGTCCTTATAAGCATAATTCTGGCTTCTGCCTTGACACTCCCTTCACATGCCCTTGGTCATCTCTCCCAGGCCCACAATGCTGCTTGTGGGGCTTGTTACAATTGAAGGGGACTTCCATTTGTCCGGGGGGTGCCAAACTTCTCCCTCTGCTTCCTCTACCATTTCCATGACTCAAGCTGCCTGGAAACTGGCTTTCTGACATCTGGCATAATACTCTTCCTTTGCCTTTTGAGGCAAGTCCATAATGATCACCGGAACATCTTTTACTTGAGACTACGGATCAAAACTGGTACCTAGAACATGAAATAAGTGGCAGAAAGAAAGGCCAAAGGGATGTAAGTGGAGTGTTTTTCAGAATATACTCAACTTGGAGGACCACTGAAAATATTGTTAATCAGGAGCGTGTATAATGCAGTGTGCTGGGCTGAGGGCCCCAGGGTGGACAGGGAGCCTCCCTCCCCAGCACTCATGCTTAGAGTACAGAGTAGGGTGTGTGTGTGTGTGTTTGTGTGTGTAGTAATTACATATAACTTTTAAGAAAAGTATTTCCAAGACCAATGGTATCAGAATGAATTGGCACTATGTGGGGTAATTAAACAAGAAATATGTGTACTCCGTTTATAGATGGTAACAGCACTTTTGGTAGCCAAGACACTCCCTCTGTCTATGAAGCAGGGCTAGGCAACCATTTTTAATTTAGTTAACCAACCCCAGTCCCTTTCCACTTCTACATAGTAAGTAAACACTTGAGTACTTGTCTCTGGGTTTGGTCACCTGGTGGTGTCCAGGATGCCTGGAAGCCTTGGGTCCTCTGCATCATGGTCCACTGGGTTTTATGCATTCCCCAGGCTGGTATTGGCTGTCACTAAAAATATTCACCAGCCATGGATGAGAAAATCTAGGAGTTGTGGTTTTTTCTTTGTCAAGTTCGGCCAACATCTCTTGAGCTTTGGGGTGCAATCATTTTATGTAACCCCTTGTTTCTGGATATATCTTTGGTTGATATTTGTTGCCATTTCTTGTACGTCTTGATATTCTGCTATAGGTACTTTGTTCCACGTTAAATTAATACTTATTTTTTACTTATAAACAAAACAAAACCACATAGAAGGGTGTGATATTAGAGATGAAAGTCTTGGCTTTTAGCTCTACTTCCCAGAGATGATCACGGCAAACAGACACAGCCTTGGAAGGGTTCTCTGCATGATCAAAGTCCATAGGCTGCTTTTCTACACAAACAGGACCATACCGTACCCATTGGACTTCAACTTGCTTCCTTTATTTAAAGCTGTGTCTTGGAACTCTTTCCACATTTGAACCTGGAGAAGCACTTCATCTTTCAGTGGGGTGTGCTACTCCAGTCTATGGGGGCCACCAGTTAGCTGGTCTCTTGTTGAGGATGTTTAGCTTGTATCCAGTTTTTTTCCTCCTGAAGAGTCAGTCAGAGGATTGGATACAATATTGGGTGTTTCGTTGCTTCCTTTAAGAGTATAATTGTAGGATGAATTTCTACAGCTGGATTAAAGAGCGGTCACTATTTACATCTTGATAATTGTTACCAAATTGCTTTCCAAATAAGATACCAACAGTATATTGATGCAACAGAATGTTTTTAAAGAAGCAAAATAGCCAACTCAATTATCCGTAAATGGCCATCCACAGTGTGTTAAGCCTCCCTTCCATCAGAGCCTGCTGATTTGGGCTGGATTAAGCCAGGAAGGAATTTAACTATGGACTTCTCTCTGCATTTGTCTTCTGAAGCTAAATATGTAAGATTTGGGCAGTTCTGAGCGGTTTTGTATTTTCTTTTCACTGCGGCCCCCTGTGTTCCTCTTGTCCCAAGGTCAGTCTGCTGTGTGTCTGCATCGGGCCAGGGGGCCAGCTGGGGTTTAATGACGCTTGGTGCCTGAGCCTCTATAGAGCTAGAAGGGGGTTCTGGGGTGAACTGCCAACTGCAGGCTCGGGCTGGGGCTCCCCGAGGTGTACTGTTCTTAGGATTTCTTTTTACCTCTCTAGTCATCCTGCGCTTCACAATCCAAGCGCCCCTGTTCCTTAGCCCTTTTCTACCTGCATTGTCCACTAGAAAATTATTAAGGGGGTTAATAGAGTTGCTGTTCTAGGATCTCCTCTTCTGGCGGCTCAGGGTGGATTTTCTGCAGTAATTCTCAAGCAATCTGGGGTGAAGGACTACTCTCTTTATTTTCAATTTCCAACCTGTTATGGACTGATACTTTTGTAAAGTACCAGAAAAACTGAATGGTTAGAAAAATAAAATAAAAGACATGTACAAACTATGAGCCCAATTCCTTTTTATTACATTTAAACAGACAGAACATTACTCTATTATTTTGCTCTAAACATATTTTTAAAATCTTGCTCTCAGTTTCTGTTCTCATCTCATTAGAGCTCGGGAGCAGTTTGAGTCACACTGCTTGAAGCCCACCTCTAGAAGCTTCTGCGAGCTTCTTTTCCACCCTAAGCCTCTATAATTTTGCTGGGAGAGTGATTCTCATCCAATAGGGGAAGTCATCCCAGTTTTCAGCCATGGAGGGTCTGGGTCAGTCCCCAGGGTTTAACATTGGGTTTGGGTTTAAGCTCAAGGTCCTGCCCATTTACCTCTGGTCCCCTTTCCACCCATCGTTTCCTCTGTGGGAAGCAGTTACTAATGTGCAGGATCCCGTGATCTGCTGTCTTCAAATTAGACATATTCTTTCCTTTATGGTTTTACTTTCAATTTGATTTAGGTCAAACATCAACCTTCTTATCAGTATTACTGTCTCTTCTCTATAACCAGCTACAGACAAGCGAAATGTGAAATTGGAGGATGTGGATAAAAGGGAAGTGATAGTTTTTTCCATCTGGCCATGAAAACTTTTTAATTCACTTTTAAAATAATTTTACACTTTGTGAGATACTGAGGATGGATCTTAATAGAAGGGAAATTATGAGCAACAACCCCTCACAATATGAGATTTTAAAGCTCTTTTGTCTTTAAAAGGGGCAGACTGTTTCAATGTTAGATACCTACGAAAATTGGTTTTCAGATTTCCTTTTGGAACCTGAAGTAGCAGCTCACAGCGGCATCTAGTGGACATAAGTGGTATAACAGATGGAGTAGACCAGGCAGAAAAATAAAAGTACAGTGATTTTTAAGTACTGTATTTCATTAATTATAAAGCTCAGACTTTTTTCCTGTTTTGAACAGTTTTGAAATTGAGTTATGGCTAAAAATATGTGGCACATCACAGTTTAATTAAAAATTTTTCTTTCTCAGTGATACTTTGTCTTACAATTGATGACATCTTAGCTTTATCAAAATATGATTTTTCATATGAAACTTTGTAGGATGTTCATTCAGTTATTCTCTCAGTAACATTGAGCATCTGCTTTATATATGTTAACATATTGACTTACTGCATATATTGTATTCACTGCATATATTTCATTTGCATTATATTCAAAACTCTTACTTGTAATGCAAAATGTAGCTCTTTTTTTGTGATACACCAATGCACTGATGGCAATCAGACCTAACTCCATGAATTAAAAAATCCATTACTGCTTAGGCCCAGTAGTTCTCAAGACTGGCTGCATTTAGAATTGCCTGCAGAAATTTCTAAACTATAACTAGCCAGACAGCACTTCCGAGAGAGCTTATCTAATTGGTCCAGGGGTGAGGCTCACACATTAGAAGCTTGTAAAAGCTTGTGAAGCTTTTAAATTCCAATGTGCAGCCTGGGCTGAGAACTTCCTCCTTCATTTAAGTCAGATGCTTTTGAGATTATATAGATTTTTTTTAATAGTTGAGAAATACTTGGCATTTTGTTTTCTAGTAAACAACCCTTATTTCTTATAACTGTAATCATGAATGCAAAGAAACTCTACTTTTAAAGCAATAAAAACCATGATATTCAAGAAAAATTCATCCAGTACAACTTGCATTTGATTCTTACACACTCAGTCATACAATATTATTTGAAGTGAACCCCACAATGAGATCTGGAATGCTGAATAAGTGTAAAACAGTAGCTATAAAATTTACAAGATGTCACAGTAATATATCTTTAATATACCATAACCCTCTCAAGTGATGTCTACCGACTAAGGGAGAAAAGTATCTAAGATATCATTTCCTTGGCATACTCTTTTCTTGGCTGAGAGTGAACTCTGCTAATTCCAGGACTGACCCCGCAGCATACCGCAGGGCTGGCACCGTCGCTCTTGACCTCTGGCTAGTGCGGTGGTAGAATGTGATACCCTGTCAGACCTCAGCAGAGATAAGCACAGTATTTCATGAGAGACGGCTTACAGAAGAAAGGACCTCCTTCATTTTGGGGCCCTACCGATGATTAACTTTATAATCTTGTACCAATTACTGGACCCATCACATCTCTTATTCCCCAGATTGCAGACCCAGGATAACACCACCAACTTCAGCTCTCACAGATAATAGGGTTAAATATATTTAAACATGGAACACACATCGAGCCTCAAATGCAAGACTAATCACTGTTACTTGTGGTGCTTTTTTCTGATTGCCTTTCACTCATTGCAAAAAGTCAGTATATGGTGTTTTCCAGGGTATTCAAGGCAGCATAGTACAGTTAACCCCTCCCAGCTGACCCCGTCCAGCCTCTAGGAACTGAGCTCTGTGTTTAAATAATAGCTTAGCTCCTTTGATTTAATCAATAACTGGGCTTTTTAAATTCATAGGACTCTTTTTCTATCCTTGAATGTTCTCTCAAGGACAGAGTAACATAGTCCTAAAATATTCTCAGTTCAGTCTTCCTCCTTCCATCCAGAACAGCTGCCACCCGGGGACAGGGACTGGCTGGGAGCCTGCTGGGTGTCCCTTCAAATAGAACCATGGGTCCTTGAACTAAGCCCAGGCTGCTGGTAAGAAAGATTAACAGAGCTTACAATCTCCCATGATCAAGATGCTGACCCCGTGGGCAGCGGGGCAGGAGAGCTGCGTCCACGTCAACGCAGTAGAAACTCTGGAAGGGAAGCAGTAAGAAGAGGATCTTCAAGTAGGAAATTTGGGAGTTGGTGGGCCCGTTCCCTAAACTCATAAGTTTCAGTTTAATTTCACCCAGCCCCACATGTCCTAGATTTCACCCAACACCTACACCTTTGAGCACGACCCTCCCTGGATCAAAGGACTGTGGTCACATCTCCAAGGTCCTGATTAGGCTCTGATTGGATTTTAAACTCTTTCTACCACCCATGCTAGTGACTCTCAATCATACTTCTCACTTGTGTGAAAAAGAAATGTGGTGTGGGCAGAAACTCACATGAATAGTGTATTTTAGGTGGGGGGTGGATACAGCTCAGTGGTAGAGTGTGTACTTAGCATGTATGAGGTCCTGGGTTCAATCCCCTGTACTTCCATTAAACAAACAAACAAACAAACCTAATCCTCCCCTCCCCCAAGAAAAACAAAAAAAGAATTAAAAAGTCATAGTTGGACACTCACACAAAATTTTTTTAACAGTCTATTTTAATGCCCTGCAGACATGTCACTATAAACCCATAACTTTCCTTGATTTTCGTTTTACTGATATAAACTGAGCTGATACGCTCAATGCAGATGGGGCGAGACTCAGGTGAAATCTTGCAGCCCTCAGCAAACCATTGTTCATTCCTTCTTCAAGGCAGGGAAAGAAGGTTCAGACTGGGGTAGGTCATCACCACGTGTCGAGCCCTCACACTGCTCAGAAAATGTAGTTCCTGGAGCTACAACCCCTGCCCCCTCCCCATTTATTAGCTGGGTCACCTGGGGTCACTGACTTAACCTCTCTGAGTTTGTTTTCTCATCTCTAAATGGGATCTAATAATACCCTCGGCATCGAGTTCTGTGCAGATTAAATGAAACGATGTAATGGAATAGCTGGCCCAGTGGTGGAGATTATCATCCAGCTGTATCCTGCAGTCTGTTTGCAACTTGAAAATTAAAATCACAAGAGACCAGCAATTTGCTATCGAAAGTTAGTTGATTTTTTTTTAAATAAAAGAATACATAAGGACAATGGGAGCTAAAAATGGAATATACCCTTTCCTGGGAAATCACCTTTCAGGCCGTATTGTCAGGCAGGCAGTGTCTGGACCTGTCCCATGGTCCCGAGGCATCACTGGGCTGCAGAACCAGGCCAGAGGCTGCGAAGTCCAAAGCAGCCCGATGCCCATCCTGATCTCAGGTTAGCTCCGGGGAGGCGCCCACAGCCCTCCCAACGTCTCACTTCGTGTGCCTGCCCCCGATTTCTGTTAGGACTAGCGCTGGGCTCCTGGATCTCGGGCCGTGTGCTAACTTGCAATAAACAGACCAAAGAGGCGGAACTTTGCAGCCAAGCCCAAGTCAAACACCTCTGTGAAAACCTATCCTGAGTTGCCCTGAGGTGTTTCCAAAAGTAAAGCAAACATTAGAACCAAACAGCATGCTGTAACTCTCCGCCCGGGGTGGGGAGCGGGGTGGGGTTACAGACCGGCATGACGAGACTCTGAGGCTGGGGCGGGCTTCAGGCTCAGCACTGCCCAGGGGTCACTCCAAAGACCCTCCAGACTCTCCTTACTGGACCCCTGACTCTGCGAGACTGTCACTCTGCATCGGGAGACAATGGCAGCCGTTGAAGCAACGGGTCACCTAGGGAGCAGTCTCTTTTGGCTTTGCCCCAGCTGGCTCTATGAGCCATAAGTCACTAGTTTATCTTCAGCTCTGCTCACACATCTAGAATCAATATTGATTATCCACGTGTCTAGATCAGTGATTCTCAACTCTGCCATGCTTAAGAATCCCCTGGACTGAGGCCAGGGCTGACATAAAAACAAAATTCCTGGACCCACCCCCTAAAATTCTGAATCAGCTAATCTGGGTCACTTTTAACAAGCAACCCTGCAGGCTCTGAAACAGGGAGACTTAAGGCCTACCTTTAGAAACACTAAACACATACAGTAAAGTGATGAAATTCTAATCCTGATCATGTTGTATTAACATCCCAAACTGACTCAATCCCTCATAAGCAATGCTCTGTGAAAACACAGGCCCCTAAAGCAAAATGGCTGCATTTGTGCAAGTTTTCAGTGAAAACATACTGTGTTCTCAGTTCCCAGATTGTGCCCTGGGGGGTGGGGGCGGGGCTGGCGAACAGATAGGTCATGGTCTCAGCCTTCAAAAAGCCTAAAAATCTGGCTGGGGAGATGGCTTCTTAGTGAAACACCAGCTAACCGGAGAGGCAGGGAGCAATTCATGGACGGAGAGACTTCCAACATGACATCGCTCTCGGGTCCTGGAAACAAAGGCTGTGAGTGTGGCTTAGAGAACTCAGGAAGATGACGGGGAACCCCATTCAGTGGAACGAGCATGAACTGAGACCTACTGTGTGCTGACCCCAGGATCAGGGACAGAAGGGACAGAAGGGACAGAAGGGACAGAAGCTGCACTATGAGGAGTGGGATGGGCTCTGCTGAAAGGGAGGCGGGGGAGGAGGAGGAGAAGGAGAGGACCCTGACCAGGGCTCAGTGGACTGAGAGCAGAGAAGGGCAGGTCTGGGAGATGGTGTGGCCAGGAGCCACATCAGCAGTAGGATAATACATATTATGGGGTAAGGAGACATGAAAACTCAGGTGCAGGAGTTTAGACTTGATTAAATAGATAAAGGGTGAATGGATTTCTTAGTTGGGGCATAATGTTAAGAGAAGAGCTTCTTCCGGAACAGAAGACAAAGTGGCCGGATAGACAGTCAGAGACCAGGTGAGCTATGAGGCTGGGAGCTTCCATGGATGAATTCCATGGAATCCCATGGACTGACTTCCATGGATTTCAGTGTCATTGGAGGGTGGGGGTGAACTGGGTTGAATAGTGTCCCCTCCTCAAATGCATGTCCTTCCTAGAATCTCAGAATGTGACCTTATTTGGAAACAGGGCCACTGCAGATGTAATTAGTAGAGTTACGATGAGGTCACACTGAAGTAAAGTGGACTCTTGATCCATTATGACTGGCATCCTTATAAGAAGAGGAGGAAAGACACAGAGACAGACACAGAAGGACGACGCAGAGGCAGAGGCTGGAGTGACGTATCTGCAACCCCAGGGATGCCAAGAACTGCAGGCAACCAGCAGAAGATGGAGAGACGTGTGGACAAATTCTCCCTCTGAACCCATAAGAAGGAACCAACCCTGCCCACACCTTGATTTTGGACTTCCAGTCCCTAAATGCTGAGAGAATACATTTCTGTTGTTGTAAGCCAGCCAGTTTGTGGTGATCTGTCAGACAGCCGAAAGAAACGAATATAGGGGGCTTGAGGAAGGAAGGAAGCTGAAGATGGGTCTTTAGGGGGTGAAGAATGATGTCCAGGTGATGGCCAAGAGTCCACTGAGACAGGGCTGGAGCCCCAGGGAGCCCGGCAGTCACCGCATCTCCCTCCATCAGTGTCCACAGAAGACAAGGGGCAGTTTTTGGAGGAGGAGGCGGGTAGAGACAGCAGCTGCCCCGCTCAGCACTCCACGTAGATCTTCTGATTCCCTCTTCTGTGAATTTCCTAAACAATTATCACAGGAGCCCCGTGCTTAGAAAAGGTGTCTGAGCCGCCTCCGGAAATTAAAGGATTTTTCTAGTTACGAAACGTGTACCAAATGATTGTTAAGAGACGGCCTTGTTTTCCCATGTAGGCACAGGGTCGTTTCAAAGAGAAAACACAATGCCCCCATTTTCCTCACTAGATTTTAGTCCTGGACTTCCCCTATAAAATCAGAATTGGAGAAAGCTGCAAGCAGAATGGCCCCATTCACAGGAAAATGCTAAAGGCTGGTTTCCCATGACTTGAAGGGTTCGTTGCCCCTCCCCCCCAACCGGTGTGTGATGTGGCTTAATTCTCTAGGCTTGCCATCCTTGAAATCATCTCTCCCCCTTCCTCAGTGAAATTTCCTAAAAGCAACCACACAAATGCTGCAGGTGTGTGAGATCGGGGCTGCTCACGTACAGAGAGACTGTGCAAAGTAGGGGGAAAAGGGCGCCCCATCCAGGTGGAGGGATTGCAAAAAGAGACCTTTGTCCTGGTGGCTGAATTGCAAAAAGTGCCCCAGCGGAGTGGGCCACGTAGAGGAAAAAGACTCCCAGGACAGGGAGCAAGGCTCAGCCAGCAGAGCCCGGGTGGGATTTCAGCTTCCACGAGGCCCACGTGTGCACAGGGCTGACGCTGCCCAAATGGATGCAGGCAGCTCGGGCCCCGCACAGAACCCAGGTTCCTTTTGTCACCTCTTAATGGAGCCCAAGGACGCTGCTAAGGGCTGCTCCCACCTGTCTGTGGGCTGCAGGGAGCTCCAGCTACTTCCTGCGTGTCTGTCTTTTCCCGAGTGGCTGGGAGGAATGCTTTGCTGTCCGTCTTATCCATTTTCACATTTCCATCACCAACAGAGCTCAGTCACAGCGTATACTCCCAACGTGTCTGTTGAACGTTCGGGCACATATCCAGTTCAAGCCTGGAAACCTCTTTTCCTGCTCAAGCGACCTGCTGCCTACCTGCATTTTTCCCATCCGTTGTTCTACTGGTCTTTAATGGCTAACTCCAGACAAGAGATGTAAAATAAAATCCATGGAGAAGGACTGGTCAACTTGCAATCCTCCAGGACCCGAGAAAAGGCAACATTATTATTAATATTTTGCTTTTTTCCCTCTCTCTCTGCTCACCTTTCTCCCAGCTCACCAAGGCACCCCCTCCCTGTCAACGATGTGGTTCTGTATCACCACCACCCGTGGCTGAGACTAAGACTGAGTGCCACGGAGATCCATCCTTCCACCACTCCCTTCAAACTGCCCTGAAAGCAGCAAAGGAAATTAACCACAGCCTCCACGGCCGCCGCGCCGCTGAAAGACCTTGCACGTCGCTGGCGATAGATCTGGAGCGCAGCTCGTAACTCAGCCCTCGGAGGGTGGGTCATGCAGGTGTCTCGAGGTGGCTGGGACTCCGGTGGGGGCAGTTGAGGTGACAGATATGACCTGAGAGGGGGAACAAAGTCTCAGTTACCCGGCGATGAAATGAGGAGTGATTTCTCTGCCTCGTTCCGGCTTTCCCCGGCTTAGGTCAGGCCTTTACGATGATTTGTGCGAAACCTTTGAAGTTCGGTCATTTCACAGCTCACGCTGGGCCTGCTTGAGTTTGCTGAAAGATAAGAGTTATTGGAGATACGAAAGATCAATTTGAAGGGAAGAGAAAAGAAAACAGCCTTGGGGCCGTTTCCCCTTGGAAAGCAAAGAAAAACCTGTGTTCTCTGCCGGCCCTTTTCCTTCCCTCCCCGGCTTCCTTCGCCATCGGGTGGGAGGGAGCCCGAGTGGACTGGGAGCATTTGCTCCTGGCTCCGATGATGTAAACCAGGGATGCTGGGAGGTGCCCTGTGACCTCCTATGCCCCGAAGTCCCCACGTGGTCTAAATCTGGAGAAATTTGCCCTCAGGGGAGAAGTTTCCCAAGTCTGCTTAGTGGAGGGCCATCCTTCAGGAAACTTGATTTCTAAAAAGCGGTATAGTTTAGCTTCCTAGAACGGCAGTAACAAAGTACCACAAGCCGGGTGATTTAAAACAACTGAAATGGAGTCTCTCACAGTCCTGGAGGCCAGAAGTCCGAAATTAAGTTGTCAGCAGGGCCCTGATCTCTCTGAAGGCTCCAGGAAAGAGTCCTTCCCTGCCTCTTTCAGCTCCTGGTCAACCAGCAACCTTTGGCATCCCTTGGCTGGTGGCGGCATCATTCCATCTCTGCCTCCATCTTCACGTGGTTTCCCTGTGTGGGTCCTCTCTGAGGCTGTGTCTAAGGACACCAGTCGTTGGATTAGGGCCCACCCCTCCGACCTCATTTTACCTTAGTCACCTCTTTAAAGACCCTCTCTCCAAAGACAGCCACTTTCTGAGGTGCTGAGGGTTAGGGCTTCAACACAGGAGTTTGGGGAGGGACACAGTTCAGCCCAAACCACCATCCTTCCACGCCACGTGGGAGGGAGAACTCGGACCCCTTCCACCACTCAGGTGTGTGGGGGTCACAAAGCTTCCTTAGTTCTCTTCCTCGTGAGCCCCTCTTCTGAGTAGCCAAGCGGATTCATCTGTCATGAATATTATCTCCAGCCCTTCTGGCTGAAACAATCACCTTCTATGAAAACAGCTCCATTAGGGAAACATTTCTTGGTAAATGTCAACTCTTATCATTGCCATTCTCTTCCCACCACCCTCAGATCCAAGATGGCAGCCAGCACACAGGGAAGCTCATGGTCCCCGTGGGAGGGCATAGGTCTCCTGGTCTTGTCCCGTCCCTGCACTGGCCCCTTCCTCCAGGAGGCTGTGCTGGTCCTGGTGAGCGTACTGACAGGTATCCACTCAGGGGTGCGCAGGCTGGGTCTGCCTTTTGGGCATCCAGCTGATGTCCCTGCTAGAGACAATGGACTGTGGGCTAGGCTGGGGAGCTCTCACATGTGACCAAGTCACCCTAGAGATCCCCTAGGTCTGGAGGGATGTCCACACCATCTCTGGTCAAGGTGGGCCCCTCACAGCCATTGGCTCCCAGCAGACTTGGCTGCGTGCTGTACCAGCCTGGGGAACATGTGAGGATCCTTGGGTCCCCTGCACGCTGTAAGGAATCCTGGCTCTGGCTCATTCACCCTGCCTTCCTGCAACCACATCGTACTCCCCATGTTGGGAGGGGTCGTCTCCTCCAAGGATTCCAACAGGGAGCAGAAGGAAAGCCCACTTCCTTTGGGCTCCTTCCCAGTACATTAGATTTGGGGCAAACGTATGTGACCACTGGCTTCCCCTTCCTCAGCTCCCTCCTCATCCTCATCCTCATCCAGCTGAGCCAGAAGACTCATGCTTCCCTCGTTCCTCGTGGCAGAAACTCGTACGCCATGTGCTGTGTATTCTGAATGGTAAGACCCGCGGACATCAAATCTCTGGGTCTGGATCTCTAGGTGGTTATAGAAGTTAAAGGAATTTTGAAAATTCTCTCTTGCCATTGCCCGGCTTTCAAGAACACTGTCTTGCTGGAGACATAAAAACCTATATTGGATATCAGAAGCCAAAACCTAGTCCTTTTTGCTACTTCTCCCCCATGCTCCACCCCCAGAAGGGAGCCAGAAGGGCAGCCCTCTCTACTCACAGACCCCCTACTCAGCCAGGACTTTTAGGGTAACCTCGCCTGTCCGTGGGGCTGACCTCCAGCCTCGCTCTGATGCTGTCCCCTTACTCCTTGAGCCCAGGAGGGTCTCTTATCTCTTCTCAGGTGGAAAACAACAAATCGAAACAAACAAAACTGGCTCAACACACATGGCTCTTGGACCTCAGCTCCTAACTTAGGGCCAAGAATTTGACCATATTCTTGGTTCTAAGATGCCCCATCTCTCACAGCCTAAACTGCTCCCGGTCAGGAAGGGGGCTGGATGCGTTTCCTGTGGCTGCCAATCATCACAAACTAGGAGCCTTGAAACAACAGAACTTTGTTGTCCCACAGTTCTAGAGGCCAGAAGTCCCAAATCAAGGTGTCAGCAGGGCCGTGCCCCCTGACGCCTCTGAAGACTGTAGGGGGGCCTCCTTCCCTGCCTCTTCCAGCCTCGGTGGCTCCTGGCGTTCTTCAGCATCCCCCGGCTTGTGGCTGCATCACCCCAGGCTCTCCCTCTGCCTTCACATGGTTTTCTTGTGTGTGTCTCTTCTCTTCCTATAAGGACAGCAGCCATCGGATTTGGGGCCCACCCTAATCCGGTACAACCTCATCTTGACGTAATTATATCTACAAAGACCATTTCCAAATAAGGTCACATTCTGAGGGCCTCGGTGGACATGAGTTTGGGGGGACACTGTCCAGCCCATCACAGGGACTCATGAGTTAATGCTTTCTAATGCCGTTCTGACTCCCATGATAAAGCCCCAAGCACAGAGTGGTGCTCGGAGAGAGACCTCCTTCTCGCCTGTTCTTCCGCAACGCCCCGTGTTTACTTGAAAGCGGTATGTGCTTTCATAATCGCCTTACACCGCCCTCCAGAAGTCAGCAGCTCCTGCGAACACTGGCCTGCAGCGCTTGCCCTGGGCTCAGCCACACTCCTTCTGAACCCCCCCTCCCCCCTCCCCTGGTCTTTGATGACCATTTGCTGTTTTGTTTATACCCCTTCTTGTTCCAGGAAGGCTTTTATTACCAGGCTAAATGAACCCAGGAAGATCCTGTAGCAAATGCAGTGTTCTCCACAAACACAACTTTCCATGAAACCGACACGAAAACCCCCCAAAGCACTTGGAAATCAAAAGGATCGTGTTAAGTTTGACGTTGGGCTCCCCTTCTTTAGCTTCGCTGACTCGCTGAAACACAGGCCTTTCCTCACTGTTCTGCTTTTGCGAACTTCGTGTGCCCTGCCTTGTTTTCTGGTCAACCTCTTGATGGAAGAAACCGCTAGCTGAGAAAGGAGATTCTGGATTATTGAGAGCTGCAGATAGCAATCAAAGTGACTTGTTTTAGGACGTGGACCTCAGAAAGGAGATTGTGGTGGGGGGGACCCTAGTTCACCGATGGGAAATGTACCCTGTGGTCCCACGTGGCCCTGGTGAGTTTGCTTGAGTAAAAAAGTCTCAGGAAAGCCATCAACCAGTGTTTAGGACTGAAAATGGTGAAGGACATGCAGCTTCCTAATTCAACATGATGAAAGGGAGGGCTTTCTCTGGCTCCAAGTTATTCCTCTTTTGACCTTATTTACAGAGAATTGGGAATATTTGGCTTTGCTGCTGGCAAAAGTCATTTTAAGAAAAAATGTGAGTCTGTGTGCATGCATGCACATGTGTGCATGTCCACTGTGTGTCCATGGGTGTGCCTATGCACACACATGCATGTGTGTGTAAAGGGGAGAGGGTGGGACAGGAAGCAGAGGGGGAGGGGAGGGCGCAAACAAACGTCCCTCCCAGCGTATGAAACTGAATATTCAGAGGAGTCCTCTCCCTTTGGAAAAGGGCCTGAGAGTATCTGAATGTGTCTCAGGAGCCCCTGACTTTCTCATCCATATGCTGCCCGATTTGTGGCAGCTGAGGTATTTTGAAGGTGTTTCAAGCGAGGACCCAGCAGGTCATCCTGGTCCCTCAGCTGTGAGGGATGTAAACTGGGATCGGGAGAGGAGGAAAGACCTTTCAGAAAGCTGTGCTCGAGACCCACACCTGTTCATTCAGCAAATCTTGACTGAGTGCTGGATCCGCCCTGAACCCACTTGCTAGTAGCAACCGGCTTTTCTAACAGCGGGAGGGAGGGTGCGGGACACTGGGCCGGCAGCTTGTGGAGGAGAGAACATAGGGCTTACATCAGAGGCCCGGATCTTTCTGTGACCAGCTGTGAGCACTGGACAAGATGACTGGCAATGATAACAGATGCCCCCCAGAGTTTTCTGTGTGATTAAATAGCAGTTGGTGTAAGCGCACTTAGTAAATTACAAGGCATGAGGGCCCCTGGAGGTGCCACACCTGGCATCAGGCGACTTTCTGTTAAGGAATAGCAATTAGGAGGAGTCCAGGATGGGCAAGATCTTTGTCCCAAATGGCAGGTGGATGCTGTGCGCCCGCCGGGTCCTGCAGCCGCGGCTCCACGCTGCCTCCTCCTGTGGTGGGGAGCCTGCCCGCCCCCGGCTGAGCGGCCCAGTCACAGTGCGACCTTCAGGAAGGAAGCGTTCGCTGTAAGAAGGTCACTGATAGTGGCCTTAAAACCTCTGACAGTGGTTCATTCATCCCGCCAGGTAGGCTGGGACCTGGATTTGGCATTTGGCTCTCAGAATTAGCTAGAATAGAGACAGGAGGGAAGCGTTGTGTAGATTAACATCTGAGAACATTTTTTTCCCAATGAAACTCCTTACATGTAAACTAATGGGCTGCTATAAGACCACTGGGTGGGGGACCTAACTCAGAAAGGCTAAAATCAGACCAGTCTGTTCTGTTTTGTGTGTGTGTGTGTGTTATTGTAGTAAGACTCACAACATAAAACTTAACATTTTAACCACTTTTAAGCATGCAATTCAGTAGCACTAAGTCCATCCACGCTGTGTAACCGTCACCACCATCTATCTCCAGAACTTTTTCATCTTCCCCAAATGAAACTCTGTACTCACCAAACACCAACTCCCCATTCTTCTCTCCCCTCAGCCCCAGCAACCACCATTCTACTTCTGTTTCTGTGAATCTGACTACTGTAGGGACCTCATATAACCAGAATCATACAACATTTGACTTCTTGAGACTGGATCATTTCACTTCGTGTGATGTCTTCAAGGTCCATCCATGTTGTAGCATATATCCCAACTGCATTCCTTTCAAAAGCTACGTAATACTCCATTGTACGGATAGACCACATTTTGCTTATCCATTCATCCATTGACAGACATTTGAGTTGTTTCCACCTTTTGGCTCTTGAGTGTAGGGGCACAAATTTCTGTCTGAGCTCCCACTTTCCATTTCGGGGGTCTCTTTATAGTTTAAGACATAATTTTTTGGTTGTCACTTTATCAGCCTGGGCTCCTTGGCTGGAAACTTACTGGTTATCTATCTTGTCCAAAAGGTTAAATCTTCCTGTGTGTAGAGTACAAAAGAGCAACTAGCAAACACAGGATTATGTTGAAATGTCCGTTGCCAACACTGTTGTCAGCTGAATGATGGACAGCAGATAAGTCAAACTGGGGTTGTGTTTCACAAATGTGTTGTTGGAATTTTAGAAACTTCTCATTTCAAATCAGCATTAGCCAACATACTTACGCTCTGACAGCCCCGAAGAAGCCCAGCCTGAACTAAGATAGATGTCACTTTGGCTGAAAGAAGACTGTCGACAGGAACCTATTTAATTCATTTCCCCACTGCTCTTCCCTGTTAAATACATTTGCCATCAATTGACTTCTCTATTCTCTATTTGGAAATGTCCATACTAAGCAAAATTCTCTCTCTCTTTTTAAATAGATTATGAAGCACTATTATCTCTACTTACTTATGACAGATTATTTCAAGAAATGTGCAAATATTATAAATAACAGTTGGTGGGAAATGAGGGATTTTTCCACAGTAGGTTATGTGGTTTCCAAACAGTTACTTGGTTTGCCTTTAATGTCACTTTGTTGTCACTTCTCTCAGGATGAGAGAGTGTCCTGAGGCAGCCAAAGATACAGCTCCCGAAAACAAACTGAAGCGTAAGATTAGGAAGGCACCTTCCTTTTCTCTGTATTTGGAAGTGAACGTGACCGCTGCAATGACTGATGTGGCGTCTTCCACTCTACCAGTGCAGCCCGTATTCAAGTCTTTGCTGATCAGATTTCCCTGGAAATCACACTCTCTTGCCACATAATAGAAAGAGTAGCAAGTAAGTAGTGAGCCACAGATAGACATCACTAGCTGTCATGGGTTGAATTCTGTCCCCCAGAAAGATACGCTCAAGTTCTAATCCCTGTACCTGTGCATGTGACCTTATTTGGAAATAGGGTCTTTGCAGATATAATTACTTAAGATGAGGTCAGACTGGAGGAGGGCGGGCCCTTAATCCAATATGACTGGTGTCCGTAGAAAGGGACAGTGTCACGTGAAGAGAGAGACACACACAGGGAGAGGGCCACACGAGGACCGAGGCAGGGACTGGGGCAAAGCAGCTGCAAGGCAAGGACCACCACGGACTGCCGGCCACCGCCAGAAGCTGGAAGAGGCAGGAACACTTCCACCCAGAGCCCCAGAAGGAGCCCTGCCCTGCTGACACCTTGGTTTTAGACTTCTGACCTCCTGCTGTGAACTGTGAGAGAATAAATGTTTGTTATTGTAAGCCGCCCAGTTTTTGGCACATTATTACAGAAGTCCCAGGAAACAAAAACACCGGCCAAGTGTTAAGCCTACTTACTTGATGAAAAAGTAATATTCCTCCCAAGCTGATTTGCAGTTCATTCTCCAGGTCAAGAAGTACAATCTTAAACTCCAAAGTAGAGAGTTTTCAAATCGTGATTCTGTGGTTGATTGAATCTGTGGCTACAGAACCCACACTCCAAGGCCGACTTAGAATGATACGAGCCCAGGTGCCTGTGTTCAAATCTCGCCTCCACCACTTAGTAGGACCTTGAGCAGGTTATTTAACTTCTCAGAGCCTCCATTTCCCCATCCAAAAAAATGGGGCTAATAGTAGTACCTAAAGCAAAGGACTGTTTTAAGGATAAAATTAGTAAATGCATGTGATGTGCTTAAAACAACAACCAGTACACAGTGAGCTCAGTACCACTGTTACTACTGCCATCATAAATACGAGGAGTTCGCCAAAATCGGACCTCTGCAAAGTTAACATTAAACCGTGCAGGCAGGATTTCATGGAAATCTTGTTTGTCTGACAGGATATGCTGTCGATAAATTGAGCAAAGTCAAGTTCTACAGTGGCCTTCACCCCAGCAAGATAGCTGAGTCCACTAACTCAGACTCAAGTTGCTGGTATGCGGCTCAAATCAAAGAGGATCCAAAACAGTTACTGAAAACCACATACATAACTTTCCTTTCATTAATTCATTCGTTCTACAAACTTCTTCTGACTTCCTAATGTGTGTTAGACCCCAGCCTGGTTCTATGAAGAATCAAAAAATGAATAAAGCATTGAAGGCCAGTTGAGATAGAATAAAGGTGATGGATTTATTCATCCATCATCCACCTGCCCACCCATCCATCTTTATTCATGTCTCATCCATCTGCCCACCCATCCATCCTCCATCCATCACCCAACCATTCGTCCATCCATTTAATCCAAAATATCCATTGGCTTCCATCATATCCATAAGGACAGAGGTTGCCCTAAATCAACGGAATGATCCTCAGTCAATAATATTTAACAGACACTTCTGAACTCCTGCTCCAAACTTCCAGCCACAAGATGCTCCTGTCTCTGCCATCACAATCTGGTTGCCATGGACACAGTCCACACCCAAGGCCATTCGCCCACACCTGAGTTCCTTCACTGTATCCTTTTCTGAGAACTAACTAAGGCCACATAGATTGATGAATGCCACAGAAGGAACACAGGAACCAAGTCGCTGCCCTTGGAGCATCCATGATGGAATCGATGAGGAGCGGACAGACCTGCGTGTCAAGTGAATTGTGGTTCTCTGCCATTCTGAATCCCACCATGGCCAGCAGCACACCTGAAGGGGCTGGAGGCATTCCCAGCATGTCCCAGTCCCTTGGCCAGCCTCACGTGCAGTCCTAGATTTCAGAACAATCCCAGGTTCTTAAGTCCTACTTGTATGTCCCCAAAAAGCCACCTTTATGATATCTCTCATTTCAAACTAACAGCAAATTGTCCCTTATTCCCAGCAGTGCCCACAACCCTCCCAGCTCCACACTCCCCCGACAGACACCACTGAACCATCCATCTCTGCAATTATAGCCAAAAAACAGTTGCTGTTTGATCAAAACTCACCCGCATGCCCACAGGGCCCACAGCAGCCTGCAAGTTGAGAAACTCTTTGTTGCTCAATAGGCCAAAAGTCCAGAGCCATGTGGAGACAACCATCAGGGGACTAGCTCAGAGAGGCCTGGTGGTCAGGGCGGCAGGAGGGGAGCCGTATGGGTCGCAGTCATTGGCAGGAGTCAGGCTGTCCATCGTGGGGTGATGAATATGGACACAGAGGAGCAAGTGTCTGCAGCCAGCGGCCTGTGTAAGGAGCTGGGGCAGCCAGACTGGGATGGCCCTTAGATAGCCTTCCACGCCCAGCTGGGCGGTCAAGGCTTTGTCCTCCCAGCCCAGGAGAGTCACCAGAGGGTGCTTTAGGGAGGTGATGACTATGCTCAGATGGATCAGGGATTTTTCCAAGGTGCAGTAATGACATTTCTGGTTGGTCCTGCACGTCTGCCTCGCCGGCTGCCTCATACCGGGCATAGGGCAGTGAGCCGCCCAACCAAATGACACGTGTGCCCACGCAGCCCTTCTCAAAGGACACAGTCATTGTCTAGTCACTGTCCTCTCAAATACCCTGGCCTTGAAGCTTCTGGTTGGTGGAAGAGGAAGGACAGGAGGGCAGCAGCGTCCCTGAGGGCCTGCGGGTCACGCCGGCCGGTGCCCAGCCAGTTCCCAGAGCAGCCAGGGGCCTGGAGAGGCGGCTGGACTCCACGGCCCGTGCATGTGAGTGCGGGGTGAGGCGCTGGTCGGGGGTGGGGTCTGCGGTTTGCCGTCGCTTGTCTAGGGGCTGTGAGGCCCCGCCGGTAGGTCTGGGTGCGGGCGGGAGGTCTCCGGGCAAGCAGCAGGCAATATCCCCAGCAGAAGGCCAGCCGTGCCGGGGCCTGGGGGGCCCTGGGGACCCAGCTCCGGTGTCCTAATGAGCCAGCTGGGCCCCTAATGAGCCAGGAAGGATGGAGTCCGATTCCTGAGTGTTTGGGTAGAACTTGCTGGCCGTCCTTGGGCTGGGAGCAAGGACCAGGTCTGCAGAGTGTCAGGAGACGGGGCAGCTTGGGTGCTGGTTGTCACTGTCCCTTCTGTGCATGGTGAGTGTCTAGAGCCTCCAGACTTGGGAGCCTTATCCTCTCCCAGCCCTCCCCCTTCCCCCCAAACACACAGACACTGGCCTGGAAGAAGGCGCGGGAAAGTTACAGATCTCCCTTAATAAGGGTAAAAAATGGTACTGAAGCGGAGACATTCCAGGCAGTCTGATCCATGAGTTCATCCTTCAGTTACCTTGAACCCTGCATCCCCAGTAGCTGCCACGGTCTTCCCTGGATGGGCCAGAGGGCCAAGGCCTGCTGGGAGGGCCCACAGACAAGGGAGAACGAGGCCTGGGATTGGTGCCCAGGCCGTGGAGCCACTCGGGCACTGGCTTTTGGCTGCACATTCCCACCAAGAGATTTAATTCCTGCCATTTATAAGGCCAAAAATCTCTTAATTACTCAGCTTAGTCTTGAAATCTTAGGAAGCCAGAGGGTAGCCCCATCACCATGTTCTCTGAGCATCTCAGCCCCGGGATGCCTGCTGGGCTGGCTCCCGTTGAGCTGGAACAGGTTTATCTGTAATGGTGATAAAACTTCAGTAGCACACATTACTGGGTGTCCTTCCTTGCTGGGCTTACAGGTTTCTGCATATCTCAGCATCTTCTAGACCGCTCTGAGAAGCTGCTGCTATGATGTCCGTAGCCAGGTGGGTCAGGTACGGCTGAGTCGTCTGCCCAGGATCAGTCTGACCGGAAGCCAGCCTCCATTCTTACCTGGCTGTGGAGCTTTAGAAATCTCTAAAGCTCACCATCCTCTACTTACCCATCTAGACAATGGATCGATTCTTCCCAAGCATCTGCAGAGAAATCTGTAAAAAGGAAGAGACAGTTTCTTCCCTCAGTGCCATGAAAGTGTTACTATAAATATCTCCTGCTTTCCAAGTTAGTTGTCTTAAAGATCTACGAAATCAAATCTATCCATTTTTTTTTAAAAAATCACTTTCTCGCTTGTATCAGAGAATCTCTTACATTACATAGAGCACACAGTCTAAAAGCCTGTTTTCCTGGCTGCTCCCAGTGTCTTTTTAAAAATTCAGACAGTCGCTGTTGCCAGTTCAGGAGTGATTCTTGGCGCTTTGAAACTCAAACATTCCTCCCTCCAGCTGATCCTCACAATCCTCTCTTGGGGGCGAGTCCTCACACTGCTGGCAAGACGCGTGGCTGCCAGGGCCGTAGGCTTTTTGCCCGAACAGTGGCCACGCACAGGAATTTTCCACCACACGCTGTTTGCTGGGAGGGCACCTGGGGCTTGTCCTAAGAGAGCCGCCCCGGTGCCGTGACTCTGTGAAGGCAAGAAGGGAGAGGATGCAACTCTGTACCTCATCCTCTTCTCTCCCTGGGGGGGGGGCACCAGGATACAGGGAGGCTGTGAGCAGGGTCTCTGGGGCGCAGAGGCAAGCCACCCACGGGCAGTGGTTCACCCCTGGACGTGAATGTGCACGCCACACACCCGTGCACCTACAGCTTCCCTGGAACAAGAAAGAAATGAAAGCTGAGATTTGGAACACCGCTGGGGTTTCCGCTGGCAGCCTCTCTTGGGCACAGGAGACCAGCAAGAGCTTTGTTTTCAAAAGGCTCCTCCTTGGCAGACCTTTACAGGGGCATCTGGGCTACACTTAAATGAAGAAAAAACAAACTTACGAAACCAAATTTTTAAATTCTGCAGAACACAGCACAAGTGTCTCCTGTTCCTTTCAACATTCAAACTAGATGCACTCTTTGATTTCAGGGAGGAAGAATCCCAACGCTGAGTCCTCCAGTTCCATCCATAACCGGCAGGACAGGCTTCAGGGGCCTGCCACCTGCACGGCTGCCCGGGACCCTGCACTTTGAAAGGGCGCCAGCCTGGTTTGATACTCTGTGGTCGCCATCTTGAAATTCTTCATTTTTGAACAAGGGTACCCATGTTTTCATTGTGCGCTGTTTCATCTGCAAGGCCATTCTGAGGACTTCTACCAGCTGAAATCTCAGACCTGACCCAGTTCATTCTAAACTTCTAAACGGATGGTCCTTCCACCATTTCCTCCACCCTCTCTCCTCCCTGGCCTCTTCCTCCACCCTTGTTCTCTATCCATGCAGCACATTCCCAGCCCCAGCAAGGGTCTTATAACTTCCATAACTTTGAAATAGCAACAACAGTAAATGATCTTTCCTGGTATCTGCAACACCTGTAACGCAGTGCAAACCATGAGCAACTCCTATGGGTGGTAATGTCCCAGACTCTGGTCACACTGCTGCAGGTGGCTGCCTCTACTCATAACACAAGGACATGCTCATTTTAGGGGGAGGCCAATGAAATAAATCATGCAACTCTTTTCCCCAAGTTGACAGGTACCCTGAATTCTATGGAATTAAGAACCCCTGTCCTACAACTGTTGCCTCATTTCCTGGTTCCCCTTTATGGTCCAAGTCTTTGAAAGAATCTTCTGGGCTCACTATCTCCTGTGCGCCTATCCCAACTCTCTCTTGAACCGACTCCCAGCACTCTGCCGAAACTGAGCTTGTCAAGGTCTCCAGTTTCCTTCATGTTGCAAATTCCAACCATATTTCTCAGTGCTCAGATAATGTGATTTGTCTGGTGACGATGCAGTGGGTCACTCTCTCCAGCCTGGAACTCTGTCCTCACTCACCACTCTCCCCCTGGGTTGCCTCTTCCCTCTCGGCCACTCCTTGTGGCCCATTGCTGGCTCCCCCTCAGACCCCAGTCTCTCATGTTGGAAGGTTACCAGACTCAGTCATCAGGCACCTGCTCTTCCCTGTCTACACTCACTCCTTGGGGGCTCTTACCCGATCTCACCGCTTTCAATCCTGTGTCTGTGCTGTTGAGTTCCAAGTGGACTTCTTCACTCCATGCCCTCCCTGAGCGCTGCACTTATACATGCAAGTGTGGTGTTCCCGCCCCCCACTAGGTGGTCACAGCCGTGCCAATTCAACATGTCCAAAACAAAATTCCTCTTCCTCCACCCTCCAAACGCAGAGCCTCCCACCTCCCACTGCCTTCACCCTCAATAAATGGTAACTCCATTCTTCCAGTTGCCCAAGACCTTGGAGCCATGTCTGACATCGGTCTCTCACACTCCACTGCTAAACCATCAGCAAACCCTGCCACTCTCACCTTCAAATGTATCTAGGAACCCACCCCTTCTCAGTACCCACCTCTGTCACTGCCAGCATCTCTTACGTGGATGACCACAGAACTCTCTTCTTTAGTCTCCCTGATCCAGCCCAGGTGTGACCTTGGATGAGTTACTTAACCTCTCCAAGCCTCAGTTTCTCCATCCATAAGTGAGGACAGTGACAGGCACATCACAGATTTGCTGAAGGATTCAACAAGTTAACGTCTGTGGAGGCACTTAGCATGTGTCAGGCATCTCACGAACACTCAGTACATTTGGCTGTGATTGCTTTTACTTCTCATTATTAACTCAGCTTCTGGATGCCTGGGGCTAAAGTTGACAGAGAATGAGCACTAAACATTTTTAGCTGTATGTTATTTAGCATTAGTACACCTCAGTCTTATGTCTTCATTTTAGTCACTGCAATATAATCCCAGTTTCGTGCTCAAATAAATCATTTTCACGGGCTTACAAAATCCATCGACTAGTTGTCTTATCCATAGAGGTTTCCAGCCCAGCAGGGCCAGAGTCCTGGGGCTTGTTGTTTTGATGTTAAGTCCTAGAGGGAGGCCCCGCTGTGCTCTCCTGGATTTCCAAGGGAAAGCCTGGGCAACCATCGGAGTTGCCTTATCCAAACCTGGCCTGCACCCCAAATTTGGGTTTTTATGGTCTATGAAACCAAGACATGTTGATTTAAGAAAACCAGACACTAGCCTGAAAAGGTCAGCCACGTCTCTGGGTGCAGCCCAGCCAATTACATACAAACTGGGGAACTGAGCCCCCCAAACTCTTTGGGGGATCAGTGGATTCATATGCTTTTCCAGCCTGGAGAAGCTGAGTCATCTGATCACTGTGTGGGTTACCCGCTGTGGTTGGCACTGGCTCTTGAGTTTTCACTACACAAGGGCCTTCCAAATTCTTCCCTCGCCATGTTCTCTCACGTCTCCCTGGACTCCGTCCTCCACACCCTGGGACATGAAGCTAACCACTGACCTGCGGTTTTCCATGGTAGATGTGAAGCCATCAGACCATGCTCAGTGCCTCCTCTGGAAGGGGACCCAAGTCTCACATTCAGACATGACTGTTTTTTCCTGTGATTCCCGTGCCACCATTCAACTGGGCACCTGTACTGGTCTGCGAGAGCTGCAAAGTACAAAGTACCACCAACATGGTGGCTAAAAATGATAGAAATGAATTCTCTCCCAGTTCTGGAGGTGGGGAGTCCAAAGTCAAGGTGTCAGCAGAGTCAGTTCCTTCTGATGCTCACGAGGAAGGATCTGCCCCAGGCCTCTGTCCAAGCCTCCGCTGGTCACTGGTCATCCTTGCTGTCCCTTGGCTCATAGTGGCATCAGTCCAACCTCTGCCTCCATCTTCACATGGTGTTCTCCCTATTTCTTTGTCTTCACGTGGCCATCTTCTCACAAAGACTCCAGTCTCGGTATAGGGATCCACCGTACTCAGTATGTCCGCATCTGAACCAAAAGTTACCTCTGCAATGACCCTCATCCAAATAAGGTCACCTTTGGAGGGAGTGGGGGTTAGGACTTCAACGTAACTTTTGGGGGGAACACAATTCAACCCACGGCATCCCTTATACAAAGCTTTTCTAGACAACATTTTATTAGTCAAAAAAATCATCATTTAATACTTTAGAAAATAAGCTTATAACCTGTGTTTTTTGCTTTTCTAAGATTTTCCTTGCACAGCAGACTTTTGGCCACCTGTACCCTCAAAAAAATGAAAACAACAGAGCAAATCTACACAACTATCTGGCCAGGAAAAAACACTTAGGCAAAGGCACCAGGTTATTTTGTTAAATGAAATTCAGTCCTTTCATGTTCACATGTTGATCTACTGCATTTTTAATGGATTCTAATGAAATCTGGTGAGTTGAAATTAGAGAGACAATGCCCGCTGGGAAACGGTGTAGGCTTTTTATGGTCGCGGTAACTTAAGCTTGTAGTTTTCACTCAATCAATAGTCTGTTCAATCTCGCTGAGTTGAAAATGGCCTAGACAGGCATTTAACCACATACCGTGATTTTCATTCGTATTAACACAGGCTTTCCCCCAAACCAGCTCTTGTTAGAAAAAATAGATTCTTCTTTACTCATCCAAAATGGAGGGGAAATTTTAATCTGTAAATTGTCATTTCTATTTGATTTGGGCAAGATATTTCACGTTGGTTTTCTTGAATCATCTTAGCAAGCCCAGCTCTCATTCTGTCCTGCCTCTTATGGAAAGACTGTGGTTCTTCCACACCATGTGTAGATGGCATAGAAGTCCTTATAAATTTAAAATATAGATGCCTGCCAGTCTGAAAAATAACCCAAGGAAAGTTACAGAAAGTTTGGAATAATAATGAAGGAAACTTCATTTTTAGAGCCAAAAACCCCACAGTCCAGCCCATCCTAAGTGAATATGAAATGGTTTTTCCGAGGTATTATTACTTGATTGCTTTCTCATCATTCTTAAATCTTTGTGTCAGAAGAGGGACTGAAATAGCACCTCTGGAGTATACCTAAGCTCCTAGGAAAGAGATCCACTTGCCTTGTACATTATTAAGAAATAAGTATCCAACATGTATTTGGCAATTACTGGTTAGAGTTATTTCCTTCTGATAGAGCATAAAAGTCCTTTTTCTTTCCTCTTGTTGGGTAGTTTTGCTAATGTATCTCATTTAGATGAATCCAAATCTCCTTTGAGTTTATCCTTGGTTCCCAAGGTCTAGCATTTATGAAATATCTAAACCATGATGGAGTCCGGTTGGGGTGTCAGGGAGGACATTAGAGTTTTGGGAACCAGGCATTTTCTTAAATTGCTGAACATCAAATTTGCAGCAAATCTACTTTCTTTCAAGTCCAACGACCATCTCCCTTTCAAGGCAGCTCTTCATTTTCCCAATAAAACTCTAGGAGACAAAGTTCAAGTCCTCTGCCTCCACAGTGGATCCAACACTGTGTCAGGAGCCTGTGGGGCAGCCCTGTGTGGGATGGCCCGTTCCCAGCCGGGTCGAAATCTGCTGTGACTGCAGGACAGTCAAAAGCTGAAACGAGGTGCGAGAGGCCAAATCACCCAACTCTTCACCCAGGCAAGAAGGCCCCGGGTGGTTCTGGGTAAAGACCCTTCCACACACCTGCCTCCCCATGTACAGCCTGCATCACTCCTGCTCCAGGACTGACGTCCCCTTCAGCAGCGCGGGTGGAAAGGACAAAGGACACGTGTGTCCATAGGAGAGCTCTTCATAGTAGGGGCCGAGGGACACAAGGCAGTAAAGAAGCAGGAACCCAGGAAACAACACACTTGCCCCTTGTCCCGGCGAGGCTGTGCCCTCCAGCCACCGCTGCTGAAACGACGCCTACGTCAGAGGTGAAGCTCCACAGCTGACACAGCTGGGGCCCAGGCAGGCTGGGAGCAAACCCACCATGTGCTGTACGTTCCTGCCTTTTTTTTTTTTTTCATTCTTTCCTTAAAAAAAAAATCTAGCTCACAGACAACAGAGGAAGGACACAACATAAAAGTTTATATGGAAAAAAAAAACCTTGCCTTTCAGATCTGGTGCTCATAAAACCAGATCCAGTATAAGGGGCCGACAGCAGCCTGGTGTTTCTCACAGCTGCTCTTCACAGATTTTCACATTAGTTTACAGCCCAGGGGTTTTGCGAGACTCTACTGGGGGCAAATCAGAGCATCTGGCTGACCTTCTGACTTGTGCTCATTCAACACTCCCCCAAATCAAAATTATCTTTGTTTTTTAAGCAACCCTATCTCATCATTGCTCCATTAAACTTTCAACAGACTTATATCCTCCAAGTCCACCTGCCAAAGTGATTTGACTTTAAGCTGCCATTTGGCAAAGCTGGGGAAGGATGTCTCTGGTCAAATAAGTTGAGGGAATGCCACAGAAAAGACTTTTTGGGAGACTCCCAATGTACATTTGCATGTTACCATCAATGAGAAGTCCAACAGTTACCAGGTTTTCTCCAACCTACGTCTTCCACGAGAGACATCGTGCAAACGGAGCATGCCGAGAAGCAGTCATTGGGAAGCACTGCCCTAAATCCTGCTCACACGCGCAACTAACTCACACACTGTCCACCCAGGAGGGTGCTTCGGGGGCCCTGTGAACCCAAATGCAAGACCCAACGTTTATTCCTGGAATGCATCATCTGGACTACCTTCAGCCCCACCCAGCCAGCCTGTCAAGGTCTTTTTGGAACTTGACTCTTAAAACCACATTTGTCTTGGACTCACATCTCTCTAGCAAATGTTTCCACAAGCGCAAGCACGTCTGCAGGAAAAGGGTAGCCTGGGGCGAAGGCAACTGCAGGCCAGCTGAGCCCCACATGCACTGCCCATCCTGGGAGGCCACGCAGGGGCAGGTTCCTTCCGAAGCATCAGGGATGAGCCTTCAGTGGTTTCCAAGGAAATTTGTACATTTAAGGTGGTTTTTCCATTGAATGGCCCTAAAGTGAAAAGTGGTTGCTGGGAAGTTGAATTATGACCTAATCCCAGTAGCAGCTGTGGGTAATGGCAGAGGAGGGGGTGGGGAGCTGGTGTCTGGGAGTCCAGGGCTCATTAACACTCACTTCTTAAATTAGCAAATCCTTCCAGCACAAGTTTAAATATAGCAACCTAATGGTTTCTAAAATTAGCAGTCATTGCTCTCCATAAATATTTAGACGGCCAATAAACTTCTGGTCCACTTCCCTAGACTAATGGGGTCGAGCAGGCTTAGCTTTTACCCCGCATTCTTTAGGCTCAGGATCCTGAATGACTGACCTTGACAGGCAAGTGCTGTGAGAAGCCTCGGAAGGCCCAGAATCCCGGACAGACTGTGTGGCCACCGGGCTGGAGGCAGCCTCCAGGCGTTCCTAGAAGGATCTCAGAGGCCATTTGGAGAAGTCCACAGACTGGGGGCTTCCTGGAGGAACGGACTGTCATGGTTTGCCTGGGGCGGTTCCAATTTCAGCACTTCAAGTCCCCCACCGGGCAACCTCTCAGTCCCCAGCGAACTAGAACAGCGGGCCGTGCTGGCCACCTGAACCCCTGTAACTGGACGTCTTCAGTGGGGACAGTCACCGCCCCAGGCCCTCCTGCTAACTTTAGTCCCACTGAATTCAGAAAGGCAGAGTGTCAGGAAGGAATTAAACTAGGGAAAACAGTAGCCAGGCCACAAAAAGAAATTCCATCCCCTGCACCCAGTTTCCCCATGTGGAAAGCAGGGGTGGGGACAGTCGCTGCTTTGCTGGGTTTTTGAGGGGAATAAAAAACCAGGCAGCGTGTGTGAGGGCTCAGCGTAGCGCCCGGCATCACCCAGGCCCAGGGAATCGGTGCTTTCCGTGTCAGCTCTGTTCGGGCACCCAGTGCATCTGGGAGGTCGGTGGAGGCAACTCTATCCCCACACATCAGAGCTGCCCCCTCTGGGCCCCACCTCCTCCTTGGCAGTGACCACAGGACAGTGCCCCGCACCTCCTTGAGCAGCAGGGACCTGGGGTCCCTGCCCCCTGCCCCAAGCCCAGCACCTGCACAGAGTGGGTGCTTGCTGAGTGGAGGGAAGACTTCCTAAGGAAAGCCAGCTTCTCAGCAAGACACACGTGGCCATCAGCTGGAAGCGTGAGTAAAGAACACAGGGTCCAGGACAAAGAGTCATGTTTAACAGCAGCAAAGCCCCTGACCTCATCCCACGACATCCTGCCCAGCACCATGGCATCTTGCTGTCCAGCCTGTTTGTTAAGCAGGACAGAATAAAAGACTGCCTCCTCCAACACGAGGATTTGTAAGCCCTGTATATGTTTTTAAATCCAGCAAGATGGTCTGCCCTCTTGGAATCATCACCTGTTACCAACCAAATCCTTCATCATGACGTAGTGGGTGATTTCTTCACGACGGACCCAGGATTAGGGACAGGAGGGCCTGTGGGAACCCAGAGATGGCTCGCAGGACAGTGTGCATTGGGTGACACCTACCCCCATGCACTTTTGCTCCCTGCAGGCTTCCTGTGCTTAAGTGCAGAACATTCATCTGCTCTGAAAGGAGTGGGTTTTGCCGACTGAATTCTCACCAGTTTGGGACGCTGAACTGACTTGTCCCTCAAAGACACTTTGGGGGCATGAAGTCCAGCTCCCTTGTTTTAAAGCGAGAGAGGTTCCAAGGCACCCAGAGGGTGGGGGTGGCCCTGGGCCCGGGACTCCTGAATTTCTTTTGCTCCTCACCCTGCTCCGGGTGGGAGAGAGGAGCTGGTGGTGTCCACACTGGTCGTTCCACTCTCCCTCCCATTTTTCCTTCCATCCTCTGTCCCTTCCATCCACTTCCCTCCCTCCTTCCCTCCCTGTTTCTCCTCCTCCTCCCTCCCCATATTTCCCAAATATCCCTTGTATGCCTGCACTACATACATGCTGGATCTTTGCCCCCAAGCAGTGTTTGGAATTTTGCCATGGTTAGAACTTTTGACAAACTCTGAAATGGCTCCACACACCCAGATCTCTGAACCCAGGGAGCAGCCTTTGACTTGTAACCAGCCCGCCCCTCTTCAGAGTGGTGTGAGGGGAGGTGCCCTGCCCGAGGGAAAGGTCCTTGGTTTGTGGTCCTGGCCCCTGGCCCCTGGCCACAGGATTGAAGGAGCTGATGACCTTGGTCATCCCTCTCCTCTGACGTCAGTGGATAATCGCTAAGGTCACGTCTGGGGATTCTGGAAGGAAGTGTCTGACCTGCCTGTTGGGTCCTAAATCTCCCTGCCTGAGCACAGCGGGAAGCCTCCTGCCTTCAGAAAATGCTTCCTGCTGACTGGCAGCCTAAGGCTGCTCTCCAACTCAGAAGCAGCCCTGCCTAAAGAACTGCCAGTCCATTTGTTGACTGAACAACCAAAGTGATTGCTGATCGCACAGAACCAAGTGAGATTCAAATGTAGCCGAGTTCAAGGGTAGAGTAAGAAGGAACTTCCCACACGTGGCTGGTAAGTACTAAGAGATGTGGGAGCTCTGCAGTGTCCTTCCCTGGGGTCCTTGGAAGGCACAGTCCAGCCAGATGTCGCTGTCACCCCTCCTAGTTCTGGTCTTCCAGGGAAAGTGTCTAAGACAACCGCCGCTTATTCTGTCACCCCATCCAGTCTCAGAAACTATTTTGAAAAATATGCTAATCGCCGTACCAACTGCCTATGGAAATCTCCCTTTCGGTGGCAGGAATACATGCATCGAGATAATATTTAACCCGTTTCCTTTCCCCCGCCCCGCCTCCCGGCTTCATTAGGACTCCTGCGGGCGCCTGAGCGAGCGCGGCAGCCGCCGGCGGGGCCATGGCCAGCACAGCCGTGCAGCTCCTGGGCTTCGTGCTCAGCTTCCTGGGCCTGGTGGGCACGCTCATCACCACCATCCTGCCGCACTGGCGCCGGACGGCGCACGTGGGCACCAACATCCTGACGGCCGTGTCCTACCTGAAGGGGCTGTGGATGGAGTGCGTGTGGCACAGCACCGGCATCTACCAGTGCCAGATCTACCGCTCGCTGCTGGCGCTGCCGCGGGACCTGCAGGCGGCGCGCGCGCTCATGGTCATCTCCTGCCTGCTGTCGGGCGTGGCCTGCGCCTGCGCCGTGGTCGGCATGAAGTGCACGCGCTGCGCCAAGGGCACCCCGGGCAAGTCCACGTTCGCCGTGCTGGGCGGCGCGCTCTTCCTCCTGGCCGGCCTGCTCTGCATGGTGGCCGTCTCCTGGACCACCCACGACGTGGTGCAGAACTTCTACAACCCGCTGCTGCCCAGCGGCATGAAGTTCGAGATCGGGCAGGCCCTGTACCTCGGCTTCATCTCCTCGTCCCTGTCGCTCATCGGCGGCACGCTGCTCTGCCTCGCCTGCCAGGACGAGGCGCCCTCCGGGCCCTACCAGCCCCGGGCCGGCCCGGCCACCGCGCCCGCCTACCGGCCCCCCGACGCCTACAAGGACAATCGGGCCCCCTCGGCCATCTCGGCCTCGCACAGCGGGTACAGGCTGAACGACTATGTGTGAGTCCTGAGGGTCTGCCCCTCCCCGAGCCCGGAGAGGAGCCGGGACCCAGCCTGCTGAGTGCTTCAAGGTCCTGGCACAGAGTTTATTTCTGGACTGTTTCTGTGTCCAAAGGAATAATGTGAACATGAGGAAATGGGCTTAGAACACGGGGAAGGAGGCAAGATGAGAAGAGAAGAGAAGAGAAGAAAAGCTCTCTATACCAAAGACTAAAACAAACAAACAAAAAATCCTGTTTTGTATTTATTATATGTATTTATGTGGGTGATTTCATGACAGCTGAAAAAAAAGCAACTTGCAGCTGGGTCAATGGGATTTGTTTGCAAGTCAGGAATAAACCTTTTGGATGTGGTTGTCTATGAAATGGACAATGTTTGTTTCTGTGTCCAGACCATTATTCTGTCTGCTAAGGTGCTGGTAATCATAGCCAGCGCACTTGGGGCCTCGGCCAAAGATGCCTGAGCAACCTCCCCCAAAACTGTCGCCCTATCCTGGCTTAAACTCAGAGGCAGGGCAGGAAGTACAGGGCTTCCTAAAAAAACAAAAACAAAAACAAAAACAAAAACAGGTAATTACTATAAACCACGAAAGAAGGACAATGTCATTTTCTAGTGCAGTAGGCCCCCACTCATAAGGCAGCAAAAGTCAGAAGGAAAAAAAGGCAAAGTGAAACGTGCCTGGTCAGTTGGCTTTCCAGGCATTGGCATGAGGCCCAGTTAGGAGGGCTGCTCACTGCCAAGGACAGGATGTCACTGGTTTCTTTTCTGGGGATGGAAGTACGGTGGTACCAGAGGCTAATGACTGCTCTTTTAGCTGGAAAGAACGCCAAGACGGCCAATTGAGGTCTGACTGCTTTAGGAATACTGGTGATGGTTTCTGGTTGTGATCTAATCTCATACACACACACACACACACACACACTGGCTGATTCCCTGGCACCCCAGGATGCCTCTGTCCCAATGCAGAAGGAAATACCCTGCTCTGTGGAAGGGCTGAGTCTTACATGAAGCCCCTCCTTCTCAAGGGGTCTTGGAGTAGAGCCACCAAGGCTCCAGCTGTCACTATCTCCTGCAGGAAAGAGAGCCACAGCAGGTCAGCGTGGACATGGAGCCAGGTGGCCAGGCATGCTGGTGTGGCCCAGTAAGACCCTGGCCCTAAGACCAGGAAGGTGGAAGGGGAGGCTTCCAGACAAGGGTCAGGAGGCCAGGAAGGATGCAGCCCACGCCTCTGGATCCAGCAAGACAGGAGTCTGGTTGATGCTGTCCTGACTTCATGCTTCCTCCTGAAAGGGTCTTCTGGTTCCTCAGACCAGGCCACTGAGATGGTGATGAGAAACCTAGCCACCACATGCTTGCCCTGCAGGCAGAGGCTCTCACCAGTAATGTGCGTACACCCAGTGAGTCTCTTCTGATGCCTTTAAGCCTTACCAGTTACACCTGATAATCTGCATCATTGATGAGATCTAGCAGCAGGAAAACCTTCTAACAACTTCAGAAAGCAGGGCTTTAAGGAACAGTCCTCCATATACATATCTCTTTTCTATTTTTTGCCAATGTCTAGGCTCCAGGCAATAGGGCCACCTCTGTTTGGAAGGAGGCAGGGTTGCACATTTTAGCCTCCTGACCCCAGAGAAGATAGGAGAGCTGGAATGTGCCATCCTATTTAGGTCAGGGATTTAGATCAGAAAGGCCATCCTTTATTTGTGATGAAACAAGCAGTTTTAAACTACTCTTTAAATTGCAAAAATAAATCTAAATCAGTAAAAAAGAAAAACAGAATCTTTGAAAACAGAATGATACTCTGTCAGCCCTTACTTGATGGTCACAATCTAGAGTGTGTTTAGAGAAATTATTCTAGTTAATGGTGTGATTACAGATTTTAAAATGAAACCTCTTTTTTTAAATTGAAGTATGGTTGATTTACAATATTGTGTTAGTTTCAGGTATACAGCAAAGTGATTCAGTTATATATGTTTTCAGATTATTTTCCATTACAGGTTATTACAACATATTGAATACAGTTTCCTGGACTATACAGTAAATCCTCACTGCTTATCTATTTTATGTATAGTAGTTTGCATCTGTTAATTCCAGATTCCTGATTTGTCTTTTCCCCCTTCCCTCTCCCCTTTGGTCACCATTAGTTTCTGTACCTGTGAGTCTGTTTCTGTTTTGTAAATAAGTTCATTTGTACTACTTCCTTAGATTCCACATATAAGTGATACCATATAATATTTGTCTTTGTATGACTTACTTCACTTAGCATGCTAATCTCTAGGCCCATCCATGTTGCAGCAAATGGCAATATTTCATTCTAAAATAGTTTTTTTCAAACTCTTCCTTTGAATTCTGTCACTTCTAAAATAAAATATGTCCCTTTCTCTCTCCTACTCAGGTAAGACTAATGTAATAGTGATTACAATTTATTAAGCCCTTACTAGGTGCCAAGCTTACCTTTTATTTACTAATTTAGTCCGATGAGATACTTGAGAACCCAATGAGATAAATGCTATTTTAACCACAGTTGATAAAGGAAGAAATCAAAGCACACAGAGATTAAGTTATTTGCCCAGGGTCACAGGGCTGATGAGTAAAAGACTCAGGATTTGAACCAGACGGGTAAGCAGGGGCAAATACATCAACTCAAGTGGAAGTGTGCCCTATAGCCTAATTGCTTTCATGTCCGGACTATATCCATATATTTAAGTGAATTATTTCATGTCCATATTTGGTTCTTTCTAGAACCATCACTCCACAGAGCTTCTGTTAATGGGGTTCTGGCTGGATTAGCTGAAATGTGATATCAGATCCTTAAGTCCAAACTTGAAACCCCATAGATGGTGGAAGTGACTAACGGATGCCTCCTTCCCAGACAGGAAGTAGGTCCAAATAAGACCGGGACCCCCTCCCTGAAGGAAGAGGGTGTAAGAGCGCCTCTCCAGGTTTCCTCTTGCTCTTCTGCTCCCGTTCACTCCTCAGACAAGACGTCAGGTCCTGGGAACCTCTCTTTCGTCACACTGTAACCACCAGAGCCCTCAAACAGATGCCTGTTTCTGCCCACATCTTTGGGACCAGGCAGTCGTGACCAAGGTTGTTTTGACTAAAGTACGGACTCCTTCCTAGGTACAACATATAATCCCAAATTTCACAATTAAGAAGGAAACATGAGTCAAACTCTGATGTTTTCCAGGAAACTGCAGTTATGAATGGAAATTATAATATGACCCTCCTGGGATAAGGCATGCTACAGTTCTTTGCTTCTTTAAATCAAATCAAGTTTGGCTCTGATCCAGAGAAGTCTAAAGCCAGCCACGTTTCCTTGTTCCCTCCCCTGGATGTGTGACGGCTCAGGGCCCCAGCACTAATGGAGGCCCTGGACGTGGGGGATGGGGGAGGCCCAGCCTTTAGATTTTGGGGTCCCTGGCTCACCTGCTGACTTCCAGGTGCCAACGCCTTCATGGCCCAGGGCCTCCAATGCTGCTCTCAGGCCACAGCCCATCCATCCTCATAGTCACCCGTGTCATGTCCCGGCCCCTCCCTGGCTCTGTGTATGAATAGGCACTGGAATCTTCTACCCTGAGGAACCCTGGAGAAAGATACTGTTTGTCCCAGGCCCCGTCTCTGGGAAACCACTTCCTGAAACGGATCCACTGCGCTTCCTATACTCATAAAGCCCCTGAAAGTCCACCCTCTCAGATAACACACCCTAATTGCCTCCATGGGTTTAGCCTTCTGGAATCAAAGGCCTCTGAAACTCCCCAGAGAATCCTACTTTCATGTCGGCCCCTGTTGTCCTAAATGGAAAGAGTCTGAAACTACAGCACATTCATAATTTATGCACAATTTGTGTGACAAATATTAATAAACCAAAGAAGGAACCTGGCCCCCAGATCCCATGCTTGGCCATATGCCACCCGGCTTCTCCCCACCTTAGACGCGCTGTGCTTTCTCGCTGCCAGGGAGCAGGGACACCATGAATGGTGACATTCCAGGCGTGAGATGGGGGTCTGCACAAGGGGAGAAGAGAATGTGTCTGAAGGTAGAGTTGATCAAATTTCTTAATGGCTTGGGTGCAGGATGTGAAGACAAGAAGCTTAAAGGACAAGGCCAAGATTTGGGACTTGATCAACTGGAAGCATGGGGTTACCATTTTCTGCAAGAAGGAGACTCTGGAAAGAAAGGGTTCTGATGAGACAGATTAGATTTATCTTCCATGCCTTTGGTCCAAGCTGCCTCGAGTGGAGACACCGAATGAGCACTTAGAAGTGTGAAGCTGAAGTTCAGGGACAGACCCATGTGGGTGCTGTCAGCCCGGATGCTACTGGGGCTGTGCAGCCAGAAAGGATCACACTGGACGTGAACACAGATGAGGCATCAAGGAGGCCAAGGGCTGATCCGAGGATGTTTCACGTGCAGAGGCTGGGAAGACGAGGGGGACGCAGCGAGGCAGCCAGAAGAGCAAGGAGGGGGATATTCTGGAAGCTGTGGAGGAGGGCGCGCTCCACAGTGTTGAATCACCTCTTTCTATTGTCACAGTAACATAGGACATAGGCACTGTGATCAGCTGATTTCACAGGTAAGGAAACTGGGCTTGGAAAAGAAAGGAGCTTGCCGAGGACTGCTCCATCCATGGTGGGGAGCAAGCCGCCTGGTCATGGAAACATACACACTGGGACTGGAAAATTCTCATTTCCAGTTCGTAAGGTTGCAATAACCTGTCAGAAGAGTTTGCGCATTCCTGCTCTTTCTGCATAAAAAGTAAGACCACTCATCTCCAGATAATAGAACAGGGTCTTCTCGCTGGAGTTTAGACTGTGTGCCCAGAGCAGTGAGGGATTATGGCCTTACCTCAGATGAATACTTATAAATATAAACCAAAAAAAGTAAATATGTAAGATTTCAAGAGGAATCCATTTTATTGAAATATGTTATCAAACTCTTTTAAAACTATGGCATAGTATTCTTTGCGCTCCTTTATTAAGGCACAAAGTGACATTATCCAGCGGGGGAGGCAATTTCAAAGCAGTAATGAGCAGCAATGATATCTTAAGAAATTGGCAACAATTGTAATTTGATGTGAAAATATTTGTGATTTCCAAAGTCACAAAGGGCTGAACTACAAAAAACAACAACAAAAAAATTAGCAACATGCTCAAGTCACTTGAAGATACTAGAAGCCCCTTGAACATGAGAAGACATTCGTGCAGCTGGAAGTTCCAATTTCTTTCTGCACGTAAGTGTTAGTTCATTAAAAATAATCCCTAATTGCTCCCTGGGGACGCAGAGGTGTTACGTGTGTGCGTCGGGGGTGGGGGCAGCAGGGTGAGCACCATTCCTGAAGAGGGCAGAGGCCTGGGTCCTCCATGAATTCTCAGAGCATCCTTTCCCCTCTTTGTCCAGTGAACACAATGATAAACCTGGAAGTTTTGTCGTTTGCACAGGAAGAGCCAGCTCAGTGCCCTGAGGGGCTGAATTGCAATGCTCCCAAAACACAAATCCAGTGGCGTAAATCTGAAGATCAAATCGGCTTTATTAGCCAGTTCATCAATCAGGCAGCATCCCCGGGAACAGCTCCAAGGGCGCTCTGAGGGCTTGTACACAATGGGGGGTTTTATAGGAAGCAGGCTGCGGCAAGAGGGCTACTGGCAACAGAAAAAGGATTCTTTTCACGGCAGGACATGTTTTTTGTGGGGGGAGGAAATGGCAAGTGTTTTATCATGCAGATCGCCTCTCCTTCCTCTGCCCCTGAGACAGATGACTTCTTTGGTGCAGAAAATGCCAAACTGGCTGATTACGATCACATTTGTCAAACAACAAGGTCCTACTGTGTAGCATAGGGAACTATATTCAATATCTTGTAATAACCTGTGGTGATGTGAAGGAAAAGCCGGGCTGGGCTAACAAGATAACTCACAAGTCTAGGAATGTGAAGGACAGGCTGGGCTGGGCTAACAAGATAACACACAAATCTAAGTATTGGAATACTGATCTGAGTTCTGCTAGACTAACTTGTAAATCTAGGTTAATTAGTGTTGGTTTGCTGTTCATGTTTTTTGCTAGCCAGCTGGGTTTTCAAAGATACATATCTGGCTTTGGAATGTTGGTTTGCTGCCTCCCTGCCTCCACTTTTGTGATAATAATGCTGCTAAAGCTGTTCCATGCCTATTGGCCGAATACCCCAAGCTTGTACTTCACCCTATAAAACCTCATGTGCACGTCTTGGAGATGCTCAGAGCTTCAGAGCAGAAGCCCCTCTGAGCCTGCCAGTGTAATAAATCTGAGTGCTCCAACCCTCCGAGTGGTGCTTGTTTCTTGACTGGCCTGTTGTTTCCGTAACAGTGACAAAGGATCTGAAAAAGACTGAATCACTTTGCTGTTCACCTGTAACTAACACAACATTATAAATCAACTATGCTTCAGTAAAAGTAAGTATATAAATTAGAAAGAAATATATGCATAGGTATAAACCAAAAAAAAAAAAGATTACGTTTGTCAACTAAAAAGAAAAAAACGCACAGCCTCAAATTTGACAGTTATGTTTTATTCGGGAAACTCACTGAGGAGGATAGGGCAGGAAGGCAGCCTCTCAGACTACCCTGAGGAACTGCTCCAAAGAGGTGAGGGAGAAGCCAGGATATAGAAGGGTTTTTGTTAGGAAAAAAAAAGCAAAAAACAGGTAGTAGGACATCAAAATATGACTGCTAATCACCACAAACAGACATCTCAAGTTAAGGGTTTTAGTGCTTTTCTGTGTTTGGGAAGATTCAAGAGTCTAGGCTCATTGAAATTACTCCTTCGATAAGCAGCTTAACTATCCAGTGCCCGTATCCCATTTTCTCCATCCTGAAATCCCCTCAGAGCACATCACTGGGGCAGCTGCAGTGGCCGATGGCTTGATGGCGGGCAACCTCCGTTGTTTACCGGAATGGCAGGCAACGTTCTTTGTCCACACATCTCTGAGGAAGATGGAAACTGCAGTTAGGTAGGTGTTAAATCGAGGTTTGGTATTATGGGCTTTTAGCCCAAGTGATGCTATTTTAGGCCTGTGGTTTTCTTTTTAACCCCCTCAAGGCGGTGTTCCCATCAGTGATAGAACAGTGAGCTCCTCCCTGTGGCTGAAGAAGCACTGGGCACCAGATACCCGAGTGGTGGGTTTCAAGCCAGGGACCACTGGCTGTGGTGTGCTCGGTCCGCACACAGGAGGGACAGGGGAGCGCCTTGCTAAACCAAGTCAGACCCAGGGTATTGCACATTTCTTCTGCAGGAAACATCAGTTTCAGACAAATGAAGTTGGAATTGGCAATGCCCTGAGGCTTAACAGTCACAGTAGGGAGTAAGCAGAGGAAGTTGGGGAGGTGGGTGGAGAACAAGTGAGTGAAACAGATTTAACTAAGGCTTCAAAGATTTTTAAAAAGCCACCCCACTTCGCCTGTAGTATCCTCACCCTTTCTCTCCCAAGAGGCACAGGTGTTTGTGTGTGTGTATGTGTGTGTAAGAGAGACAGAGAGAGATTGAAATCTGAGGCCCTGTATATTTGAAACCATTACTTGAATCAAAAAGCACAAAGCCAATTGCTGGGCAAATATCCAAAGGAAAACACAGAAATTTCATTGTAGTAAATTATTTTAAAATACCACCAACTGGCTTTTGCAGGTGTGTGCGGCAGGGGAAAAGCATTAGCAAACAGCCTATTTCCTGCCTGAGAAAGGCCAGTGGAGGTCGCCCCATAAATCTGGGAGGGCCCAGCCCTGAAGGGGCAAATCACCTGCACACTCCTCACACCTCCTGCTCTACCAGTGTTGCCTCAGGAAAGCCCAGCACAACAGACACCTTAATTCCTTTCTCCGGAGGGGATTTCTGTTGAAAAGCTCACCACCCTCCCATCCCTGCTGGGTAAATGATTGACAGGCTTGAGCTTTCCATCCTACCGGGGCAACCTACCAGCTCCGGCTGGGACCATCAGCTGCCTCCAACTCTGGGGAGGTCTGGGGTTTTTTTTAGTCATCCCAGGCATTTTTCCAAAATAAAGTATTTGCATAGGTTTCCCATCCAGCATAATAAATAGCAAGAAGGCAAGACTGAGCAGCCAGGAAAACACAGGAGAGTTTTGGTCTAGTGGCTTCAACAGGTGCCTGGCGAAGCTGGTGCCTGCCTGGGGTAGGAGCTTGCTGTGACCTTGCTAAACACGGGCTGGAGGCAGCCGGGGCCCAGGACAGTGAAGAGGTTGTGGGAAGGGGGAGACCCAGTGCTGCCCTTGAGAGTCCTTGAGCCAGGACCCGATTCCCAGCCCTCTCCCCAGACAACCCTCTCAGCAGGAGGGGTAGCCTCCTTTTCCATTCATAGATCCATAGGTATTTCTGCTATGAAATTCCTCTTCCATATTTGTAGGGATTGCGAATTGCTCCACAATGCCCTGGAGTAAGAATGTCTCCTGCCTTTGTTTTTCCAAAATCAAATCTAGTTCTGATTAAAATCACAGTGAGATACCACTATACGCCATTAGAATGCCTAAAATTTAAAGGGTTGGCAAAATCAAGTGTTCACAAGGAGGTGAAGCAACTGCAACTTACATTCTTGGGAGGCGGAATGTAAATTGATACCAACACTTTGGTAATTGGGAGGGGGCACTTGGGGGGCTTCTGGGTGCTGGTAAAGTCCCCTCTCTTGGCCTGGGAGGTAGTTGCACAGCTATATTCATTCTGTGATCTTTTATCCAGATGGATACTTACAATTGGGATATTTGGTTACTGGTTTTATTTTCTTTCCAACTCATTCTATGCTTGTTTCTTTTCCCTGCTAGATTGTGAACCTTCCTGTTCTTGTCATTTTTTTATTCCCATGGCCTTGTACATCATGGTTTCTCAACAAGTGATTCGTGATTGAATGCATGGCATTGTGTTTCACAAAAGAATGCCACCATTTAGATATGCAACTCCTCATATATTTTACCCATGACTTTGTTTTAAAAATCCACTTTCACAGAACTTCCCAGGACCCCCATTGTATAGAAAACAAGGCCTCCTGGCACTGTGGGCCACTCCACTCTTGGAAACTCCACTACAGGGCGAGGGACTTAAACTGAAAGGGAGGAGAGAATGCAGGATGATGCGTTTCGGACAGTACCTGAGAGCCGTCCCTTCTCCCAAGTGGAGGCTGAACCTTGTTTCACCAGTAGAGTCAGTAGACTCTGCAGTAGACAGCAGAAAGAGACACAGTCCCCTACCGTGCCAAATGTGACCAGGATCATGGTTAAACCAGAGTCTTCAAGGAGAAGCTCTGAAGTATGATTCTGGTGCTCTAAAACATCTGCGCATCTGGCCTTTGTGCACAAAATTCTTTTCGTGAAGGCAAAGCCTTTCCGTTTATAATTAAGGAAAAGTCTTTAAGCTTCCCCCTCGTATCATCTCCAAATCTTCAGGCTCACTTGTGCCTCTTCCCATCTTCTGCTTCCCTTCTGCTCCTCTTCCTCTCAAAAGCCTTCTTCACACAAATTGGGGTCCCCATCCCTCCAGACTGCCTCCTTGACTATTTCTCTCTGTCCTGGGTTGTTCAGTTCTTTAATATCCTTCCTGATTTTTTTTGTTCTACCAAGTATTGAGATAGGAGTTTTAAAATCTCTGACTATAAATTGAGGATCTGTCTGTTTTTCCTTGCAGTTCTGTAAGTTTCTACTTCCTGTATTTTGAAGTTCTGTTATTAGATGCAAAAACTAAGAATTGTGTCCTCTTGTTGTAAACCTAACCATGTCAATAATCACATTAAATGTAAAAGGTCTAAATATCTCAATTAAAAAAACCTGAGACTGTCAAACTAAATAAGAAAGCAAGAGCCAGATATATGATTCTTACTCAGAAATACAGTTTAAAGAGAAAGATAAAATAAGTTAAAAGTAAAAGGATGGGAAAATATACAATGCTAACATTAATTTAAAAAAAAGATGGAGTGACCATATTAAAACCAGACAAAGCAGATTTTAGAGCAGAGAATATTAGCAGGGATTAAAAAAGTTCATTTCATAGCGATGCAGAGGTCATAACAATTCTGGGAGTCTAGATACTATTCACTCTTCCAATTCTTTCTCATAAGACAGTGGAAGTAATCTTTTAAAATTAGGAGCTATCAAAAAAAAATTAGTAGCTACCAATTCAAGGCAGAAGACTAAGTTCACGTGTTTAAATGTCTAACTCTCCCTAGATCCAATTAAAATAATAATAAATAATAAAATAACAAAATATAACAATAAAGAGAATGGGAGAAGAGCCATCAGGTTTTTTTTTTTAATTCTTGAAGATGGAAAGCTGATATGAAAAATATGATTTTTTTATCAGAATGGCAGGAGACACAGATGAGACTACAAGTGGAGAGTCTATAATTAAGAGGACAGACCTGAACCAGGGCAGACCCTAGGGATATTCAAAGTAAAGGCTGACAAAGAGCAGAAAAGGAGGAAGAGGAGAGTGGAGCTGAAAATGCAAACTTCCAGGGAAGTACTTGTTTATTGCCTCCCCCATTCCCACCACACACATACAGAAGTTTCTCCTAAAGCAAGTGAACGAACTGGGGAGAGACTCACTACCCGGGAAGAGGCAGATAGTGTAGGTGTTGGCACCTCACCAATGAAGCCGTCTGCTTAGGGTATTTGGGAAGTGCTTGGGGTAAAACCAGCTTCCTGCTCCCTCTGGCTAAAGGGAAGTCTTCCTTTTGACAAGCCCTGCTTATATAAATAGCACTCCCTTCCAGCTTCTGTAGAGCTTCATGCTTCAACGAAGCTCCAGACAGTTGAGGAACACCTGCAGCATGAGAAAGGAAAGATAAACAAGGAGAAAAAACTGACACCAGAAGAAACAGATACTTCAGGGAAGAGAATAGGTTTTAAAATCTCTATGTTTTGTTAACAGAGAAATTCAAGATCTTATTTCATCCATAACAACAGAATACCATGAAAAAATAAGAAAATGGAAAAGGCTCTTAAGTTGAATTTTTAAAAATAGTATTCATTTTTACTATTAAAAATGAAATAGGATTGGAACATAAAGTAGAGAAAATGTTCCAGAGCATAACAAATATTAAAATACAAGTAAAAGAACAGGAAAACATCATAGGAAACATATGAAAGACATAAAGCATCATTGTGGGAGATTAAACACCTGACAAATAGGAGTTCCTGAAAGCAATAAAGAAAATAGATCAGCGGAAATTACCTAAAACAAGTCAAGGGAGACATGAATTTCCAAATTTGAAAAGGCTTAATAGACTCAATGAACAAAAATTTACACTAATAAATAAGATACATCCCCATGAACTTTCAGAAAATAAAAGTGAAAGAAGAAAAGATCTTTAAAAAAAAAAAAAAACCAGGGAGAAAAAAATCCAGATAATTTGGAAAAAATAACTGGCTCCTTCTCATCTGACGCAGCCTCGCATGCTTGTTGGTGTCCATCTCAGCACCCTGTCCACTCCCTTCACTGGCCTTCGCAGAATGTGGAATTGTTTTCTCAGTTTGTACAGACATTTTTTCCTGACCCCTCCATTAGACTCCTGGTCCTTCAGTGCAGAGGTTTTGTCCATGCCACTCACTGTTGTATGTGCAAGACCAGGCACAATCCTAGGCTAAACATAGTTCTGTATTTTAGTTGGATGGTAGCAGGTAAGGCAGGGGGCATGAGTGCCTCTTTGGAAAGTTAGCAAGCCAGCACGGACTCACACTATGGTGAAAATGACTGCTACCTCAGCAAGTTCAAGGGCCTGAGGGTGGAGGGAAAAGGGCACCAGGACTTACTTGGGTCCTACACCACTGGCAGGCTACCCAGCTAAAGAACATTCTTGGGAGAGACCTCAGCCCAGAAGCTGACTTTGGAGCTTGGGTTACATTCATTCAGTCTTTCATCCACCCTTCCACGTTGGCCAGGCCGCACTGGCATAGCAACCCTCCTCTTTCATGTACTCTTTCCATCTCAGCCACCTACTTTTTCCACTCCTGAAAGACCAAACTGCAAAGTCAAAGAAGTATGTGAAGGCCCAGGTCTTATAGGATTAAGAAATTCTACCAGCACACACCTTGGAGTCCATGACTAGTTCTATGGGAGCATTTCAAGTAGGTGAGACTGGAGAATTGAGAACGTATAAAATAACAGGTGGGAATCCTATAGGAAGCCATAGGAAATTATATCATAGCACATTTTAAAGAATAGAGACTCCTTCTAATTAAAATGTAATAATGACCCAAAAATTACACTCCTCGTTATATACTCAAAAATAACTGAAAACAGATATTCAAACAGATACTTGTACATGAATGTTCATGGCAGCATTATTCACAATAGACAAAAATTGGAAACAATCTAAATGTCCATCAATAGATAAAGGGATAAACAAAATATGCTATATCCATACAATGGAATATTACTCAGCCATGAAAAGGAATAAGGTAATGAATACATGTTTTAATGTAGATGAACCTCAAAGAAAACATGGTGAGGGAAAGAAGCCAGAAACAAAAGGTCATATTTGTATGATTGCATTTATATGAAATTGCATGATGTCTTCAAGATTCATCCACATTGGGCATGTATCAGAACTTTATTTCTTTTTATGGCTGAATAATATTCCATTGTAAAGGCAGATCACATGTGCTGTGTGTGTTCCCTACTGGGCTAGCCTATCCAGATTGGAGATTCCCAGGGATTGTCGGGGAGAATAACAGGGTATGACTGCTTAATGGGTATGGTGTTTCCTTTGGGGTGATTAAAATATTTTGGAACTAAATAGATGTAGTGGTTGCACAATTTGTTTAAATATACTAAAGGACACTGAGTTGCACACTTTAAAATGGTTAATTTAACTTACCACAATTTTTAAAATGGTTAATTTTATGTCATGTGAATTTTATCTCAATTTTTAAAAAAATATAATAGTAGATGGCTCTCCACGGCTATTTCCAGGGAGGAAGAGAGTATTAACAGACTAAGGCTGCAGTTGGACAAGGTGGAAAGGATGCTGACTGCTCCCACTGTTCCATCCTTAACACTCACTTAGAAAGAGAATCTCTAAGTGATGGCATTGACTGAGGGGGGACCCAATGACTAAAACAGAGAAAGGATTTTTCAGTTGCTTGTGATGGAGTACAAGATGTAACTCCCTCCTCTGTCTCCCCTACAAAACCTTCAGTAAAATCTGTGAAATCACTAATGCTTTCGGGCAACGAGGAATGTTTGGAGGGAAATTGAAGAAGCACTGAGTTCTACATCTGGGTTGGCATGGCAGGGAACACACACAACACACACGCACTTAGGAGCAAAAGGACAAGGGAATAATTGATAACTGAGTTCCATGAGAAATAAAACTTTATTTAGGATGAAACTAAGAAAAGCTTCAACCTCTTACCTTAAACTTCAAGGACTATTGGCCAGGTGTGAGTGAGAAAGGCCATGTCAGGATCATGCACACCGATGCCCAGCTTGCGAGGACAGTGAATGTCACCAGAGGAAGAGAAGGAAACTCCGAAAGGATCTCCCTCTCCTCAAAACCCCCGCTGCTTCTTGAAAGAGCTGGGAAAGGCATGGGTTGGCAGGGGAAGAACAGGTAAACCCTCACTTAGAACAGTTCTTCCACTGCACATCAGCAGGTGCAGCAAGGCTCAAAGAAAAGGCTCTCAGCTAAAGCAGCATCAAGCTTTTCTCCAGCTCTGGGCTTCTTTATCTGCTCTTCCTTCTATCTGGAAGGCTCTCTCCCTAAATCTTCAAATAGCTTATTCCTTCCCTTCAATCATGGTCCTGCTCAAATGTCAACTCCTTACAGAGGAGCTTCTTTCTTAACTGGGAAGATCTGGAAGCTGCAGACAAGTGGCAATTGTTGGATAAAAATAAGTACTAATAGACAAAAAAAAGAATCTTACAAACCAGGCTACAAGGCGTCACTCCAACTCAGCTTTTCACACCAATGCAGGCAGAGGAACAAACTGAAATCCAAGGGTAACCCCATGTGCACAGAACAAGATAAGACATCAATGCAGTTTCCAATGGAGTCAACACATTCAGAGTGAAAGCACATGGCCAGAAGTTCCAGAATGCAGCTGCCCATAACCTTGGTCCTCCTTCCAGACCCTTGAGCAATGGGAGATCTAAACAGAATAGAAATTATTAACATTTCACCTTCCAGAATAAGCACTAAGAGGAGGTTTCAAATAGTGCTCAGGAAAACACAGGAAAGGGAAATTCCACCTATATTATTTCTGAGTAATCAAGATAATAAATACTTCCATCATCTCCAAAAGTTTAGTTAAATTGTATACATTGTATATGTGCAGTTTCCTGTACTTCAATTATACCTCAGTAAAACTGAAAAAAAATTAGTTAAAAATGTAATCTGTTTGAGAGTTAAAACAAAAATAAATAACTCAGAAGTGAAGAAGTCATAGGGTAAAACATCAGCTTTGAGTCTTGAATCTATTAAATATGAATTACCTCTAAATAAGGTAGACATTCTAATTACAGGAATATAATTGTTTTCGGGGGAAGGTATAGCTCAAGTGGTAAAGTGCACACTTAGCATGCATGAGGTCAGGGGTTCAATCCCCAGTACCTCCTCTAAGAATAAATAAATACCACATAAACCTAATTACCTCCCCCATCAAAAAAAAAAAAGAATATAATTGTTTTAATTCCTGGAAAAGAAGAAACTATTTAATTATTTTTAAATGACAGTAATATAAAGTAGGACAAAATCTCCAGAAGGAGCGAATAAAATTGGGGAAGAGGAGAACAGGTGGCCCCAGAGTACTAATTTTCTCATCTTTCATATGAGAAACTGAAGAAGGTTGGTTGTGTGACCAAGACGGGTATGTTGTGAAAAATAGGCTCAAGTATATTATTTAAAGTTATAAAGGTAAATACTAAAGTCCAAACAGACTATATGCCTTCTACATTCAAAGGGAAAAAAAAAATCAACATAGCAAATGGTTAGAAATAGAAAGAAATAGAAAGGAAATACTAAAAATACACACACAAATATGTTTTCGGTTAAATGTAATCATTTATAATATAACCAGATAAACATACTAAAAGGTAAAAATTCTCATACTGGATTTAAAAAATCAAAGTATACGCCCATATATTAAGACAAAATGACTTAGCAAAGCTGAAAGTAAAATTACAAACAAAATGGTAGGTAAATGATGAGTAAAATGATGGCAAATAAAAAGAAATCAAGGGAAGGTGTCTAATATTAATATCAAAGAAACTTGAATTCAGGAAAATTCACTAAGTTATCCACAAGGGTCATTTCATTAGGATGACTTTCATAATCCACAATGAAAAGACCTCTCTCATGCACTGGAAAAAAAAACTGGCAGAAACACATTACTAGCAAGATATTTTAACTCACTATTATCAAGTAAGACCAAACAAGATAAAACAAAGCAAAATAAAACCAAGAACACACACACACACGCAAACAGATAAAGATGGTCTGAATCATAGGATGAACAAGATTGATCTTATACATATATGTCTAATTCTGCATCCTGAAAAGAAAAAATACAGCACACGTTCTTTTCAAAAGCACTAGCAGACTAACACAATTTTACAATATATTAGATCACAAAGAAAACCTCAATAATTTCCAAGAAGTGAAATAGAAACCACATTCTAAAGCTATAATAAAACTAAAAATAATAAAGTTGAAGCAAAAAAAATATTAATACCCAAGCTATCGGAAATGTAAAAAAAAGTCTGTTTTTCCTTGTTTCAAAGAGGAAATCAAACTAGAACTGCAACCTATCTAGGAAATTACAATAATGAGGATATTATATATCAAACCCCAGGGGAGAGGGTCAAAGCTGAAGGCAAAGTAATAATCATATCCTTAAACACTTCATGCAAAAATGAATCAAGCATTTCGGTGGGGGAGGGCCTCGAAAAATTAATACAAAACTTAATGAAAACATAAAGGGGAAAGAAACCAGAAGAATTGATAATGAATTCAAGATTTAGGGGATTTGAAAAGCAAAGTCAAAAGATCACAAACTAGCTTGATCACTTTTTAAAAAAAAGACAGGGATGAGAGAACACAAATACATAAAATCAGGATTAAGGAAGGGAAATAATTATGAAACAATACTTTTGGCAACTCTTGCTAGTTAATGGTCTTCTGGGAAAGTACCTCTTACTAAAACTAGACTGCAGAATAGATGGGAAGGCTAACTCTGTGATTTGGGTAAAAATGGTAAAAGCTGTCAATGAACCATTCCCCTCTAAAAAGCCTCATGCTCAGATGGTTTGATGGCAACGCTTTCAAACTTTGAAAGGATCATTGCTTTCACGGAGATTGAAACTATTTAAGGCCATAGAGAAAGAAGGAAAGATTCTGGATTCTTTCAGGTGCTAATTATTTGCCTACCATTTCTCAGGTCTAAAAAAACTACCCTTCTGTGGTTGACTAGACACAGGGACTGGGACCCCTTTGCCATACAGATTCCAGCAGGAGGCGCTAGAGGGAGATGAGCTTCAGTAACTGCAGCCAGTTCTGACCCCAGGTCCCTTGGCTCTCCCTGCACCAGCCTCATGGCCCCTCCTCAGAGTGACATGGTGGCCAAGTAGAGCCCCCTCCTCAGAGGTCTAAACTATGGCTCCAAGGGGCCCCAAAGAGATTCAGTTATACATATAAATACATACATTTCTTTTTTTCAGTTTCTTTTCCATTACGGCTCATTGTAAGAAATTGAATATAGTTCCCTGTGCTATACAGTAGGTCCTTGTTATTTATCTGTTTTATATATAGTAATGTGTATCTATTAATCCCAAACTCCTAATTGATCTCTCTCGCCCCACTTTTTCCCCCTGGTAACCACAGTTTGTTTTCTATGTCCATGAGTCTATTTCTATAAAAATTTGTATTTTTTTTAAAGATTCCGCATATTAGTGACCTAATATGATATTTGTCTTTCTCTGTCTGACTTACTTCACTTAATATGATAATCCGTAGGTCCATCCATGTTGCTGCAGATGGCATTACTACAATCTTTTTATGTCTGAGTAGTATTTCACTGTGTAAATATATCACATGTTCTTTATCCATTTATCTGTCGATGGACATTTGGGTTTCTTCTATGTCTTGGCTATTGTAAATAGTGCTGCTCTGAACATTGGGGTCCATGTGTCTTTTAGAATTAGAATTTTTTCCAAATATATGCCTTCTCACACCTTCTTTTTAGAGCCTTTTGTCTTTTTTGAATTTTGAACTATGAGGTTTCAAAAATAAATAAATAAATTTAAGGTTAAAAAATTAAAATGTTTCTAAAACTTGAAAAGTAGTAAAACAGGATTAGATTGACATTTCTTTAAAATGATTTTTTTAATGCACATGTATAAAGCAAGGGAACACACCTCCATTGTTGAACATTATTCCAAAAGTGTTGAAATATGATGTTGAACAAGAGAATCAATAAGAGAAATAAATGGTTGAAAATAGGAGGGAACATTATATTTATTTCCTGATAAAAAAGCCCACTGGGGGCTGTTACTCTGGGATCTCCGAGGGCTCCGAGGGGCTGGCTCAGGGCGTGCAGACTGGCCACCCTGTGAGGGTGAGGGCCACACAAGGCGATGCCAACAGGACAGCAAACAAAGGAAGGGGCAGGTTGGTCTCCCTGCAGCCCTGTAGTCTCCCTCCCTCCTTCCTTCCCTCCCTCAGCACCTAATGCACAATTGGCTTTCAAGGGAGAAACCTAAAGTGGGCATCCTGGTCTCGTTCCTGATCTCAGAGGAAAAGCTTTCCATTTTTCTCCTTTGAGTATAATGTTCGTTGCGGTTTGTTGTAACTGTGTTAAGGTATGTTCCTTCTATACCCAATCTGCTGAGGGTTTTTAATCATGAAAGAATGTTGCATTTTGTCAAATGCTTTTCCTGCATCTATTGAGATGATCGAGTGATTTTTATCTTTCATTTTATTAATGCAATGATTGTGTTTATTGATTTGTATATGTTGCTTTCCAGGGATGAATCCCACTTAGTCACAGTGTATAATCCTTTCTATGTGTTCTCGAATTCGGTTTTGCTAATATTTTGTTGAGAATTTTCCAGTCTATAGTCATTAGGGATATTGGTCTATAGTTTTGTTTTGTTTTGCTTTTTCCCTTGTGGTGCCGTTATCTGGCTTTGGTGTCAGAGCAGTGCTGGCCTCATGAAAGGAGTTTGGAAGTATTACATCCTCCTCAATTTTTTGGGAGAGTGTGAGAAGGATCGGTGTTAATTCTTCTTTGATGTTTGGTAGAATTTGCCGGGGATGCCATCTGGTCCTGAGGATCTCTGTGTTGGGCAGTTTTTTATTTCTGGTTTAATCTCTTTTCTCATTTGGTCTCACCACTCTTCTTGAGACAGTGTTTCACGTCCTAGCTAGAAGGATTAGGTGAGACAAAGAAATAAAAAGCATCCAAATCAGGAAAGAAGAAGGAGACTGTTGTTATTTGCAGATGATATGACTCTATATACAGAAAGTCTCAACCAAAAAAAAAAAAAACTGTTGAAACTAATCGATGATTTCAGTAAAGTTGGAGGATACAAAATCAACATAGAGAAATCAGTTTAAGATGGATTTTCCATCACTGGCAACAGAAACACACCCAAACTGATATGTAAAGCTGCAATAATTAAAACAGTTTTGTACACAGCCATAGACAATCCATGGATAGAATTATGAGACAAGAGAGAATAGAGAAAGAGATTTGTCCACTTATGGAAACATATTAAATAATAAAAGTGACTGGTCAACTGATTGCTGGGAAATAAAGCTTGGCTTTCAACCCCGCTTCTGGCACCAAAATAAAATCTCAAATAGGTCAAAGATTCACTTTTAAAAAGAAACTATAAAACCTAGAAGACAAGGAGTGAATGTTTTTATAGTCTTGGGGTGACAAAGGCCTTTCTAAGCAGACAGGGGAGAAGCAAGAAATTTAACTATATATAATGTAGAATTTAAAGTTAGCAAAAATAACACTTAAAAAATCAAGATAAGCCATAAACTGGAAAAAAAATGTAATATGTGTATAAAGGAGCTGTGATAAATCGACAAGAAAAAAACTGAAAAGAAAAATGGGGAAAAGATAGGAATACAAATGGATGATTTAAAAAGAAATTAAAGAAATTCAAACAAGATTTTTTTTGAAGTTTTCATCGACATGTCGTAGATTTACAATGTTAGTTTCTGGTATATAGCAAAGTGATTCAGTCATACATACACTTATATGTATATATTTTCTTTTCAGATTCTTTTCCATTTTCTGTTATTACAAGAAATTGAACATAGTTCCCTGCGCTATACAGTAGGTCCATGTTGTTTATTTTATACATAGTCATGTGTGTCTTCAAATAAGGTATTTGAATAATAATTTGATATTTGATTTTAAATAAGATATTTTCCAGCTATCAGCTTACCAAAGATTTCACTTTATGTTAAACTGATAAGCACGCTGTAGGTGGGAGTGTAACCATTTGGTAGACAGTTGACAATGCGGATTACGTACAATTTGACATATGCGTCTCTTTGACTCACTACTTTCTGGGCCTTACCCAAAAGGAATCCTTGCACATGTTAGCAAAAATATATGCACAAGATATTCTTTGTAGCATTTTCTTCATTAGCCAAAAAAGAGAGAGAGAAAGAAAAGAAATGATCAGCTGTACATGACTGGGGGAATGCATGCCAAGTCCACTACACAGCTATTAAAAGCTCTTCCCAGAGTCACAAACGGCCTCACTTTGCCAAAACCACTGGTCCATTTTCCATCCTTATCTTACTCACCGTCGCAACAGCCATGTCACCCGATGGACCACCCCCTTCTTCTGGAAGCCTCTTCCTTTAGCCCGAGGACACTGCAGCCACCTGGTCCCCCTCCTGCACACCGCTGCCTCTAGTGCAGACACTTTTGCTCTTCTTCCCTCCCAGACTCAGACCTCTGTCCTTGACTCTTTTTCTCTTCCTTCCTGGATGAATTCATCCTGTCCACGAGTTTAAAATTTCGTTCATATGCTGCTTTTTCTCAACTCTGTATCTCCCCAGAGCACCAGGCATGCACATTGCACAGCCTCCTTGATTTCTCCACTTGGGCATCTCACAGGCATCTCAAACAACACAACTGGAAGAGAAGCATTGCTCCCCAAACCCCACGTGTCCCTCATCTCAGCACACTGTATCTTTGGCCTCAGTCCGCCAGTCCTAGAACCTAGCGTCATTCTTGTTTCCATCTTTTTACAACAATTAGACAGTAAGACGCTAAGAAGGATGCTACTAGTTGTGGACTTGTTACCGTTTCTACTATTTTTTTCTTACTAACAGAATTTTGTTTGAGGGTAGCAATGTGTCTAGATAAACATATTTATATTTCCTAGCCTCCTTTACATCTAGATTTGGGCCAATTAAATATAAGTGGAAGTTGCTAAGGCTTCCAGAAAGTCATTTTAGCAGCTTTTCATCAATACCTGGAACACAGTTGTGACACTGGAGGTGTGCAGACTTCTTGTGAGCTGAGGCAGCATACATGACATAGTTGCTTTTTATGTTTAAATCCTTCAACTATCTGATACTCAAATATATATAGTAAGTTGCCCTTTTCAAAGCCACAATTTGAAGTTTACTTGATTAGTTGTTTGTCCGGGAGACCGATATTAGCCATCCCCGTGTTCCTGCATTCCTGGTCTGACGTCTGGCTCCTCCTAAATTGGAAATCAGCTGCAAACAGTCAGTTAGCTGCAGACAGACTTATCAATGTCCCCAAAGTCCAGCAAACCATAGGATCCTCTCCCATTTCCTTAATCTTTCTGAATGCCAGTGTGCTGCAGAGTGATTTCTTTTTAAAAGGAGAGAAAGAAAATTCATTAATCTGAGAGCTGTCCAACCGTCCAACAGTTGATACCATCTCTGATCCCCAGGTTGGAAAATGGGGGGCCAATGACAGACTATGCAGGAGCAACCCCAACTGTAACTGGTTATGAAGCTCATAAATAAGCACTTCCAGGCACCCAGTGGGGCGGCTGCAGCGTTTCGTGTTTCAGAACGTCGTTGCCAATGGGGCCCATTTGTAAAAGCACTTTTTCCACTGAGCATTAGCACCACTGAGTGGGAGGGGAGGTCTCAGTCAATCCCTTGGACCTGTTACAAGGGAACAAAAAAAGAGCCTTTCAACTAGGCATTCCATTGACTTTTAACACATGCCGGCCACCACCTTTTGGGGGTTTTTTGCATTTCCACAGTAATTTCCTTTCTTTACCCCACTTTTTATCTCCAAAGTTACATTTTTTTCTAAATGGACTAAATCAATAAGTCTGTGAAAGGCTGAGTCCGTAGCAGGATATGGGGGACATGTTGGCCGCAGGGCAGGAAATGTACTTGCCAGGGAGCCGATAAAGCAATCTCTCTTTTGAGGTGTGCTTTTGAATTGGGGAAACAGCCTGAGCCTGTCTGGCAAGAGGAGTAACATTCAGCAGCCCCAGCCCTCTGCAGGATGCTTCGGTGCAGACGCAAGTCTCAGCAGGATAGCCTAGAAGGTGTCAGTGATAGGCGGGGAGGCCGCGGGCAGGGGAGCCTGGGTCATATATCGCTCCCTGTGCCTGAGGCTTGTCGGGCTCTACAACCACCTGGCTAATTCTTGGAAACCTCTCTCTCCTGAACCAGAGCTTTGGCTTCCGTTTGATCTTGGTTCTTCCAGAAGGGGCTACCTAGGGATAAGATGTGCCAGTGTGAGTTAAAACCCCGGACGGCATCACTGGGACTTACTGAACAGAGGTCATCCTTGTGTTTAAGACACAGAGAAAATAAAAATAACTCTGTTTGCTCCCAGCTGCAGGGCCCGAGTGCAGGTGCTGTCTCCAGTTTGGGCGTGGGGTAAGGGGAGGGAAAGCCCCACAGGCAGCAGAGTGTGTCCCCTTTGAGGCTGTGCTTCCCCCTGGCAGAGTCCCCCACATTTCGGGCTGGATGCTGGTAACAGTAGCTCCTGACTCCCGTGGACATTAAGATGCTGGGGCTCAGGTTTCCTCCTCTGTAAATGAGGCTCCGACAGAGCAGCCCCGAAGTCCTGGCCAAGTCCCAGCATTCTCTGGCTGCAAACCCTTCCTATTTCATCCTCCGGGGGCAAGGAGAAAAGGAAGGGGGTTGGAGGGACAGGGAGCAGCTCCGAGGGCCCCTTAGGATGCCCTACATCTCGGCCTCTGGATGGGAGATTGTCAAGCACAGAATCACTGGGTCCAGGCAGACAGATCCACAGACTGACCTTTGGAAGAACCAGACCTGCCGCTGGGCCTGAGCTCTCCTACAGCCCCAGACCAGCGAGGTCTGGAAGGAAACTGCAGGAGTCTCCTCTGTGTTGTTTTTTTTTCCCTCTGTGTTTTGAATGCAGGTGACCTTCCTCTTTGGCTGCTTGAATGGGAACTGACCTAAGCAAACCACCGCTCCTGCTGGCAATATTTAGAGCCAATAGGGGCCACATGGCCAAGCCCAAGCACCAGGGACGGGGACATGGGTAGGGTGGTGGTGAGGTGGTGGTGAGGGAACGGGAGGGGTATATTGCAGGTAGGTGGTGCACGGATGGATGGATGGAGGGAGGGAGGGAGAGAGGGAGGGATACTGGTCGGAACTGTGGCTGGGTCTTGGCAGGTGGGTAGGCGGGTGAATGAGTGAGTAGCTACAGTAAAGATGTCATTTTCATAATAGCTTTTGGAGAGAAGTGACCGATGTTGACGACGATTCCAGCAAATTCTCTGGCTAAAGAGCAGTTTGGGAGACAAGAGTCCCTCACTGCTCTAATGCCTTCCAGCTTCGGAGCTCACTCTGCACAGACCCGGGCTCTTCAGCCGGGTTTTCCTCATTTCCCAGCTGCCGTCTGTATGGCCACACAACTCTGCCCTTCTTGCCCTCATGGACCATTCATTCATGCAACAGCTATTTATTCACTGTCTAGCTCTTCTCAGGCACCAAACAGCATGTCGGTCCTATTTTCCTTTTCCAAATAAAAGGGAAATGCTGACAGTCTAGAGTAAGCGGACCAAAAGCAGACAAGCAAATGAGTGTATAATCATACATTGTGACCAATGCTGTGAAGAGAAAGAACATGAAGTAGAGAGAACGGCAGGTGGGTCTCAGCCAGAAAGAGGCCAGCGGGGACCTCCTGAGGAGGAGAGGTTGAAGCCAAGCCCTGAAGTCCTGCAAAAAGCCAGACCAGGGGAGAGCAAGGAAGGGGCCTCCAGGCACAGAACACAGCCTGTGCAAAGGCCCTCAGCAGGGAAAGAGCTGGGTGTTCAGGGGCAGATGGGAGGCCAGCATGGCTGAAGTGTGATGACCAGGCTGACCTCACATCCTGGTGTGCTGGGACCATGCTAGGTGATGCCTGTTGTCCCAGCGCATCTGCCCAAAGTGCCCTGGTTTGGACAATCTAATTCATGGTCATCTTGATAAGCAACAGGGAAATGATAAGAAACAGGTTGGAAGTGAGTGTGGTTCCCAAGCACGCAAGCTGTGCGAGGAATTCTGTTTATTCTACGCGAGCTGAGAAGCCACTGGATGGGGTGTCTGTAATCTTCCCCAAGTACCATATGCCCTTCACAAAGGCAGCTGGGAAGTTCAAGACCAGAAATGTCCATCTGCTCATAAATCAAAATATATTTACTGGGCATATCAGACACTATGCTAGGCATTGGAGATTTAAAAATGAGAAAGATACACAGATGGCCGATGAACACGTGACAAGATACTCAGCATCATTAATCATTAGTAAAACATAAGTCAAGGCCACAGTGAGATAACACTACACACCTCCCTAGGAAGGCTATAACTTTTTTTAGAAAATGAAAACAAGTGTTGGTGAAATTATGGAGAAATTAGAGCTTTCATACATTGCTGGTGAGAATGTAAAATGCACAGCCTCTGGGGGAAACAGTTATTACAGTTCTTCAAAAAGCGAGACATAGAACATAGAAACATAGAATTACCGTATGTATTAGCTTCTTAGGGCTGCCATAACAAAGTACCACAAACAGGGCAACTTAGACAGCAGAAATGTATTGTCTCCTGGTTCTGGAGGCTGGAGTCCAAGGTCAAGGTGTCTGCAGGGTTGGTTCTGTCTGAGGGCTGTAAGTGAGCACCCGCCCCAAGTGTCATCCTTGGCTTCTTGACGGTCATTGCCTCCCTGTGTCTTTACATCATCTCCCCTCTGTGCATGCCTGTCTGTGTCCGGATTTCCATTTTTTATAAGAACACAGTCATACTGGATAAAATCCCACACCTAATGACTAATAACTTGATTATCTTTGTAAAGATCCTATTTCTAAATAAACTTACATTCTGAGGTACTGGGGAGTTAGGACTTCAGCATACCTTTTTGGAGGGACATAATTCAACCCAATATGCCGTATGACCCAACAATTCCGCTATGAGGTATATAATACCCTGAAAAACTGATGTGACCAAAATTGACGATAGGAGTAACAATGTCAATTAGTAAAGTTTTAAAACAAGATCTTCTTAAACCAAACCGTTTTCCTCATATTTCCCCTAAACTGGAAGAGGATCATTGGGCAGAATTTTTATTCTTAATGTGTGTCATGAGTTAACAAATACCACAGCCAAAAGGTCATACTACTGGGAAACTAATAGAAACTCAGTGTGCTCGAGTTAAAGGCTGGTTGCCAGGGGCTGTTCTAAGGCTATTGAGCCCAAGGGAAACCAGTTGTGCATCTTCCTAACCACAGGGGGGCGCCAAGGCCATACATTTGTTCCATAAATCCATGGGTTCCCTAATGGCTTGCTCCCCAGTGTTTAACATCTAATGAAAAGAGGTATTTATGGCCATGTTCAGAGCAGGTGTCATTAACTGGCCAGGGAGGAGGGTCCCACTTAGTGATACTGCTGGTAACATTAGCTTGCATGCCACTAGAGCGTCCTTCTTTTAAAATAAATTTTCTAAAGGCCATCCATTTAGAACATTGGAGAGGAGAAATCCACCAAGGTAACCTAGGAGGACTGGACACAGGTAATTGGGCACAAACCCAGCAACTGGATTGATTTTTGAAACTTGAAAATGATTGAGGCCCAGGAAGAAATACATTTGGGTCATAAGCAAAAATGTGAGCGATTGTCAAAGTAATTAGTACATAGGCCTGGCCTGGCATCTTGGGTCAGCTGTCTGCTTCCGATGTCGTCCTCTTCTCATCCTGATCTGGTAGTGGTGGTCTTAGTTGAAGCTGGGTGTCAGAGACAGCAGTCGCAGTTCATTCAAGAGAGGAGGCCTGATATGGTCCCTTCCAGTGTATCTGAAAAGAGTCTTTTATCCGACGTCTTCACCAGTATGCATAATATCCTGGTCGCAGGTCATGGGGCATCTGATCTTTATCCAAAGATAAATTACTGTGATAAGCTTCAGAAGCAAACTTATAGTGTATTTTAATAATTATACTTTATAATGATATAACAATAAGAAGCTTTCTGGGAAGTGAGCCTCAGGCAGTCAATACAGACCTCAATTAACAAAACTAGAATTTTAAAAATTTCATTAAAAAAAATAAATCTTACACGATCATCTTTCTTTTTTGGTAAATTTAAATATTTAAATTTGAATTTTATACTTTTAAAAATTGAAGTATAGTTGATTTACAATATTGTGTCAGTTTTGAGTGTACAGCATAGTAATTGTTTTTTAAGGGTTGTTCCTTTTTATTTGCGGATTTTATTCCATTATAGTTTATTATAAGATATTGGGTACAATCCCCTGCTCTATACAGTAAATCCTTGTTACTTATTTATTTCATGTATAGTAGTTTCTAACTGTTAGTGCCATACTCCTAGTTTGTGCCCCACCCTCCTTTGGTAACCGTAAGTCTTCTATGTCTGTGAGTCTGTTTCTGTTTTGTATAGAGATTCATTTGTATTATTGTCTAGATTCCACATATAAGTGATAATATAGTATTTGTCTTTCTTTGACTTATTTCACTCAACATAATATTCCCTAGTTTCATCCATGTTGCTGCAAATGACAAATTTTCATTCTTTTTTATGGCTGAGTAATATTCCAGTGTGTGTGTGTGTGTGTGTGTGTGTGTGTGTAGCACATCTTCTTATGCCAATCATCTGTTGATGGACACTTGGACTGCTTTCATGTCTTCTCTATTGTAAATAGTGCTGCTATGAACATTGAGGTACATGTAACTTTTTGATTTAGAGTTTCCATTTTTTCCAGGTATATATACAGGAGTGGAATTCCTGGATCATATGGTAGTTCTATTTTTAGTTTTTTAGAACTCCATACTGTTCTCCATAGTGGCTACACCAATTTACATTTTACATTACACCAACAGTGTAGGAGGGCTCACTTTTCTCCACATCCTCTCCAGCATTTATTATTTGTAAACTTCATCATGAGAGCCATTCTGACTAGTGTGAGGTGATAACCTCATTGTGGTTTTGATTTGCATTTCCCTATAATTAGCGATGTTGAGCATCTTTCCATGTTCCTGTTGGCCATCTGTATGTCTTCTTTGGAGAAATGTCTATTTAGGTCTTCTGCCCATTTTTTGATCGGGTTGTTTGTTTTTTGATATTGAGTTGTATGAGCTATTTGTATAAGTATGAATTTGCTGGTCACATCAAAACTAGAATTTAATATCCACTGAAATATAAATGTTTTCTCTCTAAAGTTACCCTAATTTCTACCAGATACAGCCAAATTAAGACTACTTTGTTTAGTCTGGTTAACTGACCACATGGGATCTTTTTGTGTGTCTTTTTTCTTTTATTATTAATAGACTTTATGTTTTAGAGCAGTTTCGGGTTCATAGCAGAATTGAGCAGAAAATACAGAAAGTTCACACATAGCCCTCCCCAACCAAACATATGTACTCCCCATCCTCAAAAATCCTTCATCAGTGTGGCATATTTGATACAATCAGTGAACTAACATGGACATATTATTATCAACCAAAGTGCATAGTTTACATTAGGGCTCACTCTTGATGTTGTACATTCTGTGGGCTTTGACAAATGCATAATGACACGTAGCCATCACTACAGTATCATACAGGATAATTTCATTGCCCTAGAAATCGGACCACATGGGCTCTTTGAAATTGGCTGTGCTAGAACTTTTCCTAAGGAATCTCAGATTGAATCTTTAAAGGACCTCTCAAGGCCAGGAAAGCCACATCCAGGGCTTGTCGCAGATTCCACCTGCAGTGTCTACAGATTTGGGTGAATTCCTCTCTTTTCAAGGCCCCTGAAATACTTCGAGATTCCTGCACCTGTTAGGAGGTGGCCTTCCTTGTTTACCTGATAAAGCTACTGAGAACCTAAGAATGTCCAATTTCTGGAGGGTTCAGATAGAGAGAAAAGACAAATGTTTCAGTTCTTCTTACAAAGGTATAATTTATCAAATTGCAGTAAGTCATAATTAATTTGAGGGGAAAAATTTTCCTATCTGGATAACACAGATTAAAAACCAGCAGAATTTCCAACAAAAATGTAGTATAATCATATGCATCCGTTTGCTCAGTCCTATGTGACTAATTCTTCACCTCAATCTTCTCTTAAGTTTTATGAAGCCATCAGTTTTTCCATTAGAATTCTTTAATTTCTTACCCAGTTCAGCAGTATGATCTGAAAGTTATCAGAAACCTATACTTGTCAAAAAGTCCTTTTTAGGAATCTTTTTTAAGATGAAGCTTTTTTTTTCTAAAGCATCAGAGTAGAACAATAATTGTCTGTAAATGACAGAAGACTTAAAAAGGCAAAGTTAAAGATCTGATTACAATGCAACAGGTAAAGAAACTTCATTATCGCTGTGGCATACATTTTAAGATAATTACTAGAATTCTGACTGATAACATTTTACCAGGACATTTTCAACTTTTAGAAATTCCATATAATTTCCAAAACATTTATATTAATGACATTTACTCATACAATATAGCCTAAGAAGGTTTATCACCACTCATTTTACAATGCTTCCCATATAATTTAACATACTAAATAAAGCCTAATTAGTTTAATATTCTTCTCTCTGAGATGCTTCAGGGGCTGCCTCTGAAGCATCCCAATGTTAGCTAGAGGTCAAAAGAACTTTTGTGCAAAATATCAAAATTTTAAAACACCTGGTCAAATAGGGTCATAAGTCACTGTGGAACAATACTTACTCACTTAACTAAATGACAAAAGATTTCAAAGTTTGCAATAGATAAAAGGCAAAGAAACTCATGATCTGCTATCAAAAGCAGCTCAATATTCTAAGAAAACTTTCTCTTAATAGAGAGAAAATAACAGTCTTACATCAGTTGCTCTTAATAACAAAATTTATTTACTTAATTCAATCCAGTGCTAACCTGGCCATGCACAAAATTCTTTTCCCAGTGTTGCCTTTTCCATAAATCTTCCATACCTTTCTGTATCCATATAATTTTGTCCCTTATTTTCTTTTCCATCCAGAAACAACCAGTTCTAGGACAAAATTCCTTGATTTTCCCTTAACAAACTGCATTTCCATTCTTCATACCTTCTTTTTTCTTGCATACAAAGATGTTTTCCTTCTTAAATTTTAGTAGTTTTAATTACATATTTTAATTAGAATTTTTAACTGTAAAACCTTAGTTTCTCGTAAAAACTAAAAAGGAAGTAATTGTGAACTGTTTTTTATATTAGCATTCTATAGATAAGCAAACTTTTAAATACTATGTATGGTTTCTAGAAAACATGTGCTTTTTTTTTAACAGAAAATGTCTTAGTGTGGCATCAAACATATTTATTAATAGTCCTAAATATCTTTAGTTTCTCTGTAAAAGGAAGCCTACGTTCAGTAACTAATGTTCTAGTATCTTATTTGGAAATGATCTGGATAGTCAATGAATTCCCATTATTTACTTTAACTTAGCAAAACTATATAGTTTCAAGTTAACAAAATCTGCAGAGACTATTTTGAATAGACATTCCTCAAACATAATTATTCCTAAAGAGGTTTCCTAAAATCTCTTCTCATTTATCTCTATTTTATTTACCTAAAAATATCATCATATCAAGTTATTTTTTGCTGACAAATTTTGTAACAGGAATAATAAGACCTTATTTGATTTCTTGTAAACCTACATGAAAGTATTACACTTAATGTTGATGACTCTAAAGACATGTCTGTATTAACTAAACCAACAAACTTATTTTCATTCATTAAAATTAATCCTAGATTAAATGGTCCCAAAATTCATTTGGGTTAGTTTCTTTTATATTTCTGAGTACTTACTTAAATACTTAATTTTATTTAGTCCAATTAAGTAGAGCTCTTTCACAAATTAATTTTGGCAATACCACACTTCTACAGCATACATATGTCAACTGAAATAAATGCCATTCTAGTTTTCAGGAGACCCTGCAGGCAGGGATCCAGGAGACTGACACCCCAGCTTGGCCATTTCTGGGTGGGATTTCCTTTAATTCCCAATTAACTGCTTGCAAGCATACATAAGCCCAGCCAGTATTCCCATAGGTGTCTGTGTGTCCAGAAGCTGTTTGGCCTTTAAGGCACAATTTCCCACTGTTAATTTGGTAGCCTGATTCAGATATGAAACATGATTGGAACCACTTTCGGAGGACAATGTAGTGGGTCAGATGTGTGCTGCGTCTGAGTCCCACTCCCCAAGTTTGACTCTTTAATGTGTCTCAGTTTCGTCCTCCAATGGTCTAAAACAGCTCTGGGCGCTCGGAGCACAAGGTGATCGGTCTTTATGTCACGCGGCCCCGGAAGAGCTGTACTTACTTGATGGCTGTAGTGGGGTTCACCTGTAGGACCACTCCACGTCACGAGGATTGAGCCTCAGACACTTCCACTAGGTTCTCAGTCACCTGCGCACACCTTGTGCCTGGAAGAGGCACGTGTCCTTTGTTCTTCAGAGCTGAGTTAATTCAGTCTTTAATTTTGCTAGCAAAAATTTTGTTCAGACCATATATCAACTTTTTTTTTTCAATTTGAGCCAGATTTAACAAAAGCCCAGCCACCTATATTTCTCTGGGCTTCCCGCTCAAATCCCTCTAAGCCCCTGCCTAGGACGTGTACCTGTGCCCCTGCAGACGCTAAGTCTTAAGATAAAACAGCTAGAATGAAATTGGAGGGCTCTTCACTTAAAGCAATGGCATGTGGATAGGAAAACTCCCCAGGACACCTGAGGAGTGCCGAGAAGCCAGTGGGGCTCGGTGGACCTGGGCTGGTACCCAGTGCCACGTGGGGGAGGCTCCAAGTGTCCTCTGGTGGGTATCTCCAATATCATGCAGATGTTGATGGAAAATTAATCAGTGGTTGATCTAAAACAGAAACTGAAAATTTTATTCAAGCCAACCTGAGGATTATAACCTGAGAGACAGCCTTTTAGAAAGCACTGAGGAGTCTTCTGCCCATTAGAGGTCAAAGCATAGTTATATAGGGTTTTGAGACAAAGGGTTATACCTCAAATGACGTATTATTGACAGTTTACACGGCCCAGGTCTGCACATACAATCAGTAGTGGGTCATCGTGACCCTTTACCAGATTAAGAAGGAAGGTTATCCCCTAAGGAGGTCTGGGTAATGCAGATCCTCAACAGACACTGAAGGGGAGGGAGGAGGCCCAAACGAGCTCAGAAAAATTTTATGTTTAAATTTTCTTGTCTTGCCATAAAATATGAATTTTATCTCACCAACACGGACCCCCAACGAGCACCAACTGCGTGGAAAGCCCCACACCATCTCATTTCATCCTTATGGAACTGAGGAGAAAAGTGCTACCGGACCCTTCATGTTTCCCAAGAGAAACTAAGGTGCAGCGAGGCCACGTAACTTGTCCACGGCCCCAGCTGTGCAGGGATGCGCCGGGACTCCAGGCCGGCTCTCTGGGTCCGGGGCTGCCCCCTTTCTGCCAAGGGGAGCCCAGAAGATCCACCCCAGCAGCCAGGAGGGGCTGTCTGGTGGAGCTAGGCAGAGGGCCGTGGGCTCTATCTCCCCCTTGAGGTCCCACCCAGTGTGTTTGCAGCCCTCACAGAACATTCTGGACTCTGCAGAGCTCACCCCAAGAACTCCACTGCAGATTCCGCCAGCACTAAGGTCTGAAGTGGGCACGTCCAGAGAAAGAAAGGAGACCCCCGTGAAGAATGACCAGTCCTGATGCCTCCAGCATCACAGAGCTGAGTCCTAAATGGTTCCTGTCCAGAGACACCCATTTCCTGCCCAAAGGTGGCATCTGGGGGTGTCTCCACCAAGGGCCTACTTTAAACCCTCTCATTTAGTTAAGCACAAGATGAAAACCCACCTCGCACTGGAAAAGAGAGCTCTGGTTGCACACTTCCCCACGCTGCTGAGAGATCAGCACAAGAAACCAACAGGAAGATGAAGACCAAGGCCACACGGTGCCTGTGAGGCCCCGGAACGCGGAGCTGGTGTCCGCCCGGCCGCGCTGGGCTCACCGTCAGCGTCCCCTAGCGCCCCAGGCACCCTGCATTTTGCAGAGGCCTCTGTGTGGCCAGATCATGTTCCTTCCATCTGCTTCATCAGCCAGGAAACAGGAGCCCCCGATTAAGCTGAAGCTCCAGCCTTAGAAGTAAAAATAGCCAGTGACTCACAGCGAGAGCTGGGACCAGACAGACCTGGTTTTGTCACTCAGTCCAGGCCGCTCCACAAAGCTGTCATTTCCTCCTCTGCTGACGCGGTTTCCACTACCCAGGGCAGAGTGGCGGTTTGGCAACTTACACATTAGGAGGTCCTACTCTTCCTGAAACGTGTTTAGCCTGGAAAAGAGAGCCCCAAACGAGGAGGTGGTGTTCTGGGAAATAGTGGAAAGAGGGTGCAGGCTGCTCTGATGGGCCTAAAAAGGGCCGGGTTTGACTCCATAGTTGGGAGAACTGTCGACCTAGGCTGAGCGGAAATGGAGCAGGCGTCTCTACACTGTGGTGAGCTGCCCGTCACCGGAAGGGTCCAAGCTGAGGCTGAGGGAGATGAAGCAGCAGGCATGGCATCCCCAGCTGGGAGGAGGCTGAACTGCAGGAGCAAAACTGTGGGTGGCGGTCAGGGGCCTGATCCCCAGGCTCTGTTTTCCTGGAAGCCAGTTCAGCACCTGCCCCTCGTTCAGCCAGAGTGGGCACCCACCCCTCCTGAGCCACAGACCCTACTTTTCCTGGAAGAAGAGATAAGAAACTCTTAGGAAATTGGACAGACATGAGGGAGCCCATGAAACTGGCTTCTTCCAGATCTGAAACTCAAATCTCTAAGGTCCACTGGCAGTGCAGTCTTAGAATTTCACATCATCAGTGAATAACTCAGTAATTTACAGTAGTTAGAGTTGGAGCCCCTGCAGTCATCATCATCCTCTCCAGAATGCTCCTCAAGTGCGCCCCCTCATCCCACCCTGTGCCCATCACCCACCTGGACTGTTGCCGTAGCCTCCTGCCTGCGGTTCCCTGTGCAATCCATTCTCCACGCCATGTCCAGAAGGCTCTTCCTAAAGGGGAGAGCGGGTCACTGCAAGGGTTTCCCTTAGCACTTTGAACACATTCAGGCTCCTTTCCACGGCCCCTGCCCTGAATCACACACCATCCACCAGCTGGTTCACAGAGCTCCAGCCACGAGGGTGTCGGTCTGTCTTTCTGTCTGCCTGTTCCTGAAACAGGCCAGGCTTTCCCACCTTGAGGCCTTTCTGGCTGTTTCTTCTGCCCACCCCTCCTCATATTTCAAGTCTCAGCTTAAATATCATCCCTCACGTCAGCCTATGTGACGTGCTTTGAACAACAGGTCTTCCACCACCTCCCCCGCTGCCCCTGCCTTCACCACCACTGCCACTCAGGACCACCTGCTCCGTGCGGCGGGGACCAGTCCAACCCTCAGCCACATCAGAGGGAGAACCTTCATTCGGCTTCTGGCCTGAGTTTCCCGGCCACCATCAAGGACAGCTCCCTTGCCAGCCTTCCACACACCAGCATGTGGTATGGGGGCTAAAATTATTATGTGCTGGATTGAAAGCTGAAAATGGAAGGGCCTTGAACGTCCTAAGCAGAAGGCCCCCCCCCTGCTCTGCCCCCAGGGATAAGGTCCAAAGATAAACACTCCTCCTGTCCCAGCACAGCGCCTGCTTGTCCTGGAGCCTCTTGGGTCAGTCCCTTGTCAGTTCGCAGGGAGCGTGATAAATACATCAGACTTCACCTCGGTTTTTACACTTAACATCTTTCCACAGCAGTCCACGTGGTCCAGCCAACAGCTGCGTTCCGTGCCGTGTAGCTCTGCTGTGATTTAATTCATCTCCTTTCGGTAGGCACTTAGTTGATTGCCACTCTTGTCTTCCATTTCGAAATACTGCAACAAATCTTCATGCACAGATCTTTGTAGAGCTGTGAGGTATAGCAGATATGACATTTGTTGAAAATGTAGAAAAATGTCGTTAAGACTCTTTTTTTGGTTTAAAAATTTAAAAACTTTTTTGAGGTGAGTGTCTTCAAACCCATTATGCCTTTGGCTACATTGAACACAAATACTTTTTAAATCTAGCTTGTGCGTATGTGAAGTTATCCTGGAGAGCTGAGGCAGTCAGCACAGGACAAGGATTTACAGAACTCTCTGGAAAAACCAAAATAGCATTTAATTATATGGAAAGTAATAAACATGAAAAATGTATGGTAATAGATAATATACTACTTCCATAACGACGGGATTAAAAATACATGAAGTTAGTTAATAAATTTGACAGTGGAGCGAAAGGCCTAGCAATATCGCCCCCCAGTGGCTCGGGGGAGAACTCGCTCCATTAGGAGCTGACATTCATCACTTCCCTAAATACCGTTCCGGAGGCTGGGCGTCATTTGACCGCGGCGCGGGGCTCCCATGACAGCATCTACTCAGTCCTGTAACTTCTGGGCTAGAAGCAGAGTGGCCCTGGAGCTGGGTGGCTGAGTTTTCTTCAAGACTCAGCCTCTTCTTGGGTAGTTGACTATGGAGGTTCTTCATGAAATCAAGGAGCTCAAAGAATTCTAACCGCCGCCCTTCGCTGACGTATCTTCCAGATCTCGGAAATCTCCGACCTGTGGTTCTTAACGCTGACTGCCCGTTGAATCCCTGAATTTTTCAAAATGCGTGCGCCTGGCTGGGCGTCTCCCTCACCCATACGAGCCGAGCCTTGAGTTGGTTCGGACGGACTCTGTTTTGCTGGTAAAGCACCGCTGGCGACCGGGTGCGCAGCCAGGCCCCGCGTGCGCGGGCAGGAGGAGACGCGGGGAGAGGCGGCGGCCGGGGAAGGCGGCCCCGGGGACTGGGCTCCAGCCAGGCAGCACTTCTCCCACCGGCCGAGGGGGCTGACCAAGGGCAGAGGGACCTGGAGCCGTTTCAGACGTGTCCTTACACTTGAAATGCCTCTCCAGGTAACCTTCTATGACAGGAGACATCAGGTCATTCTGGGCGCTGAGCAGAGGCAGCGCGCGGACCCCTGCCATCATTACTGCCTGTTGCTCAGCTTTGTAAAAGGGCAGGGCTTGTGGCTGCATAGCGTCTCTCCGAGCCAAACCTGGAAGGAAAACCAGGACTTCTGTCAGGGCTCCAGCTTAGTGAGAGCACTTTTCTCTCTCCGCCGCAGAATTGGTTTAGAAGCAGGAAGTGGAGTTAACAGCTGGGTGACCTGTGCCTCTGATCTGGGATAAGAGCTGGACCAGAGATTTCCACCCCTGAAAGATTTCACTCTCCCTGGAATATGACAGGGCACCTACTGGCCCTGGTGACAGTGGCTGCAGTGGTCCACCTCAGCCTGGTCTGGACCACCCACCCGCATCCCCAGAGAGAATGCCCAGGCAGGGGTCAGGCCCACCCCCAGAGGTGAGAAGAGGAGACACGGAAGGCTGGGCAGCTGGGGTGGGGGCAGCTCCAGTCACGGTGGGGCTCCACACCAGCAGGGCTGCAGGCTGTCCTCACGCCCCCAACTCAGGAGCAGCCCAAGTCCAGGGACCCCTAGACACCCAGCCTGCACATAGAATGCATCCGATGGGAGCTGAGGATGTCTTGCTTCTGGGAAAACCGAGGACCGCTGATCTGACCACTTTCCTCTTCGCCCTCTCCTGTGTTCTGCTGCGGCTCCTCAGAGAGGCCCTCCCCATTTGAAGCTGCAACCCACTCACCACCCAGCTCTCCCAACACCCCACACCTTGTTTTCTTCCACAGTCGTCTTCTAACGTGTGTTTACTAGTCCTATTGTGGGTCTCCCCCAACCAGAATGCAAGTTCCAGGAGGCAGAGAGCTTTGTCTGTTTTGTTCCCTGACGTTTCCTCCGGGACCCACGTGTTTGACAAACATTTCTTTTTCCTTTTTGAGTGGGGAAGGTATTTAGGTTTACTGATTTATTTTTTAGAGTAAGTACTGGGGATTGAACCCGGGACCTTGTGTGTGCTAAGCATGCGCTCTACCACTTAAGCTATCCCCTCCCCCTTGATAAACATTTCTTGAATGGTGAATGATAAACAGGTGAACTAGTGAACGGATGAGGACTTGTGCTACTTTCACAATCCCCTCCCACACTCATGTGTTCAATGATGCCCCCTCTATGTCTGGCCACTGGGGGCGGAGCCAGCATTCAAGGCCACTGTGCAAGCCTGACAGGGACGTGGACCTCAGGGGAGGTGGGGCAAAGCCAGCAGCAGAGACTCCAAGCGGAGGCAGCCCTACCACTGGGCAGATCCAGTGGGGACAGTGACCTCTAGTGGCCATGAGAGTGCGTGTGCGCACAGGTGCCTGTCCCCTCACTATGCAGGAAGGTGTGGGACCTGGTTTACCCTCCAGCCATTTAATTCTGTTTCTGCCTTCTGTCCTCTTTCCTTTCTCTTACCCCTGCCCCCTGACAGAGTAGGCGAAGTTGACGTGTTTAGAGCTGTGAAGAAACTACTTCAGATGAAGAAATTTGTCCAAGGTCCTGTCTCTCTGTTAGACACACACACTGCCCCCCCCCAGATGACAGGGAGCTGAGACTGAAATAGAGCAAAATAACACAAAAGGGAAGAAGCAGAAGTGGGGAGTTCACTTGGGAAAGGGGGGTGGGCCAGTGCATTCTCCCCACAAGGACTCGGGACCTACGTTATTTAAATGGCTACTGGTAATTATTTCGGTAAGAAGGGTCAACACCACCATTAAAACGCAGGAGTGAGCACTTTCAGCAAGGACAACAGAGGTGGCCACAGCGGAACAAAAATGAGTAAGGACTGGATCGACTTACCCTCCTGCTCACCTTCTCTGTCTTTCCCCAGGAGGGCTCTTGCCGTGGAGGACACCCTGCCTGAGGAGGCCCCTTTCCCAGTGGCTCGGGCCTGGTCACCCACCATGGGCCCTGAGGCACCACATCCCTGCCCCCAACTGCCCCGGTGCCCCTGGCGTGGAGCGGAGCCTCCACCTCTGCCTTCCTCCTGCCAATGCGCAGCCAGGGCCACAGCAGCCCCACTGTCCCACTCCCAGATGCCAGCAAACGCGCATCACGATCTCTGCGCAGTCCCCCCTGCCGAGCAGCAGGGATTCATACCTAGCAGCAGAGATGCTGAGACACCTGGTGATGCTGCGCAAAAAAACAAACAAAACCCCATCCAACTAGAGACCCGGGATGGCAAGGAAGTTTCTATGCACAGCGACTGCTGGTAAGGAATACTGCCCGACCGTCAGGCCGGGCTCCCATCCCAGGCCTCTCCAGTAGCTACCCAGATAGAAGCGGTGGGGGGGGGGCTTCAGGTCAGGACACTGAGCTGACATCACCTGCGCTTTTATTACTGATTCTATAATTTACAGTCAAGGTGACAGCTGATAAACAAGCAGCTGTGCCTATAACCCTGCTCCTGCTGAGGGTGTGCTCGCCCCCCCCAACTGACCCCCCTCCACCGAGTGTGGCCACGGAAGCGGCCCCCTCACCAAGACAGGGGACCCATGCCACTCCTATCTGCACAGGGGTCAACCATCACAGACACACCTCACTCCAGCTGCAGGAAATTTAAAAGGACCTTTTCCTTTGGAGGGCTGATGGCACCTCCCACACGTTGTCCTTTGAGTCGAGCAGCCCTGGTGAGGACGTCTTTCTGTCAATCAGTGACGAACCAGAGAGGAGCAGGAAGACACGCTCAGTGCAAAGGCGCTGAGCTCGGAGACCGCCTCGGGGAAGCGTCCCCGCTCTGCCCTCCAGTCCTGGCTGCGCGGCACGATCACTCGAAGAGCCTTAAAGAACCCTGAGGTTGAGACCGTGCCCCGGCCCAAGGAGGCCAGGTCTCGGGAGGCAGGACCCTCGGGAGGCGTCGGTCTTTTTGGCAGCTCTTCGTGGCTTCAAGGTTGACAACCACTAGTCCAACAGCTGCTGCTGGACATTTTTAACTGTCTTCACGTTGATGGTGACCCACACCTGCGTTATTACAACCATGCATCCACTCACTGGCCAGCTCTCTACGTTGTCAGGTTGTCCCCAGTTTGCCACTTTCCCACGTAAAGGTAGGCAAACTTTTTCTGGTTAAGTAGGTTGTGGATTAAGCAACAAAGTGATGCTTCTCTCCAGCTCCTTTCCTTGCTGCTGACTTGAGAACACGTTCTTCCCTCCTCAGCAGCTTCGAGTCAGAGCCTGGATCTGCCGGTTCTAAACTCACTCTCTGATCTTGTTCAGACGGAGAGGGGCCCTAGGTGTGGCCTCACCTGCGTGACTCACCGTGTTCATTGTGCCAGCGAGACGGCACCCAGCGCTCAGCTGTCAACCTCTCTGCCCTGTGAGGCAGCCACACGGGCTTCCAGGGTCCCGCCCGGCACCCCCTCCCAGCCCATCACCCAGCGTCTCCCGCACAGAGAGACGACTCCCAACGTGTGCCTCCTGCTGCAGGGACAGCACCTCACGCGTCTCGGCCAACAGGCTCCATCCACTCCCAAGACAGAAAGGAATGTGCTGTCGTCCCAGGGACCAGAGAGAGCAGAGGCATCAACTGCTAAGGGTACTTCTTTGGCTTTGAAAAATCAACCTGAAAAATTAACCTGTTTGGAGACCAAACTGTATCTGAAGTAAAATCCCAACTCTTCACCCGGCCACACCAAAAAATAACAAAAAAACATAAAAATTTTAAGAAGGAAATATGCCAAAACAGTCACAAGTGGTCCTTCTGGTGGGGAGATGATGGGTGATTTCCCACCTCCATCCTGTTTTTTCTACTTCTCTCTAGTTCACTAACTTTCTAGGATAAGCATTATACCTTTAAAATCAGAAAGCGAATACAACAAACTTGTAAAGTGGAATCAACTATTTGGAAGCTAAATTGATCTAATAATCAAACACTCTAAAATTCAACAAAATAAGTCTTCTTAAATTACTTTCTCCTCTAATTCCGGCTGTAGGAGTCCACCCGTAAAGTGTCTGGACTTTGATACAAGCATTCTGAGGCGGAGTTACTGATTTTCACACTAGGTGATGCTCCAGTCCCACAAACTCGTCAAAAACAGCGTTTAGTCTATTAAAATGTTCACATCTCTGAGGTAAAAATGTATTTTGAATACAAGAGCAAGCATATTTCTAGAGAAATCAGTCCACGTGTATCTTCTGTTACAGAAATCACTTTACAAGGGTCTGTCAGGCTCCGTCTGATGCCACTGGTCTCAGGTGTCTTCGGCCTCACCCCTCCCTGGGCACACGGGGGTCCCCAGATCTGGCAGCCTTTGGGCATAAGACCGGTCTCATCAAAGGTCCAGACCTTGGGTACCTTCTTTGTGCTCACTGAGTCTGGGCCGTTTCAATTCCGGGAGACTGCCCTGAGGGTCTCCAAGCATCTCTGAAACAGGAACACACACAAAATTGGCAAGTGAGTGAAGATTTCTTTAAGAGCTGACGTTTATAAAATAAATTCCATGCCCAGACAAGGAACTGAACTGCCTGGCCAGGTCCTTCATGGCTCTAAGGGGAAGGATCTATACCAGTGGTTCTCAACCAGGGGCAACCGTGCCTCCCGGAATACAGTGGGCAGCGTCTGGTGACATTTTAGAATGTCACGAGTTGGGGGAGGGAATGGGTACCAGCATCCTCTGTTCACAGGACGGCACCACAACAAGGAACGACCCACCCACGGCACCAGCGATGCCAAGGATGAGAACCGGGGCTACACCACCTCGTGAACCCCCCGTCTGCCTCACAGTGAGCGCTTTTGCGGGAGGAGGCGTCTCCCTGCTGAGAATACAGAGGCAGCCAGTGAGTTTAAAGATGCATCCTTACTGTTTCAGAACTGACTTAAAGTTAGGTGGCGTTAATTTCCAAAAGGAATGATATTCCATCTTTAATTATATTAAACTAGTAACAGTATCACTTACCTGACTGACTTCCTTCTGTGGAAGGGCTGGAAATTATAGTGGTTGGTATAGAATTTGGTGGAGTACCTGTATTTAAGGGTTTTAAGTTTATTCTCCTTGATTAAAAAAAGAAGTAAAAGGTCATTAGTATCAAAGGAATTGTGTATGACATCAAATTTCAAAACTACCCAAAGGTGACATTTTTAAAAATTTCAGCTGATCATACCACACACAGCATTGAATGTGTTTATCTGTCCACTTACTTAGTAACTAAGGACCATGGACTGAGTTAAACTATCACATATATAGTAGTCAATTTAAACCTTAACCAGTCACCTAAAAGTTTCAAAACCTGTGTTTTGTTCATACCAATGATACGCTGAACACTGTGCTGAAGGCTTCATATATAAGCTTATCAGATATGGCTTCTACCATGGAAAGCTCCAAAACATACACGTTTCTTTTTGAAGTCCACAGTCTTTACTTTTAACCACTATTTTTTTAAAATTATAACTGTAAGAAGATCACAAGAAATTAAGAGGGGGAAAAACTTTAATACTAAAAATATTTCAAAGAACACCTTCCCACTTACTTCCCCTACCTAAAAACAAAAAGAATTTTTTTAAAAACATTGCTAGTCTGAAGATTCAAAAAGAGCCAAACACTAGACCTAACCCATACTACGCGCCCGCCAAGGAAGTCGCGTGATTGTGACAGGGCGGGTGAGACACAGCGCTTCCTGTCTGTCACGCGCACCCTTCCCGCTGCGTCCCCTCCCCAGGCTAGGTGGCGGGAGGCGGGCAGGGAAGGCAGTATCCAGAGTCCGCGGTTTCCAGGGAAGGACACCTGGAGGCTCACTGCTGCTTGATGACAGGCACCGTGGTGAGCAGCTCTGTCTGCAGCACCAGCCGCGAACTCGGGCATGTTTACCAGCCAGATGGACGTAAGCAGGGAGGAACCCACAGGCAGCATCTCCTGGAAACTGCTCAGACCAGACCACTGTTTACCGTGAGCCTGTGTGCTGGACGTGGCCGAAACCACCTCGAGGAAGGGTTCCTTTGCTTTCCTGCCCACCGGAAAGTGCCCCTCACTGCTCTGGACAAGACAACACAGGTAAAGAATGGAGACATACTCTTGTCTCATGGGGCTTATAATCTAACGGGAAACAGAAGCACAAATCAGACATCTGCCGTTGACTGTGATGTGTTGTGCTAGAGGAAAGGGCTGAAGGGACATCCAAATGGGTCTTTCAGGAGTGTCACCAGGGGAACACGTGTCCAGAATGTCCCTGGAAGGGAAAGGCACAGAGGCCTCCGAGGGCCGAGAGTGCTCTGGCAACCTGGCTTTCGGGTCGGGCTGGAGAGGAAGGCACAGGGAGGAAGACAGCGGGGTGACCGTGCTGGATGGCGGGCCGCCGCAGACCCGCCTGTGCACAGGCGCCTGGACTCAGCCGCCAGGGAGGAAGCGGACACAACCGAGGTCTGTAAGCAGGGAGGGGGCGCTCTCAGATTCGATGCTGGGAAACGCCTCTCTGGCAGAGTGTGGAACATCACCTATTAAAGGGCGGGGGCTCTCAGTCTGTGGTCTGTTTTGTGACCGCAAGGACAGCTTCTCTTTCTGTCCAAGTTCTCACCGGGGTGTTGACTTGCTCCAGGCTTGCAGGGTGTTCAGAGTGATCCTCCGGGACGGGTGGGCCTTCACATTCTGTCCACTGGGCTGCAGGGTCTTCTCCTCTGAAGGCCCCGCCAGGAAGCCTCTGGCACTAGGAGTCGTCGCAGGGGTGTCCTTGGCTGCCGTGGGGGCCGGAGGCGGTTTCGTCTGAGGGGGCGTTGCACAGGGACTGCTGGGGTCTTGGGCTCTGCTGGTGGGGGTTCCCTCTACCAGTCTGGGTCCTGGTGAAGACCCAGGGTGTGTCTGACTCTTAGTTTTCTTCGCTGTATCAGGAGTTCTCACACTCAAAACCGGTTTCTCCTTCAAGGGTATTCCGAGTTCATCCTTCTCAAACGTCACAAATGAACAATAACCATCCGTGGAAGAAATGGCCAGGAAGGCCCCATCACTGGACCTTTGTTCCCAAAACAGAAGAAAGAGTTAGAAACATTACCAAAGTCCACGGGTCACTCTCAGCTCTCTCGTTACTAGTTAGGAAATAGAAGTTCAAGCAAAATCATGAGCTCTGTTTGAAGGCAGAGTCAAGGGGAAAAACATGACGGAAAAAGGGTTTGTGTGAGCTCCCTCCTCACACCCTTCCCTTCCCAACCCACCTCGAGTTTCTCAGGGACCAAACCTCTCTTCGTTGTCATTGAATTCACCAGAATAAAGGTGGGATGGCTTTTCCCTCCCCATCCAAGATAAAAAGAAAATTAGAAGAAGATAAAGAGTTATAAAGAGCAAGGAATAGACGGTGGGTGGCCAGGCCCAGGCTGGGCCTGAGCAGGCAGTGGGAGGCTGCAGCAGGGAGCCCAGGAGAGCTGAGGACCCCAGGCAGAAAGGCGAGGGCAGAGTGGCCCCTTTCCTCGTCTGTGCAGCAGGGCCTGCAGGTCTGGGCCTCCTCTCGGAGGGCCTGGCGAGTCCCCAAATAACCAGGTTGCACTGGGGACTTTTCCTTGGTTGATAAGAAGCAGGTAAACCCCCTGGGGCAGTCTGAATGGCACCAACACCCACAACAGGAAGCAGTGTTACAGCAGTTAGGAATGGCTTTCCTTTTAATGTTGATTCTTTAAAAAAAAAAAAAAAGTAAAATAAGGGCTAAAAGAGCCAACTGCAGGATGACATGCTCCCTGCCCTGAGGGGCTACTCCAGGACAACGTACACTGCACCCCGCCATCCACCTTCCCTCCACCAGCCACTCACCAGGAAATATCACTCAGGGTGTGGTAATGTATGTTAGACACGTAACCAAACGGGAACAGCTGCTGGGTGTCGTACAAAAGTACAGAGTCTTCGGAAGCCACGGCAAACACCACGCGGTAGGGCAGGCTCACCAGCTCCACGCCTGGCTCTTGTGACGGGCGAAACGGGGACAGAGGAAGTAAAGCAAAAGCCACGTTCCCAAAGAAAACAAATTCTACCCCGACCCCAGCCTTCTCCCTGGGGACATAAATGACATAATTTTACTAAAGACTAGTTTGCTATGTGCTTTACAAAAGAATTCAGTTCTTTTAATGATTTTGTATAGGAATATATGAATCGAGGAGAACCAAGCATGAACCAGTGAGGACACTGTGTTATGATCCAACAGTCAATGGGCACCTGAGGTCCAAAAAGAAGAGGAGAGAAAAGATGTGTGAGTGAAGCAGGTCACCCTGAGGGGTCATTGCCTGATAAGGAAAACATCAGTCACGTAGAAAACATTTTATCAAGTGATGTTTTAATGCTGTCAAGTTGATTACAGTCATTCACATAAAGGATTAGAAACTTAAAAACAGCTTCTACATCTGGCCATGGAGTAACAGGGACCTGACTTATCCTTCACCTGAAACAATTAAAACACCAGACAAAACATATGAAACAAGGTTTTTTAAGACACTGTCCATCAGGCCATGGGGGACAGCAATCCCTCAGAGATGGGAAGCAAGAGCGGTGAGCCCTACGCTCTCCTCTGCTTATGCTTGGAGTCTCCAGTCCCAGCAAAGGTGGAGGGAAGCCAGGAGGCTGGAACCCCCCTGGGTGGAGCAGCAGAGACAGAGAGCTGGCGCCCTCTGGAGCCGTCCACTGAGTGCTAACCAGTGCACGCGTGGGAAGAATCGACAGGGGTCAAAGCGAGAACCACGGGAAAGGAAGAGCCATCCCTGAAGCTCACACAAGGCCAGAAATCAGCCAGAGTGGGAAACCTCGTTCACGGGCATCGATTAGAGCGCTCACAGGGCTTGGCCTCTGTAGCGGGGAGGTCAGCCCTGGACCTAATGCCCCTGTGAGCCCACCCGACAGAGCTTAACAGCAAGACCCCTAAGATGCAAAATGTTTCTAAGTAACTTCACTGCATCCCAGAATAAAGCTCAAGAATATAAGAATGAAAACACATCCAGCATCCACTAAGGTAAAATCCAGTATCTGGCATCTAGCAAAAAATCAACCAGGCGTGCCAAGCAGCAGAAAAGTGTGACCCACGATGAGGAGGAAAAAAAGTCAGTAAGAACCGACCCTTTGTACATGAAGACATTAAAAGAGTTAATACAAAAACTGTATCCCATGTGTTCAAGAAGCAAGAGGAAAGACGGAAGGGGTTAAGCAGAGATACGTAAGAAAGACCCAAGCTGAACTCCAGAGATGAAAACTGCACTGTCACCCAGAGAAAGTACCTGGACGGCACCCAGGGCAGGTTACCAAGAAGAAAAGATCTGTGAACTCACAATGTAGCGATGGAAACTATCCAAAATAAAGCCCTGAGAGGAAGAAAACAAGCAAACAGAGCAGCAGTAAGCCATGGGCAGCTTCAAACAGCCTCACAGGTGTGTAGCTGGAGTCCCTGAAGAAGAGGAGACAGGGGATGACAGAGAAAATATTTGAAGAAATAATTGCTGAAAATCCCCAAATTTGATGAAAACTATGAACTCATAGATCTAAGAAGATCAATGAGCCTTAAGCGCAATAAACATGAAGAAAACTGCAGCAAGGCACAACATATCAGATACGTTGTTCAAAGCCACCGACAAAGAGAAAAATCTTAAAAGCAGCCAGTGGAGGGAAAAAAGTTAAACAAAAATCCAACTCATAATTTTACCGCATAGGAAACTGATAATGAGCGACATTCAATCTGCTTCTGTTGAGAAACAAAACTAGTACTTTTCCTTTAAAGTAGCTTTAAGCAAAGAAAGTATATTCTAGACAAGGCAAAAAACTGACATGTAGTTTGATAACATCAGTCTTTGCTCTTAAGACTGAACTGAACCAACCCACCTGATCACTTCTCCCCAGCCCCCAGCCCCTAGTGACCTGCCTCAGAGAACGTGACACACCCCATGGCTCTGACGCACCTGCTTCCACCACCGGCCTCAGCTCAAAGTAGACTGGGCAGCAGCGGACAGCCAGCGTCGCCTTCCCAGGACATGGAAGATGGGCAACGGGCCTAGAAGATGAACCGTGGTTTTAGAAAAAGGCACCATCACTCAACAAAAGCAAAACAAAAACAAAAACAAAGGGTAAACGTTGCAAACATTTCTTCAGTTGCATACCTTTTCAGATTTTTCCTGGAGAAAACATATGTTGTATTGGTTACATTTTCACCAGACTCCACACATCCAGCTGGGGAAGCGGGGAGAGGAAGGCAAGGCCAGGCGTTATTAAATGCTCACCAGCAAAGACCCAAGAGCATCCGGTTCTGGTTGGTAAAACATTTTCCCTGAAAGATTATTTCCTGGACAATCTTTTTGTGACTGAGAGCAAATACCAACACCGTCACTTGTGTGGGTTCAGCCCTTATGGAGTTCTACCCACTGTCTTCTCCCCTGATGTCACCTCCCCAAGGGGCTCGGCTGCCCCGGAGCCGCTTCCAGGCGTGGGCGGGAAGCAGAGCCCCGGCCACAGAGGACCTCGACCTGAGAATCCAGCCAATTTCTGCTGGTGAGGCGCTGTGGTTAGACCCCCAGCTCTCTGTCCCCTGGATGCTGACCTCAGTTGCCACCCAAAGCCTGTGATTCAGGCCTTTTCCCATCTGCCTGCTACAGTTTGGAGGCTGCCAGGAGACCAGCCCTCTACTGACATTTCCAGCCCCAGCAGAAGCTGCTTTTGCCCTGGGGAGCAGCCTGTACCGAGAGCTCTTCCACACTCACCCCAGGCTGTACTCAGAACTGGGTCAGACCCTGTCAGAGAATAACCATCACACTCAGTTGCTCTTGGGAACATCTCCCTGTCTTACGTTAACACTTCCCAATACATACACACATATATCATCTCTGCGTAACCAGTTCACACCTGCTACGCAGGCAGCAGACAGCGCCAGTGGTCTTTCTACCCCTTCCCCACCTCACCCCATCCTCACACCCCCAAGCCATCCACTTCGACAAACCACTAGGTCATTTTTATTTCCTCCGCACTCACATAATTGTTATAAGCGGTTATAACTCAATCGCATATATAATCACACGATGGGGTTTATTAAGTCTGTTTTACACAATGGGGTATTATTTCTATTTCTGCTCATTTTGCTTTTCTCGGTCAACTACTCATGAAAGTTAACTTGTATGGCACTAATGCGTTTTCTTTAGTAGCTGCCTGATGCTCACCGGCATGAAAATACCGTAACTGATTCACCCATCCTTTGTTACTGAGGACTGTTTTGTTTTTGATTTTTTTTTACAACTACGAACGATGCTTGCAATAAACATCCTTGGACATACTCTCGTACTAGGTTTTAGTTTCTTCAGGAAGTGAATCTCAGGTGAGGGGCAGACTGGCTGAAGGGCACGTGCACTTAGTGGTTACCAGACTGCTTTCCACGGGGGCATCGCAGAACCAGGCGCACAGACATCGGCACCGCTGCCACCACGCCCTCCGATCAGAGGCTCTGTCCACGCACCTGGCGTGAGCAGCAAAGACCCATCCGGAGTGAAGCTGAGTCTGCGGAAGAACGACTTCATGCTGTCGTCATGGAACATCCGGTAACTTCTCGCCTGAAGGGCACGAAGTTGAAACATTATTCCAGGTCTCTGCATTCACAATAAAGGCTCACCGATTCCTGTATTTTTTAGCTTACACGTTATCATTTATTACTAACATAATAAGTGAAACTGAAATTTATTACCAATCAAACAATCACGCAAGACTGCAAAAGTGATCACTCATGAACTGATCACCCATTTTTGATAAGGCAAGCTCTATGTGTGTGTGTGCCTGTGCGGTTGTGTCGTTCTGCGATTATTAAACAAACAAACCTCCGTACCGACACACACCAGTCTGTCAGCAGTGCTTCATCTGGGGACTGAGACTGGGACTGAGACTGGGAAAAGGCAGGAAGAGGACTAGGAGCCCTTTGCTGGTTATCTGTGTGTATATATTTAGAATTTCCAAAGGAACAAACCCCTTTTAAAAAGAAAACTGCTGATTACTAAACTAGTAAATCCTATCACCTTTTCAAACATTTTGTGGAGGGTATAGGTAATTGGGTTTTTCTTTCTTTGTTTTTGATGGAGGTACTGGGGATGCAACCCAGGACCTCATGTATGCTAAGCATGTGCTTTACCACTGAGCTGTGCCCTTCCCCCTCAACAACATTTCTTGAACACCTGTGTGGAGTAGTTTTTGCTACCATGTATTGACACTTTATAAACGTTGCGCATTTAACTCTGAACCCCGAGGAACCAGGCTTTACTCTCCTAACCACACATGGGACCCCTCGGCGTCAGCCAGCTCACAGCCCACACTGCCTCACCCCACTGCCCTGGGACTGGATTTGCACCCCGTCCCTTCTTTGTTTCAGCACCCAGCTTGCTCCCTTTCACCCATGTGCCTGCCTCCGTCGTCCCAATTCCTCTAGGACGAGGGTGCCAGCTTCATTTGCCAGTTCTCTCAAAGATAAAAATCCTTCCTACTCCTGAGTCCCCAACCCAGGGCTGGGGCTCTGCTGTCAGAGGTCCCCATCTACCTGCCAAGAAGGGGTACTGCCTGTGGCTGGACCACCCAATGCTCGCCCACCCGCCTTCCTGTTGCCTCGTGCCAGGATACTTCTAGCCAGCAGTTCTCGACCCTTGCTGCACCACAGAACCCCAGAGGCCCTGCCAACCTCAAGTCAAATGAATTGCACCTCTGGGGGTGGCACCCAGGCACCCATATTTTCAAATGCTTCCTTGGTGATTCCACAGAGCAAGCAGGGCTGGAAACCACTGCCCTCCACCACCAACCCTCTCCTAGACCCAGCTCAGCCCTCCACACTGAGACGTGGCAGTTGGAGAGGATGTCATGCTGTAGTTAGGCATTTGGGTCCTTGAGACCAGGAGTTTAGCTACAAGATATGGAAGAGCTCACAACTTCCTGAGTTCCAATGAAAGCACTGCTACAATGGAATGTCAAAACATGGTATACCTCTCCTTCAGCACCTACTCCAGACAGCATCTTTGAGACATTAAAAGCCACACGTTTCTTCTGTGTGCTGTATACCCTCAGGATCCTAAACAAAGAAGAAAAGTCTGATTTATCTCTTCTAGTAAATGAATCCTGTTTCACACAGAAACAATCTAATGCCAAAACTGAAGATTGCTTCAATAGTTTTCAGCCTGCAAACCCATTTACGAATGATTTTCACACTTAACTGAATGACAGAGGCAAATATTAACAACCAAAAGGGTATCACTAATGAAGTGGGGAAATATGTCACATTTTCATTTTTTATTGAATGTTTCAACTTGTCAAGTGAGATGAACTTTAGGCCTGGCCTTACTTTTCAAGTCTTAGACACATGGCCCCATGACTATCTTTATGACTGCCATGAAGTTAATTTTGTGTGGAACGGTCTCGCCCTCAGGGATTTGCAAGAGTAAGGAAAATACCAGCAGGTAAATTGGTTGTTGGTAATTCATATTATCCCCTGAGCTAATCAGACTGTTTCACTCCTATTGCCTGAATAAAACACACATATTGGAAAATAAATGACATTTAGAATGTTACAGGAGAGTCTATGAAAAATGAAGTCTAACTCTTCCTTAGTGCTTTCATTCCAGGGCCATCTGAAATTCAGTTTGTTACAGTTAAACATAGTTGGATAAATGTTCAAAAGGACCGTTAGGACTGATGAGTGACATGTCCATACATCTCATTTAAAAAAAAAATTCTTTGTTCCTAGAACACAGTTAAATTATTGTGTTTAATTAGACAAGTAAATACAGCAACAAGATCTCCTTTCAGAAAAGACAAAGATATCTTATTTTTATATTAATTTAAATGGAGTTTTTAAAATCACTGCAGTAGTAAACTCTAATGTAACAATGAAACAAGTATCCAACCCTACCACTGGGTACTTCTTCTTGCTTAAGTAAGCCCTATTTATAAACGACTTTTTCTTTAAAAGTTGCCGTGAAATTCAAATTTAATTCAAAGCTCTTTCCGCATTCACTCACCTATTCAATAAAGATTTATTACATACTAACTTTGTGTAAGGCTCTTGTCCTAATTAGTTTCCGATTTATTATGTTGTAAGAAAAACAGTAAAACAAAATGTTTCATATGAAAGCAAGAACAAAAAAAAATCAGAGATAAACCATGCTTCATATTGGTGAAGCTGTAATAAAAATATCTCTGAAGAAAATTTCAGGGAAACAGAGATGAAGACAATTTGCCCAATATGAACTTACCTGTCACAGCTCAGGGTAGCAACATACTGGCCCAAAGGATCCCAGGTTACTCCTTGTACGTAACTTTTATGTTCATTAAAAATTGAGATCTTTTGTCCTACAAATAAAGCACACAACAGCATTACCAAAGCCTACTCAAGCACAAATGGTATAAACTATAACGTAAGTATTATTTCTTTATGCCATTCCATCATTCAGCAGGCTGAAGACTCTGCACCAAGCTCCCCATCAGGCCCTGGGGACCTCGGATGACTTCACACAGCCCCTCCTCCCAGGGAGCTCACGGCTTCTAGGGGCACAGAGCTACCGCCAGGCATGCGCACTGCAACACGCCATGGAGGATGAGGGGCACTGACAAAGCAGGGGGTGAGGGTCAAGAAGTGAGCTCTGAGTGCAGTTCTCCAGGTCAGACAGGACGCAGGGGGCCAGTGAAGGGGAGAAGAGGGTATTCTGAGCAAGTCCACGGGGTGAATGTCAGCTGAGGCACCTGGAGCAATGACACATAACCGAGATCGCCAGTGGGTACGAGACGTGTGTGTGCAAGGAAGGGGCTCTAGGTGCTCAAGCGTGGCTCAGAGGAATGCTGAGCTGGGAAGTGACCTGCATTATAAAGATGAAGCTGATGTTTTAAGAAGAGCACAGAAAGTGTTACTAGTTGGGAGGTGATGGGAGACCAAGTGAGAGATGAGAGCCTGAACAATGCAAGTAGGGATTGAAAAGGGAAAATGTTTACTTTGGGGAAAATATTTAGAAGGTCAAACCAGCAGCACACAAAGATTACCTGGATAAAAAGAGGAGGGAGTTAGGAAGCCTTGGCCATTCTTAAAAAAACAAAAACCACAGCCGTCTTCTCTGGGGAGCGGGCTACACTCCCACTCACTCCCCCAACCGTCTCACCTTCCACTCGCTCAACCCTCCGCAATGGGCTTCCGCTCCCCACGCGGGCCACATCTCCCAGCCTGAAAGTCGCCAGTGACCTGCCAGTGACCTTCGTAGGTAAAACGCACCGCACAAATTTCAGGCTAACTCTCCTCCCCGCTCCCCATCTAGAAGCTCTTTTCAGGGAGTCTGCTGAGACTGGTAGCTGGGGATGAAGACCTGTGGAGGTTTGGGGGAAGCTACTTGAGAGAACAGGAGGGGGACCTGACCTCGCAAGTGAAAGGAAGTGGGGACACCGGGACCCCACCTGAGGCTGGTGAGGACGCATTTGTAGTGGCCCAGTCTGCAGGGTGCTGCTCGGCTCGGGACTCGGAAACCACCAGTACTGTAACGCCGATCCTGGGCTGGGGTCTGTCTTGGTGGGTCCGATGGAAGAACAGGGCCCGAGGGAACTATGTTCCTAAGTGGTCACCCTGGAGAGCAAGCTGGGTAGAGAAAATACTAGAGCCAGAGGGGCCGACAGACTAGGAAACAGGGCTCAGGGGACCTGAGGGCTCCAGAAGAGAACGAGTAGGAAGCAGGGATGCTGAGAGACCTGGAGGAGACGGTCCTGGTGAAAGAACAGGACACCTGGCTTAAGATGTCACTGACAGAGCAGCTGAATGACAGAGGCCTTCAAAGAAGCCCAGCCAAAGCCATGTGGACCGACTGACGTGACAACGGTGGAATAAGCAGGGGTTCCTTTTAAAGGGCCGGCTTGAAGATTATGATTCAAAACTCTGGAGGAACTAAGGTGATGGGCAGTCACAACATGTGAAATTCCTTCAATAAAAATGTACCGACTTTAAATAATTTTGCCTGTTATACAATTAAAAAAAACGACAGAGGTCTAGAACGCGGTCTTGATTTCTACTGGCCAAAACTGTTCTTTCCTCCAGCGTACCTCACCTCAGGAAATGCCACCAATAGTCACATGGTCGTCAAAAAGCTTGGAGTTACAGCCAGCGCATCAGCAAATCCTGCCAACTCTTTCTTCAAATTATACCCTAACTGAGGCGTTCCTCACCCCTTCCATCAGTAGCTCCCCAGCTCAAGCCATCGGCACCTCTCTCCTGAATCACTTCCATACCACCAACAGGGTCCCCTGCTCCCTTCTGTGTTCTCCTAGGATTAATTTGCCACGTACCACCCCAAGACATCTTTTTAAAACATAAATAAAATCACATTACTGCTCAAAACCCTTCAACAGCAAGCAGTCCCACTTAGGATACAACCAGAAACCCTTCCCATGGTCTATAACCTGCTGCAGCCCGGCCTCCCCACCCCTCCAGCCTCGGGTCCTCCTGTCCCCCTGCTCCTGCACTCGGTCGATTTCCTGTTCCTTGGACACAAGTGACTCCTGCTGCGGGGACTCTGCACCTGCCGTTCCCACAGGCTGGAGCATTCCTCTCCGAAATAACTCCCATGGCTTGCTCCTTGACTTCATTTCAGTCTCTGTTCAAACACCAAGTGCTCAGAGAAGCCTTGCCCAATCCCCCATCACTCTCCCACCCTTTGTAACACTGTCACTTCCTGGCATTATATTCGTCTGTTCACTCGTCTGATGCCCCAACAGAACGTAGCCATTGTGTTCATGTACTTTCCAGCACCTGCAAGAGCGCCCAGCTTGCTGGCGATGTTCAAGGCCATTACCACTGGCTTCAGAGGGTGCTGGATGGACTGTCCATGGACACTGTAATTATCTAATACGTGGCCAGATTTGAGAAAAAGAAGACAGTGACACTGGTCCTCCGTTTTGCCAAAGATCGGGAACCGATTAGAAAAATCGTGACAGAGATGAGGCAAGACAGAGGACGGTTCAGCCAGATGGCACAGACCTAAGAAGAACAGGGGCTTCTATGGTGTGGACAAAAACTGGGCAGAGCAGCAAGGCAGCCCCAGGCGATGCCAACGCCACCTCCTGACTCCCGAGCTGGGCACTTGGGCGGCAGGACAATCAGCAGCCTGCACACTAAAGAGGAGGCGAGGCAGTGGTCTGGGAGAAAACATCAAGCTTGAGTGAAGGACCACAGGGGTGAAAAGTCGGCAGGTACCAGGCACCACTGGCCTCTGGCATCTCACTGCTATTTTCACACAACTGTGACTTCTCACACGTCTGCCGTCCCTCCAACTAGAGAGCAGGTTCTTTCAAAGCAGCGAGGTGTCCTTGGCTTTCCCTGATGTCCCAAAATGGAAGCCTGATCCTACAGACCCCAACATCGAGCACTCAGTGCCCCACTGTGATTATGATGGCTTGATCATCTTCCCAAGGCCCTGAGTTCATGAAGGCGGGGACCAGCCCTGTCCCCGTTGGGTCTACATCCCCAGCACGTGGGAGTTACCTTGCTCTGCTAACTCCTGACACCACTGCCAAACCTCAGACGTTCTGACAGGGCCCTTAAAAATGAGGTGGCTCCAGGACACAGGGGCTAATCCCTAACTTCTCCAGCCAAACACTTATTTCAGATCATGAGAGAAACTCTTCTGAAGACTTTAAAAGTTAGGCTTTTTAGACACTTAGAATACTCCTTCCCCCAATAATAGCAAAAACGTATCAGCTACCTTTACTGACATCCCACATGATGGCCGTGTTATCCACAGAGGCAGAAGCCATTAAATTGCCGTCAGTTGCCCAGCAAATATCATACACATCTTCTAAGTGGCCCCTAGACTCCAAAGAGGAAAAAGAGGAGAAAAAGCAATTCTTATCTTAAGGAGAGAAAAAAATGTCAAAAATTTAAAGGTAAACTCAGGGAGCATACATCAGAATGGGATTTTAGACATTTCTACTGGAGCTATCTCAGCTGTAACTATAACCTATGACCTCCAAGGGTATTTGTATCTTTAAAACCGATCCCAGTTTACTATGAAAATTTTATAACAGAAACTAGGAAAATTCGTTTTAATCGTGTTTTTATCTTTTAAACTAATCTTGTATTACTGCCATGCATAAGGAAAAGTTTTAAGCGAGATATGAAACTCAAAGTGCACAGCAGTTTAATGCAGTCAGACGGTGATGACACTCCGCTCCCACGTCCCTCCCTGGGTTACCTCAGCGTTTTCACAACAGTCCAGTTCTCCTTGTTCAGCTGAGCCTCATCCTCGTCCTGAAAAACTATCTGTTCCGGCTCCTTGTTATCATTCACCTTCCACAACAGAATGACAGCGTCTGTGGAGCAAGTCGATTAAAGAGAAGCCATGCTTTACTGCACGTGCCTTCACATCTGGATTTTTAGGGTGTTAAACAGTATCTATGTTATTCGATAGACACTACAGTCATGACGATTTACTTCTAAGAATCTGGGCAGGAAAAGCAGGTTTGTGTTCCGAACAAAAACTCCAAAATCAAACTCATACCAGATTAGAGCTACACAAGCTCGCCTTGAAACAGAAGGGTCCCCAGGCCAGCAAACCCCCATTGCAAACTAACTGACTACAGATCTACAGGCATAACCTGTAAGTGGCTGAACAGGAAAAAAAACAAAAACAAAAACAAAAACAAAAACAGAGCCACTGACGTAAGGCTTGGCAAACCATTCTGAGCTGTGTAACCTACAGCAAGTTAGTCACTTATCATCCTGATGCCTTGGTCTCCTCTCCTGTAAAATGGGACTAATAACGGTATGCCTACCTCACAGGGCTACTGTGAGGATTAAAGGAGTTAATATGCATAAAGCGCTTACAACACAATGCCTGGCATGGGTAAGCCCATGTACGTGTTAGCTGCTCATATCATGGACACATCAGGTACCCTAGTCTGATGTCATCATGTGTCTGAGTCCTCTACTCCCCACGTTCTGACTTCACACCCCTCACACAACCTTCTGATCACAACTCGGCCTCCCTTTGAGGAATGCCCAAAGGAGAGTGAATCAGCTGGTTCTATGGACACGTGTTCCTTCTAAATTAACTGGAACCCTGGGAGCTTGGCTGAGATGAGGTTGGCCCTGACAGATGGACACTCTCCATGTGCTGACTAAGAGCAGATTGCTGGGCCTTCAAGGGCAAAGGACCTGTGCTGCCCTGTACACCCCACAGAAGACAGCCTGCCGGCCTTCCCCAGATGATGTTCCCACTCCTCACCTTTCCCTCTGCACACACACTGGACCTCAGGGCACCGAATTTAACCAGGTCTCTTTTCCTTCTTCTGCAAACAACATCTGAGATTCCTGCTTTATTTTTATTCTGGCTTCTAGACTATCCTAGTTTTAAAGCACGATAAAAAGACTTACTTTTTCTGTACAGTTTGATGCCATTTAAGCACAAGTAGAAAATGTGACTCAATCTACTTCCACTAAACAAACATAATTTAGAGGGTCATTTAGACAAGACTCCTTAAGCCTATTAACTCATTAATTATACAGAGACATGGAACGGACTGTGATCACTTACAGATACTAAACTAATAGTCCCACAAGGCCAGAGCAGTTGCTTTGGGACCCTGACATAACATTAAGCACCTTCTCAGCCGTCTCCAACCAGCCTGGAGGGAGCAAGTGGGAAAGGAGCCATTTTCATTTTACAGGTCTTCGCAGTTTAAGCTCCCTGGCCTCCACCCCTTCAGGCTCCCCTCACCACTATTTTACTAAACTATCTAAATGGCAGATTCAGAGGGTCAAGCGACCTCTACAATAAAACAGTATATCTAGCTCAAATCTCACTATTTAAAATGAGACACACAGGTATCCGGTTTCTAAAGAATTTCAAAGTAAAATACTCACCATCTCCTCCTGATGCTAAAATGTCCCCATTTGGAGAAAAACGCACAACATTGACAGCTTTCGTATGGCGAGCAAGATTGGACAAAAATTCAACAATGGCCTTTCCATCGGGTCCTTTTTCTACCTTCCAGATCTGTTGATATGAAAACATTTCATTCAGAGAAACATAAAGTGAGCACCCACCACGCTGTGCATACGAAAGCAATACCATGCTTATTTTCAGAAAGAAAACTTAGATTTTCTGTTGAAATGAAAAAAATGGAGGAACTCCTATCTGAAACATAAACCTACAGCCCCACTGCCTGCTGTCCACGCTCTTTCTAGTGCAAAGTGTTCCCCAACAGGAACCTGCTCAGGATTCTCAAATAATGAGAATCCAGTTACATCAGTCTAGGGACCAGGCCCCAAGGAAGAAAGCTGCTCTCTTTTGCTTTCTTTGTTGACTCAAAGCCCTGAGACTTTATCCCTCTGGGCTAGATAACTAAGTAGTGTGTGCTTGTTGACGTTAGTTATAAATAAAAGAATGGAGAATGCTGCTTCAGTAGTGCGTCCCTGGGCCTTTCCATCTCCGCCCCGCTTACCCTGACAGCGGTGTCCACCCCCGCGGACGCTAGTCTGTGGATCCTCCCGGCAGGGCCGTGCTGGAAGTCCAGGCTGTACACAGGCTCCTTGTTGTGCCAGGCGATTTCACAAGTGATGACTTTCATCCTCTAGAGTCTTGAAAGGGAAAAAAAAAAAATTCCTCAGGAACCATCCTTTTTTCAAAGACAGAGGAATGCTGAAAATCGTTGGTAACGAGTTGAGTATTACAGCAGGAACGATGTTCTAAACGCTATTAGGAGCGAGGAACCCTGCTAACCATTAAAAATGCATGCTGTACAGGGAGAGGATGTAATGTTGACCTCTGACGTAACACCTCGCAAGTTCCACCTAAAATGATTCGCTGAGTTTTACGTTTATTCTTCTGCTGCGTCCGGAAAAGTAAAATGGTCACTCAGGCAGTGGAAATCAAGGGACCGGATCAGGCTGCACGACCCCACCGGCTTAGGGGAGGCTGGGGGGCGAGCCTGAGAGCCAGGAGCCCGGCAGCCCCGGGGGAGGGGCCTCCCTAGGGGAGGGGACCGCCCGGAGGAGGGGGCCGCCGGGTAAGAGGACCGCCCGGAGGAGGAGGCCGCCCGGGGGAGAGGACCACCTGGGGAGCCGTCCGAGACCGCGGGCGAGAGGGGAGCCCCCTTTCCGCCGTTCGAGAAGGGGCTCTGGGCCCGGGAAGCCGAGACCGAACCTGGTGGGGGAGGAGGCAGCACGGGGCCGAGGCCGGAGCCGGGGCCGTGGCCCGGGCGGGGACCAGCCGCGAGAACGCGCGCTTCCTGGGAGCTATCCCGGGTCCTCACGGCTGGCCCTCAGCGGAACCCCCTAACGCCGCCCGGCCTGGACGGGAAACCGCGGGGACGCGGGAGTCAGCGCGGGGAAGGCCGTACCTGCAGGGACGCGGTGGTCAGTCACCCGTGCCGCCAGCTCCCGCCGCCGCGCTCGCCGCTTCCCGCGCACAGCAGGCCCCGCCTCCGAGTGGGCGGGACTCTAGAAACACCCCGCCTCCGCACGGGCGGAATTCCCGGGGGCCCCGCCCCCTCCGCCGAGGACGATCCCCCTGCATCTGAGTGGTCCGAATCTGGGCTGGCTTCCGCAGGCTCTGTAATTCCCTGCTGGTCCGACGCTTCCGTGGAAGAGTAAGTGAGTTCATTGATTCACTTGTTCAGTCATTTCTTCCCTTGTTTATTCTTTTAGCAAACATTACTGAGAGCCTGCTGTAAGCTGGGCCCTATGCTGGCCCTGAATACACAGCAGAGAGCAAAGCTGACTCAGACTTACCCTCAGAAAATTTACAGTCCGGTAAAAGGAAATGAAGAGCCGTCCTGTAGGGCCCGTTGGGAGTCTGTAATTCTAACATCTGCCCAAGACTATCAAGTGTTTCACTGGTGTAGCGAATATTAGACACATGTATCAGGCCACGTCTAGGTCACTGGTGTTTCAAACATAGAGAACAGGGAACCCTCCTACACTGTTGATGGGAATGGAAATTTGTGCAGCCATTATGGAGAACAGTATGGAGGTTCCTTAAAAAACTAAAAATAGAGCTACCATATGATCCAGCAGTGCCACTCCTGGGCATATATCTAGAAAAGATGAAAACTCTAATTTGAAAAGATACATGCACCCCAATGTTCATAGCAGTACTATTTACAATAGCCAAGACATGGAAGCAATCTAAATGTCCATGACAGATGAATGGATAAAGAAGATGTGGTGTATACAATGGAATATTACTCAGTAGTAAAAAAAAAAAGAATGAAATAATGCCATTTGCAACAACATGGATAGACCTAGAGATGATCATAATGTTAAGTCAGACAAAGACAAACATCATATATCACTGAAAAAGTGATACAAATGAACTTATTTACAAAGCAGAAATAGACTCACAGACATAGAAAACAAATTTATAGTTACCAAAAGGGAAGAGGGGAGGGATAAATTAAGAGTGTGGGATTAGCAGACACACACTACTATATGTAAAATAGATAAACAACAAGGACTTCTTGTATAGCACAGGGAACTGTATTCACTATCTTGTGATCACTTATAATGGAAAAGAATCTGAAAAATATATATATACATGTATAACTGAATCTCTTTGCTGTACACCTGAAACATTGTAAATCAGCTATACTTCAATAAAATAAATAAAACACAGAGACAGTCTTTGGACCTCCTGTAGTCATGTACACAAATAATAATAAAAAGAAAAAGTGAAAAGGAGCATGAAAGGAACGATGTGCTCGTACAGTTCTGAAGACGAGGTTATTTTGGATTTGAAGGCTCAAAGGAAGTTTGTAGAGAAGGAGGCATTTAAAACGGACTTCAAGTGATATAGTTATCAATGAGCAGCTCTGGAAAATGGGGATTTTGAAGAAATGGCTGTTTACAGCTCTAAAACAGGAAATGTATTAGATGAGCCTGAAACACCTTATTATCCTAGAAAGCAAGAAAATCACCAAAGACTACAAGGATTATGTAATAAGGACATAGGACCCAATTTGAAGAGACCTGTAGCCAGAGCAAGACAATTTAACATTGGAAAATGGCTACAATGGATTGAAATACATTAAATGTTAAATTCAAAAGTTGACAATGATATTAACAACAAAAACCTTGTTGGTTACCTTTGGAAGATATTTGGGAAACAATGCCTGAGTCAAACATTTATCCTGCCTATTCCATATGAATTATATACCTGAGGATAACTAAATAGGTTTTCTCTATAAATTTCCCAGCAATTCAAAAGGAATTAAAAATATGAGTATCACCATTTCACAGCTCCTAATAATGCATCTAGGTGTGATTGTTAATGAATGCTAAAAATCATTATGTAAAAGAATGATAGGGAACTTCATAAAGGATGGATTTGGATGACAAAACTTAAAGTCACGAATTGATCTTAATGTAGTAAAAAGAGACAAATACACATTATGTATCCCTTGATGTGATGCAATAGGATGAACATAGTACTTCTTAAGAACTCAAAAAAAAATCAAAAAGAACTTGAATGTGATTAACTCTGTAGATCCAACTACTAGTTTATAGGAAATATGAGAGAGAGATTTTTTAAAATTAAATCAGTAACAAAATGAGGGAACTAAATGAAAAATGTTCTGATTTCTTCAATAACTAAAAAGAAAGAAAACAAAGGAAGAACAACCTACAAATCTAAAGAAACTTTAGAAACATATCAACCAAATGCAGTATGTGTTTTCTGTTTGGATCCCAACTTGAAGAAACCAGCTGGAAAAATAATTATGAGATGACCAAAGAAATTTGAATACTAAATAGATTTGATATTGGAGGATGATTAATATTTAAGGTACAATAACAGTATTATTTTTGTGTTTTAAAATCCTCATATTTAAAATCTGAAATGAAAAATTTTAAATCTCATACTCAGTGATAATACTACATTATTTACAGATGATATTATACACTATGTACAATTTGCTTCAAAATATAGGAGGGGCAAGAGAACACAGAAGAACAATAGAGAAAATCAACAAAACCAAAAGCTGTTTCTTTGGAAAACATCAACAAAATTGACCTTAGCTAGACTGATTAAGGAAAAAAAAATTCAAATTACTAAAATCAGAAAAGGAAGTGGGGACATGAAAAAGTGATGTTGTAATAGAAAGGATTATTCTTATGGAAATAAATAGAATACTGTTATGAGCAATGGTATGCCAGAAAACTGGATACCTATATAAATGGACAAATTTCTGGAAACACAAAACTTATGAAACTTAATCACAAAGAAGTAGAAAATCTGAATAGACTTAAAACTAGTAAGGAAATTGACTCAATAAAAACCTTCCAACAAAGAAAAGACCTGGATAGATGGAGTCACTGGTGAATTCTACCAAACATTTAAAGAATTAACACTAATCTTTCTCAAACTTTTTCAAAAAATTAAACAGGCGGAAAACACTTCCTAACTTATTCTATCAGGCTGAAATTACCCTGATACCAAAGCTAGACAGAAACCACAAGAAAAGAAAAACACAGACCAATATTATGCGTATTGATGCAAAAAAACCCCAAATAGTAATAAATCAAATTCAGCAACATATTAAAAGGATTATACACCATGACCAAGTGGGATTTATTCTTGAAATGCAAGAATAACTCAGCATATGAAAACCAATCAACATGCCATCCACATTAATGGAATGAAAGGGGAAAAACTCCACATTATCATCTCATTTGATGCAAAAAAAACATTGAACAGAATTCAAGATAATTTCATAATTAAAACAACAACAGAGGGGAAGGTATAGCTCAGTCATAGAGCACATGCTTAGCATGCACGTGGTCCTGGTTCAATTTCCAGTACCTCCATTTAAGTAAATAAATCCAATTCCCCACCCCCCCGCAAAGTGTTTGGCTCTCTAAACTATGTGCATATATAAGCTTGATAAAAATAAATACTAAATAAAATAAGCTTAAAAAAAAACCAACAGTAAACCAGGAATGGAAAGAATCTTCCTCAATGTGATAACAGTAGTGTATGAATAACCCACAGCTAACAGCATACTCGATGGTGAGACTGAAAGCTTCTCCCCTAAGAGCAAGAACAAGACAAGAATGCCCAATTTCACCATGTCTATTCAACATAATATTGGCAGTTCTAGCCAGAGCAATTAAGCAAGAAAAATAAACAAAAGACATAAAAATTGGAAAGGGAGAAGTCAAAACTATCTCTTTGAACATGACATGATTTTGTATGTAGAAAACCCTAAGTATTCCACATACACAAAAATGTTAGAATAAATGAATTCAGCAAAGATGCAGGATACAAAATCACATAAAAAATCAGTTCCATTTCTAAACTAACAATGAACATTCAGAAAGGAAACTGAGAAAAAATTCCATTTACAATAGCATGAAAATAATACTTAGGAATAAATTTAACCAAGGAAGCGTAAGACTTGAACAATGTGTCAGACTGTGTCACTTCTGCTGGCAGCTAGTCAGACAACTCACACTCCTGGAACTCTGAGGATCTCACAGCAAGTTTCCATTCTGCAGTCTATGAACACCTCCCCCAGAAGTGACATGCATAAAGTCATACAGCAAATTGGGAACAGTGCTTTCTAGTCTCAACTGTCCCCACAAACACGTTTGAGAGATTCTCCACTAGGAGTCACAAGAACACGGGACAACTGCCTATATAGAAAAAGAAAGTAAGTCCAAATTACTTCGTCAGCCCCGGATCAGATCACAGCACAAGCTTTCAAAACATAAGCCACACAGTACAAAACACCGGCCACAATTTTCAATAGCACTGAACAGGAAACCCATAGATTAGGAAGACTGTTCGACTCACTTTGTACTTTCTGAGTATAAAGCACCATTACACTTTGTTATGAAGGTATGGCTGAGTTCTGGATAGTATTTACATATTGAAGACACTTATATTAGCCAGATTGAGGTAAAAAGTTCTTTTGAGTCTATTCTATATATTGTTACCATGTTGAGTCTTGACTGCTTTACAAGAAATTAACACTGAACCTTGAGGTTAAACTTGTTTTACATGTTTGAAATAGGAAATTGTATTTACTCACAACCCATGCTTACTAGCACGTTTGTGTAGGAAATTATTTGTGGTTCACACTCGTTTCATAATGGTTAATTCATTCTCCATGACCACACTTACCTATCTTTGAGCGGCTTGAATTTACCAAGACTGTCTTCTCTTGTCTTGACATTCTCCTGAGGCCAGTATATGTAAATTAACTTTGTGATCATAAAATTAATTCTAAAAATAATATATGTTTTCCTCTATGCCAAGTGGATGGATAGTAATGGCATTCCTTTCGTGATCTGCGGCCAATGTCCAAAAGACAAATACAGCTGACCCCTGAACAACATGCGTTTGAACTGCATGGGTTTACTTACATGCAGATTTTTCAGTAAATATATTGGAATTTTGGAGGGAGATTACAATGAAAAAATAGATGAACTACGTAGTCTAGAAAAATAAAAAAAAAAAAAGTTAAATGTCATGAATGCATAAAACTTATGTAGATACTAACCTTTCATAGGCACAAGATATTTAGTATACAATTTATGCATTAATTTTGTTTTATAACTTTGCTTTCAAAGAATTATATTACCATACAGTATGCCTTTCTCAGAATTGGAGAAAATGCATATCAGCCTATCATCACAGCCAAGTCGTTTTTTAAAAATATTAATGTTTCCAATACTGTGTTATGAATATGACTGCAATACTGTATGCCGTAACAATTTTATGACTAGTGTATAGGCTAGGCTACCTTGAAGCAACTGTATGGATTACACTAGGCCACCACAAAGGAAGGTGAGGGTCCATCTTAACAGATGACAAACTTCGGCAGTACAGTAAACATATTTTCCTGATGATTTTAATTTTTCTCTAGCTTGTTTTATTGTAAAAAATATAGTATATGATACATATATGACATACAAAATGTTAACTGTTTATTGGTAAGGCTTGTGCTCAACAGTTGATTATTAGTAATTTGGGGAAAGTCAAATTATACATGATTTTTGACTGCATGGGAGTCAGCACCCATAACCCCTGAATTGTTCAAGGGCCAGCTGTATATAAAGGCATGAATCCGGCAGGTCTCTGACTCCAATCCAATGAGTCTGTTTATGTGACACTGTGCAAAGTACAATTTCACCTCCTGTGGATTTTCCGAAAGCTAGGAGTCATCTGGGCAGTTTGTGGCCACATTAACGGGCATTCGGCTTCTTTAAAGTATTAAGACAAAAAACCCAACAGAAAAGAATTGACAGAGAATGATTTGGTACACAGAAAAAAGGAATTAAAATGACCAAAAAACATATGAAAATATGTTCAACCTGAGACAAAGAAGTACAAGCTCCCATTTTTTCACATATCAAACTAGCAAGTTTGACGGAGAGAAAAAAACACGCTCAAACATTTGTTTTTCATAGGAGTATAAATACAACCTTTTTGGATGGCAACATTTATTAAAATTAATATAGCATACACTCTTTGACCTACCAATATTCACTACAAGGAATTTACACTCTGAATATACTTGAAAAAGCCTGTGATATGTATTAATTTTCACAGCAGCATTTTTTGTAATATCAAAAGATGAGAAATTAATGAGCGTTGGGAGCATACTCATATCATAGTACTAAAGCTGTTCAAAAGAGTAATATGGAATTACCAATTATACGGTGTAATACTTGTGTAAATTTGATACAAATATATAATCAAGTATAAAGATATAAAATTTAATATAAACTGAATGCATATATATGAATGTGTATGTGTATGCAGCTAATATTTTCTGGAAGGACATCGAAAAATAACAGTGGTCATCTTTAGGGAGGCAGTGGGGAAGTCTTTTCACTTCGTAGGATTCTGCTGCACTTACATTTCTAACTTGGGCACCAGCTCCGCTTCCCTCTCCCCATCCTTGCTTTCCCCAGTGAGAAAGTGGCCATGCAGATCCTGAGTTTGTTTCAAGACCCACTTGAGTTCAACACTTGTAAATATTCAACACTGGAGGGTATAGATCAATGGCTTTAAGCAATGGTGCTGCACTGGAAGGCCTTTAACAAAACAAAACACCTGATACTTTGGTCCAACCCCAAAGGCTCTTAATTAGTATGGGTTGCATCCTTACATTGGGGTTCCTAAAAACTCCCCAGGTGATTCTAAAATGCAGGCAGTAGCGAGAACCACCGGTATCCATCACTTTAAATTATTCCTCCAGGACAAACAATGACCTAAAGGGCCATGTGATAGTAAGAATCAAGTGTCTGAGATCGTGGGCAGAGTCACCAGCAGTACCTGCCCACATCAGGAATCTGAGGCCCAAATAAAGGACACATGGATATGCCACATCGTTCCTGCTATGTGAACACAGCTTTTACTGATTTTGTAGCCTTAGCTGACTAAAGCAGGTCCTGTTTGGAGGGACTGTGGACTGTTCTGGTTTACATTCTCATACTGTTTTTGTTTTAAAGTAGTAATGAGTTTAAGCAACACTTTCCTCCCACACTAGCCTTTTAACAAATTCAACTTAATAAAAAAGGTATCTCTACCTTAAAATTACATATGCCATGAAAGCCCATGTTACTCTTCTGTTAAACTCCTTGTTAGCCACATTTTCAAAGAATCGTATCTTGGCAGTAGTTTCTTAAAGAGTGAGTAATAGGTATTTCCAAAGAATCATTTTAGCAAGCAAGTTTCTCTTACAAATTCTATGATTAACTTTTCCATTAAGCCAGTTAACAGCCATATAAAATCTGCATTTTTACAAGAATATAGCTGACCAAAAGGAAGGGGAAAATAGCAAATTCCAGAAATAACTGCTACATAAATATTCACAACTTAGACATGCTATACACAGCTATCATCTAGGCAAGGTTTCTTTAGGTTAAAGAAAAAGTTCCTTTTTGAGTGTGAAATGTACACACACTTTCAAGGTGAGCTCAGTTGTAGTCTTAATGGAAACAAATAGCATTAGTCTTCTAACTATAACTTCTAATTAATATAGTAGAATGAGCTCAACTTGAAGGTCTTAACAGATACAATTTTAACTTTCAAAATATACCTTGAATGTAGAATTCCTTTGAAGTAATATCTGAAGAGTTAGCCATCATATATATATATTTATTTTATTACAAGATATTTTAAAATTTGAGCAGATACAATTGTGACAGAAAACCAGCTTCATACCAAAAATACACTTTCAATTACTTTATCAAGCAAATAAAAACAATCTTCATTTATTTGCTTTTTTAAGAAATTAATGTACAGTAGAAATTTAATATTGTACATGACACACATAATTAAGCATACAAAAAGAACATATATTGAATGTTCAGAAACAAAAGTAAAAATAAATAGCAATGATAAAACTTTGAAAAAATAATGCACATTTTAGTTGTGGAAAATATGATTCTTAATTATATATACATAGTTATACTTAATAAAGTCATCTCTTTCAAATTGCACAAAACATGGGACCAATAAAGCATAATTTTTATGGCATGTAATACTATGATCCTAGGAAGTTTGTTGCTTAACTCCTGGATATAAACCACTTAGGTCTGTAATATAATATAAAGATCTGCAGTACTGTTGGAGAAAGACTGTCTTCCTCAACTCACGTTAACCTGCAGTAATCCTACAAAAGGCTGTTCAGGAAATTTCACAAAAAGAAATGTTAAACAATTATTGTGCCCACTCCATGCGGACTAAGCCAAAAATGGGCTTCAAAGTAAATGTGGCGGGACATAAAATATTTTTGATACTTTTTTTATACTAAAGATCATTTCTTCTTTCTGTAAAACACTTTTGTTTAACCATGATTGGCAATCTCAGCACAAAAAAAAATCCTAGCAAAATGGATGGAGTTTCTACTTACCTTATTTCAGGAGACAAGAATTTATAGAAAAGCAGCATTAATGCTCAATTCAGTTACAACTTATCAGGACTGTTAGTCCATTTTTAAAAACCCTGTTTTAAACTTCTCTGTAAGAAAATCAAAGGGAACATTTCCATTTGTGTTATGGCACAGCCCTCAATTCAGAGAAAAAATACACTTTGGGGAACCAGAAAACTGCACAAAGGTTAGGGGCAACCTGAAAACCTATGGTGAAAAACACTTGAGTCCTCCAGGGTAATAAAAAAATATGCAGACTTAATTACAAATATTTACATTTCAAAGCAGAATCATGAATTGGCTAAGTAGCTGCTCAATACCAATGATTCATGGGCATTTCAAAAGTGGGATAATGTGTCCACAATACTTGTGTCCACACTTGAATGCATAGAATACAGAAAAGATCGTGGTTCTTCAGTCTGTTTACCTATCATATCTGTAACAAAGTTGTTTACACTCTGAAAGCTGTACAACCAGAAGGGCTGAGCAGGTATTTTTATTATCTCACACAGAATATACTTTTAAGTACTACTGATTTCACTCATTTGTTCGACAACTTGTCCTAAAATCTCATCAACTACGTCAACATCATAATTCACTTGCTGAAGATCGAGATCAGGTACAATCATGGCCAGCAGCTGTCCTACGTTAACTCGAAGAGATCGAAGTTTGAGGCTGCAAATACAAATATTACACCTATTAGATGAACATTATAAATAATAGTTTAATAGTCATGTAGGGCTTAATATTTAAGAGAAACATTAAAATTGAATCTCTCTAGAATGATATACAACTAAAGGAAAAGCAAAACTTCTCTAGAGAACAGAATTTAATAATTCATTTAACTTAATTCATAATTTAATCTAATAATTAAGAATTTATCAGTTGGTAAATAGAGTGTTTCATAAAACTAATCACTGTATTTGGTTCCAACTAGTACAATTTTAATATGAGACTGGAGAAAATGTGGACTGGTAAAATACATATATTACAATACATTATTTACAATTGAAAATTTTGTTATTACCTGGAAAACAATGGTGATATTACACTAAGTGAGAACATTGAACAAGAATGCATCTCTTTGAACTTCAGCTTCCTTTTGAGGAAAGTAAACTGAATTATTCACTAAAACATGTACTGTGAGATATCCATAGTTGTGTAAAAGGAAAAAGAAATGGTTCTGTGGTCAAATAAACTTATAAAACTTTGGGTTAAATAATGTTAAACAGGACTTTATTTTAAAATGCAGGATTTCTTTGAACCTATCATATGCTAAAGTTCACTGACTATCCATTTTACTATGCATTTATTATAAACATTGGGAAATCCTGGATTAGATTATCATTCCTTCCTGGTGCACATACATGTATGTGAGTATCAACATTCTAGACTTTAAATACCTACAACCACACAGCAGCCTTTGCTTCGAAGCTGAGTGAAACACGTGGATCAAGAGAATGTTAACGTATGCTCTTATTCCGCCCCCTTCAAAATGTAAGTCCATTTTATTTTAGATACTGATCTTTCCAGGGGGTGGAAATCTCTGATGGGGCAAGATGCTCATCTTTGGTTGACAAGGCACAAAAATGTTATTTTAAGCATGTTTTGTGAGCTTAAGAGTCCATTGCACAATTTTAGCCCTTAATGACAATTTCTGAATAGTAAGTTATCAACAGACCACCAACACTGTCAGAACCCCAAGCCCATTTGAAATCTCAATGAGAGAGGGTTATCATTCATTTACTGTTTTCTTATTTTCACAGAACTTCTTCCTAATTAATCCCCTGTACCATGTAATTCTGTGATCTCCTGAAAGTTAAAATTGAGGAGGGCATGTAGTAAAATGAGCTAGCAAACCATAATGAAATGGTGCCAAGTTCGGAAGTAAAGGAAATCACGGTGAAAAAGTAAGTTTCATGAAACAGTCCGCTGTCTTCTAGTCACTGCCTAATTCAACCCGTTCTTCAGTATCTGGTTCAATTTTCACTCTTCCCCAAGAAGCATTCCAAATCACTCTGACCAATCAAGAGCTTTATTCCTTTGACATTCCTATTTCACTTAAGTTGAGCCTAAATTATTAGTTCCTTGAAGGGACAGATGATGACATGCACTTCTTTTGTAACTGTCTATCATAATGCTGGGACCACAGCAGTTAACTTTTTTTTAATTTTTGAGTTTATTTGAGCAAAAATTCATTCGAATAGGGCAGCAACCTTCTAGTAGATAGAAAGGAATTTCAGTCAGTAACTTCCTTTGAAAGAACAATCTGTTTGATGTGTGCTAGCAACTAAGTTATCATGCTAACCAGAACTGTAGACCTAGAGAAATGCCTCATTTAATATTACCTTTCCCCATCAGTATAATTTACAGACTCCTCAATGTTACTTGAAGTTGAAACATCTGCTCCTATCTGTTGACTTGTAGATTTTAATTGTTCGATTTCATTTTTCAGCTCTTCACACTGTGAACGGATTTGTGATTTTTCCAGTTCCAATAATTCAACCTGACAAAAAAATTATTTAATTAATTTTATAACCGTAAAATTTTAAAATACTACTGTCAAAGTGCAGATGTAAGCTAAGAAATGTAGAAAATCTTGCTTGGTGAAAATTACCATCAAAAAAATCAGATTAAAAAAAAAACCCAAAAAACACACCACAAAAAAAGCAATAGCTTTCTATAAAGCTTCACTTGTTCAGTTTCACCTCTGTTTTTCCACATTAAAAGAATAAAAACAATTAAAGCATGACTAAAACAAGTGGGACCTAAAAACCAAAAAAAAAACAAGATAAAAATGTCTAAATTATGTTGATATCATAATGACTTTCATTTCTTGCACACTCATTAGCTGAAGTTAAAACAGCAAAAAAGTTAAAACAGAAAGCTTGTATTGATTTTTATGTATTTTGTCATCTAGCTAAGCCAAAACATCAGGAGAAATGTTTAAATGAGCAGATATGTTGGTATCACTGCCAGGAAGAAGGGGCAATATAGGACTATACGGTCATTTCCAAACTCTTTTTAGCAGAAAAACTCTCCTTTCAAACACCATGTAAATATAATACATAAAATATTTTTTAAAAGGAGCTACCCAAATTTGAATTGGGGGTTCCTTTCTTCCTCAGTAAAAGAACACCTGAATAAAGACTACCTTTCCGGGGGGAGGATATAGCTCAAGTGGTAGAGTGCACGCTTAGCATGCACAAGGTCCTGGGTTCAATCCCCAGTACCTCCATTAAAATAAATAAACAAAAAACTAATTACCTACCCCCCTAAAATAAAAAATAATAATAATAAAAAAAGACTATATTTCCAAGTTATCCACTGGCCAGGTGACTAAGTTTTGACAGATGGCATGTAAGCACCTTTTAGGAATCGCACCTTCCTCTTTCCTGCGACCTGGAATGTAGCTATATGCTGGCTGGGCCCCAAGGGCCATCTCAGATCACAACTGCAGGTGGAGAAGCAAAGCAACAAAGTAGGAGCCTGTGTCTCTGATGGCTGTGCAGCTGCTATCATTATTTGGGGTTTTATGTCACCTGCAAAGGAACCTGATCATAACCAATACAGGATACATCTGTAAAAAGAAGTATCACCATCCACCTCGGATGGTTATTTTAAGACTTACTAATAACAGATGCAGAACTCCCGTGGTATTAGTAAGCAAGCATCTCAGTGGGAATGAGAAAGATGGTCCCTCACTGCACAGCAACATCCTGCACACTACAGGACATTTACCAGACCTGGTCCCCATCCATTAAATTCCAGCAATGTCCATCTGAACACCGCCCTACACATTTCCATGTGCCCCCAGGGAGGACCATTTCCAGGTGAGAACCAGTGGAGTAGCAGATAGTCAATAAACAGAAATATTATTAAGTGATTTATTCTAATCTAGCCAATAGCAGTGAAGATTTAGATACCCCCGGATCCCCATGACTCCCATTATGCTGAGTGATATAACTCACCTCACTTTTATACTGGTCCCTCTCAATACTGCATTTGTCCAGCTGTCTAAATACATCATCCAACTGCACAACCATTTCGTCCATCTCACTTTTATTCTCACTATTGGAACACTGACTGCACTCAGCCTTTACTTGTTGCAAAGCACTACACTGTTTTTTCAGCCTTTCTATTTCTTCCAAAGCTTGCCGATACTGGGATACAATATGGTCTGGACTTTCAGACTTGCCATTAATACTTGCAAGTAAAAATACAGCATCAGTTTCAGTAGACTGATGGCAAGTTTCCTTCTTCACGTATCTGTCGTTCATTTCCAGCAGCCTCTGCTGTAACACTTTGATTTGGTCAGTAAACATATGACACTGTCTTTTATAATTTTCTTTCTCTTGGGTGACGAGAAGCAGCTCATTTCTCAGTTCACTTAACTGGCAACCAGCATCACCAGGAGATTTGTCAAATGTTTCCTGGGTTTCATGTGTCCTTCCTTCAGCCCCCACACAAGGCGGCAGTAGAGTCGTGTCATTTCTTACATCTATCTCATCTTCGACCGCTTCTTCCTTTTTAACCACTAAACTTGGTACTTCAGTCTGGGTGGCTGCAGTAGTTCCCTGATCGCACCTGGACGCTGAGGTGCCTGTTGAACCAGTCTGGCCACAAGCTTCACTGTCGGCCACAGGCTCGATCTGAACTCCACTTTGCTCCAGGTGACTCTGCTGCAATTTCACTTCAATATCATCATCCACCGCAGGCTTGGGAGTGCTGTTTTCTTCTAAGATGATGACATCTTCATCATCATCATCATCTTTGTAATTTTCAAATGCTTGATTACTCAATCTTCGATTCTTTGCATTCAAAGTTGATGAACGAGTAGAAAGTCTCCGTTTCAGGCTAGAAAATATTTTAAGTATAAAATGTAAGATTATAAAATGTAGACATGGACAAAAATAGATGACCTTGAAGTAACCTAACTATCTTGAAATTCTAAGAAATGCCCATGTTCATTTTTTTTTAAAATGATGTATCTCATAGTACTGCCCAATGACTTAATGAAGTAGACAGTATTTTCTCCTTTTACAGATGAAGAAACAGACTATTGAGACCTCTTAAGTATCAGATCCATATACTGCCAAACGTCTCTTCATCTGATGTCCTCTGGCATTTCAATGTACACATGTGCAAAGAGAATGCTGCCACCCATCCCAGGCTGCTCTCTGAATCCCAGAGCTCAGTGAATGGCACCGCCATTCCGGTTTGCCCTCCACAGTATTTTCTTAATCAACATTCAGTGATCAAAGGTGAGCCACAAAGTAAACCTGCATGCCCTATCCTTTCATGTAAAACAATTTCCCCTGTATTAAAAATTGCCTCACTTTCTTCATCTGCTTAATTTTTCTGTGAATTTATCACCAATTAATTACTTTTTGCCCCACTCAGAGGGCTTGTTATTTGGACTTTATGTGTTAGACCTTATTTCTGAAGAGTTTCCCCTTTCTCATATGGAGAGGGAATAATCTCCAATAAAATCTTGAGAAAGGGTACACACAACATAAAACATGTGAAATTTTCCATGATGAAAATATCTTTATTCATCTCTCAAGTTCATTGCTGGCTTGATTTTTATATAGACTTCTAGGTTAGAAATCACTTTCTCAAAACTTTAAAAGCATCATTCCATTGTCATCTATCATTCACTGTTCTTCCCATTCCGATTCCTGATCTCTTGCATGTAGCCTGGGTTTTTCCTTTCTGGAAGGAAAAAAACCTCTTTTCTCAGGTGCTCTAAAATTTCATGATGATATTTCTTATCTCTTTCCAGACATTATGCTGGGTATTTAGCACAAATTAAGTCTTTCTTATATTATTTCCTCCCCTTTGTTCTCCGATTCCCATTCTGAAATCTCCTTATTCAGATGTTGGCCCCTTATGTATTTCTTTCAACTATGTATCTTTTCCTTCTAAGAGATTTATTTGTTCAGTATCTACCCACCTCCCAATAAATTTCACATGGTTCCATCTACTTCCTTTGTTTCACTTTTGTACATCTGGGGATCCTTGGCTATATTTATATTTCAGACTGGAAGCAGTGAGGTCTGAGCGTGTGATTCCAAGGGTGCTCAAGCTGTCATCATTGTTTAGGGCTTTTCTCTGGGGAGCCTCTGGGGAGCCCAATGAGGGAATGAAGGGAGGGGATTTCCCGTCATTCAGTTATTCATCCTTTACTCCTTCTGTTTCCAAAACAGTGGCTCACTCACATCTTCAGCAGCAAAAATTGCTCCAGAAAGTAAATTTTCTACCTTCTGACAGAGAAAGAGAAGCAGCATTGCCAGACTTTGCAGATTATAAAGAGGTCTAGGGAACTACTCTTCCTTAAATGTTCATACAAGCCCCTGTGCTCACCTCTATTTTCTACCATCAGAAGTATCCAACCAAATTCTGAGACTGCCTAGGGATATATGGAGTTAAGCATTTAATTAGAAGTTGCCCTTTTATTTTTCTTACCAGGCTAATTCCTATTTGTCTCTCTTAAGACTTATTTTAGGTACCACCTTTCCAGAGACTTAAGCTCTATGAACTTGAGAATGTTGGCTTTAAAAATTAATGAATAATTTCCCTCTATTTTCTTCTTCCATTTTAAAAATAAGTTCCACTATCTTGTCTATAAACGCTAGAGATTCTCTTACTTTGTCTGGAATCATCTTTATAAAGAAAAGCCAAGTGTATTATGAGGACGAGTTAAAAAAAAATTCACGTATGTTCTCAGTTAAACAGCAATGAGCCAGAAAACAAATCCTCAAAATGTAGGCTATAAAGAGCAAACTATTTAAAAACATGCTTTCCTTGATACATATGTACACAATACATTTACTATATATATGAGCAGTTATTCTAATCTTTTCTGAATCTTCAAAAGTTCTTTTGAGAATCTGATGAAGGCTATAAAACCTCTCAGAACATCTGACCCCACTATTTCAGAGAATCTTGTATCAATGTTTCTCTTTCAACAAGTATCAGATGTAGTCAGTCTGATGTACTAGTTTATTGACATCATGCTCTTTCTTCTTCACCTGTGTTCATCCTAATCCCTTTGAAGGGGCCACCTGGGCAGAGTACTGCTCTTAGAATTTCAGGAACCACCTTACGTACCACCTCATCATAAAGCCTTCCCTGGCCATTCCTCAGTCAAGAGAGCTAACCATTCAACTCACACCACTTATATATCTCTCTTCCTTCTCCATCCACTTATCCAAAGTACACAGCATGGCATTGGCTAGACTAAGAACTTATGGGTCCCATTTGACATTACAATATTGTACTCTTAACTGCTTCATGTTTTTCTTTACTCAGATAATGCTAATTTTAAAAGTAGGAATTTTCATACTATACAGAATTTCAAAGAGTTGATAACATTTGATCAACTTCCACAATGAATACAACTAATACTATTTTAATTGATTTAAATAGGTGGCATAAGTGAAGCGGAGGTAAGTTTAGATAATAAAAGCAAAGTAATGTGCCCTTAAGATCTTTTATATGCATATAAACTACACTTACTTAGAAGTACATTACTGCCATAGAAGTGTCAAGTAAAGGCTGTGTTTAATACTCATTCCCCATACCTGTTATTCTCAGGTTCAGACTGGGGTGAACCTCGATGATTTATAAGTCTTGTTGCGTAAGTATTTGCTGCTTCTGAAAGGTGTCCTCTTGGAATACTTTCCTTAACGGGAGAAAAGCTTTGACTTGACACAGGATTTGTTGGAAATAATAGTTCAGCAGGAATCTGTTGAAGGGAAAAAGAAAAATGTTCTTAAAGGAATTTTTTTAAATGTGCCATGTCTAAAACACAAGATATTATTTCCCCTATCCCCTTATCCCAGAAGGCACTGAGAATCACCCTAAGCACATAAACTCATTGTCACCTGAACCAAATCCAGTCTGCAAATGAGCTAAGGATTTTCAAAGGCATGAAGAAAACAAAGAAAGGAAATATTCCACAGAGACTGTATGTGGTCCACAAAGCCTAAAATATTTACTACTTGGCCTTTTATAGAAAGATTTGCTGACCCTGGACTATATATAAAACTTACAGAGATGGGGAGGGTAGCAGCTCAGTGGCAGAGCACATGCTTAGCATGCAAGAGGTCCTGAGGTCAAAATCCAATACCTCCATTAAAAAAAAAAAGCTCATAGAGATATAATAAAAACTTCATTTTCTAATGGAATGAAATTGAAAATAAAGTAATAAAGACACTGCCTTTAAAAACCAAAGTGAGCCCACTATTCTTTTCTCCCAGTTCTGTTCTCATCCTCAAACCCTCAGTCTTTACACAAGAAAACACTTCAATGTAATTACAAGCATACATACCCATCTGCAGCAGACCAAAACTTACACAAGAAGTACAACTACCTACTCATACACTCAGAAAGCATTAAGCATTAAGAAAGATAGGGGTATGGGATTAAGACATAAACTACTATGTGTAATATAGATAAGCAACAAAGATATAAAATGAACAAATGGGACCTAATTAAACTTAAAAGCTTTTGCACAGCAAAGGAAACCATAAACTAAATGAAAAGACAACCTACAGAAGCTGTGTATGTGTGTGTATACACACACACACACACACACACACACACACACACACAAATGGAATATTACTCAGCCATAAAAAGAATGAAATAATGCCTTCTGCAGCAACATGGATGGAACCAGAGATTATCGTAATAAGGAAGTCAGACAGAGAAAGGTAAATATCATGATATCACTTATATGTGGAATCTAAAATATGACACAAATGAATTTACAAAATAGAAACACTCACAAATATAGAAAACAAATTTATGGTTGTCAAAGGAGAAAGGTGGAGAAGGGTAAATTAGGAGTTTGGGATTAGCAGATATCCTGCTGATAGGTCCTATGGTATATCCAGGTAATTGGTAATATACATGTCTCATTTTCCCTGTTAGACTATAGGCTCATAAAGGGCAGTATTCACTTATGATTCATCTGTGTGCAGTTCAAAGACAAATTATTATACTGGATATGCAAACAGGGAACTATATTCAATATCTTGTAATAACCCATAATGAAAAAGAATATATATATATATATACACACACACACACATATATATATAAAAAACTCAATCACTGCTATATACCAGAAACTAACACAATATTGTAAATCAACTATCCTTCAATTAAAAAAAAGAGACAGAATGTGAACTGAATGAACGACACTGCTTCAATTTGTTATGTTAACTACCAAGCTTAACACTGAGTATTTGTTAAATTAATTACAACCCAAGATAAGACACAGCTATAAAGTGGAAGGCTTAATTACCCGAGGAATTGTTTCAAGTTGCCTGATCCTGAATTTTTCTTTGTCTCTTAAAAAAAAGGAAAGAAAAAAGAAACATATTTAAATTTATTGCATTATTATTTTTAATTGTTTTCCAAGGACATACTCGCCATTTCACAACTAAGTCACTCAGATAATGTTAACTGAACTCTGCTTCAATTTCATTATAATCAGCGGTAAGCCCTAGGCAGGGGACTAATTCCCACCTCATCTCAGTTACACCCTGATGTCTGCCTCAAGCTCTCCATACCCACCAGCATTATTCTCAGACTTTGAAGAAGGGTATCACACTTTCTAACTGGCTTCTTTACTTCTAATCCTGCTACTGGATTTATCTTCAAAAACAGTGCACTGTAAATCAAAACCACATGGAGGATGGTTTTTGTGAACTCAGCCATCCGTGTGCAGTATGCTGGCTTAATGTTCACCATGGTTCACTATCATTACCCAGCTTCTCTCTCTCACCTCTATCTTCCATTATGCACATTCACATATTTACTTTAATTAAGCTGAACAAATAATTGTTCCCTACCCAATCCTACCCACCCTTCAAGTCCTATTACCAAATGTCCTTCATAAATTTTCCTAATCCATTTTTCCATCCCCAGCCAGAAATAATTTCTCCTTATGGGCTTCCTAACAGGACTGGACGGTGCCTTTTATGGTAGTCGTCAACTTCTAATTGGTAATACATGTCTCATTTTCCCTGTTAGACTATAAGCTCATAAAGGGCAGTATTCACAGACTATAAGCTCATAAAGGGCAGTATTCACTTATGATTCATCTGTGTGCAGTTCAAAGACAAATATTATACTGGATATGCAAAATATCTTTCTTGCAGATAGGACAACAATAAAGAGCAGGTGAAAAAACAGCAGGTTTCCACAGTAAAAACTTAAAAAGCACTCAATGTGATGCACTCCACATCATAATTTTTTTTTGGAGGGGTCATAACCTTTTTTGGCTGTACCTAGTTTATTTTGGAGAAGCATCAACTAATGCTGCATACACATCACTGCTGAAGTTTGGGTATTATTCTCCCACCATACATTAACACAACACTCACTTCTTTTTGTAGGTTTTTTCATAAGTGGGATGCACCAAATCTTCATCTTCAGGTTCTTCTGGAACATCACAACTTCTAATCAGAAAAATCACATGGGAATAACACGTCACCAGCGCCTATTCATACATCTTGAATAGTACTTTCTGCCTTTCCCAAAAGGGTACTACCAACTATATGGTACCTGAACTGTGGGTCAGGGTTATTGGAGCAATACCATTTTTCTGGAAGTTGATCTATCCCATCTGGTAATTTTCGCCACTTTAGACAGGAATCACATTGAACCCATGTCTGATCAGGACGTTTCCTGTAACAAAATAACAAATACTACCATAGAAATAGGATCTAAGTACTTCATTAGACCTTCCATATCATTTCTACCACAAAATGCCCCTTTTATTTAACTCTGTCCCTGAAAATTCCGTGACATAACTATTTATGGTGGTCAGTAAGTTAAGTTTTTAAAAACAATTTTGGTTACCTTCGAAGGTTAAAGGTGACAGACCAATTTAAACGAAGATACTTAAATATCTTGTTTAATAGCATACTATTAAATTTGTTTTGTAATAAAAACTCAAACCTAAGAAAATAATACAAATGCCCTGCTCTGAAATTTATATTAAGTTAGCTCCTGCAGTGTCAAATCTAATACATTTATTAACACAATAAACTAGTCAAGTACAGAAATAGGCAAGTTGTATTACAATTTAAGCAATTTTTATAATTGCATGACATTTTAACCCTACGATAGCATCTCTCTGAATAATCCAAATTTGTACATTCTTTTAGTTTATAAAAAGCTTTCATACATTTATCATTTGAAAATTACAATGATCCTGAAAAGAATTTATGTAGACTCATTTAACGACTTCATCTTAATACCAATAACTTTTTAACTCTAGTTTAAAAAAAATGCATTTACACATTTTATTAAAAAAAAAAATCCAGAAATTTGTAAAGTAAACATAAACTCCTTGTTTCAGGAGGTTACCACTGTTAATTTTTTTAATCCTGGTAGGCTTTTTCTATGCTTATAGAATTATGCATGTGTATATGGACACTTTAAAAAAAAACAGGAAGTTAATACACTGAGTTGCATGCTTTTTGTTTTTCATTATGTATCTTGAACATCTTTCCATAGCACCCTAAGCTGTTATCATTCAGAGGACTGTTACTACATACTATGTACTTTACTGAGTTCTTATCTTTAATTCTTACAAGTTGAGGAGGTAAGTGCTATTACTGTTTCCATTTTACAAGTGATAAAATGGAAGCTTACAAGAGGTCAAGTAACATGTTCAATGTCACACAGCCACTGAAGCAGCAGAACTAGAATTTAAACTTAAATCTGGCTTTAGACTCTTGATCCTATCTCCAGAATTTTTCAAACTATAAGATGCAACCTATCAGTGGATCATGAAATCAGTTTAATGGGTCAAGACCAGCATTTTTTTCAAATATGGGTAAATGCTGTTTCATGACTTTTGTGTATATGTGTAAATGTATATATTCATTCGTTCATTTTACAGTGTGCTGATTCGAGCTGTAGGATTTATTTCTTACTATGGGTTAGATTAAAAAGTTTACGCACCCTACACAAGAAGTGGTATAGATCAGTGGTAGAGTGCATGCTTAGCATGCACAAGGTCCTGGGTTCAATCCCCAGTACCTCCATTAAAAAAAGTTTACACTGTACAATCACCACCAATATCACATCTTGACATTACAGTCAGTTATTTTTAAATGTACTTACTGTATATCTTCAACAGGCAAATTTAGAGGATATTCTGCATTTTTCTTCACTTTCATTTCATTCCAGTAATCATTGAGCTTATCTCCTAGTGCTGTTATTGTAAGCCTTAAAAAAATTTATAAAATCAATTTAAGGAAAAAAATAATAAAAATAAAATCTTCATCAAACACAGAGAAAACATAACCTAGTAATGATCACATGAACACAACGGGGAGCACCAAAAGGTACAGTTAATTAAGAAACTCAAAATAATGGCAATTTTCTATAAGGACCTTTATAAGTTCATATAACAGAGCCAGGATCATCTAGGAAATAAGACACCAAATACTAATAGTTTTGGTCCTCTGTTGAGAAAGAATGTTGCAGATCTATTACAAGGAGAACCACAGGCTTTCTGGTTTCAACCAACCAACTTACGAGCTTCAATACAAATTACAACTCAGCTGTTTGGTTTATAAAAGTACACCATCATTACCAGAAAGTATACTTCAAAATAGCTTCTGTCCCACAATTAAGACTTTCACACTGCTACAATAATGTTAGTTAAAAAAAAAAAAAAGGCAAATCAACAGGACCTATTGAGATAAATATGACTAGGGCCACAACCAAGTAAGCACTTGTTAATGAGTTAATAACCTACTGTGCACACACACAAGATACAGCGTAACATTTTAAATTTAAAATACAGCTTTTAAAAATCAAGACTTCAAATTTTGTACTGACAGATTAATATTAGACGCATCTATCCCCACTCACTGTCCCTATTTTTCCCCACTAGGAAGCCCCATTATCACTGTAACACATAAACATCCAAATAAGAACACTTCATTCTCCCTCCCAAACATGCTTCTCCTTTCATATCACTTTTTCAATTCTTCCTCATCACCTCTGTTCTTCAATCCATGAGACTGCACCCATCCTGTGGAAAATATACCCAGGAGTGGAACTGAAGGGTCACAGGGGTGGACACTCATGTTCAGCTTTACTCGATAGTCTCATGGTTTTCAAAGATGATCAACAATTTTCACCCCCATCAACAAAGTACAGGAGCTCCCGCTGCCGTACATCTTACCAACATCTTACCAAACTAAAGTACTCTGGTTTTCACTTCATTTTTGCCTTTCTCTTTTAGGTCTGAAACCCATTTGGGATTTTTTGCTTCATGTGAAAGGTAGACGTTGAAAAGTTCACTTTATCTATACAGGGAGCTGACCCAGCATTTTTAGAAAGATGATCATTTTCCCACTACACTATAATAAAACCTTTCATAAATCAGCTGACTACATGTATAAAAAGTGGAGATTTATTTTAGGTTTCTCTATTCTGTTTCTCTAGACTATATTTTCATTAATACCACACTTTATTAGTCACTATAGCTTTTTAAATTGAAATATAGTTGATTTACAATGTTTCAGGTGTACAGCAAAGTGATTCAGGTATACATACATATATATATATATATATATATATATATATATAACTACAGCTATTTAAGTTGATATTTAGCGCAAATCCTCTAGATTTGTTGTTCTTTAATTATTGTCTTAACTATCTTTGGTCTTCTTACTTTGCACATAAAGTTTAAAATAAGTCTATTAATAGTGACACCCATTCACACCTGCTGGAATTTTTTTTTAACTGGAATTGTATTTAGCTATTTAGGAGAAAAACTGACATTTTATAATATTCAGCTTACCAACTCCTCATGAACTCAGTATACCTATTTATTTAGATTTGAAATTTTACTCCACAATGTTGCATCGTTTTCAGTATGTTGAGGTCTTTGCATATTCTATTTACTCCAAAGCACTTGATTTTTTTGATGTTATTACGTACGAATTTTTAAAAATCTCATGTTCTGTTCTGTTGTTGCTACTGGTAAACAGAAATACGACTGATTTCTGAATACTTCTCACCCAGCAACCTTAGAATCTGTATTAATTTGCAGATTATTTTGGACTTTCTATATACTTGATACTGTCATCTACAGAAAACAATTTACTCCTTTCCAATCCTTAGAACTTTTTTGGGGGGGGGGCTATTCTGTACTGGTTATTTCCTTAAGAACAATGGTGACTAAATAGCTAATATCCTTATCTCATTCTCATTCTTAAGAGGAAAGCCATCAACAATTCACCATCAGGAACTGGTGTTTTTTCGTAAATACTTTGAATTGCTAACATGTCCTTCTGCTATTGGTTTTGAAAGAGTTCCTTTTTTTCCCCCAAATCACAAATGGGTATTGTAGTTTATGAAGTGTTTTTCTGCACCTATGAAAACAACCATGAGATTTTTCTTCTTTAACATCAATGTGATGAATTACATTGATTTCTGAATATTAAAAACCACTCACGCCACCCTGGAATATATCCACTTAGTTTTAACGTTATTATCCTTTTTGCATGTCACTGGATGGTATCTGCTATTCAATTAAGATTTTATATCTTGATCATGAGAGACATTGACATAAATTTTCTTTCTTGTAATGCATTCATGAGTTCACTACCAAAGTTATACGGTGTCTTAAAACCTTGAATGACTGGGTAAGACTAGTGCCACCACTTCCTTAAATGTCTGAACTTAATATGAATTAAAAATGTGATTCAATTTCAAAGAAATATTATCCATATCTTAAATGGTAAAGAAACATATTCACACTATCCCTTTGATGTTTTTCTGTCTGTAGATCTGTAGTAATGTCCTCCTTTTCATTACTAATATGATTACTGCTTTTCTCCTTTTTTTCCTTAGTCTCCCCAGATGCTTATAGACTTCATTGATCTTATCAAAGAACAAACTTTGGGCTTTTTGATTGTGTCAACTATTGATTTACTGTCTTCCAGGTTCAAATTCACTCTTCTTTGTGATAGTGGAGCTTAATCCTGTCAAAATTTATCCTTTGCCAGCCTGAGGAAAGTTACACTGGGTCAACGGGGAAAGAAACCTACCGGGGAGAATAGCACGACATGGGTGGGCCCTTCAGGTCCGGTACTCCATTTTTATCTGGCCAGAGCCCGTGGCCTCCCAGAGGAACTCCAGCTGTGCTCAGTCCACGCTTTTCCCTCCCGTGGTCTGCTGCTGGCTCCAGCAGCCCAGGACCTCTAGCAACAGAAACTAGTTCCAACATACTCACACCCTTGGGCAAAGTCAGGTCTCCTCTGCAGAACAGCTCCAGCCCAAGTCAGCCGACTCCCTGGCCAAAGGCAGGCCCCATCTACAGACCCAAACTGGACAGGCCTCCTGGCAAGTTTCTTGCCACAACAGGTAGCCTGTTCCTGCGCTGGTCATGACCTCTACAAAGAGAGCTGAATTTCTGACTTTGGGGACCAGGAACCCTCTCCCAGGTCCTTTATTGTCTACTCTTTTCAACCTAGAGGTAACAGCTGCTCTTTTCTGTCTGCTAGTTCTGGGTATCTACTGTCCTCTTCTACCTTTTTCAGTAATCATCTCCTACTATCCTGGTTAACAATTCCTTGTATTTACTCTGTTGAAATAACGGGTAGCTTCTGTCTCAGTACTGTACTCTGAATGACATATTTATTGATTTTTCTCTATTGTGTTTCCTAACTTGCTGATTTTGCTCTTACCTTTATCATTTCCCTCCTTCCACTTTAATTGTTCTTTACTTGAAGAGCCTATAGCATTTATCTTTGTCTTTACCACAAATATTTATATGAAGTTTGCATTCTATTTCACAATATGTACTCATAAGGACAGCGGTTTGTCCTTCCTAAATTTACAGGTAAAACTGATAATCATATTTATTTTATGGCTTCTGACCACTCTTAAAAGATATGAGTATTTCTGTCTAAAGAACATAGGATTAAATTATCTTAAAGTTCCCATCTAAGATCAAAGTTTCTGGATATCACACAAAAAAATGTTGCTACCAAAAAAGCAGAAACTTCCTCTATTTTCTACAAATCTCAGAAATACTTCATCAATAAAGACAGAAGAGAATGTACTTCTATTTGTGATGGAGTAGAATATAATCCCTAGGTTGGAAGAAGATGACTAAATGTGTTTTCTATGCAAGCTCCCTTAAAATAGAAAGAAATTCAGCTTAGAAAGTTATGAAAGTATTTCCAAAATAAATTATAAAAACTCAATCATTTAAATAGGTAACATACCTGTATTCATTCGTATAATCAAAATCTTGTTTATTGTGAGTTGGCTTTAGGAAATAACAGTCTATAATTCCCACTACTCCAACGCCCATGTTGTTTGCCTGAAAAATAAAATGAAATTGGCATTTCAAACGTGAGGCATGATGCTCAAAACAATGACCCCTCCACAAAGATTTAAGATCTGTACAAAACATTTTCCTATATTCTATCTCATGATTCTCACGGCATTTAGAAAAGCAGTGTCCGGTAGGTAATTTACTTTTCTGGGAGGTAATTCCTAAATACAAAAAATTCTTCCCCCAAAACCACTTCCACTGTTGTTAGGTATTCATTCAAGACAGTTATTATCATTCCCAATTCTGTACAAGAGAAAAAGGACCACCTCTACTGGGATGCAAGTTCTTAGACAGTAGAAACCACAACTAACTCTTCCCAACATTCACAGTGTAGCAGAAGCTTTGGCACATAATATTTCACAAGTTTGCTAGATAAAAATTAAAGTCATCAAAGTCATCAGAGGGAGGGTATAACTCAGTGGGTAGAGTGAACGCTTAGCATGCAGGAGGTCTTAGGTTCAAACCCCAGAACCTCTATTAAATAAATAAATAAACCTAATTACCCCCCAAAAATTAAAAATAAAAACAAAATAAAAAACAAAAGAAATTCTTTAAAAAAATTAAAGTTGTCTATCCAAAGTTATACAAACAGTTGCGAATTGTGATAAAATAAAAACCTAGGTCAGCTGAATTAATTTTTAAAATCTGCTAGCTAAAACATTGAACTCAAAGTACACAGTCATATTCTGATTATCTATATGTGATTAACATATATTTTGTTCACAACTGTAACTGAACTGATATACAAAGAGAAAAAATGAAATATTAACTTCTAAAATGAAATTTTTCACAGCTACACCTACAGAAAAAAACACAAACCTAATCATAATGCTACTCTACTAAAAACTATCAGTGGTTCTTCATTTCATACAATTTGGAAGCCACATATGCACCCCAATGTTCACAGCAGTACTATTTACAACAGCCAAGACACGGAAGCAACCTAAATGTCTATCACATGAATGGATAAACGTGTGGGGGTGTACATACACACAAACGGAATATTACTCAGCCATTAAAAGGAATGAAATAATGCCATTTGCAGCAACATGGACAGACCTAGAGATGATCATACTAAATGAAGTAAGTCAGAAAGAGAAAGACAAATATTATAGGGTATCACTTATATGTGGCATCTAAAAAAATGACACAAATGAACTTCTTGGATTGAAAAAATCAGTATTTACAAAACAGAAATAGACTCACAGACATAGAAAACAAACTTATAGTTACCAACGGAGATGGGGGAGGAGATAAATTAGGAGTTGGGATTAACAAATATACACTACTACATACAAAATAAACACCAAGGTCCTACGTTATAGCACAAGGAATTATATTTAATATCTTGTAATCACCTATAATGGAAAAGAATCTCAAAAAGAACAGATTATATATATATGTATAACTGAAACATCTGCTGTACACCAGAAACTAACAACATTGTAAATTAAGTACATAATTAAAAAAGGAAAAAAGTTGGCTATAACAAAGTCAAATTTAAACTAGAAATTATCTATAACGCAAATTTAACTGGGTTGGAAAAATGAGCTATGTATCTTACTGAAGTCAAATTCATTAAAAAATTCATATTCTATAGCAGACACACTGTTTCTTTTGAATCTCAAAGCATTTGAAAAAATAAGGTCTAATAGCAAAAATGCATTCCCAATGACCAGTGAAATTCAGAACTTTAATTATAGAGTATTTCTGGCAAAATTTACTAGTCCAATTACAAATGAAAATTAGAGTTTTAAATAAAAGTTACTGATAGCTCATATCATGGCTGTCAGATTTCTGGATTTATTTTTTGATTGAAATTAGCAACTAAAAAGAAGAGCCCAAAGCTCATTTACTATTTTTCTTTAATTGAAGTACAGTTGATTTATAGTATTATATTAGTTTCAGGTATGCAACACAGTGATTCAACATTTTTATGGATTGTACTCCATCTAATGTTATTACAAAATATTATAAAATATAAAATCCCTGTGCTGTACAATATATCCTTATTGTTTATTTTTACACATAGTAGTTTGTACCTCTTAATCCCCTACCCCTATTCCTCAACCAAACCTCATCCCAACTGGTAACCACTAGTTTGTTCTCCTTATCTGTGAGTCTATTTCTATTTTGTTATATTCATTTACTTGTTTTATTTCAGATTCCATATATAAATAACAAAAAGTATCTGTCTTTTTCTGTCTGACATAATTCACTGAGCACAATACCCTCCAGGTCCATCTGTGTTAATCGCAAATGGCAACATTTCATTCTTTTTTATGACTAAGTAATATTCCGCCATGTATGTGTATGTGTGTGTGTGTGTGTACATACCCACAATGTTATCCATTCATCTGCTGATGGACACTTAGGTTGCTTCCATATTTTGGCCATTGTAAATAATGCTGCTATGAACATTGGGATACTGTTTTTATTTTCTTTGGATATACACACCCAGAAGTGGAACTGCTGGATCATATGGGAGTTCTATTTATTTACTCTTGTAAGAATGCTATATATTCTGGGCTCATAACACATAAAATGTGTAAGACAGAGTTATAACCCCTGTTGAATAATATTCAAGATACACCCACACTATTATACTGTGTAGAGCACTTATCGTTCTACAAAAGATTCAGAATGAAATAAAATGAATAGAAAATGAAAATCATAGAATTGGAAAACAAAATATGTCTAGACTTAAAACTTTTAACAAAGCTCAATTCCAGAATTTATCACTAAATTCTTAACACACACATACCAAAAAAAAAAAAAAAAAAAACCTTTCTGTGTAAAGGATAAACTGATACAGTGGGTAATGTTCGTCATCCTAAACTGAATCCCACAACAACGGGAATGGTTTAGGACGAACACTCTAACATATTCAGAACTAACCTAGGAAAGCAAATCACCTATCTGGTATTATTTCTTAGGCTACTGAGTCAACACTATTTAAAACCAACCAATTTCATTCCAGCACGAAATCATCAAGGATCCTTATTTAAACATAGTGAAAAGACGTGCACCTGTGCCTGAGATCCACACTCATTGCTAGGTCTGGAGCAAGTCACCAAACTTATTAGCCCCAATTTCCTCATTTGTAAAACAGAGATAAAATATTCTGACCTCCCTCATCGGATTATTCAAGATCAAATGAAAAATTAGTATAAAAGTATTTTAAGTTCAAGTTCCATACCAATGTTATTAAAAACACTGACATTTAAACACATTTTGCCCAGTAACATGTTATCCTAACTTTTATAAAAGCTACAGACATTTTCAAGATATAAAGCTTACCCTTAATTGACATCCAACTTTTTCATAAGCTTTGATGAGCCTATTTCTGTGATACATCATTATCCCATAATGATCTTTATTTCTGCAGTTGAATCCAAAAGTAATTCTCACTGTTTTATTAGTCTTAAATGTTAAGGAAAATTCTGAACACACCACCTCATTCCCTTCAAATCACTCTATTTCATTATTTGAGTCCAAAGCTGCATTAAAAAAGGGCAAAGGTAGAAAGGATTAGATTCTATATCAGGATAAAAGGAGAAAGGGGGAAGGTAAATATACTTGATTGACATCTATTTCTATATAGCATCATAAAAAGGATACTAAAAATTTGGGTCGATAAATATCACGTTCAATGTAGGCAAGACTCTTCGAAACTAGCTGGGTCTTCACTTTCTGCCCACGTAAGATGATCTGCATTCTTGGCTTTAGATATAATATACTGCAGTAAGCCTGCAAAGACACACAACAATATCTGTCCTTTCCAAATAATTATCTGTGGATTTGTTCAACATACACATGTATTTGAAAAGAAAGCTACAACCTTGCTTGGATAAAGGACCAATTAACTAGACAATAAAATACTATAAAGGTGTATTAGTTAATATTTGAATAGTTTTTATTAAAAATAAACTCAATCTACCAGAGCCAGTAAAAATGATTTGCAGAAAACAATCTACTGACCTACATAGATGTTAAGTGAAAAAAACTTACAAAACAAGCATGTATGGTATGATCTCATTTTAATTTTAAAAAAATGTTTCTGTGTATAAAAAGTACTGTATTTTGACTCTTCTGTCAAGTACATATACTGCTGTTACAATTTGAAAAGCATCAATAAATTTTATTTGGGGAAAAATAAGCAAAATCTAATATGAACATAAGGGACTATTATAAGCTTTCAAAGGAAAAAAAATCATAAATAATGCACCAACATTTAAGCAGAACAGCACTTTTTCAAAACTGAGCTGTAACAATCAGCAGTCATCTAAATGTGTTTTTAATTCTTAATGAATGAAGGTTTAGATACTTTAGAATATTGACCAAACTCTGCATCCTAAAACATGTTAAAATATGCTCTTCTGTGCCTGCCTCCAAGCTATCAGAAGTCTCTGAAGGAAATGAATTGAGTAACTCAATAAGGATAGACAGAAATTTCAACACAAAACTAAAATTTGTACATATCTCTTACTTTTCTTCCCCCCCTAACTTCTGATTTCAAAACTAGTGGTTCTGTCATTTACAAATTTCATTAATGATATTTCAAAACATTTTATGTCATGCTATACTAAAACTACACCATCTGCTCTAGACACCTCTGGATATTCTTGAGCAAGATTTCCTTAACAACTAGGACATACTTCACTAACACACGGGGGTATATACTGGAATAGTAATACCTGCCACTTAATTGCTAGCATCTCAGAAGAAGTTACTTAGGAAACTTGTAAATGTCAAATGTATCCTCAACTTGGAGTTATGAAAAAAATTTCAGCACAAAAAAGGAGAAAAGTTAGTATACATCATCATAGTGACAATGTTACTATCATATCAACATTATCACACTGAGATCTTACTGCCTTCAATCTTAAAAACATGCCCATGTCTAAGGTCAAATCTCAGAGATATTTATCACAAAATTATATTAGCGTACATTATTTGTAGGCTATACATAATTTATTGCTTTAAGATATCAATTAATGTGTGTGTGTATGTATAGATTCTAGAATATTTTAAATTTTAAAGAGACATACTCTGAATTTTTTATCTAGAGTAACTTAACATTTTGATTGAATTCATCAATATGGCCATCACAGGATATACTGATTCTAGTATTTCCAATTCAAATAATTAACCACATCATGAAAGAACTTTTATAAGCACTGTTAGACCTGATAACTTTGCAATTAAAAAACTGTTTTCTAAGTAAATAAAACAACCAGTGCACACATGACAAATTTAATAAATTGGTTCATGTCTAAGATACTTTCACTTAGAGACTGCTGGCAGCATTTCTAACACAAGTGGATAACGTAATTTCCATTATTTGATGATTTCCTCATTCCCACAAATAGAGTGGAATACATACCCTTAGGGAATAGTCACTCTCAGGGGCAATTTGGTCCATCCTTTCTTGCTTCTTGTACCCTTTCTTTCCTGCTGTCTCATCTAAATCTTCTGGAATCCTGATGTCATATTTATCCTTATCAAAATCAAACTCTGTTGCACTTTTGTAGCTATAAAAATAATAATTTTTTAAAAGAGCTAAATTTTAACTTCACCATAAGCAAGCAAATAACTATTAGTTAACAAAGATATAAACCTTACTGTTAATTGACATCCAACTTTTTCATTAGCTTGGAGTCATGGTCAGGGTAGTTGGGGGAACAAAAGCAAGGGGGAAAAAAAGAGAGAAAGAAGGAAAAAAGAAAAGGAAGAAAAGAGAAGCAAAGAGAAGAGAAAAGGAATCCAGGAAGGTACAGAAAAAGTGTATTCACCCACACTGCTGGTGGGAATGTCAAGTGGTAGAAGCACTTTCTGACTGTTTCTTAAAAAACTAAACATGCAATTATCATATGACCCAACAATTACACTCTTGGGCATTTATCCTAGAAATATAATCGTATTTCCACAAAAACCTGTATGCACATATTTTATAGTTTTATTCGTAATAACTGAAAATTGTAAACAACGCAGATATCCTTTAACAGATGACTGGTAAACACACTGTGGTCCATCCATACAATGCAGTATCACTCAGCAAGAAAAAGGAAAACAAATGAACAAACACAAGAACCTGGGTGAATCTGCAGAGAATTATGCTAAATGAAAAAAACCTAATCCCAAAAGGTTTCACACTGTATGATTCCAGTTATATAATATACTTAAAATGACAAAGTTACAGAAATGGACATGTTAGAGGTTGCCAGGGATTAAGGAGTGGATATGGATAGAAAAGGGATCTCTGTAGTGATGAAAACGTCCTGTATTTTGACTGTACCAATGTCAATATCAATAGTACTACTGTACTACAGTGTTCCAAGATGTTACCACTGGGGGAAAATGGGTAAAGGGTACATGAGATCTAGTATTTCTTATAACTACACATGAATCTACAATCATCTCAAAAAATTTTTAAAAATGGGGTGGGGGGAGGGGAGACAAAAAAAGACAAAAAAAAAGAATACAGAAGCTCAGAAAAGCACAAGAATTAAAGAATTTTAGACATCACTATTTGTAGTTTATTCCTATGGTTTAATATTTCTTAGATTTCTCAATATCACATTCATCCTAAATTTTAAAATCTTATTTGCAAAGGATTTTATCCTCACAAGGACTTAGGAACACAGAAGTCTCATCTGTTATTACTTTCATTAACTATGCCATAAAATGAGGACCATCCGATGTTTCTACTCTGTGTAACAATGGATGAATGTAACGAAGTCGTTTCCACACATGCACTTTACTTCCCAAATGGTTAACAATTAGCTGAACATTTACCTTCTGAGATTCCAAATAATGATCCTTGTCCCCTTCTTACCAATGATAGCATCGAGTTCTGCCAGTAATTTCTGTTCCGTAGAAAACAGAGAATGTTCCAGAATTGCAGCAAGGCTTGCTTTTGATTCTGTCGAATTAATTATCTGTCGTATATCCTAAGTTAAAGACTTAGACCAATGACATACTTTTCACAATTACAATATGGAAACCAACACAAACAGAAAAATCATTTCCTAAACTATTTTCTAAGTTTTACAATGACAGTCTGACTTCAAATGAACACCAAGAAGAATGAAATATGAGCAAGCCTATTATTATTAACTAATTTAATGATTTCCAATATTTGAATGTGTTTATACAGAAGACATTTTCCTAAAGATATCTTGCTTTTCATGGTTGTTGAAGAAAATTTCAAGTCAGATCGTAAGTCTTAATAGACCACGGTAAGACTGAAATGAAGAAGAGAGCTACGGGAAGCTCAACATAAAATGCGATCACTTTATGTTAACGATTTCCATGGCACAATTCCAACAGAGAACAGAAAAGAACAAATGTTTAGCCTCAGATGTAGGGCAGAGGCAGTGGATAGGAACAAGAGCTAGAATGGAAAGCGTGATTGAAAAACAAGAATCTGGAGGGGAGGGCAAAGGATGGAATGGTTCATAATATTTCTTCAGAGTTTCAATTTCAAAATCAAAAGGATATGGTTTTTGTTGAATGCCACTATTGGGACAACAACATGTTCTGCTTTTATGACTTCCAAATAGGTCTGAGACAAGAAGCCCACGCTCATGCTTTCTCCATTTTTGGTAAAAACAATTGCATCTTTACCCAAACGCATAGAACCTGACTTGAAGCCATTCCCATACAATCCAACTGGGACGTGACCATTCATGGTGACTTTGTCACTGAAGCCAAAGCTAAAAAGAAAAAAAATTAAATAATAGGTATAAACTTCATTTATTTCAATTCAAAAGCTGTAATATCAAGTAACAAGCCTAAATTTGAATGCTGGCCTCATCCTTCCTAGCTGTATAATCTTGGGTAAATTACTTTTAATCAATCTGTCTTAATCTGTTTTCCCATCTCTGAAATGAAGGAAACCAAATCCACATCACAGGGATGCAAGGACTGCACATAATGAACAGGAGCTTACTGCCTGGCACATCCTGGCTAAATGGCCGAATTATAATTCTCTTATTCCGAATTATGATTCTCTTATTCTCAGCAAGTCTGCTGTACTATGATTACCGATGGAGTCAATGTGACTGTTTGGCAGCATAAGGAGCATTTGAGGGACAGGAGAAAGGTCTCTGCTGCCAAATCCTCCTTCTACCCTGTACCTGTACCAGTATCTCAGGTTCCATTTCAGGCACATTTGGCTTCATCCTGACATTCTGTTCTGTGACTCTAGAGCCCAAGGCCTATGCCTATGCTACTTCCTCATCCTCTGACTCATTCAAAAATTACCAGTCCCCCTTCCCCAAAGTATTATGTTTCATTAGTTCAAACTAATTCCACAAAAGTATAAATAATTGATGTTAATGTGCTACAACTCTAAAGGAACGGTGGAATTTTAGGTAAGTCAGACATGGGGAGGGGTGATGAGAATGACAGGGATCGCCTAATAATCTAACAGCAGTAGAAAATGACAGAAGACTTAGAGAATAGAGCACACCAGGTATACATTTTGTGTTTAAAAGATAACTACTGGCAATACGTATGACACATGAAACACCTGAACAAGGTAAAAGCAAATGATTTTATCAAGTGTGACACTTTTACATACCTTAGCATTTTATGTAATTTGTCTGAGGTCATACCATTCCCATTATCAGTGAATGTCAGGCATATATGGTCACTTATCACTGTTTTGTCAATCCATATCTGTTTAGCATTCACATCAGGATCGTAAGCATTATCTGGGAACCAGAAGTTTTGAGAAATTTTGATTTTGCATTTAAAGAAGAGCAATTAGTTCTGAACAATCCTTTAACAAGCAACAGGACAATGTGTTTTAAGGAAATTTTGAAAGTTGAAATGTTTAGGAATTCCTAAGACTTTACAACATGAAATCTAAACTGTACTGTGCCATATATCATTCATTGACTATTACAGAATTAATTCTATCCAAAGCCCTCCATTTGTTATATAGAGCGCCAAGCTGGTACCCACTACACTGAAAAAGTGTAAAGCAAGAAGTATCACTGCACTAAACAGATGAACAAGACAGGAAGGTCTTCTTCTGCCCGAAGAACTAGCCTAGCTATCATAAGGGAAACTGAGAGCTGGGTGTCAACAGCATTACAAGTTGACATGGAAGGTCCACAATGTGGTTACTGAATAAATGGGAAAACAGTATGCTCATCTACGTACACAGATGCAAGTTTGCCATCTATATACAGTTCTTCAAATTGTGGCCCTTTTCAATCCAACAAAAGTTTCTGATGGCTTGTACATTTCTCTCGTCTTTGTACCCCTCCACATTTAACACCCCTGCCTAGCATACTTGTTTCTCTAAGAACAGGTTAAGTATGAAGGACTATATGACAGAAAAACAAACAAAAGTTCAGCAATAGCTAATAGTAATAAAATCAACTTGTGAACTAAGATCTGAATATCCCTAACTGACTAAAAATACTTCTTGAGACATATTTTGAAGTCTTTATTATAACACAATGATTCCCAAATTATCCTTCCATAAGACCACAATTAAAATCAAATAATCTTTCATCAATCACTTTAACTTCATAAAAAAAACTTAAAATTTGATACACCACGAAGAGCACCATGATTTTCAGTTGCTCTAATCCAAAGCTAGAGAAGCACTATGTATGAATGAACAATCCCAGGCTGAGGAGCTCCTCCAGGTTGCCATAAAAAAGAATGACCATGAAAAGCTGCAATATTATTTAATGTGCACTTCAGGGTTTACATGTGAACAGCACACGTTAGCTGTGAGACTTTAGAAAATCTAGCTATATCGCAGAAAAGAAGGGTCCTGAAATTTTCTTTCTTTTTCTTACACATCCAACATAGGACCCTTCTTTGATATAGAATCTATATCTAAGAATTCCTGAGGATATAGTTTTCCTTTATTATCTGTTTCTCAAATAGGCTTAAATTTTAAAATTCATGTATATCAATTTAACTAAGAAAAAAATCATGACTTATAATGCAAATCCGATCACAATCTTGTTTTTCTCATGTTCATTGAAACATTTTTAAATACAATCTTATATCTTGATCATTCTATCTATTGGAAAAACCAAGAAATTATCACAAATCTAACATATAACATTAATCCTTCTACTTACTAACAACAGAAAAATGAATCCACCGTTATAAATACATTCCAACTATTGAAAAAATATATAATTCTAACTTTCTGGCAACAGTCCTATTTCTTTTATAATCAGAATGAAAATATTTTCAACATAAATGCCATATGAACTTTGCAAATTAAAATACTTAGATTTGATAGGAGTACAGGGAAATAATTTGATAATAGTATAGGGAAGGCTGAGCAGTGATTAATTTGACATCCACTTGAGCAGTTGTTACACTAGGTAAGCTTTACCAATGTTATCACTGAGATACACTTGGCTTTTTAAAAAAGCACATCTGCATAACACTTTTCAATAAAAACTTTTTAGAACTTCAATTTGCAAGCAACAGATTATATATGAAACATCATTTTACATACCTATTAATTCAGCAACCGCACTAAATGGCCAAGTGTGACTAGTAGAATTTGTATGTAAAAACTTCGGGCAAAGCTGAAACAAATCAATGATTCACGTAAATTAATTAAGGTCTTAATTTTGAGAAAAGAAGCCAAAATAACTTTCTATTCCAGTATTAACACTGAGACCAAGCAAAACTTAGCTGTTTGCCTCAGGATATACCTGGAAGATATAACCTAGCTTAGATTCCTGGAAGATATGGCTGTAAATCAATTAAAGAGTTTCTCATCAAGATTTGCTGCAAAACCTTTGCCTCCTTGTGTCTATCAGTCTAGAGCCATATCATACAGTGCCCAGCCCCAATGCTATCCACCCTGGAAGACCGACCTCAAAATTACCATGAGATAAAACCAAGACTTTGTCAAAGAGGTGTTTTCTCCTTTAGTCCATTAGAGTTAATAAACTTAGCTTTGCTTATTAATCAATGGGCTTTTCTCATGGTCTCTCCAACTTCTTTATAGTTGAACTTGTGGCAGTGGAATCACATTTATCTATAAAGCCTTCAAACAATGTCAAACAACAGTTCAAATGCAACGAAACTTCTTGATCTCCATTTTATGTCTGATTTTACGTGGTAATACAGTATGGAAGACTATGTCAATCAACCTCATGCTATAGGAAACTAAATTTCTGAGTAATATAGACATCAAATGTATAAAAGTGTACAGAATGGTTTGAAAAGGCTGAGGCTTGAAGATTTCAATATGGAGTATTTCCATGGAATGAGGACATTTTTGTGTTCATTTTGAACAGATTATCTCATATTTAAGGGGAAAAAGGAGGCACTTTAAGTGTTTCCTGTGAAGAGCCCTAGAAATTTGATAAGATTATAAATCTAACCAGCTGTCTTTGTAGTGTTCAGCTGCTGCCACAAGGTGTCAGAAAGAGGTCTACTTTTCCCTGTTCACCCTTGATTTTAGACAATTTCCAAGCATGTGTTTAGAGTACACATGTGAGAAATGGTATTCGGTAGAAGAGTGGTCTTCAAACTGGAGTTTATGTAATTTGGACTTTCTATGGTATACAAACATGTAATATGGCACACATTATGTAATAATGGAGTATAAGTAATTGAGATTTTCTAAAAACAAAGAGCTTTTACAATGAAAATCAATTTCCAAAACTTCACATTGCACAAGAAACCTTTTTTCAAATTCGTTTATCTGAGATTTTACCTGAGGTCAGCCCTTGGGAAGATCTTCCTGTCCCAATTCCTCCCCTTACACAACTATCATCCCCCCATTTAAAAAAGAATGTCTTATTCCTCAACCATTCTCAATCTTTCTATGGGGCATGACCTTGGGGTGTAAAAATCTCTGGTACCAAGGGAGAAAATGATTAATCAACACTCGAAACCCTTAGTTTGCCTCTATTTTATTCATTTGTTAGATGTGAAGTACGGAATTAGAAATGAGGTATTTTGGTCCATATCATAATACTTTGATTTCACATGTGGACAGGAATGTCAATTTTCATTTAATGAATTCATCCTATACACCAACTCCAAACTGAGTCCCAGAGGAACAAAGCAAAGAAGGAATCAGTAGGAAATAATAAATCTAAACAGTGGCTTTTGGGATAATTAAGCACAAGCATTATTTTCAACTATTCTTAAGTCTCATCTCTAGAACGTGTAATTAGCTGGAAAGAAAAACACCCTTGAACAGCCAACACACACACACACATAGCAGGCAGACTATGGATTATCTAACTAGAAGTGTAATCTTGAGAAAGAAATGTAACCCTCTGTGCCTCAAGTTTTATCATCTGTAAAAATGAGGGTGATAACAGTATCAGCTTACCCAGTTGTTAAAAGAATTAAATAATTTCATATTTGTAAATGCTCAGAAGAACACCTGGGACATAATAAGCATAATAAGCATGTGTTTAAATTAAAAGTATACCTTTAAAAGCACAATTGAGCTCATGTAAAAATAAAAAAAACTTTAAGGGCCTCAAGAAGGAATTAAAAACAAAAATAAGATTTGAAAATGGGAATGCACTGGCGATCAGAGTGGGCTGCTTAACTGGAATACAAAGGGTTCAATTTTAATGGTGACTGGGGACAGAAGATATGGCTGGCAGAAGAGAAGGTGGCACTTGGAAGTAACTGGCCCTATGCCTAACAGGAAGCTTGTATGTTTTTGTTTGGATTCTAGGTTTAAAAAAAAAATTTAACATAAAGTCCTTTAAAGAGGCATGCCTTCACTTGGGTTCAGTGTTTCAATTTATACAACATGCAGAACTACTGTGAGACACAGCCTCGACCAGACCGCACAGGATTCCCCCAGGTCAGAATTTAATATCTGAGTACACAATCTAAAGTAACATTTAAGGAAACAATTTATCAGAAGAAAACGTTAGTCAACAAGATACATAAGTATTAGGATTTCCCCCTCCACCCTCCACAAACACTAGGTGAAAGAACTATCAGCCCTAATAGGAATCCCTAATTAGGGAAATAACTAGACACTTAGAAGGTAATTCTCCCCAGCAGAAAAGCACATAAAAATGAGATGCAACGAAGGCCACACAGATATTTTAAAGAATCAACAGAACTTTTAGACTCAACACATAGTTACAAATTTTAAAAAATCATTTAAATATAAAACTTTATAAACATGAAAACCTGAACACATGGAGAGTGTGTACGTCTGCTCCCTCCTGAAACCACTCTACAATGATGGGAAAAAAGGGGTATAAACCCAAAAGAATCAAAGAAGTGAGTAATAACAGTAGACAAACTTAGTAGTTCAGAAACTGGAAAGCACAGACCCGTGATAACTGATTTATTAGCCTGGAAAGAGCTAAATTCAAAGCCTTAGGACATGGGAAAACCAACAAGCAGGCCAGGAACCTTGGCAACCCCAGACTTTTATACCTTTGAAGTCAAAGGTACTAGAAGTTACATGAAAACAGACAGACTGAAAGTCTCTGAAAGAAGCAGTTAAGATTCTCCAGACTCATCTTTTACCCTCAGCTACCCTCAGCAAACCATGTAAGACTGGAGTTCTCTGGAGAAACTGATGGCAGTGGACTCAGAGACAACTGAAAGCAGGTGGGTTAAAAGCAACTCAGCAAATAGTCCAGAAATAAACCCTCTCATACATGGTCAAATGGTTTTTCACAAGGGTGGAATGACAGTAAATAAGGGAAAGACAGTCTTTTCAACACACAGTGCTGGGAAAACTAGGTATTTATAAAAAAGAATGAAGCTGTACACTTACCCTATACCCTATACCATAAACAAAAATTAACTCAAAAATGAATCAAAGACCTAAACATAAGAGCTCAAACTACAAAACTCTCAGAAGAAAACATAGGGGAAAAGTTTCATTACACTGGATTTGGCAAATTTCTTGAATATGACACCAAAAGCACAAGACACAAAAGAAAAAATAAATAAATTGAACTGTACCAAAATTTAAAACTTCTGTGTATCAGAGGACACAATCTACAGAGTGAAAAGGCAACTTACAGAATAATGGGAAAAAAATCTGCAAATCAAGTATCTGATAAGGGGCTAATATGCCAAATATACAAAGAACTACAACTCAACAACAACACTACAACCCGATTAAAAAATGGGCAAAGACTTTGGATAGATATTTCTCCAAAGATGCTCAACATCTCTAATCATTAGGGAAATGAAAACCAAAACTACAATGAGATACCAAATCACACTCAATGGGATGGCTATTATTTAAAAAAACAAAAAAAAACAAAAACACAACAACAAAACCAGAAAATAACAAGTGTTAGGGAAGCTGTGGAGAAACTGAACTCCTGTGCATCCTTTGAGGGAATATAAATGGTGTAGGTACTGTGGAAAACAATACAGAGGCTCCTCAAATATTAAATATAGAATTACCATATGATTCAACAAGTCTACTTCTGGTTATATACTGTTTATATACTGAAAAGAACTGAAAGCAAGTCTTGAAGAGACGTTTGCACACCCATGTTCATTGCAGTATTATTCATAATAGCCAAAAGTGGAAGCAACACAAATGTCCACTGACGGATACTTGTGTTGGATAGATAAACAAAATGTGGGGTATTCATATGGTGGAATATTATTCAGCCTTAAAAAGGAAGAAAAATTTGACACATGCTACAATATGAATGAACCTTGAGGACACTATGCTAAGTGAAATATATCAATCAAAAAAGACAAATAACGTACAATTCCACTTATATGATATACCTAGAGTAGTCAAATTCACAAAAGGTTAAATGGTGGCTGCTAGGAGCTGGGGGAAGGGGGAATGGAGAGTTATTTTTTAATGGGTACCGAGTTTTAATTTTGCAAGATGAAGAGTTCTGGAGATTGGCTGCACAACAGTGTCAACGTACTTAACACTACTGAACTGCACACTTCAAAATGATTATGATGGTAAACTTTATGTTATGTGTATTTTATCACAATAATAAACAAATTAAAAACCAAGTCAGCAAACTGAACAATGTGATATTCCTATCTCCTTTCCTCTGCTGAGCTTCCAGAAGAACTAGCAGCCAGGTTTATATATGCCATGGCAGGAGACTAGAGGTAGAATTCATCTCTGGAAAACTGAATGATTTCTAAAATTTCTATTTGATTCTTTTACAACAGTGTCAGGCCATTCTGAATAGCTTCCTCCAACCCTCCACCACTTTAAAAAATTTACTTTAAAAGTTTTAAGTTACTTCAAACATACTCATTTTATAGTCTAGCACTTCCATTCTTTAGGGTCAACAGATACTGCCACAGGGTGCCCCAACAAAATAGCTGGCTTTTTCCACCTAATCACCCAACACTGACGCCCACCAAAGAACTAACTGTGCCCATGTATGAACATCTTTCGGTCAACATTTAGTGTCTCACTTGGAAATACAAGCAGAAATCTATTCACCTCCAAACACTTGAGAATGTGTAAAATTAGAATCAAAAACAATACACAGTGAAAAGAACATAAATAGAGGCAATGCAATGAGCAAAAGACACTTCAAAAATACTATGATTAATATGCCCAGTGGTAAGAACAAATATTTTGTTGAGAGAGATTTTAAAAAGACATTCAGAGAATAAGACAGTGTTTACAATAATAAAATATATGATAAGAGAAAGCTAGGGGATCAAGTGGAGAAATCTCCCAGAAAAGAAAAGAAAAAGCAATGGGAAGGAAAACAGGAAACAAACGAGAACAGAAAAATAGAGGGAAAATTTTTGTCAAATAAAAAAGAAAAATCTCCAGATATTAAGGACTTGATTTTCCAGCCTAAGCACCAGTACAAAGCATAGCACTCTATTAAACAATCAAGCATGCCTTTAACATCCTGAGAGAAATCATTCCTAATCTAGAATTACAAGCCAGCCAAATTAGATGTAAGGAAAGGGCAAGAGCAGCATAAACATATTTCCAAGAAAAGACGTAAGAATATACTTCCCATGAACTCTGTTCTTAGGACGCTATACCTGTTTTTGGAAAAACAGAAAGGATTCACTGCTGCCAATAACAAAAAGAGCAAATATTTACTGTGTGCTTATGGCACGCACAGGACCTTTATACGACCTTTAAATGTATCTGCTGGTTTAATTTTTAAAACAACCCCTTAGGTGGTAAGACTGTTACTCTCATCCTTCAGGTCACACATCCAGTTGTCAGTCAGAATCTGAATCCAGGCAGGGTTCCATAACCCACACTCTCAGTCCCTAATTTATTGTTGCCTGCCAAAGGAGTAACCCCCAAAAGCGGAATATGCGGTGGAATGGAGACAGAACAAAAAGGGGAAGGAAACGTCCCTCCAAAAATGATAAAGGGAAGTCTCCAAATTACAACTGAGCCAACCAAACTGACAAAATATTGGGTGTGCTTAAATACATCTGGAAAAGATTTTCCAGTTCTCTGAAAGTTTGGATGAAATAGTGATCAGTACAGAGAAAAACTAAGTAAGCAAAATACAAATTGATTAGTAACTTCAGGGAAAACAAAAAGCTATACAGCAAAGAAAATGCAACCATAGTTCTGGTTGGCTCGTTTGTGAATAATGCGAAGAGTGTTAACCAATCATATAGTAATTCAACCAAAAAAAAGTGACATACACATTAGAAGGCTGAGAGGAGGTGAAGAGTGTATGTGTCAGTTAAATCTACAGCAGGATTTCTGTAAAACAGCAAGACAGTATCAGAATTTTACTTAGAAAGATGGAGGCAAAAACCAAAAACTTAAGTTTCTGTCACTCTGTGTTCCTTTCCAGGATCCGCAGACTTCCTAATGATTTTTTAAAATTTGCATACATCGTGGTTCACCTTTTGTGCCTTAAGTTCTAGGGCTTTTGACAAATGCATAAGCTCATTAATTCCTAGGTCCTCTCCTAATGCAAGCATTTGAGTGCTACAACAAAAGAACGAACATGCCTTTATTCAAAGAAACTTTTATTTATGGGAACTGAAATATCTATGTCACAGAATTTTCACGTTACGAAATACTTTTCTTTGATTTGTTTTCCCCCCAACCATTTAAGGATAGTATGCCATACAAAAACAGGTGGCAGGTTGGATTTGGCCCATAAACTGTAGTTTGCCAACTCCTGTCCTAAAGCAAAAGACCAGTGGAAATGCCAGTCCATAAACTGCAGATGGGAGATTTCTGTCAATAAGATTCCAAAAAGCCCATATTACCCACAAAAGACAGATATAGCACATAGACAGCTGCTACACCCAGAGAGCCAGCTAACAACACTAGTCTCAAAACTATCTTGACCCTTATCCTTGCTCCCTTTGTTTTCTCAGTCTTGAAGAGACAGAGACGGCAACTTGGGAAGAGCTGGGGAAGGGATAAGAGAATCTAACTGCAGAAACAGCAAGGAAAAAAAATAAGTTCACTCCTTTTCCTCACCAGTTTTCTGGGACAGAATTTGGCCCAATCTGAGAAGGAGCAGGCTTTAAACCGAGTAAGAGCTTTCAAAGTAGTTAAGGTCAGATTTAACACTACCTGAGGCTAAATGGAATGCGTTAGAATCTGCTCAGATTCACCCCAGTGAGTTAGCAAATAATGTTTAAAGCCCGTGGTAAGAAAGAATAAAGTTGCTCTCAGTATTCCATCTACGTATTAACTATCTCATTCAATAAACCAGTTACGTAACCAAAGAGCCTTTATTCCGAATATGTGAAGAACATTCATAAATCAAGTCTCCTCCAAAGGAAACAGAAAAATGGGCAAAGGATATGAAGTAATTTTTTAAAAATCCAAAACCAAAAAGGGTGAAATATGAAAAACTTTCAACTCCACAAAGTAAAGTAAATGTAAAGTAAACCCAGATACCATGTCACACTCACCAGGAAAAACGTTAAAATCTGATGATACCAGGTGTTGGTAGGAATCTGGCTGAACGAATTAAAGTAAAAGGGCAAAGCACCATTTTTAAAGTAACAGTACTACCATTCGCATGATAAACTTAATGAGACTGGTGCAGCCATTCCTAGGCAGGAGTTCTCCTCAAGAGGAGATGCAAGTTTCTGCATAACAACGCCAACTTTCTAAGCACAATCAGGTAGAGAGGCCACGCCCACACTTCAGGGTGAGAAAATTTTGATTCACGGAGTGTGACCGCTCCCTCGCACTGAAGATTCAAAGATACAAAACATGCTGAAGGATTTCTAGGAACCCGAGACGCTCCGGAACAAACACGAGACCAAGAGACAAGAGGCGAAATGGGAGAGTTCGGTAACCTCGAGATTTGGGCTTAACTGGAGGGAAGCGGCAGGAATTTAAAAGAAACAGGAAGACTAGTCCCATCTAGCTTTACCCCGTCCCACCGCCAGGAGGTCAAGGCTGCTGGGCATTTCTGACCGCAGACTAGCCCTCCCTCCCGCTCCGGGACGCCCTGCAGACCTGCAGGCCCGCTAGGGTCAGGGTCCCCGCGGTCCGAGGGGCGGACGGGCCGGCCGCCGAGGCCTCGCCCTCGGACGACAGCTGCGGGGCAGTCTAGAGAGAGCCAGGAGGAGGGGCCGTGGCCCCGGCCCGCCCCGAAACCGCAGAGGCAAAACAGAAACCTAACGCGGGAAAAGGAAACTCAGCCCGGCCCGCGCCGCCTGGCCCAGCTCTGCCCGCCGCCCAGTCGCTTCGCCGTCGGGAGAGAGATGGCCGCCGCCTCCCCCGGCCCCGCCGCGGCCCAAGCCGCCGCTCCGGGCCGACGAGTCGCCACCGCCCACTGCCGGCCCCCCCTCGCTTGCCCGCCTGCCCGCCCTCATGGGACACGGCCCGCTCCACCCCTCGCGGCTGCTCACCGCGCTGAGGCGGATCCCGCTGGGTGGTTGCGCCGCCATCTTGAGCGAGCTACAAAGCCAGGACCGGCCTCAGCCGCAATCCGACTGGGAGGCGGCGGGGTATCGCAGTGGAGCCCTCTGTGTTCCGCCCACTTCCGGGGCGGGGCGCGCGAGTGGCCCCGCCCACTTACTTCCGCCTCTCGGCGCAGTGGAATTGAGAGTGTAGGGAAGGTAAATTCCCCCCGGGCTTTAGGACAGCGGGAGAGCTAGGCTGGAACCTCCCGTCCCTGAGGGATAGGGCGCATGCGCGAGGCGCAGCAGGCGCAAACGGGTGGCTGCATTAACTGGGTCTGGAGGCTTTGTCAAGTAGTAACCAGTACTGAGGCTTTAAAGAGCAAAGAGCTTATTTCGGGTATTGGGAATTGCAATAGGGACACAGAGGTTCCAACGAAATAGAATGTTCAGGGAAGGGAAAGAGTCAGGGGATTATGAAGGCAAAAATCACAAGGTTGTTAAAGTTGTCTTGCACGAATTATAATTGACTCTGATACAAAAAGGAAATATTTGTCCTTAAGGGCTAGACTCTCACGAGTTATTTAGTGTAGGGGCTTGATAAGTATCTGTAATTTCTGGAACATTGCATAGATGTTCTGGATGCCTGTGTTAGACGATAAGTGGTCAAAAGGTCAGATTCTAGCTGGGCTGAGTCATGTATAAGTCAAACTTCCTCAATGGCCTCTGACTCCATTTTGGAGAACTCTCTTAGCAATACCAAATCTTTTTATTTTCTTTTTGCAGGTTGAGGGTCTTGTGTTTGGTGCCACAGGCGCTGGTGACCCAAAAAGGTGCACTCAGGGTGCTTGACCTGGTTAGACCTGAATTACTTTGAAAAAGCCATCACATGCCCACCAGTGTCAACATGATTTGAAACCTTATTAATGAATTGAAGACTTTGTACTTTTGGGGTTTACCCTGAAAATTATCGTCCTTCGTCCTGATAGAGTCCTTCCTTGCATGCAATTTATTGAGTCGTGTACATTTACTCAGTGTCAACTTTGAGCTGGGCGTTGGGCTATGTTAGTAGAATACAGAAATGAGTAAGTCAAAGGCTGTCAGATACTGCAGCTAAAGAATTAAAAGGTTAAAAAATATTCATTGCATTTTTGTAATTGTAAAAGTAATACATTTTGTAAAAATTCAAATAATACAGAAATATAAAACATAAAATTTATCCCAATCCCTTTACCAAAACATATAAACAATTTGGTGTACATTACTGTAGATTTACTATATGCTAAATATTATTTACAATATGGAACTAGACCTTCTCTGCAACTTGCGTTTTTGTTTTATCTAATTATTTCAATTTGAGGTTTATACGTGCCCAAATAATTTTGAATAAATGAATGAGGAAATGTAAACAAAACAAAGCAAAAACCTCTGTTCTGTTGTCACCCTTACCACTGACCGTTGAATTGTTGACTGGAAAAAAGTGTACAACCTCAAGGTTGAGAATTACGTTTTATTCAGCGGACATACGGAGGTAGCTCTGAGGGACTGTTCCGAAGACGTAAGGGAGGAGCCAGCATATATACAAGTTTTTGCAAAAAAATCAAGTAATCAGAACATCAAAAGGTTACTGTTAATTAAAGACATCTCAAGTTGATGAATTTAGTGCTTTTCTGTATATGGGAAGATGCAAGAATCTAGGCTCATTGAAAGCACTTTGGATGAGCACCTTAACTCCCTAGGGCCAGTATCCTGGTTTTCTTCCTCCTGAATCCTCTCAAGGTGCACATTGCGGTGAGGGGGGTGCCAGTGGCTGATGACTTGATGGCTGCAGCATCCTTTGTTTACTGATATGGCAAGGACATTCTTTGTCCACAGGGCCAATGACATAATGTGAATCATCTAAGTAAGAGTGTTAGTTAATGCCGTTTGCAATGCTCTGGACTGGGTAATTTCTTAGTTTCCTCCAGCTATAAGACTGTATTGCTATGTAAGAGGCTCTTTCATCAACTGTTTATTGACAGCCTACTTTGTGTCTGTCAAAGTGAGGGCTCTAGGGATGCAGTGATGAGTAAAATAGAGGTTGTCACTCTTGTGGAATTTACAGTCTCGTGGCTGTTCATTAAATAAGTTATGGCTCATTAGTGAGTTACGAAATCAGTCTGGTGAGTCTCAATTAGCGAGTGCTTTGTCAAAAAAAAAAAAAGAATAGACTTTTAATTTAATAGTATAGTGCAATGTCTATCTGTGCCTAAATCCAATTTCTTCACTTCTTAGCTATGTGATGTTTAGCAATGTTGATTTTTTTTCATTTTTCAGTTTTATTAGGTAGAATTGTTACAATTTGACTGCACATATACAATGTATTGCATGTAAATACATATATACAATACACTGCACGTATTTTTAAAATTTACATATATGTACTTTTCATTGTTTCTAAGAACAACGTTGATTTTGAGATGAGATTAGCCTGGATTATCCGGGTGGGCCATAGATGCAATCACAAGTGTCTTTATAATATAAAACATAGGCGGAGGGAGGTTTGGCCGCAGGAGGCTATGTGGCCATTGAAGCATCTCTCTAGAGACTTGCAGATGCCATGCTGCTGGTTTTGAAAATGGCGAAGGGCCATGAGCCAAAGGACGCCAGGAATGCAGCTCCAGAAGCTGAAAAAGGCAAGGAAACTCTATTCTAGAGCCCCTAGAGTTTCCAGAGGGAATGACCCCCAGCAGACACCTTGGTTTCAGCTCATTTCAGACATCTGGTCTCCAGAACTGGAAGAGAATACATTTCTGCAGTTTTAAGACATTAAATTGTTGTAATTTGTTAGAGCAGCAATAGAAATAGACAACCATCTATTCGTGTAGAAGTGAATACTTAACTGTACCTACAAATTCTTGCCTCCCAGGCTCTAATATTTTTTTAACCTAATTGTGCACACTGTGGAATTCTACGTTGTCAGGGCTTACTCATATGGAAGAAATATGAGGTGAATGTGTACAGGCTAAACTTAAACCAGATAGTATAAATGGGGCTTTTCCAGGACCGTAAATACTCTGCTGTTTCCCTTTGGTGCTTGTGTAATACAAACGCAAGCTGATTTGGAAATCTTTATTTTTAAAAATGTCAAAGCTGAGTTTGATATGTTTTTTATGGTAAAAACTATCTTCTTTTAGGGGGAGGTGCTGTGTATGGAATGTTTGTCTCCCCTCAAAATTCGTATGTTGACATCCTAACCCACAACGGGGTGGTATTTAGAGGTGGGGGTGCTTTGGGAGGGTGATTAGGTCTAGGGATGGCTCCCTCATGAATGGGATTGGTGTCCTCGTAACAGAGACCTACAGAGGTCTCTCAACCCTTCTGCTATGTAATGGCAGGAAGAACCAGGAAGGTGCTTTTATCTTGGACTTCCCTGCTAACAGAAATGTGAGAAATAAATATTTATTGTTTAGGTCACCCAGTCTATCGATGGCGTTTTTATTTTAGCAGCCCAAAATGACTAAGGCAGAAAAAGAAAAATTTTAAGTTTCCATAGAAGAGTTAGAACATTGGTCCCACAAAATAAAAATCTCTGATTGAAATTAAACACAATGTGAAATCTGGTTGCTTTCACAAACCTATACAGTTATGTATCTTGACTTACATGAAACAGTGTATCCCAGAGATCCTTCGATAGCTGTACATGGAAAGCTTCCTCACATTATTTTACAACTTCATGACACTTCATTATATTGCTGTAGTTTATTTAGCCAGTCTCCTACTGGTGAATACTGAGGTTGTCTCCAAACTTTTTGCTATTATCAATAATATTTACAATCAATAACTTGTATGTAAGTCATTTTACACATATGCATGTATAGCAGATAAATTTCCGGAAGTAGAATTGTGGGGTCAAAATTACAGCCACTTTTTTTACTTTTGGTAGAAACTGTCCAATTTTCTCCAAAGAGCTTGTACCGATCTCTATTTCCTATAGCAGTGTAGGGAAAGTCCTGATTTCCTGCTATCACTGATATCTGCCGAAATGGTCAGTGAATAATCTCTCAGAGCAATTTAAACTTTTTTCTCATATTGTAAGTTCAGGTATCTTTTTACGTTTGTAAAACCCAATTGTTTGTGTGTGTGTCTGTGTGTGTGAACTCCCTGTTTATATTTTTGCACACTTTTTTTAATATGCTGCTAATCCCTATATCTAATACTTTTTTCATTTAAAAAAATTGAAGTATAGTTGATTTACAATGTTTCAAGTGTACAGCAAAGTGATTCAGTTATAAGTGTGTGTGTATATATATATATATATATATATGTAAATCTATTCTTTTTCAGGTTCTTTTCCAATATAGGTGATTACAAGATCTTGAATATGGTTCCCAGTGCTATATAGTAGGGCCTTTTTGGTTATCTATTTTATATAAGTTAATCTCAAACTCCCAATTTATCCCTCCCCCCATCTTTTGCCTACTTCTCTATTACTTTTGATAGTTCTTTCAGTACTGAAGAAATTAGCCCTTTGTAATATGTCTCAAATATTTTTCTGTTTGCCATTTGTCTTTTACTTTGCTTATGAAGATTTTGTTGCATAGAATTTTAAAAAGACAATTTATACAGTCAAAATGATAGAACTTTTCCCTTGGGCTTCTAGAATTTATGTTCATTTAAGAAATATCATCCTTATTGCTGGTTTGTGTAAGTATCATTTCATTTCTTCTAGCATTTTCATGGTTTCAATCTTTGATCTGCTTGGAATTTATTTTGGTGAAAGATGTGAGATATGAACCCAGCTTTTTCCCTTGTTGGTTACCCAGTTATCCCAACACCATTTTTTTTCTTCCCTTTTTTTTAATGGAGGTACTGAGGATTGAACCCAGGACCTCATGCATGCTAAGCATGTGCTCTGCCACAGGGCTTACCCTCTCCCATCAACACCATTTATTGAATAAGACATCGTTCCCTCTATGGTTTTGAAGTGCCACCTTTATTACATACTGAATTTTTCTAGGTATTGAGGTCCATTGATAGACTTTCTATTTTGTTTATTGGTCTCTTGTCCATTCCTGCACTGGTGCCAATTATTTCAGTTTTATAATATATTTAAGGATCTCAGGTTAGTTCTCTTCAATACTCTTTAACTTAGAACTTACTCTTTAAGTTCGACTTTACAACTTTATGATGTTGAATCTTCCTCTTCATGACCTAGTAAATCTTTCCTTTAGCTCCAAGTCTTCTTTTCTTCTTTGGTAGTGTTGCCTTCAGGGAGCTCTTGTAAATGTTTTTTCCCCTATTTTCTTATTGTTGTTATTGGAAGTGGGATTTTATCCAGCTCATAACTGGTCACTTATATATATTTATTGCCTTTAGGCCAGTCATACTCTTCAGTTGGCCACAAGCTCCACCCCACCAATAGTATTAAACAACTTGTTTGCTTCCTGAAGGAATTTAGATTGTTAGCCTGGCTTAGATTCAGAAACAAACAGAAGATAATTGGAAGGAAAACATGGAACAATATACAACCAAGTGCTTATTAGTTACCGTGGTATCTTTAATACGACACAGAGCTCTCCAAGCAGTACAGTTAATGCACAGAGTCCAGTGTTCCCTCTCCTTACAGAATGGAAGTGCTTGGTTGTCAAAAGGTCCAGTAAGAATCAAGGACGAGCCCAGTAAAGACATAGCAGTCCTCACAGAGATGCTTCAGGCGAGTTCGGCTCGGAATCTATGTAATCAGGCAGTTCTGGGACCAGCAGGAAAGAGAGAGGAAAGCATGCCCAGCAGAGCGCTCTCGTGTGTCTGAAGTGGTGCTCAGCAAAACCACAGGAACCTCAGCGAGGGGAGTCTTAGAGTGATGGAGAGTCCAAGATTAGGGCTGAAAATCCACTGTTCCCTGAGCCCACGTTCTCTAGTCCTACAAATTCATTCATTTGATTTACTATTCTTTTTCTTCCTTCCAGCACCACCTTGGACAGATAAATCAACCTTTACAGTCTTCTTTCAATTACCTACTGGCTGCCTGTATATGCCAGACACTGAAGGAACCGAAGATGCTGGCTCTGCCTTTTCCACAAAAGGGCCCTTGCCCTGTATCAGTGATGGACCACTGCATTACTAGGTGCATCCGTAGGGCCACTTGCTGTGCCTGAGGAAGTGCAGAGAGAAGCAAGACTGAGGAGTTTGGATCTCAAAGATGGGCTCCTACATATTTGCTAAGTAAACCAACAAATGATTTGAGCAGGACTTCGCCAGGTGAAAGAGGAGGAGAAAATAGCTTCAAGCAGATGAAAGAACATACATAAGAAATGCAGGTGAGAAGCCCTGAGTGGTTGGAGGAGACAGGAGAGATGGCCGAGGGCTTTAGGAAAGAGGCTGGAAAGCCCAGTCAGGCCCCCGGGGTCATTACTACGATTTCAATTTAGAGTAAAATATTAAGTAACAGCTTTTTCTAAAGCTGAAGCATTGAGAGGCAAGTTTCTCTCCTTAATCTCCCACCTCCCATCTGCTCTGGTTGGTTTTGGGGGGAACTCAGGATAGCACAGATGTTTGTTCTCTAGGTAAGGAGGAGCCTTGGCTATCTCCTCTGTCCTCACTGTTTTAAGATTTTATTGTGGTATCATATACAGAACATAAAATTGATCATTTTAACCCTTTCTGAGTGTACAATTCAGTGACATGAATTACATTCACATTGTCGTGCGACCATCAGCACCATCCATCTCCATAAATGTTTTGTCATCCCAAACTGAAATTCCGTCCCCATTAAACACTAACTCCTCCTTCCTTCCTCCTCCCAGCCCCTGATGACGACTGTTCTAGTTCCTTTTTCTATGAATTTGACAGTTTCATGTACCTCATATAAGTGGAATCATATAGTAGTTGTCCTTTTGCGACTGGTTTATTTCACTCAGCATAATGTCCTCAAGATTTATCCATGTGAGAATTTCCTTCCTTTCTAAGGCTGAATATTCCACCATATACCACATTCTGTTTATCCATTCATCCGTCGATAGACATTCAGGTTATTTCCACCTCTTGGTTATTGTGGATAATGCTGCCATGAACATGGGACTACAAATCTCTCTTCCTGAACTTGATTTCAGTTTTTAGTGGAATTGCTGGATCAGAGGGGTAATTCTATTTTAAACTCTTTGACGAACTGTCATACTCCCTTCCCAGATCTAATTTTAAAGTCCTTTCCCCCCTTGGTTTAAAGGTGGGCTTATTTGATTTAGATGGAGAACCACTTGGAAAGAGCTACCTGTATAGGATGAGAACCAGACAAGCTTTAGCCTCAAGGGCTTCCTCCTCGATCACGTAAGAACTGTCATCTTTGTGAATGCGTTGCTCTGCAAACTCATGTTTCTCCAAGTGGTCCGGGAAGCACTGGCATGAAAAACAATTTATTATACACACAGATTCCCCAGTGTTACCCCGTCTACTGATCCAAACTCTCTGGAGAGGAGGGTAGGCATTCTGCAAGGTAGCAAGCTCTCTGGATAAGTCTGTTCACATGCAGGAGTGGGGACCCCTTTTAAATGTTGCTTTGCCGGATTCTAACCACAACTGACAGGTTTCTAACTGCAGGGTCCTCATAAGCATTCCAAAAAACGCGTGAAGGGGTCTCTTTGCTCTGAACTTCAGAGACAGCACAAAGTCCCGTTGAAGATGATGGAATACAAGTTGTGGAATGATTACTACACAATCTAACAAAATATGTAAGCGTGATAAGACACTACTGTGGTGATTCTTACAATGTTCAGTTGCCCCTTACTAAGGAATGGGTGGATTCCTTCACTGGCCCACATCCATATGCACAGTATTCTCTTCTTTGATGGTTTTACTTTTGCATGTTCATCACTTTGTGTGCCCTATGAAAATGCAATTAATACCTGGTAGAAGGCATAGTCCTACAGCAGAGCATTTAATTCCAAAGGCCAGATCCTGCCTGGTCTCCCAAGTTGTTCAAAACTTTTAACAACAGGCTTCATCAACTATTTCCATGAACCTAGTTACTTCTATTCCTAAATTAACTGGGCATAACACAAATACTGGAAAATAAGGCTTATCTCCTTTGAAACACACCTCACCACACCTCGAGAGCCAGGAGCCGCCACCTCTGTGCTGTGCTCCAGGATAAGCTGGCTTGGCAGGAAGCCCACTGGGTGGGGTAGCACCGAAACTCTTCTTCACATCATGAAAGAGCAGCAGCCCTCTCGGGGTTTTCCTGTTTCACTTTCTCGGCACCGCGGTTGAGAATGTCACGTTCTAGAGCAAGACAAACCTGGGTTTCAGTTCCTGGCTCTGCTGACTTTATAGAATTGAGTAACAGTCCCTGCCTCCTAAGGGGGTTAGGAAATCAGGCACGTGACACACGCAGCACCACGCCTGGCCCTGGGAAGCACTGCAGTGGGAAGGACCACACATGCAGACCACGTTCCCACCACACGTCCTGCAGCTCTGTGTGTTAAAAGCTCTGCTTTGTCAGAACACCAGTCCCAACGCTTTGCCCTCAGAGCAGTGGCACTTTGGTCCCTGGGCTGGACACCTGGCTTAACTTCTTCTGGGAGGAACTGAGTCAGAGGCATTGTCTTCAAAGTGGGATACAGAAGAATCTCCACTGGGAAGAACAAAAAAAGAATTGCTAATTTTGTTTTTCCTCATACTTAAAAAACCTCCATTTTTCTCTTTTGTAGAACACACAATATGTTAGTACTCAGGTTAATTAATGTAACACACAGGGTTGGTGACACTGAGGGGTGGGTACAAGTTTCATTTTTACTGATGAGTGCACGATCAAAACTTTATACAGACCACAGAGGTAGCACAGGGGTGGTTAGTTGCTCCGACTCTAAGGTAGTTACCATTGATATTTCCATTTTATAGATGAGAAAACTGAGACACACAGGATTTGCCCAGCCTAGCAAGTGGGGAAGGCTGAATAGTCAATCTAGGCAAACTGACTTCAGAGCCTGTGCCCTCAACCACTGTAGTATATATGCTGACAAGGGATTTAGACGTCCATCACATTTATAAGACTTCTTTTTTTGAGCACTTATTTTTTTCTTTTTTTTGGGGGGGGGGCATTAGGTCTATTTATTTATTTATTTATTGTTAGGTTTTTTTTTTTTTTCAACGTAAGTACTTGGGATTGAGCCCAGGACCGCGTGCATGCTGAACATGCACTCTACCACTGAGCTACACCCTTCTCCCCAATAAGACTTTTTTAGTGTTCTGTGGTAAACAGATGTATTGTTGAATCCCTTTCAAGATTTCTGTTTAATAAATAAAGATTAAATTACATATGGCATTGACAGAGACCATTAAGTTGTTTTAGATACTGGAGAGAAAAAAAGTGAAAAACAAACTTTGTAAACCTAAGGACAGATACAAGAACTACCTTTTGTAGCATAATATCTACTGGTGATATAAGTAAGCTATTAGTTTTGTTAATTTTGATAGGTGACTGTATGCACCCACCCTGATGTTAACTACTAATCAGCATATGGTTACCTCCTTACAATCTGAATTATGGGGAAGTCCTCATATAAGTTACATACAATTTATAATTCTACATTTCAAGATTTAACATTTTAGTGACCAAACCTGCAAATGATTTTAAAGATACCCTCTATGTACAAAACCAGCAGTTTCCACCTAATTTTTAACATACATTTGTATGAATACCCATGTATTTAGTGCTTTTTGACTCTGATTTTTAGCCCTTATTTAGGGAACCAAGTGGTTCTGTGCTGCCCAAATGCTATGTGGGGGCTAGTGACACAAACTGCTTCTGTGCTGCACACATACTAATAAGCAAGAGGATGTGAGGAGAAACTTAACCTGTAATGTTGGTCAAATTCCCAAACACCCCATCTACAAGAGGATGGATCTGAGAGCACACGTTAGGACAGTATGCATCATCTGACCGGCAAAGTGACTTTATGGCCTTGGTGGCTGAAAAGGGGACATGAGGCAGGCAGGTCTGGCAGGCAAGCCCCACGCACTGGCGCAAAGTGAGCACCCCCCCGCGGAGGACGGGCGCCAGGCGGGATTCTAAATAGGGTGGTTGGCGTAAGACAGGGAGGCTTGAAAAGAATGGGAAGACATGCTGCCAGCCTGGAGGAGTCTGTGCCGAGGAACAGATTATTTTAATGAACAGTGATGTCTGCAAAATGCTTAAAGAGATCCCAAAAGGACAGAGTAAGAAGGAGGAGTCCAAAGAGTGAGCTTCTCTGATAGCAGTTCCGGGCCTTAACGGCTCCGTGACCAGGCTGATTGATTGATGTTAAATGGAGAGTGCTGGCAAGGCACATTCTGGTACACAACTAAGGTTACAGCTGTCAGAGGTTTGAAAACTGTGTCTTTCTTACCCAGCAGAACAGAGCAAACATGTGCTTTTAGTGAGCGAGGGTTAAATACACTGAGATATCTTCAACTCTCGCCTCTGCTGAATAGTCAATGGTCACGGGCAATTAGTATTTTCAGAAAATAATGTATTTTCATGAAAAAATGCAGTACCAATATAAATGCTTAAAGGGACATGTATGACAAGTTAAAAAAATAATATTCAATAGGTTTACACTTTCAGAGAAATGCATACACACAGACCCATCTATCTACATCAACAAAGAAAACAACTCTTCATTCTCTTCACCTTTTACTCCATATTACAAATTTTATGCCACTGTTAGATGATATATTAATTTTATTTTCTTTACATAAATTGAGGAAGAAACATAAAATTAGATCTAAATGTATTACAAGGCATTCAGGGAGGCGTGTTTTGTTGCCCACCAGAAAATTATCTGAAATTCACTTTCAAAATTGAAATAGACTTGCTTAACAGCAGTATATCCTGGCTCCTTTCTTGTCTGGAATAGTATCCTGGTTGTCATTGAAGCAGCAGTAAGTGGATTAAATACATTCTGTCTTACAAGGCTAACATTCCAGATGTTCCAAAAAATCACATTCAACACATTCTTCCAGTTGTTTCAGGGCCTTTGGGCCGTCTGTGATGGGGAACTCTATGAGTGGAGGGCCTTGGGTGTCAGCAGGCAGTTTATTTTGGGTTTTAAAAGCACAATTTAGAGTCTTGAAGAATGGTATCAATTGCCTGATGCTGGGAAGAGAATGCTGGCGCAGAAGAGGGAGTTCGCTCTTCATGGTCGTCTCATCCGAACTGCCGATTTCCTGCGAAAAACACAACAATCCCTCAGCTTTGCTAAGAGTTAGGCACGTGGAGCACGTGCGGGCGGCAAAACCTTTGGCCAGGTCCTTCATGAAAAGTCACTGTCAGCACTGCTGGCAGCAGTGTGAACTCAAATCCCAGGTCGTCAGCTGCCGTATTCCACCAGGATTTGCCCCAAGTCCCCCTGACCGGGGCCCCTGCCCGCCCCTCCTGCCGGTCCAGCCTCCAAGTAACACAGGGATTCTGTGGGCCTGACTACTTCTGTGTGACACTGTCACCCAGGAAGCTTTACCTCCTAGCAACTGGGATGACAAAGTCACATACAAATGACGAAACCAAGATGGAATTTATGAGCACCTCCCAGTTTGAACACTCAGATAAGAAGACATTTTGAAAACTGTTCAAAGTCACTGAAATCAAATGGAGTATGGAGTACTTCACTCCCTGCTCAGCCCTCCTCCCCTCTGCCACAAGTATCCATTTTAAAAGGGAAAACATTTACCCCGTATTTTAATTTTAGAAGTTCGAGAATCCGGACAGTGTGGGGTTTACATTCTTGGTGATTCTCCTCTAGATCTGATGAGAAGGCAGGGCCCTCTGTGTCCACTTCAGGAACAAATGCCCACCTATAACTGGAGGAAAAAAATCTGACATCAGGCATGCTGGCTCAGAGCCCACTTAAAGTTTTTAAATAGTTTTATTGAGATGTAATTCACATACCATGCAATTCACCCATTTAAAGTGTACAGTTCAATAGTTTTTGGTATATTCACAGAATTTTATATCCATCACCATAATCAATTTTAGGATATTTTCATAAACCCAAATAGAATCCCTGCTCCCTTTAGCCATCAATCCACTCAATCCACTACACCCCTTTGGTCTGGGCAACCACTAATCTATCTTCTGTCTGTACAGATTTTTTATTCTGGACATTTCATATAAGTGGAATCACACAGCATGCGGCTGTTTGTGACTGGCTTCTTTCATAATACTGTCAAGGTTCATCCATGGTGCAGCACATGTCAGGACTTCATTTCTTTCTATTGTGGAATCTCTTACTGTATATCACATGTTATTTATCCATCTGTCAACTGATGGACATTTAGGTTTTTTCTACTTTTTGCCTGTTATGAATAATGCTGCTATGCATACATTTAAAAAAAAACACAACTTTTTAGAGCAGGTCATAGTAAAATTGAGCAGAAAGTACAGAGGTTTCCCATATGCCCCTGCTCCCCTCTGCCATGCACAGCCTCTCCAACTTTTAACACCTCCAACCAGAGGGGTACATTGGTTACAATCAATGAACTGACACTGACTCATCAGCTATTACTATTACTTTACCTTAGGGTTCACTCGTGGCATTGTGCATTCTCTGGGTTTGGACAAATGTGTAATGATATGCAGCCACATTATAGTATCATACAGAGTAGTTTCACTGCCCTAAAAATCCTCTTTGCTCAGCTTCCCTCTCTCCTCGCCCCTGGCACGCACTGATCTGTTTACTGTCTCCACTGTTTTGCTTTTTACAGAACATCAAATAATTGGAATCATACAGTATGCAGCTGTTTCAGATTGTCTTCTTTCACTTAGTGTTTCTAACCACAAACCTTTCTACATGATTGCTCTCTTTCGGGGGACAGGACAGAGAGAAGTGGCATCTGGGGCCAGGCATGAAATTAAACATATGAGCAGCTGTGTTAAGCCTACAGGAAATGTGAGCCAACAAGGACAGAGTGAATTGGAGACAGTGTGTTCAATTTATTCAATTAAAAACAAACAGACAAAAAAAAACCTACATAAATGCAATGAGGACCACCAGCGGGTGAGTCTGTTTTATAAGCCCCCAGTAGCAAAAACTACCTAAACACACACACACACACACACACACACACACACACACGAAACCCATCCATAAACACTACTGTGAGCCAAGTTCATGAAACCACAGATGTTGCAAGTAATCTGAAACGTGGTGTTCTGAGCAGGCTCACTGGTCACTAGTAACTCATACTGTGGTATCTCACATGCTGTACAGGAAAAAAACAAGAGAAAGTGCTTACGAGGAAAGAAAAGTCACCTCTTTCAAAGAAGACACGTGGTCTTCTCTGACTTACGTTTGAAATAATGGCATCTTGTCAGGTGGAAAAGAAAGTGCTGTGTCCAAGAATTTGCAAGCTGATAAATATAAGATGAGTTCACTCTGGGGTATCTCCCCCATCGAGGGCCCATTTCCATCAGAGACTGAAACTTTCATTCTGTTGATTTTGTTGCTGTTTCTATAAATTTGCAAAGAAACTCTTGTTATAAATTCATTCACATCTGCTGGAACCCATTTGCTTATGCAACATCCCCTAAGAAGGTTTTCCTTTCAAGCAATGTTCAGAATAGCAACTGACCCCTCACAAGTACTTCGAAAAAATACTGTTTAGCATTATTAATCTACGTCATACAGTGATGTCCATTAACCTCACATATGTGCACAGACCCTTGCACTACTTACCTCAATGATTCATCCTCCTTCAGATCTTCTTCAAGCTGTATGAATGTATGAATCTTAAAAAAAAAAGTGAAGTTACTATTTGAGAGAGATTAAACATACTTTAATGTTCAAAATTTGTATGTCCATAAAAATAGCAAATAAGGCAAAAGAAACAACAAAATGAAAAGACAGCCTATGAAATAGGTGAAAAATATTAGCAAACCGTATCTGATAAGAGGATACTATCCAAAATATATTTTTAAAAAACTCATACAACTCAATAGCAAAAAAAAAAAAAAAAAGCAAATAATCCAACTAAAAAATGGGCAAAGGACCTTAATAGACACTTTCACAAAGAAAATATCTGAATGGCCAATAGGTACATGAAAAGATGCTCAATATCACTAATCATCAGAAAAATGCAAATGAAAACTACAATGAATCTTGTAATAACCTATAATGGAAAAAATCCACAAAAGAATATATATATATAACTGAATCACTTTGCTGTACACCTGAAACAATGTATATCAACCATACTTCAATTAAAAAAAATTTTTTTAAATCCCACAGTGAGCTATCACCTCACACCTGTTAGAGCTGCAGTCATCAAAAAGAGATTACAAATGTTGGTAAAGATGTGGAGAAAAGGGAACCCTTGTGTACTCTTGGTAGGATTGTAAACTGGTGCAGCCACTATGGAAAACAGTATGAAGGTTCCTCAAAGGATTAAAAATACAGCTACCATATGATCCAGCAATTCTACTTTGGGGAATATACCCAAAGGAAATGAAAATACTGTCAAAGAGATATCTGCACCCCCATGTTTACTGCAGCATTATTTCCAATAGCTAAGACATGGAAACAACCTAAGTGTCCATGGACAGATGAATGGATAAGGAAATTGTTGTATATGTATACAGTGGAATATTATTCAGCTATTAAAAAGGAGGAACCCTGCCATTTGCAACAACATAGAAGGACCTTAAGGGCATTATACTAAGTGAAATAAGTCAGAAGAGAAAGATGAAAATGGTACACATCTCACTTATAATTGGAATCTGAAAAACAAAACAAAATCAAAATGAAACTAAACTCATAGAAAAAGAGATTAGATTTGTGGTTACCAGAGGCAGAGGGTAAGGGGAGGGAAAACGGATTAGAGTGGTCAGAAGGTATAAACCTGAGTTATAAATAAGTCCTAGGGATGTAACATACAGCATGAGGACTATAGGTAACACTGCTGTAGGTTATATACGAAAGTTTAGAGTTGTCATCACGAGGAAAAAAATTTTTTTCTTGTTTTTTTCTTTGTGTATCTATATGAGATGATGGATGTTAACTGAACTTATTGTGGTAATCATTTCATGATGTTTCAGATAAATCACTATGTTGTACACCTTAAACTAACACAGTGCTGTATGTCACATACCTCAATAAAAGCGGAAAAAAAGTTTAAAATAGCAAATAATATCAAACAGTACAAATTATTTGAAATAATGGACAGTTGAGAGATCAAGTATGATTAAAGGATAAAATATCTCTATTTAACCAAGAGCTATGTGCTACAAACTTGATTAAAAGTTCTGCAGATAAAATTAGATATGTATTAAATAATATATTATTGCTGAAGAAGCATTTTTAAAAGCTCCATCTTTGCTTTCAAGAGTAAAATAGTCTTACTTACCAATTCAGAGACCATTATTGGCCACAGTGAAGTCAAATGTTGAGGAGATATTCTTAGCAGCAAAACTCTGAAAAAAAGAAACATCTGAGCAGCAACTAGGGATGTCCGTCCAACTCTGAGATTGTCTGTCAGGCGTTCTACGGGAAGAAGATTTTAGAGATGTCACACACATAGGCAGTTTGGAGCTTCTCATTCAACAAAGAGGAAAAATAAAACTGCAATTGCTTCGACATCTGACAACAGCCCTGTATGTGAAATGGGTGTGGGAGAATGGTTCTGTGCCCTTGTTTGCCCCCAGCCTGCTTCTTTGTGAGGGGCAGCAGTTCGTGGCCTTTGTTTAAAGGAAGTAAACTAAGAGCCTCTGATCCTCCTGCTACAACTGAGTAGAAAGGCACATGCTTCTGGCTCAAGCCAGAGAGCCACTGGATGATCAATGATCAAGTGAATGTTCTTCTAAGAAGATGAAACAAGACATAGAAACCAAAGACAGTCCCTGGTGAGTGATGCAACTATAAGACTGCATAGACTGGTTGCCAGATGACACTATATTTCGGGGGTGAGGAGTGGCAAATGGAGTGAGTGAATAAAATAGAAATATTCAGTAAAGTTTAGATTTGATGGCCATGACAAAAACTTGAATTCCTGCAGGAATAAAAAAGTTATGGTATATGTATGCACATGTATAACTGAATCAGTTTGCTGTACACCTAAAACTAACATTGTAAATCCACTACACTTGAATAAAAACTTTTTAAAAAATGGGTTAAACTCTAGTCCCTAACAGACTTCCTCACTTTTCCACTGAAATAACTGTTTGCAGAACTGTGATTTGCCCCTCCATAATCTGTGGTTTCTTAGGAACATAACAAATTGCTGTAGCAAACAGCTGAACTACAGTCATGCTAGTGAAGATTCACTGTAGCACACTGGTAACAAACTTCTCTTTATTTGAGGTATTTAAGTGGGTTTTTATTTCTCCCTTTAAAAGTACTCTGACCAAATGAAAAAGCATGCATAGCTCAGGTATTTGACAAACAAGTTGGCATTTTTAAAGAGTGGTTTGTGCTTGTGGACTAGATGGAGTAAGTATGTTACATCCTATTTTTCTGACTGCAAAGAAATGGACCAAAAAAATTTGAACAAAAGACATAAACCAACTATCAGAAAACAGGTGAAGGAAAGGTGGCAGGACTAGGTAGTCTCCTTAGAACTTAAGGAATGACCTGGAAGTGGGTTCCCCTGGGTTTTTAAAAATTTTTTTAATTTAATTTTTAATTTTATCCCAGCCTAGGCAATTGAAAAGAATAACTTGGAATGCCAAAAAAAAGTCTCAACTTGAATGAGAAAAGATACCCAAAAGACACCAATGCAGAGATAATACAGAAGTTGGAATTATTAGAAAAGGATTTTAAAGTTGCTATCTAAAAATACTTCAATAATCAATTATGGACACTTGAAACATGTGAAAAATAGAAACTGTCAGCAAAGAAATAGAAGATACAAAGAAAAGTTAATAGAAAATTTAAAACTAAAAAATAGAATCACCAAGATGGAAAACCTTACTGATGAGCTCAACAGCAGAATGGAGATGACAGAGAAGAGGGAAACTGAAGACAGAATCAACAGAAATTACTCAAACTGAACAAAGGAGAGAGAAAAACGTCACAAAAAAGAAATGAACAGTCTCGTGGGCCAGTGGGACAACAAAAGATCTAACATTTGTGCACCAATGTCCCAGAAGGAGAGTAAAAAGAGTAAAGGTTGGAAAAAAGGTTGGAAAAAAAAAAGACTGGAAACTTTCCAAAGCTGGTGAAAGACATACATCTACAAATACAAGAAGCTAAGTGAACTCTAAAGAGGGTAAAATCAAAGAAATCATGTTCAGTCACATAATCAAACTTATGGAAACTAAAGACAAAGAAAAATTTTTGAGAGCAGTCAGAGGGAAATTATACATGACCTGAAAGGGACAATAATTCAAATGGTAGCAGATTTCTCTTTAGAAACTACAGAGTCAAAAAGTAGCAGCCATTTTTCAAGTGCTAACAGAAAAGAACTTCAACCCGGAATTTTCTATTTTCTGTGAAAACATCCTTCCAGAATGAAGGTGAGAGGAAAAAAACAAAACCAAAACAAGGTGAATAAGGGTGGGAAAAAAGTCTCAATGAAGGAAAACTAAGAAAAGTTGTTGCCCGTGGCTTTGCACTAAAAGAACAGCACAATGATGTTATTCAGACTGAAAAGAAATAACAGGTATTGGTACCAAAACAGACATATAGACCAATGGAACAGAATAGAGAGCCCAGAAATGAACCCACAAACTTTTGGTCAACTCATCTTCGACAAAGGAGGCAAGAATATACAATGGAATAAAGAGAGTCTCTTCAGCAAATGGTGTTGGGAAAACTGGACAGCAGCATGTAAAACAATGAAGCTAGAACACATCCTTACACCATATACAAAAATCAACTCAAAATGGATTAAAGACTTAAACATAAGACAAGATACAATAAACCTCCTAGAGGAAAACATAGGCAAAACATTATCTGACATACATTTCAAAAATTTTCTCCTAGAAGAAATAAAAGCAAGAATAAACAAATGGGACCTAATGAAACTTACAAGCTTCTGCAGAGCAAAGGAAACCAGAAATAAAACAAGAAGAAAACCTATGGAATGGGAGAAAATTTTTGCAGGTGAAACCGACAAAGGCTTGATCTCCAAAATATATAAGCAGCTCATACGACTCAATAAGAAAAAAATAAACAACCCAATCCAAAAATGGGCAGAAGACCTAAACAAGCAATTCGCCAAGGAAGACATACAAATGATCAAAAAGCACATGAAAAAATGTTCAATATCACTAATTATCAGAGAAATGCAAATCAAAACTACAATGAGGTATCACCTCACACCAGTCAGAATGGCCGTCATTCAAAAATCCAAAAATGACAAATGCTGGAGAGGCTGTGGAGAAAGGGGAACCCTCCTACACTGCTGGTGGGAATGCAGTTTGGTGCAGCCACTATGGAAAACAGCGTGGAGATTCCTCAAAAGACTAGGAATAGACTTACCATATGACCCAGGAATCCCACTCCTGGGCTTGTACCCAGAAGGAAATCTACTTCAGGATGACACCTGCACCCCAATGTTCATAGGAGCACTATTTACAATAGCCAAAACATGGGAACAACCTAAATGTCCATCAACAGGTGACTGGATAAAGAAGATGTGGTATATTTATACAATGGAATACTACTCAGCCATAAAAACCGACAACATAATGCCATTTGCAGCAACATGGATGCTCCTAGAGAATGTCATTCTAAGTGAAGTAAGCCAGAAAGAGAAAGAAAAATACCATATGAGATTGCTCATATGTGGAATCTAAAAAACAAAAACAAACAAACAAACAAAAACAAAGCATAAATACAGGACAGAAATAGACTCACAGACAGAGAATACAGACTTGTGGTTACCGGGGGGGGGGGGGGGGGGAGAGGGTGGGAAGGGATAGACTGGGATTTCAAAATTGTAGAATAGATAAACAAGATTACACTGTATAGCACAGGGAAATATCCACAAAATGTTATGATAAATCACAGAGAAAAAAATGTGACAATGAGTGTGTATATGTCCATGAATGACTGAAAAATTGTGCTGAACACTGGAATTTGACACAACACTGTAAAATGATTATGAATCAATAAAAAATGTAAAAAAAAGAAAAAAGAAATAACAGTAGGACACATGAAAAATGGGGAATGACTAAAGAGCAACAGAAAGGGTAAATACACAAGTAAAAATAATATTCTTTCCTCTTGAGTATTTAAATTATGTTGGACAGTAAAAGCAAAAAGTGTATCACTACCTCTTGAGGTTCCCAGCATAAATAAAGGTAGTATTTCAGACAACTATCATATGGGAGAAGAGAAAAGCATCCAAAACGGTGGTAAAATGTTGATACTAGTAGATCACCGTAAGTATGTACATTTTATGTTTACTGTAATCTCTAGAGCAACCACTGCAAAAAACTATATAAAGAGATATACCCCAGAACCACTTTAAGTAAATCAAAATGGAATGCTGAAAAAACGTGAAAGTAACTCAAGAAAATAGGAAGAGGGAAACAGGAGTGAAAAACAAGGAACAAACAGAAAATAAATAAAAAGGCATAATAAATCCTGACATGGCAATAATTACATTATAGGCAAACTGTCTCAACATACTAATTAAAAGAGAGCAATTGTTAGAACGGATTAAAGGAATGACCCAATTATATGCTATCTTACACAGAACTCACTTCAGATGTAATGATATAGGTAGGTTTATGGTAAAAGAATGGAAAAAGATACACTATGCAAAAATTTTAAGAAAACTGGAGTGGCTCTATTAATACAAAACAAAATAGACTTCAGAGCAAAGAAAAGTACCAGGGTCAAAGAGGGACATTACATAGTAGTAAGGTCAATTCAACAAGAAGATACATTAATAATCTGAAAAGTTTTTTCCTCTTTTTTTTAAACTTTTTTTTATTGAGTTATAGTCATTTTACAATGTTGTGTCAAATTCCAGTGTAGAGCACAATTTTTCAGTTATACATGAACATACATATATTCATTGTCACATCTTTTTTTTCGCTGTGAGCTACTTACCACAAGATCTTGTATATATTTCCCTGTGCTATAATATTCTTATATGTTTATGCTCCAAACAACAGAGGTATAAAATACATGAAGTAAGAACTGATGAAACTCAAACCAGAGTAAGTACTGACAACTATAGTTGAACTTCAACATCCCTATCCTATAACTGATAGAACGTGTAAGAAAGAAGTCAGTATAGATACAGAAGAACTGAGCAATACCATCAACTAACAGGATCTAATCAACACTTGGAGAACACTCCACTCAACAGCAGCAGCAGAACACCTCTCATTAAGGGCTCATCGAACATTCACCAAGGCTGTTTTATCATCTACGATATAATGTAACTTCAACAAATTTAAATCGTACGAAGAATGTTCTCTGACCATAACAGACTCAACTAGAAATTAATAACAGAAAGATAACTGGAAACACTTGGAAATTAACAAACTTCTAAATAAGATATGGGCTAAAGAGGAAGTATCAAAGGAAATAAAAATAAATATACATAAATGAAAAAGTTAAAATATAATATCAGATTTTGTGGGATATAGCTGAAGTACTGCTGAGAGGGAAATTTACCGCACTAGATGCTTACATTATAGATGAAGACAGCACTCAGATCTATAATCTAAGCCTGTACCTCAAGAGACTAGAAAAAGTACAAAATAAACCCCAAATACAAAGAAGGACATAATAAAGAGCAGAAATAAATGAAATTGCAAACAAAACAAAAAAATAGAAAAAAATCAATCAAACTAAAATCTAATTCTTTGAAAGGAAGAATAAAATTGATAAATCTCTAGAAAGACGGACCAAAAAAGAGAAAAGGCAAATTACCAATATCAGGGATGAAAGAAGGGATATCTCTGCAGACCATACAGACAGCAAAGGGGTAATGACACTTCAGTTATTGTGTAAGTGGGAATGCAAAATGGCACATCCACTCTGAAAACCAGTCTGGCAGTTTCTTATAAAGTCAACCACACATTTACCATAAGACCCAGTAATCAAACCCTTGTGTATTCATCCTAGAGAAATGACACCTTATGTCCACACAATAATGGTACATGAATGATTTATCATGGAGGCTTTCTTTGTAATAACCAGAAACTGGAACAACCCAAATGTCCATCAGGTAAATGGATAAATGAACTGTGGTACATCCATAAAATGGAGCATTATCACTCATTAAAAAGGATCAAACTCTTGCCACATCCATGAATGTACCCCACTTGCCTTGGGATGGTTCTCGAAGGCATTGTACTGAATGAAAAAAGCTAATTTCCAAAGGTGACATACTATATGATTCCATTTACAGAATATTATCAAAGTGACAAAATTAAAGTGATGGGGAACAGATGAGCAGTTTCCAGGGCTTAGGGTTGGTGGAGGGTGACTATAAAGCAGGAGTGACTTGAGGGGTTGTTCTGTAGTGAGTTCTCTATCCTGGATGTGGTGCTGGCTGCAAGAATTTGTATATGTTCACAGAACTAGACATACACACAAACACAAAAAGAGTGCGTGCAGAAACTGGTGAAATCTGAAAAAGTCTCTAGTTGGGTTATGGTAATATTCCCACGTCGACTTGCTGGTTTTGACGATGGACTAGGTTTATATGAGATGTGATCACAGGGGAAGCTGGAGGAATAGTAGCAGGAACACGAGGTACTATTTGTGCAACTTCTTGTGAGTCTTAACCTATTTCAAAATAGAGTATTAAAAAAAGTGGTTTGCACACATACGGCATATTTTATATTGATGCTTCAAATAAAAGCTAAATTCATGAGATCATTCTTCAGCTAAGACGATCGATTTTAGAAGCTCTAGTTTTCCTCAATCTCTAATATTCCTTTCTTAGCTGAGTGATAAACCTTACAGGCTTAAGGAGTCCTTGTGAGCACAGAGCTGGAAAAGCCCTGAGCCAGCATCCACGTACCACTGTCAAGGCTGTAGAACCTCGCTTAGGCTGGCCGCTCAATCTCACTGAGTCTGTTTCCCACCTGTAGAACTAGAGTCGTCCCCTTGCTCCACCTGTCTCGAAGGGCACCTACTGAGGACCACAGCCTATCGCTGGGAGCCAGAGGGGCAGGTACTAGTCTCTCTGAGGATCAGAATCCTGATGTAAAAATGGAGCTAATACAAGGACAATGAGGAAGACACAAAAGATGGCAAGTACCCCAGTGGACCTGGAATGAGCTACCCTCATCCAGCTTAAAGGGAACAGAGTGCTGCCTCTAGACCTTTCTGATCCCCTTGTCAGGGGCCTTTGTTGGGGGGCAGTGATACCTGTCCTCCTTTCATCCTCGACAAGCAGCATTTTGTTGTCCTCCCACTCCTTTAAAAAAATAACTGCTTTAACCTTATTTACAGCTTCTTTTGGGATCAATGTAAAATCTTTGTCACTATAAGCCAAGGTGTACGGAGCTGCTCACTTCCTCACCCTGTGCTCATCGATTGACCTCCTTGGGGCCACTTGATGGCACTGTCATCAGGGGAAAAGGACCCCAGATGTTATCCCAGAGGAGAAATGGCAGACGTTCCCCATTCCTGCCTCTTCTGATTAGGCCTGAACTATTTACGAGGGTGTGCAACTTAGAAGCTTCTGGATGCATCTACGCCCTTGACTGGGGCGTCATTGCTCCACTGCTCCCAAGACTGTCAAAGAACACTCTGAATTCTGTCACTTCAGGACCTCAGTGGCTGGGCCTATCAACAATCCTGGGGACAATGACAATACAGAGGCAAGTGATTTGTAAACTGTTAGTTACAGTTTTTAAGAGAGCAGGATAAGAGATCTGTGACATAATTCTGTGTGGAAACAACCTGAATACCCTTCCATTGGTGAACTGGTAAACAGACCACACAACGGAATACTACAAATAAGTGGTAATAAAAAGGAATAAGCTATTGATAATACAAAAGAACGACTCTCAAATACATCATGCAAGTCAAAGGAGCCAGGCTCAAAGGCTACACACCGTCTAATCACATGTATAGGACATTCTGGGAAAGATGAAACTATATGAACAAAAGCAGATTTAGTGATTGACGGGGTCAGGGAGTCATGGGAGGAGCTGACTTCCGAGGGGCAAAAGGGAACTTTCTGGGGTGATGGAAATGTTCTGTACTTTGACTGCAGTGGTGGTTATATGACTATATGTGTTTATCAAAATTCACAGAACTGTATAAACCGGAAAGGTGATTTTTACTGTATATAAATTATACCTTAATAAACTGACCCCCCAAAAAGGATTTATACCATAATTCTAATATTTGTAAAACTATCTTTTACATTAGTCTTTATGATATTTAATACAAATCTTGAAAGATTATTTATTATATTCCATTCAGGCTATGAGCCTTAAGGAAAACACATTCCTATTTGAGAATTAAAACAAAATGTTCACTCTGCCCTCTCAACATTTTATCAGGAGGAAAAAAAAACCCTCCAAAATCATGTACCATTATCCACAATCATTCCTTTTTGAAGCAGACAAGGAATAACACTAGTATGAAGAAGAGAAAAGGCTGCCAAGGAAAAGTGAGGTACTTCTCCAAAATCCTGCTCCTTCGCCAGCCTCACTCAGTATTGAAAACTCAAAAGTGTCTGGGCTGCCGGAGGAATCGAGGAGAAGCAGTGCTGAGAAAGTACTGCTAGACATTGTTTTTGGATATGTATATATATTTACTGAAGTATAGTCAGTTTACAATGTTGTATCAAATCCCAGACTTTAAAAAACTACCTATAGAAACTAATGGTCTTATATATAATAACTGATTTTTTAAAGTTTCTTTTTGGGGAGGCAGGGGAATTAATTAGGTTTACTTATTTAATTTTTTTTTTGATGGAGGTACTGGGGATTGAACCCAGGACCTCATGCATGTTAAGCATGAACTCTACCACCTGAGCTATACCCTTCCCCTGCAATAACTGATTTTTAAAATGAAGTTTCAGATTTACCGATATGTTTCCTAAGTTCTACATTCACACCTGCTGACTCCCCATTCTGCCAAAACACGCTGTGGGCCAGCCTTCTCATCCCCTTTGGGCCTGTGTGTGTGTCGGGGGTGGGCTGGGGGGAGGGGGCTGGCCTTCTTACCTTGGATCAGAGGAAGGTAAAGGTGGTACTGATCAAGCTCTCCACTGAAGACAGCAAAAGCCTGGCGCTTTAGCAGCATGGCTTTCTGCTCAAAACTGGAGAACAGTTTTAAAGAACTGCTCTGCATGTCTAGAAGAAATAGAGCAAACACGTTCTCCCTTTAGTGAGAAAACTACAATGAGAGGTAAGTGACTGGAAATTTGTACTGGTGTAATTCCTACCTTCCCTGGTGAAAAATCACAATCTTGATGGAGTAAGGGCATGTAGTTATTATTATTCAGATATTCACATTTATAAAAGGACTTATTACTTTCATAACACTTAATGAGTTGGTATTTGAAGAGGATATAAGGTTCAGGAAAGAACTCCTAACAAATTATGGTCAACTTATCATTACTTTTCCAAAGCATTTCTCCACCATGACACTGTAGAAAATGTTGTTAAAGGCATTCTTGCCAACAGACTGGAACTAGGAAGGTGCATCCATTTACTGCTGGCAAATCACGTACATCATATTGCAGCCTGCGGCTGAGACGGCATTGTAAAAGGTGTGAGCAGGGTTCTGAAATGCGCAGCAAAAGCTATGGCCAAAAGCATCGGTCCTTCAAAGTGTGACTTATGTGCACGTAACACAGAAGAACTTACTCATTAAATCTTTAAACATTGTTTTCTCATGAGTCAGAAGATGGTCAATAATGGACTTCCAACTGGATATTAAATAAAAACAAAATTAGTTAAATATGCAAAAGGTGACAGTCTGATTAAAAGCTTCAAGAAAAGAAGATGTTCTTATAAGATCTATTAAAAACTGCTTTCTGAAAAGTTAATGAAATGAATGAATAGTTTTTATGTAAGGAAAAGCTAAGAAAAGACTTTTCATTTATAACCTTAACCTAGGGAATGAATGACAGAGCTCACCACAACAGAAAACACCAAGTGTCAAGGTACTTCGGCTTTTGCAAGGGCTGCCCTTAAATATGTTCACACAGGTGATGTCCATGCACTTGTGTGGATGGAAAGAAGCGGGGGTTGTGGAGACAAATACCACTAGCTCTCAATGGGCTCCCCGCCAGGGCAACAGCATCACAGGGTGAGAGCCGTGGGCTCTGGGGGTGGTAGGCAAACTCTCAGGCTGTACTGAAAAGGTGACCAGTCTCCACCTTCTATCCTGCCATGAATACAGGCGTGTTCAGACAAGCCAGGGGCAGAGTTACACATAGTTTTGTTGACCTCCAAGAAAAAGGCACAGGAAATTCGTCTTGCGGCTGTAACAGCCTGGATTTCTGCTGCCCGTGCAGAGCCTGGCCAGCCACAAGGACTCAGTCAGGACTCAAGGAACGTAAGCCAAGAAGTGGGATAAGGGCATAGCAGTGTCACCAGTAGGCCCAGGCATCTTAAGATTGGTCAAGTATTTGTGATTACAATATAAAGTAGTTCTAGACTGAGGACAACTGGAACTCCAGAACATGCTCTTTAGGGATAATATGCTCTTACTTGAAACTCTCCTCTTGATTAGAAAAATGAGGCATTAAAGCTTGGATTCCTCTCCCAGGACTACACAGTTAACATGCGAGTGATGGCCTATGACTTGGGTTGAGGCTAGCTCTGCTCCCATTTTGGGTGTGAGAATTGATTACGGAAACCCCACACATTTCTCCACTGCAAGATGCAGGGCACGTTTTTATCAGGATAGCATTTCTTACTGCACACAGGAAGTGTCCATCTGAAAGAAGGCAGGGTCCAAGAATAAATCCAGGACTTCTTTTTTCCAGGCCCGTTTCGTATAGGCATAACCACTCAGAGAGCTCAGCAGCTGGGCTCCGGCCCGGAAGCTGGGGGCGTTGTAGGCGCTGAATGGGGTGGGAAGGGGAAAGGGTCAAGGTCAGAGGCTGTGCGAGGAAACGCGATGGATGCATTTCCCATAACCTCTCTTTCCACACGTGGGCGGCGTACCCCGGAGAAGGCAGAGCTACCTGTGGTTCCGCAAGTACGGGAAAACGTAGTAAAGCAGACGCGAGATCAACGGCACTGCCTTCTCTTTCTCATCGCTTCGATAAACCATGTCCAGGAGAGTTGCCAGAACCTAAAAGGGACGGATGGCCAGAAAACAGAAATCTCCTCAAGCCAGTGGCAGTACGAAATTCAGTCCTCGGGGTATCTACAGCCTAACGAGAAAACTCCATGGTGCAGCAGGAGGCCAAGACTGACCTACATGCTCACCTGGGACAGTGCAGCACGTGAGCCCTGCACCTGAGAATGAACGCCTTTGCAGAGACTCACCTCCGTAAGGGGTGACAAGTCTGATGTGTATTTACCTCTGCCAGGAGGGAGAGGGCTTGCACACTGTACACCGAAGGGGCGGACGCGGACACCATTGCTGAAGCGGCGGCAGCGGCACCTGCTGACAGAAAGAGGCATCTGTCTTTTCATCATTTCTGCCCCCCGAGACATCACATGAACGTGAGTCATGAACCCCACCGTTCACACTGATTATGTATGGAAGTATATGTTACGTGTTCCTCTCTGTTAATGTGTTCACTTTCAGCAACTAAGCGTCTCAGTACTGTGCTCAAATAAATGAGCACCAACTTGCTGTCTTTCTCCCCACTTCTCTTCTCATCATCATTCTTGGAACTTTAACATCCCCTTGGACAATTCCTCTAACACCCCGGCCTCTGGGCCCCTTAGTCTTTTCCCTTCCGACCATCTTTTACTTTGCTCCAGCTCAGCCACCCACTGTCATCATTGCACCCTTGACCTCACTGATTCCCAAAGCCTCCATTTCCAGCATCCTACTGTAACCACATCTTTTCTTTCCTGCTCACTTACTCCTGGAACTCTGCTCTGACAATTTCCTGAATCCTTGTACAGGCCTCTAAGCTCTTGAGTTCACCACCTTAACAACCCACTGACTCCCTCAAGTCTTCATTCCTCCCCCACCCCACCCACACGCACGGTCTATTGTCCACCTTCAAACATCCTCAACTCATTTTGCTTCTCTCTCCCACTGAAGCACTCACCTAGGAAAACACAAAGCTGGCTAAACCCAACAATTGCCCATGGAGTTCTGCGTAGCTAAATGCTCTGGAAGAAACCAAACCACTATGAAACAGATCTCACTTGACCTCGTGATGCTGAATCTCAAAAAGGGTGTGATGTTACTAGATAACCCTATCCATTCCCTCGGTGCAGGCCGGCTTTCCCACTCTTCAGCATAATTCTTTCACCTCCCCTCTTGATAACCACCAGTACCTGTCCCTTCTCAGCTGGTAACCTCACCCCACATTTCATTGAGAAAATGAACGTAAACCAGTAGGAACTCCCTCAGTTTGACCACCATGAGCTATTAATCTAGAACATTTATATCCGTCTTCTCTACCATGTGTCCTATTTTGATAGACATGTTCCTGGCTCCTGTCAAAGAACTGTAATTCCATTTACGATATTAATCCTGGCCCTAGGACTGTCTAAGACTTCGCTTTCTAACTATCCTTTCTTTCTTTGGTATTAATTTCTTCCTCTCTGCTGTACTGTTTCATCACCATACAAACATGCTTTGCTATACACCAACTGAAAAATAAACCAAGTGAAAGATATTCTTTGGTTCTTAGCACTACTTCATTACTATCCTATTGACACTAAGTTATCAACATCCACCGTCTCCTCTTCCTCATCGCCATCCTCTCCTCCACCTACTCCAACCACGTCTTCCCATCCGCAATGATTTCCATCTTGTCAAATCCAGTATCTGTCCTCATCTCACTTCTCAGCAGACTTCTGCTGGTTTCCTCCACCCACCTTCTTGAAACACTCTCTTCTCCATAGTTTCCATAACTCTATGTTCTCTTGGGTTTTCCTCCACCCCAGTGACCTTTCCTGGTACCTTCCCAGACATCTCAAAATTTAACACCTGCAAACCCACCCTTGAGTTTCCTCTCCATAATGTTCTTGCTTCGGTCTTCTCCACCTCAATAAATTGTTTAAACCAAAAACCAAGGTCACCCTTGGTTACTTTTTTGTAACTACTACGTCCAATCCATCAGCAAGTTCTCCTGACCCTGCACTTAAATCAGTCCACCTTTTTCCATCGCCCCCGCCTCCAGGTCAACATCATCTCCTGCCCAAAGCACCACGAAATCCTTGCAAAGGACTCCCAGTTTCCGCTCTCATATGCCAGAGCCCATATGGCTCCCAGCAGCCAAACTGATGCTTTCTAAAGACTCAAGAAGATCCTGTTACTGCTCCAAACACTTTAATGGGTTTCTGCAGCAGTGGGCAGACAACCAAGCTCTTAAGCATGCTCTGTATCACGCCCGACAGCCTTCAGCCTCCCGCTCCCCCTGACCTCGGATGACTGCTCATTAGGCTCCAGGCAAGCTGGTCTTGAGGTTCTTGGTCTCAGCCCACTCCCACCTCAAGGACTTTCCATCTTCCCCAGGGAAGTGCCTTCCTAGGTCTTCACGTGGCTGCCCTCTTATCTTTCATTTCTCAGCACAACTGTCACTTCCTTAGGGACACCTACAGTACCCCCCCAACCCCAGTCACCCCTGTAACAGTACTCTGATTTTCCTCACAGTACTAAGAACCACCTGAAATTCTCTTGGTAATTTATTTTTCTTTTGGCCATTAAAAACTTTCATTTTTGGGAGTGATTTTGGATTCTCAGAAGAGTTGAAATGTACCTTGGTTACTTTATTTTGGACTGTCACCTTCCATGTCAGCCCCACAAGAGCAGAGGCCCCGCTTACTGTGTTTGCTGCTGCAGCACCAGCACCTAGAACACAGGGCGTGGCCCACGCCAGACACACAGATACAGGAAGACCTTGCACATCCACTGCCGGCATAAAAACTCTCAGAGGAGGAAAACACATCATTGGAAGCCTCATCCTGTTTCATGCCTTATATGGCCAACATGCATGCTCAGTTTATTCAAGACCAACACGAAATACAGTTACGATCCAAAGACCTTTCTGGTACTCTGTAATTTGCTAAGTCAGTCTTATTGAGAAGCCCAAAAGCATCTCTAGCTTTGGAAGTCTATGATTTCTTTTTTAAAATAAAAATCAGCTAATTATTTTACAACAGTATTGCCTGGAGCTTAAACTCAATTACTGCACAAAAGCCAGGCCCGATACCACCTGACTCAACACAGCGCAGCCGCACTGGGGGTGGAGCGGCAGTGTAATTCACACAGCACACACGACAGAAACAACTAAAGACCAATTAGCCAAGGAGATGTTCTCTTTCCCTAGAACCACAACTGTAACCATAACCACAGCAGCCCGAGAAAGCATAACTGTTGGTTTAAGTTAGCAAATGATAGCACATTAGTTGTAGGATCTTCATTACAGAGTAAAGTGTAATTATTTTTCTTAAGTAAGCCACAAAACCAGCTCTCAAGTGAATGCGGCAGAAGTAACGGATGGGGGAACCACAGCATCCTTCCTTCTCCTGGGAAGAGCAGCCGGTCCCGGGTGGGAGCCCATTCCTCGTGGCTCCGGGGCACCAGCCCTCTTCCCGCCCTCCCCTGGGTCAGCTGCAGGCCCAAGAAGAGCCATCCAGAATCTTTGTGTGAGACTTGATTAACCTCATCTGAACGCCTGGTTCCTGCTATGCCTAAAGCCAGGTATTGATGCCTGGGCTTCTCATGTACCTGAGCCAAAAGGTTTTGCAAAGCTATTTTATCACCAACTCTGCCCAGTCTCACCCAGGTCCCCACCTTGAAAGATCTGCCACAAACAACTTGGCCAAGGCCCCACAACCCTACAAATACGTCCCCAAACGTCCCCATTGAGACACCCCTGTGACTCTGTCAAGCTTCTCCCTTGACACAGCAGGTCTAATAACCTGAGATTGGCTTGACTGATAGATTCCTCTGGGGGTCTTCAGGGCTCTGGCAATGAACAACCTACACTGCTGCATTTAATCCAGACTCCTCAAGGGTGCCTGGCTGATCAGCAGTCCTCGGGGTAAACAGATGCGTCCCCTCCGAGGGTCTCCCAACCATCTTCCTAGGAAGCTGTAACTAACAGTAAGCCTGGGGGAAGCCTACTCCGCATGATGCCTATTACAAACTCCTCATGTCCCGGGCATGACGGAACACCAGAACCACCGAGAGGCTGGGGTGTGTTGGCCAGAAATGAAACATAACATCACGTGCCTGACGACAGCTTGCTGGTTTACTAAGTTTTCTTTCCACAGAGCCACAAAAAGAAAAACACACATTCTCCTATTCTCTACCCAACACAGATTTCTATCACTGAGTCCAAGCAAATTATCTTGGGAAGTAACTTTCTTGGACCCCCATCTGGGTTCAGTGAGGGCTTAACACGGTGGCGACGGGCCACTTGGGACACTTCCAGTGGAATCCTACTGGTTGTTATATGTACAACTCATGTTGTAGGAAGTAAAACCAGTTACTTTCAAGGCAGACCAGATCCACGAGCTGGCAGCACCATTACTTTCTGACCCATCTACACCTACCGTGCAAATCTTCCTCAGCATCAGATTCTTCTAGAGAGATCTGAGGCTGGGCCTTCACTTCCAGGTTTCTGCTTAGCCAGCTGGTTTGTTCCAAGGAAGAGCCAGCAATGTTCCCGACAGCTTCTAGAATTTTCTGAGTGACTTCCTGAGAGGAATCGGGAGGAAGGGGAAAGGGAGTTAGTTAAGGACAAGAATCCTAAGTGCCAAAAACAGCCCCATCCAATAGAAATACAAGGCAAGCCACATGTGTGAGCCACATAGGTAATATCAAGTTCTCCAGGGGCCACATTCCAAGGAACAAGTTCATAACATTTAACCCAGTAGGTCCAGAATATTCTCACCATATAATCAGTATAAAAATTATTAGTGAGATTCAGCACTTTTTTGTGCTAAGTCTTTGAAATCCGACGTGCATGTCACACTTCCTGCACATGCAGCCCAGAAAGCCACATTTCAAGCTCAACAGCCACACGTGGCCCATGGCTACCATATGCCCCATGTGGGTAAAACAGACACAGGAAGTCACAGCCGCACAACACACTTGGCAGATTAGATTTCTGGTTTCTTTAGGGCCATGGGTTCTTGCTAGCAATGTACCTTGCAGTAATACAACAAGAGACAAAACTGAATAAATTAAACTGACTGCATGAGGGTGGGGTGAGGCGTCATCTGTGTCAGGAGAGCAATCAGGAAAGCACATGGTCAAGTAGCTGGGTCAGAGGTGGAAACACTGAGCGGGTTTCTCCAGTCAGTATCCTCAAGCATCACCAGCTCAGAGTGGCTGGACGTCCTTGACGTCTGAGAACAGAACAACCCTGACTTCCACCACGAGCCCAGCAGTTGTGACCAGGCATGAAGCAGGAGCACATCTGCCTGCCAGAGGCAAGGAGGGTGAACCAGAGGGAATGGCCCGCAGTAAGCCCAGCAGAGGCCTGATGTAGACGATGGCAGCGAGGAAGATCAAGAAAAGGGGTTGAGAACTTAGCGGAGCTTCCACTTCAAGTGCAGTAAGTGGATGCAGAGAAAGTTAGGGTGTCTTGAAAAGGGAGGAAGGAGTCTGTGTTGAGGCTGGGACACCACGGGGTGGAAGCAGGGTGCTGCCTGGCCCCCCGCCGACGGCGACAGAGGCAAGGTGCACCAGCTGCACTGGTGGAGGTGGTGTCCGTGGCCAAACTCCGCCCAGATGGACTGAAGGGAGAGGGGCCACGGCTGGCAACTGGCCATAAAAGGGGGTGCTTGCCAGGCTAGTTTAGGAAGTGGTACCGAAGCGCTGGGGCAGCGCCTGCACCTTGCGAAGGCTTTCTTCTCCACCAGCTGAGCCAAAGGAGTCACTGGCTTTACACAGAACACTGGTGGTTCGGAATCAAGAATGGGACAGACCTTTCACAAATGCTGGGATCACAGCAATTAGCAGTAATATCACCAAAGCCATAAACAACACCCCTCAGTTTAAAGACTGACTCAAAAAGCTCCTCACTCAATGACTAAAACGGTTGCAAGACAGTGATTTTTCTAGCTCCATCACGACTTCTGCTTCTTAGTTGGTATTCTACTCGATGGAGAAGATTTTCCTTCTCAACTGGGTGAGTTTTACTTTAATTTTTCAGCGTTTTTGAAGTTTCCTATGAGTATATATTGCTTTAAAAAGTGGGGGGAGGTTATCAGGAAAGACATCTGTGTATAAAAATAGATTTATTATTCCAACTATGCTGAAGAGTAAGCTCCACCCACATTTGCGTATAGCAGGGTGGGAGAGGGCACCCTGTAAGTTCTACGGTGGATCACTCAAGTCTAACACAAGAACCTTCAGCAGGAGGGCCTGGTCCGAGTCTGCTGAGCCCGGTAAAGACAGTAACGGAGGAAGTCAGACATGGGAACAAACACAAATTTAAGATCTGGTTCTGCCAATGGAACAGTAACAATCTGCCAAACTTGCACATACAGACCTGCAGGTCTTTTTGATCCTTCTTGTTCTCCAGGTTGGGAGTTCTCGTTACAAAGTCGTTCAGCATGCTGTTGAGAGACAAGCAGCTTCAGACTGAGAATGCTGCAGAAATAAGAATACGTTCCAGCAGAAAAATGCGGTAACGTGAGTGCTGCGACATCATACCTGAGAAGCAGAAAATACCCAGGGGGAGCAAGATTCAACTGCACAGACTCCTTTAACACACCCAGTAGCGAAGGAAAGTTCTCTTGCAAGGCTATTACTGGGAGCCTATTTAAAAAGAAAAACAGAAAACAAAAAATCCAACCATGAATAGGTCAAAGCAAAATGTTTGTTTACAAGCACATTTTAGACCCAGGTGGTTGGAAAGCATAAGGGAAGATGGCCCATCTCCCTGACCTGTTAGGTCTTTTTACAATTGTAATACACACAAGCTAAGTTTTGGAATTCTGGCAAGAACCTGGAGTCTGGAGTTGTGATACCCTGCTGCTGACAGGTCAGATGCTCGTGGGGTTTCCCTGTCTATAAAGCAAAGCCTCGTACTAGGCTGTCTGCTCTCTGGGCCTGTCTGGTTCCAACATTCGGCCTCTCTAACATTGTTGGTAACAGAGTCAGCCATCATAAGGTCGCAAAGGGCTACGTCAGGGGTCACCCACCAGCAGCTGATCCTCAGTAGCTGTCAGGTCAGGGCTCGCGGGGAACGAGGCTGACCCTGGATTGCTGCTACAGAGCGAGGCCGCAGCTGAGCCACAGCCAAGGGTCCCAGGTTCAGTCCTGGTCCCTGATTTACTGCCTCCTGAGTGACCTGAGTGACATCCATAAAAGGGGGATGCAGCTCCTGCAGCTGCTGGGAAGGCCCAGGTATCACTGAGGCCACTGTAACCGGTGCTCGCTCGTATTACAATATGCGTTAGTTACCACGAGGAGGGATGTGACCAAGTCATCGTCAACGCCTAGAGAAAGAGCTACAATGCTGCTTGTGGTGAAGGGTGAACAGCTGGTCTAACTCCACCTCAGACCCAGGGACTCCAGGCACTATGACCCTCCTTTTGCCTCCCTGCACAACGTGAACTTGTTAACCAAGGAGCTTGCCGCTGGTTGTCAAATTTATTTATTGTGAAACTCCTGAGATACATGAGGATGTCGAGGCTCCCTGCAGCAGCCAGCGCCCTGGGGCCTGGGACTGCACCAGGGATGGGCCCCTGCAGGATCTCAAGGAGGCCCAGCCAAGCTTCCCCTCCCCCGCAGAGAAGTGCTGCCTGGGGACCCGCTTCACTTCGTCCCATAGCGGAGACGGCTGCTCCTGGACACTCAGCTCAGTAACCCCAAGCAGAAGACACCCAGCAGAAAACACGGGGAAAAAACTGAGGACAGGACCAAAAATAATCACTTCTCCTTTTTCTAAATGAGGTCTTTAAAGTACTCCTCCCCTTTTTTGGGTATCAATTCAACGCAAACTGTTTCTTCTCGAGTTTACCAGGCCCCATATCAAGTTTTGCTGACATCAAGCGTTCAACTTTCAGCACATGGACTTTAAAATGTCAGATTAGATCTCTGATGAAGGACAAGTAAGATCATCAGGGCATTCCCATGCCTTGGGAGGAAATCGGGACTCCACTCAGATCCTTTCTGAACTAAGGCTCCCCAGTAATCAAGACACACAATCAGGGTAAGTATTTATAATATTGTACTAGCACCTCTAACTGAGAAATGTCTCTGCATTACCTTTGGATGAAAGCAAAGCAAAACTGCAACACTGGGACATCCACGAGGGGCGATTTCTGAAAATTAAAGCAAAGCCAGTTAATCCCAGCTGGTAGGAAATGAGGCTAAAAAAGAATTTAAATACAGAAGCAAAACAGATTCTGTGTCCTAACAAAGCAAATGTTTTCAGCCAAAGAGTCTTTCAAATATAGTAATAGACGTGAAAGTATCTCCCGAGTGAAACAAAGAACAAAAGTACCCTATGAGGTCCCAGAGCCACTCCTTCATGTTTACCTACTTCCCGCTCCAGGCTCTTAACAAGTATTTAGGGAAGTGTTGGCATCGTAACGGAACCTCCCCAAACACAAAGTTGGTGGCCAAAGTAGACCTCAGGACGAGCTACAGACAGGAAACAATACAAAATTCTAATTCTTAGCTCCAGGAATTCCCTCAAACCCAGCCCAGACAACTTTCCAAAATCCCACATGGCTGGAACTACTTAGAAATAGGTTTCCAAAACACAATTTTTTCCCCCTCCTTGCTTGTAAAAGGCTATTTATAGAAGTTACAGAAGTTGAGCCAATTAACTACACTAACCACAAAATGTCATTTTGTTATGGGAACAGCCAAAAGCTAGTCAGCCAGACCACGTCTAGATTTTTTTTTTTTTAGCCCAGGAACTGAAGATACATGTAAAAATTCAAAAGTGAAGGAGCAAAACCAAGAAGCGCCTGCTCTGTATATAAAGCTGTCGCAGGGCCAGCTCCCCTGGGGCTGCGGCCAGAATGCCATCTGTGGGGACTGAACAGCAGCGAGGAGGTCCATTTCCTGACCCCTGAGACTTGCTCAGACTCATAAATGAAAATCCACTCCAGATCTGATGGCTCCTCCACCTGGCCCCTCTCCTCGGGCCTCATCACTTTAACAGTCACGTTCAGGAGCAAAAGGCGACAAGACCACCAGGCACTGGGAGCCCTGGGGGCAGACACCCGACAGCTGCGGTGAAGGTGCCTGTGCCCATTTGATGTCCGATTCCTTAAGCACTTTGCGGGTTCCATAATCGTGGCCTCGCAGTGTTCATTTTTAGGCTGGCTTGTCTTCTTTCCCTAGCTAGGACACAGGCTGACCAGGGGTGGGAAGAGTTTCACTATTCAGGACTCCCCACCTTGGATGCACATACTTGATTTTCAGTTAACACGGGACTGAAGAAAGGGGACTAGAGCCCTGAGTATGACTGAGTGGTCAGAAGCCCCAAAGGCCTTCCCAGCGTGGACATTTCTGCAAAGGCCCACCCTGTGCCAGAGGCCCTTTCAGGGAGGAACCCCGAGTGGGGAGTTCTCCTCCAAGGCTGGCAGAGCCACAAAAACCGCTGAAGATCATCTCGGTCAGTTTTCTCCCTCTGGGGTAATACAGCTCTGATTCTAAGGTCCAGCTTTTTGTTCACCATCCTGAGTGTGAGATTTCTTTTACTTGTTACAAAAATTTATTTTGGTTACAATATACTTAACAAAATTTACCATTTTAAACACTTTTAAGGTACAAGGGCCTTCAGTATGTTCGCACTGTTGGGCAACCACCACACCAACACCTCCAGAACATTTTCATGTTCCCAAACTGAGACTCTGTCCCCATTAAGCACTAAATCCCATTCCTTCCTCCCCCGCACCCCCTGGTAACCCCCATCATTCCACCTTCTGTCTCTATGGACTTGACTACTGAGTACTCCAGATAAGTGGAATCTTACAATATTGTCCGTTTGTACTGGCTTATTCCCCTTAACACAATGTTTTCAAGGTTCATCTACAGTACATCAGTATCAGAATTTCATTCCTTTTAAAGGCTGAATAATATTCCACTGCATGTATATACTTCATTTTGTTTATCCATTCATCCGTGAATGGATACTTGGGTTGTTTCCACATTTTGGCTATTGTAATTAACGCTATGAAGAACACTGGAACACAAATATCTGTTTGAGTAAAACTATTTATTTTTTAATAATCACTTTGTCCACTCCATTAACTTTCATTTAGATTGGAATTATCCTTAAATTTTTCCTAACTGTATAATTTTACCACACCTGATAGAAGGCAGTAATTTCAAGGTTCAAACAAATCCCTAGTTTCTATCAAATTAAGAATAAAATAGGACTTCCGGGCAAGATGGCGGAGTAGAAGGATGCCTGTAAGCCACCCTCTCCCACAAATACACCAAGACCCACATCTACAGACCCACTCAACCAACCAGAGCACCTGCGGAACTCCAACAGATCATCGCCCTCTTCAAAAGATAAAGACGCCAAAAATCTGGTAGGAGAAAAGGAAACAAGAAAGAACAAAAGGCAAAGCAGCGCGGGACGGGTCCCGCGGGGAGGGAACGGCAAAGGAGGACTGGCGCTTGCTCGCTGGGTCTCCCCTCTCCAACTGAGAGGCCAGCGGGACGGAGGGGGAGCCTCCGAGGCTCGGATCTGTACAGAGCAGCCCTTGTCTGACAGAACTAAGTTAAACGGGCACAGAGCGTCCCCCCGACACCCAGCCTGAGACGCGGGCCGGCAGCGGCGGGCAGGGCCAGGCTGCACAAGCAGGGCGGAGGACGGGGGCGGCTGCACGGAGGAAACTCCGGGGGACTGCAAGGGGCTGGGCGCCGGGGCTGTGGGTGTACAGGACAGAACAACCTGGGCCCTCCATAAAACAGCAAGGTTGATGTGCTCTCGCGGGAAGGGTGCATACCCCCATCTCTGAAAACACGCGGAAACTTTTCAGGGGAAGAGGGGCGGGGCCCAGGCAGAGCCGCCATATTCTCCGGCGCTGAGCACCCAGGCGGGAGCAGAGGAGAAACCTGCGTCCGCACCGAAGGGCTTAGCAGCCTCAAGGGCCAGACTGAGACGGGCCTACAGCCCTGGGCAGATAGGATCCTTCCATTCTGGTCCCCCAGAGAACTTGCTCCACAAAGACAAACAAGCAGCGGGGTCTTGGCTCGGAGCAGGGACGAGGCTGCCCCTGGGTCTTCCCCGAGCCCACCCGCAGAGCGCCGACCAGGGCGGAGCGCCGGCGCAGAGCGCGCAGCCGCACAGAGCAGCGGAGCTACTGGCGGCGCAGGCAGGGGGAGAGCGGCCCCCCCGCCTGTCGGGCAGGAACACAACCCCTGACCCAGGTGCTGGGAAGGGGCACAACCCGCCCTCCTGCCTGGCCAGTCTGCAACATCTGTCTGCGGCATCCAGAGGGGCAGTGACCCGCCCGCCCGCAGCAGAGGAGAGCTGCATCTGACCCCGGGTTAGGAGGAGGCGCGATCTGCTTGCCGACAGGTGCTGGGAGCAGCACAGAACAGGGCGCCAACGGAGGGCCTCTGAAAACAAGCTGAGCTTCCAAAACAGGACGAAGACAGAAGGACATCACATTAAAAGCACACACACTCCAGGAGAACACCGACAACCCCCCTTTTTTTTTTTAAATTTTTTTTTTTGGTTTTTGTTTTGCTTTGTTTTGTTTTTTTGTTTTCTGTTTTTGTTTCTGTTTTGTTTTGTTTTAATCTGTTTTTACCTGTTCTATTTTCAATTACTCTTTTAATTTTTACTTCTTAATTCATTTCTATTTCTCTTGGGTTTTGATGTCCTGTTATTGATTAGACACAGGCTTCAAACACATATATTCATCTCCCCACCCCCCCTTTTTTTTTTTAAGGTTTTAAAAGGACTTCTCCACCCGATTAATACTCTGCTTCAACCCGCTCTTCTATTATTCATTATACATTGTTTTCAAACCCTCTTTCTCCCTTCTTTTAAAAATCTTTCTCTCTCTCTTATTCTTTTCTCTTTTTTTTCTTTTTTCTTTTTTTTTCCTAAGTTCTATTCCTAAATAGGCATTAGATAGATAAAATCCTTAAGATCCAAAATAGACAACTGATACTTCATAAACCACAGTGCCAGAGAGGTATGAGCAAGATGAAGAAGCAGAGAAACCTTTCCCAATTAAAAGAACAAGAGGAATCCCCTGAAAGAAAGCTCAATGAAATAGACATCGATAGCCTACTAGATCAAGATTTCAAAAAAGGAGTGATCAAATTGCTGAAGGAATTAAAAGAGATAATGCTTAGAGAAATAAAATATGTCAAAAATGAAATTGAAGCTATAAAGAAGAGCCAAGCAAAATGGGAAAACTCAATGACAGAGATGAGGAATGATCTAACAGCTGTGCAAAGCCGACTAGTTAATGCAGAGGAACGAATTAGTGATCTAGAAGACAGGGCAACAGAAAGCACCCATTCAGAAGAACTACAAGATAAGCAAATAAAAAATAATGATAATAGCATAAGGGACCTATGGGATAATATAAAGCGTCCCAATCTTCGCATAATAGGGGTCCCAGAAGGGGAAGAAGGATCAAAGGGGATTGAAAAGGTTTTTGAAGAAATCATGACTGAAAACTTCCCAAACTTAAAGAAGGAATCAGATATCCAAGTACAGGAAGCTCAGAGGGTCCCAAACAGGAAGAACCCAAATAGACCCACACCAAGACATATCATAATCAAGATGGCCAGAGTCAAGGATAAAGAAATGATTCTAAAGGCAGCAAGAGAAAAGCAAAGAGTGAACTACAAGGGAACCCCCATAAGGCTCTCAGCTGATTTCTGTACACAAACACTACAGGCCAGAAGGGAGTGGCAAGATATATTCAAAGCCCTGAATGAAAAAAAGATGCAGCCTAGGATACTTTATCCAGCAAGGCTATCCTTTAGGATAGAAGGAGAAATAAAGAGTTTCACAGACAAAAAAAAGCTGCAGGAGTTTAGCAACACTAAACCCATGCTAAAAGAAATATTGAAAGGGCTATTCTAAATAGAAAAGCAGCAGGATGCTACAGAAATGAGAAACGTACAACTGGAAAGGTGATAACTCATGAATTACAAATAAAGAAAACACGAAATTATAAAAGAAGACATACAAATCACTGAGAGTGGGAGAGGGAGGCAGGGAAATATAGAATTTTTTTTCTTTCTTTTTTAAATTTTTTTTAACAGTAGGATGGGTTTGAGATCATGTTATTATCAGTTTATTAAAAACGGGTATAGGTTAATAGATTTACAAAAAAGGGTAACCACAAGTCAAAAATTTACAAGGGAGTCACAAAAATTAAATAAAATCCATGATAATACAAAGGAAAATTACCAAACCACAAAAGGAAGAAGAAAGGAACAAAGAGGATATACCAATTCAACTGCAAAGATAAGTTCAAAATGGCAATAAACACACATCTATCATTAATTACTGTAAATGTTAATGGACTAAATGCTCCAGTCAAAAGACATAGAGTGGCAGAGTGGATTATAAAGCAAGAACCTTCAATATGCTGCATACAAGAGACCCACTTTAGGGAGAAGGACACATATAGATTGAGAGTGAAAGGATGGAAAAGGATATTCCATGCAAATGGAAAAGCCAAAAAAGCAGGTGTTGCAGTACTGATTTCAGACAAAATAGACTTTAAAACAAAGGCCATAAAGAAAGATAAAGAAGGACATTTTATAATGATTAAAGGAGTGATACAAGATGAAGATATTACACTCGTTAATATATATGCACCCAATATAGGAGCACCTAAGTACATACAAGAATTACTAACAGAGATAAAGGGGGATATTGATGGGAATACAATCATAGTTGGAGATTTTAACACTGCATTAACACCACTAGACAGATCTTCCAGACAGAAAATAAACAAGGCAACAGAGAAATTAAATACTACAATAGAAAAACTAGATTTGGTGGATATTTTCAGAGCTTTACACCCCCAAAAAATAGAATATACATTCTTTTCAAGTGCACATGGAACATTTTCCAGGATCGATCATGTACTTGGACACAAAAGAAACCTCAACAAATTTAAGAAGATAGAAATTATCTCAAGCATCTTTACTGACCACAATGCCATGAAACTGGAAATCAACAACAGAGAAACAAAGGAGAAAAAAAGAAAAGCATGGAGATTAAACAATATGTTATTGAAAAAACAATGGATCAATGAGGAAATCAAAGCTGAAATTAAAAAATACCTTGAGACAAATGATAATGAAAGCACAACCACTCAAAACCTATGGGACACAGCAAAGGCAGTGCTAAGAGGGAAGTTTATAGCGATACAGGCCTTTCTCAAAAAAGAAGAACAATTTCAAATAAACAAGTTAACCCACCACCTAAATCAATTAGAAAAAGAAGAACAAAAAGCCCCAAAAAGCAGCAGAAGGAAGGAAATAATAAAGATCAGAGAGGAATTAAATACAATAGAGATTAACAAGACCATAGAAAAAATCAACCAAACCAAAAGTTGGTTTTTTGAAAAAGTAAATAAAATCGACAAACCTCTGGCCAAACTCACAAAGAAGGAAAAAGAGAGAGCACAAATTAGCAAAATAAGAAAGGAAAATGGAGAAATTACAACAAACAAAATAGAAATACAGAATATCATACGAGAATATTATGAAAAACTCTATGGAACCAAACTGGATAACCTAGAGGAGATGGACAAGTTTCTGGAAACATACTGTCCACCAAAACTGAATCAAGAAGAAACTGAACACTTGAACAACCCGATCACTAGAAAGGAAATAGAAATAGCAATTAAAAACCTCCCTACAAATAAAAGTCCAGGACCGGACGGCTTCACCGGGGAATTCTACCAAACATACAAAGAAGAACTCATACCAGTCCTTCTCAAACTCTTCCAGACGATTGAAAAGGAGGGAATACTCCCAAACTCTTTCTATGAAGCCACCATCACCCTGATACCAAAACCAGGCAAAGACACTACAAAAAAAGAGAATTATAGGCCAATATCACTGAGGAACATAGACGCCAAAATCCTCACCAAAATTTTAGCAAATAGAATCCAACAACACATAAAAAAGATTATACATCATGACCAAGTGGGGTTCATCCCAGGGACACAAGGCTGGTTCAACATACGCAAATCAATCAATGTAATACATCACATCAACAAGAGAAAGGACAAAAACCACATGATCATCTCAATCGATGCAGAAAAAGCATTTGATAAAATTCAACACCCATTTATGATAAAAACTCTCGCCAAAGTGGGTATAGAGGGAACATATCTCAACATAATAAAAGCTATATATGACAAACCTATAGCCAGCATAGTTCTCAACGGTGAAAAACTCAAAAGCTTCCCACTAAAATCTGGGACAAGACAAGGATGCCCACTATCACCACTCCTATTCAATATAGTCCTGGAAGTCCTAGCCACAGCAATCAGGCAAGAGAAAGAAATAAAAGGGATCCAAATTGGAAAAGAAGAGGTAAAAGTGTCATTATATGCTGACGACATGTTACTATATATAGAAAACCCTAAAAGGTCCACAAAAAAGCTACTAGAGCTGATCGAAGAATTCAGCAAGGTAGCAGGTTACAAAATTAATGTTCAAAAATCAGTTGCCTTTCTTTACACTAATGATAAATCAACAGAAAAAGAAAGTAAAGAAACAATCCCCTTTAAAATAGCACCCAAAGTAATAAAATATCTGGGAATAAATCTAACCAAGGAGGCGAAAGAATTATACACAGAAAACTATAAACCATTGATGAAGGAAATTAAAGAAGACTTTAAAAAATGGAAAGATATTCCATGCTCTTGGATTGGAAGAATCAATATTGTTAAAATGGTCACACTGCCCAAGGCAATCTACAGATTTAATGCAATCCCTATCCAATTACCCAGGACATATTTCACAGAACTAGAACAAATCATAATAAAATTTATATGGAACCATCAAAGACCTAGAATTGCTAAAGCATTACTGAAGAGAAAGAATGAGGCTGGAGGAATAACTCTCCCAGACTTCAGACAATACTATAGAGCTACAGTCATCAAGACAGCATGGTATTGGTACCAAAACAGACATATAGACCAATGGAACAGAATAGAGAGCCCAGAAATGAACCCACAAACTTTTGGTCAACTCATCTTCGACAAAGGAGGCAAGAATATACAATGGAATAAAGACAGTCTCTTCAGCAAATGGTGTTGGGAAAACTGGACAGCAGCATGTAAAACAATGAAGCTAGAACACACCCTTACACCATATACAAAAATCAACTCAAAATGGATTAAAGACTTAAACATAAGACAAGATACAATAAACCTCCTAGAGGAAAACATAGGCAAAACATTATCTGACATACATTTCAAAAATATTCTCCTAGAAGAAATAAAAGCAAGAATAAACAAATGGGACCTAATGAAACTTACAAGCTTCTGCACAGCAGAGGAAACCAGAAATAAAACAAGAAGAAAACCTACGGAATGGGAGAAAATTTTTGCAGGTGAAACCGACAAAGGCTTGATCTCCAAAATATATAAGCAGCTCATACGACTCAATAAGAAAAAAATAAACAACCCAATCCAAAAATGGGCAGAAGACCTAAACAAGCAACTCTCCAAGGAAGACATACAAATGATCAAAAAGCACATGAAAAAATGTTCAGTATCACTAATTATCAGAGAAATGCAAATCAAAACTACAATGAGGTATCACCTCACACCAGTCAGAATGGCCGTCATTCAAAAATCCAAAAATGACAAATGCTGGAGAGGCTGTGGAGAAAGGGGAACCCTCCTACACTGCTGGTGGGAATGCAGTTTGGTGCAGCCACTATGGAAAACAGTGTGGAGATTCCTCAAAAGACTAGGAATAGACTTACCATATGACCCAGGAATCCCACTCCTGGGCTTGTACCCAGAAGGAAATCTACTTCAGGATGACACCTGCACCCCAATGTTCATAGGAGCACTATTTACAATAGCCAAAACATGGAAACAACCTAAATGTCCATCAACAGGTGACTGGATAAAGAAGATGTGGTATATTTATACAATGGAATACTACTCAGCCATAAAAACCGACAACATAATGCCATTTGCAGCAACATGGATGCTCCTAGAGAATGTCATTCTAAGTGAAGTAAGCCAGAAAGAGAAAGAAAAATACCATATGAGATCGCTCATATGTGGAATCTAAAAAACAAAAACAAACAAACAAACAAAAACAAAGCATAAATACAGGACAGAAATGGACTCATGGACAGAGAATACAGACTTGTGGTTACGGGGGGGGGGGCGGGGTAGAGGGTGGGAAGGGATAGACTGGGATTTCAAAATTGTAGAACAGATAAACAAGATTACACTGTATAGCACAGGGAAATATACACAAAATGTTATGATAAATCACAGAGAAAAAAATGTGACAATGAGTGTGTATAAGTCCATGTATGACTGAAAAATTGTACTGAACACTGGAATTTGACACAACACTGTAAAATGATTATGAATCAATAAAAATGTAAAAAAAAAAAGAATAAAATAGCTCTAATACTTTCAAGGAAGAGATCTGCTTTGGTAAAAACAAAAATCTCTAAGGCATAAAACTGTTAAACCATGAAATCTGTTCAGTTTCAGAATCACTGTGCATAAACAAAAAGGCATCTGAGCAGCACGGCTCCCCTCAACTGCTACGTGGACAAGGAGCAGAAAAACTGGAGGAGCTTCATCGTTCAATCACATCCCCCTTCAAATGCCACTGCCTTCACTGCAGCCAGACGAAATCTCCTCTTTCTCAGAGTGCCAGTGTGAGTTAAGTCCTATGATGTGAATTTTGTACCTTTATAAAACTTATGTGAAGTTTTAACTCATCCACTGACAAAGCTGCTTTCCTTTATCCAGCCAAGTCAGGTTCCTCCGAGCCCTCTTCTTGACTAGACCTCAACCTTGGTCCACAAGGTTGTACCTTTAGCACAAAGATTCCATCCACCCCACACACTAAGAGACGTGAACAAACACTGGCATGGTTTCCAGTAGCTCAAAGCCATACCCTTAAGGTGATGAACCCAACCCCTTTAAAATGCCTGTCCGAGGAGGAAAGCTCTAGGCTTCTGAAGGAATCTGCTGTTGGTTCAGCCAATACCTGACAGGTTCCTGACCTCCCTACCTTAGAGCATGTATTAAGAGAAGCTCATACTTACAAGTTCTTCCTCTCCCTTTGAGATGCATGTATGTCGCCTACAACACGGGAATGCCTTTCTCAAAGACCCGGGAGCCATCCTTCTGAAATATCATCATTGAGAAAGATAGGGCCCCCGTCTCCCAGTCTCCGTGGGAGTGTAGGAACCTACCTTCCACATTACAGTTTGCAAACCCAATGGACTAATTATATCCACCAACCCCCTTCCTGCTCGTTTGTCATTTTCCATGCCCCCGACTCTGCGGAAGCCCCAGCTCACACACCCTCCCTACCCTTCATTCTCTGCCTCTAATACCCAGTTACCTCTGCAGAAATCTGAACTGAGCCCTGCTCTCTCCCCTGCTGCAGTTGTTACTGAATACAATCGGTCTTTTCCACCTTTAATTGTTATCCGGCTTTGCTTATCTTTGACACCTTTTAGGTTGCAAGTTGCTTGAGGCAAATGCTATTGCCTCCCCCTAAAGGACTTACTCTATTTAGCACACAGTAAGCCCTTGCAGAGCGCCTGCAGCGGGACATAAGGATGGAAGTGGTCCCTGACCCAAGCGGTCCCCACCCCAAAACAGGAGCACTGAAGCCCATGAGGCACATTTCATACCATCCCTGCAAAGCCTGGTAAAAACACCTCTGTTTACAGCCCCCGAATTCCCAGTGGCTCCTGTGACCCGTTTCCCTCCCAAACACACTGTATAAGACGCGGAGTTAGAGGCACGCACTCCTTTGGAGGGCCCCCAGGCTCCTGACCTCGTCCCCTCGGATCTGCGGGGGCCTCTTCACCACCTCTTTCACCAGGTGCAGCACCGTGTCCGTTCGCAGGGTACTCAGTGCACAAGTCAGGTCGACGAGGGTGAGCTGGGATGCGCTCGCCACGGGGACAATCTGTAGAAAAGAAAATCACTCTTTTAAGATTCCTTATAAAACTGAAAATAGATTTACCCCATGACCCAGCAATCCCACTCCTGGGCATATATCTTGAGGAAGCTCTAATTCAAAAAGATACATGCACCCCAGTGTTCACAGCAGCACTATTTACAATAACCAAGACGTGGAGGCAACTTAAACGTCCATTGACAGATGAATGGATAAAACAGTTGTGGTGTATATATACTCGATGGAATACTACTCAGCCATAAAAAATAATGAAATAATGCTATCTGCAGCAACATGCATGGACCTGGAGATCATCACTCTAAGTGGAGTCAGTCAGAGAAAAAAAGAGTATCACATGATATCACTTATATGTGGAGTCTAAAAAAAACCGACACAAATGAACATATTTACAAGACAGAAACAGACTCACAGTCATAGAAAGCATATGGTTACCAGAGGGGAAAGGAGAGGGCAGAGGGATAAATTAGGAGCTCAGGATATACAGATACACACTACTGTATATAAAACAGATAAACAGCAAGCTTATACTGTATAGCACAGGAAACTACATTCCTTATCTTTTAATAGCCTATAATGAAAAGAACATGAAAATGAATATATATATTCTTTATAACTGAATTACTATGCTGTACACAAGAAATTAACACAACATTGTAAACTGACTATACTTCAACTTAAAAAAAAGTAAAAAATCACCTTTAAAGCTCAGAGAGAAAACAAAAATAAGAATTACACACAGAAAGCGCTCTATAGTACTTGCTCCTGGAGAAAGAGATTTGTTTTAATCTTTCAAGCAAATATTTAAATGAAAACTGAGTAAAGGACTCTGTTGGTCCTGACAAAGAGTGAGGCAGGCATTTAATCACAATAACGTAATCAGTCTCTGCTGTAAATTAGGAGTAAAAGGTGCATTTGATGATGGGGCAGTCACTCTGGTTAGTTCAAGCTTAGAGAGTGTTTAAGAAACAGACAGACTTAATTTGAACGAAACAGGCTGATATCAAGAGACAGTCCCCAAAGCATGAGGACAGTAAGAAAACCAGGTAAACCAGATTCACACTAGCTGGCCTCGGCGGGAAAACCCCAGGGTGGGAGGTATGTTTGATGAAAGAAGTCTGCATAAGGTGGTCACGTGCACTGGGAAGTATCAGGTTTATTATCAGAGAAGCCCTCACAGGTTCTAAGCTGGGTGGCCAGGGCCACCAACCTCTCAGGCCTTCTCGGGAACAGGTGTCCATGTGGGGCACTGAGACAGCGCTCGGGGGTGGGGCAGACCCTCTGAGGGAGGGATGAGCAGGAGCCGGCATGGTCGACAGAGGGAACCAAGGAAGAAAGCTGTGCTGGTTTTGCAGACACAGGTCAACTGAGCTCCTGAAGGACCTCGTGATGGACCAGTTGGTGGGGGAAGAACAGACAAAATGCGAACTGAAGTCTGGGCATAGGAACATGGTGATTCAAATTTTCTTCACCATCACGGACAAGTATTATTTCTATAAATTAAAAGAGACTGATGACCCTGGTTGATGACGACGTCTCAAATGCATCAACTGAGACAACACACCTCTGTGACAGGGATGTTGAAGGGGGCAGTGAGTGCACGTGCGGGGCCGGGGGAATATGGGAAATCTCTGCACCTTCCTCTCATTTTGTTGTAAGTCTAAAACTGCTCTATAAAGTCTTTATTTAAAATGTACATGTTATATGTATTCTTGTAAGCATACTATTAGATGCCAGATTTAAAAGGTGAACCGTAAGTACAACGGACTCATTAAAGAAAGTCAGAAAACAGAAGCTGGGGCGAGTTCCACCCCCCACCCAGCCAGCATCCAACCCCGGTGTCACGAGGTACGGCTGTCTGACTGCGTGCTTTTAAAGCAGTGGAACTACTTTCACAGTTTCCCGTGTTGGTCTCTGACATCACCTTTGATGACATGTGACTCTGGTATTCTGTCAGAGTAAGTTTAGCTACCGCCTTGATTTTCCGGCTTTACCTTCGTCTTACTGTGGTGTTTCACCCTCTTCCTGCTCCACACGGCTGCAACGGCTGCAGTTAACTGGACTCCAAGGTGGGCTGTCAAGGGGTTCAAGAAGTCTAAAATTTTTTGCCGTATGGTCTGGAAAATAGAGAAAAGAAGAGCGGAATCAGGGCTTCGGCGGACGACATGCTTCACCGCCACCTGTAAACCCTGGGAGCCCTGGGGTCCATCTTAGTGCTCCCAGCACCAGGCCTAGCAAGTCCCTGTAAGGGGAGGGGCTGGAGGAGAAGTATGGGGGGCCCGCAGGTGGACGGGCAGATGCTAGCTGAGCTGAGCAAGAAGAGACTCCAGGGAGGTGATAAATACCACCTGCGAGCAGCCACCTGAGGCCTTGCAGACACAGTGAGAAAGGGGGGACCAAACAGTGGGGCCGGCACTGTTCCCATGCTGAAAGCCCCCACGTCAACCAGCCCAGGAAGGGCTCATGTTCATCAGGAAGGATGTTTTATCAACTTCCAGGAATACGTACCACTTAACTAATTTCACTATGTAACCAATTAAAAACAACCCCACAACATGGCCCTGGACAGCACCCGTCACCCTCCCTTTTGCTCCACATGGGTTTTTTTCATTCACGAAACCTCGTTTCTCCCTCTGTAAATCCTGCGTGTCCCCCGGCCTCTAACACCCCCCACCCCATCAACGCCCCGCAAGCTGGGTCCCAGCTCAGCCACTCTGCTTCAGGAAGGCCGCCTCGACCCCCAGCCCCGGTCAGGTTCCTGCGCCGCACGGGTCAGAGCGCCCTCGTTTCTCTGTAGCACTTCTCAGCGTTGCTTTTACATTGACACTGCCTGTGTCTGCCAGCAGGACAAGGACTTACTTCCACTGTCTTAAACACTGGGCTATAAACGTTTGTTTGTCAAATGTTTGTCGAATGAATGAATTTGTTTTGGGCTCTGTCCCCACTGTCTTTGTCTAGAATCACCTTAGATACAAATGAGCGTGGGATGGAGATGTCCCCTCCCTCCTACCACGGTTTCTGCTCAAGAGAGACTGCGGGGGTCTCAGCTGGAGGCCTCGGGTCCTTCAGGGAGGGCTTGAGTTAAGTGCTCAATAAATGTTAGCCGTTATCACAATGAATCTTTCCCTCAGCCCCCTGAGGCAGTCTACTAGTAACAGACTCATTTCACAGATGAGAAAACTGAAGCTCAGGGTGAGTGCCTACGGATTTTCTGAACCTTTTTAGAACTTATTTTTTAGGCTTAATTTAAGCAGGTTCCTGTGGCAGCTTGGAATACAGCAGATCCCCTTAGAGGGCATTCCTGGAACTGACAGAACATTTTGCAGCCTACCTGTGAGTTACAGAACCTAAAAGCACGCCGATCTGGGAGTCAGACTGCCTGGGTCTAATTCCAGCATCACTGCTTATGGGTGTGCAATTGAGGGCAAAGCATTTACTCTCTCTACACCCCAATGTCCTCATCTGTAATCAAGGAACAATAATAGTACATCCATCATAGGTGAAGACTAAATATGCCAATAAACGTAGGGCACCCGGATGATGCCTGGCATCGTGCTTGCAGCTGAGGAAACCATAGCACAGAGAGGTTAACGAACTTGTCCAGAGTCCCACAAAGCACCTGAGCAGGAGGCTGAATCCAGGTGAGCTGGCTCCCTGTGCTCTGGTCTGTTTTGTTTAACCGGGGCTGCCAGATGCCAGTGTAAGCCCTGAGGACACCACCTGGCACCGACAGGTGCTCAGCTGATGTGAGACAGGGCCAGATAATTCTTAGCTACTAGACGTGGCAATTAGAGACTGAGTCACGTGCCTGGATGCTTCCAAGGGAGAGTGAACTGTAATGGGGCAGGACCCTGCGGGGCCTTCCCAGGACAGACCACTCCTCCCCATGTCCTCTGCCTGCCTCTTGTTTGTAGAAAAGCTGTCCTCTCCCAGGCCTCCCCGGTCACAGACGCTTGGTTCAAAAGTTAATGATTGAAAGGATGTGAACATGTAGTGATAAAAGTAGTACTTTTGCCAGAACTGGTGACTATTTAAACAGTAGATCAGCCACATGGCAGTCACAGAATCTTTAGTTGCTCCCTGAAGTATACAGATGACAGTATCTGATGTTGTTTTACATTCACTACATCCCTGAGTTGTTTTACAGACACTAAAACCCTTACCAAATGGAAGCAGCTAACTGCACAATGACCACGTGCCTTAAAAGCTCTTCCCAGAAACCCATTGGGGAGTTCGGGTTTTTTGAGCATCAGCTGCCCACACTTCTTGTCTGGCACCTACAATGCATGCTGCACTTTCCTTCACCGAAACCCAGTAGATTGGCTTCATTGCACACAAGGGAGTGGACCCAAGTTTGGTTGGGGAACAGAACTAGATCTGTCCTGGGCTGTGTGCTTCTGGTTCAATAAAAAACTCAAAGACACCTCAATGTGTTCAAGGCACCACTAAAAGCAGAATATAAGGGCGAAACTGTCTTAGTAGACATGCTTGAGAGAAACTGCTTGTAGACTTCAGGTAACCCAGCTGGAACCCCCAGGGATTTTATTTTTGTTTTTAAAAAAAGAAGGGCAAAGGGGAAAAAATAAACAAAACAACTCAAAAAGCGTTTCTTTCTATGAATAGGAAACTTATTCTAATAAACAAACTGGAGATTTCTACTTCCGACTTACTTCTAACTTGGGATTCACTGAGCACATTAGGTTTGATTATGTGTGTATATATTCCTGCATATTTTAATTTTCAGTGGACAATACAAGAAAAGGAAATAATAAAACCAGAGAGGAAGCTCTCTCACTTTGGTGGTTTTAAAGTAAATGGAAGAGGATCCGTTTGTGGCTCCAAGGAGATCGACAGGTCTCTTCTGAGTCTCCTCCTTCTTGAGAACATTCCAGAGAAGGGCCATGGTGTTAACAATTCGAGGCAGTTCTTCCAGAATAGCATTCTTGGCATTTTTCAAATTGGTAGGGTCACTCATAGCAGTGGTCTAAAAATGAAAATGAACATATGAGACTCGTCTCCATCTGTGGTGTCGTTTCCCTTTCCATGAGGTGGGATGGTGGGATGCGCTGGTGCGCTCTTCCAAGCAAGTCCCACATGTGGTCTGGAAGTAAAATGCCTCCCTCCCTGAGCATTTAAAGCCAAGACTTTCTTTCAAAGATGGATGGATGTCTGTGACTCTGAAACCCCTCATTACAAACTGTTCCAGTCACTCAACCAAAGCACAGGCTGCAGTCTAAAATTTAATCCCAGATAGGACAGAGCTATCAATAGCTAAAATGTCTTCCTACAGGTCAAGGTCAAGGAAAAAATAACATGGAAAAAAGATACATTTTTATCCACTCCTGGTGGAGAGCTACACTTGCCTACAGGGAGTACCAGCAAGAACAAAACCACATTTGCATTACTTACCTGTGCATATTTGCACATATATTTACATACACATTTACATTATTTGCATGTGTTCATTTTCATTAACATTTGCATGTTCACTTGTATTACTCACATAAATACATTTCTTATTTGAACAGACATAACCCCAGCAAAGACAAAACAGTATACGAGAACTGTCTTGAACTCAGGAAAAAATAATTTACCTTTCTGTTTTGGTTGGGTTGTTCCAAAAGACAAAAATGACTAATGGTTGTTAGACCTTCCAGAAGAGTGAGTGGATAATCCGGAGAAATGTTTTCCCTCTTGGAGGTTACGCTTTGGTGAAGAAACGAGAAACTAGTTTTGAGACTTTTTAAGAATGAAGCCATAAAGGTTTTTAATCCTACATATAAACATAGAAACCAGAGAGATATCACTCAGAAGAACCTGGGGCTCTCATAATGGGATATTGTTATAATAATGACAGGCATCTTTTGTGCTGATTTACATTTTTATAGTCACTTTGGAAAAATGTTTCCAGATGTTTCAGAATTTCTGTGATGAGGATTCACATTTTTATTTCTGTTTTGCAAAAATAATGGACAGTGACTGACTTGTCCTGTAACACAGAACTAGCCTGGGTAGCCATGAGGAATTAAAAATAGAAGAGCTGACCATTTAGTTACCCCTCCTGACAAGGCTAACTAGGCTTTTGATTAGGTTGAAATTACCCACCAATTGGCTTCTAGAGCAAATCAGCCATTTGTGACAAAAGATGTCATTAAAGCAACAGGAATGCATCCAAGGGTTCACCATACCTGATGGAGAGCTTCACCGATTCGCTTTCATACTGCTTGACCAGCTCGTCCAAGTTTTTGCAAATCTGGACAAGGAAGGGGGTCACTGTCCAGCCCAGGGACTTCCCGAAGTACGGCAAGGACTGCGTGACCAAGCTAACCCAGGCGGGGTGCATGCCATAGCCGTAGGCCGGCTGCAGGCCCCTCACCACGGCCGAGACTAGCAGCCCCTGCGAGGTGAGGGGGTGGGGCTGCACGTACTGCATGGCGCTGATGGCCTGTTGAAAGTTCAGCGTCCGCCGCCACTCCCGGGACAGGTCCGGCTGATTTTCGGCCTCCTCCTGCACCTGGCCCAGGTGGTGCTCCAAGACGATTAGCACCTGCAGCAGCTTCAGCAGCTCAATCTGCAGGGGGTGCTCGCTCCAGATCTGGTCCTGGCCCAGGTTGATGAGGCTCTCCTCGAAGATGCTGTCCTCCCGCGGGGCCCTGCCTCGCTCCGACGTGGCCAGCCCATAGCGCTTCTGACTCGTGTACATGGACGCGGACAGTGAGAGCAGGACAAACTCCTGGACTTTGCACCGCTGCAGCAGGCTGTGGATGAACTCCACGTTCTTCCCTTCGGCTGACTTGGCCACTGAGACCAGCTGCGTCATCATTCGAATCAACACCTCCACGCTTTTGACCTGCACATCCCGGTTGCCGAGGATGTCTCGGTGGGAGACCTTCAAGTAACAAGGGTAGTAGCTTCGCAGGAAGCTCAGGCACAGGTAGGTGAGGAGCTCGAGCAGCAGAGAGTGGGGGAACACACTGGGAGGCTGGGTCTGGAGCTTTCCGTAGAAACTCTGGCCAATGAGGGCCTCCTGATGGCGAGCTAGGAGGTTGGAGATGAGGTTTAGGTGCGCGGTGGAGCTGGTGTCCATGCTGGTCCCAGACACAGCCTCAATAAACTCCCTGGGGTTGGTTTTGAGCACGGCCTCCAGCACGGAGAAGGCATAAAGCACTCGCCGGGAGTCGTAGGGCTGCAGGTAGAGCAGGATGTGCTTGAATAAGGCCTCAATCATCTCCTGCCTCTCCCGCTGCTGCTTCAGCAGCCTGGATGTGGTCAGGGCCTGGAGCTCCAGGTCAGCCTCTTCGTCACTGGAGAGCGACTCTGAAGCCTGGGTCTTGTCTGAGTCCACGCGCGTCAGGCTCAACTTGGTGTTGGACTTGAGGTTTTCTGCCTGGAAGGCCGCCAGCAGAGTGGAGCGCTTGTGGGGGGCCCTGCTGGCCCCGGGGATGGATGCACAGCAGTGCTCGCCACTGCTCAGCTCCTGTGGGTCATGGGAAGGGGAGGAGAGGGAGGACGTGTTCTCGCTGTCTGTGGGGCCGGACTCGGCGTCCGCAGACTCGGTGTGCTCACTGCTGTCCAGGGTGCCGCAGGCCGTCCCGTCCAGCAGGTGTGCGGAGCAGGGAAGGTCTTCCTCGCTCGGCTCGCTGCCTGCTGGGCACTTCTCTGGTTCCTTCTCCACCTCGGCCCAGATGGCCTCGCGGTCCACGGTGGTGAGCTGGCTCAGGGGTGCACTCTCTGCAGAGCCGCCCTCCTGAAGATCAGGAGCGCCCCATGCCTCTTTGCAAGATGTGTGCTTCCTGTTAAACCAACGATGCCAGTCTTCTGAAAATTACAAGATGACAGACGACTTCAGAACAGGAAGATCACTTAGGATAAGTCAGTTCCAGAGTGATTTTTGTCTTAAAGCCAGGCAGAAAGATCAATATTAATAAAATTCTGCCATGAGGAAGGGGTAAGACAGGGGTAGGGGTTTAAGAGGTATAAACTACTATGTATAAAGTAAATAAGCTACAAGGATATATTGTACAGCACAGGGAATACAGTCAATATGTTATAATAACTATAAACCCTTAAAAATGGTGAATCACTATGTCATGCACGTGAAACTTACGTAATACCGTAAATCAACTATACCTTAATAAAAAATTGTAAAAAACAACACAATAAAATAAAATAAAATTCTCCCATGAAATGACATCACTAGAGTCTAGATTACATTACCAAAGGAAGGCAGACATGCAAAGTGAACAGGTCTTTTAAAATGTTCAAGAAATTGGATAATTTAGTTACACTGTCATAGAAAACATAAATATCACAAGTTTGGGGGAGGGTGATTTAAAAAAAAATGCCTATCATTTTCTCCCAGGAGTTTCCTTTCAAAAAAGTTATCCTACAGAAACATCAGCAGAAGGTTTTCAAAGCTAAAAGCGTATCACTGAAACGTTTTATATAAAAACAAACAGGAAAGCAAATAAAAGTATCCATAGGAAGAGGCGGGTTGACAAACTCACAGCACATGCTACTTACTGTTTGGGTTTTTTAAAGATACAGCTACATGTACTGATATGGAGCAATGTGTATGATATATTAAGTAAAAGAAAAAACCCAAGCTGCAGAATCCAGCTGTATAGATGAGCCCATTTACAGGAGGGAATTATACGCAGCAGTGAAGAAGTCTGGAAGGGTATCTGCTGCACCATTAACGGTAACGTGCTGTACCAGCCAGCATCACAAGGACTTTCACGTGTACTTTTTCTTTCCAATTATTCCAATTTATAAAACAAGCATGTTAGTCCCTCTGCGATCAGAAAATACACAATCTTTTAAGGTGCTCAGGTGTCTTTTAAAAAGGAGTGAAAAGCCAGGCATCTTTGGTGTTGCCAAATATTTTTAATATGCAACTTTCAACAAATCTAGTCCATGCATATTAAGCCAGATTAGAAAAAAAGGGAGAATTAAGATATGAGAAATAGATGAGCTGCCTGATGTGTACAACAGTATTTCAAAATTAGATTACAGAGGGAGTGTGCAGGGCAAGCACGTCTAGTTGCTTCCAGGGAAAGAGCATGGCAGAGAAAACACATTTTCTCTCATTAGGCAGGTAGCATTAAACCTTGATTAGAGGAATTAGAGGAGGTGCCAAGAGACCTTCAAAACTCAACGAACCGTGGAGTTAAAACTTTCCTCTTACAACAAGGGAACACTTAAAAATTTAGCTGCCATAAATGGAAGCCAAACTTTTAAGAAGGTGCTTAGTTTAAACATCTTTGAATTTTACTTTCTTAGGATGTGGAGTAATAAAATGTCTCCTCTTTGAGAAGGCAGCCAGCTTTCCCCTCTACAGAAAAACCGGAAGTTATAGTTCTAGGCAAGGAGCCCTGTAAAGAGGAAGCCACCTCAGAAATCTTTGCTTATTTAGGCGTTAGGCAGCTCTTCTCTGTAAGATAAGACTGTGACTGTGAGTATTTACAACCCAGTAAGCCAAACAAACTAATTAAAACTTGTAAAACCATCACTTAGAAAACTGCAGGAAGTCATAAAATACAGCCACTGTGAGAAGTAACGTCAGTTCAGAAACTGTGCTAGGTATTAACCACTGAAATGCAATGAACTCATCAGTTTTATTTTAGTCTTTTTCTTTTCTTCTTTCTACCTTGACTCTTTTAAATCTGTGTTAAAGATGCCTCTCAAAGTTCTCAGAACCCAAAGGTTGACTTCCGTGTTTCTGATTAGCTGTTAACAGCTGGAAAGAACCTTAGAGAGGGGATAGGAAAAAACCACTTACCTTGTTGTTGACGGTTCCAAGCAGAAGTAATTTTTATAGGTCAAGTATAACGGATGAGACCTCATGCAAATTGCCACATTCTTGATCGTGCAGACCTGGGGGCAACCTCAGCTCTCCCGCCCCAGGTCTGAGAACTGCGAGCCTGGCCAACCCAAACTTCATTTCCCGCCAGACATCAGATATCTTTTCTGAGCGAAGGGCTGGCCTTAGGGACCTCTGGGTGGACAGTCTGCTTTCCCCTCCTCCTACCTTAGATGCCCTTGAATTGTTTTTTCTAGCCAAGAATCAAGATTCAGCTATTTTTATTGTAAATTTTTTAAAAAATTTTCCTTTATAACATAAAAAAATTAGATTTTTCAGTGAGAACAACACACTCACTACCTGGCATTCCTAAGTGCCAGTTCATCTGAGCCTTAGGATTTAAACGTCCATACAAAATACCTTTGTACCTTTTGAATCTGGCAAAACCACCAAGTAGGTCAAAGTGCCCTGACTGTCACACTGGGTGGTTGGAGTCCAGGCCACCCCTTCCTCAATCCCAGGTCCAGGGTTCTGGCGACACACAGCTGGCCCAGCACCCAGCCCGTGTGGTGTGCTCACCTGCTGAGTTCTCCTGCTTGAGGCAGTGAATGGAGGTCCTCTGGGTCTTGGGCTGGAGCAGAAGCAGGAGCACGGGTTCGAGGATGCGCGCCACGTCGCCGAGGGAGAGCGCCCGCACCAGCCAGCCCTGGGCGGCAGCACTGATTGCGCCGTCCGTGCAGGCCAGGCTGTCCAGCACGACGAACAGGGACCTGCGGGGTGGGGGTGGGGTATGGAAGCACACCGTCGGGTCGGCATTCAGGGCCCTGTGTGCTGGGATGCCCTCAGAAAGCTTCATCCAGGCTGGGCTTGAGGACCCAGGCAGGAAGGACCAGGGATCTCAACCTTGCCTTCAGCTAGAGTCACTGGGGGAGCTTCTAAATTCTGATGCCATACCCGGAGAAAACTACAGTTCAAAAAGCTACATGCACCCCAATGTCCATAGCCACACTATTTACAACAGACAAGACACGGAAGCAACCTAAATGTCCATGGACACATGACTGGATAAAGAAGGCGTGGTGTACATATGTAGACAATGGAGTACTACTCAACCATTAAAAAAATGAAATAATGCCATTTGCAGCAACATGATTGGACGTGGAGATTATCTTACTAAGTGAAGTCAGTCAGACAGAGAAAGACAAATATCATATGATATGATTCCACTTATATGTGGAATCTAAAAAATATATACAAATGAACTTACTTATAAAACAGAAAGACATAGAAAACAAATTTATGGTTACCAAAGGGGATGCGGGAGGAGAGAGAAATTAGGAGTTTGGGGATTGGCAGATACGAACTACTGTATGTAAAAGAGATAAACAACAAGGTCCTAATGTACAACACAGAAAACTACATTCAGTATCTTGCAATAACCTGTAACGACAAAGAATATATATATAACTGAATCAATATGCTGTCCACCAAAAACTAACACAACGTTGTAAGTCAAATATACTTCAATAAAAAATAAAACCCCGATGCCCAAGCCTCACCCCAAGTCTGGGCTGGGGAGCTCAGGCGTCAGAATCAGCTGGCATCTCTCTAAGGCTGTCTGACCCCACACCTCCAACTTCAGAAACAAGGTAGGGAATTTAAAAAAAACAACAACATGGAGTAGGATGCACTTGCAAAAGAACACACGTCTTCAGGGTGTGGTTGATGACCTGACAAGCGTACACACGCAGGGTTCCTGCCGTCCAATCGAGATCCAGACCATCTTCATTTCCCTGCAAGCTCCCTCGTGGGGCACATACTACAAGCTCCTTGGGTGATTCTGACATGTGCTGGGCTTCCTCCCTCCACGACCAAATTAAGAAAATTCCTACCAGGTATTCACAACTATCTGGTCTGAATTCACTTAGGGGATCACAGGAATTGTTTGCTCTGCATCAAGAACACAGGGTCAAGTTTTCCATCTCACACATCCCCCCCTCTCACCAGCCTGACACGCTGACCCGGAACTTCTGCAAAGTGGCCTTTTGCACAAAGGGAAAGTTATAATGAAGACTCCCTCACCTGTCAAAGGAGCGATTGTGAGATGTCACCCGACTGCCTTGGATCTCCCTCGTCAGGTGCCAGATGACAGAAAATCGAAACAGAGCTTCCAATCTTGTTCCCTTGATTAGGACAGAAATAAGAGTGAAGAACCTGATTTCTTAACAGAACACTGTTCTCAGTGGCAGCAAATCCAGTTTAAATATCAAACAGGAGCTCAGGAAAAAGGCAGCAACCAGGGCAGAGATGCTGGAGTCTCATTAGTGCCTGGTGGGACCTGGAGGACAGGAGGACCCGCATCCTCACTTTAACATGGGTGCACTTTTAGGAAAGCGCATATTACAGACTCAGCATTGGCCCAAGTCCAGGGTCACACGTAGGCCTGTGGTTGAAGGAAAACACAGAGCCTGGCCCCCTCATGCTCCTTGGTAGTGCCAGGTTGAATGGCTTAGACAATAGGACACGACCTGACAGCAAAGACGAGCTGGGGCTTCAAAGGCCAACACATTCTCTACGACCATCTACTTCACCCATAGCTCCAGAAGCCCCGCAAACATCATGGGAGCCTGGGCAGATTTCCCTGCCTTGATATGACTCTACAGGGGATGGCTCATGCTTCAGGAGGCCTTCTGGTCCTGAAATTACTGATTTATTAAAATGTTCCTAATGCACCATGTCTGCTCATTAACTGGGATGTCCACGGAGCCCCAGAAAGACCCCCACCAGATACAGGTGAGCCTGCCTGAGTGTGGGGAGTCCGATCACTGCTGGATGGAGGTTACCGGCTGCAAAGACTCACCTTGTCGGGGTCCAGGAGGGCGTGGCAGATGATGTCCTCACAGATGCTGGCCGTCGGGGCCAGGCAGTGCAGCCGGTAGAACAACTCCACACACATGATGTGATGTTCCCGGGTCTCCTTGTTCAGCTGATTCCACAGCACCTGGGCCACCCTCTGACGGAGGGGAGACCGTGTGAACACAGGCTGCGTTCTCCCATCTCTTCCCTGTGGCAGCCCAGTGCCAGCCCCGAGGTACTCGCTCCTGCCTGCATTTGCTGTGCGAGAGTCTTAATACCCGAAGAAACACCACCGACAAACAAAACAAAGCAAACTAAACCCAAACCACATTACAGCTCCCCCCAGGAGTCATCCAGGCAAGAGCAGTATTAGAGGTTCAACGTGGAGGTTTGTGACCTGCTTAGGACACGGCAGCTCTGCCCAGAACTCCACTTTCAGAGGGGGCAGCACCTGGAAGCGAGAACCTATCGGCTGAGGCATCCCCTCAATAAACACACACCAAGGCTCCCGCGCTATGGCTCTAGAGGCGCGCCCTCCAGCAAGCTGGGTGGATCTGCGGTGGTCACTGTCCCGAAGTCGCTGTCGAACCTCACCACCTAGGGTTGCCTCAGACTGGCGCTCAGCTTTAATTCCACAAACTTGTTCATTCCCATTTCTGAGCCGTGGCAGATGCCTGGCTCACCTTCAGGACACAAATTGTATCCCAAATCAAGTGTCTCACCTCCCCCGCCCTGATCTTAGCTGTTTAAACATATGAGGTCCGCAACTGGTCACAGCTCAAGACTGAAAAGGAAGGCTGGTCCCCACTTCCAGGAGGGGAGTTTCTGAAGGCATTTTTCCAGGTCATGGAAAAAGACCGCGTCTCATAGGTACATCTTAGATCGAAGAACTTCTTTTGGCCCATTTATTTCTATTTGACAAAATTGTCTTCTCTGCACAAATCAAATTAACCCCTGACTGGCTTGAGTCCCTAAACATTATTTATTTTTTATCAAAAGGAACGTGGTGTCCAATTATCAAGTTAAACTTCTGATACGAAACTTTTGACTAAGTAAAGTAGTCCCCTCACCTGCAGTCCCCGTGGCAAATTTATGTCTAAGAGGCTCCATCCGAAAGGTTTAAAGTTTTCTGGAGGCTTTTTGAGACTTGATGTGGATCACAAAACCCACACCTGCTCCTCCATCTGTCTTAGCCTTCTCAATCCCTGTGCTCTGGACAGTTTGCTAGTGGTTGACAATCTGTAATTACCACCTAGAAAGGGCAGGGTACTCTTGGGAGAGCTGACCTCATTCTCATTTGCACTGTGGACAGCAGGAACACTGGAGTTGAAAGTACAATAACTGAAATGAAAAACTCACTAGAGGCGGCTCAACAGTTTACCTGAATTGGCGGAAGAAAGAATCAGTGAAAAAGATTGACGGGAATTATGTAATCTGAAGTATATGGAGAAAAAAATAGTAAAAAATGAGTAGAGTCTTGGAGAAATGTGTGGCACACCATTAAGTGCACCAGCCTACACATATCTGGAATGCCAGGTGAAAAAAAAAGAGAAAGGAATAGGAAAATATTTGAAGAAATAATGGCTGAAAACTTCCCAAACCTGATGAAAAACCTTAAACTACATATACCAGAAGCTCAGTAAATTCCATGTAAGATAAATACAAAGAGACCCACACCCAGACACATCATAGTGAAGCGATAAAGGACAAAGAGAAAATCTTGAAAAGTAACAAGAGAAAAATGACTCGATAATTTACAAGGGAACCCCAATATGATTAACAGCCAACTTCTCATCAGAAACAAAGGAGGCCAGAAGACAGGTGGATGACATATTCAAACAATTAATTTAAATGTAAGTTCACTCAAACATTTAGATGAGCATTTGTTAGGGATTATTAAACAAATGCTGCTTTAAATATTTTATATTCAAGTGTATGTGGGGGAAGATTAAAGTATATTTATTCCTTTTTTAAAGTATATTAATTCTTATATTCAAAGTGTTGAAAGACAAAAAAAAAAAAAAACAACTCAACCAAGAATCTTGTATCCTGTAAAACTACCTTATATAAAAGAATAAGAAATAAAGACACTTCCAGATAAAAACTGAGAGATTTTGTTGCCAGCAGACCTGTCTTACAAGAAATACTAAAGGAAAATAGGCACACGAAAAATGCTCAATATGGCTAATTATCAGAGAAAAGCAAATCAAAACTACAATGAGGTATCACTTCACACCATCAGAATGGCCATCATTAAAATATCCACAAAAGATAAATGCTGGAGAGGGTGTGGAGAAAAGGGAAACTTTCTTACACTGCAGGTGGGAATGTAGCTTGGCGCAGCCATTACGGAAAACAGTATGGAGATTCCTCAAAAAACTAAAAATAGATTTACCATATGATCCAGCAATCCCCCTTCTCATTGTGTATCTGGAGGGAACTCTAATGTGAAAAGATACATGCACCCCAATGTTCATAACAGCACTATTTACAATAGCTAAGACATGGAAGCAACCTAAATGTCCATCGAGAGATGACTAGATAAAAGTATATTTATACAGTGGAATACTACTCAGCCATAAAATAAAAGAATAAAATAATGCCATTTGCAGCAACGTGGATGGACCTAGAGATTGTCATTCTAAGTGAAGTAAGCCAGAAAGAGAAAGAAAAATACCATATGATATCACTCATATGTGGAATCTAAAAAAAAAAAAAAAAAGAAAAGGACACTAATGAACTTACCTACAAAACAGAAACAGACTTACAGACATGGTAGACAATCTTATGGTTACCAGGGGAAAGGGAGTGGGAAGGGATAAATTTAGGAGTTTGAGATTTGCAAATGTTATTTAGCCACTATATATAAAAATACATTCAAAAAACCCAACACATTTTTTCTGTAGAGTACAGGGAACTATAGTCAATATCTTGAAATAACCTTTAATGAAAAAGAATACGAAAATGAATATACGTACGTATATGAATGACCGGGATATTGTGCCAGAAATTACACCAGAAATTGACACATTTTAACTGACTATAGTTCAATAAAAAATAATTTAAAAAATAATTAAAAAAAAAGAAATACTAAAAGAAGTTGTTTAGGGTGAAAGCAATTGATCCCAGACAGTTATACAAAATGCAAATGACACCGGTAAAAGTAATTATGAAATTATAAAAAGATGGTATAAATGCATATTTCTTCTTTCTTCTTTCAAATGGCTTAAAAAACAGTTGTGTGAAATAATAGGCACACACTGCACTGTTGGGCATATCACATTGAAACACAGTTGACAATAACAGCACAAGTGAAGACATACTGGAGTAAAGAAATGACACCAGATGCTCCTCGAGCCCACAAGTGAAGAAAGCAGGAGTGATGAACAAGAAGGCTAACGTGACAAACTCTATTAATACATACAATTGCTTTCCTTTCTTCTCCAACTTCTTTAAGTGACATAAAACTATAAAAAGTGTAACTGCAACCATGTAATGTTGGCCTATAACATACATAGATGTACGATACGTAACAGTAATAACACAAGAAGGGGAAGAGGAACAGAGCTACTCAGGAGGGATGGTTCTGTATCTCCCCAGAATTTAGGAGGAAAGTGAACTCCATTCTCGTAAAATGTATATGGTAATCCTTACAGCAATGACTGAAAAAACCCCAAACCTCCAAAAATATACTGAAAAAATCATTAAGGGAATTAAAATATTATATTGGAAAATATTCACTTATGAAAAAGTAGTAAAGGAGAAATAGGTGGGAAAAGATAAAACATAATAGAAAACAAGGAAAATGGCACCTTTCTGTGAATATAGCACAACCACTGAATTGTATACTTTCAATGGGTAAATTATATCTAAATAATGCTGTTATTTAAAAAAAAAAAAAGGGAAACAAAGCTGAGAGGTGGCCTCAGTTATATGACCTGCTTGAGAAGAGCTCACTCCAGACAGGTGAAAAGCCAGCCCATTTTGAAAGCCTTTCACGGGCTGATGGGCTGTCAAGACCTAAAAGGACAGTTGAGTTCCGATATCTCATTCCCACGTGAAACATCTAAAATGTCTCTTCCTTCGTGTCTCCGGGTTTGCAGGGTGCCTGCCACCCCCACCACCCACAGGGGAAACGCTTTCCATCTACAGGCCCCAGTGGGTGAGCCTGTCCCTGTCTGTACCACACGGCTGCTTCCCCCTGGGCCTCTGGCTGGTCACTGCCGTGGTCACCTGGATGAGCAGAAGTTGCCTGACCCAAGGGTGCCCCACTGGCTGCCTATTTAATAGCTGTGACAGGTTAGTTCAGAATTGTTAGAAAGAGATACAAGCATTATTAGCTATGAGAACCAGGTCTGAGGGTCCTGAGGCAGACATGGTCAAGCAGAAACCAAGTTAGGTTCTGGCTGGCAGGGAGATGTGCAGAGCAAGCAGCCTTGGGATGTGATGGCTTCCCAGGTGAGCCCCCAGGGGACCCAGCTGCATTCCTCTCCCGCCCTTTGACTTCCACGGGCTCTCCCATCGTCATAATAAACTTCACTTTTTTTTTTTCACGAGCAGCTGGAGTAGCTTTCAGCTCCTTGCAATTACATGAGCCCTATGAGACCTTATTTTCCTAATTTGTCCCCAAGAAAGATGGACAACACATGCTCACCACCTTCAGCGAATAATCTTTCTTAAATCTGACGAGTACTAAGTTTTCCCTGAGGTTAAATAACCTCAAAGCCTCTAATCTCACAAATTAGGACAGGCTCTCTTTTTCTGTATACTTAGATAATTTAGCAATCTTCACTCATATGGGGTCTAGTCAGCCTAAATCTGAACACAAATGTTACTGAACACTTGCTGCGGGGACAGAAATTGTGCCAGGAGCCCGGGTTAGAGAGATGGCCAAGCCAGGCACAGGTCCCCAGCAACCCTCTCTGGCTGCCACCAGAGACACCGTATTCCGTCACTGCCACTACAATCTTAGGGACAATGACAAATAAATAGTCTGGGAAGAGGGTCCAAGGGTCCCATCCACCCTCTTCCTGGTGGGAACTACCTGGTAGAAGTCTGTTTTCTCTGCGATGACTTTCAATATTCCTGGAGCGATGGGCGGAACCGTCACCATCTGCAGCTTCCCGAAAAATGGGTTGTGTCCAGAGCTTTTATAGCGTTTCATCTTGTCTTCAATGACGAGTGCTAGGGACTGGGAGTGGTTTATCACTTCCAGCAGAGTGGAGATGGCCACATGCTGGAGGTAGCAGTCAGTCACGCAGCAGCTGATGGTCATGAGGGATTTCAGCCAAGATGGAAAACTGAAATCACCATCTCCTGCAAGGAAACCAACCAGAGAGGATGGAGACAGACACACCCACATGAGACTGGCTCACCAACCTGCAGACTCTAAATAAGACACCTTTAGAGCTGGCAAGTCACCTGGGCAGCAGTGTGATATCCTTCTGGTGGGGACACAATATGCTGTCCCCATTCAGGGCCAGAGGACAAGTTAGACCAAGTCTGGTTTCATGTGCTTGTCAGATTATTCAAATTCTGCAAATGTCAGTCTCGGGGTTTTAAGATGATTCAAAACGTTTGCTTCTCTTTTATTTAAAAATTTGCATATAGTAAAATTTGCATTACACGTTCTTTTTGAAATTTACACATAGAGAAAGTCACTTTTTTTTGGTGTAGAGTTCAAAATGTGTTCTTGAAGCTCTCTTGGTAGTAGGGCACATGGCATTAGCTTTAAAAGAGGGCAAAAATACACTGAGGATATCAATTCTAAATGCAGTTCTTCCCGGCGTGCAGTCAGGTGCAGCTGTGGAGCCAAGAGAGAAGTGGGGAGTTCGAGGCAATGACTACAAGAGGGGAAATCTTCATCCTCTGCTCCTGCCAACTTGATCACTTTTTCTTGCTTTCCACCCTCCCTTCTACCCCGTTTTCCTTTGAAGTGTTCACTGTCTGTGATGGACTCGGTTGTATCTGCTCAAAATTCACAGGATGAAGCCCCAGTCTCTATGTGATGGTGTTTGGAGGTGGGGCCTGTGGGAGGTGATTAGGTCTAGTTAGGAGAGGTCCTGGGTGTGTGGCCTGCGTGATCGGACTGGTGCCCTTGTAAGAAGAGACAACAGAGAGACGCCCCCACCCACACCACCCCCGGGGATGTCAGCACACAGGGACAAGGGGGCAGCCTGTAGCCCAGCGGAGAGGTCTCGTCCGAAACCAACTCTGCGGGCACCCTGATCTCGAACTTCCACCCCAGAGCTGAGAGCAAATAGCTTTCTGTTGTGCCAGCCACCCAGTCTACGGTGTTTTGTTATGGCAGCCCCAGCTAAGATACAACCCTGTTATGGGTTGAACTGTGTCCTCATAAAAATTCTTATGTTGAAATCCTAACCTCTAGCACCTTGGAATGTGACCTCATTGGGAAATACCGTTGATGTAGATGCAATTAGTTAAAATGAGGTCACAGCAGAGTGGGCCCTGACCCAGTATAACTGGGGCCTGATAAAAGGGAAATTTGAATACAGAAATGTACACAGGAAGAACACCATGGAGAGACTGGAGTCAGGCTGCCCCCGAGCCCAGGAGCTCCCAGGCCTGGACCACATCCTTCCCCAGCACCTTCAGAGGGAGCATGACCCTGCCAACAGCTGACCACAGACTTCTGGCCTCCAGACCCGTGAGACAATACATTTCTGCTGTTTAAATCCCTTAGTTTGTGGCTCTTTGTAATGGCAGCCCTAGCAAACTAACAGACAAAGCTTTAACAGCAGGTATCATGAAACTGTCTATTTCCTGACTGTCATTAAGCATTTTTAATGTCCCAGATCTTTATGCTGGACACCCAAAGTTTAAAAATACAGACCCAGCCTCACCAACTTTCCATCTGGTGAGACATAAATCAAAACTGTACGCACTAATCACAAAACAAGGAAGGAGACAAATGTGGCAACAGGTCCCTTCTCGGCTGATGTGACTTTAGCTGGTCTACACGCATCCACTGCCTGAGTCACATGACTCCCCAGGTGGGCCCCAGCAGGGAGTGGGGTGGGGGCTGCCCTCTCACCTGGAAGCTGGAAGAGCACTTCGCAGAGCCGCTCGGTCTCCTCCTCGGACAGGTAGACGGGGAAGGTGGCGCACTCCAGCAGCAGGTGGCAGGCGGCCGCGAAGGCCTCCCTGCAGCCCTCTCTGGAGCTCCCCAGGTCGATGACCACCTGGCCCATGGCCCACTCTCCCTCCTTCCGGTGGCCGGGGCTACTGGGCAGAGGCGGAGGCGACTCCATGCTTTTGGTCTTAAATGGAGACCCTCGGGCGGTGAACAGGTCTGAGAGCATCTGCTTGAACTGGGGCACGCTGACGGGCTTCGCCTCCCACGGGGTCCTCCTGCCCGCGCCGCTGGCGGCTGCACCGTGCATCCCGCCCTCGTCCCTCTGACCGGCGGGCTCCTCCAACTTGGTTTCTTCTCCAGATGCCACCAGCTGGACTCCAAAAATGTTCTTGTGGGCGAAGTTGGCAATCAGCTCTTGGATGCAAAGAAACGTCCTCTGCATGCTCCCACCCTTCTTCCAAACGTCGTCTTTATCTGGAGAAACTCTGGGAACCCTCAAGTGCTCAGAGAGCTCTGGAGACGAGGCACTGAGCCCGATCCCACTGTCTTCAGATTTCAGCGGAGGAAACAAAGCATCTTCATCACCGGGCAGCACTGCGTTTGGGTCTAAGATTATTTCACTGTTTTCACCTTTTACTGGACTCTGCAAAAAAAAAAAAAAAAAAAAAAAGAAAAAAAGAAAAAAGACACAAGGGAAGTTTGTACTGTGTATCTGGTAAGACCCAGGAATTCAACCATCAGCTGAATCAGGATACAAATGTGTACTTCCTATTTTTCGAAATCATAATTCTCTACACCAAGAGAATCCCTGTGTACAGATGTGTTTGAAATGAAAAGGGCACACAGCAGGCCGGAGAGAGGCTGACAAAGCCCCACGCTCTCTAGGGGGGCTGCCTTTGAGCCCACTTTGTATGTTTTATTTAGACCCTTCAGGGTTCAAAAAGATTATTTAAAAACAGCTTCTGACAGACTGAAAAATATGAATGAGGACATTGGACTGAATGTAAAATAAAGGCACAAAGAAAGAGGAGAACGCTAAAACAAAGTACATTTTACATACTCACACAGGTGCATATATATTCTGCGGCTTTTCCAAAAGGATGACGCTTCAATCTTTAATGAATCAACCTCTTATATTGTTACTCAGATAATATTACATTAAATTGAAAAATTTTCAACATTCAACATTTAGCCCACTGTGCTCTCTGGGGAAGAACAAAGCAATATTATGCAACTTTTGAAATATTGTTAATTATGTTTCTAGACTACACATGCTTAAACTTTATATCTTGTATCATTTTTAGGATTTTTTTTCCAATAGCTGTATTAGGTAGCCAAAAAAAAAAAAAGGAATTAATTTTGAAACTGAAGTAACAATCTGTAACTAGTCTGCAAACTGACAATCAAGCCCCATAGGCAGCTCATGAGCCCTAACCAGCACACAGCCCCTGTCCCGCAACACTCCACTTTCTCAGTCTGTTCGCACACCTGCCCACCTTTGCACCAAGTGGATTTCAAGGGCAGAGCTTTCAAATCACTGAACAGTAGAAAACAAAAATAATTCAAAGACCGTGGGGCCTCAAACTGATTGTGGAACCATAACTGTTACAGTCTTTTTGGAGAACAATTTGGCAGGGTCTCTCCAAGTTTAAAAAGAAATGGGTTTGATTGCAACCCATTTCGAGGAACTGATCCCTCAGAAACCCTTGCAGCCCTGAAAACGGTCTGTGCAAGGATGCTGACTGCGGCACTGTAACGGTGAAAAACTAGAAATAACCGAAATAATGTCCACGGGGGAAGAGCAATTATAGCCATACCGTAGACTGTCACGCAAAAGTTAGAAAGTGTAAGATACTTCCACGTGCACAGATCGGGACAGATGTCCCCAGATGCGGCCTGGATGAGAACCAAAGCAAAGCAGAGAATAATGTACGTTACGGGTTGAACTGTGTTCCCTAAAAAAGATGTTGGAAGTCTTAATCTCCAGTACTTATAAATGTGACCTCATTTATAAGGAAATAGAGTCCTTGCAAAGATCAAGTTAAGTGAGGTCATTAGGGTGGGTCCTAATCCAGCATCACTGGTGTCCTTATAAAAAGGCAAAATTTGGACGCACAGATATGCACATGGGGAAGACGCTGTGTGAAGAGGAGGGCGGAGACTGGGTGGCGTGTCTACGAGCCAAGGAATCCAAAGATGGCCAGCAAACCCCAGAAGACAGTTGAGATGCGTGGAACAGATTCTCCCTCACAACCCTCAGAAGGAATCACCCTGCTGACACCTTAACCTCGGACATCTGGCCTCCAGAACTTCAGACAGTAAGTTTCTGTTATTTGTCACCCAGTGTGGCACTTCGTTACCATAGCCTCAGGAACTAATCTCTCACCTATATTAAAAAAAAAAAAAAGCAAAATTTCATATATACAAACATGCATATAGAAGGTCTGGACAGTGAGCTACGTCTAACCGTGAGCTTAGTGATGGGCTGTTGCAGGAAGTACCAGAGAAGGGGTGGCATGGAGGAGGGTGACTTCTACACTAAAAGCTTTGATAAAGCGTTAGAGGACGTTAGAAGTGTATTTTAGACATTGCCGATACGTCTTCCGGTCTTTACTCCTACCCGGGAAGGCACAAGGATCTTTCAGCCCAGGGAACCACTTCCGCTCCTCCCAGCACCTACCGAGCTTCCACTTGCAAGCTCCGTGTCCAGGTAGGCAGGGGGCATCTGGACTTTGCTGAGCACTTTGAAACACGTCTTCACGGCGTGCGTGAGCTCAGGTACGCTGAGCGCATCCATCTCCTCAGCCAGAGGCTGCACCAGGCAGCCCAGCACCTGCGGGAGGTACTGGGTCTGCACCTCAGAGTAAAGTTCCTGTGAAGTAAAGGCACGGCTTTAACTAACTTGTTTCCAGTTTACACTCTAGAAAACGGCCCCTTAGACAATCCAAATATTTTTAGAGCATAAGTTTGTTTCATGTTAGTTTCCAAGTCAGAAAACAAAACAATATTTCTTTTTGATCTAAATCAATGGACATTCTTCCTCTCCGTTCAGGTCGCTTTATTCTTTCTAGTAAAAAAAAATAACTGCCACAACTATTTCTATATTAAGGAGATTAGTTTCCTTTGAGAAAATGAGCCAACAGCACGATTTTAACTAGGAAATACATTTACTCTCATTCCTAAATAGCTGTCATACAGGGGTGACACCCAGTTCATCATCTGGTTTCATAACTTCAGCTCGGCCCACTTACAGCTGGCTCAAAAGTTATAACCCTTTTAATTAAAAGGACATAAAAGACATAAGAGATCACACCTGGCTACAGCTTCCATGCTGAAACAAACATGGAAAGGGTGCTACGTATTTATGTGTAATACTCTTCGGTAAGTTTCGGTTTCTATAAAGGCCGACAACACTCAGAAGAACGTAAGTAACAGCCAGCACTGAGCCATCTCTTTACAGCGAGGGACCCACCAGGGGGATAACGTCCAGAAGGAACACGAGGAGGGTGCAGATCTCCGAGGCCGTCGGGGGAGGGCCGACGCTTCTCCCGAGAGCGTTTCTCTGCTTCGTTGGTCTGCATGAGTCCCAGGAAAAGAAAAACAAATCAACTCTCTTAAAATAATTTCAAGCATTTCCTATGATTCGCAGTAACATGACTTATTCTATTTCAATTCTATTTCAAATATAATGAAAGACAGCTTCTATAGTACTAACATTAAGCTTTGGCGCCTAAAACTATCGCACACATAAAAGAGTCAGTAAGTGTCTCGAATCTGCTTAGCTACAAAAGGCGTTCACGCTGAGCTGAAGTTCATCGAGTCAGATGAAAGTGGTCCCAGGCTCACGTAGAATGCCACACCGAGCAGAGCTGGAGCTGCCCGAAGCAACGACCCCAGGCCCACAGCAATGACCCCAGGCCCACAGCAACAGCCCCAGACCACAGGCATGTTCCGAGGGAGGGAGCCGGGCTCCAGGGCAACGCAGGACAGCTGTTCGACTTGCTCTAAGAGCAACCACAGGCAGCTCCCCGGGGTCACCACGAGCTCATCCACGCGAGGTGCTCGGAATTGTTCAGTTTCCTCAGAGAAGTGTAACTCCACCAGTCAGTTCCATTAGGAGCTGCTTATCTTATACTGAAAGTCAACACTTCCTTTTAAATAAGAAGGCAACTGGATAAATGAGTTTAAAAGTATATACTGGTTCTTGAAACAGAATAATTTTGGATTCACCTAGCTATCACAGTACAATTCAACTTGAGTTAATCTTCTTCGTTGTAAATTATTGCTTAGTTATCTCGGAGTTTATCTTGGTAAGAGAATGACTAAAAACCTGCAACCACTACATCCCGGAGATTCTGCTTATAGGTGTCGACTCTGAAGAAACCCGTGTGTCTGTGTGTAAAGAGACGGGGCAAGTGTGGTCACCACAGTACTACGGACAACAGTGAAAACATTGGTTTATTTGCGCACTGGACTACCACACCTACGATGAATGAAAGATACACACTTGGCATAAAAACACAGACATCACGGGCAGGAGAGGGATTAATACTGGGATGAAAGGACAGAAAAGTGCTGGGACGGTGGGCAGTTAGCTCTATTGGGGTAGCAACGTTTTATTCCTTTAAAAGAAAAAAATGTGAATAATAATAGCCTATAATGAAAAAGAATATGAAAAGGTATACATATACGTATGAAAGAATCACTACATTATACCCCAGAAATTAATACAACACTGTACACTGACTATATACTTCAACAAAAGATAAATAAGTGAATAAATGAATAATGTAAATGTCCAAAAATAGAATAAATAAAAGAAAGACGTGAAAAACAACAATCAAGTGTCACCTGTAATTTCAGTGACAGGTGACGTATGTGTGACATTATTTCCTCTCCTCTCTTACACCTGAAATGCTTCGTTAACTCTTTCTCTTTAAAGAAAGCACTCCTTGTAACTCTGAAATGGAGATAAGCTGACCAAAATACTTTCCGGTCTCAGTATAACATGGCCCTGCTGTTCCCATGGATCCAATTACGATGAATTTATTCATCACAGGTTCGAATGCCTCCTGGGGCCTGGCACTAGAGAGGGCAGAGCAGGAGCAGCTGGGACGTCAGGCAGGCCTGGTTTTAATCTCAGCTGCTGCTAACTTGCTGTGCAGTGCCACACAAGGTACTTCACGTCTCTGAGCTCCGGCTTTCTTACGTGATGGGAGCGCCTGCTTCTCCCAGGGGTGTCCAGGGGATGGCCCAGGGCAAATGTTAATAAGTAACGCTCTGGTTGCAGCTGCAGGTACCGAAGACAGTGTGACAACACTGGGCATTGCAAAGGAGGTGACAAGAATGAGGTTTTAGAGCATGACCCACGGGGCAAAATGGGGTGTGAGAGATGACATCAGTCCTCCTTTACAGGGAGAACCACGGGCATGGGCCCTGCAGGACAGCCTGCCATCCTGAGTGCACCACCCCCCGCGATTCTGGGGGGGTGCAATTCGCCAGACTGTAAGTGGCAGTAAAGCCGACTGCAGCCACTGAAGACACGAATACTTTCAACCGACCAGGTATCCACGAATTTCAGTAAGAGTTTAAGAAAACTGATGATTCCAGAAAGACTCTAGCCAATCCCAGGGCCACAAAACTAAACTTCTTTAATAGATCGGGCCTCCAAGGAAGCCCTGTGTGAAGAAAGCCGATTAGAAAACGCACAGAAGAGTTCCTAAAGTTTGACTCTAATAAGGAAGCTTCAGAATTATGCGAATCTTCTAAATGGCAACGTCTTCAATACTCTTATAATTTTAAACGAATTCTTTCCAATCGTGTCTTCAGCAGAGACCACTCAACTTGAGCCAGTTAAGTATCGTCTGACCACAACAGCAGCCACAAAACCATGAAGCCCTCAGTTCCTTCCCACACCCTCACCATCCTGAACCGGAAGCTTACCTGAAGCAATTCTCAAAACACCTTGTCATGTAATCCCAGAGAAAGTCTGTGCTCAGGGAAGTGATCAGCAAATTCACCGTTTTAACAATCTCAGAGGCGTGTCTGTTTTCTTTTATTGCACTGTAAGGGAAGAGGGATATTTATAAACGCATCTAGGAAAATCCCTGTATGACAAGAATGCCATGTCTGAAAAACTAATTCATTTTACCACTTACAACTTATTTCTAGAGAGATTGGCAAACTCAGTTACAGATTAAAATGTATCTGTTCTTACGTAGGGAAGAGTATGCACTGTGCTGTCCTAAACGGTATTTACACTGATACATTCTCTCAGAAGCAAGCTTAGGAGCTCCTGGAAAAAGGATGTGACATGGAAAACCAGTTTCGTCCAACTACAGGTAATTACGTACTCCACTTGTGAAATAATATAGTAGAGCTATTTAGGAGGGAAATTTGGCTAACATTTAAATGTGCATCATCTATGACTCAGGGAATTTATTCCAGGGATTTATCCTACAGAAATTCTTGCACAGGCACACTAAGATGTAGGCATAAGGCTATCAATGCAACATCATTTTAAAATACTGAAAGTGGAAACCACCCAAAAGTCAATCAATAAGAGACTGGTCAGTCAGGATTTCTTACAGAAGTGATAAAGCCTTACTGAGGAATCTAAAGCAACTTCATGTTCATAGGAGAAGAGAGCAGAGCCATTTACACCTTGCTTTGAAAAAAAAATCAGGCAACTAAACAGTTACTGTAATTCCATCTTAAAAATGAAAGATAAGCATCCATGTACTTATGCATTCAAAGTCTGGAAAGAAATGCAAATGTTTTACGTTGTGCTCTGAAGAGCGGTGGGATTATGGACGGTATCTATTTTTCTTGATACCTTCAAATATTGGTATATTCTACAACGAACAGGTATTCCTTTTGTGCTCAGGAAAACAATAAACTACTCTCATTCCGGGAGAAAAAGCAAATACTAAAAACTCTTGGCACACTTACAATGAACAAATGAGAAAAAACTTCTAATTGCTTAAAATTTTCAACATATCCAATGCCAATTCAGGGAGAAGGAAATTATATCAAGAGTAAAAGTAAAAGTAAAAGGGAAGAGGCTGTACTACCTTAAAAAGAACAAAAACAGAACAAAACACAGGGTTGATGGATAACCTGTCTGCTGTCTTCCAAACCCCACTCACCCTGCCTCCAGGGTCATAGGGCACGTGCCCTTGGGGAGCCCTCACCTGCTCCCCCCTCTTCTGACGGGTCTCCCTGAAGGCTGGTGCCCACAGGCTCCACTCCCTGCCCTGATCCCCGCCTGCCCTCCTCCCTGTAACTGGCCGCTTGGATACACTAGACGAGGCTGCCTCTGTTGAATCACTTTTCACACTTGATTAATAAACACGGTTTGTACTTCCCGGGCTGGGGCAGAGACAAGATCAAACTCCTTTTAAACTCTTCACAGTATTCAACAGGAAAAAGTCAATTCGTGCTGATCGATTTCAGAGCACAGGCCTGGCCTGCTACACCTCCACTTTCTGAGGCACTTCACGGTTTACAGTAAACAGAGGGGAAAACAACATGGCTTTAGGGAGGGAGGAAAAGAGGGAAGTTAGAAGCCAAGCCCGTACCTTGTCAGGGAATTTCCACTCTGAGTGTAGCTAAGTTTAAGATCAGAGCCGAGAGCATCTCTGCAGTAAGAATAAAAGGCCCGGATGACTTCCAGAAACAAATCCCCAACCACCTGGGGCCCTGCAATGAAGAAGAAAATAGCCAGAGAAAGATGAACAGTCCATTTTTAAACCCATGAATGACATACGTATAAAAGATACCGTGAGTAACCCTATGGACAATTTACGCAGTCTCATACAGAAACTTTAGGAGTGACAATGACACCTTCAGCTGGGGAATAACACTGGTGAAACAGTTTCCACCGACACTTTTGTAGGACTTACCACATGCTGGACACCATTCTAAGTATTTTAAAACTACTAACTTGTTTAATTCTCGGGACAGCCATTTAACCAGGTATTGTTCTGCTGTCCTGATTACAGGTAAGACGACTGGGGCTGGGAGGCTGAGCGGCTGGCCCAAGGCGGACTCTCTGGGCCGAGGCAGGGAGTGTCACATGTTTTAAGAGTGTATAAACCGCAGGGCCAGAGAGTTCACTCAATATAAACACCAAGACAGCAGGGTAACCTTCCCTATTCTGAATTCTTTAAATGATGAGTTAAAACAACCCAAAAGAAACACCACCAACCCTGAAAAGCTTAAGGTGGCTCAAAAGAACTGGACCAGCTGCCAATGAGGCGGGCAGAAGGTGGCTGGACATTTCTGCTCCACAGACCTCAACCATCAGGAAGGGAGTGACCTCCCACCCCTGTACACAGAGGAATGAACACAGGATGATTCAGAGAAAACAAAAGCTCTGTCAACACATCTGTGTAAAAAGGAATCAGCAAATAATCGAATCTCCTATGCTTCCATTTCGTTGCCTCTGGTTCACGACAAGCCCCAGCAGAAGCGTGCCGAGTGCTTTTCAGTAGTGAAGGCAAGCTCGTGGTTGAGATTCAAGGAGAAGAAATGAGGAAGTGGCTGAAGCCTGGTAGGAAAAGAACAGATGAGACTGACTGGCCGTCCTGCCCCTCTGGTCTCTGTTATCAATCCGGAGCTCAAAGGCTATTTTCCTAACAGGAACGTTCAGGTTACTGAGCAAAACTTTTAACTGGTGCCCAGACAATGACAAGTGAACCTCACAGCATGACTCCAGTACTGCACGGTTCTGAGGTTCCAAAGATTAAATCACATTCTAAACAACACGTCGATTGTATCTCATGGAGTTTTAATCCCCCAAAACAGGTGGTCCGTCTTTGGCATCTGATGGCAAAGCGCATCTAACATTACCTATTTCTGGCTTGTCGAGCAGGCTGATGAGGATGCGGAAAGGCTTCAGGTACGCGTGATGGCGTTCCTCTGCGTCAGCATCCGGGAGCTTCTGGTGCAGTATCTCAGCCAGCCCCTGTGGTTGTTTTTTAAGCCACGTATCAGGGTATTATATAAAGCACAGTATCACATTATCAGTTGTTTCAATTCTTAAATACTCTGGGACAGAAGTAAAAGCAGTCACAGACCGCCAAATGAGAACAGTTGGCATTTTGTATTTGGGGCTCCATGTCCACGGAGTCAAACAACCACGGATAGAAAATATTTGGGAAAAAAAGATTCCAGAACATTTCCAAAAGCAAAACTTGAATTTGCCATGCACTGGCAACTACTTACACAGCATTTACACTGTACTAGGTTCTGTAAGTAGTCTAGAGGGGATTTGCAGTATGTGGGAGGAGGTCTGTAAGTTATATGCAAATACTCAGCCATGTTGTACACATGAGGGATTTGAGCATCTGGGGATTCTGGTATCCATGGGGGTCCGGGGAGGGTAATGGAACCAATCCCGCTCCATACATGGAATTTTCCCCACCATGTACCAAGGAACAGCCCCAAAATCTTCTTTGCAGCCCCACAAGGAACTCCACTGAAGAACCCTGATCAGGAATGTCCTAATTGGGGTCTACTTTCCAGAAATGCTCCTTTACCTCAACTAAAAGATCCTTGGAATATTTCTCAAAGAAATACAAGGACTGGTCTTCATAAGAATTTGAGGTTTCAGATTCTGGCACAACGGTATTTCCTTTAATATCTGAACCTATAAAAGAATAAGCACCATAAGTTGTGAAGAGATCTACACCCTTAAAGTACATCGGATCGTGCAGAGGGCTCACGCTCTGACAATCTGAGAAACAGAATTCCTCCAACAGAAAAATCAAAATCTGATCCAGCAAAACCAAGTCAGATTTTCTTCTGACAGAGGTGTGCCAGGCATTGGACAGGCAGAATTCCATCTCAACACGGATCAGTTGAGTTTATCCCAAGAACTCATTCTAATTGTCCTTGACAAGTATAATTATAGGGGGTCTAACGGAATGAGTATCATTTTTTTAAAACCAGTGTTTATTCGTACGGCATTATGTGAAATTGGTATTCTCATCTACATGCCCTCATTTTGCACCTTGGGTAAGTCTTTAAGGTCCTCTGGGGCAAGGAACGGCATCTTTCTAAACAGTCTGGACTCCTGGGTCGGGGCTGAGCAAGTCAGAGCTGGGGCTGAACTTGGGTCCCGGGTCCTCTCTGTCCACAGCAAGTCGAGACCCACTGGGAGGGAGGTATGCATTTAACAAAATCATCCTTTAAACAAAAATGCTTAAAGAGCCTGTAAATACCCTTCAGGAAATCCATCATCAGTTTCTACGCTATGACTTCTGAAAGTTTTATAACTAGGGGAAGAAAGGGTTAAGAGGACTTTCTGACATTGGGATAGAAGACCTATTATGTTGAGGGTTTAAAAAAAAAAAAGTTGTGAGGCAGAAAATAGTCTGTGTGGCGCGATGACGGTGGACACACATCCTTATATGTTTGTCTAAGCCCAGGAAATGCACAACACCGACTAGAACCCTAATGAAAACGGTGGGCTGTGGGTAATGAGGATGCACTGGTGTAGGCCCACAGTTGTAGTAAACATGCCACTCTGGTGGGGGACACTGATGATGGAGGAGGGGAGGCTGGACATGTGGGGGACGAGGGGTAAACGGGGCATCTCTGTACCTTCTCTTAGCTTTACTGTGATCCTAAAACTGCTCTAAAAAATACATATAAAGTCTTAAAAAAAAAAAAGGCTATGGAGTCTGTTCACCATCGCCCTGTGCACCACCTTCTCTTAGGCGCGTGAACATGGGAATTTATAAAATTCAGAAAGAATTCAGAAAATTCAGAAAGTAAGCCCTGTGACTGCCTGGGCTCTGTCCCCATGAAGCCTTCCAACCAACAGCCAAGGGTTCTTTCCCTACGGGTTTACAGGCTCCACGAGAACACACGCACAGAGAAACATGGAACAGGGCTCCCGCGCCCCGCCAAAGGCATCCCAGGATCTCCCCAAACGTGCCGACGCTGCAGACGCTCCCATCCACACAGGACCTCCACGTTTATGTGCTTTTCTCACACGCACTCTCAGCCCATGAAACCTCGCCACAGCAACAGGCTTCTACTTGAATAATGTCTAGTTACCATCATTCTAGGGTATTTCGAGCTTCTTAAAATGGAATTCAGTTAACATTTAAAACTCCCGTCCCTCCCCTATGTTTTACGGAATGGCTACAAACAAGCAAAGCTGTGGCGTGGGCAGGACTCAGCTGACCAGCGTCCATTCAGTCACCGCGTTCTCTCTCCACACTTCGTGATTCAGGAATGTATCACCGAGACTCAAACTTATTCCACGATCAGCACTCAGAGCTTTCACGTTAACCCTGACTTTCGACCACCGCATCACTCAGTACCTAGTAACCAGGCGTAAAGCCTTCTGTTCAGAGACATGTCTCTCCTCAGGAGGGTCTGCGCGGCGGCTGAGAGGATGTGGACGATGTCGGATCTGAGCAGGGGAATGGCTCTCTCGTTGGAATCCTACGAGGGGGACACAGAGAACTTCGCTGCAGGGAGATGACATGGTAAGTTACTGGCCTCTGGACACACGCAGCCCTCCTTACCACAGTCTACAAAGCTTATCTTAAAGAGGGAGTTCTCAAAAGCAGTTGGTTCTCCCTGCGCTGCCCAGGGAAAGAAGCTATTCAATTTTTGCTGTGGAAACACCATCCTCACAAAAATGAACGAGGACCTTTGATCCACTGAGAGTGAACAGTGATCCCTGAGGGGCCGCCCTCCTGCTCAGGACAAGACCAGTCAGACCTATCCCGCTGCCTCACATCCTCGGGTAGGGCCAGCAACTCCCCTGGAAGAACACAAACGCTTACCAGACAGGCATAGAATGGGAAGAAGAACAGAACAACTTCCAGATTATTTCTTTGCACCAGAACGTTTGAGTCCAACAGTGACGCACATAAGGACTTCACCTGTAGACGACAAAACGCCGTGAACATTTCATTCCCAAGACATTGAACACCACGTGCTGGCTACTGTTTTTTCCTCCCGGGAGTCTTGTGTTAACTCACTGTGGAACAGAACATAAAGTATAAACATGGGAGACTTGGTTCTAGCCCCAGACGCTAGGGAGGTTTTGAGATACCGGGAAGACGGACCGCTTGTTTCACCTGAGAGCTGGAGGGGTTTGGACCAGATGGTCAGGTTCTAAGACGTTAAATTCTCTGATCCCAGAAAGGAAAGTCTTAAGGTTCCAACAGGAACTTACAGCTAAACTAAAACTCCAAAGACGTTCGGTCATATGGATTCCAAACCAATTCAGTACAGACTCTGAGTGTCTTTTCTGAGTGCATACAGACATAGTACAGCTGCAAAATGGATGAGAGTCATAAGAGAAATGCGCACCAAAAGCTCTAAGAATTCGGAAGAGGAAAGGGAGAGCTCTTTCAGCTGGAGAAAACAGTGCAGCTTTGGGGGAAAGCTGAACTTGAAAGACGAGGAGGAGACACACTGAGACAACAGAGAAGAGGGCTGGGCAGGGAGCGTGGGAGAGGGGACTGGCTGGAGCAAAGACAGCATCACAGATGCACCAGGGCAGGCCAGACAGCTGGCTCCAGGAGTGCAGAGCCCTGAAGGGGGGAACAGAGGCATTTGGTGGGTTGGGAGCAGGCTGTTAGGATACTATTTAGGTTAGACTTGATCTGAAGGCCAACAGGAAGTCAGGTGTTTTTCAAGCACAGAACAGATCTGAGCAAAGCTATACAAGGCAAATCTCTTAGCAATCGGAAAGGAAAGGGGGAGAAATCGGTTAGAAAATCACTTGATCAGTTGCCCAGAAGCAAGACCCAAGAAGCTGAAGCAGGGCGGTGCAAACAGAGAGAGACGGGCCAGGAAGAAGGGAACATGTTTATGAGAGTCTCCTATGTCCTAAGCGTTGCTCGTGGTCCTTTTCCTCAGAGAGCCCCGTGAGGAAGAGCTACTATTCCCACTTGCAGAGGAATGGACTCACAGGGGTAAGCTGTTTTTGCCAACTTCCTTAAGGATGAACTCAGTTTTGAACATTTTAAGTTTGAAGTGTGGGTCCACCACTAGGTGGCGATAGACTGCAGGCTATTAAACAATCTGTTAAGCTAAAGGGAGAAGACAGGTCTGGGAAATGCCCATCTCTCAAGGTCATGGGAAGGCATGTTGCTACCAGCCAAGAGGGACCTGGGGCAGACACCCCGACAACCCAGGTGTAAGAGCAGCCAGAGGAGAGGGTGATGGCAAGAGCAGAACCGGACAGAGTCTAGAGGAGAAGGAGGGGGCCTCCAGTGCGGGCAGTGGTCAGTGTGCCGTGGAGGCGGGGACAGGGGCAGAAACAAGCCTGCAGCCCAGCAGCAGGCCTGGCGCGAGGTTCTCCGGGTACCGCGACAGCCCCGTATCGCTGAAGGTGCGGGGCCCTGGGAAGCGCTGTCCTCAGGTGAACAACACTCATCTGAATACACCAACTGTGATGCGTATGATAGACACTGACACTGCCATCCACGGTGGCACACGGATGCTGCCTCCTTGCTGGCCCCATCTCGGGGCGCCACCACCTCCCGCAGCCCAGTGGCGCCCTGTGGGGAAGCAGGCAGGCCTGCCCACTGCAACCACCCACCGTGAGCTGGTAGTCCGTCCCCAGCATGTACTTCTGCTCCCTGCCGGGCGAGCCCCTGCTGATGTGGCCCACCACGAAGAGCGAGGCAGGCAGGCGGATGGACGGGCTGGCCAGGACGCTCCCCCAGAGGGCGGCGTAGAACACCTCCTTGCCGACCACCAGGGACAGCCTCAGGAGTAGGGCGTCTGTTCTGTGGATGAGAGAGCACAGGTTAGGGCTCGCTGCCCCCGGGCCCTGGAGACACCAGCTTCCTTGTCATTTTGAGCTGCTGCCACCTGTTTTCCTTCTGTGTCTGTCCTGCCGGCAGCCACTGCAACTGAACTTGCTAAAACAAACGTCACCGAGAGGTGCAGCTTCTCCGCCAAGAGGCAGCGCCTGCCTGGTCCTGTCACCCACCGTGGCACAGAGACCCACCTCCGCCTTTGGCCTGGCTGTGGACGCCACGGTACTTACGGGAGGCGGTCCCATTGCACAGATCAGCCACGTTACATAAAAGCATGAAGAGTCATTAAGGTGTCAAAAAAAAAAAAAAGGCTGATGTGACTGGAGATGTAAATAAAGAGAAAGATACCCCTCACTTGAGCACAGCCGAAAATGTGCCAAGTGACAGTGGACCTCAGAAGCACTGGGGACAAAATCCGCCTGGCCTCCCACTCCAAGGCATGTCCACAAAGCTTGGGGAGGTGTTTCCCTGTCACTCTGCCCACAGCACCTCCGTGCACTGGCTCCCACTCCGGGAGACCATTCTGCTGACAACCTGCATTTATTCGTCCCTTATCTTCTGGTCGCCCAGACGTGACATCAGCAACTTCATGGACGTCCTCTAAGAGGAGCAGGGGCATCGGGGGGCCTTGGCTTGTGTCCCACTGACACTAACCAAGGCCTGGTCCTTCTCTGCTCGGGGTGCACCTGCAGCTGACGGGGCATTTTCCTGCCAACTGTGAAACCAAAGCTTGAGGGCCAGGTGACAGCACCTGTCAATAAAACACGGGAGGCAAACTCCCAAGGCGGGCTGTCACTTAAGGAGTGACCCGGCTCAAAATCTGCAGTGACTCCGTTTTCCACATGCTTCCTATTTGCAAATTACAGGAGGACAAGCCCAGTGCAGTGCAGAGGGCTCTGGGGTCAGGCCCCTGGCATCCAAATCCTGTATCTCCTTCCCGGCAGTGGTGCCGAGGACAAGTTAAACCTCCGTGCGTGTTGGCATCCATCTCTGGTAGGGATAAGAGATGAAATGTCATGAGATGTGTGACAGTCTCTGAGTACAAACTCAGCCCAGGAGAAGAGAGCTGGTGCTGGGGCCACACAGCCCGCCATCCCCACAAGGTCCGCTCCGTTGGCTGACACTCCCGGCTGCCCAGATGGGCATCTGACACTCAGCTGGTACTTGAAAAAAACGGTCAGATGAACGTCACTCTTTCTCTTTTGTTATCACTCAAACTGTCTTTAGCTTACTTTTTAAATAATCAGTTCAGTGTATATTAAAACACTGCATACAAAAAAAAGTCAACTACTTTTTGATATTAAAAATGAATTTTGTTCTTTTTAAAGCTAGTCTGGACCATTTGGACTCATAAAACATTTGTAGCCAATGACGCAGAGTATCATCTTTTCAGAACAAACGAAATGGAGAAGCAGGAGGGACAGCCAAAAGTTTAGGACAAGGACATGGTTTAGTGGTTAAAGGCATCAACTGGTCTCCTATCAAGGCTGAGCAAACAAATGGAGCTTCTCTCTGCCCAGCTCTGAAAACAACCAGAGGCCCTAATTTTGGGCAGAAGTTCCATTCAGCAGTTGTCGTAAATCAGGCAGGTGGATCCCTGTGTCCCCTGGACAGACTGGATGGTCCTCAGCTAGGAAGATTCCTACAGCAACAGAGTAACTTAGGAAGTCCCTGGAATGGTCCTCTCTCTCCAGGATCCCTATCACAAGAACACCAACACTTAGGTAAAACCCAGCGCAGACACCTCAGTGCTCACACTGCTATCACTTCCCCCTTGCTTAGGACAGCGTATTCCCAAAGTAGGTCCCATGGAACACCGGCCACTTGAGCTGTTCCACAGGAGTGGTTCCGCTGTCAAAGAGCCTGGGGACACCCCTTATACTATCCCTCCTTCAGGAGTCAGAGAGCACTGGCTAGTTTTCTTTATGAAAGAAATGCAGCTTTAAATAAACAAAGTCCTATTTTATCCTAAAATATTAATGGATATTAAAAATTGAAATGATACTACAGTTCAGAGAATGGCAATTATGACAGGACTGCTATGGAGAGCAGAGTAAACAGCAAGATAACTGGGGTTAGAAGCTAAACTTCTACTACAGAAGAACTACATCATCTCAGTTGTGAAATTCCAAATTACGTGTGCTCAGTTTAGCGTCCAGAATGATAATCTTTTCTATTCAAAACTAACAACCAAAAGAAAAACAAAACCACCCACAACCCAAAACAAAAGAGACACACCGAACCCCAACCTCCACTCTTTCCATCCTTCCTTGGCCACGCTGGCTGCTGCTCTCCTGTGCCCCCTGCAAACACAAGCTCACTCTACCAAAACGGACACTCTTCTCTGCTCAACTGACGGCAAGTGAGCGACACGGGCCTTTAGCCCCAAGCATCTCACACCTCTGGCTGTGCGGCCACTTGCCGAGCTGTCACGAGACTGAACAGCCTGGTGTGTGATCATCTGAATGAGCAGGGAGGTGACAACAGCGCCCTGCACCACCACTGTCAGACAGATGCCAAATAAGTGGCAAAAAATTCTATAACTAGCAGAGTTCATCATGGTGCCTGGGATCAACCGAAAGAAAGGTCAATAAGTACTTTTCAACTACTATTTAAATCAGGGTTTCTCAGCCTTGACACTGTTACCACCTGGGGCTGGATCCTTCTCTGCTGTGAGACAAACGTGTGCATTGAAGGGTGTTTAGCCTCACCCCTCGTGCACCTTCCCATGATGCCAGCAGCACCCTCCCTGCCCCAATTATAACAACCAAAAATGTGCCCAGATATTGCCAAATGTCCCCTGAGGGACAAAAATCACAGAAATCTCTGGTGAGCCGGTTCTGCCTGCTTACTGACCACAGAAAACAACCACCTCTCTCTCCTCCGTCCTCTTAGAACAGGAGGTGAGTGTCCACCTGCCCCAGCTAATCCTGTTTTCTCAGTACAGCAAAACACGAAAGCCATGTGGCTACTTCTAGGGCACTTTAAAGAAGGAATTCTGGCAGGCAGTGATTCTCAGGCATCAAAGGGTTAGAAAGCCAGGGTGAATGAATCATGAGTCCTAACACTGGCCAAAATTTCCATTCCGTACGGTTCACTAATAAGCACAGACCAGGAACAGTCCCCGCCTCCACGAAACTCGTGAATCACTCGCCTCACCAGCCCCAAACTCACTCACCCCGAGCATCCTCCACCAACCTGGCCATTGTGACCCCTGCCCCAGGCTCTCCCTTTCTGTCTCTCTGCACAGTATTTACTGGGGGTGTGTGGGGGGGTCTGACTCAACTCCTAAGCACACTGGGGAAGAAACTGCTGCCAAACTAACACGGATACATGCAGTCACCTAACTGCTGTTGCCTGTACAGGCGCGCTCAGGCTACACAACCCTTGACTGGCCTCTGCCTCGGAAAGCTTGTCACTAACAGCTTCTGAGAGCTGCAGACGCTGGACTGGGTTTTCTGTCACAGCTGCATCTACTCGGTGATTCATGCAGCTTTACTCAGCTCTTGGTTCAACGTCAAGAAATCACAATGTTAGGAGAAAACACTTGTGTTAAGCAACTTTAGCAACTGTTCAAATGAACACTCATTTATCAACTAAGAGAACACACAAAAACACACTGCTATTGACACGCTTCTGATGTGATTCACTCTTGCAGATTTAAAACCTGCAAAACACTTTGGGAACTGATGTGTTCAACTTCAGACGAGGGGAAAAGTATTTACACACACACACACACACACAATTTGTTAGGAAAATATAAGTGGACCAGAACTTCTACAAAGAGCCTAAGGCCAGGAATCAAGAGACAGAGTCTGGTAATGGTCTTCTTGCTGACCCCAGGTGACCTTGACCATTCCTTAACCCACACACCTACCCAGCCTCGCAGAGCACGGTCCTGGTCCAGAGACAGGCCCTGCCTCCCAGGGAAGTGGATCCTGGTGACTGAGTGCACTGCTGAGGTGGACTCCCTCCCCACTGGGAAGTCGAGAGCCACCACCTGCTCTGTGTGAAAGCCTGAAATGGCCCAAGTGCACATCAAATTCCAGCACACATGCTGGTGATGTTCATGCGACCTTGGTCACCAGCGACAATCCTGCAAACCATTCTGACTGTTTGGTTTCCTTGAGGGGATCGTTCTGACTAGACGCTGGACTGATCCTTCAGTTCCACTCCACACCCCCTGCCCCCCCCCGCCCCCCTAGTCACAGCTAACCCAACAGGCAAAGGTGGTGCGGCTGGGGCCTCTGGCGGGAAAATTTGAACAGTGCCTTGTGTAACCAGATGGAAACTTTTGCAAGCACAAGGGTTCCTAAATCTCCCAGTCAGGCTGTGCGTGGGCTCTGAAAACAGGTCCAATGAACTGAAGTTAATCACTGTGGCATCACTTAGAATGGTTAATACGTGGGAAGTGAGTTCTTGCACTGTAATTCTCCAGAAAAACAGGACACTCTGTATCCTCAGTTGTCTGAATAGATACCAGCTTTCTCCTGACCCCAAGCAGTGACCAAAAAAACAGATAAATACTACTGTGTGAGATTTACAAATTTCTCCAAGGTGCTACTGAAACTTGTCAAGCTATCCTTAGCCGCACACCATTCTGTGCCCTACCCGCCACTGGAACTTGGCCACGCCCTTTTATTTGGAAGCAGCCTAGTGTAACAGGAAGGAGGAGGACTTCAGAAGCTGACACAGGGGTGGAATCCCATCTCTGCCACCCACAGTCGGTGCGACTCTGGGGAATTTCCTGCCTCCTGACCCTCACTTGGACACGGAGGGAGTTCCCAGGGGCACTGGGTATTGTGCCAGGCGGAGCCCAGCACAGAAATGTAAGCATCACCTCGACTTCTGCACCTGTCCTGCTCCCCCGCACGTCTCTGCACTTCTTCCCCGTTTCTCATAAAGCGGCGGAACGCAACCCGAGCCGTGCGGCGCGCCCACCTGGACGGGCACGGCCGTGAGCTCTGGATGAGACCCACCTGTCGTAGATCTCCGAGCCCTCCTCGAGGCCAGGCAGCAGGCCGACGATGAAGGCCTGGAGACTGGGCAGCAGCAGCTTCTGCAGCGGGAGGAAGTACTTCTCGTAAAGGCCGAGCAGCACGGGCCGCACCGACATGGCTGCGTGCGCCAGCAGAGGGAACAACCCACAGCTTGGGGACAGAAGAGGAGGGGATAATGAGACACCTGCTTAGAAGCTCCAAATGATCAGCCAGCCCAACGGGGTCTTCAAAACAGCCAGCCAGCCATCTAAGCTGGTGATGGACATGCCTGCTCGTCATGAGACGGTCACAGCGTGCCTTGAGCACAGCACAGGGGACAGGTCTGGACGGGACACTCCGACTTAAAGAAAAGTCAGGTAGGACACACTCCAGAAGGTGAGCTCTGGTTTCCTCCTGTGATGGATTTATAGGGAGCCATTCTACTTGCCTGCTGTATGTTTCTTGTTTATCACTGTCTTATCTTGGGAACTGAGATGTGGATTACTCAGGTAATAAAAAAGGAATGTGGTGGGGCAGCTACTGTACCTGTAGAGGAACAAATCCTTGGCCAGCCATTTGGTCCCTACAATTTTAAAGATAATTTCATAGGTTTCTAGGGCTTTCAAGTGCACGCCACTGGGCAAAGCAGGATGTAGGCACTGAGCTAATCTCTTGCTGATAAGGAGCCGTCTTGGCAACAAGGAATACCTCAGGTTACTCTGCAGAGCCTGGAAAACAAGGAGAAACACATGAGGAAGGAGGCGGTGACGCTGACGGTGGAGCGTCCATCTGCGGGGGCCGAGGGGACACCAGCAGGCCCCAGTGTGGCTGGAAGAGATCGGGCGTGACAGGACAGGAGGACACAGGGACAGCACAGGGGGCAGGCGGTGGGGACCACGAGCCAGCATCAGGGCCGGGGGGCCAGGAAGCCCCCAGCCATGCTGGAGATGAGGCAGGCTCCAGAGCCGAGGGCAGAGGAAACCCTGCATTCCTCCAAAGGGATTTTGTCACAATCAGGTCGGCTTCTTGGCCACACGTGGAAGCCCGTGGACAGGTAAGGGCTGCGTGGTTCTGCCCGGGGAAGCCTCTGGTCTACACACGAGACTAAGCAGAACACAGAGCTCCTGTCCCCATGAAGACCCTTGTTTGTGTGCGTGGAAGCCCTGGATCTCCCCATCATTCTCCCAGCTCGGCATCAGAGCCGAGTGGCTCTGAGTGAGGGACACCGCAGAAGAGAAGGGGGCACACTTCTGGGCCGTGACTCCTGGCATCTTCACCGGTGGGCTCCACAGAAGAAAATCAGAACCAGGCTCGCACGGAGTGGCAGCCTTCCCGTGCCAGGCCTCCTCCAGCAGGACACAGGCCTTGTGTGCACTAGAGCATCCTGGGCACCTGCTGCACCCAGGAAATACTGCCGGGGGCGTGAGCAGATGGATGCCGCCCCTCAAGGCTGCAGATGACCACGTGGAGGGCACTGGGTGGGTCCTCGAGACTCAATCTTACGATACCAAGTGTCGTCGTTACAGTGGAACAATCCATACAACTCGCACAAATATTTACAGAAAGCCAGCAGGGTAAAGTCCATGCTTCTTAAAAAGCCACTCAAAGGCTGCTATAGCGTGATTTCTGCCTAGTCCCCGCACTCCATCTCTTATGCTTCGGCTTCAAACTTTCTAACAACACAGATCCACCTGCGGCTCCGGCCCGCCCCTCGCTGGCCCTCAGCCAGGACATCCCTCCCATCCGCTGTGCTAATGTTCCTCACTTGAGACTTAGCTCAGCAGCCCCTCCCAGCAGGCAGAACGGTCCCGGCTCCGGGCAGGGCACACTCATTTAGTTGCTGCCCTGCCGGGATCCACGTGCACGTCTATCTCTGACTCTGCTGTGCTAATGACGCCTGCTTCAGGGCTGACCCAGGCGGTGAGCAACCTGCTGGCCAGGCCTATCTCCTTCCTCTGCCGTCCTCAGCGCTCTGCACACCGCCTCCCACGAGATAGGCATCCTGGGACAACGTCACAGGACATGCATGTCAGAACCCCTGGTCCCCGGACGGTGTGATTGTAGGGCCGTGATGGCTTTCTCTCTATGAGCAAAGAAAACGATCCTCCTCTAAAACCTACACGGAGGTTTGCAGGAGATGAAGGGATGAGAAGGAAAGTAATATTTTTCATCAGAGCACGTGGTCAAACTGAACTCTCAGTTCAATGCAACTGTATCTTAAAAAAACCAGCCACACCTAGAGGTCATCAAGGAATACCTTAAAACATTATTTAAGAGAGTCTGATAGCTTAAAACAAAGGAAAAAGCCAACAAAGTATTTTTTTAATGTGCTTACGTCAAACAGAAAACTGAAGTGGTGACCAGAAATACACACTGTAACAGAAAATAAGAACTGAGACGCTGAGGCAGAGAGGAAATGACAGTGGGAAACTCACAGGGAACATTACGGACATTCTCAAACGTACAGAAAAGCATGTCGAACAGCAACGGACCCATCACCCAGCTTCAGCAAGGATCAGCTGGCCAGTCCTGAAGACGCGGCTTTCGGAAACCACGTCTGGGGCTCACCTGGCTTATCGATAATGCGGAGGTGAGTGCGGTGGTGGGCTTTCCCCACGAATCCAGAGGAGGAGGACGAAATTCTGTGCTCACCTGTTCTTTCGGTCAGGCAGGGCTTTTGCTTTTTAAGTCACGATCTCATTTTTGCTTAGCGTATTCTAAGGACTTTTGCTATGTGATGTGTAGAAGCTGTGCTGCAGCTGCTAAGGTGGTCACCTGGGATTCACAAGTGTCTGGTCCCCCCAGGCTGGGCAGTAGCAGCATCCCAGTCCTCTGCCCTTTTGAGTGCAGGCGTGGCAGCATGACTCACTCTGGCCAGCGAGATGAGTGGAATGATGTGTCACTCCTACTCACCCATGGGGCTCTCCTTCCCCACCCTAGAGGTGGGTTGAGCTGAAGCCCCTCCCAGCCTGGGTCCTTGAGAAATTACAGAGAACAGAAACCACTTGCTGACCTGCCCCGAGGCAGAACTCAATCAAATGGTAAAAATCACTGAGTGTGGGGATTGTTTGTTACCATGATGGAACCTTCCCTATGCTGACTGATACACCTCTTCCCATATAAATGGGATTTCAAGGAACCACAACCATTCATTTCAAAGGAACGAGGCTGATTGCTATTTCTTTCTCATTTAAATTTGTCATTCCACTTAATTTAACTAGAAAAGGAAACATAACCAGTGACCAGTACATGTGGAATGGATTGTTCATTGTATGCTGCCCATGTTAATCCAAGCAAACACAGTGTGTCTGAAATGGGGACCCAGTGCCTCTTGACCAAAAGGTACACTGAAGATGAAAGAAGCTGACTTGAAAATGCAAGAACAAAAGATACAATTCGATAGCACTTAGAAAAATGAGAAGATATTCATCCTTCCTGATTAAAAATAAATGCAAATTAAAACTACTAGGAAATGCCATCCTTTTTACCCACCAGATTGGCAAGTTAGATGGAAGCACACAGGTTCAGAAGAAGAGCCGAGACACCCAGAGATCACGAACCAGGTTTATCAAACCTACAGTCAGGATTTGGGCAGACAGGATTTGCGAGCCTGCTCCTTGAATTGGTTAAGAAATCTGATTCCTCTGTGTCTGGGTCATAATGATTTTGTTATCACACTACCCACAGAGCCTGGCACCTAACACATGCTTCAAAACTGAGGCTGAACAAACACACAAGAGTGAGGCTATTATAATGCCTGGCTTAAGTCTGTGAGCCTGCAGGTCAGAGCCTGGAGTTCCAGTTCTCTCATCTGTTGGGTAAATTCTTTAATTTTTCTGGGCTGCGGTTTCAAACGGATAATGATGCCGCACGGAGTTGCAAGCATCCGATGAGACATCACAGGTAAAGAAATTAGCACGGTGCCTGCCACAGCGTAAGTAATCGACAGATATCTCCTCTTAGTATAATGACAAGCTGAAAACTAAGCGCCAGATTTAAAGATGGAGACAAAAATGCACCGCATTTTAAAAGAAGTGACTGAAATCCGATCATTTGTAAATATTGCCCTTTATGTCACAAAAGCAAACAAGGACACTAGTCAGATGTGTTAATGAGATAGGTCGAGAAATATATTGTGTTAGTAAAAGAAAAACTCAAATTGTTGTATATTTGGAGGTGAGATCAACTGTGGACCCAAAATATGATGAGAATACTGACAGACACTGGAGTCAAGGGGAAACTGCATATAATGAGAGGTGGAGCTGAAGCTGAAATTTCCTTTTAAGACGATAAAGGAAAAGGTATATAGTAATTAACATTTAAGATTTAAAAGGAAAAAGAAATTATTTTTATTTCTTGAAGGATATATAATGAAAAAAATTCTAAAGAAACATTTTGCAGGTGGCTAAGACTGGAGATTAGAATTGCCGGGTGAAAACGTTTCCATGTAACAGATCCACAGCACTTTCAGAAGCAAAGGATTCCCCGAGACAGAACTCCACCTCCCACAGTGTGACTTAACTACACGGGAAATGGGGTGTGGACCCCATTATAAAACACCTTCCACGTGAGCAGCACTAAGCAGCACCTCAAATTCTACCTTCCTGAGACTCTTCCTTCATCTCACTGAGGATTAACCCATGGGCCACAAGGGTGTCAACTGAAAAAAAGGCACAACCTAAAAGTTGAGAAATATGTTTTATTAGGCAGACTTTCTGAGGACTTCAAGCCCAGGAGACAGCCTCTCAGATCGCTCTGAGGGACTGCTTCAAAAAGGTAGGGGAGGAGCCAGGATATACGGGAGATTTTGCAACAAAGACTTTACTATTAAAGAAAACCAGATATCTCAAGTTAAGGAATTTAGCGTTTTTCTATGTATGGGAAGATGTAAGAGCCAGGGCTCACTGAAATCATTTCTTCGATGTGCACCTAGCTGTCTAGGGCCAGTGTCCCGTTCTTCCACACCCGAGTCCCCTCTGGGGCACTGCCGGGGGTGCTGCAGTGGCTGAGGGCGTGATGGCCAGGCATTCAGTTTCCATCCTGAGTTCCCTCAGGGCTCACCTTTGGGATGGCTGCAAAGTGATGGTTTGATGGCTGCAACATCCGTTATCCTTTGTTTACTGATACAGCAGGCAATATTTTTTATGTACAAGGGGAATAGCTCCATGTTTTTTAGGGCAAACTTTTTAAAAGAGGGCAAGAGTTATCTAATGATTCATTTCCTCTCAGGCTGCTACAATTTCAGAGCTCCATGTGCTGCTTCAGCCCAGTGGCTTTCTTCAGACACCCTGGATTCAGAAGCTCCCCTATTTGCAAGCTAGCCCCCTTGGGCATGAGCAAAGCGCCTGGTCAACGTGGCCAGCCCACTTCAGGCTCCCAAACACATTTCTGGTAGGAAACTGGAGGGATTCTGCTGCATCCTCTCTGAGAGGTGGGGTCAAGCCTGATGCCCACAGCTGCCACTGCTTCTGAAAAAGATGACACTCTACTCGGAGCAGACCTCCCCTAGGAGGTTTCAACATTGAGTGCTGCGCACCACAGCTGGGAATGTAAAAGGGTGCAAAATGTTAAACATTTGATTTGTTTCCCAATTCCACTTCTCGATACACACCCAAAAGAACTGAAAGCAGGGACTCAAACAGATATCTGCACCCCCATATTCGCTGCAGCATTATTCACAATGGTCAAAAGGTGGAAACCAACCAAAGGCCCACGAATGGATGAATGGATCAACAAAATAGGGTCTATATATTCAATGGAATACAATTACAGGCTACCACATGCATGGACCTTGAAGGTACTGTGCTAAGTGAAATAAGCCTGACACAAAAAGACAAATTCTGTATAGTTCTACTTATATGAGGTTCCTGGTGGTGACCAGGGGCTGGGGAGACGGGGAATGGGGAGTGAGTAGTTAATGGATATGGAGTTTCCAGCTCGGGAAGACGTAAAAGTTCTGGAAATGGATGGTGGTGATGGTTGCACAACAACGAAACACACTGAATACCACTGAACTGTACACTCAAAAATAGTTTAAATGGCAAATTTTATGTTATGTGTAGTTTACCGCCAAAAAAGAAAGGAGAAACGAACACTGTGTTTCACCCAACTGCTCTTGCTGGCTGAGCTGCAAGGGCCGTGAACTCTTGAGTGATGTTCACATGTTGGACTAACTGAAAACTCTTTCCTGAGCACAGAACAAAGGGACTCCTTTTAACAAATCCTGAAAGGACCCAGGGACTCAGTCCAGCCTCGCCTAAGTGTGAGTTTTTAACCCTTAATTAGCAAAATAACCCCTTCGACTGTGTCTTACCCTCCAGTGCCTACAAGTGCCTGACTCCTTTTCATGCCCCTCCCAGCTGCTCCAGAGCTGCCAGGGCCGGACCCCTGGTTCAGGTCAGGGAGGGCCACCCTGGCTCTGCTGTCCTCTGTCCGCCTCCATCCTGGCCTTTGTTTTGGCAAGACCCTTTCTCCCGTGAGATAAGCTCAGGGACGTTTCCAGGGAAGTTTCATTGTTTGGGTTGTGTTTTTCAGGAAGCCAGAAACTCAAAATGACTGGCCAGAAAGCTTAATATAATCTCTATATATATTTTAAACAGTGAATAAAAATGATGTATACAAAAAAAAAGAGAGAGAAATGTTCTTCTACAAATGTAGAATAAATATCTTGGGAAACAGACGTATTAGGAAGGAAAAAATGGCCATGTTTTCAAAATTACTATTTAAAGTGCTAACCAGAAAGGAAAAACATGATTAGACGGGAAATTAAACTTCCTTATTTATTTCACTCAGACACTATACAATTTTAAAGGTATCCTTTGAGCTATAATTACGATATAATTACAATATTTTTAATCTCATTGTATTCATGGGTTCAGCACACTGAACTTGGAACAAAATAATAAAAAATAAAATATAAATTTTAGAAAAAAGGTTTGAAGCACATCTGAGCTCCCCTAATGAAGACCAGGAAGTGTTTCACTTTGCCCCGCCCAAGCCAGTGTCTGTGTTTCACTTTGTTTTGCTCTGACATGACACAATCTGACAGTCTGATATTCTCCAGGACGCCCAGCGTGATTCAGAACAGTTTTATGCGAGAAACATGATTAAAAATTCCAAAAGGGTAGACCGTGGACTCAAAACTTAATACACTTAAAAATGGTTAAGATGACACATTTTACGTTGTATTTTATCACAATTAAAAAAACTTTTTAGGATAATTTAACAATACAAATGGGGGAATTTTTAAATGTTCAAGCCTGTAAAATAAAATTTTAAATGTTTCCTTTAAATGTTCCTAGAAGAGCTCGCCCAAACCCGTTCATGCACAGAGTGGTAACACCGGCTTCAGAATGCCAGATGCTTGTCTGTAAAGGAACGTAAGGAAGCCAATTTAAAAGCCTGTCTCTCATCAAGCAAATGGTAAGATGTTGGCATGTCTTCCTCCTGGAAGTCGGTCATTTTTATAAGGATGTTCATTTCATGCCACAAAAACGAAGCTGTACAGTGAGTCAGACCGACCAGGTGGCACAGGTTTGAACCCTCATTAAATACTTGCCAGGGGACACCAACAGTGCCCTTCAGACAGAATGAAGACAGAACAGACACTGAGCAATAACAAACGGGCCAAGACTTCCCATATTAAAGTAGGCCATGCTGACGGCAGAGAGCGTCAGGCCGTCCCTGAAAAGGCAGTGACCTGGCCACCGCACCAGCTTGGGAGGGCGGGGGCGGGGGATGGCCAAGAGGCCGGTGGGGAAACAGACACGTCATCAAGGCACTTGAAAGCCACTGCAGGGAGCTGGGATTCACAGGGAGCCAGCAAGGCCAGCTTTGGCTCAACCAGGGCAGTGACACTGGTACAACTCCTTTGTAAAGGAAGAGCTTCCTTCTCAAAGAGGTCACCGACGGAAGGGTCACTATATTGCTTCCTGCTGAATGCTTACAGCAAACCTGCAGAGCCGTGCACCCAATCAGTCAACTCTCAGCGTGGTTACAACATCCACGTCCCAGCCTGCAGTAGAGCTGCCAGCAGGGCATGGAGTTCTCTGGTTGACTGAACCTCCCGCAGCACCATTAGGACACATTTTTGTTGCTTAAAAATTTCTTAAACTTTATTTTATGCCTCTTGCATCAGTTTTACCTTATGTTGAATACCATGCTGCTTGCATAGGAGGATGACTAAAAAGTGAGCATCTACACGCCTGGAGACCTCCGAGAGCATGGCTGAAAGGCAAAGGCAGCAGCCCACCCAGCTGACGCTCCGCCTTCTCACCCAGGAAACGTGCTGTCACCGCTCACAGGCTGGTCCTGCGGGTCAGACTCCAAAGGGAGCTGGAGCATCCGGGGTGCTCACTCCACGTCTGCTCCCCGGTGCAGCAGGATCACCACTGAATGCACATGAATGCACGTGCACGCACACACACGACACAGCACCAGGGGCCATCCCATCTCCTGGTTAACACAACTTGGGAATCTAACACTAGGTCCGAAAACTGCTTCTTAAGCCATTACAACAAACACTTCGCCACCTCACAGAAGGCAGGCTACAACACACGTGCTCAAAGATCACTCTTCCATTCCCCACCTCTGAATTTACTCCCTTTAGACTGTAAAAGACACTCGCTGTCACCACTGACACCTATCTCCCCTGTCTCCCCACAGAGAAACTTCATGGGCTACCGTGATGCTTTCCAGCGCTTTTCATGTTTCCAGGTTTATTCTTTGCCGAGAGCAGTGCCGGTCCTCAGCCCTCCCTCTCGTCCACATGTCCCCCTGCCCCCTGGGCGGTGCGGGGCACTGGCTGAGCTGAAACACTGCACGTAGAGCTGGGAAATACCTCAAGCAAGTCTGAGCTTCATTCAGTGTCTTCATCAATAAAAGGAGCTGAACGGCACTGACTTTGGAGGATTCCAGGTTTGAAAAGTAATGGGTGAGAAGCATGTATCAGGGGCTCACTAAAGGGAGGCACTCTATTTTCGAGGGCTCATGATGGAAAATGATGGGGGAGGTCCAGGCCACCGAGCTCTACAGTAAACCACACAAAAAGGAAACGAACCCGTGGGCAAACATACCCTCCAGGATACAGTCTAAACCCTGAAACACACGATGCAAAGAATACTGAAATAGGTGAGGATTTATAACCACATTCTGTACAATAGATACAATAATAAAAGGAAGCATATCATTCAGATAGTAGATGACAAAATGTCTGGAAATGTTATTTTTCCTTTCTTTAAACTTATTTTAACCCACATATAAATGATATATTAACAAATAAACCAAAAGCCTAATAACCAACTTGTTAAAAGTCAAGAGCTAGGAGAGAAGAACAAAAATCATGGGGACAAAATCTCACTACAAATCCCGAACAGGCTTCAGCCCTCAAAGTTTTACTGGTAGAACTCGGTATTTTGCAAAACTTACACCCTGGAGGGCAGAACTGGCATCAAACGAGACTCATCGTTGCGCCTTTCCGCACACAGCAGCCTCCTCTAGGCACCCTCCCAGCCGCACGTCCCCATCCACACTGCCAGCACAGAGTGGGTTCAGAGGCCAGGACGCGTCCTCCCCATGTGCTCTGATTCCACGAGCCCATGAGGGCCTCGGGGAACAGAAGGCACCAGGACTGTGTGACCAGCACGCGCAGCAACAGCGTCAAGGAATGTAATTCGGTCTCAAGATGGGAGGCGAGGAACACACCTCTCCCATGAGGCACTGTCCTTTCCATCAGATCTGAATCTGACCCTCGGTCCTTCTCCTCCGGGCACTCCCCTGCTCTCCTGTCTCTGAGACAAGCTTTCTGCACAAGTCTGCAACAGCGAAAAAAACAAGGTCTGGGTGGCAGAGTCACTAATGATCACGCAGAAACGGTGACAAAGGCTTGAGAGCCTGGTTCGCTCTCTCCAGATCAATTTCACCCAAACCTGCCTTTTCTCTCCAAAGCCCAGCAGCTATGAAACTGCCCGGGATGCTCAGGACTGAGAGGCAGAACGCGTGGCCGGCATAAAGCAAGCACTGGAAGAACACGACCTCCTCAGAAATACAAGGAGGGTCCATACTTAGGATGAAACCTGTGCAGACGGGGAAACAAAATCCTCGACAGTCACTCCACAGAAGCCTGACACCAGCCAGAGCCACACGAATGCCAACGGTGAAGGTGCGGATCAGCACAGGACATTCTGCACCTTTTAAGGACACACAAATACCTCCACTGTCAAGAAACAAGTGTGCCTGCATCAGCCCACAGAGGAAACGTGCTCCCATGGGTTAAGGATGGTCTAAGGCTGCAGAATAGCTTCTGGATGTAAAGAATAGGATATTTGACTATACAAGTCTTAATGAAGGCACCTACCACCTCACAACCCAAAGTCTAGAGCAGTGGTTCTCAAACTGGGGCAATTTTTTCCCCCAAGGGACACTTGGCAATGTCTGGAGGCATTTCTGGCTGTCATGGGGGGAGGGGGGCTGGCATTTGGTAGGCAAAAAGTCCAGGATGCTGATAAACCTCCTACAACGCACAGGACTGCACCCCCATCCCATCACAGGAGGCGATGCCAAGGCTGAGAAACCCCGGTCCAGAGGAGCCTGTTTCTGAGTTTGGTTAATGCAAGGGCCCAAAGACAGCCTAAAAGGACCCAGGCTTTTTCATTGCTTAAGTGGTCCCAATGGTGAACTGACTTATCTTTAGCCTTTTCCTGTCATAACCTCCTGACAAACATCAGGTACTAAATTCTCACATGACCACAGAGAGAAGCAAAGAAAAAATTTTGGTTTCCTTTCTTGTCTCCCTGCATTAGAGGAAATCCTTTCCAGAAGCCAGCTGGCCACATCTCATGGTCAGAGAAGGTCACATGCCCATGTCTAAATTAATCCCAAGGAAAACAGAAAACCAGGATTAAGTCCTCGAACCATGAAACGGATGGCTGGGCCTGGAAGATGGGGGCCACCACCCTGCAGCACATCACCACCTGATCCCTGGACATAACCGGGTCCTTCTGACGAGAAGGAAGAGCATGAGTGGGTGGGCAACCAGCATGCCTGCCCCAAAATGAGACGTGGGGAGCCTGACCACGAACCCAGGAGTTCCTCCTTCAAGCTCAATGTTCCTTCCTTCATCCCACAGCACCTGAGTTAGCAACCTTCCAACATTATCTACTTCCAAGGCTTATCTCAGGTGCTGGGAGAATTTGGCTTAAGCACAATAATCACCAAAAGTACATGAATAAAATGTAAGGCAAAACCATGCTGCTTGGAAAAAAGCAATTAATATTTTACAAATTGAGCAAGTAATGAAATGACATGCATTTCTTGCCATACAAAGATAAAAAAGTATTAAGTTTAGTAAATAAGGAACAAACTGATCCTTGATGAGGCAAGCAATATGACGGAGCTGCAGAACTGAGATTGTGGTGAAACACTGGAGGCACTCCCACTAAGAGCAGTGCAGGCCAGGAAGGGGCCGGGACAGGGACCACCCACCTGATTCAAGTCCCCTTCTGTGGCGAGGATCACAGCTGGGCCACTGCTGCAATAAGCTTTTCCCTTGAAGGGAAAGTGGAAGTAACACGTACCATTAAGGTCTATGCACGCTTCCACGTGCTCTTCCCCTTTCCTGTGGAACAGACTCTGGAAGCCATGAGTTAAAAGATGGCAGGCTCCCTGGCTTGAGTCTCTGAAATGACCAAGAGAGATGCCCACTCTGGACCACCACGCTGAACTGATACATGAGCAAGAAACTTCAATCTTACGGTGACATTGAATTTTTGGACTTGTTTGTTACAGCAGCTAACGTTACTGTAATTCATACACTGATAGTATCATCATTAGTTACTCTTGTTCCAGAAAATGCTAGCCAAATATCAGGGGAAAAGCACAAACTCAGTACTGACTGATGATATATACACCTGTCTACCTAAATAACTCAAAACAATTAGCTGAAAAAACTTAGAAATAAGTTCATTAAAATGGTCAGTTTCCAAATTCTGTAAATTGATAGTTTCCTACATGCCAATAACCAGTTAAAACTGGTTGGAATGTGGTGGAAAATAATCCCACTGATAATAGCAAAAATACATGTATAAAATGATGTATTTAAGAAACAGGAAGGACTTACATAAGAGCAATTCAATGCTTAGGAACCAAAGTGAACGCCTTTCAATCCATGGGGAGGCCATCACATTTCTATGCGGAAGGAGGGCCCAAGTGTGTGAAGATGTCGTTTCTTCCCAAAATATTCAATAATTGTTACTTAATACCAACCAACTCCCATGAATTTTTTTTTAACTTTGCAAATGATTTTGAAGTTCATATAGAAGAAAACCACCTGGGAATAGTAGGAAAATTCGGGAACAGAGAAGTGGTGAGTGGGGGTGCAGAATGTGGTCCTGCCAGATACGGACGTCACATAGCACAGCAGCTGAGAGGCATGGCTCTGGCAGCAAGGCAGACAGGTGAATGGAGCAAAATAACATCCACAGGCAAACTCACGTGTCCAAAGGTTTAAGTCTACGTTCACTGATCCAGCAACTTCATCTCTGGTAATACAGCATTACACCTTAAAAAACAGCCACGGGCGGAAAGACATTCACTACAACTGCCTTTAGGATTATGGAACACAGGAAGTAAACTATTCTAACAATAAAGGGCTTCTAGATCTTGCTCTCCCCTATACAGAACCCCCACTCCCTTTTTCTCACACACACACACACACAACACACTAGACAGAGCTACATGTGAGCTGTTCAATCTGCCTTTTTTTGCCCCCTTGTTTTATCATGAGCATTTTCACGTCAGTAACTACAAGTCTACTTTATCTGGATGCCACATATGTCACCACACTGTTGTATCATGTTGTATCCTACAGCCAGTCTCATACCGAGGGTGGCTGTTTCCAGTTTTTTTTTCTATTACATACAGTGAAGTAGATTCTTAGAGTTCTCTTCGTGTTGTATTTCCATAGGATTAAAACAAATTTACAATGATCATGAACTAACTCTCTGATCATTAGTCATTTGGGAAATGCAAAAGCCACAGGGAGATACCACTACAGCACCACTAAAATGGCAAAAGTAAAAAGACTGCTATATCCTGTGCCTTCAGACTGGAAGAACTAATATTGTTAAAATGGCCATACTACCCAAAGCAACCTACAGATTTCATGCAGTCCCTATCAAAATACCCAAGACACTTTCCACAGAACTGAAACAAATTATCCTAAAATTCATATGGAACCACAAAAGGCCCTGAACTGTCAAAGCAATACTGAGAAAAAAAAGAACAAAGCTGAAGGTATCACCCTCCCAGACTTCAGATTATATTGCAGAGCTACAGTAATCAAAACAGCATGGTATTGGCACAAAAACAGACATATGGATTAATGGCACAGAACAGAGGGCCCAGAAATAAACTCACACACTTACGGTCAATTAATCTATGACAAAAAAGACAAGAATAAATAATAGAGAAAAGACAGCCTCTTCAGCCTCTGGTGCTGGGAAAATTAGACAGTTGCAGGTAAAACAATGAGATTAGAATATTTCCTCACACCATATATAAAAATAAATTCAAAATGGAGTGAAGATTAAAACAGATTAAATGTAAGACCTGAAACTGTCAAACTCCTAGAAGAAAACACATGCAGAACACCCTTTGGCATAGACTGTAGCAATATTTTTCTGGGTCAGTCTCCCAAAGCAAAAGAAAAGAAAAAGTAAACAAATGGAACATAATTAAACATAAAAGCTTTTGTGCAGCAAAGGAAACCATGAACAAAACAAAAAGACAACCTATGGACTAGGAGAATATATTTGCAAATGATATGACCAACAAGCAGTTAATATCCAAAATAAACAAAGACCTCAGACAACTCAATATTAAAAAAATTAAATAAAATAAATGGGCAGAAGACCTCAACAGACATTCTTCCAAAGAAGACATACCGATGGCTAACAGCCATATGAAAAGATGTTCAACATCGCTAATTATTAGAGAAATGCAAATCATAACACTGAGGTTATCAAATCACAACTATCAGAATGGTCAACATCAAAGAGTCTACAAATAAAAAATGTTGGAGAGGATGTGGAGAAAAGGGAACCCTTGTACACTGTTGGTAGGAATGTAAATTGGTACAGCCACTATAGAAATTATCATGGAGGTCCCTCAAAAAACTAAAAATAGAACTACCATATGATCCATTAATTCTATTTCTGGGTGTATATCCAGAAAAAATGAAAAAGACACACACACTCCAATGTTCATAGCGGCACTGAGTTACAAAAGTAACCCAAATGCCCATCAAGAGACAAATGGATGAAGAAGATGTGGTGTGTGTGTACATATACATTACTCAGCCATAAAAAAGAATGAAATTGTCATTTGCAGCAACGTGGATGGACCTAGAGATTATGCTTAATGAAATATGTCAGAGAAAGGCAAATACTGTATAATATCACTGATATGTGGAATCTAAAAAATAATACAAATGAATGCATATGCAAAACAGGAACAGACTCACAGATACAGAAAATGAACTAGTGGTTACCAAAGGGACAAGGGAAGGGGAGAGGGTCAAATGAGGGGAACGGGAATAAGAGATACAAACTACTACATATAAAGCTGAGCAGCAACAAGGACATACGGTATAGCACAGGGAGTTATAGCTACTATCTTGGAATAGCTCTCAATGGAGGATAATGCTGTATCCCTGAAACTAATATAATATTGTAAATCAATTATACGTCAACTGAAAAAATAAAGACCACCCATACCAAGCATTGGTAAGAATACAGAAGAACTGAGGTTCTCATAACTGCTGGCGGGGTGTAAAATGATACAACCACTTTGGAAAACAATTTGGCAGTTTTTTTAAAAAGTTAAAATATGTACCTACTGGAAGCAACCCAATGTCCATTAACAGGCAAATGGACAAATAAATGGTATATATCCATGAAATCCTACTCAGCAGTAAGAAGGAATAACTATCAATATACACAACTTGGATGACTCTCAAAACAGTTCTGCTGAGCGAAATAAGCCGGACTAGGAGGGGAAAAAAAAGAGTATGTTCTGTATGAGTCTGTTTACATAAAATTTTTGAAAATGCAAACTAGTAATAGTGACAGAAAGCAGACCAGCAGTTGCCTGGGGATGGGGGCAGAGAAGGGAGGGAGGGAGGAGGACCACAAAAGCCCCGCGGAAACCTCTGGGGGGGCGGATACCTGCTCATTGTCTTATGCAGTGATGGTTCATGGGGCTATACTGATGTTAAAACTCATCAAAATTACACACTTTAAGCACACGGAGTTTACTGTACAACAAAGCTGTGAAAAATTTTTTTGAAAACACGGAAAAAGAAGAGACCATTTGAAAAAGATAAATAAATGAGAATGCCTGTATTTGACTCAAACATAAGCTTGAATATTGCTGTTCATGTTCAGTCATCCTTTTTGAAAAACAGCCCAGTTTAACTTATTTCCTTTTGTTATCAATTTGCTGAAACGAACTATCACAGGCTGGGCGGCTTGAACAACAGATGTTTATTTCTGCCAGTTCTGGAGGCTGGAAGTCCAAGATCAAGGTGCCGCTGACTCAGTTCTTCTTCCGGTTTGCAGCCGGTGCCTGCCTGTTGTGTCCTCCCGCAGAGGGGAGAGAACTCTTTCTTTTTCTAAGGCCACAGTTGTATTGGATTAGGGCCCCACCTTCACGACCTTGTTTAACTTTACTTATCTCCTGAAAACCCCACCTCCAGACACAGTCACGCTGGGGGTTGGAGCTTCAACATGTGAATTTGGGGTAGGGGAGGCCCAGAGGGGTACAGTTCAGTCCATAACACCTTCTTTACCACAGCCTGACATGAAGTTTCTGGTTTCTTAACTTTCTTGATAGTACTTATAAAACGTAAGTGAACCCCTTTTTCCTTATCCATAAACTCAATTCTACTAGATGAGCTTTTTTTTTTTTTAAAAAAAATCAGATGAGCTATAGTCATTAGATTACTGGAGGAATAATTCACCTGTCCAAATCTGGACTATTTCCATCCCTCCAGCAGATCTGAAAGGAAGAACAGCAAAGATATCCTTGGCTCAGATGCAAAATAAATAGACTGCCCTAACTATCAATCATCAGGAGTATATCAGACTCTTTTCAACAGAGAGAAACGCTCTTTCTGAAAGGACCACGTTGCCCTTGTGGTGTCTGAGTGGCTCACAGCAAGGCCGTTCTCTCAACCTGAACAGCAATGCCCTCGCCAATTCTCAGCTCCTTCAGGGTAACGCAGGGTAGGGAAAGAAGCAACAATGCCACCTGAGCCCCAGGGCATCCCCCACCAAAAGGACGGCAGAACAGTGGAGCAGGATTCGGCAGCCCTCACCACGCACGAGGATGAGAGTTCTGCCTGACATTCTATTAGCGGCATTTCCTAAGTCCTGGTGCCAAGAAAAATCACAACACTGCCAGGAACAAATGGGCCCTGTGCTCAGCACTCCCCTGTAGAGGTGCAGGATCTACTTTATTTACAGGGGAAAAGAGTCAATAATTGCCAACACGCCCTTCCAATTTGGTCTCTTCTCAGAAGGCATTCAGGCCCATGTCTTTCCAATATGAAAACTTATCTGAAAACTTGTAGTTTCAAGGTCCCCACCCTGGACAGTAGCATAGGTTGCTAGAAAATGACTAATTGCCCCAAACTGAGACACCATTTCTTTACCACATAGGACCCCAAAAGTGAGGTGACAAGGTGGAACCATGCATCATCCAGGCTGAGAGGGGCTCACAGCCCTATCCAGGTCACCCACTAGGCAGAGTCGGGTCCAGTGGGGATCGGGGCGGCAATTTAAACTGTGTCTCAGTGGAAGGAGGAGGAGGTTGGGGAGGAGGACTGCAAGGGAGACACGTGGGTAAGCCCAACCCCTTCCTTCAGGGATGAACTCCCCTAAAATAACACCCCACAAATGGCCCCCACAAAGAAGCTGGTGCAGAGCTGGCGAGGTGCAATCAGGTGGGGCACAAATCATCAGGGCTCTGGTCTAAACGTGTGTTCCTCGGTGTGGCAGGGTTCGGAGGTGGGGCCTTTGGAGGGTGATCAGGTCATCAGGGTGGAGCCCTTGTGAACAGGATTAGTGCCCTTGTGAAAGGGACCCCACAGAGCTCCCTGCCCCCTCCACCACGTGAGGACACAACAGAAGATGGCCAGCTGTGAACCAGGAAGAGGCCCGTCACCAGACACCAAAGCTGCTGGCCTTGACTTCCCGGCTCTGGACCGAGAGATAATGTCTGTCGCTGATGAACCGCCAGCCTGTGGGGTTTTGTTACAGCAGCCGGCGTGGACTGAGATGGCCGGGAAGGCCGCCCTGAGTGACTCGGAGGCCCGGGCACGTATTCTGTCACCACACACTCGGGAACCGAAGTTCCTCCCGGCGCTCCTGAGCAGTAAAACAAGACGAAATAAGCAACACGCTGCTCCACCCAAGGCCGGCAATGAAAAGCCGTCTGAGCTTTCAACACAAAAAGCTTTTTTAAAAAGTCAATATGAGGAGGGAGAGTGTGCACTTCGTTATCAGACCCTGCTATGGGCTGGACTGTGTCCCCAGAGTTCAGACCTCAGAACGGGGCTGTATCTAGAGACAGGGCCCCCGAAGAGGTAACTAAGGTGACAGGAGGTCACACAGGTGCTGTCCAACATGGCTGGTGTCCTCAGGAGGAGTAGATCAGGACAGACCCACGAAGAGAAGAGGACACAGTGGGAAGCAGCCGCCGGCAAACCGAGCAGAGAGGCCCCTGAAGAAGCCAAACTTGCTGACACCTTGATCGTGGACTTCCAGCCTCCAGACCTGTGAGAAAATCAGTTTCTGTTCTTTCAGCCACCAAGGCCGTGGTATTTTGTGATGGCAGCCGAGCAAACCAACACGGACCTCAAACCAAAGCAGCTTTATCTGAACTGATACTATTTCACGGAGAAAAGCAGCTGATCAGGGTGAGGGCGGGCATCAGGCTCCAGCTCAGACTCACCAAGCTGTCGGGCAGAAGAGGTCTTGCAGCTGATGTGTAAAGAGCCAGAGCATCTCCCCTGGTCTCCGAGCTCTGGCCACGTTCCCATAATGTCACAAGTTGCTCTGCTTTAAAAAGGAGGTGCTCGTCATTAAGCGATAGGACTAGGAGCTGAAACACCTAACACGACCCAAGACTTCCAGCTCCTCCTGCTACTCACGCCACCTGTTTTTTGTGAAACAGTAGGATACTGAATAAAAACAGCAAAAAAGTGGTTCATTTAGAACCATTACGACTTTTGTTTTAAAAAAGAAGCTTTAGTGTTGAGGTTTTTTTTCTAATGTACGGAGTTTATTTCTACTTATTTCCTTCATTTCCCTAATCAAAGTTGTAATCCAGCCTTGGTACAATGGTTGGGTTCACAAGGGCTCAAAATGCACTTGCTGATCAACACTTCTTTAAAAATATTCAGTGAAAGGTGATGGCTTGTGGTCTCAGATAAACAATGAAACAGAAATTATCCTATTCATGTCAATATACATAAAAACTAAAAAAAGATAAACTTTTTTCCAATATGGAAAAATTCTAAAAATGATACTGAAAGTGTAGCAAGTTTTTAAAATGATCCAATTAGAATCTGCCTATAGTCTGACAGTCTGATGCTTCTCGGGGCTCAGTTTTCTCTTATCAAGAGTTGAGCCAGAAGCAACTTCTGCTGTGAGGCTTTGGTTTACATTTTAGAATCTGAAATCAACTACCTTAATTAGAATGCACCGAGACCTAACTTTGCGTACCACAATATTGTTTCTACTTGCATCATAGAGTATTTACTAACTCATCACTAATTCACTCACTGAATTTCTATGTCCATCCATGAGTCCAAGACATCTGACTATCACTAAAGCCTTAAAACTCTTTATTCACATCAACTACCAGGTACACTTGATGCAGAAGTTGCGAGTCTCCTAGAAGTATGTCATTGCTAAGCAGACTGAGGCTTGCTCCCTCCAGCACCCTCCCAAACCCTCCGTGTCCAGAAACTCTGATCCGGGTGTGGAGGCTGCCCACCTCCACCCGACAGGCTCCCACGATCAGGCTCACTCCTCACATCAGCCAGAGAAACTCCCCCAATGAGAAAGGCAGCAAAGCCTTCCCGGAAGCTCAGTGGCTTCCCTCCATCGCAGGAGATCCGCGCTGCTGGGCCCCGGCTACCTCTCCTCCCTCACCTCCCGTCACCTCCCCTCTCCAGCCACGCCCATCCCCTGCTGTACCTTGAACAAAAGCCTGTGCCCCAGATGGCCTCCCAGCCAGCTAGCTCACTGCCTCCAGGCCTCTGCTCAAATCTCAAATGTCACATTATCAGAGAGCCAGCTCCATCTGAGCCAGCACCCCATCCTCCTTCCTTGCTACCAACTTTCCTGGTTTATTTTTCTTCTTAGCATTCAGCACCTGACATCACGTATTTATTCATTGTCTGCCATCAACAAAGCCTTACATTCCATGAGAGCAGGAACCGTGTGTCGAAGGCTGGGCCCTGGCACCTAAGTGTTCAGAATACCCTGGTATCAGTTTGCTAGGGCTGCCGTAACAAAGCCCCGCCCACGGGGAGGCTTACAACACCAGAAACGGAGGTGGGGAGTCGGCAGGGCGGCTGCCTTCTGAGGCTTAGGAAGACTCTGCTCCAGGCTGCGCTTCTGGCAGTTTGCTGGCCATCTTGGGGTTCCTTGGCTTTTAACTGCATTACCCCAATCTCTGCCTTCATCCTCACATGGCATCTTCCCTCTCCGCATGACTATGTCAGTGTCCAAATTTCCCCTTTTTATAAGGACACAGTCATGCTGGATAATGACCTCTTTTTAACTTGACCGGCTCTGTAAAGACTGGATCTTCAAGTAAGTCACACTCTGAGATACTGCGGGTCAGGACCAGTCTTTTTTTGGAGGACACACTTCAACCCTTAACAACCACTCAGCAGCCGTATGAGACTGGGCAGTTAGCTAACCTCACCAGTAAAATGGAGCTAATAATCAGCTCTACCTTGTTTGGTAAAAAAGAAAGCAGAGAGATGTCTCTCCTGTCCGCTTATGTGAGCCGTACAGACACTGACATGAAAACAGTCGGGGGGCCCCGCTCCAGAGCATGAAGCTTGGAGGTCGGCAGACAGGACCTGGGTCCTCCCTCTGCTACTTGCTGACTGTGATCTTGCACAAGTTGCTGCGTCTGAGTCCAACCTCCAGCCACGCTGTAAGTACATATAACTATGCACACTGAGTCCTCAGCACACAGTAGGCTCTCTATGATGTCAGCTGTCATTAGCAAGGCCGAGGGTGGGACAGACGTGTCACCCTCATCCCATGGATTTCCTGCAAGCTCATCAAGGGGGCTGCTCTCCTCATTACCTAATTGTGGCCGCAGAGAACAGGAAGCTGGAGCAAAGAGGACGCAGGAGTGGGGTTACATGCAACTGGGTAACGACCGTAACAGAAGTTGTCTTTTTAAACTCTTACCCCATACGACTCACATCTCACCAGCCACGGGACATCCACTGGACGCGCAAACTAACCCGTCCCAAAGGGAACCCCTGGCCTCCCTTCCCAGCCCACGGGGCCGGCTTCTCCCGTCTCCCTATCGCACCCTTTCAGCTTCTCAAGCTAAAGACCTGGGAGGAAACCTGCAAGTCGTACCCCATTCCCCTTTCCCTTATATCCCACATCTGATCCACAGGCAAAGCCCATTTGCTACACCTCTGAAGTCTATTCCAAAAACAGACGCTTCCCCGCTGGCTCACTTATGTTACAGCAACAGCTCCTAAGTGGTCTCCCTGTTTCTGCCTGACCCCACCTCACTAGAGCAGCTGGAAATGGTTTTAGCACCTAAAACGGAGGCCGGGCCACATCACTCTGCTGGGCAGCTTCCCCCCTTAGGGGCCACTGTCAGACTCCGGTTTTAAAGGACCTACAGGATCAGATGCCCCCCAACCCTCCCCTCTGTGGCCTTGTTTCCTGCGGTCTCCCCATTCCTTGCCTGCTTCATGACAACCTCCCTGGCCACCAGAGCCTGAGTGTGTCTCAAACTGGCACTGACTCAGCAAGGCTTCCTGATGACCCCACTGAATCACAGTGTTCCCGATACTCACCGTCCCATCCCCTCTCCACTCCTGGCACAGCACTCATCACCACCTAACAGCATGTATATTGTGTTTATCACACAGCTTCCCCCACCCCCGCTACAGTGAGGGTAGGGTCTTGTCAGTTCTGTTCTCTGCTGTGCCCTGGCACTTACCTACTGGCATGTTTCAGGCACTGAGAAGGCTACTGAATAAATGAATGAATGAACGAATGGCCAGTGCTTTCAAAGCTCCTTAAAGAAAGACTCAACCGTATCCGATCACCTGCATTCTAAAAGACAGGTTAAAATGATTAAAAACTTTTGAAAGTTTTCAGGGCTACTGAAACAAAGTTTGTTTCATAGAATACCTCATTGCTAAAGAACTGCACTTTTCAAGTTCATAATTTTACCTACCTCAGAATGCACATGCTCCTAAATAAATGGGGAGACATTCTGTGTTCACGGATTAGAAGACATAATATTGTTAACATGGTAATAGTTCCCAAAGCCATCTACAGAGTAAGGCAATCCCTTTCAAAATCCCACTTGGCTTTTGCAGAAATTGAAAAGCTGATCCTAAAATTCAAATGGAATTTCAAGGAACCCAGAACAATTCTGAAAGAGAACAACAAAGTTGAAAGACTCCCACTTCCTCATATCAAAACTTACTACAAAGCTACAATAATCAAAACGTGTGATACTGGCATAAAGATAAGCATATAGATCACTGGAAAAAAAAATGAAAGTCCAGAAGTAAATCCATTTCTCTATGGTCAACTGATTTCCAACAAGAGTTCCAAGACCCTTGAAAATAACTGCCTCTTCAACAGATGGCTTTTCACATGTGGAACAACGTGGGATTTCCATGTGCAAAAGAATGAAGTTGGAGCCGCACCTCACACCAAGTGCAAAAAATTAACTCAGAATGACACTGTGTTGTACACTAGAAATTGACACATTGTAACTGACGGTACTTCAATTAAAAAAAATTAGAATGGATCAAAGACCTAAACGTTAAGAGCTAAAGCTATAAAACTCTTAGAAGAAAACACAGGGGTAAATCTTTATGATCTTGGATTTGGCAATGGTTTCTTGGCTATGCACCAAAAGCACAAACAACAAAAGAAAAAACAGACAAATTGAACTTCATCAAAATTAAAAATTGTGAGCATCAAAGGACACTATCAAAAAAGTGAAAAGCCAACCCAAAGACTGGGGAAAAAAATATGTGCCCAATATATATACAATAAGGGGCCAGTATCCAGAATATATAAGGAACTCTTACAAATCAACAATAAAAAGACAAACAACATGGTGAAAAAACAGACATAGTACTTGAATAGAAGTTTCTCCAAGGAGGATATACAAATGGCCAATAAGCAAATGGAAAGATGCTCAAAATTTTAGTCATTAGGGAAATAAAAATCAAAACCATGAGACACCATTGCACACCCACTAAGAGGGCTATCAGCAAAAAAACCCTGAAAAAAGTGTTTTTTAATAAGTAATATGAGTTTAATTACTCTAGAAACAACCTCCACAATAATGCCTGAACCTAGAAGGTACATAAAAACAACCACAAATATTTTTTATGGTTAAAATATGTTTTTTATGGTTAAAATAATGTCATCAAGGATTAGAAGAAATCAGAACCCTCATACATCGCTGGTGGGCGTGCACAGCGGGGCAGCCACTGAGGAAGACAGTTTGGTGGTTCCTCAGTAAGTTCAATGCAGAATTACCGTATGACTGAGTAACTCCACTCCTATGTATATACCCAGAAGAAATGAAGACAGGTGTTCAAAGAAGAACTCGTCCACAAATGTTCATACAGTATTATTCAGCAAGAGCCAAACTGTAGAAACTCAATGGATAAACAAAATGTGGCCCAGTCACACGATGGAACATTATTCAGCCATAAAAAGCAATGAAATACTGACACACGTAACAACACGATGAACCCTGCAAACACGCTAAATGAAAGAAGCCAGACACAAGAGGCCATGTTATTGTACGATTTCTTTTATATGAAATATCTGTAGACATGGAAAATAGATTAGTGGTTGCCAGGGGCTGGGGAAGGGGAGGGCTGGCAAGGGTTTCCTTTTGGAGGGGGTGAAAATGTTCTGGAACTAGACCGTGGTGATGGCTGCACAACATCATGAACGAACAAGAAGCCACTTTACTGTATACTTTAAGATGGTTGAATGGTTGCATGAATTTTAACTCAAGAGCAAAAAACTAAATACACCCGCCCCAAAAAAGGATGCTGTTTTTAGATTCCAGGAGAGTCAAATAGTAATTATTGACACAGTTAGAAAAACCTGAATATGCCCAAATCCCACACCAGGGCTCCTTGTTTTCCCCTAAAAAAGCAGCCCACCTTCATGCAAGACAGTGAATGTCAGCTAGAAAAATCCTGAGTTACAGCCCTACAACCAAAGCACTCTCAAACTCTTATCTGCTGTTTTATTACAGGTCTCCCTCCCTGCCAGCACCAGCCACGATGCTCCCGTGTTGTAAATCCACCTTGCAGAGACCGTGCAGTTTCCCAGCGACAACCTGTAATAACTGCCTATCTCCACTGTGCCATCTGTGAGCGCTGACAGCTGCCTTCTGGCGGTTGGTGCTGGATGGCTGCCCAGACGCTGTCCCCGTGGTCAGGCCACTCGCATTCTAACTCCTCCCCCACCCCCCCGTTCCTTAAAAAGGTAAAAAGACAAATTCCTTCTCTTTAGCAAGGTTTGTTCGAGTCCCCTGGTGTGTGTGCGCTGGGGAGTGGGGACCTCCCAGAGTAGGCTGGGCATCTCCCAGCTTCCATATGGCACTCAGGCTCACAGGTGTCAGGTGTCACAGCCGGGAGCCCTGGCCACACAGCAATGGGGAGCCAGGCACAGCCTCTCCAAGCCCACATATCTGCTTCCTACAGGACACAGTGGTCACCCAAGTGCTTGGGCGTCACTGCATCACCCTCCTTTTGGGCAGGATGGGAAAATACAGTGGTCCCATCTCTAGAACACAAGGTCAAGCCCACATGCAACCAGTTCTGGTCTTCCTAGACCTGCCACGCCCCATTTTCCCCTGTCCAAACACACACAACTTCTGGGCAGATTTCAGTACTTATTTCATCCTTTATTCTAGGAGTTACCAGTTGGCACTAAAATGGTGAAAAAAAGTAGACCAGGTAAGAAAAAGTCATAAAAATCCTAAGCACTACACAAAGGATGATTCATCTTTGCATAACTGCACAGTTTAAAAACTTATTACCTTGTTTAGACCTAAATATTGTTGAGAGAAAGGCTGTTTGGCTCTTCTACTGGCTGTATGCACACTGTACTTCTGTGCTTAGGGAAAAAGAGCTGGAAGGAGATACGGATGCTGACTGGTTAACAGTGGGTAACGCTGGGCGACAGAGTTACAGGTGTTTCCTCTTATCTGATGGCTGTAATCAGCATGTAGTGTAACACTAAAAAGACACGTCCTTGAAGTAATAAAAGGGCAGCTATGTCCCCGCCCCCACACAATCCCAATGCTCCCAGCCCCACATACCTTGTTGAGCTTGCCCAGGGAGGATATGAGATCCGCCCACTCACTTGAGGACTCAAAATTTCTTAAGGCCTTTTCAATCACTGAAGAGTAATTTCTGTATCTGTAATCATTCAATAGTTCCTGCTCTTCTGGCTCCATCTTACATTCTTGCAGCAGAGAAGGTACCTAAAAGGGAATCAAAGAATAAACAAATGAGGCAGCTCTTCAAGGATGAGACGCGTCCCCAGCCCAGAGCGCCAGAGGACACGCGTCCACAAACACAATTGTGCACAAGCTCGCTGGGCAGTCCAACTCAAATATTTAGCAAGGCTTCTGAGCCAGGAGCTAGGGGAGATAAAAGATAAACAGTTCCGGACCTCCTGGACTCGGAGGGAGATAAATGCACGGAGCAGAAAGAAGTGAAATGCTAGGGTCCCACTTAATGGACAAAATGCACTTGAGAAGCAAAATTCACAAAGTGGCTAACTGCAAGTTGTTGCCAACTGGTAATTCTGAATGCAGATGGTCCCTCTCAGTGTAGGGCATTTACAAAACCTAAAGAGAAGCAGATCTGTGGTTCCTAACTGAACAGTCTGGTTAGCAATCCAGCCCTCTACAACCAGACTTGGATAGAGGGTTGGAAATATCCTACAAGAAAGTCAGGTGGGGAAAAAACAGCTAAAGAACATAAGGATGTAAGAGCGAAGTGCCTGACAGCAGTGCTGGCAGAAATCCACCACATGCCTGTTCATTTACTAAGCGCCAATTACCTGCCGAGCCCCGGACAGGGTGCTGCCCCGACAGCTCTGGGCCTCCTCTGGGTGCAGCGTCTGGATGGAGGTTACACCTGCTGTTACACCAGGGCCCAAGCAGTCATCTTTTCATTCTTGCCCGTGTATATGCTTTGACGGATTCTTTTACTTTTTTCTGTGGCTAGATGCATTCATTATATATGAACCACTGCAGCTGCTGCAAAGCCTGGGACACAGACCGCGTGACCCCAATGCCAACAGCAACCATTTCCCTTCGTCTTCTTTTCATCCCCAATATGACAAAAGGAAACAAAGAACAGCATGAGATGCTGCACTAATCTGGGTTTTTGAAAACATCCATCATTTTTACATTTTAACATATAGAAATGCATGCTTAAGTTCTGTTTTCACTCCTTCAATTAAAAAAAAAATGTGAAGGTCAACCCATCAGTCTATTCAAACAAGTTACAGCTCTGAAAAGTACTCCACAAGACATGGAACTGTTCAATCGCTCCCTGGACTTGTCACCAAGCTTCATATGCCAAAGTTTTCTCAAAAGTGATACCTGAGGGTTCCCACCTGCCTCCCTTCTTTAGGCTTCACCTGATTAAGATCTATTTAAAGAGTGACAGGCACCTCCCCCAAACTCCCTGTCCCCCTTCTCCACACTAAGGGAACCCTCAGTTTGCTCAGGCAGCACTATGGTTCCCAGCCTCCCTGCAGCCAGGTGGCCATGTGACCGCTCTGGGCAATGAGACGCCCGCAGAAACTGGTGGTGGAGACTCCTCTGGCCTTTTGTCCTTCACCCTTCCCCTTCTCTCTGCCTGGAACAAAGGTTTGATGTTGGAACTGAAGCCACATCTTTCAACCAAGAGGGAAGAGCCATCTTTAGCACGTGACTTCTGTATGGAAGTGGAAGGACCGAGCAGCTGAGGGCCCGGAAGGCACCAGACCAACGCTGGATGCTCCGCCTCTGGACTTACTGTTTTCTGCACAGAAGAGCTCATTTGTTCCACCCTTCAATCGAGTTTTCTGGTGTTCACAACCAAACACAGTCCTGAACGATTTATGAGCCTAAGTAATATTTCACTAGCACACAGTCTGAGAGAGAGACATGGAACAATGGTGATCTGATTAAATCCATGGAGCTGCGGCTAGTTTGCTAACCAAGCTGCATGTTGTCAGGCAAATGAAAAGGCAAACATCACAGACGGAACGAACTGGACTGCAGGTACAATGTGTCCTTCAAGCCTGACTCCTTCACAGATGGACCTGGGGCAGTCGCAGGGCTCCCGTGGTACCTCCTACTTCACTTTCCGTTGCTCTGGGCACGCTCCAGTCTTCTCAAGGCCAACACGACTTTCAAGTCGCCAACGTCAGTGGACTCTTGTTTCCTCATTCACCTCTCAGGAGGGCTGTGCATCAGACCACTTCCTCCTTCTCCAAACAGTCTCCTGTGAGCCCACACTCCCCCAGGCCGCCGGCCCCGTGCTGGTCCCCTCCCACCCCTCCGCTGTGCGGTCCCGTCTACAGGCTCACCGTCTGCTACCTGACTGCCCAACACTCCTGGACACCAAGCTTGGGCCCTCTTTCTCTCTCTACCCTCAGTGGTTTCTCCACTCCTTTCACTTACAAATACCATCTTTCTGCCAATGACCCACAGATTTATAACCACCCAAAGTGCCCCATCCAGGGCCCAGATTCATGTAAATGGCCCCTTGACTTCTTCATCTGGAAATGGCACAAGTGTTTTAAATTTGGCACATCCCAAACTAGACTCCCCAGTGTCCATCAACAAAACGCGGTCTGACCACACGACGACACACTATTCAGCTATGAGGATGAATGAGGACTGAAACCTGTGACAGTGTGGATGAAGCTGGAAAGTACAAGCTCAGCGGAAGCAGCCAGCCCTAACAGGCCGCGTACTGTATGATGCCGTTTATACTAAACGCCCAGAACAGGCAAATCTATAGAGATGGCAGGTGGGTCAGCCTGCCTAGGGTGGGGAGGGGGTCATGGGGTAGCTGCAAAGGGGCACAAGGGATCTTTTGGGGGGGTGATGGAAATGTACTAACACTGGATTATGGTGATGGCTGCACATCTCTATAAATTTACTAAAAATCACTGAACTGTATACTTAAATGAATGGATTTTATGGTTCGTAAATTGTACCTCAACAACACTTTTTAAAAAACCCTCCACTCTCGAGTCTATCTGTGCAACATGCTCCCTTTCTGGTCCTCCGTTCCTCCGAAAGTGGCCCTCCCACCTATGGGGCCTTTGACATCGTCCTGGACTCCTCCTCCTCTTCACCTGCCACACTCAATCCAAGTCCTGTTGGCTCTTCTTCCAAAATACCCATGGATTTGCCTGCTCCCCATCTCCACTGTGCAAGCCATCTTTCTCCCACAAGCTTGCAGAAGCTTCCTAAGGGTCCTCCTTCACTCTCCCCCCAACCCAATGTACCTTCACACAGCGCTCCAAGTCCTGGTAAAGCATGAAGCACCTCCCCACCACACTTACACTCCTCCCATTGCGCTTACAATCAGCCCACTCTGGGGCCTACAAGGCTCCACCTGCCTCTCTCCTCAAGGCACTCTGCTTGCCTAAGACGGACTCATCCTGCCACAGAGCCTCCGCACACGCGGGGCCTCTCTAAAAACACATACATACTGTACTGTGCATACGCACCCACACAGTAAGACTGTCTGCTCATTTGTGGAAAAGTCTTCCCTTTTTCTGAAATAATAGTCGTCATACCTTTTGAAAATATTAAGCATGGTAATGAGAGGGGTGGTTTGTTTCTTTTACCAAGTAAAGACATATGAATTTAGGACATTCCAACATGTCCGTAAGTTCTTTTCCTTTTTTTTTTTTAATTCCAGGTAATATACAAATCTGAAATTCTGTGTGTCCAAACCACTGCAGTACTCCATGGAGCCCACTGTATTAGGTGTCTCAGCACTGGGGAAAGAAATGTGAACAAGGCAGGGTTCCACGCTCACAGCTCAGAGCCTAATAAAAGAGGAAATACCTAAACACATCATTTCAGTTTCACAGGGCACACACAGTGACAGAAGGTGGGCTGACATAACAGAGGGACACTGGCAAGGAGAGGAAGGAAGCCCAGCTAACACAGACATCCTCAAAGTCCACAGGTGTGGGCGCTTGTTAACAGGAAGAGAGCCTCATCGGCAATAACCTGTGTGCTCAGGAGGCGGGGTAGCAGAGGGGCACCACTGCTTGTGGCAACGAAGGCGTCAGCCAGGTAAGAGCAGGTAACGGCAGCAGTTCAGTGTTACCTGAGGCTCTAAGAACTACGGTACTATTTGATGTAACTAACAGTACAGGGGAGAAGTTTGGAAATAGTCATTCAAGCAAGCTCTTTTATTTCAAAATACGGCACTTGATAACTGTGCTATTAAGCAAGTCTTCCGGATTTATGCATGTATTTTTCTCAGGCAACACACAACAGTCAGAAGAGATGGGTATTATCAGCTTTCAGATGAGGATACTGGGGAATCAGACCCTCCAGAAAACTGCTGGGTTCACACAGCAAACGACTGACAGAATGAGGAATCCAGCCAGATGCCACAGAGCCTCTACCACATTATGCTACAGGTGGAATTAACAGCGTGGCCCTTGAAGAGCTCTTTTGACAATGATTTTGCAATCTACTCTGGATGCCTCTTCTATGAGAGACTCAACAGCCCAGTCAAACTGGGCTCTACAGCCTGCTACCAATTAGTTACACATGGGAGCAGTCATATCAACAAGCATACTGGACCAGACGTGACCGCCTGAAGATGGAAAATGTCAGCGGGAAGACTCTCACCTTAACCATTCTTAATTTTTTTAGAAAAACGAGTTTAAGTGAAAAGTCAACCAGCCAGATGCACAAGAAGTTAATTTTAGAGATGTTTACACGAAGAAATGTTTCTGAGTTAGATGAAAACGGAGACCAGTGAAAAATGTCAAACAGCCACCCTCCTATGAGTGAGAACACTTATCAGTAGGTAATGATCCTTAGTCCACAGCACAGAAACACTCGTCTGCCATCGGTTTCATCAACTCTAGGGCACATTATTTGAATCGGGTTGTTTAGAGTGGTAATTAAAATGCAGTTGAAAAAAAAAGTAAGACATCAATTGGTGCAGGCTTTAGGGGGAGAAGAGACCTCCACTGCCTTACCAAAATCTTTCCCAGGTCAGGGAAACACCTGCGGTAACAGTCCCCACAAGCAGCCGCACTGAGTTGCTAAAGGACCATCCAGGGTAGCAGCAGCAGGCAATCCTGCAAGACGCAGGGGCCAGGCGGGCAGAGCGCATACTGCGGCTCGGATCCCTTCTCCTGGGGACAATCTGGAAGACTTGCGGGGTCTTCTCTTAGCAAGAAATCCTTCATCTTATAAAGGTCTGGATCCATAGCCCTGCTTCCCGAATAAGACCGTGGTCAAACAAAGCCGCATCTTCGGCATCTGCCGAAGGAGGTGAGGGGAGGGCGGGCCGTGACCCACCTGACCTCCACCTGCCGGACGCGAGGCCACGCGGAGTCCGGCCGCTCTTTCTTCGCCGCGAGGAGCCGGGGGAAGTGGGAGGAGACCCTGCTCATCCTCCGGGGCCGCCCCTTGGGGGTCTCGGGCCGGAGCACACGCCCACTCGCGGCCTCCCTGGGGCCGCCCCCGCACTGCAGCAGCGAGCGCCGCGGGCCCAGGCGGCGCTTGGGGGAGCCACCTGCACCCCGGAGCCGTCCCACGGCGCCGCCCGAATCCTGTGCACCCGGGGAGGATGCCCCCGCCGCTCGCGGGCCCGCGGGAGGAGACGCCCCGGCTCCCTCAGCTTCGCTTGGTGACTGAGGGCACGGGCCTGACTTACCGGCGGAGAAGGCCTTTCTCGGCGGCGCGCCCACGGGAAGCGCGGAGGAGCCGACCTGGACGCGACGGGTAGAGCGGTCGGGAGCTGCGGCGCCGCCGAGAGCCGGCACCGCGGAAGAAGAGCCCCGCCCGAGCCCCAGCGGCCGCGGCTCCAGGACACTGGGCGGGGCGGGAGGCGGGCCTTCGGCGCGTGGGGGCGGGGAAGGAGGCGGGCCTTCGGCGCGTGGGGGCGGGGACAGGGCGGGCCCTCGGTGCGTGGGTCGGGGACAGGGCGGACCTTCGGTGCGTGGGGCGGGGACAGGGCGGGGCCTCGGTGCGTGGGGCGGGGCCGAAGGCGGGACCTAGGCGGGCCGGGCCGGGAGGCGGACCTTCGGCGCGTGGGGGCGGGGATAGGGCGGTCCCGCAGTGCCTGGGGCGGGACCGAGGGAGGGCCCTAGGAGGGCGGGGCCGGGAGGCGGGCCCTCGGCGCATGGGGGTGGGGCCAAGGGCGAGCCCTCGCTGCGTGGGGTTGGGCCGAGGGCGGGACCTAAGAGGGCGGGGCCGAGAGGCGGGTCCTCGGCGCGCTGGGGCGGATCCTGGGCGCCGACTGCGGAGTGCCCCGGTCGCACCCTAAGTCTTGTGCAGCTTTCCGGTGGTAGGCGTCGCTTTCAGCCTGAGCACCTAACTCCCGTCCTCGCCGCAGGTCTGCCCTTGGGAGGGCCTCGCCCAGGTGGGAGGGTTGCTTCGCCCCTCATCTAGGCCTTCCCCGACACACCCAAATGAAAGGGGACATCGGTCAGTCAACCAGCTGGCCCAAGGAGGGTTTGGAGTTACAGACGAGGAGATCCGTTGGACCCAAGAAAGGTGCGGCCCATGGCACATGACCGTCGGGACCACACCCAAACCCTTGGGGAGGAAGCAGAATGAACCCTTCCATACACACTCAGGCCGCAGGAGGTTTGGAGACCCTGAATAAGGTGCCCCTTCCCCACAGGCCGCGCTTTTCTGACCCTCGGCATCAGAAGAGTTGAGGTAATTAATTCCTGGAGTGAGCTTCTTTATGTGGGCTCTGGCTCAGAAAGGAGACCTCCCATCAAGTCTAAAGAGCATTAGTATTTCCAGATAAACTCGCTAATCGCTTCCTGTCATCCTTGGGAGCCTTTGGACCTGGACAGTCCAGACCCACCCAACCTGGTCTGACAGCTGCAGAGCAAAAACAGCCTTGATGACGAGACTCAGGCAAAGGTCACCTGAGCATCCTGACTGCACCAGCTAGGGCTGCCAGCCAACCAGGCCAGTGCCACCTGTTGGCTGAGGGTGTGGTTTCTGTAGAGGCCTCTAACAGTGTAGCCCCTCATGGGTCCTTAGGAATCTTCAGATCTAGTCTGGGGTTCATGAATGCTCGACCATCCATGAAAGAGTTCTGGGGAGGGGGGAGTTGGGCGGGGGGTCCATGAATACTTTGAAATTGTGTAGAATACTTTGTGTATATGTATGCTTCTAAAGAAACAGTATAGAGTTTGTATCAGATACCCAAGGGGATCTGTTACCTCCCCCCAAACACTAAGAATATTTTAACAGTTTGGGATGCTGGACCTCTGGCCTGGCCAGGCTTCTGATTCTGATTCCATCTCCATCTATTTGGCATACGCCACGTGTCCCAAATGTAAATCCTCTAATAGTCAATTCTAGGAATGGTCTTAAAGTAGAAACAGGAACACTAAAGGATTGAGCATTTAGCAAGAAAAAGAGTTAATTTCATGAAAATTGATTTCCTACTGAAGATATGATAAAGTCTGTTTATACAAAAGTGAAGTTGACAAACCAGGTGATTTTTTTTTCCCCCACGTTCCTCAAATCCTAGCCACACTCCACTGAACTAATAGAGATAACAGAACTGTCTAATACCCACCATCAACAAGAGAGAGAGAATCAGCCTGTCTGTACAAAACCACCATGTACAGCTCTTTTCCTAATGCATTTAGATAAAATAATACATGTGCTTTGTAGTTAGGTCACCTAGCTCTAAAGAACGCCAGGTGTGTGGGAGGTTAATTTAAATTACTTTTGACAAATAAGGGTAGTGTAAACCCTTAGAACTCCACTTATAATCATGATTGACCATAGAGCACTAAGATTTGAAAGTTAGTTCTTGCAAGCAATCTGTTTACTTGGGTCAAGTTGTCTTGTTACCCTTGATCTACTGACCTATGTTCATCTGTTGAAGACATAGAGTAGGTTCCTTGCATAATGACACTCAAACTAGTTAGGGCGCTTCAGGTTTGATTTCAATCAGAACTTTACCCCCTTGGACAATAAAGAAGGTATTTTAAGTCGGAGGCTCAGGCCGGCCCACCTACTAGGGAGATTGGCCAGGTGAGCGCGTTCTGAGTTTCCACGTGTAGATGTCGGTGATCCTGTAAGCCCGTCTCTTCTCCACCCACCTGGCGGGAAGCCTCGCCTCGTTCTGTGGTTGATGCTGTGCCCACTTTGTAGTTGACTTGCAGTAACAAGTAAGCCTTTGTCAGGATCGTTGTTATCACCTGTTTCATCTCCACTGTGTCACCTTTCAGGTTCTTGTCCCAATTCTTGTTGCGGTTCAGTAGGTGAGGGAGAAGTCTAAGGGTCAGGTCTGAAGCTGATGCTGTGTTTGGGTTTCTACACGTGTGTCAACCTAGAAAATTGTATCACAGAGAAGCTCCATTTGGTGCCTAAAAAACATGTTCTATGAGCTAATCCATTTAAAATGTACCTCTTGAAAACCGTATTTCATTCATCCACTTTATGGAAAAGTTCACCCAGAGGCTGATTTGGGGATCTAATAACCATATGGTTACAAATCCCTTAGATTCGTTGTATCATCTTCCTTAATTTTTACACCAAGGAAGTTGCCTGTGGTCTTTAGACTCATAACAGTGAAGCTGGACGTCCCAAGCGCTAGGCACCCAGGAATTTTGTGATCATATAGTCCGGGACACAATCCTGACTCTTGACTCTTAGCTGTGCGATACTGTGTAAGTTAATCAACCTCTCCAACCTTTATTTCCTAGTTTGTAAAATGACATTAATACCTACTTCAAAGGATGGTTGTGAGAATTATGTAAAACAATGTCCGCAAAGTACTAAGCATGGCATCCGGCCCAGTATGCCCTGGGTTCTCAATTCATGATGCTTTTTCTTTCTAATTCCAAGCCTAATTATTTTTTTCCTCTACAGCATACCATAGAAATGTTTTCATTCACTTCTATTAGTTAGATTCCTTTTGGTTGTAAGCAGCAACAAGCCACTTCTAACTAGCTTAAGGAAAAGGGAGATTTCTTTTAAGGATATAAGGGTATCTTGGAGCATCTCTTAGAATCCAGGTTCACAGGGATGGTCTGAGGCCAGGGAATGGATGCCGCAGTGGGGAGGGGAGCTGTCTCCCTTTGGGCCACTCTGTAACTGGTTCTCTTGAGAGTCGATTGCCTCCATCACTGGCTATGAGTGGCTCCCTCTGCTCCTTAGACCACGTAGGGTGGGGCATGGCCACTCACAGGAGCAACTCTGAGCTTTCCCTGATCCAGTCCAGCTGGTCCTGCTGTTCGGAGGAAGGGTCCACAGCTGGAACAGTCAACAGAGGACAAAGTCACCTTGCAGCTGCCACAGATGCAAACATGGGAAAGAAGCTGGGAGGAAAGGGGCCAGAAGATAATTCTTGGGAAAAGGGTGCTGAGCAGACCGTCCAGTAAGGGCCCCCCTATGACCTTTCCATAAAAATGAGAAACGCTGTTCCAATCAGCAGCTCACAATGAAGGGTCTTCTAAGCGGGGTACTTGCTGATCCGAAAATGTCAAGGTGGGAAACGGCTAGAGACACAAACAGGAGAAGAAACGAAAGGGATGAGCCTGTTTACCTGCACACTTCCTGTCTGTGTCTCCATCGGGCAGAGCCTGAAAGTGCCGCCCGGTCCCCATGCTTCTGCCCGTCCCTGGCGGGAGGCTGGGGGCTGGCGGCAGAGGAAGTCGAGAGTATGAAAGGTCTTCAGGAGACATCGAAAGCCATTGAAATGTTTTTAGAGCCGAAGAAGAAGTCATGAAAATGCCTTAGGGGCTGTGGTCTGAGGCAAACGTGAGAGCGGGGGGCATTCATCAAGCAATGTAGGGAGATGGCTAAAGGAAGTGAAATGCAGTCTGAGTGGGATTCAGACTTCCCCCAAAGTGGATGGAAAAGTGTGAGGGCTGGGAGAGCTAGGCTGACACTTCGCTGTGCTGCCATCACAAGTCAGAGTCAAGAAACGTAAATACCTCCCACCCTGTGGTAGACCAGAAATACCAGTGTCACCTGTGTCGTCCTGCCCCCCAAAATGAAGCCTTAAGCATTTCCATACTTTACTGATCCCCAAATGGAAAACAGCATTGGCCCTTATTTCTATAGTGCTGTTGTCATGAGATTCAGTGTGACCTTTGAGGTCATAATCAAATGACAAAGTTGCTCTCTCCTACTGAACAGCCCATCACAAACTGGGTAAATCTGTGACATCTTTCATTTGTATTTTGCCCATTGTGCACCTGTCGTATTTTTGTTGTTTGGCTAGCCATACCTTCTGGAGTCTTGAATCCCTTGCAGACTTTCCTTGCAAGTATATTTCTTCTCTTTCATAAGGTCCTCTGGTCTCCAAGTCGTCTTTTTTTCCTATAGGGTATAACCAGAACCCAGGAGTCTGGTTGCAAAACCCATCCCATTTGAAAGCAGTGAGCATGGAGTTGCCTGTTGTCAGAGGGACTACAAAAGGGGCTCAGGGAGGCATCTGAAAAGATCACCGTGGGCTGTAGCTCAGAGGGGAGCGGGAACAGGTTAAGGAGAGAACATGCACGTGTCGGAGCAAGGAGATGGCCTGGACAAAGTTGCCCTCGCACGAACAAGATGAAAAGAGTGGCAGGGCAATCTTGCAGACATTCTGGAAGGCAAAACCCAAATGCCCATTATGGAAGAAATCAAATCCCCACAAAATAAGGACATTCCTCCTTCAAGAGTCCTTCAAGCTATACAACCTCATAAGTGTAAGAACCATTTTAAATGTACTCAAATATGATAAAACAGAATGAGACATAAAGCAGGCTTGCAGAGCTAAGGAAACAGAGAATCACTTGTTTTTACCGAGTCGACAACCTAGAAACAGCAAGGGACAGCTGGAAAAGGGCTGGGACGTGCTCCCCAGCCCTGAGACCTCTCACTAGACTAGTGTTTCTGTCAGTGCCATCCCAACACCAGCAGCTCCTGGGAGCTTGTTAGAATGCACACTCTTGGGCCCCAGTTCTGGGCAATGTTTTGACACACCCTCCAGGTGATTCTGATGCCCTCTAATATTTGAGAGCCACTGGGCTAGGTTCATCACCCTCTCAGGCTAGCGTCTGGGTAATAGCAAAATTGCTCAGCTCCAGTCCAGAACTAGACACTTCCTCACAGGGAGATTCTAATCGATGGTCCCGAGTACAGAAATAGACTCGAACCACAATGCAGGATCCATCCATTCATTCCACAAGCGTTTATTAAACATCAAGTGTCAAAGCAGACATTCACCAGTCTTGGACGACTTTGTCACGGACTAGCTGGCCATGAGGCTCGGTGGCATCTGGAGGCAGGAGGGCCAGGTAGACAGGGGTCTCAGCCCCCTCCTCTGCAGTCCGGGAGCCCTGAGCCCCAGTCATGTCCGTCTTCACCCACCCAGGGCAGCATGCATTCAGCAGAATCCTGTCTGCTTTCCTTTTCTCATCCAGACGTCGGGCCAGGATTCTTGATAAGACTGTGACCCCCAACTTGGACACCCCATAAGCTGAGGTGGGCCATCCTTCCCTCTCGTGCACCTCATTTTTTGTATCCTCCACAAACTTTTTCATGAGGTCCACCAGGTCTTCCTCTGTGAGTGTCTCACATCGGAACTTCTCCTGAAGATCTTCACTGCAGTTTTCAAGGGCTTTGGAACCCTGTAAACTACTGATATTCACCACTCTGCCTGAAACAAAATAAAATATGGAAGCATGGCACAAGTAAACCATCATTGGTTGACTATTGACAAACACGCGATTGAGTCATGGTGCATGTTTACTTGCTGATTAAAAAAATAACTCTATACGGCATAAAAAATACCTCCAAAAGGCAGGAAGACATGACTCAAGAAGGCACCAGTGGGTTTTAACGTTTTGTCCCTTATCCTGCCAAAAGGAAGAACGCATTTTCGTCAATAACAAGTGCTAAAGAGCAATGATTCTCCATTAGGTGCGCAGGAGGTGGGTCTGTAGGAGAATCACCTGGCAGTTTTTTTTTTTTAAATGCAGGTGCTGAGGATTGAGCCCAGGACCTCGTGCATGCTAAGCTTGTGCTCTACCGACTGAGCCATACCCACCCCCACGAGGTAGTTTTATAAAACACATCCTGCCCCCTCTGCCCCCCCCACATCTCCTTAATGATGGTACCTTCACATGTGGAATGGGTTGATTCTCAATCCTCGTTTTGATTTTCATTGCTTTTTTAAGCCCATAGTTAAATAATTAACTATAATTAGTTAATGAGTTACTCTTGATATTAACAATGATTCACAACTACTGAAGAGATGGTTCTGTTCATAAAATAAAAATCGCAGGCCAAAACCCATAAAACAATCTGAAGCATTGGTGGAAATCCCCAAACTAGTAAACATGTAAATTTACACATTTTGTCCAACATCAAAAAACACCAAATTTGGGGGGTTCTTTTCTCACATATTACCCTGAATCTACAGCCTCTGTATCCGATAGGATAACTGGATTTTACCTCATTTTCTGAGTGGTGTTCACCACAGGGACACATTTGCAGGGTCCCCCCCCAGCTCCACACATGCTCAGATATCCTTGTGGGCCCAGCCCAACACAGGGATGCCCTCACTCTGTCCTTTAACACGAGCCTCTCACTGAGCACCCAGGTACCTAAGACTCTTAGCATTTTCTTTCCTTCTTTCTCTCTCTCCCTCTCTCTGGTAAAACATAAGTTCTTTCCCAACTTTTAACTTTGAAAACTTTGCAACCTACAGAGAAGTTGCAAGAATAGTTTAATAAATGCCCATCTACCTTTCACCTAAGTGCACCAATTGTTTAACACTTGGCCACATTTGCTTTCTCTCTTTCTCTTAATTGTAGACAGACACCGAAAACATTCACCCTAAACCCTGTAGTATACGTAAGTCAGGGCATTCTCTTACAGAACCGAAAATGTGGTCACACTCCAGACATTTATCAGGGTACAACACCATTGTCTGAAGTCTGTATTCAAATATCCCCAATTGTCTCAATAATCTTCCTGGATAAGTTTTTGGTTTGTTTTCATCCAAGACCCAGTGTGGGACCACAGATTGCATTTAGCTGTCCTATCTCTTTAGTCTGTTTCAGTCTGGAGCAGGTGACAGTGATCTTTTTAAAGAGTCTAAGCCGATATTTTGTAGTACTTCCCCCCCCACCCCAATTTGGATTGGCTTTTTTTTTATGGTTAGATTCACTTCAATATTTTGGCCAGGAATTCTGCTTCAGGGATGTTGTGTTCTTCATTACTTTCTAAGCAGCTTTGTTCTCAAGCACTTGGCTGCTACAAGGAATTAAATTCAGTGAGGAAAGGAAGAAAAGGAAAACACATTACAGGAGATATTCTATGCTTTCAGTGGAACTAAAAAAATTCCTAAGAGGAAGAAGTGTCCTTTTTGATCTCAGGGCATACCTCTAGGGCGGAGGCAAAGGGGTGACAGTCGCAACAGCTAAATGGGTTCAATCAGCCCAGCTGAGCCCAAACCACCACCACCACCGTTTGCTGAGGTCCAGAAACAACCCTCTCTGCGTTCTGGGAAAAGTGGGCAAGTAGCTCCCTCTAGTGGCTGAACAGTGGATTAACCTATTCACTCAGTCTTGAACCAATAAGCAAGCTGGATAACTTTCTTTAAAGCGATTATAAAGTTAAATAAAGAGTGGCTTTTAAATCAGCTTTGTATGGGGAGAAGATTCCCTACAAACCAGGAGGCAACGGTGATCAGCGTTTTGCTCTCCAGGTAAACATGAGGTTTATTGAAAATTCACTAATATTTTCAAGAGTTGTAAACCAGATTCTCACTTTGGGAATTACTCTTACGGAAAACTGGTTAAAGACAGTGATTTACCAGCTCTGGGTTGATCCGTGGGCCCCCAACCTCCCCAAAGCCTTCATTTATCGTTCGAAGTGGCTTGGTTTGCAATCATTTGGCTCTGTAATACTTCCCCCACTAGAACTAACTCTCCTGATTTGATTGAAGGTTGAAGGCAAGAAACTTGGGTATTGTTTCCAGCTCTATTACTACCTGGCCGTGTTCACTTCTCTGGGCTTCAGCTTCTTTCTCTGTAAAGTTAAGGTCAGTTTTCTTCAATACCTTGCAGCTTTTAAATTCTGTGATTTTAAAATCCAGAGGGGGAAGCCTTCCTGACACTTGGTAAAGACACCCTGCAAGGAAATACTATGCAGCTGTAAAGAAGAATAAGACAGCTTTCTGTCCTGATCTGGAAAGAGTCCCAGATGTAGTAAGAGAAGAAAGCAAGGTGGCAAACATTATTCTTAATTTCCTTTTTCTTGTTTTTTGTTTGTTTGTTTGTTTTTGTAAGAAGGGGAGCAAAAAATATATGCATTGAAGTTTGCTTAGATTTCCATTTAAAATCCCCATCCTCTTGGCCCTGGGCACTCATCGACTCCATGTCCCTGTACGCAAAATTTCCTTGAGCGAGCACCTGCAACTCTACCTATGGGCTTTCTGATCCCATCCCACTAAGAAACCAATAAAGAGAATTACCTGTGGGAGGCTGTGGATGGGTAGATGGGTGGAACTCTCACCATGCGTCTTTTTATTTTAGTTTTTTTTTTTGGTAAAGTTTTCCCTTTTCTTCTTCTCCTTCTCTGTCTTTCTTTTTAATGGAGATACTGGAGATTGAACCCAGGATCTCATGCATGCTAAGCATATGTTCTAGTCCTGAGCTATTCCCACCACCATGCATCTTTTTTAGATTTAAATATTTTTGCACTAGAGATCATCTTTATTCAAAATGTTAAATTAAGAAAAGTACATTTCTGCTAAGAACCACAGTCTTTCTTCCTAAGAATCACAGTTGACTTCTTGGGAAAGAAAATCCTCAAGGAAGTAAGCCTTCTCTCCCCACCTGCCAGCACAGTTGTCATTTACACACTTAGGATTCTTTGTCAGCGATGGTCTCCCCCACTGGACTCAGTGCTCCATGGACAGGACTGTGTCCACAATGCTTCCTATTGTATCTCCAGCACCCAGCGTGATGCCTGGGTTACTGTAGGCACTCAAATCTTTGTGGAAAAGTAGTAAATGTTATTTATTGAATATTTGAAAGCATGGGCAAGATATTTCCTAATAAAATTTTTTTGGGGGGATATTCTGAATCAGCTTGACAAATGTTGGTGCAAGGAAAAAGGAATATAGGAAAATTCATAATAATGCTAGAACAGACCCTTTCCCCATCTCCTTGGGGAGCCGAGGACTCACTGAAGTTGCTCAAAGGCAAGAGGCCTTCTGGGACTTGCAACACCTTATCATTCTAAGGTTGAGTTCATGACACAGGACCTAAGAGCATCGCCATGTATCACACATATCTTTCAATAGAGCTGAAACGTTCAGGTGAGGGAGTCAGGTACTATGAGAAAATAATGCAATTTTCTATGTCCCCCCCCCCTGCACAGAAATAGCATCCCTGGGTGATTCCTGAGGGACCACCCAGGGGCTCACTCCTTGCTACAAGGATGCAGCCTGACAGTCACCATGGCTGGACTTACCATGAGGTTTTATTATCGGTAGTAATTCTATGCAGACATTTCTCGTGGCAAAAAAGTTTGTCTTCAGCGTCATCTCAGCTTGAATATCAAACGGCGTTGGATCATCAGCTTTCAAAAAGAGAAGGAAACAAAGTCATGCATTTCCCCCAGAAAGTCATATGACAAAAGCGGATCTATCTCTAATTGAAGGCAGAACAAGCCACCTTTCAAGTGATTTTTAAATCACTATGTCTGTGGGTCTCAGCCCTCAAGCGTGCATCTGAGTCGCCTGTAGGGCGGGTGCGCGCACACCTTTCTGGGCCCCGCCCCCAGAGTCTGGGCTTGAGAAGGTCCGGGGTGGGGCTCCGGAATTTGCAGTTCTAACGAGTTCCCAGGTGACGCTACAGCTACTGTTCTGGGAGCCACCCTTTGAGCAGCAGTGATCAAAGCCAGGAGTTCTCAATCTTGAAGGGCAATGGGAGGCACATGGGGATTCTGTTAATACGCAGATTGTGATTCCGTGAGCGTAGGGCAAGGCGGGAGATTGTGCAGTTCCAGCGGGTGCGGCGGGTCGACCGCCCACACTTGGAGCGGCGAGAGCTTCCAGCTGACACGAGTGTTTCCCCGTGCGCTGTCCAGGAAGCCGGGTATTTATCCACCAATCCCTCAGCCCCGTCGGCTTGGGGCTGGGGTGCCGGCCGCCACTCGCAGCGCTCCAAGAAAGCCCGCAGACGGTGTTGCGGGTGCACAGCGCTGGCGAGTGCCCAAGGCCAAGGGGATGAACTTAACGCTTCACAATGCTTCCTTTCCCTCCGCTCTGCCTCTTGGGTTTCTCTTCCCCACTACGCTGTAAGTGAGGCTGGCCTGTTTATTTCTACCCCCATCACTTGGCAGATCAATAACTTTCTTGAGTAGCAGACTAAGTAAACTCTAATTCCGCCCCGCCCCCCCCCCCCCCGGCCAAAGGAAGATGCTACTAAAAACCACACTTGTATGTTTGATAACAAACAAAGCTTCCCTGGGGGTGGGAACGACGTTCGCTTCCTTTTTGCCGGAGCCTATCAAAGCTCTCCGTTAAACACTCTCAAGTCCACTAACGTGCAAGTGCGCGCTAATTGTGTCTCCGAGATTCACTTCCTGTCCGGAGTAGATGCCTCCCGGTGTCTATGAATGCGCCCTTTCAAGGAAAGCGAAAGCGCAAAGTGAGCGTGGAGACCCTTGGCAGAGAAAATGTTTCTTGCATTAGAAAGCTGATGAGCTTAGCAGGGTGTGGTCCCCTCCCTGGAGACCGATTCTTTAGCAAAGCGCAGCAGCTGACAGTTCTGGGAGGGCCCTAGGCTGCGCACAGGCCCGCACAGGCCAGTGGGCGGGCGGGGCGCGCTGTGCCCGGCAGCCGCGCCGGTCTTGCGCGAGGCGGACTGCTCCCGGGACTCCGCGGAGAGCGAGAACCCGCCACGGAAGGCGAGAGCTGCAAGCATCCCGAGGGCGGGAGCTGCCTTTCCCGATCACTCAAGTGGATGGCTGGGGGGCTCCTGCGGCTCATTGCCCCGCACCCTCGGAGCGCCCGGGGGCCTCCCAACCCCGCACCTACTCTTGAAGGCGATGCCCGCGTTGTTGACCAGCACGTTGAGACCCCCGTACTCCTTGCGCAGGAAGTCGCGCAGGGCGCGGATGCTCTGCAGGTCGTCGATGTCCAGCTGGTGGAAGCGCGGGCTCAGGCCCTCGGCCTGCAGCTGCTGCACGGCCGCCCGGCCCTGCGCCGGGTCCCGCGCGGTGAGCACCACGTCCCCCGAGAACTGCCGGCACAGGTCGCGCGTGATGGCGAAGCCGATGCCCTTGTTGGCCCCGGTCACCAGCGCCACGCGGGTGTAGGATGACATGGCTGGGTGCCCGGCGCGCGGAGCCCTTGGGTGGAGAGCAGACTGGACTGTGGGCCACCGGCGGTGCGCGCTGCGGAGGCCCGGCCACAGGCAGAGAAGCCAGGAAGAGCTGTGTTCTAGGATCCAGCGCTGTAACTTGTAGAGAACGAGGCTCTGGTCCTCCGTCCCTCCCCTCCGAGGAGGGGCTGTCTGTTCCTGAAGGTTTCGTAACGCCCCATTCCCGGGTCCGCCCCCTCCCCGCGTTGCGCCCTTTTGTTCCCGCGTCTGAGCCAAGCGGTGGTCTGGGGTTGAAGAGGTGGTTCCCTCAAAGCAAAACAACGGTGGTGGGTCGATAACGTCTAGAGATTTCACTGCAGTTGGATTGAAGAAACTATTGTTGGAGAACCCCAAAAGCAGAAAAACAAGTGCTGAGTAATTTTCTTGGGCGTGCGCCCGCAAAATGAGAATGTTTGGTTTTCCCTGAGTACAGTGAAATTATTTCGACACGGCAACTGCTTCTCAGGACGTAGATGCCGTTCCTTGCTTAAAAGAAACTCAAGAGGGAATGACAGAAAGGATCCTATGAGTAGATGCACAGGTGTGGGCCGGGTACCTCGCTCTGTGGGATTCCCCGTGCGCCCCCAAGTGGGAGAGAATGTTTATGCAACTGTCACTATGTGCCAATCCTCTTATCCGAATGTTTTTTATTCATCTTACATAACTCCTGTGGGTGCGAAGTGTGCATTTTAGGTTTGTCCAAAGAAGACATATATATATATATAATATTCTTTCAGTGAACTCTGTGCCAACAAAATTCAACTGAAAGTGAATCCCCAAATGTGGACAAGAAATTAGAACTCCCTCATCCACCTTCTTTAGCGTAAAAAAAGATCCAAATATGTTTGATTAGGGACCTTGAGATTTATGGAGAGCTGTGATCTCATTATGACTCAGCTTTTCCAGGGCACAGCTGGCTAAGCTGCCGGGGCTTGTCACCTTGACTCCATCACGGTGACAGGTGAGGTCACAAAGGTGGGCACCTGCTGTGTGTCATCCCCTGCTGTGACTCAGCCAGTATTTTCTTTTTTCCCCTAAAGATTATTTGGAATTCCATAATAAAGATACAGGGCTATTCAGCTTTTCTGTTTCTTCTTGAGTGAGCTTAATTCATGTTTTTCAACAAATTTGTGTATTTCAACTAGGTTGTTGACCCTGACATGAAGTTTTTCATAATGTGCCCTTATCAATCCTGATTATGGGTAATGATGTTACTTCTCTCACTCCTGATATTGGTAATTTGTGTCTCTCACTTTTTTCCCTATCTGTTTAGAACTTTATCATTTTTTTTTCCGTAAGAAGATTTTGGTTTTTTACATTTTTCTTGATTTTTTTTTCAGATTTTATTTCTGTTCTAACCTTATTTCCTCTCTTCTCACTTTGGATTTTATTTGCTCTTTTTCTAATTTCAAAAATATCTTTTATTTTTTTAACCACGGAAGCTGAGATGATTGATTTGAGATCTTTCTTTTCTAATATAGTGCTGCATTATAAGTACTATATTAGTGGCCTCCCGTAAACATTGATATGTTGTGTTTTCAATTTCAATCAGTTTAAAATATTTCTTGATATCTTCTTTGACCAAGGGTATTTAGAAGCATCTTTTTTAGCTTCCAAGGATTTGGGGATTTTCTAGTTATCTTGCTGTTACTGATTTCTTAATTCTGTTGTAGTCAGGAAACATACTTTGTATGACTTGAATTCTTTTAAAAGAATTTTTAAAGCTGAGAAGGAGAGAGAAGTGAAAGCATATTTTCATACAATAGTAATCTCAAAGAGAGATAAAAATCGGCGATGGAAACAAAAAGAATAATTCAAGAGCAAAATGTGTGGGCAGGTGAATGCAGATGGGGTCCAGGGCTCAGATGGGGCTTGGCCTTGGAAGCAGGGCATCTCTTGTACAGGAGGGAAGGCAGCGTGTGTGGGTTGAGTTGCAGGACATGGAGTGGTTCTCCTTTTTTAAAAAAAAATATTTAACTTTTATTGTTTAACTAACTTACGGAGGGGCATACGTAACTGGGATTTGTTTTTTTTTTATGGAGTTACTGGAGATTGAACCCAGGACCCATGAGTGCTGGGTGTTCTCTCTACCACTGAGCTATACACCCCCGTAAGTGGCTCCCCTTGAGGGCATTATTTTCTCTTTGAAAGAGAGTGATTTGAAATCATTAACAAGAAGGAATGTTTTGGAAGAGTTGAGGAAAACAGTCATCTTGCAGAGTGGGAAAGTGACTACTAGGGAGTTAGGCAGCATCACGGGGCAGAGTTGGGGGTCCATTTGAGACCTGTGGTATTTTTTTTAAAACATTTTTTAATTGAATTATAGTCATTTTACAATGTTGTGTCAAATTCCAGTGTAGAGCACAATTTTTCAGTTATACCTGAACATACATATATTCATTGTCATTTTTTTCGTTGTGAGCTACCACAAGATCTTGTATATATTTCCCTGTGCTAGACAGTATAATCTTGTTTATCTATTCTACATATGCCTGTCAGTATGTACAAATTTTGAAATCCCATTCTGTCCCTTCCCACCCCCCGCCCGCTTGGCAACCACAAGTTTGTATTCTATGTCTATGAGTCTGTTTCTATTTTGTATTTAGGTCCTTCGTTTTTGTTTTTTTTTTTTTTTAGATGCCACATATGAGCAATCTCATATGGTATTTTTCTTTCTCCTTCTGGCTTACTTCACTTAGAATGACATTCTTCAGGAATATCCATGTTGCTGCAAATGGCGTTATGTTGTCAGTTTTTATGGCTGAATAGTATTCCATTGTATAAATATGCCACATCTTCTTTATCCAGTCATCTGTTGATGGACATTTAGGCTGTTTCCATGTCTTGGCTATTGTAAATAGTGCTACTATGAGCATTGGGGTGCAGGTGTCATCCTGAAGTAGGGTTCCTTCTGGATATATGCCCAGGAGTGGGATTTCTGGGTCATATGGGAAGTCTATTCCTAGTCTTTTGAGGAATCTCCATACTGTTTTCCACAGTGGCTGCACCAAACTGCATTCCCACCAGTAGTATTGGAGGGTTCCCTTTTCTCCACAGCCTCTCCAGCGTTTTTGAGACCTGTGGTTATAAATGTCAAGACAGCACCATCAGCCTCTTGCAATTCCCCCCCAGCATCGTCTGGCCCCCAGCGCAACCAGTGAAGCTGGAGGGCTGGTGTTTTGCCAGGGTCACACAACACAGTGAAAGGTGTTTGCAAAGAACAGATTGTAGTGTAGGGCTGTGGCCTCTAAGGTCAGAAGAAAGGACACGAGGAGTTCGGAGATTCATAATAAGGGGGAAACAGTAGAGTTGATGGAACAGAGGGCAGCCCTGGAAGGGAAGGCTGGAGACTGGAGCCGATCTGGGTCCTGGGGGGTCAGTGTGGGATGCTTTGAGATCAGGGTCTCAGAGTTGCAGGGATGAACTGCATGAAGGGGACAGGGAAAATGTGTTGGTGTGAAGGAGGTCAAGGGATACTGGATGGATCCTGCATGTGGCTACTGACCTCCTAGGTAAGGACAGGCGTGGAGGGAAGGAGATATTGAGCAAAGTGCTGGCCTCAAGGTGTGCACTCCCTGCTGTCACTGCTCTGAAATTCTTGATTTGTGTGTGTGTGTGTGTGTGTGTGCACGCGCGGAAGGGCCCCTATTTTCATTTTGCACTGGGCCCCACAAATTATCAATGAAAGGGCATATAGGGTGGTTGGGGGAAAGTCTGTTGCTCATATCAGTCGTTTCCAAATTTTTCATGTTAAAATCCCCTGGGGATCTTTAAAAAAGTGGCTCCATCCCCAAACACTGTGATTTAATTGTACTGGGGTGTGACCCAATCACTGGGAGTTTTAAAATCTCTCTAGTGATTCCAAAATGCAGCAAAGGTTGGGAGCCATTGGGTTATATAATGAGGAGAGTTAATTGGTTAAAAGTGATACAATCTTCAAAAAAGAGCTGGGATTTTTGCGAGAAAAGAGAAGAAAGGGTTTGGAGATGGCATCGGTTATTGTCCCCCCACCCCCACCCCTGCCAGATGTCCACATCCTGGTCCCCTGAATCTGTGAATGTTACTTTGTATGGCAAAGGGGATTTTGCAGATGTAATTAAATTGAGGATCTTGAGATGGGAAGATATTCTGGGATTATCTTGGCGGGCTCAATGTAACCCCAAATGTCCTTATTAGAGGGAAGCAGGGAGGTCAGAGGCAGAGGGGGATATGAGACAAAAGAAGGAGAGGGAGGGAGGTTGAGATTGAGACTGGTTTGAAGATGCTCACATCACTGGCTTTAAAGATGGAGGAAGGGGCCAGGGAGGCTGACCTCTAAAAGCTGGAAAAAACAAGGAAATGGGTTCTTCTCTAGAACCTTCAGAAAGAGCACAGCTCTGCTGACATCTTGACTTTAGGACTTCTGACCTCTGGAATTGTAAATTGATAAATTTGTGTTGTCTTAAGCCATGAAATGTGTGGTAATTTGTTACGGCAGCAACCAGAAACTGGTACAGATAACACGGAGGAGTACCCCCCTCGCCTCGAGGACTGAGTGAAAACACCCTTCACCTGTGCCCAGCACAGCATCCCAAAAAGAATTTGAGTTGTGAACAAATCTTAAGGAAAAAACTGCTTTGAGGAAGAAAACTTTGATACTTTCCCGAGGGTTGAGCAGAAATGAATTAACGGGGAAAAGCTGCTGGACACATTCATCTCCTAGAAAACCTGACCTGTTTGGTGGACCAGAGCAGAAGTGACGAGTAAGGTCTTGTGTCCGATCCAAATTCCAGCCATCTAACAGCCCTGTGCACCTGTTCACAACTCATGGGTTCTGACGGGTTTTGATAACTGTGATACTATTCCATCTGGCTTTGCTCTCACTCAGTGAGGCTACTGTCCCTTTGTGTTTCCTAAATCGTTAGGTTTTGAAGCAAAGCATTCACCAGCAACATGGTGTGTTCTGGGCTCTTGTCCAAAAGATGTGTTGCCATCTGGGGCACTGGACGTCCATGGCATTCCTTCATCCACGTCCTCCAGTGAGTATTTGAGCACCTGTTAGGTTCCAGGCGTGTGAACAAGAGAGAACAGACAGGGGGATAGCTCCCCATGGAGTTGCTCCTAGCTCTGCTGCTTACAGACTGTGTGCTCTTGGGCAAGGTTCTCAACCTCTCAGTCCCTCCGTTTGCTCGTTTGTAAGATGGGAGTAATTATAGTGCTTCACTCTTATGGATGGGGTAAGGATTAAATGAGTTAACGTTATAAAAGTGCTTAGAGCAGTACTGGCAAGTGCTGGACAGGAGTGCTGGGGAGGGGGTGGTCATCTACAACCACAGTCGTTGCTTACAGCCCTTACTGAGGTCCTTGCGGATAACAGGAGGGGTGCTGAGTACAGCCATGACTCAGCCATCACTTCTTCTCTAGGGGCAGCTGACCATGAGGGCAGAGGTGCAGACAGGAAAACCCGTCTCCTGTCCTTCCGTAAAGGAAGCACTCTGGACTCCGTATTCCTCAGGGCATTTGGGCGGTTGAAGGCAGGCCCAAGCAGGGATGGGGTCCGTTGTCTTCCTGGAAGCAAGGTTAAGGTCAGGCTCCTGCCCCAAATGAAGAGGTCAACAGACAGATGGCAGCTGCCCTCTGCCTCTTATTCATCCCCAGTTCTTCAGCCCCTGCCCTTCCTGGGGGTGGACAATACAGTGGTTCAGGGTCAGAACCGTGGGGCTGGGAGTGCCATGGAGGGTGGCGGGGAGAAGGCAAATCTCGACTTCGCTGCCATCCCACCCTCCTGTTCCCTGTGCCGCACATCTGAGTGCAGAGCACGGGGCCATCCAAGGTCCCAGCAGGGCTTACCTAGTCAGAGAGGAGGCAGGGCAAGCAGGTGTGGGCTGGCTATCCTTTATTGTGGTAAGGAACACGTAATATAAAACATACCATCTTAACCACTTTTAAGTGTACAATACAGCGGTGTTAACTATGTGCATATCATTGTGATAGATCTCTAGAACTTTCTCACCTTGCATAACTGACACTCTTCCCCTTGACAAAAACTCCCCAAGTCCCCCTCTCTCCAGCCCCCGGCAACCACATTCTACTTTGCTTTTCTGAATTTGACCCCTTTAGACACCTCCCAGTGGGAATCACACAGTATTACTTTGACTGGCTTATTTCATTTAACATAATGCCCTCAAGGCTCACCCAGGTTGCAGTGTAGGATAGGATTCCCATTCTCAAGGCTGAGTAATATTCCACTGCAGGTACAGACCATGTTTCTTTATGCTTTTGTCTGTCAGTGGCTACTTAGTTTGCTTGTGCCTCAGGGCTCTCGTGAATGATGCTGCAACTGCCGTGGACATGTTTATAGTACTTCTTAAAGCAGGATTATTGTTAGGGATCTCAGAAATCATCTGGTCCAACTCAGTTATTTTGCACATGAGTGTTCACGCTGCATGTCGATGCCTGAATGGGGATGGAAGCAAGTCTTCAAGGTACCAGTTTAATCTTCTTTCTACTGCATCACTGTCTTGACTTGTACCAAGGTTAGAACCATTAGCAGGTCCATTCATGTCATATTACTATTAAACCATCCAGGAGGGTCATTATATTTTTTCCCCAGCTTTGAGATATAATGCACGAACAACATAAGTTTAAGGCGTCCAACACAACAATTTTGATTGATATATTGCAAAGTGATCACCACACTAAATATAGTTAACATCCATCACCTCACATAGTTACACATTTTTCTTCTCGTGAAGAGCCCTTTTAAAATTTACGCCCTGAGCAACTTTCAGACGTATAATACAGTACTGACTACAGTCACCAGGCTGTGTATTATGTCTCACTGCTTACTTATCTTATACCTGGAAGTTTGTACATTTTGACCCCCTCCATTATTCCCTCCCCACCCCCCCAACTGGCAACCACCATCTGTTCTATTTCTATGCATCTGGTTTTTTTTAGATTCCACATCTGACATCCTACATGAGATTTTTCTTTCTCTTTCTGATTTATGTCATTTAGCATGATGCCCTCAAAGTTGTTGTTGTTACAGATAACAAGATCTCCTTCTTTTTCATGGCTGAATGATATCCCACTGAACATATACCACAGTTTCTTTATTCATTCATCCATCAGTGGACACTTATGTTGTTTCCATGTTTTGATTGTTGTAAATAGTACCGCCATGAACATAGGGGTGCACACATCTCTTTGAGATAATGTTTTCATTTTCTTTGGATTAATATCCAGAAGTAGATTTACTCGATCATATGGTAGTTCTATTTTTAATTTTTAAAGGAACCTCTGTACTGTTTTGCATAGTGGCTGCACCAATTTACATTCCCACCGATAGTGCACAGGGTTCCCTCTCTCCACATTTGTTATCTCTTGCCTCCTGGAATGATAGACATCTGACCCATGTGATGTGATAGCTCATGATCTTGATTTGCACTTTCTTGAGAATTAGTGATGTGAAGCACCTTTTCATGTACCCGTTGATCACTTGTGTATCTTTTTTGGGGAAAAATGTCTATTCAGGCCCTTTGCCCATTTTTAAATTGGATTATTTGTTTTTTGCTCTTGAGTTGTATGAGTTCTTTACATATTTTGATTTTAATCCCTTATAAGAGACATGGTTTGCAAATTTCTTTTCCATTTTGTAGGTTTCATTTTATTGTTGGTTTCCTCTGCTGTGCAGGAGCTTTTTAGTTTGATGTAGTCACACTGGCTTAGTTTTTATTTTGTTGCTTATGCTTTAGGTGTCAAATTCAAAAAAAAAATCACTGCCAAGACTCATGTCAGGGAGCTTTTTTTCTTATGTTTTCTTCTAGGAGTTTTATGGCTTCCAGGCTTACATTTAAGCCTTATCCATTTCGAGCTAATTTTTGTGAGTGGTGTAAGCTAGGAGTCTAGTTTCATTTTTCAAAAACATGTGAATAATCAGTTTTCCCAGCACTGTGTATTGAAGAGACTGTCTTTTCTCCAGTGAGTATTCTTGTCAAAGATGAGTCAAACGTACACATGCGAGTAAGAGGGCTATTCTTGAGGCCACCATGGTGTCTGTCCCTTTGGCATCCTGGACCTGGTTTGTAGCCTCTGTGTTCATGGTGACCCAGGGGAAAGTGGTGCTGCTTATTGTAAACACTGCTGACTTGGAGCAAGACATTCTTCCTGCAGATGTGGTGTGAACCGGTTTCAGTGTGAATCTGAAAAGCTGGGCTCCATGCCTGGAAAGGGAATCAGCCACGCCCATGCTCGGCTGGGGAAGGGTTCCTGGGAGGCCGGTGAAGCACCCAAGCTGGCAAGGCAGGAAGTGTGGGTCGAAGGGCGTCCCTGCTTGCTCTGGAACAATATTGCCAAGGCTGGGAAACCAGCCATTCTTATTCTTTCCTCATGAGTAATAAGTATTACTTCCTTGGAGAGGAGTTAGGTCCTATCTATTGCAATTAAAAATACACACCTCCTAAGGGGGGAGGTTATAGCTCAGTGATGGAGTGTGTGCTTAGCATGCATGAGATCCTAGTTTCAATCCCCAGTATCTCCATTAAAAAAAAAAAAGCCTAATTACCACCACGCCCCCACCCACACACCCAAACTTCATCCAACATAAAATTAATACACACCTCTTTCTGGAAGGGAAATTGTTGGGGTAATTTATCCTACAGATAACTTCCTGTGGGTGTGAAATGATGGCCAAACAAGGATGTTCCTTAAAAGCAGCTGCCAGCCAAGTTGTTGCAAAGGTCACAAATTACCTAACAAGACAATAATGGTTGCAAATTATTTGAAGTGATAAATTTTAGCTTGTTTACCATCACTGAAAATGTACACGTGTTTAAAGTATATTTGAACACTGTTTATATGCCTTTCTCTGTAAACCTCAGTAATTATTTGCACCCAAATTTAGTATGTAGTATGTGGCAGAAGACAGTGCCCTCTGGTGGTCTGCTGGCTACTCTTCATGCCAGCTGTATCTTACCTGGGGCTGCCATAACAAAGTACCAAAAAACGTGTGGCTTAAAACAACAGGAATTTACTTTCTCACAGTTCTGGAAGCCAGAAGTCCTGTATCAAGATGTTGGCAGGACCATATTCTCTCGAAAGCTCTAGCAAAGAACCCTTCCTTGCCTCTTCCAGCTTCTGCTTGTTGCCAGCAGTCCTTGGAGTTCCTTGGCTGACGTCAGCATCCCGCCAATCTCTGCCTCCACCCTCATATGTGTCTCTGTGTGTCCTCTCCCCTTCAAAGGGCACTAGTCATTGGATTTAGGATCTTCCCTAATCCAGCATGACCTCATCTTAACTAATTACATCTGCAAAGAATTTTTTCCAAATAGAGTCACATTCTGAGGTTGTGGGAGGACACGAATTTTACTGGGACACTATCCAACCTGCCACAGAATCTTTAACCTTTCTGTTGATTCATTTCAGTTAGTCTAATCAACGGCTTTGTCCCCACTTGTTCATCACAAATAAGGATTCTTGCCTACATATATAACATTTAATTTTATTTTGCTATAATTCGTTCCTATAGTCACACTTTTTTCTATCATCATAGAAATTACATATGATAGCTTTACTATTTTTGTTATCTGGTATTAAGTGCCTCTAAAGAGAACTTGATTGGATTGTTAACTTTCTCTTCCCTCTGTCCCTTCCTGTCTTAAAAAAAAGATAGCTAAATCTTTAATTAAAGATTCTGTCTTTAATCTTAAGCTCTCAGCACTTAATACTTCAACTCATTTTATTATAACAGGAGGCTTGCTACACTGTAGAGCCAAGCTTGGGGGACCCCTTTTGAAAGTGGACTTTTTTAAAAACATCTAGGTAGGCACCCTTTCACTGCTTTCTGCTCCTCTCTGTTTCAACTGGTGATGGGTACACCGAATTATCAGTGGTCTATAGAAGAGAGGATTCTTTAGCAACCATTTTCCAGAGACATTGTATTCCTTTGGAAAGAATCTTTGTGCTGCTGTCAAAAGATACATTTACCCTCTGCTATTTGGCAACTTTTGTTCTTTGAACTTACCCTTACAAAAACCCCCAGCTTTATTAAGAGATAATTCACGTACTGAATAATGGACCCATTTGAAGTGTACGATTCAATGGTTTTAGTATGTTCCCAGAATTGTGCAACCATCACCGCAATTTTAGAATACTGTCATGAGCCCTAAATGACCCCATACGCATTAGTAGTTACATCCATTCCCCCAGCCCTAGGCAACCACTAACCTAATTTCTGTCTGTAATGTGACTATTCTGAACATTTCAGATGAATGGAATCATAAGATATGTGTTCTTTTGTGACTGACTTCTTTCGCTTATATCATTCTGTTTCAAGGTTTATTTATGTTGTAGTGTATTATTAGCTTTCGGACTTCACATTTAGCAAGTCTGATTTTTGATGGAATTTTATAATGAGCTTATAGTTCATAGAAATATTTATTTCTAAAGGTATTAATTGAACATAGTAAAACTGATACAATAAATCCATTATAGACTTTGTGGCTTTAGAAATCAGTTATTCAAAACTACATTTAAATGCAAATATTGGAAGTTTTTCAGAATTTTAATTAATAAAACATCTCAATATTCTGTTTTGCTCGTCTATGCTTAATTAAAAATTATTTAAAGTGTTAAGTGGCTGATGTAAAATATATATATTTTTTGAAATAGCAGATTTCTGAAGCTGTAAAAGTCTCCAATCCCTTAAATGCTTTAGATATAAACAGAATATTACAGATAAGTTCCCCTTTACCAATTTTAATTTTAAGATGGAAGCTGTGTATTAGAAGCGTACTGTTGCATAACAAATTACTCTAGAACTTAGTGGTTTAAATCAAGAAACATTTGTTTTTCCATAGTTTCTGTAGATCAGGAATTTGGGTGTGGGTTAGCCTGGTAGTTCGGGCTCAAGGCTCATGTGAGGCACGTGGATGCCTGTCAGGGCTGCAGCCCTCTAAAGGCTTGACTGTGGCCGGAGGACCCCTTCCAAGGTGGCTGACTCATATGGCTGTTTGTTGGAGGCTTCAGTTCTTAGCCAGTGGACCTCTCCACAGCCTGCTTGGGCATCCTCAAAATATGGCAGCTGACTTCCTCCAGAGCGAGCGATCCAGGGGACACTGAGAAAGACAGAAGCCAAAGTGTCTTTTATGACCTAGTCTCACAAGTAACATAACATTGCTTTGCCATGTCTGTCAGTCACATAGGCCAACTCTGATCTCATGTGGGAGGAGCCTACAAAGGGCAATGAATAAGAGGCAGGGGTCAGGTTACAGTCTTGGCTGGCTACTACGAGCTGGAAAGTCATCTAAATCCCCAGACTGACAGTCCAAAAATAATCTGAAGTCAATCCTTAGGTAAAGATTGGGTCATCTCTGGTTTTTGTTTTTGTTAATTGGCGTTTGAACACTTGAACTGAAAGAATATTTCAGGGACCATATGAAAATATACTTTATACGTGGGTGTGTCGATGACAGGTTGAAATCATAATGGATGAATCATAGCTCAGGCATACAAAATGGTACAGAGAGGCCATTGAGGACCTGGTCTCAGACACGTCCCCACACCCCTGAGAACCTGAACTTTCTGAAATGTACCAAACCTAAGGGCACATCTGCTGGCTGCAACCTCATGGTCTTAAGGTTCCCCCTTGTAACTTTGTAACCATTCACCCCAACCCGTCCTTGCTTAATAAGCAATCTCACTTTTTCCCAGTTCCATGCATAATTCTTGTCAGTTTGTGTAACTAACTGTGGCCTTACTTTTTTTGCCTTTATAAAACTCCTCCCTTTTGTAGTCCAGTGGAACACAATTCAAGTGCATTTTGAATCTATCCCAGGCCACAGTCCAAACAAACCTCAAATAAATGCCTCTTTATTTCAGTCAGTTCTTTGCTTCTGAAATTTTGGTTTATAGTGTACATATATAAATGTATAATGAAAATGTTTGTTCATTGAAAGCAGAAACTCAGCTTTTAAAAAAGAGTTGAGGGGCTGGGAGTCCAGCTCAGTGGTAGAGCGTGAACTTTACATGAGCAAGGCCCCCAGTACCTCTATTTAAAAAATAAAAGGACATTAAAAAAATTTTTTTTTAGAGTTTAGAAATTGTGTACTAGCAGTCACTAGTCAGTCTTATAAACTGAGTCCTAAAGAAGAATTATACAGTTAGCAGAGGAATATCTTCACATGCTTCAGGAAGGACTGCATCATTATTTTGAAATAAAACTATGCTGTCTAATATGGCAGTCATGACCTCATGTGGTTATCAAACACTTGAAATATAGTTGGTCTGCACTGAGATGTGGCATTCATGTTAAAATTTCAAAGACAGTACAAAAAATTGTAAGTGATCTCACTGTGATTTTTTATTCTCATTACATGTTGCAGTGATGGTATTTTGGTTGTGTTGGGTTAAATAAAATGTTAGCAAGAATTTCACCCATTGGTTTTTACTTGAACATAGCTACTACGAAATTTAAAGTTATATGAGCTTTTGTGGCTCACATTCTCTCATCTGGAGAGTGCTGATTTGGAATGGAAAAGCTTGATTGGATTTAAAATCCATTTGTAATATCCTAAGAAAATCGATGAATAGAAACAAAAGCCATAGATTTAAAGGGCAGCTTGTTCTCCTGAACCATGAGTCAAAGAGATTGAATTATCTGAAATCTCGTTAATGGTGAGAACAGACAATTTCTGGAAACTGGGGAGGAGCTGTCTCCTGTTGGTTACTACCTGCTTGTGCAAAAGAAGTCCCTCATCAGTGGTAACTCTAAAAACCTGAAGAGATCATCTTTACAAAGTCATCTTGATCAGGAGTTGCACCTACAGTTAGTCCTCATTATTTGTGGACCCCTGTGTGTGAAGTTTCTTACTTGCTGAAATCTGTTTGTAACACCACCACCCCCATCCTGCCAGTGCGTTCACGGTCGCTTGCAGACGTGCCCAGGATGGTGAAAAGTTTGATTCGCCCAACATGCAGGTTGCCAGCTGAGGCTGAGAAATGGAGAACTCTGCCTTCTTATTTCTTCTCTCATACTGTAAATAATTGTCCTCTTCATGGTTTACTAACTGCCATATTTTTGGCATTTTTGTGCTTTTTGTTGTGGATTTTGCTGTGCGATGTGGCCCAGGCGCGGTGCTGAAGTGCTGCTCATGTTCCCAAGTGCAGAAGGCTTTAAAGTGCCTTATGGAGAAAATACGGATGTTAGATAGGTTTCCTTCAGGCGTGAGTTTGTAGAGGAGGAAAAATAATTTTCCCTCTTCTCTTCTGGGTCTTAGCTGAGACCCCTGTAATAAAAGATTAACAGGAGAAAAATGAACAGAAGTTTATTAAAATGCCCCCTCATAGGAGATACCCAGAGAAGGATGAGTAAGAATTCAGGATTAAATACCATCTTAATAAAGAAGGAGGGACTTCCGGGCAAGACGGCGGAGTAGAAGGACGCTTGTAAGCCACCCTCTCCCACAAATACACCAAGACCCACATCTACAGACCCACTCAGCCAACCAGAGCACCTGCGGAACTCCAACAGATCATCGCCCTCTTCAAAAGATAAAGACGCCAAAAATCTGGTAGGAGAAAAGGAAAAAAGAAAGAACAAAAGGCAAAGCAGCGCGGGACGGGTCCCGCGGGGAGGGAGCGGCAAAGGAGGACTGGCGCTCGCTCGCTGGGTCTCCCCTCTCCAACTGAGAGGCCAGCGGGACGGAGGGGGAGCCTCCGAGGCTCGGATCTGTACAGAGCAGCCCTTGTCTGACAGAACTAAGTTAAACGGGCACAGAGCGTCCCCCCGACACCCAGCCTGAGACGCGGGCCGGCAGCAGCGGGCAGGGCCAGGCTGCATAATCTGGGCGGAGGACGGGGGCGGCTGCACGGAGGAAACTCCGGGGGACTGCAAGGGGCTGGGCGCCGGGGCTGTGGGTGTACGGGACAGAACAACCTGGGCCCTCCATAAAACAGCAAGGTTGATGTGCTCTCGCGGGAAGGGTGCATACCCCCATCTCTGAAAACACGCGGAAACTTTTCAGGGGAAGAGGGGCGGGGCCCAGGCAGAGCCGCCATATTCTCCGGCGCTTAACACCCAGGCGGGGGCAGAGACGAAACCTGCGTCCGCGCCGAAGGGCTTAGCAGCCTCAAGGGCCAGACTGAGACGGGCCTACAGCCCTGGGCAGATAGGACCCTTCCATTCTGGAACCCCAGAGAACTTGCTCCACAAAGACAAACAAGCAGCTGGGTCTTGGCTCGGAGCAGGGACGAGGCTGCCCCTGGGTCTTCCCCGAGCCCACCCGCGGAGCGCGACCAGGGCGGAGCGCCGGCGCAGAGGGCGCAGCCGCACAGAGCAGCGGAGCTACCGGCGGCGCAGGCAGGGGGAGAGCGGCCCCCCGCCTGTCGGGCAGGAACACAACCCCTGACCGAGGTGCTGGGAAGGGGCACGACCCGCCCTCCTGCCTGGCCAGTCTGCAACATCTGTCTGCGGCATCCAGAGGGGCAGTGACCCGCCCGCCCGCAGCAGAGGAGAGCTGCATCTGACCCCGGGTTAGGAGGAGGCGCGATCTGCTTGCCGACAGGTGCTGGGAGCAGCACAGAAGAGGGCGCCAACGGAGGGCCTATGAAAACAAGCTGAGCTTCCAAAACAGGACGAAGACAGAAGGACATCACATTAAAAGCACACACACTCCAGGAGAACACCGACAACCCTCTTTTTTTTCTTTTTTTTTGGTTTTTGTTTTGCTTTGTTTTGTTTTTTTTGTTTTCTGTTTTTGTTTCTGTTTTGTTTTGTTTTAATCGGTTTTTACCTGTTCTATTTTCAATTACTCTTTTAATTTTTATTTCTTAATTCATTTCTATTTCTCTTGGGTTTTGATGTCCTGTTATTGATTAGACACAGGCTTCAAACACATATATTCATCTCCCCACCCCCCCTTTTTTTTTAAGGTTTTAAAAGGACTTCTCCACCCGATTAATACTCTGCTACAACCCGTTCTTCTATTATTCATTATACATTGTTTTCAAACCCTCTTTCTCCCTTCTTTTAAAAATCTTTCTCTCTTATTCTTTTCTCTTCTTTTTCTTTTTTTTCCTAAGTTCTATTCCTAAATAGGCATTAGATAGATAAAATCCTTAAGATCCAAAATAGACAACTGATACTTCATAAACCACAGTGCCAGAGAGGTATGAGCAAGATGAAGAAGCAGAGAAACCTTTCCCAATTAAAAGAACAAGAGGAATCCCCTGAAAGAAAGCTCAATGAAATAGACATCGATAGCCTACTAGATCAAGATTTCAAAAAAGGAGTGATCAAATTGCTGAAGGAATTAAAAGAGATAATGCTTAGAGAAATAAAATATGTCAAAAATGAAATTGAAGCTATAAAGAAGAGCCAAGCAAAATGGGAAAACTCAATGACAGAGATGAGGAATGATCTAACAGCTGTGCAAAGCCGACTAGTTAATGCAGAGGAACGAATTAGTGATCTAGAAGACAGGGCAACAGAAAGCACCCATTCAGAAGAGCTACAAGATAAGCAAATAAAAAATAATGATAATAGCATAAGGGACCTATGGGATAATATAAAGCGTCCCAATCTTCGCATAATAGGGGTCCCAGAAGGGGAAGAAGGATCAAAGGGGATTGAAAAGGTTTTTGAAGAAATCATGACTGAAAACTTCCCAAACTTAAAGAAGGAATCAGATATCCAAGTACAGGAAGCTCAGAGGGTCCCAAACAGGAAGAACCCAAATAGACCCACACCAAGACATATCATAATCAAGATGGCCAGAGTCAAGGATAAAGAAATGATTCTAAAGGCAGCAAGAGAAAAGCAAAGAGTGAACTACAAGGGAACCCCCATAAGGCTCTCAGCTGATTTCTCTACACAAACACTACAGGCCAGAAGGGAGTGGCAAGATATATTCAAAGCCCTGAATGAAAAAAAGATGCAGCCTAGGATACTTTATCCAGCAAGGCTATCCTTTAGGATAGAAGGAGAAATAAAGAGTTTCACAGACAAAAAAAAGCTGCAGGAGTTTAGCAATACTAAACCCATGCTAAAAGAAATATTGAAAGGGCTATTCTAAATAGAAAAGCAGCAGGATGCTACAGAAATGAGAAACGTACAACTGGAAAGGTGATAACTCATGAATTACAAATAAAGAAAACACGAAATTATAAAAGAAGACATACAAGTCACTGAGAGTGGGAGAGGGAGGCAGGGAAATATAGAATTTTTTTTCTTTCTTTTTTAAAATTTTTTTAACAGTAGGATGGGTTTGAGATCATGTTATTATCAGTTTATTAAAAACGGGTATAGGTTAATAGATTTACAAAAAAGGGTAACCACAAGTCAAAAATTTACAAGGGAGTCACAAAAATTAAATAAAATCCATGATAATACAAAGGAAAATTACCAAACCACAAAAGGAAGAAGAAAGGAACAAAGAGGATATACCAATTCAACTGCAAAGATAAGTTCAAAATGGCAATAAACACACATCTATCATTAATTACTGTAAATGTTAATGGACTAAATGCTCCAGTCAAAAGACATAGAGTGGCAGACTGGATAATAAAGCAAGAACCTTCAATATGCTGCATACAAGAGACCCACTTTAGGGAGAAGGACACATATAGATTGAGAGTGAAAGGATGGAAAAGGATATTCCATGCAAATGGAAAAGCCAAAAAAGCAGGTGTTGCAGTACTGATTTCAGACAAAATAGACTTTAAAACAAAGGCCATAAAGAAAGATAAAGAAGGACATTTTATAATGATTAAAGGAGTGATACAAGATGAAGATATTACACTCGTTAATATATATGCACCCAATATAGGAGCACCTAAGTACATACAAGAATTACTAACAGAGATAAAGGGGGATATTGATGGGAATACAATCATAGTTGGAGATTTTAACACTGCATTAACATCACTAGACAGATCTTCCAGACAGAAAATAAACAAGGCAACAGAGAAATTAAATACTACAATAGAAAAACTAGATTTGGTGGATATTTTCAGAGCTTTACACCCCCAAAAAATAGAATATACATTCTTTTCAAGTGCACATGGAACATTTTCCAGGATCGATCATGTACTTGGACACAAAAGAAACCTCAACAAATTTAAGAAGATAGAAATTATCTCAAGCATCTTTACTGACCACAATGCCATGAAACTGGAAATCAACAACAGAGAAACAAAGGAGAAAAAAAGAAAAGCATGGAGATTAAACAATATGTTATTGAAAAAACAATGGATCAATGAGGAAATCAAAGCTGAAATTAAAAAATACCTTGAGACAAATGATAATGAAAGCACAACCACTCAAAACCTATGGGACACAGCAAAGGCAGTGCTAAGAGGGAAGTCTATAGCGATACAGGCCTTTCTCAAAAAAGAAGAACAATCTCAAATAAACAAGTTAACCCACCACCTAAATCAATTAGAAAAAGAAGAACAAAAAGCCCCAAAAAGCAGCAGAAGGAAGGAAATAATAAAGATCAGAGAGGAATTAAATACAATAGAGATTAACAAGACCATAGAAAAAATCAACCAAACCAAAAGTTGGTTTTTTGAAAAAGTAAATAAAATCGACAAACCTCTGGCCAAACTCACAAAGAAGGAAAAAGAGAGAGCACAAATTAGCAAAATAAGAAAGGAAAATGGAGAAATTACAACAAACAAAATAGAAATACAGAATATCATACGAGAATATTATGAAAAACTCTATGGAACCAAACTGGATAACCTAGAGGAGATGGACAAGTTTCTGGAAACATACTGTCCACCAAAACTGAATCAAGAAGAAACTGAACACTTGAACAACCCGATCACTAGAAAGGAAATAGAAATAGCAATTAAAAACCTCCCTACAAATAAAAGTCCAGGACCGGACGGCTTCACCGGGGAATTCTACCAAACATACAAAGAAGAACTCATACCAGTCCTTCTTAAGCTCTTCCAGACGATTGAAAAGGAGGGAATACTCCCAAACTCTTTCTATGAAGCCACCATCACCCTGATACCAAAACCAGGCAAAGACACTACAAAAAAAGAGAATTATAGGCCAATATCACTGATGAACATAGACGCCAAAATCCTCACCAAAATTTTAGCAAATAGAATCCAACAACACATAAAAAGGATTATACATCATGACCAAGTGGGGTTCATCCCAGGGACACAAGGCTGGTTCAACATACGCAAATCAATCAATGTAATACATCACATCAACAAGAGAAAGGACAAAAACCACATGATCATCTCAATCGATGCAGAAAAAGCATTTGATAAAATTCAACACCCATTTATGATAAAAACTCTCGCCAAAGTGGGTATAGAGGGAACATATCTCAACATAATAAAAGCTATATATGACAAACCTATAGCCAGCATAGTTCTCAACGGTGAAAAACTCAAAAGCTTCCCACTAAAATCTGGGACAAGACAAGGATGCCCACTATCACCACTCCTATTCAATATAGTCCTGGAAGTCCTAGCCACAGCAATCAGGCAAGAGAAAGAAATAAAAGGGATCCAAATTGGAAAAGAAGAGGTAAAAGTGTCATTATATGCTGACGACATGTTACTATATATAGAAAACCCTAAAAGGTCCACAAAAAAGCTACTAGAGCTGATCGAAGAATTCAGCAAGGTAGCAGGTTACAAAATTAATGTTCAAAAATCAGTTGCCTTTCTTTACACTAACGATAAATCAACAGAAAAAGAAAGTAAAGAAACAATCCCCTTTAAAATAGCACCCAAAGTAATAAAATATCTGGGAATAAATCTAACCAAGGAGGCGAAAGAATTATACACAGAAAACTATAAACCATTGATGAAGGAAATTAAAGAAGACTTTAAAAAATGGAAAGATATTCCATGCTCTTGGATTGGAAGAATCAATATTGTTAAAATGGTCACACTGCCCAAGGCAATCTACAGATTTAATGCAATCCCTATCCAATTACCCAGGACATATTTCACAGAACTAGAACAAATCATAATAAAATTTATATGGAACCATCAAAGACCTAGAATTGCTAAAGCATTACTGAAGAGAAAGAATGAGGCTGGAGGAATAACTCTCCCAGACTTCAGACAATACTATAGAGCTACAGTCATCAAGACAGCATGGTATTGGTACCAAAACAGACATATAGACCAATGGAACAGAATAGAGAGCCCAGAAATGAACCCACAAACTTTTGGTCAACTCATCTTCGACAAAGGAGGCAAGAATATACAATGGAATAAAGACAGTCTCTTCAGCAAATGGTGTTGGGAAAACTGGACAGCAGCATGTAAAACAATGAAGCTAGAACACACCCTTACACCATATACAAAAATCAACTCAAAATGGATTAAAGACTTAAACATGAGACAAGATACAATAAACCTCCTAGAGGAAAACATAGGCAAAACATTATCTGACATACATTTCAAAAATTTTCTCCTAGAAGAAATAAAAGCAAGAATAAACAAATGGGACGTAATGAAACTTACAAGCTTCTGCAGAGCAAAGGAAACCAGAGATAAAACAAGAAGAAAACCTACGGAATGGGAGAAAATTTTTGCAAGTGAAACCGACAAAGGCTTGATCTCCAAAATATATAAGCAGCTCATACGACTCAATAAGAAAAAAATAAACAACCCAATCCAAAAATGGGCAGAAGACCTAAACAAGCAATTCGCCAAGGGAGACATACAAATGATCAAAAAACACATGAAAAAATGTTCAATATCACTAATTATCAGAGAAATGCAAATCAAAACTACAATGAGGTATCACCTCACACCAGTCAGAATGGCCGTCATTCAAAAATCCAAAAATGACAAATGCTGGAGAGGCTGTGGAGAAAGGGGAACCCTCCTACACTGCTGGTGGGAATGCAGTTTGGTGCAGCCACTATGGAAAACAGTGTGGAGATTCCTCAAAAGACTAGGAATAGACTTACCATATGACCCAGGAATCCCACTCCTGGGCTTGTACCCAGAAGGAAATCTACTTCAGGATGACACCTGCACCCCAATGTTCATAGCAGCACTATTTACAATAGCCAAAACATGGGAACAACCTAAATGTCCATCAACAGGTGACTGGATAAAGAAGAGGTGGTATAGTTATACAATGGAATACTACTCAGCCATAAAAACCGACAACATAATGCCATTTGCAGCAACATGGATGCTCCTAGAGAATGTCATTCTAAGTGAAGTAAGCCAGAAAGAGAAAGAAAAATACCATATGAGATCGCTCATATGTGGAATCTAAAAAACAAAAACAAACAAACAAAAACAAAGCATAAATACAGGACAGAAATGGACTCATGGACAGAGAATACAGACTTGTGGTTACCGGGGGGGGGGAGGCGGGGTAGAGGGTGGGAAGGGATAGACTGGGATTTCAAAATTGTAGAACAGATAAACAAGATTACACTGTATAGCACAGGGAAATATACACAAAATGTTATGATAAATCACAGAGAAAAAAATGTGACAATGAGTGTGTATATGTCCATGTATGACTGAAAAATTGTACTGAACACTGGAATTTGACACAACACTGTAAAATGATTATGAATCAATAAAAATGTAAAAAAAAAAAAAAAAAGAAGGAGGGTTACAGGGATATAGGCCTCAAAGGGGAGAGTAAGTGGTTTTCAGGGAAGATATAGGGGTGTGATGGTTTATGACATTTGTCCAGGTGAGATGCCGACTGCTAGCCTCCTCTCCTGGGACGAGAGTCAGTCTTCCCGGGAGGAGACTGAGGACAATTTGGGAGGGGCTGTCTGAATAAGGGAAATTCACAGAAAGCCTCTTCTCACATTTGTCGTTTCCCAAGTGCCTGCAGCTACAACTGATCAATATTACCAACGTGGCACATTTTGGGGTAGCATGTCCAGCACGCCTTCGGTCGTATTTTGGAGTGGCATATTCTGCTGCCTTCAAGTTTCAGGGATGTTATGCTGTGAGTCCAATGTTATTGGATCAACAATATGGTACATCCAGGAAAAGGGAGAGGAAATTCGCCGACCTGTGCATGAGGCCGCTCTGGAAAGTGCTCAGGTAACACCTGCATTATGTGATGAAGTTCTAAGGAAAAGATGGAAAGGTGGCTAAATTCGTGGGTTTGTGAGATGATGACTGATTTTTTTAAAGTGTAGTGGAGAGCATGATTGTGAGACTGAAAGCCAAAGAAATTTACAGTCACATTATGTAGGATCACGTAAATTGTTCAGTCCTTTTTGACTAGCACTCGCTGGCTTGCAGGCCTCGAAAGGAAAGGGTTACGTGGAAGAGCAGGTTTTCAATGTTAATAAAACTGCCTTGTTTTACAAGGAGGTTGGCAAATGATCTCATGCAACACAAATGGAATTTTGGTGAAAAAATGTTCTGACCAGAGGCTTGCAGGAACCTGACCCTAAGAAGCAGTAGTTTAGTATCCACTAATTCAGTGTTTGCAACTACTTTTTTAAAAAAAATTTATTTTCTGTTGAAGTGTAGTTGATTTACAATGTTAGTTTCAGGTGCATAGTAAAGTGATTCAGTTATACATACACATACATATATATATATATTTCAGATTCTTTCCATTATATGTTATTAGAAGAAATTGAATACAGTTCCCTGTGCTATACAGTAGGTCCTTGTTGTTTATCTATTTTATATATAGTAATGTGTATCTGTTAATCCCAAACTCCTAATTTATCCCTCCCCTGCCCTTTCCTCTCTAGTAATTATAGTTTGTTTTCGATGTCTGTGAGTCTATTTTTGTTTTGTAAATAAAATTTGTATTATGTTTTTAAGATTCTACATATAAGTGATATCATGATATTTGTCTTTCTCTGACTGACTTACTTAATATGATAATCTCCAGGTCCATCCATATTGCTGCAAATTGCATTATTTCATTCTTTTTTATGGCTGAGTAGTATTCCATTGTATGTATATATAACATCTTTAACCAGTCATCTGTTGATGGATATTTAGGTTGTTTCCATGTCTTGGCTATTGTAAATAGTGCTGCTATGAACATTGGGTGCATGTGTATTTTTGAATTAGAGTTCCCTCTGGGTATATGCCCAGCAGTGGGACTGCTGGATCATATGGTAAGTCTAGTTTTAGTTTTTTAAGGAACCTCCATACTGTCTTCCATGGTGGCTTGCAGCTACTTTTTAGAACATAACTACTTTGAATGATGAGAATTAACTCTGTTGCAAGCATTCAGTCTGATATTAAAAATAAAAAAATTAAGAAAAAAATCAAGTTTCTTGCTTAAAAAATTGAAAAGACTGGAAGTTCTATACAAATTCAATGTGTAATATTTTCCCAAGTGCTTCATATTTTATTCTTATAATTATGTAATATAAGATTGTCATTTTTTTCTATCAAAGCTCAGTGTGTGTGGCCTCAGTGCCTCCAACTCCCTTCCATGTCCTATAGCAGCATGAGCATATCTGTGTGTGCTATCAGATGAGACAAACTGGGAAGTCCTACATCACATTTACACTCATTTACGTGAGACTCAAACAGCGTCATGATTATCCTTAAATGAGTGGTTTAATAGCCAAATGATGGGATGCTATGTAGCCATTAAAAAGAATAAGGCAACTCTAAATGCAATGAGAGGGAAGAGGCTTCAAAATATAATAAATGGTAAGAGACAAACGAACTTATTTACAAAATAGCAACAGACTCACAGACACAGAAAACAAACTTATGGTTACCAGAGGGGAAGGGGGTGGGAAGGAATAAATTGGGAGTTTGAGATTTGCAGATACTACTATATATAAAATAGATAAACAACAAGGTCCTACTATATAGCACAGGGAACTATATTCAATACCTTTTAGTAGCTTATAGTGAAAAAGAACATGAAAACAAATATACGTATGTTCATGTATTACGCTGTTCACCAGAAATTGACACAACATTGTAAACTGACTATATTTCAATAAATATATATATATATGCAATATATATATATTAAATGAGAAAAGCACTGTACCATATAGGGTGTATATTAGCTTTCTATTGCTTTTGCTGCAGGAAATTATTGCCAACTTAGCAGCTTAATACAACACAGATTTATTATTTCACGGTTCTCTTGGTGAGAAATCTGGTGCAAGTCCTGACTGGGCTGAAATCAAGGCATCAGTCCGGCTACATTCTTTTCTGGCGATCCTAGAGGAGAATGTCTTCCTTCTTCTCCTTCTCCTCCATTTTCCAGCTTCCGGGGGCTGCCTGCATTCCTTGGCTTTTTACATCTTCAAAGCCACCAACATTCACCTCTGACCATTCTTCCATAGTCACATCTCCTTTGACTCCAGCCTGGAAAGTTCTCAGCGTTAAGGATTAGTCCGATGACACTGGGTCCACCTGGATAATCAGGGCTAATCTTCCCACCTCAAAACCCTCACCCTTAATGACATCTACAAAGTCCCTTTTGTCACGTAAGGTAACACATCCCCAGGTTCTGGGCGTTAGGAAGTGGGCCTCTTGGGGAGGAGGCATTATTCTGCCTATCATATAAAAAATAAAATATTTTGTATAAAATATTGATTTAAACAGACTCTCTGGAAGGGCACATAAGAAACTGGTAACAGCACTAGATTCTGGGGAGAACTGGGTAGCCCGGGGGTGGGGAGGCCGACTTTTCACCGCATATATCCTTCTGTTCATTTTGATTTTTAATCAGTGTGCGTGTGTTTATCTAAAAGAAGAGAAGAAAAATTTAAAGCTTTTAAGCTGTGTGGTGGTTGATCCGTGCTGTATTGTTTGTCTTATGTATCTTAAACACTATGTAATTAAAAACCAGCAAATACTTTCAACTACCAAGATGGTCGCCAGATGGCGCCGTTTCACTCTTTCTGGTGCACCCTGGTCGCAGGGTTTTCACCTCAGCTAGGTTCACTTATCTTGAACCCAGTGAGGATGAACGGATGGTAGGCTTCAGCACACAGACCAGGTGCGTTGCGTTTCACTAATTTCTTTACAATCCTATTACATTTGAAGTCTGTTTCCTCCTCTGTAAAATAGGGGTCATAATAGCACCAGCTCATGGAAGTGTTATGAAGATTATACGAAATCTGCATAAACATGTCTAAAAAGGCACACCTGCATAGTTTTGGATAAATGTTAGCTACTGATATGAACATCCACCTCCCTGGCTGGGGAGTTTCCTCGCTAACTCTCCCAGCTGCGTCCCAGTTTACCAGTCTTTGGATGCCGCAAACATTTGTTTCAGGTGAGAAAGAACCGTACCTTGTATATTGAGCTTTACAGGAAATACTTCATTGTAGATCTACACTCTGATTTCCCAACTCCACAAAACCAAGCTGCGTAACAAATAAAGTTAAGGCATACTAGAAAATCAGAAAGTAGTTTTTAAAAAGCGACAAGGCTCTAGTATCAGGACCTGAAATTGAAGGCAGAAGCAAAGGTACAGCACATAGTAGGGGCTCAAAAAATGCTATCCCACTCTGTTCTCTGGGACTTTTGTCAGTCTGGGGACTTGGTTGTCACTGATCCTTATTCAAGGACATTCTGTCAGCTCTTTGATCATTCAGCTTACTTGGTATAGATTCCGGCCAAATATGTAATTTCCTTCCTGGAAAGCTTTCATCATTTCTTCTTTCTCAGTACATTACCGCTCTCTCTCTGTATACTCATAGTAAAATGTCTGTTGAGCATCTTAGTGGGACTTGTGTGTGTTTTAATGTGGAAAAGATAACGCATGCTAAAACATAACCACAATACCATTATCTAACCTTAAAGAAGTTAACAGTTCTTAACCAAATATCTAGCCAATGTTTAAATGTCCACAATGGTCTCACTTAAAAATATTTAATTTGCCTTAAGATCCAAATAAGGTGCATACATCACAATTGCCTTAATCTCCTAAGCTATGTTTCCAGCTGCAATTTTTGTTTTTGTAGCAGTTTATTTTTTGAAGACAGCAGGTGGTGGGTCCTGAGAGGCAAGCTTAAAACGTTGAGATGCAAGCAATCCGAGATGTTTAACACTTGACCCAAATATATATATGATGCTTGTCTAAGATATTTTTATAATTGGAAAAAAGAGATGTTTTTATAATCATGATAGACGGTTGCTGGTTTAAGCCACTAAGTATGGGGGTGCTTTGTTACCCAGCATTAGCTGAGTTGTTGAGTGACTTCTCCCTTTCTGGCCTCTGTAGTTAAGAGGAAGGCATGCAGAAACTGGTTGGAATAAGTTCCAAGTGCTAGTCACCAGGTCCACCATAGTCCTTCCCCTCCCCACTTGTTTTTTTTTTTTATACTGATTTGTGAAAGCTTTTTATATTATTAAGGATACTGACTTGTATTCCTGAGGCTGTAAAGGCTTTCCCCAGTGTTTTGTTGTGTTTCGGCAGCTTCCGTGGTACACAGAAATCCCCAACAGGTGTGTGCACCAAATCAGTCTTTTGCTTTGTGGTTTCTTGTCCAGTTTCCATTTTTTGTGGTCCTGCTGTGCAAATGTTTTCTTGTCATCTGCCAACAGTCTTTCCAAAACTGCCTAAATCTTTTAAATTAATGAACTCAAGTATAGTTGATTTACAGTGTTGTGTTAGTTTCAGGTGTACAGTGAAGTGATTCAGTTGTACATATGTATTCTTTTTCAGATTCTTTTCCATTATAGGTTATTATAAGATATTGAATATAGTTCCTTGTGCTATATAGTAGGTCCTTGCTGTTTATTTTATATATAGTAGTGTGTATATGGTAATCCCAAATTCCTAATTTATCCTCCCCCTCTCCAGCTATCCCCTTTGGTAATCATCAGTTTGTTTTCTATGTCTGTGGTCTATTTCTGTTTTGTAAATAAGTTCATTTGTATCAATTATTTTTAGATTCCACGTATGAGTGATATCATATGAAATTTGTCTTTCTCTGACTTCACTTTCTATGATCATCTCTAGGTCCATCCATGTTGCTGCAAGTGGCATTGTTTCATTCTTTTTTATGGCTGAGTAATATTCGTGTGTGTGTGTATGTGTACACACACCACATCTTCTTTATCCATTCTCACCTAAATCTTTTAGGAACTCCATCTTCAAAGTATCTTTCAGAAACCGAGGCTTTTGAATTCTTCAAAGCCAGCTAATTCCACAACAGGCAGACTTGAAGGAAACACTCTTGAATCAAGGCTCAAGGGAGTTTCTAGTTGGTGGGCAGGAGGGGACAGTTGGACCCCACCCTGTCCCATCTTGCCTTCCTCATGTCTGGAAGGCAAATGAAGGTCCTATTTTAAAACTTTTACTCTCTTATCTTTTCTTGACTTAAGACCCACCCAAGGACTAGTCTAATTGCTATTGGCTTGACTGTTTTTACCTTACTTGGATAAGCTTAATAAAAATATTCTCCTAGCAGAATTGGCTAATTAGTACAACGTTCTCTGATTAATGGTTAATATTTCGCAAAGTTATTATGGATATTTGAAAACAGAGTCAATTCCTTTTCTGGTTATGTAAGGAAACCCATTGCCCTGTCATCCTGGCTTCAGGAACTATTAACACATTGACAACCTTGTTTCATAAATACCCCTCTCTACCCCTTCCTCCTTCATTCCAGATGTGTTTTAAAGTCAAAGCCATCTTATTTTCTCCTAAATATCCAATATGTACCTCTGAAAGATGAGGACTCTCCTTAAAAATACAATGATCACACCCAAAGTTAATTATTAATCTGTATTGATTAAAAAGTCAGTGCTTAAATTTTCTTGATTGTCTCAGTCATTTTAGAGTTTTGTTCAAACTAGGATTTAATGCCAGTTCATATAATCATATTGTGTTTCATTAGTACGTTTTAAGTCTCTTTCACCAAGGGTCTCCTGTCACTTAAAAAAAAAGAGAGAGAGACAAAAACTAAAAATAGGCTTACCATAAGACCCAGCAGTCCCACTCCTGGGTGTATATCTGGAGGAAACTCTAATGCAAAAAGATACATGCACCCCAATGTTCATAGCAGCACTATATACAATAGCCAAGACATGGAAGCAACCAAAATGTCCATCGACAGATGACTGCATAAAGAAGATGTGGTATATTTACACAATGGAATACAACTCTGCCATAAAAAATAAAATAATGCCATTTGCAGCAGCATGGATGGACCTGGAGAATGTTATTCTAAGTGAAGTCAGCCAGAAAGAGAAAGAAAAGTACCATGTGATACATCTTATATGTGGAATCTAAAAAAAAAAAAAGGCCACTATGAATTCATTTACAAAATAGAAACAGACTCGCAGATTTAGTAAATAATCTTATGGTTACTGGGGAAAGCAGGTGGGAAGGGATAAATTTGGGAGTTTGAGATTTACAAATGTTAGCCACTATATATAAAAATAGATTTTAAAAAAAGTTTCTTCTGTATAGCCCAGGGAATGTATTGTATAACATCTAATGGAAAAAATATGTAAACGAATATATGCATGTAGATGCATGGCTGGGATATTGTGCTGTACACCAGAGACTGACACATTGTAACCCACTATACTTTAATTAAACTTTTTTTTTAATTAAAAGAGAGAAACATGTCATTTGTCCTGTAGAATTTCCCGCAGTCTGGAGTTTGCTGGTTGCTGCCTCTGTATTCTTTGGCTTCCTTTATTTCCTATAAACTAATAGTTCTGTATCAACAGGCAAGATCCAATCCAGGTTAAATTACTTAGTAGGGTATTTCAAATATATGTGTACTTCCATCAGGGGGGTCATGAGATCTGGTTTTCTCTTTTTATGATTTATGGTTGGGACATCTTAAATTCTAATATGCTCTCTGAATCTTAAGTAGATAATTAACCAGACAGCCCATGATTTCAGCCTCCTTTAGGTGAAGTGCACACACTAACTCACGTGGGCACACCTACAGTCACACACCACAGCCCTCTTATCCCTCCAGAAGTAACGACAGGGCACCCTGACACGAGCACCCAAGGGAAGGGATGGGCAGGATGCAGCTCCAGGCGATAGAAAAAGAGAACAGACTCAGATGTGAGCATGTGGACTGAGGAACAAAGTAATAAAAATACATGGAACTGGAATGAAAGGAGTGCCATCTTTAGATATTTTATCCAACTTTATTGAAGTAAACTTCTGCTAAATTGTGCTTCAACCCAGCCCAGCAATACGTACTAGTTTTATCAGTTGATTCATGCAGATTCGGTTTTCATTAAATGTATGTATGTGTTCTCTCTTCCTCCAACTTCTTACAGTCCATAATTTATAAAAGTTAACGGACAACCCTTGCGTAGTTTAAAGAATTACTTTCCTACAGAATGGGAAACAGAGTTTCCTAAAACAACAGAAAATAAGATTTTAGGCATAAAAACAGATGATCTTTATACCGAAACTCAGAAAAGATCTTGCGGTCGGATGTAGTCAGCTGAGACCTAGTGGTTTATAATTTATCAGTGGTATGTCATAACGTAATAATGGCTAAATATTTAGCATTTTTCCGTTCAGTCCTCAGTTCTATGAGATAACTGTTACTGCCCCCATTTTATAGATGAGAAAATTGAAAAGTAGGAGTTAAATAACTCACCTATGGCCACAGGTTTTTCATTGCTACAACATGCCAATTGCAGTATGTTTTAGATGAAACCTTTTAATCTTTCATAATAGTACTTTCTGACTTGATCACTCATTCTGTAGAGTAACTGCTTTAAATGTTTTCAAAAACTAAACATTTAAAAATCACATTGGGGGGAGGGATAAATTAGGAGTTTGGGATTAACAGACACACACTACTATATATAAAATAGATAAACAACAAGGACCAACCATACAGCACAGGGAACTATATTCAGTTTTTTGTAATAACATATAACGAAAAAGAATCTGAGAAAAAAATTTATGTATATGTATAACTGAATTGTTTTGCTGTCCACCTGAAACTAACATTGTTAATCAACTACACTTCAATAAAAAATAAAATTTAAAAGATTAAGTTTATCCTTAAAAGATAGACTCCCCACATCTGGTGAAATTAAAAAGGTTGACATAGCCTAGAAAAAAACGTTGACCTGGGGAAGCAGTCCTGTGGTAGGCACATGGCTTGCCAAGGTGATTATTTGAAGAAGAAAAGACTTACTTGTATTGAAAAGTTCTGTTATTGTGACATCTTGCTAACTCTCTCCAACAATATTCTCTCCTTCCTTTCAAGAATAGAAACTCATTTATTTAAAATTTTCATCATGGAGATTTTTCAAATGTATGTAAAACCAGAGACACAGGGGAACGTGGGGTTCATTATACATCAATCGCTTTTACCAGTTGTCAACTCTGGAGCAATTTTCCTTCTTCCATTTTCTTATTCATTTAACCTTACCTTTCATTGAATTAAAAAACACACAAAGTTTTGTTGATATATAATTCACATATCGTATAACTTCACTCATTTAAAGTGTACAATTCAGTGGCTTTTAGTATATTCACAGATATTCACAGATACCACCACAATCAACTTTGGAACATTTCTATCACCCCCAAAAGAAACCCTGTACTCAGTAGCAGTCACTCCCCCTTGCCCCCTAACTCCACCAGCCCTAGGCAGCTACAGTCTATTTTCTGTCTCAGTAAATTTGTTTATTTTGGACTCAGCACAAATGAAACTATGCAATGTGCTCTTTTGTGACTCATTTGTTTCACTTAGCATGGTATTTTCAAGGTCTGTTTGTGCTATAGCAAGTATCAGTCCCTGGTTTCTTTTTATTGTCAAGGAATGTTCCATTGTGTGGATATCACATTTTATTTATTCATTTAACACTTGGAGTTGATGCTGGAGTTATTTCTCCCTTTTGGCTGTTACGGATAATGCCGCTGTGAACAGTTATGCACAGGTTTTGTGTGGATGCATGTTTTGATCTCTCTTGGGCGTACACCCAGGACTGGAGTTACTGGGTCCTCTGGTGATTCTATGCTTAACTTTATGTGGAGCTGCCCAACTGTCTCCCACAGAAGTTGCACCATCTTACATTCCGACCAACAACGTGTGGGGGCTCCAAATTCCCTGCACGATCATCACTTGTTATTTATTGTCTGTCTTTTCATCCTCACTATCCTAGTGGGTATGAAGTGACATCTCATTGTGGTCTGGATCTGCATTTTCCTGTGGCTAATAACTCTGAGTATCTTTTCACCTGCTTATTGGCCATTTGTCTGTCTCCTTTGGACAAACATCTATACATCTATACCTTTGATCAACTTTTTAATTGCATTGTCTGCCCTCATTATTGAGTTGTGAGAGTCAATATGTGATTTTTTTAAATATAAAAATTTTTAAATATGTATGTTAGTTGGGATACAAGCTCAGGCTGAGAGACCTCATGGAGAGAGAAACCCTACCACAGGTCCAGAGACGGGGAGTGGGGCCTCCCAGACTCCCCGGCCCCAGCCAGGCTGGCCCAGACCCCAGTAGCCACCCAGATAATTAGAAGAATTATGAGCCATAACAAGTCATTACTCAGGGCATCTTCCTTCCATCTTGCTGCTGGTGGGAAAGATACAACAGGGGTGGCAACAACCTTGGACGTAGATGATGGAAACCACATTTGAAGATGCAGAGTCAGTCCCAGCCTGGACCTGGGATGACCACAGGGCCCCAGGCTCCCGGCCTGTCCTACCTTTGTGCTAGCACATGCAACAGATAGATGCCTGTGGTGTTTAAGCAGCTGCATTACAGCTCTTTGTTACATCAGCTTAGCCCGCACCCAAACGAGCTCAGACTTTGGCACCAGAAATGCATGCTCTGTAGAAACGCCGAAATAGCTGGTGTTAGCCGAGTGGGTGGGTAGACGATGTCTGTGGAGCCGATGACCATTGCTGCGCTGTGGCAAAACATTCAATACACTGTGCCCTCTGATGACTTAGAAAGCAGATCATGGATCACCAACCTCAGAATATTGGTGGATGGGGGCTGCTGTTAGCAAAATCCTCTAAGACATGAGCTCAGGCAGTAACTGGCAAGTTTACATGCAGAAAGGGAATGGAGCTTGGCTCAGGGAGGGCTCTGCCTGCAGCTTCCAACATAAATCGAGTGGGAGTCCTGAAATTTGGAGGCTCCCCTCTGACTGTCACATGATAGATAAAAAAGATTAAAGAGAAATCCATCATATTAGGGATATTTTCCCATCCAAGCCTCTTCTTTTTTTTTTCTTCAAACTTTTAAAATGGAGGTACTGGGGATTGAACCCAGGACCTCATGCATGCAAAGAACGCATTCTACCCCTGAGCTATACCCTCCCGGCAAGCTTCTTATCTTTTAGAAGACCCACCAAGATAATGCCATTCACGGAAGAGGGCGAGGGGCTAAATATGGAAACCAATATATTGAAAGAGATTGCATGGGTCTAAGAATTCCAACCAGAAGATATCTTTGGGATGGTCACTGCCACATGGAATTAATCAGGAGTAAAAGTAGGCATATCCCATAGAACAATGCCCAGTTCACATTTTTTTTTGTAGAAGTCCTTCTTGGTTTTTAATATCCAAACAGCATAGAAAATGATGCTCTTCATTTCTAGATAAGCCAATGTTTATCAGGATAAAGGATATTTATTTTCATAAATCAATAAACACTTGCTGTACACGGTCCCTTAGAGTCTCTGGTGACAGTCACATGCCCTTGGCAGAGCATCAGAACCCTGTGCAGGTGTTCTGGGGAGCTTGCCAAGGGTCACCTGAGGAATGCATTCTGGATGTAGCTGGTGCCAAAGGAGGCGTCACGGTGTCTTCCTTGGTGTGAACCTCTCTCTGCAACCGAGCGCTCGTCCTCACAGGGTCTCTGCGGTACTTTCCATATTTAGCCCTTGTTTTTCGCCTTGAGTTGTACAGTTAGTCCCGGAAAAGCTAAGAATGGAGGATAAGGAAGTAAAACAGGTGAGAAAAGCCATTACAATGGAGAAGAATGCATTTAAGAGCTGTGCAGTTAGGCTGTATTAAGTTTTTCATTGTAACATGATAGCTTATTATTGATGGACAAGCTTTTTGCTGTGTTTAGCTGGTATTTCGGGAAGCTGGTGGGGGTTAGGGTCAGGTGTGTGTGATGCGTTACTTCCCCAGCCAGAACCACGAGAGGGCCTCTGGCTCTGCCTATGTGGTTTTCAGGAACAGGTGTAGACTCTAGGTGGGGGACCCCTGTATTCTGGAAGCCACTGAGGTTTTGAAGGAACAGTATTCTGAGGAAAACCAGAAGCCCCGCTTGCAAAAGGCTTTGGTGGTCTGTAGCTGCAGTACCCCCAAGGGAGCGTCCTCCCTCACGGTCACTTCTGATGTGGCCGAGGCGGGGGATGGAAAAGCAAGAACATCTCTGAGTACGGAACTGGGCTGAATCATTGTCAGGGCTGGAATCCTCACGGTTTCTGCCCCAGATTTTTTTCTATTGCTATGGCCCTGTGTGTTGGCCTCTGTGAGTTTCCCTTTCTTCCCGCTTCCCACTGGGCGTCTTAATCACGGCTTCCCTGTTTGTATTTCATGATTGCATAATGGGTGAGTGTCGAGTGGGAGATGTAACTTGTTAACTCACTTCCAGGTCCTGAGTGATGGGGAGCTATTTCCTGCTGCTGGATCCAGCAACTGGCTGGGACCCTTGTTGGTTGGAGAGGTGAGTATTTTTTCTTTCAGTCATAGAACGTTTTTTTAAAAACCAACTAGGTTTCAGATAGGCACGTGGGTGCCCAGCTCAAGACCACATTCTGCAGCCTAAGTTAGGTGTGGCTGTGCCACAGTCCATGCTGTGTCTGTCTTCGCATGGCTTTCCCCTGTGTGTGTCTGTGCAGACTCCCTCTGCCTCTTTTGTTAAGTATAGTCGGTACAGCATTGTATTAGTTTTAGGTGGACTGTATAGTGACTCGGTATTTTTGCAGATTATATTCCAAGATCATGGGCATAATTCCCTGTGCTGTACGGTATATCCTTGTTGCTTATCCATTTTATATACAATATATACACAATGGAATATTACTCTCTCCCTCTCTCTCTATATACACACACATGTACCACATCTTCTTCATCCATTCGTCTGGTGATGGGCACCTGGGTTGCTGCCGTGTCTTGTCTGTTATAGATGTTGCTGCTGTGAACCTTGGGGAGCATATCTTCTCATGAATTAGGGTTTTCATTTTTTTCAGATATATACCCAGGAGTGAAATTGGTGGATCATATGGTAGTCCTATTTTTAGTTTTTTAAGGAACCTCCACACCGTTTTCCATAGTAGCCGTATCAATTTACATTTCCACCAATTTACATTCCCACTTTTCTCCACAGCCTCTACAACATTTATTATGTGTAGACTTTTTGATGATGGTCATTTTGACAGGTGTGAAGTGATACCTCACTGTGGTTTTGATTTGCATTTCTCTAATAATTAGCAATATTGAGCTTTTCATGTGCCTTAGCCATCTGCATGTCTTCTTCAGAAAAATATCTATTCAAATCTTCTGCCCATTTTTCGATTGGATTGTTTGTCTTTTTGATACTGAGTTGTATGAGCTGTTTATATGGTTTGGAAATTAACCCCTTGTTGGCTGAGTTGTTAGCGAATATTTTCTCCAATTCCATAAGTCATCTTTTCATTTTCTCAGTGGTTTCCTTTGCTGTGCAAAAGCTTTTAAGTTTAATTCGGCCCCATTTGTTTATTTTTGCTTTTATTTCTTTTGTCTTAGGAGATTGATCCAAGAAAATATTACTACAGTTTATGTCAAAAAGTGTTTCACCTATGTTCTCTTCTAGGAATTTTATGGTTTCAAGCCTTACATTTAGGTCTTTCAACCATTTTGAGTTTATTTTTGTACGTAGTGTAAGGGAATGTTCTAATCTCATTGTTTCATATGTAGTTGTTAAGTTTTCCCAGCACCACTTATTGAAGAGATTGTCTTTTCTCCATTGTATATTCTTGCCTCCTTTGTCATAGATTAATTGACTATAGGTATGTCAGTTTATTTCCAGGCTGTCTATTCTGTTCCATCGATCTATGTGACTCTGTTTTTGTGCCAGTGCCATGCTGTTTTGAGTACTGTATCTTTGTAGTATAGGCTGAAGTCTGGGAGGATTATGCTTCTAGCTTTGTTCTTTTTTCTCAGGATTGCTTTGGCATTTCAGGGTCTTTTGTGATGCCATATAAATTTTAGGATTATTTGTTCTAGTTCTCTGAAAAATGTCATGGATATTTTAATAGGGATTGCATGAAATCTGTAGATTGCTTTGGGTAGTATGGCCATTTTAATATTAATTTTTCCAATCCCAAGAGCATGGGGTATGTTTCTATTTCTTTGAATTATCTTCAGTTTTTTTTTTAATCAGTGTTTCATAGTTCTCAGAGTATAGTTCTTTTACCTCCTTGGTTAAGTTTATTCCTAGGTAATTTTTTTGGAAGCAATTTTAAGCAGGATTTTTTTTTACTTTATCTTTCTAATATTTCATTATTAGCATATAGAAATGCAACAGATTTCTGTATATTAACCTTGCATCTCGTAACCTTGCTGGATTCATTTATTAGCTCTAATAGTCTTTGGGTGGGGACTTGAAGATTCTCTACATAGAGCATCATGTCATCTGCAAATAGTGACAGTTTTACTTCTTCCCTCCTAATTTGGATACGTTTTACTTCTTTTTGTCCTCTGCCTCGTTTTCATAAGGACACCTGCAGAGGCATTTGGAGCCCTCTTGGATGATGTGGGATAAGCTCCTTCTCTAGAGATCCTTAGCCGAATGACATCTTTTGTCCTGTAAGTAATTGTCACTCTTTTGCCACATAAGGCAATACAGATGCTGGGAATTAGGAAGCGAATATACCTTTGGAGGGTCATTTTTAAGCCTGTCATTGAGATTTGTTAAATAAAACAAATAGAATAGCTCATACACATGTCCTCTGTGTCTAGCATTAGAAGACAGAGCCAGTAGCTTAGCTCCAGGAATTTGGGATTGGTTTTATACTTTGTCTTCAAGAATCCCTGGACCATCCCAAAACAGCTTCCTTCTGTTGCCAACTCTGGTGGTTGGCTGGGCACCAAGATCCTCCTGAGGGCAGCAGGCAGAGAGCCACCAGCTCTATGAGGAACGGCCAGTCACCCACTGGCTGTTCCACATCCCAGAACAGAGGGGCCGTTCTCTGAACACTGCAGAGGTTGTGAATGAGGAAGAGCCGGAAGAGAGGGAAACTTCCAGTCTCTTCTCCTTCCCCTTCCATCGAATAAGCCCCTCCTTGTTGGGAGAACAGGCTTCTCCCACTGGGCCAGCCTTTCCCTCTGTGCATGGGCAGCCAGCTGAGGTCTGGTGCCAGCCGGGAAGCTGCCTAGAATGTTTTGCAGCCTGGGGAGCTGCCTGCCAGTGAGGCCTTCCCACACCACGGCACTGGGAGGCCTGGGTCTGCCGAGATGCTGGGACTTGTATCAAAAGACCGACACGTAACACTGTGTCTTCCTTCACAGGCAGACCACGGTGGCCTCTCAGGACAGCAAGTGAAGTCTCCTGGGGACAACTCCAGATGCTCTTCTGTGATGAGAGAGAAGAATGGGGGTCCCCTGGGTACAGGCTGCACCACTGGGGGCCTGGCCAAGGCCCTAGCAACTTACCAAAGGATGAAATGAGAAGGCTGGACATCTTGATTCACACTCGCCCAAAAGACAGAAAAAAAAGCTTGATTGTTAACGCTCATGTGGCTTTTTGGCATCTGGCCATGAAGCTGAGAACAGAGGTTTATTTGTGCCATGTATTTTGAGTTTCCCTGAGTTGATGATGAGAGCTCCTTCAGGACAGCTGAAGCTCATATTTATTCTCTTCCCTAATTCTCAGCCAGAGTAGGGAAAATAGTTTTCCCTGGAGAGAAATAGAATGCCAACAATGACAGAGTCAGTCCTTTCTCTGAGACTGACCCCAGTCATTTCATCTGCTGAAAACTTCTGAGTAGAGCTTTTAGAATGGGTAATGGAGGAGATTTTAGCAATCGAGGAAGAAGTTCTGCACATGGCCAGAAGTCTCAGCCAATCATGGGTCAAATCTGAGGCAAATCTAAGACTCTAAGACTCAAGAAAGGAAAACAATCTTCAAGCGCCTACAAATAAAAATAAGCTAATGAGCACGACTGAGCTCTAGGTCTGTCGGAACAGACGTGACAGTGAAATCTGCATCAAGAGATGCTTCAGTGTCCTGGGGCCAGCTCTGACACAGTCTCGGGGTGTCACTGTGATCAGAGACATGCAAGTCCCTGAAGGGACTCAGTTTATTTACTTGACTTTTTGAGCTGATTAATGGGGAGGGTGTGCTGGCTTCACAACACCCTGGAGGCACAACATGGTTGGAGATGCCTTAGAGAAGGGTTCTGGTGGTGCTGCAGGCTGATTATGGGAGCAGAGCCCCAGTGGGTGGCAAAATCCTGGGGCAATGAGAACACGGAGTCCCAGCCAGCTGCACAAAGATCTGGAGGAGTGTGGCTTGGGAGGAATCCAAGAAGGGCTGAAAGAGACTGATTCTGAAAAAGCCACCGTGCCTGGGATGGTGATAGCCTTGCGGTCCTGTGGGCAGATAACGTCACAGCTGTCGGCAGAGGCCCCGGCCTGCTGGTTGCAGGGTTGGAGACCCCGACTGTGCAGGGGAGGAAGCGGGCAGCCCGAGGCATACTTCACAGAGGCCAGCGCAGCTGGGGCCTGGACTTCATTTCCGGGTTTTACCCCTGGAATCTCCTTAGCACTGAAGACCCTGATCTCCATCTAGTGCTGAAAACATGAACCTTGTTAGCGTGGAGACCTGGGCAGAAAACGCCCTTGGTGCCTCTGGTCTGTGGGGAAGTAGCTGCTGGAGATGGACCCTGTGAATGTCAGAATGGTCATTTTTGTGCTCAGGTCAGCCTGTGCTTTTTTTTTGTTTTTTGTTTTTTGTTTTTTTTTTGGAGAATTATGTTTTATTTGGTGGATTTTCCGAGGACTTCAACCCCGGGAGGCAGTCTCTCAGATTGTTCTAAGGGGCTGCTCTGAAGATGTAAGGGAGAAGCCAGGATATATAGGAATTTTTGCAACAGAGATCAGGTAGTCAGAACATCAAAAGGCTACTGTTAAAGAAAACTAAATATCTCAAGTTAAGGAGTTTAGCATTTTTCTATGTGTGGGAAGATGCAAGAGCATGGGCTCATTGAAATCATTCCTCTGATATGCACCTTAGCCATCTGGGGGCCAGTGTCCTGTGCTTTCCCATCCTGAGTCTCCAGCCTGTGCATCTTGATGGAGCCAGGGAGGTGGTCTCAAGCAGCAGCAATCCCTGGATCTGTGGTGAGATGTCACCTGCTGGGAAATCAAAGACATCTTGCTCCAGCTGAAGCTGGCTGCTGCGGAGCTCTGTCCACTGGTCATCTGGAGGAGGAGCTTCTCATCAGGGATGATGCCTTGAGAGGCCAAGACCTCCCAAAAGCTGGTCTTGACAGCACTGACCTAAAGTGACCCTTGGAGTTCAAATCAACTACCTGAATTCTGCTGTGGGATTACCTGCACTGAAGCAGATGTTCCTGCTTCAGAGAATGAGGTCGCTCTGACCCAACTGCAATGCTGTCACTATGATGTTTCTTGGACCCAAATGGCAACAGGCTAGGTCAGGACTCCATTGGAGCCTAGAACATTTTCTGAAACTTCAGTTCCTATTGGTCAAAAATACTGAGAGTTCTGTCATTTTCCTTGTCCGTTTTCTACACCTTGTCGTGAATGAGGGTCCACACCATTAGGTGGGCTTCGTAAGCTGGGTTCAGAGTTGTGTTGTCCAAAATTAGCAACTGGAATCGTGCAGGAGATATGTTCTTGTAGACTGCGTCCTGGATTTGTGACTTCTGTTAGAAACTTGTGATCTTCCTCCTGAACACCAGGATAGAGCTTGGTCGTCTTCTCTTTCTTGGAGATGTAAGTTAATGCACAGATTCCAAGAATTCAAGAATTCTCGCAGCTTTCTTTTGGAGGAGGTAATTGACATGATGTGACCACCAGTTAATCTTCCAGCTGGACCCAGGCAATTGGAGGCTCTTTACCCCTCCCTGTCCTTGGACTGCTTGCTCTGCCCACCGTTCCCACGGTGGGAGCTGTTTTCAAGGGCACAGCCTTGAGAGAGTAAGGCGTTGAGATCATCTGGTCTGTGCACGTGACTGAACCCAGTTAAGGTCTCTATGGAAATTTTCAAGGTACTGTCAGGAGAACACAGAGATCTACTCATCTTATGGCCCAACGCAAGCCTCACAGGTGAGTTGCTTTGCTTATTAATCCTGCCACCTACCAACCTGGAATGGTCTGCCTCTTTCTTTGGTTCCTCCTCGCCCTCTGTGTATGGTGGCCAGTTTGCAAACCAACACTTTTCTAGAAGCAGTCTGTTTCTGTGTCCTTTATAATTGTCCAAAGACCAGCCCTGCCAAGGGCCTGGTTATATTTCCAGTGGTAGTTGCCCTTCAAAGCTTTTAGCATGGAGTGGATGTGCATGAAGTACAGCAGTGCTTTAGGGATGTTGAATTTGGACATGGGGTGGGGCTGGGAACCAGCATCCACAGCACTAATAATGTGGACAGTGATGGTGGCTTCAGGCTGCACACCACCATGTTGCCTCACCCCACCTCCAGTGACCTTGCTACCTCTGATGGTTCCATCCTGTGTGTCCTTCCTCTGGTTCACACACAGAGTTCTCACCCACCCAGGAAGCAGGGCAGATCACATGGGAGAGAGATGGGAGCAGTGACTTGGAGAGGCACTTCTTGAAATCTAAGTTTAAAAAAATCAGTTATGTTGACTTGTTTTCCTACCACCTACGTTTGTGGGTTTGCGTTGGTGATTCATAAGCTGGTGGTTTCAACACTTTTCTCCAGCACTCCTGGTGGAAGCACCATGGCTCCATTACTGACAGTGGCTACTGTACTTCTGCGTCTCAGTTTTGGGTTGCATGGCAGCATCTTGTTAGAGAACTGGGGAAAGTAAGGGGGTGTGTTGTCTGAGGAAACCATTTCCTCATTCTTGTAGTCCCCATCCCAGAATCACTGGCTATAAATAGTACAGAGGAAAGCAAATTCAAGAGGATAGAAAGCCCTATTTACTTTTTCCTGAATATTACCCAATGAGCTGTCAAGGACCCCGTATAGGAGCATCCGAGAAATCTGTGGTGAACTTATTTACAAAACAGAAATAGACTCACAGACATAGAAAACAAACTTATGGTTACTAAAGGGGAAATGTGAAATATGAAAAAGAATATATGTATGTATACCCAGATCACTATACTGTACACCAAAAACTAACACAACATTGTAAATCAACTCTACTTCGATTAAAAAAAATAACACAGATGGATAAGTCACCAAAAAAATAATAATAAAAGGCCTCTGTTTATCAAAAACTTGTCAGGCAAGGAAGCCACTGGTTGAATGAATTTCATCCAATAGATTGCTCAAAGGTCTTGAGCTATTGGGTTTCACAAGGTTTTGCTTGGATTATAAGTCACGAGGCAGGAATTAGAAATTGAGACATAAACTGGGGTTGGTCAGAATTTGTAAATTAGGAGAGTTGCCAGAATGGTTTGTATTTGTACAGTTTATTTCTTAGCTTGTCTTTTGGAAACACATGAATCCACCAAGCAAAGTTTTGCTTGAGCTGTTTGAGCTTAGTCTTTCTGTTTTTTAAGTTTTTGGTTTCTGCATCTAGTTGGCGAGATATAATTGCTTCACATTTCTCTCTCTCAGTCACAATTATTGTATCATACTTCAACCGTGTCTATGGGACAGCCCACATCCTAGTCTAGATGGCCAGTCTATACCTACACCACTGAGTTAAGTAGAGGGTTACGGTGGAGGTCACTTGAGTTTCAGTAGGTGTTATAGCTTCTGTGAATAAGATCATCTGATAAAACAGCAGCTATGTGGCAATGTTTAAGGTTCTTTGGAACCTTATTTGATCATTGCAACACTGACAAACACTGAGCTGATAGTCTATTTCTAGACCAAGAACCAAGTGTGCCCAATTAAGCCAAGAAAACAATTTGAAGAGCCTTGTTTTTGTGAACTTTTCTCATGCTGTTGTTTTCCAGATCTCTTTAATTAATGACAAAGATCATTGAAAAGACGGTAGGGATGGAAATAGCAGCATTCTTCCCTGACAATTGCACATATTCTGCCTTGAGAAGGCATTCCTCTGTCCAGGATGGCTATATATATATATATTTTAACCCATTGCCTGTCCAATCTTGTGAGTTTCTCAGGCAAGGAGATGTTGGCCTTAGTGGCACTGTCTGGTTCTCCTGTCATTCTCTGAACCACACCATGCAGGGTTATTTGCACCCTTTTTTAGACCTTCTTTAAGACGTGAGATAGATATGCCTGAAGACAGAATAAAGCAGCCCAGAATTGGCCTCCCCCATTTTAAGATTTCTGGTTTTAAATTGAGGCTTACATTTTCTCTTTCTTGAATTAAGAGGTCTAAAGATTGCCTTTTCTTAGAGGAGAAATCTGTGGGACAGATGGACCCAGATGAATACCAGGGAACTTCCCGAGAGTAGGCATCAGCAGGGAATTGGGTGCTTGTTTTTTTGTCAGAGAATTCTTTGTTTGGGCATCTTAATTTTCTTTTTTTATTTCACAGCTAATACAAGATAGTTATTTTTTTCCCATTTCTTTTTTGCTTGCACTTAGCTGAGTAATCTCCCCATTTATGGGTCCCAGCAGTTACTTCTGTGGAAAACATGTCATTGTTTAACTTGGAGAATCTTCCATTTATTCTGCGTTTTAGTTTGGGTTTGATCTCTTTCCTTCTGAAAGTATTCTGCTGAGTGCTGTAGTTGAGGTAGGGAGTTATTTTCCATTCTAACTTGCTTTTGCAAATCGATTTAGTTTTTAATCCATTTACAAATGACAGTAAAAGATCTACAGTGAAATTGACTCCAGTGTCTATGCCAACTATTGTGAAATACGTTCATTAATCTGTCTCTGAATTGCCCAATGGTTTCATCTTTATCTTGCTTACAAAACTGAATAAAAGCCCAGGAAAATTTTTTAACATTTTTTATTGATTTATAATCATTTTACAATGTTGTGTCAAATTCCAGTGTAGAGCACAATTTTTCAGTTATACATGAACATATATATATTCATTGTCACATTTTTTTCTCCATGAGCTACCATAAGATCTTGTATATATTTCCCTGTGCTATACAGTATAATCTTGTTTATCTATTCTACAATTTTGAAATCCCAGTCTCTCTCTTCCCACCCCACACCCCCTTGGCAACCACAAGTTTGTATTCTATGTCTGTGAGTCTATTTCTGTTTTGTATTTATGCTTTGTTTGTTTGGGTTTTTTTTTAAATTTCGCATATGAGTGATCTCATATGGTATTTTTCTTTCTCTTTCTGGCTTACTTCACTTAGAATGACATTCTCCAGGAGCATCCATGTTGCTGCAAATGGCATTACATTGTCATTTTTATGGCTGAATAGTATTCCATTGTATAAATATGTCACATCTTCTTTATCCAGTCATCTGTTGATGGACATTTAAGCTGTTTCCATGTCTTGGCTATTGTAAATAGTGCTGCTGTGAACATTGGGGTGCAGGTGTCATCCTGAAGTAGGGTTCCTTCTGGATATAAGCCCAGGAGCGGGATTCCTGAGTCATACGGTAAGTCTATTCCTAGTCTTTTGAGGAATCTCCATACTGTTTTCCACAGTGGCTGCACCAAACTAAAAGCCCAGGAAATTGTTAGAGGGAACACTTCTATGTGATCTTTAAAACAGTATGTCCGTTGTGACAGCCTGTTGACCCGTTGGCTGTCCCATGGAACTCAGGATGCCTGAAGTTCTCTGTAACCTCATGCTAGTCACTGTTTTCCATTTAGCATCTGGGGAGCCCACCAGTGTGCGAACTACTTGATATAAGCCTGGCAGTCCAGGATTATAAATTCATAAGACTTTTCTGAGTTTCTCAGTAAAATTTTAGGAGAATCATTAATGGCTCTGAATTCTAATGCATGCAGTGGTTTCAAGTCTATTTTAAGGTTTCCAGTTGTCTGACTCCAAGGGACTACTGAGATTTAGGTGATTCAGGTGGACCAGAGGGACAGAAAGTGGAGTCAGAGTCAGGTAGAGAGCAGAAGCTAGGGAGGACATGGAGGTGGGAGGAAGAGGCAGATTTTTATACAGGGTACACGTATTGGTTTTTGCTCATGGTGACTCGAATGAATACACAGTTGTAAGTTTTTCACTCTTGTCATTATCTTTGGCTAAGCCATATTATAAGGGTGCCGTTTTGGATCTGATTTTCTTTTTGAAGTTTCCTCACGCTGATCAAAAATACTGACCAAGATTATGAAGGGTTTTGGTTTGTCTCTGTTTTAAGGTACCCTTTAGATGGTCAATTTTTGTCATGTCAGAAATTCTCCAAAGTGGCCACTGCAAATCCATATTACCCTGGTGGGATTATGAAACAATACAGGGATGATAGCAGGTACTAAGACTGAGGGAGACTACATGTAAGAAGGCTTCAGGACTTCTGCCGGGAAGAATGGCAGTCTTGTTAGTAGGTATTGGCTAGCAGTCAGGAGGACGTGTAACCCATGTCTTGGGCCCCTCAACCTGAAGTTGAGCCAGTTCCAGTCACTGATGTGACAAATTAATGGCCCTTGAAGATGGAATGTGGTGAGAGAAGACCTCTTCTAGAACCAACTTCTTACATATAGACGAGACTAAAAAAAGCACTTGTAAAGTTTTAATGGGTGACCCAAGACAAAGATGGGAAGGGAAGCCAGACTTCCCAGACCCTTCACCATTTATCCTCAGGGCCACTTTGGAGGTAGACTTGTCAGAACTATGTATGCTTCCCACCCTAAAAATCTTCCTCTACTAGACAGGAAACATCTATGGCAGAGAGGCAAAAAGAGCGCTTAGTGGTAAATGAATGCTTTGTCAGATGTCCAACGAGGAATGTGAGTAAAATGGTATAGGAAGTTAAACAACTCCTAAAGGATAATGATTGGATTTAAAATAATCTCAGCTCGATGAAAAGGATGGGAGCCCAGATGTGATGTTGAAGACTTACTGACGGTGACGTCTGAGGACCTCAGATCAGGGCACCCAGTGGGTCTTAGGGTGTATGCTGTTGCTGCCGTGGAGTGTTGGGCCAACACGGAGGAGGGGATTTTGGTTAGACAGTCACTAGGACCTCCAAGTCTGTTAAAGCTCCCCATAAAAGCCACCATAAAAATGTTTGAGATTAAAAAAAAAAACCCACAAGCTGAGTTTATTAGAAACTCGCCAGACAAGGGTGCTACTGGGCAAATGAATCCAGTCAAGTTGCCTCTCCAAATAGTTTGAGCACTTGGGTTTCATAAAGTATTTTTTGTCTTTGTCTTTGTTTCTGCTTTGTGGAAGAGTTAGTCATCAGGGGGTTTAAAGGCAGGAATGATTAAGCCTGGGATATGGGCATAGATTGATAAAAATTTGTAAATTAGACCAGTTGCTGAAATAGTCTGTGCCCACACAGTTTCTCTCTTGAGCACAAAACCGAGCTAGCTGTTGCTGAGCCCAGTGGGGAGGAGCTTGGGCTCCACTGGCCGAACTCAAGCAAAAGCCAGAGGTTCCGGCTTTTTAAGAATTTCCAGAACAAGTTACAGAACAATTTTGCAGATTGCTTTTGTTATATCACCACGTTGTCCGCATGGCTCCGCCAACAACCTCTTTAATACACTGCTGCTGTAGCATGTTTGTTAACTCAGCCAGCACAGCACAAAACCTCTCTTGTTCCTACCACTTCTTTCTCTTTGATCTCTTCACAGTCGATTCACTTTGTTTAGGTCCTGTATTTCAGAAATAGCACAGGTCACTGGTGGGCAAGAGAGATCAGCCCACCTTCCTACGGGTGGTTCAAAGTCACTTGCTCTTGGACTGAGGTCCACGTGGTAGCCTGTCCTTTCTTGAACTGTCTGAAGAGCCAGCAGTGCTCTGTACCACTGGATAGCACGTTCTATCTGCAGGGAGAGGTGGGAACCCTACCACATAGACCAAGAGCTCACACAAAAGAAGAGATTGTTTGTGTTCCTTGGCTGAAGGCAAGGAACTTTCTGGGCTACTTATTCTCCAATAGCAACACATTGGTACAGCCAATAATCCTAGGGATAGCTACCAAAAAAGAGACGCCAGAGGTTTTTTACATCATGGCTGTTTGGGGTGGTCTTCCAAAGCTTATACTGAGTCACAAATGTGGCCAAACTGTTGGCTAAATATGCAAAGAACATGGGTGTCTTACTTTCTGGGGGCTTCCATAACAAATGGTCACAAACTGGGTAGCTTAAAACAACAGAAATCTATTCTCTCAAAGTTCTGGAGGCCAGAAGTCTGAAATCAAGGTGCCTGCAGGGCTGTGCTCCTGGAAGCTTCCAGAAGAGCAGAAGCCTTCCTTGCCTCTTCCACCTTCTGGGGGCTGCAGGTGTTTCTTCGCCTGGGGCTGCATCACTCCAGTCACTGCCTCTGTGGTCACAATGCCTCCTCTTCTTCTTTCTCAAAACTTGCTCTGCCTTTATCGTACAAGGGTACATGTGATGGCATTTAGAGCCCACCTGGGTAATTCAGGATAAGCGCCTTTGCTCAAAATTCTAACTTAATCACACCTTTTGCCATATGTAATTATTCAGCTAATCAGGATTCTCCAAGAAAATAAACCAATAGTGTGTGAGTGCATGTAGAGAGGAGGAGGGAGAAAGAGACAGGGAGAGAGGGAGGGAGAGAGGAGGGAGAGAGGGACTTTAAGGAATTTTAAGGAGTTGACTCACACGTTAAGGAGGCTGTCAAGGACAAAATCAGCAGAGTAGGCTTGCAGGCTCAAGAGGGACAGCAGTAAGACAGCAGGATAGGGAGCCCCCGCCCTCATTTCCCCCATAGAAACACCAGTTTGACCGAGGTCCAGAATCTGGGTAAGCAGGTTCAATACTCCAGATGAGCACAAAACCGAGAGAAGCTGCAGTGAAATGAGCAAGGAGAGCAACGTCACCTTACCCATGGCGGCCCCCCCCAAGCCAGCACAGCTCAGCACTGAGGGAGAGTGCCACGGCCCTTGAATTCTCCTTGCGGGGAAGGATGGAGTGGGGTGTGCCTCAGATGTTCTGGTCTTTCAGTGCACTTTTCAAGGGCCCGGTTTCTTTCTTGCCTCACGTGGACTGCTGATGGAAGCAGGATCGTTTAGACACCTGGGCGCAGTTAAGGACAAAGGGAAAGGGGCAGGGACTCGTTGTGGCTGGCACAGCTCTGTGAGACTGAGAAGGTGCAGAACCAGAAGCTTCTCCACAGGGAAGAGGAGTGGATCATGCCTCCATCACTGTGGCCACAGCACAGTAGTCAGACATCAGAGGGAGAAGAGAGGCTCTTGGGTGGGTAGGGGGTCGGGGAAGAAACCAAGAAGTCCTCTAATTTGGAATGTGCACATACGAGTCCAGAGAAAGCACATCCATAGAAAAAGTTCGACAGGCTCCCAGAATCTTTAGGCAGGTTGATTGGTGAAGGTCTTTCCCTTTCAAAGCCAGTCTGCAAAGACTGGGAGAGGTGGCTATTTTTTCTAATAAAGACACCAATACAAAGTGACAAAGAATACAAGGAACCAAGAAAACATGACATAATCAAATGCGCAAAATAAATCTCCAAAAGAAAGGGAGATATACAAATTGCTTAATGAAGAATTGAAAATAATCATATTAAAGTAGCTCAGTGAATGAGAGAACACAGACAGACAATGAATGAAATCAGGAAAACACTACATGAACAAAACTAGAAGTTCAACAAAGATAGAAACTACTAAAAAAAGAAACAGATATTCTGGATCTGAAGAATACAAACGAATATCGTATGTAGGGAGTTCAGCAGCATCCCTGATCAAACAGAAGAACTAGTGTGCTCAGAGGTCATTTGAAATTATCCAGTCAGAGGACCAAAACGAAAAAAGTGAAGAAAGGAAAGGACCCATGGCACACCATCAAGCAAATCAATATACACACTGCAGTAGTCCCAAGAGGAGAAGAGAGAGAAAAAGAGGCAGAAAGCTTATTTAAATAAATAATGGCCCTACACTTCTTAAATCTGGGGAGGGAAATGGATATACAGATTCATGAAGCCCCAAAGACCTCAGATAGGACGAACCCAGTGTGGGATGATTCTGCGCGGAGACCCAATGTGGTCAAATTGTCAAAATTAGAATTTTGAAAGTAGCAAGCAACTTATCCCATGCAAGGGAGCCCCCATAAGTCTCCCTTGAATAGACTTCTTAGCAGAAACCCTGCAAGTAAGAGGCAGTGGAATGGTATTTAAAGTGTTGGGGAAAAAAACCCACTACCAACTAAGAATACTATGCCTGGAAAAACTGTTCTTCAAAAATGAAAGAGATACACCTTAAACTAACACAATATTGGAAGTCAACTGTACTTCAATTTTAAAAAATGAAGGAGAGAGAATGACAAAAGAAGCTGAGGAAGTTTATTACCTCTAGACCTGCTTTACAAGAAATGCCAAAGAGAGGTCTTAAAGTTGAAACAAAAGGATGCTGAGCAGCAACATAAAAGCATATGAACATAAGAAACTCAACGATGGGTAAATGTACAGACAAATACATTACACCGGGATGCTGTAATGGTGGTGTGTAAATCACAATTCTAGTGTAAAAACTAAAAGATAAAAGAATTAAAAATAATTTCTGTTTCCTTCTTCAGGTTTGGGAAATTCCCAGCTATAATTTCCTCAAATACACTTCCCATCCCCTTCTCTCTCTCTTTTCTTTCTGGGTCCCCTATAATATGAATGTTGCTACGCTAAATGTTACCCCAGGGAATCTCTTAAAATTTGTTTTTCTTTTTGCTGTTCTGATTGAGTGATTTCCATTATTCCATCTTTCAGATCGCTTAGCTTTCTTTCGTATTACGCAGTCTGTTACTCATTCCTTTAGTGTACTTTTTATTTCAGCTATTGAATTATTCATTTCTGATTGGGTCTTTTTATATTTTTTACTTCCTTGTTAAAGTGTTCCCTGCGTACATCTAATCTTTCCCTTAATTCAGTTATTATGTTTTTGACCAATGCCTTGAATTCTTTATCTGGTAAATTGTTTAGTTCTGTTTCATTATTTTTTGAGGGGGTTTTATCTTGCTCATTCAATTGAGAGAAGTTCCTCTGCCTTTTCAGTTTGCTTAGCTTTCTCTGCCTCTATCAATTTAGGTGAAATTGACTACAGCTGCCTCTTGTGGTTCTTACACGGGCGCACCTCTGCATAGACTGTGTGTGCCAGATGCCTTTGGCGGGAGAGCTTGATTTGATGTGGGCGCAGGTCACGTCTTTCCGCAGAGTGTGCTGGAACTATCACCTTGGTAAGGGGTGGGGCTAGAGATGGAGGAGCTAGAGCTGGAGCCAGGGTGTCAGGCTGGACTTTTCCTCTGCTAGGTGGCCATTACCGCACTATTGGGTGCAAGGTCTGATCCCAAGTTGCTGGAGCAGAAGTCCTGAGGGTTGGGCCCACGCTGGGTCTGTTCCCTTTAAGTGTGTGTGTTCCCCTCTCCACATACCAGTACGCTTGCCCCAGAAGTGGGGAGCACTGAAGCAAGTGGGCTCTCAGCTTGCGTGGGCTGCAGACAGAAGTCCGAGTTGACTTAACGCAATGTCTGTGCAGGTGCCTGTGATGGAATCCCTCACTCTGCTCAGACACAGCCTTGGGTGCAAGTCCCATTTGTCCCTCATAGCTGATCACTGCTCCCAGCCTCCGCCACACCGCAGGGCAGGTGGAGTCAGCATGGACTCTTGGCATGTATCGGGAGATAACTGTGGTGGAGTGGCCACTGCCAGAGATCTGGGCTGCTTCTGGTATGCTGCTTGAGTAAGTGCCAACAATGGCTAGGGCTGCCCCACCCAGACTCCACACCAGGACCTGGTTGCCTCTGCGCCTGTGGTTGGGGCTTCTCACAGTTGCAGGTGCCTCAGATCCGGTATCTCGCCTCCTTCCCTCCCTACAAGGAGAGGCCATATGTTCCAGAAGCTTCCTAATGATAAATTCCAGGGTATGTCCCTCCCGGAGACTGCACCCTAGCCAAACTTGAGACACAGCTCCCTTTTGATCCCAACTCTGAGACACGCGGAGGTTTGCATGGTGGAACAGTACTTCCCTCAAGAACAACTGGTGATGAAGGGTAAATAGGAGGCTAGGGATTCCTGGTCCCCATTAGGGACCACCCCAAAAGGACAAAAAGGAGTGCAGAGTAATTGTTTTGGAATGGGACAATTAGCCACTGCAGAAAGGGAATGGTTGCTTTTTCCCCAAGAGGCAATGAAATTGCTTAGGGCAACTGCTTCCGAAGATGTAACTTCCCTTGCTCTCTTAAGAGAAAGGCAGGAGACAGTTTTAAAGGAAACAGGTCCTGTGACTTTAGTGTGGACAGAGTACCCGGCTCTGTGGGATTTCCAGTGTGCCCCTAGGTGGGAGGGTTGTTTACTGGGTGCCAAGTCATTCACTGGAATATTTTACTCAATGGTTACACAGTCCACAAATTTGCTAAAAGTGTCTTTACAGTTTGCAGTTGAGGGGCTAGAGCAGATGCAGTATTTTGCTTAAGGTCATGCCTGAGGGCGGCAGAGCCTTTTGATTCCAGATGTTCATCTTTAAAACTTTCAAACGCAAAAGTTAAGCGGACACACGTATGTCTCCACACGAGGTCCAACAATTATGGATATGTTACTCTCTTATGTGTTTATCTTCTGCATATATTACGCAGAACCTGGTTAATATTGCAGACCTCCCGGCACTTCATCCCCACATAGGTAACACCTTCACCCTGAAGAGATCTGACAGTAACCTCGCATATTCATCAATACTGGTCCACACTCAACTTCCCCATCGTCTCACATTCTCCTGAGGCTGTATCTTTCATACAAGCACGATGCCGCTGGTGTTTAAAGACACCAGAGCAGATGTCTCCTCTTGATGGCGTTGTCCACCTTATACTGGAGGCTGGGGAACAAAAGTTGGCAGGCCAAATCTTGCTGTGCACATTGGCTTGTATATTGTCTCATGTAATTTTCATGCCATGAGAGCATATCTGAGTAATTCCAACAGAGACCACTAAGCTGAAAAGCTGAAAATATTTCCTGTCTGCCCTTACTACCTATAATGTTTGTGCACATGAATTGTAAGGTCACTTCTCTAGACCTACCTTTTGGTCTATGAGATTTCTGTGCCGGTTCAGCATATAACCAGTCTCCACAAGCGGACATTTAGAAAGAGCCATTTATTCATCTAATTATTTTTATTCATTATTTGTCATCCATCCCACTTTTACTTCCCCAGGAACATAGAAGAAATCAGAAAAGACTTCACAGAACTAGTAGCCATTTCAAAGTGATACTTGAATATTCAATAGAAATATTTGATTTTTTTTCAGGAGATATTTTTCACACTGTAAGTGTCCTTTTGGTCAAATCTACAGGAAATATATGCAGGACCATGGGCAGAGCTGTGACCAAGCTCACCATTGTTCAACTTTTTTCTCAAAAACAAAATGACCATGAGGCTCCTTAGCGTCTGAGGGCAAAAGGTCCAAGTACACAGGGGTCTCTGCTCCTTCTTCCAGGGTCATGGGGGCTTCGGGTCCAGCCACGTCAGTTCTCACCCAGCCTGGGCAGCAGGCATTCAGGAGGATCCTGTCCCCTCTCCTCTGCTCACTCAGTTTCCCGGCATGGATCCGGGACAGGACGGTGACGCCAGTTTTGATCACTCCATATGCAGTATCAGGCCAGCCCTCCTCCTGTGCACCCCATTCTTTGCGTCTTCCACAGACTTGTTCCTAAGCCCCACCAGCTCGTCCTCTGTGATGGCCTCCCTTCTGAACTTCTCCTGCAGTTCAGGACTGCAGTCTTCAAGAGCTACGAAGCTCTTTCTGCTAGACACATTCACGACTCTGCCTAAAACACAACACAAATCATTATGTAGAAAGGTATGTATAAGAATGATGAATACCCAGTTTGCTGGGATGTTGGAGGCAAAATGTCCATTTGAGAGCCAATTACCAGTTTGCTATGAGATGAATTAAGACTGCCTCTATGAGAGAGGGACAGGAACTGGTCTCATAATCTGTCCAAACCTTAATGTCTAGGGTGATGTCAGAGAAAGAAATGCTCTAATGGGGAGGGCAGTGCCCAGATTTCTGTAAGAAATGAAAATGAAGATGCTCAGGGACTAGGAGTCCCCACTGCACTGAGGAGTAGTGGCCTCCTTTGGGACCATTTGAGGATCTTTTGGTCCCTTGGGCAGTGCTCCCTGACCGGTCTCTGTTGACCAGCAAAGAGCTGATGGGTTTATGGTTGGTGGTTCCAAGAGGAACAGACAGCATCAGGTTTGGGAGGCTTGGAGGGAGGAAGGTGAACTCGAATCAGCTCAGGGGGCTGAACTGCATGCTGTTCTCTCTGGCTTTGGGGTTTCATCAACTGCGAAGTGGTAACTCAAGTCCTGGCTGTGTGAGCACAGAGAGGCGCAGGGGACACCGGACTATCTGAGGGCTGCCCACAGGAGCATGGCACTGTGGAAGTCAAGTGGGAAGCTGGGAGGAATTAAGGTAGGCATGTTAATGCCCATCAACAGAACCACTTCCTGGGTCGCCAGGGGCTTGGAGCCATTGAGTAGATATTCAGGGTGCTTATTTGAAGTGGCTCTTTGGGTCCATGAGGTGAGGGGTGCTGTAGTTACCTCAGGATGGGATACTTGCTATTTGTGACTCTTGCATTTTCTGAGGCACAAAATGCCAGGGACCAGTTTGTCTGCCAGCAATAGAGACAAAGACTGCCTTGGGTCAGTGACAGAATCCTTGAAGCAAAGGCTTGGCCCAGAGCTGGCAAGTCTGGCTGCAGGCAGTAGCCCTGGGAAGCCACAAACGTGGCCTGACAAGATTAGATGCTGTCTCGGGACCTGGCTTGGCAGCCTGGCAGTGGATCCACATGTGCGAGTGTTCTAACGGGACTGGAACAGAAGACACTGCCCCAATTTGGACTGACAAGTTATAATTCCTCAGCCCAAGAAACACACTTGCATCCACGGAGTAGTGGTTTGACACAGAAATGAAACTAGTCGTCTCAAATATGACCAGTTAGGGATGAACATTGGCATATGGTCAACTCAGCATGAGGGGGGCCTCTGAAGAGTCCCCACTGGGTGGATCGCTCTGCTTCTCTAGGGGATCTGGGGAAGGGGATTGGGGAGGATGCTGGGGCTAACCTACAGATTTTCCCCACATCACCTCAAATTTCTTTTTTCCTCCTGTTATCATGGTCCAGGGACTAGGACTGCAATTGTGGATATGGAAGTCAGGGGATAATCCTTAAGGAAGGAACTTACCTATAGATTTAAATATTTATGCCAGAATTCCTAAGGGCCTGACGGAGTGGACTGTGTCTTCAGCCCATCTGGCAGATCTGGAGTGACAGCCAATGCAGCTGAATTGACTAGTTAGTGGTAGAGGGAACCCCCTAGTTCTGGGCCTGGGTAACCCTACCTACATGGTGGGGGTGGAGTATGGGAAGGCACTGTTAGACTCGTATTGCTGTGGACAATCAGGAGGAGCAGAGTGGCCAAACTTGACATCCCTTTGAAAGGCGAGAAAGTTTGGTTAAATGTTAAGGATAAGTGGGGAGCAGGAGGAAACAGAAATGAGGGTGAATGATTAAATGGGTTATGCAACAAGAGAAATTGTTACCACATTGGTGCCTGGTGGGGCTGAGAGCAGGAGATAATATTGTCTCTTAGCTCAATTACACCAGATGCCTGACAGGGTGAAGCCACATGTTGTCAACACCATTTCTGCTTTGGGACCTGACAAGCTTGAACAGAAGCCTTGGAATCTGAGTGGCATCATTCTGAGATGTGGTCCTAGGATGTAGTGATGGACTGAACCAACTGTGAATAACTGAGCAGGACTCTAGCAATGTGCCAGCAACTCCTCAGTCATGTTCTCTTAGGTTACAGGTAGTACCATCCTGTGGAGGGTCACTGGCCTTGCATTATACTGAACCACCACAGGTAAACTGGAGGCACGGAATCACTGGATGATACTGATCGTGATGATCATGTGTACTGGGGAGCCTGAGCTAGAGTGTCATCAGGATGTAATGGTGTTGGAAGATGACTGGCCCAATGGAGAACTGGATGTAGCTCACTATCAATTAATTTCTATGCTGTTAATTAATTAAACAAGGAGGCCCTTAGACTGAGTGGCTCTCATACCCTAGTGGCCTATGTAAGCCAACCAAAATCTAAGCCTGTAAACATCTCAAGGTTCCAAAATCAAAACCTAAGGACCACCAGCCACAAACAGCCATCTAGGCCAGAAACTGCAGACAATCCATCATCTCCTTAATTTGCTTCAGCCTTTTCTTCATGATGGTCTCTTCCTGGGTACTTGTTGCTGAAGCCATCCTCACCGCTGCTGGTTTGGCACTTCCCGATTCAAACAGATATTTTCTCAGATAAACCTTAGAATTTTGTATGCCTCAGTTTATCTCTAAACAACAGTAAATTGTTCTGCACAAACAGTTGTATTAAAAAGGTCTAAACACCAAGTGACCAACTTGGATCAAATTAGTAGTAACACATGAAAATATGAGGATTGGCTTTACAGGACAGATGTTCTGCTGCTTAAAAGCTACCCCTCCCCCACACTGGCTCCTCCAAACGTTATGTATATTTCTAACACTATTGTTGTATTTGTTTAAAAAATTTTTTGTAGTACATTTAGATCTTCAATGATTCTTTTGCTTGGAGAGTATCTAAGAAGGACTCAGCCTTGCTGAAGGACCCAGGGGATGGTCTCTGTAAGTAAAGGACTAAGCTTGGTCAAATGAAGCTTCAGCCCTTTGCCCGAGTATCCAGGAGGTAATATTAAACCTTTAGAATTTCCTACCTGAGAAGACTGTCCTTGTTGACTTGGTGTTCCAGGGTCAGGGTATATAATCTTTGTTAACACGTGATTATGGTGGTGCCTGGTGCCTGGTACCAGCTGGACCTCTGGAGGGGCTTGAGGATAAGGTCAGACAAGAAGGCAGTGGGCCATGCCTATGTGACTAACTCCCACCAAAAATTGTGGACATCAAGGCTTGGGTGAGCCCCCTGGTTGGCAGTACTCCTCGTGTACTGTCATACGTTACTGGGGAGGCATGCGTGCTGTCCCCAGGATCTGCTCGGGCAGCTCCAAGTCTGATCTTTCCTGGACCCTGTGCCATGAGACCTTTACCACAGCTGATTTGAATCCCTCTACGTTTCTAAATTCACTGACATTTTGTACATGACAGCATTTTGCTGAGTTCTCGGTCCTTCTAGTGAATTACTGAATCTGAGGATGGTTTGGGGACCTCCTGAACTTGTAAAGACCAAACTATGGTTTAGCATCTAGAAACCAGTGTGTATAACGCACTATAGGGGTAGGATAAAAACAAACCCAGCTGATGAGACACAGAAGAACTTCCAGGGAGCTAACGAACTGATGATTGTCTAGGCTCCACAAACCTGGATCAGGTCACTCTGAGAGCGGGTCGGGGGAGAGAAGGTCTGGGATGAAATCCTATGGGAACTCCAGCTGTGATGGACACAGAGCAAGCACAGGGCCTATAAGTTGAGACTTCTGAGCTAAAACTGGAAAGAGAAGAAAGAGCCAGTTGTGCAAGGAGCAGGTGGACAGAGAGCATCAATCACCTGGACCATGTGTAAGGGGACCTGAGGCCTCTGGGTGGGCACCTGGCCAGGTGGAGACACAGCACAGAGGCCAGTGTAGCTGAGCGCCAGAGGCAGGGGGGCCTATAGAGGAAACCTGAGGCGGGCAGGGCCCAGACTTTTCCAAACACACAGCAGCTCGGGTTCCAATCAGGCTCACCTTGGGGCTTTATCAGAGGCAGAAGCTCCATGCACACATTTCGAGTACCAAAGAGTTTGTTTTCATGGTCACTTCTGCTTGAATATGAAAAGGTGTGGGATTGTCAACTTTTAGGGCAGAAGGAAAACAGAGTTAATAAGTACGAGCCATAGGGTAAAAATGCATAGAATGATACAATTTTATTCCTTGTCAGATCTGTTGAAATCTAATTATTGTCTGAGGTTGATTGTCACTGTTGTTTCCATGTGACTTTCCAGGTTTGCTGGTGCTGTAGTTCTGTGAGGTGGCACCATCAAGGGAGGCTGGTTGAAGGGAACACAAATGGGATCTCTATGCAGCTTTCTTTGCAACTGTTTGTTTATTTCAAAATAAGTTAAAAATTCTCCAAACTGCATCAAAGCCCAATTAAGTGACACTACCAAAACCTGGAGGCAATCCTTAAAAATTTGATCAAAGGTATTGCAAAGGCCCTGTGGCTGGAAAGGCTTGCAAATCTCGAAAGACTCTGCTCTCCCAGTGAGAGAGGTCACTGTAGCCTCCAGCCCGTCCTCCTTCCCTTGGGAGCGGGTTCTAGGTCCCACGGGAGCTACGGGGCCCACAGCCAAGGTTCAGGCAGCAGCCCCGCCCCGCCCACGCTGGACGCCCTCCCGGGAGCTGTGCCCTCCAAGCCCACATCCAGGTGCTCTTAAAGGCAACGCCCGCGTTGTTGACCAGCATGTCGAGCCCCCCGTACTCCTGGCGCAGGAAGTTGGGCAGGGCGCAGATGCTCTGCAGGTCGTCGATGTCCAACTGGTGGACCGTGGGCTCAGGCCCTCGGCCTGAAGATGCTGCGCGGCCCCCTGGCCCCGCACTACTTCCTGGGCCGTGAGCACCACGTCCCCCAGGAACTGCTGGTACAGGTTGTGCGCAGGGGCAAAGCCAATACCCTTCTTGGCCCCGGTGACCAGCGCCACGGGGGTGCTGGATGACACGGTTGCTTTCAGGACCTGCAGGGCTGTTGTTGGGCAAGCAGAGGCTGGTTTGGGGCTGGGCAGGGGTTTGGCGGTTGGTGTGTAAGGCAAGGGGCAGGGCTGGGTAAAACTTAGCAAAGCCAGGAAGAGCTGATTTGTAAGATCTAGTGCTGTGGCTCGTAGAGAAATAAACTCTGCCTCCTGCCCTTTCTCCAAGGGGGAGCCAAGTCTTCCAGGAGGTTTCTAAAGACCAAATTCTTTGTCTGCCCCCTTCCCTGGTGCTCTATCCTGAGCCAAACCAGGACAGGGTTATCTTCTGATCCCACCCCTGAGATGTGCAGTGGTTTGCAGGGTGAAAAGGTGTGCTCCCCCCAGGCAAAACTGATTGGCTAAGGGTCAGTAGGGGGCTAGGGATTTCTGGCTGTGGATCAAAACTATTAGGGAGATTTCCAAAAGGAGAAAAAGGAATGCAGTTACTGTGTTTTGCTGCGTGCATCAATCACTGCAGAATGGGAATGGTTGCTTTTTTCCTAAAATGCAAAAAAAGTACTTACGGCGATTGCTTCTGAGCATGTAGTTCCCCCATGTCTGTTAAGAGAAATTCTAGACAGGGAACTGGGGGAAATGGTCCCATGATTAGACTGTCTTGGTGGGCAGCGTGCCTGGCACTGGAATTCCCTGTGTGCCCCCAAGGTGGGATGTTGTTTATGAAGCCAAGACACTAATTGGATTTTTTTTCCTTAATAGTTACATCATCGCTGGGATTGCTAATGGTGCCTACACTTTGGATTTGTTTCATGTGAAGTTAGTAAGTGGTGCATCCAATCATGTGTTACTTTCAGGGAATTTTCCATGGTGTGCTTCTGGGAGGGTAGGGAACTTGGTGGACAATCCCTGGGGCCTTGGGGAGGCCAGGCTGAGCATTGGGCAGTACGAAGCTTCTGGTCACTGCCGTGGGTGGTGTGGGACCCAGGGGACCCATGACAGAGGACAGTCGGCACTTTCACTGTCTTTTCAACATTGTCACCCAAATCGTGCAAGGAAGCTTCACAGCAACCCTATGCCTGTCGTCCCCACGTCACAGCTGAGGGGACGCAGCAGGTGCTGGGTTTCGCTCAAGGCCACGCAGGAAGGTGGCAGGGGCAGGACTTTTTGGTTCCAGATGTTTGTCTCGAGACCTTTCAAAGAGAAAAGTTGAAGGAATACTAGACCTGCGTACGTCAACCCAGCCTGGTTCAACACTTATGAATCAATGAGACGGTTCAGCGTTTACGAGTTTGCACATACGGGCCTTTATGACAAACCATTTATTCATCTATTGATTTTTATTCATTATCTGTCCTCCGTTCCACCTTTCCTTCCCCTGGATCGCAGAAGAAATCACAAAAGGCTTCAGAAAACTAGTAGCCATCTCCCAGTGAGGACTTGATGGCGGTATTTTGATTTTTTTTTTTTTTGCATAGGGATATTTTTGACAGTGTAAGTGTCCTTTTGGTGAAACTGGGACAGGCAGCGTGATCGGCCCCATGGGCAGGGCTGTGACTGAGCTCACCATTCTACAACTTTTTTCTCGGAAACAAATTTGCCGTGAGGCCCCTCAGCACCTGAGGGCAAAAGGGCCAAGTACACGGGGGTCTCTGCTCCTTCTTCCGGGCTCTTGGTGGCTTTGGGTCCGGCCATGTCAGTTCTCACCCAGCCAGGACAGCAGGCATTCAGGAGGATCCTGTCCCCTCTCCTCTGCTCACTCAGTTTCCTGGCATGGATCCGGGACAGGACGGTGACACCAATTTTGGTCACTCCATATGCAGTATCAGGCCAGCCTGCCTTCTTGTGCACCCCATTCTTTGTGTCTTCCACAAACTTGTTCATGAGCCCCACCAGCTCGTCCTCTGTGATGGTCTCACTTCTGAACTTCTCCTGCAGTTCGGGGCTGCAGTTTTTAAGAGCCATGACACTCACAGTACTAGACACATTCACGACTCTGCCTAAGAACCAACACACATCGTTACATGGAAAAGCGAGCGGAAGAAGGATGAATACCCGATCTGGGACAGGACTTTTCTCCTGAAAGAGGAGGTGAGGGAAGGATGAGAACGTATTTTGGGAGTGGGGCACTCACTGGGTTTTATCTGTTTGATTATTGTAAGTAACAACCTGTTATTTCTCATGTTGGATTGAAAGGATCTGGGGGTTTATTGTTTGAAAAATTACAGGAATAAAATACTTCACTTGAACTCAATAGATAAATAATGGCAAGGGAAAGAGTTCTGTGAATCTACTACCCAGAACAACTTGTCAAAAATATTTTAAAAACTCAGCTATTTAAAGTCTCTGGAAATGGTCCTCAGGGCATGCAGCAAAAATGAAGAAACATTTATTCCAGAATATCTACAATAACTCAGGTCAGAATAGAGAGTTTCTGGTATTTCCAGCATGGCCTGCCATGTCCCCTCCCCCTTTCTGGCCACACTTTGATGGTGCATCCGAGCACCTGCCGGGCTGTGGTGTGCTCCCAGGGTGGGTGCGACATCAGCGTTCTCATCCTGCTCCTCAGCCACCTGTAGCAGAAGTTCAGTTCCTGGCACGTGTATCCAGGACGTGAGGGCTTCCACTTCCAGCTCACCTAACAGCCCTCACTTGTGGGACAAAGGTCCTACCCTGGGCTGGGCATAGTGAGAACACTGGGGCCTAGACGGCCCTTGCCGCAGTTTGTGTGTAAGGCAGAAGGGTCATGCAAAGGCAGGCGAGCTAAGACCAGAGATGCCCCCCTCCCCCAGCTCCTACAGCAGGAGTGCCACTGAGAGAGAAGTGTGCCCCCGTCCCCTCCCCTAATTCAGACAGTGGCTGAGAGATTCTCAGGAGAAAGAGGCAGGACATAAGTGCCGAGCGGTCTGCAGTCCTCCAAAAGGAGGTGATTTCATTTCAGCGCACAGGTAAGTTCAGTCCCAAGGGCGCTCTCAGAAACAATGGCAGCTGTGCTGAGAAACAATTAGGGGGAGCCCGGGAGCTTTGTTAGAAATACAAGCTAAATCACGTGAGTCAGCAGGTTGGCCACAGTAAACTAGAGAGAGATACGGATGAGAGCTCTCCTAGGTTGAGAACTGATCTCAAACACCGACCACAGAAACTACCCTTTCAAAAGAGCCTGAATTTAATTGGGTCAGGAGCAACCTGAGGAGTGGTTTCTGGTGTGTACTGTTCAAAACAGTAGAGCGATCAGCCAGCAAGCAGTGGCGCTTACAAGCTCTGGGTGTGGTTCAGGAAAGGGACAGAAGAGAGCCCTGCTAACGCCACTGACATCCGGGGTGACTGCGGGTCTGAGCCAGGCTGTACCTTCTGAGATGCAACATCAGAGGCTTCACACACTGCAAGCGGAGGCGGGTGGAGACTCGACTGCAAAAAGTAATCCAGCCACTGACTGAACAATAAGCAATGAACACTCACAAGCCTGAGGGAGGGAATGTCTAATAGCAGGAGTAGCTATAAAATCCTACATTGTCCAGTTTCCAACCGAAAATGCCAGGCACGGGCAAAAATGTGAACCTGTGACCCACGCATGGGGAAAAGAGGTGCCAACAGAAATTGCGTGGCTCACTGATTTCCATCCTACTAAGGGTCTGGGAGTTCAGGAAATATGAACAGATAATAAATGGCTCTCAGACTGCTACTCAGTGATCCTCCGGAATGTAGTGATTCAGAGAAACTGTCTTATTATCTCCCAGGCATTCTTCTAAGATGGACACGTTAGAAAGGGGTCAATTATTCCATGTCCTTCGTCTAATCTGGAAGATGTAAGGAGTAAGAAGCAACTAGGAAACTCATAGACATGCCATTGTCCTTAAGACAGAATAGAACCAGTTTGTCAGAATGCTGCAGTGAGCACCACTCAGAGCCGCTATAAATAGGCTACTTAATTTCACTCTCAAAATTATGATCAGCCTCTCTCATAACAAAAACGACATATCTCATGACTCCAAAACGCAGAATTTAGAGAGGTAAAACAGAAAGAAGAAAGCTGCAGGAGAGGAAGTCAGAATGGTTAACGGGTACACAGGAAACGCAGCTATGCTAGTAAAAGGGCCTTGACATGTGTTCCTGTGTCTTGCATCTGGGCAGTCGATAGGGAAACGCTATTAACTTCTAGGTTGCTTATAATCACTGACCAAATGACAGCCTCTTTTTCATTCTGTATTAAGCAGTCTATCTCAGGAAGTCTAGAGTCAGTGGCGAAAACAGGAACTCATATTACGGAAGCTTGATCAGCAGATCCAAAGTTCCCTGGAGGCAATAAACTCCTGGATGCGGCTGCTTCATCTTCCAATGTGCACCACGCCAGTCCCTCCCACCGACCACGTCCCCAAGGATTAGAGCAGCACGTGGAGCCCTCTCCCTGCAGCTGGGTGAGATGTTGACCCTTCTGGTCTGACTCCTCAGAACAGAATCACATGCTAGATTAAGTCAGGATAAGATGAATCCTTGTGGCTTTTTCCCCAACAAAACAGAAGAAGTCTCCTATTTCAAAAGGTAAATAAACCTTGTGCTCTTACTACATGTACAGCATGTATTTAAATTTGCAATAACTCTGGCTTTCGTGAGGCAAGATAAACTGTTGAACAGAGGCTGCCTCATCAAATCCGAGAGCACCCATTCCTCCTCCTGGACAAAGTCCAGACACAGCAAGAAATGGCCCCGCTAAGTTGGAGAAATGTTCAGTCTCAAGTCATCAGTAGGAGGTCCAAGAGGACGCAGGTGCAGTGGTGACACCGGGAACTCATTGCTGCCCCCAAGTGTTGGGACGAGGGGAGGAATTAGGTGACCTTCTAAATAGCTGACTTGAGGCCCCGGTGACCCAAGTCTTAGAAGCAGTACAACTTCCCAGGAGGACAGGATGGGGAAAGGAGGGCAGAAGCTGACTGCAAACTGTAAACGCAAGCACTCAATTTCAAGCCACAGTCCTTAACTTTCCTAAAAGTGGTGGTTCCCCTCTGGCCTGCTACCTTGGGGTAAGTATCACAGTAGTCTAAACGAAAGGCGGATGAGCATTTGTTTTGTCTGGAACGTTGAACATATTGAAGGGCAGCTAAATGGACCTGGAGTTAGGCAGGTCAGATTACAGAGATCCCTACAAGCCATGCTGAGGGCTTGGATTTCGCTCCTGAACGATTTCTGGGCAGGGAGTGAGCACACAGTATATAGAGGAGCGCAGAAAGAAAATGACTCATTGCGGGTGGGGGGGGGTGTTCATGGGAGTGTTTACAACTGTCTGGAAATGACGGCTGCGGGCGTGTTTTAGAGCTGGGATGGAGGAGAAACTCAGTAGGACAACTCTTAAGACCTGGTAAATGACAGCTGGGGGCAGGCACGGTGGCCCCCAGTATCCTGGTGGGTGGATGATGGGGTCAGTGGCCAAGATGATTTGGGGAAAGGATGAGAGTCTTTGGAAATTTCTGTTGTCGATGGGGGGATTCAAGGGAGGAAGGGTGAGAATGAGGAGAAGATGGACAGGCAGGAAGACAAATTGTATGTCTGGAGCTCTGGGAATGTTGTAGGCAAGTGACAGATTTCAAGGGGGCCTCATGAGTGGTGGTAACATAGGCTCCACTAGCCTGAGTAAGATCACTGAGAAGGGGAGTGGGGAGAGATGGTCTGGGATGGGATTCTAAGGGAATTCCCCCTGTGATGGGCAGAGAGCAAGAAAAGGGGCTCTCGGAGGAGACCTTTAAGACCTGGAAGAGATAAAAGGGCCAGCTGGACAAAACCAGCAGGACAGAGAAACCCAATGACCTGGACAAGTGTGTGAAGGGACCTGAGGCCACCAGGCAGGCACCTGGCCAGGTGGAGACACAGCACAGAGGCCAGTGTAGATGAGTATGAGAGATGGGATGGGGGAGCAGCAGATGAAACTGGAGGTCGGAAACACTGCAGCTTGGGCTCCAGTCAGACTTACCTTGGGGTTTTATTAGAGGCAGAAGCTCCGTGCACACATCTCGGGTACCAAAGAAGTTTGTTTTCATGGTCACTTCTGCTTGAATATGAAACGGCGTGGTATCAGCAGCTTTCAGTAGAGAAGGAAAATAGAGTGAATGGTTAGCCATGTGGTAACATTGCATAGAATCATATAAAAAAATACTGCATGTGAAATCTATTGAATTTTGTCGTATTGAATTGTGAATGCTAGTTAATAGCATTGTGCCAATGTGAATTTCTGGGTTTGATACTGCAGTTTTGTAAGGTGACGCCGTGGGGAAGGCTGTGCAAAAAGTGCGCATGTGGGATCTCTGTTTTTACAATTTTGCAAACCAGCTTTTGCAATTTTCTTGTTTATTTGAAAATGCATTAAAAATTCATCCAACTGCCCTAAAGTCCAATCAGAAAGAAGCTGTGGGACAAGCTGGCAAAGGTCCCCAGGATTCAGAGCCTAAGAAACAGAAAGTTCCCTCTGGCTAGAAAGCGTTTAATTCCCCGCAGCTTTTGCTGTAGCTGCACCCCTTCTCCCATCTCCCTCCCTAGGTTGTCATTCTGGACCGGGCAGGCGGAAGAAGCCCCACCGCAGCGATTCCCCAAAAGATCTGGACAGATCTCCTGGAGGGAGATGCTCGGGGCTGACCGCCTTGCCTGTGAGCTCCCAGTCCCTTACTTTTGAAGGCCATGCCCGCGTTGTTGACCAGCACGTCGAGCCCCCCGTACTCCTTGCGCAGGAAGTCGCGCAGGGCGCGGATGCTCTGCAGGTCGTCGATGTCCAGCTGGTGGAAGCGCGGGCTCAGGCCCTCGGCCTGCAGCTGCTGCACCGCCGCCTGGCCACGCGCCACATCCCGGGCCGTGAGCACCACGTCCCCCGAGAACTTTCGGCACAGGTCGCGCACGATGGCGAAGCCGATGCCCTTGTTGGCCCCGGTCACTAGTGCCACGCGGGTGGCCGACGACATGGTCGGGTACAGGACAAGCGGCGCAGCCGCGCGCAGAGCGGACCGGGTTGATACCTCCCCAACCGCGCGGCAGCTCCCGAGCGCGCACTGGCTGGACCCAGCGGCGGAGCCGCCTGGCTTAAGTACGCAGGCGCAGGCGCAGGCGCAGGCGCAGCCCCGCCCCTTCGGGTCAGGGCTCCGGGGGACCTCCCAGGCGAGCGGAGAGCCTCTGGCGACCTTTGAAGTGTGCAGGTCAGTCCCGCTGAAGAGGCGCTGAGGGCGCCTGCCCGCCTGGCAGCAGAGACTCGTTCTGATTGGCCTTGTTGAGTGTGTTTAAACAGAACCCTTATCCTCTGTTCTCTAAGAGGGTTTCCTCGTACTCACTCAACTATTTATCTAATCTCACCTGCACTTGAGGAAAGGTTACATTTTTACGGACTTTTTTTTTCTGGTGTTTAAAAAAATATAAGTCGAACTGAAATTTTTGGAACCTAGAGTTGTAGAATAAGCTGAGAACATGAGAAGAGATCAAATGTGTGTTGATTTCTCCCCTTAGTATGTGACAGCAAAACCACTGGCTTATCCTCCGCGCATTTTCACGTGTTGGTGGAGAGTGGTTACTAAATCATCACAGGGTTACCTCCCTAGAAGCTTGTAGAGTCGTCACATTACCTGTATCCAGGTCCCCCAGTGTGCAGGGGGGAAGTGGTCCTTTCTCAGGCTCTCAACAATTCATCAGAATGCATCTTATTATCCCCATTTTAAAGTGAGCAAATCGATCCTCAGAAAGTTCATAGATTACTTCAGTGGCGGGAACTTAATTTCCTTCCTTACTGTATACTACTTAAACTGAAGAATTACGGGCCTATGAGATTATTTTCATTTTGGTGCCATCTCTTTCTGAGTGAAAAAATATGTACAACCTAAAAGTTGGAAATTACGTTTTATTTAGGGGAATTAATCAGGACTTAAGCTTTAGATACAGCCTTTCAGAAAGCCCTAAGGGACTGTTTTGAAGAGGTAAGGGAAGACCCAGGATATATAGGAGTTTTATTTTTATTTTTTATTTTTGAAAAAGCTAAACACCCCAGGTAGTTCGAACTTCAAAAGATTACTGTTAATTAAGGAAAAGCAGACATCTGAAGTTAATGAATTTAGTGCTTTTCAATGTATGGGAAGATGCAGGAGTTTGTGCTCATTGAAATTATTCCTTTGATATGCAGCATAACTACCTAGGGCCAGTATCCTTTTTTTCACCCTCCTGAATCCCCTCAGGGTGCACCTTTGGGGGCAACTGCTGAAGCTGATATCTTGATGGCCCCAACATCCTTTGTTTCCTGAAATGGCAGGTGACTGTCCACACACTTATGGTAGCCACAAGTGGCCATTCAGATGTAAATTTAATCAAAATAATACAATTTAAAATTCAGTTCTTTAGTTGCACTAGCCACATTTCAAGTGCTGAATGGTCCCATGTGTTAGTGACTGCTGTATTGAACAGTGCAGGTGCCTGTATGATATTTCTTTCCATCAGAGCAGAAAGTTCTGTTGAACCAGGGCCATGCCTTAGATTCTTTCCAAATTATGTTGCAATTTGAAGGCAGTTTTCCAATTAGTTTCAAAACACAAAACTAAGAATCAGGGAAAGATCTTTGCTTTTTTTGACTTAAAATTGTATTGAGATAAATGTAGATTCACATGCAGTAGTAAGAAATAACACAGAGATTCCTTAACTTTACCTAGTTTTCCTCACAAATAGTATTTTGCAAAGCTACAGTATGATGGCTCAGTCAGGAAATTTACATAAAACAATCCACCGAACATATTAATGTTTCTTCAGTTTCACTTTGTGTGTGTGTGTGTGTGTGTGCGCGCGCACGCTTGAGTGTAGCTGTATCATTTTATCACCTATGGAGACTTGTGTCTCAAGAAGATTGAAAACATTTCCATTAGCACAATGATCCTTCCTGTTGTTCATTCATAACCAGCGATACCTCTCTCTCGTCCCCCATTCCTCCCAATACATTCCCCTGGGAACCACTAATCTGTTCTCCATTTCTAAAATTTTATTGTTTCAAAAATGTTACATAGATCTTGTGGTACGTTATGTAAACTTGTGGAATTTTTTTTTTCACTCAGGATAATGAAGAGCTTTGTTTAGGATTTGTTCCCTGATCCAAATGTATGGTGGTTCTGTCACTTGCTGTTCTTTCCCCATCACTAGCTTCTTTCTTCCATAGCTGGGATGAGTCAGTGTCAGAAGGAAGCGGGATGTATTAAGTTCCTTAACAGAAGCACTGAGCGATAGCACATGGTGTGCAGGGAATTTTGTGCAAGGTGAGGGCCCTGCTGTTTCAAATGGCAAATTTTAAGAGGGTCATGAATCCTGATTTTCAGCCTGATTTATCTATCATTTTAGCACTGGTACCAACACAGGGATTGACAGATCGATGGGGCAGAATGCTCCAGAAAATGCAGTATATTAAATACAATGCAGTAATAAGAATTGAGTATATGACTGTCAACTGAAAAAAAAAAACACACACACAAGTTGAGTGCTGTGAGTTACGTTTTATTTGGGTAAAAATGAGGACTATAGCCCAAAAGACAGCCTCTCAGATAGCTCTGAAACTACTCCGAAGAGGTAAGGGGGGAGGTCAGTATATATGTGATTTGGGTGAAGGGGGTTACGTGCAACACTTTTTGGCAGAAAGTGGCTGCCGGTCATAAGAAGGTTGCTGCCAGTCACAAGGAGGAGATATTTCCATTAAGGATTTTAGTGCTTTTCTAGGTACGAGATATTGCAAGAAATTTGGCTTACAAAATCCTCTCCTATTATCTAACTATCTGGAGGCCTATGCTGCCATTTCTTCCCCAGAGCACAGAACACCTCATTCCTGATCTCCACCCTGAACTCCTTTCCGTATATGTTGAAGGTGAGTGACTGCAGTGGTTAGTGACTTCATTCTTCCAGAGCAAGATGACAAGTGACAATTTTTAGTTGGCATGATCAAAGTGGCACTAACAGTTAAAGGAGGAAAGAAAGAACTTCCGCAGAAACAGTACCGGGGAAAGAGAGTAATGATTGGAAAGGAAAACAAAAGAAGATACTCACCTTAAAATATATGCCAGTTAAATTCTAAAGAGAGACAGAAGGTGATTTCTCATTTTCAAAATTTATCATTTTATAAATGAAACCATAAAACAAGTATAGGGAAATGTAAGTAAAATTTATATTTTTCAGTATGGGAAAATGACTCTGTATGCATAAGAACAGGAGAAGAATCACAAAAGAAAGAATTGACAGGTTTCACTATGGAAAACTTTTTGAAAAACATGCTAATTTAAGGCCAGTGAAGTAAGGTCTCCTTGGATGATTTTTATTATTTTTTTTCCCGTCTGTCAAATCTGAGTCTTGATCCTGGTGGTGTGTTTGAGCCCCTTACCCCTCCCATACAAAGCCCCTTGTCTGGGCTCTGAACAATTTGAGAAATAAAACAAAAGATTAAAGATGGAAATCCCAGATCATTGTTATCACTGCTAATGGCTAACTTAGATATTTCTTAGTTGTCAGAGTCAAGTCTGAGATCATCCTGGCTGCCATATGGTGTCAATGATGTCAAACTAAGAAAGTCTAATAGTTGATCTAAGAAAGAAATGGAAAATTTTATTCCAGTCAAACTGAGATCTGAACCTCAGAATAGTGTCTCAGAAAGCTCTGAGAACTGTTCTGCTCATTAGAGGTCCAAACAGTTACATAAGTTTTTGAGGCAGAGAGCTGTACATTAAATGACGTATTATTGACAATTTTCAAAACCCAAATCTACAAAGGGAGTAGAGGATTAAGGGTTATCGTGGCCCCTTGAAAGATTAAGAAGGAACGTTATCTCCTAAGGAGGTCTGATTAATGCAGATGCAAGATACACACTGAAGGAAAGGGAGGAGGCCAAATGGGCAGAGAAAAATTTTATGTTTAAATTTTTCTCATCTTGCCATAAAATATGAATTTTATTTCCTCAGTGGAGAATTTTATCACATCTATTTATTTGTGGGATAAACTCACATATTTACTACCTACTGGTTTTGAAGCAATTACACTTGTCCTAAGGTACACAGTTCCATGGAGCCTATAATTTCCTTTGCCATCGGTTATTTAACCTTAAAGAACTCTACTTGACCCTGGCTTTTCTTATACTTTATGTTTGTTTAGGTTGTTTAATAAGTCTTCCTAAAGGGTAAGAGCATGGACTTTGAGTCCCAGAATCAAATTGTGGCTGAGCTGCTCCGTAGATATCTAACTCCAAGCAATTTATTTAATCCTGTCAAACAAAGCCAGAAACTAGTTAAAGTGGTAAGGACAGATTTTAATCAGTACTGTATTATTGCAGTAGGGAAGGGGTTCCAGCTTGAATTGATCTCAAGTTGGTTTTTACAGAGGTGACTGGATGTTTTAAAGGGAGATTGAAGGAGTGGAGAGGGATATAGGGGCTTGAGTAGAGTCAGGGGAAAATTGCAAAGGGCTGGTAAGTGTAAATGCCCATCAGGGCTCCACAGAATCTGGGACACAGAGGCCCTGTCCTTTCTAATTTCATTTCAAAGGAATGGCTTTCAGGTCCTGAGTTGTAGGAGATATAGCTATATCCCAAATGGACAGAGGAAGAATTCACAAATTCTAAGTCCTGTTTAGTAAATGCTCTACGACAGGATGGTAAAGGACCTATTGTTAGCTGTTGGCTAGAACAAATAGTAAATTCTTCTGGCAGCCTGGAGCTCATTAAGGGGGCTGAGTTCATCCTAGGCAAGCAGCACTGAGCTTGTAGAAACTATGTTAATGTTCACATCTTTTAATGTAGGGGGAGGGGAGTGGATGAAGTCAGTTGTGCTCCATCAGTAGATTTTATGGGCCTAGGCTGAGTTCTACTCAAGAAGAAAGAAGGCTTGGAAGAGCCTAGCTAGAGTTTGGTCAAGAAGAGAATCCTTGCCAATTCCCATCTGGAAAATGGGAGTATACATTATTTTTCTCTCTCATAAAAGGAAAATAGTTGTTTCATTGGCCCCTTTTCTTCCTGTCTTAAATGTACTTGTGTGAGAATGTGATGCCTGGAGCTGCAGCAGCTATCTTGAAATCATGAGGAAACAAACTAAGCGGTGAATTGCTGACTCTCTGAGGATGGTACTGTGGAAAATCAGGAACAGCTTTGATTTTTAATGACATTACTGAATCTTGGGTCCAAATCTGGAACCATCTATTTCCAGCCCCCCCCCTTTTTCCCCAATAAACTTTAAATTTTAGAATAGATTTACTGAAAAGTTGCAAATGTTGTATAGAGATTTACCAAATACCCCACATCACATTCCCTCTGTTATTAACATCTTACTATTGAAACTGAGCAGGACCCTGTGGGGCCCTCCCAGGTAAAAAAGCTCCTCTGTGTCCCTCATTTCTTGTTTGTAGAAAAAGGCTTTAGTCTCCTAGGTCTTCCTGAGTTCCAAAGAGCAGACAGTTACTAGTTAGGGAAGTTAGGGAATGCAGAAATAAAGGAAAAACAAAAAAGAAAGTGAGAATAGTTCATTGATAAAACAGAGTCCCAGTTCCTCCTCAAAGGTAAGAATCTGACAGACATCTTTTAGTTGTTCTTCAGAAACTAAGACACCCACTCACCACCCCTACAGGCTGAGCACAAGCACTAGACAGCAAGCTGGTTGGAACTAGAAGGCTGATGATTGAGATTTACAGAGCATCACCAGCCAATCAGAAGAAAGACATGAATTCTGCAGCCCTCACCACAAATGTTGCCTTTAAAAGTGCTTCCTTGAAAACCATTGAGGAGTTCAGGTCTTTTGAGCATGAGCTGTCCATACTCCTTGCTGGGCCCTGCAATAAATGGTATAATTTCTTTCACCACAACCCAGGCTCACTAAATTGGCTTTGCTGGGGATGAGCAGACCCAAGCTCAGTTGGGTAACACTATGATGGTACATTTGTTATGACTAAGAAACAACATTGGAACAGTAGCGTGAACCGAACTCCAACTTTATTTGGATTTCATTAGTTTTCCCTCTAATATCCCTTTTCTATTTCCAGATTCCCTCCAGAATATCACATTACATTTAACTGTCATGTCTCCTTCGTTTCCTCTGCTTTATGACAGATTCTCAGCGTTTACTTGTTTTTCATGACCTTTGACAGCTTTTAAGAGCACGGTTGTCCCTTGGTATTCAGGATTCCCCCTTGGATACCAATATCCTAGGATGCTCAAATCCCTCATATAAAATGGTCTAGTATTTCCATATAATCTAGGCGCATTCTCCCAAATACTTTGTTATCTCTAGATTACTGATATAATTTCTATTTTTAAAATTTTATTTTACTGAATTATAGTCAGTTTACAATGTTGTGTCAATTTCCAGCGTAGAGCACAATTTTTCAGTTATACGTGACCATATATATATATTCACGTCATATTCTTTTTCACCGTGAGCCACCACAAGATCCTGTATATATTTCCCTGTGCTATACAGTATATAGATTACTTATATAATTTCTAATACAACGTAAATGCCATATAAGCAGTTGCAGGTGCACAGCAAGTTCAAGTCTTGCTTTTTGGCACTTCCTGGAGTTTTTTTTTTTCCCCCTAATATTTTGGATCTGCAATTGGTTGAATCCACAGACAAGGGCTGGCTGGACTGGTTAGGTGCTTTTGGGTTTGTCTGATGTTATTTTCCAGGAAGAACTGTTACTGAGTCCAAGCTCGTACTGCTAGCCACACAACAGGCTACTAAATTGTGAGACTAAGTGTTGGGGCAAACAATAGCAACTATTTGGAAAATCAGCATACCAAGAGGATGGTGGACTAGTATACTAGAGAACCATTTCACTCGAGTTAGAATTCAGGCTGCTTTTATACTAAAAGGGGAGGGCGTGTGGCTGGTTATTGCAGACCTCTCGGTAGGACCAGACCCTGGGGGAGATGTGTTAATCCTCTGTTCTTGCAGCTCTCCACAAAGTCCTGGTCATGATGCTCCTGTATACCTTCAACAAGACAAACGTTATTTTCTGTTCTGTAACTTTTTATCTCTATATGAATGAAAAGTGCTATGCCTTTAAAGTTCAAGCCTGGGAGGCAGAGCCTTGAGAAAAGGCTGTTAGGTATATCTCAGGCTATAGATAACATTTGTTTACTGTTTAATGACACAAAGGTGTAGAGTCAGCATGACTAAGCACAATCAACAGAGCAGAAAAATTAGAGTGAAAAGCGTAGCTCCAATTTGGAGTCAGGTTAGTTCTCTGTTACACAAGTGGGATTATAGATTTTGGAGAGTAATACCACAGAGGTGAAGTACCCTTTCTGTATCTGGGTAACATGCTATCACCATGACTCACCACTGATTATGTTCTCACCAGTTGGTCAAGGCACTGTTTGCCAAATTTCTACACTGTAAAGGTACTTTTCCACTGTGCTCTTTTGGAAGGAAGTCAATAATCAAGGTGGGGTGGGGGTTAGGAGGGGCAGAAACCAAGCTCCTGCAGGGAGGAGTAGATTCATAGCCAACTGGAATTCTCCTGTAAAGCTGATCCTCTGACAGCTAGGGCAAGAGGGCCCCAGGGTTAAGTGGGGCTGGGCTGCCCAGCAATTGGGCGAGGCCGAGCCCTGCCCCGAGGAGAGGCGAGGGCAGAGGGCCGAGGCAAAGTAAGCCAAGAAGCGGGGAATGGCCCAGGCTTGCTAGGCCCGAGGGCGAGGCGGAAGTTGGGTGGGGTGGGGCCTGCCCTTGGGGTCAGGCCTCGGACGCGCGCACTTGGCGGTTCCTAGCCTGGAACTACGGAAGGAAAGACTCCGCTGGTCCACGTTTTAGAGCGCAGATTAGCGGTACATAGGCCACTTTTTTTTTTTTTTTTTTACCCTCAGCTCCGCGGTTGGGGGTAGCCAGACCTCGGCTCGCTCTGGCGGCTTCGGAAAACAGTGCGCATGCGCAAGCGGGTGTGTGGGTGTTGCGGGAGTGGAGCAGAGGCCCGCTGCAGAGCGACAGCTCCGCCTGGCGACTGAGGACGTGGGTCAGAAGGGACTCGAGGCGGGCCTGACGGAGCTCAGCCTGTCCCTCTGCTGCTTGGGTCCACTTCTTTAACTTGCGAAAAGCCAGCGTGCTGGCTTGCGTCTCCACGTGACCTGGGCCCACCTACTGACGCCGCCGTTTTGGAGCTGTGCCTCCCTGAGCCCCGGCGACTTCCGGGGCGGGCCTCCCGTTGCCCAGGTAACAGGAGCGGCTCGTGCTCCTTCTGTTTTATTTTTTGGTGTGAAAAGGTGAACCGAGTTCGGATAGCATAGTCCCACCAGTCCTGCCATGATGCTGCGCATTATATTAAGGCCTTCATCATATGGGAGTCGTTCACTTGGCAGATGTCGACCGGAGAAGCCGCTGTGGAGGCGCTCCGGGGACGCGAAGGAGCCTCAGGCCGGGAGTTTGTAACCTGTGGCGTCTGAGGCCTCTCCGTTAGCGGCCGGAATGCGGCGGGGGCGCGGGGAGGTGCAGCGGGTGTCTCCGGGGTCTGAGGACTGCGAAGCGAGGACAGTCAGTGCGGCGAGCCGAGCTGCCACCCTGGCTCCACGTGCAAGGCTGGCTTGTCGGACCCGGGACCCGCGCGCAGCCAACTTGGGGTGGATCGTTGAACCTTCCGGTGCTGGAGTGGGATAGTGGCAGGGCCTGGAGTTCCTGTTACTCATTTCTGTCTGGTAGTTTTTAGTAACAGTTTTTCAAAACAACTGTATGGTTAAAACGCACATGTATACGCATAAATAGTATTCATATTATGGCACTTATGTACTCATACATACGTAAGTCACAGAATAGGAGAATACAAAGTAAAGGTAAAAGCCGTTTCCCCTTGCACATTTTTGAATATGTTCCTTAAATCCTCTTGTTTTCTAAACATACGTTATGTGTTCAAAAGCAAACTCGTAAAGAATCATTGAATTTTTGTTCTGCAACTTTATCTTTTCGCTTAATACCCCTTGGATATTTTTACCTCTTAGCACGTATTTCCTGTTAATGGCTTCATAATACTTTATTACGTGTATTATATCCGTGTATTTAGTGAATTTTATGCTTCCAAGAAAGACACATGTAGAAGCTAATAGTCATTTTAGATTTTATAATTATCTCTGCTTTATCTGCTCCCTTGGCTCTCATTTTCTCCCTAATCTTTGGCAAACTGCTTGTTTAATTAAATTTAGTTCAGGATCTTGACTTTAAGAACAAACTTTAATTTACTTCACACTGAGGGAGGATTTTCTTTTTTCATAGCAGATGGGGGTTTCATGGCTACTTATATTAAAAGTACATTTAGGTTGATGCAGTAAGTGTTGATTTGCATTGAGATGTGTACGTCACCAAAGCACACAATTAAGAAATGAGTTACGAGGATTTCCGTGATTAATCAGCATTTAGTAGGACCTCAAGATAAAACTGTTTTAGAGAGACCAAGATAGTGGGCACTCAGTTACTGCACAAGGGGTCATGATTTAGCTCACAATATAAACAATTTGTACAGAAAACGCTTCTGAGAGATGATTTACCAACTAATACATGTTTGTATGTTTAAATCCCTATAGGTACAGAGAACAGTGATTATCATACAACTGGAAAGGAAGGCAAAGAAAATGCTTTTTATTTTAGATTGGGCAATTAAACAAACTGCAGTTTTAGTATGAAGAAAAGAGGAGGCAGAACAAGCCGGATCAGAAGAAGAAAACTCTTGAGAAACCCTGAATCTAGCAGAGGTACAGTTGTGGTGAAAAAAGGAATCATTTGTTGATTGGCTTTAACAGACAGACATAGCTTTTCCCAAAGACACATGGGCAATGTTGAAAGAGAACACTTCTTAAAGAATACTCTTTTTAATAGTGCCATTGTATTGTGGGAATATGGATATCTTGCTTCAACTATGTCTTCACTGGGGCTGACTCCCAGGTTTCTGTTTCCGGTCCTGATCTCTCTCCTAACCTCTGCCTACCTATGGGATATCAATGTTTGGAGATAAATTTATCGTTTCAAGTTCAGTGTTACTTAGTCTGAAACTAGTCAAAGTGCTTGGCCAACTAGAAAGTAGTACATAAATGCAGTTGTTATTTTTGGTAAAAGTTAATAACACTTCTAGCTGACCCCAAGCATGGCAGCACCATCTGAGGTAATCTTTGACTATCCTTTGCTTTCTGTAGCCCAGGTCCTACTAATTCTCACCTGCCTTTCTTTCTTTCTTTCTTTACTTATTTCCGCTTAATGGAGGTACTGGGGATTGAACCCAGGGCCTTGTGCACACAATGCACACGCTGTACCACTGAGCGATACCCGCTCCCACCCCTCACCTGGCCTTTCTTCAGTTAACTTCTCCTGTGTTCTACCCGGGGTGATTTCAGCTGGCTCTTTGCTGGTTTACCACATCCTTGTTTTTCTTCCCTGCTGGTTGTTCCATTTGGGGCTGTCAGTCTCACTTTGATAAGTGACTGGTGCCTCCTTGCCTTTCTGGTTTAGGGGCCTCCAGAGATGCTTACTCCCGGCTGTCTGCTATCCCAGCTCCTGCCTGGCATCAGCTCCTTTTGTACCCGGCTCCACCCTGCCACTCTGCGTGTTGGAAGTATGTTCTCTACTCACCACTTCCTGAGCACGCCCCCCACATTTCCTTTTTCCTTTCTTGCTTGTTCAGTTTCTCTCTCACTGAGCTGAGATCTTATGTTTGGTCATGCCATTTCCTTTTCTCACTGCTGTCACTCTTCTGTCGTGCTTATTGGGTCTTATTCTTTAAGACCTGCTGGTTTTCCAGTTGTTTTTCGTGGAAGTCTTGTTTCTCAACTAAAGTGTTAACTTATTGAGGATGGAGAATATGTTGAATGTTCTCCACGGTGATTAACATAGTGCTGTGTGTGTAGTGGTTGCTTATTAAATGCTCATTGATTAAATACTTGTACTGTAAAATATGCTCTCTATGTTGTGATAAAAATATTTTGGGAGCCTTGTATTTTGGATCATGCATTTTTTAGAAAACAGCTTTATTGAGGTATAATTGACATAGAATGAATATCACATATTTAAAGTGTATAATTTGATAAATTTTGACATATATATGCACTCAGGGAGCCATTACCCCAATCAAGATAATGAACATATTCATCACCCCAAGAAGTTTCCTTGTTTCCCTTTGTGATCTTTCATCTTGCCCTTTTTGAACCTTGTCTCCCTCCATGCCCAGCCCATCACTGATCTGCTTTCTATCACTATTGGTTTGTCTGTGTTTTATAGTTTTATTTAATCATATCGTGTGCATTTTTTGTAATTATTATTATTATGGTTTAAATTGAACTATCCTTGATTAATAGTAGTGTGTTAGTTTCAGGTGTACAGCATAGTGATTCAGTTATACATATATATATATATATATATATATATATATATACTTTTTCATATTCTTTTTCATTATAGGCCATTACAAGATATTGAATATAGTTTCCTGTGCTAAACAGTAGGACCTTGTTGTTTATCTGTGTTATATGTAGTATTTTGTATCTGCTACTCCCACACTCCTGGTTTACCTCTCTACTCCCTTTCCCCTTTGGTAACTCTAAGTTTGTTTTCTGCGTCTGTGAGTCTATTTCTGTTTTGCAAATAAGTTCATTTGTATCATTTTTTAGCTTCCACATGTAAGTGATATATGATGTTTGTCTTTCTCTTAGTTCACTTGGTATGACAATCTCTAGGTCCATCTATGTTGCTGCAAATGGCATTATTTCATTCTTTCTATGGCTGAGTAGTATTCCATAAATCTGTTTCTATATAGATATATCTTTATCCAGTCATCTGTCACTGGACATTTCGGTTACTTCCATGTCTTGGCTATTTTTAATAGTGAATATTGGGGTGCATGTATCCTTTTGTTTTTTAATTTAATTTTATTTTGGCAGTAGGGGGATAGGTAATTAGGTTTATTTATTTTTAGAGGAGTTACTGGGGATTGAACCCCCAGGACCTCGTGCATGCTAAGCAAGCACTCTACCACTTGACCTATACCCTCCCCCTGCATGTATCCTTTTGAATTAGAGTCTTCTCTGGATATATGCCCAGGACTGGGATTGCGGGATCATAGGGTAACTCTATTTTTAGTGTTTTAAGTCTGTGATTCAGTTTATATTGTTTTTTGTAAATGGTATAAGATATGATAAAGTTCATTTCTTTTTCTTCTGGAGATCCAACTGTTTCAAGCAATATTTCTTGAAAAAACTATCCTTTCTCCACTGATTGCCTTTTCTGTTCCATTTCTGTTCCATTGACTTCTTCGTCTTGGTGACAGTATCACACAATCTTAGTTATTGTAGCTTTATAGTAATAAGTTTTGAACTCAGTTTTTCAAAGTGATTTTGGCTATTCTAGGTCCTTTGCATTTCCATGTGAATATTTGAATCATCTTGTCAATTTCTACAAAAATGCCTGCTTCAATTTCCTTTAGGATTATATTGAATCTATAGATTAGTTTGGGGGAGATTTAACTTCTTAGCAATACTGAATCTTCCAACCCGTACACAAGATGTATCTCTCCATTTGTTCAGGTTATTGATTTGAGAGCTTTAAAAATTTTTTATTTTTAATTGTATTAAGGTACACGTAACATAAAATTTATCATTTTAAGAATTTTAAAGTGTAGTTCAGTAATGTTAAGTACATTTACATTGTTGTGCAGCCAGTCTTCAGAATTCTTGAGGAACTCTATACCCATTAAATAATTACCCCTCATACCCACTGAGCTATCATTCTACTTTTCGTCCCATGAACCTGACTATTCTAGATACCTCATATAAGTGGAATGATACAGCATTTGTCTTTTTGTGAACAGCTTATTTCATTTATTGAAAATTATTGAAATGCCCTCAGGGTTTATGTATGAAGCATTTGTCAGCAGGATTGGTTCCTTCTGAGAGCTGTGAGAGAGGGGTCTGTTCTGAGCCTCCTTTTTGGCTTCTTCTCCCTTTGTTCCTTTGTCATCTTCCTTCTGTTTATGCCCATGCCTAAATTTTCCCTTTTTATGATGACACCAATCATATTGCATCAGGGTCCCCTCTGATGACCTCATTGTAACTTGATTACCTCTGTAAAGACCCTGTCTCTAAATAAGGTCATATTCTGAGGTACTGAGGGTTAGGACTTCATCATATGAATCTTAGGATGCACAATTCAACCCATAATAGATGCCTTTTATTTATTTTTCTTTCCTTATCGCACTGGCTAGAACCACTAGTGCAGTGTAGAACAGAAGTGGGGAGAACAGAAATCCTTGTCTTGTTCCTGATTTTGGAGGGAAGGCACTTAGTTTTTCACCACTGAGTACGTCATCTGTAGGTTTTTGTTAGAAATTTTTTATCAGATTGAGGAAGTTCCCTTTTATCCTTGTTTGCTGCGAGTATTTATCAGGAATAAACGTTAGCTTTTATTAAACACTTTTCCCGCATCTTTGAGGTGATCATATGGTTTTTCTATTTTACTTTACATTATTTGTGCATGTTTTAAAATTTATTCCCATTTATTATATGACTGAGACATTCCTCAGAGATTTACTTTTTAAATGGTGAAAAGGAATTATATAGTGATTTTATATGGTGAAATGCTAATTATATAGTGATTTTAATCATCAGTTTTTCTTTCCGCTCTTGATTAGTGAATGAGAGCTACAAGCCTGAATTTATAGAGCTTAAGAAGTGGCTGAAAGATAGGAAGTTTGAAGATGCAAATTTAATACCTGCTCGTTTTCCAGGTGAGGTCTGGCATTCAGCTCGCACGTGAGAGACGTGGGCACAGGTGATGGGAGAGTGGGGGTGATTCTTGCACGTGGGCTGTGTTCTGTCTGGGAGCACATCTTCTGTTGCGTGTTAGGCTTCTTGCCTCGTAGCTGTAATATTTATTTAATCGTTACCTTTTTCTAAAAATGAGTTAACGAGGCTTGTGGAGAGAAATTCCAAAATGGTGAAATGAAATTAAAAGTTAAAAAAAGAGAAATGAGAGTAGACAAATAAGACGAAGGCGGGGATGAGGATACCACACAGAGCTATGATTTTATGATAGTACTTTATGATGGTGAACTGTATTTGTCAGCCTCTGACAGAGTGTTTAACTTTCTGTTTCTGTGTGTCTAGAAACAGTCAGTAAAAACCATGGAGCTCTTTCTTTTTTTTTTTTCTCCTTGAAGTATAGACAGTTAATACTATGTCAGTTTCTGGTGTGCAGCATAATAGTTCAGTCATACATGTACATACATATACTCCTTTTCGTGTTCTTTTTCGTTATCGGTTGCTACAAAGTAGTGAATATAGTTCCCTGTGCTCTCCAGTAGAAATTTGTTGTTCATCTGTTTTATATATAGTGCTCAGTATCTGCTGGATGGAGTTTTTAATGAGATGATCAAGGGGAAATTGTGTCAGGAGAGGACTCGCTGTGCCTAAGGCCTGCCTACTCTTTGGGTGAATGTCACTTTGCCTTAAGAAGGGTAGATCTTAAATCATCAAGCAGGAATTGGCATGTGGTTTAAATGGAATGCCTGAAAGTAAGTAATCTGTCTATAATTGGGAGCAGTGAAAAGTTACCAGTTTTAAAAGTGGAAACAGCTTTCTCTGGGCCCGTCTCCAGATTCGTGGTCACAGAGGAGCTAAAGCAAAGCGGTTCGGCAGTGATTAGAACCCAGTGCTTACAGTTCTGGGGGCAAGGAGCCTCCTGTCTTAACTTGAGCTGCTGTGACAAATTGCCATAGGCTGGTGGCTTAAACAATTTCTCACTCACAGTTCTGGAGGCTGGGAAGTCCAAGATCACGGTCTGGGCAGATTCAACGTCTGGTGAGGACCGATTCCTGCTTTGTAAATTGCCATCTTCTTGTGTCGTCACGTGGTGGAGAGCTGGGAGATGGAGCAGGCTCTCCTCTCTCTTCTCGTATAGGCACTAAGTCCCATTCATGAGGGCTGTACCCTATGACCAAGTCACTTACCGTAAGCCCACCTTCTAATGCCATTGCATTGGGGGTTAAGAAATCAACATTTGAATTTGGGGGAAACAAACATTTAGTCCACAACACCTTCCCTAAGTGCTTCCTGTATCTCTAGCTCTTAATCAAAGTGTGATTGGAGGCAATGTTTATGGGAGTCTGACACAGTGTACAGGATTCTAGGGAATTAATCTTAGTTTGTGGAGGGCAGGGCAAGGCTCCTAAGTTGCAGGCAGGATTCAGTCTTTAGACTCTGACCTGATTTATGCTTTGGGAACTGGCCAAGTAGTTCCATTTAACACTGGCCAAAAGCACTGGCCAAATCCTCCCAGATAGCAGAATCATAAGGCAGTGAGAAGTCTGTAATAAGCTTTACTTTTGTAAGATCCTAATGGCCTCTTCCCACCTTGTCTTAGCAGGTGCAGATTACTGTGATCTGTTTTCTGTCTGTTGAGCATTATATTATAGACATATAGGTAACACATCTCCCAGATTTATTCCATATACTAAGTTCTTCTCATTTATGTTCGGAGAGAAATTTCCGATTAAATTAGCACATGAATTTTTTAAAGGATGACCCCGCAGAGAAAAACCCTCCCTTTAGTAATTGGTTTCAGAAAGGGTTCTGGCCTACTGGGCTGATTAACTCCATCATGGGACACAGAGAAGAAATGAAATAAGTTCTTAAAACCAAAACCTTGTGTTTGAGCAGACCATATGCTTCTAGGTGGGGAGATGACTCATCAAATCAAACTTGCCAGACACCTGATTCAGGACTTGAGGCGGGCACTCTCTCCAAGAACCAGGAGCTCCCATTGGTCCCGCAGGCACTGATCTTTGCAGAATTGTATTCCCTCCCAGCTGAGAGAAGAAAGTCAAGAACTATGAATTTGAGGAGTAGAGACTCCCTGTAATGTAGGTCATACTGGACCTCTGCCTGCCAGAAAACCTTATCCGATGGTGCAGTAGGAGGGCAGCCTTGGGCGTGGGAGGGGTGAACTTCTGCATGTCGGTGGCGTTGACAGTACAGCTGGTGAAGGTTCTGTTGTAACTGCTCTGGCCAAGGCCCTGGCTTGCAGGGAGCAGCTGGCCCTGGACCTACCCTGTTGAGCTCATCCTTTCGAAGAGAGCGTGGCTAATGGGCTGCCTGGTTGGGAGGGGTGGGTGTGGCCAGCAGGTTTTGTGGGACCTGAGTGGGCTTTACTGGGCAGTCAGTCAAAGACTGGAGATCACTACTGGGGAAAGCTGGGGCTGGTAGTGGGTAAAAGTGGCCTGAGGGTCCAGCCTCTGAGGTTGGGTGGGCATGAGGAGGAAGCCTCAACCCCAGCTGGTGGGGTAGGTGGGCCCCCCGGGGGAGGGTCCAGCTTAAAGTTTCCTGTAAGAGACCCAGCAGCAGATCTGTATAAAGTTGACAATCTTTAGATGCCAACACTGAAGCTGACTTTGCCTTTCAAAGATTATAAACCGGAAAGGAGGTCGGGACGTTTCCCAGAACAACCTCTTAATCCTCTGTTTCCCCTGGGAGTCAAAGGATTCGAGACTCCCAGCTTTGGCTTAGTGTAATTTTGAAGTTCATCCAGATCTTTTTATTCAAAACAGTGTCTTTAAGATCTTAAGATAGATAAGATTTACCCTTTTTCTTTGCGTTCCTAGGTACAGGAAGAGGCCTGATGAGCAAAACATCCCTACAGGTGAGAGTTTCTTTCTTCAAACCCAAAGTAGATTTTGCTGCTTTATTTTTGTGGTTCAGATCACATGAAGTAAAAATATTTTAGACATACAGGATTTTCTTTTGAGTATAGTTCTGTCAGTTAGAATTAAATCTTGCTGCATTATAAGAGACAAATCCAGAGTAACAGAGCGTAAGTTTACTTTCCTGTGGTGTAAACAAGCCTGGATAGGCAGACCTGGCTGGTGTGGGGGGTCTCAGGGACTCCGCCCATCTCTGTGCATGTCCTTAGAGGGAGCCCTGCACCCTCAAGTCCAGGCTGGAGCTCCCGGAGCTTGAGCAGCAGGACAGAGCAAGGGGGCGAGGAAGGGCAGGCTTCCTCTCATCCAGGAAATTCCAGCTCTGTCTCATCTACCGGCAACCAGGTGCACAGCCCCAGCTGGCTGCGGAAGCACCATGCCCTTCAGATGGGGTCGCATTAGGGTGGAGGAGGAGAGAGGGCCCGTTGGGGTAGGCAGTCAGCAGTCTGGCACAAGAAGTTTTGTAAATCTGATCATATTTTAAATGTGCATGGGGTGGGGTGGGGTGGAGGGGGAGCTGCTCACGTCTGAGCATCATATAGTAAGTGGAGCCCAGCCACCCAGCAAGCAGCGGGAGGGGGCCCCCGAGCCTTTCCTGGGATTGCCTTCTGCCGAGCAAGGCTCTTAAGCCCCAGGGCTTTTTTCCTCACCTGGTAAGTGAGGAGGTCGATGATGCAGACGCTCCTCAAGGTCTCTTTTAGTTCCTCTGTGCTATTTAAAGGACACCTGATGTACAATTTTTTTAGAGCTAGGAATTAGATCCTTAATTTATTTTTAATTATTTTAATTTATTATTCAAAAAATTAATTATTTTTAATTCTTTAATTTATATAAAATCCAGCTATGTACGTATGTTTAGCCTAAAGAGTGGTAGCTTTCAGTGTGGTAATTCGGTTATGCTATTTTAATTTTTTTTATTAAACATTTTAAATTGTAAAAGATACATAACATGGAATTTATTACCTTAACCATTTTTAAGTATACAGTTCAGTAGTATTAAGTACTTCACTTTGTGCAATATTTTGGTTTTTGAGGGGAGGTATATGACTTTATTCTGTAGCAGAATTTGGGGAGGAGAAATATACCTCTCGTGAATAGAGCAGTGACTGCGGGTGGTTTTCATTTGGATCATGAAATGATAATTAGCAGTTGCTTTACCAGTACTTTCAAATGTGGCTTTTTTGTTAAGACTTTTTGAAGATTCAGACATACTTTACACATCGTGAAATGCACAGATATTGTGTCCAGTTTGATGAGTTTTGACGATGAAGAAATTTACCCCAGTCAAGATATAGGACATTTTATGAAATGGCTGTTCTTTGGATCGGAAAGTCATGGGATGCCGGAGCAGGAAGGGATGTAGTGGTCATCCCAGCTCAGTCCTTGTTTGCAAATGAGGAGACCAGAGATTGAACCCAGAGGATTTTTGGCTGAGATTTTTAACGAAATTAGATGTCAATTATGATAAAAAGCAGGATCCCTTATGTTTGGCTTCTGAGTGCTTGATTTGTTTCTGATGTCTATTCCTTGACATCTTAATTTTTCTTTCTGTTTCTGTCTCAGTGGGAGAAACTGAAAATTATGCTTTTGCAGGTGGTAAAATGAGACCCTGGTGCTGGGTGGGCTGCCCTGTCTTCAGCTAGTTGGCGCAGGTTGTATGGGGGGCAGGTCATTGCTGGGCACAATCCCCGGACACGTGGATTTCCCTGGAAGAATTTTTTTGAGTAGTTTCTGTCGCCTGTAGGTCATACTATTTCCTGGCCTAAGATCATGAAGGAGCAATATGATTTGAGTTGTCAGAGTCTTTCCATGTTCCTTTCTGGTGAAAGGTTGACTGGTGATGGGTGTCTTGTTGGGGTGGTACCTGACATGGTAGCGGCCTTGCCTGCATCTGTTGACTGAGAGGCTGGGGAGCCAGTCTCTGGTGGTCTGTGGTTGGGCTCTCCTGCGTTCTTGGTAGATGATTGTGGAATCAGGGCCTTTAACAGACTCATACAGGTCCTTCCCTAAGTACGGGTGTTCTAAACTTTACTTTCTTTTTGGTAAGGCGGGACAGATGATTATCTCGTTGCCTGAGAGTTGCCTGCTGACCACAGACACCGTGATTAGAAGCTACTTAGGGGCGTACATCGCTAAGTAAGTGACTGCACACCTGCTCATCTGGGACAAGTGCTTCTCCTTTGAAGTCTCTGTCATAGGCAAATATATCATCTAAGACATGGTTCGTTAGAACACAGTCCCTGTGTATAGCTGATCAATATCTGAAGTGATTTGAAAGGTTTACTCTGTTCTGTGAAGTTGGTTCTTAATTCACTGTAAACTGCATTTTTAAGGTTTTTAGTAGGCTGCTTGGGACGTGAGTTTGAATCCTGATCTAACCTTACTAGAAAATGAGGATTAAGTGGGATAATAGACGTAAACGATGACTGAGTGCCTTGACTCATGGTACTGTCCTCCGTCAGAGTAGGTTCTGACAAATGTTATTTACCCTTTTTAATTTTTACCCTTATTGTACTTACTTGAAATTTCTTTTAGCTACGAAGAGCTGTTGACAGTATCAAAGAGTTGGCTTTATTTGGCATAGAAGAGAGGAGGTCAATGCGGGAGCTGAGAGCTATTTTCTGGCTCCTTTTACAGTGCTCCTCCGTTTTGGGGGACTTCTGAGAACAGAGCGAGTGAGATTCTCAGCATAAGGGGTTTCTAAATTAGAAGGGTTGAAAGATTGTATTCTCAATCCAGAGTAAGTTCTGGACCCTTTTCCCCCGGCTTACTTTGGTAAGAGGGCTGATGTATTTTCATTGGCCTGAGTAAAGGCAAGGATGCTCATAGTATTAACATTTTCTGTATCCTTCTGAAATTTTGGATAGAATGCATGGAATCTGAACTTTGAAGGATTAATGAAAACCTTTCTGAATACATTCATGCAACATGAGATCTTTTTATTGGTAACAAATAAAAATACTGCAGTGTATAATTTGCAATAGGATGGATAAATTTAAGACAAGAGCTTTAGAACTGTAACAGGTATATAATGAGCATATTCAGTTGTCTGCCTAGGTTAGTATCGTACAATAGAACTTTGTGCAGTGATTGAAACGTTTCACTTTGTAGCGTTCAGTGTGGTAGCCACTAGCCAGACACATGTAGCTGATGAGCACTTGAAATGTGGCTTGTTTGACTGAGGAATTGAATTTTCAGTAGTATTTAATTAAAAAAAATTAAAATTGAAATAGTCATATGTACCCAGTGGTTACTATGTTGGAGGGGGCACTTCTCGGTTCTTTCCACCAATTGCCCCCCGCCCTCCAAGTTTTGTACCCTTAACCAAGAGAAACGTGGACTTCAGCAAGAGCTTTAAAACTGAAGAACCAAGTTGGAAGCAAAGAGGTTTTTCAAAAAAGAATCTCTTGCCAACAAAGCTGGAACTTGGGTTAGTTGAAGCCGTTCCTGTATCACTGTGACTTGTTCACAGCATTTGTACTGGGGTGCGGTCCAGGGAGGAAGGCCTCGAGGAAGGAAGGCCCTCTCTTGGGTGCAGTAAGTAAACTTGGAGTGTACTGCCAGCTTGGCCACAGTCCCTCTGGGGGCAGAACTAGGCACTAGATGTCTGTATCTTTTGCTTACTCTGTATTTTGAATGAAAGTAATTCCTTTAATCTCTGGCTTTTCATTTGAAAAGGTGGCAGCCTCCTCCGTCTCCCCTGCTGGCTCTGTGCACCTTTCTAGTTTCAGAAAAGCATGCTGGGAATCAGTCACCCTGGAAGCCTTACCTGGAGGTGTTACCGAAGGCCTACACCTGCCCTGTTTGTTTGGAGCCGGAAGTGGTGAATCTTCTTCCCAGACCTCTGAAAGCAAAGGCCAGAGAGCAGAGAACCCGCGTGCGGGAGTTCTTTACCTCCTCCAGAGGCTTTTTCTCTTCCCTGCAGCCTCTGTTTTCCCAGGCTGTCGAGAGCATCTTTAGCCACAGCGCCCTCCTGTGGGCTTGGTGCACCGTCAACACCAGGGCTGTGTACATGAAGCGCCCGCCGAGGCCCTGCCTTTCTGCAGAGCCAGACACCTATGCACTCGCCCCCTACCTGGATCTGCTGAACCACAGCCCCCACGTCCAGGTGAGCCGCTGACAAGGGGACCCGTGTTCTGTTTCAGTAGGAGGGACTCTAACGCGTAGAACCTGTGACGTGGAATCGTAAGCGAAACCCCAGGGAAAGGTGCCGCTGGTCAACCTTCCGCCGTCAGGTGTGCTCCCGTCCTTCCTCCCCAGGGCTTTGTTCCTTTGCCCTGTTTTCCCCCTCTGCTCTCCACGCCCGCAGAGCCTGGTGCTGTATTCCCCGGATGGCCTGAACCAGCAGCTCCCCCGACCCGACCCCCAACCCCCGGCCATGGTGCAGCGGCCCCCTTCCTCCTTCCAGACGTGGGAGTAAAGTCTTGCATGCTTTCTGGTCCCTTTCCCTGTCTCAGTTGGTGGCATCGCTGTCAGGATTGACCCTTGCTGTGATCACTGACAGACTCGCTCCTTCCGCCGGGCGCTCCGCAGTCTTAAAGGACGGGGACCTTGCTCTTTCCTTTCTGTAACCCCACGGCCTGACACCTAGCAGGCATTTGCTAAACATTTTCTGAACGGATGGATATTTGTGGGACATCATTAAGGAGTCCTGCTTTGGGAGTCAGTCAGAGGTCTCCTCCTCTCTGGCACATTAAGGAGGTGATTGTATCTGCCCAACACAGTGGGGTCAAGGCCTGGCTTTGGGGCAGTGGATGTCTGTATTTGTCAGCTAACCCGTAAGCTGTCCAGGGTGCACTGGGAGGCACACTGGCGGGGATCTGCACTCACACTGTCCTCTTCACGACCCACGTGAAGGTCGAAGCCGTCTGGTTAACCATGTGCCTGTGAGAGGAGAGCGTGGGGAGGCCCTACTTAGTGCTTTCTTCGGCCAGGGCCATCTCCTTGCCTGTCCGCTCGTTACTTTTGTAGAAAGCTGCATCTCTAACAAAATTAAGCAGAGGAGCCCGAGGTTAGATGGGTGTTTCTGTGGTTGATGTTGATGAAATAAAGTCAGAGGGTGCAGTACGTAGGGTGCTGGACACAGGGACTCAGTCCCCATGGGTGTGACTTTATTTTTATCCAGCTGTTAGTGCATTTTTTCTAAACCAGTGCTTTCACAGCCGAGTGTAGCCTGTGGGCATGTGGTCCCAGGGCCCCTGCAAAGCCTAAAATACTTACTCTCTGGCCTTTTATGGGAAAAGATTGCCAACCCCTGTTGGAAGGTGCGCCCGGCTGGCTTTTGACATAACACTCCAAACCGTGGCCCTAATCTGGTGCTGCAAGGAAGGAGTTCTATCTCGCTGGGATTTGCTGTTTAGTAAGGAGGCCCTGATGCTTGCACCTACTCCTTGTTGTGGGAGCAGTTAGGTCTTCTTTGTCTTTTCCTCTATGTCTCTTAACTAACAAAACTGTCACAAAATCCATGTGACGGTATCCACAAATACTGTGCTGCCCAAGGGCTGTGTGTTGTAGGACCTGGAATTTCACGTGCGGCCTTGGTATCTTTGGGCCTTGCAGGGCCCCAGAGCCCTGACTGTGAGTTCCTTTGCTCTCACTGGGTATTTCCCAGCGGGCAAGGCTTCCCACCTGGCTAGTTGCCCTGTCAGCTGGACTGGCTGCATGCCACCTGGTCCTCCCATCTGATGGGTTTCACCTCCCTGCCAGCCCTCGAAACTATTCAAACAAACAAATCACATCTTCCCACAGGAACCAGGGGTCACCTCTTGTTCCTTCAAGCCTGCTTCCTGTGGCCCCTGCTGGTCACTCTTCTCTTGAGCGCAGCCCTCCTATGGCCCTGCACGGCATGCTGTGTCCTCCCCTCTACCCTGGGCTGTACGTGTGACTTACAACTGCTGTCACTCATCTGTCCGTTGTCAGGTGTCACGTGTCCAGCCATCCTCAGAGCCCTCAGGGCTCTCACTGATGGGGCGAAGTCGAGGCCAATAAAAGAGGCTGATGTGCAGATGTGGCATTTTTTCTGCATGGAGATCAGTTCCCCACGAGTGCTTGAAAGCTGCATCGGGCGTAAATTTATACCATCACTCAATCTGTTTAGTTTTCTACCTTGCTTTAAAAAACTCTTCTACAATTTTCCTTTCTAGGTAAAAGCAGCGTTTAATGAGGAAACTCGCTGTTATGAAATTAGAACGGCTACAAGCTGTAGAAAACATGAAGAGGTCTTCATCTGCTATGGGCCTCACGATAACCACCGTCTGCTCCTGGAGTATGGATTTGTTCCTGTCCGTAACCCTCATGCTTGTGTTTATGTCTCAGAAGGTTAGAATTAACTTTGTATCATTTTATCACTAAGATGCTACGGTTTTTCTTCCCCATCTGTGGTTAAGTTTTTATAAAAATGGCAAACTCTTAAAATGCATATCGTATTTTCTCCTAGGTAAGGCAAAGCTAATTTTTATTGACCATGTAATTTCAGTGTGGAAGTGAAAACAACAAAGCTTTGCTCGATATTGAGGATAAGAACTGAGAAAATTATTATGCATCAGGGCAGACCACAGAATGGAAGAGGAGGACTGCTAGGGGAATTAGAGTATTAACAGAAAGAAACCGAAGTTTTTGTACGGAGACACTGTCACTACAGACAGAATAGGATTAGAGAGCAGCAAGTAAAACATATTTCTTATGCACCCACTGTGCGTAAGGCACCACACGGATCACAGGAGAAGTGTGATGGTAGCCAGTTCTTGTTTGGCTTTAATGCTGTGATAAAGTGTGGGTTCAGTTCTGGATCTTTTGTTACCCACCGTCATCATTCGTATTACTCTTTCTAAAATAATGACTTGCCTATCAAGTTTATGCTATGAAAACTCCAAATACAGTATTAAAAGTAGTACCCAGAGGGCTGGTTTCTTCCCCCTTTCTTTTGAAGCAGCAGAGAAACAGTTTTCTAGGCATTGAAGAAATGGTTAGAGATTTATTTACTGTATAATAGTTTTAATATGAGTTCTAGTGGAAATAGAAACTTGGTCAAGGAGTTACTGCTCTATCCTATAGGCAGAGAAATAATGTTGTTTCTCAAAATGAAATAGAAAAGTGAAAACTGGGTCTTGCTGGCCCCTTAGAAAGAGAGCTTTGAGATTAGCCTCGTGTTATTGGAATAACTTTCGTATTGACCATGAAATGCTGATTTATTAAATAATTTGAACAAAACTTACACTTTTGTTATTTTTTGCATTTAAAAAATAAATACAAGAAGAAATTTAAAACAGGAAATCCCTCCTTACCCTACTATCCCAAAGAACTTTGTTAATTTTTACATATCCATTTTCAGTTGCTTATGATTACAATTACTAATACTCAGAGAATTTTGAAGTCTGACTTTTAAAAACTTGATCTTGGAAACATCTCCTGTTTGCACAGGGCCTGTACTTTGCACAGTGGCCGTGACTTCCCAGCCGTCCTGCTGGTGTCTTCACTCCCTGATTCTGCCAGTTGGTTTGCTTAGTGGGAGCGGGAGCTGAGGCAGTGGATGTCTCGTCCCCTGCTTGGAATTGTGGCTTTTCAAGGGCTGAATGATGCTCTCATTGAGTTGGACTTGAAGAATAGATTTCTTTTTTTCGGGTGTGAATTAGGTAAAATTGTTTACACGTGCCTTGATTGCTGACCGGCAAGAAGGTGAGCTGAGAAGGAACGGTCTGAATTATACCCCAAATCTCAGGCTGATTTTTTTTTTTTATGTAGATACCCTTGTTAAATATCTTCCATCGACAGATAAGCAGATGAACAAAAAGATTTCCATTTTAAAGGATCATGACTTTATAGAGTAAGTGCTTCTCGCTCTAAGGAATTTTGATGAAAAAAATGGAGGGTTAGGGTTTCCTTACATAGATGTGAGCTACCTCCTGACCCATATCAGGGGACAGGTAGCTATTTATTGAGGAATTACTACGTGCAGTCCATTGTGATGGTTGTTATGGGGCACACGAGGAGTGTGAGATGCCTGTCAGGACACTTTTTTGGGGACGTAAGATACACGCTTGAAATATTAAATTATGGTTCCAGCAGAGCCCCGTCTGGATTGATGGATGTGTGTGGCATTGGGCTACTGCAGCTCAGGTTGGCTGTTGGTCACCCAGCAACGGACTCTTGGGGTGGGGGCGCCTGGGCGATTCTGCGCCATATGGAATAAATGGGATCTGAGACCCTTCCTTTCAAATTTTCTTCTAGAGATAAAATTATCTAAACAACACAGCAGGGGTGTGAGAGCCAGCTAGCGTGGTGGCCACCGTTTGAGCCTCAGGATAATCTAGATTCTTCATCATTCATCTCAGCCTGGTCTCCTTATCCAAGTTCAGCTTCTTACCCAATAAAAATAGCGTTTTCCTTTTTTTCTTAACACAAAGAACCTTTTATTACTCAGGCTTTATTCTTGAGTATTTGCAGACTTATTTTTCTCTTTTGTCTTTGTGACTAAGATGGTGGTAATGTTTAGTGGCCTTTTTAAAAAATGTTTGGCTTTTTAGCCATTTGCCATGGTCTAAAGAAGTACCAAGTGACAGATTTGTTTTTCTACTTTAGAAATTTGACGTTTGGCTGGGATGGACCGTCTTGGCGGTTACTCACAGCTCTTAAGCTGTTATGTCTGGAAGCTGAAGAATTGTAAGTTCCGTGTGTGTTGGTCATGAACTATTTGGACATAACTTTGGCTTTTTTGGGCTTACATTCAAATGCCCAACTTCAGAGAAGAAAGGAATGCCATTGAATACTGGGGTTGCTTATTCTTGATGTAACTTGCCCATCTGGTGTGTCACGTCTGTTTCCACTGTTTTTGGAATTCTGGTTTTAGTCAAAATCAGAGTACATGGTCCTGAGAACTGGTCTGTACTCAGATATTTCCCCCTGGTGACCTGCAGCTCGTTATTCAGGGTAAACACTTTGGCAGGTATGGGCATTGGCCGTGTGCAGAGGAGAGTCTCTTGAGTAGGTGGGTTTTTCCTGGGAACAAACAGAGCTCCTGACCACAGACACCACCTAGACCCCTGCTCAGGGAGAGGCCTGGATGTTTCCATGGGGCTGGCAGGTGGAAGAGCCCCTGGTGGAGATGTGCATCCCGGTCAGGCTCCTTAGCATTCCCGAGAGGCTGTCGGTCCTCCCCTCAGCGTGGGAAGGACCATCAGCACATAGAGCTGAGCACTGCCCAGCCCTGGAGCTCCTGCAGCCTGGGTTCTGGTCAGGGAGTCGGGGAGTAATGCCTACGACTTAGTGAAAACTCAGGGAGGACTTCTTGAAGATGGCGAGCCCCATCCTCCAGCTGTTGGGGAGATTAGATGTGATAATGCCTAGAAGTAGTTGGTGCCCATTCAGTCCTGCCCGTGATGTTACTGTTGATGACATTGCTTGCTTCCTTTTTTTTGCAGGGACTCAGGGAGAAAAACTACTGCCTGGTCTCAACACGAAAAATAGTTGTGTCTCTTCTCAGCAGGCGGTGTGTTTTTGTGTAACAGACACTATGGTTTCTGTATCTGATACATTTCAGATCAGATTATTGCTCGCTAGAAAACTCAGAGGCAGATCTGTGGTCCATCCAAGTGTGCAGCATTTTAAGGCATGCAGTTTGTCACTGACTCATTGCTGGCTGTACCTCATCTTTCCTGCTCTCATCTTCCCTTTACCTTCTTTTCTCTCTCCGTTCATCTTACGTTTTATTTTATCTCATGTGTAGCCACGTCAGCTTCTTTATATCCTTCTGGGGAAAAGGTATGAATCCTTTTCAGACAAACCTCAAATTAAAACTGCTGGATGTTTGCCAGAGGTCCCCCCGAGGCCTCTTTTCTTCCCATTGAGTTGTTCCTGACTGTCTGGAGTGGTGTGGCAGGGAAAGCATGTGTTTGGGATTCTGCCTGATGGGTGTGTGACGCTGTTTCTGCCTCTCATTAGCTTTGTCACTTAGGGTGAGTTCTTCACTGTTGTGGATTCTCAGTTTCTTTGTGTCTACCATGGGTATAACAGTGCTTTCTTTGTTAGGCAGTTGTGAAGATTAAAACAGACAGTGGTTGCACGTAGAACACTGTGCCCGGCACAGACTAATGTCTTTCCTTACTTCTTTTCCTGAAAACCCCTCTGTTCTGGGGTTGCCACCATCATCTCTAAGACTAAAGACTTCTAAGACTTGACTTCCTATGTGGCTTGTCTGATGTTCTGAATTTCTTTTCTTTCTTTCTTTCTTTTTTTTTTTTTTAAAGCCTATAGCACCTGGTGTTCCTAGGTGGTCTCCCATCTGAGTACTCACCAGGCCATACCCTGCTTTGCTTCTGAGATCAGATGAGACTGGGTAAATTCAGGGTAGTTTGGCCGTAGACTGTTCTGAATTTCCCTGTGACCTCTACTCGGATGGTGCGGCCGACCCCTGGCCTTTCCCTCCTCAACCACTTCTGTGTCCAGATTCTCTGCATCCAGACTCTGTGCCTCCTCCCTGCCCGCCTCCCTGGTTGGTGCTTCTCCCCAGACTGTAGATTTGGCTCGGCTGCCTTCTGACTCGGCATTGCGCTGTGGCTCCCTCTTGCCTACCCCAAAATGCCTGCCCTCTCCTGCCTGCAGAGAATTGGTCCTCCCAGCCCACTGAACCTCATTTCCTACAGACTTTTTTAGTATAAAATTGGAATGACCTGTATGGAGAGAAAGGCTTCACTGTAGATCCCTCCTTCCATGTGCAGAGCATTTTACTTTGTGGAACATGTCCTGTTCAGTTTGCCATTTTTTGGGAAGGACTCGCTTGCAGTAAAGGAATACTGCTGCCTTTGCTCCTTGGTCTTTTTAGTCCTTTAGCTTTGGACTCACCCCCTTGTCTGTCCCCTGTTCTAGTCCCGTGGCCGGGGCACGTGACTCTGCTGACTTACGTGCCAGACACAGGATTGTGATGCTGTCACTCAGTCCCTGCCAGAAGCACCAGGCCCTTCTCTTCTTATCCTCAGGGTTCCCTCTTCTTTCTTAAATACCTTGTCTGCTTCAACACAGGAACCACATGTGGTGGGAGCTTTGAGGAAATGTGCTGATGGAATGAATTATTATGTTTCTGAAAAAATAGGAGAAGAGAATGTGCATTGTGTTGAAGTAGAAACGCCTTCTTTATTTTTTGAGAACCTGCTGAAATGATCTTACTGAATATTTTGATTCTAGTACATGCTGGAAAAAAGTACTTCTTGGGGAAATAATTTCAGATACAAATGAGAAGACAAGTTTGGACATAGCCCAGAAAATATGCCATTATTTCATAGAGGAGACTAATGCTGTGCTCCAAAAGGTATGCTTCTGGAATATTGCCATTCTCTTCTTAAAGAGGGGTTTTGATTAAGAAGTTGTTTTGTGCTTGTTGGATAAGGATAGTCCACCTTATTAGGGTGCTGTTAATGCCTTAATAAATGGATGCTGACATAATCTCTGTGTTTTTTTCATTTTAATTTTTTAAAAATGAAAAAAAAATTTTTAATTGAAGTACCGTCAGTTACAATGTGTTGGTTTCTGGTATACAGCACAATGTCCCAGTCATGCATATACATACATATATTTGAATCTCTGTGTTTTTTGACTGTTAACATGTATCTATACCTTTTAATAGGTAAAGTTATTGCATGAATTCTTGGTAGTAGATTTTTAAGGTACTCTTTCCTTTTCATTTAGTGATTTGTTAATTAAATGAAGAATCAGCTTATTTGAATGAAAACATTACTGGGATTAAAAACTAATTTTAATGAACTTTGCAGATATTGTACTAAGTGAAATAAACCAGAGCACTAAAAGACAAATTTTGTATGATTCTGCTTATATGAGATACCTGGAATAGGCAGATTTATAGGGGCTGAAAGTAGAAGAGAGGTTACCAGGGGCTTGGGGAAGAGGAAGTGGGGAGCTATGTTCAGTGGGTGCGGAGTTTCTGTTTGGCATGGTGAAAAAGTTCTGGGGATGGGATACTGGTGATGGTTACATAACGTTGTGAATGTCCTTAATGCCACTGGGTTGTCCATTTAAAAATGGTCAGAATGTTAAATTTCATGTTTATTTTACTACACTAAAAAAATAAAAATAATAACTTCCAGGTTTCTCATATGAAAAATGAAGAATCGGCTTTGATAAACCAATTAACTTTGGTAGAAACGCTGTGGACAGAAGAGCTGAAGATTCTCCAGGCCTCTGCTGAGATCCTAACCAGTTTGCAAACAGCTTTTACGTAACCTCACCCAATTGCATCTGATCACCTCCTGTGCTGGGTGTGACTTCTTAAACATTTTTAAACTAAAGTTTATTTTATATAGAATTATTTACAGTCAATGAAGAGTTTTTATTAAACAATTATATACTTAATCCTATTCTGCTTTTTCTTTGTTTGCGGGGTGGCGTGCTGGCTGCTTGGGACATTGGAGAGTACCTGCAGGTGAGGTTGGGTGTGCTGTCCTGACGGCATTTCAGATGCTCTCAGAGTAAACAGCCCTGGAGGAAGCAGTCTGAGGAAAGTACCAGCTGTAACAGGAGAGGAGGCTGTGAGGGGCCAGGAGTCGGCTGGGGCTCTGTGTGTGGTCTTCTGCTGGGTGTCCTGCTTCTCATCTGACTCAGCAGCTGTAAAAGGGCAAGAAGTCGTGCTGTTTTATGCTCTGAGGCCACAGGTTTAGGGGTTGGGGCCTGTGGCGGTGGGTGGCTTTGGGAGGGGCGCACCGAAGTCCTGGGTCCCAGCCGGGCTCCACCCCCAGCTGCTCTGAGCTAGAGCGGCTCACTTTGAAGTTTTCATCCTTGATTTTCCATCTGAAAATGAGATTGTGGGGCTGGAAAGGGGATCCCTCGTGCTCTGCCCCAGCGGAAGGGCTGAGGAGCCAGCACCTGCATCAGGCAGAGGCCCCAGTGGTGCTGCCCCTCCTGTTTTCTGCCTCACTGCTGTCAGGACCAGGGCTTAGATCATGAGAGGGACCGTCCAGTGCTGGCTGACAGATTTCTGTGCACGGAAAATTAGGTTGACGTCGTTAAATAGGAGACATGTGGAGCCTCTCCAGTCCTCCCGTATTGACAGTTTTCCAGAATGTGTTTAAATCTTTTGTCAGCCGATGCCCCTTTACCATTATTTTTGTTGGGGGGCTGGAGGGGTGGATAGCTCTTATTCTGCTTTTCTGTTATTTTAATGCGGGTATTAGGAGGAATAGGAGATAACGTTTTGCTTAGTTGGTCATTTTGAATTAAGAGTCTTTGCCTTTTTTTCCTAATAATAAATGTACTTCAGTCTGTCAACTTGACTCTGAGTATGGTTTTTATATAAAATGTGCTCTAATTAGTACTTTTTAGATCTTGGCTCTGGATTTATACTTTTCACAGTGTTCTCCTGTCTGCCAATTAACTGTGAAGGGTCAGAGCATGTGTTACCATACATCACAGAAACAAATATGTGCTTAATATAGAAGCTGGACATTGTCAAAACATGTGATAGTAACATTTATTAAATATTGGTGACACCGAGCAGGACCCTGTGGGGTCTTCCCAGAACAAACAGCCCCACCCCCTGTCACTATGTCCTTTGCTTGCCTCTTATCTGTAGGAAAACATTAGCTTCCTAGGCCTTCCCCAAGTTCCAAAGAGTAAATTTAACCAGAGAAGTGAGAAAATGCAGGAACAAAAAGGAAAACAGCCAAACAACGTAAAATGATAGTTCAGCCAATAAACGAAGTCAAAGATTTTTCCTTCCTCCTCAAGGGCTCTAGATAATATTCTGAGCCATGTCCTTTGAGCTGTTTTGCAGCTACTGAAACCTCCACCAGGTGGAAGTTAACTGTATGCTGCCTTCAAGCAAGTAGACCCCAGACTGGTTGGAACCAGAAGGCTGATGATGTTGACTCCTGATTATCTTACCACCAACCAGTCAGAAGAATGTTCATCCGCTCATCATGGAGCCCAGAAACCCTATCCCTCACTCTGTCTTTAAAAACCATTCCCTGAAACCCATCAGGGAGCTGGGGCTGAGCACTAGCTACCCAGACTCCTTGCCTGGTGCCTGCAGTAAACACTGCACCTTCCTTCACCACAACCCGGTGTCAGCAGATTGGCTTCACTGCGTGCAAGTGAACAGACCAAAATTTGGTTCCACACGGTGATAATAACTGCGTACAGCACTGTGCTCCAACCTTGATGTGCAGTGTTTCATGGAAGCCTCACAACTGCCCTGTTTTACAAATAAAGAGGTGAAGAAATGGCCCGAGATCACAAACTTAGGACGTGGTGGAGTGAAAATGCCCCTCCACCTGACTCGGAGGGACACGGTTCACAGCTGTGGTGTGTTTGTGTCCAGAACTTCCCCTGCCGTCCTGACGCGAGCATACACCTGTTCCTCCAACCTTGGCTGGCGTCCGCCCGCGTGCAGAAGGCAGCTCCCCGCTTTCTCGCACCCCGGCATTGCTGGGCGTCGGCCGCTTGGCTGCAGGTTCCCCTGGGGGTACTGCAGACGGGTTGGCCTCGTTCTCCCTGCGCTGCGACGACGTAAGAGTCTCGATTAGAAACGTCGCTGGCCCGTCCCTCCTCACGCGGCCCCTCCCCGAGGACGGCGGGGGCGCGCAGGCGCGGTCGGCTGGCCCGGCGGACGAGGCTTCTACCCCGGAAGCGAGGGCCTCGTGGCTGCTCTGTGGACGCAGCTCCTGGGCCCGCGTGCCTGCCTGGTGTGGACGCGCTGAGGTGGGTGTCGGAGGAGCCTTCGGGGATTCGGGGACACCCGGGGTTTCCCGGAGGACACAGTTCCCCTCAGCGAGCTCCTGGCCTGTCGCGTCCCTGAGGCAGGGCTTACCCAACTGCTCATTCGGGGAGAAGGACTGGCCCCCTGCTCAGCGCTTCCGTTTCGGTTCCTGGGGTCTCTCCTGGGCGGGCCTCGCCCCTGGGGTCCGGCCCCACCGGCACAGCTGTGCCTCTGCCGACGCCTGCTTGATTCTGGGGCTCCGAGTAGGGAGACCAACCCGAGGCCACGGGCATATTTGGACCTGGATCCTTACTTATTACAGAGTATTTTTTTTTTTTTATCCTTTTAAGAAGCAGGGTGGGAAGGGGGTGGGCATTCCCTGCTCAGCCCTTGACCGTCTTTGGCCTGGGGGACCCCTGGCCGGCCTGCGGGGCTGGGGAGAGCCTTGCAGGGAAACCAGGGAGCTCAGGTTGGGGAGCAACGGCCCCTCACTGTGCTAGGCAGCCCCAGCCCCACGGGTCTGTTGCCCAGAGCCCTCCTGCTTTCCCTGCCAGGTTTCCATCCTTCCCCAGCACGCGAATTCCTCTCCTGGGGCAGCAAAAACAAGTGAACGGGCCCGCTCACCTCAGGAGTCAGAGTCAAAAATAAAACATCTTCATTATTATAGCTTGAACATCTCTCCCTGTTCATATATATAGTTGGTGTTGACTTTATTTTTAAGTAGCCGTGGTGTATTTCATGATATGATATACCAGGAGTCCACTAGCTTTTTCTATAAAGGGACAAATAGTAAATATTTTAAGCTTTCCGTGCTATACGGTCTTGGTCCCAGCTGCACAGTACAGCAGCCATAGACAATATGCAGGCGTGTTTGGCTGTGTTCCAGTAAGACTTGATTCACCAAGACAGGTCATGCCATAGTGTGCTGACCTTGTGCTGCAACATCGTTTATTTTTTTCTGTCCCCTATTGGTGGGCATTTAGGACTTAAATATGCACATATTTCAAATTTTTAAAAATGAAGTCTAGTCGATTTATAATGTGTTATTTTCTGGTGCACAGTGTAGTGATTCATTTATACATATATATATTCCTTTTCATACTCTTTTTCGTTATAGGCCTTTACAAGTTGGCCTTGTATATAGTTCCCTGTGCTATAGAGTGGAATGTTGCTGTTTATCTATTTTATATATATTGGTTAGTATCTGCAAATCCCAAACTTCTAATTTATCCCTCCCCACCCTGTCTCCCCCATGGTAACCATGAGTTTGTTTTCTATGTTTGTAAATCTGTCTCTGTTTTGTAAATACATTCATTTATATCCTTTTATTTTTTTAGATTTCACATATAAGTGATATGGTATTTTTCTTTCTCTGTCTGGCTTACTTCACTTAGTGTGACAATCTCCGGGTCCATCCATGTTGCTGCAAAGGTGTTATTTTAGCTTTTTTATGGCTGAGTAGTATTCCCTTGTATAATTATAGCACAGCTTCTTTATCCAGTCATCTGTCAATGGACATTTAGGTTGTTTCCATGTCTTGGCTATTGTAAATAGTGCTGCTGTGAACATTAGGTTTTGGAATAGAGTTTTCTCCAGATATATGCCTAGGAGTGGGATTGCTGGATCATAGGGTAAGTCTATTTTTAGTTTCTTGAGGAATCTCCTTACTGTTTTCAGTAGTGCCTGCACCAAACTACATTCCCAGCAACAGTGTAAGAAGGTTCCCTTTTCTACAACCTAACTATGTTAATTTCTACTTGAAGGTGATTTACACCTTTCCAAAGTAAAGCCCTGCCTTAACACGAAAAACTTCACAGACCAACATGGTAATCGTTGTGCTTCAGTCATCTGGGATTAGAAAAAATGGTCAGTGTCAGAAAGGAACTACTCAAGATGAGAAGCGTTTCATCATCCACAACCGATCCAGGCTTATTTGAAAACAGCGGTGTAAGACTTTCAGTTTGCAGGCAGTGCTTGGTGTATGTATGCATTCAGACTCTTTGCAAGAAACGTTTGGCTCCTGGTGGGACAAGCTGGCCCCCAGGGTAAACCCCAGTCGGGCCACACACCACCTCCCTTGACCTGTCCTTGCGCACGACTGCGAGGGCCAGCAGCCCGTGTCTGCCCACGCAGCGGGGCGGCCTGCGAGGCCTTTTACCAGCAGGACTGCTTGCTCCCCTCTCTGACCCACCGCCCCGCCCCCATTGCCATTTTTCTCCTTCCTCCTGTTTTTTGGTTTCTCTTTACGAGGCCTTGGGCTTGTCTGAGACTCCTAACATATCCACCTTGCTGGTATCTGGTTCCAGAGTTTGTGGGTGGTAAACCTCCAGCTGCTGAGCTGGCCTGAGGGGACAGACAGCAAGAAGTTAGGATAATTTGAGGCATTCCTCGAATCTTTCAAGCTAAAAATAGAGGAGGCGGTCCTCAGACGGGGGCACTTTAAGTGCCTCTGCCTGAAGGTGGAGACCGATAATAACCTTTTAGAAAAGCAGAGCTGTACTTTTGTGAACATGGCTTTCCCTGAAGCACCTGGACACCCTCTTAGAGGGCCCACTGGGGGACAGAAATGAATTAATTTTAGCTCCTCAGCTGGTCAACAGCAGCTACATTTTGGGTGATAGATGAGTGTTGGGCAGTAGAGTTTGTCCTGAGGAGGAAAGAATAACAAACCTATTTTGATTTGTCGGCTGACATTTGAATGTGGAGCTTTGTTACGGATGTCGCCATATTGGTTTACTTGGAAAGAAGCTTTGTTTTACAGATCCAGGAAGTCATGTGTGAATTAAAGGGAGCAGGAAGATTAGGAGGGAAGAAGCAGGCCTGATGTCCTTTGCTCCATCCCTTCCAGGTGCCGCAGATCCCAGTGTCATGGTACCACAGGCAACACCGCAGTGTCCCACGTACAACGGTGTCATCTGCTCGCTCGGGGGTTCTTTCCTCCCACCTTGCAGGGGGCACTTCTCTGTCTCTGTCTTTCTGTTGTAACCTTTCCTTGAGGGGATATTTTCTTACTTAATTTTATTTTCTTCCATGTAGTTTTAACATTAGGCTATGAGTAAATTTCAAAACAGTGCTCCCCAAAATACAGAATTGAATGCAAATGGAAGGTGACCACGTCAGCCCCACTAGGACAGCAGTAATAAACGAGGCGGGTAGCACGAGGTGGCTTTGTGGACATGGTGAAATCGGACCCCTCATTCACTGCTGGTGGGAAGGTAAGACGGTGCAGCTGCTTTGGAAAACAGTTTGGCAGCCCCTCAAAAGGTTAATAAGCATAGAGTTATTTTGTGACCCAAGAATCCCCCTTTTAGATTCATTCCTGAGAGAACTGAAAACTTACATCCACACAAAAACGTGAACTTGAATCTTCATAGCAGCGTTATTCATAACAGCCCCAAACCCGAATGTTCACCAGTGGATGAATGGATAAACAAGACGTGGGCTCCCCATAAAATGGACTATTACTCAGCCGTAGACAGGGATGAAGTACTGACACGTGGCACAGGGGCGGACCTTAAAAACATTACACCAAATAAAAGAATATTGTCACTAAAGACCACATAGAATTTTATTTACATGAAATGTTCAGAACAGGCAAATCTGTAGAGATGGAAGTTAGATCAGTAGCTGCGGTGGGGTGGGGGCTAGAGAGATTGGGCGGAGATGGCCAAGGCGGAGGGGGTTTCTCTTGAGGGTGATGAAAATGTCCTCAAATGGATGGTGGTGATGGTTGCACAACTCTGTGAATATACTGAAACCCACTGAATGAGACACTTTAAATGGGCAAATTGTATGGCATGTGAGTTGTATTTCAGTAAAGCAATTTTAAAAAAAAGTAGGGTTAGTTCCTGTTGGAGCATTATATCCCTCTTCCCATGCTCGGCCAACACTTGTTCACAGGCAGGTCTAGTTTGTTGATCTGAGGACGATGGGGAAGCCCTGGCAGCATTAGGCCCTCTGCCCCGCGTGCTACGTGTATCGCCTTGTGTAATCCTTACAAGGATCAGTGATTCTGTAAATGTGAAAACAAAAATTGGAAAAGGTAGAGTTCTTGCTGAGGTCACACAATGAGGACTCAAACCTCAGTCAACCTCTGGGCCCCACGTTCCTAATGTTCCTGCCCCTGTGGCTGGGTCTGTGCAAGACAGGCAGGCTTAGGTGGGCACCTGACCCCACCTGATTAGGACCGTGTCAAATCAGATTGTAGCTGGAATGGTCGCCCTTGGAAGAACATTGGGAGGGAGGGCTGAGATCCTGCAGTCCTGCTGTGTCTAAGTGCGCCCCCTCCTGGTGCGACCACTGCCTACTCTTGACAGGAAAAAAGGCTCCTTGGTACATGGGGGAGCAGACTCAGGGCCCAGGGATCCTGTCTTCAGGTTGACCCTGAGAAAGGGGATTATTAGCCACATTTATAGAAAAGGAAGCAGGCTCAGAGGAGGGAAGTAACGTGGCCCAGAGTCTTCCACAGGTGAGCGTGGAGTGATGCGGGCTGGGGATGGGGCTGTCCTGAGTCACAGGCAGGTGGAGCCTTTATCAAGAGCATGTTTGCCAAACGGGGTCCCCTCCTTCTGGCGTCAGAAATGGCCGGGTTGTAGGAGCCCAGCCCAGACCCACTGAATCAGAATCTCTGGTGGAGGGGTAGGTCCAGGAATTTGCAGTGAACCCCTGGGTGGTTTCAGGGCTCGCTGTCTGCAAACCACTGACCATGCCAAGGGAGGGGCTGAGCCCCCACTCCTGCCCCTGGTCCCAGGCATTTAATGGTTGTTTCACGGGCTCTTGAGGTGAAGTGTTAGGCAGACCTGACCCTAGATCATGCGATTCTGACCCTGGGCCTTTGAATATGTGTAGCATCAGGCAGTTGGAGTGAAAGGCAGTATTACGTCTCTTACTAGAGACGAAGAAACTGAGGCACAGAGGGGCCAGGTGACGTGTCTCACATCGTACGGTTGGGATTTGACCCCAGGAGTGTCTGAGTTCAAGTCTACCACTTGTCAGTTATACCTGTTTCTGCCTCCAAAGATGGGCAGCCTAGGGTCCAGGGTGGGGCTGGGTCACCTCAGAGCAGTTTGGTTTTGTCTTGTTTTTGTGTTATAATGGGCGACCTCCCTGGCCACAAGGAACCAGGCAGTGCTGAGCTTTGGGGAGAAAGAAGGCCTGCCCAAAAGTCCCTGTGGGCCAAGCCTTCTCCCTCCAGCCTCACCTTTTATGGTCAAAGTTCAGTTTTCCAGCCCCTCCCAGTCACCGTGAAGACCCACATCCTAAAAAGAGCAGCAGATGTTGTTAGAGGGGCAGGAAGGGGAGGGTGATCACGCAAGGCAGGCATCTCCCATCCTGAGGAATTTGTCCCCGGGCGATCTCTGGCCCTCCCGTTATCCCCAGGGTCCCTGCCCAGCCATGCAGCTCTGGCCCTGAGCATTTGGAAGCCTTCTGGTGCCTGGAGCCAGACGGAGAGCCCAAACCTAGGACTGCATGGCGTCTACCTAGCAGTTTGTAGGACAGTTAACAATTGCAGTTCTCACTCTGCCCTTTTCACAAAGGGAGACTCTGAGCTGATTAGGAGAAAAGGGCATTCAGGACAAGTAGAGGGTGTGAAGAGGTGGGCAGCAGAGACCTCTGATTCTCAGGTTGCCTCTGGGACCCACTGCACTGAGTGACGGGCCTCCTGAAACTCAGACAGTGAAGGTGGGAGCAGCGGTTCACAGCCTTAGCTGTTGGAATCACATGTGGAGCTACTTTTTTTTTTTTAATTTACCGAGGAATAATCAGCAAACGTAATTGTATATATTTAAAGTGTACAACATGTTTTGATAGATATGCACATTGTAGAATGATTACAGAGATCACGATAATGAACACATCCATTACCTCATCAATTTAACATAGTCGACTCGTGTGTGTGTGTGTGTGTGTGTGTGTGTGTGTGGTGGGAATGCATGAGGGTTTCTCTCAGCAACTTTCAAGTACACAATACCGTGTTTACTGGTCACCATGTTGTGCATTAATTAGATCTGCAGAACTTACTCTTCTGATAACTGAAAATTTATACTCTTTGGCTGACATCTTCCCCTCCCTCCAGCCCCAGCAATCACCATTCTGTTCTCTCTTTCTGTGAAATGGGCTTTTTAAAATTCTACAGTATAAGTGAAATTATACAGTATTTGTCTTTCTCAGTCTGGCTTCTCTCTCAGCAAAATGCCCTACACATTCACCCATGTTGTTGCAAATGACAGGATTTCCTTCTTTTTTATGGCTGAGTAATAGTCCATTGTATATATGTGCCACATCTTTATTCATTCATCTGTTGAAGGACTTTTTAGGTTGTTTCCATGTCTTGGCTATTGAGAATGGTGCTGCGGTGAACATGGGTGTATGGCTGTTTCTTTGAGATGCTGATTTCAGTTCCTTCAGATATAACCCAGGAGTGGGATTACTGGATCATATGATAGTTAAATTTTCAATTTTTTGAGGAACTGCCATACTGTTTTCCATAATGGCCGTGCCAGTTTACATTCCCACCAACAGTGTATAAGGGTTCCTTTATCTCCACACGATCATCAACACTTGTTATCTTTTGTCTTTTGATAATGGCCATCCTAATAGGTGAGAGGTGCCTTTAATTTGCATTTCCCTGATGATTAGTGATGTTGAGCACCTTTTCATATACTTTTTGTATGTTTTCTTTGGAAACATGTCTATTCAGGTCCTTTGCCCATTTTAAAATTGGATTATTTGCTTTTTTGCTATTGAGTTGTGTGAGTTCTTTGTATAGTTTGGATATTAGCTCCTTATCAGATACATGTTTTGTGAATATTTTCTTCCATCCTATAGGTTGGATTAAATTTGTTGCTTGTTTCCTTTGCTGTGCAGAAGCCTTAGTTTGATGCAGTCCCACTTGTTTATTTCAGTTTTTGTTGCCTGTACTTTTGACATCTTATCCAAGAAATTACTGCCAAGACCAATGTCAAAGGTCTTTCCTCCCCTAGAAATTTTATAGTTTCAGGTCTTACGTTTAAGTCTTTGATCCTTTTGAGTTATTTTTTGTGTGTAGTGTGAGATAGAGGTCCAGTTTCATTCTTTTTTTTTTTTTAACATTTTTTATTGATTTATAATCATTTTACAATGTTGTGTCAAATTCCAGTGTTCAGTACCATCTTTCAGTCATTCATGGACATATACACACTCATTGTCACATTTTTTTTTCTCTGTGAGTTATCATAACATTTTGTGTATATTTCCCTGTGCTATACAGTATAATCTTGTTTATCTATTCTACAATTTTGAAATCCCAGTTTCATTCTTTTGCATATAGATACCCAGTTTTCTCAGCACCATTTATTAGTTGACTGTATATGGGTGGGTTTATGCCTGGTCTCTCTGATCTGTTCCATTGGTCCATGAGACTTTTTTTTTTTATGACAGTACCATACTTTTTGGATTACTATTGCTTTGAATATAGTTTGAAATCAGGAAGTGTGATACCTTCAACTTTGTTCTTTCTCATGATTATTGTGGCTATTCAAGGTCTTTTGTGGTTCCATACAAATGTTAGGAATTTGTTTTTTTTTTTATTTCTGTGAAAAATGTCATTAGGATTATGATAGGAATTGCATTGACTCTGTAGATCACTTTGGGTAGTATGAACATTTTCACAATATTAATTCTTCTAATCCATGAACATGGAATATGTTTCTGTTTATTTTTGTCTTCTTCAATCTCTTTCAACAATGTCTTATAGTTTTCATTGTATAGGTCTTTGACCTCACCTCCTTGGTTAATGTATTCCTATGTACTTTATTGTTTCTGGTGCTATTATAAATAGGATTGCTTTCTTAACTTGTCTTCTAGATAGTTTGTTATTAGTGTATGGAAGTGCAACTGATTTCTGCATGTTGATTTTGTAACTTGCAACTTTACTGAATTTATTAGTTCTAACAGATTTTTTGGTGAGTCTTTAGGGTTTTCTATGTATAATATTACTGCCATCTGCAAGCAGATAATTTTACTTCTTTCTTTCTGTTGTGGATGCCTTTTATGTCTTTTTCTTGCCTAACTGCTAAGACTACAACTTCCAGCACTATGCTAAATAGAAATGGCGAGAGTAGGCATCCTTGTCTTGTTCCTGATCTTAGGAAAAGGCTTTTGCATTTCACCATTGAGTATGATGTAGCTGTGGGCTTTTCATATATGGCCTTTATTTTGCTGAGGATCATTTCTTCTATACTTGACTTGTTGAGAGTTTTTATCATGAAAGGATGTTAAATTTTGTTAAGTGCTTTTTCTGCATCTATTTGAAATGATCATATGATTCTGATCCTTCATTCTGTTAATGTGATATATCACATTTATTGGTTTCATATGTTCAACTATCCTTGTACCCCAAGGATGTATCCCACTTAATCAAGGTGTGTGATCATGTTAATGTGTTCTTGAATTCAGTTTGCTAGTATCTTGTCGAGGATTTTTGCATTGGAGTTTATTCTCTCTTGATTGACCTGTAATTTTTTTTTCCTTGTAGTGTCCTTGTCTGGTTTTGTTATATGGGTAATGCTGGTCTTGTAAAATGAGTTTGGAAGTTTTCCTTGCTATTCAGTTTTTAGAAGAGTTTGCAAAGGATTGGTATTAATTTTTCATTAAGTGTTTGGTAAAATTCACCTGTGAAGTCATCTGCTCTTGGGCTTCTATTTGTTTGGAGATTTTGATTACCTGTTTAATCTTGCTCATTATTGGTCTGTTCAGATTTTCTATTAGTTTATGATTCATTGGTAAGTTGTGTTTCCAGGAATTTATCCATTTATCCATTGGGAAGTTTTCAGCTATTATTTCTTTAAATATGTTTTCTGTCCCTTTCTCCCTCTCTTCTTTTTCTGGGACATCCATAATGCAGGCATTGTTTTGCTTGATGGCATCCCACAATTCCTATAGGTTTTCTTCACTCTTTTTCAGTCTAACTTTTTTCTCCCCTGTCTGGATAATATGAAGAAATCTGTCTTTGAGTTCACAGATTCTTTCTTCTGCCTGATTGAGCTTCCTGTTGAAGCTTTCTGTTGTCTTTTTCATTTCATTCATTGTAGTTTTCAGCTTCAGAATTTCTATTTGGTTTTTTTTTTAATGATTCTGCCTCTTTGTTGAACTTCTTATTTTGTTCATGTGTTGTTTTCCTGAGTTCCCTAAGTTACGTTCTCTTAAATCTTGCTGAGCTTCCTAAAATTGTTGTTTTGAATCTCTTTTTAGGTAACTCACAAATCTCCATGTCTTTGGGATTGGTTACTGGAAAGTTATGTTCCTTTGGTGGTGTCATGTTTCTGATGGCTTTGCATTGATGTCCATGCATTTGAGGGTGCATTCACCTATCAGTGGGAAAGACTTCCACCTAAAGGTGGCTGCAAAGGTGTTAGCCCGGTGGGATGCGGTGTCTGTCATTCTTGGAAGGCACAGCAGCACAGTCTCCATGCAGCTCTGCCAGCTGAGGTCACTGTAGGTGCAGACTGCAGTGTCTTCTGTGGCCAAGACTGTGGAGGTCCTGCGGGCAACAGTGGCAGCCAAGGCCTTGGGAGCCTTGAAGGTGAAGTTTACAGGAGACTGCTGTTCAGTTTTTTCCCATGGGAGGAAGTTCTAGCTAATGGGATCCCTCTTGGCTGTGGTGTGGCGTGCGGAGCTGGCATCCTGGGACCACTTGCTGAGGCAGTGGCCCTGGTGTCTAAGGTGTAGACAGGTGCACATCACCTGTGGAACCAAGTCTGGCTCTCTGAGTCTTGCCACAGTGACTTTGGCTGGGGGTGGGGGGTGACAGAGCAGTGGCACAGGCCTTGGGATGACAAAGTGCAGCTGTGGCTTGGTCCCAGGGCTCAGGGGACAGGGTGCAGTAGCAGCACGGCCTGTGGATGTGGGTTGAAGTCCCAGCTTTGGCCCCAGTGGGCAGTTGTAGGACAGTGGTAACACGTCCTTGATGGCGGCCTATTAAAACCCTGTGTTAGGATCCGGGCAGCAAGGTTTAGGGCAGTGGCAGTGCCTTGAGCAATGACAGTTAAAAGAGTTTTGACCTGGGACCCAGGGGCAGGGCTCAGAGCATTGGTAGTGTGGCTTGGAAGTGATGGTTCAGAGTGATGACCTGGGTCATGGGGGTGGGGATCAGGGCAGTAGCAGTGTGGTACTGGTAGTGGTCACAGTGAGACCTGGGACCCAGAGGGCGGGGCTCAGGGCAGTGGGGGCGCCCATCTTGTATATGATGATGCACTGTGAGGTCCTGATCCCAGAGAGTGGGGCTCAGCAGTGAATGGGGCCCCTGTGGAGTGGACGCAGTGGTGGGTACTCGGGGCAACTCCGTCAGCTGGATCAGCGCTGGTGTAGACTGGGGGAGACCGTAGCAGCAGAGGCTGCAGACATCCACAAGGGTGAGGCTTGCTGGGGTTCTCCTGTTTCCTTTTCTCCGGAAGGTGAAATTCCCCTGAAGGGATATCCCTGGCACACAGCCACTCTTGACTTGAGGATGGGTGACACAGGTGGAATGTTTCCTGTACTTTTCTGCATGGCCATCCTCGGTTTTTGAGCTCTGCAGGGTTTTTGCAGGTTCATTGTAGTCCAGCGCTTTCCCTGGGCTGTTTTTGTTGGTTTGTTGTTTTTTGTTTTTGTGATATGAACTCTGGGACCTCCTAGTCCTCTGCTGGCTGATGTCACCTCCCTGTCACCTGCAGAGCATTAAGAACTACTGATGCCAGAGTCTCACCCCAAAGGGCCTGATTTAATTGATCTTGGGTGTGCCAAGATCCTGGTGGTCCTAAAGTTCCCAGGTGACTGATGTTCCCCAAAATTCCCTTTCTGAGTCTCTGGGCTATAGGAATAAGCCCCTTTAACGTCTCCCAGCTGGAACATTCTGGATTTTCAAGCCTACAGTTACAACAATTTTGGGAGGCAGGGTAGAGAGTTCCAGCTGCTATACCTTTACATAATTTTATGCTACCTAAGTAATGAAAAAAATAGTAGCAGTCCATATTGAGTACAGATTAATCCAAAGCATAAATGCTTTAACATTCGGTTCAACTAGTACAGTTAAATATAAGTGGCCAGACCACAACAGGTGCTTAATACATTTTTAGTTCTTTTCATGCAGCTCCTTTGAAAACAAGCTACACCTGTAAGGATTATGGTCGGTGCCTGAAAAATACAAGATGGGTCTTTTGATCTGTGGTACTTTGCAGTGAACTTGAGACACTTCCATCTTTGTACACTAGGTGGCGTAAGAGGACTGCTGAGCTGAGAATGCTGAGTCTGGTCACCCACATACAGCCAAAATGAGGAAAGAGTGTCGTTTTTTTCAGATGTTAGTAGGACCCAGACAAGGCAAAAAGAACTCTGTGTACTGCTACTGGCATAAAGTGCAGAGTTGATATTCTCTTGTGGGCCGTTGGATCTCCTTGGGTGAGAAACATAGGCAGGTAGGTGAACATTAGTTCAAGGTGACGGCTGCCCGAGACTGGGCCTGGCCAGGTGTGATGGGCTCAGAGATGGAGGAGAGAGGAGGCGGTGGGTGATAAGCTGCCGAAACTGCCCGGTCTCTGCCTACAGACAAGCGATGAATAGATGTGATATTTAGCACTTTGTTTTGAGAAGGAAAGAATTTTTCACACCAGGTGTCAGGTTTTAATTACTTTCTCACACCAGGTAGCAGGTGTTAATTTCTATCATCCTTGGTAGCAGGTAGACAAGCCCTGACATGCAGGCAAACAGAGCAAGGGTCGCTTAAAGGAGTTTAAATTGACCACCCACACAAAGAAAGGGGTCCACTCCTGCGACCCCTCTTCTGCCAGACGCGTGTAGAATTAGACAGTGGTATGATGTGTGGTGAGCTGGAAAGGCGCCATTTCTCCCCACCGACGGGAGGGCTGCCTGTCTGTTGTCAGAGGCGTGCGTTTGGTCTGAGGATGGAGCTTCAGGGTAGAGTGAAAACAATGCCAAGGTGTCCTTGGACTGCTCTGTCTGCAGGTGACTGACAGGCTCCAGAACCTAATGCCTGGGGAAGGAAGGTGACCCAGCACAACATGGCATAGTGGCTGCGCGGGGGGCCGCGTTTGAAATCATTTCTTTGGTCTGCTGGACTTGCCTGCTGCCTCTGTTACCTGTCCTTCGATCAAGCCTAATTCAGCTTGTAGATCTGGGAGCTCCTGTGATGGTTTCTCCCTTTGCACTCTCTCCTCCTTCCACACCTCTTGCTAGCTGTACACAGTCTGGCATTGCCCTGAGTGGGTGTTTGTTTTCTCTTTGGTGCCTCAGCTAGAGCGCGCCGGGCAGACCTGGCTGGGGCGGGTGCCAGGGTACCGACGCTTCCCCCTTAATTGGAAGAGTGGAGAAAACTAATGGTGACTGTTTTCTGCCTGGAGTTACCTGACTGCTGGTGGCTGGCTGTTTGGGGCACAGATCCTGCTTAAGAGTATTCAGGCTGGGATAATGAGTTATTTGTGACTTGTTGTGGTTCAATATTCAGGCCAGGGAGCCACCTCGCAGCCTAGTTTGGGAGCCATGGCTCACATGGACACAGCCATCAGCAAAAATTGTGTGAAAAAGGAAATATTCTGTCTCTATATTTAGAAGGCAGGGCTTCTGATACCAGTAGGTGCAAAATATTGGTAGTGGGCAACCATTAGAATCCATTGTCTTTCTTTTATAGTTTGCTGGTGGCAGGAGTCTGTGGGAGAGGCCACTGCCACCAAAAATATCCCTTAGGAAACTAAACAAGCACTGTCAGCATCTTTTACTGGGGTCACTTGCCTTAGAACCCTGCTCCCTAAAGGCTGATCTGCAGACCAACAGCATCAGCAGCGCCCAGGAGCTTGTGAGAAGTGCAGATTCACAGGCCCCACCCTGGGCCTGTGGGAGAAGCAGTGCCTCAGAAGTGGGGCTGGCTCCAGGGGTCAAGCCATTTTGGTAAAGAATTACCAGCCTCCTGGACCAGTTAGTCTGACCATCAGCAAGCCATTTAGCACTGTTGGGGGACAGCTGTCTTTAACATGAGGATGCTGTTGGAGCCACTCACCTACAGAGAGTGAGGCGGGGCCCTGGGGCTCTGCTGGGAGGACCCCCGTGGCCAGATTCTCAGCGAGTATCATAATTTTGCCCCTTTTACTTTGGGGGATGGCTGTTCCCCAATATCTCTGAAGTGCCAGGGGAGGTTGCCTGGCAGAAGCCACCTCACTCCTCACCCACACCCTGTGCTGGGCGCTGCTGGGCAGTAGGCTGTGGAACCCCGGTCTCCCTAGAACACACTTCTGAGGTTCACATTCATGGGGACAAAACAGATCCCAGTGTAGCGGTGTGGTTATGGATTCACTAGTCCACTGCAGGTGCCTGGGGGCTGGTGGGCCTTGACTTGAAGAGTCCGGGGGCTTTCGGACTGGGCCACGTGTTTACTTAGCAGTTCCGGGGCCTGCGTACTTTCTAGGGGCCAGCACGGTCCCTGAATCAGTTTCATCCCCGCCGTGCACTCTCCTCCTCCCGATACGTGGGGACGGCTCAGATCAGGGGGCCAGTAGGCGAAGTCCCCTTCACGCTCGAGGAGAGACAGGGCTTCACACAGTCCTGGTAGGCTTTATGCCCGCACAGCTTCTTTCTGGCCATTTCCACGAGCCGTGTTCTGACTCCCTATGACACTAAGGTCGAGGGTAGCAATGTGTTTCCCTGGAGTCTTGAAGACAGGGGGTGGTCGGGGTGGGGACAGACTTCACTCGTCTTAGGCCATCCGTGGGTTCTGGGATGGGAAGACTTCAGAAGAGGAGGAAATTTCAGGCGGGATCCGGCAAGGGGAGGACCAGGCAACTGCCCTTGGAACTGGCTGTGCCTTCGCTTTCCTGTGGCTTCGGTTCCTGCAGGTTCTGACATGCTCCGCGCGCAGATCCGAGCCAGCCGGGGTGGCTGGTAGCTTTGGGCCAGGCCGGTTCCACGGCTCTGCTTTCCCCCGTTAGCTCTCGTTATGGGGAATTGGAAGGGGGGTTGGTAACAGCGCCTGGTGTCCCTTCCTTTGTTTATAGACATATTTTTCTTTGTGAGAGAAAAAAAGAGCTGACTCCCTTTGAAGGGACATGAAAACTGAGTTTTGTCTTCTCTTCCTATTACTGTCAAACAAAAGTCACCTTAGAACTGTCCGTCACAGGGGGACCCGTCACTGGCAGGAAGCGAGGCCTTCCCTCCTGAGTGTATAACTTACAGTAAGTTCTCAGCAGACCAGAAAAAATGCCTTTTATCATGTTCTGGTTTTTTTCCTCCCACTGTTTTATTTCACTTACAACATCACTCAGGCCCAAATGGTATTTGTCAGGAGTAATTGGCAAACGCTGGAGGCTGTGTTCAAGGCTGCTTGAATGGAAAATCTCAAAGCAGTTGTCCACGTTGAAGAAAATATTACATTTGATCTTTTTTTTAAATGATTTCTGAAGACATGATGCATGTCTGCATTCTTTAGCCTTATAACCCTTTATATTTGAGGGGGAAAAAAACCCCAACAGGAAGTAGCTCTCCACAGTTAATTTGGAGTACGCCCGGAGAAGGAACCACAACACATGCGAAGTCTTTTTAAAGACACGACCGTGATTTATTTTTATTAGCCTTCTAATAAGCCTGCGCCGGCTTACAGGTTGTTACACATTGAGTTATGACTTCCAGCTTCGTGTTTCATGTCTCTTTCTACTTGGATGTTTATCCTGCTGGATGAAAATATGCCTGAGGGTGGTGGCAGCCGTCCACGGGGTGGTGGGAGCCCGCTCACTCCAGCTCCTTTGGAAGCTACAGGCTTTTCCGGGGCAGGACATTGTGTAACCAGCAAATTAGAACCGTCTGATCAAACTGAGTCCCAGAGAGGGGAAAGGACACGTTGGAGGGCCAGGAAATGAATGATGATGGGTCTCCCGAACCGTAAGTCTTCACAGTGTATGACGCGTACCTTCTTAGGTACGAAGCATAGTGTAAATGACATAGTTTGGAGGCCTTTGAAGGTCACACAACCCAACGTAAATAAATGTGGCTCTCTCCATGTTCCCCATATGTGTATGTAAATATGTATCAGGAAATGGCACAACTCACTGACCTAGGGCTGCACGACTCATAGGAGGTTCTTAACCACCTCGTATCTACTACGCCCGGATGATTCTGGAGTAACAACACACACGTTACAGAACACGTGTTACAGAAAACTCTAGATCAGGTGTCAGCCAGCCCCTATTTTTGTAAATAATTTTTTTTCTAAATGCAGACTTAAAAAAAATTATGCTTAAATAGGTATAACATAGAACTGGCCATTTAACCATTTTTAAGTGTATAGTTCAGTGACATTGAACTCATTATTTCCAGGACTTTCCTATCACCCCAAACAGAAGTTCTGTACCCATTAAACAGTAACTCCCTGTTCTCCCCTCCCCCTCCAGCTCCCAGTAACCTTTAATCTACTTTATGTCTCTGTAATTTGCCTATTCTAGATATTTCACGGAAGTGGAAACATACGCCATCTGTTCTATTGTGTCTGGCTTATTTCACTTAGCACAATGTTTTTGAGGATCATCTATTATACTGTGTGTTATTACTTCACTGCTCCCCCTGCTTAACGGAGGGACCATTGACAATCAAATATTGTGTATATGTAAGGTGTACAACTTGATAATTCGATATACATTATGAAAGATTCACCACAGTCAAGCTAATTAACGTATCCACCCACATAGTTTACCTTTTTTTTTTTTTTTTGGTGGTGAGAACACTTGAGATCTACCCTCTTAGAAAATTTCAGGAATACCATACAGTACTGTTAGCTGTGGTCACATTTTGTACGTTAGATCTTCAGAACTTACTCACTTTGCATCATTGCTTTTTAAAAAAAAAAACTATGGTAAAAACATAAAATTTACCATCTTAACCGTTTTTGAAATGTGTGGTCAGTAGTGTTTGATTGTATTCACAGTGTTGTGCAACAGATTTCTAGAACGTATTTATCTTGCAAACCTTCAACTCTGTATTCAGTGAATCACACCTCCCCTTTTCCCTCTCCTCTCTGCCCCTGGGACCCACCAATCTACTTTTTGTTTCTAAGAGCTTGACTCCTTTGGATGCCTCCTGTAAGTGGAATCATGTAGTATTTGTTCTTTTGTGTCTGGCTTATTTCACTTAGCAACATGTCCTTAAGGTTCATCCATGTTGTAGTGCATGGTAGGATTTCCTTCTTTTTTATGGCTGAATAATATTCTGCTGCATGTATATACCATGCTTTGTTTATCTATTAGTCAGTCAGTGGACACTTGGGATGTTTCTGGCTCTTGGCTTCTGTGAACAATGCTGCTGTGCACATGGATGTGAAGGTATCTGAATCTCTGCTTTCCCTTCCTGTGGGGATATGCCCACAAGTGTGTTAATGAAGTTTTATTGTGACACAGCCAGATCTGTTTGTTTTCCGATTGACTGTGGCAGAATTTACAACAGCAGAGTTGAATTGTTGAGACAGAGGCTGTACGGCTCACAAAGCGGAAAATATTTACTGTCTGGCCCTTTACAGAAAACGTTTGCTGACTCTGCTTAGATCTAATCAAACGTGTACTTCCTCCAGTGGTTCTGTTGGAGGGTTGTCACTGGTTTTGAACAAGGCCTAGTTATTTATCTGGTATTTGGTACCCACGAAGCAACCCCGGTGGGTGTGCTCTGGCCACAGGCAAACCCTTTTGGCCTTAATGCAAACTCTTCTCCCAGGGGCTGAACTGACAGTGAGGAGGCCCTGTTCTTTCCCTCCCTTAAAGCCTAGAGCGCTGTGCCAGCGCGTTCTTTCTTGCCCCAACAGATGTGTATCAGTTTCCTGTGGCTGTCGTGACACAAAACCACAGGCTTGGTGGCTTAAAGCAATAGAACTTTATTCTCTTGCAGTCCTGGAGGCTGGAGTCCTGTGTATCTGTTTCTGCTTCTTTTCCCTTACAAGGACTTGTCATTGCATTTAGGGTACACTTGGTTAATCTAGAATGGTCTCATTTTGAGATCCTTTGCTTTTGTAAAACTGTGAAAACACCTATTCCCAAATAAGGTCATGTCATAGGTACCAGAGCTTAGGACTTGGACATTTCTTTTGTTGTTGGGAGGAGGACACTGTAGGGGAGAAAAACACTTTTCCTTTACTCTCTTAGGTTCAGTGATTGAGGCTTGCAAATTAACTGACAAAAGACAGATCAACAGGAGAAAGATTTATTTTGCATGCATATAATGGCTACATGTGAAAATCCCAAGACATAGTTAGGTTTCAGAGCTTATATGCTATTTTTTAAAAGGTGATAAATTGTAGAGAAGTGACTAGACAAAGGAAAAGGGGTTTGAGCTTCTGGGGGAAGAGTAAACTGTGGGAAGGTAAATGTATACGGAAACTAATGGAAGATAGGAGCCAGTTGGTAGGGTTTGTTATGCAGACCAAGTTGACAGCTTCCAGTGATGGAGTCTGTGGTGATGAAGAGTCAGTCCTGGTATGGGAGCAGGGGGAGGGTTACCTTTACACTTGGAAGTTTATGCCCTGATTTTAGGCAAAAAGGAGGAGGGCAGAGAGTTTCTCCTGCATTTGCTGTTTCTCAGTTGCCTTCAGCTCCAAAGAGTCCTTGTGTCAAAGTGGCTTATTTGAGGGTAGCATGTTCTGATGCCTTCCAACACTGTTCAACCTACTGCAACATATAGTGGATGCCATTCACATCCAAGCTCTATAGCTGTGTATAATCTGATATAATCACATCCTGTGAAGGAACTCCGATTTTTAGAAGATATAAAAAAATCTTGTAGGAAAATAAAGCAAATGACACTGTGCCTTTTTGGGGTGACTTTTAGAAATACGTTTATCCACATGTTGAGTGGAGCAGCCTGTAAAGATCTCAAAAATGAGTCATTTTACAGCCAAGAAATTAACATTGCTAATGTAATTGTTGAAAATTATTTTTAAAATGCATTTTAAAATGCAGATTATTTTTTTAAAACTTGTATTCATTTTGTTCCCCTTCTGTATTCCACAGACAATTCAGCAGGCATATACTATAATAAATACATTTAAATAATGGCCCCTTTTCTTAAAAATCACAATAAATGGAATTCACAGATTTTTGAGTGTTATGAGTAAGGTGAGATCTGCAGGTGGCTTTCCCTGCTAATGAGGGACACAGTCATATTCAAGCCATCTGATTTCTTTTGGTAACACATGCCTGAAAGTAAATTTGAAATAATTGTTTTGGAAAAAAGTAAAGAAGAATGAATACAGCTGGACCGCAGATGCCTCCAGCATGCTGGCTTGAGAAGAGCAGTGGCGTGGTGCCTTCTGCTCACGGGTGACACAGGGGCTGCCCACACAGTCTTTGCTTGATGTCTTTCTTATTGAAAATATATCCCCGAGTGAAATTCAAAAGAGAACAACAGAATCTATAAAACCACACCCATCAAACAGTACTTGCAGTTCGCACAACTGTTAGCTGTGTCGTGGGCTTTTGGGTTGTGAGTTGAGGGGAAGGTAGCTAGACATCGCTTCTTCATTTTAACCCAACTTTTTAATTTTAAATCAAAAAAGTGCAATGTTATTTCTTGAATTAAAAAAATGACATTATTTCAGGGGTAACATTAAATCCACTCTAAATGATTGAAGGAATAATTTTATATCAGAGCTGTGAAATTTTTATTAATCACAATTTATTTGTGTACATCTCGTGGCTGCCTGGGGTATTGTGAAGGTTGATCTTGATATGCAAAATCATTTTCCTGTCGAAAAATTGGGGGCTTTTTCAGCCAGAGGATTGCAGTGATGCACAGCAGTGGAAATAGGGGTCACAGTGATGTTTTCTGGAGAGAGATAGGTGAGCAGGACAAAGCAGGGAGGGCCTTTCATGCCAGAGGTTGAAAGCAGGCATCAGGAATTCTGGGTGGGTCTGGAGCTGCACGGGTTGGAACGGGGTTACCCAGGACAATGCAAGTCCCAATCTGCTGGACTGAGCCCTTGAGGTAAGCTTTTTGGAGTGGACCATGGAGAAACAGAGAACGCGTTAGAATTAGGGTACGAAGACTTCAAAGAAACAAGCAGCCTCTCCAGCATCTGCAGTCAGGGAGAGGCGGGGTGAGCACACACCAAAGGGTATTGCAGACAGGAGGGGCCTGGGACCAGCTACTACACCCGAGGAAGCCACGTCCTGCTTCACGTCCGCGGGGCCCCTGCCTTGGCTCCCAACCAAACGCACACCCAGTTTCAAAACACTCCTCCCCAAATCTTACCATGCAAAATCCCACTCCAAAAGGGGAAGAGGGAAGGCAGTTAAGGACTGTGGGAGCAAAGCAGAGGGTTTTTATAAATGTTTCACAACTTCTACCCAAGAGTTGTTCTACTCCTCTTACTATCTCGTTTTTGTGGGAGCTCAACTGTGTAGTGTAGAGTTGGAGAGACTTGGTGTGATGCCTGTCTGTCACCATATCCCCATCTTCCCTCCCCATTAAAATGCAGCCCCTCCAAATTTGTTATATGACATTGCCCTGTAATTTGGCAATATGCGAATAGAAAAGAAATGATTTGCCCCAAGTAGGAGAAAAATGAAATGCAGTCATTTGCAACAGCTGTATCAATTGTAAAGCATAAATCATGACTCTTTTGATTCTAGTACAGTGTAGGTCAAGGGTTAACACACTGTGGCCCACGGACCATATCTGGCCTGGTGCTCATTTTTTTGGTAAATGTTTTATGAGAACACAGCTATACGCACTCATTTACGTATTGTCTATGGCTGCTTTGTTCTTACAGAGGCTGAGTTGAATAGTTGCAACAAAGACCCTCAGACCTGCAAAGCTGAAAATACGGTGAATAAATAGAAGAAGTTTGCTGACTCCAATTAAAGAATTAAGATGGAAACTAAAACCAAAGGTGAACTACAGACACAATCTGAGTGGTGATCTCCTGCTGTCACATTAGTTGGCATCTGTACCCTTGAACTTTATTTTCTTCTTTCTGAGATACTTTTAGATAAAAGTGAAGAGCTAACTGGTAAACCTGCTGAAAACAAATGACATTAATAATTGGCCCCAGATTTTTGCTTATTGTTCTCTTCCCAAAAGATCTATTGGATTTCTTCATGGTCTTCATGGAACAAGTGGTTTTTGCATGTTCCCCAAACACTGATTCACTTTAATCAGTCCCTAAAATATTGATAAATACTGACTAACCCATGTTTCCAACAATTGTATCTGAAAAACAAATAACCAGTAGTAGTACACAGTAATGAAGTCATTTATCAAATATGAGAAGTCCTTGCACATGAAATTGTGAATTCTCGTAATTGATTCCATGACTGCAAAACAGCATCAAGGTTCTTTACATCCTCTAATGACAAGAGCATAAATCCCATATTTTGTTCCAAAATAAAAAAAAAAGCCAAGGTCTTACCTCTCTTTTAAATTGATGTTGGATGTTCAGGGCTTTGAGACTTTGAGGAATCATGTTCAACATTTTATTGAACAGTTTTAAAGATGCAGTGGATTGAAACAAAATGAATTTAGGATCGAGAAGTAGTGGATTGAATTTCTATTCAGGCCTGTCAGTTCATCTGCATTTCTTGTGTAATTTTGCCCATCTGACACATCTAGAAAGTGAGATTGATGAGGTCACCTTTCAGAAGAGCAGTGAGTAAAGAATCTGTTTCTGAATGACTTTTGCAGTAGAATTTCATCAGTTTGGACTCATAATAGTTTAGATATAGTATATCCCTGAGGAGTTTTGTTTTCACACCTCTGGCCTGATGTGTGCTGTGTAAGGAAGCACAGCCCCAGTGGGAGTTTCTATCTTTACTGGAGTTCTTTGAAGACTCTTAAATGGATCCAACAATATACTTCATGGTGGCTCCTAAGAAAATTCTATTTTTGTAGAATCTGTCCCCAGGTTCGTCTCCCTTTTATGGAGTTTCTTTCTCTTCTTTCCCACAGGTCTCTTAGCTCCTCTTAAACCTCTCCACCTCTGTCTTTGAGTCCTGGTTCCTTTCCATTAGTTCTCCTGCAAAACAAATTTTCTCACCCCCTGCACCCCCATCCCTACAGAAACCTATACTTCTCATCAGGTCACCCCTCTGCTCCTCCTCTCCCCTCTTCCTCTTCACATCCTTTGGGGATCACTCTTGGGAACTCCAAATTCTCACTGAGCTTTAAAAAATGAGATATAATTCACATACAAAAGTCACCCTTTGAAAGTCTCCAATTCAGTCGTTTTTAGCGTATTTACAGAGCTGTGTAACTATCACTGCTATCCAATCCCAGAGCATTTTCATCACTCTCAAAAGAAACACCTTGTCCTTTAGGAATCACCCCGCTCTTTCCCTCCCTTCAGCCCCTGATGACCACTAATCTGCTCTGCCTCTATGGATTCCTATTCTGGATGTATCACAGGAGTGGAGTTGTATGATAGGTGGCCTTTTGTGACTGACCTCTTTAATTTAGCATGATGTTTTCAAAGTTCATCCATGTTTTAGCATATATCAGTACCTCATTAATTTTTATGTGGAAAAATATTCCACTATAGGGATATACCATATTTTGTTTATTCACTCATCAGTTGATGGATTTTGGGGTTATTTTCATTTTGGGGCTATTATGAATAATGCTGCTATGTATATTTCTGTACAAGTTTTTATGGAAACATGTGTTTTCAGTTCTCTTGGGTATATACACAGGAGTGGAATTTTGAGGAACTGTATTATTTTACTTTCCCACCAGAAATGTGTGAGGGTTCCAATGTCTCCATGTTCTCGCCAACACTTTTTTTGTCTATCCTTTTGATTATAGCTCCCTTAGTGAATATGAAATAGTGTCTAATTGTGCTTTTGGTTTGCATTTCCTCGATGACTAATGATGTTGAGTGTGTTTTCATGTTTCTTACTGATTGTTGTGTATCTGCTTTGGAGAAATATCTATTCAAGTCATTTGCTTATTTTTAAAATAGAATTATTTGTCCTTTTATTGTTGAATTGTAAAAGTTCTTTATATATTCTGTGTACAGACCTTTAGCAGATCTGCAAATATCTTTTCTTTTCTATGGGTTATCTTTTCACTTTCCTCATAGTGTCCTTTGAAGCACAAAATTTATGATTTTGATGAAGTACAATCTGTTTTTCTTTAATTGCTTGTACTTTCGGTATCATATCCAAGAAACCATTGCCTGATTGAAGATCATGAAGATTTACACCTATGTTTTCTTCTATGAGTTTTATAATTTTAGCTTGTACGCTTAGGTCTTTGGTCCATTTTGAACTGATTTTTGTATACAGTTCAACGTGAGGCAGCGGTCCAACTTCATTCTTTGGTGTATGAATACCTAATTATTTCAGCATCATTTGTTGAAAAGACTGTTCTTTCGCCATTGAATTGTCATGGTGCTCTGACAGTTAATTGCTCATAAGTATATGGGTCTAATTCTGGATTCTCAATTCTTTTCCATTGATCTATGTGTCTGTCCTTTTGCCAATATAACATTATCTTGATTATTGTAGCTTGGTAGTGAATTTTGAAATTGGAAAGTGTGAGTCCTCCAAATTTGTTTTTCTTTTTCAAGATTTTTTGGAATACTCTGGGTCCCTTGAATTTCTGTATTATTTTTAGGATCAGTTTGTTATTTCCTGCAAAAAAGCCAGGTGGAATTTTGAGAGGGGTTGTGTTGAATCTGCAGATCATTTGAGGAGTAAACCATTATATCAGTCAGGATTCCATCATTGAAACATAAACAGTATATATAAATGTACACACACACCCATACACACACGCAGAACCAAATTGACTCATGCAATTGTTGGGGCTGGTTAGGCAAGGCTGAAATCTGTAGAGCTGGGTGTGTAAAAGGGCAGGTTAGAACTCTGAGCCATGAGCAGAAACTGCAGTCCACAGGTGAAATTTCTTCTACTTGGAAACCTCACTTCTATTCTTAAGATCTTTCAATTGAATGAGTCGGGACCACGCAAATTATTTAACATTATCTCCTTTACTTAAAGTCAGCTGCTTAGAGATACTAATTTCATCTGCAGAATATCTTCACAGCAACACCTAGATTAGTGTTTGATTGACTAACTGGGGACTATAGCCTGGCCAAGCTGATGCACAAACTGACCATCACAGCTGTTCCGACTATGTCAAGTCTTCTAATCCATGAACTTGAAATGTCTTTCCATTTGTTTTGATCTTCTGAAATTTCTTTCAGTGATGTTTTATAGTTTCCAATGTATGTCTTGCACTTTTTGTTAAATTTATTCCTACCTATTTTATTCTTTTTTATGTCATTGTATAGTTAAGAGTGGTTCCCAGTAGACAGCTAACAAGAACTTGAGGACCTCGGTCCTATAGCCGTAAGGTGATGAATTCTGCCAACAACCTGAGGCTGCTTGGAAGTGGATCTTTCCCTTATTGAGTTTCCAAATGAGGACGCACCTGGCTAACAAGTTGATTTCAGCCTTGTGATACTGTCTCAGTCAACTCAGTCAGCTATAACAAAAATACTGTAGACTGAGTGACTTAGACAACAAACATTTATTTCTTGCTGTTCATGATTTTGGAAGTCCAAGATCAATGTTCTGGCAGGTTCTGTGTCTGGTGAGGGCCCTCTTTCTAGTTTGCAGATGGCTGCCTTCTTGCTATATGTTCACATGGCAGAGAGAGAGCTCTGGTCTCTTCCTTTACTTGTAAGGCACTGTTCCTATCACGGGGGCCCACCCTCATGGCCTCATCTAATCCTCCCAAAGGTCCCACCTCCCAAAGATCCCATCACATTGATGATTAGGGCTTCAACATAGGAATTTTGGGGTGACACCAACATTTAGTCCATAACAGAAACCCTGAGCAAAGAACCCAGTTAAAGTGTGCTGGATCATGGACTACAGAAACTGAAATAATACAGTTGTGTTATTTAAAACCACTATGTTTATGGTAATGTGTTATTCAGCAATAGAATCACTCCTTTATATTGAAAAAAATAGATTAATGATCAACATAGAGTAAATTGCAAAAAGGAACACTTGACAGGTCAGGAAATTACATAGATCAAATGCCCCAGCAAATTGTCATTTCTTTTTTTTTTTCCCCATTAAACATTGTCACTTCTGATGGGGCCCCACAGACAAGGGGCTGGTTTGAGGAGAGTGTATGGGATGTTCTTGTGTCTTCCCCAAGGGCGTTAGCCAGGTGTGATCAGCTCTTGGGAGGCTGTGCATCTGAGAGGCCCTTGTCCTGGTCCTTGGCCAGCGGAAGCCTCAGTCAACGCTGGCTTGTACGTATTTGTGGTTCCTTCTGTCGAGAGGAAATCTATTCCAGATAAAAGCATCCAAGGTAAGGAAAGCTGCAGCACTGGGAAGGATTGCTTAAACTGCGTGGGACCAGTATCTGGTTGGCTGTTTTTGTCTCTGTAATGAGATATAATTATTTCCTGAAACTTTTGCACTCAGGAAAAATTGTTCAGGTGAATCCAGTTCGCGAGGTAGCTCCACCTGTCCTGTTACTGGTCTGAGCGTCAGTTGTGGTGGTTGGGTATAGCACTAAGACCATGTCCTGACCATATGTTACTAAACTGTCTTACAGAGTGATTTTTAAAAAGACAAATGATCATTAAAACCACTGACCTTTGATTAGCCTTACTTGAGAATTCTTGAGATTATTTCTTAACGTCACAGATTTCTCTGGAACGATTTTCTTTTCCTTCTTTGGCTTTAAGGGGGTCAAAGGTAGTTGTGTGCATTTCTAGTTTGCAAGACAACAGAAAAGAGGAGGCAGAGAAGTGCCGTTTTTGTTGTTGTTGGATTGACAATGAAAGTGAGAATCAGATGGAGGTTTTTTTTTTTTTTGGTAAATTTGAAAAATGTCCAGTCATTTGTACAAATGGTTTAAAAGCCTTGAGACTTTAGGAATGTGTAGTTGCAATTATTCTCCTTTAATAATTAATTACTAATATGTTTTAATCACTGAGAACCTTGTTTTGATCATTAAGAATTTACAATGAAAGGATTATTTCAAGGTCAAATTTCAAATGTTAATCATTGTAACCTAATGCATGTAAATCTCTACTGAATTGAGTTTAAAAATAAAAAGTAAATCATTAATTCGAGTAGCATCCTTACTGGAAATTGTCTTTTATCATTCCCTGCTATGGCTCAAGGTCATTATTTTACTCAAGCCTCAGAAGCTGATTCAGTCTTGGGAAGAAAAATCATCCTTCTCCCCCTCTTTCCTTCCCTGAAGATACAGCTCTCACAGGAAACCTCTTCCAGCTTTCATTTTCTCTTAATTGTTCTAATCTTTAATTATTGCTGCTGCCGCTGTGTGTTTTATTTGTTTGTTTTGTTTTAGCTTTGAGGGCAGATTGTGTCACCAGGCACAAGACCCTTTGAAGTCACATAGCTTTGCTTGCTGGTAGAGTGCTTTTGCTTGATGCTTTGATACGAAAGCTTCATATGGAATCTTCCTTTTGCTTTCATGGGCTCCTGGTGACCTGGCTTTTTTGCTGAACTGTACTCTAATCAGGGGCCATGTGGGGGTGGATTACAGGCCTGGGTTCTGGACTGGGTCCCAGCCTTGACCTGGGTTAGGGTTCTGATACACCACTCACTAGTTTCGTGACCATGAGAAGTTTTTATCTGTCCTATGCCTCCCCCTTCCCATCCGTACATGTGGACAAGCAGAGCACAGGTGTCTGAGGGCCGTTACAAGGATGAAAGATACCTCGGTGTGCAGCCAGGCCTGGTTATCGTGCGGGGGCATCAGCTTAACTCGTGCTCGGAGAAAACGTGATGCCTTCACTTAGCACATGACCTGGTCCTGAGCCCACTCTGCAGGTTATTGGGTAAAAGTTGGCTTTTAGTCTCATCCAATTTAAATCTTAGTCTCATCCAACTGAATTTAAAAGCTCTCAGTTGAGTTTAAATAGCTCATTCAGGTAGTAGCCTAAAGTGAAACTTGCTCCAACAGCCTCTCTTGCTTTCTTGCCTAAAATGACTTTGGGTGGAGGGGGGTGGCTTGTTTCCAGTTCTTCCCTCTGTGCGGGTTCTCCTGTCTCTAACTGGTGACCTTGCAGTTTGCTCTCTGGGCCGAGACAGCCCTCTGGGACACACCTGCTCTCTCCCCCTTGTTAGTTTTTGCTGCCTGGACACCCCGAGCCCGACTCCCTAACTGGTCCCCGGCTGGGAATCCGTGTGGCCCGAGACAGATGATCTTCAAGGCGTCCTTCGAAATGACCATGCTTTTTGTGCTGCCAAATTGTGTAGGATGTGTCTGGGTGCTGGACTGGAATATGGGGCAGCCTGTAAGGCGGCTTCTCTGTAGCCAGACACACGTGGCAAGGCCAGAGCTCTCTGCCCTAGACAGCCGCACTTGAGGAACAGCACAGCTGCTGGCCGGTAGGTCTGCACTGCACGTTTGTGCGCCCCTCCAAATTCATATGTTGAAACCCACCCTACCCCAGGGTGATGGTTTGGGGCCTTTTGAGAAGTGGTTAGGTTTAGCCGAGGTCCTGAGAGTGGAGCCTCCATAACGGGATCGGTGTCCTTGTCAGAAGAGGAAGAGACCAGAGCTCCCTCTCTCCCTCCACTGCGGGAGGACACACCAGCAAGGTGGACGTGTGCCAGCCAGGAGGGGCGCCCTCACCGGAAACTGACTGTGCTGGGGCCCTGGCCTCAGACTCCCCAGCCTCTAGAACCATGAGGAGTAAGTGTTGTCTAAGCCACGCAGTGCATGGTGTTTTTGTTATAGCAGCCAGACTGGACGGAGGCACTTGTTTTGACCTCCTCTGGGTCCCTTCTCCTCACACTTCACCCAGGGCCAGAGGGGCAAGTCCTGTCTAGGCCTCCCGCATGAACACTCTATGGTTTAGTCCTCCAGGCCTGGCTCTTGATACACTAATGGGGAGATAGGGAAAGCTGGGCGTCCTCTTTCTGGTCAGCAGCCCAGCCGGAAAGGCTATCTCTTACTGCGGAGATCATCATTTTTAATGCATGAAGGTGCATGTTAACCTTGGTCCATCTCTTTGCTTTCCTTATATAATCCTCGTTTCTCCCCTAGGCAGAGAGAGGTCTCCAAGGATCAGGAAAAAAAGAGAAAAGCTAAAGAAAAAATGAATGCTTTCCAAACTGCTCCCCTTGTAACACTGACGCCGCACTGAAATTTCCTGCAGGCTGGGATTGTGTCTGCATGCTTCCCAGGGCATCCCCGGGACTGGGCACAGTTTCTGGTCAAAACCCAACAAGTATTTGTTGAATAGACGATGATGATGATGGTGAGTATCAGTGGAGGTCCCTGTAAACTAGTGTACATGGACTTCTTTAAGAGCCTGCCAGCAACTCACAAAAGGCATCTTACAGACATTTTACTCTGAAGAAATTATGGATCTTTTGTTAGTTGTGAAATAAGAAAGCTCTTTGAAGCTGAAAGAAAAGGAGCTGTTACCTTTTTTCCATGAAGGTCAGAGTCATAGAAATGATAAACCCTTGTCAAAGCAGAAATTGCAGTGGACAAAGTTAAGCAGGCAGCGGGGACTTTATTCAAGGCGATTGCAACAGGGGAGAGAGACCAGAACTAAGTCTGAACTCAACTCTACTGCAGCAAAGAGCAGGAAGGTTTTCAAGGGCTGGGATGAGCTGGTAGAACAATACTGAAGGGTGTTAGTGGGGAGGTTGATCAGTGGGATATGTCCAGCACACTGAATTATTTCCTGAGTTTGCAAATGTTTTTCTCTGTGATTAAGGCTATCGAATTAGGCTCCCCTCCTCTCCCAGAGACTAGGAGATAGGGGTGCTGTTTTCCTTGGGATGGCTCCCAGGTCCTTGAGAAAGACATCCCTGTGTTGTAAAACTGGCAAGAGGCTTTGAAAAAGGTTATGTATCTCTTAAAGTGGCAGAGAAAGAATTTATGATGGTAAGTTTTCTAGGAAAAAAATGTTCCAAGCAATGGGAAGTCAGGACCTGGAGTGAGGAATAAGGTTGTCCAAACTTCAGTCAAGCTGAGGGAACCGTTAGGCTGTCTTCACCCTAAACCAAGTGAGCAGATGGTTTCTTCTTGGGAATTCAATGTAATATCATGGTTTAATACTGCTCACCCTAAATATTCCTTACTGAACTACAGTAAGTGAACTACAGTTTACTGTTTTATAGCAATAGGAGAATGTAGCTACTGACCTATATTATGCTTTTTGGGTTAATAATTTGGGAACAGCCATCAGGAAAGAAACTGGTCAGAGTAGGTCCTATCTGGGGAAGGTCCTAAGAGCTTGGGTGTCACTGACAGGAAGAAGGTGGCTACGGTTCCTCCAAGTCTAGAGTAAGTGTTAAAAAGTGAGGGTTTCCCCAATTTGGATGCCATTTTCAGCCACATTTGTGTTGAATCAGATACCGCATGGTAAAATACGTCACAGTCTACCAGTAAGCTTTACTACAAAGACACCCGTGCCGTGGGCTGTCCTTTCCGGTGTTTCCCTCACAGCTGTGCCTTCCTGCTCTGCCAGCCCATTTTGCTCGGAGTTATTAGCAGGTCTTCATCACCATAACTCTCTGGCATCAGAGAAGTTGAAAGAAAACTTCCATGGAAGTTTGGACACATTGCATGGAGATTTAGTTACACAAAGTAGCATGGATTTGGGACTTAAAAGAAAGTAACCCAGTGCCATAAACAAAAAGAAAATGATGAAGAATGAAAAGATATATGGGAAATTTAAGCTCACAGTACTGGTTAGGTTAAGAAGGCACTGGCCTGTTTTTACTTTGATGATGTCAGGTGTGAGGCAGCTGGTAGATACGTCATGAGCTGACAAAAGGTTTGGGTGCTCTGAGGTTCAGAAAAACCTCTCTGTAGGTCTTGGGTAAGTGTGTTTTAGGATGCTTTTTAGTACAGCCTGAGGCTGTTTCTGGGACCTAACCCCACCTTTAAGTGATGCCGTGTTATAAACTGCCCCTCGGCTGTGTTATCTCTTTTGCAGAACAGCTGTCTGTCAGCCTTCAGAGAGTTGTAGGATCATGCATCTTGATGAAGAAAAACACTAAGTGCCATGGGCCAATAGTGACTCAGTGCTGGGAGCTGTAAGTCACTGGCTGGTCACATTCGATGCTTTGCATAGACTTTATACATCTTGGATTAAGTGCCTTCTGGACTGTGTCTCATTGCTTGTGGAAATTAAAATGGCTATTAAGTTTAACAACAGCAGTTTTTCAAATCATGAGGACACTGAATGAAAAGCCTTTGTCTCTTGTTTATTTAATGCTGTCTCCACGTTTTTTTTTTCCCCATCAGAAGCTAAACATAATGGTTTCTAAGGTATGTATTTTGACATGCTTTTATCATTTGGATCTGAAATGAATGTCTAAGGTTTCTGGTTGAGGGGAAGCCCCTTTTAATTATATTAAAAGATGGAGGTTAAAAATAGGACCAATCCCTTCCCATAAATATAGCGCTTTTAGTCTGTATATGGTTGATTCACAGGTATTACCCAGGGTAATTGTACACTGATGGTGTTATGGGTCAAGGTAAAAGAGAGTAATACCTTAATCTTCTCCACCATTCTGTAGAGTTCTCATCATTGGTTCTGTTAGTGTTTCTGATACATCCTCTGCTGTAGTCTGTACTGTGTTCCCGCAAATGCCTCTGACCCTCCGTGTGATTGTATTGGAGGTAGGATCTTTAAGGAGATAATTGAGGTTACATGGGTGTGATGGTCAGTTTCATATGTTAGCTTGACTGGGTGAAGGGATGCCCTGAGAGTTGGTAAAACATTATTTCTGGATGTGTCTGGGAGTGTTCTAGAAGAGACTAGCATTTGACTTGGTGAACTCTGTAAAGCAGGTGGCCCTCCCCCCCAGTGTGGGTGGGCACTCTCCAATCTGTTGGGGGCCTAAATAGAATTAAAAGGCAGAGGAAGGGTGAATTCACTTCTGCTTGAGCTGAGACATTCTTCTTCTCTGACCTCAGACATTAGCACCCCTGGTTCTCTGGCTTTGGACTCTGATCGGGACTTACTCATCAGGACTTTGAGCTCAACTGAATTACACCACTGGCTTTCCTGGTTCTCCAACTTGCTCTGTCTGGCGGGTTCTGGGACTTCCTGGCCTCCATTACTGCATGAACCAGTTCCTACAATAAGTCTCTTCTCTCCTGTTGGTTCTGTTTCTCTGGAAAACACCACTGGTACAATGAAGTCATGAGGGTGAATCCTAATTCAGTAGGACTGGTTTCCTTATAAAAAGAGGTAAAGACACCGGGGATGTGTGCACAGGAATGACCATGTGGGGACACAGAGAAAATGGACATCTGCCAGCCAAAGAGAGGCCTCAGGAAAAAGCAAATGTACCGACACTGTGATCTTGGTCTTCCAGCTTCCAGAACTGGGAGAAGATAAATGCTTCCGCATTAAGCTGTGGGATTTTGTCACAGCAGCCCCAGCAGACTAGGAGAGCCTCTTTGAAGGGAATAGGTGTTGGGCCAGGACTCAGGAAATGCTCCCAGCAGATCAAGGCTACAGTGCAAGTACTCAATCCCCTAGACCATTGAAAACATCTTTTCCTTTCAGTAATTGGCATCTGAAGAATCAGAAAAGGCTGGAAAATGGAATTACTGAAGTGACTTGTCTGCAAAAGCTGGAAAGTATAAGACAGCTTTTTTTCCCCTTAGGTAGGTGAATGAACTCTGGTTCTGTCTGCTGTGTGGGCTCTCCTGGGGCACCTTCAGTTAATAATAATGAGTTTTATTGATTTGGTAGAGCAAGTGTTAGGTAAATGAGCAATTAAGAGATTGCTAACATGTGTAAAGAAAACAAACAAAAAAGTTAGAGATCCTTCTTTTTAAGAAAAACAAACACAAATGGTTAATTATTATGGAAAAATCTTATTAAGTAAATAAAGGGTCTTACTGAGTATAGAAAGAGGTGAGCACGTCTGGGGCTGTGGGGGTAGGAGCACTCAGGCTGCCCTTTTCCATGGGGCTCGAGCATGTCTTACAGGCACCTGAAGTAGCATCCACGAGCCATCTTCAAGAGCCAGTGCTCCCAGAGTGCTCACTAATTAGCCTCTCAGCACTCCTGTGAGGTAAACAAGCATCTGCCCTCCTGTTTCCAACTCTTGCACTTCCGTTTGATGAGCAAATTGTCCCATGTTGGATTCCCATTATGACTACTCCTCGACTGCAGCATCCAGCTAGAGTTCCCCCCCCCCCCCACAGTGTCTACTGGATTCTGCAGATCCCACCGTTGGCCTGTTTACCTGTCGCTTGGTGCAAATCTGGCCCTATTCCCCAAACCACGTCACTTGATATTTAAGAAGCGACCGGAATTCTTAGTTATTTTTACTTGCAATTTCAAGGCTTTTTCCTTTCCCCAGATCTCCTTAGGGCTATAAATTAATCTTAGTCAAAACATGCTTTTAAGAGAAGGGGACTCAAAGTAGGACAACGACTTGTTCTTTTTGAAATTGCATATAATTTAACGGGGTAGAACCTTTGAAGGGGGAAATGTGAGCTGCTCAGAGCATCGCAGCGGTATTTAAGGAGGCTCTATGTCTGAAAGCCCCATCTCAAAGAAGGCAGGTATTTGGTTTCAAATGATCAAAACAGCCTTGTACTCTTCTCGGAGCTATTTTGACATCTAAATAATAGTTCTGGCATTTCTTTCAGAGTGTAAATCAATAACGTTGACTTAGTGCATTCTTTCCTCTTATTTTCTTTCCTTACTCTTTTATAACCTGAGATCAAGTATTAATAATTATTTTAAGCCTTAGCTTAGGTTTGGTCCTTTGCCACTTAGTGATGCAGGAGGCACCTTCCCCCCGTCCTTTTACCAGTTGTCTGGCTCTTCCAGAATATTCTTTCAGGGGCAAAGATTACATCCCTCTTCAAATGCAGATAAGTGGGTTTAGGGGTGGCCTTTGACAGCTTTCTTTTTTCCCTCTTTTTCAGTTCTCACAGTGTGAGACCACATACATCTTTCTCCCTCTTGTATCACACTCTGCTCTCCTTAGTTCTCCCTGGTTTCTCACCAGTGTTTCTTTTTCTTTTCTTTTTTTTTTTTAAATTGACTATAGTCAGTTACAGTGTATCAATTTCTGGTATACAGCATAATGTCCCAGTCATGCATATATATACATATATTCATTTTCATTAAAGGTTATTACAAGATATTGAATATAGTTCCCTGTACTACACAGAAGAAATTTGGTTTTTGTCTGTTTTTATATATAGTAGTTAATATTTGCAAATCTCGAACTCCTAAATTTATCCTTTCCCACCTTTCCTCCCAGTAACCATAAGATTGTTTACTGTGTCTGTCAGTCTATTTCTGTTTTGTAGATGAGTTCATTAGTGTCTTCTTTTTCTTTTTTAAGATTCCACACATGAGTGATATCATACGGTATTTTTCTTTGTCTTTCTGGCTGACTTCACTTAGAATGACGATCTCCAGGTCCATCTATGTTGCTGCAAATGGCAATATCTCATTCTTTTTTATGGCTGAGTAGTATTGTATAAATATACCACATCTTCTTTATCCAGTCATCTGTCAATAGACATTTAGGTTGCTTCCATGTTTTGGCTATTGTATACAGTGCTGCTATGAACATTGGGGTGCATATATCTTTTCGGATTAGAGTTCTCTCTGGATATATGCACAGGAGTGGGATTACTGGATCATAGGGTAAGTCTATTTTTAGTTTTTTGAGGAATCTCCATACTGTTTTCCATAATGGTTGCACCAAATTGCATTCCCACCAACAGTGTAGGAGGGTTCCCTTTTCTCCACACCCTCTCCAGCATTTATCATTTGTGGACTTTTTAATGGTGGCCATTCTCGCCAGTGTTTCTGAACACTCTTCTGCTAACTGCCTCTGAATCCCTGGTGCTGTTGAATCTTTGGGGCTTCACTGAAGACCCTAAGAATCTGCATCTCTGGATGAGGACCCAGAAGGCTCAATGTATCAGGCACCCAGAGATGTTTTCAGCATTAACATCTGAGGTGCACGACCTCACACCTTCCTGATCTCCCAACTCTCTTGTCTCCTGGTTACGCTCTAAATAGTTATTGAATTCTTGCTCACTAACCTCTAAGATGGCCGTTACTGTATTTTCAAAAATGTTTGCACCAGTTCCAAAATCCTCATGATTTGTCTTGGAAACTGTACAGAAGTATTTTGTTTTTGACCTTCATGCCTCCATTTAATGGCCCAGTCATCACTGCCCAGATGATGTCCATGTCCCAGCAGGGAAGTCCTCCCTCCTGCCTGGTGTCCCCTGAAGAGCCCACCCAGGCTCTACAGGGAGGTGGCATGGTGTAGGAGGGCACTGAGAGTGTGCAGGCTGGGGCACGAGGGACCAGAGACATATGAAAGTTGATAGGAGAGGTTTTGTGTCCCCAGACCTAGGTCTCATGTCTAGTTCTGCCACAAAACTAGCTGAATGACCTCAGTTTATCTGACCTTGTGAAACCCAGATTTCTCAGGTCTCACAGGGCAGGGGTGATGCTGTGTAGCACAGGGCTGTTAGGAGGATGAAGTGAAGCAACGTGTGTGGCGCCAGGGGGTGAGTCCACGCGGCAGCTTTGACTGCTGGTCGGTTTTTTCCCTTTGTCTTCATTCCCGCCCTCCTGTCCTTGGTGGTCTCAGCTCCTTATCATGTCCTTTTTCATCCCCTTGGATGTGACGGTTACCCTCTTGAATTCTTACCTTTCATCTTCTTTTTCAGCTTCTCCTCTCTAAAGTGATTTCAGCTTATTCACACCTTTTATTCTTGGTCTTTTAGGGGGTAACAGTCCAGAAACTTCTTGAGCTAAAAGTTTGTAACAGACACCTGCTACGTGGTCTGTGTAGTGCCCGTCCCCACAACGGCGGCACTGCTCTTCCCGTTTGAGGTCCTGCCATTCCTCCCCCATCGTGTGCGGTCGCGGGGGGCTGGCTGGCCTGATGGGCATCTGATTCAGGTGGGTGCCACTCATGGTACCTCATCCTTCCCACCATGATGATTCGTCCCAGGCACTGTCATGGGGCACAGCAGGGCCATTAGTGTCGTTTTCTGTAGTTTTGTACATTGATGTACATTGTTGCACTTGTGGAGGGCGCTTGTTTTTGGAACTCCAAATCTCCTGGAACTGTAAGCTTCCTTCAGGCTGCTGATACTTGCTTGAGGATGGAGGATGGAGAGGGAGTCAGGGAAGAAGACAGTGTCTGTTGCCTCCCGGTCTTGTCATGTCCTGAGGCTCACTCCCCTCTTGCTGATCAGGAGCACTTTTCCAATCTATCTTCTGGAGGGGTCCTTCTGTGGAGATGTTGAGTGCTGGCCCTTCTAGGACTTACAGCTTCCTTAAGTGTTTGTACTCCATGCCCCTTTTCCTTTCCCAAGTCATGTATGTACTGTCAACGTGGTTGAGTTTGGGGCGGCATCTAGGCAGAGGCATTTGTCGTACCTGGAATCACCATTCCCCTCTACCCTTAGGTCCTGTTGGTGAAACTGGCCCATGAGATCCAACCCTTTATCAATCATGGTTGCTCTTTCCCAGGGAACCCCACAATCTCCCCTCTTTCTGCCTTCTGTTGATTCTCCTTACTTGCCCATAGTTTCAACAAATATTAAAGGAATTTCTGGGTCACTTCCAGCCCCTGTGACACTTAGCAGATGACATGTGTGGGTGGGCCAGCCATCTCCACAAGCTTTATCCACAGCCTCTTCCAGACTTCTGCTCCACACATCCTTAGAACCATGCCAAAGTGTGTACACACATCATTCAAGTATGGGAATAATTAATAATACAGGAATCATTAGTGGATACATGCTCAATAATTTCACTTCTGTTTAATTGCTTCAATGCGTGTGGTGGACATAGGAGGAGGGAGGAGTCACGGCGCGTATGTAACTTGTCTGCCTCTGCCGTTGGTCAGCTGTGAACTTCACGCAAGTCAGGAAGATCCTTCTTGCCACTGTTTTCTCGTCGGTAAAATGAAGGATTTGGTTTTTACATAAACCTCTTGACTAAATTGTGCATGACTCGATGTCGAAGGTTTTAAGTGGAATTGAGGCTCATGGCAGTGGATTTTGGGCCATATGCCCAGGGCCCATAGTGCTGAGGGCTGGGGTCTAGGGTCTGGTGGGGTTGATGCAGAGGATAAGAGGTCAAGTGGACAAATTTCTAATTCTCCATCCTCCTACCATAAGATGACCAGCTCTGAATTGATTGGTTTTATACATTGAAGACCTACATAAAATTTCATTCACCAAAATTGTACTGTTGCTAAAAAAAATGCTGCAAACTTCCAGCATTTGAAACTTATTCAAACCAGTAAAACCACCCTCATCTTGGTCTAGCTTGGTCTAGCCAAAGTTACCTTTCAGTGCTCCCCAAATGAACGCTCCAGATCCATCAACCTGATAATCTCACAGCCCTTTGGTTACCTCCTGCCCATCATGGCTTACATAGTTCTGCCTGCAATGATCTAGCCTTGGAAAATGGGACATTGCTGACTGCAAGAAAACAGTAGTTCCTGAAGTTACTAAAATTGGCCTCACCTAGCAAGACAGTGTAGAGTTGGGCTAATGATATGAATGAGGTCACACTGCCAGTAGGAGGGACCTGGGAGTGAAGTAGCTCATAGCTCAAGCCTCTGATGTTTCTGATAGAACACATTTGGGGAGAGGAGCAGTGAGGAGTGGGCTTCACTTCTGATGAGAGGGGTAGGGGAAAGGCATCATTCTGTCCTGAGCTGTGTCCTTGGGGCTGCTGTGGGGTATATCTGGCTGATTCATAAGATTTGTCTGGATCAAATCGTTTCTTTGCATAGTCACCTGGAGATGGGGGCTGAGCAGCGGCAAAGCCATTAGGGATCACCTACATCCTCACCACTCACTCTGCGTATGATTTCTACCTGGAACACGTGGACTGGAGCCCCGTTGTGTGCTCTCTGGGTGTCTGGGAGCCAGGGCAGTGGGTGCAGAACAGGCCTTATTCCACATGTCCAGCCACACCACCACCCTGCGAGTGTGTGGATTTACCAGGTGTTAATGGGAGGACTGGAGTTTAGTTAAGATAAATCACAGTGTAAAAGGGGAAGGATGATAAAGCGTTTAATGTAAAATATGGCTTTCTTTTAGTTAAAGGGCAAGGTCACCATGGAGTTCAACCCCTGTGTGGACACACCCCAGTTCCCAGAGTAGCTCCTCTGACCTAAAATTTCCTTCCTCATCTCATCCTTGTCTGCTTTTGGCATCGAGTTTATATTAGTATAAGAAATGAGTTGTGCCGTTTCCTCTTTTCCTAGTATCTGAAAAATTTTATGAGAGATTAGGATTCCCCTTCCTTAAATATTTGATGGAACTTACCTGCAAAACCATTACTATGTGGGAAATGATTATCATTGTTAATTTTACTTTTGCGTGTACTTGAAACTTTCCATCATAAGTGGGGAGAAGAGTATCATAAACCCCATGTACGGATCATCCAGCTGAGGAAGGAATTTAAATTGGTGATTAAATTTTGTAACTGTTCGTAGGACCATTCAGGTTTTCTGTTTCTTCTATACTTGCTTTTGACAATTATTATTTTTCTAGATGTTTATCTATTTCAATTAAATTCTCAAACTGTTGGCCAAATTGTTCATAACTCTCTGTCTTTTTAATTTGTACATTTTTATTTCTGTTTTTCATTCCTAATCCTTTTTATTTATGCCTTCTCTCTTTTCTTCAAGCAGACTTCAGCGGTTTATCAGCATTTACTAGCTAGTTACTAGCTATGTCTTGCTATTCCTTTGTTTCAGTGTGTGGGCTGAGCTGCACCCGAGAGCTGGAACTGATTTTGGGAGGGACCTTGGACCATTAGACCATGTGCCCATCTAAGATGTTCACTGGGCAACCCAGAGGAGGGGTTTTTAAGACTAAGCTAAAGAAGGTCACTTTCAGGAATTACAGTACATATCAAAAGCCATGCCATTGAAAGAAAGGCAACAGTAATAATAATGCTAATGCTAATACAGATACAATTATTGTGTGAGGACTGGGTTAGGTGCTTTGCAAACATTGACTCATTTAATGTTTACAATAAGCCTGTGAGATTTCCCTTATTAACCGCATTTTCAGATGAGGAAACAGGCTCTGTGTGATTAATTTGCTCAAAATCATAGAGCTTACTGATGATATTTGATTTCTAAGCCTACGTTTTCCCGGTTGCCCCAGTGACCGCGAACAGAGGGAAAATTGGGCGGATTGCTGGAAATCTTGAAAGCTCGGGCCATGAGACATGAAAAGTCAACAGGGTAAAGCAAAGTTCAGCTTGTTCCTCACTTCCTTGGCCACTCTGGGCCAGATGAGTAAAGTGGACCCAGTTCCGTTTTAAATGACTTGATCTTTATTTTATTCTGGGAAATCCAAGGAGAGAAAACTTACCTGGTAAAGGAATCCAAATGGAAACAAATTCTTTTTTTCGATACAAGGGAAGATAGCCCTTTAGAAACAAATTTTCAGTATGGAAAATTTGGGCAAATGGTATTAAAAAATTAAAATTCAGTGTTAATGTTTGCAAAAATGATAAACGCAATGAGTGACCTAAAAGCTTTCATTGTTTTAGTTATTCACAGCCAAAGTATAAAGATGATAATATGGCTTTATTAGTATTTTGACTCATTTCCTTTCAGAGAGTATCAATATTTAGTATTCTTGAGAAAACAGGTAGGAAAATAATTGGTAACAGAATCAGCTTAACAGAATGTCTCTAAAATAAAGACTATTATTATTAAAATAAACACTAACTTAGACTGTAAAAAATGACTCTACTTCCTCCAATGTAGCTTTATTTTTCTGGTAAAGAAAGCATATGTATTCAGGAATTTAAGCATAAACATTATCTTAGCTTTTTAAGAATATTGGAAAAAATATATCTGCTAAAACTTTAATCTCTATGAAATATTTACTCTCTCTGAACAAGTCTAGTAATGGACGTCAGTCAGATTCTGAAGAAGCGTGTCTGTTTCATCTGGAAACAGCTGAATGAATATCCTTCTTATCAAGGACGTATTTAGTTTGTTAATAAGTAAAATATTAGCTGTATTCCAAGATTTTATGGACACCCTATATTATAATATTTGGGAGTATTGGAATATATCTATTAGATGGTCTTTTAGTTTCTTAAATTTATGTTTTCTTTCCTTGATATCACTGCCCAGAGAGTGATGACTTCCTGTGAGAACTGTCTGCTTCCTTCTCTCTGGTACCTCTGTAACTGCTGCTGAAATATGTGTATTTTTAAATTGAAGTATATTTGATTTACAGTGTTGTGTTAGTTTCTGGTGTACAGCATAGTGATTTAGTTAGACATAAACTTTTTAATATTTCTTTTTCATTATAGATTATTACAAGTTATTGAATATAGTTCCCTGTGCTATACAGTAGGTCCTTGTTGTTTATCTATTTTATATACAGTAGTTTGTATCTGTTAATCCTAAACTCTTAATTTATCTCTCCCCCTCTTTCCCTTTTGGTAACCACAAGTTTGTTTTCCATGTCTGTGAGTCTGTTTCTGTTCTGTTAATAAGTTCATTTGTATATTTTTTTAGACTCCACATATAAGTAATATCATATGATATTTGTCTTTCTCTGAATTACTTCACTTAGTATTCAATATCTTGTAATAATCTATAATGAAAAAGAATATATGTGTATAACTGAATCACTATGCTGTACACCAGAATTTAACACAATATTATGAATCGACTACATTTCAGTGAAAAAGCTATGACAATTACAAAAGCAATTACCCATGGCAGCTGTACTGTTACTGCCTTTTTGTGAAATAGCATTGGTTTGTGTAGTCCTAGAGTCTCAGGTCAAGTCATCTGTGTGTTCTTTGTGTTTGAGGACACATCTAGGAGGCTCTAAGATAGGTACACAGTAGATAGTTAAATTTCTGATTAAAAAATAAAACAGACCCTTTTATTTCTTTTTTAAACTCCCTTTCCTTCTCCCTTTCTTAATATTTAGTCCTGTGCTGTCCAATAGAACCTTCTGGGAAGGTGGAAATATTTCATGTCTTGCTGTTCAGTATGGCAGCCACTGACTACCTATGGCCATTGAGCACCTGCAGTGTGTGGTTAGGGTAACTGAGGAGCTGAATTTTAAATTTTATTCCACTTTAACTAAAAACATGGAATCAAACAGCCGCATGTGGCTAGCGATACTCAGTTGGCCAGCACACACTTAGTCTGTCCCTCCATCACAGAGCGTTTGTTTCTGATGATAAGACAGTGTTTGTGAGGTCTGGCTGTGTTTTATAGTGGTTTGAATTACCTATCTGATTTTCATTAATTCTCACATTTCCCACATCAAAAAGATCAGTGGCTGAAAGAGGCTGGCTGTATCACCTTTTAATCAGATTTGATTTTGTCGTTTGGAGGGGATCCTCTGCCCTGGTTCTGGCTTATTCTAGCGGAGGGTTCTGTGGTTGAGTGTGGGTGCGCTGTGGCTTTCCACTATGCTGCTGCCGTTCACAAAATACACTGGGTGCTGAGAGCAGTCAAATGTAACTTGGGAGGAAGGCTATTTGCTTATCTTTCAGCTTGTTTGAAGGGCAAACCACAGCCATGTTGGGATAAAGCAGACAGATGAGACAGAATCAGCAGACTCTGGGGAGACTTCATCTCAGCTCACCACAAAACCTCAGGGTTGATACGCCTCCTTTTCTTTGTGGACCTTAATGACAGGCTCTCCTGGGTCTCAGTTGCCTTGAAGGGGTCGCTTGAAGTGGGGAGTAGTATTTTTACTGCATGTAATTATTTCTGCAGTTGCGCCAGTGTTTTAAATAAACTGAGCACCACCCTTTCTACAAGAGATGAGTTGACAGCTTGTATTTCTTGTGGGTTACCTGTCCTCCTGGTTCCTGGTAGGATGGTTTCCAGTCTTCCTGTCTCAAGTTCAAGCCCGCTGATCCAGGGCCGGGAGTCTTTTGAGGTACAACTGAATGCACTGGTTCAAATGACAAAAACTGCAGGTCTGTCGTAGAAAAAGGCCCATGTAATGCTGATGGCCCAGAACATGGCTTTTCTGTTGTTTCTGATCAGATTTCTTCACGAAAACTTGATCAGTCTCTTGATCTCCTTCCTTAGTACCTTACTGAGAAGCAGACCTGGTTTCTGATGTCTAGGTCTTTTTTGTCTTGTGCATCTTGACCAAGTCTGTGGCCGTCCCTGTCCACAGGCTTGGCAAAGCCAGCTAACGCACAGGTGTTGTTGGCAGAAGGACTTTTCTCCCCGAATCTTCCTGAAAAGGGTGGAGAAGCGTCCTTCTCCCCATGCTGACTGACTGATGTTCACCTGCCCGGGGTTGTCCATTGTGCAGTGAGTGGTGAGCCCGCCTCCCTAGGGGGCTGGATGAAGTCCAGGTGGGAGTCTGTGGCCCCTTCCACGATTGTATCCATCCCATTGTCAAAGGGATCCAGGAGGACCGACTGCCCTTCCCGAGAATCAGCATCTGTGTGATCCTCATTGAGCTCGTCCTCACACCTCCCACGGCCGCTGCTTAGGGGAGTGCCGGGTAGGATCCGTGAGCCGGGCAGGTGCGCGCCGCATCCTCTGCCTGTGAGTTTCACCTTGGTTCATGCTTTTATGGGGAGTTGGGGTCAGAGAGCCAGCAGGATGACTTCCAGTTTTCCCTGAGGCTCCCTGTCCTGAGCAGCACTCGGCCCTAGCTGATTCAAGGTGAAGGCGGGTGCTCACGGGGCACCCAGTCTCTCCCTTCATCCGTCCGTTGACTTCCAGCATTGCCCCACTGACTCGTCCAACAGTCACCAACTGAGCAGAGCGGCACGCCCTCAGTGTTTGTTGGGGAACACAGCCTGTTCCTTCCAATCCAGAGGAGCTTCTAGACACATTTTCCTTCCTTAGCAGTTCCCTCCACATTCTGTCTGTATCATTTGTGCCTCAAGGGCAGCTAAGAATATTATGAGGGCATTTAAAATACGTTTTTCTCTATTGATTCCGCCGTTTAGATGCAAAGTGAATATCATATAATAAAAATAGAACCACAGAGGCCAGAGAGAGAGAGTACCCGACGACCTCAATGGTGCAGGATCACTTTCTGGGTTACATTTTCTCTACTTCCGACGTCCAAGGGGAGGGCAGGGCTTTGTGTCCAGACCTGGAGCTGACTTTGTCCACCCGACAGAGGCAGGAGGCATTTTTTTCCCCCAAAAGTATTTAGAGAGGACTGACAACAGGGATGGAAATGCTGGGGCCCCGTGAGTGATGCCCTGAGACTGGGGAGGGCTGCAGCTCCTGTGGGTGTGTGGGAGGCCACGCCACTGAGTCCCCAGAGATAGGGGGCCCCTGGTGGATCTGGGGTCGGGGGTGTGTGTGTTGGGTTATATGAGAGGGTTGGGTTGTGTGACAGGATTAGGGTGTGTGAGGGTGGGCTGGGAGATGGGGCACCATCGTTGAGTGGGAACAGAATTTCCGGCTGAGATGATGACAGGGCTCAGGAGAGGGTTGGTGGGGGTGGCTGTACAACCTGCTGAATGGACTGGATCCACTGAGCTGTACACTGAAACATGGTAGAGATGGTAAATTTTATGTTATGTGTATGTTACCACAATTAAAAAAATGAATGAAAGGACAACAAAATGGGCCTAATTCGTTACGACTTCTAGAGTGACAAGAGAAACTGGGAGTAAAACTTGAGAAGAGTGCACTGGGAAAGTGGAGGAAGGCGAAGCTATTCCCCAGGCATAAAGTGAGAGCAGAATCTGGTGAATTAAAATGTAAGGAATCGAATCCAAAGGCTCATCAGAGGGAAGTTCCATCCTGGGCTGCCGCATCCCTGCGTCCTGTTTGTGTGTGTGTTTTGAGCGCCTGGAATGAGACAGACTTGTTTCTGCCCCCGAGCAGTGGGGGGCCGCTCGGTGGTCGCTGCCCCCAGGGGTCTCCCGGGACCAGGCAGGTGGGGGCCGGGCCTTCTTTGGGGTCCCACCCGGTCCCTCTCCCAGCCTCCGGATTCAGTTGGGTGCTTATACTCGGGGAGTCCACACTTTGCTCTCCTTAGCATCCACCCAGGGCGATGTGCCTCCAGATTCTCCACCAGAGTGGGGAACGCAGTCCCAGGGGCCCAGCACTGGGGGCAGGTTCACTTGAAATGAGCAGGCGCCCACCTCCTCAGTGGCCTGTGGGGAAACCAGTGCGACTGCAGGTGGCACAGCCAGCCGAGGAAAGGGAACCCTCGTCAGAGGTTCCCGGGATGTACCTGTAGATTGAGCCGGACCACAGACTCATGTACTCAAGTTCACGGAACCCAGCTTTACTTTTATACATTCAAGGGGCGCCGGCCAAAACAGGGTTTGCATCCCAGCTCTGTCAGGTGGTGGGGCTGAGCGCTTTGGTTCCCGAGGGTGGGATGTTAGGACCGGACTCTGAGGGGCAGAGCGCAGGGTCAGCACCCAGGACCCAGTTTCTCCCACTCCCCTCCCCACTTCTCCATACCCCAAGACCACACAGTTTGCACGTGGGATTCAGATGCACTTGTCACTCTGTTTAGGAAGTGGGCGCTCAGTGAAGCCCCGGGGCAGCCCTTGGAGGCGGTGGCCCACCTGCCTCTCATTGTCTGAGGTCCGAGGGTCTCGGGGTGTGAGTCCTGGGCTTGACCTCCAGTGGCCCCCGTGGTCTTGCCTCTGAGAGTCTGCGCCTCCATCCCCCAGCAGGCTGCCGGCCAGAGTCACTTCAAGGTGATCTGCTCTCCTTTAAAGTCCTCTGATATTTTGGCTAAAGCTGCTGTTCCATTAGAGACACCGACAGATTCAAGTAACATCTGGGGGCCTTTGTTTACAATGCTCTCATCTCACATTTCTGGTTGGATTTCTTCTTGGAGACAATGTTCTATGAATCACCTTTGAAGTGAGAATTTACCTGTTCAGGGACTATTCTCTTTGAATTGTCAGACTAAGAATAAATCTAACTCTGAAGTCCCAGTTCCACAGTCCTAGGCCCCCCACAGAGGTGGGGGTGCACCCCCCACACCCTGCTCTGGGGGCCGTGTTTTACTCGGTTTTTCCCCAAAGAATTGCAAGGGAGTTCTCACGTGCTTCTTTCCTCTGCCTCTGGCTGCTGACCACCCCACTGATACTCTGGTTCTCCACTTACAGCCAGCGCTGTGTCCCTGTGAGCCTCGGTTTCCTCATCTGTAAAGTGGGGGTAACAGCTCAGGGCTGCTGAGAGTTGAAGTGAGTTTCTGCATGTGAAAGTGCTTTATTGAATTTAAAATGCTATCCAAATGGATATTACTTTTCTACTAAAAGAAATTTGTGAGAGGATGGGCCACTTGCTGTGTGGATTCCCTGCCGGGCAGGGAGAGTTTAAGTCTTGATCACACTGCCTTATTCAGACGTTTTAATAACGACAATCATTTCTCTCTCCTCCTCCGGGCCCTCCTTTCCTCTCTCCCACTTCGGTCCAGGAGGCAACGAGAATTGGTTTTCACTTCTTCTCTTTCCTGGTAGCTGGGACTCCCAGTTGGGGCAGTTTTTCCAAAGCTGTTTCCCCTTGAATTTCGGCCATTGCCATCTGCTTTTACAACAAGAGACAACAGAAAATGATGCTTTGAGCCAGTGAAAGTGTTGGAAAGCCAGATAACTGTTGTCTTCTGAACTCCGAGACTGATGTGAATGTTAAAGCAGGATATTTTTTCTCCCTCCTGGGGAGGGTCATCAACTTAGAGGACAAAGAACCGGAGAGTGGGCTCAGCTAGGGGCTCGGGGCTGGTGTGGGCTGCTGGCAAACTCATTTTCTGAGAGCACTTTGTAATCCTGACTCAGCTCTGCCCCGAGATACAGGATCTCTCCTTGTGTCCGGCAGGACCAGATTGTGTTCCCAGGCCCACAGGGAAGTTCACATCTGTTCAGTGGTTTGTTTAAAAGTTTGAATCTGATTGTTCAGTTCAAGCCACTATGTCAGACTTCAGCCGGTGGCTTTTGGGGTAGCTTGGAGAGGTGAGAAGTTATCCAAACACTGAGACAGGGGGAGCCTTTCTGTTGATTTGAACGTACTTTGTACAGTTTTCCAAGGCTCTTGGCAGCTTGGCGGTGGCCTGACTCTTTGTGTAATGCGAGGATGTCACAGCTGTGGCTCTGTACTAGTTAGGAGTGTGTGGTTCATCTACTTGGAACGTGGACACACACGTTCTGGGTTTTATTGTCAACCAATGGTCTTGAGGGCCAGTTTGGCTCAGCCACACACCGTCTCTCCTGACCCTTGGTATTGCAACTGGTTCTTCTTGAAAACTACCGCCACGCGATAACATTTTGGTGGTCTCTGTGGGCTCAATTATATAAAAATTGCCCTCGCACTTGGCACTTTGGCTGGCTGTCTCAGAAGGGGAGCTGTTTGTACAGAGGGATGTGCTCTGTCAAGTTGGAGAGAAAAAAAGATGAGTTTCTTGCTGTTACTAGGTTGTCCAGTTGGTCCAATTATTAGAAGCAAAGGTGGTGAAACCCAGAAAGTTCTGGTGAAATCTAGGAAGCCAAGAGCATTGCAACATCATGGGTGTGAGAGATGGAAATAGAAATCCCACTGTTGAGGTGACATGCAAGACTTTAAATAATCATAGATTTGCAGGAAGTTACAATAAATACAGGGAGGTACCGTGTACCCTTCACCCCTGTAACATCTTGCCTAACTATAGCATAGTAACAAAACTAGGAAATGAAGCAGAGTGCTTTTGAAACAGCTTGATGACACACTGAGAGGGTGAAATCACAGTACTATTGCAAAGATAGCAACAGTATTTTTTTTAAGCCCCTACTGAATGCAAACCAGTCAGTCTTTGGTCCTCCACTGAGGGGGAGTTACAGAATAAGCAGAGAGATTGACAGCGAATAAAAAATTGTGCACGTAGTTCGTTAATGACAGTAGTGATAAGTGCTATGAAATGAAAATAGAACTAAAAGAAAAAAGATGTTGATTACATGAAAAGATACCTTAAAGCATTTCCATGATGGTTAGTAATCTGATTTTAAGGTTGCTAACGACTCTGTAGTGGCTGCAACTTTGAAGTTGACTCCTAGTATTACACGTATTACAATCATGTCCTTTCCTGGGCTTATTTTTCCCAATTTCTTGTTTTTTTTCTTTTTTCCAGTCTGGGGAAGCCAAGTATGTCTTGGAACGGGTGCTGATGAGGGTGCCCACAAATGGTAGTTGATGAGGGTGTTTTAAACATACGTTAGCTATTTGGCTGCAGAAAAGGGAATCAGACCTGAGAGGTCTGCTTGTCAATATCACCAGCAATTAGGGGCTCTCGTCCCCAGACCGACACCTGCCAAGGGGAGGGGTCCTTGAACGCTGGCTTGTTTGGCGAGACCCTGAAACATCTTCTTGATTGCAAGGCTTGCAGCCTCCTGTTTCAGAGGGCAGCTCTGGCCAGCCTCACCGAGTTCAGAGGCACAAGGTTCCTTCATGTGGTTCGGCGATATGACCTCATTTGGAATCCTCATGGTTTAAGTGAAGAGAGGAACAATTAAATTTATGTTCCCTGTTAGACACAACAAACGGTCTCCAGGCAACTCAAGTGGAACGCCGGAGAGAGCAGCCCTCCCCACCTGCTTGGTAAACTCGGCACAGGTGGCGGAAATACTACCTGGGTAAATACCACCGATCACTCAGGACATTCTCTTTAGATCAACATTTGCCCTAGGAGGTTCTCACGTATCCAGGCTTTTGCCAAGCAAACAGTGTGTTTCAGACAAGAAGTGGGAACAAAGTTTTGCCAGAAACGGCCGGGAAGAACGGGCTGTAACGGCGGTGTCTGGGGAGGGGCCCCTCCTCCGAGGTCAGCTCAGGTTTCTGTGAGATGCAGTCTTGATTTAGGACACCTGCCCAGGAGGCACGTGGGATACAGAAGTGCTGATGACGTCTGTTCAAGGGGCGTGTCTTTTGTGATTTTTCATTCCCCCTCCTAAGGTCTGCCTCACTGAGCCTTTCAAAACACGCTCTTGGTACAGAAGCAAGATCTCCACTTCAGCGGCTGTATTTAGCCACTAGGAAGTTCCAGTAATTGGCCTCCATCATTACTCTAAACTCACAGGGGAGGGGAAAGGCCCACCAACTCCGTTGCCCCAAACCGGACTTTTCTTCCCTCTGAGGGGAGATTGCAGGATCTGTTGATCATCCCCTTGATGTTCATCTTTTTGTTGAATTTCACTTTGATTATAATTTTTTGATTGTGATTTTTAAGAATGACTTTGCTCCTCCAGAGTGTTGGAGCAGACTTTGGGATCATTCGCTATTTTTAACAAATGCTGGTGAGCGGATGGGTGGGCTCCTGGGCCTGGAAGCCTCGTGTGCTGATCCTCGCAGTCACCTCCGCTGTACTGTACAGGGTCCGCATGGTGCCCAGCACACAGCAGCTCTCCGCTCCCACCGCCTACTTTGCTGTTGAAAACTTGTAGCTGGGCGTTGTTCAGAGCTGGGCTTTGGAGAAGATATATCTGATTTAGAATCCTGCTTCTGCCACTTCCTCTTCTGAGTTCTTGGATGAACGACTTAACCTCTCTGAGCCTCAGTTTCCTTGCATGTAAGATGGGGTAATAAGACCCACCACCTTTCACAGAGTTGTGAAAGTTAAATGCGGTGATGCTTATTTAACACGTTACCTGAAACCTGTGGGTTGCCAGTCTCCCTGTTAGAGTGTGAGCCCCATGGGGTAAGGATATGTCTCGTTCACTGTTGTATCCCAGTGCCTGGCACATAGTAGGTGCTCAAGGAAACATTTGTCAAATTAATGAAAACTTGTTACAGACTTTCCTGTGGTATTATTGTGCAGAAGAAGAGTACAGCTGAAAGATGTGAGGAATGAGGACATGAGACAATTATATTTGAAAAAAATAATTGGAGGAAGATATTTTGATGTATTTGTGGGAGAGGGTAGGCTCCATGTCCTTCTAGTTGGCTATCTTGAAGCCCCTCATGGAAGTTTTTTTTTTTTAAATAATTAATTTATTTAATGGAAGTACTGGGGATTGAACCCAGGACCTTGTGCATGCTCAGCGTGTGCTCTGCCACTGAGCTATACACCACCCACCCCGGAAAGTATTTTTATCAACATGAGTTATGTTGATATTTCTCAGTATTAGGCATTAATTCCATATTTAAACTTGTTATTTTTAACTAAGAAGTCATCATTAATTTTTCTAGATGATGTTTTTCAGGATTCTCAAGAAAAACTTACACATCTTTGACTAATAGACATAATCTGTTTTTAATAGAATTATGGTTTTGGGCACTGAAAATGGCAGCGACGTCCCCTCTCTCCCATTTCTTCTCTTTCCCCCTCCTTTCTTGCTGTCCTTCTCTGCCTCTGAAACAAAACACTATAGTGCACTGAAAATATTTCTGAGAATTAAGGATGAGGGGAGTGTTAGCTTCTCAGGTTTTAAATTAAGTCAAAATAGTGTTTTTCCTTAGGAATTACTCAAGCTTTGTAATTCCACAGGGAATCAGTAATTTTTCCACTCTCCTAATTACTGAAATCTAGTATCAACCAGTAGTCAGTCTGGAGCATCAATACGTGTGTGACTTGGTTCAGAATGAGGTGGACAGTCACTCATACACACGTTGTGAAGTACCGAGTGGCTCTGTGTTTTAAGGACAATTCTTCAACTCACCACAAGATGGCAGAGGTGCTCCACTGAAGTTCACCGTGGCGTTTGGTTAAAACAGGTTTTGGCACTTTTCTCCTTTCTGGACTGGATGGTAAGCATTTTTCTGGATGCGGAAAAGAGAGCACCTCATGAGGGCTTCTATTTAAACATTTTATGTAGGAATTAAGGTACATGTTAACACAGATTCTGGCACGCACTTGTCCACTTAAAATACCTAAAATATTATGTGTTTTTAACCTTCAAGAGACTGGTATTGATGTGTAATTCTTTTTTTCTCAAGGTTAACTTTGATTTCCCATTTTATTGTTTCTAACCCCCAGTCTGTCTCCCACTTTCTTTGTGGGATTATAACATGAGGCTAATAATTAAGAACAAATGTGGAGACCCACAGCTCTGAGCTCAAGACCAAACTATTCCACTTGGGTGGAATCCCTCAGGTTCCTACAAAGTAAAATGCTGGGGGGTGTGAATATAGCGATATAGCTGATGCCCTCCTGCCCCCCACCCCATGGCACCTAGGGTGCTCGCACTGCTGTGTTTACTGTTAGCTGTGAAAAGGCAGGTGAATGCAATGTTTTATATCTCTTTCCAGTGCATGAAAATCTTAGACCATGCAAAATTATAATTTAGTTATGGCCTCTTTGCTTGCTCTTCCCACTCTCAGTCCCACCCTTTGGATAGGTGATCCCAGTGGCTCTCAGTGGTGGGGGTAAGGGGGGGGTGATTGTGCCTCCCCAGGGGACAGTTGGCAGTGTCTGGAGACAGTTTTGGTTGCCACAGTCGGGAAGTGGGCATTATGGGCATTTACTGGGTAGACACTGGGGAAGCTGCAAAACGTCCCACAAGACACAGAACACACCCCTGCCCCCCCGCCCCCCCAAAGCAAAGAAAGATCCGGCCCCAAATGTCAGCTGTGCCAGGGCTGAGAGACACTGAGCTAAATGGGACTCAGTAGGAGAAAAGTTTCCTGTCTTAGGTCTGGTCAGTTCAACCTGATGCATTCCAAACGTATACTACTCAGGGCCTGTATGAGACTCCGGAGCCCCAGGGATGCTAAGATGCAGACTTGGTTCAACATCTGGAAGGGTCTGGGATTTTACTCCACTCACAAGCTAATGAGTTAGCCTGTTACTGTTTCACTGGATTCTGGGAGAAGACAGACTCCTGGACCAGAGACAAAGAAAGGACTTTGTTATTCATGGCGCAGCGGCTGAATGAGTATCATGATGGTGTGGGTTCCCCTTGACCTCCAAGTCCCACGGGCGTGCTGTGGAGGGGTCCAGGTGGATGTTAAGCATGCAGTGGGTTTGTACCACAGCCAAGAGACACTGAGCTTTGCGAATCCACTGTTCTTATAGTAAGTGGTAAGCAAGCCTGTTTTTTGTCTGAGGAAAGACGTTATCTCATCCCTCAAGGGTGTAAAGAATAATCTACAAGCTGCAGAGGATGTAGAGCAGTGTACTTCTGACTGGTAGTGTTTAAGAAGGCTTCATGGAAGAGGAGATACCTGAACTGGGTTTTGAAGGGTGAAGAGGGCTTCAATCTATAGGCAAGGGAAGAAAATGTTTCTCTCTTCTCCCCAGAGATAAATTCACTTCTCTTCTGAGCATCACAGCACAAGTGTGGGGGACTGGGAGGACACTGGAAACGTCCTGGCTGAGTTTGACTAACTAGTGAGCATGTGTGGACTGTTGCCAATTATGCCATGCTATTGCCCACTGATATTTAAAGATAATTTATTGTGAGCAGATGAGCTACATTTTTATTATATGTTTTTTTTTTTCCCATGCTGCAGCTGTGAGCCTGTACTGACCCACAGGAACCAGGCTTCTTTGTCACCAGTGGACCCTCCTTCAATACATGATAGCATGTTGGGCAAGGTTGATGAACTCGAACACAGAATCCACTGGGTCACCTACAGAAGGAGATGGAGAAGGAGGTAAGGCAGGAATGATGAGTCTGAGTCAGCATGAGGACCAGGTAGGTACACACCAGAGCATGGACTCTTGCTGCCCATGGTAGTATAATCTGGGTGCACCGGCTGTATTAAAAGCATCGAAGGCTGGGCAGGCAGGATGTGAAAAGGAGCCCAGTCTTGGAGAATCCTGCGTGACACCATCACAGCACGGACTGTCACACCAAAGTGAAGATGATGAGGTTAGGTTACATGCATCAGTGTAGGTGAATCCTAGTCTCTTAATCCAAACCCCAGAAACCATTCTAGATTATTTCTAGCAGGAAGCCTTTAGTACAGGAAATCAGGTTCTACAGGATTGGTGGAAGGGATGGGAGGGGGCAGAATCCAAGGGTAGGAGTGCGCCTTGGAAATCAGGATGTTGCAGGAAACCACCATTGCTACTGCAGGAGCCTGTGCTCTGTCACCATTGTGATCTGAGGTAGAGTGAAATCCGCCTTTATCCCACAGTCCACCTTGTATTGATCATAGAACAGAAACCCTGTTGGCAAGGGATTCTGGGAGTTGTAGTTATCAAGGTTCCACCTCCCGTGACAGAGCTGAGAGCAAAGAAGGGGACGGATGGTGCTGAGTGTCCCCAGACAAGAGTAACATGATGGTGAGAGACAAAGCAACTCACAGATAACCTACAGCACGGTGCCGTTTTTATAAAGTACAAAAACGAAAGAGCGCATTTTGTTTGGGCATTCATGCAATGGTGTACCAGAGCCAGCTTGAACTGGCTTCCAAGATCCGATAGTCAAATTTTCAGGAATTTAGCAAGCCAGTTGTTAAACACAGCTATTATTAAAAATGAAATTATATAAATTTACAATAAAATAAATTATACTCAAGACAACGGTAATGAATACTCTAACCCATCACTGCCTAGTTAGAAATTTCTCCATTTTACTTTTGAGGTTACTGTGTCTGTTGTGTCTCTGTGGTGAACATCCTGTAAACTGGTGTGCTACTATGGCCTCTTTTCAGTTTAGCGTTCAGTGATATCACCTTGGTGGCTTGAAATGGACCACAATGGGTGTCTTTATATGAAAGAAATTGGCAAATGCTACAAATCAGGGCTTGATTGTTTAGACATAATAAAATGATGGACAAGATGGTAATAATGATTAATAGGTTAAACTGACAAGCTTGTCACATCTGTGGCTGTTACACTGTGAATAACACAGAGATTGAGGAAATAGCCTTCCAGAATTTGAAAACTATTACCTGATTCAACAAAGAAGTTGCTCACATGACTGATGAAAAAGTGATTTTCTATTGTATGTCTTTGTCATTTTGCTTGCTTCTTACTTGTTAATGTAAACCAAAGTATCAACCAACATTTATACTGAAACGACATTTGTTCATCGTTGCAATCATAGGTTGGCTGCAGTTATCAAGGTTTGGCAAAAGTCAACAGAAATATTCTTTGAGAATCAATTGACTGTACAGATTTACAGTAAAGGATACTGTGTGTTTTATTATTACTTGTAAATCATGTGCTATAACATCCTCTGTATCAAAAAAATTTATAACAAACTTTTAGGGATATGTGCACACACATGTTTAATTTTTGAAAGCTGACTGTTAAACATTTACCGTCACACCACCGCTTATATGATGAAGCAAAGGGATGATTAACAATATTTCAGGCAGCTGTTATCTTTGGGGGGAGACCCCTCATGCACACCCACCCATACATCCCTCTGTTTTGTCTTTCTCCCCTTGTTTGCCATCTTCCTGGTCACCCAAGTTCAAAGTTGGGGGTCATTGAAGAACCCCCTCTCCCCTTTCACATCTCATTGCCAGCTATGATTGATTTTTCCTTCCCGTCGTGTCATAATATTTATGGTTCCACATGAAGGGAACTGTGTCGTGCTTGGAACCCAGTTGAGAGATGCCTCTTCCCAGCGATCCCTCTCCTGGAACACGCAGGTACCGACTGCGGTGGAGGATACAGTTGCCAGACAGAGCATGGAGGTTGGAGAGTGAGCCAGAGCTCTGGTTTGACTCAGGTTTTCAGCAAAGTGGCTGTGGGCGTGGATCCATCTGGGGGAAGCCAATCTCTGCAAAAACAATTTTTGAAAATCGATAATTAATACAGAAAGGAGACCTGGGGCCGCTCCTTAGGAGAGATTAAGTGTTAAGTCCCTGCCCAAAACAAGAAGATGACAGGCCAGGGTAAGTCCTGAAGAAACCGGAGCAGGGCAGGCAGAAGAGGATGTGCAGGGACCCTGAGGACAGATCGGGTCTGGACCCGAGGGCAGGGGTGGCTCTCTGGGCAGGGCAAGAGGAGACTGCCACGGGGTGGGGCTGAACCAGTGCGGCGGGGGCTGCCCTGACCCCGGGCGTGAGAGCGCCCCCACCCCACCGCTGTGTCTAGAGCCAGGAGCCAGGCACCAGGAGTTTCAGCACCTCCCCGCGATGCAGCTGCTTCCCAGTGAAGCTCCGGGAGGAGGGAGGAAAGAGGGCAGAACGTGGAGAGAAGCTGGGAGTGGTCTGTGAGAGCAGGTGGCTGGCTTCTGCATGGCCGCCTCCAGCTTCTGGTCCGTAGGGCGCTCATCACCCGTGCGCGGGCAGACGCCCTCTCTGCCCCGGTGTGCTTTCCGAGGACGAAGCCCCCATCTGCCTCCCGCTCTTCGTCCACGTGTCTCCGGATTTTACCCTTGTTTAGACTCCTCTCCGCTCTTCAACGGAGCGAGGAGGGGAGGTCCCCGTGGCCCCAGCAGTGCTCAGGGCCTCAGCCCTTGTTGATGTCAGTATCTTGCTGAATGTGAGCCTCAGATGTGGAAATCACCGAGGCCCGTCACCTCCTAGGGGAACCAATATACATATAATTCAGCTTTCCGTTTACAGGGAGGGCTTAATAGTTCTGCTGCTTTCACCAAGTCCTGTATTTAAAAGCCCCTGGTCAGCGTTCAACATTGACCTGGCCGGAGTAGACCCAGCTTTACTAATGCGGTCGGGGTTCCGTAGCCTGAACTTGGCGCAACCCCGAGAGCAGTGCGCCTGGTACGGCGCGAGGCGAGGCTCCCGCTGAGTGTGCTCCAGGTTGTATAAAGACAAGCTGCAAATAAGTAAGAGTGAGCTGGTAGCTGGTAGCTGGTAGCTGGTAATTTGGAATTCAGAATGTGAAGACACTATCCAGTCAAGGCGACCACAGTATCCGTGGATACCAAAGGGCTTGACTCCACTTAATGAAAAAATGCAAATTAAAGACCTGGCTTCGTTCTTCCTCCCACAGAGCTAGAAGCCAGGCAGTCGCGCCCCCAGGGAGCCGGACTCCAGGTTCACTGCGGCCTACCCTGGGAGGCTGACCGCCCCCAGGGTCAGACCTCAGGTGGCCTCGGCACTGAAGACCCTGTTCCCTTCCGTCCCTTCCGTCGGCTGCAGCGCCCCCTGGTGCTGTGCGCTGGAAATGCTCCTCCCAGCGCCAGCTGCCCCAAGGAGCCTCTCTGCTTAGCAAGAGCCGCTGGGCAGCCGTCTTCCCCTAGAACAGGCGGAGGCAGCATCGCTCCTCAAACCTGCGTCTCCCGACACTAGAACATTCCTTAATGGAAGAATGCCAACTGGTTACTCCACAGTCCGCAGTCCCACAGGAGTCGTTCGTTCGTTCGTTCCTTTTTTTTTTTCCTCACCCTATCTCATCCTGCCTCAGCACGTAGATCATGTGGGTGGGCACACACCCGCCTCAGCAGCGGCCGGGGTTCTCCTTAGGAGCGCCAGGCAGTGTGCGCTCTCTTGGATGCTGAATTCAGTGTTTCCCGGGCTTAAGATCGCAAAGTACTGGAGGCCTGATCGCTGTGCAGGGACGGGCCCAGCGGCCAGGCAGGCTGCGCAGGGAAGGCTGCGCGGACACGAGGACTCCAGGGGGAAGCATTCCCTTCCGGCCTTTCGCCAGGCTGCCAGCTGTATTGCTGTTTCCCGTTGCAGCGGTGCTGCTCCGGGATGCGTCTGGTCCCAGCCCTGGGAGGGAAACACTCACTGGCTGAATCTACAGTCCGTTTATCATTTTCAGGCTGTGTGACTCACCACAAAGCTGGATGGGACAGCGTCTCAACAAATGGAAGCTTCCACTGTTAGATCAAAAGGATCGCTCCATGCCGGCTTGTAATTTGGCGTTTGTGCGGAGGGCTGTGTGGCCTTGGCGGAGGGCGTGGTGGCGCTCATCACAGGCACCGAAATTCTCTGCGCTGTTTGCCCAGCTGGTGTCTGGTGTTTAGAGAGCTATTTAGATTCTTCCCTAGAAAGGACAACTTTCCATTCTTGGAGAAACCACAGTGATTAAGTGCATATAAGAGAAAAGCATTATGATGACTAATCAGAACAAAATCAATGATTCCTTTTTTGCACTATAAATGATGCGATTTATTGTCCACAGCTTTCAGCAAGAGTGCGGGTGAGACTTTGGGGTGGGAGAGGTGGGGGCAGAGCTACACAAACGATGCTGAGTCCAGGACCTGGCAGCTGGGAAAAGGACAGGGAACACTGATGATACGATTAGGTGCCCCTTTAAAACATGACGTGGGAAATTCTCAACCTTTGTAACAGGGGAAAATATTATCTGAGGAAGCCAGAATTTTTGGTTAGCTTATATGCAGTCATTTGAGGTCACCCAACCTATCTTCTCTGTCTTAAGGGATGCTTTCTACAGAGCCCAGCTTGAAGCTTGAAGAATCTCACGCTCCTCTAAATTTCCATGCAGCCAAAAAAGTGGAAAGGCACCTTTGTAGGAAAGCTTCAGTACCAGGATGCCCACCACCTCATGAGACTGTTCCAGGTTTTGAGTGGCCTTCCCTGTTGGAAGGGTCTCCCTCACATTTGGCTGAAAATTGTTTCCCTTTCAGTTTTGTCTTTTTGTCTCAGGGTTGCCCTTTGGAACTATGTGAAGAAAACCCATCTCTCTTCATACTGTGGTTCTTGCAACTTTTAAAGATGGCACTGGTGTTTGTTTTGTTTTATTTCCTGTCTGAATGTCCTCATTGCTTTCTGGTGAGAAGGGGGAACACTGTCACCTCCTGCAGGAGTTTCCCAGTTGCAATATGGACCCCTCATGTTGGTCATGTTCAGAGATCTGTAACCTCCTTTGTTTATGACACTATACATCTATTAGTTTATCAACCCTGAGATTGCATTTGTATTTTTGGCAGCTGTGTCACACTGTTGGCTTGTGTTTCTCTTAAAGTCTGCAGAGCAATCAACCTGCTATTCCCTTACATTTCCATGTACCCAGAGGGTTTGGAAAGAAGCAGAAATGAGAATTTTGACCTAATTACTATTGACTTACTTTGGTTTTATCTTGACCTTTGAATGTGCCATTTGATATCAGCATGCCAGTGGATATATTATGATATGCAACTTTGCATATTTTCACATACTTAATATGATAGGATCACAGTAAAATACATGTTCTCCTTTGGGAATGGTGCCTGGAACTTTGTTAGATTCCCCGCCCCCAGTTTTATTGAGAAATGGTTGGCACACATCACTGTAAATTTAAGGCAACAGCATGATGGTTTGCTTTACATATATTGTGAGATGATTACCACAATAGGCTTAGTTAACGTCTGCTACCTTATATAGGTACAAGTAAAAGGAAAGAAAAAAAGCTATTTTTATTTTCATTTGTATTTATTCATTTATTTGGTTTTTTGTTTTGACATAGAGTTGATTTACAATGATGACTTGGTTTCAGGTATACAGCAAAGCAATTCAGTTATACACATACACACACATCTGTCTGTTTCTGTTTATTCTTTTTCAGATTATTTTCCATTATAGGTTATTATATGATACGGGGTATAGTTCCCTGTGCTACATAGTAGGTCTTTGTTGGTTATCTGTTTTATATATAGTAATGTGTGTCTGTTAATCCCAAACTCCTAATTTATCCCTCCCCACCAAAGATTTTAAATTTATGAATAAGAGATGAAGACTTCCTCTGTCTCTCCTGCCTCGTTCGCGCCCCTAAATTTTATCATGCTTTTAATTAGGTCAATAATGAGTGTCTGCAACACTATAATAATGTAAATATTGCTCACTGCAAGCAGAACCTACTGGAATACTGTGATTACATGTCCTTTCTTTTCTTTCTCTCTTTTTAAAAAAATGAAGTATAGTTGACCACAACACTGTGGTAGTCTCAGGTGCACACCTGAGTGATTTGATATCTCTAAACATTACTAAATGGTCATCACCCATGTGAGATTCTGAAAGGAGCCGTATGTCTAGGTCACAGCACATACACAGCTGAGTGAGCTGATGGTGGTGTTCCCAGGACAGAGCTGACCTTGTCCATGTAGAAGTTTGAGGGCATTTGTAGGCAGTGTTTGCAGAGCCCTGGGAACCTATTCCAACAGTTTGTAAATAACTTCTGGGTGCCTGGTGCTGGTGTTTGGCTCTGGCTTAGCAAAGGTACCCGGCACAGCCCCAGCCTTCAGTGTCAGGTACAGCCCCGTAGGAACCACCCTTGCACCTTACACAGAGTGGATCCTCCAGAATCGTTTGTAGGGTGGGCACATTCATTCAAAAGTTTGTTATACTTCCGTGAATCAATGCATAGTATCTGCCTTGAGCAGACAGAGCCTGTCCGAAAATCTGTCCCATCTCTGTCATCACTGGGACAACTGTCAATCTGAAGACCATCCCAGACTAGCGAGACGGCTGGCTCAGTGCTGGGAGACCTGGCCTTTGGGGAAGCAGAGCTGCTTCTGCCCTCCCACTGCCCTGTGCTGAATCCTTAGCCTCAATCCCCAGAGCCTGAGCATGTTTTTCTCCTTTTTGGATTTCTTTAGCACTGGTGGCTTCTATTAAACACTTAGGCATTTACACATTTAATTAATACGACTGTTAACTTTTCCCCAAGAGTTTGTCTTGCCTCCCCAGCTAGACTGTCCAATCATTTGTATCCTCCACAGACTTAAGAATGTGGTTCTGCCCATCAAAAGGCCCACATAAACAGATGTGGGATTAAACTGTGGAGATCTGAGGAGATTCAGTTTCTCCCTCATAAGAAAGTGCAAAGGAAGACGGAAAACAGACTTGTAGGGAATTCACCTTCTGTGCCAGGCCCTGTGCTGAGAACTTCGCATTTGTTACTTGCTATGATCCCGGTAATTCTCTTGAGTAAGTATCACCGTCCTCATTTTGCATAATAGGAAATCAAACCTCGGAGAAGTAAAGGGACTCTCAAAATTCATACAAAGACGAGACCAGGCTGGATTTGTACTCAGGTCACCCTGCCTGCAGGAGCAGCAGGGCTAAGGAGTCTGTCCTCCCTCCGTGGAGGTGCAGCAGGGCTGGAAGTAAAGACGTTGCTTCTGGCTGTGGCTGCCACGTGGCCACCTTCGAGTTATCATCCAGGACCGTCTCACTGCCGAAGAGAGATTGGAAGAAGGCCAGGGCTAAAAGAACAAAGGGACGTAAGGAAGGAAGATGGAAAATTACAGACTGCTTAGAGCTCCCTGTGCAGGAAGAACCTCACACCCGTTCAATAGAGCGAACCGTTCATAATGAAGTCATTTGTAAGCTGCCGAGAAGGCATAGGAACGACATTGTCTACGTTAGTCCCTTTCTCCCCAGAAGAGGAAGGAGTGTCCTGAAGACAAGGACTTTCGATGATGTTGCGAGGCATTGAAAGGCCGGATCCCTGGTCATCGATCGTATTTGGAAACTTTTTTCAGTCAGGTTAGCACTAGGCTGTGCTGTAGCGGTAAGTAAACCTTGAGAAGTCAGTGGCTCCCACCATGAAGATTTCTTTCTCGCTTGTGAAAATTCCAGTGTGGATTGGGTGAGCTTCAGGCCAGCTGCCCTCTGTGCCGGGACTTGGCGATCCAGGCTGCTTCCATCTTGGGAAGCCAGCATCTCTGTATATGGCTTGCAGGTTGCTGTGGCGACCATGGGGGGAAGGTCAGTTTTTAAGTGCTTTGGCATGGAAATGGCACAGATCACTTCCACTCACAGCCCACTGGCCAGAACTGGTCAGTGACATGGCCTCGTGTGACAGTGTGACACTTCCCTGGGAAGAGTGGGTGTGCTTGGGCACTCAGTGACTACTCAGTGTCTCTGACACATTTCCTTCACTCTCTTCTGCTCGAAACCCCTTTAAAGGTAGCTCGTTGGTCTTGGGAAAGAACACAGACTCCTTCATATGGCTTCTGGCCTTGGCCAGCATGTTCCAGTCAAATCGGACATTTCAAGTCTTTTCAGCCTCAGCATGTCTTCTCTTCCCTACTGCCCTGCTCTTCTGCCTCCCCGAAGTACTCCTCTCCTTCAGTCTTCCGTGGCTAACTCTCTGGTTATTTGTGTCAAGCTGAGGTATCACCTCCTATGGAAACCTTCCGTGTGGCTCTGAATCTGGGTTAGGCGACCCCTCTTTGAACACCCCTTTTTGATGACCCCTCCAGGCCATCCTCTGTTTTCCCCACGACTGCGGAAATGTTCTATTTGTTAGTCTACAACGTATTGGATTGTGGGCACTCTGCTGCTTGGAGCCATTGCAAGAACAGCCTCTGGATACGAGGGCCAGCACACAGAAGAGGCCCAATTGGCATACTTTGGATGGAGGAAGAGAGGGAATCTTCTAAGGCAGACTATATATGATTGTGCTGTGGTGGATTGGATTCTGAAGTTAATCTGGAAAAGCAAGTGCTCTAGAAGAGCCAAGAAACGTTTGAGAAAGAAGAATGAAGGAGATTCTTACTTTCCTGGATGTGAAAATGGACTATAAAATTACAGTACTTCAAAGAGTGAGATTCTGGCCCGGGATGAGACCAGGAGGTGAACAGGATGCTGAGGGCTGATGTTGCTGTCCTGGTCCAGGTTCCGCAGGGCAGGCCCGGCAGGCTGGAGACAGACTCAACCAGCGTGTCTGCGTTGCCATGCTGGGCAGAATTGCTGCTTCTTCTGAAAGACCTCAGTCTTCGCTCATAAAACCTTCAACGGTATGTGGAGAATTGGTATGTGACCAAAAAAAGGCATTTTAAACCAGCGAAGAAAGGATAAATTATTGAACAAATTATGTTTATACATCTGGCTGTAATTTGGTAAAATTAAAAAATAATAAATCTAGGATTTAAGAAGTTAAAACATTTAAAGTGTAAGTTGTATCTCTAACTTGTACCACATACAGAAGTAAATTTGAAATGATTATAGCTTTAAATATAAAGAAATTATTAAAATACTAGTAAACACATAGGAAATATTTTCATTATGTTGGACTGGGCAAAAAGTATTTAAAAAAATGACATATGGCCCAGAAGTCAAATGGTTGAGAATGATGTATTTGATAGCATTCAAACAAAGCTCTTCTATGTAACTAAAATCCATAAAACTCCAATTTAAAAAAAGCAGATCAAGCTGGGGAAAATATTCGCCATATGTAATTTAAAAAGGTTGATGTAAATGCCTTAGTGCCTACAAATCAGTGAGAAAACAGTTAACAATCCAGTTTAAAATGGGCAAAGGATATGAAAAAGCAGTTCATAGAAGAAAACCTATAAAGAGCTTATAAGCAGAAGAGATGCTCACTCTCACTGATGATCAAATAAATACAGATTAGAACAATGGAATAGCATGTCCTCCACGAGATCACGTGTAGTAAGAATGGCCCTTAGTGTTGATGACGGTGATACCATATTTTAGGGACAATCTGACAATACCTGATTAAAAACTAGGACCTGTATTTTTGACCTGACAATCATACTGCTTTATCTCTAGGGGGTCCGTTAAGTGACTTATGGAATATTATTCAGTGTTTAAAGAAGTGAGGTATGGTTACTATACATTCTGACATGAAAAGGTCACAGAGGCTTAGATTTAAAAAGTGACTTACAGAATAGTATGCAATTTATGACCCCATTTGTTAAAAATATGTGCATATATTTTATGTATTTATTTATATTTATTTATTTTTTATTGAAGTACAGTCAGTTTACAATGTTGTGTCAATTTCTGGTGTACAGCATAATGTTTCAGTCCTACATATACATACATATATTCCTTTTCATATTCTTTTTCATGGTAGGAAAAAATCCTGGAAGAATAGGCAGCAAATTGTTAACAAAGGTAACATCTCAGGAATAGGACTTTGGGAACTTTCACTTCTTATTTTCCACATTTTAGTAGTAGTATTTTAAAAATAAGTGTGATCATTGTTTATATTATTTAAAAAAAAGACAAAAAGGACACTGTTTAGTTTATCTATTTATTTAGTTTTTAAATTGAAGTACAATCTGTTACAATGTGTCAATTTCTGGCATACAGTATAATGTCCCAGTCATGCCTATACAAACATATATTCATTTTCATATTCTTTTTCATTAAAAGTTTGCTTCGTTTATATTACCGAAGCTTTAACTGGTTGCATAGGAGCTTATGTACAGAAGAAATCCTTGTGCCACGTCACACTCAAGATTCACTCCTTTCTTCCTTCTTTCTGCAAGCATTTTGTGGATGCCTTTGTTGTGGAAAGTCTTTTTTCCTGTGTGGCTCTCAACTATGTAACTTTATTCCTCATTTTACTCCAGAAAATGAATAAACTGAAAAGTAAAGAACCTAAAACAAAGGCTGCTTGTGGAGGCACCCTCTTGGATACCTGGCAGTGGGCGCTATGGCTGGGGACCAAGTGGAACCTTTATTTGCCTGGATGTCTAAGAGAGTCCCTTTTGATCCCGTCTGAAAGATTGGTGTCGACAGAGGATATTTTTGTTGAAAAAACCCCAGTCCCCTCCATATTCAAATGCGGGTTGATGTTGTGCGGGCTGTCTCTACTTCAGAGCTATCAATCGTGTTCCTCTGTGAGTGGGTGGCAGTGCACTGAGGGGATGGACACAGTGGACGTTCGGAAGTCGTGCCATCCAAAGGTAGCTGTGTATGTGTCACATCTCATGATGATGGAAGATTAAAAGGAAAGAATACTCTCTAAACTTTGCTCTGTCTTGGTGTCCACATGTCATGTGAGTGGTGGTTTACTGAATGCAAACCCAGGATAACGTGGTGACAGCACGTTGTCCTGGGTGTGCTGTAACGAGTTTTTGCAGGCGCAGCAACTCTGCCCTCTTGATACCGAATGCATTTTTGTTTTGCTCCTGGTTTCCATCCACATGGAGCTGTATTGCCTTGCATTATTCATTTAACACAAACATGAAGCTTGTTTTGGATACTAAGCCCTAAATACAACTATGTGAAATACAGGGATATTCTCCTGGAAGATTTTTGGATAGATCTGAACATGCAAAACAGATAAAATCAGTTGCGATTATTCATATCACAAAGTGACACTTAATAATAAAAACTTTCACTGCAGTATCTTTTGTTTTACATTGAAGTATAGTTGATTTACAATATTGTGTTAGTTTCAGGTATACAGCATAGTGATTCTTTTTTTTTCGCAGATTATATTCCATTGTGGGTTATTACAAGGTATTGGGTATGATTCCCTGGGCTATACAGTAAATCCTCATTGCTTATCTATTTTATGTGTAGTGGTGTGTATCTGTTAATCCTTTCCTTCTCATCGGTGCAGTATCTTTTTTAAAACTGAAGTTTAGTCAGTTTACAATGTGTGTCAGTTTCTAGTGTACAGCATAATGTTTCTGTCATACATGTCCACACACATATTCCTTTTCATATTCTTTTTCATTATAGGTTACTACCAGATATTGAATACAGTTCCCTGTGCTGTACAGTAGAAACTTGTCTTTTTTTCTGGTTTTGTGAGGACCTTCCTTGTAGTGCCAACTGTAAGCGATATTCTGCCGAAGCTCAGTAGGTGTTCTGTGAGAACTGTTCCACATGTAGACATATTTTTCATGTATTCGTGGAGGAGGGTGAGCACTGCGTCTTAATACTCTGCCATCGTGAAGTCCCACCCTTACTGGAGTATTTTTAAAAGAACAATTTTCTTTATTCAGATAAAATATGATGTGGTCGATTTTGATGCCACTTTAAGAGCAGAATCGTGATGGCGTCAGATATGGTACATTTTACCATCAAAATGCACAAGGCCCTCAGGTTCAGTTTGGCTCATGGTAAGTGCAAATGGGAGACCTTCTTATCCTTTCCTTTCCCTCCATCCCTTTGTCTTGTATTTTACCAAATTGTGGTTTCAGACAGTTCAGCTCCTCCCGCCAGCACATAGGTAGAGTTGCCCTGCAGTCAGAGACATCTTCAGCCGGAGAGTGGCTGAGGCTATAAGAAGGAACTTAGGCTACAAAGTAGAAATGAAAGTGTCGAATTTGTGAAATTTGACTAATTAAAGCAAAAATCTGCGGGACAGAAGAACAGTAGTAAGCCAATGGCATAGAATTTATCATTTAAAACATCTCTGGTTTTCTACATTAACTTTATTGGTTAAACAGGTAGAATTCCTGGAAAATCTGTGGTTACTTTTGCAAGTTCAATGAATGTATTAAGGAAATATCAACCTCTTAGCGATAAGAAATGTTTCTTTAAAAAAAATCTAAGGACCCCAGTTTGGAAAGGATAAGAAAAGACTTTGCGTGATTTTCTAAGTCCTCGTGTCTGTGCTGAAATGACCTTCTTTATATCCATCTCATTGATCTTATTTGTATCCAAATGCAAGGCTAGTGTCCCGGGCTTGTGCCAGACTCAGCAGATGTACCCGCCTGGATCTGCACACCCCTCTTGCCTCCTGGCTGGAGCTCCCGCAGCAATGACTCTCTCAGTTCCTGCAATCACGCCGCAGGCCAAGGGGGTCCCCATGCAGCCTGTCCAGCAAGAGGGGACCAGCGCCCCAGAGAAGCCTGGGAAACATCTTGGGACTATGGAGAGGTTAAAACCCCATGGGGGCAATTTTGCCCAACAGGAGGTGACGGATGGGAAGGGGCTGGTCAGTGAATTCCTTTACCTTTCTCCTCCATCCCCAGAAATTGTTCTGAGATGCAGCCGTCCCTGCAGCCTTCCTGAAGACATCACATGAGGCCACACACTCAGCCAGGCTGTGTCACAAAGCTTTGGCCAGCTCATCGCCCTGCACCCACACGTTTGGGCGCCTCTCCCCTGCCTTGCTGGCTTTTCCCTCCCACCCGTGCTCCTCTAGGGTCCTACTCTTCAAGGAAGTGTTAGCACGTAAAATGCCCACAGTCTGTTGTAGAGAACCTGGGCCAGGACAGTTGGAACCTAGGTTGGCTCTGGAAAGTAGACCCTCTGGTGGCTTTGGCAGTGGTGGGTGCGTGGTGGCAACCCCCCGCATACGATAGATCACAGTGACTGAAGCTTTTTGGCTTTTATCTGAAGTTAGTGAGGACAAGGAGGAGCTGGAGGTCACGTGTTGAGATGTCAGCTCGCTGTGTCACTGGATCTGTTTTGGGACAATGATAACTATAATAATCCTCCTGGTGTGGGGTAATCACCTGTGAAGGCTTTGGAAACCCTGCAAAAAGAAAATGAGAGGTGCTCTCTTGAGGCTCCCTTTGAAAGCCGGGGTATTCCTGTGGTTGCTTTAAAGAGGGTTCTCACCTCCCAACACTGCAGGGCAGAGGTTTTAAAATTAGGATCTGCTTATAAGGTGGCAGTGATGCAAAGGCTAAATATACAGACTTAATGGCTCCTCAGTCATCAAAGAAAAGTCTCTGATGGGGAAAAAGCGGGACACTGTGACCTTGGGTGGTGACCTTCACCTGGCAGAGACTGAGACCGTTGGAGCCTAAGTGGCCTGAAGCTTCTCGTCTGGGAGAAGCTGCTCCAACAACTTGGAGAGATGAGCCTCCCCTCCCCATTGGGTCACACCATGACCTCACAGACCAGATGCTTCAAGGCTGACCGTTGTTTTTCTCAAGATCGGTCCCCATCATCCCTCGTTGTCTCCTGGGTAATAGCCAGAGTCAGGTCTGAGCACGGCTTCGGTGGGGAAGTAAATGCTCCAAGGACAACACTCTGTGTGTCAAAGGACATGCAGGAACTGGCAGACGTGTACCAGCAAAGACCTGTAGGAGTGGATCTGGAGGGTGTTAGATTGTCATGGTCCCCTGGAGCTGGTCTTTTAGTCTGTTGTGGTGACAGCTTGGCATTTAGGATGATGGCCTACAATTGATAGGGCGGAGGTGACAGTATGAAGAAAGCGTAAGGCTCCAAGAGTTGGGAATATTAGGATGTCTTTATTAAGTAAAACCTCAGAACCCTCCACATAGCTGTGTTTCTTGAAGGAGACTGGAGGACGCTTCCTTCTGAAGGCAATATGAGTGCACAAGTTAAGGGCTCACTGACATCTTTGAGAGGTTGGTGTCTGTCTTCTGTAGGCTGGGCTTAATGCTGAGAAACACTGCCCCAGGCTCCTTGGTGTCAATGGAGACAATGAGATTCCAGAATTAAAAGACTAGGTGGTAGCTGTTAACCACCCGAGGCAGAGGTGGCCGTACTTACCATCACCAGAAGCATGGCAGAGTAGCAGATAGCATCCCTTCGCCTTCAGGGATGTGTAGCTCCTGGATCATGGTGTTCCCAGCCAGGAGGCAGATGGACAGCTGACCAGGGTGTTGTTCAAATTGTATAATAATAACAAAACAGAAAGCTGGAGAGCAGAATGTTAACATCAGTCACTACAGTGGAAAATTCTGGCCTCTCAGTTTTCAAATGTAAGTCAGCTTACGCATCTAGAACCCTTAGACTCTAGAGGAGGCTGAGGTCCCCTTGAAGAAGGACACTCCTGTTTCCCACAAGTATATGTGAAAGTTTATTTTTATAATCCCCTCCTTCAAGGGATCTGTAGATATTCCCCCAAAAAACTAGTGCTGGAGAATGGGGCCTAGCCAGACTTTTTGAGTTCTGCTGTATGCAAGGTCTGAGCTGACACCAGTGCCAGGGGGCCTGAAATGCCACTTTCTGGTCCAACGGTTAGATCAGCAGCTATAGGAGACCAGGTGACAAATTAGGTTTTATCCAAAGTCCATTTTATAGTAGGTCCATTGGGTCCACAAGACTACGCCGTGGTTACTTCTCAGATTCCCAAAGGGGATAGATGTGTTTAAGGGTTGGCAGAACTCTCAATAGGTTTCCTGATTTGTGGAGTGTAGGACATTATGGTTGGAAGAGCTACGTAAAACGACCTGAAACTGTTCTTTCCTCTTATCCAAGGTGGGAAATTGGAAATAATTCTGTGTCTGAGGGGAGGATGGTAGATATTTGAAGACATAAAGGATGCAAGGTGGTGGTTCCCATAATATCTCCATTCAGTTTACCCACTGTGTCCCTGTAGTGACCAGATGAATTATGGCAGGTGTTATCAGGCCACCTTAAACTTACTCAGGTGGTAATCCCTTTTGAAGCTGCTGTGCTGGGTGTGTTACATTGACTGGTGAAGGGCAGCACACAAGCTCACAGTTGCTGTGGGACCACTCATCTGGCAAATGCCTTCTTCTCAGTCCCCATCGACGAGGAGAATCTGTAGTCGTTGGCCCTCACACAGCAAGGGCAGCAGTGTATTCACTGTCTACGTATCTGCAGGGACCCTGCTCATCTTGACGTTTACAGGACATCACTCTGCCCACCTATTAATGACATCATGCTATTGGGCTTACTGATCAGGAAGCAGCAAGTACCACTGATGTCCTAATACAGGGGTTCTCGATCAGGGGATTTTTAACTCCCAGGGGACATCTGAGAATGTCTGGAGACATATTTGATTGTTAAAAAAAAATGGAGCATCGTGAGTAACTGGTATTTAGTGGGTAGAGTCCAGGGATGCTGCTGTATGTTCTACAATGCTTGGGACACACCCCCCCTCCAATAAAGAATTGTTTGTCCCCAAATTGTAACAGTGCCAATGTTGAGAAATACTGCCTTAGGAAGGCACCCATGTGCGAGAGGTGGGAGATTAACCCTATGAAAATTCAGGGATCATTGCATCAATGTAGCTTCTAGGAGTTCAGAAGTCTGAGGCATGCCAGTCATCATTTTTTTTTTAATTAAAGGATGATTGTCACATCTTGGCCCCTCAAAAATATCTGCTGAGTGAATAAGTGAATGAAAACCATACAGGAAGAGTTCCTTGTGCAAAAAGAAGTCTGCTTGGGAGAGAGAGTTTCCCAGAGCAAGGCGGAAGTTTGCTGTAGCCAGGGGCCAGGAGAGGGCTGGAGGTGCAGCAGAGAGGAGGCTGTGGTTTATATGGTTTACATGCTATTTATTTAGACACTGGTCCAGAGAATGTGGAGAACAAACAAGTGGCTTTCAACAATGGGGAAACAAGGCCTGGTTTGTGTTCTAGAATGATCACTGTGTGGCTGGTTAGAGAGATTCTCCTGAGAGGCCATGAGGCCAGTCAGGTAAACTAGCCTGGTCCCTCCTGTAATAGTCCAGTTGGGAAGCTATGAACACCTGAACTGGGACAGGGTGGAAACAGAGTAAAGGAAGAGATGGATTTCAGAAAGATTTGATGGAGATTGTCATCCTAAGTGAAGTCAGCCAGAAAGAAGAAAAAAAAAAAAAAAAGAAAAGATATGATATCACTTATATCTGGAATCTAAAGAAAGACACAGGTGAACTTATTTACAAAACAGAAACAGACTCACAGACATAGAAAACAAACTTACGGTTACCAAAGGGGAAAGGAGGTGGAGGAGGGATAAACTAGGAATGCGGAATTAACACACACACACTATTATATATAAAATAGATAAACAACAAGGACCTACTGTATAGCACAGGGAACTACATTCAATAGCTTGTAATAACTTGTAATGAAAAAGAATATGAGATGTGGTATATTTATACAATGGAATACTACGCAGCCACAAAAACCGACAACATAATGCCATTTGCAGCAACACGGATGCTCCTGGAGAATGTCATTCTAAGTGAAGTAAGCCAGAAAGAGAAAGAAAAATACCATATGAGATCGCTCATATGTGGAATCTAAAAAACAAAAACAAACAAACAAACAAAAACAAAGCGTAAATACAGGACAGAAATAGACTCACAGACAGAGAATACAGACTTGTGGTTACCAGGGGGGTGGAGGGTGGGAAGGGATAGACTGGGATTTCAAAATTGTAGAATAGATAAACAAGATTACACTGTATAGCACAGGGAAATATACACAATATGTTATGATAACTCACAGAGAAAAAAATGTGACAATGAGTGTGAATATGTCCATGAATGACTGAAAAATTGTGCTGAACACTGGAATTTGACACAACATCGTAAAATGATTATAAATCAATAAAAAATGTTAAGAAAAGAAAAAGAATATGAGAATATATATATATGTATAGTTGAATCACTATGCTGTACACCTGAAACTAATACAACATTGTAAATCAACTATACCGCAATAAAAAAGTGACCTTTGTCTAGACCAGGGTGGAAATTAGGGTTAGGAGAAGCAGGTGGATCCAAGTGAAAGTGAAACGAGGAGGTCTCGTTGATGGGTTGTATCAGAATGAAGGAGAGACGGTTTCCAACATGGATAGGTTTCCATGGAGCACAACTGGACAGACAGGGCTGCCATGTTCTGAAAGAAAACATTAGGGCAGGGCGTTTGTTGGGGGACATGTTGGATTTGAGGACTCTTGGATGTCCTGGTAGGTGACTAATTTCCTGGGAACGGCAACACACAGATTATTTCATGATTCCATTTTTAAGACTACATAGTGTAACCACACACTTGGTTAAAAATATCAGTAGACTATTGCTCACTCCCGTCTCACATTTTTTATTCTTCCATATCTCACATTAGTTCTTGACAAAGTACTTCTCCACGCATCTCTTTCCAAAAACACATGCCGTGTATTTTAGGGACATCGGCTCCTTTCTTTGTCTCCTCTTGAAGAGGAAGACCGTCTTTTCCCCCAGGGAGGCCCTTGCAGTCAGCTTCCTCAGGTGGCGTTTTGGACGTGTCAACAACAAAGTTGGCCTCTTACTTCCGGTTGCCCCTGTGAAGGCTTAGCTATTAATCTGCCTTCACGTTTCGTATTTCACTTGTGTTTTTAAAGGGATGTTCCTTTATTATTCTCCTCCCTGGTTCCGTACTTACAGGGAGCTTGCTGCTTCATTTTCTTCCAGCCTCCAGCAGAATGATTCCGGTAACTTGAGGCCACCTCGGGGAGCAGAGCCATTAAACTCTCAGTCCTGCCGTGTGGCAACGCTACTGCTAACATGTTCACAGGCACTGGGTGTGGTGGTGCTGAGGGCTTTGTCTTCCCAGCCTTTAAAATATAACACGGACGCTATTTCTGTATCTGTGGAAGGGGCTATGGGAGCATTGGCAGTTTCCCAAGGGGAGCACTTTTCTGTATAAAAAGGAGAGGATGAGAGGTTCCTTTATGTTTCAAAAACTGGTATAAAGTTAATTAGTTAAAAAATGCTGTCTGTTCCTGTATAACTCATCTGGCTGTGGAACCACATTCAGCAAAGTCACTGTGACCTCCTTGGGGAAATGCAACAGCCTGACACCTGATCCAAGTTTTCTAGCCTGACGGTAACGCCAGTGACTGACTTCTCACAGATCTGCAATGAGAGCTGGTTTGGAAAATGTGTTTTCTCCTAAAAGTGCAAGGCCTGTTTTTCAACTGATGAATCCTTTCGAAGTCTCTGGACTGGGCAGTGGATGACTAAATTCTCCTTGTGTCCGAAGAGATGTACCCACAGAAGATAACAGTGGTTCATCGAGGGGGAGATGTCGAGAGAATGAAGGAGGCAACTTTAACCTGGTCCCAGGCAGGGTCTCAAACTGCTGGTCTTCAGGTGTCTTTTGTGGGCACCAAGGGGGCCATGAGAAGGACCTCAGACCTCCAGTGGTGGCGGCCAGGCTTAACCCACAGCCCCAGCTTCTGAGCTCTGAAGTCCATCACTGGTTGGTGCTGAGGCCACGCCTCCCATGACTGAGCGAGGCAGGGACCTGGGGCAGGCCTGTTTCTGGGAGATGTGGGGCACCTCTGACTGTGGCTTGAGGCCTACCCCAGTGGCCTTGCAGACCTTTCTGTAGAACTGTACTGCAGTCCAGGAGGCATCCACTCAAACTCCCTTCTTCCTTCTCTCCTTCCCTCGGGTCAGACCTGCATCGTGGTCCAACACCGCCTCTGGCTCCCTCCCACATTCTTTTGTAGGCATTTCTCCTAATAAATTTCATGTACATTTAATCCTCTCTTGGGTTTTGCTTTTTCAGAAAACTTAGACTGACACAGGCCCTCTTAAAAACAAAATAAAACAAAACAAAAACAAAACACTTCTTCATCAGGGACACATGCATTGTCTACTGTCCCATCTCTTCTATTATCTTGTATCCAACATGACTCACACATTTGTATTATGTGTCTGGTTCCTACAGATATTTGATTTTACTTCCCAAGTCTTGAATCCTCTTTTACAGAATAGTGGAAATAGAGACATAGGGAAGGATTGGCCAGTTAGGAAAATAATACTCAGTTGGGAATATGAGGTTAAATTATTTGATTTCTTAAAAGTTACCAAATGTAGGTGTCATCATAATTTAATTTACGAACGACCCATCTAACTTTTATCACAAGTTCATAGTATTTTCTCAAATTTAGAAACTTGTGGAAATAAAGATGCACTTTGTCTTTCATTAATTTGCATAATTAAAAAAATTGAAGTATAGTCAGTTTACAATGTTGTGTCAATTTCTGGTGTACAGCATAATAGTTCAGTCATACATATAAATACATATATTCATTTTCATATTCTTTTTCATTACAGGTTACTACAAGATATTGAATATAGTTCCCCGGACTATACAGTGTACACTTGTTGTTTATCTATTTTATATATAGTAAGAATCTGCAAATCTCAAACTCCCAATTTGCATAATTGTTGAATGGCCAAATTCTCTCCAGTATTTGAAAAGCTTTGGGTTGTGTCCACTAATCTCTATTCTTCCCTGGGGAAGTGGTGGATTAAACGATTCTCTTTTAGTACATGGTGCACTTGGAGTATATTGTCATATGACTTCAGTAAATAACTTTTTGAAAAGTTCTCAAACAACAAAAAGTTTTCACGCTACTATTATTAACATTTTCAGTTGTTATTTTATAAAAGAATTTTCTCCATTTTTTTCTTTGCTTCCAAATCAACTCATTGCCTCAGTTGCTCTCCTTAATTTCTGGTTTAATTGAATCTAAGCTTGGTAGTGGTGGTGGTTGTTAGCCCAAAAAGATGACCACATTTCTTTCAAGTTGGGAGAAGAGACCATATAAGAAAGAATGGATTCCTCCACCTTAGAAAGTTTTTTTTGACTCTCCAGAAATAACATGGATACAACCAGGTCCAACTCCATAATTTTGGGGGTCTAGCGCAAAGTGAAAATGGGGCTGCTTGTTGAAAACGTAGGGAAAGTGCTGTTAAAGGCATTAAAATATGAAGACTTTTTTCTTCAGTTCATGACTCTCCTCTGCTTGTATGCACCCTCCACTGTCCCATTGAACTTCACTTATAAAAAACAAATTCATAGGTAAATTATCAAGAATTTCAAGATATCAACAACAGAGCATTAAACCAAACGTGGGAGCCCTTCTGAGCTCGGGGCCTTGTGGGAATATGCCGGCTGCACTCACATGAAGTCGCCAGAGTCGATCAGCAAGCTGGAAACCAGAGGGAACATTTCCCCTCCTCCCACTGAGTCTCTCAGGTTGAGTGGTGTACAGGGAGCACGGCTGCTGTTGGAGTCAGGGCTCAGGGTGACATGGAAGGCACGGGGCTTTGTATCCAATGGGCATGAGCCATATTTCTCCTATTTTGACCTTGGCTCACTTGGACAATGGCTTCACCACGTTGTCCACCGGAGTGGAGAGCAGGTGGTTACTTGTTCACGGTGAGCGATTTTATTTTGACTTTCCATTTTAACCATTTTATGTTGCTATATTTACTGAGTGTCTGTTCTAGGATAATTTATGTTTATCTGTTGTTATTTCCCGGTCCTCATGCAGTTTCCCTTCTCGTGAGGGGAGACACGCAAGAAGCAGAATAAAGGAATAGACAAAATGTACAGAATATCAAATATAGAAACGCTATAAAGGAACACTGAGTAGAGAAAGCAGGTGGGCATGGTGGGGCAAGGGCTTCACAAGTGTCAACAGGTGGTTAGGGAAGACCTTACCCCCAAGATGGAGTTTGAATGAAGACCTGGAGAAGAGAAAGGGGGCAGTGGGTTGATCTCTGGGGAAGATCATCTGGGAAGGTCACATCAGGGCAAGGAATCTGCAGTGGGAGTGGAAAACTTTGCTATTCATTGACCTTGCATGAGCTTTTGGTGTAAGTTTCGTTTTTGTAGATCTACATGAAAGCATTCTCTCCTTCCTTTTTAGGTAGAAGAATAGTGCTTGTCTGTCAATTCAGTTAAAAATGAGTAAGAGTTTCTCTGCTTTGACTGGACGTGGCCACATCTCCTCCGGAGGTAGCACGGCTGGGTTCTGATGGGGAGTCACTTCTACAGACAGACTTTTCTTCCTAAAGGACATCTCTTATTAATGGCTGAGTTCAAAGCAAACTTTAGAAATCCAATCGATTTCTCATTTATTACATTTAGTTTTGTAAAAGATTTTATGTCAGTGATTGCAGAATGAAGGTGCCGATAGCAAAAGAATTGGTTTATAAATGGAAAGTTAATCATGCATTCCCCTTTACATCGTCCTCTCCAAGGTCAGGGCATGACTGAAATGCCAAGAAAAAGCACTCGTGCTGCAGGTGGATGATAGGCTTAGGTGGAGAGTCATTAACCTTGAGTCTCCCTCCCAGAGGGCAGTGTGGAAGCAAATGGCTTTGTGAGCTTCAGAGGAACATGACATGATTGTACCTGGGCACAGAAGAATAGTGTCTGCAGTTCCATTAATTGGGATAACAATTATGAAAGCTTGGAAGGCCTCAAGTTTCAGAGCTCACACTAATCCCCAGGAAGACTTTTCCCCTGGTGGATATAATATTGCTGTTTTTCAGGTGCATTCCTAAGATGTATTACATTTCTCAGACTCACTTTGTATAGGCTGCTGTCAGGCGTAGGATTTGGGGGTTGCCAGAAGATTCTTTGGTTTCATCCAGGCAACTCTGCTCTCCTGGAATGTCAGTGAATTTGGTGGAAACAAGGGTCAAGGCGGAGTTGACTTCTGTCTGGAAGCGTGAGCTCCATGTGCTGGTTTCGATGAAACGCAAAGCAGGAATGCAAAGACCTTCTCCCTGAAACTGCCTGTGTTTACATATTGATAATGTATTTCTTCATGTTGACCCAGATGTAGCCATATCTCACCTGGTGACAGGCTACGGTCCCTTGATTGTCTGCTTTGGGATTTAATGAGCTTCTGTTGAACATGGACTATGTTTTCCTAGGAAATGGAATACAAAAACAGTTGACAGTTCTTCTGTAAGCTGAGCTGAATTCCAAAAATGGCATATAGGTAATCCTACCTGATTTACCTTTAGAGCTCTGCTCTGAATTTCTGTTGGTGGACAAAGTCATCATAAAGAACAGCATACTTCACCTTCAAAAAAGAAGAAAACTTCTATTAAAAAAAGGCAGACAATTAAAAAAAAGATGCCATTTAAGGCTCTTTTCTGATCCTTACCTGAGGATGAAAAACTCTTCAAAGCAGGAAAAATATCTACTGTAAAGTGGCCATTGGTTTACATGACATATTCCAAAATCCTTGTGGGAAACTCAGCATTTGGAGAGTCAATGTGACAGAATATTACATAAAATGAATATATGCACAGTCCTCTTAACTAGGGATGTTTCTGTATTTACTCTGGGGTTGACTTTTGAAGCCTTTAGATAAGTAAGACTTGGAATGCGTTTGACACTGCAGTTTTTGCAAGCTGGATATATCATTTCCCCCTTTTACTCAGCTCCTTTACAGGAAATGCTAAATTATGGAGATCACTGATATTTCCTGAAATGAGATTGCTACTTCCTGTCTGAAGAGACATGAGGGTGGGTCTCTAGTACCCTATTTCTGAGTATTCACTTAAGGATTCCACTACTTATGTTTTCCAGAATATTTCACTCTTTCGTTTCTATTAGGCAGAGACCAGGGGAAGGTTAGGTCTGAAATGAAATTCAAAGCATGCATAGCCCTCTCGCTGGACCCTTCCTACTAGCAAGCTGTTTTCTTCCCTCTAGAAACCATTGCCACTTTTGACAATCTCCCATCAATGTTTGGTGTCACAGGGGACTGTGAGGAGACTGGTTAGGAATGTGCTGGAACTTCTTGTCTCTGCATTTCTGCTTGGTTGGCCAAAACTGACGAGGAACCGGGCAGACACAGCATTTAGGCTAATTTTCTTGGTTTGTTTTATGTGTATATATTTTATTGAGGTGTAGTCAGTTTACAATGTGTCAGTTTCTGGTGTACAGCATAATGCTTCAGTCATACATGAACATACAGATATTCATTTTCATATTCATTTTCACCATGTTACTATAAGATACTGAATATAGTCCCCTGTCCTATACAGTGTGAACTTGTTTATCTGTTTTATATGTATCATTTTGTATCTGCAAATCTCAAGCTCCCGATTTATCCCTTCCCACCCACTTCCTTCCCAGTAGCCCTAAGTTTGTTTCCTATGTCTGTGAGTCTGTTTCTGTTTTGTAAATAAGTTCGTTTGTCTTTTTTTTAGATTCCACATATAAGTGGTATCATATGATATTTTTCTTTCTCTTTCTGGTTTACTTCACTTAGAATGACAATCTCCAGGCCCACGCATGTTGCTGCAAATGGCATTGTTTTGTTATTTTTTATGGCTGAGTGGTATTCCATTGTGTAAATATACCACAGCTTCTTTAGCTAGTCATCTGTCGATGGACATTTAGGTTGTTTCCATGTCTTGGCTTAGGCTGATTTTTGGTACAGAAAATGAAGGGAAGCCAGGCAGGACATTCAGTATACACCCAAGTACTTCATATATAAAGAAAAACGTGTTTTTTTTTTAACTCAAATTTATTTACTTATTTATTTATATTGAAGTGTAATTAATTTACAATATTGTGTTAATTTTTAGTGCACAGCATAGTGATTCATTTACACAGATATTTCTTTTTATATTGTTTTTCATTATAGGCCATTACAAGGTATTGAATATAGTTCCCTATGCTATACAGTAGGACCTTGTTGTTTATTAATTTTATACATAGTAGTTAGTATCTGCAAATTCCGAACTCCCAACTTATCTTTTCCCACCCCCTTTCCTTCCTGGTAACCATAAGTTTGTCTTCTCTGTCTGTGAGTCTGTCTCTGTCTCTGTTTTGGAAATAAATTCATTTGTCTTCCTTTTTTTTTTTTTTACAGTCCACATATAAGTGATATCATATGATATTTTTCTTTCTCCTTCTGGCTGATTTCACTTAGTAAGACCATCTCCAGGTCCATCCATGTTGCTGCAAAAGGTATTATTTCATTCTTTTTTATGGCTGAGTGGTATTCTATTGTGCATACATATATATACACCACCTCTTCTTTATCCATTCATCTGTTGGTTGACATTTAGGTTGCTCCCCTGTCTTGGCTATTGTAAATAGTGTTGCTATGAACATTGGGGTGCATGTATCTTTTCAAATTAGAGTTTCCTCCAGATATATACCAAGAAATGGGATTGCTGGATCATAGGGTAAGTCTGTTTTCAGTGAAAAACGTATTTTTAAGTTAAATTAACTTCAGGAGCATAACCAAGGATGACTTCAGTTAGAGCACTAAGTTCCCATTTGCTAGCTCTGGTTCCCCAAACCTGTCTTTCCCTCTATCCTTTCCCATTGGGTCCTTCTTCCCTATTTCAGTGTCTTTGGTCAGGTAGTGAGCACCTGCCCAATCAGAGAATTTCTATAGTTTCCAGAAGTTCAGAGATAAAAGCATGTAGAAGCGTTTTCTCTCTCAGCAGAAATGTCTTTCTGAGGACACACACACACAGTGTCCTTGTGACACTTAAGATCTTAGTTTAACATCCTTTTCCCATCACAAAGAATAGTTCTAATCGCTGGAAAGCTACAAGCTTCTCCAAGAAGCTAGATCCTGTGGAAATCACGCAAGACCACCAAAAGCAATAACAAGATAGCAACACAAAATAGGTTAAAAAGTCTCTGTGTAGATCTATTTCTACTGGCTTTTTAGATAGTAGCCAGGAGAGAGAGTTTTGAAAGTATGGCGTCTGTTGGCATAAAGTGTGACCTGTTAAAGGAGGCCAGGTTGCATGTCAAATTCCAGTGCAGGAGGCCCGTGCTTCTCAGACAGTGGCTTCCTGGCCATGAGTCACACTTGTATTTGGACAGGGGGCATTGCTCAGTAAGATGGTTCATTAGGGCTCAGGATGGTCTTCAAAGTTCTCTACCTCTTCTGCCATCTTGACTGGTTCCACTCCTTATCTTCCACAAGATGGACTCAAAGGGCCAAACCACTGGTCAGCACAAAATAGGGTGGAATGATCTAGATGGTGTATGGGCTCCCCGAGGAGCTCTGGTCCTTACTTAGCCGGGCATGGGGAGGGTCATCTGTGGAACGGCCAGCAGGCAAATCTCTCCAGGAGCCTCCTGGATGGATCACCTTAGGAAAATTGCCTTAATTTCCCAGGATTGGATTTGGCTCCAGGTCTGCAGACTTAGAAAGAATGTTGGGCCACTCCAGTAAGAGATGGACCCTCTCTCTCTCTAGCACAGATACACAATCATTTCACTCATGAGACTCAAGCGTACGGCCAGAATTCCAATCCATTGATTTTCTACAAGAAATATAATTGCAGAGAGGCTGAAGTCTCAAGAACTCCAAAGAGGTCATGCTGCCTGGGAATGAAATCACAATGGGAAGAAAGTGTGTTCAGGGGATTCAGAACTGGGGGTGTTAGTGATAAGGTTTCAGTCAGAGTGATACTTGCTCTCTGGTGGGTTGAATGGTGGTCCCCCCAAAGATACGTTCCTCTGGAGCCTGTGAATATGACCTTATTTGGAAAAAGATGGTCTTTGTAGATATGACTAAATTGAGGATCTCAAGATGAAATCATCTTGGATTAGGTTGGATCCTAAATCCAGTCATCTTATTCCCCATAAGTTCTTGGGTTCAGTGATAAAAGTGAAAGATAAACTTCTGTGGAAAGGGTATTCTGCAAGGGCAGAAAATATCAAAGTGTATTTTTTGTCTCTATGCATATTTTCCTGTGTGATGTTGTCAGTTCTGACGGATTCCTTGACTTGCCTAGTTTCCTGGGGCTTTGGCAGTAAAATCAATGATTCTCATCCTGGTGTACTCAGTCTGCTTCATTATTAATTATGGGTCCTGGATGAAAGAAAAAGCAGAAATGCAAATTATTTAAGGTTGAGTGTAACTTTCTCTCTGGGGTCAAATCCACCCTGCCTGTCTCCTCCAAAGAAGGTATCGACACAAATGTACTTCCTTATTAAAAGCTGAGTGTTTCTAAGAAATTTGTTTCATGGAAGATGGGATGCTTGTGCTGACTTCTGGAGGATGAGTAGGAGTTAGTCTTCTGAGAATGAGGGTGGTACAGGTAGGGGGGACTATACGTGCAATGGCTTTGATGGGGCTGAAACACTGGCCCCAGCAGGAGAGAAGCAGTCAGAAGTGGTGATCAGAAGACCCAGCAGATACACTGAGTAGTCCCACTTGTTTTTGGTTGGTGACATGGAGCTACTGGGCAGGATTATGTGGGGGAAATACTATCTTCAGATTTGAATTTTTGAAAAATCCCTTTGGTGCCATAAAGGGGACTGGGTAGGAGTGGGCTGAGGGTGGAGGAAGCCAGGAAAACAGCTAGCAGACTATGGAACTAAGCAGTAAGTATCAAAGTGGAAACTGGTCTTGAGTTGCAAGGTTTTAGAACATTGTACATCTAACCTTACATCCCTTTTCTTTATCTATCTTTCAAAGATGTTGTGAAGCACAAGTGAGATAAATGTAGTAAGGAGTGTGTGAAAGCAATACACGTTGTTAGGGGCAGCTCACTAAGAGTGACACTCTGGTATCCTGAGTAGACCAGAGCAACTGGCAGCATGGGCTAGGAGCAAGAGAGCTGGGTAGCGATGGGAAAGGCAGCGCCCCCTGGGCTGTATCATCCAGGACGTGACTTTCCAATCTGCCGAAATCCATGATCCAGAAGCCTTTCTGTTGAAGCCAAAATAAGCATTATACACAATTAAACCAGTGTTAGTTACCAGGTATTTCTGGAAGGGGGTTATGTCTCCATAATGTATTAAAATCCAAAACAGTCAAAGAGTGTGGCCAACAAATGAAAAAGAAGTGGCCAGACTTTCCTCGGGTTTATGGCCACAGCTACTTGTCATGGCATCTGTGTTCCCAGCACTGTGCCAAGCACAAAATAGGTTCTCATTAAATTAAAAAAAAATAGGGATCCTATAAAGCACATCACGAGCTTCTTCGTCATCTGCCAGTGTAAACTTTCTTTTCTCTGTAATATCAAGCAACTGAAATTATTCAAGCTGAGTCAAACCAATCAAATATTTGCCTTTACAAAGGCAAGGAATTTCTAACTCTGGTTGGGCCTGCTTACATCTTTCTTTTTCTTGATCATTTGCAAACGCAGGCTCAACTCTGAGCTTGAGAACTTTTCGCCCTTTTCTTCTTCTTTATTGTTAGCTGAGTTTGGGAGGTAGATTGCTGAATAAATAGAAATTCATTCTGGGCCTCAGGGCTCTTTAAAAAGGTAATTCTGACCTCCGGCTACACACAGGATATGGGTAATTTGACCTTGGTTTGGTTTCCACATAAGCTGTCATTTTACACACCTAGAGAAAGCAAGGGAGGACGTATATGAAGAGGGTATATTTCTCGTTGCAAACAGAAACAGAACCAGTTATCAAAAACGATTCTTGCTCAAGTGATAACAGCCTTTACATTTTCTTTAATGGTTATTTACAGGTGTGTAGAATGTGATTCTATGGGTTCCAGGACACAACTGATAATGGCTTTTGTGTTTGGCTATAAAATTTTACTTAATAGACTAACATTTCTTTTTTTTTTTTCCTCTGTGATTTATCATAACATTTTGTGTATATTTCCCGGTGCTATACAGTGTAATCTTGTTTATCTATTCTACAATTTTGAAATCCCAGTCTATCCCTTCCCACCCTCTACCCCCACCCCCGGTAACCACAAGTCTGTATTCTCTGTCCATGAGTCTATTTCTGTCCTGTATTTACGCTTTGTTTTTGTTTGTTTGTTTGTTTTTGTTTTTTAGATTCCACATATGAGCGATCTCATATAGTATTTTTCTTTCTCTTTCTGGCTTCACTTAGAATGACATTCTCTAGGAGCATCCATGTTGCTGCAAATGGTAGACTAACATTTCTTATATGCAAAAAGTCATCATTGCACTAACATGGATGGACCTTAAGTGAAGTAAGCCAGAGAAAGACAAGTATCATATAATCACTTATATGTGGAATCTAAAAAATTGATGCAAATGAACTTATTTACAGTAGAGAAACAGACTTACAGACACAGAAAACAAACTTATCGTTACCAAAGGAAAGGCGGGTAGAGATAAATTAGGAATTTGGGATTAAGAGATACACACTACTGTATATGAAACAGATTAGCATCAAGGACCTACTGGTTAGCACAGGGAACTATAGTCAATATCTTGTGTTACAAACTTGTATTCTGACTCCTTCTTTTTTTCCTTTAACATTGATGTACAAACAATTCCCCCATGTTATTGAATACTCTTTGACTACACGAAGAATGGTTAAGGCTTTAATTGGTTAATTTTAGGTTATTTGATCCTTGGCATGACTAGATAGTTGGTGTTTCCAAGACAACATTGCATAGAGGACTCTTTTCCCCTTTGTTTATTAAAAATAAAGACATTTGTATTTTGTCTACAGGGCAAGAGATATTTGAAGGGAATTAGGGTCTATAAGTTTTATATTAGGAAAAAGATAGTCAGATATCTGGCCCTGCCTATTCTGTTTCTTGTTCATCTTCTGTACATTCATTTTAACATGATTACCTCTGTAAAACCCTGTCTCCAAGTAAAGTCACACTTTGAGGTACCAAGGTTTAGGACGCCTCCGTATCTTTTTTGGGGGACGTAATTCAACCATCACAGGTCCTGCCTCTCGCCTGAGCTCAGGAGGGCCTGCCAGCCCTCAGTCAGTTCTGGTTTTGACTGAGCATAGCTCTGACGTAAAGTTTGAGTTATGTATCTTTTCTAAAAATGAGATCAGTAGGACCCTTCTGAACACCTCCATTTGAAGGAATAATTTGTAGTGGTTTCTTTACCTGGAGAACCCATGCTGTTGGATGTTGATTCCATGTTGATTTAGATCAATGCAGGGAGGAAACAAAGAGAAGTCTTTTTTCTTTTTTTTTTAAATGTAACAGAAGTTGATGCGGGACCCATCTGGGTTTAAGCTTGAATTATCTGGCTACTGATGATCTCAGTGGGTCACCGTCCTGGTGTGTCCTGGTGACAGTAACGGTTGTTGTGTCCAAGTCTCTGTGCCAGATGCTAAGTAGAGCTCCTTCCTCAGCTGCACGGAGCGGCTGGCCTCACCAGGCCCTAATCATTCCATTTGTGGCCTCCACCAATGTGGAAAATAGAGGAGCCACCTGACCTGCCGGTGAAGAGAGTAGCGTTTGGAGGCAGACCGACTGGGTGGGAACCAGCTGTGAGATCCTGGGTAGGGGGCCTGAACTTTCTCTGTCTCAGTTTTTATCTGACCAATATCTGTTCTCTATATCATGGGGTTGTTACGAGGATTAAATTAAATATTTGTAAAGTGTTTGGAAGAGAGTGTGACGCTTAACAGAAGCATTTGTTAGATGAAAATAATGATTGAAAACTTATTAGATACCAGGCAGTGTAAACAGTTTAAGTGCAGTCTTTTTTAATTAAAAATTTTAAAAATATGATTTTAAAGTTTACTTTCCATGTACCATGATTACAAAACATTGGCTCTATTCCCCGTGCTGTACAATGCATCCTTGCACCTGCCTTACACCCAGTGGTTTGTACCCACTCCCCCCGCCGACCCAGTGATAATCACTTTTGTTCTCTATATCTGAGTCTGCTTTTTTTTGTATTCACTACTTCGTTGTATTTTTTATTTTTAAATTTTATTTACTTATTAATTTATTATACATTTTTACTGAAGTACAGTCAGTTTACAATGTTGTGTCAATTTCTGGTGTACAGTACAATACTTCAGTCATATAAGAACATACATGTATTCATTTTCATACTCTTTTTCACCATACATTACTACAAGATACTGAATATAGTTCCCTGTGCTGTACAGTATAAACTTGTTTATCTGTTTTATGCATATTAGTTAGTATCTGCAAATCTCGAACTCCCAGTTTATCCCTTCCCACCCTCTTCCCCTCTGGTAACACAAGTTTGTTTTCTCTGTCTGTGAGTCTGTTTCTGTTTTGTAAATAAGTTTGTTTGCCTTTTTATTTTATTTTTTTTAAGATTCCACATATAAGTGATATCATACGGCATTTTTCTTTCTCTTTCTGGCTTCACTTAGAATGACATTCTCCAGGCCCATCCATGTTGCTGCAAATGGCATTATTTTATTATTTTTTATGGCTAAGTAGGTTGTATTTTTTAGATTCCACAAAAAAGTGATATCATACAGTATTTGTCTTTGTCTGATTGACTTCAGTTAGCATAATGTCCTCCAAGTCCATCCGTGTTGCTCCGAATGGCAAAATTTCATTCTTTTTTATAGCCGAATAGTATTCCATTGTGTATGCATGTATATACCACATCTTCTCTATCTAGTCATCTGTTGTTAAGTGCAGTATTATAACAATGTTAAGGAGTTAGTGACTATCATCCCTGCTTGACAGAGTAGGAAACAAACTCAGAAGTTAAGAGACTATTCCAAGTGGAAGAGATTTGAGAGGGTAGAACCAGGTTGCAGAGAGAGATGTGTCTGACCGTCTGCCCCAACTCTCCACCCCGTGACGCTGCCTGCAAACATGGCCTCAGAAATGGTCCCCCTTCTGTCAATAAATGAACCAACAAATACTTGTTGAGTATCTACCATGTGGTGGTAGGTACAGGTCCACCGTTGGACAGAATAATGATGATACATAAATTAAAAACACTCAAATGTCAGTTCTAATAATTCATTGGAACTATGCTCCACTGCCTTCTTTAGAGTCACCAGTGATTATGAACAAGTCATGATGTTTGTGAATTTCATCCTATTTAAATTTTCAATGACTCCTCCGTAAAGGGTTTCACAGGTGATTACTTACAAGTGTGTATCTTCCCTAACTTACAGATAATTATTTTCTACTACAGAGCAATTGACAGGACCCAATACATCAGCATTTGTCCCTGCTGTTGAATGTACATGCACAGTTATAGCTGATTTGATTGGAGTTCAACCAAAAGAGGAAAAAGGAAGGTCAGGAGCAGAAGGCACGTGTGATCCATCTACCTTGGACCAACAGATGGTCCAGTAGGAGCCCACGTCAGCCTCGGGGAACCATGGATGGCACCAGGGCACAACCACAAGAATACACAAATGCAAATGTCCCATGTTTCAGCCCACTCTGCCGCTGAACAGATAGGAAAGGTGTGTCCCCAAGAGGTGAGTGGCCACGTGATACATTATCCAAACCAGGGCTCTTTTCAGAATGAAAGAGGGTGCTAATAATAATTATGTCAGGTTAACTGGTGTAAACTGAGGCTGTCTCAAGCTACAGGTGGTGACAACCAGCCTGCAAGAGTCTACAGGGGTGAGAGAGACCTGGGTGTGGACTGGGAGCGGGGAACATGACCATCCTTAGTGGGGGCTGTGACAACAGCACAGGCTGGGACTGCCTGGTGCAGATGTCGCTGGGCCACTGGTCTGTCCTGTTACAGACATGCATGTGCTGTGGTGAATGGAGGCTCGAGAGAAAACCTGTTTGAAGGTAAATTCTAAATCTTCCAAGGTGATTCATTAATAAAACTCCCTTGGTAATTTCTCTGGGTGTTTTTCATTTGGAAGCACACAGTCCTTTCTCCTGGCATAGCAGTGTTGACCTGGCCCCCTCTCTGGCCAGCCAAAGCTTTTGAAATCAGGGGCGCGCGAACTCGGCTTTATAATGGTGGGGGCTAGTTACTCATTTATCTCATAAAATTATCGTGATCAAAGTTTCTGTGTGTGTGTGTAACCGTGTATATGCAGCACTCATGGGGCTGAACAGGTCTGACCCAGGCGCCATCTCAGTTCATCCCCGTGCATGTCAGCCTGGCGTGCTGCTGGAATTCAAAGGTGTGTGGAAGATACTTGTTGAGACGATGGTGGCAGGTGAGCTTTTCAGAGTCCTGACTGTGTAGATAGCTGAGAAGAAAGGGGTTCAGCTGTGACAGGCAGGACATTGAGTGAGCTCCCCACCCTGGCTCTTCTGCAGTGGGCACGGGGCTGATGCAGGCCTGGAAAGAAGTGTCCCAGGCTGCTGTGGGAGAGAGCAGGGCTGTGGAACAGGTCACAGAGGCTCAGCCGGCTCCGTGGACGTGGTGCGGGCTGGAGGGCTTTGGGAGGGGGCTGCAGGGAGCGGGACCTGGAAGACTTGGGAAGGAAGTGAGGGAGTACAAGAAGGTATCAATGGCTATGTTACACGTATTTTTTATGTAAAAAATTTTGGCAAGATATGCTCATTCTTTTACTCCAAAGGGTTGAGATTTTCCCACAGAAAGCCATGCTGCCTTCAGGGCATGTGACGAATGGTAAGACCCACGCTGGGCTCATAATCTGTCTTCTTTCCAGACTCTCCCACTCCTGTCACTGCTGCTTTCCCTGAAATGTACATAACGTGGAACTGAAACTTATCTTCACTTATTGCATTTACAGAATAATTTAATGTTTCTTAGTCTTTGCTTTTAAACTAAATGGCATGTCCTGTATTTCTTATTTAGCAAAACTCATAAATAAGATAAACTCTAAGTTGAGTTGCTTTTACTTGTGTGGGTCTTACGAGATCTGGTGATTTGGATTGTCACCGGCCCTGCCCGGAGGGAAGGTACCAACCTTTCTTCCTTACGATTGCTCACAAACCCCTCTAGCACTCCGTGGACAGAGTATTGTTTTCCTTCTCTTATAAGGAAAAGAAACTGATGTTGGTGTGATCTGCAATGTGCCTTTTTATATATGCAATACGTTACGACTTAATCAAAGATAAAATACAGCCTAGAATTTCCACATATTGCTATTTCTTATTGGAAGGAGGTAGTCAAGGATTAAACACACACACACACACGCACATACACACAGAGCTCCTTTTCCATTCTTAAACATAGAGAAGTTCCTTTATACAAATTATTGATAGTATTACAGAGACCTGAATTCAGAATTTGGCTGTTTTATATTAACTCTTGGTTAGTTTGTGAGCCTAATGTTTGAACTGATTAATGCAAAGGATGTTATGAAACTAATTTCTAAAATTATCAGAAAAAATTCATATAAACTCACTTTAAAGGCACTATTTTTATACTGCTCAGTCCTCTGGTTTGGGAGAAGGAATATGGGGAAATTATAAAAATCAGAGAAAGAAAACAGCCTGTTGCAAGTATTGAAATTGCAAATTTGGAATTACTGACCTAGCTAGCATATACTTTTATTTCTAGAGCTTTTGGAAAAGCATTGTCTTACCATAGGAAAGCAAATAATTTTATTTCCTTCAAGAGATGTTCTGAGTGTGAGATTTTGTTCTGTCTTTCATAAATAGAAACAGCAAAAGAAAGACATTTTCTGATGAGATATATTTACAAATTATGGGAAATTCTTCTCTCTCTCCTTTTTTGGTCTTGTCCCTTGTATTCCCCCAAGGTTGGCTTTGTGCCTAGACACATCAGATGTTTAATAATTATTTACCAAATAAAGTGTGATTGTAGGGGGAAGACACATCACTTCCTCCATGTGGTCTGTATGTTGCCCTGTTTTTCCCCCAACTGGCCGCTAGATGTCTCTCGGTATCCGTACTAGATCTGTATTAATATGCAGACACATTAATGCATGCAGCTAATGCCTGGAGCTCAGGCGAGGAAATCCTGTTGAAAGAAGCGCTCAATTCTCCCTTTTCGCTGGGCACCAGTTTCAAGTGCTCTAGACGACTGTGTACACAGACGCATAAGACCAAGCTGGTGATGTTCATGTTGTGTTGTTGGAAGACGAAACAGAGGGGCTATTCTCCTGTGGTCGGGATTAGGGATGTGTTCTTCTCGATCCTGGAAATGCTAGGAAAATTTGAGAGTCAGCGAATTTTAAAATTAGCCAGGCACAGACTTGAGTCATTTGTGTGAACACTCTCCCTTTCTTCCTCCCCTCCTCTCCCTGCTCCCCCCCCCGCCCCGCCCCGTTTGTCTCTCTCTCCTTCTCTCTTGCCCACAGGCTGCACACACACACTCTGACGCCACCCTCTGTGTCTAGAACCCTGTAAACAGCGTCATTTAGGCGGACAGTGCATTTGTTGAACTGCTGATCTCTGATGACTGGGGGCAGGATCGTCTGTTGTTGAATGGACAGGACCCACCTGAAAAGTTATAGTTTGGCTGGTTCCCTGGAGTGTCTGTAGTGTTTCCTATGGGGACACATTCACAGTCTTAACTGGGGAGATACCTTGCTGGGGTCTGGGGAGAAACAGCTCAGAGGGTTGTGGTCACTGCGGCCTCTTCTCACACCCACATGCTGGGCTATTGTAAAAATAGTAGCACTGAAAGGGGAGAGTCTTCTGGGGTAAATCCATTTCTTTGAATAATATATCTTCCCTCCTCTGATTATGGAACTGACACATTTCCAGTGTAGAAAATTTGGGAAAAACAGGAAAGTGTCATGAAAATAATAGTTCTTACCATTTTAGAGACAAAATTGAAATCAGATTGTATTTATAATTTTATAACCTCCTTTTCCTATTACATTATATCATGAACATATCCCCATGTTATTAAATACTCTCCAGTTTTGAATGGCAACATATTATCTCATCTTTGGCCTGTGCTTCACTTTGTTTAATATTTTCCTATTGGTGGACACTTAGGTTTCTCCAAATTTAATTTGGAAATGAAGCTGAAATAAATATTGTTATATATGCATTTTTTCACATCTCTGATTAATTCCTTAGAATAAATATCTATAATTGAAATTAAAGGAAAGACAAATGTATTCTTGATATGGAAGCAAAATACAAACTTCCTCAGGAAGAATTCTCCATCCTTTTAAAATACATTTTTTTTTGTTATATGTTTGCAAATGATACTCCTTTTTGTTATAAACTAAGGGCCACACCAGCGGATTCTGAAACTAGGATTGTATCTGCGTTTTGGGAAGTATTTCTCATGTAGCGTCTCTTCACATAAGACACATTAGGGGTAGGAAACCTGGATGGTTCTGTTTTGAAAATAAGCTATTTTCTCCTTGCCTGACACCTGTATCATGTATTTCCTGAAAGCTTAACTCTGAAGGTTTCTGTTAGAAAATGTTGCTTTTCATCACCCTGCTGTATGGATTCGATTACCCAGCTCCACAGGGTTCAGGGGATCTTCTTCTGTCACTTGGAGAGACCAGTGAGTGGTTACCACGCATTATTAAGGACGCTCATCACTCAAGGAAGCACTTTATCCCAGTCCCTGCGATGGGCTTAATGTAGCCAACACACGTGGTGCTCATCCTCGTCTAGAATTTGGAATCTGAAGGGCAGTGTTTTTGGCATGGCCTTAAAACTCTCCATGTTCTTTCGCCAGATAGTATGTATTTTATTCCCATTTTCAAAAAAGATCCAAAAAGTAGGGGTTTGAAATGTGGCAATTACTACTGAGAAAAGCTCTTTTTGTAGTTTTAAAAGATTGACATTGAATTAAAAGGTTATTAACATTTTAAAGCCCCTTTGAAGTAAAAATAAATTCATTTCTAAAAGTCAGCTTTTGGTGTACAGGAGCAGTTCAGTGTTTTTCCAATGGTGTTCCTTTTAAAACAATTAAATGTGTATTTCCTTCCTGAAACCTGAAATACTTCTGTTTTTGGTATTTTGGGAAAAGGGCAGAAAGTTTTAAACTTACGTATGCATGAGCCTTTTAACATTCTTTTTCTGCTGTGAATTTCACAAGTTATGAAAGTCGTGGGTCAGAAACAACACAAAAGAGGAAATAGGAGTTCTGTTAGTTGTTCCTTTCCTGGCCCTCCTGTTCATGTCTCGACTGTCAGATTTCCCACACGTCCCCATTCTAAGTGCCTCCAAGCATGTTGACACAATGCCCTGGAATGTGGCCTGGCATGAGCCTCGGGCACCGCCAGGCAGGGCTGGTCTAGGGGAAGTTGGCTGGCTGGGTCCTTCTCCTCCATGGCGGATGCTCTGTTGCCCCCAGTCCTCCGATGCTGAGGCCTTCATGGGATCCTGGGCTGCTCACTGTTGGATTCCACTCATCACCACCCTCTCTGAGCCCAAGCCCCACATGTCCTCCTCCATCAAGGTTCACCGTGTTCTGTTGGCTCAGAAATCTGCTTCTGTACAAAAGCTGATGGCGTGTGGAAAATGACCGAGATGGAGTAACAGCCTCTCATATTCCACAGGCAGGCTGTCCCAGCTGTCATGGAACAGAAACGCTCACAGACGAAATAAGATGCTCAAATCACGTCTTATGCAATCAATTCAAAACGTACCATGAAAAGCAATGAGAAATTGATGGGGTGATGAGCGCCTGAGGGGTGGAAGGACCATACTTTCAGGATTCTAGAACCCTGGGCTGTCTTCTGACTCTATATCTGCTGCATCAGCCTTTCCTGTCCATGGTGCGGTTACAAGGACTAGAGTTGAGATTAAGCAAAGGGTAGTTGGAAGATGCCTGTAACCAGCACACCCTTGCTCTGTTGGAAAGATGTCCAGCCAACAGCTGTTAGTCACCAGTTAACCTGCTGACTGGTTGTATCAGGCAGAATAACGGCCCCCCACGTGTTAGCCCTAGAACTATGAGTGTGTAACATTACATGGCAGAAGGGACTTTGCAGATGTGATGAAGGATCCTGAGAGGGAGAGGTTCTCCTGGATTATCTGGTGGGACCAATGTAATCGCAAGGGTCCTTTTAGGAAAGTGGGAGGCTGGGGAGTCAGAGAAGATGTGATGACGGAAGCAGAGGTCAGAGAGATCAATGTCTATTTGAAGATGCTGTACTGCTGGCTTTGAAGACAGACAAAGTGACCATGAGCCACGAAATGCAGGTGGCATCAGAAGGTGGAAAAGCTAAGTGTTATGACTTAACTGTGTCCCCTATCCCAGCTGAATTTATACGTTTAAGTCCTAATCATCAGAAGCTCACAGTGTGACCATGTTTAGCGATAGGATCTTTGCAGAGGGAATTAAATTACAATGAGGTCACTAGGGTGGGCCCTAATCCTGTATGATTTATATGCCTGTAAGAAGAGGACTATTTGGGTACATTCTATATGGCTATACTATTTTAAGATACACATATCTTCTGGATTACGCTATCTGCTTACGTACTATCTGTGGTTAACTTATTTGTTACTTAACATGTCAATGAATTTCACCTGCATTACACAAGCCACTAGCTTACTTACTTTCTAAGTAATATATTCTTTGAGTTTCATCCACTCCATTAATTTTTCTGGTCTTCTCTAGTTGTACTGAATATTTAAAAATAACAGCATACACACATTACAGCTTCTGTATTCCTGGGTTGCTAATACATGAACAAGATTTACATTTGGAAATGAAGGGTGCTGTCCTCTGTGCGACTCCTGCCATTATCCTGGCAGTGGAATGGGGGCCGTTCTGTGGCATATGGAAGTTGTCAAACTCCTCCTCTTTTTCTTCTTTTTCCCCAGCTAGTGTCTTCTTTGAGATCCCGGCCACACTTCATGTGCTGTCCGTGGCTACTTTTAAGCTATACTGGCAGAGTTGAGTAGCTGTGACGGAGACCATCTGACCCAGAAAACCTGAAATATTCCTCATCCTAGGAAGAAAGTTCGGTGATCCCTACGCTAGCGTCCCCTAAGAGTAATACCAAGATTTCAGTTTCACGTTTGAAGAAGCCATGACTCTGGAAGGTTATTTACTTTCCTTAGGTCCCCAACCAGCTGGAGATGGACCGTGTTAGGGTTCAACTTCAGAATCTTGGCTGCTGCTGCTTTAGGAGACCTCGTCTTTTGTTTGTCTGGTCCACTTTTTCTGCCTTTGAAAGGTGATTTTGACCTGTCTTACTGGCCTAATCTTGTTTCTGATCTCTTTTCCAACTTTGCGAACTCATATGCAATACATAATATCTGTTTCTGGGTGTTAGGTATCCTCTAATCTATCATGAAGCCAACAAACAGTTCTTCTATTCTGTCACTTAAGGTTGTTGATGAAAGACCTCAGGTTGTGTTGGGTAAATTTGTGCTCTTGTGTGAAAGGACACTAGTTATGTATCCAGAGTGAATCACTTAAAGGGAAAAAAAGCTTTCTATGTTGAAATAACTGGATTTACAGAGGAGTCGGCAAGTTAGTACAGGGAGTTCCTGATACTCTTCACCCGGGCTCCCTCAATGTCAGCATCTTATCAACATGACATCTTATCAAAACTCAGACATCAACACTGGTGCAGTAGTATGCCTTAGACGACAGACTTTACTGATTCCACTAGCTGGTCTACTAATGTCCTTCTTGTATAGACAATCTAATCCAGGATATCTGTGGCATTTCCTCAGTATTTCCTTGTCTTTCAAGACTTTGACATTTCTGAAGAGTCTTGGTCAAGTATTTCGTGGAATGTCCCTCAGCTTGAGTTTGCTGTTTTCTCATGATGAGACTGGGGTTATGGACTTTTAAAAGGGCAGAAGACCACAGAGATGATGTGTCTTTCCTACCATGTCATTTCAGGAAGGCATGATATCAATATGACTTATTCTTGATGATGTCAGCCCTGATCACTTGGTTGGGTAAACAATTTTAAATGATTAACCAACAATGTTATGTCACACCCATGTTGTGTTCAGCATAATGCTAGGCACTTATCAGGTAAGATAATTGAGAAATAGCATAGGAAATAATTCAGAAAAGGGGTAAGAAAGTATTTTTTTTATAAAGTATATAAGATTATTAAGACCTCAAATAGGTGAGTAGGGGAAAAAAAGATAATTCACAAGAGAAAAAATTACACATTTAGAAAACGAAAAATGCTTATCTTCATGGATCAGACAATAATCATCTCATAATATTTATTGTAAATAAGAGACACAAACTTAAAATATTAATCAGAAAGTTGGTATAACCAATTTTTATGTATAATATGCTGACAATTGTTTAAAAATATGTAGAATAAAAAAGATCAGATTGTAGAATCAGTTAATAGTGATTGTCTTTGGACGATGAGTTTGTGCGTGATTGTTTTTCTTCTTTTGGCTTTTCTATATTTTTGGAAAAATTAACAATGAACTATACTAACCCAGAGGCAGTGTGGGATAGTGAAAAGAACACCGAACTTAGAGTAAAACCTGGTTCAAATCCTGATTTTGCTTCTTAAATAAGTCGGCACCTCAGTTCCCTCACATGCCAAATAAGAATAATGAAATAATTTTGTAGATGTTTGGGAGAAAACTAAGTGAAAAAACAAGTTTGGAAGCACCTGGAGCTAGTTGTATTTAATTTTATCTTCCTTAAAGGATGTGGCACCTGCCTTTGGAATTTTTATAGTCTCCTTAGGGAGACGTGATTAAAATACATTAATGGACCTAAATGCTGAGAGCTGAGGAACCTCGCTGTGGCCATTGCAGGGCTTCAGAGGAGGTGGAAAAAACAGTGGAAGAAAGCCAGAAAAAATTTCTAAGAGGCAGGTGGGACTTCAGCATTTCAACAACTAATACGTTGAATGTGCCAGACACCATTCTAATCATTTTGGATGCATATTATCGAAATATTTATTAAGTGCCACCATATACCAGGTGTTAGCCTGGGAATCGGTGATAGAGGGGAGGACAGAATAGACCAAAATACCTTCTCTCACGAGGCTCATATTCTTATGAAGGGAGACAGATAATAAAGCAACAAACAGGCAAAGTGCGTGTATTGTTAGTACAGGATGTGTGTATGTTGCAGTTTTAAGTTTCGGTGACTGAGGTGCTTACTGCTCAGATACGAGGATTAAGCAGTTATCTCCGTGGCCCGTAACAGCTCGCTGGGGAAGAGAGCCTGAAAAACAGAATGGTGACCAGTCAGCAGAGCGAGTGCTCTTCTATAAACCCAAGATTGTGAGACAGTGAAAGAGAGACAGACAGACTTCCTGGGGGCTTCGGGAGGGCTTCACAGAAGAGGTGATGCCCCAGGAGAGCCTTGAAGTAGGGTAGCAGCTCCCTAGTCAAAGAAGAGTAGGAGGGCATCCCAAATGCAGGGAGTGTGTCCAAGGGTGCTGGAACGTGACTGGGTGTGGAGTCTCGCAGGACCCTTGGATGTGCGGGAAACACAGGATAGGGAGGGTTTGAAAGATGGATGAGGGACCTGACGTGAAGAGCTTTTCTCTGCCGAGCTGGAAAGGTTTGGATCTTATCCTATAGATAAGGGAGTTTCCAGAGTTACTTTAAGCAGAGATGTGCCAAAATATTCCTAACATTGGAAATTGTTTGGGTGGGGACGTCACTAACCGAGCTCTAGAAGAGAGCGGGCAGAGCAGGTTGGGAGGAGATGGGAGATGAAAGTGGAAGAGGAAGCGGGGTGAGCTCAGTCGGGCTGTGTGGAGGGGGAGGGTCTGCGGGAGCTCCTGGCGCAGTGTAGGGTGCAGCCGGTGGTCGGGGAGGCTGAGCTGAGGCGGATCGGGAGGCGGTGTCCAGATCTGAGTGCACCTCAAGACTGTAACTCTGTCTGCCTTCCGAGGGTAGTTGATCCCACCCCAAATGCCAATATCTTGATTAGATTAAATAAAAATCTTGAAAAAATGAAAGCGAATGACACCCGTTTACTCTGCTGTAAAGACTGTGGCTTCTCTTACAGCGAAGTAAGATAAAAGTGAGACGATTTGTTCTCTGCCAGCTCACGCTGATCATTTCCCACTAGGGTTTCCACTTAGGGGTTTTAAAAGTATCGTTACACAAAAGGCTTTCTTTCTAGTTAAGGAAATTAAAAGTAGGAATGTAGACTCATTGAAGCCCCAGTCACTCCTTCCCCAGCTCCACAGCCCTCCTTTTTTCGATGCTTGTGTTTTCTGTGCATATTTCTCACTTTCGGAAATAACTGCTGGCCATTTCCTTTGAGTGGCAGATCCCCAGGCCTGCGCATTTACGATGTGTCTTCCCCGTGGGCCTCATTCCCTTTCCTTCCACCTTTGCTGCACCTTCCTTACTTGAATTGCCTACTGATGGCATTTGTCTCAGGACCCCTGAATCCAGAGAACTGGTCAGCCCTCTCCCATCAAGGTTTTGACCTATGTTATCCATTTCTATTTTTTATTTTTCTTTTTTTAACTTTAAATCTGAGCAAAATTCTGTTCAAATAGGCAACATCAAACCGGAAGTGCCCAGGACTGCTCCCCATCCCCACCCCTGCCCCATCAGCCTTTTTGCTTGATTCCTTTCCTTCTTGAATGACATCTTTTGGCTGCCCTGGTCCTGATGGGGTGGGTGGAGCCCTGTCTTTCACACTGTCTTGCTGGCTGTTGTCTCGTGTGTGTGTGTGTGTGTGTGTGTGTGTGGTTCCATGACTCTTTCTCCAGAGGCTGCTGGCTAGAGTGAGCTGGTTCAGCCCCTGCTGGGAGAAGGGCAGTTTTCCTCCCGTGGGGACAGGGTGCTCCCCCTCCACGAGGTTAACTGCCTTGCCAGATGCTGATGTTTTTGCTCCCCTTCCTGTTTCAATAAGAATGAATCACATTTGAAAATATTTCCATCCTCTCAGTGACTGCATTGAATAACACACATTTTTCATTAATATTTACCGTAATCAATGTCAACCTTGCTCTTTTCCTTTTCTTTTTAAAATTAGTACCATTATTTCTATTATCTAGTTTTCCTCAATCACTAGACTTAATTTCATTAAAACAGATTCCTTCCCAGATAAATTGAGAAATAACCATTAAAAAAATTCTGGAGACTCAGAGTTCATTAGTGGACATAGAAAACAAATTTATGGTTACCAAAGTGGAAAGGGGTAAATTAGGGATTAACAGATACCACTATATATAAAATAGATAAACAACAAGGATTTACTGTATTGCACAGGGAACTATAATGACTATAATGGAAAAGAATCTGAAAAAGAATGTATATGTAACTGAATCACTTTGCTGTACACCTGAAACTAACATAACATTGTAAATCAACTCTACTTCAATTTTTAAAAAAAGAGAATTTAGAAAAAAAAAGTCCCAGTCTGGAAGGTTTCTAGGCTAAATGTAGAAACTTGAGACGAAAAAAAAAAAAAAAAAGAATTCTTCAGTGGGAAAGAGAAAACTGCAGTGGAAAAGTGTAGATGTTTGGCTCATAGATTGCTGCAAACTATTTTCAGCTGACTTCCTCTTCAAGTCTCCCCCCACAGACCGTGCTGCTTAGAGCGGGGTCTCCAACACTGAGCTTTTAATTAGTACAAGTATTTTATAACATGTCTTCAAAATGGGAGAAATGACCCTGTCTCTCCGTGACATACTGAGTTTTGTAGTTATAACAGACTATTATCAACTAAAAATCTACCCTCTCTGCCCTCACTCCCATACCCTTTTAATGGATGAAGGGAGAATCATTTCAAAATAGTGGAATTTCAAGACAGCTATGTTCACGTGCCTGCTTTCTGAGCGGTTGGTGGCCACCTGCTGCTGAGAAGCTGTTTCAAAGGGGAAGTGGACTAACTTCCCTTTTGAGCAAGAGTAGCGTCAGTCACAGTTCCTACCCCAGTCGCATCCTCTATATCATAAGCGCGCTTCCTTAAAGGCCTTTGGGCATACGCTGGATGGTTAGGCAAAGCCCTTTCAAAACCCAGATGTGTTTTCCAAACAAAGGCCAGATTTCCTGGGACTGTTGGGTACAATCCCCTAGTCCTCAAATATAGTGCATCTAAGATTGTCTGAATAACCTTCCCTTTTTAGTGTTTACTTAAAGTGGAAGTGATGTTATCCAGACCCTGGGCGCAGATGAGATCATGTCAGGAGGTTTCGTTCTGATGTTGTCTTCTCTCAGTCGTGTAGTGACATCAGGATCTGAAGGCAGATGGATGGCTTCGATGATATTTGGAGGTCTCTGCCATTTCCAGCTGTCCACGATTGTTGGGAAATCACTGGGGATGTGAGGGTGTCACATAAGGTGGCAGGTCAACCTGTCTAGTTATTCATAGCCGTGGTAAGACACCATGGAACTGCTGTTAGTGTGCTTTGAAAAGACTTCTCTGTTATTGCTTTTTTAAGAAATAGATTTTATTTTATAGAGAAGTTTGACTGCAAAGCAAAACTGAGCGGAATGTACAGGGATTTCCCACATACCCCCTCCCCCAACACAAGAATGGCCTTCTCCGTAATCAACACCCCCCACCAGAGTGCTACAGCTGTTACAGCTGATGAATCTCCACTGACACATGGTAATCACCCAAAGGTCGTAATTTACCTTCTGGTTCACTCTTGGTGGTGTACATTCTGTGGGTTTGGACAAATGCATAATGACATGTATCCACCATTATAGTGTTACACAGAGTAGTTTTGCTGTGTGTTGTTGCTTTAAAAAAACATTTTGCCTCTGTGTAGGTGGATTTCTTTAAGGTCATACCTGAGGAGACGAAGGGTTGAATTCTATTTTTCTTCTAAGATTTTAGGCAGGAGAATGTTCTTCATGAATGTCTCATGAATTGTCAGTGGATGTTCTTTGATGAAAGTGTTCCATGACTGAATGAGTTTGGGAAATGCTGGGGAAAAGTATGATGGAGTCATCCATGGGATATTTACATCGCTATTCTGATTCTGCCATAAAAACATATGTTTTCTAAATCAACTTAATTATCTAATTAAACCTAAATTTCATTTCTGAGAAATTGATGAAAAAACGAACCATGAACATCCTAGCAATTGGTCCTCATATCTGTTTAAATTAGCTCTCCCTTAAGGATTTCATCTATTCATTCGTTTGTTTGTTCGTTTTATAATTATGTATTTTATGCCTTCTCTGCCAATACTTAGGGACACACTGCACCTTAACAAGAGGGAGAGTGTGGCTGAGGTGGCCAGTTACTCATCTGCTTCCTTAGTATTGTTGAGCACATGGTAGCCCAGGACAAAGATGGTCCCATCTTCTTTTGTGGCGAGGAATGCCATGAAACTGAATTCTGGCCAGTGGGATCTGACCTTGAGCGCTGTGGGCAGTCACTGTCATTTAGCCTCTTTGCACTGGCCTTAGGTGTTCACCTGTCAATAGCTGGCCAAATGGAAACCATTCTGAGTGTCAGAGCAGGAAGACAGAATTAAGACTCTGATGTTGTGGACTGCATGGCAGCCTTTCAATACTTATGATTAGAGTGTTATGTGAAAAAAGTAAACTTCTGTCAGCTAAAGTCAAATGTCAGCCAAATCAGTAAACTATCTGACATAGAAAGGATCTCCAGGGACCAGGCATTGTCATAAGATCAGGCAGACTAGACATACAGGAGGTAAGTCAGTGTCCAATGGCCATCTCAGTTTATATAAACGGTCTGAATAGTGAAAGGGAACATTTAGTGACTTGAACTTCTCATTCCTGCGTGTTGAAGGGAGAAAAGAACCAAGGAGCTGAAATTCCTTTAAGTGATAGTGAAGAGAAGGCAGATTCTTTTCACCATTTTGGCTGATAATCTTGGAGAAATAAGGCCAGCTTTCGGCAGGACAGCTCCATTTTCCCAGTTAGCTGTGGTGTGCGGCTACCTGACATGGATTTAAAGGGTTTAAAATAATCAGCATTTATTTCCCTAATTCCTTCTATGTATCTTTGTAAAACAGATCCTAACACCGTAAACTTCTTTCTCCCAGACTGCTGCCTGTATCCACACAGTGGGCATAGGTGAGCACACAGGCTTATATGTAGATGTGGGTTAGGCACAAAATAGCTTTTTTTCCTAAACAAGGAAAAAAACTCCTCAGTTCATCACTAAATGCGACATTTTGTTTTGTTTATTTTTAATTCTTATTTTTACTGAAGTGTCATCAGTTTACCATGTTAGTTTCATGTGTACAGCAAAGCGATTCAGTTATACATACATACACATATATATTTTCAGATTCTTTTCCGTTACAACTCATTACAAGAAATGAATATCCTTCCCTGTGCTATACAGTAGGTCCTTGTTGTTAATCTATTTTATATATAGTAGTGTGTATCTATTAATCCCAAACTCCTAATCTATCCCTCCCTTCCCCTTTCTGCCCTGGTAACCGCAGTTTGTTTTCAATGTCCGTGAGTCTATTCCTGGTTTGCAAATAAAATGTGTAATTTTTTTTGGAGTCCACATATTAGTGATATCATACGATATTTGTCTTTCTCTTAAATGTGACATTTTGGATCTGAGTAGACAGAAAGGACCGTGTGAAAATGGGCTGAGCTTCCACGTAGTTAACAAGATGTCACTTTGTGAGAGAATTTTCATAATTAATGAACCAGTTCAATTTGCTCTGCCACTTGACTTTGATTAATATGTCGTGGAGTATTCCCACTGGGACTCTTTCCAGTTGGTTTGGGAAGCTCTTATGTCTATATCCTGTGCATGTGCATGGATCAAAGCGCTGGCATCCAATACCCACCTTGTTAGGTCAGGGAATAGCCGTGCAAACTCAGTGACAATGCCTGAGCCCCTGCAGCAAGCCAGCACGTGACCCGGACGGACAAACCCGGACCCAACAAACAAAAAGCCAAGCCAAAGCTATTTGGAGACGGGATCGCACCACTCATTGCCTATTTTATGGAGTCTTGGAAGGAGGATTTGTATGACTACATTTTATTCCTAATCCTGCCATGGATTCAGTAGACTGAATTGGAATGACTTTAGCTTTGTCTTTAAACCACCTGATTAAAACTTGCTTCATTGCAAATGCAGTTAACAGGGGTAAATTGTTTGTAGGATGAATACCGGTTTCCAACGAGTGCAGCTTTCTGTTTAGAAAACACTGTATCTCAAAGAAGACATTTGGTACAGGCACACCTTGAAGATGTTGTGGGTTTGGTTCCAGACCACTGCAATAAAATGAATATTGCAATAAATAAAGCAAATCACATGAAGTTTTTGGTTTCCCAGTGCATGTGAAAGTTATGTTTACACTATGTCATAGTTGACTAGGTATGCATTATGTCTAAAAAAATGTACCTACCTTAATTAAAAAATACTTCCTTGCTAAAAAATGCTATCGTCTGAGCCTTCAGTGAGTCATAGTAGTAACATCAAAGATCACCGATCACAGATCACCATAATAAATATAATAGTAATGATAAAATTAGAAATATTGCAAGAATTGCCGAAATGTGACACAGAGACACAAAGTGAGCAAATGCTGTTGGAAAAATGGCGCCGATAGACTTGTTCAACACAGGGTTGCCACAAACCTCCAACTTGTAAAAAATGCAGTGTTTGTAAAGAGCAATACAGTGAGGCACAATAAAAGGAGGTGTGCTTGTACAGAGAATTTGGTACATGATTTGAGAGGGATGAAGGAGAAAAAAATGGGGAGGAGGCAAGTTTGCCCAAAGTTTGGTAACTGCAGGAAGCCACCATCCTCCTAGGCTTGAAGATGCCACAGAGAACATGGGGAGACTCTCAGCTTTGGTTTTCTGGGCCACAAAACTGTTGCTGCTATAACTAAGCTGACTGAGCAGAAACCCAGAAGCCACACTGCCAGCCTTTGATGCTGTGGCCACCGTTGCCAGAGGCACCTCTAGAAGATGGAAAAATAGCATCTCCCTTACTCCCACCTTCCAGTTTGCTGCTGGTGCCTCCCATTGGGAGAAACCAACAGAGGGCTGGTTGGCAAGGAAAACCGGGAAATGTAGTTTTCAGGCTTCCTGCTCCAGGTCAGAGAGGAGGACATAGAAGAGCGTGGAGCTGGGAACAAGAGACTCCAGTCAGCACCCAAGTGTATCTAAGGACATATTGTCCATAAATTTAAGGTAGATTCACATTACTTAATTCAGTTAATGAATGAGATAAATTTTATTACTAGCCAAGATATCACCTCTTTAAACCTTACATCTCTGTGGAATCATACATAATTATAATCTAGCATACACATACAATTCTGAAGTTGTATAGATGCTCATGGTATTATATTTAAAATGTTCATGTCAATATTTATTCAGAGTAGTTATCCAATTATCCAGCTGGCTTTATTGGTAAGAAGCAAGGCCAAAACTATCATTTACACACTATGCAACTATGCGTTGGCCATGCCAATCCTGTCTTTCTACAATGACAAAAATAATCCAATTTAAACAGAAAAGGGAGTAAAGAAATGAGGTGAAACTCAGCTCAAACCTAATACAGCTTCCATTTCAGGTAAGAATTCAGGTGGCCCCTTCCCTGGGCAGATTTCCTCCTAAATGCATCTCCAGCCCAGTAATACCTTGGGGAGATGGGAAACGCTCAAGGACTTATTGCTTCCCTGTGGGCTTCTGGTGGTCAAAAGAAGTCAAGGACATGGCCACTTGAGGGAACAGATGAAAGACCTTTGTCCCACCTTTGTGGCCCAGCAGTGTTTAATATTCCTGTTAATAAAAAAGAAAAAAAAGCCCATTGGTCTTAGTGGCATTGTATAAACAGGACCGGATAATTTTCTTTCACTGAATTCATTCCTCTCTCTTTTACGTGGGTCTGAGAAGTGTGTCCGGAGGGCATTTTCCTTCTTGGTTGGAGGTGACTTAACAGACTGGCAATTACTGTCATTACGAGCCCAATCGCAGAGCTGCAAGTTCCAGGCGGCTGCTGACTCCCAAGCAGCGTGGGACAAGTGGGAGCAGCTGAGACCACACTGAGCGGCCAGGGAACTGTAGACAAGTAATCTGCAGGGGGAAAAGGCCCCTTTGATCTTTGCACCAGACAGCAATTTCAGCAGAAGCGGAGTCGACATGGTACTTTTTTTATTGCAGTGGAATGGGCATTACCGACTTGGATGTGGAGGGGCTGCCAAGAGGAAGTAAAGATGATCTTTGGCTTACCTGCATCTTAAGCTGTGCAAAGGAAAAAAGTTCATGTTTTTATTAAGTGAAAATGAAATAAATGTTTAATAAAGGCAAATCATTTGTTATTTAATGTTTTTAATCATGTGGCCAGTTTCAGCTGATGTTGAGATCAGATGCTTGCTGGGCAATTGGTCTGGTAATGGCAATTTTCTTTTTGATCCTCAGGGTAGACACCAAAATTCAATTATTTTTGTTAAATTCAGTACAGTGCTTGCCCTCAGATTTCCCTGGAAACATCTGCTGTCAGGCTCCAGGGAGAGAACAGATTTGTACGTGTGCCCTTGGAAATACTTCTGGCTTATTGTTAAGCCAGTTTGAAATGTCAGAAAGGCTATTTATACAGAGAGTAGTCCCAGGAAGAAGGTGGATCTGGATGAAGGGCACCTACTCATGTCCTTGGTGCTGGTTACAAGACAAGCATCTCATCACAAGCCACTCTGACTTGGTCAGGATCTGCTGATGCCTCAGTGTCTTTGGAAAAAGTTAACAGAGCCTGCAGGAGGACCTGTCCGTGCATCTTCTTGGTTAAGCAGTTAATTCAGCTCATCAGAATGTCCTGGTTTCAGAATCACAGTTTTTTCTTGAACTAAACAAGTTATGGACCCTCTCATTGGATGGGATGTAGGGAATTCATGGTCACTGTTGTAATCTGATTTTTCAGCATATACCAGTAGACTATCAAACATAAATATAGAATGAATGAACAAAATGAATTCTCTGCTTAAGACCAGTGATTTCCCGGTAGAATTCCCCTTTTTCTTGTGTCTACAGGAAATGTCTTCCTTAGTTGTGTGTGTGTCTGCCAGCCTCCCTGGTCCTTAGTCAGCCACAGAGGGGGTTGTGTTCAGAAGCACACACCATGTGACGTGTCAGGCAGATCAAAGCAGGGATTTCAGGGCTGACTGCAAGGGGAAACGGTTAGTAATTAAAAAAAGGATGTGGAATTGGTCATGTTGACTGAGAGGGCCCAGAACCTTGGCGAAAGGCTCCCAGAGGCTGCCAAGATGAAAAGAGTGGCTGGGCTGAGTGATGTTCCGGTGAAGCTGGCAGGTGTGAGTGCTGCTGGATGAGGGGAGCTGAGTAGGAGGGTCACTCTCACCCAGGCCACAGGCTCACCTAGTATAAGAGCCTCTTCAGCTCCAGCCATAGTTTTGGTTTGTTTTGAAATGGGGCTTTTAGGGGCCATTGGGGACATACAAAAACTTGATAATGATGTTTAATTCTGAGAGTCAAGCTGTGGTTTTTCATTCGCCATTTCTGGCTTTTCGTTGCTTCATGTCGATCTGTTTTATTTCCAGATTGAAGATCAAAGAAACTGACCTTGCATTTGCTCATTTTTCTCCCTTGTGTGCAGTCTAATGCATTGATGAAACCAAACACATACCCCCTTCCCCCTCCCGCCCCGGGAACATGTGAGTGCTGGCTTCTCCACCATGGCCATAGCCACCGCACACGTTTTGGTAGCTTGGTGGTGAGGAGTAGATTGTGACAAAGGGAGGTGACACGGATAATGGGTTTTGGGGAAAAGTGTACTAGAGGTGAGTCCCATCTCAGCAAGGGGACTTAGCAAGTCTCACCTAATGAGGGTAAGTTTTGTGAGCTGTAGAAGTTCTGGATGTAGCTGTGAGTATGTGTGTGTCTGTGTGTATTCTTGGGAGTTGGCCAATGAATCAGAGAACCTCCAAAGAAATTTTCCACTGATTGCTTGGGAGACTTGTGAGCTTATAAACTGCCTCACTGAGTTTTTTAGCTGTTTTCCCAAGGGAGTGATGATGTTTGATCCCTTTTGCAATCTTCGTAAGTATCTCAGGACATGATGTCCCTATAACAAGGAGTAGATTCTATGGTTCCTAACCAAGGGACAGTGCAGTTTCTTAACTTCTGAATGATGTTTTTCCCCTTGTTCTGTGCCCCCCTTCAGTCCTCTTCCAGCTCCTGCCCACCTTCTCCAAATGGACCAATGCTGTGGACAACATGGCAAGTAGGGAAAGCATGGGGGGGAAGTGTTGGGCTTTGCTGGTTCATCTTTGGTGGTTTAGAGGTTTAGAGGGGATCCCAGCCTTGGAGCAGGCTTCAACTTTATGGGGAATCTTGTATACCAAGACTGGTTTGACATATATATGACAGATGTTAAAATAGTAAGCAGTTATGGGAGATGGGGTTGTGGGTGTTTGCTAATTTCTCCATACTCATGTAATTTCAAAACACAGAAATACCTGTTGAGGGATTGGAAGGCTGATGTGGAGACCAGTGAGAAAAGACAAACTGACAAATGTATGCTGGATACTTCAGGTCTTTACGAAGACATGTCCACATCCCCTGTGTATCAGCCATCATTTACCAGGTAAATGCCATGCCGTAGCACCCCGAAACTCAGTGACCGAGAACTGTAATTAATCATGATTGCCCTTGTGTCTGTTGGCATGGCCAGGTGGCTAGGATGGTCCTGCTCTGGGCATCTCCTGTCCTCTCCTGGGGTTGGGAGGTTAACCACAGTGTAAGGTGCAGGAGGAGAATGGAAACAAAGGAAGCTGCACACTTCCTTCCACCCACATGCCACAGCCAAGGCAAGTCCCATGGCAGAGCCCAAGGTCAACATGCAATGGGATACTGTCTGGTCAAGGGTGAGGATGCAGAGGGGTGTTAATATATGGCTAATATTAACATATACATAGAGAGAGACCACATTCTACATATAAAATAATCTCTCTATACCACAATTAAAATACAATAATATAATGTATTTTATTAAATTATGTACTTTGTATAGTCTATATAGTTAATGATGTAGTAGGATATGTGATTTCTTACCTGTACGATTCTATTTCATGTATCTATATATGAGATTCCAGTGAGAATGCTCACATCGGGATTTCTCAAGGGTTCTTTCTGGCTCCATCACTGTGACATGGCGTTGGGGAGTTTGTAGCTGCCCTGTTAGATGGTGATCTCCTTTGGAAAAGATACAACATCCTAAACTTTGCACCTGTGATTTTATTTTTGATTCACTGGCCCCCTGGCACGTCCCCACCGGATTCCTGGGTAGGGAGTCTCAGTGGCTTTGAGGTGCAGTCCTCTTAGGCGGAGCTGGAGGAGACAAGCCTGCATTTAAGCCAGGGATGAGAGTCTTTCACTGAAACTCTTAGCAGGGAGGAAATTTTGTTTCTGGACAGGAAACAGTGCTACACCTGGGTCAGCCGTGCTGTCCCCACCACCTCCTTCAGACTCTCCCAGCAGTGATGGGGCTGCCTGGGTCTCTCTTTCCCTAGATGCCCACCTCGTAGCAGGCCGCAGGGAGGCCGCGGGTGCCCCAGGAAAACGGCACGTCATCTGGGCAGTATCCTGGTGCTGTAGACTGATACCTCCCTTTAGTGTTTGTTGGCTCTCAATAAGTATTATGGAATGCTGTTTATCTATTTTATATATAGTAGTTGTACCTGCTAATCCCAAACTCTTCATTTATCCCTCACTGCCCCTTCCCCCTTTGGCAACCAGAAGCTTGTTTTTCATGTCTTTGAGTCTGTTTCTGTTTTGTAAATAAGTTCATTTGTATCGTATTTTTAGATTCCACATATAAGTGATATCATATAATATTTGTCTTTCTCTGTCTGACTTACTTCACTTAGTATTCAATATCTTGTAATAACCTATAATGAAAAAAAAATATAAATATATGTAATGGAGTCACTATGCTGTACACCAGAAACTAACATAACATTGTAAATCGACTATATTTTAATACAAAAAAGTTACGGGATGAAACTGCACTTTTCTAAGCACTGGGAAAACTTTAATTTGGAGAAGAAAGACAAAGAACTACTACACAATAGGAGAACTGGGGTGCAGTGATGAAAGGGGAACATGGTGGTGTGACGTCAAGCTGGTGGGGGCTATTTCAGGTGAGGTGACAGGGGAGGGAGGGAAAAGGGGATGGCTTCCCCAAGGAGATGACACTTAAATTGAGTTCAGCATGACAGGGAGGAATCAGTCATGCAAAGACATAGGGAAAGAGATTTCCAGGTAGGGAGCCGAGCAGGTGTAAACATCTCAGGGGAGTAAGTCACAATATACCCTGAAAACTGACTGCTGAAGGCAGCCTTCTCCAGTGCACCCATACTTTCTTGTGTTTCAAAAGGAAACATCATTTCAAAATTCCTTCAGAGCCCATGAGTGCGTTAAGGAGAGCCTACTTCCAGCAGGATGGGTTATTTATTTTTTGACTAGACTTTGCTTTTTAGAGCAGTTTTAGGTTCACAGCAAAGTTGAACAGAAGGTTTGGAGACTTCCGACACAGCCCCTGCTCCCACATGCATGGTCTCCCTGCTATCAACACCCCCTGCCAGAGGGGTACCTGTGTTACAGTTTATGAACCTGCACTGATGTGTCACCATCACCCCGAATCCACAGTTTATGTTAGGGTTCCTTTTTAGTGCTGTACGTTCTGTAGGTTTGGACCAATGACATGCGTCCGCCATTGCAGTGGATACAGTGATAGTTTCACTGCCATAAAAATCCTCCGATTGGTCATTTTCAAGTACAGTGAAACCTCACAGATGTCATTTACATAGCAAAGGAAGAGCAGCCAAGTGCAGCTTTTTTCTTGTTTTCTTCTTCTTTTTCTTTAAGATCGTAAAGGTCTTTGACGCGTGGAAGGCAGGCTTTTATTAACTCAGCATTTGTATCATAAACATAATTCCCAGACAAGCAGGAAAGTCCCAGAGTTCTGAGTCACTGGTGTTTGAATAGATGTTTTGTAAGGCTAAGCATTTGCTTTCACAAATAAAGCATTGATGAGCTAAACAGTTGCTTGAAATGAACAGGGAAAGTTTTATAATGTACACTGGGTCTTCAGAAGACAGTCATGTGATTTATAACAATTTTTCCCTCTTTAATCTGTATTCGAATTACCAGAAAATTTCTCTCATTGGCTGCCTGTCTTGGTCAATGCCCAGTATGAGGGAGACCCTTATTTGAAAGCAGAGAAACAATTAAACACAATTTCATGTGGAAAAATAAAGATATTCACCTGATATATGCTAGATATCTGCTCTTGGTTTATGGGAGAGAAGACCTGATGGGAGATACAAGAAAACAAGGATGGATTCTGTTTGTGAAATGCAGTTTTGGCAGATGTACGGTCAATATGGTTTATTTCTTATATTCCAGCTGCTGGTAGCACAGCTGGAATGTTTTAATACATTACTATACCTCATTAAAAGCAAGGTCTAGAAATAGAACTGGAGAGCTCAGAAAGGGGCAAAGAATTAGGTCTTTGAGATTCCAGGCTCTGACTTAAAAGAATGGAATACCTCATGAGGACTTTGCCTTACCAGCAGCGAGCGGTGGGCAACACTGGCTGTCTGCATTGAAGGGAAGGCGGCCAGGAAAGGGAGAACAATTCAGCTTGACATAAAGGTGTGGAGTTGGGCTGGGGACTCGGTGGGTAGAAGGTGAGCAGACAGAAGAGCCTCTGGGGAAACAAGATCATAGAACTTCAGATACCCAGGTCATGGGCTTAAGTACCTCCCCCCCCCTTAAACTTTCCATTTTCTCAACCATTCCAAACAGATTATTCCCTGACTCAGACTGCCCATTTGGGCAAGGAAGTCCACTCTGAGAGACTCGCATCATGGAGAGGAGGGGATCCAGCGGTCTGACCCAGGAGGCTGGAGAGGGAAAAACCATGGTCCGCGTGTCAGACATAGCTCCCTCGGCAATGAGGTGTCTCCTAGTCCTTCTCTGTTGTCTGATGGGATTGGATCATTGTACCCTTGAACCTGCAGGTCATGAAGTGGGTCTTAAAGCTCTTCTGCTCCCTCGCTTACTGCAGGACCTCTCTGTAATCACAATACTGACTCTTGTCTGAACCCCTCTGGTGATGGGTGAGTCAATTCATTGTGAGTCCACTCACTCAGCTCGGCCAGTCCAACGGATGCAATCATGGTGGTACAATGTAACCTCCTGGTAAATTTCACAAAATTCCTTGCTGCCAGGGGGCCTGTTCTGGGGATGATGCTGGCATCAGTATTACGTGACAGCCTTCACATGATGCCAATAGGCAGCTGAGGTTGAGAGCAATGGCTCTGGTGTTAGAAAAAGCTTTCTTATAACAGCGGAAGTCAGTTTCCCCGGAGCCATCACCCACCCCTGCTAATTCTGGAGCCAAGTGCATTTCTTCTTTTACGTGACAGCCTTTCAGACACTTGAAGTTGCTCACCTGCCCCCACGTTGATATCACTTCCCTGAGGCTTTTTCTTCTCCAGGCTAAGTCACTCATCTTCTCAAAAGTTACTCCTATGATGTGGTTTTGCTTCCCTCGCCATTCTGATCATAAGCTACATTGTCAGGATGCCACTTACAGTGTGTGTCTCTTCATGCTTTTGTTTCATTGTGAGCTTGCTGTCAACTAAATCCCTTCAATTTTCTCCCACAAAAAGCTTACAGCTTAGTTGGGGAGACAGGCATGCCAGCAAACCAAAGCTGCCCCATCCTGTAATTATGAAATTGATTTTTCAAGTCTCAATGCAGGACTTTCATTTACCCTTACTAAATTTCATCTTGTTGGGTTTACCTATTTAATTCTGTTCTCCAAAAGTACTAGTAGGTATTGTCTATTTGGTAAAGCATCTTTATAGGTTTATCCATGTTATTAATAACAGTAAAAATAAGAGCCTCTATTTGTTGACTGTAAACACTTACTGACCAGAAGCAACACCAGATTGGGTTGAAAGAGACAGCAACAGAGCCCCAACTTCTGTAGGCAGGAGGCAGGTTAAGAAAGCTATAGAATCACCAGCTAAGTGTCTTTATAGAAAAAGAAGGATGCTCAGAGGAAGTAACAAGAGCCCAGAGGGTGCAGCAAGAGCCACTGGAGAGTGCTGGGCCCAAGAAAAAAATTTGCACCATCTATATATTTGGAATTCAGAGCTGCTTTGGGTCAGTGCTGATGGCAGCTTCCTGTTTCTCCCTTCTTTGAATGGGAACATCCATTGTGGTTCTTCTGTGCATGTGCCACCATTGTGGAGTATGTGTTTGTATATAGGAATGAAGATAACTGGTCTCTATAGTTCACAGTATTAAGATGGTGATGAACAACCCTCAGTGAGTTGTCTCAGAAGAGTCACACTCAGGGAGCTTCCTTTATCCTTGGACACGACTTACAGGGATGAGGTTTTTGGCTGATCTTGGGAAGAGGGTGTGAATTTTGCATGTAATCTGTGTCCAGAGGCAGACTGAATCTGGGCTCTGTAAATGCATGACTAATAGAATATGGAGAAGTGACACTGTGCCAGTTTTCAGGCATAGACCTTAAGAAACTGGCAGCTTCTACCTCCCATCTCTTGAGATGCTTATTCTTGGAGTCCAGCCACCGTGTTGAGAGGAAACTCAGACTGCCCTGTGGAGAGGCTTCCGTAGGGGAGGAACCAGCAGTCAGAACAACTGGCAGCCAAGTGAGGCAGTCCCCTGAGAAGTGATGGGTCAGTCCCAGTAGAGCTGCCCCAGCTTATCACAGGTGGAGCAGAGATGAGCTGTCCCTACTGGGCCCTGCTCAAGATCAGATTCAAGTGCACAGTTAATAGCTGTTGTTTTAAGCCACTAAGCTTGGAGTGATTTGCTTCACAGCAGTAAGAACAATTCCAGGCACTGTGGTACTGACTTTTCATATATTTTTTTACTTAATCCTCCTAACAATGCTATGACATAGGCATTATTTCTCCTCTTACAGATGAGAAAATTGAGGCTCAATGATTTAATAACATGCCCAAGGTCATACATGCAGTAAATGGCAATATTGAGATTGAAACTGAACAATATTGGATTGTGTCATTCTTTTAACCGCTAAAATGCTGAGTAGGGTGGGGCTGAGCTAAGAGAGCCATGCAGCCATTTACCAGATACCTACTGAATGCTTTCTGTGAAAAGAAAAATAAATAAAACACAGTGCAAGAAAGTGATAGTTTAGGGAGGAGACAGACTTGAAAACAGATACAGTTGGGTATGATGATCTGTGATGGCCAAAGTCAGGGGATACAACCATGTTTCCAGTCCTTTCTTTGCAGATTTTTCTACCTGCATAGATATACATGCTTTAATAAAAAAGCGATAGTGCTCTATAAATATTCTATGACCTAACTTTTTTCACATGTTTCTCTGTCATGTATACAGGCTCACTATTTTAAATTGATGACCATGATTAAATTGCCCCCAATAGATGTTTCTTTTTTTTTTTTTTGCTATTGCATGCAATATTGCATCAGATATCTTTATATAGCACACATGTGAGTGGTTCTTTAGGAATTGTTGGGTCAAAGGTAATGATTTGAAAATTATTACTAGGAAAACTTTATCAGTCTGTACTTTTACCAAGAATGTGTGAAAGGGCCAATTTCCCCCATCTCATGTTTACGAACACTGCTTTTATCAGTCTGTTAAATTTTCGCCATGCTGATGGGAGAATATAGCATTATTCTTGTTTTAATTTGCAAGTTCCAGATTATCAGAGCATTTAACTTGCTTTTGGATGTTTTTACATATATATGTTTTTGAATTTTTGTTTTATTTTACATCCTTTCCTGCTTTCTTTTTTCTTAATCTTTCTTTTCTTATGAATTTGCATGAGTTCTTTAAATAGTCTAGATATTACACTCATTAACTGTTGCAAAAACTTTCTCCAAGGCTGTTTCTTGTATTTTAATTTTGCTTAAGGAGGATTTTCTTATGGAGGCACTAAATGTTCATGACTGCAGAGCTTTCAACTTTTGTTTTTAGAGACTCTGGTTTTGTCTTGGTCAGGAGTGACTTGCTCCAAGGTTATAAATGCTCTGTATTTTCTCCTAACACACACACACACATATATTTAAATGTTTAACTCTTCAATCTGTCCAGAATTTGTTCTGGAGTATTCTATAAAGAAGGGATGTCTAGCTTATTTTTCTTAATAAATATCTAATTATCTCAATACTATTTACTTGTTTACCCATCTTTTTCCCATTGGATTGAAACTTTATAAAAATAAAGTATCTCTGGGGCTGTTTCTGGACTTTGTTTTATTTTATTGATTTATTCTTCTATTCTTGTACCAATAACACATTCTTTTCATTAACTCAGATTTTTGAAGTATGTTTTGATATTTAATAGTAGTTTTCATTAATCTTTTCAAAACGAAGTTCTTATAGTTTCTCTTCATGATGAACTCGGAAATCAACTTGTCTCTTCCTTAAAATATTCTGTTGGATGTTGATTCAAATTGCATTGAATTTATGGATTAATTTGGAGAGAACTGACATTTTTACATTTTTAAAATCTGCCTATTCATAGTGATTGCATTTACTTTATTAAAAATATCATTACATTTTACAATAAAGATTTTAAATCCTGGGTCTCATCTCTGTAACCTCTGATTTATTTAGTCTTGTGATTCTAACACATACTGATGCCTGGCTGTCATCCCAACAAACTCTGATTTAATTAATCCTGTGATTCCAGTATGCACCCGAGAGACAAAACCATTCTTGTATAGTTGTTTTTTTAAAAAATGTTATTTCCTGTGCATTTTTCATTAGGCTTATTTGTAAGTCTGTTATGTATCTGTTTGTTGCTGCTATTAATGATATTCTTAAATGTATTAAAAATTCAAGTTAGACTCCTACTTTATATCTTATGCCAGAATGAACTACAGATGGCTTAAATAGTTAAATATAAATATTAACTATAAAAGTATTTGAAGAAAATATGAGAGGCATTCAATTTGCTATTGCTTGTGTATAAGAAAGCTATTGATTTCATACCTGATTTATTTTTAATAGTATTTCTGTCAATTCTCTTGGGATAGCAATTTGTCTGCATGTAGGAAAATTTTAATTTTTTGGTCTACATTGATACCTCTTATTTCTTTTACTTTTCACTCTTGTTAAATAGGACCTATAATATGGGACAATGATGAAGAGTCGCAGCGATGGTGGTCTTGTCCTCAAGCTTAATAGAAACCATCTAATCTGTTATTATTAAATATGAGATGGTTTTTCCCTAGGCAGCATGATTTTGCATCCTTTCTTAGGGTAATAAGAGTTTTTTAAAAAGTCTGGACAGGGTGTTAAATTTTATCAAGCGAAGCTTTAGAATACACGGAGATGAACGTAATATTTTGTCTTTATACCCGTTGATGTAGTTGACTGCATCATAAATTTCCAAACATTGACTCATTTTTGAATTTCTAGGTAAATTCTGCTTGGCTATGATTAAAAATAATAACACATTACTGAATTATTTTCTAATATATAACATTTTTAATTGAGTTATAGTCATTTTACAATGTGTCAAATTCTAGTGTAGAGCACAATTTTTCAGTTATACATGAACATACATATATTCATTTTTTAGTATTTCAAGTCTATATTCATAAATTCATAGGTAATTTTGACCTATGGTTTCACTTTTATTTTTTGTCTTGTGCTAACCTTGTCATCTGGTTTTGGAATCAAAGTGATGCTGGCTGTATAGAAAGTCTGGATTCCCTTTACTTTCATGTAGTTTCAGATACACAATTTAAGGATTATCACTTGCTTCAAGGAATAGAAATCCCTGTAAAATTACTTGGTCTTGGTGCCTTGTTTTTGTTTTTAAGGATGCAAGCTTTGACTACCTTTTAAATTTTTATAAGGGTATTCTTCTAGTCACATTTTCTACCTCTTCTTAGATCAATTTTGATTAATTCATATTTTTATAGAAAAATCATGCACTTGAGATTGTGAGAATTTATATAGTGTTATTTGTTTTTATTTAATAAAATCTCATGTATAGAGTTATGCCTCCTTTCCATTGTTAGGTTAATTAATATTTGAAATATTAATTCATATAACTGACTTGGAATTAATGTATCTAATTCTCTTTCACACTTCAAACAAAGTAGAATCTTAGCTTGTTCTCATTCATTTCGCTCTGCTTTCCAGCCCTGCCACGTCCCATTTTAGAGATCTGGGATTTTAAGTTGGAGATTATTGTTAAAAAATTTAAAAGATATTTCTAAGTGAACTATGTTGTATCTTTTTTTGTTTACTCTTGATCCATAGGTCCCACATCTTCTTTTTTTTAAATTAATTTCTCTTTTTTGCTTGATTAAATCTATTAGAGAAGGCCTGTGTGTAAATCTTTGAATGTCTGTGAAAATGCCTTTTTTTCCCCCCAGTGTTTATTTGGATAGGAATCAGATTCTAGGTTCAGAGTAACTCCCCATCAGAACTTTTAAGGTATTACTCTGTTGCCTTTTAGCATCATGCCTTGTCCAGGAGAAATTCGATGTTGCTCAAATACTCATTCATTTTAAATAGACTGTTTTATTCTCTCATGAAGCATTTAGAAATTTCTTTGTATCTTTGAACTTCTGAATTTTACAACAGATTGTGAAAGGGTAGGTCTTTTGGAAAGTGATGAATAGTTTTAATTCATGTTTCTTCAGCCTTGGGAACTTTTCTTTTTGTTTCTTTATTACTTGTTCTTCTCCATTTCTAGAATTTTTCTCTGTTCTCTATTTCTAGAATTTTCATTAGATGGATATTGGCACTTAATACCTTTAAAAAATATATACTTTCCATTTTCCCTTTTGGTGATGATAGTTCTAAATAAGCCCTTGGCTCAATTTTCCAGGTCAATAAGTTACTATTTAACTGTGAACTTTCTCCAACTCCATATATCCAGTGAGTATTTTATTTTCTGAATCAGTTATAATTTCTGAGATTTTTCAAATTTTCTTGTATAGTAGCTGATTCTTAATTTATAGATAAGATAGCCACTCTTATATTTTCAAAACATGAAATTTATGTTAATCCTCTTCTGTTTGCTCTGTAAACTCTGTTTCCTTCTGTATTATTTCTTCTTCATAATGACATTTTGTGCTGCTCTTTCCTTAAATCTTTGATTCTGTGTTATCTGGTCAACTTCATTTAGTTTCTGGCCAGTTCTGATCACAGGTGCTCAACTCTGGTGCCTGGGCGGATGGGCTGCGGGAGGGTGTTCTGGCTTTTCTCCATTTGTCTCCCAGATCCGTGCTCTGTCCCAGCCAGCCTTGCTCTGGGCCCCAGGAGGCTGATCTCTGCCTCACTGAGCTCCCCTGCCCTCTGCTCAGAGGGAGACCCCAGCAGAGTCTGAAGGGTAGGAGGAAAGACTGGAGTCTTTCTCTCTTCTGCACTCCCTCTGTCATCCTGGTTTGGGCAGAGGGGGTGTTTTCCTACCTGCAGCCAGAACTCCTGTAGCTACAGCTCCTCCAGGTTTCTGGTAACTGCTCCTTCTCCTTCCCCTTCAGGACTCGAGGAGGCCGTGGTTTTCCACTACTGCTGACCCCTGGGAGCTTCCTCATCCCTGGGTGCTTCCCTCAGTCCTGTCCTTACCTCTTGAGATAGTCCATTTGTGAGTATCATCTTTTCGAGTGTGCTGTCCACTTTCCGGTGGCACCTGATGGAGATGATGGAGGTGCTGGTGGGATGTTTTCTGTTGTGGCTCCTCCATGTCCTTGCAGGGTTTCCTTGGCTATAGGATTAGGTGAGGAACTCATGTCAGCTGTAAGAGGTAGCCCCCAAATCTTAATAGCTTAATAAAGATTTGTTTTTCTCTCTCTTGATTTTGGGATCCTGGTTCTTTCCATCTCCAGGTCACTGTCATCTTACAGGGGGTCCCTCATAGGTCTTCACTGGATCCTTTACTTTTAGAGAAGAAAGAATGAGGATAATTGCATAGGATATTTCATAACCAGGGCTGGAAGGACTACCCTTCATTGTCACCTATTGGCTAGAAACTGGTTACATGATCTCAACCTTATGACAAAGGATGTTGGCAAATATAGCCTTCCTGTGTGCCTAGGAAGAGGAAGATGAGCTTGGTGAGCATCAAGCCACTTTCTGCTGTAGCTTCGGGTGAATGATGCCTCTTTGGCCTGAGTTTCCCAGTCTATCCCTTCAGCCTGTGTTATATGCTGCTGTTGGTCACAACCAGTTCAAGGCGGGGAGGAGAGAGGAGCCAAGACACGCGACCCAGTTGATCCCCTATTGTTTTTTCTGGATTTGCCTCTCTTGCTTCTTGGATCCACTGCCTTGGAGCTTGGAGCAGAGTGTAACCACGCCTCCCTGTAGCAGCCTTCTTCTGTTTAGTTGTGTTTTTCTCCAACAAATCGATCCTGTCTGATTTTTGTCTTTCTGCTTTTTATCTCAAAATTTCTGGTGACTGTTGGGTACTGTTTCTTATTTTGCACCATGCCTGTGGCTTCAGTGTTTAAAAAACTGTCTCTTCTGTCATTTATAAGGATGTGGAGCAGGAGGGGAACTAGTGGAAATACTAAGTGTGTCACTTAGTCCAAACCTTCATTTTTGTGAAATTTGTAGAGTGTGGTGCGATCGGTTTAGGAACAGTCCCAGTGTGCAGTATGAAGAGACTGCTAAAAGAAAAATGAAATCACAGGCTACTTTGATAGACAGATTGATCCTAAAAGGGTGATTGATGATTCTGTATTCTTGTAACTTCTGAAATGCTCCTTTTAGCTCTGGATATTGAAATTTAAAACACACATCTGCAGGTTGGGGTTTATCAAGGGAAGGACCTCTATGGTGGTGATTTTTCTAGAAAACATGTCATAATGTAATTGTGGATGCAACCGGGGATATTCTGTAGGGAGAGTAAAATATAAGGGGGCATGGGGGCATCTGTGTGTCAAATATGCAGATTTTATGGTAGTGATTTATTAATCTGCTGTAGATTTTTAGGGGGATTGATGCTAAGTATTGTGGTATGTCCTATAAATCTTATTCCCTTTAAAAATATTGAAACTTTTTTTTTCTTAAGCTTAACTCTGTTCCTAAATACTTCTCCTTGTCTTTTAAGATGACCAGCGGTGCCTGTTTATCTGGCACATTTGGACCATTTTGTAATATTTTCTTCTTCTTGGGAGTTTTGCAAGTTGTAGTCCTCAAAATGGCGATACTCCACCATTTTGAAAATGTCCTTTAAAGTTATGCAGTGTCAGAGGAAAGAGTGTGTAGAGTGGAAAACAATAAAATGGTCTAGTTTTGTCCCATGTGTCTTTCTTTCAATGATAATGACTGGATGAAGGAATGAACAAATGTACTTCTTTATCATGTATGATACTGTGGGAAAGGGAGTGGTAAATTCGCCTTCCTTTGCACCCGCACCCATCTACCCATCTATTTATTCACTCATTCAAGAAATGTACTGCGTTCCTGTTATGAGCCAGGCATTTTAGGTACTAGGAATATAGCAGTGAACAAAATTTGCTATCCTTACAGAGCCTTACATTCAGTTGGGGAAACACAACAAATGAATCCATAAATGTAATGATAAGGGTGGTGAAAAAAAATAGAGCTGGATCACTAAGTCCAGGGGCAAAAAGACCAGCCAGAGCATCTGATTGGCTACAAGAGGTCACATGACCAACCTTTCTCACCAGGTTTGGGAGCTAGCTGGGCAGGGACATTTTCAACTTCTTTGGTGATAGGCTATGAAGACAGGCAGTGCATGTGGGTAGAAGTTCCAAACATGGAGAAAGGGTTAAGATGCTGACAGCTAAGACAATGACAAGACTGCCCAGGACAGTCTCCAAAGATTAGGTAATCCTTTATGTATTGGTGCCAGTCCAAACTAGTTGAGGGGCCCAGGCTTACTGCCCAGTTTCTGAAACTGCTTTTTCCCAACAGCCTCTATTTGGTTAACATTGTGAGAGGAAACCTTTTATACAGTTTTGTTCTTAACAATGTTCTATCTGAGGTTTAGAATAAAAATTTTTTATTGGAGTGTGTTCTTTGATCAAAGCTGCTTTTTTTCCTCCCACACATGTAACCTCATGAGGTATTTGAAAAGTTTACAACATGCATATTTTGAAGAAGTCTAGCCTGAGCGAGGTGTCAGATACTGCAGGCATTTTGGAAAATCATCTAAAATGTAAAGACACCATCTGTATGCTCTTAGGTAACCACATTACTGCTGGAGGCCCTGTGTTGGGGATGCCAGTGGATGGGCAAGGTGGCGATTCAGTAAATGAGCAAGGAGACCATTTTAATTTTTACTGTGAAGTGTCATCTTCTGTTAGAATAAATAAGATTGTGTGTCTTTGATTTTAGGTAGCATCCAAACTTGTCTCTCCTTGTGTCTTTCCAGATTGGAAGTTTATGTTTCCCTTCAGTTTCCTGTGGGAACCTCTCCATCCTCTTGAGTATTTTTCTTATCCTTCTTAGAACATTCTATAACATTCTGTAACTCATTATATATTTCTTGGAAGACAAGAACTACCTTAAGCTCTTTTCAAATTGTTCATCGTGTGTTCATTTAGCATAAGTTTATAAGTATATTGAGGAAGAAAGAAGCAAGGGAACATAGGTTCACAGAGCATCCTTGTATGCCAGGGGATTCCCACATGTGATCTCATTTTGTCTTCATAGGAACCCTAAGTGCTGGGTATCAGAAGCCCATTTTATAGACAAGAAACTTGGGAGGCTCGAGATTGGGTAGCTGGCTCAGGGGCACACAGTTTTTACCTGTTGGAGTTAGGATTTGAGCCCAAGGATACCCCATCACAAGTTCTGAGATCATTGGAGAGGAGATTGCAGTGGAGGCAATAGCAGAAGGGGCCGGGGAAGACAGACCGCAGAAGGAAGGCGGAGACTGGCCAGTGCGCTGTGCTGGTGGAGTAAACCTCCCTTGATGAAGCCAGAACAGCTGAGCTTGCTGTGTCCTTTCCCTGCTGACTATCATCTGCCCTCCTGAGCCGTGAGGCAGGTGAGATGCTGCGAGGTGATGCAGGAAGGGAAAGGACTGAGAGGGTGAGTCCTGGTCTATATCAGTGTGTGGGTTATAAACCATGGAAATTGACTATTTTCTTTCTCTAAGTGTTTGAAATTGCCTATGGATGAGATTTATCAGGAACTCAAATATTCCCCGTAGCTCAGTCATGTTTTCAAAAATTCACCTGTATTGTTTTAAGAAATATGAGTATCTCTTTATCTCCTAGGTTTTGGATGCCTGTGTCTTGTTTGAGCCCATGAAAATAAATACATTTATTGAGTTGAAAAAAAAAAGGCTACATTCAGGCATCTCACACATGATATTGAGGGGGTGGAAAAGAGGATTTCAAAAGAAGTGCTTGTACCAAAGTCCTGCGGTACATGCACTTTTGAATTGTCTTTACTGGAATTTGCAAATGACCCATGTTCTATGTTTTACTGGATTTGAAGGTAAACCACAGTTTGGAGCCCGTCTTGTCCTCACTTATTCCTGCCACATTCCTGATATGTGGGCCAGAGATTTTTGGGTCAAGGTGTCCTCCTCATTTCTTTACTGAGGCTTTTACTAAGGTCAGTCTGATTACCTGGGTAGCGTTTATGATTTAATCTCTTGAAAGAAACAGGAGACTGCCAGGTGCTATTTCCTCCTCTGCAAGTTCTCTCTGGATTATTCCTCAGCAACCCCCAGCTTCCTGGCCTCAGCAGCTAAGGTATCACAATGTTTTGTTCTCGCAGGCCCTTCATTTGACGCTAACAAAAGCAAATCCAAAACATTCTCCCCTTAAAGGAAAATCAAGCATGCAAGTTTTAAGGCAACAACCTTAAACAAAGTCAGAAAGTTTTAAAGAATTTTGGGTCATTTACCTAGAGAATACCATATTAAATGAAATAAGTCAGACAGAGAAAGACAAATATCATGTGATGTTGCTTATATGTGGACTCTCAAAAAAAAAAAAGATACAAATTTTATTTACAAACCAGAAATGGACTTACTGACATAGAAAACAAACTGTGGTTACCAGTGGGGAAAAGAGGGGTAGATTAGGAGTTTGGGATTAACAATTTATACATTACTATATATAAAATAGATAAACAACAGGGACTGGCTGTATAGCACAGAGAACTATATTCAATTTCTTGTAATGAGCTGTAGTGAAAAAGAAACTGAAAAAAAAGTATGTATGTATGTATATAGATGACTGAATCACTTTGCTATACAGGTGTTTGCTGTACACCTGAAACTAACATTGTAAATCGACCACACTTCGATACAAAAAGGAGAATTTGGGGTTATTTAAAAAGCTTAAAATAGGCATTGATGATTGGAAGCCGTTTTTTGGCTAGGAAGAGATCTGCCTTTCCAATCATCTCCCCTGAAAGGGAGCCTTAGCTACTATCCTGAACTTTAAGAGTCGCAAAACTAAAACCAGTCACTGGAAGGAGTTGGCAAGCATGAAAGAGCAGGAATGGGGCTACCTCGTTCCATGTGAGGTTCTCGAACTGATCTCTTGGCCCTCAGTTAGAACCGTAACAGTATCTCAGAACAGGTCAATGGACACTATGAAAAACTAACTTCTGAAGAAGGAATAGTCATAATCTCTGGTGGGGACTCGTGTGGGTATTGATCGGTCTTTATAATCAAGAAATTCTTCCTGGCACCTCACACAGCAGATCAGTCTCTGATTTGGTGTGATTCCAGGGTGCATCGTGTTTGGTGAGTGGTAGTCCTGCAGTGTCTCTGGGCCTTTGACAGGTTAGTCCTGGCGGGGAGCAAGGACACACACTCCTTAGGGATTTTATCCCTTCCTGTCTCTTCCTTGGGTTCCTACCCACAAAATACTCTTCAGGACTGTATCTGAGCTCTCCCTTACCCCCACCTGCTTCCGTTTCTGTTTCTAAGGTGAGACTCACTGTCTCTCAAAGTGCCTGATTCTCAGCCTTAGTGAGCCTCTTCTGCTAGAATTTTTTGAGTGAAATTGGGATCTCCCCGAGCTCCATGCTCCAGGCCCTTTCTGCCCCACTAGCGGAAGTGGCTCTGGGGATCTGACCCAGCGCTCCAGGCTGCAGCCAGTCACTCTGTGGCTCACTCAGCTGTTCCAGGTCTACCTTACACTCAGGTCTGCCACAGGCTTCCATGCTGTCACGGGGCCCCAGTCCTTCCCTTGGGAATCTGCCTGGTACTCAGTCTCCCCACCCTGTTTGGACTGGCCCCTTCTGTTTGTCCTCACTAGCCCTCCCCAGGGGCTGGCATCTTGCCCCGCAGTCACAGTCCATTGGCGGAATCCCATTTATCTGAACCTCTTCTCTGATGCTGTTTGGCTGTCTTTCTGACCATCTCCTAGAGTAGTTCCTACCCCTGCTTCCTGCCTGCTCCTGGATTAGTTTACTGGTTGGAAAACTTTGTAGTTCACCATGTTGACAGGTGTGCTCCCTTCCCTCACCTCGGCCCCATGCTGTCCACCTCCCTGGGTGACTCGTGGTTGGTTGTCGCCAACCCCTTTGGACATTGGGCCCTGCTTGCTGAACTGGATTTGGAGGCTAGGTCTGCCCCCAAGTCTCAGCTACCCTATCGCCATCCCAGTGACTCCCTCAAGTTCTGGATTGGGTCACTATTGCAGTTAACCAGCCTTTGTCCATACAGTTCATATCCCCAAATCTCCCAATTGTTTGGATTCACGTTTTCTTCCCATATAATCTGTCCTTCCTGGTTTAGCTAATCTGCCTTCTCAAGCATGGTCTCTCTTCACCGGCATATGTTTAGATGTAATGTGAGGAGTAATTATCAGTGACTGTCCAACCTGGTAGTTGGTCTTGTCCCCACTCCTCTATTACAAATATGCCACCAAGGATCCTAATGGCTACCTTGTTGACAACACCATTGGCTCTATCTCCATCCTTTCTCTCTTCCCTAATCTTTTTCCAACATCTGGCACAGAAGACCACCCATTCTTTCTGGACGCACCCTCTTGCCTTGCTTTTGATGGGAATTTGTTTTCCCCGTAGTCTTCTTGGCACCCTGAATTTTGACTACCCCTGATGGCTTCTCTTGAGACTTCCTCCCCTTCTTCCCATCCCTCCTGTCCTGAGGGTCCTCACCGTGTCTTCTAGGACCTCTGCCTTTGCTGTCTAGGTGAAGTCACATCAGCTTTAAGGTGACTTCTGACATACAGCTCCTTGGGGTGACCGAAGCTGATGGACCTTCACAGACACTTACCTGGGGCTCCGGAAGTCGGTGAAGGTTACAGACACTTAACTGGAACTGCAGGTTGAAAAAAGAAGGATATATTCCTCTGATGATCATGGTCTACTGCCATGGTTTTGCACTTTTGAGTAGCATTACACCCACACATACAGTGCTTCTTTTGGGCTGCTTCTTTGGTTTTCCCCTTGTCCCAGGGCAGCCCCTGAGGTGCCTCCCGGGGGCCCATCCTGGCTCATGGGAGCTGATGGAGCTGCAGCTCTTCTCTCCTCTGCATTCACTGACCTCATGTGGGTAGCTGGAAATTAACCACGGTAGGAATACAGCATGGAAATTTGCAAATACTACACATCAGGCCTCCTCCCACCTCCTCCTGAGACCCACTTCTTAGACGTGTACCAGCCCATCACTGTCTGCCAGGGGCCCCAGGGTCCTACACAGCAGAATTTGACAATTACCACTATGGTGGCTTAGTACCTGGGAAGTAGTTTTACTTTACTTGGGCTGCCTAAACAAAGTATTCAAACCAATATGTAAGCAACAGACATTGACTGTCTCACAGCTCTGGAGGCTGGAAGTCCAAGGCCAAGGTATGGGTAAGACCATGCTCCCTCTGAAGACCCTAGGGAGGTTCTGTTCCAGGCCTCTGTCTTCCCTCCTGGTGGTTTCCTGGCTTGGGGCAGTACGGCTCCAGTCTTCACGTGGTGTGCTCCCTGTTGTGTGTCCATGTTCGCCTTTTTAATAGGGACACCAGGTATGTTGGATTCGAGTCTGCCCGAATGACCTCATTTTCACTTGATTTCCTCTGTAAGGCCCGATCTCTGAATGAGGCCACATTCAGAGATTCTGGGGCTTAGGACTCCAACATGTCTCATTTGGGGAGCACAGTTCAACCCACAATGGTAGCCAAGCATGGATTTCGGTTCTGTTCTGTCCCTTAGTGAATGTGTGGCCTTGGTGTGACACTTAAAAGTCCGAGTTCTATATCCAAAAGAGAAGAGGCTTGGACCTTGTAATTTGGAGATTTTGTCTCTTGAATTCCATGGTTTTACAAATATACTTACTGTTCCTGAATCCCCATCAGTGAGATCAGCCTCTGATTTGCTTCTGTACTTCATGTATGAGGGGTGCTGTTTAGAATTGGCTGCTTAATAGCAGTGGCCTTTTTTTTTTTTTTTAAAGCAGCTACAGTATGCTAGGCATTCCATCAGGGGCTTTATATGTTTTACTTAGCCCTCAAGAAGGTCCTGCAAGATAGTTATTACAATCCCGTTTGATAGTTGAGGTGTCCAAGGTGCAGAGAGGCCACCTAATTTGTCATAATTTGTACTGTTTGCAAGTGGCAGAGCTGGGACTAGAATTCACTTCCTTATGACCCCAGAGTCAGACACTCTCCTGCTTCCTTCTTGAAGATGACCATCCTCTAGACAGGTAGGACCCAAGGGTCTGACCCCTTCGGCACTGGGTTCTGTGAGAGCTAACCACCTCTGCTCTGCATCCCATTTACTCACCTGGGAGGTTTACCTTCAGTTCTATTATGTTTCAGATGAAGCTGGCCAAGTTGCCTGCTGCTAAAGAGAGGTCAGAGCAGACACGTTCTCTGGGCTGCCCTTTGGGGAAACCCAGAGCCTTTCAGTGTGTCTGGGTTTCCCATCCCAGAAAAGGTTTGAATTTGTTAAGACCATGCACCTCGTGGAATTTACAAGAGGTTCAGTTTAACACAGGCCGTGTTTTTCTTGTTTTTACGGGAGCCTGGCCCTCAGAAACCTTCTCCCAGTCACTCGTGGGCTTAGTTACCCTGTGACGGCTGCCACTTTACTCCTCTGATGCTGGGTAGCTGCCTGTGGAGACTTCTCCGGTGCTGTCCAAGACCCCTGAGAGCCACTGCCGCCCCCAGGAGCGAGGGCCACCTCCCCTCCCAGCTGCCCTCCCTTGGTGCCATCTCTTTTGCTTGTGCGGATGGTACTGCAGGGCCCTCAGGAGCTGTATCTGTGTGGTCTTCTGCGGGGAGATTTCCTCTTTCAACTAGTCTTATACTTCCTGAAAGGTAGGGAGGTGAGCAGAGGGGTCTTGCTTTAGATATTTTTAGTGAAAGATAACCTCTGTGTACATGGTAGGCCGGGCAGGGCTGGGCTCAGTCCAGGTACCGAGGTTTATTCAGAATCATTTCTCACTGATGACTGAGAGTTCCTTATTGGGCCGTGTCCTTCCAGGAAGCGCTCTGGTTGCTCATTAACATAGATTCCTGGTGACCCAGCATCCCTACCACCCGTGCTTTAGTCATAGCCAGATGTTCTCTCTGCGTTGGGATCCAGGGACAGCAAAAAGGATACGATTAATTGTTTTCTGTGCCGAGGAAGAGGTGATGGCTGTAGCAGTTGGTGATATTACTAGAAGTCTTGTTTGGCAATGTATGTAGCTGATTACCTAGACTGCCATGCCTCTGTTTAATCTCATCTTGTGCAAAAAAGCCATTACCTGCATATGTGGCAATGGAAAACTTTTGAGAAGGAGGTCATGTGAACGTGGAGCTGCTAATCAGATAAGCCGGGAGGAGAAGTCCCAGGAAAGAACGCCCTGTTCCACTGTAAACAGGATCACAGGTCACCTGGAGTCTCTGTGTCTGTTTATTCATTGTGTTAGCTCATAATTTGGGTCCCAGTTCAGTTCATTTCACTTCTTATAAGTTTGTTTGTCTTCCTCCTCTTGTCTGATGTCTTCCTCCTCTTGTCTGGCTTGAGAATCAAACTAATATGAAAATGCAATCTAGGAAGATCTGAGGCTGCAAACGTGAGAGCCCTTGGCAAAGAAAGATGTAGGAACTGATCTTTATTCGATATTTAGCATGGCATCCACAGTCACAGCCCTGTCTTGGACCACTGTTAGGTAGTGGAGAAAACACCCTTTGCATGTGCATTGGATGTTCGCGGCCATAGAAGAGCTGTGCACTGGTGTCTAAATGGCTGCAGAATGACCAACTTGCTCCTGGCGCTTAACTCCTTTCTTGTGTTGATAAAGTGATGGAGGAAATTGAGGATTCTTACATCAGTAAGGAAAAGGTTCAGACCAGGATCCTCTCCTTTTAGGCAGTCTGGTGAACTGTGTCCTCACACACAAGCCAACCAACACTTATTTGAAAATCTCTCATTTCGAATCTAACGCCCGCCTGTGGGTGCATTCTGGTAGCCAGAGGTCAGGAGACTCTCGGCACCCTTTCCCTAAGTGCGCTTGGCGTTTAGATTGGGGCGGATCTTACCCACGTTCTTCTCCACTTCCTGTCTTTCCTCATCCAGAACCACATGGCATTGCTTACTTATTTCATTGGTACTTTTAGAAATATTTTGAATAAGCCATTTCCCCCTCCAATGGAAAACCTTTTTCTATTTGGAAGATGAATTTTAAAGGTGCTGAAGTCTGGCTTAACATCTTTTGTCAGAGTCCTCTTGGAAAGATGAAATTAATACTCCATAAGGTAAAAAAGAAAAAGACTTGAATTTGTTATCTGTTTGTGTCCAGTCAGTCTCTGGGGATCTCATGGGTCAATGGACATACAGTCAATGGGTAATGAGATTAGAAGTCTTCAGCCACACAACTTTCTAGCTCTAATCCAAGCTCTTCATTCTGTTGATGAATAAGGACTTGAAAAAAGTTTAGAATCCAGCTGTTCTGACTCATGGTCAAGGTCACTACCTGCTATATCAGGGGTCCCCAAATGGCAATGATCTTAATAACCTGGGTGCTTATTAAACATGCAGATTCCTGGGCCACCTCTATGAGATTCTAATTTTAATAAATACTCTGAGTCAACACTGTACAGTCAAGATATAATGTGACTGTGTAACTTAAATTTTTTTAGTGGTCACATTTAAACAATAAAAAAAGTGGTATTTTAGTAACATTTTATTTAATTCAATATGGCCAGTTTATTATTATAACATATATAATTGATCTAGAAACTTATTAATGAGTTATGTGACATTTTTGGGTACTGAATCTTTGAAATTTGGTGTGTATTTTATACCTATAGCATATCTTACTTTGGGCTAGTCAGATTTCAAGTGTCAAAAGCCACAAGGGGCTAGTGGCCGTTGTATAGGACAGTGCAGGTGGATAACCACTCCTTCCCCAAAAGACATGAGCTGCCAGCAAAGTAAGGCCCCCCCCATTGCTCGATGCATTCAGGCATCTAGTGTTAAGTTCAAAATCCAAGTGCTGCACCAGGCGGACCTTGTTAAACTTTGTGGGCTACAGCACATTAGTAGACAGGGATGTGTTTACACAGTAAATATGCAGGAAACCATTGGCCGTCGGATGACACAGACATCTTGAAGCCACACGCTACTCACGTACCTCTGATCATGTGTGTTTGCACGTGTAGACGATTGTGCAAGCCCTGGGAACTATATGTACTGAAGGCACCGGCAGCCAGGGAAGGGTTTCCGTGGAATTTTCAACCCGAAGCAGCTGAAAGTGTTTCCAATTTAATCTGTAAAGGCAGTTGGGGGATTTTTGCACATGAATCAACTTGTTTGGCTTGACAAACCTTCTCTGTGCTCTGTCCCTGTCTCAGTCTCAGGCTCACAAAGGGGCTCTGTGTGTAAATTCACGGAGAGGGGGAATGGCTGGAAGGAGGTGCATAGAAGTTCAAGGTAAACTTTTCTGAAACATGCAGCACTGGGAGGCCAGGGTGGAAACACAGGAAGGGTCCCTTCTCTGAGTTTCCGCTCTCCCCACCAGAAGTGTTTTTCAAAAGGTTGGGGGTAGGAAAAATTGGAATTCTAGCTAATTAAGTAGATGCATCCGTGATAGGACTTACATTTCTGTATGTGTGTTAATGTAATGAATTAACGTAATTAGAAATGAATTCATTTGTTTAAACCCTAGTCTTACCATTCTTTTTCATCTATTTTATGCTTCGTAAGATTTTTTTAATTAAAGAAAGAAAGAAAAAGAACCATCAGAAGGAAACTAAGGTGGGGAGGGGATAGCTCAGGGGTAGAATGTGTGCTTAGCATGCGTGAGGTCCTGGGTTCAATTCTCAGCACCTCCCATAAAATAGATAAATAAATAAATAAACCTAATTACCTCCCCCCCAAAACCAAAACTTAAAAAAGCCCCCAAAAAACCCAAAACCAAATAAAAATAAATGAAATATTTTTAAAAATTTAAAAATTGAAAAAAAAGAAACTTGGTATTTTGTGCATGGTTTGTGCTTGGATGGATGTCACTTTATGCTGGGTTGCCACTTCAATGGTGTCTACTTATGGGGCCTTGGGTGATGCTGGAGAGTGAAAGAGGCTGAGATCTCAGAGTACCAGTAACAATAACAATTTCATAGGAAGAGCAACAACCAACATTCACCAAGCAACGATTAGGTCTCGGACCTCTGATATGGATGAACACATTTAATTCTAGCGACACCCCTAGAAGTAGGCACTGGTGTTTGTCCTCACATTACCATGGAGGAAACGGGCACAGGGAAGTTAGCTACTTTGCCCAGTCACCGAGCTGGCAAGGAGCAGAGCTGGGGTTAAACTAAGCTGGATCCTTAGTGTGAGCTGGCCTTGAGATGAGTTAAGGCCGTGGGACCCAAGGCCACGATTACAGCATGTTTGTAGTATGAAGTAAATAGTGATTGTACGCATGCACCTGTTACGTAACTTTTAGAACAAAGAAAAAGAAGTACGCATGCACTTACTGATGTTTCTGTACCCTCATGAACAAAGAAGACAGCGCTGTGCATGTGTAAGCAGAGAACAGATTAAAAAGCAGGACAGGTGCATCATGGGTGCGCACCACCTTGTGGAAATAGAATAAAGTGCTGTAAACTCCATGTTCGCTCGGGTGAAGTCTGTTTTGCAGTATGGCAGTTCCTCGCGCATTTTTTCGGTTGGGCTGCTCACCTCCTAGAATCCCACTTCAGCCGCCCTCGGCTGACACTTGGTTCTAACCCAAAGCCACACCTGTTCTGCTTGGAGGACTCCATAAATGGCCTCCTGCTAACTTTCCACCAAAGCAGAAATTCCTCTGACCTTCCAGCCAGCGGGTCATCCAGCCCTTGTTTGAATGCATCAGGCAACAGGGAGCTCATTACTTTGTTGGCAGCTCATGCCTTTTATGATGAGTAAATTCTTCTTTATATTAAATCTAAAATTTGATTTACCCCAATGTTCCTGGGGTAGAGACTTCTTAGAGCTACAATAAGATAGAATTAACCATGATGGGACATATCTCATGTCGTTGGAGATTAATTACTTTTGAAAAAAATAGTTACAGGGATACCAGTTGTTTCGATCTTTCTCATCTGCCTTTTGCTGCAGCCATGGAACTACTTCCTCCGTGACTGTTACGTATCTCAGGAGGTCCCACCTCCATACCTTTGCTCACGCTGCCTGGAATGGCCTCCCATCCACCTGTTCATAGCCAAATGCTGTTCCCTCTTTGAGCCTACTTCTCCCTGCTATGCAGTCTTCTTTGGAAAGGGAAGAAGCTGTTACCAATGAGCGCTGAATGATTGTTTACCTAAGAGGGATTAAAAAACCAGGAGGTGATTTCCCTCCTCTAGACCTAGAGACAGTGTCACAGCTGTTTGAGCATCCGTGTCATGTTGGAGGGTGACTAGGCTTCCTTCATAGCCACGTGACTTTGGGCAAACCTTTTAACCTCAGGGGCTGGCTTCCCCACCAGCAGAATGAAGAGCATGAATCAAAGGGTATCACCCATCAAGGTGTGCCTTCCTGCCCACCCTGGTCAGCTTTTAAAATGTGCCCGTGGTAGGAGTGCTCTGTTGGACTGCATGAACTGGCAACCCCACTGTGAATAGAATTCTCTGAGCCTGTGTGAGGGAGACTGAGGGCTGCTGCCCCAGTGATGAAGGAGGAAGGATATTTTTAGAATGTGCGAAGATTGAATCAGCCATTAATGCTTTTGTTGATCTGAATGGGCGGTATTTTGGTGGATGGGTAGTAAAAGCATGCCTCCACCCTTTGGATAAATTCGGGGTCTTGGATTTGGCAGAACAAATTTGACTTTAAGAACTAGAGCTTGAGTCATCTCCAATGATCCTTAAATGAGCTGCAGGCTGAGCAAAGGTGAACGAGGCAACAGCCAGCCTCCATGGCTTGTGCTCAGGAGACTCTTGGCAGATTGGATAATAAAGCAGGAGCCTACAATATGCAAATGGAAATGACAAAACAGCTTTTCGGTTTTGAGAGTGCTCGGACTGTCTTACTAGGAACACGGAGGCAGCCCAGCATCCCGGGTTTCCCCACTTGGGAATTTACACTCTGCCAAGCTGAGCACTGTGGTCTGAGCTGCCCTAAGCCCCGGGGTCCTTTCAAGCATCACCCTGCTGCTTTAGTTTTAACCTCTTGGTACTTTAACATTCAGTCATTTGTCATAGAGCCTCTGCGCCAATCTGATCTTGTCTCCCAGAGTGAAACGTGCAGTAGAGCCGCCTGGAAGAGAGACACCAATGGGAACAACAGTGGCAGAAACCTGGGGAGGCTCCCTTCCAAATGGGTGGGTCCCACAGCCCAAGCCAGGGCCCAGCAGCCAGAGTCACCCGTCTCCCTTTCCCCTCCCCGCTGCCTCCCTGTGCTCATCCTCCTGGGCTCCAGATGGCCCTGGATGAGACAGAGGACAGGTGCAGTAAGTAGCCTCTTTCAAGAGGAGCAATTTACATTTTCTCTGCCAGTGTCTCTGTTTCCCTCTATGAACCTCTGAATGGCCTGAGTTCCAGTCTCCTGTGGGGGAGATGAGGTGCAGCTCATGGGCCTGCTTTGGAAAATTAAGGGCATTCCAGAAGCCCCGGGACTGGTTCTTGCCTGGTTGACATTTGTTTCTTGGGGATTCTTGACTGTTCCCCATTACCGTGAAAATGCTCTTTGAGAACAAGTCAGGGGTTCTCATAACCCCTTTGAACCTGCTGAGAACAGCCTGCTTGATGAACTGCTTGATAAAGGCGATGAGCAGGTGCTCATGACCGCTGGAGATGCTTCCTAGGCTGTGACTGAGGACAGGCCGAGGAGGAAGAGGGATACTGTGCTCCCAAGGGGACTGTGCCTTCGCAGGGTGAGTGCCCTGCCACAGTGTGTCGTGTGGCAGGGAGGAGCCCACGTGTCTGCCGGGGCAGAGGCCAGCTTCCCTGTTAGCTGTGTGACCTTGAGCAAGCTACTTAACCTCTCTGGTCTCAGATTCCTATTCTGTATAATAAAGAAAGTGATAGTTCCTACCAGGGTGTTGTCATGATTAAGTGGGTGAGTGAGGAAGGGTATAGCTCAGTGGTAGAGTGTGTGCTTAGCATGCACACGGTCCTGGGTTCAATCCCCAGTCCCTCCATTAAGAAATAAATAAATAAACCAACAAACCTAATTACCCCAATGAAAGCTGTATTGTGTAATTCCACTACTCCTCAAATTTTGTACATTTCTAGTAAGTATCAGTACCTAGGAGAACTGCAAATCTCATGATACATAGTTTTAAAATCTCATGTTGGCATTTCCTTTTTTAAAAACACCTTTATTGTGGTATGGTTCCTGAACAGTAAACTACACATGTTTCAGATGTTAAATCTGATGAATTTTCATAGATGTTTATATACTACACACCTATTTTTGACAGATATTTCTAGGCTTCATTTTTGTTTTTCTTCCCTGACACCTAGAAATGCCCCTATGTCCTTTCATGTTTCTGTACCGTCACCTCTGCTGGTTTCTCTGCCTGGGAGCCTGTCCCGGCATCCCCGCCATCTGGTGAGCCAGTGATCTCACCACGTGATGTGTTCCTGGGGCTTCCTTCTCCCACATGCATCTTCTCCTCGGGTTGAACCTATGATCCCCTCTCTTCTATTCTGTCATCCAGACAGATGTCAATTCCTCGAGAACAGAACATCCTGATCAGTCTTCAGGAGACTTGATGTGAGTTCAGTGTTTGGTGCATACAAGGATTAAACAAGTATTTCTTGAATGAGTGCGCCCACCCAGCCGAATTCGTTCTTGTTGCTGGAGGTCTGTGTGGATAGATTGCCTGGATCCCATGATAGTACTGCCAGGACATCACCAATGAGCAGTTTCTGTGTCATTTGATGCCCTACTAGGATGGCAGAATGCAAGCATGTGTTCACATGTTGCGTATACCAAAGAGGCCCGTGGTAGGTGAAAATCTGGGGAAAACCCAAAGCACATGATGAAATACAAAAAAAAAAAAAAAAAGAAACAAAGAAAAAAAGAAAGAAAAGAAGCCTAGGAAAATATATGTGAGCAATGAAGTTCACATTCTTGAACTGCTTATTCTTTTTTAAAAAATTGAAACATCTCCAAAGAGTACAGCCTTAAGAAACTTGGCCCAGGTGTATTTAATTTTCCAGAACACTATATGATGATTATCATCTGGGAGCGTGAATTCTTAACCCTTAGAGGCCAACACCTACTGTTTGTTAACCACCCTGAAAGCTTTAGGATTTTTGCCAAGGCAAGAAAATGTCTGGGGGTAAAGATCAAGGTTCAGTAAACTTAAAAGAAAAAACAAGGTCTAGGTTGGCTTGGAGTTGGTTCAAGGAGTGGAGATGGAGCAATACAGGTGAGGTCTTTGGAAGGGGTAAGAGAACTTTGGATGCGAGACACCTTGTGTGTTTCATGGGATTAGGTTCTTGAACATGTTCTCAGTCATCGGATCTGGGGCAAGAGAAGCCAGCCACATATTTATTTTTTACTTTTATTTAAAGCTTGAGTTTAGAATGCTATTGTTCTGTTGGAATGCAGGTTCAAAATATCACGCATATTGCTTTAAAGTTGAAGTTTTTGAAGGAAACAAAGAAACTTTCAGCTCTAGAACTGACTGATATCTTTTGGGGGAGGGTGCCCGTCTTTCTGCAGGACGGGTCTGTCCTTGCACAGTTAGATTTTCAGTTCCCTCAAGATGAATCATGAAAGCTTAATTTTAAATGTAGGTTCACATATGAGATCAATGCTCATGTCTTTTTTTTTTAAGTGAATGCATAATTATCAAAACACAAAAAGCACATAGAGTCCTTTTAGCATTTAGGCAAACATCTTCTGGCAGCTCACAGCCCGGACACAGACCTAGTCGCTGTTCTCAGCCGAGGAATTCTGTGTTGTCGGGCAGGACACACCTCTTCCCATCTTCCTTCTGAAACAAGATGTGGTTTTTGCAACACGTCACAAAACCCGTGTCTAGTCTCACTTCCTCAGACATCTTGAGGAAAGGCGGAGGATTGTGTTTTTCCCCAATAGTTGGAAATTTCCAGTAGTGTTTCAGATGGTAGAGGGGCTACGTAATTTGTAAAAGATGTAAAATGCGTGAATATTTGTGAAAATCTCCTGATTCATTTTGCAAAACTATCATAGGCCAGATTTCTGTCTGATATTCTCTGGCACATCTACATTTTTTCCTGCAAGCTCTAGAATGTTTGGTGTCCTTCTTTCTTTCACTCATCACTGCCCCCATCATTGACCCTCCATTTGAAACCCAAGATTCTCAGGGTGATTCTCAGAGAGGAAGATGCCCAAGTATGTGTATCCCTTCTTCCTACAGAATTTGCTAGACGTGCCCCAGGCCAGGATCTTTGGAGCATTTCTAGAGGACTCTGACCTGGGGCACAGGAGCCCGTCTGCCCTCCCCTAGCCAGGCCCTGGGATTTTTGTCCTACTGTACTCTTTTTAAGGTTACACTTAAGCCTCTCATATGCTCCTAGTAGATATGTCGTATAGCTTTTCACATTCATCCGTTTCATCATTCATTCAGCACGTATTTACCAAGTGCCTCCTTTTCGCCGGGCACCACTGGTCTCTGTGGTCAGGATGTAATGATAAACAAACCAGACACAGCCCGTAGGCCCACAGGCCACTAGAGGAGCAGTCACAACAGTCACAACAGCAAAGGGGATCAGTGCAGACTGAAGGGAGGGCGGTGAGGAAAGAGAGGTGGTTCTGTGGGCATACGGAGCCACATAGAGCCACATGGAACCAACGAATCTGACCAAGACGATTTCTCAGGGAGCCATTTTTGAGCCGAGAGTTGAAGGGCAAGGAGGAATTGTCCAGATGGAGGTGGGGTCAGGTGAAAAAGTGTGTCTGAGAGCGAGAAGGGCATGGAGTGGGATATGTCTGAAGGGAGGACCTGGCTGGAGCTCAGAGCAGGGAACAGTCTGTGAGGTCAGATCGTGGTGCGTGCTCTAGGCCATGCTCAGTGCTGCCTCCTTTACCGGACAGTGGGAAGCCAAGGAGGAATCTAAGGTGCGATGCTGAGTTTTGAGATCGTTCTGGAAACCATGGGGATGAGACAGGGCAGGGCCAGGGAGGATGCCTGATGCTCTCAGAGGATGCAGAGCTCATAAATGGCAGGATAAGGGTTTGAAGTGAGTTGTTCCTGCCTCCGAAGTCAGTGACCTTCAGTGGGCATGGGCTCACTTTTGGGGACTTGACACTTATTTTATTACTTATTTTCTTTTGCCCCATAGGTAGTTCACTCACTTCTTAGAACTAGACCCTTTGAATGAGCCTTTTTTCCATTCTTGCTTTATTTAAACCAAGTGTGGACCAGCCACCTGAAGAATAGGGTTTTGAAGGTGGTTTGTCAACCCACTACCCCCATCCTCTTTCTTGTTCTATGTCTGTAAATTGTTTTGAAGATAAAAGCCACTATGTGAATGTCAGCTGTCATTGACTTCATCCAAAACCATGAAAGGAGTGGCTGGTTGGAGATGAGTGAGGTTTTGTCTTTGAAAGACTGAATTTTTGTTTCTTAGCTGACATATATGGAGCCAGAACTCTTTTCATGGTGAGAAAGATAAATCCCTTGACATTGAAAAATGAATTTGGGGGTCGGTTGTTTGGAGAGGGTAGCTATTGTGCTGGCTCCTAGTCTTAGGGGTGGCAGAGCGTGAAAAGACAGAGGAAGAAGAGAGACAGAGAGAGAGAGAGGGAGGTGTTCTTCAGATGTTTGTTTTAGTTGGGAAATAGGGACATTTTGTATGCAGAATCTGGTATTTACCATACATGGTGCTTTTTGCCCAGAAGGCTCTCAGAAGAATGCATTCTTATTTTTCTCCCTTGTCCACACCCACCAATGCTAATCAACACCACTTGGGTGATTCTGGAAGCTAGTCTAAACCAGCTACACTACTTAATAGTTGTGGGGATGGAGAGAAGAATGGTTTCTTCATTGAAAACTATTAGAGGAATTTATAGGCTGTCAGGGTGTAATTAGCCATGAAAGATATTGGCAAGGACATGAAACTGACATTCCTGTCTCATCCTTTAACCCTGCCTCTTTCCATAACTGGCACATTTTCTCCACGTCCTGGCATTGTTGTCATGTTGTTCTGCTCTTTGAATCTCTGCCCTGGCATGGTAGTTCTGAAGCCTACTATGCCGTCCTTCCATCTGTGTTTCTGTGAGATCTGTTAATTGCTTCTCCTCCAGATGGCTACTATATTTGTTTCTCTAACCTGCCTTTACCGTTAGAGCAGGCAGATAGCTAGATATAAGCAGAGAAAGGCAGGGCACCAGCCAATGGTAGGAAGCCATGCATCTTGTGAACAATGGGGGTCCTCGGGAAAAAAGAAAAGAATTTCCAGACTGATAAGAAATCACACATTTTGGGGTGACAAGTGTCCTGGAGGCAGACAAAGATAGGTGGGAATAAGAAGGAATCTCTGGCATCCGAATGTAACCTCTTGCTCATTATGCCCACAATACAATAAAGTTAGTCTTGCAGATAAGAAGTACCTATCATGCACCAATGCCATGACACTACCGATAAAGACTAACTAAGGCGAAAAATCCCTCCTCGTCTTGGGGAGGTGGAGCTGGGATGAAAATTGGAGACTATGACTCAAAACCCCTCCCTCCCCAATGAATATTCCACCCATTCATTTTTAACCCCCTTGACAAAGACTGCCTATTCTTAGCAGGCACTGAAATGAACGCTTTAGGAATAATAATAGTTTTAAAGTTCCTCAAAAAGTTAGATAAAGAATTACCATATGCCCCAGTGATTTCACTCCTAAGTTTATTCCCAAAAGAATTGAAAACAGTTCCTCAAATATATGTACACGAGTGTTCATGGCAGCACTATTCATGACTGTCAAGAGGTGGAAGCAATCCAAATATTGTCAGTAGATGAACAGATAAACAAATTATGGTATATACATACAATGGAATATTATTCAGCCTTAAAAAGGAATGAAATATTGATGCACACAATAATACAGAGAAATCTTGAAAACATTATGCTAAGTGAAAGAAGCCAGACACAAAAGGTCATGTATTGTATGATTCCATTTATATGATTTATCCAGAATGGGTGAAGCTGTAGAGACAGAAAGCAAATTTATGGTTGCTGGGTGGTGGGGAGGGAAATAGGGAGTTAACTGCTTAGTGAATAAGGGGCGTTTGTTGGATAATGAAGATGTTTTGGATCTAGAGTAAGGTGGTTGCCCAACACTGTCTGTGACCGTAGTAAATGCCACTGAATTGTGCACCTTAAATTGGCTAATTTTATGTTATGTGAATTTCACCTTATTAAAAACAAATAATTACAGAAAATACCTGCTGAGCACTTGCTACGAAGCAGGCACCACATGGAGCATTTGCTCACATCATGCTCTCATTGAGGCCACATGCCCCCTCTGTGATGGGTGATAAATTCCTTCCATTTTACAGATGAAGACGCTGACTGAAGCCCAGAAAAGTTAAGCAGCTCGCTCTCCTTGTGACAAGCTTTCTAGAACCTTGAATTCCCAGAGATAAATATGGTGACTTGAAGAAACTTGGTTGGAGGTAGTTAGTTTCCAACTGCTTCCACTTGGAAAGCACACCTCTCTGCTCTGAATTCGGACACTGGGTGGTCAGTGATTTAGAGGCTGTGGTTCTGTGTTTAAAAGGAATGTTTGCAGTTCTGGGTGGATGCAGAGGTGTGCTTTAGAATTCCCTGGGGATGATGAAATTTAAAAGGCTAGCAAGACTTCCTGCTAGGAATTCACGATTAGGGGAGAGCAGGCAGGGTGGTGGTAGGATGGATACACAGGATCTTTCAAAGTGGCCCTTGGTTCTAAATTCAGACTTGACTGATCTGTCATCTGGTTTCTTGTAAATTTTTCATTTGTAAAATTTTAGCACATAATCTCATTGAATCCGTGACTAGAAATTTAAGGATCTTCAAATATGCAGGCTGTGAAATATCTGGGTTGACTAGACTTCTCATGTTCTGTTTTTCCCCTGTGGTTTAGTAAACATGATTTTACGGAGACTTTTCTATTAGGGTGGACTTGCCTACCATACTGGGTACTTTCTCTTTCTCCATTCATTTGCTCCCTCCCACACTCCCTCCCACACTCACTTATTCACTTGCTCACACACTATTGCTCACCCACTAGCTCTCACATTTCTTAGTTCACTCACTCACTCCTTGATTGATGGAGTCATTTAATCTATATAAGCAATACATGAAAAGTTGCTTGTAAAAATGAAAACAATGTACAAATACATCAAGCTAAAAGTGAAAGTTCTCTTGTGCTGTGGCTTCTGGCTCCCTCTTCATCTTACTCCCGACCCCATCGGTACCACCCACTGTTCACAGTTCATGGTTTGGAGTGCAAGCTTCATGACTTCTTCTGACATTTATTTTATATAGAGTTGGCTATTGTAAGGGTTTCCCCATGTTGTATATTGTAATCTTAATGGATTCCTGTTCTGGAAAGTCTTTTTAAAACAACATCTATCTTGTTTTTTGATTTTTAAAGGTATTTTCTTTTTATAAATAATGCAATTAAAGGTTTCTAAAAATCTTTTTTTAATAGAGACACTGGGGATTGAACCCAGGACCTTGTGCATGCTAAGCACGCCCTCTACCACTGAGCTCTGCTCACACCCAACCACCCTTAAAGGTATTTTCAAACCATTTTATTGTAACAGAACTTTGCTAGTTGCGCTAGAAACTCCCTCACTCCCACCGAAAGGAATCAGTTTTATGGATTTCATGATAATAAGCTTGTTGCATCTTTATGGTTTCATCCAAAGTGTGCAGCCCTAAATATTAGAGTTTTGCCCATTAAAGAAAGCTTTTATATATAACCTTGAAGAGCTTGGGCCATCTGACCAGCAGATTTTGCTGATGGCACACTCACGGTGCAGTCCAATGTGCTCCTCTGTTCTGGGTCCTCCTATAAGTTGGAGGCTGGATCCAGAGGTCTCACCAGGTTCAGGCCCAGACCCTGGGCTAGCAGACTGAGGTGGGACCGTGTTCATCCATCACACACATGCTCATTTCTCCCTCGGCTTTGACGCGATACACATTGCCTAGATCTGTTCATTCACTGGGGACTCCAGAAGGGTGATATTCTAATTCCATCGTTTTGTTTTCATTTATTAGCCAAGATAATTTATAAGGAGATACCGTCTTTCATCTACTATTTGTTTACCTAGTGGTGTAGTTCGTATGCGAAGGTAAGATAAATGTTTGGCACTTGCCTTTTACTTCCTTAGTTTTCAAGATAATGTATTGGTTCCTTGGTCATCCTTGAAATTTGACCAGTTAGGGTTTTAAAACATGTCACTATGAGCTTAGGGATTTAAATCTATTTGGTGCTTTTCAGTCTCTTGCTTTTCTCATCCTTGTGGGAGTTCACACTGTCCCATCTTTGATGCAGAGAAGCTCTTCAAGTTAGGCCTCTATGACCAGTTGCTCTTGTGTCTTTTTAATGTGAGTCTAGAGCTGGGTTGGTCACGGTTTCCAGGCTTTTCCAGTGGAGACAGCTAGGGAAACACACAGACATCTACATCTGTTTATCTGCCTATCTATTATCTAAGATAAAAGGCCTTGTGAATTCACACTGATTTCTAATTCAAGTTCAAGGCTATAGGGTTTTTACTTTACCTCCTCAGTTTTGCAGCTGTATCTCCTTTATTTCACACCAAAACCCTGAGGTCTCAAGCACACAGAATGAGAGCGCTAGACTTAGACCATCCGTAATTACTCACTTGCTTTATCCCATAACGTACACACGCAGCACTCTCAGAAAAACAGCGTGATACTGTTGCCACCAATTACAGTCCCTGGAAACAGTTAACTTTATTTCATCACACATGCTACCTTCGTTCTCCCTCGCTTTTTTATAGTTTACTGTATCCTTGTCGTCAGATCTACGTCTGCACAGTCATATATACTATAGGGTCTCCCTTTTAACCTTCCTGAAGTTTTAGTTCCTCAAGTAACCACGTGGTACAAAGCTCACCACCTGCCCTTCGGCGCACGCTTCCCTGGCCGTTCGTTCAGCTTGTCTGAAGCACGTGCCCTAGTGAGTCCTCGGGCAGAGCTCAAGGGAGCGATGGTTTCTGAGACTCTGCTGATGGTGACAGTTTCTCTGCTCTTTGCGCATGAAGATGGTCGGTATTGCTGAGCAGACGAGTAAGCACCACGTGTGGCCGTCCTGGGTTTTCTTTTCCTCTCAAGGGCACTATTTGGACAATTGACAAAGTCCAAGTAAAGTCTGCGTGAGACGTACTGAAAAATGGTTTCGTTAATTTTCTTACTTTGATAGTTACATTGTGGTTCTTGGGTTTAGGAGACACAAACTTCAGCACTTAGGGATAAGAGTGGCATCATGTCTGCGACTTATGTATCTATTTACACACATGATAAATGGTAATATTTGGAGAAGCTTGGTGAAAGGTATATGGAAATTCTAAATTCATTTTACAATTCTTCGTCTTTCCCAGAAGTCTGAAATTATGTTGAAATAAAAAGTTAAAAAAGTATAAGCACGCATTTCTCAAAACACATGTAAATATGTATATTTGCCTATTTATGCCAGCATCCATAACTTTATCATACAGTTTTATTGTATACTTCGAGTTATATAGTTTTTCAAAGATCAGTAGTAGGAACTTCTTATGATGTGTAAGAAGTTATACTTGGCCCAAAAAATACAGGGTATTGGTGATGGATCTAGAAAATGCACAGGGAAGAAAGGCATACATGTCTTTCTTGTGAAGAAAAAAGAATCCATTGACAATGCCCAGATACAGAGATCCAGTCTTGACTCATTTGGCATAAATGGTAATTTCTGCTGTATTTTCTTAATCCTTAACTGAGACCTTTTTCCCATTTTCTGCTACTTTTCCTCTCTAAACCAAATAAAAGTGAAGAGACTTTTATTATTACTTTGCATTGAGTGTCCCAAGAAGGTTTAGATTGGTGGTTTCAAAGTAAACAGACGAGGGGCAGATGCGGTGGAATTGCATAACTGCGTGGGCTTTAGGGTGTATCGGCTTTCTTAGGAAGTTCATAAAAAAACAAGTTTCTCCCTTCTGTACTCTGTCCTCAGGGACTAATGTTCTAAAAAGGGAGAACAATTTCCCAGTAACATTAACTCTGTGAAGATCTTATGAATTCTAGAGACATTACACATCTGTGCTAATTTTTTAAGGCTTATGGAGACAGACCACTGTGTACGTAGTGGGCAGGCCTCCCTGGTGGGTTGTGTTCTTGTTCTGAGAGGTCGTGGGTGGATGTAAACGCCCTCATGCTTGGATCCCCTGCTTCCTTTGTCCAAAATATTTTCATCTTTCCACGAGATTGCAGGTTCTTGAAGGGTGAAACCACCAGATATGACACAAATCTCTGACATCCACAACTCACAAATGGGCTGTCTTTTTTTTTTCTCTTGTTCTTTTTTTTTTTTTTATTGAAGTGTAGTCTATTTACAATGTTAGTTTCAGGTGTACAGCAAAGCCATTCAGTTATACATATACATACATATATATATTTCAGATTCTTTTCCATTACAGCTCATTACAAGAAATTGAATATAGTTCCCTGTGCTATACAGTGGGTCCTTGTTGTTTATCCATTTTATATACAGTAATGTGTATCTGTTAATCAAGTGGACTGTCTTTGAATATTGTTTCTAAGTCAATGGCTTAAAATTCAAAATTGCATTTTCTGTGGGCACGTAAGAGTTGGTTCGCAGGCCAGCTGACTGAGATTTGCCAAGCCCACCATGTTAATTTCCATAGTCCTGAAGCAACACTGCAGGCCCTAATCACCACATGTGCCTGTGTTCTAGAGAAATGTTTCCCAGTCAGGCCGTGGAAGGCAATTTCCTAAAGGCCCTGCTGGCTGCATACCTAACACTATCCCTGCATTAATCTTCCTGGAGTGTAGCTCTTTCTTATTCCTTTGTTCAACGGCGTGCACGCTCCTTACTGACCACCAAACATATGCCGTCTCTTCAGAAAGTATTGGCCTTCAACCACAGGCTCCATCTTTCCTGTCCCACTGTGTGTTAGTTCCCCACCTGGACACATGCCATCTAAAGCTTTGCCTCAACATGCCGTACCCTGCCTCAGTTTCCCACCTTGCTCATGCTATTCTTGGCACCCCAGATCAATTCCCATTAGTGTCTTCCTAAGAGACACCTCTTCTTTGCTAACTCATCTCCTGCGCCACCTCCTTTCCTGATTGCTCCCAACTCAGCTTACCTTTTTCTTCTGTCCACATTGTCATCCCGCGATCATCTTACCTGTCTTATGATGTATAACGTCATTTTTATGGGACTGTTGTGAACCCCTGTGCATCCCTGGAGGGTGGGAATCCTCTGTGGATAATGCAATGCCTAGGCCTGTGCTTGGGATATGGTGGCTGCACAACAAATCCTCTGGGTGTTGACCTGCCTCCCTGCCCCTACTCCTCTGTCCATATACTGAGAGGGGATGGCTGCATGTGCAGGTGCCAGTCAGAGGCCAGACAGGGGAGCTGTCTGTGTTGCTCTCCAAACGTTAATGTCCACAGACAGCTCTAAGTGCTGTCTACCTTTGGCTGAGTCAGATGTAATAAAACAAAATCAACTATTATGAGTAATGCTTTTTAACGTTTGTTGCAAGACTCTCAAAAGATGCTTGCTATCCCTGACTGGTGTCAGATACAATAAATATAATTAATCTCTGGAAACACATAGATGGAATTACTTAAATCATGGCTTAATTTGTTTCCAGCCTTCCAAAGCTCCTGGACATTGAGCAAACCACGTGGCTTTTTGCTGCAGGTGGCACCTTGAGTTCTTCTCTCGGGTTTGGCTGGAGGGACAGTCTTTCTGGGCATTTTAAACTTGAAAGTGGAAAACATTGGGCTCTCCATATCCATCTTTTAGGGACTCACTTAATCAGTTTATTTGCTCTGGAGAGGTCACCTCTCCTTTCAACTCTGACTTTGTTTCGCATCTAATAAAGTCAAGTGTGGACTTGGCACACACTTCCCTCAGGACCAGTTCATTGAGACCACAATCCTGGAAGTGAATGGTGCTGAATTCTTTCCTCCAACGTAGTATCACCAAAGAACTCCTTGCCATGGCTCATTACGGCTTTGGAGCTACTGCAGTGTAAAAATTGTTGACTTTATGAGTTAGAGGCATCTTTGGGGTTCACTCAGTTCAACAGCTCCATTTGGCAAAGAAGCCAAGGCTTGGTGAATGGCCATGGTTTGCTGGGAGCCACATCATGCCTGAGAGTCAACAGAGAGATTTGGTCAACAAGACCATGCATTTCTTGCATCCATTTAACCAATATTTATGGAGGGCTCACCAAAGGCCAGGCACTTTCTAGATGTTAGGAATACAGTGATGAACAAGACACATACAATGCCTGCCCTGGAGAATCTTCCAGTTTACTGGGGCTGTCAGAAATTAAATAGAATAGCTCAGGGGAGGAGAGTATTGTTCAGTGGTGGATCACATGCTTAGCATGCACGAGTTCCTGGGTTCAATCCCTAGTACCTGCATCAAAACAAACAAACAAAAAACAACAAAAAAGCAAAACCTAGTTACCCCCCCCCAATAAATAGAATAGTTCAATGAATTTTGATGAGTATTGTAGAGGGAAAGTGTTGGGTGACTGAAACCTCTAACTGAAGGGGCAAGATTTGGCTGGAGGAAGCTGAGCTTATTCTAAGTAACAGGAATAGCATGTGCAAAGGCCCGGGGTTCAGTGAGAGCTTTCTCTCTGGTTACTCTCACCTCCCTATTTACTCTAGACACCTTCTTGGCCACCTGCTCCTCTCTCCAGCCCCATCTCTCCTGCCTGCACGCTGACCTACACCTCAGCATTCTTTTCCAATTCTTTGCCCAAGCTTTTCTTTATTTTCCTGCCTTTGTGCATTCTGTTGCTCTACTGTAATTGTGAATTGCTTCCAGCCACACTCATGTTTTAGGATTCAGCTTTCAACTTGACCCTCCTGGACTGTTTTGGCTAATTCTCCTATAATATATCATAACACCACATGTATACGTCCCCTGGACTTTACAGATTTTAATGTGCTTGTGTATTGGCTTGTCTATGTTCCTTGCTGGCCTGGCCTGTGAGCTTTCTAGCGGGGGTCAGAGGTATGTCTTATTTGTCCTCATGATGCCTCACCCAAGGCCTTGGAACTACAGTTACTCCCGATACATGTTTGTTGTATCAACAGGTGAAGAAGTATAGGCTTCTTGACTCCGGGTCAGTTCTGCTCTCTGCCTCCTTCTTTTCCATTCCCTTGTGTGTTTCATTCCCTTGTCTGTCCATTTATTCTTCCTTCTATCCATCCAACAGAAATTTTTGAGAATCTGGTATGAGTTTGGCCTTGAGCTGCTGGTGCTCCAGCAGTAGAGTTGGATGGGCAGTTAGAAGGTAGTTTAGCAGGGTACCTGATGTTACAGGAGTTGAACCAAAGGGGTCCGGAGCACCAAATGTGGATCCATATGTCCGTCTGGGATAATCCGGAAAGGCTTTACCAAGGAAGTGCCGTTTGAGCTGGGTCTTGAGAAATTAGAGAGATTTGTCTGGAGAGGAAACGGATCAGGAACGGCACTGAGTTGGAGGCTTCAGCACAGGCAGAGAAAGTCCCTGAGTGGTAGAAATTAAGAAACTCAGTGTTCATGGAATGGAGGGTGTGCACCTGTGTGGGGTATGAGGAGTCAGGATAAGGAAGGGTGGGTAGGAAGAAGAGAGCGGAGTGAAGGCCTCATGGGAAAACACTCTTGCTTGCCTCTGTAAACAATGTGTTTTCTTGGGCAAGCACTGGGAACCCTACCGAGGTTTTTTTGTTTTTAATTGAAATACAGTTAGTTTACAATGCTGTGTCAATTTCTAGTGTCCAGGATACAGTCATACATATATATACACGTATATTCCTGTTCATATTTTTTTCATCATAAGTTACTACAAGATATTGAATATAGTTCCCTGTGCTATATGTAGAAACTTGCTGTTTATCTGTTTTATATACAGAGTAGTTAGTATCTGCAAATCTCGAACTCCTGATTTATCCCTTCCTACCCTCTTTCCCCCCTGGTAACCATAAATTTGTTTTCTATGTCTGTGAGTTTGTTTCTGTTTTTTAAAAATATTTTGTTTTCCTTTTTTGAGGGGGAACATAACTAGGTTTATTTATTTATTTGTTTACTTAATGGCAGTACTGAGGATTGAACCCAGGACCTCTTGCATGCTAAGCATGCACTCTACCAGTTGAACTATGCCACGTCCCCACCCTGTTTGTTTGTTTTTTTGTTTAATGTTTTGCTTTTTTTTTTAAACTTTTTTTATTGATTTATAATCATTTTACAATGTTGTGTCAAATTCCAGTGTAGAGCACAATTTTTCAGTTACACATGAACATATTTTTTTAAGCAGGGGAAATCTCTGTTTTGTAGGAAGCTGATGGTACCTCCCTGGGCCCATCGTAACAGCAATCCTGGAGAGAGCGAGGCAGACTCTCAAGCAGGTTTTCAGTGCTGGTCTTCCATGGGCTCCCCTGTGCCTCTGTTCTCTTCTCTCTCAGCATCCCCTAGCCTGGGGACACTGGCCAGTGCTAGCACTGGGTGGAGACACTGCAGGAGGAAAGAAGGAAAGGCTGAGGCAGGAGTAACTGGCTCATTTGAGAGCATTTGTCACCTTTACCGCTGGAGGAATGGCACTTTTGAAGTGATGGTGATTGCCAGCCCTTTATGTTAGGCACCTCATTTCCCTTAATAATCCTCATGAGCCAGAGAATTTATTGTTTGGCACTTACTTAAATATGTGCTCACTGAGTCTTCCTATTTTAGAGCTGATGAAGGGCTGGTTCTTCCTGGACCTCTCTTGTTGTTGTTACAACAACGGTAAATCTTCGCTGACTGATTTGAGGAGGCCATTGAACTTGATAGTAGCAATTATTGAACTGAATGTTTACATTAGGGCACCTACGAGCCATCCAAGTGCTTTGCCTGCGTAATTAATGGGACCAGCTAAAATTCTACATCATTGTAATAATATTTACTCTGAAAACTCACAGTTGGACTAAAGTTTCTATCGTAGGCTCTCCTGACATCAAGAAATCTTAAGCTTCCTCTTTGACGGGGAGGTTCAGGAGGGCCTTGTTTTGGCAGCCAAAGCACAATTCCTCTCGTAGATGCTCATCAAATTCATGAACTGTTAGGGACTGATGTTGGATTAGAGATCATCTGTTTGGTTGTCTCTAAACTTGGCTGAACCACAGAATCTACTGGGGAGACTAGAAATTTCTGGATTCCTGAGCTCCACCTCTGGGAGTTGATTCCGGAGGTGGGGTGGAACCAGGACATCGTTGATACATTTTCTTAAACGCCCAGGTTATTCTTCCAGTTATGAGAACTGCTAATCTCATTTTGAGGCTACTGAGGGTCACCAGATGGACGTGGCTGGGAAGATGAAGTGGAAAGCCTCCTGGGTCTCCCTGAGTGGCAGAGATGGATATTCAGGACTCCTGGGGAGCACTTTGATTAATAAAATCCTTTTGTTAAAAAAAAAGTCTTGATTTTGACATAAAAGGAAGCACTTTCACAGTGTTTCTCAGAGTGGATTCCCTGCCCGCCCTCATAGAAATGCTCGTGCTTGTTAAAAATGCAGATTCCTGGGATCCCCCGTAGACCTGCTGTATCAAAAGCTCTGAGGGTGGGGCCCAGGAATCTGTCATTAAATAAACCCTACAGGTGTTTCTGATGGACATTAAAGTTTGAGACATTGGCTTGTCTCTCGTTTTGTATCAGTTGACACCTCCCTGTGTGGAGTAGATGCTCGGTGCCAATTGTGGAATTCACGGGGACTGAAATGTGCAAGCCAGTGACATGTCTAGTGCTCGTTCCCTGTGTCCTTGGACTGTGTTGACTGCACACTCTTGAAACGCTCCATCTGATGATTTACGTGTCCACCCCTCCCTTTCCCTTTATCACCCTCTGCCTTGCTATGTCATCCTCGGACTTACCTCTTTCTTAGCCTCCTCTCCCTCCCCCCCCCCTCCTGAGCAATCACACGTCCTCTCTTGATTCCACTGCAACAGCTGTGATGGTTCCCAAGCACCTTTCCCCAGCCCACGCTCGTTCCTGGAGCTTCAGACCCACCTGCACAGCAGCCTGTCGAGCCCCTGCATTTGTATATCCAACAGTTCTCTCAAATCCGCGTGGGTGAACAGAGCTCGTGACCCTTCTCGAACACCTCTTCTGTCTTCACTGCTTGAGTTGACAGTGCCATTCATCCAATTACCACCCTAGATCCTTTCCTTTCACTTTACCTCCATGCATGAGCAAACCCTGTTGATTCAGGCTATTAAATGTACCTGAGTCAATTATATCTCAATAAAACTGGAAAAAAATATACCTGAAAATCTACTGTCTTTTTCCTTTCTTTCATGCCGCTGACTTACCCTGGCCCTGCATCATCCCTCATCTGGGCCTCGTGATGCTCGTTTCTAAGCTAATCTTCTTCCCGCCAGTCTTGTCCACCTCTATCCATCAACCACACTGTCTCCAGAGGGATCTTCTAAACATCTGACCACATCACTCCTCCTGATTAAAACCCTTCAGAAATTCTGCTTTGCCTTCGTGAGGAAGCCCAGACTCCTCAGGGTGCCACTCAAGGTCTTCTAAGCTCGGTCTGTTCCTCCACTTAGCTCCTGCCCGTCACGTCCCCTCTCTTCTTCCCCTGGACTTCACGTTCTAGTTATTCTGAGTTACTCTGCCCCCTGGTGCCTTGGGGGCACTTTCAGAGGTAATTCCCAATCCCTGGAATGTCTTTCTATCACTGTATCCTCTCTCCCCAACTGTCCCTGCAGTGAGTCCCCAATCATCCTTCCAGATGCAGCTCTGCCCCTCTGAACCCGGGGCTGACCCTCTGGCAGGGGTGTGGCCCACACCCTGTGCACTGTTCCACCCTGTCCACACCTCCATCATAAATCTGGGTGTAAGGATCTGTTTATACAGCCACTGATCCTCCTCGATTTGATTGACCTCTTACATCCAGTGCTCAGGATCGTGACTGCTTCTTAGTAGGTACTTCATTAACACTTCTTGGATGAATGAATGGACCCATTATTCACAGCATCTGACTATTAGAACCATGTATCATATAAAAATCGATACTTACATTTTAGCCATTCTTCCCATTTATGAAACACCTGTCATGAATTAATGGGCTGGCAGTAGAGTTCATAAAAATAACTATGCATTCTGATTAATTGACTCATGTTACCTAATTAATTTACCCATGAAGGGGTCAGCCAGAATCTGGGAGTGAAGCAAATACACTGTGGCATGGGTCAACATTACAACCATGTCCCTTAAGAAGTTGATAGGAAGGGGTTTTAAAAAACAACCAAGGTTACTAGGCATTACTTCATCTTTCATAACATATTGGGCATTTTTTTTAAACCAAAGGAAACTGTATTTCATCCTAGTAAGTAAGAATCATGCTAATAATGGAAAACAAAATTATTCCAACATTTTAGCTAAAATTATAGTGTCAGCTGTAAGTAAACAGCAGTTTGAGGTGCCCAAGTGGGTCTATGTTTTCTTGGTCCTTCTTCTGTCCATTGAAGCGCTGACTTGAAGGAAACCTTGAGAGTCTGGAGCCGAGTCCCATAGGCCAGCAGGGAAGAGTGTAGGGGGTGAGATGGGGTGTGGGATGGAGGAGGCAACACATCAGTGATGCATCCTGGGAAGCAATTTGGTTTGAGCACAGCACACATAGACTGCAAAGCTGTGAATGTGTGTTGACTTGTCCTCTAGGCCAGGCACGGTGTTTTGTGTTTTACATAACCTACGCCATTCAGTCCACTCCACAGCCCTATGAAATGAGTACGGATTTCTTAATTTTACAGACTCAGGGGCTTTAACTGATTCAGAGTAGTTCAGGAAATAGCTGGGGAGTTAACAAACGTGCACCTGATGGATTCCATCGTTAAGGTTCAGAGGGGGTGGCAGTTAGCCTGCTGGAATTCAAAAGGGAAGAGACACCCCTTGCAATTCGTGTGTCCTCTTGTCCCCTAGGAGACTGTCCCTTGATTCTCTCATGCCTCCTGGATTCCCGCTCCTTGCCCAGAGGGCACAGGCAGCGGTGTTGGGTGGGACAGCTGCCTCCTCTTTGTAGTGAGGCTTGTCAGCCGAAACATCTCTGTTCAGCTCACAGTGGGAGAACGGAGTGTGGTGTCTGACCTCAAAACGCCCCGTTCCCACTAACCCTGCTGGCTCAGGACAGGTGTGGCTTTCACAGCATCAGAGGCTGATGATAGGGTAGTCAGGGCTTTAGAATGGGAAGCGCCCATCACATCAGTTCCTCTTGTTTCACAGATGAGGGCAGTGGGTCCCTGGGAGGTTAACTGGCTTGTCCAAAGTCACGGCTGCCCGGGTATGGAGAGTGAGTTTCCTGACGTGCCCAGGGCTCTCGCCCCGATGTGACCGAGGCTCCACTCGAGGCAGGCTCACTGCCCTGCCTGTTGCCCTCCCCCCCGCTCCAGTTCCCTGTCCTGCAGACAGTAGGTTCTGCATTTATTGTAGATGCCTGATTCAGTTATGCTCTTCCAGTCCCCAGGTCTGTGCGTTTGCTTTGAAGCTGGGTTCTCGTTCCCTACCTTCTCAGGATGAGTCTCTCACAGTCAGGTTGTAAGCTTCTTTCCCATTCATTTCTTCCTCTCCCCAGGTCTTCTGAGCTTCTGCACAGCATACCTTCCACGCCAGTCTTCCGGTGCTCTTCAAACACAGCTCATCAATTTTCTCCTTTGCTGAAGCTGTTTTCACAGCCCAAACACCCTCCTCTCTCCCACTCCCCTCTCTGTGTTTTGAACATTAATAAGAATCATACTACGTTTAAGATACCCTCTCCAACTGCTTTAGCCCATGGGGAATCCTTATGCCTGTAGTCACAGGGTCTGTCCTTTGAAACTTAACATACCATGGCTAGGTCAGTGTTTTCTAGAATATTCCCTGGAACATGTGTCTCCTGAACTACCCCATTCCTGTATTCCACTCCCTCTGTGCGATGAGTCTGTGGTCAAGTCAATCTATGAAATGCTAAGTGTTTTATCTGCCTCATGGAGACCCATTCTGCATATGAGTACACTAAAGGCTCTGAGAAGTCCTGCATTTTAGAAACTGGCCTAGCTTTTTCAACGCTGTACTTTCCAAGTTTATGTCCTTGGAATCTTTCATTTGTGTGACTCTGTTAGCATCCTAATGACTGCTTTTGGGGGACCACTCAGGATGTCTATGACACACAATGAGAAATTTACAAGACTTACCTTCCCCGTCACACTGTAAGTTTCTGTGCTTCTTTTCTCTCCCAAATGGCCACTGGAATGTTAATTTCTTTCTTTCTTTTAAAAAATTTTATGTGTTGGCAGGGGCTCAGAAATGTTTGCTTATTTGTCTATGTGGTGTCCTGGTGCAAAAAAGAACTTTTTTTCATGTTGGGACATGACAAAGAGAAAGAGTGGTCAGCAGGAAAGGTAGAAATCGTCTAGAGATGAGAACAACTTAGACTATAAAGCTGTCATGAACTGTAAGTGAGGCTGGGTCTAGAAAGGCCAAATCTACTGTCAGAGAATCTCAGTGGAAAAGTTGGAATTTGAGAAACCCTCATCCAAAGAAAGGCAAATAGCTCTGATGTAAGTAAACCTCTCCAAGCCCTGGAGAGTGAAAAACAAATTTAAAGATGAAGAGAGAGAGAAAAATGGAACAGAATGGATGGTTATAAAACACTCATTTTATTTCAGTTTCAAAACTTTCCTGGGACGTGCTCCCAGATCCTCACCCTGCCACCAGGAGCTAAGGCTCCAGTTATTAAGGCTGTGTTGTTGCCAAAACGTCCTTCTTTTACACTTTTTTTGCCTCATGTTTCAGTAATGACCTTGAATACCCCTGGATCTTTATCTGTTCAGTTCAAGTTGGGTCAACAGTTATTTTTTTGAGCACCTTCTATGTGTCAGGCTGTGCTGGGGCTACAAAAATAAAGAAGACAGTCTTTCTGCTTGTGTATGTTCTAGCCAGGGAGAGGAGAGACAGAGTATTAGACACAATGACAGGTCATTTCAATATGGTGCCCAGAGGGAGGAAACACACAGGGGTACCTGGCTGAGCCTGGGTGACTGTTTCCACAGGGTCGACCAGTAGTCCAGTGTTGAGTGCCCATGAGACTTTTAAGCTGAAAGTGTTCTAATTTCTTTGAAAGTTAGAGGGGGAAAAAAAAAGAATGTGATCCAGCCTGGGTTTTATTTGTCTTTATACCAACACAGTTGTCAAGTGATTTTGAATATTTTTTATGGAGGAGGGACCCACTCAGGCAAAAGTGCCCAGGGCACAGTATGAGTTTCCTAGGGCTTCTGGGGCAAAGTACGACAGACTGAGGGACTTTAACAGTAAACATTTACTGTCTCACAGTTGTGGAGGCCAGAAGTTCGAGATCAAGGTGTTGGCAGGGTCAGTTCCTTCTGTGGGCTATTCCAGGCCTCTCTTCCAGCTTCTGGTGGCCTCAGGTGCTCTTTGGCTTGTAGACGGCCAGCTTCTCCTTGTGTCTTCACATCTTCTTTTTTCTTTGTGTGTCTCTTTCTCTTCATGTGAAATCCTTTTTTATAAGGACACCAATCATGTTGGATGAGGAACTCACCATAGGCCAGTAGGACCTTTTTCAATGAACTAATTACATCTACAACCACCTTATTTTCAAATAAGGTCACCTTCTGAGGTCCTGGGGGTTAGGATTTCAGCAAGTGAATTTGGTGTGTCTGTGATGGGGGAGTGAGGCACACAGTTCAACCCACAATAGTGTGCTTGAGATGAGCAGGACAAGGGAGTCACGTGGTGTACTGTGGTGAGAGGCCCAGGGGCACCACCCTCCCAAAGAAATGAAACAAATTCTTGCATTCTTCATGAGACCACTGTGGAAAATTACATTGCAGATTTGATTGAAACATTTCATTTGTTGACCTAACTTCTGATTTAATATGGCCAGATTTAATAACCTAAAAAACAAATCTTGATCCTTGGAAGAGCTGACCATGAAAACTTTAGGAAGTGAAGCCTTCTGGTTGAAGTCAGCTTCGGCAGACAATCTCTTCATGTGTGCCACCCCCAGTGGGCCTGGCCTCCCTGGGTCCCAGGATGCCCAGGGCAGAACTCTCCAGGTTTCACTTCTGGAAGCTCTTTTCTCCCCATTTCTTAGGGACAGGCTCTGAGCCAGGGAACAAATGCCAGGAAGTGATGATAAGGATTTTGAGTAGCCCTGCTCCTCTGGTTTCCACCCTCATGTCCTCAAGGCCAGGGTCTAAAAGGGGCCGGGGCACACTTCTCACAGGGTCTGTGTGCTATTTTAGGAAAGGGGCCAGGCAATCACCCTGACACAAACCTGGCACAAGCCCCCCAGAGCCTGTTTTGAATTTGCATCTCTAACTCTGCCTTTGGCCCGGGGAGTCCGGGAGTCATTGTCTCCCTCTGCCCTCGCTGTGCAGGCTGGCTTAGCTGTTGATGGTGTGAGGCAAGCCAGTGCTACTTCTCACTCCCTCCCCGCCAACTCTGCAAATACTTCTGGGTGTCTGGTCCTCACTAGGGTTGGCTGAGTTAACGGTTTATAGCTGCCTCACCTGTGGTCGACCAGATGCTCCCATCTTCACTTTTGAAGAAAAGGCCACAGGGAACAGTTCAGGCTGTTGCCAGAGCCCGTCCTCTGGGCTCACAGGCCATGCAGCTCAACTGCCACTGCCACCACCTTCCCGTGGGGGAGCCCAGCTCACCGTGGCCTGTCCTTGCCTGGGGTTTTGCCAAACTCCCTGGACGGCAGCCATCTTGGGTTTTCTCCCGGAGCCCATGGACCGTCTGGGTTCTCTTACAGGTTGTAAGAGAAACAAACTGAAAATGTGCTAAGTCCTTCATCACCTCCTTCTTTTTCCAACCTCTCACTTGAAGTTCTATGTGTATTCCCAGACTTGCACTTCTTAGTATTTTTCATAAAAATAGCTCTGTGTGGCAGCTCAGGGTAAACATCTTAGCTTTAAAGCCTTTACAATTAGATCTCTTATTGCAGCTGGAATGGAACAGCTATAATTAAGAAAAATACACAGAATAAATGTGTGTCCTTTGTTTCTGGAGCATCTGAGCTGTTTGCTGTTAACAGGAGGAAATATTTAGAAAAATCCAGGGCATTTCCAAACATCTGACTGCTCAGCTGGGTAAAAATACAATCCAAGTGCTTCCTTTCGAATTTGCATCACTTTGTGATTAGTCAGGGCTTTTGAAGTCTGAGTTTCCTTTTCCGAAATGTTTTCTATTACAGCTGTGTCTTTTTTTATTTGGTGACCCAATTATATGACTCTTCTGCATGGAAACATTCATGTTATTAGTTTAAAAATATATGATTGAGTCTCAATAACAGGTTTTGTAAGGTTGTGTCTCATAAACTTTTGTAAAGTTTACTTTTGTTGTTTTGTTCTAGGATATAGGAAAAGGGGATTCTGGGGAGGGTTTAAGGTTCTCTGAGGCACACCAGAGGTAGAAACTAGAAAGTGTGATGAAGATTCCTTTTGAATGTACTCTTTTAATCTATTCATTATTGGAAGGGACTGGATTGAAAAATTCCTGATTATTTGACCCAGAGCATGTCTGGCTGTGGGACTTCTTCATTTCAGATGATTTAGAGTTCTTCTCATTTCCCTTCACCTGAAGGTACAGCTCTGAGTCCACGATCTTCTTTTTGCTCCTGTACCTTTTAACAGTGAACTCTTTAAAAGATTGTTGAGTTTATTTCATTACTGAGACACGTTCCAAGAGTTCTGGAAAAACATGGCCTCAGAGAGAATATAATCTGGAGATTAACATTCTTTAGAATTTGCCTCTCAGGAGATACTTCTGCACACAGGTTCTTTAAAACTACATTATTTATAGCTCCAATATTTTCTTTACAATTCGTTCCAACTAGTTCATCATCAGTGAAGCAAGGATTATGCTCCTCTTTTTAAAGCCAAGCCGTTTGTTTCCAAGTGAGAATTTAAAGAAAATTCAGTGTTTGATTTTCCCCCCTTATCTTTTCTGGGAGTAGATATATTGTGTGAGTGGTCCACACACCTGCCAAAGTCAACTTTTAAAACAGACATAACGTAAGCGCGGCACACAGCTCAGCCTTGTTCCCCGGGTGGAGCTCTGTCTCGGAGGGTTCGGTTCTATAGGGTCAGTTTGCCAGCCATGAAGCCTGCAGAGATACATTTGTCAAGAAGGAAAAATGACTGCCTTTTGTTTTGAGCCACCTCATCCATCAACAGCATCATTTGGTGCAACTTGATACAGAAGCATCAGAACCTTCCCCACTGCCAATGACTTTCAAAAGTGGCACTTGCCTTGTTTGTGGTGGGGACGCTCTGTGTGATGTCTGAGGTTTCGATGGTGCTGCTGGTCTCTTATGGCCCCTGGAAACAAGCCAGGGGCTCAGTTAACACAGGGATTCTTCCCAGGGCCTTTGCTTTCATTGTCAGGGCTTTTAAGGCACTGGGAAGTGAAGAGGCAGCTGGGACCAATGCACACCCTCTGAGACGGTGCTATTGGGGGCTTCTAGGCTGTGGATTGATATCAGAAGCCAAAATGAGTGAGCTATAGGGCAGACATAGTATTGAGGATAAGCTTCTGAAATTTTGATTCACTGCCTGTATTTCAAGAAATGAAAAGAGAAAAAAAAATTCAACCTTCAAATTAAGGGTGGTTGAATGAGCCACAATATGGGTCTGCAGGCAATTAAAAAAAGAAGGAAACATTTCAGCCTTCAGTGGTCCTTGAGTAGTTAACAGAATAGTGTTAGAGCTTGCGATGGGTACAATTGTGTGTCCTCCAAAGAAATGTTTAAGTCCTATCCTGTGAATGCTTATTTGGAAATGGTCTTTGCAGATGTCAAGTTAAGGATTGCAGGGTGAGGCGATCCTGGATTTAGGGTGAGCCCTAAATTCACTGGCTATTGTCCTTATAAGAGAAAGGAGTAGGGGTTTTGAGGCACAGAGACACAAAGGGAAGAAGGCCACATGAGGATGGAGGCAGAAATTGAAGTGATGCAGCTGCAAGCCAAGGGACACCAAGGGTTGCTGGCAACCACCAGATTTTAGGAGAGCAGCATGGAAAAAATTCTCCTGCAGAGCCTCCAGAAAGCACCAAATCTGCTGACTTTTTGATTTTCAACTTCTGGCCTCTGGAATTGGGAGCGAAGCGATTTCTGTTTTAAATCACCCAGTTTGGGGTAATTTGTTGCAGCAGCAGCAGCAGCAGCCGCCCTAGGAGACACACATGGAGCTGTACGGAGTCTGAGACAGCTGACCCAGAGGGCCTCGTTTTATTTTGAAGAGGCCCGGCAGATTGCGCTGGTTAACATGGGAGGCGTGCAGCTGAGCTTAGACCAGAAAGCTTGCCTGCAGACCCTGAGCTCAGGGTTTCCCCCACCCACTCATGACCTTTTATAGCACACCTGGTATGTGAAGAGCTTGGGGTCAGGTGCTAGAGGGGGCATGGAGGTAAGTCCCATCAGCTGTGATATTCAGGAGTGTCAAAGAAGTCACATATTCAAAAGATGACACTATGGGGTACTCTGGGGTGTCATTAGGAGTTAGAAGTCTAAGTATGCTGGACAAGTATGTGTGATTGGGAGGAGCAGAAAAGGCTCATTTTGAAAGTGGACTTTGTGGTTAGGCTTTAAAAGATGGGCTTTCAGCATGCAGAGGTTGGGAGCAGAAGAGGGGTGAGAAGAGGTGGTTAGGATGGTGCAATCTTACTTTCAACTTAGGGAGTGTTCTCAAGACGGTGGAAGAGGAGGAGATTGCTGTAGACCAAAGGGGACAGAGTCTGGGCTCTGAGCGGCTGCAGGGCCACCCTGCCCAGCCATGGCGGGAGGGACGTTGCCACAGGAGTGAGCCTGGATGGCAGAGTATTGAGCCAAAGAGGATTATTCTTGAACCTTAAAGTTTAACATTTCCCCTCTAGGTTCTAGACCTACCTGGGACCTGACACTCCTTCCTTTTTTCCTATTTCTTTTCTTGTAATGGGGATGTCCACCCCATGCCTGTCCCACTCTTGTATGTTGGAAGCACACAGCTTGTCTGTTGTCACAGGTTCATAGCTGGAGGAGAATTTGCCTCAGTGACTCCTACCTCGAGTCTCACTCATAGCTGATTTAGATGAGATTTTGGACTTTAGGTATTTGAGTTGATGCTGGAAGGAATTAAGACCTTTGGGACTGTTGGGATGGAAGGAATGCATTTTGCCTGTGAGAAGAACATGAATTTGGGGAGCCAGGAGCAGAATGCAAAGGACGGAATGTTTTTGTCCCCCACATCCCTGCCCCAAATTCATATGTTGACATCCTAACTGCCAATGTGATGGCATCAGGAGATGGAGCCCTTGGGAGGTAATTAAGGTTAGACGAGGTCATGAAGGTGGAGCCCTCATGACTGGGATTATGTCCTTGTCAAAGAGATGCCAGAGAGCCCCCTCACCCTTCCCACCATGTGAGGACACAGGTAGAAGATGGTTGTCTGTGAACCAGGAAGTGGGTCCTCACCAGACACCGAATCTGCCTGCTGGCGCCTTGATCTTGGACTTTAGCTTCCAAAGCTGTGAGAAATAAAGCTCAGTTGTATATGAGCCACTCAGTGGGATCCTTTTATAGCCGCGGAAAAGGGCTAAGAGGCTGCTAAAGGAACACAGAGTCAGGTGGGAAGGAGAGTGATCTTTGCTGGTCTCCTATGGCTTCCTACTTCTTTCCAAACGGAATCTGGGCTCCCATCAGGTGTCTGCACTCTTTTCAGCACAGTCACGTGCCTCCCTGGAGGCTGACCTCACATCCAAGTGTGAGAGGTGGCCCAACAAATGCCACTCCCCTCCCCTGTGATTGGCTAAGAGGTGGGCACGTGAACTAATTCTGGCCAATGAAATGTAAGGGGGCTTCTGGGGTGGGGGGCGGGGAAGGAGGGGCTGCTTCCGCAACTGTCTCCTCTCACCTGAGAGGAGGACAGAAAGAAAAAGTCCCTTTTCCTCTGGGCTTTACAGTGGTGTCTAGAACGGTGGCAAACAACTACCTACCAGCCTGAAGATGAAGCCGAGGCCAGAGATGGCAAAGAAACAAAAGGGAAGAGACGGAGTCCTTGATGACAGTGTGACGCCGCTGAGCCCACAGCCTACCTTTGCGTTTCCTGTTAAATGACTTGGATGCATTTTCTTTTTGTTTCCCTCAGTGGGAATCAGTGTCTTTGCCCCGTGTTGCTGAAAGCATGGCAGGCCTTCCTGGAGGAAGTGACGTGTGAAAGATGAGTAGCGGTTAGTTGGGAGAAAAGGGCGGAGAACAGCTTTCATGAAGGATTTAAAGGGAGAGCCTATCACCCCTGCATTCGAGACACTGAAAAATGTAGGCCGCCTGGCACAGAGAAGGGGAGTGGCGGTACACGTGAAGAGAAGGGAAAGACGGAGGAGGAACAGAGAGGAGAGAGAAACAGGAGCCAAAGTAGAACCAGCACCGCAATTTACAAGGATTCATGTCGGGGAGACCGAAGAGAGGGGTGTTAATTGGGAGAATATAAAATTGGTTCCGTTGAGATGGAGGAGATTCCTGCATCAGGAGGTGGCAATGGTAATGGAAACCAGAGGTGGATGGAAAAGACAGCAGGGAGGTAGAATCCGTGGTATTTGGCAGTAGATGAGCTCTAGGGGGAAATGGAGACAGCAAAGCCGATGCCAAGAATCTCGTGTGAGTGACTCAGAAGATGCGCTTATCATGAAAGGCCAGTTAGGAGGCGAGGCTGGGCTGGGGCGGGCTGAGGTGGAGGAGGGGAGGACGGTTGCAGCCATCAGTTTTGCGGAGTGCTGAGACGCACATCGGGCACGGAGGTGGGAGGGGCATCTTGGCGGATGGTGATGGGCCCAGGTGCAGACACTGTCAGTGGCGACCCCACCCTGCGGGAGGTCCTTGGGCTCAGAGCTCTCTGGAATATCCGCAGGCTTGAATGCGGGCACCGGTTCTGTTCTCTCTCAGCTCCCCGACTGGGGCTGGCGACGGATGAGCCTGGGGCTCCGACTCTGGCTTTTTCCACTCAGTCCGGTGCTTCTTGGTCCTGCTCCCTCCGCCTGCCCTTGTCCAGGGTCTGGGTGGGGCTCATGGACCCTCCTCTGTTCTCGTGGCAACGGTCCATGCCAGGGACCAGGCTTAGCTTGTGAGTTCCAGAGACCTAGAGTCTGGTGCATTAAAAGCCTTAGTTTTCAAGACAGTCGTCCCCGCTCTAAGATGTAGCGTTCTCTGGAAGCTGCCTGTTTTTTTGTCTCTACATTCTGCAGGACTTCTCCCAATGTCCAGTTTTAATAGGCAGGGAGCCAGAGTTAATATATCAAACTGTTACCTCAGCAAGGGTAGTAGCCACAGAAAGATGGAAAGAGATAGAAATGTGTCCTGCTAGGGTGCGATATATGGAACAGAGTGGGTCAGCCAGAGCCTGCAATGCTGAAATCCCCCAGCGCGTGAAACCCGCAGTGATGGAGGCGCAGCCCCTCGTGGTCCCCCATCTGACCACCCAAGGCTTTACGTTCGATTCGAAGGTACGAAAAGGGCAGCTCCCTGAGCTTCATGGTTGCTTTTCTTGCCTCAAGCTGTACAGGATGTACAAGTTGGGGTACAGGTGGTTTGGGGCCAACATCCCAAGTGGATTGCTGACTCCTGCTCCCTGGTTCTGGGAAGCTGCGGAGGAGATCCTTTGGCACGGAGCAAGCAAACAAATACACACCCAAACAAAACAACACGAAAAGCCCCACACCGAAAACTTTCCACTTGCAAACATGTTTTTGTCACTGCCAAAAGTTTAGGATTGCAACATGGGGCGTCTTTGGCCCCAAACCCGAGGACTCTGCAGTTTTCCCAAAGCACCTAAAATAAAGAATTCCTTTTGGCAAAAACAGTATGTTTGTAAACAGAAAGGCTTTCTTTTTGGGAAACTCAATTCCCCCTTTAGATGTAGACTACTCGGATAAAGCCCCCGTGGCTATTTTCCGTCTGCCTTTCCTGCTCCAGATTGTCACTGGTAGGTAGAAAAGCATCTCCAGTTTGTGTGTGTGTGTGTGTGTGTGTGTGTGTGTGTGTGTGGTTTTCATTAACTGGGTGTGTGTTTGGAATTTGTGCTTGTCGGCCAATCGCTGATTGCCTTCTGTTGCTTCTTGGGAGCAAGCTCTGCAGATGAGGTGCTGGATTCTTCCAGACTCAGGGTTTCTTGTGCCCCAGGATCATGAAGCTGGGAACGCCCCAGACAAGAACCTCCTGGATTCTAGTTAGGAAACCCACCCCACCCGTCTAAACATAGAACCTGTTACAAAGCACAGATCTGAAGCGGAAGTAGCCTGTTTTCTAGCTTCTTTTTAGAACAATTTCACCGCTAAGGCTGAGCTCTTTTTCCCTTCCCAGGAGCCGAGGTTGCTTTTTTTTTTTTGCTCCTCTTTCTCATGGTTAAATCCTATTCACATAGAAGGCTCTAATAACCTTCTCACTTTAGCGGGTGGCTCGAGATCTCTAACTAAATCTTATGAACAATTCTCACCAAATATGCAAAGTTGAAAGTACCCTGGTCGAAAATCCTAAGGCAAAAGAGAATTTGTTATTGGTGGCATTTCTGGAATTGGCTACAGAAGGTAAAATTCAAATAACATAAAATTAACCATTTTAAAGTGAAAATAAAAATCAGTGGCATCTCGGGCATTCGCAGTGTCATGCAACCAACACTTCTATTTAGTTCCAGAACATTTTCATCACTCCAGAGTAAAGCCCTTTACCCATTCAGCAGTTTCTCCTCATTCCTCCCCCTCCCCAGCCCCTGGAGACCACGAATTTGCTTTCTATCTCTGCGGATTCACCCCTACGCATATGGGATCATACAACATGTGCCCTTGGCATTTGGCTTCTTTCGATTAGCATCCTGTTTTCAAGGTTCATCCACATTAGGAGAACATTTGCCCCTGCAGTGAATCCTGCTAAAGGGCCATTATGTCTCCTATTTAAAGTTGAGCATGAGCATCAAAGAGCTTGTGGGAGGAACCCTGATGCTTGCGGGGGCCCTGGAAAGAAAGCTTGTCAGAGGATGCGGAAGTGGAAACCAGACTCCACCCACGGGGCCACACCTCTGTCTTCTGACTGTTGTACCCTGGCTCTGGACCTGGGTGGTGACTCTTGGGCCCTGACATCCTCTCCTGCTCATGGCCCTTGCTACTTTTTTCGGGGCCTGCTTCTCACATAGGGAACTGGCTCCTCTTGTGTGAAGTCTGTACTGTCCTGCCTAGCCTCTGTGTATCTGGGTTCCACAGAATGAGAAGAAAAAGGATCCCATGGAAATCAGGGAGAAGACAAGTCATGGGTTTCTAAACTCCTAGCACTTTTCATTCTGCTGGGTAGCCATAGGCCTCGTGGGGCAGAGGTGGGAGCAGATGATATCTTAATACCTGGAGAGGAAAAGGATGCTGAACTAGGAAAAGTCCTGGAAAAAGTGATTAGTCATGAAAAGTTTTTAGTTTATGCATGTATCAAATTCATTATAAGAATGTAAATCCAAAAATGATTCCCCATATGGCTTTTTCCCTTTTGTGTTTTATTACTAGTGCCTTTTCATTAAAAAAAACCCCACAAAACCCAGTCTGACCTCATTTCTGTGGCTCTTACGGACTTCACCCGTTTTGATTGCTTTCCCTCATTTTTATATCCTTATTATATTTTTAAAACTTTTTTGGAAGTCAGAGGATTCGTCCTTCTGGAATTGGAATTCATTCATTCTGGAACTGGAAACTTGCATCTACTAAATTTTAATAACAATTTTTCTGTTCTCGGCCAGTCTTAACTCAAAGCAGTTACTCATCCAGCAGTCTTACCTAGCCACTAGATGGCGCTCACATGCTATTGTAAAGGGACATTAAAGTTAAACTATTTGGAAAAACAATTTGTCTTCATTTCAGGTAAATACAGATTGGCCCTACAAATGGTACAGCTTGTGGATTACAGATTTTTCTTCCCCTCTTCACTTTTCTTGATTGCCTTTTCCACTAGGCATCATGATTAAGCTCGGGGACTCTAGAGTCAGATTAAGCTCAAGTACTGCCTCCATCATCCACTTGCCTTACGACTTTGAGAAAGTCACATCTCTTCAGTGTCCTCACCTACCAAATGTGTTAATAATAACACATACTCATAGAGTGGTCGTGAGAATGAAAAAGTGAATGTACAGTAAAGCACATAGCCTTACATGTGCTTGCTTTGTTTTTTAAAAAAAACTGATTTCTTCCTTATGAGATATAATTGACATAACACTGTGTAAGTTTGAGGTGCACAGCATGATGACTTGATACACTTATATGTTGTGAAGTGATTTACACACTAGAGTTAGTTGTGTGTTTGCATTAATTGTCAATATTTTTGTTCTTCATTGTGGTATTTCTAATCACTTGGATAAATGTTCCCCAAATACCAGTTCAAGGACTAGCAATATCAGAATCATCTAAAGACTTTACATAAAATACAGATTTATAAGCTCCATATCTGGGCATTTCTTTCAGTAATTTTGGGGTGGGGCAAAGGGATCTATATTTTTTAAAAGCTTTACAGGTAGTTCTGATGTTCAGCTAGATTTGGGGATCAGTGACATAAACCACCCAGGGATGTTGCTGTCTACCCAAGTCTAGTCACTGCCAAGAAGCTAATGCTATCTGTAGGCTGGCAATTTCCAGTTTCCCTTTCACACGGAGTGTGTTCCAGCCAAAGCTCTGACCACTGGGATGACTTCGTCTAACCACTATCTTTCAAGGCCACCCCTTGAATGAGGCTTTCCTGTAGGCACTGGCCATGTTTGGATTGTGCCTTCATATTCAGCTGACTCATGGATAAATCAGGCTTGGGTTTTTTCCCTCCTCCATCAGATGGTCACATGGACCTTCCACACGACCATGGGTGTGAGCTGAGGAGAGGCACTGATGCAACAGTGGTGAATAGCACGGGGGCCTGGGATGCCTGCTAGAACAGCTTGCTTACACTCTGCACCCAGAGGTACCACTTTCATCTTACAATGGATTGCCCCTGGATGCCTCGCCTTGTGGCTGTATGGCTGTGATGGAATCCACCTCGTGATGGATGATTGGTTACCTGGTGTTCCATGGTCAAGTACTCCATCTCTTCCAGAGCCCAGTGGCATGCTGGGAGCTGTTTATGTGGTCATTTGATGTAGCTGACATGGCTTTGCTCTTAAACTCTAAGTGTCTGAGCTGAGATTTTCCTGGTGTGGATTGTCCAAGACTCCATAGTGTCTTTTTCCATCACCAAAACTTCTCATGGCATGGGGTCTGCTGGGCCATAAGGCTCAAGCCGTAGGGCCACTTGCCCTGCAGCTGGGATCTTTTGCACACCTTTCCCTGTCTTGGCTGCCATTCTGTCCCTTGCTATATGGATGTGAGCCACCTTCCCAACTGTGGAACTGGTGTCGCCAGGACCTAGAGAAGCCCCCTGGGTATTACGCTGTGGTTTTTTTTTTTTTAAAGGAAAGGTGAGAGACAATAATTTGTTCTTTATTTTAGCTGAGATATCCTGACATGCCCCAGACCCCAGACCTTTAAAAAATGTACTGATTCACCTCTGAATGTTATTTCTCATTTTCTTTATGGCATGAGTCTGACTTACGAAGACCCCGAACATACCTGCCACTTCTCTCTCACCAGGTCTGATTTCTGTGATGTCAACACCAGAGTGACGTTCTGTGGATGCCCAGTGGGTCCAGGTCTCCTTGGATTATATTATGACAGAGAGGATAGGGTTAACAGAGCCCTGGGTCAACACGGTGAGTGAATCCGGTTGTCTGTTCTGAACAAACGCAAACTGTTTCTGATTCTCCTTTTTGATAGGGATGAAAAGGACGGAGTCTCCAGATCAAAGGCTGCAGGCCGGGTACCTGAGCCTCTATTTAAGTAAAGACACACTATCTGGCAAGGAAGCTTTGGTGCCAGCCGTGGGCTGCGGCTTGTTTAAGTCTGCGGGAGTCTGCCATCCTCTGGGACCCAGTGGCTTCTGCAGGGACCAGACTGATAAATTATATGGTGACATGACAGGGCCACACTGCATCCTGTAGGTCTTTAGAGGGTAGTTTTAAGCTTTTAAATCCAAGCCTCCTCTCTTCGCGCCCCAGGGCACGATGCTGTTTCTGATTTACTATCTTGGCTAGGGCAGGGAGCAGTCTGAGAAGCCTGTCCTTGACTCTCTCCACTCTGATCGCTCTTGTCTGTGCAGACATGTGCAACTAGCCAGTATGTCTGTTCCCTTTACATATTTGGGGACCAGAGTAATGACTGTGGGGTGGGTTCGCTCACCCACCTTCCTGATCATCCAGAGTTGATTCCTCTGATGGGCGAGATTGAGCAGTATTCTGGGCAGTTGTTCTGCTTGGCCGCTAGGGGTGCTGTTCTCCAACAATCATCTCTTATTCATGCGGGATGCGCCCTGGAGGATGCCCTCCAGCCTGGCCATTCAGTAGGATAACTGTCCATCCAGCATCTGATAGCTGAACGTAGCTGCTTGATCCCTAATATTTTGGATCCTGTCATCCCCATGGTTGCCATTGGGCCCACTTCTGTAATGGTGTCTCCATTAGCCATGCCCTACAGAGAGTGGTCCCCACTGAGACTTTCAGTGATGCTGATAGCAGCATCAGCAGCGGCACACTCCTGTTGCTTTAGTAACTGGAGTACCCGCTGGGCCATTCCATGGAACGGCATCTCCTGGGTGTTCTGGCCTCACGTGGTGTTCACTCTAGCTGCTACCTTCTTTGCTTGAACCTTTTGATTCGTCCTTCATTTTCCATGATGGCAGGTCTGGCATTTTTACCTCATTGAGTGTGACCATGACTTGCTCCAGGCTTCCAAGAGCCCCCCAGCAGCACTCTAATATTGCCTCCTGAGATTCTTGTCCAGGTGTTGTTATGAGCTGAACTGTGTTCTCCACTAAAGGCATGTGTTGATTGTCCTAACCCCCAGTACCTCTGAATGTGACTGTGTTGGCAGAGACAGTTTTTAAAGAGACAATTAAGTTTAAATGAAGTCATTATGGTGGCCCGAATCCAACATGGTTGGTGTCTTAATAAAAAGAGGAGGTGAGAACACTGACACACACAGAGGGAAGGCACGTGAGGACACAGGGGGAAGATGGCCGTCTACACACCAGAGAGAGAGGCTGCGGGAGAGACTTGCTCTGCTGACCCCTTGCTGTCAGTCTTCTGGCCTCTAGGGCTGTGAGAATAGACACTTCTGCTTGAGCCACCGCGTCATGGCACTTTGTTATGGGAACAGAAGCAGAAAATACTGGTGTTGCACCTCGTATCACAGGAGAATGGTCCTGTGTGGATCAGTTCTGCCTTCTCCAAGTGCATCCTGCCCCTGATCTGGAGACCTGAGGGTCTGGCAGTTTCATCCTCTCCCGGCTGCTGCCCATACATGTTGTTCGGGGCATGTGGCTCCTTCAGAGTCTATCTTTTTTCTCCCTTGAAAAGCCCAACAGTTCTCTGGCTCGTTATGTTGTGACTTAACGCTAGTTATTGGCATAGTGGCCAGAGGGAAGGCAGGGACAGGTCCTGTGTGTGTGTGTGTGTGTGTGTGTGTGTGTGTGTGTGTGTGTGAAATCTCACTGGTACAGCTCTCTGCACGGTGTCTCCAAGCAAAGGGGTGGCATGAGCCCTCCTCACGGAGGAGTGGCATCTTCCAGAGGCTCAGAAATTTCAGGGAGGTTCCAGGGATTCAAGATCTGAGTGCATCCCGGGATAACCCCACCCTGACTCTCGAGATATCATTCTTTCCTGCCAGAAGCTCTGAGTTTTGTCCTAGCAGAGCTGCCTGGCTGGGGTTAAAACTCTGTGCAGCTCTGCTGTTTTTATGACTAAATTCTGGACCCGATCTGTAGCTTTCTCAACAATTTGTATACATGTGGCAGAGTCCCTTCAAGAGTGGGCAAGGCCTCCTGACTTTCCTGCTTAGCATTTCACTAATGGTTAATGTCCTCAGGCTCTCCTTGTCCCCTCCCAAACATCAAGAACCCTCAGCAACAGCCATCCAGTCTCACTGCGTTACAACGACTCTTTCCCCCTTTTCTCAAACGGCTGATGCCTAGCACTGGCCGTGCATTTCCCTCCCAGGTCACTGCAGGGCAAGTGTTAGCACTTTCCCCGCTGCTCTGAACCCAGGGCTGTGTGATGGGGTCTTCAAGGCTGGCTGGGCAGTTGGTGATCTGGCTCTGAAGTCCTATGAATGAGCCTCTGCTTTCTTGAACCACTCTTGGCATCGGGGTGGGTTCCGGGAAGCAGACTCTCTCAGGGCACATCAGCCTGCTGGATGTTTGTTAGGGGCAGGCCTGCAATCCAGAGAGGGGGGAGCAGGGAAGTTGGACAGTGCTGCCACTGCCCCGTGGAAGCTGGCGTGGCCTTCGGCGTAGTGCTGAGTTGTAGCTGGAGGTCAGACTGTCGTGCTTCTGGCCTGGCAGCCGGTCACTGGATTCTGGCTTTCGTGGGAAAAGGATGTGATCTTGGGCGAGGTGGCCCTCTTCAGCCAAGGGCAGCATCTGCAGAGGACAAAGAGTCCTTCCGACCCTGCAGAAACGCACCCTGCAGTCCTGAAAGGGGATCTGAAAAACGCAGAGCGCTACCCGCGACAATCACCCCTAAATATTCGCTTATTGGGCTCACTTTGAACTTGACATGGGATGAAGCTCAGGGCTGATGCCTCTTTTTGGTGGATGGAACAGAATCCTGAAATGGTGCCACCAACTGGAAGCAGCCCTTGGACCAGGTGCTCATTATCTCCCAAAAGCAAGTCTTTTCCATGAGGGAATGTTATCCTAGAAGGCTCAGGCCATGCTCAGCCCCCACCTCCCCCCAGACACCAATTGCCGGTGTGAATCGGAGCCTCCACCTGCTGCTGCCGGGCTGTCATCGAGCCAGAAGCGACACTGAGACAATGTAGCTGTCATCGGCACATTGGGAGCTGCTGAAGGTGAATTGGGGAAGCTGCAAGCGCAGACATGTGGGGCTCTCGCAGGGTTTCGCGCCGCACATCCCAGAGCAGACCACAACAAGAGCTCCGAAGAGGAAAGGTCAGACCCATGAAGTGCTATTTGTTTTCACTGAAACTTCATCCCTCCCACTTAACACCCGTCTAACCAGCAACGGAATCAATTACCACGTGTCAGGCTGAAATCTGACACAAGAAAGAAAAGAAGGACACAATCTCCCTGGAGAGGGGTGGCAGGCAGGCAGGCAGAGGGGGCCGGGGAGATGGAAACTTCGGGGAGGAAGCCATAAATGAGCCGTTCTCTCCCGTAGTAAAGGGTTGAAGGCGGCCTGAGATTCTGCCCCTTCCCCCTCTCCCTCTGCCGCCTTCCAGCCCGGGTGGGTTTTACCCGTTATTCTGTGGGGGAGTTTCTATCTCCAGAGGCGGTCAGCAGGCCTGCGAGGTTATTCAACTTTGTTTACATATGTTGCTCCATTTAATAACTGAAGAGCCAGAGGTTCTAGATGCTTCCTCTCTTACGGGGCTCCAGGAGGGAGAGTTCTGGCAGATTGGGTTGGGCAGCCTGGTCTCTTCCAGCTGACTGAGTTGCTGCCTTTCTCAGGCTTCTGTTAAACATGGTACCAGCTTGTTTGACGGTGTCCATTCAAGGTGATGTCACTCACTTGCTATTTTTCTGCAAGTCTCGAAGAACAGAGCCCCGTGGGCTGCCCCGGCAGAACCCACAGATGTTCAGTGGGTGGATCCCAGCCGCTGTGGGTGTCAGTGGGAGTCAGCCTGCTGCTGTTTCGCCAGCTCTATTAAGTGAGATGCTCTTAGTTTCCCAAAGGTAAGGTTTTTGTTAATCAAGGACAGCTAAACTCTCACATTTTTAGTCTCAGGGCCTCAGGGTGAAGAACTGTCTCGCCTTCTGGTAGCGCATCAGATGGGCATTTTCTCATCTGCTGTGTAAGTGGCATTGCCTCTCAGATTGCTGTACCACATTGGAATGTTCGAAGTGTGAAGCATTGGTTACAAACACTGGGTACAAAAAGCAAGAAGCATGGCTCCAGATATCCTGGTGCTAATTAAAAGATATTTCCGTGTATCAGCAGGGATTAATGAAAAGGCACAATTCTTGCTCATTCAGAGGATTAAAAGTGTCGGTAGGCAGCGTGCTGCTGGATGAATTGTGCATCGTCCTTTGCCGCGGTAGTTACTTTTGGGGGCTGTTTATAATATTGGTACCTCTTTATGACAGACACTACTTGAAGATGATTTCTGCTAATCGAAATAGGTTTGGGGGTCTTCCGTATGCAGAGAGAGAGAGACAGAGAGAGATGTGTGCTGTCCTCTTGGCTCTGTCAAAGTGCTGCCACCTACCTGCCTGGTTTTATTTACCGCCTACATCCTAATGTCCCTTAAGTCTTTTTCGTTATACCTGCTCTTGACTTCCCTGGGCTCTGCACCTCCATCTCCAGGTGGAGATTGTCCCCTGTCTCCCAGACACCTTCAACGCGGCACCAGCCAACTGGCATCCATCATCTGTCCCTGGTCAGTTTCTTCCTCCGCATCTCTACTCCATTTCAAATGTGGGAGCAAAATCCCAGGAGTCACTGAAGCTTGACACTCGAGATGCTTTTTTGACCCCCTTGTCTCCTGTATCCCCCACATCATCAGACGTTATTGATTTGACCTAAATAGTTCTCATGTTCGCCTCTCTTGGCCATTCCGGCTACTTGGCTCTATTTTGCGCCTCCACCCTCTCTTCCTCCCTGTTGTGACAGCCTCAGAGTTCTCACCTCTAGGGCTTTGCTCATGTTTGCCCCTCCAGCTAGAGTGCATCTCTTGTTTCTTTTTCTTTTTAACCAATAAACCTTAAGACTCAAACAGGTTATCACTTTTTAAAAAAAGGAAACATCAGTTACTTAATTGTTCTCAAAATCTGCATGTTCTCCTGTGCTCTTTCTCCTCCTTTGTTCCATCCCTGTCTCTCCCCATCTCCCAGGGAGGAATTTTGGAATCATCGTTTTTCCTCCTACCCCCAATGATATTAGTTCCCAAATGCTGACTTACTCCTGAATTTCCCCCCTTCTCCTTCCTGGCTCCCCAGTTGCTCTGATTTTCATGTCAGCCTGTACCCCCGTCTCTAGCACATCTTTCTACCTCATTCTCTCCAACTTTTTTCCTTCAGCTCACCATCGGAGTCATCTTTCTAACATACTCCTTTGGTCGAAACCTTCTCTGGAGCCAGTTTCTGCAGAGAAATGTCCTAACTCCCCAGCATGGCATTTGGAGCCCTTTACAACCTGAGTCTAACTTTCCCTTTTAGTGGCAGGTGCTGTCACAGCCCCCAACTTCCGGTGTCCACCTTCCTCACCCCCCACCTTCACACCTACCAGCAGCCTTAGAGCTGTGCCATCCTTCTCAGGCTTTGGACCCATGGCCATGCTATTCTTGGCCGGGAACTTCTTCTCTGGGTACTGAAATCCTATTTATCTCTTAAAGCCTCACTTAATGGAAATACCATTTGAAGGCTCACTGGTTACCTTCTCTTTGCAGACTCTCTGCGTGTGTAGTTGGCATCACAGTCTGCCCAGCGTTACAGGCACTTGGGTATCTATTTTCTTTTGACCCCAGTGATGCGTTTCCTAGTCTGTACTTCTAAGTCCTTCCACTTAGCAGCCTCTCATTAAATCCATTGCAAGAACTGGAAATCTGTGTAGTTTAAATGTATATTTTAAAAAGAGAGGTCCTTATTTTCCTTTTTAAAAAAACTGAGGTGTAAGTATCGTACATTCTATCAGTTTCAGGTGTGTCACACAATGATTTGATACTTGCATATGCTCTGAGATGATCGTCCCAGTAAGTCTAGCCAGCGTCCATCACTGTACATTGTTACAGAACTTCTTTGTTCCTGTGATGAGAACTTTTAAGACCTACTAAAAAGAGAGCTCTTCATTTTTGATTGTGTGTTTATTTTTCAGTCTTTGTTATCAATTCTAAAATCTTTTCGAACTCTAAACCCACACTGAGTATCTTTTGTGTTTTTAAAAACTTAGTCCAAATGCTTACTTTGAAAACACAAGGTAGAATTCAAATAAGTACAACACAAAAGTGTTTCTGAATTGTTGATTTAAAAACAGTCATTTGATGGGTTTCAACTTTAAATATTTCAGGCTGGAGCCCGCATAGACAAAGCCTGAATCAGGTGCCAGACAGTTTCTCTGGTTTTGGTCAGGCATGGCTCCCACCCTAAGGAATTCACTTTGTTTTTGTTTTACAGTGGCCTCTGATGTTCAGAGAATGGATCAATGGAAATGAATAGCCTAAACTGTATCTTGGTACATAATAAATGGATGTCGGATAAAATGCAGACACTATATATATATATATATATATATCTGAATGTGAACATGTGGACAACAGATGAGTTTGATATGTGACTAACATGCTCATTAGGCATTTTTAGCAAAGTTCTCCACTAGGCTCATCGCCCTGAAGTTGAAATACAAGAAGTTGACTGTCTAGTATGCTCTTCAGAATCCTGAAATTTAACTTGGATCCCTTTGAAGTCTTTTATTATGATTGATGAATCATTTCAACATTTTGCTACATTCAAAGGGCTCCCAGTCAAAGATAAAATCAAGTGCCGTGCTAATCAAGGATACCACAAAAGATAGGAAATCAGGCGAAAATGTGCCATGAGTAGTAATACTAAACGCAAAAACTGTATCAATCACTACAAATTTCACAAGAGTTTGGAAACATTTAAACATTTAAAAAAGTGCACATGACTGATTTCAGAAGCCATTTGGGAAATGTTTGGGTGCTATTTGTAATAGAGATTAAAGTTTGATGCTTTTCTCAAGTAAATGTTTTATAATAGAGTTTGGCATCACAAAGCAAGGATGGAGGATGGTCTTTTGTCCCTGCCTCTTTGCAAGCAGAGATTCCTAGGACAGGGTTGGGTTTGGTCCCCATGTCTGTGTCAGCCACCAGTCGGACAAACTTGCTTTTTTAGGGAGGCTGGTCTTAAGCCCAGGTGTGGAGGGTTATCACCCAAGGGCTAAGATTTAGGTTTCTTGGCAAGGACTGCTGGGACCTCAACTTACAACATCCACGAGACGACCAGGGCCACAGACCGCCCTGCAGAGGGCTCAAGGCACCAGGATAAGTGCACTGTGGGAACCTACAAAGAAGGGCTGCCCAGCCGAGGGGCCAGTGAGTGTGCCAGAGGACAAAGCAGACGAGGCATCCAGACGGTCCAGGGCAAGGATCCAAATGGTGCCCTGGAAACATCAAATTCCAAAGCGGTTTTGTAAGTGAAGAGCAGCAACTTCCCAATGTCTTATCATCTAGCTTCCCTGTCCCCCCTCCCATTTTTTTAAACTCAGAATTGATTCATCACTGGGTATATCAGGCAGGCCAGCTGTTTGTGCAGCCCCGTCCTGCCATAGTCTCAGAGACTTGTGTCATTATGTTAGCCCTGGGTGGAAATCTTAAATGATCCTCCCTTCTCTTTAAGGGGAAGCTGGTGCTCAAAGCCATCTGACAACTGGCCCAAACGAACTCCTGCGGGCTTCCGTCTTCTCCCCAATATTAACTCTTTACCAGAGTCTCTAAAGGCACCTTCAATCTGCCTGTCTCAGGACCTTTGCTGGCGCCATTTACAGACCCCTGGGATAATAGTCCTTCTTGGCTCTTGTCCAATAGAAACTTTGCCTAGACTCAAAGGTCCTCTCCCATCTCACCACCTCCAGGAAGGCTTCCCAGAGCACCCAAGATAGGTGAGATTGCTTGCTCTTTTCTATCTCTATGGTGTCCCCTGGTTTTGTCACCTTCATGACACATAGGCCATGCTGCCTACTGCTGTCACCCTCTGTGTACCTACTGAGAACCTGGGCTCATAGACAACGAGGGACACTTTTTGTTTTTCCCTTTCTGTCCTTGGGCACCAGGCATAATGAGTGTACAGCAATGCTCAGTACGTGTTGTTGTGCTGTGTGAATTAATGCCTTGATGAAATGTTTGATACCCAAGGTGTTTACATATAAACCCATTCATTCATTCATTCATCCTTTTGTTTCTACGTTGATTATTTACTCCATCCAGCTCTGTGCTTGTCCCTGGAAACATAGCGATGAGCAGTCGTCATAATGCCTGTCTTCACGGAGTTTACAGCGTCGTGGGGAAAAAAACAGCCCCACATACTGCTGTGGCTTACACTTGCTGAAGGCCTGCTCCGTGCTCATCACTGCTGAGAACATCTTCGTATTTTCTTACCGAGTTCTTATGGCCGCCCTTGCAGATAGACATTATTATCCTCCTCTTCCTGATCTGGGAATTGAAACGTAGCACGTTTTTTAGGTCACCTGCCCGAAGCGCCTGGCAGATGAGTGGAAGAGCAGGAACCTGGCCCAGCCCGCCTGACTCTGGAGCCTGCGTTTTAACCACCACACAGTATAATTACTAATATCACAGGGGTGACAGATACCACCGGTACTGTGTGTGTGAGCTTCCTATGACTGCTACGAGAAATGACCACAAATTCAGTGCCTTAAAACAACGCAGATTTGTGATCTCAAAGTTCTGGGGGTCAGAAATCCCATAGCACGGGTCTCACCAGCTTAAAACCAAGCTGTGGGCATGGCCACCTTCCTCCTGGAGTCTCCAGAGGCCTCCAGGGGGAGTTCCACGTCCTGGCCTGTTCCAGCTTCTAGACGCTGCCTTCACTCCTTGACTCAGGGCCCCGTCCTCCATATTCAGAGCCAGCAGCATCGCTTCAGTCTGACCAGTATTCTGTCTTTACATCTCTGTCTGACTACAGATGATAAGAGTTTTCTGTTTTTAAGGACCCCTGTGATCACGTCTGGCCTGCCTGGATAACCCAGGGCAATCTCCCACCTCAAGATTCCTAATTACATCTACATGGTCCTTTTTTCTCTGTAAAGCAGCATATTCACAGGTTCCAGACATTAGGGTTCAGACATCTTTGGGGGGTGGGTAACAAGGGGGGCGGTCTGGAGGTGTAGGGAGGGCTCAGGCCCCCTTGGAGGGACGGGCACCCCAGGCCAAGGGCTGGGGAGGTGTGCAGCCCCTGCCAGGTCACAGAGCTGCGGCCCGAGAAAGTCTGAGAGTGGCCTGATGTGGTGAGAAGGGGAAAGTGGCCCCTGCTGAGGCTGGAGAGGGTGACAGGGGCCAGCTCATAAGGAACATGGCTGGCAGGTTGGGGAGAGATTCTGTCAGGAGTCTGGGAGAAAAGGGAAGTAAATAAAAGGGTCAAGTAGGAAATACTCTTGATTTCATTTTCAGCTCATTCTGCTGCTGTGAAGAGAACAGGCTGTTGGGAGCACGAGTGGATGCCATTAGGAGAGGACTTCCATAGCTTGTGTGGGAGGTGATGGTGGCCTGGACCAGGTGGCACTGCAGGTGAGGAAAGACCTGCCTGGGCTCTTCCCCAGAGTGAGTAGGAGGGCCTGGTGAGTCCTTAGATGTGCAGTTAATGGAGAGACTTCTGGGTTTCTTAGTGGGGTAATGGAGTGGGTGAAATGGCGGCTGGATGGGAGGGGGACGATCAGAGCCAGGTGGCCCAAGGAGGAGCGAAGGCAATTACTATAAGAAAAAAAAAATCCTCTTGAGGACAGGAGGCCAGAACTGTGTAGGTTTAACCAGGACAAAATTTGATAGAATCGCTCATTTTGGTTCTTACAGTTGAATATTTACAGAGGCCATATTTCTTTAAGAGGACCCAAATGCATGATGTTAAATGTTTCCTGGAAAATGATGCAGACCAAATATTCTGATTGTTGGTTTGGTTTGATTAAGGGCAACAGATCTGTTATCATATTTCAGCCTTTCCATCTCAATAACAGCGCTCTTGCACAGGGTACTTGTAAGTGTACTATATATTTTTTTCTGATTCTCTGTTTGATGGCAGTCTGATTCTTTGGGCACAGTCTAAAATCCTTGATTTCTGAAATTCATTTGGTTTTTCAGTAAATACCTCTAGAATTGTACATTTCAACAAAAGTAATATTTTACAACAAGAAGATTTCAGGGAAATATGTTTTGTCACGAGTCCATTATAGGAATAAACAAGAACAGGCAATCAACTCTCCACACAAGGTTGAATTAACAGAATTGCACGCGTGCATTTGTGACTTAGCAACTTGCTATACACACCTGTCCTGGGATCAGACTCCAGAATCATCATGTTCAGACCTAACAACCTGACTGCATCAACTGATACATTTAAGTTTTAAGCTCAAGACTAGAAAAGAATAAATTCTCCCAGCAAACCAGATGCTTCGGAATTCCCTACCGGTCTTCCATTCATCCTGGGGACTGTGGTTGTCTGACGCGTGGGATGGTTTGGATGCCCAGACATCCATGGAGAGACTTCTCTTTTGTTCTTCCCTTTAGTCTGTCTCAGTGGTTCTCAAACTTCAGTGAGCCTCAGAATGATTACACAGGACTCTGTAGATAAAGCCTTGGATCTCATGCTTGGGTTGCAGTTTAAGACAATTCCAAGGGTGCTTTAGACTTCAATTTTTGCCTTCAGTGCTGATTTTAGAACTTAAACTCCATGTGGATTCTTGGAGCCTAGCACAATCTGGGCGATAATTCCAAGTCTGATTTTGGGAGGTATTTCAGGGCCCTGCTTCTGAATGTCAGAGGTGGCCAGGAGATGCTCCATGTGAAACTGATTAAATAGTTAGAAGGTGATAAGCACTCTGTGGTCATGTTTGTGGTAGAGAGCTCCTGGCATAGCAAGACAGCAGAGACTTTCATGTGAATTTTCAGCTGCCAGTGCAAGAACAGAAGTGGACCTGGGGAATATACAACTAGCTTCGTCTCCACGTGAGGGACAAGGCTGTCACCTAAGTGCTGCACCAGCAAAGGCTTGTCATAGTTTGAGTAGAGACAAGTGTTGGGAGAAGCACACAGCTCGAGGCACGTAATAATGAACGCCACTCACCTGACCAGACTCGGGCCACAGCTTCCTTAGCCATTACTTTTATAGTCATGTCATCACCTGCCATATTAACATAGGTTCAATTTGAAATTTTGTGGCTTTTTATCCTTTTGATTATATTTTTTAGATGTTAATTTAATTTATAATTGCAGAAATATTCTAAGCAGAAGGAATTTATTCCTAGTTTTTGGTGGATTCATATTTAAGACATATTAGAATTTAAACAACTGGGGATCTAATGCATTTGGTGTTGAATAGGAATCACTCCAGATGTACATACTCCATCCTCAAACACTGTGTACGTGGGGTCTGAAGATGAATTAGGTGGTAAAGATGGGAATTTTTTCCTATAAAAAAGGCCCATATCTTGCTCAACTTCATGGAATATGTATTATTCCTAAGGACAATGAGAAAGCACGAAACAGCCTGCATAGCTCCATTTGTGTACATGTTGACTATTTGAAAATAGCACCAAATGTTGAGTAAAAGAGTTCGCATTGATTATATGGTTCCCAAAGTGCTGTTACAAAATATATCAGATCCTGAAACCTCAACATGTCCTCAGCACAATCGGTATTAAATACATTATAAAATGCACTTGGTAAAGAAAAAAAACCTACATGTAAAGTGAGACACATCTTTAGCAGGAGAGCATCTTAAAAAACAGCCATGAAGATAAAGCTTGGTAAAAATGAAAGAAAAGAAGGAAGGAAGGAGGAGGAAAGAAAGAAAGAAGGAAGGAAAGAAAGAAAAAACTTTGGGAAAGCTATTGTCAACGTAAACCTTGACTCTCGAGCCAGGATTGCCTTGTTAAGTATAAGGAAGAGGATAACAGTTGGGGCTTAAACTTTCTGTGGTCCCTCAACACGCCATGGGGATGGGTGTCTTCACACTGACCACCTGCTTACTTACCTTCAGACTCCAGCATCTTGCCCACTCGTGCTCAGTGAGTGTCTGAGGAAGAGGGGAGTATGTACTTTGGGGCAATCTCTATTCAATGGCAAATACATCACTTAACGTGTGACTCAGCTCACTGGCAGCTCTGGTAATTGAAGTGCTGCTTCCAGGCACAGGGGCTGCACGGCTTCTGCATCGATTATGAAACGGACCACACGAGTGCGCGCGGCTTTCCTGGGCTGCCTCTGTTTCTGGGCCGTGGACTGTGTCCATCCCGCACTGGCCCAGCTGTGGACGCTGAAGCCCTGCCCAGGCCTTGAGGCTGTTCTAACCAGTGCACTAAACAGCCCATTTCGACTGGCGAATGGGGCCTGGGGTGCCTTTCATTTGCTTCTGCCCTGAGTCTGGTGAGACCCAGGTGTTCTGTTTACCCCACATGCAGCCGGCAGCATTATTTAGAAAATCTTCTAATCGCTCCTGAAAGCTGGGGTGAGTGGTCCACTGTTGAGTCTCCTTCCTCAGTTCCCAGTTTATGCACTTGTTTCCCACTGGGACTGGAGTCCTGCCCTGCCCTGGCTAGTTACGGATTTTGTCATCCCCAGCCTTGTGTCCTCCTTTCTCCACAGGCTCTTGGACCCCCTGGCACTGGCACAGGTTGGATTCTTGGAGAAAGGAGTGCACAGTCAAAAGCCTGGCTCTCTTTCATCTAAGTCTTGGTCTAGATCTGGGTCTCAGTTCTTGGCAGAATTCCCTCCTCTCTGCATAAGTGAGTTGGCTGTTACTAGCTTTATGGGTTTTGCTCAAAGCCAAATAGTCCTAACTGCCCGTCACTGAAACAAGAACTGTATTACTTCTAACTAAAAATATACTCAATACAACAAGAATATTATTCATGTGGACTTAGAGGGGAAGTCCAAGTTATAGGGTTGGTACATCTTTCGGGGGTCTCTCTAAGCAATCTTGCATATGTTATGGTTCCGGTTCTTGGCTTTTGGTGCAACTAAAAAAAAGGAAATTAGAATCTTTGAGCTTTCTATGTTGACTACCTCACCATGAAGGTTTTCATTAGTTTCTTTGTTGAGTTTTTGTTTTTGTTTTTAAGGAATTTTTCCAGAACAGTGGCTGCAGAGCCAATCAATTCCCAGTCTGTCTGTCCAAGAATAAAGTACAACTGCTCCTCCCATCAGCACTAAGGAAATGGGGAAGGGCAATGTTGGACATTGCCTGGACTTGAGAAGAAAGGAGAGCCTGGGGTAGGCTGAGCCATGGAAGTTCGTTTGATTTCTCAAGTTGACATGAGCAGTAAAAATAAACTGAGATTTAAATGTTCTAGAAGTCTAGGGGATGGTGAATTCTTGTTCTTCTCTCTGAGGTATCTCCCCGTTGTTCTTTGGATGAAGAAAAAGGCTCTCCTCCATGAAAAAGACCAAGTTACCAGACAAAAGGCGTGGGTGGGAATAGCCTTCTTTGCAGGGACCAATCACTTGAAATCTGCTTTACAAACTGCCACACTGTCAGCCCTCACTCGTGCGCCTTTCTTTTCTTTCCCATGTTGTCTTTGTGAATTTCACTGCTCTTTCCCCACCATGCTGGAACCTAGGGTCCAGATGTGTAGTTGGGCGGACATCTGTAGATCAAGCCTCGTACCTTTCACAAGAAGCGAAGCTGTCTTCTTGTGGGCCACTTGCTGGTGTTTTGGGATGCCTTCGAGAATTGGCTGAGTGATGATGGTTTGTAATTCAAAGATGGATGGTTTATAATCCTAGAGACAGTGCTAGCCAAGAAAGTAGGTTTGGTGTTTGGTTGTTGGGGATGGAGGATTCCAATAGTTTCCTTTACAATTTTTATAGGAAAGGTCAAATGCCAAAACATAGTAAGAGGAGCACAGGGAGAAGGCTGAGCATTGGATGAGAATACAGGATTGAATAAGATTTGATGCTTTGAATACTTGTCGTGATCATAGGCTGTTCCAAAAATGTGAACTTTCTCAACATCTTCATTCATTAATGAAAAATCTGTGACATCTGCAATTGCATTTATCTCTTAAATTTCCTTTCTACTCATTGTGTCGCATAGTCTGGTACTTCATTAGTAATGATTTTACTGACAGTTCCCTTAAACATTCTCTGAATTCAGGTGGAGGAAGATGGATTTTTAACTAATCTTTTTTGGCATAGACATTTATCATATAGGAGACTAACTATTCTTTCTATTTTTCATTTGTTTTCTTTGGTATTATCTGACATTAGGTTGTCAGAACAAATTAAGTGGTGAGTGAGCAATAATTGCTTTGTGATAAAAGAAGATGGGTAAAAATTGCTTTTTAACTCAGTTGATGCTGTACTTCCTACATCTAAAATATTTAGGCAGGCAACTATGCGTTTAGGAGATGGGCTCATGGATATATTTATGAACCTGGCCCATCTTTTGAAAATGGGGATTTGTACAGAATAATTTGGATTTGCTGACTTCATAGCTCAGGTTTCCTGGATCAGTGCCAATCTCTTCTTCCCTTTGTGCAATGCAAATGTGGTCTTGCTGCTACTGCTTATCTTGTCTGTCTGTCTGCTGCACCCTTTTCTTCAGGCCATCCACTAATATCTTCCTTCCCTGAATGTGCCCCCTTGCATCTAACTGAACTTTTAAGAGTGGCTTGATTCTTTTAAAAAATCCATTTCAAAGCCCAATTAGAGATCAGAGTGACAAACTCTTTAGAACCTTGGGCTCAAAAGGCACCAAGGTACATACAGATGAACCATTTTCCATCGTCATTTCACTGATTATTTATTTCAACCAATTCTGTGGTGAATTCTGGAGGTTTCATCTACGTTATCATTTCAGTGTTGGAAAAATGAAGCAGAACAGTTCTCTTTTTTTCCCCTCTGTTAATATGTGCAATGCTTAGGATTCTTAGTCCTTAGAGCTATTTCTATTCCCAAGAAGACTGGTGAATTGGTTAATGGGTGGGGCCTGGCCATGTTAGTATGACCTTGGTTAGTATCACTTGGAACAGGAAATGTAAAAAAAGAGAAAGTTGCCTCTTAAAAGAGAGGGGAGTTTACTTGGATTTAGCCAAGGGGAGATGTTCAGGCCATTAGCTGAGTAAGGTAAATTCTCTGGGTTAGAGTTTCCTTGGAAGACCACCCCTTACCAGCGGGTAATTGAAACGGGAAACCTGGATTAGCCTAGTTGTGTTTTCTTACTGTCTACACACGTAAAACCAAAGCAGGAAGAGAAAAAGATTGCTTTTTAGCTTTATTCGACAGATTCATGTGGCAAATATTAAAACTTCAAGTGCAAATGTTGGAATCGGGAAACGCTTTAAAGCTTGCCGGGTGTGTACGTATGTGCGTGAGTGCATAGGAGTTTTGGATCCATTTGTTGGAGGGAAATGGGACTCAAATTATTAGTTTAGAATTGTTTTGTGACACAGGAATCAATGCAGATATGTACCTGTCAATTTTTGGATTGATTAATTAAACAAAGAATCAAAACGGAGTGAGTGCTTACTCTGTATTGTGTGAGGGTGTTAATGAAATTCCATGGCCACACCACCCAGGGCCCTGGGAGTCTGTGGTCTCAGAGGAGAGAACCAGGAGAAGAATCAGGACAGAGAGTTCTGATAGCACTGGGGCCCCGAGGGAAGAGGGTGTTCCCAGTAATTTCCTGGAGGGGATGCAGTGGATGAAGAGGAGATGAAGTGTAGCTTAGTCATGGAGGGAGATGGACAAGAAACCAATGACCTACAGAAGAGCTATGATCTGTGTCAAATGACAGCCAGGTTGAGGCTCTGGAGGTGTTCTTTGGTTCAATCGGGGAGTTCCTAAAGCTCATAATAATAAGATAGTGGTCTGTAGCATAATATTTCTCTTTCTCAAAGAATATTCTATTTGAATTAATGAATATTTAATCCCAGAGAGCTGGATAGTTTAGACTTTGATCTTTTTCTCAGAGAATTGTCTAGCTATCTGGAAATTAATTTTTATCCTTCAATATCTAGATAGTATGTGAACAGCTGACCTTCGGAACTCTTTGGATATAGTTGAGAGTGTCACACTGTTTTCCATACTGGCCCTGATGTGTCATATTCTATTAATACAATGCCTAATAGTAAATGGCCTATGGAGTCCTTGTGTAAATCTCATTAGTTGGGTTGTTCTTCTAAAATAATGTGAAATTCGCTTGTGGTATTCGATTTAGAATTTTTGTGTCTATGGTTATGAGATTGGTCTATAGGATTTTTTCTTTTTTCTTTTTCTTTGGTTTGTCTCTTTTCTCTGTTTCCTGGTTTTGTTCAGAATTAGACTGGTTGTATAAATGGTGTTGGCAACTTTTCTCTATTTCCTATGCTCTGAAGTGATTTATACATTATAAAAATAATCTATTCCTTATTTGAAAGAGTGTGTCTAGAAAGCCTGATAATGGTCTGTAACCCCTTGGAGGTAAATTGTGGATAACTTTTCCACTGTTTCTAAAGTTTTGGCTTATCTGAGTGAGATGTTTTTACCTTTATTTTTTTAAAAGAATCTGCCATTTCTTGAAGACTTTCAAGGGGATTAGCATAGATCTCTTTATATAAAATATGCTTTTATATTTTTAAACCTCCTTTGAATTTGGGGTCATTTTTATATTTTTTTCATTTCTATAGGTATATTATCATTTTCTAATTTAATTTTCTTGTTTTGAGTGACTAGAACTGTGTGTGTATTTGTTTATGTTTTCAAAAGAATCAATTCCAGGATTTACCTGTTAATTCTACAGTTTGTTTAACAACACTAATATTAAAATTCTTTTCTCCCTCCTATAGATTTGCTTGCTTTTTACATAGAGGGCTTAGTTCTTTTAATTTTATTCTTTTTTTAATACTAAGAGAATTTAAATGTGAACTTTCCTATAAGGACTATTTAATCCTACCTTAAAAGTTTTGATAGTTTTAAAATATTACTCATTTTTAAAAAGTCTACTTGTTGGTTGTTTTTAATTTTTTATTAGAGAGTGCTTGTTGATTTCTATGTAGTAGCTTCCTTTTTTGCTTAAATGTTATTCTTAATTATTATAATTAATTATTAATTTCTAATTATTTTTATTTCATGTTATGATATTATGGTGTTTAACAAATATTTATTATTGTTTTGTATTCATTTTGGATTCCATCCTTTTTAATATAAAATTCCAGTCTTTGTCCTCTTTAATAGTCGACTAAGAATTCAACTCTGTCATAAATAAAATCATTTCCATACTTCCCTATTTTTTCAATCTGCTTTAAAATTTGTGTAATAAATCTTTCTGCTCTCTCTTAACTTTTCTTGGTCATTTTATTTCAATATATCTCTTAAGAGCAGGATATGTTTGATTTTTAAAATTCAATTTGATCATCTTTTAATGTTATTATTTATTTTTGCCATCATACTTATGGGTTTTTTTGGGTAAAATTCTCTTTCTGATGTTTTTTATTCTTTCTTTTGAGTTCTTTTTCTGTCTATTTTTTAACCTTTACACTCTCCTGTGATTTTGAGTTGATGTGCTCTAGTTTTAGTTTTCCTAGGGGCTCTTTAAGTTGAAGTAATTTAAAATATGTATTTCTATAATAGTCAAAATTAAGAATGAGATCATTTTAAAAAAAAGCTTTCTATATCAAGTAAGGGATTTAATGTGTTTTTACTTCCTTTTCCCATTTCTGAGATTTAAAAAATATAACCTCTGTCTTTAGACTAAGGTTACTGATATTAAATGAGTTTTTTTTTTCAGCCTATTCTTTATTTTTAAGAGGTATTTTGCATTTATATTTAGTTTGGTCAGCTAAAGGCTTTTATAATCTTTATTGGGATCATTTTTAATGAATTCTCATGTCCATTTAGGTCACAAAATCTTATTTTTTTGAGTCACCTCTTGATCATTTGGTTTATGTCTCTCAATGATCTTTTTTTTTTCTTTCCTGTTTGAATTTAGGCAAAACTAGTTGTATTTTCTTTTTGTTTTCAGTGTTATGGAAGGAGCATCTGATGCTGCTTTGATTTTTGTTCTGTTGTAGAAACCTCTTTTTCTTTCCCTTTTCCCCTCTGCCTGGATGCTTGTTCACCTCCTCTATTTATGTGATTTAAGAGTTGTCAGAAATGTGTTTTGATGGGGGCTTCTCTCATCAGTTTGGGTTGGAACGTGGTGAAAGAACCCTTTTCCTCCACATACTTAGATGTTTTTTGAACTCCAATGTTTTAGTAACTTATTTTAAGTCAAAACCTACTTTTCAGCCTTTCTGGCTGTACTACCGCCCCGAGAACTCGCGGTATCTCAGCTGCCGGGTCGGTTCTGCGATCTGCTGTCTTCTTGCTCGTCGTTTGTATCTCCTTATCTCTTCCCGTTCACCCCCAACACCCAGCTTTTCTTTCCATCACGGTTTCCTTTTTCTCCACGGTCAAGTCTGCCTTTAACCAGATTCACAGCGGATTTTCAATTTCAGGTGGCCAGCGTTGTTGCTGTCTTGACGCAGCCTTTGGATTTTGTCCACTTGATTTGCATCCTACAGTTTGGTTCTTTCCCCTCGCTCTTTGCTGAGTGGGGTCCGCTCTTGACCATCTGCCTTCCTGACGCGCTGAACTGGCAGGATGGATGAAAACATGTGACCCCACCCCACCCCCCACCGTCTCCTGCTGAAGCCCTTGGCCCGCCTCAGCACGTGGCACTGCGCTTCCCAGCGGGAATGCGCCCTCCCTGTTCCCCACTTCCCTGCCATCCCCAAGTCATTTGCTTAGTTTCCTTCTTCAGATGAAAGTATAAAGTGAGGCTCTGAAGGGATTCTAACCACCTCAAAACTGGCGCCCGCACAACGTGGGGATGGCTGAGCCGTTTTCTGATGCCCACAGAACTTGGTTTCCGAGGGTGGAGGCAGAAAGCGGGGCTGAGTGCTGGCGGGGCGGGCTTCGGCCCTGCCTGCGTCATCAGCACCACTCCTTCCATATCCCCGTAATAGTCTGTCTGCCGATCATAGTTCCCCTCTTCTCGTGGGTTTCCTTTTTTTTCTTTTCCTGTATCTTCTTTTCCATATCTTTTTTTTTTCTTCTCCTATGTGGAGACTAGGGAAAAACTGCATTTTAAACCAGAGGTCAGTAGCCACGGACTTTTTACTTCAAAGGGGATTTTTCCCACTCTAGCCATCATTCTATGGTGGTGGAACTCAGTTAGTCAGAATTCCCTTTAAAATGTCTAGAAATGCCATAAGACACACAATGGCAAAGGTGAGATGACATTTCTGGAACAAACTGGGCTGAATAGTTTGAATTTTCTCCCTAAGTTGTGTTGTGGAAAACTTGATGTGATTTGGGTCTTACCTTGTCTTGGTGGAAATAAGCCTGGTTTGGGAATCAGAAATCCAGACTTGACCTCTGCTGCCCTAAGAGGCTGCGGGCTTCTGTTTCCTGACCCATAAAAGGGAGGGGCTGGGAGAAAAGATCTCTACAGTCCTGTTAATTTGTGTTCTAGATGTTTTGTAATTATAATAAATACTGCGTGCTATTTCATTTCTCTGTTGCTTGTCATAACCTGGGACAGGAAGATGCTGCTGCTTCTGTGACAGGAATGTGGAAAGGTGTGTTTGTGGACAGGAGGGAGTGACCTTGTCTTTTGGTACCAGATCTTAAAGTATATCTTTATGCCTTGTGTCGCTCCATTGGATGAACAAGAGGAGGAGTTGCAGCCAAAGCAGGGGATTTTTCTTTAACGAAATTAGGGCTGACTGAACAAGGGATTGGTTGCTATTATCAGACACTAATGGCCCCTGATAAGGGGTAATCAGATAGCTCGAAAGGCAGGGTTTAGAATTAAGTAACCAGGCTCCCTTTATGCAGGAGATATGGCATGATTGTGCTTGGAATGGATTCTTGTCTCTGTAAATTTTTAATCAGCTCAAAAATTTTCATGGAACAATTTACTCCTACCACTCCCCCCTTCTACTTAGCTTCTTTTGACCTTGATTAAGTGGAAATGTGAAAAAAAATTATGAAACAATTACTACCAGCCAAAGAACTTTTTGCACAAATCACAAGACTTTTTAGATCTCCCCCCCCCACCCCATAATGTTAGAGTGTGAGGTGCCTTTTGGGTGAGCTTTCCTTAGCCAAGCATGTATGATTTTTAGAATTGATCTGTATAATCAAAAACATCAGGTTTCAATGTCCTTATTGCACCATCCTTTAAAAAATACATTATCTGGCTTTGGAGATTTGATTCCACAGCCACAGGGGGACTTTTTCAGACTCCTTCTGGGGAGATAAACTCCTAAATTTTAGGGCTATTTTATGGAGATTCCTCCTCTGCTCTTTACGTCAGTAGGACCTCAAATCTGTCCATGACCAGGGTGGAGACTTTTTACGTACACTTTAGCCCTCCATCTGCACCACGTGTAACTCAAGTTACAAGGGCATGGACACAGGATCTTTTCTTTCCCTAGATATTCTTTCCAGCTTCATATCTGGGCCAGTATCACTCCTTGCCAGCCAAGGTTAGATGCAGAATCTAGCAAATTTTCTGGAAGCAGACTCAGAGGTGGAATTTGGTGTGTAGTATATTTTTAAGAAACAACACCTGTAAAAGGAACAGTGGAGAGGTAGCATTGGGCAGGACAATACCTCTGCCAACCTGGAGGGGGAGCTCTAGTGTGAGGGACGTGGTTAGAGGAGCCCACTTTGGCTGGAAATGGCTGGTCCCTGGGTGTACAGGGTCCTGGAAGGCCATGACCTTGGGTGGGGTCTCTCTGAAGCTCAGACAGCTCTGGAGGAGTGGATAGCTGGGGCGGCAAGCCCTTCTTTGAAGGAGGATCTGAGCAGTCAGCACATGTCCATGCCCTTCATATATCTGTCCCTTCCAGTGACCTGTCTTTTCAGTGGGATTGAATTATACAAGACCCCCAGAGTTTACGGTTAAAGTGTCCACTGAGGGGGCTTAGAATGTGCTTTACAATAGTGTGAGGCACTTATATTACATCTTCCTATGAGAAAGGATTTTATACAACTCTGACTCCGCCATTCCTCTAGTGACGCTGGTACAGTCAGGATGCCTGGCGACTTAACCCTGAGCGAGTCGGTGACACACTGTGGTCATGTCCTCGCTGTTCACCTTGGGCAAGTTGCTTAACATCTTGAGTCTGTGGTTCCGTCATCTCTACAGTGGGCGAGGCTGACACGTTCCCACGTCTCACAGGGCTGCTGTGAGAATTATAGATGGGAATGCATGCTAAGTATCCCAGTGCAGTGTGCGCTAGGGGTTCAACATGGGGACTGGGCTCCTGAAAGAACATCGATCTCTTCTACAAAAGCTTGTGAGCATCCGTTACAGATCAGGCATGGAGCTATGCACTTCCTTTCCGTTATCTTATTGAATCCTAGATGTCTTAGTTTGCTAGGTCTGCCTTAACGAGGTACCACCAGCTGAGTCGTTTAGAATAATGGAAGTTTATTGTCTCTCAATTCTGGTAGTTGTGACAACTTCAGTTACACACACTTTACTTATGTCGTCCTAGTAATAGTAATATTCAACTTTATTTGAGCATCTTTTCTGTGCCAGGCACTTAGGACCTGAGAATGATGTCATTGAGAGTTTCCATGTGGAATGGTGCTGTCTAGGGAAAATGCACTGCTTTCCTTTACTATCACACTTCACTTCTGGCCACCAAATGTGTAGGGTTTTTTTTCCCCACACTGACCAATTATCCAACACCAGCTGGGTGTCCTACAATTCAATCGAGATCCACAGTTTAAGGGCTCAGTCCCACAAAACTGTCCCCCTACTACCGCTTCCAAGTTATCACCTGTGTTTCTAACCAACCAGCTATAAATCAGAGCTTCGCGCGACACCCTCCTCAGATTCAATAATTTGCTAGAAAATCTCAAAGAACTCTGGAAAATAGATTACTTGCTAGATTACTAACTTATTGTAAAAGGATACAATGCAGGAATATGTAGGTGAAAGAGATACTTAGGGCAAAGTACGTGGGATGGGATGTGAAACTTCCATGCCTTTTCCAGGCACATCACCCTCCCGGCACATGGATGCTCACCAGCCCGGAAGCTTTTGAAATCCTGTAGTTCAGGGATTTTCTTGGAGGCTTCATCATCTAGGCACGATCAATTATTAACTCAGTCCTGGAGTACAGGGAGGTGGGACTGAAAGTTCCACGCTTCTCATCATGGCTTGATCTTGGTTATCTGGTTCCTCCTAGGTGCTCAGTATCTTTGAATGAAAGAAAATATATTTGGATGAAAGAAAGAAGATGAGAATTCTCAGTTCCATCATCTGTTAATGCCCTTGTAATGTAGCTGAAAGAATCTGTGTTTTGATGATAATATATTAAATTTTTTCCCCTGGGGTTCACCCGTTATTCAGAAGGCACTAGCTTCTAGGAATTCTTAATGCAAATGCAGGATATCTTGGGAAAAAATTTTGAATATCACACAGTTTTTGCCAAAGGAGCTAACAGATGCTGGCTGACAGATTCAGAGGATTACCCATGGATGCTTCTCCATTTGACAGAGGGGTTGTAAGCACTGACTTGTTCTGCGTTCTCCACTACTGGTTGAATCAGTCCAGGACTACAGTCACAAAACTTTAGGCTCAATCAATAAATGATGAAAAGTTAATATTTTTGAGTCCTGCAGACCGCACCTCTCTGAAGCTAGATCCAGCACCAAGGTTGTGTCAGAATAATTCCAGGATGGTTTTATCATTCACTCTGTAGACAAGCCCTATTCTGTGCACTGTCAGATATAGTGGAGAAAATGAAAAGACAAGAATAAAAATAATAGTAATAATTTCTTCATTATGTTGGAGCAGCATTATTCACAATAGCCAATAGGTGTGCATAATCCAAATGTCCATCAATAGATCCATGATGAACAAAAATGTGGTATATGCACACAATGGAATATTACTCAGTCTTAAAGGGGAAAGGAATTCTGACACATGCTACAGCATGGATGAACCTGAAAACATTATGCTCAGTGAAATAAGTGTGACATGAAAGGATGGATACTGCATAATCCCACTTAAACGAGGCACCTAGAGTAGTCAATTTCATAGAGACAGAAAGTAGATTGGTGGTTGCCAGGGGCTGGGTGAGGAGTGATGGGAAATTGTTTGACGAGTACTGAGTTTCAGTCATTTAAGATGAAAAGTGTTCTGGAGATTGTTTACACTTCATACTACTGAACTGTGCACTTAAAAATGGTTAAGATGCTGAATTTGATGTTATGTGTATTTTACCACATGACAAATTTTAAAAATTAACGAGAAAAAATGGTAATAATTTTAAGAAGGGCTATCATTTTTTTCTATGTTTACCATATACCAGACATCTTCTAAATGATTGTATGAGTTAAATACTCTTAGAATACAAGATTATGATGAATAATGAGGGATCAAAGCATTTAAGTAACCTGACCCCAGAATACCTATCTGCTTTTAACCAGAAAAGAGAGATTTAAAATAAACAGGACTGGGGAGATGGTATATCTCAGTGGTAAGAGTGTGAGCTTAGCACGCACGAGGTCCTGGATTCAATCCCCAGCACCTCTATTAAAAAATAAATAAATAAATAAAACTAATTATCTCTGCCCCAAAATAAAACCCCTAAAAATAAAATAAATAAAATAAACAGGACTGGGGCTTGGGCAAGGGAAGTGAGGCGGTTGCCCCTGGCATAAAATTTAAGGGGGCACCAGAAAACTCAGTAATCGAGACAAATGACATTGTAACACAGTCTTTAAAAAAAAATGAAAGTTAGTATAAAAATCCACAATGAAAAAACCATGGAAATTTAAAATAAAGATAGGATCAAAATAGAATGAGGGAAGGTTGTCGTGCAATTTCTGGGTCGATCCTGCGGAGAAGTCACTTATTACAGTCGGGATGGTCTCTCATCACAAACTGAACATTAAAATAGTGCTTCCCAGCCATTTTCACACGATCAGATATTTGTAATACTTAAAATGCAAACAGATGAAGAAGAGCCGTGTGAGCTCGTGGAAAGGGAGAGGAGAGACGTTTAAGCACAATGGTGGGAAACATTGTCTGAAGGAGCTTTGCAATAACTTGTCACCACATTCAGAAGGCTTAATTTCAAGAGCTATTTATCCCAATAAGAGCTGATAATAATACTCTAATAAGTCCTGTGCTTTGTGCTAAGATGAAATTAATCGGGGTTTTCTGAGGCTGTGTGATGTGTTGGGACCATCACACTGTTGGGACTCTGCCACTTACTAGCAAGGGGTGGTTGGGTAGGTAATTAACCTCTCTGGGTCCTAATTTCATAATCTTTAAAATAAGGATAATGCCTGCTTTGTCGACTTCATAGAGTTTTTGTGAGGCTCAAATGAGATAATGGTTGCGAAAGCGCATTATAAAATTGCAGTGATCTGCAAAGTTGGCTGTTGTTATTTCGTGGTGGATTCTTTTGTTGAAGCTAAGTTAGGGAGCCAAAACTAACACCCATCGTATAAACTGTGTCACACAGGATTTCTCCATGTGTAGTTGTGTTTGGGTGAGCAGGGACCTGAATCTACTCTCAGTCTCTCTGAATCCACGTATTACTGAATCAGAGACATACTAATCCAATAAGTTGATGCAAACATGGATCAAGATTTTAGCACTGAGAAGTGGCAGGAGATTTTAGATTTTAGATGTTTTATAAAGGGAGCTGTGTCAAATTGTGGATGTTTTCGAGTATGGCTAAATGCTGCAATAAGGAACAAGAGTCAGGCGTACATGTTGGGTGATGCAGATAAAAATATTCTCGGCTCAACTAAACTTTTTGCTGAATGAAATTAAGCTGGTTCTGGGTACCTGGGAGAGGGTAGAGTACCTGGCCAGAGCTGGATGTACCAAAGAAATGGGCGGTCATTTAGTCATCATCTTAATAGTTTGGTCATTCACTGGAATGAGCAAAAATGTACCAATATACCACCTATTATGGACATATTTTCATTTTTATTAAAATTTTTTTTATTAAAGTGTAGTTGATTTACAATGTTAGTTTCAGGTATACAGCAAAGTGATTCAGTTATACATGTACATACATATATATTTTTTCTTTTCAGATTCTTTTCTATTATAAGTTATTACAAGAAATTGAATATAGTTCCCTGTGCTATACAGTAGGTCCTTATTATACATTTTTTTATATAATAATGTGTGTCTGTTAATCCCCAACCACAAATTTATCCCTCCCTGCCCTTTCCCCTGTGTTAATGATAGGTTTGTTTTCTATGTCCATGAGACTGTTTTTGGTTTGTAAATAGAATTTGTATCTTTTTTTTTCAGATTCCACACGTAAGTGATAGCATATGATATTTGTCTTTCTCTTTCTGACTTACTTCACTTAGTATGATAATCTCTAGATTATCTTGGACATTTTAAAAAGTGTAGATGATATGTTTTAAAAAATGCGCTCTCTCTACTCTGCCATAAATATATTTATGTCTAAATAAAATATTGGAGAAACTATTCATTTCAAGTCCTTGAAGCTTTTTTAAAAGCTCTGCTTGATGAAAGTATAAGAAAGCAGACCATTTGTTGAAGGAACAATACTGAAAGATCTTTAAGCAGTACCTCTTTGACCTTAAGTCTAAGCCAGCCAGCTCGATCTAGTATAGGTATTTGGCTGCTGGAAATGCTTGGCAAGGTAGCATGTTTTGATTTCATTTGATCTCTCATCATACCAAGCATTTGATTTTTTTCCCCCTGAACTATATAGAGCCTTAGATTTGGTGGGCCCCACCCAAATTTCAACACTGACAGAGCTTTTGTATTGAGAGTGGGAGATTGTTTAGACAAATAATTCATACCCTCTGCTGGGAAGGAAAGGTCTGTTTCAGGGAAGAGATTACCTGTGTGTCTGCCAGGGATGGGGGCTCTAGACCTCAATTTCCTAGTGCATTAGCTTGTGCATTAAAGGAATTGCATTTTTATTGGATCACGTCAAGCTGTTGATTGGAAAAATAAAAGTGACCTTTAAATTTTTCACCAGCTGTGACAGCATAGAGTTGGTGCATCCAAAGAATGGACTGGAAATGGTGAACAATTAACAATACCACTGCTCTCCCAGGCCCGCTGTGAGAAGAACCACCCGTTTCCTCAATCGCTCTGACTAGGGCTGGCCTTGTGCATTATGTAAGGTGGGCTGTGCCTCGCTGTTGAGATAGAAAGGCCTTCAGGTTTTTCTCTTCTTAAATTCCCATTCTGCTATCCTTGCGAGTCTCTAACAATGAAGGTGCATCAACATAGTGGTGGGGTGGGGGGAAGGGCAGTGATGAATCTGTGAAGGTGAGGGTGGTATAGCTCTAAAGTGATGTGCCTTAAAGAGGGCCTGCACACTTTATGACAAAAGAAGACATCGGTTTGGTGGCTGTGGAGGGGTTCTGTAAAGGGCGTGTAGCCATGGAGACGCAGAGGAGCTGGAAACTAAGACAAACGTCATCTAGTCCATGATCCAGTGATAAGGCCCTTTCACATTCTTCTACCAGAAGAACCATCAGTGAACTCCCCAGAGTCAGTGTGCTCCTGGAATAAATGGCTGCCAGGACCGTGTAAGAAGTCAGTTTTCTTCTTCTTCTCCTCCTCCTCCTCCTCTGTCTCCTTCTCCTTCCTCTTCCTCTTCTTCTCCTCCTCATCCTGCTTTTAACTGAAGTATGGTCAATTTACAGTGTGGTGTTAATTTCTGGTGTACGGCATTGTGACTCAGTTGTACATATATGTATCTTTTCATATTCTTTTTCATTATAGTCTATGCATGATGTTGAATATAGTTCCCTGTGCCATACAACAGGACCTTGCTGTTTATTTTATATATAATAGTTAGTATCTGCAAATCTCGAATTCCCAATTTACCCTCCCCCACCCCTTTTTCCCTCTGGGAACCATAAGTTTGTTTTCTATGTCTGTGAGTCTGTTTCTGTTTTGTAGAGAAGTTCTTTAGTGTCTTCCCTTTTCTTTTCTTTCTTTCATTTTTTTTTTTTTTTAGATTCCACATATGAGTGATGGCATGTGGTATTTTTCTTTCTCTTTCTGGCTTACTTCACTTAGAATGATGATCTCCAGTTCCATCCATCTTGCTGAAAATGGCATTATTTTATTCTTTTTTATAGCTAAGTAGTATTCTATTGTGTGTATGTATATATACATACACACACATCATAACTTCTTTATCCAGTCATCTGTGGATGGATATTTAGGTTGCTTCCATGTCTCCACTGTTGTAAATAGTGCTGCTATGAACGTTAGGGTGCATATATCTTTTTGAATTAGAGCTTCCTCCATATATATATGCACAGGAGTGGGATTGCTGGATCATATGGTAACTCTATTTTCAGTGTTTTAAGGAATCTCCATACCACTTTCCATAATGCCCGCACCAAACTACATTCCGACCAACAGTGTAGAAAGGTTCCGTTTTCTCCACACCCTCTTCAGCCTTTATCGTTGGTGGATATTTTTAATGATGGCCATTCTGACTGGTGTGAGGTGATACCTCATTGTAGTTTTGATTGGCATTTCTCTGATAATTAGTAATACTGAGCATTTTTTTTTCATGTGACTATTGACCATTTGTATGTCTTCACCAAAGAAATGTTTGTTTAGGTCTTCTGCCCACTTTTTGACTGAGTTGTTTGTTTTTTGGTTATTGTATTGTATGAGCTGTTTGTATATTCTGGAAATTAAACCATTGTCAGCAGCATCATTTGCAAATATTTTCCCCCTTTCCATGTAGTTTGTCTTTTTGTTTTGTTTGTGGTTTCCTTTGCTGTGTAAAAGCTTGTAAGTTTAATTAGGTCTCATTTGTTTATTTTTGCTTTAATTTCTATTGCCTTAGAAGACTGCCCTAGGAAAACATTGCTACGATTTACATCAGAGAATGTTTTGCTTACATTCTCTTCTGGGAAGTTTATGATGTCTTATCTCATGGTTAAGTCTTTAAGCCATTTTGAGTTTATTTTTGCATACGGTGTGAGGGAGTGTTCTAATTTCATTGATCTCCATGCAGCTGCCAGCTTTCCCAACACCACTTGCTGAAGAGACTGTCTTTTCTTTACTGTGCATCCTTGCCTCCTTTGTTGAAGATTAATTGACCATAAGTGTTTATGGATTTATTTCTGAGCTCTCTATTCTGTTCTCTTGTTCCATATGTCTGTTTTTGTGTCAATACCATGCTGTTTTGATTACTGCAGGTCTGTAGTAGTGTCTGAAATCTAGGCAGGTTATTCCCCCAGCTTTGTTCTTTTTATTCAGTATTGCTTTGGCAATTCTGGGTCTTTTGTGATTCCATATGAATTCTAGGATTATTTGTTCTATTTCTGTGAAAAATATAAGTCAGTCTTTTTATTAGTGCTTGGTGGATTCTCAGCGCTCACACTTCTATGCCACCTTTCTTAGATTTATACACGTCATGTGATGTAATTTCTCACATTTTTATCTTCCTCACTGCAGCAATTGGTGCCTGGGGTTGCTTGGAGACCATTTTTGCAGTAATAATGTCTAGCACCTTTTAATAAATAGGATCAATCTATAAGAAATCTGTCTTCTTTCCAGTTTTTTCCACAATCAGTTCTTTTTCTGTTATATCAGTATGAAACTTATTATGACTGCAGGTGAGAGAATATGATTCAATGTTATCCTAACAAAAAGCAAATAATTTATTACAAGCATATCTTCACTGAAAGGTTAAAATGGTAGGCAAAATGATTCTCCTCTGTCACAATGGCCTTATTTTGACTTGTAGTAACTGTAAGTGGAATGACTGAAATGAATCTGAACTATAAATTGTGATGTAAATTCTGTCAACTTGGTCTGTCTATAAAAAGTGGATCTTATACAAAGTGAAATGTTCTTTTGACCTGAGAATGAAATAAACACAATTTAATATTTCCATAAAATCCAACAATTAAGCTGCTTGTAACTGTGGTTTTATTCTGGGTTCTCCTGTTATTAACGATAAACCTGGGGGCTTTTAACAAGCATCAAGTCACCAAGTACATCATCTGTTACAAAGTGGGAAAAGGACTTCTTCTCCCAAGTAGACTGTAGAGAGTCTTGGTCAGTGCTCTTGCTGCAACAATTAGAAAGAAACAGATAATTTATAAATTTACAAAAAGCCTATTTTTATAGGTACTAGAGAGCTATAAAAGCAACTAGGACCAGATAAACTAGCTTTACAAGGAGAGAACCCTTCCAGGGTGAGCTGCCAATCATCAGCGATTCTTCACCCTTCTGTAATCATTTGCCAGTTCTGGATATGGCATGAGAAAACAAAGACTCCTCCCCAGGAGGAGAGGACCTGCATCAGACCTTTGGCTAGTCTCCCCATTAAGAAATTTTCAAATTTTGAGGCCGCGTTGGATGAAAGGATGGAGAAGTAAGTTGAAAAGCTCTGAAGGGCAAGAGTGGAACACTCAGAATCTTTCAGGACTGAGGAGACAAAGGCCTCACTGGAATCTCAATAAAAACCTAGGATGTCCATGCCCTAGAAGTAAATAAAAAACAGGAGTATTATGAGTTTTACTAAAATTAAACCCTAACCCATTTCCAGCTTAACCCATTAGTGGATTGAATGATGAGTTTATCACACTATCTGCCTATTAAAGGAAGGAGAAATTCTGTTTAGTGAATGATAAAATCATCTGGAATCTCTGCATTTTTTATGTCTGGTGTGCAATAAAAATTACAAGACATGTAAAGATGACTGATAATGAAGGAAAAAAGATAATAGAAGATGGCCCACAGATGGTCAGGTATTGGGATCAGTAGCCAAGGATTTAAAGATAGCTATGATTAATGTTAAGAAATGGAGGAAAATGGATAGAAGAGATAAAATGATGGAGAATTCTACCAAAGAATTAAAATATATAAAAAATCAAATGGATGCTCAAAAATGGGAAAATACAACATTTGAAATTAAGAATATATTGAGCTTAGCAGGTGGTTAGACATAGCAGAACATTGTGAACTGGAAGACAAGCCAATGGCCTTTAAGTTCAGATTTAATAAAAGATAGATATGTTAGAGCCATGTGGAATATGCAAAAAAAGATCCAATATACATATAATTGAATTCCCTGAATGAATGGAGGAAGAAAATAGGGCAGAAGAAATTCTCAAAGTGGTAATATCTGAGAATGTAATCAAACTGAATCCCTAGATTCATGAAATCCATGGAATCCCAAGCAATGGAAATACATACATGGGCACATCACATTAAAACTGCTGAAAGCAGAAGTAAAATATGAAATCTTAAAACAACTAGAGAACAAAAACATACTATCTTTAAAAGAACAACTGTAAGACTGACAGTTGGAAGTTTATGAGGAACAATGGAATTCACAGGACAATAGAATGACATCTTCAAACTGATGAAAGAAAATCCCTGCCAATCTAGAATTAAGAATATTTCTCAACAATGAAAGTGGTGTAAAGATATTTTTTAGACAAATAAAAATGGAGAGAATTCATTGCTGGCATTTTTGTTTTAAAAGAAAAAAAGCTTATTTTCTCTAGGCAGAAGGAAAATGATTCCACAGATAATAAGGAAATACAGGAAGAAATGAATAATATTGCAGGAACAAATGTGTGGCTATATAGAAATAATTCTTGGTTGTGCAAAGCAATAATTGCATGTCTTTTGAAGTTTAAAATAGATGCAGAAAAACAAGTAATAACAATAAAGCAAAAGGTGGAAGGGAGATAAATGGAATTAAACTGTTTCAAAGTTCTAGTAGGATTTGGATGATAAAAATTACTTCATGTGTTAGACTGATATATCAAGAAAGCATGTTGTAATCATTAGGTTAGACATCGAAAAAAGACATAACTAACATGCTAATAGGAAGAAAATAAATATAGTGTTGAAAGTGTTTGATTACTGAAAGATGAGGGAAGTAGAACTGACATTTGATGGATGCTTTTGCCTGTGCTCCAGCTGCCGTTATTGAGTTGTCCCAGGTAGTCCTCAAATTTTTGTGACACACACGTATCATTTCCATTTGATAAATGGAACAACTGAATTTGATGGGCTTCTTAGCTGGAAACAGAAGACATACTCCAATATGCATAAATAGAAGTGGAACTTAATGCAGGATTTGTTGGGAAGCTCACAGATTCTTGTAAGGATAGAAAGTCTTTTTGAAGACCACTCTGCCATCCTCAAAGGCACAGATACCACAGTTTTTAATCACTGATGCTGGAGGCCCCTTTTGCTGTTGTTCCCCAAAGCTGGAGGAAGCTGGCTTCCATTGCCTCCGTCACAAAAGACAAAAATGACAGGGAGCTTATGCTTCCCTAAGTTGTTCTCTGCTGTGTTAAAGTCTCTTGAGGGCTTATCTGATTTATCAAGCCTGTATCACACGCTACATCGTGTGTTTGCAGCAATTATCCACTACAGGAAGTTAAGCTCATGGATGCTGACTACCACCCAGGGGTCTCAGAACACTAAGTGATGGTCCTTGGGTTGGAGTCTAGGACTGTCGGCTCCAGAGTATGGACCACTCGGAGATAGTTCATTAGATCCCATCTCGGTTTGTGAGACACACTATATATAAAGTATTCAGAGGATGCCAGTACTTCCTGTGTGGCTAGGGCTGTGGATAGAGAGTGGACCAGGAAGGCATTTAGTTCTGCGGTGGTAACGTCTTCATCTTGTACTCCTGCTGGCCCCTGACACCCCAGGAGCTGCACCTTTAGAAACTTCCACATTAGTTGACTGACACCTCCTCATATCTCACGTACCTTCTATTTCTAACTTTATTGACTGTGTAAGAAAGAGAGTCCAAGTCAGTATAAAAGAAATTCTAGCCTGCTAAGAGTTAACAAGTGAACCACCAAGGGATAATGGAATTTTTTTACTGTACAGTAACAAAATAGAATCTCATCCCAGATGAAAAAAAAAAGAACAAAAGAAGTGTTGTGGGTAGTCAGCCATGGGATTTGATTGTGTGTGTGATTATTTTAACCCACAGCACACCATGAAAAACACTAATTTGATAAACTGATCTTTTAGATCCTGCAGATAATACACTGGCATTTTGGGAAGACAGATTTTTCAAACTATTGGATTTATGATAATGACTTGCATTTGCAGAACACCCAACTATTTTCAAGGTGCTTTCCCATGGTGCCTCTGACTTGTGCCTCTCGATGCTGGCAGATAGGCAGTATGATTCCATTTGACATGAGAGGAACCTGGTCGTAGGTATGAAATAATGTTCCGGTATTATGTATCAAGGAGACACTCTGCTTTCTCATTTTTATACTTAGTGTGTTACCTTTCTATTTCAGTTTCTGTGTTTTTTTTTTCCCCTAGAAATAGGAAGGGGAATTAGAGGATATTATCAATAAGCCATTGGTTATTTGTCAGCCTCTCAACAAATATATTTATTATCATAATGATCAAATGTGCATCTTCTGTGTCAGATACACACACACACACACACACACTCACACACACTAGTGTTTTCTTATTCCTCTGTGATTGCATAATGGTCATACTATGCTGCTTTTAATTGACTTTGATGTCAAACCAATAGCAGATATCAATTAAAGAAACTTTCTGAGATTCAATCATGAAAAAAACATTAGCGGTATAGTTATAGTTAATTGATATTCTAGGTTATTGCACAGTTAGAGCGGCTCTGATCTGTGATATACTGGACATATGTTCTTGCTCTCAAAGATTTGTCTCAAAAGGCTGTGTGAAAGACATTTTCGTAAATGACCTTTCAACAGATAAGTCTTGCTACCCTCAACTTTAGAAAAGTTGTTTATTTTTCATTGGTTTGAAATAAGAGGAAAAGGGACAAAAACATAAAACATGCATGGATAAATTGGGAGTTTGGGATAGATACACACTACTATATATAGAATAGATAAATGACAAGCTCCTACTGGATAGCACAGGGAACTATTTTTAATACCTTGTAATGGACTATAATGAAAAAGATTAGGAAAAGGAATATATATATATATATTATATACATAATATGTACATACACACATATATATTTATAAATGAATCACTATGCTGTACATCATAAATTAACACAATATTGTAAATCAACTATACTTCAATCAAAATAAAGAAAAAGAAAAAAAAAAGCTTGGACAGAAAAGAAGGGAAGTTTAAGAACATGGGTGGGAATGAAGTTGCTCAAAAGACAGTGACGAGAAGGAACAGGAGACGCGCTCACTGCCCAGCTAAGCACTTAATTATTATTGTTATACACTTCTAGGGCACCGAAAGAGTAGCTTACTGTTAGTTAGTAAAGATGTTCTGCCAGAGTCCCTTACCTCCAGGGAAATAATAACCCAATGAAATAAAACATCTGATTCAAGAGGGAAAATTACATGGCTTAAAAGAAATCAACCACAAAGATTTCATTTGTAAAACTGGTTGGAAGACATCTTTGTATCTTAAATCATAGGGACCATTTTGCTTGGGCAATCTCAGCTGTATTTTCTCTTGTGTGAAGGTCCAAATGTCAAAATAATATTTTCTCCCTGGAGTGATATAATGTATTTTCGTATCTACACACACACACACCCAAGCCTGTAGGCTCTGTGGGCACCTGCCTTCCGGTGGACCCATTAGTCCTGCTCCCCTGTGTGGGTACATTCAAGACCAGTTAGGGACAATGCCACTGCCAGCACCTTACAGTGACACTTGATAGTAGTGCAAACGTGAAATGCTTTAAGAAGAACAATGGAGCTCAATTTAACTTGGAGAATGACAGTCTAATTACCTGAGGTCAGAGGCCAACAACTAGTGCTTGCGATTGATTTTGGATAGCTGACTGTGATTTTCTACATTTGGAGTCAGTCTAGATGCTGGTCTCCTTTGAAAAGAATAATTTTCATATTACCTTTAAGAACTGAGGTTGGCAAACTATGGCCAGCGGGCCAAACCTAGCCCTCTGCCTGTTTTTGTAAATAGTTTTGTGAATGACCGTAGATCCAGGCACACTCATCCATTTATCTGTTACATGTGATAACTTCCATGCTGCAGCAGTGGATCTGAATGACTGTGGCTGAGCCTGCAAGGACTGTAAAATATTTTCCATCTAGCCCTTCAGAGGAAAAGCTTGCTACCCCTGTCCTATTGTGTAGGTTTGAAAGACCATGTACATACAGGGACAACCATGTGAGGTTGGCTGTCCCTGGGGCTCTTAACATATCCCTCTTCTGCATTTCTTGCCCTCCTATGGGCTGCCATTTTATTTTATTTTATTTTACTTAAAAAAATTTCAAATACTCAGGTCCTCTTACTTTCTTAGGATTCAGTGAAAAGATGTATCTCTTCACATAAAATGGTCAGCAGGTTGCAATGCTGAAGAAATTTATATCAAAATATTATTAGGAGTTCAGTGTGACATTATTTTTCCGGAATTTTTTTTAACTGAAGAATTTAACAACAAATTTGAAAAATAAGAACGAATTTATCCTCAGGCACACATACACGTGTTTACAAACATATATGTGGAGCAACAGCCATTACAGCACTTTTTGCAATGAGCAAATATTCACAGACATAAATGTGTGTAAGTGTGGGACTGGTTAAATTGTGTCGCGTCCATTCAGTTGTGCAGTAGATGACTGCAGTCATAAGAAAGAAGGAGATGCCCCCTTTTAACTGTTGAAAGATTTAAATGTTAAGTGTACAATGGTGTGATACGCTTTCATTGGTATGGACAGGAGGGAAGGATAAGATGGAATACATATAACTATTGATTTTTTCCAATAAATATTCAGTCTCTGGCAGTTACATAGGAAACTGGTAACACTGGTTGCCTCCAAAGAGGGGAATGCAATGACTGGGCTTCGAAGGGAGACATTTTTTCATATAACCATATATAATTTTTGAGTTTCTAATCATGCAAGCAAATTTCCTTTTTTAAAAATAGAAACTAAAATAGAGAGCATTTTTTAACATTTTTTATTGATTTATAATCATTTTACAATGTTGTGTCAAATTTCAGTGTTCAGCACAATTTTTCAGTAAAAGTATATGTGTGTGGCTCATATTGAGTTACCCAAATGACATAACTGGCCAAGGTCAACATCCTTGTTGGTAAACACCAGGTAGAACACATGTCTAAACCAGTTCCAGAAGCTGCTCAAAAGAGAGTTCAAGGTGGAATGAAGGCTTTGCTGGTGACAGAGATGAGATAACGTTCCTTGTCTTTTTTAAATCTACCGACTCTTCTGGCAAAAAATTAACGAACTTCAATCAGAAGCAAATATCAACCAGGTAACATGTCTGACCATTTACACTTTGCTCCTCTGACAGCTGCTTAACTTGACTGATGAGTAGGGTAGTGCAATTATGACCATTGAAAATTCCTATGGAGTTAAGGGATTATAGAAATATAGTGCTTCCATTTGAATTATTAAAGCTTAGATTTACCAATGAGCTATACCCACTGGTGGGTTTCTACTGCCCAACCAGACAGACCCCAGGGACCATTTTTAGTACCTAGATGCAGCCATCCAGGGAAGCTTTCATCCGTGTATGATCTTGCAAGCTTCCTCCCCACCCCGTTCCTGCTGCCATGTTAACAACTTCTCACCAGAGTGGTATACTGTTTTTGATGTTCTTCATTATTCTTTAATGTCCTAAACTTACTTTTTCCAATGCAAATATTCCATCTGAAGTAATTCTCACCTATGCAACTTGAAAATAGTTATTTTACTCAAGTTTAAAAAATCCTTTTTATTGAAGTAGAGTCACAGGAATGTACCCATATTACAAGTCTGCAATGAATATTATAAGCTGAATGAACTTTTGTAAACTGACCACCAGTGTGACCAATCCTAGATCAAGAAATAGAACCTTAATCATATCCAGAAACAGTCCTCCAGGCCCTGTCCATTTTCCCTGGCCTCTCCCAAGCATAACCATTATCCTGACTTAACAGTGGCTATTTTTATACTTTATATAAATGGAATCATACAGGATGTATTGCTTTGTGTTGGTTTCTTTTGCTCATCTACATTGTTGCATGGAACTGTAGCCTGCTCATCCCCGTTGCTATGTGGATTTCTATTAAGTGACCAAATCATGGATTATTTATCCACTGTTCCATGATGCATGGGCGTTTAGCTGGTTTCATTTTTTCAGTATAATAAGTGGTGCTACTCTGAACATTCTTGTACATGTTTCTTTGAGGAGTATTTGTACACGTTTCTGTCTCTCATATCTAAGAGGACAACTTCTGGGTTACAGAGTATTCTCGAGATTTCACATGAACCAGCATCACCTGGAGGGCTAATCCAAGTGATTCCATACATCTCTGGGACACACAGATCTCTGGGACACACCCGGAGTTTCTGATTCAGTAGGTCTGGGGTGGGGCCCCGAGAATCTCAACTTCTGCAAAGTTCCAGGTGACGCCGCTGCTGCTGGCCTGGGGACCACACTTTGAGAACCTCTTCTTAGCAGATACTGCCAAGCAGTTTTACAAAGGATCTGTACCATTTTACCCTCCCGCCAGCGGCATATGAGTGTACTAGCTGCACCACTTGGTATTAACCTCCTTCTTTTAAATTTCCATATGGATGGAAAGGTACGATTACCTCCTTGTGGTTTTAATTTACCTTTCCCTAGCAACTCCTTTCCGTAAGTTTGTTGGCCATTTGGATATCTTTCTTTGTGAAGCCTGCGTTAAAGTCTTCTGCTTATTTTTCTATTGGGCTGTCTTTCTTCTTCTTCCTGAGTTGTAGGAATTCTTTTTTCTGGGTATCAGTTATTTGTTGGAGTTTTTACTGCAAGCATCTTTTCCCACTCTGTGGGTTGCCTTTTCACTCTCTTAATAGTGATGAATAGAAATTCCAATTTTAATATAATCTAATTTATCTTTCTTTTTCTTTTAAGGTTAGTTGTGTGTGTGTATGTGTGTGTGTGTGTGTGTGTGTGTGTGTTATTTAAAGAATCTTTGCCTCCTCCAAGGTCATGAAGATGTTTTCTTATGTTTTTTAAAATATTTCTTCCCCTCTTATATTTAGATTTTAAAAATCATCTGGAATTGATTTTTGTGTTTTATTGAGTTTCAGTGAGAGATTTTCATATACTAAAATAATCTTCCTTAAGGCCCTGTTTAAAATTCACTTCTTTGTATCCATTTTTAGTACTTTCTAAAAAGATCAATGCCATCCAGAAACTTTTAGAGAGCTTTTTAAATTTACAATCATATTGAAAACAATGCTTCAAACAATAAATGCTTTATATTTACTCAGCATAGGCTTACTTTCAATGGAGCCAAATTTAAGGCAGTTGGTGCAACTTTTAAGTAACATAAAGTACTTTTTTCATCTTGTGCCAAAACTATAATGCCCACAATAATTTATATTTAATTTTTAATACAGTTATCTATCATGAGTAATTATGTGGGCTGCCCCCAGTATTCCATTCTCTGTTACGTGGCTTTTCTGAAGACTGTGGTTTCTTTGTGTAGCTACTGGGAATTATTACCTTGCTGATGAATTTCTCTTCTGAAGAGGTATCAACTATGTGTTTCAGTGTCGTATTTTTTCACTTTAACTTACAAAACAGGTGCAGTGTCTGGGGTGCTCCTTTTATTTCTCGGAGGTTCAGAAACAAAGCCCTCTTTGTGTCTGAAGAAATATTTTAGCAAGACTGTGCTATTTTGTGATAAATACCTTTAAAATTGGCTGAAAGAATTGATTAAAATTGCTGGACGTGTTTTGCCACGTCATTTCGGAGCAGCCTGCTTGCTTTGGCCAACAGCATGCTTGAATAGTTAAGAAAGCCTCTTGGTATTTGGTGGTCAGACTGGCCATGCCGTTTTGCACCGAAGGAATGCTATCTGGCTTAGAAATTAGACTGGGGACAACTAAGAACTTCTAGAAAGACTGGAAAATACACCCTACACCAACTGTAAGGTCTGTTATGCAGATTCCTTTTTCTCACTACCAAGAAACAGACCCCTGTAGAATGCAAGCTCCCTGAGGGCAGGTTTTGGTACCATCTCCTCCATCATCTACAGCAAAGCAATGCTTGGCCTGTATAGCTAGCTGCTCAATGATTGTTTCTGAGCTGAAAGTTGGAACGAATCAATCCTTATACCTTAAAGTGTGGGATGCAGGCGTGTGTGGGGTTAGAGGGCTGGCCAGTGGCTTCCATCTTTGCCCTCTCTCACCTCTGATCCGTCCTGAGGGCCATCTGTAGGGAAAGCTCAGACACGGTCACACTGGATGCTCCCTGGCCCTGCCTCTTTGAGCTTGGAGACTGTAGAGGACATAGATTGCTTTCCCCCACCCCTACCTCCACCCGCCACCCCCAAGGATGAGGAAGAGCTGAAGATGAGGCCCCAAATTGCAAACTTGCAAAAGCAGGGAGGTTATGGTGTTCCTGCTAGTAAGAAGGTGATTTGGGAAAGATGAATGTAAGACAAAGGGATGAGTACCTTTGTAGATACGTGGAGGGGCTTCGACACCATAAAATTTAGCAAGAAGGGCTCAGTTAATGCAGCTGTCCAATGATTTAATCAGAACACAAATTACAAACTGGCTTGCAAGTTACAAATGATTAAGATTTAGCCTACATTTAAAACAATGTGAGTGAATTTAGGATTTGCTTATGATTATATAATGTCCTTATGAAATCTCTAGCAGGAAATACTCATAAATGGAACCGGAGTTAGAAGGAGAGGCATCAAGCATAAATTTGAGACCATTCAGAGCCAGGTGCTGTCTGGAAGCCCCGGAGCGGATGAGCTGACCGGGCTTTTTCCTGTTGGTGGGGCGTGGGAGTAGAGGGAGGGAGGAAACCAGATGGCGTGCCCTCTCTCCTCTGATTTCCAGAACCTGGGTGCACATGCGCATTTTTACTGATTTTAGATTAGCTCAAACCATTGTAGTTCAGTTATTTAATTGGGGGAAATGGCCTAAAGCACTCTACTGTCTTTTCAAGTTTTCAATGCACTGCTCCTACCTGGGGACGCATTTCTTACGTCCTGTTCAGGTATATGGTTCCAACTCTGAGTTTGCTGGATGAGTCTCTTCTCAAGTTTTTTGAGGAGAACAACTCATTTTCTTTTTAGCTACCCGTGGTGCCTGAGGTAAAGGAGTCTTGGCTGAGCCTCTTAAAATTGTGTGTATCCCTTTAACCATGCCACCAAGTGAAAAGTAGATATGTGGGGCCTAGAAACTTCTAGAAGAGCATCTGATCTTGTCTCTCCACTTCTCTAGGGTAATAGTGAAGACTACATTTATTGCAGTGACAATTTGTATGGATGTATGCTACTTTCTCCATTGTATTTTGTGGTCACTGATAGGCTATTTGACTTTGGGAAAATTATAGCTAGTTTGAGATAGATGATATATATATATATATATATATATATATATATATATATATATATATATATAAATATTAAAGCATGTATATTATATATAATATTAAAGCATTGTATAAGCTACTTAAGAACGCTATAGAGAAATTTACATCCAAGAAGCAGCACATTTTAGTATTTATCTATCCCCGGACACTACAAAAACTAAGGCAACTTTCCTCTGATATTATACAGCACAAAACCCCAGCTTATATAGTTTATGAACAAGAAAACGTCTCAGTTAGATATGCAACAGTATTTGACCCCTAAGGCATGCTGTAGGATTATTCTGAAGTTTCATGTAGATAGTAGTAATGGTAATGATACTATTCCTAAAGAAGCCATCATAAATAGACTATTGAGTGTCAGGCACTTGGCTGCTTTATATATATTACTTCATTTAATCTATAGATAACCTTGTGAAATAATCGTCATACTTTACAGGTGGGGAAAATGAGGCTCAGAAAAATGAAGCCACTTGCTAAACCACACTAGGCAAGTGGCAGACCCATGAGATTGAGTATGTCTGTTTGACTTCAAAGACCTTATGTTCCATGATTAAGCTGGACCTTTGGGTGCAGGAGAAAGCTGACTTTTGGATATGTACGAGAGTACTATTAGTTAGAAGAAGAAAAGTTGTATTGCAAAACCCTTGAAGAAAAATCATGGTACCTTTAAAAAGGTCTTTGTTAGAGCCTTGAGTATTGGGGAGTGGCAGAAAACCTGTGAATTACTCATCGGAAAAAGTCATTTGACATACAGCAAAAAATGTATTAAGCAAGTCTTATATGCCATTTATTGAGCTAGGTACTCAGCACTGAATAGATGGTGGGCTTGCTTTTTTGATCTTAGTGCCTAGAGATTGAGTATTTCTCTTTACTTTCTTCTTCCCTAAAAAGTCGAAAGAGAAATAGAGAAATTGAAACGCGATGTCTGCTGATTATCCAGCTCTATAGCCAATTGGTTTCATGAAAAGAATGGAAAATTTTCATCTAAGACAGGAAATACATAGGGAATGAGCAGATAGGCATCTTTGAAGAAATGTTCCTTTTCTTCTGTTAATATTGGAATATCATACTGTTATTTTCCTAAAATGTTGAAATCTGTATGGAATATTTTTAGAAGCCATCCAGGGTAAATGTCTTTTTTTCCCATCCTTCTTGGCCTGCAAATTGGATCCGTTTCTTAGGAATGTCAAGAAAGAGTGAGGAAAGAGAGGAATGAGCACAAAGTCCAATCAGCCTTTTTCTGTTATAGTCAAATCTGTTCAATAGTGCTGTGCGTTCCTCGTCGTGGGCCGCTGGGGGAAATTAGAGCTGACAGCTGGAAACTGTTCAGATGGATTTTCTATTTTTTCTTTTAAATAAGCTGTATTAAGCAACGCCAAAAAGCGCTGACTTATTTAAAATCCTGGCTATTATAATATATTAAGCATGGTAAAAATCTGCCTGATTGTCACAACTCTAGGTCACCTGGCATGGATGCTCCGTGGACCTATTAGAACTGGCCACCGTCGGCAGGCACACTAGGAGGTCCCTATGCTTGTCTTGCATGTTGTAGTGGAAAGTCTTCTTGGCTTTCAGTTCCAGCCTTCTCATCACCAATGTATTAGCAGCCATAGCAACAAGAGTAATGTGGGGCTGCGCCTTGGTTTCCACTGCTACTGCCTCGGGTTCTGGTGAACACTAAACAGTGGCCAAGAAGAAGGTAACAACTGGCAAGAAAAGCCAGCTAAGGAGAGTATCAACCTCAAGACAGTTAAATGCAGGGATTCACCTATAATACAGTAGCCTATAGGTTGGTGTTTCTTATATACACACGCTTAAAAGACCAGAGTTGGAATCCTTCAGAAGTCTCTGGAGACAGAGTGGCTTTGCCCACAGCCAGATGCCTATTTGGAATTGTCCTCGGGTATCCCCAGCATTCATGTCCAGGCGTGTCAACGCCAGTGATGTGATGGGGGCATGTGGTGTCACCATTTGAAAATCAGTGTCTGTGGGCTACAACAGTACACTTAAAATTTTTCCACTGGTGTTTTTTTCATAAAAGGCATTTAAAAAATATTAAGTTTATTTTAAAGACAATTTGTATTTATTTTTTTGTTCCTTATTTTTGCCTGTTTTTCTAAGAATGTTTCCATTTCTTTATCTCTTGTCACAATTTGCATGATGTGCTAACCAAGAAGGAAAAAATGACGAGTAGAAAGAGTCAGCATTTAGCAAATTATCAAATGAATGGATCATTACTCCCTAAGAACCAGGCCTCCTGTAATTTTCTGGCCACATGTAATTTTCTTATAGAAGCCACTTACTCTTGGGAGCAAATGAAGCAATTGGGAATTTTGAGAATGATGAGTGTTGCCATGTGTTTAAGCCTGTGCTTTGGAATAAAACCTTTTACTTTGCTTTGTGAATCTGAATCTGTACTGAAATGTCCTTAGGGGATGTAATTCTGACTAGATGATATTCAAGTTCAGTTTTGCAAAAGTTAGGTTACATATGGCCTCCTCAAAATGTGAATGTACTTCTGAAGTTTCTCTCTGGTTCTCAGAAATGAGAGCTGAAGTTATTTTTAGAGATTACAGTTGAATGGAGACAGTGATCTATTGGTCTGATGCCTCTTTTTATGACATTACCCCTGAAATGTTGCATATTTTCATGCTTAGAAATACCCTCTAACTCTGTAACATGCTCTGAGGATTGTTTTGTACCTAGTCTTTGCTTCATAAATCACGTAATGGCCATTATCCAAGAGCAGTAAGATCTGACCTGATGTCTGATCTGTGGGATGGATATCACATGGTTCATTTTAGGCTCATGAAAGGCTGGAGGGTCAGCATTCTGGGCACGAGGCCACGGCAGTTCTCACTCTGCGGGAAAGATAGCCTGAGTGTAGGAATTACACCAGAGCTGCCTGTCCCGTCATGTTTTAGTTTCTTCAGCAGCCAGATGATAAACCAAAGTGCAGTTTCCATGTGAAAGCTGAGATGATTATTAGAAATTCAGTTCATCAAGCACAGGGTCACAGCACTGCCTAATTCCAGGGGCACTATTCATAGAGAAAGAGCACCGTGGTTGGACTGATCAAACGGTGCCATCTTTAACCACAAATGAGGAAATGGTGCTGTTTAAAATTCATCCTGAAGCCTGTGACTTTTAACATAAAGCAGAGGACGTGGATGAGCAGCTTGTGCCTGCAGCCTATTATGCCAAAGATATTAGAAAAATTGACAGCGTGTTATTTTCCAATCAAAATTAATGTCCAAGGCCAAGGCTAGAGGGGTATGACTGAAAGTGAATTCAACCGTCTTGATTAAAGAAACTTGGAAAATCAGGAACACCAGGCTGTCAGTACATGGAGGGTGAGGGGGTGGAGGATGTTTTGAAGAAATGACAATTGATTTTATATTTTTTCATTTCTCTCTATCCTCTGGTAGTTCTCCCCCCCCCCTCCTCTGTCTCTCAGGTGATAAAACCGTAAGTTGCCGACATTACCTATTTCCTCTTTTCTCAGTTGTTGTAGACTTTTCAGCAGGGTACCTGGGCTTCTTCCCAGCCCCACACACTTCTCAGTCTCCTTGGTCGTTGAGGGAAATGACATGGATACGTCCTGGAATAGAAACAGATGCTGTAACTGTACCTTCTGGCTTGTGCCTTTAAGGGGAAGCACCCTCTGCCTTTCCTTCTCGCTTTGTTGCAATAAGGATGCAGTAATGATCCATTGGAGACCATGTAGATGAGAGAAAGACTCTATGAACGACAGGGCAACAAAGCAGAAGAATCCTGGGTTCCTGAGCCCTCGATGCCCCCACGGGAGCCCTGGACTGTATGCTTGGACTGTTACGTGAAACAGTCTTGGATTTCCTTGTCACAGCGGCTGTCCCTCTGCCCTAACTAATATATTGCCCTCTTCCCACTTGACCATCCTCACTCTCCTCTCCCACTACGCCCCCATACTTTTCTTCCACCCTCTGTGGGACTCTCCAAAGTGGAGACCAATGCCTCTCAAATTTTAATTTGAGTGAATATGGATAGAGTGGACTTCTAAAAACTGCAGACACCCAGGCCCTACCCCTCGAGGTTCTGGTTTATGAAGAATTCACATCTTAGGATTGTGAACTTTCTTCTATTTTCAGAATAGTTTGCCCCTTCTTGTCTTTTGGTAGCAAGAGAAGGTATCTGAGTATTTGTGCCTATTTTTGAGACATTCTGAAGCAAATGTAGCTTATCAATTAAATTATGTTCTCAGTTTGACTGTATAAGGAAAATTGGAGCTTTTAGCTCATTCACCTCTAGGTTACAGGGTTTCTCAGGGAAGTTCACACAGCTTCTTGTTTGAAAACCACTTAGGTGTGTTTTTCAAACGCAGCGCCGAATATCCCAGTATAGACTCCTGAATCAGAATTTCTGGGTGAGGCCAAGTCTCTGCGCTTTAGCCCCCAGGTGACCCTTCTGTTCACCGTAGGCTAAGCACCACTGCCCGGTGGAGTGGGTCCAGGGGATAGCATGGGCTCCATGCTGAGGCGACAGCACTGTGTTCATGGAACCAAGAAAGGCATTGACCACACCACTCAATGTGAGGACAAGAGTCATAAATCCTCTTCACTGCAACAGTGGTTCCTGGAACTGAAGAATGGAAGACGGAACACTATATGGAAGCTGTGTGGACTTTAGTCTTAACCTTGCAACTATAGCAACTATATTTCAGTCTACACTGGTCCTTATTTGTAAGTGTCTCTATGGCCATCCGGACTCTCAGCTCCTGGAGAACAGGAACTGGTTCTACATTGTTTGTAGCCATATCCTCATCATGGAGCTTGGTCCACAACAAATGCTCAACATGGCCTTATTTACTGCTAGACAGGAAAGCATCTAGTTGGCCTGAGGCAAGAGTCGTCTGTGATCCAGCACACACACTTGTCCCCATCCACTCACAAGCACATGCCCCTCACACGTATCTTGAGATATTACAAGACTAGTTTCAAAGGACCATGATGACGCCCTTTTCTGTGCCTACGTATGTCCGTGATTCCAGTGGGTGTCATGTGGAGCCTTACTCTGCTCAGAGCCAAGAGAAAAACCAACGTTACATGAGTTCCGGTGGTCCCAGTTCTTACTTCTAAATGGAGCAGTTTGGGAGTGTATCTGTCTTGTTTCAAGTATGACCCCGGAAAGGGGTCAGTTTACTGTGACCCAGGCTTGCTTCGTCTGAGAAGCTGTTTCTGAAGCTCACATCCCACCAGATGTGAGCTCTCTTGTTCTTGGTTCCCCCAGCATGGTGTGCCTTTCTCAGGTGTTTGCCAGTCAACCATATTTTTGTTTGTCTTACTGCCTTATTAAATTATGAGTTCTTTGAGGGCAAAACCTTCCCCAAGGTTACATAACCATAGCGAGGTCTTGAACTCTGGTCCTATGGCTCCAAGTCCCTCTTTGCATCAGATCATAACCTGACACAACGCCAAACTATTGCTCATTATTATTATCCCAAGGGGAATGGTTTTCAGGCAGATTTTGAACAGATAGATAGTTGGTATCAATCTCCTGAGAGTGGCAAATGGGATGCAACATTTTTATTTGGAAAGGGGAAAAGAAGGATCTGAAGAGCAGGGCTCGGTTAGTGAGGATGGGCCTGGGGAGAGGCCACCGTGGGAGAGGAGGACCACAGGCAGCAAAGGCCAAGTGCAGACAAGGGATATCTTGACGGGGAATTATTGCTGTGCAGTGTGGGCAATAAGGAGACGTGGGGAACTCAGGCTGGGGGAAGAGAAGGAAAACTCTATTATTTCAATGTTTTAATGTTCTTGATGCAAAGAGGACATGAGGGCTGATTAAAGGCTGTAAGTGAACTAGTGTCTTTTTCTAAGACTGGACTTGGAAGGCGGAATTATAAGATGCTCCACAGTAAATAGGCCAACTGCTGTAAACCAGTGCTTTGCTGTACTCGTATTCCTAGCTGAGACCTTGATCGTATGTGTTGACCACTGCCTAACTTTTAATTGAAAATATGACTAGTTAGAGAAGTGATGACCACTTGAAAAGTTTTCTGAGGGCTGTCTGTTCGTGTCTTGATGGTAGGATGAAATGCAAAGCAAATGTAATATTTTAAGATTAACCTTAATTTAGTTGTTAATTTTAAAGTTTAAGATTACATTTTATTTTATTATTTATTTGCTGGCTGTACTGGGGACTGAACCCAGAACCTTGTGCATGCTAAGCATGCACTCTGCCACTGAACTATATACCCACCTCCCTAATACTACATTTTAATACTGTGTTGTCTTGATAGTCTATACTACCATTAACTTTATCAAAATGGATGTAAAATTCAAAATTTAGAGAGAAAGAGCAAACACAGTTAAACACAAAATTCTCCATAGTTGAATGAATTGGAATGTGTGCCAACTTGGTTGATAAATTAGGCTTTAACTGAATGAGAGAACTAAGTTTCTCTGGTTGAGGTTTACTCTGTGGCATGTGTGATTCTGTGGACTGGATAAAGCATTATTTAATGTGGAGATGCTTGAATATTATTGTGCTTAAGAATTACCTGGAGAGCTTCTTAAAATGCAGATACCTAGGCCCTACCCCCAGATAATCTGGGGCCTGGGGTAGAGCCTAGAATCTGCGTTTTAAACAAACTCCCAAGTGATGCAGGTGCTGCTTCTCTGTGGAACCCCCTTTGAGTAGCAAGGCTCTGACAGAATTGGAAAATGCAGTTTCAAAGAAATAGAAGCTGGATGCATGTTTCTTAGTCAAACTTATCACCACTAAACCAACCAGTATGATGATCATTAAATTAATTCTACTTTTAATATTATTTTTCCTAACAAAGAGAAGAAAGAGCATGAGTTCGTATCAAATTTCTTTACAGGACAACTTGGCATCGACTCTGACTTCTTAAAATTATAATTTTATTGATTCTCCATTTTATTAAATAAACGTTCCTTGAGTTTGCTTGAGCTGGGGGGAAATGAATTTTCAGTGCAATTTTACTGCCTGTCTATTGCCTGCTTATTGAAGTGCAGAAGAAATATTTAAACCAAACAGACAAAAAAGTCCTCAAAAAAAAAAAAAAGAATGGACGGAAGTAATATTATCACATTAAGACATGCAAACAAAAGGCAAAGTGTATTTGGTTAGCATTTGACAAGGTTATTGTGATGGTTAATTTTATGTGTCAGTTTGACTGGGTCAAATTGGTCAAACATGATTCTGGGTGTTTTTCTGAGAATGCTTTTGTATGAGATTAACACAAATCAGTAGACTGAGTAAAGCAGATTACCCTCCCTAATGTGGGTGGGATTCATCTCATCAGGTGAAGACCTCAATAGAACAAAAACGCTGACTCTCCCCTGAGTAAGAGGGAACTCCTCCTGCTCGATCACCTTTGAGCTTGGACATTGGCTTTTGCCTGCCTTTGCACTTGTCTTGGGTCTCAAGTCTTCAGGATAGAACCACACCATCTGCTCCCCTGGTTCTCTGACCTTCACACTTGGACTGGAACTACACACCATTGGCTCTCCTAGGTCTCCAGGTTGCTGATTCACCTTGAAGATCTTGGGACTTGTCCCTCTCCACAATCGCATAAGTCAATCCCTTATAATTAATAAATCCATCTCTCTCTGTCGCCGTCTGTCTGTCTGTCTCTCGTATTGGTTCTGTTTCTCTGGAGAGCCCTGACTTATTCAGTTACATTATAGCTTTTTCTCTTCCTTGTTTGGTCTTTTTTTTTTTTTAATGGATAACATAGATTTTAATGGATTAACAATTTTGGTTGGGGTGACCTTGGAGAATAAAATAAACTTTGAGTGATTAAAATTTACACCAACCAGTCAAAATGGTCTTTCCTGTTTTAAAAAATATACTATAATTTCCCATGGTGTTTGAGGCCCTATTTACATAATGTTTTGTGCCTCAGCCACTTTTTGTCTATCAGATTGCACACAGAGGACAGGAACGAGCTACAACTCTCACATACTGTAGTTAGCACAGCCCAGTACAAATCGGAGCCCGGGGTGTACCTTGGAACATCATACAAGCTATACCGTCATCTCCAGTGAGAACATGTCAACTCCGGGCATCAAATCATAGGTCTTTCATCAAGGAATCAGCAGGATGGGGAGGGATGGAGACCTGGCAGTCTGTGGGCCTGTCCCTGAGCTTTCATACCTTCATAGTCACAGCATGGGCACTCTGTTCATTGTGGTGTCTTGTGACTCAAGAGTCATTGTCAGAGAACCCTGCATCAGGGCAAAGATGGGCAGTTTCCATAGCCCACTCCAGCCTTGGAGAACCATCACTCTCCACTTTTACAGTAATAGTGCCCTTGAGTGATTCTTACGTTAGTTTTCTTGAAAAGAGAATTGGCTTAAAAAAATTACCAGCATGGAATATAAACATGTGCACCTATATTTACACAGAATCTTGTATGAAGCACAGATGGAAAAAAAATATTTCTCCGTTTAAAAAAATACTGACTTCATTAGTAAAATGGAGATGTTTTCTTAGTTGCAAGAAAAAAAAATCCTTTCAGCTGAGAATGGAAAAGAATTTACTAAGTTTGAAAAACTAAAAATAATTTTTGGCTGGTCTTATTCCTGTCCTCTGTATTTAAAGGAATTTCTCCTGATACTATTATTACAGGAAATTCCAAAAGCGTGAACATTTTCTGGCATTTTTATAAAAACAAGTGTTTATGTTTTGTTTAATTTAGACATGGAAGAAAACAGTTGTGTGCTTTGTGTGCACTAAAGTGTCTAGTGGATGCCATGACAATGTGATTTTGTGTAAAATTTAGATAGTGAAAGCATTTAAGAATTCATAGGAGAGTAATAGAGTAACATACTTAAAATAAAATGTCTCTTAAGCTCTGTTGAAGTCCATGACAAACAATGGTCCTTAACACTAATGCAGTGTCTACTTACTGTCAAGATGACTGTTGTAGGGGATGGATGTTGGTATCTTTCTTCAGGATCAGCTTTTAGGTCATTGGGAAAATGCTTAGCGGGTCATAATTATCAACAGATCTGATTCCTGTGAGATTTCCAGGTATTTGCTGGCAGCTAAGTAAGTAAAGGGATTGAAGGGTGATGAAATATTCAGATGTCTTAAAAAATATACAGGCCAAAGTTTGGTTAATAGCATCTCTCTTGCTCCTGGTCTCAGCCTCTCTTTCATCTTGCCTATCAATTCTGGAGCTTGGGAACAGCCTCGTACATATGTAAGACAAAGATGAAGATATGGAAAATCTTGACCTCCAGTTTAGAGTGTCCTTGGACCACAACTCTGAATTTCCAAATTCACTGTGCCCTTCCAAGATCCTATAAAAATTCCACAGTGTTTTATAGCTAATGTTTTTACTGCAGTGTAAGGAGAGCTATGCAGTGAAGAAAACCCTTTGCATGCCCATGAGTTCAGTTCTTATGAGTTTTATACAATCACCACTAAGGGTCATAACAATAACTCACTGAAGAAACCTGAAAGAAGCTCTATTCATGGTATAAGGCCGTGACATTTGCCTGAATATGTTCCTTAACTCAGTTTTTAACAGTCAGCTGAACACGTGCATTCATTAGAGCCTCTGATGCCACAGGTAACTGTATAAAAATCTTAGCCAACAATTTTGACTTCAATGCACGTTGGACCATGCCTTTGTACTGTCAGGCTGCATTAATGTTTTTGCATCAAGCAAAATCATTATTGAGAAATTTGGTATTGCTTTGCTAAAGTGGGTATCTACTGAATATCCCCAATCCAATTCTTCCCTCTAATATGGTAATCTGTTATCTGTATTCAATTATCTGGAAGGTGAAAGTTGCTGGGCTGCCCAATGGAAAATTTTAAGTCCTTTCACTCTGAGTCTGCTGTCTTTTCAGATCAATCTTTCTGCTAATGACAACCAATACTTTCATATATGATTACAGGCCTGCTCCATCTTTTCATGAGCCGAGACTCTTTGGAATCATATGTATTGATCTTTTTAATAGAAGTCAGGAAAAATAAAATTACTCCGGCTTCTTGCAGCAAAACGATGATAAATGAGAACTTAGAAACTTATGGGAGAAATTTTTTCTGCCTTGGATTATTTTAATCACTAAAAATGATTGTCTTTTTAATAATATTTGCTTTCCATTATGCACATTTGCAGCAAAGCCAAAAATTGTTTCTGTATTGCTTTATGAAACCACATTGAGGCAGGGGCCTGTCAGGGTTCCAGTACCTGCTGGTGACTCAGGTACAGTGGCCCCTAACAGGAGGCAAAAAGCCAAGCTCTAGAGACTTGACAGCAATCTTAAGTTGAATTTCACTAGAGCGCTTTTGATGAAATAGAACTGGCTGAACTGTTTTTTTTTTTAAACATTTGTTTAAAAGCTCCTTGTTAATACTGTTGTCTTACAAGCAAGCTTGTAATCCTTTTATCACCCCTCTTTTTGATTTCTCCTTGGTCAAGTGCATTTTCTTCTTTTGTTTAAGAGAACTTAACTCTTTGCCTGTTGTTTTGGTTTCTTCCTCTGTGTGTCTGATAACTGCTGGTGGTACCATTGGTGGTAACTGGGAATCAAGGATGTATGATCATTGTATTACCTTTCCTGTGAAACCTAAACTGTGAGACTCATTTTGGGTCTCATTTTGAAAAATGAGTTTTATATTTTATATTTGAATCAAGTTTGCCATTTCCAGATGAAGACATGATAGTTTCCTTGGCTTCAAGGCAACGTGAGGCCAACATAGAAGATCAAAGAAAGTCATTGCCATTCCGCACAGAGATCAGATCTCTGTTGGTATGAAGAAATGGGTGAGGACCAAAACACTGCAGGTGTCAGGCCAAAGGACCACCTTGGTTTGCTTTGTTTGGCCCTTGGAGACCTATTTGGAAGAAGGAAAACTTGTCCCATTGGGATGCCATGTAAATAGCCTCCATGGTTCAATGGCATTGTTTCACATGATGCAGAGATGAATCACTCTCTCTCCCCTTTTTTCCTCTCTTTGTATCTCTCTGTCTCCCTCCTACCCAAACATGACAAAAAGAAAGATCTCATTCAGGAAACAGATTGTGTTCACTAAGCTTTCATTTAACTTGATTTAATCCAGTATCAGGAAGACTTGAAGAAAGGGCACTGTGTGCCAGGGAGTGAGATTATAAGACCAAACAAAGGAGACGGGTTTCCAGATTGTTTGTACGGAGTTGATGGTCCTATGAGGAAAATGACCACCAATCGTCATTACAAGCCTGAGGAGTGTCGCTAAGCTTCAAGTGCAGAGTGACATTGGACGGTAAATAGAGTCTGATCTGGAGGTTCGTGTATGACTTTGCTTAAACTGAGAGTAGGAATAAGTCAGATGGAAATTGGAGAAGATGGGTGCAGAGAGGATATTCTAGGCTGAGGAAACCACTTGTGTGAAAGCCAGAATTTGAGGGGGCATGGTCTCTGTGAGGAACTGAAACCATCCCAGCACGGCTGCAGTGCAGAAATGACTGAGAGCTGGATCTTGTTTCCTAATGTCACCTGGGTGTTCAAGTGGTCCCTGAATTTAAAGGTACTTGCACTTGGAGATCTTGCTGATTCTAAGGCACACACTGGGCTTCGGCTGCCAAATGAGCCGTGTGTGTGTGAGGTTGCCTTTGTCTAGATTATTCAGCTTTGGCCACTTTGCTATTTTTGACCAAAAGTCAGTGTTTATATAATCGTTTGACTTTTTCTAGAATTTTGGCCTTAATTTAGAAAAATCAGTGGAAAATATTAGACCCCAAATGCCTGTGATAAGAAGTATAGGTTTTCAAAAAGATTCATAAAATTGGTGGAGAAATGGAAAAATTTGTGGTGAACTAGCTTTAGGCATGCATTACTTTTAAGCTTGTGAATTGTGTATTCATGTGTGAAAAGCAAATAAAAATATTAAGGGGCATGCATGAAATACTAGAAATAAATCTTGAAGGGTATAAACATGTCTAAAGGTGAAGAATTAAGGATTTTTTAATTTCTCTCTCTCTTTGGGAGTCCTCTCATCACAAGGAATGTATTATTTAAATTGTACTCAACTTTATTTGCTTTCCACAATCCCTGTATGTACATATCCATATCAGTATGGATTTTTATTTTGTATGAAAGTAGAGGACTATCTTATTTTTTTTTCTCTTGGAGAGTTTGTTAAAGATAGTTAGAAATCACAGATTCAAAATTTAGCTGCTTATATGATATCAGTTCTTAGTTCTGTGCACTAGATAAAAAATTAGAACAATGTGAAATTAAAAGCAACCTTAAACATCTGTTTGAACCCACTTTGTTGAGCACTTCTACAGGTACCGTTAACTTTTCAGATTTCTGAAATCTAGATCTTGTTATTAAAAAGTGGCAACAGCTCTTAGGAATAGTAAACATTTCAGAATTTGACAACAATCTGGAGAAATGGAAATGGATTAATAGCAAAATATGATTATAGAAGCAAAAAGTAAAGAGAAAAAAATAATAGAATCTTTAAGTCTACTGAATTCAGAATTCTAAAAATTTATTGAGGTGACTTCTGTAAGCAAATTTTGTCATATAATTACTCAAAGAATACTAGAGGAATATTGGGTTTGGGTTGCATGCTCAAATGATGGTGAAAGGTTTAAATACCTCCAAATACAAAAGTGCCCACTGACATCAAGAGCTTTCAGCAACTGACTGTTTCACAGGCACACCTTACATGATAGCTTCTTGAGGTTTCTGTTCAAGCTGATCTGTGACTTGATCCTCTATAGGCTCTGTGGTTGCATTAAGAAGCTTCCAGAATCTTGGATAATTTAAAAGTCTTTTTGTAGGCAGAAGAGCCAGCAGGTAGAATATGGACTCTTGGTTGTCAAGTTTTTAGGTTTGTAATTAACAAACTAAAATATGCAAAAGGCAAAGTATCATGTCTCTCTCCATCGGATATTCATTAGAGAATTTTCCAACTCCACCCCCTAGTGCTGGTAATTTATTTCCAGTTTGGCCCTCCCTTCTCTTTATCTCTTGAAAACATCGAGGCTTCTGTTGTCATTTTGGTTGCAATTCCATCGATACCCAGTGTAGCGTAAAATGATCTTTAATTTTCCATGACTCAAGCCTGCAGAAAAACATTATGGGCCATTTTCCTTGGCCAATTTTACCCATCACCCCTGACTTTCTACTCTGCCTTGCAACCGCCTGTCAGTCTTTTGACATCTCAAGGTTTTCTGCATTCCCTGAGGATGGTAGAGGTGAAGATATCAATCACAGTCCTGTAGGTGTTCAAGCACTATCTCAGGGAGACTCTGAAAGCCAGTGTGTGCTCAGCCATTCACCCAGACAGTTCTCTGAAGTCTGCTGGGGAAAGATTCCTACTAGTGCAATATGTGATGTGGGCATTTCATGGCCTGCTTGTGAAGCTGTGTTGGCCCTTGACTATGTACTCTTCTTTGCAGTTCTCTAGTATTTGCTGCATGGATGTTGCACATACCTTCACTTGGTAACTTTGTTCTCTTCTTCAGATTCAGAGCTGTTCCTACTCTGTAAACTACATAATCCCTCTGGTAATACTTGGTAGTCAGCTCAGGATAGCAGTTTAAGGAGTCTACTAATTAAGATATTGTTAAGTGAAGTATCCTCGGCTTCAGCCCATTGCTGAGTCACTCTGCTGTGAGTGGATGGGCACTCAGGTTCTAAGAAGTCTGTTGATCCTAATTTCTGAAATCAGAGACCCCAGAGTTTCTTTAGAGCAACCAAACTAAGATTACTCTATGTGTTGATAACAGGAGGTACAAGGGACCTGATAACTGAAAGTATTTCTGAATCACAGGGGTCAAGCTATTTGTGTTAGGTTTTTAAAAATCTAAAATACCCTTTTAAATTCATTGATTCTTTCATTTGTTTGCATATTCATTTCAAAATGCTTACTTAGCACCAAGGATGTGCTGAGGTAGACACCGGACCCCCAAAGGTGCATTAAGTGTCCCCTCCCCAGGGAGCACAGGGTCCAATGGAGGATCTAGGTTCTCAAGAGTGATGACAGTTGGTCTCCAAGGCTACGAAGGAGGGCTGCTTTGGTGCTAGGAGTGGAAGGAGGTTCCCTGATTCTGCCTCAGGGCTCATGGAACTGCGTGGGTATTTTTTTTCCTCAGGGGTTACAGAGCAGGGAAGGCTGGTTATGTAGAGGTTGTGATTTTAGGGTTGGACCTTTAGAACTGAGTAGTTTTCCAGATGAGCATAGTTCTTTGCAGATTAAAGAATGTTTTTGAAGGTTCAGAGAGTGGTGGAGATTTGAAGGTCTGCCCAAAACAGTATATTTTCATATGTGTAGTTTATAGGAAGAGAGAACACTTTTTCCCCTTAAAGATCTATGGTGGTTCAATATTTGCGATTTGTATTATGGCTTGGTTTCCACATTTCAAAATTCTGAGCTATATTTTATATGTTTTAAAATGCAAGTCAGTGGGAAAGTAAGATTCAGTGACGTTTTCATTTGACACAAGTTTTCAGGAATCCATTTAATTTGTAAGTTGAGATTGGTTTCTGTTACATCTTAAGCATAAAAAATAACATTCTTTGTAGTTCATTCTGTTATCTTTTTTAACTGAAGTATGATCAGTTATAATGTGTCAATTTCTGGTGTACAGCACAATGTCCCAGTCGTGTATACATGCACATATATTCATTTTCATATTCTTTTTCATTAAAGGTTATTACAGGATATTGAATATATTTCCCTGTGCTATTTGGAATAAATTTGTTTTCTTAAATCTATTTATATATATATATAGTGGTTAACATTCACAAATCTCAAATTCCCAAATTTATCCCTTCCCACTCCTTTTCCCTGGGTAACCATAAGATTGTTTACTATGTTTCCTAGTCTGTTTCTGTTTTGTAAATGAGTTCATTAGTGTCCTCTTTTTTTCTTTTTTCGGATTCCACATGTGAGTGATACATGGCATTTTTCTTTCTCTTTCTGGCTTACTTCACTTAGAATGATGGTCTCCAGGTCCATCCATGTTGCTGCAAATGGCATTATTTTATTCTTCTTTAAGGCTGAGTTGTATTCCATTGTAATCCAGTCACCTGTCAATGGACATTTAGGTTGTTTCCATGTCTTGGCTATTGTATATAGTGCTGCTGTGAACATTGGGGTGCATGTATCTTTTTGAATTACAGTTCCCTCTAGATACAGGCCCAGGAGTGGGATTGCTGGATCATATGGTAAGTATATTTTTATTTTTCATGAGGACTCTCCATACTGTTTTACATGATGGCTGCCCCAAACTACATTCCTCTGTGGTTCATTCTGGATATTCTTAATATGAAATTTGTTTGAAGTTGATATGCCTTTTCTACCTTGATGGCAGTTGATGGCCTATAAATGTTTGGACTTGATATGGTTGGGCATGGATGTGCTAAGGAGTTACCACTGCTCTCATTCCTGAATCCAGGGTAATAGGCAGAAGTTTGAAAGTGCAAATTAAATACTTGACAGCTGGCAAGGGATGAGCGAAGAGAAATTTGTTTCTCTTTGGGACTTGGTAACTGTTAATTCTTCATGAACTTAGCTTCTGCCAAACATATATTGTACTTTCCTCTGATAGGAAATTCATATTGTTAAACTCTATGTGAACTCAAGGTATTAATGTAGAGTGCTTACTAGCAAAAATGACTTGCAAATGTCAGATAAAATTAAATAACATGGCTTAATAAAATAAGCTTGTTTCTGAAAATCTGTTTTTCATATTTGTGAAAGAATTATCTGTCCTGTTATTTAAACCAAGATATTGCCAGGACAGGGAAAAGAGACACTCTTTTATCAATTATCAAGGGAACCATTGATTTCACAAAGCCAATTAAAGTGTTTCTGGGAGAACAAGTAAATATTAGTTTTAGAAGCATTTCTTTTTAAAAGAGACTGGTGGCCAGGATAAGAGTACTGAATAAAAACAAGACATCCTATTCATTACCCAAGGCACAGTGAGCAGCTGGGCGTGCTTGGCGATCGCTGCTTCTCAGGTTTGTTCATTTAACTGACTTGAACAATGGGGCAGTGAGCTTTTACTAAGACACTGACACCAAGTAAGATGGACTTCATGGCGATTCAAATAGAATGTTGACCAGAGCAAGTGTCTCGTGGTTTGACTACATATTTTGTGAGCAATTAAGAGTTACCATCAAAAAAGCAGGTTTGAATATGAGGTGCTCTCTAGGGATGCCATCAGGGGCCCTCTTTGTTCCTTGTGGTCCTTGCTGGAATTCGGCATGAATAAACATTTGTCCAGTGCGGTGATCTGAAGCAGAGCTGAAACGGTGCTGGGGGAACCCAGGCAGGCAGGATGGGCTGCTTCTGGAGCATGGTGACTCCTGGTTGGAAGACTCTTTAGGGAAAGCATGTTTAGATTACTCTATGGTGGGAGAGAGTGGGGGGAGTTTATTGGAATCATATTCTTAGGCGATGTTGACTTGATCTGTTACACTCGGGAAATATTTCTCCTCGTAGGATTGACCTCAGGTGATTCATTAACTATGATGGATTGACCTATGGTGAGAAGCCCGTCCAGAATCTACTGGATCTCTGTTTAGAACCAATTCCTTCAGAATAAAACATAATTAGAATTACTGCTGTGGGTGAAGGTCAAAGTCTATCTTCTTGGAGGACATCAGGACAAAAACTGTCCTAACAAAAACTTCTCGATCATCGTTTATGATTCTGTCGGCTCTACATGACCTTCCAGCCCTCCCCCATCCTGGGAGTAATGAAGTCCAGAAATCTACTCACCAAATGCACAAAGTCATCCCTGATTTTAATTTTCAAACAGTCTATTTTAAATTTCTTTTCTCCATTGTAAGGAGTGAACTGGAATTTGGTAAAAAGCCAAGTAGTTCGGGGTTGAAGAGCAAACATGGATATAATCCAAGAAGTTTCTAACTATTTGTCCTCTCTGTAGGCATCTTTTGGTAGATGGATGGTAAAAACTAAATTTCTGTTAATTCAGAGTCTTTCCCTTTTTTCCTGAGGTTTCATCCTCATCCCAGGGTCTTAGGAAGAGTCAAGATACCATGGGCACAAGGCCACTGGGCAAGCATCATGGTCAGGAGTTTGATGCCACATCAGCCCATCTGGCCCACATTTTGCCGGGGCACTGGGGCTCAGGGGCTCCATGAGCAGACCATGCAGACATTTCTCTGATTGCTGTCCCGAGTCGAGCATGAGAAAACTTTGGAGTCTTGCTTCTTTTCCATAAACTCTACTCAGAAAAGGGCCTCTTGTATTCCCTGGGGCTAGGTCTAGGAGTCAGGGCAAGGAGCTTCCCTTTCAGGACCCCCCATGGTGTCTCAACTTTTTTTTTCATCTTTGAGTCCATCTTCCCTCTTCCCAGTCCAGAGATGCTTTCTCTTGTCTGGGGCAGGACAATCTAGCACATCATTTTTTCTTATCTCTTGTTTACTGCATAAACTTTAGGTCTTGATCTGTTTATATGTGTGTGTGGTAGCAGAGAGAAACTGAGAAGCCAAAAAAGAGATGTACATGTGACAATGTGGGTAGATAATTCATTATGATTAATAATAACCTAATAGTGAATTTATTATTAATTAATGAAAAATGCACACAAATGACTCTGCATATTTTAAAAAGGCTAAGTGAGCATTTCACAGTGGATTACCTACAGGGAGCTAGGGAAGAGAGTGGGGCTGACAGATCAAAGGGAAGAGAGGGGCTTTGCATACACTGATGCTGGTAATAAAATGCTCCCAGAAGAGGAGGATCGAGATTAACTCAGTTTCTGTGCCCGGGACCCATAACAGCAAACCAACTAGCCTTTATTTCCTGAAGCATCTGGGACATGGGCGACGCAAGCTCAAAAGTGTGGCCTCTGGAAAGGCGATGATTCTGAATAAGGAAAGTCATGTTCAAAGTCATATTCAAAAAAGCCTCTTTTTCACGCTCCTTATTCTGCTGTAAGTTCTCTTCCCTGACTCAGTGGCTGCTTCTTACCGATTCTGAGTTGGGGAAGGCCAGGGAGCGTTGCCGTGGGAACAAGGGGACATGGGAGAAACGCTCAGTTAATACTGCAGGCTTTACTCCACTGTATTCCTCTCCTGAGTGCAAACAAGATTTACTTGTCATCCTGATGTCCTCGCCTTTCCTCTGAGACCAAGCCATTGCTGTCATGGTTTGGGCGATTGGAGTTCTGGGTCTCCTTCAGTCTAAGTGCTGTGACCTCCTGCAGCAGGATGGGTAACCTGAGTGTCCCTTTTTTTCCCCTCCCCTGGGAGGCTCTGAGCAGTGGGGAAACATATTTACAGAACAAAGAGGTTCATTCTATGTGTGACACATCAACATTTTCCCTGAATTCCTCTGATAGAGAGACCCATGGAATCCTATGGGGTTCTTTTGTTGGTGGTGGTGGTGAGGAGGTAATTAGGTTTATTTATTTATTATTTTTGTTCAATGGAGGTGCTGGGGATTGAACCCAGGACCTCGTGGATACTAAGCACATGCTCTACCACTGAGCTATATACCCTCCCCTCCCGTGGAATCTTATGAATGACAGACTTCAAACCTTTTGCCAGCACCCCTGAGCCCATCCATGATCCTGGAATAACTCTCTCCTCACAGAGTGACGAGGAGGTTTAGTGAGCAGAAAATATCACATATCGTACATGTCGGTGTGTGCTCTCCTTTTTGCAAAACCTCTCACTTCAGAACCAATCACTGGTGTTCTGCTGTTCCTTTCTGCCTTGCAGTGTTCTGGCTTCTGTGTTCAGTCTCCTCATATGTGGTCCAAGTCTCTGCTAAAAGGAAGAGAAGCCCCTTTCAGCTCCACACAGGTGACGCCTTTTCTCTGTGCTGGCATCTATCCTACATATGGGGGGACCTCAACCAGAATGATGCCTTCACGTCTAGCCACGCTGAAAACCACAGGGCGGCAGCAGTTGCTCCATCTTGCTTCTCTAATCCCAACCAGCCCCACGTTTTGTGACTTCCTGCTCATCTTATCAGAGGGAAGGAGGGCTTAATTATATTTATCGATGGTTACCAGGTTTTTCTTTCTCTCTGGCTTTCCGTGTCTATCAGGCTCTCAGATGGTCTCTCTGTCCCTTTGATTGCTTTGATGTTCATCTAGACTTCCTTCTAGGCGGTGTGCCTCTTACCTAGTGTGGGCGCTGGAAGTGAGTAGAGAGACTCATGCAAACTTCTGGAGTTCTCTGTGTCGGCAAAATGCTCAGACCAGAAATCCAGGAATCCTGATTGACCTCAGCATCTCCTTGCCCTCCACACCTGCCTCCGCCCCACCCTGCCTGTGGTCACCCATCTGTCCATTACCTGGTCTTGCTGACCCTGCTTCCTGATAGCGCTCCAGCTCCCATTCCCCGTCCTGACTCATCAAAGCTCCTCCATCTCTAGCCACAAGCACTCTTGTCCCATCATCTCTTCCCATCCTGCTGCCAGAATGGTCTTTACAAACCCAACCCTTGATTCTTCTACTTACAACCACTTAGTGGCTTCCTGTTGCCTTTTGAATAAACAACACACACAGCTTGTAAGATCCTAACTGCCTGAGCTGACCCTTGCTGACCCCACCCCTTCTTCCATCCCTCTGTCCCGGGTGCTTTCCTCTTCATTCCTCAGAGTTCCTTGACCTCTTCATTCCTTGAAAATGCCACACCATACCCTCTTGGCCCTGGTTGGTGTTGTTTGCTCTGAATACAGTGATTCTTTTCTCTTTGCCTCGTTGACACCCACTCATCTTTCCTGTCTCAGTGTAACTCCCTGGACTAGGTTGGTTCTCCCCTAAATGCATTCCCACAGCCTCACACTTCTCATTTGCAAGTATTTCATAATTTATAACCACTTTGCCTATTCGCCCTTTCCCTTCAGACCATCAGTTCCACAGGGGAAGTGAGCAGGTTTATTTTGCTTCCCACTGTCCCCTCCATGCTACTTGGAAGATAGAAGTGCCTCAGTAAATATTTGTTGACTGGCTGATTTTCCCAGGTTGCTAATCGCTAATCCAAAGTTCAATGCTCTCAAACAGTGCTAAGAAAATCCACCTTTGAAACACAACTACAGTGCACTCAAGTTAATTCCTTACTCTTTGCCCATGCCTATAAATACTACATTTTGGGGTGAACTAAGACTTTTTCTAGCTCAGCCCAAGACTGTCTAATGTTTGTGTTCCAATGATTTCCTTATGTCTCAAAAGTTTCCTTTGAGCCACGTCTGAGCTTCAGTCCTGCAGGAATGATTTCTCATCTGTTTCTTGTACTAGATAACACCATATTAGTCTTGAATAAATGTGACAACATTCTAGCCAAATTCATCATCCTAGGAGAAACCAATGCCCAGGATTTCAATCAAATGGAAAAAAGACGAGATAAATAAGCTACTCTGAATTTATTTATGAATTGTGTGCTCCCAAAGTTACAGCCTCTAAGGGCAGAAATAAAATAATGAGACTACCATTTTTCTGTATGTAGGAATATGTCCAAGCCCATTCTGGCTTCTCTAGACAGTGGAGATGAGGGTGGAATTCCATAGGCAAAAGGATCTTTTTCTCATGTGGATCAGAAGGCAGAAATGTCACAGGAAATGGCACCACCGTTCACTTTGGCTCAAGCCAAAAAGTAGGCGTCATCCTTCATTCCTTCCTCTCAAAACCTACAATCGAACCATTCATGAGACGAGAAGGTCTCAACCTCCCAAACACTGAGGATCCGTGCGTACTCTCCTGTATCTCTACGTCTCCACCACCATCTCTGTGCTTTTCCCCGAAGCTCTCGACTTCCACTCTTTTTTTAAATGAAATTAATTAAAAATTTTTTATTTTATTTTTTGGAAGGAGTAATTAGGTTTACTTATTTATTTATTTTTAGAGGAGGTACTGGGGATTGAACCCAGGACCTTATACATGCTACACATGTGCTCTACCACTTGAGCTACACCCTCCCCCTTCAGCTACTACTCTTGCCCCCCTAAAATCCATTCTCTACACAGCAGCTAAAGTCATCCTTCGAATCTACAATCAGGTTCTATGGTTTCATTGCTTAAAAACTTCCAACAGTTTCCAACAATTTAAGAAAAAAAAAATCTGCATTTCTTACCCTGGCTTACAAGACCCCCTCTTGGGGGAGAAATTGATGAGATGCCCTTTTCTGAAGCGGAAGCTCCCACCAGTATCTAGCTCCTCATCCAGCTTGGTTTTTCCTCAGAGCCGTGATTGCTACCTAAACCTTATTCCGGGTAGCAACATGATCGTTTGTTTTTCTGTCTTGTCCACCAGAATATCATCTCCTAGTGGGCAGGGACTTTGAAGACCTTGTTTAGTGTTGCCTCTGCAGTGTCTGTAAGGGTGTCTGGTGCAAAGTCGTCACTTCGTGAATGCTCGCTAAATGAATGAATGAAATTTCCCTTCCAGAGGAAAATGTCCCTTAAGTCAGAAGGAGAAGTGGCTTAGGGCAGTCACAATCTAGCTGTCACTGTTGTGAGTATGTTGCTTTCTGGTTATCTGTCTGGAAGTTTGGAGAACCCAGAGATGTGAGGCTTGACAGGTTTACCACTGAGTCTGTGGAATGATAATTAACCCAGACCTCTTTTTTGGCCACATTACCTAGCGATCAATGCAGGACTGTGCCTCCTGGCTGGTGCCTGCTGGGCCCGGGGGGCTCATTTCCCTCTGCGGAGCTGCTGACTAGAGCTGTTTGTCCCTCAAAGGGTGCTAAACCCTCATTAGCAGCTTATAAACTTTTTCCTGCTCTTCAAGACCGACTCTTTAGTAAACAGTGGGGCCATTTACTATGTCTTTTGGAGAAGTGAACCAAATTTTTGGCAATGTGCATGTAGAAAGGGTCTGGAATGAAAGGTGACTTATCATAATGCCATGGTGTATTTCTTTGTAGACAGAATCACTGGGTTTCAATTAGGTGGTTTGGAAACATTTTTCTTTCTTTTCTTTTTTCCCCATGAATTATCTTGGTGGTCCAATTTCAGAATTGATTTCCTCAAGCCTCTGCTTTTATTTGCCCCTCCTGGGCACATGGAGCCAGTGAGGGTGCTTCCTTTCAGGACTGGGGTCAGAGGATACCTGGTCAAGGGGCAGAACCATTGTACTTAAGTTTTAAAACTTTGAATTGGAAGGTAACAGACAGGCACCTAAGGGTACAGCTTTCACATTCAGTTGTTGATGGACATTTGGATAGTTTCTAGTCTGGCTGTTATGAACAGAATGTCTGCTCCTTCCTTCCTTCCCTAACTCCCTCCCTCTTTCTTCCTTCTGTCCTTCCTCTCTGTTTTTCTCTTTCTCTATCTTTTTCCTTCCTTCCTTCCTTCCTTCCTTCCTTCCTTCCTTCCTTCCTTCCTTCCTTCCTTCCTTCCTTTCTTCCTTTCTTTCTTTCTTTCTTTCTTTCTTTCTTTCTTTCTTTCTTTCTTTCTTTCTTTCTTTCTTTCTTTCTCTTTCTTTCTTCCTTCCTTCCTTCCTTTCTTTCTTTCTTTCTTTCTTTCTTTCTTTCTTTCTTTCTTTCTTTCTTTCTTTCTTTCTTTCTTTCTTTCTTTCTTTCTTTCTTTCTTTCTTTCTTTCTTTCTTTCTTTCTTTCTTTCTTTCTTTCTTTCTTTCTTTCTTTCTTTCTCCCTCTCTCTTTCTCTCCCTCCCTCCCTTCCTTCCTTTTCTCTTTTCTTTTCTTTTCTTTTCTTTTCTTTTCTTTTCTTTTCTTTTCTTTTCTTTTCTTTTCTTTCCCTTTCCCCCTCCCTCCTCTTATCCTTCCTTCTCCCTCTCCCTTCTCCTCTACCCCTTCCATCCTTCTTCCTCTTCCTCCTTTTCTTCTCCTTCACTTTCTCCTCATACAGACAGAGACTAACTGCTATAGAGCAGGCTCCGCAGAGACAGGCATTAGTGTGGGGATCCCACTCTGAGGATAAACCTGGATCATGTGGTCTGAGTGTCTTCACTCAGCATCCACCTAAACTGCTGATTCTCCTCTGAAACAACGTGGTGTTCTCCTGGGGCTGGACCCAAGCATCTTTTTTTTTTTTTTAAATTGAAGTTAGTCAATTTACAATGTTGTGTCAATTTCTGGTGTACAGCACAATGTTTCAGTCATACATACACATACATACATTCGTTTTCATATCTTTTTCATTACAGGTTACAACAGGATATTGATAGAGTCCCCTGTGCTGTAGAGAAGAAATATGTTATGTATCTATTTTATACATAGTGAGCATCTGCAGATCTTGAACTGCCAGTTCAAGCATCCTTTTGATATTCCCTTTCCCATCCACCAAGAGGTGAAGAGGTGCCTGCAATCAGAATTGGAGTAAGGGCTGGGCCAGCTGGGCAGCTGCCCAAGGCCCTGAGCTGTAGCAGAGAATTTAAACATCTCTGTAAATGTTGCATCAGTTAACTTAGGGTTCCTTACACCACAACTAACACAACCAAGGAAGTCTGACTTGGGCCACTGAAAATAGTACAGTGGAAATAACAAAAAACCCCCAAACCACTCCCCACTTGCCCAGACCTCTGTCTGTGGAGTATTATTGCCCTGGAAACATAAAGTCATAGATGCTGAAATTCTGAACCCGAACAATGCATTCTGCAGTGCCAGTTCCTGGGAACAATCAGTTTAATTTGTTCTGCACATTTTAAACCCTTTACATGCCTCCCAAAGCTCTGTCTGGTTAGTGAGGTAGAATATTAAGAGCTGTTCTCCTATCATTTCTTTTAGAATATGGATGCTGCTTTGGACTGGGAAAGTGAATTAGGAGGTGAATTGGTTTCTGTGTATAATTTATTATTAATAGAAATAAATGTTGTCCCTAAAAAAATGTAGCACAGATACTTAAACAGTACTGTTGAAAAGGGTGAGATTACTGGCTGGCCGGATGCTCATGTGCTTGGTGGCCCTGGCTGTGATCTGTCCCCTCTGCTCTAGGATCCCAGGTGGCCTCAGCCAGGTTGGAAGGAGAGAGCCCTAGCCCAGCGGTCAAGGGCTGGAGCTGATTCCTGGGGCCCACGGGAACTGGTTGGGTGGCCTTTGGTGACTAACGTGACTGTTTGGGTCCTTAATTTCCTCATCCAGAAAAGAACAGGATTAGACAGATGACACTGAGTTTCCTTCCAGCTTTGACAACCTGTGTAGTGGTGTGAACTGTGCTGTGCATCAAGTGTATCTTGCTCCGAATGAATAAGGGACTTCACGAAGCTCTGTGAATGCCCAGTGACTGAGCCTGAACGAATGGACTATTGTAACTGGATTGTTTGTCACCATTTTTTCCCCTGAGCTATCAAAATGCCTCACTGTGCTAAATAAGGAGGTTGGTGTCAGCTACAGAAGTTTGATGCATAATACTTCATGAAATATGTGATGATCAAAGTCCTCATTGTTAACCAGCCACTCCCCTCCACTGCAAGGGGGAGAATCACTGATTGTCACAAAATCAGAAAATCCCGTGCCCCTCCCCTTGGAGCCTGTGGAGTTGCCCAGGGCAGAAGCAACTCCATCACAGGTATACATCTGTCCTCTGACTTTTGGTTTTGAGTCCATATTTGACTCCCCCCCTTTTTTTTTTCTATTTGTGAAATCTTAATACTGGCTCATCTTTCTTTTTTTTTTTTCAAATTGAAGTATAGTCGATTTACAATGTTGTATTAATTTCTGGTGTACAGCATAGTGATTCATTTATACACATATATATTCCTTTTTATATTCTTTTTCGTTATGGGCCATTGCAAGGTATTGAATATAGTTCCCTGTGCTATACAGTAGGACCTTGTTGTTTATCTGTTTTATAGATAGTAGTTTGTATCTGCAAATCCAGAACTCCCAATTTATCCTTCCCCACCCCACAGCTCATCTTTCTTGATTATCAGGCTCAGAAGCTTCTCAGGCGACATGAGAGTGACCCCGGGCTCTCTGAGGTGCCCTCAGGTCCTATAGCCTCTCACTCTGAATTTTATACTTGTCAATTGTCTCTATGTCTATTAGTTTTCTATGGCTGCTCTAACAAATTACTACAAATTTAGTGGCTTAAAATAACATGAATTTTTTATTGTACAGTTCTGGAGGTCAGGCGTCCGACCTGGGTCTCACTGGGCTAAAATCAAGGTTTCGCCAGGGCTGCGTTTCTTTCTGAAGGCTCTAGGGAAGAATTCATTTCCTTGCCTTCTCCAGCTTCTCCAGGCCACCCACAATCCTTGGCCTATGGTCTCTTCCTTCATCTTCAGGCCATCAGCATTGCAGCTCTCGGATCCCTCTTCCATAGTCTGATCTCCCTCTGACCTGAACTTCCAGGCAGATTTCTTAGTTTTTAAGGATTCATGTGATTAGCTGGGTCCACTCAGATAATCCAGGCTAGCAGTCTTTGCGTCTGAGATTCCTTAGCTTATTCACATCTGCAAAGTCCTTTTTACCATGTAAGTTTCCTGGGTTCTGCAGACTAGGGTGGGGGCATCCTTGAGAAGGGCGTTATTCTGCTGATCGTGGTACTTTATGTCAGACAATTCCGAACATCATCTTCAAGTCTGGGGTTGCCATGGATTGGGTGCACTCAGAGGTCGACTCTGAACAGACATTGGCTTGTAGGATGTTGGCTAAGGAGGGTCCTTGGAAGCAACCCCTATGACAGGGATGGAGGGGGAGGAGGCAGGAGTGAACAGGACAGGGGCAGAGTCACAGCCTCAGTCAGTCCCACAGGGAACTCTGGAGCTAGAATGATCGATTGAGGTGGAGATGATCTTAGAGTAAAGACACTGACGGCAACCCAGCTAGGAAATTGTAGAGTTGGAATTCCACCTCATATTGTTTGCGTATATAACCTGCATCCTAAAGCAGTTACCCTCCAGGACAGAGGTTAGTAAACTTTTTCTGTGGAGAGCCTGATAATCTATAGTCTGGGTTTTGATTTCCACATGGTCTAACTCTCAACTACTCAGCTCCACCCTTGTGATGTCATAGACAATCCATAAAAGGATGGCAGCATCGTATTCCAATGGAACTTTATTTACAAAAGCAGGTGGCTGGCTGGACTTGGCCCCCCGGCTGCAGTTCACTGACCCCTGCTCTCTGATGTCATCAGGTCCAGCGCGTACCATAGGCTGAGTTAGTGGTTCTCACAGTTGAGTGTGCATCACAGTGACCTGGAGGATTTGTCAAAAAACAGGTGGCTCAACTGCACCTCCCCAATTTTGATTCAGCAGCTCTGGGGTGGAACCCTAGAACTTTTAGTTTCCACAAGGTCCCAGGGGGGGCTGACGCTGCTGGTCCAGAGACCACACTTTGAGAACCACTGGCTTACGTTCACACATGAATGAGAGGCAGTTATGCCTTCCTCCAAGGAAGGTCTTGACACCATCCTTCAATAAAATGGTAATGCACAGTTACCTTATGAGTGTGTAACTAAAGGGCACACTGCTTAAATGGACTCCTTTTCTCAGGTCTCTGGTAGAGGAGCAGCCAATGCTTTCTCAAATTATATAATTTAAGGGATGTCAGAAATGGCTTCCCTAAAATGTTTTCTATAATCTATTGCATGAATTAGTGCTTGAATTTCTAGCATGGCCAGTCTTCCAGGAATGCAAACTCTTTTTTTGAAATGCTAACTCCTTTTTTGAAATGCAAATATCCTGGATGAAGAGAAACAACTTGAAGGGGAGAATAAGGTTTAGAGCTGAGAGACCACCTACTAGCTTAGGGGTCATGGGCAGGCTTTTTCCTGTCTGAGCTCCTATTTCCTAATCTGTAAAATGGGAATGGTATTTATTATTTCACAGATTGTTATAAAAATCGAATGCAATTTAGTGAGACAATGCATCTAAAAATACTCTTACTAGTCATGTATTTGTTTAAAATGGTCCTTAAATTTTTTTCCCTCTGGGACAGGAAGGCTGGAGGTGACACTACACAGTCGTATCTTAGACAGAGAGGGTGCTGTGTCAGTGAGGATAAGGACAAAAGCAGGGTGGGCAGGGAGGTTGCTAAGAACAAACTACTTATTTTATAATATTTAAAACATAACACATAATGATGTCTAGACTAGCCTTAGTTTTAGACAAACTAGGTATATCAGTTAGCTATTGCTGCATTGTGAACACCCCAAAATTAGGAGGCTTAAAGCAACAACCATTTATTTCGCTCATGGTTCTGATAGGTGGCTTTTTTGGTCTGATTTGAACTTGGCTGATCTTGGCTGGGCTTACGAGTCTGTGGTCATTTGGCGGGTCAGCTAGGTGGTAGCTGGTCCCAGAGGGCTCATTCGCATATTTCTTTGGCTAGGGGTTGGGATGATGTGGTGTCTATGCCAAAATTTCCTCATCTTTCAATAGGTTAGAGGGGTCTGCTCACGTGGTGGCAGTGTTCTTAAAAGAGCAGACAAAAGCTACAGGGTATTTAAGGGCTAAGCTTAGAAGTGGCCCAATGTCACATCTGCTGCCTTCTATTTGTTAAAGCAAGTCACATGGCCAGGTTAAAGGGGCGGGGAAATGGCCTTCGCCCTTGGTGGGAGTGGCTACAAAGTTTTTGAACCATATTTGAAATCTAACGTATCAGGTGCAAACTCTTCAAGTACTTCATCTGGTTTTATAGTTTATTGCTTCAGGTTTTTGTTAGTCAAATTTCAAAGCTCAAAATAAGCTCAGAGTCGCCTAGCACACCCCATACGTGCCAATATTCTTATTTTGGTTTATAAAAGAAAGTATATTAAGTTTATAAAAACCACAAAGAATTTCCTAACTCCATGACTTTATCTTTCCCATGTTGGAGTTGAAAGATCTTTAGGAAATTATGGTCCAGAGAGGCAGTGAATCATCTTGGGAAACCCAGCTGGTTACTGGCAGAGTTGGGAGCAGAACCTACATGGCCAAGTTGCAGACCCAAGGTTTTGCCATCATTCCATGCTGTTTCCATCATAGATGCTCTGTTCAGAGGCCCCTGCCGCCAGGGGATATACCCACAGAGCTGAGAGAGGAGGTCAGTTGGAATGCTGCAAAATATTAGTCATTCCTATCAGAACAGGAAGTTGAGTGGGGGAGGGCATCCTCGTTCCTCCTGTTTGAAGAACACAGCTGTGTCTTTCAAGGCATTTTTGAGGATGTGTTAATAATACTACTGCTTGCCTAGCTCTTGGCCGGGCATGTCTACACTACCTACTAAGCAGGTGACAACATTTTCCTTGGTGGAAAGTGCATGAGGTAACGATGTTTTCCCCATACACTCACCAACAACACTGTCCCTGTCCAAGACATGGCCTTGAGTTAGCTCATGCTCTGTCGGTGGGGGCACAGTCACACCTCTCCCAGTCACCTCATGTTGATTTTAAGCTACTGAAACTACTCTTTGTGTTGCTGGGTGACTATTAACCATATTTGACAAAAAGAATGTTTTCCATGTTCTGGTAAGGAAATCCTCCGTCAGGATAACCAGCTCTTTCCCTCCTCTCCTCCAGTTTGGCTCTTGCCAGGAAGGCCTAAGTAGGTTCTCTGTAGTCATTTTCTTTTCAATATTTCACACTGGAGTTCAGTAACAAGCGAAAAGCCAGAAAAGGTAACTTTTGCTGAAAGGCCACAGAACTCAGGAGCTAGAGAGCTATTTGAGGTTGGGGTGTCCTGCCCCCGGCCTCTTTGAGACATTTTGTATCAAGGGAAATGTCCTTTCTCTCTCCCTTCCTTTTCTATCATTTTTCTATGCAATTAATTTAATAAACACGCTTACTTCGTGAATTTTCGTGAGTGTACTTTTCTACTGAAATGTTTACCTCTTCCACTTTTCTGTTCCAAATTACTTTATGAAATATTGGGTTTACCTGTGAGCTGAAATCTACACTTAATCCTTTATATGATGATGCTTAATCCTGAACGATGTGGAGACGACTGACTTATTCAAACCAGCTCCTTGGTCCAGGGAAATCTTTCTGTTACAGCTCACAGATGTTATGGCCCCTGGGGTGGGTGGAGCTCCCCCATGTTGCTGCAGAAGATGGGCTGAACTCCATACACAGGTGGTGCTTCTACCAATGCGAAAACAAGTTCAGGGCTCACTTAGGCATAGATGGGCTACCATCCTCATTCAGTGTTTTCCTCCCTCCACCCCTTCCACCTTTTGTGGTTTCTGTTTTTCTTCACAAGGGCCATTGATGTTGGTTTTCCCTTTGAGGCACAACAATATAAAAATTGAGGTGGTGGTAGGGGGAAGGTGTAGCTCAGTGGTAGAGTACCTGCTTAGCATGCACAAGATCCTGGGTTCAATCCCCAGTACCTCCATTAAAAAAACAAATGAACAAATAAGTAAACAAACCTAATTACCTCCCCCCTAAAAAAGAGAAAAAAAAATTGAGTGAGAGGGTGTGTGTGTGATGGCAGAGGGGTGCAGTCTTTTGCCTCAGGGTCCCCACATCTGGAGAGAAGCCCTTCCCCCAGATCTTTGGTTTTTGGAGAGGGCTAAGTTCTCTGCTGCCCTGGCTCAGTGTGCACAGTGAGTTCCATAGTTGAAATTTGATTTGGAAGCTAAGGGTGGCTGTAGGAAATCACTGGAGCCTGATCAGGAAGTGAGTTTGACTTCCGGGTCAGGAGTATCGTGAACCCTTGGGGCCCCGCAGTGTTTCCCCTCGTGACTCTGCACGTCTTAGGGGTGCAGCCTTGAGACGCCAGCTGCCTGGGTCTGCTCTGAGTCTGGCTGGTTTCCCATAGTATTTGTTGGGACCCATTTTGGGTTTCCCTAAGGCCCAGGAAGGCATGGAATTCCGAGTTACCGTCCTGGGTGCCCACAGTCACACCTGAGTGTGGGTGGCAAGAGGAGGAAACTCAGCAGTTGAAAATCGTTTTGATTTCCTTGACAATAAACACCAAGGAGATGGAAACATACCATTAAGACTGGAAGAGGAGGGCAAGTGGCCCTGTTCTCTCTCCTCTCATCACAGTCATTCTTTCGTTTAAGGAAGGTTGACTGAGAACTTATTCTCTGTAATAGGGACATTGCTGGGTAGATGGGCTTCAAGCCTGGAGGCATCTTCCATCTACATTGTCTTCCCAGCAGCTCAATTTAGGGGTGTGTGTGTGTGTGTGTGTGTGTGTGTGTGTGTGCATGCTAACACACATGCATACCTACTTTATTATCATTGTCATAATTGTTTGCATCTGTCCTCTACAACCCTCATACCTTACTTTAAGGCCATTTTCACGTTGTACTTAGTCCCAACCTAGAAAATTTAAATGAATTTCTAGTAGCCACTCCTCCCCCACCCCACCATGCTCCCTTTATACCAGTTGCACGAGTTCAGTCTTTCATTAAGACAGTGATGCATTGCTGGAAGATCACGGAATGGGAGCAGTGAGAAGTGTTAGGACCCTGGTGTTATAATCTCTGCTCTGTCTCAGTTATTTTACTCATAAAATACAGGATTACAGGGTGGGAGGATTAGACGCCCTTTAATTTTCCTTCCTGTACCAAGTTTCAATGACTCCACCCTCCTCCTTTCCCCCACAACTTTCAGCAGCCAACTGTTCCCTGGAGGCTCTGATGCAGATGCATTTGTTGACTCTTGTGTCCTTCCCACTGAGGCCCAGGTCCATTGCGTAGCCCTGCCACTTCCTGTACATGGAGCCTCCCGGACGGCCAGGTCTACCAGCCTACTGACCTTTCCCCACTTCCCTTCCTCTCTCTGTTTGCTCGTAAGTCCTTCCTATTTACAATGCCACACCTATGCCTGGACTTACTGGTCTTCCCAAGGCTATGTCCTCCAGGAAGCTTTCTCTCTTTTCACACAGCTGACTTAACTGTCCTTTCTCTGAAATCCCATCTTGCAGAGACAGACTCTTTCATTTGGCATATACACAAATGCACATGCACACACCTGTATATGTATGCATTTATATACCCATATCTCTCTATATTGTAATTATAAATTGTATACCCATACCATTATTATACCTAGAGTGTATGACATGAAAAATAGTTCAGGAATGGGTATTCACAATTGCTTCCTTGCTTAGAAAGATTCCTGGACGAATTCTGTGTATTTCAGGTCAGCACACAAGCCTTTGTTGGACAGAATGTGAGTGACAGGCAAAAGGAAAATGTCTTTATGGAATTGTGTTAGAAAGTTGCATATAGAAGAGAATACATCTGATCAAACAGATTGGAAGGTTTATTTCTCTGTTGAAAATTGTAAGCTCCACAAGATCAGGAATTTTGCTTGACTTGCCCTGCAGTTTATCCTGGTTCTTGAAATGCTTGGCACACATATTTGTCAAAAGGATGAGTGTCAATGGATCATACTGGGTAAGCTTGGGGGTGGTGATGGCAGGAGAGATTCTAGAAGTTTGGAGAGAGATGGGAGATGCCTCTGTGTAAGGGAGCTTTTAAAATGTGAAAAGAAGGTGAGTTGTGAAAGAACCCTTCATTGGCTTTTTTTTTTTTAATGGTCAAGATTAAAAAGATCTTGACAAAGATTTCTGAGATATTGGATGGATGTTTCACTGAACAAGGTAGCATCATGTAATACCTTGCAAGGCTGCCATGCATATATTAAGTTCTGTACTGTTTGCTGGATAATGGACCATCTTCCAGCCTTCCCTGAGGTAGGGTGTGCTACTCAGAACCTGGTTTATTTTGCATGTAGTGCCAGCTTCCATATGGCCATAGATGGATTTATAGCCAGGTGGCAGCCTTAAGTGTGTTTGTAGTCGATTAAAAGGAGGCTAAAGGGGGAGTTTCTATGAATGTGTACCTACCAGCTGTGAGTGATGAAAAGCCACTTAAACTAGCTCAGGCAAAAGAAAAGAAAAGAAAAGAAATTTGTTAAATAGTTGCTGAGATGTCTTATGGTACCAAAGACAAGAACTAGGCTGGGTCTCAAGAGTAACCTCAGAGATTCTCTTTTCCTTTTCTACCTGGATTTGCTCCTCCTTCTATCCTTCTCCCCATAGACTGGATTTTCTTGTCTTAGCTTCTTTGATGCATAGGGTGAGAAATGGGAGAAATTTTTGTAAATTGTACAATTTCTTAGGGGACCTTTCCAATTGGCCTGAAAGTTGACCACAGATGGGCATGACCTCATATTCACAGCTCCTTCTCCAGCGGCCACATGGATGGAGTGGGGAAAAGGAGGAGATTCCCCAGAAAGGAGGTGCGGATCCCCCAATGAGAGGGTATTAGATGAATGGATGGAACAGGAGGGGTCCCCTTCCTTGCACACACTCACTGCCACAGCAGAAATGCCCCACCATGCAGGCTCAGTGATGTGAAGTCGGTAGAATCATCTTCCTAGAGGACTGAGCTAATTCCCAGGTGCTGTGGCTCAGTGGCTGTTTTGGATCCTTCCAGTCACTTGTTCTGTTGTGGCTGGTGACTGACATTCTGCTTGGAATGAGTGAGTCCCGGAAGGTTCAGCCCACACCTTGTGAGGGGGCCCTAGGAAGCGAGAGAATCTCACCTGATAAAAACTTAATGGTCTGCAATTTGTGAAAAGTAAGAAGGAGCATAACAGTGAAGGTGGCTTTTTTCTTGTGTTTCAATCAAGGATTCAGAATTTAAGAGGTCAAAAATATTTTGTATAGTAAAGTACTTATTTAAGGCCAGATGTATACACAAAAGACTGCTCTCTAGATGAAAGAGAAACATAATTTTTTGTCCCTCATTTGTTCATCTCTTCATTCATTTTGCAAATTTGTGTTGAGTTCTGCCCATGGTAGGTGTTGGGGGTCCAGTGGTGAACAAGACAATCGTAGGCGCTGCCCTCTGGGAGCTTGTAGTCTTGTGGGACATAGAGACATCAAGACAAGCAGTACCAGGTGTAACACGGTCTTCCAACCAGAAAGCCGAGGGAGCGTGGGGGCCTCTAATAGGACCAGACGAGGGGTTCTGGTAAGACATCTTTGAGAAAATGGCCTTGAATATGAAGGTTTCATTTGGGGACTTGAGGACATCAGATGAGGGTTCCAAGGAGTGGGGATGACAAGTCCCAGCCTCATAGAGGAATTGTGTAGTCCCTCTGAGAGCTGAAAAAGTCCACTTGGTGGCAGTGAGGAGAGGAAGGGAGGTGGGTGGGGCCGAGGCTGTGTGTAAGGATTTGGGCTTTATCCCTAAGGCCCTGGGAAGCTATTGAAGAAAACAGTATTATGTGAATCCTGTGAATTCTGTGATACTAGTTTTCTAGGGCTGCTGTAATACATTGCCACATGCAGTGGTCACTCAGTTCTAGAGGTTAGAAGTCCAAACTGGGTCTTACTGGACTAAACTCAAAGTGTTGGTGAGCTGTGTTCTTTCTGGAAGCTCTAGGCGAGAATCCTTTCTCTTGCCCTTTTTCAGCTTTTAGAGGCTGTCTGCATTCCTTAGCTCGTGTCCCCCTTTCACTAGGGTGGGGACATTTGGGGGGCCCATGATTCCTCCGACCACAAAGACTAAGCCTGGAGGTGACACGATCTGACTGGTGTATACTCCATGAAGACAGGAGCCATGACTCTTTTGCTCACCACTGTCTACCCTGTGCTTGCTTGGCCTTGTTGTGCCTGGCATGTAATAACCACTTCATAGCTTATTTGCTGAATCAATGTGGAAAAAGATATTTAAGAACCTCCAGCTGCAGAGGGAAGAAAGGGTTGAATTGGGGCAAGAATAGATGCAAAGAGACCAGTTGGAAAGTTATTGTGGAAAAAAGATCAGAGTTGGACAAGGTGGTATCAGTGAATGGATCTGAGAGGAAGGTAGAAGTCCAACAAGACTTGGAGGTTGATCGCACATGAGGGTGGGTGGTACTCAGGTGGAGGAAGGTGGTCCTTTGCAACTGACACAGGGAGCCTGGAGGAGAAGCAGGTTCAGATGAGCTGATAAGGATAGAGTGAGATGGACTGTGTGTGAGGTCCCTGAGGCTGAGATACTTAAGTGTCCATCTCTAGCAGGCAAATATGAGTCTGAGGCCCAGGAGAGAGGTTGAGGCTGGAGTTTAAGATTTGGATGTCATCCCAGAATCTCAGTAGTTGTTCGTGGAAGTCATGGACTTAGATGTTGTCACGTGGAGGAAGATTATAAATGGGGAAGGGGAGATAGCCTGGACTAAGTCCTGAATCACTGTTTCGCAAAATCTGTTTCTCATTCCAGTATTACTGGTCCATGTGGTTGAGACTAAGACTTGGGAAATGGTCATTGTTTGTGTTACGTGTTTTCACCCTCGTGCTGTTTTTAATGAACATTTCTTATTAGGATGAACCCTGGCGGGTTGGCATGGAATGTGGAAATCGCATATTTTTAGAAAACCCGCTTTGAGATTGCTTGCACCAAAGTCCTTTGTATGAGATTTGGAATTTGGGTTCAGTTAGGTGCCGACTTAGCAAGTATGAGTGGAGAGTGTGGTAGGTGCCTCAAAACCTACCTGTAATGTAATGTAATCTGTAATGTCTAAACAGGCGCCCTCGGGGATGGAGGGGACTTCGGACTATATCCATCCTCACATTCTTTCCTTGTTTACTGGCTTACCATGAATGACAGGGCTGAGCTGGAAGCCAGGGTCTGGGTATCCTGAGGGCCCAGGCCCGGCGAGACTATTGGCCCTTAGAGTAATAGTTCTGAAGAATGGAAAGGGCCAGGAAGTGACCCAAATCCAGTGACCTTACCCTGGGAAACTGCTTGAAGCCCTGTGACCAAATCTAAACAGAACAGAAGAAGAGAGTGTTCAGGGCCATGGCATTTAAGGGTATAGCTGGGAGTGGACAACCTTAGCAACTCTGTTCCAGGACTTTTAAACTCTGTTCCAGGTTGAGAGAGGCCCAGGATACTTCAACTTGTTGTTGAGACCCTAAGCATAAAAAAACAAAACACAAACAATGGCAAAAACAAATTGCAAATATTCCAGAATATTGAAGTTTACATCTAACAAATTCTTTTTAACCCAAAGGCCACAACTCAGTATATCTACGTGAGGCACAATATATATCAAGAACCAATAAATGACAGGAGATGAGCAGTTCTAGGCGCTGGAGGCGCCCAGTGGGTGGACTTCAGCCCATCGCTGGAGGAGCTCACGTGGCTGAGGGGCGGGGAGTTCACCCCAGTGCCGGGAGTTCCTTGCTCTTGCCTTCTTCCCTTGAGTCTGAAGACTTGAAGATGATCTCATCTCCTTTGGCTCCTCTTGAGCTTAAATTCTCTGCTCGTTTTTGAACGAACTCTACATGGGTTGTGTTTCTGTTTGTTTTACTGTGAAAATTGACTGCATTTTATTTTAAATATGTGCATATTATAAATAAATGTAAATATTATAAGCAGTTTTAATGCAAAATAAGGATCAAGTGTCTCATCCTTTGTTGTCGGTTCCAGAACACAGCCCTGTGTCTTGCACACTCAACAGAATATTTTTGCTGGTTGACCCTTTTTGATGTTATGCTCCCATTCGGACTCTTACATGACAATAGTTTAAAATGACAGGTGCAGACACTGCCAGCTGCCCACCAACAGTTATTTTCCCTTTCTTCTTTTCAGTGGTAGAAATTCCATTGTCTTAGGGGACAGTGGCTGCTCAGCTGGAGACCACATTTCCCAGCTTCCTTTGCAGCTGGGCGTGGTCACCAGCGTAAGTTCAGGATGATGGGTCATGGGACTCAAAGGGAGGCTTTCCTGCAACTTCTGGATTGTTCCCATCAACAGAAGCTTCAAGTCAGCTATGAAAGCTATTATTTCTACTCGTAGCATTCTGGGAGAAGAACTTCATGTCTCCCTGATCCAGGCTGCGTGCCTGTATGCGTATTACCACATCACTTATCTCGCTCCTGTAAGAACCTTCATCTTCCAGACTCACTCTGAGCTCACTGAGCCCTTAGTCGTATTTGCCCCCGCCCAGGACTGAATACCAGTCAGTGCTCCTGCCACATTAGAGGGTTCCCATAAACGTTTGCTAAACAAACCGAGCAATTAAGGGATACCTGGCACTACATCAGGTTTCCCATGTCGATTAAGGTCAATGTACAGAACGACGCAAGGATCACAAAAAGCACCTCATTCGTTTTTTTTTGCTAGTCACTTCACATAGTTGATAGCAATGAATGTATTTCAACAATTAACCCTTCCCCTCATCCCATCTACCCTATAGACACTAGCCAGTGCTCCCATGCCTTCATGTTTCCATCATCCATAAAATGCCCAAATATCTAGCCAACACTGGCAACCTTTTATTTTCAGTAAATATTTTTTAGTGTATTACTGCATGATTCGGCCAGCGGTTAAATGTCAGCTTCAGAGAATTCTATGGCTGCCTTACAGGAAGGCTGATCATTTAGAGATGTTCTTTTAAACAAAGTTGGTTGCTTCGTGACTGGAGAAGTGACCTTGACTTGTGGAGTTGTCATGACAGTGAATTCACATTTTAGAGCATCTCTGGGTAATGTGACATCACTGAGCCATGCTGGACACTGCCAGTGGCCATCAGTGCCATCATCAGCTTTCTGAATGTCTCTGGTTTCCCCTGGTTGGGGAATCCCAGGTTAGCTTCACTTGGGCTCTGAAAACCCTCCATCAATTGCTGTTTGTATGGCAGGGGCATGAACAGCAGGACAGGGTGGAAAAAAGAAACAAGTTTATTGTACTTGAGTGTGACCAGGAGCAGCAGTCACTAATCACAGTGGAAATCCATTTTCTTTTCCTTTCCTCATGCGCTTTTCTATAAACAGCAAAACACATTGAATCAATTTTTCAAACAAACTTGTAAAATCAGAAAATACAACGACCTTTAACAGTTGGTAGTATGAATTATCAGGGGCCACAAAGAGGTTTTTAACTATTGGAACAGGTTGGCAACGTGACAAATGAGTGGTTTTTTCCCCCCCTCTTCCAAACCGTTAAAAATAGCTTTTATAAACTCTTAACTCCCTCTGATGGTGAGCTCACCATTAATCACCTTTATGACATCTTATATTTAGGCCATGGATAAATCCATGGGTCCTAATCAACCACTTTCCTGAGGAAATTGGCCAAATCCCGACTGGAGGGGGAGATGAATCACAACAGCCCTGCTATTCAGACAAATCTCTTTTCAAGTGCCCTTAAAGCTTTTTTTTTTTTTTTCATACACCAGTGAAGACAGCCACACAGGAAACAATAATAGTTTAATCTCTTGAAAAATTTCCTTCCTGCATTGCAGCGCTTTCAGACAGGTAGTCAGAGCCAGCCAAAGAAAATTAGCAGCAGCCCCTGCCAAGAGCAGGCTGATGCTGAGCCTCTGAGCTCCCCCGCCCCTTCCTCCTCTTCCCCCGTCTCCAGGGTGCCAGCCTGCAGCGGGGCCCTCTTCCGCCCAGTGGTGGCCTCTGCCCACCCTGGACACGCCGTCGGTGACTCATCGTGTGACTGGGAGTTTCTAAAGTCTCTCTGCCCTTCTTTTCCGAGTTTCCTCTCGGTTCTGGTGGGGAGGACACGTGTTGTCTAGAGAAGCACTTGGGGTTCTCAGGAAAGTGCAGTTTCTCACAAGAGGGAGGGAGTCACTGTAAACGTGCGTCTGTCTTCTGTTCTGAGATGTGTGGGACGGACTGGACCAACTTGCTGTGAGTCAACTTGCTTTGCCCTCCGCAAGCAGCATGGAGCAAGAACCTTTAATTACATCTAACTGTTCATTGCAGGCTTTGTTCAGCCTGTCATAGCTGCCCTTCCTTGGGGGTTTGGTCACAGTGCTTAGGAAGTTCCAATCAGCAAGGTCACTGAACTGTGGACAAAAAGAGACCCCTTCCCCCGCTGGCCGCCATCGGCCATTGGTCTCCAGCTCAGTTCTGTTCTCTTGACCCACAGGCTGCCAGCCCCGCGCCCCCTCCCCTCACCTCTGCCTTGGCACAGCACCTAACTCTCCTGCTCTCAATTCTGGCTTCTCATCCAACAGTCTTTTTGTTTTTTCCCCTTGGCTTGGTCAAGTTCATGAGCGACTTCTGGGGCCTGGACAGAATTCATTGCATTCCAGCTCTCGTGTGTTCCCCCCACCCATGCTTGTGACGTGTACAAAGAAAAATATTCTCTTTTTATATAGATTATAATGTTGACTAACCTCTCAGGTGACACAAGAGAGGGCAAAAGGATTCACTGGCCACATTTCTGACTGGCACAGAAGAAAGTGAACAAAATTTGTTATCATAAAAATAGCCCCTCAAGGCCACCCATGGTGTCTAGGAGTTCTCCGGATCTGTTCTCTTCCATTTTCAGGAGCAGCAGAAAGTATATGATACAGGGCCTATTCATCTCTTTTTCCTCTATTATTACAGTTAACTGAAAATAAGCTTTGTAATATTTTCCTTAGAAAAGTATCTTAGCCAGCCAGGAACATTTTCTCAGTAGTCCAAGTCAGAAAATCAGCAATTCGTCTTCACACAGCAGCTGAGGGAGGACCCACAGCTCATGTTGTTGTAAAGGATTACCAACAACCAAGGGGCACCATAAGATGTTCATTGCAGTGTTATTTATAATAGCAATACATTATTAATGGCTTCTATTTCCAGCAATAAGAGAATGCTTAAATCAATGTTATTACCATCCACATAACAGACACTTGTCACAGCTGTGAAAAGTCATGTTTTCAAAATACACTAAATCAATGCAGCTACGCTTACACTATCTTAAGGAAGAAAAGTAGAGCACAGTGTTTATAATATTTAATTCTAACTTAAATATATTTATTATAGAAATAAAGTGTTTTTTCCTGGTTAATAGAATTATGAGTGGTTTTAATTTCATTTTTACAACTTTTCATAATTTCCAAAATGTTTTTAATGTAGAAACAGCATTTTATAACTATATTCATACAGAATTAGATACTGTCTCTGGTGGCTTTGCTGGCTTAGTTTTATTTGGGAAGTTTCCTCCTCTCTGAATTTTTATTTGAAATCTCTTGGAAGAAGGAAGGGTAGAGGGTAGGGAGGGAGAAAAAGAGAAAGGAGGGCAGAATGATTATTTCTGTATTTTGTCTTTAAAGTTTTTGTGTTAGATATTTTCAGTGAACACTAGTATTTCTTAAACACTATGTTTTCCCTGGAGTTCTGACACCAGGCAGAGGATAGAGACATGGAGATACCAGCTGGTTAGGGAAAAGGGATGTTGACTCACATGTTCTGAGGAGACACTGAGTTTATGACGCTGCATCAAAAATGTCTTTGAACAGTGGCATCACTATGTAAATGAGCTCTGAAGCAATAACGTTTGGCAAAGTCAAGATCTCTGAGAGAGACTTTTAAGGCAACATTAGGTTTTATCCCCTGGGCCCATGAAAGACTACGAATGTCTGGAATTTGACGTTTGATAAGAAATACACCTACTCGACATAATTAAAAAGGGATGTCTGAAGAGAGCGACTGATGAAATGAAACATTCAGAATAAACAGGACATAATTGAATAGCAAGGAGGGGGCTCATCAGCCCTGGGCAAGCATCTCTGTCTTACTACCACTGCTCCTCCCGAATGCCTGTGACTATAGTCAGCTAAGCCCCGATATGCTTGCCTTCATTTCGTGAAAGTTTTGTGACTGTAAACAAAGATGGTGTGGTGGGAACCAGAGTGAGGTTCCCCTGGCCAAGCCCAGTCTAAGCCTCAGAATCAGGCTCAAGTGAAACAGTGCCTTGCCCAGGTCAAGGCCGTGTCAGTGTGTTGGGGCTTTGCTTATTTCCAGCCAAAGTTCAGGTGAGTCAGAGGAAGGTCATGTGCCTCTCTGGCCATCACCAGATAGATGCTGCTTCTTTTGCTTAGTTGTTGAGAGAGACCCTGGTCCAGCAGACTCAGGATGGATTGCTCTTGAAAGCACAAGAAATCACAATGTGATTTCCTGACCCTGAGGACGTGTGTGTGGTTGTCAGCTTCTCTGCGTGGGGCAAGGTGTGGAGGGAGAGTGGCATGCCATGCTGGATGAGTGGGCAGGGGCCAAAATTCTCCTCTTGTTCTCTCTCCATTGCCCCCACCTAACCCAGGCTTCTGTGATCTTTCCAGAGCATGCTAAGTGTTCACCAAGGGGTTCATTTTTCTCCTGGCCACACATTCTCCACCGGCTGAATGTGATCCAGGGAGAACTCCGAGGACCAGAGAATGGTGGAGTCAGCAGGAGGAAGGGCCAGGGTCTCTGAATCACCTTGCTGCTGACTGCCCGAATCAGCCTGTGATACGGGTAGGGCATAAACCTTTACTAGGCTAAGCTGCTGGGGTTTAGGATTGTTTGCTGTAACAGTTAGACTGTCTGACCAGTGCCAGGTGGTTGCAAAATCTAACTTTCCAATGGCCGGTATGCCCTCCTTGTTCTGTGCCTCAATTCCTCATCTTTAAAATGGGAAATTCACAGGTCTTACATCATAGGGTTGTGGCAAAGCAGACTCACAGAGCTGTGCCTGATACTCAGTGACATGTTGGTCCCCGCTGCCTTTACTAGCGGTAGTGCCAGGACGACTCCATCTACTAGGACAGCAGCCCAGTGCTGCCGTGGAGCTTTCTTTGGGGAGGAAGAAGCCCAGGAAGCTGCTCGTTTCAAGAAAGGCTATCATGGATCTCGCGCTTCCTGAGCGGGGAAATAGGTTTCTTGATGAGAACTCACGTGAAGTACCAGCCAAACTGATTAACAAGAAGCCTTAGATCATGTCACTCAGGGACGTGCATGGAATGGGTACCTTTCATATTGTTATGCAACCAAAGGTCACCTCATGATTCACAATGGATTTGGAGGGGAGAGATCATTCTGGGTTATGAGAAAATTGTCGAGGGGGTCATGGAGAAGCAATTTGTTATTTAATCTTTCTACCTTGTTTGGAAGTGGTGATCTCAGTACGCCATGAGCTTAGCCTTAGAAATGTGATAGTGGCTGTAGAGTAAATGTGACTGTTCAGTAGAGATTTGCTTTATGAAACTCAGGGTAAGGGGATTTTAAACAAAATAATGTGGCGTCCACAATGACATCCCAACCAATGAATTAGGGTAATTAGAACTGTTTCAATTGGCTAGCCGATAAAGGCTAACGTCCTAGGAGGGGTAGTTGAAAAGTCTCGTGTGGTCATTATGAATGTTAGCTGTGGAGTGAGACCATCTGGGTTCAAATTCAGCAACTTACCAGCTGTATTACCCTAGGAAAATTACTTAGTCTCTCTGGGCTTTGATTTCTAGCTTTGTAAAGTAGAAATAATCATAATCATAATACTTCTCTTATAAGATTTTGAGGAACAAATGAGTTAATACATTTAAAAAAGCTTAAAATAGAATGATAGTAATTTTATAGTAATTTTAGTACCGGAAAACATTGTTTAGTACCTTTGTCCAGAACATAGCCATCTATTTCAAGGGTGTTGTAAGTTTTTATAACTTTGAACGCCAGTCTTAAGGAACTCCCCCAGGGGTTTGGTGTAGAACTGTGTCTGCCTGGTCAGTGGATGTTGCAGCAGTGGGAAGGAAAGGGCTCTGTGCCCAGATGACGCTGTGCTGCATTTGCACCAAGATGCTCATTTTCATACTTTTTGTTTGTAGATATTTTTTGAGCCAACCCAAATGCTTCTGAAGGCTGTCCACTAATGAGGAGGACTGGGAAGGTAAGAATGAGCCTGGTGGACAGAAGTACAAAAGATCATTTATGATGTTAACTCATCTCTGAAGATGGAAAGAAGCTGCCATCTTCCCATTTTGCAGAGAATTATCTTCCAGGAAATTATTTTTCTTCACTTCTCTGCTCTGTCTCTCCATTTCCCAATTGTTCTTCAGAACACAATTTCCAACCATAACGCATATATGTTTTGAAACTTTTGTTTGGAAATAATTTCAAACCTACAGGAAAACTTCAATGAGAGTATTTACAAAGAACAAATATTCTTTACCCAGATTCACCTGTTGTGAACACTTTACTTGCTTTCCCATTTGTCTTCTTTCTATACAGATATATATATGTATATGCATACACACAAAATATTTTTTTCTGAACATTTGTAAGTTGCATACATCAAGGTCTGTCATCCTCAAATGCCTCAGTGTATATATCTCTAAAGAACGAGGATAATTATTCTCTTCCATAACCACAGAGCACTTATATCAACTTTGGTAAATATAACATCAATACAATACTATTATCTAATCTGCTGTCCATATTCCAGTTTTAACCAAATAAGATCCTTTAAACAATTTCTTCCTTCAGTAGAGCATCTAGTCTAAGGTTGCATCTAGGTATATGATTGTTTAGTTTCCATAAGGCATATTTTAAATAAGACAGAATAGTTTTAAGCGCTAAAAGGTTCGACTTCCTTTATTGGTCTTAATCACAAAAGCAAACCAGAAAAGGGACCATTTTGCTTACCATCTTCCCACCTCTGTTGAGTTCTGGCTTTTTAATTGGTCAAAAGGCAGCAGGGAACCATGAAGTGTGTTCTGAATCCACCCAAGTCTGTGTGAGAAGGGCATCCTTCTTCCATCTTCCCACGTGAAGTGTCGCTATTAATTACACTAAGTGACAAAGATTATCCTTGTTGCTTGATGGACACAAGGATGAATCTTTGTTACTGACTGCAAATAATAGAAGTCTGGTGGTGATGGCGAGTCAGGCCAGGAAAACACGCTCCAAGCTGCACAGTGGGCATATGGCACTTTCTTCTGAGTCAACCCAGGAGGCTGCAGGGAGACAGAGTGGGCATTATTTGGTCAAGTTCCTCCTATGAAAATACAACCTCCATCCTTTTTGCTTGTTCAGTTCTGGCACTGGAACAGCCTGTCTCTTTACATTAGCTCAGTTCTGTAGAGAAATGGTCATTTAGAGGGAAATACTTGGAAAACCCAGGCACGAATCCATTTTTAAAGTCACAACTGAATGATTGCTTTCTTATTGTGCTACATGGGGCTGGAAAAGTCATTCCTTTCCATACATATTTTTCTTTATTTGCTTTGTATTTTCATTCTGCTTAAAACACACATATGTGCCAGAAATGAAAACGTTTTCAAAGGGCAGGTTTCAAGGACTCCTAAAAATAAGACCAGTTGCCAAATATACGTTTCCCCAATATGTAAATGATCGAAATGGAGCACAATGAAAAGCACATGCTATTCAACTTTTCTTTAGAAAAACAAGAAGTAGAGGATTTAACTTCTAGCCCTGAAACTCTTTAAACTACTGGTTTCCATTTAAATTTTATCCCAAGTCTTCAGACACCATTCTTTGCATATTTTACATCTATCTTTTCATCAAAACTGAAAAAAAAAAAGCTACGAAGAAGAATTTTATTCTCCAAATGGGAATATGTCATTTCATTACATCAGTCTGTGACTTGACATGAAGCTTTCAAGTAATTATCAAGGCTAAAAAGGGTATAAGCACCCAGAAGATCTGGGTCACTAGCGACTGCTTCATAGACCCAAAGAAGGATCATGAGTTGGACAATAGATGCAAATTTATCAGAGGAAGAAGCCTCTTATTTCTTGCCTTCTAAGGTTTGCAATCAGGAATTGCCTCAAATGTTTTCTGGAAAAAAAAAGGCAGAGCATAAATATATTAATTAAAATCAAGGATGTCATTGGTGAGAGGGATTTGCATAGAATTCCGTGGTGGTCTCTCAGTGCGGATGAATGCCACCCATACTTAAAGCTGTGCCCTGTCATTTTAGAATTTTCATTTTTTACAAAAAATCCCACTGGTGAGCTACTTTCTCAAATTCCTTGTTTTATTTTCTGGAAAATATATATATATATATATATATATATATATATATATATATATATATATATATATATATATATATATATATATTTTTATCAACAACAAGTCAACACTTATAATTATCATATGTCGTCCTGTCGAGGAATCACAGACCTGAGTGGCTGCACCCCTCCTGGGAAGGCTCTCGTGGGGCCGGCATCCTCTCAGCTCGCTGGAGCCCTTCTCTCCTTCCATCGGGGCTGGGGAGACAGTGCTGGTCTACGAAGTACGGCAGAAGGTCTAGACCTTTACCCTTGGAATTATCTTGCTTTCCCAGCTCTGGTTAAATTTTGCCTTCCATATCTCAATATTTCCACGATTAGAGCATGGAAAAAGAAACTTAGAAAAGGTTTCACCTTTGCTATTAAAAAGTTATGACCTTTGCTCACATTTGCCAGAGAAAGTGGCGTATAGCACCAATTAACATGAATTATTAACTCCCAGATTAATAATTTATTAGAAACCTAACGGCCCTGGGTACCACCAGATTGCACCATTGAAGGAAAAACGAAGAAAACAACATAGCTCTAATTGTAACAGTTTGTTGGCCATGCTTAGAGTAAGTGATGGCATTTAGACTCTCTAAAGGATTTTTAAATTTCTCCTCTAATACTATACTGGCTGCAAAGTCAGACAAATTAACGAATAACTCCTATAATGACTGGTGTAGATGTTGATTTTTTTAAAAAAATTATTTAACAAATACTCATATTCCTTTTCCTTCATGTCCACTTGTATTCAAAGCACTTGCACACGTTCCTTCTTTAATCCTCCTAATGACCATCCGAGTTAGACACTGTTCCTGTCATCCCCATGTGCCTGAAGCTTTGCCCAGTCACACAAATACAGGATAACTGGGTGTATTCGTTTGCACATAGGGCTGCCGTGACAAAGTACCACAAGCCAGGTTGCTTAAACAGCGGAAATGGATCGGCTCACAGCTCTGGAGTCCAAGATCCAGAAGTCCAGGATCAAGTCGTCTGCAGGATTGTTCCCCCGTGAGGCTGTGAGGGAAGTCTGCTCTGTGCCTTGCTCTGAGCGTCTGCTGGTCTGCTGACCATCTCTGGTGTTCCTGGATGCGCAGAATCACCACCGCGATCTCTGCCTTCATCTTTATGAGTCATTTTCCCTGTGTGTGTGTCAGTGTGTCCAAATTTCCCCTTGCTATAAGGACACCAATTGTATTTCCTTGAGGCCCACCCTAATTATGTAATTTTAACTTGATTACCTCTGTAAAGACCAGATCTCCAAATGAGGTGACATCCTGAGGGGTCAGGGGGTTAGGACTCCAACCTAGGAATTTTGGGAGGCAGGGAGTGGGCACAGTTCAACCCATAACACTAGCAGAGCTGGCGTTCACACCCAGGAACTCTGGCTTGGGTCTGAGTGCTTAGCTACCATGCTAAGCTGTCTCCCTTCTTTTTTTTTTTTTTCGTGATAGGATATTCTTTTTGAACATAAACGCTCATAAAAGCAAGTTCAATTTAGAGCATCTTATTGACTATTTCCAAGAATTGTCCTTATCATGGTGACTACAGGGGACAAAATCTTCTTGAGCTCAGGCTGGGATCTGGTTAATTTAGGGGATCAGGCTGGCTTATAGCTCTAGTCTCTTGAAATTCCCTTCAAGCTCCAAGCCCACTGTGTTTTGAAATCCAAAAGCTCTTTCTGCCCTTTCCGTTTGACTCTGGAGCATATGTTTTCTTAAATCCACATTTTAAAGGTATTTTAGGAGGCAGAGGGAGAGGCCTAATTACTTCCCTTTTTCCTTTCAAATTCCTGTTTCTTGGAGCCATGATTAGGTAATGAAGCACTTCGTTACCTTGCAAATCGACGTGACCTCATCATATCCTGAAATGGAAAGAGAGAAACCAAAAGGTCATGAGTTCTGATTCTTTGGCCTTTTGGCTTGACAAGGAAGCAAAGCTTGAAACCCCCTGTTCCCTAATGGAGGCGGAAACAAAGAAAAATAAAGGAGGAAAAGGAGAATCAAGAAAAGTTAAACAGTGGACAAAATAATTTTGCAAATAAAAATAAAAATCAGGTTTGGGATTTAGGAAATTGTGCCTTGCTTCTTTAAATGACACTTTTCTAAGGAGAACAATGAGAGCTCATACATGGTTATTCTGTGATGAAACCCTTCTTATCACTTCATTCCCTCCAGCACCTGGCTCACCCTGACAGCCATCTGCGAGATTCATTGTCAAGATCAGATTCCCGAGAACATATGGTACATTTGGCTCCCTACCTCAATATTTTTAGGATTTTCTCCTTTCTTTCTGTTTCTTTATGAGTGCAGACTTAATAGCATTTTAATGCGATTTATGACTCAGACTACTTGTTTTTTTTTTCCTCTTTGAAACAAAGACTATGATCAAATCATGCAAGAGGGTGCCAGGTAGATTATAGGAATTCATTCCCATCTTGCTTGAATAAATTGTCCATCCCTTGCAGTGTGTTTACCAATTTGCTCTGTTCTGAAGGCAGATGTCATGGAGTCATTTCTAAATTGACTCTAAGGAGAGCAGGAGGCACAGAGAGGTCATATCCTAGGGTAGAGTGAGTTCAGAGAAAAGAGGAGCAAAGGTCAGGGCTTTGTGCTGCTGGGGTTTTCAATGAGGGACATCAGATTTGTTTAGGATTTCTGCTCCATGCCTTGAAATGACTGGCCTAGAAGTCTGATCAGGCTCCTACTTCCCCTCACTCTGTTAGGAGCTTCTCTTCTTTGGGAGCCCTAACAAATGTCAATCCATACAGAATCTAGCAAATGGTAGATCACAAACATGGCCACAGTCCTTTTCTTGTCCCCGTATCTGTGTCCCCTGTAACAAGACTGTGCAACTCTCCCATTAAGGGGTGGAGTCAGAGTCAGTTTCTCCTACTTTTGAATCTGGGCTGCCCTGTGATTTGCTTTAACTAACAGAACCCAGCAGAAGTGAGGTGTGCCATCTCTGAGCCTTGAACAAGAGCTCAAAATATCTCATACCTGGCTATTCTTTCTTGGAACCCTGCCCAGATCCCCTGTAGATAAGACCAGGGTTGTCTGTTGGAGAATGAGTGACCACATGGAGCAAAGGTAGGATATCTCAGCAGAGACCATCCAAAACCAGCCTGTCTCTGGCTGACACGGCAGCTAAGCACACATGCATGAGTGAGCACAGGCAAAGTCATTGGGACCCATCCAACTGAACCCAGTCTAAATTGTTGACCTAATGAATCATAAGCTAAATAAGTGGTTGTTGCTTTAAGCTACTAAATTTTGGTGTGGTTTGTTATGCAGCAAGAGCTAACTGACACACTGCCTGGAAATATAATCACATTTTATGTTTTTTGTGCACTTTTGTTGTTGATAACCCTTTAAGTGTGTCAACAAATATTTACGTGTACAGAAAACCTAGCATTGTTACTGTCACTTCTGCTACTTGTGGCAGGGTGATCATTGCTAGTGGAGTCTATCATAAGTGAATCTTTATATCACCTTTAGGCTTCCTTCTTTGTAGTGAGAGATGCGAGATGCATTATTTTGTCCTTTACTTTGGATAGGATGTCCTGGGCCACTAAAACTTGTACTGCTGTAGTAACCCTGAATCTTCATAGAGTTTATCTCTCATCCCCTGGAACACATGGATCTTACTAAAGCCTCCAGTGTACTAGCTACTACTTGCTCACCTGGCCAGACTAGAATGATGCTATCAATATGATGTTCTGTAGGATGTTCAGATGTCCAGCTCTCTTCAGACTTTATTATGACAGAAGGTAGAAGAGGTAACATAGTCTTGAGGCAAAACTGTAAAAGAATAGTTTTGTCCTCTCAGTTTGAATGCAGTCTGTGATCTTCTTTTCTGATAGACCTTTACCAACTCCATGACTACATAGCATATCCCTGAGACCTATTAATCTCCCCAACAAAGACCCCATGTTTGATGTGGCAGCAGCACTTGGGGCTACTACTTTGTTGAGTCTGAGTAATCTGCTATCATCCTCCAGGATCCATCTGGCTTCTTCAGGGGCCAGATTGATGAATTAAAAAGAGATATGCCAGAAGGAACAGTAATTCGAAAAGACACACACACCCCAATGTTCATAGCAGCGCTATTCACAATAGCCAAGACATGGAAGCAACCTAAAAGTCCATTGACAGATAAATGGATAAAGAAGATATGGTGTATATATACAATGGAATACTACTCAGCCATAAAAAAGAATGAAATAAAGCCTTTTACAGTAATGTGGATGGACCTGGAGATGGTCATACTATGTGAAGTAATCTAGAAAGAGAAAGAAAAATACCACCTGCTAGCACTTACATGTGAAATCTAAAAAAGACACAAATGAACTTATTTACAAAACAGAAACAGACTCACAGATGTAGAAAACAAATCTATGGTTACCAGAGAGGGAAAGGGGTGGGAGGGGATAAATTGGGAGTTCAAGATTTGCAGATACACACTGCTATATATAAAATAGATACACAAGTTTATACTGTATATCACAGGGAACTATATCCAATATCTTGTAGTAACCTATAATGAAAAAGAATATGACATGGAATATATGTATGACTGAAACAGTATGCTGTACACCAGAACTTGACACCACATTGTAAACTGACTAGACTTCAATTAAAAAAGGAGATATGAAAGGGCCGACAACCCCTGTTTCCTTTAGATCTTTGAGGATAGAAATAATCTCTGCTATCCTCTCCTGGTATGTGGTTTTTTTTTTTTTTATTTAGTATTATACTTGGGCAGATGGGAGGTGGCAGGTTCAGAAGTCTGGGGAAACAGAAGGAGGACCGGAGTAAGGGCAGTGTCCTTCTTAGGAGGACATCTGGGCAGTGCCTCGCTGTCTCAGCACTTCCTGTGCCAGACTTCTCCAGAAAACTGACTAGCGAATGGACTGAGGTGAGACTCTTTGGAACAAGGAATTCCGATTTCTCGGACTTGGAGAATGCAAAGTCTATAATTAAGGCTTTAAGTCTGATGTTGTGACCCCACCCTGGTGCTTGCTCTGCTCACTGATATGAATGCATGTTTTCCGGCCCTACAAACAGATGCTATCCTTACAGAGTTGCCTGTACTAACTTTCTTATTCCTTGACTCCCCCTCCACATATGATCCCACTGAGCTCTGACACTGCCCTTACTCAGATCCTCTTTCTGTTCAAAAACCCAGTGGATGCTTTTCAGTCCCTATGTAATGTGATGAAAATCCTATTTTTCTAACAACTGTCGGTGGAATTTCTCATAGGAAGGAATTTGTCCTTGCTTGGTAGAGCTGGCGGAATAATGCCCCCGACCCTACCTTAGATGTCCACACCCTAATCCCAGAACCTGTGAATATGTTGTATTATGTGGCAAAAGGGAACGAAGATTGCAGGTGGAATTAAGGTTGCTAATCAGATGACCATGTGATGGGGAGATTATCCCGGATTATCTGAATGGGCCCAGTGTGATCACATGGGAGGGAGGAAGTCAGAGTTAGAGAGAGTGGTTGGAAGATGCCGTACTGCTGTCTTTGAAAATGGAAGAAGGGGCCACAGGCCAAGGAATGCAGGCAGTCACCAGAGCTGGAAAAGGCAAGGAAACATTCTCTTCTAGAGACTCTGGAAGGAATGCAGCACTGCCAACAATGTGATTTTGGCCCAGGGAGACCCAGTGCAGACTTCTGAACTCCAGAATTATGAAATAATAAATTTGTGTTGCCACTGAGTTTAATTTGTTGCAGCAACCATAGGAAACTAATACTCTTGGAAGCACATTTTGAGATATAGCTTGGGGGCAGAGGATAAGGAAGAATATAAATGTATGCCGGCCAGAAGGAGAAACCTTTGTCTGGGGAGAAGGAGAGAGGAGGCGGGGCAAGGAAGAGGCTGGCCAAGCCTGGTGCAGTGGGAGGTGAAAGGCTGGACCACTGACCTCGTCTCCATTGCCACCCTGATGATATCTGTCTCTGGGGACCACTCTCTCCTACTCCTTTTCTCCTTGGCTTTGTGCCATGCCCACACCTGCAGGAGGAGACATCTTACTGGAACTTGACCACATTCATCATTCCCTGGTAAATCCTGGTAAATCTTCTTGGGCCTTCCCCAGTCTAACCAGAATGACCAGCTCTGTGGACCCAAAGACCCCTCTGTCACTACGTTTGTGTTGGACTGCCTCCTGTCTCTGACTTCCATACCCTGCTGAGGGCTCCTTGAGATGGGTCTTCATCATTTAGGCTTCCAGATTTTAGCACAGTGCCTGCACGTGGCAGATGCTGAGGAAGTCTTTGTCAAATGAATAAATGAACGGATGGATGGATGGAGTCTGAATTCAACCATGAAAAGGGCTGATGAAGGATTTGGGTCTGGGACTTAAGGTGGGCAGTTGGCATCCACGGGTTCCCATGATCAAGGCCTGTTATGAGAGAGCCTTTTCTGAAGCCCGGCATCTGTCCCCACGGGCTTGCCCCTGATGGTCGTGAAGGTGCCACACAGGAGCTCAGCTTCCAAATCAGGGAGGGGAACGTCTGCCGGAAACTCTGTGGATCTGTGGTGTAGAGATGGGGCCGGGGTGGGAGACTGGAGCTAGACGATAAACCCAGTGTGATTGCTGGTCACTTTTTTACCAAAAACCAATTTCTCTTTGGAATCAGGGACAACTTATTTGAGCTGTATTAGAGATTGAATTGAGTGCCCTGAAATTCATATGTTAAGTTCTAACCTTTAGGGCCTCAGAAATGTGACATTATTTGGAGATTGAGTCTTTTCTTTTCATTCTGAATGAATTTCATTCATTCATGTTGGATATATATTTGTTTTATTTTAAAAATTTATTATTTTTAGTTTGTTATACAGGTTTCAAAACTGACACTCCATTTACAGTTACAATGAAATATTGGCTCTATTCCCCATGTTGCATAATACATCCTTGTGTCCTATCTTATACCCAGTAGTTTGTGCTTCCCACTCCCTGCAGGCTGAGTCTTTACAGAGGTCATCAAAGTTAAAATGACATCATTTGGGTGGGCCCTAATCCAATTACTGGTGTCCTGATTAAAAGGAGAAATTTCGATGTAGGAAAGGCCCTCGGAAGGAACCACCTGCTGACACTGTGGTTTTGGACTCTGCCGGCAGAACTGTGAGACCATACGATTCTGTTGCTTTAACCTGTCGGGCTGTGGTCCTTTGTCACGGCAGCCAAAGGAAAGTAAGGCAAGTCAGATAACTGAACGTGTATATTCACTTCCAGAAACGTGTGCTCATTCCTAGGAAAGCTGAGGGTTCTCAATCACAGGAGCTAAATGCGAAGGTGGATCTTCGCGTCCCCTTTCTGTTTGTGACTGAGGTTAAAAATCAAAGTTCCCACCTTTGTTGGTTGTGCTGTTAGTGGCCGGGGCCAAGGGGAAGCCGAGGGAGGTAGAAGGTCCGGGAAGAGCAACATATTACAGTGTGGATTTTCTGAGAAGAGGAATTAAAGGTACATAATCTTATTTTCTGCAAACAGAAGAAATGATTGTAGGGCCCCAACTTCTGGAAAATAAGATGCTTCTGTGAATGTCTACAAACATAAACAAAGTTAAAGAGCAGGTTATAAATGGGGCCTGTGCCTGGGGACCATGACTCTGACACAGGTTGTGTCTCTAACTAGATTCTGCCAGCTCTGCCCTCCCCTGGTTGTATGACGTCCTCATTTTTCCAGCATCTCTCTGCCTCAATGGCTCCGAAAAGCAGAACCTAGGAAAGGAAATCAAGGTTTCTTCTCTTTGTTCTGAAACATTTTGGAAAGACATCTTAATGAAAGAAAGTTTACAAAATACATTCTTAAGTGTTTACGAGTGATGTTTTTTTTTCTCCCTTCTGCAAAATGATTTCATTTACTTAATAGGATATTTTATCAATGCCTGACGCTGAGCTGACCTAGAGAGCTTGACCTGATAGTGACTTTCAGTGCTGCCATCTCACTGTGACCCTTGTTTAGGGAGAGACATTCTGTTCAACGTGTCATAAGGGAAGTTCATTTCCATTCATGCAAGTCCCCAATTCATCTCCTTCTGTGATAGCACTGGGAATGAATAACACTGCCTTAATTAAGGCTGTAGATGGGTAATTGTGCTGGGAAATGCTAAATTATGAATGCTAGGAGGCTAGATGTGGGATGGGGCAGAAGGAAAGATGAGAGTAGGTCAAAGTGTGCACATTTAGGAAGGGGTGGCAGCTCTGGTTGATTTGCAGGGAATGAGGGTCATAGGCAGGGTGCCCCAGGGTTCCAATGGGATGAATTACACTGTGGAGCAGCGGCATTAGAGGTCAGGTTACAATGACTAGTACCGGCAGCCTGAAGGCAAGGGAGCAAGCAGCCAGCGCCAGGACATAGCTCACGTTTCCAAGGCACCAGTTTTAGGTTCACCTGGGCAGGTAGGTGATGGAGAGATCTGATAAAAGGCAAGCACCCATCCCTAGCCCCTAGGAACAGGGAAGCCAGTTTACCCTTCTGTGTTCGGAATGATAAAGTATGTATTTCTGAGCAATGTCACCTTTGGGAAGGGACAAGAGGTGAAGGTGGACACAGACTTTCTGCCTCACCCACCCGGATGGGTGGCTCCATGCAGACGTTGGTCTGTGCTTACAGGTTATAGGATGAGCTCTTACCTGTGAGGCCAGCTGGAGTCCTCCCCGACAGGAGGCGCTCAGCGCAGACTCTGGAGCTGCAACCTATGGGGTTTCTTCTCCACTTACTCTAGAATCTGGGAAGAGTCTCCAAGGCTCTCTGTCTCACTTTGCCCATCTGTGAAAGAGGAAGTAATGCTATTCATTCTGCTTGTCCCCCAGTGTAAATAGGAACACTAAACCTCAAAATAATTTGAAGGTGGTTTTATGACATTGTTTTAGAGTTATAAAGGGAAGGAAGAATGGAAGGAGAAAAAGAGGGAGATAGGGAAGGGAAAGAAAGGAAGGAAGGAAGGATGTCTTAGTCCATTCAGGTTGCTGTAACAAAAATGTTGGAACCTGGGTGACTTAGAAACAACAAAGATTTATTTCTCACAGTTCCTGGAGGCTGGGAAGTCCAAAGCCATGGTGCCCATAGATTCAGTGTCTGATGAGGTCCATTTCCTAGACTTCGGTCTTTTCTCTGCAACCTCACATGGTGGAGGGGGCAGAGAGCTCTGTGGGGTCCCTTATAAAAAGGCGCTAATCCCATTCACCAGGGCTCCACCCTCGTGACCCGATCACCTCCCTAAGGCCTGACCTCTCAGTGCTATCACTTTGCAGATTAGGATTTCAACATATGAATCTGGGGGGACATACACACTCAGATCACAGCAAAGGGGGGGAAAAAGAGGGAAGAAAAGGGAGGGAAGAAGGGAAAATGTAGGAAGAAAGGGAAGGAAGGAGGGAGGGAGGAAGCAAGGAAAACAGTCACTTGAATCTCATCTTTGTGCTGAGATTTCTGAATTAATTCAGTGCAAGTTGGGTGCGCTGGGGAGTACAGGTAGAAACTCTCAAAATCTGTTTCTTGAATACTTAAGTCAGAGAAATGGTGCGTAGCACAGTCATCAAACTTATATCCTGTAGGAAAACCCCGAAATCCCAGTCTCTGGAAGTTTACTTGCTTTACGTGTCTTCACTTTCTTTGCTGTTGCTGTTGGCCACAGCCACCCTTCAGCAGTCAGGGTTCTCTTTAAAACTGCAGCGCTGTGCAATATACTGCAGCCACCGAGTGCTGGCCACAAAGCCCTCCACAGAGCGAGGCGGAGCAGATCAGCACAAAGAGGATACCTTTGAAAGACTCAGGCGAACATTAAATTAATCAACCAAAGCTCTGGGGGGAAATGGCCACTAATTTCAAATTTTTCATCTCTGGAAAATCAATTATTATTATGTTTATTGATGTTGTATTTGTCACTATTTTCAGCCATTTCCCCCGATGACACAGGTTAAAATAAGAACATTGTTATAAAAGAGATTAGACATGTTCGATTCTGTTTCCAGACTTTCCACCTTTCAGTTACCTGGGGTCTGGGAGAGAAATCAGCTGTCACGGGCCAAAGGCCAGGCTTGCTCTCCTTTGTTCCTGTCTGAGGCACCCCTTTGGCCTCTATGAGATTTTAAATAGTGAGTTAAACACCAGCTCATGCTTCTTGCTCTCTGGGCGGGATTTTGGGGACATGTGTATAAAATGAGCACTCCTTTTCCAGTCCAGCTGGTCTGGGGTTTAGAATTTGTTTCCTTCCCCCTCAAAGATTCTGAGGCCCTCTCTCTCGGCCTGGGGTTGAGTTTCCCATTGTCATCCTCACAGAAAGCAGCTTTCTGCTGCTGCATTGATGCAGATGGCCCTGACTCACACGTGAGCCCGTTGATGCCAGCCTGGGCTCCTCCTTTCACACGTAATGATCCATTCCCTATCGAACGGCTCCGGTCCTTCTTGGAGCACTTGGTGATTTGGAGTTCTCACAGCAGTGAGCAATGCAGGGTTGTCAGCAAAATAACGAAGTGCAGGTTGTTCTCTCAGTTGGTTGCAGATATATTTTTCATATGCAACTATGCAAAACTACAGTCATATGCGTGGCCTATATAGAGCAGCAAAAGAATGATTCTAGAATCACAGTCCAGGTTCCATCATGTTCCATTGGCTGGGAGAAATTGGTAGTGAAATTATATATATATATATTTATTTATTTTATATATAGAGAGAGAGTGAGCGAGAGGGAGAGAGATCTCCTAACACATGCCAGGCATTATGCAAAGCATTATGGAAAAACACAAGATGAATTGGATCAAACTCTTCCTTCAATGAGAACACAGTCTAGCAGTCTAGTGAGGACATTATATTGTTAAAATTTAGATTTATACATATATATATATATCAATTTACTCCAAATCAAAATAAAATGAGAACAGTTTCTAAATGAAGCCTTCAGATGACAAAGGTATTTTTAAACCCTATATTGGCTTTGTCAGCGTGTCCTGACACGTTTTGGTAACATGGAAGCTTATAAAATAAGAATAAACGCCTCCTTTCTCCTCCAATCTCACCCCCCAGTGGTGGCTCTAGGTTAACTGTTTGGTTTGTGTTCTCGTCATATTTTTCATTTGCCTATAAAACATAAAAATAGGCACATATATGGTGGATATCTTAGCCACCATCTCATTCCTTCAAAGGACTACCTAGTGTTCCAGATCTTGGATGTCCTGGAATTTATTTAACATTCTCTTGTTGGTAGACTTCTAGGTTATTGTCAGTTTTTTTGTGTTACTCTAAGTGGATTACGAATAAGCAAGAACCTGCTATAGTAGGAATACTAGCATTGTAAGTGGTATCTAAGCAATGTTTTGTAGTTGACCGTTGAAGCTTCAGCAGAGGAACAAAATGATGTAGGGTGTATTTTAGAAGGATTTCAAGGTGGGGCTGAATTGGGCTGAAGAGTGACTGCAAGCAAGGAGGACTATGCAGTCATCTGGAGGAGAGATGCTGGAGGTTTGAACTGGGGCTACAGTAGTGATAAAGGAGAGGAATGACTAGAATCATGGTCCAGATTCCATTAACTGGGAGAAATTGATGGTGAAGAAGAAGATACTAGTTCCTAATTATAATTAGATCAAAAACTACCGTCACTTCTTGATTTTCTAGTGGTGGCACCACTATGGCTAAGACACAGAAGACAACTGGGACATGCTTGTGTTTAGCTGATGGATACTGAGTGTCCACTCTGGGGGTTGATCAGGTTTTGGAGAGACTGCCACCTGGGGTGGAGGCAGGAGGTTGAGACAGGCAGGCCAAATAGAGTTATGGTCTCTCTTCTCTGCTGACATCAAAGGCAGCTCTTCTGCAATTTGGGTTCATTCTTCCCAGTTTATCAGTCAGCCAACAGTGGGTGCTTTCACTTGGCTGGGGAGGTAAAGGGGTCCCAGGTCACTGCTTGGCCGTCACCATGGTTAATTCAACCTCAGATAATCAAGATTTGACTATTTTTTAGACCATAGAACTGACAGGAGCTGGTGACTGATTAGATACAGGAATAAAAGAAGAGTTAAAGATGGTTATGAGATTTCAAACTCAAATGAATGGGTATAATATATGGTGACATTAACCAAAAGAACTTGGAAAAGGGATCAGGTTTTTTTTTTTTTTTTGATGAAATCTGTTGGGGAAGAAATGTATTTAAATTTTAAAATGCAAGATGGACAGCATACAATTGGAAACTGGAAATTTTGTGCTGAAACTCTGTAGAGAGTTGTCAGAATCATCATCACATCAGTGATGGACTTCCCCTTGGAAAAGCTGTGAAGAAGTTGGTGGAAGCTCCTTGGTGAACAGTAGCATTTGGTTATGGGTAGATGAAAGAGTGGTCAGGAAGAGTTATCCCCAAAGCCAGAAGGGGCTGCAGTCAGAAGGAAGGTGCACTTCCCAGCATTAAATGCTGCGCTGGGGTTGACGGGGCGGTGCTGAGAAGGAGCCGTGGGGACTGCTGACTGAAGATGATTGATGCGATGTGGAGCGCAGTTCTGGGGATGTGTCAGAGTGGCAGCGTGCTCTCTGTCTCCCCAGTGTTGTCGTTCTGGCTGTGGAACTAAATCTTGTGGTATGTGATGACGGTGATAAAAATGTTCATTCTTTTCAATTGAAAGCATTCTCCTTGAGGTTGTATTTGAATTAGCTTTTGGTTTTATTATTCTGAGGTTGTTTGTGGCAATGAAATGCCCAACAACTGGTAGATGGCTTAGTTAGATATGGTCAGTATTATAATATTAAGTGGTCAACGTTACAGTATTTTCCTTTCTTGGTAGAAAAGCAATAATATGTGGATTCATGGAAATGGCCCATCATTTGTTCAAATGTACCCTGTGACACCAACCACATCCCATAACTGGGAGCCTTGCAGGGTGGAAAAAGCCATGTCCTTCTTCTTTACAAACTGAAATGTTGGAAAAAGAAAAGATTGGATCTCCTGACTTTCTTCAACCAGCGATGGAAAGTTGAGTCATCAAGTGTGGGATTTTTCCAGCTGGGTCTGACAAAAGATTAGAAGCTATACCTGGCTTGCACTGTAAGAAACGAGCAAGACTTCTTACAGAAGTTTTGTGTGCACACAAGAGGGAAGGTTAGCCACATAGGTGCTCTCACCTTTAAGACTGTCAGATATTTGGGTTGATAACAAAACTTTGAGCCATAGATGAATGAAGTATGGTAATACATGCTTCTAATGAACTGGCAATATTATAGATATCTAATAAAATTTTAAGGATTTCTCTATTCTGAGTAGAACACATTGAACCTTGCTAGATCATAATGTGCACTTACTAGATTTTGAAACTATTTCAACTGTTTATCAATTAATGTCATTTAAAGGACTTATTTTAAAAGCAAACTCAAATGCACAAATAAAGAATTTCACTCGGTAGTAAATTTCAGTGAAATTCACTTTCTGGGTTCAAAATGTATTTTTTAGATATTCCAGTACTGTGGGATTCTCTAGGAATATAATCAGATATTTGAATCATAAGCTGTTAAAATTGAGAAAGGGTATTAGAAGCTATCTCGTAACCCATTCTCTTAGAGGAAACTGAAGCTCACAGAAAGGGGAGGACTGGGTCAATATCACATAGATAGTGGTCAAAATTCAGCTCTCTTGACTCTCAGTCCAGTGCCCTTTTCAAAGCACTGTGATGTCTCTTATATAGAAACAACTGAATTATTGTGTATACTCTAGAGCATTTTCAGGGAGTTTGCACACAGAATCTTTGCAACCAGATACGGCGGCTCCAGATGACTTGGGCTTGCGGGAGAGTATGAAGGGCTCGTTTTGAGGGAGGAAAGAGTATCAGGTAATCCTAGGCGGATAAATGACTGTGGAATAAATTAAGGATATGCCCTTCTCTTTTCAGAAACAGTGCACATTCCCCTGGGGACGTGAAAGGAACTCACAGCCCCTGTGCACACCTGCGTCCCCGCCAGGTCGTGCAGCTTCCCCACCTCACAGTGAGTTCCTTTGCCTCCCTCCACCACCTGGACGGTCAGCCCACCCTCCCTGTTGGCGGGCGTCCCATCCCATCCCCTTGGTGCCATGAAGAGTGTCTAGGGTGATGGATGTGTTCGGGAACTCATTCTAAAATGGAGATGTGTGATGAGTTGATGGGGTGTGAGTAGAACTAGGGGAGTTCTCTGACTCAAGGCATCAGAGTCGGCTTGGGAAGGACTGATAACAATTGTGACTTTTTAAAAGTTGACTTGAATAGTAACTATAAAAAGTTACTGAAGTAACAAAAGAGAACAAAAGGATTTACATGAGAAGCAGTACTTCCTGGCACGTCCCCACCCCTACTGCCTGTTCTGCCCCTCCCCCTCTCCAAACGCTTTACCTTTAACTGCTTCTGTTTTTCTGTTACGTTTGGCCACCAAACCCATATTTCTAAATAATATGTCATGCCTCTGATTGTTATCCCCTTCTTGCCACCTCTCCTCCCTCTCTCCTGCTACTATGAAAACTTCCTCTCTAGATGAATGAAGGCAAAACTGAATCCCAACCTTAGACCATACAAAGGGGGGCTCCAGATAAACTAGAAACCTCAACAGAAAAGGTAGCACTGTACCAGTAATAGAAGAACATACTGGAGAATATCTTTGTGACTTAGGGATAGAAGTCTTCTTAAACCAGACCTCAACGTCACAGCCAAATGTAAAAACGTGGCAGATTTTGTTACATCAAGCTTAAGAATCCAGTTCATTTTAGAATCTCATAGAGACATCATTATTAGTCAGATGGCAGGTGAGAGGAAGATAATTGTGACATCTAAAAACTGAAAGGCTTGCCTGGGATAATCAAGCAATTCTGAGATGTTGGCATGAAAAAGTTAGAGTCGCCAAGGATAATGGATGTAATATATAACTTCGGAGGAGGGAAGAACTGAACAAGTAACAACTATGTTAATAAGCAGTGCAGTTCATTAGGAAGCCGAGGAACGAAAGTTAAGGGAACAATGAGAGACTTTTCTATGCGGCAGCCTGGCACAACTGGGCAGGAGAGTGGTGCTGTGCAGGCTGGGTGCCCCAGGAGCAGACACTGAGACAGAGTTTTGAGGAATCAAAGCTGAGACAGGAATGGGGAGGATGCTGGACTGAGCACGGAAGTTGGGATATGATGCAGGCAGGGCAAAGCCTCAGCCAGTCAGCCAGGGGCTCTGGAGTAGAAATTACCCTTCAGGGTTGCTGGCATCTGGCTGAAATAGCTGGCCTGTTACACCCCCAGTTGGGAGCTGCTCTGGGAAGGTAAGCCCTGGGGCCAGGTTTTTATCTATGTGCGGCCTTGGTCAGATAATCAAACCCAAGAGGTTAGAGAGCACGTGTTCTGCAAGGAGGCAGCGCCTGCGGGAGCTGACAGCTGGAGGCTGACCACTGCGCACAGCCCCTGCAGCCGGGCAGCGAGGCCTTCCTTGAAGAGGGAACTGACCAGTGCAGCTGTTACAGTGTGTGTGTGTGAGTGTGTGTGTGTGTTTCTGTGGGGAAACAGTAACTCTCAAGTGCTGTTGATAGAAGTGGGGGCTTATGAAGCTACTGTTCAAAGCAGTGGGTTGTCCTTAGGTGAAGTGGGCGTGTTTCTTATATTCCAGAAATTCCCCTGCTGGTGGTACGTATCAGGGAAATCCTCACAAGGGTCCATAAGTGGAACATGCAGAAGAATACCCATGGCAGCAGGGTCCAAGCTGGAGATGAACACATCTGAGGTGTTTGTTGCTTGGAGAATGCGTAACAAGTCAGGAAATGTTATGCAGATGCCAACCGAGGCATAAACACAGCAGAATGAATAGACTTTCAAAACATAGTGCCGAGTGAGGAAAGTAAGAACAGAATGTCATCTTTAGCACATTACCATTTATGTAAATTGAAGCCACGTAATTCTCAGGTTACATACAAACTAAGAAATACTAGTCAGATACAATGGAGTGTCTGCCCACAGTGGGAGAGAGACATGGCTATGGGAATGGGAATAAAAGGCAATCAATCAGTCAATCAACTGTCAACCAATCACAAACGAAGGATGAGAGTGTGTCACTAAATGAGGGTACCCTTAACTAGGAGTATGATGAAGTCAGCTCTGTGTGTCTGAGGCTCAGAGGGGTGAACTAAAAAAACACAGTGATGCTTTCCTGGCCTTGGGTGTGTGCCGGCATCTGCCACTGATGTTGGGGTCTTTGGTCTTCAGTGTCATCATTTGGCCCCCCTTTGTCACAACTCTAGGCCACTCGAGTTCTTGGCCTGTGCACCACTACGGCTCACGGTTACTTCTGGATTTTTCTATGCTTTGCTGCTCAGGCTGTGGACACCTGGGGTGGGAACTGCTTTAGAACCTCCAGACCTCACTTTGCTATTTATGCTCCCCTGGGATCACCTCATGTTGCCCTCGGGCGTCCCATGGAGTGTTTTTATCCAAATAGGAACTGAGACACAAAACCCTCTTCTTTTTGGGTCTCCCTGAAACAAACTGATATTTTTGTTCTTTTCTCTCCCCTACCTCAAGGCCTTCTGGGTAGGAGCTGGGCCTGTTCTGGGACCTGGGCAGCGCGCTCACCCTGGCCTCATTCTCTGGGAGACCGCCAAGAGCCTCTGGGCAAGTCTGAAACAAACACGTTTATCTTTCCAGGGTAATAGGAACTACCACCCTTCTTGTCTTCCGCCCTCTTTGCCCTGCACTCTTCCTCCTGTCCCCCTAGCTAGAAGGCCTTCTAGGATGAACCTGTTCAGAAATGTTGAAGAGTTCTCTTTGCATTTAAAATTAATACATGAGCACTGAGAAAAATTGGAAAGTTCTAAAGTAAAGAACAGGAAAAAACAGATGCATAAAATCTCAACATCCAAAGGATCATTGTCAAAATCTGGGGGCAGTTATCTTTTGGTCTCCATTTTGGAAACCTCATTTGTACACTTTCTTGGAACCTTGTGTCTGTACTTGAAAGTATAGTAGATAGAGCACAGAGTAAATGTAACATGTCATAAGCATTTTTTTTCCCATGTCTGGAACGTATTTTACTAAATCATGTCTCTTCTGTTAGGAAATTGGTTGAGTCCATTGTTTTTGACCATTAAGAACAATAGAGTAGTGGACAATCTTGATTCATTTCTGCATTCCAGATTATTTCCTTAGACTGAGAAGTGAAATTATTGGGCCAAAGGATGTAAGCATTCCTTTAAGGGTTTTTATTACTAAATTACTCTCCTGAAAGATTAAGTCGGTTCATCTGAGTATGTGTAAGGTTTACATGCAGATAAGACCCTCCTCCCCATCCTCACTAGCATTTATGAAACAGCTTAGTTGTTCCATGAAAGGATTATGAAAATGCTGAACTTGAAAGACTCCAGAATTAAGCAGTAAGAGTGTCCAAGTCATAGCAGATTTCTCTCTCCCTAAGTTTATTATTTTGGGGGCTGTGACACTGTTGGAAGATCGACAGTCCTCTAGATTCCATTTGTTCTGTAGTTGTGTTTTGGTGACCAGCCAGCTTGGCAGTAAGTTGGCAATGTTTAATAAGATTGTCTTCCATGATTGAAACAAATGACTCTCTTTTTGTCATCAGAAATGGAACCTTTATGCATTTGTTTTAGTAATACAAGATCTGACATCATTAATAATCTGGGCTTGCAACTTGTGCTTGTTGAATACGATAGATGAATGAGAAATTTAATTTTTTAGTAGATCATAAAAGATGTGCCAATAGATCAAAAATAATTTAGGCAGAGTACCTCTGATGCACGAGACATTCCATTGTCTCTGCTTTTTGTTCGGTGGCCATGTGCACATAGATGTCATTCTTTGTGAGTCCTCTGAATGTCATAGTGTAGTATTCAGAGACGTGCATGGGCTGGTCCTGTCTCTTGAAGTTTCTCTCTCGTTACCCTCCACCGTGGCCTCTGTGTAATGTCCTCCCAGGGTAAACTGCAAACCCACCTTCTTGTTCTCGGCTCTCCTTGTAGCTCAGGTGAGGAGCACCCTCCTGTCACCGGCGAGCTGGGTAATTCCTCCCTTTCCAAGACCTCATTAAAGCTCTCTCTGGTTTCGTTTCTCAGATTGTACCCTCAAACCTAGCATTTACATCTTGAATTTAGAGCATTTTGCTTGTCCTGTGATTCGGTTCTGAGTGGCTTCTCCAGAACCTTATCTGTGCTTGACATTGGACTTCAGGAGGCTAGAGACCATGTGTTTGACTCTTTGCCTTTTGATCCCCACTAATCAGTAGTATTTGAACTTAACAGAATCATTTAAGGTGCTTCTTCAACTCTGATTTCTTGTGTGTGCTTAAGAGGACCTGCTGGATTTGTGCTTGTTCGCAGCAAAGTAGCACCCAGTGCAGAATCATCAACCGGGGACTGTTAAAAAAAAAAAAGGCCAATTCTGCTTTTGTTCACCAGGGGAAGGGAGCTCTGCAGCGATCCCAGCACCGAGGACTTGCGCTGCTCCCTCGCGCGCTCTTTGCCGTGGCTCCTTTGTCCAGGGACCCGGTAGGGACTCCCCGGTGTTGCAGCAGCTCCTGGGTGAGCTGTGTTTGGAGCCACGCAGCCTGGAAGTGGCGCTGGGGAGGGCGTCGGGGATGGGGCGGAGTGGGCAGGACTGGCTGGCAAGCAGCTGCCTTGCCCAGCGCGTAATTATTGAAGCGAGAGCAAACCGTAGGGGTTTAAAAAAGAAGGTAATCTTCATGGAGACAGGTCACAAGGGGCAGAGAACAGAGGGACCCTCAGAAGCCTTTGGCTCAGCCCTGTTATCAAACCAGCAGGAGAGGAAGTGAAGGGGCTCCTCACTGCCCTGGAGTCCGGCCGGCCCTGCTGCTGCCCTAGGAAGATTCCCCAGGAAGAGGACTTTGGTCTCTCCTGGGCTAAGAAAGACAGGATTCTTTTAAAAGCAGATTATCAAAATTAGGCACATTCACCAATGTGCACAACCATTGGCAGTGAAGGGCATGGATCCAATGTTAGACAGAGGCCCGGACTCAACCCAGGGTGGGAGGTGACTTGCTCCTGGAGTAACAGTTCACTTTTCCTTCAGTGAGCCAGGCTCGGGGCCGGGCCCTGAGGGTCCCCGGGAGAAGGGCACATTCTCTGACATCGGCTGGCTTACAGCCTGGAGGGACGGACAGAGACCAAACCAACCATCTAATACGGTGGGTAAGACTTGACCCAAGATGACCCAGCTCAGGGGCATGGGGGAGGGCCCCCCAACTCACACCGGGGTGGGTGGACGTGAAGGAGGGGTTCCACAACTTGAGTCACAGCACCCGCATCAGCTGTGCAAGGCTGGGGAAATCCCTTATTAAGTCTCTGTTCCCTCCTGGGAAGGAAAGATAGTGAGTGACCTCTGGCGCCGACCGGTCACATGTAGAGACCTGACATGCAGCCAGTGTCCATCAATGACTGCATTTTCCAGAAGAGGCATTGTTTGATGATAATAGGGTGGAAGGCCTCTCTGCACCAAGAGAAGGGGAAGGTTATTTATTTATTTCTGTATTTCTGTATTTATTTGCATTTTGCCCTGTTTTCACAACATCTGGCTTCTGTTGGCTCTTACCTACTAAGCAGCTGTAGCGACTTCACAAAGGGAGGCAAGGAAACTCCCATCTCATTCTCACAGCAGGCTGGAAGCTCTACGGACAGGCAGTCCTCACTTTGCCTGGTGGTGTGGGGCCATAAACATGACTGTGTAAACCAAAGCCAGGCAAAGCAGTCTTGATCATCAAAGACAAAAATTACACAGAGGAAAGAAAATGTCGATATGCCAGAAGAAAATTTTGGGTTGTATTTAGTTAAGAAATCACAGCATAAAGCAAATGGTTTATGTAATTGGTCTGGCAGCCCCTTTGTGTTTGTTTCTCATACAAAAAGTCCTTTGTTGTGGTGCATGGATGAGAAAATCTGGGTCTTGGACTCATGTGTGTGATTCCTGGCAGAGCATCTCTAAGAGAGTAAGAGTAGTTGAATTCTTTTTGTTGTAACTGGAGCACCCCAGCTGGGGATACTGCAATAGATGCGTATGGTGAAGAGGTTCCTCTGCGTTCAAGCAGCCCTTTCTGTTAAGAAAGCCTGTCTGTCCATTGAGGAGGGGAGGAGAGAAAGGGAGGAGGAGAAGGAGGAGGAGGAGGAGGAGGAGAAAATGACACAGGCAGGAACAAGAACAAGTGTGAAGGGAAATGGGAAATGTTGTAGAGGTTCAGAGAGGAGCACTTAGAGTGACCAGTTCCTTGGTGAGCTTGTTTTAGAAAAAGAGCACACGTTGGAAGAAGACTGAAGGATTTCTGGGGTTGGCTGGACTGGTATTTCTCCTAGAACTTAAATTTTTCCGTTCTCAGCATGTTGCTTTTCCTAGATTCTGTTAGTTGCAAGAAGGGTTGGTGATGCATTTGGCGGGAGGTTGGTTCCTCCCTTAAGCCTGAAGGGGTAGGGGAGGAAGGGTGCATGTGGGAGACAGAGGCTCCTGTTGTGGCTACAGGTAGATGAGTCCAGCCATCATGGCTCTGCGGCATGGATGGAATAAACACCCTGGACTTTCTCCCCAGCCCTCCAATCTCCTGACAGAAATCTCCATGGCACCCAGGCTAAGAGGAAGCTGGGTTTTCAGCTGTATTTTGTACTTAAAAGAGTGTCTTGGGTCAGGTCCATAGTGGCAGTCATGTGGTTTTTAAGGCATAAGTAATTTATAAATACACCCTTGGTTTTAAAATAAACAAACAGATGTCTCAGCTGTTCTTTCTAGAAGCACTGCACCTTTTCCCTTTCTACAGACAGCCTTTCTGGAAGACTCGAAGCCATGGAAATCCTTAGGGTACATCTCCATTCTCAGGCTGCTTATTTCTCACTATCATTCAGTGCAGGGTGTTCACAAACAGAAGAAAATATTGATTCTTTCTTTCAAAGTCATACATTTTAATATAGTTTAGCATACCAAGTTGTCAGTGTTTGATCTCTTGGGTCATAGTTCAAACTCCTAATCCTGTTGTCCATATTTCTAAATTTCTCGGGCAGTTTCAAGCACAAGCCAATCAGTGTCAATAAAAAAAAAAAGTAACAGGGCTGTGCTTTGTGCAGAGCCTGCTGGCTTTTTGGGTGGTCTCCCCCGGTAGCGTGAAGATGCTTTTGTTATTTCACCTCCTGAATCAGAGGCTACAAGTGGGTACAAATCGTTGTGTCCTTATTACCTTTTGAGGTAAAGAAGAACCTCCTTATCCAAAAGAAACTGAATGCATGTGGTGGATGAGTGATATGATTAATTTTATGTGTCAACCGGCTAGACTATGGTGACCAGTTGTTTGGTCAAATGCTAGTTTAGACGTTGCTGTGGATGTAGTTTTTTAGATGTGATTAACGTCTATGGTCAGTTGATTTTAATAAAGCATATTATCTTCCATAATAGGGATGGGCTTCATCCAATCAATTGAAGGCCTTAAGAGCAAAGCCTGGGGCTCCCCAAAGCAGAAACAATTCTGCCTCTGGATTGCAACGTAGAAATTTTGCTTGAGTTTCCATCTGTCAGACTCAAGACTGCAACATAAACTTTTAGCTGAGTCTCCTGTTGGCCAGCTTGCCCTATGGATTTTGGACTTGCTGGTCCCTATAATTGCATGAGATAATTCCTTAAGTATCCTATTAGTTCTGTTTCTCTGGAGAAATATGACTAATACAATGGGGGAAGGGATTTGGGGATCAAGGTCGACCGTCAGAGAGCTCTGTCTTCCCAGTGACCACAGTGCCGGGCACAACTGCCTTGAAGGCGCTGTGGCTATTACAGTCAGGCTTATGGTGAGGGATGGAGCCAGGGAGCTTTTCCCCATCAGGCTCCTGGCAGAAAAGGGGTGGCACACTCCAAGGGTTCATTGAAGAGGCTATTTCAGAAGTCAAGGGGTAAAGGAACCAAGAAAGTGGTTCACCCAGGGGTGAGCATCAGAGGGAATCTGTTGGTGCCCTTGGGCCTAAAGGAGCAGGGGTAGGAGATAAGATCTGTGGCAGATGCCTCCCTGATGCCGGCTGGGGCTACCGGCAGAGGAGTGCGGCCACTAGCAAAACCGAGGGCTGGCAGAGAAGGCATAGAAGAAATACATGTCTTGGTCTTTCTCTCCTCCAACTTGAATCTCCTGCGAAGGCTCACATTGTCAGAACACAACCAGAAATCACAGGGTAAGGAAGCTCATTGGAAACGTTCAAGCCGCCTGGGACCCTGAGCAGGAAGAAGAAGGGCAGAGAATGGACACGGACATGAACAAAAAGAGAACAGCCAGGTCGTGTGGGGATCTGTCTCTGGGGAACCTATAATAATAACATATTCACTTTCAGTAAATTACAAGCTCAACCTTATTAATTAAAGAAAAGGAAGTAGGTCATCTTTGGGTGATGGGGGTGCTCTGCTCAGCAAGGCTGTGGAGGGATGATAATACACATTCTGTGACATGAAGAGGAGAGTCCGTAGCCGCCCTGGGCTCTGGGCCTCAGGTGACCTTAATTCTCAGCCACTCAGGGCAGCGGTCCTTGGCTTAAGTCTTGCCCTCCTTTCTCGTCCTCCACCCCTCACCTGCCCAGTCACATGGTGGCACAGTGTGAACAATTTCAGAGTTATGCCCCAGGATAAAGGCTTATCATCAATGGATCACCTCAATCATAAATACCCAGTTTTCTGTGCCGAGACAACCGTTCCACCTCTTAAGTGAACATTTGATTATCTGCTATTGGTTCCTCATAGCTTTCAAGGACATGGGAGTAATTTATAATCCTAACTTCCTTTGACTTGCTTTAAAGCAGCTTAAATTATGGCTCTTGAATTTTAATGTTTTTTAAATTTATACTAAACACTATGCCCTTAGTGGGGTTTTTACAACCATTGGCTGGTTTACTGATTCTCTATTAAGTCCCAGCACACCATCTCTGTGCATGTGAACAAGTTCTTGAGTCAGGAGATGTTGGCTACTTACCGAGTACTTACTCAGTGCTAGGAAATGCACTAAATTCTGGTTATGCAGAGATCAGAATAGTCCCTGCTTTGGAGGGGCACACAGATGAGTCATGGAGACACACATGCCAATGGCAGAAGCAGTGTGGCGAGAGCGGCGAGGAGGCACGCACAGGGAAGCAGTGCCATCCCTGACCCCGAGACCTAGTTAACGTGATCCAGGGGAGGAGACACTTCAAGATTCTGAGTCTTAAAGGAAGACCTAGAGTTAGCGCGGCGGCTGACGGGGGAACCGAGGAGAGTGGCGTTCTGGGAGGGAGAGGGCAACCACCTTGGGACAGCAGAGGTTCTGTGAGTGGGCAGTGGCGACTGATCATTTGGACCTGGTACCCGTGTTACAGTCTTGACCTTATGATAAGTTCAAGGAGGGAGACCAATGCCTTCTAAGTAAGGGAGTGACATGATGAGATATTTAATTGTATAAAGAAAAAAATCAGTTAGCGATGGGTAGAGACTGGTTTGGAAGATTCTGGGGCAAGACTGAAGGCCAGGCTAATGAAGAGACCGTTATACCAAATCCAATTAAGAAATGATAAAAGCCTGAACTAAATAAAGCCATGTTTGGGGTGTGGAAGGAGAGAGTGTGAAGGCATTTCTGAGATGTGATAAAAAGAACTTTGCTAGAAGTGTTCTGTTATCCAACTTGGCTGACAGATAATCACCAAGGCAAATAATAAAAGAGGACAGCAGGCTGGTGGGTGGTGAAGAGGTCAGCTTAGTTGAGTGGCCTGTAGGACATCCTAGTGGGGGTGGCTGGAGGCGGGAGGACACAGACTCACAGGTCAGGAGGAAGACAGGGAAAAAATTTCATAGTTAACACCAGCAGGGGAAAGAGGGCATAAAACAATGGATGAGGCCACCAGGAACAATTGTAAAGGATGAGAAAATAAGAGAAGTGGAGATGCACTTACTCTTCTCTGTACTTTTATGAATGGTTGAGATAGCTCATCATTTAAAAAACATTCAAAATAAGGAAAAAGGACTGTTGGAGGAAGAGAAATCTTTAATGGCTTACGATGTGGCTACCACGGATCTGGGAATTCAGGAATTTGTGCAGTGAGAATGTTGCAGAAATGGGAATTCCTGACCACAGGGGATGGAGAAAAAGACAGACAGATATGTTTCAATTGGATTTGGAAATTAATAGGGCAGTGGGGACTTTGGCCAGAGCAGTTTCATGGGATGGTTGTGGTGGAATTGAGGAAGGCGAGGAAGGGAGTAGGAGAGAGAAATGCAAGCTATTCCTTCAAGAAATTTCACTGAGAAGGGAAGGGATAGAGCTAGAAAGGAACTCGGGGTCCAGACCCAGAGAATTGCCTTTCTTTTCTCATGAAGTATTAGAATTCGAACACGTTATCAGGATGAGGGCAGAGTCAGGAGGAAGGGAGAGGTTCCAGACACCGGTGAAGATGTAGAGGAGAAGCCCTGCAGGAGGCGGAAACACCAGAACGGGGAGGAGACGGTATAAACACAGAATCCCAGTTTCCCATTTCAGAGCAAGGCTGGTCCTGGTGAGGAAACTCAGGTGTGGTTTGTGGAAGAGCCTGGAGGAGCTCCCAGAACCGAGGTCTCCACTTGGACACTGACGATCCAAACACAGGAACCCAAGTCTCCGGTGAGTGTGGGGGATCAGTGAGGGGAGGGTAGGAAACAGAGGCAAGTTAGAGGGCAATGTAGTCTGAAGGCCCCGACTTAAAAATTGAAACGACCGCGAAAACAGGCAGCAAAGGCCCAGCCAGGCCCCGCTGCTGTCCGCTCAGACGGCCCTTCCATGGGTGTGGAAGCAGGCACCACCCAAAGCCAGCAGGCTCACGAGGGATGCAGGTGGCAGCCGCCTTCAGATGAAAATTGTTGAATCCGTTAAAGCAGGTCAGGGGAGCTGCTGTTCTGATCCATGCTTACCTAAAACTGAGGGTTCCAGCCGGTGCAGCCAAAAAGGGAAAGAGTAACATTAATCAAAAAGGTGGCAGGTGGAGAAACATGCTTCCTGTTACTTGCTGAGTCTGTTTGAAACTCACACTGGCCAGGACCGCCATTTACTTACTGCCAGTAACTCCATTTGCATTCTGTAATCCTCCTTTCTCACGAGGGACATGGAAGTCGTTCTAATGGGCCTTCTTCCAGGTGTCAGGCCCACCAGGAGGAAAGCACGTGAGCTTTGCAAGAGGACTGTAAACAGCAGCACGATGGTGTCACTAACTCTGTACCCGCTGCGGATACTTGCCAATTGCTCATCTGAAACAGCGCCCTAATGTTGTTCAAAATGTAGACGTTACGATTAAAATGGGCCTTTTAGAACACTATGTGAGTTTAGTTAATGCAAAATTAAAGCAATCACTTTATTTATCCACAAGTGTAAATAAAAAAACACGATACACTGCCACATACTCTACTATCCAATGTCATGTTACGTTGTATTTGTATGTGAAGTTAAGGATAGGATTCTAGTGAAGTCCATCACAGTCACACTGGTCGATGTGTGTGTAGGTAGATACACATACATCTATCTGTCTATCCACCTCTACCCCTTCAATTTTCATGTTAAAAAGAAGGAAATACCCTGAAAAGTGTATTAAAATCTTCTGGGGCGAACATCTTCAGACTTACTAAAGGTAAATTATTTTGAACTCTGTAATTGTAGAATGGATGTTTGGGTAAACGTTCATTTGCAAAGAGTTGAATGTAATCGCTCACCCAGAATTTTTACTTGAATTAGAAGACCATGTTGCTGTGCAAAGATCTTGAAAGACCAAGAAATGACATAAAATTTATGATATAATTTTCTAAATGACCAGCCATCGCTTCTTTAAGAAATGCTATCTTCATTTGTAACTCTCAGGATACCCTGAAATTTATAATACAAATAAGATTTCTGTGGTATTGAGTCCGCAACCCACATATAACAGCCCAGTATATCTTCATTAACAAGAAACATTTCTATTGATTTCATTTTGCGATGTTTCATATTACATATAACAAATATGTATGGTCACCTAAATGAATTATTACAATCCAATTTGAAATGATTGCATAGGGTTATTGTATTATCTCTAGGATGCTTTAGTCTCTGGGTGTCAAAACTGTTTTTATTTAATGGAATAACATGGAAAAGTTAATCAGAGTAGGTTAACCTCTGTGGAACTGAAGGTCACACGCATTTACTCTCAGTTGGAAATGGAGGCGCGTTCAGTTTTGAACTCTCGCTGGGGGTGGGCAAAGGTGGAAGAGGAAATAAGCAGGAGGAATTGAATGCCTGTGTTTCCTCTGGCTTCACTCACTTCGCTTGGCTTATGGGGCGTTTCAGTAACTGGATTTTTGATTAAAACGTTTCCTGCAAGGAAAATAAGATTAAACAGGCAATACAAACATAATAAAAAATCAATACTGCAGTTAACATTTCTATTGTGTCTTATTGAACGGCTTCACTTGAGGCCCATTCAGCTTTGCCTACACAGGCGACCGCTCAGAGTTTCTGACCAGGGCTGGGTAAAGACGAGGAGTTGCAAAGAAAGAGTCCTTTTCTCAAAACTGTATTTCCAAGATAAATGGCGCTTCTAATATAATCAAGTCCTTTCGCTTCCGGGCCAGGAACACAGAGGTAGAACGCTCCCATCTGTTTCATTAACATCTTATGTTTGATGAGCATGCAGAAGACACGATGAGTAGTCTTCACCGAGCGTATCAAAACTTGTTTATTCAGAAGGTGCTTTCCCTTTCAGAGCAGCTCTCTGAGGGTAAGGTTTTTGCCTCTGCGAATGTGTTGTGATTGTTTTTTCTGTCTTATTACAAAGGTACTTGCTTACTTTTACAGGACTCGGATGCAGAAGTGAGTGGCTAGAAAGACATCCAATTAAAGGCTACGGGGGAAGTATTACTCACGAATTAAATCCTCCAAAGTTTCAAAGATCCTTTATACTTCTGCTCAAGGTGGCTGACCGAGATAACTGGGGACAGTCCCTTTTTATTCCGAAAAGAACAACAACATGAAAATCCATAGGTGAGCGCAAAAGCTGGAAAGGGTGATCTCCAGAAGCCAGAAGGGAGAAGCAGAGTTGGAGGAGAGGAGGCCTGGGGATTCTGGCTTGGGTGTCTTCCGTGAGCGTGGGTTGTAACCGTGCACTGGGAGGGAGATCAGGCGTCAAGATCCTCGGGTACAGGAGGTGAGACTGAACTCCCAGTGATAAGGATTGTCCACCATTGAAACAGGGGTTAAAAGCTCCACCCACCAGCCCAGGTGTGGACTTTGTACTGGGGACCTTGGGTAGCAGGAGTTATTTGAGGGAAGTCAGAAAGTACAAGCTTGCAGAGTAGAAGTGTGAGACTAAATGCGCACAGCTTGATTTCAAGACACAAAAAAAGTCTCGCTGAAAACAAGTCTAGTACAATGCGAATGCAAAAACCAGCCTGGGACTCCACAGGGTCTGCAGGAGCCAAAATGAACTCTCCCCCTGGGTGACCCTTGACAGGGGCACACAGGTGGAATTCCTACAGGAGCCAACATATGCCGAAGGCAAGCTCTTTCCCACACACCCGGCAAGCTTGTATGTTCTCATTTCCTTCAAGTAACTAAACAATGACAAAACACACAATGACATTTACCCCTTGAGGGTCAACAGATGCAACAAACAGGAGCATTCACTAAGAACTGCAGAGAGGAGTAATGTCCAAGGAATCTGAAAATTGGCATGAGTTAGATGTTCCAAGTGAAAAGTGAGAAACAGATTTTGTTAATGCAAGATGAAAGAAAAGCAGGTGGATTTGAGTAAGAAACAAATAGATCACTAACGCAAATGAAGAAAGACATAATTTTGAAAATAAAGCTGAAAAAAAAACCACTCTGAATACAGCTCAAAGGGGCAAAGAGATGGTAGAAATATGAAACAGAAACTGAGACAATGAACAACCAAATGAGAAGCTCCAAAATATAGCTAATTGGAGTTCCAGAAGGAAATTAGAGAAAG